>NC_089490.1:103596573-108564073 GCF_036850765.1 Saccopteryx bilineata
GGGGGGTCGCTCTGTTGCGACCAGAGCCATTCTAGCACCTGGGGCAGAGGCCAAGGAGCCATCCCCAGCGCCCGGGCCATCTTTGCTCCAATGGAGCCTCGTCTGTGGGAGGGGAAGAGAGAGACAGAGAGGAAGGAGAGGGGGAGGGGTGGAGAAGCAGATGGGCGCTTCTCCTGTGTGCCCTGGCCGGGAATCGAATCCGGGACCTCTGCATGCCAGGCCGATGCTCTACCACTGAGCCAACCGGCCAGGGCCACCCTCACCCCTTTTCTAGGAAGAAATAAATAGTTCAATGTTGAATTAGCCAATATGGAGACAGAGCTTGTGCTCTAACCAAACCGACTCCCTCATGACATGTGGGTTACAGATTATACAGGGCAAAATCACAAGATGCCGTGGGTTAGGGGTTCAGATCATGCTGGGAGCTGATTGGTTGGAGGTGAGGTAAAGGTAATGAATTATTTCTTCAGGTCTTTGTAAAAAAATTTTTTATTGAATTTGGTGACATTGGTTAATAAAATTATACAGGTTTCAAGTGTATCATTCTATAATACATCTTCTGTATAATGTACTGTGTGTTCACACCCCAAGTCAAGTCTCCTTCCATCACCATCTATCCCCCCTTTACCTCCTTCTCCCCCCTTCTCTGGTAATCACCACACTGTTGTCTGTGTCTGTGAGGTTTTTTTCTTGGCTTAATCCCTTCATCCTTTCCATCCAGCCCCTCAACACCCGTCCCTTCCCTCTGACAGCTGTCAGTCTGTCTTCTGTACCTATGAGTCTATTTCTGTTTTGTTTGTTTATTTTGTTCATTAGATTCTACATACAAGTGAGATCATATGGTACTTGTCTTTCTCTGACTAGCTTATTTTACATAGCATAATAATCTCCAGGTCCATTCATATGTCGCAAAGGATAAGATTTCCTTCTTTTTTATGGCTGAGCAGTATTACACTGAGTAAATCTGACGCAGCTTTTTTATCAACTCATCTATTGATGGGCACTTGGGCTGCTTCTAAATCCTGGCTATTGTAAACAATGCTGCAATGAACATAGGGATGCTTATATTCTTTTGAATTAATATTTCAGGTTTGTTTGGATATATTCCCAGAAGTGGAATCACTGGTCATAAGGCAGTTCCGTTTTTTATTTTATTTTTTATTTTATTTTTTTACAGAGACAGAGAGTGAGTCAGAGAGAGGAATAGACAGGAACGGAGAGAGATGAGAAGCATCAATCATTAGTTTTTCATTGCGCGTTGCAACACCTTAGTTGTTCATTGATTGCTTTCTCATGTGCCTTGACCGCGGGCCTTCAGCAGACCGAGTAACCCTTTGCTGGAGCCAGTGACTTTGGTTTCAAGCTGGTGGGCTTTTGCTCAAACCAGATGAGCCCGCGCTCAAGCTGGTGACCTCGGGGTCTCAAACCTGGGCCTTCCGCATCCCAGTCCGACACTCTATCCACTGCGCCACCGCCTGGTCAGGCCCGTTTTTTATTTTTTGAGATAACTCTATACTGCTTTCTACAGAGGCTACACCACTGTGGAAAGAGTGCTCGAAGATGCCCTTTTCTCCACATCCTCGCCGACGCTTGTTCATTTCTTTAGGTCTTGAGGGCAGTTCTGAAGTAGGTTCAGGTGTCCCTCTGATTTCATGGCAAAGTAACCAGGGGGTCATTCTACATTAGGGTTCAGAAGCTGAAACATAACTTAGGTCAAGATGTTATCTTTAACCTGCCAGAAGTCTAGACATTGTGACCACAATCAGGTCTGGGCTAGTGCCTTTTGCTGCCTCAGGGGTTGCTGATTATCAGGGGACAGGCCAGGCCTCTAAGGTGCAGAGAAAGATAGAGATAGCTAGATAGATAGCTAGATAGATAGATAGATAATAGATAGATGATAGATAGATGATTGATAGATAGATAGATGATTGATAGATAGATGATAGATAGATGATAGATACACAATCCACAGTCAGGTCTGGGCTAGTGCCTTTTGCTGCCTCAGGGGTTGCTGATTATCAGGGGACAGACCAGGCCTCTAAGGTGCAAAGAAAGATAGAGATAGATAGATAGATAGATAGATAGATAGATAGACAGATAGAAGAGTGGGGAAAGAAAGAGCTCACTTTCTTGCCCTTATTGCCCTATAACAGGGGTCAGGAACCTATGACTCATGAGCCAGATGCAGCTCTTATTATTTATTTATTTATTTATTTATTTATTTATTTATTTATTTTACAGAGACAGAGTCAGAGAGAGGGATAGATAGGGACAGACAGATAGGAACGGAGAGATGAGAAGCATCAATTATTAGTTTTTTCGTTGCGACACCTTAGTTGTTCATTGATTGCTTTCTCATATGTGCCTTGACCCCTGAGGGCCTTCAGCAGACCGAGTAACCCCTTGCTCGAGCCAGCAACCTTGGGTCCAAGCTGGTGAGCTTTGCTCAAACCAGATGAGCCCGCGCTCAAGCTGGAGAACTCGGGGTCTCGAACCTGGGTCTTCCGCATCCCAGTCCGATGCTCTACCCACTGCGCCACCGCCTGGTCAGGCCAGATGTGGCTTGCAGACAAATCTTTGATAAAAAATAATAATAACATTAAAAATATAAAACATTCTCATGTATCCATTCATTTCCTACTGCTCATGTTCATGGTTGCAGGTGGCTGGAGCCAATCACAGCTGTCCTCCGGCACAACACCAAATTTTTATTGGATAATGCGTAAGGTACACAGGTCATTGTATGGCTCTCACAGAATTACATTTTAAAATATGTGGCATTCATGGCTCTCTCAGCCAAAAAGTTTCCCGACCTCTGCCCTATATGGCGAAAGCAGGCAAACCATGCTGCATGCATGGTTGCATGTGACATTTGCCACATGATAGAGATTCTGTGACATTTCCTTATATTTTATGACTGTGTTCATTTTGTTTTTTATAGCATGTGTTGAACATTTTCTATGTGACATACCCATGAAAAAATTCAGTGCTTTAACACATGTAATTCTAACAACAACCTTAGAAGACAGGTGGTAATTTTCCTCATTCTCAGTGAGGTGGGAGCCTAGAGAGGTTAATACCGACCCAAGGTTATATGAGCAGTAAAGGCAGAAGTGGCCCTTGCATCGAAGCAGTCTGTCGGAACCTGTGGGAATGAGTTAACCTCAATGCTACAATGAGGAAATCTTTGGGAGAAAAAAGCATGTGACAACTCACAGAGTTCTAGCATCAGAAAGCACAATGGATAGAAGGGGCAGTGGTGAGTGTGGATATGAATTTTTCAGTAGGGGATGGTGCATACTGTCTGATATGCTAATCACTTTATTCTCCTAATCACTCAACATCATGGTACACCTCTCAATTTTTAAGCCGCAAAGGGCAGACTTTCAGAAGAAAACTTAGATGGTCAGATAATGAACTCTTGGTTCACTTAAAGCAGGGGTCCCCAAACTTTTTACACAGGGGGCCAGTTCACTGTCACTCAGACCATTGGAGGGCCGGACTATAAAAAAAACTATGAACAAATCCCTATGCACACTGCACATATCTTATTTTAAAGTAAAAAACCAAAACGGGAACAAATACAATATTTAAAATAAAGAACAAGTAAATTTAAATCAACAAACTGACCAGTATTTCAATGGGGACTATGCTCTTCTCACTGACCACCAATGAAAGAGGTGCCCCTTCCGGAAGTGCGGTGGGGGCCGGATAAATGGCCTCAGGGAGCCGCATGCGGCCCGTGGGCCATAGTTTGGGGACCCCTGACTTAAAGGCTTCCATGATGGGATTACATTTTCACAAAACCCAGAAATAAAATCAGTAACTTTCCTGAGAGCAAAGTGTTTGCCTTGTCATTGTTCCCATAAATATATCTTGACAGTTTCCTTGTTTGATATCCTGTAATTCATTTCAGCATGCCATGAGAAAACCAACTTGAGCTGTTACCTTGGAAAGAATTACAAATGTGAGGGCAAGAGCGAGCACTGACTCCGGCGGTTTTTCCTGAGGAAGAAGTAAATTGTCTTTATTGGAAGCTCACAGAAAGCTCCCTTTCCTGAGCTGGTGGGTGGGATGGCTACTTTTTGGTATGTCCTCTCTAGTTTCTATCTAGGCTGTTTTTTTCCTTGAGAAGTTTCCTCTTTTGAGAAGTCCACTTTCCTAAGGTTTAACCCTCTCAGTGTTTTAGTTTTCTCTCTTTTTATTCTCTTTTCAAGTAACAAGAAAGTGTTGTTTTTTTTTACAGAGACAGAGAGAGTCAGAGAGAGGGATAGACAGGGACAGACAGGAACGGAGAGAGATGAGAAGCATCAATCATTAGTTTTTATTGTGACACCTTAGTTCATTGATTGCTTTCTCATATGTGCCTTGACCGCGGGCATTCAGCAGACCGAGTAACACCTTGCTCTAGCCAGAGACTTTGGGTCCAAGTTGGTGAGCTTTGCTCAAGCCAGATGAGTCCTCACTCAAGCTGGTGACCTCGGGGTCTGAAACCTGGGTCTTCCGCATCCCAGTCCGATGCTCTATCCACTGTGCCACTGCCTGGTCAGGCGAATCACTTCCTTTCAAAAGGCATGTTTGCTGAGAGAGCATGCACTCTATTGTGATAAAGGTGCATCTTAAATACAACTCCCTCTCAGTCGAGGGCCTTTTGATTGATACTGCCAGGATTAACCTGGGGGCCTATGCAGTTTGCAGATTAAGATCCTAAAGGATATGTTGACTTGGGCAAGTTTTTATTATTATTATTGATTTTAATTTATTGTGTTTACAGAGATTCTAGTGTCCCCCCGAATACCTCCCCTCCTCTGTGTTCTGCTCAACATTCCCCTTGCTCCCCTCCCCACAATGCCCTTCCCCCTTCCCTCCAGGATTATCCCATCCTATCATCCCCTTTCCCTCTGTCTGCTTTCCTCTGGTTCCTTTGATCCTGCCTCTGTCTCTATTCCGTTCCTCAGTTCATATTGCTATTGGATTCCTCAAATGAGTGAGGGCATATGATATTTTTCTTTCTCTACCTGGCTTATTTCACTTAACGTAATAGTTTCCAGGTCCATTCATGTTGTTGCGAAAGGTAAGATTTCCTTCTTTTTCAGCTTTTTAATCCACTTGTCCACTGACGGACACTTGGGCTGTTTCCGGATCTTGGCTATTGTAAACAATGCTGCCATAAACATGGGGGTGCATTTTTTTTTTTTTTACAGAGACAGAGAGTCAGAGAGAGGGATAGACAGCAACAGACAGACAGGAACGAAGAGATGAGAAGCATTAATCATTAGTTTTTTGTTGCATGTAGCAACACCTTAGCTGTTCATTGATTGTTTTCTCATATGTGCCTTGACCGCGGGCCTTCAGCAGACCGAGTAACCCCTTGCTTGAGCCGGCGACCTTGGGCTCAAGCCAGTGAGCTTTTGCTCCAACCAGATGAGCCTGAGCTCAAGCTGGCGACCTCGGGGTCCCAAACCTGGGTCTTCCGCATCCCAGTCTGACGCTCTAGCCACTGCGCCACCGCCTGGTCAGGTGCATTTCTCTTTTGAATCAGTGATGTGGAGTTCTTGGGATATATCCCTAAAAGTGGGATGTCTCCAAAGAGGACATACAGATGGCCAAGAGGCATATGAAAAAATGCTCAACATCACTAATCATTAGAGAAATGCAAATTAAAACCACAATGAGATATCACCTCACATCAGTCAGAATGGAGCTCATTAACAAAACAACACACGATAGGTGCTGGCGAGAATGTAGAGAAAAGGGAACCCTCCTGCACTGCTGGTGGGAATGCAGACTGGTGCAGCCACTGTGGAAAACAGTATGGAGATTCCTCAAGAAATTAAAAATGGAACTGCCTTTTGACTTGGGCAAGTTTGAGGAAGGAAATTCCCTGACAGTGCTGGTGGGAGGAAAAGAAAGTATGTAAATTCAGAATGTTGACTTAGCATGAAAAAAATAAATGGAGGGTGGAAAGAACCAGGATTCTCAGAAGATTATTCCTGAAAATGACTCAGCAATAGACGCCTTGCTTTTTGTTTATCTTCTCTTGACCAAATGTGCCTAAGATTCAAGGGTGAAAAGAATTTTTTTCTTAATTGTTTCTTTTTTTTAACTTTTTTTTTTGGTTTAATGTTGTCATCTCCGCCCCCCAATTTTATTGAGATGACATTGTATTAGTCCCAGGTGTATAAAAAGTGATTTGATATATGTATATGTTGTGAAATGATCAACACAGTAAGTTTAGTTGACATCCCTCACCTCCCATAGTTACAGTTCTTTTTCTTGTGATGAGCGCTTTTAAGATTTACCGTATTTTTCGCTCCATAAGATGCACCTGACCATAAGACACACCTAGGGTTTCTTTTTTTTCACACCTAGGGTTTTAAGGAGGAAAATAAGAAAAATAATATTCCGAATCAAATGAGGTGTTAAAATATTTAATAAAATATACCACAATAATATTTCAACAATGTAAACTCAATAGCAGTATTAACAACCATCAGCACCGTTATTAACAAATGAGAAGAGACTTTAATGTTCAAATACTCTTTTAGTCCAGGAACCCACAGCAGCTTAAAAAAATAAATAAAAATGAACATTCGCTCCATAAGACGCATGGGCATTTCCCCTTCCACTTTTGGGGGAAAAAAGTGCGTCTTATAGAACGAAAAATACAGTACTCTTAGGGACTTTTGAAAATACACTTTTGTTCAATATAATTGCCATGCTGTAAATTACACATAACTGAAATATTTTTACCTTTTAACAGGAAGTTTTGACATTTTGACCACCTTTACCCACTCCCCGCCTCTACTCCCCACCTCTGGTGACAGCTGATCTGTTTTCTGTATGAGTTCAGTTTATTTATTTTGTTTTTTTAAAGATTTTACATATAAGTGAGATCATACAGTACTTGTCTTCCTCTGACTTATTGAGCATAATACCCGCAGATCCATCTACACTGTCACAAATGGCAAGATTTTTTTTTATGGCTGAATAATATTCTATTATGGGGTATGGATGTGTGAGTGTGTATATCTATATAATGGACACTGAGGTTGTCTTCATGTGTTGGCTATGATAAATAATGCTGCAATGGGCCCTGGCCAGTTGGCTCAGTGGTAGAGTGTAGGCCTGGTGTGTGGATGTCCCGGTTGGATTCTCAGTCAGGGCACACAGGAGAAGCAACCATCTGCTTCTCCACCCCTCCTCAGTCCCCCTTCTCTCTCTCTCTCTCTCTCTTCCCCTCCCGCAGCTATGGTTTGATTGTTTTGAGCACATTGGCCCCAGGTACTGAGGATGGCTCCATGGATCCTCCACCTCAGGTGCTAAAATGACTCATTTGCAAGCATGGCCCCAGATAGGCAGAGCATCAGCCCTAGACGAGGGTTGTTGGTTAGACCCCTGTTGAGGTGCATGTGGGAGTCTGTCTCTCTATCTCCCCTCCTCTCACTTGGAAAAGAAGAGGAAAAAATGCTGCAGTGAACATGAGGGTACAGCTATCTTTCTGAGACAGTGATTTAATTTCCTTTGGATGATGATGATGATGATGATGATTATTATTATTTTGTATTTTTCTGAAGCTGGAAATGGGGAGAGACAGTCAGACAGACTCCCGCATGCGCCCAACCGGGATCCACCTGGCACGCCCACCAGGGGGCGATGCTCTGCCCACCAGGGGGCGATGCTCTGCCCCTCCGGGGCATCGCTCTGTTGCGACCAGAGCCACTCTAGCGCCTGGGGCAGAGGCCAAGGAGCCATCCTCAGCACCTGGCCCATCTTTGCTCCAATGGAGCCTCGCTGCGGGAGGGGAAGAGAGAGACAGAGAGGAAGGAGAGGGGGAGGGGTGGAGAAGCAGATGGGCGCTTCTCCTGTGTGCCCTGGCCAGGAATCGAACCTGGGACTTCTGCACGCCAGGCCAATGCTCTACCACTGAGCCAACTGGCCAGGGCCTATTATTATTATTATTAATCATGGTAAAATACTTATAACATCAAATTAACAGTCTTAATGTTCAAGTATATAGTTCAATGGTTATTTTTCTTAATTCTTTAAGTACTTAAAGTATATATACATTTTATGTACTTTTTAAAAAGCATAGAATGTATTTTGTTTTTCATATATAACTCCCCTAAATTTGTATGCCCATGCTGGATACCCTAACTATATAGAATCGATACATAATAAATGAATAATTGATATGTCCTGTTTTAGAATGTTCACGCTTCCTTTCACATTTGGAGAATAGATATTATATTTTAAAAAGGAGTTCATTTGAGCAAAAATTGATTCAGATTAGGCTGTGCCAAACTGGAAGTGACATAGGGAATAAAGATTTAACATTTTTTGTGAGCAGTCTAGATAGAGGACACAGTGGGTCTGTGGAAACCTGGGTGGTCAAAGAAAAGGCTGGGAAACAGGTGTCGGCAGTGAGCTGGGGCCCAAACCAGGCTCTCTTGGTCAATACTTTAACTTACCCCTTTGCAAAACTAAAATTTTCAAGTTCAAGTGGAGACTCAGTCATTCTATCTAAACGTCATTGTTGTACTGGAAGGTAGGTGCCCATTGGACATTTGAAAGGAGCCTAAAGTGAGCTCCCTGATGGGTTCAATTTTGAGTACATTTGGGTTTAGCACCAGGTGTCTGTCCAGACCAGCTGTAGAGGCCGCCTTCCTGTTGAAGTGGCTGGGGGCCGCGGACTTGATTTGAAGTTGTCTCTGCTTCGCAAGAGCACTGCTTTTACTTAGACTTGCGTGATCCTATGGGGTGACTTGGGAGGGACTAAAAGAGATGACTGAGGAGCAGGGAGCCTAAAAGCCCCGAGCCACCCTTGGTACCTTCATGTACCTTCTTGTGCAATTTATCAAATAACCTTCACCGCGAACCTGCAAGGCAGAAATTATTACACCCATTTCCCGGGTCAGAAATTGAGGTTTTAGGGAGGGGGTGGGGAAGGGGCACAAAGAAAACTAGATAGAAGGTGACGGAGGACAATCTGACTTTGGGTGATGGGTATGCAACAGAATTGAATGACAAGATAACCTGGACATGTTTTCTTTGAATATATGTACCCTGATTTATTGATGTCACCCCATTAAAATAAAAATTTATTTATAAAAAAAAAATTGAGGTTTTAATCTAAGGTCACAGAGCCCAGTGGTGGAGTCAAGTGTTTTTTTTTTAACCCAGGTCAGCTAGACTCCAAAGCTCACCGTACCCCCACCCCGCCGCCACCGAGGCAGATGCCACTCTGTCCTTGCCCAAGCTTGCTGTGGAACGTTCACTTCATTGTGGGGGGAGGCTTGTCTCTTGGCAGTCTTGAGCAAGCAGCTGCGTTTTCCAAAGGGAAGGGTGGGTACACCTGTGACAACGGATGGCTTTGAAAAGCCCTGAGTTGTGAGTGCTCAGATCGTGGTGTGGACAGGGCTCATGTGGGGTAACGCACCTGTGTGACTTTCTCTCTAGGAGCTAGCTGTCCCAGTGGTCCATGACGGCGGCGCCCTCCTGGCTTTCGTCTGCGGTGTGGTATACACGCTTCTGCAATCCATCATCTCTTACAAATCGTGTCCCCAGTGGAACAGCCTCTCCACGTGCCACGTGCGGATGGCCATCTCGGCCGTTTCCTGCGCAGCTGTCGTCCCCAGTATCCTTTTTACATTTTTCAGTGCCTTTGACCTCGACCTCTAACCCCTCCCCAGCAAAACAAACAAACAAACATGAAAAAAAGCAAAGGTTAACAGCCAAGTTTCCATATGCTTTGGAAGAACTGTTGAAGAAAAGTGTAAATCATTAAGAAAATGTCTCAATGTGGTCTGGTTAGATCAAAAGTATTTTTGGGGAACAGAATAGAGGCAGAGGTGGGGTCACAGGGAGCAGAGGGACAGCTGTCAGAGGGAAGGGGGATGAGGGGATGGAATCAGAGAAGGCGAAGGGATTAGTGAAATTATATATACAGAACACAGAGATACAGATAACAGGACAGCAAATCCCAGAGGGAATGGGGAGGGAGTTGAGGGGCAAGGGGCAAAAGAGGTGTAAATGGGGACACGGGGGTCGGGGGTTGAGGGCATTATATTCAGTGGAACACTTGAACCATGTTAACATAATAAATTTAAATTAATTTTAAAAATGCTTTTGGAAAAAAAAAGAAGGCGAATGGAAAAATGTCGGAAAACTGCAGTCTCTGTTTACTTTCCTTCCAGCACGGTCGGTTTCACCAGCCATATGAAAATATTTATTTTCCTTTGGAGTGCTTGGCTAAAGACACCAAATATTGATATTGTACTTAAAGTAACAGCCCTGTGAAGTCCCCAAGAGGCCAGACTCTCCACTCACCCTGTTCATAGATGACTAGATGGTGTGATTTACTAATCCATATTAAAAGATTTTTTAAAAGCTTTATATTATTTATTTCTAAGTCAATTAAAATACATGTAGCCTTTTCTTTTTATTCCTGATTTCCTTTAAAAAAATATTTTTTTTTTCTGGTTCAACAATGTGAAAAGAAAGTATGACTTTATGAGGTCTGTATGTTCTGATTTAGAGGAAATGAAGGTTCTCTCTCTCTTGGTCTTTAACAGATGCCTTAAAAAGCTATGGTCTTCAAGGGGTGGAAAATTCCCCATCTTTCGAAATACCATCTGCACTCACATCAGAGAAAGCTGCAGAGTCATTAAAAATGGTGATTACTGTCACATTATAGGGAAATGGGAACTGTCCTGTTAACAGCTGTTTTGTTAGTCTGGGTTGTTCTGCAGTACGAGGCGGGCAGGCTGGAGCGACAGCAAAATCTGTGCTTCTGGTTATTAAGCCTCGTGTCGCTCTTTTAAGATAGAAGCTACACAAAACGTGAAGTCTGCATAGTGTTTTGGGTTTGGTTGTGTTTTCATTGTAGGGGAGGAAATTTTGAATTACAAAAATTTTAAGCATAGAGGAAACAAATCCTAGTATTGAGAAATTTAACAACAAAATATGCTATATACCTTGATTCCTAAGAGAGTTCTTCTCAGTTTTCTTTTCCTGTTTATGGATTGTTGACGACAGTCTTACTTTCTCTTCAAATATATTTCCTTCTGACCTTGAGCTTGTTTTAGTTGTAGAATGCAGAGCAGATGCGTTTGTAGTGTCAAATGCAAGGTTCCTTGGCGTGGGAAGACTGTCCTTGTTTACTCTGGAGAGAGCTCTCTAAACACTGACATCAGAATTTTAGCACAACCAACTTTTCAGGTCTCAGAGGTTCACAAACTATGAGTTCCCATTCATAGAGGGTTCTTATGAGCTCTGCGAAGAGGTCGAAGCCCCACACAGCATCAGGGTATGTCCCTGTCTCACGTTAACTTGAACAAATTCATCCGTAGGAAAGTCTGTACCTGAAACATTAGCGTGGGTTTGTATTTACTTATTTCAAAACATCTTTAAAAATGCCTTTATTTCTTTCTACTGTAATATTTCTGTGAAACAGCTTCATTTAACTACTGGCTTCCAAGCCCTTCCTGGTAAACGACCTGTCTTTCACCAACTTCTAAAGTGCTGTCTTCACAAAATAACTAACAGCACAAAATCTAGACTCCTTTGCTTGGCACACAAGCTCAGACTATTTTTATTTTTTATTTTACTATTATTATTTTTTTTTTAGAGAGAGAGAGAGAGAGAGTGCCTATTTTTGAATCTAATTTTTACAGTTTCTCCCCCAGACTTAGCTGTTTCCTGTCCTCTGCTTTTGTGCCTCGCCCTTCTCCTGGCTGAGTACCTCCCTCCACCTTGTCTTTCTGGCCAATGTGGTAGCCACAGACCGCTTGTGGTTAATGTGCACTTGAAATGTGGCTAGCCTGCTTTTGAGACCTGCTGTAGTATAAAACACACACTGAATTTCAAACACTTAAAAAAAAAAGTAAAATCTCATTAACCCTTTGGGTAGTACGAACGTTCATGTACGTCCTCGTGCCTTCTGACCATCCAGAGTACAATCGATTTATTTTAAAAATGTGTAAGGCAATGTTAAAAAAGGGAACATGTATGTTCTTCTTTTTTCCATAAATTGATTATCAAACAAACATGATTTTAAGTTAACAAAACTGTAACTGAAACTAATTTCATTTTTTGAAAAAATCTCACTCCCGGGGGTCAGTGAGCATGAAAAAACTTCACTATTCAAAGGGTTAATAATTCTTTTTATTATTACATGTCAAAATGATAGTATTTTTGATCTATTGTGTGAAAGAAGCTATATTTTTAAAATTAAATTTAGTTGGGTTTTTTTGTTTTGTTTTGTTTTGTTTTTTTCAGTTTTCTTAAAATGCGGCTGTTGGGGTGAAACAGTGCCGGAATGTTACTAGCATTCGGACCTCAGTTCAGCAACCTGGGTAGCTGAGGTCTGGCTAGAAAAGAATTCAGAGCCAAGACTCAAATATAAGTAACATTTGTTTAGAAAGTCATAGAGGCAGAAGAAGTGAGCCATGAAAGAAGCGAGCCAGCTGGGGCGCATGGTCTCAGGAAAGACGGTACAGAGGCAAAGGAAGGGCCCTTGGGGCTTTGAAGAGAGAAAGGCAGATATGCTGGGAAGAAAGTTCACCCCCGGGTCGAGGCCCTTGTTTTCCCAGTTTTTCCCCTTGCTAAGCGTCTGGGGCTTTCCACTCTGGTGACTGTCCATACCTGCCCTATTGTTCCTCCCCTGCTCCTGCCTGTCTAACTGCTTAGCACATGGCTGCTACAGCAGAGAATGTAATGTTACACACATGGCTGGCATTATATTTCGGTAGGACAGCTTTAGGGCTCCTCAGACTTCACAACTTAAGTTCAACTCAGTGAAGGCCTCCCTGACACCCCAAACCCCATTCTACTCTGAATTAATACTGTCTTCTCTGCCTTACCACTGTGCCCTGTTCTTTTCTCTCACGTGCCACAGTCCTGGGCTTCCTTTGACAAGACTGTGCTGTTCCGCCTGACCAGGCGGTAGTGCAGTGGATAGAGCGTCAGATTGGGATGTGGAAGACCCAGGTTCGAGACCCTGAGGTCACCAGCTTGAGCGTGGGCTCATCTGGTTTGAGCAAAGCTCACCAGCTTGAGCCCAGGGTCGCTGGCTGGAGCAAGGGGTTACTCGGTCTGCTGAAGGCCCGCAGTCAAGGCACATATGAGAAAGCAATCAATGGACAACTAAGGTGTTGCAACGCACAATGAAAAACTAATGATTGATGCTTCTCATCTCTCTCCATTCCTGTCTGTCTGTCCCTGTCTATCCCTCTCTCTGATTCACTCTCTGTCTCTGTAAAAAAAAAAAAAAAAAAAAAAAGACCGTGCTGTTCCTGGGAGGTGAGCCAAGACTGTTTGGCCAGGGTTTCCCTCGCCTCTCTCCTCGCTCCATGCAGCGTGGCACCTGGTGCCCAAACAAGGAACTGAAAAACAAATCAATGAAGTAAGAGTCTTTGACACTATTAGAAAGAGAAGTATGATCATAAAAGGGCCAGAGAATCTGCTATGCTTTTTACTTCTTTAATTTTGAAAATCTGAGACGTGTTAAGCATTGCAAAATATGGGACTGGGGCAGTGGTGGGATTCAGCCAGTTCGCACTGGTTCGGCAGAACCAATACCTAATTTTTCTGTTGAGTTCAGCGAACCAGCTGTTAAAATGGCACTTACTGTCAGGGTTCTCTCTAAGGTGGGCGCCTGGGCAGCCACTCAGTGAGGAAATCACAAATTTACATTCCTTACTCTTTTTTAATGTTCATCTGCACAACAGCATATTCTAAGCACCTATAGTATTGTTCATTCCGCCCAGAGGTGAAAAACATTGCAAGTAAGGATGCCAATCAAGAAACACTATGGAAATATTTTAAATAACAGGTTTATTGTTTTTTATCAGGTATTATTTAATACTTTTTTATTAATATTTTAAAATTCTTGTAATCTAGTTTTCTGTACTTCTTTTATTGTTCTTATTTAAGTATTAAATGCATGAAGTAATAAACTACCTTTTGGTATATAGTTTTTTTATACTTAAAATGATCATTAGGGCAGAGAACCGGTTGTTAAATTATTTGAATCCCACCACTGGCTGGCGGGCAGGGAGAGGAGATGCTGACTTAAATTAAGAGGACCCTCTAAACTTGGCATTGATGCAACACTTTAAATTTCTAACTTATTCTAAAACAATTTTTTAAGTTTTTCTTTAAATATATTTTTGTAAAACTATTTTTAGAGCATCTTTTTTTCTTTCTAACTTTCTCTTTTGTCTTCAGAGTTCAATCAAAATGGATGCCATGTAGCCCTGGCTGGTGGCAGAGTGGATAGAGTGTCATCCTGGAGCACCAAGGTTGCTGGTTTGAACCCCATTCAGGGCATGTATGAGAAACAGTCAATACGTGCATCCCACGAGTTGATGTTTTTCTCTCTCTCTCTTCCTCTCTCTCAATGGAAATACTCTGCAAACAGTATTGTCCACAGAGGGCAACAGACTCAGCCCTGACGTTATTAGGCTGGCTCCACAGGTCAGATATAGGATATACCTCTTTGATTTGTAAAACCCTTTGGGCTTGAGAAGAAGGGTTCAGTTTATACCAAGTTACTCAACAGAAGTCTGTTTTTTGAAAAATAATAGTTGAATTTCTGTAGCTGGGAGCAGCTCTGGCATCACTCAAAATGTAGCCGCAGTTTAACATTTCACTGCACATACTTTAAAAAGTATTTGCCGGGTTCGATTCCCGGCCAGGGCACACAGGAGAAGCGCCCATCTGCTTCTCCACCCCTCCTCCTCTCCTTCCTCTCTGTCTCTCTCTTCCCCTCCCGCAGCCGAGGCTCCATTGGAGCAAAGATGGCCCGGGAGCTGGGGATGGCTCCTTGGCCTCTGACCCAGGCGCTAGAGTGGCTCTGGTCCCCGCAGAGCGACGCCCCGGAGGGGCAGAGCATCGCCCCCTGGTGGGCAGAGCGTCGCCCCCTGGTGGGCGTGCCGGGTGGATCCCGGTCGGGCGCATGCGGGAGTCTGTCTGACTGTCTCTCCCCGTTTCCAGCTTCAGAAAAATACAAAAAAAAAAAAAGTATTTGCTAAGGAATCAACTGTATTTGCACATTGCAGTTTAACTGTTTTATTATCATCATCATTATTATTATTATTATTGTATTTTTCTGAAGTTGGAAACGGGGAGGCAGTCAGACAGACTCCCGCATGCGCCCAACGGGGTTCCACCTGGCATGCCCACCAGGGGGTGATGCTCTGCCCATCTGGTCTGTTGCTCTGTTGTGACCAGAGCCATTCTAGCGCCTGAGGCAGAGGCCATGGAGCCGTCCCCAGCGCCGGGGCCAACTTTGCTCCCGTGGAGCCTCGGCTGTGGGAGGGGAAGAGAGAGACAGAGAGGAAGGAGAGCAGAAGGGATGGAGAAGCAGATGGGCGCTTCTCCTGTGTGCCCTAGCCAGGAATCGAACCCAGGACTCCTGCACGCCAGGCCGACGCTCTACCACTGAGCCAACTAGCCAGGGCCATGCAATTTAACTGTTATAATTGAATTTAAGGTTTGAGATTATAAGAAGCTGATATAACCTGTTTTGATTGCAGAAATGTTGATATTATAATTTTTTAAAATTATGTTAAAGTACACATAACATAAAATTTACCATTTTGACCATTTTAATTTTTTTAAGATTTATTTGTTGATTTAGAGAAGGGGGGGGGAATGGCGGAGGGTCGGAGTAGGAACCATCACCTGGTAGTTGCTTCTAATATGTACCTTGACAGGGCAAGCCCAGGGTTTCAAACCAACAGCCTCAGCATTCCAGGTCAATGCTTTATGCACTGTGCCACCACAGGCCAGGCCTTGACCTTTTTTTTTTTTTTTCAGGCCTTGACCATTTTTTTTTTCAGGCCTTGACCATTTTTAAGTGTATATTTAAGTGGTATTCAATATACATTATTGTGTAATCATCACCACCATCCATTCTATAATTTTTTCATCTTGTAGAACAAAATCTATACATATTTTATTTATTTATTTTGTGAGAGAAAGAGAGACAGGAAGGAGAGAGATAAGAAACATCAACTCACAGTTGTGGCACCTTAGTTGTTTGTTGATTGCTTTCTCATATTTGCCTTGTCCTGGAGTGCTCCAGCCAAGCCAATGACCCTTTGCTCAAGCCAGTGACCTCTGGGCTCAAGCCAGTGACCATAGGGTCATGTACATGATCCCACGCTCAAGCCAGCAAACCCGCGCTCAAGCTGCTGAGCCTGTGCTCAAGCCGCTCAAGCTGACAACCTCAGGGTCTCGAATCTGGGACCTCAGAGTTCCGGGTCGATGGTCTATCCACTGTGTCCCAATTGGTTAGGCTATACTTAAAATTTTTTCATTTACTGATTTTTGAGAGAGACTGAAACATCGATCTGTTCTTATATGTGCCCTGACCAGGGATCCAACTAGCAACCTTTGTGTATCAGTACAATGCTCTATCCAGCTGAGTTATGTGGCCAGGGAAATATCCAAATAAACAATAACTCCCTAACCCTGGCCAGATAGCTCAGTTGATTAGAGCATAATCCCTATATACCAAGGTTGTTGGTTTGATCCCTGGTCAGGGCACATACAAGAATCAAGCAATGAATGCATAAATAAGTGCAACAACAAATTGATGTTTCTCTCTCTCTCCCTTATTCTTGCATGGATATACAAATATCTAACTCACTAACATCAATAAATTTAAAAAATCAAACAAAACAAACACTCTCTACTGTCCCATCCCCCCAGTATCTGAAACCACCATTTTCTTGTCTTTATGATTTTGACTAAGTGCCTCATGTAAGTGCAATCACATGGTATTTGTGTTTTCGTAACTGGCTTATTACACTTTAGCATAATCCACGAGGTTCATCTATGTTGTAGCATATTGCAGAATTTCCTTCCTTTTTTTTTTTTTTTAGCTAGAGCAGGGGTCGGGAAACTCTTTTCCTGAGAGAGCCATGAACGCCACATATTTTAAAATGTAATTCCGTGAGAGCCATACAACGACCCGTGTATGTTACACATTATCCAATAAAAATTTGGTGTTGTCCCGGAGGACAGCTGTGATTGGCTCCAGCCACCCGCAACCATGAACATGAGCGGTAGGAAATGAATGGATTGTAATACAAGAGAATGTTTTATATTTTTAACATTATTTTTTTTATTAAAGATTTGTCTGTGAGCCAGATGCAGCCATCAAAAGAGCCACATCTGGTTCGCGAGCCATAGGTTCCCGACCCCTGAGCTAGAGAGACAGAGAGAGGGACAGATAGGGACAGACAGACAGGAAGGAAGAAAGATGAGAAGCATCAGTTCTTTGTTGCGGCACCTTAGTTGTTCATTGATTGCCTTCTCATATGTGCCTTGACTGGGGGGGGGGGGGTGTGCTACGGCCAAGCCAGCAACCTTGCTCAAACTGGTGAGCCTGCACTCAAGCCGGTGACCTCAGGGTTTCAAACCTGGGTTGTCTGCATTCCAGGCTGATGCTCTATCCACTGCACCATTGCCTGATCAGGCAGACTCTCCTTCCTTTTTAAGGTTGAATAATATCTCATTGTATATATATATATATATACACACACACACACACACATACCATATATATATATACACACACACACACACACACCACATTTTGCTTATCCATTCATCTGTCAACAGACAGCTGGGTTGCTTCCAAGTTTTAGCTATTGTAAAGAATGCAGCTATGAACATGAATATACAAATATCTCTTTGAAATTCTGCTTTCTGTTCTTTTGGGGAGATATATATATATCTCCCCAAAAGTGGAGTTGCTGGGTCGTATGGTAATTCTATTTTGATTATTTGAGAAACCTCTGTACTGTTTTTCCACAGTGGTTACCCTATCTTACATTCCTACCAACAGTGCACAGAGGTTCCAACTTCTCCACATCCTCGAACACTAGTTTTTCTTTTTTTTCAATAGTAGCCATCCCAGTGGGTATGA
The DNA here is from genome assembly GCF_036850765.1 of Saccopteryx bilineata. Lineage (NCBI taxonomy): Eukaryota > Metazoa > Chordata > Mammalia > Chiroptera > Emballonuridae > Saccopteryx > Saccopteryx bilineata. The sequence continues at coordinate 103,614,515 of NC_089490.1, forward strand.
GGTGAAACATTTTTGCCCTGTGTAATTATTGTATTATTAGAAGAATAATCTAGTCTTAACATCAAAGGATCTACTTTCTTCTGTACTTTCCTTAACAATTTTTCTTTTTTAGTGATTGCCTGTGCTTCACTAATTTCCATAACCAAGCTGGAGTGGAATCCAAAAGAAAAGGTAAAATTTAAGTCATTTTCGATATGATTGTCAAACTTGGTTATGTGAGACTGTGGCTGGGTGAAGCGTTCTTAGAAAAAAGGGTCACTACCCTTTCTTAGAACACATTGCAAAAATATGAAGTACAAATGGCATATAAGTCACTTACTGTAATGCCGGTGGCTGAGGCCAGGCAGGTTCACACTGGATTTGGGCAGATGGTAGAGGAATTGCGGAACCAGACAGTGTAGGGCCATTCCCATTTATTAGAGTCTTGCAACGGCAGACAAGCAAACAGGCAGAGAAAGCTGCTTCTCATGGCAGCAGAAGAACAACAACAAAACGTACCCTTGCATTGGCAGGCAAGTGATTCACACAGCAACCCCTCACAGGGGTGGAGAACGATCTGGGAGAATTGCCACCAAGGGAAAACGCCTATAGCTTTTCATAGACACACGCATGGCTTTCTGCCATGTGCTCACCCACCAATCGTGCAAAGTGCTTGAAGCTGGGAAACCAGTGAGCAAGCCTAACCACAGCTGTTTTCCCAACACTTACCATCTAATCCTTTGGCAATTTACGTGTCATAATTAGCTATTGGGGCAATCTCAAATGGTTCCTAGGATTAGTTACAAAATTTGAATTCTAACTCTCAAACTACCAATTATTAGTAAAAGAGGTTGGATATTTAAGAGTAGGGGAACAATGTGAATGTGAGGGTGTTTGGAAGCCAGAGGAAGCGTGGACTATTAACCAGGCAGGGCGAGACCAGCTCCAGTGTCTGTGGATAGTCTATTTCAGGATAGGGTGAGCCATCAATAGGGTCAGCAATAAATTTTGGGGGAGTTGTTTATTCAGGACTTTGAAAAGTAGTGAGAGAGGCTCCTGCTTGAGTTAGGTGACCAGAGTAAGCATTTTTGATGGCTTTTGAATAAGAGAATATGTTGAAAGACTGTTATTGGATGAATATTAGAAGCAACACCTGGGCTTCATTGATGAAGAGGGAGTGCCGAGTTAAGATGGCAGAGACGGCAAATCAAGACCAGCCTAGATTGGAATAAAGAGGGGAAATATTTGATGAGCACTGGCAAGTGACTAACATGAGAATGAAAGGACATAATGAATCAAAGATGACTTCTTGGGTAAACCAAAGAATTTGTTCCCATGAAGAGAGAGAAAGAGAGAAAGGGGGGGGGGGGAGAAGGTCCCTAACAGGGATAAATTGTTGTGATGGTGGTGGTGGAGAATGTGAAGGGGCTTGAATCTGTGGCCATAGTAACACATCAAGGAGAAATGTCTAGTTAGACACGTGGGGCTGATTGAGAGCCATCAGAAAATAGTAGAGTGACTGGTGATTAGCAGACCAAACATTACAACACCTGGGACTGAATGTTCGTATCTGAGATGGACTCACGCCATTAGATACTTGCGTGGTGGTTCATCTAGATGCCAGAGAATGAATGACTTCCGGGAGGGAAGAGTTAGTGAGAGAACGGCGGGAGAGTTTGGCTTTGTTTTTTCCTTTTAGGGATGTTTTTTCAAGGAGCAGGCAATGTTAATGATTTTATTTATAAAACAGTTCTAGTTAGAAACATTGGTGTTAAAAGCCAGTTACTGGTTAATTGGAAGTGAAAGAAATGGTGAGCGACATGGTTCATTCATTCAGCTGTCAATGAATGTTTGGAGGTGAGAGGAAGAGGAGAAACAAGGTGCAGGCTACAGGAGACAGCGTGGTCAGAGGAGGATTCCAGTAGGTGATGGGAGCCTGCAGGAAACAAGGGAGAGACTGACGATGCTGAGGAAAAGAATGATGCATACAGAAACAAACAAACAAACAAAAAAGTGCGTCTTGCAAGTGAGCCTTCACAGCAGAGCAGTTTCAGGTGTACTTTACTTTTCAGCCACGGGAGGGAGACCTTCCCCAACAAATCAAACAAAAATCAGAGGCTGGGAAGGATTCATCAAAGCATATCCCCAAGCAGTTAAAAATCCTTTTTTTCTATTTCATGTTTAATCTTAAAAATGTATAAAGTACCTGACTTTCTATTCACTCCATAAATTACCATGCCACACTCAAATTGCCTTCCATTCCCAATCTCGATTAATGCAAAGAAAATCCTTTGCATTAATTCACTGAATTAATTGTACTGCTTTATAGCTTTCATAATGCCGTCCTGTGTGCTGATTTACTTGGTAGGGAGGACGAGAGTTAGAATGTGATTGTCTCACTTTGTGTAGTCAGGAGATTAGAGCTTTGCCTGTGTGCACACCTGGGGTAGTGGAGAAGTCTGGACTACACTGGTTCAGTGCTCTTTCATTAATATTATGGTAAAGAAATTTCTGCCAAAAAAATTTTTTTATGGGATCTTTTTTTTTTTTTGTGGCACAGACAGAGAGAGGGACAGATATGGACAGGCAGGCAGGAAGGGAGAGAGATGAGAAGCATCAATTCTTTGTCGTGGCTCCTTAGTTGTTCATTGATTGCTTTCTCATATGTGCCTCGATCAGGGAGCTACAGCAGACTGAGTGACTCCTTGCTCGAGCCAGCGACCTTGGGCTCAAGCTGGTGAGCCTTGCTCAAACCAGATGAGCCCGTGCTCAAGCTGGCAACCTCAGAGTTTTGAACCTGGGTCCTTCATGTCCCAGTCCGACGCTCTATCCACTGCGCCACCGCCTGGTCAGGCTCTGCCAAAATTTTATAAGCCATCTCCATCATCCTGGGATGATAAGAGGATGGGGCAGATCTCCTGGTGCTGTCAACAAAAGAAGGCAATTTCTGTTCTCTACGCCTTAATGTGAGAAGGTCAGGCTCTCCCCACAGTGACCTGGAAGAAGAGTGGGCGGATGGACATGTCCACAGGGAGTGAGGAAGTGTCTGAGAGTTTGATGTACGTCAGTTAATCTTTGTGGATGAAAACTGAACGAAGAAAACAACTGTCACCATGATCTGCAATCCAACACGTTTGTTTAGTCACACATGTAATCTATAGCAGAGCCGGAGGCAAAGCAGGAAAAACAAAATAACAGAAAACAGGTCATGGTTTGAAATCAGACCTGGCAGTCCTCAGGCCTGATCTGGCAAGTGCCTCGCTGCCAAATGCAGATGTTAGTTTTTACTTAGATGGTGTTTAAGAATGTTTTTTAAAAAGTAGTTTCCAGCATTTAAAAACCAGGAGATCTCTTTTTCTTGCTCTCACACACACATGCACACACTTTTGTTTTTACTTATTTTTAAAGCAACACTGGTGTCATATTATTTCCCTATTTGGTGATAATGGAATCGAGCTGGTAAATGTGGGCTCCCCACGTCCCTCTCTCTCTCTCTCTCTTTTTTTTTTTTTGTATTTCTATGAAGTTGGAAACGGGGAGGCAGTCAGACAGACTCCCGCATGCGCCCGACTGGGATCCACCCGGCATGCCCACCAGGGGGCAATGCTCTGCCCATCTGGGGCATCGCTCTGCTGCAATCAGAGCCACTCTAGCGCCTGAGGCAGAGGCCACAGAGCCATCCTCAGCGCCCGGGTAAACTTTGCTCCAGTGGAGCCTCGGCCGCGAGAGGGGAAGAGAGAGACAGAGAGGAAGGAAAGGGGGAGGTGTGGAGAAGCAGATGGGCGCTTCTCCTATGTGCCCTGGCCGGGAATCGAACCCTGGACTCCTGCACGCCAGGCTGACGCTCTACCACTGAGCCAACCGGCCAGGGGTCCCCTCTCTTTTTGCACCATCAACTCCAGCTATTTTTTTCCTCTCCTGGCCTGCATAGGCAGCTGCCTGCAGCCTCGATTACAGCCTTCCTCATTCTTGCTGTCTGTTCTCTCCTCCCTGTCCCCAAGAAGATCGTCAGTGACTGTGTCTCATTAGCATTTGCTCTGTAGCTATGTTTACATATATGATTAAGCAGAACTATTCTCTGAGCTGATATTTTCTGCAGTAACAGGGAACACAAAACCCAGTGTTGATGGCTAGCCAATCTCTTCTAGGTACACACACTCAGTCCTGGGAAAAACCGTACCAGCGCCGAGTGCCTCTCAGTCTGGGGACTCCCAGCCTCTGAGAACCAGTCCTGCTTTGTATGGAAAGTTCTGTCTTCTGCTGAGTCCACACTGGCCTCCCAGTCTCAACCACTTTGTGGTTCTTCTTCTGCTTTTTAAAACTATAAAGACAAGTCTTTTATTTTCCCTTAAAATTTTCTTGTATTGATAATATATTTGGCATACAAAATTGTGTAAGTTTAAGGTGTACAACATGTTCCTTTGATGCATTTACTTAGTGTAGTACGATTGCTATTGTAGTGATAATTAGCACCTCTGAGCATGGGAGAGCCAGAAAGTACTTTTGAATAACCACATCCACGTTCTTCCTGGGGGCGTCCTGCCGTGCACATGGGCGCCCCCTCTCGCTGTATCTCTGCAAGGGGTTGAGTGACGTGCCCTGGACAGCTTGGTCCTCCGGTCGTACTTCTCATCGTTATTGCAGCATATCCACTGAAGTGAATCAGCTTAGGCTAAATCCTGTTTCTTTCTGATTGCTATTAGGATTATGCATATCATGTGGTGAGTGCAATATGTGAATGGACAGTGGCCTTTGGTTTTATTTTCTACTTCCTAACATTCATCCATGATTTCCAGGTAGGTGTTTATCAACTTAAATGCTCTGAAATGCTGACAATTAGGATTGCAAAAATCCATAGAAAGTTTCTTGCATAAAAAAAACAACAACTAAGAGCATGATCTTTCTTTCGTTTTACCATTATGTGTTTGAAAAAATATGTATTGTGCAACTTCGTTCATTCCCGGAGGCGGCAGCTTTAGCCCCCAGCAGTGCGGTTTCCATGTGCCCTCTGCCATTTGAGGCTCTGGTTATTTTCTTTTTGAGGAGGCCTCACATACTGCTTCCAAATAATAGGAAATATGGTTTTTTAAAATTTTTATTTATTGATTTTACAGAGAGAGGACGGAAACATCAATTCATAGTTGCTTTGCTTTAGTTGTTCGTTGATTGCTTGTCGTATGTGCCTTGACCGGGCAAGCCCAGGGTTTTATTTTTTTTATTTTTATTTATTTATTTTTACAGAGAGAGAGAGAGAGAGAGAGAGAGAGAGAGAGTCAGAGGGATAGACAGGGACAGACAGACAGGAATGGAGAGAGATGAGAAGCATCAAACATTAGTTTTTCGTTGCGCGTCGCGACTTCTTAGTTTATTGATTGCTTTCTCATATGTGCCTTGACCGTGGGCCTTCAGCAGACTGAGTAACCCCTTGCTCAAGCCAGTGACCCTGGGTCCAAGCTGGTGAGTTTTTGCTCAAACCAGATGAGCCCACGCTCAAGCTGGCGACCTCGGGGTCTCGAACCTGGGTCCTTCCACATCCCAGTCCAACACTCTATCCACTGCACCACCGCCGGTCAGACAAGCCCAGGGTTTTAAACCAGCGAACTTAGCGTTCCAGGTCCACGCTTTATCCACTGCGCCACCGCAGGCCAGGCAGTTTTTTTGTTTTTAAATAGGAGTATATTGTTGTTTTTCAATATCAAGGCAGAGAGAAGGTGGGACCTTATCAGATTTGGCTATGGGTAAAATCTTACATTTTGGCCCTGGCTAGGTAGCTCAATTGGTTAGAGCATCGTCTCAATATGCTTAGGTTGCGGGTTTAATTCCCAGTCAGGGCACATACAAGATTCAGCCAATGAATGCATGAACAAGTGGCACAGCCAATCCATGTCTCCTCTCCACCTACCCATTGCTACCTCTCCCCCTCCCTTTCTGTCTGAAATCAGTAAAAATAAGTAGAATCTTACATTTTTGAAACAAGTGAATTATTAGCTAAAAGACACAGAAAGCCAAGAAAATTCTTGGGGACCCAGCTCAAGCCCAGCAGAAGCCATAGTGAGGTCATTTGCCAGGGGCTTTGGGAAGTTTCATCCCGGGGACCCGAGGCGTTTACCTGCTTTTCAACCTTCCTTTTCTTCTTTACTAGAGTGTCACCCTCAGGATATCCACAGAACTCAACGATGACATTTGAAGGAAGAAGAATGATAGCTTGCTCACTGAAAGTCGTAGAGGATTTCTAGAAGTGGCCCAGGGGGCAGACAGGGTTTGAATGCTGTGCTGTAGCAGGCCTCTGCAGCACACGCAGGACTTGAATTTCATTAAGAATTCCCAATAGTTGTGCTATTTCCAAAGGTATGTTTTCCTAGAGAATGTAGAGCACTTATGACATTGTAGCAATGTTTTTATAATTTTCTAAACTGACACTTTTTTTTTTTATATTCACCAATTCGTTACACAAAAGATAAGATGTTACAGAAAATGGAGAGCTCTTATTTTTGTACAGATGCTGTTTTGTTGTTTCTTTGTGTGTGAGTGATTTCTGGAAATACACTAAATATGAGGAATGTATTAACAAATAAAATCAGGGGATATTTTTAAATTTCAGTTTAGAGAATGAAATGTGTAATTTTATATCACGGGGGCATTCGTAAAATTCCATTTATAGTGATCATCAAGGTTTAGTTAATGACGTAACACTAATTACTGATGCTGATTCTTAGATGAACTAAGCAAACTGCTTCTCACGAAAAGCCTTAACACCACCACGCACATTAACTCAAAGTGAACCTGGCAGACCTCAGATTTTCATTTCTGTCCTGCTCTCAAGAGCTGGGAGTTTTTCCTTTGCTGCTGATTGGCAGTCTGTAGTGGACATAACTTTTGGTGGCATGGATTCAGCAGGGCAGGTTAGAAATAAAAAACCTTAGGACAACAGGAAGATGGAGGTGAGCAACTGACAAGAGAACCCGAGGATTCCGGGCTGCCGTCTTTGCTAGATGAGCGAGGAGGGAGTGGGTCTCGGGGAGCGTTCGTGGAAGGCAGGATTCCGGGAAGGAGACTTTCACTTAATACTAAACTTCTGCAAAGCCAGCCTGTGAAAACCATTATAAAATACCATTCCTAAAACCTCCCTGTATTGTTACTGGCATAACTTGATATATAGTCAGACTCAGAAGCTGAAACTCACATCATGAGTTCATTTTATGCCAGTAAACATAGTGAAGAGAACACGGGTCCCAGAGACAGGAGAGGCTGCCAGGGACGGTTTACCTGCTGCTCCTTTAAGGCCTGTGCCTGGATGTCTCTCCCTACCCCCCACCCCATACGGAATGTGAGTCTGTGAGTCGGGTCCTTTGTTAAGCAAGACCTGAACACTTTACCTTTCTACCTGAATCAAGAAAGACAAATGAAAAGCAAGTTATTTCGGCCGAAGCAGAGCTCCTTGCAATGTTATGTGAAAGTTAAAGAGAAAGAAGTCTCCTTCGTGGACCCTCCAGACACAAACCTGTCCTTGGCCAAGTGGGTCCAAACCTTAAGGGCACGTGCAGGGGCAGAGCAGCCCCCCGGTCAGCCTTGGAGGGACTCTGAGAGCCGGTCAGCCTTGGAGGGACTCTGAGAGCCGTGAGCCCACGTGGGCTCCTCAACCACGACTTGCTGAGTGAGTAAGGGGTGAGACTCAGCAGCAGTTAGCCACCTCTGCGGTGACAAACCGTGTGTCCCTGAAGGCCTCAGGAGTGGGGATCTAATAACCATTTGGGGGTCTGTTGTAACTTGTCATCATGCTGTGGGTCCCCATGGTCACACTGGCGCGGAAAGACGGATTCAAGCTACGTCCAGCCAGTTACTCTGAAGAGGAGGAGGAATGTGCCACCCCATCACCATGGACGCTGCGGGAGAAGGAATTCACGGATGGTCTCGCTTTGTTACCAGCACGGCTCACAGCTGCACTGTTGTGCTCACGTCCGCATCCCTCTGTGCGGTTAGACTGGGAGCTCCTTGAGGGCAGAGCATGTGCCTTAACCTTTATAACTCCAGCATTTAACCAGGTGCCTCCTGGTACGCAGCAGGTGCTTAATAAATACTCATTAATGCATGAGTGATTGAGTGCACAAATAAAGTAATGACCAGGGATTGTTGTAGTGCTGCCTAGTGAGATTTACGCTGGTTTACTAGTTAGGTAGTAAACCAGTCAGCATTGACTTGTTTTGCTTTGTGTCCTGTAAAGGTTTCAGTCGTTTGGGCTTCCCCAGTGTCTGACAACTCTCTTCAGGCAGGACGGTTACACAGCAGTTGTGACAGGGGCTGGGCAGATGTTCATCCGGCTTGGCAGACTGGGAAGGCCTGAGTTCACGCCAGCCAGTCACAGCCCGCCGAGGCTGTACGACCTTTGACGCTGGTCTGATCCGTGCGTGGTACTGTTTCACCTCACGGCTGAAAGTAAAATAAAATGAAGTATTTATTTTAGTAACTTGTGTCTCTGTTAAATTAGAATGTGTCACCTGGGTTCAACAATGATGTGTATTTATCAGGGAAACCATTCTAGCTCTATTGGATTTTATAAAGGTATAGTTTAAACCTTACGTTTTCGTAATTCAGGTAGCTTTGCCTGGGCACAATGGTTCATTTTTGTAGAGATTCATTTTATTATTTTATTGTTTTTTTTACTTTTTAATTACAGTTCACAGTGAATATTACTTTATATTAGTTTCAGGTGTGCAGCATAGTGGTTAGATAATTATATTCTGTACTAAGGGACCCCCTCTCTCATCCCTGATCATTCTAGAACCCACCTGGCACCTTTGTAGAGATTCTTGAACATTAGTATCAGAAGTCTGCATCAGTCAAGACTCTCAGAGTTGAAACCCGACTCACATTTGTTAAAGGAACAGGAAGCATCTAGTCACACAGGTAACAGAGGCTCAGGGATGGAGCCGACTCTAGGGATGGCTGGAATTCATAAGTGCCACCAGGACTCCATCCATTCTCTCAGCCATGCTTTTCCCTCGCCCCCTGGTCAGAGTGCGATGGCTTCTGGAAATCCCAGGCCTACAGCCTGTCCAGTGGAGAGGGAGGACTTCTCAGAGCTTCCAACAACAGCCAGTGAGTTGGAACTCATTGTCTCTGATTGGCTGGCTTGGGTCACGTGCCCATGCTGTGGTTGAAGGGGCGGGGAGGCAGGGTGCTCTGATTAGTTGGGTCTGGCTCACCTGTCCACCTCTAGAGCAGGAAGGGTCAACACCACCCAAATGACTAGGCTGATGGTGGGTGAAAGCTGTTTCTGAGAAGAAAGGGTTGGCAAATGAACCTGAGTCAAACGCAAAGCAAGATTCTCCTGTGGAATTAAAGTCCCCCCGGTCCACCCCTATATGCCAGATAAACCAAACCTAACTTCTTTCAGAACAAACCAAATTATACTTGCTGACAACCCTTTCAGATTAAAGGAAAATAAAACGTAAGCCATGGAGATAATAAGCATGACTTCAGCTAACTTCAAAGTTATGTTTGTACTTTTTCATACCTCTTGTGTTCTTATTTCATCTCTGTGAGGTTGCTCAGGCAGTTAATTATCACAGGTTCCAGAGGAGGAAACTAAGGCAAAGAGAAGCTCAGTGACCCGCAGGAGAGTCTAGTGCAAGATGGGGACAGATTTCAGTCGGGGAAGCTTGTTTTCCTGATTTCTGATCAAGTAGGTTTGTTTTTTTTTAAACACTCACAAAGAGTTTCACAGGAATTGTATTTCATATATCAAATGAAATATATCAGGGTTGTGCTGTGTTTGGGTTTCCTAACATCCCTTCATGTAGCATGGTCTCATGTTCCCACGTTTTACTCAGTTGGAGACCTGTGGGTCTGGCGTTTGGGCCTGGAATGAGGAGGGAGGAGTGGGAGGGAGATAGAGCGGTTCCGTCCTCTCCCACCCCCGATCCTGGCCTGCTGTCAGCCCAGCGTCTCCCCGCACACAGATGCTTGGTCTGGCTCCAGGGGCCCTGCATTCTCAAGGCCAGAGTGTCATGCCGCTGGGTCCCAGCTATTGCACAAGATCAACCACAGCCTCAAGGCCTGGACCAGAAGCTGCTGACACTTCTGGGTCTCCCCTAACAGATGCATCTTCACAGTGAAGGGCATCAGAATGCCAAACTCACTCTGGGGGAGGGGTGGCAGTGACCTTCAAAATCCGGTGCCTGGAACATGCTAAAGGAGATCCTACCAACATGCAAATACAGCAAACTGTTACCTGGACTCACCGGGCTGGGGATGGGAAGAATATTTTTTTTCTTTTTTTTTAGAAACAGGAAAAGAGAGAGATGAGGAGCATCGACTTGTGGCACCTTAGTCCATTGATTACTTTCTTATACGTGCCTTGAAGTGGGGGGGGGTATGCTTCAGCTGAGCCAGTGACCATTTGCTCAAGCTGGCAACCATGGGTTCAAGCCAGTGACCATGGGGTCATGTCTGTGATCCCATGCTCAAGCCGGCAACCCCGTGCTCAAGCCTGCGACCTCAGGATTTCATACCTGAGTCCTCAGCATCTCAGACTGACACTCTATTCACTGGGCTTTCACCTGGTCAGATGAGAAGACTTTCTAGATAAGTAGGGACTCATCTCTCACCCCACTCTCTGAATCATTTGTTCTTATTTAGACATTTCCAATCAGCAATATTCACATGACTCAAAAATCAAAGCAGCATAAGAAGGGATTCTGTGAAAAGCCTTTGTATTTTTCTTTACCCACATTGACTAAACGCACTCCTCTCCTTGCGGATACCTACTTTTTATGAAAATACAAGCAGAAACACGCATTTAAAAATGCTTCCCTTTTGATTGCTACCCCAAAAGTAGTGCACTGTAGTTTTGAGCCCTCCTCTTTTGACTAAGCAACGTTGTCTATCTGAGAGATGCTTCCTTGTCAATAGATCAAGAGCCTCCTCACTTCTTGGTTCTGCTTTACACCTGCACAGCATTCCACTGTGGAGCTGTTCGCTCATTGATTTCCTTATTGTAAGCAGTTATAGGTTGTGCCCTCGCTTATTGAACAAGTCCTCTGTTTGATGAACAATTTGGTGGTTTCCAAACTTTTGCAATGACAACCAGATGACCTACGTACATCCTTGCACACATATGCAAGGGACTGGGGGGGAAATTCCCGTAAGCGGCGGAAATGCTGGGACAAACAGGAACTGCATCTCTAGTCCGATGAACACTGTCATCTTGCCTTTAGAACCTTTTTTTTTTTTTTTTTTTACAGAGGCAGAGATAGACAGGGACAGACAGACAGGAATGGAGAGAGATGAGAAGCATCAATCATCAGTTTCTCGTTGCGCGTTGCGACTTCCTAGTTGTTCATTGATTGCTCTCTCACATGTGCCTTGACCGCGGGCCTTCAGCAGACCGAGCAACCCCCTACTGGAGCCAGCGACCTTGGGTCCAAGCTGGTGAGCTCCTTGCTCAAGCCAGACAAGCCCGCGCTCAAGCCGGTGACCTCGGGGTCTCGAACCTGGGTCCTTCCGCATCCCAGTCCGACGCTCCATCCACTGCGCCACCACCTGGTCAGGCTAGAACCTTTTTACTTGAACATTTTTTGTTGTTGTTGTTGGGAAAATTTTTCCAACTATTTCATGCCTTCCTCTAAACCGAGGATGCCTACTATGTGTATATGTTCACTTTTCCAAGGGACTCATTGCATCATCTACAGGCACAGATGTGGTTCTGCTGCAGAGGGTGGAGGACAGAGGTCAGCTGACTTGGTCACTGCTCCGCAGACACTGTCCCTGTCTTGCTCCCTTTATTTAAATACCTGGGGGCAGGGAGGGCAAGGCTGTTTGCTCCCCGTTCTGCAGATGGCAGAACACTGTTGTCATCTACCTCTGCCTTCTGGTTTCTCCTCTTCACCATCAAGAGTGTCTTTAGCTCTCCTGGGCTTGTGGCTGTGGTTTCATACTTCTGTCCCCCCTTTTCTACTCTTGTCCCTTTTCCACTCACTTTCTCTTTGGGGCATCTCTCTGAAGGGCTACCACGTCACTTACACCTCCTTACCTTTTTGAGGACATTATGATTTTATAGGTATCATCATCAGCCACGATAGTCCCTTCCCCCTTTCTCACAAATGGACCCATTCATAGAACACCTGGAAGAAATCCTCAGGCCGTTTGGCCCTCCCTGACCTTACAGGTTGGTGGTCTGTACAGAACGACCCCATGAGTGGGGGACATCAGCAATGCAGGCTACATAAAGAGAGAGAGAGAGGAGACTCCAGCTCTGAGAAACTTTAAAAAATTTAGTAATCATAGGCTTTAATTTTGCTTAAATGTACCTTTTATGTAGTTTTTAAAAATTAAACAACTTTTTAGAGTAGTTTTAGGTTCAAATTCATAACTTTTTAGAGTAGTTTTAGGTACATGGCGAAACTGAGTGAAAAGTACAGAATTCCCTCCCATTCCCCCACCCCACCTCGTCCTCCCCAAGTGCCCCCATCTCCCACCAGACTGGTATATTTGCTATAATTGGTGAACGTACACTGACACATTATCATCACCCAGAGTCCGTAGTTTAACACCACGGTCACTCTTGGTGGCATACATTTTGTGGACCTGGACAAATGTACAATGACATGTATCCACTATTGTAGTATCATATAGAATAGTTTCACTGCCCTAAAAATTTTTTTTGTCATTTTTAAAATGAAAATATTATTTGGAATGACTAATGGGGAGGCATCTTATGCTTTTCAGTACCAGGCATTCAGGGACTTGGGTTTAACCACCAGGGACATTTGTCTACCTGCTTGCATCATCACTCAAGTTCTATTAACATTGAACATCCACCATGTTGAAGGCATATTATTATAGTTTGCCCATTTTACTTTAAATTAAGGAAATTAAGATGCAGTGAGGTTGTCACCAAGTGCCAAGTGATGGGGCTAGTACCAAACCCAGAGCTGTAACTTGCAGTCGGCTATCACCAAGAAGACAATGAAGCTAGCAACCATTATCATGTGATTCTGTATTCAGTTCTCAATGTTTCCGGAGCCCTATTGAACAAGGCACTGAGGAGTGAAAATCCTAAACTGGTAAGTTGAGAAAAATGGGTGAAATGTTTGGGTTTTGCTTCAAAAGAGCAGGTCCTGGTTGGACTCTGCATCTAAGAATGGGGAGCAGAGGGTAGGTAGTAGGTATCAGGAGCAGAAATGTAATAGAGGGAGGGGGCTTGTATGCCACACCCAACCTTTGGTGGGAGTTTGAGATTAGCTCTCCAATGCCCACCACCACCCCTGCGGGAGGGTACTGAATGCCCAAGGCTCCCCCCGGGCATGGGGCTGTGGGGCGGGGTTCTTTCAGCATGATTAAGGTCCTAGTAGCTGAGAGGACCTGTTTTCTTGGGACTCAACTCTTTTTTTTTTTTGTACTTTTCTGAAGCTGGAAATGGGGAGAGACAGTCAGACAGACTCCCACATGCGCCCGACCGGGATCCACCCGGCACGCCCACCAGGGGCAACGCTCTGCTCACCAGGGGGCGATGCTCTGCCCCTCCCGGGCGTTGCTCTGCTGCGACCAGAGCCACTCTAGCGCCTGGGGCAGAGGCCAAGGAGCCAGCCCCAGCGCCTGGGGCATCTTTGCTCCAATGGAGCCTTGGCTGCGGGAGGGGAAGAGAGAGACAGAGAGGAAGGAGGGGGGGGGGTGGAGAAGCAAATGGGCGCTTTTCCTATGTGCCCTGGCCGGGAATTGAACCCGGGTCCCCCGCACGCCAGGCCGACGCTCTACCGCTGAGCCAACCGAGCCAACCGGCCAGGGCCGGGACTCAACTCTTAATGTCTTCTGCTTCTGGTTGGTACGGTGAGATAGACTCCAGGCTCCGGTATCTTCTGTTTGGAAAGAAAGATCGGCTCTCTGCTCCCCAAGGGGACTCAGAGGTAAGACCATCTAGGCTGTTCCTGGGATGGGCTAGCGAAGTCCTCAGGGTTCACACTTGTGGACGTTGGGCTCTGGAGTCGGCCCTGCAGTGTGAGCCTCCAGCAGCAGTGGGAAGCAGGGATGGCCACAGAACTCGAGTGTCGGGTTCTAGCTCCTCTGCTCATCAGGCTGATGTTAGCATGAGGAAAGCCCAGAAGACAAATTTCACCTTCTTGAACAATCTTTTCGCTCGGGATCAGCCCAGAGTAGTAGGTTCAGGGTACCACCCAAGACATCTGATTTAAGGCGAAGAGTGATGTATTTCAAGTTGGCCAGTGATTTGACAGCAGCTCATATAACCTTTAACGCATGTATTAAAATGAATACTGAGCTCAGTTCAGTCTGTCATTTCCTCTTAATACTTGAAAAGCCACAGTTGCATTTGAAAGTTCCCTCAAAAGGCTCTAGCAGGTGGATTTATTCTTCCGCCTGACCGCACTTGGAACCCTTAAGTTAGGGCTACCTTGTAATTGAAACTGGGAAAATCCCAGGTCTCTCTGGCCAAGAGAAGGAGCACAGGTATGCGCTCAGGCTTATTAAATAATTACCTAGTTGTTGACATGTGGTGAGGGGAGGAAAAAAGCCAAGGTGTTGGCAAGTATGAAGAGATATTAGTAAGAACTTGGGTCATGTGGCTTATAAACAAGGTAGAACATTTTGATGTTCCCTGACCTTTGGCATAGGTCAAACTGGGGGGTGATGTTCTGACTCAGTTACCCGGGCCTTGATGTGGCACGTCATTATTTTGGCTGTCGAGACTGTGATCCATCCTGAAGATACTCAGAAGTCATCAGTTGTTGGAAGCAGACACACCAGTGCAGTGTGTGTGTGGGGGAACCCAGAATTAATTGGCCGTGTTGACTTCCTCTCTGAAGTCGGTCAGATGGCAGGACAGGGAAGGTGTCCTAATATAATAAATCACTCTGAGACTAATGCAACTCGGAGGGAGAGTGTTCTCCAGTTGGGGATCCCATCCATCAGTATTCTCCAAATGTCAGCCATGTGTGGGTCTTCCTGGGAATTTCTGTCAAGTTGTGTACTGCCGTTGACTTAACACTTTTCAATGACTCAGTTATAAACTGAAATATGTTTAAAGAAAACCTTTTCTCCCCCTGCTGTTCTCCTGGACTGCTTAGCTTGGGCAATGGTGTCACCGTCCACTGGGTCCCCCAGGGCAGACACTGGAGAGTCATAGCCGAGACTCCCCAGTCCTGCACGTCTTATAAGCTTTATCTCCTGTGTAGAGGACGGACAGATGACTATTATCCAAGCCAGAACACTGAGGGAGTGAAAGCAGCTCCATTCGTAAGTGTTCCTGGGGGAAACTGAGTTTGTCTGAAGCAAATAGGGAAGAGAGGTCAGCCCATCTGCATGGTCATGATGCCTCTTCCTCCTCTCCATTTCCACCGTCACTACTGTAGCCCCTCATTCGCTTGGACTAGTGCAGTAGCTCACTATGGTTTCCTTCATTTGAATCCTAGTCCTTTCCAATACATCTTACACACTTCACATGCTTATTTGATTCAGTGAGAGGAGGGGAGGCAGAGACAGACTTCTACACGCACCCTGACCAGGATCCACCTGGAAAGCCCACTAGGGGGTGATGCTCTGCCCATCTGCGGTGTTGCGTTGTTGCTCAGCAACTGAGTTCTTAATGCCTGAGGAGGAGGCCATGGAGCCGTCCTCTCAGCACCTGGGGCCAACCGCTCCAATTGAGCCATGGCTGCAGGAGGGGGGAGAGAGAGAGAGAGAGAAATAGAAATGAGACAGGGAGGGGTGAAAAAGCAGATGAGTGCCTCTCCTGGGTGCCCTGACCAGGAATCAAACCTGGGACATCCACACACTGGGCCAACACTCTACCACTGAGCCAACTGGCCAGGGCCTTATGCTTATTTGAAACATCACCCTCTGACTTAAAGTCCTTCAGCGGCTCTGATCACTTCAGGATATTAGATTCCTTATGTGGCATACAAGGCCTTTCCCAGATCTGGATCCTTTTAATCCTTCTAGCCTGTGAGCTCATTCATTCATTCGTTCATTCACTCACTCATTCAACATTTGTTGAGAATTACTCTGGGGTGACACAATGCTGGGCTCTGGACTATAACAAAAAGGAAGATGTGTTTCTACCCTCAAGGTATTTGCAGTGGAGGAGAGAAACAGCCAAGGAGATGCTACAGTAAACACATCATGGTGAAGCACTGTGCACTGATTTTGCTACACAAAGAACGGTTCAGAGACCAGCAGGTGAGCGTCACCTGGGAGCTCCAGAGAGAAATGCAAATCTTAGGGCCCTGCTCCAGACTCGCTAAATCTGAGTCTGCATTTAAAAATTTTTTTTATTAATTTTAATTTATTGTGTTTACATGGATTCAAGTGTCCTACTGAATATAACACCCCCAACCCCCATACCTGTGTCCCTTTTTATACCCACTTTCTCTCCCTCCCTCTAACTCCCCCCCCTTCCCTCTGGGATTTGCTGTGCTGTCATCTGTATCTCTGTGTTATGTATATATAATTTCACTAATCCCTTCACCTTCTCTGATCCCATCCCCTCATCCCCCTTCACTCTGACAGCTGTCCCTCTGCTCCCTGTGATCCCACCACTGCCTCTATTCTGTTCCTCAGTTCACTTTGTTCACTATATTCCACATATAAGTGAGATTATATGATATTTGTCTTTCTCTGCCTGATTTATTTCACTTAGAATAATAATCTCCAGGTCCATCTAGCCATAGCAAAAGGTAAGATTTCCTTCTTTTTTCACAGCCATGTAGTATTCCATTGTGTATATGTACCACAGCTTTTTAATCCACTCGTCCACTGATGGACACTTGGGCTGTTTCCAGATCTTGGCTATTGTACACAATGTTGCAATGAACATGGCAGAATGGCGCTCATTAACAAAACAACACACAATAAGTGCTGACAAGGATGTGGAGAAAAGGGAACCCTCCTGCACTGCTGGTGGGAATGCAGACTGGTACAGCCACTGTGGAAAACAATATGGATATTCCTCAAAAAATTAAAAATGGAACTGTCTTTTGACCCAGTTATCCCACTTTTTGGAATATATCCGAAGAATACCAAATCACTGATTCAAAAGAAGATATGCATCCCAATGAGTCTGCATTTTAGCAAGATGCCTAGGTAATTGGAGTGCATGTTAGTTTGCAAAGCCCTGGTCTCTGGGATTAGGCTAATTGAAACACTGGGTTCAGATCCTCAGGGATGGTCATGCCTGGAGGGAGACTTGGAGGAGGAGATAGAGTCTGCTAAACGAAAGGGATGCAGGAAAAGACCGGATAGTGAAGGGAGTTTATGAGCTGTGGCACAGAGGCACGAGAGAATGTGCTGTTCAAGGGGAATTACAAGTTGTTCAGTATTTGGGGGGCACAGGATGCAGGTGAGGTCTCCCCTAACTCAAAGGTACCCTTATTCGAGGAAAGCATTTGATCAATCTCAGCACCTCCATTTGTTCTTTGAGTCCTAGCTGGAAACATAGTGATTTAGAACAAACACTTTTTTCATAGGGACAGACAGCAGAAGGGTGGTTACCAGGGGCTGGAGGGAGGAGAATGCAGAGTGATTGTTTAATGGGTAGTTTCTGTTTGGATTGATCAAGTTCTGCAGATGGATGGTGGTGATGGTTGCACACTTTGCAATTGTACTTAATGCCATTGAAATATACACTGTAAAATGGTGACAGTGGTAATTATTATGTTATGTATATTTTTACCACAAAGAAATAAGAAAAAGAATGAGTCCTTTGGAATCAAAGAAGACTTGATTTTCATGTTTTCAGCTTGGCTACTTCCTTGTAGACCAGGACTTGGCAAACTAATATGCACCTTCATCACCCAGGCAAGTCAGGTAACTTCTTGGAAGCTCAGTGTGTTTATCTGTAAAATGGGAGTAATGATGGCACCTCCCTCATAGAACTGTCATGCGGATTCGCTGGAGCAAGGCCCACAAAGTACCTGGAAGTTTGATGGGTTATTCTTATGCCCATGGAAGCTTAAAAAGCTCAGCTTTAACACACTGCCTGGCACGTCCAGAGCTCAGCACCACGGCTGTTACTACCCCTGCCAACTCCTCTTTGATTGTAGCCCTGGTTTCGACACTGGCTGCACATTAGAATCACATGGAGAGCTTGTAAAACCCACTGCCTGGAGCAGCTGAATCAATTTCGAGAAATGGGGCAGAAGTATCATGATTCTAGGTGATTCCAATGTGCAGCAGAGACTGAGGGGCTCGGTGCTGTATCAGGGCTCCCAGATCTCAGTGTGCCTCAGAATCGCAGGGAGTTTCAAGTTCAGGAGCTACCAAGCAGTCCCCCACTATGACACACACACACACACACACACACACACACACACACACACTTTATTTCATCTTCTAACAAGTGGCTCTCTCATTTTCTTTGCAATCTGCATTGTTCTATACCCACTACCTGACCTCTTCCAGACCATTATTCTCCGGCAGCATTTCTTGAAACCATTCGCCAACAGCCTTCTTTAGGACAATGGTCTCAAAATTATCCAACATTTCTGGCTTTGGACAGGTCACCATGTCTCAAAATTCTTCTTTCAACTTAGAGCCTCTACTCCTGGGGTTTTCCACATTTCTCTTTCCTTCTCCCTCCTTCTACTTGGAAGCATAGGGAAATTCTCATGTGGGACTCCCACAAACCATTTCCTTGGGTCCTTTATATTTATTTCTTAAAAAGAACCTGGTCTTAGGAGTAAGACAGACATGGGTTCATATCTTGGGCAATTCAGTCAAGTTCTGAATCTCATTCTCCTCACTGGTGAGTCATGGGTGATGATGATAAGGCCCCTATGAATAGTACATCCCCGACACATAACACTCAACTACTAGCTATGATAGTATTTCACTGTTAAGAACAATACAATCTTGACCTTGAAGAGAGCTCCAGGAGTGGTGGGAATACCTCATGGGAGGCAGAAGGCAGAACCAGGGAGATCAAAAGCACAGCACAGAGTAATAAAGCCAAGATTTACCAAGAAGCAAGGAAATGGTCTCAACCGAGAATTTTCCAGGGGGCATGGGCAGACAGGGGGCTGACAGATGGAGCCCAACACAGGGAACTGACCATGAGATGCCCCGTGACTGCACTAAAATGGGAGCCTACCGGCAGGTCCATGCACAAGGAGGGTATTATTAACAGATGGGCTATGGAATGGCCCCAGAGGAAACCCGCAAGGGAATTCAACCCCATCAGTGTGAAATCCAGTCCCTCTGGCAAGAAACAAAGTGCTAAAGAACCTGCTACAATCTGCGCCATTAATTATAGTCGTGTGCAAAACATGACCGCAAGTATGACTCACAGCTCTGGTTACAAGATAAGGTCTCTGCGTGCTGTTTCCCGGCGATGATGTTATTCAGCAGAATGGCTCACATGCTGAAATCTGAAACGCCTTGGGTAAAGAATCCCTCTGCAGGCTGGACCAGATGTTGCTTGTGCAGCTAGCTCCCTGAGCCCAAAAAGATGAGTTAATCCTTGAAGGAAATTATTCTGAACTTGCATCAAACTCAGAGGCTTTGATCCAACAGGCCGTGGCAATAAAAAACAAGGCTATCAGAAGAGCTGTGGGTGGTAGTCCTGTCTCCGAGAAAGGACAGGGCCACTGGCCAACGGCTGCATTCCAGAATGTCTCCAGATGCACAGAGCCTTGAGCAGAGGGCCTCCCTTAGTGCAATGTTGTGAAAACCCTGCACTTTAAACACACACAGTCATAAACAAGAAATTCCTCACCCTTTAAAGACCCTACAGAAGTATCACCCTTTCCAAGATGTTTCCCCCAAATGTTCCAGGCCTCACTGAACCTTCTGTCATCTTTAACTTTCATCATTTCATCGTTCATAGCACAACACTTGCCACTTACTTATGTGTATGGTATATATATATACACATAACCACAGATAATCATATACATAGTCATTTTCCTTTAGTTATATGTAAGTGCCTAGAGTCTTAGATCAAATATATCTTATATTTTTTGTATCTCTGAATGCATAACACTCTAAGAAGCATCATGTGAGCCATCTCTTCCAGCACAGTACCTGGCATGTAGCAGACACTCAGTAAGTGGATAGGTGCTTAGTAAAGGAATGAAACTCTTGGCTGATGGCTGAACTGAGTTAGCATGAAAAAAATAAAGAAGGGAAGATGTAACAGGTACCTCTTGTGCTGTTTGCCCAGCACCTCACCCTCCTATTTCCACAAGTTTTCTCTCCCTTGGTCCCATCTTCATGGTTCCCACAGGGGCCACCATGTTGTTTCACAGCTGCTGGAGTTGACCTGACTTGAACTGCTTTGATGAGTTCTTCACTGGGATTTTTTGACTTGGAACCAGAGAGGATGTAAAGATAGTCTCTTTCCAGTAGCCAAAGCTAGATAGATATACTGGTGAGTTTGGGAGCTACTGAGCCTGTATTGTTCACCCCATGGAGAAAGTTGATCACTAGCTGGACTAGGGAATGAAACTAATGAGGAGAGTTATTGGAGGCATTGAGACAGACAAATCAATGAATCTGGATGGTCCTCAAGTTCCTGGTCTCAGGTGCCCCTGGCATATCCTTATCTTTGGGTTTCAAGGACACCCTATTATCTCTTATAATAACCCCCTCTTCTGCTTATATTAGTTTGAGTTAGGTCTCTGTCACTTGTAACCTTAAGTCTTAAATAATATAAACAACACAGAAATGCCTGCTTTGTGATAGACACTCAATAAAAAAGAGTGGATGAGGCCCTGGCCAGTTGGCTCAACGATAGAGCGTTGGCCTGGCGTGCGGGGGACCTGGGTTCGATTCCCGGCCAGGGCACATAGGAGAAGCGCCCATTTGCTTCTCCACCCCACCCCCTCCTTCTTCTCTGTCTCTCTCTTCCCCTCCCGCAGCCAAGGCTCCATTGGAGCAAAGATGGCCCGGGCGCTGGGGCTGGCTCCTTGGCCTCTGCCCCAGGCGCTAGAGTGGCTCTGGTTGCAGCAGAGCGACCCCCCAGAGGGGCAGAGCATTGCCCCCTGGTGGGCAGAACATCACCCCTGGTGGGCGTGCCGGGTGGATCCCGGTCGGGCGCATGCGGGAGTCTGTCTGACTGTCTCTCCCCGTTTCCAGCTTCAGAAAAATACAAAAAAAAAAAAAAAAAAAAAAGAGTGGATGAATAAATCTCATTATGCTAAATTATGAAGCTTGGCAAACTAATTTTTTAGAACATCTCATCCTTATTTGTGGTTTTAATGAATTCTTCTTTGATATCCCACCCACCGCTAGCCCAGGTTTGCTTACAGAGAAGGCCCAAGTTATATATGGATGCTACTGGTAGGTTGAGTTATCATTTTCAATGAATTTTTATCCATGGGTGCATGTGTTGAGAATCTCAGATGCTTGTGGCTGTGATGCCATCTGTGCAGCATGGAAACCATTTGTAAGGACTTTCTAATTTTATTTTATTTTTTAAATTTTATTTATTTTTTTGACAGAGACAGAGAAAGGGACAGATAGGGACAGACAGGAAGGGAGAAAGATGAGAAGCATCAATTCCTTGTTGCAGCATCTTAATTGTTCATTGATTGCTTTCTCATATGTGCCTTGGGGCTACAGCAGACAGAGTGACCCCTTGCTCAAGCCAGTGACCTTGGGCTCAAGCTGGTGAGCCCTGCTCAAACCAGATGAGCCCACATTCAAGCCGGCAACCTCGGGGTTTTGAACCTGGGTCCTCTGCGTCCCTGTCTGTGGCTCTATCCACTGCGCCACAGCCTGGTCAGGCTGTAAAGACTTTCTCAAGTGCGCATAGAATGAGTGATAGGCTCTGAACAGCAGCCACAGATGGGACACCAAAGGATGATCTTCATGAGCAGAGGCTACAAGACAAAGCCTTTGAGGAGCTCCATGTGGAGAAGATGGTAGTAGATACTTACTGGTGTCCACATTTTCTTAACTTCAAATCCAGGCACATGGTCCAGTGCATATGAAGGAATTATGAGAACAATGGGGTAGCTCATTTGATGTTGTGTGACCAGCTCAACATTTCTGTGTCCTGTATTTGTTTTTTGTTTGTTTTCTTCTGTGTACCATATTTGTAGAGCTAATCTTTAGCATCAAACCTTTCTCTAGACTGGCTGTTCTACTTACTGCCACCCAAACAGATGATGTGAGTTTTATCCTTGACACATTTGCTCACAATATTCCTGGTGTCACATACCTGTCTACCCCCCTTCATCTCCTTCCTTCTGCAGCAAACCCATTCTCTATGTCCAGCTATCTGCCTCTTCAACAAATGGCTGTTCTGTCTAATCTGCCACACTTGAAATTTCATCATTCGTTTGAAGAATGGCAAGTCTATGCCACATAACCTCAAATCCACACTCCTCATTCCCATAAGATATCACTAATTGATACTGGAGCTCTCTCCTGCCAAGGCTGGCCAGAAGCTCCGAGTTCTTCTCGACACAGCACTTGAGGCAGCCGCTAAATGCTCACTGGAGTTGGCAAGTGACAGGAAACCTCGCTGCTATCTCTGATCCATCGCCTTTATTGTTATTTGAAGTTTCTGGGTGTGTTTGTTTTCTTTCTCCAGCAGGGTTATTAAATCCTTGAGGGCAGGGACCATAATCATAATAACAATAATATCAGAATCATAACAACAATAATAATAGCAGCAGCAAATATTTATTGAATACTTAGATGTGAACACTATGCTAACCCTCTACATGTACCTTCTATTTTAATCCTCGACACAATTCACTGAAGAAGGATCTACCCTTATTTAATAAGTAGTGAGTCTGAGTCTTTTATTTATAACGTTGATTTTTTAAACTAAAAATTTTATATATTTAAGGCATAAACACGATTACATATATATAAATATATAGTGAAATGATTACTATATTCAAGCTAATTAACATAGCTTCTCTCATAGAAACTATTTTTTCGTTGTTGTGAAGAGAGCACCTAAAATTTACTCTCTCAACAGATTTCCAACTATAAAATATAGTCATGATATTGTACATTAGAATCTCTAAGTTTATTCATTCTATATAATTGCAACTTTATACCTTTTGACCAACATTTCCTAACCTTCCCACTGACTAGTAGCCACCATTCTACTATTTGCTTCTGTTTATTCAACTTTTTAAGATTCCACTTATAAGTGAGATGTTGTGAGGATTTTTTTTCTTTCTGTGTCTGGCTTATTTCACTTAACATAATGTCTTTCAGGTTCATTCATGTTGTTGCAAATAGCAAGATCTCCTCTATTGAGGCTGAATAATATCCCATATACACGTATGTATATATATGTAAATGTATGTGTGTGTGTATTATATATATTATATATGTGTGTGTAATATATATTATATATTATATGTGTGTGTGTAATATATATATATATACACATATATAATTTGTTAATTCATCCATCTTTCCATGGACAGGTAGACTGAGAGTTGACCTCCCAAACTTGGTTCTTACCCAGTGTGGTATATTATGTTACCTTCCTACGTTTCATTCAAATAGCACAGAGCTGTGTGCATAATAAGTATCTGTTGAATTAAGGTTTCTCATGAAACAATCAAGTTCTTCAGAAGAGACAGAGGAATTGAATTGAAAACACCAGAAAAGAATTCTTCTCCCCAAAGAGCTGAAACATGGTTGACAGGGATCTACCTTACTTTCCCAGTCTCCTGGGCTGAAGGCAATGCCATCTCCTGTTCCCCAAGGACACACGCGGTTTGGAGACAGAAACACTCAAGGCCAACAGGAAAGAGCCTGATTATTTAACATTTATTTAATGCTTGTTTGACCCAGGATTTTCTACCCCCCTTTAGTTTGACATAATAACTGCTAATATCTCTCAGAAACAAGATCTACATTTAGGCAAAAAAAATTTTTTTTGGTTAAATATTTTCTAAAGATGCTTTCTAACATTCTGTATGAAATAATAATAATTATATAAAATAATAATGTAACTTGATTATAAACAACTCCTATTGAATGAAAGGTGGAATCACTATTTTGAATTTCTGAGATTTACTCAGGAGAAAAGTTGAGAGGGTATAAAATAATGAGGGTTTATCAGGGCATGCAGCCCTGTGAGTTTCCCGAAATGGACAATAGGGGGCAACCGTGGACTGCAGTAGAGCTGTCTCTCCCCAATCTGGGCAAGAAAGGGCAAACCCAAGTTGTAGCAACCACAGCAATTCCTTTTCCAGCTGAATGGAAAGCTACTGAGAACTAGCCCCTCTCCCCTTTGGGTCTCTCTCTCCCTCTTCCTCCTTTGGAGAAAAAGTGGGAGAGAATCAGGGTAGGTAACATAACCCCTTTGCCCTTCACCTTTATAGATAGAAAATCATCTTTCTAAAGCAACGTTTCCACTGCTGGTCATTGGTTGCATTCACGGTGGAAATTCTTATTGGACTAACTACTGAGCTAGAGGCTGAAAAAGGAATTCTTCTTTCCTTCATCCATTCTCTCATTCTGAAAGAAAAAAATTGTAAAGGAAAAAACAAACTGTATTAGAATAGAAGTTCTTTATAATTTATGTAAAGCCAGTAGCCGCAGCCAAAATCGCAGCTGCCTGGCCCATGCAGGTTCGCATTGGATTCGGACAGTTGGTAAAGAAACAATGGAGCCAAAAGCTGATGGGCCATCATCTTTAATCCTAGCTTGCACCCGGCAGGCAAGTAAAAACACACACTGGGCTCCAAAACCCACTCATTCAGTGCTCACAAAGCTACTGACTTATCCGAGTTTCCTAGAATCAAAGGTTTCTAGCTCACCAGACTTATTCACCTCAGTTCCCCATCTCCTTCCTTCTCCCTGCACAAACTCTGCACAAACTAGCTTCTTCCTCAGTACTCCACCATCTTGGCTGCTTCTCCTGGCCTCCTCCACGTGGCCTTTCTCTGCTCTGCTCTCTAATGCTAATCTCAGGAACTGAGAGAGCAAGCTCCCGGTCTGCCCCACTTTATAGTGCAGAAATCAAAACCTTTAATCCAATATACAAAATAGGGAAGTCTCTGATACAAAGTCACTTATCTGGGGCATGATGGGATTGCACCACCCCACATCAAAAAGGGTGGGAAAGGCTTAGTCCTAAAACCAAGCCCCTGGCTACAAAGATCCTGCCTGCCCACAGCCCGCCTCCAACACACATTAATATCACCTGGGCGACGGGCTTTCACGTGGGCAGCGCCATCTTTAACCAAGTGAGCATAATACATTTTATCTGCCCAACAATTTATATATATTTTTTCTCTAAACTTTGGGTGTAAGAGTTACCCAATAAGACTTTTTCATGATGTGGCAGGTATAAAAGGCTTGGGGGGCAAAAGAACTAAAACATAACTTTTCTTAATTATCACCACCTCTTCGACATTCTCCTGTGAAGAACCAGGCAGGTTCCCTATTCAAGTCAGCTCAAGAGGTGGTAGTGACTGGTTCTCAGGTGACAGTGTCATCTTTTCCTACATCTTCCCTCATTGTTAAATTTCCCCTGCCCCTCCCCTACACAAAGCCTCCCACTTAGACTTTTAATTTTGTTTTTTTCTTGAAGAGAAAGTGTAAACAGGATTCAGGGGTACAGTGCACAGAAACTAACAGAGGATGGAGCAATCACCTTCCCCTGATGGAAATTCTCTAGCTTGGAGGGTCTTTAGCATTCACCTAATCCCATCCTTTCATCGTGTACATGAGGGCACCAGGGTCCTCAGGCCATGCAGGACCCTGGCCCCAGCCTGAGCTTCTAGCTGTCTGCTCATCCCATTGACTCTCACTGGGGCCCAGTCCCAAGCCCTCAGAAGGTGTCTGGTGCTCATCCCCACAGACAGTAAGACCCGCAAGCGATAGCCACATCCCACCCTGACTGCATGCTGCATGGAGCATCTGGTTTTCAACAACCTTATTCTCTTTCTATTGAGAACAGTGGAGAAAACAGAATGTGGGAGGGGCTGCCAGTTTCTCTGCCTGAGTTCTGATCCATCTCTACCACTCACCTCTCTTAAGAAGTACTGCTGGGAGCTAGCAATTAAGCAGTTTAAGTTCACTGGAAACTTCCTAGTGCTTAGAATTCCAAGGACATGCTGAAGTGCAGTCACAGAAGAGGGAACAGGTCCTGAGCAGAGTGAAATGGACATACAGGGGTGGGCAAAAGTAGGTTTACAGTTGGGAGTACACGAAACAGTTTATTCTTGTATTATTTGTAGGGTGTAAACCTACTTTTGCCCACCCTGTATATTGAATACCTCCCATATTATTAGAAATATACTTTTTTTCAACCTCACAGTCACTCTCAGAGATAAGCCTACTGAGATCTTTTTATACAGGGAGAGAAGGAGGATCAGATTGGTTACAGAAATGGACCCAAATCGCAGAGCTAGTAAGCTAGGACTTGAACTTGGGTTTGTTTTCACTGCTCATAACCATATACCGTTACTTTTTGTTCTTACTTTCTGTTTTCTACTGTGATGGTGCTCAATCCATATCTTTTATGTGTGAAAGATTCCCCCCCCATACTTTAACAAACTATAGAAATGATCCCTGGAAGTATAGTCTTCCCCCCCCCCATACTTTAACAAACTATAGAAATGATCCCTGGAAGTATAGTCTTCCCCCCCCCCCATACTTTAACAAACTATAGAAATGATCCCTGGAAGTATAGTCTTCCCCCCCCCATACTTTAACAAACTATAGAAATGATCCCTGGAAGTATAGTCTCCCCCCCCCCCATACTTTAACAAACTATAGAAATGATCCCTGGAAGTATAGTCTTCCCCCCCCCCCCCCCATACTTTAAATTTGCACAGATAACAGCACCCTACTGCCACGGTGGAGTCTGCCTTTCACAGTCATCAGAGTGAGCAAGTTCCTCCTGGCATCTAACGTAAGTCCCCCAGATGCAATGAGTGCCACCAGCTCTGCCCCGGGGGGACGTGGGAAATGGCCACGCCACTACCATCAGCAGCAGCTTCCCAGCCCTGATTCTAAACTGCTTCTGTTAAAAAATTGTCAATTCAAAACACATGCGCTGTCATGAAGCCTCACACCCACCCAGATGCTCCACTCTGGGCCCCTTCTCTGGTGAGCCTGGAATGTTCTTCAGAATCCAGCCCCATTGTCCAGATTGTAATCACGATTGGTTGAGGCTTTCTTTCATGCCCGTTCCTGAGCTGGGCTCTGATCGGATCCTTTTTTCCTTTCTTTTTTTAAAAATTTATTTTA
Source organism: Saccopteryx bilineata (assembly GCF_036850765.1). Classification (NCBI taxonomy): domain Eukaryota; kingdom Metazoa; phylum Chordata; class Mammalia; order Chiroptera; family Emballonuridae; genus Saccopteryx; species Saccopteryx bilineata. The sequence continues at coordinate 103,641,680 of NC_089490.1, forward strand.
TTTTATTCATTTAGAGAGAGAAGGGAGAGGGAGAAAGAGAAAAGAAAGAGGAGGGAGGAGCAGGAAGCATCAACTCCCATATATGCTCTGACCAGGCAAGTGCAGGGTTTCAAACCGGTAACCTCAGCATTCCAGGTCGATACTTTATCCACTGCGCCACCACAGGTCAGGCTGACCAGATCCCTTTTTCAAAGTATATTCTAAGGCTAATATTCTAGGTGATCAAATACAGGGAGGGCCTATCTACATCTGAGCTGTCGGGAACCAGAAAACAAAATGTCTTACAGGAGGAATTTGGGCCCACACTTTGATTCTTTACAAATAGAAAAATGTATCCTGGGAATCCCTTTGCAAAAATATATGGGTGTAGGGCATGAGAGAAAGATGAAAACTGCAGGACAACAGCTTGTGTTTAAGAGCAAGAGAAGGTTTTTAGAAAATGTAAGGAATTTGGAGCTAAAAGATCTGGGTGTGAGTCCTATCACAGCCCCTTACTAGCTATGTGATCTTTGGCACATTACTTAACCTCTTTTTCTTAAGCTTCCATTTTTCTTCTCTGTGGAATGCAAATAATAACCCATAACTCATAGAGTTGTTGAAAAGATTTCTGCAGAGTGCTCCAGAAAAAATTTAAAGACACTGCTATTAGCACGATTGCTATTGCAGCAGCACTGAAAAAAATCCTACCTCTGAATTGAGACAATACCTTTAATTTGCTCCTTCTGGGTACACTTTTATTCTGGGCATTTACTATGTGCCAGGCTTTACATGTCTTTTTTTTTTTTTTTTGTATTTTTCTGAAGCTGGAAATGGGGACAGTCAGACAGACTCCCGCATGCGCCCGACCAGGATCCACCCGGCACGCCCACCAGGGGCCCACCAGGGGCGACGCTCTGCCCCTCCGGGGGCATCATTTTGCTGAGACCAGAGCCACTCCAGCGCCTGGGGCAGAGGCCAAGGAGCCATCCCCAGCGCCCGGGCCATCCCCGCTCCAGTGGAGCCTCGGCTGCGGGAGGGGAAGAGAGAGACAGAGAGGAAGGAAGGGGGAGGTGGTGGAGAAGCAAATGGGCGCTTCTCCTATGTGCCCTGACTGGGAATTGAACCCGGGTCCCCCACACGCCAGGCCGACGCTCTACCGCTGAGCCAACCGGCCAGGGCCCAGGCTTTACATGTTTTAAGCTTCACATATGTTAGCTCATTCCTAATTCTAGAAGGTTGATGCTGTTTTAATTACTCTCATTTTTTTCAGCTGAGTTAGAGAAGTGACGCATATCACTGATAGCTATTAGCTAATAAGTAAGTGATTGAATGTATGCACTCTAATTCCAGAATCCATGCTCCAAAGCACTAGATCAGTTCAGGTTTATTTTGGAGGTAACAGAAATTCAAAATAACAGTGGCTTAAACTAGATAGAAGTTTATTTCTCTTTATGTAAAAGTCCAGAGGTTGATAGTTCAAGACTAGACATGAGGCTCTGCTCCACATAGTGCTCATGGCTCCAGGCTCCTTCTTTATTTTAGTGCTATTCATATGTAGTTTCATCTTCAACATCCAAAATAGATGTTAGAGCTTTAGCTGTTACATCTGTATATCACGCAGCAGGATGGAGGAAGGGACAGGATAGAAAGGAGATAAAACACATGCTAATTGTTTATTATGGATTGCTCCTGGATGCAGCCATATGACATTTGTGCTTACATGTCATTGATCATAGTAGCAAGGGGATGGGAAATATGGTTGTTATTCTGGATGGCCTTTTCGACCAGTTAAAAATTGGGGGATTTTATTACTGAAGGAAGGGGAGAAGTAGTTGAGGGTTAAGGGAATGTGTGGAGGAGGGGGGAGAGATGAAGTTAGAAAGGTGAGCAAGGCTGGGTGATGAGAGCTTACCAAGATACTACAGTTCACCACTCTAATTGTTGGACTCATCTCCCATTTCAACAGGTACCACGGAAGGCAGAGCTGTTTCCTGCAAACAAACAGTTACGGCCATTGACCGGTTCTCTAAAACCCTGTAATAGGCACTCCCAGAATACAACACAGCTGTCCACCTTGGTGGTGGACTTGAGGCTGGTTCCAGTCTGAGACCCATTAGTTCATAAAGTTTAAATGGTGGGCGATGGCTTCTGAGTCACATCTCTAGAGAGTCCAGAGAGAGGACATGGGGTGAGAGGACACTGGGACAGACCACGAGCTCTGAGTGGCTCTTGCCTAGCTTCTCAGAACCCCAGAGAAAGCCTGGATGCCACACATGTGAAAGACTCCATGGTTTCCAAGGCCCTTTCCCATATGCTATTTCGCTCGAGACACTCAATAAGATTGTGGAGGAGGCTGCTCTGCTCCCTATTCTGCCATTGAGAAAACTGAAGTCAGTATCCCCCTATGAGTCTCAGTAGAATGAGGTTTTTGAAAACGTCTTTTCACAAGAGTGTCCAGTGATTTTTACGTTCAGATAACTTTGAGAAACACCATGCTCAGGGTCCTGAGTGATGTGGGAGGGCCACATGTAGGGTGGTAGCTGAAACATGAGATTGTAAAAGCCACGGAGCCCTAGAGCTGTCTTTCATCACCATCACTGTATCACTGTGTGGCACATTGTAGATATCAATGAAGCAATGAGTGAAAAGTCAGGTATCCAGCCTTCTTGGATTCTATTCCTCGAGTGCCATGGAATAACCCTAGGATGGACTCACGTTTTCATATGCTTAGTGCCAACAAGGTAAGAGATACATACTATTACAACCTCCATTTTAGAGATAGATACAGGTTAAATGGCTTGCCCAAGGTTAGTCAGATAGTAAGCACCTGAACCGGATTCAAACTCAGACTCTTAAATATTATACTCTCTTGTTTCTCTACTAAAGAACAACTATTCATTCCAGGTCAGCAGATTTGCCATAGCTCCAATCATCCCCCATGAAACAGAAAAAGTCTATTCCGTAGGTATGTAATATAACAGCTAATACAGAGATATGAGTCCCGTCATGCGACACCAGTGCTATAGAGAAGTTCCACTCTGCTTCTTAGACGACTTGCTCATCTTGATGTGCCAGACTAGATTGGTAGAGGGAAACATATATCGACCTTGAATGTTTTCTTGTGAACACACATCTGTTTCTGCTCATGGAGCTGAGGGCAATCAGAGTGAGCTCTCAGAAGCAGACATTCCTGACATGGAATGCTCTCCCTGTCTGTGAAGTTTTATCATCCCTTCAGCTGGAGAGCAGGTTGTCAGTTTAGACAGTGGCCTGTTGGACCCAGAAGCTTCTGGACTCCTCTGTTCTTTCAAAAGAGCCATTGTCTCTTCAGGACCTTTTGCTGAAGTTGAATCTTAAGGAGATGGAAGACTATATGGTGGAATAACTACATCAAAAGGACCACAAGTAGGCTCGGAAAAGTAAAACGGCTCTGTGGGGGGAGAGTCGAACCCCCCTCTGTTTCAGCAACAAATTCAAGATACAAGGGCAGGCCTCTTCTGACCTGCCTTTCCAGGGGCCCCTGCTCCTCTCACTTTGTGTGTATGGCTCCAGCTCGGGCAGATGTGGGGGAGGGGCACAGTTGCCATTGCCTTGTTCTGCTGACTTTTTAAAAATTTATTTATCATAATACACACATTGCATAGGCAAATGTTTCCTCACAACATGTTTGGCATTGGCATCCTTCTTGTGTTTTCTTGCAAGTTCATTTGTCTTAGATGCAGGCAAGCTGCCCCATGCACCGTCTGACCGCTCTCACACCAGGGAAGGCAAGCCTACGGGTAATCGGTTAGAGAGTTTCACGAGGACTTCACTTTGTCACTCGGCTACTTTACCAGAAAGAGTAATGGAAGATTGGTATATAAGCTCCTTGGAGATAAGTAACTATGGGATTTACCCCAGCACCCCAAGTGATGAAAAATGTTGTTGAATACATTTAGTGGAGGTGAAGCTTTTTCAAAGAGTAGGGTATAAAAAAAATTAGTGGAGGTGGGGTATGAATCCAGAGAGTCTTAGTAGTAAGTGTCCAGAAAGTAGTGTCCATGATCTGCCTTTGTATTTCTTTTCTAACTCAGTTCAAAAGTTGCGATTGTTTTCTTGGTTACGGAAGCAATATGGTGACTTATGATTCAGTACTTCCACGATTTCTTAGAACTTTTGCTGTTCATATCACACTTCCAACAGTTACACTGCTCATCCTCTGAGATACCTGCTCAGACAACTGGGAAAAGCGCTCTGTATTACATGTCACCTCCTCACCCCAGTCCCACCCCTTTGCGTCTCCATTCCCCACATGCCACACTTAAGCTTTCCCAAGTTTTAACTCTGTCAAGCAAAGGGAATGTGAGGTCCGCACCTTGCTTTCCTGGGATATCACAGAACTTGAGAGTGGCAAGCAACGGATGGACAAAGGTGTGAGCCGGAGGGGCCCGGTGCCCACTCCAGTGCCTCGGAGGTAGACGGGCCTGAGTAAGTGAGTCTCTGTGTGAGAACTGGACCTTCAAGGCTGCGGGGACCCAGGTGGATGCTCCCGTTCCTGGAGCTTCCCCTGCACCAGCTTGGAGGGAGACGCGCACTGGTGCAGAGCTCCGCACCTTCATTCATGCTGCCACTTATGTCTCTAGGTCTCCTTCCATCTAAGAGAGGGAGAGGGGACTGCAGAAGAACCCTGGTATTGTGCTTCCTGCCAACGTTGTCCTAGGGGGCACTCGAGTTGGATTTAATTTCCTATAGAAAAATACAGAAATATTTTAATATACACTAAGAGTGTTGTGCAAGAATTCTTAACTGTTAAACAGTATCTGAAAGAAAAAGTCAACCTCAAATTTGCAAAGAAATTAAAATGAATGTTTTCCCATTAGGTCAACAAAAGAACTTTAGGAAGTGCACGCTCAGTGACGGCGAGCAATGGCACCGTAGAATGGGTGCTCACATACTTCCAGCAGAGATAAAATTGGTGCAATCCTGTTGGTTCAAAACTTGGTCATTATTAAGAGGCTTAAATTTGGACCCAGTAATTCTTCTTCCACCAATCTATTACAAGGAATGAACAGAAAGCTGGATAAAAATTTATACACAAAGATGTTCATGGTATCAAATTAATCAAACCCGAGGAGGGGTGGTAGGAAGCTCTGATCTGTAGCTGACTGGTTAGAAGCCCGGGTGGACTTGTGATTGGCCTCTAAAGGTGGTGGTAGGGGTTGTCTGGTAGAACTGAACCCTTAACCAACAGTCTGGGCTCTGTATTGCTTTCAAGTATAGGGTATTCCCATTTGATTCCCAGCTCGTGTGGTCTGCTCTGTGGCCCCCGCTTTGGCAATGCTCTGCTGAGCTTGCCAGAGGCACCACTCACTACCTTCTGCATCCTTTCACTGGGCCCTTGTGGGACTTCTGGACATTCTCCATGCCACATGGGAGCCCAGGGCAGCTGGGCTTACCCGGACCCAACATGGCAGCCCAGATTGTAGAGGGACTCTGTTTCATTCCCTTTGCTGCCCTTGTGCACAGGAGGAAGTATACGAGCTAGACTTCCTGCCCTTATCTTTGGGTGAAGGTCATGGAAGGAAGTGGGGCTTAGCCAAAGAGTTGGAAGTAAGGGTTCTATGGGCTCCTTGAACTGTAACGAGATTCCTTCCTGCTTCTCTCAGAGCCACGCTTGGACCATGTTTGAGAGCATGTTCCCCATCTGGTTTTCATTTCCCCGGCATAGAATGTGGGAGGCCAGGATCACACAACATTCCCTTCCTATTCCCAAGATGCCTCTGCACTCCCTTCCCTGAATTTTTTGTTCCTATCCATGCTGAATTCCTTGACTGGCTCCCAGCACACACCGTGCTATTTCATACTTCTGAGCCTTTGCCTGCACTGCTTTTACTTTCTGCCTAGACTGCCCTTCCAACACCCATTTCTCCTAAGAAACTTTTACTCATCCCTTAAGACACTACCCTGGGTTCTTCCTACTAAATGCTCTCTCCTTCCTTCTTGGCACTTTGCATGAAGAGCATCATTAAAGAGATTGTTTGTGTCTGTCTTTATCACGAGAATACAAGGTACTGAGGGGCAGAACCTCCGAGGCACCTTTGTTTTCTCGATGCCAGCAGAGGAAAAGTGCTCCATGAATGTTGGTTTAAAAAAATTAAACCTGGCCTGACCTGTGGTAGTGCAGTGGATAAAGCGTCGACCTGGGATGCTGAGGTCGCCGGTTCAAAACCTTGGGCTTGCCTGGTCAAGGCACATATGCGAGTTGATGCTTCCTGCTCCTCCCCATGTTCTCTCTCTCTCTCCCCTCTCTCTCTAATAAAAATGAATAAATAAAATCTAAAAAAAAAAAAAATTAAACCTGGGGTAGAGGGACCATGGTGTCTGTCGGTATTATTCCTTACAACTGCATGTGAATCTGCAATGATCTCAAAATAACAACATTTATTAAAAAAACAAAACAAAAAACAACTTAACAAATAGGGCCAGTTACTCTCCAAAGCTCCTTGATTACCCCTGGCAGAAAACCAGAGCTCAAGGTAAGCCTTTATGAAGTTGCCAGTTCTAAATGAGGGGAGGGGAGTGAATGCTTCAAAAGATCAGTAGTCAGGTGCCCTGGACTTCACTCACCCTCAGAAATGTCAAGTCCTGAAAAGATTTGAGGGAAGTGAGGCACCTGCTAGCACAAACAAATGATATCCATTATAAAAGGCACCCCTGCCCGCAGATGAATGGGGAAAATGGACTCCCCAGGCTTTCTGGGTAGACAGTATCTATGTGCAGAAGGAGAGTGGGACACCTCTGCCTCAGGGAGCTCACACCGCTGCAAACCGCCTAATCGAGGAGTGTAGGCGGAGCGCTGCACCCCCCTCCCCTCAGCCCTGCACTCGCGCGGGAGCATGAGCAGTGCCCGGGTTCGCCCTCCCTTCCAAGGGACGGTGGCCGCGAGTCCTCTTCTTAGAGCGCCTGCTCATGTTGGAACGTTACTTGTGGGTATAGCAAAAACTTAGTATCTTCTGTCCATTTTCTTAAAGATATCAACGTAGGTGTGACTCTTCCTCCACAAAAGTTTGTTTTTCTTTAGTGACTATCCTTTCTTCTGAGTTTGTTCCTGGTGGAAGTTCTTGTCAGATACAGTCACCTTTGGGGACTTTGTTCCTTGGAGAGGGAAAGTGAGGGTCCAGGAACAAGTTTGGGCCCCCTTGTGAGTGAGCCTACAGGACTTTGCTAGTCAAGCAGAAATCTGCATCACAATTAAGATGACAACCTGCCTGGAGTGGGGCGTCGAAACAGCCGGTCAAACACTCTTCTCACCTGAAGTGCCCACCAGTGTGTTTGCATCTGTTACCGCCTTTGCTTTCTTTTCCACAAGCCTGAACTCCTTGTGGGCAGCGACCTTGGGTTCTTCACACCGGCGTGCTGACTAATCTCTTGGGGATTGATGCTGTGACACCAAGGTGGCACAAAAACACATCGCTGGCCAGGGACACGCAGCAGAAAGTGAAGTGTGGCTTCCAGGGGAAGCGTCCGCACAGAGAGGCAGCAGGACGCGGGGTACCCTGGGCTGCCACCATCCGGCAGAGGGGCTTGTGTTTGACCCACCAGAGCCGATGCATGCCAGAGACAGCTCCAGAGGGAGGGTCCTCTCCTGTTGCTCTACAGATATTTATAGGAGAAGGATGGCAGAGATCATGTGACATACTATAATATCGAGAATTTCCTGGTTGAGGACGTGGTCCTCTTCCAAGATGGAAAGAACTTTCAGAGATCGGCTTTGAGTTAACACAGAATGCTCAGCCAACCTCTTGCTGGCACTTGTCTCTTCTCTGGTACCAAGTAGGTAATTGAGCACTCAGTGAGTGCTGAATGCATGGAACTATTATTATGCGGAGGAAACTCATGTTTATTTCATTTAAGTTTGCTCTCCTCCCACACGCTAGCCCTTAGGGACAGATGAGCTGGGAGAGGGGATACTTTCTGTGCCTGCCCACTGTATAGGGAAGGAGTGGCTTCTTTTTGCAGCTAGATCCTTAGAATGCAAACCAGGGCGATGCCTCTCTCCTGGAAGTTTGAAGAGGTAGCTATTGGAGAGACACAGGTGGCAAGGAACCAGGTGGGCACCACTTTCTTGGGCAGAGCAGCCTCCATGGTGCCCAGGAAAGCTTCATGATCATTCTGGGAGAGGCCTGGTTAGGTTTGGCAATCATGCTGTCTCCACCAAATGCCAGGGCTTGTGCAGCCCTATGGTGACTGTTGAGTGCTCTTTTGGAGATAAAAGTTTGAAATCAGGGCTATTCCAAGGGGAAGAGCAATCCAGGATCCATCAGAAATCTGGGTTTCTTATGAGTCCTGAAGGCCTCAGCATCCTTGAAGTTCTAGATTTGCTGTTCTGGGCTTAACATGGAGCAGGATGAGGCTCCTGCTGTGACCAGAGGGGCAGAGTTGGGGGGAAGAGTCAGTAACCACAGGGTGGCCGGGTTTCACGGCCATAGCCCCTGGTTCCAGGTCTTGGGGGGGGGTAGGGGGAGGGGGTTGCATCTTTTGGAGTCATAGATGTCAGGGCTCAGGCAGTGTGAGGGGTCCTTACCACAGTGGGGCTAGAGACTGTGCTCCTGGGGAGGAAGGAGCTGCACTTCCTTCCATGGGCAGCAGGAGGCACTGCAGCTTTAGAAGGCAGAGGATGTGGTTCTGAGTATTGGGTAAGCCCTTTTACTTTCCTCCTTCAAATTGAAGAGACTCACTGGGTGGGATGATCTGTGACCTGGTAATGATTTGACCCATGAACTTGCCATGCCAAGGCTGAGGAAAATGAATCCTGCTGACGGTCAGTGTAACCCATCTACCACCACCACCACCTACTACTATGACTGTCTATTAATCAGGCATTCTGCTTAAAATTGTACAAGGATTTTTTTCACTTAACCCTCCAAATAACACCATGAGCTAAGTACTGCTGCAATTTAGGAATCTGAAGTTTAGGGAGGCTAAGTTCAAGATAAAACAGCTTGGAATGATATCGTCTGGGTCAGAACACAGTTTAGTCAGACTCTAGAGCCCACAGGTTTCACCATTGCACTGTTTTACATCTGCCTCAAGAGTCTCAACAGCAAATAATCTATTGTAGCTGAGATATCTTCTTCCAGAAAGTGCTGCATGGCAGGAACTATGTTTATCCTGTCCACCACTGTGGTTCTAATGCCTAGGCCAGTGCTTGGCCCACAGCTGATACTAGATAGGTATTTGTGGAATAAAAACAGGGATGTGTATGTAGCATAGAACCAGCAGTTTGTACTGAGCCTCTTTCCTGACGTAAGCTCTGAATTAATTTCTTATATCTGGTCAAGGGGAAGTAGGTCTTGGGCCATCAGGCTATTTGTGTTTTTAGTATTTTGAATTCAAAACAAGCATTGTTTTATGATCAAAACGAATTATCCTGACATTCTATCACATCTTATCAGACTCTTCTTTATTCAAAATGTTGTTGGTACTATTACTTAATAAACTGGAGCAAGCCATAAATTCCACTGGTCTACAGAGACTGCGGTTGGGTTCCCAGTACCAAAATGATTTTGATTATTGAGTTGGCATATACCCCTACACATTCCTAAATCAGTGGTTGGCAGCGGCAAGATTCTGAGAAAAAAAGAAAAAAACATCATACACACACATGCACGCAGACACACACGCACTCACATCTAGCAGCTTCAAAGCTTCTTACACATTAATGGATTCCTTATGGATTACATGTCTGTAGTTGTGAAAGAGGACAAAGAACTAGAAAGAAGCTTATTTCTTTAAACAACAACAGAAAAATTTTTTTTTAATATTCCTTTGAAAAGTCAGTTTTTCAGAAGAGAGGAGGAAAAAAAATGAACATAATGGAACTCTTAAAAATGTGTTTCGGCAACACAATAGCAAACCAGAAGAAATGTAGGCAAAGCAACCACATGAGGCCAATCACAGAGTGAGTGCGTCTGTACTCTCCCAGCAGACGACGGAGAAAACAACCAGCAGAGATGAGAAGGAGAATGCCAGCTCATAGTAACAGGGCTGGGAGTGGGGGCAGGGGTGCAAGAGGGGGAGGAACATTCTAGAATTCAAAACAACAGACTAGACATATCATATTCCTAAAATCCGCATAACGAAACCTGTTTATGCTATCCTTAAATTAATTGTTCAATGTTCAAATTTCAGTGTCCTGGCCAATGACCCACCAACAATTTCCTTGTTCATAACATTTTTTTTTCTTGGTTCCTTGGAAAAATAATGAATGAGTTTCTGCATTTATGAAGCTGCTCTGAAATGTCTTCTTACGTCATGGAGGCTAGGAGGTCATCTTGGGACATTGGATGTAATGGTGGGGGGTGGCCCTTTGGGCCGGGAACCAGGAGGTTTTGTGATTGTGAGGCAACTTCTGATTCCATTAGCTGATGGTTGACTGACATTTTGGAACAAGATTTTGCAAGAGACCGGGGGAAGGAAAAGAAGGAGCATGGGAAGGAAGCACTTGAGAGATTGAGAAGGCAGGCAGGAGCTGAGCGTGCCCAGATTCGAGGAGGATTTTATTATTGGACACAGATCTGGGGTGAGCTTTCTGCCAGGATCTCGGAGGCCTGGCCAGAGGGGCCGAGGCTTTCTTATCAGAGCTGTGCTAATCTTGCCAGGCCCACTGGCTCAGGGAGAGAATATATGTTAACTTCTCCTGGACAAATCAAGCAGCTATGGATACAGGCAAAAGGGCCAGTTCTCCCTAGAAGATTAAAGGTGATATTTCAGGAAAAGAAAAGAAAAGAAATAAAAGGAAGTATAGCTTTACATGCTTGGAAATTCTTTCTCAGAGAAGTGACATAAGCTAAAAATAACTAGTTTCATGAAAAATGTATCTAGATGCTTTGATGCTAGATTCGAAGTAATTTATTACTGGAAGTGAAGGACTTTGGGAGATGTTCTTTAGTTCCTCAGTATTCCTGACAGGGGCAGGATAGCGTTGGCTTGCTTAGGATGTAGCTGCGTATGTAATTTTTCATTGCAAACAGTAATTACATTTTGAAAGACCTTGGGAAACCCTTCTGTCCAAAATGTGTAGGAGGATGGGGGAAAAAATGGGTCTTCCAGTCAGCCCACTTTGTAACCGACTTGTACTGCTTCCTGGCTGTGGGACCTTGGATAAATCACTTAACCTCTCTGAACCTCCACTTAATGCTGAAGATGAAAACACAACTTTTATGAAGAGCAAGTAAAATCAAATATGTGAAAACCCAGCATAGGGCCTGGCACATAGTATGTCTCCAATTAAAGTTCCATTTATCTTTAATACCTTCTTTTTCTCCCATGCTCCCACTCCCTCCTGCACTCTGATTCTTGAAATCTTTTAACCAGTGACAGGGCCTTTCCTTGTACAATAAAAATAAAAATAATGATAATTAGAATAACATAAGATAAGTAGCATAGCATCACTGAGCACTTATCACAATTTTCATCTCAATTGACCCTCAAAACAATCTGATGAAGTAGGTACCATTATTGACCTCATTTTATAAGAGAAGACACCAAATCTAAGTAGGGTTAAATACTGCTTCAATTATCTAGTGCTCTATAACAAACCACCCCCAAACTCAGCGGTTTGAAGCAGCAACCATGTTCTTATATCTCATGATTCTGAGCTGGCCGGGCTCAGCTAGACAGTTCTTCTGCTCCCTGTGATGTGTCTGGAACTACATTTATCTGGAGATTTGACTGGGGTGGACAATGTGTGCTGAATGTCAGTGGGAGCACAGCTGTCCACCAGGGTCCATCCATGCTCCTCCACTATTTTTCCTGGGATGGCAGCTGGACTCCACAAAGGAGTGCTCCCAAAGGAAAGAAATGGAACCTTCCATTTCTCTTAAGGCCTGGGCTCAGAAGTCTCAGAGAACCAATTCTGCTGTGATCTGTTGGTCAAATCAGTTCCAGGCCCAGAAAGAGTTAAAAGAAGGGGAAACGAGTTTCATGTCTCAACGGAGGGAAGAAGTTGATGACAGCCACTACTGGAGACTACCTACCGCAGAACTAGTGAGTGTCAGAGTCAGACTCCGATGCGTCAGTCTGACTGCAGAATCCATGTGCTCAGCCACTAGGACATAGACCTACACTTGATGTGTCCATGTCTATGGAAAACACAGCAAGCACAATGTAATCTCACAGGAGAGAACAGTACAAAAATAAAGAAGTCTAGAGATCCGAAACTTAAAAATGTACTTCTTTTTGTGCCTCTCCTCCCTATGTAATATAGAATAAATACTTTTTTGTGAAATGTCACAAAGGTTACAAATGCTAAGATTAAAATGAATTCTTTCCAGATATTTTCATTTCAATATTTTGGATGCATCCATTAAAACTGATGTTTCTCTCTCTCTGCATATATGTGCATGCATGCGTGTGTGTGTGAGGGGGGTGAGGCAGGGTGGGCATCGGGGTATGTGGGGTGAGACCCCTGCCTTACAAGTGCTCTAAGCTCGTACTCAGCCTGCCTATTGGGTCATTTCATGCCCGTGTGGGAGAGGTCACAGAGGCCCAGAGAGTCAGCAGTAGATGCTCTAGAGAGAGGCAGAATTTAGCCTGGTTCTGAAGTCTGATTAGGATTTGAGTAAGAGAAAGAGAAGGAGAACGAGGAGGAAGAGGAAGTATGAACAAGACATGAAGTTGGGAATGAGCAGAGAGTAGGAGCTACGGGGATAGAGGAAAGGACCAGGCTGAAGTAAAAGGGTCTGGTTCTGAAAACGGAGTGCTGAATAGTCATTTCCTTGATGAGTGGAGCTAAATTGGCTTCCCATCTTTAGAGGTGTCCCCAAGTAGCACTGAGCACCAGATTACAACGAATGAAGAGTCTCATGAAAACCAGGCCCAGCTGTGTAAACTCTGTTTTAGACTTTGCCTTGCCTGGAGAGCCCTGGGGGGGCTGGGGGGGAAGAACACTGGTCCAGGCTCTCCTGGTGGCTGCTCCAGGGACACCCAGGCCTACCCCTGGGTGTCTTACCAGTTTCATTCAGAGAGGAACTGATGAGCAGAAGGCAAAGCCAGTCATCAAAAACCCTTCTTATTGCACTGCCATCGAATTTATCAATCTATATTTCCCTACCTTGCCCATCTGTCAGGACTTCCTGGTGAAGGCAGGGACATGCGGAGTCTCTGGAGCCACTCTGAGCAAACACCATTTCCAGATTCTTTTCCAAGTAAGGTGGCTTCCATCATTTTTATTTGCAAAACCTCTTCTCTTACTTCACATTTGAAAGAAACCCAGTATGACTGTTGTAATTTTTTTCATGTAAATTACAAATATTTAGAATCCCTGTCAAGGGAATGAAATAAAAGCAGATGTTTTCTCTTATGCTGGCCCCAAGTAATACCACATTAGAAAAGAGAGAGTTTTTGCAAGTCTTGTTAAAAAATATTTCAAGGAAATAAACATTTGTTGAATGCAAACAAGAACAGAATGCAGCATTTTTAGTAGTAATATAGAATTCAGAGCTAAGGTGTCTGAGGCCCAGAGAGACTGAGGGACGTTTGTAAGGTCACTGAGTGAGTCTGAAGCCAACTTGGTCCTCTCAAGTCCCAGCCTGTGTGCTTTCTAGAGACTCTGTGGCAGACTGATTGCAAAGATAGCCGTAATACTTCATGCCTCCTGTATCTATGTCCTTTGAAATAATATTTAGCATTTCTCCTCATCTTGAGGTAGACTATTTTCCCACTTCTTGAATCTGACTGCCTTTGTGACTTGCTTGCTTTGGCCAATAGAACATGGTGGAAGGTGTGCTGCTTCTGAGCCTTGATTTCAAGAGACCTTGTGTGTTTCTATTTATTCTGTTGGACAGAATTGAAACAATTGGAACAAGCTTAGGCTAGCCTGCTAGAGAATAAAAAGTCATATGCAGTGGATCCTGTTCCTCCAGCTAAAGTCAGACTAGTTGACAACCAGCCAACCACCACCTAGGATAGAGTCTAGCCCTGATTGTCAGAGCTCACAGCTGATCCTGAATGAGCCTAGCTGAGACCAGAAAAACTGCTCAGCTAACTCATTAGTAATAATATATACTAATTGTTTTAAGCAGAATCCAGCAAACATTTTTAATGGGAAGATAGTGAGATAATGAATATTATAAGTTCACGAGGCATATGCTCTGTTGTAATACCTCTCTGTTGATTGTAGTGTAAAAAATAGATAAAACTGATCATATGTAAATGAGCAGACACACAAATAAAACTGTATTTACAAAGGCAGATACTTGGCTCACAGGCTATAATTTACTGATCCTTGACTCTAAGCCTTTGAGTTTGAGGGTTATTTGTTACACAACAAGGGCTAGCTGATACACCATATGATTCTGAATTTAAAACCTTAAATAAAGAAAGGCACCAAATACTGCCAACCACTGTATTTTCAGAGATAAAAATAAAAGGGAGGAACAGAAGGAAAGTGTCCCTATTTTGTTGAAGTTCACACCTTAACTGCTTTTAAAGTGTGCCACAACATTTTCTCATTTGCAGAGTGGGTATTGTTGTCCTACAGCTGCTATTTCCACCCTTACAAATAGGATCTTATAAGGAAAGCCACACAATTGGAGAGGGAAAGGAACCTATTCTGGTTGCAGACTCAGTTTGCAAGCTTCTGAATTCAGATTCCAACCCCCAGCTGAAACAGAGCCCAGAGTTGCCTGGAGAACTTTGAAAGCCAAATTCAGCAGCCTCTGCGTAGCTCTCCTCATTCCCACTGTCTCCACAGCATTTGGTGCTTTTGACCACAGCCTCCTTGAAACTCTCTCCCCTTTGCCTCCCAGAATGCCTCTCGTTCATTTCTTTCATCTCTGGTCTATCAGCCGGAATTCCCTACTCAGACCCATTCTTTTTACATTTCAGTCCTGAACCACTTTTTCTTTCTAGTCTACTTAAGCGGGTCTTGGTCAGAATTCCCTGTGGAATTTATTGAAAAATTGGAAGCATAGTAGCCATGATCTGAAAAAGTTCCTCAGGTGACTTTGACTTGGATAAAGACTCCTATAGCAGACAGCATTTTCTAAATACGACCCCCAAATATTTCCCATTCCACACCCCCTTCTGCAATGTGACTATGCCATTTTCTCCATTAAGAGGTGGACTCTATTTCTCAACCTCTTGAATGTGGTCAGGCCCTGTGACATCTTTGAGAAATAAAATGTAAAAAGTGTGATCTGATATGCTGGGACCACAGTGATATAAGAAACCCAGGTCATGTGGAGCACCCCAAAGATTAGACTCTGTGTGTAGAGCAGTGAGGCGCCATGTAGGAGAGAAAGGCCTCCATGGAAGTGGGTTGGCCAGGCCCAGCCCCTACAGCTAACTCCACGTGGAATAAAACTCCTCAACTTAGTCCTTCCCAAATTCCTAACCCACAAAATCATGGGCAAAATAAATAGTTGTGTTAAGCCATTATGTTTTGGGGTAGTTTTTAATCCAACACTGGGTAAACCAGTTCAATCGCCACTCCCATATGTACACACAATCCTGTTAAGAACGGCGGCCCTAGACTATCCACCTGGCCTGTACGGCTGCAACCTCTATCCATAGGCTGAGAGTTCAGACATCATCTCACCTCTTTCCCGAGTCTGGAACCAGAATCTATAGATGGCCTGCTGGCACCTCAAATACTAAAGTAAACACATCATCTCCCTTTTTAAAGCTCCTGTACTCCTTTGAAATTAATTATCCCCCTCTCCCCCACCCCACTTGTCTTCCAACTCAACCTTGGAGCAATATTTCACTCCTCTCTCACCTGGAGCAGCCAGTAAGTCATGAAGTCTTTTCTGTCTTCATCTTTCTATCTAGAGTGTCATTGCCCCAGTCAGGCCTTCATCATCCCTCAGCTGTATGATGGTAAGGGTCTCTTTGCTTACCATTTCTTCCACCCATCTTCCACATGATGGCCAGAATGATCTTCCTAAAACATGAGTTGTCTCACATTACACCTGTTTTTCAAAAACAGCAATAACTTCTGAACGTTTGCTAAAAAGAACTCACACTTCTCAGTGTGCTAATCAGGAACCTTCATTGTTGAACACTTCTCATTTCCAATTAATGTGGATGCCATATCTAAACATACCACTCCCAGGCAGGCATCACCCCAAAAAAGGGTAAAATGAAACAGGAATTCATTATTCCAGAAGAAAAGTTCCTATATTTGATTTTTTTTTTTTTTGTATTTTTCTGAAGTTGGAAACGGGGAGGCAGTCAGACAGACTCCCGCATGCGCCCGACCAGGATCCACCCGGCACGCCCACCAGGGGGCGATGCTCTGCCCATCTAGGACGTTGCTCTGCTGCAACCAGAGCCATTCTAGTGCCTGAGGCAGAGGCCACAGTGCCATCCTTAGCGCCCGGGCCAACTTTGCTCCAATGGAGCCTTGGCTGCAGGAAGGGAAGAGAGAGACAGAGAGGAAGGAGAGGGGGAGGGGTGGAGAAACAGATGGGTGCTTCTCCTGTGTGCCCTGGCCGGGAATTGAACCCGGGACTCCTGCACACCAGGCCGACGCTCTACCACTGAGCCAACCGGCCAGGGCCCTATATTTGATTTTTGAAAGAGTAACAGTAAGCACTGTTGACTCATAGGTACACATTTGTGTGTGTGCCTGTGTGTGTGTATGCATGTGGTTAATAGACATGTCACGTACATGAGGAATAAGGCATAGAAAATGGTTTTTATAGTCAGGAACAAAAAGTTGTGATATAATTTCTAAACTTGTAGAGATCCAGAGTTAGAAGAGGCTCTTTCAATCCAAATCATTCATCTCACAATTGCTAACTCCATAACATTGAAAGGACCCCAAAAGACTCCAAAAGGTGAAATAACTTGTTTAAGATTACAGAGCTAAAAAATTGTCAAACCAAGGCTTGAATCTTGAAGCTCCTGGGTTGCTGGCCCAGTGCTCTGACCACTAACTTTTTTTCTATTTAAAGCCTAAAGAGTTTTTCCATCATGCCACTGGATAGAGCTTCTCGAAGGTCTTAGTTTCAGGGAGTGAAGACTTCCCAAAATTAGAGACAGAGGTCAGACTCTATTAAGGGATTCCACAAAATATTTCAAAATAGTCAATATAGCCCTCACTTATCAAAAACTTGCTGTGTGCCAGGCACTGTGCCAAATGCTTTACCTATGTAACTTATTTATTCATTTACGTAAAATTTTATTCATGCCTACTGCATGCTGGGTATCTATGTGCTAGGATACAATAGTGAAAAGACGTTGCATGATTCTTGACTTCATGGACCTCTAGCCTTGTTCATAATAGAAATTCTATAAAGTTTGTTTGTTTGTTGCATCCATTTCACAAGAGATGGAAAGGGCTGAGAGAACAACAGTGATAGTTGCTACCGTATAATGACCTCCAGCCCCACCAGGCACTGCCCCAAGCACTCTCTGAGTTCCTTTGCACAGAGCCTATGAGATGGGAAGTGAAGGCATGAGAAGCTGAAGTAAATGGTATGGTCACATAGGTAGTAAGCAGTAGAGCAAGGATTGGAACCAAGGATATCTAGTACTAATTTGCATGATCTTAACTGCTACATTATACTGACCAGCTGGACTCCTGTTCTTATTCTTTTTACTAAGAATTATGCATATTATGTCAAAACTTTGCTAGCTAGGGATAAGACCCCAGGAAGCAAAAATCACTTTGCCAACAGGCAAATTCTGTGTTTTTGGCAGATGTATGTAGATAATAACAGTTACTTGAGTGCTTATCATAATGACTACTGCTCCTGTACACCTGACATCCATGTAAAACACCCAACATAATGCTGGCACTTACAGGTCCTCAATTATAGTAGGCAAATATTAGGCAGTAAAAATATATATGTGCTCTGGCCAGATAGCTTGGTTGGCTGCCCAGAGGTTGCTAGTTCGATCCCCAGTCAAGGAACAGCCAGCAACAGACCGATGTTTCTGTTTGTCTGATTCTTTCTCCCCCTTCCTCTCTCTAAAATCAATCAATAAATTTTAAAAAGTATATAAGGCAAGAAAGAATCTAAATTATTGAGAAGTAGGGACTGCTAGTAGTGATATTGCTAAATTTGTATTTGTATAAAATATGTTTATATTTTACAAGGCTGCATTTGTTTTATTTAGACTATAGAAATAGCAAGTATATAGTCTGAACAGTGGTGGCACTGTGGATTGAGCATCAGCCTGGGATGCTGAGGACCCCAATTAGAAACCTCGAGATTGCCAACTAAAGCACGGGCTTGTGGACTTCAGTATGGGCTTGCCAGCTTGAGTACAGGGTCACTGGCTTGAGCACAGGACCATCGACATGATCTCATGGTCACTGGCTTGAGCCCAAGGTCATTGGCTTGAGCAAGGGGTCGCTGGCTTGGCTTGAGCCCCTTGGACAGGGCACATCTGAGTAGTAATCAATCAAAAACTAAAGTAAAGCAACTACAAATCGATGCTTCTCATCTCTCTGTTCCCCCACCTTCCTGTCTCTCTCTCTCTAAAAAAAGAAAAGAAATAGCAAGTATGTATCTACATAACCTTAACATACCTGTTTAGAAAGAGAGCAATTTGTGCAGAATTATACTTCAGCCACACAACTTATTGTGTAATATAATTTATCCATCTGTTTAAGCCATCCTGTTGCAAGGCATGGACACACTCCGTGAAAATAAAAACCAGATTTGAACAATTTTCAGTTTCACATAAATTTTATTAAAGAAGGATAAAACAGTGAAATCACAAAATTTCTCCCTTCTCTTCCACCATATGGGTTTCTTTGAGGTTTAATAATATTATAAATAAAGTGGCTCCGAGATGAAATACAAAACAGTGAACAACAATTTAGAAACATTTTGAAGAAATAAGTATTATATCCCAGTGTTGCCAGGCTTTCAACATAAAAGTAAGACAGAAAACAGAGCGAGAGCCTCATTTGTTCTATCAAGAAGGCATAAATATTGGCTCTGTAGTAAGCCAATCTCTTGCAGCTGTACACCAGCTCTCAACTATTAAAAAGATTCTTAAATTCCCAGGGAAACAAAAATCAATTTCAACCATATAAGTCTGTACATAAATCTATTGTGCTTTATTCCAAATATTTTCTCATCAAGGGGTTTGGAACAAAACAGTTTTTGAAAAGAGAACGTCTCCAGTTCACCCATTCCACTATTATAAATATTTGAATGACTTCCAGTAACTTTGCTTAGAAAATCTCAGTGTCTATATAACATGCCAATGATAGCTCAGCAGCATGTCAATACATTTTGTTATTTGGCAAGACATCCCCTCACAGCAATAGATTGGAATTCTGATGGCCACTTTTATATATTATATTTCACTTTTGTCGAAGACCACTGATGGTTACTCTTGCCCTCTTGGCAAGATACTCACTTCTGGGCTATATTAAAAATCTATTTTATTTGTTAAAGCTTAGAATGAGCTAAGTGATTACTGTTTTCATCCCAAATCAATATATGTAGTCAGGTCTTGAAAGAATTCCAATCACTGTAGCCCTTGCTCTTATTTTAGATGGATATTAATGCTATTGGGTTGTTTTCCTGAAGGCTCATTTTATATATTCTGTTTGTTGGAATTATGATTGCTGGTATCATTACTGTTCACATAGTTCAAATAAAGAAATGGGTTGGTATCAATTTTCTGGGTTTCTAAGAACCTTCATTGGCCAAGTGAAATATGCATCTTGGCTGAAGTTTGGAGATACAGAGCAGAATGGAGAGGGCCTTCTCAAACTTTAGTGCACGTTAGACCCTCCTGGAGAGCTAGTTGAAGCAGATTCTTAGGTCCCACAGCCAGAAGTTCCAATTCAGCAGATCTGGGTGGTGATCATGACTTTGATTTCCAACAAGTTCCCAGATGATGCTGATGTTGTCAGTTCAAGGACCATCTTTTGAGCAGCAGTGGAATAAAACGGAGTGGTCGATAACAAAGGCTAAAATCTTGCCATTGCCATTTACAGACATGTTGATTGGGGATGATTGGTTTAACCTATCTTTAAACGTTAGTTTCCTCATCTGCTCAGTGGGTGTTTTATAAGAATTAGAGAAGCCTGCATGGCACTTGGCATAGTGCTGGACAGATACCCTGTACAAGCTCAATAAATGACAGTCATGGTTATTAGAAAGGAGTGTATTCTTTTCCAGGGTCCATCTGGTTGAATGTGTTCTGCTTCCACTTCATATCCTAGCGTATTTGGTAAATTCTTTGTTAAGCGTGTCTAGATAAGGAGTTCTCTGGTACATTAGCAACTCTTCAGGACTTGAATTGCTCAGGTGGGCTCTAAAACACTAAACTATTTTGACCCTTGGGCCTTCCAACTAAACACCATGTAAACCTTTGAAACTCCGTCCTTTGGGTTCTTTTTCATTTCAGTTGCTTTAGGTTCACAACTCAACAGTTATGTCTTCTTATGAAAGATTTTTTTAAAGAACAACATCAGTTTAGTTTCAAATTCAAACTCAAATCTTTGGAGACTAATATCCTTTCTCTCCATATTTTACTATTAAGAGGTCTGGTATTCTGCCAAGACAACATATTAATAAATTTAAGCTTGAGATTTTCATTGTCATGTGAACGTTGAAGTTGGCTCTCAATTACACCAGGCAGCCAATTCAGCAGAATACGTGTATTGGATTCACAACGAATATGCCTGTGAAAAAATTACTTTAAAATCCCTGATTTTGTGGTTGGCTTTTAATTTGTTACAAAGGCATGACCCACTGGTTACAAGAATCTCAGCTAATTCAGGCTAAGTTAATTTTGAGAAATATGTATAGGATTTCACTTTAGTCGAATAGAAATAAATTAATTTGTCTCACATTCAATCACTCATTCAGTTGTCTCTTTAACACTAAGTCCCATTTCTGTGGTAGGTAATGGTTTAGATTCTGGGGAAAACCTTTACCCCAACTTCCCAGAGTTTACAGTCTAGTAGTGAATAAGATAAAAGCATACTTATTCAAAACCTCACTTTCACAGGCTGATAAACCTCCAGTCTTTACCAGTTAACAAGCTGTAGAAAGTAAGCTCGTTCTTTGTGTTCGTACCCAGTTTACTCATGGATCTGTCAAGAATCACCCAAAGCTTCAGACACATCCACAGCACTGGACGGTGTCTTCTAGAAGTGGGGTTGTCCAGTGCTTCCCTCTAAAGGTGCACTTTACATTTCCTATGATTTTGTTTAAGAAATGAACTTAGAGAAAGCAAATCAAGTCAGTTTTGTAGCTTGCAAGGGAGTATTGCATAAATTCTCTGGTTAAAAAAAAAAAGGGCCCTGGCCGGTTGGCTCAACGGTAGAGCGTCGGCCTAGCGTGCGGAGGACCCGGGGTTCGATTCCCGGCCAGGGCACATAGGAGAAGCGCCCATTTGCTTCTTCACCCCTCCGCCGCGCCTTCCTCTCTGTCTTTCTCTTCCCCTCCTGCAGCCAAGGCTCCATTGGAGCAAAGATGGCCCGGGCGCTGGGGATGGCTCTGTGGCCTCTGCCCCAGGCGCTAGAGTGGCTCTGGTCGCAACATGGCAACGCCCAGGATGGGCAGAGCATTGCCCCCTGGTGGGCAGAGCGGTGCCCCTGGTGGGCGTGCCGGGTGGATCCCGGTCGGGCGCATGCGGAAGTCTGTCTGACTGTCTCTCCCTGTTTCCAGCTTCAGAAAAATGCAAAAAAAAAAAAAAAAAAAAAAGGACACGATGGAGGATAGAGTACCAATCTGTACATCAAACTTGATCTCTTTGGCTTTTCAAAAGATACTGGGATTTAGATTAACATGACTGGTGGTGAACTGAATGTTTGTGTCTCCACCCTCAGTGTCCCTTACCCTCACCAAGTTCATATGTTTAAGGCCTAACCCCCAATGGGATAGTATTGGAGACGGGGTCTTGGGAGATAATTAGGGTTAAAACGAGTCATGAGGGTGGGGCTTTATGGTGGCATTACTGCCGTCATAGGGAGAGACACCAGAGCTCTCTCTCTCTCTCTCCCATGTGAAGACACAGCGAGAAGGTGGCCATCTACAAGACCGGAAGTGGACCCTCACAAGTAACGGAATAAGTTGTTACTTTGATATTGGACTTCCAGTTTTCAGAACTATGAGAATAAATTTCTGTTGTTTAAGCCACCCGGTTTATGGTATTTTTTGTTGTGGCAGCCTGAGCTAAGCCACGACCTGAGAAAGATGTCAGGGATTTGTATAAAACCATGGAAATTTGTATAAAAACTTCTCTCTTATTATTCCCAAGGAGGGCTCTTCAGCCCCGGGCTGGCTCGCATTGTTGCCTGCACACAGTTTGATCTTTCTTGCTTTTGGTATGCATTCCAACTTGTGCTAGTTTCTTTACCCACAATGCCCTCCCCAAATCTGCCACTCCTGGTTCAGAGGCTCATTTCTAAGAAAACTTTTGTGATCAGTCCCTAGTCCATTTCCAAAAAAAAAAACAACCCCAAAATAAAAACAACCTTTCATTTTAAAGTTTGTTTCACTATACACTTGTTTACATCTTTCTCTATTGTGTCCTTTAGTTCGCTTAAGGATGTAGGTCATATCTCCTCAACTAGACCTTGAGCAGCTTTAAGACAAGCTCAGGGTAAGATTTTTCAAGTCTTTTGTGTCCTCCATCAGCCCTTTTAGAGTGCTGTACAAATAAGATGGGAATAAAACTTACTGAATGAAAATTGAACTTGATGCTGAGAGCCAACAAATGTTCTAAGGCAAATTAATCAAGTAATGCAAGGAAGTGCAATGCAGCTCTGGCTCCAGGGCCTGCGGGCCGGGGTGGGAGACAGCCGTTCCAGATAAGTGAATTTAATAGATGACTGAGGAGTTATTCTTTTAAACACAAAGAGTTTTAATTTTCTTGGATGGAAACATTTCCAATATATGATATTAATCACCTCTGCCTTTTAAAATAGTGCAGTGTAAACCTCACCCAGCTTGACCAGGGGTTGTCACTAAAAACAGCCTTGTGCTATCACACTGAGAAGCCCCCGGGCCCAGAGAGGTATGCAGAACTGTTTGTCCCTATTCTAAATGGCAGCAGATTGCTGTGTTTCCACTGTTGTTTTGTTTTTTTCGCTTTTCTGAGTCCTCCTTCGCTCCTGGACTGTCAGTTGCATGGTTGCCTGTATTACCAACTATACCATTTCTCCCCATTCCTAATTTTCTGCTTCTCATCTGAAATGAGTTTGGAAGTCAAATGCCCAAGGTCACTGTGGTGGTTGCCATGATTATTACTGTTAGACATGTGTGTAAACTGAGAGCAAAGGGCTCTGCGTGAGGGCTTGCCAGGGTCTCCATGGCTAAAGTGTGTAAGAGACAAACACCTATATGTTGTTGTGAGCTCCCAGGATCAGCGGCTCTAAAGAGTTTTTAATTTACTTACTATTCCTACTCTATGGGTCTGAAAATTAGAATTTTTGGAAATACTTTTTTTCAAATAAGTTAGGGATTCAGTCACATGTTGTACAAGAAATCACTCACTGAGTGCTGACAAAGCCACATGCTAGGTGCTGTAGGTTGGCCCTCGGAAACGGAGGCTCTCTGTCTGGCTTGCTCACTGTGTTCTGTATCACAGCAGCACATAAGTAAGTGCTCAATAAACACATGTGGAATTAGTGAGATGAACCTTATCATCTGAGCAGAGGTAAGGTATTGACACACATATACACCAAAACAAGCTTACAATGTAAATTGTAGTAAGGGTCATAACAGAAATACAAATAAAGTATGTACAAAGACCAAAAGGTTATTTCTGCTAGAAAATCCAGACGGAGTCCATGGAACTTGTCGTCATTTTGACTGAGACTTGAAGGATGGGGTTACAATTCAACCAGCAAGAAGGGAAGTAAGAAGGGAGAAGAACGCAGCAAAGAACAGATGCTACAATGGGCAGGGTGTATTTGGAAGACAGTTAGTTCATTTTGGCTGGAGTACATGTAGCAGAGTAGGAGGACATCACATTATAGCATTATACTGGGGTCAGAGCCTTCAGTGTCAGGCTAAAGAATTTGGACCTTGTTTAATAGGTGATGAGGAGGAACTGAAGGTTTTTGAGCTGGGAAGGGACATACTTAGAGCTGCATTTTAGAAATCCTGGTAGATGTTAGAATTTAGGAGGTGAAGGGAAACAGGATGGAGGTGATTCCAAGGGTATGGGTGAGAGGCAACACGGGCCTGAACTAGGATGTTGGCAGTGGGGGTAGCAGACAGGGAATGATTGTCAGAGGTGCTGCATAGGTAGAATAAACAGATATGGCAATTTACTTGTTGCCAGGAGTGACAGAGGTCACAGTGTGTATAACTCCAAGTAATTACCTTTCTAGAGCTCAATCAGTCAAAAAGAACAGGTTTAAAGAGATGGTAATGTGGCCATGGCTGGGTTGCGCACTGGATAGAGTGTCATTCCAGTGCACTGAGGTCATGGGTTAGATTCCTGGTCAGGGCACATATGAGAAGCAATCAATGAGTGCACAACTAAATAAACAACTAAGTGGAACGGCTTCTCTTTCTCTCTCCCTTCCCCCCTGTTTTTCTCCCTCCCTCCCTCCTTCCCTCCCTCCTTCCCTCCCTCTCTCCTTCCCCCTTTTCTTTCTTTCTTTCTTTCTTTCTTTCTTTCTTTCTTTCTTTCTTTCTTTCTTTCTTTCTTTCTCTCTCTCTTTCTCTCTCTCTCTTCTTCCTCCCTCCCTCCTTCCCTCCTCCCTCGCTTCCTCCCTCCTTTCCTCCTCCCTCGCTTCCTCCCTCCTTTCCTCCCTCCCTCCCTCCCTCCTTTCCTTCCTTCCTTCCTTCCTTCCTTCCTTCCTTCCTTCCTTCCTTCCTTCCTTCCTTCCTTCCTTCCTTCCTTCCTTTTCCTCCTCTCTCTCTCAAATCAATAGGAAAAGAAAAAGAGACAGCAATGCATTTGACTTGGGATATGCTGAGATGTGAGTGTGCATTATTGATAGCTCTGCTATAAAAAAGCATGAATGGGAACTTGCCCTGAGAAACACTAAAAGGGACAAACAAGTACAAAATGAGTGCGTATGTGGACTCAGCTCACAGAAAGCAGTCAAAGGGCTCACATCTCATTTTTAGTCCCTTCTTGACATGACTATATCAAATAGTGTTCAGTCTTCTTTTCAAGTAGCTTTCAAGGGCAGCTTAAAGAAAACCACCGGCTTCTACTTGTTTCCCCTGAGAGAGTACTCTGAAGAAGACTGGGATATCAAGCTATGTGAAGGCCGAGCATTACTGGAATTACACATGGTTCTCTCTAAAACAGGACAGCGAGTGAGCAAGAAAATGGACAAACTGAGAAAACACCCCTCAGACAAAAGATAGATCTCAGCAACATCTCCCATCAGAAACAAAGGTTTTTTCACATTAGCAGGCAGCTCCTCCATAAAATACATAGGGGAGCCAGGATATTAACTTGGATTTTATAGAATGGATGAGCAGGATTTTGACATGTAAACAAGAGAAAAAGGTACATTCTAGGAAAAGGAAACTGTACATAAACCCGGCATGGAAGAATGACATGGCAAGAAACCACTTGGCTGGAGCGCGTGTGGAGAGAGTATGGGGACGAGACCATAGAATTAAGGAACTAGACAGAGATGTAATTTGGCGGATGGTTGGGGCCAGGTGGGATGGGCCTTACGTGCAACAGGAAAGGTTTGTGCTTGATGAGCAGTGGGAGCCATCTCAGGGGTCCACTGGGAAAGTAGGACAATCAGGTCTGTTGGAGCAGAGGCTCTGGTGGCTATGGAGGATGGCTTGAGAACTGTGGAATGGAGGCAGAGACGAGAATACTGAGGAAGTGCTGCTGAAAGCAAACGAGGCCATGAACTAAGGGAGCGCTCAGCCTGTGGCAGGTGCTGAGTGTGTGCTGGCTGGCAGGCCGTTAGGGTTGACATTGTTTTTGGCTCATCAGAATTGCTTGAACTTCCTCTTGGATTCAAAATAGCTTTAGCAGTAGGTTGCCGGGCCAGAGGCCCTGAAATGCAAAGGGTTCTAGAAAATTAGTACTACAGCCAGAGTTCCAGATTCATCATTGCCTGGGAGTGCAATGTTAATACAGCAGACACAGGGAAGCAAAATGCCACCGGGGTCTGGCGGGCCTGCTTCCTTAGAGCATGCCGAGCGCCCTGGGCGTAATCATTCTGGAAAGGGACAAGTAAGATCCTGCGGAGCCGATGGAGCTCCTAAGAGGTCCAAGCGAGAACTGTAAGAATTCTTTATTGAAGAGACTATATTTATTTATTTTTTAATATAGTGACTATGTACTACTCTATAGGACTGCTCTGTCCACCGTGGTAGACACTAACCACATTTGGCTACTGAGCATTTGAAATGTGACCAGTCCAAATTCAGATTTGCCAAGAGTATAAAATACAGGGTTGCAAATAAAAAATAAAAAAGGAAAGAAAGAAAGAAAAGAAAAAAAATACAAGATTGCAAAACCCTAGCCCAGGCTAGATGGCTCAGGAGACAAAGTATCGACCCCTGAGCCAGAGATGGTGGGTTTGACCCCTGGTCAGAACACATATGAAAAGCAATCAGTGAGTACTCAACTAAATGAAACAACAAAGTGAAAAAAAAGTTGATGCTTCTCTCTTTTTCTCTCCCTTCCCCCACCCTCATATCAACAGAAAAATTAAAAGAAAAAAAGATTTCAAAGCCTTAATGAGAAAAAGAATGTAAAATATTTCATTAAATGTTTGTATTGGCTATATATTAAAATAATAATATTTTAGACTTAGATTAAATGTATTTTTTTAAGAGAGAGAGGGATAGAAATGAGAAGCATCCAACTCATAGTTGCATTACTTTAGTTGTTCACTGATTGCTTCTCATTCGTGCCTTGACCAGCGGCTCTGGTTGAGCCAGCAATCTTTGGGCTCAAGCCAGTGACCACGGGATCATATTGGTGATCCCATACACAAGCCATTAACCCACCTCTTAAGGTGGTGACCCTGAGCTCAAGCTGGATGATCCCATGCTCAAGCCAGATAAGCCTGTGCTCATGCTAGCAACCTTGGGGTTTTGAACCTGGGACCTCAGTGTCCCAGGTCAAGGCTCTATCCACTGCGTCACCACTGATCATGCTAAATTAAATGTATTATTAAAATAAATTTATTTTTAAAATTTGGCTACTAGAAAATTTAAAATAATTTATGTAGCTTATGTCATCATTCTATTGGACAGAACTACTATGAAAAAGGTCAGTGTTATTTTCTATTACAAAAATAAAATAGTTTTCCCTTCTCTGATTTTTTGTACCTTTTCCTTGTAGGGAAGCTACCAACATGTGCACTAAGAACAAATTCAAAATGTAACAAATAGGTTAATGCATTCTTGTCTACTGTTCAGAATTGTTTATCTGCCTTTCACTGTTTCCATGGAGATTAGTGCAACTGCAGGCTTATTCTTTACAGTTCACACATTACAGAAATTATTAAATATAACTTTTTTTTTTTTTTTTGTATTTTTCTGAAGCTGGAAATGGGGAGAGACAGTCAGACAGACTCCCGCATGCGCCCGACCGGGATCCACCTGGCATGCCCACCAGGGGCGACGCTCTGCCCACCAGAGGGCGATGCTCTGCCCCTCCGGGGCGTCGCTCTGCCGCGACCAGAGCCACTCTAGTGCCTGGGGCAGAGGCCAAGGAGCCATCCCCAGCACCCGGGCCATCCTTGCTCCAATGGAGCCTTGGCTGCGGGAGGGGAAGAGAGAGACAGAGAGGAAGGAGGGGGTGGGGGTGGAGAAGCAAATGGGCGCTTCTCCTATGTGCCCTGGCCGGGAATCGAACCCGGGTCCCCCGCGCGCCAGGCCGACGCTCTACCGCTGAGCCAACCGGCCAGGGCTAAATATAACATTTTAAATGGTTTATTATTTGGGGTCATTAAAAAACAAAGATGAGAGGCCAAAAGGTCTCATGTTAACCTTTTTATCAAGGCAAAAGGTAGTCTGATACGTTTAAATAGACTCAGCCTTTCTAAAGAAGAGGTTATTGCAAAATACTCCTTGCCCGCAAAATGTTTGGAGCCAATACCTCTATGAAGAGTACTTGAATACGCACTTTGCATTCACACTGGTGAACAGCAAGTAACTGTTCAAAAAGGATGTTCCTGGATTCACTGCAGGGCATCCTTGTTTTCTTGTGGAAATTGTAACATTTTATCCTAATACTGACCTATAGCCTAATTTGCCCTAATTTTGCAGAGTCTTCCTGCTCCACACCAACAACCCCCACGATTCCACAAATTTGGTGTGTGATACCCTTTAACAAAATGAGAAAGGAACCCAAGGATCCCCCCAAATGGAACTGATTGTAAGATAAAAATAAACTGAAGGAAGGCTCTAAGACAGGGGTCCCCAAACTTTTCACACAGGGGGCCAGTTCACTGTCCCTCAGACCGTTGGAGGGCCGGACTATAAAAAAAACTATGAACAAATCCCTATGCACACTGCACATATCTTATTTTAAAGTAAAAAACAAAACAGAAACAAATACAATATTTAAAATAAAGAACAAGTAAATTTAAATCAACAAACTGATCAGTATTTCAATGGGAACTATGTTCCTCTTACTGACCACCAATGAAATAGGTGCCCCTTCCAGAAGTGTGGCGGGGGCCAGATAAATGGCCTCAGGGGGCCGCATGTGGCCCGCAGGCCGTAGTTTGGGACCCCTGCTCTAAGACATCATTTATTTTACTGGTTTGTAAGGTTCTTTGCATTTGAAATAAGTAGGTTTGCTTTAATTGAAAGAAATCTCTTAAAAAAATTTTTATTTGTTGATTTTAGAGAGAGAAACATTAATTTGTTCTTCCACTTATTTAAACATTTCATTGGTTGATTCTTTTTTTTTAAATTAATTAATTTATTTTTACAGTGACAGAGAGAGAGACAGATAGGGACAGACAGACAGGAACGGAGAGAGATGAGAAGCATCAATCATAAGTTTTTCGTTGCAACACCTTAGTTGCTCATTGATTGCTCTTACACATGCCTTGACCGCGGGCCTTCAGCAGACCAAGTAACCCCTTGCTTGAGGTGAGCCTTGTTCAAACCAGATGAGCCCGCGCTCAAGCTGGCGACCACGGGCCTTGAACCTGGGTTCACCACATCCCAGTCCGACACTCCATCCACTGCGCCACCACCTGGTCAGGCCATTGGTTGATTCTTGTATGTGCCCTGACTGGGGATCGAACCCGCAAACTTGACATATTGGCACAAAGTTCCAACTGAGTTACCCTGCCAGGAAAACAGCAGCCTCTAGAAAAAGGAAAAAGAAAAAGAAAAAAAAAGCAAAACCTTAGCCACTGTCTTTGAAGTGCAAGTGAGCAAAAAATTTTTTTTCCAAAAGTTAAGTGATGACTATGAAATCCAAAGGAGAGAATTACAACCTGAGGCATGCCTGTCACATGGAGCGTCTGCTGTGCTTCAAAGCAGTTGGCAGCAGTTTAACTATGTATATAGACAGTCTGATAGTACTCAGCAGACAGTGAACCTTTTGGATAGAACAAGCAGTTCTTAAATACCTGTCACCAGCGTTATATAGCAGAGCAAGATGGAACTGAAAGATTCTCACGTCAAGCCCTTTAATATCCGTACAACAAAAATGACTTCATCCATGCAATTAGTGAACAAGCTGTTCCCACTTGTCTAATAGCTCCAGGAGGAGAAACTTTATTTTGACTTTCATTTGTCCCAATTTTCCTGCGTACTGAATGTTGCAACCTTCTGCCAACCAAAATCTCTTGGCCTAACAATTATATACAGCCCACACTGAAAAACTCTTTCCTGAAATTATTAGGACAAATAAAAGGAGGGAGAAATAAATCAAACTCAGCCCTCTGTTACATCCCCTTCTGCACCTCAGAAGGTCTGTGGTCAAAATGTGTCAGCGCTTCTTCATCCATAAAGTCAAACTAAATTTCTGTTTCATAAATTAACTTTACCAAGTTGTGTTTTGAGACAACTATCATTGCTTTATTTTCCTGTTTGGGCCGTGTATTCCATAGTTTAAGGCAATATTTTACTTACAGGAAAGAATCTCTCAAAGGTCTCTTTCTTCCCCGTTCAGTTTCAATTGTTTGAAGGGAGAAGGAGGAAGAAAGTCATGCATTTCTACAGTTGTATGGGTACCATGAGGTTCTCAGTGTATGTGGGAAACACACTGTGACTAGAGCATGTCATCTAGAAAATTTTCAAGTATTAACATATTAATATCATGCCTGAGAAAAATCAGAAAATGAATTTTGTGTCTTCATTTTGACTCAAGGGTGAGCCCAAATAGGCAGACCCATTGATCTTCTTCATCAACATCTGAAAAAAAATGCAGTATCCCCAAACCTTTTCAAACACACCATTACCCCAGGCCTTATCTGTCTTGTTAGTAATAAGACTTAGGCATCTGGGGACTGTCAGTAAAGTTGCTTAAGTGATGCAACTTCGTCTAGGACTTACGGATCCAGACTCATTACTCCAAAGTGAAAAAAACAGATGTAGAATTAGAGCAGCGAGTGGGGAAAGGCTCCCTTTGAATGCAGTAGCAATAAGCCATTTAATGCTGTGGCCTAGCAGGGGGCACTCTGACCCTACACCATATTTCATTTTAATGTGAGGAGAATGTGTTACCGAAACAAATCATTTTTACTTCAAAAGGCGTTTTCATTTAATTCCACTTCCGATTTGCAAAACATGAGAAAAAGGGTTTTCTGCCCTTTTTTTTTTAGTGCTAATACATGTAGTTCCACACTTATCACATCATTCCATTTTTCAAAAGGCAAATGTGCCAATATTGACAAAAGAACACCAGCTGTAGGGATGATGGGAGAAACCCAAATGCCCACTATGGCGAATGCACTTACAAGCTTTGAAATGTATTCACTTCATCCTTCTAAAAGAGGATTTCACTTAGGAGATGATTTCACTCACGACGGTTTTTAGCACGTAGCCTGGTAGCCTAGAAGTGACAAAATTAATTCTAATACTAGCAATTTCTTATTCTTTCTAGGTTTCAGGTCATAAATTGTAGAGCTAGACCAGGGCCAGGATGAATGATTTTGGCTGATGAGGTATATGAAGCATTTCCTCTGAGGAAACTTTAATTTGGGTCATAGGATTAGATCACTGTTTGATGGGTACACACTGAGCGGGAGATTCCGCTCATGAAGTTATCAGTAGACTAAGTCAATGAGAGACACCTTCAGTTCATGTAGGTTTTAAGATTTTTTTTCCTCCTAAATGTTTTAGAAATGATATGGATAAAAACCATGCAAAAGGAAACCCAAAAAATAAATAGTGAGCTACAGGGACAACACCCAGCAGCCTAACTTATGCATAATTGGAATTCCAGAAGATGAGGAGATGCAAGTTGAGACAGAAAAAAATATTTAAAGAAACAATGGCTGAAATTTTTATTTATTCAACAAAATACTTAAAAAGTATCTGCTGTGCACTGGAGCTGGGAATATGATGGTAAGAAGTACAGATGCCCTCCCAGAGCAGGAAAGTCAAATAGCTACTATGTAAAAAGCAATGGTGCTACCTGCATTTGTTGATGGTAGCTGCTCCTTCCCACTGGAACCAATCTTTGATGTTGGCTTCCATGAAACCATCCTTTTTAGGTTCTACTCTCCTCCTCATTCTGACCATGTTTTAGTACCCTTTGTATTAGCCTGCTTTTCCTCCACCTGTCCCAGTAGTAGTGTGTCTCCCCCCTGCCCCCACTCCCCAGGTTACTTCCTTGGCTTTCTTCCCAAGCTATATCTTAAGTTTCCTTCATGAGCTCATCTATGTCCATGGTTTCATCTATCGACTATGGGCTAGTACTTCCAAATTCATATCTTTAGCCCAGATTTCCCCCCTAAATTCCAGACGTGCACTATCTACTGAACAGATTCACTTGGGCGTCCAAAGTGCTCCAAAGTAAACAAGTTTTTTTTTGGACAAAGACAGAGAGAGAGTCAGAGAGACGGATAGGTAGGGACAGACAGACAGGAAGGGAGAGAGATGAGAAGCATCAATTCTTCGTTGCGGCACCTTAGTTATTCATCGATTGCTTTCTCATATGTGCCTTGACAGTGGGGGGGGGGGAGCTACAGCAGAGCGAATGACCCCTTGCTCAAGCCAGCAACCTTGGGCTCAAGCTGGCGAGCTTTACCCAAACCAGATAACCCGCACTCAAGCTGATGACCTCGGGATTTTGAACCTGGGTCCTTCATGTCCCAATCTGATGCTCTATCCACTGCGCCACCGCCTGGTCAGGCAGTAAACAAGTCTTTTTTTTTTTTTTTTTTTAATAGAGACTGAGAGAGAATCAGAGAGAGGGATAAATAGGGACAGACAGACAGGAATGGAGAGAGATGAGAAGCATCAATTATTAGTTTTTCGTTGCGACACTTTAGCTGTTCACTGATTGCTTTCTCATATGTGCCTTGACCGTGGGCCTTCAGCAGACTGAATAACCCCTTGCTTGAGCCAGCGACCTTGGGTCCAAGCTGGTGAGCCTTGCTCAAACCAGATGAGCCTGCACTCAAGCTGGCAACCTCAGGGTCTCAAACCTGGGTCCTCAGTCCGATGCTCTATCCACTGCGCCACTGCCTGGTCAGGCAGTAAACAAGTCTTTAATGGTACCCTAATCCTGTTATTTACCCTAATCCTGTTCTCTTCAGCACTCTTTAATTTAGTAAATGGTACCCAGTCATCATAGCCTTAAACTTTGGCATCATCCTTGACTTCTCTCTCTTTCTAACCTCTCCCCTTCTAAGTTGGTCACCAAATCTTGCTGATTTGCTCCTAGGCATTTCTCAGGTGGGTCTCTTCTCTATCCTTACAGCCCATTTATTTCTTTCAATCAGGTCCATGCAGCAAAAAGTGATCTTTCTGAAGTAGAATCCAATTGCTACTTTCATATTTGCCTTTTCCATAGACTTCCAGATAAAACTCAAGCTCCCCACCATGCTCCATAATGCCCCAACCTGACAGCCTCAACTCTCATCTTAAATTACTCCATTCTCAAGATGCCCTCTAGCGTCTCATAGATCATGGTATTTGCACATGCTATGCCTCCTGGATCTTGCCCCTCCTTCCTAATGACTCTGTGACATTCTTTAACAATCAGATCAGAAAGTGCCATATCTAAAAAGCTTCCCTGATATTCACCTTCTCTAAGCTGAGTTTAGATGCCCCTCCTCAGTACATTTATAAAATATTTCATATATATTATTTTGAAACACTCATCTTGATTTTTAAAAAGTGTTTGTCTTTCCCATTACTGGATTGGGAATATCTCCCTACTCTCCCTGATATTTATCCTCCTTCCTTGCTTAATTTTTCTTCAAGCACTTATCACTATTTGGCACACAATATATTTTACTTATTTGTCTCTCTCCCCCATTAAGAATGTAAGCTATATGAAGGTGGGGACTTTTGTCTGTTTTGTTCATTGCAATATTCTTGACACCTAGAACAGTACCTGACACATAAACAAATCAATCTTTGTCCTGAGCACTTATAGCAATATCTAGCACAGGGGTCCCCAAACTATGGCCCAAGGGCCACATGC
Organism: Saccopteryx bilineata; assembly: GCF_036850765.1. NCBI lineage: Eukaryota > Metazoa > Chordata > Mammalia > Chiroptera > Emballonuridae > Saccopteryx > Saccopteryx bilineata. The sequence goes on from NC_089490.1 coordinate 103,675,193, forward strand.
GGCCCCCTGAGGCCACTTATTGGGCCCCCACCACACTTATGGAAAGGGCAACTCTTTCATTGGTGGTCAGTGAGAGGAGCATAGTTCCCATTGAAATACTGGTCAGTTTGTTGATTTAAATTTACTTGTTCTTTATTTTAAATATTGTATTCGTTCCCATTTTGTTTTTTTACTTTAAAATAAGATATGTGCAGTGTGCATAGTGATTTGTTCATAGTTTTTTTTTTTTAGTCCGGCCCTCCAATGGTCTGATGGACAGTGAACTGGCCCCCTGTGTAAAAAGTTTGGGGACCCCTGATCTAGCACATGGTATTTTTGGTTGTTCAACTCTACTGCAACGTTGTTCACTCATCTGTCTCCCCTTCTAAGGAAGATCTTAATTCCCTAATTAGGTTCTGACATGATTTTTAATAGCTTAAAAAATAAATGGTGGTAAAAATATATGATATATAAAACCTAACACTTTAACTATTTTATAGTGTACAGTTCAGTGGCATTATGTACACTCACATTGTTGTGCAAGCACCACCAATATCCTTCTCCAGAACTTTTTCATTTTCCTCAACTGAAACTGTCTGTACTCATTAAACCTTAAGCCCCCATTCCCCTCTTCCCAGCCAGTGGTAACTACCATTCTACTTTCTATATCTATGAATTTGACTACTCGAGATACATCATACAAGTAGAATCATACAATATTTGTCTCTTTGTGTCTGGCTTATTTATCACAGTCTCTTCAAGGCTCATCCATGTTGTAGCATTATCAAAATTTTCTCACCTTTTGAGGCTAATATCTCATTGTATGTATGTAATACATTTTGTTTATCCATTCATTCATGGATGGCATTTAAGTTGTTTCTACCTTTGGACTATTATGAATCATGCTGTTTGAGCCTACTGTTATTTCTTTGGGTACTGTATTTCCCCATGTATAAGATGCACCTTAATTTTGGGGCCCTAAATTTGAAAAAAAAAAGTATTACATAAAGTTACTGAACTCAAATTTTATTCATCATAAAATTCATACAAGTCCTCATCATTGTCAAAACTCTCATCCATTAGCTTGACCTCTTCTGTGTCTGATGACGATTCACTGTCTTCATATATTGCCTCGTCCTCAGTTTCATCTATGGCATTTGAAATGCCACACTTTTTAAATGACTTGACAATGATCTCAATCTTGATATTATCCCAGGATCTTTTCACCCAGGTACAAACTTCTCTTATAGTTGGTTTCTTCACTCTTACTGCTGGTGTCAAATTGTCCCCAGAAGACTTCATCCATTGGTTCCATTCATCTCTCATGGCAACTTTGAAGGGTTTGTTAATGCTGACATCAAGTGGTTGGGGCTGGGATGTCAAGCCTCCAGGTATGACGGCAAGTTCTGATTTTTGCCCTGTAGCAATCTTGTGTTTTTTTGTTGTGTGCCCTGACTGATCAAGCACCAATAGGACAGGTTTGCGTAAGGGCCCACCTGGTCTCATTCTCCAAACTGTCTCAAACTAAATCTTCATTCCATCCTGATCTATCCAACCCTTGCCATGAATGTGGACAATCACTCCTTGAGGAATGTTTTCTTTTGGCATTGTTTTGCATTTGAAAATCAGCATAGGAGGCAGCTTGGTTTTGTCATCATACCAAGCTAGAACAACTGTATAATGGCTCTTTTCATATCCACTTGTTTTCACAATTACAGTTTTCACCCCCTTCTTATCAACAGTTCTGTTACTTGGGATATCAAATTGAGGGGGGACTTTGTCCATATTTGCAGTTTATCCAAACTCAAACTGATGTGTCTTCTGACATTGAATGACAAAATGATGAAATTTAAGGACCTTCTTCTCATAGCTTTCAGGCATCTTTTGGGCAAGTCTGGTCCATTCTGTTTCATGAACCTGAAGCAACAATTGTGTTCTCCTTTGAAATCAGTAACTTTTTTTTCATCAGCAATTTTTCTTACCTCATGCTGAACCATCTTTATGGACACAGGAATTCCAATTGCCCTTTGCTCTTCAATCCATATCTTCAATTTTCTCTCTAAATCAGGCCATTTTGCTGACTTGCCTCTCATGGCCTTCTTCTGCCGTGGTGTTTTCAGTAGGGTTTCTTCTTCCTGTAGCCAGTCTCAGATTGATTTCTCAGTTGGAGGAGAAATCAAACTTACATTCAGCAGCATGACTTTCACTCACTTTTGCAAACTGGATCACTTTTAACTTGAATTCAGCAGGGTACAAAAAAATCTTTTCTGAGCCATTTCTGGCAAAATGTAACCTACTGTAATACTGGTAACAAGTGCAAAACAATGAGCACAAAGACAACAAGCACAAAAAAATCAGGAAATGCAAGTAAAATAATCTACAACACTGAGCACAAAAACAAGCATGAAAAAGTGAGAAATGCAAGTTAAAAAAAAAAAAACTACAGCCACTGTATAAGATGCACCCAGTTTTTAGACCCCAAATTTTTTGAAAAAGGGTGTGTCTTATGCATGGGGAAATATGGCATATATACCAGAACTGGAACTACTAGATCATAGGGTAATTCTGTGCTTCTTTTTAGGAACTGCTGTACTGTTTCCCATAGCTGCCACATAATTTTACATTCCCATCAGTAAGTACAAGGGTTCCAAGTTCTCCAATCCTCATCAACACTTGAACATTGCTTTTCTTTGTTTCATAAAAGCCATCCTAATTGGTATGAGGTAGTACATGACCATAATTTTGATTTCTACTTCCCTAATGATTAGTGATGTTGGGTATATTTTCATGTGCTTATTGGCCATTTGTATATCTTCTTTGGAGAAATACCCATTCAAGTCCAGTGCCCAATTTTATTTTTATTGAATTTATTGGGGTGACATTGGTTAATAAAATTATATGGGGTTCAGGTGTACAATTCTATAATACATCAACTATATATTGTATTCTGTGTTCAACACCCCAAGTCAAATCTCCTTGCATCACCACTGTGCCCTTTTTTTTTTTTCTGTATTTTTCTGAAGCTGGAAACGGGGAGAGACAGTCAGACAGACTCCCGTATGCGCCCGACCGGGATCCACCCGACACGCCCACCAGGGGCGACGCTCTGCCCCTCGGGGCATCGCTCTGCCTCGACCAGAGCCACTCTAGCGCCTGGGGCAGAGGCCCAGGAGCCATCCCCAGCGCCCGGGCCATCTTTGCTCCAATGGAGCCTTGGCTGTGGGAGGGGAAGAGAGAGACATGAGAGGAAAGGGGGAAGGTGGAGAAGCAAATGGGCGCTTCTCCTATGTGCCCTGGCCGGGAATCGAACCCGGGTACCCGGCACGCCAGGCCGAGGCTCTACCGCTGAGCCAACCGGCCAGGGCTGTGCCCATTTTTTAATCAGGTTAGTTGTTTTATTGAGTTCTAGGATCAACAGTTTGATTATATATTTATACTTGATGCTTGGTTTGGCTGGATATAAAAACTTAGCTCACATTTTCTTTCTTTGGGTATATTAAATATGTTATGCTATTGTCTTTCAGCATGAACTATCACTATCAAAAAGTTTAATGACAATAAAATGTTATTTCATTTAGAAGTGACAGGTTTTTGTCTCTTTTCTTTTGACTAGATGTCCAAAGGATTTTTTTTTCCCAATAGGCTTAATAAAATGTCTTGTTAGTAGCTGTTCTGGATTTACTTTTTAGATATACAGTCATCCCTCACCATATCGTGGTTCACTTTTCGTGGTCTCACTGTATTGCGGATTTTAAAATTGTATATATCTAATTTTGTATCATGAATTTTTCACTTTATCTCAGGATTTTGCAATATATGAGTATTTTTATATATTTATTATTTTAATTATTTTTGTGGTAAAATAAGCATGGGAAAGGTTAATAACAGTGTGGGAAAGGTTTATAAGAGTGTAGGGAGGGTTTATAAAGCCTTAAATATATATAAGTAATAAAATAAACATAAGGTCGCTGCTTCACGGATTTTCGCCTATCACGGGGAGGAAGTCCTGGAACCTAACTCCTATGATAGTCGAGGGACCACTGTGTACTGTGCCTTCTCAATATATAGGTTCTTATTTATTTCTTGAGGGACCACTGTGTACTGTGCCTTCTCAATATATAGGTTTTTATTTTTTTCTTTTTATTAAGTGAGAGGTGGGGAGGAAGAGACAGATTCCTGCATGCTACCCAACTGAGATCCACTCGGCAGGCCCTTACCAGATGATGCTCTGCCTGGCTGGGCCACATTTCCGTTGCTTGGCAACTGAGCTATTTTAGCACCTGAGGCTAAGGCCGTGGAGCCATCCTCAGCACCCAGGGCCAACTTTGCTCAAACCATTTGAGCCATGGCTGTGGGAGAGGAAGAGAGAAACGGGGATGGGCATGGGGAAGCAGATGGTTGTTTTTCCTGTGTGCCCTGACTGGGAATCAAACCAGGGACGTCCACTCGCCACACTCTACCACTGAGCCAACTAGCCAGAGCCAATATATAGTTTTAACATGCAATCTTTTTATTTTTGGCAAGTTTTTTTGAATTACTTTCTGTATTTTGTTACATTGTATGGTTTGTTTTTCCTTACAGACTCCTATTATGTGTATAGAATCTTCAGTTTTATTTATACATATAAACTTTTCCTCAAATCCTCCACATTTTTCCAAGTGCTTGGTATAGACAGCCTTCCAAATTTTAGCCATTCTAATAGGTGTGTACTAGTATCTGGTTGTGGTTTTAATTTGTATTTTTTAAATAACTAATGATGCTGTAATCTTTTTGTATGTTTGTCACCTGCATACCTTTTTGAAGTATTTGATCAAATCTTTTGCTCATCTTTTTAAGTTATGTTTTTTATTATTGTTTTGAGAGTTCTTTATATATTTCTGAGTTAAGTCCTTTATCAGATGTATAATTTGCACACATTTTCTCCCAATGGTGTGTCTATTAATTCTCTTAATGCTATCATTTGAAGATAAGTTTTTAATGTTGTGTTCTATTTTATTAATTTGATTTTTATGGATCATGTTCTGGTATTGCATTTAAGAAATCTTTGCCTAATCTAAGGTCATAAAAATTTTTTCCTATGTTCTTTTTCTAGAATTTTTGTAGTCTTAGGTTTTACATTTTTAGGTTTATGGAACATTTTAAGTTAATTTTGTATAATGTTCAAGGTATGGATTAAGGTTCATTTTTTAATATATGAATATCTGATTGTTTTATCACAATTTGTTGAAATATTGCCCTTTTCCCACTAACCTGCCTTTCCCTTTTTGTTGAAAATTAACACCAATTATATCTTGGTTTAATACTCTCCATTCTGTTCCATTGATATATTTGTCTATTTTTACCCTAATATCATACTTTAATTACTGTAGTTTACAATAACTCTTGAAATCAAGTAGTTGTAGTCCTTCAACTTTGTTCTTTTTCAAAGTTGTTTTGGCTATTCTAGCTAGTCTTCTTGAATTTTCATATGAATTTTAGAATCAGATGGTCATCTAGAAAAAGAAAGTCTTTCAGAATGTTTATTGGATTGCGTTTAATCTATATAAAAATTTGACAAGACTTGAGAAGGATAACTAATGGTAAGTTTCAGCTGAGAGAGAAAATAAGGCCCTTGATTTGGGAAGAAATAGCTCATTTATGAAAAGAATTTTAGAAATTGGCTAACAAGTTGGTGACTTTAGTGGCCATCCTTTTAACCTTATCAACAAAAAAGGTAAAAGTGGATGTTTTTGAAAAGTCATCTAGGCACCTTTGCAGTAATTGTTCAAGAACTGTAGTTTAAGTTCTTCATGAATCCTGGAAATCAAGCTTGTTTTTGTGAAGAACTTGATCAGAAACAAAAGTTTTACTAAACATTATGATGTCTGGGCACTCTTCAAGAGCACATGGACACAATTTATTCTCTAACAGGAGCCATGTTCTGGTTCAGATATAAAAGTTTCACAGAAAAACTCTGTGGGGTATGTGTAAAAGAAAACATTTAAAAATTGTATTATAATTGCAACAGACTATAAAGATATAGATTTAGTCATTGTTTATCCTTTGGACATTCTTGGAAGATTTTTAAAACTAAAAATTTTAATAAAAAAGTTCTGGAAATTTTGAGGGTGGATTACCATCCAACTTGTCTTTATATCCAAGATGAAAATTATACATTTTAAACGAAAGTAAGTTCAGGTCAATGTGGTATTTTAGAAGCAGCACTGTCTGTAGCCGATGATTATGGTGGTGCCCTAGACAGTGGTCGGCAAACTCATTAGTCAACAGAGCCAAATATCAACAGTACAACGATCGAAATTTCTTTTGAGAGCCAAATTTTTTAAACTTAAATGTACCTAAGGGTAGGTACATCCCTTACCGAGGTAGCGCCTGCACGTGGTATTTTGTGGAAGAGCCACACTCAAAGGGCCAAAGAGCGCATGTGGCTCGCGAGCCGTGCTTTGCCAACCAGGGCCCTAGGACATACCCTCTGGGCCCACCTTGGGTTGCAGCCATGGCTGTTGTAGGTTTGCACTCAATCTCAGACTCACCTTTTGGTGATGGCAACCTATCTCAAGTAAGTGCCCCATTTCCCTTTGTGGCAAAGGGTCCTTTCCAAGGCTGTGGTAGCCCTGTAGGCCCATGTGGAAGTACACTGCAGAAATGTAGAGGATGCTTGACCTGTGGTGGCGCAGTGGATAAAGCGTCAACCTGGAAATGCTGAGGTCGCCGGTTCGAAACCCTGGACTTGCCTGGTCAAAGCACATATGGGAGTTGGTGCTTACAGCTCCTCCCCCCTTCTCTCTGTCTCTCTCCTCTCTCTCTCTCTCCCTCTCCTCTCTAAAATGAATAAATAAAAAATTTAGTGGTGGCGCAGTGGATAAAGCATCGACCTGGAAATGCTGAGGTTGCTGGTTCGAAATCCTGGGCTTGCCTGGTCAGGGCACATATGGGAGTTGATGCTTCCAGCTCCTCCCCCCCTTCTCTCTCTCTGTCTCTCCCTCTCCTCTCTAAAATGAATAAATAATAATAATAAAAAAAAGAAATGTAGAGGAGTAGTGTCTGTAACAATGGGTCCAGGGCTAGTGGACAGATGATCCAGTCCCCAGCCCTTCTGGGAAGCATGAGTTCATTTCTGGTGTGGTGCTGGCTCTGGAACGGAGTCCCAAGCTCCCTAATGGTAATCTTGATCATATACCCTTCCTTACAGTGTATTTTCTCCCCTATCTTATTTTTCCTGTTCTCTCACTCCTGCTTCCTGGGATTAATTCACATATAAACTACTTGCTCCCAAGCATTTATCTCAAGGTTTGTTTCAGAAGGAATATAAACAAAGGACTTTGGTAGGAGAATGTCCCCTTAGGATGGGGTCTTAGAACTGGATCACTTGCCTTATTGCTAGGGTAGGCAGAATGCTGGTAATCCTGGTGTGTATTACAGTTCCTCAGAATCTCTCCTGTGGTGGACTGGGATGAGAGGCAGTGGGTTATCCAGAAGCTACATCACTGGCACGGTTTGGGGTTAAAGAACTGTGGAACTGGCTAGTTCACATCAGTTAATTGCCTTGAAAAAATAAAGTAAAAGGCTCAGATCAGCCAACCATCATCTTAGGGCACACTGAAAATGGAAAGGCTGCCGTGGCAATGTTTAGAGAGACCATTACCTCCTCAGCCGTAGGACAGCTATGGTGAAAATCAGTCCCAGGGTTTACCCGTAATGGTGGCAGGGCAGCAAAGACGTAATATGCAGCCTCCATAACACTTTTTTTCGTTGTCATTATTCCCTGAACAGCACAGTATAAAAACTATTTACACAGCATTGACATTGTATTAGGAATTATAAGTAATCTAGATATTATTTAAAGTATACGGAGAGATGTGTATAGGTTATTTGCAAATATTACATCATTATATAAGGAACTTGAGCATCCATAGATTTTGGTCTCCATGGGGGTTCCTGGAACCAATCCCCCACAGATACCAAGGGTCAACTGTATTTTAGAAAATTTCTAGCCTGTGTGAAAATAATTATTCATGAAGAAGTATTTGCAAAGTAAGGTGAGGACATTTTAAACCTGTGCAAATTAAATGTATTTTTTCTGTTCAGGCAATTAAAGAACTGATGACAATGACACTTGCTCACTCTGAACTACACTGAAATTCAATTTAATTTCTATCTGATAATAACTATAAGAATACCTAACTTTGATAGTATATGATATAATGGCCAAGTGGTGAAAAGCTCTATAAGCTAATAAACACTACCAATAAGTTCCATATTCATATTATGTGTGATTTATAAGCTTTAAATTGTCACAGGAAATTTCAATCCAGTATCATTTTCTGCCAGAAATTTCAACAATTTGATACAAATGCACATATTTTTCATGTTAAAATATTCACAAAAACAGAATAATTTACTTAGCCAAATTCACATTTATTTTTTGCATTGAGTCTACTTTCGATCAGTAACCTCACATTGACTTTATATTAAATGCTCATTGCATCCCTTCAATATTCCATCCTCGTATTTGTAGCACTAAGTGAACATTTTAGGCTATTTTACTTTTCAGTTCAGGGCCCTGTATTTTGGTACTGCCAGGTTATAAATGCTTTATTTTTATTATTATGTTAACACAGAGGAAGCTTGGTGGTGGATATTTGGCTTTATGACGTAATCATTAAGAGTTCAAGTTCAGGCTCTCTTTCTGATAGAATGTAAATGTACACTGACACATGTATATGTAATCATCATCAAAACTAAACTTAGTCACTAAAAGAAGATTCACTATCTGAACTTTCTTCTGTATTTTTTTCACCGCCATCAGGCACTGGAGCATCTGGCCTCCTGAAAGAGAAGAAAAATATTTTTAATGGTTTTTCCAGTTGAAAAAAGGCACTTACTAACTGTAACTTAGGTTCATTTTAGAATATTGCTGCTAATAAATCTGCCAAGTCTGCATCCTGAACTGAGAGCGCCCTCCCTCCCCACCGCAGTGGCATGGGGATTACGTGCTATTCCTGTACAGGCTGTGGCACTGTCTTCTCTTGCCAGTCCTCACAGAGTATGCTACTTGAGCACTTTATGATTCTCGTTACCATGGAGATCTCACTACAGACAGAGATGTGATCTGGGAGCTGGCATGACAAGCGCTACACCCATGTAGCCTCCTAGTGTCCTGTGGGACAGAGAAAGAGAGGCCAGCAATGGAAAGAAAAGGAAAATCTCCATGTTCAGGAAATCTGCAGGGAGAAATCCTTAAAATAAAAGACAGCTCAAGAATGACTATTAAGAAACACTGGGCCTGACCAGGTGGTGGCACAGTAGATAGAGCAACAGACTGGGATGCAGAGGACCCAGGTTCGAAACCCTGAGGTTGCCAGCTTGAGCACGGGCTCATTTGGTTTGAGCAAGGCTCACCAGCTTGGACCCAAGGTCACTGGCTTGAGCAAGGGGTCACTCGGTCTGCTGTAGCCCCATGGTCAAGGCACATATGAGAAAGCAATCAATGAACAACTAAGGTGCCGCAACAGAGTTGACGCTTCTGATCTCTCTCCCTTCCTGCCGGTCTGTCCCTATCTGTCCTTCTCCCTGTCTCTCTGTCACAAAAAAAGAAATAAAGAAAAAGAAAGAAAGAAAGAAAGAGAAAGAAAAAGAAAGAAAGAAAGAAAACACTGGTAAATATGGAAATTTTGTGGAAGCAAAGGCTCTTATTTGTCAAATGTTTTCACTTATCTCTTTTATCTTCAGAGAATAAAAATAAAAAGTATTAGCTGATAAAATTAGTGTCTCAAAGATTCCCTAGGCATAAGGAGATATGAGAATGGTTAAACTCTAATTTTGCATGGCTGTGTTAAAATAAACCAATATAAAACTTTAATACTGTCATTAAAACAGTCAACTACAGTGTGTTTGTCAGTAAATCATTCATCAATAAGGCAGCACTATCACTCAGCCTCTATTCACTTTTACCAAGATAGTAAATTAAGTGAGTACATTATACTTCTGGGGAAACTGAGAGGAAAAGGAAGAATATAGCTGCTCGGTCTTAATAATTAAAAATTACCAGACTTATTTCTCTCTCAAGTTCCTTGATACTGATTAAAGATTGAGAACACCACCAACAAATAAAACTCTTCTTTGCCAGATGTGTAACCACTAGTACTAAAATAAGAAAAGGTATAGTTTGTTGTTTACTTTTAGTTATAAAAAATTACATATGAGTTTTGGCATATATGTGTGTGTGTGTGTTTCTGTGTATTTTTTATTTTTTTATTTTTCTGAAGTGAGAAGCGGGGAGGCAGAGAGACAGACTCCCACATGCACTCAACCAAGATCCACTCAGCATGCCCACTAAGGGGCGGATGCTCTGCCCATCTGGGGCACTGCTCCGTTCCAATCGGAGCCATTCTAGCACCAGAGGTGGAGGCCATGGAGCCATCCTCAAAGCCCGGGCCAACTTTGCTCCAGTGGAACCTTGGCTGTGGGAAGGGAAGAGAGAGAGAGAAAGAGAGAAAGGAGAGGGAGTAGGGTAGAGAAGCAGATGGGTGCTTCTCCTGTGTGCCCTAGCCGGGAATTAAACCCAGGACATCCACATGCCAGGCCAACACTCTACCACTGAGCCAAGCGCCATGGCCTTGGCTTATATTTTTAATACAATATTGGACACACTACAAAAGAGAAAAAAATGCTGGCATTGCTTCCTAGTTGTCACATATAAACCCATTCACTCTGCTGCATGATTTTAGATTATGTCTATGAGGAGGTCACATGCACTCAATCCAGTACAACTTTAAAGCTGGTGTTTCACCTGCCTAACATACAAACATAGGACCACAGTCTTCATCACTAATTGTAGCAAGAACTCTAGAAGTAGTGAGCATTATACCAGGTACATTTTCCACAGTAAATTTCCTCTTCGCTATATAATTGATTTCTTATTGTCTTCACTTTGTTAAAAAAAATAAAAAGTAGAGCTCAGTGGTAGAGCATTGGCACAGCATGTGGAAGTCTCAGGTTTTGTTTTGTTTTTGTTTTGGGGGGTTTTTGGTTTTTTATTTTTTAGAGGAAATGAATATCTTTTTTTTTTTTTTTCTGTATTTTTCTGAAGCCGGAAATGGGGAGAGACAGTCAGACAGACTCCCGCATGCGCCCGACCGGGATCCACCTGGCACACCCACCAGGGGGCGATGCTCTGCCCCTCCGGGGCGTCGCTCTGTTGCGACCAGAGCCACTCTAGAGCCTGGGGCAGAGGCCGAGGAGCCATCCCCAGCGCCCGGGCGATCTTTGCTCCAGTGGAGCCTCGGCTGTGGGAGGGGAAGAGAGAGACAGAGAGGAAGGAGAGGGGGAGGGGTGGAGAAGCAGATGGGTGCTTCTCCTGTGTGCCCTGGCCGGGAATCGAACCCGGGACTTCTGCACGCCAGCCCGATGCTCTACCACTGAGCCAACCGGCCAGGGCCTGAACATCTTTATTTAACAATATTTGTACTTGAAAAACCAAAAGACTTAGTTTTTCTTTTAATTACAAAAAGTAAAAAAAAGAATAAGGCTGTCAGGAAGAAAATAGATATATAAAATTCAATTGCCATATTTTAAAATAATATCTGATTAAGAAATATGCTAAAAATATTTCATTTATAATAACAAAAACAATGAAATGTTCTGAGATAACTTTAACAATAAATGTGCAAGAGTTGTATGAATAAACTATGAAATGTTATCAGTCACAAAATGAAAAATAGCAGCAAGCCCAAATATGTAAAAATGTAAAAAGGCTTTCCATGTTTTTGGATAAAAATGTATCAGTACTATTCTCCCAATGTAAATCTCTAAATGTAGCTTGATCTCAATAAAAATATCAATATAATCATCCCTTGCCATATCACAGTTCACTTTTCACAGTCTCACTGTATTGTGGATTTTTATTTATTTATTTTTTAAATTAATTTATTTAGGAAATCTCGGGTTTGATTCTCAGTCAGGGCACAGAGGAAAAGTGACCATCTGCTTCTCTATCCCTCCCCCTCTCTCTATCTCTGTCTTCTCTCTCTTTCTTCCCCTCCTGCAGCCATAGTTTGAATAGTTTGAACAAAGTTGGCCCCAGGCGCTGAGGATGGCTCCATAGCCTTGCCTCAGGTGCTAAAATAGCTCAGTTGCCAATCAATGGAGCAGGTGCCCACACAGTCAGAGCACTGCTTGGTAGAGGGCTTGCCAGGTGGATACCAGTCAGGGTGCATGTGGGAGTCTGTCTCTAACTCCCTACCTCTCACTTAAAAAAATAAAATAAAAAATAAAAGAAAACGTTGCCAGAGGGAATTATTTGAATATTATATCAAACCCTGGCAGGCTGGCTCAGTGGTAGAGTATCAGCCAGTCATGTGGATGTCCCCAGTTTGATTCCTGGTCAGGGCACACAGGAGAAGCACACATCTTCTCTCTACCTCCCCCCCCCCCCAGCTTTTCTCTTTCTCTCTTCCCCTTCTGCAGCATGGCTTGACTGGAGTGAGTTAGCCCCGGGTACTGAGGATGGCTCCATGGCCTCCATGTCAGGTGCTAAGAGTTCATTTGCTGAGCAACAGAGCAATGTCCCAGATGAGCAGAGCACTGACCCCTAGTGGGCTTGCCAGGTAGTTACTGGTCAGGGTGCATGTGAGAGTCTGTCTCCCCTCCTCTCACTGAATTAAAAAAAATACCATATAGAAATTATATTAGTATCTATGGGAACTCAAACAAATAAAACAATATACACAACTCCCCTAAAATAAATGCTACTTAAGGGTAAAAGCAGCTGAAGCCTAGAAGAGAGTGAAACTATAAAATTAATGAATTTATGTATGAAACCACTTTTTGATAGATCTAATGTTGCATAGCATGGTGGTTATGAACAAAGACTGGAGACATACTGATGGGGTTCAAATCCCAGCCTTGCTACTTACTAGGTGGGCAACTTTGGGGAAGAGGTTTAACTACTATGTACCTAACTAACTGACTTGTCCTAATGATTAAAATAATTACTAAATGCAGGCCCTGGCTGGTTGGCTCAGCGGTAGAGTGTTGGCCCAGCATGTGGAAGTCCCAGGTTCGATTCCCGGCCAGGACACACAGGAGAAGCACCCATCTGCTTCTCCACCCTTTCCCCTCTCCTTCCTCTCTGTCTCTCTCTTCCCCTCCTGCAGCTGAGGCTCCACTGGAGCAAAGTTAGCCCTGGTGCTGAGGATGGCTCCATAGCTTCTGCCTTAAACACTAGAATGGCTCTGATTGCAGTGGAGCAATGCCCCAGAGGGGCCGAGCATCGCCCCTTGGTGGGAATGTTGGGTGGATGTCAGTAGGGCGCAAGAGGGAGTCTGTCTGCCTCCCCTTGCTTCTCACTTGGGAAAAATACAAAATAAAATTACTAAATGTAAATTAGATTAAATAATATCTGGTGTATAATAAGTATATTAAATATTATTTTTTATTATTCTTATATAATTATTATTATTCTCATCATTGTCATGTACTTATCTTTGCCAAGAACTGTGTTAGGTGCTGGTGAAGCAGAGATAAGTAACAAACAGTTCCTGCCCTGAAAAAGGTGATATTTTAGTTGGGGAGATAGCAAACAAATTACTGTAACATAGTGAGATACACACAAATACAGCTGTATAAGCTACACGTGGGAAAAGAAAGAGTAGTTCACTCTACTAGGGCTGGCCTGCAAAGACTCCAGAGCGATCAAGACACTTGTGAGGGGGTTTGTGAGGTGAGTAGGAGTTTGGCGGAAACAAAAAATGTGGGAATAAGTGGGGATGAGGTTCAAAATAAAGAAAATGGGAATGGTCTGATGCTGCATCTAGAACCTGTAAGTCATTTATTTGGTAGGCAGAGTGTAAGGCAGATTGCAGTGCCAAAGTAGATGAGATTGGATCATTTGGCAGGAATAATAGGTGAAAGAAGAGGAAAAATTATGTAAAATACAAGTTTTCACTTAAATCGCACAACTAAGTTTGGGATTCTTACACAGTCACTTATTTTACATTAACATTGTTACGTAACCATCACCACCATCTTCAAAATGTGCACATCTTGCAACACTGAAACTCTATACACATTAAATAATAACTCCCCATCCCCTTTTCCCTCCAGCCTTGAGCAACCATTAGTCTACTTTGTCTTTATACTTGACTATTTTTTAAAAAAGATTTTATTTGTTGATTTTACAGGAGGGGGAGTATGATTAGTATTAACCCATAGTTGCTTCGCTCTAGCTTTCACTGGTTGCTTGTCATATGTGCCTTGACTGGGCAAGCACAGGGTTTTGAATCGGCGACCTCAGCATTCCAGGTCGATACTTTATTCCAGGGGTTGGGAACCTATGGCTCGCAAGCCAGATGTGGCTCTTTTGATGGCTGCATCTGACTCGCAGACAAATCTTTAATAAAAAAATAACGTTAAAAATATAAAACATTCTCATGTATTACAATCCATTCATTTCCTACCGCTCATGTTCATGGTTGCGGGTGGCTGGAGCCAATCACAGTTGTCCTCCGGGATAACACCAAATTTTTATTGGATAATGCATAATGTACACAGGTCATTTTATGGCTCTCACGAAATTACATTTTAAAATATGTGGCATTCATGGCTCTCTTGGCCAAAAAGCTTCCCTACCCCTGCTCTATATCCTACAGCAATAAAGATACTAATTATTACATAATAATAAAAGCCTTAGTTCTGGGAAATAAATGTAAATACAGAAAAGGATATATAAGAAATGTTTTTCCTTTTTCTTTCCCCTGGCATGAAAATCTAGGCATTGGTTGAAAGAATTTATAAGGTTATGATTTATCTAGTCTATATTTCTGAATACAAAACTAAAACAGCTTAGCCTCAAAATTTTCCCTTTTCTTTCTTTTTCACCTCTTTTGAGTATGATGGTGACAAAGGTACTCTTTCACACATCTTTTTATTTCAGTGGCATTGGTAACTAATTTTTACAAGCTTAATGGGACTAATTTTTGGTTATATAGAATTATGGTTATTTTCAAAACTTTGGATTTTTAAAAATAATAGTCACTTAGAAGTAGCAAACAAATATTGTTTTATTGGAAATTATCAGACATTTTCTTCAGTTTCACAGACTTCCCAAAATTCAGTGATAGTTTATTTTCTAGGAAAATAAGCAGGTTCTCTTCTCTTTTAGCGTGTAAACTGTTTGTTTACAATGATGTACTTTTAGCTACTGAAATGATATACATAATCCAATAATAATGTCCTTTCTTATAAGAACTGATTTTTTTTTTTAATGACAGAGACAGAGAGGGGGACAGACAGACAGGAAGAGATAGAGATGAGAAGCATCAATTCTTCACTGTGGCATCTTTGTTGCTCATTGATTGCTTTCTCAAATGTGCCTTGATCGGGGGCTACAGCAGAGCCAGTAACCTTGGGCTCAAGCCAGCGACCTTGGGCTTCAAGCCAGTGACCTTTGGGCTCAAGCCAGTGACCATGAGGTCATGTTTATGATCCCATGCTCAAGCCAGCGCCCCTGCACTCAAGCTGGTGAGCCCACACTCAATCCGGATAAGCCTGTGCTCAAGCCAGCCACCTTGGGGTTTTGAATCTGGGTCCTCTGCCATCAGAATTTATTTCTATATTAACCTCAGCTTTGCTCTTTGCTCAGTACAGACAGATCTAGACTATTCCTTCTACTAGTTATATGAGCCTGTCTTACTATCAAAGGCTAATAAAAAAAAAGTGTATTTATATTTTAATAGAAAAAATAAAACAGAACAATCTTTTACTGAAAGTTCTTGGCTGAGGCTTAATATGTACCTAAGATTCCAAATAAAAAGTACAGTCCTCACTTGGGTGGCACATTTTCTTCTTCTTCACCAACTGAGACCTTTCTTCCAAAGTGACGCTCCTTAACTTTAAGTAAACATGATTCCCAACGTGTCAGAATTCCTCTTTAATAAGGCAGTTCATTCTACTTAACATATCTAGCTACATGGAGTTGGAGCTGATTTGCTAGTAGTAGTGGTGACAGGTTATAGTGAGTCACCCCCACTCCAACCAGTTCCCCTTGTGACCAATGGACCAATGAGGTAATGGGTCAGAATTCCAGCTCCAGGCTGTGGTTGAGGAGCTTTCGTGTAAGACAACGTTAATGTTTTAACTGTTACTGGAATTCTACCCTAAAACTTGGCACCACTTTGCAACCAAATGTTTCTTAACATTTATAGACAATGACATGCCCTCAAACTTGCTAAGTGAGATCTATCAAAGAAGCATTGGGGGTACTGGGAGTTCTGCCCTGGGTAGTCATCCATGGACTTCTCAGGGTGCTGATACCTAAATGGAATCTTGAAGAACAAGAAATTAGCCAGGCCAGTAAGATGGGATGGAAGCTCCTTGAAGAAAGAAAACATTCAAAGACACTAAAAAGGGAAGAAGAAAATGATACATTCAGAGAAGTGCAGTAGTTTGCGACAGCTGCATGACAGGTGTGTCTGGAAGAGTGGCGAGAAATGAAGTGTGAGAGAGAATCTGGGTCTTATGATAAAAGCATTTACGTGCAGTTCTATTATATGCAATTCTAATATGACTCCATGTTGAAGGCAGTGGAGAATACAGCAAGATTTGAAGCAAGAATGAAGTATGAAGAGAAACACTCTGGCTCTAGGGACAGATTAAGAGAGAAGAAGGAAACCAATCAGGAGCTATTACAACAATTCAGGTGAGAAATGATGAGGGTTTGAACTAGACAGAAATGAGCATGGAGGCATGTGGTCAGATGTAAGGGATATTACAAATGAAATAATCATAGTAACTGACATAGTAAGGGCAGGGAAGAGGGTACAATCAAGGACGACTTTCAGGTTGCTAGTGTACGTAGCTGGTTAAGTAAAGGATTATGAAGCAGGTTTATTCTGGGCAAGGGATGAAATGAAGCCAACACGAGATAAAGTGATTGGATATCCAGCATATGCCGATACTTATAGGGGTGTTAGTTTTCTATCTATTACATTTTCTCTGGAGAAAAAACTCTGCATTTTAAAGGTCATTTTAGCTTTCTGTTATTATAGAAGTCTACTGTGAATTTCCAGAAGCAAAAAGAAAAAAAAGGCCATAGTCAATGTTAAATATATTTATAACATATATTACAGTGAGTACCAAAATGCATTGGACCCATATGTTCAATCCACATTAAAATATATGTCACAAACCATCTGCTTTTAAAGTCTGTGTCAGAAAGAAGTTTCAGAACAAATGTCAAATATCCCAGAGATGCTTTCATTTAAATTACCAATCTATGCCATTGTACTTCAACTGTTTGATACTTGGATATATACTAAATGTAGATACAAGTTGGAGAGCTGTTCTTGCAGACTTTAAAAAAATTCTTAAATTTCATATT
The DNA here is from genome assembly GCF_036850765.1 of Saccopteryx bilineata. NCBI lineage: Eukaryota > Metazoa > Chordata > Mammalia > Chiroptera > Emballonuridae > Saccopteryx > Saccopteryx bilineata. Next base: position 103,692,549 of record NC_089490.1, read on the forward strand.
TTGGAAGATAAACATCACAAGAAGATTTTTATGGTGTTTCACCTCCAACATGAACACATTTTCTTGAAGGGCTGAGAGCCAAGAAAAATTCTGAAGTCGTATAGGGCTAGTAGAGTCCGAATGCCTGGATACCATAACTAAACCCATGAGGGTAAACTAAACCCCATGCTGGAAAGGCTCTTTACAAGTATCCAGATATTTACAAAATAGAATTTTTCTGACTAATCCATTAAAATATATATTTATCCAGGATGAGCTATGTAGCCAGATTTACTTGGATGGAGTAAATTATTGTCAACTTTCTGAGCCACAAAATGTTAAGCATTTATCAAAACATATTTTATAAAACTCATAAAAACTGATATCTAGCTCCATAATAATGATTAAAGTGGACTTAGAGTGATTTTACCCTATTCCTTTCTCAATCTAACTCAACTTAGATCTTGGTAGAGTAAATTTCTTATATACTAAGGTCAGTTTGTTGATTTAAATTTACTTGTTCTTTATTTTAAATATTGTATTTGTTCCTGTTTTGTTTTTTTACTTTAAAATAAGATATGTGCAGTGTGCATAGGGATTTGTTCATAGTTTTTTTTATACTCCGGCCCTCCAATGGTCTGAGGGACAGTGAACTGGCCCCCTGTGTAAAAAGTTTGGGGACCCCTGTACTAAGGTATTAATTGAAAATGTGGTAGGTAACACTTGAAAAAAGAAAAGAAAAGAAAAAGTAGCATGGAGAGAAACCCTATAAAAAACATATAAAAGTGGTTCCCTCCACTGTATAAGAAAAATGCAGAGTTTGAAATCCTTTAATTATAAACTGATAAATTCAACATATTGGCAGTAATATCATTAAATTAGAAGAATTACTTACTCAAGAAGATCTGGGTCTAGTCCTTCTGACATCATTTTGTTTCTTATTGCCATTACTGGAACACCCTAAGCAAAGGACACAATATAATAATTCAATTATTAATGCCTCCTTCATAAAAACAGGAAAATAGACCAAAGAAAAAGAATTGAGAGCCCAGAAATAAAATCCAAGCACATAGTCAACTAATATTTGACAAGGGAACCATTAATACTCAATAGAGAAAAGATAGTTTCTTCAATCAATGATGCTTGAAGAATTTGAATATTTGCATGTAAAAGAATGAAACTAGTTTTGTTTTTTTTTTTTGTATTTTTCTGAAGCTGGAAACGGGGAGAGACAGTCAGACAGATTCCCGCATGCGCCCGACCGGGATCCACCCGGCACACCCACCAGGGGCGCCGCTCTGCCCACCAGGGGGCGATGCTCTGCCCCTCCGGGGCGTCGCTCTGCCGCGACCAGAGCCACTCTAGCGCCTGGGGCAGAGGCCAAGGAGCCATCCCCAGCGCCCGGGCCATCTTTGCTCCAATGGAGCCTTGGCTGCGGGAGGGGAAGAGAGAGAGAGGAAGGAGGGCGGGGGGGGGGGGGGGTGGAGAAGCAAATGGGCACTTCTCCTATGTGCCCTGGCCGGGAATCAAACCCGGGTCCCCCGCACGCCAGGCCGACGCTCTACCGCTGAGCCAGCCGGCCAGGGCACAAAAATTAACTTGAAATGAATTAAGACTGAAATCTAAGACCTGAAACCATGAAACTCCTAGAAGGAAACATAGGAAAAAAGTTCCTTGACATGTATCTTGGTAATAATTTTATGGAAATCACACCTAAAGCACAAGCAATAAAATAAAAAACAAGTGGGACATTAAACTTAAAAGGTTCTCCACAGCGAAACAAGCCATCAACAAGTGAAAAGACAACCCATAGAATGGAAAAAATATTTGCAAACCATATATCTGATAAAGAGTTAATATTCAAAATATTAATATATAAGGAATGCCTAAAATTCAATAGCAAGAAAAATAATCCAATTTGAAAATGGGCAAATGATCTGAACATTTTCCCAAAGATATACAAATGTTTAGCAGTTGCATGAAAAAATGCTCAACTTTACTGGTCATTAGAGAAATAGAAACCACAATGAGGTTTTATCTTGCACCTTTTAAAATGGCTGTCCTCAAAAAGACAAGAGATAACAAATGCTGGAGTAGATGAGGAGAAAAGGGAAGCCTTGTACACTGTTGGTAACACTGTAAATTGGTATAGCTATTATAGAAAACAGCATGGAGGTCCCTTAAAAAATTAAAAATAGAACTACCATATGATCCAGTAACTAAATTGAACAGATATCTGTACCCTCGTGTTGACAGCAGCATTATTTATAAGAGCCTAGACATGAAAACAATTTAAATGGCCCTTGATGGATGAATGGATAAAGAAGTTCTGAGCTATAAATATATATTTATAAATATAGATGGACATTTATAGATATTTATCTCTATACAGATATACAGTGTGTCCGTAAAGTCATGGTGCACTTTTGACTGGTCACAGGAAGGCAACAAAAGACAACAAAAGACGATAGAAATGTGAAATCTGCACCAAATAAAAGGAAAACTCTCCCAGTTTCATACCTATTCATTGCAGTTTGATGTGGGCTCACGCACAGATTTTTTAGGGCTCCTTAGGTAGCTATCCTGTATAGCCTCTACAGATTTGTCACTGACTGATGGCCTACCAGAACGGGGTTTCTCCACCAAACTGCCGGTTTCCTTCAACTGCTTATCCCACCAAGTAATGTTATTCCTATGTGGTGGCGCTTCTTTATAAACACGCCGATATTCAAGTTGCACTTTGGTCACAGATTCGAATTTAGCGAGCCACAGAACACACTGAACTTTCCTCTGTACCGTCCTCATCTTGAATGGCATGGCAGTGGGCTGCTCCGCTGTATACACAGTGTTATGTCATCATCTGCGCATGCGCACATGCTGCCACATCATCCTACAGAAACTGGGAGGGTTTTCCTTTTATTTGGTGCAGATTTCACATTTCTATCGTCTTTTGTTGCTTTCCTGTGACCGGTCAAAAGTGTACCATGACTTTACAAACACACTGTATTTTATTTAGCCATAAAAAATGAGAAAGCCCTACTGTTTGTGACAATATAGAAAGATTTTTAAAGTATTATGCTAACAGAAATAAGTCAGATAGAGTAAGACAATACTGTATAATCTAACATATACAGAATTTATTTATTTATATTTTATTTTTTTACAGAGACAGAGAGAGAGTCAGAGAGAGAGATAGACAGATAGGAACGGAGAGAGATGAGAAGCATCGATCATCAGTTTTTCATTGCGCATCGCAACACCTTAATTGTTCATTGATTGCTTTCTCATGTGCCTTGACCGTGGGCCTTCAGCAGACCAAGTAACCCCTTGCTCGAGCCAGCGACCTTGGGTCCAAGCTGGTGAGCTTTTGCTCAAGCCAGATGAGCCCGCGCTCAAGCTGGTGACCTCGGGGTCTCGAACCTGGGTCCTCCACATCCCAGTCCGATGCTCTATCCATTGCGCCACCGTCCGGTCAGGCTATATATAGAATTTAAACAAAGCAAATCATACTAAACTCACAGAAAAAGATCATATTTGTGCTTCTCAGAGATGGAGAGGGTATGTTGGAGAAAAATGATCAAAAGGTACAAACTTCCAGGTCAAAATATATAAATAAGTACTAGAGATGTAACATGCAGCATGAGTTAACACTGCTTTTGATATATAGGGTAAGTATTAAGAGAGTAGATCCTAAGTGTTCTTACCACGAGGAGAAATATTTTTGTTTTCTTTTTATTGAATCTATATGAGATGATGAATATTAACCAAATCTATTGTGGTAATCATTTTATAATATGTGTGAATCAAACCATCATGCTGCACACTTTAAACTTATACAGTGTTACATTTCAATTAGTTCTCAAGAAAACTGAAAAAAATTTAAAAATAGAAGCTAAAAAATGTCTCCTTCATATATCTCCACATACCATCTAAAACAAGAACTTTTAGAGGGCTCATTAATTAAAATAGCTCATATTTTGCTTTTATATTACTATGTGCATAGCACCTGAATAATCTAACAAAGTACACATTTTAACTGACCTAACAGATTCAGTGTTATTCAACCTTCATAAGCCAAAATTAAGTATTTGTGCTTATCTGTGACTAATTTTGCTGTACAGAGAAGCCGGCTATCATATTCTTACTCTTCTTAAAGCACCAAAAGAAAAAAAAACATAGATAACTTAAGTGACACTTAAAACTATGAATAAATTTCTTCTCAAATAAAGGTTTCAGAGCTTTGTACTCTTAAGAATAGCTGTGCTAATGTTCCCTTCATAAGGAAATGGTCCAATTCCATTTAGACACATTATGCATAAAAGTCAAACAGAATTTAATAACTCTGCTGCAACTATATTATATAGCTTCCCTACACTAATACCAACACCAATGATAATTAGTGAAGTGTAGAGAATGATAATTCTAGAGGTGTATAATCATACAACATTGAAAATATGTGAATTTCAAAGTTTAGGATAAGAACATCAAAACAGAAGGAAAGGCTATGTCAGAAATACAAATTTACTTGAAAAGGGAACTAACTTGATAAATAAACATTTATTGAAGACTTGACTTGCATACTCTTTCTTCCCTTTGCGATTGCATGGCTCTCTCAAGTCACTAGCTGGTTGTGACATTCAGGTTTGAATCTAAGGCACAGAGGAGGCCCCTTAAGAGCTCAGATGCTCCGTCCAATTTCTCAAAGGCAACCCAGCTAAGTTTCCCCTGCATTCCTCTGCAGTTGCCCTTGCTCTCGGTGATCTTACAGGGTGGTGAGGAGTAAATTTATGGTGGTTAGCAGTAGAATTTTGATATCAAAATCCCACATACCTCAATGTTTAACTTCACTATGGCAGCACAGTGCTTTATGCTAAGAAAATAAAGAAACAATCAGCCCCTGCCCTCAGGGAGTAGTCTAATACAGGGGTTAAACAGATGATCACAATACAATCATGGCATTTATAACAGAGGCTTGTATAACGGGCAATGTTAGACCCAGCAAAGGATTTGCTGTGGTGCCTTGAAGATCGGATAGGAGTTTATTTAAAATGAAAATCACAAAGACTTAGAAATAAGCACAGATCTTTACAGTCTATCATACATAAGCTTGTCTCAAACCTGTTTTTAAGAACAAATATATACTTGTCCAGATATCTCCCTCCTTCAAAATGCTGATTTTATTTTACATTTCACGCAATAAAATCTGTGTTTAAGTCAAAGCAATCATATACTATATACGAGTCAAATGAATTATAAATACAATAATGAAATCTTCAAAGTTAAGGACCATATACCTGTCACAAAAATGTTACAGATCTTGCAAATTAAGGTTAGATTATTGTTAGCTATAATCCTCATTTTACAAATATGAAAATATGTTAAACATTTAATTCTTTACTTTTTAAAAAATGTCCAGAAAAGATGCCTTCTATAACCATAATGTCTTATTGTGGCTGTGGAGGAGGAAAATCCCAAGTTCTCCATGGCTTGCTAGGTTACAGGGGCACGGGAGCCAAGGCTTGCTTTCAGATTGACAGCTGTCATTTGTTGGCCCATTGATACATTTATCTTCATAACTGCTATGTTCAATTTTATAAATTAGTAAAATTTAATCTACTAAGACTTGGATAACAATGGACATCTAAATGCATCATATATATTAGATGTATAAAAATAAACAGCACCATCACAAAACGCTCTTCAAAACCATACTCCTGGAAGTAATACTGTCCCATGGGGACAATCTTTAAGGTATTCTGAAAAATGACAAAGATGGTAGAATATAAAACCCTGGACTTCTCGTTAGCTTATGAAGTTTAAGGACAAATGAAAGATGGGAAGAAAAGCGGTTGCCTGGGGGCATTCCATGTTAACAGAATAAAGCAAGCACAAGATTAAAACTTGCACCACTACTAAAATATATTACCTGGAACTAAGAATTGAGAGAAAGATTTTTAAATAAAATGTACTTAATAATAAAATTTATATAATAGTAGAGGAAAAGATGACTACTTGAATGACAAGGTTGGGAATTTTATTTGATAATTAGATGCCATTTAACTATTTAGTATAACAGGGAAAGCCAGACGTTTGAAACAGTTCATTAAAAAAAAACTTATGTGCTAAGCAGAAATGGGAAAAAGAGCAGTTCACATCATACTCCTTTACAAAGACCTCCCAGTTTCTTTCTTTTTTTTTTTTTTCTGAAGCTGGAAACGGGGAGAGACAGTCAGACGGACTCCCGCATGCGTCCTACCGGGATCCACCCGGCACGCCCACCAGGGGCCACGCTCTGCCCAGCTCTGCCCACCACGGGGCAATGCTCTGCCCCTCCGGGGCGTCGCGCTGCCGCGACCAGAGCCACTCTAGCGCCTGGGGCAGAGGCCAAGGAGCCATCCCCAGCGCCGGGGCCATCTTTGCTCCAATGGAGCCTTGGCTGCGGGAGGGGAAGAGAGAGACAGAGAGGAAAGGGGGGGGGGGGGTGGAGAAGCAAATGGGCGCTTCTCCTATGTGCCCTGGCCGGGAATCGAACCCGTGTCCGCCGCACGCCAGGCCGACGCTCTACTGCTGAGCCAACCGGCCAGGGCCCCATTTTCTTTTAATAATTGTTTGATGTAATATGGTCTTTCTACAAACTCAACTATATGATTTATTTATTATTCTTTAGCATAATCCACAGGATATCATTGGAAAGGTTATACAAAGTTCAAGAAAACAGGAGGGAGAAGAAATGAGTTTGAAGAAAAAACATTTCCTAAAACACAGAAAAGAAAGCCCTGGCTGGATAGCTCAGTTGGTTAGAATGTTGTACTGACGCACAGAGGTTGCTGGTTCAATCCCCAGTCAGAGCACATACAGGAGCAGCTCGATGTTTCTGTCTCTGTCTCTCTTTGTCCCTCCTTCTAAACATTAAAATTAAAAAATATATACAGCAAAAAAAGAGTGTGTAAGGGAATAGTGGTAAGTGGGAAGGGAACAAGAGGGAACAGGGAAGTTGGTGGAATTAACTAAGCTCTCTATTTTAACATTAGTTTCAAGGGATTGGTTATATAGTATAAGAATAATAGAAGTCTAAATCTGTAAGCTCCACATTTTACCCTTAGTCTCCCAAAGCTGATTCCAGCAAAAGAATATTACCAAAATTTACTGAATCTTCAGTCATTTCTGTATATGAATATAGAATAGATAAAAGAAAATACATATAATTTATAATATCTTACCCTATTAGAGACTTTACCATTATCATCAGTTTAATATAAATATCATAAAGTTTGATACAAAAATAATTTGGCCTGTTACAAAAGATGTATTTCAAAGGGATTTTCTGCTGTTTCCAGTGATATTGCTTAGAAAACTTGTTTTGCTATATTCATCCTTAGAGGTTAAGGAATAGTCTGGTTTGTTAAACATCAAAAAGAAGTGTCTAATTTCTGATCTCCAAGAGACAAGGCTACTGGTGGTCTAAAGAGAACACAAGAGACCTCAAAACTAAAGTCTACTGAACTGCGGATTATTTCTGGCAAGTGGTAATGGCAGTTTGTCCAACATAAGTAACAAAGAGGAGGGAGGGCAGCCATAAGTCTGACGTTCCCAAACATCACGTCTGTGTTTGTGTCACTGGAGAACGTGTGTAAAGAAGCCATAGTAATGAAATTATTATGGCAACACTAATAGTTAAATACTAGTTTCTCATATCACAAAAACTGTTTGGAGGTTATAGGACTGCCAATATTTACATTTATTTGTTACTGTGCTAATGAAATCCAAGCTACTAAATTACTTTATAAACCACATTGAAATTTTCCTAAAGTTTTAGATTAGAAGGGGAAAACCCTCTTAAGTCAATCTAATAGAGATGATTTTCCTTTTTTAAAATAACAAAATAATGCTCCTTATATTTGTTTTTCTTAGTTTATGAGCTTGAATCACAACTCAGTTATGAAAGATGGAAAATATGAAGTTTATGAATGTTTTCCCTACTAGGTCAACAATAAAGAAAAGATCTATTAAGTTATAGGTGAATAGTACTTTTTTATTTTCAAGAAGAAGGAGGAGTAGAAATTGAAAAGATGCTACGGGTTGGAAAAAGGCAGGCAATCCTCCAACTAGGCACCTTTTACTCAAATTTTAACTTAATAAAATTAACTCAGCATTTCTTTGCCTTTTGCTTTATAATAATGCTCTCTTTAAAATATCTATACTGCATTTTGTGAAATATATTAGTAGGGTGCTATATTTAGGATAAAATTTTCAGATGAAATAGTAGATATAAAAGAATGTTTATTGAACAAACCATAACACAAAAGCAAGTGTATACTTAATAATCTTTTCTTCTTCTAGAAGTTGTCTGTGAACAGATACAGAGTGAATTGAAATAAATCTCTTAATTACTGTAGAATGAATAACTATCTAAAAAAATAAAGCTTTATATTTTGTTCATTCATTGTTTCTCGTGTGTGCCATGGGTGAGGGGCTCCAGCTGAGTCAGTGACCCCTTGCTCAAGCAAGCGACCCTGGGCTCAAAGTCAGTGACTTTGGCCTTCAAGCCAGCGACCATGAGATCATTTTGATGATTCCATGCTCAAGCTGGCAAGCCTGTGCTCAAGCAGGATGAGCCCATGCTCAAGTTGGCGACCTTGGGGTTTTGAACCTGGGACCTCAGCATCCCAGGTCAATGCTATATAAACTGTGCTACCACCGGTCAGGCAAGAAGTTTTATTTCTAATATTCTAATATTTATAATGACTACAGATTTAGAAAAATAATACTCTAAAATTATCTCAGATACTGTAGCTTCAAAGAGTCATTACTTTGAACCTAAATATGTGGACAAAAAGCAGCTCTCAAATCTTGACTGGTACTATTGTTCAGTGGTTTCTGTGGAGCTAACAATAAATAATTCCTTTTTCAATGATTATTTCAACAGATCAGTTTCATAGGGAGAAATTATTCTTCACTAACTGTGCATCAGATATCTTTAAAGATGAAGTAACAAATCACATGATAAAATGAATACAAATTATACCAGCCATGACCAGGGATATCAGAGGTAGATAAGGCAGTTACTGTTACTTTAGTCATAAAATAAATACAATTAGCAGTTCCATCTGTGCCTTTTAGGCATGGAAACTAAGAAGGTTGACCTAAATGCCTATCAGAAAAACCTTTAGCTTGACCTGTGGTGATGCAGTTTATAAAGAGACAATCTGGAATGGTAAGATTGCTGGTTCGAGGCCCTGGGCTTGCCCTGTGAAGGCACATATGACAATCAATGAACAACTAAAGTGAAGCAACTATGGATTGATACTTCTTGACCCTTCCCTCTGTAAAAATCAATAAATAAAATCTTAAACAAAAAAGAAAAGAAAACCTTTAAAAATCATTTAAAAAAGTTAGGGATTTATTGTTATGAGACTCAAAATACAGCTGCATCAATTTCCCCATGTGATTGATTTTTTCCCTGGATATTCTTGTAACATGATAAAGAGTATATGTTAATGACCAAAAAAGTGCATTGTGTGGTCTTTGCATTTTGCAGCTACTCAAGTTTTTTTAAAAAATTCAGACTAATTAGGTCCTATGGAAGACCCATATTCCTCCGTATAATATGAAAACAATATTTAAAATTTAAAGACCTGCTTTGATAGTCTAATTAATGCCATAACTCCACTATAAGTACTTCAGCTACATTATAGCTTTGTTAAGCCTCATTTCACTGAAATATTTGTGGTTGGAAACATGTATTGGCTCTGGCCAGCTGGCTCAGTGGACAGAGCATCGACCCGGCGTATGCATGTCCTGGGTTCAATTCCTGGTCAGGGCACACAAGAGAAACAACCATCTGCTTCTCTCCCTCTTCCCCTCCTGAGCCAGTGGCTTGACTGGTTCAAGTGTCCGCCCTGGGTGCTAGAAATAGCTCAGCTGGTCCAAATGTGTCAGCCTCAAGAGCTAAAAATCACTTGATTGATTTGAGCATCAGCCCTAGACAGGGGTTGTTGGGAGGATCCCAGTCAGGGAGCATGAGGGAGTCTGTCTCACTATCTCCCCTCCTCTCACTTAAAAAAGTAAAATGAAAAACAGAACATGTATTAATTAGAATTTTCTCATTTAATTATACATTTACTTTTTTAGGAATAACTTTAAAAGAATTTTAATAGCAAAACATTTTGGAATGCACTACTTGACTTGAAAATGAAATAAATTCAGATGGTCTCTTTTAAGTTTGAGAAACTCATTACTAATATGTACCTATTCAAGAAGATTTAAAGAACTATCTCCAAATATGGCAATAAAAGATAAGAACAATGGAATTCTCAGTAATTAATTATAAAGGTAATTCTACTGATTGAAACCAAAGAATATTCACTTTTGAACTAATATTTCAATAGTGACAATGTGTTTGAATTGGTGCATTGTGAATTAGTCATTCAATGTCCTTAGAGATGCAGAGGTACCTATTTAAAGAGAGATGACTAGAATCTAGCATTCTGTGTGGCTGAGGAACCACATAAAGAGGCCTGAATCTGATATTAATGCGTCATCAGTGCGTGGTCTAACCAAATAACTGAATAAAAGTCAATTGTGAACTTGGACTAGAAAAAGAACTAGAAAAGTTGGGATGTTGTATTATTATATTATGAAAACTCTAGTGAGTTGTACTTAGGTTTGGAGGTATTTATTTAAATTGTAGTATTAAGATAAAAACAAAAGCTGTAAACATCTTTAGGCAGAGCAATATAGAATTTTCATTCATTTTTTCCCAATAAAATATTTTAAAATCTATTTTATTTCCTTTCAAAACATACAATCAACCTACTAGCATTTTCTTCAAATTATAAAATAATCCTTACCAAAATATTAATTTACAAATGAAGCTGTTATATCTTAAATTGTTGGGATCTATTCAAAGTACATTATCTTCCATAACAGGAGTGTCCACCCCATCATGAACTTTTACCTGAGATGCTTGCCCAGAAATGGTACTAAAAATGTCCTCCTCAAGCTGACAGTCTCTAACACCTCTAAGATACGTCATTCCCACCTGAAATGAGTCCACGTCCTTATTATAGCTCATTTGCTCCTCTACTCTTTATTTTCTTTCATTAATTAACCTCAATCTTAGACAAATTTATATTTAAGATGAGATTCACTTTATTAAGAATAAATGTAAGTAACTATGTAGTTAATTTACATTTCTATTATTTCCTCCTCACCAATCTGGAAAACTTTTATGTGAAGTACCTTATTTCTGGCAGAGGTGGTCAGTAGAAAAGAAAGAAGAGCACTGCGAAATCAAGAGTTGGGTTACTAAAACATTGTAATTTGATCAGAGTAAAGTAATTATACTACACATTACAGAAAACCATAAAAACTGTCACTGTTAGTGTGTATTTTCAAAAGCTTCCTTATGAACCCTAACAGAAGGTTCCTTTTGTCACAATTTCTAAAGTTAAGAGCTAAGAAGTCATTTAAAGGAGTGGAATGAAAAGCACAATCCAAAGATTATTTTGCATTCTCATTAATGTTTTTACTTACTCTCCTCTTTTAAAATTTAAATTCACTTTCAATTATCTGATATATTATTAAAAACAAAGAATTCAAGTGTACAGGAGCCAAAGATCCTTCTATGATTCTAATGAAGACTGACATTTGTGTATACCAACTTGTTGGTATGTGACAATTCTTTTTCTTTTTTATTGAATTTATTGGGGTGACTGGTTAATAAAATTATATAGGTTTCAGGTGTACAGTTCTGTAATACATCATCTGCATATTGTACTTTGTGTTCACACCCCAGATGAAGTCTCCTTCCATCACCCTTTACCCCTCCCATATCCTCTTTACTTCCCCACACCCCAGTTCCGCTGGTAATCCCCATTCTGTTGTCCGTTTCTTTACTTAGTCTCTTCATCTTTTCCACCCAGTCTCATGCCCCCTCCCTCTGACAGATGTAAGTTTGTTATCTATGAATGTGTTTCTATTTTGTTAGTTTGTTAGATTTCACATACAGGTAAAATCATATGGTATTCGTCTTTCTCTGCCTGACTTACTCATTTAGAATTATATATGCTCTTGGTCCATCCATGCTTTTGCTAAAAGTAAGGTTTCCTTCTTTTTACAGCTGAATATTATTCCATTGTGTAAATGTGGCATAGCTTTTTATTCACTCCTCTACTGATGGACACCTGGACTGCTTCTAAATCTTGGCTATGGTAAATAACACTGCATTCAACATAGGGGGGCATTTATTTTTTGCAATTAGTGTTTCAGATGTTTTGGCTATATTCCCAGGAGAGAAATCGCTGGGTCATAAGGCAGTTTCAGCTTTAATTTCTTTTCTTTTTTTTCCTGAAGTTGGAAACGGGGAGGCAGTCAGACAGACTCCCGCATGCGCCCGACCAGGATCCACCCGGCACGCCCACCAGGGGGCGATGCTCTGCCCATCTGGGGTGTTGCTCTGTTGCAACCAGAGCCATTCTAGCGCCTGAGGCAGAGTCCACAAAGCCATCCTCAGCAACTGGGCCAACTTTGCTCCAAATGGAGCCTTGGCTGCGGGGGGGGGGAAGAGAGAGACAGAGAGGAAGGAGAGGGGGAAGGGTGGAGCAGATGGGCACTTTTCCTGTGTGCCCTGGCCGGGAATCGAACCTGGGACTCCTGCACGCCAGGCCGACGCTCTACCACTGAGCCAACCGGCCAGGGCAATGTCCAAGATCTTACTGCCTATTTTTTCATCTAAGATTTTTTTTTTTGTATTTTTCTGAAGTTGGAAACGGGGAGGCAGTCAGACAGACTCCCGCATGCGCCCGACCGGGATCCACTCGGCATGCCCACCAGGGGGTGATGCTCTGCCCATCTGGGGCGTCGCTCTGCCGCAATCAGAGCCATTCTAGCGCCTGAAGCAGAGGCCACAGAGCCATCCTCAGCGCCTGGGCAAACTTTGTTCCAATGGAGCCTTGGCTGCGGGAGAGGAAGAGAGAGATAAAGAGGAAGGAGAGGGGGAGGGGTGGAGAAGCAGATGGGCGCTTATCCTGTGTGTCCTGGCCGGGAATCGAACCCGGGACTCCTGCATGCCAGGCTGACGCTCTACCACTGAGCTAACCGGCCAGGGTCATCTAAGATTTTTATGATTTCAAGTTTGTCTTTAATCCACTTTGACTTTATTCTGATGTATGAAGGTAGTCTAGTTTCATTTTTTTGTGTGTGTATCTGTCCAATATTCCCAATACCATTTATTGAAAAGACTTTCTTTACCCCATTGTATGTTCTTGCCTCCTTTGTCAAATATTAGTTGACTATATGGTGTGGATTTATTTCTGGGCTCTCTATTCTGTTCCATTGATCTAGGTGTCTGTTTTTATGCCAGTACCATGCTGTTTTGATTACTATTGCCTTGTAGTATAGTTTGATTATCAGGTAATGGGATTCCTCCCACTTTGTGTTTTTTGTTTTGTTTTGTTTTGTTTTACAGAGACAGAGTCAGAGAGAGGGACAGACAGGCAGGAACGGAAAGATGAGAAGCATCAATCATTAGTTTTTCGTTGCACATTGCGACACCTTAGTTGTTCATTGATTGCTTTCTTACATGTGCCTTGACTGTGGGCCTTCAGCAGACCGAGTAACCCCTTGCTCGAGCCAGAGACCTTGGTTCCAAGCTGGTGAGCTTTGCTCAAACTAGATGATTCTGCGCTCAAACTGGCAACCTCGGGGTCTCGAATCTGGGTCATCCACGCATCCCAGTCTGATGCTCTATCCACTGTGCCACCGCCTGGTCAGGCCAACTTTGTTCTTCTTTCTCTAGGTTACTATGGCTATTTGTGGTCCCATTTTGGAATTATTTGTTCAAGTTCTGTGAAATACACCATTGGTATCTTGATAAGAATTGTTGTGAATGTATAGGTTGCTTTGGGTAGTAAAAACATTTTAATGATGTTAATTCTTCTTATCCATGAACCCAGTATATGCTTCCATTTGTATGTATCTTCTTCAGTTTCTTTCTTCAGGGTCTTATAATTTTCTGAGTCCAAGTCCTAGGTATTTTATTTTTTTGAAGCAATTGTGAATAGGATTGTTTTTGTTTTGTTTGGTTTGGTTTCCCTTTCTGGTAGATCATTAGTGGTGTATAATAATGCAACTGATTTCTGGATATTTATTTTGTAACCTGCTATTTTACTGAATTCATTTCTAGTAGTTTTTTTTATGGAATCATTAGGGTTCTCTATATACAGTATCATGGGTATATGACAATTGTTCAACTATAACTGAGAATTCCAAACCGTCCTGAATGAGATTCACAGTTCAAAATATATTTTTTCCAGAAACTATGAGCACCATAAAAAAAATTGTTAAGATTAAATAACTAGTTCCTGGAACCAAATTATTCACAAATAATTATTCACATGAACACTTTCATGGTAACTGAATGCCACCTGATGATAACTATAATTAAAATTATGTGATACCAGTATGAAATATTCTGATCTGTATTGTCATGGCAACAGAGGTAGGAATAGGTAAGACTCAAGGCAGGCACATACAATATTACCCAGTGGATACTGACAACCATCTAACTTAGTAGTACCTGCTGACTACATGTTTTTCCTTCGGTGTTCTAACTTCATCACACACCAGAAAAGAAATTTAAAACCTGAACTTAGTAATAGCATTCTTTACTGCTCTCTAATGAACATATGGTGTATTAGAAAACTAAAGTAGACATTGGATCATTTACAACAAAATGGTGGGATCTTGATAACATTATACGGAGTGAAATAAGTAAATCAGAAAAAACCAAGAACTAAATGATTCCATACATTGGTGGGACATAAAAACGAGACTAAGAGACATGGACGAAAGTGTGGTGGTTACCAGGGGTGGGGGGAGGGAGGACGCGGGAGGGAAGAAGGGAGAGGGGAAGGGGGATGGGGAGGGGCACAAAGAAAACTAGATAAAGGGTGACGGAGGACAATCTGACTCTGGGCGATAGGTATGCAACATAACTGAATGACAAGATAACCTGGACATGTTTTCTTTGAATATATGTACCCTGATTTATTGATGTCACCCCATTAACATTAATAAAAATTTATTTAAAAAAAAAGAAAAATAAAGTAGCAAGGAATAAACAAAAGGGCAAATATATCACTTAAAATAAATACACTGGTTCTGAGCTCCCTAACTTTCAAGACAATATGGGAAGGGTTCAAAGGCAGCTAGAAACTGAAAAATCACAGCCTATAAAACTGGTATAATTCTTCATACATGGTCCACTCAGAAAGTAGCTCATTGATTTGAGAAGACGAGTAAATAATTTTGGTAAGTTTTGCCACAAATACTAGGAAAATACCTGTTTCTAGATTCTCCCTCAGGCCATGGCAGAGCATAGGTGACACCTCAGGGTCTCCCAACTGGTGGCAACTGTCAAAGTTTCTTAGGAGAAATCTCTGTCTACCCCTTCTTGCATTCAATATAAGACAGAATGTCGAGGAGGGAGGATAACTGTGGTCACTTCAGCTCCATTTATCTCAATTCAAAGTTACTACTCATATAGTGTATCATGCTGCTTAAGCTTTCCTTCTTTCTTTTAGCTGTGATCAAATGGACCTGGCTGACCACTTAGTTAATGGGAAGAAAAAAGTATTTTCCCTTTTCAATTTTCAAAGTTGGCTAAATTATGCAATTAATTAAACAGGCAAATGTTCATTTGCATCTTTTCTTTATCTACATTCATATGTGTGAGAAATCATTTTACACACTGATTTTATCTTCAACGTGAAACATCATAAAAATTTGTCCCCCCTCCCCAACCTGTATGTACCTAAAAAATACTGACCTTGATACTGATTAGTAAATTTATGGTATTATAAAGCACAGAAACCACATATTAATATTATAATACCTACAGAGTTAAAAGCAATACAAAAAAGAAGTAACCACATAATTGTTAAACTGAATCCATACCAGTGTTTTCTATCACTATAACTATACTGCTCACAAAAATTAGGGGATCAGGGAATGTGCAGATACTCCAGTACTTTCAGCTTTTTTTTTTTTTTAACTTTTTTTTCCTTTCTTTTTTTTACAGAGAGAGAGAGAGATCAGAGAGAGGTATAGACAGGGACAGACAGACAGGAATGGAGAGATGAGAAGCATCAATCATTAGTTTTTCATTGCGCTTTGCAACACCTTAATTGTTCATTGATTGCTTTCTCATATGTGCCTTGACTGCGGGCCTTCAGCAGACTGAGTAACCCCTGGCTTGAGCCAGCGACACTGGGCTCAAGCTGGTGAGCTTTTGCTCAAACCAGATGAGCCCGCGCTCAAGCTGGCGACCTCTGGGTCTCGAACCTGGGTCTTCCGTATCCCAGTCCGACGCTCTATCCACTGTGCCACTGCCTGGTCAAGCTCTTTCAGCTTTTTGTATAGTGCATTTTCACCAATGAAATAAGTTTGTTTTGCATCTCATTTGCATAATCGAACAACTTTCTTTGACTTGTCAATTGCTTTTCTGATGTTCTTAATAAAAAAAAATCAAATTTTTTTATTGCTTCATAATCATTTTGACATATCCCCTATTTTCTGTGACCAGTATATATATGAATATATATATATATATTTGACTACACTGTTGATCAGTGATGAGGAATTTACTCTGGAGCTCTCTAAACAATGGAAAGTCACACTGAGGTCATATCCCAAACAAGGTTTCTTACCCTTTCATTGCTCTTACAAAAACTATATCTTACCTAAAGTGCACTCTACTTCATGTTTGACTAGTTTTACAAGGTCCAAGGTACTTAACTTCTTGGTGAACATCTTTAATAATCAGCTGGAGATTCTTCATCCTTAGGTAATGGAAGTAACAATTCCCCAGGCCAACATCCACTGCTGGCAACAGATGCATCAGAACCACCAGAACCAAGGAGATTATTCAATTTACATTATAAGCCAGCCAAAGAAAATAGAGCTTGAAAAAAGCCTAAGTGTCTGAAGAGACTGCTTTGGCAAATTTGGTTTAAAAAAATACAAGTCATTAGCTTCTTAATGTGGAAGTCGGACTTTCCCAATGCACAATTTATTACTGGCAAAAGGATTCTGCCAGTAAAAGGGGGAGACTGTTGGAAAAGTGATCTATGTACACAATTCCAGTTAAGTTATAAAAGCAATATGTACTTCAGTAAAGCTTAGGCTGCACTATTATGACAACAAACATTAAATCAGAATCAATTATCTGCCACATTTGGAACACAACAGTATTACTCACTGAAAAATCTTGTGTAAAACTTGCTTAAAAAGGAAAAAGAATCAGAAAAAGCCAGCAGGTGTTCCAGGAACATTCATTAATAATGAGATCCAAATCTGAGGATCAATTAAATAGATCATAAATCTAGAGAGAACTTCAGATTTCATTTTAAGTATGAAGAAACTGAAGCCTTAAAAGGTGACATGACCTGAACATGGTCACACAGGACTGTATGACAGGGCTAAGAAACTATATCATGTTGCATCTCAGAAGTACAGAGTAAAGGTCTGGGTGTACTCTTAGGCATTCAGATGTCTTACAAAAACAAGTCCTTTCTGGAACTGTAATCATTCTTACATGTCACTGAGGGTAGTAATCCAGTAGTGACAGAAAAAGGTATGGGGACCAGAAAGCGAGGTACTGTTTATTTCTCCATGAACCAGTACTTGTGACATTTGAAAAATTCTGCTCGCTTATGTTAAAAGGTATTTCTATTAATCAAGCAGTTTTAACTACCTAGGCTCTAAAATTAAATTGCAGGTTCTGTGACAAGTGAGGCAAAGCCAATATGAGAGCAGGACATTCCAGGAGACAGCTAGGCCCAGGAAAAGGCAGACTTTGTGGCCGCTTAGGAAAACGGCAATGACATTACAGGTCATTGATACTCAGGAGGCCTGAAAGTTTTCAAACTCTGTATTTGTAATTTGTAGGATTTTGTATGTCTTCCTGTCTGAAGTAAGTGATCACTACATGGGTGGTCAGCAAACTTATTTTACAGAAGGCTTGAGAACCATTTGTCTGCTCTCTGTCTTACTAGAGAGAATAAAATGATTCTCAATTATAATTCAGGAAGGAAGCAAGTGAAGAGATCATGCTATCTTTCCTTTTGTTAAAATAAACAATCCCCTATCCAGAACGTAAGCTTCTAAAATTCAGCTTTGGTAATATGTCATGTATACAATGGGTGATAAACTACTCAACACCATACAACTCATTTGATAAGTTATGCTGATATTGGTCTTTGTCTACATTAATAACCAAATTTTGAGCAGTGGGTACACTAGAGAAACCTTAGTTGCCTTCTAAGGTCAAGAAAAATTGAGTATTTTAATAAAAATCTATCATCTTTTTTGGGAAAGTGAAACACTTTTCAGTATTAATAAGGCTATTTGTAATGAAGTTACCCTTTAGAATTAACTGGGATCAGGTTCCTCCTTATAGGAAGCATTCACATGTGTTTTTCTTTCCCTTTGAACCCTGTTTGTTCTCAGTCACACTCAAGGAATTGAACCACCTTAGCAGAATGAACAACTTATTTGGAGACTAACACAGAAAACAGGAAGGCATTTCACCATCCTGAAGTATAGGAATACAAAGCTATCTAGATTCTTCCCATGTCAATGGCACAAATGAAAGAATTCAATGATACACATTGTAATGGGTCTCTACTGACTCTTCTCTGAGGTATTCCCTAAAGCAGGGTGATAATGTATGTCATCTGTTCTTGTAGTCAGTCACAGTTCTGTGAAGATATGAAGATATGAATATAGAAAACACTCATACTAGTTGTGCAGATGCTGCTAAAGACCAGTATTTTTGGTGATGACTTATAACACTAGACCAATTATACTCCTGGAAAAATGCTAGGTGGTTCAGAACCAAAAGACTATGCATAGCAAAATCCACAAGATGATCAAGGGGATTTAAACTAAAATCAAAGGGTAAAAAAATCCTCGGAGCAAAAATCTGAATAGACATTTTTCCAAGGATGATATACCAGATGTCAACAGGCATATGAAAAGATGTTCAATATCATTTATTATTAGGGAAATGCAAATCTAAACCACAATGAGATATCACCTCACACCTGTTAGAATTGCTATTACCAAAAAGATAAGAAATAAGTGTAGGGAGGATGTTGAGAAAGGGGACCCTCAAACACCGTTGGTGGGATTGTAAACTGGTACAGCCACTATAGAAAACAGCATGGAGATTCCTTGAAAATTAAGACTAGAACTACCATTCCTTTCTGGGTATTTATTCAAAAGAATATAAAAACACAAACTTGAAAAAATATATATGTATTCCTATGTTCATTACTCCTATGCAGCATTACTTATAATAGCCAATATTTGGAAACAAGCTAAGTGTCTGATGGATGAATGGAAAAGATGTGGTATATATAAACAATGAAATACTATTCAGTCACAAAGAAGAAAATATTGCCATTTGTGATAACATGGAAAGATCTTAAGGGTATAATGCTAAGTGAAATAAGTTGGATAGAAAAGGACAAAAATCATATGATTTCATTTATATGTGGGTAAGGGGTGTGAGGGCAGGAAAATGCATGGATGGTAATGATGGACACTAGACTTTAGGGGTGAGCACAAAATAGAGTATAGATACTGAATTATAATGTACACTTGAAATTTATATATGTTATCTCAATAAAAATTAATCTTAAAAATCCTCAATTAATGATAAGAGAAAAAAAGTCAGTGGAAAAACTAGCAGGTAATTATTAAAAGGAGAGATAAAAAGAAATAGAGCCTGACCAGGCAGTGGCACAGTGAATAGAGCATCGGACTGGGACACAGAGGACCCAGGTTCAAAACTCCGAGGTCGCCAGCTTGAGCGCAGGCTCATCTGGTTTGAGCAAAGGCTCACCACCTTGAGTCCAAGGTCGCTGGCTTGAGCAAGGGGTCACTCACTCTGCTGTAGCCCCCAGGTTAAAGCACATATGAGAAAGCAATCAATGAACAACTAAGGTGCCACAACAAAGAATTGATGCCTCTCATCTCTCTCCCTTCTTGTCTGTCACAAAAAAAAAAAGAAAATTAGTCCAATAGTCTAAAATGAGAGAGAGAAAGAGAGAGACAGTATTTGCATAGAACAAACAGCAAATTTCAAAATAAGTAAACCTCAGGAATCATTAACACTTAATGCGATGAAATTAACAAATGGGAATTAGCATTTGAAAGACACATCTTACAATGTTTTATAATGGAATGTGAAAGATACCTATAAATCAATACATATTCAGATACGTGTATGGAAATTCTTGAACATGGAACAAAGAAACTGCTAAAAGAGGCCAAAAAAAGTCAGTAATTGTATTATCAGATGGAGCATTCTTTTTGGCCACCTGATCAGATGCAGGATTTAGATGACATTTTCTGAAACATGTTGTAAATAAACACAAAAACAAAATACAGACATGATGTAATGACACCTTCATTTTGCCCAAATCATAGCATTTGATAAATCCATATATGCTAAAAATGTTATCCTTTAACAGATAAAGGAAGCATTAGGGGAACAGATTTAACTATTTCATACTTACATTTGAACAAAGACACAGAACTGAATGGTGATGCAGTGATAGGAACCCTGGTAGTGATCATGCCCAGGAAAGACTATCAAGGACATTGTCAAACATGTAGCCTACCTTTGTGGTTGGACATTTTGAGTCACTCATGATATACTTGGGAAACATGATACATGGTGGATTTATAGATGGCTCAACCAGAGTAACAACTGGCTGATTCATTTCAACCATGAGGTATTCATTTCAACTACTTGGTCTATTCTTGGTTTGGTCCTACAAAACATTCTGGATCAATAACTTGAAGAAATGGGAGCTCTTCTATACATTTCCAGGTGACACAAAGCTAGGAGGGAGAGTTAATATGAAGGATAATATAGTCCAGTCAGTAAATATTGAGTGAGCACCTTTCTGAGCATGGTGTCAAAGTGAATAAAAAGATGAATCAAAACACAGTTCTTCCTCTCATGGTTTTCTTTTCAATAGAGACAAAATATGTGTAAAAAAATCACTGAACAAAGTATAGAGTAATAAGTTTCATAAAAATATCAAAAATTTGGTTAGATAGGTCAATGATGGAAGATATTACTTAAGTTTTGCATGTTGGTGGGTTCAGAATCTGGGAGGATTTAGTGCAAGTGTTCACAGGAAAATGTCAGATGAGTAGAATCTTGGCATGTAGTAATTAGGAGAAAGGGAATGAATCTAGATTCAGAGGTGGAAAAGCATGGAACTCATATCGGGAAGGACTTGTGGTTTGGTATGAGGAATGGAATTCAGGACAGGGAGCAGGAGAAAACAAAAGTTGGGTAATAGATTCTGGGATCCAGGCTGGCACAATAAACTAAAACCAATAAAATTAAATTTAACTTGGATGAGCTTGCAGTTTTAAGATGGCAGTATAAAGATGTTGTTCCCCTTTTCTTCTTGAAAATCATCCCCAAACAGTCAAGCCTAAACTCCAATTTTAATGACAAAGAGGCATATAGGAACCACAATAATGTGGAGGTCAAAAGCAGATAAAAGAAATTGGGCCCTAACTGGTTGGCTCAGTGGTAGAGCATCAGCCTGGTGTGCAGGAGTCCTGGGTTCGATTCCTGGCCAGGGCACACAGGAGAAGCGCCCATCTGCTTCTCCACCCCTCCCCCTCTCCTTCCTCTCTGTCTCTCTCTCCCCCTCCACAGCTGAGGCTCCATTGGAGCAAAGTTTGCCCAGGTACTGAGGATGGCTCCGTGGCCTCTGCCTCAGGCATTGGAATGGCTCTGGTTGCGGCAGAGCGGCACCCCAGATGGGCAGAGCATCGCCCCCTGGTGGGCAGGCCGGGTAGATCCTGGTGGGGCGCATGCGGGAGTCTGTCTGACTGCCTCCCCGTTTCCAACTTCAGGAAAAAAAAAAAAAAGAAAGAAAAAAAAAAAAGAAAAGAAATTGATTGATGACTTAGCAGACAGGCAAGTCCATGTGCCTGAAGAGGGAGATACCACAAAGAAGTGGCACTTCCAGAGCCCTGGAGTTAGAAATACAGACCGAAGGAAGAGGGGAGGTGAAGGACTGAAATCAGAAAAATTGGGCTAAAAACAGGAAAAGCCAGAGGCAGAAAAAACTAAACCCTTGTTCATACTCAGTGACACCAAGCAAAATGAATGAGCTGAAGTAAAGTATTTCTACAGAATTTTTAAAACTAAAATAATCATTTATTCTTTCTTAAATGTTTCTAAATAAGACTTCTTTTAATGATGTTATAATATAGGTTGAAATATTTTTAAACAGTTCTTAACCAGAAGGGCTTTTTTTTTTCTTTCCAGAAATACATATGCTGTAGCTCAAAATCCCAACTTCAGCGATTTTAATTTAGTGAGTAGGGACCAGGAACTTGTATTTTGACAAAACTTATCAATTTAAAAACCACTGAGGCAGTGTAAGAAAGAAATATGTCACCAAAGCCTATCAAAAGGTAAACAGCATAGAGAAAAATACAGACATTTTCATTCACTGGGAAATATGGCATGTCAAGTATTGTTCTAGGAACTGGGAATAGTACAGTATAATCCCCTATGGAGTGTCTATTCCAGTAGAGGGAAATGCACAAACACAGTATATCTGATATGTAGTAGTTTACATATTACTGGAAGGTTATAAGAAGAAAAATAGAGAAGGTAAGGGGTAAGAGGTGTGATGCCAGAGGGAAGGTAATGTACCAGTAAAGGTTTGAGGAAGGGGAGGAGTACAGCATGAAGCGAATAGCTGATGCAGACCTTGAGAGAGGAGACTGTACACATATTTATTCAAGGGACATCAAGAAGGACAGTAGAGGTGGAACACAGTGAGCAAACATAGGACATCAAAAAAAGTAACAGGGAAAGCTAAATTATATAGGATCTCATGGGCCTATGAAGGACTTTGGCTTTTACTCCTAGTAAGATTATAAACCATGTGAATAGATAAATGAATATTTAAAGAGTAATTTAAATATATGTGCATATACATATATATCAGTGGTCCCCAACCCCTGGGCCGCAGACTGGTACAGGTCCGTGGGCCATTTGGTACCAGTCCACAGAGAAAGAATAAATAACTTACATTATTTCCATTTTATTTATATTTAAGTCTGAACGATGTTTTATTTTTTAAAAATGACCTGATTCCCTCTGTTACATCCGTCTAAGACTCACTCTTGACGCTTGTCTTGGTCATGTGATACATTTATCCGTCCCACCCTAAAGGCCAGTCTGTGAAAATATTTTCTGACATTAAACTGGTCCATGGCCCAAAAAAGGTTGGGGACCACTGATATATATGATATATATAATTCTGAAAAGCAATGAAGTTGGTCTAAAATTAATAACAAAAATAATTTCAAGTGGTTTTGGAAACCTTAGCTGGCTAAATAAATCTAGACAATACCTAATATAGTACCTTAAGGTAAGTGTTTAATAAATATTTGTAGCATAAATGAACCTGGATTTATACAGAAAAGGAAAGAGTTTTTTTTTTAAGTTCTTAGAAAATCAGAGGTAAAGCTTCAAGAGTATAACAGTTAATCCTAAGATATAGTCTGTCTTTCTTTTTAAGATTTTATTTATTGATTTAAGAGATAGGAGAAAGAGGGAGAGAAAGAGGAGATTGAGAGGAGCAGGAAGCCTGAAATCATAGTTGCTTCTTGCATGTGCCTTGCCCGGACAAGCCCAGGGTTTTGAACTGGCGACCTCAGCATTTCAGGTCAACACTTTATCCACTGCGCCACCACAAGTCAGGCAAGATATAATCTTTTATCAAAGAAGTCAGGACAATCTCAGAGAAATCATCTGGTTTATTTTTCTGTTTCATACTTTAGTTAGGTAAGAAGAGGCTAAATGAAAAGGCTTCCAGAGTCACTCTGAAACCTTTCCTTTGTTTGTTTGAAAGAGTCAAACACAGTTTTGAACAGTCCATATTTTAAGCTTAGCTTAAGCTTTCTTTCCTAAGTTCTAGCTTTTGAAACTTATTTATCATTATTGATATCAAACCACCCTACTTTATTCTCTTAATAACAGAGCTTCATACATTTCCATCCTAAAGTCTGGCTTAGTTTTTTCTAGGGACTACATTGAGCCCAGGGTTCTGAGTGTCAACAATTAGAAGGCTGAAAATGACCAACCCACAGATTCTGACAGCTGGGGAAAGCAAAAGAACATTCTCCTTCCCACTGTCACCGCTGTAGCTTCTAAATGAGACACTCTGCTCATTCTGGTTGTCAGATACTATTTGTTTTGGTGATAAAGAATGCCATGGACAGCAAAATAAAACTGCTCTTTTTTAGTATTAGTACTTCCTTTGCCTGATAATGAAATGGTACAAAAACATTACATTTTTAATGAACAGAAAAAATGATGGACAGCTAGCTCCTTCATCCACTGCGATAGAACTTTCTACAGAAATGAAATGAGCTTTTGCTGTTATAGATAATTGCAGCTATTTCTGGTGTCATATACCATGTAATAATTTCCTAGAAAAAATATAAATTCTAAAATCATATGATAAATTAAAATCATTACCTTACATGGTCAAGAGATTCATGCTCTTTTCTATAAACCAAACCATTAACAGATAAGAGTCAAATAATAATATACAAAAAAATTATTTGTGCTAGCATATAGGAATTAAGTAAGCTAAAGCCTTATGAGTAGTCCACTTTCATTCCTTTATTAATATATCCAAGATTGGCAATGATAACACTGCGTAAAGCAAAAATATTTATATAAATATACATTAAACTGTTAGTCTGAAGAATAAGATCAATTTTAATTAGAAAAAGTTGACTTTTGGTTACTTTTTTTTCAGGGAATTAATTGAACATAAGAGAGAAGTAAGTGAGAGAGTAGAAAACTTGGTCACTCGGTTTAGCAGTTGTTTAGATTGAAAAATAACAATGAAACCTCCAGGGTTAAAAATTTCAAATGAGGCTGCTAGACAGAGAAGACAGACCAAATTAGCTTACCACTTGAACCATTTTGAGATATCTGGCATATCTTGGATCCTTGGCTACAGTTAAGATATTTTCTGCTGTTACTTCACTTTCCTGTGGTCCAGAGTCTCGTAAATTGTTCTGCTGTAGAGAGTATTGCGTGTAAATCTTTAGACAATTCATAAAAGGGGTCCATCATGTTACTTAAGAGGGATGTTTCTTTTTATAATTCTAAAGCAATCAATATCAGAAAAAAATTATCTTTCTAAATTAACTACCAATAATATAATTATTAGATATATGTTTCGATATATTTACAAGTGTTTAAATATGATTTCAGAGGAAGCTGCACTTATTAACATTACAGTGTTTCTTAAAAATGCAAATATATTAAAAAAATAATAAATACAAAATAAAAAATGTAAATATATTTATGGAATTAAAAAATATTAGAATTCTGCTTTACTTGTCTCTAGGGTTCAGATGAAAAAGAAGAGTTATAGGTATACATATTATTTCAATAAACTTCTAATAAAGCTAATAAAACTATTTGATTTGTCTTATCTATTGTTGTCTCCATTTCCATGTCTGTAATGGACAATAAATCGATTTTCTAGCTACCTATTACCTAAACAATCGCATTCCTCATATACTAAATAATCTTTTTCTAAGTGGATATGGTTATTCTAATATCTCAGAAAGCCATGCCTAGAGAATCTGTAGAAGAAAAACCTCCTTTTCAGACAAAATTATCTGGTTTTATATATTTCAGCTACTGATGGAGCTATTAACAATAGTATTATTCTCCACAGAGTGGTTAAGGTTAAAGACTCAATACTACTTACAGTGAAGAATACTGGGGAGTGGCCTTTTAGATAAAAAGCTTTTATCATACAGTCAGTGCTCAAAATAACTGAAACTTGTTCATACCGAAACTGAGCCCTCACTTAAGTGTAAAGCTAGGACTGTCTCTACACAGCTCCTGGTTTTTCTATTAACCTGAAAGTTTAGAGTTAGTTCACTTTTGGAAATTTTCACTCATTCTCTGTATATTAGCATTAAAAGAAATTTCCTTAACAGGATAAAATCATCTTTATGTCTATGTATCTATGCTGAAATGCAGGCAAATTGAGAAACATCTTTAAGTATTCACAGTTTTTAAAGTATGAATGTGAATTATATATTAAGTTCTTCTTCTTACAAATCTGTCAAAAACTCTAAAGCAAATAAAACATCCAAAACCCCTTCAAGTTTCTACTGTTTTATATATAACACCATTTAGTTCACAAAAAGGAGTGTGTATGTATGTGTATATATATTCATAAATAAAATAAATAAAAGAAGTCCAAAACATTTCATTAAATAAAAAATTCAAACAAGACCCAAGTATGTTTTTAAAAAACATGAATAGTTAGCTCATACAATAGTACAACAGACTAAATGATAATTACATACAGGCACTCAGCATTTCAAAACAGCCGTTAACTTTTGCCTAATAATCAAAACTTCAACAAGGTTTAATTAAGTCAGGTCTTACACCTTCACTATTTGAATAACCCAATAAATTCTCTATCATATCTCTCAACTGTCCTTCATTTCATTCTCAGTCTGCACAATTGGATGTTCTATAAGCATGAAATCTGAACCATGAAATTAAAGTTGCAGAAAAATCAGTATGCAAACCTTGGATCTTTTGACTCATGTATAGAGATCACAATGATTGGATAATTAAGAAAAAGTGCATAATTTTCCTTTATCTGATACGTGAGTTGCCTGTAATGCCAATAAGAATTCTATATTAAGCAACACTTAAGTCCATTTGAAAATATACCAATTAATAACAATGGAGTAGAAATAAGTTGATTTGAATATTAAGAACATGACAATTATTTCATTAAACTAGTCAATACATAATTTTTTCAAATTTTTAAACTCAGGAAGCCAACAGAACTTCATAAATCTTCCAAATAAATTAATATAAAATTTTAAAATAAAAATGCCAACATATCAGGTTATGCTGAATTTTAGAAAATGTAGCTGTGATTATTCATAATCAGTGTTTTGATACCTTAAATAGGCAGAACAAATACAACTGCATAAGCTTTAAAAGACATATTAGAGATGGCAGTCAGAATAACACCTGGAAAAATGAATATTCAGTTATAAAGATCTTACTTAAACATTTATAGAAACATACGAGAGCAAGTATCTACTCTATTAGGTAGAGTAAAAACTCTTAATATTTTTTACATGTCTTTATTTTTTACAAGTCTATAAAAAGGGTGGTCCACATTTAATTGAAAGGTCCTTGCAAAGTTAAACTCTTCGACAACATCTGGACTTCCTCTTGTATATTATATATTCCAGTGGCCATCATAATGGAATTTCTTATATTACAATGGATGCTAAATTTTCTTGTATCTAATTGTTAAGTATATTATCATCTTATTTATTCCAGAAATCTACACTATATCTAAATATATGGCTCTTCCTACAGTGCCTCATACCATATGGGCTCAATATGTTTAATGAATTCAACACAGGTGTTGGAGGCAGTCTGGTATAGCAGGTAAGAGCCATGACTTTTGTCACCAGATTGCCTGAGCTAAAATTCCAGCTTTTACCACTTCCTGCTTGATGCTTAGCAAGTTAGTTATCCTCTGTGTACCTTATTTGCACATCTGTAAAGTAGAAATAATCACAGAGTATTTACTTTGCAGGGTTGTTTTAAAGATTGAGTTAATTTATGGAAAGCACTTAGAAGTGTGCCTGGCTCACAGTAAGCACCCTTTACATGTTAGTCACTGTCATCATGGTCAACACAATAATGATCTAAAAAATACCCTGTGAAAAGCACCTCCAGGTAAACTGCAGAATTCCATATGGCTAAGAAGTATACTTGTTCAGTAGTAGTGGAGACCACCATTTTAGTGATGATTTTATTTTGAATTTAAAACCTCAATGAGATGCACTAGAAATTATTCTCAATTTTTATTTCTTGAAATAAAAAGTAATATAAAATTTAAACTTATACAGAGAATAAGTGGACATTAAGGCATAAGAACCAAATGTAAAGCATGACCCTTACTAGGTTGCAGATTTAATCAAATCAAATCCCAAAACAAACTTTTTAGACAACTGGTATTTCTTAGATCAGTAGCCCTCAAATTTCAATAACCTACCAATCACCTAGGGATCCTGTTAAATTGTAGATTCTGATTCCGTAAGTCTGAGATGAAGCCTGAGATTTCTAACAGGCCCACAGAGGATGGCCATGCTGTTGGTCCATGGAGCATACTCCGAGTAGCATAAGGTTAGATAATACCAGGGAATTACTGTCAATTACGGTGGAGGAGAAAGGCACTGTATTATACAAGAAAATGTTAGAACTTTCCAGGAATGCTCCAGGAATTATACAGAGTGAAATGACATGGTGCCTGGGATTCACTACAGCAAGTGATAAAAAAGAGACGAAGGCAATGGCTTCAAAATCTTAACTCATAAGTCTGGGCAATGGGCATTTGGATAGTCATTGTACTATTCTATTTTTGTGTATGTTTGAAAGTTTTTATAATAAAACATTTAAAAAGTACATTTCTTTTAAGAACTTAGAAAAAATTTCTATAGTGAACATGAATAATTATATTCAAGAGTTTTCCTAGTCCTGTATAGATCAAGTTGCTTTTTTATAGGCAAAGAAAATATTAACTTTAGGAAGCCCTTCAAAATAACAAAACAAAACAGCTAATTTTTTTTTTCGAACTTCATTTTCTATCTTAAGGCTTTTAAATGTTAGTATTCAAAGTTTTATATTTTTATTTTACTTCTTCCATCAAATCTGCTGCTTAGGTATATTTGGTTCAACCAGACGATGTGCTCATGTTTCTTGGAACTTAAATAATTACCTGTGATTGTTCTGAAGTGGTTTCAGAATGTGGTTCATTTGTGATACCAGTGACACTCACAGGAGACACTTCAACCGTGACATCATCGAGGCCTGGGATAGATGACAACTGAGAAATGAAAATTAATGTTGATATATGAGGCTAATATTAGGTGCTTAAACACAGTAAATTTCCAGGTTTATTATTTGTTTTTTAAGAGAGAGAGATAGGAAGAGAGAGAGATGAGAAGCATCAACTTGTAGTTGTGGCACTTTAGTTGTTCACTGATTGCTTTTCATACATGCCTTGACTGGAGCTGGGGCAAGGGGTGGGGGGCTCAACTTGGCAAGCCTGCACTCAGCTGGATGAGCTCAAGCTCAAGCCAGTGACCTTGTGGTTTCAAACCTGGGTCCTCAGTGTCCCAGGTTGACACTCTTTATCTACTGTGCCACCACCAGTCAGGCTCTAGGTGTGTGTTTTAAATAGCTCTTTTTTGTTTTTATACCTAAAGAAACAAGTTTATAAAATCTCAATTGGTGTTTAAAATTCCCCATTCAGCAGCCTGACCTGTGGTGGCGCAGTGGATAAAGCGTCAACCTAGAAATGCTGAGGTCGCCGGTTCGAAACCCTGGGCTTGCCTGGTCAAGGCACATATGGGAGTTGATGCTTCCAGCTCCTCCCCACCTTCTCTCTCTGTCTCTCTCTCCTCTCTGTCTCCCTCTCTGTCTCTCTCTCTCCCTTTCTCTCTCCTCTCTAAAATGAATAAATAAAATTAAAAAAAATTAAAAAAAAAATTCCCCATTCCATAAACTATTTTAAAAGGAAAAGGCATTCACAAACAAAATATTTTTGAACAATTTCTTACAAGTCTAATTTATCTTATAACCATTCTTTTCCAGGAACTACTCTGAAAATATAAGAAATCCTAGTGTAAGGAATGAGAGCATGGGCTTTGGAGTCAAAGTGCCTTGTATAAATAAACTATGTGACCTTGTATAAATCTCTGTAGGCCTCAATTTTCTCACCTTACTGGGGATAAAAAAAACTTTCCTCATAAAGATGTAAAAAGATTATTAACTAAACATTGTTTGTAAAAAAAAAAAATGCTTTGTTGCACATTTTAAGTTTCAATTATTTGAGAAATGACAAAACTCATCTTTACATTTTAATGCCTAACAACTCACTCTCTTTTTCTTTAAACAATTATTGCAGAACATTACTAATATGTGTTATTTTCATGCATAAAAGATGGCATGCTGTCACTAGTTAAGCATTTCACATTGAAAGTGCAAGGTCCGCGCAAACCATCTCTTCTGATTTCATCTTGATGTCAATGATATATATTTGTCAGATATTTGGCTAATTTCGGAGATTAACTCTATGATTATAGAAATAATTAAAGTCAACTTGTCCATATAGTAACTTAACTTGTGACCTTGGACTTTTAACTCAAGAATTTCCCAAACATTAAAACAAGACACATAATCATAACAAAGAATGAAAAAAAAGTGGTAATAAGATCTGAAGCAACGATATTCATTGAGAACTGGTGACTGATGAGAGTATTTAGCACAGTGGCTATGGCCCAAATAGTTTCAAATGGGTATGGCTGCTAGAATGTCTTGAATATGTTCAAGGCCAAGTATTCTAAATTTTCCAAATTAGAGAATGTTCTGAGAGAAATATATGGCTGAAGTCTACAAGAAGATGTAGAAAGTACAAACTAGACATTCTGATCATTATGGTAAAGATTTTAACCATTTTATTTCTCCAGATTAATTCTGATAAAGGACAAAGTCACAAAAATATACTAGTGTCTCCATTACTTTATAAAAAGAAGAAAACCCCCTGCCTGACCAGGTGGTAGCGCAGTGGATAGAGCATCAGACTGCGATGCGGAGGACCCAGGTTCGAGACCCCGAGGTTGCCAGCTTGAGCGCTGGCTCATCTGGCTTGAGCCAAAAAAAAGCTCACCAGCTTGGACCCAAGGTCGCTGGCTCGAGCACGGGGTCACTCGGTCTGCAGTAGCCCCCTGGTCAAGGCACATATGAGAAAGCAATCAATGAACAACTAAGGAGCCACAACAAAGAATTGATGTTTCTCATCTCTCTCCCTTCCTGTCTGTCTGTTCCTATCTGTCCCTTTCTCTGACTCTTTCTCTCTGCCACACACACAAAAAAAGAAAACCCTCACAAAATCTGCAAGCTTTCAAATCAAAACACCCTTCTATTTTGCTAGTTATTGTTTGTAATTTCTGACATCAAAATGGGTATTCTACATTAGTACTTAATCTACTGAAAATAGAAAATAGGTGATATTTTCTCCAAATTTTGCTCTGGAGACATCTCAGGTTCTATAATTTTTACTGTTATCAAATGATTACTATTAAGATAACTGAAAAACTTCTATCAAATGAAGGAAACTATAAATAGCTCAATTTGTTAACATGTTACAGTACGCTCTTGACTAGTATAATGAAAGAAATCTCAATCCATGTGTACATTTAAACAAACTCAGGTTCAAAATGAGTAGTTTTTCTTTTATTAATTATACTGAATTTTAAAAAAATACAAATAAAAGTACTATATGGCCTTGGGATACAGGAGCTAAATTAAATTCATTTCCAAATACAATTAAAGTTAAGTAAAACTGAGAAAGTTGATAAGTGTACATCAGAGTTTATAGTATAAATTATACGGAAATACAAACCTTTGCATCTAAAATATTGAGAGTTGTTTCAATTTGTTGGATACGTAGAGAAAGGTTTGCCAGCTTCTGGAAAAAAAAGATTATAAACAAAAGAATGAAGGCTGAGGATGACAAAGGGCAGATTTGAAAATAAAAACTATGGTTTAAGTATTTGTTATTTTGTAATACACTACTCTCTTATTTACATGAGTAGGAATAGGAATTCAAGTGTTCTATTATTTTCATGAGTTTCGCAGTTGTTTTATAAAACTGTATTCACAGATATGAAATTACCTTTTCAGCCTCATCCAACTCATTATCAAAGTCATAATCAATATTGGAATCAGATTGTAAACTCCTCTCAGGACAGAGTATTCGTTCACTGATATACCCCAGTGCCCAGAATAGTACTTGATACTTAAAAGGAGCCTAATAATTATTTGTTGATGAATGAAGAAATTCTTTATAGAAAACAAGAATAAAAATTAACACAAGACAGCCTGGAATAATATTTGCCTTTATAAATTATTTAAACACTAAATACAATTAGTCCTAAATTCAAACATTTTAAGTTTGAAAAGTAAAAGGAGATGAAATTGAAAGGTGACCAGTTCATGTTGGAAAGAATTAAAACAAAGAAAAAAAAGCAGAGTTCTAAATAAGCAAAAGGAATCAATCCACCATCAAGACCCCAGATAAACTAGAACCGAAGGGCTTACCATGCTCTAGTTGCTCTGTACAATTAAATTATCTATCTATCTATCTATATATCTATCTATCTATCTATCATCTATTGCCACACAATAGTAACATCATAAAATATGATCCATAAGATCATTTATTTAAAGCTCCCTAATCCTAAACATTTAGTGACACGGTTGGCTAATTCACTAGTTGACAGATAATGCAGCATTTTGACTGCTTTCTGGGATATTATCAAGATCTTAACTCACAGGCAGATGTTAACACCCCTCACAAAATAGTCATTTTGCCCACATTTAGAAAGAGAAAAAATATGAAAGCCACCACAGAGTACTTAGTGTTTCTTCACTAGACACTTATTTTTTAGATGAGCATCTTGATATCTACAAAGATATAATTTAGAACGAAAACATCAGAATCTAGTTATAATGGCATTCAAAGCTAAGTTTAGCTTTGATTTCTGAGATTTGTTCATAGAAAGCTTTTATATAAATGTAATACAGGTTTATAAAACCTACAGATAGTCTTCTCCAAATTATAGATTCTTTCCTGAAAAACATGAAAATTAAATTTTGGCCAATCTAACCAATCTTTTCATTCACTAGAGAAGTTTCCTAATTGCAGAAATCCTACAGCAAATTAATCTGTAAGCTGAATAATAATTTCTAACTTAATTTTTTAATTTTTTTAAAAAGTGATGAGACAGAAAGACACAGAAAGGGAGAGAGATGAGAAGCATCAGTAGTTGCAGCATTTTAAATTATTCACTGATTGCTTCTCATATATGCCTTGACTGAGGGGCTCCCTTATTCAAGCCAGTGACCATGAGATCATGCTGATGATCCCACACTCAAGCCGGTGACCCCATGCTCAAGCTGGTGCACCTGTGCTCAAACCAAATGAGCCTGCACTCAAGCCGGTAACCTTGGGGTTTCGAACTTGGGATCGCATCGTCCCAGGTCAATGCTCTCCACGGTGCCACCACCAGTCAGGCTATTTCTAACTTACTTTAAAATGCATACATTGGTTTGATGAAAGTAAATGAACACAAAAAAGAAACAAAAAGATGAATTAAAAATTAACTTTTAATATATTTATTATATGTATTTTAAGCAATAATCATCACTGTAAACATGAGCATTTACTTTAAATATCATTTGAAATCTCACACCAAATGTATGAAGTAGAAACTATTATTCTTACAATTTTCAAGCTTAGAAAACTAAGTCTTCAAAACAAGTAAAATATTCTGAACTCAAATACTGCAACTCCAGACACTATTTTTTTTTTTTTTTTTTTTTTTTTTTTTTTTTACAGAGGCAGAGATAGACAGGGACAGACAGACAGGAACAGAGAGAGATGAGAAGCATCAATCATCAGTTTCTCGTTGCGCATTGCGACTTCTTAGTTGTTCATTGATTGCTTTCTCACATGTGCCTTGACCGTGGGCCTTCAGCAGACCGAGTAACCCTTTGCTGGAGCCAGCGACCTTGGGTCCAAGCTGGCGAGCTCTTTGCTCAAGCCAGATGAGCCCGCGCGCGACCTCGGAGTCTCGAACCTGGGTATTTCCGCATCCCAGTCCGACGCTCTATCCACTGCGCCACCGCCCGGTCAGGCCAGACACTATTTTTGAAAGACTTTTACACTCTTAAAACATGACTCTGTGGTTGATGGTATGTCAATGTGGATTGTTTGTAACATCAATTTTACCAAACGTACCCTGGAGGGAGGGGGGAGAGAATGTGGATATTAGAAAAGATTGTGTTATGGGTGTCCCGGGTTGGATTCCTGGCCAGGGCACACAGGAAAAGTGCCCATCTGCTTCTCCACCCCTCCCCCTCTCCTTCCTCTCTGTCTCTCTCTTCTCCTCCGGCAGCCAAGGCTCCAATGGAGCAAAGCTGGCCAGGGCGCTGAGGATGGCTCCATGGCCTCCGCCTCAGGTTCCAGAATCACTATGGTTGCAAAAGAGAATTGCCCCCAAGGTGGGCAGAGCATTGCCCCCTGGTAGGCTTGCTAGGTGGATCCCAGTTGGGCAGGAGTTTGTCTCTCTGCCTTCCTGCTTCTCACTTCAGAAAAAAAAAAAAAAAAAAAAAAAAAAAAAAAAAAAAAAGGAAAGATTGTGTGCGTGGAGGCTGGGGGTCAGGGAGTACAGAGGAACTTAGTGCTTTCTGCTTAGTGTTGATGAACCTAAAACTTCTTTAAAAAACAAAGCTTAATTTAAAAAAGATGGAAATTCCCATGTATTTCATAGATACAATTTTTGTTAGTCAAAGCTAATAGATGATCAATTGTTTTCTTTTTTTTTTGGATCAATTGTTTTCTTACTAAGATGAAGATACTACTCTGCTATATACTGGAAATCAAATTTTTCCAATCAAATTTCCTAAAACAGATGCTGTTTATCTGGAATTATTTAAAAAATTGGTATTACATTTTTTTTCAGAGTTACATCATAAAACTAAATTGTTCTGCAATTAGTACTCAGTGATTCATACCGGATACACTAAGGATCAAAATACAAGACTTAGTAAATAGGAAATAAGAACGAAAATATTTATTTGGAAAAATTACTTGTTGATAAAGAAGATTAAAGAGGCTTGGACAAAAATGTTAAAGAGTCGGCCCTCCATATCTGCAGTTTCTGTATCCTAAGATTCAACCAACCACAAATCAAAAACATTAAGGGAAGAACAGTTATACCATTA
Organism: Saccopteryx bilineata; assembly: GCF_036850765.1. NCBI lineage: Eukaryota > Metazoa > Chordata > Mammalia > Chiroptera > Emballonuridae > Saccopteryx > Saccopteryx bilineata. The sequence continues at coordinate 103,727,515 of NC_089490.1, forward strand.
TTGACATTTACCAAGTAGTTAGTATTATAATGGTTGTGTCTATACTAAATATGTACTGACTTTTTTCTTGCCATTATTCCCTAAACAATAAAGTATAACAACTAGTTACATAACATTTACATTGTGTTAGGTATTTTAAGTAATCTAGAGTTTAAAGCATACAGGAGGATATGTGTAGGTTACGTGCAAATACAATACCACTTTATACATGGGACTTGAGCATCCCCAGATGATATCTCTGTAGGTCCTGAAACCAACCACACATAGATACTGAGGGATGACTGTACTCTCTAGAGCAGCTGTTCTCAACCTGTGGGTCGCGATCCCCGCAGGGGTCGAACGACCAAAACACAGGGGTCACCTAAAGCCATCGGAAAGATCTGAAACCAACCAAATATGGATACTGAGGGATAACTGTACTCTCTAGAGCAGCGGTTCTTTAGGCGACCCCTGTGTTTTGGTTGTTCAATCCCCACCGGGGTTGCGACCCACAGGTTGAGAACCACTGCTCTAGAGCAATAATACTCAATTTTTTTGGATGCATTTGTGTGGTATATCAATCTTTGGCTTTTGCACTCATTTTACCTACTCTCATCTACTTTATCAAAACCCCATCAAAGTGAAATGACCTTTTATTTAAAAATAAAACAAGATTAGGCCCTGGCCAGTTGGCTCAGTGGTAGAGCGTCGACCTGGCGTACAGAAGTCCCGGGTTCGATTCCCGGCCAGGGCACACAGGAGAAGCGCCCATCTGCTTCTCCACCCCTCCCCCTCTCCTTCCTTTCTGTCTCTCTCTTCCCCTCCCGCAGCGAGGCTCCATTGGAGCAAAGATGGCCTGGGCGCTGGGGATGGCTCCTTGGCCTCTGCCCCAGGCGCTAGAGTGGCTCTGGTCGTGACAGAGCGACGCCCCGGAGGGGCAGAGCATTGCCCCCTGATGGGCAGAGCGTCGTCCCCTGGTGGGCATGCCGGGTGGATCCCGGTCGGGTACATGCGGGAATCTGTCTGACTGTCTCTCCCCGTTTCCAGCTTCAGAAAAATACAAAAAATAAATAAATAAATAAATAAAAATAAAACAAGATTAAATTGACCAGGCAGTGGCACAGTGGACAGACCATCAGCCTGGGATGCTGAGGACCCAGGGTCGAAACCTGAGGTTGCCAGCTTGAGCTCGGGCTCGCCAGCTTGAGTGTGAGGTTGCCGGCCTGAGTGTGAGATCCTAGACATGATCCCATGGTCGCTAGCTTGAGACCCAAAGTCACTAGCTTGAAGCCCAAGGTTGTTGGCTTGAGTCCAAGGTCGCTTGCTCAAGCAAGGGGTCACTCAGCCCTCTGGTTAAGGCATATATGAGAAAGTAATCAATGAACAACTAAGATGTCACAGTGAAGAATTGGTGCTTCTCATCTCTCTCCCTTCCAGCCTGTCTGTCCCTGTCTGTCCCTCCCTCTCTCTGTTACTAAAAAATAATAATAATAAAACAAGATTACATAAATGATTTATTCATGCAAGACATGAAGACACTGATCTGTCGATATATTTTAACATAATAATATACCTAAACATCCTCGCTATCTAACCTAATAAAACCATAATTGTGAACTACAGTAGTCCCTCCTTATCTGCAGTTATAGTTACTCATGATCAATCATGGTCTGAATATATTCAACATAAAATTCCAGAAACAAACAACTCATAAATTTTGAGTAACGTGGTGAAACCTAGTGCCATCCTTCCCAGGATGTGAACTGTTCCTCTGCCCAGGGTACCCATGCTGGGTATGCTACTTGCCCACTAGTCGATTAGTGGCTGTCTTGCTTCTAACATTGATTATCACACTATCTTAGAGCTTGGGTTCAAGTCATCCTTATTTTATTTAAAATGGCTCCTAAGGCCTGACCTGTGGTGGCACAGTGGATAAAGCGTCAACCTGGAAATGCTGAGGTCGCCGGTTCAAAACCCTGGGCTTGCCTGGTCAAGGCACATATGGGAGTTGATGCTTCCTGCTTCTCCCCCTTCTCTCTCTCTCTCTCCTCTCTCTCCTTTCTAAAATGAATAAAAAATAAAAAAACAAAAAAAATAAATAAATAAAATGGCTCCTAAGTGTAAGAGTAGTGATGTTGGCAATTTGTATATACCAAAGAGAAGCTGTAAGCTGCTTCCTTTAAGTGCAAAAGTATGTATGAATGGAGAAAAAAACAGTAGGGTTTGGTATCATCCATGGTTTCAGGTATCCACTGAGGTCTTAGAAGCTATCTCCTGTGGATAAAGTGCGATCACTACAAAAACAAATCTGAAAAAAGTATAACTGAATTAAAAAAACCTGCAATTTCTCATAAAAAATGTTCAATATTACTAATTAGGGAAATGCAAATCAAAACCACAATAAGATATCACCTCATACCTGTGAGAATGGCTATCATCAAAAAGAAGAAAATAACAAGGGCTAGAGAGGAGAAGGAGAAAAGGGAAACATCATTCACTGCTGGTGGAAATCTAAATTGGTACAACTATGAAAATTACTTAAAAAATTAAGAATAGGCCTGACAAGGCACAGTGGATAGAGAGTCAGACTGGGACGTAAAGACCCAGGTTCGAGACCCAGGTTGAGCACTGGCTCATCTGGTTTGAGCAAAGCTCACCAGCTTGGACCCAAGGTCGCTGGTTCGAGCAAGGGGTCACTCGGTCTGCTGTAGCCCCCCAGTCAAGGCACCTATGAGAAAGCAATCAATGAACAACTAAGGTACCACAACAAAGAATTGATGCTTCTTATCTCTCTCCCTTCCTGTCTGTCCCTATCTGTCCCTCTGTCTGACTCTGTCACAAAAAATAAAAAAGTTAAGACTAGAACTACCATATGATCCAGAAATTCTACTTCTGGGTATTTATCCAAAGACTATGAAAGCACTAATTTGAAAATATATGTATACTAATTCAAAAAGATATATGTACCCTATGTTAACTGCAGCATAATTTATAATAGTCAAGATATGGAAACAACCTAATAGTCTATCAGTAGATGAATGGATAAAGAAGATGTGATGTATATACACAATGGAATACCACTGTGCCATAAAAACGAAGAAATATTGCCATATGCAACATGGATGAACCTTGAGGGGATTATGCCATGTGAAATAAGTCAGACAGAGAAAAACAAATACTGTATGATTTCACTCATATGTGGAATAAGAAAAAACTAATTAAAAGAAAACTAATAAAAAACAAAGTCAGACATCGGACTAGCGGTTACCACAGGGGGTAGGGGGTGAAGGGGAGGCAAAATTGGTAATGAGGGTCAGTTGCATCGTAAGGAAACTAGAATTTTGGTGGTGAGCACGATGACTGACTATAATGTTGTTCACCTGAAAGAAGTTTGTAATTGTTGTAAGCTAATAAAAAGTTTAATTAAAAAAATCTGGATTTCTTTGGTGAGTCATAGGTCCCAATATTACCATGATTTTTTGTTGACTAAATTTAAAGTTAAAAAAAAATGTAAAATTTAAGTTAAAGGTAAAAAAATAGTTTTTATCCTCCATTGAAGTTTATGTACCCAAAGTTTAAAACTATTATGTAAATGATTTTCTCAGAATCTGACGAGGAATTTCTCAGAATTCCCCCTGGTGAGGGAAGATCTTTGTTGTGATAAACGAACCATCTTCTCCTAAGTTGGTTCTGAGTCTAAAATACTAAATGATGTCTGGATTGCACAATTTAGTGCTTTAACAAAGTACATATTACATCACAATTTTGAGATTTTAAAGTATGTAATTGGTTCCTTTTGTAATCCTATGCATTTTATTTTATATATTTTATATATTTAAAAACATTAATTTTGTTTCACTAGATTGCCAAAGGGTCCATGGCACAATTAAGAACTTCTGGTTTTCAAAAAAAAAAAAAAAAAAGAACCTCTGGTTTTTAGCATAATAAAGTTTTTTGAGTCTGTTGCCATATAATTATTTCTGTAACATATATAAATATATACTTTTCCAAAAGCCATCGTCACTTGAGGAAGTCACTGGCTTCATTTACGGGCTGCTGAAGCTCATTTCTAAAATGTGTATGCCTTCTGCATTTTCCTTCTACAACCTCAGACCACTACAAAACAGGTTTCTCCACCATGACTCTCCTGACATTTTGGTTTTGATAATTCTTTGTTGTAAGGAGCAGTCCTGTGCACTGTAGGATGGTTAACTGGATCTCTGACCACTACCCACTAAATGCCATTAGCACTTCTCACCTGTGGCAACTAAAAATATTTCTAGACATAGCCAACGTCTCCCGGTTGAGAACCACTGCTCTCAAGTCTAGATGACTACGGATATAGATAGGTAACATGATCAGTGACAGTAACCGTTCCCATCTCTGAAAGCTAGCAGAGAGGAAATGGAAGGTAATAGGCTCTCCCATATATGTAACGTTCCTCTTACCTTTATAAGAATTTAAAACAAACTGAAATACCTTGTTTTGCCATAACGGGTATTTACAAGTTACCTGAAGTTTGTCAGTTGAGCTGAAAACTTCTTGATTTATCGCTCACCTTTTTCTAAGGCAGTGCATTTTATTAAAGTGAAAAAGATGAAAAAATATGGCATGAATAGTTAATAGATAATAAAAAAGCAACATGATTTATCACAACAAAGATCTTCCTTAGCCAGGGAGAAAATTCTGAGAAATTCTGGATCAGATTCTGAATAGTTAAACATGGAAACAAAAATAAAACACTGTGTTTTGTTGTTGTTGTTTTTTTCAGGTTTGTGAATTATTTAGTTCCCTAAAAGAGAATCAGTATTTTAAAATAATGGATCTCTTGGTATATCACACTGGACTTTTTGTGTCCTAGAAGCCAGAGAGGAAAGCAATCGCTTGTTTTATTAAACTTCATCTGCCACATAAGCCCCAAAATTGTAAAAGTTGTAAAGGCAATTGTGAATGTGTAGTAGAAAATAGGGTTTTAAGCAAAACATTACAGGTATTAGGTTGAAGATTAAGTCAAATGGTGGGTTTAAAAGATATGCACTGTAAAGTTTTTTAGATCACGTGAAAATTATAAGCATTTTTGCCTATACTTGACTTTAGGGGGAAAAAAGCGTTTTAGAATATTTAAGAAATGACTGAAAACCCAGTATTGTAGGCACGTTACAAGTCTGAGTCAAAATAACACATCTGACTGCCCTGTGTATAGAGTACCTTTGATTTTAAAATTCACTATCAGGTTAAATTTCTGCTGCATTTTATCTGCAATAGGCAGAGAACTTGCACTGTGCGCCTCTCCTCCATTTAATTTGCAGTCTCAATTAGATTTTTCTGATTAGGGCCAGAAGAGAAATGCTTACTGGGGACTTGTGAAGAAGGAAGAAGAGATGACCCTAAGTAACTCTGTAACTTGGGTCTGATTCAACTACTTTCCTTTCTGTCTTCTTCTTTCCTACCCTGGTTCCAGACATTAGCGCTACAAAGTAGCCTCGTATCCAGTTTAAAAAGTCAAGTTCTTTGCTTTTCTCTTTATTAGAGAACTCTAAAACCCAGTATTAGTGATAAAGAGAGCCCCCAAAATTTACTTGAAATTTAATTCTAGGTTGAGTTTAGTAGTGACTAAAGTTGTTATAATTTCAGTTTAGTTCAAACCAGATTATATGAGAAACAAAACAAACAAAAAAAGAGAACAAGTCTCTCCCCTCACCCCACCCCGGTCCACTTCCAGTTAAAAAAATAACAGCTGAAGTTCATATTTTCGTCAAGGGAAATATAGTCAATTGGTTCCTGTTTAAGAATGTATCTAAACAAGGACACTGACCTAGTAGGTGCTATTAACAATTTACAACACATTTTGAAAAATCACATTAACCTTAATGTGGGAGAAAGTGGTACTTTATGTTTAAATACACATATTACATCTATTAGAAAGATATTACATTAAATGGACATGGCAAAGCAAAAAATACAAATCTAAAAAATTTTTTTGAAATAGCTAAAAGAAGACATCACAATCTCTCATTTGAAAATGATGTAAACATGCCTCTTACTTAGATCAGAAGTGCAATATAACAGGATAGTGACACATTTTTACTTTTCCCAGTTAAGAGATCAGTTAGAATCCTAGCTCTGCTGCTTTCTAGCTGTGTGTGGACAAATCAGAGCAATGACTACAGCGATAAATGCTATGTACTCAAATATATCTTGAATGAGTGAGTGGATGACTAAGCAAATGATTTAAAGATCTCTACATCTTGGTTTCTGTATTTCTTTTTTTTCTTCTTTTTTTAAAATGGAATTTATTGAGGTGACATTTGTTAGCAAAATTATATATATAGGTTTCATGTGTACAATTCTATAATACATCATCTGTACACTGTATTGTGTGTTCACCACCCAAAGTGAAGTCTCCTTCCATCACCATTTCCCCCCCCACACCGGTTTCTGTATTTCTAAAAGAGAGAAAACTGGACCTTTCTCAAAGGCTGGCCTGTGATGATCAAATATACAAGTAAAGTGCTTAGAACGATGCCTAGCACAGAATTAGCACACAATAAATAGTAACTGTTGTCATCACACCAAACAGCCCACAACTATATCTAAACTGCTGAAATATGGAATATAAAAATCATGAGTTAGTCAACCAAGATTATCATCCATAAAGGAGAAAAAGGAAATAAACATAAATTTCATGAGTTTTTGGTCTAGTTTTTGTGTCTCCAGTTTAAGGAAGAACTAGGAATTAATACAAACAGTTGAGGGGAAGTTGAGAGAGGAACAGAAGGGAGAGAAGAATGAATCATAAGCTTTGGTAATTAAGCAATCAGTAAACAAGAGATGATAACTGTAAATAGCACTCACTTCGCAGGCAGTGAAAACTGTCAGGCACTACAAGGGTGAAGGGCTGTCTCTGGCCCAGTTCAGCTCAATCAAGCTGCTTTCATAGGTGTGTGTGTTTGCTGGTTGTTGTTGTTTGGTTTATTTTTTAACTGGTGTTGAGAAGGATAGGGGTGGACTATTTGCTTCTGTTACCAGTCCTGGAATAGTCTCTCTCCAGGTACTTCTCCACCCTACCCTGATATAAAAAATGAAGGACTATATCCTTTGCTTACTGATTTTTAGTCAGTCAATGCAATATCCCATTTAGAGAGGCAGGAGAGCAGGATAAAACTTAGGGAAGCAAGTACCCACTCTCTGGATCTAACATATTACATTAAGGCCCTTACTCTATCAATTATTATTTCAATTCCTTTGTCTTAGAGAGAAGACAGAAGAGATTTTAATAACTAGAAAAAAACAGCAGCTGAAAGCTACAATGAAAATAGTTTTCCATGCAATTTTTGTTAATAACACATCTAACAAAAACTCTACTTGCTAAGTCTGTATCTTGTATTAAATACAAAACAGAATAAACTGAATACTATTTAGTTAATTGGCTCACCTGTGAATTATGTAATTTTACCCCTTTCTCCTTTCTTAAACCCAGTTTCAACCCATGTTTCTACCCATTCTCTTTTGTTGCCTTTACTTTTTAAAGAAAGGGATCTCTGGGTTTGGCATCTAATCCTTAATTGGATACTTAGTCCTCGCTACACCAATCATTTATTTTCAGACTGTATTTTTATTTCCATAATATTGGATGCCCAAGTTATGTTTCTAGGCTACCTTCTTAACCATTTGGGGCAGGGGGCCCAACGAAGGTAAAATAATATTAATATAAACTGAAACAGTGTGTACCTAAAAATGTAAACCTTTAAGAAAAAGAACCAATTAGAAAATAAAAAATGCTTTCAACTCTGATATTCTGACATTCTTTTTGTTCTCTTTAATCACAGTAAGCCTTACTGAACTATTTCAAAAAGGCCTCTGGAAATTTAGCACAGGTGGGATGCAGACCTGATGGAACAGAACCCAAAAGGATTTAAATAAAGTCTGTTAACATAATGACTGAGTGACGTGTTGGTATGGGAATAAACTGTAATTCTTGTTTTACTCATTTGCTGCTTTCAACTATGCCAAGTGGTGTGTAGGCTGCTCATTAAAACCAGTATCACAGGACCTACCTCCTCACAAACTGTAGAAAAGCGGTTGAGGAACTGTACAGTGTGCACCACAAACTGGTTTAGAAATGCCACCGTTCTTTTCTGTTGAATAGCTGGCACCTGTGTTATGTAAAAAAATACATAATTTGGACAGGAGGAATGTACTCTGTGCACTCCCTGATATTAACAAGGGCGGAAGTTATGCTGTGTGATCTGAGTCCCTGGAAGTATTCTGGGTAGCTCTCGTTTTCCTACACGGGGGGTGTGGAGGCGGGGGCCCAGGGGGCTGTGGCCGAGGCTGACAGAGGCTGCAGAAAAGTTCCACAGTGGGCTCTGGATTCTCAAGTACGAACTTACCAGTAAAGACAACACACATAAATACACAAAACACTTGGGGGCCGAAGAAAAGAGGTAGGGTTAGAGGTCGCAAGCGGCCCCTGTCTCCAGGGAGTCACCCTTGAGTAGGCAGCCTCATGACAAGGGAAGCGAAGGTTGCGAGAGGCACATTAATCCCTTCAACAGCTCGGGAGGTACCCCTTTTTAAGGTGAATTATGGGACGCTCCCACAGAGGCCGGCAGAAGAGAAGCCGGGTTCATGGACAGGGTGAGGCATGGGGACATGGGGTCTCCAAGGGGATTGGGCGTCCCTTCACCATCCGCCTCCCAGGTCACCGGAAGTCCAATTCCTTCTTTTACAAACCTTGGTCAGGTCTATGCCTGACCCCATGAGAGGAAGCCCGTCCTCATCCATCTCCTCAGCGGGCGGGAGACCCAAGGATCACCCACAAACCCCTCCCCGAGTGTCCGGCTCCACCCTGTAATAGCGTTCGAACGTCTCCGCAAGTCCCCGCCTCCCAAGCCCTTCCCGCAGGAAGGAAACGCCTCCGCTCGCCAATCATTCAGCGGTTCTCGGAGAGTCCGCCCCCTTGCATGGAATTCTGGGATTGGTAGTTCTAGGTCTGGATTGTAACATCAGAGGAGGGGTACCGAGGTGAGAGACGCTGAGATTCTGGCCGTAAAATCTTAAAGGCAAAAAGGAAAAGTAAAAAAATTGCGTCCGTTTGAGGTCATGCTTGCTTAGTCCTGTCTATCTGTCATTTGTTAATCAAATGTACATATAATAATTTATAATATATATTTTAATATATTTTTTATAATATGTATGTTATAAAAAAATACTTTTTCTACTACTAAATACCATACCATATATTCTGCGAGGCCCTGTGTGGAATACAAATATTGAATCACATACATTAAGCTTTCTGTACTTTATGTCCTGAAGGAGAAAATAAGACTTGTTTCCAAAAGGATTTTAACACGTGAAATAAAATGTCAAATGCTACTAGGAAGGCAGAAAGCGATGGAAAGGATAACCAGTTAGAGAGATCATGAAAAAGGTGCAACATATAACAGGAAAGAAACATCTGGGATTTGAAGAACTTGGCTCATATTTTGTGCAGTTTACCAGCTATGTGACTTAGGAAAAGTCACCAAACCAAAAAACTTACCATCTGTTTACCTTCTACTGACTACCAAGCAAGATGTTAAATACTGAAGAAGAAAATAGTCTCCGCCTTCGAGAAGCTTGTAGTCTAGGGCAGACATTAGAGTCTAGAAGTGCTATATCCAGGCAGTCATGCAAACAATAATTAGAAAGTTGTGCGTGAGCACACAAATGGGAGTGCACAGCCACACAGATGCAAAGCGCATTGGTACTGTGGATAGGTCCTCCTAAATCCGATAAGAAAACCAGCGAAGGTAGCTTTTCAGCAGGTACTTGGGTGGAATTAGCCAGCCAGACTATTTCAGTGGACCTTTGTACAAAGGCATAGGGGATTATGGTAGGGAAAATGGATAATTTTTAGGTTCTGTTGAAGCAAAAAATCCCAGAAATAGAGAATGGTAGCAAAAGAGGCAGGAAAAGTAGATAGAATACTTCATTTAAGGCTCTTTTATGAGAGATTTGATACTATAGTCCATGCTTCTCTAAAGAGTGAGAAATTATTTAGGAGTGAGTGGTGCTTCTTACAATGCACACTTCAGGAATTAACCCTAGATAAACAATCAGGACCTCTGGGAGTGAGTCTGGAAATCTACATTTTAACCAATCTCCCCTTCCCATCCCCAATTATTCTGAACCAAAATGTTAGAAAATTACTTCCATAGGTGATGGGAACCATTAAAAAATTCTGAGTGGAAGAGTGGCATGATTCACATTTGTAAAAAGGCTATATAATGCTTAGCACATATATGTATAATAAATGTTGGAAACAGAAACCTTGGGCCCTGGTGGGTTAGCTCAGTGAGTTAAGGGTGTTGTCTGGAAATAACAAGGTTGCGAGTTCGATCACTAGTCAGGGCACACATGAGAAACAACCAATGAGTGAACAACTGCATGGAACAACAAATGAATGGTTCCCTTCCCCCTCCCCTCTCTCTCCATTCCTCTCTCTCTAAAAGTCAACCAATAAATAAAAAATTAAGTCCTGGCCAGAAAGCTCGGTTGGTTGGAGCATTGTCATGAAGCACACAGGTTGCCAGTTCCATCCCCAATCAAGGCACATACAGAAACAGCTCGGTGTTCCTGTCTTTCCCACTCTCTCTTAAAAAAAAAATAATAAAATAATAAAAATAGAAAAGTTAGGAGTAGAATTTTTACAGGTAGAAATAAGAGGTAGAAGTGAGGAAGGGTAACCTAGGAATCCATTTAAATATGTATCTCTTCATGTCTATAATTATATGTATATAATTATGTCTATATAATCACTTCATATCTATAATTGAAAATTTCATTGTTATTTTTCAACATCTATTGAGCACCTTCCATGTTCTAAATATTGTACTAGTGCCACAACTATAAAAAAGATAAACATTGTGACAGTTCTAGGCAACTGTATTTTATGTTTTGTTTTTAAACCTGGATCAAATCCATTTGAGGAGGAATTTTTCCATTGGGTTGTAAATTCCTTGGGACAAGGATTATCTTTTTCTTATGATTCCTCAGCTACTACCAACCACCCTGACTTTCAATGGATAATCATTAATAATTTTTACACACAGTTTTGAGGGTTTGCTATGACCTCAGATGATGCCAGGCATTGAAGAGCTGTCCATCCATAGACATTTCCTACTATGTGCCAAGCACTGGTATATGAATCTGGGACACAGCAGTAAACAGAACAATAAAAAAATTCTGCCCTCATAAAGGTAAACAGATAATAAATAAGTAAGCAAATATGTAGGAAGTTGCTCATAGTCCAGGAAGGAAGATAGAAAAATGAAAAGAGATTATAGCTAAGAGATTAAGAGATAAGGGCTAGGCTAAAGTATGCCCAAAATAGGAGTACTTTGCTCAGATTGATGAAATTAGGAGTGGCTTCCTGAAAGAACTCATGTCTTAGCTGAATTTTGAAGACATAAAAGTTAGCAAGATAAAGAAGAATGGGGAGGATCCCTTCACAAAGAGGAACAGCATGTACAAAGGCACTGAAATTTGCACTCCAGAGATCTACTTGCTCCAGATGAGAGCACACCTCCTCCTTCCCTGGCCTATATACTTTTAGTAGGAGTGAAGGCCATCACTTACTCTGTGAACTTTGCCTGCTTCTGCCAGCATCTCACCTCCTCATCTACCACCACTCTGTGCCTTTAAACCTTCACAATAAGTCCCAGACTTCCAAGTCATCTCTCATTCTTCAGACATTTCTATGACTTTCTACATCACCTTTTCTGACCATTCCCCAACTCTTAGACCCTTCCTCTAGGGCAGGGGTCTCCAAACTTTTTACAGGGCCAGTTCACTGTCCCTCAGACCATTGGAGGGCCGCCACATACAGTGCTCCTCTCACCACCAATGAAAGAGGTGCCCCTTCCGGAAGTGCAGAGTGGGGGGGGGGATAAACGGCCTCAGGGGGGCGCATGTGCCCCGCGGGCTGTAGTTTGGGGACACCTGCTGGGTTTCAGAATTAAGTAATTAGAAAAATCCTCATTTCTCAACCTCTGATAATTTCCCTCTTGCAACTCAAATTTGACTGTCCTTGAGGACATAGTGTGTCCTGTTCATTCTGTGGTTCTTTTCTCACCCACAACCCCACATTATTAGGCCAGGAAGAAGGGTAGGTGTTTTCTTTGCTTCTCCTTGCTTCCAGATCATTCCTTTTCCCCATAAAAATGCCTTACAGCTCTGAGTTTATGCTATCAGATGTAAAATGATAGCTTGTAGCAGTCATCTACAGACTTCTGGGTTACTAATACTCATTCCTTGAAGTTCTTAGTTTTGGGCTCACTGCCATTGTTTCTAACACTACTATTATAGTTCCAGAGCTTTGAGTATCTACAGAGGTCATCTTTCTGGTATCCTGATCTCTCAAGATTCCATCAACTGTCCTCCAGTGCTCTTGTTCTCTACCCTCGTACTTCAACCATTCTCCCTTGCATCTTCAATCTTAGCAATCTTGTGGGAGGGATCTAGGCTTAAGTGATTTATTTATATTAATGAGATCCTTATAGACCCGAATCTGTCCCACCAGCTTATACTGTTGGCAATATATTATATCTTATTTCTTCTTGATTCTGCAAAGTCTTCCAGAGTATCTGTCATAGGCTTGCTCTTCCACCTACTGAACTAGACCAGACCCTTCTCCCTGAGTAGCTGTCTGCTCACCTGCGTCCCTCTAGACGTAGACATCTCCATTGCATTTAGCTCATTAAGGTCTACTTGCATCCACTGCTTTCCAACAAACCCATGGAAGGGCATGTTTACTTTATTAAGTTATTTCTTGTTATTACCACAGATGTGAGAGGATTTCTTGCATCTCTCTATAATCAGTAGCAGAAATTTTTCATCCTCTCCTCAGAGAGCTTTCTCTAACTCATCAAGACTAGATTAACTGTCCCTCCAAATACATGCTTCCTTAGCATTCTCTGTTTCACTCTATCTTAGCACAATTATACTTGCCTATTTGAATGCCTACTAGACTATCGATTTAGGGCTGAGATCCTGCCTTGTTCACTATTAAGGTGCTAACCCAATGTCTGACCTACAGTAAACACTTAATAAGTACTTGTTAAATAATATTGAAGCCTAATTATCTTTGTGCTTCCACATCTTACTTGATCTTCCATGAACCCTTGATTCAGGTGAGACCTACCATTCTGGATAAACTCAATCATCTTTCCTGAGCAGAATCCCCAACTAACCAGCCTAGCCTTCCTCCCCAGAGCTAGAAGAGGTTCCAGCCAGAGAAACACAAAACAAAACCAGTCAGTCATTTCATGGTTATGAATGACAAATATATAGTATAGAATTATAAAATATGAATTTGCTCTCAGTTGGCTAATTGACAAAATTTTTTTTCCAAAGTGTTTTTTTAAAGACAAATATAATGCAGAAAATGTGCTCTCTAATTAACAGGAAGAAGAATGGCAGTTTTCCTCTTCCTCTTGGGACCTTTGATCATCAGTCATCCATAGCTCCTGACAGCAGTGCCATTCACAATTTAATAATTGAGTTTCCAGGACTAGTAAAATCAATCTATAACTATAAGTCTTGACCAGCCACCAGAAATCTCTGAAGTATGTACTCCTTCTTCTAGGCTTTCTTTCCTTGGAAATAATAAAAATCAGAGCAGAAATAAATGAAATAGAGAACAGAAAAACTATAGAAAAAAATCAATAAAACAAAAAGTTGGTTCTTTGAAAAGATCAACAAACTTGACAAACCCTCGGCAAGACTCACTAAGGAAAAAGAGAAAGGACTCATATAAACAAAACCCAAAATAAAAGAGGAGAAACCACCACAGATATCATAGATATACAAAGAGTTATCGTAGAATACTATGAAAAACTATATGTCATCAAATTTAACAATCTAGAAGAAATGGATAAATTCCTAGAACAATACAGTCTTCCTAGACTGAGTCATGAAGAAGTAGATAGCCTAAACAGACTCATAAGCAGGGAGGAAATAAAAACAACTATCAAAAACCTCCCCAAAAATAAAAGTACAGGCCCAGATGGCTATACTAATGAATTCTATCAGACATTCAAAGAAGACGTGGTTCCTATTCTACTCAAAGTCTTCCAAAAAATTGAAGAAGAAGCAATACTTCCAAACACATTTTATGAGGCCAACATAACCCTCATACTGAAACCTGGGAAGGACAACACAAAAAAGAAAACTACAGACCAATATTTCTAATGAATACAGATGCTAAAATCCTAAACAAATACTAGTAAATTGAATACAACAACACATTAAAATAATAATTCATCATGACCGAATGGGATTCATCCTGGAATCACAAGGATGGTTCAACATATGTAAAACAGTTAATGTAATGCACCATATCAACAAAACAAAGAACAAAAACCAGATGATCCTATTAATAGATGCAGAAAAGGCATTTGATAAAATACAACATCATTTCATGTTTAAAACATTCAACAAAATGGGTACAGAAAGAAAATATCTCAACATAATAAAGGCTATTTATGACAAACCATCAGCTAATATCATATTAAATGCCAAAATACTGAAGACTTTTCCTCTAAAATCAGGAACAAGACAAGGTTGCCCACTCTCTCCACTCTTATTCAACGTAGTGCTAGAAGTTCTAGCTAGAGCAATCAAACGAAAGAAATAAAAGGCATTCATATTGGGAAAGAAGAAGTAAAGGTTTCACTTTTTGCAGATGATATGATCCTGTATATCGAAAACCCCAAAGACTCCACAAAAAGACTATTAGAAACAATAAACCAATACAGTAAGGTCACAGGATACAAAATTAATATACAGAAGTCTATTGCCTTCCTATATGCCAACAATGAAACATCAGAAAACAAACTAAAAAAAAAATCCCTTCTATGGTTGCAACAACAACAACAACAAAAAATACCTAGGAATAAGCATAACAAAGAATGTAAAGGACCTATATAATAAAAACTACAAAGCATTATTAAGGGAAATCAAAAAAGATACAATGAAATGGAAAAATATTCCTTGTTCTTGGATAGGAAGAATAAATATAGTCAAAATGACCATATTACCCAAAGCGATATACAAATTTAATGCAATTCCCATCAAAATTCCAATGTCATTTTTTAAAGAAATGGAACAAAAAAATCATCGGGTTTATATGGAACTATAAAAAACCCCAAATAGCCAAAGTGATCCTAAGGAAAAAGAACGAAGCTGGGGGCATTGCAATACCTGACTTCAAATTATATTATAGAGCCACAATAATCATAACAGCGTGGTATTGCCCGACCAGGTGGTGACGCAGTGGTTAGAGCATAGGACTGGGATGCAGAGGACCCAGGTTTGAGACCCCAAGGTCGCCAGCTTGAGCTCGGGCTCATCTGGTTTGAGCAAAGCTCACCAGCTTGGTCCTAAAGTCCCGGCTCGAGCAAGGGGTTACTCGGTCTGCTGTAGCCCCACAGTCAAGGCACATATGAGAAAGCAATCAATGAACAACTAAGGTGTTGCAACAAAAAAGTAATGATTCATGCTTCTCATCTCTCTTTGTTCCTGTCTGTCTTTCCCTATCTATCCGTCTCTCTGACATTCTCTCTCTGTCTCTGTAAAAAAAAAACCCCAAAATCAAAAACAGTGTGGTATTGGCAGAAAAATAGATACCCAGACCAATGGAACAGAATAGAAAGCCCAGAAATAAAACCACATATACATGGTCAAATAATCTTTGAAAAGGAGCCCAAAACACACAATGGAGAAAAGAAAGCCTCTTCAATAAATGGTGCTGGGAAAACTGGAGAGCCACATGCAAAAGAATGAAACTCGACTATAGTTTGTCCCCTTGTACTAAAATTAATTCAAAATGGATCAAAGACCTAAATATAAGAACTGAAACAATAAATTACATAGAAGAAAACATAGGTACTTAACTCATGGACCTTGGTTACAAAGAGCACTTTATGAATTTGACTCCAAAGGCAGGGGAAGTGAAGGCAAAGATAAATGAATGGGACTACATCAGACTAAGAAGCTTTTGCACCGACAACAAAACAAACAGACAGTTCACTACATGGGAGATGATAGTTTCAAACAACAGCTCAGATAAGGGCCTAATATCCAAAATATACAAAGAACTCACAAAACTCAACAACAAACAAGCAAACAATCCAAGAAAAAAATGGGAAGAGGACATGAACAGACACTTCTCCCAGGAAGAAATACATATGGCCAACAGATATATGAAACTAGAAAGCCCGGCGGTCATATGAAATGACCGCTGTTCTAGATATTATAAATTTTAATTAAAATGATTTGTGGAAAGGTGTCTGCTAATTCAAACTGAATTACCCAGGGCAGGCGGCGAGGACGCCCCTTTGCTTAGTGCCCCACGGGGTTTCCCCCTTCTGCTTGCTTAATTGCTTAGAGTGCAATGAAGGAAACCACTGGTGGTACATTTCTTAAGAGCCACTGCTAGCTCAATAAATAAAGGTGATTTAAATAATAAAATGTTAATTCATATGTCAAAGATCTCTTTGTACACAACATTTCTTGTGTAGATCTTTCCATCATTTTTAAGCTCTCCTTGCAGAGGACCATCAATTATTTTTAATTTTACGTCCGTTCTTTCACAAACTCTTGAACAGGCAACATAAAGTTGACCGTGTCCAAATGCAGGCTCAGGTAAAAAAAATGCCAATACGATTAAGCGTTTGGCCCTGAGACTTATTGATGGTCATAGCAAAGGCAAGTTTTACAGGAAATTGTCTACGTCTCAATTGAAAGACGCATTTGCTCTGCGACTGAAGCAAGCCTTGTCTTTCTCTGCTCAGTGGTTTCTTTTTGTCAAGAAAGCCATTTTTGTGCAGCTTTAGCTCCTTTTCTCTCCTCTTCAGTGCTGTATTTTCTAGGAGGCATTCTTAAAAGAAATTACGTTAAGACATAGTTTTTATGTAAAACAGATGATTGCCAATGTAAACAAATGCTCACCTTCCCCCTGACACGCTCAATTTGCATTCAGCCTTAAATTGTTTCAAAAGCAGATGATTGCCAATGCAAACAAATGTTCACCTTTCCCCTGACCCGCTCAATTTGCGTTCAGCCGTGGCAACTTCACCCTATTGGCTAGTACAGTAACACAAGCAACCAATAAGCTATCGGCGACAGACCCTTAAGCCACATATAATAAAGAAGATGCTCATTTTCACTAGCTATTAGAGAAATGTAAATCAAAACCATAATTGGATTCCACATCACACCTGTTAGATTAGCTATTATCAACAAGACAGGTACTAACAAGAGTTGGAGAGGCTATGGAGAAAAAGGAACCCTCGTCCACTGTTGGTGGGAATGTAAAGTAGTACAACCATTATGGAAGAAAGTATGGTGGTTCCTCAAAAAACTAAAAATAGAACTACCATATGACCCAGCAATCCTTCTACTGGGAATATACCCCTATAACTCAAAAACACTGGTATGTAAAGACACATGCAGCCCCATGTTCATTCAGCATTGTTCACAGTGGCCAAGACATGGAAACAACCAAAAAACCCTTCGATAGAGGATTGGATAAAGAAGAAGTGGTACATATATACTATGGAATACTACTCAGCCATAAGAAATGATGACATAGCATCATTTACAACAACATGGATAGACCTTGATAACATTATACTGAATATAATAAGTAAATCAGAAAAACTAAGTACTGTATGATTCCATGCATAGGTGGGACACAAAATTGAGACTCATGGACATGGACAAGAGTGCGGTGGTTACTAGGGTGAGGGGAAGGGAGGAGAGGGAGGGGGTGAGGGGGAGGGGAGGGGTATAAAGGAAACCAAGTAAGAGGTGACGGAGGACAATTTGACTTTGGGTGATGGGTATACAACATAATCAAATGTCAAAATGATCTGGAGATGTTTTCTCTGAATCTATGTATTATAATTGATCAATGTTACCCTGTTAAAATTAATTGTCTAAATAAAATCTAAAAAAAAAATCTTAGGTGGAATAAATAATTGGGTTCCCATTTTTCTTTTGTGCTTCTTCCTGCTCTGCTTCAGGATGGAAGTTAGAGGGGTATGGCATTCATAATAATGAGAAAATACAATTAAATGTCCGTTATCCGGGCCCCATGCTTTAGGAGTGATATGAATCCTCTTGGGATTAGGTCAAGTGAAGGACTCCTACCCTGTTTATTTCAATTGGGTAAGAATTCATTGTTTCAGGATTCTTTTTAATTGTTCTTGCTTTTGGAATTTCACTCAGAAATTTGGGTTGTAGACTTATATCCTCTCATCTGGAAACTGGATTCCATTCTTAGGAAGCTGACTACTTTAAGAGAAGAGATCCAAAGATATTTCAAGTTTGGGAGTCTCCAATAAAACAACAGGTAGCCTAATGAGAGGGGTTCGGAAAAGACCTCAGTGGCATTTATACTCATGGGTTTCAATATATGCAGGTGACTAAGTGACAACACAGAGAGGCTAATGCCATTAAAATAATTCAGTTCTACATTTCCCAAGATAAGGGGCCATGCCATGACAAAAGTAGATTTTGGTTTGGAGGCAGACAGAAGCAGAAACCAGGCAGCCTAGGCCAGAGTCTTTATTGGGATATTTTGTAGCAAAGGCAAGGCAGGGCAGGGCAGTTGAAGATTGGCTAGTGTGAATGATTCTGGATAGCTTTGGGGCATAGGACTGTCCCCAGCTGTCTGTACCTGGCTCTGGGTTGACTTAGGGCAGAGGAAGTATTGGCTTGGTGTATGAAAAGTTATGTAAGGTGGATGGGGGTATAGGTACCAAGTTCTTGTTAGGCCACTTCACTAACCAAATGAAAGCTGAAGAGGATTTTAATTTTTGTGAAAAAAGGCGAAAAGGGAAAATAGTGTTCAGTGTTTGTTTTGCTTGGGGCCATTATAGAGGCACTGTGCACCCCCAGCATCCAAATGGTACTACCACACTCTTTCCCCAGAAGGAAGTACACTCAGCATCTCAGCATCAACCTGCCATTGCTTTGTTCGGTCTGTGTGCATCTGGGCTTTATCTCAAGTATTTTGTGCATCCATTAGCAAGGTATGTCCTCCTAAGGTCAAAGAACTGCTAAGAGAGCTCATAATGGTGTCACATTTGGCATGAAACCGGACCTAATTAAGCATTTTGATCATCTTGAACAAAATAAAAACATGTGTGTGCATTGAATTTGGGGTCTGAGACTGCTCATAAAATTTTCCATATAAATTAATGGTAATTTCTTCTTTGTTTCATACCATTTCAGCCTAGAAAGTTTTCATAGGAATGTTCTACCTTCAGATAGAGTTCAAGGAAACCTGTAATGGATTATGGATTGGTTGATCTGCACATAAAAATGTGTTTCTAAGTAAGCTGTTTATTATCTCTAGGAATTAGCTAGATCTGAGAGAGGCAATCTCTCCAAGGGTCTGTAAAGGCCACAAATGCCAGAGCTTCAAGAATGCAGAAAATAAAAAAATATATATAGTTAATATAATGGTCCCCATATTGAATGGATGCTTAAAAGAGAAATATAAAATCTAGGAAAACATGTTAACACTCACCTGCATATGTGGACTTTCAGGTAATGGGTTCAGTAAAGCGCCTCTCTCCTGAGTCTAGGGTCTCATTCAATTTCTCAATAAGTGATCACAAGGCAAGCAGTCGCTTCCTGGCTCTGCAAGAGACGACAGGGCATTTGGGGGGATCTAATCATTCCTCACCCAGACTCTCCATTGAACTGGTTTTAGTAACCTATGAAAATACTCCACCCTCCCTTCTGAGGAACTGATGCCCCAAGAACTTCAAGTGTCTTAACTTTTCTGCCTGAGAAAATGATATTTCTCTTCTTATAATCTTTTTTTTTTTTTTTTTTTTTTTTTTTTTTTTACAGGGACAGAGAAAGAGTCAGAGAGAGGGATAGATAGGGACAGACAGACAGGAACAAAGAGAGATCAGAAGCAGAAGCACCAATCATCAGTTTTTTGTTGTGACACCTTAGTTGTTCATTGATTGCTTTCACATATGTGCCTTGACCACGGGCCTTCAGCAGATCGAGTAACCCCTTGCTCGAGCCAGAGACCTTGGGTCCAAGCTGGTGAGCTTTTGCTCAAACCAGATGAGCCTGCGCTCAAGCTGGCAACCTCGGGGTCTCAAACCTGGGTCCTTCCGCATCCCAGTCCGACGCTCTATCCACTGCGCCACCGCCTGGTCAGGCTCTTCTTATAATCTTTATATTGCTCCTTGCTTTTATCACTCATATGATACCTACAAAATGCTACTTTTATCCTTTTGTGACCATGTGGTATTGCCAACCTCTCCTTGTAATTTATTTGTGGTCAGAGGCCAGTTTTCATTTCTTTAACTTCCTTTACAACATTATACAGCCATGCACATGATAATTAATAGCTGCTTACTCTTAAGAATTTATTATAAAAGTGAAACATTTATCATGGAAAACAGAGTAAAGCAAAAAGTACAGGAAGAAAGAATGCCACTCATAGTCTCTCTTCTTAGAAGTGACCATTACCATTTTTACAGAGGCAAGTTATTTTATCTTGAGTTCCTGAAGTCGGCGTCCTTTGCCCTTGGAGGGGTATAAATGAGGTAGATCTCAGTCATGAGTCTTTGCTTAGCTTTGTACACTCTGCAACACTCTGTCCTCTTCACAGAATAACCCTCTCCATTTATTTTTTAAAAAAACATTTGCAGCAAATGATGCCACTATCAGCTGCTTCTAATTAACAGCTTCTTCTGGCTGTTTCAGTCCATGACTCAGCACCTGGATTACTTCAAGTGGTCAGGTTTTTTTGAATCACAACCACATAAAATGACTTAACACTATTCTGGAAGTTCAACATCAACATTTGGTCTTGTATCCTTGTTTCTAGAGTCCAAAATGATCATCTTAGAACCTTTGCTATTACTCTTTAAAAAAATGGGCCAGGAGGAGTGAGCCAGTCAGTCTAGGAAAGCAGTTCACAATATTTTCCAGTATGAGAAGCCCTTAGTAGAAAAAAAAATTTGAGGTTCCCTAGATGATTGTGGTTGGATATTTAATATTCATTGAACGAACACATATACATTGTTGAGTATTTAAAAGGGCAATATTAAATGAAAATGGTGAGCTATATTGGGAATTGCATTTTCAAATCCCAAAATTTAAATTCGAAGATAGTATTTTGTGCTTTTATTTTCCAAGCTAAATTTTATTAGTTTTCCTACAATACACCCTGCCTTAGGAAGTCCTGCCTCTTATATATCATGTAGGCAGGAATAGTTAAAAGTATTCTGGCTTTTCAACTCCAGAGCCAAACCTGGGGTCACATAATAGATATCAAGATGACAGGCACACCTTGATGCATCTGGGAACTCTTTAACCCTCTCAAAATTTCTGAATGAGATCTTCAAAGTCTATTCTCTCTGAGTTGGAGGGAAGGGTTCTTTGGCAGATTCATTCTTCCTACTTGTTAGTGGTGTTTGGGGGTAGGAAGAGGCAGATGGCAAGACACGTGCGGTCAACGTCTGCTAGGATTATGAGTGGGCTAATTTGATTTTGGAGATGTCTATGTTATCTTAGGACTCCAGGAAGTCATGGCTTCAAAGGAAAAAGGATTTTGATAGTGGTTAAAATGTATATAATATTGAGAAACCTTTGCAGTAATTCCCCAATTCTCACAGTTATTAGCCATCAGTGGGTGAGAAGCAATGACCCATGGTTTTGTAAAGATTATATACACATGTAAACACATGTTAGTTATTGTGGCCAATGAGTGGAATGATGGTCAAAAACAATGGAAGAATTACACAATGGCTCCATGGGTTTGATGGTTAAAGTATTTGTGGGGTAAGACCTCTGATGCAGCTGTGCATATGACCAGGTCCTGTACTTGCTCCAAGTCAAGCGCCAGGGAAATCTTAATAGAGCTTCACAGATTTCAGTGAGGGACACATGCACAGATGTTCTCCTTGGTACAAGCATTTTAGACAGATGCATCATTAGCTGTTCACAACACAGCTTGAGGCTCCAGGGTCCAACTCTCAGGAGAACCAGCCCTACAGAACATTTGGCAAAGTATTTAAAATTCCAGAGTCTAAATCTTAATGAAAAAATGTATTTTTTTTGTAGGCTGGAAACCAAAGTGAGCTATTATACAATAATTACAATAAAATATATGAGTTATTTTAGCTACAATAAATAAACACCTAATTTTCATTAGTATTAGTTGGAGAAGAAACTAGCAATTAGCCAAGAAAATATTACATTAAGAGGTGGAAAGTTCTTTAAAAAATATTTCATATTGGCCTGGTTTAAACTTAATGTTAACTAAGAAAGTCATTTCTTACAGTTATAATCTAAGTAAAAATGAACCAAAATGAATTTGTTTAGACACTCTATCCTCTTTATCATTGTGGTGTAATTTATCACCAGCAGCTCTGGCTTACTTTAGGGGTGAGTTGTCTGGGGTTCATTTCCTTTACACACTGTCTCAAAAATAGAGATTTCCTAAAAACAGTATTAGAAATTCTTACTTGAAATGGTTGCAGAGATTAACCTTAATTTTGGCTGGAGTCTAATCTTGTCTGGATTTGGC
This sequence comes from Saccopteryx bilineata, assembly GCF_036850765.1. NCBI lineage: Eukaryota > Metazoa > Chordata > Mammalia > Chiroptera > Emballonuridae > Saccopteryx > Saccopteryx bilineata. Next base: position 103,750,106 of record NC_089490.1, read on the forward strand.
TCAATGATAGGACAATAGCTGTGTTTATTAAAAAGAAAAAAAGATCAAAGTTTTGTGTTTAACCACCGTTAGACGCAAAGTTACCAGCAGCATTTATTGCCTTTTATTACAGAAGGACACAGGTACTCAACTCAATACAGCACTGAAAATGCGGTTGGCAGGAATGCGCATTTCACTTATCTTTAAATCTGTTGGGTTACTCAAGTTGCTTGCTAAGGCTGAGAAACCTGGTGGCCTCCCCTTTAACTTACCATTGTTCATATGACTTTTATAAGTTTATGTAAGTGTTACAGGCCCATAGGCAAAGTATTCTGTTAAAAAGTGGTTGAGAAGGCAAATAGCTATATAACAGACATAAGTTAAACAGAAATAAGCTGATCCAAGGAAATTTCTAGGCAAACGTAACTTGATCCTACATAAGGGGCACGATTGTTTTCACTAAGGTAGTTCAAAGAACAGCCAAAAGGGGCAAAAAGCAGATTTGATGCTTTTGTATTTCCCATGAAGTCTGTGTCCATGCATGCAAAAGAAACTTGGGTTATTGAGTTTGAGTAATGGATATGTCATCCAATGTGTATTCATTTTTCCTTTTGTGAAATGAGATCCTCAAAGCCGATATCCTATTTTGTTGTGTTACAGTGATTTGTTAAAGTCATGCTAATAACAACAAAAAAGGACCCATGTTAAAAAAAAAGGGCCCATGTTTTAAAGGGCATATTTCTTTAAACGTATAATTAGAAACGCATGTTAGCTGTTTTGAAAACCTTTTCCAATGTCTGTTAAAATGAATGTTTTTGAATCAGCAAGGTGTTAGATTAGAGAAACAGAGTGTTCTCGGCTGTCCCAGTCCTGAGCACACTGACAGCCTGGTAACGACATCCTGGAACAGAGTGCTGCTTCTGAGGACTGACCACTCTCATGAGGGATATGTGGAAATGGACCATCCTAATGGTAGTTTTTACTTTGATTTTATTTGGGTTCAGAACTAGGGCAGTTACTGGTATGACATAAGATGAGTTAAATTGAGTTTAACCTTTTAAGCTACAGAAAAACATGGGGAATGATCTGGGGCAAATACCTTTTCTCTCCTCAGAAATTAGTCTAGGGCACAATACTGTCTCATAACTTCCCAATCAGCATTTCTGGGATAATGTCAGATTTTGGACAATTACAAAATACCAGACACAAATGTGCAAACCAGATTTCAATTTCTTCTCCACTGACATGAGATTTAAAACAGCCACAGGAACATTTCTAAGTCAGTGTCAATATGTAGTCGCAAATTATCAAAGAAAAGAAACAAATTGGAGTGCATGGGTGTGCAATTTTGTGTTTTGGCATCGGAGGGACAATGAAGTATTCACAACATACAAGCCAAATCATAAAAATAAAATGGGACTTATAATCCCATCATTTTGAAAGAGTAGAATATAGTTCTGACATCTTGCAGATTTGTGATATCCTGACTTTTGCTTCAACAGTCCTAAATAATACAAGTTTTAGAACATAAGTACAATTCTTTTTCTTTTCACAATGTCTCTAAGTGAAGGAATCTTGAGGAAAACTCAATTTCAACAAAAGAAAAACTATCTTAGACATATTTATAAACATGGAAATACTAAAACTAACTGGGACACACACACACACACAATGAGATATCATGTTATTATCAAGAATTAAATGTGATGACCAATAACTATTCCTAATCAAACATTTCTTCCTGCCTTAGTCTAATTCAGTGGTTCTCAACCTGTGGGTCACGACCCCGGCGGGGTCACCTAAAGCCATCAGAAAATACATAATGCATATCAGGTATTTACATTCCGAATCATAACTGTAGCAAAATTACAGTTATGAAGTAGCCACCAAAATTATTTTTTAGTTTGAGGTCACCGCAACATGAGGAACTGTATTGCGGGGTCACGGCATTAGAAAGGTTGAGAACCACTGGTCTAATTTAAACATAGTTAACTAAGAACAAAGGTTACCAAGGAAAAAGAGTATTATTACACCATTTAAAGAAATTGTACTCACTAAAGTTTATTTTTTAAACTTTTATTTATTGATTGATTTTAGAGACAGAGCAAGGGGGGAGAAGGGGAGAGAGAAACATTAATTTGTTGTTTCACTTATTTATGCATTCATCGGTTGACTCTTGTATGTCCCCTGACAAAGAATGGAATCTGCAACCTTGGTGTTATTGGAATAATGCTCTAACCAACTGAGTTATTGGCCAGGGTTCACACTAAAGTTTAACAAAGGAGAAACTGAAAAATGGTTGTATAGCCTATATGTAATATCTAAAAACAAACAAAATTTACAGTTCTCTGTTCTTACTAGGATAAAATGTATACCACTTCTGAAACTAAGAGGTAAAGACATCCCTCTCATTTCTTGAGAATGTCTTATCTCAGAATCACCATGTTGATTTATAAACGGAACTGCCTGCCTCTCTTTGGCATATTTATACAACCAACATGAGTTATCTTTCCCCTAACAGAGAGTAGTCCTGGGTAAGTTCACCAGACCAGTGCTATATTCCGGTAAGGCCTCATTCCAGAGAATCCATATCCTAGATAATAAGCCCAGCATACTTATCTCTCCAAGCTCTATTCCTAAAAACAACCCACTCCATTCCTAAGTAAACTTTTCTAAGTATAAACAATTTTTAAATACACTGGCCTAATTTGTTATTTCAGGATGTATCCCTTGTTTTTGGAATATATACTGAAACGACAAATTCTTTAAAATTCTTTGGTCTACCCTAATGCTTTTTGGGCTCTCTGTCTCATAGCACAGACTGCTAACAGGAACCTTATCAAAATTCTCTGCTCTTTGCTTTTTAAGTTCAAAACCTGCTTATGGAGGAATAAAGAAAACTATTTTTATTATTTGGTAGTAATATTTTCAGTATTAAATAATTGTCATGGAAATTGCTGTGCTTTGTAATTTTTCAGCTGTATTTTAATTATATAACAGTTTATTCCAAACATCTACATGATTAGAAAACTTAACTGAAAATTTTAAAATAGTTGCAACATTTCCCTATCTTTTAAACATAATTTTCTTGGTTCCATAAGATACTTATTATAAGACATCATAGGACCCTGGCTATATAGCTTTGTTGGTTAGTGCCTCTGCTAGTTAGAGCACAGAGGTTTCTGGTTTGATCACTAGTTAGGGCACATACGGGAACAGCTCGATGTTCCTCTCTCTCTCTCTCTCTCTCTCTCTCTCTCTCTCCTCATTCTTCTCTTGATGAAATCAGTAAATAAAAATTAAAAACCACAAAAAAGACATTATATAACTAGAGAACTTAAGTACAGATATTTATTGGTATTATTAATGAAAATAAATTTCCAATTGCTCAAAAATGAGAACTATACATTTCTGAAATAAATCTCTATAAATCCCTAACAGTGTGGCAGATACTTTTAGATATTTTTACTCACCTTGACTGAATCCCCCAGTGATGCAATGAGATGCTGGTTCCTATTGCTATCTTATAGGCTGAAAGGCAGCTTCAGAGAGGGCATTAACTCACAGGTATGCAGAGTTTGTAGGAATTTACTTAGTGCCAACCCTGACTGACAAGCAGAACCCTGGGCTTAACTCTTCTGATTACCTCATGATGTGTCACAAAAACACGGTCACCGCCTCACATAATACTGATTTCAGTGAGCTCTGAGACGGTGAATACAGTTCTTTTACCACTAGATGGCATTTTGAAAATATTTAAATTTCTTGATAAAAATGGCGAAAATTCATAGAAGGCAAAGGCTGTTAAAAGTTATTAAATGATAAGTCGTTCTTCAAATTAAGCTTTATCCTATAAACTAGATGTTCTAAGAATGCAGAGATGTATGGTTAAAAGGAATTTGCATATAGTAAACAGTTGAGTGACATAATCGCTCACATTTTTAAGAAATTACAAATATTTTTATATTAATAATTTTTAATAATTTCTAAAAAGTTCTAAGATCCCTACACATAACGGATTGCTAAAAAATAATGGATATGCACACATGTATACATTCTACAACTCCCAGAGAAACACTGAGTAACACTTTTTTCCCTTTTGTAAATATTTGTCCCTAAGAATTAGCAAAACAGCATATATTTAAAGTATAGAGAATACAGTGGTTTTTAACTGCTAGTCTGCGGATGGATCCGCCAGAAATTTCATGCTGGCCGGCAAAAGAATTAATTAACCACCCTGATGTTGTATGAAGATTATAGACCCAATGATCTAGGTTGAATTCACTTTTGCTCAGAGTGATTTTGCCTTAGCGGTCTCTGAAATAATTCTGTTCTCACTGGTCCCCAAGCATAAAGAGGTTGAAAACCACTGGGATAGGATATACTTTGGTTAATCCTGTGATAAAATAAAAACATCATGTTTCTCTAGACATTTCTTTTCTGGAGCTGCTGAGTCAATTATAGTCTTAAGAGATGATTAAAATACACACACACACACACACACACACACACACAACCACTGAACAGAGGAGAAAACCAACTTTTCAAACCATCGATATTTTATTTAATAAAAATGACTGGGACATTTCTAGAGCTTATAGTATATTTGATATAAAAATAAGGAATTCTCTAAAATATGTACTACAAATACAAAGCTTATGGACTGAAGCTAGAAAGAAAATTTATTTTACATTTCAGTTACCCAAAACAACAGCTTATGGTCTCCTCCAACTACACATAGAGGGAGAGTTCTATGCCAGGAAAGGCCAGATCCAATGGCTACAGAACCAACGAGGATGGGCTATAAAATAAATGAAAATTAAAGAAGCTCAATAAATCATCAAAGTTAGTAAACAAAAACTACCCTTCAAAAATAAAAAATACATCAACACACTGTCTTTATTTATAACAGAATTAAACAATATGCTTCTGCGGAGGTGACATAGCATTATTTGTTTGTAGCTGGTTGGAATGAAGGCTACAAATAATCTGTGAGTAACAGGTGCAGCCTAAGTGAACCAAGCATGTGAAATTATTAATTTAAGTGAAGAAAAAAATAGAAGAAATAAACTGCTTTTTATATAAATATTGACAAAAAGTTTACTACTACTGGTGATTTAAATATCAAAAACAGCCTTCTCTTTCCAATTTAAGCAGATAACAGATATTCATAAATATCTTTAGTTACACATTACAAATTTGGGGGCTGTAAGTAGAAAAGTAAAAAAACACAAATTTAAAAACAATTGCCATGAAACATCTCCACATTACCTGTGGGTGTCCTAAATGATGAATTTGAAACTGGCTTGCCATTTTTCCAGGATAACCAGTGGTTGCAAACAAGTGTTCACTAATTGTGGACCATCTAAGAAAAAAAAAGGGTAAAAATAAGTACAGTATCTTACAGATTACTATAAGTTTTTCTGAAACAGGTTATTTATTTATTTATTTATTTGCACTTTATAACCTTAAATTTGTTAATATGGCTTTAAAATTAGAGTGGGAATTCCAGGAAAGTTAACTACATATTCTCATTCTGTGAATATTTATTACGTGTTTATTGTGTGCCGCTTTGTTAAGTTCCAAAGTTACACAAGGTTAGCAGTTGTATTTTCACAACCAAAGGGCTGACAGTGCAGTAGAAAAGGCAAACAAGACATCACACAGATATAAAGTATTTCACAGTATAACACACTAAAAAAACTGAATTTTCTTATTGACATTTGTTCTAATAGTGATAAACTCATGAGTTTAAATTCCTCGGGATAACTACAACACTTAGAATATGTAGGTATTTAAATATTTAAGTTTCAAGGCATCCTAGACATTGGAATACAATAAATCAATGAATTCTACAAGTGCTATTAGAGCTCTGGTGCATGTCCAGCACTCTAATAAGTAGAGGAGATATGAGAAGAAAAAAAGAATTCCTTGACAAGGAAAAAAGAATGTGTGGCAGACCTTATTGCTTGTCCAATAGCCATTCTGCCCCCTTTCCATGCTAACTGAATCCCAAATATATTCTGCAGAGCATGTCCAGCCCCAAAGGATGAGACACAACTGGTTTAAGGCAATGACAGCAATTCCCAATGTAGAGGGAGTACTCTTCCTCCCCCCCTTGCTTTGGACAATGTGGGATGGATGATGATACGATGCCTGGTACTCTGGTAGCCATCTTGTGATGGTGAAGCAACAAGTCCAAAGCCTTGCCATTGAGGATGGCAGAGAAAAAGGTTTGAACTCTTGATGACACTGATGAGCTATTAGACCAATTCTGAGACAGCCTCCTTCAGACTGTTTGCTAAGTACCACAGTTCATGAATTTTTAAGTGTTTATTTGTTCACATCTCTGAAATCAGGATGCATCTTACAATTGATGGCATTCTTCCATTTAGTTGAGTATATTTGTTTTTCTTAGGAGCACAGAAAGTGGCATCCCCAAGTTCTACAATTTTATTGGGAGTATCTGAGATTTGATATAAGATAGCATATAATCAATGTAATACTAGTCTCTGTTATAAGTTCTCCTATTACTTGAAGCTGAAAGTACCCTGAAGACTAGATTATCCAATGGAATATTATGCACAAATAAATGAAGAAAAACCAAGGTAGACAAGTCCACATTAATTTAAGTGAAAAAAAGAGCAAGTTGCAGATAAATATCTAACATATTCTCATTTAGCACAAAAATGAAGTTTCTATGTATAAATATTGGGTCCACCTACATTTTATATCTTGAATCAGTACAAACAACAAGGAAGCATATGCTCCAGACTGTGGGGTGTTATTTGTATAGTGGCAACATGTTTTGTGTGTTTTATAATATTTTTTAAAAAACCACTGAAAAACAAATCACTCCCTTGACTAAACCAAAAGATAAAAGCAAAAACTTAGGAAAACAACATAGCCATTTATAAAGCTATGATAGAAAAAAAGACAACCACCAAACACACAAACAAACACATACACAAACAAACAAAACCCCAGAACAAAGGAGAGGACTGGTGAAGTGTTCCAGGTGGTGGCACAGCAAGAACAAAGTAACCAGACTCAAGAATTAAATCATAACGCCAACAAGAATGGTACAGTACCTAAATGTGCAGGCTCGGTCCATGTGGACAGGTCTCTTAACTTGAGGGTAACTAAAAGATAATATTTTGGATTTTAGGAATTATGTGCTAGTCTCAAGGAGAACTTAAATTAAGGTTTAAAATGTATTTTCTTTTTAAAGAATACAATGTCCAATATACTTAAACTGTGACAAAATTTCAAATAAGCATTGGATTAAAACAGATGAAATATGATAATGATATAAGAACGACACAGAATTATTATAAAACCCGATCACTCAACAGGGTCAGTGTTTTTCTTCTTCTTTTTCATGTAAGTAAACAATGCTCAGATCACAGGTTTCGTCCTCTGCATTGCTCTTTCTGGGTTATATTCAAAGTAAACCTGCAGAGCACAGGATGCCCATCTGTATTATCTAAGAACCTAAAGCTCGGGCCCTTCTACAGGAGAGACTTACATTTTGGTTGACAGTGAGGGCCAGCTATACAAAAACGGCTCAATGGATCCTTTAAAAATAGTGACTAATTTTCTGGTAAGCAATAAAGGTACTAAAAAATACCTGGATCGAGTAATATCCCAAATTAACCAATCATTCCCTGCAACAGCTCCAATTTTGAAGGTGTTTTTTAAGCACCAGTGTGCTGACATTAGTGGCATCTGTTCTGATTCAAGAGACAAAATAGCCTGTTGGGCCAGAAGATCATAAAATCGAATTGTTCCATTCTTTTCTGCAACCATCAGCTGTAAGACAGAAAAATAAAGAAAATTCAACTACCCTAATTCACCAAATTTGAGAAGTAGGCAGAGGATTCAATTTATACAGTAAAATTCAAGTATTTGCAGATATTATAAATGAAAGACGAAGTGCAAAGGAAGTAAGAAAGACTATGTAAAACTCTTTACCAAATATATATTTTAAGAAACCTTACAGAAAATTGGCAAAAGAAAGACTCAAGAAAATTTGGTTCAGTTTTAAGTGATATATGGTCACCAGAAATAAATCAGTCTAAGGATTCATTTTGGGAAAAGTCCTTAAGTTATATTGTCCAGAAAGAATAGATAAGTGTGTATCTAGCAAGAGAGATATTGATGTGTTACATATTCTATTTTTTTTTTTTGTGTGTGTGTGACAGAGACAGAGGGAGACAGAGAGAGCAACAGATAGGGACAGCCAAACAGGAAGGGAGAGAGATGAGAAGCATCAATTCTTTGTTGCAGCACCTTAGTTGTTCATTGATTGCTTTCTCATATGTGCCTTGACCTTGGAGGGGGTCTATAGCAGAACGAGTGACCTGTTGCTCAAGCCAGCAACCTGGGGCTCAAGCTAGCAACCATGGGGTCATGTCTATGATCCCACGCTCAAGCCAGCAACACCGCATTCACGCTGGTGAGCTCGCACTCAAGCCCACACTCAAGCCGGCGACCTCGGGGTTTTGAACCTGGGTCCTCTGCGTCCCAGTCTGATGCTCTATCCACTGTGCCACTGCCTGGTCAGGCTGTGTTACATATTCTCATGCAACGTAAGTTTGTATCCAGATAGAAGGCAGCATGGCATGCTTAAGGAGCATAGACTTACTTGGGGAGTAAGGCTATACCTTCCACTTAAAAGCTGACTTGACCAAGTTATAAGGCTTTGATTGGTGGAACACTAGACAGCACTCACTATGCTTGGGGGCCATTTTGCATAGTGAAGTTACTAACAAAAAGCACAAAGATGTGGCACTAAATAGACCATGTAGGACACTCATTTACAGCATGAGAGCAAAAATGGGGAGAGCAGCACTTTATTTGAATTTGTCTGGAAACATGCACATTAGCTGACTCAAATTTTTTTGCTCCTGTGCATGTGTCTGTGACGTGGAAGTGCCATGAGTACTGATTCTGAAGTTACATATAAGTTTCACTGAGTGGAAAAATTTATAAATATGGAATCCATGAATGTTATAGATCAACTCTATACACACATGTATATGCAAAATACTATGCTAATTTGACAGACGACAAAGGTAAAAGAAATAATCATAGATCTTAAAACCTTCCATCTAGAGAAAAGAATTGTGAAAAAAAATTGGACCATAAGTGAAGGCAAAATACCCTGGGATACAAAAGGAGGAATTATTTACAATATGGTTCATCTTTGGTATTATGGGATTATTAATAAAAAAGGTAGAATTTAAAACTACTCAAGAATCAGCAGAATGTTTAAATACTAATACTAATGACAATAACATGAGCTCAATGACAAAGACACAACAAAAACAAGCACAGCACCGAGCTTTACATGCCTTGCCTAATTTAATTCTCAACTGCTTGCAAGGAAATCGTTATCATTAATCCTGTTTTTCAGAAGAGAGACAGGTTCAGAATGATTCAAATAACTTGTTGAGGCTGCACTGCTAGCCTATGGCAGAGCCTCATTTGAACTCAGGCCTTGAACCTAGGTCTGTCTAACTACAGAGCACACGTGTTCCTAACTACAAGCTAGGTTGGTCAGTGGTCTGCTGTACTATACATATTTGAGGGTGGGGAATGACTGGAAAAGGGAGGAGACCAAGGAAGACTAACCAGGACCTAGTAAAAATATTTGAGATTTTGAATCTGACTCAAAATCTTGAGGATTTCAGGGATAACTTAGACTGTGGAAGGGCCAAGTCTACCCAGGCCCAGTCCCAAACTAGGAAGGGCAGGCAATAAAGCATGGTGGGTTAAGTGTGCAACCTCTCTAGCCAAACTGTCTGGGTGGCTAGTAGGTTCCAGCTCTGCCCTTTGGAGCTACATGATTTTGAGTAAATAACCATGTTGTGCCTCAGGTCCTCATTAGTACAAATAGGGCTAATAACAATACTTACTTCATAGACTCTTGGAGAACAGTTATGAGTTCACATATGTGAAGTACTTAGAACTGTTTTGGCACACAGTTGGCACTAAAAAAACATGAGCTATTATTATAGGTTGAAGTCAGATTGAAAACAGTTGTACTAAAAATTTTCTTTATTTACTATCTCTAAAACTGAGCTCAATTGTGATATTTTTGTTGTTATTGTTAAAAGAGCAGATAGATTTAAAAAGTTAAATTTGGGAACTGGTGGATCTAAAAATCTTACAGAGGAATTTTTCCTTTAGGACTTCTCAGAACCATAAACAGTGATAAGCACTGAATTTTCATGGGGGGAATATCTAAAGTAGCACAGAACAAGACTGAGGTCAAACCTGTGGCTGTGACTTTGGGCAAATTATTTAAAAACCTTCTCATATTTCAGTTTTCTTATCTATAAAATAGAAGAATATTACCAAATTCAGAGTGCCTTGTGAGAATTACATGACAGAACACATGTGCAGTACTCAGCATAGCTCCTGGCACTGAGAAAGCATTTAGTAATTGTTGATCGTCACACCTCATTTCATTTAGTGGCTCCCTAACCCCTTTTCTCTTTGGGTCAGAGACCGAAATATCTTCAATCCCAATTCTCTAATCTCATGACATCCTAAATTCTTGGTTCTGTTATAACTTCCTGCTGAAGTCCTAGCTCCAACTGTGGTTTATTGGAATTAAAAGCTTAGTTTCTGGAGATCTTTCAACTTTTGTGTCTTTTTACTATTAAACGCTAGCATTTGCTTTGTGCTTTCCAGATTATATGACTCTGTTATATCCCATATGATTTTCATAAGAATTCTGAGATAGATAATCATGGACCCATCCCTCTCTCTCTCTCTTCTCTTGCTGCCTCCTTTTCATCAAGACCAAGCACAACAGGACAAAAACTCCAGGCTTGAGTTGATATGGCGGACCACTAGATTGCATTAGCAGTGATGATAATGTCAAAATGACAAGTAGCTAAAATGGATTGCATGATTATTATGTGACAGGTTCTCTTTTAAGGATTTTAGAAATGTTCACTCATTTCATCTTCATAAGCTTCCATTTTCTGAGCAAGAAAGTGAAAGCAGTGACTGAGAGAGCTAGTAACTTGCCAGAGATCACGCAGCTAGTCAGTGGTGAACTGGGATCTGACTCCAGGCAGTTAACTCAAGTTCATAGTCTTTCTATTTATTCATTTTTTTTAGCAAGGGGGAGAGAGACAAGAGAGAGGGAGACAAAGAGAAAGAGAGAGAGAGAAGGGAGAGAAAGGGGAAGAGCAGGAAGCATCAACTCCCATATGTGCCTTGACCAGGCAAGCCTAGGGTTTTGAACTGGTAACCTCAGCATTCCTGGTTGACGCTTTATCCACAGGTCAGTCTCGGGTTCATCCTCTTAATCACTTCTGTGTCATCTTTCTGTATTTCAGGTTTTTGAGTTTAGTAGTGACATGATGAAACTGGTATTTTAAGCTTAGTTTAACTAAAGTAGGCAAGAAGAATCAAACAGAGGAGGACCAAAGACTTTAGAAACAAGCTAAGGAGCTAAGGGTTACTCTTGAGACCAGAAAGGTGAAGAATGCACCTTTATTATGGAGAGAAATGTATTCTAGTGACAGTGAAGGAAAAATTAAAGGACCTAAAAATGTTTGTGTTAAAGGGAAGGAAAGATATCAAAGGTCACTTGAGGATTTTGAGTTTACATGATTTGGGGCAGGGGATTCCAAACATTCTGAAGTCATGGAAACAGTAAGAAAAAAAAAGAGATAAGCTAGGGTGGAATTTTAATGATATACCAGTATATATATGAGGAAAAAACACTAACTTAAAGCATATAGATGAAATGGATGTAATAACCACAAATTAGGCATTAAAATATGTTTTCAGATAGAAGTTGTAATAAATTCTCTCATTTCTCATCTAGGTCAGTTTTTAAAAAGTAGCCCATTTTATTTATACATGGGAATATGAACATTTTGGTAGAATCACTAATTATGCTTCATGGAGACTCACTTCTGCAAGGGAGAAATCTAGGTATAAAATTTAGAACATGAATTCATAAATTATATATGGAAACAATCTTTACATATGTAAAATGAGTCAATTAGAAAATTTCACTCATGTACATACAGAGTATAATTCTAGTTCTGAAAGATACAATACGTCTGAAATAAGTGTTCATGAAATCCCAGGACACAAGAAACACATTAAATAGTCTGGGGCATCTCAGCTCAGAATTACCTCTTCTCTGAAGGCTGTGAACAGATATGATTAATCTTTCTTTATGCCATCATGCTGCTTCCTAGATTTTATGATTCCAATCCTTAAAATCTGTGTTGCTGTATGTACATATATTTCTTCTTTGTAAGTCAGTGTATAACTTAAGGATAAGACTTTATTCATTCCTTTAGCCTCTATTACAATAAAGGGTAGGTGAGAACCACCCCTTGCAACAATTAACAAATACATGGTGAAAGAAGGGTTGGCAGAGGAGAATGAAAAAGAGAAGATACAGGGAAAGATGCTCAAGAGGACCAGAGTAATGCACCTTTAAAGACTAAGTGAACGGGTTTCAAGACAGAAGTGCGTAACAGTGTAAAAAGCTGCTATGAGATTAAGAATGGAAAAGCCCACTGGATTTGTTAGAAATACCATTGATGACTTCTAAGAGAGTAGTGGAGACTGAGTGAGATTATAGGGCTAGACCAAGAACTTGGAAATGAGAAACAGAAATCAAAGGTTCAAAATATAGAAAGAAAGGTGTGAAGAAGATAGACAAATTAAATGGGGAAATGAAAGATTGTAATGGTTAAGAGTAAGAACTATGGAGCAGGCTGCTTGGATTCAAATGCCAATTCTTCCAGGTAGGAGCTGTGTGACTTTGCCAAGTAACTTAATTTCTCTAAGCTTTGGTTTCCTTATCTGCAATATGAGGCTCTCATTAGGGTGCCTATATCTTAAGGCTGCCATGAGGACTAAATGAGCTGCTAACATACATGAAATGCTGACAATGGGCCAAACATATGTAAGTATATGTTTGCTATGATCATTCAAGCTTGCCTTTTTGTGCAAGTATGAGGAAAGAAAAGATTTATTGGAAATGTATGAATACTTTAGAGCAGGGGTCGGGAAACTTTTTGGCTGAGAGAGCCATGAATGCCACATATTTTAAAATGCAATTCCGTGAGAGCTATACAATGACCCATGTATATTACACATTATCCAATAAAAATTTGATGTTGTCCCGGAGGACAGCTGTGATTGGCTCCAGCCACCCGCAACCATGAACATGAGCAGTAGGAAATGAATGGATTGTAATACATGAGAATGTTTTATATTTTTAATGTTTTTTTTTTTTTTATTAAAGATTTGTCTGTGAGCCAGATGCAGCCATCAAAAGGGCCACATCTGGCTCACGAGCCTTAGGTTCCCGACCCCTGCTTTAGAGCAATGAATGCAGAATGCTTAAGGAACTGACATCAGCTTGAAACAACTGAAGGATTAACTTTAAGAAGATGAACGTGGTAATGTCTTAGATATTACAGAAAGATAAAATAGAGCAGTGGTTTTCAACCTTTTTACACCTGGAGATGGGTGAAAATAGAATTATTTGGGGGAATGCTAAGGCAGAAATCTATCTGAGCATAAGCAAATTTGACTAAGATCAATGGATCTGTAATCTTCATACAACACCTGAGTGGTTAACTCTTTCGCAGACCAGCATGAAATTTCTCGTGGACTGGTCCATGCTCCGGTAGTTGAAAGATACTGAATAAAGCGATGCCCAAGAAAAGATAATAGCAAAAGAGAGAACTCTTGTTGAATGGCTCCTATCTTCTCAATGAAAGGAGTTAAGGTAAGAAAGCTGTACTTTATATAGGAATTGAATATCATTACAGTTACTGTATGTCAAATTTCCCGTATGCCTCTGATGCTTTCTGTTATACATTGCTTACAAGCATGGATTTAAATTTAAAATTTTTTTAAACAAATATTGCTACTAGATAGTCTGGGCATCACTTTTTAGACTGCAATTTATCAGAAAAAAGTGCACTCTGAATAAATGCCACTTACAGGTGATGCCTGTGAAATAAAAACTTAATTATACAAAGCTTTTAAGGCAGATTTGTAAAGTAAATATATTTATGACAATTAGAATCTCTGGGATGAAAAAAAATCATTGATTTTTCTCCTCCTTGTGTGCGTGTAGTACACATGTACATATCTTTTCAGCTTGATAAAAGAAAGCTAAGTTATAAATAACAACCTTAAAAGTTTCCTCAGGATGCCAGCACACACTCATTCCAGGGGAATTAAGTACAAAATGAGATGTCTGCATTCCCTCCAAGTTCCAAATCCTAAGAAAAGAAAAGAAGTATAATTTTAAATATTTTTGATATATCACTACAAAAAAAAAATTTCCATGAGTTTATTCAAAGCTATTAACTAAAGATTATACAGGAGACATTTGTACTTAAAATATATCTTTTAAAGACAATTATAACATAATTATAATTATTTTAGAAATGGTGAAAGTAGTATATAAAGAATTTAACTTCTACCCTACTTTATCTTGGGAAACCAGTCATATACATTTTTTCTTTAATAAATACGGTAACAGCTATAACTAAATTATTCATATCCTCCTTATTTTGTGGGCAGAAGCATTCCTACATCTGTAGTCATTTCAATTAACAATTTCTACCAACCATGCCCACCCCCAAGCACATGCCCCACTCCCCTGGGGCTCCCATTTTCAAACTAACATATAAAGAAGCTAGTACGAGGTGATGTGAATTTAGCATAATAAGTAATTTTGTAATTGTTGCTTATTCCTTCTGCCTCTGGGCTTCCATTTCAGGGACTAATTCCTATCATATGTTTTTTGATTTGGCTTACTTCCCCAATTCTTCCTCAAGGTAGTCTGATAGACAGCTACCACATTAAAGTGAACTGAAGGAAAATATATCTGGTTTCTCCCATACTCCTCTATAACTAATGTGGCTTTCTATCTCAATTTCTTTCCCATCCTGAGTGGAGATCAAGAGTCAGAAATCTCTCTTTGTTGTATGAAGGGTTATCCCCTAATCAGATGGGTAATTTTCCAGCTCATTCCTCACACTTAGCCCCTACTATATCTCAATGGTTCTGAGTGTGGCACAGTTAGCATGGCAGGAGACAAAGTTAGTGGGTGTTTGGCAAAGTGTCCACAGAATTCTGGTCCTTAAGAACTGAATTCATTTATTAGAATGTCTTGGACTTTTTTTTCTAGGTTTTATAGTTCATACCTCATTAGGAATGGTAATAATTTTTATCTTTTATTTTTTTATTTTTTAACTTTTTAAAAAATTAATTTTAATAAGGTGACATTGATCAATCAGGGTACATAGGTTCAGAGAAAACATCTCCAGGTTATTTTGACATTTGATTGTTTTGCATACCCATCACCCAAAGTCATATAGTCTTCTATCACCTTCTATCTGGTTTTCTTTGTGCCCCTCCTCTCCCTTCACCCCTTTCCTCCACCCCTCCCCCCTGTAACCACTACATTCTTGTCCATGTCCCTCAGTCTCATTTTTATGTCCCACCTATGTATGGAATCATATAGTGCTTAGTTTTTTTCTGATTTACTTATTTCACTCAGTATAATGTTATCAAGGTCCATCCATTTTGTAAATGATCTGATGTCATCATTTCTTATGGCTGAGTAGTATTCCATAGTATATATGTACCACTTCTTCTTTATCCAATCCTCTATTAAAGGGCTTTTTGGTTGTTTCCATGTCTTAGCCACTGTGAACAATGCTGCAATGAACATGGGGCAGCATGTGTCTTTACGTACCAGTGTTTTTGAGTTTTGGGGGTATATACCCAGTAGAGGGATTGCTGGGTCATATTGTAGTTCTGTTTTCAATTTTTTGAGGAACCACCATACTTTCTTCCATAATGGTTGTACTACTTTACATTCCCACCAACAGTGGATGAGCGTTCCTTTTTCTTCACAGCCTCTCCAACACTTGTTATTACCTGTCTTGTTGATAATAGCTAATCTAACAGGTGTGAGGTAGTATCTCATTGTAGTTTTGATATGCATTTCTCTAATAGCTAATGAAGATGAGCATCTTTTCATATATCTTTGGCCATTTGTATTTCTTCCTGGGAGAAGTGTCTGTTCATGTCCTCTTCCCATTTTTTTATTGGATTGTTTGCTTGTTTGTTGTTGAGTTTTATGAGTTCTTTGTATTTTTTGGATATTAGGTATCAGCTGTGCTGTTGATTGAAACTATCATCTCCCATTTAGTTGGCTGTCTGTTTATTTTGTTGTCAGTTTCTCTTGCTGAGCAAAAGCTTCTTAGTCTGATGTAGTCCCATTCATTTATTTTTGCCTTCACTTCCCTTGCCTTTGGAGTCAAATTCATAAAGTGCTCTTTGTAACCAAGGTCCATGAGTTTAGTACCTATGTTTTCTTCTATGTAATTTATTGTTTCAGGTCTTATACTTAGGTCTTTGACCCATTTTGAATTAATTTTGGTAAAAGGGGACAAACTGTAGTCAAGTTTCATTCTTTTGCATATGGCTTTCCAGTTTTCCCAGCACTATTTGTTGAAGAGGCTTTCTTTTCTCCATTGTGTGTTGTTGGCCCTTTTATCAAAAATTATTTGACCATATACATGTGGTTTTATTTCTGGGCTTTCTATTCTGTTCCATTCGTCTGAGTGTCTATTTTCCTGCCAATACCATGCTGTATTGATTATCATGGCTCTATAATATAATTTGAAGTCAGGTATTATAATGTCCTCAGTTTCGTTCTTTTTTCCTTAGGATTACTCTGGCTATTCAGGGTTTTTTATAGTTTCATATAAACCTAATGATTTTTTGAGGAACAATAACAATTTTAACAAACTTAAAGAATTTATCTTTAGCCTGACCAGGTGGTGGCACAGTGGATAGTGTCGGACTGGTATGCAGACGACCCAGGTTCAAATCTGCGAGGTCACCGGCTTGAGCAGGGCTCATCCAGCTTGAGCACTGGTTCACCAGCTTGAGCGTGGGGTTGCTGGCTTTAGCGTGGGATCAGACATGACCTCATGATTGCTGACTTGAGCCCAAAGGTCTTTGGCTTAAAGCTCAAGGTTGCTGACTTGAGCAAGGGGTCACTCACTCTGCTGAAGCCCCCGTCAAGGCACATATGAGAAAGCAATCAATGAACAACTAAGGTGACGCAATGAAGAACTGATGCTTCTCTCTCCCTTCCTGTTTGTTTGTCCCTATCTGTCCCTCTTCTGTCTCTGTAAAAAAAACAAAAAAAAAAGAATTTATCTTTAAAGTCTAGGCAAAAACTTATTTCAATGAAAGTAGACATATTTATTGAACAATGCTACTATTCTGTATCAATCAGCATTAATCTAAATATTTTTTCTTCCTTGAAGAAGTTATAGGGTCTTCAATCATGAAATATTATAGTGACATATAAACTAATGTAAATGTCTTTCAAAATGATTATTTGTTTAGATAATTTAGAAGCATATTCTTTTCTCTTGCCAAATCAACACTTTTCATCTGTATGTACTATAAAACAAAGAGAATTACACTTTATTTGAAGAGGTAAATTAAACTTACAAGAGTTTATGCAATTGTGTTTCATTCCCCACAATGAAGATTATTAATTATGGCAACTTACTATTTCTTTCTTCTCCATTGTCTTATGTATAATAAAGGGCTGGGCTAGCATGTATTTTACCACAGTTGAAATAGGAATTTGTCTTGCAAATTCAGTGAGTCCTGTTAGGGAATTCCCTGTTAGGGAATGATTTAAAGGCTCCATTCTTTCAATTTTAATTCTAATATGTATTTGATTTTTGTTTGCAATTATATAAATTAAATACATACTGGAATATTTTCATGGTTTCTTTCCTTTTCAAATGAAAGAAACTGAAGATGTAGAAAAATATGGATAAAGATATTCTATAAAAACAGGTCAATTAAGAAAGTGTAGCCCTGGCCGGTTGGCTCAGCGGTAGAGCATCGGCCTAGCGTGCGGAGGACCCGGGTTCGATTCCCGGCCAGGGCACATAGGAGAAGCGCCCATTTGCTTCTCCACCCCTCCGCCGCGCTTTCCTCTCTGTCTCTCTCTTCCCCTCCCGCAGCCAAGGCTCCATTGGAGCAAAGATGGCCCGGGCGCTGGGGATGGCTCTGTGGCCTCTGCCTCAGGCGCTAGAGTGGCTCTGGTCGCAACATGGTGACACCCAGGATGGGCAGAGCATCACCCCCTGGTGGGCAGAGCGTAACCCCTGGTGGGCGTGCCGGGTGGATCCGGGTCGGGCGCATGCGGGAGTCTGTCTGACTGTCTCTCCCCGTTTCCAGCTTCAAAAAAATACGTAAAAAAAAAAAAAAAAAAAAGAAAGTGTATTCCTGTCCAATGAACCAATTTAAAAAAATGATTTTATTGTAATGACACTAGTTAACATAATAATATAGGTTTCAGGTGCCCAATTCAACAACACATCTGTACACTGTACTGTGTGTTCATCCCTCATGGTCAAGTCTTTGTCCATTAGTATTTATCCCCCTACAGCCTCCTCTCCTCCCTATCCTCACCCTGGCTGAAACAATTTTTTTCCATTGTATTTTATTCTGAACAGAACCTGACACTTTTAAAATAAAAACTGACTTAAAAATGAGGAGTGTGATCAAGATTATTTATAGATTGAATAAAAATAGTTTATGATTTATAATTATATGCCTATTAAATAATTCTCATTGGTTGCATAATCCAAGTACCAACTATGCAAAATATAACAAACTGGGCTGAAATAAGTTATCATAACTAAATTCACTACAGATGGTACACTTTAAGTGTTAAGTCATATTTCCTTTTTAGATTCCATATTTCAGCTCTTCTCAAATCTTCATTTTTGTGTCTTTTCTACATGGCTCATCTAGTTAATATTAGTTCCACCAGATAAAGTCACATTTATAGAATATTTTTTTATATAATAAGAATACACAAATCTTAAACATAAAGCTCAAAGAAAACACACTAAAAGAAAACAGTATCCAGCCCTGGCCAGTTGGCTCAGCGGTAGAGCGTCGGCCTAGCGTGTGGAGGACCCGGGTTCGATTCCTGGCCAGGGCACACAGGAGAAACGCCCATTTGCTTCTCCACCCCTCCGCCGCGCTTTCCTCTCTGTCTCTCTTTTCCCCTCCCGCAGCCAAGCTCCGTTGGAGCAAAGATGGCCCGGGCACTGGGGATGGCTCTGTGGCCTCTGCCTCAGGCGCTAGAGTGGCTCTGATCGCAACATGGTGACGCCCAGGAAGGGTAGAGCATCGCCCCCTGGTGGCAGAGCGTAGCCCCTGGTGGGCGTGCCGGGTGGATTCCGGTCGGGCGCATGTGGGAGTCTGTCTGACTGTCTCTCCCTGTTTCCAGCTTCAAAAAAAAAAAAAGAAAAAAAAAAAAGAAAAAGAAAACAGTATCCAATTTAAGAAAGACTATTTCCAGTCTGGCCTGTGGTGGCACAGTAGATAAACCTTTGGCCTGGAATGCCGAAGTTGCTGGTTCGAAACCCTGGGCTTGCCTGGTCAAGGCATATTCAACAAGCAAGCAGTGAACAACTAACATGAAGCAACTATAGGTTGATACTTCTCATTCCATGCTCCCCTCTCTCCTGTCTCTGTAAAATCAACAAATAAAGTATTAAAAAAAAAAAGTCTATTTCAGCACTCCAAAAGTCATCTTGTGCTTCCTTCTTGTCATACTTCTTTGCCCTCTCGTAAAAGGTACCCAACTATCCTGACTTCTAACACTATTAATTTTGCCTGTTTTGAATATCAAAAATGGCAAAATTTTGATTTTCATCCACCTGACCTGTGGTGGCACAGTGGATAAAGCGTTGACCTGGAACGCTGAGGTCGCTGATTCAAAACCCTGGGCTTGCCTGGTCAGGGCACATATGGGAGTTGATGCTTCTTGCTCCTCCCCACTAATCTCTCTCTCTCTAAAAATGAATATATAAAATCTAAAAGAAGAAAAAAAAACTTTAAAAAAATGGGATCATATGGTATATATATTTGCTTGGTCTGGCATCTTTCACTCATCATTAGATTCTGTAAAATTTATCAACATTGGTGCAAGTTGTTGTATTTTGTTAATTCTCATTGTTCTATGTAGTATTCCATTAAGTAAACTGCAACGTATTCACTGATACTAGTGCTGATAAACATTTAAGTTGTTTCAAATTTTTGGTCATTACCAAAACAAAGCCTCTATAAACTTCTTGCACGTCTTTTAGTGACCACAGATACCAACACACCTACTTCCCCTACACTTACACACAAACACACACACACAGACCCCCACCCATCTGCTGATTATGTATGTACTCAGGCATGGAATTGCTGGATAGTAGCTTACAAATACATTCAACTTTAGCAGGTATTGTTAATAGGTTTCCAAATTGGCTATACCTCCTTTTTCTTTTTTTTCCTTTTTTTCTCTTGTATTTCTTTTAAATTACCAACTGAAAAACTCTAAACTTCCTCTAACACATTTTCTGACAAAAAACAATCTTAAAAAATAAAATATCTGAATGGCAAAAGGTACAGCTTTTTAACTGGTCTTATTTGTAAGGTAGATTTCTCAGATCATCTGTTTTTTCTTGTATTTTTTGTCATTTTCATGTATCCATAAATAAATAAATTTGCATCAGTTTTAAATGTAGTGAACACAATTTATACAGTAGAATATCTCTTAACTGACCTTCTGAAACTCTTCCTTTGTTCCTCTGTAGTTGATGACAACTAACTAAAGGTATGTACTGTATCTAAATTTAAAAACAATTCTTAAATTAGGCATGTGAGACAGTTAAAAAAGATTAAGCAATAAATATTATAAAAATCTAGATATATTTAAACTAGGACTACTTAGCGAGTGTTTTCATTGTAGACACTGCATTATATTACAGGTGTAGGTCATGCAAAAAAGAGGTCCCCAACACTAATCAATGGACATGTAACAAGAAAAAAGAAAGCCTTGGGCTCATGTAAAAAGGTTGGCAAATGGCAAGTTGACAAGTTTTCATATGTATAATATGTTGTGTATGAAAATAAGGTAGGTAGACATTTAAATGATCTCATGAGTTTACTACTTTTTGCTTATCTAAAGAACTATGGTTTAGACCACGAAAGGTAAGAGAGTTTCCACTGAAATGAGAAAAAAAGTCTATAAATTTGGATATTCATTTTTATATTTCTAAATTTATTGTTATCTATTAGTTTATAATAAATAAAATTATCTAAAAGTTAATTATAACCACAGAAATATAATTTTCAGAAAAGTGATAAATCATAGAAAATCTGTTAGGGTTAATAGCCTAGTTAATATACATAAGGAAACATATAGAAAGACCATTTATAAAAGTAGAAAAACATAACTATAAATTTAAAACAAGCTTGATCAAAAATCAGGATCTATATGAAAGATATATGTCTTAAATGTTTGCAAAGAAAATTTCAAAGTAAAAGCTTTTGAGGTAAAGTCAATCTGCTGACATATTAAGAAGCCACTACTATAGACTGAATCAAAGGCCATCCCTCTTCAAGTAAGTAAAACAAAAGTATTTATCCAATTTGACTATAATTATAACAAATATCTCCAACCACTCCCAATTTTGTAGTCCTAAGTAGAACTCTTAGATATAGCTGTATGTATGGATGTAGAGCTATAGAGATCTAAGATAATGAATTCTAATTACTTGACTTTTGGTAGTTCATTGTTAAAATTATTTGGTAGTTTATTGTTAAATTATTTCAGGCTGAGTGCTTTTCAGCAGAACATTAAGTATTCCTACCATATATTATTTAAATGTAGTTGTTCCATTTAGTTAACAAAAAGATCCCATAAACTGGTTGTTGGCATATTGAGGATATCCTAGGTATTCTCAAGGGCCTTTTAAAGTGAAAATTAGTAGAGGAAGATACTGTTCCCTCTGAGCATTCAAAAGGAAACTTCCTGGGTAATACTCTGTTCTTTCATTTGTTTGTTCTCTATTTTTAATTGGCAGCTCACTGTGTGTTATGGAGTTCACTATATAAAGAAATTTCTGCTACCAAATGTTTTTGACAAAACAGACAAAGAAGGAATGGATGACATTAAATGATACATCTGTATCCATTTGGCCTTCTGTAACTGGTAAAGCAAAAAATATAAACCACAATTTAAAAGACATGGCTGGATCATATGAATCACTGTATTAATTAAATATGACAGCAAGAACTAAAGTAATACGGAGATGTAGTTAATAAGGATGAGAAGGCACTTTACAATGTTAGTGGGTGTAGGAAAGGGACCTCCAGCATTTATAGACAACAAACATTTTCCACTAAATTTGTGATAGCAAAATGAAGATTGTCCCCTCTTATTTCCAAATAATCTGTAAATTATTTATCATGTTATGGATGATTCAAAAAAGGAACAGACATGTTGCATTTCTTTATTAAGTGTTAAAAATCTGGCTTTAAGTGCAAAAGGAGTTCAGAGGTTGGGGACCACATAATTGAAAACATCAGTCTAGAGATTAGATGGATATGGCAGGTTAGAGTGGTGAATAAATCAACTTTATCAGCCTGTGGCTTAGACTACGAAGAACTTTGGTAGCTAGGCAAAAAGTCTTATTAGTGGAGGCAACAAAATGGCATAATAGTATAAAATCAGTTTTGTAAAGAGTGCCTTAAGTATGTCAGTGTTTGAAATATATTGAGTTAAGATTAGACTAATTCTGCTTTTCAAAAATACTCCAAACTACTAACCAAATAATATTAATGTACCAGTGGTATTCATAATAAAAGAAATAGATTTCCCCTGGCCGGTTGGCTCAGTGGTAGAGCGTCGGCCTGGAGTGCAGAAGTCCCGGGTTCGATTTCCGGCCAGGGCACACAGGAGAGGCGCCCACCTGCTTCTCCACCCCTCCCCCTCTCCTTCCTCTCTGTCTCCCTCTTCCCCTCCCGCAGCTGAGGCTCCATTGGAGCAAAGATGGCCTGGGCGCTGGGGATGGCTCTGTGGCCTCTGCCTCAGGCGCTAGAGTGGCTCTGGTCGCAACATAGCCACGCCCAGGATGGGCAGAGCATTGCCCCCTGGTGGGCAGAGCGTTGCCCCCTGGTGGGCGTGCCGGGTGGATCCCGGTGGGGCGCATGCGGGAGTCTGTCTCTCCCCGTTTCCAACTTCAGAAAATTTCAAAAAAAAAAAAAGATTTCCAGAAATTTTACTGATTTGAGATTAAGAAGAATTATAAGGGTAACAATGAGAGATAATTGCATGTTTATATTACTTTTCAATAATTTAAAATAATGAGTCAAAAATACAATCAATAATCAGAGGCTGTGTGTGTTTTGGAGGGGAAAGGAAGAACCCGTCCTTTTCTGTTTTAAACACATCAGTAAACCAATTATGCCATAGAAAATATAATATCCTACAGTATATCTTCATGCAGTCTTGGAGAGCTTAAAAAACTCTTACAGCTTACATGTTGCTTCATTTGTTTTCTTGAAATTATAAACAAATTCAGCAGCAACTACAAGTTTATTATCACAGATGTGAAAAGCTACCTGAGGCCACCCCAGAGAATTAACAACATCTTGTTTAACTTAAATAAACAGATTAAAAAAAATTTTTTTTAATAACTAACTTTTCTTTTATTTATTTATTTATTTATTTATTTTACAGAGACAGAGAGAGAGTCAGAGAGAGGGATAGATAGGGGCAGACAGACATCAATGGAGTGAGATGAGAAGCATCAATCATCAGTTTTCCCTTGCGACACCTTAGTTGTTCATTGATTGCTTTCTCATGTGCCTTGACCATGGGCCTTCAGCAGACTGAGTAACCCCTTGCTCGAGCCAGCGACCTTGGGTCCAAGCTGGTGAGCTTTGCTCAAACCAGATGAACCCGTGCTCAAGCTGGTGACCTCGGGGTCTTGAACCTGGGTCCTATGCATCCCAGTCCGACGCTCTATCTACTGCACCACCGCCTGGTCAGGCAGCATTTCATTATTTCTAAGAAAAAATTTGATATACTTTACAACTTAAAATTTGATCTTATGTTGTAAATGAGGGACAGTATGCTTAGTTCTGTAAGTGGACTTTGAAAATAAACCTAAAACATGTTTTTGGATAGTCTTTACCAGGGGTCCCCAAACTACGGCCTGCGGGCTGCATGTGAGCCCCTGAGGCCATTTATCCGGCCCCCGCCGCACTTCCGGAAGGGGCACCTCTTTCATTGGTGGTCAGTGAGAGGAGCACAGGATGCGGATGCAAAGCGCGGCATCGCTCATGTACAGTACTACTTCCAGTGACAGGGGACGCACGCGTCAGGGCTCTGGAAGCACGTCATATCACTTGTCATGGCTAGCAGTGACAAATATGTAACCAGACATTGACCATCTCATTAGCCAAAAGCAGGCCCATAGTTCCCACTGAAATACTGGTCAGTTTGTTGATTTAAATTTACTTGTTCTTTATTTTAAATATTGTATTTATTCCCATTTTGTTTTTTTTTTTACTTTAAAATAAGATATGTGCAGTGTGCATAGGGATTTGTTCATAGTTTTTTTTTTTATAGTCCACCCCTCCAACGGTCTGAGGGACAGTGAACTGGCCCTGTGTGAAAAGTTAGGGGACCCCTGGTCTATACAATTCCCTTACTGCACCAACAGGAGGGCCCCATAAAGCAGGTTTAACTTACTGCAATCACTGATATGTCCTTTTAAATTGTATACAGTACTGGTTTTCCATTTCATCTCTCTGGGCACATGAGAGGGAACAGAGAGTTGAATGCTAGGAAGTGGTGTCACCAGTATACCGTCATACAAAATTTCAGAAAATTCTTTTACTACTTCATTACTTTTACTCTAGTATAATCTTTCATTAACATAAATTTCAATTCACTGAATTAAAATGTCTGCAATGGTGATCAGCAGGTCTTAGTATAAATTTTGGATAGTTCTAATAAAGACAAAAGTCTTATGTTCCATTTGCAAGAGTTGAACTATTACC
This sequence comes from Saccopteryx bilineata, assembly GCF_036850765.1. NCBI lineage: Eukaryota > Metazoa > Chordata > Mammalia > Chiroptera > Emballonuridae > Saccopteryx > Saccopteryx bilineata. The sequence goes on from NC_089490.1 coordinate 103,775,057, forward strand.
AAACTCAACACAAACTATTTTATCTCATTCTTAAAGTTCTTGTTAGAACTATACAATAATTAAAATGTTAAAAAAAATTAGAGGGAATTTTAGAGACAAGCAGAGATTCTTATTTCTGGAATTATTTAACCATAACACCATAATGAATAGTATAAATTCTTCTGATTTTACTTTGCACCTAGAATTTTGTATTTCGGCAGTTTATTTGTTGGGGCCACTTCATTGGCCTAACTTCAGAAGGCTCCCAGTCCTCTTCTTTTTGTTTCCCACAAAGATTGTTCTTAAATAGATCACACATTTTATGATCCCACTGGGGTGAGCATAGGGAAGGAACACTCTACCTTAACTATGGATGTTGAAGACTCTCAAATATATATGAACAGAGGTAATGTGGAAAGAAATCAGCTAGCAGGGGATACACAGAAGACATCTGATAAACATTCTTTTTCCTCTTATAAAATTTTTCAAAAAACATTACTATTAGCTTAGTGAATATCTTAGGTAATTGAGTATTCCCTTGTCTAGTGATTTGGTTATATTCCTAAAAAATGATCTTACTCCCTTTCTATATCCCACTCCTTCTCCTGTTCTTTTTAAAAATGATGACAGCTAGAACATGACAACTCCTAATATCCCATGTTTTATAGTCAAAGTGAATGGCACATTACTTGCCTCTATTATTTTTGTCTTAAACAAAGAATTCCTTAGTTTCTGTAAGCCAATTTTCCTTCACCATAAATTTTATGTAATATTTTAAAGGATTATTGGTGGGGAGGAGGAGGAAAGGGATTTACTTCTGACATCCTTTGTAGTTACACTGAGTACTGGTTCTTCTGTTTCTTTTGTATCCCCCAAAGTACTAAATGTTGGCTATACTAAGCATGTTTAATAATCACTTGTTGATCTCACTTGCTCTTACAGAATGGTACTGTTTTTAATATACAAGAACATCTGTTATTTGGCACTGACTGGAAATAAGATGTTCTGTATTAGTGAGTTTTTAAAATAATAAGTTTAACCCATTAAATACTTAAAACACCATTTTTACTTTTGTAGATAGGGGATAATAAATCTGCCTAAATAAATATTCATTTATTTACTTTTCAAATATAAATTATAACAATTTTAACTTTCTTTTGATGATGCTGGGTCATAATTATACACACTAGCATTTACATTTTCTTGTGTGTATGCATATATACAGATATTTATATAGATATGTGTACATGTATGTATGCATATGTATTTGCATATGGTAGACATAAGGGACCATAAAGGAAATGGTGTAGAACATGAGGCTGAATGGCGAGCAATCCCACTTTATGACTTACTTGGAATTTCTTTCTTAAACACATCTACCAGATGCTTTGTGTGATAACAGCATCTTTCTTCTAAAGACATGGTAACAGCTACAGAGCTTCAAATATTCCTTCACCCACTCCTGGAGTACCTCCCACAAGAGCCCTCTTCTAGGTGCTGTGATGACTCTAGGTCAGTGTTTTTCAACCAGTGTGCCATGGCACACTAGTGTGCCGTGAGACGTGGTCAGGTGTGCCATGGGGAAATTAAACATGGGTCCTCAAACTACAGCCCGCATGCTGGATACAGCCCGCGGAGGCTATTTATCGGCCCGCCACCAGCCACCTCCATCCGAATATAAACATTCGCCTCACAATCCCTCCAGCTATCAGCAACAGGAAGAGTGAAGCACAGGGAACGCTCACTGACCAATCACCTTCTAGGATTCATCCCGACCATTAGCGATGAACCAATAGTAGTCTGCCTCTCATCCACACCCAGGAAAGTCCCCGCTCAGGCTGCCACGCACTTGTCATTGTGTGTGTGGCTGCAGTGAGTAGTTGAAGCTGCTACTCCTCCCCATGGTCCCGATTTCTAATCCTGGTCAGGACTGGAGGTAAATGTTGCCACCACTAGATGAAGCCTCAGCCTCAGCTGGTTATGTCTATCCTGATAGTATGTATAGATATTTGACCTTTTTCTTTTTAAAAGAGGCCCCCGCAGAGGGTGATATACAATGCATCACAATGCATCACCACAATGTTATCTAACTTTAAAGCTAAAGTTTGCTGATCTTCCTTTGGACAGTTTTTGGTTATCTGTTGCCAAGGAGTTCCCCATTCTGGCCAGCAAAGCTATTTTGACATTGCTCCCGTTTTCAACCACATATCTATGTGAGCTGAGCTTCTCAAGCTTGACTGCGATAAAAACTAAAAACAGAGAGAGATTGAGAACTATTGAGGAAGAGCTTCGTGTGTGTCTTTCTACCATTCCTGCCAGGATATCCCTTTTGTGTTCATCAAAACAGGCCCAGGTTTCACACTGAGTATAAATACATTTAGAAACTATATTATTAACTATATGTATAATATGTACTGTGTTCAAGTGTCATTTTGTGTCATTTTGGTAGGTGGTGTGCCCCAGGATTTTGTAAATGTAAAAAATGTACCGCGGCTCAAAAAAGGTTGAAAATCACTGTTCTAGGTAGTAAAGCCATGACTGATTCTGCAAAGTACCTTAGCAGTGAAAAGGCAAAAACAATCTACTCTAGGATAATTTTCCTCATCCTCGAGAAAAGTCTGTTTCTCTTTACTCTTCTTCTCCATCTAAAAACTGAGTTAATGAAGTAGGAAGAAGGAAGGCTGCATTTCAAGAATTGGTACTAGAGTGTTTTAGCACTAGGTAAACTAGGTATCTTTTAAAAATCATAAATTCTTCACAAATAGAAGATAACACTTCTGCAAACATGACTCTAAGGACAATTCCATAACTCTTATTAAGCCCTACATGATGCCTGATTTTTATCAGAACACACATGAAATACAAACATCTGCTTTTTCAATAACAAAAAAAGACTAAAACTTCTTAAAGAACCTACATGTAGGAACAGTATAGTATAGTGCTTTAGAACTAGATTGCCTGGGATCCTCCACCTGTAAAAACGAAATAACAAGATAACCCATGATATAAGGTTTTTGATGATTAAATTAATTCATATAAAACATTTAGAGTAGTGCCTGGTCACATATTATTTAAATCAATGATTTGCAACAGGTGGTGGTTCCAACAGGTAGAAGCTATTTTTGATTGTTCTAATAATTGGGGTGCTACAGGCATTTAGTGGATCAGAAACAGGGGTGGTAGAAGTTCTACATGACTTTTGGATGTCCCAGAGAAATTTATTATAGAAATACCTGAAAAGGTGGGCACAATTCAAGAGAGGAGGTATGTTTTTTGCAGTCTTTGTTATATTCCATCTTATGGTATAACAGTGAATTATTTTGATAGTATACATATAAAAACTGGCTGATTTGTTAGAGTATTATCCTTCCTTATTTTCTCTACTTGACATCATATGATTTGTTTTGTCATGTTATCTCTATTTTAATTAACATGATTTCTGTCTTTCATTTACCACATTTAGTCTTTTTCTGTTACTACGGACAGGAGTTTTTATCCTAAGAAGTTTCACTCGGGGCTATGACACTGCAGAACTCCAGATGGCACTATTTACACTGTACTGTATGCAAGCCACAGCCCTGGAGCTGTGCGACTGGGCAGCTTTGCTTCTCCCTTACATTTCTCTGTTACCTCATTTTTCTGACATCCAAATGTATTTACTGTACAACAGGACAAAGACTGCCTCACTATGTCTTCTTACAAAGTCATACTTGAGTACGTATATGCACTGTTTTGTTTTCTTTTTATAGAAATGTTTAATACAATCAAGGCACTATTATTTTTATATTTTGATAGGTTATATTTTGTATGAGTTTCACTTAAGATTATATGGTAGGTATTAAATATTTGTTAAAAACGGGGCATTGGGACTGATAAAGAACCACTGACTTAAATGAAAACTCAATTTTTTTTTGAAAACTCAATTTTTAAAGAACTTGCACAGATTACAAAATACTAAAACTAGATGAAATCTTATATAAAATTTAATTTGTCATTTTCCATAATTACATTTCACATGATGAGTAGCCCTTGGTTCAGAGTTTTAATAGCTATATACAGAATGTAAGAAAGACCTAGAATATTCTTAGATACAAATACCATCTGCTCAGGATAAAGTTATAAACTGTCACTGAGGCAGTGAGTAACTCAAGAGTGTAGGTGACCCAGACTGCTTGTTCCTCTACTTAACAGCTGTGTAACTTTCTAAAGGTACCTAGACTCTCTATTCCTTGTATCTTTACCTGTAAAATAAGGATGAAAATAGTACCTATCTCAGAGTTGTAGAAATTAAATAAATTTCCATAGATAGAGGCACTAAGAGTGGTGAGAATACAGTAAAGCACTCAATAAAATATTTAGTAATATTTCCTTATTAATATTGCAATTTATAATATAGAAAATAAATACCGTTGAGAAGCCTGACATGGTTCTGAAACCATTATTCACAGATGAAAAATAAATCAGTGATTATGGAGTCCCTAGCATAGTGACTGACACATGGTAGACACTTGATATTTGCTGACTGAATGGACTAATCTATATAGTAATGTATTTTGTATACATTTACTTATTCTAACAAAAGATAAGTGACAAGTTTTAATGGATAGACTGACATAGTAGTGCAAATGAGAATTATCTTCATTCTGTCTGATTCAGAATTTGGTAATTTTCAATAAAATATATAAACTTTATGAAACTGTTCAGTGGGTACACTGTTTTAAAATCGTGTTCCTTAGGCCATAAATCTAGCTGATTATAATATTATGTGTCTCTTGAAAATGCCAAAGTCAAACATCAAAAAAAAATATGCACAGATCAAAATACTGTATTTAAATGTTCATTTAAAATATTGGTACTGATTCAGAGAGAAATACTCTTTCTGCTCTTTATAGAACAAAATGTTAAGAATCTACATTACAAACCGCTCATATATTACAAATATGTGATAATGTAATATTGCTTTGCACAGGTTGTAACATTTTACATAATATAGCTTAGTGTTCAAGAAATTTTATTAACTTATTTTACTCATTTATCTTATTATTTAAATCATTTTAAAGTATATCATTTCGGGAACTTAGTACAGTCCCAACGCTATGCAATCATCACCACTATCTAGATCCAGAACATTTTTACTATCCCAAAAGAAAACACCATACCCACTAAGCAGACACACCTTCCTCTCTTCCCCTGCTACTGGCACCACTGTCTGTTTTCTCTCTATGAATTTGCTTATTCTGCATACTTTATATAAATGGAAACATAGAGTATTCAGTCTAGCCTCTTACACTTAACATAATGTTTTTAAGTTTTATCCATGTTGTAATATATAGCTGTACTTTCTAATCCTTTTTATAGCTGAATAATATCTAAATGATATACCATACTTTGTTTATCCATTTATTCATTGATGGACATTTGGGTTGTTCTACCTTTTGGCTATCGTGAGTAGTACTGCTGGAACATTCCTTCACAAGTTTGTGTTTGAACACCTGTTTTTAATTCTTCTGGGTATATATCTGTACCTAGGAGTGGAACTGCTGGGTCACTTGCTTAACGAGGAACTGCCAAACTGTTAACCACAGTGGCTGCACCATTTACAATTCCAATTTTTTCACATTCTTGCCTACACTTGCTATTTTCTGCTTAAAACAATATATATTTATCTATTTAGTTAGGTATCCAAGTGAGTGTGGAGTGGCTTTCCTTGTGCTTTTGATTTGTATTTCCCTAATGATATTCACCGTTTCTTCATGTACTTGTTTGCTTTTTAATGTTTCCTTTTGAGAACTGTCCATTCAAGTCCTTTGCCAACTTTTAAATTGGGTTGTAGGTCTTTTTTTTTTTTTTTTTTTTTGTATTTTTTCGAAGTGAGAAGTGGGAGGTAGACAGACTTCCCACTTGTGCCGGACTAAGATCCACCCAGCATGCCCACCAGGGGGCGATGCTGTGCCTATCTGCGGCATTGCTCTGCTGCAACCAGAGTCATTCTAGTGCATGAGGTGGAGGCAATAGAGCTGTCCTCCGCGCCTGGGGCCAACTTTGCTCCAGTGAAGCCTTGGCTGTGGGAGAAGAGAAAGGAGAAGGGGAAGGGTGGAGAAGCAGATGGGCGCTTCTCCTGTGTGCCCTGACCGGGAATCGAACCGGGGACTTCCACATGCTGGGCCCAAGCTCTACTGCTGAGCCAACTGGCCAGGGCCGGGTTGTTTGTCTTTTTATTTTGAATTATAAGTTACTTATATATTTTAGATATGACACACTTAACAGAGATATACCCTTAAGTTTTAAATTTTGATAAAGCCTAATTTATCTCTGTTGTTGTTGCTGTTATATGTGCTTTTGGTGTCTTATCTAAGAAGCCATTGCTAAATCCAAGGTCAGGAAGATATGCCCCAGTTTTCTTCTAAGAGTTTCTAGCTAGATGCTAAAGATTTTTCATCTAGATTAGCAAAGGATATTGGTCTGCAATTTTCTTTTCTTGTGATGTCTCTGTCTGTCTTAGTATCAGCATAATGCTGGCCTCATAGAATCAGTTAGAAAGTATTCTCTTGAACACTTCTATTTTCTGGAAGCATTTTAGAGATTAGTGTTGATTCTTCTTTAAATGTTTAATAGAAATCACCAGTGAAGCATCTTGTCCCGGGTTTTCTTTGTTAGGATGTTTCTAATTACTAAGTCAATCCTTTATTATAAGCCTATTCACATTTTCTATTTTTTCTTAGTTTTGGTAGTTTTGTGTGTCTGGGAATTTGTGCCTTTCATCTAAGTTATCTTTTTTTTTAAATTATTTATTTATTTTAGAGAGGAAAGAGAGAGAGAGAGAGAGAGAGAGAGAGAGAGAGAGAAGGGGGAGGAGCAGGAAGCATCAACTCCCGTATGTGCCTTGACTGGGCAAGCCCAGGGTTTCGAACAGGCAAACTCAGTGTTTCTGTTTCTAGGTCGACGCTTTACCCACTGCGCCACCACGGGTCAGGCTCATCTAGGTTATCTACTTGGTTGGTATATAACTGTTCACAGTATTCTCTTATTAGCCTTTTTATTTCTGTAAGGTCAGTAGTAATGTCCGCACTTTTATTTTTTGTTTGTATAGCTAAAGGTTTATCAATTTTGTTATATCTTTTCAAAAAACCAATTTTTAATGTCATCATTATTTTCTCTTTATTTTCATTGTATCTGTTCATTTTCCTTCTTTGTGCTAGATTTGGGTTTCCTCTGTTCTTTTTCTAGCTCCTCAAGGTGTAAACTCAGGTTACTGATTTGAGTTTTTGTCTTTTTCAATGTAAGTGTTTATAGCTGTAACTCCCTTTGTGCACTGCTTTCGTAATATCTGATATTTTGTATATTGTGTTTTCATTTTCAGTCATCCAAAAGACTTCCTAATTTTTCTTGTGGTTTCTTCCTTGACCCACTGGCTGCTGACGAGTATGATGTTTAATTTCCATTTTTCCTTCAGTTACTGATTTTTAGTTCATTTCATTGTGTTTAAAGAAGATGCTTTCTGTAATTTTGATCTTTTAAAATTTCTTTAGATTTATTTTGAGGCCTAACATATATTTATTCTGTAAAATGCTCCATGTGCACTGAGAAGAATATGTACTCTGCTGAGTGTTTTCTATATGTCTACTATATATAGTTGGTTCATAATGTTGTCCAAACTTTCTTTCTGACCTTCATTCTAGTTATTCTACTTAGCAGGTCTTTTTAAAGCTTGGTATCACTTGCACATAAAACTACTCCCAACTTGACACAGGCTTTGACTATGATTGGACAAGGGTTTCAGCACCAACACGCAGACTGAGACTATAAAGGCATTACTTTAGTACAGTGATAGGAATGATTCCTGGGATGCAAATGGCTTTGTGCTCTGCACCAGTGACATAGTTGCCATTTGGCTGGTGTCTTTACTTATAACTTGGCAATACTATACTTTGAGTTAATGATGATAGTCACACTGAAACATTTTTCTATTGTAGAAGAAGTCTTCTTTCCTTTGTTATTGTGAATATATGATGCTTACTTCTTTTCTTTACTTCAAACTTCTTGACTTACTTGTATCTTCTGTTTCTTTTAATAATCCTATCTATATTGTTTACCTTTTGGCTCAAGACATTTGACTTTAATGGCCAATCAAAACTATTCTGTACATCTAGCTGGTGAACTACGTTGATGAGTTCTAAATTTAGCTCCCTAGCTATTGCTACAATGATGTTATCAACCCCTAAATTTAGTGGCTCACAAAAATAGGCATAAATTTCTTGCTCATGGGTCTGTGGGAAGCTTTATTTCATAATACCAGATGGGGCCATATCTGCTCCATGTGTTTCTCATTCTGGGGCCAGTAGTCAACTAGGACATGCTCATCTTACAGCAAGGACAGAGGATAGTAGGTTAAGACAAACAAAGTAAAACATTTAAAGTGTCTGCTTGTGTCAGAACTGCTAATGTTACATTGGCTGAAACAAGTCACATGACTAAGTTCAACAGAGTAGGACAATCTCTTCCTTCCCGGGTGGGGGAGGGGAGCAAGTATTTTCTGAACAGTAACACCGTCAACCACAGTCTAGCAAAATAAGACAATTAGGGGAAACATAGTGAGTTTCTCAAAAATTTAAATTTCAGCTTAACTTCACTTTGAAGTTAAGCCCTTTTGTTCTTTTTAAAGTAATACTGTTCTTTCTCTCATAAAATTATGGTAATAGAAGGCAGTAGGACTTTTAAGATTCTTATTACCTAACAAAATAAAAAGTTGGAGACCCTCTGTCAGTCCTCAAACTTTTAGGACAATTTTATTAGCCTACAAAAATCCTTAAGTCTACTATAAAAAAAAAGAATAATCATCACAGACCACTGAATGTAACTCCAGGTCTCTGGCTCTTATTCACTACTCAGAGGGTATTCCTTGGCTCCCAAAGACACTCATTTCCCTCTTCTCAGGTTTCATTATTCCAAATGCATTCGATTAGGAAAGTCCATGTTTTAGAGAACTAAAATGTCATTCTTTATTTCTAGTGATCTAATCTGACTTTTATCTTAAAAACAGTCCCATTTAAAAAAAAATCCCATTTACTCTTCAGTTCTATATATAATCTTGGTTATGTAATACTTGGGGCCCTAAAATCTTAATGTCATATAAATCATTCATGTCCCAATGAAAATTTTAACAGGCAGTACATAAAGAATAATGGCTTCTGACTGTAATTTTAAAAAGATGAGCTATTACAAAGATTAAAATTTAAAATGTGGATAGTGGCTTTACTTCCAATATGAAAGGACACAAATTTAATAGTTTTATATGTATACAAGTGTTCATAAATACTAATGATTTTGTCATAACCTTATCAAACATTAAAACTATGCAAAATAGCAGTGGTTTTTTTTCTTTTTCTCATAGTACTGTTTAAAGAAACGAAGCAACTGGCACTGCTATAATGACTGATGCACTCATTTCCCTCCTGACTCCACCGCTTATTTCACCTCCTACTCTGGCTCTTCATCTTGTTTTCACTTGTGATATTCTCCAGCTTAAGGCACCTCCAAAATGTTATAGCTACCACATCTGTTCTGAACTGGGGGAGGGATAGACAAATGTGATACTGAAATGTATTCTATATACAGAAAACGTTATATAGGAACTTTCAAATTTGTAAAAGCACTCAATTTCTCATGAGTCTTGCTTTAGCAAATGAGATTCACAATTCATTATAAAACACTAACTTACCGGACAGGATCTGTGAAATAATTTCACAATATGGAAACTGCCTTTTATTATCCTACTGATCTTGCCCAGTATTGGAGAATTTGGCCCAATATATATTTAGATCTCATATATGTGCAAATATAAAGTAAGAGGCACCCATGAATCAGCAAGGGAACTTTCTAAAAGTAGGATGAGAACTTAACCCACCAGTTTTGAAACTCACATTTGTGTCATATTTGAAATTTACATAAAGTATCAGTTTGTGGAGTATCTATAGAAGTTACATTTTCTCTAATTTTTAAAATTTAATTCTTGTTAAAATAAAATAAAATTTAAAAATATGCTTCTATCATAAGCAACATACCTACAAGTATGATCATCACTCACACTTGCAATTCCTTGGCCTTCTTTGGGATCAAACACCAAACCATTAATGAAATCGGAATGGCCTTCTAAAACCTGATATAAGGGGAAAAATGAATAAGAACACAGGGGAAAAAAATCAACGATATTCCTATCTAATATTTTTACTTCACTGCCTTAAAAGCTTTTACTACATGCTCCTCTTTTCCATAAATATTTCTTAAGCAACTGGCTATTTTTAAAGTATGATTTATACACCCACTTTTCTGGAAGGTTTATTTTGGAAAGAAGCTGATTATTAAACACATTGCTATTAGCCTGATCTTTCTTTTTCTAGTATGCATTTCTTACAAAAACACGCATACTTTTTTTTTTACTGTACCTGTCCTCATATCACCTCCTTTCTCCCTTATTACATAAAGCTTAGATAAAAATTAAAGCCAGAACTTTCTAGGGGCACTGGGATAGAGTTCCCCTCAACTATTTACCTCATACCTACTGCTCCGCATACTTGCTGCTGCCTAATAAGCACATAGTATGAACCTGACCTTCTATAGTCTTTACTTACTTGTTCAATGTGACTGCCAGCACTGGACATAGCTAGTATTATAAGCCCATAATCAGAACAACCCACAAATCCGCTTCTGGCCACAGAAGGAACAAAGGGGAAAGTGCAAGGGAGAGGACTATGTGAGCAGGTAAGGTTCAATTAGTTTAAATCCTAATTGAAATCCTAACAGGCCTGTCAAGTAACAGATGTTTAAATATTTTAATGAATATTGTTCTTGCTACGTCCATTCATTCCCAAAACTCACATTTGATCTCCACTCTAAGATTTATAGAGTGTTTCTATTTGGAACTGCTACTATTTAGAAGTATATCATTAGAAAAAAAATTTTTGATTTAAACATTCCTGTGTAACTTTAACAAATTCAGATCCTCCAAATCATTCTTCAAAACTTATGCCATAGTCTACAAGACCAACTAAATTAATATGAATTATTCAATATCTATCAACACTAGCACATTCACTTTTGATGGGTCACAATTTTAGGTGCCATTTGTACACTTGGATATCACTGGTTCAGCCTTACACTAACTAGTATATATAGTAGTATACTGTACAATTGTAAACAGTCCATTGTATATAGCTCAGGGCATATTTTTTTACTATTTTCAAAATGATTGAAAAGGTTTATAGTTTATTTTTGTTTTATAAAATTATTCAGGTTTTTGATTTACTAAAGTCTAAAAAATACAATGTAATATCAACACAAACTGAGTGCTATTTAATTTCTTCCAGCTTTATCAAGATATAGTTGACATATAACACTGTATAAGTTTAAGGTGTACTAGATAATTTGATACACATATAGATTATAAAATGAATATCTCCATACTGTAATACCTCCATCACCTCACAAAATTTATTTTGTGGTGAAGACATTTAAGATCTCCTTTAACAGCTTTCAAGGATATAATAAAGCATTGTTAACTATACTCACCATGCTATATATTAGTCTCCAGAACTTACACATTTTGATTTGCAGTTTGTACCCTTTGACCAACATATCCCCATTTCCCCGACCTATCCCCCCAGCCTGATAACTACCATTCTACTCTCTGTTTCTATGAGTTTAGCTTTTTAAAATTCCACATATTGGTGAGATCCTACAGTACCATTGACCCTTGAACAATGTGGAGGTTAGGGGTTCTAATCTCTTGCAGAGTCAAAAATCTGAGGACAACTTTTAACTCCCCCAAAGTTTAACTACCCTCACTATCTGCTGGGGATTGGTTCCAGGACCCCCCACAGATACAAAAATCTGAGAATGCTCAGGTCCTCTATCTAAAATGGTGTAGGCCCTGACCTGTTGGCTCAGTGGTAGAGCGTCGGCCCAGTGTGTGGAAGTCCTGGGTTTGATTCCTGGCCAGGGCACACAGGAGTAGCGCCCATCTGCTTCTCCACTTTTCCCTCTCTCCTTTCTCTCACTCTCTTTCTTTATCCCCCTCCCACAGCCAAGAATCCACTGGAGCAAAGTTGGCCTGAACACTGAGGATGGCTCCACAGCCTCCGCCTCAGGCGCTAGAATGGCTTCGGTTGTAATGGAGCAACGCCCCAATGGGCAGAGCATTGCCCCCTGGTGGGCTTGCTGGGTGGATCCCAGGATCCCAGTTGGGCGCATGTGGGAATCTCTCTGCCTCCCCACTTCTCACTTCAGAAAAAATACAAAAAAATAAAATAATAAAATAAAATGAATAAAATGGTGCAGATAAATGTATACAGTTGGCCCTCCACATCAGTGCATTCCCAGTGGTGGATCAAAAATAGCTCAGGTATTTGTTGAAAAAAATTCTTGTATAAGTGGACCAGTGTAGTTCAAGCCTGTATTTTCAAGGGTCAACTGTATTTATCTTTCTCTGACTTATTTTACAGAACTATTTCTAATACCAATAGAAAACACACATATAGGGCTTACTATGTACAAAGCATTGTTCTAAGTGTTTTATACAAATTAGTCCATAATTCTATGAGGCAGATTCCATGATTATCCCTATTTTAAAGATAGGGAAATGAACACAAAGAGATTGGGAAGGTAACCAAAGTCACAGTTATTAAAGTGGTAGAGTTGGGCTTCAAGCCCAGGTGGTTAGGCTCCTGTGTCTGTGCTTTAAATCAATTTGGAGTCCTCCCTTGCACCAAACTGTACTGGTCATTTGTTTGTTTCAAATTTTTCTTTTCTTTTTTTTATTTTTTGATTTTAGAGAGAGAGAGCGTGAGAGAGTGGAAGAATGAGAGAAATATCAACTTGTTGATCCATTTATTTATGCATTCATTAGTTGTTTCTTGTATGTGCCCTAACTGGAGATTGAACCCGCAACCTTTGGGACGATACTCTAACCAACTGAGCTACGCGGCCAGGGCCGTTTTCTTGAAGTTTGGCTTGTATTCTACATGTATTCATGTCTTTTATATTGCTACTATACCAGTTGTGAATTTGTAATTCTCCCTTATTTGCTGTGCCAACCTAATATTTTAATTTAAACTCATCTTAAATTAGGTTAAAACCAATTTAAAAAAGCAAAATATGTTTTAAAATAAACTATAAAATTAGAAATTATACTTGTCAAGCATACCTTGTATTCATTTTTATCTTGCAGATCCGAAGTAAACAATCTAATTTTCCTATCAGCAGCTGAAGTACAAAATCTGAAAGCAAAAGAAACAAAAACCCTCACTTTTAGTGTCTGTATATAAGTTCTCTACTCATCCCTTCCAGATCCCCCCTCCAGGCACCAAACCTATTTTAATAATTCATAATCATGCCTTCTTTTAAAAAAAAGGGGTATGCTGTGACTCTATCCTAAAATATGTTATAAAGCCACTACTGAAAGTAGAAGATAATACATTTTTTTAAAATACAAATTTGGTATATTCTGGATTTGTCTTTTCATTAATGAAAATGTACAATTTTATTATAAATCACCATACATATTTAACTTTTTAAGTATAAAAAGATGTGGTTTAAAAGTATCTAAATTTTAGCTAGGTCAATATTAAATATTAAAACTATCATTACATATCAACCTTAGTCTTTGGCTTCTTCAGTTACTCATAAACCTTATTTTTCTATTCCTCTATATAAATTAAATCAGATGAAAGATGATTAATATTTTATACCTATAAAAGAGGGTATATTTATATCTACTAAGAGCTGGAGTTATATTTGTACTGACCCTAAACTTTAGTAAGATATTTTTTAGTAGTTCATCGATTTATAGCACATTAAAAGACAAAATCTAAGCAATAACTATCTTTAACTAGTTTGCCTCTAATCCTATTTTTTTTTTCTTGTGGTAGACACAGAGAGAGTCAGAGAGAGGGACAGATAGTGACAGACAGACAGAAAGAGAGAGATGAGAAACATCAATTCTTCATTGCGGCTCCTTAGTTGTTCATTGATTGATTTCTCATATGTGCCTTGACCATAGGGCTTCAGCATACGGAGTGACCCCTTGCTCGAGCCAGCAACCTTGGGCTTTTTATGCCAGTGACCTTTGGGATTGTGTGGATGATTCCACACTCAGAGCGAGTGATCTCAGGGTTTCAATCTGGTGACCTCAGTGTTTTGGGATGACACTTTATCCATGGTGCCACCACCAGTCAGGCTGATCCTGAAATTTTTAGAGTCTCAGCATGTCAGATTATGGCTGAAGAAAGAATAAAAATTATATTTATATATTGAAAAACAAAGTTTATTTCTGCTTTTTTTAGGTGAATAAGTATCAAATAGATCCAAATTTATTTAGTTTTGACTATATTAAAGTTAACCACTTTCTTTGGCAACTAATAAATTTATTTAATAACATTTAAATTAAATAAAAGCAAAGCTTCTGATTTATAGACCTGAATGTGTTGGTTGATCTCTGTGACCATACTTCTTTTCAGTAATTGGGGAGGGGAACATGGAGGATTCCATATATATACAGATGTATCTCTCTCTATATATAATATATGTCTAGCTATATGTGCCAAAAAGAAGATATATTTCATACATATAAATAAAAGATAAAAAAAAGTATAAAACAAAACATCTACCTAATTGTCTTCCTTTGAATGATCCATTATTATTTTGGGTATTCATTTATTTCCCCCCTCAGAAAAAACTCAGGAACAAATTTGCTATAACATTACTAATGTGAGGGACTTTCTTAAAGCAGATTTTCTCAGTTATGTTATAAAGAAATCACTGAAAAATCTGTTCATAATCTCATCTCTAAAACAGTAAAGGCTACTTTAAAAAGTTTTTAAAAGAAATATCTTAAGCAAAAGTTTGTAAAGAAGGTATTACTATAAAATGAGATCAACTTCAGTAAAAACATAGTGAACAAAGGAGTTGTAAGAGTCAGAGTATCTTTACTGAAAAGTAATCAGTGAAACCAACCACAAAACTTTATGGCCAACCTTGTGTTGTTCTACCTTCCTCTAAATCTTTACTGCTTATTTTAAACATGATAAGGGCATTTAAGCCTTTTTTTTTTGTTTTTTGTTTTTTTCTGAAGCTGGAAACAGGAAGGCAGTCAGACAGACTTCTGCATGCACCCGACCGTGATCTACCTGGCATGCCCACCAGGGAGCGATGCTCTGCCCATCTGAGGCGTTGCTCCATTGCAACTGGAGCCATTCTAGCACCTGAGGCAGAGGCCATGGAGCCATCCTCAGTACCTGGGCCAACTTTGCTCCAGTGGATCCTTGGCTGTGGAAGGGGAAGAGAGAGAAAAAGAAAGGAGAGGGGGAAGGGTGGAGAAGCAGATGGGCCCCTCTCCTGTGTGTCCTGGCTGGCAATAGAATCTGGGACTTCCATAGGCTGGGCCGATGATCTACTGCTGAGCCAACCAGCCAGGGCCTTAAGCCATTCTTTAATTAAACCAGAAAACCTCGAGAACTGAAAGAAGGTATATAGATGACCTTTTGTCATGTGGGTATTGAAAAAGAGGAGAGAGAGAGAGAATAGAATAGAATTTAAGGCAACTAAATGCTAAAGATAAAATATATTAACAGTTTCTTTCTAACTGTAAGATAAAAGATAATGATGGTAAGGTAAGAGAGATACAAAGTTATACCTCAGTCATCTTGATAGAATACTATTCAGACATGAAAAAATACTATTTACTGTGAAATACTATGAAAAAAATGTGTAGTAAAATAAGAAGTATAAATACTTATATATGCAGCCTGACCAAGCAGTGGCGCAGTGGATAGAGTGTTGGACTGGGACGCAGAGGACCTAGGTCAAAAACCCCGAGGTCACCCACATGAGAGTGGGCTCATCTGGTTTGAGCAAGCTCACCAGCTCGAACCCAAGGTTGCTGGCTTGAGCAAGGGGTCACTTGGTCTGCTGAAGCCCCACGGTCAAGGCACATATGAGAAAGCAATCAATGAACAACTAAGATGCCACAACAAAGAGCTGATGCTTCTCTTCTCTCTCCCTTCCTGTCTGTACCTATCTGTCCCTTTCTCTGTCTCTCTCTCTGTCTCTGTCATACACACACAAAAAAACTTACATATGCAGTTTGATCAAAACTGTATAAAATTATGAAAAAAATAGAAAGGGTATTAGGTGCATAGGTGGCATTTAAAAATATTTGTGTTTTCTAAACTTGATATAGTAAGCGTCTATTACTTTTTTTTTATTTTTTTCATCTTTTTTTTTTATTTTTTTTAAATAAATTTTTATTAATGGTAATGGGATGACATTAATAAATCAGGGTACATATATTCAAAGAAAACATGTCTAGGTTATTTTGTCATCAAATTATGTTGCAAACCCCTCGCCCAAAGTCAGATTGTCCTCCGTCACCCTCTATCTAGTTCTCTGTGCCCCTCCCCCTCCCCCTAACTCTCTCCCTCCCTCCCTCCCATGTCCTCCCTCCCCCCCCCACCCTTGGTAACCACCACACTCTTGTCCATGTCTCTTAGTCTCATTTTTATGTTCCACCAATGTATGGAATCATGTAGTTCTTGTTTTTTTCTGATTTGCTTATTTCACTCCTTATAATGTTATCAAGATCCCACCATTTTGCTGTAAATGATCTGATGTCATCATTTCTTATGGCTGAGTAGTATTCCATAGTGTATATGTGCCACATCTTCTTTATCCAGTCTTCTATTGAAGGGCTTTTTGGTTGTTTCCATGTCTTGGCCACTGTGAACAGTGCTGCAATGAACATGGGGCTACATGTGTCTTCACGTATCAATGTTTCTGAGGTTTTGGGGTATATACCCAGTAGAGGGATTGCTGGGTCATAAGGTAGTTCTATTTGCAGTTTTTTGAGGAACCACCATACTTTCCTCCATAATGGTTGTACTACTTTACAGTCCCACCAACAGTGAATGAGGGTTCCTTTTTCTCCACAGCCTCTCCAACATTTGCTATTACCCGTCTTGTTGATAATAGCTAATCTAACAGGAGTGAGGTGGTATCTCATTGTAGTTTTGATTTGCATTTCTCTAATAACTAATGAAGCTGAGCATCTTTTCATATATCTGTTGGCCATTTGTATCTCTTCCTGGGAGAAGTGTCTGTTCATGTCCTCTTCCCATTTTTTTATTGGATTGTTTGTTTGTTTGTTGTTGAGTTTTATGAGTTCTTTGTAAATTTTGGATATTAGGCCCTTATCTGAGCTGTCGTTTGAAAATATCAGTTCCCATATAGTTGGCTGTCTGTTTATTTTGATATCAGTTTCTCTTGCTGAGCAAAAACTTTTAATTCTGATGTAGTCCCATTCATTTATCTTTGCCTTCACTTCTCTTGCCATTGGAGTCAAGTTCATAAAATGTTCTTTAAAACCCAGGTCCATGATTTTAGTACCTATGTCTTCTTCTATGTACTTTATTGTTTCAGGTCTTATATTTAGGTCTTTGATCCATTTTGAATTAATTTTAGTACACGGGGACAGGCTGTAGTCGAGTTTCATTCTTTTGCATGTGGCTTTCCAGTTTTCCCAACACCATTTGTTGAAGAGGCTTTCTTTTCTCCATTGTGTGTTGTTGGCCCCTTTATCAAAGATTATTTGACCGTATATATGTGGTTTTATTTCTGGGCTTTCTATTCTGTTCCATTGGTCTGAGTGTCTATTTTTTTGCCAATACCATGCTGTTTTGATTATCGTGGCCCTATAATATAGTTTAAAGCGTCTATTACTTTTAAAATAAAAATATATAATTTATTTGAAAAGAACAAAACTGTCATGTCAACTTGGTCTAAAACTATTGTTTTTAAAATAAATGGAGGATTAATGTTTTGGTTTTATAATTTATATTGGTACAGTTCCAAAAAAGGATTTGAGACAGCTAATCAAAAAGCTATGACATAAAAGATGACACAATACAGCAAATCCATTAAAAAGAGGACAGGAAAACAGGTGCCAAGAAAACCACGGGAAGATGATGGTTTCTATAGCTTTCAAAATCTGCTTGAGAATGCAAAAAGACTGCTGACTGACCTTTCTTGAGCTCCAGAGTCTCTGACACTTCCTTTTAATATAAAAGGAAATGAGCCTGACCTGTGGTGGCGCAGTGGATAAAGCGTTGACCTGGAAATGCTGAGGTCGCCGGTTCAAAACCCTGGGTTTGCCTGGTCAAGGCACATATGGGAGTTGATGCTTCCAGCAAATCCCCACGTTCTCTGTCTCTCTCTCTCCCTTTCTCTCTCCTCTAAAATGAATAAATAAAAAAGAGAAAAAAAAAAAGGAAATGGGCCCTGGCCGGTTGGCTCAGCGGTAGGGCATTGGCATTGGCCTGGCATGCGGGGGACCCGGGTTCGATTCCCGGCCAGGGCACATGGGAGAAGCACCCATTTGCTTCTCCACCCCCCCCCCTTCCTCTCTGTCTCTCTCTTCCCCTCCCGCAGCCAGGGCTCCATTGGAGCAAGGATGGCCTGGGCGCTGGGGATGGCTCCTTGGCCTCTGCCCCAGGCGCTGGAGTGGCTCTGGTCGCGGCGGAGTGGCGCCCCCTGGTGGGCAGAGCGATACCCCTGGTGGGCGTGCCGGGTGTATCCCGGTCGGGCGCATGCGGGAGTCTGTCTGGCTGTCTCTCCCTGTTTCCAGCTTCAGAAAAATACAAAAAAAGAAGGAAAAAAAAAAAAAAGGAAATGAACAGCACCCTGGATATTAATAATGACATATGTATTTTGGTAAGAGCTGTTGTATAGGTTATTCAAAATTCAGGTAGCTGATACCTGTAAAAGCTTCTGGAAAAAATCACAGAATAGCTTCACAATCCTGTTGTAGGTGAAGATTCCTTAGTAGGAATCTTAGGTAGAAAATAGAATGCACATGAAGACTATCATTACTAGTCATCAGGAAATGCCATGTGGCACCAACAAGAATGGCTAAAATTAAAGATTGTCAAGAATACATGCCAGAGAGTAGGTAGAGCAGGTTGGACATCTTTACAGTATTGGTGGGAATACAAAATGGTAGATGGTACTTTCTTAAAATATTAAATACACATCTACCCTATGATTCAGTAATTCCACTCCTAAGAGAAATGAAACCACCTATCCACTAAAAGCTGTATACAGAGATGCCCATAGCAGCTTTAGTAATAATAGCTAAAAATTGCAAACTGTCTGATGTCCATTTATAGGAAAATGAACATACATTGCAGGATATTTATACAATGTAATGGAATACGCCTCAAAAATAAAAAGAAATAGACCACTGGTATGCACATCAAGGGTGAATCTTAAAAACATTACCCAAGATACAGAAAATATATTCTGTATGACTCTATTTACATGAAATTCTAGAATAGGCAAAACTAATTTCTGGTAACAGAAACTTGATCAAAGGTTGCTCTGGCAGGGGATGGGTGCAAGAATTGACTGGGAAGGAGGACAAGAATCTTCTGCGGTGACAGAAATGCCAAGTATTACCAGTGGGTTATACAGGGGTATGTAATTTGTCAACACTGATGAAATTGTACTCTTTAAGAGTGAGAATTTCACTGTATGTAAATTATCCCTTAATTAAAAAAATTAGGTTAGTTCAGTCAGAGTAACTTGTGATTGGCTAAATACTATTTATTAAGAGAAGGCATATCTTTTAGATGTTGTATTTATGGAAGCAAAGTTTTGTAACAAACCTTAAATAATTTGACATAATTGACCCTTGTGAAAGAGGTCTTAGCAGGTAGTGTTATGTTTTTTTAAAAAAGATTTTTATTTATTCATTTTAGAAAGAGAGAAGGAGAGAGAAAGAGAGAGAGAGAGAGAGAGAGAGAGAAAGAACGGGGGGGGGGGAGAACAGGAAGCATCAACTCCTATATGTGCCTTGACCAGGCAAGTCTGGGGTTTCAAACTGGCGACCTCAGTGTTTCAGGTTGATGTTCTCTATTCACTATGCCACCACAGGTCAGTCCGGTTTTTCTCATAAAGTAATCTTTCTTTTCAAAAGTTTTTCACAACTAAAGCCCAAAGATTAGATTAGTTTTATGTACTGTCAAACATAAAAAATGTGACCTTGGCCTATGTATAGGGTAGTAAGGTTGATTAATGACTTAATCAAATTTAGTTCTTTTAACAGTTATACTTTCAATAAGTGGTGAAACTCAGTGAAGAATCTGTGAAGACTTAAAATGATTTGGATGTCAGGTAGACAGCTTTGTCAGAGGCCCAGACATGTGCTCAAGGCACCACTGCCATGGCTGAATATTTAAACCAAAAATTCAGACAATAAGCCTAAATTATGAAATAACAGCAAATGTTAAAATACCTACTACTTAGAGTTGGAGAAATGAAAAGAGAGGGAAAAAGTCCTTAATGACCAAAGGCATCACATCATTTAACACAAATGATATTAATAAATACTGCACTTAATAAGTTTAAACTTACTTGACTACTGGAGGCAATGAATCAAGTCTAGTCTCTGGGCTCCAAGCTATGCCATCGACCCTGACTCCATGGTGAATTGTTTGCAGTGTTTTAAACTGAAGTCCTTCAATATCTGCTTCTTCCTCCTAAGCATACACAGTAAATGTTTTAAGGCATGAGAACAGACAATATAATACTCTGTATTTCATTACAATAGAATTTACCTGGAGGCCATGTTCAGTAAGTCCTCAATGTCACTGATAGGTTCTTGAAAATGGTAACTTTAAGAAAAATGACGTATAAGAAAACTAATTTACTGGAGGCTAACTGATATAAGTTCTTATGACATATTTTTGGTCATAAAAACATTATCAAACTTCTAAACAAAGACCCAGAAAACTTCTAATATTGAACATTAAAATGTGAGCTATGTAAAAAAGATTAACAAATAAGATAATGAATTTCCAATCTCATTCCAGTTTAGGGTTGTGGGTGGCTAGAGCCTCTCCTAATAGCACAGTACAATGTAGGAACCCACCCTAGACAAGATGCCCTTCCATCACAGGGACACTCAACACCCTCCACATTCGCTTAGAACAGGACACCATAGATACAGCAATTCACCTCACTTGCACAGCATTGGGAGGTGGGAGGAAAATGGAGTGCCCAGAAAAACCCCACAGACTTGGGGATAATATTCAAACTATACACAGAATTGATTTTTCCCCTCTCATCAACTTATAATAAAATGACATTGAACTAAAAAGACATTATTCAAGAATCTGCTGTATCTCCTTTTGAAAAGTTCAAGAGCAAATGGGGTATGGGATTTAACTGGTTCATTGAATAACTGTATTAAAAACAAAAATCCAAGAGTTAGCATCAATAAAATCTCACTAAAGGATCTCCTAAAGCAGCCTCACAAACTATGGGTCATAGGCCAAATCTGGTCTATGGCCTGGTTTTGTATGGCCCATGAGCTGAGAATCACTTTTATGTTTTCAAGGAGTTGTAAAAAACAAAGACTAATCTGTAAGAGAGTCTTTAAGTTGCTGGCAGAGCCTAAAATATTTATTATCTGGCGCTTCACAAAATAAGTTTACTAGAAAACTCTTTTCTGTAATAAAGATGTGCTTTTGAGTGAAGAAAAATGACCTCAGAAGGAAGGCCTTAGACATAAGGAACAGTGAGTAAAACAATCAAAAGCAAACAGGTGGGTAAATGTGAGCCACATAAAACAACATCAAATTTGTGGGTTAAAATACAAAGAAAAATGATAGAGAACTAAAATACGACAACAGTGGAAGTCTGGAGGGGGAGATAATAGTTCATGTGACAAAGGTCCCTATTTAGTTTGTGAAGAAGTTCAAGATATTAATTCTGACTTTGTTTAATTAAGTATGCAAGTTAAGTGTTTCTGGTAAACATTTAAAGAAGAAAAACAGGATGTAAAACTTTCAAACTATCAGGGAGGGAAAAAATAAAAGGGGGAGTAGCAGAACAGGCAGCAGACAAAAAATATGTATATTACAGCATTTTCAGTAGTAAAAAAATTAAAAATAACCCAAAATATCCAATAGAGGAATAACTGTAGTATATTTATATTATAAAACACCATATAACAGTGAAAATAAATTAAATTGAACAAGGAGAAAACTAACAAATATAATGCCAATAGCAACAAACTGGAGAACATAATACAGAATAATTTCACTGATATACAGTTTAAGACATGAAAAGCAATATATTGATTCACAACACCTACACATATGGTAACTCTATAAAGCAATCATCAAAACGAAATCTCAGACATGGTAACTTCTGAGGGAGATGAGAGCCGGTCAGTGAAGTACTCAGGGAGCTTCCAAAGAACTGCCAATGTCCCATTTCTTAAGCTAGGTATACAGGGATCTATTTTATTATTATTCTCTGTATCTTATATCGATAGCATATATTTAAAATGCATTTTATAAGCTTAGAATACTGTGATTTTAAAAATAAACCATGGTTATGTTATTTAAATCAATACCCTAACTGGATTTAGAAACTAAAGTAAAATTTTTTATGGCAAGTTTGCCCAAGGAATCTTTGTATTAAGTGACTATAGTTATCTTTTATAAAAATTTATACTATTATAAAATATAATGTAAAATCTAGAGCAGGTGAGACTTGGTATTTAATGGAATTCATGTGTCTCCACAGAATGGAATGATCTGAAGGCTTGTTCTAAAAATTCTCCAGAATCTAAATGCAAAGTTTTATAATGTGTATTTTCACTGAATCCTAGTGAATGTGTTGATTTTTCCAGACTAGCCTTTGAGATCTGAATAAAGTCATTTCACAAATATATTACACTTCTCTTTATCTAATTCAGACATGCCTTGAAAATAAATTTCAGGTGAACTTACAGTTAATAGCAAAAAGTCTTTCTAGAAATGAAAAAAGAATAAAAATGTATTTATCAAGGAAAGAAAAACACTGTCAAATTTTACTACTTCATAATTTGTGTGTGTAATAATTTATCATAGCTGACTTCATAGTCTGGGTTACCTTTTCTTTTCTACAATTGACAGATCAATCTTCCAAAAATAAAGTTTTTACCATTAAAACACTTTATTTTGCTACTATAACAATCGTGTTGACAATTAGGTTCACTAATTTGCTATCCAAAGTGTATATGAAGATATTGTGTGGTCTTAGGGGTAAAGAAATCTCAGGGACTGTACAGCCTGAGCTTTATGCATTACCAGTAAAACCTTTTTTTCCTGGCAGCAATGTCTGCCATTGAGCCAACTAAAAAACCAGTGGGTGGGTGGGTGTGTGTGTGTGTTACAGGCAGAGACAAATGCTATTTTGGGTGTAGCCAGTATTGTATAGGTAGGAAATTAAGATACTTTGGAAAACTTGCTATAATACAAATCACTATACAGGCCTCCAGCATATTGGAGGTTGGGGCTAAGCCACGTTGAGGAAAGGGCTATTTTAAGGATTTGAAATGGGCAGGCAACCCCACCACACCCAGTTAAGGCCAAATAAAGAATTTTAGTTAGATGAAATTGCCAGGTTTACCTAGTCTACTTCTTTCACTGAATGCTTGAATCTCTAGTACAACATCTGAAAAAGGAGTTTGTACCCTTCTCTGAACACATTCAGTGAGAGGGAACTAGCTGCTTTTTGGGAGAGCCTATTTCATTAAGGTAGATCTAATTATTAGAAGAGTTCTCCTTAATAGTAAACCAACATCTCTTTCCATGTAAATTCTACTCATGACTCCAAATTCTGCTCTCTGGAACCACAAAGAGTAATTCTAATTCAGTGATGGCAAATGCCTAGCCATAGCTGATTCCTCCTAGGGGAATACTTGAAGAAGGAGTTTTGGCATTAGTCTTAAAGAATTATAAGCAACAACTCCACTCAAATAGAACTGATAAATAACACGAAATACATTTACTATTCTTAGTCTAATCCCTCTT
The DNA here is from genome assembly GCF_036850765.1 of Saccopteryx bilineata. NCBI lineage: Eukaryota > Metazoa > Chordata > Mammalia > Chiroptera > Emballonuridae > Saccopteryx > Saccopteryx bilineata. The sequence goes on from NC_089490.1 coordinate 103,798,945, forward strand.
TTATGTGACAGTTGTAAACATACCACTCTGAAATGTGGCTTCAAGTACATCACCTCATTTGAATCAGAATACTCTGCTGAGAAAGGAAGTAAACATTAAACACTACTTTCAATTTATAGAGAGTATTCTCTATAATGTAGAGCTGTGCTATCCAATATGGTAGCTACAAGCCACATGGGGCTTTTAAGCACTTGATATATGGCTAGTTAAGCTGAGACATGTACATTTTATTATGTGCAAAATCCACAGCAGATTTCAAATACTTCATATAAAAGAATATAAAATATCTCATTAATAATTTTTATATTGGTTATACATAAAATATTTTGGATATGCTAGGTAAAAATATTAATTTCATCTGCTTTTCACTTTCCATAACGTGGTTACTACAACAGTTAAATTTATTTTTGTGGCTCACATTATATTTCTATTGGAGAGCACTGAACTAGCTCCCTCTGGCAGTTTAATCATTGCATGGATTCATGGGGAACATCTAGGTGATTAAAAACTGGAAGTCACAATGATCGCTTTTAGCTCTATCAATCTATCATTTTAAGACTTTATATTCATCTTTATTAAACTTTAGCTATTCAAGTTGGCTCATTAATTCAATCTATTATACAATATTTGGATTCAGAGTACAGTCTGACATATACTATGTGTGCAAAAGGTATTTGTTAAATAAAGTCTGCCATCCAAAACATTACGTATCCTTCTCAGTTCATGTTCTATATAAATCGAATGTGCTTGTTTAAATCAAGTGTTTTCATCCAAGTCCCAGTAGAGGCCTTAATTCATTATTGATGACCTCTGAATAGACTCAGAAACTTTCATTCTCCCTCTCCCCTCTACATAATGGACTTCTATAGAAGTTTTCTTACTGTACTGCTTTACACTTAAAATCTCCTTGAGGACAGGGCCCTTGATTTTTTAACATGTTATCACCAGTTCCTGCACCAGATCTGCACTTTATGAATATTTGACAAATACATGACACCAATCAATACTATCATTCAGCTTAAATTTCCATCTTATTCAAAATAACACTATGAGATTCTGAGAAAATGTTTTGAAGTTCAAATTCACTTTATTGACAGTGTTTTTCTACCAATCTTAGAATGATTGATTGCCTTTCAGAGAGGGATGTGGAAATCTTTCAATTTGATTTACCTTTACTTAGTTTTTCTCTCAAGGCAAGAGGAAGGCATAAAACTGGGTGCTACAGAACTTAAAGGTACTAACATGACAGAATGAGAGCAATGTTTAATAGTGTTTAATTAGAGATAATCATGTGACTTTTTACAATCCTAACCTGGTAGTCCAGCTGAAGTCAGTCTGAGGGTCACATTAAACCTAAAAGCTAGAAATTCCTATGCCAACCCTAAGAGAAAAATGTGGAATAATATTAGAGCTCTTGTATCTGCGCAGAAATCAACAAATTGAAGGTATTTTAGTCATACCTTCCCCTTGGGATAAATATGCATACAATCTAATTTTATATAACTTTATACATTTATTGCTCTGTAAAGTGCTAACTTAAATTACATTTATGATGTCAAAACATTGTGAGACACTAAACTTCCTCCTGAGTAAAAGAGGAAATATTATTTATAATGTTTATAATAAAGTTATTTTAAAGTTTTGAAAATGAATCGCTGTCAAATTTCTTTATTGCTTAACTTTGAGAAATACTGCTGTATGAATAATACTCTGGTAAATGCAAGATTAACAAGAGATTCTGATAGCTGAACCCTCACTGTTCAAAGACTCCCTTACACGTAGAACTAGCTTTCCTGTGAGAAAACATGATGTGCTCACCATAAAGCAATCTGAAATTTGGTGATTAAATATGAGGCTGTGCCTGAATGTCACCCCTGACAAAATCAATGACAACTAAAACATAAATATGTATTAAATGTGCCAGATGCCTTCCAGGAACTTCACATGTACTAACTCACTGAACTCTCACAAAACCTTATCATTAGTTTCCTCCTTTTTATTTTTATTTATTTATTTATTTTTTTTTAGTTTCCTCCTTTTTATAGAGAGGTTAAGTACCTGCTCAAGGACATATAGCTATTAAGAGGTAAAGCTAGGCAGGAATAAAAATGTAGGCATTTTGGCTGGGGTTCATTGTCTTAATGACTATGCTAAACTGCCTGTTTGATTAATATGATCCTATATGTTATATAGTCTATAGATGCATGCTTTAGATGTATTAAAAGTACAAGACCATATTAATAGGAAAGCAGAAACTCATGATAGCTATAACACCTTCTGGAGGATCATTTTTAGGCACTCAACATTAGTTTGTTTCCTATCTCAAAGTGGAATGCAGAAAAATTGCATTAAATAATTAATCTCATTTAATTGTTTCCCCTATACATACTAACGGTCAGTTAGACATAACCTTCAATTACAAACTTATTCCATTTCTAATTGTAAGGCAAAAAAGAAGCCTTGAATTCTTTTACAGTTAATGTTGGGCCAAATCTCAGGCATAAATTACTGAAACTGTCTCTCTGTAGATCTTCATATCACTTAAAAAAATTCTAACTGAATATACTTTCAAAGTTTAGCAAACGTTTACGCAAGTTTTCATAAACTTTCTTGTCAGTGAAATATATCTTCACTATTATTCACTGCAATTTTGTACACTAACCTGAAATGTACACATGCCAATGACCACGTAATTATTGCCACCATATGCAATTAGATTTCCTGAATCCCCACTGTCAAAAGGATTAAATTCTACCACATGCACATAATCTTCACAGTCCACAGTGTAGGCAGCGTTTCTTGTGGCATCTTGCTTCATTTTGTACGTCAAAGCTTGAGTAGTCGTAGAAATTAAATAGTCTTCTACTGGACAAGGTCAGGAAACTGTGAATTATAGCATAGATAGAATTAGAAAGGGTCAAAATGTTACTCACTTTCAGCAAATGATCAAAATAAGAATGCAGTGTTGCAAAGGTCATAGACTACTCAAAAAAATTAAAAGTTCTTATTTAAATACTTTCTGAATACCTGCAGAGTAAATCACGATAATTTTGTTTAGATTATCTAAAAGATATAGCAAGTACTTTTAGAGGAAAGCAATTTAATAAATATATTTACAAAAAATTAATGAATGACTTGACTTTGGGTGATGAGTTCACAACATAATCAACAAATGGTATAGAAACCTATGTACTCTTATTGATAAATGGCACCCCTTTAAATTTAATTTTCTAAATAAAGATTTAAAAATTAAGGATAGTATTTACATAGTTCTGCCATATTAAACATTTTACTGACATTATCACATCAAATATTTGCGTAAACCAAAGAGGGAGATATTACCCATGGCTTCTGTTTTACTGGTGAAGAAATCAAGACTTTTAGGATGTTAATTAGCTTGCTAAAATCATATGATGAGCCAGAATTTGGAAACATTACTATGTGTTGGACTCCAGTGCTTGAGAAGGAGCTCCCGATGGAGCTCACAATCCAGGAATAGTTATAGTTGTCTTAAAAGTGCTATAACATAAGCAGATAAAAAATAGAGAATATGGAAGGAGTGCCAAAATGTGACATAAAAATAATATTCATAAGACTAGGCACCAACTTCAACTACCCTGGCATGGCCTGGTGTGCACTCTGGAAGTAGCATTCCCAGATAAGACTTAAGGATTCTGGAGGGCTTTAAATTTTTTTTTTTTTAGTTGGACGCAGGAGTTGTCTTGAAAACAGTTGGGCTCGGTAAGGAACACATCAAATACACCACGACAAGGATTTACTGAGAAATCAAATGAGTTCCACTTCAGTGAGCCAATAAACTAGTAATCTTATAAGTGGGCATCCGAGACTGGGCATTATCTTAAGGTGACCAGCAGTTGGGATGCCCTCAGAGTGCAAAAGATTCGGTATTAGGATACTCGGTCCCCTCTACTGCTCGTTAAGGTAGTGCCCAGACTCCACATCGGAGTTTCACAGTGCACAGCGGGCTGGACTGGCCCCCTGTAAAACTGGAAGGGTACAGGAAGGAGGGAATAGAAGAAATTCCTGTTAGGGGCCCAACGCCTCTCCCTGTCCCAGGCAGGTCTCGCGAAGTACCGCTCCCACCTCCCCGAGCCCGAGATCGGAGGGGGGAGCCGGGTGAAGAGCCGCCCAACGAGTACGGGGCGATCGGTAGCAAGTCGACGCGGTCCCCTGGGCTCCGTGATACGCACCGAAGGGCGCCGAGAATAGGCCAGAGGGGAACAAATCTCCACTGGGGGTTGATGCAGCTCGCGGGATTCTGCTTCCGGTTCAGGGGGCGGGAGCGGCGATTGGCTCTCCTGCTCTCCCGCGAGATTTAAAAAGTAACCCGCGACTACTCAAACATCTGCGTTTGAGCTGGACCTCATTTCTGTTGGTCAGTACTTCCCGGCTCTCCCCCAGACAGGTGAGTCTCGCCTCTTTCTCACCCATCCACCACACGGTAAGTAATGATTCAGTACTCGGGTTTTTCGGTGACAGAAAAGCGAATATGACCGTTTAAGGTATTTGTGTTTGGATGTGTTGAACAGAGTTCACAGTATCTAGTAATGGGTGGAGCTGGAAGGCTGAGGCGCACTGAGGACTACTTAGATTCATTAGGTAGGCGAGAAACTGGAGTTCTAGTCGCAAAAGCTACACTCTGTCCTTATTATATCCTTCTAAGAGACATTTTGAACCTGTAATCTGATAGTGACAGCAGCAACGACTGCCATTTCTTTATTGAGCACCTACTAAATACCCGACACTGGGTGGATTATTTAGTTGTCTCCCCAACGTCTCATAATTTTATGGAGTAGGCGATATCTTCTCCGTTTAGCAGATGAATAAATATATGTTCATCAGAGATTTTAAATACTGAAAGACACAGCTAACACATGGGAAAGTCTGGATGTGGACCTTGGTCAGTCTGACTCAAAAGTGTTGTTCTTGTAATCAGTTCACCTTTCTTCCCCAATGACAGTTTCCTGTCTCACAACTTTTGCTCTGTGCTGCTTGGAATCTCCGTTTTGTTTTTGTTTTTAAACAAGTGTTTATCATCACTGTCTCCTTCTCCCACTGTTATTTTATAGTGTTGCCTGACATTCAGATAGCTTGTATATTCATTGTCTCATTGACTCTTCATAACTGCTGGAAGGTATTATTTGTTTTCCATTTGATGATACACCTTCCTAGGCAGTCAGGTGTGAAGCCAGTTAGCTACTGGAGGAGTTGAGACTAGACCAAGGTTGCAATCCTGCAGCACTGCCTGTTTTTTGGCAGCTAGTTCCCAAGGAAAGAACGGATTTTACATGTTTAAATGGTTAAAAGAAAAAAAAAGAAGGATGATATTTTGTGATGTGTGAAAATTATATGAAATTCAGATTTCAGTTTTTATTACATTTTGTTGAAATTATTTGTTCATGTATTGTTTGTGGCTATTTTCACACTGCAAGGTCAAGTTGAGTAGTTGTGACAGAGACTGTATGGCTTGCACTTCTCAAATATTTACTATTTGCCTCTGAATGAGACTTGGCTCTTACATGTTCTAGGCACTGTTGATATTGATGCCATTTACTTTTTACAAGGAAAATTTTTCACTCTTTTTCATTTTTCAGTGCATGGAGTTGAGGCAGGGAGAGGTGAGTGACATAATTGTCAAGATCTCACAGTTAGTGGTAAAGCCAGGATTCAGAAAAGTCTAATTCCAGATTTGTCTTCATTCCTAGTAATCTGAATTTAGTACCTTTATTTAGTTACTTATTTAGAGAGAGAAAAGAAACAGCCAGAAAGGGAAAGACATGAGAAGTATCAACTCATAGTTATGTTACTTTAGTTGTTCATTGATTGCTTCTCATATGTGCCTTGACCAGGGTACTCAGGCCGAGCCAGTGATCCCTTGCTCAAGCCAACAACCTTGGGCTCAAGCCAGCGACCTTGGGCTTCAAGCCAGCGACCGTGAGATCATGTCTGATCCCACACTCAAGCTGGCACCGCTTGCTCAAGCTGGCAACCCCTCGCTCAAACTGGCAAGCTTGGGCTCAAGTTGAATGAGCTCGCACTTAAGTGACGACCTCAGGGGCTTTGTTCCTGGGTCTTCAGCGTCCCAGGTCGATGCTCTATCCACTGCACCACCACTGGTCAGGTTGCACTCAGTACCTTTAAATAACACTAGTTAGTAATTTACAACTAAAGATTTATTTCAGGCAAAATGATTATATCACCAAAATGTTACTTTTTCACTTTCTTTTTTTATTTCTTATAAGAGATGATGGTATTTTTAAGGGGAGTATAGTTATTAGGCATTTGCTAGTATTTGTATTTATGTAGATACTTTAATTTACAGTCTGAATAAAAATTTACATACCTGTAAATTACAGTTGCATCACTAATTGTGTCTGTAAGTTATTACTTTGTAAATAGCATATGCCCATTTTCTCAATCATAGAAAACCAAGATATATAGCCACATCATTCATGTGGCTGCAGTTAATCTGGCAGGTAGAGTAGGGCTTGATAGTCTTAAGTAGCCTGACTGGACTGTCTTTGAGTTAATGTTGGTTGTCAGTTGAAGCACTTTGGTTCTCCTTCAAAAGGCTTCTCCAGCAGGCTAGTTTAGACTTCTTTATATGGCAATCTGAGAGTAGCAAGCCAGTAAGAGCTAAAGCTTCAAGGTTTTATGTCAAATGGCCCTGATGACCACCTTCTAGTTTGGTGATTTGCTAAGAGAACTCACAGGACTCAGCATATAGTTGTACTCACGGCTATAACTTATAACAGCAAAAAGATGCTAAGTAAAATAAGCAGAGATAGGAAGTGCGTGAGGCAAAGTCCAGGGAGACCAAGCACAAGCTTCCAAAAGTGCTCTTAGTGGAGTCACACAGACTTGCTTAATTCTTCCAGCAACAAGTGTGGCAACGTATATGAAATGTCTCTCAGGGAAGTTCTCTACTGACTCACTACTGGGGGCTGAACATGTAGGCATCCTGTTTTTGTTCTGAGACTCCAAATTCAGTAGGAACCCATGTGTTCAGCATAAACTATATTGTTTGTATAAACAGTTTAGGTATAGGGAGCCACTCTTACTGGAAATCCTCCTGAAATTTAAGTTCCCAGATTCCAGCAAAGGGCCAACTTTGTAAGCAGGCCTTTTGAAGGATAGCAATCAGGCCTGCTGTATTCACTTTTCTGTACTGGCCTTTTGAGGTTTAGGTACAGAACTCCCACGATGCCATTCTTCCTACATTCTATTGGTCAAATCAAGTCACAAGGCTGACCCAGATTCAAATGGGTGGAAAATAGACCATCTCTTTTGGGACAGTGTAATGATGAAAGGAAATTGGCTTCTCTCCTGCCCCCCACTCAACCATCTATCTCAAAACAAATATTTTTAAAACAGTTTTAATTGGCTTCATGTCTGTAAGTTTGCAGAATTGGCGTATCTGTTTTGTATGAATTTTCAGATTGAAGGTTGGATCTTGTTATTTCAAAAGATTTGGCTTAAGAAAACTAAAGGAGAGGAAAATATGATTGGGTAGAAATTGGTTTATACTGTTTTCCTAAATTTAATTAAAAGCAATCTTAGTAAATATGAAATGACCTCGTGTTCATTACTTTTCTCTAATTCTTGCTTGCTTACACATGTTAAATATTAATTTCCAGTTAAAATAAGACTTTTTTTTAACATTGCATTCTGTCCTACTTTAAGAGGATGTCTGTGCTTCATCAGAAGTCTGTCTTGGATATGATTAAAGAGTTCAGAAGAAATTGGCACGCTCTCTGTGACTCTGAGAGGACTACTGTGTGTGGTGCTGACTCCATGCTCTTGGCATTGCAGCTTTCCATAGCAGAGAACAACAAACAGGTTCGTAGACTATATTTAGGTTAACATTTTTTAAAAAGTGAATTTTGGTTGCTGCCTATTTGAATAAACTTCATTACATTATCCAGTTTGCAATAGATGCCCTTCTATGATAATATCAATATACTATTTTCTCAAATGCTTCTGCATATCTGTGTGAGAAATAACTATTGGATTTGAAATGATTTGTTTCAAAATTAAGGTCTTTATATGTATAATTTAACATAGGACATGCACATTTGATATTTAACTTGAAGTCTTAAGGTAAACATGCAACTTTTATGATTATTATGGTTAATTATCTTTTATAAGACTTCCTTCTCGAAAAAGATCTGGAAAGTACACGTAGAAAATGTTTACTTAATATAATCAAGGTATTTTATGACTAATTTAAGACTCTGTAGTATAGATTAATTGTACCTAAGCCAGGCTGTGAATCAGAATCATTTGGGAAGGCTTTTGAAATAAATTAGTTTCTGTGCCCCAATCTTGGAAATTCTGATTCTCTTAATCTGCACTGAGATCCTGGAAATTGTTTTTTTTTTAATCTCCCTGAAGTGATTCTTCAATAGTTTGGTTTAGGCCAAATTACTGTTTAAAATGAGCTCACGTTAGAGGGCTAGAGCCATTCAGATGAGAGATGGATGACTATAGGCTGCAGTGGTAGAATTCTAGATAGTATTCTTAAAGGAATGGAAGTCTTTGGATGGGAAGGGGTAAAGAAGGTATGAAGGAAGGGGAAAATTTAGAAGAAGCATCCAGGGGGAATCAAAGTCACAATGATTTGAAGATGATAAGGAGGCTGTCTTGACTAGAGAAGAAGATTTATGAAGGGAGTTCTTCCAATTTGAAATAGGATGGTCAAAGAAGGCCTCATCTAGAAGTTTCCATTGAGCAAAGATTTGAATGAGTGGAAGGAAGAGTTGGTCGTGGAGATTTAGGTGGGAAGGAACTACCCGGCAAAGGGGAAGCAGATACAGGGGCCCTGAGGTGGGACTATGCCTGGCATGTTCAAGGAACAGCAAGAAAGCCAATTACAGCTGTTTATATAAATGTTAATTTCTCCCCTTTCCCTCTATTCCACAAATTTTTTCTCTCTCCTTCCTTATTTATTTATTTAGTTATTTTTGAGCTTCTACTGGGTGCCACCAGGCATTGTGATATTAGGATAGCCCCTTTGGAACAGTTTCCTCAGAAAAGAGTCTTCTCATCCTGCTTGAATGGTGTCCTGTTGAGCTGCCAGTGTGCTGGGAACCTAAAGGGAGTGTCAGCATTAGAATATGAACAGACCTGTCATTCATGTGATTTTCATTTGGGTGCTCTTCTCAGCTGCTCTCTTCAGTCCAGAGACTGTTTTGCCCTCACCAGGAAAGAAACCTCGGATTTTCTGCCAACATAGGTGACTGTTGTGCCCTATTTCAGCAGAAATGAGCTATTAGGCAAAAATCGAATTGAAATTACTCAGAGAGGTAATCATAATACTGAAGCTACTTCAAAAATCTCTTCATAGACAAGTGTCTTCCGTCTGATGGGTAGATTTTTTTCTTTCTGGTGGCTATATTAAGATGATTGGCCTTTAGGGACTTGGGCTTTACATGGCAGGGTGGGCAGTGAGGGTCTGCTATCCAGTTTCCCCTTTATGTACTCAGCTTTGTCTTCTAAACTTTGTGCTCAGAGTTCATAAAAACCAGGTGGTCTTGGGTGCCAGGGAGTGGTAGAGAGCAGGGAAACACAGGCCCTCCATTTGCTTACCCTTTATATTGGCCCTTTCTTTTGTTGTTGACCTTTTGTAATTTCTCTTCTCTTATGGACAATTCAGTAATGCATAAAAAATGTGTTCCTGTTTTCTCCTGTACTTTTAGGTATTTTATACCAGGAGAGCTTTCTCTGCAAATACTGATACATATGTAATGTATTTATTATAAATTATAACAGATGGTGTACATTCTTTCTGCATCTTGTTTTTATTATCCAGCCCTGTTTTTAAGACCTCTTCAGGTACTGATAGAAATGGTGATCTAATTCATTCATCTTATTAGTCATCCTTTGTATGACTGATACATTTTTTTCACATTTGAAACTTTGGGTTGTTTGAAGTTTTTGGTATTACAGGCATTACAGCACTGAAATGAGATGTCTGCACTGAGCAAGAAGCTCTCTCGCCCCCAAGCCCAGCAGGTCATATGATAGATACGTCTATAATTTGATTCAATAGTACCATACTGCTCTTCAACTTGCTGCTAGAATTTACATTTATGTCAACAGTGCAGGAAAGTACCATTTCCTTCTCTTTCTCTCCATTTTAGATGTTGTCAAACTTAATTAGAAAAGAGAAAAAAATGGTACTTCATTTTAAATTGTCAGATAACTAACTAAAGCATTTGAACATCTTTTAAAATGTTTATTTGACCATTTATATGTCTGCTTCCTAAACTGTCTGTTTACTTATTTTGCCATTGAATTGCTTATGTTTCTTTCTTATTCTGTGAAGGAGTTCTACATGTATTTTAGATACTCTTTGTTTTATACTTGTTGATGTCTTTCAGTGTGCTCCTTGTAACCCACTTCCAGTGGGTGTACTTGCCTTATGTGTTTTCATCAGTATGCCAGACTGATTTGTAATAATTGCCTCAATTTCTCTCTCTTTATTTCCCCGTGCTTGGTCACCAAGGTTCAACCTTCAGCTAGCCCCTTCCATTTATACAGTATCCTCAGAATTGAGGATATTGAGTTTTGCTTTGGTATGATATGATCAAGTACTCATTGGACATTTTACCTTTATGTCTCATTACTGTCTCCACATCTGGTTTTAAAAGTAGACCACATTGTTTGCTCCCTCCACTTACTATCCTGTTTATCCTCTTAGTCTCAGTGGTATGTATCATTGTTCACTCTATCACTGACGCCAGACACCTAAGGGTCATTATAGTCTCTTTCCTTTGATCCCCACTGCAATACATTTCTAAGTCTTTCCAGTCTTATTGCTTGAGCATTAAAATAAAATCTGTCCTTTTTTTAATAATCTGAAGAAATGGTATTAAGGTAGATAATAGATTCTGAGGATATTGTATAAATGGAAGGGGCTAGCTGAAGGTTGAACCTTGGTGACCAAGCATGGGGAAATAAAGAGAGAGAAATTGAGGCAATTATTACAAATCACTATTGTTTAGTAATTGAGGGCTATTCTGTAATCAGAGCATGTTAAGATCACCTCTTATTTTTGTCCACTTGTATATAAATAATGAAAAAGTAAATATATCAACAAGCTAAGTAGGATGTAGCTTGAAAACATTTTAGTTCTCTTTGTATAAATTTTGATATATATAAAATATTCAATCTAAGTCAGTTTTTCTTCAGGACTTATCTGTGTAGCATTTCTACTTGTTAATTCACTTTAGTCAGTGTGAAAGTTCAGATTCTGGGTGGGAAAGAAAGAGTGGTGAATTGCATCTGAGCTTTTCACAGTTTGTGTAGATATATACACCTGCAGTGGAGAGGGTGGGCTGCTATTCACGTTTACTCTAACTTTATGTGCAGACTTAGCTTAGGCAATCTCAACTGTGCTCAGACTTCCCAGTTGCTCAGCATATGAAGCAACATCCTGATATGCCTGCAGGTGCATTCGTAAAGTAATAAGAGGGTGGACTTGGTTGTGTCTATCCTTCACCTATATTTTTTATGCTGTGTTTGCAGTCTAGGTTTTTAATTCTCTTAAGTTTGAGAACATGAGTCCCTAAAGTATAGTCCTTATGACTGAATTTGACTATGGTAAAACTTTTGAGTACCTAGTAAAATTGTTAGTCTGTCTATTGGCATGTTTCTTTTCTTAACTGATTCAGTGGGGAAACAGAAAAGGTATATTAAAATAATCTTTGAGCCTGACCAGGTGGTGGCTCAGTGGATAGAGCGTCGGACTGGGATGCAGAGGACCCAGTTTTGAGACCCTGAGGTTGCCAGCTTGAGCACGGGCTCATCTGGTTTGAGCAAAGCTCACCAGCTTGGACCCAAGGTCACTGGCTCGAGCAAGGGGTCACTTGGTCTGCTGTAGCCCCACGGTCAAGGCACATATGAGAAAGCAATCAATGAACAACTACCGTGTCGCAACGAAAAACTAATGATTGATGCTTCTCATCTCTCTCTGTTCCTGTCTGTCTGTCCCTATCTATCCCTCTCTCTGTCTCTGTAAAAAAAAAAAAAAAAAAAATCTTTGAGTTTTAGGTTTTCTGCATGTTTTCAGAGAAGACAGATTTTTTAGCTTAAATCATTTTACACTTCTCTAGCAGTTTTATACACTAAAGATTTAACCTGTTGTAGATTCATTCACTATTGACTTCATTATATGGCAAATATATGTGACTTCATTAAGTTGCAAATAATATTTTAGCCTTTCTTTCCTTTGGAATTGGCTTCAGAGCTTGACTCAGTCTTGCAATTGCATTATAAAGGCTTTTTTCACCTTAAAAAGCCTTCAGAACATTGCAAATGTTCCTTTGGATGAAACAGACAAAGATGTTTAATTTTATAGCTTTGTAGAAAGCAACCACTCACTGTTAGCCTGTGGTTGACTCAATTTTAAAATCGGTTTCAACAAGAAGAAACTGATTTTAAAATTGAATTACACTTATATACGTTTCCTCCCCCAGCAAACAATTATTTTACATTGAATTAGAAGGGAAAGGCAACTGACATTTTTGATTACCTACAATTTATAAGGTGTTTGTTTGTTTATTTAATTGAATTAATTGGAGTGACACTGATTAACAAAATTATGCAGTTTCAGGTGTACAATTTAAAACACATACTCTGTACACTGCATTGTATGCTCACTACTCTAAGTCAGGTCTCCTTCCATCATCATTTATCCCCCCTTACCCTCTTCCACCTCCCCATCCATGGCTCCCATAAGTCACCATACTGTTTTCTATGTCCATTAATTTTTCCTTTTTTTTCCTTTCATCTTTTTTGCATAATCTGTCCACTTGTCCACCGCACTTACCCAGCTCCCACTCCTGACAGCTGTCTGCCTGCTCTCTGAGTCTGTCTCTTTTTTGTTTATTAGTTCAGTTTGTTCATTAGATTCCACATCTGAGTGAAATCATATGGTACTTGTCTTTCTTTGACTGGCTTATTTCATTTAGCATGATGGTGTCTAGGTCCATTCATGCTGTTGCAAAAGGTAAGTTTTCCTTCTTTATTACAGCTGCGTAGTATTCCACTGTGTAAATACACTATAGCTTTTTTATCCATTCCTCTACTAATGGTAACTTGGGCTGTTTCCAAACCTTAAGGTGTTATTTAATCTTCACAATCTCATTTTATAACCAAGGAAACTAACTCAGAAGGATTTCACACAGCCAATTAATACCGTTAAGTAGATCTTCTCTTTTCTCTTTTAATAATAAAAATTCTAGTTAGTTAAAAATGTAAAGTTTATTTAAAATGTTGAGTAATAACAAAAATAACTTGGATAAAATATACAAAGTATGAGTGCTCTGAAAAAGTGTAACTCTTGCTTTTTCTCATTTTATTCTTGTGAAATATAATCTTTCGTATGTTCATCAAAGAATTAAAGCTTTGAACATTTTGAACTTCTTTCGAATATTAGCCAGCTGGCATGTTTTCCTAGCAAAACATTTTCTGATTTGACCACAGACTCTCTCTCAATCAGTTGTTCCAGGTTTGAATAATAGAATATGCTGTCATGGTAGGCACCTGATCATGAAAACTGATATCTGGAGTGCATTTTTATTTGGATTTAAAATGTTTTTACAGTTCCAGTATAAACACAGTTAATCTAGTCAGAGCCTTTTCTCACAAGATCAAGAACTTGCATAGTTTTACTTTAACCAGTTATAGTCAACAGAATGAGAATAATTTTACATTTACATTAAGCAAAATCTTAATTCATTTTTCCATGAAGGTTGTTACACTAAAATGGTTTAAAATTTTTTGAGGCCCTGGCTGGTTGGCTCAGCTGTCAAGCGTCAGCCAGGCATGTATAAGTCCAGGGTTTGATTCCCGATCAGGGCACACAGAAGAAGCAACCATCTGCTTCTCCACTCCTCCCTGTTCTCTCTCTCTCTCTGTCTCTGTCTTTCTCTTTCTCTTTCTCTCTCTTTCTTTCTCTTCCCCTCTTGCAGCCATGGTTTGAGCAATTTGGGTCCGGGTGCTGAGGATGGCTCCATGGCCTTGCCTTAGGTGCTGAAATAGCTCTGTTCAGAGCAACGGAGCAGCAGCCCCAGATGGGCAGAACATTGCCTCCTAGTGGGTTTGCTGGGTGCATCCCGGTCAGGGTACATGTGGGGGTCTGTCTCTCTGGCTCCCTGCCTCCCTTCCTCTCACTTAATAAAAGAAAAAAATAAAAGAATTTTTGAGATAAAACAATTTAGTTTTGAAACTCGAAATAACTGGATTTATTTAACTTAAATAGCATTTGGAGATTTTATAGTATGTAACCTTTGTGAGATTGGGAAGTAAAGTATGCAATTTTTTATTTAATGCTGAGATATTACGAATTGTCTTGTGTTGGGTTATGGATCTAAGGTTTGAGAATTAATGATTTTTTTTGGGTTCATTGACAATAGTTTTATGAAATATGATTAATTCTCATAACTGATGTAACAGGTTCCTACTCTAAGGACAATAAGGATAATTCCTACTCTAAGGACAATAATGCCTTAAAATAATAAGCTCTCTACTCATCCATATGAAATGAGTAGAGAGCTTATTATTTTAAGGCATTTTATATACTTTGTCTTAAATTTGGATAGTAGTAACTAGAAACTACAGCTAATCTTTATAAAAGATATAAAGGTATAGATGGGAAAGAGTCAGATATATAGAAATAGTACTACATTATATAGTTCTATTTGATTTCGTTCTGTTATTCTTCATTGGCTAAATATTATGTTACAATTTAGTTCCAATGAGTTAAAATATCCACCAGTCATTAAATGCAATTAATGGAAAGATCTAGGTGTTAGCAGAAACTACTAGAATATTAATGGAGCTTAACTGTAGAAGAGAGCAACATGGATACTTTTACAAAACCACATAGGGAAATTTAAAAATATTTGTTATTCATGAAGCATTAGAAAGGAGCAGTTAGGATTTTTTTACTGAATTGGGGTTGACATTTTGTGGAGGACACTTATTAATATCTGGGATATAAACTGAAGGCAGAATATAATCATTATAAAAAAAGCCTTCAAAATGTCCACTAAAATAATCTACCATGTAGATGTTGAAGAAGAGAAAAAAGAGAACAGCTTTTAAAAAGAAACCTGCATGTGACTTTTTAGCACTTGCTTGCATACAGTTTAGTGTGTCCCTGAGCAGGGAAGAAAAAAAATCTTCTTTGACCCAAGGTTTTAGAACTGATATTTTGCTTTACCTGGAAGAGTAATGAAATGAAACATAATTTTTTAAAATTTAGTTTTTATGATCAAATTTTAAGACTAACACTTGGAATAAATAGTGTTTATGGTATGTGGGAATTCACTATGACTTGTGACGATTTTTAAATAAGAGATTAAAAATACATTAGCTAAAAGAACTAATAGAAGCTAAATATTAACAGAATCAAATGTTTCCCCAATCAGTAGTACTTAATTAAGTACAGTCAATCTATTCCCCCAATTTAGGTAGAAGAAATTTAGTGAAGTTCAGGTAACAGACAATGTTTGTATACATATTTGCCAATTTTGTCACATGTGAACTTGCCATAGTTGTTCTTATTTTATAAAATCATCAAAATACCTTTTTATATATGGTTTAAAAATTATTTTATAGCTCAACTTGGATGTTCTCTTCCAGTTTGCAAGAATTTAATATAATTTGGTTTATACTTCACATCTCAATTGTAAGTTCATCAATATTCTGATACTCAACTTTATCTTTTTATTTTTAACATTATATCTTTCAGCACGGTGGAGAATTTACAGTGTGTCTCAGCGATGTCTTATTGACCTGGAAACACTTACTACATGATAAATTGAACTTACCGGTTGAAAATATGGAAGTGGTTGACCATTATGAGGACATTAGGAGGACTTACGATAATTTCTTAAAGAATAGTAATATGTTAGATCTGATTGATGTGTATAAAAAATGTAGTGTTTTGATTTCTAATTGTGGAAATAAAGCCAACATATCCCCCGTAAGTACTTTTTTAAAACAATTCTATCTTAAATTAAAATTTGACTAGATTTATTTTTAACTCTGGTATTAACATTTATAGTAACTTGATAATGCTTTTGCTTTTTGGATCATGTTAAGATTGGAAAATTTAGCTACCAGAAAGCTAGTTATTACTTGAAAGAAATGTTTTGGTGGTAAATTTTGATGAACTTGTGTTATTATTTGATTGGAATGTAAAAATAGCCTCATTTGGCATGTGTTGTATAAATTATTTCTATGACTCTATGGATTAATAATATTATTTTACTGAGATAGTGATATCATTTTGTGAGGATTAGATAACGGAACTATTCCCTTTTTAGCACACACATAATTGTCTTTTTTTTTATGGAGTATAAATTTTAAAATTATTGGAGTAGCAACTCTTGATATTTGGTTTAGTCTACATTAGAATTAGTAAACTGTTTTAGAATATATTTGGATATATTTGGTTTGTTTTAAAGGGTTGAAAATATTTTTTTTTTATTTTACCATTTACTGAGTGTGAATCAAGTAGTAATTAAATAGTGGCAATTACTAAATTACCTGTAGTTAGAAGAGAATGTTTACTGTATTTTCAAAGATATTACTATTTTTCTAAATACTTGTCTGATACTTGGGAATAATATTTCGGCTGCTTACAATAGAAATCTCCACAATAACAATGGTTTAAGAAAATGGAAGTTTATATCACCTTTTTTATAAAAGATGTCTAAAGGCAAACATCCAGTACTGATATAACTCTATGTTATTCTAAGTTATAACTTAAGTTATTCTATTATTCTGTTCTTCCATCTTAATTCTTGACCTCTACCCTCAAAATTATTTGTGGTGTATAATTGCTTACAGCTCCAGGGATCATATCAGCAGTTCTTGCAGCAGGAAGTACTAAGGCAGCACAATACTTTTCATTTTAAAGAGACATAGCTGTTTTTCTTCCATCTCGTTGCCCACAGCTTACTCCCATGACCACATAAAGGTGCTAGGGAGGATGGAACATATAGTCTTTATTCTAGGTATTCACATGCCAGAATAAAAATAAAAGCACCATTACTAAGGAGGAAGGAGAGGATAGATATTGTTGGTCAGTTTGCTATCTTTGTCTCATTGAGCTATGATGGAAGCCTTTGCCCTGTTTTTTTTTTTTTTTTTAATAATTTTATTTTTAATGGGGTGACATCAATAAATCAGGATACATATATTCAAAGATAACAACTCTAGGTTATCTTGTCGTTCACTTATGTTGCATACCATCACCCAAAGTCAGATTGTCCTCTGTCACCTTCTATCTAGTTTTCTTTGTACCCCTCCCCCTCCCCCTTTCCCTCTCCTTCTCCCCCCTTCCCCCGTAACCACCACACTCTTATCAATGTCTCTTAGTTTCACTTTTATGTCCCACCTACGTATGGAATAATGCAGTTCCTGTTTTTTTCTGATTTACTTATTTCACTTCGTATAATGTTATCAAGATCCCACCATTTTGCTGTAAATGATCCGATGTCATCATTTCTTATGGCTGAGTAGTATTCCATAGTGTATATGTGCCACATTTTCTTTATCCAGTCATCTATTGACGGGCTTTTTGGTTGTTTCCATGTCCTGGCCACTGTGAACAATGCTGCAGTGAACATGGGGCTGCATGTGTCTTTACGTATCAATGTTTCTGAGTTTTTGGGGTATATACCCAGTAGAGGGATTGCTGGGTCATAAGGTAATTCTATTTTCAGTTTTTTGAGGAACCACCATACTTTCTTCCATAATGGTTGTACTACTTTACATTCCCACCAACAGTGTATGAGGGTTCCTTTTTCTCCACAGCCTCTCCAACATTTGTTATTACCTGTCTTGTTAATAATAGCTAATCTAACAGGTGTGAGGTGGTATCTCATTGCAGTTTTGATTTGCATTTCTCTAATAACTAACGAAGATGAGCATCTTTTCATATATCTGTTGGCCATTTGTATTTCTTCCTGGGAGAAGTGTCTGTTCATGTCCTCTTCCCATTTTTTTATTGGATTGTTTGTTTGTTTGTTGTTGAGTTTTATGAGTTCTTTGTATATTTTGGATATTAGGCCCTTATCTGAGCTGTTGTTTGAAAATATCATTTCCCATTTAGTTGGCTGTCTATTTTTATATCAGTTTCTCTTGCTGAGCAAAAACTTCTTAGTCTGATGTAGTCCCATTCATTAATTTTTGCCTTCACTTCTCTTGCCATTGGAGTCAAGTTCATAAAATGCTCTTTAAAACCCAGATCCATGAGTTTAGTACCTATGTCTTCTTCTATGTACTTTATTGTTTCAGATCTTATATTTAGGTCTTTGATCCATTTTGAATTAATTTTAGTACACGGGGACAGACTGTAGTCCAATTTCATTCTTTTGCATGTGGCTTTACCATTGTTAAGGGAAATCGAAAAAGATATAATGAGATGGAAGAATATACCTTGTTCTTGGTTAGGAAGAATAAATATAATCAAGATGGCCATATTACCCAAAGCAATATACAAATTTAATGCAATTCCCATCAAAATTCCAATGACTTTTTTTAAAGAAATGGAGCAAAAAATCATCAGATTTATATGGAACTATAAAAAACCCCGAATAGCCAAAGCAATCCTAAAGAAAAAGAATGAAGCTGGGAGCATTACAATACCTGACTTCAAACTATATTATAGGGCCACCACAATCAAAACAGCATGATATTGGCAGAAAAATAGACACTCAGACCAATGGAACAGAATAGAAAGCCCAGAAATAAAACCACATATATATAGTCAAATAATTTTTGATAAAGGGACCAAGAACACACAATGGAGAAAAGAAAGCCTCTTTAATTAATGGTGCTG
This sequence comes from Saccopteryx bilineata, assembly GCF_036850765.1. Classification (NCBI taxonomy): domain Eukaryota; kingdom Metazoa; phylum Chordata; class Mammalia; order Chiroptera; family Emballonuridae; genus Saccopteryx; species Saccopteryx bilineata. The sequence continues at coordinate 103,817,825 of NC_089490.1, forward strand.
GGAAAACTGGAAAGCCTTTGCCCTGTTTTAACTTTTTCAGAACACACATGCATTCGTTAATACACATACACACCTACAGTATAGTAAGGAACTTGTGAGTGTAGTTTTTTTTTATTCCTCCCTTGCTATATTTTATTTGCTTGCTTGCAAAGATGGTTTTTGACTACTTTTCACTTAGTTAGAGAGGCTAATTGAAAGTAAGTGTTGGATTGTAGGACCAACAAAGAAAATCTAATAGGTCAGTGAGATATAATCTGCCTGAGGTCTTTGGGCAAATGGTGTTCCTCTTATTCTTTGCCCCTGTTTAAGTCCTCAAGTAAGTTTCCTCATTTAAGTGAGCCAACTTATAGTATAAGATATATCAGGGTCTGCATTGAACAAAGTTCTGTGTCCCAAACATCAGCATGCCTTCTCTGTAGAACATCGGGAAGGCAGTGGAACCTGCTAGCATGATAGTATACAAAGCAGAAAATTTTCTGTACTTAAACCCAGGAAGACAGACAACTTGATCTCTGATACTTATGTTTGTTCTAGGAAAATTTCCAGTGAGAAAAAAAAATGAGCAGAAAAATAATATCCCCAGACTGAGTCCTCAAAAATGCACAAACTATAATCCAAATTTATGCTAAAAGTTTCTTTAAATATATGTATCAGAAAATTCCAAATAATTCTGAACTATAGAATGCTGCAGTTTTATAGTCCTGATAAGGCTTTATTTGTTTTTTTATTTATTTCAGTCTCAGTAAGGCAGGAGTTATAAGGAATTAAGGTAAACTTAAAATAGGGAAGCTCTGGGAACATGATAATTTGAACAATGCCCCGTTATTTCCTTACTTTATAATTCCTGTCTCGAGGACATAGCTGCAGGGCCCATGGGCATCTGGGAGCATAGAAGGCCTGGGCAGAGCTTGCTTTCTCATGGCCCAAGCAGTCGTCTGGAAGACAACATCAAGGCCTGGACAGAAATGGTAGATCATAAGAAGAGTTTAGCAGTCATCAGAGATCTGGGGACCTTCTGGAAGGTCAACAAATGTCTTCAGTGAAAGTGCCAGGATTCCCTGACTTTGAAGAAGCTGACAAGTAGCTGAGTGGATGGGCTTACTGTTGGTGGGGCTTGAGAGGCCACAAGAAGACTTTCCCTTGGCCTAAGCAGGTGACTATCAGCCTGTTTATTTCTCCGCTGCCGCTCGGTGAGGAGAGACCATTTACTTGCATACTTGTAGAACTGTAATACACTTAAAGTACCTCAACAGTCAGAACTGAGCCCCAAAGAGCCAATGAAAAAAAAGCAACAGCCATGTGCCCTGGTCAGATGGCTGGGTTGTTGAGAGCATTGATCAGGGTGCAGAGGTTGCTGGTTCGATTCCTGGTCAGGGGATATATATAACAAATCATTGTTCCTCTCTCTTTCTCTCTCTCCCTTTCTCTCTCACTAAATCAATAAATAAAAATTAAAAATAAAACAGCCACTTAAGGAGTTTCAGCAGCTAGGGAAAGATGAGTCAGCTGAGGACACGCATGCCCAGCAATACAGAGCTTCTAGAGGGGAATGACAACAAGTAATATGCAAGGAAATCAAGGCCACACCTAAACGCAAGATTTTCTACACGTTAAAAAAGAAAGAAAGAAGAGAAAAATTTTCTAATGCAACAGATAAGTTCAGACCAAAATTAGTATCCTGAAAGTCAAGTTTAATAAATATTTAAAGCACAGAGAAAAATATATAATGGAATCATGCTTAACTTATAAAAAAGTTAAGAAACTTGGAGTTTACATCGAGAGGATTTAACATTGAGTTCCAGAAGGAGAGAAAAGAACAGATGCAGAAGAAGCCATGATTAAATAAATAACATATTTATTATGATTACTTTTGTTATAAATATTTCCCTGAGTCTGCTGATTCAGAGTGCTTACAAAGTTTCAGACTGTACTGCTGAGAAAAGCCATATACCTATGCATAATCTGGTAAAATTTCTGAACTCAAGGATAATGGTAAATATAGGTAAAGCCCAACTGCTCATCAGTAGATGATTAGATAAAAATAGATTATAAAAATGGTGATACATTAACACAATGTAATACTATTCAGCCATAAAAAAGAAGGGAATTTTACCTTCTGTGACGGTATAGATGGACCTGAGATTATTGTGCTAAGTGAAATAAGCCAGAGAAAGACAAGTACTATATTACTATTTCACTTGTGTAATCTTTTTTTTTTTTTTTTTCTGAAGTTGGAAACGGGGAGGCAGCAAGACAGACTCCTGCATGCGCCGACCGGGATCCACCCGGTATGCCCACCAGGGGGCGATGCTCCGCCCATCTGGGCCACCGCCCAGTTGTATCCAGAGCCATTCTAGCGCCTGAGGCAGAGGCCATGGAGCCATCCCCAGCGCCCGGGCCATCTTTGCTCCAATGGAGCCTTGGCTGCGGGAGGGGTAGAGAGAGACAGAGAGGAAGGAGAGGAGGGGGGGTGGAGAAGCAGATGGGCGCTTCTCCTGTGTGCCCTGGCCGGGAATCGAACCCGGGATTCCTGCATGCCAGGCCGACGCTCTACCACTGAGCCAACCGGCCAGGGCCTTTTTTTTTCTTTTTTACAGGGACAAAGAGTCAGAGAGTGGGATAGATAGGGACAGACAGACAGGAATGGAGAGAGATGAGAAGCATCAATCATCAGTTTTTTTTTTCGTTGCGACACCTTAGCTGTTCATTGATTGCTCTTTCATATGTGCCTTCACTGCGGCCCTTCAGCAGACTGAGTAACCCCTTGCTTGAGCCAGTGACCTTGGGTCCAAGCTGGTGAGCTTTGCTCAAGCCAAATGAGCCTGCACTCAAGCTGGCGACCTCGGGGTCCTGAACCTGGGTCCTCCGCATCCCAGTCTGACGCTCCATCCACTATTCCAAGGCCTGGTCAGGCCACTGTGTAATCTAACAAAATAAACTAACAAAATAGAAACAGACTTCTAGATATAAAGAACATACTGACAACTCTCAGGGGATGGGGGAGGGGGGCTGGGTGAAAAAGATTAAGGGATTAAGCAAAGAAAAATACTTATAGACACAGACAACAGTGTGGGGGTTGCAAGAATGAAAGGGGGTGGGGAGGTGGAGGAGGGTAGAGGGGGATAGAGGGAGGGTAGATGGTGATGGAGGAGACTTGACTTGGGGTGGTGAACACAATGCAATATACAGATAATATAGAAAACTGATACCTATATAGTTTTATTAATCAATGTCAATAAAATTTTTTTGGAAAAAGATAAGTATATGTTTTCTGGCAGAAAGAACAAGTTATTGAATAAAGAGCAAAAAATTAAATGGCCTATCCTGAAAGAAGAGGACAGTGGCCTAAGAATTTTACCCTCAATCAATATATCATTGATTAGTCAAACTAAAGAAGGGATTTGTGAGGATGTGCAAAAATTTAAAGAATGTTTTTTTAATACCTCTTGTAAAGAATTTACTTTTCCAATGATGATCATAATAACTAAACAGATGAACTGGAACAGATAGCTATCTAAGGGAAGATGGTAGTTGAACCATAAAACTTGCAGTATCTGTGTGTGTGTGTGGTTAAAATGATAGGGATAGACTGGGCATGTGTGCTGAAGTGGAAGGCTTACACTAAGGGAAGTTCTGATATTAGTTTAGAATTAAAACTGCTAAATATTATAGTTGGGGGCAAGTAGCAGGCATTATCACTTTAAAACTGATAGAGAAATATGGGTCTGATCTGAGTATGGAGAAAGAGAAGGTAATCATTAATGGAATGGAAAAATATGGTACATTTTCTAAGTTAATAGAATAGAAATAGAATGAGTAGCAACTTAACAAATCAGTAAAGGTAAAGAGCAATGAATTAATAGCATATCACAACAAATATATTGTGATTTTTATACTTATCTCAGAAAGCTTTATGCTATATTATTGAGTCCTTGTCAAATTTTCAAGTCTGGGAAACTGTTTACACTCTTAAAAGATAATTATTTAGAACTACAAGGAGATTTTGTTTATGTAGGTTATAGCTATTGGTATTTTTCATATTAAAAATTAAAATTGAGACATGTTTATAGTATCAGTTATTAAAAATCTTGATAATAAGCCTATTAAATGTTATCATAAATAACATTTTATGAAGAATAACTATTTTATAAAAATAGGAGGTAGGAATATTGTTTTACGTTTTTACAAATATCTCTAATGTCACATCTGATAGAAATAGCTGGATTCTTATATCTGCTTCTGTTTGATATGGCATTTTGACTCATATATATATAAAGAAAATTTGGGTTAACATTGATACATAGTTGAAAAGGTAGGATTTTCTGAATCTCCTGTATAGCTCTTGGGGACCTAGTTTGGACCACATTTCAAAATGCACTGAACTGATCTAGAATATGTACTTTACATGTAATTAAATATGAAACCAAAGGTAACATTCTCCTATTAAAAAAATAACATTGTGTTTAAAGAAAAATGAATATTTGGTTTCAACATCTTTTCAAATATCAGACCCACAACTGTGAGGACTACCTCTATTCAAAAATTTGCTAAATTATAATTTTTTAATCCTATATTTTGAGATTGAAAAATTGTATATATTATAAATAACAAAATCCTAGGCTATGTAGTTTTTTTTTTACAACAAACTTTGAGTACTAGTTCATATCAATAGAATTGTGGCAAATGCTATTACTTTATAAGAGGTATATATTGGTGAGTTATATTTATAACTTAGTAATATGAGAGAGGAAAAGTGATTTGCAATCTCATTGGGCTTTGTTAATTCCATTGTACCTTTGCTACAGGTTTACTAATTGGGAATGGTGTGTGTGTATATGTGTATACATATGAATAATCTTCAATTCCTTAGAATAAATGAAATACCATGGAGATATTGAGTAGTATGGCATGGTGAAAGCAAACATCTCTTCATACATTTTTTTTATGAAAACTATTTTTTGTTTTTTAAGTGCAAGGAGGGGAGACAGAGACAGACTCCTGCAGAGCCCCGACTAGGATCCACCTGGCAACCCCTGTTTGGGCCAATTCTCTGCCCATCTGGGGCTGTGCTCACAACAGCTATTTTTAGTGCCTGAGGTAGAGGCTCCACAGAACCATCCTTAGCACCCAGCCAATGCTCTCGAACCAAGCCATCCATTGCTGTGGGAGGAGAAGAGAGAGAGAGAGAGGAGGAGGAGTGGGTAGAGAAGCAGATTGTGCTTTTCCTGTGTGCCCTGACCGGGAATCAAACCTGGGACATCCACATGCCAGGCCAGTGCTCTATCACTGAACTACTGGTCAGGGCCCATGAAAACTATTTTGTTTAAATAATGTGTTGCTTAGGACACTAGACTTATGTATATTCCAAAATGAATCATTTATTGTGGGCTTTAGGCAAGACTTTTCTTTCTCTTTAATTACTTTCTTCCATAAGAAATAAAAGGCTAAGATTACATTTCCGAGGTCATCTTTTTAACTCACAACTTGTAAAACTCACTGAATCCAGATACTACTGAAAATTATTATTTGTGTATGTGTGTGTGAGAGAGAGAGAGACAAAGACAGAGAGAGGGACAGATAGGGACAGACAGACAAGAAGGGAGAGAGATGAGAAGCATCAATTCTTCGTTGGGGCTCCTTCCTTGTTCATTGATTGCTTTCTCATATGTGCCTTGACCATGGGCCTTCAGCAGACCAAGTAACCCCTTGCTCAAGCCAGTGACCTTGGGCTCAAGCCAGTGACCTTGGGCTTTAAGCCAGCGACCTTGGGCTTTAAGCCAGGACCCTGCACTCAAGCTGGATGAGCCCGTGATCAAGGTGACCTTGGGGTTTCCAACCTGGGTCCTCTGCGTCCCAGTCTGACGCTCTGTCTACTGCGCCACTTCCTGGTCAGGCACCACTGAAAATTAATTGAAGCAATTTGTTAAGTTTAATTCCATGTTTACATGTTGTTGACTTAACAACAAAGGTCAGGTAATCCACTATATACCAGAACATTAGTGACACTGAGTAGAGCTAGGTATGACATATTTTACAGCTGGCATAGCGTTTTATTAGTAATATCCTGTATTTCCTACAGTATCAACTATGGGATTTTCTCTCTGGCAGACGGTCTGCAGTAGATGATGAAACTGATCTTTATGTACCAACATCGCCAGTAAGTAAAGACAACCAGGACAATGAAAAGGTAATGATAAAGTGTGAGTAAAGTAAAGTGGGATATGATGTCTTTCAAATCACTATAAATTTGATTGTCCATAGAGTTACTATTTATTTAATTAAGGTTTTTAATTTGTTTAAATAAAACTGTTTGCAAAGTGTAATACATGGGAGACTGGAGAGAGCGGTTAGTTATTTTGTGGATTTGGGCCAAGGTAACAGACACTGCAAAAAGAGGTATCAGAAGTGGTTGAAGGTCCAGATTGCCAGAGTTCTTTGAATCTTTGTGTAGTGTCCCTTGGTCACTGTGGGGGATTGGTTCCAGGACCCCCCTCAGATAGCAAAATTCATGGATGATTAAGTCCCTTATATAAAATAACATGCATTGTATTTACAAATAACCTATACACATCCTCCTTTATACTTGAAAATATCTCTGGATTACTTATAATCCCTAATACAGTATAAATAGTTGTTATATTGTATTGTTTAGGGAACAATGACAAGAAAAAAATTTGTATGTGTTTCTTATAGATGCAATCATCATAGGCCTAACTACATAGTACACATCAGCAGCAATGTAACTTTTTTAAAATTTCAAATATTGTCGATTTGCGGTTGGTTGCATCCATAGATACGGACAGAGTCCATGGATACAGAGAGCTGACTGTATTTGGTAAACTTCGCAGTTTCTATTTATATGATTGCTTCTTGGAAAGCTATGTATAATTGGAAATTTTGTTCTGTGTCCTTTGTGGTAGAATAACTGATGCACCATGAGTTCTGGTAACAGGGTTTGTTGTGCAAACACACCCTGGAGCAGTAGTGCCAAGTACAGGTTTGGTCTACTATCATTTACCTTCAGCTGGTAAAGTGAAGTGCCAAATTAAATATAGTAACGCTTCACTGACCATGAGAGCCATGTTTATGAAAGTTTCTATGGTTGATACAATCACCATTAACAAGATGAAAATTTAAGAGTATTGGAAATAGCAGTAAAATATCATTCAACATATCTAAAACTATGGTATATGAAAGGTTTAGAATATGCCTACTTTCAAATCCATCTGCTTCAGTAAGTTAACACATGAATCACTGTCTTCACTTTTCAGGAAACATGGCAAAACATTCTCATAAGTCTAATACTAGACGGATAACATGTTTAAAAATATATTTTATCACTGCCCTCAAATAGATACCTGTATACCTGTTTCCTAGACTTAATAATTCACTTTATATCTGCATCTAATATTTTTCTGTCCTGCATGAAAGTTGCTGATAGAACACCTAATCCCTAAGTTTCTTCAGCATATCATTTCCTGAAAATATGGCCATAACCACAATATCATTACCCCTTGTATCATTTGCTGTCTCCCTTATTCTCATTTATCTATTTGTCCCCAAAATGGCTTTTACTTTAGACTCAGTCTACAAGAATTCTCCTCAGTTTTATTTTTACTTCTTATTTATCTGATTAACTTCTACTGATTATTTAACTTGTTTCTCTATTTCCATTAAACTGGGAGTTACATCTAAAAGCTTGCTTAGATTGAGGTTGAAACATTTCTTAACAAATTCTCCAGTAACTCATGCTGAGTATTTCATTTTGTATCATAGCAGGAGACACAAACTCACTTTGTCTTGAATTACCCAGTCACTAGTATAAAGAGGTGGTTTTTCCTTTGCTCTTAGCAAATATCTGTGGGGTGATACTTTGACACTGTGTTATTAACTGTCCCCAACGGTCTTTCATTGAATGGTTTTAAGCATGCATTGATCATGCTGGTCTAAATCAATTATTTCATTAGAATTTGCAGAACGACCAGTTTCTATTACTGTCATGTCTTTACATTAATTAGCTGCCATTTCTCAATAAAGAAGAGGTTTACCTTATTAACTGGGATGAAGTCCAGTTTCCTAAAAATGGCAGGGTCGCTACTTAATTCTTTCTCTTTAATTATCAGTTTAGCAGTTGATGTAATAATTATGCATAACATAGGAGGCAAACTAGATATTTTTTTTTCTATGTATCTTTCTCCTATTTTATGTGTCTATATATTGCTAGGCCTCATGGACTTTTATTTATTTAGAGTTTTAAAATGAATTACAGCCATTAATCTTTGATGCTAAAATAGAGGCTGCTTTTCAAGCTGCTTGCTGTATCTTTTTCATAGACCCTATTATACTTGTGAGCCCTTTCCCCCTTTTTAGTACCAGAAAGTATCCAAAGGGCACTTTTGAATGTTTCCTGCTGAGATTCAAGATTCCTTTTATATATTTATTTTTATTTCTTTAAGATTTGTGATTCCTTTTAGTAATTTGTAACTATTATCTCTTGTTTGAAATGGGCTTTTCCTTAGATTCTGCTTGTTTTTTTCTCCTGCCCTAAATCTTGACAAAACACTTACTAAATTACCTGGCCTTTTATCAGTAGTACTTAGGAGTACATATTCATACATCAAGAGAGTATGAATTCATTTACAAATCTGTTCTTTTTGATCTATCTTACAAGCTGTACAGGGAGGAAACAATAATTGTTATTGTGCCTTTTAATGAAGAGAAATGAACTAATTTGTACATGTAAAATGACCTCAGTTTTTAGAGTATTGGCTTACGGATACAAAACATTATCTTAAAGGTATACCTGTGAGAAAATGTTATAGTTTATAGAAACCAATGGGTCCTTGTTATAAGCATATAGTTTTCTCATTTAAAAAGCAAAGATTAGGTTAATCCTGTTTTTTGTCTTTTGTCTTTGTCTTTTGGGTTGTATTTTCCAGGAGAATTTTATCTACTAGTTAGCTGATGAATTAGATTTTATGAGGTCTATTAAAGTAGCAGCCATCCTCTAAGCCATTTTTCTGTTCCTTACAGACTTCTAATTTTTTTTTTACAAAGTATTTTTGGAAGGCAGTGTATTTCTTTTAAAATTCCAGAGTAACTTTTTGGACTGTAGTCTTGCATAGATTTATTTTTATCACCATTGTACTTACTAATGCCACACAGGAGTCCTCAAGTAGATGAATGGAATGAATTTGAGAAAGTGTTTTTGTTTCCTTCTTTTATCTTATTTTCTTTTTCTTATGCGACTAAACTATTGCTTAGGAAATTCTGAAGTACTGAAGGGAAAAATACAATAAAAGCCCCCAAAGAAATCATCAGTTAAATCAGTGTATTACTTCTAGTCCAATTTTCTTTTTGTCATTATATGTAATTACTTATGTGTTGGCAAAGAAAGTAAAATATACCTGTATAAATTGTTAATCTTATCTATTTAGAAAAACTGACTTTAAATTGAGATTGAATATCTGCATTTCAGTAATGATTAAGGGATAGGAAAAGAAACTCGAAATCTTCAGAAAGCTTAAAATTGTTTAACTTTTAAAGAAACATTGCAAATATTTTGTGGTATGGATAGAATCAGTTTATTAAACAAATACATAGAACAGCATCTTTATTTTTGGCATCTTGGTAAACGCTTCAATCTTGTGGATTTTTTCAATTTAGGCTCTTTCTTCTGGACATTACAACTGTTTTTATGTGGAGTGCTTTTCCAGAGAGCCTCTTTAAAACCCACTTGCAAATACAAGAGCAGGGAAACCATAACTGCTATGTTATCTGACCATAATGATAGGGACAGATTCCTAATTACAGCCAGGAGTTAAAAGAAACACTCTTAACTGTGAGGACTACAAGATGTTTTCCCTTGATACTTGCCTAGCATCTGAAGGTCCCAATTTGCTAGCCTTAAAAATCAAGGTGGAGATGTGGGAATTTTAGACCAGGTTTTTCACCCAGTAAGAATCAGATATTTACATACTGGTAAATCCTTATTATTTTGGGACAGTAAAACTAAAAGCACGGTGAAACTATTGTAGTTTTGTGAAATTAAATGAAGGAAAAGTAAAAAAGTTTCTGATTTCAGTGTGAATGTCATTGTTTCTCTGCCTTGATTTTTGGCAAATTGTGTTGCTCTTTCTAATGTCAAAAGGATAAAGAAGAGAGATGACATAGACATACTATTGCACTCTGACAGTAAAATGGAAATTTTTGTATTATGGAGTCACATGAAGCATTGTGATTTACTGTGCAAGTAAAGATAAAAAGATATTTGAAATATAAGCTGAAAACTATGTTATATCTTTGTTTATAAAACTTTAGGACAGATCTTAAAGAGATTATAATTTAATTGTATGTTAGAGTCTTTTCTTTTTAAGGCAATGTAATAAAAACATCTGACCACTTATTTCCCCATAATAGTTTTTATCTATAGTTTCAATTCTGAAATATTTTAAAGGGCCAAATACATGTATTAATTTGCTTTCATTTATTATTGAACAAAAACTGGTTAAGAACCTATTAACAAAAATAGATTGATGGCCCTGGCCGGTTGGCTCAGTGGTAGAGCGTCGGCCGGGCGTGCGGAGGTCCCGGGTTCGATTCCCGGCCGGGGCACACAGGAGGGGCGCCCATCTGCTTCTCCGCCCCTCCCCCTCTCCTCCCTCTCTATCTCTCTCTTCCCTTCCCGCGGCGAGGCTCCATTGGAGCAGAGATGGCCCGGGCACTGGGGATGGCTCCTTGGCCTCTGCCCCAGGCGCTAGAGTGGCTCTGGTCGCGACAGAGCGACCCCAGGGAGGGGCAGAGCATCGCCCCCTGGTGGACAGAGCGTCGCCCCCTGGTGGGCGTGCCGGGTGGATCCCGGTTGGGCGCATGTGGGAGTCTGTTTGACTGTCTTATCCCCGTTTCCAGCTTCAGAAAAATACAAAAAAAAAAAAAAAAATAGATTGATTTCCTAATATAATGCCAGTCATTCTTTTATGCCCTAAGTATACATCATTTGCTCTCATGGAACTCATTAAGTAGTAGAAATATTAAGAAAATAAAGTATCAGAAAGTATTAAAATCTATGCAGAGAATTACATAATTGACTGATAGGCATAGTTATAATGGGGTGATAAGGAATATGTAAATGGCTATTTTATATTGGGAAATTAGGGAGCCTCTCTTCAAAGGTAATAAATTCTAGTATCTTTAATATTTAAGAAAAAAAGATCTTTGGAGTTAATATTTAGACTTTTTTTTTAAGGGCTGTTTTGCCCCTTTCTCTCTCTCTCTCTCTCTCTCTCTCTCTCTCTCTTTAATTTTTAAAAACTGATTTTAGAGATGGAGGAAGGGAGAGAAAGAGAGAGAAGCATTGATTTGTGTTCCACCTATTGATGCACTCATTGGTTGATTCTTGTTTGTGCCCAGACCAGGGATTAAACCCGCATCCTCAGCATGTCGGAAGGATACTGTAACCAACTGAGCTGTCTGGCTAGGTCTAGACTTCTTTTAATGAATTATATCTTAAGTCCATATTTAAGATAACCTTATCCTGTCCAATGAGGTTTTTCAAGTTGACCCTGTCTCCCATGTTTCAAGAATTTTCACATGAAATTTAAGTAATTCAAAAAGGTGTTATTTTTAAAAGTGCTTTTAAGATGTATATGAACTTGAGCTGCCCTTAATAATTACCTAAGAGACTTCAAAATTATTTGTAATTTTTAAATTGCTCCCTCTTTAACTCTCTTTATGCCTTGTTTAATCATTTGACTGTGAAGGACAAGTATAGGATATATGAAAGAAATGATGCCCATATTAATGCTCTCAAATATTATGTATCTTGTACTTGAATGGCCAATAGATCTCTTTTGGCCAGTTAACATCACATCAACTATTTGCTTCTATATGCTTAGCATTTGGTTGAATCTTTTCATTTTAATACTTAGTTGCTTAGTTGCAACTTATTATCAAAGTCAGTATCTTAATAATTCTCTAAAAGTTCTTTAACCATAAATTTTATCCTTTATATCTAGTCTTGTAAGGGACATAGGACCAAATAGTACCAGTTAACCCGTGCTCTAGGCTTCAGGGGGCTTCATTATTGGCTGTTATTTAGTGGCAGGTGTATGTGGGGAATTGAGATCAGGCCTCATCAGAAATGTAGACTTTGGACTGTGTCTTTTATATCATTTTCTTGTTTTATTATTATTATCATTATTATTATTATTTTGTATTTTTCCAAAGCCAGAAACAGGGAGGCAGTCAGACAGACTCCCGCATGCGCCCGACTGGGATCCACCTGGCATGCCCACCAGGGAGCGATGCTCTGCCCATCCGGGGTGTCACTCTGTTGCGACCAGAGCCACTCTAGCGCCTGAGGCAGAGGCCACAGAGCCATCCTCAGCACCCGGGCCAACTCTGCTCCAGTGGAGCCTTGGCTGTGGGAGGGGAAGAGAGAGACAGAGAGGAAGGAGAGGGCGAGGGGCAGAGAAGCAGATGGGCACCTCTCCTGTGTGCCCTGGCCGGGAATCGAACCCGGGACTCCTGCACGCCAGGCTGATGCTCCACCACTGAGCCAACCGGCCAGGGCCTATATCATTTTCTAAGAGCCATTTTCCGATAATTATGATAGCTGGTATTTACTTATAGCTTTGCATTGCAGCACTTTGGTTTTATGAGCAAAGATATGTTAATTGTCCAACCCAAATGTTTGGTTTATTTGGCATTTCTTTTCCCCAAAGATCTGAGTGAGATATTGTCATTGAAAGATTAGGAGTATTTTTACTACATATAAAAAAAATTATGAATTAGAACAAGTTCAATAAATAAAATAATATTTTATTGTGCAGGTGAAGTTACTAGCAAAAAAAATTATCTACTCATATCTAAACCTGTTAGTGAATTCAAAGAATGACCTGGCTCTGGCTCATATTCTCAATATTCCTGATAGAGGACTTGGAAGAGAAGCCTTCACCGATCTGAAACATGCTGCTCGAGAGAAACAGATGTCTATCTTTCTGGTATGGATACGTCACATTTTCAAGGAGTTTTTAAATAAAGACTCTGAACAGTAGATCCATGTACCTTAATGTAGAATTCTTTTAACTATGATGACATAACTTTTAAAGTGCTATTTTGTCTTACCTCTATATTTGAAAATCTATAATATATATATAATATATATATTTTTTCATATCCTTCGAATTTGACAAGGGAGAATTTCTCTAAAGGAGTATTTTCCTACATGTATTCTGTAGAGTGGTAGCCCAAAGGCAAAAGACCTATTACATGCTTCTTGAATAAATGTTCCAAGAGCAAAAGTTTGGAAATAGTATTATATATCTCTGTTGGGTATACATAAATTCATGCTTATATATCAAAATCTTTGAGAAGTCTTGCCTTAAAAAATCTACTTAGGTTAACCTTGTTATTTACTCTGTTGTTTCCTAAGTATTTTATGATGGGACTTTTCCACTTAGTATTGAAATTTCACAGAATTTGTCTTTCTAAGGATACACTCTTGAAAATACTGCTTTAGAATATTTCTTCTTAGGTGGAGATGCTTTTCTATATAGCCATTTTATATGTTTTTTTTTCTTTTTTAAATTTATTGGGATGACATTGGTTAATAGGATAATAGAGGTTTAAAGTGTACATTTCTATGATACACGATCTGTATGTTACATTGTGTGCCCACCACCTGAAGTATCTTCCGTCATCATATATTTGGCCTGTTTTATCCTTGACTTTCCCCTACCCTCTTCCCTCTGGTAACCACAATACTGTTGTCTGTGTCTACACATGATCAACTAATCCTAGGATGTGAAACTAGGTAAGACTTAGTGATTATCTAGTCTAAATCTTTATTTTACATATAAAGAAGCTATGGCTTGGAAGAGTTGAATTAATGGCCCAAGCTTAAATAAATCAACACAATTGACACTGAAAACTCCTTTGTTCCATGTAACAATTCCAGTAGCCAGTAGTCCATCTATATCAGAATATATTCATAAACAATTCTTTGTAGTCAATGCTATATACTCTTATGAACATGCCTGTAGTTTATTTCCTAACCTTTGCTGTTATGAATTTTGCATGGCACCTGTTTCTTTGATTATTTGCTTCTGAATTGAAGTGTGGTATGAGTCACAAAAGTGCTTCACTTGTATAACTAGAATTATATAAAGGAACCTAGCTTCGTGAAGTAAATTGTATTTTTAACTTACTTAAACCATTAAACATAACTAAATCATTTGTTTTAACTTATAGATGGCCACATCATTTATTAGAACAATAGAGCTTGGAGGGAAAGGATATGCACCATCACCATCTGATCCTTTAAGGACACATGTAAAAGGATTGTCTATGTTTATCAATTTCATTGACAAATTAGATGAGATTCTTGGAGAAATATCAAATCCAAGGTAATGACTTTTCATAAATTACAAATGTGTGTTATTTTTCTATCTTTAAAAATTCACAAAGCCCTGGTCAGGTAGCTCAGTTGGTTAAAATATTATCCTGATATGCCAAGGTTGTGGATTTAATCTTCAGTCAGGGCATGAAAAAGGGTTGATACAAGAATCAACCGATGAATGAATAAATAAGTGGAACAACATATTGATGTTGTGCGCTCTCTCTCTCTCTCTCTCTCTCTCTTTCTTTCTCTCTGTCTCTTCTCATTTTTTCTGTCTCTCTTAAGAAGCAAACAAACAAAAAACTTCACAGAATCTGAGGTAGGCATATAAAAGCTATTGAAATAACCAACCATCAGACCAAACAATAGGGAGAAGAAAATATATCTAGATGAATCAATATAATTATGTGACCTTTCTCCCTAAATTCCTGCTTCTCAATGATTTTAGAATTTTGCCAAAGTCAAAAGATGTGTTCATGCCTGACCTGTGGTGGCACAGTGGATAGAACATTGACCTGGAATGCTGAGGTTGCTGGTTCAAAACCCAGACTTGCTTGGTCAAAGCACACACAAGAGACAATCAAAACTAAAGTGAAACAACTACAAACTGATGCCTCTTGCTCCCTCTCTCCCCACCACTGCTCTCTAAAATCAATTTAAAAAAATCTTTAAAAAAAAAGGCATGTTTAAATTAAAATTGTTTAGAGAAGAGGGTTTACCATTTGTCTTTATCTGGAAGGAACAGATTTTTTAGGACTAAAAATGACTTAATAGATCATTTCTTTCAACTTTTAACTTAGCAATAAAGAAATACCTTATAGAGAATGAATAAGTAAATTTATAAATTCTATGAATTTCCTAGTCTATTTTCTGCTATTTTGTTTTGCATTTTCTTTGCATAAATCTTTGATTCACCTGAAATTTGTGTTTATGTGGTATCAGAGGTAAGAGGTTGTTTTTATAATCTGACAGATTTGTTTATAGTATATAGGATGATGAGTCATTTTTAGATTAATTTTGGGGGCAGAGGTGAGTTATATATGCTAGCAATTTTAGTACATTACTGTCAATTTGTTTGGTATGCCATTGCATAGTACTAATAGAAATAGTTGGTATTTATTGAATGCTTATTATATGTCAGACATTGTACTAAGCTCTTTACAGGGATTATCATTTGATTATTACAATGATTTAACGTGATGGATAGGTACCTAATTTAGAGAGGAAGAAACTGAAACACTAGGATTAAGTAATTTATACTGATCATCATGGTTATTAAGTAGCATAGCTGGGATCTGAGCTCAGCCAGTTCTGACCCTGGAGCCATTGCCTTAATCACTGGGCCTGTTTCAGAGTGGTGGCGGTAAAGCTTCATCATTTCCTTATGAATTTTCATTACCTCTGCCTTGCTTTCTGGATCTTATGACGGTTCATTGGTAAACACCTTATTTTGCTTGAATAGCTTTCTGAGAAAAAGTAAATGGGAGATGAATATCTTTCTCCTATAAAAATTTGTTTTAATTCAATTACAGTTTACATTCAATATTTTATACTAGTTTCAGGTGTACAGCATAGTGGTTAATTAAACAGCCATAAACTTTACAGTGTTTTCCCTATATTTCAAGCACCCACCTGGCACTGTCATAGTTATTATAATATCATTGACTATATTCTTTGTGCTGTACATTTTTGTGACTGTTTTGTAACTACCAATGTGTACTTCTTAATCCCTTTACCTGTTCACCCAATCCCCCAACCCTCCTTCCCTCTGTTCTCTATATCTCTGAGTCTATTTTAATTTTGTTTGTTAATTTATGACAAATATATTTATTCTGTTCTCACACTTGATTGTAGGTGAACTTCCATGTTTCATTCTGAGATTATTTCATTTTTTAAATTATTTTTATCTGCTTGGGTGATCTTTGTTTTATCTAAGCTGTTTTTCTTTTTGTTTTGCCTTCTTTCATGTTAGAGGAGTTCCTAAAATGTGTGGTGATTCTGTACTGTCCTTTCGTATTTAAGAACAAGGTTCTGTAAAGTTGATTAGCCTGTTCTGTACAGTAGACTTGGTAGCCAGTTGGCTCTTTTGTTTGGGATTCTCCCAAAGTCAGTAGCTGTTAGTCTTTTCTTTGGGACTTTCTCAAAAATTTCTACAGAGGAGACATCATTTAATCTCTTTCTGAAAGCTATAAGTCTGGCCAGTAATATTCTGGTGTTTGCGATAGGTTGATGTTGAGTCTCCCACTTCAACATGTGTAGACCTTGACTCACTCCCTCTGTTTCCAGTTCCTTGTGCCTCCAGGTCTGGACCCTGCCTGGCTTAATTTCTGCAGAGTGAGCCTGCTTATCACGCTGAGCTGAGATGTGCGCTAGCCTAATTTTTCAGAAAGGAGAGAAGATATAGAGGTCTAAGTGTTCATCATGTAGACTTTGAACCAACTTTCTTGTTTGTAACTCCACCCTTACAATAGTCTTCAGTATTGCCTTTAGTTTCTGAGAATTTCTGAGGTTGCTTCTTATTAGTGTCTCTTTTAGCCGTTACTTAATTTTTAGCGCTCTCTGTTCTAGATTGTCAGTTACCACTTGTCCATCTGGTTTTCAGTTTTCCATACTTTCATGATATGTCTCTGTTATCATTGACCGTTGTCTCCTCTCCCATTCTCTTTTTCTGTGTGGAGTTAAAAATTTTCTTGGCCTTTTTCTCATTTTGGTAGAGTTTTGAGAGGGACAACTTATAAATGCATATATTCAATCCAATATAATTTATTTTAATTACATTTCCTTTGGAGGAATTTCTGGTTGGCTTAAATTATCAACAAGGTAGAAGTATATCTGTAATGTAATTTGTGAAAAAGGATAGAAGTACATTTTAGAGGCATCTAGGGCAAGATATAGACTTAAGTTCTTCATTTAAATTTTTAAATTTCTTGAGTAAATTAAAAGCCAGTTATTTTGAATATTCTTTCTGGTCATAATGCGTAATTACTTTATGCTCTAGGGAAGACACTGAAAGAGTGCATGTCTGAATAATGGGTACGTTTGATAGACCACCTGAGCAATCTTTATTTTCTTCTTTATGGTGGTCTTTTTTATATATATATTTATGTATATATATAATATTATATATATATGGTCTTTAATATATATATTAAGTATATTGTCATTTGATAATTTTATTTTTTTATTTTTTAAATTTAATTTAATTTTTTTTTATTTATTTATTTTTTACAGAGAGAGAGAGAGAGAGAGAAAGAATCAGAGAGAGGGATAGATAGGGACAGACAGACAGGAATGGAGAGAGATGAGAAGCATCAATCATTAGTTTTTCGTTGCGACACCTTAGTTGTTCATTGATTGCTTTCTCATATGTGCCTTGACTGTGGGCCTTCAGCAGACCGAGTAACCCCTTGCTCGAGCCAGCGACCTTGGGTACAAGCTGGTGAGCTTTTGCTCAAACCAGATGAGCCCGTGCTCAAGTTGGTGACCTCGGGGTCTCGCACCTGGGACTTCCGCATCCCAGTCTGATGCTCTATCCACTGCACCACCGCCTGGTCAGGCTCATTTGATAATTTTAAAAAGTAAAGTATTAAAAACTAAAAACATATGCACTACTTTTGTAATAACAGAAGGCTGAACAGAGGAAAGGCTAATTGACCTAGTTTTTGGGAGCCAGGGATCATTACAGTTGAGCTTAATCTCTAAGGATGAACTTTCAAGGGTCAGCCAGATGTGGATCATGGGGATGAAGTGAAGCCCAGATGGGAAGAAGGCATATTTCCTACAGTGGGCACAATATGGGTAATCTGTTGGTACATTGTTTCATCAATTATTCATTTTGTCTTATAGTTTCAACTTTCTTCTTTACTCATACTTCAGCCCCAATCTGTAAAGATTTTAAGGAAAAACAGGAAACCATCATCTCAAACCATTATCTTTTTTAGTTCTTTCTCCTTTTATAGCTCAAGTTCTTGAAAAAAAATACTGTTTTTTTATTCCACTTCCCAATGTCTATGTATTATCCATTTCTCACTGAGCTGTAAACTCTAGGAGGACATTATTGGTTTTCTTCACTATTATTCTCTAACCCTAGCTTCATTTCTGGCAGCTTAGACCCTCAATACTTATTAACTTGTCTTTATTTAGCTATTTCATACTTTTCTACTTTACTGAAGCTAATCTGCAAAGATCACTTTTGATCTTCAAGTTGTAGTCTTTTGGTCTCTTTTGAGTCCTCAAATTTGGATCATTTTCTCTTTTCCCCATAACTTCTCAGGTTCCATTCTCTTATTTGCTACCTTACCTCTATGGCTGTAGCTGTATATAATGCAAATTCTAAGCGTATATTTCAGTGAAATTTAAACCTCTTTTCTGAATTTCAAAAATATATCTTTAATTCCCTATATAAATAGGCCATTAACTGATAGACACCTCACACTTAACATGTCTGAAATTGTCTTCTTTCTTTGGAAACCTGTTTATCCCCCTGGCTTAATGAAGCCTCTTTCCCTCTAGTCACCCAAGCAGAAATCTGGACCATGTCTTAAACTCATCTTTCTTCTTCCTCTATCTCTTCAGTCACTAAGATCCATCAATTCTTCTTAACATTTTTGATATTCTCTATTCCTATAGTTACTGTCTTATTTCCATTCTTTACACTGCCTGTTTTTAGATTCTCACTCTTTGTTCCCTGGATTTTTTCACTTATTTCTGAGTTGTTCATTCTGCCTCCAATCTTGAGTTGCCCTTCCTATTGTCCCATTGCTGCCAGGGATCCTTCTGAAACAGCAAATGTTACTTCCCTGATTAAGACACTTTAAAGATCCCATTAAGGCAGGGGTCTCAAACTCAACTCAGCATGTGGGCCGCAGAGCAAGATCACAGCCATTCGGCGAGCCGCACTAGGTCTACAAAAGGCAACTGTTACGCAACACTTTTCTCACTGCAGTTGAAAACAAAAAAAAATCAGTACAACAAGCACAATCGTACATGCAGTTTACTCAGTGTCACAAAACGACCAGAAACTGTAGTTCGCATCACAACTGCTGTTAACTAAGCTAATATCTAGCTAGGATGCTAGAGAAATGAAAAATACAAGTAGGCCCCTAGGCTTACTTAATTTTATCCAAAATATTTTGAATTTCGTGGATTAGTCTACAGGCCGCACAAAATTGTTCGGCGGGCCGCAAGTTTGAGACCCCTGCATTAAGGTAAAAGATAATACTAGTAACTTCAGTATGATATACTAATTTTTTGTACTCTAAGCCTGTAACTCACTCTTTCATTGTTAAAACTGAAATAAAAATATATTTAACTCTTATAACTGAGGGTAAGTTTGTACTACTTGTGTTATAATAGGGTGGTGGTGATAGGGAAAACCACAGTAATCTTTGAGTCCAAAGAGGATTAGAAATAGGCCAACAGGGGAGAAATCGAGGAGTCCATTGTCACACCTCCCCACTGCTAGGTTTTCATTTGGCCATTTTAGCTAGGGTTTGGCTGCTTTTCTGCCCTTTGCCAGTGGGTGCCACCAGAAAATGCATCCTATACTTTCACCTGAAAAAAAGAGGTTTCAGGTTGCATAGTTCTCTGTTGTTCAGATGTTTAAAATTCTGTATTTTGAGTTTATTACAAAACAACTCTTTAATGACACACCTGAATTATATATGCATTGGACTAAATATTATGCATTTATAGAATATTATATCTGATTGAAATGATCAAGTCCAGAATTCTAATGTTACATTTTTTTCATTTAAAAATATTTTAGAAGCATTTTGATATGTTTTATGTAGCGCCTTTAATTATATTTAATTAGTAGAGATATAATTTATTTTAACAAATAGTTATCAAATTTATGAAGATGGTGAGGAAAAGCCAGTTACTCTATCTGATAAAGATAGCTGGTAATTAGGCCCTGGCCGGTTGGCTCAGCGGTAGAGCGTGGGCCTGGTGTGCGGGGGACCCGGGTTCGATTCCTGGCCAGGGCAGTAGGAGAAGCGCCCATTTGCTTCTCCACCCCCCCCCCTCCTTCCTCTCTGTCTCTCTCTTCCCCTCCCGCAGTGAGGCTCCATTGGAGCAAAGATGGCCCGGGCGCTGGGGATGGCTCCTTGGCCTCTGCCCCAGGCGCCAGAGTGGCTCTGGTCGCGGCAGAGCGACGCCCCAGAGGGGCAGAGCATCGCCCCCTGGTGGGCAGAGCGTCGCCCCTGGTGGGCGTGCTGAGTGGATCCCGGTCGGGCGCATGCGGGAGTCTGTCTGACTGTCTCTCCCCGTTTCCAGCTTCAGAAAAATACACACACAAAAAAAAAGGAAAAAAAAGAAAAGAAGATAGCTGGTAATTACATTAAATTATTACTAATCATTTGTTTTTATTATTGCTTAATTGTTCTCTTTCAGTCACTATGGTTTGATACAAGCTTGGAGGTTTATTTGTGGTTTTTTTCACTAGCCCCATTTTTCTCTTTCTGCTATAGGGCTCGAATGTGATACATTTAGTAGTCAGGAGCTGCAGTTTACCTTTGTCACCTAAATTCTTCTATGATTGTTTATCCAGCATCATCATGAAGTATCTTCTGGGAAGCCTTCTCGAATACCTCCTTTTTCTCTTTTTTCCACACTCAAACTGTCTCTATACCATTAGTATCTAAATGTGCCATATAATCAATGGTGACCTTTTGAAGAGAAAAGTTTTCATTTTATATTTCTAGTGCCTAGCACGAATGTCCTCATGTTATTTGAGTTAAAACTTCAGGAGTTTCCAGGCTTTAGACGTGGGTGTTTGAATTAAACCACTGTGTTGCTGAGCAGATATTTGAAGAGTTAGTGGTTGGCTAGTACACAGTGAATGTATAGCAACAGACTAGTCATAACACTAGTGCTTGGAGTATTTTGCCAGGGGTCCATATATCGACCTTGACAAGTATATTAAATACAAGTCATACATTCTTTTCTAAATAAAATACAATCAGTGAATTATATTATTATTATTTGTGTGTGTGTGTGTGTGTGTGTGACAGAGACAGAGTCAGAGAGAGGGACAGATAGAGACAGACAGACAGGAAGGGAGGAGATGAGAAGCATCAATTCTTTGTTGCTGCACCTTAGTTGTTCATTGATTCCTTTCTCATATGTGCCTTGACCAGGGGGCTGCAGTAGACCGAGTGACCCCTTGCTCAAGCCAGTGACCTTAGCCTCAAGCTGACGAGCCTTGCTCAAACCAGATGAGCTGGCGCTCAAACTGGCAACCTCAGGGTCTCAAACCTGGGTCCTCCGTGTCCCAGTCTGACGCTCTATCCACTGTGCCACTGCCTTGTCTGGCTATATATTTTCAAAATTTAGTATATTCTGTGGAAAGAATGAGAAAGGGGGACAAAGATGATTTTACCTAGTATTATTTAAACCTTTGTTTTTTGTTGTTGTTTTTGGTTCTTATAATTGACCAAGGCACTCTTTCATATTTTATTATCCTTTTGAATCTTTTCCAAAACTTTTTCATTAGAGATTAATTCCCAGAAAAAGCACATAATGTTAATTATGTTTTTATTTTGGCTATATTTCATCTAATTACTTTCTGTGCTTTTAATAGAAAACTGAGAAAAAACTAGCTGAAAAAGAAAGTGCCTGTATACATAAAATAAATCTTAGAGTCTATGATTACAGATGTATAGCAGACTAGGTGGGCTGATTGACCCTTCCTTTGACAATAATTAATCATGCTGGATAACATTTTTTAAATGCATCAATAAGCAGGCAAATGCAATGAACGTACAGATAGAAACTAAGGAAATGAAGAAATCCAGAAAGGGAAGTCAAGAAAGGAAGCCAGCTTTTATTTTGAGAATATTTGCTGAACTTGGTGGTTTGAAGAGTCTGTTCTTATACCTGCCAAAGTCTGAGGGGACAGAGGACAAAGCCCTAGGACTGCCCAAGGTGAGGAGTCTGTTAGGAATACCCACCCTACATGGCTACTCCCTTAGTGCAAAATGAATTAAGAACAAGGATTTTAATCTAATGAAGAGTTTCTATGAAAACCTACTTAATGCTAAAATATTCTAGCATCCTATTTACGGTTTTGAACAACACAAGATTTCTTAATCTCATTCTTTTCAACATCGTATTAGATGTCCATCCAATTCATTGTAGTAAGGCAAGAAAAAGAAATAGGAGATATAACAACTGAAAAGGAAGAAGTACAACCCTAATTGGTGATGATATGATTATATATTTAGAAAACTCCAAGAATCAAAAGAAAAATTATTGAAATTAATGATAGTTAATTTCATGAGAGTTACTAGTCACAAGGTCAGTAAACAAAAAGCAGTTGTATTTCTTCAACACCACCAAATGGAAAATATTAGAAAGTAACATCAAAAATATAAAGTACGTGGAGTAAATCTAATAAAAGCCATACTACTTCTTTTTCCTTGGAAGGTTCAGACACATTTAGAAAGTCAACCAGAGCTTTGTGTCCTAATTGATGTGCTACGAGAGATTTTTGTCTTTAGGAAAACCCCATTCATCCTGCTGGCTTACCACTCACAGCTTCCATTTCTCCACTCCAGCTCGTTTGTTTCTTTTCCTAGGGAAAGATTGGGTGATACTCGGAGATTTTCCCCTATTTTTGCCAAGCTCAGTAATATGTTCCCAAAGAGTATCTAGTATCCAGTGGACACCCCCTAAGTGCTTTTGTATTGCAAATAAAAATAACAATATGGATCATAGTAAAATATATATCTTTTATCTTAAGACTTAAGAATTTTTGTGTGTGATAGTGGTCAGTTTAGCAAGCATAACAGTCATCCCTTGTGTGTCCTAAGTGGAAACTGGTAATATGAAGATTATTAAAATACGGTTCCTTTGTCAAGGAGCTTATGTTTTCTGGAAATGTTTCTCAAGCTTGTCTAGTCATAAGAATCACCTGTGGTACTTGTAAAACCACACACTGTTCAATGTCCTTCTCTGGAGATTGTGATTCATTAGGGTGGGAACTGGAGCTCATCTTTTAAACTAATGTTGAATATGATTGATGATCAGGCAGATTTGGGAGACACTGTCTAAGGCACTACTATACATTAAATCTCTCCGCATTTTTTTTCTAACTTTCCTTCTCTATTTGGACTAGCTATCTAAATGTGAAAAAATGTATTTCCAGTGACTTTTGGGGAACCTGACTTGTTCCCCAAAACATAAAGTCAGGGAATGAAGCAGTGAAGATGAACACCTTAATTCATAATTTCTTTTCTGGCAGTATAAAATTCACAGAGAGGTTGAAAAGCATACCCAGAGTAGGAAGTGGGGGGTTGCGATTTTGCTCAGGCTGGCTGACTCCATGCTCAGACCACATCCTCTTCTCATTTGGCACAGTGCACCCTTTGCACCAGGATGGAGATCTCCTAACTTCAAAAAAGCCCTCTTCTAATGTTGAACACCTATAATTTCTTTCTTGTAATGGACCAAAATCCTTCCCTCTCTCTATTTCTCACATTGGTTTTAGGTCTGTTTTCTAGAGCAGAAATTGCAACTCAAATTCATTCAGGTTCAGGCTTAGTATAAATAAACAAATCAGTTCAGGTTTTTTAAAACACTTATCTGTTGGCCATAGTTATTCCAGTTTCTGCTTTGCTTTAGGTCAGTATTAACTAGCTTACTTTCCTCTTCCATATAATAACTCATCTCATATTATAGTGCAGTATCTTGTGTTTCAGGTCTGTCTCCTTCCTTACCACCTCTTTCCTAGTCTAGAACAGTGTATATTCTTGGACAAGCTATCTATCCATTTTGAGACCCAATTTTCTCACTTGTTATTTAAGGGTAATAATATTGACTAAATAGGTTTTAAGATTAAAAAATGATAGTAGGATTCTAGGTATTCAATAAGAGGTAGCTTTTGTTACCTTAGTTGTATCTAAAGGTATATATTTTAAGTGTATTGTGTATATGTAACTGCATCTGAATCTGTATTGTATATAACTAAATTATTTCCCTTTAGGTTTCAAATCAGTAACTTACCTTGTTGAAATAACTTGCTTTTAGAAAAATGTTTAAATTTTGCTTCTCATTTTATTTCTTTTCTTAAATGTGTTACTGTTTGATTTTCAAAATCAAAGCTATATTCTTTGATGAGTGTTGATTAACTCTGAGAATTATATTTTCAAGTTTGTGAGTATATTGTCTTTTCTAATACTATTATGAAGGTGATCTGATTTCTATTTTCAGCATGGCAGGGGGTCGGCTACTCTCAGTGATAAAATTGCAGCTGATTAAAGGCCAGAACAGCAGGGATCCTTTCTGTAAAGCAGTGGAGGAAGTTGCTCAGGATTTGGATTTGAGGATTAAAAGTATTATCAGTTCTCAACGAGGAGACGTAGCTGCTAGCACCACTGACATCAGTCCTGCACGGGTAATGAACTTTTTTATTATTTATTATCCTTCTATACAAAACATTTTCTTTTCTCTTTGTTGTGGAAATGGTTTGCTGTTGCCACTTAAGTCAGAAGAGTGTGTTTCCTGTGTTGTGTTGTTGAAAATTTAAGTTTCTCAAAAGGATTATGTAGGATTATATTTGACTTGGATAAATCTTAACATCTTTGGACCAAATTGTATTTGTTAAAGTAGGGCATTGGATAATCTTCAGCATCTCTAGGAGCATGAGAAATTTATAATTCTTGATGGATACTAAGGTGTTTTGTCATGTTATTCAGTAATTATTCTTTTCTTTTTTTTGACAGAGACAGAGAGACAGATGGGGACAGACAGACAGGAAGGGAGAGAGATGAGAAGCATCAATTCTTCGTTGTGGCACCTTAGTTGTTCATTGATTGCTTTCTCATATGTGCCTTGACCGGGGGGGCTACAGCAGAGCGAGTAACCCCTTGCTCAAGCCAATGCCCTTGGGCTCAAGCCAGTAACCATGGGGTCATGTCTGTGATCCCACACTCAAGCCAGCGATCCCATACTCAAGCTGATGAGCCTGTGCTCTAGCTGGATGAGCCCGTACTTAAGCCTGCAACTTTGGGCTTTTGAACCTGGGTCCTCTGCATCCCAATCCGATACTCTACCCACTGAGCTACTACCTGGTAGAGCTCAATAATTATTCTTATGAAACTTATTATTTCATTTACTGAGATAAAAATAAGAACTTGATGTTTTTCGTCTGACCTCAGTACTAAGCACTCTGTAGAAGAGCAATGGAAATGGTTTCTATTTAGCAGTTTATTTTTCTTTTATAGAATATTTTCATTTCATGATGTTTTTTTTCTACCTCCATTGCCAGCCTGGTATGAACATAGAGGATTTCTCCCACACTTAGAAATTGTTTAACTATATATCCCAGAACATTCACCTTTTTTTTGTTTTTTATTTTACATAGATTTTTGAACATTGTGTAGCATTACAACTATAGTGTTAATAGGGAAAAAATGACTACCATGTGTTTAGCTCTAGCACATAATTTTGGAGTATGTGTTAAAATTTGTTGCAGTTTAATTATTCAAACAAAAAAGGCCCCTTTTCATTTGGTGCTATTTGTGACATCCAGTGTATGAAGAAAGACTTGCTTATTTTTTATTGCTTATTTATTCTTGGGGACTATATTTAGATTATTTTAAGATAACAATACATGTTTTAGGATTAATTTGAGATTCTGGGTTGCTCCCCATATATCTATCCCATTGTTGTGTTAACACTTCCTGTGACTAGCTTGGCTCAAATGACAACCAGGTTGTTACTATCAGTGTAAATCCGGGATTGTCACAACTCAGATAATTAAGAGCATCAGTCTCTCCCCTTTTCAGTCACAAGATATAAAAATGGGAACGTGGCTCTTAATTGTATGTTTAACCAAATCAGAAAACTTTGAAAAATCCAGTTTAATAATCCTCAGTGAATTTAGTATTAATCAATATGGATTTATCTGGTGCTAAAGAAAAATACATATATTAAGGATTGGATTGTCATAGTGAACTGGTTAAAATTCCAGTGTAGGTATGCATTATAGTTCACTGGTAGCACGAGCCTGAGTCAGCCAGGTAGAGAAGGGAGGCCAAGAATATGTTGGTGAAAGTTGAGGAATGTCCCAGAAAGGGCAACTTTGATATCTAGGCACAGTTTTTAGTAACCCTATTGGTGGACACTATAATTACCCCTGTTTTACCAGTGATTTAACTGAAGCACATTGAGGTTAAGCAACGTCCCCAGACTTAGCACATACAACTAGTAAGTTGGTATCAAAATCAGGCAGAACTGCCTTCAGAGTTTATGCTTATATGTATCTATGTATATTTTATTATGATATATTTTTGCTTATTCTTCTATCTAGTCATTAAATTTTTCTAGCTCTCCTCTTTTAATCTGCCTTTTCTTTATCTCCACTAGCTATGATCTTCTTCAGTTCTGGGCTGAACTATTCTAGTCTCTTAGTTTGTCATTCTATCTTCAGATTTAATAACATTCTTACCCAGGAATGTATTTTATACATTGCCATCATTTTTCTAAAATCTAAGTGCCATTGCTTTATTTCCTTCCATAATAAACCAAGTGGTGTTTGTTTGTTTGTTTGTTTGTTTGTTTGTTTCAGTGAGAGAGATTGAGAGACAGACAGAAAAGGAGATGAGGAGCATCAACTCATAGTTGCGTCACTTTATTCATTGATTGCTTCTCATACGTGCCTTGATCAGATGGTTCCAGCCAAGCCAGCGACCACTTGCTCAAGCCAGCGACCTTTGGTTTTAAGCCAGCGACTATGGGATCATGTTGATGATCCCACACTTAAGCTGGTGACTGGAGTGACTGTGCTCAAACCTGTGACCTTGAGGTTTCGAACCTGGGATCTCAGTGTCCCAAGTTGATGCTCTATCCACTGCATACCACCGATTAGGCTAAACCAACAGATTTTTAACTTTGTAATAGACTTATAACCTCTTTGCCCTATACACAAAGCTTTCCCAGGCTCATCTCACTTAACTCCCTGTCTGTTACCCTGTTCTTTAGCCATATCATACTACCTGGTCCCTGAAAGTAGCTTGTTCTCTCCTACCCCTTTGTGTCTCCTCCTTCATGAAGCCATCCTTGAGTTCAAGGTGAATTGATCACTACCTTTTGTGTGATCACATATTCATTATATTAGAAATAGCACTGAGCAGTGTATAATATAGTTATTGCTTACTCATTTTATCAAGGAAACTGTGTTTCTGTGGCAGTGGTTTTTATCTTGGTAGTCTTAGCTTCAAACACAGCACTTGAGACTTAGTATATGCTTATCCATGATTACTGAATGAATGAATGTCAATTAGTTTTTCCATTTTTGTGTTTGAGTAGATCTTTACAGCCCTCTGTGGGGTTGGTATTTAGATCGCCAACCCCATCTCTCTTTGGTGTAAGATAAAAAATACTCAGAGAAGTTAAGTCATGAGGCTGAGGTCGCATAACTTGGTAGTAGCTATGTTTTCTGACTTAAAGCCTAATGTTATTTTGACTGGAACCTAATTTTTTTCTCTTTTATAATACTGTTTTTTGTATTTTATGCTTCTGAAAGTTGATAAGGTTGATTTTAGTATGGCTGGAGGGAGAAATCTATTCATGCCTTAAAGCCATTTCTCATGGCTGATCTTTCCTTAAGCAGCAGAAGAGGAAGGAGAAGAGTGGCACTTGGTATGGAAAAGAGGGGCTGATTGACCCCGCTGAGGTGATTATCACTTTCCTTAAAATTATTTTTTGTTCTAGCCAAAATCTTATGCCATAAACCATGGCACTGCATACTGTGGCAGAGATACTGTGAAAATTTTACTAGTTCTTTTGGATGAAGAAGCAGCCAGTGCTCCTACCAAAAACAAAGCAGAGCTTTTATATGACGATGAAAACACCATTCATCATAATGGAACTTCAATCCTTACACTTTTTAGGTAAGTAATAGGAAGTTATATGTACGTGAATGTTAACTCTAGTCTATAAAGGGAGGTTTTGAAAAAGTACTTCATTGATTATAAAACAAATACATGCTATGGTAGGAAACTTGAAGACATAGAAAAGTATGAAGAGGCCCAGGCTGGTTGGCTCAGTGGTAGACCGTCAGCCTGGCGTGCAGGAGTCCCGGGTTCGATTCCCGGCCAGGGTACACAGGAGAAGCACCCATCTGCTTCTCCACCACCCCCTCCTTCCTCTCTGTCTCTCTCTTCCCCTCCCGCAGCCAAGGCTCCATTGGTGCAAAAAGATGGCCGGGGTGCTGGGGATGGCTCCTTGGCCTCTGCCCCAGGCGCTAGAGTGGCTCTGGTCGTGACAGAGCGACGCCCTGGATGGACAGAGCATCGCCCCCTGGTGGGCGTGCTGGGTGGATCCCGGTCGGGCGCATGCGGGAGTCTGTCTGACTGCCTCCCCGTTTCCAGCTTCAGAAAAATAAAAAATAAAAAAAAATTAAATTAAAAAAAAAAATAAAAGTATGAAGAGAGAAAGCAAAAGTTAGTGAAAAGGAGATTGAACACTTGTGTGTGAGAGAGTTTTATATAAAAAGGTAGTATTTTATGAGAGTATGAGAGGTGTTTTTTGATTTTGGTTTTGTGTTTTTGTTCTTATTTTTTTGCTATGGAAATATTTAATTGCTTTGCTACGTGTGCCAAGAACCTTGCTCAGTGTTTTCAATTATATTATCTCAGCCCTCATAGTAACCTCTTGTAATAGTATCCTCACTTTTTAAGTGAGAATTAGAGGATTGAGAGCAATAGTAAGTAGTAAGAGATAATAGTAAGAGAGCTAATTTAGCAAGCAGCAAAGGTGTGTTTCTCTAAAGCCCGAGGTCTCTCCTCCAAGGACTGTGCTATTCTGCCCAAGAAAAGGAGAGAGCATAACACCAAACTCCCACTGAAACTGATACTTACCGGGCTTCTTCACAATACAAAGAAAAATACTAAATTAGTGTTGGTATTCCATGCAAGACATTGATACTGTCCAGTTTTACCAAGTTAGGTCAAAATTGAGTAGTTTGACGGTATTTTTAATTAATGATTGTTCAGTTATAGAAACATTAAAAATTTTAAAACAACCTTTTTGAATTGTGTCTAGTACATTGTGGAGAATTCTTACAATGTCATCCTACTGTTTGATCCTTTCCGTTTTCTGCTTGAGCTTCTTTTTAGAAATCTAATTTTAGTCTAGAATTGTTCGAATCCATTCGTGCATGATTGCTTCATGCAGGATTTCCTGTGCCTTGCTGTCTTTTCTCTTTCAAGAGTAACCTTAATGATCTGTAATTCAGTTTTGTCCTGTAATGCCTTTAAATCTTGTCTTCTTCACCAGCTTCTGATAATTATTCTTTATATCAGGGCATAATATAATTCTTTCATATTCTACTGTAAAAATGCCCAAATATTTTCCTAACAGTGAAAATATATTTTATCAGTGACTTACTTACACCGTTTTAGAATCCCATAGATGAGACAAGAAAATGAATCTTTGTTTTTTCCTCCTTTTACCTTCTGTTTAACAAAGCTTGCTTTTTTTATGTAAAAATATAAATGGTTTAAATATTCTCTCATTTAACTATCATTTTCTTAGAGAAAGTTGTTTTGTGTTAATAGACAATTTTAAAACAAAAATTAATCTCACATCCATGTTCGAGAGTTATTTTTCTGTATTCAGTCATTTGCACAAAAACATTTTAATTATTTACAGTTGCCTTGGTACTTCCAGTTGTCATTGTGCAGACAGGGACCTGTCCATAGTAAAGTAAATTTTTAATGGTCTTCATTGAAATGATAAAATTAAGGACAATGTGGTGTATGAATATATGTCAATATAAGGTTATACACAAGGGTTTCTTAGAATAGACTATCCTTTATTCTTACATAATGGTCTTTTGAGTTGAAGGTGTCATGACTGGCTCTGTGAAGCCAAAAAGGAATTTTGAGGAATTCAGATTGTGCCTTGTTTAACACTTCTATTTATAAACTATGCTTTCTCTTTTGAATTTCTCTGCTATGGCACTTGTCCTTTTTTAAATTTAATTTTAGTTAGGTGGATGTCTTATTTTCCTTACTTTGACTTCATGATGCGTGAATTAAGGGATACTGAATGAATGGATGAACTTTCTAGTCTTCACAATGTTATGCATATAGTAGAAGCTCTACTATCTAGTGAGTGGATTAATCAAGCAAATTACTAATATTTAGAACTGTTAGAATACGGATACTGGTATTTTTATGTCATACGGTAAACAACTAGATTCAGTTGTCTTTTATTTCATAATTGCTTTTGGGTCGGGGAAGGGTGAAAACCAGATTTAAGAAAGCTACTTTGGTTTATAAATTTTTGCTTTATTTGGACATAGATCGCCCATACAAGTGAATAATTCATTGGTGAAACCACTAAGAGAACGCATTCGTAACTCAATGGAAGAGAAAAAAACTAAGGTATAATTTAACGAATTATCATGAAAGTGATAGAAATTGTTTTATTTTTAGAAGAATTATATAAAGCTGACCTGGATATTTACTATATGCATTGTGCTTGGAACAATAGGAATTAAACTGGGAAATGAGTTACGACAGTTGACATACAGAAACTCTTTTATATCAATACAATCTTGGCTAATCTATCCTTGGTTTATTCATTCCACTGGATCTGAAAAAGGAAGGAATAGCACCTGCTATGATAAGTGTTCAAGAAATATCTGCTCAGTGAATGAAGGGGAAAATAAGGAACATGTTTTCTCATTTACATTTCTGTATCTTATACTGAATCTTGAGAGAATGCATAATACCAGTTTTGGTCTCGTCTAAAGACATAATGGCAGCATATAATTAATTGTAGATCTGGACAAGAAGAACATTTCACATTGTTCATTGACTAGAGCTGCTCTTTACATTTTCATTTGGTTTAAATTAAGTTTTTCTGTTCTCACTTGAAACATTTCCTATCATAAGTAGTCAATAATGTGTTTTTCAATCGTTTAAAATTATTTTGATCTTATTTGTCAAAATGAAATTTGGTCTTGGCCCTGGCTGGTTGGCTCAGTGGTAGAGCGTAGGCCTGGCTTGTGGAAGTCCCGGGTTTGATTCCCAGCCACGGCACACAGGAGAAGCGCCCATCTGCTTCTCCACCCCTCCCCCTCTCCTTCCTCTCTGTCTCTCTCTTCCCCTCCCACAGCCGAGGCTCCATTGGAGCAAAGATGGCCCAGGCGCTAGAATGGCTCTGGTCGCAGTGGGATGATGCCCCGGATGGGCAGAGCGTCGCCCCCTGGTGGGCGTGCCGGGTAGATCCTGGTCGGGCTCATGCGGGAGTCTGTCTGATTGCCTCCTCGTTTCCAGCTTCAGAAAAATGCAGGACTGCCCTGGCCGGTAGGCTCAGCGGTCCTCGGCCTAGCGTGCGGAGGACCCAGGTTCGATTTCCGGCCAGGGCACACAGGAGACGCGCCCATTTGCTTCTCCACCCCTCTGCCGTGCTTTCCTCTCTCTCTCTCTTCCCCTCCCGCAGCCAAGGCTCCATCAGAGCAAAGATGGCCCGGGCGCTGGGGATGGCTCTGTGGCCTCTGCCTCAGGCGCTAGAGTGGCTCTGGTCGCAACATGGCGACGCCCAGGATGGGCAGAGCATCGCCCCCTGGTGGGCAGAGCGCCGCCCCATGGTGGGCGTGCCGGGTGGATCCCGGTCGGGCGCATGCGGGAGTCTGTCTGTCTTTCCCTGTTTCCAGCTTCAGAAAAATGGAAAAAAAAAAAAAAAAAAAAAAAAGAAAGAAAGAAAAATGCAGGAAAAAAAAAATTTCGTCTTAACTCATTCATTTATTTAACATACATTTATTGAATATGGTGAGGAATTCATTCATTTAACAAAATTTTCTGTGGTGAGGAATTCATTCATTTAACAAAATTTTCATGTAAAATTTACAGTTTTTCTAAAATTATCAAATAATTATTCATCTTGTTACAACTTTGAGACCTCTAATTTGTATGTTCTTTATGTTCCCATTTGGAAAGTTAGTTCCAATTAGCAAAGCTTTTAGTTATCATCTATTTCATCTATATATCCCAAATCCATTTAGTTTATATGTATTAATAAGTCTTATCTTTCTATTGGTTATTAGTAGTTGCTAATAATGAATACCTGTGGAATACATTATTGAGTTTTATACAATTTTTCTATGAATAAAATTTATCAATTTTGTTATATTAACTGTAAGAACTTATAGTTAAAGCATGAGATTTAAAAAAAAATCTATTCTTTAGATTTGGTTAGAAATAGAAATGTAACATATAAATTCTTAAGTTTTTTTTTCCTGCTGTAGATACTGACAGACTTTAATATTTTTATTTAAAGATCATTGGTCCTGGCCAGTGGCTCAGTGGATAGAGTGTTGGCCTAGTGTATGGACGTCCCAGGTTTGATCCCCAATAGAGCACACAAGAGCAGTGACCATCTGCTTCTTTCCCCCTCCCTCTCCTGCTTCTCTCCCTCTTACCCTCCTGCAGCCAGTGACTCAATTTGTTTGAGCATGAGCTCCAGGCACTGAGGATAGTTTTGTTGGTCTGAATACATTAGCCCTCAGATGCTAAAAATAGCTCAATTGATTTGAGCATCGGCCCCAGATAGGTGTTGCTGGGTGGATCCCAGTTGAGATGTATGTGGGAGTCTATCCCATTATCTTCCCTCCTCTCACTTAAGAAATAAAATGAAATAAAATAAAATAAAACAAAACAAAAAAGTAACTGAGATATTTTGTTAGAACTAAGAATATTAAAATGAAAATATCTATCTGAAGAGTGAGAAGGGTATTTTTTTAGATATGGTAAGAGTCAACTAATTACTATACAGTGTATAATACCCATAAATTTAATGTATAGAGAAATTTACAAAGTTTTGGAAAGTTGAAGAGAGATTGTCTAATCCAGTCTCATTTGTAGATGAGGAGACCATAATCCTGAGAAAGCACCTTACCCAACAATATCTCATGACTACCAGGAAATATTTTAAGCCAGTTTGCAAAGCCATGGTTAAATACTGAGATTATAATTACATTACTTTTATTATTTAATAGTGGAGCTGGCTTAGTGTACATAGCTCTGAATCTAAATGACACTAGGGAAACCAAGGAATTGGTATTTATAGTTATATTTTGCGGTACAGTATTCTTTCTAAAAGAGTGTGAGAATAATTGTTTTAGCCAGGTATACAGCCAAACTATAGATTTAATATTATTTTTTAATAATTTTAATATTGTTGCCAATATTTTTAAGATGTTATAATTTTAAGTGTTGCTAATATTTACTACTAAGTAACTATGGAAAAGTAATTTAACAGCTTGTTATCTTATTATTATCCTGTTACTTTTCTCTTGTGGCATACAGTTTATTTTTTTCTTAAGTCATGGAAAGAATATATGATCTACACTTAAAATACTGTCTTGGAAAGAGCACTGCAATGGTAGACAATATGAGGAATGTAGAATGTGGATGTAGATGATACTTGATTGTGAAATATCCATGTCATTATTATATGGGGCAAATTAACTACTTTTAGATTTTTGTTTCCTCATTTATAAATAGAAATAGATACTCTTCTGAACACAAAATTCTATGAAACCATTATGGAAAGTATTTATTAACATAATTGTTTTAAGTCCTCAAGTTTTATGTCCTACTGTAGCTTATTAGGAATCCTGTCTATTATGGTCCAGTAAATTTTCCTGCAAAGGAAATCAGAAGGTTCTTCTAGAATCTTCATAGTTTGGATAGGAACCTGTAGAGAATGTTTTCTCCTTATTTTTACCCCCAATTTCCAAGCAATTTATACAAATACCCTTATACGCTCTTATTAAAAAATTATCAAGGATACTTACCTCCTTATATCTCTGTAATAAATGTGTTTCATTCTTTCTAGCTTGGTTTTGCAATATTTTGCATTTGCACATCAGGCACAACTGAGAGGTAATATATACAGGTCTGTCTTCCATTACTCTATATTATATGTATGTCAGAATAATCATCAGGGTTAACTGACTTAACTTAATTGAGCTGATTAGAAATAAATACTGGATCTTTAAAAGATGGAATAATCAGGACAGTGAAAATTTGGACTTTAGGTAGTGTGAAAAATTGACTGCTACCACTGGTACTTTTGTAAGCTGCCAGCCAGTCCTGTGCTCCTGGTGTTAGCAAATTCTTAATTGAGTACCCAAATTTAACCTTTTGGCATTAGAGAACTCTGAGTATATCCAAATGAAAATGGTGGACTTAGTTCAACTCACAGAATTTTCCTCCCCTTAAAATGAGTAAAAATACAGTAAAAACTAGCAAAAATATTCACCAAGAGCAAACAACAAAGAATAATGTAATTCGGAATAATAAGTATCAAAATCTATGGCCAAGAAAAGAAACTGAAGATTTCAGAGTAAAGAGGGACAGCATGACTTAGTGACTTAACCTAACTCCAGTACACAAATATTGTACTACCAAGTTGACAAAATCCTGAGAATGCTCACTAATATTTCCAAAACTGAGGAGCCAACTAATGTGTGTTTCTTTTGTTGTTCTTTCTTTTCTTGTCAGAGAAACAGTAGAAAGGGCAAGTGGATAGTAATGTGGATAAAACGTAGAAAATGAACCCTGGAACTCATACATCTACTCTAGGGTGACACAGTGAGTGTGGGAAGTTATCTGAATGACCCCTTCAATTTTAATGAAAAACAGTCCCTTGAGTAAGGGGAGCAAACTGTGTAATAAGCTCTCAGAGGAGAGTGCAGTACCCAGAATTTTTTTTCAAACTATGTATCTTCTCAGCTGAACCCTTCTTTCTGCTTCTGTCATTCCTCAGGATACAGGAAAATGATGAATGACAAAGTATACAACCTTTAAAATATAACTGAAGAGAAAATAAAATGCTCTCAAATAAGGAGGGAACAGAATAAAAAAGTCACTCACAGACTTGGAGGGACAGTATTTCTAACTAGGATATAGTAGGTCATAGCAGAATGCCATTTCTGCTACAATAACAAAGTAAAAGACAGGAAAAAATGGGGACAATATATTTTAAAGACATTAGGAAATCTATATAACTAAAACAGTTTAAATAGATTAAAAATCTGGGGAGGGTAAGTTTCTTTGAGGTGAGCCAGCTATTATCAGTTGTTTCTCCCCTGGGATTATTTGCCAGTTTGCGTGTGACCTAAGGATTAGTGTTGGCCCATGTAAAGGAACTCAAGAGGAAAAGAGGAACCAACAAAGATTTTGGGTGTCTTGAAAGGTTGGCAACAATGTGGAAACTTCAGGAGCCCTGAATGCACAGTTATTTTTACTTAACACACATATGCTGAATTTTTGAAGCTGAGAGTAAGGCTAAGGAGCCCCAATCCACTATTTTAAACATCAGCTGTGGTCTTGAGGTAGCTAGGATAAAACACTCTACTTGAGGACTGGCACCTCCCTGACACATAGCTGTCTCCTTCCAAGATGTGTGCCACATTTGGACATGAAGTGAGATGGAACACCAAAGAGTACAATATATATATTGTACAATATATATATATATAAAAGCCTCTGAAGGACAGACTGAATCCTCCAAACTTTCAGGTCACAGGTCATAGAGATACACAAGGTTCTCCATTGAAAGCCTGGGAAGGACATTCCCGAGGACGAAGGAAGAGCCAGAAAACAAACAGGAGTTATGACTACTGCAACCCAGCTCTAACCCCACTCAGTCCTGACTGCATTGAGGTTGTCAGCCCTTTCTGTGTCTGCCTAGAAGATACAAGGGAAAGAAACCCTTTGTGATAGGAGATGGTTCTTCTAGAGCCTATACACTTCCTTTTTGCACAATAACCTGCATGGAATAAAATATACTGGATATGAAAAGGGGAAGGAAGATTTGTCCTTCAGTCAAGAGAAAAAAACTAACAAATATCCAGATACTAGAATTAGCAGACAAGGAATTTAAAAATTTTCAACATGTAAAAAAATGGACAAAATGGATGGAAAATTGGGGAATTTCAAAAGAGTTAAAATCTATAAAGCAGAACCAAATTGTTATTTCAGAACCATAAAAACATTATCTAAAATTAAGAATTCATTAGATGAGTTTATAGTAGATCAGACAGCGTTAGGTAGTGTAAGCGGACCTAAAGATAGGTCATTAGAGAGAATACAGAATGAAAAAACAAAAGAGACAGGGCACAGAGAAAAAGTCTATCAGTTGCCTATTTGGAGCCCCAGAACAAGAGGAGAAAAAGGATGGAAACAATATTTGAATATACAGTGATTGTAATTTTTCCCAAAGCTTAATTGGTTTCACATCAAGTAATAGAAGACATGGGGAATACATGTAAGGTTTCCATTACTAGTACAGAGTTGCATATGGGTTCTGATATTATGGGCCCAACAAGCAAAAATGTCTCAAAGTCCCTTGAGAATCTGTTTATAGCACATGAAAGTGCCACAGGACATAGATTGTCAAGCTTTGTTCTAGAACAGAGCTTTTCATTTTCTGTGGAGATGTTCTATATTTAAGCTGATACTAGAGGTGGTAGCCATATTTGCCTACTGAGCACTTGAAACATGGCTACTGCAACTAAGGAACTGGATTTTTAATTTTATTTAATTTAAATTAATTACATGTGGCTAGCATGTTAAACAATTGCAGTTCTAATTGATTAGGGATACCCATGAATGCAATAACTAAAAATCCATTATAAGTAGAGAAAATGGTGTTTTGAACATGAGGAATTAGAGTAAATAGAATTTAAACAAGCAGAGAGAATGAAAGAGAGCATTTCAGGCTGAGCAAACAACCTGATGAAAGTATTAGATTGCCTTACAGGTATAAAGTGACTGTGTATTGGGTAGTCATGCATAATAAGTGAATAAGTAATGTGGGACAAGATTAAGGAAATGTGGCTATTGTGGTTTTAAGGAACAGTTATTTTTTGTAGGGCTAATTGTAAGGATATGTGCATGAGAACCAGAGGAAGGCGGAATATTTAAGAACTTGAAAGGAATGGTTGATATAATGGAGCTTAAGGACTTCAGCTGCATGGTTCTCTGTGCTTAAATGTGATTTAGCTTTTCTCTGCGTGTATACTTCTGTCTAGTTTCTAAATCAAATGGTTTCATTACTTTATTGAATAGAGTTCACTCTGTACATATTTTTGTATCTCAAAGCTTTTGTCCTGAGGGTTTTTTAGCTATTCTTTGTCAGTCTACTTCTCTAATTTCTCTATCATGTGGTTTCTTTGCTCTGTTTAGAAGAGTAGAATAGCTTTTGTGCATCTTTTTGTACCTCTATGCTTTTGCTTACTCATGTTTGTTTCCTCATACCTTCTGCTTGCATACACCTGTTATAGTCTGTTATAATTTTACTCAGTTCATTTAACAAGTATGTATTAAATGCTTCCTGTATACCAGGCTCTGTCCTAGGCACTGGAGAAACATTACTAAACAAATCAGACCAAAGCCCCCTTATGTACAAGTCTTCTTCAAATACTTTGGGGGCTGGGTGAAAGAATCCAGAAGGAAGTCCCTGACCACTTTTACACCCTTCAACCCTGGTTCTGTTTTGTACTGTTAGGGACACTTCACCAAGAGGTGTCACACCCAATTTCCATTGCCCTTGCCATAAACAGTCAGCCCTTCAGTCTAGAGGAAGAGGCCAGTGCCAGCCCAGGGCCTAGCACAGTTTGAACAGAGAATTCTGGGGTCCCAGATACTTGCGAAAGTACCTAAAAGGGGAGTCATGGCCTCTTAGTGGGCAACTCTGAGATCGCTTGGACTCCTTTCCCTGTGGGGAGGGGAGGGCCACAAGCAGGCCAGAGTAGGCCACCAGTTAATTGCCAAACTAAGAGTTTTGTTCATTGAGCTTATATTTAAGTTGGGAGAGGCAGACAATAAACAAGACAAGCAAGTGAATTATATGGTATGTTAGAAGGTTATCAGGGCTGTGTTTTTTGTTTGTTTGTTTTGTGATCGAGACAGAGAGAGAAAGAGTCAGAGAGAGGGACAGATAGGAAGACAGGAAGGGAGATGAGAAGCATCAATTCTTCATTGCAGCCCCTTAGTTGTTCACTGATTGCCTTCTCATATGTGCCTTGACCAGGGGGCTACAGCAGAGCGAATGACCCCTTGCTCAAGCCAGCGGCCTTGGGCTCAAGCTGGTGAGCCTTGCTCAAACCAGATGAGCCTGCACTCAAGCTGGCAACCTCAGGGTTTCAAACCTGAGTCCTCCTCTACATCCGATGCTCTATCCACTGCACCACCACCTGGTCAAGTGGGTTATTAGTGCTATGGAGTGTTAAGGGGAACAAAGGAAAACATGAACAATTGGGACTACTGTACATCAAACTAAAAAGCTTTTGCACAGCAAAGGAAACATCAACAAAATGAAAAGGGAACCTACTAAATGGGAGAATGTATTTGCCAATGATACATCTGATAAGGGGTTAATTTCCAAAATAATAGAACTTTTTTTTTCCTTAATAATACTCTGAGAGTGTCTGCAACTTTTCAATATTTTGACTCACTCGTTTTAACTGGAGTCAGGCTTTCCTATGTGCAGTACTAT
The DNA here is from genome assembly GCF_036850765.1 of Saccopteryx bilineata. Taxonomy (NCBI): domain Eukaryota; kingdom Metazoa; phylum Chordata; class Mammalia; order Chiroptera; family Emballonuridae; genus Saccopteryx; species Saccopteryx bilineata. Next base: position 103,856,745 of record NC_089490.1, read on the forward strand.
TTTCCTCAAACTGGGAACCTACTAATAATTTCAATTTAAAAAGAACTTGTGGCAAAAAGACTTTTCCAATTCTTGGCAAGTTTGAAGTTCATTGCAATTTTGCTGTGGATAGAAATCTTTCCAAAGAGGGGAAATCACTCTACAAAGGAAAACTTTCAATCCTTTTCTCTCATGTGACTTGAACATAAAATGATTTTAACAGCCATGTATGAATCTGGACATTATTCTTAGTTGTTTAGTACTTCAAAAGCACTTTCAAGAGGGAATTGTTTTGCTTATTTGTGATTCCAAATCAAATACACAGAGAGATTTGGAAGATTTGCAACAGGAAGTAATCTCAATTCTATGTAGCCACTAATCTTGTGCAGAAAAATTCAACTTGTATGAACAAAGGAAAAGCATTCTCTTTTAAGTTATAAATACAAGCCAATGTAGCTTGTATTGTTTTAATAACTAAAATGAAGATGCTGATTGTAAGCTTATTTTTTTTGAGCCGCATTCCTAGAATCATATTAGAGTTGGCCTGCCCTGAGAAATCTAAGTGAACAGATTTCTCATTCTGTAGAAATACTGTCTTCATATATGTTAATGCAATTAATAATGGTATAGTATTGACACAGATCTCTAGAGTTTATATAGCCCTTTCATATTTTAACTGCATTTAATCCTGACAATTTTATGAGATAAATACTGTTCTCTTTTATATGTGGATAAGTGAGAAGTTTAGAAGTTTACTCAACATCATCTAGTTAATAAGTGATAGAGCCAGAATTATAAGCCAGGTGTTTTGACTGCAAATCTGGTGCCTTTCCCATCACATCATTGCTATCATTGCTTTTTGGGTAGTGTTCTTAGCTGGACATTATATTGTTGGCTCCAGTCAAGGTCATGATCAATTAAAATCTCTAGATCTTTTTCATATGTTGTTTTTAAGTTAGGCTCTTCTCATCCTGTACATCTGTAATTGATTTTTTGAACTTAAATACAGGACTTTGTTTATCCTCATTCATTTTCATCTTATTATTTTCTACTTATGGTTCTTGCCATCTGAGATCTTTTCAATCTTGATTTTGTTATCCAATTTATTTATTATTCCTTCCAGCTGTGTGTCAACAGCATATTTTATAAGTAGAATGTCTGTGTGATTATAGAAGTTATCCTAGGACTCTCTGTAATATACTATGTGCCTTTCACATAAAGTTGGAACTTAATAAGTAGTAATTAATAAAAAAAAGGCTTTTGTATAGGGTAGGGAAAGGAAAACCTATATATATCATTTGTAAACAGAAAAAATATCCTCAATATAACTCAGTTATTTCTTTTGGACACAAGTATTTTAAGATTTCCATAGAACAATTGTGGTCTCTCTTATGTTTTGATATGTATATCAATAATATTTTTCATGGTAAAAATAAAGAGGTTAACTATTTTTTTCCCCACACTTGAATCTATTCTCAGGATTTTAAGAATCTTTTGCCTTGTAACTCTAGTTTTCTGAAATTGCCATAATGTCGCTAAAGTCTCGAAAATTTCTCAGTGGGGTCCTGAGGAGAGGAAATTCAGTTATGATAAGGAAGGCTATGGCACTTGTTTTTAACTGTATTTAAACAGCAGAGAAAGGTTTTTATACTTGGATGTATATTAAAAATTAATAAAAATAACACTGCTTTCTAAAGAAATTTTTGTTCATGTTAAACATGAGATTGAGAGGAACCATTGATTATCTGTACTAAATAATTATTGTGTTTTTATTTAGAGTACTTTATGGGTGGTACTGATGAAGACTTTGTGGTAGGAGGCTAAAGTCTCCCAAGCCACCCATCCCTCTCTAGGTGCTATGGGAGTAACCCTAGGCAGCCACTTCACACTCGTTTACCTTCATGGGCTTACCATACCCTGTAGTTCTCTATAAGCAGTAAGTTTATGATTCTCTAGAAGCAATAACTCTGGTGAAATGAAAGAAAAATTGAGTAAAAAGATAATGTCAAGAGTTAGTACTGGTTTTGCAGATGAAAATAAGTTTTTAGATAATGTTACTATAATAATGATATGATGTAGTATAATATAAAGTTTATTTTATTAACAAAATTTATTTAATAGCTTTGTTAATTGCTTTAATTCTATACGTATGGAAGTCATAAAGTCTAGAAAGGGCTAGTTAAAACCTTCAGTTATATTTTAGGACATCTCATGATGGAAACTATGTATATAATAGTAGTTGTGTCCATGTGGATTCATGAAGATAGGGGATTACAGATATATATATTATCAAGCTTACTCTATTTAATTTAATCAGAAATAGTTTTGATGTTTTAAATTTTTACATTCTTTTTTCAATTTTATGTATTTTTGTGCTTAAATGGAAGATAAATTCCAATGGTTTAAATCTTAATGAAATATTATTAGTGATCTGGGAACTGAAGGCTCTCATAAATGTCATTAGTTAGAAAGACCTAAAATTTGTTATTCTGAGAAAACTTGAGTTTATGAAGCACCTGGACTGGAGACTAGTTTGCTTTCTTCTAAACCATAGTCAATGGGTTTCACTGCCAGTGTCTTTGCAAACATCTGAGTGGGTTAACTTAATTATCTCTTTTAATATATAACATAATATGTAATTACTGAATATATATTATAAACTTGTGCTATTTTAGGCTTTATGAACTATATAAATAAATGTTCTGTAAGTGATCTTCAGCATAATGTAGCTATACTCTAAAATGTTAAAGTCCTCTTTAATTATTTGCTTGAAATTTAAACTTCATCTGTTTCTAAAAATGATTTGGGATGATTTTGGGTTTGGAGAAATCTCCTTTTAACTGAGTTGACTTACACATCAGATGTTGAAATTTGCTTTATCCGTGTAGATTACTTTGTTCTGCAGTTAATATCTATCCCTAAAACAAACACTGGTTTTATGTTTGCAGAATATATTTCCAAAACTTACTTTCTTGGCATTCTTTTCAGTGGTTAAGAATTAAATTTAGCTTTCTAATTTTCTCCTATTTATGACGTTTGAAGATAAATGCAAGTGTGTATTTCAAATATTCAACCATTAAATCATGGTCAGATTTTCTTAGAGTGATATATTTGAATCATCTTTCTTATTTTCTTAAATATTCAAGTTTTTAATAAAAAAATAATGCCTCAGTTACCATTTTTTTTCCTTCAGTTTATTTCTTTGTTAGTCTTCTATTTTGGGGTTTTTTTTTTGCCTTTTCTTAATTCTCTTTTCTATCTGAGCATTTTTCTCTTTATCAATTTCTTAAGTTCTTGAATTACATATGCTGTTTTTTTTTAAAGAGTTATACTCTGTAGTTCTTAGGATGAAGAACTTTTATTTTTCTAGGATTATGTATGACACATATTATTATTAAACTTATAAAACTTTCTTTCCAAAACAGCTGAGATACAGCAATGTGTAAGAAGGCTTCTGAACAGTCTAAAAATTCGTTTTTCTAAACTTACAAAAAATATGAAAGGAATACATAGAACTGGTATTACTAAAATGCATAAAAATGCTAGTTGTAACAATGAATGAATTTGCAAACTACGAAACATCAAGGGTTAAAAGTTCTTAATGAATAATGGAATTTGTAAGGGGAATTTTTATGATACCAGAGTATATTTCACAGAGTGTATTTCTATATAGATGAAAAAATTAAATAAAAATAAAGAATAAATTGCATATTTTCCTCTTTCTTCCCATTACCAGACGAAGCAAGTCTTAATTAGATCCCAGTTTTCTTGTACTTATAAAGATGACTGCCTGATAAGCAGGAATACATGGAGCAATGTTCATTCAGCATCAAAACCATTGTGTGTTCTTCACATGGAAAATGAGCTTTCTGGTAAGTAACCTTATTTGAGCAATTAAATAACAGTTTAATTTCAGTATGCTAATTGTTTTTAACTTAAGTAAAACTAGATTTTTTTTTTTTTTTGCAAAGTATAAAATGTGAAATGTAAAGGTGTGTATTCATAAAGGCTTGGGTTTATTTACTGTGTCTTTAATGATACTCTGGTATCATAAATTTATGGATAGGGATAGGACACAGTTTGATTTACCTAAATGTATTTAAGAACCAACTTGTAACATTTAAGGACTAAGTGCCATGCATCCAAACAAAGCAAATATTTGTTGTTTTTAGGAATGAAAAGTGATACAGTAAAATGAAAAGTAATCTGATAATAATATAGTCATTATTTGGTTGCAAATCATACATTTTTAAATATTTTTAAGCATTTTTAATGTTTATTGTAAAATTCTCATGTGTAATAATACTAAGTATTATATAATCCCTTCCCTCTTTCATCTTGCATAACAGAAGGTGTAAATTCATCTGTTGGAAGACCAACAGTTGGAACAAGTTCTGGAAATGTTCATCTGGACAGAAGTAAAAATGAAAAAGTAGAAAGAAAATCAAGTAGTCGGACAGGAAATAAAAGCTCAAAAAGGAAACAGGTGGATTTAGATGATGAAAACATTCTCTGTGATAACGGAAATGAACCACCCCGACATAAAAATGTTAAGATACCTAAGTCATCAAACGATTTGCGGAATAAATTGGATGGCAAACTAGCCAGAGTAGCAAAAAGCAACAAGTGTGCCGCCAAGGACAAATTGATTACTGGCCAGACAAAGTTAACTCAGTTTTTTAGACTATGAGTTTGTCTTTTATGTGCTTTAGATTTGAGTATGTATAAAAACCATTCACCAAAGGCGTTTATAGTTTTTAAGAGATCAAGGTGTAAATTATGATGCTTTATTGTTTTGGTTTTGAGCATATGGAAGGTTAGTATGTCAAGCATTGTTTAAAAAAGACTACTAAGTCATAGTTATGCAGAATATTCACAAAGTTTAATGCAGAAATAAGCATGTCATTCAGGTTACTGATGTCTCTTAATACTACTTTCTTTTAAAGCAGACATTTAAAATAATATAAATCATAGTAACGTTAAGGGCTTTTTCCCCCACGAGCAAGTAAATGATTTTGTTTTCTTCTGAAAAGATGATGTGGACCAATAGGTATCAGACTTGCCAACAGGGTCGATATACTCTTCCCAGCATACACCTGAGCACTGAAAAGGAAAGACAAAGTTTAAATTGTTTAAAGGACTGTTATTATCACACAAAATTTATCACAAATGAAAACAATGGATCTAGTATAGCTAATTCTGAGTAAATCAACATAACTCATTAAATGCCTTTTAATTCCACATATATGACAGGGATCACTTAATATCAAGTGTAATTAAACCATGGTCTTACTTAATTTTATTATGATTGGATCCAAATTTATTTGAACTCAGAGTTCTATTTTATGGTACTAAGATACAGGAATTGAATTTTAAAGGACTACTCACTGTCAAAATCTCTCCTTCCTATAGGAAATTTAGCTGAGTTTTCTTCATCCCCAATTTCTCTCTTTTCTTGTGTTGATTCCGTATTCTGAACTCCATTCTCAGCTGGAAAAGCTACAGATCCTTTTAGTGCGAGATAAGGTTTTATAGCCAGATTTAGTGGCAGACCATGATTTAAGAAATTATGTTTGGAGCCTGCATTCTGCAAAGAAAAGGTTGATTTGGTTTTAGCTGTCTTATTGCAAATGGTAATATAATACAATTGCATAATATTCTTATTGACTAATTCAAAGATGCACTGTTTCAACTTTTAAAAAATATCCTCCATTTTTGGAAAAATAACTTTTAGATATAAGATGTTCTGGTATGTATGAAATTTCATCAATTGTCCTAATGTATATTGTGTCTGTTTATATATACTTCTGTTTATAAAATAAAAAAGTATCAATTTTACTTTCAAAAGATTCATAAAAACCACTCAAATATCCATTGAAATAAAGGACAGGTCATATTGCCACTTACCTTTGAATTTTTGTTTTCCTCATCATTCATGAAGCTGCTCTCATCATTTTTATATTGTTCCAGGGAAGGAGCAACGACCGACTTTTCTGCAGTATCTTCCTTCTGAAAGGCTTTCCCTAGCCTAAGTGTATTAAATACCACGTCATCTTCTAAATTTCTTATGGACTTTGATGATGAAAGTAAAATGCCTTGAGAAAGCAAAGAAAAAGTTAGTATTATTATGTAGGAGGAGAGACTCATTTTTGCCATTCTTAGTTTGATGTTTGCATAGAGGCAAACAAGGATGTGTGAAATGAAGATTTCTCCACCTGCTTTGTCAATGATTCCTACCTTTATATATTTTCTAGCTTGAATAGAAAGCACTTCAAAGACAGGCTTTCATCACTTTAAGAAATGACTCATCAGGTAGAACTAACCTTTTGTGTAGCTGCTAATACCTACATTGTTTTGGTTTTAGTGGCATATTGTTTATTTGGAGTGTGAATTTTCTCAGAATCTAATTAAGATACCTTAAGATCTTGGTAGAATGCTTTCTGTTGAGCAGATTATAGTCTCTTGAAATGGGTGGCTATTAAGGAAGACCACAGGACATCAGGCTTTCCATATTCTTACTGTTTGCTTCTGTGTATTTTCTGATTAAGATATTAAAACCAAAGTTATTTCACTCAATGATGATAAGGATAAAAGTTGTATTTACTTTTAATCCTGATTAAATTGAAATAATCTTCAAAACATTTCTTTCATAAATGCTTTTTTTTCTTATAAATTGAATTTAGTGGGGTGACATTGGTGTAAGTGCTTGAAATAGACTGATTGTTAAAGTGTCAGTGTGAAAAAAGTCATTCGTGCTATACCTTTCAGGTGTGCTTTATCTCTGCATTTACAGAAGTATATTACTGGTATTTATTAATGAATTTAGAAATCAATGAATAAGTTTATAAAGGGAATATTTATGTGGTCCTTAAATATTAATTGTGGATGATGACTATCTTGTATGATTTTTACTTAAACATTTTGAAGTTAATTTCTAGTTTTCATCACACTAAGTAAGAGAATACAATGTTTTATATGTCTTCTGATACATATGTGTAAGAGTTTTTTCTAAGTATTGAATTGCTAGGTCATGGAGCATGTGCATGTTCAGCTGATGTTTACTGATGCCAAAATAATTACAGAATAGTAGCAACCAATTTAAGCTTCCTCCAGCAGGCTATGAGAGTTGCTATGGCTCCATGTCCTAGCCAACACTTGGATATCTTATTGTTTTTTGAATTTGTATTTCTGTAATTACCAAAGAGGTTGAGTGTCTTTTTATATGTTTATGAGCCATTTGTGTTTCCTCTTATGTAAAATGTCTTTTAAGAAAATACTTGTTCATTTTCTGGTGTGTGGTTTGTCTTTTTCTTGATTCATGTGACTTCTTTATATATATACATATATCCTGGATATTAATTATGTGTTAATTATATGTACCCTGATATAATTAACATATTTCTTTATATTCTAAAAGTTTAAATGATTTTACTTTCACATTTAAATTCTTAATTTATCTGGAATTTTGTGTATGACACAATGTTACGAATTTCTTTACGGTTCGGACTCACGAGGCAAAAGACACACCAGATTCAGATAACTGGGCAGAGGGCTGAAGTTCTTAGGCAGATTCAGCCCCGAGAAACTGCGCCACTGCATATTTATTGAGTTCCAAAAGACATAGCTCAGCAGATAAAACTAGAAAGCTACACAAGCCTTTATTCCCATTCGTTTCATCCCCAACCCTGCATGTCTGTTGTTTCTTTCATGAACAAGGACACAAGAAGAGTCAGAGTCTCAGGGCTTATCAGTCATAAAGGACATCTGGTTCTTGGAGGCATTCCTTCAAGAATCCTGCGTACTTGCATTCAAGTAACCCAGGCCAGTCTCCTATTATGGCTAATATACTCCAAGATCTCTTGTCTCCAAATAACCCTTGTTCTGCAGTTAACTGCCATTTATATTGGTGCAGGGTCATCTCCTACAACACAAGAATACAGTTTTATTTTTCTAAAAGTCTTTACACATTCTTGAATAATTCATCCTGTCTCCTCTAATCTGCAGTACCACTTCTGCAGTGTATCAAGTTTGTGTATATATGATATATATGGGTCTCTTTTTAAACTCTTTAATCCATTGCTAAATCTATAGTTGTAATAATTATAATTGTAACAACCTTCAATATATGACAAGTTTTTTAGCCTCCTACTCACCCATTAGTTTTTCTTCTACAGCAATTCCTTGGCTACTGTCCATTTCTTTTTCATATACAGCTTAATATCAGTTCTTTAAGTTCTGTGAGAAACTTTGATGGGATTATGAAGGGAGTGGCTTTGGTTCCATAGATTGATTTCAGAGGGGAATTGACACCCTTAAGACAATTTTTTTTATCCATGAACATGGTACTTTTCTGTATTTGTTTAAAACTTCTTTAATCTTTCAATAAAATTTTATTGTTTTCTTCATAAAACCTTATTATATACATATTTTTTTTGTTGAAAGAATTATAATTCTTGATAATTGTAATTAAAATTCTTATTTTCAGTTATTGTAAATGGTGTCTTTAAAAACTTTTACCTTTTCTAACATTATTGCTGGTTTGTACACGTGTAATTGGCTTTTGTGTAGTGCTCTTATAAAAAACTTTCTAAACTCTTTAATTCCAAATAGTTTATAAATGTATTAATTCTTTGAGGTTTTCCATGAAGACAATTGATATAAATAATAAAGTAATGGAATTCTATTTCCTCCTTGCAAGTCTTTCTATATATTTGTGTGTGGTTTTATCTGTGTCTGTCAGTGTGCACCTAAAAACTAACCAAAACCTCCAGTAAGTGTAAATGGAGATAAAGACAGCTTTTCAGATTTACTGATTTTACAGAGAATGCTTTTAATGTTTCACCATTGAGCATGATGTTGGCTCTAGGTTTTTTATGGGCATTCTTTATAACTTACAGGATGTTCTCTTCTATTTCTGGCTTATTATTAGTTTTGCTTGTGAATTGTTGTTGAATGTTACTGAATACTTTTTCTACATCTATTGAGATGATCATGCCATTTTTCTCCTTTACTCTTTAGTAAATGAAATGAACAGAGTTTTCTCATGTTAAACCAACCATGTGTTTATGACACAGACCTTTTAAAAATGTTACTGGATTCAATTTGGTATTATGTGATTTAGTACATTTTGTATTTATTATGAGTGAGGTTGATCTGTAATTTCCCTTTCTTATATTGCCTTTGTCTGGTTTGGCATTAAGCTTATACTAGCTTCATAAAATGAACTGGGGAGCAAGGTTTATTTCTTTTCTCTCCTGTAAAAGTATTTGGGCTTGTTGTTGTCTTGGTGAGATTTTTATTTTAATGGTTGATTTACTTTCTTCAGTAGTTGTAGAAATGTTTATATTCTGGGGTTTTTTTTTTTTTTGTTGTTGTTGTTTTAGTTTGTTTAAAGAAATTAAATTATTATAGACTTTGTCTATTTCATTTGTTTTCAAATTTGCCAGTATAACATTATTAATAACGTTGTCTTTTAGCCCTGGACAGGTAGCTCAGTTGGTTAGAGCATCATCCCAAAACTCAAAGATTGCCAGTTCGATATCTGGTCAGGGCACAGACAGGAATAGCTCAGTGTTCTGGTCTCTCCATTCCTCTCTTACTGAATTAAAAAAAATAATGTTGTCGTCTAAATATTTTAGGCCTTTGTCTAATGACTGCTTCTGTACTCCATCCAACTTTGCTACTTCAGATTTTTATCCTTTCCCTTTTTATATTTTAGTTGGTATAGATCAGGGGTCCCCAAACTTTTTACACAGGGGCCAGTTCATTGTCCCTCAGACTGTTGGAGTGCCGGACTATAAAAAAAACTATGAACAAATCCCTATGCACACTGCACATATCTTATTTTAAAGTAAAAAACCAAAATGGGAACAAATACAATATTTAAAATAAAGAACAAGTAAATTTAAATCAACAAACTGACCAGTATTTCAATGGGAACTATGGGCTTGCTTTTGGCTAATAAGATGGTCAATGTCCGGTTCAATATTTGTCACTGCTAGCTGTAACAAGTGATATGACGTGCTTCCGGAGCCCTGACTCATGCGTCCTGCATCACCGGAAGTAGTTCTGTATGTGAGTGACGCCACACTTTGTGCTCCTCTCACTGACCACCAGTGAAAGAGGTGCCCCTTCCGGAAGTCTGGCGGGGGCCGTATAAATGGCCTCAGGGGGCCACATGCAGTCTGCGGGGCTGTAGTTTGGGGACCCCTGGTAGAGATTATCCTTATTTATATTGTAATGTTGTTAGAGATTTTAGTTGTAGTTTTCTGTTGTTTTGTTCTTTGTATCTAGTAGAATAACTCCTTGAGTATTTCCTGCAGTGGTGGTTTTCTGGTGATAAATTTCTTTAGCTTCTGTATAAAAAGCTTTTATTTCTCCTTCATATTTGAAGGATATCGTTGATGGATACAGTATTCTTGGCTGGTAATTCCTCTCTTTCAGTATTTTGAATGTTTGGGTCCACTCTCTTCTGGCTTGCAGAGTTTCTGCTGGGAAGTCTGATGGGTCTTCCTTTATATGTTATGTTCTTCTTTCCCTAGCTGCTTTGAGGGTTCTTTGTCATTGGTTTTTGACAGTTTTATTACAGTGTGCCTTGGAGAAGGCCTGTTTGGGTTGAGGTAGCTCAGCATTCTATTTGCTTCTTGGGTTCAAGGATCTAACTCTTTCCATAGCCTTGGGAAGATCTCAATTACTTTTTTGAATAGGCTCTCCATTCCCTTCTCACTGTCTTATTCCTCTGAAATATCCATTATTCTTATATTGCTCTTTCCAGTGGAGTCAGACAATTCTCTTAGAGCTCTCTCATGTTTAAAATTTTTTTTTTTTTTAAATTTTTGAGTTTCTCTCTTCTTCCCTCTGTATCATCTCTAGTTTGCCTGTCTTCACTATCACTAATTCTCTCTTTATCTGGCCTATTCTGTTAGCTAAACAAGCTAGCTCATTTTTCAATTTATGTATTGAGTTATTCATCTGTGTTTTAAAGTTTCAGTCTCCTTTGTGGGGTACTTGTTTTGTTTTTTGAGGTCATTAAGTTGACTATCAATGTTTTCTTACATCTCACTGAGTATTTTTAGAACTTCAATTATGAGTTCACTATTGTTTATATCCAAGGTTTTCACGTGATTGAGATTGCTTTCTGGAGATTTTTTTAATTTTCTTTCTGAACTGCATCTCTTTCTTGGGTAGACATGGTATTTGTTTTTTTTCTGCTTGAGGGCATTTGAGAGTGGTATTGTTAAGAAATCTAGCAGAAAACAACAATGAAAATAAAGTAAAAAATAAAATACAGAAAGCTCAGAAAAGAGAACAAAACCCCCAAAATAATAATCAAAACAAAAAAAAAATCTAAAGAAAAAATTAGAGGAAAAGAAAAATCTACTTCCTCAAACACCCAAGCAAACAGAAGACTTCCAAGATGGTTTTCTATTTTTTTTTTTCCCTGTAGGTGGTACTGGATTACAAGTTTTAGCTCTGTGAAATTCACAAGCTGGCCTTAGCTGGAAGCTGCTGTTGCCATGATGAGTGGGGCATTCTGTGAGGTTTATATTGAATAGCTTTAAAATGGTAATCTCAGGCCTTTAGTGCACTTCCCTGTGTCTCAACACACCAAGGGACCAGACACAGCACCTCTGTTCCTCAGGGGAGTGACTGTAGAATTAGCTGTAGGGTATGTCTCTGCCATTCACTGTATACTGCCAGGTGAGGGAGGTGGGATCTCAGAGGCTTAGTGGGGGTTGCACTTTGTATTTTTGCATCTCAGTGCAGGCTGCCAGCAGACCATGGCAATGACTGGCAATGACCCCAGGCTTTGCTGCTTTTGTTCAGCATCTTTCCAACCCCCCTGCCCCTCCCCCACAATCTCTCCACTCCTCCTGGCAGAAGAAGACCCAGTCACTCTGGGTTTCCTCTCTGTAGCCCCAGCAGACAAACACTCAGTCCAGGTTTCTCCGCTTTGGAGCCAACTGTGAGTATGTCTTATCTTCTGCCTCTCTTCTTAACCCTTCCCACCTTTAGTCCATTTGGTGCATGGATCTTTCAGGCAAGCCTGTGAGCCCAACTGGTGTTCCTTTGCTATTGAATCTGTTGAAATTTCAGTGGGAGATACCAATCTTACGCCACCATTACTGTGACATTATCCCAATATTTTAAGCCTTATTCCATCTGTAGTTGTATTCATACTTATTTGTGACTTCCTTATCTGTCTCTCTGTGTCACCCTCTGTCTTTTGATTAGGCTTGCCTAGTGATTTATCAGTTTTGTTAGCCTTTCAACAACTGACTTTTGACTTTATTGCTTTGCGTTATATAATTTTTCCCTTTTTTCTTTTCTCTTTCTTTTTTTCTTCTTTCCCTTTTCTTTATTCTATTCTCTTTCTTTCATTCTCTTTCTCTCTCCTTCCTTCCTTCCTTCCTTCCTTCCTTCCTTCCTTCCTTCCTTCCTTCCTTCCTTCCTTTTCCTTCCTTCCTTCCTTCTTTCCTTCTTTCTTTCTTTTTCTTTCTTTCTCTTTCTTTTCTTTCTTTCTTTCTTTCTTTCTTTCTTTCTTTCTTTCTTTCTTTCTTTCTTTTTCTTTCCCTTCCCTTTCTCTCTCTTTTCTTTCTCTTCTTTCTCTCTCTTTTCTTTCTCTCTCTTTTCTTTCTCTCTCTTTTCTTTCTCTCTCTTTTCTTTCTCTCTCTTTTCTTTCTTTCTTTCTTTCTTTCTTTCTTTCTTTCTTTCTTTCTTTCTTTCTTCTTTCTAGAAAGAGGGAGGCAGACAGACAAAGACAGGCAGATAGGAAGGGAGAGAGATGAGAAGCGTCCATTTTTCATTGCAGCACTTTAGTTCATTAATTGCTTTCTCATATGTGCCTTGATCAGGGGACTACAGCAGAGTGAGTAACCCCTTTCTCAAGGCAGTGACCTTGGACTCAAGCCAGTGATCTTCGGCTTCAAGCCAGCGACCTTTGGGCTCAAGCCAGTGACCATGGGGTCATGTCTATTTTCTCAAGCTAAAGCCAGTGACCTTGGGTTTAAAACTTGGGTCCTCTGCATCCCAGGCTGATGCTCTATCCACTGTGCCACCACCTGGTCAAGGTTCACTATATAATTTTTCTATTTCACTAATTTCTGTTTTTTATTCTTTACTTTTTTTGTGGTTAATCTTGCTATTTTTCTAGCTATTTAAATTGGAGAGATAACTCATTAATATTTCAAGTTTAAAAAACTTCACTAAAGCTACATGTTTCCTTTTATGTATCATTTTTGCTAGGTCTCACAATTTTGGTAGGATAAAATAGTCAATGTTTACTTCTAAGATATAATTTTTATTATTTCTTTTTTGACCCATCAATTACTTAGATATTTTTAACATTCCAAATATATGAGAATTAAAATTTTGTGACAGAGGGTACTGAGTTCCAAGCATATTGGGTTGTTAGAAATCTTTGTCTATAGACTATTTGAAATCTGTATTAGATTGAAGAATATATAATTGATGATTTTCAATTGTTTTTAATGTACAACTAATAATTTCACATGGTTTATCATATAGAAACTTGCCTCATGGCCTATAATATCTTAACTTTGCATAAAAAGTTCTATTTAGCTTTCCAAAGAATATGTATGCATTATTGTTGAGAGTAGAGCTCCACATGTGTCCATATGGTGAAATATGCTAATATGTTGTTTACATCTTATATGTCATTAATTTCTTGTCTTGTGAACTATCAGTTACTGAGAGATATTTGCAAATCTTTCACTACAATCATGGCTTAGAATCTAATTATTTTTGTATTTCACAATTTTTGCTTTATTTATTTTGAGCTTATTTTATTAGATATTCACCTCAGAAATTATTTCAACTTTCTCATAAACCAAAGCATGTATCATGACCCTCTCCAGCTTTAATAATGTGTCTATTACTATCACTTTTTCTTTATGTTTTAGATTTGTCTGTTATAAATAGTATATAACTAAATTTGGAATTTTTAGTCTCAATTTTTATCTTTTACTTAAAGAGTTTAGTCCATTTATATTTATTGTTTACTGAATCACCGAGATTCAGTGCTACTATCTTAGTTTCTGAATTTTATTTGTTCTAATATGTTTCCTCCTCCCTCTCTTTCTTGTCTTTTGGTTTATGTTTAATTTATTTTTCATTCTTTTAGAAGGTGTCCTAAACATTTTAATATTATCTTCAGTTATTTACATTTAAAATTAGTCTTTTTGTCCTCCTCTCAAATAATGTAAAGTTCTTAGAATTCTTAATTCTATTCACCACAATTTCTAATTTATATGTGATTATTTTCTAAGATTTAAGTTTTTATCTTGATATTTTAATAAAACAAATTAGAGGTTATTTTGTTTTATACAGTTACCTTTTTTTAGATTGACATGTATGTTTACTATTTCTTCTTATTTTTTACATCTGAGATTTTTATTTAATAGCCATTAATCTTCTTTTGAAGTATACTCAGTTAAATACTAACTTAGTGAAGGTTGTTAGTAATGAACTAAGGTTTATTTTACTTCAATAAATGTATTTTTCTATTCTTGAAAAATAATTTTAATGTCTATACAGTTATTTGATTGACAATTACTTTCTATTTAAGGCTTTATAATTTCAATTTCCCTGATTTTTCTTGTCACTGCTGAGAGTTCAACTGTAATTACTAGTGATTCCTCCTAAGGTATCTCTGTATTCTTTCTAGCTGCTTTAAAAATCCTCTCTTTGCCTTTGTTTCTGCTTTGATTTTCACATGATGTGTCTGGATTTTTTTTTAATTTGAGTTGCTTAGATTTTTGAATCTGAGAGTTGGTGTTTCTCATGAAATCTTGAAAATTATTTCTTTGAACATTGTTTCTTTGAACATTGCCTCTTCTCTGTTCTATTTCTCCTAGAATTCCCAATAGACATATACTAGGCCTGCCTACTCTATTCTCCATGTCTTACAACCTTTCTTTCTTATTTTCTCTTTCTCTCTGTGTGCTGCATTTTAAATCATTTTTTTCAGAATTATTTTCCAGTTCACTAATGCACTTCTACTTGTATCTAATCTGCTGTTTAATATCTTTATTGATATTAAATTTTATTTAATTTTTAATTTTATTTCTTACTTTTTTTTTTTTTTTTGTATTTTTCTGAAGCTAGAAACGGGGAGAGACAGTCAGACAGACTCCCGCATGCACCCGACCGGGATCCACCCGGCACGCCCACCAGGGGGCGATGCTCTGCCCCTCTGGGGCGTCGCTCTGTTGTGACCAGAGCCACTCTAGCACCTGGGGCAGAGGCCAAGGAGCCATCCCCAGCGCCCGGGCCATCTTTGCTCCAATGGAGCCTCGGCTGCGGGAGGGGAAAAGAGAGGCAGAGAGGAAGGAGAGGGGGAGGGGTGGAGAAGCAGATGGGCACCTCTCCTGTGTGCCCTGGCCGGGAATCGAACCCGGGACCCCTGCACGCCAGGCCGACGCTCTACCACTGAGCCAACCAGCCAGGGCCATTTTCTTTTATTTTTAAAAGATCTAGTTGATTCCTTTTCAGATCTGCCTGGTCAGTTACAGTTTTCTACTATTTTTTTTTTATGAAACACATTTTTAATCTCTTATTCTAGTGTCTTAAGTCTATAAAATATTTTTTTCTTTTTAAACATTTATTTTACATTTGTATCTAATTATTCCTGTATCTGCTGATTTTGCCTATCTAATCTAGCTGTTTGTTATTTCTGCTGATCATAGCTCATGGTGTCTTCATCATGTGCTCATTGAATTCTTATTTTGTGTCTTTATTTGGTCAACTGTACCCAAAGGAATTCTCAAAATTTCTGTTTCCTTCTGTCAGCCACTTGGAGCACGACTACTCCAGGGCCATTTTAAGCTAAAATTTGTGCTTGAGGCTTTTCAGGCCACAGTCAGTGCAAATACCAAACTAACTGAGAATGCGTTTGTCATTAGAAAGTCTTAGGACAACGTACATCTTTTTCTTCCCACTCTCCCCCTTCTTCCCATAACCATGCCAACACAGGCACATTTCTTTCAATTAGCTGGATTTTTTTTTCTAGTTTACTTCTTTATGGGGGTTCCCAGCTTTATGTGAGCATTTCTGACCTGATCTCTCATCTTACGTTGGTCCTAAGCTTTACCTTTTGTTCCAGCACATATGGGTCATTAAAACCAGTCCCTAGGTCACCAGGAATTCATAGACTTTCAGAGGCATGTTGGTTCTAATCTTTATTAACCCTGTGAAATAGCCTATTTTCTCTCTTTTGGCCTCCTGTGGTTTTCTTTCTTTTACTACCAGTTCAGCCATACTCTCTATAAAAGATGTTTCCATCTAGCAATTTAAAGTCCTTTTCACTGAGAGGTGTTGTCTGCACAGCTAGTTGGCCATGCTGCTGGAAGTGGACGTCTCAATTTATTTTTGAGTGAAAAATTCTCTCTGTAAGGGAATTTGAGTTCATTTGCACAAAATGTATAGGTCTTGCATATTAAATAATGTCCTTTTTAACTCATAGGGCTATATTTTAAGTTCTGAGGTGGTAGTTTAATATTCTGATTTCTTTATATTTTTTCAGAGATGGGCATAATTAGCTGTTGATTCTTTTGGGGATTATTGAAATCTTATTAGGCATATGTTTTCGAGAATGTATTTATAAGATTTCAAAATTCTCTGACTTCTTTGTTCTTGAGGCCTTTTAAAATTTTTAATCTCTTTAATGTTATTAGTTGTGCCCTAATTTGTTTCCCAGGGTTTGAACCTGCTTTGGAGGTGACTAGTTACTCTGGAAAAGTCCTTATCAATGGTGACCTCTTTTTTTTTTTTAAGCTGCTGTTCTGAAAGTATAATAAATATCAATAATTATATATTTTGTTTTAAATTTCTACTGAATGGATTGGTTTGGCTGATCTTCACCCAAAATTTTGATCAAGTCCAAATTATTTTGAGAGTTTAGAAAAGTTAGTTAATGTTGTATTTTGCTTGAATTGTCATAGACTCTGAACATTATGAGGTTTTCCCATAATCGTTTAATTATGGAGATAGTTTCCAGTTTTTCTTAATGATAACTTTTTGAAAAATGTTAGTTACTCTGATGTGTAATGAGGCATAGATTTGTGTTTTATTGATGCTGAAAATTAGGTGTCCCCAAGTAGTGAAAAGAAACGTTGAAGAAGAAAAACTATTGCCAGATGGGCTCGGATGGCTCCGAAAACCTTGGAAAGGCAAAAGGTTTATATGAAACATGATCTTCATTTTCTGAAGACCTACTAACACCACAAATTTATGAGTAACTTAATTGAAATGATCTTTCCTCCAAGACATCTTTGCCATATGATACCATGTAAATGCAGTACAAATCAAGTAGGATTGCTCATTGTTTTACTGAGAACCCTGAATTTTTTGATGGCTAATTTTATGAGTCTAAAGCCAAGATTGCTCACTTATACTATCAAAAGATATAAGAAAATTTAGAATTTTTCTCCAAATTTGCACAGTGAATAACCCTTATATCTCCTCCTAGATTCTACCTTTCATATTGTTCTATACTTGTTTTTATTATCTATTCATCTTTCTATCTCTCCCTCAATCATCATATTCTTTTTTAAAAAGTGTATTTTCTGATTTTAGTGATAGAGGAAGGGGGCGAGGGAGAGAGAGATAGAAACATCAATCTATTCCTGTGTGTGCCCTAACCGGAGATCAATTCCACAACCTTTGCATATCAAAACAATGCTTTAACCAACTGAACTATCTGACCAGGGCAATCAATCATTATATTCTTTTAACATATTTCAAGATATATTACATATATCAGTACACTTTCCACTAAATACTTCAACATGCATATAAGTAACCAGAAATTAATATTTGTTTATATATTTTTTCTCTTGAGGTGAAATTTACAAAAAAAAAACCCAAATGTAAAAATCATTAGTGTACATGTGCTGAGTTTTGACAAATGTTTACACCTATATAACCTAGATTCCTTTCAAGACCCCAGAAAGTTGTTTTTTATCTCTTCGTAGTTAATTGCCATCACTCCCCCACATCTAGTCCTCACCGCAACCCTCTGAGGTCAACATTGTTTTGAATTTTTTCCCCCTGTGAATTAGTTTTGTCTGTTCTGGAATCATGCAGTCTGTGGTCTTTTGTGTAAGGCTTATTTCACTCAGCAGGTTTGATAGTCATCTGAGATGTGTGAATCAGTAGTTTTTTTTTTTTTTTTTTTTTTTTTTTTTACCATTTCATGCAGATATCATAATTGGTGTATCCATTCTCCTATTGATGGACTCTGGAGTTGTAGCCAGATTTTTGATATTTTTAATAAGGCTGCTATGAACATTTTTATACATGTCTTTTTGTGGATCCGTGTTTTTGTTTCTCTTGAGTAAGTACTTAGGAATGGAATTGCTGGGTCATAGAGTAGATTTAGCTTGAATTTTATATGAAATTGCCAGGTTACTGTTGAGAGTGACCATACCATTTTGTAATTCAACCAAGACTCTATTAGAGATCCGGTTGCTCCACATTCTTCTCACCAAAATTTGATGTCAGGACTTCGTAACTCTAGCCATCTTAGTAAATGAGTAGTATGATAACTCATGAGGTTGAACACTTTTTCATGTGCTTATTAGCTATTCATATATCTTCTTCTGTGAAGTGTCTGTTTAAATCTTTTGCTCTCTTTGGGAGAGAGTTGCTTCTTTTTATTATTAAATTGTACCGTTCTTTATATATCTTGAATACCAGTTCTTTGCCATTTGTGGGTGTGTATGTGTGTACAGTGGTCCTTCATCTATCATGGTGGTTGAGTTCCAGAACCCCCTGTGATAGGCGGAAATATGTAAAGTAGCGACCTTATATTTATTTTATTATTTATACATATTTTAAGGCTTTATTTTGATTTAATGTTCTTTTAATATGTTATAATTATTTTTTATACCTTTTTCAAAATTTTAGGCTAGAAAATGCTTATTTTACCACAAAAATAATTAAAACAACAAATATATAAAAATACCTATATATTGCAAAATCCCACAAGATACCGAAAAATCTGTGATACAAAATTAGATATATACAATTTAAAAATTCGTGATACAGCCCTGGCCGGTTGGCTCAGTGGTAGAGCGTCGGCCTAGCGTGCAGAGGACCTGGGTTCGATTCCGGCCAGGGCACACAGGAGAAGCGCCCATTTGCTTCTCCACCCCTCCGCCGCGCTTTCCTCTCTGTCTCTCTCTTCCCCTTCCGCAGCCAAGGCTCCATTGGAGCAAAGATGGCCCGGGTGCTGGGGATGGCTCTGTAGCCTCTGCCCCAGGCGCTAGAGTGGCTCTGGTCGCAACATGGCGACGCCCAGGATGGGCAGAGCATCACCCCCTGGTGGGCAGAGCGTCGCCCCTGGTGGGCGTGCCGGGTGGATCCCAGTCGGGCGCATGCGGGAGTCTGTCTGACTGTCTCTCCCTGTTTCCAGCTTCAGAAAAATGAAAAAAAAAAAAAAGGGGGGGAAAAAAAATTCGTGATACAATGAGATCATGGAAAGTGAACCACGACGTGACAAGGGACGACAGTATCATCTCTCAGCCTATCTCCTCATAACTTCATTTTATTTATTAGTGTTTTAATAAAGTTTTTAATTTTGGTAAAGTCTAATTTATCAGTGTTTTCCTTGGTCATTATTCCTTTCTGTGTCATTAGAAACCTTTGCTTACCTCTGAGACATGAAAATATTCCTGTGGACGCTTCCTCTAAAAGCGTTCTGGTTTTAGCTTTTACATTTATGGTTTTAGCTTTTACGTTTAAACTATGATCCACTTCAAATTAGTTTTTGGGTATGGTGTGACTGAGGTTGTGGTTAAGTTTCTTTTTTCATATGGATATTCAGTTGTTTAGGCACTACTTGTTGAAAAGATTTTCCTGGAGTGACGTCACGGAAATGGCGCCGTGAGCAGCACGTCCGACAGATCTCCCCTAAATCACAACAAATTTATCAACTAGAAACAGAAAAATTTATCCTCGGAGCATTCCGGAGTTCCACACAAACTGAAAGCGAAAGGACTGTTATCACTTGAATCTGAGAGACGAGGGTGTAGAGGAAGCTACCGCAGGGACGTTCATTCAAGCCGCGAGGGAGTGCGCCTGTGGTGAGTCAGCCCACACTTGGGAGCCGCGAGCAGCCGCGGGCGCACGGTCCGGTTGCAGAGCGAGCACCGCCCACACTCCGCAGCGCGAGCAGCCGCTGGCGCGCGCCTGGTCCGGTTGCAGAACGAGCACTGCCCACACTCGGGAGTGGCAAGCAGCCGCCGGTGTGCGCCCAGTCCGGTTGCAAAGCGAGCACCGCTAATGTTCCCAGCGGCCCACGCACTGCGAGTGAGAGTCCCCAGCCACTGGGGCCCGGAGCACCCCATTCGCGCACGTGCCCTGGGCATTCCACGCGCCCAGGGTGCCCTACTGGCCCGCACACCCAGGGTGCCCCATTATCCTGCGCCCGGTGCGCCCCAGCCGCCAGCAGCGGGGCGAGCGGGAGAGGCGCTAGGGCGGTATTCCCTACTTGGGAGATTCTCTCTGTGGGCGGGGCACCTCACCCAGCCATTCAAGCTAACAATCAAGCGTTGGGGGAGGGGCGCGCGCAGGCAGCCTAAAATACCTTCGGGAGCACAGCTGCGACCCAATCACTGAAATTAACTTAACCCATGAAATCTGCGCACCCTCGGTTCTAATTGATAAGATCTCTCTCAGTTCAGCGACCCAAGACAAGAGGCGTGATATTTTTTAGTGCCTCTCGCTAAAGGGGCGGGGGTAACTTCTGATTGATAGAGCCTCCATATTCAGGGATAAACGCTAACAAGAAGGACTTGGCAGATAATAAGATCTATACTACACTAGTTGCAAGCAGAGACTAGTGCCTCTTCCCAGCCAAAACAGGCTACAAAGTGTGGAAAGCCTGGGTTGAGAGGTCCACTGAATGCTAGGCGCTGAACAGTCACCTTGACAATGATTGACTCCCACCCCCGCCTGATTACACTGGAGGCCCTGACTGCCAGAGCCTTTCCCAAAGCCTTGCACTGAGTGGGGATAGAGTGGGGATTTCCTAGCTCTTTGAGCCTCTTACTCCCCAGGCAGAAGCAGTTGCAGCCTTATAGCTGGATCAACAGGCTGCTAATTCAGGAAGGGGGGACTAGGAGAGAGAATCCAGGAAAGCAAACTCTCTCATCGTTGGACCCTGCAAACGCCAACAAGCCTTGACTACCAGCAAGACTAAAGCCAATTATATGACATTGCCATACAATCCCATCAACTGCAAATCCCTACCTAAGTGGGACACAGGGGCAGAGCCTGGGGTACAGAGTCACCAACCAGGAAGAGGGAGAAAAAAGAAAAAGGAAGAAGTTAACCCCTCAAAATCAAGAAAAATCCACAGACTTTACAACTTGTTCCACTAATTTTTGTTGTTGTTGTTGTTTGTTTCTTCTATCTTATTGCCTTTATTTCCTCCACCTCGGTCCTTCTATTCTCTGCCCATCTTATGCTTCCCTTTTCTTGAACTACACTACCCATGAGTGTTACATTTTATTTCTCTTCTTCATCCTCACCCTCCTTTAAGGTTATACTCCAAAACACTTAACTCTCACTCTCTCCTCTTTTGTTTTTTTTTGTTATGCTTTATTTTGTTTTTTTCTCTTCCTTTTTTATTTCTTCCTTCGTTTTTCTCTTTTTCTTATTTTTTCCTTTCTATTCGTTTTTTCTTTTCTCGTTTTACTTTCCTCCCATATAATCCTCAATCATGAACAAATTAGTTAATTTGGGACTCAAGGCTTTTTTTGGCTTTATTTTTCTTTTTTGCTTTTGTTTTTGTTTTTTTCTTGTTTGTTTATTTTTGTGGCATTTTGGGTCCTCCCAACCCAAGGTCTCCATTGTATTTAGTCTTCGCTCCACTTAATACAACAGATTTTTACTTATTATTTTAATTTTTTCTTCTTTATTATTCTTTTTTTGTCCTTTTATCTGGTTCCCTCTTATCCCTCTCATTATATCCCTTAGTTGACCATCACAAGCAAATCATCTTATGCTTGTCTAAGATTTTCTTCCTTTTTTTTTTTTTTTTTGCATTTAGTAGGTCCCTACTCCCTTTTTTTGCCCCTTGAACTCTTCACCCCAAATCAGGCCCTCCATTATAGGCACGATATTTCCCTGAGGAGGGGAGAGGAGGGAAAGAGAAGAAAGAAAAAAGGGGGAAATAATAAATTATTACTGTTTTTTTTGGGTGGGGTGTTTTACCTTTTTTTTTTTTTTTTACTTTTTACTCTTTATTAATTCTAATTAGTACTATCAACAAGACCACCCTCAGATGCCAATAAGAAAGAGGAAATAGAATATTATGGATACAAAAGAAAGAGAGGTAACACAAATAGATGTGGAAAAATCTATGGAGAAAAGACTTAACATATTGGAAGCCTTGGAGCTAAATGACAGAGAATTTAAAATAGAAATCGTAAAAATACTCAGAGATATACAAAAAAACACAGAAAGGCAATATAGGGAGATCAGAAAACAGCTCAATGAACACAAAGAATATATTACCAAGGAAATTGAAACTATAAAAACAAATCAAACAGAAATAAAAAACTCAATTCACGAGCTGAAAAACGAGGTAACAAGCTTAGCTAACAGAACAGCCCAGATAGAAGATAGGATTAGTGAAATAGAAGACAAACAACTTGAGGCACAACAGAGAGAAGAAGAAAGAGACTCAAAAATAATAAAAAACGAGAAAGCCCTACAGGAATTGTCTGACTCCATCAGAAAGAATAACATAAGAATAATAGGTATATCAGAGGGAGAAGAGAAAGAAAATGGAATGGAGAACATACTCAAATAAATAATAGACGAGAACTTCCCAAGCCTGTGGAAAGAACTAAAGCCTCAAATTCAAGAAGCAAACAGAACACCGAGTTTTCTTAACCCCAACAAACCCACTCCAAGGCACATCATAATAAAGATGACACAAACCAATGACAAAAAAAAAATCCTCAAGGCAGCCAGGGAAAAGAAGAGTACAACATATAAAGGAAGGCCTATTAGATTATCATCAGATTTCTCAGCAGAAACTCTACAAGCTAGAAGAGAGTGGACCCCAATATTTAAAGCCCTGAAAGAGAGGAACTTTCAGCCAAGAATACTATACCCATCAAAGCTATCCTTCAAGTATGAAGGAGATATAAAAACATTCACAAATACAGAAAAGATGAGAGAATTTATCAACAGAAAGCCCCCACTCCAGGAAATACTAAAGGGGGTTTTCCAACCAGATTCAAAGAACAAAAGAAAACAACACCACAAGTAACAGCTCCACCAAGAACACAATAAAACCAAACTTAAACTGTGACAACAAAGGAAAAAAAGGGGGGAGAGGATGGAGATTAACAGTAGCAAAGGACGATGAAGTGCAGAAATACTCATAAGATAGGGTACTACAATGAATATGGTAGGTACCCTTTTCATTACTTAATGGTAACCACCCTTGAAAAAACCACCACAAAAACACTTGACTTAAAAAAGGTAGCAACAGAGGAAAGAAGTATGGAACACAAACAAACAAAAACAAATGATAGAAAAACAAAAGAGAAGAATCAAACTAGATACAAAACTAACAGAAAGCAATTTATAAAATGGCAGTAGGGAACCCACAAGGGTCAATAATTACACTAAATGTAAATGGATTAAACTTACCAATAAAAAGACACAGAGTAGCAGAATGGATTAAAAAAGAAAATCCAACTATATGCTGCCTACAAGAAACACATCTAAGCAACAAGGATAAAAACAAATTCAAAGTGAAAGGCTGGAAAACAATACTCCAAGCAAACAACACCCAAAAAAAAGCAGGCGTAGCAATACTCATATCTAATAATGCTGACTACAAGACAGAAAAAGTACTCAGAGACAAAAATGGTCATTTCATAATGATTAAGGGGAAGTTGAATCAAGAAGACATAACAATCCTTAATATATATGCACCAAGCCAAGGAGCACCAAAATATATAAGACAGCTACTTATTGACCTTAAAACAAAAACTAACAAAAATACAATCATACTTGGAGACCTCAATACACCGCTGATGGCTCTAGATCGGTCATCCAAACAGAGAATCAATAAAGATATAGTGGCCTTAAACGAAATACTAGAACACCTGGATATGATAGACATCTACAGGACACTTCATCCCAAAGCGACAGAGTATACATTTTTCTCTAGTGTACACGGAACATTCTCAAGAATTGGCCATATGTTGGGCCACAAAGACAATATCAGCAAATTTAGAAAAATTGAAATTGTACCAAGCATATTTTCTGATCATAAAGCCTTGAAACTAGAATTCAACTGCAAAAAAGAGGGGGAAAAACCCACAAAAATGTGGAAACTAAACAACATACTTCTAAAAAATGAATGGGTCAAAGAAGAAATAAGCGCAGAGATCAAAAGATATATACAGACAAATGAAAATGAAAATACGACATATCAGAATCTCTGGGATGCAGCAAATGCAGTAATAAGAGGAAAGTTCATATCACTTCAGGCCTATATGAACAAACAAGAGAGAGCCGAAGTAAATCACTTAACTTCACACCTTAAGGAACTAGAAAAAGAAGAACAAAGACAACCCAAAACCAACCGAAGAAAGGAGATAATAAAAATCAGAGCAGAAATAAATGAATTAGAGAACAGAAAAACTATAGAAAAAATCAATAAAACAAGGAGCTGGTTCTTTGAAAAGATCAACAAAATTGACAAACCCTTGGCAAGACTCACCAAGGAAAAAAGGCACAGGACTCAAATAAATAAAATCCAGAATGAAAGAGGAGAGATCACCACAGACATCATAGATATACAAAGAATTATTGTAGAATACTATGAAAAATTATATGCCACCAAATACAACAATCTAGAAGAAATGGATAAATTCATAGAACAATACAACCTTCCTAGACTGAGTCATGAAGAAGCAGAAAGCCTAAACAGACCAATCAGCAGGGAGGAAATAGAAAAAACTATTAAAAACCTCCCCAAAAATAAAAGTCCAGGCCCAGACGGTTATACTAGTGAATTCTATCAAACCTTCAAAGAAGACTTGGTTCCTATTCTACAGAGAGTCTTCCAAAAAATTGAAGAAGAAGCAATACTTCCAAACACATTTTATGAGGCCAACATAACCCTCATACCAAAACCTGGCAAGGATGGCACAAAGAAAGAAAACTACAGACCAATATCTCTAATGAATACAGATGCTAAAATACTAAACAAAATACTGGCAAACCGAATACAACAACATATTAAAAAAATAATACATCATGATCAAGTGGGATTCATCCCAGAATCTCAAGGATGGTTCAACATACGCAAAACGGTTAACGTAATACACCATATCAACAAAACAAAGAACAAAAACCACATGATCTTATCAATAGATGCAGAAAAGGCTTTTGATAAAATACAACACAATTTTATGTTTAAGACTCTCAACAAAATGGGTATAGAAGGAAAATATCTCAACATGATAAAGGCCATATATGATAAACCATCAGCCAACATCCTATTAAACGGCATAAAACTGAGGACTTTCTACCTTAAATCAGGAACAAGACAGGATTGTCCACTCTCTCCACTCTTATTTAACGTGGTGCTAGAAGTTCTGGCCAGAGCAATCAGACAAGACAAAGAAATAAAAGGCATCCATATCGGAAAAGAAGAAGTAAAGCTATCACTTTTTGCTGATGATATGATCCTATACATCGAAAACCCGAAGGACTCCACAAAAAGATTATTAGAAACAATAAACCAATACAGTAAGGTCGCAGGATACAAAATTAACATACAAAAGTCCATAGCCTTTCTATATGCCAACAATGAAATATTAGAAAACGAACTCAAAAAAAATAATCCCCTTCACGATTGCAACAAAAAAAATAAAATACCTAGGAATAAACATAACAAAGAATGTAAAGGACCTATATAATGAAAATTACAAAGCATTGTTAAGGGAAATCGAAAAAATACAATGAGATGGAAAAATATTCCTTGTTCTTGGATAGGAAGAATAAATATAATCAAAATGTCCATATTACCCAAAGCAATATACAAATTTAATGCAATTCCCATCAAAATCCCTGTGAGATTTTTTAAAGAAATGGAACAAAAAATCATCAGATTTATATGGAACTATAAAAAACCCCGAATAGCCAAAACAATCCTAAGGAAAAAGAATGAAGCTGGGGGCATTACAATACCTGACTTGAAACTATATTATAGGGCCACGATAATCAAAACAGCATGGTATTGGCAAAAAAATAGACACTCAGACCAATGGAACAGAATAGAAAGCCCAGAAATAAAACCACATATATATGGTCAAATAATCTTTGATAAAGGGGCCAACAACACACAATGGAGAAAAGAAAGCCTCTTCAACAAATGGTGTTGGGAAAACTGGAAAGCCACATGCAAAAGAATGAAACTCGACTACAGCCTGTCCCCGTGTACTAAAATTAATTCAAAATGGATCAAAGACCTAAATATAAGACCTGAAACAATAAAGTACATAGAAGACATAGGTACTAAAATCATGGACCTGGGTTTTAAAGAACATTTTATGAACTTGACTCCAATGGCAAGAGAAGTGAAGGCAAAGATAAATGAATGGGACTACATCAGAATAAAAAGTTTTTGCTCAGCAAGAGAAACTGATATAAAAATAAACAGACAGCCAACTAAATGGGAAATGATATTTTCAAACAACAGCTCAGATAAGGGCCTAATATCCAAAATTTACAAAGAACTCATAAAACTCAACAACAAACAAACAAACAATCCAATAAAAAAATGGGAAGAGGACATGAACAGACACTTCTCCCAGGAAGAGATACAAATGGCCAACAGATATATGAAAAGATGCTCAGCTTCATTAGTTATTAGAGAAATGCAAATCAAAACTACAATGAGATACCACCTCACCCCTGTTCGATTAGCTATTATCAACAAGACGGGTAATAGCAAATGTTGGAGAGGCTGTGGAGAAAAAGGAACCCTCATTCACTGTTGGTGGGACTGTAAAGTAGTACAACCATTATGGAGGAAAGTATGGTGGTTCCTCAAAAAACTGCAAATAGAACTACCTTATGACCTAGCAATCCCTCTACTGGGTATATACCCCAAAACCTCAGAAACATTGATACGTGAAGACACATGTAGCCCCATGTTCATTGCAGCACTGTTCACAGTGGCCAAGATATGGAAACAACCAAAAAGCCCTTCAATAGAAGACTGGATAAAGAAGATGTGGCACATATACACTATGGAATACTACTCAGCCATAAGAAATGATGACATCAGATCATTTACAGCAAAATGGTGGGATCTTGATAACATTATAAGGAGTGAAATAAGTAAATCAGAAAAAAACAAGAACTACATGATTCCATACATTGGTGGAACATAAAAATGAGACTAAGAGACATGGACAAGAGTGTGGTGGTTACCAGGGGTGGGGGGAGGGAGGACATGGGAGGGAGGGAGGACATGGGAGAAAGGGAGGGAGGGAGAGAGTTAGGGGGAGGGGAAGGGGCACAGAGAACTAAATAGAGGGTGGCGGAGGACAATCTGACTTTGGGCGAGGGGTACGCAACATAATTTAATGACAAAATAACCTAGACATGTTTTCTTTGAATATATGTACCCTGATTTATTAATGTCATCCCATTACCATTAATAAAACTTTATTTAAAAAAAAGAAAAATAAATAAAAGTAAAGATTTTCCTTCCCTAAGTGTTGCTTTGGTGCCTTTTCAAAAATTAAGTGACCTACTTCGAGCCTTCTGATTTGTTCATTGATCTAGTAGTTGATTATTATCTCAGTGCTGCATTATCTTGATTTCTGTGGTTTTATAATAATATTGAGGTCAAGAGTGTAAGTGGCTCAACTTAGTTCATTTTCAAGATGGCTTTAGATATTCCATCTCAACAAATATCATATTTGAAATCATAGAGTGTAGTTTCTTATCACACTAGAATTAAACTAGAGATTAATAACAGAAAAATAGGCACAAGGCTATGTACACATACTTTTAAGGCGTGGTTGAAGAAAGCAATCACAATAGAAGATATTTTTTTTTAAAAGTTTTAGATCTTTTTTCTTTATTATTAATTTTAATGGGGTGACATTGATTAATTAGTGGCTGAGGCCACTATTGATCAGCTGACTTCCATTCAAACACCAGACATTAGAAGTAGTCCAGCTGAGGTCAGCAGAGCTGCCTCTGGACTCCCTGCTGACCCCAGAAGCACAAGCTATAAATACAAAGGTTTGTTTTTTTTTTGTTTGTTTTTTTGGTGTGTTTGTTACACAGCATTATTGTAGTGGTAGATAATTGCTGTGGAGCCAGTGTCTGGGTTTGGATTGCTGTTTTGTCTCTGACTGTATGCATGTGGTCATGTCACTTAACTGTTTTTATTTCCTCTCCCACAAAATGCACATAGCAATAGTAGCTACTTCAAAAGGTTGTTGTAAGAATGGATATGCAAGCCCCCAGTAGCTCCTAGGACATAGCAAATGTTCAATAATATCATTACACTTGTAAAGTGACACTGAGCATGCTTGTATGGAAGGCTTTATCTAAGCACATTTCATGCCTTAGTTGATTTCATCCTCGCAGCAACCCTATGTAGAGACTAAGCTACTTATTCAAGGTCATACATCTAACAGGTGGTGTTGGTGGGTGTCAAACTCTAACTTTCTGTCTCAGGAGTCTGTGCTCTTAACATTCATATACAGCCTCTCTGTATGTTGTTGCTATTGTTTTAAAATAATTGCTGTGAGATTTCTGTTGGCATCTACTAAAACACTAGAGGTTTCTGGGTAACATGTGTATCACACAGTAGAAACCAAGAATCTTTACAGTCTTGATTTAGTTTGACCTCCTTTTGATAATAGTTTATTAGTCAGGACCTTTTTGTGAAACCTTTTCCTGGGACAGAGTATGGAGACATCCATCCCTTTAGAGATTTAAGTGTGTAGCATCAGTTAGCTGGTCTCTTGTTTCTCATCTTGCTCAATGTGGGACATACTTGACATATGTCTGTTGGAAGCACCTACTTATTGACTGCTGTTGTGGCAGGTAGAGATCAGGTTTTGAAAAGTTGTATATGTTATATAATTAAATACTGAATTTAAAAAACGTCCTCTATAAGATTGAGAAGTACTTGTTTCTAGTGGTTAGAATGTAAGCTGGGAGCAGGGGATTTGGTCCATTTTGTTCCTACCCCACCCCACCCCTCCCCTTGACTCAACACTCTCTTTTCAATATAACATCCAGAGTAGGCCCTTGAAAATGAAAGTCAGATCATTTCACGTGTTGATTCAGAATGCTCCCAAGGTTTCCCATTATTCTTAGAATCACATTTGAGGCCCTTACGGTGGTCTCCAATGCTCTCCTGACTTTCTGATCTCTTCTGCTCTCCTAAATTTTCTCTCTCGGCTCCAGGTACATTTTGGCCTATTTGCTGTTCCATGAACTTGCTGTTTCCTTGCCTGAAACTCTCTTTCCTCAGGTACCTGCCAGCTTGCCCTCTTATGTCTGAATCCTGTCTCAAATACCATCTTTTTCAGTTTTCCCCTAGCCAACCCTTTCCCTATCCAGGCGTCCCCAAACTACGGCCCGCGGGCCGCAATGCAGCCCCCTGAGGCCATTTATCCAGCCCCCACCGCACTTCTGGAAGGGGCACCTCTTTCATTGGTGGTCAGTGAGAGGACCACTGTATGTGGCAGCCCTCCAATGGTCTGAGGGACAGTGAACTGGCCCCCTGTGTAAAAAGTTTGGAGACCCCTGCTCCTTGTTTTCTTTTTTCTTCATAGAACTTAGGACCACCTGACATACTATCTAGTTTACTTATTTTTTGTTGTCTGGCTGTCTCTATCTACCAAAACATAGACTCCATGAGGATGGGTTTTATCCATCTGTTCATTGCTGTATCCCTAGTGCTTTATGTGGTGTTTTGTGCTCAGTAAGCACTCAGTGAATGTCTTTTGGATAGCTGAATGGATGTTCTGCACTATGCCAGTCCAGTTAGCCGTCTAGCACTGTTTGGACGGGGGTAGGGCCTGCCTGTCTAGCACTGTTAGGGAGATATTCTGTCTATGGGTTTATTTGTATTCTAAATGTTTGATTTTATAATCTTAACTTTTAGTCCTGTGTCCTTGAAAAGCTGTTAGTTCTTTATATAGTTAGAAATGGCTAAAGTCTCAAAAAAGAAAGAAAGAAATGGCTAAACTCTCTTCTATATATATTTTTTTAAACTACAACTTGGTAAAGTGGAATTCCCAAGCAAACAACTTATTAACCATCTTTTGGATTTCTTTTAGTTGTGTATATTTTTTTGGGCGTTGGAAGTGGGGGAAAGGAACACTTTAATGGAAAATTTTAAGTTAGGATTCCCCATTCCCTACTTAGAACTCCAAGAAATTCTTAACTGAAATTTTAATGAAAACCAAATGAAGCTATGTAACATAAGATGAGGACAAGGTAATATAGTGTACTTGCGCTGGCTGCTATTTAAGTGCTCAGTTGCCACATATAGCAAATGGCTATCATGTTGGACAGCACAGTTATAGAACATTTTCATCATTGCAGAGACTTCTGTTGGATACCATTGCCCCAGACAGTGGGAACTATGAAGATTAATATAGATGATAAGATATCATTATTTTATGTTTTGTCACCCCAGTAGGGATATGTAAGTACTGTGTCAAGGAACTCTGTTGTACCTTCATTCAGTCAACAAATGATCATTGTGCATCTAATAATATATGTCAGGCACAGTGCTAGGCAGTGGGATTCAGTAGAGGACCGGGCCCTATATAAAGCTTATATTCTAATGGAAGAGATAGACCTTAAATAGACAATCATACAAATAATTATAATCTGCATAGTGCTGGGTTTACAGTAGCTGTTTAGATGACTCTTGATTAACTCATGAGCACTGTCCTATTAGATCCTGACAAATTGGAGGCACAAATAGCAACATAGTAAGTTATAGTTCAGGTTGACAGACAGCATCAAAAGTTCCATTGCAGTCAATAAATTTAGTAATATTCAGGCTGTTTTCTGTATTTTTCTTATTTCAGATAAAGATCCAAGATTATGTCAGTTGCCCTGTGGTTTAAAGCCACAGTTATTCTGGGAGTACACAGTTGCCATTATTGAACAGTAGCTGATCCAGAAGAATTTCAGCCAAGGTCTTGCCAGTGATGGAAAGAAATGATGTGTCCCAGCAGATGCCAAAAGGTATACTTTTTCTTGTTGATGGCAGTCATTACGTCTTTGAAGCTCCTCATATACTGTGACATATACATATATAAATCTTTCCTCGGAAGCAGAGATTGTGCTCTCTAATTCATACAAACACTACTTACCTCTGTATAATTTGCAGTTCTCTAGCTGCCTACCTAAGTGCTTTTGATGTTGCTGATGTTATCAATGACATTCTGTAGAAAGTTCTAGAAGATAAGCCATAAAGATGAACACTTAGCCATCATTTAGTATTTTAATTCCATTTTTCCCTTCAAATCAAGTCTTGCTTATGCTGTTAAGTCCTAGCAACTCTGTTTTTTTTGTTGTTTTTTTTTAGTATGGGGTGGAGGTATAAAGTGTAGTTTCTATTTCTAAGAATTACTCTTTTTTTGTTGATTTTTACAACTTCACTTAGTATTCTGTAAAGTGATATATCCATGTGTGCTTTTTATTGTTGGACACTGACACTGTTGATGCACATAATAGTCAAAGGAATTATTTTATTAGTTAATAATTTGATGAGTAACAGAGATTCAGAATAGAGACACTTAAATTGGAGGATTTTGACTTCCTATGCAAAGAGGATTTTGTGAACAATCAGATCAGAGCCAGTGTGGTGGCTCTACAATGTCACCAGAAACTAGGTTCTTTCATTTTTTTCTTGGCCATACTTAATACTGGATTTCATTCCCCAGGTCACCATGGTAGTTGCTGCAACTCCAGTCATCACTTCTGTGTTCTTGGCTGGAAGGAGGTGGAGGGGGGAAAGGCAAAATGGCACGTGTCAGTTGAAAGCCCCACAGGTAGGTCTATTTACTCTCACAGGATTGCTCTTAATAAAGGGGAATCGAGGAAGCAATTTTTAGTTAGATCCAGTTGGCACTCCAAATAATATTGAAATTCTGTTAATACGGAAAATTAGGAGTGTCGTTGGTGTACTGGAAGCTCACAGTCTTGCCCACTGCCTAGCTATATTATTATTGGTAAATAGTGGGCAAATGGGAAAACTACCGTTTTCAGAGTGTAAAATTGCTGCCGAGCCAGCTTTCATAAATGCGACTTCAATGTTGCTATATGGAAAGCTAAGAAAATACACTTTCTACTTTTATAAAGGTTAATATAGTGAATTTTTTTTTCTGTCTTTGCTGGCTTTCTTGCTATCCAGTATGACAAAATGTTCTAGGTTCATGTTCATTTCTTTCCCTAGACTCGAAATATTTCTTCAAGAAATCTTTTTTTTTTTTTTTTTTTTTTAATTTTTTTTTTTTCATTTTTCTGAAGCTGGAAACAGGGAGAGACAGTCAGACAGACTCCCGCATGCGCCCGACCGGGATCCACCCGGCACGCCCACCAGGGGCGACGCTCTGCCCACCAGGGGGCGATGCTCTGCCCATCCTGGGCGTCGCCATGTTGCGACCAGAGCCACTCTAGCGCCTGAGGCAGAGGCCACAGAGCCATCCCCAGCGCCCGGGCCATCTTTGCTCCAATGGAGCCTTGGCTGCGGGAGGGGAAGAGAGAGACAGAGAGGAAAGCGCGGCGGAGGGGTGGAGAAGCAAATGTGCGCTTCTCCTGTGTGCCCTGGCCGGGAATCGAACCTGGGTCCTCCGCACGCTAGGCCGACGCTCTACCGCTGAGCCAACCGGCCAGGGCTCTTCAAGAAATCTTGAAGTGATAATTTGAGTTTCAGTGCCAATATGTGTAGCAGAAATGTCATCACTACTGGGCTGGTCATTTTTTCTAAGCCTCTTCAGTTGGTTAGAGCAAATAAAAACAACATATTAAATAATATATCTGATTAATTTATACTGATGATTTCAGTTCAAATTCAACTACAGGGATCTTTAACTTAAGCTCTTCCATGTTATAGTTGTATCTCCCTTTTCCTTCCCACTGAAAATTCTAACACACAGAGATTTTGAAAATAAAAAACACAGAGGATATTAGAATCTCATAATTACTCATTTATTCTACCTTAAATTACATATAAAACAATCTTAAAATCTTAGTCTACTGCTAGTACTTTCACTACTAATATAATTACTGAGGAGAGTTTTTTTTTTTTTTTTTTTTTTTTTTTTTTTTTTATTTATTTTTAATGGGGTGACATCAGTAAATCAAGATACATATATTCAAAGGTAATATGTCCAGGTTATCTTAAAGTTCAATTATGTTGCATACCCATCACCCAAAGTCAGATTGTCCTGTCACCCTCTATCTAGTTCTCTTTGTGCCCCTCCCCCTCCCCCTTCCCTCTCCCTCTCCCCCCTCCCCCCGTAACCACCACACTCTTGTCAATGTCTCTTGGTCTCAGTTTTATGTCCCATCTACGTATGGAAAAATGCAGTTCCTGGTTTTTTCTGATTTACTTATTTCACTCCGTATAATGTTGTCAAGATCCCACCATTTTGCTATAAATGATCCGATGTCATCATTTCTTATGGCTGAGTAGTATTCCATAGTGTATATGTGCCACATCTTCTTTATCCAGTCATCTATTGATGGGCTTTTTGGTTGTTTCCATGTCCTGGCCACTGTGAACAATGCTGCAATGAACATGGGGCTGCATGTGTCTTTACAAGTCAATGTTTCTGAGTTTTTGGGGTATATACCCAGTAGAGGGATTGCTGGGTCATAAGGTAGTTCTATTTTCAGTTTTTTGAGGAACCACCATACTTTCCTCCATAATGGTTGTACTACTTTACATTCCCACCAACAATGTATGAGGGTTCCTTTTTCTCCACAACCTCTCCAACATTTGCTATTACCTGTCTTGTTAATAATAGCTAGTCTAACAGGTGTGAGGTGATATCTCATTGCAGTTTTGATTTGCATTTCTCTAATAACTAAAGAAGATGAGCATCTTTTCATATATCTGTTGGCCATTTGTATTTCTTCCTGGGAGAAGTGTCTGTTCATATCCTCTTCCCATTTTTTTATTGGATTGTTTGTTTGTTTGTCGTTGAGTTTTATGAGTTCTTTGTATATTTTGGATATTAGGCCCTTATCTGAGCAGGTGTTTAAAAATATCATTTCCCAATTAGTTGGCTGTCTGTTTATCTTGTTATCAATTTCTCTTGCTGAACAAAAACTTCTTAGTCTGATGTAGTCCCATTCATTAATTTTTGCTTTCACTTCTCTTGCCTGTGGTGTCAAATTCATAAAATGCTCTTTAAAGCCCAGGTCCATGAGTTTGGTACCTATGTCTTCTTCTATGTACTTTATTGTTTCAGGTCTTATGTTTAGATCTTTGATCCATTTTGAGTTAATTTTAGTACAGGGGGACAAACTGTAGTCCAGCTTCATTCTTTTGCATGTGGCTTTCCAGTTTTCCCAGCACCATTTGTTGAAGAGGCTTTCTTTTCTCCATTGAGTGTTGTTGGCCCCTTTATCAAAAATTATTTGACTATATATATGTGGTTTTATTTCTGGACTTTCTATTCTGTTCCATTGGTCTGAGTGTCTATTTTTCTGCCAATACCATGTTGTTTTGATTGTCGTGGCCCTATAATAGAGTTTGAAGTCAGGTATTGTAATGCCCCCAGCTTCATTCCTTTTCTTTAGGATTGCTTTGGCTATTCGGGGCTTTTTATAGTTCCATATAAATCTGATTATTTTTTGCTCCATTTCTTTAAAAAATGTCATTGGAATTTTGATGGGAATTGCATTAAATTTGTATATAGCTTTGGGTAATATGGCCATCTTGATTATATTTATTCTACCTAACCAAGAACAAGGAATATTCTTCCATCTCATAATGTCTTTTTCGATTTCCCTTAACAATGGTTTATAGTTTTCATTGTATAAGTCCTTTACATTCTTTGTTATGTTTATTCCTAGGTATTTTATTTTTTTTGTTGCAATCGTGAAGGGGATTATTCTTTTGAGTTCATTCTCAGCTGTTTCATTGTTGGCATATAGAAAGGCTATTGACTTCTGTATGTTAATTTTGTATCCTGCGACCTTACTGTATTGGCTTATTTTTTCTAGAAGTCTTTTTGTGGATTCTTTGGGGTTTTCGATGTATAGGATCATATCATCAGCAAAAAGTGATACCTTTACTTCTTCTTTTCCGATATGGATGCCTTTTATTTCTTTGTCTTGTCTGATTGCTGTGGCAAGAACCTCTAGTACCACATTAAATAAGAGTGGAGAGAGTGGACAACCCTGTCTTGTTCCTGATTTAAGGGGGAAAGCCTTCAGTTTTGTGCCATTTAGTATGATGTTAGCTGATGGTTTATCATATATGGCCTTTATCATGTTGAGATATTTTCCTTCTATACCCATTTTGTTGAGAGTCTTAAACATAAAATTGTGTTGTATTTTATCAAAAGCCTTTTCTGCATCTATTGATAATATCATGTGGTTCTTGTTCTTTGTTTTGTTGATATGGTGTATTACGTTAACCGTTTTACGTATGTTGAACCATCCTTGAGATTCTGGGATGAATCCCACTTGATCATGATGTATTATTTTTTTAATATGTTGTTGTATTCGATTTGCTAGTATTTTGTTTAGTATTTTAGCATCTGTATTCATTAGAGATATTGGTCTGTAGTTTTCTTTTTTTGTGCCATCCTTGCCTGGTTTTGGTATAAGGGTTATGTTGGCCTCATAAAATGTGTTTGGAAGTATTGCTTCTTCTTCAATTTTTTGGAAGACTCTCTGTAGAATAGGAACCAAGTCTTCTTTGAAGGTTTGATAAAATTCGCTGGTATAGCCGTCTGGGCCTGGACTTTTATTTTTGGGGAGGTTTTTAATGGTTTTTTCTATTTCTTCTCTACTAATATGTCTGTTTAGGCTTTCTGCTTCTTCTTGACTCAGTCTAGGAAGGTTGTATTGTTCTAGGAATTTATCCATTTCTTCTAGGTTGTTGAATTTAGTGGCATAAAGTTTTTCATAGTATTCTACAATAATTCTTTGTATATCTACGATGTCCGTGGTGATTTCTCCTCTTTCATTTTGGATTTTGTTTATATGAGTTCTTTCTCTTTTTTCCTTGGTAAGTCTTGCCAAGGGTTTGTCAATTTTGTTGATTTTTTCAAAGAACCAGCTCCTTGTTTTATTAATTTTTTCTATAGTTTTTCTGTTCTCTATTTCATTTATTTCTGCTCTGATTTTTATTATCTCCTTTCTTCGCCTGGTTTTGGGTTGTCTTTGTTCTTCATTTTCTAGTTCCTTAAGGTGTGAAGTTAAGTGGTTCACTTGGGCTCTCTCTTGTTTGTTCATATATGCCTGAAGTGATATGAACTTCCCTCTTATCACTGCTTTTGCTGCATCCCATAGATTCTGATATGTCGTATTGTCATTTTCATTTGTCTGTATATATCTTTTGATCTCTGCACTTATTTCTTCTTTGACCCATTCATTCTTTAAAAGTATGTTGTTTAGTTTCCACATTTTTGTGGGATTTTTTCCCTCTTTTTTGCTGTTGAATTCTAGTTTCAAGGCTTTATGATCAGAAAATATGCTTGGTACAACTTCAATTTTTCTGAATTTGCTGATGTTGTTTTTGTGGCCCAGCATATGGTCAATTCTTGAGAATGATCCATGTACACTGGAGAAAAATGTATACTCAGTCACTTTGGGATGAAATGTCCTGTAGATGTCTATCATATCCAGGTGCTCTAGTGTTTTGTTTAAGGCCACTATGTCTTTGTTGATTCTCTGTTTGGATGACCGATCTAGAGCCGTCAGCGGTGTATTGAGGTCTCCAAGTATGATTGTATTTTTGTCAGTTTTTGTTTTAAGGTCAATAAGTAGCTGTCTTATATATTTTGGTGCTCCTTGGTTTGGTGCATATATATTAAGAATTGTTATGTCTTCTTGATTCAGTGTCCCCTTAGCCATTATGAAATGGCCATTTTTGTCTCTGAGTACTTTTCCTGTCTTGTAGTCAGCATTATCCGATATGAGTATTGCTACACCTGCTTTTTTTTGGATGTTATTTGCTTGGAGTATTGTTTTCCAGCCTTTCACTTTGAATTTGTTTTTATCCTTGTTACTTAGATGAGTTTCTTGTAGGCAGCATACAGTTGGATTTTCTTTTTTGATCCATTTGGCTACTCTGTGCCTTTTTATTGGTGAGTTTAATCCGTTTACATTTAGTGTAATTATTGACACTTGTGAATTCCTCATTGCCATTTTATAGATTGCTTTCTGTTAGTTTTGTGCCTTGTTTGATTCTTCTGTTTCGTTTTTCTATCTTTTGTTTTTATTTGGTTGTGTTCCATACAACTTTCCTCTATTGCTATCTTTTTTAAATCATGTGCTTCTGTGGTGGTTTTTTCAATGGTGGTTACCATTAAGTAATGAAAAGGGTTCCTACCCTGTTCATTGTAGTGCACTATTTTGTGAGTACTTTTGCCCTCCATCGCCCTTTGCTACTGTTAATCTTCATCCTCTTCCCCCCTTTCTTATTGTTGTCACAGTTTAAAGTTGGTTTTGTTATGTTCTTCTTGGAGCTTTTACTTGTGGCTTTGTTGTTGTTGTTTTTTTATTCTTTGTATCTGATTGGAGAACCCCCTTTAGTATTTCCTGGAGTGGGGGTTTTCTGGTGATAAATTCTCTCATCTTTTCTGTATCTGTGAATGTTTTTATTTCTCCTTCATATTTGAAGGTTAGCTTTGATGGGTATAGTATTCGTGGCTGAAAGTTCCTCTCTTTCAAGACTTTAAATATTGGGGTCCACTCTCTTCTAGCTTGTAGAGTTTCTGTTGAGAAATCTGATGATAATCTAATGGGTCTTCCTTTATATGTTGTATTCTTCTTTTCCCTGGCTGCCTTGAGAATTTTTTCTTTGCAGTTGGTTTGTGCCATTTTTATTATGATGTGCCTTGAAGTAGGTTTGTTGTGGTTAAGAAAACTTGGAGTTCTGTTTGCTTCTAGAATTTGAGGTTTTAGTTCTTTCCAGAGGCTTGGGAAGTTCTCATCTATTATTTGTTTGAGTATGTTCTCCATTCCATTTTCTCTCTCTTCTCCCTCTGATATACCTATTATTCTTATGTTATTCTTTTTGATGGAGTCAGATAATTCCTGTAGGGCTATTTCATTTTTTTAAATTTTTGAATCTCTTTCTTCTTCTCTTTGTTGAGCCTCAAGTTGCTTGTCTTCTATTTCGCTGATCCTCTCTTCTATCTGGCCTGTTCTATTAGCTAAGCTTGTTACCTCATTTTTCAGCTCATGAATTGAGTTTTTCATCTCTGTTTGATTTGTTTTTATAGTTTCAATTTCCTTGGAGATATACTCTTTGTGTTCATCGAGTTGTTTTCTGAGCTCCCTAAATTGCCTTTCTGTGTTTTCTTGTATATCTCTGAGTATTTTTAGAATTTCTATTTTAAATTCTCTGTCGTTTAACTCCAAGGTTTCCAATATCTTAAATTTTTTCTCCATAGATTTTTCCTCATCTCTCTGTGTTACCTCTCTATCTTTTGTATCCATGATATTCGATTTTCTCTTCTTTAATGGCATCTGAGGGTGATTTTCTTGATAGTATTAATGAGATTTTATAAGGAATAAAAGGATAAAAAAATAAAAATAAAAATAAAAAATTGCACGTTTTTTTTAAAAAATTAATCATTAAATAAAGAAAAATAAAATAAGATAAAAATTTGAGGGGAAAAAAGGGAATAATTCCTTCCCCTCCTTTTTTCCTCTCCTCTCCTCTCCCCTCTTTTTTGAGAAAATCTTGTGATGAACTGTGAATTATATTGTACTAAATAGAACAAACAATACCTGTAGTGGAGGGCCTGAATTGGGGAGAAGTAATATAGGGGTAAAGGAAAAAAAAAAAAAAGAAAAAAAATACAAGAAAAAAATATTTATATATAAAAAAGGGGGGAGCAGTATAGACCCACAAAAAGCAAATTAGGAAAAAATTTGGGTCAAGAATAAAATGTTTTGCTTTTAGGTGTTGGCTGACTCAGAGATATGATGAGAGGAATAAGAGGGAAACAGGAAAAAAGGGTGGAAAATTAAAAAATTACTATTGTATTTAGTGGAACAAGAACTAGATAAAATGGAGAGCCAGGGATGGGAGCACTGCTAATGTGTTAAAAAGGTGAAGTAAAAACCCTCCAAAATGCCACAAACTTAAGTTTGAGTCCCAGATAAGATAATTTGTTCGTTATTGAAGTTTGAATGAGAGAAGACGTAAAGGAGAGAGGAAGAGACTAATATAGAGGGAGAAAAGAGAGAGAGAGAGAGAGAAAAGATGGAACCACTTAAAGAAGAAAAGAGAAAAAGGAGGAGAGAGAAAGAGAGAGTTAGGGGTTTTGGATTGCAACCTTCAAAGAGAGAAAGGAGGAGGAAAGAAAAGATAATGTGAGATGTAACACTTATGGGTAGTGTAGTTCAAAGAGAGGCGAGAGTAAGACTGAGAGAGAATTAAATGACCAAATTGGAGTAGAAAAAAAAATCAAGAATGAAGAAAAGAGACACAGACGAACAAATATAATAAGATGGGATAGGTTATAAAATCTGCAGATTATTCTTGATTTTGAGAGGTTGTCGTCTTGCTTTTTCTTTTCTGTCTTTCTGGTCGGTGACTTTGTACCCCGGGTTCTGCCCCTGTGGCACGCTCTGGAAGAGGTTTGCAGTTGATAATTCTCTATGGCAATGTCATGTATTGGGCTTCAGTCTCGTTGGCAGCCAAGGTTCATTAGTGTTTATAGGCTCCAACAGAGAGGATCTCTCACTGTGAGAGTGTTCCTGGAGCCTCTCTCCTAGTCTTTCCTTCCACAATTAGAAGCCTGATAATCCAGTTATGGGGTTGCTGCTGCCTCTGCCTGGATAGTAAGAGTCTCAAAGAGCTGGCAACTCCCCACTCTGTTCCCACTCAGCACAGGGCTCTGAGTAAGGCTCAGTCAGTCAGACCTGCCAGCATAATCAGGCGTGGCTTCCTCTCACTCAAAGATCTCTGGCTCTGCCCCTCTGTGGGATAACTCGAGTGCCCACTCCTGAGGCGTTCGGAGGAATCTCTAGCCAGACAGGTCACACTTCGAGTGAAATCCCTACCCACACGGAAAAGATCGAGCTTTGGAATTGGCTTTCGCTCTATCCTCGTGCGGCTTTCCCAAGGGGCTAGGGCTGCCTGAGATTCCGCTCCTGGCCCGCTCACAGACCTGCTCCTCTGTGGGAAAAACACGGGCGCCCACCTCTGAGGAGTTCGGAGGAATCTCCTGTTCACTCTTCCTGCGTGCGCACTGACCAGATTTTGAGGCTCAGGCGTCCGGGACGCCTCTCACTCCAAGAAAGCCCTCTGCCCACACGGAAAAGTTACTGGGTTGGAATTGGCTTTCGCTCTGTCCCCGTGCGGCTTTCCCAGGGCGCTGGGGCTTCCGCTCCTGGCCCGCTCACGGGCCTCTGATTCTGCTCCTCTGAGGGAAAACACGAGCACCCACCCCTGAGGAGTTCGGAGGAATCTCCTGCCCACTTTGCGTGCGTGCGCACTGACCAGATTATGAGGTTCACACGGGACGCCTCTCGCTCCGCGAAAGCCCTCCTCCCGCACAGAAAAGTTCCGCCGTTGGAGTTGGCTCCAGCTCCCTCCCCGTGCCCGGTCCCCTCAGGGCGCTGGGGCTCCTAGGAGATGCTGCTTTTTGCCCACACAGAGGCCTCTGACTTTGCTTCTCTGTGGGTTAGCATGGGCGGCGCCCACCCCTGAAGTGTTCGTAGGAATCTTTTGCCCACTAACCACGCCAACCAGGAGATGCGGAAAATGGCTGCCCCACTTGTCTTTCTTTGTCTGGGTTTGGCGCGCGCGTGTTAGCTTGAATTGCCCAGGTTTTTCCACGGCTTGGATCTCCGTGCCACCGCCTGATTTGGCTGTACCGCAGCCTGGAACTATTCACTCCCTACGCCCGCCTTAGTTTCTATATTCTCAATTCTCAGTGAAAGCCATCCTGTTTGGATTAGAGAGGAAGGCGGAGCATTTCTTACTCCTTATTTCCCCCGAAGTTTGACCATATATTTAGCCAATCTTTCGCTTGATCCTACCTTCGGGTGTGTTGTGAAGCATCTGAAGACTCCAAGGATAGGTTTTTCTGTTTCTGGTTGAAGTATTTGTTGAGTTTATGGGGAGATTTTCGGTATCGCTTCCTACCGCGCCATCACTGTGACGTCCGAGGAGAGTTTAAAGAAGGAGTTATTTTTTGCATATACCCACTTCATTCTTTGGCGTCGTACAATAGTTGATCACTATCTGAGCATATAACCATTACATACCATCTTCTGTCCTTTTAAAACACATTTGATATTAGTTTTCTTTTTTTTCTTTTCTTTCTTTTTTTTTTTGCATTTTTCTGAAGCTGGAAACAGGGAGAGACAGTCAGACAGACTCCCGCATGCGCCCGACCGGGATCCACCCGGCACGCCCACCATGGGGCGGCGCTCTGCCCACCAGGGGGCGATGCTCTGCCCATCCTGGGTGTCACCATGTTGCGACCAGAGCCACTCCAGCGCCTGGGGCAGAGGCCACAGAGCCATCCCCAGCGCCCGGGCCATCTTCGCTCCAATGGAGTCCTGGCTGCGGGAGGGGAAGAGAGAGACAGAGAGGAAGGCGCGGCGGAGGGATGGAGAAGCAAATGGGCGCTTCTCCTATGTGCCCTGGCCGGGAATCGAACCCAGGTCCTCCGCACGCTTTGATATTAGTTTTCTAAGTAGCTATTATATATTACTCATTACTAGACTTTTATTGATGCCTCTCTAGTCATTTTGGTACTAAGAAGCTAATTTCCTGATAGATTCCTTGTTAAAGACTCCTGGGAACAATACTCCCTGAGTTTTTGCTTGTTATTATGCAGTTGTACTCTTTTTTTTATTTTTATTGAAGATAAGTTTTGCTCGGTATAAAATTCTTAGCTCACAGTTCATTTTATTGAGTAGTTTATTTAATCTCCAGAGCTGTTCATGAAAGAATTTCTTGAAAATTATGAATAACATGAAAAAAGGTCATAAACCAACACCAACATTATAATTAACATTGTAACATTTGCACTATTATCAGGAACAAGACTTGATGCCTGTTATTCTTACAGTTGTTCATATTGTTCTGGAAAGTCAGAAAATGCATTAATAACAAGAAAAGAAAATGTACTCTGGTATTTACCAGAATGGAGGAGACAAAATTGCCATTAGTCACATGTGATAATGAGTATCTAGCTAGAAAGAGTATGGAAGTCAATACGAAAGAATTGAAAACAAATATGTCAGTATGATAGTGCCAGTTCAATATACAAAATCATCAGCCCTTCTCTATATTATGTAGGAAAGGGTTAACTCAGCAGGTCTGGGTTGCTCAAACTCTGCATATTCCCAGGAAGGCCCATTTTTAGGATTGGCCTTTGACTGACTCCTGGGAACTGAGCTCTTGGAATGTTTTATCTAATAAAAATGTTTTTCCATGCCTGAGCCCTTGAGCCATGTTACATCAATTTGTCCAGGTAGTTTATACCATTAATTTTCAACCTTTTTCATCTCATGACACGCATAAATTTATTACTAAAAATTCTGCAACACAGCAAAAAGTATAATTTTTGCCAATCTGAAAATGAAATAGGTATAATTTTGATTCATTCACACCATACGGCTATTGTTGTGTTGGCTGTTGTTGCTTTTTATTTGACAGTCTAAGGGAAAAGAGGTCAGTGCCCTTGACTACATAGTCAGATATTGCATGTTTAAAAATATTTTGTGACACAGTGGTGTGCCCGCAGTGGCACAGCGGTTGAAAATCTTTGGTTTATGCTACCAATATGATTTAGGTGGAACACCTGCTTTCTTTCTGGAGTTTGGAGTTTGAGTAACTTAGGTGTGTTATGCAAGTGCTGTATGCCTACATGAATGACCCAATAAAAATACCCTGGACACTCAAGCTTGGTGTCAAGTTTTCTGGTGGTTAATACTTTGCATATGTTGTCATGCATTGTTAGTGAAGAAATTATGTCCCACATTACTACACTGGGAGGGGA
Organism: Saccopteryx bilineata; assembly: GCF_036850765.1. Classification (NCBI taxonomy): domain Eukaryota; kingdom Metazoa; phylum Chordata; class Mammalia; order Chiroptera; family Emballonuridae; genus Saccopteryx; species Saccopteryx bilineata. Next base: position 103,899,992 of record NC_089490.1, read on the forward strand.
CATCTGAAAACTTGAGCTTGGTTTCTTCTGGGCTATACCCCATATGCTTTTTACTTTTGCTACTTCTTCTCTTGGTTTATTCTTTATCTGTAATAAACCATGACCATGAGTATAACAACGACTGAGTCCTTTGAGTCATAGTGAATCATCGAGATTTAGGGTGATCTTGTGGACCCCTGGCACTTCTTTATACTTATTTATTCTATAAATGAGATCCCATTTGTCAGAGTGATAAAATAGAATACCTAGAATATATATTGTACCAACAGAATACTTAAAAAAAATTTTTTTAAAGACTCAAATGACTAATAGACTTTAAAAAGATTTAAAAGACAAAATGTTACTGAGAAATCTAAGAAAAGACAAACAGAGGGAGGGAGCATATAAAAATATCAATTCTTGGCCCTGGCCGGTTGGCTCAGTAGTAGAGTGTTGGCCTGGCGTGCAAGGGGTCCCGGGTTCGATTCTCGGCCAGGGCACACAGGAGAAGCGCCCATCTGCTTCTCCACCCCTCCCCCTCCCCTTCCTCTCTGTCTCTCTCTTCCCCTCCCGCAGCGAGGCTCCATTGGAGCAAAGATGGCCCGAGCGCTGGGGATGGCTCCTTGGCTTCTGCCCCAGGCGCTAGAGTGGCTCTGGTCGCAACAGAGCGACGCCCCGGAGGGGCAGAGCATCGCCCCCTGGTGGGCAGAGCGTCGCCCCCTGGTGGGCGTGCTGGGTGGATCCCGGTCTGGCGCATGCGGGAGTCTGTTTGACTGTCTCTCCCCGTTTCCAGCTTCGGAAAAATACAAAAAACAAAAAAAAAAAAAAATATATATATATATATATATATATATATATATATATATATATATATATATAAATTCTCCCCAGATTATTAAAAATCTTATCATAGTTGTAAGTAAAACCATAGTTAAAGAAGCAAGCAAGCAAGCAAACAAACAAAAAACTTGATCATCTGAGAAAATAGCCCATGTATTTTGAGGAAAAGAGTTCTGAGTAGCGCTTTACCTTCAGATAATTATTTTATTCTTTTTCAATCTTTAACAATTAAAATAGTATAGTCCACACAGAACTAGTAATAGGTAGATGAGTGAATTTAATGAAAAGCTCAGAAAATTTCCCAAATATTTATTAGAATTTAGTATAAACTAAAGACTGTTCAAATCAGCGAGAAAAGGTCATTTTATTTATTGATGGTACAAGGAAATTGGGCTAATTATTTGGAAAAATATAAAGTTAGAATTCTTAGTTCTTAATGAAAAATAAAGCCCAGATATCAATAAATATTTAAATTCTGAAAAACTGAACTATAAAAGGACTTGAAGAAAACAAGAAAATGGTTAGATAATCTAGTAGAAAAGGACCTACATAGAATCCCAAAGGCGTACTGTTAGAGAATATATTTATACCTTGTTAGTATTCAATCCAATTTGTGTGTGACAGAGCAATAGCAAACTTACAAAAAACAAACCATCCCACTAAAGAAATACAAGTTAAACTCCAGTAAGTTTCTAGAGTTTTCCTATTAGATTGGCCATGATGTAGACTAATGATAAAAGCTAGGATTGGTGAGGATGTGGGTAAATAAGGACTTTTATATGCTGCTAGGGTAAATATATTGATATATCAATATAACATTTCTAAGAGGTAATCTATACCAAAATCTGTGTCTTTTACCAAGTAAATTCAAATCTAGAAATCCTTTCTAAGGGAATAATCATAAAATAGTCCCAGAGATATATACAAAATGTGTTTTGAAAGATTAGAAACTGTTTAAGTGACCATAAATACGTAATTGGCTAACAAGTTGTGGTACAGACATGCTATGTGGGCACTAGGAATGATGATAAATGTATACATTTGTGTACATGGAAAGATATTTATAATATATTTTTTTAATGAAAAAAGTTATAAAACCATTTTAGGATACATTTTAAAAACACTAAGGATATATATTTATTTCTATGTATGTGTTTGTGTCTAAGGATTATACACTAAAATGTCGACGGTTATCTCTGGGTGATAGGATACTAGGTAGTTAAAACACGTGGATTATTTTTCTTTGTAATTGTCTGTAGTCTGGCTTTTCTCTATTAAACCTGTTATGGTAAAATAATGAGCTAGGAACAAAGCAGTTCATTCTCATTTACTGAGAACTTTTTATTATATCAGGATTCATAGGGGGGAAATGCTTTAAAAATGATTTATAACTCACATAGTTTATTTTACCCCTAGCATCCTGTTACTGACTCTCACTGATTCCACAGCTGCAGATTGAGACTACCTCCTGCACCACTACAGATTTTGCTCTACTTCCTTGATTTTCAGCATTCCTGTTTTGTCTGTGACTAGCAGTTTCCTTTTTGCCATAACCCAAGCATGCCCTACACCTCCTGGTTTTCCTGTGGTCCATGTTGTTTGAGCACGTTCCCCTTGAGAGAGTTGTTGTGATACTTATGACTGTTCAAGGTAATATTTACAAAGATTGAAATAAAAGTATTTTTTATCTTCAAATATTGGTGGTGGGAGGGAGATTAAGACTCTGAATCCAATGAACCAGACTATCCTTACCTAATCTCTTTAGGTAAATGTTCAGGTTAAGCTTGGTTATGGGGGTTCCCTTTGGAAAAGTGAGGAGGTACCAATACCTCCAAGATAAGGATGTGTCAGCAAAGCTTGTGCTGAATTACATTCAGAATTTGGCTTGCTTGAAGATGACTCCTTTTATATTTCCTAAAAGGGAGGCTTTAACCGGGTCAACATGGTGTTTGTTTACTAAGCAAAAAAGGTTATGCCAGGCAGCTTGAGATAGGTTTGACTTTGTATGTAGCCACATTGGAATTTTGTATGAACCACTTACTCATTCCAGTGATGAAAAATAAGACTTTGCTAGTGATGCTGTGGTTATATTTGCCCCCCTTTCACCTTAGATTTTGATGGTCAGTCTTCCTTGAAACTCCGTTTTTCCATGGACCATCAACTTGGAACTCCGAAGCTCTTTATGTTGGAGTTGGTCTCTGAGCTGACATCCATCCAAGCCAGGAATCAACTAGATTGCAGTACACTTGTTGAGAATGACACAGTTCTGGACTGTATGTCTGAGCCATAGCTTACAATGTCTTCACTGCACCATGTGGCTCTGCTATGAACTGTTCCTCTCCTTTCTTGCATGACTTTTTTTTCTCATACAATTCCATTCTGTTTTCATGGATCTGTAGAATTCAATGAGTTTTCCAAGCCCCAAACTCTCTCTCATCCAGTTCCTTTTCCAAGATGGCATTGAGGATGTCTCCGTGTTTGTTTAATACTACCTACTTGTCATTGTTATGACCGGTAATAGCTATTTCAATTCTGAACTAAAATTTCTGCCCTTTTTTCTCCATTATGCTCTGGTTTTTAGGAACACAGCACTTCAGTTTTGCCTCTGAATGTTTTAACTGATAGGAGTTAAGAGAATAGACTGGAAGAGAAGACTTTAGAGAATTTTAGAAAATAGTTTCAGAGTTGACCATCTTACTCTATTCCTGTCTAGGCCTATCTTCTCTCCATGCAGTTACTTACAACATTTGGAGGACCACTTCTAACACTGGCACCAAAGAGGTCAGTTTTTCCACTCTCTCTCCCAGAAAAGATCAGGAAGTGCAATAAGGTTCATGAAAATTTAAGCTTGAATTTAGAAAACTCAAAACAACCCAAAGCCTCAAACATTCACTTTGGTTTGAATCATGGACAAAGGTTTGCTATGCATCTGGTGGAGTCATTCCAGTTGAAAGGCTGTAGTAACTTCATTTCAGGCCTAGTGACGGGGAAATTATGAAACCATAACTTGGATCTTATTTGAACAAAACCAAGAAACAAAAACACTTACTGGGGAATCTGCATGGGAAAAGGGGCCTACCTAACCCCAATTGCTGCTATTTTACTGTGGCAGCTCCTCTTACTGTAGGAATTATGAAACCATTCTTTCCAATTCCTTTGTAGAGAGCTGACTTTTGAAAGTGATTGAGTTGCCTGCATCCAATTTATAAGCCTCCTGATGTGCACAACAGGGAAAGATCTTTCATAGGTGATTAAATCCAACAGGGTTAAGGCCTGTCATAGTGATCTCCCTTGTGGTCAGCTTTCATTTCAAAAGTCATCCCAGGAGAACAAATGTAGTTCTTTACCTAGTTGACTTCTGAAACAAATTTCCTACTTCAAAGAGAGGCCAATAATTTAGACCTTATCCTTCTTGGATACCATTTATTTGTTCCAGGGATAAGAATTCAATTTAATGACTATTTCTTGAGTGGCTTCATTATTATCTGGCACAGGAGACTATATTCCAGGCAGGCAGGGGTATACTACATAGAAAAAAATTTTTTTTCCTCAAAGATCTTATGGACCAGTCTATAATCAACCATGATATCTTAAAACAAAAACAAGCACAAAAAGGATTCATTCTGAAATAATTTAGAAAGCTTTAGTTAGTATCAAAACAGGCCCCATAGAATATCTCACCTCGTTTACAGCTGTGTACATATCAAGGGCTACAGAGCAAAATGAGGTCAAGCCTCAGGCTCTGCAGATGTGGAAGGCAGCCCGGAGGGGCGAAGACTTCAGAGGCCTGCTGAAGTTCTAAAGCACATGGTCTCAAAGGATTTGATGGGGCCTTAGAGCACTCAGAGATACTGAGAATTTAATACAGTATGCATTTGCTTATGTAGGTAGAGACTTTGGTTGTTCCCTTAATGGAAGTGACTGAACTGACAAGGTTCCAGTTAGCAAATAGCATAAACACTCCCCATAGTGTCCATAGCCTTATCCAACTGGTTGGTTCTCTTAATTGAGAATGCGTTTTAGCTAGTGAGGTGAGTTGGATTATATCAAGCATTCGCCATCCTTTTAAGTGATCGTTTCTGCTACTACATGGACTCATGTTACTGTGAAATTTCAACTAACTCACATGAAATCTGGTATGAGTCATAAGCCCATGAACTGTGGTTATTGATATGTTATAACTTGACATTTTTCTTTTTTGCATTCCTGTTAAAATATTGTTTTAAATATGCTTTAATGACATCACTATCTAACTCCTTTATGTTTGTACTTTGCAACTGTGGGAAGCAAGTCAGTTTTTATAGAATATGAATACAGTTAACTTTCTAAAATTTGGAGATTTTCTACAAGTGTTTTCTGAATGAACCTGATGCCACAATGGTTACAGTTAACAGTAGAACTGTAGGAATATCACAGGCTTTAGTAAATTGGAATTTTTAATTTTGATTCTGAATATTTATTAAAGCTACTAATGGGCAATCAATAAATAACCGTGTAGAGCCTTATACTTAAAAGAGTGAGCCAGTGGTTGTGGAAATGAAATAAACCTGAGTGTTAAATGCCTACTAAGCTACCGGGACAATCAGTTCCGAACAAGGAAATAATCATTTCCAGATAGAGATGGTCAAAGGCTTCATGGAGGATATGAGATGTGTGTTGGCCTCTGAAGGGTGTATAGATTTGGAGAAGGGTAAGCAAGCTGTTTCAGATGTGAAGGGTCAATGCATCGGTGACCGAAGAATGGATGAAGTGTACAGGGGATAGAAAGGTAATGTGGAAGCCTGGTGAACTTTAGAGCTTGAGAGGTAAGATGTAACCAGATTTTGGAAGACCAAGCCAAGGAGTCTAAGCTTTATCCTGTAGGTATAAGGAGCTGTTCTAAGTTTTTGAGATAGTGAAGTCATGGTTTAAGAAGATAATACTGATAGTAACTGGTCGGATGGATGAAAAAGAGAGTGGTTGAAGGCAGAACAATTGATTTGAAAACTTTCTCACTTGCCTAAAAATATGATAAAAGTCTAGTGTACAGTAGTGGCTACAATACTGGAAAGAAAAAGCATTACATAGAGAAAGAAAAATTAATATAACTTTGAAATTATTAGATGTGGGAAATGAGGGACAACTTAAGTTAACATCTTTTGGATGATGTCTGATTTGGGGTCTGGGTGTGAAGAAAAGTGGTTACATAGCATTATCATAATTGAGAAAACTGGACACTCAATTAGAAGGGGTTGGGGAGGAAATAGTTTTATGACTTGCTTTTGAGGTGATGGCATGTAATTTAAGAAGCAGTTGGAAATGTAGTACTCAATTTTATAAGAAAAGGAAAAAGAGGGAGGAAGGGAGAGAAAAAGTCAGGATCATCTGGATTTTGGAATCATCTTATAGAAGTAAGAGTTGAAGGGCTGAAGTCAAGAAAGACAATAAGCTCACCAAAGGGCTTAGGAATGGAAGAACAAATATCTGAGAAATGCGCTATAAGATGCACTTACAATTAGGTGATGAAAGCTGCAGTGAAGACGATAAAGGAGACAGAAAAGGAAGCAGATTAGAGAATCAGAATTTGGTGGAATGATAGCTGTCAGAAAAGTAGAGCATTGTAAGAATGGTAGTGATTGGCAATATCTCCTGCTTCAGAGAGGCTATGGAGAACAGGAAATGGAAAAGTCACTGACTTTGAGAACTAGAACTCTTTAGAGCCAATTACAAGTAATTTTCATAAAGCAGCAAGAGAAGAGTCAAATTATATGAGCAGCAAGGAAGGAGTGGTAGTATTAGAGGTAGGAGGCATATAAAAATTTTTAAAAATAATTTGACTCAGGAAGAAAGGAGAAAAAAGAATGTTAGCAAGGTTAGTCTCAGGCTCTTTCCTCTTCCCACTCCATGCACTTTCCCAAGACAGATTCAGTCTCTCTCACATAAAACTGCCATTTATATGTCAATACTTCTTAGAATTATATCTCAAATCTAGGCCTTATTTCCTAACTCTTACTATCAATAACTCTATTTGGGTATGAAATAGGCACTTCAATGTCAGCATCTAAAACTAAACTCATGATCTACCTTACTTCCACCAACTACAAAAACAAACCAAATATAAAGAAATGTGAGTAGACAACAACCAGATCTTCCATTTCTCCTTTTCAGTAAATGACATGACATGCTACCCTATTGCTCAGGCAAGAACACTTGGGTCATTTTTGATACTTCTCTTCTCTCATCCATCTAAATCTTGTGGACATACTTTTCTCTATATCCACTGTCCACCCTAGTTGAAGCCATTGTCACCTCTGATGTCACTACCTGGACTATCTCAATAACTGTCCAAGTGGTCCCTCTGCATCTGCTCTTGATTGCCGTAGCAGCCAGGGCGATCCTTTAATCTGCAAACCTGATTACTGCTGCCCTCCTCTTTAACACCTTCCAATGGCCTTCTGTTGCCTTTAAGCACACAACTTTGTTAGAATGGAGCAACATACTCTGAATGGAGGAATTGGGGAAAGCTTTGCTAAGAAATTGACAGTGTGAACTGGCCATATATTTGCAGGTAAAGAATAACATTAGGCTGGAGTAAGGGGTGATGGTGGCAGAGGATAGTTCCAGTTTGCGGAATATCATGTGCCAGGTAGGAAATCAGGTTTTCAAAAAAGGGTGACAAAGTGCCTGACGAGGCAGTGGCACAGTGGATAGAGCATTAGCCTGGGATACAGAGGACCCAGGTTTGAAACCCTGAGATTGCCAGCTTGAGCACAGGCTCATTCGACTTGAGCAAGGGATCATAGATATGACCCCATAGTTGTTGACTTGAGCCCAAAGGTCACTGACTTGAAGCCCAAGGTTGCTACCTTGAGCAAGGGGTCACTCACTCTGTTAGAGCCCCCCAGCCAAGGCACATATGAGAAAGCAATCAATGAATAACTAAGGTGCTGCAGTGAAGAATTTATGCTTTTCATCCCTCTCCCTTCCTGCCTGTCTGTTCCTGTCTGTCCCTCTCTATCTGTCTCTCTCTCTTTAAAAAAAAAAAAAAAGGTGACAAAGTTCAAAATGGGTAGTCTTAGATGTCAGGGAGTGAAGGGTAGTCATTGAAGCCAGGTTGAGAAAGTCCCTTTGTATTTGAATTTTATAGAGGTTTTAAAGCAAGGTGTGTTATAAAGAGCCAGGCTTTTTGTTGGATATGCTTATGGCAGAGGGAAAGTAGACTGGAATGCTTGAGAGTTAAAGAGCAGGAATTATAGTTTAGAGACTTTTTGTGATGACCCAAGAAAGGTGACAGCCTGGATGAAGTTCATGGTGCTGGAGAGAAGAAAAAGTCAAGACATCTTATAGGGAAGTGGCACAAATGTCACAATATTTCACGGTATGTCTTCTAAAGCACTGTCATCATGAGTAGGTTTATATACAGAGCCTACAATTTGCAGACCCTGGGTTGGTATGTTATTCTGTGATAGCAAACTCTGCAACATGCATTATTTTGTCCTAGAAATAAATTTTACAATCACTTTGTGTCTTGGTCAAATGTGGGTTAAAAAACTCAGCCCAATAAAAATATTTTAGAGAATTTAGACACTTGGCCTGATGTTTAGTAGCATAGTGGATAAAGCATTGACCTGTAATGCTAAGGTCACCAGTTCAAAAAAACCCTGGGTTTGCCCAGTCAAAGCATAGATACAAGAAGCAACTCCTGTGTGTTGATGCTTCCTGCTTCTCCCTGCACCCCTTCTCCTTCTCTCGCTTTCTCCTGTCTCTAAAAAAAAAAAAATCAATAAATATTTTTTAAAAATAGTCTAAAATAAAGAGGATTTAAATACCTGGGTTCTTCATGTTTCTGATTCTGTTAAGTTTTCTGAACTTGGTCAAGTCATATAGCACTAATCTGAGGCTTGAATTCCTCATTTGTAAAATGGGGGTGTTGACTAGAATGATTAGAGATCTCTAAAGTCCCGTCTGGTTCCTGATCCCCATGTCAACTTCTATGGTATTTCTCTAATTTAGATGATTGACTTGAGTAGTACCAGCAGGGAGCAGATTGCTTCACAGTTTCTTGAGGACAAAGCTATCTTCTTGGAGGACTGATGGCCTACAGGCTATTGTAAGTAGCATTCCTAGACCCACCTATCTTGGAGAATGCATTTTATATACAATCCCTTTAGAGGACTTTTGCAATCTTGGGTATCTAGAAAAACAATCTTTTTTTGTGTATGTATGAGAGAGACAGAGAGAAGGACAGACAGACAGGAAGGGAGAGAGATGAGAAGCATCAATTCTTTGTTGTGACTCTTTAGTCTCCTTAGTTATTCATTGATTGCTTTCACATATGTGCCTTGACCAGAGGGCTACAGCAGAGCGAGTGACCCCTTGCTCAAGCCAGTGACCTTGGGATGCAAAGCCAATGACCTTTGGGCTCAAGCCAGCCACCATGGGGTCATGGCTATGATCTCACACTCAAGCCAGCAACCTCGCGCTCAAGCTGGTGAGCCTGCGCTCAAGCTGGCGACCTCAGGGTTTCAAACCTGGGTCCTCTGCATCTCAGTCTGATGCTCTATTCACTGTGCCACTGCCTAGTCAGGCTAGAAAAAAAAATCTTTGAGTTACTGAAAGCTGTTTGGGACAAGTTACTCCCAGTTCTACATGGCATGGTACCTTCTCTACCAGGAGAAGCTTAAAAGCAGATTCATTATCAAGTCTTTCTAGACTTTTGATTTCAAAAACTTGTGTAGATAAATTTGTTTTTGTTTTTTGAAATACAATCAATTTGTAGAATGTTGGAGACATATAATGTAATTTAAGAAATTTTAAGCTTCTACAAGGTATGAAACATGCAGAGAAGAAGAATGGCTTAAGGAATGTGCCAAGATGAGTAAGGTATAGTTTCTGTCTTCAAGGAAGTATATGGCTCAATAGGAGAGCGTGGAATGTAAACAAATAACCCATCTGAGTACATGAGAAGTGCGGTATAGCAGAGGGAGGTGCTGACTGTAGGAGGAGTACAATTCTGGCTTCTGGTTCTGTAATGTAATAACTGTCTTCTGGTATATGCTGTTCCTAAGTTCTGCCTGAACAGGGGGAAATTAGTGTCACTTGAGTCTTGATATAAAGTAATTAATCAATTTGTCTTTGGCAAATGTGTCTCATTAATCTCATTAATTAAATTTAAATCAAAACATTGTTCATGCAAGAGATACAAAAAGAACTGGTTCACTGAAAAATGGTTGATTGGTTATAAATAGACATCGTCTAGCTTTTTGGCAAAATTGAGATGAAAACTTTTATAAAGTTATGAAATTGTGGTAACATATTGTCAACTGTTACACTGGTAGTCTAGTCATTAGACGACAAGCATATCAACATTGTCAGTATATTACTTAGCAGACAGGCATGCCGGCATAAACAAGTTATCAAGCTGCAGACTAAACTGAAGACTTCTAAAAGAATGATGTTTTACAGCACATTCTGTGGGCATTACATTTGTTATGTATAGCATATCTGACTTCTGGATGATTGTCATTTTTAGATTTCCTGTGTTGAATTTAACATAAAGGTAACAAGATTAGATTTCTAAATATAGGGCAGTTATGTCATTCAGAGTACTTGCTAAAATATTCTTGTTCTATAATGTCACTCATTTGAAAGATAACTGTTTTCTGGTGGTGAGAAGGTGTTTTTTCCTGTTTTGTCTTTGTGCATTTTTTCCAACTGAACACATCAAATGACAGAAAATTAAAATACTGAGGATAAATAATCATAGGTGCTTTGAATAAACTTTCAGGTTGAAAGAGTGTAAGAAAACTAATAAGCTAGGAAAGTTATTTTTTGGTGGAAGTGGGGTGAGTTATAGATTTCAGCTAATTATAAAAACCTTTGAAACATTTAAGTATTTAATGTAGAGATAAATCTGTCTAAACTGTGATAAAAGTTATCCTAGATTTGTGTCACTATGTTTTGAGTAGGAGCAATCCTACAAATAACTTTCAAGATGTGTAACTTGATTGAGGGCATTGAAAAGTCTAAGCCACCCATGAGGTATGTTTCCATTGGCTCTAAGCCCAAATACCTGGCCTGGCCCCCTGTGACTCTTTGTATGTTAAAGCATGTGTTTAAAGAGCTATTGTTAAAATGAAGTATAGTATCTGGCAGGAGTAAAACATTACTGTATTCACTAACATTCAAGGGCTTAATTTGTGCCTGGCTTTGAGCATGCACTGTTGGTTATCTTAGTTAATACTGAGAATAGTCTTCATACTATTGTATTTAATCACTCTTAAGATACATCTTCCTCCACCCCCCCCACCCCCCGCCATTTTAACACTCTGAAATTGGGATGTATCTTACAATCAATGGTGTCTTACAAGCATAATTTAGAACATTTTTTTCTTTCCTAAGGGCATGTAAAATCCTGCTGAAACTATAAAAAGCATCACGGATTCGATGGAATACAAGATTAGCCACTATCCCATTTATTCAATCCTACCTAATAGGAAACTGAGACATGAAGTTAAGTAAGCTGTTCGAATTGTCTAACACAATCCAAGACCAATACTGAATAACCAGCACACTGTGCTGCCTGCTGGTAATACAGCAAAACTGATGTATCTGAGTAGCCGTCCTCAGACAGTGGCATACTTTGGAAAGTGGAGCTGGGAAGAAAGGACCATAGTGGACTGATGAGTGGAGGGGCGCAGTAGAAGACCTTTAGCTAGAGTATCACCAGCGAACGAACCCTGAAAAGACAGAAAGGCTATGGAAACATTGGGAAGCCCTGAAGGTGAAGGCCGCTCACTTTACTATTTTGTCAAGGGGTAGACCTGCATATACAAAAACTTCTAATTGGGATGCAGAAAGAAAATTCTTATGCAGTGGGGAGAATTATTATCTAGATCAACGGTTCTCAACCTGTTGGTCACGACCCCGGTGGGGTGGCCTAAAGCCATTGGAAAATACATAATGCATATCAGGTATTTACATTCTGAATCATAAATGTAGCAAAATTACAGTTATGAAGTAGCCACCAAAAGTATTTTTTGGTTTGGGGTCACCGCAACATGAGGAACTGTATTGCGGGGTCACAGCATTAGAAAGGTTGAGAACCACTAATCTAGATTATCTATCTATCTATCATCTATCTATCTATCTATCTATCTATCTATCTATCTATCTATCTATCTATCTATCATCTATCTATCCCTAAATATCTAAATCTGGACATGTTGAAAGAGATTTGTATCATGCTTTTTAAAATGTAAACATTACATTATTAACAAATATTTTATCCTACATTAGATTTTAAAACTTTGAGTGCTATACTTTATTTTTTTTATTTGCTTATTTTATATTTTCTAGTGCCTAGCACAAATTCATGTAAGTGGAAGGTCAACCATGTAGTGAATAAATGACTAATCACTTTCTCTCTCTATTGCAAATGCTCCACTGAATCTTGGAAGCATATTTGAGTTAAGAAGAAGGAAGCTTTAAGTGGGGATGCGGGGAACCTCTTCAAGAGTTTTATCAACTGCAGAAATAACAGAGTATTGAAGTTTCTATTCCTGCTTGTCAAGCAATGAGTTGGGCAAATTACAGTCAGTCAGGCTCTGACTGCTGCTCTGCCTCCAACAGCACCAAGAGCCAAGGAAAAGAAAGCCAATGGAAACACTGTCATTATTCCCTGTCAGCCCCAGTGACCATTTGCATGAACATGACACAGACCAACACGTACACACACACACACACACACACACACACACACACACACACACACACATTTTTGTATTTTCTTTTGCCTATGTGTCTAGTCAGCTCAAATGGGTCGACTCGCATTTTGGCTCCTATAGCCAAACCAGACTGTTTGGCTCAGCATTACCTGCATGCTTTCTGGCCTGCTTGCGTCTAGTGAAGTGGTTTGAGTTTCTGAGAACAAATAATTAGGCTCCAGGAGAAGGCCAGGGTTATACAAAACCCATTCGTTTCTGCCTTTGTGGGTTCTGTGACCCCGTGCAAAGAAAAACAAAGTTAGATAAGGACAGTGCTCAGCTACATGGGCTTTGTGAGACTTTCTTTTGGTGGTATAAGAGCTTTCATTTAATTATTGTTCTAGATTGGATAGCTTGGGAATTAACATTTTTAAATTCCATCTTCTTTTATTCACCCACATTGGCTGTCTTGGAATCAGAAGTAGTGTTGATGTGAAACAGAAAGCTGACATTGTCTTTTTTATTTATTCCCATCCTTTGGGCTTCCGAGGAATGAAGCTTTAAACTAGGCATAAGAACATCATCATCAGCTCAAAGAGGCTGTGGATAATATATTTTCACATTTTATTAAACTTAATCCACCATTTTCTACATCTGTTATGGTATTTTTTTTTAATTCCATAAAAACACCAGAGCCTTATATTACTGGGGAGATCGCTCACTTACAATATTGATTAACTGAAGCACTGACCCTATAAGGTGAGTTTTGGGGATGAGGAGGTGAGAATTGGGCCAAATATAAGCCCTTTTCCCCTGCAGTTCATGGGGATAGCATTTAAACCAATTTTTAAATGGTTTTAAAATGTAGCAGAGCATAAATCTCACATTGTTAATACTTTTTCTCTATTTGAGGAATAGCATCCAGAAATTCTTTTCTATTAATCATATTTAGGCCCTTTCCACAATTATAAATAATCTTACTATAATTACTTATTAATGTATACCCACTCCAATTACTTTCAGTGAACTGCTCTCATGTCCAAGTGTCAGGAGGCAACCACTACTATTATTTTTATAGAAATTGCAAACATTGAATTTCATAACAAAAGCACAGCCTTCCTAGTGTGCGGAGGACCCGGGTTCGATTCCCGGCCAGGGCACACAGGAGAAGCGCCCATTTGCTTCTCCACCTCTCCGCCGCGCTTTCCTCTCTGTCTCTCCCTTCCCCTCCCGCAGCCAAGGCTCCATTGGAGCAAAGATGGCCCGGGCGCTGGGGATGGCTCTGTGGCCTCTGCCTCAGGCGCTAGAGTGGCTCTGGTCGCAACATGGCGACGCCCAGCCCAGGATGGGCAGAGCATCGCCCCCTGGTGGGCAGAGCGTTGCCCCTGGTGGGCGTGCCGGGTGGATCCCAGTTGGGCGTATGCGGGAGTCTGTCTGACTGTCTCTCCCTGTTTCCAGCTTCAGAAAAATGGAAAAAAAAAACAAAAACACAGCCTTGTCTCTTAAGCTTGAGGGAGATTGGAAAGAAGGTGGGAAGCACCTTTTTCACACTCAAGCTCAGAGCTCACATCTGTAGGAAATAAAACAGAACAAATCTATACAAATCATAGAGCTTTTCATTTCCTAAGGGGATACAGGGAAGGGAGTGCTGATCACCTCAATGAGCTTTTTGTTTTTGATCTCATTTATCAGATGGTATTTAAGGATTTAGGGATTTCAGTATCACCTATAACTTATTGATGGATTTTGACCAGTGAGGTAGAAGAAGAGAGATGATAATAGGAGTAACTACTCATATTATTGACTTGGTAGATGAGATCTCAGGAGAGTAAAAACAATCCAAGGATTATGTAAAAGTTAACCAGATATTTACTCTCTTACCCCCAATAAGCTTTTTTTTTGTAGGCTAATTATAATTCCTTAATTAAAGGCAAAGGAAATTGGTTTTACAATATTTAGGCTTCAGAGAGAAGAACTGGGGAGATGTGCTTATATTTCATATCCTTTTTAAGCGACATGTGAAAGCTCCACCACCTTTTGAGGTTCTGTTTATCCTACGAATGTGAATCTCTCCTTATTCTTTTCATTTTGAAGATATTAATTCCATTTTAATTTAACACATTCTGGAGGTTGGCACTGAACCTCCAGACAAAGAAGGTAACAAAACGTCAGATTAAAAATGTTTGGAAGTAGACCCTGGACATATCCCTTCATGATTTAGTAAGTGTTGATTTTTTTAATTTCCATGTGCTTGTTCTGCCTTTTTTTTTTTTTTTAATACCAGAGAGTTTTGCTTGGGTCCTTCAATGACTGACTTGGCCTGATTCCTATGACACAACATAGTAATCAATCTGGGATTTGTACTTTTCATTGGAACACTGAAAATTTACAGTTCAGCAAATGTCAGCAGGGTGATTCCATTGGAGCTGCAGCAACCTAGGTCATCAGCCCCATAAAGACAGCTAGATTTTCCACTAGAAATAGACACATGATGAGTTTGGGACCCTGTCAACAGGGTCATTCTTATAATTATGGAAAGCTTCTGGAAAAAGTTTGATTGCCTAACCTTCTTTTGACTTCTGCACAGCTTGACTGACGAAGTTGTAGACCTTGAAGCTGATGGTGTGACAAAGAAGAGAGGCAGGATGACAGAAGAAGCAAGCCCCTGTGGTGATGCTGAAGTCTCCAGGGATAGTAGCACTATTGGTGTGAGCTAAAAGACAAGCCCAGCTTTCTTCACATGGAGCCAGGAGATGAGATGGTGTGTTGCAGAGGGAGCTGCAGAGCGGGTTCCCAGGCAACCCTCTTCCATTTTTCTTTACTTCACCACTGGGCATGGAGGCTTGGGCCGCAGAGGACGAAGAGGAATTAGATGGAATTGAGGGACCTCCAATCTCTCTACCATGAGCATTTTCACAAAGGCAGGAAAGAGAGGGAGAAAATAGAATAATCATGCTGTTGGCTCTCCCATGTCCTTCCATTCCTTCTGCTTTGTGTTTAGACCAGGGGTCCCCAAACTACGGCCTGCGGGCCACATGCGGCCCTCTGAGGCCATTTATCTGGTCCCCACTGCAGTTCCGGAAGGGGCACCTCTTTCATTGGTGGTCAGTGAGAGGAGCACAGGATGCATCTGTGCTCCTGGAGTACTGTATGTGGCGGTGCCGCAAAGCGCAGCGTTGCTCACGTACAGTACTACTTCCGGTGACGTGGGATGCACACATCATGGCTCCGGAAGCGCGTCATGTCACTTGTTACGGCTAGCAGTGACAGATATGGAACCGGACATTGACCATCTCATTAGCCAAAAGCAGGCCCATAGTTCCCATTAAAATACTGGTCAGTTTGTTGATTTAAATTTACTTGTTCTTTATTTTAAATATTGTATTTTTCTTGTTTTGTTTTTTTTACTTTAAAATAAGATATGTGCTGTGTGCATAGGGATTTGTTCATAGGTTTTTTTATAGTCCGGCCCTCCAACGGTCTGAGGGACAGTGAACTGACCCCCTGTGTAAAAAGTTTGGGGACCCCTGGTTTAGACTCTGACTACTAGTAATGTTTTAATACATGGCCTTCCAGACGTTCTCTATTATTTTATATGCTAACTGGAACTTTTTTTGTTTGATATTTCACTTTAAAAAAATCCCTTCTGCCTTCGCATTTTTTCCCCGCTGAAAGTGTTCTCCAATTGTTTTCTTTTGTCTCTCTGCCCCTGCCCTAATCCCATTCCCCTAAGGTAGCCTCTAGTAATGTTTTGATATAGAGCCTTCCAGACTTCCTCAATTATTTTCTATGCTAACTGGAATCATGGGCTGTTTTCACTGGAAGGGATCTCAGAGATCATCTTTCCATCTCTCTCCACCCCCTCCTGTTGTCCCCCCACTACGGGCTTCCAGAAGATACAGAGACAGGCTAACTGCCCCACCTGAAATGCTACTTCAGCCAGTAATTAACAAAACAGGACTAGAACCCCGGTCTTTTCACTCACAGTTAAATGACCTTTCTGCTGTATCTCACAATTTTATTTTTTTTAGTCTGTTTCACGCTCTAAAGAAGTGGTGTCTGTAGGAAGGATTTAGGTGATTTATGGTTAGAGTTAGTTTCTGAAGTGTCCATTCAGTTCCAGATGGACAAGAAACAAGCAAACAAACAAACAAACACATTTCTAACTAAATAACAGTGGCTATAATTCATTTACTCTATTTCTTCTTTGGTTTCAGTAACTATGGCCCACAGGCCCAGGGTTTTCCTGTACTAAGATTGTCATTCGCTACATCAGTCATACGGTCAGCTTTTACTTTACTTTTCTCTTACTGGTCACTTGCTTTAAGCATAGCCATGGCTCTTCCTACTTTCTCTGCAAGTGCTTCTAGAAAGATGAAACTTAAACCAGCCAGGCCACACGAGCTTCTGATTTTCTAGGTATCTTCTAAATGTTCCCCATAAAAACTAGGACTCTCCCCTGGTGCAGGGCATCATGTTTTTAGCTTATGTACCCTCAACTGAAATGTCATTAGTCAATCCTGAGGTCAGGTAATCCTGACCTTAAACTCCTAGTCTTGCCTTTTTCTTTAAATTTATAAGCAGACTCCACTTCAGGCTTTCAAAGTTCAACTTGAGCACACACATACATCCCACTTTATAGAAAGAAAATGCACACTTTCATAAACATAACGTTAATAAAAAAAAAAAAACACCTTGGGGTCTCATCCTACCTTCAGTTCTCTTCTACCTCAACCACTCTCAGAACATCGTGCTCACATGACCCACCTGGAAACCCTGGGACCACTCTTCCTCACATCCAGCCCACACCTTTGGTCTTTGTTCAAAGTCCATCATAGCATCTTAGTTATAAAAACATGCTTACCTAACTATCATCAGATCTCTGACACAGACAGAATTTATAGTGATTTTTGGATATGGCCTTTTTTTTTTTTTTTTACTTTTTTGCCAAGGATTTAAATTGAACAAATTCAAGTTTTGAAGGAAGAACATGTCAGGGAGTAGATGCCAAAGAGGCCTGCTCTGCAAACCCATTGTGTAATTAACAGAGTACAAGTGAACCCATCTGAATCTGATGGTGTTGGTGGTCTGGGGACCTCGATCTTTCGCATGAGCACCCCCCCCCCCGCCGTTGTTACTTCTCTCTGTGTGTGCTTGTGCCTGTGTTGTGGGGATGGGAAACCAGCACCATTTTGTTAGATGTGATTTCCAATAATGCTTTCGTATTTACCTTTCCTATCCACTTTGAGGATGGAATATGTTTTACAACTGGGACTGCTGCTATTACCCACTCCGTAGCATTGCCTTCAGTTTGGGCACACGCCTCTGAAACCTTAATCACTAACAGATGCCGCTCGGAAGAATTCCCCTCTCTGGCTACTCAGTCTGAGCAATGAGCTGCCTAACTTGGATCCTACATAGGCTTCTTGAAAAACTCCACAGGCTGCCTCACTAGCACACTGGTAACACGCAGAAGATTGATATTTTCCAGGCCCAAGCAGGACTTTGAAATAATACCCAGCAGTTGTAGAGAGCTATTTATTTTCCCCTCCTCCCACAAGTGTTTTCACATACATGATCTCATTTTAACCTCCAAATAATCCTTGGAGTCAAGTCGAGAAAGCACTACTTTCCCCTAAGAACTTGAAATCCAGAGATGTTCAGTAACTTGCTCAAGGTCACACAATGAGCCTTGACCCCTAGTCTGGTGGGGTCTCCCCCCTCCCACCAAAATGACACTAATATTTACTATGTCCCATGTCAACATTGTCCAGAGTCTTTTCAGGTGCTGTAGGAATGCAAACTATCATCCTTACATAGCTTGGATTTTAATTAAATTTGTAAGAACTTTCAGTGTGTGTTTGTTTTCTTCTAGTCTCTAAGTTATAAGTCTAAGGCAGTGGTGATGTGTGCATAAACATTACTTGGGCAGGTTATTCAGTAAATCAAAGGTATAGCTCCAAATTCAGCAGTTAGAAAAACCCACCCATGTAATTCTGAATCAGATAATCTGTGTAAGCACTGTTCTAAAAGCAGAATTAATTATTAAATCATCTCCAAAAATTTACCTGGGTTCTAATCCAAATTTGACGGCTTGGGTCAGCATTCCCCTTATGGGAGCAACAGTATTTGTCTGGAAAAATGAAGGTAGAGGGCGAAGCCTCCCAGGTCTGGGTTTTCTGCAGAGGGGGAAAATAAGAAGAGATGGGAGTTTCTGGGAAGACATGAGGTGAGTGCTGAGTATGTTTTAGGGCCAGCAAAGGATTCCTCAGTGGTGAGATGTCCAGAAAGGACCCTGGAGAAGAATGGTTGATGTGGAGTTTTAAGATATTTGCTCTGTGGTCCAAGCTATAATCTTTTCCTGTGGTCCCTATATAGTCAGTACAATTTATATTTTGTGTGAATGGAGGTTTTTCTATGGGAATTAATGAAGAGCTGAATTTTACTTCTGGATTGACATAATGCAGAACTGAGCTGATGTGATCATCAGAACAGAGGTCTCAAACTTGCAGAAATCTTGGGTAGAACATCAGATTTCTGTAGACTGAAATTAAAAACTTAAACCCATTTTAACGTAGCAACCCGTAGGAGAGATGTGACCTCTCAGTGAATGTATGACTGTAAGCAGGAAGACATTATAGAAAACATTATTTCTGAAATACTCTCATGGCTTTCGAAGTACGAGGTAGGACTAAGAAAGGTGCTCATCAAGAAAGTGAATGTGAACGAGGATGTTTCCTGATAGAACAGGTGAAAGATGAAGACCTTGGTGGTACAGGTCAGGTGTGGCCGAGTTTGCAGAATAACTTCGAGTGCTTTTGTTTCCTTTCCTACGCAGTACATAATGGTAGTTCACATAGACTGTTGATGCTTTTCATCTAGCCACCAGAGCAAAAAAATTGGAAATTTTGTACATCTAGAAAAATTTACCTCAATATTTTGAGAAGCAGTTCTTGGTTAGAAGGAGTGGAGAGAAGATGAGGAGGTACAAGACAGAGGGAAAACCCAGGCATTGCTTTTCTTTCTTTTAAATCTATTTATTGCTTTTTTTAGAGAGACAGGAGAGGGAAAGAGAGAGAGACAAAAGCATTGACCTGTTCCTGCATGTGCCCTGACTGGGAATCGAACAGGCAACCATTGCATATCAGGATGATGCTCCAACTGAGCCATCTGGCCAAGGCAGCATTGCTTTTCTTTTTTTTTTATAGATAAATTTTTATTTTAATGGGGTGACATCAATAAATCAGGGTACATACATTCAAAGAAAACATTTCCAGGTTATCTTGTCATTTAGTTCTGTTGCATACCCATCACCCAAAGAGAGATCGTCCTCCACCACCCTCCATCCAGTTCTCTCTGTACCCCTCCCCCTCCCCTTTCCCTCCTTCCCTCCCCCCACCCCCCGTAACCACTACACTCCTGTCCATGCCTCTTAGTCTCGCTTTTATGTCCCACCAATGTATGGAATCCTGCAGTTCCTGTTTTTTTTCTGATTCGCTTATTTCACCCCGCACAATGCTACCAAGACTCCACCATTCCGCTGTAAGTGATCCGATGTCATCATTTCTCCTAGCTGAATAGTAGGGCAGCATTGCTTTTCAATTCAGCAAAGAGCAGGCATTTTGCATGAATGAAAGGAGCAAAATTGTCCTCTCTGCATAGAAGTATGAACCCATATATGCAGCGTTAAGGATGGAGCCATGTCCAACCTGTGGTATGAATCTTCGAGAGTCCCAATCTTCTTCACTATTTAGGGGCTGGGGTGACGACAGAATTCAGTGAGAATGCTTATGTTGAGTGGTTTCAGTCTTCTCAGTAAAGAAAGGGAATTAGCAACATCTGCTGAAAAATAAGAGTTGGGATTATAGAAGTTTGTGGGATTTACAACAGAGGTCTGGACGAGTTCTGGGAGTGTGAAGGTAGGGAGGCAATGATAAATGAATGGCGAGACTGCCTATGCATGGTGAGGGCCAAAGAAACCCTACACAGTCTTACATAAATTTCTCAAAGTCCACTGCCACCTCCTTAGTATCAGCAAAATTCAGTTCCCTTTGAGAGCACTGCTTAAGTGGGCTTCTCATTTTTCCCTTCCCTCAGCATTACAGAGCCAGGAGGAATAAGCAGAGGAAAGTCCAATACTTTCTTGGCTTTCCTTTCATCATTTATTCTTGCCATCAGCAAATATTTGTTGAGCCACTTACTGGTCTGGGTACTCTGTTTTATTGTTTCAATATCCTGCCTCTCGTACAGATCAGTCCTTAGCCAGTGTGTTCTGTCCTACCTCTTCCACCTCTTTAAGGGCCTCACTCTATCACATGCCTCTTTTTTATTCTTGATTGAACTCTCAGTCTTGCCTGGCTCTTTCACCTTTGCTTACTCAGTTGTTCAGCTTGTCTCTAAAAAATCATCCTTAGACCTCACACCTTATTGTTCTTTATAAATACCTTCATATATTTTTCTATTATATGCTTTCCCTGATCCTATTCCCTTCTTTTCTGCACTAAAACTTACAGGATAGTCTTTGGAGCCTTTTGTTTCCCTGGGATTGATGTCCAAAGTCTTGACTGTTTCTAAATCTTGGCTATTGTAAATAACGTTGCAATCAACATAGGGGTGCATAAATTCCTTTTTGTTTGTTTGTTTTTAGTGAGAGATAGAGACAGAGAGAGGGACAGGCAGACAGGAAGGGAGAGAGATAAGCATCAACTCATTGTTGCAACAATTAGTTGTTCATTGATTGTTTTCTCATATGTGCCTTGACTGGGGTGGGGCTCCAGCTGAGCCAATAACCCCTTGCTCAAGCCAGCAACCTTGGACTCAAGCCAGTGATGTTGAGGCTCAAGCCGTGACCATGGGGTCATGTCTATGATTTCACACTCAAGCTGGTGTCCCCATGCTCAAGCTAGTGAGTCCACACTAAAGTTGGTGACCTCGGGGTTTTGAACCTGGGTCCTCAGTATCCCAGGTTGATGCTCTATCTGCTGCACCACCAGATAATTGAAGGGACTGGTCAGGTGCATAAATTCTTTTGAATTAGTGTTTTGAGTGTCTTGGGATATATTTCCAGAAGTGGGATTACTAGGTCAAAAGACAGTTCCATTTTTTAATTTTTGAGGGTACTCTATACTATTCTCCACAGTGGCTGCACCAGTCTGCATTCCCACTAACAGTGCATGAGGGTTCCCTTTTCTTTACATCCTCGCCATCACTTGTTATTTGTTCTGACAAGTGTGAGGTTATATCATATTGTGGTTTTAATTTGCATCTAATTTTATGTGCATCTTTAATCCTTATAAATGTTGCAAATGGATAAAATTGCACCAATTTACCTGCCTACTAAGAATGTCTGAGAGCTATTGTTTCTCTACACCTGCGTGATGACAGTGTTAGCAAACTTTCTCGTTGACAATCTTAAAGGTTAAAAATCACTCCTAATTGCAGTTCAAATTTGTATTTTTTAAAATTATGAGCATAGTTTAAGATATTTTCATGTTTATTTAATCTGGAAATTTCTGTATTTACCTGGGATGTTTAGACAATTTATATTGAATGTAATATTGAAATGATTGCACTTTAATCTACCACTCTGCTTTTTGTATTCTATGTCCTGTCTATTCTCTCTTCATATTTTTCTCTTTTCTTGCATTCTTTGGATTATTTTTTAATTCCATTATACCCATTATTGGCTTATTAGCCAAAATGCTTTGATTTATTTCCTTAATGGTTGCTCCAGGATTTGAAACTTATAACAAGGCTACTTTCAAATAACATACCACTTGCCTGACCTGTGGTGGCGCAGTGGATAAAGCGTCAACCTGGAAACACTGAGGTTGCCGGTTCGAAACCCTGGGCTTGCCTGGTCAAGGCACATATGGGAGTTGATGCTTCCTGCTCCTCCCCCTTCTCTCTCTCTCTCTCTCTCCTCTCTATAATGAATAAATAAAATCTAAAAAAAAAAACAACAAAAACAAACAAACAAACAAAAAAAACATACCACTTCACCTATAATGAAAGAAAGAACACTATCTTTTTAGTCACCTCTACTCTTTTATGTTGTTATCATAAATTTTACTTCTACATGTTATAAATTCAACAATACATTATTTTTGCTGTAAATAGATACTTATCTTTTAAAGAAATTTTAAAGATGAGATAAGGTTTTATATTTATCTGTTTTGTTACCGTTTATATACTTTTCATTTTTTGCAT
This sequence comes from Saccopteryx bilineata, assembly GCF_036850765.1. Classification (NCBI taxonomy): domain Eukaryota; kingdom Metazoa; phylum Chordata; class Mammalia; order Chiroptera; family Emballonuridae; genus Saccopteryx; species Saccopteryx bilineata. The sequence continues at coordinate 103,922,704 of NC_089490.1, forward strand.
AGATCCAACTTTCCATCTGGTATTATTTTTCTTCTGTCTGAAAAACTTGAACATTCTTTTAATACAGATATCCTGATGATAAATTCTCTCAACATTTCTGTGTCTTTAAATAAAATGTATTTACTTTATCCTTATTTTGAAGGATCTTTTTACTGGATATGAATTCTAGATTGACAGATTTCTTTTTTTTTTCTTTTAGTAGCTTGAAGATGTTGCTTATCTTTTCTACTTTGAATAGTTTATAATGAAAACATTCAGTCATTTCTTTGTTTCTCAATTCATCATGTATTTGTTTCTGGCTGCTTTTAAGATTTTTTTCATCATTTTTTTTAGCAATTTATTTATGATACACTCAGATTGCCTATCTTTGAAATTGTCTCTAGAACTTTACAATTTCTTTTTAGTGTTTAAGAATTTATTGGGGTGACATTGGTTAATAAAATTATGTAGGTTTCAGGTGCATTGTGTGCTCACCACCCCAAGTCAAGTCTCTTTCCATCACCATTTATCCTGCCTTTTACCCTCTTCTACCTTCCCCCAACTTACTTACTTACTTCCTTCCTTCCTTCCTTCCTTCCTTCCTTCCTTCCTTCCTTCCTTCCTTCCTTCCTTCCTTCCTTTTTTCCTTCCTTCCTTCCTTTTTTCCTTCCTTCCTTCCTTTTTTCCTTCCTTCCTTCCTTCCTTTTTTCCTTCCTTCCTTCCTTCCTTCCTTCCTTCCTTCCTTCCTTCCTTCCTTCCTTCCTTCCTTCCTTCCTTCCTTCCTTCCTTCCATAATGAGAAAAGAAATTATACAAGGTCTACAATTTATTTTCTCAGTATGTGTGCATTTTGCTTTAAACCTACAAATGTAGTAGCCATTTTTTTTAAATGAAATAAGATTGTTATATAACATTATATAAGTTTCAGGTATATAACATTGTAATTCAACATCTGTATAACACTATAAAGTGATCATCATGAAAAGTCTAGTTATCATACAATAGCTATTTTAACAGTCTTGTTTGCTAGTTTCATCATCTCTGTCATTTCTGACTCTGTGTTTTTTTAAAAATACTTTTTCTTTTGTTTATGAGTCACATTTTATTTTTCTGCTTTGTAGCATGTCCAGTAATTTTGTATTAAATACTGGTCATTTGTGTGGTTTACATTGTTGAGTCTCTTTATTTTATTGTGTTCCATTAATGATTGTTTGGCTTTGTTTCAGGAGGTAATTAGTTCATTTTCAGAGCCATTTTAAAACCTGGAGGCCCTTTTGAGAACTGGTATAGTGCATCTGGAATAGCAACTCTGGCTCTCCAGTACTACAATTGTTTTTTTTCCTCTTGGTTTTTACCTATTTGCTTCTGTGTCCTTTTATACTTTGTAGTTTTTGACTGCATGACAAAAATTGCATAAGTATAAACGTTAGAGATAATTGAAGGGACTGAATACTGTCCCTTCCTTCAGAGATTTGCAGTTGCTTCTGACAGGCAGTTCACTTCAATCTAGTCTGGAGTGATTGGGTTCAAAGCTGGATTCCGGTGAATGTGAAGACTAATCCACTTTCAATTTGGCCTTAAGATGTAATCTTTAAGGGAATCTAATTAAATTCTTGCTATCTTTACTAGAGTTCTTCCTTGATGGACCTTGAGGTACAATTTTTGTCTTTAACATGAATAAACTGCCTAAAGTTTTGCTCTACTTTTTAAGATCTGTTATGGGCTGAATTGTATCCCTTCCAAATTCATATACTGAAGTCCTAACTTCCAGCACTTAGTATGTGCATGTATTTGGAAAGAAGGCCTTTAAAGAGGTAATTAAATTAAAATGAGGTTATTAAGGTGGGTCCTAATCCAATAAGATGGGTGTCCTTATAAGAAGAGTTTAGGACACAGACATACACAGAGGAAAGACCACGTGAAAACAGGCAGAAGAAGGCCATCTACAAGCCTAAGAGAGAGGCCTTGAGTTTGAACTTCTAGCTTCCAGAATTGTGAGAAATGATATTTCTGTTTAACCCATCCTGTCTGAGTTCCTTTATTATCGCAGCCCTAGCAAACTGATACAGGATCCTAATTGCAAATATCTGCTTGGCTTTTTATGTTCCCAGCTTACTATGAATTGGCAAATGCCTCAAGGTTAATTTCATAGTTGTACGCTGAGTTTATTTTAATACATTTCCATTCCTTCTGAAGATCTTTGATTCTCAAGTCTTAGCTGTCTTGCTGAATTCCTGATTTTTCTCTCTAGCCCGATGAGGCTGCTGTACTGCTGAGTCTCTCAGCCTCATAGCCCCCCTTCTTGGCTCAGCTCTCAGATGCTAGGCTCAGGACTGCTTGCAGATTAGCAAGTGCATTCAGAGGTAGAGTGGAGCAGAATATAGGGCTAATCTCAGTATACTTCTTGGCTCTTGGAGAGCTTTACCTCCCAAGTTTGGCTATCTTGATAGTTTTCAATGCTTTTTTTTTTTTTTTTTTTTTTTACGAAGACAGAGAGAGTCAGAGAGAGGGATAGACAGGGACAGACAGACAGTAATGGAGAGATGAGAAGCATCAATCATTAGTTTTTTGTTGCAACACCTTAGTTGTTCATTGATTGCTTTCTCATATGTGCCTTGACCGTGGGCCTTCAGCAGACCGAGTGACCCCTTGCTTGAGCCAGTGACCTTGGGTCCAAGCTGGTGAGCTTTGCTCAAACCAGATGAGCCCACACTCAAGCTGGTGACCTCTGGGTCTCCAACCTGGGTCCTCCACATCCCAGTCCGACGCTCTATCCACTGCACCACCGCCTAGTCAGGCAGTTTCTAATGCTTTAAAACATGTTTTTATTTTATCCAGTTTTTTTTTCTTTTTGGTAGAAAAGTTTTGTTTGCTACAAGTTTGTCTATCAAAAATGTAAGTGGAATTATTTTTCTATTAATTTTGAACCTAGACCAGGGGTCAGGAAACTTTTGGTGTTGTCCCACAGGACAGCTGTGATTGGCTCCAGCTACCCACAACCATGAGCATGAGCGGTAGGAAATGAATGGATTGTAATACCTGAGAATGTTTTATAATTTTAACGTTATTTTTTTATTAAAGATTTGTCTGCAAGCCAGATGCAGCCATCAAAAGAGCCACATCTGGCTCGTGAGCCATAGGTTCCCAACCCCTGACCTAGACTATAGTAGTTTTTTTATTGAATCTTGGTGTCCCTTCAAAATTCATGTATTGAAACCCAATTTTTAATGTAATGGCATTTGAAGGTGGGGTTTTGGGAAGTAGTTATATCATGAGGGTGAGGTCTCAGTACTGGGATTACTATCCTAATAAAAGAGATGCCAGGGAGCTTCCTCACCTCTTCTGCCCTATAAAAACGCATGAGAAGACTGCCATCTATGAACTTGGAAGTGGGCTCTCAGCAGAGGCCAAATCTACCAGCACCTTCATCTTGGTCTATCCAACCTTCACAACCATGAAAAATAAAATTTCTGTTGTTCACAAGGCCTCCACTGTATGATTCTGTTGTGTCAGTCAGAGCTAAGTTAGTATCATATCTCTGTTTTCTAGCATTGAATATTGTTGTGAATTATGATGTTAATCTCACTTATGTCAGTTGGATTAGGCATGAGAAAGATTGTGATACTATATCAAAGTACAAGTTACAATGATTTAAATAAGATTAAACTTTCTCTGTCATATATCAGCCTGGTCTGTCTGTGTTATCAAAACAGCTGCTGCCTAATGTCACCAGGGAGCAAATTTTCTTTCTTGTTGTTCCATCTTGCCCCAGGACATTGTGCTCACCCTACAACTGAAGATGGGACGCTCACACATCTATATTTCAGCCTGTGAAAAAGACGCAAAATTCAGAGATACAGATAGATGACTTTGCACTCTTCACTTTAGTGCCTGTCCAGTTGTCAGGAGCATACTCATGTGACCACCTTAACCAACTACAGAGAAAGCTAGGAAATGCAGTGTCTAGCTGGGTGGTTATACAAACAGAAATAGAGAATATTTAGAGGAAACAAGTAGGAGTCTGCCTGAGTCTTGTAGGATACCTAATTATTTTGTCTGAGTGCCTCAAGCTTCTTTTCCCCCTCGTATTTGAAGTCCAGTACTATCAGCACACATTTTAGTGTTGATTATATTGCATTTAACTTGCTATTTCAAGTTATAAATTTTAGTCTTTTAGTTCTCAAAATTATGCTTTTAAATTATTTTTCTCCTCTCTTTGTTTTGTATTGATTCTTCTTTCCTTTCTTTCTTTTTTTCTTGTCTTTTTTTTTCTTTCTGTCTGTAATTCACATCTTATTGTTTAGCTTGTATTCCTTGGTGTGAATTCAGTGATGGTTCTTTGTGCTGGTTCATGTGGCTTTAATTTCTTAGATGGATTTTTAATTTTTTTTCTTCTGTTTAGTTCTTAAAGTCTGCCAGCTCATGTTTCATCTCCTTCAGTCCCCTGCTTTGAACTCTTTGATTCATGAGGTGCCTTGTATTCATGACTATATATTGGGTTATGATTTTTATCTGAGCAGTGGCCATATTTTTCTGGTGTGGGTTTATCACCTGATCCTTGTTTATCCCACATTCTTCTTCCTTTTCCTGAAAAGTAACTTTGCATAGATACTTGGCTGATTTTCTTTTGCTTATTACATTTGTGAATGAGGTGAATCCTTCCAGTTATTTGTGAGAGGTTCCTTCAGGGGAGAGACTAGAGCAGTATTCCTGGCAAGGCAGTAACTTAGTTTGGTTCACAGCAGTTTCTTTATGGTTTAGTAGTGAGTGAGTGAGTGTGTGTGTGTGTGTGTGTGTGTGTGTGTTAACTTTCATTTTATTTTGCCCTACATCACAGAAATCATCAGTTTTTGGACTGTTCATAATAAGGGTGAAAGATTTGTTTCCTTACCTTTCCTCTATGACACGTTGCTCTGTCAAAAATGTGTGTTTCCTTGCACAATCTCATCACACTTTCTTGCCTATTTAATGGGGTCCAGGGAAATGCCCTCTAGAGATCCAGGCATCCTGTTCCTATTCTGGCCCAGACTTGTGGCTTTGCCTCCGTTTTGCCCATGTACATTAGATAACTGTGCTCTGCCTGATTAATTTGAGATCTGCAGCCACAGATGTCTCTTTAGGCGTTTCCCGTTTCCCCGTATGACCTTCCCTGTATCTGGCAGCTGTTCCTCAAGGATTATAGCTCAGGGTTACAGATGTCTCCTAGCTTTATCAAAGATCTCTCTCTCTCTCTCTCTCTTTTCATTATTATTTTGATTTGGTTTATTAGAGAAATCTAGATAGACCCATCTTTTGTTGGACATTTCATAGTTGGGTACTGTGAATGTCCATTTAGAGAAATCCATTCTTATTTTGTTAGGATTAATTCCCTTAAGTGGTGTATTTATAAAATTTTTATGAATCTAATCTATTTTTCCCAAAGATACACAAGTCTATACTCTTCCACTAGTATGGGAGCATTTCTATTTTTCTATACCCTTACTAATACATATGTAGAGTTTTATTTATTTGCTATTCTACCATGGTATACTTAAGTTGCTCTTTTAATTATTAGGTGGCAAATAGTTATATCCTCTTTTGAGAATTTTCCATTATTGTCTGTTAGTAATTTTTGTTTTCTTTTGTCAGATTTCTATAGATTAATATGAGCTTTTTCTTAAAAAAATATACTGCATATATTTTTCTCAGTTTTTTGCACATTTTATTTTTAATTTTAATGTAACCTTCTATTAAATAAAAAATACCTTACAGCAAGCTTAATATTTTCCCATGTACATTAGGTATAATTTTCTTTACTGTACCAAGATTATATATTCATATATGTATTTCATGAGTGCTATAGATCCTATTTTTCTCTTTAAATTCTAGTAAGTCTGAGATTTATTTTGAATATAGTATAAATTATTAACCTAGTTTGTTTTCCCAATAATTGTTAGTAACATGCTCCATCACCATTTACAAACTAATTTTTTTCCATTGATTTAAGATGCTACTATTAACACATTGATTGTATGATTGTCCAGAAATAGTTCTAAACTCCAACTTTTATTTCACTGTGTGCTTGTTTTTATGGCAGTACTACAATATGTTAATCACCATCTTACATACTAATATACTGTATTTTCTAATAAGACAAAGTCATATCATTACTATAATTTCCAAAATCTCTTACTTAGTTTCATGTATTATTTTTCCAGATGAACTTTAGAATCATTTGTTGAATTTCCAAAAATAAATCCTCAAACCCACTGGGACTGCACTGAGTTTATTTATTTATTTGGAAAGAATTGACATCTTGATAATATTAAGTCTCCTTAGCTAGTAACATGATATAGTTTTCCATTTAGACAAATTTTCTTTTATGCCTTTCAGTAACAATATTGTGGTTTTCTTCACAGAGATTCTGCATATTTTTCATTTTAACTCTTAGGTGATATATATTGTTTTGCTTTCTTAGGAATATAATTTATTTTCTAATTCATTATTACTGGAATGTAGGAACATATTGAGCTTTATTTATTTTGTAATTACTACTCTACTAATTTTTCTTATATATCCTAGTTACTTTTCAGATTAGTCTTTGAGTTTTATTCCTAGATAATGCTGCCATCTGCAAATAATATTAGTTTTTCTTCCTCTTTAATATTTGTACTTTTTAATTTGCTATCTTACATCGTTGCATTGACAAATTAAAAAATTTTGTTTTTAATTTATTCATTTTAGAGAGGAGAAAGAGAGAGAGAAACAGAGAGAGAGGAGAGAGAGAGACAGGGGGGAGGAGCTGGAAGCATCAACTCCCATATGTGCCTTGACCAGGCAAGCCCAGGGTTTTGACCCAGCGACCTCAGCATTTCCAGGTCAACGCTTTATCCACTGCGCCACCACAGGTCAGGCCACATTGACAAATTTTTCCAGAACAATATTAATTATTGTAGACCTAGCAGGCACACTTTACTTGTTCTTTATTATAATAGGAATGTGTCTAATTTTGTTGTTAAAGTCACATTTTTATAGATCATGTAGTTAGGTCTATTTAAAAAAATATTTTTTTTCCCAACAATCACTGTCATTTAATTGATGGGTGGATTTCTTACCATTAAGGTAATATTGCTGGCAGCATTTGGATCTGCCTTTATTTATTTGTTTTTTTTGCTTGTCACCTCTGGTTTTGTTCCTTTGTTTCCTTTTCCTGTCTTCTTTTATTAGTAATCTATTTTAACTTATTGGCTTGTTCTTTATATCTTTCTGTACAGTTTTAGTGCTTGCAGTAGAGATTTTGATATACATAACTAAATCAATATCTTTCCAATTAACGCAAAATGAAGAAGCAAAATTTGGAACCCAATAGTGGATTTTAGGCAAAAGAGTGAACAGACTGACAGCTGTCAGAAGGGATGGGGGTCAGGGGGTCTGGGTGAAACAGGTGAAGGGATTAAGCAAAGAAAAAACCCAACAGACATGGACAACAGTGTGAGGACTACAGGAGGGAAGGAGAATGGGGAGAGACATAGGATGTAGATGGGGGAGTGATAGTGATGGAGAGAGACTGGACTTGGTGTGGTGAACACACAATGCAATATAATGATGATGCATTGTAGAATTGTGCACCTGAAACTTGCATAATTTTATTAACCAATGTCACCCCAATAAAGTCAATAAAATTAAAACAAAGAAAAAAGAGTAAAATTAATCTAACTATATTTTAACAAGATGATCTTGTTGCTTTGTGTAGAATAGATTCTAGGAGTATGAAGACTAAAGTAGAAAAACTATTGCAAATATAGGAAAAGATGTAAGGGGAAATATATAAGAAGTTTCCTTATATATAATCCTTCTATTATTATTTTGCTGATAGTTTTTATTGAGAAAAAGTATTAATAATGTCAAATGCATTTCTGCTTCTATCAGAGTAATTATTGAGGTAATAATTTTATTATTCTGTTAATGTGGTGAGTTGTACGGATTTATGTTTTAATGCTAAATCAACTTTGCATTCCTGGGATAAACCACTCTTGGTCATGAAATATTATTTTTGTTATGACATTGGTTAATTTAAAAGTTGTTAATGGAGCACAGGGTTTTGGAAGCATTAACAAAAGACCACAGGAGATACTGAAATAAGAAAGTTTATTTCTCACAGGTCCTAGAGGAAGAACACAGCATACCTCAGGGGGCCACTCAGGGAGATCAAGGCAGGGTGCAGGTAGAGAATGAGGCAGGACCTGGGGCACATGCTATTAAAAGCATGTGCTTTGGGGTTCCTAGGCTAAGGCTGAATTGGTCAGTTTAAACCAAAAAGAGTGGAATTTTGATAAGCTTCATGAGAGTCTTAACCTAAAGGGTACACAGAAGAAGGCCCTGGGAGGGGGAGGAGACTGTTGGTCACAAGAGCTATTGAGGGAGTTATGTGAGGAAGTTGTGACTCTGTTGTGAGCTGTTATCTAGGCCATGAGCATTCATGAGGGGCTGGTGTTGGTGGAAGGATGCTGTTGGCTGCTTGGTCAAACAAAATGGATGCAGAGGCAGTAATAGCATGGAGTAGCTTAGGTAAACTCTCACAATCCTTTTTATTTGTTTTCAGAACCTGCTATTTTAATATTTGGTTAAGAAATTTTGCGACTATTTTCATGAAGTATATGGGTTTGTACTTTTCTTGTTTTGCAAGGTTCTTGTATAGTTTTGGTATTAAGGTTATGCTGGTCTCATACAATGAATTGAGAAGTATTTCCTCCTCTTTTATGCTCTGAAAGATTTTATGCTAGACTGGTATGATTCTTTCTTAAAGGATTGCTAGAATTCTCCATCTGGGCCTGGAGTTTATGTGAAGGATTTTAGTTATCAATTTAATATTTTTTACAGAAAAATGAGAATTCTTTTTTTAAATCTATTTATGTCAATTTTTATAATTTATATCTTTCAAGGAATTTTTCCGTTTTCTCTAAATTGCTGAGTTAATTGGCATATAGCTGTTAATATTTCCTCATTAACCTTTAAATATTTCTGTGTGATGTGCCTGCTTTTATTCCAGATATTCTCTCTTTTTTCCCCTCTTCTTTTTACCAATCTTTGCAAGATATTATCAAATTTATTAAGATTTTCAATGAACTAGCTTCTGGCTTTATTGATTTTTTTCTATTGTTTTCTATTTCATTGATTTCTGCTATTATATTTATAAAGTGCCTACATTTTCTCAATTTGAATTTAATTTACTCTTCCTTTATTAGAGTTTTAAGGGCTAAGCTTAGGTAATTAATTTTCAACCTTTAAAAAATAAGCTAGTAAAATTATAATTTTCTTCAATTATTACTTTAGATGTGTCCTATAATTATCTATGTTTAATTCTCATTATCACTTATTTCAAAATATTTTCAAATTTTCCTTGTGATTTCTTTTTTTTTTTTTAATAATTTTATTTTTTTAATGGGGTGACATCAATAAATCAGGATACATATATTCAAAGATAACAAGTCCAGGTTATCTTGTCATTCAATTATGTTGCATACCCACCACCCAAAGTCAGATTGTCCTCTGTCACCTTCTATCTTGTTTTCTTTGTACCCCTCCCCACCCCCTATCCCTCTCCCATTCCCCCCTCCCCCCCATAACCACCACATTCTTATCAATGTCTCTTAGTTTCACTATTATGTCCCACCTACGTATGGAATAATAAAGTTCCTGGTTTTTTCTGATTTACTTATTTCGCTTCGTATCATGTTATCAAGATCTCACCATTTTGCTGTAAATGTTCCGATGTCATCATTTCTTATGGCTGAGTAGTATTCCATAGTGTATATGTGCCACATCTTCTTTATCCAGTCATCTATTGATGGGCTTTTTGGTTGTTTCCATGTCCTGGCCACTGTGAACAATGCTGCAGTGAACATGGGGCTGCATGTGTCTTTACGTATCAATGTTTCTGAGTTTTTGGGGATATATACCCAGTAGAGGGATTGCTGGGTCATAAGGTAGTTCTATTTTCAGTTTTTTGAGGAACCACCATACTTTCTTCCATAATGGTTGTACTACTTTACATTCCCACCAACAGTGTATGAGGGTTCCTTTTTCTCCACAGCCTCTCCAACATTTGCTATTACCTGTCTTGTTAATAACAGCTAATCGAACAGGTGTGAGGTGGTATCTCATTGCCGTTTTGATTTGCATTTCTCTAATAGCTAAAGAAGATGAGCATCTTTTCATATATCTGTTGGCCATTTGTATTTCTTCCTGTGAGAAGTGTCTATTCATATCCTCTTCCCATTTTTTTATTGGATTGTTTGTTTGTTTGTTGTTGAGTTTTATGAGTTCTTTGTATATTTTGGATATTAGGCCCTTATCTGAGCTGTTGTTTGAAAATATCATTTCCCATTTAGTTGGCTTTCTGTTTATTTTGTTATCAGTTTCTCTTGCTGAGCAAAAACTTCTTAGTCTGATGTAGTCCCATTTATTAATTTTTACCTTCACTTCTCTTGCCTGTGGAGTCAAATTCATAAAATGCTCTTTAAAACCCAGATCCATGAGTTGAGTACCTATGCCTTCTTCTATGTACTTAATTGTTTCAGGTCTTATGTTTAGATCTTTGATCCATTTTGAGTTAATTTTTGCACAGGGGGAGAGACTGTAGTCCAGTTTCATTCTTTTGCATGTGGCTTTCCAGTTTTCCCAGCACCATTTATTGAAGAGGCTTTCTTTTCTCCATTGTGTGTTGTTGGCCCCTTTATCAAAAATTATTTGACTATATATATGTGGTTTTATTTCTGGACTTTCTATTCTGTTCCATTGGTCTGAGTGTCTATTTTTCTGCCAATACCATGCTGTTTTGATTGTCGTGGCCCTATAATAAAGTTTGAAGTCAGGTATTGTAATGCCCCCAGCTTCATTCTTTTTCTTTAGGATTGCTTTGGCTATTCGGGGTTTTTTATAGTTCCATATAAATCTGATGCTTTTTTGCTCTATTTCTTTAAAAAACGTCATTGGAAGTTTGATGGGAATTGCATTAAATTTGTATATTGCTTTGGGTAATATAGCCATCTTGATTATATTTATTCTTCCTAGCCAAGAACAAGGTATATTCTTCCATCTCATTATATCTTTTTCGATTTCCCTTAACAATGGTTTATAGTTTTCATTATATAAGTCCTTTACATTCTTTGTTATGTTTATTCCTAAGTATTTTATTTTTTTTTGTTGCAATCGTGAAGGGGATTATTCTTTTGAGTTCCTTCTCAGTTGTTTCATTGTTGGCATAGAGAAAGGCTATTGACTTCTGTATGTTAATTTTGTATCCTGCGACCTTACTGTATTGGCTTATTGTTTCTAGTAGTCTTTTTGTGGATTCTTTGGGGTTTTCGATGTATAGGATCATATCATCTGCAAAAAGTGATACCTTTACTTCTTCTTTTCCGATATGGATGCCTTTTATTTCTTTGTCTTGTCTGATTGCTGTGGCTAGAACCTCTAGTACCACATTAAATAAGAGTGGAGAGAATGGACAACCCTGTCTTGTTCCTGATTTAAGGGGGAAAGCCTTCAGTTTAGTGCCATTTAATATGATGTTAGCTGATGGTTTATCATATATGGCCTTTATCATGTTGAGATATTTTCCTTCTATACCTATTTTGTTGAGAGTCTTAAACATAAAATTGTGTTGTATTTAATCGAAAGCCTTTTCTGCGTCTATTGATAAGATCATGTGGTTTTTGTTCTTTGTTTTGTTGATATGGTGTATTACGTTAACCGTTTTACGTATGTTGAACCATCCTTGAGATTCTGGGATGAATCCCACTTGATCATGATGTATTATTTTTTTAATATGTTGTTGTATTCGATTTGCTAGTATTTTGTTTAGTATTTTAGCATCTGTATTCATTAGAGATATTGGTCTGTAGTTTTCTTTTTTTGTGCCATCCTTGCCTGGTTTTGGTATGAGGGTTATGTTGGCCTCATAAAATGTGTTTGGAAGTATTGCTTCTTCTTCAATTTTTTGGAAGACTTTGAGTGATTTCTTTTTTGATACTGAATTCTTTAGTATTTGTTACTTAATTTTTAGATATTTAGGGATTTTTTTTAGATTTCTTTTTGTTACTAATTTTTAATTCAGTTTTTTTAAAAAAAATTTCAATTGTTCTGAATTCATTCAGACTTGTGTATGCCCAACATATGATTATTCTTCATGTATCATTATTTATAAGTAGAATGTATCATTACTACTGACAAAACTACTACTGTAGTTTTTTTGAATGTAGTATTCTATAAATGTCAAATTGATGGTTGTGATTGTCATTTATGGTTATGTAACAAATGTCTCCCAAACTTAGTGGCTTCAAACAACAATATTTGGCTCAATATTCTGATATTTCAGCAAAGGTTAGTGTAAATAGTTTATCTGTGCTCTACTCATCAGCATCAGATGATCATCTCAAAGGCAGGTTCCCCTCAGTGTCAGCTAGCTGGGGGTGGGCAAGAGGCTGAAACCAGGAATCAGCTAAAGCTACATAGGCATCTTTGTCTCTTGTAGGGCGAACTCATTAGGGGGCTGCTGGAGCATGGTGGTTCAGGGAAGCTGTTGGCTTAGAGCTCCTGAGTTGCACATCATGAGAGAAGGAGAAAGCCAAGTAGAGGTTGTATAGCCTCATTTGAATTAACCTTAGAAGTCGTGCAGCTCACATCTCCCGTGTTCTGTTTGCAGTGGCAGTCACAGAATCCTGTCTGTCCTGTCAAGAAGAGAGGCAATAGACTCCACCTCTTGATGGGGGTGTAACAAGGTTCTATAAGAGCATGTGGAACGTCAGTATTGCTAATGACATTTTTGAAAAGTAAAATTTGTCAGAGTATTCAATTTTTTTCTAATATTATCAACTCTTTTTTTATTCTATTGATTAGTGAGAGTACTGTTACCATCTTAAACTATAAGTGTGGATTTGTATTATCTCTTTTGCTCTGCTAGTTTTTGCTTTATTTGTTTTGAAACTTTGCTATTGTTTGCATGCAAATTATGGATTGTTATGTCTTCCTGGTGAATTGTACTCCATATATTATAAAGCCCACAAAAAACTTAATATATTTGCTTTAAATAATTTTTATTTTTTATATTTATTACAGAGACAGAGAGAGAGAGAGTCAGAGAGAGGGATAGATAGGGACAGACAGACAGGAACGGAGAGAGATGAGAAGCATCATCAGTTTTTCGTTGCGACCCCTTAGTTGTTCATTGATTGCATTCTCATATGTTGCATTGTTCATTGATTGCATTGCCCGCCTTGACCGCGGGCCTTCAGCAGACCGAGTAACCCCTTGCTCGAGCCAGCGACCTTGGGTCCAAGCTGGTGAGCTTTTGCTTAAACCTGATGAGCCCGTGCTCAATCTGGTGACCTCGGGGTCTCAAACCTCGGTCCTTCCGCATCCCAGTCCAATGCTCTATCCTTTGCGCCACCGCCGGGTCAGGCTAAATAATTTTTTTAAGGAAATTGAGAACTGAGAAAGAAAGCCATTACTATTAGCTCATATATTTAGTGATATTCTTTATTCCTTATCCTTTATTCTATAATCATGGTTATGACTTCGTTAAATTAATATTTCTTAAGTGGTAAACAGGGTGCTGAATGGTGAACTGTGGTTCAACAAAAGTCCACAAAAGTTTTTGAAGCAAATTTATCACTCGCTGGTCCTGGAGGAAGTCATGGCACGCAACGAGAGACCACACAGGGCCTCTAAAATGGAAGAGATCTAAATCTGTCTGATATTTTCCTCAAGCTCGAGGTGGAGGTCTGTTATTTATGAATTCCCTCAGGTATTATCTGAAATTATTTTTATTCTGCCTTCAATTTGAGAATCTTTTTTCCCCCAGGATATAGAATTATAGGTTGATGATGTTTTCCTTTCAGTGCTTGAAAGATGTCATTTCATTGTTATCTGACTTGCCTTGACCCTGATGAGAGGTAATATGTACATCTTCTTGCTCTGGTCCCTTTATAAGATTTTCTCTTACTCTTTGGTTTTCAGAAATTTGACATTGATGTGCTTATGTGTGTTTTTTTTTTCTTGCACTTATCTGGCTAGAATTAGTTGAACTTCTTGGAAAATTGTGGCTCTTGTTTCTTTAATTTCCCCCCCAATATCCCTTTTCTATCCTTCTAGAATTCTAATTATATATTTGTTAGATAATTCGATATTGTTCCACAGGCCAATGAGACTGTATTCATTTTTTCACACTGATTTTCTCCTTTATGTGTTTTGGTTTACAGTTTCTTCTGTCCAGTGTCCAAAACTTATCTTTCCTCCTGTTCAGCCTGTGCAGTAAAATTTTCACTTTAGATAATTTTTCTGTCTAGAATATTAATTTTTTTCTAATTTTGATTTACCTTTTTAAATCTGATATATATCACTCAATAAAACCCTCTTTCTTCATAAATACTTGCATATATTTGTAATAGTTATTTTAAAGTCCTTGTCAGTTAATTCTTATGTTGGTACCATCTCTGGGCTTCTACTGACTTTTTACTTCTGGTTTTGGATGTTCATAAGTTTTTCTAGCTTCTTTATAAGTATATTAACTTTTAAATTTTTATTCTAGATGCAATGTTGTTGAAAATATGAGGAGAGTATGTCTGAGATTATGTCTTTTATTAAACTGATCATTGGATTTTTTCAAACACTGGATTTACAATGACCTTGACACCAGCAGTTCCATTGTAGTGGTGGGGATAAGAAGAACCTGGTTTGAGTGGATTCCTATCAGAATGGGGGAAGGACGAAAGACAAAGTATGGAGAACTTATAAAATTAGGAATATAAAGATTACATGGAAAGGAATGTAAATACAGAGAGTAAGGAATATAAGACAGCAATTATTTTTCAACTTAACTGTTTGATAGAAGTTTACTTGGAAACCACTGTATCTGAGCTACTTTGGATGGAAGGGTAATTCCAGGCATATTCTGGAAAAGGTTCAACAACTGGCTGATTTGTAGCCTTGATTTATAACCTTTGCCAATTTCTATGATGTAAAGGCTCCCATCATGGGAGACTTCAAGCTACCAATGATGTCACTTAACACAGATTTGGGCAGAGACGCACAGGATCCACTCTCAAGAGCTCAGCATATCAATGGGTATCTGGTCATCTTTTCTGATTTATTCCATGATTATTGGTTGGTTAAAATTTTTATTTTACTTATTCTTGAATTAAGTTTAACAATGTTTATTTTCTTGAAAAATTATTTATTTCATTTAAGTTATCTTAGATTATTACTGACAATGGGAAAAATATAATGAAGACTGTGAATTATTTAAGAATCACAAATATACAATAATCTTTATACACTCTTCTTTTCTGTGAAAATAATTATAACATAGCACTATACAAAAGATATTCTTCCTGAAAGCAGAAATATGATCGTCCACTTCATCACTTTTCTGTCAGAAATTATATGATATTCAAAAAAGTGTGGGTGTGGAACTATCTTTTAATGTACTTATGCAAGATGTACAAACAAGATGAAATAGGACCTTTTAAAGGCTGCTTGAGCAGAAGAAAGACTAAATTGAAAATGTTGTAAAAAACGACTTCTGGTTTACTTTCTAAAAGAGTTCTTTAAGTTTATCTTCTACCCCCTCCTACTGACTTTTTCATTTATCTTATTATATTTTTAATTTCTAAGTATTTTTTTCTACCTTATGTTTTTCATGGATATAGTATCTCACCTTATGTAGGATACTCATTATATTTTTGAGGGTTTCCTCTGTTTTTGGTATTGGCTCTTTTCCTCCAAGTGTCTCCTCTACCTTTTGTTTTTGTTTTTCCCTTTAGTATTATATTTTTTTCCTCAAATATTTGGTGATCCTGGAGTTCCATTACGTTTAAGAGCTGAGAGACTCTGCATATGTGTGTTTGTGTGAGGATTTTAAATGGTGTACTTCATGGTTGGATGACAGCAATGGGTCATTTTATGGAGATAATTCTTGATATACAGAGGTAGGCAAAAGTGGTTTTGCAGTTGTGAGTATGCAAAACACAGAGTTTAGTCTCTTATTGTTTATCTATATTCAACTGTAAGCCTACTTTTGCCCACCTCTGTATTATATATATTACACAGAATATATAATATATGTACATATATATATATAATTTTTATTTATTTTTTCCCATTGGGCCAATTTTTCCAGAGCAAAGTTCTTTAATCCCCTGCCTGAGAGTGTAAAGCCTGGCCTCCAGTATTCTGGGAACCAAGTTAAGAAGTGTGTGGTGGGGGGGAGGACTCCCAAATATCATTTCAGTATGTTTTTTCCATTAATTCCCCCTCCCCTTTTTTTCCTTTCAGTAAGACATCTTACTCCAATTTTCAATGAGTCTGGTGTCTTAGGTCCAGGCTCTACTTAGTTCAGTATGTAAGCAAAGAAAGCCTTCATCCTTCTGCCAAAGTTGGGGAAGAGTTATCGCCCAGCTGGTGGTCCAGGAATACTACTACTTCTTATTCAGACTTTTTAGTCACTTTACTCATAATTAGCTCCACCCACACACTCGCTTTTTGGGATACCTGAGGGTTCCAGATACTGAGGCTCTCTTGGATTCTACAGCCCAAATCAATTTAGTTCTGGACATCCTTCATGGCCAATTTGGTTTCAGCTTTCTCTAGTCTGCTAGTTAGTTCTACTCCTCCATCTGTTTTCTTCTTTCTAAATTTGTATTGTTTTCATCTCCTCTGCTATTCTCTTTATACCTTGGAGCTCCTCTCTTAAAACAAACTCCTTTCATGCCATTTTAATGGGGTTTCCAGAAAAGTGAGTCAAGATGAAGCATTAAGTTCTGTTCCTCTGTTTAACTACAGATTGACTAGTTTACGTTTGATTCTTTTGATTCTTCTCTCTTTCTCTCTCTGAATGATTTCAGATCCTTTCAACATGTCTTTTTTTTTTTTTTCAGTCCAGATAATGTTCCCCCTATTATGTCATCCATGTTCTGTGTTTTTTGAGCCTCTTTCCTTAAGATCTCTTTCAGGGATTACTTTCTCCGGGAACTGAACCTGCTTTCCTCCAGCTCAGCCAGCCTCTCCAGCCTCTATATTTCCATCGCACTGTGAATAATGCTCTGCTGTCACACTTGTCACAGTGCTTTGCCATGTCAATTTTATCCTGGACTCTTTCCCCAACTGTGAATTCCTTGAGGCACACGTTATGCCGTCAGTATAAGCCAGTGAGCTGAGCAAGCGAAATGCAGTGTGTTCTAGAGAATCAGTTTTCTGGTAAGGTGAAGAAATATGAAGAAGAAATGAACAAAAAATCCATGAAAATGGGAAAATTTGTCAGAGTCCATGAGGGACTTTCTAAATCACAATCTAAGGTTTATTGAGAGAGAGTGGAGGGAGAGGCATGAGAGGAGGGCTCAGGGACATTTATCAGAGGTCATTGAGGGGAAGGTGTTTTACTGAGTAAAAAGAACATGTGCATTGTGTTGTGAGGAAAAGCCAATAAATGATGTTAGGTGGGAAAACAGTCCTGTGAACACAAGACCAATGAATTATTCTTTTAGCTATTTCATTCTAAATTGAGCCTCAAAATTCATCTGGCTATTTATTGTCTCTTTTAAAATGAGGGTCATGCTTTAGCATGAGACTCGGTGGTTTAGACAGCATTTAATGAAGCTGTCTGGTAGCATGACAGAGGATGAATGGATGGGGATTTTTTGTATTTCTTTATTGATGAAATAATATAATGTCTGCATTTCTATACAATATGGTGGGTGGTGGTAAGGGAAGGAAATTAAATGGCACAATCTCTAGGTTTTCTGCCTTTGCTCATAGTGCTTGCAATGAAATTTAAAAAGAAAAATCTTATTAGCAATTACGTACCAGATTTAAAAGTTTAGTGTTTATACTTGAATTATATGGGAGGATAGTTATATATAAAATTTCAATAAAAATTTCTTTGTCCTAAATCAGATGAATTGACTATTATCTAAAAGCCTAACTTTCCCTGAGAAAAGTACATTTTGCCTTGAGTGTAATTTTTACCTTGATCTCTTGACCTTTATAGTGCATGAGTCCTTTTGGCCATTTGGTGAAGCTTATAGAACCCTTATCAGAATAGTGTTTTTAAGTCAATAAAATAAAAGACAATTATGCACTGCATAACAGTGTTTAGATAGATTAGGGACTGCACATTATGACAATGGACCCATAAGATTATAATGGAGCTGAATGATTCCTATCTCCTCGTCACATTGTTGCCATCATAAAATAGGAGCACAATGCATTACTGATGTGTCCGTGGTGATGCTGATGGAAACAAACTCAATGCACTGGCAGTTGTATAAAAGTATAGCACATACAAATATGCCTAGTGCCTAATACTTGGTAATGACAATAATGATTGTTACTGGTTTATGGATTTACTGTACTGTACTTTTTGTCATTATTTTAGAGTGTCGTATTACTGCTTATAAAACGTTCACTGTAAAACAGTGCAGTATGCTGTTAACGCCAGCAGCAACCCTCTACAGCTTGTGTTTACTGCATCTCTTGCTTGCGTCATTTCTTTCTTGTGTTTGATTTAATCTCACATTGTTTTGTTTCATCATTACCTGTAAGCCTACAAAATCCACTGCTGATGCTTCCATAAGAGATCCTGTCTGGTGGTTGACCTGGAAACAAAATTAAATGTGACTAAGGCTTATAAAGATGGAAAATCAGTGATGGTCATTGCTTGCCTTCCACGAGAGCTACGGTCATGAAGTATACGAACAAAGTGATGAAAGTTGTTAAAGGATCTGTCTCATTTGATGCCAATAAAACTAAAAAAATTTGAGAAAGGCCTATATCAGAAGGGGAGAAACTTTATTTATTTATTTATTTATTTATTTTTATAATTTTATTTTTTTAATGGGGTGACATCAATAAATCAGGATACATATATTCAAAGATAACAAGTCCAGGTTATCTTGTCATTCAATTATGTTGCATACCCACCACCCAAAGTCAGATTGTCCTCTGTCACCTTCTATCTTGTTTTCTTTGTGCCCCTCCCCACCCCCTATCCCTCTCCCATTCCCCCCTCCCCCCCGTAACCACCACACTCTTATCAATGTCTCTTAGTTTCACTATTATGTCCCACCTACGTATGGAATAATACAGTTCCTGTTTTTTTCTGATTTACTTATTTCGCTTCGTATCATGTTATCAAGATCCCACCATTTTGCTGTAAATGTTCCGATGTCATCATTTCTTATGGCTGAGTAGTATTCCATAGTGTATATGTGCCACATCTTCTTTATCCAGTCATCTATTGATGGGCTTTTTGGTTGTTTCCATGTCCTGGCCACTGTGAACAATGCTGCAATAAACATGGGGCTGCATGTGTCTTTACGTATCAATGTTTCTGAGTTTTGGGGATATATACCCAGTAGAGGGATTGCTGGGTCATAAGGTAGTTCTATTTTCAGTTTTTTGAGGAACCACCATACTTTCTTCCATAATGGTTGTACTACTTTACATTCCCACCAACAGTGTATGAGGGTTCCTTTTTCTCCACAGCCTCTCCAACATTTGCTATTACCTGACTTGCTAATAACAGCTAATCGAACAGGTGTGAGGTGGTATCTCATTGCCGTTTTGATTTGCATTTCTCTAATAGCTAAAGAAGATGAGCATCTTTTCATATATCTGTTGGCCATTTGTATTTCTTCCTGTGAGAAGTGTCTATTCATATCCTCTTCCCATTTTTTTATTGGATTGTTTGTTTGTTTGTTGTTGAGTTTTATGAGTTCTTTGTATATTTTGGATATTAGGCCCTTATCTGAGCTGTTGTTTGAAAATATCATTTCCCATTTAGTTGGCTTTCTGTTTATTTTGTTATCAGTTTCCCTTGCTGAGCAAAAACTTCTTAGTCTGATGTAGTCCCATTCATTAATTTTTGCCTTCACTTCTCTTGCCATTGGAGTCAAATTCATAAAATGCTCTTTAAAACCCAGGTCCATGAGTTGAGTACCTATGTCTTCTTCTATGTACTTAATTGTTTCAGGTCTTATGTTTAGATCTTTGATCCATTTTGAGTTAATTTTTGTACAGGGGGAGAGACTGTAGTCCAGTTTCATTCTTTTGCATGTGGCTTTCCAGTTTTCCCAGCACCATTTATTGAAGAGGCTTTCTTTTCTCCATTGTGTGTTGTTGGCCCCTTTATCAAAAATTATTTGACTATATATATGTGGTTTTATTTCTGGACTTTCTATTCTGTTCCATTGGTCTGAGTGTCTATTTTTCTGCCAATACCATGCTGTTTTGATTGTCGTGGTTCTATAATAGAGTTCGAAGTCAGGTATTGTTATGCTCCCAGCTTCATTCTTTTTCTTTAGGATTGCTTTGGCTATTCGGGGTTTTTTATAGTTCCATATAAATCTGATGATTTTTTGCTCTATTTCTTTAAAAAATGTCATTGGAATTTTGATGGGAATTGCATTAAATTTGTATATTGCTTTGGGTAATATAGCCATCTTGATTATATTTATTCTTCCTAGCCAAGAACAAGGTATATTCTTCCATCTCATTATATCTTTTTCGATTTCCCTTAACAATGGTTTATAGTTTTCATTATATAAGTCCTTTACATTCTTTGTTATGTTTATTCCTAAGTATTTTATTTTTGTTGTTGCAATCGTGAAGGGGATTATTCTTTTGAGTTCCTTCTCAGTTGTTTCATTGTTGGCATATAGAAAGGCTATTGACTTCTGTATGTTAATTTTGTATCCTGCGACCTTACTGTATTGGCTTATTGTTTCTAGTAGTCTTTTTGTGGATTCTTTGGGGTTTTCGATGTATAGGATCATATCATCTGCAAAAAGTGATACCTTTACTTCTTCTTTTCCGATATGGATGCCTTTTATTTCTTTGTCTTGTCTGATTGCTCTGGCTAGAACCTCTAGTACCACATTAAATAAGAGTGGAGAGAGTGGACAACCCTGTCTTGTTCCTGATTTAAGGGGGAAAGCCTTCAGTTTAGTGCCATTTAATATGATGTTAGCTGATGGTTTATCATATATGGCCTTTATCATGTTGAGATATTTTCCTTCTATACCCATTTTGTTGAGAGTCTTAAACATAAAATTGTGTTGTATTTTATCGAAAGCCTTTTCTGCATCTATTGATAAGATCATGTGGTTTTTGTTCTTTGTTTTGTTGATATGGTGTATTACATTAACCGTTTTACGTATGTTGAACCATCAGAAGGGGAGAAACTTTAATGACCTGGATTTAAAGACCAGACACAGAAGCATATCCCTCTCAGCACCATGACAATCATGGTTGAAGCAAAAAGTTAGTTTGCAATGTTGAAATAAAATGCTGGATCTGACTACTATATGGAATTTACTGTTAGCGCTGGGTGGTTTAAAACAATTCACGAATAGTTATTTATTATTAGATAGTGAGAAAGTGAGTGGTGAGTCTGCGAGTGCTGATGTGAAGGTAGCTGAAGGAATTTTGGAAACTCTATAAGCTGATTATGGAGGGAAATTACTGCCAGAGCAAAGGTTTCATATGGATGAAACCTCCCTATTCTGGAAACAGAAGCCTGAAAGGACTTTTATCTACAAGGAGGCCAGGTCACTGCCAAGGTTTTGAGGTTTTTTAAGGACAAGATAACAGTCTTGCTTAGGGGCAGTGTTATAGACTATAAATTGAATCCTGTTGTGATGTGGCACAGTGAGAAGGGCCTTCAAGCCTTTCAGTAAGAACACACTGCCAGTCTACTGCAGGAGCAACAGGAAGTCATGGGTGACCCAGCTCCTCTTTGAAGACGCCCTCCTGAATTGCCAGAGAAATGAAGAATTATTTTGGAGGAATAATATACCTTCCAATAATATACCTTTGCTCATTATTGATAATACTCTTGAACCTCCTCCTTTTTTTTGGAGCTCTTCATCCCAGTACCAAAGTGGTGTTTCTCCCTCCAAGCACCACCTCTTTGATCCAACCAGTGGACCAATGAGTTATAACAGCTTTTAAAGCCTACTGCTTGAGAGGGCTTTTACTCAAGCTATTGCTTCCACTGAGGAAGACACTAAGAAGACACTGATGTAATTCTGGGTGGGTTACAACATCCATGACTGCATTAAGAACCTTCCTTGATTCTCTGAATGTATCCTCATTGTTAAGCTATGCTGTTTGTTGAATTACAAAGAAAACATTATATTTATAATATTTATATATAGTTATCAAAATACTAAATTTATAGCACAGTCACATATGCACGTCTTTATTAATACATTAAATTATAAAACAAGTTAAAGTTAATTTTACTCATGAAAGACAGTATTAATGGGAGGGTTTTCCTATAGCTTAGCTTAAATCAGAACATTAGTTTGAAGTGGTCTCTGGCTCAACTCTTTCAACAATTGACCAATAATTGTAGATAGGGAATACTGGAAAGCAACATGAATCTGGGTCCTCCCATGTGAGAACGTGCGACTTGAATGTTAGACTGTGAAGATATGGTGGCCGAATGACCATGAAGTGCAGAGCTGTTCAATAGTTGGTTATTCATGTTGCATATTAAGCACCTACAGGCAGGACTTCTAGCAACAGGTCAACTACTACTATCATAATGTTGGAATCTGATAAAGGTAAAGGATATTTTTAGATATCTGTAGCAATGATAATGGGATGTAAAAATATTTGTGATTTCTATTGGTGACAAAGTTACACATGCTGCTCATATTGCTGATTTGTTGCTTATATTTATAATGGAGTTAAATGTCTAGTTAAGATGTAGTATAAAAGAAAAGATGTAACTTTTCCCTCACCCGTGATAACAAACCTCTCAAATTCTCTCCTTGGACCCCAGGTTAAGCATGTTTGTCGCAGGTTCTTTATTCTAGTCTCACTCATGACCTTCTACCATATTATTCGTCATGGATTTTAGACGGTAACATTGGAGCTGATTTTGATTATCTCTCTGCCGTAGTGCTTTAGCTTAATTGGTTTTGAATTTTGAAGAAGGTGTTTTTGACAATGCCGTTAGATTCTAGATGGTGAAATCTGAGAAGAGTGTGTCCTGGGCCAGAAATCGTGTGTAGTCTGGTTGTTTTCAGATCTAAAAAATGACCTGCTGTAAGAACAAACTTGCCCTGCTTTTCCTCAAGACTTGAGAAAGGTTGAGCCCTTTTTCATTTCCATGTTGAAACTTTCTTTGTTCTCCACAGAGAAAGAGCTGAATCAGAGCCACGTGGTGTGAAGTCTGACCCCCAGAGGTATAGTTAGCCCCGCAGAGCTGTCCTGCAAAATGTGCTCTGACTTTATGGATTTAATCAAAGCAACTAGTCTGGATTTGTTTAGTTCCTTTTTGTGTGTGTTAATGGTGGTAGAGTGTGGGGGGAAGAAAAGACTCTTTATTTCTGCTGTAGGCTTTAGATCCAGTCGGAAAGCTATAGTGAACCCTAATCCTGTAATCGATGTTGAGTTTTCTAAACACATCAATTTAAGATATATACATATTTGAACTATACATAGTAACAACCATTTTAATAGAAAGTAGCTGTAAGTGTTAGAGTTCATGTTTCTTACAAATATTATGGTTTTGAAGACATTCTTATAATTTAAAATTGTAAAATTAAAGACATCACTAGGAATTTGAACACATTGTACCTAATTTTCTATGTGTACCATTTTCTGAGGTTTAGAAAATTAGTGAAGACTCTTAGTTGGTGTTTCCTGACTGAGAACAAGGAATAGGGGCTTAAGGGTTGTGTCTTGGCTTTCATTTCCATTATACAGTCCTCATAATCAGTGAAAAACAGGAAAGCCTGCTTTTAAGAGGAATCCATTGTAAATAGTGACAGAAATTTAAAAATAAATAGTGGAAAAATGTTTAATTTGAACATTAGTTTGATAAACAAAATCACATGGTTTATTTTATTTTATATTACATTTAACTATGCATTGATTTAAAACAAGGAAGGAATCAAGTATTTTTTGGTATATGTTTCCTGACAATTGATATGATAGTAAGATATGCCATTTTTCTCTTTGTGTGTTTGATTTTTCTTAGTGTTTGATTTTTCATGTAGAGTCATTCTTTTATTTTTTTGCAAAAAATTTTAAGGGCTTCACCACTTTTCCTAACAGCCTATTTCATACTTTTATATTCAAACCATCCTTTCTGAAATGCCTATCTTGTCTTTTTCATTTTGTAAGACCTAAATTTTCCTTTTTAATCTGTTTGCTTTAAGTTGTCAAGTGAGGAGATTGAATATTCACGAGGGTAGATGTTAGTGTGTTACCCAGGATGGGAAGTTGAGTGGTTACTAATTTCATAGGTGTTTATCTAGTAGTTCATTAGTGAAAATGTTCAGGTTATAACTATTAGTCCCTTATTTATCCTCCTCACTGGGGAAGGGGATTCATTTCCCAACTTTCCTTTAAAATATTTATGAAGACAATAGAAGAAATACAAAAGTATAGTAGCACTAACCTCTAGCCATATTAACTAAAGATCTGACCTATCCCAGAAGAAATTCCCAATAATCAAATTGTGGAAAGGTCTTTGAGGAAGCTTGCAGGCTGAGCTGGTAAATAGTAGGATATTTCTACTCACTTCTTCTGTGTCATTGACCTTGGAGATAGGGAGCTTTCATTGACCAGGGAGTAAAAGTGAGTAAGAGAGTGTCCTCTGCATTCTGTGTTCTATACTGCTCACAAAAATTAGGGGATATTTTATCATTTCATATTCATTTTGAAATATCCCCTAATTTTTTTGGGCACTATATATGTTTTTTTTTTTAAACCACCCAGGGCATTATTATCTCCAACTCCCTGTCATTTCTTTCTATCAAATAGTGTTTTCTAATTCCAATTGGAGGTGAACATTTTCTGTAATCCACTATATCAGGGGCAATGGACAACCAGTGGTCTTTTTGTGAATAGATATGTGAAGACAGTAATAATAACTATCCGTAAGGACACTACTGTTATTACTAAT
The DNA here is from genome assembly GCF_036850765.1 of Saccopteryx bilineata. Taxonomy (NCBI): domain Eukaryota; kingdom Metazoa; phylum Chordata; class Mammalia; order Chiroptera; family Emballonuridae; genus Saccopteryx; species Saccopteryx bilineata. The sequence continues at coordinate 103,947,640 of NC_089490.1, forward strand.
AAACGTAGTGGCTAACATTGAGCCCTTACTGTAAAGCAGGCACTTACTTAGGCACTTATCATATTTTTACAACAATGAACTGAGACATAGAGAGGTTGGGTAACTTGCACATGGTCACATAGCTAATAAGTATGGAAGGTCAGAATTTGAACCTAGGTATCTGAGTCCAGGGCCCATAGTATAACCACTATGCTTTGTTGTCTCCCTTTGGGAAGAAGGAGCAGAACCTGGAATGGTCATGAGAACAGAATACTTTAAGACAGAGGTGTTACCCATTTAGATTTATGGATTGATAAAAATACTAAAGGCAATGGGGCTTTCAAAGCCTATTGTCACCTAAAAAAACATGCACATTATAAAAAGTATGTGCCTTGGAGCCAGGTGGTTTTGGTTCATATTCCCATTCTATCGCTTTAAATGTCTCCTATTTTGTTTGGTGGTGGTGGTGGTGGGTAATATTCAATATTCAACTACTAACTTGTGTCCTTTTTTTCTTCTTAAAATCTCGGCTATCGAGAAGAGAGTTGGTTTTGAGACTCTTCCCGCAGGTAAGTGATATAAATGCTACAATTAATTGTTTGTATGTCCATACCTCTTGGTGATTATTTGAATATATCTGAATGATAATTCTAGAAGTAGAATATAGGAATGACAATAATGTATGTTTATTTGCCCAGTGGCTTCATGGGGTTTATACCAACTGAAATTCCTACCTCAATATAGGTGTACCTGTTTCCTTGTATTTATCAAACTTAATTTTTTTCCCATCTTCTAGATGAGAATTAGTATCTCATTGCAGTTTTGCCTTCATTTAAAAATGAGCTAGTATTTTCTTCTGTACTCTTTTCTCAGTTATCTGTTCATGACCTTTGTTCACTTTTTGAATTGATTTTTATGTGTTCTTTATACACTCTATGAAATTAGCCCTTTGAAATTTTAATGTTTTCTTCCAGTTTATTGTTTGTGCGTTGGCTTTATTTATTTAGACAATTTAGACTTTTTATTCATACATATTTGAATTCAACCATTTTTTTTTCTTTTGTGGTTTGAGTCAGACCTTCGCCACTCAAGAGATCTTCTTTTTAAACCACATGCTTTCCGTTAGTACTTTTTTCTGCTTTTTATTTTTATGTTTAAATCTTTCCCGATTGGGGAATTCACTGTTGTAAAGGGAAAAGCAAGATGTTAATTGCCATGCCTATGATTAAGTTCCTGATGAGTCATGTACCATGGATTAAGATTCTGCTTTCTACCTTCAAAATAATCTGTTGGAATCACTTGTTTAATTTACTTGCAAAAATAAGTTCAGCAAGAACAAAAGTCTTCAATTTACTTTTTCATCCTCCAAAAAAAAAAAAAAAAAAGCCACCCAGTCTGGTTCAGTTAATTGTAACAGGACTGGAGGCGGCATAGGTCAGGGGGAGTGTTTAACTATTGTGAACTTGGTGAGCAAATGAGAACTATAAAACAAGCATGGTTTGCAGTTTTATGTGAACAAAGACAATTCTCTAGGGCTGGCATTTCTAAAACATGCAGTTTCCTATAACAAGAATTTATGTTCTCAACATTTTGTATGCTAACAGTCCTTGAAATTATTAAAACAAACCTTTGAATATTGTAGGAAAACTGTCTTATTCTGTAAACTTAGGCAAAAATTCAACTTTGAGATAACATGATACAGAATAAGTATAGGTTTAATATAATTTTTATGGAAACAGCTATATAAATATTCTCTAAACTCCTTCATTGTCTAGCTAAAACAAAGGGTAATGGCTAGCCCCATGCTTTGCATTTTTAAAAGCACTTGTGTTAACAACTCAAAGTTTCTCATTAAATAGCATTAAAACACACTGCTAGCATTACAACAGTTATTTTAACCAAGACTGAGTCAAAGACCTTGGGCACAGAAAAATGTACTTTAACTGATGGGAATAATGAACTTAGACTATATGATGTTGCAAAAACCCAGCGCTTAGTTTTAAAATTAGCAATTGATGAGAACCCTGTTGCAAAAATACTTTCTGTTGTCATGCTTACTAATTTTAATTCTTCTTAATCTTCTAAAAAGTTTAATTTTTAATTACACGATAAAATATTAGTACATTCACTTTTGCATTTACAACAAAATGGATGGATCTTGATAACATTATACAGAGTGAAATAAGTAAATCAGAAAAAACTAAGAACTGCATGATTCCATACATAGGTGGGACGTAAAAACGAGACTAGGAGTCATGGACAAGAGTGTGGTGGTTAAGAGGTGGGGGGGGGGGAGAGAGAGGGAGAGGGTGAGGGTGAGGGTGAGGGGCACAAAGAAAACCAGATAGAAGGTGATGGAGGACAATCTGACTTTGGGTGATAGGTATGCAACATAATTGAATGACAAGATAACCTAGAGATATTTTCTTTGAACATATGTACCCTGATTTATTGATGTCATCCCATTAAAATTAATAAAAATTTATAATAATAAAAAAAAACTTCTTTAAGAGCACTAGCTAAGGCCATGCCCTGAACATATGATGGGCAACATCTATGCAGAGGCAAATAAAATCATTTATAGATCCCTAAAACCCCCCCCCAAATACAATGAATACAATAGATTGACTAAAATATTTTGCCTCTACTTAACTGTTTTCCTCTCCTGCAAAATCCCACTTCAGACTATTAATGAGTTTGATGCTTATGCTTTCAGATTTATTTACTTCTTTACTCAACAATATACTTTTCAGTTCTATTCACACTAAGACATTTAGATCTTGTCAATTTCTTTTAAATGTTGCATAGTGTTCCATCAGATATGTGCATACACAATCACATTCCTCTACTGTAGTTTTATTTGAATTTTTCATTATTATGAATAACATTGCAGTTATTATGCTTGTCTTCTTATGTAACAATGATTATTTTTTTCTGAAGAAGAGTCCTAAAATTGGTATTTTGGGGTTATAGGATATGTACAATTTGAGTTTTAATAGATATTGTCAAATTATTCTCCAAAGTGGCTGTAGTAATTCATGTTTCCACCAGCAGTATATAAGAATACTGATTTCCCCGCCATCTTTTCAACACTTGATTTTGTCACTTTTAATTAATTTATTTATTTATTCATTTTAGAGAGGAGAGAGAGGGAGAGAGACAGAGAGAGAAGAGAGAGACAGGGGAGAGGAGCTGGAAGCATCAACTCCCACATGTGCCTTGACCAGGCAAGCCCAGGGTTTTGAACCGGCGACCTCAGCATTTCCAGGTCAACGCTTTATCCACTGCGCCACCACAGGTCAGGCGATTTTGTCACTTTTAAAATCATTGCTAATGAAGTGAATGTGAACTATCGATATATAGTATCTCTTTATTTTAATTTGCATTTCCCTGATTACTACTGAGTTGGTTATCTTTGGGTCATTTAAGTGTTTTTATTTATAAATTGACTGTTCTTATTCTTTGCCTATTTTTATTTTGTACTCTTTTTCGATTTTAATTTTTCATTTCTTATAATAGTTAAAATTTTTTTCAAATCTTAATCTTTTTTGTATTATTTGTGTTGCAACTATTTTACCAATGACAATGATTACTGTGGCTTTTTTTCTTTTCTTTTTTAAAATTTTATTTAGAAAATTAAATTTCATGGGGAAACATCAATCAATAAGAGCACATAGTTTTCAGGTACATATTTCTATAGCATTTGAACTTTATATTGTGTGGTGGTTTTGTTTTCAATATGTGGATTACATCTTTCTGCAACTCTGGAAAATTATTAGTCATTTATCCTTCAAATATTGTCTTTGTTACACATCTCTTTTCTCCTTTAATCATATTAATCTTGGCCCTTCTCTATATTCTCTTGTTTCTACTTGTCTTTCCTATTTTCTGTATTTCTTTTTCTCTCTATGCTGCATTAAAGTGACTTCTTATGGTCTATGTTCTAGTTCAGTAATTTCATTCTCTCTTTTGCTTTGTTCAATCTGTTATTAAACAAATTTAATTGAGTTTTTAAATTTAGACATTGTATTTTCATTGTTTATTTCTTGTTTCTTGTAGGTTATATTTTATAGCTTTTCCTTCCCTTCATATATTTTAAATTATGACCTTATTTCTTCAAACCTTGAATGATTATTTGTTCTACAATGTGTCTAATTATTCTAATCCGGGACAGTTTTGTGGATCTCTCTTTTTATTTTTTAATCAGTGAGAGGAGGGGAGGCAGAGACAGACTCCTGCACATGCCCCAACTGGGACCCACTTGACAAGCCTGCTAGGAGGCGATATTCTGCCCATCTGGGCCATTGCTCCATTGCTCAGCAACTGAGTTCTTTTTAGCACCTGAGGCAGGCTATGGAGTCATCCTCAGTGCCTGGGGCCAACTCGCTCCAATAGAGCCATGGCTGCAGGAGGGGGGGGGGGAGAGAGAGAGAGAGAGAGAGAGAGAGAGGCAAAAGGGGGAGGGGTGGAGAAGCAGATAGTCGCTTCTCCTGTGTGCCCTGACCAAAAATCAAACCCAGGACATCCACACACTGGGCTGATGCTCTACCACTGAGCAAACCATCCAGGACCTGTGGATCTCTTTTTGCTGGCTTTTTATATTTCTGTTCTCACTCACAGTATAATGTTCTCTTGTGGGCTTGGTTATTTTTTACTATGTACTACCAGTTGTCCTTGTAACATTATTTGTGAGGATTCTCTAGGGCTTAGGGTGAAGTTTTCTTCTCTAGTTAGGATTTGCATTTGTTCTTGTCAGAGTCCCAGAGGTATAAACAGTCCAAAACCACTTTAAACTAAATTTACAGCTTGAGGTTTCCTGGACCACCCCACTGATGTGAGTTAGGGTTGAAAATCTATGCAAGAGCTCATTTGTGGTTACCATTTTTAAGAGACAGGTTTTTCTTATTCTATTTTTCCCTTTCTCCTTTGCTCAGCATGAAATCCCATTCTCCTGCATGTGGATTGTGGTTAGGAAGGTGCATTTACTTACTTCAGAGTTTCGGTTTAATGTGCTCATTTTCTATTTGGTTCCTCAGGTCAGGTGGGATCTGGACTTTGATGGTCAGGTGGGTTCTGGACTTTGATGTATATACATACTCCATGTGCCTTGAAGTTACCTATATTGCATCTCTATTTTATATAGATGAGCAGATATCCTCAGGGAAAAGCAGCTTAGCCTGACCAGGCGATGACACAGTGGATAGAGCGTCGGACTGGGATGCGGAGGACCCAGCTTCAAGACTCCGAGGTTGCCAGTTTGAGTGCAGGCTCAGCTTGTTTGAGTAAAGCCCACCAGCTTGGACCCAAGGTTGCTGGTTCGAGCAAGGGGTTACTTGGTCTGCTGAAGGCCCACGGTCAAGGCAAACATGAGAAAGCAATCAATGAACAATTAAGGTGTCGCAACAAAAAACCGATGATTGATGCTTCTCATCTCTCTCCATTCCTGTCTGTCTGTCCCTCTCTCTGACTCTCTCTCTTTCGCTTAGTGGCTCTTTACTTTCCTAGTTATTCACTTTCATCTTCTTTTTAAAAATATTTTATTTATTGATTTTACAGAAAGAAGAGGGGGAGAGTAAGAAGTATCAGTTCATAGTCGCTTAACTTTAGTTGTTCAATGCTTGCTTGTTGCTTGTCATATGTGCCTTGACCAGGCACACTCAGGGCTTTGAACAGGCGACCTCAGCATTCCAGGTCGAGTATCCACTGCGTCACCACAGGCCAGGCTATCTCCTTTTTTTTTAAAGTTTGTCTTGACTTCTCAACCTCACTATCTTTGGAGTTCTTTGATGCTCTTAAGAAAACAATTTTAGTAATTATAATTGTTATGAATAAGCTAGCCTGCCATTTCTGGAAGGTGTAGGAAATTCAAAAAAATTATCTGAATGCTTATAGAATTATTCCTTTTTTTGTAATTAAAAAATATCACTAGGATGCTTTGAGGTGACAACTTTTTAGAATTTTTTTTTCTGGTACACAGTAAGTCCTTTTGGTCTACTGATCTGAGGCTCAGTGCCCCAGCTAAATGATGTTTTCATTTTACTGTATCTTTATTTATCACCTCTGTTTCATATCTTCCAATTATTTCTTTGGAGACTGAGTTCTTTATATTCGTTATTTTTATGTTTTGGGTCTTTTTACTTCATATTTTATAAGCATTCTTCAGCTTAGCCACCATATAAGTGATTTTTTCCCCTGCAATTTTGTTGCTATTATAATTTCTACTTCTAGTAATGTGTAGGATATTTATATGATATTATTTACTTCATTATAGCTTTTCTTTATTTTTCTACTTCTATTTTGTCTCAGTATTTAGTTGTTTCCAAGTTATGTTTCTTTACCTATTTAGAAAATCTATGATTTTTGTAATTTTATTAGATACTACTTCCTGGTATAAATCCTTTATAAAAATGATTTTATCTCTATCAGTAATCACTATACTTATTCATTCTTTATTTGTGGCATATTTGTATTGATCCAGTGTGATTTTATTTATTCATTTTCCAAAATTTTTATGATCATTATAAAAAAAACCTGAGACAATAATAACTTAGATGGTGGATTCCACTGAAAAGAATTAATCAGGGAAATGAAATGTAAGTATCTACTATACAATAAAAGGAGGCAAACCATATTTTTTTATCATAATTTTCTTCCATTATTGTTTTTTTTTTTATAAATAAATTTTTATTTTAATGGGGTGACATCAATAAATCAGGGTACATACATTCAAAGAAAACATTTCCAGGTTATCTTGTCATTTAGTTATGTTGCATACCCATCACCCGAAGAGAGATCGTCCTCCGCCACCCTCCATCCAGTTCTCTCTGTACCCCTCCCCCTCCCCCCTCTCCCTCCTTCCCTCCCCCCACCCCCCATAGCCACCACACTCCTGTTCATGCCTCTTAGTCTCGCTTTTATGTCCCACCAATGTATGGAATCCTGCAGTTCCTGTTTTTTTCTGATTCGATTATTTCACCCCGCACAATGCTACCAAGACTCCACCATTCCGCTATAAGTGATCCGATGTCACCATTTCTCCTAGCTGAATAATATACCATGGTGTATATGTGCCCCATCTTCTTCATCCAGTCCTCTATTTTTTTTTTTACAGTGATTAAGAGCCTTTAAGCAAACTCTTGGCGAATACAGCAAGAATCCATAAATGAGTAGTGTCCTTAACATGTTCCCCAAGTCCAAGTTGACCCCATCACCATGCCAAATCCCTGAAAAATGCAACCCAACCACAGTTCAGTCTGTTAGGAGCTGTCACAGGGAGCAGGAGTCCAGGAAAGTTCCCCACAGGAAAAGTCCGCATGGCACTGGAATTGTTGTCACCATTCTATACTTTGCAGCTCATGTCCAAGTCCCAATGACCGCTGCTTCTAGCTGGTAATGATTCAGGTAGACTGGAAAAAGCCATTTGCAGCATGCGTGGATATGGAGCTCCTGTTCTCCTCTGCCTGGAGAGTTGAGACCAGGTTGCTTTTCCCTGGAGCTCTGTGGCTGTGGCCTGGTAAAGAGAACCTTGGGATACACTAAGCTTGGTGGCAAAGGTAAATTCATAATACAAGTTGGCAAAAGGGGGAAAGAGAGCTCTAAATTAAGAGTAGGTCCCAGCCTGAAATATGAGTGGGGCATTGAGGTAGGAGGGATAAAGGAAACACTATATATTAAGCAAAGCAGCAGAAAATAGGACTATCAACACCCACAACAGAGATCTTTGAGGGAAGAATAAAAAACCTGACTATTCAGGCAAGACATAGTTAAGTGGCCCTTGTGCAAATGAGATCAGTTTACCTGCTTCTTGGAAGAAATACCCTAGGCTCGTCCACAGTGTCGTAGATGGGGCCGACGGCCCTGGGCACCTTCAGCCTTCAGTGGCAAACCCCAGCTTTCTGGGCAAAGTTAGGTCATAGGTGGCTGGAGCAGGGCTGGAAGAGACTGAACCCTCCCTTAGAGGAGCGAGGGGGAAGCCCACCTTCCAGTGTCCCTGTTTCCTCACAGCAGAGGCGTGTAAGCCTGGCAGGCTTTAGCTCAATGACCTTCCTTTCCACTATTGAAGCAGGACCCAGATGGCATCCTATGAGACCCCTTTGGGGTGTTGGAGCCTTTAAGGGTGTATCCTAAAAGCTGGTAGTTCCCCCTGATCTCTATTGGGCTTTTTCTGCCTCTAGGTATCTTAAGAGCCATTCTCAGAAGATCTCGCTGAGGGGTTTGAGGATCCCCATCCGCCTATATAAATCTTTTCCATATATCTGGAGCTATTTGGAAAAAAGACAGAACAGTGTTATTAGCTAGATCTAATAAAGAAGGTAGTAGTTTGCAGGCGAAAAAGATTTGGTGTCTCCTGTTCATCAGCATTCAAAAGAAATGTAAATTTTTTTTTTAAGTAAAAAGCATGATATGGTAGACCCGTCGGAGTCATTGGCCTGGTGTGCAGGATTCCTGGGTTCGATTCCCGGCCAGAGCACACAGGAGAAGCGCCCATCTACCTCTCCACTCCCTCCCCTCTCCTTCCTCCCAGTCCCCCTCCTCCCGCCCACAGCCAAGGCTCCACCAGAGCAAATCCACCCTGGGCACTAAGGATGGCCCCATGGCCCCCGCCCCAGTCGCTAGAATGGCTCCGGTTGTAACAGAGCAACATCCCAGATGGGCAGAGCATTTCCCCCGGTAGGCATGCCAGGTGGATCCCAGTCAGGCGCATGCAGGAGTCTGTCTGACTGCCTCCCCATCCCCATCCTCAGAAATATACAAAAAATAAATAAATAAAAGAAAAAATACTAAAAAAAAACCCCCCACAAAAAGGGGGGGGGCATTCCCTTGTGCTAAAGCTCCAGGGAGCATGGAGTGAGCTTGAGTATGTCCTATGAAACATGGAGCTCTATGTTTACTTATAAGTCTTTGAAGAAGGAGGAACTGCTGAAATAGTTTATCAGCATTTGTCCCTAAGACAGCAGTCTTTATAGTGGAAACACCATAAGTAAATATTTGCAGTCTGTAGATTAAGGGGGGAATATGGCAAATGATGAAAAGCCATGATCTTTGTGCCCCTCCCCTCCCCCAACACCCTCCCTCTCCTCCCCCCACCCTGTAACCCCAACACTGTTGTTCATGTCTCTGAGTCTCATCTTTATGTCCCACCTATGTATGGAAACATATAGTTCTTAGTTTTTCTCTGATTTACTTCTTTCACTCAGTATAATGTTATCAAGGCCCATCCATGTTGTTGTAAAAGATCCTATGTCATCATTTCTTATGGCTGAGTAGTATTCCATAGTATATATATACCAAAGCTTTTTAAGCCACTCGTCCTCTGATGGACACTTGGGCTGTTTCCAAATCTTTGCTATTGTGAACAATGCTGCCATAAACATGGGGGTGCATTTCTTCTTTTCAAACAGTGCTATGGTGTTCTTGGGGTGTATTCCTAACAGTGGTATAGCTGGGTCAAAAGGCAGTTCAATTTTTAATTTCTTGAGGAATCTCCATACTGTTTTCCACCGTGGCTGCACCAGTCTGCATTCCCACCAGCAGTGCAGGAGGGTTCCCTTTTCTCCACATCCTCGCCAGCACTTATTCTGGGTTGTTTTATTGATGAGCGCCATTCTGACTGGTGTGAGGTGATATCTCATTGTGGTTTTAATTTGCATTTCTCTAATCATTAGTGATGTTGAACATTTTTTCATATGCCTATTGGCCATCTGTGTGTCCTCTTTGGAGAAGTGTCTATTCATCTCTTTTGCCCATTTTTGGATTGGGTTGTTTGTCTTCCTGGTATTAAGTTTTACAAGTTCTTTATAAATTTTAGTTATTAGCCCCTTATCAGACGCTATGTCAAATATATTCTCCCATTGTGTAGTTTGTCTTTTTATTCTGTTCTTATTGTCTTTAGCTGTGCAGAAGCTTTTTAGTTTGATAAAGTCCCATTTGTTTATCCTGTCTTTTATTTCACTTGCCTGTGGAGACAAATCAGCAAATATGTTGCTGCGAGAGATGTCAGAGAGCTTACTGCCTATGTTTTCTTCTAAGATGCTTATGGTTTCACGGCTTACATTCAAGTCTTTTATCCATTTTGAGTTTATTTTTGTCAGTGGTGTAAGTTGGTGGTCTAGTTTCATTTTTTTGCAGGTAGCTGTCCAGTTTTCCCAACACCATTTGTTGAAGAGGCTGTCTTTACTCCATTGTATTGTCTTACCTCCTTTGTCAAATATCAGTTGTCCGTAGAGCTGTGGGTTTATTTCTGAGTTCTCTGTTCTGTTCCATTGATCTATGTGCCTGTTCTTATGCCAGTATCATGCTGTTTTGAGTACAATGGCCTTATAATATAACTTGATATCTGGAAGTGTGATACCTCCCGCTTTTTTCTTCCTTTTCAGGATTGCTGAGGCTATTCGTGTTCTTTTTTGGTTCCATATAAATTTTTGGAATATGTGTTCTATATCTTTGAAGTAAGTCATTGGTATTTTCATTGGTATTGCATTGAATTTATAAATTGCTTTGGGTAATATAGACATTTTAATGATGTTTATTCTTCCTAACCATGAGCACGGTATATGCCTCCACTTATTCGTATCTTCCCTGATTTCTTTTATCAATGTTTTATAATTTTCCAAGTACAAGTCTTTAATCTCCTTGGTTAGATTTATTCCTAGGTACTTTATTTTTTTGGTTGCAATGGTAAAGGGGATTGATTCCCTGATTTCTCTTTCTGACAGTTCATTATTAGTTTATAAAAATGCCTCTGATTTCTGAGTATTGATTTTATATCCTGCCACCTTGCCAAATTCTTTTATCAAGTCTAGTAGTTTTTTGACTGAGACTTTAGGGTTTTCTATATACAATATCATGTCATCTGCAAATAATGATAGTTTTATTTCTTCTTTTCCAATTTGGATGCCTTTTATTTCTTTTTCTTGTCTGATTGCTGTGGCGAGGACTTCCAGAACTATGTTGAATAAGAGTGGTGAAAGGGGGCACCCCTGCCTTGTTCCTGATCTTAAGGGGATTGCTTTTAATTTTTGCCCATTGAGTATGATGTTGGCTGTGGGTTTGTCATAGATGGCCTTTATCATGTTTAGGTATGTTCCCTGTATTCCCACTTTGCTGAGAGTTTTGATCATGAATGGGTGCTGGACTTTATCAAATGCTTTTTCTGCATCTATTGAAATTATCATGTGGTTTTTCTCCTTCCTTTTGTTTATGTGATGAATCACATTGATTGATTTGAGAATATTGTACCAGCCTTGCCTCCCAAGAATAAATCCTACTTGATCATGGTGTATGATTTTTTCCATATATTGCTGGATCCGGTTTGCTAATATTTTATTGAGGATTTTTGCATCTAAGTTCATCAGGGATATTGGCCTATAATTTTCTTTCTTTGTGTTGTCTTTGCCTGGTTTTGGAATCAGAATTATGCTTGCCTCATAAAAGGAGTTTGGAAGTCTTCCTTCCTCTTGAATTTTTTGAAATAGCTTGAGAAGGATAGGAGTTAGTTCTTCTTTTAATATTTGGTAGAATTCACTTGTGAAGCCATCAGGCCCAGGACTTTTCTTTTTTGGGAGTTTTTTGATAGCTGTTTTAATCTCATTTGTTGTAATTGGTCTGTTTAGATTTTCTGATTCCTCCAGATTGATTTTTGGAAGATTATATGATTCAAGGAATTTGTCCATTTCATCTAGGTTGTCTAGTTTTTTGGCGTACAGTTCTTCATAGTATTTTCTTACAATATTTTGTATTTCTGTTGTGTCAGTTGTTATTTCTCCACTCTCGTTTCTAATTTTATTTATTTGAGTCCTCTCTCTTTTTTTCTTGGTGAGTCTTGTTAAAGGTTCATCGATCTTGTTTACCTTTTCAAAGAACCAGCTCCTGGTTTCATTGATCCTCTGTATTGTTTCTTTAGCCTCTATGTCATTTATTTCTGCTCTGATCTTTATTATTTTCTTCCTTCTACTAGCTCTGGGCTTTACTTGTTGTTCTTTTTCTAGTTCTTTTAGATGCAGAGTTATGTTGTTTATTTGAGCTTTTTCTAGCTTCTTGAGGTATGCCTGTAATGCTATAAACTTCCCTCTCAGGACTGCTTTTGCTGTGTCCCATAAATTTTGATTTGATGTATGCTCATTATCATTTGTTTCTAGGAATTTTTTAATTTCTTCTTTGATCTCAATGTTAACCCATTCATTGTTTAATAACATGCTATTTAGTTTCCAAGTGTTTGAATGTTTTTCAATTTTTCTATTGTGGTTGATTTCTAGTTTAATGCCATTGTGATCAGAGAAAGTGCTCGATATGATTTCAATCTTCTTAAATTTGTTGAGCCCGCTTTTGTGCCCTAACATGTGGTCTATTCTAGAGAATGTACCATGAGCACTTGAAAAGAATGTATATTCTGCTGTTTTAGGGTGAAAGGTTCTGAAGATATCTATTAAATCGAGTTTATCTAATATGTCCTTTAAGTCTGCTGTTTTTTTGTTAATTTTCTTTCTTGAGGATCTATCTAATGATGTTAATGGGGTATTGAAATCTCCTACTATTATAGTATTGCTGTTGATCTCGCCCTTTAAGTCTATCAAAGTCTGCTTTATATATTTAGGTGCTCCTATATTAGGTGTGTAGATATTTATAATGGTTATATCTTCCTTTTGGATTGCTCCTTTTATCATTATGTAGTGACCTTCTTTATCTCTAACTATGGTCTTTGTTCTAAAGTCCATTTTGTCTGACATAAGTATTGCTACCCCAGCTTTTTTTTCATTTCCATTTGCGTGAAATATTTTTTTCCATCCTTTTATCTTCAGTCTGTGTATATCTTTTGATTTAAGGTGTGTCTCTTGTAGACAGCATATGTATGGGTCCTGTTTTCTTATCCATGCAGCTACCCTATGTCTCTTGATCGGATCATTTAATCCATTAACATTTAAGGTTATTACTGATATGTAATTGTTTATTGCCATTTTTTTTCTTTAAAACTGTTTTTCTCTTTTGCTATATTCTTTTTTTCCTTTGATCTGTTTACCACAGGTCCCTTAGCATTTCTTGCAGCCTTGGTTTGGTTGCAGTGAAATCCTTGAGCTTTTTTGTCTGTAAAGCTTTTTATTTCTCCTTCAATTTTAAATGATAGCCTTGCTGGATAAAGTAGTCTTGGTTGTAGGTTCTTGTTCTGCATTACTTTGAATATTTCTTGCCATTCCCTTCTGGCCTCAAGTGTTTCTGTTGAGAAGTCAGAAGTCATCCTTATGGGGGCTCCTTTGTAGGTGATAGTCTTTTTTTCTCTAGCAGCTTTTAATATTTTCTCTTTATCATTTAGCTTTGGTAATTTAATTATGATGTGTCTTGGTGTTGGTTTCTTTGGGTTTCTCCTTAATGGAGTTCTCTGTGCTTCCTGAACATGTGAAATGTTTTCCTGCCTTAATTGGGGGAAGTTTTCCATTATAATATGTTTGAACAAAGTCTCTATCCCTTGTTCTTTCTCTTCTTCTTCAGGAACCCCTTTGATGCGGATATTATTTCTCTTCATGTTGTCACAGAGCTCTCTTAGAGTTTCCTCAGACTTTTTGAGTCTCTTTTCTTTTTTCTGCTCTGCTTCTGTGCCTTTATTTATTGTGTCCTCTAACTCACTGATTCGATTCTCTGCTTCATCCATCCTGCTTTTAATTCCTTCCATTGTATTCTTTATTTCAGATATTGTATTTGTCATTTCTGTCTGATTCTTTTTTATTATTTCAATGTCCTTTTTTATATTTGTTATCTCTTTATTTAGGTTTTCATAGTGGCCATCTATGGTGGTTCTAATATCTTTGAGCATCCTAACAATCGTTATTTTAAACTCTGCATCTGGTAATTTGGTTATATCTGATTCACTTAGGTCCTTTTCTGGGGATTTCTCTTGGTTTATTTGTGTTGTATTTCTCTGCCTCCGCATTTTCTCTTCACGAGAGTGGCTGTGATCATGTGCTCGGGTGCACAAGGGTTGGTGGCTTTGGCCTATGCCCCGCCCCCGTGTGTGACGTTATGCTCGGTCCTGAGGGCACTGGCGAGCACCTTTGCTCAGCTGCGGGTCTCCGCCTGTTTCCAAGCTTTCGCCCTGCCTTTGCAGGATGATCCCACTCAAGGAACAGCTGCTAGCCTTGGCTCTACTGCCAGGCAGGGCTGCGTGCCCAAGCTCAGCTTCATAGCGCAACTCTGCCTCTTCTGGGCTTTTGGCTCCACCCTCGCGGGAGGAGCCGGCTACCAAGTCAGACCGCAAGCCTGGGTTGCATGGGCGGGGCAGGGATGTGCTCCTCTGCCCTTGCCCCGGGGCTGGTTTCTACCCTTTCTGGGTTTCCCGCCCTTCTCCCGGAGGCTGGATTACAGGCTGCCAGCAGCTGAGCTTGGCCGCTTTTGCACGCCCCCTTCTCCCTAGCCAGGCAAGATTGAGCTCACACCTGAGCCCACTGGTGGCCAGCTGGCTTCCGCCCCTGCCAGCAGAACCGCGCTTTTGTCTCCCGCTGCCGCCCGCTCTCCCGTGCGCCCTCAGCCGCGTGGGTGGGGGCGTTGCAGCTCGGACCCTAAGACTCACTACTGTAGACCCGAAAGCTCCCTCCTTCTATGCGACTCTGCTCTGAATGCTGCGGGGGAGCTTGTTTGGCTGCTCTCCTGCGTCCCTTTGCTGGTATTGCTGTTTCCGGGGGAAATATTCACTTCAGCTTTGGGGAGTGCCTCGTCCCAGGGGTTAGGGTGGCTATCTCTCAAAATGTTTCTCCCTATGCCTCCTAGATTGCACTCTCTTCCTGTTACTGTGGTTTTCTCCTCTCTCCTCCCGTCCCCAGGAGCCCCGGGTGAGTGTTTGTGAGAGAGATGTTCTGCGTGGTCCCTTTAAGAAGGATCCTGGGTCTGAGAAATCAGACTCTCTCACAAACAGTATCCTGACTTGTTTCCAGCTAAATACTGTCCTTACGCCTCTTCTGGGGTCTGGGGCTGCAGGCTGGGGCTTTGTTCCTGGGGCTCAGGACCCTTCCCCCTCTGCTAAACTCACTTCCCACCACATGAGTCTCTCCCTGCTGCCCTTCGCTCCGAGAAGCTGGGCAGCCCTCTCCGCGTTTCCGCTTTTCCTACCAGTCTCTGGGTGGCTTCTTCAGCGTTCCTGGGTTGAAGAGTCCTTTTAGTTTAGTCCAAAGTTGGTTTTTCCAGCTGATAGTTCATAAAATTAGTTTGTAATCCACATTGGTTCTAGGAGGTAGATGCTGGTGCGTCCGCCTACTCCAGCGCCATCTTGTCTCTCCCATATTTTTTAATAATATAAACATCATGAGGAAAATAGTTAATCCTTAGCACTTTATTTGTACAAAAGCATTTTTTTAACTTTTCTTTTTTTAATTTATGATTTAAATTTGTGTTTACATAGATTCAAGTGTCCCACTGAATACATCCCCCCACCCCCTTATTCCCTTCAGCCTTCCCATGCCCCCTCTCCCCAATGCCTTCCCCCCTTCCCTCCAGGATTTGCTGTCCTGTTCTCTATAATGCTGTGTTATGTATATATAAATATAATTTCATTAATCTCTTTCCCTTCTCTGATTTCATCTTCTCTTCTACAATGTGTCCGTAAAGTCATTGTGCACTTTTGACCAGTTACAGGAAAGCAACAAAAGACAATAGAAATGTGAAATCTGCACCAAATAAAAGAAAAACCCTCCCAGTTTCTGTAGGATGATGTGGCAGCATGTGCACATGCACAGATGATGACGTAACACCTTGTATACAGCGGAGCAGCCTACGGCCATGCCAGTTGAGATGTGAACAGTACAGAGGAAAGTTCAGTGTGTTCTGTGGCTTGCTAAATTTGAATCTGTAACCAAAGTGCAACGTGAATATTGGTGTGTTTATAACGAAGCACCATCACATAAGAATAACATTACTTGGTGGGATAAGCAGTTGAAGGAAACCGGCAATTTGGTGGAGAAACCCCGTTCTGATAGGCCATCAGTCAGTGACGAGTCTGTAGAGGCTATACGGGATAGCTACCTAAGGAACCCTAAAAAATCTGTGCGTGAGCCCACATCGAACTGCACTGAATAGATATGAAACTGGGAGAGTTTTCCTTTTATTTGGTGCAGATTTCACATTTCTATCGTCTTTTGTTGCTTTGCTGTGACCAGTCAAAAGTGCACCATAACTACAGACACACTGTATTTTCCCTCTGACCACTTTCCCTCTGGTCCCCTTGATCCTGCCTCTGCCTCAGTTCCATTGCTCAGTTCACATTATTCATTGGATTCCTTAAATGAGTGAGGTCATATGATATTTTTCTTTCTCTGCCTGGGTTATTTCACTTAGCATGATAGTTTCCAGGTCCATCCACGTTGTCATGAAAGGTAAGATTTCCTTCTTCCTTACAGCTGCGAAGCATTCCATTGTGTATATGTACCACCGCTTTTAAATCCACTCCTCCACTGATGGACACTTGGGCTGTTTCCAGATCTTGGCTATTGTAAACAATGCTGTAATAAACACGGGGGTGCATTTTTAACAAATGCATTGTACAAATGCATTTGTACAAAAGCATTTTTAACAATGCATATAAATAAATGTGAGAACTCATTTGGGTCTAAAAAGGAGCCTGAAATGGAAATTCCAAAGACAAATTTAGAAATGTGGATGTTTAGATGTTTTTGCTTTGCTAATTAATTTTTATTCATTAAATGCTATAGAGAAAAGTGTATAAATGAACAGAATTGAAGCAACATTGAGACAGCATGTGGGTGTGTACCTATCGACAGCACTTTAAGAAAGATAAATTCAATCTTAAAGTATTTATGAATATCCAATGAATAGAAACATTCATTCAGAAAACACTTACTGAACTTATTATGTTTCAGATACTGTGTTAGAACGTAGGTGCAAAGCTTCTGTTCTTGAGAAGGTCAGAGCCTAGGTAGGGGCTGGTAAGCACAAACATTAAATAAATTCTTACAATGTGGTATTCTTTCTCTCCTCTTCCCACTCAGAATATCTAAAAGTGATTTATACACTGAAATATACAGTCATATACTTATATATATCATGTATCTGTATATGTTATGTATCTTGGAAGGTACAGAAGAAAATCAATCATCTGTATACATACAAGGAAGTCAGTAACAAAGATAATATTTGCATAAAATATTTTTCCCTTTCTGTTTCTTTTTTTTTTTTTTTTTTTTTACATTTTCTTTTCTTTTTCTTTTTTTTTTTAAATAATTTTATTTTTTAATGGGGTGACATCAATAAATCAGGATACATATATTCAAAGATAACAAGACCAGGGTATCTTGTCGTTCAATTATGATGCATACCCGTCACCCAAAGTCAGATTGTCCTCTGTCACCTTCTATCTTGTTTTCTTTGTGCCCCTCCCCCTCCCCCTTTTCCTCTCCCATTCCCCCCTCCCCCTGTAACCACCACACTCTTATCAATGTCTCTTAGTTTCACTTTTATGTCCCACCGATGTATGGAATAATGCAGTTCCTGGTTTTTTCTGATTTACTTATTT
Organism: Saccopteryx bilineata; assembly: GCF_036850765.1. NCBI lineage: Eukaryota > Metazoa > Chordata > Mammalia > Chiroptera > Emballonuridae > Saccopteryx > Saccopteryx bilineata. Next base: position 103,965,128 of record NC_089490.1, read on the forward strand.
CGCTTCGTATCATGTTATCTAGATCCCACCATTTTGCTGTAAATGTTCCGATGTCATCATTTCTTATGGCTGAGTAGTATTCCATAGTGTATATGTGCCACATCTTCTTTATCCAGTCATCTATTGACGGGCTTTTTGGTTGTTTCCATGTCCTGGCCACTGTGAACAATGCTGCAATAAACATGGGGCTGCATGTGTCTTTACGTATCAATGTTTCTGAGTTTTTGGGGTATATACCCAGTAGAGGGATTGCTGGGTCATAAGGTAGTTCTATTTTCAGTTTTTTGAGGAACCACCATACTTTCTTCCATAATGGTTGTACTACTTTACATTCCCACCAACAGTGTATGAGGGTTCCTTTTTCTCCACAGCCTCTCCAACATTTGCTATTACCTGTCTTGCTAATAATAGCTAATCGAACAGGTGTGAGGTGGTATCTCATTGCTGTTTTGATTTGCATTTCTCTAATAGCTAAAGAAGATGAGCATCTTTTCATATATCTGTTGGCCATTTGTATTTCTTCCTGGGAGAAGTGTCTGTTCATATCCTCTTCCCATTTTTTTATGGGATTGTTTGTTTGTTTGTTGTTGAGTTTTATGAGTTCTTTGTATATTTTGGATATTAGGCCCTTATCTGAGCTGTTGTTTGAAAATATCATTTCCCATTTAGTTGGCTTTCTGTTTATTTTGTTATCAGTTTCTCTTGCTGAGCAAAAACTTCTTAGTCTGATGTAGTCCCATTCATTAATTTTTGCCGTCACTTCTCTTGCCTGTGGAGTCAAATTCATAAAATGCTCTTTAAAACCCAGGTCCATGAGTTGAGTACCTATGTCTTCTTCTATGTACTTAATTGTTTAAGGTCTTATGTTTAGATCTTTGATCCATTTTGATTTAATTTTAGTACAGGGGGACAAACTGTAGTCCAGTTTCATTCTTTTGCATGTGGCTTTCCAGTTTTCCCAGCACCATTTATTGAAGAGGCTTTCTTTTCTCCATTGTGTGTTGTTGGCCCCTTTATCAAAAATTATTTGACTATATATATGTGGTTTTATTTCTGGACTTTCTATTCTGTTCCATTGGTCTGAGTGTCTATTTTTCTGCCAATACCATGCTGTTTTGATTGTCGTGGTTCTATAATAGAGTTTGAAGTCAGGTATTGTAATGCCCCCAGCTTCATTCTTTTTCTTTAGGATTGCTTTGGCTATTCGGGGTTTTTTATAGTTCCATATAAATCTGATGCTTTTTTGCTCTATTTCTTTAAAAAACGTCATTGGAAGTTTGATGGGAATTGCATTGAATTTGCATATTGCTTTGGGTAATATAGCCATCTTGATTATATTTATTCTTCCTAGCCAAGAACAAGGTATATTCTTCCATCTCATTATATCTTTTTCAATTTCCCTTAACAATGGTTTATAGTTTTCATTATATAAGTCCTTTACATTCTTTGTTATGTTTATTCCTAAGTATTTTATTTTTGTTGTTGCAATCGTGAAGGGGATTATTCTTTTGAGTTCCTTCTCAGTTGTTTCATTGTTGGCATATAGAAAGGCTATTGACTTCTGAATGTTAATTTTGTATCCTGCGACCTTACTGTATTGGCTTATTGTTTCTAGTAGTCTTTTTGTGGATTCTTTGGGGTTTTCAATGTATAGGATCATATCATCTGCAAAAAGTGATACCTTTACTTCTTCTTTTCCGATATGGATGCCTTTTATTTCTTTGTCTTGACTGATTGCTCTGTCTAGAACCTCTAGTACCACATTAAATAGGAGTGGAGAGAGTGGACAACCCTGTCTTGTTCCTGATTTAAGGGGGAAAGCCTTCAGTTTAGTGCCATTTAATATGATGTTAGCTGATGGTTTATCATATATGGCCTTTATCATGTTGAGATATTTTCCTTCTATACCCATTTTGTTGAGAGTCTTAAACATAAAATTGTGTTGTATTTTATCGAAAGCCTTTTCTGCATCTATTGATAAGATCATGTGGTTTTTGTTCTTTGTTTTGTTGATATGGTGTATTACGTTAACCGTTTTATGTATGTTGAACCATCCTTGAGATTCTGGGATGAATCCCACTTGATCATGATGTATTATTTTTTTAATATGTTGTTGTATTCGATTTGCTAGTATTTTGTTTAGTATTTTAGCATCTGTATTCATTAGAGATATTGGTCTGTAGTTTTCTTTTTTTGTGCCATCCTTGCCTGGTTTTGGTATGAGGGTTATGTTGGCCTCATAAAATGTGTTTGGAAGTATTGCTTCTTCTTCAATTTTTTGGAAGACTCTCTGTAGAATAGGAACCAAGTCTTCTTTGAATGTTTGATAAAATTCGCTGGTATAGCCGTCAGGGCCTGGACTTTTATTTTTGGGGAGGTTTTTAATGGTTTTTTCTATTTCTTCTCTACTGATAGGTCTGTTTAGGCTTTCTGCTTCTTCTTGACTCAGTCTAGGAAGGTTGTATTGTTCTAGGAATTTATCCATTTCTTCTAGGTTGTTGAATTTAGTGGCATAAAGTTTTTCATAGTATTCTACAATAATTCTTTGTATATCTACGGTGTCTGTGGTGATTTCTCCTCTTTCATTTTGGATTTTGTTTATACGAGTTCTTTCTCATTTTTCCTTGGTAAGTCTTGCCAAGGGTTTGTCAATTTTGTTGATCTTTTCAAAGAACCAGCTCCTTGTTCTATTAATTTTTTCTATAGTTTTTCTGTTCTCTATTTCATTTATTTCTGCTCTGATTTTTATTATCTCCTTTCTTCGGCTGGTTTTGGGTTGTCTTTGTTCTTCTTTTTCTAGTTCCTTAAGGTGGGAAGTTAAGTGGTTCACTTGGGCTCTCTCTTGATTGTTCCTATATGCCTGAAGCGATATGAACTTCCCTCTTATCACTGCTTTTGCTGCATCCCATAGATTCTGATATGTCGTATTGTCATTTTCATTAGTCTGTATATATCTTTTGATCTCTGCACTTATTTCTTCTTTGACCCATTCATTTTTTAAAAGTATGTTGTTTAGTTTCCACATTTTTGTGGGATTTTTTTCCTCTTTTTTGCAGTTGAATTCTAGTTTCAAGGCTTTATGATCAGAAAATATGCTTGGTACAACTTCGATTTTTCTGAATTTGCTGATGTTGTTTTTGTGGCCCAACATATGGTCAATTCTTGAGAATGAGCCATGTACACTGGAGAAGAATGTATACTCAGTCACTTTGGGATGAAATGTCCTGTAGATGTCTATAATATCCAGGTGCTCTAGTGTTTTGTTTAAGGCCACTATGTCTTTGTTGATTCTCTGTTTGGATGACCGATCTAGAGCCGTCAGTGGTGTATTGAGGTCTCCAAGTATGATTGTATTTTTGTCAGTTTTTGTTTTAAGGTCAATAAGTAGCTGTCTTATATATTTTGGTGCTCCTTGGTTTGGTGCATATATATTAAGAATTGTTATGTCTTCTTGATTCAGTGTCCCCTTAGCCATTATGAAATGGCCATTTTTATCTCTGAGTACTTTTCCTGTCTTGTAGTCAGCATTATCCAATATGAGTATTGCTACACCTGCTTTTTTTTGGATGTTATTTGCTTGGAGTATTGTTTTCCAGCCTTTCACTTTGAATTTGTTTTTATCCTTGTTACTTAGATGAGTTTCCTGTAGGCAGAATATAGTTGGATTTTCTTTTTTAATCCATTCTGCTACTCTGTGCCTTTTTATTGGTGAGTTTAATCCGTTTACATTTAGTGTAATTATTGATACTTGTGAGTTCCCTATTGCCATTTTATATCTTGCTTTCTGTTAGTTTTGTGTCTTGTTTGATCCTTCTCTTTCGTTTTTCTATCTTTTGTTTTTATTTGGTTGTATTCCATACATCTTTCCTCTGTTGCTATCTTTTTTATCTCATGTGCTTCTGTGGTGGTTTTTTCAATGGTGGTTACCTTTGAGTAATGAAAAGGGTCCCTACCCTGTTCATTGTAGCAAACTATTTTGTGAGTACTTTTGCACTCCATCGTCCTTTGCTACTGTTAATCTCCATCTTCTCCCCCTCTTTCTTTTTGTTGTTGTCACAGTTTAAATTTGGTTTTATTGTGTTCTTCTTGAAGCTTTTACTTGTGGCTCTGTTTTTTTTTTGTTCTTTGTATCTGATTGGAGAACCCCCTTTAGTAATTCCTGGAGTGGGGGTTTTCTGATGATAAATTCCCTCATCTTTTCTGTATCTGTGAATGTTTTTATTTCTCCTTCATATTTGAAGGATAGCTTTGATGGGTATAGTATTCGTGGCTGAAAGTTCCTCTCTTTCAGGACTTTAAATATTGGGGTCCACTCTCTTCTAGCTTGTAGAGTTTCTGCTGAGAAATCTTATGATAATCTAATGGGCCTTCCTTTATATGTTGTATTCTTCTTTTCCCTGGCTGCCTTGAGAATTTTTTCTTTGCTGTTGGTTTGTGTCAATTTCATTATGATATGCCTTGGAGTAGGTTTGTTGGGGTTAAGAAAACTCGGTGTTCTGTTTGCTTCTTGAATTTGAGGCTTTAGTTCTTTCCACAGGCTTGGGAAGTTCTCATCTATTATTTGTTTGAGTATGTTCTCCATTCCATTTTCTTTCTCTTCTCCCTCTGATATACCTATTATTCTTATGTTATTCTTTTTGATGGAGTCAGATAATTCTTGTAGGGCTATCTCATTTTTTTTAATTTTTGAGTCTCTTTCTTCTTCTCTCTGTTGTGCCTCAAGTTGCTTGTCTTCTATTTCACTAATCCTCTCTTCTATCTGACCTGTTCTATTAGCTAAGCTTGTTACTTCGTTTTACAGCTCGTGAATTGAGTTTTTCATCTCTGTTTGATTTGTTTTTATAGTTTCAATTTCTTTGGACATATATTCTTTGTGTTCATTGAGTTGTTTTCTGAGCTCCCTAAATTGCCTTTCTGTGTTTTCTTGTATATCTCGGAGGATTTTTAGGATTTCTATCTTGAATTCTCTGTCATTTAGCTCCAAGGTTTCCAATATATTAAATTTTTTCTCCATAGATTTTTCCTCATCTAGCTGTGTTACCTCTCTTTCTTTTGTATCCATGATATTCGATTTTCTCTTCCCTAATGGCATCTGAGGGTGGTTTTGTTGATAGTATTAATGAGATTTAATAAAGAATAAAAAGTTAAAAAAAATAAAAAATCAAAAAGAGTTGTTTTTTTTAAAAAAAAATTAATAATGAAATAAAGAAAAATAAAATAATAATTTTTAAAAAAAGGAAATTATTCCCCCCCTCCTTTTTTCCTCTCCTCTCCCCTTTTTCTTGAGAAAATCTTGTGGTGAACTGTGAATTATAACAAACAATGCCTGTGATGGAGGTCCTGAATTGTGGAAAAGTAATAAAGGGGCAAAAAAAAAAAAAAAAAAGAAAAAAAAAGGAAAGAAAAAAAAGGGGGGGGCGGTATGGACCCACAAAAAGCAAATAAGGAAAAAATTTGGGTCAAGAATAAAATGATTTGCTTTTAGGTGTTGGTTGTCTAAGAGTTATGATGAGAGGAATAAGAGAACAGAAAAATGGGGGGACAAATTAAAAAAATACTATTTTATTTAGTGGAACAAGAACTAGATAAAATGGAGAGCCAGGGATGGGAGCACTGCTAGTGAGTTTAAAAGGTGAAGTAAAAAACCCCCAAAATGCCACAAACATAAGTTTGAGTCCCAGATAAGATAATTTGTTTGTTATTGAGGTTTGAATGAGAGGAGATGTAAAGGAGAAAGGAAGAAACTAATATAGAGGGAGAAAAGAAAGAGAGAGAGAGAAAAAAAGAGGGAACCAGTAAAAGAAGAAAAAAGAAAGGAGAGAGAGAGAGTTAAGGGTTTTGGAGTGCAACCCTCATAGAGAGAAAGGAAGAGGAGAAAAAAGATAATGGGAGATGTAACACTTATGGGTAGTGTAGTTCAAGGAGAGGAGAGAGTAAGACCGGCAGAGAGTTAATCGGCCAAATTGGAGGAGGAAAAAAAGTATCAAGAATGAAGATAAGAGAAACAAACGAACAAATATAATAAAATGGGATAGGTTATAAAGTCTGCAGATTATTCTTGATTTTGAGAGGTTATCTTCTTGTTTTTTCTTTTCTCTCCGTCTTCCTGGTCGGTGACTCTGTACCCCAGGTTCTGCCCCTTTGGCACACTCAGGTAGAGGTTTGCAGTTGATAAGTCTCTATGGCAATGTCATGTATTGTGCTTTAGTCTCGTTGGGAGTCAAGGCTCATTAGCTTTCATAGGCTCCGACAGTGAGAGAGTCCGTGTTCCTGGAGCCTTTCTCCTAGTCTTTCCTTCCTCAATTAGTAGCCTGATAATCCAGCTATGGGGTTGTTGCTGCCTCTGCCTGGATAGTAAGAGGTTCAAAGAGCTGGCAACTCCCCACTCTATTTCCACTCAGCGCAGGGCTCTGGGTAAGGCTCAGTCAGTCAGAGCTGCTAGCATAATCAGGCGGGCTTTCCGCCCACTCAAAGACCTCTGGCTGTGCGACTCTGTCCGGTAACACAGGCGGGCACCCACTTCCGGGGTGCTTGGAGGAAACTCTCATTCACTATCTGCGTGCGCAGACCAGTATATCCTGCCAGTAGTCTCACGCTCTGAGTGAAACCCCCAACCGCATGAAATTTGCAGCGCTGGAATTCGCTCTCGCTCCGTCCCAGTGCGTGGCTTTTGCAAGGCGCTGGGGCGGCCCGAGATTCTGCTTTTGCCCACACAAAGGCCCCTGACTCTGCCCCTCTGTGCGATAACACGGGCGCGCCCTGCCGAGGCACTCGGAGGAATCGCTCACTACCTATCTGCGCGCGCACACCAGGATATGAGGCCAGCCGCGTTTCCCTGAGTGAAACCCTCACCAGCATGGAAAAAAAATTTCCACCGTTGGAATTAGTTCTCGCTCCCTCCCGTGCGCGGCTTTCTCAGTGCGCTGGGGCTGCCCAGAGATTCTGCTTTCGGCCCACAGAAAGGCCTCTGACCCTGCCTCTCTGTGGGGTAACACGGACACCCACTTCTGGGGCTTAGGAAGAGATCTCTCGCCCACTAACTGCGCACCAACCAGGAGAACGGGTAAAATGGCTGCCCCGCTTGTCTTTCTTTGTTTGGGTTTGGCGCGAGTGTTAGCTTGTATTGCCCGGGTTGCCACAGGAACAGTTTTTCCTCCGCTAGGATCTCCGTGCCACAGCCTGGTTCGGCCTTTTGTGCGCGGCCTGGATGTATTCACCCCCTTTGCCCGCCTCAGTTTCTATATTCACAGTTACCAGAGAAAGCCGCCCTGTTTAGGTTAGTGAGGAAGGCGGAGCATTTCTTACTCCCTATTTCCTTCAGGATTTGGTTATATATTTAGCCAATTTTTCACTCGACCATACCTTCGGGTGTATTGTGAAGCATCTGGAGGCTCCAAGTATAGGTTTTTCTGTTTCTGGTTGAAGATCTTGTTGAGTTTTGGGGGAGATTTATCGGTATCGCTTCCTACTCCGCCATTACTCTCCCCTTTCTGTTTCTTAAGGAAACCAGAAGCCATCAGTGTTCTAGCTAAACTATAATTCTTAAAATTGCATATCAAATGCCCACTAATAGCAAAGCATTTGCTTAGCATACAGAAATCTGGAAGGTAATAAAATGAAAAACTAAACAAATGGGACTATATCAAACTAAAAAATTTTTGCACAGCAAAGGAAACCATCAACAAAATGAAAGACATTCTACTCAATGGGAGAACATATTTGCCAATATTATATCTGATAAGGGGTTAATTTCCAAAATTTAGAAAGAACTTCTAAAATTTAACACCAAGAGAACAAATAACCTAATTAAAAAATGGAGAAAGGACCTGAATAGACATTTTTACAAAGAGGACATACAAATGGCCAATAAACATATAAAAAGATGACCAACATCACTAATCATCAGAGAAATACAAACTAAATTCATAATGAGATATCACTTCACAATAAAACATCAAACAGCAAGTGCTGGCAAGGATGTGGAGAAAAGGGAACCCTCCTGCATTGCTGGTGTAAATGCAGACTGGTGCAGCCACTGTGGAAAACAGTATGGAGATTCCTCAAAAAAATTAATCATGGAATTGCCTTATGAGCCAATGATTTCACTTCTGAGAATATATCAGAAGAAACCTAAAACACTAATTTAAAAGAAGATATGCACCCCTGTGTTCATTGCCGCATTATTTACAATAGCCAAGATCTGGAAGCAGCCTGAATGCCCATCAATAGATGGGTGGGTAAAAAATGCTGTGGTACAACAAGGGAATACTACTCGGCAATAAAAAAGAAGGAAATCTTCCCTTTTGCAACAGCATGGATGGACCTGGAGATTATCATACTAAGTGAAATAAGCCAGTAAGAGAAAGACAACTACTATATGATTTCACTGATATGTGGAATCCCATGAACGAAATAACCTAACAAACAAAATAGAAGCAGAATCATAGATAAATATAACAGATTGACAGCTATCAGAGGGGAGGGGGGTTGGGGTGGGGCTAGGTGAAAAAGGTGAAGGAATTAAGAAGAAAGAAAACACAAAACACAAAAATATGGACAACTGTGTGGTGATTGCCAGAGGAAAGGGGGATGGGAAGAAGAGGAAGAGGGTAAAGGGGGAGACAAATGGTGGCGGAGATAGACTTGACTTTAGGTTGCGAGCGTACAATGTAGTATGCAGATGATGTGTTATACGCTTGAAATCTGCATGGTTTCATTAACCAATGTCACCCCAAATGAATTCAATAACAAAGTAATGGTGCAAATGTGTTCCCATTTTTTTTCTAAGAAAAACCTTCTAATGGGCTGCTTATGAGCTAATCAGGTCAAGTGCTCTCTGAGTTGCCCTCCTTACACAGAATCAGCAGGCATAACATTTTGTTAACCTATTGACACAGAGGAAATTTGTTTTCATCTGACCTTTTACAGAAATTACTTTCTTTTCCACCAACAAAGTTAATGAATAAATTATCCAAGTTTGACACTCATAGACAGTAACATTTAAAATTATATGTTGTTATTCTTGATCATTTTGTTTTCTCTTCTCTAAAAAAAAGTTTCAGTGTTTACTGAAAATCTGCAATTTTGGTTTAGAGAATAATACTCTGTATGGAAGTGATCATATTTTCACAAAGTAATGAGCTGGTTTGCAGATATTACATTCATACATGTTGAAATAGTCACTGGTAATCTTATAATGTTTAGAAATTCTATTAATTAAGAATTTTTAAACATTTGTATAAGATAGAATGAAAATATAACTTTGGGCTACATATAAACAAGGGGTCTAGGGATTAGTTATAAAACAAAACTATATAGAGTATTTTAAACCTGGAAGTAAATATTTTTTAAACAATGGCAAAGAGAATTATGATCCTTGCTAACATTCTTTATTAAATCTTGATTCTATGAATCTCTCTTCACCAAAATGTTAAACATATTCTTTCAAATGATTAAACATTCCTAAAGTTCAGCCTTTTATCTATTTCAAACTGACTTTTCCCTAAAAAAGGTCCAAATTGGAGGTTTATTCTAATAAATATTTTTAATGGTTCATTATAATCATTACTGCTTCAAAGATGGTCATCTAATTCAATTCTAAAGGTAAGCATTCTGCCACTCTTGAGTGGTCGACCAATTTTAAATACTTCTTAGGGAATGAGATGATGCAGTAGGCACTCTTATTCACAGTTTAAAAAATGGGAAACTTCAAAAGTAAATGATTCATAAATTTTAAATTGTGCTTTGCTATGAGTAGCATGATATAATCACTCCTTCCTGCCCAGGATGTGAATCACTCCTTTGTCCCACACACCCACTCACCTGTCAGTCACATAGTAGTGATGTTGGTAGGTTGTCAGATGGACTGTTTTGGTATCATAGTGCTTGTGTTCAAGTCACTCTTGTTTTACTTAGTAGTGGTCCCAAATTGCTAGAGTAGTGATGCTGGCAATTTGGATACGCCAAAGTTAAGCCTTAAAAGGAAAAGGTGAGCATAAACCAATAAAATATTTTACTGTTTATTATAATTGTCCTATTTTATTACCAGTTATTGTTAATCTCTTACTATACCCAATTTATAGATTAAACTTTGTCATAGGTGTGTATGTGTAAGGAATAACATAGTATATATAGGGTTCAGTAGCTTCCGTGGTTTTAGACATCCACTGGGGGTCTTGGAAGGTATTCTTCATGGATAAAGAGGCAGGAGGTGTGTGTGGGGAAATACTGTACATATTTCCTCTGCAGGCTATTCTGACATTTATTATCCTAAGAAAGTTATTTAAGCCTCATTAAATTCACTTACTGCTTCAATTTTCAAAAAAGGAAATCAAGCTTGCACACATTTCATTTATATGAATATGCATACAAACTTTATTTTTACATTATCCACCAATGTAAACAGATAGCAATATTACTTTACACATCTTAGGAAAATTCAATAGACTTGAAAGGATCAAAAACATTTTGGACTATCATCACCAATGGCCACTGCTCCTTTCAAAAGGTGTTTCTGGTCACTTAGAAGTGTATTGTTTTAACCACAACTCATTAAATTGAGTTCAAAGACTCACAAATTATACCAACAGCTCACTTCTTTCAGTGGAATATGCAATGTGGGGTTTTTAGTCTATATTTTGATTAGCTACCTTGAACAGTTTTATAATGGAGCTAGTTAAAATGAAATGTTCTTGTAATGGAGAAGCAACTCATGTATAAACAGACAGTAATGCTCAGGTGATAACTACTTTTGTTATTAACTGTGTTTGTACAATGTTTTCCTTAAGCTTTAATTTAATTATAGGAGATGGTGTGTGAAATCTCCTTTATTTTAATCATTTATAGACCCAAGTACCAGACAGTCATAATATTTTTTTTAAAGCAGAAAAACATAAGCCTTGCATGGAAATTCTTAAGAAATGTCAAAGAGCTGGTCCTGTTGGAAAGGTTAGTAGTTATAGAGAAATATTTCAAAAACATAAATGCAGCAGTTTTAAACATGGTTTAGTGCCCAGAATAACATGTTGGTTTTGTTTTTCATTTTTAACATAAATATCAACTGCCATTGTATAATTGAGTTACAAACACATTTGAATTTAGGAATTTTTATACTGAAATATTTGCCTGTGAACCAGTACCATCTCACCAAACAGAAAGATTTTGTTACTGTTTGTGTGTTTTAAAAGAGAGAAGGCCTTGTATTATATAATACTACATCAAGTATTTTATATTTCTGTGTCTTTTCTTATTCCGTGCCCTGTCTTATTTTTTGTGATCCTCAGAATATCTAGGATAGCATTTTTTTATGCTTGCATAACCTTAAGAATGGTTCTAGGTATTTTCACCGTAAGCATTTTTGCTATAAATATGTTTGATCAAGCATTTTCACCACAAGACTAATTGGCCATAAGACAGTTTTACCGTAAAAGATAAAATAACTAGTTGACAGTTTGGTTTACACTTGGAAGACTTCATGTACTTTTGTCTATTCAGTTTCATCTTCATTAATGAAGTTCTCTCAAGACTCTCATTTGTCTTTTATATAAATCTTAGCCCTCATAATGGTCTCTAGACCGTGATGAGTAGACATGATTGTATTACAGTAGTGGATAGTAACAACTACGTGTAAAGCCACACCATACTAGAATATGATAATGTATTAGTTTTTCTGCAAATCCTTTGCTAAGCACAGTCATCCTTCTTACCTGTCAAAACTTTACCAATCTATGACAAATACAAAAAAGGTGGCCACTAATTCACAAAGTCTTCCAGTATTAATAATTAGTTCTTTAGTTGGAAACTGATGCCTCTTTTAAAAAAAGAAAGAAATTGTAGTAAAAAAAGTTATGACAAGGAGACAAATCAACAAGTAAAAGAAAGTGTCGTATTATAAATGAAAGACTTCAAAGACAATGTATTTTCATTTTTTGCAATCAAGCCTTTTAATTTTGTTTTTAACTTTTTATGTTTCATTATGTCCTTTTTAATGTCCATCTTTTATTTTTTTGGTTATTTTATCTTTCATGACAGAATTGCCTTGTGGCCAATTAGTTGTGTGGTGAAAATGTTTCTGGTGAAAATGCCTGCTGTGAAAATCCTTGAGGCGAATATGTTTATGACAAACGTGCTTATGGTGAAAATACCAGACATGCTTGAGAATATAGCATGGTGGTTAAAAACTGGTATTTGGTAGTCACACTGCCTGGGTGGACATCTTGTTCTGTAACTTTTAGCTCCACGACGTTTGCCAATTCACTCTATCCTCTGGTGCCTTAGTCTTCTCATCTTTTAAGTAGGAGTTGCATTAAATGTTTGTGGATTAAAGATTAAATGAATTCACACATGGAAAGCACTTAAAGCAGTGGCTGGCACATAGCCAGCTTTTGGTGCATGTTAGCTAGTACTGTAACAAGTATTTACCAAGCACCCATTATACTGACAATGTGCCATAAGTGCTGAGGATACCACAATGAATGAGGTAGTCACATTTACTCCTCTCATGAAATTTACAGTTTGGTAGAAGATTTAGGCAAATGCAGAAGTCATTATAGTTCAGTACAAAAGCCTCTGTGATGGGGTAGTGTAGGGTGCTTCAGGTGCCCTAATGGAGGATCCCTCACCCAGACTAAGGAGATCAAGAATGTTTTTCTGGACTATGATGTCTAAGCTGAGTTCTGAAGGATAGATAGAGGCTTGCCACGTGCTCATGAACAGGATAGAGGAATAGAGTTTCAGGCAGACACGGTAGCCAGAAGATCTATTATGAGAAATTTCCATAGGCAAAAAAGAGCAATGGCACATTGAAGGGCTTAAGGAGGCCTGGTTAAATAGACTAGGCAGTGGAAGGTGGGGGTGGTGCACAAGCCACTTTATTCTGAGAAGAACAGGGACTCATTGAAGAGACAGAGAGGAGAGTGTCATGTTCAGATATTAGTTTTTTAAAGATTCCTCCAATTCCAGTGTGCATTGTGTATTGGAAGGGGTTAAAGGTATTAGGGATGGTAGTTAAAGTAGCAATATAGCATCCAGAAGAGAGATGTTGGACGCTTGGAACTAGCCTGGTAACAGTGACAATAAAGAGAGCTTGAGAGATCTGAGAGAATCAGAAAGACATGGCAATAGAATGGTGCTGGATGTGGAGTGGAAAAAGAGGACCTAGGGATGGACTCCCAGGGTTCTGGCTTGAGTATGTGAATGTGTTTTACTTAGACAGGAAACACTCATTGTCATGGATGGACAGTGGTTGTTGTTATGCTGTTACTAACCAATGATGAATAAAGTACTTCTTACCATTAATGCGACTTCTGGTGCTGCATGGTTTTGCTGATGGCTTTGTAGTCTGGTTGATACATGGTGAGGTTAAGCTTCTTGCAGGCGTTGAGACTTCCATCCATTAAACATGATCATAGGTTGGTCTTAACGTTCTTTAGATGTGAGAAAGACTGCTCACATGCATACGTAGAGCCAAACATTGTCAGTACAGCAATACCCACACGCTGCAGTGTGTGGTGTGTGACGGGAAGCGCATTCCAAGTTTTGACAATCAGCTGGTGTGCGGGTTGAAGTTTTTTCATTTCTCCCCACTTGTGTTTGCTCACCAACTCTGCTTGCTGTTGTGCAAGTCTTTTCAAATCTTCATTCAGTGACTTGAACTTATTCACTCACATGTCTGAGGCCTTCAGGTCAGCAGCTTGTAGCTCAAAATATCTGGTGGAGACACCAGGGATGTAACTCATGTTGGCACTGTCCACTGCACCCTCATGTGGATGGGTGATGAACTTAAAAAGATGAGTATGCTCACGAAATTCTCCAAAGCGTGCTTTGAATGACTGCAGGAGATTAGATGTGAAGCCCGCTAGCTGCTGGAGATCAAGAAGTTGAGCAGGGTCACTTGCTGTGCATGCATCTTTAAACTTTCCCAGTTTTTCAAAGTGTAGTAAACAAACTTTTTCAATGTTGGCGATGAAGAGTTCCAGCTTGTTTTCAAATGCAAACACTACTTGTTGAAGGGATAAGACTGTATTTCCAACATCTTGCATTTTCACATTGAGCTGGTTCAGATGTTCAGTCATGTCCACAAGATAGTAGAACTTCAGAAGCTACTCAGTGTTAGCTAACTCAGGATGCTCAACATCTTTCATTTTTAGAAAAGTCCAGATTTTGCTCAGACAAGCCGTGAAACAGCTGAGCACCTTCCCTCTTGACAACTGACACACATTGCTGTGCAGAAGCAGATCAGGATAATTATTCCCAACTTCATCTAGCAGTGTTTTAAACTGGCGATCATTTAAAGCTCAGGCAACAATAAAGTTGACCACCCAAATGACCAGTGACATCACCTTACCAAGCTGCTCGACACACATCTGAGCACAAAGCGCCTCCTGATGTAGGATGCAGTGAAATCTTAGGATGGGTCTCTTTTCATGTTCATGAAGAAGCGCTACGAATCCTGTTTTTCCCCGCCATGCACGGAGCACCATCAGTACACACCGAAATAAGTTTATCCATCAGTACATTTTTTTCTTTAGCAAACTCAGTGAAAGACTTGAATAAATCCTCCCCTCTTGTTGTCTCTTTCATAGGCAAAACAGCAAGACTTTCCTCATGTAGTGTGTCACCAACAGCATACCTTGCAATTACGCTGAACCGGGATAAATGGCTTACATTTGTTGACTCATCCAAAGTGAGAGAAAATAATGGTGCTGCATTTATATGCTTCACTTGTATTGCCTCAATTTGATTTGCCATCATGATGGTACGATCATGAACAGTTCTTGCCGACAGAGGCATGTCTTTTATTTGTTTGATTATCTTGTCTTTATCAGAAAAGTCGTCAAAAAGTTCATTGGCAACATCAAGCATGAATGTTTTGGCATACTCCTCATCTGTGAATGGCTTTTTGTTTCTCACAATTGCTAAAGCACCAGCAAAGCTAGCCAAATTTCAGTCACCTTGTTGGGTCCAAACACGGAGTTGCTGCTGACTAGCTTGCACTCTGCACAGTAGTTCTTGACATGCTTTCTTCCTGCTGTCCCCCACTGGATATTTTGATGCAAATGTAGTATGCCATGTGTCAAAGTGCCGCTTTATATTTGTCCGTTTCATCACTGCAATTTTATCATTGCATATTAGACACACTGCAGAACCTGCTCTCTCCACAAAGGTCCATTCCTGCTGAAAAGTACGATACTCATCTTTTTTTCTTTTAGCCATCTTCTTCATCAAAAGGGTTTCTGCAATTAGCTAGCTGACTACTTGATTAAAAGGAGGGGAGTTTACTTCCTAACCTCACAATGACCCGTGTACGTTATGCATTAACCAATAAAAATTTGGTGTTGTCCCGGAGGACAGCTATGATTGGCTCCAGCCACCCACAACAGTGAACATGAGCAGTAGGAAATGAATGGATTATAATATATGAGAATGTTTTATATTTTTAACATTAGTATTTTTTTATTAAAGATTTGTCTGAGAGCCAGATGCAGCCATCAAAAGAGCCACATCTGGAGAATAATGGCGGGGTAGGAAGCGATACCAATAAATCTCCCCCAAAACTCAACAAGATCTTCAACCAGAAACAGAAAAACCTATACTTGGAGCTTCCAGATGCTTCGCAATACACCCAAAGGTATGATTGAGTGAAAAATTGGCTAAATATATAACCAAACCCCGAAGGAAATAGGGAGTAAGAAATGCTCCGCCTTCCTCACTAACCTAAACAGGGCGGCTTTCTCTGGTAACTGTGAATATAGAAACTGAGGCGGGCAAAGGGGGTGAATAGATCCAGGCCGCCGCGGCACAAACAGCCGAACCAGGCTGTGGCACGGAGATCCAAGCCGAGGAAAATCTGATCCTGTGGCAACCCGGGCAATACAAGCTAACACTCGCACCAAACCCAAACAAAGAAAGACAAGCGGAGTGGCCATTTTACCCGGTCTCCTGGTTGGTGCGCAGTTAGTGGGCGAGAGATTTCTTCCTAAGCCCCGGAAGTGGGTGCCCGTGTTGCCCCACGGAGAGGCAGGGTCAGAGGCCTTTCTGTGGGCCGAGGGCAGAGTCTCTGGGCAGCCCCAGCGCCCTGGGAAAGCCACGCATGGGAGGGAGTGAGAACTAATTCCAATGGTGGAGATTTTCCGTGCTAGAGGGTATTTCACTCAGAGGGAAACGCGGCCGGCCTCATATCCTGGTGTGCGCGCGCAGATAAGGAGTGAGCAATTCCTCCGAGTGCCTCGGCAGTGCGCGCCCATGTTATCGCACAGAGGGGCAGAGTCAGGGGCCTTTGTGTGGGCCAAAGCGGAACCTCGAGCCGCCCCAGCGCCTTGCAAAAGCCGCGCAAGGGGATGGAGCGAGACTCAATTCCAACGCTGCAACTTTTCCCTGCGGTTGGGGGTTTCACTCAGAGCGTGAGACTGCTGGCTGGATATCCTGGTCGCAGACAGTGAGTGAGAGTTTCCTCCAAGCGCCCTGGAAGTGGGCGCCCGCCTGTGTTACCAGACAGAGTGGAAGAGCCAGAGGTCTTTGAGTGGGCGGAAAGCCCGCCTGATTATGCTAGCAGCTCTGACTGACTGAGCCTTACCCAGAGCCCTGTGCTGAGTGGAAATAGAGTGGGGAGTTGTCAGCTCTTTGAGCCTCTTACTATCCAGGCAGAGGCAGCAACAACCCATAGCTGGATTATCAGGCTACTAATTGAGGAAGGAAAGACTAGGAGAAAGGCTCCAGGAACACGGACTCTCTCACTGTCGGAGCCTATGAAAGCTAATGAGCCTTGACTCCCAACGAGACTAAAGCACAATACATGACATTGCCATAGAGACTTATCAACTGCAAACCTCTACCTGAGTGTGCCAAAGGGGCAGAACCCGGGGTACAGAGTCACCGACCAGGAAGAGGGAGAGAAAAGAAAAAGCAAGAAGATAACCTCTCAAAATCAAGAATAATCTGCAGACTTTATAACCTATCCCATTTTATTATATTTGTTCGTTTGTTTCTCTTATCTTCATTCTTGATACTTTTTTTTTCCTCCTCCAATTTGGCCGATTAACTCTCTACTGGTCTTACTCTCTCCTCTCCTTGAACTACACTACCCATAAGTGTTACATCTCCCATTATCTTTTCTCTTCTCTTCCTTTCTCTCTATGAGGGTTGCACTCCAAAACCCTTAACTCTCTCTCTCTCTCTCCTTTCTTTTTTCTTCTTTTAGTGGTTCCCTCTTTTTTTCTCTCTCTCTCTTTCTTTTCTCCCTCTATATTAGTTTCTTCCTTTCTCCTTTACATCTCCTCTCATTCAAACCTCAATAACAAACAAATTATCTTATCTGGGACTCAAACCTATGTTTGTGGCATTTTGGGGGTTTTTTACTTCACCTTTTTAACTCACTAGCAGTGCTCCCATCCCTGGCTCTCCATATTATCTAGTTCTTGTTCCACTAAATACAATAGTAATTTTTTAATTTGTCCCCCCATTTTTCCGTTTTCCTCTTATTCCTCTCATCATAACTCTTAGACAACCAACACCTAAAAGCAAATCATTTTATTCTTGACCCAAATTTTTTCCTTATTTGCTTTTTGTGGGTCCATACGCTCATTTTTTTTCTTTTTTTCCCCCCCTTTTTTTTTCTTTTTTTTTTTTTGCCCCTTTATTACTTTTCCCCAATTCAGGCCCTCCATCACAGGCATTGTTTGTTATAATTCACAGTCCACCACAAGATTTTCTCAAGAAAGAGGGGAGAGGAGAGGAGAGGAAAAAAGGAGGGGGGAATAATTTCCTTTTTTTTAAAATTTTTATTTTATTTTATTTTTCTTTATTTCATTATTAATTTTTTTTTAAAAAACAACTCTTTTCGATTTTTTATTTTTTTATTTTTTTTTTACTTTTTATTCTTTATTAAATCTCATTAATACTATCAACAAAACCACCCTCAGATGCCATTAGGGAAGAGAAAATCAAATATCATGGATACAAAAGAAAGAGAGGTAACACAGCTAGATGAGGAAAAATCTATGGAGAAAAAATTTAATATATTGGAAACCTTGGAGCTAAATGACAGAGAATTCAAGATAGAAATCCTAAAAATCCTCCGAGATATACAAGAAAACACAGAAAGGCAATTTAGGGAGCTCAGAAAACAACTCCATGAACACAAAGAATATATGTCCAAGGAAATTGAAACTATAAAAACAAATCAAACAGAGATGAAAAACTCAATTCACGAGCTGAAAAACGAAGTAACAAGCTTAGCTAATAGAACAGGTCAGATAGTAGAGAGGATTAGTGAAATAGAAGACAAGCAACTTGAGGCACAACAGAGAGAAGAAGAAAGAGACTCAAAAATAAAAAAAAATGAGATAGCCCTACAAGAATTATCTGACTCCATCAAAAAGAATAACATAAGAATAATAGGTATATCAGAGGGAGAAGAGAGAGAAAATGGAATGGAGAACATACTCAAACAAATAATAGATGAGAACTTCCCAAACCTGTGGAAAGAACTAAAGCCTCAAGTTCAAGAAGCAAACAGAACTCCAAGTTTTCTTAACCCCAACAAACCTACTCCAAGGCATATCATAATGAAATTGACACAAACCAACAGCAAAGAAAAAATTCTCAAGGTAGCCAGGGAAAAGAAGAATACAACATATAAAGGAAGGCCCATTAGATTATCATCAGATTTCTCAGCAGAAACTCTACAAGCTAGAAGAGAGTGGACCCCAATATTTAAAGTCCTGAAAGAGAGGAACTTTCAGCCACGAATACTATACCCATCAAAGCTATCCTTCAAATACGAAGGAGAAATAAAAACATTCACAGATACAGAAAAGATGAGGGAATTTATCATCAGAAAATCCCCACTCCAGGAATTACTAAAGGGGGTTCTCCAATCAGATACAAGGAACGAAAAAAAAACAGAGCCACAAGTAAAAGCTCCAAGAAGAACACAATAAAACCAAATTTAAACTGTGACAACAACAAAAAGAAAGAGGGGGAGAAGATGGAGATTAACAGTAGCAAAGGACGATGGAGTGCAAAAGTACTCACAAAATAGTTCGCTACAATGAACAGGGTAGGGACCCTTTTCATTACTCAAAGGTAACCACCATTGAAAAAACCACCACAGAAGCACATGAGATAAAAGAGATAGCAACAGAGGAAAGATGTATGGAATACAACCAAATAAAAACAAAAGATAGAAAAACGAAAGAGAAGGATCAAACAAGACACAAAACTAACAGAAAGCAAGATATAAAATGGCAATAGGGAACTCACAAGTATCAATAATTACACTAAATGTAAATGGATTAAACTCACCAATAAAAAGGCACAGAGTAGCAGAATGGATTAAAAAAGAAAATCCAACTGTATGCTGCCTACAGGAAACTCATCTAAGTAACAAGGATAAAAACAAATTCAAAGTGAAAGGCTGGAAAACAATACTCCAAGCAAATAACATAAAAAAAAGCAGGTGTAGCAATACTCATATCGGATAATGCTGACTACAAGACAGGAAAAGTACTCAGAGACAAAAATGGCCATTTCATAATGGCTAAGGGGACACTGAATCAAGAAGACATAACAATTCTTAATATATATGCACCAAACCAAGGAGCACCAAAATATATAAGACAGCTACTTATTGATCTTAAAACAAAAACTGACAAAAACACAATCATACTTGGAGACCTCAATACACCGCTGACGGCTCTAGATCGGTCATCCAAACAGAGAATCAACAAAGACATAGTGGCCTTAAACAAAACACTAGAGCACCTGGATATTATAGACATCTACAGGACATTTCATCCCAAAGTGACTGAGTATACATTCTTCTCCAGTGTACATGGCTCATTCTCAAGAATTGACCATATGTTGAGCCACAAAAACAACATCAGCAAATTCAGAAAAATCGAAGTTGTACCAAGCATATTTTCTGATCATAAAGCCTTGAAACTAGAATTCAACTGCAAAAAAGAGGAAAAAAATCCCACAAAAATGTGGAAACTAAACAACATACTTTTAAAAAATGAATGGGTCAAAGAAGAAATAAGTGCAGAGATCAAAAGATATATACAGACTAATGAAAATGACAATACGACATATCAGAATTTATGGGATGCAGCAAAAGCAGTGATAAGAGGGAAGTTCATATTGCTTCAGGCATATATGAACAAACAAGAGAGAGCCCAAGTGAACCACTTAACTTCACACCTTAAGGAACTAGAAAAAGAAGAACAAAGAGAACCCAAAACCAGCCAAAGAAAGGAGATAATAAAAATCAGAGCAGAAATAAATGAATTAGAGAAAAGAAAAACTATAGAAAAAATTAATAGAACAAGGAGCTGGTTCTTTGAAAAGATCAACAAAATTGACAAACCCTTGGCAAGACTCACCAAGGAAAAAAGAGAAAGAACTCATATAAACAAAATCCAAAATGAAAGAAAAGAAATCACCATGGACACCATAGATATACAAAGAATTATTGTAGAATACTATGAAAAACTTTATGCCACTAAATTCAACAACCTAGAAGAAATGGATAAATTCCTAGAAAAATACAACCTTCCTAGACTGAGTCAAGAAGAAGCAGAAAGCCTAAACAGACCTATCAGTAGAGAAGAAATAGAAAAAACCATTAAAAACCTCCCCAAAAATAAAAGTCCAGGCCCTGACGGCTATACCAGCGAATTTTATCAAACATTCAAAGAAGACTTGGTTCCTATTCTACTCAAAGTCTTCCAAAAAATTGAAGAAGAAACAATACTTCCAAACACATTTTATGAGGCCAACATAACCCTCATACCAAAACCAGGCAAGGATGGCACAAAAAAAGAAAACTACAGACCAATATCTCTAATGAATACAGATGCTAAAATACTAAACAAAATACTAGCAAATCGAATACAACAACATATTAAAAAAATAATACATCATGATCAAGTGGGATTCATCCCAGAATCTCAAGGATTGTTCAACATACGTAAACCGGTTAACGTAATACACCATATCAACAAAACAAAGAACAAAAACCACATGATCTTATCAATAGACGCAGAAAAGGCTTTCGATAAAATACAACACAATTTTATGTTTAAGACTCTCAACAAAATGGGTATAGAAGGAAAATATCTCAACATGATAAAGGCCATATATGATAAACTATCATCTAACATCATATTAAATGGCACTAAACTGAAGGCTTTCCCCCTTAAATCAGGAACAAGACAGGGTTGTCCACTCTCTCCACTCTTATTTAATGTGGTACTAGAGGTTCTAGCCACAGCAATCAGACAAGACAAAGAAATAAAAGGCATCCATATCGGAAAAGAAGAAGTAAAGGTATCACTTTTTGCAGATGATATGATCCTATACATCGAAAACCCCAAAGAATCCACAAAAAGACTACTAGAAACAATAAGCCAATATAGTAAGGTCGCAGGATACAAAATTAACATACAGAAGTCAATAGCCTTTCTCTATGCCAACAATGAAACAACTGAGAAGGAACTCAAAAGAATAATCCCCTTCACGATTGCAACAAAAAAATAAAATACTTAGGAATAAACATAACAAAGAATGTAAAGGACTTATATAATGAAAACTATAAACCATTGTTAAGGGAAATCGAAAAAGATATAATAAGATGGAAGAATATACCTTGTTCTTGGCTAGGAAGAATAAATATAATCAAGATGGCTATATTACCCAAAGCAATATACAAATTTAATGCAATTCCCATCAAACTTCCAATGACGTTTTTTAAAGAAATAGAGCAAAAAATCATCAGATTTATATGGAACTATAAAAAACCCCGAATAGCCAAAGCAATCCTAAAGAAAAAGAATGAAGCTGGGGGCATTACAATACCTGACTTCAAACTCTATTATAGGGCCACGACAATCAAAACAGCATGGTATTGGCAGAAAAATAGACACTCAGACCAATGGAACAGAATAGAAAGTCCAGAAATAAAACTACATATATATAGTCAAATAATTTTTGATAAAGGGGCCAACAACACACAATGGAGAAAAGAAAGCCTCTTCAATAAATGGTGCTGGGAAAACTGGAAAGCCACATGCAAAAGAATGAAACTGGACTACAGTCTCTCACCCTGTACAAAAATTAACTCAAAATGGATCAGAGATCTAAACATAAGAACTGAAACAATTAAGTACATAGAAGAAGACATAGGTACTCAACTCATGGACCTGGGTTTTAAAGAGCATTTTATGAATTTGACTCCACAGGCAAGAGAAGTGACGGCAAAAATTAATGAATGGGACTACATCAGACTAAGAAGTTTTTGCTCAGCAAGAGAAACTGATAACAAAATAAACAGAAAGCCAACTAAATGGGAAATGATATTTTCAAACAACAGCTCAGATAAGGGCCTAATATCCAAAATATACAAAGAACTCATAAAACTCAACAACAAACAAACAAACAATCCAATAAAAAAATGGGAAGAGGATATGAATAGACACTTCTCACAGGAAGAAATACAAATGGCCAACAGATATATGAAAAGATGCTCATCTTCTTTAGCTATTAGAGAAATGCAAATCAAAACGGCAATGAGATACCACCTCACACCTGTTCGATTAGCTGTTATTAGCAAGTCAGGTAATAGCAAATGTTGGAGAGGCTGTGGAGAAAAAGGAACCCTCATACACTGTTGGTGGGAATGTAAAGTAGTACAACCATTATGGAAGAAAGTATGGTGGTTCCTCAAAAAACTGAAAATAGAACTACCTTATGACCCAGCAATCCCTCTACTAGTTATATATCCCCAAAACTCAGAAACATTGATACGTAAAGACACATGCAGCCCCATGTTTATTGCAGCATTGTTCACAGTGGCCAGTACATGGAAACAACCAAAAAGCCCATCAATAGATGACTAGATAAAGAAGATGTGGCACATATACACTATGGAATACTACTCAGCCATAAGAAATGATGACATCGGAACATTTACAGCAAAATGGTCGGATCTTGATAACATGATACGAAGCGAAATAAGTAAATCAGAGAAAACCAGGAACTTTATTATTCCATACGTAGGTGGGACATAATAGTGAAACTAAGAGACATTGATAAGAGTGTGGTGGTTACGGGGGGGAGGGGTGAATGGGAGAGGGATAGGGGGTGGGGAGGGGCACAAAGAAAACAAGATAGAAGGTGACAGAGGACAATCTGACTTTGGGTGGTGGGTATGCAACATAATTGAACGACAAGATAACCTGGACTTGTTATTTTTGAATATATGTATCCTGATTTATTGATGTCACCCCATTAAAAAAATAAAATTATAAAAAAAAAAAAGAGCCACATCTTTCTCGCAAGCCATAGGTTCTCGACCCCTGCAATATACTTTAATAAAAGTTGTGTGAATGTGGTCTCTCTCTCTCAAAATGTCTTACTGTGCTATATTCGCCCTTTTACTTAAAAGACGCACTTGACAGCTAATCTTTGGCATGTCCAAACTGCCAGCATCGCTGCTGTTACATTTGAGGCCATTATTAAGTAAAATAAAGGGTCACTTGGACTCAAGCAATGTGATACTGACAGTCAATCCAGTCAATCTGATAAGCAAGATTGGCTACTAAGTGACTGATTGGTGGGGAGAAGATACAGTGTAGAGACTCTGGACACAGGGATGATTCACACCGGCTGAGATGGGGCAAGACAACACCAGATTACATCACTCTATTCAGGATGAAATTTAAAACTTATAAGTTGTTTATTTGGGGAATTTTTATTCAATATTTTCAGACAGAGCTGGAGCATGGATAACTAAAACCATGGATAGCAAAACCGCAGATAAGTGGGGACTACTGTGTAAGTAATTCTGTGAGTTCTGTGAGCTGTCATAGCAAACTATAGAACTTGAGAAGGGGGTCATGGGAGCCCCTGATTTTTAGGCATCAGCCAGAAGTATGGGTAACCTGGGGACCCACTACTTGTAATTGGTATGTGAAGTGAGGGGCAGTCTCGCAAGACTGAGCCCTTAACCTGTGGGATCTGACACTAATGGAAGGTAGACAATGTCAGAATTGAATTGACCTGTAGAACACCCAGTCAGTGTCCATCAGAGAATTAAGTTGCTGCAGAAAAACCTAAGGATTTGGTCACATAAGCATTGGAAGTGTAGTGTGTAGTAGAGAAAACTATTTTTCCTTTTCAATTTCTAGATCCAACATTTATAATGAATCTTCATTTTTTCCCCTCAATTTTTCCAGTTGTAAACTTAATAATGCCACTCCTCCCTTTTCCCCAAGATGTCCATATCTTATTTCTTGGAGCCTGTGAATGTTACCTCACATGGCAAAAGAGACTTTGCAGATGTGATTAAGTGAAGCACTCTGAAACGGGGAGATTATCCTGGATTATCCAGGTGGGTTCAGCATAATTACAAGGCACTCATAACAGAGAGGCCCTGTGACGATGAAGACAGAGACCGGAGTGACACAGTTGGGAGATGGAGAAAATATTCTCCCCTATGGCCTCCAGAAAGAACACAGCCCTGCCAGCACCTTTACTCTGGCCCCGTGGAACTAATTTCAGACTTCTGCTCTGAAAAACTATATTTTGTTGTGTTGTTTTAAGCCACCAAACTTCTGGTGATTTGTCACAACAGCCGTAGGAAACTAATACATCAGTGTAATATTATATATAAAGCTTCAATAGCTTTATTGAGAAATAATTCACTATCGTAAAATTCATTCTGATAAAGTGTAAAATTCAAAGGTTTTCAGTATCTTCACAGATAATGCACAACCATCACTACAGTCAAATTTAGAACATTTTCAGCACCACAGAGAGATATCTGTATACTTTAGCTATCAGCCCCCTACCCCTCCATCCCCCCCATATCCCTAAGTAACTACATAGTGATCTTTTTTCTGTCTATATAGGTTTTCCTATACTGGATATTTTATATAGTCAGAGTCATATAATATCTAGTCTTTTGTGACTGGCTTCTTTCACTAAGCATCATGTTTTCAAGGTTCATTCATGTTGTAGCAGGTATCAGTATTTCACCCCTTTTATGAATAAACATTCCAGTGTATTGATATACCAAGTTTTGTTTATCTATTCATTAGCTGGTGGACATTTGCATTGTTTGACACTTCTGAACACTTCTGCTGCAAACATTAGGGTGTAAGTTTTTGTGTGGACATACGATTCATTTCTCTTGGATGTATACCAAAGAGTGGAATTGATGAGTCATAGATAACTTTATGTATAATTGTTTCAGGAATTTCCAGACTGTTTTCCAAAGTGACTATACCATTTTTTTTTTTTTTTTTTTTTTCCTGAAGCTGGAAACAGGGAGAGACAGTCAGACAGACTCCCGCATGCGCCCGACCGGGATCCACCCGGCACGCCCACCAGGGGCGACGCTCTGCCCACCAGGGGGCGATGCTCTGCCCATCCTGGGCATCGCCATGTTGCGACCAGAGCCACTCTAGTGCCTGAGGCAGAGGCCACAGAGCCATCCCTAGCGCCCGGGCCATCTTTGCTCCAATGGAGCCTTGGCTGCGGGAGGGGAAGAGAGAGACAGAGAGGAAAGCGCGGCGGAGGGGTGGAGAAGCAAATGGGCGCTTCTCCTGTGTGCCCTGGCCGGGAATCGAACCCGGGTCCTCCGCACGCTAGGCCGACGCTCTACCGCTGAGCCAACCGGCCAGGGCTGACTATACCATTTTACATCCCAACTAGTGGTGAATGAGAGTTCTGATTTCTCTATATCCTCCAGTGGGTGTGAAAGAGAGAGAGAGAGAGAGAGAGAGAGAGAGAGAATGAGAGAGAATGAGAGAGAGAGAGAGATATGGATTTTCAAGGTATCCACATTCTCTGATTCTAAGAATATAAGGTTGTTGCTTCTATTATATCAAGAGTTGTAGTCCTTTACTAATTGAAAATATCCTCGCCCTGGCTGGTTGGCTCAGCGGTAGAGTGTTGGCCTGGCGTGCAGGAGTCCCGGGTTCGATTCCCGGCCAGCACACACAGGAGAGGCGCCCATCTGCTTCTCCACCCCTCCCCTTCTCTTTCCTCTCTGTCTCTCTCTTCCCCCCTTGCAGCTGAGGCTCCACTGGAGCAAAGATGGCCTGGGCGCTGGGGATGGCTCTGTGGCCTCTTCCTCAGGCGCTAGAATGGCTCTGGATGCAACAGAGCGACGCCCCAGAGGGGCAGAGCATCACCCCCTGGTGGGCATGCCGGGTGGATCCCTGTCGGGCGCATGTGGGAGTCTGTCTGACTGCCTCCCCGTTTCCAGCTTCGGAAAAATGAAAAAAAAAAATATCCTCCATAATAACAACAACAAAAATCTTTATTTTCCCCTGGCCGGTTTGCTCAGTGGTAGAGCGTCGACCTGGCATGCAGGAGTCCCGGATTCGATTCCTGGCCAGGGCACACAAGAGAAGCGCCCATCTGCTTCTCCACCTCTCCCCCTCTCCTTCCTCTCTGTCTCTCTCTTCCCCTCCCACAGCCAAGGCTCCACTGGAGCAAAGTTGGCCCAGGCACTGAGGATGGCTCTGTGGCCTCTGCCTCAGGTGCTAGCATGACTCTGGTTGCAACAAAGCGACGCCCCAGATGGGCAGAGCATCGCCCCCTGGTGGGCATGCTGGGTGGATCCTGGTTGGGTGCATGGGGGAGTCTGTCTGACTGCCTCCCTGTTTCCAACTTCAAAAAAAATACAAAAAAAAATAATTTTATTTTCAAGAAGTATAATGACTTTCTGTGCTAACTGAAAATAAAATCACTTGAAAATGTTGGCAATAGAAAAATCCCTTTGCTAAGAAAAATTAAATAGGTATAGTTTACATCTGTGGCAAATATATATAATATATTGTTTGAGTTTGAACTTAAAATCAATGTTAAGTTTAATAGACACCTGAGTATTTTTTTAAATTAAAATATTTCTTCAGTATGTGGATTAAATACTTGCTCAAGGTTTACACAGGTGGTAATTTGCAAAGCCAGGATTCAACCCAGGGATCTGGGTATCATGGAAGCATTTTTTTTCTTAGCAATTCCTTCAAAACTTGGATCTTCTGTGTTTAAAGTGATCCTAGAGGCCAATCCAGGGGTTACAGTATGAACAGAACTATACAAATTCAAGCCTTTTATTCAGGAAGAAATGGTTTCTGATTTGGAAGAGAAGGAGTAGACTCTATGTAATATAGATAAATATAATTTTATATAAAAACATCTCTGGGAGAAGTTTGGGGAACTTAGCTTGGTAGCAAAAGTTGTAAAATGAACTTAAATGGATGAATTCCAATCACATAATATTGAGTAAAATAAGAAAATATACATTATGGCTCTATTTTTATAGTGTTTTAAAAAACAAACAAACTATTTTGTTGAGGGACACATTGTTTGTAAAGGCATAATGAAAAAAGAATGGAAATGATGAAGCCAAAATACGGAGCAGTGGTTACTTTGGGGGCTGAGGGCGGAAAGAAGAGAACTGCAATTAGGGTGATGTATACGGAGACGTCTAAGCCACTTTTAATATCATATTTCTAAAGTTGAATGGTGGATGCACAGCTCATGTTTATCATAGTTTAAAAAATGGATGTAACGTTTTCTATACTCTGTAAGAACTATGCTGTATTTTACCAAAGGGACAGTTAGTTCAATATGAATTGGTGATACGTTATGGCCAATTCAGAAAAGTTAGTTGCTCTTATTATTAGGAAAAGTCTGGATTTGAGGAGATTGGACACACTGCT
Source organism: Saccopteryx bilineata (assembly GCF_036850765.1). Lineage (NCBI taxonomy): Eukaryota > Metazoa > Chordata > Mammalia > Chiroptera > Emballonuridae > Saccopteryx > Saccopteryx bilineata. Next base: position 103,992,859 of record NC_089490.1, read on the forward strand.
CTATCCAGCCCTTATCCTAGCATTCTCTAGTACGTTGCTTAGTTCTGAGCACCCCGCTTAAGAGTGATACAGAAACTAGAGGGTGCTTGGGAGGCAGTGACAAGGTTGGTGATGATTCTCAACACTCTGCTCCATATGGGATCATTGAATAAGTAATCAAGAAGTGAAAAATGGGAGAAGAGATGTGAATCTTCAGTTGGAACTTAAGTCTTCATATATTTGAAGGGCAGGCATGAGAATGAGAGCTTGGATTCATACTACATAGCCCAAAGTGTGGAATCCAAGTTGATAGGTGGATGCTACAAGGAAATAGATTTTGTCTTAACACATCAAAGAACATTCTGATAGTGGCATTTGTTTAATGACTTGCCTTGAGAAGTTGTTAGTTTCCCATTGGTGGAGGTGTTCTTGCATGGATTGGAAAGTCTTCTGATTAGATACTATCAGGAAGTGTCCCTAAAAGTTCTTCTAGACCCTAAGATTCTTAGAAGGTTTCTAGAAGTCTTTAGTCAACCTGAAATTTATACTCAGTATCTCTTACTTGTGTGGCAGCACAGCTTAGTGACTAGAACACAGAATCTAGAACCAGATCCCTGGGTTGAATCCTGGCTTTGCAAATTACCACCTGCGTAAACCTTGAGCAAGTTACTTAATCTCTGTGCCTCCTTTTCACAATATATGAAATGGGTTTGGTATCTATTTCACTGAATTGTTATGAGACTTGTAAGCATGCTGCCATGCAGGCCAGGTGGCTTAGTGAATGGAGCATCTTCCTAGCACTCCAATGTCATGAATGTATCCCCGGTCAGGGCATATATGAGAAGCAACCAATGAGTACACAAATACTAGAACAACTAAGTGGAATGAGTTGATGCTTTTCTCTCTTTCTCTCCCTGCCCCTTTTTTTCTCTTGCCCTCTCAAATCAATGGAAAAATTAAACAAAACAAAACAAAACAAAAAACACGCCACTTGGTAAATCCCCACTACATGTTTACTAAAAAAGAATAATCTTTTCTAGAGATCGCTCAGTTTATTTTGAATTAATTGCATTTATGCTTTTGTTTTAAACTCTTTTTTTCTTTCTTCCTATGAGTAATACACTTAATTATCTCCTGACTTACAAAGGAACTAGAAATTAAAAAAAAATTCTTGTGGGCTCTAAATTCAAACAATTCCAGTGAGTGTATGGAATTAGGTACCCATGTGCCAAGCTGGCTTGTCTTTGCGGGATTGCTGCAAAGCCTGGGCCATTGTTCAACCTTTATTTGGCTCATCCAATCATCGCCAACGAGAAGTATATTGTTAAAATTTAATGACGATGAGCAAGGAATCTGTCATTTTCAGTTTACATGCAGGAGTGAAAGGACCAGATCTATTATCTCAATCAAAATGGAACTGTTTACACTGGAAGCTTCAATTCTAGACACATCATGCCCTGCTTCTGAAAGGGCAGTTTGTGGGATAGGGGATGTTGAGGTGATAGTCCAGATGTCATTGGTAGAAAGCCTTGATTAAATATAGTTTTCCTTCCGAGGATGTCCTAATAAGGTTTTCTAAAAAGTTGTGGTGATAGAAGGAAAAAAAGCAAGGATGATTAACTTTAGATTTTTGATGAGAAGAAAGAAGAAAAAAAGGAAATGAGGACCGATGAAAGGAGGCTGTTTCTTCGCAGACATGAGGGTATTTCCCACCCATGACTGGCTGTCATTGGAGGAGACAGGAGACAGGAGATGCCTGAACAGTAGTGAGACTTAGTGTTATTACCTAAGATTCACACAAGCCTTGAGAAATATGCTCCTAATTTATTTCAAACATGGAGCCATACCTATTCTATAACTTTTCAGGAATGGTCTGAGGATTGTGCCGCCTCTGTAGGAGGCAGAGAAGAGGCAGAACTGTCATCTCTGAGTGGCTTTAAGTGACTCTGAAGATAGTATCAGTGTGATGATTAGGCCTCTCTGGGTTGGTATAAACTACTGTATCAGTCAGGAATAGCTAGGTAATACTCCTGTAAAAAAAAGGTGATCTCGAATCTTGATGCTTGATAATCTTCAAGGTTTATTTTTTTCTTCTCCTGCATCTATTCCTTCTTCACAATCCATTTGGGGCCAGAGGAATAGGCTTTTTGTCTTTGTCTTGTTGGCACTTCCTGAGTCACAATCTTTTCTTTGCATTCTCTGGGGCCATAATAGTTAAATGACTGTCAGAAAACAATAGTAATAGGAAAGAACAACAACAAAAAAGAACATTGGTTTAATATTTACAAAACATTAACTCTATTAAGTTTGTAATGAAGCTGAAATTTTATAAATATAAATATGAAAGCTATTAGAAAAATGCTGATTAATTGGGTATAGAGAGAAATAAAGGGTTATTGTTTGATTTGTTGCCTAGCTAACCTAAATGGTGGACGGCAGTGCGATTCAGTGAGATGAGAATTTTGGGAGATGGGGGAAGGTTTTGAGGGAGAAAGTCAAGAGTTCTGTTCATATTTGCTTGCTTAAGGAGGTATAATTATGGGTGATTGCTTATTTACCCCCCCCTTTTATTTGGTCCTAAATTTTTCTTAAAGATGTTGTAATAGTGAAAATAATTTAATGACCAAAGAAAATATGCAGGCTCCATTCCAGGTTCTGTGTCTAGGATATCTGCTGGTCCATAGACCATCCCAGCCTGGCCAGGCCTGATCCGAGAGTGAGAAATGGTGCAGCAGGAGCCTGAGATGAACTCCCTATGGTTTCTTAGATGCCTCTTGCTGGGGAAACAGGGCAGGCCATATGGCTCAGGTTACCAAGATGGGGCTAAACACCTCCATTTGGTGCAGAATGGCTTGGTGGATGCTTTTGATTTTTCAAAAATGCTTCTCAGCTTGAAAATGATCCCAATTTTCATCTTTTTCATGGAAATTTATAGAACATAAGTAAGTCAAGTGCTTTTTTTCATTAACTAGAGGACTTAATTGTATAGCATGACAAAGGAAAATAGAAAGGACTCACAATTCCTGAGAATGGGCAGTTCCCTTGAAGGGGTGGATCATTCCATGAAGCTGTTGATTTGGCTTGGGTTTTCTCTGAGTTCATTGTTCTCCTCACTGTCATTCAGTTGAGACTTTTGAGTGTTTCTGACTATCTTCCTCAACCCTATGACTCTTTCTAGGATTTGTGATCTGAACACAGGACAATCCAAGGGGCTTACGGGGCCTCAGGCAAGTGGTAATTTCTGCTTTTTTTGGAGGGGGGTTGTTTCAACTGTTGCTATTGAAATAATTTAGATTTACTTTTTCTGTGGCAAATGAGAATCATCCCTGTGCTGCAATGCCATTATAGAAAGGGTAGGTGATAAGTAGTGATAGGATGTACAAAAGAAACATCTTTATATGTTTCTTTTATAAACTATTTATTCATTCATTTATTCCTAGATGCTTATTACACAGTGGTGTTCAAGTGGGTGCTCAGAATTATTTTTAAGAATGGTGAGGCATGTTAAGATCAGTACCTGATCTTGGGCTACTTACAAGCTAGTTGGAAAGACATACACTTTAGAAAATAGCTACTAATACCTGGCAAACTATGCCAAGTGGCATGTGAACAGAGCAGAGAATAAAGGCTAACAGAATTCAGCAAGGGTGCAGTTCCTGTGCACAGCATGATCTGAGAAGGCTTCTTGGAAAAAATGGAACTGGAGCTAGCTTTGAAGTCTGGATCAGCTGAAAGGGCAGTGGGGAGGGAATTTTAAGAAAGGCTTGCTGGGTGGGGCAGGGTTGTGATAGCAATAAGTAGATCATTTGTTTGGAGCAGAAACTCTCCTACCTCCATGACTAATCCTATTAACTGAAGAGTTCCCTGAGTCAAAATAGAATAAAGCAGGGGTCGGGAACCTATGGCTCATGAGCCAGATGTGGCTCTTTTGATGGCTGCATCTAGCTCACAGACAAATATTTAATAAAAAAATAACGTTAAAAATATAAAACATTTTCTTGTATTACAATCCATTCATTTCCTACCACTCATGTTCATGGTTGTGGATGGCTGGAGCCAATCACAGCTGTCCTCCGGGACACACCAAATTTTTATTGGATAATGCATAAGGTACACGGGTCGTTGTATGGCTCTCATGGAATTACATTTTAAAATATGTGGCGTTCATGGCTCTCTCAGCCAAAAAGGTTCCTGACCCTTGGAATAAAGCCTCTGTTTCTTACTAACCCTTTTGTGCCTAGTTTCTTTATTTGTAAATGGATTAAATCATATCTACGGGCCATAGATGCTGTAAGAATTATAGGATATACAGTGCAAAAGGAAGGCACTAAGTAATAGTTTTTCAGGCCATCATCCCTCTTCACAAGTTCTTGGAGTTCAGCTTAGTTACAATGCTGTCATACTTTAAAGAATCTTCCTCCCTCCCAACTCCTCCTTATAGGTCATTTAAATTGGACTATTATTGCATTTCTTTAGACTAGTTTCTACTGTCTTCTGGTTTATTAGGAGAATTTTCTTGGCATCAGCCACCTCTTTGTGAAAGGAGACCAAAGTCACATTCAAGAACTTTAAATAATTCATCATGAAGCAGTGCAGGGTGGTGAGACCTTAACGAGCTAAAAGGGAATAAATAAATGGAGATAAAAAAGCATGCTTTCTTTTCTGTAGTTATAGCAACATCATTCTTGACATAAACTTCACTGTAAACAGTAGGCAAAATATATGGCACTGCTACGAGAAAGTCAATTAAAAACTGACTGCTGTTGCATTGGAGGAAGATGATTCAGGTCTGGGAAGAAGGAACGCTACACTCTGTATGTCTGATCCCCCTGTCATGTCAGAATGTTTACACCAGCTTGAGTGGTTGTGGTGGGGTCCTTTACATCATTTGGTTCTTGTCCTTGTGACTCAGTGTTTCTGCTGTGGGGTTAGCTCCCTACAGTGGAAAAAGGAGGAGTTACTTGCCAGACCATATGGAATAGAAAACAGCAGATAGACTTAGGTTTCAGTGGAAGCTGAAAACACATACATTTAAATGTCCCAGGGGATCGATCACCTTGGAAAACTCTTTTAAATAGCATCCTCAAAGAGGTGTTTAATTTTTGAGATCTATCTTGAAAGCTTAAGATTCTAAAGTTAGTTGATGGAAAAAGGTCGAGAGAGGACAAGTGGTACAAAGTGTGCAGTTTCACTGCTTTTGCTTATGTTTCCAGTGTGGAGAAATGGGAAGGAAGAATGCCTCACTTAGATTTGCTGTAATTCTGCCTGGGCTAGGGGGTATGAGCATGTCTATGCGTGGATTGGAGACTCTTGGACTTAAATTCTGTAAACTTGGGTTTCTGTGGTTCTGTGTTGGACAGGCTAATCATAAGGAGTATGAATGAGCCAACAAAACTGGAAAGCTGGAAGTGCATGTGTCTCCAAGTGAGGTTAGAGAAGGCTTCTCCTGGCATGTAGCTCTGACAACCCATGGATTTGTTGATTAATGAAGGCCTTAAATACATAGTATACCTGGATTATACTTGGAGCTGTTACAGAAGAATCTAACCTCCCTCTCTAGCTCATTCTTTATAAATTTATTGAGCAACTACTGTGTACCAGACATGTGTTAGATGCTGGGGCTAGAAAGATGATCAGGACACAGTCCTGTAGGAACTTATAGTCCAGTAGAGAAAAGTGTTTGTGAACAGTCATAGAATAATGTGACAAGTATTATGATAAAGGAATGTGTAGTGAGCTGGTAGCAAAGAAGAGAAAGCATTTAAATCTACTGATGTGTGGAGGGACAGGTCAGAGAGGGATCTGTAGGAGAGCTGACCCTATCGTAGGTCTTGTAGGGTGAATAAGAGAATCCAGGGACTACACAGGCAGAGGGAAAAGCGTGGCCTTGTGGGGATGGGTTGAGAGGGAAATACACAGTTTTTTTGTGCCTAGCTTTTGCACTCAGCACAATGCTTTAAAAATTATTTTAAAATCAGATTTATTGCAGTATGTACACTAAAGTTCACCTTTTATAGGTGTAAAGTTCTATGAATTATGAAAAACAATTGTTGGTCAAATAAGTTTGTAAATTGATATATATGTTTGCTCACTTATAGTTTGCATTGTGTGTGGGGGACAAGCTGTAAGCAGGTTGGGTCGTTATAGCCTGAGGCTTAGTTTTAAGATTAAGCTTTTCCCCAAACCCTTGACTGTTGCATTATGTGGGTGGTGCACTCTTATGAGGAATCCCATTATGCCTCAGATAAGTGACTTTATATCAGAGACTTCCTTGTTTGTATATTGGATTAAAAAGTTTTGATTTTTATACTATAAAGTGGAGCAGACCGGGAGCTTGCTCTCTCTCGGTTCCTGTTATCACCATTGCAGGGGACTTCCTGATCCCTTGCCCTTCATGGGAAAAGCAGGTTTTCTGCTTTTCCCTTGTCTTCTCTTGTGGCTTGCCTGTCTTGGTGAGACACCAATAAACAGAATGACCCACCATCCTCCGACTCTGCCATTTCTTTACCGTCTGCCCGAATCCAATGAGAACCTGCGTGTGAATGGCCACGATGGTGGCTCTTGGACATACAACAATGCAGTTATTTATGCATGCACCACTACAATCAAGACATAAAATATTACCTGACCAGGCAGTGGCACAGTGGATAGAGCGTTGGACTGGAATGTGGAGGACCCAGGTTCAAGACCCCGAGGTTACCAGCAAGGCTCACCAGCTAGAGCTCAAGGTCACTGGCTCAAGCAAGGGTCACTCAGTCTGCTGTAACCCCCCACCCCCTCACCCCGGTCAAGGCACATATGAGAAATCAATTAATGAACAACTAAGGAACTGCAACAAAGAATTGATGTTTCTCATCTCTCTTCCTTCCTGTCTGTCTCTATCTGTTCCTCTCTCTGACTCTTCCTGTCTCTACCACAAAAATAAGACATAAAATATTTATACCACCTCAATTATTTATTTATATTTAAATACTTTTATCCATTTTATAGCTGTAATATATTTTGTGGGTTTAATTTGCATTTTCCTAATGACTAATAATATTAAAACTTTTTTGAGGTGCTTATGTGCCATTCATATTTCTTTTTTATGTTGTTCAAATTGTTGGGACCAACTTATTGGTTCAAATTGAAGTGTTGGTCCAAATTGTTTGCCTTGACTATTTTTAAGTTGTGGAGTGGGTGGTTTTTTGTTTGTTTGTTTGGGCTCTGAGAGTTCATATAAGCACTATTGTGTTCCACAAAGTTTGATGTACTGTATTTTTATTCCGAATATTTTCCAATCTGCTGTTTTACTTTCTTTTTGGCTTATAGGTTATTTAGGTGTGTATTGTTTACTTTCCAAATTTGCAGTTTCTTGGAGCTCTTTCTTTTATTGACTTCTAGTTTCATTTTTTGTGTTCAGAGAACACACTTTCTCTGATTTAATCATTTTAAATTTGTTGTTCTATGGACCAGAACATGGTCTATCTTGGTGAATGTTGCATGTGTATTTGATGATTGTGTATTCTGCCACTGTTAGATGAAACGTTGTATGATTGCCAGGTCAGTTGAGCTTACAATGCTATTCAGATGTTCTCTGTCATCAACTGATTTTTCTGTCTACTTGTTCTTTTAATTACTGAGAGTGAAGTGTTGAAGTCTTCCACTATCGTTGTGTATTTCTGTATTTCTCCTTTCAGTTTTATAGTTTTTTCTTTGTGTATTTTGAAGCTGTCATTAACTACACATACAAGTAGCATTGTTATTTTCTTTTGATGAATTGACCCTTTTATTATAATGTAATATCTTTATTGATTTTAATAGACCTCATTCTGAAATCCATTTTATCTGGCATTAATATAGATTGTCCAAATTTGATTAGAAATATAACTTTTCTGTCATTTTACTTACTTATGCTTTTATATTTAAATCAAATTGATTATAGAAAACATGTACTTGGATTTTACTCTATTTTTTTTAGTGAACGAGAGAGATAGTAGGGGACAGAAAGGGACAGACAGACAGGAAGAGAGAGAGATGAGTAGCATCAACTCTTCATTGTGGCACCTTAGTTGTTCATTGATTGCCTTCTTATATGTGCCTTGACCAGGGGGCTTCAGGTAAGCCAGTGACCCCTTGTTCAAGACAGTGACCTTGGGCTCTACCCAATGACCTTGGGCTCTACCCAATGACCTTGGGCTTCACACCAGCAAATTTTTTTAATTTTCGTTTTATTTATATTTAAGTCTGAATGACATTTTATTTTTTTCTTTTTATTAATTTTAATGGGGTGACATCATGCCAGCGACTTTTGGGCTCAAGCCAGCAACCATGGGGTTATATTTATGATCCCACACTCAAGCCAGTGACCCTGTGCTCAAGTCGATAAGCCCGTGCTCAAGCCGGCAACCTCAGGGTTTCGAACCTGGGTTCTCAGTGTCCCAGACTGATGCTCTATCCACTGTGCCACTACCTGGTCAAGCTGAGTTTTACTTTTTAATCCAACCTGACAATATCAGTTTTTAAAATTTTAATTTTAATTTAAATTATATTTAAAATAATTATTGAGGCAGTTAAGTTTAAATATACAAGCTAGTAGGTTTTCTATTTGTCTAAATGGTTCTTTGTTCTTTCTTTTTTCTTTAATATCTACTTTGAATATTTTCTATTATTTCATTTATTTCCATAATTAGATTATTAGTGGTTGCTCTGGCATTTAAAAGAAACTTCTTTAACTTTCACAGTTTACTTCCATAAATATCAGTTCACATATAGGGTAGAAACCTTACCAAATATATTTCCATTTTCTCTCTTTTGAAATTTATGCTATTATTATTTATTTTTCTTCTGTGCATATTATCAACCTCATCTTATAAAAATGCCTCTATGATCTAATTTATCTCTGCTGGTCAATTGCTATTCTACTTAGTTTTTGTATTCTATTCAATATGAATTCACTGAAAACTTCATGGAATATAATGAACTGATAAGATTGGACAAACAACTCCTCACTCACTCAAAACACACACACACACACAGTCACACAACAGTAGGTATTTATTTAAATATAGGTAATGTATGCAATAATTAACTTAAGCAACTAACATTTGCTTATTATGTTATTGGTAAGTTACTTTCAAATACTCCAAAATAAATAATATGGTGTAAATTAACTTTTATTCATACCATTTTGTTTCAGTAGGTGGCTTATATTTTTATTCTTTTAGTGTTCAGTATGTTCTTAAAGAAAAGGAGAGTTTTTAACACATGCGGGTTATTTTATAAACTCTTCTAACCTCTAAGAGGAGCATAGGTAGATATGGGCAGAAGAAGTTAGCAAACAATTCAATGATTTGGCATTGAGTGCCTTTTCGTATAATTTTCTTTAGTTAGCATTTATTGAATGATTTTTCTGTATAAAGCATTGTAGAATAAATAAGCAGTGTGATAGGTTATGTTCAAACTTAAATTCTGGGCTCAAAGCAAACTTTTAAAAACAGTTTCCAGTTTAGAAAAGGTCCTGATTCTCAGGTCTCACTGTATTATGTCTGGTCTGCAAACAGTTTAAGCTAAAACACCCATGCATGCTCTTTATATATCTATACTTTTATCATCATCTATATCTATTACTATTTCTATATATGTATGTATGACTTGTAAAAAAAATCCAACTTGCATTCACATTCAACTTATGTCTTTGGTTCGACACAACCATGTTGGAAGACTGTATGAACTCTAAGGTAAAGTAAATAAATGATGATATAAAAATACATGTCACAAAGCTCAAGCACTTTACGCCACAGTAAAAACATGAATATTCCCTCAGGCCTTTATCCAGACAATTATTTATAAAGCAAGATAGATTATAAGCAGGAAGGCCACACTGACAGCATGGAGAGTAACAGTTTACAGTGATGAGAGGAGAGAGAAATAGAATACAGATCCCCAAACTGCAGTGCACAGAAGTCTAGATGTAGTTCACACAGCTATGAAAGGCCCTAAAAGCATGACTTCTCCAGAGGACCTTTTGTCATCAAAAGGTTTATAATAATTTATTTCAGAAATCGTTGGAGCAAATTTTAAGTTCTCACAGAGAATAAAGTTTTGAGGGATATATATAAAAATACTTGAACATTTAAAATATTTTATATTAGAATATGATCTGAGGCTATAAAGAAGATAAGACTTGCAAATGAATGGAGTCTGAGAGCTGAATGGAATGAAGGTAGAGAGTTTTTCTTGAAATACTTCCTCTTTAAATATTCTAAGTACAGATCAGAAAGACACAGTTCACTGTAGATCAGAACAGAATGGTTATTGAATGGATTTCTGTACAGTAACAGTAATTTAGAAGGGATATGGTCAAGCCACTCATTATTAAGCCTCCTAATATTAACATTTTTATCTAATATTTTAAAAATTTTATCTAGAATTTTAAGAACAGATAGGATTTCCTTTATCATTTGTTATTTTCTCTGTTAGAGCTCATCAATGCTTTAGAATATGGACTTTAGATACACAACCCAGTCTGGGTTTCTATCCTATCATCATTTCCAGGTTTGGCTTCCACAAACTCAGGGTTCTCACTTGCAAAATGGAGCTAAAAATCCCCACCCCATGGAGTAGTGGTGATGACATGAAATGCAGGTAGAGGGCCTAGTACAGTGCCTGGCCCAAGGTTTCAAGGACTCAATAAATATTAACTATTGCGATTATCATTACTCTAGGCAAAAATATGAAGAAGCATTGGGAAATTGAAGCAGAAAACATCAACTGTCGGTATCCCATCATTTGGGATTGAGGATTGAAATCAAGTTTTATTTTCATCTGTTTTTGTGTCTCTGATTTGAATAGAAGAGTTGAAGAAGCCCATCCCTCCACACACAAATATCTGATTGCTTTTGGACGGGGTCTCTGGATGCTTTGTGGGCTCCATCTGAGTTGCAGCCGTTATTCTACCTAATTGACAGACGACGAGGTCAGCGAGGTTAAGTGTTCCTCACAACGACACCCAGGTTGCCAACAGAATTAAAGTTGATTTCAGGTCACATAACTCATCCTCCGTTCAAGAGTCTTCTCTAATCCCTGGTGCCGTTGGGAACGGTTTCAAAGGCATTCCAGCAGCAGCATTATGCCAGTGCACTGGTTATCAATTATTTTGTTGATCCTTTAGCAAATCCTCAGACTGATTTTTTGGTCCTCCTGGGACACAACTCACAAAGCTGACCTTCACCGCTTTGGCATCTCACCTCTGGTCCCAAGGCACAGAAAGGGGCGGCAAGGGGCTGGTGATTTACTGTTTTCCCATGCAGGTCACGCTGCAGCCCAGACAGATAAAGAGGATCTGTCTTTAATGAGAGAAATGTACCATTACTTGGTCATAAATTCAACTTAATGGCAATTTCAGTAGGGCAGCTTGCCCAGGGTTTGTAGAAACACAAATCAAAAATTGCAAATTCCAGGCATATCCTTCTAGAAACTCTTTTGGCAATGGCGTCCCCTTTGCTTTTTAAGGTAATCATTTCCCCTAGTTCTAGTCTTCAGTTGCTCAGGGTGGATTTGCACAAGTTCTAGCATCACTGTGCCAGCAAAGAGGGGAGTGGGTGGCATGCTGCTCATGGTCTTTATGCCAAGCGTTAAGCTTTGACTTCAGTTGTCAAGGAGACACAAATGAACAGACAGACACACATGTGTGGTATGTAGCCCAGCCAAAGCGATTTGCAGTAAGGCTATTCCAATGACTCTAAGGAAACGTTTTATCTTTTTCAAATCTTTATGTCCCTGGCTAATTCTAAGATGACTAATATTGGTCATTACCACACTCTAATCACAGAACAAGACCTCATAGAGGTGACTTCATTTGAGTGACTAGGTTAGAAGTAGATATGAATTGTATTCAGGCACAAGGCTACCAGATAGCTTGCCACACCCTTAGAAGTAGAATTGTACCCTTTGTCTTATATCATATCTGTGCTCACTTTCATCATAGCAACTAGCATCACTTTCTGTGCTTAATTATTCACAAGTCTTGCCTTCTACTAAACTGTGTGCTCCCAGGTGTAAGATGATGTCAGATGGGAGGGTGTTTCTTTAGTTTCCAGCCCAGTGCCTGTCACGTAACAGATGCGCAAGTAACGTTTGTTGAATGAACAGAAGTCTGAATGAATGACCTTCATCCTGGTAAATGACCATTTCTCCCTATTTTCAGGGTGATATCCCAACGAGGTGAGACAGTGCTCTGAAGACAGTGGAGGAAAAAGAACTGAAGATAACTGCCTCCCCTTAGGTATGATAACTGGAGCCTCTTAAAGATATTTCTTCATTTATTTGAACAAATATGTGCAGATTGCCAGTACCGTCAGAGCACTAGAGCCAGGTACTGAAGAATTCAGGGGGACTAGAAATCAAAGCATTTATAATCTATTACTCTTTAGTTCTAAGTTCCCACATATAATGTAATCATATACTTTTTTTCCCTAATAGCATAGGTCTACCTAGGGAAAAGACATGAAATTCTTACTTTCCTTCTTTGATTTGGTTTTGATTTGGTTTTGTAAGTGAGTGTACCTGCACGCCCCTTAGGCATGCAGGGGAGTTTAGCTGGCAGATTATTTGTATTGCTGGTCACAGGTCCTAGCACATGGCAAAGTCAGGGTTAGAGGGGGAAGGGAAGCCTGGAGCTACAAGGGGATGGCACGTTTGCATCCTGAAATTCTCTAGCCAAAGCGATGGAGAACTCAAGGTTGTACACCTTCCACTTATACACTGCTATATGTCAATTGTATCTCAATAAAGCCAGAAAAAAAAAATAGTCCACTGCAGTAACAAGAAGGCAGTGGCTCTGAAGCGTGAGCAGGCATCAGAATCGCCCGGAGGCCTTAGTAAATCACATTGCTGGGCCCCACCTCCAGAGTGAGTCAGTGGTTCTGGGTCAGGAGTCTAGAAGTTGCATTTCTAGCAGGTCTCCAAGCACTGCAGATGCTTCTGGTCCAGGACCAGCTGATCTAAGGTAAGCCCTGACACTTGCTTTCTGCCGAGGCTTGTTCTCCCACGGTCTTGTGTAACCCCACAGAGGGGTTCCAGCTGTACAGTTTTCTCAGGTGCCTTGGACTGAGGTAAAAAAGAGAAACTGCTTTGAATTATTTTGTAGCCATTTCTTAGTGACCTAGGGCAATTTATTTTATTTTATTTTTTATGTCAGATATTTTCACTTTGCCATTTAGACCATGTTCTTATGGACTGTCTCTCCCATCAGTAGTTGGCTATAAAAAAACAATAATACACATGAAAACAAGACATATGCTTATTGTTAACAAAGGGATATACACCCGTAAAGTATTTTACTCATGCCTTCCGCCTTGTGTGACTAACCATGTGAAGTGATGAATTTAACATTGGCCCTCAGATTCTTTCTTCTTGTCCTCACCTGCTCTGATGAGGAAAATAATTGTAGCTTTGGTCTACTTGGGGAGCTATCAGCCACATGTTTCTGTCTTCTAGATAGTGCCTGCAGTCCAGCCAAACAATCTGGCTTTCTGATTAGACAGTTTTTATAATGAGAAAAAGATATTTTCCTGAGAACCGTTTCTAATTATTTCCCTCTCTCATAATGAAAGGTTTTTCTAAAAACCCAAACTTCACTCAGGATTTTTCCCGAGTCTTTGTAACCACCTGTCCTTCCCTGACCTGACTCACCCTTGAGACAGCCTTGGGTTAAAAAATATGTTGGAAGATGTGAATGGCATTTGCAGAGTAGAACTGCATTCATCTATGTAACATTCGGACACTGGGCAGAAAGATAGAACAGTCTGTCTAGCTCTTTGTAATTCGTTTCATGATATTGTTTTAATTGTGGTGCAGCTTAATCACTGGCTGTGCACAGAATATGCCACATAATTAAAATAATTATGGGGATTTGATAAGATGAAGCTTTGAATTCATGTAAAGCTTCTTTGCCAACAGGCTCTACACTCTGAGAGAGCAAAGGAGGACAGTCAATCGAAGCCAGCATTGGTCATTTCTGCATCCTCTCAGGTCTGGCCAGGCTAGTGTGTACATAAATACATATAATAATTTATTTCAGGTTGCCTTCCACCTGCCCAAGGAATCCTTTTACTCTGTTCTCAAAGATTCTAAAGAGAGTGTGAAATGATTCACGCCCTGTTTGCTAGCTAATACTCGATACAGGCTGCATAACTAGTAACCTAGGTAGTAGTGGGATTCAAATCATTTTACGACCGGTTCTCTGCCCTAATCACTATTTTAAGTATAAAAAAAAACGATACACAGAAAGGTAGTTTATTATTTCATGGGCGATAAGATAACCCTTGAAATCTATATTGTCATTGGTTCATTGTATCCTAGCTTCCTATTGGTTTCATCATTCAGGGCACACCAGTGCACTCATAATGTCTCAGGGGAATTCTGGGCACAACATAGAGCTAACACAAGTGACAGCTTGTCACCCCTGGTTGTTTGGCACTTTTTCTCTTTACGTTATGTGTTTGTTTACTGAAGCAAGAAATGTGAGGGAATTAAAATGTAGTGTTTCATCAAAGGTATAATGAGTTTTATGAAATGAATAAAATAATAATAAAATAAATATTGCAAATATAGTTCTGTCAAGTTTTTTTCACCTGTGGACAGAATAAATATTACTATGGGTGCTTAGAATAATGCTGTTGCACAGAAGAATGTTAAAAAAGAGTAAGGAATATAAATTTGTGATTTCCATATTTGGCAGCTGCCCAGGAGCTGACCTTAGAGAGAACTTTGATTAAAAGTGCCATTTTAACAACCGGTTTGCCAAACTCAAAAAATTAGGTTCTGCCAAACTGGTGCAAGCTGGCTGAATCCCACCACTAAAACTAGGCAACCTGTGTGTATGCCTTAGTTCTATCATTATTATTTTTGTTTGTTTTGAGTGTGTGAGAAAGAAAGTGAGAGAGAGAGAGAGAGAGGGAGAAAGAGAGACAGGAAGGGAGAGAGAGGGTGAGAGCATCAACTAGAAGTTGGTTTCACTTTAGTTGTACATTGAGCTTCTCGTATGTGCCTTGACCAGGCTGTGCCAGTGGCCCTTGCTCAAGCGAGTGACCTTGGGCTTTTCATGCCACGACCTTTGGGCTTAAGCTGGTGAGCTTTGGGATTGTGTGAACGATTCTCCTACTCAAGCCAGTGACCTCATGCTGATGAGCCTTCGCTCAGAACCAACAACCTCGGGGGTTCGAACTGGTGACCTCAGCATTCCAGTTGACACTTAATCGACTGCATCACCACCAGTCAGGCATTTCTAACTCTAATGGTTTGTTTACATAACTAGTGGCTGCTGTCTCCATTGCAGTTTTTTTTAATTTTAATTTTTACTTTCAGAAGAGTGCACTCTGCTCATAAATCTTTCTTACTCTACCTTATACTTTTTATAGTTTACTGAATAGTCATTCATTTATAGTAGTATGCCTACTATATGCCAAGTGCTGTCCTAAACTCTAATGGTAAACAAGTTAAGCAAAACTTCTACCTTCATAGCACTGACATTCTCAATGTAGGGGAACTGACAATAAACAACAAAACAGAGATTTCAGATATGATTATTCCTATGAATAAAACAAAGCAGAATTGGGGAATATAGAGTAACTGGAGTGGGGATACTTTGGATAGATCAGGAAATATCTTTAAGAAGATGACTTTTTTTGTGACAGAGACAGAGAGAGACAGAGAAAAGGACAGATAGGGACAGACTGACAGGAAGAGAGAGAGAGATGAGAAACATCAATTTTTTTCTGCAGCACCTTAGTTCTTCATTGATTACTTTCTCATATGTACCTTGACTGGGGGCCTACAATAAAGCTAGTGGTCTTGGGCTCAAGCTGGTGAGCCTTGCTCAAACTGCATGAGCCCACATTCCAGCCAGCAACCTCAGGGTTTTGAACCTGGGTCCTCTGTGTCCCAGTCAGACGCTCTATTCACTGTGCCACCACCTGGTCAGGCTAAGAAGATGACGTTTGAACAGAGTCCTGATGATGAGAAGGAATTAGGTATCTGAATATTTGGAGGAAGAGAATTCTAGCACCAGAAGAAAGGAAAGTATAAGGAGCTGAGTCTACAGTGAGGAGTCTGGGAACAGCGGGCCGGGCAGAGTGGCAGGTACCCCGTGAGTCAAGGGTAGGGTTGTTGGAGCTGAGGCAGAGGCCAGGTGAGAGTACTGTGCCCCATGGCAATAAGATTGGATTTGAAGGTGATGATAGATCTTAGAGGGTTTACATTGCCTGATTCACATTTTTGAAAGATCACTCTAGTTGAGGAGATAATAGACTTACACGTGAGAATTGAGAAAAGAAAGACTAAGGGGTGCAAGGCTTTGTTTTAGACATATAATTTGAGAGAAGTAGCACACATTCAAGTGGAGAGCCTAATAGAAAGTTGAGTTTATAAATCAAGAGCTCAGAGGATAGGTCAGAGCCGTAGATATATATGTGGAGGCCTTACTACGGACATAGAGCATTTATTGCCTAAGCTGGATTCAGGGAAGTGGTGAGATAGGCTGATGCATAGAAAGTATATATCATTGCCCAACCTTGAAAGGGTTTAAAAATGTTATCTTTTTATGATGCATGTAATGAGTAATAGAAGGTAATGCAGAGCGTGACTCTAATACAATTTTTTTTGTTCATATATTTGTTTAATAGCAAAGAGACCAGAATTTAGATATTAAATGTCTCATCTTTCAAAGGAGCCACGTGGGAGGTCTAGCCAATTGGCCCAACAATGCTGCCATTTTTTATAACTTTGTTGGAGTGATTGGGACTTCCTTCAGATTTGCTGTGCCACACCAAAAACTCAGCCTAACTTTTAAATAAAATTATATCATATTTTTTAAATAATTTTATTTATTTAATGGGGTGACATCAATAAATCAGGATACATATATTCAAAGATAACAAGTCCAGATTATCTTGTCTTTCAATTATGTTGCATACCCACCACCCAAAGTCAGATTGTCCTCTGTCACCTTCTATCTTGTTTTCTTTGTGCCCCTCCCCACCCCCTTTCCCTCTCCCATTCCCCCCTCCCCCCCGTAACCACCACACTCTTATCAATGTCTCTTAGTTTCACTATTATGTCCCACCTACGCATGGAATAATACAGTTCCTGGTTTTTTCTGATTTACTTATTTCGCTTCGTATCATGTTATCAAGATCCCACCATTTTGCTGTAAATGTTCCAATGTCATCATTTCTTATGGCTGAGTAGTATTCCATAGTGTATATGTGCCACATCTTCTTTATCCAGTCATCTATTGATGGGCTTTTTGGTTGTTTCCATGTCCTGGCCACTGTGAACAATGCTGCAATAAACATGGGGCTGCATGTGTCTTTACGTATCAATGTTTCTGAGTTTTGGGGATATATAACTAGTAGAGGGATTGCTGGGTCATAAGGTAGTTCTATTTTCAGTTTTTTGAGGAACCACCATACTTTCTTCCATAATGGTTGTACTACTTTACATTCCCACCAACAGTGTATGAGGGTTCCTTTTTCTCCACAGCCTCTCCAACATTTGCTATTACCTGTCTTGCTAATAATAGCTAATCGAACAGGTGTGAGGTGGTATCTCATTGCAGTTTTGATTTGCATTTCTCTAATAGCTAAAGAAGATGAGCATCTTTTCATATATCTGTTGGCCATTTGTATTTCTTCCTGGGAGAAGTGTCTATTCATATCTTCTTCCCATTTTTTTATTGGATTGTTTGTTTGTTTGTTGTTGAGTTTTATGAGTTCTTTGTATATTTTGGATATTAGGCCCTTATCTGAGCTGTTGTTTGAAAATACCATTTCCCATTTAGTTGGCTTTCTGTTTATTTTGTTATCAGTTTCTCTTGCTGAGAAAAACTTCTTAGTCTGATGTAGTCCCATTCATTAATTTTTGCCGTCACTTCTCTTTCCTGTGGAGTCAAATTCATAAAATGCTCTTTAAAACCCAGGTCCATGAGTTGAGTACCTATGTCTTCTTCTATGTACTTAATTGTTTCAGGTCTTATGTTTAGATCTTTGATCCATTTTGAGTTAATTTTTGTACAGGGGGAGAGACTGTAGTCCAGTTTCATTCTTTTGCATGTGGCTTTCCAGTTTTCCCAGCACCATTTATTGAAGAGGCTTTCTTTTCTCCATTGTGTGTTGTTGGCCCCTTTATCAAAAATTATTTGACTATATATATGTGGTTTTATTTCTGGACTTTCTATTCTGTTCCATTGGTCTGAGTGTCTATTTTTCTGCCAATACCATGCTGTTTTGATTGTCGTGGCCCTATAATAGAGTTTGAAGTCAGGTATTGTAATGCCCCCAGCTTCATTCTTTTTCTTTAGGATTGCTTTGGCTATTCGGGGTTTTTTATAGTTCCATATAAATCTGATGCTTTTTTGCTCTATTTCTTTAAAAAACATCATTGGAAGTTTGATGGGAATTGCATTAAATTTGTATATTGCTTTGGGTAATATAGCCATCTTGATTATATTTATTCTTCCTAGCCAAGAACAAGGTATATTCTTCCATCTTATTATATCTTTTTCGATTTCCCTTAACAATGGTTTATAGTTTTCATTATATAAGTCCTTTACATTCTTTGTTATGTTTATTCCTAAGTATTTTATTTTTTTGTTGCAATCGTGAAGGGGATTATTCTTTTGAGTTCCTTCTCAGTTGTTTCATTGTTGGCATAGAGAAAGGCTATTGACTTCTGTATGTTAATTTTGTATCCTGCGACCTTACTATATTGGCTTATTGTTTCTAGTAGTCTTTTTGTGGATTCTTTGGGGTTTTTGATGTATAGGATCATATCATCTGCAAAAAGTGATACCTTTACTTCTTCTTTTCCGATATGGATGCCTTTTATTTCTTTGTCTTGTCTGATTGCTCTGGCTAGAACCTCTAGTACCACATTAAATAAGAGTGGAGAGAGTGGACAACCCTGTCTTGTTCCTGATTTAAGGGGGAAAGCCTTCAGTTTAGTGCCATTTAATATGATGTTAGCTGATGGTTTATCATATATGGCCTTTATCATGTTGAGATATTTTCCTTCTATACCCATTTTGTTGAGAGTCTTAAACATAAAATTGTGTTGTATTTTATCGAAAGCCTTTTCTGCGTCTATTGATAAGATCATGTGGTTTTTGTTCTTTGTTTTGTTGATATGGTGTATTACGTTAACCGTTTTACGTATGTTGAACCATCCTTGAGATTCTGGGATGAATCCCACTTGATCATGATGTATTATTTTTTTTAATATGTTGTTGTATTCGATTTGCTAGTATTTTGTTTAGTATTTTAGCATCTGTATTCATTAGAGATATTGGTCTGTAGTTTTCTTTTTTTGTGCCATCCTTGCCTGGTTTTGGTATGAGGGTTATGTTGGCCTCATAAAATGTGTTTGGAAGTATTGCTTCTTCTTCAATTTTTTGGAAGACTTTGAGTAGAATAGGAACCAAGTCTTCTTTGAATGTTTGATAAAATTCGCTGGTATAGCCGTCAGGGCCTGGACTTTTATTTTTGGGGAGGTTTTTAATGGTTTTTTCTATTTCTTCTCTACTGATAGGTCTGTTTAGGCTTTCTGCTTCTTCTTGACTCAGTCTAGGAAGGTTGTATTTTTCTAGGAATTTATCCATTTCTTCTAGGTTGTTGAATTTAGTGGCATAAAGTTTTTCATAGTATTCTACAATAATTCTTTGTATATCTACGGTGTCCGTGGTGATTTCTCCTCTTTCATTTTGGATTTTGTTTATATGAGTTCTTTCTCTTTTTTCCTTGGTAAGTCTTGCCAAGGGTTTGTCAATTTTGTTGATCTTTTCAAAGAACCAGCTCCTTGTTCTATTAATTTTTTCTATAGTTTTTCTGTTCTCTATTTCATTTATTTCTGCTCTGATTTTTATTATCTTCTTTCTTCGGCTGGTTTTGGGTTGTCTTTGTTCTTCTTTTTCTAGTTCCTTAAGGTGGGAAGTTAAGTGGTTCACTTGGGCTCTCTCTTGTTTGTTCATATATGCCTGAAGTGATATGAACTTCCCTCTTATCACTGCTTTTGCTGCATCACAGAGATTCTGATATGTCATATTGTCATTTTCATTAGTCTGTATATATCTTTTGATCTCTGCACTTATTTCTTCTTTGGCCCATTCATTTTTTAAAAGTATGTTGTTTAGTTTCCACATTTTTGTGGGATTTTTTTCCTCTTTTTTGCAGTTGAATTCTAGTTTCAAGGCTTTATGATCAGAAAATATGCTTGGTACAACTTTGATTTTTCTGAATTTGCTGATGTTGTTTTTGTGGCCCAACATATGGTCAATTCTTGAGAATGATCCATGTACACTGGAGAAAAATGTATACTCAGTCACTTTGGGATGAAATGTCCTGTAGATGTTTATCATATCCAGTTGCTCTAGTGTTTTGTTTAAGGCCACTATGTCTTTGTTGATTCTCTGTTTGGATGACCGATCTAGAGCCGTCAGCGGTGTATTGAGGTCTCCAAGTATGATTGTGTTTTTGTCAGTTTTTGTTTTAAGATCAATAAGTAGCTGTCTTATATATTTTGGTGCTCCTTGGTTTGGTGCATATATATTAAGAATTGTTATGTCTTCTTGATTCAGTGTCCCCTTAGCCATTATGAAATGGCCATTTTTGTCTCTGAGTACTTTTCCTGTCTTGTAGTCAGCATTATCCGATATGAGTATTGCTACACCTGCTTTTTTTTTATGTTATTTGCTTGGAGTATTGTTTTCCAGCCTTTCACTTTGAATTTGTTTTTATCCTTGTTACTTAGATGAGTTTCCTATAGGCAGCATACAGTTGGACTTTCTTTTTTAATCCATTCTGCTACTCTGTGCCTTTTTATTGGTGAGTTTAATCCATTTACATTTAGTGTAATTATTGATACTTGTGAGTTCCCTATTGCCATTTTATATCTTGCTTTCTGTTACTTTTGTGTCTTGTTTGATCCTTCTCTTTCGTTTTTCTATCTTTTGTTTTTATTTGGTTGTATTCCATACATCTTTCCTCTGTTGCTATCTCTTTTATCTCATGTGCTTCTGTGGTGGTTTTTTCAATGGTGGTTACCTTTGAGTAATGAAAAGGGTCCCTACCCTGTTCATTGTAGCGAACTATTTTGTGAGTACTTTTGCACTCCATCGTCCTTTGCTACTGTTAATCTCCATCTTCTCCCCCTCTTTCTTTTTGTTGTTGTCACAGTTTAAATTTGGTTTTATTGTGTTCTTCTTGGAGCTTTTACTTGTGGCTCTGTTTTTTTTTGTTCTTCGTATCTGATTGGAGAACCCTTTTTAGTAATTCCTGGAGTGGGAGTTTTCTGATGATAAATTCCCTCATCTTTTCTGTATCTGTGAATGTTTTTATTTCTCCTTCGTATTTGAAGGATAGCTTTGATGGGTTAGTATTCGTGGCTGAAAGTTCCTCTCTTTCAGGACTTTAAATATTGGGGTCCACTCTCTTCTAGCTTGTAGAGTTTCTGCTGAGAAATCTGATGATAATCTAATGGGCCTTCCTTTATATGTTGTATTCTTCTTTTCCCTGGCTACCTTGAGAATTTTTTCTTTGCTGTTGGTTTGTGTCAATTTCATTATGATATGCCTTGGAGTAGGTTTGTTGGGGTTAAGAAAACTTGGAGTTCTGTTTGCTTCTTGAACTTGAGGCTTTAGTTCTTTCCACAGGCTTGGGAAGTTCTCATCTATTATTTGTTTGAGTATGTTCTCCATTCCATTTTCTCTCTCTTCTCCCTCTGATATACCTATTATTCTTATGTTATTCTTTTTGATGGAGTCAGATAATTCTTGTAGGGCTATCTCATTTTTTTAATTTTTGAGTCTCTTTCTTCTTCTCTCTGTTGTGCCTCAAGTTGCTTGTCTTCTATTTCACTAATCCTCTCTTCTATCTGACCTGTTCTATTAGCTAAGCTTGTTACTTCGTTTTTCAGCTCGTGAATTGAGTTTTTCATCTCTGTTTGATTTGTTTTTATAGTTTCAATTTCCTTGGACATATATTCTTTGTGTTCATGGAGTTGTTTTCTGAGCTCCCTAAATTGCCTTTCTGTGTTTTCTTGTATATCTCGGAGGATTTTTAGGATTTCTATCTTGAATTCTCTGTCATTTAGCTCCAAGGTTTCCAATATATTAAATTTTTTCTCCATAGATTTTTCCTCATCTAGCTGTGTTACCTCTCTTTCTTTTGTATCCATGATATTCGATTTTCTCTTCCTTAATGGCATCTGAGGGTGGTTTTGTTGATAGTATTAATGAGATTTAATAAAGAATAAAAAGTTAAAAAAATAAAAAAATAATAAAAAAAATAAAATATCGAAAAAAGTTGTTTTTTTTAAAAAAATTAATAATGAAATAAAGAAAAATAAAATAAAATAAAAATTTTAAAAAAAGGAAATTATTCCCCCCCTCCTTTTTTCCTCTCCTCTCCTCTCCCCTCTTTCTTGAGAAAATCTTGTGGTGAACTGTGAATTATAACAAACAATGCCTGTGATGGAGGGCCTGAATTGGGGAAAAGTAATAAAGGGGCAAAAAAAAAAAAAAAAGAAAAAAGAAAAAAAAAAGAGCATATGGACCCACAAAAAGCAAATAAGGAAAAAATTTGGGTCAAGAATAAAATGATTTGCTTTTAGGTGTTGGTTGTCTAAGAGTTATGATGAGAGGAATAAGAGGAAAACGGAAAAATGGGGGGACAAATTAAAAAATTACTATTGTATTTAGTGGAACAAGAACTAGATAATATGGAGAGCCAGGGATGGGAGCACTGCTAGTGAGTTAAAAAGGTGAAGTAAAAACCCCCCAAAAATGCCACGAACATAAGTTTGAGTCCCAGATAAGATAATTTGTTCGTTATTGAGGTTTGAATGAGAGGAGATGTAAAGGAGAAAGGAAGAAACTAATATAGAGGGAGAAAAGAAAGAGAGAGAGAGAAAAAAAGTGGGAACCACTAAAAGAAGAAAAAAGAAAGGAGAGAGAGAGAGAGAGAGAGTTAAGGGTTTTGGAGTGCAACCCTCATAGAGAGAAAGGAAGAGAAGAGAAAAGATAATGGGAGATGTAACACTTATGGGTAGTGTAGTTCAAGGAGAGGAGAGAGTAAGACCGGCATAGAGTTAATTGGCCAAATTGGAGGAGGAAAAAAAGTATCAAGAATGAAGATAAGAGAAACGAACGAACAAATATAATAAAATGGGATAGGTTATAAAGTCTGCAGATTATTCTTGATTTTGAGAGGTTATCTTCTTGCTTTTTCTTTTCTCTCCCTCTTCCTGGTCGGTGACTCTGTACCCCGGGTTCTGCCCCTTTGGCACGCTCAGGTAGAGGTTTGCAGTTGATAAGTCTCTATGGCAATGTCATGTGTTGTGCTTTAGTCTCGTTGGCAGTCGAGGCTCATTACCATTTATAGGCTCCGACAGTTAGAGAGTCCGTGTTCCTGGAGCCTTTCTCCTAGTCTTTCCTTCCTCAATTAGTAGCCTGATAATCCAGCTATGGGGTTGCTGCTGCCTCTGCCTGGATAGTAAGAGGCTCAAAGAGCTGGCAACTCCGCACTCTATTTTCACTCAGCACAGGGCTCTGGGTAAGGCTCAGTCATTCAGAGCTGCTAGCATAATCAGGTGGGCTTTCCGCCCACTCAAAGACCTCTGGCTCTGCCACTCTGTCTGGTAACACAGGCGGGCACCCACTTCCAGGGCGCTTGGAGGAAACTCTCACTCACTGTCTGCGACCAGGATATCCGGCCAGCAGTCTCACGCTCTGAGTGAATCCCCCAACTGCAGGGAAAAGTTGCAGCGTTGGAATTGAGTCTCGCTCTGTCCCCATGCGCGGCTTTTGCAAGGCGCTGGGGCGGCTCGAGGTTCCGCTTTGGCCCACACAAAGGCCCCTGACTCTGTCCCTCTGTGCGATAACAGGGGCGTGCACTGCTGAGGCACTGGGAGGAATTTCTCATTCACTATCTGCGCGCGCACACCAGTATATGAGGCCGGCCGCGTTTCGCTCTGAGTGTAACCCCCTCCAGCACGGAAAATCTCCACTGTTGGAATTAGTTCTCACTCCCTCCCGTGATTGGCTTTCCCAGGGCGCTGGGGCTGCCCAGAGACTCTGCCCTCGGCCCACAGAAAGGCCTCTGACCCTGCCTCTCCGTGGGGCAACACGGGCACCCACTCCTGGGGCTTAGGAAGAAATCTCTCACCCACTAACTGCACGCACGCCGACCAGGAGACCGGGTAAAATGGCCGCTCCGCTTGTCTTTCTTTGTTTGGGTTTGGCGCGAGTGTTAGCTTGTATTGCCTGGGTTGCCACAGGATCAGATTTTCCTCGGCTTGGATCTCCGTGCCACAGCCTGGTTCGGCCATTTGTGCCACAGCCTGGATCTATTCACCCCCTTTGCCCGCCTCAGTTTCTATATTCACAGTTACCAGAGAAAGCCGCCCTGTTTAGGTTAGTGAGGAAGGCGGAGCATTTCTTACTCCCTATTTCCTTCGGGGTTTGGTTATATATTTAGCCAATTTTTCACTCAACCATACCTTTGGGTGTATTGCGAAGCATCTGGAGGCTCCAAGTATAGGTTTTTCTGTTTCTGGTTGAAGATCTTGTTGAGTTTTGGGGGAGATTTATTGGTATCGCTTCCTACCCCGCCATTACTCTGACGTCATCCGCCATATCACATTTTTTATTAAAAAATAGAACTGGCTTGAAAACTCACCTGCTAATGAAATTGTAACAAATGTAAAAAGAAATGAAACCAAATACTTCACCAGTGGGAGATGACTTGACACTGTTGAGGATTTAAAAATGGCTTTGTCACTTGCACGGGCAGTTCTCAGAGCAGTGTCTGAATATGTTGTGAGCAGTAAGGAGACGATAGGAATAAGCGCACGGTTGGAATAAGCTCCCATGTGATAAATTGAAAGGACATGTTGTTTATTTGGATTTAAAGCTTTAGTTTCATTCATTTATTCACTCGTGAAATAATGTCTATTGTCTTCCACGTGGCAGGTAGTTTTCTAGGCAATGAAGAGGCAGCTAAAATAAACAGAAAGAATAAGACAATGCTAACTTTCAGGGCTTCATCTTTGGCCTAAAAGGTTAGTACATCTTAGCATTCAAAAAACTGTGTTTGGAAATGGCTCAATCCATCAATTTATTGAAACAAACAAAAACATTCAAAGAAAGAAATAAAACTTATCTTTACTTTTGCCATCCCCATTTCTCCTTCCTATTGTATTTCCAGAAATCTACTCTCAACCGCTGATTTTTAAGTCTAAAGTAATGTGTTTCTATATGCTGGAAAGCCCCCCTCAAGGTATGAAATGCTTTTATTTTTCTTTCTTCCCCATTTTGCTGCTAAGAGGTGTTGACAGTTCTCCAGTACAGGAGGCTAATATATTAATTAATTTGTAGACTAATGTAAATGATTTGATGCTGATTTACTATAGCCTGAATGTTTATTCTGACAATACGAGACTTGAATCAAAGAAATACATCTGTAATGATGGAGATGAAAAAAATTTGCGAGCAGTAAAGCAAAATATTTCTTTTCTGAGAGCCTTCTCTAAGTCACTGAAATCACAGCCTATATAGTTTACTTACACTGCCAACTGTAATCTCTAGGAACAGGAAACTTTCAGTTTCCCCCGATGCTACTGTTTCTTTTTCTTTTTAAGAGATACTCTGCAGCCCTCCCGTGCCATATAACATATATATTAGCAAGCAATCCTCATAGTTTTGCTCAAGCAATGGGCCGCTGTTAAGCTGGAAAGTGCCTGCCCACTGAACCGGGCTGTCCACCCCCAGAGCTCCCTCAGCCTCGCGCAACATGTTATTACAATCAGCTTCACTTGTTCCCGATTCCTTCAGCATCTGTAGTGGCAGCTGGTGCATCTCCTCCTTCATCAGGAAGTGTATTCAAGGGTATCCGGCTGGAAAGTTCCCCGAGCAAGTGTTTCTTCATGTTACAAAATGAAGGAGCAAGGTTTCAGTTGGAGGTATTCATATCTGGGGTTAAGTAAGGTAGAGTCAAGTTGAGGAGAGCTTCCACCATCAAAGTGTCTTCGTCATGGGTGAGACCAGTGAACAAAATTCATTTTTTTTCTAGTAGACTGGCATTCCTTTGACCCTAGCTTTAACCAGGAAAAGGATGAGCAGAATTATGAAATTGGCACTGCCCTTGTTTGTTTTCTAAATTCTCAAAGAGAATTGCCGTCATACCATGGGTTTCCCTCAAGATCTACAATTCTGATAACCGTGGTTCACTTTCATGTGGAGTATTTTGGGGTTTTTTTTTGTTTTTTTTTGCATTTTGCATTTTTCCCCTAGAGACTTTATCTATCTTTCCAGCAGTTAACAGGAAAATTCCATTGTGCCAATTGTAGTTTTATTCTTTTCTTTTCTTTTTTTCCCCCCTGAGAAAACAACCTCTTGTCCTCCTCAACCTGCCTCAACCTCCATCCAGTGTTGTGTACTAAGGTGTCATTGTTGGAGAGAGTGAAGATGATGGTCAGCTCATGTCCAAAATGTTTAAAACATGTCCAGTTAGAAAGAGCTGTGGTTTAAGAGATTTAGATAATGAGAAAATAACGGTGGCCCAGAAAACTAACTTTTCTTCAACATTTTCTTCCTGGAGAAGAGCTTTGGGACAGCATCATTTCGGGTCATTCCTCTTTGTCCTTTAATTTTTTCAGTATGCTGCGTGCCTGGTAACCAGCATGAAAGTCAGCAGTGTGGCTAGCTTTCAACAGGCTTTGGCAGATACTGAGATAGAGGTATGTCTTGAAGAAAGAGTAAATGGTGTCTCATATGCTTCAGGAAGTTAACAATTATTCCTGAAGTATTATTTCACATCATAAAGCCTCAATTTTTTCTCTGTGTTAGTTGAAATATAGATTTCATGTAGTTTTATTGAAATTTTTTTTTATCAATTTCATCTGAAATGTTACTTATGTAGAAAGCAAGTGTATTTAGTGCTCTAAAAGAACCTTCACAGTGGTAAGAAATAATTTGCAATTAGATCTGTTTACAAAGTGCACAAATAAATTCGAAGTACTCCAGCAAGTTTAAATTACAGAATTAGGGCTCATCAACACAGCCAGAGTCAAGTGAGCTCATAGGGCACTTTGACATTTTGGTAGTCACCAGGAATATTTATCCAATTTCCAGGCTTCCCCCTTTGGCAATGCTCTCGTGCCATATAATGTATTAGCGATCAGTCCTCATAGTAGAGTCTACATTGTTGAAATTAGGTGTGGCCACGTAACTTTCCTTGGCCAATAAAATATAAGCAGAATTGATGAGTGCCACCTTCAGGGAGGAACTTTTACAGTCAGTGCACCAGTCACTCTCCTCCCACCACGGGGACATAGTGCTCAGTCACACTCCGGAGGGAGAGGCTCTGCCAGCCGGAGTCTTAGCTGAGGATTATGTGAAACCGGATTCACTATTGACCCGATTATAGCACGAGTGAGAAATAAACATGTGTTGTTATAAGACACTGAGATTTGGGTATCGTTTGTTACTGTAGCACAACCTAGATTATTCTAACTAATGTAGGCACCATTCATCCTGAAAGTAAAAACCCAAAGAGTTTTTTTCTAAATGTATCTGCTTTCTCTTCTATGGTTTCACCAAAAAGTTTGAATTGGCAAGACCCTTTTGATGATAGCACAGAGGTTAAGAGGTCTGTGCAGGTAGGATGCTTTTGTTCAAGTACCAGCCCTGCTGCTTTCTATCTTTAAAAGCTTGAATGAGTTAGTTAGTCTGAGCTTCAGTTTCCTCATTTTGAAAATAAGGATAATAGTGCTTTGGCCTGATGGCTTGATTGGTTAAAGTATTGTCCCAAGGTGCAAAGGTTGCCAGTTTGATCCCTGAGCAGGGCACAAATGGGAACGGATCAATCTTTCTGTTTTTCTATCTCTCTCTCCCTCTAAAATTAATAAAATAAACATTAAAAAAATGAGGATAATAATAGTACCTTCCTCACAGGGCTATTGTGTGGTGAAATAAAATGACGTATAAAAAACACAATATTGGGTAAGGAGGGCAAAGGGGAATTAGCATTCAACAGGCATAACATTTCATTCAGGCAAGATAGGTAGGCACTAGAAATCGGTTGTCCATTATTGCTACTTACAGTCGACAATAATATTTTGCTCACAAAAATTAAGGGATATTTTATAGCTTCATATTTATTTTAAAAATGTCCCCTAATTTTTGTGAGCAGTATATATTGTGCTCAAACATTTGTGAAGAGATCTCACATTGTCCTCTTTCTACAGTAGTAATTACAAAAATAAATCTTAGCTATCATTCTCTTATTTAGTACCACTTGAGACTGACTTTATGGGGCCTATCTTTTTACAGTCTAATTGTCTGGATGACTTGTCTTTAAAATCCTCTCCAGCTCTTAAACTCTATGCTTCCATGAAGACCTTGCTTTCTAGTCCTTGACTTTCCTCAGACCAGCTTTAGTTGTGGTTTGAGTTTTGTGGCACATGTGGGAACTGATACAACCAGAGTTTCTCTGGCTTAGCAAAAATCCATCTACAAAAAAACCCCAATGTATTCTGCCTCAACTTTCCCCTGCTTGTCCTACTCCATCATTCCTTGAAGTTATGCCAGAATTCTATTTGACTTTGCAGTTGCTTGCTTCTTTCTCATCCTGAAATATATTTTTCTTCTTGGCTTTTGACACTGGGCTACATAAACTTTCTTTTTAATAGACTTGCCTGGGTGTATAGTAAATAAGACCAGGACTAAGTCAGGGAAATTTCCCCAAGGGATTATGGACATTTTTAATGGTATTTTAAGATCTTTTAGAGACACTGAAAAGTAGAGAGTATAAAAACTGGTTGTGAGACACATATTGACCAAAATAGTTCATGTGCACGCATTTGCAGGAGTATTTCTGATTTGCTGTGCATACTCGCCAATGTTCTCTCTAGGAAATGTCTTCATCATTGTCTCCTGAAAATGTCTTCATCATTGGCTAAAAATATTTTGTTAAAATATGAAAGTATAGTCTTAAGCAGGGGTCCCCAAACTTTTTACACAGAGGGCCAGTTCACTGTCCCTCAGACTGTTGGAGGGCCGGACTATAAAAAAAACTATGGCCTGACCAGGCGGTGGCGCAATGGATTGAGCATCGGACTGGGATGTCGAGGACCCAGGTTCGAGACCCCGAGGTCGCCAGCTTGAGCACGGGCTCATCTGGTTTGAGCAAAAGCTCACCAGCTTGGACCCAAGGTCACTGACTCAAGCAAGGGGTTACTCGGTCTGCTGAAGGCCCACAGTCAAGGCACATATGAGAAAGCAATCAATGAACAACTAAGGTGTTGCAATACGCAACAAAAAACTAATGATTAATGCTTCTCATCTTTCTGTTCCTGTCTGTCTGTCCCTGTCTATCCCTCTCTCTGACTCTCTCTTTGTCTCTGTAAAAAAAACAACAACAAAAAACAAAACAACTATGAACAAATCCCTATGCACACTGCACATATCTTATTTTAAAGTAAAAAAACAAAACGGGAACAAATATAATATTTAAAATAAAGAACAAGTAAATTTAAATCAACAAACTGACCAGTATTTCAATGGGAACTATGGGCCTGCTTTTGGCTAATGAGATGGTCAATGTCCGGTTCCATATTTGTCACTGCTAGCCGTAACAAGTGATATGACGTGCTTCCAGAGCAGTGACGCATGCCTTCCGCGTCACAGGAAGTAGTACTGTATGTGAGCGATGCCGCGCTTTGCGGTGCCACCGCATACAGTACTCCAGGAGCACAGGATGCATCCACCAATGAAAGAGGTGCCCCTTCCAGAAGTGCAGCGGGGGCCGGATAAATGGCTTTAGGGGGCCGCATGCGGCCCGCGGGCCGTAGTTTGGGGACCCCTGATCTTAAGTATTGTATTAGTGTGGTTGGGATCAATGACTGTTGCTTTGAAATGCAGGTGTGGATTGTGAAGCTGGGAACAGGACTTGCAAGGACAATGGCATTGTCCAGGTGGAGGGGAGAAAACTGAGTCAGGAAGAAGGCCCAGATCAGAGAGGATACAGAAATGGGAGGGGCTGCAGACTAAGCCCTCAGACCAATGCCAGGGAGGACCCAGTTTGTTTAGCCTAGAGACAGGAAAAAGGATATCCTCTAAAGGGGCCTAGGTTACAGGCTGGAGGGAGAAGATAGATAACAGGAAAGAACCTGGCTTCTCTGGGGCCCCCCAAAGCCAGGCCTGTCCTTCCTCCCCTCTCCCTTTATCCCTGCTCTAACTCTTCTTACAAAAAAATAGCTCAACCTGAGGCTGGAAGGTTCACATGAGACTTACTGAAAGGAGAGAAAACCCAAGTCCCCAAGCCAGGGGACAGCCAGAAAAGGCCTGGCAGGAAGGCCTTTATTATCATCCTAATAATGAGCCTAGGCTGACAGACCTGTCTCATAGTTTACAAGCATTTCTTTACCAAATAAATGAGTGGGCAGAGAGGGTAGGACTGAACTTGAGCTGAGCTTACCAGCAGCATAGGACTTGACTTCAACTCTAGAAGCTGAGGCTGAAATTCACTCACAGGTGGTCAAGGGCCTTGTCCGGAGTTGGTGCCCAGTGGATACTATGCAAAGGAGATGACTCTGGACCCTGAGTCAGAGCTGAGTGGAGGGTGGAGAGAAGGGGCAGGAGGGATACCTTGTGCTGGAAAGCAAGTGCAAATGGGGCAGTTCCTCTTTTCTTTCCCCCAGCCTCCAGTCAGTTGCATGATAGGGGACTCTGATTGGTAAAGCCATCACAGGAAGTAGATGATTTTCCAGGGACTGTGTTTTGTCATCTGCTGTAACATTTCCATTGCTTAGGCTACCTGCTCACATCTGACACAGTCCTAGCCTTTTCTAGCAGCCTGGATGATCTCATTGTCCTTGCACAATCCTGTTCACAGCTTCATAATCTGCAACTGTATTTCAAAGCAACAGTCACTGATCCCAAACACGCTAATAAAACACTTAAGACTGCACTTTTATGTTTTAACAAAACATTTATAACCAATGATGAAGACAAGGCATTCTTTTCTAGAGAGAACATTGGCGAGTATGCACAGCAAGTCACAAATACTCCTGCAAATATGTGCACATGAAATGTTTTGGTCAGTATGTTTCTAAGAAGTTTTTCTCCTCTCCACTCTTCAGTGTCTCTAGAAGATCTTAAAACACATACCATCAAACACCTCCATAATCTCTTGGGGAAATTTCCCTGACTTATTCCTGGTCTTATCTACTATTTACTACTTATTTGCACTGAAAATTCAAAGCAGTTTTAGAAAGGGTGTGGACAATAACCACTGCCAGGCAAGGCCCCAGAACTCTCTGTCATTCCAGGGTCATAAATTCCCACATATTTTTTCTCTTGGAATCTTTTCAATCCCAATGGAATCAAATCTGGTTAGGTTTTAAGTGACTTGGATTCCCCCAGTTTGGATAACTAGATCCCAAAAATTTCTTGACTTGCCTCTTTCCTTATGAGCCCTCTTCGCAAGTGTTTTCTGGAAGGATGGCCTTGGGTGTTCCCTCAGACTTTGGTTTTCCGCTCATTGGTCATACGTCCTTAGGAAAGTGCATCATGATCTTCAGTCTCCTCGTTAATAAGATGGAGTACCCCCACTACTGCAGGGGGAGTTATATGAACTGATGAGGTGGTACATTTGAAAAGTGTCAAGGTTGGCTCTGGCACACAAAAGTCCTCCTATAACCATTTCCCTTCTTCTCTCAGAATGCCAGGTACCTAGTATGTCTTCTTTTTCCAGTTAATTTTTTCCAGCTTACCTCAGAAAGAAAGCTAGCAATTTTTTTGTGTGAGGGTCTCAAAGACTGCTCCAAAGAGACAAGCTTACTCCTAAGTAGCCAAATAAGCATGGCCTATGGGCTGCCCACTGTTGCATTTATTACCTAGCTGTAGACCTCTTCTTGGAACTGTGGCTGCCTGAAGTTTAAAGCCATTAACACTGCCATGTTAATGGCAGAGGATTGGGTATAATGGGCGCCAGTATTTATGTGTTTCATGTAAGTTATGAAAAGTTATCTTAAAGAAAACAGGTCTCAGCGATGACTAGGGATGATATTAAATAGAGGTATTTGCTGAGTGTGGCTTCTTAGGAACCTCTAAATCCTAAATCCTGATAGGAGGCACATTTAGGGACTTCCCTGACCCTTAACCATATCACTTCATAACTCAGTGTGGTCACTTTATAATGGCGTCAATATTGCATTCTTGTTTTAGTCATGAATTATAAAATAATTATTAGGCATCACATAAGTGTGACTAGAATGATGACTCATCTTCCCAGCCATTCAGCCTGAGAGAGAGTGAGCACCTCCAGCCTGGCATGGCCTCCCCAAGCCTGCAGTACTGGTGCTGAAAGCTGCTCTGATTCAGAAGTCTGAGCTCAAGAGTTTGCACTGTGTGGTCTACCTGACTTTATGGTGGACTTTTTTTTTCTTCTTTTTCTTTTTTTTTTTTTCTTTTTTCCGAAGCTGGAAACGGGGAGAGACAGTCAGACAGACTCCCGCATGTGCCCAACCGGGATCCACCCAGCACGCCCACCAGGGGCAACGCTCTGCCCACCAGGGGGCGATGCTCTGCCCCTCCGGGGCGTCGCTCTGCCACGACCAGAGCCACTCTAGCGCCTGGGGCAGAAGCCAAGGAGCCAACCCCAGCACCCGGGCCATCTCTGCTCCAGTGGAGCCTTGGCTGCGGGAGGGGAAGAGAGAGAGACAGAGAGGAAGGAGGGGAGGGGGTGGAGAAGCAAATGGGCACTTCTCCTATGTGCCCTGGCCGGGAATCGAACCCAGGTCCCCTGCACGCCAGGCCGACGCTCTACCGCTGAGCCAACCAGCCAGGGCCTATCCTATGGTGGACTTCTTGAAGAGCTCATGCCATCTGTGTTGCAGAGAACTACATCTCCCAGGTGCCTTTGCCAAGTAGGTTTGGCCAATGGGAGATAGCGGTGGAAAAGTAGAGGACAGGATGAACCAGAGTATTTCTCCTCCTTTGCGCTTCATAGGAGGCTTCCAGCACTGGCTGCTTTTGTGTGTTTGCTTGTTTATGAAATTTCAGCTCCTTGTGGTCAGTCCCATCCTCTGTGTTCCCAGGTCCTGTGGAGTGGCCCCGGCCACCATTATAACTCTTACCCAATGACTTCCATTTGGGACTCTGCTAATGCCACATCCTCCTTGCATCCCCTCAGCCCCAAAGATAGTGGTGGCTTTCTCTGCTCCTGCTACTCTCTGAGTTGCCTCACCATCCTTTGTTTGGCTTTTTATTTAGTTCTTTCATCCCTAATTTACCGATTCCTGGTATTACATTGTTTCTGTTTGAATACTTCAAGTGATGTCTGTTTTGCTGACTAGACTCACCCTGATACAACCCTCAGGGAGTGCTATTTTACATATGTATTGGATCTACGTTTCTCATGGGAGGTTTGTCATCTCCCAGGCCAAGCACCAGGAAACTAGTCAAGGGTTCCTCCAGCTAGCTATTAACGTCTCCCTGAACATAACTTGAGTTTTACTTACTTTTCTGGGCTTTGACCCAAAGGGAGACCAAGTACTTGTCATTTCTTAGTGATCTTCTTTATATAAACACTGATCCAGCTTCCTGAGATTGTCCTTTTCCTTCCCACCCACTGGTTAAACTAATTTCTTTTTGGGTTGAAAAAAGAGTTCATCATCCATTTTCCCCTTTCTTTTTGTTTATTCTAAACTCTATTATCCCTCTAGACTTTGCTGTTGGACACAGCCTTTACATAAAACAGTTATAAACACAGAAACAAACTAGGGATGTAGAACATCAAGGACCATACAGATCTATTAAAGTGATCAGCTGCTCTGTTCAAATTCTAGGGACGGCAATGGCTGCAGGGCTGTCAGCAGTGTCCAGGATGAGGTGAGGGTCATCTAGTGTTAATGGTGCCGGCAGCGGTGACTTCACCAACCAGGGTCTGTAGCATGATTTTGAACAATGAGTCTTGTATGTATAGCATTTAAGCCTGGGTCATTGACTTTCAAGAGATTTTTTGAGCCACTCAATGTTTTTTGTGTTTTTTTGGTAAATTATAAAAAAAATGTATTTCTGATACTTTTAACTAAATAATAGATATAGAAATAGTAACCACACGTAGTGTTTTCTGATCTGCAAAGCCACACATTCAGGTGTGCCCAAGTATACTCTAATCTGATGTGCTCTCAAAGTGGGCCCACAATACAAATCCCATGTAAATATTCAGCAGAAAAGACTGTCATAGTCACGTGATCAATATGATCGTCTTCTGAATGCCAGTAGGTCTTTGTCCTTAGCTGTGCCAGTGATGCTCAGTAGGTTCCTTAGTTAAGTGGCCTTGGTGGCAGAAACTGACACACTGGATCAGTTATGTGGACTTCCTTCATCAACACTGTCCTAGCATCACCAACTTGCCAGTTTTAGTGACCAGCCCTGACCTCCTCAACTGATACTACTTCAAGGAGACCAGTCATTCACATGGTGGCAGGTTCATCACATATGACTCCTTCCTGGAGGATAGAGAAACAAAATATCTCCATTAAAATATACACTAGATTTGAATCTACTTCTCTTTCCTCCCAACTCCTGCCAAAGCCATCCTATGCAGATATAGTGAATTGTTCACTGTTACAGTAGTATCCCACTCAATGTTGCTTTTCACCAGGAAACTCACGTTTCAGGAGAGGAAGCCGATGGACTGATGCCCACAGGAGCTCATACTCATATCATAGACTCTCTGTCCTGGATGCAGCTGGCTTTACAACACAGCAGAATGACTGAAGTAAAAGTTGGCTATGGCACCATCTTGAAGTGAGTATCTTGAAAAGTTGGAACGCCACTTTAGCGGTGAGACTTATATTACCTGGGTTTGATGTGTTTACGGTGCAGGTCCTTGCAGAAAACAGCGGTTCGGGGACCAAGACAAGAAAATGGGAGTCTCATTTCTCACAATTACATTTAATATTATACCTAGGACTCTGGGCAATACTTGTGTAGGAACTTTAGTACTTGGAGGAGAAGCGCTCCCCCAACCCCAGGAAGCAACAGAGACTGCACCCCTGCCATTCCAGGCTTCTTGAACACTGCACAGGGGAAAGGCAGGCCATAGTACTGGCTGTGGTGCTGGGCCTGGTTATTAAAGATTTCTGATACACAGTGAGGTCAGAGAGGAACATGAATAAAATTCAGATGGACCTCTTAGGACTCCCCTGTTCAGTCTTAAGTAAAGGGAAGACTTATAATTCTTTACAAAAAGGAACCAATGAAAGCTCAAATTCCCCCAGGAATCACATTTTGGGTTACTCCACAGTAGGGACACTGGCCATCAGAAGAGAAAGTAAAAAGAGAATGGAATGAGTAGTGGTGGGTAGAAATAATAAATATTCACTGTGATCTCCTGGCCTGTGAAGTCACGATTTGAAAGTAGACATAAAAAGAATAGGAAACACCTGCATTTGCAAAAACACAAGGGAAGCCCTCCAAAGGTGTTCCTTTGCAACCAGAATACAATACAAAGTTTATTCTGGTTTACCAAAGCCTATGCGATTTGGCTGCCGCTTACCTCTCTCACTTCATTTCATTCCACTCACGCCAGCGCCCGCCAGGCGAAGTTCATTCTAGCCTCAAGGATTTGTACTAGCTGTTCTCCTATCTGAATGCTTCCCCACAAGATATTCAGAGAATATCAGTAAAATTTTTCCTGTTCATTGTATGTTAACAGTACTCTCCCATTGTCTCTCTCCCTTCTGAACTATGAGTTACTTCCTATCATAGAACTAATAACTATAGTGAGTGTTAAATATCAGACATGTATATATTTATCATCTGTCCCTCTCCAATGGAATACAATCTCATGAGCACAGAGACTTTGTGTTTATGTGCTGTTGAGCCTAGAATAGTGAGGTGCTCAAATATTTGTTGAATAAGTGATTTAATTAAATGGCAGAGATAAGATTGTTAAAAAGATTATGGGAAGCTTGGAAAATCAGATGAGATGTGGACCTTTCAAATTTCAGATAGCTTAACAAGCTGCAAAATAGAAGATATTTCAGAGAGTGTTTGAAATGGCTCAAGGACCTTTGCTCTCTTCCAAGTTCTTTAGCCATTCAAAATTGTGCCAATGGCTTATTCTCTTCTGAGAATGCTTTGATCCCTAGTCTTCAGTAACTACTCCAAACCTTCCTTCTGAGTACTCTCATTTCCTTTTCCAGCAAACAACTGACTTCTTTTTTTTTTTTTTTAAACATTTTCTTCTCCTTGGTCTATTTTGATAATCCAGTAGCTGCTTCATAAAACTGATGGGAAAGAGCCTTCTATCTTTGTTACCACCCAGTATCCTGATTAATGTGCCGTTTGCTTCTGCATATCAGTTTTTGAAGCAATTCTGAAGGTTTTGCTTGGTATTTTCATGATCAGAACATATACACTACTACTTAGATGGCTAGCTCTAGTGAAGTTGGTATAGCATCGAGCTAACTCTGTTGTCCATCAGGGCAGTGTGAGTGGTCTTTTTTTATTTTCACTAGTCCTGTCTAACCATCCTGCTGCTTCAGACTGATCCTGAAACTCCTACTACTCTTCTAGGCCTCACTGATTCCCCCTTTGGGCTCATTTCACATAGATAGTTTCTGCTTCACATTTAAGCCCTTAATGCTATCCTGTCAGACATTCTATTCCAGCAGAGTTTCAAACTCTTTCCCTGCCTCCACCTAGCTATCAGTTCACACACTCCCATCACTAATATGTCTCTCTTGTCGGTGATCATCAGTATCGGAGAATTTGACATGCCCCCCTGCCTTCTATTTGAAAACCTCTGTCTATTTCATTTGTCTGAATCGGCTTCCTCAACGAGTTTATAACATTCGGGATCCTTGATTGTATCCCCTGTTTTTATGGTATTTCTCCAAATAGTGCCTTAATGTCTGGGATATTATTGGGCACATCGTAGGTACCCTTTTTAACAAAAAGCAGTTGATCCAATAGATTTTTTTTATTGATTCCTAGTTGAGGATTTTACTGAAATTTAGGTGAGTCATTAGATGTACATATTTGAATATAGTCACCTCCAGTCTAAACTTTCCATTAAGTTAAACTATTTCTAATCTGTACTTGGATTGATCCAGTGTGGGTGAGGGTTCTACAGCTCCACAGAAAATCTAGTTTTGATTCTGTAAGCATGAACTCCATTTCAGGTATAGCAAAGACCAGGTACCCTGTCACCCTCAGGCCTCTTCCAGCCCATTCTCTGGAGCAGAAAAAGTGCCACTGAAGGCTGAGTCTAACAATTAGTCATATCTATGTTATGAAGCCCCAGTAAAAACTCTGAACACTGAAGCTGAGTTTTCCAAATTGGCAATGCTCCATTCATATTGTCACACATTGATGCTGGGAGTAGTGAGTCCTGAGGACAACAGAAGCTTTGCAGTTGGAACCCTCCTAAACTCTGTCCTATGTAAATTTTCCTTTTGTTGCTCCTAATCCGTCCTGTAAGAAATCATGAGTACGTATATACTAGCTTTCACTGAGTTCTATGAATCTTTCTAGTGAATGCTCAAACCTGTGTGGTTTTGGGAATCCTCCAACCTTGCCGTCAGAAGTTACTGTTAGAAGTGAGGGCAGTCAGTCTGGAAGCCTGGGCCCTGAGACTGCAGTTTGGCTAACTTTGGTGATCACACCCCCACATTCCCCTCCTTTCCCAGAGTTTGTAACATGACCTGAATCACAACATTACATTGTTGTCATTGGGGAGAGACAGGGCTGACCTTTGCTTGTGTCCTGATTTATTTTTCTACCCATTCTGTCAGAGTTGGCTTCATTTCTACAGCCTTTCTCAACTTCTGGTTCCCTCTCCACAATGTCGCTCCCCTCGTCCTCAGTCTTGCCCAGCTGCAGTCTTTGTGGAGGTAGGACAGGTAGGAAGAGCTGCCTCGTAGCTGGTGCACTTCACTATTAAAGTTCTCTAAAAGCCAGACCTTGCCTCCTGGGACTCAGAGATGACCCTTGCAAACTGTTCTTCAAACTTGACATCTTCCTTACTTCCCATCAGATATGGACTTGCTGCCACCAGAGAAGAACATTAGGCGCCTGGAGATGCTGGCTTTCCTTTGCATTAAAAACTTTTTTTCCCTTTACCTATTCTCAGCACTTCCTGAAGTTGCTTAGCAGGTGTTTCATAAACCTGACTGATCAGAGGATCACTTCTGGCTCTTGATAAATTTTCAGATTTTCAGCATGTCCCATGGAGATTTTGATGTAAATCTGAGACTTGGCAGTGGAGTCTGTCTTATTTTCATTTAAATAATAAGGGCCCAAGTTATTCTCATAATGACCAGCCATATCCTTAAGCCTGGACTTCCTCCGCTTCATATCTACATCTAAGTTGCAACCACTGTCCTATGTATTTCCCTTGTCCTTGCTGGGGTTGGGAAACAAACCTGAATCTGTTTTGTATGTGCTCTGAGTTGGAGGAGTCATGCCCTAGCCCTGGTGCTGAGTCTGGCAGTTCTCCCATCCTGCCTTGTTACGGCCAGCTCTCTTCGCTGGCACCGGGATCTTTCCTGTACCCTATCCCAGCGTCTGTAGTCTTTCCACACATGGATAGATGGATATCGAATATGATGACCAAATCCACAAACAACTTCATTTAATTCAATAAACATTTACTGACTTGAGTTATGTCCCAGGCACTGTGCTAGATGCTGGCAAGATGAAAATAGGAAAATACTCATCGTTTAAAGGGTGTGACAGACACTTAAAGAAACAGCCATAATACGGTGTGATGAATGCTTTAGCAGAAGCATGTACAAAGTGCTATGGAAACTCGGATGGGGGAGTGATTAATGCCTGCTGGGAAGGGTCAGGAAAAGTCACAGAGAAGAGTTTACATTTGGAAGGTGACCGAAAGTTCTCTCAGAGGTTGGGGGGGGGCAGGGGAGGGCATTCCAGGCAGAGAGCTAAGCAGAATCAAAGCCAGGGCGAGTGAGAGTGCTCGCTGTGCTCAGGCAACTTGGACTCAGTACACTGGTAGACCAAGAGCAGTGTTTTTTTCCAAGTGTCCTCAGGATATCTTCACTGTAACTCCCCAGGGAGCCTACTAAATGTGCACATTTCAAGGCCTCCACCTCATACTTCCTGATTTAGGATCTCAGAAGTGGGGCCGCAGCAATTTTTCATCCTTGATAAGCTCC
Organism: Saccopteryx bilineata; assembly: GCF_036850765.1. Lineage (NCBI taxonomy): Eukaryota > Metazoa > Chordata > Mammalia > Chiroptera > Emballonuridae > Saccopteryx > Saccopteryx bilineata. The sequence goes on from NC_089490.1 coordinate 104,032,063, forward strand.
CGAGATGATGTTTCAGTCGGTGAAAGCAGAGGTTCTCCACCTCGGTGCACTATGATCACTGGTGGGGTTGGCAGAACGCTGATGCCTCAGTCTCACCCTCAGAGATTCTTGTTTAGTGATCCTGGGGTATGACTTGGGCATCTGGATGTTTAATGCTCCCTGGTGATTCTCATGTGGAGAACCAACTTGAGAATCACAGGGCTAGAGCATCTGATTCAAGAACTTGAAACAGGCACATGGAGAATCACTGCAAAGTATAATGGAGTCGTAGGAAGTTGATGGAAGGTTTTGGATGCCAGGCTGGGGAGTTTGGTTTTGATGTTATAGGTGATGAAGAGAGAATGGGAAGGTGGTTTACATTTCTACTTAGGTCTCATTAGATGCCAGTGTTAGGAAACAAGACCCAGTGTGATTGTCTACCTCTTATGCTAGAGGGAGGGGTGCTCTCCGGGAGCTTGTCTGCAGGAAGTGGCTCAGCTATGCCCTCAGGATAACTGCTTCTTGCTGGTAACTGGGCACCAAGTATTCCTGTTATGTTCTCAGAGATTCACTGGGCACCTGTTCTGTTTCCACTGTTGAAAGCTCTCCATTTGTACTCCAGGTAAATTCTGAGCCATGGTCCTGGCCGGTTAGCTCAGTGGTAGAGCATCGGCCTGGCATGCAGGAGTCCCGGGTTCGAGTCCCGGCCAGCGCACACAGGAGAAGCGCCCATCTGCTTCTCCACCCCTCCCCCTCTCCTTCCTCTCTGTCTCTCTCTTCCTCTGCCGCAGCCAAGGCTCCATTGGAGCAAAGTTTGCCCAGGCGCTGAGGATGGCTCTGTGGCCTCTGCCTCAGGCACTAGAATGGCTCTGGTTGCAGCAGAGCGACGCCTCAGATGGGCAGAGCATCGCCCCCTGGTGGACATGCCGGGTGGATCCTGGTCGGGCGCATGCGGGAGTCTGTTTGCCTCTCCGTTTCCAACTTCAGAAAAATACAAAAAAAAAAAAAAAAAAATTCTGAGCCATGCCAAGATTCAAGGAGGCAGGCCGGCAGGGAGGTTGATGGTAGTGGGGGTCACACATTCACAGAGTCTCTATTAGGTTCAGAGGTTAGAGGTATAAACTTCATCCAAATTCCTGAGACTTTTTGGTAAAGAAAATGTGTTGTGTGGATCACAGTGCCTTTGGAGCACAGAGGAGAACTTTTGGGATGGACCACAATCACATAGAAGAGGGAGAGGTAGAAGGTGAGGGTGAAAGTACAGGAAAACTACCCAGTCACCAAGCCCAGACTAAGATTCTGGGACTTTAGAGGACCAGCTTGATTGAGACAGAATCAGATATTTCGTGGGTATAGGTATGAAGGGAGAGGCAAGAATGTCTGAGCTCCATCCAGTACAGGAGCCACTGAAGGCCCTAACTAGCAGCTGGTCATTCAGACCTCATTCAAGTCTCTCCTTCTTCTGGTCTTTTAGATTTTCTCCTGTTTCCCTCTTCTATCTTCTGCATTCTTTCTCCTCCTCTTTAACCCTCTGCATCCTCACTATTTGTAGTGCTCCCAGGAACAACCAGCAAAGTCCACTAGATTCAAGTTTTTAATGAGCCTGAGTCACAGCCTTTGTTGAATCCTAGAGCAGCTAGTCCATAGTAGAATTAAGAGAGACTCATGTCCTCTGATTTTCTCTGAGCCTGTGTCTAAGCTGTGGCCACTATAGTGAATGCTTAGTTTTGCATACTTTGAGTAGATATATTTTACATTCATCATGCGTGATTCCTACCACCACTTTGTGAGAAGGTTACAATAATTAGTTTCTCATGTTTGTGAAGTCAACTGGAGAAGAAAGGTACTTTGCTTAAAAATACAAGTTTTCCCAGAAAGGAAGTAGAAATTTACAAGTAGGAAATTTCAGGTTCACATAATTTTAGGCCAGGTGATCAGAATATTCATGCAGTACATTCTAGAGTTATAGCTTGCCATTACCATGATTTAGAGTCCCAAAACCACTACCCTGGGACAAGAAGAGACTTTGATGGTTCAGTGGCTGAGGGCGGGAGAGGACATAATGCGGTTGCGTACTTTGACCTTTGTCTTGCTTTCTTTTTAAGTCTTCTGACTTAGTCTTCTGGTGCTCTCACACTAAAGTGTAGGAAATGACCCCACTGCTCTCTCATAAAGCAACAAAACGATGCCTTTGGCCATGGTTTTATAGAACCTGGGGACCCAATGTAGTGTCTGACTCAGTGCCTGGCACACAGCAGGCTCTTAAGGGTTATTTGTTGAGCCGAGTTGAGATGAAGTCTACGGAGCTGCACTGAATTACTACCGAGACAACCTTGGGCAAGTCATTTCCATTCTCTAAGTTCTCTCTTTCTTCCTACAAAATAAGGGAAGAGAGCCACACAACCTCTGGTGTTCCTTCCCACTCAGAGATTATATATGTATGTCTGTAAAGTCATGGTGCACTTTGACTGCTCACAGTAAAGCAACAAAAGACTATAGAAATGTGAAACTCCCAGTTTTATACCTATTCAGTGCAATTCGGTGTGGGCTCACACACAGATTTTTTAGGGCTCCTTAGGGAGCTATCCCGTATAGCCTCTACAGACTCGTCACTGACTGATGGCCTACCAGAACGGGGTTTCTCTACCAAACTGCCAGTTTCCTTCAACTGCTTATCCCACCGAGTAATGTTATTCCTATGTGGTGGTGCTTTGTTATAAACGTGCTGATATTCATGTTGCACTTTGGTCATGGATTCAAATTTAGCGAGCCACAGAACACACTGAACTTTCCTCTGTGCCCTCCACATCTCGACTGGCATGGCCGTGGGCTGCTCCGCTGTATACATGGTGTTACATCATCATCTGCACATGCGCACATGCTGCTACATCATCCTACAGAAACTGGGAGGGTTTCTCTTTTATTTGGTGCAGATTTCACATTTCTATAGTCTTTTGTTGCTTTCCTGTGACCGGTCAAAAGTGCACCATGACTTTACAGACACACGGTATATGCATCTCTTTTTTAAAAATCCCAGAATTTTGGACCCAGAAGTGACTTTGAAGGTCAATTAGCTCAATCCACAGCTTGTTCAAGGCAGAGTCAGATTATTCGAAGAAGTGGAGATTTGGCAACTTTGTGGTTTGTGTAATAGTGAAAGTCAGCCAAAAAGAATAATTCAGATTAAAAATCATTTGAGGGCCAGCATTATTCTCTTTTGCTCAATATCTATCAAGTTAATGAGAAATAGTTGAGTCTTTGCTTTGGTTTTTTTCTTTGTTTTCTACCGATAAATAACTTATATATAGTAAAATGCACACATCTTAAGTGTACAGCTTGCTGAATTTTTAAATATGTATCCATCCATGCAACCACCTCCCAAGATATAGAACATTTCAGCACCTGGAGAAAGCTCCCTTGTGTCCTTGTCCAGCCACTATCCTCTCCTAAGGAATAGAGGTCTAATTTTTACTACTATAAGCTGGTTTTACCTAGTTTAGAACTTTATGTAAATTGAATCACATAGTATATAACCTATTATGTCTGACTTCTTCACTCAACATTATGTCTGCTATTTATTCTTGTTGTTTCATATGTCAGTAGATTGCTTCTATTTTTAACTACTATATGTGAATGATATGATTATATCACATTGTGTGACTACCACATCCGAAGGATCCACCAATGCAGAATATTAGCTACAGTCCAGGATAGAAAGTCAGAAGATTTGGGTTCTAATCTTAATTTTACCCCTAAGTAACCATGTAGTACTAAGTTACTGGGCCAGTTTTTCTCATTTGTGAATAGAAGGTTAGGCTAGAGAATCATTATCAATTTTTCTAACTCTGGTTTTACAAATAGTATATGAATCACAGACTCAATAAGCAATTGAAATATAGTCACACTCATACACCTGACAAAGAACTCATATCAAAATGAACAAGGGATGCCTATAAATCAGTAAGAAAAAAATAGACAACCCAACTAAGGTCAGGAAATGTGCTTTGTGTGTGTGTGTGTGGGGTGTGTGTTATGATGAAGAAGAAACTTGTCAAGTGGGAAAGCTTGGGGTGCTATGACCATGTCACAAATACATTTAGATGCTCAGAAACACTTAGTCATTTACATGCTTTAGAAGCTAATTTTTAAATAAGTATCTTTTGTTTTATTTTTTTGTAAGGGAGGCACCATATTAAATTTTAACAAATGCACCAAATAAAAGGATTTCATAGACTGTAAAGCTCACTGCAAATGAAAGGCATTATTATTATTCCAGATACAATATGAGTGCATTTGACATCAACCACCATTCAACCCAGTTGCAGGTGTAACAACTGACAAGGTTATTTTCCTTTGTTCCTTTGCCATGGTTGTGGGAGAATGTCTGAATCCAACGCACAAATAACAGCTGTGATTTTAATTGAGACTTTTGAGTGGATAAGCAAGGTGTACACTGAACGCATAGCAACAGCTAGATTTTCACTTGGGCAGCCACATTATTTTTTCCTCAGGCTTTGAAAAGGGAAAGTTTTAACAGACCTCTTGGAAGTGACCCTTGTCCCCCCCCACCCCCACCACCTGTTCGCAGTTACTGTCATAGAATACGTCATCTCTCTCCCACATGCATAGTGGGAAAACAACTTTGTCATCCAGAGCAATGAGTGTTTTGCTGTGTCAGGGAGACAAGAGTCCGCATGTGGTTCATTGTTCATTTCCACATTAGGCTCCCTCCCCAGGCGCTGGAGTTTCCTGTCCAGAGAGCCTGCCTGGGATCCTTATCATTTCAGCTGATATAAGTCAGTATGAGAGACCACTGCAAATCAGAATTTTGCCAGAATGCTTGTGGAACCTCTCTTGTCTTTTTTAAAAGATTTTGCAATTCTGGTTTAGTCTTAGCTGGGTCAGAAACTGTCCCAACAATGTACTCAACCCAACCAAAGGGAATTTCCTTGTTCACTCACATTTGCTGCCTGTATCTTCTTGGACCAGGATATCCCTAGGAGTCTGCTCCTTGGCTAGGGTGACTGACTATTGGCTATTCCCTTTCCAGTATTGTGCATAGATATATTTCAGACACACACACACACACACACACACACACACATCTACTCTAGTTACTATAATTGTAGAGTGACAAAGGGTTTCAGAGTTCAGAAAACCTGGTTTTGAATTTTGGATTTATCATTTATTCCTGGGTGATAAGCCTCGGCTGCCTTATCTATAAAATGAAGATAAAAATACTTTCCTTGTCCTGGGTTTTTGTGAAGTCAGGAGCAGCAATGCATGCCCACCTTCCCAGAGGCCTGGGCCACAGAAACTGCCTTGTAAATGTTGTCTGAAATGATTGCTCCATACATTGTGCAATGGGAGCAAATCACCCATTGCAGGGCAGCAGCCTGCACGGGTTTTGCAGTAAATTAATGAGAGGATAAATGCTAAAGCCCAGAGCCGTTTTCCACTCTGGAGCAAAGGGGACCATATCCAGGAACTGCTTCTGCATGTCTGGAGAGAAGGCAAAACAAAACAACAAGTAACAAAATGCTTCAATGAGGTGAATTATTAAACACAGGTGATTTCTTAAACTGAGTGGCCTGTAGTGGACTGGCACGAAAGGAGGGTTTTTATTTTTGTGTCTGAAATCTAATTTTTCTTTATGTGTCAGCACTTCTTCCTTGTTCAGCCAGAGGCATCTGTATTACTGTGAGGGGTGTTGGGATTGTTAGATCAGAAAGCCAAAAAGGAGGTTCTTGGAGCGACAGCAGAAGCATGGATCTTAATGCAAAGCTTTTGATTTGTAAGAGCCAGGTGTTATTGAGAGAGGAAAGAGCCCTTGAAGATTTAAAGGGAAGGTCCTTTAAAAGGCTGGCTGTAGAATCTGTGACATAAAATTAGGTGACCAAGCGAACAGGGGAAGAACCAGGTTGCTGTGCCCCCTCTCTGGGCTAGCAGTTGGTGGCCAACTGATTAGAAGAGGGAACTAAGTGGTGGGCTGAGGGTTGGGGTGAGCAGGCCAGACCTGAGGGGACCCCACGGAGGGGAGCTGGGGAGCATAGGGGACAATGTGCCCTGAAGACCTTGTATCGCCACGCAGGAGAAGACTGTGTTAGCTGTTTTTTCAGCCTTTTCCATTGAGTACCTTCTTTCTGTAACCTGCTGCTTGCAAGTTCCCCAAGGACTGTGCCCAGAAGGGATACCTCACCATGCCCCAGGATTTTTGCTAAGTTCCATATGAGCTATTTATTTGGGTATTTCTTTTCTTTCTTTCTTTCTTTCTTTCTTTCTTTCTTTCTTTCTTTCTTTCTTTCTTTCTTTCTTTCTTTTATTTTTTGTGTCAGAGACAGAGAAAGACAGAGAGAGAGAGACAGATAGGGACAAACAGACAGGAAGGGGGAGAGATGAGAAGCATCAATTCTTCATTGCAGCACTTTAGTTATTCACTGATTGCTTTCTCATATGTGCCTTGACTGGGGGGCTATTGCAGAGCAAGTGACCCCTGGTTCAACGAGTAACCTTGGGCTCAAGCTGGTGAGCTGTGCTCAAACCAGATGAGTCCACGTTCAAGCCAGCGACCTCAGGGTTTTGAACCTGGGTCCTCTGCGTCCCAGTCCAACACTCTGTCCACGGCGCCACCTCCTGATCAAGTGGTATTTCATATTTTAATGACCAAGGACACTAATAAAAGCCATGAAACACAGACACAGTCCCCAGAATGTGGATGGAGAGGTAGAAGGGAAGTCCCTAGTATTCATACTGTTTGTGCACCAACCATCTTTATTACTTAGGTTTAATTTTAAGTTTAGGAGCTAAAAGAGCAGAGATTGAGAGTGTGGTTTCTGGAGCCTGATGCACTGCCTCTATCCCTATATGCTTACATGCTCTATTAGCTGGGAAACTTTGAGGAAGTTTATGAAATCCTTAGCTCCCATGTGTGCCAGGTGGCATAATCATAATGTTTTCCATGTTGGTTTGCAATGAGTCAACGGATGAATATACACAAAGGACTTAGAACAATGCCTGGACATAGTATAATGCAATAATTATTATCTTTGATCTTACTGTCCACGTTCAGACACACCAGGGCAGGTGTGTGTGTATGTGTCTGGTGTGTGTGTGTGTCTGGGTGTGTGTGTGTGGTAGGGAGAAGGTATGGAGCTGACAAACTGACAATTTTTTTACAATAACCAAGAGAGAAGTTAAATTTGCACTATCTCAACTTTTTGGGGTAGTCCATTTGATTTTCTATTCATTTCTATATAGTTTCAAGAAATATTTATTGAGCTCCTTCTATATGCCTGCCAGACACTGTGTAAGGTGCTGAGGACAAAATGACATTCAAGACAGATGTATCTCCACCTTCATGTAGTTGGCAACCTGAACTAGTCTCTTCCAATGACTCCTTTGTCCAGTTTGGGGATCTGGGGCCAAATCTCTAGTCCAGGCAGCCTGGGGTCCTGCAGCAGGCCATTGGATGCATGGTAAATGGCTTTAATAATGTCAGGGGGAACTTTCAGTTAATCCCTTGGACTGTGGGTACACTTAGCATCCAAAGGCCAGACCAAAACGGCACGAAGAGAAACAGAGAACTGGTAATTATCTGGTGAATTTGGGTCATGTGGAAAGCCAAACCAAATTACTTTAGCCAAGGAAAAAATGATTGTTTTTTTATCTGCCCACGAATTAGTAGTTTTAGTAAGGTTTTGCTGGGGTCTCCCTTCCCCTTTTTGCCTTATTCCACTAGGTATTTCCTAGAAACCAGCATACTTGGGGGAAAGTACAAAGACCAGGACTTGGAGGGAAATGACCACTGTCTATTCATGGGATATTACTTGAGGAGCCCGGGTCTTATTTGCTGCACATGGGTGGAAAATCTAAGCAGGGTTCTCAGTCGTACCAAGTTGGCAGTGTTATCATAAACCTAGTCAAACCTTAGGTACTCTAATTACGAACTTAACCTGACAACTTCTCTTTACTTGTGCAATGAGCGTCTTGAGTTAGATGCTTTCTTATGTCCCTCTGTGTCCTAAATTATACTGTTTTACTCATTTATAATTTCAAAGCAAATGTAAATGAAGGGAACATATTTTAATTTTTATGATTTGAACCATTTATTATCATTTTAACAGAAAATTTCAGTGTAGTCCCTCTCCAGGAAATGGTAATGGAAATTGCCTCCTTCAACCTGTCATCTATAACATCTTGTTAAATAGCACGATGAGAATTTGTCACTTTGTCACCTAACTGACCTTTTGCAATCCGAAGAGGCGAAGTGAGGTGACACTTTCCCCGGGCGTGGATAAGATGCCCACATACTTTACTGTGTTCTCACCAAGAAAGCCCTGCGGCCAAAATCTCAGTTAGTCCAAGTCAATTTTTAAGCAAAGTGCATAACCAGAAATTGGCACAAACATTTGTATATCACCCTTTCCATATTCAAAAGCTGTCTGAGGCTCATTTGATTAAGTATAAAAATAACTCTGCGAATGCCATTAGAAAGGCTGATGAACATCCCATGTCTGGCCCCTTGAATCCGTATTCTGAGGATGCATTATTAAGTCACTATGAAATAGTTTCTCTTGTAAGAGCCTGATTGTGCTCTCTAGAGTCTGAAGGAATTATTTTCATATTGAGTTGAGATGGTTTAATTTTTCTATTTCCATTCAACAGAAAGGAAACAGCTGGTAAATTAAGGAAGGCCGGTACAGTTTATTCGGCTTTGTCATCTCCACTGGCTTCTTTGGTTAAGAGAATATCTTTGGTTCAACCAGGGCCCCCTCCCTGCCAACTCCCCTCTTTAAAGTGAGTCGTGCCTGACCTGTGGTGGCGCAGTGGATAAAGCGCTGACCTGGAAATGCTGAGGTCGCCGGTTCGAAACCCTGGGCTTGCCTGGTCAAGGCACATATGGGAGTTGATGCTTCCAGCTCCTCCCTCTGTCTCTCTCCTCTCTAAAAATGAATAAATAAAATAAAGAAAAAATTTAAAAAAAAAAAAAAAAAAAAAAAAAAAAAAAAAAAATAAAGTGAGTCGTGATTAGGAAAGAAGAAATGGCATTTTATTTCATAGGTGGCTCCTTCCAAGCTTTCATATTCTTCTTTAAGTTTTCCTCTTATACAACTTCTTCTTGACCTTGAGTGTTTCTCTTCCCTGGGAGCTTTTCAACATAGGATGTGCAAAGTTTTCGTCTGGTCTTGTAGACTACTACTGAATGTAACATCTCTTCACTCTTTCCTTGAGGCTCAGCTGTTATCTATTCATTAATTCATTCTTCAAATATTAATTCTTACACTCCAAATGGCCTTTTGCACTTTAGACTCAAGCAATTGTCTCTGAGGATAATTTATTGGTTCAGAAATGGAAGCCCTATTTCACATCCTCAGATTTGTTTCTCTGTTAGGTCAGGGCAGGAGTGTGCTTTTTTTTCAATCTCTGGAAAGACCAAATATACCTTGCATACAGTAGAGTGTGTTCCAAATGTGGACAGATGTTCGTTTAAAAGGTTCACGGAAAAAAACTTGCTAAAAACAAAGACTTTAGGGTCTCAATTTCCAGAAGTTTTGAACCAGTTTGGGTAGCACTCTGAGAATTCTTACATGCAGTTAGCTTTGGTCCCACTGGTGAGCAAGGCTAGATTGATAGCAGTGATTGGGGAATAAGACGACACATTGAAAAAAGTCAGAATGGGAGGGCTTGATGTTTACAGGTGGTTACAGCAGTGAAGGCAAGAGAAGAGTTAGAGATAAATTATCTATACCTACGTATTGTTTCTCAGTTCACAAAAAGAAAATGCTCATTTAAGTAATAGGGAAGCTTCTAGAACAGTTTTAATGAAGCAACACTAAACAATATTTCCCAAACAATTCTTTGAAACTAAAAAGAAAAAAATACCACTTAGAATGGCAGTTTTTGATTGACTATATGGAGTTTACTAAAGGTTGAAGGTTGAAAGAAAGTAAAATTTAATGTTGTATTTAATAAAGACCTTGACCTTTCTCTCTAACACATTCAACTTATAGCCACAGAGACAAATGGTCACATCTGTGTGTATGTGTGTGTGTGTGTGTGTGTCCTTAACCCTAAATAGAGGTTCATTGTGGCTTAATTATAAATGAGAGTGAGCATTTTTTTATATGACCATCAGTCATTGTTGGTTGTTCACTTTCACAAGTTCTTCGTTTATATCTTTGCTTTTTTTTCTACTAGGTTATTTGTACTTTTATATTGATTTAAAAGAATTATGTCTTGATTCTGCACACTTTTTTCTATTATGTATATTAAAGCTCCTTAACCTTTCTAAGCTGTTTACTTAATAGATAATCATAATTACCTATATTAACCTAAAAATAAAAGGCCAAAGTGAGAGGCAATAAGTATTTATTTGACATAGAAAAAATAGCTATTCAGGAAGCACTGATTTAGGCAGCAACTCAAATAGCGTTCCAATTCGGAGACAAAGGCAAAGGGTATTTATGAACAAGGGAAAGGGAAAAATTACACCAATAGAAGGAAGGCATTTCTATGGGTGCAGATAAGCTAATGTATTGACATTAATTCTAAACAATATTTTTAATTTTCAGTCTGGTAGTCATCAGTCCCATAGTCATCAGTCCAGTAGTCATAATATCTGCTTTCTTGTTATCCTTGCAAACAGTTCTTTGGGACATAATGTTGCTTTAGGCACAGTCCAAAGGTTATTTTGCCCTGCTTTAACATTCTAAAGGTTTGAGGCATAAGATGTGCAAGGCAGTTCCTTTTGGGATGGAGCTCTGGCACCATTTAAAGTAGCTCCATTTATATTATTTTTATACCTAACAGAGTCATTTGGAGGGTTAATTGAGACAATCTACTTAAAGCTCTTCATGCAATACCTGGCACATAGAAATTCCTCAGGAAATGTTTGCTGCTGCTATTGTTTGTATTTTTATTACCCTGATTTATAATACTATCAGATTTTTCTCAGGCCATGACTCAAGTGTTCATTCATTTATTCATTCATGCATTCTCTGAATCTTTATTGAGGACCTATTATGTATCAGAGTCTGTTATAGGTGCTGGGGATGCATCCATGACATCAACCAACAAACCAGTTCTGTGAGCACATGTATAATATAGGGCCAGAAAGAAGTGCTAGGGGGCAGGGTGAGGCTATGCTATTTCAGGTTTTAAGGTGACCAGGGAGACCTCTCTTCTTTTTCAGCAGAAACCTGTACAAAGTGAGGAAAATCCATGTGAATAGCTGGGAGAAGAGCCTTCCAGACAGAAAACAGTAAGTGTAGTGGCTAGGATGTAAGAGTAGACGTTTGCCTTTGAGGAGCAGTGAAAGGCCAGAGGGACTGGAGCAGAGTGCATAGACTTAAGAGGGGAAGATCTGAGAGTAGTGAGGGACACTGTCACATCCAGCCCAGAAGGCCATCAGCAGGACTTTGGGTGTTATTCCAAGTGTGATGAGAAGTCATAGAAGGAGGATTATGAGCAGGGAATGCCTTGATCTGATTTCCAGCCAAATGTACACCTGATTGCTGTGTTACGAATAAACTATGGAATACGAAAAGGTAGTTTATTAGTGGATTAAGGATGCCACAGCAAATTACCTCAAATTAGGTGGCTTAAAATAACAGAAGCTTTATTCTCAGAGTTGTGGAGGCCAGAAGTCCAAAGTCAAGGTGCTGGCAGGTCCACACTCCCTCTGATGACTCCAGGGAAGGATCTTTCTTGCCTTCTTCAACTCTGGTGGCTCATGGAGTTCTTTGGTTTACGGAAGCATGTCTTTAGTCTCTGCCTCCGTCTTCTCATGGCCTCCCTTCATGTGTGTTTTCCTCTCCTTTTCCTTCTAAAGACACCAGTCATTGGATTTAGGGTCCACCCTAGATCTAGAATGATTTCCGTGTGGATCCTTAACTCATATCTGCAAAGACTCTATTTCCAAATTAGGTCACTTTCATAGGTACTGTATGAGGTTAAAGATTGAACATAACTTTTTCAGGGACACAATTTAACCCACTACACCAATAAGGAACAAAATTAGAATTTTAGGTGAGCTTATGATGAGCATGTATGTATGAGAATAATGGGAAGTTGGATTTTGGATGTATTTGTAATAAAGAGTTGATGAGGTTTACTGATGAATTCAATTTGGAGTGTGACAGAAAGGAGACATCAAGAATGACTCACTTTTTTTTTACCTGAGCCATTGAGTGAATAGTGGTAACATTTACTGATCTAAAGAGAATAGCAAGTTTTCAGGGGCAGGTTTATGAAGACTTTCCCCATTTACCTTGATGATATAGCATAGAAATTAAGAGCAAGGCCTCTAAAGTCAGATAGACCTGGGTTCACCATTGGTGTTGTGCCTTGGGGCATGTTACTTAGTCTGCCTGGACCATGGTATCTCATTTGCAAAATGGCTGCACTAATGATATCTCCTTCATGAGGTTGTTGGGATGATTAAATGTGATTATACATGCAAGATAGTTAATAGTCTATGGCAAACAGGCAGCACTCCCTCTACAGCAGCAGTTCTCAACCTGTGGGTCGTGACCCAGGCGGGGGTAGAACGACCAAAACACAGGGGTCGCCTAAAGCCATCGGAAATACAACCAAAACATAGGGGTCGCCTAAAGCCATTGGAAACCAATGGCTTTAGGCGACCCCTGTGTTTTGGTCGTTCGACCCCCGCCGGGGTCGCGACCCACAGGTTGAGAACCGCTGCTCTACAGAGTTTATCTGGTCATTATTTTGTAAGGATTTCCAGTGTCCCTTTGGTCATCCCATCCTTTGATTCTGATATCAGGGTGATGGCTTAGGAAGACTGTTACAGCAGCAGCATGTAGGTTAGACTGGAATGGAGAGGCATGGAGGCAGAGATCTCACTGAACTGTCCTTTGAGGGCTGTCAAGAACAGTGGTGTGAGAATAGAAGGAAAGGAGGACAGAAACACAAACCTACAGAGGAAACTGCACAAGACTTGGCAAAAAACGAACTGTCAGAAAGATAAAGATGTCTGACTTCCTAATTTGGGGAAGTTGGAGCAAAGTTGACGGATGTAGCAAAAGGCAAAATACAGAGAAGCCTTGGGAAGAGAAAGGACACATTGAGTTTAAATCCACCAAGTTCAAATACTGGCAGTCCTAGAAGTTAGGCATCAAGTATGATCATGCCAGGCACGCAGTAAGTGCTCGGTGTCTTTTGAATCGCTGCTGGATCTTCTAGGTCAGCACCGTCCAATGGAAATATAATGAGAGCCACAAATGTAAGCCATGTGTAATTTAAAATTTTTCTAGTAGTCACATTAAAAAAAAGCAAAAACAGATGCTGATGAAGTTAATCTTAACATATTCTACTTTATGCCAAAATATTATCATTACAATTGTATTAATTATGTTATGTTTTTTTTCATTCTAAGTCTTTGAAATTCAATATGTATTTTTTTATAATAATTTTATTTTTTTAATGGGGTGACATCAATAAATCAGGATACATATATTCAAAGATAACAAGTCCAGGTTATCTTGTCGTTCACTTATGTTGCCTACCCGTCACCCAAAGTCAGATTGTCCTCTGTCACCTTCTATCTAGTTTTCTTTGTGCCCCTCCCCCTCCCCCTTTCCCTCTCCCTCTCCCCCCTCCCCCCGTAACCACCACACTCTTGTCAATGTCTCTTAGTTTCACTATTATGTCCCACCTACGTATGGAATAATGTAGTTCCTGGTTTTTTCTGATTTACTTATTTCGCTTCGTATCATGTTATCAAGATCCCACCATTTTGCTGTAAATGATCCGATGTCATCATTTCTTATGGCTGAGTAGTATTCCATAGTGTATATGTGCCACATCTTCTTTATCCAGTCATCTATTGATGGGCTTTTTGGTTGTTTCCATGTCCTGGCCACTGTGAACAATGCTGCAATCAATATGTATTTTTAATGTACAGCACAGCCAAATTGGAACCAGCCATATTTCAAGGGTCCAGTGGCTGCTGTTTGGACAGTATAATTCTAGGTGAAGGTGATTGGTTGGCAGTAGACCATAATGACTAAATGTCAGAAGAGAGAGGTCAGTCTGGCATCATCTTCATGGAGGAGAAAACTGGATGATAAGATAAAATTTGTAAGGGAGAGAACACTAGGAAGCTAAGACAAAATGAGGTCCTAATTCATTCTGTTAAGGAGTGACTTCCCCATTAGAATTCCTGGCCCCAGAAAAGAGGTGAATAAATAGTAGTAATTCGTATTTTCTTGTATGGCCCTCTTGTTTCCGTGACTGTTTGCATGTACCTTGTTCATGTATTTGTTTATTGTCCATCTTTCTTGTACTATAATGTAAGTCTGTCTTGTTCCTCACTGTATTCCCAGAATAGTGTCTCTCACACATTAGGACTGAACAAATACCTATGGGATAAAAGCCAAATCCTTTCTTCAGAGAATTTACAATATCATTGATAGGCAAGGGCTACACAGAGGAAAGAAAAACTAAGAATAGATTACTAGAGAATTAAATTCTTAATCAATGTTGCTGCTAATGTGGGATCCAGGAGTTAAAAAGAGAGAGACTCATAGTACCCTGTTTAAAAGTACCCTGGAAAAAGAATTGGGATGTGGTTTATGTCTTAAATGGTGGCTAGCCTCTGGATATTTGAAAATACAGGGCTTATGCAAAGGTAAGGATGCATAGAAATAGTTGAGTTGTAATAGATATTGGGAAAATGTTAGATGTCAGGCTGGAACAATAGCCACTGAAGTTTCTGAGAAGATGTGTTAAGCAGAATTTTAAGAATGGCATAGAGAATGAATTAGAGAGGGGAAAGCTTGTAAGCCATTCTTACAAATGTCCAGAAGGTGATGAGGTTTGAACTATAGCAGTACTTAGGGGGTAGGCAGGAGGAGAGATATGAAAGATGTTTGAATCGAGGCCTAAGTGGATTTTGTTTTGGAATAAATATGCATTGGATGGTCACATGTATTGCTAAGGACAACTCCAAAGTTCTGAACTTGGTTGCCGAGTGATGGTGCCGTGGTCTGAAACATTCCAAATGGTAAATCTCTTTCAGAGGTGGGGGCTTTGAGAGGAAAATGAGTTGAAGTCAAAGTGATGAAAGGTATCCAAGTAGAAATTTCCAGTAAGCCTTCAGATAACTAGGGGATTCAGAGAATGTAGGCTCTTTCCAAATCTTCTTTGCCTATATAGAAAGTGTTTACTTTTTGAGCTTCCCTGTGGCTCTGTTGATTACATTCTTATGTGTGGTTTGAAGTTCCTCTGGCTTTAGACCTGTATTTGTCTTGGGCATGTTTGGAATAGAGTGATAACTAGCCCAAGGTCATGGTTTGATCCCCAGTAGGACCAGTTAGTTTCATTGAGAAAAAACTTGTGTTATATTGTTCACAGATTTCACCCTTAATCCTGTCTACTTGTCTCTAAACAATGTAGCATTGGGCCCAATGGGGTCCTGTAAAAAAGTATGAGTAGTTGTGTATAATCTATAAAAACTACTGGGAGGGTGGCTCCAAGTGGATCTGTGTAGGTGGCTTCCTCAAGAAGCTTTGTTTACCTTCCCTCCTCAGCTTGTGGGGCAGAAATCACATTTTCAGAGATAGTATCTGACCAAATGCACATGGAACTGTCATGTGGGTGGCCACCCACATTGGTTTTTCCACATTCACTTATTTTCAGGTAAAAAGGAGTGTGATGATCCAGGAGTGTGTCGTTCTGGGCACAGCATCGGCTTGTAAATGTTGGCATATTATCAGTTTGACTGTGAGAACTGACTTACTAATACTGTACAAATAAACCCTGGAGAGCATGAATGTGCCCAGAAGACTTTCTTAGCAAGCTTTTCACCGAGAGATCTTCCTTATTCAGCTGCTGTAGCTTGCTGCATCCTCTCATTGGGAAATACAAGTCTAGACTCAGAATTCTGGCAAAATGGTCATCCAGGGACACAGCATAGACTGTGTTTTGCTTAAAAGAGTGACAGTGTCCGTAGACCAGCCCTTGGACAAACCCACAGGAAGTGTCTTCCACACAAGTACTAAGTTGGCAGCATTTTCAGGGATACTTAGCATCTGAAGTCTGTTTCTATGGACACTGCATTTTCAAAAATCAATACAAGAGCTTCTCAAGTTGCTTTTCCAGTTTGCTGATACACCCATGGGGTCCAGTAGGAGGAGCCCTGGAGGGGATATGGAATAAGATTATGGACATATTGAAAGATTCAAGATAAATCAGTTTAAGAAGGACTTGAAAATAGGTTCACTTACCCCACCCCCACCCCCAGGAACTAGGTGCTTGCCACATCAGAGATATTTCTAATATTTGACATTATGGAAAATTGAAAAGGCTGAGGACCATCCAATATCATTTAATAGATTTCTAAGTATAACAGTGATGACTGAGAAGAATATGGTGTGGGATAAATCTGACTAAAAGGAAAAGGCAGAATAAAGTTATACGCTGATGACCTCAGTAAAACTGGTTGAAAATTACTAGTGTATGTATAGATTGTGCATAATGACAAACAAGTGACTTCTTTGTATTGTACCACTGAATTGATTATATTGACAAGAGTAGTTAAAAATTATGCTATGGAAAATGTATAGTTCTGCCAGCTAGATTAGGGAGTAAAAAAGGAAAGGATTAGTTGTAACAGTAAAAAATAAAAAAATGGTGGACTTGAAATTTTACATTTGCCTTTGTGGTGCAAGGATTTTTAGGGCCAAGCAACTAAAAACACCTTTACACCTGTTTTTGCCAAGTTAGGGTCAAGTTAGAGGAAAATGTGCTCACCCGGTCAGTGTCAAGAAAGTTGTGGCCATGAATCAGAGTGTACATAGAACCTGGTGTGACAAAGCCGATGGAGGCAATTCTACCTTAGGAATCTTAGAGCTTCGTTAATACTCTTTCCTAATAGTAATAGAAGTAATGAAAATGAAAGTCTCATACAAATATCAAATAAGAGCTGATGAACAGCCCAGTGCTACGTTGTGTTTTCATCTAGTCACAGAGAAACTAAAGAGATGAAAAGATTAGATTCAGCCAGTGTGATCTGTTCTGTAAAGCTAATTTAGGACATTTAAGACACTGCTCTTTATTCTGAGACACAACCATGTTATTAAATGAATTCCTTTGTAATGATATAATGGTGATAACTGATTTTAAAAAATGCCCTTACTTGAGCCAAATAAAGGTTTTGTCACCTTATGTCCATTTCTTACAATTTCTACTTTAAGTTTTTGGAAATTTCACTATTTTGAGAAATCTAGAGATTTAGGAACTATTGCATGACAATGTTTAATCTTCAAATACCAATATAAGGTAGATATTATTATTATTACCATTTTACAGAAGAGGAAACAGCCTCCCAGAAGCTGTTTTGATTTGTTCAGAGCACTCAGCTGGAAGTATCCGAGCACAAGACAGACCCCTAGCTGCTTGATTTCAGTGCCTGTGCTTCTTACCATTGTTACTCCTGTGACTGTTAGTTAGGGTCAGCAGCGGAGCCCAAATCACTATAGGTATATTAAATAGAGTATTTAGGACAGGCGATGGAAAGGCTGAGTAGACAAATGAGAGAGGAGAGTCAACCCAGTGATGAATAACACCAGGAAGTCAGTACCATCACTAGAACATAGACACGGAGAGCATGTGGTGTTCCCACCTAAGAAAAACCATCTAAACAGATGGGAGGACGTGGTACCGCTTGCGGTGGGGGGCAGGGACCATGGAGGAAGGAACTGCAGTTACTGTCAAAGGGCAGAGACAGGAAAGGGCAGGAGTAGCCTAGCTGCTTCCTTCCTCCTGCCCCGTCTCTGTTAGTGCCGGCTATTTGCCAAACCTACCCAGGAAGCAGAGACCATAGGGGCTGGGAAATGTAGTTTTGTGGAGCCAAAGCCATGGGGGAATGTTGGGAAACAAATATGAGAGCAAACAGATCAACAACCTGTACATTCTAGCATCCATATGGATGAAATGATTTCACTGTACCTTTTACTACAGCAGTGGGGTCTACATACCAGAAGGTATTTTTTAATATTAACAGCTTAAGAGAATTTATTTGGCTGGGGGCAGGCGGTGGGGAGATAGGAATATATCCATTTCTAAAAGACTGACTTTTAAAGCAGAGAGGCAGAAGAAATAAGGAGAGAGATTTGGTCTTTGGGTAACCTTATCTTTAAGTATTTTAGGTTCTATGAGGGTGGCTATGGGCCAAATAAGGGGATGACAACACAATCCTGGGTGTCAGTCCTGTTACTATTGTCTTCCTCCCTCTCTAGAGGAGCAATCTCTCTCTCTCTCTCTCTCTCTCTCTCTCTATCTTTCTCTTTCTCTATCTCTCTCTCATGTTTGAGAGGTCTGGGCTTCAAAAGCAGAGTTCCATGTTTGTGAGGGGAAATGATAGCTTCAGGCACAGCACTCACATAGTAAGGTAGCCATGAATAGAAACTATGACATCCCCACCCTCTAATTTCTACTTGGAAAGAACACCCCCCCCCCAATTCCCTCTGGAGGATGTTGTGGGGCCAAGCTGGAGCCACTGAGTTAAAGGAACAGAACAGCATTAGGAAATTACAAGACAGTAACTCAATCTTTTACTTTCTTGGTAGTAACCATTAAAAAGAGAGAAACCTCCCTTCTAAGCCACATTTCCTACCTTACTTGAAATCCAAGGTCGAATTTTACTCCTGATGTACTGTTGCAATTGTCTCCAATCCAATTTACATCTGTTTTTGTTTTTAGTGATTGCTTTATTCTTTTTAACATCATCTCATCCCATCACAGAGTGAAGCAAAGAACATTTAGAAACCAGATGTTGTATTCACTATAACCATTACCCTTTATTGGATCCCAAAGAGGTTTGATCTCTATTCATAAACAAGGTGAGAAAGAAGACACCAGCTTTCAGCTCAACTTTGCACTTTAAGATGCCTCGCTGAGAAGAGGGTCGAAGCTCTGCCATCCGTCCTGCCATTATGACCCAGAGAAGCTCATGACTGGTGTGTGTACATATCCCAGTGGTTGAGCCCTATCAGACCCAAAGCTCCCTTTTTTATTTTATCTTTTTATTTTTATTTTATTGTTTTTGTGACAGAGACAGTGAGAAAGAGAAAGAGGAACAGATAGGGACAGATAGACAGGAAGGGAGAGAAATGAGAAGCATCAATTCTTCATTGCAGCACCTTAGTTGTTCATTGATTGCTTTCTCATATGTACCTTGACCATGGGGCTACTGCAGACCAAATGACCCCTTGCTCAAGCCAGAGACCTTGGACTCAAGCTAGTGAGCCTTGCTCAAACCAGATGAGCCCACACTCAAGCTGGTGACCTTGGGGTTTCGAACCTGGGTCCTCTGCGTTCCAGTCTGACGCTCTATCCACTGTGCCACTGCCTGGTCAAGCAACTCCCCTTTTTATAATGAGTTTTTTATGATACTTCCTTTCATGTCCCAAAGTGAAATTCATAGGTAATACTGACATATACAATGTCAACAAAAATCAAAATGATGCCTGAACTATACTATCAAGGAGAACTAAAATGAAAGCTATTTATTGTAAAATAACATACATTATAAGCCAGAAATGCTCAGGCACACCTGTATTTGAAAATGAAATGAAGTGGTCAGATGTTTGCACCTACGTGGCCAAGCTCAGATGTGACTCTGCCAGCAGACCTGTGCAGGTGGAGAGTGGAGAGATTCAAGTAGTCAATTAGCATTGCCTCCATGATGGTTTTGTTCTAAAACAGTGGACAACACGTGGTAATCTTCCACATGAAGTAAAGTACCACCTTTCCCTTGACTTAACATGGCAATTGCATTCCTGGGAAATCCAGTTTAAGATTAAAATCATGCAAAAGTACTTTGAGTTGATAAATAATAAATTGGAGTTATAATCTAGGCTTAGGCAATTGTAAATAACTTTGTCATCTACATAAAATTTCTAGATCCAAAACTCCTGCTCAATGAATGCCAGTAATGCCCTCATCAATCATTGTGAGCAACAGCCCCAAATGTCCTTGCACCTTTCTAAAATGCCACAAAGGGCTAGCATTGTACCCGTTGGCAACCATGTAGTGGGATGACGAATGCCTTATTGAAGGGCAAGGGTATAGGACTATGGGGCTCATAAAACTCCCTCCAAAAGTCCAGTTTTGTCTGTGGAAGCCCTGATTCAACCATGCCCTTGAGACCACGCTGACTTTGATAAGCTGTCAAGAAAATGGTTCATGTGTAGTTGCCAGAGCTTTTGGCAAACTTCTTTATGATGAGCTTCTACTTTCACTTATGTGGAAATAGTTATGTGTGGGCTGTAGAAGGGCTCACCACACACCCTTTCTCACTGAGGCATCCCAAGGCTGGTTTACCATGGGATGTCATATACATGATGTGAGGGACCATGGCTGACATTGCAATGGGAATGGGGCAACGAATGACAATGGATAAGGTTGAAAACCCAGTTAAGGATATTTGTTATTGAGCAGAAATGATTATTTATCTTAATAATATCATATTTAAAAATGGCTTATCCCTGAAAGGTGCATTTAGCTATAAATCTGCCTATAGTTTGTAAAGCCAAATCTGAACAAGGATGTCTCAGTCAGTATATGGAACTGTCCTCATGTCTGGATTGGGGCATGAGTGAGTGGAAAATAGCAAAAAGACAGGTTTGATTCCTTGGCTCCAGATTCCAGCCTGCCTCGACTGTTTGTGACCTTCAGTAAGTTGTCATTGAGCTTCCATTTCCTCATCCATAAAATAGGGTTCTAACAGTGCTTGACTCTTCAAATTTCTGTAAGGACTAATGAGATAATAGAGGTAAACCACTTGGTATAGTGACTGACCCATATAAGCACTTGACAACTATTAACCATCATCGTCAGGATGTCATGGTAATTATCACTCGTACAGATCTTACAGGAAAGAAATAATATCATCTAAAAAAAAGGCTGTTTTGACTTAGTTGACCTTGAAGGAAAGCAGAATTCCTCTTAGGGACAGAATTACCCTTTTGTTTTCACCATCTTCAGTGGGGCCTTACCCCCACCCCCACTCCAGACGAAGCTGTGATGGGGAAAGATGGCTTTGCATAAGAAGGTAATAGAATCTTCTTGAAAGTTCTTCCTAAGAGAAAGAGTGGAGAGTTGGACTGGAAGTAATTCCTGGGAAATTGTGCCGAAGAGAGGAAGGGATCTCACTAAGATGACAGGAGACACACGAGCAGCCAGAAATTCCTTAATGGAATTTAGTAACAGTGATGATGTTTGACATTGGCAGCCATTTTGTGCCCTGTGGCTAACTGCCTTCCCACTTTGTCATCCAGAAAACCTTTAGTGAAAGGCTGTACCAGACTAGCCAACTGTGTACAGACGAAAAGGGAAGGGAGAAAGATGTTGTCCAGGGTAGAGGGGAAAGAGAAGCAATGCATTTGGAAGCTCAGTGCCACAGGAGGCAAGATGCTGGACAGAAAGATAACAAAGAGGCCCTGAGAACATTAGTCCTAGGGAGAGTCCCAGGAACTTTGAGGGAGTAAAGTTGGGAGTGACCATGGGCTGCACTAGGGACAATAAAAAAAAGAAGCTTCAGTATTATTGTTAGTTCCTTAATATCTAGCATAAATCTCATGAGGCTTTATTTTACATTTAGCTGACTTTCCAAATAGCTCACAGAGGGTTTAAGAACAGGCAAATGAGATGAGATGCTTTTAAACAATAGGGAAATTACTAATTTTTCCACATCTTCTACGAATGCTGCTGTGAGTTTGATATTAATGGCATCTAGTCAGTGAAGAATTAGAAAGACTTATTGAAACAAAAACTCAGTGCTGAGAGGTCACATTTTTATAAAATCTCTCAATATGAAAGTACATTAAATGCTATTTGTATATTATATGTACCATATATGGTAGAAAACCTTTTCCCAAATGCTTTGTGTCCTGGATTATAACTCACCGTTGGGTTATATGAATGAGGTCAGTTACTTACACCTAGTTCATTGTTAATGAAGATATTTTATAATTCTAATATCTCATATAGTTTGCAAAAGTTATCTGAAGCATTTGTTTTAAAATATAATCTGTGAATTCTACAAGATATCTCTATTCTGGTATGTGATTAGTTTTATTTTTCTGGGTAAGTTTTCATGTTTATTTGTTGCAATGACCCCGATTAATACAATGCTATATAGCAATAAAATTCTTCAGGAATGACACATGACACCAACATTGTCCAAGAGAAACAATTATTCAAACATGATTAATTTTAATGTAATTACTAAAGAAAGATATATCACTTTATTATGACGCTCTAGCCATACATTTTCAAAATATGCTTATTAAACAGTAAATGTAAGATAATGATTCAGTTAGTTACATTTTTCAAAGTCATTAGGGTTGATATTTCTCTGCCATTAATCAATGATAATTTCAAATCAATCAGAGTTAATTTAATAAAAATATGCTTTTGAACTAAGACAGCTATCATGAATGACCAATCACTAGTTTCTGGTTTCAGAGTAGCAGGGAAAATTAATTCAGTGTCTGTAAGTTTATCACATTTGCTTTATAAGTGTGGTAAAAACATTTGAAGTAAAACACATGATGTAATCCCATTTCTTGTAGTTTATTAATCTGTTTAGCAGAAAGAGATCTGACATGGTATTTGGGGCCCTTATGTAAACTGAATACGAGCTGCATGATGTTTGAAAGTTTTTTGATATTTTGAATAGACATTTTAATGATACACAGACACAGAGAAGAGATGTGGGTAGACGGTTTGAGGTTTCTGAGTCCCTCCTGCAGTGTGTATAGCAGCAGGTACAAGATAAATACCCAAACAAAATCAGATTAAGGGATTAACGGAAGTGGCTTTGCTGTGGGAGAGTGAGTGGGGCCAGTGGGTGGCTTGGAAGGGATTTTCGAGTCCTGTTTTCATTTTTCCTACTTTTATACCAGTGCATTTGGGACAAAAAAAAAAAATGAGTACTGTTTATTTTTAGGATACAGTTGTCCTGGACAACTTAATAAAGGGCAGATCTAAGGATTGTGAAGGTCATTTTGAAGGTGATTCTGCCGGAGTTAAGTAGAAGGAACTCTAGCTCCTCCATGTTAACTCATATTTCAATAAAGCAGTGATATTTGGACTTTTGTGTTCCTTTTTATTAATTAAAAAATGGTGTTTTTTCTCCTTTGAAAGACCTTATCAATGACAACTGAGGAATGGGGGAGAAAGACCACATTTAAGATCAATATGACATCATAAATTAAGAAGCAACATGTAAAAATGTACGTTTTTAAATAAGTCCCTTTAATTCTAGGGCTTCAGCTTGGTCAGTTAGCCCTCTATTAAATTTTGAGGAAGATACTAGATGAATAAGGACTAGGAGGAATAAAGACAGTTTCAAAAATCCTCTGGGTCTCTGTCTTATTTATGAGAAGTTTTCTAACAAAAAGTATTGTTCCAGATAGGACTTGGTTATTTAAATTGACATCTTTATCTTGTACCATACGCACTTAAAGCTTCCGTCTTCTCATCTCCTTTTTTTTTTTAAATAGAAAGCATACAAAAAAAGATATCTATGTATCAGTTTCTAATACCTAACAGGAAAGTCTTTCAGAATATTAAAATATTGATAAGCAAATATGCATTATAGGATTAAATACTAGCATCGAAAACAAATAAACAAACAAGAAACAAAGAACCAACAAAATTTCTTCTTGTTTTTGCCTCCTCAGATTCTGGACTTTATGATCATTTCAGGAGAGGGGGTAAAGAATCATAATTCTTATGTTTAAAAATTTTAAAAATTTAAAAATGATGATGTAATGCTGCATAAGTCAGATTTATCTTTTGAAAACATTGCTAGGAAGACCCAGGTGTTTTGAATGGGAACATTCTCTCTTACGAAGAGAGCCCAAGAAGGTTTGCCTCTAATAAATTAGCACAATCTTTTAAGATTAAAACCTAGCAAAAACATTTTAAATAGTCTGATTATAGTTTCAACAAGTCAAACATACATTTCTATATAGCCTATAGTTTTAAAGAGTCTATATGGGTTTACATATCATTCCTCATTCCAATATAAAAAAAAGAAGAAAGAACCAAGTCATTTTTGAATATTAAGATATTCTTAAAGACGGTATAGAGTAAAAAACAAACAAAAAAATCTTCACAGATTGTTAGCCATCTCTTTCAATGATTTCTCATAAAGTATTCTCTTTCCTTTTCAGTAGATAACTCCCATCTCATAAGGAAATACTTTCCAACACTTCCCAGTGAGATCAGTGGTTGCTTTTCATGGGAGCTATTGCTCTTTGAGATGTTTAGATGATGGGAGAATATCTTTTATAAACCAATAAATGACAAAGATTTATTCAAGGGGGATGTGGCAGAAGCTATTTTTAGCCGGTGAATCTATGCATTGTTTCTCTCTCTTTTTTTTTTCCTCCACTTGCTGAATATCTGTTTTAGAGTGGAAAGCTCTAAAATCTCTAAGTAATTTAATCATCCTTTTGGTTCTGCCATTGCCTGTAAGAAATCCCTCCCTTCCCCCATTTATATTCCCTGCTCTTGATCAGGGTGTTCAGAGCTAGTACCTTAGTGCTAATTTTGCTGAGTGTGAGAGCCAACAAAGTAATGGAGTCTTCCGATTCTAAAAAATTTCCATCTTCTGCCCCTAAACCCCCAAACTCACAATTTGGTGAACTGTCTACTACCTGTGAGTGATAAAAAGTTGAAAGGTGGTGGTGACTAGACCTAATGCTGCTTTATTAAGCCATCTAGCTATAGAATTGTTGTTTTTATACTTTAAAAAAATATGTCTATGCTTCCTTTTTTTCTTTTTTTCCATTTTTTTTTTTTTAGTCAAGTACTTTCTTAAAGAAACAATAGCACCACATTGGCATAGCTGGCCAAACAATAAATGGGAAAGCAAAATTGTGTGACATCTTCAGTGGGAATCCTACTCCCAAGTGCATACATTATATAACACAAACCCTGGAGCCGTAGTGTGTGAGATGCTTTCATCTACACAAACATTGACATTCCCAGGAGGGCAAGGATTCTTGGGGAGGCTAGGAATTTTTTTTTTGATAAGATTTTTCAAGGAAGTGATTTTCCCCTCAGTATTCTGTTGAACTCTAAGGATGAATGTGTGTGTGTGTGTGATGTGTTGGGAGAGTTTTTTTTTTTTTTTTAGCTCTGGAAGAGTGGATGTTGATGGAAAGATGCACTAGGTTTTTCAGGGAAGCTTTATTTTACAGTGTTCCGATAATGCATTATACTCTCTGGGGAAGTGGGAGCAGAAATTTGACCTCTGTATTCTATTGTCATTTTAATTGGAAATGAGCCTATCCTTCCAAAGTTAATATATATGACTCTTTCAGAAACATCTTGAAATTGCCTCCTTTTAAAATTCTAAAGCAAAGCTTATCAAGTTTTGAGTTGTGATATTTTAGGGGCTCCTTTTCTGTCAATTCTGAGTCATTCTGCTGTAGTGTATGGTGACCATATGACTTATAGAGTTTGCATCAAATTGCCTTCTAATTTTAATTCATTTGAAAATAAAATAGTGGACTATTATAATAATTAGTCAATTTTTAATTAGTTGATTTATGATACAGTTGGAGAAGATTATGTGTTAGAGAAAGTTAAGAAATATGATGTCTCTGCATATTCAAGCTTTTCCTCACTGGGGCATATGGGCTGTGACAGAATTAGTGAGTGAATCAAATAAGTCATAGACATTCTTAGAATTACTTTGTCTAGCTAGGTCTGGAAATGCATAGGTCAGCAGAGGATTGCATGCAAAGTGTTGTTGGGAAAAGGTACACTCTAGTAATAAGAAATAAAATTAAAAGTGCCATTTTGGGAAGAGGGGTCCAGCACCTCACTGCACAGACACTGTATGTTTGCAAAACAGATGAAGGGCAAAAATGGCTTAGAGTGCGTTTTACATCTGTCAATAGTGATCGCATACCAGAGATGCTCAATTCAAATAACACCACAGAGGCACCCACTAAATAGGCCTCTTTTTTTTTGGCATATGTTCTAAATCCATGAAGTCTATCCATTTATTTATTTATTTATTTATTTATTTATTTATTGCCTCTGAACCTTGAGGTGAATCAGTAGGCTAAAAACTAAAGATGTTATTTCTATATATTTTACAAGAATAAAAGGGATACACTATTCATGAAATAATCAAACCTGGTTGTTTTTTACCAGAAAGTTCTAAGGCAGATAAAAGATATAAATGGTGGGTGACTGATTGTTCTAAGAGGAAAATGTTATGTAGACAGGAAACAGTTTTCAGGTTACCACAGGCCTGTCCTCACCACCAGACTTTCTTGATACCAAATTTTAGCTGAATGGTAAGCTACATCCATGGACGGCTAGAGGCCACTCTTTCAAGCAGACATGAAGGGAAATTTCTAGTTGTGAGGGAAATTTTTACTTCTCAACTAGCAACTCTAGTCAAGTATATTTTAACAAAAAATACCTTTAGAACATACATGTGTGTGTGTGTGTGTGTGTGTGTGTGTGTATAAGTATATGGACAAGGATAAAAGCAAAATTAAATAAGAAAACTGACTTTTTATTAGCTATTTCAATAGTTGAAATCTTGGACCATTTTATAGATTTTCTAAAGAAGGAATAACTGTGTTTCTTAAAATGAATAGAGTATTATTTATGATATTTAAAAAAATCACTAGATTTCTAATAACTGCCTGGAACAGTCAGTGAGTGCTAACAAATTGAGCAATCACCCTTTTGCTGGTAGAAATCTTTTTGTTTTTCTTCTTTTTTTATTTTTACTTTGTATTTATAAACCTAAGTGCAGAATTCAAAATCAAGTGGTTAATCAAATGTTTCTAACTTATTTTGAAAAGTGTTTTAAAAAGAGATCGAGCTGCTTGCTAGGTTTTAAAATCTAGTTAGTTGGATACTTAATTGAATTATTTTCTTGACAAGAATTGGCATGTCAGGAGCATTTGGCTAATCAATTTTTTAGTTATGCTCTGAATGAGTTGTTTACAGAATTCCTTGCATCCCAGCAACTCAAGGGCTCTGAACTTGCACCCTCATAGCAACCCAAGATAATAATCTGGAGCTTTATCTTTTTAATTCTCATACCACCCCTGTGAGGTAGGTAGATGGTGTATTGCCCCATTTTGCAGATGAGGAAACTGAGGCACAGAGAGGTGAAGTGACTTGCCCAAGGTCACAAAGTGGTGAGTCCATGGCCGAGTCGGCAGATGTTTGTTTCTTCAGTGAGAAAAAGAAACCAGGACTCTTAAATTCCTAGTCTACTTTTTCCACTCCTCTCTGGACTCGCCAAACAAATTTGCATCAGCGGACTTTGTGTTGTAAATTTCTCTTGGAAGGCATAATCAGGGTACTTTGCCCTCTCTCCCAGATGGATAGATTTTAGTACCCTTCCCCTCTGTGCCGTCTTAGGCTCCAGGCATCCGATTATTTTGCTTTCACCTTTTACCATTTTGGCCAGACTCTTTCATATAACAAACTACAAAATAGCACCATTGTACTAAAAAAGAGTTTTACATACTGTTGGATATATCCTGTATGGTTGATATGCGAAATTTATATAGTGCTCTATATGGAAAGAAATGAAAAGGGAGAAGTTACTAATTAAGTTGCACACTAACTCATTGTTTGAAGGAACTATTGAGAGTTTGAGACTTTCTATGCTTAACACATACACTTAAAAACATTTGGCCTCAAAGTTGCAACTATTTGCGTTCTTTTTTTCAAGCAAGATGTGGAAAAATATAGCTTTTCATCTAAAAGAAATGTACCCAACTTATATATGGTACACATGCCACAGATAGAATCTTGTGGGTAAAAAATTGGTGTGCTACTTGACTGCTTGCTGCTGCTATGGAGGAGGCCAAATTCAGCAAATATAATGGTGATCAAGGGGGGTGGGCAGAGATAGAAAAACAAAGTTACCAGACACTGTAAAACAAAGCCTGTGTTGTGTAGAAAGAAGTGCAAATAAAAAAATTAATAAACCATTTAGATAAGACTGTGGATTGAATGGCTCCAGCAGTCATGATTCAGAGATGAATTTAGTGCAACTGGATCTAGACAAAACCCATGCATTTGTGGCTCTTGAGAGGCAAGGACTAAGATATATATTTATATATATATAGATATAGATATAGATATTTTTTCTCTATAGAACATTATTGATAAAGGATCAACATCAATCTATCAACTCCAGGACCATTTTTGCAAGGTGCAAAGCTTTTAACAATCACTCCTAAAGACAATGCTTGAAATGTTTACTTGTGTATTTCATTGGGGGAATGCCCATATTTTGAAATGTTATCAAACTTATTTTTTTGGTACGTCTTCTGGTGTTTAACAGGTAACTTGTGCAGAGCAAAGCATCCTGCCGGTGGCATGTCATTCTTCACTCTTCAGGAAGGTCTTCCTACATTCTATAGTTCTTATTTCCAGCATTCCCTCTACTTGCGTTCTTCAAATGTACTTCCTAAAAGTAAGGGAGAAAAAGTGATATTAAGTTGGTGAAGTTTATGACCCAGCAATTCCTCTACTGGGTATATACCCACAAAACTAAAAAAAATTGGTATGTAAAGACACATGCACCCCCATGTTCATCACAGCATTATTCACAGTGGTCAAGACATGAAAACAACTGAAATGCCCTTCAATAGAGGATTAGATAAAGATGTGATACATATATACAATGGAATACTACTCAGCCATAAGAAATGATGACATAGTATAATTTACAACAACATGGATAGACCTTGAAAACATTATACTGAGAGAAATAAGTAAATCAGAAAAAGCTAAGAACTGTATGATTCTATACATAGGTGGGACACAAAATTGAGACTCATGGACATAAACAGGAGTGCAGTGGTTACTAGGGGGAGGGGGAAGGGGGAAGAATGAGGGGGAGGGGGAAGGACATAAAGAGGGACAAATATAAGCTGATGGAGGATGACTTGACTTTGGGTGATGGGTATACAACATTATCGACTGTCCAAATGATGTGGAGATATTTACCCCAAATCTATGTACTCTAGTTGACCAATGTCACCCTGTTAAATTTAATCATCTAAATAGAAATAAAAAAAAAGTTGGTGAAGTTTTATGTAACCTACCCATCTCCTTCCAACACTGGGTCTCAAACTTTTATATCTTATGCCTCAAAGTCAATCTAACAGAGAGCTTGGGCTAGGTTTTTCTGAGGAAGACTTATTTAAGTAAATAGGTTGTTAGTTTTTAATTTAGTTAAACCTCACTCAAGCTACCTGCATGTACCCCTGGTGGCCTTATGGACCACAGATTGCTTTTTAACCACAGAAAGACATGTTTATATTCATTTGCTGCTATCGTAGATTCATTGGTAGAAAGGAAACCCTGAAAAATTCAGTCTTCTGCCTAGAGCATCTTTTCTTAGGGGAAAAATATATTCTGGAGTTTTTCACTATTGTTTCATTGCATTTTATTTAGTTTTAATTTTTATAAAAAGAGGATATATTTTTTCATTTTTAAAAATCTTTTTGCCCTTTGGAGAAAAGCAGTGTTTTAGAAGTAGAAGATTGGGTAAACTTGTCATTAATTTACAGTCTTTAAAATCCTAGACATACTGAGCTTTGGCTCATATTCTAGCTCTTCTATTTTTTAGCTATGTGAACTTCTTCAAGTGACAATTTCTTGTGTCTCGATTTCATCCACAAACTAGGATAATAATAGTTTTTGCCTCATAGGATTAAGGATTAGGATTAGAATTAATTAGTACCTAAAAGCACTCATAATAGTCTGGCGTGTGGTAAGCACTACATAAGTATTATTATTATTATCTCACTCTTCTTATTATCATTTTTCATCTTTATTGCTTTGGTGCTGCCATTCACTCATAAGCAAGCAATGCTTCCATCCAAGGAACGCTGAGTTTTGCTTAGAACAGAAGCCCTGTGAGAGACAGTAGGGATTTATCTATCTGTTCACTGTACAGCCCCATGTTTGGAACAGAGCCAGGATTTTGCAGGTGCTCAGTCCATAGCTATAGAGCAAATTCAATGAATGGATAAACAAGTATAATGGACTCTCTAATAATGTGCAGAATCAACTTATACTTTTCCTACAATTGTTATTTTATCCTTGAATATATTTAAAAAACAAAATTTATTTAGACACATAGGTGTAAAATTAAATCCAGGAGGAAGTGGCATTTGCATGCATATTCATAGGGGGCTTCTCTTGGTTTCACCTCTAGCCTGAAGGTCCTTATTGGAGAGTGTAATAGATAATTATTGGCATAGAACTGGGTTGAAAGATCCACAGTGGCCTTTGTCTGAGAACAAGTTCCTATCAAGAGCAAGAACAAGAATTCTTTCCATGGTGACTGGAATCTCCAAAGTCTTCCTTCTGGCTAAGATAATGGCCAATCACCCAGTCATTGCTAGGAGCTTAGAGATCATTGTAAAGGCCCTGATACCTGGACAGAATGAGACGCTGGGGAGAGTCAACCACTAATCCAGGCTAAGGCCCATGAGGATTGGGTAATTTTTCTTATGCATGTTTTTCAGCTCTACCTGGAATATTGGAGTCATCACCAAGTTCTTTATAAAAGCCAGTTAGCACTTTGTAAGTTGATGGTCAATATCCTGTAGTCAGCAAATAGAAGGAATATGGCATCATTGTATAAAAATGTTTATCAAAATATCTAGCTCAGTGGTCATTGAGAAAAAGTTTGTGGAAACTGAGCATTTGTATAAAATAGTTTGAAATGGCATTCATTTAAGGTCCTGGCACTTTTCCCCAAGTATCATGTTAAGTGGACATTTTTATCAAGTCTACTTCACATGTATTTCTTGCTGAATAAAACATCTACTGTTAAACTACCAGTAGATTTGTATTCCTAATCTTACATCTTATTTTGCTTTCTTAAAGGAGCTCTTCAGAAAAATGTCAGAAAGGCACATGGGCCTGCAGAATAGGGTCACTGTCGTACCAAACTCTTTGAAACATTTCTGTTCAATTCTCAGTAGACTGCTGATTAGGCTTGTGGCTATCAAAACCCCAAATAGCTATTATTAAGGATACTATCTCTCTACCAAACTAACCAAATTAACAAGCCTAAAAATATGCTAATTTGAGGGGTTTTTTTTTCTTTTTTTAAAAGGTGTACCAATTTAGGAAAAATATTTTTAAGATTGTGGAAAATACCCAAACTAGGAAAATACTCACTAGGATGAAATAATAACAACTAGGAAATAATAATAAAACTAGAATGAAATAATAACAAATGAAAAGAAAACTACATGAGAGGTGTTTCATCTTTAGTTTTCCTCTCAAGCCAAATGAAATCCCAGAGTTCCAGAAGAAGAAATTCAGGTATCTTCTATGCTTTACTCTTCAAATTCATGAGGGCTGCAGCAAGAGGAACTGAGGTTAGACCAGCTGACCAGATAGATGCTATCCCTTTTGCCGACTGAGAGAGTCGTTTCCTTTGGTCTCAAAGCTGACGGGCAAGGTCTGCACACAGGGATCTGGTCTATTTCTTCTGGGTCTGTGTCGGCATCCCGGCAAAGCCATGGGCAGAAGCTTACTTGAGGAAAGCCGACGCTGCTCAGGCAGCATGGTTCCCATGCACACACACATTCGGTGGAGGCCATGCAAAGCCAGCTGGGACGTCCTCTGGTTTGCATTTGGCTCTATTCCCAGGTTGTCACAATGTGACTTCTTTGTCTCAATGACAGTAACACAACAAAAGCACTCAGGGATTTGGTCTCAGTTGCATCTGTTGCTTGGCTCATTGTCTTAATTTAATTACACTGGCCACCCTCGACAATGGGCAGCAAGTGGAGGCATGTCACAAGTGGCCACTGGAGCTAGCACCCACCTTCGGTGCACTTCTCGAAGGGTTATGAAACTGTCCCACATTGAGCCAAGCAAAAACTTTTCACCTCAACAGCTTGTCCAAGACAAACAAACCAGCTGAAGCTGTTTCTAGTACGCAACTAGACAGATTTTTGAAAGAAAAACGGTAGTGAGTAATACTCTTTCCTATTGACACCAGGTAAACTAAGATTATTTTAAAAAAGATAATGTTGATTCTCCAGCTCACCAGGGTTGGTTGAGGAAATTTACTTCCCTGAAGAAAGGGTTGAGCAACTAACTCATCAGGGAATAAGTTTGAGAAGGGCTCGATTTGCAATATAAGTTTTTACACATTATGTACCACACATAGATATTTATAAAGCTGAAAAACACCTTGAAGGGGTCATTCTCATTCTTCTGTTATCTCTTGGCTCTAATCCTAGCTCCTAGCATTTCAAAGGAAAACTATCCACAAACTGTCTGATTAAGAAGGTGCTAATAACAATGACAATAATAATATTGATGAACATTTGCAGACACTTTACAGTTTACACAGTAATCTCACAGAATCTTCACAATAACCTTGGAGATAATGTCATTTGCATCAGTCTCATATACAACCTGAGGATTGCTAATTAGTAAATTGCTTGAGGTACATAGGAACAAACTGATAGACCTACGACTAATAAAACAATTTACTGTTTTAACAAAAGAATAACAATTCCATCACTTGAACCTATATAATGTGCTAGATACTGTATTACATATGTTAACTGAATATTTTTTCTTATTTATTTCTGCTAGTTCTTTTGGAGGTAGGTACTAGTGTTTTGCCCATTTTATCTTACAACTTGCCTAGTTTCTTTGCAGTGAAGAGGTGACTGTGGTTGGGATTTGCATCAGTTCCTTCTGATTCTGGAGCTCACTGGTTAGCTGCTCTGCCATACTTTCTCCCCAAGAGGCACAATATCTGGTGTCTCAAGGTCCAAATCTCCCTCCAGTAACTGTAGTTGATAACATCATGAGCCGCGTATGATACCAGGTAGTGAAAGAGGCCGGCTTAAGGGGTCGGTCCCCTCCTTACTACAACTGTGAGGGGAGCCCCCTTTGTGTGGTTATGGATGGAGGGAAGCAGCACAGCATCCAGTTAGCTAAAGTCGACCCCATGGGGATTACAAACACTTCCTTTCTCCCTGACTAGCTTAATGTGATTTTTGCCCCAGAGACAGAATCTAAATAAAGGAATGATAATAGACTCTTATATTTCAGGGAGAAAGCAGTGATATTTTTCAATAGACTTACGTTTCCACCTCTACCCACTCCTAACAAGTTGAGTATTGTATGACATGAAGTCTAAGGAAAGCCTGGCGCCCTATACAAACACTGGGGAAATACCTTCCAGCATGGAATACTATTAGTCTATTGTACATAGGGTCCTAACTCAGCATTGACCTCCTAAAAAGGGAAAAATAGGAAAAAATATAAAAAGAGCAGTGGCTGATTGAAAAGATGTCCAGGCATCAGGACTACCTGTTGGAAAGGATGTGCTCTAGCTATTTTGCCAGCTTGGCCTGAAGACATGTGGAATTACAGAGGACAGTTTAGGTGTCTCAGTATCAACTTTATTATCTCTTTACTTTGGGGAATCACAAGTTGAAATGCAAGAGTTAGGTCAGCCTTTCCCCTCTGGGAGCCAAGCATAATGAGTGTGTCATGTGATTTACTGAGCACTTTGGAATGTAACTTTTCAAAGCAAAGGTCAAGGTGCACGTTTTGAGAGACTTGCTCTTCTGCTAGAGAGGCTGCCTCTTTAGCAAAAAATGAGAGCTCTGTAGGCTGGACACAGTGTTGATCAGCCCAGACTCTTGTTTTTTTTTCTGAAAAACATCCCTGTTTCTTGGAGGACCTGGGCTTCCACTTGTGGCTTAGATCCCAGATCCCCACACAGGAATTGTGTGACCTTTGACAATCACAGGGCCCAGTTTCCTCTTCTGTAAAATGAAAGGGTGGAGTAGGAGTGCCCACCTCATAATGTGGCTATGATGGCACGTGATCTCACACATTTATGTGGCACAGAGAGATATCTATAGTTGTATGCAAGAGAGCCTACCATTGGAAGGGCCCTTGGGTTAAATCCATGTTTAAAAATTTTATTTTAGTGAGAGGAGGGGAGGCAGACAGACAGACTCCCACATGCACCCTGACCAGCATCCACCTGACAAGCCCACTAGGGGGCAATGCCATCTGGGACCGTTGTTCCATTGCTCAGCGACAGAGCCATTGTTTTAGAGCCTGAGGCAGAGGCCACGGAGCCATCCTCAGTGCCCAAGACCAACTTTGCTCATAGGAATCCAGCCATGGCTACGGGAGGAGGAGGAGGAGAGAGAGAGAGCAGGAGAGAGAGGGAGGTGAAGAGACAGATGGTTGCGTCTCCTGTGTGTCCTGATTTGGAGTCAAACCCAGAACATTCACACAACAGGCCAACGCTCTACCACTGAGCCAACTAGTCAGGGTGGGTTAGGTCCATTTGGTGAACGTATTAGCAACGTGACTCTGCTCTGACTTCGGGCTGTTGAGAATCCATGCTGGGTCTACCTTTGTTAGAACACTGATGTTCTGCAGAGTAAATTATGTATATGTTTGTTTCCCCACTAACAAGTAGGCCCCTTGAGGGCAGTAGCATGGTCTTTCACCTCTGTATATACCCAGATACTGGTGCTTTGAGCAAAGTAACAAACCAGGAAATGCTTGTTAAGTTGATTTAACAATTGGTGGAATAGACTTCATTTAAATCAACAACAAACCTCCCTACCACCTGCTGTGCTCTGGACAAGGTCAAAGAGCACAGAGCCCCCTCCTGCCACAGAACTTACAATTGCTGGGTTGTGCTAAGGTAAATACCAACAAAGAGCTACAGACAGGAGCGAGAGTGAAGTGCACGGTGACCACACTGGAGTCCATCCTGAGTATGGGTTCTGGTCTGGCCACTTTTAAAGCAAGACCTTGGCAAGACATTTGACCTTACTCAGCCCAAAATTTCTAATCTGTACAATGGGGATAATTATAGTATTTACCCTACAAGCTTAAAGATGAAATAAGGACATATCCCTAATAAATACTAGCTATTGTTGTTGATGTTACCTTTTTTTTTTTTTTTTGGTAGTTACCATTGTCAAAGCACATTCCTTGCTAGGCTGCTGCTGTCCCTTCTCTGTCTGGAGAAAGAGTAGCTAGCAACTGGGTGCCCAGAACCCCCTTGAGTGCTGGGATGTCAGGTATGAAGCTCTTTTTTCAAGGGGCTAGTACATGCCTAGGCATCTCCAGGAACTAGGGCGTTTGCATTTTTCCCATTATTATTCCATAATTATCCTAACTGAACAACTTTCATACTCTTCAAAGCAAACCACAACTCTATTTCAAATACGTCTGCCTGTGATGTAAGAAATCACTAACAAAATGGTTTAAAAGCCTGGAAAAAAAAAAAGAAAAGAAATGCTGAGGGGCATTTTCCCTTACTGGCTGGAAGTATTTCTGTTGCCTTTAGTAGTCTTAAAAGGTGTTGTAAAATACCTCAGGGTACAGGTATGCTTTGACTGTTGATTTTATGGGCAGCTTGTTTAGTTAGCTGTTTGTGTTTGTGTTACATTTTTAAATTAAAAAAAACAAGTTTAAGCGCACCATCTTTCCCAGTGGGAGTTGATTTTGGACTTGTTGAAAAGGTTAAAATGTTGTGGTATTTTAAAAAGTGAAATACCAGATTCTAGCAATTTCAATGATATGTGCTAAAGATTCAGCACATTTTTATCTAAAAACTGAATTTGATTTATTTTTCTATTAAGCCAAAATGTGATTATTTCATCTGATGTACAACTTATGCTAGCATATTTAAACCAATGTATGCAGTAATTTATATTACAATGTGCTGGGAGAAGTTCACCTTTTGGTGTTATTGCCTTGCAACAGTGATGAGTTCACAGGGTTAGTAGGGAAAGGTGTTGCCCTCTTCTACTCATTCTTGGTGTATGCACCAAATCTGGCGAAAGAGTCAAATACTGTGCTCCGCAGACTGACAGCTGTCAGAGGGGAGGGCAGTTGCTGGGCTGGGTGAAAAAGATGAAGGAATTAAGCAAAACAAGCAAACAAAAAACCTCATAGACACAGACAGTGGCATAGTGACTATCAGAAGTGAAGGAGATGTGGGAAGGAGGCAGATAAGGGCTTAGGGAGGATAGATTGTGATGGAAAGAGACTTGGCATGGTTGAACACACAATGCAATCTACAGATAATGTGCACCTGAAACCTATGTAATTTTATTAACCAATACCATCCCATTAAATCCAACTAAACCCCCCCCCCCACAAGATATGCTGTGTGCTAAATTTTTCTCCTCACTGAATTAAAAACTTGGAAGTTTGGAAGGCTCTCCTTAACTTTGAGGATGAACAAAATAGCACTATGAGAAGTTGAAGTGATTTGCATCTGTTTGAGGTTGATGGAAGCCTTCAGCATATAAAAGTAAACATGCCTAGTACCAGCCAGTGCTTTTCCAAGACAGAAAATGGCACAAGAACCATTTATGCATGCATACAGTTGTAAAAAAACAGAAGTGTTTTATTGTGCCAAAAATACTTCAAAACAACTACCTGCATTCTAGTGTATTTTCAAAGAAGAAATAAACATTGTTATTTACCTATTACAAACCAGATTATCTAATAGTGGCCTTAGTCAAATAATACTCACAAAATAATATAATGCTATGCATTTATTGAACCACTTATACTTTTCTATTTTCTAGTCTTGAAATGCTTCATGAATTATTCAAGCATGCCACACTCGCATCATGTTATAAATAGTGTATGTTCCCAAGTCAGTTGTCAGCTGATTAGCAATGCTTACCCAACCCTCAACTTGCCATGGGCTTGTTCTTAATCATTAGAAATTTTTGTCCTACTGTAATTGTTATCTACAACTGTGAAAATAGCATTTTGCATTTTCATAGATGGCTGGACTGGTTGGTCT
The DNA here is from genome assembly GCF_036850765.1 of Saccopteryx bilineata. NCBI lineage: Eukaryota > Metazoa > Chordata > Mammalia > Chiroptera > Emballonuridae > Saccopteryx > Saccopteryx bilineata. The sequence continues at coordinate 104,068,922 of NC_089490.1, forward strand.
TTAATAACTTGATGTCTTAGAGTTGGCCAGATAGAAAGCCTCACATGAGCATTTATATATTTTACATAGAATTTTGTAAAAACTTTTGGAATATTGAATCCCAGACTGGAAGCTTGAGCCACTTGGCCAGTTTGGGTTTGATATAAAATCTCTTAGTCTCTCATTGGAAATTTTGGGGTTATTTTACCAGAGAAAAAGGTCGCCATCATGTTCAATCTTTCATAGATTTTGTTCATAACATCTTACTTCCCTATGGAAATCCTGACACTACCAGTTAGAGGAGCCAGAGCAACAATGACCTGTGTCTGCTCAAATAAATGTTTGTTCCAATCCTGTAGGAACAAAGTGTATGCCAGAGCAAGTAGAGAAAAGTAGATGTTCATGGTCACAGAGGGGAAAGTGGTGGAAAAGTCATTTGATAGTGTTTGCCAATAATCGCATCCTCTTGGAGAGATAGAGACAAAGGATTCTGGAAGGAAGATGGCTGGATCCACTGACCTTCAATTGTGCTGTGTCAAGAATTTGACCTCAAAATTTCTAAATTGCATATTGGTTCTATATGAAAGTTATTGGATTCTGACCTAGATTCTGGCTAGATCAAACTGGAAGTGGTTGAAGTTCCTGGATCCTTAGAAGATGCCATAAAATAAAAATGAACTTCTTTATTCTCTTTTGATAATGTCCCCTTTATTTTATGAATAACATTTAATTTAGGCTTAGAACTTTGGAGAATAGAAAGGAATTATGCATTTCCTGAATGATGATTAAATGTTACAGAACAATTTAACTTCACTGAAAGAAAAGCCAGAAAACTGTTTTTACCTGTAATTTTAAAATGTGATTCACCCCAAATCCCCAGTGGATGCAACAAATAAAATTCCATACACACACACTAGACAAATAAAAAGTAAAGAAGAGAAAATATGCCCCCGCACCCCAACTATTTGCTGCAGTTAATTACAGATTCCATATTAACACCAAGAGCATTTAAAATTAAAATTAGTTCAATGCACCTTTAGCATTCTTATTTACCATCATTTTCTCAAGAGTTAGTTCCGTGACCAATGGTTTTTAAAACTAGAACCACATTAGTTAATAAACTAAAGATGCAATTTCCAAAATGGTTGCTAGCTCTTGTTACTTGTCTAGCAATAGCCCGTCAGAGCTACAGTTGAGTTCCCAGTATGGTGAGGACTCTCCTAGCTGTTCTCTGGAAGCACCAGACAGACTCTTAGACCCATTGCCCCACGTCTCCCATTATTTCCCTGCTGTTCTCAATTTCTATTTTCCCCTTATTGAGTTTAAATCTAAGTCTTCATTTCTCAATCACCTCTTTTGGTTGCTGGCTAAAAAGGAGGCAGCACGAAAGCATTGAAAGAGCCCTGCTTATTGAAGAACCCCAAACATGTGGGCATCAGGGAAAGGTGCTCAGACTTCAGAAAGGCCCTTCAGAATAGAGAAACTGATTTTGACCTTGCAGGTCTAGAAGGTCAGGAGCCACTGTGAAGAAGCTTTGCTAACCCCACCTGCTCCTTATTTAAAAATGGACTTATCTTGGCCCTGACCAGTTGGGTCAGTGGTAGAGCATCAGCCTGGTATGTGGAAGTTCTGGGTTTGATTCCTGATAAGGGAACACAGAAGAAGCAACCATCTGCTTCTTGACTCCTCCTCCTCCTTCTTCTTTTCTCTCTCTCTCTCTTTCCCACTCCTGCAGCCATGGGTCAATGAGCAAGTTGGCCCCAGGCACTGAGGATGGCTCCATGGCCTTGCCTCAGGCACTAAAATAACTCAGTTGCTGAGCAACAAAGCAGCATCCCCAGATGGGCAGAACCTCAGCTTCAGATGAGGGTTGCCTGGTGGATCCTGATCGGGGTTATGTAGGGGTCTGTCTCTCTAACTCCCTGCCTCTCACTTGATTAAAACAATGGTCTTATCTTGCTCAGGTCAATAAATATTGTCTCTGATTTTCAAAGGAATCAATAGCTGGTGAGCCTACAAGCTGAAGAATTCTACAGTGTGTACCACAAACCTCATAAAGAGCATTCCACTTCCTCTAAACATGATTTCTACCAATGCCTTTTACTTGAACTTCAGACTATCAACTTTGCACTTGGATTAAAAGTCAGCTCTCGCCCTGGCCGGTTGGCTCAGCGGTAGAGCGTCGGCCTAGCGTGCGGAGGACCCGGGTTCGATTCCCGGCCAGGGCACACAGGAGAAGCGCCCATTTGCTTCTCCACCCCTCCACCGCGCTTTCCTCTCTGTCTCTCTCTTCCCCTCCCGCAGCCAAGGCTCCATTGGAGCAAAGATGGCCCGGGCGCTGGGGATGGCTCTGTGGCCTCTGCCTCAGGCGCTAGAGTGGCTCTGGTCGCCAACATGGCGACGCCCCAGAGGGGCAGAGCATCGCCCCCTGGTGGGCAGAGCGTCGCCCCATGGTGGGTGTGCCGGGTGGATCCCGGTCGGGCGCATGCGGGAGTCTGTCTGTCTCTCCCTGTTTCCAGCTTCAGAAAAATGAAAAAAAAAAAAAAAAAAAAAAAAAAAAAAAGTCAGCTCTCATAGACACAGACAACAATGTGGTGATTAGAAGAGAGTAAAAGGGGACTACATGATGACAGAAGGACACTTGACTTGGGGTGGTGAACATACAATACAATATACAGATGATGTATGATAGAATTGTATACCTGAAACCTATATAATTTGATTAAAGTCATTCCAATAAATTCAGTAATATCTTTTTTAAAAAGTCAACTCCCTGTTATCTAGTAAATATTGCAAAAAGGCCTATTTCCTTTCTATAGGCAAGTAAAGAGAATAAACCTCTTCTACTCCCATGGAGGCTAATGGACACGAGAAATTGCAGAATGTTTCACTTAGGAGAACACTGTTCCTTTTGGTGGTTGGTGGGAAGGAGGTGGTCTGGGGATGGAGGGCAGAGAAGGGAAAAGGCTCTGGAGCCCCTTTCTTTGCCTCCTTCTCCGCCCTTCCATCGTAACAGCACTCACACTAGAAGCTGTATGAGGTTTTGTTTGTTTTCAAGAGATGTTTGAAAGAAGATCAAATGCTTGTGAAAGGCACTGGGTAGGCAGCCCTAGAAACTGAAATGTCCCAGAAGTGGTGTGAGCCTGGAAATATCCCACATTTCTATTTACTTTGGCAATTTGACTTAAAACTAGTATGAGCTGGAGTTTATACTACAATTAAATTTTCTTCAGGCACCATCAAATGAAAACACGTTTTACATTTGATTTGAATTGCTTGACAAAAATGGTGGTTTTCTGAAATTTCATTCTATGACCTAAAAAGAAAAGTGTTCTTCACATGGGATAGCTGAGCTTCCTTTTTAGGTCGTAATTATTTGTAGAACTGGGGTTCTCTATTTGGAAGGGGTCTTAGATCACTGAGTTCTCTTTTCCCATCATATGCTTAAAACTCACTACCATGTACCTGAAAAGTTTGACAGCTTGAGCTTGAATTTTTAGGTGATGTGAGACCTACTTCCACTTGAGGAGACCTATTTCTTTTTTTGGATGGCTCTAATTTTTAGAATTAAGTAAAATATATTAAAAAAAACTTTAATAGTGTTTACTATGTAGCAGACACTAACTTATTCACTAAAATATATATTTGTACACACACACACACACACACACACACACAACTCAGACCCTTACAATCATATGATGTAGAGTCAGTCATATTCAGTTAGGTAGACTCTCTTTGATAGATGAAGGAACTGAGGCATAGATAAGCTACATAATTTGCCCAAGGTCATACCACCAGTAAGCCAGTCAGGATTTGAACCTAGGCAGTCTGAGTCTAGATTCTGTACTCTTAACCAACTATGTTTTACTGCCTCTCCAATGTTTATAATTCTCCTTCATGCCTAAGAAAAAGGTTTGCATATTGTAGGTACTTAATAAAAATATTTTTTTCAACCATTTTATTTTAGGACCCTAATTTTTTACCTATCTCCGTAAGTTTTACACACAATCATCAATTTATCTTATGAGAAAGAATTGAAACAAAAGCATTGTAAATGATGACTAATACTCTGCCTACTTCAAGAGAGTATTGAGGGGGCTTACTGATACATGACATTCACTATAAAGTACATTTGATTTTAAAGGTTGCAATTGTCACCTTTTTAGTAGTAGGTCCTTGAGTGATTTCTTATTAGTTCATGTTGACTGTGTGCTGTTTTCTGCTGGTTGGAAGGTGGGCAGCTCAGAGCCTAACCACATCTTTACCCATTTCTGGATATCAATACCTCCTTATCTTTAAAATGAAAAGATTGAACCAAATTATTTTCAAGGCCTTTTGCAGCTCTAATATGGTCACAGTATTTCCATGAAGTAGAAACTCTTAGAACTGCAGATTTAAAAATCTGTGAGTATGTGTATGTTTGAGAGAAAAAGAGAGAAACAGAGCAAGAGCATTTTATAGGAGATGGATGAAAGCAGTAGTCACACATCAGAAGTCTTCTGTAATGGGCTGAATGGTGCCACCCCCCCCAAATTCATATGTTGAAGTCCCCACCTCCAGTACCTTAAAATGGTGGGTCCTAAACCAATCTGACCAGTGTCCTTATAAAAGGAGGAAATTTGGGCACACAGATATGCATGGAGGGAAGATGATGTGAAGACACAAGGGAAGGCCAATCACAAGCCATGGAGAAAGGCCTGAAACACCTCCTTCCCTAATATTTCTCAGAAGAACCAACCCTGCCAACACCTTGATCTTGGACTTCCAGCCTCAGGAAGTATGTGAAAATAAATTTCTATTGTTTAGGCCACCAACTCTGTGGTCCTTTGTTATGGCAACCCTAGTAGACTAATACATTTTTAAATCTGATTCCAAAGTGCAAAAAAATATATATATATTCAATGACCTCCTCTTCCTAGGTTACCTCACAGGGCTCACAGGTCTTTAAGCAAATACTGGATGGCCTTTGGCCCAAATCTGGACTTGACTAAGAAATGCAGCCTCCAAGGACATAGCAGGAAAAGAAATCTGGGAACTTCCATGACACAATTCAGTCTTGCAGAGATTTGGGGGTTAATATTTAATTCTGAACATATATTGATATGAGCCATTCTTCTAGAATAGATTCACACAAAATTTTAAAATGCATATAAAAGCCTTGATTTTTTTAAAATCTTAATTCCTTTATTTAGTTGTTTTTTTTTGTGGGGGAGGAAACTGTGGCTTATCTTTTATAATTTTCTGTTCTTTTTTTCACTCTTGCCACTGTCTTTCTTTGGACTTTCCTTTGGCATTACATGCTTCTTTTCCATTTTTTCCATGTTTAAAAGCCACATCCTACAACCGGCTCCTTCTCTTCCTTCCGTCACAGGCATTATCTAGCTCCACTAGGCTACCGTTCTTCATTTCCTCTATAGCATTGCCCACTGTTCTCTTTCGCTGTCTGCTTCTCTCTCATTGTCCTTGCCTCTCTCTGCTTTTCTCCTCCATTTTCCTCTTTGCTTCTGCGTTCAGTTTCTAGCACCAGTCTCCCTTCTCTGCTCTGTCTTCTTTCCTTTCATCTGCTGACTTGCTTCCGTCCCCTCCTTCTGTTCCCCTCCTGGGTGTTTCTTTGGCCCACCTTTCCTTCTCCTCTGAGACTTCGTTTTCTTGTTGGTAGATGAGGGCTGATACTGTAAACATCACAAAAATAATTGCAATTGAGAACAGGCGGTTCCCTTGGCATCCCAGAAGACAGAGCGTTTGAGTCAGCCCAGAACGCCCAGGCTCCGTAGGATGTGGGAGACAGCACTGGTGTCAGACATGTGTCTATACCTCAGTCATTGTACCCGACATTCTAGAACTTTGGGACTTATCTCTGACCCTCACCCTCTCCCCAAGTAGAAATTGAGAGGCACTGGGTCACCTGGGAAGAAGAAGAATTATCCTGCCTTTACCACCCCCAGCATGACTTTCCTGACTCATTCACCTAAAAGTAACTTCTGCGGTGCTTGCTTCCTGACCATGGCTGCTGTTTTCTCTGCACAGGTTGTGCCCAGTCCCTTTCCATCCCTCAGGGTGGCTCCCTGGAGTCACATCTCTGCTCAGCCACCCCACCCCCCACCTCCTTTAGCCTCTGCTGCAGTTGAGGATGGGGAAGCAGCAAAGGTGTCATTGTAAAAGTCTTGGTCTCTCCTCTTGGGCTTTCTGCACAATGCTAGTTTTGGCTCCAAAGATTAAAAAAGCCACATGTGGTGGGCTTTTATTTTGGTTTGTTTGGTTTGGTTTTTTATTTTGTCAACAGAGTCCCCAAGGAGACACTTTTCCTTACTTAACCTTCTTCGCTTTCTTTTCCTCCTTCACCTTCTCTTTAGTTCTCATTCTTGCTACTCCATGACTGAACTTTTAGTTAATTACTTATATTCATATGTTCACTCATTCATTCACCCATTCGACAAAAACTTATCAAGGGGCTAATGTGCATCAGATGATTTACAAACTTTTGGTGGCAGAGACGGTACCTCTGAGGTTTGTTTAAAGTCTAGCTCTTAAAAAAAAAAGACAACTGCAAATTTTGATTATTAGAAATTTCCAGGTATTTTTTTGAACCAAAGATAAATTTCTATTTTTTAATATTTTTTAAAAATTTTGTTTGCCAAACTCCCATCTGAATGGGAGTTTCAGATAGTTCCCATTTTAGAGTGTTGTGTTTTTTTGTACCTTTGCAGAATACCAGGACTTGAAAATTTCCAGGCTTTGTTCTTAATTACAGTTATGACAGATGTTAACACTTGTCTGACAGTTGTGTAGTGCATTAACTTAATTCTTACAGCTACCTGATGAGGTAGCTATTACCATTATCCCGATGATTTTATGGATGAAAGTAAGGCTTGCATAGGTTCCATTATTTTGCTAAGGCCTCTCAGCTGGTGATTGGGAAGCCAGGACTTAAGTTTTGTTTGATTCCAAAGCCTATGGTTAGTCACTGTTCTCCACCACCTTCTGGGTATCAGCTCATCCAAGGCAATAGAAGGAGGAATATGCAATGTGGAGGGAAAAGGGATAGAATTTAGGGTGCAAATGGAGCTATTTTGACTTGTAAGTCAGGAGACTATGGGACATAATTACTGTTGGCCCACCCACACATATAACACACAGAGCTCTTGAGGATGGCTGGATCGCACCTGCTGGCTTACCTTCTGAGCCTTGGGCATGTCGGTGTGGCGCTGGGCACGGACAGAGCGGGCCGCCTTGGCAGGCTTGAGTGGTGCACAGTACATCTCCAGCCTCCTCAGATCACAGCTCCGGAAGCAGCACTCGTCCACAATGCCTAGCTGAGGCGCCCTCCGACTGCTGGAGCCGTACCCTGTGGGCTTGTCTGTATGAATCAAATGCAGAATAGCCTGGATTTAGAGTGGACTATTCCATCTTCATGATTCCACCCAGCCTCTGATGACTCCCCTCTTCCCACAACTACTCCACTCACACAGGTCAACCCTTTTCTGAAGGTTTTTCTACAATTCTTGTCCCCATAGATCTTCCTGGATTCTAATATATTTCCTGGAGTCTGTATCAGGCTCTTTAGCACTAACTTATTCACAACTCACTTAGAGTTAATTTTCTTGAAATTCTCAGCAACGTTTAGTCAAGAATTTTGTGTATGCCCAATCCTAGCCTTCCCTTTTACAGTAGCTTAGTTGAAAGGCTGCTAGGGATATGAATGAAAAGATCATGTGTCCAGTTTCCTTAACCTTTTTAGCAAATCTGCATAGTTTTAACATGTGGGGTGCCTCAGATGTTTACTCTTTAGCGTAACTGCTTCCACTGTAAAATCAGAACGAGCATCAATGAGGTTTTAAATCTAGAAAAGACTCCTATTTTCCTGATGTGGAGGCTGAGAAGTAAGATTTAAACTCAGATCTCTCTGCAAAGTCCAAGTGCCTCCTAGAGTGTAGGGACCTGTTGTACAACTCTGGACGTCATTCAAGCCTCCTGGGCCTCAGCTTACTCATTTGTAAAATGGGGTTAATGATATGATTGTTTGAGGATAACATAAGATAATGTATGGAAAGTATATACTTAGTGTATCACCAGATACATAGTAGATCTTAAATAAATATTGGTTTGCTTCCTCTGATCACTGCTTTCCAGTACATTCTATGGTTTGTGAGGAAACAACGTTATTCTTGATTGCATCCAGACACCTTGAAACTTGGAACTCATGATAATACCAATGTGATAGGGCTCCCTCTTCTATCACCCCAGAGAGACCAAGACAAGCAATTCTGTTTTCTTATAGAATAATTATTAGTCCAAGACAGAATGAACCAAATGTCCACCTTTGATATGATTTGGATTGCCCATAGGGAACACCATGAGTCAAACTTCTCTTGATATTTGCAAATCAATTAGACCTCTTTACTTGGCAAGTAGATTTTGGTTTGGTTTTATATTTTTGTTTGTTTGTTTTGATTTGAACACACTTTTCCTGGCTCTACAACGAAAAGAAAGAGCAAAACAAGCTTACATGGACCTTAAAATGTACTTGAATTCTTTGTAAGCTATTTGTTAAAATCTTGCTTTTACACCAATATATAAAACAGGTAAAAGTGAACCTTCCCTGGCTCTGCCTTGGGAGATACAGGGGTGGGGAGCTGGGTTCTCTCCACTGATATTCAGGCTTCATGGAAGAAAATTTGTAAACCATTGATCCAACAGAATCCAATTAATCAATCTGACATATATTCAATCTTAATTCCTGACACAAGACAGCATTATATTTTAAATAAAAAAAGTCTTGTGTTTGCGTACTAGTGGCACCGTTCTTTAGGATGGAATTTCGCAAGTCAAAATCCCCAGTGTATATTTTGAACTCCCTAGTTGGGGGAGATCAGACCCAGGGTCATGGCCTATTGCGAAAAGAGTTTGGCAGCCTTGTTGTTTAAAGGGCCAACTGTTGGTGGCATCCTCTAAAAACTCAGATGTTTCCTGATGCTTGGCACAGGAGCCTGAGGAGGCCTCTGTCTCATACTGCAGGTTTATTGTCATTTTGAGGGCAGCAGAAGGTAGTACCTCAGTGAGGGTTCAGTCTGTGGTCTCTTTGGGTGGGGCCTGCTGCTTTAGATGGGGGCAAACCCTGTGGGCTCCTCGGGTTTGAGAGGCTTGGGAGGGAGCGGGCAGCGGCCCCCAGGGGAGCCTCACAGGGCTTCAGTGCCATCAGAAGACCAGCTAGAGCAGGTCACTCAGTCTATAAAACAGCTGGGCTCTTTTAATTCAGAAGTCAATGAATTTGGGAACAGAGAAATTTAGGACTTTACTGAATGTTTTATAAAGAAAGTTTGTCATGTGTCTATATTATTTTTTAATGTTGTTGAAATAGTGGCATAAAGACTTGAGTTTTGCCAGAAATGTAATTATCAGTTATCCTACCACAATCTTAGAAGGGTGTTTTTTTTTTTTGTTTTTTTTTGTCTATTCATAGTGTCTACAATGGACTAATTGTACTTCACTGGAGATATATGAATATAAGTTTTTACCTATTTGCCTTTTAAAGTTTAATTAGTCCTTTGAAGTGTCTTATGGGCTTGGTTTCTGGTTCTACATCAAGATATTTAACAACAAAAAAAAAATCATTTTTCACTAATTGAGAGGCCACAGTTGCAAGTCAAAGTCTTGCCCTTTATCTTCAAATGCCTCACATTACGGCTTTTTCCAGAAACAAAATAAAGACACTAGCTGCTATGGGCTAAAACTAGAAACCTGATACAATGTGGTTTACTAGAAAGGCAGTCACATAATTGGCTCCAGTACCAATTCTGAGAAAAATAAGAATTGTTAATGACCTCTAAATGGCAGCTATGGTCATTAGGACTAATTTTTAAATGCGATAGAGTAAATTGTTTCATCCTTTTCTTTAAAAGCTCCCCATTAGGCATTATATAATTCTACTCCAGTGGGCAGGTGAAACTTGGTAGGCGAGCAGGAAACACATATTGACTTAATATAAGAAAATAAAAACAACTAACCATTTGAATTCAAAAGTTTTAAAAATGGGACAGATTTTTTTTTTTTTTTAAAAAAAGCAATGAACTTCCCATTGCTGGAAGCAGTTAAGTACAGGTTGTATGGACACCTGTGAGATATCCCAGAATGATATTTCTGTAATGAACATAGTGCATGACTGCCATGATCCTTTCTATTTCAGAGACTCTGTATAAGTGAAGAAATGCAGAAGAAAACCCACCTAGGCCAAATATTCAGTATGGTTGGGAGCTATTTGCATTGTCTTCAAGAAAGAGGTTGGAATGTTTTCTAACTTAGAAGGTAAACATTAGATTTCTATTTGTCATTGAAGCTCCCCAAGATACATAACTCATTTTTTTCTTACCTGATACTAAAACTTTTGTTACAGGTGACTGGGCTAGTCCTTTCTACAAGAAGGTCCAGTCCTAGAGTCCTGTTGTACCAGCTTTATGAAGTGTCTATGCACTCAGCCATAAGAGTGAACAGGCATATGCAAAATTTAACAGAGTTGTCCTTGTTGACAAAGCCTTGACACTGAAAGTTTACATGTTTATATATTTATTTTGGCAGTAATTTTTCTAAAGAGTGTGCAGACCAAAGATAGCTTAGTTGGCCACTACCTAACCTAGGCCTTGACTCCACTGTGGGTAGATATGTAGTCACACTGCACTGTGGTATCTTAAAAGTTGGCCAACAGACAGAATTCCAATGGTTAAACATCTGGCTTCTATAATAATAGCACTCCCCTTTAAATAATGCATGGTCAGAGAAGTAATTCAATAATCTTCAGGGCAAACTTGCTAGTTACAAGGCTTTGGGGCAGAATTGTGGCATCATCAAAACCGCACCAATTAGCTGAGTCTCACATTTTATCCTGGTTGCAAGCACCTCGCTTCCCTCCATCTCTGAAGGAGAAGGTGTAATGCTGAGATTTAATTAGGGTCATCACTCTTTGACCAGGCAGCTCTGGTCATTCGTCACTGGTAAAAATGGTACGGCCCCCACTGGTACTACATATGGGTGCGTTTCTTATAGGTTCCTGGGAATGCAGCTGGAACCTTGTCCTCGACTTTCATTTCCTTTGAAACTTCCCCTCCTGTTTACTGAGAACTCTTTACTTTAATTATTTTGATTTTTACCACTAAAAAGAGAAGATGTTGATTTTGAAGAATCATTATTTAAATAATGAAAAATGCAAAAAATTTTCAAATAGGTAACTATGCAGTTCTGAAGATATATACTTGTTACTCATCTGGTTCTGAGGCATAAGACAGTTCTCTAAAAACTGCTGACAAAGGAAGGTTCTAAATTTGATCATAATTTGAAAGCAAGAAATAAGAAGTAAGACAATTCAAATTGGATTTCAAGGGCTATTTCTAGAAAATTCACAGTTATGTTTCTTATGGTAAACACAAATGAGATTATTAACTTGTAAAAAACAAATTTGCATTTAACTTTGGTTAACTGAGGATTGATTACATGATTAAATATTATAGTTAACATCTATAGAAGGCAGAAAGTTAGGTTTCCCACACCAACAATTTATCCCAAACTTTCAGATATGATGACAACTTAAAATAATTCAGAATGGTTAGTTTCTTAGAGCAACATTGTTCTGTGGACTACCTTATCTCATAAAAATTCACTCAGTTGACCTAATTTTGCACAGGACAGTGGTAGGAAAGGTGGGTAAAATGGGAATAATTTTAAAGTTGTCTCCATGTTAGCATTTCAATTGCTATTTTCATTTCGAGAAAAGTAAAAATCACTTCTCAATATTTCTTAGCTTTCTATGGAAAACTGGACTCTTTTCATGAATTCCTAATATAAGGAAAATTGTGATAAGACTATGATCTAGGCTCAAAATGTAATACTACCTTAAATGGTAATTATTTTCTGAATTAATAGGATTCACATTTTGCTTAAAGCTTTTTGGTAAGTCAATATTACCTTTTAAAAATTCAATGGAAATTCTGTGTAAGTGAAATAAGTAAATCAGGAAAAGCTAAGAACTATATAATTTCACAGAGAGGCAAAATATAAAACTGGGATTTATTGACAAAGACAAAAGTGAAGTGGTCACCGGCGGGATAGGGGAGAGAGGAGGAGAGGAAAGAGGGACAAATAGTGATGGAAAATGATTTGACTTTGGGTCATGGACACACAGTGCAATCAAGTGTTCTAATGCTATAGAGATGTTTACCTAAAACCTATATGTTCTTATGAACCAATGCCACCCTATTAAATTTAATTTCTAAATTAAAAAAATAAAAATAATTTTAAAAATAAATATTATATTTGAAACAATTCTATGAAAATCACACTTGAATTAAAGCACTTTTGAGATACATGTAGTCATTAGCTTGGTAAAGATATGGAAAGAAGCTTTCACTACTGTAAACTAGCCAATTATGCATTTAGAATAACATGGGTATGTTCACATATATATTTAAACATATATCAGGAATTAAGTGACTTACCATTACTATCAAAGCTATTGCCAACCATTTTGAAATTAAACTTGTTTTTGAAAGACATCTTTCTAAAGTATATACTTCCTGACCACCTTACATGGGGCTAACGGACCTGTACACATATTTCTGCTTTTCTGCAGAAAGATTTTTCCAAGTAAGAGTAACCTTTGGCATCTGTGAAAGTGGACACAGAAAATGTTCTCTTTTCTATGAACTGCATGTCATAAGCTTTTCTTGAAAACCTATCAAATGTAAGCATCAATTTCACTTTGGCCTGTGTTAATTTTTAATTGCCAGTGTTTGCTGGTCCTACTACTTCTCAATTGGACAAGGTCATCTTTTCTAGGAATCATGACCCTGTTTGACTTGCCACCCCCCCCCCCCCAGCACTCAGCAACTCTTTTGCAGCTACTAAATCCTTATCATCCAAAAGACCAAAGTCTTCCCGTTGCCCAATCAAATAGATGTTTGTGTATCTTTGGATCTAAAAGGAACAAACCAGAGCTTGAGGGGGCTGCCCCCTTCTTCAAACCCTCTTTTCTTTTGGAAGCTCCAACTCAAGGGCAGGTGTGAAAAGGGCAGTGCTATTCAGCCTGCTTCTGCCTCCAAGGCCAGGCAGCTAGAGTGTAGTACCTATGGACAAGAGATTAGAGATTCAGAGGAGAAACATTACTGATTGGGAACTCTGGAGAAATGGGCCGACAGAGTGGGAAGCAACGTGATGTATTACTTTAGCCTGACACAGTGCCCTGGAGGATGAGTGTCTTGCCAGGACAGCACAATTTACTAGCTTAGGTCTGTTTCCAGGGCTGAGAGGAGATAGATGTAGCCAACAAAATTATACTTTGGCAAGAGAGATGCTTTGCTGGACAGAAATGTTGTCCCAAGGGAATGGTTTGGTTTATCAACATCTAAGGTAAAAGATAATCAGATGCCAAAAGGTCATTTATATGTTTGAATTATTTCAGTTGGGTCTGCCATATAAGTTAGCTACCACTTTGTAGTTATGTAGCTTTGATTACTTAGAACATACTATAGGATTTGAGTATGATCTGCCTGTGACATTTGTCATACCAAGGAAGGATGCAATATGTGGAGTGGCTATCTGGATACTACCACTTATTCAGTGTTCACCTTAGACAAGGCACCAAATTGTCTGGGACTCAGAACTTTTTATGTAAAATAGACATAAGAGAAACTCCCAGGGCTATTGTGAAGATTATATGAGAATGTATGTAAAGCATTTTTCACAATGTCTGCTATGTAGTAAACTCTAAATAAATGTTAGCTATAAGTATTATTAGTATTGATCGATTGAGTAGGCTGACACAGCTGGCTTCCTAGCTGGGTAGGTTGCTTCCTCTTTTTCTCTTAAAAATGCACCCTTCCCAAAGTTTGGTTGAAAAAGACCTTTCTAGATAAAGAAGAACTTTTCTCCACTAAAATGAATAAATAATTGTTCTTTGAAAGGCTACCCAAGCTTTACATTGATTGTATATAGGGTCGGGCAAAAGTAGGTTTACAGTTGTAATACAAATAAATAATACAATAAGCAATAAATAATAATGCGAGAACTCTGTGTTTTGCATACTCACAATTATACACCTACTTTTGCCCACCCTTGTACACCATCTTGAGTGTTTAAATCTGAAATAGACACTTTATGAGAATGAATCCTGCAACCAAGTCAAACAAGGCAAAGTTACATGGTCATCTCTTGACCTCTTGTTACCTTTGATTTTTTTCCAAATAACCCACTGTCTAAAATAATTGGGTTTTTAGTGTTAGCATACTTATTTCAAAACAATACTTCAAGGCATGAGGTGGGCAAAACAGACAGTCACTGTCCACCAGCAAGTGTATTTCTCTGCTCTTTCTTCCTTTCATGCCATACCTCTTTCTTTCCTCTTCTTCACCCATGTTTTCCAGTCTCCTGCTATTGGCAGCCATTGACATTCTTTTCACTCCCCGATGAACTTTTGGACAGAAGCTCATGCTATGTGGAGTTCATGGTAGACTAGGAATTAGAGTTCAGTTCTCTCCCCGCAAGGACTGAGACCGAAAACTCCATCTCCTGCCAACCATGCTTTGGGAATAAGCAGCCACTGAGTATATAATATCACCAGGCCCATGTAATCACTACTCCATCTTGGATACATGCTGGAATGGGATGAAAACATACCACAAGAGAAAGAATAAGAAGGGAATGTTGAGGAATCACGTACGTGGATTTTCGTTCTCTCATTTCTTTTGAGAAAAGAATGTGACGGAAATTGCCAGATGACTGGCTCCACACTGGAGATTGTAGCCATGCCACTAGCGTTATCTCCTCTACTTACACTGTCATTGTTAGTTCATTATTTCAGATGTGGGAAGAGATGCCTTGTAGGCAAAACAGAAGGCCCTCGTGAATAGTGAATAGAGGCCAACGCCCCTCTTTCGGGTGCCACAGGAGACGGATTGGCAGGAGGGGTATGAAAACACGTTCTCTTTATTTTTAGTTTCACTGTAAAGTCTATCATTTCTCTTTTCTTTGCAACTTGGCACCTGCCCTGTGTTCTCAGGGGCCCTGCTCCCTGTCAGATCTCCCTACTCGGGCCTCTGTGTTTTGCTCAGGGCATGTCTGGAGATTTTCCCAGGGGTGGGTATAACATGGTCAGGATGGCAGGTGAAGGGGTAAGGTCTGCCAGGGAAGTCTGGCGTGTCTGAAGAGAAAGTGTCAGGAGGGGGAGGCCCTGTAAGGGGAGGCATCGAGGCCTGCATCAGGGGCTGAGCTCTTGGAAGACAGCCTCCGCAGCAGCAGAAAGAGTCCTGGGCATCACCGCTGAGCAGAAACAGCTAGAGTCAGCGACCAACAGAACACAGGGAGAGAAGGAGGAAGGAGGGAGGAGAAGATGGTTAAGGCATTACATGATACAAATAACTGCATGGTGTGCACATCAGTGCCCACCGGGTTGTATGAGATGTTCCTTTCATGCCAGCAGTGTTGTTTCTGAATTGAAAGGTCCAGGGAGGTGTTTCTATAGCACCCAGCACAGAGCAATATGGAGAGAGGGAGTGAAAAGAAGACCATGTGCCATACTGAAAACAACATTGGATCTCAGCCCCAGATGCTTTGTGCGAACTCACAAGTCATCCAAACTCTCTGAGATTCAGTTTTCTCTTGTAGGCTACCAAAGTACGAGATAATAATGTTGAGCACTTCTTCTAACAATATGACTCTAAGGATTATCTTTGTATGGTTATACTACCCACTTTTTAATTAATAAGGTACATATGCCATATCAGTGTTTTTCCCTAAAATTAGGAAAAATAAATAGTGAAGAAAAGTTTGATGAGAGAACCAGAAGTTTCTTCTTTGTCAAGTTTACTTTTTTTTTTTTTTTTGTATTTTTCTAAAGCTGGAAACGGGGAGAGACAGTTAGACTCCCGCATGCGCCCGACCGGGATCCACCCAGCACGCCCACCAGGGGCAACGCTCTGCCCACTAGGGGGCGATGCTCTGCCCCCCCCCCCCCGCCATCTTTTGCTCCAATGGAGCCTCTGCTGCGGGAGGGGAAGAGAGAGACAGAGAGGAAGGGGGGGTGGAGAAGCAAATGGGCGCTTCTCCTATGTGCCCTGGCCGGGAATCGAACCCGGGTCCCCCGCACGCCAGGCCGATGCTCTACCGCTGAGCCAACCGGCCAGGGCAAGTTTACTTTTAGATAAAAACAAAATTTGTAGGCTGAATTTAAGGAAATTAAGGATCAGGGTTGAGCTTAGTGGAGAAACATGGGGGGAATGTTCAATATGGAGGTAGGCTGGAGTAAGGGTAGGGAATAAAACCATTGTTGGGGACTGCACAGCCAGCTTCAGACAGACTGCCCTTGTAATTAGAAGGAGGATGAGGAGGATAAGAGTAATTTGTTGGAGCTCTTGAAACAGTGGAGAGAATCAAAGTACATTTTGAAAACCAGGCTCCTAAAGGCTTTAAGGAATAAGAAAAAGGGGTGGCCCTCACTGGTGTGGATGCTTGGAAAGGAGAATTAGAGTGAGAAGCCTTTTTCTAGAAATCCCTATGCATGGCTCTTTACCAACACACATCACAAAGCTGCATCTTCAAAGAGGAGTAAGTGACAAGCCCTGGGAGGGTTATCAATATTGTTGACCAGAATGTTGAACTTCCTGGTGCTCAATATGGCCAACATTTTTTTTTTTTTTATCCAGTGAGAGGAGGGGAGGCAGAGACAGACTCCTGCATGTGACCTGACTGACCAGATCTACCCAGCAAACCCACTAGGGGGCGATGCTCTGCCCATTTGGAATGTTGCTCTATTGCTCAGCAACAGAGCTCTTCTTAGCACCTGAGGTGAAGGCCATGGAGCCATCCTCAGCTCCCAGGGCCAACTTGCTCTAATTGAGCCATGGCTGCAGGAGGGGAAGAGAGAGAGAAAAAGAGAGAGAAGAGGAAGGAGAGGGGTGGAGAAGCAGATGGGTGCTTCTCCTATGGGCCCTGACTAGGAATTGAACCCAGGACATCCACACACCAGGCTGACACTCTACCACTGAGCCACCAACATCTTATTTCACTAGTTTTCTTGGTGTCTGTCAATGGTATATACATCCCCTGCATAATATTCAGTTCCTTCCAACAGGACAGATGTGTAGATTCACTTGAAAATTCCAGCTTTGACTGAATATTATCTCATCTCCAATAATATGAATGGGTTCCTAGGCAAGTCATTATCTCTGCCATTGGTACCCAACTTCCATCCAGAGGACAAAACTAGAAGATGACTGTTATAAACATGTCTTTTCAAATACTATCCTCCCCTTTCCTTTTGAGAAAATAAAATAATGTTAAGGTTAGTAAAATTTTTAAATCTGTACAAGCAAGTTTCAGTATCATTCATCAAAATACCAAGCAGGTATGCAGACTCAGGAAGAATGGTTCACTTAGGGAGTGATTATATTATTTCTGGAACTTCCAGCTAAAATCTGGACTTTTCAGACCATCCTTCCTTTGTTTCTTTATTTCCTTATAGAATTTTGCTGCTATAACTTTTCTCTTAATATTTGATTGCTTAAATATGACCAAGAGACTTTAAGTGCTTTTCTTTCCTAAAATTATTGTATTTTAGAATTTCATATATCTTTGGACATGATTGCAAACTCAAAGTCAATTTAAGAGGCTTCTTAGTAACCTGGCAATCACTGAGCCTGCTAGCTTTTAATCAACCTCACTACCCCACCCCCAAATCTATTATTTTTCTGAACTGAAGAAGTGACTCTGAATAAGAAGAAAGAAAGGGTTGCTCAAGCTACAGTTTTCCCCCAAGCTAAATCCTGTTCTCATCTTTATTTCATCTGGGACCAATATCATGCCTATACCTCCAAACCTCACTAAATGCTTTCTAGCAAGTACTGTTATCAATCAAGAAACTTCTCTGATTCTCTTATCTATTTTACTAAATTCAGCAAAGAAAAATATTTTATATTTTGTGATATTAGCTGAAAAAAATCAAACTTTTTTATTTTTCCTCACTCCTCAAAAACACTAGGAATGACCACATCGCTCTGGGACCCCATTCCGAGGCAACGGTCAGTTGGCCTTCTAGCCAGTCACTCACTTCTGTGAATTTCCTTTCTGAGAACTGGGGACAATTTCCCCAGCAGTCATTTTCAATTTCTCACAAAACCTACCATGGTTGCAGAATTAGTTAGCTTCATCAAGAGCAAGCAACGTGAGGCCTAATGTGTCAGAGAGCTGGGGAGGCTCTTTTGGGCAGGGACACTCGGCCAGGACAATGGCTTGTGGACATTTGATTTCCCTCAACACTTGCCTTCTGTCTGCTCAGATCTGTGTTCAGAAGGCTGAATAGAGGCACTTCTTCTGCTAATATTTAGGCTTAATTAGCTCTGTCCTAACCAGCTGGAAGTGAGGGCCCCTGGTCAGGGGCAAAGTGCTCTCTTCTGATGGGCAGGGCAGCCTCCATTCTCTCTTACCAGGTTTCCAGGAAGACAGATGCTCCTCGACTTATGATGGGGTTATATTCAGGTAAATCCATCATAATTTGAAAATATCTTAAGTTGAAAATGCATTTAATATTACACTAGAGAGTATCAATTATTTACCCTTGTAGTCACGATGTTAGCTGGTTGTCCAACATCACCATGTATTGCTAGCCCAGGAAAAGAACAAAATTCAGAATTCAAAATATAGGTGCTCCTGAATGCATATCATTATCACATCACTGTAAAGCTGAAAAATCATTAAGTAGAATCATAGTAAGTCGAGGACCTTCTGTGCCTACTTTCCAACTTCTCACACCTGTGAGAAGGAAGAGACCATCGAAACCATCAAGCTCTAGATGGGTATGGTCTCTGCAGTCCCCATGATGTCAATTAGAGGCATATTTGTATAGAAATGGCTTATATAAACCGTTAGGTTGATGAGAAGAAATGACCCCTCAAGGTTTCATAGCAGCTTCCGTATAGTGGGGGTAAGAGGAGAGAGGTGAAGTGTTTTGACTGCGAAGTAGGTTCTGATAAGAGAATGTGGAGAGAGCTACACCTGTCCTCATTCCTGAACTGTGAGCTGAAGTCATTGGCAATGACTTTTAAAGAAAAGCATGATAGAAAAAGGGACTGCTGGTGTAGAAACATTTTAAACTATGTCTAAGATTTGCTAATTTATTGATTTTTTCTTCCTTTTCAGGCAACTTCTAGTCCTCCTGTTGCTCCTCATTCTTTGCTTTGGTGTAAGATGAGACTTTGGTAAAGGTCACTGGTGAAGTCTTAGTCTCTAGTATCTTCTCATTGAACTGGTGCGTCCACAGTTCCCTGATACTGCTCCCGGCAGGCATTTCCTGCAGTCAGACTTCAAATCATCAGAAATTCCTCTCATTCTTCAGAACATCTGTGCCCTCTGGCCACATCTTTTTTCTTGGGACTCAGCAGGCTACAAATCACACTGGACTTCTCCTTTCAGCCTGTTGATGTCTTTTAATCAAATTCCCCTCTTGTCCTTGGCTATGGCTCTTGGCTTCCCAGCCTTCTCATCTCCATCTAAGTTAGTCATCTGTGGCATCACCAAGAGTATCTCTGTCTCCTAGTGTTCTATCTGAAATGATGCATTTCTTCAAATGTCAGAGTTACTATGCAGACCATGCTACCTGGTTTGGGCATAATTTAGCTCCCTAATGTGACTTACACATAGTAGGGCAGACAACTTCATGCAGTAAGAACACTTGAGAAACTGAGAGGATACTGATTAGCTAATGAAAGAGAAGAAACTATAATCAGACCCAAAGAAATAATCAAATGAGATAAGAAATTCTTCCATTAAATGCACATTTCTTCTTCAGCTAGAGAGGGGGCATTTCATTCTTCTGTTCATTTTATATTTAAACTTAGTTATTTGATGTTTAAAACAACAGGGGACCTTGCAATAATCTGCTACCAATAGCTTCCCTTTTTTGCATACTTTCTATCAAGCTACTATAGCAAATATTACTTTTCATGTCTCATCTCATTTACATCCTACAGTGACTACATGGAGTAGACATTATGATTATAATAATAATTATTATTATTATAATTGGGAGACTTCCCAAGTGAGGAAAACTCTGAAGTTGCCACTGTTACTAGAATTCTCAAAGTTACATAATGCTAATAGCCATTAAGGTATGAGTGAGGTCATCTTCGTCAGCCCACCAATCCCGGGTTTGAGCCTATGTGGTAGATAAGGGTTTTGTCCTAAGCGCTCTCCAGAGAGTACTGGCAGGACTGTCGTGCATGGCTTTTGCCCTTGAGAGAGAAGTTTGTGCAATCCTGCCACTGAGGGCAGGGCGGGAGTTTGGACGCTCACTTCTCACCCAGTACACCATGGTTCCTCCCCGTGTCAGACAGGGCAGTTGGCTCTGTAATGCCACCAGACCAGCTGGTTTCCCGTCTCCTTGCATGGCACCAGATTATAAAAACTTTATCAGGAACTGAAATACATGCATTTTACCCATAATCTTGGCATTCTAACAAATCACGTTATCTACATTATATTGCAAGCACTTTGCCTGTGGCCACATATCTTCATAATTATCATTTTAAAGCTGCAGAATAGTTTATTGAGTAGCTCTTCCATCATTTATTTCTTTAACCACTTTCCCATTATTAGACATGTATGCCATTTCCAGTTTTATCAAGATTTTAACTAATATTGCAGTGTCTCTGCCCATCACTTTCTATCCCTTTAGATCACTTATAAGAGTTAATTTCCAGGAATGGAATTACTCAGTTAACAGATATTATCAGACAAAGCTATTTTTTCCCCCTAGCAGTTAATGGATTTAATATTTTTTGGTTTTGTTTTTTTCTCTTTTTTTAAAAATTAATTTTAATGAGGTGACATTGATAAATCAGGGTTCATATGTTTAGAGAAAACATCTCCAGATTATTCTGACATTTGATTATGTTGCATACCCCTCACACAAAGTCAAATTGTCTTCTGTCACCTTCTATCTGTTTTTTTGTGCCCCTCCCCTCCCTCTACCCCCTCCCTTTCTTTCCTCCCCCTCTCCTCCCCTTCCCAGTTACCATCACATTCTTGTCCATGTCTCTGAGTCTCATTTTTATGTCCCATCTATGTATGGAATCATACAGTTCTTAGTTTTTTCTGATTTACTTATTTCACTCAGTATAACGTTATCAAAGTCCATCCATGTTATTGTAAATGATCCGATGTCATCATGGAATACTACTCAGCCATAAGGATTTAATATTTTTGATGAAATTTCACAATTTTGCACAAGGACCAGAAAAGAAGAGCAAAGGCCCAAAGCAGAGTATTACAACCACATTTTCTTCCAAGATTAGAAGAGACAGCCAAGGTGGAGCACAAACAGGAATCCTACCTGCATCCCATGAATGAGAACCAGGGATCCAGTCTCTGTTTTCAATTACTAGTGCAGTTTCCTCTGAAGAAAACATGGTGGAACCAGGACTTGGGCTTGGCATCCAAAGGTTTGCCAAGTAATAGAAAAACTAGGGAAAATGAAATTGATGACAAGTGACCTGGGTTCTCAACTTCCAAAATCACCAAGTACCTGTGGGTTTTCTTCTCTAGGGTGGGGAGAGGGGGAGCCCAAGAAGCTGAGACAGCACCACACCCCACTGTGTGGAGCAGGCAATCTGTTCTAAATAGCAAACCTGCTTCTGTGCTCCTCCTGAACCCAGGTCCTGTCTGGGTCACCAGGCTCCTGCCCAGTCTGCTGTCTCTGACCTTCTTTCAGGAGTAATATCCCTGATGATCTGCCTCCCCGTCCATCCCCAAATCTGGCCAACTACATCTGTCCTCTGGCCACATTATTTCTCTCCTGCTGATAAGTCATACAGTCCCCAATGTTTATTGAGCACTTACTATGTCCTGGACACTGCTCTCAGTACTGAGGATTCAACATGAACAAAACAGACAAAAATGAGGCAACAGGTCCCCTTTATAATCTTGATAACAGTGACAATGATAAAGAAAACTAGTGCAGGGTTGCTGAATTCACCAGTTTAAATGACACCTGCCCGAGCAATAAAGTCTGAGTTGAGTGAGAGCAGCTGCTTTTTAGGCCCCAGTGAGAATTCTTGTCTGAGGACTTCATTTTCACTAACCTCTCTGAAGGTGTAAAACGATTCCTTTGTGCATCATAAACCAGCACTTAACTATCTAAAAACCTTTATTTTTTGTTTTATGAGGATGGGCCCAATTCCCAAACTTGATTTGAAGCATCTTAAGGGTAGAAACGGTGGTAAAACTTCTCCACCACAGACTTGTTCCCTAAACCCCAGAGAAGGATGTATTTCAGGCTTGTAAATCTTTGGGGGCTCCTGAAGGAGCCAGAGCCCAACATGACTAGCAGGCAGCGGGGTGGGTGGTTCCGTAATGATATATCTCAGTGCTTCTCAAATGTGAGCCTGCCTCAGTATCCCCTAGACGGCTGGTTAAAACATCATGATGGGGTCCCACCCACGTAGCTGCTGTATCAATGGGTCTGAGCGGTATCTGAGAACCTGCATTTCCAACGAGTTCTCAGATGATGCTGACTCCTCAGTCTGAGGCAAACTTCTCGCGTGTCTATAGAATATATGAGTAAGGAGCAGAGCCCTAGACAGGACGGGGCGGCCAGGGAGGCCTGGAGTCTTGGGAAAGACCTCTGACACTTAAAAAACTCCAGAAAATCTTCATATCTCTTTTGATAATTGCCTAATTAAGGCATTCGTATGTTAGTCTAGTAGCAGAACCACTTTTATCGCAAGAAGGGAAATAAGTCGTAACCGTCCCAAGAAACTAAACTGAAACGAAAAACACATGTTGGTCTTTATCCCTTTCCTGCATCTTTTATTGGCTCAATCTGTGTCACTCTGACTTCAGCTTGCACCTGAAAACAGCAAGCCAGGTCACAGGGAAGGACATCAGAGCCTCAGCCAATTCCCCTGCCACACGTGAAGCCAGGAGCACAGGGCTGCCCTGTGATATGGAAAGCTGCCTTGACTAAGCACCAGGTTCAATTTATTTTTAGGCTTTCAACATTGTCAGGTGGGTAGGTATTGGAGCCAATCTGCACAATGATAAAACTTAACTTCAGAAGACAGACTTTCCGAGGACTCTTATCTACCTGTTCTGCGCCTTCACCTTTTCCAATCTCCCAGGGTGATGCAGAGAGGCCGAACGGGGCTGGGGGCACAGCTTCAGGACCACATCATCAAAGCATCCATTCACAGGTTGTTCAAAACTCATGGCAAAGGAGGCAAAAAGGGAAGGACGCCACCCACCAGTGCCTAGAGAACCGAGGTGGTTGCATAAACCAAAGGACATTGGGGTTTGCAAAAAGAAAAAGAAAAAAATCACAATTTGTATTTGTCACTCAGGTGACAGATAATCATTGGAGTCTCTCAAGCGAGTGTCGGGATCAATCCTGCAGAGGAAACTGGGTTAATTAATCTGGCTGCTTCCACACAGCAGTGGCGGGAAGAGGGCAAAGGTTGCTCTAGTTCTTTCTCAGCTCTTCTCCTGCGTGTGTGAGGCTCCCATAGCTTTAAATCAAATGGTGCCCCGCAGGCAGGAAATCCATATTGGGAGCCCTGGGAGGAACACAGGGCTCTGCTGGCATGGCCATTATAACTTTCCTCTAGGTCTCTGTTTCCATTCCCCTCAAAGAAGGAGTTGGGTGTTTAATGAGTCCCTTTCTAGTCACTTCCTTCCAGTTTCCTCACTAGGTCATTCCTCACACGCCTTCTTCACAGATCTGTTTCAAATGGAAAGGATCAGAGGGAAAATGACCTCATTTACTAATTGGGAAGCCAAGTGGGTATCCCCAGGGTTGGTGGGTATGGTGCTTTTACGTTGAAGGGTCTCCCCACCTTCCCTGGCTGTTTCTCAGGCAACAATCACCATGGGACACTCTGGGGAGGTGGCAACAAGTACAGGGACACTAATCGGGCGCCCTTGTGTACTGGGTACTCTACGAAGGCTGCAGGAAGCTTGGACAGAGATAAGATATTTGGTCTGGTCCCAAGAAACCCATAGGCTAATAAAAAATGTGGACGAAGAGGTCAACATGATCTGAGAGCAGAAACTTATTAGCACTCTAGCACCCACAGGTCCTTAGAAACCCTCCAGTCCATGGATGAATGCTGGTGGGAGGCCTGTGAGACCTCTTCATAATGTGAAATTATGTATGGTTGTGGGTTTTCCTGGAAAGAAGAAATTCAGACACTCAAAAGCCTCTCAAGATGGAATACTGCCATTTGAGACAACATGAATGGCTTTTGAGAATATCGTGCTAAGTGAAGTAGGTAAGAAAAGTTAACCTATATAATTTTATTAACCAATGTCACCCCAATAAATTAAATAAAAGAACTACATGATTTCACTTATATGTGGAATATAAAACTGAAAGAAACAAATGAACAAATGAGACAGACAAGCAAAAAAATTATAGACACAGACAACAGTATAGTGGTTACCAGAGGGAACAGGGCTGAGGAAGTATGGAAAGGTAAAGGGGGTCGTATATATGAAGACAGAAGATGATTTGCCTTTGGTGGTGGGCACGCAATGCAATATATAGATGTATTGTAGAATTGTACACTTGAAATCTATGTAATCCTATTAACCACTGTCACTCCAATAAATTTAATTAAAAAAAAAAGATTCTCAGAAGGCTCAGTGATTTGAGGAAAGTAGAGAAGGTCAGGCTCCCAGAGTAGCTAGTCTTGTGCGCGTTATACCTTTTAGAAACACCAGGGCTGGCCTGCACTTTGGCTGCTGTGATTAGAATCATATCCCAAATGCCAAGTCCAACATCAAAACACTTCAAAGGACTCAAGGTAGCTCCTCAGCCCAGCGTTCACCCAAGAGAGTTCTTCAAGAGGTTCCATGTGGAAAGGTTAGGAATCAGCTGCAAACATCATCACACTTTGGAAAATCTTAAAGTTCAACAGCCTAATTGAAGCGTCTGAGAAGTTCTACAGGAAGAAATTTGTTTGATGTCAGTGAAGTCCACTCTCCCCACTTAATGGCCTTCTGGAGCCGTTTTCCAAGAATGTCCATTAATTTTCTGAGGAACTAAAGCACTCGTATTCCGAAATTCTTTCTGTTTAACCTTTTGATTAAATAAGTGATAAAAGAGTCCTTTGGAAATGTAAATAATTAACTTAAACTAAGAAATGGCATATTATCAGCCATTAACATCCCAGCAAAAGTTAGTTCTAGGTCCAGGAGGAAAGTTGGGTTTGCTAAAGGAAGTTGGTTCAGAATAGCAGAACTCTGCCTGCTAAGCCATGGGTCTTGAGAACCCCCTCCTTGGGGAGGTCTCTCCTGTCTCCCCCATCTAAGATAGGCACCACCCTGAGGTCTATTATTTCACTGTTTCATTCAAACATTTATCCAGATTTGACAGGGTAGTGTTTATTTATTGGTTGCTTTGTCTCCCTCCTCCTCCTCCAACCCCCTTTGGAATGTGAGATCCACAAAGCAAGAACAATCCTTTTCACTTACTGCTCTAAACCCAGCAGCCACCGCAGGTCTGCAGACAATGAATACATTTTGTTTACATTGTGTAGAGGTGTTAGTGAATATGTAGAGAAACTGATTTTTTTTTCTTAGACCCAGTTTGTTGAATAAATGAATGGAGAGGGGTGGTCTGCATTGCTTTTCTTTCTCAAACCATGCTTGTGGGTCTTGGGAGAAATAAGTGATACTCAGTCCCTTCTAGAGTTGATATAAATTGAGACTCCTTCCTTAGTACCTGAAATAAGAGACTGGAGTGTTTTTCAGATTGTACTACGACAGGAAAAGATCTTCAAGCATTAGTAGGTATGATTAGAATTTAAAATAATCTTTAATAATTCAGAAATAGAGGGAGGTCATTAAAAACAGGAAGATGTTTCAAATGGACAAACATGGGTTCCAACTGGCAGAGGCAAGCACTATAGCAAAATAGCTGTGGCCCTGAGTGAGCAGGAAAGTACTAGAACAGAATCGTATTATGAGGCGGGTGAAAGCTGAGAATCATGAAACGAAAGCCTGGAGTAATCTTTCCACAAAACTTGGCCTTGCTGAGGTTTTAATTAGACTGGGAACTCAGATTTCATCCTTCTATTTTAAGACTCATTTGGGAAGGCTGGAAAAGATCCAGATAAGAGTAAAAAAAAAAAATGATTAACTGGATGGAAAATTAAGATTTAGCCCCCAAAAGAAAAGGCTAGGTGGTGACTTCAGCCCCACTGCCAGGTATAAGAAGGGTTATTACTACAAAGAGTATTCTTCCTCATCTCCAAGGCTAGACAAGGATAAGCAGACTCATGCTACTTTAAAAGTGTTTCCACTAAAACATCAGGAAAAATCTCTTGATTGTAAGGGGGAAACATGAGGACCCCAGGGCATTGTGGGAAGGTGCCCTGGAGATTTTTAAATGTAGGATGACAACCATCTGCCTTGGAAAGCTTAGATAGAGGCAGGGGACTGGACCTAAGGACCTCTTGGCTTTCCTTCCATCTTTGGTTCTTGTGTTCAGAATCACGGCCACTAAGCACCCCTGTTCTACAGTAATCCTTCATTCCCGTCATAAGACAGACCCCACACTGTCAGAATCCTGATGGCATCCCCTGAGAGGGCCTCGAGTGTGCTCTTTTGAATGGGAAGGAAACTGATAGTGTTGCTTCAGCTGCTTCCCTTCTCCAGCCCCCACAGTAAGAGGCCAACTCTTGTCCTGATGGGCCTCCTCAAATACTGGGACGGGCCTGCTCTCCCTCTTGTGTGGGACTGGAAGACATGGATCCAGGTGGAGACAGCTGACACCGCCAAGAAGCAAGGAACATCCGAGCTACAAGGCGCTTCAGGGTTCATTCAGACAGATCCCTTTGCTGCTAAATGAGGAACCTGATATCTTGAAGGATGAAACAACTCGCTGCAGGTCATGCAGGCAGTTCTTTCCACCTAGGACTGAAGTCCCGGGCTTCGGCCTCCTTATTCTATACTGCCTCCTCACTACCTATGTTTGTACTTCAGATGGAAAAAAACATTTTTAATACAGGCAGAATATTTTAACACATGTCTTCAGTAGCTGGACTGCAGGTGAAAAAATGAGCAAGAACAGAAACTACTCATAGGTTATGGATACCTGGCAGCATTATTCAGCTTGAGTGAGCTAGGATGGGTCAACTACACCTTTTAGCAGATCCATTTCCCCATGTGTAAGTGAGGCATTTGGATCAGGAACATTTCAAGGCTTATTCCAACTGCAATATGTTATGATTCTGTGATTCTAAATTTTAGTTACAGAAATAATAATGAGTAGAAATTCAGTTGCTGGGCTTAAAGAACGAGTTTTTGTGGAGCTCATTTGTGATGTAATTGGATGATGCTCAACCCCTTTAAGACACTTTGGGTCACCAACAGCTCCTGCAAAAATCCCAGGCACTCATGACTCCTGCTTCCAGCTGTTTCCTACCCTCCATTCACCTTTTAGAATAGCTACAGAGAAGGGAACCGGTAATAGAGGATATTGTATTCAGGAGTTAAGAGTGATAAACTAGGAGTGGGGAATAGTTGACCAGCAGACCGTAGAGTGAACAAATTGGGAGAGCCATGATGCTCTGGATTGTCAGAGTTTGGGGAAATGCATGATCTTCCCAATTTTAATAGCATGGGAAATAGTTCATCAGGTGGTGCTGCCAGGATTGGCATCTAGATCTGGCTGATACTAGATCAACCTTTGATTGTGTAGTGCATAGGTAAGCTCCTAGGCCCTAAGGGATGGTCCTAGCAGGGATTCCTACTCATTGCCTAATATTCATTCTCCCTCCTATAATAATGGAAACACTAATTTTTAGTTGACTTTGTTTCCTAGCTTCCCTTGCAGCTATTTGTGGCCAGTGGCTCACATTCTAGATAATGGAATATAGTAAGTGAAGGTATCATATGACAACTTCTGGCTGGAATGTTGCTTCAAGATGCTCCAGTAGCTATCTTGGGCCATATAGATGATGGCCACAATGTTAGGATAATAAAGTAGAAAGCTAGAAGAAGCCTGGATCTCTGAAGATTTTGTGGAACAGATCTGCTGTTCAGCAGATAGTTCAGCCACCCTACACTCTGTATCTTGGGACTCCTACATGAAAGAAATTAACTTCCATGTTGTTTAAACCAAAATAATCCTGGAACTCTGTAACTTGCAAAATATCTTAATCATACCCACTGACTGAATGAACAAAGTTCATTGAAGATCACTGGTTCCTTATTGGTATTTCAGATGTCCCCATTACAATTTTGTTCCATTGCATTAAGATACATTTATACAGAGCTTCCTAGAAGGAAGGTAACATATCATCCAGGGTGCATGGATGGAATAGGAGGAGGCACAAACTAGGCAAGTTTGAGATGCTATAATTCTGCGTCAGGACTCTGTAAGTGCTGCTATGGGGCGTGGAGGCCAAAATGGAAGGGGCAGAGCAGAGTTAAAACTATCCTTGCTCTTTAACAATATGGAAGAGGTCCAATTTCTATTTCGTCTAAACAGTTTAGTTCAGGGGCTGTGCTTTTCTAGGAAATTCACCCAGGTCTGTGATTACACAGAGCAAAAGTTCATGTTACATCACTGTTGGATTATGGTGATGATACCTTAGAATCAGCAGTACTAGACCAAAACAGGAGAGTCAGGCCCAGATGAATAAAAAACTCTTTCAACATTCCCTCAACTTCTCGGGAGAAAAGGGGAGCACACTTTCTGAGCATCATTCACTGATTTATTCACTCACAAATCCATTTCACAATTGTATTGACTGTCTACTATGTGTCAAGCATATTGTCCATGGATTAAATATCAAGGAAATTTTAAGGAAATGTAAATCTATGGTGGCAAAAATAATTTTTAGGTCAGTCCTCTTGCAGAACTAAGTGTGATTTGATGTAAAAACAAGCCACTTTAAAAAGAAAAAAAAACAAAAACTGTTACCTGGCATATTTAAGGCACTGCCCTAAGTATAGTCGAGTAGGTAAAGATATTTGGATAAGGCAAAGCCCTGGCTTTCAATGGCTGTGTCATCCAGCAGGGGGATGAGATAACCCATGAATAACCATAATACAAAGCAAAATGAGGATAAGAGCCTTAGCAAGTACAAAATACCAGGAAGGTTCAGAGAAGAAGCCCTGCTGAGTCACTGAGGGGCTTTTTCCATTCAAGAGAGATACGACCATCTCATGGATTGCTGTAACACGCAGTGCTATGGTTTCCTATTCGCAGAACCTAGGAAGCAGTTGAGTTGTTCTATCCCTTGGGGGGATTTCAGCAGAAGCCTTTGGTCAGGATGTTGAAGAAAGTATTACTTCTCAGTAGAGAGCTTTTATGAGTTTGAAGTTTTTTTCCAACCGTATAATGCCATAGTTCTACATTTATCCTTGACAGAAACTCTTACCCCCTGTACTTCCTAGAGTTTCTAAGTCTTGTCATATTATATCCACTTGGAATAAGTGGAGCACAAACATGAGTAGAAACAGAGACCTCCAAAGGTCCCCCCACCTCATGGATTCTTCTTTTCACCTCTTCTAGTTTAGAGACAAAAAAAAAAATGTCCCAAAGGAAGTGCCCAACCATGTGCAATGTGAAGTCACTAGGTTGGAGCACTTTAAAAGTAATTCAGTAAAGCGTTAGATTCTTCTGAACTGAGAAAATCCATCCAGAGCACATCTGATTTTCAGGTGTGGATTTTTGTGCAGGAGATTCTTTAAAGGGAAGCACTGCTTCTCAGGGTTTTTTTATTGTTCCCTTATCGCTCTTTCTTTTTTTCATTAAATTTTATACTTTTCTTGCCCTGTTCACTCACTTACTGCTCAAAGCTAAAATTCTTATTTTTGCACAACCCTCATAGAAATTGCTCCATTACAAAAAGTAAGGGAGCAACACAAAGAACTAAGTGAACTATTTTGGCTGTAATAGGAACCGTATTCGCGTTTTGGCGCTGCTTTCTGACTTTCTTTGGGAACTCTCTTGATCTGATGGCCTTAGTAGTTTTCTGCCATGAATGGAAACACAGCCACCAGGCAATGCTCCACTTGGAGACAAATGGACTCTTGATAGTTCTAGGACTAAATTAGACCTGATAAAACACTGCTTTTCTGGACTTCTCCATCCCTTTCATCCCGGATTTGGAGGCCAAGGCTATGCACCATCTACGTTGGAGATTATGGTTATTGCTCTATGTTGGCAAATATAGAAAAAGGACACATTTGCTTTTGTTTCTTTCAAACTTATTTGGTGCACTTAAACAAGTTCTCTGCTATTTTTTTTTCAAGATCTATATGCTGTTTGTCACCAGTCTATTCTTCTAGCTATGCATCTAACTTTGATTAATGCTCTCCAATTCTAATAAGACTAATAATACCTTGAATATATTTTCGGAAGAAGGGTCTTGGGTCATTTCTCCTAAACCTTTGCTATTTGTAGGATTTGGAACCTAGGAATACAGAATCACAGAAGTTCAGCCTCGAAAGAGGCCTCAGATGGTTAGTCTGGTAGTGTCATAGTAGAGCGAGGAAAAGATTTTGGCAAATTAAAAAGGCTACTGGTAAGAAAATAAGCAAATGTCTAAGTCTATATTCTAATGTCAGATTGACCTAGTCACAGTGTCCTATCTGGAACTTGATCAATGGTTCTGTTCCCTACACCTAGTCTAGTTTACTTATTCCCAGACCTCTTCCAGGTAGACAAACTGACTCCTAGATAGGAATTGAGTTAATCAATAAAGTCATATCACTGTCTGTGACTTCTGTTTGGACTTTATCTTCAAGGATCAGAGAGCAGTTGTTCTCCCTTCCAAAGAACATGAGAATTTCTCAAACAAGGAAGCAATTTGAGAACTATCTAACATGTTCTACCATTCTCTATTTTGTTTGTTTACACAGTGTGGGTAATAAATTTCCAGAAAGCCAAGATATAGGCCCATGGATATTATATGGTTTCTTTTTCTTAACACCTCAGGAATTGCGGGCCTTCCTGGGACAAGAGACGTCAATGTACCTGGAATGTCTCAATAAGTGCAGGAAAACAGAGAGGTACAGTGAGTCTGACTCCAGATGGAAGCCAACATGTCACGCAATTTAAGTTGCCTCCCTTGGTTAGTTGGGATAAAAAGAAGGAAGACCAAGAGCCCCAAAATAAACCTAACAGTGAGGTCTCCTTGCCACAAAGATTCTAAAACCACTGACCATAACAGTAAGTATGCAACAATGCATGCTGTAGAAGGCATCAAGAAGAAGGTGGGAGATTGAAGAGAAAGATATGCCAACAGTTGGGAAGAAAAGAAAGTTTGAGGAATGCTCTATCTTGTTTTCCCAGATGATTCCAGGGCATAGGGCCTCACCATTCCTTGTTCTTTCTTAGCAGTCTGTACCTTTCTGGCTAAATTCTAAGCACCTAAGGCAGGGACCCTGTCAGTTTGGTTCATCTCAATGTCCCCAGCATAAGCTACAGAGCCTGAAATGTAATAGAGACTCAGTAAATATGCGCACACATCCATCACATTTTAGCACTCAACTTTGCAGTTCTATCATGCTCAATCTGTCTACTAGTGGTCTTGCCGATTAGATAGTTGCAGGCCATTTCAAACTTTTATTTGGCATTCTTCCACAAGGCACAGTGTGGTGCTTATTGTTATCAACACTCTGAGCTTGCAGATAAGTAATGTCAAACATAAAAGTATACTTTTTTTAAAAAAAAATCAAAGATAAGGCATTTTCTTTCTATTGGCTAACCTTAACTATGGTAGAAAGGAATCTTCCAGACCAGAAAAGAGTTGGATAAAAGAGGGAGAGTTTGGACTGGAATTGGCCAGAGCAGGTTATCTAAGGGCATATCTTTCTTAGAGATTTTCTAAGAGATATTTCAACAGCAAAGCAACTTAAGGACACAGGCCCTAAAAAGAAAACAGCACCTGCATCGCTAAACCATCTAGTCTGGAAACTGCTGGGCTAGCAACACGTTGCGCCCTGGTGAAAACTTGTGACTGCAATGTGAAAAAGAGAGGTTTTAATTAAATTGGGTGTTTTTGAGTTTCCCACAAGAAGGTGGGATTTAGAGGTCAAGAAGCTGAGAACTATATCAGAATAAAGGGAGCCTTTTCAGAAATCCTGGAGCCCCACGGTGCTTGGTGATACACGGCGCCCTGGCGTGGCTGTGTTTTTCCCTGTAGAAGCACTGTTACCGTTGGCATTCTTTTGCAGCTGAGCAGGGCTAAACCTGGAATGGTGTTCTTGGTCTGTGGCCTGGGATTGTCCACACTGTGCTTTTCCAAACAGTTTTTTTTTATGGGTTGTAGGTTTTCAGGAGTGGGAGAGTTCCCTGCGGGACTCAAGATTTCTTCGTTTTTTGTTTTTGTTTGTTTGTTTTAAGATAGGAAAGATGATCTTAAAGAGGTATGGTGGGGTTAGGGGACATTTCTGCAAGCTTCAGCCAGTAGATTCTGATATTCAGTACAATTCAGGCAACACTAATTGAACACTTGCTACATGCAAAGTACTGTTCCGATATCTGAGGTTATAAAACGGAATGTGATTTCCATTTTGGACTGAAGAAGTTTGTAAATGAGCATGTTCTTAACTCTAATATAAGACTGGAAACAATACTGTAGATACAAAGAAAGAAAATTCTGGATTAGGGGACAATAAATTGTTGCTGATAGAGTTGGAAGTGGTCTCACTAAGGAAGGAACACATAAGTTTGGTCTTAGATACTGCCCTGAATCTCCACAACTAGGGAAGAGGTGATGGGGGAAAAGGCAAAATAAAGGCTTGCTGTGGACAGTGTGCTGTAAAGGCTGCCAAGGACCATGGGCACTGGAGTCAGATGCTTGAGTTAAAACCCTGGTTTTGTCCCACTGAGAGGCTACGTGTCTTTAGACACATTATGGACTTCTCTGTGACCTTACTTGTAAAGTGAGATAATGATTGCACCCACTTTATAGGTTTTTCGTGAGGATTAAGAGTTAAGACATATCAATATTTAAAACAGAACCATGCATGTAAAAACCATTCAGAAAGTGCTATTTATTATTATTCTTTAATATAAAGGTTGTCCTAACCTGTGTCTTTGGGCTTATCTTGCTTTGCTCTCCACGAGCCTGTTAGCCACGCCCCTGGCTGCATGGCTCACGCCCCTCTGCCCACGCCTTTGCCTCTGCTGTTCGTGTGCTTTTGCATTATGTCTCCATCTATCGAAGTCCTGTCTCTTCAAAGCCTAGCTTAAACACCAGCTATGACTTCCCGACAAGTGTGAGTAATTTCATTACACTTAACAGGCGTCATGGCAAATATTTGGAAGCTGCTTTCTGCAACTTGCCATTAAGCAAGGCTGGGACGGACCCTCCGTGGTGATTCCTGAGGTCTGAGGAGTGTCACGGTCTAGAGGGAGGGCATGCAGCAGGGGAGCAGACGCTTCATCCATTCTCCTGTTACGTCTACATTTCCTTGGAAGATGACTAACACAGGAAGAGTGAGATAAACCTGGCCACCTGCATGGGGGCCGATGTTTCACTTAAGCACATCTAAAGGCCGTTCCATCTCTGTGACAAGTCAGGACTCTGGGATCTCCGTGAAGCTCTTGAGAGCTTGAAAATTGTTTCATAGGTGGAGCCAGGGGCATGATCCAACATGGATGAAAAATCCCCCCCCCCCGGGGGGGGGGTCAACTGAGTCAGTGGCCAACACTGGATGCAGAGTCAGGCTGTTGGCTAGCACCTCAAATATTTGATTGGGAGTACGAGGAGGAGTGGGAAGAAGCCTTTCCTATTTTGTGTTTACCTATCAGTCTGGGAACAAATCAGTGATCTCAGGCTCATGTTTCCACATCCCACTGTGTCAGAGTCCACAACTGATGCCGGGCTTGGCAGGGAGGCTCAGGGCCGGACACGCTCCTTCCCCCTTCGGCTCTTGAGCCCTGAGCCCTGTAGACTCTTAGGTGGGAGTGTGGGGGAAAGGGAAGGGAAGGGAAAGGAAGGGAAGGGAAGGGAAGGGAAGGGAAGGGAAGGGAAGGGAAGGGAAGGGAAGGGAAGGGAAGGGAAGGGAAGGGAAGAACATGGCTCCAGCCACCCACCATGCCATTCCTGAGTTTTGATTAAAGAGGAATATATTGGCTCTGGCATTCTCGATTTGCAAGATCCAAATGTATTTTGACTTTTTAGGAGAACCAAGGGCTCAAGTTTCATGGGAATAATCCTGCTCACAACTTCTGACTCAAAACCTAAAGCCGCTCGGCCTCTCAGTAGCTGAATGCATAGCCAGTGCCACAGCAAAGTGACATTGTGATGGCTGTGGGTGGCACAACAGCATGATGTCAGCTTTCTGGTGGGGGCTGGGCTGTTGAGCAATGCTACTTGGAAGAGAGAGGTCAGACACAGAAAACTGTCCAACAGTTCTAAGAATTTTATATCTTTAAAAATACTCAATATATTTCTTTATGTGTTGGGACCCAGGCTTTCTAAATTCCTGATT
Source organism: Saccopteryx bilineata (assembly GCF_036850765.1). Taxonomy (NCBI): domain Eukaryota; kingdom Metazoa; phylum Chordata; class Mammalia; order Chiroptera; family Emballonuridae; genus Saccopteryx; species Saccopteryx bilineata. Next base: position 104,103,389 of record NC_089490.1, read on the forward strand.
AGTCTGATTTCCCCCCCCCCCAATCTCCCCTGAATCTTGGGTCAGGCAGTAGATTTCCAGTTGACAAGCTATGTTCATTTTAGAATATTCCACAGTGAGACCGGGATAGGGCATTTAAAGTGGTGGAGGAGTTTCCCAGGAGGGTCCCTGCTCACTGCATCTGCCCCTTCTTCCCAATTACCTCACCACAGCCTCTTTCTTAATGCTGAGTCTGGGTTAGCTGAAATCACGAGCATCCATGAGGCACGGCGGGTAGACTCAGGTAAGGTTTTCTGTCCTGCATCCTCACAGGTGGAAGACCTGCGTTCCAGAGTGTTCTATTTTGCATAGTAAAGGACAAAGTCACCATGTTGCTTCATCTGCAGGGCTCCAGGGTCCCAGGATAAACCGAGCACTCAGCTGGATGGGAAGTGGACATTTCTCTCCCTGGGCCTGGGAAGAAATGCATCCTGAATAGGAGCAGAGGATGAAGAATTGGCTAACAGATCCAAAGCCCTGGGATCCCTCTAGAGATAACACTCCTTCCAGAAGGAAAGGAAAATGGCTGCCTCTCTGACAAGTGCTCAGAAGCAACAGCTTTTGGGGTGTGGTCTTTCTTCAACATAACCTTTCCCTTCAGTCCTTATGCTCCCTGGTGACAGGTATTTGTTGAGGGGGCACACGGACAGTGTAATTTGGTAAAGAATCTCTTTTGTGAAAAGAGTTTTTTACATTGCTATCTCCTATTGTTGTTATTATTATTATTTGTACATGAAAAAACCAAATATCCTTTGATAGAGGATTAGCTAAAGAAGATATAGTACATATATAATGGAATACTATTGAGCCATAAAGAAAGATGAAATATTGCCATTTGTGACAACGTGGATGGATCTTGAAACTACCATGTTAAACAAACTAAGTCAGACCAAAAAAGTTAAGAACCATATGATTTCACTTATCTATGAGATATAAAACTTAAAGCAACAAATGAAAAAGCAAGAAAAACCAAATAGTCTGCTGGTTACCAGAGAGAAGGGGGGTAGGGGATAGTAAAGAGTCAAGGGGGTCAAAGTGTGGTGGCAGAAGTGGGTGGGGGCACACAACGCAATACATAGATGATGTATCATAGAACTGTACGCTTGAAACTTATGTAATCCTATTAACCACTGTCACCCCAATAAATTTAATGAAAAAAATTAGAAGAGAACTTTTGTAATAGCATATGGCAACCATCTTGGGAGCATCTGAGGAGAAAGTTTTACCCCTTGTGACTTCCTAACACTGATAGTCAATTTTTTCACACAAAGAAAGGCGTGTATGTGTCTGTGTTTTCTAATCTAGAAGGTGAGGAGTGATCTTGAGGAGCTTAGGAAGTATGAACAAATGTACTCCACAGACTAAAAATTGAATTCTAAACTCAAATGTCTTCATTTAGGGAAAATCAGAGGAAACACCTCAGGGAGGAAAAGGTATCAAATCTAACTATTAACACGTAACAATATTTTGTCAGGAGTTTTTCCCTCATTTCTGTTTGACTACAGACTTTCAGCTATATTAATCTTCTAATCAAAAGGGAACAAATCTATTTATAATTGACATAAATGATAGTCCTATTTATAGTTCTCTTTGGTGTTCCATCCTTCTCTGTGGGAGATTTTCCCTGAAACAAAAGCCTACTTTTTGAAGCAACTGTGTTCCGGGGACAGCCCTGATCATTCCTGCTGCCCAAGAGATGTGTTTAATTAACCTCTCATCCCTCCTCATGGATGGGGGAAGAGGGAGGCGCTGCCCAGCAAGACACCCACTCCCACTTTTTCATTGTAATTTCAGTCACGAGAAGCATGCATAACCTCAGAAGGAATGACAGTCCCCCCAATCTCTGCAGGAAAATGCATGCATGCCATCTTGGCTAACCCACTTGCAGCTTCAGAATGTACCCTGTCCTAATGCCCTTCAATTTGAATGACACTTCCAATTATCTCTAGAAACCCATAGCTGGCCGTGATTCCCTGAGAATTTTGTGATGACTCCATGGGTATTATCTCACCTGATACTGAGAAAAGCCCCTTTCTGTAGTGAGGGGAGGACTGGTTGTACCCATTTTATAATTAAGAGAATTGACTGCCCGCAAGCATCCATCTTATTACCCACAAAGCCAGGTCTCCTTAGGGTGTTCATGTCTTCTCACCTTATATTCAGAACTTCTTCTGATACCGAACATTGTCTCTTTGGTTGAGCAGGCTAAAGGGTTTGCCGATGTTCCTTGTGAGACATACAACAGTGCCTTAAGCAGAAGATCACAGCCAGCTTCCAAGAAAAAGGATTACGTTCCGTTTACCTACATTCCCTCAGTAGTTTCCTGTAGATATGGCACTTCTCACTCCCTACTTGAAATACCTAAAAGTCTATGAGGGCCTTCAGACTCAGCCATGTCTGCATTTCAAATGAGTTATTGGCTTCTTATGGATAAACAAGTAACCTAGGCCTGGACAGCCAAAGATAAATAGACAACAATCAATCCCATGTAGACACTGACCACACTGTGTACAAGGAGTATGTGGGATCTCCCAGAGATTAATAAAGCGGTCCTCCACTTCGAGGAGCTTATAATCAACCATGTGGTATGAAGCATGAACACTTACCAAAAACCACAATGTAAAATAGATAAGTGTTGTAAAAATAATATGATTGCCATTTAGAGGAAAGGGCGGTGACATCTAGTAGAAGATTTTACAGAGGAGGTGACATTTGATAGACAAACAGAAGGGAAGTCCAGGAAGAGTCATCTAGGCTGGATGTTGGAATATGTAGGAGGTATCTGTAAACTCACATGCCTCTCAGAACAAAGCAAATCGTATTAAGAAGTCAAGTGGTTCAGAGTAAGTGAATAGACAGTGGTTGGGATTTTGGTAAAGCAGAAACATGGGCCAATCTAGAGGGAAGAGGATGTTAATAAATATTGCTAGATAATTTAAAGTTTTATAAAAACACTATATTTGTCAAACAAAATACTTCTGAAGATTGCATACAACTTACAGACTGCCAGTTTGTGAATTTTGCTGAAAGGAAACATTAGGAAGTACAATTGGAGTGTTAGAGGCCTTATATAAAATGCCTTAATGTCAAATTGGGGAGTTTGGATTCAGTTTTACTTAGCCATGGATGGTCACTGGAAATTGTTTAGAAAATGGATAAAGTGATTAGAACCGTGCTTTAGAAAGATTAATCTCATGGGTGGGATGGTTGGTGTCAAGCAATACTGGACACAGAGCAATTGTTAAGGAGGCTGTCGCAATAGTTTTGGTGAGTGATGAGGAGGATCTACACAGTGATGGGAATGGAAGGAGGGACACGTGTGATCTTCAAGTGAAATGGTAACAGCTGTTCTGGATCTCGGTGCAAAACAAACTGCAGCGCTACAATTTGCTTTGTCTGACAAGTGGGGTTTGATGGTCTCCACTGTCCTAAACACTCAGTGATTATGTAACTTGTCCATAACGTGGGCTGGGAACCCGGCCTTTCCTGCTTGACAAGGTCACTGGCCAAAAACTCCACTTGCTCTTGAAGAAATAAGCCTTGGATCATCTCTAAATTATTGAATGTTCATTTTTTTCAGACTTGGTTTCTTTGTTTGCTAGAAGGACTTGATTGTCTTTTAAAGTCTATCTAAGTTGCACACTTGTAATGTTTGAGGAGAGCTATGAAGTTCCTTAAAGATAAGTTTTTTGACTACCTGTAGTTTATTTGAAGCAGCAGTGGCTATCTAGTGCTGTGTTGACAGTACAAAAGCAATACATGGGTGTTGAACTGAGTAAAAGAGAAAGGTGTATGGTTAATGTCCGGAGAGATCCTGCAGACTGGGGGCAAGGCTGGCATGAGTCAATCTGTGCCTAGGCTGGATGGGTGTATAGATGAATAGAGCAAGCCTGTAAGGCACTGTGATGAGTGGAGGAGCACATAGCCTACCTAAAAGGCTCCAGCCGACAGCTGTCACTCAGGAATTCTAGATCACCCAATGTCTGAACAGAAGCTGTTCATATTGTTTTTATTGAAAATCTCTTGATTTTTGAAATTTCAAAATTAGAAAAATATATTGCATAGACTAACCAAAACATGGCTGTCAGCTAGATTCTGGTGCACAGAAGTAGGGTCTGGCATCATTTTGCAATGTCTGTTCTGGAGTATTAACTCCATGAGGGTAGGAGCTATACTTTACTCTTTCCTTCCATCGTGAGTACTTTGCTAATCAGAGGCACTCAATGAATGGCACGGATTAGAATAATATAGGGAAGAAACATTTTTATCTGACTCGAGTTTGAGGCTGTATGATTGATAGTTGACAAGTCTTCATGTGCTATCGTGAGGACTTGTCAACTATCTTTCCGGGCATGGCTTCATCTTCCATCGTGTATTGCTTAGCACAGAGCAGGTACCCAGCAGGTACCCAGCTGATGAGCTACAATTAATTTGATTGGTGCTACAATTTTACTTCCATACATCTTACTAAAGCACTGAGCAAAAGTAATGAGAGAAGAATGCTAATGAAGTAACATACAATATACTATACATCCAACTGAGTTTATTAACTGAATACAGAGATTTCTATGAAACAACAGTAAACATTAGTTCTGAAAAAGGTCTTATCTTGTCAACATTCTTTCAGTGGGTAGAGTGCCAAAAAGTCAGGGATATTGTTATATTAAAAAGCTGTGGGTTAAGTCTAAACAAATTAAATATATAGTTTTGAGCTAAGTTCAATATCACCTTATCCTAGAGTTAAATACCATCAAGAGGTGGCAGGTACTTAAGTTTAACAAAAATGTATGTGAAAAATAAAAACTATGTCTGTGATTCCCCCCCTCCCCCAGAAAATCCAAAAAGGTACCACAGAGATCCAACTTTAGAAGTGGAATGTCTTCCTTTATCTCAGTATCATTGTTCCAATAGAAATGGGTTTTAAGACCTACGGTACTAGTCACCAAATTTATCAAGTTATTTAGTGGTAAAGCACTAAGTAAATTCAAGGTTTCTTAATGCCCCAGTTCAAAGCCCTCCCTTTTTTCTAATGTCATTCAAGTAATAGAAGTTACAAACTGGCCTCCTGTCACTCTTACCTGTCCTGCTGAGGGTAATGCCTTTCTGAAGCCTTTAGATAACTTGACCATTCATGGGCTCTGGCTGGGGAACCGGCTGAGTTCCAGAACAGGTATAGTGCAGGCTTTCACCTGGGGATCCAGTTGTCTCTTTGAAAAACGGTTTCAAAATTTATCCTTTAACCTTCCAACAGGTGACAGAAATTTACTTATCTTAGCTTAAAACCATTTCTTTTAAATTCCAATAGCAGCCCTAATGAAACTAATCAACTTAGAGTTGTAAGAAATAATATTAAAACCTGGCTGAGCACGACAGAGGAGACAATTTGATATGAATAAAACACACATTTGTCCACTCAGTGCCATTAGAAAAAAAGTTTTTTAAGGATGCTTGCTTGGCTATTCTTTAAAAAAAAAAAAGTAACTATTTGAAAAGAAACTGGCAAGATCATAAGGACTGGATCGCAGTTTCTGGCCCCAGTAATGGGGTTGGAAATTGCAGCCACAGCACTTAGGAGTTCCAATTTCCAGTTCATAGAAGGTCAGGCCATGGGGTTATCCTTGGAGCAGTTCAATACTTCTTCTGAGAAAAGGCTCTACCAAATTGAGAGAATTGGGACTTGATACAGTTGAATCAGCATATATATTGTTAATGACCACAAGTGTGTTTGGCCCCTATTTTTTGTGTTCTCTCTCTTAATGGATGGACTCACCAATCAACATGTGCCTGTTATTTTCTGTGATTCCTTAGACCAGGGCTCCTCAAATCCTAATATGCATGCAAATCCTCTGGGTATCTGGTTATATTGCAGTTTTTGTATTTATTAGTCCAGAGTAGGACCCTTATTCTGCATTTCTACCAAGTTTTCAGGTTGCTTTTAGTAGCAAGGCTCCAAATCTGTCTTTTCATACTAAGCTATATTTTTACTATGTGACATTGATGTGTGCCCCTGGGAACATTTGTTAGTCAAATGAAATTTTCCCTTGTAAGCAAGAAATTGTTTCCGGCCACAAAACACTTTCCATGGCCTTCAATAAAATCTAGTTTCTTTTAACAGATAAATTCTCTGTTCTTCGTTATTATTGCTGGTTTATTATTTTTTTCACTGGATTGAGCATTTAATAATTTCTATTGATTGAAAGCCATTACTTGTGGGATGACTTTACAACACTAAAGTGATCAATGCCTACCTGAGACCCAGCTAGAAGTAAGTCCTTCTGTGTCTTTAATTTACACATCATGGTGTTTTTGTGCAATATTTCTGAACCCTTGTCTGGCTTTTCTGGTAAGGATTTCCATAATTGCATGCAGAGCACTAGTAGTTTACAGAAATGCCAGCCAGATTTTTGGCACTAATACCTTTTACAAGTCTCATGATTCAGATGACTCAGGGTCCACGGACTGTCCACCTTCAGGTAAGTCTGAAATAATGCCTATTGCCTGAGTATGCCATGGATATACTCATCACCTGTCCCCCAAATACCCTGTTCCAGAGTGAGAGTCAAAAACCAACTGAAATGAAGGAATCTTTGGAGAGCCAAATACATCTTGCCATCAAACTGAGAGTGGAGTTGTAAGAGGAAAGCATGGGCTGGCAGTCACATCTATGCCGAAAACATAATAATCCCTGTAATAGGGAACATTTGCTGGGCTTGACAACCCATCAGTGAAAGAGCTGGATCCATAGGAAGAAACACGATGAAAATGTTTTCAATATGATCCTGTACTTTCACTCAATACCCATTGATTGAGGGTGTCTAGCCAAAAACAATGAGAAAAGGAGCCAACAATAGTCTTACCCTTTGACCATATTATATATCGTTGCAGCTGAAAGTGTTATATGTTTCAGGAATAACAAAGCATCCATATGGAACAAATATTTGGCAGTATGGCAGCTGATGAAACCAGAAAAAATTAGACAAATTATCAATTGCTTGCTCCCAAATTACCCAAAAAAAGAAATTAGATCCATTTTCAGTAGCTTTGCTTTCAAATTTCTTCATTCTATGAGTCACTGCTACTTTCTGCCAAACTAAATATGCCTATGAATGGCTGGAAACTTTAATGGAAAGAAACATAAAACTCAAAATACGTAGGAAAATTTAAGCTTCTTCATGGAAGACCTTCATGGAAGACTAGCAAGTCAGGAATATGTGGAGACAGAAATCATGGTTTGACAATACCTTTTGTTTTGAGTAGCATCTGACTTAACACACAATACACAATGTATAAATCTGTCAACCAAATGACATGACTTCAAATTAAAATGAGCTCATTACTTTTTTTTAAAGCTTCCAACCCATCAAACTACTAAAGTCTATGAAGATCCATAGTCCTATAATCAGGTTGATCATATTTGGACTTGATGATGTAATCCGATGGGTGGTAGAAATTGGAAAAAAGTTTTTATGAATGGTTAAGGGCTTGAGCTTTCAAAGACTATTCTGATGGGTTACACCAGAAGACTGTGACATAGCTGTTCACTCTACTTTACAGACTGTGGTTGCTAGTGCTACCTTCGTGTGAGTTTTAAGGTTAAGTTTAAAGTGTTCCATGGAACAAAGAGTTCTAGACTGAGAATGAGGTGACTGACTGACTTGCAGTCTTGGCTTTCCCAGCAGTGTGCTTTATGATCTCATGCACATCATGTTTTTTCTGGATGTTGCTTTCCTCATCTGAGAAGTGAGAGCATTGGACCAGATTGCTCTTTATGGCTCTTTCTAGCTCTTCAATTCTTCAATTATGCTTTGGCAAATAGAAACAGAGCAATATTTGTAGTGTTCTCTGAGGGCTGATACTCTAGCACTTATACCTGTCCAGGGGCTTATTTGCCAGGGATGTACAATTTGTTGAGTACCTTCCCTTAACTATTCCCACTCCTTTCAGTGTTAGCACCTCAGATAAAATAAGAGACAGTGAATGCAGGTTCTCTTTTCATAATTGTTTCCATAGGTGGAACCTATCTGGGTGGCTTCCTTTGATAGCCTTTGAAAACTCCCTGTTGACTAGATTAGCTTACTGTTGATCTAGAAGTTTTATTGGGGCAACTGTGAAGGGATCTCAAGAGACAACACCTCAAATCAAATAGACTTTTAAAATCTATACATTCAATCTCAGGTCCACAGTGGTGGCAGATGCAAATGGAAAGTCATGGCATATATTCTGGAGATCGGTAGAAGAAAATAGCTTTTGGAATGACTTTTCAACATCAAGTCAGAGGGTTTTATTAAGTTTCTACCACTGAATGCTGTGGAGGACAGAAAAAAATTTTTTTAACTTAGTTTATTTTTCTGAGAAAGCTCAAATTAAAGAGGATGAAAATTTCCCACCAACCATCATGGGTATTTGATTGTGTGGTTCAGAAGTGTCTTAGCTATGTCAAATGTTCCGTCTCTGGGAACCTTTGGATGTGAGACCTTTGGGGATAGAATCACATGGTCACTGGTTCATGTAGTGATAAACTCACTTGATTTCATCAAAGCCACAGCTTAAAAAAATTCAATTTCCCTAAGTCAGGCTGTGATAAGGAAGCAGTCTAGATGGGCAACCCGAGAGTGCAAAGATCCTTTTCTGATTAGTGAGTACATTCCTTTTGCTGAACACTGCTTTTTGAGGTTAAGCAGAAGTCACCAAGAGCTGACTTGGGAGAATAGAGCTCTTTTGCCTGTGTGTGCAATACCTCAGTGACTACCTAACCACCTCATGAAGACAAGCTCTTCAAGCAAGCTCACTCAGTGTGGTAAAAAGATAAGCCCTATCATTTTTCTGCTTCTTGTGTAGCAAGGACATAGACAGTAATACCAAGTGAGCATTCTAAGATTCATTCATTAACTCCTGGGTGGTCTAAATGAAAAATGATATGTAAGGTGGAAGGGAGGGCCTGCAAATACCTTTTATTTAGCCTATAGGAAGACCTTTTTATTTTCAGAGAAAAGTTTTCAAAACCACAATCATTCCTCTCATTGTTTCTCCTAGGCAATGGCTCATGGAGTCTTGATTAACCAGTGACTGATACTTAGTTTGTATGTATCTTTCATTCATGGCTCCCCATATCTCTCTTCTAAAAATTTCTCTAGTCCAGTAATTCTCCATGAGGGGTGATTTCTTCCCTCCCCTGTCCCCAACTCAAGGACATTTGGCAATGTCTGGAGACATTTTTATCATCTCAGCCGGGAAGAGGGGACTACTGGCATGCAGAGGATAGAAACCAACTATGGTGCTAACCATTCCAAAAGGCACAGGACAGCTCCCTTCCCCCAACAAAAATGATCTGCCCTCAAATGTCAATAGTGTTGATGTTGAGAAACTGTTGCCAATGGCACTGCTGGGAGAGGCGAGTGGGGGAGTTGGAAAAGGAAGTAAGACTTAAAACATGCCCCTCTGTCTTACAAAGAGGCTGACGCTGGGGGCGGAGAGAAGGGAGAAGCAAGGGGGGCTGAATCGACAGCTTCCCCCAATCTCTTTATTCTAGAGTTCTGACTCTTACTGCTCCTTTCCCCAGTTTCATAGATAATCCAGACTTGGCTGTGTGCCGGTTGGCTCAGTGCAGACTTTCTTAATCACCTCCCTCTGATGAAAGACTCATTTCATCAGGGTAAATGGCACAGAGGTAGTGCCATCTTCTCAGCAATATTCACAGGATTGACTCTATGACTAACACATTTTCGAAGTTTAAAAAGACCCCTCAGACTGCTTGTCTATTGCATCATAAAGACCACAGAGGAAAGAAGAAAGTTCGAAGAGATTCATAGAGTGTTTGCTTGGAAAACTGGAAAAAAAAATCAGGTGTAAATTTCTTTTGGCTTGGGGCCGTCAGAGAAATCTCCAGAAAAAAAGCTGATCCAACAACTCCTCCGACTGTTTCAGATTTTCCAGGAGCACGGCTTTGCTAAGTCATTCCAAAGCAGTCCTATCCAAGTTGACATTGGAGAGAGTGACCAAAGAGTCAGAATAATATAATATACAATAATAGTCTAAACTATGACCTTAAGAGGACTTGGAATGCCTGAAGCAAATAGGAAGGCTTTGAGTGCTCTATAGGTAACAGGCAGGAAATTGCTGAAGTTTGTGAATTTCTACAGCAAAGGAACAAAAGTGCTAACTTAAGTCTCAGGTGAATTTGTTGGAATGAGAGAGCCACCAAGACCTATATTCATTTGGATTGATTACAAGCCTCTATTGATCATTTTACCTTACCAAGTACTTGGTTCATTGGTGCTAAAGGCAGAACACTACATGGGAATCAGAAAACAGAATCAACAATGTCTCCTACCTCTGTCACTAGCTAGTAGTGTGACCTTGGATAGACACTTCTCCCAGTTTCATTCTTAATGTTTGACTATTTTTCAAGGGCTTCCAACCTTGTAGCAGTTTTCAATTTTACTTCCTTGAACAATGAGGTAGTTTGAATTGGGAGATATTAGAGAGATGTATACATAATCAATAATCAGGCTTTTGGGTGTCTTCAAGGGTCTTTACAATGCATTTCCTTTTGACGTGTAAACCTTTGCCCCTGCAGAATGCAGGAACATTTAATGTAAAAGGTTTTAATTGGAAAGACTGTGTGGTCTCTGCTGGTTGCACAATTTCTCTTTGTGTCCATGCTGCTGCTGATCAAATATTGCAAAGCCATCAATCACCATAGGACAAATGCAGAGGGCCATGTGCAAAAGTTCTGGCCAATTGCATAAAGCAATATGCCAAATACAAAGTAAGTGAAGGGTTTTTCTTGGTATTTAATGTTCAGTGAAAAAGTAAGAGGGGCAGCTATGCCAAGAATGAAAAGCCCGAGCTTGCCAAGTGCTTCTTTAAGTGGCTTTAGCCAATGTGAGACTAAACAATGCATTAAATAGGCACACAACTTACTGCAGTTAAGGAACCGTATGTCAAATAACAGCTCTTTGCTATGTTTTAAACATGATCTCGCATATAGATAAAGACAAACAAAATGCTGTGTTGTCATCTCCTTTGTCTAACAGCTAATAAAGGCTTGAGGATTTGAACTTTCCAGACCAAAAGCAATGTTTTGTGATGTAAGAGCCCGCTGATGTTTCATGGAGAGGTGTAGCGTGGAACTTTGCCAGGGCAGCAGCTCAGTGCAAAACGATTTTTTGCCACTATGGTTGTTAAAGATGTCTGGCTGCATCAAAGAGCAAAGGCTTTGTAGCCTGCTGTTAGGAACAATGAGACATCTCCTTGGGAGATCTTGTGCCTGTGTTTAGTGTGTCTGATTCTTTGGTATGAGCTGTGAAATCAGAAAGAAGGCTGCTGGAGGGATGAGGTCGACTCTTAACAAAGGTCCTGAGAAATGCTGGCATGGTGTATGATGTCTGGACAAGGTATATGAAGGCCCAGAGAATTTGAAGAACACCAAAACTCTCTGTTGGTTCCAAACTGTCTAACCTACAAGCCACTGAAGATACGAGATGTTCCAATATCAATGGTTCTCAAACAACTGGTCAAGTGATTCCTGCACAGGTAGCAGCCTTGCCTCCAAAAGCCGGCTGCTCCCACCACTCCTCTCATGGTCAAGTTAGGGAAGTTTCTCTGTGCCCTGTGCACTACGGGGATTAGGGTACCTTGTAACCACTTCTCTTTTTTTTACCCCATCTCTCATAGCACCCAGAGAAAGGTCCTTAGTTCTAATAAACAGCCCTCCTTCAGTAGATCTTGAGAAAAAACAACAGAACTGATAGTTGCAAGAAAGAAAAAATTAAGGTTTGCTGGTAGAGGAGGAGGAAAACTTGAACTGGACTGAGGAGGGGCTCCCTAAAATTACACTGCACATCCTGGTATCCCTGGTGAACTGACTGTTCTCTCTCAGTCCAAGAATCCAGTCTGAAGGTTCTTGAACAACAGCAGACTCTCATCAAAGAAGACTTTCCTTTTCTAGGAAGTGATATTACATGGATACCTCCTTCATGCTTCTTTTCAAAGAAGTGTTTCAAGTCAACTGAGTCACTCAGGGGTCTCTGCTCCTTATATCTCAAAAGAGGACTGGGATCTTGGGAACATCTGTCTATGCTACCCCTCTGAACAATGTGAATGGCCTGATAAACATGCCTTTGGGAGACAAAAGACCTTGACTTTTCTTCTGGATTCATCCAGTGAAGTAAGTCACAAAATCTCAGTGTCTCGCATTTCTTGTTTGTCCCATGAAGCGATACTTCTTGCCTTCTAAGACTGAAGTATACACAGGTGAGAGAGCTGATACTACTGGATTTTGAAAAAGTAAATGTACTAGTCAAACAAGACATTCTTCTTGTTCATGAGCTTATATACAACTGCTACTGCAGATAAGTTTTATAAGCTGCCCCTAAAGAGAAAAGAATGAATTTATAATATAATAAATTGGCTATTCAGATATTTCAACCTTTATAATAGACTCTGCAACTTATCCCAGAAGAGAATTAATAAGTATAATAGCTAACATGTGTATGGTGCTTACCATATGCCAGGAAAAATTCCAAGTTAATATGTTCTAATGTATTAACTCATTTAACCCTACACCAGTTCTATGAGGCAGATCTCATTTTACAGATGAGGAAATTGAGGAACAAAGAGATTAAGTAATTTCCTCAAGGTCATCCTCAAGTAAGTCACAGAGTTCGGATTCAAACCCTAGATTTTTGACAATAGAGACCACGCTCTTGGTCTTGAACCCTTCACTCACACTCTTCTGCTTTTTATAATTTCCATCAGGGAGGAAATGGTCTTGAAAACATTGAAATGTCAGAAAAATGTAAATTATTTTCTAATTTTGCATAGAAACCGTAACTTTCTCAGTAGCCCCCCTCAGTAGTCTTATTAGACATGTTTAAAGAGTATTAACAAGTACTTAGGGTCAATATAAAAACATTGTTTTTCTTTAAGAATATCTGTGGCTTATTAGCTTAGTTGTGCTAATGATGAGGTCAGAGCATTAAGGTCAAACCCCACATGTGCCAATTAGTTTCAAAGAGAAAAGCTTTTCCATAGCCAGTGACCATACCCTGACTTGACCAGCTGTCTTACAAAGGCATGGCTGGCAGTCTGAAATGTACCAAGTCAAAGAATGCCAATGGTGCAGCTTAAATCCAGCCTCACTCAAAGCAATGCTAATAATAGTGGGTGACTATATCTTTGAATGCCCCAAATTGTACTGTCTCTTCTTTAATTGGAAAGGCAATATCAATAAGCTGGGAAAAGCTTTTGTTCAAAGTTAAGAAGGTTATAGATTTTTATTTTTCCTCTCTAATATAATAAAGGGCAGCTAAAATCTGACTTCATCTGTCCCCATCATGTCCAAGAGTGTGAGCAAATGTATATGAGAACTGTCAGTTGGTCCTTTCTAGGAAAGAAAAATGGTAATCTGTTTTCATGAGGTGTGTGTTCCTTTGGTCAGATGACCTGTGTGTCTTTTGTGGTGACTGAGCTTCTAGTCCATCTTGGAGGGGTTGAAACCCAGCTTGAAACAAAACAAATGCAGAAAGTGGCTCCTCTTTCCTTTAGTAGTATAATTTCCTGTCTTTGGGGAGAAACAGAATCTATATAAAGAAAATAAAAGAGATTAAATGTCCTTTGGTCAGTACTTAAATCCAAGATTCTTCTTTCTTGAATAGCTCCAAATCTTTGTTAATTACAACCTAGACTATGAGTCTGTTAAAGTTAAAAAAGGTCATTTACTTTAACAAAATCTCCTTGTTTTATAGGCAAGGACATTTCAGCCCAGCAAGTTTAAATGTTTGCCAAAGTCATACAGCTAATGAATGACAGGTCTGGGAGCAGTTTTCTGAGCATGATATTTCAAATGATAGAAGCTTGAGTTAATAATAATAACCTACATCTAAGAAAGTTATTTCAATCAATAAGAATGAAATTGATGGCAAAGTTTCACTTAAATTCTTCAAACAGTATATTTTAACACAAAAAGAATGCTATTTGTTTATTCAGACCTGTTCTTAATAACTGTGAATTGGATGTATGTTTTATAAAAACTATAAATCTGAAAGAGCCAAAAGGGTATCTAACTTCATTTTCTAATTGATTTACTTCTCCTTTTTTCCAGACCGCTGAGGTAAAGCAGATACAATTTATTTAAGAGATTGTTTATATACTCTTAAAACTAAAAAGGACCTCAGAAACTTTCTTTCTTCTGGTTGTTTTTAATTGAAACCATCCAAGGTGGTTGGTTGTTCATCACTTTTTAAAGTATCTCCAAGGAGAGAAATTCCACAAGCCCTTAAAACACATGTTAAAATGGTTTAATGGCTGTCAAAAATTATATCTAGCATAAACGTCATGTCTCCTATTTCACTCGAAGCTCTTTTCCTCTTGCAGTTTTACCCAAAACAAGGCTAGAACAAGCCACCCTCTGTGAGAGCTCTGTCACTCTGGTAAGATAATAACTAGCTTTTTTGCCATTGTGTCACCTCCATTAAGCCACCATTTTTCTCACAGGACTATGAGCACACAAGACTGGTTGATGGGCTCTCTTACTGTGATGCATAGGGAAGAATCAGTAATTAGCTCTTCATTGGAACTATCATTTCAGAAAATGTCTGGGGAAGCTGCATTAATTATAGAGGAAGTGTTTCACTTGTGCTGGGAAGATGTTCACAGAAAAAATCATCTAGACGGTTGCTTTGCACTGTGCTCTCGTGGAACTCAGGCTCGTTAGAGAAATATGAGCTCATGCACAATGCTAGGTCAAGAGATATAAAACAAGCAGGACAGAAAAATGTATTCAGTGGTGTTTCTAATAAGGTTAAAAATTTTTTCTTGGTAAATATTCTGGTCCAACAACAGCAACAACAACAATAACAACGACAACACAGATGTGAAGGCAATTTTCTTTTAGATGTTTGAATTTCAAACTAAGATCAAAAACTGCCTTCTACTATTAAAAGAAAAATCCATACTTTCAAAATGGAATTGCCAACAGCTTAAAATAAAATTGCAATCACAATAAAACTTTGAAAGTAAGGGTAAAAATATAATGAGTCAATTGAGAGGGGATAGAGGTAAGAAGGAGTGCTTTGCTCTAATAAGTATTTCAAAGATTGTAAATGCTTGGAGCTGACTTCTCCATGCACAGTAAATCTTGGGGGCCAAAAAGGAACTGAATAAAATTTGTTGACAACAGTTAATGCCTTTAAGAATAATTGGCTCAGACACAAAACAGACCATCAATGTAGCCTGGGAGATAACCAGAATGCAGCCTCTAAGTTTGTTAGTATATGTTGTATTAATTTTTTAAAAAAGAAAAGAAAATAGTTTTATCAAATAGCTGTGTAAATATAAGGTGAGAAGAATTGTTCAAAGTACATGGCAAATCTGATTAATTCCTGAAGGTGTTGAAGACTAAGATCCCAAACAAGTGATTCTATTTCATTCAACTGGATTCAATTCAATTCAATCTTGTCAGGCCAGCAATCAAATATGAGCCACTGCTGGTGCAGCCAGGCATTGAGCTAGGTACTGGGATTTAATGGTAAGTGAATATAGCACTCCACATCAAGGAGCCCAATGAGAGGGTAAATCCTAGTCAGGTGACTTCAAATTGGGACAAAATATTTGGGAAAAGCATAAAGACTATAATCTAATCTCCCATGATAATTTTTCTCTTATGACACTTGATATAATACTTGTGTGTGTGTGTGTGTGTGTGTGTGTAATATCTTAACCATCAACTAGACCGTGAATTTCTTGAAGACAAAGTCAATCTCTCTTATTTGCTTCTAGGCATCTCGATGACTAGTATAGAGTCTTACACAGAGCAGATGCTCCATCAATGTTTTGAATTAAAGAATTTAAAGGGACTAACTTCTCTCAGGCAAACACTATTGTCCAGGTCACTAAAAAGTTAACAAGAACACTTTTGTGCACGATGATCTATGTCAGGGAAAGGATTTACATAAGTTATGGAATTATATGAGACAAAACTTAGGAAACATAGGCTCTTGATGACAATACTGATGATAATAATACACAATTTATAAAACCCTTTTCTCTCCAGAGTCATACTATAAACATCAAGTGTTGCCATAGATAACCGTACCCTTTTCAATTTAAAGCATTTGTTTGCATTTGATCATTATAGTAACAGAATAAAAAAGTCCTTTCATTGCCTTGAAGTTGGTTTCCATCATAGTTGTCCAATACTCTTAAGTGTTGGTGTGAACATACGTATGTATCGCATGGTTGTTTGGCACCAAATTATTCTTTCCAGTCTCTCTTTTCACCATCTAGTGCAATCACTGTAGGCATTGGAAGGATCCAGTTTCCATGGACTATACATGGAAATCCTGCAGCATATCATACTGGACAAGGCAATTAAACCTGGCACATAACAGAAGATACTTGTAGGCTTGGCAATCACCTAGTGAATTGGATCACGGCACAGATGGATTGTAAAGGCAAAAAAATATATAATCCTCTTGGGCATAATAAGTAAGGACTACTCATTTATTTCTTTTTTCATGTGGATCAGCAGCAGCACAGTAAGGAATAAGGACAACCCATTGTTGAGCGATGTTGATGTGACACATTTGCGATTCCGTAAAACAAATTAGCTGTTTGAAAAGAACCCACCTGATGAACTCATTCATTGGTACCATAACCAAGAACTGGATAGAATCACTTTATTGCCAGAAAATAGATGAATTACCTCAATTAAAGTATTGGCTGGAAAGAGAGGGGGAATTTGCCCATTCAAATAGTAGAAAGCACATCTTGTTCTGTCACTAGTTTAAATGGTATTTGTTGCCAAATCTACAATGTGTACAGATCATCAGTCCTCCTTTTTGCCTCTTCCTTTCCATTCCTCCACCCATCCCAGACTTATATCCATGGACCTCTATCCCAGCGTCATCCCCTACCCCGTTCCACCTCCCACCAACACACACACACATACCCACCTTCCCCGGGAAGAAGAGGAGAGAGACTTGAAATGTGTGAGTCATGGCAGAAGCTATTCAAAACTTAGTGGGTAACTGAGGTAAGCTGTCTCCACTTGAGCAATATGAATCTCTAAGAATGATTCATGCTCACTGAGGACCTGAGCATCGGTTTCCTGGAACTCTTCAAAATTCCAAAGAATTATACAGAGTGAGCATCTGGCTTTAAATGTCACTGTTGTGTAACGTGCAACAAGAGAGATGCTTCTGAGATGGATTCTTTAGGTGAAGGGTTCCCCTATGGCAGCACTGACCTTTGTTTGTGTTTATTGACTTGGCCATCTACTTTTTATTAACTGTGGACTTTTAATCACCTGAGACCTCTCTGGTGGGATAAGTAACCCCACACTTGTCAGAGACCCTTTTCCAGATGGAGATATCACTGGAGAGACTCAGGAAAGGCTACATCAAAGGAGGGCAGTGATAAAACCTCAAGGTTAATTTGCATAGAGGTCAAATTAACCTGGCATTCGTGTTTTCATTTTAGGGAGAGCCCATGTATTGGCCATTGAGCCTTGGAGGGACGTTTACCTTCTGGCTACTTGCGGTGATTTCATGTAGCATGGAGACATCTGGGATGTGCCCCCTTCACCCCTTATCCAAGTCCAAATTGCCTAGCACTTCAAACAGGTCTACGTGTTTCCATATGTTTACATGTGCACACAACGGTCCCGAGAACAAAAACCTCAATCCCCCAGGTCCTTTTGTCCCCTCCTTTCCCTGAAGGGAATAGAATAGTGAGGGCAGAGCTGACAGTTGCTGGAGAGCTCATCAGGAAGTAGTTAATAGGACAAACTCCTAAGGAGGAAGATTCCATCCGAAATGTACAGAGCCTGCCGGAGCCACACTGAAACACTAGGCTTACTTTAAGGTGAGGAATCGCAGGCTGAGGATGGCTGCCAGCCACGGGCAGTCATTCAGTCATTCACACACTCCCTGCGGTTGTAAATCCACAGGGCCGAGAGAGGGAGGGCTACTTACTGAAATAAAAGCCCCTGTCTCCGCACACGAACTGCAGCGCGTCCACCAGCTCGGCTCCGCACAGGGTCTCCGGTCCAGCCGTGGCAGAGCCGGTGAAGGTGAGCAAGCACAGGGCCAGGTAGAAGAGGTGCGAGGAGGACATGATGTGCACCTTCACCTGCCGAGGAAACAGAAGGCGGGTCAGGTTTCCTTCTCGGTGAATGGGGATGGGCACCAGTGCGCTGACCCCCAGCATCTAATCACTGTCACCAGTTAGAACCACACTGCACAGAAATGCAACACCATGCAGGAGAACCCACCCTGCACTGAGCACATCTTGGCATCAAACGACCTGTGGGTAATCCCCTTGCTGCTGTGGAAATTTGCGGAAGCCTCCCTGAACCCCTTCTTTATAAGTTCCTGAATCGTCTGAATTACCAAAGGTTAAATTGTGCTCAGGCCAGATTTGGTGCCAAATATGTTTTATTAATTTAAATTCTCTAAAGATTGGCCATCCGCAGATGGCATATGCATTCATTATTGACCAGAATATTAAATTCACCAGAACATCCTTCCTTAGCTGCTGATAAAAGAGAATTTACTATGGCTAAAAAAAGGACTTGTAAAAATACTATGTATCATTACAGAATTTTTCTTTATTTCACTTAATGAGGAAAAAAAACAAGAGAGAGAGAGAAAGACAGAGAGTCAGAGATTTCTTACCTGGGGTGATATCAGAAGTTAACACAACCACAAGTGGAAGTAAAACAGAACAAAAACAGCAACAAGAAAAATGTAAGGATTTAGGAATGAAATTGGCTCACGCTAAGTAGACTATGTGTTCTAAAGCCTTTCGTGTCGAGCCCAATATGAAATCAACACATGTGTAAAGAGTACCTTCCACAAGCAGGAGAGCACTGGGCTCAAAATCTACAAAAGCTTTTTTTTTTAAATCACAGGAATTCTGACTTCATCTCTTGGAGGGACTTATGTGACACTGTATCCATTTTATAGCAAAATATACCGAGGGACCCCTGGCTGACTTGGCTTGGCCAGTGATCGGCAGCCAGGTTGGCAGCCCGGCCAGAAGCAGATTCTTGCGGCCACACTTCTGTCTTCGCTGGAAGTAGTAGAAACTAGGTTAAGGTGACCATGGTATTTTCCCGTATTGCTACTTGAGGCATAAAGGTTTTCTCCAGGAAGGCTCTGAATGTGGGTAGCCTCCTCTTTCCTACATGCATCCACTTCCAGGAGCACTGGAAGAGCCACTCAGGAGAGGTTAAGTGAGGGACCCATCAAAAGGTTATGGAGCTAGGCTGGCAGCCATCAGGATAAAAAAAGAGTCATTTTTTGAACCCCCCAGAAGGCAGGTGCATTCAACCCCATTGCTTTTGGAGAAACAGAATCAGTCATTGATTTTTTTTCACCCCTCTCCTTGCTTTCCATGAAGTCTCAATCAGTGGCAAAGTGTGCCCCATCCTTTTAATGAATGTTTCCATGTTTGTGGCCAGACTTTCAGCTTAGCAATAGGGGGGAAAAACCTAAGCCCCCTGACTCTTGTTAAACAGTTGACCACAAAAAGCACCTTCTACTGTATTTGCAATCATCATAAGAATTGGACATAGAATCGAAGAGGAGGTAAAGGCAAAATTGAACATTTCTTTCATTTTCTCAAGAGGACCTTAATGGAGTCCTATGGAAACCCTCTAACCCCATGAAACCTGCTAGAAGCAAGTCATCATCCAATCCTCATTTTTCTTAGTGATAAAATAATCAGTGGGGTTTTGCCCTTCAATATTTTCCAGTGGAAACCTCAGCAAAACCAACCCAACTGGACTTCATTGTCCTTTTCAAAAGAGCAGCTTGTAACTGATCTTATAACACATAACCCACACTCTGGCAATGGGCCAGTTCTAAAATGTATCTTATGCTACCCATCTTATTTCTCTATACCCTCCCTTCTTTGTTGAATGTATAGTAATGCTCAAGGCCAAGCACCTGTAAATGCAGATACCCTCAAGTTCTTCAGTTTTCATGAAATCCAAGGTAAAAGGTACTCACCTTATAGCTGTAGTGAATTGAGAACATCATTAGATATCAAAACTGTATTTTAAAGTTATTTTTAGTATAGCATATTTAAGCCCAGTAATACATATAAACCTCTAGCATTTAAGAATTTAGAATTTAAGATTTTTTTTTTTACAGATTCTCTCTCTTTCTCTGGCTGAGTTATATTGTCAGATATAGATAAGCACTTACAGTTCTAGGACAAGATAGAACCTCTAGTGTTTTTTCCTTTAGTACACAAAACAGTCCAGTACACTCAGAGAGAACCAGAGAGTTTATCATATTATGTTCCCAAAGAAGAAACAATAATGAAATTGTTTAGGAGTTAAAAGTTTGAAGCAAGTGGCCCCATATGTCCATCATGTCCTTGGCCTTTTGTTTTGCCAAACACAAAAGAAATGAAGAGACAGAAAGAAAAAATGTGAAGAAAGAAAGGAAGAACCAGAAAGAGAAGAGAAAAAAGAGGGGGAAAAATCAGAGCACTCTTTCTCAAAAATCCTTCACAAATCCAAAATTTAAAAGACCTTTTTATCTTAAATAAATGGAATAGCAATTGATTCCAGATGTCTGGGCTACAATGAAAATGCCCAGCAAAATTTGAGGGCAATAGTCATAAGAAAATACTCACTGTAGGTGTAACCATGTTTGTTTGTTCCAGATCTTTTACAGCAGGTCAGGGTGGGTATTATGAGGCTGATGTGCATAGAAAACTGAGGACTTAAAAACATGTGCTGCTTTGTGGGTGGGGTTTGTGAAAGCATCTAGTTACATTTGGACACCCAGGCAGGTATGCTATGAATCTGAGTAAACTGCCTTTTGTCCATTCAAACAATGAACAAATTGCACAGCTGGGATTTGAGTCAATCTTTTCCCTTCAATCAAGCCACCAATTTCTATTATATGGATGACAATTGTCCCCTCACACCCCAAACGGTGACCCAAGCTCCAGTCGTCTCCCTTATCCTCTTCCCTCTGACTCAAACACTTGGAAAGATATCTGGAGACTCAGAGTACATCAATCAGCCTGTGAGTTCTGCCTCTAGACCCAACACCTTTACTCCCTGAATACATTTGAAAGACCACTCACCTCCCTCAAACCACTTCCTGCTCAAAGTACAGGAAAAGTAACAACTTGCTAGCTCTGCTTCTGAAAAGTTCAGCGGACACAGCATGGAAAGTTCATTTGGAGACAGTTTTCCAAACTTGTAATTAAGGCAGACATAACACTTTACTCCCTCTTTTATGATCATCTGAGCTGGGAGACACCCCCCCCCCGCCGCCAGCTGTCAGAGCATTCAGTATATATGTATCTTGACCTGATTTCTTTTCAAAGCAAAGTAGCCAGCCTGTGCCTTGGCATCTCAAGGGCGACAGAATCAGGTGTCTGACGAGGATGATCTTTACCTCGTAAGCCACCTACTCAGAAAGGTCCTGGTGGTGGAGTATTTGAAAGCAGCAGATGAATGCTATACCAAGGGGCAGGGACATTTTATGAATTGAGACCTCAGGCAATTTCACTGGGGAACCAGTGACAGAGGCTTAAAAGTGCTTGCAAATTGGAAAAACACAAGCCTTGAAGGATATAATTTTGCTGAGAATGGAAATTTGAACTAGGGCCAGGGATTGGAAACGAGAAGTCGGTGCATTGACAGCGGCAGCCAATTTTACCTAAAGAGACTTTACAGCTCTGAGTGTAAAATCAGTTTTACAACACAAAACCCCAAGTCCAAACTTCGCTGTGAAAGTCCTCTTTAAACCAGAAAACTTGGACAAGCAGTTGCTAGAAAGTTTCCGCTTTCCATATACAGTATGCATTTGTTTAAATTATACAGATATGCAAGGTCAGCAAGAGTTGACAAGTTCTTGTTCGGAAGAGCAAATTAAACTTCATTCTAACTTTGACTCTCCCAGCATAAATGTAGAGCCTTCTGGGACCTTAGCTCCAAAGATCATACTTAAAAGCTTTAATATCCTCTAAAATATAACTCTTTGTATGTAGCATGCCTTGTAATAAAAGTCCCGACAAGTTAACACACACACACACACACACACACACACACACACACGAACGAGGTCTTAAAATTAAACGTATGCACCTGCAACAACAACAACAACAAATCCCAAAGTTCATATCTACACTGTATAGCTCTGAACCACAGACAGGATTTAAAGAAATCTTCTCTAATGACACCACTGACGCTCTGCAGAAGTGGAGGATTATCGTAAGTACCTTGCAATAGTTTCTACTCATATATATTTCTGTGCATAGGCATTCATCACCCCGAGCTATTTTTTAGATCCCACAGAATTGCATATTCAGCAATTTATAAATAACTTCCAGCTCTGAAACAATGAAAATTCTAAGTGAATAACATTTCTAGGCAGAAGCAAACAGTACACAATCTACAGAAAATTCCCCAATGACATCAAAGTGTAAGAAATATTTACCTTCCAGAAATCACAAAAGCAGCACTTAAATAATTGGGTTGGAAGACTGCTGATTTTTCCCATTGCTTCTGAAGTGCAAAGTCTGGAAATGAATTGGTTAGCAGGAATAATGAGGCAAAAAGAAATCCAGAGAGATGGGAGATGTTGAGAGCAATGTCACATTTCAATTTTGAGGACTTTATTCCATTGCGCAGGCTCTATCTGCTCTGAATTTAGCAGTGACAGTGAGATTTAGCAAACAGAAGAGGGATTTAGAGAAAATCCTCACATTTATCTACAAAACACAGACACTGTAGACAGGAAACAGCTGGGGGAACATTTGCCTTCTCTCTCTCTCCCTCTTCTGGCAAAGTTATCGAGTAAGGACTTTTTTGGGCATGGTGACAAATAACATCATACCTTTGCATTTTAAAACTAGAGCACAGAAGCATTTTTTTCCCTTAAAAGAATGTGTGTTAGTGACAGAGTGAGCAAATATTAAAAATACTGATGCTGCCACAGAAAACGAGGCTCTATTGTCTGATTAACTTTCTCCTGGGCATGAAGACCCCACATCTGTTAACACACCTTAGTGAATTAAAGGAAGATACGCGGGGGATGGGCAAGCAATTTTACGTTCTAGAGCAAACATAAAATTTTTTTTTTTTAAATGAAAGAAGTGAAGAAAAGACCAACGTAAGTAAAACCTATGATTTTAACCCTGAAATGACTGGGGAAAACTAGCTGGGAAGATATCACCGGGGTGACCTCTTGTCCAACTTGCCAAGCAAGGGGAATGGTCTCATTTCCAAGAACCTAGAAAAGGGGCAGACAGTCTCACAATCGGGTCCCTTTAGGACAACGCTATTTCATGCTCTTTGCCTGTGACAGGGCAAAGGCTTTGCTGAGCTGGAAAGTCAACT
This sequence comes from Saccopteryx bilineata, assembly GCF_036850765.1. NCBI lineage: Eukaryota > Metazoa > Chordata > Mammalia > Chiroptera > Emballonuridae > Saccopteryx > Saccopteryx bilineata. Next base: position 104,126,778 of record NC_089490.1, read on the forward strand.
GGAAAGATAAAATATTTTTCTTCCTCCCTCTACTAGGCTGCCCGTTAGCCCTCGGGGGAAGGGTACCTGAGGGGCAAAGTATTGTCTCATTGTTCATATTTTTCTGCATAACTCTCCGTGTGTGTACGTGCTTGTGTGTTTTCTTTCTCCAATGTTTGTGTGTTCTAAATCACACCAGCTGGCTAGCAATACCCTCTCAAGGGTTATGATGTCATTCAAATCCCTCAACTGGATGAGCGGCCAGCAACATGGTCCAAGCCAGCTGTTTTGCTATTTATAATGTACACTTGCCTTTGTCATTGAGAATCAAGTTCTGATCTCTTGTCAATACCGTTTGTACCAATTTCTCTTTGGTTTTGTGAGGTAGTAGATAAGAAAGTGGATTATAGACTCTCCCTGGATGTCGGGATGGACATGGTTCCCCAGGGATGGTGGGAATGACCTGGACCTTGTATTCTTCTCTTGTGATTCTCAGGGGGCACGATGATACTGATACATCAGCTGAACACAGAGGGCTGCTGAAAACCCTGTGTGGACAGAAAGTTGTTCGCAGGCATGAGTGCCTTCAAAGGGAAGCCTGGTTCGGTTTGGAAGGGGGTTCAGTTTGTTGAAGTCTTCTGAGTGATTTAATAAATTGCAGCAAGGTTTACCTTCCAGAAAGAAAAGTTAGAAATTCTTTGCACTGATGCTGTTTCAGTGGTGCACCAGGTCAACATTATGTAGTGAGTGCCTACTATGTGCCCGGCTACATGCATCATGGTCAAGGCCCCGCAGAGTTTTTGGCTGAGTGGCAGAGACAGAGAGAAAACGTCACTGTTACCTGGTGGGTGTCTGCTTCTTTAAACATATGAACAGTGCACACTATGGGGGAACAACCAATTCTCTAGGAAAACAGGGAAGTGAAACCCTTTTGAAAATCCAGAATGGGGAGGAGGGATAGAACATGAAAGGCTTTGGGTACAAAGTTAGAAAGTTTCAGTGGATACAATTTGATCTGAAGAGCAGGTGTGTGGGCAATTCCTATACTTAAAGATGCAACATTTCATTTAATGAACTGCCCTCCATCCATTTAATTTGTGACTTGATTTGCCAAAAATCTCTTTTTTGTTGTTCTACATTTTTTTTTTTTTTTTTTGCGGATCACCCTCTTTGTGAAAAACAAAGTCCATCCTCCTCTCAGAGACTTTGATGTTGTAGATTGTGTAACCAAAGAGCTATACCTATCTCTCCGGTAGAAAGAACTGCCATTTCCACATGCACAGTGTCAGGTCCCAGCTGGTCTTGTTGCTGAGCACCTTGCTCCATCACCAGGCACATTCACAGGTGAAGGCCAGGACTTTCCCATGGCAGTTTTAGCATATTTTAATTGTTCCAAGATGTCCTAGAAGCTCACCGCATTTCTCCACGGCTGGGACCCAGTCCAGTGTAACCTCCCAGCACGCCCTGGGCAACCACGTCACGTGAATGGCTGCTTTGGGAGACAGAACACGGACCCCTTCATCAGATTCTGTGCTCCTGTATATCCACACACCAACTCACAGTCTCCTGGTTTTATAACCCCAATTACCCTTAAAGGATAATTGAGTTTTAATTTATGTCCCAGTTTTTATGTCACAAAGAAAACTGAAATGTCAGTGAGTCGTAATTACCATCAGCTGTTCTGTGGAAACACTCCATTGTGAGCACTCAGTTTCCAATCGGCAAAGCAATTTCCTGGAGGGATGATTGTATTATTTCAGTGTGGGGCATGGTCTGTCTTTGTGGGTAGGGTGAGCCAGCCACAGAACAGGGCAACGATTTCTTAGCGAAATGGCCATTTTCTTTGCTAATTCTGGACTCAGAGTGGAAGTGAAGGGCAATACATGTGCCACGCGGTCACCTTTGCATGACTGAGGGCTGTACTCATTAGGAGAAAAAGAAATTAATGCACCAATTGCTAGAGAGTCGGATGTGGTAGTCAATCTAATTCCAGGAGAAGTTCAGGTCATGAAGTCCCACTGGAGAGAAACATATGGGGTCATTCTAAAATAACTGAAGAATTGTGTATCTCCTGCCTGCCACAATCCAACAGCTGGATATGGGAACTGTGTGCCACCAGCATAGACAGCTGTGCGCATGTGGTCATCAAGAGAACATACACTGCTGGAAATTCAGAGGTCCACAGTTTTAATTCTTACATGTATAATGCCTATGGCTTATAAATAACTCTATTCTAAAGCCTACTTTTTGAGTAGCGTATTTGCATAAAGCTGCAGCCTCAGAAGACTCCTGGCACTTTTCTTTAAAAAAAAAAAAAAAAGTTCATCTTCTTAAAGTGCAGGCTGACTAAGATTCACAGAAAACGGGTGGGGAAGGCCCAGGCCCCTCTCTTTCTGTTCAAGCCGTGTTCTCTGTCTTCCCCCTGCCAACTGCTGAGGAGCTGGTCCAAAGGTAATTTCATATCCATGAGCAATAGGGCATATTTACAATTTATTTTATTAATGTTTTTGCTGACTCCCAAGAAAAGCTCAGTATGGGTATTTGGAAGTAGGAGGACTTTGGAACCAAATAAAGGGTGAGGACTAAGGTTCTAGGGCCACCCACCAGGCAAAGAACTTGGGGAAACTATTGGACCTGTGTCCTGGATCATGGTTTGTGGGGAGGGTTGGTCTGGGAGTGTATTCTCCAAGGTTTGAGACCAAGAGCTTGTCAATTCAGAATGTAAAACTCAGGAAAAGGCCGGACCTCAGAAATACAACATGCTGCTAAACAAGGGGACTAATGTCAGCTCCCAAAGATCTGTTCAGAGGAGCTCTGTTATTCCTCAGAAAGATCTTATGTAGCTCAAAGGAGCTGCTTTAAATCCTTAGAGAAGCATTTTCCCTGCAGCTAGGGAAAACAGTAAAAAGGAGAAGAAATCATCTCACTGAAGAAACCAATACTTTCTTTTCAAAGTCAAACTTGGATCCTATTTCTTCTAAAATGTCAAAAGGGCAAATGCTGGAAGCAGTCAGAAGCAAAACTGCTGTGGTTTTGGGGAACAAACGAATTCTTCATAATGACGAGGAGTCACTGAATGGGGCGAGGATGGCTTGGTGGAGAGGGAATCAGAGGGATCGCCACAACTGCCCCAAGTTGAATTGAAAGTGAGGAGAAGAGACACCAACTCCAAACTTCAGGGGCAGTACCCACAAACGCGCCTTTTGTTTTTTTGGAATAAAAAAATTTGCGCGCCCTCTGCTGGGATGAGGGGAAACTGCCACCTCAGTCTTAACCGTTGATGTGCAGCCTTTGAAGGAGTGGGCATTTTTAAAGCTTTAGATTTAAATATGCTTTAAGCCGCAGTGATCTTTCATTTTATGAATCTTTTTAAAATAACCGATCTAGGTTTTTAACAATTTGCTTTAAAAAGAGGGAAAGTGCTAAGGGGAGAAAGAAGATCATGAACTTTATGAGGGCACAGATATCTTCTTCATGGCTATATTCCCCATGTTTAACTCCTGGTATGGGCTCAAAACATTGTGTTGATAGAATAAAAGCCTGGAAAATTAATGATGATAAAAGTAAAATATTTAACATAAGAAAGAAACTCTCTGAGAGTGAAATAACCAACTTCCTTTTGAAAAGCGAGGGGGTGGGCAGTGAAGGTAGATAGAAAAGGGACTTATTTAATTAAACAAATTTAGGTGCTTACAGATAGATCCTAAATACAGTCTTCTTGTCTGTCCAGCACTCTTTCTACCACATCCATGTTCAAAATGTGCTCTAAAACTCTGATGGCCAAAGGCATGGCATTTCAGAATCATACAAGTGTGGAAATTCCATTTTCAGTCATTTTTTTACCCTGAATTCACAAAGAAGAATGTCTCAGTTTGGTACTAGCCTGTGCCTAACATTTGCTAAGCTTCCCTTTTTAACAATAAACCAATTAGCCAAACAAACAAACAAACAAACAAACTGATCTTAAGCCCAAAGTCTTGACAGGCACTGGTTTCATCCAAAATTTCTTAATACTGCTTTGTTATTTTATTTATTTTATTATTTTTATTGAGTGAGAGGCAGGGAGACAGAGAAACAGACTCCTGCATGTGCCCTGACTGGGATCCTCCCAGCAAGCCCACTAGAGGGCAATGCTCTGCCCATCTGGGGCCACTGCTCTGTTGCTGGAAAGGAGCTATGAGGCGAGGCCATGGAGCCATCCTCAGTGCCCGGGGCCAAATTGCTTGAACCATTCAAACCCTGGCCACAGGAGGGGAAGAGAGGGTAGAGAGGGGGGGGGGTAGGGAGAGAAGGGGAAGGAGGAGTGAAGAAACAGATGGTCACTTCTCCTGTGTGCCTTGACTAGGAATCGAAACTGGGACTTCCACACACTGGGTTGACGCTCTACTGCTGAGCCCACTGGCCAGGGCAATACTGTTTTGTTTTTAAGAATATCTTTTATTTAGGGCAAGTGATGCGGTATTTGAAATAGACACCGCATGTATATATGTATCTACATTTAAAATATATGTATCTACATTTAAAAAAATTAATTTGACGAGAACAGTAAAAGCTATTCCAGGCAGAGGGAACAACATAGAGAAAGTTGTATAGGAATGAGGCAGTCCCCAGTGTTGTAGTAATATGGCAGCTGAGGCTGTATCCATGCTTTCAGACCCCTGCACTGTGGAAGCCCTTTATTCTCCTCTTCCCATCAATAGACTTTACAAGGCTGGAAAGAGTCTTTACTCCCTCATGACTCCCCTGTGTACTAAACTTCGTATGTAACTAAATCTGTGATTAGCTCTGAGAATGGCACAGAGCCTCAATGTAAATATACGACAACAAACCCAGGTTACCTTATAACCTAGGTCAACCTGAGCAGCCCTGCGTAAGAAGAACTGTGGTGTAGAGTGATTACCCAATGCTCTTGCCAGAGATTCTATTTTGAAAGATTTAATTGTAGTCTTTACACTGGTAAGTAGATTTTAATGAAAAAACAATGATTATACCTGATAAAGATTTTTCTACCCCAAGAGTTGAGGCAAAGAGGTCTTGTTTCTGGTGAACTCTGAACTTCCTAGAAAACCTAGTTTGTCAGAACATTCCACCCTTCATGTGGGTCAGTTAAAGAGATTTCATTGTGTTCTTTGAGAGCAGGGCACATGACCCTCAGCTTCAATTCTTTACTTGCAAGTAGCTGCTGGGAACATTTCAGACTTCTTGGTAGGGTTCCCTGCATAAACAGAAGTCTGAGTCATCAGTAGAAGAGAAGATACAGATCCTAGGGGAGCCCTTGGTAATGACCCATCTTCATATGATCCAAAAGTATATACCTCTGGGAACTGTACCTCATCTTCCACCAGCACAGACACTCGAACATGGGGTAAAGACATGCCATGTACACTTTGCACACATTCAGAGAGACCTACAACACACTTTGGAGAGAACTACAACACACTTTGAGTTTCTTTCAGAGCTCAAAATACGTATTTAAACCCATTTGTCTCAGTCAGGGTTCTTCAGAGAAACAGAACCAATGGGGTCAATATCTATCTATCTACCTAAACTATCATTTATCAATTTATTTTAAGGAATTACCTAATGTGATTATGGAGGTTTAGCAAATTCAAAATCTGAATGGTAGGCTAAAAACTCAAGAAAAAATTACAGTTTGAATCAAAGGTCATTTTCTGGTAATATTTTCTCTTCTTTTGGAGAGGCCAGTCTTTTTCTAGTAAGGCTTTCAACTGATTGGGTAAGTCCCACCCATTTTATGGAGAGTAGTCTGCTTTTCTCAAGGTCAACTGATTTTAAAGTTAATTTTGCCTAAAATATATTTTCACAGAAACATCTAGAATGTTTGACCAAATATTTAGGTAGCATGATCTGGCCAAGTGGACACATAATTAACCATCAGACCAGTGATTCTCAAAAAGTGCACTAGCTGGTCTTCCCTTGCAAAAACTGAAAATAATAATCGTCTTTACCCCATTGCAGAAAAGAAAACTCAAGTTAATTGATTATATTTCTCAATTCTAAGTTTTCCTCCTACACGTTTTTCTTAAATTTTTGGCTCCTGCACTTACATTTCTTTTATCTTTGCCAAAAAAAGTCATAGGACACTTGCTTTGATTACGCCATTAATAATTTACAAAGATGTTGCTCACTGATGACAAGAAAATAAAGTGTTTCATTTTTTCCCTACCACCAAGGGAAACAAGAATGCATACAACACACACACACAGGCACACACATACACACACACTTACAGAACTCAAACACATGCACGTCAACATCTGTGCTTAGTTTCTCTTGCCATTCAAAACATTCCCTTTCTCAGCAGCTTTCTCTATTGCTAATGTGCATCGTGGCTTCTTCATAACCTGCTATTATTCAGTATGTCCCTAGCCCCAGCATAGTGCTTCATTTCTAACAGGTTTCCAATGAATATTTTTCAATTAATACTGATAATACCCATCACCCTTATTGAGCATCAGTGATCTATAATTGTTTATTTCATATCATTTTGACTATCTTGTTTAATTCTCACATACCTCAATAAAATAGATACCTTACTTCCACTTCCATTTCAAAGTGCTTGGTTCAGTTCTTGGAACATGCCAGATTCTCAAAAATATTTGTTAAATGAAGAGAAAATTGAGATAAGAGAAGTTAAATGGTTTGCCTAAGGTTCCATATCTAATAAATTTTAGGGCCAGGATTCAAATGCAAGTGGTCTAATGCACAACACCACAGTTTTAGTAGACAGATGATCTCTTTCAGAATTCTGTGGTATGACCCCTACATGCTGCATGCTACAATGCTGTACTTTCATTGGTCCTCAATAAAGGAGTAATTAATTTTAAATATGAGTTTAGAAGAATTGTAATAGTTATTTCCAAAATAACCAGTTTGAAAAAGTTCAGAGGTGAACACTTAGGACGGAGTTTGGTTAGAGCCATATTTGGAGCATTTTAGGGGAAACTAACAGATAAGGGTTATGTTTACTAGTCCTCATCCCAACCACTTCCAGCCTGAGCTACTGCCTCAGAATATGTAGAAAAGAAAACTGGACCCTACAGGTTTTTCACTATACTACTCAGTTGCCTCTAATGAAGCAAAACAAGCAGCCAAAGCTGCAGCAGTAGGCAATTATTTTCCAGAAGCAGGAAGTATAAGAGTCTCAGCTGGAAGCTCAGGTGAAACCTGCCTCAGGCAGGAGCCTCTTACATTCTTCCAATTACAGAGAGAACAGAGGATAGGTTTTCTGGGGTATAGTCTTGCTGGAGCTTTAGAAGTGGATATCTGCAGTAAAGCAAGTCACACTACCAAATGCCTATCTACTGAATCCCACTCTGATTTGGATCAGCTTTGTTCTGATGAGACACAAGGGCCTAAACATTTCCCACTTAGTGTTTGCTCTACTTCTTGGAGTCCTAGAGGCTAGAGGAATCTCAGTGTATGGTGTCTGTACTTCCTAAGGTTAGGAAAGCATCCATAGAGTTAGATGAGATAGATAACAAGAAATCCCTGTCAACCTGCCTTAGAATCATTGCAGCTTACGGCTTCTCAAAAAGCTACAGCTTTTCCTATCTGGACATTTCCAAATGGATCTTATGCTGGATTAGAAACAGTGTTTAAAGGCTTGCTGAGCTTTCTGCAATTCAAGGTAGGATGGTTTGACCTGATTATATGCTCACTGACTAGTACTTTGGATTTTGCTTCCAGTTATTCTTTGTGTTCCTTTTTATCCCTTCCCTTTACCCTCTTTCCCTGGCTAATGAATACTAGCTGAACTAGTTCCCTTTAATCAATTGCTCTCTGGCTTTACACCCCCGATCCTTCACAAGGAAAATGGTGACTTAAGATTTGGATCTTGCTGGGGCTACAGCAGTGCCAATCCAACTGGCTCCTTCCCAGCTTGGGTTCCCATCAAGGTAGCAGCCCCACATCCTGGACTGGCTAGCTGTTCTGCAAGGAGCCAAGGTTGTTAAACTTACTCCATGGCTTTGGAAAGCAAGAAACCTCCAGAGGCAATTGCAGCATTTACAAAGTTTGGAGACAGGCTGGGGCTTATAAGAGAAGGCATCTGTTTTTCCCAGGAGGCTATCTTGGTCATGTCTTCCAACATCTGGAATTTTCCAATCCACTCATTTTGTGGCTTTTACAGATAAAGTAAGTGTCATCAAACCACAGATGATTTGCCACATGTCGCCTCTGTAGACAGCCTCACGGGAGCAAAGGACTCTTGTGATCCAAATCCAACCAACTCTTAGGATCCAAACACAAAACAGGCAAAACAGAAAACCCAAAGCTCCTGCAGTTTGAAATCTTCTCACTGATAGAGGGGAACCAAGAGCAGACACGGAGTATAGTCAGGAATAATCGGACAATAGCAAATGTCCGCATTTAGCACCAGTGGGATGTTTTCATTTTTGTAATTTATAAATAACAATTCCATAGGATCTTCAATGAGCCCTTTGAAAAGTGCTCAATTGTACTTTTCAGCGGCAACCATGTCACAAGCATGCCAAAGCCAAGCTGTCTGACTCTATATGAGAGGGATTTTTTTGTGTGTGTGGTGGGAAAGTAACTTCTGAAACCCATGACTAGAAGGTGCATCTCACCCACTGGGACAGTCCAACCACCCACACTGAGAGCTGGGTCACCCCAAACTAGAGAACACATTTTCTCTTGGAATGCCTGAACTATGCTGCCTGGTAAATAAGTTTACATAGCTCAGTGTCAAGCTATTAAGTCAAGTCCACAAAATGGGCAGGAAATGCCAAGGAGGGGTGGACATGGGTGCCCTGAGCTACAGCATCACTTTAAATGGGACTGTTATTTACTTTCTTAAATAAATGTCACGTGGCAAAATCATGCCTTATACAAACCAGCTGAAGTGTGTGATGTAATCATGTTAACACGTTTTTATAGTCCTGGAGAAACGCAATGGATTGGGTCTATCAGTCATCATGCAAAGCTGAGTACGCAGTCCAGATGTTCATTATGTCCCAATCATGTGCTGGGAGCAGAGCGGAGGCTTTCTCCTTGCCCAGGAAGTCTGATTTTAGTCCTTGAAATAAAGATGCACTTGAAATCTTATATGTTTGGAATTATAATGCTAAATCCCAGAGTTCCAGGGAAATAAGCGTATGTGTGCAAAACAAAACAAACATGTGCAAGGCAGGGGGGAGAAGGGGAGAGCATAAGAAAAAGAGCAAGCAAAGGCAAAACCTCAGGACCTTGAACTGAGGTCTTTCCCAGCTCAGACTCATTTCTACATCAAATTGAGCCTTTGCAGGAGAGGTCTAGAGGCATGAAGAGTAAATAAAGTATAGACCAGATCGGCTGTGTCACTGAGTAACTAGCCTTTGTAAAATCAGACAGTTCAATGTCCTTTTACATCGGAAAAGAGGTGCTTTTATTTTTTTGTGTGTTGCTTACTCCTTTAAAAGGAATTAGTTTTGAAAATGGCACATTTTCCAATTCCCCAAACCTCCTGCCCATCTCTTCTGAAACCCTCTCCTCACACCAGCTAGAAGGAATGACTTGTCCTTGTCAACTCCCTGCTTGCCTTGCCCATACCTTCTCTCCTTGCATGTATTTATGTGCACATGTAGACATTTATTCATATATTTATTCCTTCATTCATAAAATAGTTATTGAACAAAATAGATAACATGCTGAGAACTGGAAATACAATCTATATTCTTCTATGTGTATTCTACTTAGCACCTGGAGTAATAGACTGTGGCACTTACCCGCTTTGAAAAGGGGCCTAGAAACACAGAGAAAATGAGCTCTGGGCACTAACTGTGGGCTTTCACTAAACAACATGAACTGAAAGTAATTTTGAATGCAGATAGAGACTAGGCTAAGCTTGAGGGAGGGTAGATGATTTAGAGTTGAAATAAGATTTAAAATATAAGAATCCAGAAGCAGTTCTTTAAAAAAAAATTCAACACATAAAAATGACCTGATATAGTAATCATGGTTTCAAAAGCAATAATAAAAAACTACAATCTCAAGTTGCCTCAAACCTCTTAGCTGGCAAAAGAAGCTTAGTACTAAAAGCTGAATCAAATATTCTCCTCATTTGAAAGTGTAGTTTCTATAAATTGAAAACATAGAGGTAGGAAACAAATATCCAAATGTTCTTGAAAAATGAACAAGCACATGGATTAAGAAGAAATCTCAGTTAACTCATTTGAATGCTACAGATAGAGATTTTACTATATTTGCCATGGGCCAGATAAGGTTTCACTATGCCTGCCTGGAGAAATTAAAATGAACAGAAGTAAGTCTTCTAAAATGACCTCTATGGTCTACACAGAACAGAAAACTCTTCAGTGTGGATGTTTGTATCTCAGCTGGTGCCCTCTTAACCATGGCCACCAAGCCAAAATCTCCAAACCAAAAAGTGATTGACTCAAGTCAATCACCCTGAATCACATTCTCTTGCTGTGTTGTCGTCAGGCTTGTGAGCTCTGCCACATCAGGCCAGTTTCGGATTTTAGAGAATCGGCATTATGATTCTGATTAAATGCAGTGAGTATTTGTGAAACCTCTGCTGTGTGCCCAGTTTCTTTGGTATGCCCTGTAAGAATACAAAGAAATTCAAGACATGATCTATGACCTTGAGGAACTTGCTGTCTTGTTTAAGAGACACTAAACACAAACAAATTAGAGAAACTATAACTATCAGCTGTTAAATTGAACACATGATCAATTTATAAATTGTGTGATTACTGTTATGTATTTTTTTTTTCCTCTGTTGGGAAGAGAGGCAAGAATGGGCCCTTGACCTTGCCTGGCAAACATAATCCATTTTTCCTTGTCTGTTTATCCACCTTCTCTTATAGATGGCTGTTTCAGATTTTCTCTTCTCTCTCAAGTTCTCCATTGCCTACACTACCAGCTTCACTCTTAGTTGAAGACCTTACATCCAGTTTCATCAAAGAAATAGAGGTAGCCAAAAGAGACTTTCTGCAAGCTCCTTTCACAATACTCACTTACCCACCATTTTTTTTTGTCACCACATATATGGTTTTCTTTCTTACTAGCAGACATAAAAGTCCATCCTTAGTTGAGGCCAACCATCATTTGCATCTCCTCTTGGCTATTTGAGGACCTCACTCCAGAAATTATTTTCCTCTCTCCTGTACTCTCAGTTAGCGCTCTCTCCTGAGTCATTCTCATCATCATGTAAGTAAGACGGCCTCCTTCCATCTTGATTCTTCTTCCCCGTGGAGCTGCCACTTTACTTCTCTCTTTCCTTTTGCCACAAGCATTATTTTGTTTTAATTTAAAAAATATCATTTTTATAGGGAGCGGGGAAAATTGCAATTTATCACTGCTAAGAATTTATAAAGGTCTGATTCCAACAGGAAAAAAAGGAAGGACCTCTTAAAAGTTTGCCAAAAAAAAAAAATTTGGGGATAAAAGTAAGGACATGTGTACTGTAGTGGGACTTCATAGCCAATAGTCTAGCAAGTGGATTAATATCCTCAGGCCTCTATTTCTTTGTGCAGCTCTGATTCCTTGGAGTAGATGGATATTTGGAACACAAATCACTGGCAAATAAAGAACTACTGCTTATATAACTGAATTATAACTATGATAATTTTGGTCTATTGGCAGGAAATAATTTAATCTATCTCAGAGAATCATACTGAAATTGTGTTAGATGAAGGTGGATACCTATTTGAGAAAAATCATAGGAAATCATAAAATGAGGGAGATAGAGCTCAACTGGTAAATTTCCAATACACTTCCTAAAAACAGTCAATCTGTGGACATCTCGATGAAGAACATGAACAACTTGATAAATACATACTTATCTCCAGCTTCAAAGGGAAACCAATCATCATCATCTTCTCGTCTTACCTCTGGGTACTTGGAATCTGGGATGGCAAATACAGAAAACCATGACCATCTTCTCTCTTCATGATTCCACCTTATCACTGACATCATAGAAGAAACTACAGAAATGCTAACCCAGCATTTGACAGAACCACTATACGTATTTTTGCTGAAGATAAGCATGCAGGGCAACTCTGCTACCAGTGCTTGATGTATCATGTTTCAAGACAAGAATCAGAAATACAGCATGGGTAGATGTATGGGGTTTTAGAATTGGAAGGGACCTTAAAAGCCATCTCAGGTTCAAGTGCCTATTCATTTGATACCTCAATGAAATGGAGGGGGAGCTGATAAGGATAATGTATAGAATAATGAAGTACACTGGGCCCAACTGGGCAAGGGAACGAGAAGGAAGGAGTGTGTATTTTTACTGCACATGCTCACAAATGTGGTACTTTGGAGAAAAGACACATGATACATAGGCTTCTTGGACACACTGATGGGCACCTGCCTGGGAATGCATTTCCTCTCTATTTGTATGCTTCAGAAAAGAGAGACAACATTTTAAAAGCAGAAGTTTAAAAACAGATTTTAGGGTGGGTGGAACAAGCTTAAATATGGTCCAGATTATAGAATAGAAGCAGCATCATGAGGGAAAGAATAAACAACTGTCCCCCATAGAGTTGCTGAAAATGAGACAAGATCTGGGTTTAAATTCCAGATCTGGGTTTAAATTCCAGAAGTATCTCTGAATAGTTTTATGGCCTTAGGTAAATTATTCATTCTCTCTGAGCTATTCTACCTACCATCCCAGGTTGAGGGAGATTAAGGTTTAAGTCCCAGCAATACCACTGACTGCTTGAATGACCTTGGGCAAGTTATCCATTCCCTAGAAACTACTTACTTATAAAATTGGGATATCAATACCTACTTCACAGATGGAGCACACAGAAGGTGCTAATGAAGCAGATGTTATTAGTATGAGGATATTTGTATATATTTAGTATAAACCACTAACCTATAAAGTTCTCTGATTTGGAAACTATTTTTTGTTATCAGCATACAGAGTTGCCTGATGGCCTCTTTTTGGTTGGAAAACTAGGTCAAGGTCAAGGTGACCTGTTTCAAACTGACTTGGGCATTTCCAAATTTATCTAAGCCTGGAGAAATAAACCAGCTAACATGAATGACTGCTAAAGACCTTAGAAATTTTATCACTGCTTATAAAATTTACCATATCTGTCCTTAACCCACCGTGGGTACCAAATCTAAAAAAATAATTACCCCCAAAGAATTTTAGATTCTGAAATTTCACTCAAATCATAAATAATAACATTGATCCTTCTGTCACAGTTACTAGCTCTAACTTAGAAAGACATGAAATTGAATATTATTTATCTGATTTTGATGATCTAATGATGAGAGAGCTGCAGCTGTAATCTTCGTTCCACCATATTAACTGAGGCAAAGTGAAGAGCATAAAGATGGGTCACAGAAAGTGAGAAGCAGAGGCTCAAAATCTCTTCATTTCAACTAAGGAAAACAGCCTCCCTTAAAAATACAGAGTTCCTAGAAAGGTTACAGTTTACCCAGAGCTTAGTAAGAATTGCTTTGGGATCCTGTATAAGGCTAACAGAGCTTCTCATGCTTTCTCACAAGACGATGTTGCTTTCCACACTTTCCACCCCATATCTGAAAACTACATCATCTCAGAAAGGAGGTTACAGCCAGAGCTGGTTACTAACTCTCTTCTAAGAGACCGTATGGACTAACTCCATCATGTTTTTGATCCCTCTTTACATTCTAGGTCACTTCTTATCATGGGGACTCTACATTGTTTGAGCATCCCTTAGTCTGACTTGATCTTTAATATTCCTTTCACCGAATTCTTCTAATGTGTCCTCAGGAACTCAGGACATGTCATCAGAAAAATCCCTTACCTCCTCATCTTCTTTTGCATCTACTTTTTGCTCTAATTAAAACCTGTCTGTTTCTCGAGGATAATAATTTTTCCCCGTCTTCCTTTGGGACTGTTTTCTTTTTTCTCGTATTTTGTGCATGACAGGGTCTGGATGATGGTGTCCTTCTTATTACTTAAGACTACTTTCTGATATTTGCTCTTTCTTCCCTAAGCTACTCTGATTCTAGCTCCTTTAGACTACAAGCTATCAGAATATGCCGCCTTCTCTCCCATCTTCTTGCAGTTACCCATTGTCTTCTTGGTCATTCCCCTTCATTTGTTGAAGATTTGTTATTTGAATCATTGCCTTTCTTTTCACCCTTGTTCTTGTTACCCTTCTGGAGGACTTCAGCATCCATTTGACAGCCTGGATATGAACTCTTTGATTTCCTTGTATACAATCATGTGTTCCTCCACTCTCTTTCAGATACCATCTCCCATACTTATATTCTAGATATCGTTATATAAATTGACTCCATCCCAGTTAACTCAGTTGGTAGAGCATCAGATTTTTAATCTGAGGGTTTAGGGTTCAAATTCCTGCTTGGGTAGCTGTGACTTTTAACCCTTACCCAGGTCACCAAATGCTATTATTTGAAAATCCCAATGTTGAAATATGCCCTAGAACTGTGAGCACATACTTTTGGAGCTTCAAGGGGCCACACAGGGGAACCTAGTCTGGAAAAAAAAACCCAATTCAAATGGAAACTAAACTGAGAAAGAAAGCAGATGAAGCCAAACCCTGATGACATTATTTAAGATCCTGGATCAAGACAAACATGTTACATGAGCCAATAAATTTTATCTTTTGTTTAACTTTGCTCAATGTTGCTTAAGTTGAATTGCATTTTCTATCATTTATAACCAAGCATTGTGACTAATACAGGTTGTACCAGAAATGTTGTAAATAGATGACATCACATGGAAGAGATTCTGTGAGAATAGAGCACCAGGAACAACCATATTCAGGGATGAATGGAAGGAGGCTACAAGGAACAGCTTACGATGTGAAAGAAGAACCAGCAATACCTAGTGCACAAGAAATGAAGAAATAAAAAATTCAGGAAAATAAAAAAGAAGAGAGGTTAGTAGTACTGGGTTCTATCTCAGAGTGTCGTCAGAGTCACCTAGAGCGCTTGCTGGGTCCCACCCAGAGTTTCCAGTTCAGTAAGAAGTCATGCAGGAGCCAAGAATTTAAGCTTCTAACAAGTTCCCAGGTAATGCACTCTCTTTCCTTCTTTTCTTTTCTTTTTCTTTTTCTGTCTTTCTTTCTTTTTTCTTTTCTTTTTGTTTGCTGGTTTATGGACCACCTTTGAGAACCACTGCTATACAGATTTTGAATAAGGTGAGATTCTGAAAAGCTTCTTTTGGATTTTAAAATATGGGAAAAGAAAACAGTATCTGTGTTGTGGGTAGAAAACGACACAGGGAGTTAGGAATGATGGGGAGAAGAAGTGGAGGCAGTGAGGATAGACGATTCTTTCAAGGAGTTAAATTAACAGAGACATGAAAGAGGGAGCCAGCTAAGGAGAGTGACAGGGAAAGCCTTTTCATTTAATGATGGGAGTGATTTGGGCCTATTTGTTGGATGAGGACAAAGGGCTTCAATGAAGCCTCGAGAAGCTCCAGAGGCCAGCTGAGACTAATGAGCGGAGGGGACCAAAGGACACAGGTGAGGCCCTAGGGTGGGGAGGTCAGCAACCAAGAGCAGGGGATGAAGGAGAAGTGCTGAGGTTTGTGAATGGAGAAGACCATGTTTAGATCGTCAGTTTTTTTCTCTCTAAAGTAGAAGAGAGGTTCATGGATTTGGAACAGGAGAGAGAATAAAAGAGCAAGGCATCTAAAGAAAATGGAGAAAGTTTAAAACAGCTTCTGAGAAGAATGGGAGAAAGTTGACCATGGACAGTTACAAGCTTTATGCAAAGCATCCAGGGTCCAGCTGTGGTTGGAGTTCATGATTATAGAATGGAGGGACTTCTTCCCAGCAGAGCTTGGCAGTCCTGGTTGAGGAGCAGAGAAGGCAGACTGTGGCATTTATCCAGGATAGGAGTGAATTTCCTTCTTGTTCTTTTAAAAACAATAATACCTCCATTAATTAGCACCCTGGGAATAAAGCTCTTTGCTATGAAAACAGGCAGTCTGAAAAAACAAAAACATGTCCATAAATCATGGGAATAGACCATTTGTAGCCTTATGACAATTTTGCTGTACAGTTTCTTTTTGTCCTAAACCAGACCTTAGTCTAGAGATCAACATGTCAAATCTCTGAAGAATATCTTCTGTCCTGGGTCCCTGAACCTATTTCAAAGGTCTGATATATATGGTCTCTTCAACCCTGTTCCTTAGCAAACCTGGGAAGGATTTGGTAACCAGTCTAGTTGTTGCTGATTAGGCTATTGGAATCTCTCAGTTATTTATTGCTTTAGTCCAGGTTATACATTTTAAATGCTTTGTTCCAACTGTGGAATAATGTTGAACTAAGCTTTCCTAGAAGTGTGTCAATTTAGAGGAGGGGAATTGCACATAATGAAGTTTGTCTGATCTCAGTGCTCAATACTGTATCCAGGGGTCAGCAGGTGGCCTGACATATAGAAAAAGCTCAACAGGTACCTCAACTGAATGAATGGACAAGTGATTCATTCTACATAAATGATTAGATGGTAAAACTGACCATGAGTAGCGGGTAGGGATGGAATTGGGTTGGGGATAGGAACAGACATTGTGGATGGAAGTGCAAATTATTACAACTGAGATAAAGGATACTTTTTAATTGAGCTTCCTCAGAAATCAACCTTGAGACAAAGATTTGAGGGCAAATAGTTTATTTGGGAGGTGATCCCAGGAGGCACTGGTAAGGGAGTAGGGAAGTGAGAGAAGAAAGGAAAAGAAGCCAATGAAAGGGAATGCTAATGAAATGGTTGCTACGGGGGCATCTGAGGTTCTATTCCACTGTTATTGGGCAAAGTTGTCCCTGCCAAAGGATGAAGAAAATGGGATATTTTTATATCAAATCTTATTTGTCATTGACTGAGCATTGTCCTTGGGTGTGTTCCCCACCATTTCTTCCCACCATTGCTGGTCTACCCTGTGGATGAATGAAGGACTCTTTAGAGCTAGGGAAAAATCCCTCAGGCAAAGAGGAGCGGGTGCTTGCTGCAGAAAACCAGGAGTGACTGAAGAAGGGAGATGGTGGGCATCAAGGGCAAAGCTGCAGGGCCTATTTGTCAGTATATTTCACAATTTTAAATGTGCATGTCTTTCGTGCAGAAATCGTGTTTGTACAAATTTTTGCCCTTGATAAATGCAAAAAACTTGAATAAAAAAACACACATAAACACACAATAGTCACTGCAGAATTATTTGTAGTAGCAAAATTTTGGATGTGATCTCAATCTCTACCAGTAGGAAGCTGGTTAAATATATTATGTCACAATCATATAGTGGGATCCTATATGGCTGCTAAATAAATAAGATTCTATTTGTACTGATACAGAAAGATATCCAACATATATCATTAATTTTAAAAAAGCAAGACATAAAGCTTTGAATAGTGTAGTACAATATGTATAAAATTATATATATATAAAATCACTGGAGATTATATACATATATGATATGATATAGATATGATCACAAGAAGGATACAGAAGAAGTTGGGAACAGTGATTCTCTTGGCATGGAAACTAGAAGTTGGGAGTGGGAGAAAAAGCAGACAAAATAAAAAGGAAACATATTTTTGTTACCATAATCTGTTGTACTAACTTTTAAATACGTTCTTGTATCACCTGTTTTAAGAAATTAAAATTTTAAGTGAATTGGACTAGTGTGTGTGTATGTGTGTATAGATTGTAGTTAATAACAAAATAGAAATTCTTAGCCCTGGACAGATAGCTTGGTGGATTAGTGTCATCCCAATACAAAAAGTAGAAATTCCTTCCCCTACCTCCGTTCCCACCTTCTATTCTAGTCCCGAGGGGATTTAATCTCAAAGGATGCCAGCAATTTCCTGGAGCTCTGAGATGTGCTGGTTTGGGACTATTCTATTCCCAGCCAGTAGGAAAGTGACCTTTTCCAGGCTCCGTTCCCAGTTGCATTTTTTACAGGTCTCTGCTTTCCTGGAACCAGAGAAATGGTGGCTGATGAATGTTTTTGAGACTAACACAAGCAACAAACACACTCTGGCCCCAGTTGGACTAGATGTTCTTGATACTACACTGCCAGTGAAATGTTCTCACCCTTGAGGACAGTCCCTCAAGTGGTCATGGCACTCAGGAGGGCAGGGACGCAGTACTCAGGGGTGCTCAGAATGTCTCCACATTTGGCCGGGCAGCAGCAAGTCACAGAAGTGTCTGATTAACATAGACCTTCATTTTGAGGAACTGGACCTTTTTCTTCTGGAGGGCTGGGGAATAGAGGAACTCATGTGCCCTTACGACACTGGTAAACTACTGCTGTGTCTTTTGCTTCCTCAGCCTCCCCCTGGAAGAGAGGATTGATCAGCTAATTGCTCAATTGACTCAGCACAGGCAGCCACATTCAGCAGAGACTGTCCAGATTAGATGGTCCATTCTTTGGTAGGAAGTTGGAGGGGAGGGGAAGGTACAGACTCCCATTTCTCTTAGTTGGCACCACTGCATAATAACAATAATAAAAGATCATACTTTCTCATCTGGATCATTGCAACAGCAAACCCTAAAGGATTCCCCTGTTTCTAGTCTTGCCACTTGTAAAATCATCTTCCAAGGTGTGGCCTAATGATCTTTCCACAACGTGGGTGTAATTCAAGCAGTCTGTTTTATGAACCCTTTCAGTGAAACCATATTTTTCTATGAAGTAAAACACATTTCACTAATCGGAGTACTCAAAGCCTTTCATGGTCTACTGCTTGCCAATTTTTCTAGCTGTGCCACTTATTTCCCAATCATTTGTATTTTGAGCAGTGTCTGTGAATCTCTATATGCTGCTCGTGGTCTGTGTATTTCCACGCACAGAAATACCTTTCCAGGCCTTCTGGGTTCCCATGGTCCTGATAGAATCCCTCTCTATCACAATACTTGTTATATTGTATTGTCATTTCATGTTTCTTTGCCTATGTCCTTTATTAAATGCTAAAGTTTTTTGGTAAAGACAGACTTCTACTTTTATATTCCCATGCCGCAGGTATTCAGAAAAGCTGTTTACATAGACCAACTTCCCTCTCTCCTGTTCCCGTCAAGTGCCTCAGCTTGAATGCTTTCAGCTTACCATTTGTGTAGGCATCTTGTTTTATTCTCACTGTAAGTGTTGCCGGTTGGGTTCCCCAAGAAGAAGGTTCTGAAGTGGAGATTTGAGTGCAGGAGGTTTCGGGGCCTTCTGTCTTGGACCAGCACCTGCAGAGGAAGTGAAAGAATGAGCTGGGGAAAGGGAGAAGTTGGAGCAGCAAGGCCTTAGCTGACCCCACAGAGAGCCCTGAAGCTGGGGCTGCCCTTCAGAGTTGGCCCACAATGGGGTAAGGAAGCTGAGCTTTTACAACCCTGCCTTGATCAGATGTTGGATGCAGGTTGCCCTTGAAGGGAGTTATGACCTTGGGCAAGGTGGTTCTTTGCAGCCCAGGGGTTTGCTGTAGAGGCCTCGGAGTTGAGAACTGTTGGTGGGCAACCCTTCCAGCCTTTGAATGAGAATCTGGACAGCACAGCACTCCGGCATCTGCAAACACAGATGTGAAGTGAGAATGCCAGTGGTCAAACATGAGCGCCACGGTTTGCTAAGTGTTACAGTTATCTATTGCTATGGGACAAACCACTCCCCAAACTTAGTGGCTTAAAAAAAGTCATTTATTTTTAGCACAAGTCTGCAATGGGGGTAAGATTCAGGGGAGGGGCAGCTCGTATTTGCTCTCCATGGGGTCACCTGGGTGGCTAATCAGAGCTGGGAAGGTCCCCTCACAAGAAGATTCACTTACCTGGCTGGCAATTTCAGCATGGACCTGTCCACAAAGGAGCCTGGGTTTCTCACGCATGGCAGCTGGATTCCAAGTGCTGCATTCCCAGATGGCCTGGTAGAAGCTGCACCACCTTTTCTGAATCTTGTTTGAGCCTTTCTCAAAATGCAGTGTGTATTCTACCTGCCTTAGGACTGCTCAGTCTGAGGCCCGTTGCACAATTCAAGGATCTCCATCCTGGCTATACATCCGAATTATCTGAGGAAGTAACTAAATATGCAGGAGCCCGGTAGAAATATGAATCTCGTGTTAGTCTGTTTGAGCTGTTATAACTAAATGCCACAATGGTAAGAGGCTGGCTGTCTCGCCACCAATAGAAATGTGTCACTCACTGTTCTGGAATTTGGAAGTCCAAGATCAAGGTGCCGCATGGTTGGGTGAAGGACCTCTTCTAGGCTGCAGACTTCTCGTTGTATCTTCACAAGGGGCTTCTCTGGAGCATCTTTTGTAAAGACACCAATCCGGTCCATGAGGGTGCCTTCCTCATGGCCTAATCACCTCCTAAACACCCCACTTCCTTATACTATTACCTGAGGAGTTAGGGTTTCAGTGGATGAATTTTTGTGTGCTTGTGGAGGTTGACACAAACATTCAGACCATTGCAGACCTACGAATTGAGGAAGTCTGTAATCAATCCCTGACATCCTTTTTGTTTGCTTGTTTGCTTTTTGTTTTTTTTTTGTTGTTTTTTTTTATTTTATAATTTTATTTTTTTAATGGGGTGACATCAATAAATCAGGATACATATATTCAAAGATAACAAGTCCAGGTTATCTTGTCGTTCAATTATGTTGCATACCCACCACCCAAAGTCAGATTGTCCTCTGTCACCTTCTATCTTGTTTTCTTTGTGCCCCTCCCACCCCCTATCCCTCTCCCATTCCCCCCTCCCCCCCGTAACCACCACACTCTTATCAATGTCTCTTAGTTTCACTATTATGTCCCACCTACGTATGGAATAATACAGTTCCTGTTTTTTTCTGATTTACTTATTTCGCTTCGTATCATGTTATCAAGATCCCACCATTTTGCTGTAAATGTTCCGATGTCATCATTTCTTATGGCTGAGTAGTATTCCATAGTGTATATGTGCCACATCTTCTTTATCCAGTCATCTATTGATGGGCTTTTTGGTTGTTTCCATGTCCTGGCCACTGTGAACAATGCTGCAATAAACATGGGGCTGCATGTGTCTTTACGTATCAATGTTTCTGAGTTTTGGGGATATATACCCAGTAGAGGGATTGCTGGGTCATAAGGTAGTTCTATTTTCAGTTTTTTGAGGAACCACCATACTTTCTTCCATAATGGTTGTACTACTTTACATTCCCACCAACAGTGTATGAGGGTTCCTTTTTCTCCACAGCCTCTCCAACATTTGCTATTACCTGACTTGCTAATAACAGCTAATCGAACAGGTGTGAGGTGGTATCTCATTGCCGTTTTGATTTGCATTTCTCTAATAGCTAAAGAAGATGAGCATCTTTTCATATATCTGTTGGCCATTTGTATTTCTTCCTGGGAGAAGTGTCTATTCATATCCTCTTCCCATTTTTTTATTGGATTGTTTGTTTGTTTGTTGTTGAGTTTTATGAGTTCTTTGTATATTTTGGATATTAGGCCCTTATCTGAGCTGTTGTTTGAAAATATCATTTCCCATTTAGTTGGCTTTCTGTTTATTTTGTTATCAGTTTCTCTTGCTGAGCAAAAACTTCTTAGTCTGATGTAGTCCCATTCATTAATTTTTGCCTTCACTTCTCTTGCCATTGGAGTCAAATTCATAAAATGCTCTTTAAAACCCAGGTCCATGAGTTGAGTACCTATGTCTTCTTCTATGTACTTAATTGTTTCAGGTCTTATGTTTAGATCTTTGATCCATTTTGAGTTCATTTTTGTACAGGGGGAGAGACTGTAGTCCAGTTTCATTCTTTTGCATGTGGCTTTCCAGTTTTCCCAGCACCATTTATTGAAGAGGCTTTCTTTTCTCCATTGTGTGTTGTTGGCCCCTTTATCAAAAATTATTTGACTATATATATGTGGTTTTATTTCTGGACTTTCTATTCTGTTCCATTGGTCTGAGTGTCTATTTTTCTGCCAATACCATGCTGTTTTGATTGTCGTGGCCCTATAATAGAGTTTGAAGTCAGGTATTGTTATGCTCCCAGCTTCATTCTTTTTCTTTAGGATTGCTTTGGCTATTCGGGGTTTTTTATAGTTCCATATAAATCTAATGATTTTTTGCTCTATTTCCTTAAAAAATGTCATTGGAATTTTGATGGGAATTGCATTAAATTTGTATATTGCTTTGGGTAATATAGCCATCTTGATTATATTTATTCTTCCTAGCCAAGAACAAGGTATATTCTTCCATCTCATTATATCTTTTTCGATTTCCCTTAACAATGGTTTATAGTTTTCATTATATAAGTCCTTTACATTCTTTGTTATGTTTATTCCTAAGTATTTTATTTTTTTTGTTGCAATCGTGAAGGGGATTATTCTTTTGAGTTCCTTCTCAGTTGTTTCATTGTTGGCATAGAGAAAGGCTATTGACTTCTGTATGTTAATTTTGTATCCTGCGACCTTACTGTATTGGCTTATTGTTTCTAGTAGTCTTTTTGTGGATTCTTTGGGGTTTTCGATGTATAGGATCATATCATCTGCAAAAAGTGATACCTTTACTTCTTCTTTTCCGATATGGATGCCTTTTATTTCTTTGTCTTGTCTGATTGCTCTGGCTAGAACCTCTAGTACCACATTAAATAAGAGTGGAGAGAGTGGACAACCCTGTCTTGTTCCTGATTTAAGGGGGAAAGCCTTCAGTTTAGTGCCATTTAATATGATGTTAGCTGATGGTTTATCATATATGGCCTTTATCATGTTGAGATATTTTCCTTCTATACCCATTTTGTTGAGAGTCTTAAACATAAAATTGTGTTGTATTTTATCGAAAGCCTTTTCTGCGTCTATTGATAAGATCATGTGGTTTTTGTTCTTTGTTTTGTTGATATGGTGTATTACATTAACCGTTTTACGTATGTTGAACCATCCTTGAGATTCTGGGATGAATCCTACTTGATCATGATGTATTATTTTTTTAATATGTTGTTGTATTCGATTTGCTAGTATTTTGTTTAGTATTTTAGCATCTGTATTCATTAGAGATATTGGTCTGTAGTTTTCTTTTTTTGTGCCATCCTTGCCTGGTTTTGGTATGAGGGTTATGTTGGCCTCATAAAATGTGTTTGGAAGTATTGCTTCTTCTTCAATTTTTTGGAAGACTTTGAGTAGAATAGGAACCAAGTCTTCTTTGAATGTTTGATAAAATTCGCTGGTATAGCCGTCAGGGCCTGGACTTTTATTTTTGGGGAGGTTTTTAATGTTTTTTTCTATTTCTTCTCTACTGATAGGTCTGTTTAGGCTTTCTGCTTCTTCTTGACTCAGTCTAGGAAGGTTGTATTTTTCTAGGAATTTATCCATTTCTTCTAGGTTGTTGAATTTAGTGGCATAAAGTTTTTCATAGTATTCTACAATAATTCTTTGTATATCTACGGTGTCCGTGGTGATTTCTCCTCTTTCATTTTGGATTTTGTTTATATGAGTTCTTTCTCTTTTTTCCTTGGTAAGTCTTGCCAAGGGTTTGTCAATTTTGTTGATCTTTTCAAAGAACCAGCTCCTTGTTCTATTAATTTTTTCTATAGTTTTTCTGTTCTCTAATTAATTTATTTCTGCTCTGATTTTTATTATCTCCTTTCTTCGGCTGGTTTTGGGTTGTCTTTGTTCTTCTTTTTCTAGTTCCTTAAGGTGGGAAGTTAAGTGGTTCACTTGGGCTCTCTCTTGTTTGTTCATATATGCCTGAAGCGATATGAACTTCCCTCTTATCACTGCTTTTGCTGCATCCCATAGATTCTGATATGTCGTATTGTCATTTTCATTAGTCTGTATATATCTTTTGATCTCTGCACTTATTTCTTCTTTGACCCATTCATTTTTTAGAAGTATGTTGTTTAGTTTCCACATTTTTGTGGGATTTTTTTCCTCTTTTTTGCAGTTGAATTCTAGTTTCAAGGCTTTATGATTAGAAAATATGCTTGGTACAACTTCAATTTTTCTGAATTTGCTGATATTGTTTTTGTGGCCCAACATATGGTCAATTCTTGAGAATGATCCATGTACACTGGAGAAAAATGTATACTCAGTCACTTTGGGATGAAATGTCCTGTAGATGTCTATCATATCCAGGTGCTCTAGTGTTTTGTTTAAGGCCACTATGTCTTTGTTGATTCTCTGTTTGGATGACCGATCTAGAGCCGTCAGCGGTGTATTGAGGTCTCCAAGTATGATTGTATTTTTGTCAGGTTTTGTTTTAAGATCAATAAGTAGCTGTCTTATATATTTTGGTGCTCCTTGGTTTGGTGCATATATATTAAGAATTGTTATGTCTTCTTGATTCAATGTCCCCTTAGCCATTATGAAATGGCCATTTTTATCTCTGAGTACTTTTCCTGTCTTGTAGTCAGCATTATCCGATATGAGTATTGCTACACCTGCTTTTTTTTGGATGTTATTTGCTTGGAGTATTGTTTTCCAGCCTTTCACTTTGAATTTGTTTTTATCCTTGTTACTTAGATGAGTTTCCTGTAGGCAGCATACAGTTGGATTTTCTTTTTTAATCCATTCTGCTACTCTGTGCCTTTTTATTGGTGAGTTTAATCCATTTACATTTAGTGTAATTATTGATACTTGTGAGTTCCCTATTGCCATTTTATATCTTGCTTTCTGTTAGTTTCGTGTCTTGTTTGATCCTTCTCTTTCGTTTTTCTATCTTTTGTTTTTATTTGGTTGTATTCCATACATCTTTCCTCTGTTGCTATCTTTTTTATCTCATGTGCTTCTGTGGTGGTTTTTTCAATGGTGGTTACCTTTGAGTAATGAAAAGGGTCCCTACCCTGTTCATTGTAGCGAACTATTTTGTGAGTACTTTTGCACTCCATTGTCCTTTGCTACTGTTAATCTCCGTCTTCTCCCCCTCTTTCTTTTTGTTGTTGTCACAGTTTAAATTTGGTTTTATTGTGTTCTTCTTGGAGCTTTTACTTGTGGCTCTGTTTTTTTTTGTTCTTTGTATCTGATTGGAGAACCCCCTTTAGTAATTCCTGGAGTGGGGGTTTTCTGATGATAAATTCCCTCATCTTTTCTGTATCTGTGAATGTTTTTATTTCTCCTTCGTATTTGAAGGATAGCTTTGATGGGTATAGTATTCGTGGCTGAAAGTTCCTCTCTTTCAGGACTTTAAATATTGGGGTCCACTCTCTTCTAGCTTGTAGAGTTTCTGCTGAGAAATCTGATGATAATCTAATGGGCCTTCCTTTATATGTTGTATTCTTCTTTTCCCTGGCTGCCTTGAGAATTTTTTCTTTGCTGTTGGTTTGTGTCAATTTCATTATGATATGCCTTGGAGTAGGTTTGTTGGGGTTAAGAAAACTTGGAGTTCTGTTTGCTTCTTGAACTTGAGGCTTTAGTTCTTTCCACAGGCTTGGGAAGTTCTCATCAATTATTTGTTTAAGTATGTTCTCCATTCCATTTTCTCTCTCTTCTCCCTCTGATATACCTATTATTCTTATGTTATTCTTTTTGATGGAGTCAGATAATTCTTGTAGGGCTATCTCATTTTTTTTAATTTTTGAGTCTCTTTCTTCTTCTCTCTGTTGTGCCTCAAGTTGCTTGTCTTCTATTTCACTAATCCTCTCTTCTATCTGACCTGTTCTATTAGCTAAGCTTGTTACTTCGTTTTTCAGCTCGTGAATTGAGTTTTTCATCTCTGTTTGATTTGTTTTTATAGTTTCAATTTCCTTGGACATATATTCTTTGTGTTCATGGAGTTGTTTTCTGAGCTCCCTATATTGCCTTTCTGTGTTTTCTTGTATATCTCGGAGGATTTTTAGGATTTCTATCTTGAATTCTCTGTCATTTAGCTCCAAGGTTTCCAATATATTAAATTTTTTCTCCATAGATTTTTCCTCATCTAGCTGTGTTACCTCTCTTTCTTTTGTATCCATGATATTCGATTTTCTCTTCCTTAATGGCATCTGAGGGTGGTTTTGTTGATAGTATTAATGAGATTTAATAAAGAATAAAAAGTTAAAAAAAATAAAAAAATAACAAATCGAAAAGAGTTGTTTTTTTAAAAAAAAATTAATAATGAAATAAAGAAAAATAAAATAA
Organism: Saccopteryx bilineata; assembly: GCF_036850765.1. NCBI lineage: Eukaryota > Metazoa > Chordata > Mammalia > Chiroptera > Emballonuridae > Saccopteryx > Saccopteryx bilineata. The sequence goes on from NC_089490.1 coordinate 104,152,766, forward strand.
AATAAAAATTTTTTAAAAAAGGAAATTATTCCCCCCCTCTTTTTTTCCTCTCCTCTCCTCTCCCCTCTTTCTTGAGAAAATCTTGTGGTGGACTGTGAGTTATAACAAACAATGCCTGTGATGGAGGGCCTGAATTGGGGAAAAGTAATAAAGGGGCAAAAAAGAGAGAAAGAAAAACAAAAAAATAAAGGAAAAAAAAAAAAGAAAAAAGAAAAAAAAAAGAGCGTATGGACCCACAAAAAGCAAATAAGGAAAAAATTTGGGTCAAGAATAAAATGATTTGCTTTAGGTGTTGGTTTTCTAAGAGTTATGATGAGAGGAATAAGAGGAAAATGGAAAAATGGGGGGACAAATTAAAAACTTACTATTGTATTTAGTGGAACAAGAACTAGATAATATGGAGAGCCAGGGATGGGAGCACTGCTAGTGAGTTAAAAAGGTGAAGTAAAAACCCCCCAAAATGCCACAAACATAGGTTTGAGTCCCAGATAAGATAATTTGTTTGTTATTGAGGTTTGAATGAGAGGAGATGTAAAGGAGAAAGGAAGAAACTAATATAGAGGGAGAAAAGAAAGAGAGAGAGAGAAAAAAAGAGGGAACCACTAAAAGAAGAAAAGAGAAAGGAGAGAGAGAGAGAGAGTTAAGGGTTTTGGAGTGCAACCCTCATAGAGAGAAAGGAAGAGAAGAGAAATGATAATGGGAGATGTAACACTTATGGGTAGTGTAGTTCAGGGAGAGGAGAGAGTAAGACCGGTAGAGAGTTAATCGGCCAAATTGGAGGAGGAAAAAAAAGTCTCAAGAATGAAGATAAGAGAAACAAACGAACAAATATAATAAAATGGGATAGGTTATAAAGTCTGCAGATTATTCTTGATTTTGAGAGGTTATCTTCTTGCTTTTTCTTTTCTCTCCCTCTTCCTGGTCGGTGACTCTGTACCCCGGGTTCTGCCCCTTTGGCACGCTCAGGTAGAGGTTTGCAGTTGATAAGTCTCTATGGCAATGTCATGTATTGTGCTTTATTCTCGTTGGGAGTCGAGGCTCATTAGCATTTATAGGCTCCGACAGTGAGAGAGTCCGTGTTCCTGGAGCCTTTCTCCTAGTCTTTCCTTCCTCAATTAGTAGCCTGATAGTCCAGGTATGGGGTTGCTGCTGCCTCTGCCTGGATAGTAAGAGGCTCAAATTGCTGGCAACTCCCCACTCTATTTCCACTCAGCACAGGGCTCTGGGTAAGGCTCAGTCAGTCAGAGCTGCTAGCATAATCAGGCGGGCTTTCCGCCCACTCGAAGACCTCTGGCTCTGCCACTCTATCCGGTAACACAAGCGGGCGCCCACTTCCGGGGCGCTTGGAGGAAACTCTCACTCACTGTCTGCAACCAGGATATCCGGCCAGCAGTCTCACGCTCTGAGTGAAACCCCCAACCGCAGGGAAAAGTTGCAGCGTTGGAATTGAGTCTCGCTCCGTCCCCGTGTGCGGCTTTTGCAAGGCGCTGGGGCGGCCCGAGATTCCGCTTTGGCCCACACAAAGGCCCCTGACTCTGCCCCTCTGTGCGATAACACGGGCGCGCACTGCCGAGGCACTCGGAGGAATCGCTCACTCCTTATCTGCGCGCGCACACCAGGATATGAGGCCGGCCGCGGTTCCCTCTGAGTGAAACAGCCTCCAGCACGGAAAATCTCCACCGTTGGTAGTAGTTCTCACTCCCTCCCGTGCGTGGCTTTCCCAGGGCGCTGGGGCTGCCCAGAGACTCTGCCCTCGGCCCACAGAAAGGCCTCTGACCCTGCCTCTCCGTGGGGCAACACGGGCACCCACTTCCGCGGCTTAGGAAGAAATCTCTCTTCCACTAACTGCGCACCGACCAGGAGACCGGGTAAAATGGCCGCTCCGCTTGTCTTTCTTTGTTTGGGTTTGGCGCGAGTGTTAGCTTGTATTGCCCGGGTTGCCACAGGATCAGATTTTCCTCGGCTTGGATCTCTGAGCCACAGCCTGGTTCGGCCGTTTTTGCTGCGGCGGCCTGGATCTATTCACCCCCTTTGCCCGCCTCAGTTTCTATATTCACAGTTACCAGAGAAAGCCGCCCTGTTTAGGTTAGTGAGGAAGGCGGAGCATTTCTTACTCCCTATTTCCTTCGGGGTTTGGTTATATATTTAGCCAATTTTTCACTCAATCATACCTTTGGGTGTATTGCGAAGAATCTGGAAGCTCCAAGTATAGGTTTTTCTGTTTCTGGTTGAAGATCTTGTTGAGTTTTGGGGGAGATTTATCGGTATCGCTTCCTACTCCGCCATTACTCTGACGTCATCTCTGCTTTTTGTTTTTAAAACAAACGTCCTTGGTCATTCTGATGTATATTCAGGTCTAAGAACCACTATTCTCTACTTCCTAGAACCAGGTCCCCCTAATACTTATGTGAGAGTTCAAGGGATGGTATTATTGTTGGACTCATCACCGTCTCTGACTCTGTCTTACCATTGTGGCATAAAAATATCATGAGAAAGGCTATTAGGGGAACTTTTCCACCACCTGTCCTGACTCTTCCTCTCAAGTACAGCTTCTCCTCTGAAGCGAGAGGGGCACAGGGAGTTGCAATCCAAGTCTTCATTCTGGTGCTACAGAGAATGAGAGAGGCCAGGAAAGTACAGGTGATAAAACCTGAGAGAGGAAAACAGGACATGGGCAAGGGAGCACCTTCAGGCCCAGCGCTGTGATTGTTGGGCTTTTGTATCCACCCCTCTCCTGCCTTGAATATTAGACTATTTTTAGAGGATCTAAACATGAAATAGAAATGCAAACAGTAGATCTCAACAGTCAGAGCAGGAGAAATAAACAATTTTTATGTCATTATTATACATATGAGCTCATTTAAACCTCGATACTTTGGAGGAGTGTGGCAGTTCTATTTCCACTTTCCATATTGAGGCTGGACTTTATATACAGGGGATGTGATTTCTACATATAGCAGAGAGGTCTGGTGAGTTGCACAATTGGCCGGGCGGGAATGTCTCCCCGGTCTTCAGGTATAAGAACGGCAAGAAATAAACTTTCTAATTATGGTTCTCACATTCATAAGTATTTAAAAGTATTGTTATGGTTTAGGAACTGGCTTTTTAGAAATTATATATTCTTTGGATATGGGAAGAGACACTTTCTTTACCGTTTTGCTCATTTAATCTGTTGCAAGACTTGAGAATGTTTTGCAAAGTTTGACAGGCTCTTAGATTTTCAAAAAAAATTTTTGTAACTCATGTCAGATGGAAGTCGCCAACTCCCATAACTATACATGCTTGCTGACTGAGAAATTCGTGGGTCGTGGGACTGTCACTGCTAAAACTGGGAAACTCTCAGACAAGCTGAGGAGAGCTGGGACAAGTCAGACTGCTGGTGTCCCATCTTGGATACAGAACTCAGCTACTTCATAATCCTCAGAAAAAACAACCTATTCACCAACTTTTGTGATCAGTATTTCTCCTGGCTTTCCTCTTGCCCCATTCCTCACTTTTTAAGGAACAAACACACAGGAGTTCTGCACTCCTTTCCAAAGCTGGGAACCAGCCGTGTCATGGACCCCAGGCCTCAGCTTCTCATCCAAACAAGCTTATCATAGCATTCCTAGGAACAAACCCCGCTGTCTCTGAGAGGAACGCTGGCAAACTCAGTTTCCATCTTGTCTTGTTACTGTTTCTTTTCCCTCACCTTGTTCCAAATGGATCTTTTTGTGAAGGCCCCCCCCCAATCTGTGAAAATCTTTCCCCATTCATTATGTGAACCCCAATGAACTTACTACATAGTGTCTTCTATAAGGATAAGACTAGCTCCACTGCCTAAGACAAGTCATTAGGCTCCTCTGAGCTTAGATGCCTCATTAAGAACAGGAGGAGCAGAATAAATTATTTCTAAGATTCCTTCCTGCCTGCATATTCCATGTCTCATTCACTAAGCTGAATGCACCTAGCAAGGCAATTTTTTACACATAGTCCGGAAAACTCACAATAACACTCTTTCAATATGTACCGATACAGAGTAGGGAAATAACAAAAGTGGATCCTTAAATCTTTTTATAACTGTGGGGGAAAAATGGCCATTTGCAAACCTACCAATGAGAGTGTCCTCATTTTCAGATGTCTCTCCTCTCTGCCTGGTTCCCCTAGGTGGGAATACTATTTAAAGAGTTGTTTTTTGAGGTCACTACTTAGAAACAAAGAGTTGCATCTTCCCGCCCTCCCCCAACACACATTCCAATTCTGAAAGTGTTGTTAAGTACTTTATACCAAGTTCAGGAAACCTGGAACATCTAGAAATACACAAAGAATGACAAAACCAATAATCCCTTCATATGTATGAGGGATATATGAAATAACCACTGTTAAACTTTGGTATATTTGGTTAAAAATAAAAAGATAAACATTGTACTGTGTGTATTATCAACTTCTTTCACTTAACAATAGATTATATTTTTCATTTCATTGTGAGAGATTGCATTTCATCATCAATTGTATTCCGTTTTGTGGGTAACCATACTTCATTTAATCAAGCATCTCATGTCGGATATGGAAGGGTTCTCCCATCAAGATTTTACAAACAAATGTCTAATGAATTACTTTCTCACCATGTAGTCTTAGCGGTGAATTTCTGAAGTACAAATGTTATACATTTTTGGGTTTTTAATATGGACTGTCAAATTGTCTCCCAAAGGCTGTTCTCAGTTTATACTTTCTCTAACAGGATACAAGTGTGGCTCCTCTTTGCAACCTTGCCAACAAGTAGTTATGACTGGTGATCACATTGGCCACGGGCTTCAGGGAGTGACAAAGTCCAGTGTGACAGCTGAACTTTGACATTGCTCTTTGATACTGGTGTGTTTATAAATGATCTAAAAATAGAAGAGAAAGCAAACAGACATCGATCATTTAAAGACAGAGTCACCCACTGAGTACTGAAACATCTAAACGTACCTCAGGGATTCTTAACCTGATGTGTGTGAACCTTCCCTTGGACCTTCATTCTGCTCGACCTCAGTGTCTGCTCCAGCCTGAACAAACTCACTTCTGTAGGAACACTTGAGAATAAATAAAGGGTTTATAAAAAAAGAAGGAGTTTAGGGAACTTGCCCATAGTACGTATACTTAACATTTGGATCAACTTATTTCATCCTGACAGTATAGTGAGGGGACTTTTTTGTACCTAATGGGGAAACTGACAACACGAAAGAGAACCTAAAACTACCTTCATGGTTATACAGCTAATGAAGAACAGACAGGGGAACTGAACCGTGGGTGTTCTGACTCTGAACTGGTAACTGTAACACAAAGGTCTTTCTAGAATGGAAGAGTGATGCTGGGATTAAACATAAAGTGTTATAATAATATTAGGCTAACAGCATAATGCCTAGCACACAGTAGGACTTGCATTTGTGCTGAGGGAGTGAATAAATGTCAAGACTTCCCTCTTATCCTTGGCTTCCTGTGTCCTAAGCAATAGCAAAAGGATTGGTAAGGCTTTCTCCCCCATAGAGTGGTTTGGTCCCAGTTTTCATCCTTTAATTAAGGTCCATATGTAAATGATATGATGGCTGGGATTTGCTATAAAATGATCTAGTAAAACACAGCACAAAAACCCTGAAGGACAGTGGGGAAACAGGGCTGGTAAATGCGTGTGATTATTGAAGTTGAGTGATGGGGTGTAGGGGTTTATTATACCGTTTCTTCAGTTTGGGGTACATTAAATACTTGATAACACAAAGTTTAAGATAGATCTATCATTTCTGCTATGTTGAGTTTAATTTTTTGAGATACTGTGAACATTTATATTCTTTTTAGAAGATTCAAATTTAAAAAAAAAAAAAGGAAAAAAATTCCCAGCATCCCTCTGGTATCTCAAGCTGTCAGGGTATGAAATTGAGCATAAACTAATTCCCAGCTTGAGGAGGAGGTCAGGGAGACAGCTTTACAGTGAGCAGTACCCTCCTATGTTATAGACCATCCTCCTACTGACTTGTCAGATAGCTGGGGAGAAGAAAAAACAACGTATATATCAGTGTTCTGTACTGCTGCCTCCAGCTTAGAATCACTGGGAAGCTCTCAAAGGCACTAATGTGTAGCCCCAACCCCAAGCCTCCTGAGCCTAAATCTGACAGTGGACCCCAGAGAGTAGGATTTTTTAAAAGCTCCCTATGTGATTCTAATATGCAGTCAAAGTTAAGAACCACTGGTCTGTAAACCACCCGGCACCTTTTTGATGCTCACAAAATGCTGATTGAAAATGAATCTGGAACTAGTTACCCAGTATGTTGTGTTTCAGCCATTTGATAAAGCCTTTTATGGGAAAGAATTTATACTCTACCTTTAGTCTCCTCCAGTCCCCAACCAGGAGATCTAACTTCCAGAGGCTATAAACTTATATCTTAAGCTTTTGCTAGAGCAGGCACTCTTACGCCCAAGAGAATACTATGGTGGCTGTTAGTGAGAGCCTGGAAAGATAAGAACAGTTTCAAAAATGTTTTTCAGGGCATCACAAAAACCCCATTGTAACATAACGCTCTTTGGAATAACATTAAAGAAAAGTGAATTATGCCCATTTATCAAAGGGAAAATGAAAACCCCTTGGATACAAATTTTATTTTGAAGCTGAAGCCTTTAATCAAATTGACAACACAAGATATGGTCCTTCTACGAAGGGAGGAATGATAAGCAGACATTTGCAGTCTCACCACGTGGCTGCTGGATTTTAACTCTCTGTTCCACCTCTGATGTGTTGAGAATGGACAGATTTTCCTAATGGTTGGGGAGAGAAAGGGAGTCCTTACTCTGAGTTAGTTAACTGACTGAGGAGGTGTAAACAACTCCACACATTTTTCTTCCCTCACCTGGGTGTCTTGAAATTTGGAGAGAATATTCACTGAGCAATCACTTCAAACAGATTGACAAAACAAACAAACAAACAAACAAACAAAAAACAAAAAACCCTCTAAGCTCTCATTGCAGATAACTCTCCCGTGGAGTGATAGAGTAAGTGAGCCTAAGCTTTACGTGTAGGGGATGTGGGGGGTGCCCATATTTTCCTCTTTCCAAAGCTAACCGAGCAAAGAGTAGAGGAACAGGGTGGTCAAACTGAGCAAATAAATCTGCAGAATGCCCTGTGAAACTTGAATTTCCTGATATATATTGGCAAATATTGCTTAGAATATACTTATACTAAAAAGTCTATTTTTATTTAAAATGTTTAAAATGTAAGTGAAACTAGCCATCCTAGTATGGTGTCAGTGGAGAGCACCAGGCAGCTTGTCTGGCGGTGGTGGTGACAGTTGGGCACAACCAACGAGGTCGCTGGCATCAAGATGGACAGGATGGACACTGAAAGAGATAGTGCTGTGTTTACAACAAGATCGGGTCTTTATAGTTCATACTTTATCTTGGAAGGAGAGACCTGAGTCACCTAATCTAAAGTCAATGGGTGGATTATAGATTCATGGCATGTAAATAGTTATGAAGCAGCTCGATTCATTTTTGTTTTGTACCAACTGGCCAAGTCTCCTTCTTATGAAGTAGGGCGTCTCTCAAAGTCACAGTCAATTGTCAATGCCATGGAATCCTCCAGGCGGGGGATCGGACATCTCACCCCAGGTACTGAGCCACAGCCACATGTCTTTCTTAGACGTGAGCAGCATTGATTGGGTCCTAGAGAGATCCACTATCCACTGCTCAATTTCCATTTAGGGTTCTTAGGAATAATTTTTTTTCCTCACTAATACTTAGGCTAAGCTATTGAGAAACACTAGAGGGATGGAGAATGAGCCTGGATTAGCAGTGGCTGGGAAGTATGTGCCCCTGCCAGACAGAGCAGACTGCCTTGGAAAGCCCTATTGGAAACCCTAGAGCCTTCCCATGAGAGCTGCACTTTAGCTTAAACAACAGAAGCATAAGCAGCAGCTCATGGTAAAAGCAGAGCAAAAGGTAGAACCCTAAATTCACAATAGGGACTGTTGTCACTTGTCACTTGGGGATTTCCAGGAAAGCAGATTCTTGGGAATGTCTTTCTTTGCCAGTGACCTCATGTGTTTATTTAACTGTCCAGCTGAGGGCTCACCCTGACTTTTCAGCAACTAGGCAGAGTCTGTGGATCAAGGGTGACAACTCGGATCTGAGGAAGGGAGAGCTGCCCAATAGGGCTGCAGGAAAACTATTCAGGAAACTTCTGCTTTTTAGGATTAAAAAAAATTTTTTTTTCTCCCTCTCATCACAAGATGCTGGTGACTGAGCTGTCATCCTCTTATCCCGTGATCATGATCATGACTGTGCTGAGTTGACTCGGCTAAAGTCAAGCTGGCAAAGGGCAGTTTCAGACCTTTCAGGGGGACAAAGAGATCTGCAGGCATGGGGTAGGGGAGGCGGAGAAAGGACAGGAAAAAGGCAAAGTGTGGTGTTTGTCAAGACAGTGCTGTCTTGTAAGGGAGACTGGGAAGGTGGGAAATAGTGATTGAAAGGGAAGAACTGCTTCTTTGCACAGGAAATTTCTTCAAGAAAAATCTTCTGGAAACATCCAGCAGCTTTTACCCTGGCAGAGAGGGGAAAGGACACCTGGAAAGCGACAATGGGACAAAGGAGACTTCTGCTTTCATTTGATCACTCCCCACACTATTGGCTTAGATTAGTTTGTATAGCTCTTGTTTTTAATTGGCCATTTTAGAAAAGACCGATTTAATTAAACCCAATTAAACCATAGGGACTTCATCCTTCATTTTCTATGATCCAGGAAAAAGGCTTCATCTACCAGCTGTGAGGACTTGGCAAATTATTTCACCTTTCTGTGGCCTGTTACCTCATCGGGAAAATAGGGTTAATAACAGTGCCAGCATCACTGAGTGGCTGTGAGAGTTCAGTGAGAGGAGGTGTGTCCGTGCCAAGCGCTGGCTGTCACAAGCTGGCTATCTTAGGTATCACTGACATTGTTCAAATGCTGTCCTGACACAGACCCCAGCATTAGGTTCGTTTGTCCTAAAGACAGTACTTAATAGTCATGGCAAGTGACCACAGCAGCTGGGGTTGTGATGGCCAAAGGTGACGATGATGGTGGTAGAGAGATGATCTCTGAATGCCCAGCACACCAAGAGTGGGGACAGGAGCAGCTGTTTGGGACTGAAGCCATAAGAACAGGCAGAAGGCAAGGTTGATGGGGTCACAGATACACCTGTCATCATCTTAGTAAAATAAATTGTCTGCCCTTCGTCATGTCCTGAATATATCTGAAGTAGATCTGAGAGGAACAGAAACCACGGAGTGGCTCAAGTGTTCTTTAACTTGGTGAAAATGTAATTTTCCCTGTCTCTCCTACTGCACCCCTTAGAGTTGTGTATGTTCCCACTGAATATGTCCTGGGCTGGAAGGATTTTGGTTACATATGGATGAACTAAGTCATTGGGTTATATAAGGCTGAGAGGAACCGTACAGATCCACCTGACAGTATCTCAAGTCATACAGACCATGGCTCAAATTAACTTGTAAAGTTAGGACAATTATTTGTCTTGTGAATAAGAAGTCTAGCAGTAAGGTGCACTTCCGTTTTGGTTGATTCAGTAGCTCGAAAATATGCCACAAAGTTCAAGTGTGCTGACTTCCTTCTCCACCATCCTTGCTGCCCAAGTTATGTTTCTTGGGCTGCTTTTTTCATGTGGTCATAGGGTGTTGTCAGAAGCAGGTGAATGACATGCTTTACTGTTTCCAACCACTAGAGGGAGAGAGAAAGGAAGGGGGGGAGGAGGAGAGATTTACAAAGAGATAGATAGATAGATGATAGATAGATAGATAGATAGATAGATAGATAGATAGATAGATAGATAAAGCATGTCTCTCCTCCAGCCACAGAAAGAAAAGTCCATCTCTACCGTCAGATCAATTTAGGATATGCGCTCACCACTGCACCTGTCATAGTGGCCAAGGTGAATGGCATGTGCCGCAGGAGTCATAAACCAATAATTAACAAAGGGGATGAAATGATGAGCTCGGACAGGGGTTTCAACCTTGGCTATATTGACATCTGAAGATAATTCCTTATTGTGGGGGCTCTTCCATAGATTGTAAGATGTTTACCAGCATTCTTCATCTCTACCCACTGGGTGCCAAGGGCTGGGTGTGGTGTGGGATAGAGGTGAGGCTAAGAGGAGGGCAGGGACTAGAGGAGGCAGGACCTTAGAGGCCATGTTAAGGATTTCAGTTTTTGTCCTAAAATCACCAAGAAATTACCGAAAGGCTTCAAGTAGATTAACTCTAGCTGGGGTATGCAGAAGGCATAGATGCCTAGGAGGGAAAACAGTGGGACCAGTTAGTGCAGTAGAGCAGGTGATCCATAATGGTAGCTTCAGCAAGGGTGGTGGAAGTAGATCATCCAATTCCCTGCAGAGCCGTGAAATAAATGGATGTATCCAAGTGCTATTTAGGAGTTAAAATATATAAAACCCGGTGCTAGAGTAGATTTGGGAGGTAAGGAAAGAAAGATATTAATGATGACTCACAGGCTGCTGGTTTCCTCACTTAGGAGGACGATATTTCCTCTCAGGAGGTGGGGGACATTGGAGAGGAATCAGACTGTAGAGGGAAGTTCAAGTTCAGGATATGCTGAGTTTGAAGCCTTTGTGTTATCCACATAAAATGGTCAAGTAGGCAGAAAGAGGTACACGTGTGGTGTTCAGGGAAGATAGTAATCGGTGCTGTGGGTGATAATAATCAGAGACTCACCTTGAGGGACTCTGACATAGGATGGAAAGCCACAGGTCTTGGGAGGAGTAGAAGGGGCCCAAGGGGAGGAGTGTGGAGAGCATGTTGGTGGCGAGAGCATGTTGAGAGCGAGGGCTTGATCAGCAATGTTATACGCTGTTAAGAAAAGATGAAAGCTAAGGACCAACATAGTGTGCTTTGAATTTAGTTTATACTCCTCCATGGTTACTGTAGAGCAGAAAGCTCAGTGTCTATACTAAGGATGAGGGAGAGCTTCTGTAGTCAAATGTAGTTGAGAAATGCTATGTTAAAATTTAGCAGTTATCTGCACCGTGGGACTTTTTTTCATAGCCTTGTACATAAGCGTTCACTGTCAGTGTCCAAGAGGGGTATCAAGTAAGTACTATTTCCTCTCGGACCACAGAGCTCTCCATGTGCTTAGCACCTTGGGGAAGCTGGGTTTCAGAGCACACATTCTGGGAAACGCTGAGCAGGATATGCCTTCCCGGTATGGTAGAAGAAGCTTGGTTGGATTAGCAGGCATGGAGGGAACTTGTGTGGGAAGCACAAGGACTTCTCCAAGACCATCACTTCTGTGAGCACAGGCCTCAGTCATACTGGGGCAATTTGCTTCTACTTTGAAATATGAAATCATATGCAGAGACAGCCAATAAACCTTTGTATGTGGCATGAAAGAATACAAGGCAGGGTGTAAATCTACTGGCTCTGAGTTCAGCCTGCCTGGAGTCCACAACAAAAGTAGAGTGTGTGTTCTTGAACAAGTTACTTAACATCTCTGTGCCTCAGTTTTTTTATCTGTAGACACGAGTAATCATGTCATCCCTATTACAAGAAATTTTTATGGTGACTAAATAAAATAATGTTTATAAAGAGCTTATAATAATGTGTGACCTGAGTAAGTGAACAGTAACTGTCATAGCTACCATCAGGAGCAGAGTGGAAGCTATGTTCCATCCCATAATCAGGGCAACAGAAAAAGCTACTCTGGTAAAGGGAAGAAAAATGAACAGACCTGTCAAGAGAGGTAGAGAAGAATAATGGAGATCTGCCTTTAGTAATCTATGAGATACCCTGGGTCCTGACACTAAATTTCCATTAGCTTAAGAGAGCTCAGTGACTTGCAAACAAAGATATAATTAGTACAGTGGCTGAGATAGGATTTGAATCCAAGTCTCCTGGCTTCCAGTTATTATTATACACATTGTGTTTAGGACCTGGATATAATTCCATGAGAAAAACCTTCTCCCAGAAGAAGAAAGTAGATCTTTGCAGCCCATAGCAGATTATGTCTGTGATAGAATTAAATGTCCCTTGTTTTAAGAGACAAACTTTTGACTTTCCAGCTGTTGTAGCCCATCTGATTGATGAATATAGGTATTGCAAAGGCTCAGGGCACTGAGGGCTCTCAAAGCATTTTATCCCCTCCCTTCAAGGTTTTCAACTCAGTGGTTAGTCGATGACATCATCCAGACATTTGATGCAATAGATCATTTTGGTCTGTTGTGGATTCTGAGCTTGCCATGAATGTCCACAACTCCAACCTTTGGTTTATACACGTCTCCTAGCCTGGAATGTTTGACCCTTCCTTTACTGCCTGCGGAGGGCCTCTTCTGGGAGATTGCAAACTACACTGGGCTGGAGACTCACTGGGCAACGGGGAGAGTTTGTTCAACCGCCACTTCACTGGAGCTTTTCTGGTGTTCTGACTCAATCAGTCTGGGATGGGACCCAGACAAGTGCTCCAGATGATTCTGGTGCTGGAAATTCAGGCACCACTCTTTGAAAACACTCAGTACTTTTTCATCCAGACCTTCGGGAAAGATTTCCAGAATTGAGGAACATATGGAGTTGGGATTTTCAAAGACAATTTTGATGTTGAAGCTCAAAAGTGATGTGGGTGGCTAGCTTTTCAACTCAAGCCTTGGTTTCCTGGTCTATTAAATGGGGCTAAACATGAAGGCCTCTGTTGAGGCTACTGTGCAACTCAAATGAACGTAATGAAAATGAAGGGAGTTTGTTAGCTGTCAAGTCAGGGACAGTAATTATTTTGGGTTAAAATACAAATTTCTCCTGGAAAGGATCTTAGCGGCTATGTAATTGAACAATTACGCTTTCAGCAGGAGAAACCTGGAATAGGATCCCATGGTTTATTTTCCTTTCTATCCCCTGACCTAGCTCAATGCCTAGTGTGTTAAGCAGGCTTAATTTCTATTGCTAAAGACCCAATGTTTTTTAAGCGTTTGAATGCACATGAGTCATCATCCAAGATGCTGATTGGTTGAGACCAGTTCACTTTGGTTGGATACTAAATAATAAAGAGGAAAAACCTGATTATTAATTCAGAGAGGCTAGGAAAAAGCAGTGAATAGCGGCCCAAAATAGCCTCAATAATTTTGTCTTACAAAGCCTGTTTCAACATACTTTATGAGTCAAAAATGAAGTGTGTGTGACATAAAATGAATCATTCTGTGAATAAGAGAAGGAATCTTACTTATTCAAATGTTTTATTTTTGTCTCTCCTGAATAATACGTGCCCTTAAACAAAAGTGATGTACAGCTTTTTTGGTATTTCACATAAAATATGTCTAATATGTAAAATTACATATTTATCTAATATAAAATAGATATAATTTTTATTGTAAAAAATTGTGGTGGTAATTCAGTTTTAAATTGGCTCTGGCCTTATTTTAATTAAAATATTACAAGACACAGTATGTTTTCATGTATTAGTCCTCGATCTTAGGGAATGTATGGCTAATGTCTTTAACTTTAGAATTGACTGGATAAGACTAAGAAGTCATATTTTTCCATTTATTTTCCTCCTGAGAAACATCTTAATATTGCTCTATGCTATTCTCATAAGGTACTTGTGTTATATATCAAAATGTTCATATTTTCATACATTATCTGTAATTATTTTTAGTGTTTATACTGGGAGGGTGCATAGAAGATGTTTCTTTGGTGTATTGAAACCTTATTTACAGAACAGAGTTGAGACAGTTCTATTCAGTTACCCATCTCTATGATATCTTGAGGGTGTTAGGATTCAATAAATAAATCCCTTCTTCTACTTCTGAGTTTGAAACAATTAAGAAAGCCACATAGGGGGCAGGCCAAAGGAGATCCAAATTTCTCCTTCAGGATTGATAAACTGAGCCTGTAGTTCTAAACAATGGCTAAGTGGGCTTGCTAAGATTTCTCTTACGAATGAGGTAGCCAAGAGTGCTAGCTGTTCCCAACACACTATAGTTCTTTTTCTTTAGTAATAGAATTTCCAGGTTTGAGTAGGGCACAGAGTCACCCAGAATAAAGATTATATTTCCTAACCCCCTTTGTTTTTTGATATGACCATATGATTAAGTTCAGTCCAATGTAATTCAAGTGGTATATGCCCTTAAGTAGAGTGATCTAGAAGTGCATTTAAAGGAAGGCTTTCTTTATCACCTTTGGTTCCTTCTGTTGACTGAAAGGTGGATGTGATGGTTGGAACTCAAGAAGCAACCTTGCACCACTAGGTTCTAACTATATGTTGATAATAACAAAACAATAAGACAAAAAAAAAGTCTTTTCTGATGACCATTGGGATGGTTAATTTTATGTGTCAGTCTGACCAGGTTAGGGAGTGTCCAAATATTTGGCTAAATGTATTTTCTGGGTGTGTCTGTGAGGGTGTTTTCAGATGAGGATAGCATTTGAATTGATGAAATTAGTAAAGCAGCCTTCTTTCCCAAATATGGGTGGACATCACCCAATATGTTGAGAGCCTGAATGGAACAAAAAGACAGAAGAAGGAAGAATCTAATCTCTCTGTCTGACTGCAGAGCTGGGACATGGGTCTTCCCCACCACTCAGACTTAAGCTGGGACTTACACCATTGGCTCCCCGGATTTTCATGCCTATGTACTCAAACTGACTTTCCTATGTCTCCAGCTTGCAAAGCAAATGGCAAATCATTGAACTTCTCAGCCAGTTCTCTCTCTCTCTCTCTCTTGTTTTGTTTCTCTAAAGGACTTCAACTAATACAGGTCTTGATCACTGTCTCAGTGAGTCTGGAAGGAAAGCATCAAATCAAAACAGTTATTTCTAAGCCTTTGAGATCTCATGGAGTTTTCCCTGTTAAGTTTTCTTGCTTGGGACCTGTCATCTATAATTTCTTTCCTATTTCTCTTGGAAAGGGAATGTGCATCTATGCCTGTCTCCCATCATTGTATTTTCAAAGCACATAACTTGTTTGGTTTGATGGGTTCACAGCTGGAGTGGTAATTTGCTTCAGGATGAATTAAACCTGAAGACCCATCCATATCTGATTTAGATGATATTTAGATGAGACTTTAGACTTCAGACTTTAGAGTTAATGATGGAGTTAGGTAAGACTTTAGGTGTTGTTGAGACAGAATAAATACTTTGCATGTGAGAAAGGCAGGAATTTGGAGAGCCAAAGGCAGAATGAGATGGACTAAATGTTTGTGTCCAGAAGAAGGAACAATATATTGGTGCTCAGCCCCTGCTTACTGGTTCTTTTTTGTGACCCATCTGTTCAGGATACATTTGACCTTCTCTCTGCCGTTAGACCTGGAGCTGGTCCTGTGGGAGAGGCCTGCCACTGCCCATATGACATACAATTCAGTCTTGCTGATAGTGACAGAAAACCCAAAATGACTAGAATTTAAGTCAAATAGAAATTTATTCTGTATCATATGGAAATGAAATCAACATTAAGCAGTTCAGGGTCAGCATGGCACTTCCTTACTGTCTTAGTCAGTTCAAGCTGCTACAGTAATAGATTGAGTGGTTTAAACCACAGGAATTTACTTATCACAGTTCTAGAGGCTGAGGAGTCCCAGATCAAGGTCCAGTTCAATTTCTGTTGAGGGCGCTTTTCCTTGTCTGCGGATGGCTGCCTTCCGGCTGTGTGCACAGCCACTTAGAAGGGGCTGAGTATTCCTTCTTCCAGATAGAAATCAGGTTAGAAATCTATCCCAAGGAAGAAATAACTGGAGACACCAAGAAAGGCCAGAAATGTTAATGTAGAAGACCCTCTCCCATGGAAATATGAGACTTGGAGAAGAAAGGTTCTCCTGATCATGGGATATATGAATGCATCACAGATCACAAATTCTGTGGATCAAGAGGAGAAGGTGGGGAAGAAGAAGGAGGTGGGAGGGGCCTTAACAGTAGATCTTATACTTGAAAAATATGGAGAAAAGGAATTTGGAAGTGGGAGCAATTACTTTAGCTAAACTGAAACGTAAAATCCTAAATTTTATAGTTGAAAATCACCTTCAAGAGCGTCTGTTTTAATAATCTTCATTTTACTCCTGAGAACTAGAGTAGCTAAGAGAATTTTTCAAAAGTTGGCAATAAGGTTCCTATGGGTGCTATTACACTAACGAGGACCAAAGCTCCAACTCCTCAATGGTTTATGAGTTTCCTCTGAGACTTTGATAAATCGGGTGAAGAGGATCAATACAGCTGGGAGTGAAAGATAAGATTGCCAAAGCATGTTCTGCAGACAGTAAAGTAGACCATTGTGGTTACAGTGGGCAATTCATGTTCAAGAAGTGGGGTAGGTAGGGCCATTAATATGTGTTTTTTTAAGTGCCAGATGAAAGTGTTGTGAGTTTATCTTTTGGAAAGGAAGGAGCCACTGATTTTTAGAATGTGTTATTGTTAGTGACCCTGCACCAGGCACCAGGCAAAGGATGTGTCATGGGACTGTGAGTCCGTCAAGGGTGCTCAAGCCTTGTCTAAAGCATCTCTCTGATGATTTGCAAGACAAGGCTTGAGCACCTTAGCATACTGGGGCTCTGATTTGACTTCTATCCACCCATCAGATGCATCTTTTGACATTTTCTTCCTTGATGTCAGGTTCCAGCAAGTCAAGATGCTTTCAGACTGCAGCAACTAACCATTCCATAGTTCAATGGGATAAAGCAAAATTTATTTTTCGGGTGTGTTACATGTTGATTGAAAGCCAGCAAAAGACTCCAATCATCACAGTAGTTTAGCTCTCTAGACTGGTAGAGTTTCCATTTTAAAAATGCTTCATGGTGACCAAGGCAGGGAAAAGTGTAGAGAAAACTATGCACTGGCTCTTAAAGCTTCTACCCAGAGGGGACACATCACTTATTTGTATTTCATTGACCAAAAATGTCACATAGCCAAGACTGCCTCCATGGAGCAGGCAAGGACAATCTTCCCCGGAGAGCAGATGCAGGTAACACAGTTTCCTGCAGTCCCCACATCTCCCTTGCTGTCTCTGATCTCTGCCAAAGCCCATGTTCTGTGTGCTTTTCGTGCCCCAAGCATCCTGTATTCTCTCAACTTCTCTTCCTCTCCATCATTGCTCACGAATGCCAGGCATTACACTAACTTTCTCCACCCTTTCTTTCATTCAATCCTCACTTTATAGAGTCAGTATGGTTATGAACCTCATTTTACAGAGAAAAGAGGTAGAGAAGCTAACAGCTAGCTCTTCAGTGTCTACCCCTGTCCTCTGCTTCTGTCCTGTGGTTTTTGATTTCCACCTCTACTGGTCTCAATCTCCTCATAGCTTCTGGTGAGAGACTGTCACAACTTTGGGAGCCTCAGAGGTGGGTCTACCTGCAGTGTCTACATCCAGGGAAAGAGAATTAAGGACCAAGACAAGATGCCTTGGGTACATGGATGATCTCACTAACTCTATTGATGAAGAGAAAAAGAATGAAGTGATGGTTTAGGGCGGGGGTCCCCAAACTTTTTACACAGGGGGCCAGTTCACTGTCCCTCAGACCGTTAGAAGGCCGGACTATAAAAAAAAAAAAACCAACTATGAACAAATCCCTATGCACACTGCACATATCTTATTTTAAAGTAAAAAAACAAAAAGGGAACAAATACAATATTTAAAATAAAGAACAAGTAAATTTAAGTCAATAAACTGACCAGTATTTCAATGGGAACTATGGGCCTGCTTTTGGCTAATGAGATGGTCAATGTGCTCCTCTCACTGACCACCAATGAAAGAGGTGCCCCTTCCGGATGAGCCGCGGGGGCCGGATAACTGGCCTCAGGGGGCCACATGCGGTCCGCGGGCTGTAGTTTGGGGACACCTGGTTTAGGGTCTATCCCAGTGACATGTTTGCTGGGGGAAGCATAGAAGTGCTTGTGTGATATGTGACAGGCCTGGGAAGGGACAGGTGTTGCTTAAGTGTTACGCAAGAGAGGCTTTTTATCTGCTCTTTATTCTCTGTAGCTCACAATCTGGGCTAAACATGTAATGATGATGATGACAATGACCATGATGACAACAACGATGATGATAATGATGAAAGCAAACATCAACATGGTATATGGCATTTAATATGGGTCAGGTGTAACATCAGGTTCTATATATATATATAAACCCATTTAATTCTCACAACACTTGGGAAGGGAGACTGATTATCCCTATTTCACAGTTGATAAAACTGAATAAAAAAGAGGCTAAGTGACTTGTCCGAGTTTACACAGCTAGTAAAAAGACAGTTTGATCCCAGGCAGTCTGTTTCTAGAGCAGGGGTCCCCAAACTACAGCCCGCGGGCTGCATGCGGCCCCCTGAGGCCATTTATCCACCCCCCCCCGCACTTCCAGAAGGGGCACCTCTTTCATTGGTGGTCAGTGAGAGGAGCACATTGACCATCTCATTAGCCAAAAGCAGGCCCATAGTTCCCATTGAAATACTGGTCAGTTTGTTGATTTAAATTTACTTGTTCTTTATTTTAAATATTGTATTTGTTCCCGTTTTGTTTTTTTACTTTAAAATAAGATATGTGCAGTGTGCATAGGGATTTTTTCATAGTTTTTTTTTTATAGTCCAGCCTTCCAACTGTCTGAGGGACAGTGAACTGGCCCCCTGTGTAAAAAGTTTGGGGACCTCTGCTCTAGAGTTTGTGTTCTTAACCTCTTTAATCAATATAACATGGGTGCTTGCTATGGGCCATTTGACGAATAGGAAGCTGAGGCCCAGAGAGATCAAGTAATTTGTCCAAGCTCACACAGAGGTAATTAGCAGAGGTTTAAACCCAGGGAGTCAGACTTCTGAGCCAGTGCTCTCAGCTCCTGTGCGGTACTGTCACAGTGTTTGTTATTCATAACCTACCACCTACAAAGCTCTCGGTAATGGGACCAGAAGGGTTTGAGTCTGGACCTAACTAAGAGAACACAGAGCCATAGAATGAGCTCTCTATAGTTCAATGGATAGGTTAGTGTACATCTAATTAATACCTAAGTCTCAAATACGGTGTAACTCCAGTGATATGTTCAGTTCCTCCTCACTAAGAACTTGGTAAAACTTTAGTTGGTCTCTACTCTGGTTCTGATTAGATTTTATTCTATGTCCCATGATAGGCCACATCCTACATTGCCTTATATTGTTTTGTTTATTCATTTATTCCTGTATTCATTGATCCAGTCAATAAATATTCATCGAACCCTCCTAAGTGCCAGGCATTGTTGTAGATACTGGGAATATGGGATTGAGCAAAAACAGTTAGATGCCTGCCTCAGAGAGTCTACACTCTACTGAGGAGAGTCAGATAATAAACGAATAAGTGATAAGTGCTAGGAGGGAAAATAAAGCAAGGACAGGAGATAGGGAATGCAGGGGGATGAGGATTCTTATTTAGACTGGGAAACTGCAGATAGAACCCGGAGAAGTGAGTTCTGCAGATATCCATGAAAAGTGACCTAAGGTCCCAGAGAACAGCACATGCAAAGGGCACAGAGGTGGGAGCATGCAGGGCAGCTCTGAGGAGCAGCCAGGAGGCCGGTGTGGCCGGAGCAGAGAGAGCGAGGCAGAGCATGTTGGGCACGTGAGGGTGCAGGGGTCAATTAGGACGTCGTGGACCCTGGTGAGGCCCTTGGATCTCATTGTGAGTGAGAAAAGGTGCCTCTGGATGCCATTGAGCTGCTGAGTCACAATCCTTGAGCGACACTCAGGCATGTGGAGCACAGAAAAACCAAATGCTCACCAAGAGGAGGTGGTTGAATAAATTACAGCACAGTCAAACCACAGATTAAGCCATTACAGAGATTGACTTGGTGCTTGCCACTTGGTTAAGAGGGAATCCCATGGGGAAATGTTGAATGATAAAGCCAAATTGCAGGAAAGCATGTACAGCATCCCATTTTACAAGGGTGTTCGCAACTTTTCATATACATATGAGCACGTGCGTATTGATGTGATCATAAAGCGTGGAGGAAATTGTGGAAAGATACATACTAGTAGCTCACAGGGGCTACGGCATAGGTAGAGGGGGATGCTTATAAGGGTCAGGGAGAGAAGGTGGGCGACATCAAGGAAAAAAGATGATTGCTTTTAAGGAAAGTCAAAACAGTGCGTCTGAATTGATCACGTTTAAGCATTAGTGGAAAAATAGTGTGTTTGTGGTTGTGTATGAGTGCACACACACATGCATGTGTGGATATATATTTCATATATGTACATATTATAGAAAGAAATTTTAATATAAATATAGCACCACTCCTACAACAAAATATGACTACTGTATTCGCTTTCATATGAAGTAAGTGAGGCCGGGCAAGTTCACTGTCTGCCCAGGGCCACACAGCAATGGCATGGGAGGAGTCAAGTTCCCAGAGGTCTACCTCTACAGTTTGTATTTCTTCTTCCCACTTTAGTCATTCCTGTGTCTTATTTCCCTTCTCCTAAAGCAGAGTAACTTTTCTCAGCAAAGATAGAAAGGGCCATCACCTACAGGGTTTTCCATAAAGACTCAACAGATTTTTCTAAAATTTCTGAACTCTAGAAAAGTACTTCCGTCCAGAATTCAGACTTTCAGAGACTGTGATTTTCACAAAAAGGGTGTCCACACCATCGAGAATATCACTGATGAAGGTGATCATAGTATATGATCACCATACTATGGATATCACCATAGTAAGGCGATATCCCTTACTATGGTGATCGAAGAAGGTAAACTGAAAATTCTTTGCCCATTTGGAAGACAAACCAAAAGAAAGAAAGCCCTATTATGAGAAGTAAAATGAAACGACAGAGCAGCAAATGACAAGTGTTGGTGAGACTGTCCAGAAATAGGAAAGCTGTGCATTGCTGGTGGGAATATAGAAGGGTACAGCTACTGGGGAAAATAATACAGCTGTTTATCAAAAATTTTAACATATAGCCTGATGAGGTGGTGGCACAGTAGATAGAACATCAGCCTGGAATACTGAGGACCCTGGTTTGAAACCCCCAGGTCACTGGCTTGAGTGTGAGCTCACCAGCTTGAGCCCAAAGGTCGCAGGCCTGAAGCCCAAGGTCACTGGCTTGAGCAAGGGGTCACTCACTCTGTTGGAGCCCCCCAGTCAAGGCACATAAGAGAAAGCAATGAACAAACAAGGTGCTGCAATGAAGAATTGATGTTTCTCATCTCTTGCCCTTCTTATCTGTCTATTCCTGTTTGTCCTTCTCTTTTTTTTCTCTCTCTCACTGAAAAAAAATAAAAATAAAAAAAATAAAAATTAACATATAATTACTCTATAATCCCGTAACTCCACTTCTAGGTATTTAACCAAAAGAATTGAAATCAGCATCTTGAAAGAGATAATTTGTACATGCATATTCATAGCCAAAAGGTGGAAGCAACCTAAGTGTCTGTCATCAGGTGAATGAATAAACAAAATGTGGTCTATACACACAATAGAATATTATTCAGCCTCACAAAGGAAGGAAATTCTGGTGCATGTTACACTATGGATGAACCTTGAAGACATAATGCTAAAGTAAATAAGCCACACACACGGAAGAACAAAGATTGCATGATTCCACTTGTATGAGGTTCTTACAGTAGTCAAATTCATGGAGACAGAAGTTGGAATGGCAGTTTTCAGGGGCTGGTAGGAGGGGAATAGGGAGTTAGTATTTAACAGGTATAAAATTTTAATTTGGGAAAATGAAATGTTCTGGAGATGGATGGTGGTGACAGATGCACAACAATGTACTTAACGCCACAAAACTATATACACTTAAAAGTGGTTTAAATAGTAAATTCCTTTTTACATATATTTTCAACAATTAAAAGGGGGAAACAAAAGAAGAAAAGAAGCCTTATGTGACTGAAAACGCACCATTTAAAGTGGCCGAGGTCCTGTGAAATTATAGCAAGGAAAACCTCCCCCACTCCACGGCTGCCCCTTCTTGAAAGTCTTTGTAAAAAGCTTTCATGTTTCACCTCTCACCGTGTCGCTTAGCCGGCAGGGGCCCTGCTGTCGATTTTCCCATTCCAATCTCACACACACCTGATTAAGTGCGCCCAGATGTGCAGGGTCCGAGGGGAGGATGGATGAGGGCAGCCATCCATCACAGAGACAAGGCCATGGAGACAACCTCTCTGTGAAGCATCACCTTCAGAAGGAAACTGGCGGAGCTGGGAAAATGCTAGAAGCCTGCTCTGGCAGGGAAGAGGGGTGTGAAACTCAGATGGGAATAGAAGTAATAATCACACTGGATTTTCCGAAGGTTATCCAAGACTCTACTTCAGTGCTAGGTGTATTTAACCTTCCTTTTAACTTCCCGCCTGGCCCCCTTAAGCCTGTCTTTGAGAAACATGGCTCCGTGAGGAGGAGAGAGATTCATTCTGCATGGCCCAGAGTGGCAGGATGTCACAAACGCTTTAGGTGTGGCTGTCCAGCAGCCGGATTTAAGACAGCAGTCTCTAGTGAGAAGAAACCTCTACCAGTGCCCTCCTTGTTTCTTTTTCAAGTACCTTAGATACCTGGCATTCTGTTTCTCCTCCTTCTCTCTTCTTACCAGCCCCTTGTACCATGTTCCTCAAAAGGAGAGGATGTCCTACATCAGGCAGGTATGAGCACCTGGTGACACCTGTCAGAGCAGACCGTATCAAACCAGATAGGACCGGCCAAGACATGAAATGCCCCCATGGAGAACCTTCCTCCGCCAGGGCAGCCAGTGGAAGAGAGGACACTGGCTGGTGGGAGAGGGAAGGAACAATAGCAAAACCAGGACCCCTGGGGAATGTGTGGCTGGAAAGCAGCTACTGCTTCACTGGTGGGGACAAAGACTTAATTGTGGTCAAGGCTAGGTGGAAAAGAAGCCCTTCCAAGTGTAATGGAGCATTTAAAGCCACAGGCGCACAGTCTTCCAGCTTAACTTTGCCCGGACTGGAAGGATGAACTTGAGGGCTTTTGCTGCTCCTCCCAGCCTGGCTCCCTAGTATTGCTGACCTGCAAATGTGAGCAGCTCTTTCCATGAGGTCCGGACTGTGTCTGTCCTGCTCACTATTATCCCTCTCTCGGCACCCATAATTCCTTAGTCATGAGCCAGAATGCCTGGGTTCGAGTCCCACATCTCTAGGCCTGAGGGCTGGCTGAAGGGTACCTCTTGGGGAGGAGGGGCAGCCTGGATACGCTCTGAGGCCCACCCGGCTTCATCGTCTGGGAGCCCGCTGAAGTTTGTCTCCCGTTGTTTTCTTCGGTTGTCTTCATTAATTCATCCCACATGTTTCCTGCCTGGCTGCTGAAAGTCAACTCCTGTGTCAGGTTGCGCCTGAGACAGAGTCAGAGCAGCTTCCCCGATATCTCTGAGATCCTGGGCAGATGCATTTCCAGGGAAGGGCAGCGTGACCACCCAGGCCAGGGCAAGTCTGTGTGGGCGTGAGGCACATGCGTGGGCTGAGAGCTGCACAAACGCCTCACATGGCATTCTGGGTGGCAAGTCCTCCAGCGTTTGAGGGGAACAGCCCCTGCTTGTCAGCCACCTGCCTTCACTCCCGTTTGCTGCTTTGCAGTTGTGAATATAGATCTTTTCCCCCAAGATCTATCAAGTGCAGGCGTGGAGGTACACACACTGCTCCCTGCTGTGCTCACAGTCTGGCAAAGGGCCTTCTCTTAGTCAATTCCCCCTTCTCATCTGGAAAACAATAGGCTTGGAGAATCCTAAGGGTCCTTTTAACTCTCTGCTACTCTGATTGATTGATTTTATTTTATTTTTTGCTTGTTTACTTTCTTTGAATGTAAAGTCATTTCTGTTTTGTGTTTTCTTAGCACATTTTTACTGTCAAAGGACATTCGTCTTCCTCCCAACACCAGGCCTGAGCAGGACTAGCCACATGAGTTTGTAAACAAACATGGTAAAGCTGAAGGGTCCAGAATGGCAATGTGGGACCTCCCGCCTGGCTCTTGTCTATGTGGGGTATGCCTGTCTGCACCTGATCATGCACCAAACTCCCAGGGATCCTTCAAAGCCGGATGTAAATAGATGTCACTGCCACTGAGAAGCCTTCCTGACTATACTCTTGTGCTTTGGCGACCACTAAACAAAATTCATTATCCTGCCACTGTATTTTGTACCTCCTTTTGTAGCTGTGATGTTTTGGGCTCATTGGTTATTTACATATCATTTTTATCTACAGATATGCTGGTCTCCTGAGTGCAAAGAGTATGTCTTTATCATCTTTAACAGTACCTAGTATAGTTCTGGGTGTATAGGGGAAACTCAGTCATGATTTGTGTAAGGAAGGTATGAAGACAGCAGGGAATTCAACTCATAGGCTCTTTTCTGTATATATAAACTTACAGGAAATCTTCAAAGTGCTAGTCAGCAGAGTTATACTACGCTCTGATGAGGTTTTGCTGGGCTTAAGCCCACGCATGTGCCCACCTCTCCTCCTGCAGCCACATATGCGCACGCACATACAAACACACACACACACACAGACATATATGCACACACAGACACACAGAGCCAAGACCTTCACCTTTGAGTAACCCAATCAATTTTAATAGGCCTCATTTTCCTTCCCTTCAAAATGTAGTGAAATTTAATGAAATCCCTTTAATTTCTCTTTAGTAAAATTTACGTGTGACATTTAATTATTCTGATCCCCTTATATGTCTATAACTTACTCCTCTCTTTTTGTTTCTTCCTCTGGGAAGCTTTTCTTTCTATTCATTAAAGCTGTGTGTGTGTGTGTGTGTGTGTGTGTGTGTGTTTAGTATCAAGCAATAGTGAACTTTTCAAAGCTGGATACTTAAAGTATCTTTAAAACTTTTTTTCCATTACTTATTTTTCTAAAATAGAAGTTGTGGTAAAAAACTAAAAGAGAAATAAAATCTGTGGGATTAGAAGTAGCGTTAGCTGTGGGCAAATATCGTCATTCGTATATGTCATGTCTACAGACTCAAACAAGTTCGAGTGTTTGGAGCAGTCCTTGTGCTGGTGTTCAAACCCGTCTACCCAGAAGTGGGCTGGAAGCATTGCTTGGTTCGTGTTCACACAAACTTAACACATTCAAAATATTTACAGAGAATCTCCTATGTTCTGAGCATTGCTCTAAATTCTGCTGTTATGCTAAGGTAGACAGAGTCACTGGCTTAAAGATATTATCATTTTGTGTAAAGAGAAAAAACAACAACAACAATAAGCAAAGAAACAAATATATATAATAATTACAAAGTGTGGCAAGTGCTTTTAAGAAATAACTTGAGGACCAAGTCAGAAAATAACAGAAGTGAGTGCCCTCTCTCAAATAAAGTAGGTAAGAAGGACTGCTCTGAGCTGAGAGCAGAAGGATATGAAGAACAAAGGGAAAAGAGTTTAAGACAGTGGGATCAATATGTGCAAATGGCCTGGGCTATAAAAGAATTTACTGTGTTCTAGAACTTGGCACAAGGCCAGTAAGGCAATAACCGAATGAGCAAAGCAGAAGTGGCATAAGGTGAGGTGGGAGAAGGATGAAGGAGCCAGACCATGACCCTATAGATAAAACTAAAAAATTAAAAAGATCAGCCTGACCTGTAGTGGCTCAGTGGATAAAGCATCAACCTGGAACGCTGAGGTCGCCGGTTCGAAACCCTGGGCTTTCCCAGTCAAGGCACATATGGGAGTTGATGCTTCCTGCTCCTCCCCTCCCTCTCTCTCCCCTTCTCTAAAATGAATAAATAAAATCTTAAAAATAAAATTAAAAAGATCAGCGAAATACCACCGAGGGTTCTAAGCCAAGGAGTGAAATGGTCCACTTTATATGTTAAGAAATTTTGTGTCAGGTGGAAATGTTGGGCAAGACAGAAGTTAGGGTTCTTGTTAGAGGATTAAAACGAGAATCCAGAAGTATGCTAACAAGGACCTAGAAAGACTAATGAGAATAATTATGATTTACAACTACACCATACTTCCTCTGTGCCCTGCTCTGAGTGCTTTATAGACACTGGAAAATTTTGTCCTCATAATACTCCTTTTATATCAGTTCTTCTTGCTACCCCTGTTTTGCACACTTGGAAACTGGGGCATAGAGAAATGAGAGAACTTGCCAAGGCCATGTACCACTTCCTAAGTGTAGAGCAGGGACATGAATCAGTCAGACTGGCTCACAACTAAGGAATGAATAGTGATGCAAGAGAGGAAATAATGATGACTGGAAGGAGAACCCACCCTATGTGGTGACTTAGTGGGAGAGTGGGTGGTGGTAAAGGAGAGAGAAGGATCAGAGAACCCCTGAAGATGGCGACTTGGGAATTGAGGTAGAGGGTGTTGGAGAAAACATAGGTTCATCCTTTACAGAAACTTGGAAGGGCTTGCCTTGTTACTTGTGTGGCATTTAGACAACCCCTTGTAATCCTGTTTCCCAGTTTGATCTGTGCAGAACATAGTTCTCAAGCCAGGGCTGGCACCTGTATGAGTGATATGAAGACTTCAGTGGAATGTCACAGGGATTATGATCTTGCCCTTCTGACTTCTCAAAAATTGTATAAGCATCAAATGAGATAATGAGAGGCAGCCTGGCTGAGTGGAAAACCAGAAGATTTAGGCAAGAGCACCCTGCTTATCTCTGAACCCTCATGTCAACAGCTAATGTCACCATGCCTCAATTTCCCAATGGTGAAATGGTATGACTTCAGAGGGCTGCTATGAAAGGGTGAAGGAAGTTATTGGGAAGAGGCACCTTGAAATGGGTGGGCATCTCACACACATGGAGGTTTGCTGTGATTATAACTACCTGCCAGTGGGGGAAGTGGGCTCTGCATGGAATGTGTATTACCTATGGATAGCATGTCCATTGATAAGCATGAATGTAATTGTTGAACAAATGCAATCTATTGGTCCAGATTTTCAAAGGATGCTCTGAAATCACTGAACTTGGAAGCCCTCAGAAGAGAGAATGTATTGAGTGTCCTCAGACCTAAATCTCATTGTGCCATCTCCTGCCATGAATACATTCATTTCATAAGCATTATGAAGCAGCAGTCAGGGCACAGGAGTGAATGGTTCAGAAACATTCCCAGGCTTTAATGAGGTTGTATTCTAGTGAAGAAAGAGGTGATAAACAAACAAACAGATAAATAAGTTACACAATTTCAGATTGTGTTAAGTCCTATGAGGGAGATTGTACAGGCATTGAGGAGAGAGTACACTTGGGGAGCAGGAGGTGGCAGCTGCTTTACATAGGTGGCCAGAGCAAGAAGGAGAAAGCCATGGGAACACCCAGGAGGAAAAAGGTTCTGGGCATAGAGATGACCAATGCAAAGAGCCTTAACTAGGAACCAGTCTACCCTATGAATGAAACAAGAAGGCTGGTGTCTCTGTGATGTTGTGAATGAGAGGAACAATGATGATAAATGAAGCTGAAGTGCTCTTATCATGTTGACCAGATTATACAGGAATTTGACTTTATTCTAAGTGCCATAGAGGCCACTGGAGGAATTGTAGCAGGAGAACAACAGCATTTGAGTTAAGCTTCTCAAAGACCCCTGTTGCAACTGGCTGGAGATAGGATGGAGGTGGGGCAAGTGTGGGACAGTTGAGACCAGTTAAGAGGCAGTCACCTGTGCCAGAGGTGAAGAGGGGGTAGAGAGAAGTTTGGGAAACATTTTGAGGACAGAAATAAAAGGATTTGTTGATGGATTACATGTGGGAGTTAAGAGAAAGAGAGGAGGTGAGAAAGGCTCCCACGTTTTGACTAGATGTAAAGATACTTTTGAATCGAACTCTTTGCTCCTAATTCTCTTAGGTCTGAGTTCTCTTGTGAGACTGCAATGAACAGGGACCTTTTATTTGGCTGCCGCCAGAATAGTTCAGTCATCAAAGTGAGCAAGACCTACTCAGAACAAGAGTTTGGGAGCTGTACATGAACCAAAGAAAAGAGAGACGTTGTAAGGTAGAAATGGAGAAAATGTTCCTTCTTGTCTTTTCATGGGGATGGTTACTGACTGCTGCTCTGCCTGAATAATTCCCCATCCTTTATGTGGCAAAGACAGAAGAAAAAAAAAAAAGCCCCCAAATGTTGGTCCTGCCATCCATATAAATCCTGGCTATTATTTCTCTTGTTGTGTTGTTCCTGAGACTAACCCACCATGTTGAACCATGGAAGAGGACGTCAGGATTTACACTGAGAAAGAGCAGAGGAGCAGTGGAGCTCACTTCTGATGGCTCTCTCCCAGCCTCACACAATGGGCTCGAGGCCACTCCTCATCCATGGTGGATGACCGAGTTGAAATGAAGACACATACCTGAAAGACACGCTTATATAAGAGGACTCCAGAATTCCTTCCCTACAGCCTTGCATCTCTGCCCCAAGTTAACCCTGAAACAAGAAAACAGGCTTAGTGGAGCATTCATTACAAGGTTTCATAATCTCCTACTTGACAGCAGCTGGTGGTACAAAGTGTGGAGTCTACTGGATCCGATTATTTAACAGATGGTTCTGTTTTCAAATTTACTCCAAATGTTCAGATGCTTTTTTCACTAAATTCATATTTCCCATCTGCTACTACCCCCTGGGGCTGAGCTTTAATCTGGGTTGTAGTTTGTAAATTTAAACAATTTTCTTTTAATCTCCCAACAGAAAGAAAATTCCCAAACACCAGAGGCATCCACGGAGGCCAGACAATGACTACACAGGAATACAGGAGGATTATTCTCTGAGGCAAGTCTTGCCTCAATCAAACCTCCTGCCAGAGGTGGATTCAGATATGCCCTATTTGGAGAAACCTCAAAATCTGGCTCAAATGACCTTGAGGTTTGAACAGTGTGTTCCATTCCTTGGGCAGCACATGTTAGCACATCAAAATTATTAGTAGCCAATTAAATCTCCTTGAGCAGAGAATAAAGGCACTAAGTAACTGAGTTATTAGCCCATTATGTGTCTCTAATTGTGTCACCTCGCTCCTCAGTAGGGATTTCTGTTCATCATTTCCAAGTCCTTTTCCCACTGTTGTGCGTTAATGGACTCCCTGTTCTCTCTCTCCACTCCAGCTGCCTACAGCTGTCAGCCACCCACTCCAGTTTTGCCTTTCTAGTGTTTTCATCTCCCTGCCAGCAGTATGGAATTTAATTTATAACAAAAATGCCATCTAAGCCTCCTTTTCTTTATGAATTTCTGGTTTCTTCCATCATTTAGAACCCTCCTCAATTCTCTGGGCACCTGTTCCCAGAGGTGGCCTTTTGCATTGTTGCCTTTTCCTCACCTAAGTTCTTTTTCCTAAGTGGATACAGAAAGGAGAATGAACGTTTTGAAAGGTGGGATGTGCCCCAGAGCTAGGATGGTAAGAGGAAGACAACGTGATGGTTTGGAGATGAAGTTCAGAGTTCATCTCCAGATGTGACACATCTCTAGAGACCACTATTCACGTAGAAAATGAGGGTGGTGGTGACTTGTACACCTCTAAGATGATGGGGCTGATGCCCACTGAAGCTGTGCAAAGCAGTGGCGCTCCCACCAATCAGCTGTGAAACCTTGGATTGTTCACCCCTCAGTGGAACCTCTGGGATTCCATTTTCTCATCTGACAAAGAAGCTTTGTATGTAATGATTATTAAATCATTTCTGCCACTGTTTCTAAGGCCACAGGAAGGAAAGACCCCCCCCCATTCTTTCTGTGTGCACTTCTTATATACATATTGGGCAAAGCCAGCTACATCTTAAGTGAGACCCAGTAAAAAATGAAAATGTAGGGAAGAGGCCCTTGTTCAGTACTGTTAAGAATTTTAAGCTGATGACTGCAGAACATTAAACCAAACAACAAGCTCTTTTCTTTTTTTGCACTTTGGTATTGTTTTTATTCGTGACCCATGAAACTGACTTTGTAGCCCACTAATGGATCATATCCCACAATTTGAAAACTTTCCCAAAGTAGCTCTAATTATGTCTCTACTATAATGAAAGATTTTGATAGTCCCCTCATTGACTAAATTTACTACAATTGTTTAACCTAACATTAAAGGCTTCTATAAGATGAGCCAATCTGTCTGTCTAACCATTTCAGTTCCTACCTCCATTCATCCCATTTAATCTCTTTGGGCCTCAGTGGTCTAATATATTAAATAGGAAAAATATTTCCCCAGCCTGAAGACCAGAGATAGACCCACTGATCCATTTAGTTTCTTCTATAAGAGCTATGATTATGGAATTGTAAGGGTCCAGGATCCAAAAACCAAACATATCTCTTCTCTGGGCTCCAGAAACTCCCATATCTGTGTCTTTGTTCACGCTGTTCCCTTTAGCCATGTTCTTCTGTCTCCCTTTAGCTTCTTATGTTGAAATCCCATAAAAGTCCAGCAGGAGCAAAGGGCACAGGAAGACATGGTCAGGACATACTCAAGGAATGCAATCAGTCCACGAAGAGTGGAGCCACTAAGACTGGTATTTTACTCACAGCTGGGAAGAAAGATGAAACCAAAGAGGTGGGCTAAGCTAGTTCATGCCAAATTTAGAAACTCAGACTGAGATTTTATCTTATTTTTCTTTCTTTTAAATATATATATTTTTATTTTTCAACTGTAGTTGACATACAATGTTATATTAGTTTCAGGTGTACAACCCAGTGACTAGACATTATATAACATCCTGAGAAATCTCATACCCCTCTGACACAGTCAGTAGAATATTATTGACTATGTTTCCCATGCTGTACTTTACACCCCCATGACCAGTCTGTAACAGCCACTTTGTGCTCCTCGATCCAAGCAGGAGGCCCTTCTGAGCAGGCCTGAAGTTGGAATAGGATCAGGTCTATGTCCATTGAAGGTAAGTAATATGAGCAATGTGGATTCTCTAGTTTTATATTATTCTCTGGGTCTAATTTCTGTAGGAAGACAAGGAAAGTGCCATTCAGCAGAATTATTCTTAGAAATGCACAGTACCTATGTGGAAGAAGTTCTTTGATAAATTTCTAGAGGTGGAGGGTGAGATCCCAAGGGCATGTGTAAATAGCAGATGGTTGCTAAACTGGTATGCACAAGACAAGAAAATGCACTTTTCTTGTGGCTTCTGTGGAGACAAAAGGTTGAGAAGGAAAACAGGAGACTGTGGAGGAGACTGGGCATTGCAATGGAAAATGGTGAAAGAGGGAGATGCCTCCTGGCCCCAACACAGTAGGGGATTTTGGGATGACAAGTGCTCAAGAAGAGATCTGTCCACTTGCTTGGTACGTGTGCTGTGAGCCCTCATTTCCCCTGGGCTCCTAGGTACAATCTTTAGTAGTTCGATTGTGTGGTGCTGTGCTGTGTGGGTGTGTGAGTGTGCAAGTGTGCACCATGCTCTTTTAGGAATAAAATAGATGCTAATGTCTGGGTATTGTCTGATTCGATGTAAAGGCAGAAGCAGCATCTGTGAAGAAGACACTGGAGGAAGAACGGACCTAAGGCTGTAGGGTCCTGACAAGTTCCTGGACTTTCTAAGGCCATGGTCATTGGTGATGGAAGAGGTATTTCAGGGCTTTAAAGGAAATTCTCCTAGAACAAAGGGATAAGGAGGACTTCAGCTTACATCTGCATTTTCTTTCCCTTTGTTATTCCTGAGCCTTTAGAAAAAGTCTTGTTTAAACATTCCAGCTTGGTCTCAAGCTGTAGTACAGACTATGAGGAAAGGCTCATGTGTCCACACTTGGACCAGAAAGTGAACCGGGGGAGAAGCGCCCCCTCCTCTTCGCAGGCTGGCACACCGTGCCAGTTGTTCTCAGTGAGGAATGTTCATGGGGACAGTGAATGTGGGGGACAAGCAGCCTGGATATGTGATCCAACTCTCCTACCCCCACTCGAATATGAGATTCTCTCTCCTCTGTCATCCTCGAAGCATCTAGGGCTTTATTTTATTTTTAAAAGACATCTAATGTCCTTTGGTCCATCTGTTGTATATTCATCTACTTCACATGTTTGCAGTTGGGGAACTATAATCAGGGCTATATTTCTGGGTAGATGTGTTTCTGAGCATTCTGGAATTCCATAAATCTTAAATCATGCCATGATACATGTCTATGAAAGCTTTCCCCTAAAATAGAAATGCTATTATAGATCTCACAGTGTTAATAGTTTAGAAAGTTGATAAATGAGTAACAATGCAATTTTATCATTAAAAATTTAAAAATTCTGCTCATGCTTTTTATCTACTCAGTTATGTACTCAGAACTCATTTTCACATTGTATTTAATGTGTGTTTTATTGATAGGTTCCGATCTGTGTAAGATGATAATTCAGGGAACCAAATGGATAGGATTTTTGCTGTAGGACAAAGTACTTTTCCCAGTAAGCAATTTTTTATGAATGGTGTTTTTTAAATCAAGGTCCTCTTGGTTGTAGGCAACAGAATTTCACAGAAACAAGTTCTAATATAAGGAGAAATGTCATGGACCTCCAAGAACAGGAAATGAATGAAATCTTTTTACCTGGACATTGGAATTGGTGAGTCACAAACTGGGATACGGCCCCTAACCCCACCCCTGGCATCATTCCTTTCATCATTTCTTGAGTTGGGTGAAAGAACTACCTTTCAAGTTCCTGCCTCAGTCTATTTCTTTTTTCTCTCAACCCTGTTCTCCTAGGTTGCACCATGTCCCTGTGATGGTTCATGGCTGACAACCACACTGTAGGTCTAAACTGCCTATGTGGTGAGTGCTAAGGAGACCGCTATGCCAGGCCGTCAGAGTTGTAGTGCTCTTGCCTGTGGAGGTTTTGAGGTTTTATGTGGTGGGTAGGGGCTCGGGGGAGGGGGGAGGTGGCAGAGCAGAAGTTTTACATCTCAGGAGGTAGAGGAGCTTTTTTCTTTCTGGAGAGAGATAGCACAGGAGATGTGGAAGGAGCCCAAATGCCATATGGCTGAGACTGAGCAAAGACAGAAATTGGAGAGGAGAGGATTTTTTATTTTATGTATTTAACTTTTTATACTTTGAGTTTTAAAAAGGGACTGCATTTGGGGTTTAACTGTTGGGCTTTCATTTCACCGGGAATTGAATAATTAGAGGGAGTTTCTGTTACATAACTTTGGAATAGTCTTCATTGTATTAGTTGTGTTCATTGTATAACCTTTGGCAAGCTCTACTGTACCATGTGGCTAGGCAGGGTTGGAGAACTAGATGAGAGAGCGATTCTCTGGGTTATGAGGAAGCTGGTCTTGGAGGTAATATGTGTCTTTTTCCAACATAGAGAACTTGGGGGGCAACAGATATTCAGGAGAGCAGACTAACAGTGGTAGGCATTCAGAATTCAGGGTGAATAACTGTCCTGGTTTTCCTGGAACTGAAGGGATTCCTGGGATATGAAACCTTCAGTGCTGATATTGTGACATTTCCAGGTAAATCAGGATAGTCAGTTTACCTACCTGAAGGAGCAAACAGACTGGTTCTGAACCATGGCTAGGTTTTCCCCAGATGGTGGCAATGATGACAATGGGGAGGAGACGGCCCCCTGTGGCTGTTCACAGTCCTTGCACCTTTGTAGCTTGATGGTCTCAGAGTGGTTGGGCTGGTTTTTAAAGGGGAGCGGGTGAGCAGAAGCTGCCAGTTCTCTTAAGGTCTAGGCTTGAAAGTGCCAAATGTGGCTTGCCCCACACTCTTTTGGTCAAAGCAGAGACAAAGACAACTGAACTTCAAGAGTAGAGGGAAAAGCCCCCTTCTCCTCTTTCCACAGGAATACAAAGTGTCAATATTGTCAGGCACATTATATGCCAGTATGTCTACCTGGAGGCCGATAAGATAGTTTCTGTCCTTAAGAACTTATATCCTAGAAAGAGAGACAAACATGTCGATATACAAATGCAATGCAGTGTCATGGATTATATTTACATAGAAGTATATGCAAGATATGGAAGTAATATATGGAAATCAGTGTTGTTGTTTTTTTTAACTGGAGATGGTAGAAAAATAACATGATTTCTCAGACAATGTAAGGCATTTGAGAGGTGAAGAGGAGTTTTATTGTGTCCAAGAAGCATTAGAGCATACCAGCCCCAGGGAGATAATGTTTCAGGAATATAAGAGTGCATGGTCTTCACCATAGGACCGGAGTGGAAATCTGTGTGGAGTATGAATCATAAGAGATGGAGATGAAGAAGCAGGAAGGGAACACAACCCAGAGAACCTTCTCTGCATGTTGAGAAATAGATTCATCTCAAAATGAGGAAGTGACAACTGAAGTTTACTCTGGCAGCAGTAAATAATAGTAACACTAACAATAACTAATGAACATTAACTCTTTGCGAGGGGCTCTGTTCTAAGTGTCTGAAAGTCTTTTGATATTGTACAAACCCTGAAGGGAAGGTTATCATCTCTACTTTACAGTTGAAAAAACTGAGGCATGGAGGAGACTGATCACTTGCTTAGTATCACGCAGGTGAAAAACAGAGGCCATTTGTTGCCTTAACCACTGTGCTCTACTGCTGTCTACTCCAAGGTGGATTGTTTGTTGTTAAGAGGGATGGGAGATGTTTCCACCACTCAGGAGACTATTAAAGTAATTCAGATAATTGTAATATTCTGAAAAATAAAAGAGGCAGCAATAGTGAAAAGAAGTGACATAAATAAATCCCAAGGATGTTAAGGGAATATAGATAATTCAGTGAACAATTGAATGTGGAGAATAAAGAAAGAAAATCTAAGGATGACTTACAAGGTTCTGATTTGGGTGAGCTGATAAATGGCGGTGCCCTTGTCAAAAATAAGAGATGGAATAGGACAGTTCAGTTTGGAGGAAAAGACAGAGTTCAGTTTAGACACAGATTTTGAAGTAGCAGGGAACAAGAAGAGGAATATTGGAGACAGTTGGAAATAGGGACAGAGTCAATGGAAGAGGAAGTTGGAAGAAGGAGTGCCAAATGCCTTAATTAGGAAGGTCAAATAGGGTGAGGCATGTGGAGCTACCATTGGGTCTGTAACTACAGAGGTCAACATGACCTTGACAACAACAGAGTGAGTAGAGAGGTGGCTGGAAGCCAGGCTGCTGTGGGTGAGGGAAGGAGGAAATGAAATCAGCAAGGGGTGGCCTAGATTTCCAAGAACTTGCCTGGGAAAGGAGAGAGAGTTAGAGCAGGAACCATATAGAGATGGAGGGTATAAAGGGGGCATATTGTTGGCTTGTTTGCTCATTTCTTTAGTGAATAAATTTATTTTCTGAGGTGAGAGAATCAGAGGAGAGAGAGAGAGACTTAAGGGTTAGAAGGCAGGAGGGCATGGTTGATGGGTATAAGTGCCTAAGTAGACCAAAGGAGGAAGGACAGGTGGAAGAATTAGCCTTAAAGGACATTTCTCCTTTTAAAACAGGAGGGAAGAAGACAAGAATACTTAGAAAAATGAGTATATTTGTAGTTTGTGGGAGTGGGGTAGAAGATTGAGAAATTTCATAATAATCTTTAAGAAGTATTAGCAAAAATTATTTGCCCAAAAAGGAGAAGAGGGCTAAGAACCTGGAAAAAGACAGTGAAGGCTGGAATAGCCCTTTGGTAAACAGGATGCTGGGAGGAAAATTGCACTCATGGAGAATTCATTATGTGCTCAGCACTGCTCTGGGTCTTTATGCACAATAATAGTGGTAATAATAATAATAAAAAAGCTGGAGTTAGATCTGTTTGAAATTGCCTGTACCAAGTTGGTGCTCCATAAATACTTATTGAGTTAGTGCATTTGCCTTGTGTGGCCCACTTTGCAGATAGTGACCTTCTCTGATTGAATCAATGAATATTGATTAGCATGTACTGTATAAAAAGCCTGATGTAAGAATCAAGACGTCTGGGGAAGCTCAAGATAGTTCCTGCTCCTGAAGGGCTTCCAGGCTAAGTGCCAAGAAAAACAGTTGTGTTAGAAACATTAGCTGGCTGTCTCTATCCTTCTTACCCAGTGTCTCAGGAGCCTGTGGGCCAACTCAGCATCTGGACTAGAAACACAGAGAACTTCCACTGTAGTCCCATTATATATATTAGCTCCCAGTTCTAAGGTACCAGCTCCCAGCAGTGGCTATAGTGTTGCCTGGGGTAATGCTTCTGATTTTTAGAGCATTGGTTCTCAGTGTGATCCCCAACATAGAGCAGCAGTAGCTTCTGGGAGCTTGTTTGCAATGCAAATTCTTGGATCTCACTCCGAGCTTGAAGGGTGGGGTCCAGTGATATATGTTTTGTTTTTTAAATTATGGTAAAATGTACACATAACATACAATATACCACCTTAATTATTCTTCAGTGTACAGCCCAGTAGTGATAAGTATATTTACATTGTTGTCTAAACAATCTCCAGAACTATTTTCATGTTAGAAAACTGACACTATATAGATATTAAACAATTTCTGCCCCTGGCAGCCACCATTCTATTCTCTGTCTCTATAAATCCGACAACTCTAAGTGCCTCACATACGTGGAATCATGCAATGCTTGTCTTTTTTTTTTTGTATTTTTCTGAAGCTGGAAATGGAGAGACACAGTCAGACAGACTCCCGCATGCGCCCGACCGGGATCCACCCAGCAAGCCCACCAGGGGCGATACTCTGCTCACCAGGGGGCGATGCTCTGCCCCTCCGGGGGGGGGGGTCGCTCTGCCAGGACCAGAGCCACTCTAGCGCCTGGGGCAGAGGCCAAGGAGCCATCCCCAGCGCCCAGGCCATCTTTGCTCCAATGGAGCCTTGGCTGCGGGAGGGGAAGAGAGAGACAGAGAGGAAGGAGGAGGGGGGTGGAGAAGCAAATGGGCGCTTCTACTATGTGCCCTGGCCGGGAATCAAACCCGGGTCCCCCACACGCCAGGCCGACGCTCTACCGCTGAGCCAACCGGCCAGGGCAATGCTTGTCTTTTGATTGGCTTATTTCACATAGCATCATGTCCTCAAGTTTCAACCACTTTGTAGCATGTGTCAGAATTTTCCATCTTTTAAGGTTAATATTTCACATGCATGTGTGCTGTATCACATTGTATTTATTTGTTCATCATCCATCAGTGGACACTTAGATTGCTTCTACCTCTTGGCTATTATACATAATGTTTCTAGACACATGAGTGTACTGATATCTTTTCTAGACACTGAATTCAGCTTTAGGGGTAAATGCCAGTGATCTGTGGTTTTCCAAGCCCTTTCACCGACTCTCAGAATCACCTCTGTGGACTATGACTGTAACACTCTTGTCCTAATGCTGTCTCACTGTAGGGACCTTCCTCATGTTTTTGATCCCAGTACTTAGCACAGACACAAAATTACTGTTTCTTGCAATCACTGCACTTGGTCAAGGGTGTGCACATATGTATGTGGGTTTTGAAGAAAGAGGTGAAAGACAAAAACCGGAGAGGAGAAGAGCATGCAGTTTGTCTTCTCCTTCCTCTATGTTAGTGGGAAGGACATCGGGCTGAGAGCAGGTAGGGAATTTGGGGTAGGAAGGTACACAGACTGTTGGAACTGGAATTGGCCCAGATCAGTGCTCTGTATCTTTTGGAGTTTTAGACCTCTTTGAGAATAATATTGCTAATAACAGGGGTTTTTTGTTAGTTATTGAAGATCATGATGTCTCTGATACCATGCACATTACATACTTGGGCACATTCAATCTTTATCACTTGATTCTACTTTATACCCACTTTTTAAATGAGCAAAGTGAGGCTACATATATTTTCCCAAAGTCATACAGCCAGTAAATGGTAGACTTCAAAAAATGTTCTCTCTCTCTCTCTCTCTCTCTCTCTCTCTCTCTCTCTCTCTCATATACACAATTTTATCAGTGATATAAACTTTGTTGGAATCAATAGCTATTACCCATCTTAGTAAGAGATCCCTCTATTTCAGGTCATCTTTCCTTCCTTTCATGTTAAGTGCAAAAAGGCTGTTTTCTAGAATCTATTCTTCCTACAAGTATTCTCCACATATCCAGCAAAATCCACAGGAGTCACTGGAAAGCACAAGGTGTTAAAAGATAACACACTATATTTTGTTTCCCTTAACAGGTGTCAGTGTTCTGATCTCTCTCTCTCCCTCTCCCTTTCCCTCCCTCCCTCTTTTTTCCTTCCATCCCTCTATCCCTAATTCTCCCCCTCCTCTCTTTGTCTTATTTTCCATAAGCAATTTTCTTACCAAGTTTTTTAAATGAGCCATCACATCTTATCTTCCATACTTTCCCTCTTATTTTTGCAAGAATCGAAACATTCAGTTTACTGAATACAGTACTTTTTCTATAGAGAAAGTGGGTATGGATCAGCTCTGTGACTGCATTCAACATTGGCCTTGCTGGAGGGAAGATACTTTCTGGAAAAATCGGATCGTTTATCCCACTTCTGGCAGCCTTCCTTTCTCACCAAGCCTGTGGTTGGATCACCAGAATGCAAGGACTGCCAGCAGTCCTCTCTGGTTCTGTGGCCATGGAGGTAACAGTGGAATCAGGGGGCTGTGGTCAGCACCCTAAGACCCACAGGATGATGCTCGGAGTCCACTGTGAAGAGGTGGCTGCTGGGATCGCAGGCTGCCTGCAGCTTTCCAGGGCTTTTAGTTCTCTGTTGGGTTGGAAATACATTTAGGGCAAAGGGCTTGGGCTCCCCCCCCCCCTTGTGGTATTTGGCTATGTTGAGCTTAAATCCTAGCTCAGCCCTGGCAGGGCCGAGGACTGTATAAGTGAAAAATAGTGGAATGAAACCTCAGAACACGTTATGACCTTCAAGAAGGTTTGGTTTGGATTGAGTTCTAGAAATGGTCTGAGTTTTTTGGTTGCAGACTTTTTTTTTTCCAGAACATATTTTGAACCTCTGCACAGAGCTGTTCATGGCCTCTGAAAGCCATCTGAGGCTCTGGGGGGCCTCACTTTGCCCCTCCCTATAACCCTACTCCCATACAGTAACATTAAGTGTAAAATAAGGATAACATTAGAAGTTATCATTAAATGAATGTCATGTACCAGGAGCTGATTGAGCTGAAGAGCTTTACAACTGTCATTGCACATAATTTTTATGACCCCAGTAAGAAAAGTATTGTTATGCTCATTATACTATGATGAAATTAAGGCTCAGAGTCTTTGAAGTCTTGTCCATGTTCTCAAGGTAATGGCAATGTGGGATTTGAACATCAGGATATTTGACTTCAGGGTATAGTCTCTGAACACTGTATTGCACTTCTGTTCTCCTTCCTTTTCTTTCTTTTTCCTTTCCCCATATCTTCCTACTGCCTTTCTCCTCTCCAGTTCCTTTTTCCTCTCTTCTCCCCACTCCCTTTCCCTCCCCTCCTCTCCCTTGCTATCCTTTCCTCTCCTCTCCTTCCCTCTCCTCTCCCCCACCTCCTGCATTCATCTGGGCAATTTAGCCATCCTTTTGGAGTGCCTGTTGTAGACATATTGCTTTGCAGTATTCTTTAGGAGATGCAAAGATGAAGAAGACATGAAAGAGACCTTGAAAAGTTGAGAAGGTGAGATTGAAGCTGGGTGAGTGAGCTTATTCTTCATGGGATGGCTCTTTAAACCTAGTATTGTTTAAGAATACAACCTTTCTCCTTTGATTTCCCAATGTGATGCTCAACAATGTCTGATTCTTAGATCCTAATTAATTGAGGAAATAAGGATATCTATGTGGATATCTACTGTGAAACAACTGTTGTTTTTGGCTTCTTGTTTGGAACTGCCACTGTATGTTTAACTTAGGACAGTGTAAAACTGGAATTTGACTGTATTTAAGGATGATGACATGACCTAAGCCTGACCAATCAGAAATTTGCACTGGATTTTTATTGACATTATCAATAAAGATATTTTCTCTTTCTTTTAGGGACAGACACTGTAAGGACACAGTAGGTTTAGGACTGACAGCAACCATTTTGCCACCATATGAAGAATGCCCATCTGAAAATGAAGCCAAAAAAAAAAAAAAAAAAAGGAGAGAACTGAGGGAGAAAGAAAAGACTCCTTCAAAAAACATTGAAGTGTTGAATCTAGCCACACCTAAAGCTAGCATTTTAATGAGCAAAAAAGTTCCCAACATTGCTTAAGCTGGTATGAATAGAGTTTCAGTCACTTGCAAACAAAGTATTCTAAGCAGGTATAGGCAGAGGATATATGTTGAATTGGTCATAGAGGATGCCCTGTTAAAATATGACGAGAGAGGATTCTGGGTAGGGATTTCTGTCTTGTTCATTGATTTATACTCAGAACCTAGAACAATGCATGACACCTAATAGGCAATCAGTAAATATTATTTGAGTAAATGAAAAAATTCAGGTTGAATTAGGCACCTTGCATATTAGATTTGGCTAACTTAAATTAAGCTTAGACTGTTTTAGTGGCACATTTAGCCATTTTGCCACACTTTCATATATATTTTTTTCTGTTCCCCCTTGGTTATTAGTAAAAGTTAATTTAAAAAGTTAAAGCTTGTCTCTGGTAACAAAAGGGCAAAGAAGAGAAGATTTATTCAGTCCTGGGCTAGAAAGAGGGACAGAATGCCCTTGGGAGTTAGGTATGTTCAATGAGGCAAGGAAAGGATTTACGCAGCACCGTGAGGTGAAGACATCAGGAGAGAGAGCCTGAGACTGAGGGGAAAGCTCTCCATCCATCTTACAAGCTCTTTCTTGTTTCCCCAGCAGAAAGTTTTGTATTATGTAGAGAATGATCATCAGTTACTTGTACACACTTCTATTTCTTTCTCTTCTTTTTTCTTATTTTCCACTTTTTTCTCTTTTTCATCTAGTTTTTATCCCTACTCTGATCTAGTAGTCTCTTCCCTCTTTCTGCTTTTCCCTTTCTCCTTCTCCTTCTCCTTCTCCTTCTCCTCCTCCTCCTCCTCCTCCTCCTCCTCCTCCTCCTCCTCCTTCTTCTTCTTCTTCTTCTTCTTCTTCTTCTTCTTCTTCTTCTTCTTCTTTTCCCTCTTCCTCTTCCTCTTCTTCTTCCATTTTGCCTAACCATTGTTGCTCAGTACTGTTTCCAAAGCTGAGACTTCCAAAGGCTGGTCCCCCTGTCTATCCTTCCCAAATCTCATCGCAAGCTCTTTGTCCTCTCTCTGTCTGCCACTATTTGAACTATAGTGTATGTTAAGGAAAAACATGGACACAGAAGTGCATACCATAGACTAAAAGGATGGAGTCCTTGGAGATAGTACCAGCATTTGCAAACTCTCCAACACCAGTTGGCTGAGAACCAAAGAACTTGAGCATGACCAAAGCATTTTGCACTATTTGTTGTTCGTTACTTCAATAAAGGGCACCACGGTTCATCCAGTAGGTGATTGGCCAGGGGCTACATGGAAGAACACAAAAGACATGTGGATCTCACAGTTCAGAGAAGAGCTAAGAGAGAGGAAAGAGGGGAGTCTTTGAAGTTCCAGATCCATTTCCCAATTCTCATCTAGGAAAGACTGGATTTGGTCAAGTTATTTAACCTTTTTGAGTCTTACTGGCTTTTTTTGTAAAATATAAATAATTGTGGTACTTACCTACAGGGTTTTTGTAAGGATTAGAAGATTCAAAATACTTACAGCACCTTTTTAATAATTAATAATTGATAGTTCTTGGCTTTTTCCTCCAGCTGCAGAAACAAAGCATGATGAAACCACCCTTGTCTTTAAGAAGAAGTTAGCTGCAACACTAATTCCTACTGCCAAGAGATCTGTAATGGTTGTATTAACGTTACTGCAGGGGTCACAAACTCCAAAACCTACTGGGGCCAGATAGA
This sequence comes from Saccopteryx bilineata, assembly GCF_036850765.1. NCBI lineage: Eukaryota > Metazoa > Chordata > Mammalia > Chiroptera > Emballonuridae > Saccopteryx > Saccopteryx bilineata. The sequence goes on from NC_089490.1 coordinate 104,194,366, forward strand.
TCATGTAAATTAGGGAAACTGGTTAGGTTCACTTAGTTACAGAGTTAATAGACAGTTGTGGAGACTGTGGCAACTGGAGTGTGTGTGCCTTGTCTAACTGGGCGACATTACCCAACTCCCATCACTTGCTTCCCTGTGGTATTCTGGACCCAGAGTTGCCACACTGTTTACTCTTCTTAAAGAAAAGCTGAAAATCTGTGTGTTTTTAAAAGTTAGAGCTGTATTTTTCAATGTTGTCAAATTCATTCAGGTTAAAAACAACAATGACAATAGGAGAAAAATATTGTGATGGATCAAACATATTTCTCTGTCTCATTGGGAACTATGGCTAATTGTTGAAGACCCCCTTTGCTTGGGCTTCTGCATAGGGAAGCTGCTCCTTCACTGGCTTTCACAAGAAGTCTAGGCTTCTCCCTGAGCACTTAGTGTGACAAGCGATTTAGCAGGGAAGTTGGGGACCAGAGATGAGTTACAGCATACCTTGTATTTCTCTCATCTCTCTTGCCCACACTCCCCCTTCCCTTCCCTTACATTTCCTTCTCCACTGTTTCAGGAGCAACTAAATTCTCTTTGTCTTGCATAAATTTTTGAAACCCTCTTCTTGGAAGCTTTAACATCAGCTTACGTGTATGCCTCTCAGAAACTACCTGTCCAAGGAGGGTTGTTCAGATATTTCCCCATCAATAGTGGTCTTTCCTCTGAAAGAATCCTTTGTCCAGCTACTTTAAAAGGAAAAAAAAATCCTTCATCTCATTACAAATTACTGTGCCATTTAGCAAGGGATGCATGGTTTAATAAAGTGCCAAAGAATGTGTTGAATGCCAGACATTCTGAAAGAGAGAGGTGCCTGAGCTTGCAGGGGTCTTCTGTCTCACATACATGATGTTCTACAGCCACCCACAGTCCTTAGAACACTGGTGAGACAAACCATAGAAAGTGGTTTGCCCGGTCTGTGTGTGGAGTGAGATGTGTATAAGTTTTGCAGAGATAAAAATGGTGGATCTGGGGAGCAAAAATAAGAAGTTAACAGCAGAAATGGCAGCAGCCTGCCAATTACAAGTTGACTCAAGTTATATACTCTCTTTAAGGCTTAGTTTCCTTACCTAGGAATAGGAGAACCAAGCACCATTTCCAAGGGTAGGTAAAAGGATTGCATAGAAACATTATGTGTGCAGCACCTGTATTTTGTAGACACTGAAGAGTGCAGGTTTTCTTCCTTCTTAATTCCTACTTATTCTTCAAGGTTTGGAGAGGACATCACTTCCTCAGGACACATCATTTGCACTTCCTGTCATTCCTTCCATTTTGGGTTAGGAGCACCACTTCTCCGCTTCCTTGACTTCTTGGCATACCACTTGCATGGCCCTTATTGCATGGCATTCAACAGCCTGTTTTATGTCTAAGGTTTCTTGAACACTAGGAGCCATCTCACATTTACCTTTTCCTCTCCAGCTCCTTAGCACAGTGCTATATGGATAATAAAAACTCAATAAATGTTTGCTAAACTTGGGGCTCCAAAGTAAGGAGAACGTTGTCTTAGGTAACCAGATAAACTTATAATTTAGGAAAAGCCTTATAAAATTTCCGAAAAGGTTTTCTAGATGCATATAGAATTTTATTACTCAACCTCAGCACTTTCTCAAGCTCTAGCATTGTTGGAGGACATGAGCAAAGGTGAAACGTGGGATTTGTACTGGTGTCATCTGGAAGTTGGGACAAAACCTCCGAGAGAGAGAATCAAGTGGGAAAGAGAATGCCTTTCCCTAGTGGAAAACATCTTTGAGGGATGGCAAGGAAATGCACAGTGTACTTGGAAGTGTCTCCTCCAATCTGAAAATAAACTGAGTTTCCTGAACTGCTTTTGGAAAACCAAGGCTTGGAGGATTTCTCTGATTTTCATGGTTCCTGCGTCAGCATTTGGAAGAAAAACAGGAGACAATAAACAATTAAAAGCAACCAACTTTATTAGCAATTGATAGATTTGGGGGGAAAGAGGAACAGAAAGGCTAATGATTCAAACTTTTTTAATTGTATGGAGCATAAAGAATTATGGAATTACCTAGAACTTGAGCTTTTCATCTCTTTTTTTATTTGATCTCCAGCCAAGTAACTACTGTAAGATAATTTAATATTCTCTGAATCATCAATAATAAGGCTTGCAATGTGATAGTTAAATGCACTTAAAATTTTGATGAGATCATTAATAATACCTCTTGCCAGTGACTTAACTCTAGTTAATAACTTCCCTGTGACTTTTGTCAAATAGAGTTTCCTGAGGGATATCCATTTTCAAAGGTTTATGGATGTCCTTCGATTGTTAGCCAGTGACAGAAATAGCTTTTCTGCTATGGCATGTTCTGAGGTTTTACCCTTATTTCTAAGAAAAAAGGCGATAATTGTGTAAACCAATTGGCATAAAGCTTGAACCTAAAACCTGAAGTAATATTTTCTAAAAAGAATAGTTTTGTGTAATTTTCACGATAACAGCATGCCAACACCAACTATTCTAAAATGGCAGACTGTTATTTTATGAGTTATATAAGTCTAATAGAGGAGAAAAAATCCTCTTACCACCTCGCTTTGGGAACAGTTTCCTAGAATTTTCCTGACTAATATGGGATCACATCAGTGTGCTCATTCCTCATCTTCTGCAGCTCATGCCACACAACCCATCCAAACCGACTCCCTCCCAGAGCCAACCCAAGAGTCTTCAAAGTGAGCTGTGCTTGTATCTTCTCTGTGGTAGGGGAAGAAAAGCCCAGGAAAGGGTCAGCAGAGAATTGTAGGACTGTTTAGTACCGAGGCATCCTTCAAAGTTGGAAGAAAGCATTTGAGGGCAAAAAAGACAGAACAGTGTTATATATTGAATAATATGTGTTCAGAATTTGTCACTCTTCAGAAGAACCTAGAAGCCCTCTGAATGCCAAGTCCACATGTGTTTGTTGAATGGATGAATGAATGAATGAACGAATGCAATAAATAGGACCAAATAAGGTTTAAATAAACTTACAAATGATCGGTTTCTTTTAGGTTATAGATTGTTTACTTCCTTCTCTTCCACTTTTCTTCTAATTATGTGACTTGCTGGAGGGACTCTTACCCCTGTAACCAGGAGAATCTCTTCCACTGTTACGTTCTTAGACAACATAAACATATGCTCTTCTTCTAAATGAGTGAAGAAAGAGATATTTTTTTCTAATGGCTTCCTACGTTGGGTTGGTGAATTTAACAAACACATGAGCAAACAGAACCCCCCAATACTCAGGAGGCCCAGTTACATTTAAATTTAGAAAAAAAACATGATTGATTGCTTGATGGATTGATTTAGAATAAGTGTGTCTTATATATGTGCAATATTCAGGACATATACTAAAATGAAATTTATTATTTACCTGAGATTAAAATTTAACTCATGCACTATATTTTATGCGGCAACCTGATTCTTAAATTGAACTCTTAGACCCAGACACGCTTCATTTGCATATTGAACGTACCAGAATACTTTTCATTTTCGCGCGGAAATGTCCTGACTCCCACCTTTCTTAAAGGTCTATATCTTCCATTTTACTACATGAAACACGAGTCCATAAAGTAGTTATTTTCTTCTTAACTCTACAGTTAGAAACTGACATCACAATTATTATGACACCTGACATCTGGCACCTCACCCAGGGGTTAGGGAGTTAGGGGTGTTGGGTTGTGTGGGAAACCAGAGGACTCCAGCTTGAGCTGAAGGGGTGCTACTACTCAGCTCCAGTGTTGCCATTTGGGAATACAGGTTCAGCATAATGAGAATCCATTTTTATTTTAAAAAAAGAGTGACAGCTATCCTGATGCAATGTGAAAACTCCAGAATTTTAATCCTTGATAACTCAGTCAACTGTGTAATGGAAACAAATAAACGTAAACTAAAACACACACACCCACTCACACACACTAAGTCTGGGGGCTTCCACACTTCTTTTCTGGTACCCAGCTGCTGCTGGAGTTTGTCCTGTCTTGGGGCAGAGAAAGGACCATTTCTGAGTGATTTTAGAAGAGATTCTGAGGCCAATGGCTCCTGGATTGCACAGAAACAGTGTTAATTGTAGCGAGACAATTTCCCACCTGTCTGTCTTTCTTCTTGTCCCCAGTTAAGCAAGCCATGGGCTCTTGCTTCCTTGTCTGTCAGGTACATGGCAGAGCACAAAGGATGCAAATAACCACCTTGCCTGGTCTCTGTGTACAGAATTCCATGCCAGTCAGTAAATTTTCTAGGGTTACTGCCCAGAGAATTTGAGAGAGAGTTTCTGGCCCTGATGAAACTGTAAAGAGTGAGATTCTTCCCAGACTAAAAAAATAATTCTCAGACAGTAGGAAGAAGGCAGAGGTTTGTGGTTTCTGTGAGCAGTAACCAACGTCCTTCTCCTTGTCATCACTCCCTGGCAGTGCTCCAAGGAAGTGGTTGGATCCCAGAGGGGACGAACAGTTGCAGAGGAGGCCAAGAATAAACCCAGGACTCTTCAGAGTCACTTCACAATCCCATGGCCTGAGGGGACCACTGAACAGAGAATAAAACAATTCAGAGCTAATCAATCTCTATAGTGTCTGATGACTGAAAGGGTCCCCTCAGTTCAGGTTGCTGCTACTTAAGAGCCTAGAACCTTTGGAGTGCCAAGGATGAGAGGAGATCCTCAAATGACCTGGTTGAATAACTCCGCTGCATAGTGTAATGGGGATTACTCCTGAAATTAGCTGACTTTTAAAGCACAAAGGGAAGAGCCACACAAAGGAATGAGAATATTTGCCTGAGCACATAGATCGAGGTTTCTGTCTGCCACCTCTTGATACTTCCTGTGCAAATGCAGAATGTACAAATCACATGATTTGTACCTGTGGCAATGGAACAGCTCGGAGGTTTCCTGGCTTCACATTTCCCCTTATGCGATATACTGGTCACACTGTATCAAGCCTGTTCCTTTTCACAGATTGAAAGGTAGAAACATAGCAAGTCTTGAATTACTAGGCATAATCAGTACCTGTGCTTTTACCTAGAAAATCCTAAGTAACCACCACTAGATCATCCACCGCAATTACTACTTGATAACCTCCTGAGCCCTAGTTCATGCTGTAATGTAGCACAATTAATCCTCATAACAAAGAAAACTATGATAGAGTAGTGATGATAGTTACTATAAACATAACAATTATTATTTTACTTAAGGCATAAAGAAGTTAAAGAACTCATCCCAGATTACAGGAGGTCCTTGGGTTAGGACAATCTTGACATACAATGTTTCAAGTTTATAACACTTACTCTTATAAAAACTAAAAAAAATTGAGATATGAGTGTTTCAGCTTATGCAGTTAGTATAGTACTTACAGACTAAATGGACGAAATTGTTTGGTTGCACGTGGTAGGAGAATACATAGTAACATGGCATATGAGTGAGGGAGTTGGTGTCCTCCAGTATGCTTACCTACGCCATTTTAAAAGTGCAAGTGTTCTGCTTGCGTTAGGTTAGGGTGTGTTTCAACTTACACCAAAATTCAGGTTATCTCATAGAATTAGAACTGGATTGTAACCTGAGGACCCCCTGTATACAGCTGGTAAATTCTACAGCTAAGGCTCAAGCCCAGAAGTCTGACTCCAGAGTCTGAGCTTCTAAACTGCCTCCCCCCACACCTAACTGTCCCCAGTCCTTACCCTGGGCTATTCCTGCTTTTTGAATGGTCTGGATTTGACCAGGTCAGTCTCCCCATTCTATACTCTCCTGGCCCCTTATACTTTGCCTTCATGATATTTACCATAGTTCATAAGGATTTGCTTATTTTCCATCTCTCTTCTAGATAGTGAGCACATAAAGGGGCAAATGCTGTGAAGACTTGGCTCACGGAGGGCCAGATGACTAGCTGTCTGTCTATTCAAACCCGTTCTCCTCTTCCCCAGAGTGATAGGATAATAGCCAAGCACTTGGCTGCCCTGCTACCTGCATTTCCCAGCCTCCTTTGTGGTTGTATGTGGTCACATGTTATGGTTCTACAAATAGAATGTGGACACAAATGATGGATGTCACTTTTATTTTTTCTTCTTCTTCTTGCCAGCTGGAACCAGTTGTGACCCAGTGCCCACTATACAGAGGATGGGCATCCTTACTTTGGTGTTTTCATGGGCTGGCAGATGGTCAGTGAAGAAACCTAGATTTCCAAATGACCAAGTGGAGTAGAGCTACCTACCAGCCTGAGCCTTACCTCAGACCGTTACATGGAAAAGAAGTTCACTTCAATCATCTTCAAATTCTCCACTGAATAATTTGGATTTTTATTGTTATGGTAGCCTGGGCTCACCCTAAATCACTGTTGCATTTCTGGAAACTAGCAAAGTGTCTGCCACAGAACAGGGACTCAAGATATCTTTGTTGAGTAACCAAGTGGATTGTTGAGTTACTAACATAAATATATGTCTTTCTCACTAGTCTGTGTACAGAACTGGACAGTTGGGACTGTCTTCTACTTGTTTTCTTTGACATCAAGGACAGCATTAAACCTATAACAGGAGACCAAGAAATGAATGAAGACATGATGGGAGAGTAAATACTGGGCATGTGTATGCACATCTTTTCACATCTTGCCATCAAATAATTACAATATATTCTTATAGGAAAAGCAATTCAACCTGAATTTCATGTGTGAGGTACTTTCATGTAGATTATTTATCAAATCAAATCATTGGGAAAAGATAAAGCAATGTGTCATGCCTAGTGGACTTGGGGTTAGGGAACCCAGATTCCAATTCTAGCTCTAGTCAAGTCTATGATCTTAAACAAATCACCCAGTTGTCCAGACATCAGTTTGCACATGTGTTGAATGTGAAAGATAAAAATTGGTTCTTTTTGAAGGTTCTGTCCAATTCTAAATGACCATGATTTTATATACAACATTTTTTTTTAGTTTCTGGCAATATATTGGCTTACACTGAAGACTACAGTTCCTCTGTAAGACCATTTTGTGATTCATAGGAATGAATATTTTCATTTTTTTATGACCATAGAATGAAACCTTACTTTGGGGCAGTCACTGCACAGAGTATGTTAAATGCACTTAACTCTCCCAGTAACCCTATAAAGAAGCGTTTCTATTCCATTTAACATGTGAGTCGTTGTAAGGCTTATAAAGGTAAAGTATTTTTTTATGACCCATAACAGTAAGTGCTGGATGTGGGTTCCAGATCAAAGTCAACTTCTTCACTCACTCATCCATCCATTTATTGAGCAGCTGTGTGTTGAGTACTTACTATGTGGTAATACAAGTTACTATTTAAGGTAGTAGAATTATGGCAGTGAACAAGACAGGCACAGCCCTGCTCCCCTGAAGCTTAAATCTTAGCTTTCTAGCTGGGGGTGAGACAGATAGGAACAATTAAAGACCTTAATAAGGAAATTTCAGATAGTAAATTATATGAAGAAAATAAGATAAATCAATATAATAGGGAAGTGAGAAGACTTGAATAGAAATGAGATTTCATAGTAGAGTTCTATTTTAGGAACAAAGACATTGAGAAGCCTTTTTGATACCAAAGAAAAGATGCTTCTATTACTAGGAATGGTCATAATGATTGCTATTTTTTAGTGAGTGCATACCATGTTCTTGGGGCTGGTATACATTCCTTAAATATATCAACTCATTTAATCTTCAAAAGAATCCTGTAAGGCATTATTCCTGTTTCATAGATGAAGAAGCATGTTTCATAAATTTCTCAAAGTTCTGAAGCAAGTAAGTGCCAGAGTGAGGATTCAAATTCAGGCACTCTGGCTGATGAGGCCCATGATGACCTTTATTCTACACTGCCTTTCTCTGGCAAGAAGACTGTTAGGGAGGAAGAAGTCCATGGACAAAGTCAGGATAGTCAGAGTCATCAGCATACATATGGCAGTAAGACTGGACAGGATCCAGTGGCAGAGAGACAGATAGAAAGATAAAGAAAGCATGGCCTGAGTCCTGCGTTGCACCAGGATTTTTAGGTCAGAGGGAGGAAGAGGAATCATACAGGGTGAGAAGGAATCTCCTGGGAGATGATGAGGAGAGGATACAAGTCAGAGAAAGTAGGTTAACAATAGATAAGAGAGGAGAGAAATGATTCCAACGACGGGGATCATCCTGATGTGTGTATTGTTTCCGAAAAGTCAAATAAGGTAAGGACAGGGAGGTGACATCCTGGAGGATAGTGTTGAATTTGCTGAGTGATCTCAGTGTGAGGGGACAGAAGTCTAACTAGGTAACTAGGGCTCTGGAGAGAATCTGAGGTGAGGAAGTTGAGCATACGTGTAAATATATGTAAATAACTCAGTATACAGTCTTACTGTGAAGGAGATCATTGACATGGAATGTTGAGGTAGAAAGGGGAGGGTGTGTGGCTAAGGGAGAGACATACATGCATATATATGTCATTATACACTAAAGATGGAGGACAACAGAATGTGGTCCATGTCTCTGATTCCAAAGCCCACGGTCTCAACCTTTATGCCACATGGTCTCCCATAATAATATTAATAGGAAGTGAGTAAATTGGCTTATTGATTTTGAAATGATCTTCAGATGTGATTTAAAAACAACAAAGGTATAAAACTATGTCAATTATGTGAAAGCAATCCTCAATGCTTTTACAGGCTGTCATTTTCTTCATCCCTTTGCCTCACTTACCCATCACATAGACAAATAGGGATTTAAGGAGTGGCAGGGGCCTCCACTGGATTTCGTGCCTGCCCCTAGGATGTATGCTTCTGAACCAAGGCTTGACTTTAGCTTTCTCTTAGCTGGGTGACATCTGCACTTGGATAGGTTTGAGAGCCAAGAAGCTGCCTCATCATTTAGGAATTGGATCCCATAGATGCACTGTCAAGCCTTAATCAAAATAGAAATAAAGGCTGTGTTTATGTACACATTGGCTTTAGACTATTTATTCAGTCACTTATCCAGGCAATGTGTATCAGGGGTCCACTCTCTGATGAGCACTGTGCAGGATGCTGATGATGCACAATAGAGAAGGCACAGCCCCCTCCTCCAAAGGCCTCTCAGGATTGGAGTCAGGAAAAGAAACCTTTCACAACTAGATGTCATAGAGCAAACAAAATGCAATATCGGTGACATCACAAAGTTCTGTGATACACTTGTGTCTGAAAGCAATATATGTATATGAGATGTGTATGTGTGTGCATTGTATAAATATACACATTGAGGAAGGGAGGCTTGAGCTGGGCCATGAAGAGTGATTAGGATACACCTGGCATAGTGCACAGCATAAGCAAAGGCACAGAGGGGCATCAGTTTAATTCATGATATGAGCTGCCAAGCATTGAGTACAACACTAAAAATACAAATGGACAGTGAGGAGAGATAAGGGGTGGGGGACCTTTTTAAGTGAAGCAGCAGGAACTGAGATTGGAAATGGCCCAGATCATTCTCACTCATTCATTCATTCATTCCCCCATTCGTTTAATGATTTTTGAAGGCTTATTGTGCATTAGGGACTTGTGTTTGCTGTGAAGGTGAGCAAAAATGGATACAACCGCAGCACATGTGAAGCTTTTAGTCCAGTTGGTGAAGGATATTGGTTGCCCTGCTAAGTGACAAATTTGAATTTTTAAGAATTGTTTTTAAATGATCAGACCTGTGTTTTGAAAAGATATATCTGATGGTCACATGGAGAGTGAACCTGAGAAGTGAGAAAGCATAAGCAAAGCAGGGACGTTACTTGTGAGGAAGAAGTTAGGAAAGCGTAATCAAACATGCTGGCTTTTGACCACATGTGACTACTTTATTCATTCACTAAGGAAGCTCATTTTGAGAGGCAGCATAGTATAGCAGTTAAGGACGTGGGCGTGGGCTTTGGAGCTAGACCTTGGCTCTGTTATTGATTATCTGGGCAAACTTGAGAAGTTATTTTTACCTCTGTGTCCAGGTTTTTCCATCTCTAAAATGGACATAGCCATAACAGTACCTGTCTACTGGCTGGAATAGTGTCCTCCAAAATTCATGGCCACTGGAACCTGAGAATGTACCCTTATTTGGAAATCATGTCTTTGCTTATGTAACTGGTTAAATTAAGATTAGGTCATGGTGTATTAAGGTGGGCCTGAACTCTATGATTAGTGTCCTTATAAGAAAGCAGAAACACGAGAGGGTGGTCACCATGTGACAATGGAAGCAGAAATTAGAGTGTTACAGTTCAAAGTCAAGTGCGCATAGCATTGTTGGCTACCACTAGGGGCTGGAAGAGGCAAGGAGGGATTCCCCCCTACAGATTTCAGAAGGAACATGGGTCTGCTAACATCTTGATCTTGGCCGGCTAGCTTTTAGCCTAGCCTCTGGAATTCAGTACTGTGACAATAAATTTCTGTTGCTTTAAGCCACTCACTTTGTAGTAATTTGTTGTGGTGGCCCTGGGAAACTAATACATAGTTTGTGCAACCATTAAATTTGTTAATACATGTAAAGTGCTGAGAACAGTGACTGCCATGTAGTATGTGCTCAATATAAGCTATTATTCTTATAATGCCCCGCAATAACCTGTGCAGTTCCTGGCTGTGCTCACTCGACTAAGAAAATGTGCAACCATTGGTAGTGCTTATGTGTGAGTAGGTGCTTGAGGGGGTAAAGTTGATGTTGGGCAAGACCCTTATCAAGCAAAACTTTTTTGGAGAGATGGCCCATTTCACTGGGCAGCATGTGCCTTTGAAGTCAGCATCAACACCCTCTGTCATTCACCCAATGCACTTCTGTCTTCTCTTGGGCACAGAGGCTCCTGTTCCTTTGTTGTCTTCCCTGCTTTATTAAGGAAAGCATCTGCATTTGTCTGCTTGGGCTGCCATACAAAACAGCACAGACTGAGGGCTTAAATATCAGAATTTTTTTTCTCACAATTCTGCAGGCTAGAGGTCCAAGATCAAGGTGTTGGCAGGTTTGGTTCTTCCTAAGGCCTCTCTCCCTGGCTGGCTTGGAGCTGGTTGCCTTCCCCCTGGGTCCTAATTGGCCTTTTGTGCATGTGTGTATCCCTGATGTGTGTGTGTCCAAATTTCGTCTTCTTCTGAGCCAACCAGTCAGATTGGATCAGAGCCCACAGAAATGGCCTCATTTTAACTTAATCACCTGTGTAAAAGTCTCTTTCTTCAAGTATAGGCAGATTCTGTGGCCCTGGGCTTAGAACTTCAGCACAGAAATTTTGAGGGAACACAATTCAGCTCATGACATTCAGTTTGTAACAAGAGGCTAGGATAGTTCAAGTTCTAAGTCTCAGTCACTGGCTAGAAGCAGTTTACTCCTCTTAGGAAGTTCCTATGGCTCTCACTTTAAGTCCTGTCTTTGAATTGGTAGGAGGTAGGGTGTGAGTTCAGGGAGGGACCTTGGTGTGGTTTCCGGTGGGGTTGGGGGGCACCAAGGCCCTGTGTGGAAGAGATGGCACCCTGACCAGGCTCAGACTCTAATTGCCCGTTTCTGTGTCTGCATACCCTCTAGACTGTTATTTTCTGGAGGGCAGGGACCTTTTCTATCTTGTTCATCTTCAGATTCCCCAATGCCTGGCACATAGTTGACATATTTGTGGAATGAATGATTCAGTTTTTCAAACATTTCCCTCTGTGAAATTTACTTTCCATGTGATGAAAGCAAATTCTTTCTGCCTCTAGAAACCTTCAACATACTCCTATCTTGATCTTAAAGAGTCCTCGTCTTATTTTTCCTTTTTAGAAATGTTTGATGCTCACTGATGTAGGTATCATTTACGCAAGGTTTATCATGTCTCTGGCAAAGGGCTTTACAAATATCTCATTGAATCCTCTATGACAACCCTGTAAGGTGGGTGTTTGTTTATTTTCTAGGTAAAGTACCCACTACTGTTCAGAGAGGAGAGTTCCCTGCCCCAGAGCACACAGTTGGAAAGTGACTGCTGGGTTAGGTTTGAATCCAGGTCTCTCTGGCTATAAAACTCAGGCCCTTAACCATTAAGCTTTACTGTCTTATAGACAGTATTGCTATTTCATATTTGATAATGCTAGTAGTTCTTTGGATTCCCGAGGATAGCTAGGTGTCCTAATAAGTCAGATCAAGAGACCATGGAAAAAAAGAAAATAATTCAAAAATGTATTTATGAATCAATAAAGAGAGTATATGCATTGTTATGCCAAATAATAGTAAAACATGGTTTATAAAAATCTTTGCTTAGAATCTATAATGCTTGGTAAGAAATTTCCAGGTTGTATCAACCTTTGTCTTCCTTTTCTTTCAGCATCTGGTACTCCCTGGGGATAGAGCAAGGTCCTCACTCTGAGATGAAAGTTTATAAAAGGTGACTGGTTTGTATTTTCATTGTCAACCTGACTTGAACTATAAGATTTTCTTTCTTCTTTCTTTTTTCTTTCTTTCTTTCTTTCTTTCTTTCTTTCTTTCTTTCTTTCTTTCTTTCTTTCTTTCTTTCTTTCTTTCTCTTTCTCTCTTTCTCTCTCTCTCTCCCTCCCTCCCTCCCTCCCTCCCTCCCTCCCTCCCTCCCTCCCTCCCTCCCTCCCTCCCTCCTTCCCTTCCTTTCCCTTCCCCTTCCCCTTCCCCTTCCCCTTCCCCTTCCTTCCTTCCTTCCTTCCTTCCTTCCTTCCTTCCTTCCTTCCTTCCTTCCTTCCTTCCTTCCTTCCTTCCTTCCTTCCTTCCTTCCTTCCCTCCTTCCCTCCTCACTTTTCTTGTTTCTTCCTTTCCTTTTCTCTCTCTTTCTTTCTTTCAAACCAATTTGACTTATTGTCTCAATATTTGGAAGACAGCCCTGGCGATCCTTGTGATGAGTTTGGTATTTTTCAAGATCTAAACACAATGGGGGTGACTTAAGGACAGAGTTTCAGCTTTGCTTCTGACTCTCCTCGGTTTTGTGGGTTTAAGTTAATGTTATTTGAAAGTTTTTTTTGTGTGTGTGGTTGAATATATACTATAACTTGTTCTTTTGTGACAACAAGATTTATACTGGCGGTGTCTCTCATACCACTGGAAACTGGAAGGAAATCTACAATGGGAACCTCTGAAAGTTTTAAAAAGACAGTAGCCATTCTTTGGAGGTGATGGCTTCAAGCTGTCCTCAGCCTAGTTACAGGTTGGTGCTCCATTCTGGCTCATGGGCAGGTGAGGTTGGCATGCAAACAGGCTGTCAGATATTTAATCCATCACATATGCATTGAGATCAATTCCCTGCTTACTTAATGAAGACTTCTTCAGTGAGTAAGGCTTCAGGGGAAAGAAAAGAACCTGATGGAATTGTATTAAATACCAGTTTACTTCCCAAGTTTCTAACTGATTTTTTTTTCCACTTAAGATAACTTGGCCTGAAAGGCAAAGGGAATTGAACAAAGTATAGAAGCTGGCATCCCATTTTGTATATCATTCTGGCTCCAGGGAGCCACTCCTGGTACATGAGCCTGTGAGATGTAGCTGTTTCATGCAAGGGCTAACAATACTAGTCTTTTATAAATCGTAAACCCTCTTAACCTCAAACAGTTTGGAGCCACCGACTGTAATCTATAAGGTTTAAACTCACATGTATTCCATTTCTTCTCAGTGCCTCTCAGGCCATTAGACAAATATTCATATAAAGTTCTCAGTTTTAGGGGATTTAAAATCATTTTGTATGGAATAGAAACTTTTTGTCTATACCTCTTCTACAAAATTTTTTGATAGGCATTTTATGCTTTTTTAAAAAAAATTCTTTCTGTAATTTTTACTGCCATTTGATTTCATTTCTTTTAGATGCAATTTGTAATAAACAAAACTTAATTTTTTTTTTTTTTTTTTGGATGGGGAGAATGGTGAGGCAGTCCAATATCAATTTGGGATTCTTACTCTCGATAGTGCTTTCCTGTACTATGTATGTTGCTTTTCTTAAAAATAAATAGAAATTAATGACAATTCTTACTTGATAATCTGTAGCAATGAGGATCCTTTGGTGTAAGCAATAGTAAACAGCTCTAAAACCCTTGAGCAGAAAAGAAATTTATTAGGAGACTCTAAGGTAATTATGACATCAAAGAGAGGGCTACAGAGTTAGCCTCTAATGAGTAGGCAGGGGTCCCCAAACTTTTTACACAGGGGGCCAGTTCACTGTCCCTCAGACTGTTGGAGGGCTGGACAAAAAAACAACAACTATGAACAAGTCCCTATGCACACTACACATATCTTATTTTAAAGTAAAAAAACAAAACGGGAACAAATACAATATTTAAAATAAAGAACAAGTAAATTTAAATCAACAAACTGACCAGTATTTCAATGGGAACTATGCTCCTCTCACTGACCACCAATGAAAGAGGTGCCCCTTCCAGAAGTGCGGTGGGGGCTGGATAAATGGCCTCAGGGGGCCACATGCGGCCCGCAGGCCGTAGTTTGGGGACCCCTGGAGTAGAGAAATCGGAACAAGTCTCTGGGGTTGGGCATCAGGAACTATTGAACAGGCCCACCAGGATGCCCCTGGGGAATGAGATGACCAGTGGGCACCACTCTTTATTTCCTGTCTCCTCCTGTTGCTGTCACTTTGATAAGATTCACAGTAGTCCCGGGAGGCAGGATAGAATCAGCATAGCTTGGTCACATGCTCCATCCTTGTCTGGGGAAGATTAAGGTCTATTTTTTTGGGTGAATCTCAAGATCCCAACAATCCATGCAGTGGAATCTCCCTGAAATGATAGAGAGCACTGTTGAAAATAAGAACTAGGTGCTGGGCGGCCAAAAATAATACACACTTCTCGTTTAACATCATACTTAGAGAAATAAGCAAAATAATTCCATTCTCTTCTAGAACCTAATGCCAGAATTCCAAGAGATGTAATAAGTCTCTTTGTAAATTAATTTAACCTCAGTAAGAGGGCCCTGATCATCTTACATTCAAAGTACTTGAAACATTTGTGAAATCCCTTTTCTTCAACGTAAAGAGGATCTTGAGAACAATCCCCTTGATTCAATTCCACACCGTAAGTTGGGCAGTTTAGAAGGATGGCCGAGGTTTCCCTCCAAGCCCTAATGAAAGTTAATGGCTGAGCGCTGGGCTGCATGTTTTTATATGGTTGTCTATTACTAGCTATTTAACTTTTACAGCTTTATTTAATGTTTTATGAAAAGGTTTATTTCATGTTTTATTAGAACTTTGTTG
Organism: Saccopteryx bilineata; assembly: GCF_036850765.1. Taxonomy (NCBI): domain Eukaryota; kingdom Metazoa; phylum Chordata; class Mammalia; order Chiroptera; family Emballonuridae; genus Saccopteryx; species Saccopteryx bilineata. Next base: position 104,209,514 of record NC_089490.1, read on the forward strand.
AATGACCATATTTGGCCAAAAAGCCTGACAGATGAGCACAAATATTTTGCAAATATCTCTGGTAAGCAGTTTCTGGTTAAAATCATGTTTCATTTTTGACATTTTGTGGAGATGGGATGGACGCGGTTCTCTTTAATGAAGCACCGTAGAGCCCGGCGATTATGACAGGAGGGGACTGAAGAGTAGAAGAAGGAGGAGCATGCCCACCATTCTAATTTCTTAGATGCAAAAACATAAGTTAAAATAAAATAATGTTATAGAGGCCTGTTTGGATAAAAAGTGAACATTTGAGTTAGAGGCACCTCCGCCCACTCAAAAGATATCTAGTTGATATTAAATATGCTTTGTAAAATTGAAAATATTTTATAGTGTATTTATTTTACCCTTACAATAAACTTATGAGGTGGGTGAAAATAATAGCAACTAGCATTACTAGGGGTTTCTTAGCCTTGTTCTAAGCACTTTATATGCAGTATCTCATTTAAGCCTTATACTAAGGTACTAGATGAGTACTAATGTAAAACCCATTTTTTAAAATTATTTTTATTTATTTATTCATTTTAGAGAAGAGAGACAGAAAGAGAGAGATAGAAAGAGAAGGGGGGAGGAGCAGGAAGCATCAACTCCCATATGTGCCTTGACTGGGCATGCCCAGGTTTTTGAACCAGCAACCTGAGCATTCCAGGTCGAAGCTCGATCCACTGCGCCACCACAGGTCAGGTATAAAACCCATTGTATAGTTGGGGAAACTAAGTCTTGTATAAGTTCCTTCAAGCATCTGACTCCAAGTCCAATTTATTTTTCACTCTAGCACAGAGAACTCATGGCCTAGTGGTCAGATGTGTAGGTCATTGAAGTTATATACTGACCTTTGAGACATCTTTTTTATTTTTCTACAGACAACATAAAGACTACCGAGGACACGCATTCTGAGGGTATAGTCGCACTGACTATTTGTTGCCACTCTCAGATTTGCCTTGTGAATCATCTTTCCACCATCACCTGGCTTCAGGTTACTACCTTTTTAGAAAAGAGATCATATCTTCAAATTCCTGGTACCCATTTGTTATCTTTGCTGGGAAATCTGGGATTTTTTTTTTTTTAACTTACATGATTAGGTTGAATTTCTCCCAGCAAAGCAAAAATCTTTTCTTCTAACTGTTTGGAAATCAAAGCCTCATGTGAAGGATTTCCAAATCCTTGACTAATTTTTATCAACAATCCAAATTTTGTTTTTTCTTCTTAATTTTTAAAAATGTTACAATGAGGAATTCAGCTGAAATGTCATTTCTTTATAAACTACCTCATTAGTACCCTTAGACAACTTGACTTTTGTGTAACATCTTGTGTTCTCTAGAGTATAGTATAACATTATTTGTCCTATCATTAATTGAGAGTCTACTATGTGTCAGAGACCCTGATGGGTGCTTTATATATGTTGTCATATTTCATTTAATTCTTACTACAACACTAAGTCGGGGTATTATCTTCTTTTTACACATGAGGAAACTGATGCTGAAAGAGTTTAGGAGGCAGGTCTAGGCTGCAAACTTAGGTGTCTGTCTCCAGTGTTCAGTGGTCTCCCCTCTGTTCTATGTGGTCTTTTTCTGGGCTGAAAGAGGACCCTAATGATGTCCAAGCTCAGCTCATTGGAAAATTTCTCTAAAGTATTATGACAACTGAGTCAGGAAGACTTTTGTGGATAGATGACCTTGATTGAGACTATTTCATGGCTTCTGCCTTTGTTGATAGGGAAGCCTCTGTCTCTCATTCCTAGGATGCTGCCTTATTCCCCTACTCTAGATTCTGAAAAGCTCTACTTCTTTTTTGCCCAAGCTACAATCACAGTCCCTAAGGTGAAATTCAAAACATTTATCAGGCTCATTCAGGACCTGAAAGTTGACAGGACTCTTAATCATTGTGAAACTTGGCACAAGTATATATGTATGTTTAATTAAAGGGGTGTAGGGTAGAGTATGAGCAGAAGGAGAGACATTATCCGAAGCATTATATGTGTATTTTATGTGTCTGTATGTGTCCTCTTGTTGGGGAACAAGAGTATAATCAAAAGATGCATGCATATGTCCAAATAAAGTTTGTGTATACAAAGGATGATTAGGAAAAGTCATGTATCTATTTGTTTGTGCTTTGTATATGCAAACATAGGCATAAGCATGTAAATTGGGGGGGTACATTTGCTCAGGAGAAAGAAAAGAAATAACCAAATCCTAGGCTCAAAGTTCAATTGAGAAAAAATGTATAAATTCAGAAAGCCCAAAATACATCTCCTTAAAAACAAGCCATTTAAATTTACCTAGACCAATGGTATGTGGAAATACATTCGATACTAGACATGAAGCTACTCTGAATAATCAGGGATGAGACACATCTATTTTGGACACTCCCTCGAGGGAGTGTACAGAAGAGACTGACTGCATCATAGGGCTTTACTGCCATTGGGACAAGTCTAAAGCTGTCTAGACATGAGCTAATCATTTCTACTTAACTTTCTTGGTTTTTCATGAGTTAACTAATAACTGTAGAACCTCTTATTTCTATGAAGATATTGGGTAACAAAGGGAATAGATAGATTAAAAGATCAAGAATTAGGTCTGTCACTGATTAACTTTGAAGGAACCAGGGAAAGTCACGTAGTCCCAGTGGAGCTCAGACTTCTTACCATCTAAACAGGCATAATATTATTTGTTCAATCTACAGGCAGGACTGTTGTATAAAGCAAATGAAAGGATGTGGAACCTTCTGAATAGCATATATATTGAAAACCAAATAAATTGTTACTGATAATATTGTTGTCTGGGAACGAAGTTGTTGAGTGTATTTGTTGCTTAGGTTTCTCTGCTAACTGATTAAATGAAATGAGCACCTGTATTAAACATAGGTGTTTAAGATTTGAATTTGGCTACTTCTTTTATTGCCTTCTGGCAGATTTATCTCTGGGTATATCATTTTACCTCTTGAGCCTTAAAGGTAAACTTATGATACTTTAATTAACTCACGGGATTGTTTTAAAGATTATATTGGATGTGAGAACACTTTGTAAGCTTCAAAATGTTATACAAATGAAAATAGTGCTCATTAGTATTTTCTTCATAAGCTACCAGAAAGATCTATTTTTCTCTTGGTTCATGTGACAAAGGGAAGGCTGAAGAGCTTTGCCAAAACATGCATATTTTATTTACCTCCCTGTCTCTGAACACATAATTAACAGCTGGTGGTGTTTCAAAGATCCAGGTGTGTTATTTTGAATTAGAATTAAGAGACTCTATAACTACTCAAGCTTCTTAAAGATTAGTTGATCATGAAACACTGAACAGTTGGCTAGTCAATTAATCAATATTTAACTAGTGACTTTGGGTTATTTTTCCAACCAAGGTATTTTTGTTTCTATATCTTGAAGCTTAATATCTAGACACGAATTGATTTGTTCATCAAACATTTGTATAATTCTTACCTGGTTCCAAGTAGAAGCTAGATACACAAAAATGAAAAATATCTCATCTCGGTTTCCAAATAGCTCCCAGTCAAGTTAGGAAACAAACAAATATACACCAAAAAGTGATTCTCATAAGTTACATTAACAGAGACATAGGTGAAGGTGTTGTGAGAGAAGTGACAGTGGGGTTATAATTTTGACAGTTGTCCCAAATGTTAGAGGTTATGATGAAACTGAGGTTGGCAGGCTCAATGAGAGTTTACCAGGCAGACAGAAGGAGGAAGGGAGAAAGATTTGAGGCAGAGGGAATGACGCAGGTGATCCAGACATGGGAATGTGAAAGTGCATTGCCTATAGAGGAATTGCAGGTAGATGGATATGACCCATTAGGAGGCCTACAAGGATATATTAGAGCTAAGGCTTCTCTTGAGAGAGTGGGAGCAGTGGGGGCCAATTTATTAAGGACTTGAAATTCCAAGCTAAGTAAATTCTCTCTCTGCATCCGGGGCACATTAAAGGACTATAGGCTGTCAGGTAAATGACTTGCATTTTAAAAAGAGGCAAATTTAACTTTATTTATCATTTACTATATACTACGTGAAGCTCTGACAGATTAATGATAAAAATATCTTAAGAATTTTGATTTTCTGAAATTTATAATAGAGCATCTGTTGAGGACCATAGAGTCTTCTGTCCTTGATTAGTTTAGAAAATAAGGGGGAAAGACAGCAGGGGGGAGAAATTCATCTCTCTGTCCATTAGAGCAACAGCTGAAGAAGGTCCAATAGATGATGATGTTTGAGCAAAACTTATTCACCTTAATTTGTGCCCCTCCCAAATCCTTTCTTTAGTATTTTGACAGGGGCATTCTTCCAAACCATGTGAGTAGGGATAAATGCAAGCCACATATTATTCTATTATTAATAGTCATCAATTATTAGATCTTTCCTCATTTCAGAAGAAGAAAAGAGAAACCTTCAAGGAGTATAAAGATATACATACTTTGTAAAAAAGCAATCCTGTAGACCTATGAAAATTCATGGCAGGAAAAAGAGACACATTTCTGAAGATTGAAAGATGAACATCATTATCTTCAAAAATGATTTTTTACTGGGAACCAGAGACTTTTTAATAAGATACAAATAGACATGGGCTTTTAGAAGATAATAGCAGAGAATTTTGAGAGGAGAACATTCTGAAATGGAAATACAAGATGAATTGTGAAAGCAATAAGATGAGCAGAAAAGGGAACTAGGTGAGACGAGGAAGATGCAGCAGTCAGTTCAGTTATCTGTCTACACCTCTTTCTTAGAGTCAGCTCTCTTATTCTCAGAATGGGGAAAGAATGCATGATTTGCCTTGTTCACAGTAGACCAGACCAGGGTGGCCACAAGATATAAACTTGGCCAATCAGTTTCTTTCTCTTTGAAAATTGGCATAGGAACCCAGAAATCCTGCAGTCTCAGATTGTGCTGAAAGAGAAGGCATCTGCAGAACTGCCTTGGGGGACATCTCCTTTTATGTTTATGGAAAAATAGAGATCTGAACTGCAGAAAGGGATAAATTAAAAAAAAAATGAACAAAGAAAAACAGAGATGAGAGACCACAGAGTCTGGAAAAAGATAGACACAGAAAAATAGTATCTTGGTCCCTGACAACTTTCCAGTTCCTCATTCCAGTCTCCCATGAGGCCTCACTAGACTTCCTGACTTTGGGGTCTATGAATTACACTTGTATTATTTTAAAAACATTCCATTCTTGGCTTACCCTAATTTGAATGGGATACTATTATTTGCAACCAAATGGTCCTTGACCAAAAAAAGGACTGCATGAATTCTAAAAACAAAACAAAACAAAACAAGAAACCAGTACTAGTATAGACTTCTGTTTTGAAAGTCAGCTAAAGAACAGCTTCAACTGAAGAATTTCTTGATATTCCACAAAAATACATATGAATTAAAGGGTTTAGGAACAACTCACAAAATAACATTGAAAATTTAGGCTGGTAGTCAACCTAGTTCCAAAATCAAGAGGGTTGATTTTCTTTTTTTTAATTTTAATTTATTGTGTTTACACAGATTCTAGTATTGCCGGAATGCATCCTCCCTCCCCCTCAAGAGGGTTGATTTTTGATACTTGCTTGTCTTAACTTCTGAATGGCATTTGTCCCTGTGGGCTATTCCCTTTTCCTTGAGGCATTTTCTTCCTTTGGCTTCCATGATATACTCTTCTGATAGTTTTCCTATCTGTTTATGTCTAGCTACATCTTTGTCCATTTTCCTTGTTGCTCCCTCCCTATCTGACCCTTGTATAGTTTTCTTAGGGTTATTCCTGGTCCTCCTCTCTCACTCTACTCAAGATGGTTTCACTCATGGCCATGGTTTCTGTTATTACCCATAATGGTAAAATTGAAATGTTCAGTTCATAGTCCCAGACTGTACAAATATCTGCCTACTAGAAATTTTTACTGAAATGTTTTAACAGTATTTCATTGGTAACCTAAGTCATTCCCTTCCCAGCCAAACATGCCCCTCCTTTAATAAATGCCACCTTCACCATCTTCACAGTCATTCAAACGAGAAACTTGGGAATCACCTTAAAATATTCCCTTTCTTGCCCTGGCCGATTGGCTCAGTGGTAGAGCGTCAGCCTGGCAGTCCTGGGTTCGATCCTGGCCAGGGCACATAGGAGAAGTGCCCATCTGCTTCTCCACTCCTCCCCCTCTCTTTCCTCTCTGTCTCTCAATTCCCCTCCCGCAGCCGAGGCTCCACTGGAGCAAAGATGGCCCGGGAGCTGGGGATGGCTCCTTGGCCTCTGCCCCAGGCGCTGGAGTGGCTCTGGTCGCAACAGAGCAACACCACGGAGGGGCAGAGCATCGCCCCCTGGTGGGTGTGCCGGGTGGATCCCGGTCGGGCGCATGCGGGAGTCTGTCTGACTGTCTCTCCCCATTTCCGGCTTCAGAAAAATACAGAAAAAAATAATAATAAATAAATAAATAAATAAATAAATAAATAAAAATATTCCCTTTCTTTTCTCCTTAATATCCAGTCAGCCACCAAGTCCTGTTTTGAAGATGACAGAAAAAGAACAAGAGCCCCTACTGATGTTTGATTGAGTACTGGCAATCTTCAATCTTCATCTTCCTCCTATGTCCCTTATGGCCTATGTAATCTTAGTAGGTTCATACTCTTCCCCCAGAACCACAGGTGCTGTCAAAATGTAGAGCATTTTTGTGCATGTGTGTGTGTGTGTGTGTGTTAGATGCAGATGCTGAAATAAAGAACTCTAATAACAGTAGATGACAGAAATTGAGTTTTAAATAAATACGATGAGATCAAAGTATCAGAGAACAAAGACTTATTTCATTGTACACTGACACCAATTTCAAGGTAAGCATACTTACCACTGAGTAATAGCAAATAATTGTAGTTTGTACCCATCTATGGACCACACTTTAAATATTGCTGACCTGGTTGGCCATTCTTGCTGTTATGCTTGAAACTGGTTGACCTAAACCAGGCTATATGCAGACACATACAATTGAAAATCTCTCTAAGACCAGGCAGCAATTAAAATGTACTATATGGAAATTAGTAGGATACAATGAAATATGATAGAGTATGATAAGAAAAAAAGGAAAAAAGAGTATTGAAGGAGATTTTAAAAAGGAAGTGGTGAGATAAAGATGTTGCTGAAACTGTAATCAATAACAACCTTAGAGTACATGTCAGTAGCAGTAGACAATACAATTGATGCTGTACAAAAAATCCAATAAATGATACAAGATAAATCTGAGTGATGCAAGATAAATCTGAGTGATGCAAGATAAATCTTCCCTCCTAGAGTGCAGAAAAAGATGTTCAGAGAAATTTAAAAATCGAAAGAGAAGATGACAAATGTGGAAGCTAAAAACAGAGAACCAATAAGAAATTAAGTTGTTCTTCTAAAACAAAGCAAAACAAAAACAAACAAAAAAACCATAGATAGAATCAAATTTTAATTAAATATATAAGACAAAGCCATCTTAACTGAAATGAATTGAAGCATGTTTAAAGATTTAAGGCTCACTCCATTCCAGGAGAAAATCAGTGAAAATATGATTAAACTTATGTTTATCCAGGTAAGATTTTTGAACTAGGAGGATAAAGTAATATCCAGGAAGGATAAGTAATAATGGGGAAAATGTAGGCTCATCTTTTTCATAGCAATAAATTATATATGTACAGAATTTTAAGGAAGAGAAAAACAACTATTAACCAAGAACTTTATATCCAGTCATGTTATCTTACTCTTTCACATGGGAAAGTAATAAAGTGTTATTGAATTAATTTGCTCTACAAATATAACCATCTATTAAATAAAATTATAAACAAGACAGATATATATGTATATGTATATATACACATATATATGTATGTATACACACATATATATAAATGTACTGAAAAAATAAGCTGTATCTCTCTCTCTCTCTCTCTCTCTATATATATATTTATATACTTAGACTATAGACTAACTATGTACCCTTTTTAAAATTTGTATCTGAAGACATTGTTTAACCTACTGAAAAATAAAGCAAACAAAATGATCAAGCCTGGCAAAGTAACAGTTTAAATGTTTTGGGCATGAGCATTAAAGCCAGTGAAAATAGATAAGACCGAATCATTTTAAGTGTGACTACAGAAATCAATGTAGATTTTAATTTTTTCTAAAATTATAAATAGAATATGAACATTATTATTATATTATATGTAACTTGAATTTAAAATCCAGAATTATATAAACTAGATTATGAAATGAAAGAAGAATGGGGAAAAATTAAAGTATTAAAAAGATTCTATTTTACTCCTAACCAAAATAAAATTTACTAAAATGCTTTTGAAAATCTTTTTTTTTTTTTTTAATAATTTTTTATTAATGGTAATGGGATGACATTAATAAATCAGGGTACATATATTCAAAGAAAACATGTCTAGGTTATTTTGTCATCAAATTATGTTGCAAACCCCTCGCCCAAAGTCAGATTGTCCTCCGTCACCCTCTATCTAGTTCTCTGTGCCCCTCCCCCTCCCCCTAACTCTCTCCCTCCCTCCCTCCCATGTCCTCCCTCCCCCCCCCCACCCTTGGTAACCACCACACTCTTGTCCATGTCTCTTAGTCTCATTTTTATGTTCCTCCAATGTATGGAATCATGTAGTTCTTGTTTTTTTCTGATTTGCTTATTTCACTCCTTATAATGTTATCAAGATCCCACCATTTTGCTGTAAATGATCTGATGTCATCATTTCTTATGGCTGAGTAGTATTCCATAGTGTATATGTGCCACATCTTCTTTATCCAGTCTTCTATTGAAGGGCTTTTTGGTTGTTTCCATGTCTTGGCCACTGTGAACAGTGCTGCAATGAACATGGGGCTACATGTGTCTTCACATATCAATGTTTCTGAGGTTTTGGGGTATATACCCAGTAGAGGGATTGCTGGGTCATAAGGTAGTTCTATTTGCAGTTTTTTGAGGAACCACCATACTTTCCTCCATAATGGTTGTACTACTTTACAGTCCCACCAACAGTGAATGAGGGTACCTTTTTCTCCACAGCCTCTCCAACATTTGCTATTACCCGTCTTGTTGATAATAGCTAATCTAACAGGGGTGAGGTGGTATCTCATTGTAGTTTTGATTTGCATTCCTCTAATAACTAATGAAGCTGAGCATCTTTTCATATATCTGTTGGCCATTTGTATCTCTTCCTGGGAGAAGTGTCTGTTCATGTCCTCTTCCCATTTTTTTATTGAATTGCTTGTTTGTTTGTTGTTGAGTTTTATGAGTTCTTTGTAAATTTTGGATATTAGGCCCTTATCTGAGCTGTCGTTTGAAAATATCAGTTCCCATATAGTTGGCTGTCTGTTTATTTTGATATCAGTTTCTCTTGCTGAGCAAAAACTTTTAATTCTGATGTAGTCCCATTCATTTATCTTTGCCTTCACTTCTCTTGCCATTGGAGTCAAGTTCATAAAATGTTCTTTAAAACCCAGGTCCATGATTTTAGTACCTATGTCTTCTTCTATGTACTTTATTGTTTCAGGTCTTATATTTAGGTCTTTGATCCATTTTGAATTAATTTTAGTACACGGGGACAGGCTGTAGTCGAGTTTCATTCTTTTGCATGTGGCTTTCCAGTTTTCCCAACACCATTTGTTGAAGAGGCTTTCTCTTCTCCATTGTGTGTTGTTGGCCCCTTTATCAAAGATTATTTGACCATATATATGTGGTTTTATTTCTGGGCTTTCTATTCTGTTCCATTGGTCTGAGTGTCTATTTTTCTGCCAATACCATGCTGTTTTGATTATTGTGGCCCTATAATATAGTTTCAAGTCAGGTATTGTAATGCCCCCAGCTTCATTCTTTTTCCTTAGGATTGTTTTGGCTATTCGGGGTTTTTTATAGTTCCATATAAATCTGATGACTTTTTGTTCCATTTCCTTAAAAAATCTCATAGGGATTTTGATGGGAATTGCATTAAATTTGTATATTGCTTTGGGTAATATGGCCATTTTGATTATATTTATTCTTCCTATCCAAGAACAAGGAATATTTTTCCATCTCATTGTATCTTTTTCGATTTCCCTTAACAATGCTTTGTAATTTTCATTATATAGGTCCTTTACGTTCTTTGTTATGTTTATTCCTAGGTATTTTATTTTTTTTGTTGCAATCGTGAAGGGGATTATTTTTTTGAGTTCGTTTTCTAATATTTCATTGTTGGCATATAGAAAGGCTATGGACTTTTGTATGTTAATTTTGTATCCTGCGACCTTACTGTATTGGTTTATTGTTTCTAATAATCTTTTTGTGGAGTCCTTCGGGTTTTCGATGTATAGGATCATATCATCAGCAAAAAGTGATAGCTTTACTTCTTCTTTTCCGATATGGATGCCTTTTATTTCTTTGTCTTGTCTGATTGCTCTGGCCAGAACTTCTAGCACCACGTTGAATAAGAGTGGAGAGAGTGGACAACCCTGTCTTGTTCCTGATTTAAGGTAGAAAGTCCTCAGTTTTAGGCCGTTTAATAGGATGTTGGCTGATGGTTTATCATATATGGCCTTTATCATGTTGAGATATTTTCCTTCTATACCCATTTTGTTGAGAGTCTTAAACATAAAATTGTGTTGTATTTTATCAAAAGCCTTTTCTGCATCTATTGATAAGATCATGTGGTTTTTGTTCTTTGTTTTGTTGATATGGTGTATTACGTTAACCGTTTTGCGTATGTTGAACCATCCTTGAGATTCTGGGATGAATCCCACTTGATCATGATGTATTATTTTTTTAATATGTTGTTGTATTCGGTTTGCCAGTATTTTGTTTAGTATTTTAGCATCTGTATTCATTAGAGATATTGGTCTGTAGTTTTCTTTCTTTGTGCCATCCTTGCCAGGTTTTGGTATGAGGGTTATGTTGACCTCATAAAATGTGTTTGGAAGTATTGCTTCTTCTTCAATTTTTTGGAAGACTTTGAGTAGAATAGGAACCAAGTCTTCTTTGAATGTTTGATAGAATTCACTAGTATAACCGTCTGGGCCTGGACTTTTATTTTTGGGGAGATTTTTAATAGTTTTTTCTATTTCCTCCCTGCTGATTGGTCTGTTTAGGCTTTCTGCTTCTTCATGACTCAGTCTAGGAAGGTTGTATTGTTCTAGGAATTTATCCATTTCTTCTAGGTTGTTGTATTTGGTGGCATATAATTTTTCATAGTATTCTACAATAATTCTTTGTATTTCTATGATGTCTGTGGTGATCTCTCCTCTTTCATTTTGGATTTTATTTATTTGAGTCCTGTGTCTTTTTTCCTTGGTGAGTCTTGCCAAGGGTTTGTCAATTTTGTTGATCTTTTCAAAGAACCAGCTCCTTGTTTTATTGATTTTTTCTATAGTTTTTCTGTTCTCTATTTCATTTATTTCTGCTCTGATTTTTATTATCTCCTTTCTTCGGCTGGTTTTGGGTTGTCTTTGTTCTTCTTTTTCTAGTTCCTTAAGGTGTGAAGTTAAGTGGTTTACTTCGGCTCTCTCTTGTTTGTTCATATAGGCCTGAAGTGATATGAGCTTTCCTCTTATTCCTGCTTTTGCTGCATCCCAGATATTCTGATATGTCGTATTTTCATTTTCATTTGTCTGTATATATCTTTTGATTTCTGCACTTATTTCTTCTTTGACCCATTCATTTTTTAGAAGTATGTTGTTTAGTTTCCACATTTTTGTGGGGTTTTCCCCCTCTTTTTTGCAGTTGAATTCTAGTTTCAAGGCTTTATGATCAGAAAATATGCTTGGTACAATTTCAATTTTTCTAAATTTGCTGATATTGTCTTTGTGGCCCAACATATGGTCAATTCTTGAGAATGTGCCATGTACACTAGAGAAAAATGTATACTCTGTCGCTTTGGGATGAAGTGTCCTGTAGATGTCTATCATATCCAGGTGTTCTAGTATTTCGTTTAAGGCCACTATATCTTTATTGATTCTCTGTTTGGATGACCGATCTAGAGCCGTCAGCGGTGTATTGAGGTCTCCAAGTATGATTGTATTTTTGTTAGTTTTTGTTTTAAGGTCAATAAGTAGCTGTCTTATATATTTTGGTGCTCCTTGGTTTGGTGCATATATATTAAGGATTGTTATGTCTTCTTGATTCAACTTCCCCTTAATCATTATGAAATGACCATTTTTATCTCTGAGTACTTTTTCTGTCTTGTAGTCAGCATTATTAGATATGAGTATTGCTACACCTGCTTTTTTTTGGGTGTTGTTTGCTTGGAGTATTGTTTTCCAGCCTTTCACTTTGAATTTGTTTTTATCCTTGTTGCTTAGATGTGTTTCTTGTAGGCAGCATATAGTTGGATTTTCTTTTTTAATCCATTCTGCTACTCTGTGTCTTTTTATTGGTAAGTTTAATCCATTTACATTTAGTGTAATTATTGACACTTGTGGGTTCCCTACTGCCATTTTATAAATTGCTTTCTGTTAGTTTTGTATCTAGTTTGATTCTTCTCTTTTGTTTTTCTATCATTTGTTTTTGTTTGTTTGTGTTCCATACTTCTTTCCTCTGTTGCTACCTTTTTTAAGTCAAGTGTTTTTGTGGTGGTTTTTTTAAGGGTGGTTACCATTAAGTAATAAAAAGGGTACCTACCATATTCATTGTAGTACCCTATCTTATAAGTATTTCTGCACTTCATCATCCTTTGCTACTGTTAATCTCCATCCTCTCCCCCCTTTTTTTCCTTTGTTGTCACAGTTTAAGTTTGGTTTTATTGTGTTCTTGGTGGAGCTGTTACTTGTGGTGTTGTTTTCTTTTGTTCTTTGAATCTGGTTGGAAAACCCCCCTTAGTATTTCCTGGAGTGGGGGCTTTCTGTTGATAAATTCTCTCATCTTTTCTGTATTTGTGAATGTTTTTATATCTCCTTCATACTTGAAGGATAGCTTTGATGGGTATAGTATTCTTGGCTGAAAGTTCCTCTCTTTCAGGGCTTTAAATATTGGGGTCCACTCTCTTCTAGCTTGTAGAGTTTCTGCTGAGAAATCTGATGATAATCTAATAGGCCTTCCTTTATATGTTGTACTCTTCTTTTCCCTGGCTGCCTTAAGAATTTTTTCTTTGTCATTGGTTTGTGTCATCTTTATTATGATGTGCCTTGGAGTGGGTTTGTTGGGGTTAAGAAAACTTGGTGTTCTGTTTGCTTCTTGAATTTGAGGCTTTAGTTCCTTCCACAGGCTTGGGAAGTTCTCGTCTATTATTTGTTTGAGTATATTCTCCATTCCATTTTCTTTCTCTTCTCCCTCTGATATACCTATTATTCTTATGTTATTCTTTCTGATGGAGTCAGACAATTCCTGTAGGGCTTTCTCATTTTTTATTATTTTTGAGTCTCTTTCTTCTTCTCTCTGTTGTGCCTCAAGTTGTTTGTCTTCTATTTCACTAATCCTATCTTCAATCTGGGCTGTTCTGTTAGCTAAGCTTGTTACCTCGTTTTTCAGCTCGTGAATTGAGTTTTTCATTTCTGTTTGATTTGTTTTTATAGTTTCAATTTCCTTGGTAATATATTCTTTGTGTTCATTGAGTTGTTTTCTGATCTCCCTATATTGCCTTTCTGTGTTTTCCTGTATATCTCTGAGTATTTTTAAGATTTCTATTTTAAATTCTCTGTCATTTAGCTCCAAGGCTTCCAATATGTTAAGTCTTTTCTCCATAGATTTTTCCACATCTATTTGTGTTACCTCTCTTTCTTTTGTATCCATAATATTCGATTTCCTCTTTCTTATCGGCATCTGAGGGTGGTCTTATTGATAGCACTAATTAGAATTAATAAAGAGTAAAAAGAAAAAAAAAAGGGTAAAACACCCCACAAAAAAAAACAGTAATAATTTATTATTTCCCCCTTTTTTCTCTCTTCTCTTTCCCTCCTCTCCCCTCCTCAGGGAAATATCGTGCCTATAATGGAGGGCCTGATTTGGGGTGAAGAGTTCAAGGGGCAAAAAAAGGGAGTAGGGACCTACTAAATGCAAAAAAAAAAAAAAGGAAGAAAATCTTAGACAAGCATAAGATGATTTGCTTGTAAGTGATGGTCAACTAAGAGATATAATGAGAGGGATAAGAGGGAATCAGAAAAAAGGACCAAAAAAGAATAATAAAGAAGAAAAAATAAAAATAATAAGTAAAAATCTGTTGTATTAAGTGGAGCAAAGACTAAATACAATGGAGACCTTGGGTTGGGAGGACCCAAAATGCCACAAAAATAAACAAACAAGAAAAAAGAAAAAAAATAAAAACAAAAGCAAAAAAGAGAAATAAAACCAAAAAAAAGCCTTGAGTCCCAAATTAACTAATTTGTTCGTGATTGAGGATTATATGGGAGGAAAATAAAATGAGTAAAGAAAAAACGAATAGAAAGGAAAAAATAAGAAAAAGAGAAAAACGAAGGAAGAAATAAAATAGGAGGAGAAAAAAACAAAATAAAGCAAGACAAAAAAAAAACAAAAGAGGAGAGAGTGAGAGTTAAGTGTTTTGGAGTATAACCTTAAAGGAGGGTGAGGATGAAGAAGAAAAATAAAATGCAACACTCATGGGTAGTGTAGTTCAAGAAAGGGGAAGCATAAGATGGGCAGAGAATAGAAGGACCGAGGTGGAGGAAATAAAGGCAAAAAGATAGAAGAAACAAGCAACAACAACAACAACAAAAAAAAAATTAGTGGATCAAGTTGTAAAGTCTGTGGGTTTTTCTTGATTTTGAGAGGTTAACTTCTTCCTTTTTCTTTTCTCTCCCTCTTCCTAGTCGGTGACTCTGTACCCCAGGCTCTGCCCCTGTGTCACTCTTAGTTAGGGATTTGCAGTTGATGGGATTCTATGGCAATGTCATATAATTGGCTTTAGTCTTGCTGGAAGTAAAGGCTTGTTGGCGTTTGCAGGGTCCAACGATGAGAGAGTTTGCTTTCCTGGATTCTCTCTCCTAGTCCCCCCTTTCTGAATTAGCAGCCTGGTGATCCAGCTATAAGGCTGCAACTGCTTCTGCCTGGGGAGTAAGAGGCTCAAAGAGCTGGGAAATCCCCACTCTATCCCCACTCAGTGCAAGGCTTTGGGAAAGGCTCTGACAGTCAGGGCCTCCAGTGTAATCAGGCGGGGGTGGGAGTCAATTGTTGTCAAGGTGACTGTTCAGCGCCTATCATTTAGTTGGACCTCTCAACCCAGGCTTTCCACACTTTGTAGCCTGTTTTTGCAGGGAAGAAGAGGCACTAGTCTCTGCTTACGACTAGTGTAGTATAGACCTTATTATCTGCCAAGTCCTTCTTGTTAGCGTTTATCCCTGAATATGGAGGCTCTATCAATCAGAAGTTGCCCCCGCCCCTTTAGCGAGAGGCACTAAAAAATATCACGCCTCTTGTCTTGGATCGCTGAACTGAGAGAGATCTTATCAATTAGAACCGAGGGTGCGCAGATTTCATGGGTTAAGCTAATTTCAGTGATTGGGTCGCAGCTGTGTTTCCGAAGGTATTTTAGGCTGCCTGCGCGCACCCCTCCCCCAACGCTTGATTGTTAGCTTGAATGGCTGGGTGAGGTGCCCCGCCCACGGCGAGAATCTCCCAAGCCTCTCCCGCTCGCCCCGCCGCTGGCGGCTGGACCGCACCAGGCGCAGGATAATGGAGCCCCCTGGGTGTGCGGGCCAGTAGGGCGCCCTGGGCGCGTGGAATGCCCAAGGCACGCGCGCGAATGGGGCGCTCAGGGCACCGGTGGCCGGCGACCCCCACTCGCAGTGTGCGGGCCGCTGGGAACGTCAGCAGTGCTCAACCGGACCGGGCGCGCGCGCGGCGGCTTGTGGCGGCCACTCGCGGTGGCGGTTCGCGGGGGCTCGCGGCAGCTCGCGGTGGCGGTTCGTGGGGGTTCGCGGCAGCTCGCGGGCTGGCGGCGGCTCGCGGTCGGCCGCTCGCGGAGGCTTGCGGTTCCCAAGTATATGGGCTGACTCACCGCGGGCGCACTCCCTGGCGGCTTGAATGAGCGTCGCTGCGGTAGCTTCCTCCACACCCTCGTCTCTCAGATTCAAGTGATAACAGTCCTTTTGCTTTCAGTTTGTGTGGAACTCCGGAATGCTCCGAGGATAAATTTTTCTGTTTCTAGTTGATAAATTTGTTGTGATTTAGGGGAGAGCTGTCAGACGCGCTTCTCACGGCGCCATTTCCGTGAAAATCTTATATATAAAAAAACGAGACTAAGAGACATGGACAAGAGTGTGGTGGTTACCAGGGGTGGGGGGAGGGAGGACATGGGAGGGAGGGTGGGAGAGAGTTAGGGGGAGGGGGAGGGGCACAGAGAACTAGATAGAGGGTGGTGGAGGACAATCTGACTTTGGGCGAGGGGTATGCAACATAATTTAATGACAAAATAACCTAGACATGTTTTCTTTGAATATATGTACCCTGATTTATTAATATCATCCCATTACCATTAATAAAAATTTATTTAAAAAAAATCTTATATGTAGCAATTTATAGAAATAACAAGAAAACTTCCAAAGAATACAGTGTAATATTATTACAGATCATATAGATCTTATGTTATATATTCATATATATATACAATATATATATAAATTAAGATAATTACAGGTTCTATATAACAGTTTTAACCAAAGCATCCATGGACAAATTTACTTTATTAAAAGACAGTTCTCAATCTAGATTGTAAAAAGCTAATCATTTGTTTCTTGATCAGGAACATATATATCATATTTTGAAAGTTTAAAAGCAATATTAGCCACGGTAGGTATTGCAAATTTAATAAAAAAGAAAACAGATTGTAATTTTAATTTCAAGTTGAAGTTCAAGGAAAGGCAATATCTATTACAAATAATTTAAAATTTTTTCCCTTGTTTTGAGAGAGGGAAAAAGAGAGAAAGAATGAAAGAAAGAGGAACAGAGAGAAGCATCAACTCACTGTTTCACTTAATTGTGTACTCATTGATTGTTTCTCCTACATGCCTTGACCGAGGATCAAACCTGTGACCTCAGTGCACTGGGATGTTGCTTTATCCAATGAGCCACCTGTTTAGAGTCCCAGTAATTATTTTTGACGCAATAAAGATCCACCTATCATAAACCTTTCCTTGATAAGTACTATCATATTGAACTAGACAAAACAAAGACAATTAGAAATACAAGTAATATTGAATCAGCATACACTAAAATCTTTTCTTCTCTATTCAAACCTACAAAAATTAACTAAAAATATATTTAAATATTGAAATAATAAAAATTGTTATTTGAGCACAGAAAAAAAAACACATTTTCTTGGTTTAGAGGGCAATCTATAAAAGAAATGGATAGCAGGGGCCAGAGCACTAAATGAAGACTACTTTTTTTTTTTTCTTTTTTTTTAATAAATTTTTATTAATGGTAATGGGATGACATTAATAAATCAGGGTACATATATTCAAAGAAAACATGTCTAGGTTATTTTGTCATCAAATTATTTTGCAAACCCCTCGCCCAAAGTCAGATTGTCCTCCGTCACCCTCTATCTAGTTCTCTGTGCCCCTCCCCCTCCCCCTAACTCTCTCCCTCCCTCCCTCCCATGTCCTCCCTCCCCCCCCACCCTTGGTAACCACCACACTCTTGTCCATGGAAGACTACTTTTATAGTAGGTCACTTACTGGGAAGAACCTAACCTAGAAAACCACTTTAGCTCAGGACACAGGGATGAAAATTCTGTTGCAGAAGATGAACTCACAACCAAACATCACTAAACCCATGAGAAACAACTACACTACAGCAGGGATCAACAAGCCTAAAATCACTTTCATCTCAGAAAATAGTTAGTACACAAATCAGAAAAGGACTTTAAATTAACAATTTAAGATTTTTAAAAAGATAAAGGAAGAAATTATTAGATAAGAGCAGGGATTATAAAATAGAAACAGGTAAATATTTATTAAAAAACTGTTACATTGGCCAAGAGTTTGCTTAAAGGCTTTAATCACTGTAAAAAAAATAGAAGACTGGATAAAGAAGATGTGGCACATATACACCACGGTATACTATTCAGCTATAAGAAATGATGACATCGGATCATTTACAACAAAATGGTGGGATCTTGATAACATTATATGGAGTGAAATAAGTAAATCAGAAAAAAACAAGAACTGCAGGATTCCATATTGATGGGACATAAAAATGAGACTAAGAGACATGGACAAGAGTGTGGTGGTTACGGGGGTGGGGGGAGGGAAGGAGGGAAAGGGGGAGGGGGAGGGGCACAAAGAAAACAAAGATAGAAGGTGACAGAGGACAATCTGACTTTGGATGATGGATATGCAACATAATTGAATGACAAGATAACCTGAACATGTTTTCTTTGAATATATGTACCCTGATTTATCAATGTCACCCCATTAAAATTAATAAAAATTTATTTATAAAAAAAACTATTACAGACTTGAGAGGAAGTATTTGTGAATGTGTATATGTACATACATATATGTTTGTATGTGCGTTTGCATATACACAAAGAAAACAGAAATTCATTCAATGTAGGAAATAACATGCTGGGTAGAGCTGAAGAACAAACCAACAAGTGGAGATAATATAATTTTATATTTATCAAAATATAAGCAAAATATAATTTTAAAAATGCACAAATACCAAAAGTTAGATTTGATTAATAAACTCAAAAGCTGGTTCTTTGAAAAGTCCTGCAAAAGAAACAATACTCTAGAAAAAAAAAAAAGAAGCAAAGAAAACACAAATAAACAGAATCTGAAATAAATACAGAAACAAACATGTGTAACAAATTCTTTTTTGTGTGTGACAGAGACAGAGAGAGGGATAGATAGGGACAAACAGATAAGAAGGGAGAGATGAGAAGCATCAATTCTTCCTTGTGGCACCTTAGTTGTTCATCGATTGCTTTCTCACATGTGCTTTGACCATGGGGCTACAGCAGACTGAGTGTCCCCTTGATCAAGCCAGAGACCTTGGGTTCAAACTGGTGAGCTTTGCTCAAACCAGATGAGCCTGCGCTCAAGGTGGCGAACTCAGGGTTTCGAACCTGGGTCCTCCATGTCCCAGTCCAATGCTCTATCCACTGCACCACCACCTGGTCAGGCAACAATTTCTTTTAATTATGAAAATTTTAAGGAACAACTTTATACTAAGGTATTTGAAACCTAATAAGCAGATGATTTTAAGGAAAATATAAGTTATCAGATGAACTCAACAATATAGGTCAGTGAACATAAAAAAGTAGAAAGAGAAGCCAAAGATTTTTTCTAAGAAAAGGCATCAGACCCAGATAACTTTATGAGTGAGTTCCAGCAAACTTTCAAGGAACAGATAATTTCCATCTTATACAAACTGTTACAAACAATACCAAAAAAGGTGGGAAAACACCTGACATGTTTTGTAAAGCTATCTTTTAAAAACAAATTTTTTGTTTTGTTTTGCTTTTTTAAGATTTTATTTATTCATTTTAGAGAGGAGAGAGAAAGAGAGAAAGAGAAGGGGGGGAGGAGCAGGAAGCATCAACTCCCATATGTGCCTTGACCAGGAAAGTCAGGGTTTTGAACCAGTGACCTCGGTGTTCCAGGTCGACGCTTTATCCACTGCGCCACCATAGCCCTGCTGTAAAGCTATCTTAACAATGATATCAAAACCAGACAGTGTTCTTAAGGAACATTTGGTATATACTTTTTGTTGTTTTTGTGTTTCTTCATAGGTACTTTAGAGATTTTGTTGCTAATGTGAATATGAATTTCTTATTACTTGTTATGATTAGTAGCATTTCTGTGTCAAAAAAAAGTTCTAACTATTTAAAATAATTCTGAAATTAGCAGAGCCTGATTGAGTTTGATAGAAAGAAACTTTTCCCGTGAAGGGATTTATTGAGTTCCATGATTAATTTTAATCACTCTCCCATAACTTCAGGTTTACAGTAATTTGTATAGTGTAGACATTTCCTGTGATTTATGAGCCTCTTATTTGGAAAGGAAAGAAAGGATGGAAAAGCAGTCTCTAAGATCCCAAACATCATACATCAAGATTTCCTTACATCTTTCTTCAGTTTACAGATACCTCAGTATGTAAGATATAGAAAACGATACAGATATTAGTCATTGCAAGAATGGTCACGCTGCTGTGACAGAATTGGGAAACAGTTCGGCCTCCAATCTCAGGAAAATATGTTTTCTCTTTACAGTTCCTTCTCTCTACCAATGTTTTCTGGAAGGAGAACTAATACTTGACTGGCCACATTGACTGTTCGCATGTTATTGGGAGGCTAAGGTGGCTCTGGCCAGGGTATAAGCATTCTTAGAGCTACCGCCACCTTTTCTTACCATTTATTTATTTATTTATTTATTTATTTATTTATTTTTTACAGAGACAGAGAGTGAGTCAGAGAGAGGGATAGATAGGAACAGACAGACAGGAATGGAGAGAGATGAGAAGCATCAATCATTAGTTTTTCCATTGCGCGTTGCAACACCTTAGTTGTTCATTGAGTGCTTTCTCATATGTGCCTTGACCGTGGGCCTTCAGCAGACCGAGTAACCCCTTGCTTGAGCCAGGGACCTTGGGTCCAAGCTGGTGAGCTTTGCTCAAACCAGATGAGTCTGCACTCAAGCTGGCGACCTCGGGTTCTCGAACCTGGGTCCTTCCGCATCCCAGTCCTACGCTCTATCCACTGCGCCACCTCCTGGTCAGACTCTTGCCATTTATTGACATTCATTTTCCTATAGACTCAGTTTCATAAGTGATGAAGTAGCACATATATATGTGTAAAGAGTAGAAATAACATGTATCATTACTCCTGGATTCAAATTCTGACTCTACTGTTTTCTAGTTGTGTGACCTCAGGCAAGTTAGTTAACTGTTTCTGTACCTCAAACTCCCTCTTTGTGAAATGAAATTATTAAAGCTTTACATCTCCAGATTGTTAGGGAGAATACATTACATAACATACACTAAATTATTTTTGCTCAACTTCTGTTATAAATAGCTGATACTTTATAACATGTAGGTTCCTTTACACTTAGACAATTTATAAGACCGCTTGGACCTAGATCACTTAATCATAGTGTCCTTTTAAAAAATTTGTTTTGAATTTCAAACAACCAATTGACAAATGAATGTTGGAATCATAAACAACCAGGAGTTGCCCATAAAGTACTTAGCATCATGGCATTTAATAATTGGAAAAAAATTAAATATAGCTATTAACCAGCATGAGAATGAGCTGAGTCCTCATCTGGTGCCTGTTACACAGTAGACACTCAGTTTTTGATGAATGAAGGTGAATGATTTGTGTGTGTGTGTGTGTGTGTGTGTGTGTGTATTCACAAAAATAATTAACATAATATAATACTTCCTAGTTTAGAAAACTCAGTAAATATCACAATTTTGTTTGTTCACCAAAGCCCAGGGGATAAGCTCAGAAAAGTGTTATTATTCTTATTCTACAGTTGAGGAAACTAAGAATCAAAAATTTTCAGTGACTACCATAGAGCCACAGTCAGAGCTTAGAACACTGTTTGCTGTCATTCTTTTTGCAAAATCCTGTTACTTTTCTCTTGGTGCCTTGTGCTTTGGGACAGTGTGTGGCCTAAACAGAATAAGGATGAGAAGATCATTGGAAAGTAATTTGGCAATACCCTGTAAGGTTGAAAACCTGCAAATTCCATGACCTAGCAACTCTACTTCTAGGTATATACCTGAGGGAATCTCTCTACAGGTGCATAAGGACACGTGAAAAAATTTTTGATTGCAGCATTGTTTGGTAATAGCAAAATTTGGAAGCAACTTAATGTTCATCTGTAAGAGAATGAATAAATAAACTGTGTTTTCTTCATAAGATGAAATGTTATACAACAGTTAAAATAATAGTTTGGCTCTCAGAAATGGGATATTGAGTAAAAAACTTTTAGAGTGACACATGTAGCATGATAACATTTATATAGCATTTAAAAAATAAAATGTTAAATACTATTTATTTAGATATTCTATATGTAGATAAATAGATACCAGATACTATTTATCTCTATACATATTTATGCCAGACTCTATCTTTTTCAGAAATACATATATATAACATATATGTGTTAAAAAAAATAGAAAAAGGTGATACATACCAATTTTAGCATAGTGTTTGCTCTGAGGAGAATGTAGGGAGACTGACAAGGAGAGTAAAGGGGACTTTAATTTTATCAGCAATGTTTCCATTTATGTATAAATGAGAAGCAAGCATGGCAAAATATTAACATTTGTTAATTGGTGATAGTGGGTACATGGATGTTTTTATTTCATTATTTTCTTTTTTTGTATGTTATTTAAGCTTTCCAAAATTAAGCAAAATATTCATTTACAATGGATCAGTATGACATAGTGAATAAGAGCATAAGCTTCAAAGATAGACCAGGTTCAAATCCCAGTTCTGCCACTTTAAATGCAGTTAAGGGTCTCCATACTGCAGGATTTCTCAGTGCCTTTAATATACTGATGTGTATTGTGAGCCATTAAGAGAAGAAAATAGCTGTTAGAATTTCCCAAACTTATTTGACCATAGAATGAGTTTCTTAGAGCAGTTTGGTAAAGGCTACTTGTAGAGATAATCCTACTTAAGAGGTAACTTGAATGATGAGTTGTCTTCAATCCAGGAAGGGTCCCCCTTCACCTCCTTTCTATTTGATTAGACTGCGTGCCTTTCCTACTCCATCTCTAAGCTCCCTCTCCTAATAAAGGCAGGATTTCTCTCCCTGTTCCCTTTTAAGCAAGTGGCTAAGAGGATAGATTCTTCTGAGTAGCCCAGAGGGTCACAGAGTTGAGATAGGCCCTGTCAAGACCAGCAAGATTCATTTGATGTAGGCAATTTCCAAGGTGTTTTATTTTTATTCTATTTATTTTTCAGTAGCATTGGTCATTTTCAGCTTTGAGTAATTTATGGTCACAGCATTGAATCCAATTCCCACTCAGTTACTCAGAAATCATGTCCATTTTATTTTGTTTAGTGTTCACCCTTCATATACCAGCATGAAGATCTGCTTGGCTCCAGTCTTTTAAAGAGTATCTTAAACTATGGTTTTCCCTAAACCTATAGATGCCTTGCCTGTTCCTTGGGAATTTGCATCAGAGACCTCTCCAAGGGTGCCACACATACCACACACCACATGATCACATCTTGTTACTGTGCCTGTAGCGCATCAAATCCTATAGGTCAATTATTCAAAGATGGGATTCCCATGATTTTAATGAACTGGTTTCATTCTACTCAAGGTTTACTACAGATTTCTGATACAATGCTTGTTTTAGCCTTGGGTGTAATACTCTGACAGGGCCTGGAGCTGTAGCCTGCCAATTGGGAATTAAGCGTTCTATTCCAGGTTCTGCCTCTGACCTTGGTCTCCATTTGACCTTGGGTAAGTTCAGATCTTCTGGAGGGTAAACCGTTCAGACAGAGAACATTTAGCCGTGGTTTACCTTGGATTTGAAATGTTTCCCCCGGTGATTTATGTCTCTAACGTGGTCTCATTTTATATAACCCCAAATAAAGCCTCATTTATTTCCCTTGGCCTCTTCAAAATCACCAGAGCTGCTTACTCCATATATTCAAGTTTTACAAAATTCCCCAGGCTGTATCCCCTTGTATGTACCAAAGCCAGCTCTGATTTGTCGATTAGTTTAGTGATCTTCTGGGCCTCTTTTGGGATTTCAGAACTTGCATTCTCATAATAAAATGTGCCAAAACTGACAGATAGAAAATATAAATCATCTCTTTGGAGAAGAAAAGGGTCCTGTACTTACTTGTTTAAAGTTGAACTCTGAGCTCTAGGTATTTCTGTAATAATCTAAGAGTATGGCATGAACTATATTAGGGCTTGGAGCTACAGTGACCCTGGCCAAGTTTCTTCTTCACTGGGGGTATATTATTACCCACAAAATGCCAGTCCCTTAGTAACAAAAGCCATGGTTAAATCCTTTGTCTTTTTAATAATTTTGTCTGGTCAGGCCATATTATAAACAATATATTAGGTCATGTCATAAACAGACCTGTTTTATGTATATCAACCAACTCACATATAATTTTCATCAAGCACATACATTCAAACACAAGTAAGTACTTTGCTATTGAAGAGACAAGTAAATAATAGCACTCCAGTCTCTGCCTTCTAGGGCCTTCCAGTATGATTGGAGAAACTCAAATACAGGAGACAAATAGAGTATCACTTTAATAAATTTAGTATTGAGATTTGGTGTGAAGAAAACTGTGGAGCTGCCAGATATCTGGAAGCCCAATCTGATTGTCACTATAGACTGTGGAAAAAGAATTATACCATAGTATCTTCTTCTTCTTCTTCTTCTTCTTCTTCTTCTTCTTCTTCTGATTTTCTTTGCTTAAGAAGAAAATTTCTCAACTTAATAACCCACATTGTAAACAAGTTACCAAATTTTTGCTTGTAAGATTTTAAAAAGTTGGCCTGACTTGTGGTGGCCTAGTGGATCAAGCATTGACCTGGAACGCTGAGGTCATCAGTTCAAAACCCTGGGTTTGCCTGGTCAAGTCACATATGCAAGTTGATGCTTCCTGCTCCTCCCCCCTTCTCTCTCTCTCTCTCTCTCTTTGTCTTCTCTAAAATGAATAAATAAATAAAAATAATTTTAAAAAGATTTTTAAAAGTTTTTATTGACTTTATTGGGGTGATGTTGGTTAATAAAATTATATACGCCTCATTCTAGATGAAAAATGGGCACCATTCTTGTCCATTGTGTCCAGACATTAATGTGGCTACAGTGAGACAGGTTATGCTTCCACCACAGTACTGTTATTGCAGTGGTGACAATGAGACCTGTAACATTTTGGAAAAAAAAAAAAAAAGAAAAAAAAAAAAGAAAAATAAAAATAAAAAAAAAAAATTATATAGGTTTCAGGTGTACAATTCTCTAATACATCACCTGTATATTATATTCATCATCTCAAGTCAAGTCACCTTCCATCACCATTTATCCCCCTTTACCCTCTTCTACCTTTCCCTACCCCCTTTCCCTCTTGTTTGTATTTCTGAGTGAGTATTTTGGATTATTGTGATACCTCCCCAGTACCCAGACAACTGTCTGTAGATGGCCTGTGTTCTTAATACCTTGACATTTTCCTAAATGTTGGGGTGGGTGAATGACTCAAGACATTGAGAAGGAGGAGAAGAATGGCTGACATTCTGGCTTTCATCCTTATATTCTTTGACCTGATGTCACTCAGTTGGATTTATCTGTTTTCTGAAAATTCAAATATATTTGTGCTTTGGCTTCTTCTGGGAAAATGCTTCTGAGATTCTTAACACATTGTGATGGGCTCCACTGAGGCTGCCTTCAAAGACCCCATTCTTGTTCAATCTTGGATAACTTCCTTACTCGAGGCCCAAGTGACCAAAGTCGTTATTGCTGTCCTGGCAGGCACATTGCTTACATTCTTCCAGATGAAATAGGATTTAAATGTGATCAATCAGGTTTTGAATTTGCTTTGAATTGGAGGGAGACTGATTTTACTTCATGGAAATGGAGAGATCTGTACAGACTCAAGAATGACAGTAAAGTTAAAAGCATTTCCTATCATGTTTCCTTTCCTGTTGATTTTTCTGAAGCTGTTTTCTTTAAAAAAAAATAAATCTTGGACTGTATTGAAGAAGTCCATTCCTCACATCAAATGTCAAGGTTTTTAATTAAAGCAGTATTTCTTGGATAAATGCAATTCAGAATTGTGTATATACACTCTGATGATATGAAGAATTTCAGAAAATGCAAATAGTAAATGTGTTTCTCCTCAATCTTTCAACTATTTTAGGTGAATGTATTTTTAAAAAATTGTTTTGGCTAAAATTACGTAGATCAAAAACTCACTTCTCCACATTACTTTGCATAAATACAGGGTGTATATAACATTTGTTAAGAGTTATTAACCATAAAGAAATCCAGCATTGGAGTTTTAATTCATTGTAATTCCAGTTTCCTGTAGAAAAAATTTAGCAAAACATTTTGTGTCCCTTCATTACCTCATTATATTCTCAGAAGCAGCTGCTGTTGCCTTGGCCACAGTACAGCATTTATTTGCTGATTTTGGGACATTTATGTCCAAAGTTGGCTGAGCTGTGGGGATGCTGAATTTCCTGGAATACAAGGTTACAAGCCATGGGTCGTGGGCTCTGAGGCACCTGTGAGCATAACACCCTTGGTAATCTGTAAGCACAGACCCGGGGCTCTTCACTGACCACTACTTAAATTGAAGGAAAATTCTCATGGCTTTAAGTACAAATGAGATAGGTAGACAAAGGCCAGGTCTTCACTCACTGCCTCTATAAAACAAGGCATCTCTTTCGGACTTCTGAAGAGAGCTAGCTAGCTACATGCTTACTTGTTTGACCAGCTTTTGGACTTAACTGAAGAAAAGAGGGAGGCATCCCATGTTAAAAGAATATTTCTGGAATTCTCCATTCTTAAAAGTTTTAACCCAAACCAAATTCACTCCCAAAGACTTACTGCTAGCACTCATTAGTTCAAGAGAAAGCTGTTTCCCATGTCCCCAACCTTGAGCAAAGTGCATGGTGCTAACTTAGGCCGTCCTGAGAACCCTTCTAAAGTGAGAACTCTGACAATGACATAGTAAGAACTGTGACTTTTATGATTCATGTCTATTTGCTTTCAAACCTTCAGTGGCTCGTGATCTGAAATTTCCTCTGTGGTCTAGACCTTGCTTACCACTCCCATCTTATTTTTACCACTGCTTGTCTTATACTTCATATTCCAAAAATTTCAAACCATCTGAAGTCCCCATTCCCCTCAGACAATCCCATGCTCTTTCTTGCCTCTCTGTTTTTTATTTAAGTGTTGCTTCTATCTGAAATGCCAGTAACTGCTCATCATCCCCTTTGTCCACTGTCTTTTTGTTAAGACCTGACACAAGTATCATTTCTGAAGAAAGTCCTCTCTGAGCCTGATCAATTTAGCCTTGTTCCTACTAGTAGGTATGTACATATCACATGGTTTCATAACTCCCTCCCTCCTTAGACTGTGAGTTTTTCTAGCTCAGATGCCAAGTCTCTTTTATCTTTATTTTTCTGATGCCTGACTCAGAGACTAAAAAATAGTAGGCACTTAAATGAATAAACTGACTGAATAAATAAGGGTTCCTGGGTAGGTAAGAGATGATGCTTTTTGGTCAAGAGTTTTATTCAGTGGTAGGCAGAGAATATAAAACATTGCAATAATAATAATTGTTATATTCTATTTGAACAATTAATGTTGCAAAATATTTAGATATGTGTAACACAAAAATACCATAAGGTAGATACTATGATCTTCCCCATAAAAAGGTAATGAGATTATTATGATAATTATTATTATAGTAACAATCACAAAGAATTTAAAATTAAAGGAACTGCACAAGAGAGAAGTTAAGTGATTTTTTAAGGCCACACATAATCACAAAAAGTAGAGCCTGGGAGATTGCTGTGCAATGCCAATTGTAATATGATGAATCATTGACATCTTATTATTTGGAGGTGAATGTAGAAACTGTTCATGTTGGACACCAATTGAAATTCCCCCAAATGCAATTAGACTTTGAATTACTCTACTGGGAAAGCTGTAAAAGCAGTAGAATCAAGAAATACTTCATTCCGTCTGTGGCTGGCAGTCTGCATACACATGAGCTCCAAAGGCAGGAACAGCTTGTTAATATGGCCTTTAACTACCAGAAACTTCTATTAACAATTATTGCTGGGAAGAGTTATTGATGCATAATGATGGCCCTAGAGTATTGCTTGCTCATGAAGTGCCTTCTGAATCATCAAAGAAACTTGAAATTATGTGCAGCCTAAGTTTAGTATCAAGTCTTCAAAGTCTTTAGATGTTAGTAATCTCTGAATGACATAGGTACATTCAACTATCTTAAGCATTTTTTTTCTTTTTTTTTTCTTTCTTTTTTTTTCAGACAGAGGGATAGACAGACAGGAAGGGAGAGAGATGAGAAGCATCAATTCTTCATTGTGGCACCTTAGTTGTTCATTGATTGTTTTCTCATATGTGCCTTGACCAGGGGGTTTCAGCCAAACCAGTGACCCCTTGTTCAAGCCAGTGACCTTGAGTCCAAGCTGGTGAGCCTTGCTCAAACCAGATGAGCTCATGCTCAAGCTGACGACCTCGAGGTCTCGAACCTGGGTCTTCCATGTCCCAGTCCGACGCTCTATCCACTGCGCCACCACCTGGTCAGGCAATCTTAAGTTTTTGTTTTTGTTTTTGTTTTTTACTACAGAGACAGAGAGAGAGTCAGAGAGAAGGATAGACAGGGACAGACAGACAGGAACAGAGAGATGAGAAGCATCAATCATTAGTTTTTTGTTGCACATTGCAACACCTTAGTTGTTCATTGATTGCTTTCTCATATGTGCCTTGACTGCGGGCCTTCAGCAGACCGAGTAACCCCTTGCTCGAGCCAGCAACCTTGGGTCCAAGTTGGTGAGATTTGCTCAAACCAGATGAGCCCGTGCTCAAGCTGGCGACCTCGGGGTCTCAAACCTGGGTCCTCGGCATCCCAGTCCGATGCTCTATCCACTGTGCCACCGCCTGGTCAGGCTTAAGTATTTAATAACCAATAAACCACCCCAAAGAGACAATTTATAACTTCAAATATGGTTATTTTTCTTTAAAAAATATGTAGGTATTGATATAATTTATAAAACACAAATTCATGATAAAAATACTAATTCATAGTAGTTTTTGGTTACTATATACTTTTTGATTAATATATATCATTTTCTCATTAATAAATATTTACTAAGCACTTACCATGTGGACAGGCATTGTGTATTATAGGTAGGGTTAAAACAAATATAGTCTCTGCTTTCTAAAATGAGGGAATCTATGAAACTTTTTGATGTTAAAGAAAAGAATTCTGATTCTCAAATATGGATGCTATCATGGATAAGATGAAAACTCCAAGGTTGAATTAAATAAATGGTACAACTGAACTAAGAGCAAACTGCTAATTACAGAAAAGGAAGATTGATTTAACTTGGAGACTGAGACAAGAAAGTGTGGTGATTTCTTGAGGCTAAAAAGAGAGGCATAAGGGGTGTGGTCTTATAATGGGAAACACAATTTGGCAAGATTGTTAGGGTTTAAGAAGTTTGCACTTTGTCCTGTAGAATGGATGGTAAATCGACTTCCATCTGTGTGCCAATACATTGGTAGTGTCTGCTTGGAATACCATTTTGGGGACTTTATAAAATCTCTTTTTTATTTCAGAGAAAATACTGTGGATGACTTTTTTATGGCCACTCACAGTGTTGGAGGAGAAATGACCATTCCAGTTCAATGATGTATTTGTCATCCCATTTGTGGAAAATGGAAAACCATCAATAAGTCAATAAATTAGTGAATATTTATTTATCATCTCCTATCAGTTGACTAAAGTATTGCCCATAACTCAGCTTGATATTATGAGAAAATAAAGAGGTCTAAATATCTAACATCTGTTTATTACAGTTGACATCGTTCTTACAATATAGCTGTAAAGAAGTATATTCTATAGCATAGTCAGATTGCATTACAGAACCAAGAAGAAATAAATTTATAATATTTCTTTATGCATTCATTAGGCTTTAATGTATGCAAACATGTTGTTTTCCTTCAGGACTATTCAAAGGCAAGAACAGTGAGTTAGAAATAGGTCTTGCATCATCTCCTAAATGTCTGGTGACAAGACCCAATTAGAACATTAGGGAAGAAGGTCAACAGCCTGATGCTAGGATCCAAGCAGGCCCTCAGTAGAGTGCTGGTCAAACAAAGTGCACATGAAGAGGTGTGGGCTGTGAATTAAGTTTTGAGGTCTCCAATTCCCTTCTCACTAAGAACCTTCAAGTCCAGGATCCAAAGCTTGAATTAGCTCTAGCTGTGGATTGGCAGTTCACTTAGACCACAGGAGAGCTGAGATTTATTTGCTTTAAAGTTTCCTCCAAGACATATTTAATAGGCAGATGTAAACCTATATGTTCTCATTCCAACAACTCTTGGATCCTTGTGTTCCTTGATGTTTGCACTGCTTTCCCAGGGTGTCTTCAGCAACATAATCTTCACTTTACTGAAAGAGAAGGGCCTTTGGCTTGTATGTTTTCCCACCACCCTGTCAGTTATTGTGTCTGTTTTCTTGAAATGGCTTGCTCCAGCTTGTTTATTTATGATAGGCCTTGTGGTCAGCTGCAAACTTAGTTTGCAGTTTTTTGGTAACATTTATTGTTTTCATCTGATTAAAGAAAAATACATGCTAATGGTTAAAAAGCTGAAAAATACATGGAAGTACAAAAATGAAAATTCAAATCACTCAATCACTCATAATTCCATCACCCAGAGTTAACTGGTGTTGACATTTTAGAATATTTTCTTTCAGACTCTTTTGTATGCATGTATATGGTAAACATGTCTCTGTCTTTCTAAACAAAAATTTAATAGCTATATAATTTTGGTTGATTCTGAATTTTTTTTAGTATTGTAACTAACATAGTCACCTAAGCCTTTGTCCATACTTCTCATTATTTCTTTAGAAATAGATTCCTATAAAAGAAATTAGAGTCTCCATTGTATAAATATTTTTAATGACTGTAGATACAAATATACTAATTTGAATCTCTACAAGCATGATAATACTAGTGTTATTTTACTGTACTCTTGCTACCATTGTATACTATTAATCTCAATTTGATCATTTGGTAGAACAAAAATGATATATTCTTATTTTAAATCCCATTTCTTGAATTGCTAGTGAGTTTTATAACCTTTGATGGGGAAGTGATTCCAAAAGTTCTTATCCTTATTTTTCTGCACTTATGTTTATTTATGTCTTGCTGATGTTAAATTCCTGGGTTCCCTAAGTAGCACCTCTGTAACTTTTTTGATCCATAAGACATGTTAACTGCTTCTGAATCTAAAGATAGATAGATAAAAGAATCTCCAAGTATATATACACAGAACATGATAAATAAAATAGTGTTTTGATTCCATGCAGTTAATATTTACTGATTGCTATCTACATATATATCATGGATTAGGTTAAGCATCAGGGATACCCAACACTGTATAGAGATAGTTCTTTTCTTTACAAAGTTTAGACTCTTATTTGCTATACAGAACATATATAGTGTGAAGGTTACTATAATGCAGTAGGGTAAGTTGGAAGCAGTTTAAAATAGTGGCTAAGGACAGAGTTCTGAAGTCAGACTGTCTGGGTCAAATGCTGGATCAACCACTAATTAACTATACTCCATGATTATGGGCAGGTAAATTAGACATTCTGTTCTTCAGTCTCTTCATTGGGAAAATAGGGACAATAATAGAATTGCTTTATAGATTCTTGCAGAACATTTAAAACAAGGCCTAGTATGTAGTAAGTGCTTGATACATGTTTTATTTCATTTTAAGAGCTATGATATGTAAAGCATAGTTTGTTATTATATCAGGTAAGAAGGGCTCTTAATCTAGATTTATGAAGCATGGGGTAGGGGAGAGTTTCAAGAAACCTCCTTTTGGAGGAAGAAATAGTTAACCTGAATGATGAGTAGGTAATATGGTGTATTTGGCAGAGTGCAATGGAATTCCTATGTGTGTGGGGATATAGTTCCCATCAAGAGGGAATGACATGTGAAAAGTTCCAGAAGACAGAAAGTGAATTATTTTCATAGAACCAAGGAAAGTTCACTGTGACCTGAATATAGAGTTTGAGGGTCTTTTCATTATCTGTTGCTGTGTAGCAAACCACCTCAATATTTAGTAGCTTTAAAATACAAAGTTTCAGAGAACAAGAATTTAAATAACTGTGACATTTTCATGAGAAACCACAAAAATTAGAAGAGAGTGGAACAACATCTTTAAAGTGCTGAAAGAAAAGAACTATCAACCCAGAATTTGATATCCAGCAAAAATATCCTTCAGGAATGAAAACATAATAAAAGCTTTCTCAGACGAGGAAAAACTGAGAGAATTAGTCACCAGAAGACCTACTCTAAAATAAATGCTAAAGTTTTTCAGAAAGGAAAATTATACTAGAAACTTGAAACTTCAGGAATGAAGAAAGAGCAACAGAAATGGCAAATAGCTTAGTAAAAATAATACACATTTTTCCTCATCTTAAAATTCTTTAAAACGTGGTATGACTGTTGAAAGCAAAATTTGTAACACTATCTGAAAGAATTTTCAATATATTTAGATGTAATACATGTGACAACTATAGATGAAAGAAGAGATTAAGATGAATTTGTTTGTAAGTCTCATATGTTTTATATGAAGTTGTAAAATATTAACTCTAAGCATACTGTGAAAGTTTATGCATGAATATTATAATCTACAGAATAACCACTAAAAAAAAAATAATACAAAGGGACATATTTAGGAAGCTGGTAGAGTAGTTAAGATAAAATAATTTTAATATATTCAAATGAAAAAAGAAGGAAAATGGAATCAAAAAACTAAAATAATCTAGAGAGGACTAACAGGAAACAATAAAACAGAAGACACAAATCCAACCATATAAATAAATTGCATTAAATCTAAATTATAGGATAAAAATAGATTTAATAAAAAGGCACAACTATATGTTATCCACAAGAAATTCACTTTAAATATAATAATGTAAATAGATTAAAAGTAAAAGGATAGAAAATATATATTATGCAAACACTAATAGAAAGAGAGCTGGAATGACTATGCTAATATCAGACTAAGTAGAATTAAATAAAGAAAACGGTGATAAAAAGGGACATTACAGAATGAAAGGAGGGTCAATTTGCCAAGAAGACATAACAATCTTAAATGTACACACACCAAATAACAGAGCTTTAAAATATATGCAGCAAAACCAAACAGAACTAAAAGGAAAGATAGAAGCAACACCCCTAAGGTTCATTATTGAATGACTACTTGTGCCATAAACTGTTCTAGATACTTGGAATATGCCATTGAATGAATACATCTTTTCTGTGTGGAACTTATATTCTTTCTAGCTGTGGGGTGGTAGGAAGGCAGAAGACCGACCTTAAACCTAACATAAAAGCAGGTGATAAAATACAGCATAAAGTAAGAATTATTTCATATAAAAAATGTGTGATAGGGTAAGGGGCTATCAAGGGTGATTGTGATGCAGAATTTCAGAATGAAGGATGGTGGTCACAGAAGGACTCATATAAGAAGTAACATTTGAACAAAGGCTGAGGAGATGGGAAAGCTACCAGCAGGGACTTATTTCCTGTCATTAAGCTCTAATATATCCTCTCCCATAGTATACTTGTCTTGATTCCATTTCTGGTCATTGTACTATATTAGAAAATTGAATTTCTTTACTCTCCAGTTTTCCTCAACTCACTTGGGGAGCCGGCTTAGGTTCACCTTTCTATGTTTCTGTGGTATTATGAGCACCCCCTCAATTACAGAACTTGCCTCAGCAAGTGTAACTGCCTCTTTCCTTGCCACTTTTTCCAGCTGGACTGAATTCCTTAAGGATCTTGATGACTTGATTTAATTTTGTATTTCCAGTGCCTGCAGCATGCCTGACACAAAAGAGGTACAGTACTTAATAAATATGCCTTTAAAGAACTGATGAATCACCTGACCAGGCGGTGGCGCAGTGGATAGAACATAGGACTGGAACACGGAAGACCCAGGTTCCAAATGCAGAGGTCGCTGGCTTGAGCACATGCTCATCTGGTTTGAGCAAGGCTCATCAACTTGAGTCCAAGATTGCTGGCTTGAGTAAGAGATCATTCCGTCTGTTTTAGCCCCCTGGTCAAGGCACATATGAGAAAGCAATCAATGAATAACTAAGGTGCCGCGATGAAGAATTGATGCTTCTCATCTCTCTCCCTTCCTGTCTGTCTGTTTCTATCTGTCCCTCTCTCTGTCTCTGTCACCAAAAAAAAAGAACTGATGAATCAAATATTCTAAAAAAAGAACTGATGAATCAAGTATTGTAATGAATTTCTCATTGATAAGGAACCCTGAGATTTGAAATGAGCTCTAATCATGGGATTTGATAGGAGGTGAAAAGTTTATCTGATGTCACTATCATCTCTTTGTCCTCTTTAATTTTTTTGTCAGTTCTGTTGGAGTAGTTTTGAAAGTACAGATAAGAATCAGCATATGAGTCTATGGCTGTATGTAAAAAGCACACTGTTGTGTATGGGTATTGCCTAACTAGGAGTAGATATACAGTTTCTTTGGCAAGAGTGAGAAGGAATATAATAGTTTCGTCTGAGTGCCTGGGGTATTGAAATATTAGGCACTTCATAAATACTTAGATAAGAGGTAAGCTAGACCAACCAAAAATTAGAAACATTTTAAAACTAAAATAGGCAGTGATATTTTTGTGTGTTTATTTATCTTGTGTCTATTTGGGGAAGGGGGCTTGAAATAAACTCTTCAGGAATGATTAAACTACTCTGAATACATAGATTTCATCTTTGTGCTTTGAACTTTGATGATGGAAATTTAACAGAGCTATCAAATGACAATTAAAACACTCATATATATACACAGGCATACATATACATACACGTGCTACTGAGGACTGGGGAAGAAAGTATGAAAACAGGACAGCTTGAATGATGGACAGTTGAATAATTAGCTGATGACCGATCTGGTATCTGTTATCAGAGCATTTTATAGCTCTTGAGAACTTATCCCTGAGGAATTCATGAGAGGTCAAGAAAACATTTCTCTTGGAGGAGGAGATTGTATACCCCAAGTACCCTTAGTCTTGTCAGAGTCTCAAAGGAATGAAAGAAATATGGATGAATAAAAGAAGATCTTGGAGTTCCATGGAAAAAAATTCTTCTGGATGGTGGTCCAAGAAATCAGTTCCAAGATGAATATTGAAACACTGGTTCTTATGAGCTTAATGAAGTTCCACATCAGCACTATCTCAGCAATCAAGATATCTATTTATTCAGTCAAGCAATTCATATTGACTGCTCTGTATTACCAGGCACAAGGGACTAGGAAACACAGTAATGAACAAGACACATCCCTGTCTTCTTGGAACTTATGGTAAGCTGATTACTTACAATATAATGTAGAAAGTGTTAGGATAAAAGTATGAACATAGTGCTTTGGGAACACCGTAAGTGGTGACAAACTTTGGGTTAAAAAGCCACACAAGATTTCAGAAAGAAAACAACACATGAGCAGTGTCAAGAAGAATGAGTAGAGGTTGGCCAAGTGAAAGATATCAGGAGGGTTGGGAATGGCATTCTAGACCGAAGCTGCCTAATACCCAAGGGCACAAATGGTGAAAGTCCTATCTTAATTAAAGAGTGATATGACATTAATATGTCTTAAGATAAATGTGTGGGGAAAGAAAAGGGGGGTGGAAAAAAAGAAAAATGGGATTTGAGGTCCAAGAGGGTGGAGGTATGATTGAAGAAACCTTATTTCAACAACCAAGGAGTTTGGAGTTGTAAATGCTTTTGAGGCATTCTAATAATGAGAATTACCAGTTATTGAGCACTTAATTTTCTAAGCTAGGGCATAGTTAAATATGAAGATGGAAGAGTAGAACAGACACAAGGAAAGGAGGGTATCAGACTAGAATTAGACATAGTCTGATACCCACAACTTGAAAGGTATTTGCAGAAGGGGATGGCACAGAATTATCATTATTGCTTTTGTGAGTTAGAGGTGTACGGGTCAGCAAGTACCACAAAGGGGAGAGTAAGGGGCATTATGGGGCAATTGTAAAAAAAATGAGGCTGAGGTTCTACTTCTATAAACCCGAAGAATCTATATGTCCAACACAATTTCTATCAAGAATACCAATGGCATATTTAATAGAACTAGAACAAATATTCCAAAAATTTATAGTGAACCACAAAAGACCCTGAATAGCAACAGTGATCTTGGAAAAGAAGAAAATGTTGAAGGAATCACACTACCTTTGTAATATCAAACTATATTACAAAGCATAGTAATCAAAACAACATGACATTGGCATAAAAACAGACATACAGATTAGTAGAATAGAACAGAAAGCCCAGAAATAAACTCATGCCTTTATATTAAATTAATATTTGACAAAGGAGGCAAGAATATACACTGGAGTAAAGATAGTCTATTCAATAAGTGGTGTTGGAAAAATTGCACAGATACATGCAAAAAAATAAAACCAGATCATTTTTTTACACCATACACAAGAATAAACTTAAAATGGATTAAAGACTTAAATGTTAGACTCGAAACCATAAAAATTCTACAAAAAAAACCCATAAGCAGTAAATCTCAGGCATGCCTTGTAGCAGTATTTTGCTACTATATCACCTCAGGCAAGGAAAATAAAAGGAAAAAAACCCAAACAAATGGGACTACATCAAACTAAAAAGTTTTTATCACAACAAAAAAAACCATCAACAAAATAAAAAACAACCCACTGAAAGTGAGAACATATTTGCTGATACATCAGCTAAGGGCTTAATATACAAACTTTACAAGGAGCTTATAAAACTCAACAACAACAACAACAACAAAAACAACCCCAATTAAGAAATGGGCAAAGGACCTGAATAGACTTCTCCAGAGAAGACATACAGATGGTCAATAGACATATGAAAAATGCTCAATGTCACTTATCATCAGAGAAATGCAAATTAAAACCTCAATGAGCTCAGACCTGTCAGAATGGCCATCATCAATAAATCAACAAATGAGTGTTGGCATAGGATGTGAAGAAAAGGAAAGCTTCATGAACTTTTGGTGGGAATGCAGATTGATGCAGTCACTGTGGAAAGTAGTATGAAGTTACCTCAAAAAATTAAAAATGGAACTGCCTTATGACCAAGTCATTCCACTTGGGGAATATATCAGAAGAAACCTGAAATATTGCCTGACAAGGAGGTGGCACAGTGGATAGAGCATTGGCGTAGAACACGGAGGACCCAGTTTTAAAACCCCAAGGTCACTAGCTTGACTCTGGGTTCACCACCTTGAGCATGGGGTCGCTGGCTTGAGTGTGGAATCATAGTTATGACCCCATGATCACTGGTTTGAGCCCAACGGTCGCTGGTTTGAGCAAGGGGTCATAGGCTTGGCTAGAGCCCCCCGGTTAAGGCACATATGACAAAGCAATCAATGAACAATTAAGGTGCCGCAACAAAGAATTGATGCTCTCATCTCTCTCCCTTCCTGTCTGTCCCTATCTGTCTCTCTCTCTGACTCTCTCATTATAAAAAACAAACAAAAAAACCAAAACACTAATATGAAAGAATATATACACCCCTATGTTCACTGCAGCATTATTTACAAAAGCTAAGATTTGAAAGTAGCCCAAATGCCCATCAGTAGATGAATAGATAAAAAAAAAGAAGCTGTGTCATATTTATACAATGGAATACTACTCAGCTGTAAAAAAAAGGAGATCTTTCTTTTTGCGACATCATGGATGGACCTGGAGATTATTATGCTAAATGAGATAAGCCAGGCAGAGAAAGACAAGTACCATATGATTTCATTTATATGTGAAATCTAATGAACAAAATAAACAAACAAAATAGAAACAGACTCATAGACAACAAACTGACAGCTGTCAGAGGGAATAGGGGTGGCTGGGTAAAAAAGGTGAAGCGATTAAGCAAAGAAAACAAGATTTACAGAGGGAACAGTGTAGAGATTGCAGGAGGGAAAGAAGTATTGGGGAGGTGGAGGAGGGTAGAGAGGAGATAGATAGTGATGGAAGGAGACTTGACTTGGTGGTGAACACACAGTGTTCAGATGATGTATACAGATGATGTGTTATGGAGTTGTACACCTGAAACCTGTATGATTATATTAACCAATGTCACCTCAGTAAATTCAATTAAAATTTAAAAAAAAATTTAATGTAACCTCTTAGTCCTGCCAGGGGAGCAAGTTCTAGTTCCTTTTAAAAGGAACTTGCATCTGATACCTGACAATCATCAGAACTCCTCAACATTGATGGGAGTGGAGAGTGGTGAAGGTAAGAAAACTGTAAACAACAGATGGAAAATTCTCTGATCCCCTCATTGGCGTATTGTACTCTCCGGTACAGATCTCAAGCCTCATGCATCCTAATGTTGACAAAAAACAGTTTTGTGTGTCCTCACCTCTTCAATCACTGAAGACAGTGGTTCTCCAACTGTGGTCAAAGGGACACTGGAAATCCTTGGGTTACAATAGAATTTTTATTTGTTTCCTTCATTCAGGGATAACCTTGAAAAAACTATTTTATCATTTGTAAAAAGAAATATCTTTTTTTGACAAATCAAAACTTGCTCTTCAAGTCAGAATTTTTAAAACTCAAGCCTATAGATTCTGAAGATCCTAAAGCACTTACTGGCTTTTTTTTTAGGATTATTTGTGCAGAAATTCTTAATAGACTGCAATATGGCTGCTTAGTGACATTTTGGAATATTTGGGCGGGTTTTAAAGAAGGACACAAATGTATTATTTTTACTATTTTTTTAAAATAATGGGACCATAAACTTCCACTCTCTGAACAATTTACAATCCAATAAGTTTTTAGGAATGGTTAAATTCAGGTGAAGAGGTGGGCTTATACTTTTCTGTTGGGAATCACATTCCTATTTTGTTCTCCTGTGTGAGACTCTCTCTTGCTAACCTATCCACACTGCAAGGTTTGAATTATTGCCCATTGCCTCCCAAGAACTAGAATCACTGTGGGTGGGTGGCCTCTGTTCTCTGGTTGCGAGCTGCCTCTGCCTGTCTGCTCACTCTTGTATTCTGCTCTTTCTCCTTCTTTTCTGCTCCAAATGTGTCTCCTTTGAAGCTGTGGATGCCTAGGCATAAGTCCCATCTTTTAGTAAAACAAGTTCAAGTATTGTTCCCAACATCCCCGTTCAATATGTTCCTTGCATGGGTCAAGACATGCTATGTCTGATGCCCATTGCTTTACTGACCCACCACCTATTATCTGTTGCTATTCCTTCAAAGTGTTGTTCTGCATGTAGAACTGAACTCCCTCACAGCTCCTATACTTGTACCTGTTCTCTTACCCTCACTCCTCTCCAGTGACAGCTCTGATTCCAGATCCTTGCATTCTCAACTATCTGTACCACCAGCTACAAGGAACAGAGCAATACTTAATCATGTTCAGATATATACTAGGCTACCCTTTCATATGGGACTTGTTTGCTTCTGTTGCCCTATATTGGTTCATTTTAATCTGATTTATCATATATAAACTGTTGACAGAGAAACATGGGTTACATGGTAGATTGCGACTCACACTTCTGTAATATTATTCTTTAATAATAAGCCATATGCAATGAACTCCAGCAAAACTCAGCCCAGCCATGGACCGCAAGCACACAAAGCATCTGTGACATGAGAAGGTTGGAAATTTCTAGTGTTTCCTCCCTGCTCAGGCAATGTATAAGCCTCAGTTTTCTCTTTCATAAAGTGAGAGAGATAACACCTTGGAAGGTTGTTACGAAGATGAAAAGAACCTAATAATAGTATCTTGCCTCAGTGTAGTATCTTGCTTACACAAGACCAAGCAACTGTGTCTGTGCCTTTCACTCGCCCTAAGAATATTTTTTGCAGCCCTTACATTCTACAACTGCAGTAGACCTCAGGCATGTAGAGGTGCCTTATTGTTCTGCCTTGGACTTTCAGGAGTGAGACACAGGAGCACAAAGATGTTTCTAAATTAGGGCTTATTAGAATGCAGGGACAGATCAGCCCCACACCCCTTATCCAGGTTCCTTTCTCCAAAGAGAACTTTTCCTCCCATTTGGTCTGGCCACTGGTCTCTCTCTCTCTCTCTCTTTGCAGTGGTGAATGGATACATGGCTTGAAATGAACACTTTGTTTCTGACTTAGCTATTCCCTGCTTGACCATCTTACCTTTCCAACAAAAAAGGGGTTTGTTGTTGTTGTTTTGCTTCTTCACCTAGGCAAGAAAACATGAGCTTATGAGGAAAAAATAAGAATTAAAGTCATAAAACCTAACCTTTCTAGTATCTACTCTCTTACCAATGATGCCATCCTTGAAAGTAATTTTACTCCTCCGTGGGTCATTTTTCACAACTTCTAGATTTTGGAAGTTGAAAAACTCTATACAACTCCAAATAACTAAAAGTTATTTCTCTTCATTGGCTTCAGTGCCTTGTACAGTCCTAAACAAAGGAGAGAAACCCATTAATATACTTGTTGGTAGATAAGCTGTAGAAAACCCGGGACTTCCACACACAGGGCTGATGCTCTACTGCTGAGCCAACCAGCCAGGGCCAACCTATGATGTTCTAATCCACTTTATGTAATTGAAATTGATTCTCCCAGATAAATGGTTTAATTGGAGACGGAGACTTACGTATGAGAAACATGCCAACACCTAGGAGCCCTGTCTATTCATCTCAAAAATTGTTCTGGCTATTTTCTTTCCTGTCCACACACAGCTTTCTAAAAGTGAGTGAGACCTTTAGCTTAATTCTCCCCATCTCATGGTAGTTGTTCACCACTTGATGTTTTTGTATGCTGAAGGTAGAAGGGTTGAGGATGGTTTTACAAGTGGCATGGACCAAGTGAACCTTTTCGGTGAGCTCAGTGGGCAAGAATTTCATCTGCCTTTTGGTCCTTGCATGAGAGAGTCCCTAAGTGACTGAACTGTCCAGAGGGGCCCTGCCACTCTCCCCAAGCCTACATCATTCCTCTTTAGCCTACAGCTGATGCTGCATCCATTCTTCCTCTTTCCCTGTTAAGTCCCCCAATCTTTCTCCATTTACCACACCACTGGTGGTCTGGGGTGTGTGGCCCAGATGTTTTCCCCAAGCCATTAGAAGATTACTTTTCAAGTGTCTTCACAGACTTGAAACAGAACAGATGTTTCCATTCTTCCCCACCCTGGTCCCCAATTGCTAAAACCTTTCTCTGCCCTAGAGAGCACATCGTGTTGCTGCAGTGTGTTTGATCAGGAGAGTACGAGCAGGAACAAGAGAATCCCACACTGATGACTGTTTGGCAGGCAGCTCCTGGGTGTGTGTGTGCTCCTCCTCCTTTTGTTCCCATTATAGTTGTGAGCAGATGTTCTCAACTGGCCAACTGGCTGTTCTTTCTCTGGCCCCTTACACCAATGCTTCAACCCATTCCCCTGCTTTGGACTGACCACAAGTTGCCAAGACTCTAGTATCTTTCATTGCTTAGATACAACCACCTTTTTTACTTTATCCAGAGCTTAGCTTGGTCAGCCTGGGAAATCTTTATTCTGTAAAAACGTTTACTCCTAAGCCTAGACTTCAGCTATAGACTGCTCTCTACTCTTTGCCTCATTTGATCTATTATTTTATGGGCCCTTTGCTTCTCTGTCTGTCCCCACCTTTCACCCCCAAGCTCCAGCCCCACTGAACTATTGCAGATCAGCCATGCCCTTTCTCACCTCTAAGCATTTTCCTGTGCCTGCCTTTCTGCAACTTTCTTCATTTTTCTTTCTCCATTTTTCTGGCTGATTCCTACTCAGCCTTTAGCTCTTTGCTTGAGTATGACTTTTTCTTTGACTTTCACATGCAAAAAATGAATTCCCACTAAGCTCTTGTGTTAATTCTAACCCAGCAAATAACTTACTGGGAAGATAACAGGAAGTTCAAAATAAATTGTATATATATATATATATATATATATATATAGGAATTTAATATATGATGAAAATAATATTTCAGTTCTATAAAAAACATAACTTAGTTAATAAATGATATTAGAAAAATTAGCTATTCATTTAAAAATACATATTTCCACTAGATTTTTAACATTTCTTACCAACCTCCCCTCTCCCCAAAATAAGCAATGTATCATTATTTTGTGGTCAATATTTATTTCATTCCTTACCATTGTTTTTGTTTCCCTCTCCTTTCTAGGTTCAGTTTCTTACTGCTGCATTACAGCTTTTAGTAAATCTTTCTGTTAAGGTATGTGACTAGTACATCTTTTCACATGCAAGAATCCTTTGTTTTACCCATACTCTTGAATGATAATTTAGATAAATATAAAGATCTCTTCTCAAATCATTTCCCTCATCACTTTGAAGACATTATTTCATTGTCTTCTGACAAATTAGTGCTGATGAGAACTTTTCTATAAATCTAATTATAGAACACATTCATCTGTAGAATGGGTAATAAAATATTGGGCACATGAGATTTTCCTGTATGTATCAAATGGGAAATTGGAGGAGAGGATTTAAGGGTCCAAAGGTTTATATTAACTCTGCTACGGATTTTAGAGCATTTCTGAGATAGTCAATAATGACCTGGGCTTACTGTTTTAAAGAAGCAGCTCTGGGGGTGCATATCTTCTTTTGAATTAGTGTTTTGGGACTCTTGGATCTATTCCTATGAATAGGATAGCTGAGTCATAAGGCAGTTCCATTTTTAATTATTTGAGGAAAGGCCATGCTGTTTTCCACAGTGGCTGTGCTCTAGTCTGCATTCCCACCAGCAGAGCAGGAGGGTTCTCTACTCTCCACACCCCCACTTGCGCTTGTTTGTTGGTTTGTTAATGAAAGCCATTCTGAGAGGTGTAAGGTGATATCTCATTGTGGTTTTAATTTGCATTTCTCTGAGTAGTGATGTTGAGCACTGTGGGAAACAGGCTGTAAACTGGCAAGGTCATTATAGCCTAAGGCTTAGTTTAAGACTAAGCCTTTTCCACTCTTTTAATACTAAGATCTCTTAACACTAAGATCTCTTAACACTAAGATTTTTTAATACTAAGATTTTTTAATACTAAGATCTTTTCAACACTAAGCTTTTTCCCACACCCTTGACTGTGGCATGATGTGGGGTGGTACATTCTTATGAGGAATCCCATTTATGCCTCAGATGAGCGGCTTTGTATCAGAGACTTCCCTATTTGTATATTGGCTTAAAAGCTTTAATTGTCTACGTTATATAACTGTGATGGCGAACCTATGGCATGTGTGTCAGTACTGACATGTGTAACCATTTTCGATGACAAGCGGCTGCATGCGGCCGCATACCAGAGAACTATGGGGCCGCATGCCAAGAAGGACGTTTCATCCTCAGCTCCTGCACGGCCAGGTGCAGTGGCTGAGGATAAACCATTTGCTGTAGTGTAGACACTCTGTGCCGGAGGCCTGTAGGCCAAAACAACAGAACTCCGGCACAGAGCATCTA
This sequence comes from Saccopteryx bilineata, assembly GCF_036850765.1. Lineage (NCBI taxonomy): Eukaryota > Metazoa > Chordata > Mammalia > Chiroptera > Emballonuridae > Saccopteryx > Saccopteryx bilineata. The sequence goes on from NC_089490.1 coordinate 104,252,676, forward strand.
GTTCTGGGACTTCCGATTAGGCCATTAGGGGATCTTTGACCTCACTTCCGGCCGGCGGAGCAGGGAGCAGTGCAATGCCGCAGGGGACACATCTCTGGGGGCCCTGTGATCGTCATTACCATCAACCACATAACCACAGCAACCATCATCCAATCTACTGTTCTATGGGGGCCGTGGATTTCTAATTGACCATCATTACTGAGATAAGCGAGGGGGAGGCTGGGAGAGGCGAGGGCCTGTACTATGGGTGCTGTTTCCCGCCATTAGAAATAGCAGCAGCCATCTTAATTTACATAAGATGCAACTTGCAGAATTTCAAGACAGCATCTGGGCTCAGGTGTTTGTGGACTTGAGGTCAAAGCTTGAGAATCTGGAAAGGTGCTGCTTGGAGAATCAAGAGGAGTGCCACTATGAACAGGAAATTTGGAGTGCCTAGAACTGATTACCAGACACTTTTAGCACCCTGAAAAATATAACAATAGCTTTACTCACAATTTTCCCCTCTACATATTTTTGTGAGACCTTATTCTCAGTGTTAAATAATATCAAAACCAACAAAAGAAACAGATTGACAGATGAAGTTAGTAGCGCTTATTTGGGCTTGAAGTGTACAAAATACCAACCTTCAATTGAAGATTTAGCCAATGAAATTCAGCAACAAAAAAGTCACTAATAGGCAGGTTAGTTAAAGAATTTCCCCTCCCCCTCACTTATCTTAGTTCACAGCACCCCACACAAGTTAAATAATATCAAGACCAACAAAAGAAACTGACTGACAGATGAACAAAGAAGTCACTAAGCAGGTAAGTTAAATAATTAGTTTTTGATTTATTAAATACAATTATGTATTACAATTATACATTTTTGTTATTTAAACTATAAATATCGTGAAATTATGATTTTTTTCTCAAAGTGACATACCACCCGAGTTATGCTCGGTTTTTTGGCGAATTTAAACAAGCTCAAAAGATTGCCCATTATTGCTATATAGTAAAGCAAAGACTGGGGGCTTTCTCTCTCTGTTCTTGCCATCAGCATTGAAGAGGCCTCCCGATCCCATCCTCTTTTCTCAGTGAGTCTGTTTTCTTAATTCTGCGCCATTCTCCCTCAGGACCTGGAATTACTAGCCACACTGGTTCACGGCAAGTGGCATCCAAACAGGGACCTGGGTACGAGAAAACTAAACTAGAAGCAGGTGATGAAACTCCCCAAGTGTGCACAGTGAGTAAAGAAAGTTTTTGGGGAGAGTATAGTCAGGAGTAATAAATTATAGGACAGTTAGGGTCAAAAGTAAGAGAACGTTTGTAGAAATGTTTCCATATGAGGATGAATCATTGTCTTAAGAGTATCAGGGTGAGCTGGAAACAGAGGGATGTGAATATGAGAACAACTTGGAGTCTGAAGATGACTTGGGGGATAAGAATTTTGCAGCTATGGCTGCCTTAACCATGGGGTCTCCACTGTACTCGGCTCCTTTCTACCTTCAACCCTCTGCTCCTCTGTACCCTTCTCGGGCTGATTCCAAAGTCCATAGCTCAAGATCTGAAAAATCCTCCCTTCAACAATCTATACACTAGGCTCAAATTATAGGGGAAACAATAAATGGCTTTACCTGATTTCCTGTTGTAGAAAGATAGGACGATAAGGGGAAAGTAGTGCGAAAGCATAAACCTGTACCTTTTAAAACTCTGAAAGAACTTAAACTTGCTTGTGTTCAGTATGGGCCTACTGCCCCTTTTACACTTGGTTTACTAGATACTAATAGTGCAAAGGCTCTTCCGCCAAAAGACTGGAAGATGATTGCTCGTGCTTGTCTCTCTGGGGGTGATTATTTGCTGTGGAAGTCAGACTTTCATGAAAAGGCCATGAAGCAGGATGAGAAAAATCAGCAAGAGGAGGTTGCTGTTACTATAGATATGTTAACCTGGAGAAGGACAATATGCCCATATGGCAACTCCATTAGAGTACCAACTAATTACTTATAATATAATTAATCAGATAGCCACAAAGGCATGGAAATGCCTGCCTACTCCAGGGGCCAAAACAAAAGAATTTGGTAAAATTAGACAAGGCGCAGACGAGTGATTTCAAGAATTTGTTTCACAGCTAATTCAAGCAGTCAGAAGAATAGTAGAGGATAAAAATGTAGGAAAGATTTTAATAAAGCAGTTAGAATATGAAAATGCTAATTTGGCTTGTCAGGCTGCACTTTGGCCTCACTGCAAGAAGAGGGATATAGAGGACTACATCAGAATATGCGCCAATGTTGGGACTTCATACATACAAGGTCTTGCTTTTGCCACAGACGTTAAGGCAAGAATTCCAGGGTATTTTGATAAAAAGCAAAACAAATGAAAAAAGGAAGGTCAGGAAAGTACTGCTGCTCATGGACCTTGTTTCCAATGTGGGGGTGTGGAACATTTTGCTAAAAGTCGCCCTACTCCCCATCTCAGCCTCCTCTTCAAAGGCAGCCAGCTCCTCAAACTCCGGACCTCTGCCCACGCTGTAGGAGAGGGAAACATTGGGCGAATGAGTGTGAGTCTAACTATACTGCCGAAGGGCAGGTTGAGGGAAATGGAAAATGGGGCCCTCCCCAGCCCCATCAAACAACAGGGCGATGTCAGTGTTTCCTCAGCAAATTCTGATCCCAGCAGGCCAAACATTGTCCAGCTATCCCGGGCAAAAACAGGCAGTGCAGGACTGGACCTCAGTCCCATCTCCCAATTCGTATTAACTCCACAGATGGGACCTCAAGCTATACCCACTAGAGTTTTTGGTCCACTTCCCAGTAACACAATAGGACTCTTATCAGACAGAAGTAGTTTAATTATGAGAGAATTTTTTGTTCTCCCTGGAGTAATAGATTCGGATTATACAGGGGAAATTAAAGTAATGGCTCACACTCTGAGGAATATAGTCACTATCTCCCCTGACATGAAAATTGCTCAGTTAATCCTTTTACCTTTTTTAAGACAGGGCCAAACCCTGCAAAAGAGATGCTGGGAGAATAGAGGATTTGGCTCCACTGATGCTGCCTATTGGATTCAAAAAATAGGTCAGGAATGCCCTGAAATGGAACTAACAATACAAGGGCATAAATTTAAAGGACTTTTAGATAATGGAGCTGATGTATTTGTTATTGCTAAGCTACATTGGCCTCCTTCCTGGCCCACTTATGCAGCAGCCACAGAATTACAAGGTATAGGGCAGAGTAAATCCCCTCAATAAAGCTCTAGCTTTTTACAATGGGAAGATAAAGAAGGTCATTCTGGACTTTTTCAGCCTTTTGTGCTCCCTGGATTGCCAGTTAATTTGTGGGGTAGAGATGGTTTAAAAAATATGGGAGCATTGCTTGTCAGTCCTTGTTGGTCAAATAAGTTTGTAAATATGATATATATGTTTGCTCATTTGTGATTTGTATTGGGTGTGGGGGACAGGCTGTAAGCAGGCCAGGTCATTGTGGCCTAAGGCTTAGTTTTAAGACTAAACTTTTCCCCACACCTTTGACTGATTGCATGATCTGGGTGGTGCACTCTCATGAGCAAGGGTCCCCAAACTACAGCCTGCGGGCCGCATGCGGCCCCCCCGAGGCCATTTATCCGGCCCCCGCTGCACTTCTGGAAGGGGCACCTTTTTCATTGGTGATCAGTGAGAGGAGCATAGTTCCCATTGAAATACTGGTCAGTTTGTTGATTAAATTTACTTGTTCTTTATTTTAAATATTGTATTTGTTCCCGTTTTGTTTTTTTACTTTAAAACAGGGGTCCCCAAACTTTTTACACAGGGGACCAGTTCACTGTCCCTCAGACCATTGGAGGGTCAGACTATAAAAAAAACTATGAACAAATTCCTATGCACACTGCACATATCTTATTTTAAAGTAAAAAAACAAAACGGGAACAAATACAATATTTAAAATAAAGAACAAGTAAATTTAAATCAACAAACTGACCAGTATTTCAATGGGAACTATGCTCCTCTCACTGACCACCAATAAAGAGGTGCCTCTTCTGGAAGTGCGGTGGGGGCCGGATAAATGGCCTCAGGGGGCCGCATGCGGCCCGTGGGCTGTAGTTTGGGGACCCCTACTTTAAAATAAGATATGTGCAGTGTACGTAGGGATTTGTTCATAGTTTTTTTTATAGTCCGGCCCTCCAACGGTCTGAGGGACAGTGAACTGGCCCCCTGTGTAAAAAGTTTGGGGACCCCTGCTCATGAAGAACCCAATTATGCCTCAGAAAAGTGACGTTGTATCAGAGACTACCTTATTTGTATATTGGATTAAGGGTTTTTGGTTTCTACACTATAAAGTGGGACAGACCAGGAGCTTGCTCTCTCAGTTCCTGCTATCACGATTGCAGGGGCTTCCCTGATCCCTTTCCCTTCATGGGAAAAGCTGTTTTTCTGCATTTCCCTTGTCTTCTTTTGTGGTTTGTCTGTCTTGGTGAGACACCAATAAATAGAATGGCCCACAATCCCCCGACTCCGCCATTTCTTTATAGTCTGCCTGAATCCAATGGGAACCTGCATGTGAATGGCCACGATGGTGGCTCCTGGCCTTACAGTCCTAATAGTTTAGTCAGTACTCAAATGCTTGATCAGGGATTTTTGCCCACTAAAGGATTAGGGAAAGAACATCGGGGAATTCTCACCTCCATAGAAATGGCACCCAATACCAGAAGGCATGGATTAGGATATCAAATTTTAGGATAGGGACCTTGGTAGCTCCTGCTACCCCAATAATGCATTATGCATACCCAATTACTTGGAAATCAGATAATCCTGTATAAGTAGACCAATGGCCCCTTTCTCAGGAGAAATTTAAGGCAGCTGCTCGATTGGTACAAGAGCAGTTATAGCTTGGGCACACTGAACCTTCTAATAGCCCATGGAATACACCTATATTTGTTATTAAAAAGAAATCAGGAGGGCCGGACCTGTGGTGGCGCAGTGGATAAAGCGTCGACCTGGAAATGCTGAGGTCACTGGTTCGAAACCCTGGGCTTGCCTGGTCAAGGCACATATGGGAGTTGATGCTTCCAGCTCCTCCCCCTGCTTCTCTCTCTCTGTCTCTCCTCTCTCTCTCTCTCTGTCTCTCCCTCTCCTCTCTAAAAAAATGAATAAATAAATAAATAAATCAGGAAACTAGAGGCTACAAGATTTGAGAGCAATAAATAAGACTATGGAAATTATAGGTCCTCTCCAGCCAGGACTCCCCTCTCCTACTGCCATTCCATGGGATTTTCACCTTGTAATTATTGATTTGAAGGATTGCCTTTTTTTTTTTTTTTTACTATTCCTTTAAGCCCTCATGATTGCAAGCATTTTTGCATTCAGTGTTCCTTCATTTAATTTCCAGGCTCCCATGGAGCAAAACCAGTGGAGAGTTTTGCCTCAAGGTATGGCTAACAGTCCTACCTTGTGCCAAAAATATGTTGCTCAAGCTATCTCTCCAGTACAAGGCAGTGCCCTAAGGCATACATAATCCATTATATGGATGATATTCTTATTGCTCATCCAGATTAAGACACTGCTGACCATTTTGCAACAATTAGAATATTCTTTAAAAGAATCGGGACTTTATATAGCTCCTGAAAAGGTACAGTAGTCCTTGCCTTTCTCTAATTTAGGACAAATTATTGAGGGACAACAAATTTGTCCACAAAAATTAGAAAAGAGGATGGGACCGGGAGGCCTCTTCAATGCTGATGGCAAGATCAGAGAGAGCGAGCCCCCAGTTTTTGCTTTATTATATATCATAGACAATTAAAGTCTTTAAGCCAATATACAAATAGGGAAGTCTCTGATACAAAGCCACTCATCTGAGGCATAAATTAAATTCCTCATAAGAGTGCACCACTTTACATCATGCAACCATCAAGGGTGTGAGGAAAAGCTTAGTGTTGAAAAGATCATAGTATTAAAAGATCTTAGTATTAAGAGATCTTAGTGTTAAGAGATCTTAGTATTAAAAGAGTGGGAAAGGCTTAGTCTTAAACTAGGCTATAACGACCTTGCCAGTTTACAGTCTGTTTCCCACAGAGCACTTTTTCATATGCCTGTTGAAATCAAACAGGCCTCAGTTTAAAGTCTAGCTCTGCTATAATTAGCCAGTATGAACTTGGAACCATTTCTTAAATTCTCTAAACCACTGATCTGTTACCTAGAAAAAAAATAGATGTAACAATAGTACTGACCTCATAGAACTGTGACAGAAGTGAATGAGACAATACACGTCAAGCTCTTAGCACAATGCCTGGCATGTGGCAAATCAGTTAGAGGTTACCTGTTATTATCATCTGTTAATTTTCCATCTGTTCACAAAAAGGCATATTTTATCCTTTTCTTTTTTTTAAGAATAGAGATCTAGTATAACCAAGGTAAGCATGGCTAACGCAAGGTAAATAGCAAGAGAAGCTTTTGTTGTCCTCTGTGCCCTCAGCACATGCCTTCTTTGTACTTTTGCCTATTTGCTATTAACTTTGTCCCAGGATTTTCTGAGAACTGCTGTCCAGCTAAGGTCAGATTCTAATCACTATTATGCAATTAGGAATGCCCATGCTCTTCAAATTAGGAAAGCCAGTTTTAATCGCTTTCAGATTGTCAATCATTGTAGATTCTCCTTCCTTAGCCTGATCTTTGCCAATTCTCTGGCTTCTCCCACTTTCTATTCTGTTTCATCCACTGAAAACATCTGTGCACCCAATTGAACAAAACAATCTTCATTGAATAGAAAAATGTTAATTGCCTTGATGCTGAAGATGAATGTATTGCTTCAACACTGTGTTTCCCCTCAAAGTGTTCAAAGCCCTAACTAAGAGCTTCATACTTTGACCAAAGAAGACTGTATATATAGTCAGCTGCAGCACTTCATTCTGACTATGATGTCCCCCTGAAATGTTAACTTAAAAAGGAGCGTTATTATGCAATTTGTCTTTAGATATCAAAATACCAATTTACTCAGAAGCAGAAATAACTATTTGTTTCTTTTTCTCCCCATCATAGTAGCTGCCATCAATGAATCATGGTAGTTACAAAATAATTGGAGAGTTATTTCTGTCAAGTATAGAAATTGAGTAGGCAATGCAAAATAAATCCTTTTGGGGAAGTAACTTTTCTTGCAGTTAAAATATATGACATGGTTTCAAATCGATTTTCAGAATTAAAAAATGTGGCTGGGCTCACAGTGAAGAGATAAAATCATTTCACTTTTTTTTTTTTTTGGATAGGTTTTCGCACAGCTGGCTTTGTTTGATCTTTTTGATTATTTTAACCTGTGGTATCAGATCAGAAAAAAAAAAACCTCCCTTTTTTCCATTCTACTCAAACTTACTGCCTCTCCACCACGCTGTATGCTGATTTTCCACATATAGACTAGATTTTTAAAAATACTGATAGATGTAAGATTAACTTTCAACCTGTAGTACGTGTTCAAATAAATTTTATTGAAATGTCTTATTTCTTTTACCACTGAATGCTGCTATTGTTGCTTGGTTTTTGTTTATTTGAATTATTTTGTTGATTAGTCTACAAGTAAATATCAAATTTTAATGTACCTCAAAGTCTCTCAAGATACTTGTTCAAAATAAATGTTTCCAAGACATCCTGTAAGTTCTCATTCAGTAAACCTAGAAGCATCCCAGACTTTAATGCCTGAGAAACATTATTTTTTATGGTGTTCACCAAGAGATTAGATCATTTTTAAAAAATTATTTTTCCAGTATGAAAAGCAAAGAAACAAAAAAAACTAAAGAGAGTGAATGTGAATTTGACTTTTCCCCCTTATGTTTGAAGCTCCCTTCAGAGTAAAAACACCCAGGAATTTATACTTCATTTGAGTCCTCATCACTATCACTGATTGACACACCGCTTCTCACACTCTCCTGCCTTGGAGGCTTCTTTATTACAGTTGCTATTAACTCAGAGGGACTCACTGCTGCCCCTCAGCCCCCTGGGGAGCCCCTTCCTGACTACACTTTGTGAGATTACCAGCAGCCTAACTGGATGCTTATGCTGCCATTTTGTAAGTATTCTACATACTCTCAACATGCCTGTGACCACATCTTTCCTGACTGGCAAAGCTCTTCTGCACAGGGCCTTAGGCTTGGTTGGCCACAAGCTCACCTCTGCAGCTGCCATGGGAAAACAGCCATGGGCAATATGTACATGAGCGGGTATGGTGTGTGCTGATAAAATTTTATTTATGGATACTGAAATTGGAATTTTGTGTAATTTCTATGTATTAGAAAAATATTATTCTTTTTTATTATTTTTCAACCATTTAATAATGTAAAGATCATTCTTAGGTCTAGGACTTGAGCTATGAGCCAGTTTGGCCTGTGGGTGGCAGTTTTTCAACTTCTGTTCTAGAGAACGAAGGAGTCCTCTTCCTATGCAAGGCCAATCCTTCCACCCATATGGTATAAATTATTTGCATTTTATGCTCACTCTCCTAAACAGTCCATGTCCTTCTCTAGATTGTCTTTGATCTTTTATATATTCTTTTTCTAGGCGTTGGACCAACCAGACAAGCTATTATCACTATCAATTAATCCATAAATAACCTTTTCTCAATCTGCCTTGCTTTCCACCCAAAGCAGATGATCAAGTACATCATCTAAAGTTCTGCCCATTGGAGAGAGATTTTTCATCACTATCTTTTAGGGTCACCCATGAGTGAGCTATTATGCAGCAGCAATCACTTTTGGCTTCCACTCACATATACTGCATTGACTCAACCATGAACCTAATATGACATTTTCCATTCTCCATCACTTGATCCAAAGGAACTCACGTGCAGGCATAGGTATGAGCTCAGCAAGGGACATTGGTGCAACTGATGATGCCCAATTCCTGGGAAAGTCTCAGAATGAGCCATCAGCAACCACACTTCCAGCAAGTGGGGAAATCTTGGGTAGTGAACCAGAATGTTCCTTGTACCATCATCCCCACCAAACCTGCTTTTCTTTCATGATGATACCACCACCCATCTCTTTAATAAAGTTGTAATGTGTAAGTCATTCTCCATAACTTTGTCTCTCCATCTGCACTTGATAACCAACTATTGATTGCTACACCTCTAAATATTTAAAGACTCTGTACCTTCCTCACTATCTCTGATTGAAGGAAGGTACAAATGTGAACCTCAGAGAAACCACTCCAGCTTCAATGCAGAGAGCAGATTACTAGGGACAAAACTGGCAATTGAAGAAATTTAGGAGATTAAAGCCAGGAGACAGAGAGTAAAATTGTAAAGGTTGTTTTAGGCTGACATACAGAGAAGAAGCTAACATTCAACATTAATAAGGCAGACTTGACTACTTGGGAGTGAGTGGCAGAGAAATGCAGAATGACTCTAAGGTGTCTGCTTACTTGAGAGAAAGAAAATAACATTTATTGAATTAAAATCTCTGTGTTAATTATATATGTAATTATCTGGACCCTAAGAGATCTATATATTTCTTATGTTTCAATCATTTTAAGACTTAACTGGTTTGGCTTTGGACCTCTGAATCTAGCTGTCTTTATTTGAAAAATGAAAAGTGTTCCATATGGTTGTCAGTAAGCATTAATTATGCTGGTCTTTAGCTATAATACATTTTGAACTTTCTTATTTAATCTGTGTCAGTAGATCCTAACCAGTACCTAGCACACAGTAGACATGCAACAATTATTTGCAGAACTGAATTAAACCATTAAAAAAAATCAGCCTATTATTTAAACTATTAAATAATTATTTGCTAACTAAGACCCTGGGCCTCCATGGACCGCACACAGATTATAAGGAAGTAGAGGAGGGCAAAGTGACCACGGTAACATTTGGCTCATTTTCACTTCCACCTTTCACCATAACTTTTGGGTTGGAATAAACTCTGAAATTTAGGACGAAAATCTTAATAATAGCAAAACAATCACTTGGATTGCTTGGCAATTAGCTTGGATAATTCATCATTGTTGAGAACATGGTCAGAACAGGCAAAAGGAAATGGAATTTGGCTGTAACAGTTCCTAATAATTCTCCTTAACATACTCATTAGCCCTGCTTTAGAAGAGCCATGGAATGTCAGACTTGGAAAGGGCCATAAGAGACCATAAAATCCAATTGTTTCCTTTTACAGATGAGGATAGGGAGACCTGGTAAAGCTAAGTAAAATCACCCAGTGTTTCACAGCTAATCAGAGTGGGACCCAGAAGCCAGTGTTCTGTTTAGGCTCAGGATGTGTGAATTGAATGACTAATATATTTCTGACCCTGCTAATTTCTGGTACTGCAGAAATCAATCCCCCAACCTACAGTTTCCTGTCTTATAGGAGACAGACACATAATTAGACTTTAATACCATGTGAATTAAGTGATAGGATATAGATGCAACCACAGCTAATTAATTGTTAACATTTGCTGAGCACTCACTATGATCAGGATTTTGCTATTCATGTTAGATAGGTGAGTTCATTTAATTTTCTCATCAACTGCTTTACCTATTCATTCCTTTCCACCTCCAAGCTGCAAATGAGACTGGAAATACACACTGGAAAGATATTTTTCAAACCAAAATTTATGTTGAGGTTGTTCCCCTGAACCGTAAGTGTGGAGATACCTAGTTAATAGATTGTGGGAGATAACCAGACCCTCTTTTTCTGTGGATAGGGGCATAACAGAATAAGAAACAGCTCAGGGAACCTGAAAAGGGCCAGTACTAGGGAAGAATCTGCAATAATCTTACAGAGAGTTGGAGGGGCAGCTCACCATGTGAGTTATGATTTCTTTGGGGATTATATAGGAGCATTAATAGACCATCATTTTATATTTAAAGCTAGTAAAAGGGTTTTTAAGGTTTACAAGGTGCACAGCAGAGTGATGGTTGGAGTCCCTGACACCTCAGCCATGAACATGGCTTTTACTGCTTCACAGAGATTGACTGCTGAAATTCTATGACAAAATCAATTTACATTTTGAGAGTTCCCCCGACACACCATACCCATGTAGTAAACTGATTTACAGGAAAGCTGGGCAATTGGCTGTTAAAATCAAAGCACTTCAGTGAAAAAAATCAAAAAGCCAAGATTTACTTTAAAATTTTACTGATCCACATGGGGAAAATGTGTTTCCTATCTCCTCAACCATTCCGGTGACCTGATGTCATCTCAAACAGAAAGGCTCAAGAGCTTGCTACATAACGCTTTGCATATTTTTAGCACTTGTCTCCCTAAAGCTTATGCTACCAATAAATTTATTACATAATTAGATAAATAAGAGCAATGTCTTTAAGAACTCTTATTGTAGGCTCTCCCCTTCTCCACATGATCATTTATTGTTGATGATTTATCATTTGTCAAACACTATTCTAGGTGCTAGAAGAAACAAAGAGAATTAGTCATATTTCTGAACTTGAAGAAGCTTATATTCTAATTGTAAAGATGCGTGGGTGTAGAAAACAAATAAATACAATAATTCTGGTACTGAGTAAAGTAATTAGGCAGGGAAAACAGGGTAGTGAAGTAGAAGTCTGTGTGTATGTATTTGGGGCAAGTGGGTGGGTATTTTAAAGAAGTTGATTAGGAAGCCCCTTCAGTAACTGAAATCTTTTTTTTTTTCTTTTCAGAGACAGAGAGAGAGTCAGAGAGAGGGATAGATAGGGACAGACAGACAGGAATGGAGAGATGAGAAGCATCAATTATTAGTTTTTCGTTGCGTGTTGCAACACCTTAGTTGTTCATTGATTGCTTTCTCATGTGTGCCTTGACCGTGGGCCTTCAGCAGACTGAGTAACCCCTTGCTCGAGCCAGAGACCTTGGGCTCAAGCTGGTGAGCTTTTGCTCAAACCAGATGAGCCCGTGCTCAAGCTGGCGACCTCAGGGTCTCGAACCTGGGCCTTCCGCATCCCAGTCCGATGCTCTATCCACTGCACCACCACCTGGTCAGGCAGTAACTGAAATCTTAATAAAGAGAAGGGTGCAACTTTACAGAGATCTGGGGCAGAGTGGTCCCAGTAGAAAAACAGGAAGTACAAAGGCCTCAAGACAAGAAGCAGGAAGCATTCTTTTACTTTTAGTTTTATGTTGTCAGGTTTCTTTTCAATGATACACATTTTGAATGCCTAGAGATAAATTTTTATATGATTGTGTAAGAACTCATCTATAAACAGAAAGAAAACAGGTGTAGTTGAAATGTGGTCATGGGTGATGGGGGAGAGGGGACTGGAGTGGACCAAGAAGAGGAGCAGCCAAAAGCTACATTGTATAGGGTCTTGAAGACTATCTGAGGAGTCTATATTTCACTCTGGATTCATTAAGAAGCCATTAGAAAGCTTGAGTAAAGAGGACCCAGTCTGAATTATTTTGCCAAGATCACACAGCTACCGTGTGGATGGAAGAGGGTGGCAAGGATAGGTCAAGGAAGCTATTCAAAAGACAGATGAACATCTCCATGTAAGAAAAAATTGGTGAAATTATTGTTTTTAAGGCTCGATTTAAAGGTTACTTCTCTAGTGGAACTTTTCCTGACACTGCCTTTCCCTACCACAAGCAGATGGAACCGGTTCTTAGCCCCTGTGCCTTCAGCACATGCCTCTCTCGGGAACCTATCAGTTGCATCATTAGTGATTACTTGCTTGCATGTCTCTGTGTGAATTTACAAGTTATTACAAAACAAAGATTGTGTCTTGTCCATCTGGACTCCCAGCACTTAATAACGGGCCTAATTCATAATAAGTACTCTTGTTTATAAATGTCTTAAAGTAATATATGTGTGAATGAGTAAATGAGTAAAAGAACGAATGATGTGGCACTATGCATAGAATTCTACATAATTCCGTAGCTGATTATTGATGGAAGTCTCTTATTAATTTATTAATTTAAGGCATGCCTAATGAGAATGTGCCTTATGCAAGTAGGGGGGTAGGTATATTTCTTAAAGATGGAATTTTGTCTGAGGGATCATTTAGCAAAATAGTTTTTAAATCTTTGCTTTATGGGACAACTATGAAGTTATAAAGAATCTAAGTAGAACATACTCATCTAACTAGCTGCCATCTTGTTGTCCTCAGTCATTTGGGAGTCCTGCCACACGTCTCAGAGATTCTCCCGTGGATTCTCAAGGGGAATGGGCCATCCAGTGATGGAAGTGGTTAACGGGTTAACATCTAAACCCAGAATTCTCAAAATCTCCAACTGACTGAGTCATTTTTAGCAATAAGGATACTGGGAAATTTATGACCTGTTGTAATTCTGGTTATTCTTGACAGTATTTAAAAATAAATAAATAAAACCTTTTATATCTAAAACTCCCATGTCTCCTCTTCTGAACAGTAAGAAATAAAAATTAAAAACTTACAGGGTTGGAGTTAAGCAGTTCAAGGTTAGAGTTATGGTTTTCTGGACATGTGATCTTGTGCAAGCCACTTCACACTGCTGAGACTCATTGCTTCATCGATAAAGTGAGACTAGAGGCTACTCTATGCATTCCTAAGCAGACCGAATGAACTAACAAATGGAAAATAACTTGACTAATGCTTGGAATGTGGGAGATGCCTAACAAATGTTAGTCTTCTTTCCCCATTCTCATGATATGTTGTGAAAATCTCCACTTACCTCCCAAACAGGAGTATTCCGTGGGTCCTCACTTGCAGCTTTGTCCTGAGCATGGGACACAGTGTGGTTTAATGGAAAGGCACTGGATTAGAAAAGGAGAAATCTAGCTTGTAGTTCTAGCACTGACCAGCTACTAACCAACTCGGATACTTTGAGCTAGTCACTACCTATTTGGGTTTATTTAATTTGTTCAAACAAACAAAAAGGATTATATTAGAATGGATTATCTCCAAGACCTCTTTGATCTTAACGACGTTCTGCTTTGATGGACACAGTGTCTAACAGAGCAAGCTGGCTGAAGGAAATTTCCCCAGCTGTCATTGCCGTTTACTAGATAATGTTCTCCACTGAGGAAATTCCTTAAGAAACTAAAAAAAGCAAAACAAAACAACAAAAAACCATTCTTTGCTTTATTTATCATTAAATTTTGTGAGTATGTCAAGTGGTTTTCCCTTGAAATTAAGAAAGAATATCTGCAGGCATGGGCATATTTATTAATAATTTGAGGTCACACTATAATTGTGTCAGGGCTGTTTTATTATTACACGAGATGTTACAATTGTTGACTCTGAGGGGCACTGAGAACATCTGTAATAGTGAATCCTTGAAATCCAGTTGCGGTTTATTCAAATGCCAAGCCACTGTGCTGATGATGGCAGGAAGAAAATTAAAATCAGGAATTTGTCCATGTTTTAGTTATCCAGATGACTTCTTTTCCCCTAAGATAATGTAGTTGTAAAATGTCTTGGAGGGAAGATGAAACCCTGCTTTTAAAAATTACTAGGTTCAGAATTAGTAAGTAAATTCAGCAAAGTCACTGAATACTATATAAAAATTAATTATATTTCTACACTCCAGAAACAATGAAATTTTAAAAATATGCCATTTGAGATAGCATCAAATGACATCAACTATCTGGAACTGAATCTAACAACAGATGTATGAAATCTCTACAGAGAAAATGACAAAATATTTTTAGAGAAATTAAAGGAGACCTAACTGAGTAGAGAGGTATACATTATTCATGAGTAGATAATTAAATAAGTGAGACAAAGTGAAAGCTCCAGTCCCAGACCCACAGGAATATGGTCACCACACTAACAAATGTAACCCTGCATGCAGCGCAAAGAGAATCTTTTCAATAAATGTCGCTAGGTCAATTGGTTATCTATATGGGAAAAAAAAACCAAACAGACAAAACTTGACTCCTTCACTTCACACTATACACAAAGATCAATGCTAGACGCAATGTGGCTATTTATATTTAAGTTTGTGCTGGCTGGGTGCTCAGTTGGTCAGAGCATTGTCCTGGTACACCAAGGTTGCCGGTTTGATCTCGGGTCAGGGGACATAGAAGAGTCAACCAATGAATAAGTAGAACTACAAATTGACTTTTCTCTCCTTCTGTCTCTCTCTATCTCTCTCTCTTTTGCTCTCTTTCTAAAACCAATAAATAAAAATTAAGCATAAAAAATACATTTAAGTTAATTAAAGTGAAAAAATTGAAAACTCAGTGCCTCGGTGGCGGTAGTCACATTTCAAGTGCTCAGTCACGTGCTGCGAGTAGATACCATATTGGCAGCACAGCTATAGAGCACTTACGTCATCACAGACAATTCTACTGGACAGCCCTTACCAACACCCAGGGAAGAGTATTTGAGTCTTTGAGTTCCTTCACATGGCCCACCAAGTACGTGTTTTAGTGTCCGAACCCTGCCTTGGTCTTCAGTCAGCCTTTCATCCCCTTCTGGAGCTCTGTATTTCAGTGACTGTGACTTGTAATGATAATTTCCAGGGACATCATACTGTTGATGCCATCAGGTTTTTTGCACATACCTCTGCCCAAAAAGCCAGTCCCTGTGGAAAATTGCTATTCTTTCAGAATCAAGTGTTAGCTCTTCTAGGAGACCTTCCACACTCCTCTTTCTTTCTTTCTCTAATCAATTTCTACACCTGAGACATATTTTTGTTGCTGTGCTGATAACATTGTACTGAAATCTGGATTTATCATCCTTCACCTGTGGACTCTGAAAAACTGTTGAGGGTAAGGGTTCTGCCTGGCTCAGGAGTGGGCAAACTTTTTCTGTCAAGGGCTATATAGTAAATATATTTTACTTTGAAAGCTATGGCATCTCACATATGGTAGTTCAACACTGCTGACAGAGTGTGAAAGCAGTTAGGGACCAAATGTAAACAAACAGCCAACTTTATCCAATGAGTGTAATTTTCTGACTCTCCTTCGAAACATAGTGCCTTGCTCAGAACATGTTTTTAGTAGAATATATACATGAATGAATGAATGAATGTGAAAGAACAGAACTTTATATCATTAGGAGAGTAAAATGGTTAAAATTTGACCATCACAAGAAACAGTGGGTGTAGTTATGCTCACTAAGATAAATTTTCTTGATCTTGAAACTTAATCCTGGTTTATTAAGATGAGATCTTATTATTTAATTGACTATTAAACACATATTAAGCACATATATTACTGCATGACAAAGTTGATTTTTCTAATATTTGATGATAATTTTAATATAATTAGCTTTCTTTGTAACTTCATGCACTTCAAGTCTTTAGAAACATGATGGCCATGGGGACTAACAGGCGAAGGATGTCTGCCTGTGCCTGGGCTCTGTCTGTATGCCCCATCAGCTCTGTCTGTCTAGACTGAGAAGATTGTGGTACAGCTGCTGCGACGGAGTCCCAGTTCAGCTCGAGTCACCCCACGTGGCACATGAACAATTACCAAGCTAGGAAACTGCCTGCTGGAACCCTCCCCACCACAGAATGCTTGGACGCTTTCTGGGTGTCTGTCTGGATTTTGATTCCCCATGGGTTGGAAAACCTGCCATCCCAAACACTTTCCCAAGCCTTTGCCATGGAATGAGCTAATGGGACCAGGGCTCTACCTGAAAGCTCTTTTTACCTCTATTGTGTGTCTGAGCCAGAGGATGGGTGGAGAAGAGTGAGAAGCTCTGAGCCCTGGGGCTGTGTATACTGGCTAGTGCTAAATGTGCCTTAATTAATACCAGGGTAAGATTTTGTGTCCTGAGAGTCTATGGAAGAGTGGATGCTAATTATATTTTTTGTCTCACATCCTACCTCAGGCTAGGGCTCAGGCTGACAGGGTAAGTGTGGGCTGGGAACTTTTTCTTGATGTTATTGCTTTTAAAGGCCTTTGCATGTTTAAATCCTTGATAACACAATAAAAAAATGCACGTAAGGTAAATTAAATAAATAAGGGAGTCTGGTCATCGATTGAACTCCAGAAATTCACAGTTGCCTAACCAGTTCCCTTTGGAGAAAGATGTTTCAAATTTGTGCTCAGAGAAGATGACCCATATTCTCTCAAATCTGAAAATGCCCAACCCTTCAAGTTATCCAGACTACCAATGACCTAGCACATGGATTGTGTTACGGGGTCAGACTGACCTGGGTTTAAACCCAAGCTCTGCCGCTTATTTACAGTGTGACCCTGAAATAGTCACTTAATCTCTGTGAGCATCTGTGTCCTCATGTCTGAAATGAGTATATACCTCATCTTCCAATGACTAGAAAGAGTGTAGTTGTCACACTCCAGATAGAGTGTAAGTTCTCAATTGCTTTGTGTTGGGATCTTTGTTTTTGCTTGAGCTCCTGTTGGGCAGGCACAGTGCAGAATCACCGTATATACACACACTCACACACACACGATTTCTCCTTTCTCTTATTCCTTATCATGTAACATAAGATGTATTGAGTCTACGTTATAAGCTATCAACAAGAAGGGTAAATATTATTATTGGACTTATCTCTTCTGGGGGAAGGGGTAAGTCCCATTTTCAGTTGTATACAGCATATTTGTACCATATTAGGTGGAATTATGACCTTGTTATTGTCTTCATTTGGAGATTAAGTATGGTATAAGAAGATGCATGTGGGTGCCAAGTTGACAAGGGCTGAAGTTTTCATGGTCAGTTTTATATGCCAACTTGACTGGGACTCAAGGTGCCCAGAGATTTGGTCAAACATTCTCCTGGGTGTTTCTGTGATTGTGGTTTTGTTGAACTGAGTAAATTGGTGAACTGAGTAAATCAGATTGCCCTCCTCTATATAGGTGAGCCTCATCCAATCAGTTGAAGGCCTTCATAGAATAAAAAGACTGACCCTTTTCTGAGTAAGATAGAATTTTTTCTGGCTGAATATATTCAAACTAAAATACTTGCTTGTTTTTCTACTTTTGGACTCCGACTAAAACATTGGCTATTCCTGGGTCTCAGGCCTGCTGGCTCTCAGACAGGAAATAAACCAAATCATTGGCATTCTCAGGTCCCTGGCTTGTCAACTCACCCTGTAGATCTTGGGACTTTCCTCCATAATAGGGTGAGTCAATTTTTTATAATCAATTTCTTCACAAACACATATACATACTTTATACGAATCCATAAAGTAGCAGGTCCTTATGATTTATATGACCATATTAAGTTGGAATGAGATGATTAGATCTAGTCAATTAGATAAAGTCAATAGGATTAGTCTCTAAATGTCTTCCAGAAATCCTGGACCTCCCTTTGCAGCCCTGTCTCCTTTCCTTGAACCAATGAGGGCACCAACCCAGAGACTTATAAATTATCTTTTATCTGTATCTGCTTTGCTTTTATGTCTCTTGGATCTTATCTTGGGTGAGCTGTGTCTCTCTCCATCATGTATCAATGACTTCAGGCTAGCATTCACAGGAATGTAGCCAGTACATAAAACATTCTCGAGACCTCCCTGTCAGCATGGGGTTGTCCAAATGCATGCAAGGGTCCCCCCCGAGGGCACATTGTCCTCACAACACCCATTTAGCAGTTGACTGTTTATGCCTTGAAGATTACTCCCTTGACCTATTTCCAGATGACTCTGACCAGTCTTTTTAATTTCATTTGTATATTTGTGTAATGCAATGAAGCATAACCTTACTGGGATTACAGAGCCGATTGGTAGCATGCCTTCTGAGAGTTCCAAGGTTGTCATGAGAATGATAACAATATTCTGATTCTAAAGTAGTTCTAAACTCCAAAGGAAGTTCTATAGGGTGCATGTTCTTTATTCTTTGGGTACTTAGTAGACACCCAGAGTGTCCTGAGGTACCCTAATAATAAAGCTCTTTCCTCCTATATACCGGAGGAGAGAAGAGGACCAGGTCGGTGTTTTTCCCTCAGTGATCTGCTGAAATCTCTCTCCAATTGAAAGTCATCTTTTTCATAACACTGAAAAGATGTAACATTAGCTTAATCAGTCCCAAATGAATCTTGAAACATATTTGGAAACCATACACTTATACAAAATCATTTCAGCATTACTAGAAAGTTTCAGCCATTTGCTATAAACTTGTACTTTTAAGTGGCAACCATGTGGTCTGCCTTTGGAACAGACAGTTCTTTCTTTTTTTTATAGAATTAAAACCCCTGACACTTCTTTTAAGACCCAAGAAAACCTTTAGTGCTTAGCAAAATGTAGAGCCTGGCATGGTCATAAAGAAGATGTATTTGATTTTACTCCTTGAAGCTATAAAAAGGGAAGAAGAAAGACACAGGATACTGTCTGTAAGAAAACTAAAATGGCAGCTGCAACATCTTCCCAGAAGTCTCTGGGAGAAGACATCTAAGGTCACTTCTTAGTCTCCCAGGTTCCAGGAAAGTAATTTACCCTCTTTTCCCCCTCCCACCACCCCATCTAAAGTGAAGAGTATGGGGAGAGATCCAGCTCTCAACAGAGCCTGTCTTGATGGAGAAAGTGACTTCAAGAGAAGGATTCTGTCATCTTTCAGGCTCTTGAAAAAGATCCTTACAAAACACAACACCCAGATAGAAAAAGTCCGTTTTCTAAGACTTGGGAATTAATGACCTATTTGCATTAACAATTGAACCTATGAAAAAGGCCACCCAATTATAAAGCTGAAAGGGCCTAATGCCATAAAAAAAATGACCAAGTTCAAAATGTGAACCCAGGTGGAAAAGTCAAGGAGAAGATTCAAGAGAATTCAAGAGTCAGGAGCAGATGGAAATTCACTTCAGATGTAGAACACACTCCTGGGTGGCAGGGCTTCCACTCTGGGATCTAGCACCTGTGAGATGAGGAGCAAAAGCTGTGAGGAGGGCAGCCGTCTTTGGGGAACATGAGACAGACAGATTCTTGGAGCCAGTTTACTCAGGGTTTAATACTACATTGAAGGGAAACTTTGACATTTCATTAGCCATACTCTTCTACCAGTCTAGCTTTACTGTCTCTGGGGGTTGGAAAAAATTAAGGCACAGAAAAAAAAAAAAGATGACTGAGAAGGTGGGGAACAGATGTAGAACCTCTGCTGTGTATTGATTTTTTTGTGTGTGTGCCTAGCATAGTACAATACAAAAGAAGCACTCAAGATATCCTTAATGTTAAAGGAGTTAACTAATTTGGTAATTATATAGGCTCATCCATCAGGCAAAAATATTTCGATGTAATTTGTTTCCTTCCAAAGAAATAAAAGATGTACAAGTATGGGAGAAAGTTTGAGTTAATTTGAACAACAGATATCTAATATTTTTAAAAGACCATGGCTTTCTTTGTAGATAGTCCATTTAGTGGTCCCAAGAACAAAGGGGCTGAATACCAGGAAATGAAGCAAAGGCAGTTAAAACTGTAACTGGGCATTAAAAATGAAGTTCTGATCAGGCCCAGAAGAAGATTGTTGGGAAATGCCAGAAAGAAGTACCACACTGCCAATTGCATATTGACAAAGTATACGGTCCTGCAGAACTGGTAGATAAACTTGGACCCCTCATCCAGGTCAAGACTATAAAAAGGGAGAGGTAGCAGATAATCTACTATTCCTTCAGCTCTAGGCTGGTGAGGAAGTTTGGAGGAAACCACTATGCAGTTAGAAACCAAGTCGGTCCCCTGCCTGGGAAATCTATAAGACAGAGAGAAAGGGCTGCCCAATGTTTTGGTGCTGGAGTCAGGAGAGAACTACTGTGTTGGGATTGGCCTGAACTCCCAGGACATGTTGTAGCAAGGGGTGCAGGAGGATTTCCTAAGGATCAAATGTGGATCAACCAAGAGAGGGAGGGACAGATGGGTTGATTCTGATCTTTGAGGTACAGAAAGATCTAGCACAGGGGGCGGGGACCTATGGCTCACAAGCCAGATGTGGCTCTTTTGATGGCTGTATCCGGCTCACAGACAAATCTTTAATAAAAATAGTAATAACGTTAAAAATATAAAACATTCTCATGTATTACAATCCATTCATTTCCTACCACTCATGTTCATGGTTGCGGGTGGCTGGAGCCAATCACAGCTGTCCTGTGATTTTGGGACAACACCAAATTTTAATTGGATAATGCATAACATACACGGGTCGTTGTATGGCTCACAGAATTACATTTTAAAATATGTGGCATTCATGGCTCTCTCAGCCAAAAAGTTTCCCAACCCCTGATCTAGCAGCAGGAATCTGGCGGTGAACATCTTGGTAAGGAAGGAGGCGAGGCAAGCACTCAAACACAATGTGTATCCGCATCTTCCCTGATCAAAGGATCTGTGCAGAGAAGAACCCCTTGGAAACTTTCTTGTAAGTCTATGAAACTTCCTCCTTAGAGATGGATTCTGCCAGGCTCAGAGAACAGGAAACCAGCCAATGTTGTTCCATTCAAACCTATCTTTACCACTCCCTTCTGACCTTTGAGGGGCCAAAAACTACTTACTGGCCAGATAAGGAGGGAGTCACCACACTAAACAGACATGAGATAGTGTTTCAGAGGCAAGGGTGGTTGCTTTGTAAGAGTGCACAAGAAAGGAACCTCAGCAATAACTATTATATAGCAAAGAAGGATTAACTATGGCAGAAAGATCATGTGGCTGGAAGCAGAGGAAGCCAGTCTGACTCCGTTCAATGCCCTTGATTAAATAACAGAACCCCTCTCACATTCCTGAATCTCATTACTCACTCTGCACTTTTTACTGGGCTTTCTAATGGATGCCCATTCTCAGGCTCTGTTACCACTCCTGGGTTCTACTCCTCTCATCCAATAGTGTTGTTTTCCTGGAGTAGTTGGGGAAACATGGCAAAGAGAAAGCCCAGTCTGGCTTGCTTGAGTATTAGCAGACTGTTGAACTCACGCTACCTCTTGGTATCTCAGAGCCCACTTGGATGTCAGCTGGGCTTCTTTCCAAATTACACAATCTTCCTCAATCACCTTCCAATTCCAATCCCATCACCATAACAACTCCCACTCCATAACACACAATGGGGGAATGGCATGATCAAGAGAGACAGGAGGAATGGATCAACAAATGTAACACTTGCCTTAAACCATGGGTTATTTTTCCCCAGAGAATAGATCTACCTCTTGTGAACCCTTGCTATTCTATACGTCCCGGTAACCAATATGGAACATTCCTTCTTTGTGTGAGACAGATCCCATTGCTTCCTAATGATCTGGGGTGCTTGTTTAAAATACAGATTTTAAACCCAACTCTGGAACTATTTCTCAAAGGATCTGGGCATGTAAATTTGTATTTCTCCCCTTGCCCCCAAAGCACATGTTTTGTACACTCAAGTTTGAGAATGACTGCACTGACAGTAGTGCACACGTGTCCTTCCCTATATCCAGCACTAAGAGGTCAGAATTGGATCTCCACCTGTTGACCTAAGCAAGTCTCATGTATGTAGTACTGATTCAGTAAACTGCAGT
Source organism: Saccopteryx bilineata (assembly GCF_036850765.1). Taxonomy (NCBI): domain Eukaryota; kingdom Metazoa; phylum Chordata; class Mammalia; order Chiroptera; family Emballonuridae; genus Saccopteryx; species Saccopteryx bilineata. The sequence goes on from NC_089490.1 coordinate 104,274,967, forward strand.
ACACTCACACAAATACTATGTGGTTGTAGAAAAGAATAGAAAGCTATATACTGCAGAGATGTGTTGTTAAGTGAAAAATGAACAAAAATGAGCAATTTATACATTGTCTGTGTTTTGCATGAGAAAAGGGAAAAGTGGCATATATGTTCCTATTTGCTTGTGTTCCCTTAAGGACTTGCTGGAGGGACACAAAGGAAACCTACAAAAGTGGGGTGACATATCATTTGCAGCAACAGCCCCATGTGCTCACATTTCTCTTTATCCACGCAGTCTGGGTAGAGCCTTGTCACACTGCCGCTGGGCTTGGCTGTGTACTCTACTTTGGCCAACGTGAGGCGAGCAGAATTTTGGCAATTGCCTTGTCTTGCTGCTCTTGGAAACCTCTGACTGCCATGTGAAGAAGCCCAGGCTAGCCTGATGGATGATGACACACACATGACCCAGCTGTCTACCCACTTCTCACCCCCATAACCTAGCTGGCAGCTTATCAGCTGGAGAGTGATACAGAATAAAGGATTTGTTATTGGGATTAGATTTGCGTAATTCAAAGTCATTAGCCAGAGATTACAAAGGAGAGCTGGTGAAGAAGTCCATGGAAGGCTGCAGCTTGTGCATCCAATGCTGTTCCTGAAGCCTTGGAAGGTCGGCAGGGCAGGAGGTAAACACAAAGCAAGAGAGATTGCGGACAAACTGGAACCCATGCCTGTCTTCTGTTGCATCTCATTCCCTTGCTGTAGAACTGAATGTTAGCTTGGGGACTCAGGGAAGCAGAGGGAGCTGCAGGAGTCAGGGTCTTATTGCTGCCCGATGGCCGGAGGCTGAGCAAGTGGACCGACGACAAAGTTCATGAGCTACATAGGTGCCTGGGACTCTGCACCTGCATTCCAGGCATAACAACTCCTGCTTCACTTCTGCCAGCAGATATCATGCAAATGTTAGGGTGTTGTCTACACTAATCCAGAATTATAAGTGGAAGGGAACTCTCAAAAATGTACTTGCAGTTAAGCTAAATAAATGCAGTACAACCAGCACACCAACCTAGATACCAGATTCTAGCCAAGTGGCCAACTGACCCTAGAAGCATGGAGTGTACTCAGAAGAGTCTGCCAAGAGCACTGAGACCGGAAGAACTATTCAGCTCACAAAGGAATCACAAACTAGATTGTAGTTTTAAGCCGCTAAGCTTGTTGCACAGCAAGAGTTGATACAAGTGAATATCTAAAAATGATAAAATGAGTGGATAACAGAGTAAATGGGGACAGGGTTAGGAGCTAGGCCTCTCAAAATATACTTTATTCCATAAGATCTATGTCATTTTAAGTGTTTGAACCATGTGATTATATTACTTACTGATAAAGAATAACATTAACTTTAAAAATATCTGAAGGGACTGTAGTATGCTACTGTGGAGCTTGCTAGCGAAGGCAAAAGGCACTGTTTAAAGGGGGGGGGAGGTGTAATTCAGAGAAACAGAAGAAGAGGTGTATGCCAGTCAGTTGAGTCCTCCCAGCCTTGTCCATGTTAGATACAGAACAAAGGTCCCCAATTCTTCTGTCAGACACTCATCTCAGATTCAACGTGTTTCCTCTCACTTTCGTCCTTTACTCCATTTTATCAACAAGGCTTTGAGGTCCATCTCTGAGGAGACTCTTAAACATCCCATCTTCTTTTGTCTCCACAGCCATCACTGAAGTCACACTGTTCCAACACTTGCAACCTTGCAGCCATATTACTTCTCTCAAATCCCTTCTCTGCATCTAACAAGAGTGATATTCTTAGACTATAAACTAGATTGTGTCATCCATTCTTCCCATCTCCTGCTGGAAGCCTTCAATGTCTTCTCATTATGTTTTACATTTATGTAACCTCTTTGTCCTGATTTATAAAACTTTGTGAGGCTCCACTCCTACCAAGCTCTCTGCTCTCCCATGTCCCCCTTCCAGACCCACTCCACTAGATCCCAGCTCCAGCGGCCGTCCTTCAGTTCTCCCAACACACAAGTTCTGTCATACCTTTAGCCCTTGCAAATGATGTTTCTTCTGCCTGTCATTTCTTTCTCATCCATAGAATATAAGCTCCATGAGGGCAGGACCTGGTCTGCCTTGTTTATCATTGTATTCCCAGGTCCTAGTAGGGGACTCTACATGGTGAAACCTAGACAGATACTTGACAGATGAACAAATGAATAAAGCAAGGTAACTGAAGTAATCCATCTCTTTCCAATTCCATTTGAGTATCCCTATTTTTAAACATTCCCTGTTTCTTCTTCAATATGTTGATCTGGCTCTATCCCTCACTTCAATCAGGTATCTGTCGCAATGTCTCTTCCTCAGAAAGGACTGCAATGACCCCATTTCATATAGTCTGCACTTGACCCTCTCCAAGTCCTTATTTAATTATCACTTTCTTAGAAATATTATTTTGTGTGTATATACCACGGCAAGAACTGTGCCTGTCCTATTAAGTACTGTATCTGCAGCACCTAGGACAGTGCTTAACACATATGAGACATTTGATGACATGTGCATACGTTCATATATACAGAAATGCAGCAAGGGATGGTGGCCCTGCCTTGTTCTTCCTAGCTTCCCTCTGAGGATTGGGAGCCCCAACCTTGAATTCCAACCCAGTCTCCAGAACCCAGCAATCACTAACAGGGATGCCCATTGCTGAGCCTGTCAGAGTAGCATCTCCCTTGAATTCTCTGTCTCTGGGCCTCATCTACCTCTTGGAATTGCCCCCTCCCCTTGCTCTACTTCAGTAACTACTAATTTGCCTACACTGTGATGAGATTGCCGTACATCCTTGAATGCCATGCTTGGCTTGCCATACTGACCCTTCTCTCTAGCTGTGTGTTTCCCACCACATCTCCTTTAGAAGGTCTGGAGCTTTAGTCTATCCCAACTTCCTCTATTTCCAGTTGCTCTATGTAATTGGCCATGTCTCCCTGAGTCTTAAGACATGACTGCAAAATCATGTCCAAAAACGTTAAGGAAACTTGGCAATGCCTCCTGAAGCTCTAATTGTGTGTTTAGAGCTGCATCATTCTTCTAAACAAGCCACATAGAACCCCACAGTTAGAATTTTCCACAATGAAGTGAACTTTTACCTACTGCCACTCCATGTTTGCAGTCAGCATGGGCAGGTATCCAAGTACATAAGTGTATAGAAACGTGTGTTAATAGTAGTTTCTTCTGAGGAGCTGGGGGAGTGTTCAGAAAGATACTACCTTCTCTATTATTTGCCTTTTCTATGATATTTTAGTTTTATAATCAGAAAAACACTAGCATGTATTGCTTATGTAATTAAAGATGATTAAAAACATTAGTGAAACAGATTTTTAGTTAAAAAAAAAAAAAGAAGAAAAGTACCTTTTTCTTCCAGACCACTTTTCTTGGGGCTAGTAAAATGTGACAATGTAAGTGGACTTTATTCCCTTCTCTGGGTGAAGGTGTAAGATGTTGCAGAAGGCAAGCAACCAGGTTGCCCTGATAGGAGGGCCCCTGGGTAGCCCATTGCCCAATTTAGCAGCACGGTAACCCATCTTCCTTCGGTGTATTTTAAGGACTTTAAACTTTTACTTTGAACTTGATCTCTTGCATCAGAGGAGTGGAGTTTAATAAATGGAAAACTGTCTCTGCGTTTTGTCACAGGAGATTTCTGGAACATGGCTGCATCCCTGAAAAATCTATCCAGGACTTCTCAGAAAAGTCTGAACTGGCTCCTGAAATTGCATCATGGTGCAGTGCCTGGGTTCCAGAGCCCAGCCAGTGGGATGTTATGCAGCTGTCTTCTGGTATCTGGGCCACTAAATCACATTAAAAAAAGTGAGATAATAATGAAACAGTACACCCACACCCCTTATATTTTTATTGGGCTTTTCTTTCCCAAATGCTTCCTGATACCTTATTTATCTTTGCAACATAAGTGTGATAATTTGGGAACAGGTGGCAACATCTCTGTTTTCCTGAAGAACTCTGCTTCAGTGGTATTGGCCTTTCAGTCTTTTGGCCACACCCACCTCAGGACCTTTGCACTTGCTGCTTCTCTGCTTGGGAATGCTTTTTTTCTAGTTGCTTTGGCAGAATCCTTTTCTCATTCAGTTCACAGTTCAAAAGTCATCTCCTTGGAGTTAGCTTCTTTGACCACTCAGGTTCTCCTCCATTTATTTTCTGTTACATCACCTTGCTTGTATTCTGTACAGCACATAGTACATGGCACTATGTGGTTTACTTTTTTGTTTATGTATGTCTTCCCCACCCCTCCAATGTAAGGGACAAAGGACATTGTCACATTCATTGCTAAATACCCAGCACAGTTCTTGAGAGCCTGCAGATAATCAGGAATATCTTGAATATGTGACCAAGTGGTTTCCTAGAGATTAAGCTAAAACAGTGATTCGCAGCCCATGCAGGCTCATTTGAATTACCTAGAAGAATTTTTAAAAAATACAGCATTCAGGGTCACCCTTCAGAGATGGCCACTTAGCCATTTCCCATGGCTAGAGTAGGGCCCAGGCCTTGGTATTTTAAAAACTGCTCATGTAATTCTATATGTGTCCAGGATTGGGGGTACTGGGCCAGATGATCTTTCCAGTCCTTTCTGTTGCAATCCTCCCTGAGGAAGAAGATTATGGTCATGAGGACCACCACAGTGGTCACAGGAAAGGTAGAATGCGGATGTACTTGGGCTGAGATGCAAGATGTGCAACTGACATCAGACAGGGGGAAATGTGCCCAAGGTCACTCACTTCCTCAGCAGCACTGAGCCAAACAGCTCATGTTTTCTGATCAGAAATGAGCAGTCTCTCACATCTCAGATGCCCACTTACTCCAACTTTAAAGAACTCTACAGAAACCAGCACCCAGATTGTGACTACATTTCTCTGAACTTTGAATTGCACGAAGTTGGCCAATCTGCCAAGGAAGAAGCTTCTCAATATAAGCTTTTGCTCATTACTGTTTTTGTCCTCCTCTTTGTCCTTTTGCTTCTATTGTCCTCTTCTCTCCGTGTCTTTCTTTCTCTAAATATTACCACTTTCTATTTTCCAGCACTTTCTAAAAGGCTTTCAGACATTTGAAATTTTTTTTTCCTCTCTTTCTCAAAGTTGGAGAGTTCTCTGCATAGCATTGTGGGCAATCTATGGATAAGAAAAAAAAAGTCTCTTCATCCAAAAATTCCATCTCATCTTCATGCAAACAGGCCACACAGATTATACTTCACCACAAATCCCAGATGATATTGTCTCCTCAGACCACAGAAATGGAGAAAGAATTGGAGTCTGCACTTGACTCTTCTCCAGATTGTGGAAGTTGCAAAGTTCCTGGGAAAACATTCGACCATCAAGGCCTCTGGGCATTTGGGGAAGATGGGTCATATAAAATGTTGAGTTTTGTGAGCCTCTAAACAAATCCTCTTTTCTGTCAATTAAATAGTTGATTTATGAGGAGTGAAATTGCCACGTGGTTTGGATACACCATGCTCTGGGACTGCAAAGAGAAGGAATTGTGATTTTGTTTGGAAGATCTTTTAGACTGTTGGCTGTCTAGGGAGGAGAATAAAAATCTGGGTGCAGAAAAGATGGAGAGGGGTGGGACTGATGCAGGGTGGAAGGATGGATGAGACAGGATGCAGGGGCTGGCCTTGAGAGAAGTATTACATTGCTTGCAGCTGTGGGATGGTTCAGAGGTCCCATTTTCCTACATTTCTTTAAGGTTCTTGTTCTTTCTGATGAGATGGTGAGGGGACACAGAGCATGTGGGGGTTCAGCCCTTCTCTGGCACTGAGGAGCATGTGTTTTATGCCTGTGGATGTAGATGGGAAACTCAGCAGACCTGACTCTCTTCTCTGCAGGGGGGTTCTGGGGAAGAAGCCAGGTGGGACATGACACGGTTATTACAATGACCACACAGCACACACTGTCCTTCCCTGATTCAGCACTTCATTCTCTAGTGGAATGAGTGGGAAATGCTCGTTTGTGTCAGGCTTCCCTCATGATTTAAATGCTGTACACTTCACCCAGGACACCTGTGTTTGTTGAGCAATAATAGAGTAGGCTTTGGAGATGTTTGCAAAAGACCAGGCAGTGAAAGGGATGAGTAATGAATAGGAGTGTTCCCTCTGGAGTTGAAGAGAGTGAGTGTGTGGGAAGATAGTGGGAGGAGGGAGAAGAGAAGAATGGAGCTGTAAGAAAAACTAGCTGTTTTATTCATCTATTTAGTGATTTTATTGCTATTTATGGAGCATCTTTGTGGACAAAGCACTATCCTACATCTAATGGGTATGTCAAAATGAATCTAAGAGACCCTGCCTTTCCCATCTTTGCTCAACATATTCTTACTTATCTTTTGTGGTAAATTTCCTGGCTCTTGGGTGGAAATATTGCCCTCTTCTCTATGCTTCCGTAGCCCTTTGTAAAGATTTCTCTTGTACTCACCACATTTATTATATTGTGATTTCCTGTATACCTCCCATCTTCCCTGTAAGACTCTGAGCTCTGCAGACAGGGATCATGTCGCAGTCATTTCTGATGCCCATGCATAAGGGACATGCTCAGTAAAGCCTGAGTAAATTGATTTGACAATCAGTATTTAATTTGGAAAGGTTAATTGGTCTTCACATATTTATAACTATGATGATGATGATTGAATTTCTCAATCTGTTCCAGAAACTTGGGACTGTGGAAGTTGCAAGGGTCCTGAAAAAACAATGACCATCAAGGTCTTCTGGATATTTGGGGAAGATGGGTCATACAAAATTTAAATTCAACTAAAATTGAAAGTGATATGTGAGACCCACAGATTTTCAATTTTATTCTCCAGACAATGTCAGAACTATCTCATGGAGAACTGGTGTGTGGGCCAAAGTTAAAGGTCATTATTTAGGCACAACTGATTCAGTTTTTAAAAAAATCAGTATGGTCCTTGTCTAACTCATTGTTCTTTCTCTCATTGTCCCCACACCATGCCCTCAATATGTGCCACATCCAGAGAGCACTCAAGAGCAATAACAATAATAATAATATTTATTGTGTCTTTCCATGTGTCAAGGTCTATTCTAAGTGTGCTATATGTTTCATTTCATTTATTCCTCAGGAAATCTCATGAAACTGACACTACCATTCTTATTCTAAAACAAAGAAACTGAGACACAAAGACTTTAAGTTCAAGGTCTCACAGTTTATGGGTCGGGTAGAAGCAGAATTCCTGCTCAAGCAGTTGGCCTCCAGGAACTGTGTTCTTAACTTCTTTACTATATTGTCTTCCCTATTTGGTTATTGACCATGAGAGGTTTATGCACAGAAGGGATAAAGACACTTCATATCTTGTATTAAAGATACATTGCTATAGACATATCTTGAACTGATCTTTCCTTACTTATTCTTTTTTTTATTTTTTATTTTATTTATTCATTTTTAGAGAGGAGAGAGACAGAGAGGGAGAGAGAGGAGAGAGAGACAGAGAGAGAGAAGGGGGGAGGAGCTGGAAGCATCAACTCCATATGTGCCTTGACCAGGCAAGCCCAGGGTTTCGAACCGGTGACCTCAGCATTTCCAGGTCGATGCTATATCCACTGCACCACCACAGGTCAGGCTCCTCCCTTATTCTTCATTACTGGACATCATCCCCTCTGAGTCAGCAGCCACTCCTAATAAAAGTAAGGTAATTGAATGAAAATTTGGATAGTCTGTACAAGTCAGTGAGTTATTCTTATCAAAAGTCTTAGAATCCTTGAGTCAAAGAGACCCTAACAATCACTGAATCCATCTGACATACAATGAAAAAGCTCACAGTAATATTCCAGGTAAAGTGATTGTGCAAAGAGAATGCAAATCAGTCCCAGTTTACTCAACGTCCCAACACTATTTCTTGTAATAAATAGAGACCTATGTAGAAATGTCTACTCAAAAACTTTATGAGGCATTTAGGAACTTATCCTGATGTTCCCAGGTACTTTCACACAGATTCTAAAGCAAATTATCCCAAACCAAGGTCAAGGTTTGACAGACATTTATTCCAAATTCATCTAAGTGCTACCCTCTGGTGGGTAAAACCAGATAGCAGAGATCAAACTTTTAATCCCAGAGAATATTCTGATAGAGTGCATTTTTGTTTTATTTAATGGAGCGATCATAAGCTATTGTTAAAACAACTTGAACATCTGGTTTGGGGATAAAGTCATTTTATTGTGCGAATGCCAAGCTACAGAGCCAAGGTTACCAAGAAAGCCTCCCTCTCTCCCAACCTTCCAAAAGCCCTAATACCCAATTATAATAACATGTACCCTCCAACACAAATGAAGAGTAAAGGGGAACAGAGTGAGGTCTTCAAGATGCTAGGAAAATTCACCTGGTGGTTGGAAAATCAGAGCCATCTGGAGCAGCTCAACTCCTCTTTGAGTCTTTTTCTCCAGCTAACTGCCACCTACTCAAACTCTCAGTGAAAACATTCAAAAAGGAAGCAGTGTCCAAAAGGAGTGTTTGTCGTGTTCGTGAAAAACCAGTAAAATCCCTCCTCCTATTATTGCTTTCCTTTCCCCCATCAAGTTGAAGGATTGCTGTTCAGTCTCAGAGAAAATGAGAATCGGAGTTAGCAAGGATACTCAGAGGACACGCTGAAGGGGAGTTGTGCTCTCTGCAGTGCCCAGTGCTTGTGTAGCCTCTCCTGCTGTTGCTCTAGACTTGTTCTTAAACTATTTAGACTCATTCATTTATTCAAAAAAATATATATTAATGACCTGTTGTCAAGGAATAGGCTCTGTACCAGACACTGCATTCTATGATACGATGGTATTTATATTCTAGGCAATCAAGATACAACTAAACAGACATATACTCAAAACAATTGCTAGTTGTGGGAGAGTTACAGGAGAAACAAACAAGGTCCTGGGACGGCAGCTACCTGGCCCTGCCCCTTTCGCCCTATCATGCCCAAGGCAGACCCTTTAGTCAATTGTGACGCCCTTCCCACAGCTGATACAGTCAATTTCAAATGGTCAAATCAGCAAACAAGTTGAAGTCTACCTGCTGTCTTCAATCGGAGTGTTCAATCAGGGACAATAAAATCCCAAAATAAATCTGTCTACTTAGGAGTATCAAAAAGTTGGAAAACAGCCCAGATATCTGTTTTGCTTACACCTTTGTTTTGCAGTGATCAAAAATGGGGCAGTAACCTGCCATAATCTGCCAGCTCACTAGTGGCAGAGCCCTGGCAGGACCCCAGTCTCATGATTCCAATTTGGGACCAACTCAATGGACATTGTAACATTTTTGTTTTATCCTACTCAGCCATCTCTCCATTCACTTGCTGTGCTTTCATAACCTAAGAACTTAGAAGAGGGAGGAAAGTTATGTTACAAGGGTCAGAAGTTAAGTACATTGTGTGGTTGGCAAGATGAATCAAGGAGCTTAAACAAGGAAAGTGTATCAGAACCCAGCAACTGAGCAGGAATTGGGGTTTTTCTGTTTGTTTCTTTGTTTCCTTAACTGTGTTAAAATTTCAGGAATGTGGAGAAATCATCCTCCTGAGTCCTCAAGTGGTCCTTTCATGGGTGGGGACTTGGGGAAGAAGAAAGGGGTGAGGATAAGAAAGAGGTAGAAGCATGGATTGTATTATTTCTTTTTGAAATTTGCTTCCTGGTCTTGCATTGACTACCTACTTAATGCAAATGCTGGCAATGATTCCATATATGCCAAACCCATGGTGCTAATTTATTGCCTATGAAGTAGTTTGCTAGAGAAGGTCAACTATCTACAGGTTTTTAGGCTGACAATCCAAGACTCCTCACAGAATTGACTCAGCAGTTATTTTGTCCAAGGTACATAGAGCAAGTTTGCTAAGTTTGGGTCATTCTGATAAATTCTTGAAAACAGGGACCTCGAACTTCAAGGGAATAACATCAAAGATCTCCTGGGGTTGTAACTAAGAATTGGCAATGGGCCTATGTCCTCACTTCACACTTGCCTTGGGGCCTGCAGCAAAAGAAGCTTGCTAGGCAGACCTCTTCCTCATCCTTCTGCTTAATTGTAGCTCCCAGGAAGAATCAAAGCTGTTCCACTGGAAAAAATCTCAGTAGATCATCTAGTCCTGCCCTTACTCCAGGGAGGTGAATTACTGATGTTAATAACAAGACTGTATACTACAGGCTTTCATGTGAAGAGAAGAAGGATTAGAGAACTCACTGAGCAGAGGGGTCCCCAGAGGACTCAATGGGAATAGGAGGTGACTCCCTGGCTCAGGTAGGAAAAATATAGAATGTTATAGGACTTCAGCCCTCATACTTTTGTATGCACTGGAATAACCCAGAGGGCTTTTCAATCGCAGACCACTGGACCTCATCCCCAGAGCCTCTGACACTAGTAGGTCTGAAACTCAGGGATTTGACATTCCCCTGCCCTCAGTTTTTTAAATTCACTTATTAAAAAATTTTTTTCAACTATAGTTTACACTCAATAATATTTTGTGTTAGTTTCGAGTGTACAGCAAAGTGTTTGGACAATTAGAACTTTACAAAATATTCATCTTGATAGGCCATTTTTTCTCTTTCTTTTAAAAAATTATAGTTGGTGTATGAGGTTATATTAGCTTTAGGTGTATAGCAGAGTGATTTGACATTTATACATCTTATGATTTGATCACCATGCTAAGTCTATTAACCATCTGTGACAAGTTCCCAGGTGATGCCAATGTTGCTGGCCCAGAAGCCACAATGGGAGACCTTTTGTACCAGGTAAAAAAAGGAAAAACCATGACAACTGCCTGAAGTCATCCATTTCCCTCGTCTTCTGCAGGCCCCAGTTTGCCATTGTTTCTTCATTGTGTCACCAAGTATATGGTAGGTTGGAAACTATAAGTTGTTTCATTTTTCCAATTATGTGAACTTTTAGTCATATTTAGGTTATACTGTAATGTAGGAGAAAGAGCTCTGGACCATGAGTTGGCAGGGCCCTATCCTGGCTCCACCACAATTGGTTTTGTGATGGCGGGCAAAGCACCTGAGCTCTCTGTGTCTTACTTAGCCTCTTCATCTGTGGATGGAAAGAGGTGTTTGCCCTGAAGTCCTGCTGAACTCTTTGAAAGTCCAATGTAAAGGGTCAGATATCAGGGCACTTTAAAAGACTATAAAGTGTTATAGAAATGTAATGAATTATCATGCACTTAGTCAACAAGCTTTATTGGGTATCAACTATGTGCTGGGCTCTGGGGGTATGGTAGGAACAAAATAAATAAAACCTCTTTGTAGGGAAAAGAGAAAATAATAGGCTTTCTTTTCGGTCATGTGTTCCTCACTTACCCCTCCTCCTGACCTTGCCACTACTGAGATTTCTAACAGGACCAGCAGAGGGTTAACAGATGCAGCGTTGGAGGTTGCTGAGAGAGTCTCAGGTACCCCATATCCGCTCTAGAACACTGCATATTCTCATCTCTAAACTCCGAGTGACAGGTGAAGAAAAGGAGGCAAAGCCAGCAAGGGACAAGCGGTGGGGGTGGGGGTGGAGGCTTGCAGTACAGTCACGGGAAACCAATCCTTCTACTCAGTGGATGGCCTTGGGTGGCCCCATTTTTATCTGTCATATGGAGATACATTGGGACTAAGATTAAACAGTTTTGGTTGTCTGGACATTGAAATACTTCTTCCTCAGCTGGTGAAAGCTTCTAGTAAATGTTCCTCCTCCTTGCTATTTGGGGCTAGTAAGAACTAAAGGGGACTTTGCTACTAAGTGTCTCCTCTAGTCCTGGGACCCCTGGACCTTTACACACTCCAGCAGCTAACAGGTAACACCTAGCTTTGTGAGTGCCTCTAATACCCACCCCCAGTGCAACTTCCAAATCGTTTCTGATCCATGTGTCAAACCAACTGTTAAAACATTTTTGGCCAATCCTTGAATATCACTTGTCTATACAGTTTTTGCAATGGTCACATAATGTTCTCAATAAGTAAACATCCCAATTTTTACCATTAAGTGGATGCTTGATACAGTTTGGTTTCTTTCTCTGCTGAGTCAGTTTTCTTAGTGATGAAAGTTGGGCAGGGTGGGCAGAGAGGGAAGGGAGGCAAGAAGTTGGTTGAGAAGGAGCCGAGAACCAGAATATTGTAAGTGGGCGGAGAGACACACTTCTCTGCGGACCTTGGATGTACTTAACAACTACCTTCCTGGAGTCCAAAGAGAAAGCAAGATTCTTGTCAAAGGGCTTGGAGGTCCTGAAATGCAGCACAAAGTGTCATTGTTATACAGTCACAGATCTCACACACATGGCTAATTTATTCCATTCTAATCTCGTCTTCACTGGGAGACAAAAGTCTGAGTATTTCTCCCCTTGCCCAGACCTGCAACCTGCTCTGGGAGAATAGTGTCGTTGTTTCGCTGGTGCTCCTCTCACATTTGCACTTTCTTGGCAAACCTGCCAAAAGGTATCAGAGTCACCAGGCGCACCCTGGAACATTGATATGCTTGGAATTTAATCAACTGCCCCACAAAATGGGACTATTTACCTTACTCCTGGTGGCACTCACTTTAAAAATATTTCAAAGAGATCAAAATACAAATTATGAGGTCTCTACTTTTCACAATGAGCTCTTTAGGATTTCTGTATTTTGATAGACACCTCACTCTTCCCAAGAAACGAGGTCAGGCATGTCCCTGAGTTGGATGTGTCAGCGCCGAGAGTGGTAAGAAGGTGGCCAGGGTCCAATCTTGTTTCTCAGTGAGACTTCTCTGCCCCATTCCCTGGCATCTCCTTTCCCACAGGAGGGGCTGGGGAAAGCCTCTCACAGCAGTCTCCAGTGGCATGGCCTTGATGCCAGCAACTAGCAAACTAAGAATCTCAACCCTGGGGCTTTGAAACCTGGCTGTGAATAGTCACAGGTCTGAAAGTCAAAGCCCAAAGGAGTCTGGGGGTCCAGGGGCCCAGAGAGAAAAAATCTTATGCTGTTTACCAGTCCTATAATCCCTCACTTGTTACTCCCATTGTGTCCCTTGTGTCCCCTGACCTCATTTTAGGGGTTACACTGATACTTCTCTGTGATTCTCAGACCTGATGCTCTGAAAGGTCCCTGGCTCAACCACTTAATTGAGAAGGTCCCTCATCCCCACTCACCAGTCTTTTCCACCTCAGCACTTAGTTCCTTTGTCCTTATCCACTCTCTTTCTTTGTCCTTTAGGAAATCTCTGAGGAAGGGTTTGTCTTTCTTGCCAAAGGAAATACCCTGACATGAGCTGATGTTCAAATACCATCCAGTAAGCTTCTCCTTTGGGCCATTTTTCTCTGGGGCAGTCTTGTCTTTTCTTCCAGCTCCTGCCCTTTTCTGTAAGAAGGAGCCCCAATCCTTCTCAGCTGGTAAATTTGACACAAACCCCCTCAAACACCCTCAGGCTCGCACACCACCCCCTCCTTTCCTTCCTCGTTAGAGTTGTGGAGTTGGTAGTCTGGACCACTGGCTCTCCTTCTCAACCTCTCTCATTCCTTACACCCTTGCAATCTGACTTGTGCTGGAATGACGTTACTCAAACAGTCTTATAATAATTGGTGAAATAACTATTTCACCTTTTATTCTCAAATCATCTGAGTTCGATGTTTTGTTTTCTTTCTCAAACTTTCCCTTTTTTGGCCCTGGCCGGTTGGCTCAGCGGTAGAGCATCGGCCTGGCATGCGGGGGAACCGGGTTCGATTCCTGGCCAGGGCACATAGGAGAAGCGCCCATTTGCTTCTCCACCCCCACCCCCTCCTTCCTCTCTGTCTCTCTCTTCCCCTCCCGCAGCCAAGGCTCCATTGGAGTAAAGATGGCCCAGGCGCTGGGGATGGCTCCTTGGCCTCTGCTCCAGGCGCTAGAGTGGCTCTGGTCGTGGCAGAGCGACGCCCCAGAGGGGCAGAGCATCGCCCCCTGGTGGGCAGAGCATTGCCCCTGGTGGGCGTGCCAGGTGGATCCCGGTCGGGCGCATGCAGGAGTCTGTCTGACTGTCTCTCCCCATTTCCAGCTTCAGAAAAAAATAAATAAATAAATAAATAAAATAAAATAAAATAAAACTGCATTTGTTTTAAAAAAAACTTTCCCTTTTCCCCTCACTTTTCTCCCTCCAGGGCATAGGGCCCTGCTGACATCCCCTCTCTTTATCTTTTTTTTTTTTTAAATGTCAATTACAGTTGACATGCCATATGATTTTATGTTAGTTTCAGGTATACTAGCACAGTGGTGAGACATTTATATAATTTATAAAGTGGCCTCCCCCAATCAGTCTAGTATTCACCTGGCATCATATAAAGTTATTGCAGTATTGTTGACTATATTCCCTACCCTGTATTTTACATCCCCGTCCCCTTTCTTGTTGAAATGGTTCCTATACACTATGCTAGTAGTGTTCTCCTGCAAAAAGAAATCGTTTTTCTCAAGTTCTTTTTATCATTATTTATTCATTCATTTTAATTTATTGTGTTAACATGGATTCAAGTGTCCCACTCCATATAACACCCTCACCCCACCCATGTGTTCCCCATAACACCCCCTTTGCTCCCCTCTGCCTAACTTCCTCCCCCCTTCCCTGTAGATTTGCCATCCTGTTATCTGTATCAATAGATGCTGCAAAAGCATTTGATAAAATCCAGCACCCATTTAAGATAAAAACTCTCAGTAAAGCGGGAATACAAGTAACATATTTTAACATAATAAAGGCCATCTTTGACAAACCGACAGCCAACATCATACTCAATAGGCAAAAATTGAAAGCAATCCCTTCAAGATCAGGAACAAGGCAAGGGTGCCCCCTTTCACCACTCTTATTCTCAAGTTTTTTAAGTGGCTTCTCATTGGCGGAGGAAAAAAAAAAAAAGCATTTGCAAGATTCTTTTCCTCTGCTCCCTTTCTGTCCCTCCCCCTTCCTTTCTCTTCTCTCTCCCGAGAGTCTCACGCAAAGCCTGGATCCCAGTGACTACCCTGCCTCTCCAGTCTGTCTCCCAAATCTTTCCTCTAGCGTTCTTGTGCCTCTTGCATCCTGGACCGGTAATTCTAACAGTACGCTGGGCTTCACGCTTTGTGTTTCCTGTCGGCATCTCAGCATAGAGTTCTTCATACCATAATCCTCTTTTCCATTAATTTTTTGGCTTTTTCATTGTTGTAAATGGTACAAATACTACCTTAGTCATGCACACTCAAAATACTGGACTCTATGCTTTGCCTCATCCCATTTACCTAACTCACTTTTTATGTTTGGTTGTTTTCTGAATTTTCTCTTAGCTACACTCCCTCTTTTCCCTGACAATTCTTATCACCCACATTTACACATTTCTTCTCTGAACACCTGTGATAGCTTGTTAGAGATCCGTGCTCCTTTTCTAGTTGTATTAAGCACCTCAGCCAAATCAGTCCCCCAGACACTACTTCCTATGAACATCTTTCATAGGTTCACGTCCTTGTTCAATTATAATGTAAACTCTAAAATAGAATTCAATGCTTTCCATATGTTGATCCTGAAAAATCTTTTCAGCTTAATTCTCAGTACTGCCCTATCATTATCCTATGTGTTAGTCAAAGATGACACAATTTCCTTGTTATGGCCAATGATGTCCAATTTCTATCTCTTTGTTTATATTCTGTCCTTTGCCTGACACCACTGAGAGCACTTTTGCTCAAGTGCAGTAGAATCTTATTTCTTCTTTGAATCTCTTCAAAACTTAGTTTGGGCTTCCTTGTGACCCCAATCACTGTCAGTTTACTATTGCCTATTTTGAGAGCTTAGTTTCTTTACTTGTCTTCTCTCCGTTCGTAAGACCTTTGGAGAAAAAGAATATATCATAGAGACTTCCTTAGAATTTTGCATAGCCCCTAGGTCAGTATCTTCTACATAGTCAGCCCCAATATATATTTGTTGAATGTTGAATTTGAAAAAAAAAATAATAATTTTAGAAACTTTTAAAAATGTATATCTTGTATTGTGTTTTGGGGTAAAAAGTGTTTTTTTATTTCAAAAATTTAATTAATGATTGCAACATAAGCATTTTTACAATAAACTCATATCTGCTCAAAGACTTATAGTCTCACCAATACTTTTAGAGTGCTAATTGATTCCTCTTTAATTTAGTGGACAAAGAAAATAAATACCTAACTGTAATGTACCCAGAAGGCTCTGAGCTATGAAGTTATGGAATTGGTACCTCTTTAAAAAATGTCTAAAGCTTTGTAGTACATATCCAAGGTATTAGCACAAAATTTGTATATCCTCTCCCAACATTCAACCTTCACTTATATTCTGTCTGACTATTTAAGGAGAGAGAAATAAAAGAAAGTGATACATTTGACCCCAGAACCTTAACAGGGTATCCTACTGGCCTTTGCATGTTATTTTTTTATGATCCTATAAATGTAGAAAAAATTTTTTTAACTCAACTACCTGGATATTAGCTTTCCAACTTAAAAGCAAGGGAAATATTTGAAAAATACTCTCAATAACTAACAAAAAAGAGTTGTTTTATGCAGTGCAGGGACCATGTGTCAATATAATACCTTGCTTGTTTCTCCCCCAGGATTTAATCCAATTCTGAACAACACCTAGTGAATGACCAATCAGTCCTCATTAATTGATTACAGATAGTTGATTTACTTTTAAGGGACCCTTGGAAACTGTCCTTGATCCCTCATTCAGGTGAATGCTGACAACATGTGTAGACCGAAGCTGTGTAGAGAGCCATGGATTGACTGAGAACTAACCACACAAAACTTTGTCAAACAATTGGTTGTTGACAAAATTCAAGCTTTGGTAAATGAAAAAGAAAAGAAAAGAAAGAAAAAGTGGTTGGCGGGTGAGATCCAAGTCTTTTAAAACATTTTTTTTCCAGCACTTGTGTATGTTTTGCCCCCCCCCCCCCATTTATATGTACTTTGGCCCTGGCCGCAGAACGGAAACAAGAAGCCCTATCTCACTTGGGGTGACTGAGTTCCGGTCACCAAGTAGTCTCCTGTAGCCATTTTGGATCACTTCTGTGCCACAGCAAAGTTTTCTTCTTCCCAAACTTTATTTTGAAGTCAGTTCAAGGAAATTCAAAATAGCAGAGTTGGGTAGAAAAAAATAAGAAGTCTTCTGTTCAGCCTGTATGGTTTGAACTGTGTCAGGAAACATGGCTACTTCCCTTTTATTACCCTTCGCTTTGGAGAAACCATTCTTTTTTTTTTCTTTTCTTTTTTTTTAACAAAGTCAAGAAAACTCTAAGTCAGAAGGCTGTCTATAGCTGAGTCTCATGGACAGATGGCCAGCTCAACACATAACAAAGGGTCTATTGTGATGTTGCCAATTCTATTTCATGAAATCTTTTTGGTATAAATTGGAGAAAGCACTTTGTTCAGTTAAAGATTTTTTCTTTTTTTTTCTGCCAGTTGTCTTTGCCAAGGTCAATGTTTCTACTATAGGGGGGAAGTATATACTCCTCCTGGTGGCTGATTTAACACATTTTTCTTTATCAAAAGACCCATGGATCTCAGAAACTAGCGTCTTACCTCGTGTGATGTACATTCAATTAACAAATATTTATTGAGTTCCTATTATGTTTCAGGCCATGTACTAAATAACTGGTGTTGGAGAACCCAAGGTCTTGCTCTGCATCTCCACATTCTAACTAACCACTCAGCCTGTTCTCAAGGTGGCCACTTAACCTCTCATACTTCCCTTTCTCAACAATGAAATGTATATCTGCACTTTTTATCTTAAAGCATAGTATTGAAGCTCCAAGAGGATCAAATAACAGCAAGAGTGATAATATGTTATAAATTAGATGAGGTCATTTTAATGCTGAAAATAATTTAATGTCTTCTCATTGCCCTTAAAATGAAATCAAACTTTGTTTCCCCCCCCCCCATGAATTCAAAGACCCAAAATAATCTAGCCTCTGAATTTTTGTCAACCTCATCTCATACCACTCTTCCTCTGGAGAACTCAGACCACACTGGCCCACCTTACTTTCCTTGAAAGCTCAGCTTCTCCCTCCAGGCCTTCACACTTTCTCCTCTTCCTAGTAAGCGCATCCTTCTACTTTCACCTCCCTAACTCTTATTTATTCTCATTTCAAAGCCACTTTCTCAGAAATTCCTTTGCTAACCACCAATTCTAAAATTGGTACCCTTTATTATTCTTTCCAAGGAACTTATTTTTCTTCATAGCACTTATTCTGTATAAAAATGTATTTGTTTTTAAATCTTTTACTCTAGACAAACCTGAGGTTATGTTGGTGTGTGTAGAAGGAGGGAATGCTATAGGTCAAACAGGTGAGCCCAGGGCCCGAGCATTTACAATTCTAGCCATCTACAATTATTCTACTACATTATGCTTATTATGTATGTAATTATTATTATAAAAGCTCAGCTAGTTTATTAAACTCCTATATTAATTCTAGACTAGAGTGACTACACATTTTTAAATATTTGTTTATTATCTTTTATCCTGACCTCCTAGAACTAAAATAGACATATATCTCAGCTCAGCCCCTTCCTCCCTCCTTCCTCCCTTCCTTCCTTCCTTCCTTCCTTCCTTCCTTCCTTCCTTCCTTCCTTCCTTCCTTCTTTCCCTCTTTCCTCCTTTCCTTTCTTTTCTCCTTTTTCATTACTGAGGGCATTTTGTCATTCTTTATGCTCAGAGGGTCTTTTCCATCTGGAAACTCATACTCTTCAGTTTGAGGAAATTGTCTTGAATTATTTCTTTTTTAACTTCTTTTTATTCATTCCCTATGATTTATTTTTTTTTGTAATTCTGCTTTGTCTTCAAACTCTTCTATTGAATATTTTTATTTCTGCCATCAAAACTTTAACAATGGCTCATTAATATTCTTTGACTATTTCTTTTTAAAATAAGCTTATCTTGTACCTAAATATAAGACCTGAAACAATAAAGTACATAGAAGAAGACATAGGTACTAAAATCATGAACCTGGGTTTTAAAGAACATTTTATGAACTTGACGCCAATGGCAAGAGAAGTGAAGGCAAAGATAAATGAATGGGACTACATCAGAATAAAAAGTTTTTGCTCAGCAAGAGAAACTGATATCAAAATAAACAGACAGCCAACTAAATGGGAACTGATATTTTCAAACGACAGCTCAGATAAGGGCCTAATATCCAAAATTTACAAAGAACTCATAAAACTCAACAACAAACAAACAAACAATCCAATAAAAAAATGGGAAGAGGACATGAACAGACACTTCTCCCAGGAAGAGATACAAATGGCCAACAGATATATGAAAAGATGCTCAGCTTCATTAGTTATTAGAGAAATGCAAATCAAAACTACAATGAGATACCACCTCACCCCTGTTAGATTAGCTATTATCTACAAGACGGGTAATAGCAAATGTTGGAGAGGCTGTGGAGAAAAAGGAACCCTCATTCACTGTTGGTGGGACTGTAAAGTAGTACAACCATTATGGAGGAAAGTATAGTGGTTCCTCAAAAAACTGCAAATAGAACTACCTTATGACCCAGCAATCCCTCTACTGGGTATATACCCCAAAACCTCAGAAACATTGATATGTGAAGACACATGTAGCCCCATGTTCATTGCAGCACTGTTCACAGTGGCCAAGACATGGAAACAACCAAAAAGCCCTTCAATAGAAGACTGGATAAAGAAGATGTGGCACATATACACTATGGAATACTACTCAGCCATAAGAAATGATGACATCGGATCATTTACAGCAAAATGGTGGGATCTTGATAACATTATATGGAGTGAAATAAGTAAATCAGAAAAAAACAAGAACTACATGATTCCATACATTGGTGGAACATAAAAACGAGACTAAGAGGCATGGACAAGAGTGTGGTGGTTACCAGGGGTGGGGGGAGGGAGGACATGGGAGGGAGGGAGGGAGAGAGTTAGGGGGAGGGGGAGGGGCACAGAGAACTAGATAGAGGGTGGCGGAGGACAATCTGACTTTGGGCGAGGGGTATGCAACATAATTTAATGACAAAATGACCTAGACATGTTTTCTTTGAACATATATACCCTGATTTATTAATGTCATCCCATTACCATTAATAAAAATTTATTAAAAAAAATAAAAATTAAAATTAAAAAAAAAGCTTATCTTGTTTCAGAGGTACAATATCTTTTCTTAACTTTCTGGAAAAACAAGTGGCACTTTTTAAAACTTTTATTGAAGTTATTGGTTAATATAATTATATGGGTTTCAAGTATACAATTCTATAATATATCACCTGTATATTGTATTATGTATTTGTCAGTCAAATAAGTTCATAAATATGATATATATATTTGCTCGCTAATAGTTTGCATTGGGTATGGGAGACAGGCTGTAAGCCAGCAAGGTCCATATAGCCCAACGCTTAGTTTTAAGATCAAGCCTTTCCTACCCTTTTAATACTAAGATCTTTTCAAAACTAAACTTTCCTCCACACCCTTGACTGTTGCATGATGTGGGGTGGTACACTCTTATGAGGAATCCAATTTATGCCTCAGATAAGTAGCTTTGTATCAGAGACTTTCTTATTTGTATATTGGCTTAAAGGCTTTAATTTCTACACTATAAAATGAGGCAGACTGGGGGCTTTCTCGCTCAGATCCTGTCATCAGCATTGCAGAGGAGAGGCAGCCAAGATGGCAGAGTGCTGAAGGAGAAGCCAGTTTGTGCAGAGAGAAGGAGATGGAGAACAGAGGTGAATAAGGCTGGTAAGGCCTTTGATTCTAGGAATATTCAAATGAGTCAGTGGCTTTGGGAGCCCTGAATGGAAAGAAAAGTGTTTTCCCACTGTGTGTATTTCTCGCCCACCTGGTGCGACCTAGGATTAAAGCTAATGGCTCATCAGTTCTTGGCTCCTTTGTTTCATTACTGTCTGTCCAAATCCAATGCCAACCTGCTTGGGCCAAATGGCTGTGAAGGTGGCCGCAGCTACTGGCTTTACAGTGTTCATCATCCAAAGTCACTACCATCACTATTTACCCCTCCCCTTTACCCTGTTCTAACTATCCCACCCCCCTTTCCTTCTGGTGATCACTGTTGTCTCTATGAGATTCTTTTCTTTTTTGCTTAATCCCTTCACATATTTCACCAAGCCCCTGTCAAAGTAAGAAATGTCCAAACCTGCAAGAACTTTTATGAGTTTATTTGAGCCAAACTGTCAACAATTTCCAGGACACAAAATCTCAACAGACTGAAGAAATGCTCTGGAAAATGGTGGTTTTACCCAGAGGTGGATTAAGGTCGGTTGAGGCCCCAGCACAGAAGAAAATATTGGGCCTGTTACATTAGAAAATTTTGTGGGGCCCTTCAGAAGTCGGGCCCAGGACGCCTGCCCGGTGTGGCCACCATTAAATCCACCTCTGGTTTTACCACTTACCTTACACATTATAGCACCAAAGGGGAAGATGCGAAGGGGTCATATAAAACTGATGAGTGGTAGACTAGGGAGGCTGGAGAAAGCAAAGCAAGGAAATCTCTGGGATTGAATAAAAGGTGAAAATGTATATACTGAAACTTCTTGTACATAGGCAGGAGTAAGATAGTTAATTAACAGGATAATAGTACAATGAGGGGGTTTGTGGGTTCCTGCTCTGATGGAATGTCTGCCCTAACAGGGGAAGGAAAGGAAGATTACCCTTACTTTTCAAAGGCATGTTATCAGTTACATTGTTGTAGATGCCAAAGACAACAGACAGGCTCAATTAAGGTAAGCACTGACCTCTGTTACACAAAAATACCCACCATGAACTGCTTTTAGTTAAAAGGTTTTAATTTCAGACCATCCTGCTGTGTGGCTACCTAGGTCTCCAGGTCTGTCAGGCCCCAGGCAGTCCTCCCCTGAACTTACCAGGGTTAGCGTATGTCCCTTCTTTGTCCACATCCCCCAACCCTCCTCCCCTCTGACAGCTGTCAGTCTGTTCTCTGTATCTATGAGTCTGTTTCTATTTTGTTTGTGTATTTTATTTATTAGATTCCACATGTAAGTGAAATCTTATGGTATTTTTCTTTTTCTGGCTTATTTCACTTAGCATAATACCCTCTAGGCTCATCCATGCTGTAGCAAAAGGTAAGCTCACCTTTTTTTTTTTCTTTTTTTTTATAGCTAAGTACTATTCCATTGTGTAAATGTACCAGTCCTTTTATCTATTCATCTACTGTTGGGCATTTAGGATGTTTCTAAATCTTGGTTAATGTAAATAGCACTGCAATGTACTAGTTTTGAAGTTAGTATTACTTTTTTTAATTTTTGTTTTTATCCCATGTTACCTTTTCCTCATTGATGTGTTTTATTGACTGTCTTTCATGTTGAAGCTTTTCTCAAAAGCTTGATGATTCTTGGATGTCTGTTCTTATTGAAGAGAAGGTAAGGTTGCCAGATAAGATATGCAACACTCAGTTAAATCTGAATTTATATGAACAATAAAAACATTTTAGGCCTGACCAGGTGGTGACACAATGGATAGAGTGTCGGACTGGAATGCCGAGGACCCAGGTTTGAACCCATGAGGTCACCAGCTTGAGTGCAGGCTCATCCGGCTTGAGCAAGGCTCACCAACTTGAGCATGGGATCATAGACATGACCCCATGGTCGCTGGCATGAAGTCCAAGGTTGCTGGCTTGAGCAAAGGCTCTCTTGCTCTGTTGTAACCTCCCTCCCCCATCAAGGCACCTATGAGAAAGCATCAATGAACAACTAAGGAGCAGCAACAAAGCATTGATGCTTATCTCTCTCCCTTCCTGTCTGTCTGTCCCTATCTGTCTCTCTCTCTCTCTCTCTCTCTCTCTCTCTCTCTCTCTCTCTCACACACACACACACACACACACACATGTTTTAGTATAAGTATGCCCCAAATATAACATTTTTATATGCTAAATCTGACCTTGAGAGGAGCACAGAGTAGCTGAAGAAACATCTGTGTGCATGGACAGTGACTACTTGGTGTCGTTAAGGTGATCTGTCTGTGCCACTTCATTAGAGGAGGCTAGATCATCAGTATCTTTAGGTCTGTACCACTGGGCTGGCCAGAGTCCTCAGACCAGGATTATTCAATCCTCAGCCCAAGATCTAAAAGTGTGGCTGTCAACGTTCTGGGAGCCAAGGTGGGACAGGAGGTTGAGGTTCTCACTATTCAGAATGTGTACTTTTTAATACATCTTGTTTTCAGGAAAGTATCTTGCCCACAGTACTGTTTGGCACTCATCTGTCTGGGATCTTTCTGATCAGCCTGTTTGAAGTCAGTCTTCAGTCTCTGCCATGAGGGTGGAAAGGACTACTTGTCAAAGAGACCATGAGAAAATCCTCTCTCAGCTTCAGAGGCACTGCTCTTTTCAGAGGTACATCTTACTGCCAGTTTCAGAGTCTTTGTGAGGTTTTACAACACAAGTCAGCTTGCTTCTGGGCTTCCCCCATTGTCAACTTAAATTTTAGCTTCATAGGTCTGTAAAGCCAGTCACACCCCCCCACGCCCGCCAACCATCTGTTTCTTAGCTCCAAAAATGTTATTGTTGTTTTCTTCTCATTCTTTTTGTCCTTATGGGTTAATGTCCTTACAATCAATCCTTTTACTGTCTTTTTAGTGGGTTTGGGAGATGGAATGTAATATAAAGCATATGTTAAATCTGCCATCTTTAACTAGAAACACAGCCATGAATTTTCAAAGTGACTACAGAAGAGGCATTTAATTGCTCTTTTCTTAATTTTCTCTTTTGTAAAATGAGAAGGCTAAGAGAGATGATTGTTGATGGACCCTACACACAATTTTATAATTGTATAATTTCCTGCATTATCATTCTTAACTGAGACCATAACTTTACAACTTCCGAAGCCTTCAAAACAAATTTTGTGTTCAGTATTTTAAGAAATAGGCAAAGACACAATGTGCATTTTCAATGGCATCAAGCCTCCCCACTCTGCCACTTGCCATAATGGGACCTTGAGCAAAGATTCCTCTGAAATTTATTTCTCTTCCAAGGGAGATAATAATATAAATTTCTGTCATAAAGGTGCTGAAATGGACAGATGAATTAATAGGAAAGTGCTTCACATATGGAAATTTCCTAAGCAAATATTAATTGATGTGGTTACTTTTTGGATTAAACATCTTCTCAGCACAATAGTTTTTGGCCCTTTTAAAGTTTTCTGTTGGGGAATCATAGTATTTACCTTTAATTGTCTGGACTCACTCTAGTGTTATGAGTCCCTGCAGGTTGCCAGTGAATCTGTTCTTATAAAGCATTTAATCCTCTAACACAGTAATAATACTATTAATTGGGGCCACTCTTCATTGAAAATCATTTGTGTCGGGTAATCCACTGAGTGCTTTATGTACATCTCTAGTCTTTACAACCACCCTGGAAGGAAAGTCCTGTTGAACCCATTTTACAGATAAAGAAATGGAGGCTAATGAAAGTTGAGTGATTTGGTCAAGTTCACTCACTCAGTAGTAGAGCTGGGATGCAAATCAGGTCTCTCTGGCCCCCAAATCCATGCATATTCTGTTCTTTATGCTGTAGTACCTTCTTAACTCTTTTTTTTTTTTTTGACAGAGACAGAGAGAAAATCAGAGAGAGGGACAGAAAGACAGGAAGGGCGAGAGATGAGAAGTATCAATTCTTCATTGCAGCACCTTAGTTCACTGATTGTTTCCTCATATGTGCCTTGACTGGGGGGCTATAGCAGAGTGAGTGACCCCTTGCTTAAACCAGCAACCTTGGGCTCAAGCCAGCAACATTGGGTTTCAAACCAGTGATCTTTGGGCTCAAGCTAGTGACCATGGGGTCAGGTCTATGATCCTATGCTCAAGCCAGCGACCCCACGCTCAAGCTGATGAGCTTACACTCAAGCCAAATGAGCCCTCGCTCAAGCTGGTGAACTTGGGGTTTCAAACCTGGGTCCTTTGTGTCCCAGGCCAATGCTTTATCCACTGCACCACTGCCTGGTCAGGCTACTTTCTTAATTCTTTAAAAACCACTACTCTGCCAGTTTCAATGTTCTTAGAACACTGAGGTGAGAATGTAAATGAGCTCAGTGTAATTGCTGTAATTTGACTCCTTCTAGTCTTAATTCTGCACCCCCACAGTGAATCTGCATTCCAACACCAGAAGCCTGTGGCCATGATTTCTCATGGCCCCTGCTTTGACTCCTATGATTTCTCTCTCAGAATATTATCTGTCCTTTTCTCTATTTTGTGACTGTCCTACTCACCCTGTGGGACTCCACCAAAGTCCAACTTTTTTGTGAAGCTTTTCTTTATCTCTCTAGGAAATATTAACTGCTTCCTTCTCTATATTCTTTGAGCATTTTACCATATTTCCCCATGTATAAGACACATCTTTTTCCAAAAAATGTGGGGTCTAAAAACTGGGTGTGCCTTATACAGTGGTTGTAGTTTTTTTTTTACTTGCATTTCCTTCTTTATTGTGCTTGTTGTCTTTGCACTTATTGTTTCACACTTGTTACCAATATATTATGCTGGGTTACATTTTGCCACGTTCTGCCCAGAAATGGCTCAGAAGAGATTTTTCATACAGTTCTGAATTCAAGTTAAAAGTGATCTAGTTTGCAAAGGTGAGTGGGAATTGTGCTGCTGAAAGTAAGTTTGGTCCTCCTCCAAATGAGAAATCAATTCAAGACTGGCTATGGGAAGAAGAAACCCTACTGAAAACACCACAGCAGAAGAGGACCATGAGAGGCAAGTCAGCAAAATGACCTGATGTAGAGAAGGAATTGAAGATATGGATTGAAGAGCAAAGGGCAATTGGAATTCCTGTGTCCACAAAGATGGTTCATCATGAGGCAAGAAGAATTGCTGATGAAAAAGAAGTTACTGATTTCAAAGGAGGACACAATTGGTGCTTCAGGTTCATAAAATAGAATGGACTAAGCATGTGTACATGCACCAGATTTGCCCAAAAGATGCCTGAAAGCTATGAACAGAATGTCCTTGAATTTCATTGTTTTGTCATTCAATGTTGGAAGACACATCAGTTTGAATTGGGACATATTGAAATATAGATGAAGTCCTCCTTCAATTTGATGTCCCAAGTAACAGAAGTATTGATAAGAAGGGGGTGAAAACTGTAACTGTAAAGACAAGTGGACATGAAAAGAGCCATTGTACAGTTCTCGCTTGTAGTGCTGACAGAACCAAGCTGTCTCCTATGCGATTTTCAAACACAAAACAATGCCAAAAGAAGACATTCCTCAAGGAGTGATTGTCCACATTCATGACAAGGGTTGGATGAATCAGGATGGGATGAAGATCTGGTTTGAGAAAGTTTGGAGAGGAGACCAGGTGGGCTCTTACACAAACCTGCCCTATTGGTGCTTGATCAGTTTGGGGAACTCATAACAAAAAACACAAAGAAGATTGCTGCAGAGCAAAAAAACAAAACTTGCTGTCATACCTGGAGGCTTGACATCCCAGCTCCAACCACTTGATGTCAGCATTAACAAACCCTTCAAAGCTTCCATGAGAGACAAATAGAACCAATGGATGAAGTCTTCTGGGGATAATTTGACACCAGCAGGAAGAGTGAAGAAACCAACTATAGGAGAAGTTTATACCTGGGTAAAAAGATACTGGGATAATATCAAGATTGACATTGTTGTCAAGTCATTTAAGAAGAGTGGAATTTCAAATGCCATAGATGGAACTGAGTATGAGGCAGTATATGAAGACAGTGATTTGTCATCAGACACAGATGAAAACAAGCTACTGGATGGAAGTTTTGACAGAGATGAGGAGTTGTATAAATTTTATGATGAATAAACGAGTTCAATAACCTTATGTAATATTTTTTTTCAAATTTTGGACCCCAAAATTAATGTGTCTTATACATGGAAATATATGGTAATTTCTATCATGTAGAAGTGCTTCTTGTTAACCATTTTGACCTGCAAACATGACTTCATATTGTTTAACCAAATATCTCTTTATCTCATTATATTGTAATTGGAGACAAGATATACCTGTCCACTTCCCATTCTACCCCCAAAATATAAGGTCTAGGACAGTTAACCATAATAAAAGCTGATCTTCTCAGAGCTTATTAAAGACTAGGCCAGTCCTACATACATTATATGAAATAATCCTTAGAGTAATCCTCTTTTAATTGTTAGAGTAATTCTATAACATTGTACATATATACACATATGCTATAAATATTAAATATTTTAAATACATACCTTATATATACATAATTTATATATTATACAATGTCAGCATTTTATAAGTTAAGGAACTGAGGCACAGAGAAGTCAAATATCTTACCCAAACTCACAAAACTTGGCAGAACTTGGATTTGAACCCAAATAATCTGGCTTTAAAACACATAGTTTTGATGACTTCTCTACAATCATTCTCCTACTATTCTGTCTGGTTGTGTTTGGTTCACTCATATATTCCCAGGACCTAGCACAGATTAGGTGCCTAGTAGGTGTTTAGTAAAGAGATGAATGAATGAATTTCATATCAATTATGTTTGTTAAGCATCTACTATGCGCTCTCAGGTGTGATGGTGATAGGCACCCAGAAAACTAAAACCCTTGTGGAGATCACAGCTTGCAGGGACCCTGGAAGACAGCACAGTGGTTATAATGCAGGGGCTGCTGGGCATCAGCAGTGAGCACCAGGGAGGTATGAATGGTCAGCCGAGCACCTGGTGGGAAGGAGAAAGTGGCACAGAAGACAGTAGACTCCTGAGGGAGGGTACAGTTGAATTATTCATGTTAAGGTGTGTTCAAAGTCAGTACAGATGGGGTAGCAAAGGTCCTGAGTGGGGATAGGGTGAGAGGGGAAACAAAGCAGGTTGTAGGGTTCAGAGCAGTTGGGCAGCACTGGGGACTGTGGGACCCAGGGCCTGAATCTGGACCCCAGCTCTATCACTTATTACCTTAGGAACCTTGAGTAGATTTCTTAATGTCCTTGTGCCTTAGTTTCCTTTTCTATAAAATAGGTGCAATGCCCACCTGATGGGGTTGGAAGGAGGATTACCTGAAGTAATACTTGTAAAGCACTTAGAATAGTGTCTGGTTTATGGAAAATGCTTTAAAAATATTTATGAAGTAATTAGTTTTCCTGACTATGTAGAGTTAGAAGTGTATGATTAGAGCCTCTAATTGGGTTCTTATAATTATAAAAAAATCAGACTAATAGCCATTGCATATTATTGTGTGCTTAATAGGCATCCTATGGTATGCTAAATTTAGGACACCTTGAGAAGAAAGTGCTAATGTTCCTATTTTATAGGTGAGTTCAGAGAGGCTAAATATACCATCTGACACTCCGAATAAGTAGTAAAGCCAGGCTTTAAACTAGGCATTTACCTCCAGAGTCCTTGAGCAGAGACACCATGTTCTAGAACGCTTTTCTTGTTTGCAAGTTTTAAAATAAAAATGATAGTTTAAAATTAAACCATCATTTTTGGTGTAATAGCTCTATTTGAAAACAAAAATAATACAACAGAATTAATAAAAACTGGTATGACATATTATTTTTGGTTTCCATCACTTCAGGCTTCTTTCAGTGGACTGATGATACCCCAATCCCCTTGAGAAAAAATCAGTAAGACCATGTGTAGAGCTAAAAGTGATGTCTTTGTGGCCAAATGCTCAAAAAATAATCAGTGGAGGTTTCTACCTTCCCTATCCTTCATCTTCTCTTTTAAAATTTTAACCCAAGCTAAAGATTTCATTTAAGATATTAGATTGAAGTCTCCAAAAGAAAATATTTAAAAAAAAAGAAAATCACAAAATCATGGTAGAATTAGACATAATTTTAGAAATGAAACAGTAGGATATAGAAAGTAAAAACTTTGGAAGCTTAGAATGCTAAACCTGTGTGAGACTTTAAAGAGAATCTAGAGATGAAAACATTAAGGTCAATGATATGCTTTTGAAACTTGTGACTTTGGGTAAATTGTTCAACTTCTCTCTGTACCAGATTCCTTATCTCATAAATGGGGACAATAATAATACTCTTTGACACGAAGAGTAAGTGAGTTAATTCATGAAAAGTTTTACGTATGATGCCCGGCAGAGTCAGAGTATCATTCCTCTCCTGAGATTATCCAATCAGCTAATGTCAGACTACAGAATTGTCACTCCAATCTTGTTTTCCAGGGAAATGTGTTTTTTTTTTAACAACAAATTATGATGAATACTCTCAACCTAATTGCTTTGAGTCCCAAGGTGTGTATTTGCTTCTAGGAACTAACTCATATTTATTTTTAACTATTCCCTTTTCTTCTGGTATTATAACATTAACATTTTAGATAAAAAGCTCTTTAATAAACATCTGAGTCATAACATTGTCCTAGGTCAGCAATTTTTAACTGGTATGCCATAAGAATTTTTGAAACATGCAATATCTGACTATTTAGTCAGGGGCACTGGTGTCTTTTTCCTTAGATTGTCAAGTAAAAAAAAAAATGATAGCAACCAACACAATAGTTGTCTGGTGTGAATGAATCAAAATTCTACCTAACTTTTTGTTGTTGTTAGACTGGCAAAAAATGTAATATATTTTTTGGTGCACTGCAGAATTTTAGTCATTAGTTTATGTGTGCCATGAGATGATTTGAAAATCGT
Source organism: Saccopteryx bilineata (assembly GCF_036850765.1). NCBI lineage: Eukaryota > Metazoa > Chordata > Mammalia > Chiroptera > Emballonuridae > Saccopteryx > Saccopteryx bilineata. The sequence goes on from NC_089490.1 coordinate 104,304,519, forward strand.
TGTCTGAGGTCAAAGCCAGCCAGTGGAGTTTAAAAGGTATGTTACTTTTAAAAATTATTATTTTAACTTTACAGAAATAAAGCAGCACCTGATGTTAAAACTCAAATATATGTGTTTGCTTTTAGCTAAAAATTCAAACAGGATTACCAAAGTATTAAGCATCTTCAGAAATGAAGCAACTAAAGTAGACGGTGGCGATGATGCTGGTATCAGAAAGTGATATAGTTACAAACTTTATAATTTAGCATCTTTATGTTTTGTTTTGTTTTTGATTAAAACATTATATAAAGACACAGACTCAAGCTATCCAGAATTTGAAGAGTCAGAAACAGAGCAAAACTTGTCTCCTATTCACTTTATATTATGGAGCATAAGATTAATTAAGAACATTTTGTCATGGGTTGGAGAGACGTGGCCATTTCTCCCATCATTTCCTCCTAGTCTGGCTGAGGGTTTAGGAGAGATTCACACAGTGCAGGGAATAAGGATTAGGAGGCTAACTGTTTTATGAGAAAAATCATGTAATTCAAAGAGGTCATCAGGAAATCATTTCCCAAGGGGGGCCCTTGTCTTTTAAATTCTTTCTCACTCCTGGGCTAACAAAGCCCTAGTTCATTGAACCTCAAAGGATGATATTAAGCATCTGGTTTTGGCTGGCCAGCTTTGATGACTGGGTTGTTTGAACTGAAATGGGGTTAAAATAGTCTATTTCAGTTTCATTATTTGTGTATTTGCTCAGAATTCCTCTCAAGGAAGAATGGGCTTTATCCTGTGGGAAATGTGCATCTCTCTGTAATATAGGGTCTTAAGAAAAATAAAATCAATTGTTCAAGAGCTCCAGTTGATGTTTTGGTGAATTATTTCAGCCTGTAGCTTGGTGATTCTGTGATTCATTTGGTTTGAGTAAGAAATATTTGTACTTCCACACATCTGTGCCTATTATTTTTTTCAATTTAGAAGATTCCCTTCTCATCTTCAAATTTTTCTAAATTCTAGTCTTTCTCCAAAGATATTTTTCTGTAAACTTTCAAATCATTTAACTGCAAATATCAGCATTAAAACAGGATTTTCATATCTCTTTGTTTTCCAGGAAGGAACAGAGGGACCAATGCCCTCTGGACTTGGCTTCATTTCAGAGAAGATTGTTGCGAGTATATCCCAGGATGAAATTTTTTAATTTTAGCTTTGTCTTCAAGGACAAGGGTTAATTTTCTTCTACTGTCTAACCCTTTCCTTCTAGACTGAATAATCACTGAAGTTGATCTCACTAGATTCCACCATTAGAATATAAGTTCCATGAAGGCAAGGAGTTGTCTAGTTTATTGCTATATCATGAGTGCCGAGGATAGAGTCTGGCCCATTGTTGGCTCTCATTCATTTAAATGAGTAAATGAATGACTCAGTTTATCAGTCAGAGTAAGCTAGATTGTGCTATAATAACCAACCACCTCCATACTGACAAAGCAGCAACCATCTTGAACATTGCTTATCTGGGTAGAGGGAAAGAGAGTTGCAGGTTTCTAAATGGCAACAGAATATTCTGGTCTGGAAGTGAAATGTAATCCTTTCACTAATAACTCATTGGGCAGAACTAGACACAGACTTCCCCAAACCACATAGGGTTTGTGTGCAGACATACTCTGTGCTCCCAAAGTGTTGATGGCAATAATGACTACTACATTGAGAACACCAAGGCTCTGATTAAAGTTTTTTTATGGTATCTTTTTCATTATTGCCTCGAATTTTGGTGAGGTCATGGGAAGTCTCATTTCTCAGAATAATTTTAAAGTTATAAATCAATCACTTTAAACAAGGGTAATATCCCCCCATGGGGATGAAAATCGGTTCTTGAGGAGAAAAAGTTTAGATCTTTAGCTCTACTAAAGAGATACATAAACAGATATGTAATATATATGTGATATTTAAATGGCATACTGGGGAAAATTAGGAAGAAAATCTACTCTACATAGGTTTCTTTGGGATCAATGATGACAAAAAGTTGAGAAATACTGCTTTAAACCAATGAGTGGGGAGCTTATATCTGGACTTCTTGCTGAGGATGGTGTTTGATGTAGAACTCTCTGCATGTGGTTTATTTCTTCTGGTAGTGAAGAAATGATGCCTCCACTCCTGGCCACTTTCATAAAAGTGATCCTTTCCTTCACTGCATCTGCTAGGCTCTAAAATGTCCTCATACCTACAGGGTTAGACAGATCATTACTAATTGTAGAGGTAGTCACAATTTTATAGTTAAGGTACATTTCATCCCCTTGGATCACCATTTAGGATTAACAGTGACAAATTAGATAAACTCCATTCCAAGTAATGGACAGACTGGTGTTTTTGTTTTTAAATTTTGGGTCATGTGAGTTTGTAAATTTAAGTCTTGGACTCATATAGGCTATTTAAACATATTCTGACTTCCAGAGAAAAACCTTACAATAAAGAGGAGGTAAAGAAACAAAAGATCCCCATCTTGTCTCCTAGTAAACCTGGGTTAGAACATGTGTTCCCATCCTTTTAATTGTTGTTTGAGCACTTATTTACATAGGGACCTTCCCCAATTGTGAAGTCGCTTTGTGCCTTTGCTTCCTCATAAGTAAATGGGAATAATAATACCACTCACTTCATAAGGTTGTTGCAAATATTTAATAAAGTAACATATATAAATGTTTTGAACATTACCTGGTGTATAATGAGTCCCAGATTAATATTAGTCATTGCTAGCTATATTGCAACATTATTATCACTATTTCTCATACAGTATCCTCAGACTTCTTTTCTTTTTTTTTTTTTTTTTTTTTTTTTTTACAGAGACAGAGAGAGTCAGAGAGAGGGATAGATAGGGACAGACAGACAGGAACAGAGAGAGATGAGAAGCATCAATCATCAGTTTTTCATTGCAACACTTTAGTTGTTCATTGATTGCTTTCTTATATGTGCCTTGACTGTGGGCCTTCAGCAGACCGAGTAACCCCTTGCTTAAGCCAATGACCTTGGGTCCAGGCTGGTGAGCTTTTGCTCAAACCAGATGAGCCCATACTCAAGCTGGTGACATTGGGATCTCGAACCTGGGTCTTCTGTATCCTAGTCTGATGCTCTATCCACTGCACCACTGCCTGGTCAGGCCAGACTTCTGTGTTACAAATGGAGGCTCCAAGTTTCCTTTCCTTATGCTATAATGCAACACTCCTGTAGCTCAGTTTTGATTATATTACTATCTATGGCAGACACTGTCAGGTTGCTGGACAGAGCCCCATCCACAATTCACTTTACCACAGAACTTGTAGAGATTTGAATAGGTATGCACGTGGGACTCAGCGAGCTCTGTGAATGTTGCTGAATGATACTTCAGGGATAGCGGTTCCAAAGAACTCTGCCCAGAAAGTATAGGTCTTTGACCTTCAGGTCTTTCCATCTTCCACTTACCAGCTAAATGCAGATAAATTTTACTCCTATTGGTGTAGTAGGCACCTTATGGCCATGAGGTAACAACCTTGATACCATCCCTTTAAGGGGAGTGCAGCAGAAGGATAGAAAGTGGCTAAACGCATGACAGCATTATAGGAAAAACGAGATCACCATAGGCAAACTTCCTCCTGGCTTCTTTACATATGATAGGAGCAAATGCTTATGTGTTAAAGATACTTTCTGTTGCTTATAGCACAATGAAAGTATTGTAAGTTGATACATTATTTTTACCTGTATAGAAATGTTAGAATGTTAGTGTAAATCTGAGTGCTTTACATTAATAAATAAGAAATGCAAAAATATACACATTTATAAACTACTGGTACGAGACATATTACCAAGACATAGTAAAATTGAAGTAATTTTTTCTCATTTCTTTCCCCCCAAATTATAAAACACTAGGGTCACTCCATATAGTACTAGGACAAGTATTAGTACAAGTATTATAACCACTTGTCATTTTAATTGTTATTATTTAAATTTTATTTTTTCCTATCATGATTGAGATATAACACTGGGAAACAAACGTTTTTTTTTATTTTCTGTTGCATGAGGTTTTAGAACTGGTTCTATATATCTCTGCATCACTGATTCCAAATCTGAAATCTGTTTTTTGGTGTATGCTCTAGTTTTTATGCAATTTTAATTTCTTTTTGTTATAGTTAATGGTATACGTTAGTTTTTAAATTAGAGTTAAAGGGCAAAAACTCATGGATTGAACAGAATCACAAGGCAATTAATGTTTTACAAACTTCACTTTTACATAATTGTAGTTGTTTTTAAATGTAAAAAATTATTATAAATACACCCTCTTATTTTGTTTTAAGATTAAATCATGGCTTCTTCAACTAGGCATAAATGTAAGAATAGTTCTGACACTTTCTGTTATATATGTGGCTGTTACATGCTTCAACATCAAAGGTGTAATATTTAATCATTTGTGACACATGCATATATTGCCTATTTTCAAGTTTTCCTTGGCGATCAAGACAAGAATTGGGCTCCTCAGATTGTGTGTCATAATTGTGAGAAAATGCTCTGTGACTGGACAAAAAGAAAATGCAGAGGAATGCCTTTTGGTATTCCCATGGTTTGGCATGAACCTAAAGACCACAGCAGTGACTGTTATTTCTTTCTGATCAATACAAAGGGCATCGGCAAGAAAAAATGGCATATGATCATATATCCTAATATTCTGTCAGCAATACAACCTATCCCACACTCTGAGACACTCCTGGTTCCAGTTTTCAATGGTTTTATTTCTTCTAAGGACAAAGAAAGTGAACACGGTGATCAAGTGTATTTTGATAAGATGCATGAGGAAATGGTTGTAAAATCTGAAGGGTCTTCTTCTGATGCCAAGCAGTCATTAACCCCTCAGAAGTTTAGCCAACCCAAATTGAATGACTTAGTAAGAGATTTGGGCCTATCAAAGAAAGAAGCTGAGTTATTAGCCTCCAGGATTCAAGAAAAGAATGTACTTCACTGGTCAGCTAAAATATCCCATTTTAGGAAGCGTGAACAAATTTTTGTGAACTTTTTTTCTGAAGACAAACACTTTGTTTACTGTCATGATATCAGTAGTCTTCTCGGCCAGCTAGGTGTTACCATTTACAATCCTTGATTGGCAGCTATTTCTTGACAGCTCTAAATGGAGTCTGAAATGTGTTCTCCTACACAACAGTAATGTTTATGCAGTGGTTCCAATTGGTTATTCAACTCATCTGAGAGAAGATTATAATGACAGAAAAATTGTCCTCGACTTTCTTGAGTATGAGGAACATAACTGGATCATTTGTGTGGATCTTAAAATGGTAAATTTACTGCTAGGATAACAGAGAGGTTTCATGAAGTATCCTTGCTTTCTGTGTTTGTGGGACAGCCAAGCTCGGGAGAAACACTGGACACAGAAGGAGTGGCCGAAACGTGAAGCTCTGGAAGTAGGGATGCAAAATATTGTGAATGAACCTGTAGTTAATCGAGACAGGATCATTTTCCCCCCACTTCACATCAAACTTGGCTTAAAGAAGCAGTTTGTTCAGGCTTTGAATAGAGAAAGTGAATGCTTCCAACATATTATTTCTGCTTTTCCTGCCTCCTTGTCTTTCGAGAAGATAAAAGCAGGTGTATTCGAAGGACCTCAAATTTGAACCCTCATATGTGATGAAGAATTTGCCAGGAATATGAATAAGGAGGAGAAAGCAGCATGGCAGTTTTTTGTGGCAGTTACAAAGAACTTCCTTGGCAACAAAAAAGCAGAAAACTATGAATTCCTGGTTTAAAAGATGCTGTTGGCTTTCCGCAACATTGGATGTAACATGAGCATTAAGATTCACTTTCTGAACAATCACCTTGATAAGTTTCCCGAAAATCTTGGAGCTGTTAGTGATGAGCAGACTACTGCTGGAGCATCAAACGAGATTGTCCTCAACAAGTACACAAACACAAGAGCTACAAATGCAAATTTTTGCCTGAATAAAATTTAAATAAGTTTTATGCAAATTTTATGATTAAAATAAGTGTTTTAATGTGTTCTATTTTAAAATTGTAGACAAATTCTAATGCAATCATATCTTTTAGTGTATTAGTGTATTTACTGCATTATATAAGTTATTATATTTTCACAAAGATGATACCCAAGGAGACATTCTACTTCATTATGTTATACTAAATGTTAAAAATTTTACAGTAAGATGAAAACCTAAAATCTTTTTTTTTAAATAAATTTTTATTAATGTTAATGGGATGACATTAATAAATCAGGGTACATATATTCAAAGAAAACATGTCTAGGTTATATTGTCATTAAATTATGTTGCATACCCCTCACCCAGTCAGATTGTCCTCCGTCACCCTCTATCTAGTTTTCTCTGTGCCCCTCCCCCTCCCCCTAACTCTCTCCCTCCTTCCCTCCTGTGTCCTCCCTCCCCCCACCCCTGGTAACCACCACACTTTTGTCCATGTCTCTTAGTCTCAGAAAACCTAAAATCTTGATTTGCAAAAAAACTATTGCTTACAGAGAAAAACTGTCAGATTTGAGATCAGCACACGAATTATGTAAGAAAAAGTGTTTTTGTGGATGCAACAAAAATTTTGTTCCCCAGTATAATTGACATATAACATTGTTTAAGTTTAAGGTGTACCACATAATAATTCAATATATGCATTTGTTGTGAAATGATTGCCATAATAAGGTTAGATAATGCATCCATTATTTCACATAGTTACAATGTGTGTGTGTGGTGGAAACTTTTGAGATTTGCTCTCTTATTAACTTTCAAATATGCACTACAGTACTGTTAACTATAATCATCATCACCAGAAATTATTCATCTTAAAACTTGGAAGTTTGTACCCTTTTACCACTTTCAACCATTTCCTCTCCCCCCCCCCTTCTGTCTCTGTCAAGCACCAATTTTTTCTGTTTCTGTAAGTTCATTATTTTTAGATTTTACATATAAGGGAGGTCATATAGTATTTGTCTTTCTCTGTCTGACTATTTCTCTTAAAATAATGTCTTTAAGTTTCATCCATATTCTCGCAAATGGCAGAATTTTTTTACCAATCTTTCTTCCAAAATAAATTAATTAGGAGGGATATTTCTAAACTTATTTTACAAGACCAGCATTATTTGATCCCAAAGCCAGCTGAGAACACTATAAGAAAAATTATAGGTTAATATCTCTGATGAATATAGATGCAAAAATTCTAAAAAAAAAATAACAACTAGGAAACAATTTGACAGCACATTAAAAGGATCGTCCATCATGATCAAGTGGAATTCACTCTGAGATGCAAGGATGTTTCAACATACATACTGATTTGTAGGTACACAAATCAGTAAATGTGGCACATTACATCAATAAAATAAAAAATAAAAATCATATGATTATCTCAATAGATGCAAAATAAATTTGACAAAATTCAACATCCATTTATGATAAAAATTCTCAACAACTTGGGTAAAGAAGGAACATACCTCGATATAATAAAGGTCTTATCTAACAAGCCCACCACTAACATCCCACTTAGTAGGGAATGGTTGAAAACTTTTCTTCTAAGATCAAGAATAAGACAAGTGTGCCCACTCTCACCATTTCTATTAAACATAATTCTGGAAGTTCTCAGCAGAGCAATAAAAAAAAAAGTGAAATAAGCATCCAAATTACAAAAGAAGAAACAAAATTTCCTTTGTTTTCAGATGACATGATGTTACGTACAGAAAATCCTAAACGTCATTAAAACATCTGTCAAAAATAATAGAGGAATTTAGTAAAGTTCCAGGATTCAAAATCAACATATAATAATCAGTTGCAATTATATATACTAACAATGGATTTTCTCATGAAAAAATAAACAATCCCAACTACAATAGCATTCAAAACAATAAAACATTTTAGAATAAATATACCCAAAGAAGTGAAAGGTCTACACTCTGAAAACTGTAAGACATTGATGAAAGAAATTGAAGATAACTCAAATCTAGACCTTCCGCTGCTGTGCAGTTATAAGGCAGGTGGAGAGATGGAATCTGGCTTATGTATACAGACATGGTGGATCTTAACTTCTATGAAGACTCATATGAGGAAGGATATTTTCTTTTCTTTTTAAATTTCTTTCTTTCTTTTTTACAGAGAAAGAGAGAGAGAGAGAGAGAGAGAGAGAGAGAGAGAGAGAGAGAGAGAGGAACAGATAGGGACACACAGACAGGAAGGGAGAGAGATGAGAAGCATCAATTCTTTGTTGTGGCTCCTTAGTTGTTCACTGATTGCTTTCTCATATGTGCCTTGACTAGGGGGCTACAGCAGAGTGAGTGACCCTTTGCTCAAGCCAGCAGCCTTGAGCTTAAGCCAACGACCTTAGGTTCAAGCCAGAGACCTTTGGGCTCAAGCTATCAACCATGGGGTCATGTCTATGATCCCACGCTTAAGCCAGCGACCCCTGTGCTCAGACTGGTGAGCCCGCGCTCAAGCCAGATGAAGCCTGTGTTGAAGCGGGTGACCTTGGGGCTTCGAACCTGGTTCCTCCACGTCAGGAAGGGCATTTTCTAAACATTGGAAGGGATTTAATGTATTAGTCACACACACACACACCCCAAAAAGGAAGGTTCTGCCCAACGGAAAAAGCAGTGTCAAAATTCAAAATGCAAATTTTTCTACCAACAAGTCCATACTTTTAACTATAATACTAAAATGTTCATAATTTGTAATGAAGAATCTAGCTCCCAAATTTTTAAGATAACAGGGCTCCCATCAGGTGAAACTATTGCTTATGTATTTCTTTTTTATTTTGTTTTTAGTTTATTGATTTGAGAGAGAGAGGAAAGGGGGAGGTGGAGAACAGGAATATTGATCTGTTTCTGTATGTGCCCTGACCGTGAAGTGAACAGGCAACCTTTGCCTATCTGGTTGCTAAGTCATCTTTTCCCTTCTTTCTCTTTCGAGATTTCTTCAGGAGCTGATGGCATTGCCATGGAGTGGACTAACCAACAGGGCTCTTATTTTCTTTGACTACTGCACTGACAGGTGTGTAAATTACAATAAGAAAATGGACTATAGCTTGAGAGTAATTTTTAGGATAGGCAGATGTGATGTGATAAATGAGCTTTTGTACTATAATCCTTATTCTCTTCCCCTTACTCCCACTACAGGTTTCCCCAGAAAGGAGACTCTTCACTGAACTGTTTAGTTGATTTCTTCCCTTGTCACACATACACCCCGCATCCCTTGGGTAGAAGTAGCAAATCTGGTTAATGAGAACCTAGACCATCTAATTTTTACTAATGCATGGAGTCACTGTAAAGGTCTGATCTTCTTCTGTTTCTTACTGATGTTGTAGCAGACACTCCCAGCTTCTGTCTCTTGTTTCCTGTCTCCATGTGGACAACAAAGAACCCTGGGGTGTGTCAGCAGCCTCTTTTTCTTGCTCTTTCCTGGGGTTAGCTGAAGGTGAGGTAAGCTTGTGACTGGCTGAATATGTCGGCTTTGGTTGGTAGACCCACTTCTTACTACAAGGGGTCTTCAGGTTTGGATTTAGAGAAAAAGAAAAATTCTCATTTTGTGTTCCCCAGTGCCAATTAATCAGATATCCTCAATTTCCATTTTATTGGGTCATTGAGAAAGTCAACATTTTGGTTCCTCTTTGGTTATTCGAGGATAAATTAGTCTTAGGCTCTAAGGAAAATTCAGTCAGAATCCCCATATTCAAATATATCTAATTAATGCATTTGGCAAGTCAGCCAGCCTCCCTGAGCCCCCGTTCCTCCAAATTTGATGTAGGGACAATAATATCTGCCCTATGGGCATACACTGCTCACAAAAATTAGGGGATATTTCAAAATGAATACAAAACGATAAAATATCCCCTAATTTTTGTGAGCAGTTTACATCCACAGTAAGGAGTAAGAGAGGTTCCATGGGTTAAATATGTTACCTGGCCAGACTCACGGTAGGTACTCAAACCATGTTAGCTGAATAGGAATTTTTTAAAAGAAAAGACTATTTACCTTTGTAAATAAAAATAGCTAATTGAAAGAGGAAAAGGGAAAATTAGTGTATATTCTAATTTAGTAATATTTATGAAAGGAAGTTCATATAATTGCATGTCATTTCTACCTCCTACATCATAGATATTACTTATTGAGGACTTCTCCATGTCAAATACTTTACCAACATTCTCATATTTAACCTTCACAAAAATCCCCTCTGAACTCAGTGTTGTTGTGAACAGTCCCATTTTCCAGATGAGACAACTGACGCTAGAGAAGTTAAGTGATAAGTGGTAGAAATGGGTGGGAGCTCAAGCTTCTGCAGAATGTGTCATTGTAACCACTGCTTTCTTCTGTGTGTGCACAGGAAAACTTGGCTCAGTCCCTCACATTTTAGGGTGACATACCCCAAATGGTGGCATGTGAATGAGAGGTGACTTTCCCTGTGAGCAATGGATGAGAACTGAAGCTCACGTCTGTAGGATGCAGCCCTGGCACCCTCCGATGGCTAAGCAATATCATTTCTTGTCCTGGGTTCTGTGTAACGCACCTGCACACACAGATATGTTCCAAACTCTGACGCTGAGGTCAGTAAGAGAACAGTGAGATGGGGGCACTAACAGCTTAGGCCACCTGGATACAAAGTGACACTCATACCCCATCAGGGCTCCTTGGTTTGTTTACTCATCTCAGTTGGCTACATAAGTGGTAACAAAAGTGGTCAGTGGCTTGGTTTCATTTGGAGAGCACTGGCCTTTTATCTACCTCAGTTTTCCCCTCTGTGATACCTATTCAGGAGTAAAGTTCTTTCGGATAAGCAAGCTATGTTTCAAGGCAGGCTTCTAGTTCAGAAATAGTGCATCTATTGAGTATCTGATCTCTTGGCAATGGAAGCTCTGGGATCATTGTTATTACAACATGTTCTAACTCTTTCTTTACAAAGCCCAGTAGGTTCCCATGAAAAGAAAACATGGTGTCACTGGGTGTAGTTTCTAATAGCAGTTTTTCTGGCTACAGGATCTGAGTGGTAAAATGTGCTCACACAAGGGTCCTGGAAGGGGGGTGTGGGTAGGTGCAGTAGGAATCAGTGTAACTATGCCGCATGGACAGTGCACGATCATGATGACAGGACACAGTGGTCCTGGCAGGGAGCAAGGCTTGGGAGGGACTATATGGCATGTGTTGTGTATGTTTGTGTGTGTGTGCTGGAGGTGCTTTCATAAGTTTCTCTTTTTTTTAAATTATTTTTATTTATTTATTTATTCATTTTAGAGAAGAGAGGCAGAGAGAAAGCTAGAGAGAAAGAGAGAAGGGATGGAGGAGCAGGAAGCATCAACTCCCATATGTGCCTTGACCGGGCAAGCCCAGGGTTTTGAACTGGCAACTTCAGCGTTCCAGGTCGACACTTTATCCACTGCGCCACCACAGGTCAGACAAGTTTCTCTCTCTTTTTTTTTTTTTTTTTTTTGTGTGTGTGTGTGTGACAGAGACAGAGAGAGAGACAGATAGGGACAGGCAGGAAGGGAGAGATGAGAAGCATCAATTCTTTGTTGTGGCTCCTTAGTTTCCTTAGTTGTTCACTGATTGCTTTCTCATATGTGCCTTGATTGGGGGGCTGCAGCAGAGTAAATGACCCCTTGCTCAAGCCAGCGATCTCTGGGCTTAAGCCAGAGACCATGGGGTCATTTCTATGATCCCACACTCAAGCCAGTGACCCCTCACTCAAACTGATGAGCCCATGCTCAAGCCAGTGACCTTGGAGTTTCAAACCTGAGTCCTCTGTGTCCCGGTCTGATGCTCTATCCACTGCACCACTGCCTGGTCAGGCCACAAGTCTCTCTTTAACAAGAAAGTTCACACCCCAAAGTTTCTCTGATAAAGAATTTAAGTCCCCCCTTAGCATTGTTTCTCTTATCTATTTTCCCTTTACATTCTGCCTTCGAACTTTCAGCATCTTGAAATCTGAGCTCATTACATTGGAATTGAGGATAAATCACAGTCCTTGATTCATTTATTGAAATGTGTTGATCAAGGGCTTCTTATGTAAGAAGCAGTGCGTGAGGTGTCACAGGGCAGGGCCCACGTGAACAACATGCACAGCCATCCAGGGTTGTCCTGCAAAGATAACAGTCACCCAGGGTAGCTCAAGGCCTAGAGAGGACTTTAGCAGCAGCTGGGAGGAGTGAAAGATTCTTTTTAGCTGAGAGTTGTGACATTTGAATTGGCCACATCCATGAGTTCAGGACTTAAGGAGATATAAGAGTGGCCCTGTATTAGTTTCCTAGGGCTGATTTAGTCTCTCCTAGTGATGAAATCTGTAAATCCAAAATCCAGGTGTTGGGAGGGCAACACTCCCTATGGAAGCTCTGGGAGAAAATTCGTTCTTGGTCTTTTTCAAATTTTGGTGCCCATCCACATTCCTTGACTTGTGGCCACATCACTCTGATCTCTGCCTCACGGCCATGCTGGCTCCTCCTCTTCTTTCTCTGTCTCCTCAGTGTGTGTCTTATAAGGATACTTGTTACAGGATTTAGGACCTACTTAATAATATAGAGCCCTCCTTATCTCAAAATTATTAATACATCTCCACAAAGTCTTTTCCCAGGGTAGCATTCACAGGTTCCACGGGTAAAAGATGGGCATACCTATCTTTTGGGGAGCAACCATTTAATTGTCTACAGCTACACATCTAAATTGAAGGAACAGCTCTTAAAATGAGAGAGAAAGAGATTTCTTGATTTTACCTTGGTCATACTGACAGCATTTTAAGGGTGGACTCTCAATGTCTGTATCCATTCCTCAGGTGATTCATATGCATCTAAGCCATGAACCTGCATTTAAGAACCACAGTGTGTAGCATGCACTGAACCTTCCATTTTAGATCACTTGCACCCCCTCTTGTTAGCTGTTACCATAAATAAGTCGTTTAACCTCTTGGAGCCTCAGTTTCATCTGTAAAATGGTGAAAAAACAAGACTTTCTACAAAGGGTTCTTGTGAGGATTAAATGAATTAATGCACATACAATACTTAGAACAATGCCTTGCACATAGTAAGTTTTTGCAATAGTTACATTCATTCTTATTATTAATATTGTTATTCAGTAATGTGAGAACTGGTCCCAAGGCCATGGCTTTTATCTTGTCATATTTGGAAATCTTGTCCCACACTTTACAGTCTCAGGTGGTCACAACCTTCTTTCAGCTCAAGCAGGAATAACTGCTAGTCTCCATGGTGCCAAAGCTTTGTCGTTTCAAACTTTCTTTTTTATTATTATTATTTAGTGAGAGGATGGGGAGGCAGAGACAGACTCCTGCATGCACCCAAACTGAGATCTACCCAACAACAAGCCCTTTAGGGGATGATGTTCTGCCCATCTGGGGTGCTTGCTCTGTTGCAACCAGAGCCATTTTATAGCCACTGAGGTGGAGGCCATGGAGCCATCCTCAGTGCCCAGGGTGCTGCCCAGGACCAACTCGCCCCAATCGAACTATGGCTGCAGAATGGGAAGAGCAGAGAGGGAGAGAAAGAGAGAGAGAAACAAAAGGGGGAAGGGTGGAGAAGCAGATGGGCACTTCTCCTGGGTGTCCTGACTGGGAATTGAACCCAGGACATCCACACGCCGGGCTGACACTCTTCCACTGAGCTAACTGGCCAGAGCCATTAGAAACTTTCAAATCATCTCTCTTAGAATTGCAACCCTGACAGGATGCTATTTTCAAACGAATTTTTCATGAACTCTGTTTTGAATAAGACAGTCTGACTTTCAATTCACAAATCCAAAGAATGACAGATATATGTTGGCTTGCTTTTCCAGGCTGCCACCAAGTATTGGGTACCACACGCATTGTTTACACACTTACTGCTATCACACTATAACAGTGAATTGCAACAGATAACCTAAAATATTTACTAACTGATGCTTTACAGAAAATGTGTGCTAAATGCTTGGACTGCAAAGACTTACACAGCGTTGTGATGCTCTCAAAATGTTCACAGACTAGGGTGAGGGATGGAAAAGAAAACAACGACCCCGTATATGTGTGAACCATGAGAATGAGATTACAAAGAGGGAAATGGTTAGTTCTGTCTATGAAAAACTTTTTTTTTAAAAGGCCTTAAAGAAGAGATGAAATTTAAGTGGAGCAACACCACATATAAGAATTTGCTCAGTGAATAAGAAAAAGGTATTTCAGATGAAGATTCACTATGATCAAAGAAGGCAGGAAAGTAAGCAGAAAGAATGGGAACCGCTCATTAAGTCGCCCAATTTGACTCTAGCATCTGGTGTCTAGCAGGGATTGAAGGGTTAAATTAGGCTAGTAGTGGGTGGGTGTGAATGGCTTCTGGTAGCCTTTATCAGAGCTCCTGCAGCTTTCTGAATGACTCACTTTTAAACAAGTGATACTGTTATCTTTAACCACATAAGAATGAGGAGAGCAGTGGGGCCGGATCAGGTCATCATGACATTAGCCTTCTAATTTATGTCTTTGTAAAATGTTTTCATGGCAAAGTTATGTTTTATAATTGGAAAGCTCCTCTGGAATTGCGAGCCATTCATTACAACAGGAATCTCATTTTTCAAGTATTGCGTGGACAACACAAGAGGGAAAATACAAAGATAAGGGGAGAAATGTCTTGAGACATCCCCACCCCTGCCTCACCATAATATAAAAATGACAAATAAATAAATTCTGGCTAGAAGATTGGGAAGTCAGTATTTTGTAGGAAGGCATATTCCAGATATTTCATTGGGACTGTGCACATGTCCTCGCATGTGGTGCATAGGAAAGATGCTCCCTTTTCAGCATTAATTTGTCATTGAACTCTGTCCTTTTGATTGCCTTTTCCTTGAATTCTGGACTCAGGTGAGGAATAAATTCAAACTTTATAATGTCCTGTTGAGAGAATAAAGGTGAAGTTAGAAGTGCAGTAGGGGAAGTTGGAAGCTTTTAAGTGATAGATAGATAGATAGATAGATAGATAGATAGATAGATAGATAGATGATAGATAGATACACATGCATGCATATAGCTATAGAATTATAAGCATAGTTACTCCATAATAATTCACAAAGTTCCAGCATGTTATATTTGAACTGTATATGACCATTCAGATTATTTTTAATTGTTAGCTATTGCCAATATAGTATTGTTTCCTTTATAAAGAATTACAGAACTGGATCCACTTCATTACCTAGCTGTGTGAACTTTGGATAATACCTTTAATCTTTCTGAGTATTTGTTTCTTCAACTGTAAAATAAGAATGTTAGAAAATTAGCATGGAGGGGTAGAAAAGCATTGGATTTGAGCTTGGGAGACAGGGCTTATTGAGGCAGCTCTAACTCAATTGTCTTTAACTGCCTACTTTTTTTTTTTTTTACAGAGACAGAAAGAGAGTCAGAGAGAGGGATAGATAGGGACAGACAGATAGGAATGAAGAGAGATGAAAAGCATCAATCATCAGTTTTTCATTGTGACTCCTTAATTGTTCATTGATTGCTTTCTCATATGTGCCTTGACCGTGGACCTTCAGCAGACCAAGTAACCTCTTGCTCAAGCCAGCGACCTTGGGTCCAAGCTGGTGAGCTTTCGCTCAAACCAGATGAGCCTGCGCTCAAGCTGGCGACCTCGGGGTCTTGGTGGTCTTGAACCGGGTCCTCCGCATCCCAGTCCAACGCTTTATCCACAGCCTGGTCAGGCTCTAATTTACTACTTATTTACTCTATGATCTTGGACAAATGGACTTGCCAAACCAGTTTCCTTATCAGTAAAACAATAATACATAGAAATCATATGAATTTACTGAAAGGATTAAGTTAAGTAAAGCCATGTTTTTCAACTGGGTCTGCGGACTGGTGTCAATCCTCCAGAATATTCATGCAAGTCCATGAAAGAGGTCACCATCTTGATTTTATATGAAGATTATAAAGTTGAAAACCACTGAAGTAAAGGATAATTATAAAGTAGCCAAGAAAGACTTCATTTTTCTCCAACATTGGCAAAAAATCAAGAATACTTTAAGGGTACAAAGATGTCCTCTTACCAAATAATCTCACTCCTGGAAATCTTTCTTAAGAAAATAACATGGTATTTAGAATTATTTTGAGATAGCAAAAATTATAAATAATATGAATGTTTAAATGATTTAATAAAATAGGCTGACATTTTGTGAATTATTACAGGGTTAGTTATATAGGCTTATGATTTAACAGACTCTGGTGGAGTTTCTTCCAACTTATTTTTAAAAACACAATGACAACTTCTACAACATACTTAAAAGTCACAAAATTAATGTGGTATGTTCTTTCAGGGAATCAAGTATAAAAATTTATAGTGTTGTGCCCAAAGGGAGATGAGAAATTACAGCATTGAACATGACAAGCAATTTAGTAACAAAATCTTTGCTAATTTTCCACAAATGTTCTGATCAGTAGAATTAGAATGAGGGAAATAAATTAGTGACCTACCAATGCATCATCTAAAAAAACTAAGGAATCTGGGACAAGGTGAGATATTTCATCTTCTTACTGTCTAACCTCTGGCTCAATAGCTCAACACCTTTACTCTTCAGAAAACCAGGTAACCATGTTTCAGTTAGGTAACTGCTACAT
Organism: Saccopteryx bilineata; assembly: GCF_036850765.1. NCBI lineage: Eukaryota > Metazoa > Chordata > Mammalia > Chiroptera > Emballonuridae > Saccopteryx > Saccopteryx bilineata. Next base: position 104,321,090 of record NC_089490.1, read on the forward strand.
TTCAAGGAAGCCATACTTGTTATTCTCCTCACTTGCTATGGACTAAATGTTTGTATTCCTCCCAAAATCATATATTGAAACCATAATATGGTGGTATTTACAGGTGTGCCTTTGGGAGGTAATTAGGTCATGAGTGTAGAGTTCTGATAATGGGATTAGTGTCCTTATTAGAAGAGACCTGAGATAATTTGCTACCTCTCTCTGCTTTCTACCAAATGAGGATAAACCAAGAATATATCTAAAAGCCAGGAGGCAAGCCCTCGCCAGACACTGCGGGCACTTTGATCTTGGACTGCCCAGTCTCCAGAATTGTAAGCAATAAATATCTATTCTTTAGGCTACCCAGTCAATGATATTTTATAGTAGCCTGAACTAAGACATCATCCTGCCTCTGGTTCATATTTTAATATCATTTTGCAGAGTATTTCTTCCAGAAAGCAGTGTAGGAAGTTGTGGGATGGTGGTGATGGTGATGGCGTCAGCGGTGAGTTGGTTACTAGTGTGCTTTTGAATTCTGGGGGTAGAGTTCTCTTAAACAAAGCACTGTAGGGAAGACAGAAACAGATAACCAGCAGCTTAGAAAATAGCACAAGCTGTGCAATTCAGTTTCAGAGGGCAACACAGCAGAGGCAGACACATCCCATCGTGGGCCAGGAGAACTGTCTAGGTGAATTCCTGCTAGGCACTGACTAGAAGCTGTGCCTATTGACTGCACTCCAGTATGCTTTAAAATGAAGAAAATGGACACAGAAGGTAGAGAACAGAAGTTAATGTAAAGATAGTTAAAATTGTCTTTGCCTAGAAAAAAGTCTTCAACATATTGTTCCAAAAGGTCCACTAAATCCCATATAAACAAATGTAAAAACATACTTGAAGATTGTAAACTTTTTTTTAAGTATAAGTATAAATAAAAATCTCACAAGGATTGTGACAATAAAAGTAATTGCTCACTGATTAATTAGTTAGGGACTTGTTTGGCTCACTAAAGCAGGAAGTCCAAATAGTAGTGGCCTAAATAAGATAAGGTTTATTTTTCTCTCATGTAAGAGAAGTCTGGAGATAAGGAGTTCAGAGCTGGAAGGGCAGCCCATGATGTCATTTAAGGATCTAGACTCCTCTGTGATCCTTAAGGTGATCTTTTCAAGATGGCTGCCATGATTCCAGCCATTGCATGGAGCTGGGAAGGCAAGAGAAAGACAAAGGGACACTTGTCAGTTGATTCTTCCCTATTAGAGACCTTTCTGAGAAGCCCCAATTGATAAATTAATATATTGGCCAGAATCCTATTACACTGGCACCCTCCCTGCAAGGTAGGTTGGGAAACATAGTTTGAGCTATTTCTATATATTTTAAGTATTTCTATACACAACAAAATCAGGGTCCAGTTAATAAGAAAATATAAATTTTGGCTTAGCAACTGGCAGTATCTGCCACATCTACAAATCTACAAAGGCCAGACTGACATTTGGCTTTTCTTCTGGGTGCAAAATAACAACGATCTGTGGGGCAATTAAAATAAATGCGATGCCTAATTGGATACTTCAGTGTATTATAAACAATTACTCTAGAAAAACCAATTAATACCATTAATTCATGATGATGTAGAAAGCATTACAAGATTAATATTGCTGAGGGCTTTAAAAAATTATCAAAGAATTGCCACAAAGGGCTAAAAGGCCCAAAAATTCTTTGGTTAGTTTTTTTTCATTTGTTCGTTTGCTTTTTAAGATTTTTATTTATTCATTTTTGAGAGAGAGAGAGAGAAATGGGGGAGGAGCAGGAAGCATGAACTCCCATATGTGCCTTGACCAGGCAAGCCCAAGGTTTCAAACCGGCCACCTCAGAGTTTCAGGTTGACACTTTATTCTCTGCGCCACCACAGGGCAGGTCAGGTAAGTTTTTTTTAAACAACAAAATAATGCCTAAACTATTTTAAAAAATCCTTTACATATAAAAAAGTGGCAAGTTCCCAATTGATGTGCAAAGTTTCATAAGCTTGATGTTCCAAATTAATAAAATAATGCAGTAAAAGAAACTAGAAACCAGTTTCTCATAAGTAATAAAGATATGTACATAAAGTATTAATATCTAATAACTAATATAATTCATTTCAATTAACAATAATTTATAATTAAGTTATAACTTATATTGTTATAAATTATATTTATAATTTACATTATTTGTTAAGTTATAAACATTATATTTATAATTTATTAAGGTTTAAATTATAATTTATAATTAAATTATACTTTATAAATGATAAATTAATATATGAATTGTTAGTTAATTTAATTATATGGTCCAATCCCACTTTGACCCAAGTAGTTTTTAGTTATTATTATATTAAATTGAATTTATTGGGATGACACTATATAATTAACATAATTATATAGGTTTCAGGTATGCAATTCTACAATACATCTCTGTACACTGAATTATGTGTTTACTCTCACAAATCAAGGTTTTGTCCATTACCATTTATCCTTCCATACCTTCCTTACCTGACACATCTGAAAATACTTTTTAAAAATTATTATATTTTTATTTTATTTTTTAATTGATTTTACAGAGAGAGAGAGAGAGGAAGAGACAAGGAGGGTGAGAGAGAGGGAGGAGGGAGATGAGAAGCATCAACTTATAGTTGAGTCACTTTAGTTGTTCATTGTTTCTCACACGTGTCTTCTCTGCAGGTGAGAGGGGGGCTCAAACTGAGCCAGTGACCCCTTACTCAAGTCAGTGACCTTGGGCTCAAGCTAGCAACCATGGGGTTTCAAACTAGGACCTCAGTATTACAGTCAATGTTGCACCACCACCATTCAGGCTAAAAATATTTTTTAAAACTTGTTTTTTAACATGAACAAGAATGTGATGGCAACAGGGGCGGGGGGTTGGGGGAAGGGGGAGGGGGTGAAGAAGGAGAGAGGGGTTAGGGGAAGGGAGGGGCACAAAGAAAACCAGATAGAAGGTGACAGAAGACAATTTAACTTTGGGGGAGAGGTATACAGCACAATCAAATGTCAAAATAATCTAGAGATATTTTCTCTCAACATATGTACCCTGATTTATCAATGTCACTGTATTAAATTTAATAAAAAAAATTTTTTCAAAAAAAAACTTGTTTTTTATTATAAAATTAGTGCATATTGGTTAAATATTTTAGAAATTCTATTGATAGGTAAGTCCCACCATTCAAGTTCACCCATGCTTACCCCTTTGATGTATTACTTCCTTTGCTTTTCTTTCCTTTTTTCTTCTGTATTTGTTTTCTCAGAGGTTTTGTTTTGTAGGCAAAACCAACTCTCAATTATCTGCCATGGATTAACTAATTTGTGGATTATCATTAAATCTAAGACAAATAATCTGCGAAAATATATTAAAGCTATCACCAACCAGTGGAAAATGTTATTCAACAGATATCTATTGAATGTCTATTCTGTGCCAACTACAGAGCAAAGAGCTGGCACACAGGGAGTTAACGACCACAGGAGGAAGCCCTATTCTCTTCCAGGGGAGTCTATTTGCACCCCCACAACCCCATGAGACAGGGGTTCTTGGCCCAAAAGAGCATCTGAACTTTATAAACTTAAGGCTAGAGATGGAAAGATTAAGTGAAAAAGAAAGGAGAGAGAGGCAATACAGCTCAATTTCACTCTGATACTTGAAGAATGGCTAAGAATAGGTAACAATTCCATTATTTAATCAGATAACCTCCTGGTCATTTTCCCCCAAGCAATTAATTTGACACAGTTCTTAATTTATTTTATGATTTTTAGAATTTCAGATAACATCTATAGAATAGTAACTAGATTTTAAATATGGAATTTTAAGAATTGTAACTAAATAAGTTTATATTCACTCTATATTCTATTTTCTGTGACTAGTATGGGTTTAACCTTGATTTGGAGGTTCTCTATAAGTTGCTTTTCTAGAGCCCACAAATGAGCTTTATTGGGACTTGGCTACAGTTTCAATTGTTGGAAAAGACTTTCTTTTTTTTTAAAAAAAATAACATAACATTATTGTAACTGTTTAAGATTCTATTAAGATCTCTTCCTAACTTTTTAAGAATATTAACATCATCTCTAGTTCCAATGGGATACAGGCTCATACAGATAATTTTGGAAAACAGACATAGAGTCTGTGTATCCTGTAAGGTGAAAGTTATTATTTAAATGCTTTTATTTTTCAAGTGAAAATGTTTGAAACCTGCAGGTTAATGAAAAAGATATAAAAAACTTACAAGGGGTCTAAGGGTTCTAGGGTAGAGAGAAGACTAAGAACTCACCCCCTTCTCCCAGAGATGATGGCATTTTATCAGGGTGATCCAAAGAGGCCTGGAGCTAGCCCCAGAGGCAGGGAAGTGCTCCAGGAAAATGGGGGTTCCAGATTAATGAGACTGTGAGTACTGGCATCTCATCAACTAGCAAGATTTTTGTACTATGGATGACCATTAGGGTCATTTTGCTAAGTAATTTCTCCTCTCCCCCAACCCCCCCTAAAAAGAATATCATTTGCATTTTAATCTGCTTTATAGTAGTTCTACATGGATTTGCAAAACTGCACTTTAAAAAAATATTTACTTATTGCCCTTCCCTCCTCCAATATTGACTCTTAATTTATTCAAACCTTCTTTCTTTCATACCTCTCAGTATGTTTGGTTTTCTTTGTGTAAGTCCCTCTTAGTTTCTGACTTGTATCTTATATGGCTAATGTTTTATATCTATAACATTGGGATATTATATCTTATATATGCATATGTGGATACTATAATAACAATTATTTTTTCAGATGGTTATATATGCAAATGAATTTTGAATATGCATGTTGTATCTACCTTTTAAATCACCAATTATTTTTCAGTTGATTTTTTTTAGTGATTTTTAGGTGGAGTAGCAAATCATCTATAAATGACAATATCCTTTCTTCCTCTCCACTATATCTGTTTTTCTTTGTCTTTATTGCCTTGAGTAGAACTCATGATATAGAATAATCGTGGTGACAGCAACATACTTCTTTTGATTTTAGTTTTAGTGAAATACTCTGATATTTTAAGTGTTGTCTTTGGTTTAAGATAGTTTTCCTTTACTGTGTTAGAAAAATCTGTCTTGGCCCTGGATGGTTGGCTCAGTGGTAGAGCCTCAGCCCGGTGTGTGGATGTCCGGGTTTGATTCCTGGTCAGGGCACACAGGAGAAGCACCCATCTGCTTCTCCACCCTCTTCCTGCCCCCCACTCTCTTCCCCTTGTGCAGCAATGGATCTATTGGAGTGAGTTAGCCTTGGACGCTGAGGATGGCTCCATGGCCTCACCTCAGATGCTAAGAAGAGCTTGGTTGCTGAGCAAGAGCAACACCCCAGATGTGCAGAGCATCGCCCCTTGGGCTTCCCAAGGTGGATCCCAGTTGGGGCGCATGTGAGAATCTATCTTTGCCTATCTTCCTCTCACTGAATAAAAACAAAAACAAAAAACAGAAAAATTATTGATATCTTCTGGTATTAATTTGTTAGATTTTAACAGGCATACACATAACATTTATTAAATACATTTCGACCATTCATTTAATGATTGAAGCTTTCTTTTTTTGATCTCATATCTTAATAAAATTTATAACTGTAAATAGTGCATGCATTTTTAAAATAAATGCGAAGACAGTAGTGGCAGCAAGAGGCACGTTCAAGTTTATTTTTCTTGATCTTTTAATCCAGCCTTCCCAGAATGAGTGCAGACAGCCTCTTACACCCACTTGAACTTTTTTATGTTACTTCTCTTTCCACCTTGGCATGTGCATGAGGAGAGGGGGAGCATAGACATATGGCAACCTATTGACCTCCTGTGTGCATGCTCCACCTCAAGAACTATGGGAAGACAAATGATATTTTGTCAAGAAGGACAACATGTGAGGTGGAAGAGGAAATGAGGGCATGTGATAATGATGGTAATGAGATTTGGAGTTGGCTGCACCTCCTATGTAAGCACAAGGAGACTTACTATGTGTGCTGGCATTCCCTGCACAATTAATCTGTCCAGGCACTAGCCCACCTCCCACATCCACGGTCTCTCTTTGGGGCATGTCTCCTGCTGGGCGACTCCATCTAGGCTCTCAATTAAGAACAGAACATTTTCTTCATTTCCACCATACTGAGGAATGATATGTTCAGAACGTCTGTGGACTTTAGGGTGGGCCTCATGCAGTACCACTTTCTCACACATAAATTTTTGTGTGGACTCAGGTCAACTGATATTGGCCTTCATAGGTTACTGTGAGGTCAAGCACATGTTGTCCTTTTAAGCATGAAACCAAGACCTCCTTCCTGATGGGAAAAAGTCCACAGTTTCAGAAGGCCTGAACAACAGCTCCCAGACATGTTGCCTGCCTACTTCTTCTTCCTGCAGTGCTCCAACTTGGGTGACTAGAAGCTCATTCAGTCAGCTGGAATCCCAGATTCTCAGGGTTGGAAGGTGTGGCCTCATCACCCATCCCCAGCTCCTTCTCAACATGTGTAGTCTGACCTACATTGTCCTTTCTCCATAGGCAAGGAGATGAAAATGTCTTTGAGACATTCACTGCATCTTCAGACAGCTTCAGTCAAATGAAATTTGCTGCCAAACATCCAGATGCCAAACTATCAGGGGTGGATAAAAAAAAAATAGTGCTCACCTGAGCCATTTTATTATGAAGTAAAAAGAGCATAGATAGATAGATAGATAGATAGATAGATAGATAGATAGATAGATATGATATGTGAGGGGAGAGAGAGAGAAAAGAAGCAAGAGAGAGAGAGACACAAGTGAGCATAAGGGATGATGAGTGCTTCAAAACACTACAGAGCTGTTCAAAACACTTAACTCACCCTGAGAAGCTGTGATTCTATAACCTTTATGCTTTGCCTTATACTGTTTAGAAAAACAAGTAGAATGCATTTCTATACTGCTCACAAAAATTAGGGGATCAGGGAATGTGCAGATACTCCAGTACTTTTAGCCTTTTGTATAATGCATTTTCACCAATGAAATAAGTTTGTTTTGCATCTCATTTACATAATTGAACAACTTTCTTTGATTTGTTGTTTTCTTTTCTGATGTTGTTGTTTAATAAAAAAAAATCAAATGCTTCTTTTTTTATCACTTTATATTCACTTAAAATATCCTCTAATTAAGGAAAACAATCATACTGTCACTCAAACACAACAATGTAGAGAATTCAGGGACTGGACCAACACCATTGTTTTTTTCAGGCTATTGATTAAACCACTGACTGTCCAGGGGAGCCCTCCCTTCTCTGGTCTCCTTCCTTTGCTTCCTCTTTATCTCCATCCCTTTATACATTTCTGCAGCATCCCAACTCCACCCTGGCATTAACAGATCTTTACAATTCTCCATAGGAGCAGGTTTAGGCCTTCCAGAAGTTTTAGCATGGGTAATTACTGATGTAAACTCCTACTGCAAATATTCAGTCCATCACTTATAAGTTAAAGTATTATTTAGAGTAAAATAAAAACATCCTATCAAGACTAAGGGAAACATAAAACCTTACTAGGTTAAATTAAATCTGTCATATAATAAAGCAGATTTAATGATAAAAGGTGCTACTAGAAGAAAAGATAGTTTTTATGGAGCCTTCCATAAAAGTAGAGTTTTATGGACTTCTCTCTCTCTCTCTCTCTCTCCAACCCCTCCCCATTCTTTACCCTTTTATCTCCTAAATATTAGTCACCCACTATTTGCATTACTTCCTAGAGGAAGTTTGATGCATGGACTTCCCTCCTGTGCAAGCTGGAGTCATGGGGTTTCTGGTTCAGGTCAGAGATACTGGAGCCAAAAAGAATGTGAAAGAGAAGGTCTAAGAATGAAGGCAGTGAGAATTAAAGAGACAGTGAGGCAACCTTTCTAGGTTAGATCAGAGGATGCTTGTTGGAGAGTAGGTAGTATAAGAGGGATAGCTAGGATGGGTAGATAGTTAAGGGGTAGACTGTGGAAAACCAAAGACTCCTGACTTCATCCTGGAGCCCATTAGAAAAGCAACTATAGATTTGTTACAGCAGGAGTTTCTCTCCTGCTCCTCCGCCACTTTCTTATCCCAACTTCTTTTCCCAGGTCATGTCCCTCTCTGCTTCTTAGGTAGAAAGCTCAGTTGTCCTAGACAACAGAATAAGAAGTCACTTCGATGCCCCAGAGCTTTGTTTTTGTGGTTCTGATACAGAGTATTAGACCTAATTTAATTTGAAATTAATATAGTAAGATGAAAGGAAATCCCACTTGAGCTCCTCATTTAAAAAAGAATTAAAAAAAAAGAGAGATGATGTGAGTCCAGGATTTGAACCTCAAAGAAAACCCTCTGATCAACAGAGGCAGAGGGGCCAGATGTTTTTCCCATCTGTGTCTTGTCCCTTCTGGCGTGGGGAATAGATGAGGGAGGGAGACGCATAGCAGAAGAGCAGGCCAGCTTGCTGATCCTGCCCTTTTATTTAGCTCATGGAAATTTCATAGCATCTAAGGTCTAACGTTCCCCTTGGATTTGAGGGGAAACCACCTATAGACCTCTTGAACCAGTTTCATGGAAGGAACTTCGTTACTGTGTAAAATTTCACCCAAGATTAATTGAACTTGACATCCTGAATGTCTTTTGCATGATGTACTAAGGTAGTGTTTTTGAAAAATGTCAGTATCTGATCCTTGGTGTGTGGTTTTTAAATGTCCAAAGTATTCCCACTTCTCAAATTCCCTTTAAGGAGTTGGAATGCAATGCATTTCTGGGTTTTCTTTTCTTAGAATGAATCCCCACCTTGCTGTCTCAGAGCTAAATATATTCCAAAGCAATAATTCATCACAATAAAAAATAATAATACTGAGTGATATCCAGAGTGGCTGACCTCAGTTCAACACAAAGCATTCTCTACTTTACGGGAAATTAGGGTCCCTGGCCAGCTTTACATTAAATGGAAAGTGTACGCTACCATCTTGTGGACAAAACATAAATAACACTGAAATATACACGGGACTACTCACCTTCCTTTGAATTACAGTGACTGCATACCTTGTCCCAGGTTCCCACATGCCATCATGAGGACCATTCTGTGCAATTAGGAATTTCAGCCCTAAATGATATTTTTCAACACATCAGGGGTAGTACAACATAAAGAAATGGGGGTAGACCAAGAAATAGTGGGACACAAATACTAGAGATTTAGGTCCCCATGTAACCTTTGCCTTAGATTCTCACCTCTCTAGTTTTCGTTTTTCTAATTGCAAAATAATTCTGGTCATCTTGTATTAGACTCGTAGGTTTTGGGGTGGTGTTGACAGGTTTAGGTTTACACAGTGTCCTATGGAATCAAATGCTTTAATACCAATAGAAATTAGTTATTTTCTAATGAATGTAAAAATTATTTTTCTCCTGAATGATTTTTACACACACACACATACACTTACATATTCTACTTGTCCGTGTACAAACAGAATGACACTCTAGAATGTGGAAGCATGAATGCTGTCATCATAACTGAAACGGGAAAAATAGAGGAAGTCATAGAATCACAATCTTAAGGTGGACAAAGACCTCCAAGTTCATGAAACCCAAACACTCTTCTGGTGCTTGAGTCTCATGTAGACTATCCAATCACTCTTTGAACACATTCCAGAATATAGGAAAGGGCTGGCAATGGCAACCATCTGAAAGACAAAGAAACAAACGATGTCTAGTCCAAATATTTATTTTTGTTCATATATAGGGATTATTAAATTAAACTTGTCAGCAGAGGATCTCTATGAAAGAATCACTAAATACCAGTTTCCTTCCCTTGATACAGAGGTTCTAGTCTATTTAGAGTATGCTGAATGGCTTTCATGCTGACGAAAGCTTAGAAGATCTTCGAAAGTTAAAATTTTCTAGTATTAAAAGTTTCTTCATGTCCTAAGAAGCAAGATATCTACCACACGCCGAGGGCCTGTTTTATTCCATCAACTCTTCCTTTCAGCCACCATATTTAAAAATTTATGTGCAAGTGTGTGTATGTGTTTCCTTATCCACTTGGAAATTATGATTATCAGGTTGGACCTTGTGGAAAGGCACCACTTCAGGAGGCTTTGTCATATTCATTTTTGTTGTGAGTGAAAAATATAGCTGGTCTTTCATAGTTTTCTTAGCTGTATAAAAAGGAGGTTTATATCTTCTCTACGTCCCACAGAGATAGTTCAAAGATAATGATACCATCATCCCTCAATAGTTCAATCTCAGTACTTATGACCACACTGCATACACATCAGAGAGCAAAGCTTATTTTGAAACAGATGTGTTCATGCCTACCTTACTGTCAATACTGAAGCACTGAATTCCTGCTACTAGAATAGCTCTGAAACCACAACAAAATGACAATGGTGACAACAGCAGTAACAAAACAAACAACTCCTAGTTGGACATTTGCTCCCAGCTCTGGCTCTGGAAAGGATGGGTGAGAATTAGAAATTTTACTGTCCCAGGCCTTCCAGATAAATACCACTTGTATCTGCATTTTGAGCTCCTTAAACTTTCTCTTCAGGAGTCTTTAGCTAGGTTTTTTTTTTTTTTTTTCCTTAATTACATCTGTGGCTAAAAGTGTACAGTTGTTGAAAAAAGGCCTTTTCTTTGAAAGGTCAAAGGAAGCTTAAAAGAGAAAATTATTCAAGTTTGATAAGAAGGAATCTTCTAGATTGCATTACATTATTTTCCACAATTTAGACATGATATTTTTAGTTTCTATATATTTTTATGTGAATAGTGAATTTTAATTCTTTTTGAATATTTTATATGAATGTGAATGCTAATTTAACATTTTATCATAAAATGTTCAGAATTCTTCTGTGCTTAAGAAGACTTTGCTTCATTCTTACACATAGTTTTAAGATAACTAAAGTTATTCTTGTCTCCAGAAGACCTTATCTCCAAATTAATAGTGAAACTTAATGGGAAAGCAGTTTGTCTGGAAAATTACTGCAGTCAACTTTGTATGTACTTCTTTGTTCTGTGTTTGAAAATTTTGTGTGATGGGCATAAAAGATCATCTGAGAGTTAAATGCATTCTAGAAATTTCAAGAATTCAAGAATAGGGGGTATTATGTATTGAGTGCCTGTGATATAACAGGTAGTCTGCCAGTATTTTTTCCATCTTTACAGTAGTTTGATCATCTCTGTTTCCACCTGGGTTGTGTGAGTGGCTCATCCAACCCACAGGGTTAAATGTGCTAGGCAGGAGCTGAAAGCTGACATTCTGCTTAGGATATGTGTGTGGTTCTTCTGCAAAGATTGAAATGAGTTTTCCCAGGGAAAGAACAAGTTTTGTAAAGCAAAACACCCTCCTAGAAAGTGTCCAATTAACATTTTGACTATGTAAGATTGGTCCTCCAGAGAAAGGTAGAGATGATGATGTAGATTTTGAGTCCGCTGCATAAATGGCAGACATACTGCTGTGAGAAGGAGTAAGATTGCTGAGGAAGGATATAGAATTCAGTACAAACGCTGAATCTGGGTGAATGCCCACATGTAAGTGGGTGAGATAAAGAATGAGCCTCTGATCCTCGATCCATCCAACAGACAAGAGGTGGGGATCATTACTCTTCCCCCTTTGCACATCAGAAGCCTGAAATACAGAAAAGTAAGTGACTTGTTCAAAGTTACACATCAAATCAGTATCCAACCTATGCTGTAAGTCAGGGTCCCTGTCCTCCAGCTCGTTGCTTTTTGCCCTAGCACTTTCAATTGCAAGTCTTTGTTTTTGCTAAGCCTATTATTTATTTTCTCCACAGCAAGTGGGAACATACAAATAAATCCCAAGGATATCATCCAGCCCAGTCTGGGCTTCCATTTCTGTTGGTCTGACAGCTCTCCGGTGCCTAAATGGAATGATCCCGTGTTAAGCCTTGTTGTACGTGGATGGCAGGCAGTTGAGCGAGGAAGCTGGAGTCAGTATTAGTTTTCTTATTTAATTCAGAAAAGCTAATGACATGGCAAGTTACTAAAGGCCAGTAACACATCTCTTAAGAAATACTTGGGGCCCATTTTTTCAGCCCATTAGTGACCAGAAGAACAGCCTCATAAACCCAGATCTGCCAAAGCCAGACTAAAAATGTGGATAATTGGAAAAAGGTTGAAAGCAATCCTGGATAATAAATTACACTTACTGAGTTCCTTTGTCCTTCCAACTCTACAACAAGCATCACATTTCATAAGGCAGCCACAGAGAAGGAGCAAATGCTGAGAGGAAGCCTGTGCTTATTAGACACCGGAGGGAGGGGGGAGGCCTCCAAGATTAGTGAAATAGGTTGTTTACTTAGAGTCCGCTAACTTGGAGGGTGCATCATGCTGAGTGGGGCTGTGGCTGCCTGCCTCCCTCACAGTCCAGAGCTGGACCCCACAGCTTGGCCATTAGCTATAGGAAAGTCAGCAGGAAAAGTTTGACAAAATCTCTTCTAACTAGATGTTCTGATAATCACCTAAATTACCTCATGCAAAGGTCAGCAGCCTACCTCACTTCCTTGGGCCTCCTGGAGTCATCATCTTCTCTGACTTGAACGGATTGTTCATTCTTCCCAGTAGATTGCTCCTCCTCCAAAGGAAGATGGGCTGGAGCTCTCCTGCTTACCAAGTGTGTCTCTGACATGCAGATGCAGAAACACGCGTGCACACCCGTGCATACCCAAACATGTCTCGTGTGAACTGAAACCTGCTGGAGTACATGTGTCAGGAAGTGTCAAGAGTCAGTTGGTCATGGAACTGGAAATGGATCCTCTCTGTTTGCTGGGATGAGCCCTTAGGATGTTCATTCCTGCTGCTTCCAGGGATGTGTGACTTTGATCATTCGGTCCTTGTCTGTAAAGGCATCATGGGACTCATATTTGTAAGCCCACAACTTCTGAGAGAGGCAGAGGAACAAAGGCAGAGAAACATATACACAATAGGTTTCTTTTTTTATTTTCACTTTTTAATTGAATTTATTAAGGTGACTGGTTAACAATATTGTATAGGTTTCAGGTACATGACTCTCCAAAGCCTGTTCTGTACTCTATATTGTGTGTTCATTCCCTCCCAAATCAAGTATCTGTCCATCACCATTTAATCCCCATACCCTCCTCCAACCCCCAGCCCCCAGAAATCACTACACTGTTTGTATCCATGAGTTTTTTTTCTTTTTTTTTTTTTTTCTTTTTTGGCTCAATCTCTCCACCCCCTTCAGCCTCGCCCCCAGGCAACACTAATCTATAGTGTTAATCAAAATGTGACTATCTTTGGGAACTTGGAGGGGGCTAACGTCTGGGAGAAGGCTTGGTAGAGGTTACCCCCAAAATACTGTACTGATAATATTCTATTTCTGAGCCTGGTTAGTGGTTATATGGACATGTTCATTTTTGTGACAATTTTTTAAGCAGTACACTTAATAACTGTGTGTTCTTTACTATACAAATATATTTCAAGGAAAAACACAGCTACACACAGAAGGGTTTTAAAAAGAAGGGAAGCTCATTGTCACTGCTGTGCTCTAGAGTAGGTTTACATTGGCTGCATGTGTCAAGGCTCATCTCTGGACTATGACGTTCAAGTGGTGTTCAAGGATTTTCCCTTCCCCATCCAAAGGTGTAACAATAATGTTTGTTAAGTGGCTACGGCACTGATTCTTCCAAAACCAGGTATTTCTATAGAGAATAGCTTGTGGGCTACATTCATCTTCCTCTTGGAGGAATACTGAAGTATCACTCAACCCTGTGGAGTAGTCTTACTCTTGATAGGGAGGAACAGCCCAGACTCTTTGCCTCTGGAGTCTTGCCCAACCAGTGGGCATCTCAGAGATTTCTGAGTAAAGCATGATCAATTCTGTGAACAACTCAGTCCACTCAGTGATCACATGTGTCCGCTCTCCATCTATGTGCTACCTCCCCATGTGTATAGACGTGCTCATTGCTCGGGCTGCTGCAACCAACCTTGCAAAATCGACCTTCTATGGCTCCCAAGGTATGAAGGCTTGGTTTTTCCTGATTACTTGCTGGCCCTTAGTCCTGTATTTATCAAGCTGGAGGTCTGGGTGGTCTTTGAAAAACCTGAAGAGAGGGTCATTAACATAGGCTCATTTCCCCAAATTGACCTTTTATGAAAACTCAAACTAAAGTCCCCCCAGGGCCTTGTCGCCCCTAGTTTAGATAGCATCCTGTGCACTTGAAAGGGTCCCTGAAATAATGCAGATGAAGGTGTTCATCTCAAAGCAATCCAAAACAAATAACTTATTTTAATGTCAGTCAATGGATACCTAATGAAGAATAAATATGCAAATAACTATCAGGAGAGGAAATGAAATACAATAATGGGCTAGTTGGTCTTTTACCTTGCTTTGAGATCTGCCCTGTATATCAGTTTTTAAAGTAGGTCCCACAATCTGACAGCCTGCGGGCCTAATGGGGCCCACAGATAGGTTTGCTTTGGCTTGCAGAATGTTTTAAAACTCAGGAACTTCACACCAAAACCTATACTTATGACTTCTCTTTAAAAATAAAAAGACCTGGCAACATTCCTACATGTTAACAATTGCTGGAGCCACCATTTCCCATTGCTTTACACCAGACTGCTTTACTTGCTTATATTGCTTGTCTGACCCATTTGTAAGAACTTGTGTTTTCTACTCTGTTGTGAAAGAATCTGTCTTCATAAAAAAAAAAAAGATTGCATGAAAGGGGCCTTGTACCTGCCTGCAGGTTGTGTGGATGGGACTGGCTTGGGCAGCCATATTTGCAATAATGTTACCTCTCTCTCCACCCTCCACTTCTCAGCTGTGGCTGACTCCACCAGAGATGGCACCTGATTCAATGATAGCCCACCCAAAACCTGCCAGGGACTCTGGTTTGGCAAGGCAAAGTGAGCAAGGGTAATCACATTCTTCATTCAGAATGTTGGAATTAGAAAAGAGTGATTATTGCCAACTCGCGAGGAAGAAAATTGAAAAGATTATAAAATCACTTAGAATTGCAGCAACCCAGAGCCCTGTGGAACTGAGCTGTGTGTCGGAGAGAGCCCTTTGACACAGGAGAATGGACCTTGTGCACCAAAAAAAGGCAGAGATAAGACACCAGGTGGCCCTAAAAGGTTGAATGTGCAGCTCTGTTCCCTTAAAGTCGTTCTTAATTCTAGTTCTAATGAGACATAATGCCCTGGGTTTCTAATCTGGGGATGTCCAAGAGCTAAGGGAGAGTTTCCCGAGTTGTCCTGCAATCTCCCTTCCCCTTAGGGAAGTAACACAGTGGATTTCCTTAAGGGAACCACCCCACCAGGAGAGAAAAGCCATCTGAAAATGAAGGCTCTTTGCACAGGGGAAAAAGACTCCCACCATAAGTATTTCAGATGTTTGCTATTTCTCCAGAAATAGTTGTACTATTGAGAGGGCTCTCTAAGTCTTCTTCCAGAATATTTGCCTGTGATTTAAGGCACAACTAAGAGCTACAACAATGGTGAAAATACGTTTTGCAAGCACATATTGAGTACCATCTGCATACCCTCCACCCACAGCAAATGCACACAGATTGCTATCACATAATGACAGAATGGAATAAGCACTATAGGAGTGACTTGTTCATCACCATCACCCTCAGTGAAGGGAGGGGAGCCCATGAGTCTCTCTAACTAGGGTTGGAGGCAGCTTGGTAATCAGGCGTTCTAGAAAATGAGAAGGAGATGACAGATGGAAAGTGACTTACGAGGCGGCACCAACAACAGGACAATGTTGATGGACATGAAGGGAGGTGAGAAAAAGAATCCCAAGGGAGAACAAATAGGCCTCTTCACAAGGATTTGGTTGAATGAGATCAATAAATGACAACCCATCACTGCCGCCACAGTGGCACCAAAACTGTGTAGCACGAAGGAGCGGAGAAGGAAGAGGTTGCTGTGCATTTGAATGGTCCGAGAATCCTTTTCAAGGTGCCTAGCCTTGAGGGTTTAGAATGGAGTGAGGGTTTAGAATAAGGTAAGAGGCAGCAGGGGTATTTCAGGTGAAAGAAACCAAAGGCGTAGGAAGGTAAAGGAGCCATTCTTTGTTCTTTTGAGGGGCAGCGTATGTACGTTTGGAGGGAGGAAAGAGGAAGCAGATCAGCCTAACTGGAGTTGATAGTTCACAGTGGAGAGTGGTAGAAAAACACTGTTGATAAGACTGTCTGGGACCAGCCTGTAGAAGGCCTTGGATTTCAGGACAAACGGTTTGGACTTGATCCTGAAGTCGGGGGGAGCCAGAGAAGACTGGGGAAAGGGGGTGATTTGATGAAAGAGTTCCTCATTCATTAAAGAAAAGCACCAGCACAGCTCATTTTTCTCTTTAGAAAACAATCACAGAGTTTAGCTTTAAATGCACCTCTCTAACTCCGTGAAAAGCATATACCAGCCCCTGCGGGCTCCCAGGGGGAGTTCACGAGTTCAGATTCAAAGCACAAGATGTGTTTTACTTGGCATTGAAGCATGTCTATGGGTGATGCATGTCCTCAAACAAGGACAGACTGATATGATTAAAATTTTTCTATCAGTTATTCTGACTCTCTCATCATGCCTTTTCCCTCCACTGGTCAGCCTCTGACTCCTCCACTTCTGGAGATCCTAAAAAAAATGGCTGTAAGACAGATTGTACACAGTACTTTCTTATTAGCATATGTGGTGTAGATGTGCAGGATAAGGGCTTTGTAGGAATTAACTACTGTTTTCTCAAGCTCTCTAAGTCTCACTTGGTTGGTAGCAGTGTGTGGAAACACCTAGCCTAGTGTCTGACACACGGCAAGGACTCAGCTAAAATGAAATAGTAACAATCCTTATGACACACATGCTTGAAAGTGGAAACTTTTCATGTATTTCTCCTTTTCTTTTTCCCATCTTTCCTGCTTACTACCTCCTCACTATTTCTTCATTTTTCTCTCCTCCATGTTATTTTAGATTCCTGTTTAGTTCATTCTTCTCTCTTTCCCCCTTGCCCCCCTTTTCTTTTCTACTTTCTATCTCCTTGTAACTTTCTTTTTCCTTACAGGAACTGGGAAAGACAAGGGTGTGTGGGCGGCCATGGCTTCCCTCCAAGGAAAGTGTGAGGCTTTGGGCAAAATAGATCTCTCATTTCTTCCAAACATAGGTCTAATCTGAACTGTCTCCAGGCTCCAGTCTCCAACCCAACTTCAGTGGTTTCAGTTGGACTCCATGAAAAGGGACCCCAGGGATGCTGTGTTGTTAGTCTTGTCTTGGAGAAAATCAACTTTCTGTGCGCCTACTTGTCTCGCAGATTGGGGCACCCACATTCCCTTTCTTCAAGTCAATAGAGCCCAAGAGAGACTCTTCGAGCAAAATGCCTGGCTGAAGAGAAGCAGGACTTCATTAAGAGTTTGATTTATCCCCAAATGATCTATTGTTATGCATCAAACATGTTTTCCCTACAAACCAGTTGGCAGGGAGCATGCAGATAAATTACTACAAGATGTAACCAGACAAGCTGTTCAAAAGGGAAATGGTTCTGTGTGTGGAACTCAGGAGAGCACATCTATAAACATGTGTTGGGAAATCAATTCAGTCTAAGTTTGCTGGAAGAAATGAGCTGCTGCCCCCAAACTACCAGCTTGCTTTGATAGCTGACTGTTCTTTTGAGGTCATCATTCATTGTCTTGGTGGTGAAAATGGAAAAACAAGAGAAAGACCTACTCTGAAGCATATTCAAAGGGGAGGGGATACCTAGGCAATTGTGAATTCTCTCCATAGGTACAAGTCATGTTAATTAACCTTGTTTTACTGGAAAGAATGAGTTAAAGTAATTCTATCTGCATATAGCAATACTTAGTTAAATAATGATAGATTTTAAAAAAAGTAATAAAATAATCTATACTATAATATAATATGATATAATGCAGCGCATGCTATATAGTTCAATATGGAAGAAAAAGCCCTGGGCGAGGCATCAGAGAGAGGTAGAAAGTATAAAGTCTACCTGACCATGTGCCACTTGCTAGCTCTGTGACTCTTAAAAAGTTTTTTAACTTCTTTGAGATGTCTTTCTCTTTTATAAAAGGGGACGGGCATACACTATCTTACAGGGTTATTTTGTTTTAACGTATGTGACATACTCTGTAACTACATTGTGGCCAATTACATTTAAATCAATTAAATTAAATTAAATACAGTGAACACTTTAGTTCCTCAGTCACACTAGCTACCTTTTAATTGCTCCATGGCCACATGGGACCTGTGCCTACTGTATTGAACAGTATAGATATAGAACATCTCCATTATTGTGGAAAGTTCCATTGAACAGTGCTGTCCCAGAACATGCCAGACACAAAGTAGGTCCTTCATTCACAAGTGTTGCCTCTTGCTTCATAGTTGTCACAGCACTTTTGCACATAGAACCTGATGGAAGGGTTATATATCCAGCAAATTTGAAACACCCTTTGACTATCTCTCTGTGGTGTTCTAGCCTGACTCAAGCCTACAAAACATAGTGATTGCTGGGAATATAGAGAGTATACAAAGAGAGGATTTCTGGGCTTTCAGTTAAAAGGTACCAAATGCACCCTATGTCCATTGCAGCATTGCTTGCCATAGATAAGATACAGAAGCAACCTAGGTGTTCATTAATAGATAAATGGATGAAAAACATGTGATACACACAATAGAGTATTTTTTAAAAAGAATAAAATCTAGTCATTCACAATAATATGGTATTATGCTAAGTGAAATAAGTCAGACAGTAAAAAATAAATACCATATGATTTCATTTATATGTGGAACCTAAAAAAACAAAAGAAATAAATAAACAAAACAAAACAGAAACAGACCTGTAGATACAGAGAACAAGAGGATGGTTGCCAAAGGGGAAATGGGTAGGGGGATGGGAGAAAGGAAAGAAAAGATGCCAAATACATACGGGAGAAAGCTTGACTCTAACCACAAATGTACCTCAGTAGAGATGATAATTAGAGTAGAAATGAAGTGGAATCAACAGCAAGAACAACAAAAACAAACAAACCTGTAAGAATATCCATGACATACTTAACATGATCTTGTGTTAACATATGCATGAACCCTCCTCATGTTCTATTTAATTGCCTCAGAAACATCTCAGGGTAGATGAAAGCTACCCTAAGATGTGTAGCTGAAACTTAAGAAATTTTCTCAAGGTCAAAGCAGAGTTACTACAAATTCACTTTCACTTGGTTGAGGGCAATCTTGACTTTCTATGGTGAGTCCAACACATCAATGCTGCAGTTGATGGGATTATAGCATGACAAGAATGTGCTTCTGATCTTCAGAGCATATTTCTTGGCAGAAAGGAGGTGGACAGGGAAGGTTGCTTTTCATATGAGAGAACAAAAACAATAGCTACATTTGTTGAATGTTTGTTACGTACACTGCTCTATTCATATTACACAAATCACCCAATAATTTTCGCCATAACCTTATGAAGTAAGAACATTAATATCCCCATTTTACAGATGAGGAATTGAGGCACTAAATAGTTAAGAACTCACCCAAGGTTATGACCTAGTAAATGGTGGAGCTAGGACTTGAGCCTGGATGGTCAAGCAAAGGTTCACATTCTTAACCACTGTTCTCTGAGGCATATTGGAGTAAGAGAAGTGATCTCTGTGGTTTTCTCATTTAAGTTCGAAATAAAAAAAGATTTCTTTTACAATATTTAGAAGTTTCCTTCTGTAGTTTTTCTAGTCACTGTTGAAAACAACTCTATATTTTAAAGAAAATTATAGTATTAAAAATAATAATGAAAACACTGCTTTGTAGATAAAACAACTTGTGAATTATGTAAATAAGCATTGCATGAATAAATAAAGATAATGAATGCAAAAGAGACAGTAAGATCATTTTATCTTTGAAGGTTCCAAATCATTTTGTCCTCAAGTTTGAGTGAAGAAAGTGTCGAGTATAATATGAGCACTCAGTGGGAGGGCCAGGGGTCAGCAAACTAAGAAATGTGTGTTGGCCAGCTGCCTGCTTTAGTAAATGAAGTTTTATTGGTACACAGCCACACCCACTAACTTATTGATTTTCTATGGGTTGAGTTAATATGGTCCACAAAGCCTAAAATATTTACAATCTGGCTCTTGCAAACAAAAATGTCTGCTAATCCCTGACTTAGATAACTGAAAAATAGAATTATGTCCTGACAGTGGATCTAAACCTAGATCTGTAGTTTTCAGTGCACTACAAATGTAGTAGTACTTTAGTGATGTAGTGTTAATAAAACTTGACACTGTTTAGTTTTATATTACTTAAAACCCGAAAATAAGGGTAGTTTACTGATCATTCCGGCAAACATTTATAACAACACATTGTTGCTGTTTTGAATTTGAAAGCCAAAGACAGTCCTTCAATAGGGTAGAATGAGTAGCTGTTCTGTCTGATATCTCTAATCACAAGTCGTCATTATGATTTTCCTTGTTTCACCTTCCCTGAGTGTGAGTTTCTTGAAAGCAGATGTGTCTTTTGTAGCCTGGTTCTTAGCAGTGATTGGTATGTAGTAGACACATAGAAATAGTTGAATGAAGAACTATGTGACAAAGTGTTGAAGAATCCAAGCACGAGAGAGACAGAGGAACAGCCACAATAGAAGGGAGTTTGAGCAGAGTGCTGTTCAAAGATGGGTGAACCAGCAGTGAATTCACACATGTCACAGTGTCACTACCTTACCAAAGTGCAAATACAACCCACGGGGAGCCAGGTAATCATCTGACTTCTGCTGATCACTCATTATGTGCCAAGCACACTCTCTGCTGAGCTTCTTGTGAACATTCTCTATGAATGATCACAAGAACTCAAGGAAACAGGTTATTCTCTTTATTTCACCAGCACAGAGATATGTATTCCCTTGTCACAGGATATAGCTTTCAAAAAAATAGTAAAAGGAGGTTTGAAACCTGGGGAGTCTGAATCCAGAGACAAAAACTTGTAATAATAGTTATGCTATATTGGTCTCCTTGGTAGTTTTCAAGACATTCTATGGGGAGCTGTAACCTGAGAATGTGTTTCCACATTTCTGCAGAACACCCATAGCCGAAACCTACCTTTTTATATAGCTGCTCATTTCATAGCCAACTTGATATGAACTGGCCTTTGGAAAACAAAGCATATGATTTGAACAAGGATAGTCACATCATACTCTATTGTCTTTGTATTTCCAGTACTCTTTTAGGAATTTTCTTAGTAATGTTTTCTTCTTTCTTTCTTTCTTTCTTTCTTTCTTTCTTTCTTTCTTTCTTTCTTTCTTTCTTTTCTTTCTTTCTTTCTTCTTTCTTTCTTCCTTTCTCTCTCTCTCTCTCTCTCTTTCTTTCTTTCTTTCTTTCTTTCTTTCTTTCTTTCTTTCTTTCTTTCTGTGAGAAGCGGGGAGGCAGAGAGGCAAACTCCTGCATATGCCCCAGCTGGGATCCACCCAGCAACCCCCATCTGGGTGGATGCTCTGCCCATCTGGAGCCTCTGCTCTGCTGCTTGGCAATTGAGCTATTTTAGTGCCTGAGACAAAGCCATGGAACCATCTTCAGAGCCTGGGGCCAACTTCCTCCAACCAAGCCATGGCTACAGGAGGGAAAGAGAGAGAGAGAGAGAGAGAAGTGAGAGGGAGGAGGGGTGGAAAAGTAGATGATCACTTCTCCTCTGTGCCCTGACCAGGAATCAAACCCGGGATGTTTATACACTGGGCCAATGCTCTACTTCTGAGTCAACCAGCCAGGGCCAATGTTTTCTATGTAATTAAAAATATATCATTTCAAATTTTTAAAAATTAGAAAAGCTGTAGATATAGGTCCTTGCTACTCAAATTCAACCCTGAGGTCCAATAGCATCAACATCACCTGGGAATTTGTTTGAAATGCAGGCTCTCAGACCACCTTCAGACCTATTGCACTGAACAAGATGACCAGGTGATTCCCATATACTTTAAAGTCTGAGAAGCTTGAACACTGCCACTACAGTATAAGTATCATTGACCCCCCCCCCAAAAAAAGAGACAATAATTTGGTAGCTCTGGTTAGAAGTAATGAGAGTCAAGCTGATAAAAGCTGGATATATTAGGGGTGAAGTTTCATCCTAGCTGTGATACCATCTAGTGGGTAACAGCCCTGACTGCTCAATAGGATCACCTGGGGAGTTTCTAAAAACCTCATACCTATTCATGATTCTTTTTTGTTCCATACAAATTTTAGGATTCTCTTTATTATTTCTGTAAAAAAATGCCATTGAAATTTTGATAGAAATTGTTGTGAGGTTTTATTATTATTATTATTATTATTATTATTATTATTGTAAAAATACTTTTTTAAAAGTACTTTTTCTGTATTTGTTGTGATAATCATATGATTTTTATCTTTTATTCTGCTTATGCAGAATGAACATTTATTGATTTGAAAAGTTTGAACTACCCTTGCCTCCTAAGAATAAATCCCATAAAGATATTTTGAGAAAGAACAAAGCTGGAGGCATAATACTTCCTGATTTCAAACTATACTATAAGTTTATTATAATCAAAACTGTATGGTACTGGCATAAAAACAGACATAGTCCAACAGCATGGAATTGAGAGCCCAGAAATAAACTCATGAATATACAATTAACAAATATTTGACTCAATGAAAAAGAATAGTTCCTTCAATTAATGGTGTTAGGAAAACTGGATAGTAACATGAAAAAGAATAAAATTGAATCTCTATCTTATAACACTCACAAAAATTAACTTGAAATGGATTAAGAACTTAAACGTAAGACCTAAAATTATAAAACTCCTAGAAAAAAACCTGGGGAGAAACTCCTTAACATTAATATTGGCAGTGATTTTTTGGATTTGGCATCAAAAACACAAGCAACAAAAGCAAAAATCAATAAGTGGGACTACATCAAACTAAAAAGTTTCTGCACAACAAAAGAAACAATCAACCAAATGTAAAGGCAATCTGTGGAATGGGAGAAAATGTTTGCAAATCATGTACTGATAACTGGTTAATATCCAAAATATATAAGGAACTTACACAACTCAATAACAAATAATAATAATAATAATTTGATTTTAAAATGGGCCAAGAAACTGAATAGGAATTTTTCAAAGAAAACATACAAATGACCAATAAGTATATGAAAAGGTACTCACCAGCACTAATCATTAGGGGAGTACAAATCAAAACCATAATGAGATATCAACTCTCATCTGTTAGAATGTCTATCATGAAAAGATAAGAGATAACAAATGCTAGAAAGAATTTGAAGAAAAGAGAACCCAGGTGCATTTGGTAAATGTAACCTGGTATAGCTTTTATGAAAACAATTTGGATATTACTCAAAGAATTAAAAATAGAACAATGATTTGATCCAGCAGTTTTACTTCTGAGTATTTATCCCAGGGAAATTAAATCACTATCTCATAGAAATATCTACACCCTTGTGTTCATTGTAGCATATTCACACTAATCAAGACATGGAAACAACCTAAATGTTTATGGGCACATAAATGGATATAAAAGATGCGGTCTATATGCACAATGAAATATTATTCAGTCATTAAGAAGAAGGAAATCCTGCCATTTGCAGCAACATGGATGACTTTTGAGCACATTATTCTAAGTGAAATAATCCGAGAAAGACAAATTCTATATGATCTCACTTACATGCAGAATCTAAAAGAGATGGCACATGATACAATCAACAATTCAAATGCTATAGAAACGTTTACCTGAAATCTTTATTCTCTTATTGATCAATGTCACCCCATTAAATTCAACTTTCTAAATAAAAATTTTTAAAATATCTGAACCCATAGAAACAGTGGAACGGTGGTTGCCAGGGCCTGGGGGTGGGGAAAATGAGATGTTGGTCAAAGGGTACAAACTTTCAGTTATAAAATAATTAGTTGTGGAGATCTGATATATACCATGTATACTGCACTGTAGACTTGAAAGTTGTGAAGAGAGAAAATCTTAAATGTTCTCATCATAACAACAATAAAATGGTAATTATCATTATATTAGGGAAAGGTTGTGTTAACTAACCTTCCTGTGGTAAGCATTTCACAACATATATGTGTATCAAATCATCACATTGTACATCTTAAACTTACACAATGTTATATGCCAATTATATGTCCAATAAAGTTAGAAAACAAGTCTCCAGAGCTTAGGCTGCCTACCATACCAATTAGTTTGGAATCTCTAGAGGTGAGATCTAGGGCATATGCATTTTTAAAGATATCTAGGTGATTCCAACCTGCAACAAAGGTTAATCCCTCTCTTAGAAACGATCTGTTCATTGTAAGGGAGGAGTGAATATGCTTTTGTTTGTCTTGAGCCTTTCCCATGAGATTATCTTTCTACTTTGACCCTATTCTCTTGGGTTACTGCTGACAAAAATTCTCTCCTTGACCAACTTTAGTTAGATTCTTTGAGTCCTCTGCTTGAGTAGGCTTACACATGGACTAGTCCTGTAGAGATCAGCTTTAGTAAGAATCCTGTCAAATAGATTTAGCCATAATTCCACACACACACAAAGGTTCAGTTTAACAAGAATTATTTATTCTACCTTCTTAGTAAGTAATCTTCCATCCACCAATCCTCCACCCAACTTCTTGGCGATAAATCTCTTCTCTTTTGGGTGCTCAAAGTTGGGCCTGATCTCTCTCCCCAACAGCGAAGTCCTTCTTTTTAAAAAGTCTTCTTTACCATCTTTAACAAGTACTAACCTAATTTTTTTCTTTAACATAATTACTCACCCTTAATGTCTCACTTAAAACCTTAAAATTCCTTTCTCCAGTAAGTCTGAATTAGGTGCAGCTCCTATCAATCACTATTATAATTTTCTGAGTGCGTTTCTCCATTTGATCTTATTTGACTCACAATGCCATGATGACAACATAGCCTCCACCTTATTAAACATTAACAATAACAGCAGATGCAGTTCACGCTCATTGCATCACACACTGACCACACGTCACCCCCTCAACCTATTATCTCAGTTAACACCTAGTACAACGCTATCATCACCAACATTTCACAAGTGAAAATTTGAGGATGGGAAAAATTAACTGCCTAGGTCACACTGCTTGGAAGTCCTTAGTACTAAATTCAGTTCCAGGAACATAGTAGAGTGTTTAATAAAGATCCGTTGAGTGAAAGATTAAATGCATGGGTTGCTCTATCGTCAATCTGCGCACACTGTCTTTGGTGAGATTGAAACCACACTAAGATTTCCTTCGCCTGTTCCCTGCCCTCCACCCTATATTTACTATAGCTCAGCTCTTACCTCCTCCAAGTTTACAGAACAGAGGGTTGAAAGTCCTGATCTTCATATGGCTGATCAGCAGCAACTTCTGCATCCAAGGCCTTGTATGCTGGCTTGTTTGACAGAGTGTACTTAAAGGGAAATAAAATAAGAGAGAAGAGACTTGTCTGTGTCACAGTTCCCAAAGTATATACTTTCAGGTCACAGTCTCAGCTGTTCCTCAACCTGAAGGCCAAGGAGCAGGACATGGGATTATTGCAAAGGACCGTAAAATTCTTACACATGTCACACATTTTCTGAAAATGGACATAAGCATTATTTTTTACTTCCAGATGTACTGCTAGATGGTAATGTTATTATAACTAATAAAACATGAGTTCATTTAAATTTATTATCAAATCCATATTAGCTTCCCATCATCTTACCCAGTAAGTAAAAACAGTAACACTGATATATTTTGTGTGGTCCAGTGGGGTTTTTCAACTTATTAATAGTAATAAAAATTCTAATTGTTTATTGACCGGGCAGTGTCTTGTGGATGCGGATGATCTCATTTTGTTCTCCACCAACCTTTGAGGTAGGTACTATTATTCTCATTTTATTCATGAGGAGCACAAGACATCCTAGAACACTAATACTCTTTTCTGCTTAATTCTGTGATGAAGACTGAACACCTAGGGGACTCTGTCAGACCAGTGCCAGAGTGGTCCCAAAACAAAGGGCACATGGAGGGTGCTAGGGTGGGAGTGAGGAAAAGCTAATACCCATATCTGAACATGAAGGAGGGGTCTCATCTAGACTGACAGTGCCTAGAATTTGGGGATGGGAGGCGATCCAAGAAGCGGGTGGTATATGCCCAAAAGATTAGCCAATGCTAAAGAGTTTGTCTTGGCAAATGGAATGAGAATGGTCCTTGCCTGTTTGAGGCAAATGGCAATCCTCTTGGGTGAGGTGGAAGAATAGGTGAAAACTGGGCCCTCGAATGCCTGGAAAGAGTGGTCCGTGATGACTGAAATGTTCACCGAGTCCCTGCTGTGTTCTTGGCACAGCACAAGTGCTAGATTATAGTTCTGAGCCAAAGAGATGTGGTGTCTGTCTTAACTGGAATTGTTTAGTGAAATTATTTAAATATTAACTTAATACACAATTTAGAAACTGTGGCAAGTGTGATAAAGGAAAAGTACAAGGTGCTACACAAGTATACGGCCGGGGAATCTGACCTCGTTTGTGGGGAGTACCTAGAGAGGGGAAAGGAGAGGGAACGTTGCTGGCAGGGGAACTGCTTGTGCGGAGACTTGGAGGTAGGAGAAAGAAGGTGTATTTTAGAAAATAAAAGAAAGCTGATATGTCTAGAACCCAGTATGCTGAGAAAAATATCTCTGACTGGGAATAGTTAAATCTGTGTGCAAGATTTATAAATAGGAGCTTCTACCCTGGACAATATGACAAGGAACAGGCCATTAAAATTTATGTATAAATAAGCTAAAACCAGAAGGACTAAGGCTATTGAACTGCAGGTCTGAGCTTCCCCAACTTGACTCTTATAAGGGATGCATGTAGTTCCAACGGAGCTCTCACTATAGAGCCTGGCAGGTTTGCAGGTGACAAGTATCCTGGTTAGGAGCCAGAAAAAATGGGTTTCAGCTTTAGTTCTACCTCCTTTTCAATAAGGGACCACCTGGACTCTGCTGGCCCTGTGGAGTCGCATGTTGGGTAGTTTCTATGTGGGTTAAAAATGTTTGCAGCACTGGTTTAGCACTGTGGTCTTCAACCTTAGCTGCACATTAGAGCAACCTAGAGGGCCTTTAAAACACTGCTGCCTCAGCCCCACCCCCATGGCTTCTGACTTAACTGCTCAGAGTACAGGCTGAGCCTCAAGACTTTGAAAAGTGGCAAAAGTGATTCTACTGTTCAACCAGGTTTGAGACTCACAGTGTGAGAGGCTACTTCTCTATTGCCAGTCCACAGACCAGCTGCATCAGAAGTACCTGAGAAGGGGGGGGGGGGGTGGTATAAAGAAACTTCCAGCCCTACATCTGACCTCGTGTGTCAGGATTTCTAAGGGTGCAGCCCAAGAATGGGTGCTTTAAAACAGTTCTCTCAGTATGTACAAACAAAAATGAAAGCACCAGGTGGTATTTGAACCTATCCAAGTTTGGGAAACCCACATTTAGATCAGGGCATCCCAAACTTCAATTTCATTCAGTCTGGAGTGGGGCCTGAGAGTCTGCATTTCTTAACAAGTTCCAAGAGTATCCTGTGGTCTGAGAACCACAGGACCAGTAGCAAGAGTTCAGGGGATGCAAATGAAAGAATGGAGGGGTCTTTCTCTAAAACATGCCAAGGCTTGTGCCTGAAACCGAGTCGCATATAGGGACCTTATTTACATGTCTTTGCCCCCTCACCAGATCACTTTCTTCAGGACAAGGATTGGGACTCTGATCTCTTTCCATCTCTAACATGTAAATGCAGTGCTCAGCACACTAGGAGCACAATAAATAGGTTTTGAATTGAATAAATACCGTGATGTCCTTAGGGTCCAAGCTGTGGAGCCAGCCGAAGGTGAGACATTGCTATAATGTGGGCCTTCTGCCACTTCCAGTCATAAATTCCAGTTGGAAGGGGTCCAGTGCGAAGCTGTGTGTTACCAAAGCCTGCTCTGTAGGGGGTAAGGTCAGAGCAGGCCTCTGGAATATTAATAATTCTGAGCAGTGACCACAGCTATGATATTTACAGACCCATGAAGCACAGGACACAGCCCAAGGTTGCTCACACAGCTATAGACTCCAAGGACTTACTCTGCTCCAAATGGAGCATGTATATTGACTCATGCTGCCAAAAACCATACGGGTCATTAGCTTTTACTATACAGAGAAATGCGCCAGGCCTGGTGCTAAAATGACATGATAAAGCACAGTTGACAGTAATGGTCAAAGGCGAAAACACAGTGGAGCGGAACTGCTCTGGGGGACGTTGCTCATGCCTCTGGATCAGGAGAGAAAGGCCTCT
Source organism: Saccopteryx bilineata (assembly GCF_036850765.1). Taxonomy (NCBI): domain Eukaryota; kingdom Metazoa; phylum Chordata; class Mammalia; order Chiroptera; family Emballonuridae; genus Saccopteryx; species Saccopteryx bilineata. The sequence continues at coordinate 104,349,340 of NC_089490.1, forward strand.
GCCCCTCCATCTGGAGACCCAGGCTGCTCGGAATCTGACAGGAACTTATTGCTTTAGAAACTTTTTCAGGGCTTCGATTTCTTCCTCTGGATTCTCCTCACGTGGTGATGGATGGTTTTTCCCAAATGTTTTTTGATGTTATGATTATTTGTGTGGTTTGCGAGTTACATATTGGGGAGGGTGTCGGAAGGGGGAGGAATAGAGAGAGCAAGCAGGGAGAAACAGATAGAGACAGAGAGAGACAAAGGAATGGAGAGGGAAAGAGAAAGAAAAAAAGAAGCACTTTTATAAGTAGATGGAGAAGAGCAGAGAACAGTAAGGGGGAGAGTAGAACATCAGACAAAGATGGGGGGAGGACTCCAGGCTGGTCCCCTCTTCTTCTTGGTTCTCATACTCAAGGATGGTCCACACACGCTTCAAGTGTTACTTATATAGTACTTCCATTAAGCCTTATAAGAGGCACAAAACTAACATTGTCGGTCTCATCCTTCAGCCCTGACAACTCCTTGCCTACTCTCACCATGGAACCTCACCCTTCTGCTTTCTTTCTGCCACTGTTATGCTTTTACTTTCTGTCAAAGGTAAGTTGTCTGACTCAGGGGTATTGATATTTTATGGGTTAAAACTTTTTACTTTTTACTAGACTCATTAAGATTTAGTCTTTTAGCAAGTTTGATGATCATAATACAATATGGTAGTCAATATTCACTACTTTGTGCATTAGCTCTCGTATTTACTCCTCATTGCAATTTTTATCCCCAAACAACATATGTCCTATCCCCGCACTCTGCATCCCCTGTAGCCACCATTCAGCTCTCTGTTTGTATAAGTTTGGCTAAAAAGAAATAGTAATAATAATTCTGTATGATGTGATGGAGGTGCTAATTATCACTACAGGGACAATCATACTGCAATATATTTATGTATGAAATCCACATGTTTTACATCTGAGATATATACGATGTTATGTTGAAAATAAATTTCAGTTTTTAAAAAAGTTTTCTCAGGCTATTAAAACCCAAAACACTCTCTTTTGGTTCCTGAGATTAGCATTAGAGAGCAGAGCAGAGAAAGGCCACGTGGAGGAGGCCAGGAGAAGCAGCCAAGATGGTGGAGTGCTGAGGGAGAAGCCAGTTTGTGAGGGAGAGGAAGGAGATGGGAAACAGAGGTGAATAAGTTTGGTGAGCCAGAAACCTTTGATTCTAGGAAACTCGGATAAGTCAGTAGCTTTGTGAGCACTGAATGAGTGGGTTTTGGAGCCCAGTGTTTGTTTTACTTTTCTGCCGGGTGCAAGCTAGGATTAAAGATGATGGCCCATCAAAAAAACAAACAAACCCAAAACACAAGGTAAGGTTCACAGTGTGGGCCATACACCTTACACAGGCACTTAAATTCTCCAGCCCTATGCTTTCTTATCTAAAAGCAGGGGATGGCATCTAAGTCATGAATTGATAACAGGGACAGGACAGGTGACAGAGGTGTCAGGATGCAGCCAGCCTGATGGCAGTTAGGGGAGGCTGGAGCCTGCACATTCTGATTACACGGGGAAGATGCTTTTCCATCACAGTTGATTCTGATTGGGTGAGAGTACCATCTGGAGATGTCAAGTATTCTGAATCTTTAAGGGAAGCCAAAAACCTGGATTTTTATGTAAGTGTTTCTGATTTTTAAATCTGGTTAATTTTTTTTAACAGACCAAACATAATACACGTGTGGGACACTTTCAGGCTGTGGGTCTGCATGTGTGACCTCTGGGTGAGAGCTCTGTAGGATTGCCTTTAGCATGAGGGTTCTGGGATACTTGACCTTGAACTTCCCGGGTTTAATACGTTGTCCATCGCTGGTTGCAGTTTCTTTGCTGTCCCCTTCCTTTTCTGGGAAAACCAAAAGCTTTTGTCTAAGCACTTTGTGAGTCTTTATCACAATCATATTAGGGGGGCATTATCATCCCCAATTTCTACATGAGAGAACCGAAGCTCAAAGAAGTTAAATAACTTGTCCAAAGCCACATGGTTAGTGAATGGAAGAGCCAGAATCCAAACCCAAAATGCCTGACTCCAAAGTCTGTTTCTCAGAGTACATGCAGGCTAAGTTCTGCACACTTTCTAGAATGAAAGGAGACATTGTTCATAATAATGCCAGCACAATAGACCTAAAGTACAGCTATTGTAGGCCAACCAGGATGTAAGGTGGCTCTATGTATTCTTTCATTTCCAATGCCCCCGTGAGTGGTCTGCAACTTCATGAAAAGGACACTGACTTTGAAGCCGAACTCCAGCTTCACTGAACTAAAACATAAAAGGATTTCACTCAGTGCCTGCTGCATGGTAGAACGCAACACGCATCTGTTTCCTTCGGTCTAGCTTCTAAATTCCAACTGAGGAATATAAGTAAGTATAACATAGAGCCCTGATTCTTACAGCCCTCACAATATACTATAGTTGACAGAAAAATAAAGAACCAGTGAAGATTCTTAAAAGGTCATACAAAGACTTGAATAATCTGAAGCTGAGCATAGGAATCCAGGGAAGTCAACTCTTTCGTGTTTTTAAATTTCTAAAGGTGAATGAGGTTCAAACTGAGTCTCAAAGATTAAGTACAAAATGGCAAGGCTAGACTTGAGGACAACTAAAGAAAGACAAAGAGTTCCCTCAGAAGTTAAAGAAATAGTTCCCTCAGAAGTTAAAGAAATACTCCAGAGGGTCTCTGTGACTGAAAATGTTTCAACTCCATTGCAACTTTTGTAATACTCTAGATGGGGCATCACAGGAAAATATTCTTCTTGTTTAAAGTTTTGTATACTCTGTCATTATTTTGCATCCACTTACAAACTCCTAGAGGACCTGGGTGAGGGCTTGAACCTCCTAGGCATTGGAAGTACAGACGGGGATTTCTGAGGAGAATTCTCCTGTAGTTTTTTGGGTTTTTTTTATTTATTTAATTTATTTATTTTTTTTACAGAGACAGAGAGTGAGTCAAAGAGAGGGATAGACAGGGACAGAGAGACAGTAACAGAGAGAGATGAGAAGCATCAATCATTAGTTTTTTACTGCGCGTTGCAACACCTTAGTTGTTCATTGATTGCTTTCTCACATGTGCCTTGACCGCAGGCCTTCAGCAGGCTGAGCAACCCCTTGCTCAAGCCAGCGACCTTGGGTCCAAGCTGGTGAGCCTCGCTCAAACCAGATGAGCCCGCACTCAAGCTGGCGACCTCCGGGTCTCAAACCTGGGTCCTTCCGCATCCCAGTCTGACGCTCTATCCGCTGCGCCACCACCAGGTCAGGCTGTTTTTGTTTTTGTTTTTTTGAGAACTTTTGAATATAGGGATTTTGAACAAAACGCTGCCCATCAAAAACAGTTTTTACAGTAACAACTGTTGGGTACCTAGTCCTCCTGATTTATGTAAAAAGAAGGGCAATTTCATCATACTTTTTCTCAAGTGCAGGAAATTCTAAACAGGCTCAACATTACCCTCTAGTGTGAGAAACAGGCAGTCTCGGGGATCAGAGAGCATTCACGACAGAGCCTGCGGGGAGACTGGAGAAGGTGAGGGGAAAGAAGTGTTCTTGTATCTGCAGATATAAATTGATAAATATTTAAGTGCCCTAACAAATAGACAATTACTTTCATGATAAAAAGTTCTGAGATGGTGCTTCCCATAGAATACAGTATGCTGTGAAGCACCAGTCCTGCGTGATAGTCTATTCTCATGGACAGGACCATCTAAAGGGCACTGCTTTGCACACCATGTTCCCCAAACCCTTGTTACAAAATGAGAGCGTTTAGTAAAGGCAAGAACAGGAAAGGGCTCTGGGAAGTTATGCAGTGATGAAATCCATTTCCCACACATTTTTGACCACTGAACCTTCTTCTGATTTGTTTTCTCATAAATCCATGCCATTTCCCTGGATGACTGCTTGTGGAACATAATTTAGACCATGTTAGTGAAAAAAAGGAAGCACAAGGTCCTTATACTAAATGATGATAGAAGGCCTTGCCTCATAGGTGTCAGGGGCTCCACTTTTCTTGCAAAGATCAAACTGAATAGTAAACTGATAGAGCTGACTGAGGCAATAAGGCAGAAGAACAGGATGATGACTGATACATATGTCTGATCCATGGTGCCATGGACAGGAAGATGCCACAGGAAGCTGAGAGGTAAGCCAGTTCTGCCCTACCCCACGCCCAGTCCCGTCGTTAAACAGAACATATAACATTCTTATCTTCCTCCTACTGTGTTAGACTCACTCTATATCTATCAAAGTTCAACTGAGGCTTAGTTGAAGTGTTTCTTTCTTCACATTTTCTCATGACTTTAGGCTCCATTGAGCTTTTTTTTTTTTAACCTTCAATGAGATCATCTTTTCCTTTATTCGCTAAAGGCATATTAAATACCTGCTACATGCACAGCACAGTGCTTAGAATACAGATCTAGAAAAGACAAAGAGCCTACTTTCAGGAGCTTGTAATTTCTAATACTGGAGGAAGATGTGTAGAGGAAACAACCCAAGCTCCGCTCCAATGGAAGACTGTAGCTGATAAAGATATAGTATGTGCAAATACATTTTCTTGTTGAACACATCCAATGGATCACATGGAATGCCTAAGGCAAAGCCTGGCTCATGGTAAGCACTCTATGGATACTAGCTTTTAATTATTTTTATTTATTTGTTCATTTTAGAGAAGAGAGACAGACAGAAGGAAAGAGAGAGAGAGAGAGAGAGAGAGAGAGAGAGAGAGAAAGGGGGAGGAGCAGGAAGCATCAACTCCCATATGTGCCTTGACCAGGCAAGCCCAGGGTTTTGAACCGGTGACCTCAGTATTCCAGGTCAACGCTTGATCCACTGCACCACCACAGGTCAGGCCTGGATACTAGCTTTTATTGTTGCGGTTGTTTCTACTATTACTATTATATATTACATTTATATTGTATTCTGTATTCTTACTTTTTCTGTCCAAGAAAATAGAAGGGTAAGATGCCATCTCCCCCACAAGTGCTTTAATTGGTGAAATTATTTCTTTACTCAAAAGCCAATGACACTTTATTTCTCAACCTGTAAAATGATGCTATCAACGACTCTCCTTTTGGCTACTTTCACTGATACATCAGTTCCTTTCTTCATTCTCTCAACTGTTTCTGATGGGTCCCGCATTATGTGCCCAACTCTGTGCTAGGGAGGAGGACTCCAGTAATAAACAAGACAGATGTGCTCTCTGCCCTCCTGGAGCTTATTCTATCCCAGGATTCTGAAGATGACTTAGATATTATGTTATGTGAGTGTATTTTGTGATCTGCTGGGCTTGGTAAATGTAGAGTATTTTTATAATCTAAGCTCTGCTGTCAAGCTTTGCCTTTGGTTTCTGCAATGGAGGGTATCATGTGCTTGCTTGGAACTGTGCCTGGTCTCATCAGCACTTGCAGAAATGTCCGCTGAGCAAATGAATGAGTGGAGAAATTAATTAAAAGCATTGTTACTGAAATTCCATTTACTACATAAATAGCAATCATGATGAAAAGAAAGGAATCAATAAAAATACATATGAGTTAATGAACTCCTGTTATATGATAAATATGACATTATGTACTTTATAACATTGTCTTCTAGCAATCATGGCATTGGTGTTCTATTCCCATTTAGAGATGAGATAAAAACAAAGTTCAGGGATAATTTGCCCAGGGCTTCAAAACTATACATACATATAGTAAAGGAACCAGTGATCGGAGAACACACTAACATTTCCTTCTCCTTTAAGGGGACGTTTTGTTTTTTCCCAAGATCCAATTTTTATTATTGGGGAACATGGTCTTCTTTTAGAAACAAACTAAGTGAGAAAAGATGAGGTGATGAGTTCTACCTAATGTGTCACAGCTGGAGATGAGGATGATGGCCATTAGCGGAAATTAATGCCTTGAAGGCAATCATTACCAGCCCAGCCTCATAGGAACCCAGGGCATCTCTGATAACATGGTGTTGATTTCCTCCCAACATTTTTTTCAGATAAAGTGAAACAAACAACAGATTTTCTTAACACGAAAAGCCCAGGAGTCTCTGTGCTGAGTGAGACGTGATGCAGAACTCAGTCATATGGTAACAGAACTGGAGGAGGCCTGAAAGTCACCTAGTTCAACTGTTTACTTGATGCCTGAACCCCCACCCCCCAAGTGCCCTCTAGCCTGTGCTCTCACAGCCCTGGGGCTGGGGAACTACTTCCTGCTTGGGGTAGCCATTTTTATCATTGGAAGGAGCTGATTGGAAAGTTTGCTATATATTGAGCTGAAACCTACTTCAGAAACTTCTATGCGTTGGTTTTAATTTTCTCCCATAGGGTCACCCAGAAATCTGATCTGCTCTCCACAGATAAGCGTTTCCATATTGCTCGCTCACTTACACGATATACACTTAATGTTCTTTCTTTCAACTCATTGTAGCTTAACCACCTATGTCAATCTCAAAATCAAGCAATAATCTGTAAACTCATAGGTTTGATGTATTCTTTTTATAAAAATATGAATTCTAGTATTGATATATTATTAATTGCATGTATTATTTGTATTGATGTATTAGTAACTAGTATTATTATGAATGTATTATTAATTTATCAATGGTGATATAACTACCCTATTTTGGAAAACACTACACATGTCCCATCTTTATATACAGTATTTGACAATAGCAACCACAGCTAACTTCATTAAAACAAATATACCTAGTAATTTTAACCATATTACATTATGAAAACTTAACTCATTATTCTGGTTCTTTGCCTCCATTATGTCTGTATGTGGATTTAGGTTATGTGCACAGTCTCCAGTATAATTGTTTTATTATATATGCTCTGATTTTATGAATATAAGTTTTAATTTCATTACTTTTCTTGTAGTCAAGCTACGGTTTGTATTTCTAAAGAGTTCACTGGCCCCTAACATCCTTAAGTCTATATTTTTGTAATCTGCACTAGTGTTATATCATCCTTTCCTATCTTGTTTATTATTTTTCCCCAAATGCTGTGTTGTTTTTTTTTTTACAGATTAATTGAGGTATAATTGGCACATAACATTGTGCAAGTTTAAGGTGTATAACACATTGATTTGATATGCATATATTGCAAAATAATTACTGCAGTAGTGTTAGTTAATACCTTCAGTTATCTCACATAATTACAATTTCTGTGGTGAATATTTCAGATTTTGTCTCATAGCTAAATTTAGGTATATCAATGTTGTTAACCATAATCATTATGCTGTACATTAGATTCTCAGAACTTACTCATCTTATATTCCTCCACCTCCAACTCCTGGCAACCACCATTCTTCACTTTGTTTCTATGAGTTTGGTTTTCTTCTTTAGATTCCACATATATGTGAGATTATACAAAACTTACCTTTCTCTCTCTGACTATTTCACTTAGCATCATAACAAACTGAAGGAGACAAAAATAAATGGAGAGCTATACCATGTTTGTGTAGTAAAATAATTAATATTGTTAAAATATTCACATTACCCAAAGCCATCTATAGATTCAATGCAATTCCCATCAAAATCTCAATGGCATTTCTCTACAGAAATAGAAAAAGCAATCCTAAAGTTTGTATGGACCACAAAAGACTCCAAAAATAGCGAAAGGAATTATGAGAAAGAAGAACAAAGTCAGAGGCATCACACTTCCTGATTTCAAACTATACTGCTAAGCTATGGTAATCAAAACAATATGATACTGGCATAAAAATAGGCATACAGACCAATGGAACAGAATTGAGAGCCCAGAAGTATAACCCTTACATATACAGTCAGCTAATATTTGACAAGGAAGCCAAGACTACTCAATGGGGAAAAGAAAAGTCTCTTCAATAAATGGTGCTGAGAGAACTAAATAACTACATGCAAAAATATACATATATATACACCACTCACAAAAATTAACTCAAAATGGATTAAAGACTTAAACATAAGACTTGAAATTGCAGAACTCCTACAAGAAAACAGGGGAAAACTCCCTGATATGACATAAAAAACCCAAGCAACAAAAGCAAAGATAAACAAATGGAACTACAACAAACTTCTGAATAACAAAAGAAACACTGACAAAATGAAAGAGCAACATATGGAATGAGAAAAAATTTCCAAATCATATATCTCATAACGAGTTAATATCCAAAGTATATAAGGATCTTATACAACTGAATAACAAATAGAACCAAATAATCCTATAAAAAATGGGCACAGGACCTAAATAGACACTTTTTCAAAAAGATATATAAATGGCCAACAAATATATGAAAAGGTGCTTAACATCACTAATCATCAAAGAAATGCAAATGAAATACACAGTGATTTATCATCACATATCTGTTAGAATGCCTATCTTCAAAAAAACAAAATAGAAAGTAACAATTGTTGGAGAGGATGTGCACTGTTGTGGGGGTTATAAATTGGTATTAACCTTTGCAGAAAACAGTATGGAAGTTCCTTTAAAAATTAAAAATAGAGGTACCATTTGATTTGATCCAGGAATCCCATTGTGGGTATCTAAACAAAGGAAATGAAATCAGGATTTGAAGAAATAGCTGAACTTTCATGTTCATTGCAACAGTATTCACAGAAACCAAGATATGAAAACAATCTATGTGTCCATTGATGTGGTGTGTGTGTGAGTGTGTGTGTGTGTGTGTGTGCACGCATGCATGCGCAGTGGAATATGATTCAGCCATGACAAAGAAGGAAATTCTGCGATTTGCAACAGCATGATGGAGCCTGTTCATTCTTTTGGAACCACATGTGAGAGTTTGCAATGATCCTCACTAAATTTCATCTTGGCCTATCAATCTAACCTCTAAGCTGTTTGCTGATTGTAGGGTGTTAACCTAAAATATTCATTCTCTCTTCTAGACTCGAGCCACCTATAGATCTTATCAATATTCTGTATCTTCATCCAAATCATTGACAGAGATATGGATTGAGAAACCTGCTTCCAGTTTGATAGTAATCCATCAATCATCTTACTTTGAGAACTACTTTCTTTAATATAATTCATGCTTCTCTATTATTAATCCCCTAGTGATTTCTGTCATTTAATATGCCCTATGTAATACTTGGGTAATTACTTTCAACATGCTTAAATATTGCTCCATATGGACTGTCTTGGTTTTTGTAGGATTATTAAAGAATTCTTTAAAGATTACTCACCACTAGAAGTTATAATGAGGTTTATTGAGTACCTAGTTATCCATTCATAATATCAAATATTTGATATATAATGAGCATTTTAAATACAATCAACTCATAATGGTAGGTATTATGCCCTTAAGATACAGGGGAGAAGTTCTTGAAAGGCCATAAAACAATTCAAGTTGCCCAGCTAGAAGGTAAAGAAGCTAAGATTCAAACTCAGGTTTGCCTGACATCAAAGCACAATGCATTTCCATTCTAAGATGGTAGGCTCTGAATGAAAAATGGTTTTGAACAAGTGGACATAACTGCTTTGAAGTTTGCTGGGTAGAGTGTTGGCATTTGCAAAGCTAATATGCAATAACTATCCTGGAAAAATAGGAAATCCTCTGCTGAGGTCTTTGATTTGAAAACCTCACTCACATAATCTGCACCAAAGAAAGATTCACACAGAAGTGAAGATGAGGCATACTTTGACCTTGTGAGAAGTCTCAGTGGGGAAGCTAGGAGCAGGTGGCAACATTAAGAGGCGGTGCATGCTTTAGTTTTGTACTTTAGCATGATACTTCCAAAGGCTGGTGTTCCAGAAAGCAGAATTTAAAATGAGCTTGTCAGCAATCTTCAACTGTGCACAACTCCATATGAAGAAATAAATATTGTCTAGATGGATCCCCCAATACTGCAGCTGCTGCCACAGTAGCTATAACTATCTTGCTCCTACTGGATGAGAAACACAGTAATGCCCTCTCTTTAGTCACTGGACTTCTCCAAACATATTCATGGACACATAAACAATCCAGCAATCCCTTAAGTTGCTGTCTTAGAAAGGGGAGCTGCATTCTTCGCTCCAACCTACAGAGGCTACAGAGGGCCAAGCAACACAGGAACCATTTCAAAGTGAGGTATGAGTATATTGCTTTCCAATGGAAAGATAGACTAGTAGCTGTGCCATATGAACTTCAGTTCCTGGACATTCACCCTTTTGGGAGAAAGTTGAGATGGCTGCTTTTCAATGGGTACAGCCTCTCTGCAACCTTGGCCCTATTTCCTAGCTCTTAGAGGGTGAATAGCAAGCAAACTTTTCCAGTAGAAGGATGTGTTTCCAGATGCCAAAAATGCATTTGGCCATGGAACTTCCTGCAGAAGGCCTCTGGGCGAGCCTCTGTGTTATTGCATGGTTGTGGGTTGCTAGGTCTGGGATAACCTGGGGCAGGCTGCATTGCTCACCAAATCCGGAAAGTGCTTCAGCACCAGAACACAGGGTGAGCTAGCCTGGATTTTCTGTAAGGGCTGGCACAGCCAACTACATAACTGCCATGTCAAAGACCTCATAGAAGGTATGTCCAGCTGAAAGCATGGAACGACTTAGTCAGACCAGATGGCTGGTCAGTGTGGGAGGGAGCCAGACATCTACCAATGCTTGTTTAAAGTAATCTGAAACACTTTTAAATATTAATTTCTTAAAAAATTTTTTTCACCTGATTCTAAACAGCAGAGAAATCAAGCATATGTAGCTAGGAAGAATTCATCCCAGGGGAAGCTGTCTTGCACATGTTTGTTTGTTTGTTGGTTGGTTGGTTGGTTTTCCTGTGTTCCAGTTAGCTATACTTCTAAAAGATTCTAGGCTGAGACATCCTCAGGATGAACTACATCAATGGTGCCAGTGCCAACCTCGATCTCCCGAGAGTGGGAAACCGGATTGGATCGAAAATGTGATCTTCTTGATTACTAGAACAAGCAGAGTGCCCTCCAGTTGTCCCAGTCAGAGCAAGGCTTGGGTTGGCATCCCTCAGTGAAATGAACTTTCCCTACTTTGGATGGATACCTCTGGAGTCACCAGTATGTCTTGACAGTGGCTAGATGGCTCAGAGAACTTTCTTTATTTGACTTATGGGAGTTGACATTTGGGTTTTCATATTTCGACACAATGAAACAGCAAGGGAAGTCTGTCTCCACGGCTGCTCAGTGCGCACATGGGAATTAGGGTGTACTCAGAAGATGTTCACACAAGACAGTGAGAGAAATTACATGATTTTACAGACCAGCAGCTTTGATGTTATTCCCTGTCTCTGGCTTGCATAATTGCCATTGTCCCCTAATGGTCTCCCCTCAGTTGGTTCTCAACATAGCAGCCAAAACCCAGCTGTTCAGTTCGAAGTCACATCATGTCACTGCTTTGCTCAGAACCTTCCAAGGGCTTCACGCCTCACCCAGAGAAATTAAAAGCCAAAGTCTTTATGATAACCTATAAAGCCTTACTGATTCTAACTTCATTTCTTATTACTCTTCCTCTTTTTTCCACTCTGCTCAGCCTCACTGGCCTTCTTGGTCTTCCTTGGCACATTCCTGCCACAGGGCCTTTGCTCTTCCTTCTTTGTTTGTCTAACTATGCACTTGCTTTCTTAAAGTTTCGAGCTTTGCTCCAATGGGATCTTCTCGGTGAGACTTTTTCTGACCCCTCTTAACCAGCTAACACCCTTTTCTCTACTTCCTTGCCTAATTTTTCTCTCTGGGATTTATCAATGTTAAATAGCTCACAAGTTTTAGTTTTTTGTCTCTTCTGGATAGACAATCTCTAAGAGCAAAAATGGTCCAGAGAGATGAAATGATTTGTCCAAGAAATTAGTCAACCTATGACAAAATCAAGGCTGCAACTCAAGTCTGTGACTCCTAGTCTGGTATTCTTTCCACCATCTTATCTTCATAAAAGGACAGCAGGCCCATGATTAATTTTATGGGTCAGAACACCAAAAAAAAATCCTTATATATTTTATCCCATCACCCTACATGTGAATGTGAAATGTACACCTCCCATTGCATTAGATCAGGGGTCCCCAAACTTTTTACACAGGGGGCCAGTTCACTGTCCCTCAGACCGTTGGAGGGCCGGACTATAAAAAAAACCTGAACAAATCCCTATGCACACTGCACATATCTTATTTTAAAGTAAAAAAACAAAACGGGAACAAATACAATATTTAAAATAAAGAACAAGTAAATTTAAATCAACAAACTGACCAGTATTTCAATGGGAACTATGGGCCTGTTTTTGGCTAATGAGATGGTCACTGTCTGGTTCCATATTTGTCACTGCTAGCCATAACAAGTGATATGGTGAACTTCCGGAGCCGTGACGCGTGCGTCCCACATCACTGTACATGAGCAACGCCGTGCTTTGAAGACTGCCACATACAGTACTCTCACTGACCACCAATGAAAGAGATGCCCCTTTGGAAGTGCGGCGGGGGCCGAATAAATGGCCTCAGGGGGCTGCATGCGGCCGCAGGCCGTAGTTTGGGGACCCCTGCATTAGATGATCTAAGAGAATTCAGTTCCGTATTCTCAGGAGCAAACGACAGGCTTTTCCAATAGCCTGAAATGATATGAAACCTGCTTTTCTTTCACACTTGCTCCACTTTCCTTTCAAATTCCACTTCTTTCCCTCACTCATTATTTAGACAGAAGGTCTTAATCCCAGGCCCTGTCCACACCATGCCTGAGCCTTGCGACTATGTAGGTCCTGGCTTGCCGAACAGCCAAGCATTTTCTCAAGAATCTAAAATTGATTAAACCCTGATTGGAATAAAATTTGTTTTTACAATTCACATCTTGAAATCAAATTTAAACTTCTGCAATGTGCATAGAGAGAAGTCAAATAATAAGTTGATAGTGAAATTGCTGTCCCTCGTACAGCCCAGGAACCACACGGGAGTATGGTTTACCCGGACCGAGAGGTGATGATGGGCTTGACAGTGTGATGGGCTGGAGGCTGGATGCTGATCACGCTAGGACGCAAGTATGTTTCTCTAGAAATGATTTCCTGGAAATGAAATTACTTCACGACATTAAACTCTTGGGTATGCCTTCATTTGTCCATCTATAACATTAGGGTGGGTAGTGAGGTTGGATGAACTCGATGACAGGATGAACTTTGAGATACATTGAAGCCCTTGAATCACTTTATTCCATTTTAACCAAAATGACTCCAAGTCTGCTTTTCAGAGTTCTAGTTATGAGGAGAAAAAAAGTCTATGCGTTCTTGCATTATAAATGGTCTAATGCCTCCTAATATATTCCCTACTTAGAGATCACAATATATTGGCTTATTAAATGAACCAAGAAGTTTTGTAGTAAGTAGATTTTGTTTAAATAGCTGTTGTCCAAATTTATTTTATTGTGGAATGGTTCTTTTCTCACAAGAATTTCCTTGCCTAGTGTTCTAAAGTTGTAAGACAGCAATGAATGAAAAACAAAAGAATAATTACCTGGAAGAATGAGGCAAATTTCTTATCTGCTAACATGGGAACAGGATTCTGTAATTTGTGACAGCAGTCTCTAGAGAGTATAAAAACAGGACGTGATAAATATGATTTATAGTCACATAAGAAAAGCTATGTGGAGGGGTAACTATGGAAAAAAAATGAAACATGATATATGCTTTGACATTTAGAAATAATTCCAAGGTAGCTCACCTGCTAGCTCGTTAAAAACTATATTATCTTAAAAAGTTTAGTTAAACTGAGGATAAATTCCTATATTACATAAATACTACTGCATTTGTTCATTTAGGTTCAAATATCATACAGGATTCATGACAGAGACACTGAAGTCACACACATTCCTTGCAATGGCAGCAATCCCCAGTTGCATAACCATGTTTTCAGTAAAGTCCTTTCTTACACATTCTCGTATTTGAGTAACTCAACTATTCTGATTTTCATTTCAGGTTTATAGATAAAGAAAAAAAATTCAGAGAGGCTAGGTGTAGTGGGTGTAGTGTAGTACCCACAGTCCCCTTTTTTTTTTTTACAGAGACAGAGAGAAGAATGGATAGGGACAGACAGAGAGGAACAGAGAGAGATGAGAAGCATCATTAGTTTTTCATTGCGACACCTTAGTTGTTCATTGATGGCCTTCTCATATGTGCCTTGACCATGGGGCTACAGCACAGTGAGTGAACCCTTGCTTGAGCCAGCGACCTTGGGTTCAAGCTGGTGAGCTTTTGCTCAAACCAGATGAGCCCGCACTCAAGCTGGCGACCTTGGGGACTCGAACCTGGGTCCTCCGCATCCCAGTCCAACACTCTATCCACTGCATCACTGCCTGGTCAGGCCACACTCCTTTAGTACCAAGGCTTCCCTGCCTTTTCTTTCTCCTGTCAAAATTGTAGGCTGCTGATGGATACAGCAGGGTCTCTCCTCACGCAAGGGAATTGTTTGCACAAAGTCAGCTCCCCTTCCTGGGAGAGCCAACATCTACTGACTTGTTAAGAAAAGGGTGCAGAGCTTTATCCCCTTGTCTTAATTAAGAACCTCTCTGAAGGGCTACCCCACATTCACACTCCTTGAATTTTCCATAGCAAATGTATCACAATTTACCCTTTGCCTCTTCCTAGTCTTAGTTCCCTCACTTCCTCTTAGATGTGGGTGGCCAGGACCTCCCCAGTGAACATCTTGTATGTACATCTCTGCCTTAATGCCTGGTTTCTGGGCAGCCCACCCTGATGATTCCAATCATCTTGACTAAAACCACCCTACTAGCAAACAACAGAACCAGAACAATGAATTCCATGCTCTGTCAGCACACCAGTCTGCCACCTGGCGGGTGATTGGACCTATGAATGAAGGTGACCTCCACAACCACATCTCCTGCCTTGGGCCCCTCAGCTGCTAGCTTCCATCACACTAACCTCCTTTGTCTTCCTTGCACAGGCCAAACCAAACACTATTTAAGGCTTTGTACACTATCTCCTCTCTGTCTGGAAATGTCTTCCTCCAGATCATCACATGGTTAGCTCTGTATTATCTTTTGGGGCTCAGCTCCAGGGCCATCACTTCCAAGGTGCCTTCCCTGACCATCCAGTACCATGTACTCCCTCTCCTCTGGTCTTTTTTCCCTAGCACAACACTCTACTCTATAATCATATTCATTCTTACTACTTTGACATGGGTTTATTCACTGCTGTGGGTACTGTCTTCTCCTCCAGAACTTGAGAGCTGGGACTCTGTGAGTATTCTCAATGCTCTGAACAGTAGTTCTCAAAGCAGACCCATATGGATCCCTGATCGAATGACTTTCATAATACTAAGACACTCGATGTCCCTCTCACTCTCTTGACATTTGGCAATGACTGCATGAAAGTGACGGTGGATAAAACTGCTGGCTCCTTAGCATGAGCCTAGCAGTGACATCAAACGGTACAGAAATCATTGCATTCCTCACTGCCATATCCTTGCAGAAGAGAAAAATAAATGGAGGGTCTGTTTCATTAAAGAAGGTCTTCTGGTAGACAAGATAAAAATAATTGCTCTAAGATTGTGACCCTTGAGTACACATCCATTTAACATTCCTTGAGATGAAAAGAAAGCACCCCTAAAGTATCCCCTTGCATAACAATGTAGACAGATTATCTCAAGTAAAAGCATTTTTGTGATTGTTTGATTACAAGCTGCTCTAGCTGCATTTTTCATAAAACACTGTTGTTACTTGAAAGAATGACCCAACAGTCAAGCTATGGTTATCTATATTTGGGTATCTGGCAGACATTTTCTCAAAAATGAATCACAATGCCACTTCAAGGAAAATAGCTAACAATAGTTTCCCTGTGATAAAATTAAAAATTTCAAGTGAAAACTAGAGTCTTGGAAAACTTGTATCTGCCACCATCATACAGACATTCCCAATACTTAGAAACTTTTCTGATGAAGTTGATGGTGATATTAACAAACATGTGATTTTTTAAAAATTATAGTATGTACAGTATAATGTAATGTGTCAACTTTTAGGCTATCTGGATAACTCAACGAACTATCATTTTCCAAGTGTATAATGCACAGGAGGTTACAAAATTATGCATAGTTAGAGGATACATTCCGAGTGCAAGATAAACCAATAGATTTCAATGTAACAGAGTTCATTGTATCAATTCAAATTTCTAATTGCAACTAACTTTTAAGAACTTACTGCTAATTGAGTTTTACTTAAGCGTCAAAGATTATCCACAATTATCTAAAAAGGCTATTAAAATACTTCCCTATTTCCAACTACATAACTATATGAGAAACAGATTTTCTTTACATACTTGGACCAAAACATAACAGATTGAATGCCGAGTATCAGAATTCATCTGTCAGATAAAGCCAGACACTTATGGCAAAAATGTAAAAGGGTATCACTTTTCTCACTATTTTTTTTTGTTTTTGAAATAAAATAAAGCTATTTTATAACATTTATAAATGTTATTAGTGTTACTATTAATTTAAAATCAATTGACCAATATTTTTTTAATTTCTTAGTTTTAATTTATAAATTGATACCAGATAAAATCCACATAAACAAAAGCAGTTGGGGATCCTCAATGATTTTTAAAGCTGTATCGGGACCCTGAGATAAAAAATGTTTGAGAACCTTCAGCACAGAATCAGTATTGGCATAGAGTTAACATTAAAAAATGACTTACTAGACGTCACGGAAATGGCGCCATGAGAAGCGCGTCCGACAGCTCTCCCCTAAATCACAACAAATTTATCAACTAGAAACAGAAAAATTTATCCTCGGAGCATTCCGGAGTTCCACACAAACTGAAAGCAAAAGGACTGTTATCACTTGAATCTGAGAGACGAGGGTGTGGAGGAAGCTACCGCAGCGACGCTCATTCAAGCCGCGAGGGAGTGCGCCTGCGTGCTATCAATAAGACCACCCTCAGATGCCGATAAGAAAGAGGAAATCGAATATTATGGATACAAAAGAAAGAGAGGTAACACAAATAGATGTGGAAAAATCTATGGAGAAAAGACTTAACATATTGGAAGCCTTGGAGCTAAATGACAGAGAATTTAAAATAGAAATCTTAAAAATACTCAGAGATATACAGGAAAACACAGAAAGGCAATATAGGGAGATCAGAAAACAACTCAATGAACACAAAGAATATATTACCAAGGAAATTGAAACTATAAAAACAAATCAAACAGAAATGAAAAACTCAATTCACGAGCTGAAAAACGAGGTAACAAGCTTAGCTAACAGAACAGCCCAGATTGAAGATAGGATTAGTGAAATAGAAGACAAACAACTTGAGGCACAACAGAGAGAAGAAGAAAGAGACTCAAAAATAATAAAAAATGAGAAAGCCCTACAGGAATTGTCTGACTCCATCAGAAAGAATAACATAAGAATAATAGGTATATCAGAGGGAGAAGAGAAAGAAAATGGAATGGAGAATATACTCAAACAAATAATAGACGAGAACTTCCCAAGCCTGTGGAAGGAACTAAAGCCTCAAATTCAAGAAGCAAACAGAACACCAAGTTTTCTTAACCCCAACAAACCCACTCCAAGGCACATCATAATAAAGATGACACAAACCAATGACAAAGAAAAAATTCTTAAGGCAGCCAGGGAAAAGAAGAGTACAACATATAAAGGAAGGCCTATTAGATTATCATCAGATTTCTCAGCAGAAACTCTACAAGCTAGAAGAGAGTGGACCCCAATATTTAAAGCCCTGAAAGAGAGGAACTTTCAGCCAAGAATACTATACCCATCAAAGCTATCCTTCAAGTATGAAGGAGATATAAAAACATTCACAAATACAGAAAAGATGAGAGAATTTATCAACAGAAAGCCCCCACTCCAGGAAATACTAAGGGGGGTTTTCCAACCAGATTCAAAGAACAAAAGAAAACAACACCACAAGTAACAGCTCCACCAAGAACACAATAAAACCAAACTTAAACTGTGACAACAAAGGAAAAAAAGGGGGGAGAGGACGGAGATTAACAGTAGCAAAGGATGATGAAGTGCAGAAATACATATAAGATAGGGTACTACAATGAATATGGTAGGTACCCTTTTCATTACTTAATGGTAACCACCCTTAAAAAAACCACCACAAAAACACTTGACTTAAAAAAGGTAGCAACAGAGGAAAGAAGTATGGAACACAAACAAACAAAAACAAATGATAGAAAAACAAAAGAGAAGAATCAAACTAGATACAAAACTAACAGAAAGCAATTTATAAAATGGCAGTAGGGAACCCACAAGTGTCAATAATTACACTAAATGTAAATGGATTAAACTTACCAATAAAAAGACACAGAGTAGCAGAATGGATTAAAAAAGAAAATCCAACTATATGCTGCCTACAAGAAACACATCTAAGCAACAAGGATAAAAACAAATTCAAAGTGAAAGGCTGGAAAACAATACTCCAAGCAAACAACACCCAAAAAAAAGCAGGTGTAGCAATACTCATATCTAATAATGCTGACTACAAGACAGAAAAAGTACTCAGAGACAAAAATGGTCATTTCATAATGATTAAGGGGAAGTTGAATCAAGAAGACATAACAATCCTTAATATATATGCACCAAACCAAGGAGCACCAAAATATATAAGACAGCTACTTATTGACCTTAAAACAAAAACTAACAAAAATACAATCATACTTGGAGACCTCAATACACCGCTGACGGCTCTAGATCGGTCATCCAAACAGAGAATCAATAAAGATATAGTGGCCTTAAATGAAATACTAGAACACCTGGATATGATAGACATCTACAGGACACTTCATCCCAAAGCGACAGAGTATACATTTTTCTCTAGTGTACATGGAACAGTCTCAAGAATTGACCATATGTTGGGCCACAAAGACAATATCAGCAAATTTAGAAAAATTGAAGTTGTACCAAGCATATTTTCTGATCATAAAGCCTTGAAACTAGAATTCAACTGCAAAAAAGAGGGGGAAAAACCCACAAAAATGTGGAAACTAAACAACATACTTCTAAAAAATGAATGGGTCAAAGAAGAAATAAGCGCAGAGATCAAAAGATATATACAGACAAATGAAAATGAAAATACGACATATCAGAATCTCTGGGATGCAGCAAAAGCAGTAATAAGAGGAAAGCTCATATCACTTCAGGCCTATATGAACAAACAAGAGAGAGCCGAAGTAAACCACTTAACTTCACACCTTAAGGAACTAGAAAAAGAAGAACAAAGACAACCCAAAACCAGCCGAAGAAAGGAGATAATAAAAATCAGAGCAGAAATAAATGAAACAGAGAACAGAAAAACTATAGAAAAAATCAATAAAACAAGGAGCTGGTTCTTTGAAAAGATCAACAAAATTGACAAACCCTTGGCAAGACTCACCAAGGAAAAAAGACACAGGACTCAAATAAATAAAATCCAAAATGAAAGAGGAGAGATCACCACAGACATCATAGAAATACAAAGAATTATTGTAGAATACTATGAAAAATTATATGCCACCAAATACAACAATCTAGAAGAAATGGATAAATTCCTAGAACAATACAACCTTCCTAGACTGAGTCATGAAGAAGCAGAAAGCCTAAACAGACCAATCAGCAGGGAGGAAATAGAAAAAACTATTAAAAATCTCCCCAAAAATAAAAGTCCAGGCCCAGACGGTTATACTAGTGAATTCTATCAAACATTCAAAGAAGACTTGTTCCTATTCTACTCAAAGTCTTCCAAAAAATTGAAGAAGAAGCAATACTTCCAAACACATTTTATGAGGCCAACATAACCCTCATACCAAAACCTGGCAAGGATGGCACAAAGAAAGAAAACTACAGACCAATATCTCTAATGAATACAGATGCTAAAATACTAAACAAAATACTGGCAAACCGAATACAACAACATATTAAAAAAATAATACATCATGATCAAGTGGGATTCATCCCAGAATCTCAAGGATGGTTCAACATACGCAAAACGGTTAATGTAATACACCATATCAACAAAACAAAGAACAAAAACCACATGATCTTATCAATAGATGCAGAAAAGGCTTTTGATAAAATACAACACAATTTTATGTTTAAGACTCTCAACAAAATGGGTATAGAAGGAAAATATCTCAACATGATAAAGGCCATATATGATAAACCATCAGCCAACATCCTATTAAACGGCATAAAACTGAGGACTTTCTACCTTAAATCAGGAACAAGACAGGGTTGTCCACTCTCTCCACTCTTATTCAACGTGGTGCTAGAAGTTCTGGCCAGAGCAATCAGACAAGACAAAGAAATAAAAGGCATCCATATCGGAAAAGAAGAAGTAAAGCTATCACTTTTTGCTGATGATATGATCCTATACATCGAAAACCCGAAGGACTCCACAAAAAGATTATTAGAAACAATAAACCAATACAGTAAGGTCGCAGGATACAAAATTAACATACAAAAGTCCATAGCCTTTCTATATGCCAACAATGAAATATTAGAAAACGAACTCAAAAAAATAATCCCCTTCACGATTGCAACAAAAAAAATAAAATACCTAGGAATAAACATAACAAAGAACGTAAAGGACCTATATAATGAAAATTACAAAGCATTGTTAAGGGAAATCGAAAAAGATACAATGAGATGGAAAAATATTCCTTGTTCTTGGATAGGAAGAATAAATATAATCAAAATGGCCATATTACCCAAAGCAATATACAAATTTAATGCAATTCCCATCAAAATCCCTATGAGATTTTTTAAAGAAATGGAACAAAAAATCATCAGATTTATATGGAACTATAAAAAACCCCGAATAGCCAAAACAATCCTAAGGAAAAAGAATGAAGCTGGGGGCATTACAATACCTGACTTTAAACTATATTATAGGGCCACGATAATCAAAACAGCATGGTATTGGCAGAAAAATAGACACTCAGACCAATGGAACAGAATAGAAAGCCCAGAAATAAAACCACATATATATGGTCAAATAATCTTTGATAAAGGGGCCAACAACACACAATGGAGAAAAGAAAGCCTCTTCAACAAATGGTGTTGGGAAAACTGGAAAGCCACATGCAAAAGAATGAAACTCGACTACAGCCTGTCCCCGTGTACTAAAATTAATTCAAAATGGATCAAAGACCTAAATATAAGACCTGAAACAATAAAGTACATAGAAGACATAGGTACTAAAATCATGGACCTGGGTTTTAAAGAACATTTTATGAACTTGACTCCAATGGCAAGAGAAGTGAAGGCAAAGATAAATGAATGGGACTACATCAGAATTAAAAGTTTTTGCTCAGCAAGAGAAACTGATATCAAAATAAACAGCCAACTGTATGGGAACTGATATTTTCAAACGACAGCTCAGATAAGGGCCTAATATCCAAAATTTACAAAGAACTCATAAAACTCAACAACAAACAAACAAACAATCCAATAAAAAAATGGGAAGAGGACATGAACAGACACTTCTCCCAGGAAGAGATACAAATGGCCAACAGATATATGAAAAGATGCTCAGCTTCATTAGTTATTAGAGAAATGCAAATCAAAACTACAATGAGATACCACCTCACTCCTGTTAGATTAGCTATTATCAACAAGACGGGTAATAGCAAATGTTGGAGAGACTGTGGAGAAAAAGGAACCCTCATTCACTGTTGGTGGGACTGTAAAGTAGTACAGCCATTATGGAGGAAAGTATGGTGGTTCCTCAAAAAACTGCAAATAGAACTACCTTATGACCCAGCAATCCCTCTACTGGGTATATACCCCAAAACCTCAGAAACATTGATACGTGAAGACACATGTAGCCCCATGTTCATTGCAGCACTGTTCACAGTGGCCAAGACATGGAAACAACCAAAAAGCCCTTCAATAGAAGACTGGATAAAGAAGATGTGGCACATATACACTATGGAATACTACTCAGCCATAAGAAATGATGACATCAGATCATTTACAGCAAAATGGTGGGATCTTGATAACATTATAAGGAGTGAAATAAGCAAATCAGAAAAAAACAAGAACTACATGATTCCATACATTGGTGGAACATAAAAATGAGACTAAGAGACATGGACAAGAGTGTGGTGGTTACCAATGGTGGGGGAGGAGGGAGGACATGGGAGGGAGGGAGGGAGAGAGTTAGGGGGAGGGGGAGGGGCACAGAGAACTAGATAGAGGGTGATGGAGGACAATCTGACTTTGGGCGAGGGGTTTGCAACATAATTTGATGACAAAATAACCTAGACATGTTTTCTTTGAATATATGTACCCTGATTTATTAATGTCATCCCATTACCATTAATAAAAATTTATTAAAAAAAATGACTTACTGAATAATTTCAATATTTATAAAAGGAAATAGGTAATAAAAATAAACTCTCAGTTGGATTATAGATTGTGTCTCCGCACATTACATAAATAGAATATTGTATCCATCTGAGTGAATAAGTACTCTTTCCTGGTGTCAAGAAAGAGAATATTTATCCTGAGTTTGATGGTCTTGAAAGGAAATCTCTATTTCCTACAGACAGCCAAAATCTCAGGTATTTTTAGGACACAGGAAGTCTGTCAGCTAAAAATTTTTTCTCATAGGTCAGCCTTGCCCAGTAGTGTTCTTTACCTGTAGCCAAGGAACATTTATGAAAGGGAAGACTTTCAGCAGAGTCCCAGACAACTAATGGGTTCGTATCTAAGCTCTACCCATCAGAATGCCCAAAGACATGGAGAAAAATGCTGTTGAAACAAGAAATGTGCTTTGGAAACCCAGACAGTTGAAGGCCTTCTTTAATAGAAATGATCAAATCAAAGTTACAGGAGCACCAAGCTGCCACTCTTCCTCAAGCTCCCCTCTTGAATCAGGACATGACAACCAGAGAGAAGAAAAAAAAAAAAAAGCCCTAAGATTATCAACTGAACTGAAAATCCTTTGGAGCAACAGTGTTAGAAAAGCTAAAATTAAGCAGGACTGAGGTGAGCTTTATGAATATTGAGACTCAAAAAATGACAATGGGGTTTTCTGCCCACCATTTTCTGGAGTCGGCCCTGGGACTTTCAACAGTGTGAAAGCGGGCTTATTCTACGGCCACATTTTGAGCAATAGTCCTGACCGGCTTTCATAAGCAAAGTACAGGAGGTTTGCTTCAAATTTTGGAACAAGAAGATTGCTTATATCTGAATTACAGTAATATTTTGATTAACTAGAACCAAAGGAACAACACCTTTCAATTAGACAGATACTTTTTATCATACATTTAAAAAAAAAAAAACAAAGAGAAGTAATAAAAAATAAAACCCAAGTGACATAAATAATTTCATAAGAGGGAAAGGACTGCTTGCAGGGAGTATCCAGGGTCAAACATCCTTGCAGCTCAGTCTTCTGCTCTCTCCGTGTTCAGTGCAATTGATATAAGAGAAACAATGGCTCAGAATGGTGACTCAGAGGCAGTAGAGGTCCAAGCACTCACCCATTCCTCATGTGTTTCAGAAAGTTAATAGACATAATTTATTACTGAAAACTTTGTGTCATGTCTTGAGATAACTGAGAAGTCTATGAGATTTTACAAGGCTAGACTGCAAACTGTTGTGATATACTCCCCTGCCTGGTGGGACAGCCTCATAGCTAGCCAGCATCAGTTTCTTTGCTACTCATAACAGTTACTTTGTTACTAATAACAGCTAAAATATTGAAGGTGGATACATGATCATCTTTATAATACCAAAAGAGATAATATTTTTTTTAAATGTCATGTGTTTTACTTATTTCTTTCTAATACGTACTTGACCTTCACTCTACTTGACCTGGTCACCCATTTGCAGAGAAGTGGGAATATTACAAAGGAGTCCATAATGAAAGATGAGGGGGTGTGTTCATTCAAAATAAGATTTCAAAGCAAGAGAGATGTTAATTTGGAGTTTTTATTTTGAAGGTTTTCTAATCCCTTTGACTCTCTTTTAGAATGGGCTGTTCCTGGAAGACCCAGCTCTAAGACTTCTCCAGTGGGGTGGTGAATATACCCCTTCACATATGACAGGAGCTTGTCAATATACAGTACTTGAAAGTGAACAAAATAAAAGTCATTATCTCTCTCTCCATATACTCTTATGCCAACCTTAGCAAAAGGGGAAAGCAGAGACAGAAAGCAAAGCAGAGTGGGGGGTATCTTGTTCCTAACTGCCCATCTGAGGCTCTGGGAAGGTGACAAGTTATGGTATCATCCTAAAACATAGTCATCCAAGTAGGTAGGACAGAGCAGTGTGACCAGGGTGACCAGGCTGAAGGTGGCCTTGAGCTGAGATATTTTTGAAGCTTCCTTCTGTTCCCATTTAGGGTAAATGTAGAGTTGAGAGCCAACAGGCCTGTGGTTGGGTCTTTTCTATGGTCTGTGGATAACATGATCCTGTAGCAGAAGCTGGGTGAGTCTTTTCACCAGGGAAACAAGAGGAAGCCAATTTTGCGAAGAAGAAAATAGACAACTCTTCCCCAGGATGGTTAGCATTAGAAGCAACAATATGCTGGCAAGAATGAAGGGTTTGGAGGGTAAAGAGAAGAGAATTTAGAGACCTGACCCCAGTCAACCTGAATAGACTGGCCTTTCAATATAAGTAAAAATTATTTATGGGTATGCAAAACTTTATCGAGGAGAAAATGAGATGAGGATATTATTTTGAAAATAAATTATGTGCTTTACGCTTTTTCCCAGTACATGGCTCAGCATAGCCATCTGCAGATAAAAGAAATTAGGAAGGCTGCAATTAGAATGCAAAGAAAAAGCCCATTAATAATTTTTAAAATTGGCCCCTTTTATAATGGCCTTCTTCTCGCTCATCTGCATAGCAATGCGCTTACTGGAATGTGGAAGGGGCGGAGTCTGAGCCCCAGCAGTGAATCATACATACATTATACATGACCCACAATGGACCTGTTTGTCTCTCAGTGCTTGATCTTGGCACATCCCAGGTCATCTGTCAAAAATGTAAGTGACACATATCACGTGTGCCTTGGCAGGAAAAAGACTAAGAACAACTGCTTTCAATGGTGAACCTGTATAGTTTGGGTAATAAGCAGCTCGAAGGGGTACTGGGAAGAGACAGAAAGCTGGACTCTGTGGTCTTGGGCACGTTCCTTCACCTCTCTGAGCCTCAGTGTTCCCTCGTGTGGAAAGAGGCAGTTGAATGATATTTAAGAGACCTTGCAGAGAGAAAACCTGCGACTCTTCAACGCCTAAGCACACAAGGCTGAGTCCCCTCCCAGCCTCCGAGTGTGCCAGACAAGACGCAGCTGGGTGCAGCACGGCCCCCTGGCTGACCAGCGTCCCAGACAAGGGCTGCACTGGGGCTCAGCAAGACGCCTGGGGAAGAGGTCACTTGGTTATGTCACCTCTGGGCTTCCTTTCTTCCCTAACACTTCATTAACGTCTCCCACTCCAACGCCCCCAAACACCACAAAATACTCAAGATGCTCTCCTTTATCAAAAAGTGCTCTCAGTTAAGCGAACACCACTCATGTATCCTCTGGTTGGACTGAAGCCGGATATTACCACTCCTAAGGAGGAGTGAGGTTCCTGCTCGCCTGTGCACCACCCCATGGGATGCGACCCTTCCAGGCTTCTGTGCCTGCCTATTCTGTCTCCTGCTGCAGTTCACCAAGCCCCCTAACCCCTCAGGCCCTCCTCCCAGGGAACTGAGTTTGTCCTCTAGGACAGAGCCCAAATGCATGCCACCTCTCTGGTACAGGCATCCTGGTCCTGTCTCCCAGGCAGAATCATTTGCTCTTCCCTTGGGCTCTGGCAGCATTTAGGGACATGCCAGGTGCCTCCCTGCTCCTCTGGCTTCCACCAGACCTTCACCTGGCTGACTCCTAATAAGTCCTCATTCTAAATGTCAGTGCCTCAGAAAGGCCAGGTCTGAACAGCCTGAACTTCCAGTCCCTTTCTCAGTTGTTCCCTAACCCTCTTTAAATTTTTTCCATCACACCCATCCCCTCTGCGGTTACCATATTCAGTGTTTTATGTTTATTGTCTGTCTCTCCTCACAAGAAAGGGGGTTCCGAGTGGGGTGGGGACCTCCTCTGATTCATTGCAGTGTCCCTGGCACCTGGAACACCTAGTTCTTGGGTGGTAGAGCTTTAGGTAGAATCCAGGTTCCAGCCCTAACTCAGGGGCTGTTTCTTCTGTCCCTCCAGAGTGTGGAGATCAGGAGCACGGGATTTGCAAGGAGCCAACTCTTGACCCTAACCTCAGTTCTAATACATGGTAATCGTGTGTCACTGAGCAAGCCGCTCCATCACTCAGAGCCTTACTTTTCTCATCTGTAAAAATGGGAGCAGCTATACCTGCCTCGCATAATGTTTGGCAAGCTCCTAGCATGATGCCTGACATGTGGTAAGGACTCAGGGAATGTTAGTCATCACTAATCTAACTGCTATGATCTCCTTCCGAACTCTGGAATGTTTGGGTTGGCTGACTCCAAATTTACATTCTGGATGCTGAATGTATTTGGTGAGAGCTTAGACCCAAACCTTTGCCTCTTGATTTCCTGTACCCTATTTCTACTCCGGCCACAAGTAGCCTTGCCACTAAACTTTCTTTTTTTTATTTTTTATTTTTTTTTTTTTATTTATTTATTTTTAGAGAGGAGAGAGAGACAGAGAGAGAGAAGGGGGGAGGAGCTGGAAGCATCAACTCCCATATGTGCCTTGACCAGGCAAGCCCAGGGTTTCGAACCGGCAACCTCAGCGTTTCCAGGTTGACGCTTTACCCGCTGCGCCACCACAGGTCAGGCTCCACTAAACTTTCAAAAAGACGGTGACCTGACCAGGGTTACCCACGGACACTTAAATTTAGTAGACTGTGAATGCAGTGCTTGGAGAAAGGGCTGCTCCTCTGAGCAGTTTTTCTGATGAATTAAGAGGTCCACCAGAGAAACTCTGTCCAGAGTCATGGACAATCCGACTAGGAGTCGAGGGTACCCTCCCTGCCGCTTTGGTGACACACAGGGTGGGGAACTCAACTGAATTGTGATGATCCTGAACCTGCAGTGCTGAAGGGGGGTCACTCGGAACCTAAGTTACTACCATTCTACCCAACTGACACTGAGCAGGGCTTGTAGATAGATCCCAGCAATGATAACGCCAGGAGGTTAACTGTAAAAACACACTGTTTATCAAGCCCTGACGCCTGCTGCTTCCTTACTCTTATTTCTTTAGCCTAAAAGTAAAAGAAATAAAGAGAGAAAAAGAGAAGGAAGGAAGGAAGAAAGGAAGTAAGGGAGGGAGGGAGGGAGCGAAGGGGAGAGAGAGAGAGAGAGAGAGAGAGAGAGAGAGAGAGAGAGAGAAAGAAAGAAAGAAAGAAAGAAAGAAAGAAAGAAAGAAAGAAAGAAAGAAAGAAAGAAAGAAAGAAAGAAAGAAAGAAAGAGGGAAAGGGGGAAAGAAAGAAGGAAGAGAACGCGAGAAGGCACCTAGATAACTAAGGGCTATATAGCTCACTGGGCTTGAGTTAACTAAGAGGTTTACTATCATTCACATCAGGCAAACCACTGCTTTGCTTCTTTGTCTGAACTGACCTGAAATAAGAAAAAAGGGTCTATTTTTTCTACTTGACTTTCAATACCTATGTTGACCTGACTTTTGTTGATCTGTGAACCTCACTCTCTGTGTCTGTCCTCAAGGCTCTGGGTGAGAGATTCATTCTAGAGCCCACCTAAAATATTAGCATTTTTGGATCCTGGCTAGCAGAAAGGTGAATGTTTCTATTGTTCAGTTAGAAAATTTTCCATATTGCTGACACAGGCGGCCCCACATGCCAGGGAGGATCTGTGCAGATGGATAGTTTATGGAGGAGGCTAGAAGAGGGAAAGAAGGACAGAGGCAAGGTGGCCGGGGGTCAGCAGAAGGTCAGGGAGGGCAAGAGAACAGTGGCCCACGGCAAGGCTGACCGAAGCTCTTGGCTGCAGCCCCCAGTGCTGAGAGCACAGGCTTTTGCTCTTGGCCTGAGAAAACCTTCACAGGGGCCTAAATAAAACTTTTTAACTTAAAAAACTTCAGCAGTAATGAGTTCCAGCTGTGTGGCAGAGCAAATTCCCAAGTCCAAATAGTTTCCCTAGAAAGAAACAATTGTGTCTGCCCCAGCCTCCTTAACTCCTTCATTCCTGAGGGAGAAACACACATGCCTAGTCTCTGGTCCCTCGGAAAGGGGATGCGGGGAGCAGCTTTGGTGGCCTTTGCCAGGTGGGCCTGGAGCAGGTTCGTGGCCTTTCCTAGCCCCACTGAATCACTGAACTAGGCCAAGGCTCTCTCCCCGTGGCTCACCCCAGCCCTGCACACGGCTGTCATCTCCATCAGGGGTTACAAACCTGAGTCCACTGCACCAGGCCTGCTGCTTGCGCGTTTTTACAAATAGAGTGTTACTGGGACACAGCCATGCCTATTCACCTACGTACTGTTGATGGCTGCTTTTCTGCTACTTTGGAGTTGAGTGCTTGTGACAAAGAGAATATGGCCCACACAGTCTAACATAAGCACCTGGTCCTTTACTCAAAAAGTTTTTAGAGCTCTGGTTAAATAAAATGTAAGGTTCCTCAAAGCTTGTCTGTCTGTATCAGTGTCAAAGCTTTGGTCTTCTTTCACCATGGAATTGGGTGAACAAATGCCTTTAGGTATCATAGAGTCCAATCCGTTTTAGATAGGGAAGTAAGGTTCCCAAAGTAAAGGTCCTCGTCCAGGGTTAGGTAATGATAGTACTGAGTTTCTTTCCTCACCCTCCTACCTCCCAGACCTGTACCCTACCAGCTGCCTCCCCAACAAGGAAGCTTATCTGCACAGCAGATGAACCAAAGTGTCAGATAGGTCTTTGCCCTCTAAGCTCAATAGCAAAATACCCACATGAACTGGTTTTCAGAAGGGACATTTTATCAAGCCCTGACGCCTAATCTTCTTGCTATGTTTTGCATGAAAATACTCTAGTGCTTGATAAAATATACTTTGTAAAAAGGGTGTGCAATGTTCTGGTATTTTAATGATTGAGTATTTGCATTTAATGGTTAAATAATTGTTGAACCCTGGATAGAGCCAAAACAAAACAAAACAAAAAACCATGCTCTCTGCTCATTCGATCAAATGCTATGAACAGTGGCAAGAACTAGCCCAGTGATTTTAATGGGCTGCTACACTTATGACACGTACAAAATAAGGTTGTTTTTTTTAAAGCTAAGTTTTAATTTAATTTCTTCTAATAATCTCTCAAGGATAAATTTTGACTTTGACCAAAGAGACCAAAAGTCTGAGAGGGCACATGACAGATTTTTTGAAATGTATGCAATCCTTCCAGTTGTTTTTGAACTTCAATAAAGCAATAACCCAGTAGTATAAGTTCACAATTAACTGGAATTCATCTAAACCAGAGCCCTCAAATAACTGAAATTCTTTTTCCGGGTATACTCTTCCAGTCACTCAACATTTAGGAAAAGAACCTCATAGCAACAAAACAAGTGGATGGAAATTTAGTTTAAAAATTGACAAAGCAACTTCTGGAAAATGTCTTTGGAGTTAGTACAGACATGAAATGGAGAAGATGAGTCATTTCCTGGGATCTCCACAGTGTTAGCTATATGCCCCTTGGATGCCTAGGCAATAGATTTCGGGAAGTAGCCAGAGGAGAGGGTGGAGTCACCAGCTAGAGCTGAAGATGGGACAGAGCTTATGTTCTTACACCCAGCACTGAATCAGACTTCTCCGAACTCAAACCTAGGGACCAACCTGGGTTCTCCTAAGGCACCATGCTCTCTCTCAGAGGTAAAGTAGGTGAACTTGGTAGCTGAATTCTCTTGATTAATGTGCTAGATCTGTTTATTGTCAGTAGTGTAACCTTGAGTAAATTACCTAATCTCTCTCTGTCTTCATTTCCTCACCTGTTAAATGGGAATAATAATATGCCTGCCTGATAGGGTTGCTCTGAGGTTTCAATTAGCCAAGGTCAAGTGCTGAGGACATAGTCTATTACCTCCAAGGTTTTGTACTTGCTGCTCCTTTAGCCTTGAACACCCTCATGCCACTTGGTTAGAATAATGACTTTCACTGACTCTCCCTGTCCTGTCTGTGTCTGCTCCCATACAAGGCTGGGTTGCATTTCCTGCTTCTGGGTTCCCATGAAACCCTATACTACTAATAAGATAATGTATTTACTTGACTGATTCTCCCATTAGGCTGAGTTCTCTGAGAACAGGAATTTGGTCTTAAGCAACCTAGTGTCAAACAAAATGTCCTCCATCTATCTTCCATCTAGCACAATCTATCCACCAAAGCCTAGTTTTAAATGACTACATGATGCATGAATGAATGAACTATGAATAAATCAATACATGAACAAAGAAATCCAAAATTTTATTTTATACCTTCTATTTATCAAATCCTAGGTTGTGTGTCCATGATACAGACTCCTTGTCTAGCTTTGAGTGAATTAGAAAAAAAAAGATCTCCTTAAAAAAAGATCTCTTCTCCTCAAAACTCTTCACTTCCATCTTTCAGAAAATCATCATAATACATTGTTTTTGTTAGAGTGAGACATTTTACTGCCATCTTTTGGGAAGTTTTAATAATAAATTTTAAAAATTTACAGTGCCTGTTGTGTGACGGCTTCCACCTGGGGTTGTGCAATGTCAAATGCACACAAGATGGCGGCCTTGGCTATGGAGCCAGAGTGATTTATTTGGAAATAAATACTTATTTTTCAGAGTTTCTTTGAAACTCAGAAGTCAGACCAAATGTGAACAAGACACTCGGTCTCATTTTTGGATAAGTATTCTGCTGCGAAGGACTGGAAGTCTGTCTAATGCCACACTGGGACACACCATGCTGTCAGTCCTTTTCTCTAGTTCATCCATCTTCCTCCGTCATTCTTACTCTGTGGCTCTTGTTGGCTTTTCCTCCCAGCTGTGAGATGTGTCATGAAAAAAAGCATGAACTAGAGCCAAAAGACTTGGGTTTTGTTTCCAGTTCTACCACTAATTGGTTGAGTGATCTTGGACGAATCTCTTAACTAATCTAAGTCTTAGCTCCCTCCTTAGAAGATTAATAATAAAACAATTTGAAGACCACAAAACTCTCTTGCAAAGATAAATGCTATCATCATCATCATCATCATCTTCACCATCATCATCAAAAATAACTTATGTTTTAGAAATTATAATAATAATAGTACTTGTAGTAAACCCAACACAAATGCTACATTTAAATTGATTTGAATATTCTATAGATTAGATGAGGTAACACATTAGTCCAGTAGTAAGATATAATGGTTTGATTATCTGACTAATGCCACACTCAAAGAGAACAGAGAGCAATAGCCTAGAAAGGAGGGATATCTGATGTTTTGAATCATGAGAAAGAGATTAAGAACATAAGATGCCTTCATACCACAGGAGTTTGAAGCAGGAAAAAAACAAAAAAAGTACAGGATGCCTGAAAGGAAACGGAAATTCTGGTATCCCAAAAGCCTGTCTGAAAGTTTGGCACAAGGTTTGTTCTGAGCACAGGATTTAGGGCCCTCAGGTTGTTTCTGATGGATAACCAGAATTACACTGCATACTATAATTCACACGTTTGTTTGTGAACTTAAAGTATAGTGATGCTGTTGGCCTCAAAGGGTCAGTCCTAACTTTGACTAAAGGAGAGAGGATCAAGAGGGAATTCTCTAGATAGAACTTTCCCCCTTAAGACAGAATGTTCCAGAGTCTAGGAAAACTTTGGCATACTTTGGGGTTCAAGACGGTGTGGCAACCTTACAATTAAGATGCTTTGTTGTCAAGATGTTAGAATGTCATGACTTGGAATGCAGATAATGTAGTTTAACAACATTCCCCCTAAATAGGAGGAAACTGAGGTAACTTGTCCACAAGTCATACATTATATCAGTGGAAGAGCCATAACCCCAACCAAATTACTCCAAATCAATGGGCAGCGACAAGCCGCATTATTCCAAATGCCCTTACACCAATGTGACACTAGGAAGAGTTTCTCATAAGTGTCTGTAGGCGCCCCCAGTCCAGGTTTGCTGGATGCCTATGTCCCCTTGGAGTCACCACAGGCCCTGTGGATCCTGAGTTGCCCCCTGCGGTCTGTGACGACACACCCATGGTACAGAGTTATAGACTGACCTGATGTGTTGAATGATCCTGTTAGAAATACTCCTGCATTAGGGTCTCTAAAAATGCTCCATGGGTGGGACCAGGGACAGAATTCCAGCCACAGCTGGCCCTCTTTGCTGCCCCTCTTCCCCATTCACTCTGTGGAAGAAATGTATAACACCTCCGCTACCTAGGTTCACTCACAAACTGGAGTTCACCACACTGCCAGATATTGTTTTGTTTATCACCATCAGCATTCATTTCTTTTTTATTTATTTATCGGGGTGACACTGGTTAATAAAATTACATAGGGTTCAGGTGTGCAGTGCTCAAACACTTCATCTCTATGTTGTACTGTGTGCTCACCACCCCATCAAGCCTTCTGCCATCACTTATCCCCAGTATTCCTTTCTACCCATTTTATCTGAATACAAGATACATGACTTTGAGTGAAGACATTAGCCCACCCAAGCTCTTCCTTAGAAAGTCAGATCCCTCGGGAACATATTTGTGTTAGATGTGATCGGCCATTCCACCCTGTCCTTCGCGTTCCCATTTCAGTGCACCCCAGTCATTTCCATCCACCACATCAGCATTGCTTCGCCTGAGTGCTTTCTCCAAAACTGAAAAAGTGCCTGAGAACAAGAACCCCTCACCAATGACTGACAAGATGGTGTGTAAAAACCCCTCACCCCCGCTTTTGGGTGGGATGACAGGGAGTCAAGGGGCACATTCCCCACACCGTTTTTCAGAATTTCCACATGGGGCGAGGGTCCAGGTGCCCATAGTGGCAACTCACTTAAATAAGGCACCCTTTATTGTCTATCTTCTCCTCCAGCCTCTCTTTCCAAGTAAATACATGAGCTTGAATCCTTGCCTCGGGGTCTGCTGCTGAGGGAACTCAACTAAGGCACTTAGTTTATCAAGTGCTTCTCTTCATGCCAACGAGTTGCATTCCAGGGGACTGAGAGAGTGGGAATTTTTATAGGTAAAGAGGGAAAGTAAATTCTGGAGAGAGAGTTGGAGAGCAGCCTGGGTCTGGAGCTATAGCAAGCAGCATGGAGGCCCTAAGGGACCGAGGAAAAGCCAGTAAGAGCTGGAAAAGCCAGTAAGAGCACAAAACGCTTCTCCAATGCCATCACATCCAAACCTCTCACATGTAATAAGGGCTCAAAAGCATAGTCTTGGCTATTTTTATTTTCTTTAGATGGAGGATCAAATTATGCATTTATTCTTTCATTCATTGATTTGGTCACATGTTCACTCATTCAATAATCAGAATAATTTAAGTGCTTATTATGTTGTGCTAGAAACTGTGCTAGGTGCTGGGATGAAAGATGACTAGGGCACAACCCTGTTTTTAAAAGGCCATGGATGGAAGCCCCTGCTAGTACCAAGGATACTGCCCCATTCAGACTTGCTTGGCCTTTGTAGAGAGGTCTTTGCTTGACTTTGGAAGGAGTGGGCTGCACATTGTATTTTGCTCATTCAAAGCAAACAAGCGATAATGTAATGGCAGGAAGCCTCATAAAATGGTTATTTCTATTCCCGGACTGCTCTGGGGTTCTATCTAATTTATAAACATTTTATGAAAAATTGAGATCATTCTTGGAAGTGCCCAGAGAGAGTGACCTTTGCTTGTTTTGGTGCAGTGTTTGTGTGTGAATGTGTACACGGCTGTTGTTGCTAAGGAGGCGATGGCCAGCCTGGGGGTAAGGGCTGTCTTTCCACTCTACACATTTTCTTAGGGTGTGTGAAAGTGACACCCCCTCCCATATTCAGTTCTCCCCAAGAAGAGAGACATTGAGTCAGCAGCTTGAGTGCGCTGGAGAGAGTAACCTCTGTGCAGCACAAGGACAAATTTCATCCATGGCTCCACGTGTTTTCAGACCTACCCATCTATGGGCGCATGTCTCAAGGGTTCTTTACTTAATTTTTATGAGAATAGGTCTTTATATTGAGCTCTGCCTCTAGAGATTTCTATCATATTCTAGAACTCAGAGCTGGTAAAACCTTAGGAGGGTGGGTGAGTGTGCCTTATGTGGGGGAAGCAGAGTGAGGCTTAGGAATGACTAATCCTAAAATCTATAGAAATGAAAAACACCAAGGTAGAGTCACCTTCCAACACTGTCACTTAATTTGCTGTGTGGCCTTGGATATATCACTTAACCTCTCTGAATCTCAGTTTTGTCAAAAGTCAGTAAATATACTGGTCTCATATTTTATGAACTAATTCAGCAAATATTTACAAGGTCTGGTAAAATACGTAACAGACAACCTATGCCGGCTAATTGATAAGGCTATTTCTTTTGTGTGGAATGTTATTTACTCATTTATCTTCCCATACCACCATGTCTGTTCATAGTGATGCAAGCACCTAGTAGTTGCTCAATATATATTTGTTAAATCAACCATGATTATGTATTATTATTATTCCCTATATGTATCCCAGAGTGTGTATTCTGGACTAATTTAGTAATGAGGATCCCAGGTTAAACCTAAATGTTCATAGAAATCCTCCCATCAGAATTTTCCAGACTGTATAGGTTTGTGATCAGAAAAATGCCTATTCTCCCTTTACATCCAAAAATGTCACTGTTCTTTTATTGGTATCATTCTATCTCCCTCTTCCCACTAGTGTGCCAGCACAGTTTGTTTTAGCCCTGGGGCTGTTTTAGAAATGAATCTTTTGACTCTGGGATTATGTCTTCTCTTTTTATGGGCTGGTGGCACTGCAGAAGGGCACACCCTGCCCCACTCCTCTGAAAGCCCTTAGAAGCAGTTGCAGTGAGCTGCACAGCTCCCTGGGGGC
Source organism: Saccopteryx bilineata (assembly GCF_036850765.1). Lineage (NCBI taxonomy): Eukaryota > Metazoa > Chordata > Mammalia > Chiroptera > Emballonuridae > Saccopteryx > Saccopteryx bilineata. The sequence continues at coordinate 104,384,230 of NC_089490.1, forward strand.
CCTGCTGGAACCAGTCACATCCATAAGCTCACATAGCCAGAGCTATGTCATAAGAGCTGATTTGGAGAGCACATTTCAAGAAAGGGTTGGTATAATTGGCCCCAGGGGTCCCTGGGTGGAACCAAATAAGGAAGACAATCTTTTACTGGTTGGGCATAGCCTAGCTTTGAATTAAGTAAGAATTGACAGGGGCACAAGAACCAGTGAGGTATCAATGTAGATGTTTCCCCACCACTCTCTAAAATCAATGGTGCTCCTAGAGGGGCCATAATGAACTAGTGGTTAAAATAAAAAAGTAGAAATCCAGAGAGGTGAGCTGCCTCCTCCGAAGTCACATAGCTTGTTAGTGGCAGAACTGGAATTAAATTCTTGTTTTCCCTGTTCTAAGTTAGATCATGAACCAATTTAGAACAAGGACTGTCTGACTTGCTGTTGGGCAGATAAAATATATTATGCTCACTTTGTTAAAGATGGCGCTGCCCACGTGGAGGCAGTTGCCCAGGTGATATTAATGTGTGTTGGGGGCTGGTTGTGGGCAGGCAGAATTTTTGTAGCCTGGGGCTTGGTTTTGGGATTAAGCCTTTCCCACTGTTTTTGATGTGGGGTGGTACAATCCAATCATGCCTCAGAGAAGTGACTTTGTATTAGAGACTTCCCTATTTTGTATATTGGATTAAAGGTTTGGATTTCTACACTATAAAATAGGGGCAGAACAGGAGGTTGCGCTCTTGGTTCCTGAGATTAGCATTAGAGAGCAGAGAGCAGAGAAAGGCCACGTGGAGGAGGCCAGGAGAAGCAGCCAAGATGGCGGAGTGTTGAGTGAGAAGCCAGTTTGTGCAGTTTATGCAGGGAGAAGGAAGGAGATGGGGAACAGAGGTGAATAAAGTCTGGTGAGCTAGAAACCTTTGGTTCTAGGAAACTCGGATAAGTCAGTAGCTTTGTGAGCACTGAATGTGAGTGGGTTTTGGAGCCCAGTGTGTGTTTTTTACTTGCCCGCCAGATGCAAGCTAGGATTAAAGGTAATGGCCCACCAGTTCTTGGCTCTGTTGTTCCTTTGCTGACTGTCCAAATCCAATGCGAACCTGCATGGGCCTGGTGGCTGTGATAGTGGCAGCCATGCATACTGGCCATACACTTGCTCACCATAGATTCCTCAGCACCTAGGATAGTGCCTGGCACTTACATATAAGGAATATAGTATATATTCTTATATCCACTGTATTAAAATAATGTATTTAGAAGAAAGAAATCCAAAAGGCAGAGAGACCAAAAGGTGTGGATGAAAAAAAAAGGGGGGCGGTCTATGGAAAGTAACATCACAGTATGATCTGATTATAAATTCCTAGCTGGGCAGGTCACAGTGGGTCATCATGCCCCAGTCATCATAACTTTTGAGTGAAAGGTTTTCCTTTACCTTAAGCAAGCTCTGTTCATTGTTTCTGTACATCTAGGTTAACACACCTTTAAAATAAGCTGTGCTCACCCTCAGGAGAGCACACAATCCTGTTAACTGTCCTATAATCCAATCTCCACCTTGCTTTCTCTCATCTCCACATATCTCCTTTAGTTCCCTCCTTAATTTCAAATGTAAAAGAAGCTGCAAAACTGTTATTCCTTGGAACATTGGAGATCTTGCTCCCCAGCATATGTCCTCAGTGTGGCTCAAATAAACTTTTTTTTTATTGAATTTTATTGGAGTGACACAATTATACAGGTTTCAGGTGTCCAATTCTACAACACATCTCTGTACAGCATATTGTGTGTTCACCCCTCCTCCACCCAAGTCAAGTCTATGTCTGTGTAAAGCTGGTAGCCACGGCCACCATCACAGCCGCCTGGCCCATGCAGATTCGCATTTGATTCAGACAGATGGTAATGAAACAATGGAGCCAAGAACTGGTAGGCTATTACCTTTAATCCTAGTTCACACCCAGCAGGCAAAAAATACACACAGTGGGAAAACACTTCCCTTTCCAGTCAGGGCTCCCAAAACCACTGACTTATTCAAGTATTCCTAGATTCAAAGGTTTCTACCTCACCAGCCTTATTTACCCTCTGTTCCCCATCTCCTCTCTGCACAAACTCTGCACAAACTGGCTTCTCCTTCAGCACTCTGCCATCTTGGCTGCCTCTCCTATACAATACTGATTTCAGGAACCAAGAGAGAGTGAGCCCCCGGTCTGCCCCATTTTATAGTGTAGAAATCAAAACATTTAAGCCGATATACAAATAAAGAATTCTCTGATACAAAGCCACTTATTTGTGGCATAAATGGGATTCCTCCTAAGAGTGCACTACCCCACATCATGCAACAGTCAAGGGTGTGGAGAAAAGCTTAGTGTTGAGAAGATCTTAGTATTAAAAGGGTAGGAAAGGCTTAGTCTTAAAACTAAGCCTTAGGCTATAAGGATCCTGCCTGCTTACAGCCTGTCCCCCACGCCCAATCCAAACTATAAGAGAGCAAACATATACATCATATTTGCAAACTTATTTGACCCACAGTCTATCACCATTTATTTCCTGTATTCCTCCCCTGCCTCCGGCAATCACCACACTGTTGTCTGTGTTTATGCCCTGACAGCTGTCAGCCTGCTCTCCGTATATGAATCTGTCTCTATTTGCTTATTAGTTCATTTTGTTCATTAGATTCCACATACGAGTGAAATCATATGGTACTGGTCTTTCTCTGACTGACTCATCTCATCTATCCAGGTCCATCCCTGCTATCACAAAAGGTAAAATTTTCTTTTTTATGGCTGCAGAGTACTGCATTGTGGAAATGTACTACAGCTGTTTTATCTACTCATCTACTGATGGCCACTTGGGCTCCTTTATGCAGTGAACATAGGGGTGCATATTGAAAGGCAGAATCTGCAGTTCGAACCAAAAACATGAGTCTAGAGTGTTCCAAAAGGAAATTTTATTTTAAAAAAATGCCTGGGTGCAGGTGGGCTGAGACCAGCAAAGGGTGTCAGCCCTGAGGGACAGGTGAGACAGGGGTTATATGGATTCATCAAAGGGCCTTGGGCAAAGGCAGCTGCAAGATCACTCCTTCTGTTTGTGGTTGTGAGTGGTGCCACGGTTCATCAAAATTTCTGCCCTTTATTCCAATCATCATCCTTTATCAACATCCAGCTACAAGAGAGGCCTGAGCTGGATTACTGAGTAGGCAAGTCTTCCTCCTTCAGGCCTGCATTGTTTTTAACAAAGATGGTGACTGAGTAGCCATTTTATCTATCACATATATTTATTCAAATTAGTGTTTCAGGATTCTTAGGATATGTTCCCAGAAGTGACATAGCTGAGTAATAAGGCAGTTCCATTTTAAATTTTTTGAGATAACTCCATACTTCTTTCCACAGTGGCTACACCAGTCTGCATTCCTAAGGTGAACAGTTTTTTTACATTTGTAATATTTTATATTGTAATTATGCTTAAATGTTGTTGGGCAGATAAAATATATTATGCTCACTTTGTTAAAGATGGCACTGCCCAGGGTGGAAGCCCATCACCCAGGTAATTGCTTGAGATGGGCATGATTATGTTAATATGTGTTGGGGAGGGCTTTCACGCCAAAAGGTCTTAAAAGGAAGAGAGATCGCGTTGTTCTGGGAGAAGAGGGATTACATTCTAGGAGGAGAGAGCAGAGAAAGGAGAGCAGAGAAGGGCCACGTGGAGGAGAGGAGAGGCAGCCAAGATGGTGGAGTGCTAAAGGAGAAGCCAGTTTGTCCAGAGTTTGTGCAGAGAGAAGGAGATGGGAAACAGAGGTCAATAAGGCTGGTGAGCTAGAAACCTTTGATTCTAGGAAACTCGGATAAGTCAGTAACTTTGTGAGCACTGAATGAGTGGGTTTTGGAGCCCAGTGTGTCTTTTTACTTGCCCGCTGGGTGCAAGCTAGGATTAAAGCTAAGGGTCCACCAGTTCTTGGCTCCATTGTTTCATTACTGTCTTTCTGAATCAAATGCGAACCTGCATGGGCCAGGTGGCTGTGATGGTGCCCTTGGCTACTGGCTTTACAAATGCCTATTTATTTTTAATAATAATTGTAAGAAAAAAGTACTCATTTAGTCTAAATGAGTACTTTTCCATTGAATGAATATTTTTGTCAATGTATCATCTTGTAACAATATATTGGAAATATCTGAACAAGAAATATCCTTCATATTGAATTTTACGTGAATTGTGCTTCCCTGTCTATGATTGAATATTCACTGAGAAAGAAATAATCGTGAGTCTGCAATATCGAATGTGCCGTGTTGTGTTTCAGTAAGAAGTACACAAAGCCATTTGCGCTCTCTGTATAACGCGTGCTCTCTCAAGGTCTCCTGTGTGGAGTGCCTGTGTCTCATAATCACATCTCGCCGCCCTGTACTGATCCTTAACAAATCTCATGTCAAATACAAATATGTCACATCACATGCAATGGATCAACTCTGCATCGAATACAGACATTTACAGATTAGTCTTCCAATATCAAAAAGGAAGACATGTAGGAGGAAACTTTTCAAGGGAAGACGGAACTTACAAAAGAAGGACTGTCCTCCCTAAAGGACACCTTCGCATTTTCCACAACAGTGTATGAAGATTCCCTTTTCTCCACATCCTCACCAGCACTTATTTGTTTATTTATTAATGGGAGCCATTCTGACAGGTGTGAGATGATACTGTATCTTGTGGCTTTAATTTGCATTTATCTGATGATTAGTGGTGTTGAGCTCTTTTCATATATCTATTGGCCATCTGTACATCCTCTTTAAAAAAGTGACTATTCAGGGTTTTTGCCCATTTTTAAATTAGATTGTTTTTTCGCTCTTGGTGTTGAGTTTTATATGTTCTGTATAAATTTTGGATATCAATCTCTTATCAGAAGTATCAGCAACTATATTCTCTCATTCAGTGAGTTGTTTTTTCATTTTGTTGATGGTGTCTATTGCTGTACAAAAACTTTTTAGTTGGATGTAGTCCCTTTTGTTATCTTTTCTCTCATTTTCCTACCTGAGGAGATAAAGCTGAAAAAAAGTGTTGCTACAAGAAATGTCTGAGATTTTACTGCCTATTCTTTCTACTGTTTTTTTTATAGTTTAATGTTTAATATGTAAGTATTTAATACATTTTGAGTTTATTGCTGTGTACAGTATAAGAAGTTGGGCTAGTTTCTTTTTCTTTTTTTTTTTCATGTATCTGTCCAATTTTCCCAACATCTATTGAATAAACTGTCTTTACCCCATTGTATGTTCTTGACCCTTTTGTCAAATATTATTTGACCATATAGGCCTGGGTTTATTTCTGGGTTCTCTAGTCTGTTCCATTGATCTATGTGCCTTTTTTTATGCCCATATTATGCTTTTTTGATTACTATGGTCTTGTAGTATAGTTTGATATCAGGTAGTGTGATTCCTCCAACTTTGTTCTTTCTCAGGATTGCTATGGCTAAATTTTTTAAATATTTGTTCTAGTTCTGAGAAATATATTATTAGTATCTTAACAGGAATTGCATTAAATTTATAGATTGTTTTGGGTAATATGACCATTTAATGATGTTAATTCTTTCTACCCATGAACATGATATATGCTTCTACTTGTTTGTATTTTCTTCAATTTCTTTCTTCAGTGTCACATAATTTTCTGAATATAGAACATTTCTTTTACATCCTTGGTTAAATTTATTCTTAGGTATTTTATTCTTTTTTGAAGCAGTTGTGAATGCTATTGTTTTCTCAGTTTCTGTTTCTGGTAGTTCATTATTGGTGTATAAAAATGCAACTGATTTCTGGATATTTATTTTGTATTGCTGCAGGAAAATGACCCTGATGGAAGAGACACTCAGACAACTTCATTAATAGAGGAAGGAGAATGTATTAGTATCCGGCGGAGCATGTGCAACCAGTAGCACCAAAGCACAAACTTCACTCAGCCTTCCCTCCGCTGGAGCCCCAGGTTAAGTGATTATGAACAAGATTTTGTGCACTGGCCCTTTAGGAGGGTGCCCACACTCCTCAGGACTCCCATCTTTTTCTAGCAGAAAGAAACCATGCCACTTTTCAAAGCCAAATGTTATGTGGGTGCCTCTTCTTGGCTCTGGTGCTCTAGGCTGGAGAGTCCAGCTTGGGGTTTAGGACCCACACTTCTCAGGGTAAACACCCCACACACACTTGCAGCTGAGCTATCTCTCCAGAACTTCAGCTGCTACTTGTGGGAGCAGGGATAACCCTTTTTGCATCTTTGCCCTTCCTACCACTCTCAATGTGGCTTCTTCTATGAATCCTTCCTTATAAGATTCCTGTTCATTTAGCCTTGAGTTTGCTTTTCAGGATAATTGTTCTTAAATTTAGTTATAACTCCAGTTTGGCTCTAGGAGGAGGTGAATGTAACATCCATCTACTCTACCACCATCTTCTCAAATAAACTTTTATCAAAATTCTCTGTAAGCTTGGATGTTTCTTACATGGACAGTTGGGTGACTAAAGTGGTTACTCCTGAGCTTCTGAGAGTCAGCATTTTCTTCTTTGTCTTCAGTTTTCCTTCATCAGAGCTGTTTGCTGGTATTTTGACCAGCAGGTCCAAAGGTTTTCTTCCAAGAGAGATTTGAAATGTTTTATCAAATGGCATTGATTGTTAAGAAAAAAATCAAAGCATTATTTCTTTCTTCATTAAAGAAAATAAAGAAACCACCATTAGATTTATCATGTCCACACTATGCCAGCAGGTCAACTAAATCCAGTTCATCAGCTCTCTGGAAACAAACTGGCTCAATAAACTGACCAGCACTGACTAGCTAAATAGCTAAATACATCCCTGAAAAGGTTAAAATGATAAGCAACATTGTGTGAGGCAAAATGGAGATTCTTGGGTTTGAATCTCAAAGGTTCTAATCCAGTAAAGCTATGGTATGGCCCACTAATATGCATTTTAAGAAGCATCCTGATGAAGCAGATGCAGAAGACATTGGGTGCAAAAGTACTCATTCAGGAGTCAGGAGATGCAAGTTCTTGCTGGAGGCATGGTTACGCTCAGCAATGGGAATTTGTCCAATTCACTTGAGCTCCCTAGACATGACTTTCTTATCTAGACAACAAGCATATAACTCAGAACTTGCAAGCTTGTAACTTGGTGACTCAATACAGCACCCCAAAAATTTGCCTTTGTTTTCAGAGCTCTAGATACTCTGTCTAGTGCACAACCATCAAATCTGCCAAGCATGTTAAAAGCATGTTAAAAACAATCATATTCCACATTTCCAAATTAAATATAATTTTAATTAGCTATAAAACAGTCAAATTGTGGTTCATTGGTTGGCATGTTATATTTTGTAGGTATCCAATTAAATATTAATTTTGTTTTATAATTTTATTTTATGTTTAAAGCCAAAACATTTTTTTCCAGGTCTCAAACATCTTTATAGTTTCTAAACATTTTTAAGTCCTAGATACTATGTCTTTAGTACTTAATAGACAAAATTGCCCTAATGTTGCTTAGCCAGAGAGTGTTTTGTAAACAATAAAACTAGCCAGGAGCTAGCTTGATAGGAATACAAGCAGCTTAGCCACTGTGGTCTTATGCATTGTCCATTTTTCTATTTCACACATTCATATTATCTACCTAGCCTTGGAATTGTTAGCCATTTATCTTTCATGAGAAGATTCTAAAAATGCTTTCCAGTCCTAAGTGTGATTATTTTATAAATTATAAATACCCTGTTCACAAAGCATAGGCCTAACACAGCAATTTTCAACTAGTGTGCTACAAGAATTTTTAAAAATGCAATACCTGAGGATTTAGTCAGGAATACTGACATTTTTTCCCTTAGATTGTCAAATAAAAAAAATGACAACAGTTAAAACAACAATAGCCATCTAGTGTGAATGAAACAAAATTATATATTTTTTTCAGTCATGTCAGCATAATAGATAATGTAGTTTTGGGTGTGTGACAGAATTTTAGTGATTAATTTATGTGTGCCATGAGATAAAACAGAAAGTTGAACATTGTTGGTCTAACACATCAAATCAGCTAGGATATCTGAGGTATACATCTGGCTCTACTTGATCATTTAAGATTATCTATTTGTGATAGAGAGTACATTTTTAGTTAGATTCAAACCTTAGCTTTTCTGTTCAGTTGCTCAAAAATGCCAAGGGAATTGACATATAGAGCAACAAATTCCCTAAACTTGCATGGCTGAGTCATCAACAAAAAAGTTAAACAAAAAAATACACTCATGATTTTAAAATCTCTTCACAAATTTCAAAGAAGGAAAGAAAGAAGGAAGAAAAGAAAGAAGGAAGAAAGGAAGGAAGGAGGGAAGGAAGGAAGGAAGGAAGGAAGGAAGGAAGGAAGGAAGGAAGGAAGGAAGGAAAGAAGGAAGGAAGGAAGGAAGGAAGGAAGGAAGGAAGGAAGGAAGGAAGGAAGGAAGGAAGGAAAGAAGGAAGGAAGGAAGGAAGGAAGGAAGGAAGGAAAAAGGAAAAGAAGGAAGAAAATAAGTTCACCAAGTTGAAATCTCTTGGGGTATATAATCCACTTTAGAAAGGGGTCATTATTTGGAAAGCAGGAGAGAAGAGAAATCACGTTTTGTAAATAGATTCTCATTTTCTGGTTTAGATTAGTTTCTTTCCACATGAGTACTAGAGTTAAGTATACATGTCTAAGGATTTCTGTGCACCTTAGTTCCTGGATTATCCGGCCAACACTCCCATAAGACACTTGTCTCACTGATAAAGCTATTCACAACCAATAAGCCTGACCCAGCTGAAATCTAAGTTCCGTGAATGCAGGAACTATATCTGTTTTATTTAGTAGAGCATCTTCAGGATTCTGCCAAGAGGAGGCTTGCAAAATATTTTTCAAGTGAATAAACTCAAGTCACTTTTGCATTTTTGATTGCTAATGAATCATAATAAAGAAAATAAATAGAACTTAAGCCTGTTAGAAAATCTAAAAATGGCATTACCAAAAGAGACAGGTATGTGATTTTGACAAAATTAGGTTGGTATCTGGGGTCCAGATAGAAAATAATGCAAAATATGTAGATTATTCATCATGTGATTTATATGTGACTATCATTGTTTATGTTTTGGGTGTGGGCAAGGCCAATTCCAAGTAAATGGCTGCTTGCTACATGTGCAGACACAGAACTTTTGTTTCATCATAGAAAATTCTATTATATACTATTGCTATAGGAAATGTCTCTTGTTCTTTATCAAATAATTGCTGGTTCAGTTTATTGGAACAAGTTTAATTATCTGAGTTTCAATTTCTGTGTCAAAGATCAATATGAAAGAATGTTTGGTGCCTCAGGTGCTAAAAATAGCACTGGCCCCAGATGGGGTTGCAGGGTGGATCTCAGTCAGGGCTCATGTGGGAATCTGTCTCTCTATCTCCCCTCCTCTCACCTAAAATAAATAAATAAATAAATAAATAAATAAATAAATAAATAAATTTATACAAAGGCATACAATAATTTATAGGGAATATGAGATAATCAATAGCAGTGGTATCCTGATTTTTTTTTTTAAAAGCATGAAGTTAGTATAAAATTTTGCTTAAAGTAACCACCATGCTTATCTGGCACCCAGCCTCTTGGAAGATTATCCCTTAGCTGTTTTAACTTTAATTTACTAAGACCTCATGTTGGTTAGAAATTAACTTTTGTTTTAATTTAATTCTTCAACATTATTTAAAATCTCCATCTTATTTTTGAACATTCCATACTACTGTAAGCTTCCCTGCTGAAGCCTGTGGATTTCTAGTCTTACTTTTCTACCCTACACCTTTATTTTCTTTCTTTCTGAGAAGACCCAGTTCAGACTGGAATTTGACATACTTTAAATGCAATGAAGAGTCTGGAGTCAGTGGCATTAACTTTGAGAACAGAGATTAGCATGACAGGTGCATTTCTTCTCATTCAATCAAAATTCAAATAAATGTTAACCATTCAATTGCATAAAAAACCCGTGGACTTATATTTTTAGTTAAACTTTAAAAAGGAATGACTCTTATCATCATCACATTATGAAAGTTTTTTTTTTATGAAAGTTTTTCTCACAGTGTGTTCTGTTAAACTCTAGTCTTCCATGTCAGCCAGAGGAAGAGAAGAGTACCAAAGCCAAATATATTTGGCAAACATGAACTATTAACTCCCCTTCTGAGAGTCTTGCATGGCAAAGCATTATAGTGTGATGGTCAAATATGCAAGTTCTGTAGCTCTGTGGCCTGGGTTTGAAGCTGAGTTCTGTACCTGTTTATCATTTGTGAACTGTAGAGTAGCATCAGACCTTCCTCACAGGGTTATTGTACAGATTAACTAGGTCAATGCAAGAAGACTACTTGGCACAGGGTCAGGCACAGGGTGATCATGCCCTAATGTTGTTTTTTGTATCATAAAATCTTATGCCAGGTTCTAAGAAGTTCTGAGAGATACTGTGTATATACCCCTAAAACTCAAAAACACTGATACGTAAAGACACATGTAGCCCCATGTTCATTACAGCATTGTTCACAGTGGCCAAGACATGGAAACAACCAAAAAAACCCTTCAATAGAGGATTGCATAAAGAAGATGTGGTACATATATACTATGGAATACTACTCAGCTATAAGAAATGATGACATCGGATCATTTACAACAACGTGGTTGAAACTTGATAACATTATATTGAGTGAAATAAGTAAATCAGAAAAAACTAAGAACTGTATGATTCCATACATAGGTGGGACACAAAATGGAGACTCATAGACATGGATAAGAGTTCGGTGGTTACCAGGGGGAGGGGAAGGGAGACAAGGGAGGAGGTGGTGAGAGGGGAGGGGCATAAAAAAAACCAAATGAAGGGTGACAGAAGATGATTTGACTTTGGGTGCTGGGTATACAACATAGTCAAATGTCAAAATGATCTGGAGATGTTTTCTCTAAATCTATGTGCTCTAGTTGACCAATGTCACCCCGTTAAAATTAATTGTCTAAATAAAATTATAAAAAATAAAAAAGAAATCCTGAGAGAAAGACACTATTAACTTTGCTGAAGCCAGAGCTCCCCAAACTTAGTTGACTGTGCGATCCTTTCTTCAAATGTTGTTCGTTAGAATGAATATTTATGGGGTCAATCATTTGGGAAACACTACTTCAGAGGCTCCCGTTTGCAAGTCCGGAGGAGCTCACAAAGCCAGTTCTTTTTTCCACATGCTTCTGTAGGTAAGGATATGCTGCCCCCAGGTGGACAGAAGGGCCTTGGTCAGAAACCCAGAACATGAAGAGCTAAACTCTCCCCAGGTGCAGTTAAGAATAAATGAACACATTAGCCTAACTGCACATGTGAAAACGAGTAAGCAACACACAAATAAGGTCAAGGCCATTGTTTATTTTGTTATTTCAAGCCTACCAGTTGTCTTCTTTGAGCAAAAATACCAGAAAAAAAAAAACAGTAACTTTTATTAATTTAAATATCTTCCATTTAAACCTCTATGAATCACATTTTTAATTTAATATGCAAGAAAGTTTTATGTCTGTTGTTTTGATAATAGTTATGAGAAATTATTTTAGCTTACTATATACCTCGTTATATAAAAACATGAGTAAAAATCTTATTTAAATGCAAAGAATAAATATGTGAACTAACAAACAATTTTTCTATTAAGATGTGTTTTTAAATGATTTGAAGAAGAGGCCTATTTTAAAAAAACTAAGTATAAAGATAAATGTTACCGGGGACAGTGAACAGCAAGATCAAAGGCTCTACATTGTTCCCAAGAAAAGACACTGTCTTCATTTTTACATGCCTCCATGGGAGCACTGCCCAGGCAGACACAGAGCTACCTGCTAGACAGCACAGGCTGGATACAGGTGTCTGCCTTTGGGCTACAGAGAGTATGAACCTCTGAGAGTGTTTCTGGGTCCAGAGCTTTCCCTAGAAAGAGAATTATCTTCCCTATTGAATTTTTTTTTTATCCTGCGGAATGGGCTAGCATGTTTAATGTTGCTCTGTGGGAAGCAGGGCAGAAGTTGTCCTTGGTGCTCCTCTGAGGCCTCAATCATTGAGTTTAGCAGTGGGAAGTGATTAGTGGGTGAAGAGCTGTCCATACTCCATATTTAAAATGTTAATGTGAGTCCATTTGCAACCACTAAGAACCTGCTACTTACTTCCCACTGGGCAGGGCAGCAAAGCCCTTGTAATCTCACTTTTCCCTGTCTCAAGTGGAGATAGTTGGCCAATATGAGTTTTTCTTTAACTTCTGTACTCTAAATCTGTGTTGTCCTAGAAAAAAAAGAAATTAGTTAAGGAGAATCCATCCCTGGGACATGGCCCCATTTGTTCTGCAGGGGTTTTGTTTTTCCTTTCTCCAAGAGAAGCAGTGACGTCAGTCCTGACACTGAGAAATGTCATTAAAGACAAGCAGCATGGCCCAGTTGACAAAACATGATCTCTGAAGCCAGAGAGACCCAGTATGAACCCTAATTCAGTCAGATTCTTGCTGGAATATCTTAGGAAAGTTGTTCCTTCTTTCTGGGCCAAAGGATCCTCATCATTTAAGTGGGAGAGACTTCTTATTTTTGTAGGATTTTTATGGGGATTACGTGAGAGAAGATGTAAAGTATGTAACATGATCCCTGGCACACTCAATGAATAGTGACTATTATTGGCTGAAATAGTAGTAGTTTCCTACTTGTTGCTAACGCCATTGTCTTTCATGAACAGTGACTTCAAAGCATTTCATAAGCTCGTGGAATCTGAGTTGGGAGAGGCTAAAAGATCCAGCTGCTTAAACACCCCTACCTTCTCACTCGCCATGCCAAAGAGAACTCTACAAAGTCAAGTGAGAAGAATGTAGGGATCCTTCCAAGACTTCCAGTTGGCTTACATCTAGACACATAATAATAGTTCACATTTATTGAGAGTTCACTCTGTGCCAGGCACTATATTAAGTCCTTTATAAGCATGAAGTTAATTCTAAGTTAATCTTTAGTACAATCTATAGTGTAATTCCTACCATTGCCCCCATTCTACAGATTATGAAACTATCAAAAGGGTTAAGTGACTTTCCCCAAATCACATAGCCCATGAGTGGGCTTAGAACTGACCAGGCAGTGGAGCAGTGGATAGAGTGTCGGACTGGGATGCTGAGGACCCAGGTTCGAGACCCCAAGGTCATCAGCTTGAGCACGGGCTCATCTGGTTTGAGCAAAGCTCACCAGCTTGGACCCAAGGTCGCTGGCTCGAGCAAGGGGTTACTTGGTCTGCTGAAGGCCCGCGGTCAAGGCACATATGAGATAGCAATCAATGAACAACTAAGGTGTCCCAATAAAAAACTAATGATTAATGCTTCTCATCTCTCTCCTTTCCTGTCTGTCTGTCCCTATCTATCCCTCTCTCTGACTGTCTCTCTGTCTCTGTAAAACAAAAACAAATAAACAAACAACAAAAAAACTTGACTCAGATAGCCTGATCTCAAAGACCCCATTCTTAACCCTTTATTGTCCATTCTTAGAGAGGCTCCATGTGCCAGGATGGGTATTTGGATTGAACTGATGAATTAATCAGCACAGCAAATGATCTGCTTGATTTGTGCATACTGTATCCATCAGAGATGTAAGTATCCTATAAGCCAGAGATTTTCAACAACCTTGGTAAAATATTAGAATTGCTTAGGGAGCTTTTCAAAAACTACCCATGCTTAGATTTTTTAAATTGCCCTGGAGTGGAGTCTGGGTGTAGTGTTTATTTTGTTTTTTTTTAAAGCTCCCCATGTAGTTTCAATGTGCAGCCACTGCTGAGAACCAAAAGGTTAGAGTCTCTTTGTCCTGGATGGTGCCCCTTAATCATAGAGCTTCTTGAAGTCCTTTAGGGATTGGGTTTGTTTATCTTGACATTTCGTTCAGAACTAATTAGCTGATCTTCACACATTAGGCAATACTACATTGTGTAAACTCTGACTTAGGATACCACTTTGCATAGAAATATGAGACTTTCCAAGGAGAGCATTTTTCTCTATTACTAAGTGTAGTCAAGTTTCCTTTGGAAGACGGCAACATCCAAATCTCTTCTTACTAATCATGTCGTACGAGAAAAAAAAATTGCCTTGAAACATTGCAAGGCAGCCAACACCATTCAGTAAATTACACCACATAACTGGCTGAGACTTCATCAGGCTTGTCCTCTTTGGCTGTATCAAGGGAACGGTCACTTCCCTTTGCAGTCCCTCCTGGGAATGGATTTCTTCACTTTTCCCTGAAAGATCAGGACATCCCCCTTTCCCTGAATCCCTCATCAAGTGGTGGCAGCTCAGCTTTTTATCATCTTCCTGTGCAGCTCCCTTGAGAATGGCTTTCACTTACAAATAAGAGATGCGTGCAATTTTAGATTATTTATGTTTGAAAAAAATAGAACAGAACAATTTTATTTTGAATGAGAGTACTTAGAGTGAATCTTATTAGAGACTTATCCAGCATTTTTTTTTCTTCCTTCCTACCAGGACATGATCTTGTTTCAGTACCATTCCCCTCCCCTGTGCAGCCCAGATGTGACGCCATTTATTTGGACTCACTATTCCATTTGCTCCTCCAAGTCGACCTTTATTTTTCTCTACCCTGACCTAGGCCCCGGGTGCACTGATGACATTAATTACTCCCTTGTTCTGTGGTTTTCAGCAGTGGTAGGAGAATAAGGTTGGGTTATTTATTTATTTATTTATTTTGCCAGCTTCCTCCATCGCTATGTAGTTGTGTTGGACAGCACCTCTTCAGGAATGGGCAGAGACCCTCGTGGGCAGCTCTCTCTATCTAATTCTCTGTGCCCATGTTCCAGGAGAAACTCCCCATCCTCAAAGTGAGAGGTGATGATAGTGGCTCCTTGTTGTTGCTAGCCCTGGACTTCATCAATCCTTGTTAAGTCACCCAAACTTTGCCCCTAACTTTATAATCAATTTATTAAGTTCTGTTTATTTAACTAATTTTTATATGTCATCTGCTTTTTGCTAAGACCCTAAGACAGCATGTGACTCATGTCCCCAGTTTTAGAGGCTGGATCCTGTTAACTTTAAACTAGTTACAATATCCTACTTGCCAATAATTGGTTCAGGCACCCAGGGTTAAGGCAATCTGCATGGCATTTCTCTAAGAAATGTTTTTGATGCAAGACGGGCACCCAACTTAAGATGACCAATTAGATGGAAGACACCTTAGTTTGTTTGGGCTGCTATAACATAATACCACAGACTCAGTGGTTTGTTAACTATAGTAATGGAGGTTGGGAAGTTTAAGATCAAGGTATCAGCATGGTGGAGTTCTGGTGAGAGCCCAAATTCTGGACCCAATCACTTCTCAAACTCTTAATACTATCATCTTTGGGGGTGAGCATTTTAACCCACGAATTTTGGAGTGACACAGGCATTCAAACTATAGCCAGTGGGAAACACCTGGCTTCAGCCGATGCTAGTAGCCATCCTGTGGGCATGAGGGAAGTCACTGTGAAGACAGACAGCACATTTATATATACCCAGAGTAATGACACTGGAGCCTTGTCTGTAGCATCAATGGACTTACTGTTATGGGAAATAATAAATCTCTTTATAGGTTAAGCTAGGTTTAATGATATTTTATGTGGAGCTTTTTTGTAATTTGCTCCTGAAAGCACCATAACCAATATAGTTTTATCAATATGTCCGTTATGTGTGTAACAGCATTTCTAACCTTCTCTCCTTTCATACAACACTATAACAGCATTTCTAATGCATTTGATTTTTTTTTTTAAGAAAAGCCAATTTATTTATTTATTTATTTTTTTTACAGAGACAGAGAGTGAGTCAGAAAGAGGGATAGACAGGGACAGACAGACAGGAACAGAGAGAGATGAGAAGCATCAATCATTAGTTTTTCATTGCACGTTGCAACACCTTAGTTGTTCATTGATTGCTTTCTCATATGTGCCTTGACTGTGGACCTTCAGCAGACCGAGTAACCCCTTGCTGGAGCCAGCAACCTTGGGTTCGAGCTGGTGGGCTTTTGCTCAAACCAGATGAGCCCGTGCTCAAGGTGATGACCTCAGGGTCTTGAACCTGGGTCCTCTGCATCCCAGTCTGACGCTCTATCCACTGCACCACCGCCTGGTCAGGCTTCATTTGATTTTTCAACAACCAAGTGAATGATTATAACAATAGTAACAGCTAAGGTAGTAAGTAATAATAGCTATGTGCTAGGCACCATTGAAAGCACTTTGTCTGTAAATATTAACTTGGTTAATCACCACAACTCTGTTCAGTAGGTACTATTATTCCTATTATAGTTAATAGTAGACAACAAACAGAAGCCACAGAGAAATAAAAAAGTTTAGGTCTACAAGCTGGGGTGTGGCAAAGCTTGAATTTAAACCCGAGTAGGATAATCCCAGAGTCTGTGCTTTTTATCACTATATTCAACCACACTGTGGATTAGGGAGGACAGGTTTTCTTATGCCCATGTTTCAAATGGGGCAACTATGGTTCAGAGAGCCAAAGAGCTAGTTTGGAGAAAATTCAGGACTCACATTAGAACTAGTGCTCTTTTCACCATGCTGCATTTCTCTCCTAGAGAGCTTTTCCTCCAGGGCCTTTCCAATAATTCAAGGAGCAATCAATGCAAATGAGAGCTCTGCAATCCTCCACATTGTCCCTGAAGTGAACTGGAGAAATGTGTGAGATGAGACTCCCTCTAAGGGCCACTAAATACAGTGCAGACTACAGATTGCACACATGGTATCCAAACTTTTATTTCATATACCCTTATAAGAATTTTATATACTCCTCATATATTTTTAAGTTATTATCTGAAACTTATTATCATATATTACAAAGGATATAATTTCTGATCTATTAAAATATTATCATAAAACTGTAGCTCATTCTTCTATAAATATCCAGTGAAATTCAAATTTCATTATAATTTAAGATTCACCATTATCCATTCAAAATATGTGAATGAGAATTTAGATAAATGTTTTTTTCTTATATAAATATTATATTTCCATTCCATATTGCACACAGGATTTTATTATCTCAGTGCAATATATTTTATTCCTAAAAGAATTTTATTAATCTTTGCAATAAAAATATGAATATAAATTTAAAGTGAATCTTGTTTTTTAAAAAATTTTGGGAACATAATGTCCTAAGGATTAAAATGTTTCTGTGGAGTTGATAAAATATACAAATATTAGTAATACACAATTTACAAATAGTTATTAATCACAAAATTTATATTAATTGGAAATGCATTTAATAACTAGGTTATCTCTAATAGTTTATATGGAATTTACTTATTTCTGGAATGAGTCAGAAACCATCATTTATTCCATTTGTGTGTTTTTATATTTTTTATACAGTGCTCACAAAAATTAGGGAATATTTCAAAATAAATATGAAATGATAAAAAAAGAAGCATTTAAGTTTTTTTACTAAACAAGAACATCAGAAAAGCAAAGGACAAGTCAAAGAATGTTTGATTATGCAAATAAGATGCAAAAACAACTTTTATTTCATTGGTGAAAATGCACCATACAAAAGGCTGAAAGTACTGAAGTATCTTCATGTTCCCTGATCTTGAAAGTGCACATCCTGCAATTTCCCAGCCCTTGCAATGCCCCTGCAACACAATTTGCCCAAATGCAAAGCCTGGAGAGCCATAGGATGTGTTGCTGTCAGTCAAACACAGACGACAGTGGCAACAGCACTTGGAACATCCCAAAGCGTGATTAGCAGACTATGAAATCATTTTCAAGAGATTGGCACAGTATGAAGAAGACGAAGGCAGGGTCGCCTACCTGCCACAACAGCAAGAGATGACTGCTACTTGACCTTATTGGCAAGAAAGAACAGGAGCAGCAATGCAACAGAGCTGCAGGGACAGTTTCTTGCTGCCACTAGACAACGGATATGCACCCAGACCAAAAGAAATTGGCTCCATCATGTTGGACTGCATGCCTGGTGACCAATGGTATGCATTCTATTATCTGCTGAATACCGTAGAACCCGTAGAAGGTGGCTGATGAGCATCATCATTGGACCAGTGACGAGTGGTCCACTGTCTTTTTCTCTGATAAGTCATGGTTCAGTCTGCAGCTTGACAACCATCGTGTCCTGATCTGATGTGAACGAGGAACACAGGAGACTTCATGTTTCACATGAGAAAGGAACTCCTTTGGTGGTGGTAGAATCATGGTGTGGGCTGGCATCAGCATTGGTGGTTGTACTGACCTTCATGTTTTCAGAAACAGATTGCTAACTGTCAGATATTGAAATAAGATCCTGCATCCTAGAGTAGTACCCTATGCTGGAGCAGTTGGAAACAACGTCCTTTTCATGGACAATAACGCAAGGCCCCACCGTGCACATCTAGTCAACAACACACTTCAGGAGGCAAAAATTGAATGTATGGACTGGCCTTTACATTCTCCAGCCCTGAACCCCATTGAACATGCTTGGGATGCACTGGGAAGATGTCTGGCAAACCATCCAATGCCTCCAACAACACTATTGTGCTGCAAGTTGCCCTGGAGCAAGAGTGGCAGAGGATCCTACAAGAACTGCTGGACAATCTGATCCTGTCCATGCCCCATCTCTGTCAGTGTGGTTTGGCAGTCTTGGATGACCATACACCCTACTGAACAGTCAATGTGTGGCACTCTCATCCAGTTTGACATGCTTCTGTTTACCCCCACCAATATGTCACTTCTACTTAATCACGATAATTGAGTTTGCATTGCATTTGTATAATCGAACAACTTTCTTTGCCTAGTTATTTGCTTTTCTGATGTTCTTGTTTAATAAAAAAGTCGAATTGTTTTATTGCTTTATAATCACTTTGAAATATCTGCTAATTTTTGTGAGCAGTATAGTTATAGGTGCTGAGAAACCACTTTGACATAAACACGTAAATATAGATGTAAGGTTAGTTACAGTGATGTCTTCCAATTATTTGAACACCTTTGGATTATTTGCCAAAGGTATACAGAATTTTTTTAAAAATTATTTAAATGAACAACTAGATGTTTCTTTTCTTTAATAGCCCTTATCACAAAATAACTAAATTCTTTTTATCTTTATTTGATGTCTCCCTCCTGCCTCCTTACCCAGATATCACCGTGCAGATGTTACAGAAGAAGGAAACCGGAAACTTGATTCTTTTCTTGGAACAGTGTCTGGAACAGAATAGGTAATCAACAAATAGTTGTTGAACAAATGACTAAGGCCACTTACCAAAGAAAAGGTAATCTCAGTGATTCTGTTAAAACAGGGGGTGGGGGAAGATTGGGTTTGTAGGTGACCAGGTCCCCCATGAGTTCCACTCTTGCTTTCTTCTTCTCCACGATAGCCTCTATGAAGTTCACTGTTGTTTCAGTAAAACACAGGTTCTCCTCTCATCCCCCAGAGGTGCAGCAGAAACAAATCTTCAATTCTCCTGTACTTCTGCCCCCAGGTACCTTGGCAACCATCCCCTTATCCTCCATTCAGTAGTTTCTCCTAACAAACCCTCTAGTGATTGAATGGCTGTCTGTGGTGTCTTTGGGTAATTTTAGTGTGTCTTGTATGTCCATCAAACTTTATTTATTCCCTATGTGTGTACTACTTAGGGGAAAGCTTCTAGATAGCTCCAATGGTAACTTATCTTACATTTCTCTGCCATTTGAAGGTCTACAAATTACATTTCCATATTTAATTTTTATCCTTACCTTGGCTATGTGAGGTGGGAAGAAAAGGTGTTATCCTCAGGGAATATACTTCTCTGAGGCCCAGGGAAGTAAGAGACACACCCAATATCAAGTCATGAGCACATGGCTGAGTATAGATTTGAACCTAAAGTCTAGAACTAATATAGATTTGAATTTAAATCTGGCCTGCTTCAGAAATGTACTGTAAGAAAGTATCTAACTTCTCTGAACTTAAGTTGACTCAGTAAAATAGAACCATTTAAAACATCTGATGTCAGGAGGAACTTATGTGTGTGTGTGTGTGTGTGTGTGTATATATATTTATACACACACAGCCTTACTGTTTACGAATACATTGTATTCCCTACCATGAGGAGGCATTATTATTAACCCCATTTTTAAAGATGAGAAAAACAAACCATAGCATAGCAGAACAGCATAGTCTCCAAGAGTGCAGACTTGGAAGTCAAGCTGCCTGAGATCAAATCCTGGCTCTATCACTAGCTATTTAAGTGACTTTGGACAGATTACTTAATACCTGCCTAGCACAAAGTAAAAGTCAATATATGTTAGTTAATATTATTAGGCAACTTTTCCAAGGCCACAAACAAACAGTGGCAGTGCGCAAGTTCAAAGCTAGTCAATTTGACTCTAGAGGCCATGTTCTGAACCATAACACTAAGTTATCCTTAGGGCCAGAACATGTACTGAACAGTGACATTTGTTTGCTGAAACTAGTTGTGTGTTTGTAGAATGTCACCTCGCTTATCTTGGTCAGGAGATTGCTATGCTTCAGGATGTCTGTGGTCTCTTTTCAGCTTCCAGATTCTAAAAATTCAGTGTGTGCTATATGGTCTTTTATGGTTCCTCTACAAAATGCTGTTGTTGTCCTTATTATCAATACTTAGAGTGAAGGTTAATATTTCCTGGACACTTACAATATGCCATTGTGTTAAGTACTTAATATGCATTAGCATTTTTAATCCCTAGGAAAATAACCCATAAGTTGTGTATGTATTATTATCACCCCCAAGTTAAAAATGAGAAAACCAAAGTATAGCAAGATTAAATACATTTCTCAAGGTTTAATAGTGAAAGAGCCAGGATGAGAACCCAGCCTCTCTGACGTTAGGCTAGCTAGTCAATCTGTTATAAAAGTTTCTCCTTCCAAGGTACTCACAAACAGGAGAGTTCAATTTACCTTTGTCTGTATATGTGGGGTTAAAGTTTTTGTCATACATGTACATTGACCTAAATCCATGATCACAGTCCCAACCATAGTCTTAGGAAAGAGGGGTCTGCCTATCAGAGTCCCGCATGATGGTGACAATGAAGGTATTTATCTTCGATGCAGACAAAACACTTGCTTGGAATCCTCTTTCAGAAGCTGGAATAATATAAATAGTATGTTATGGAATGGGATTTAGACAAACAAGGTCATTTCACTTGCAGGGTGATAAAGGTTCAAACTGGGTCCATACCTACTAACCAGGTGGTAGTAATTAAGACCTTGTATTTTCCTTGGAAACTAGGAAAGAGAAATAAAAGTATCTGAGCTAAGAGAGAACAAACAAACACTAAAATTAATAACCTTATGGAATAGGGGCTTCTGAATGGCAATCTTGGAAGGAAATATACTACTCACAAAAGTTACGGGGTATTTTATAGCTTCATATTCATTTTGAAACATCCCCTAATTTTTGTGAACAGTATAATTCAGAAGCTTGTATAAGCAACACATGCCACCATCATGATCTTCACAAAACACTAAGCAACTCTGTCTTCAGTTGGGTTCTCCCAGAAGTAGACCCTGAGAAAAGGATTCTAGTGCAAGTAGTTTATTTAGGAACTGATGATAGAAACATAAGAAAGAGAGACAAGGAAGAAAAGACAATAACCAAAGGGAATGTTATCAAGCAGTTGTTATTGTGAACAACTGAGCTTAATTCCACTGAAGAAGTTCCAGTAGCCAGTTTAAATAAAACAAAACAAAATTTGACCAACTCTTATTGGTCATTAGCAGAAAGCTGAGCTGATGAGAATGATTAATTCCCAGGCACTTTTGGTCTAACATAGAGGCAGGCAAAGTGCCCTAAAATCCAGATAATACTTTCAAGAAGAGAAGCACAGGAACTGCTAGTTAGAAATCAGCCTTCTTGCACAGATGTGGAAAGGCCAAAGGATATGGATGGGCAACTGACATCATCTAAACCAATTTTGCTTTTAGAGGACAGAGACATGTAGTTGCTAACATTTACCGAAAGTTTAGAATTCATTTTATTAGCATACAACTACCACATAAGTGGGCACTGTTATTGTTTGTTGGTACTTTGTTATTAAAAAGTAGAGAGTAACAATTGCTCGTGAACAACTACTGGTAAATAGTAAAGCCAGGAGTTGAATCTAGGGAGTCTGACTCTAAAATCTATCATCTTATTGCATCTAAGTAGGCAGACTGTAGCCTCAGGCTCCTTAATCTATTCCCATTTCCCCATCTCTATCCCTTTGGTCATAGTGGATATTGTTTTATCCAGAAAAGATCCAAGTTGCTTCTAACAGGTTTCCATTGCCCCTCGATTAGCATTTTCTAGGCAGTGTTAGTGATAATACTTGACACTTAGCACTCTCCTAAACTCTTCACAAGTTTATCTTAGTTAATACTCTTATGAAACTTAAGAGGTACATTCTCTTACATTCTCACTTTACTGATGAGGAAACAGAAGCAAAAGGTGGTAAATAAATTTCTTGAGGCTATATATTCAGCAAATGAAAAACCCAAGTTTCAATCCAACTTTAACTTCCTTGATTAATCACAGTGTTTTGCTGTTTCCTTAGTCAGAATAGGCTTACAAAAACAAAGTTTTGAGTATTCTGTGGCACTTGACAATTCCAGGAACTACCCTTAGAACAGGATGAGGTTAATGAGCATAGTTAATCCAGGGAAATGGTAAAACTCCGTTTCTACTCAGTTATGATTCAGAAGGTAAGAAAGAAAAATGCAACCATATGCCTCTTTCTTCTGTGTGAATGTGTGCATCTCTAAGCTCTTGTTCTAAGGTTGTAATAAACAGACTGACACTGGACTTAGGAACTTTGCATTCATGTAAATGTTCCCATTTGGAACAAAGAAGTCTTGGCCTTGGGAGCAGGTTTGGATTCTAGAAAGTGGATTTTATTTCAAAGCACTAAAAGGGAACATGAGATGATGCTTTTATTTTTGTATCAGTAATTGGTATCTCTATGTACTTGCCTTTTTCTGATTCCAGTGATACTTGTTTATTACAGATATATTGAAATAAAGGAAATAAAAGTAACAGAAGAACAAAGTTCAAATTATATTTAATTACATCGTTCTTCTCTTTAAAACATTATATAAAGTAAATAGTGAGAACAGTCTCCAAACCCCAGAAGTAATCCCTGTCAGCATTCTGGTACTTACTAGTCTTTTACTAGTCTTTTATTCTCTGTGATCACAAAAATATACCTTAGGCCACATGCATACATAAACACCATTAATAGCATTTTTAAAAAAATGAACATGAGATGATGCTTTTTTTTTTTTTTTGCTTAATAATATCTCCTAGACTTCCTTAAGAGTATTTGCAGGTTTGCCTCATTTTATTTTTTAGTTCCTGCACAATATTCCAGTATAAAGATTATAATTTATCTAAACAATCTCTTACTGATGAACATTTGACTTGTCTCAAAATATACTGACAAAGTGTTACAAAGATCATCTTGGTATATCCTTTTGTACTCCTTAATTTGGTGTCTTGTTAGAGCACTTAACATTTGCCTGAAGGTGTCAGATAATTGGGATCTCCTCCACTGAACTAACCAGGGTTAGCCTAATTGACTATTTAGTTTTAAGATTCTCAGTTTCCCTTTCAGAAATGCTTTTTGCTTCTGATTCTAGTTTAGATGCCCACAACTAGCAGCAGTGACTTAAGTGATAAACCCCTAAAGGCCATAGGGTATCTTCATTTTCATTCTAATATCCAACCAGGAAGAACCTTAGTGGGCACCTTTCTTCCTCCCTATCCATTTTCTCTCCTCACTTCCCACCTCCACATAGGTCTAACCTTCTACTCTGACCACTGTCTCCTGGGCCAGAGTTCTTTTTTGATTTATGGAAACCAAAGCCTTAGAAGGTGTTGTTCAATTGAATTGGAATATGTTCCTCATACGACTACCCCCCCCCACACACACACACAAAGATTCAACTCCCTTAACAAATGTTATCTGTGAAAAGCTTCTGGAGAAACAGGAAGCTTTTCTCCTTGAAGTCTGCCTCTCTACACCTAGAATGGAAGCAAGCAGAGAAGATCAATCTGAAGCAGAAGGACCTCACACCTACTCTCCACTTTCCAACTGAAGGCAAGAACCCCTTCTACAGGAAGTGGGAATTTGGCATATCTGGAAAGAGGGGAGGTGGGAAGTGTGGAGACCACCCAGTGGGACGTGGTAAAGGGCCACCACTGGTGAAGAAATTCCACATCTGGCCAAACACTTCCCCAAAGAGCCAGGTTAGGAGAGGTTGGAGATAGAGGTGAAGGAGAAAGCAGGGTGACTGGCTTATTGTCCTGGGAAATACCAGCTCCATGGCACAAAGAGGTTTCTGATGGTCTCTTTCCCCTTTCCCTCACTTGGGAGAGCATACAGACCCAAAGCAAAGCAGTACCTCCAAGACTTGGGCTGGTTTGACATCCCAGCTTCCCTGGGAGAGAAAAACAAGATCACCTCTGCCCTGAGGTCTCCTGGGGCCACAGTCACTCATATCCCTGGGTGCTGCTTTTTGGATGAGGAAGCTGAGTTCCCAAAAAGCTACAGACCTCGGTCTTCACTAGCTCTTTCTTGGCTCTGGGGCTCTAACACTTGGTGGGGTGCCTAGCTCAAGGCGGGACTCCAGGCAGGAGGAGGCCAATGTGGGCAGCCACACTCCTGGTCATCCCGGATGGAACCGAAGAAATGCCCAGAGCAAGGAGAGGCAGGACACAGGGCTGGAGCTGTCCGTGGTTCTGGTCGACGTCAACACACGGATATTTAAGATCAAGAGCAGCGCCCAACTGCCGCTAAAGCGGTTGTGAGGCAAGAATTGGTTTTAATTATTCATTCGCTGTCAAGATCTGAAAGCCGTGTTTTAGCGTCCTGCAGAGCACACGTCATTGCCTGAAAGAACCTCAAAGTTTCTTTTCATATTCCCCCTCAATGCCATCTGCCTTTTAAAACTTAAAACACTTAAAATATTTTGATACTTCTCACCCTTCTCCCTCCTGGAATCTATTTCTTCTTCTGCTTCCTCCTTTGCCCCACCTCCAGATCGAGGTGGAAAAGTACCAGGTGAAGACTGCATAAGCACGTGGTCATTTTCAGCTTTACTCCTCATCCCCAAGCCGCCAGCCTGGCCCTGGTACATCCAAGACAAGCTAATACTGGAATTGGCTTAAAACCCACTACCCCAGCATGACCGGTGGTGGCACAAAGGATAGAACATTGACCTGGGACTCTGAGATCTCAGGTTCAAAACCCTGAGGTCACCAGATTGAGTGCGGGATCACTGACATGACCCCATGGTCCCTGGCTTGAAGCCCAAGGTTGCTCACTTGAGCCAGGGCTCACAAGCTCAGCTATGAGCCCCCCCATCAAGGCACATATGAGAAACAATCAATGAACATCTAGGGTGCCACAACTACGAGTTTCTGTTTTGCATCTCTCTCCCTTTTCCAGCTCCTCTCTCTCAGAACAAAACAAAACAAAACACTGCCCCAGCCTGTATGCCCAGGAGATAGAACTTTAGAACTTTTAATTTCATCAAATAGAAACGGAACCTTTGGAATGCTGGAGTTTGAATCACTTAAAATAGAACTTGTGTTTGTGATTCCATCTGAGTTAATTCTGAGCCAGGACTGAAAAATGAGACTCTCCCTTTTAGTTCAGAGAGCTCCAGGGGAGGGAGGAGAAAAGGAGGTCCAGTACTGAGGTGCTGCGTAGGTGGAAACAAGGATTCTCTGGATCAACTTGGTTTGGTTGGGCCACAGAGGCACTGCCCCATGACCTTCCCAGTAATCATTTTAACAAGCCTGGTCCTGTGATGGCACGGAAGTAGATGGTCAAGAAAACATTTGTTGAATTGAGCCCAAACAGTGCAATAAATTGCATTGTTAAGCATCATATGTCAGCTGATTCTTTCATCCCTCTATCAAGCTATAGAGCTAATGGTTGATTTTCGCCACATTTACTCTACAATCCTTTAATGAGTGGGGATATAACAGTACTCTTAGAGGAACAAAAATTTTTAAAAATCACATCCACAGTTGATTAATCTGTCCTGCTTGATCTGTAAGAATTATTTCCATTTGGCCTTCTACACTGGCTTTTTCTGAGGTTGGCTTTGGAGTATAGTGCTCAGAGGGGGAAATTACTTGACGGAAATGCTGAAGACTTTTATTTTAAAAATTGGTCTCTACTTCTTGTCCCTAGAAAGACAAAAATCCTGACTGCTCCCTCTTCCCAAGATGACCTTAAACTTGGGCAGAAAAATATGAAGCCATGATTTCTTGTGTTGATTCCTCAGTAAAACACCATGTCTGGAGAATGATGTGTAAATCAATTTTATTTATGTTAACAATTTTATAAAATGAGCACAACATGATAGCCCCAGCTGAAAGAAATGTTGTTAGCTACAGAGTGCTGACTCTTTGGAGCTTATGATTCAAAACTGGTAGTGCTACAGCTCCAGCTGGAAAAGTAAACTGCACAAAGATGAGTGAATGTCAGAAACGGGAATAGAGCAGTGAAGGTCTATTGCCCTTAGCTTCAAAGAGGAAATTTCCATTTTAATCTCCAAAGTTACCTTCTTCAAAATGCAGTTTTAGCTTCATGCTGATGCACGTTTTGTTATTTTATTACTTACAATATTGATTTGCATGTGTATATATAAATTTGGACTGTGATGAAAGGTTTAAATTTTTCTGTAGTTACTCTTTTCTTGAATGGAAGCCAGAGAGTCCCTATGTAGGGTGCCCACACATCTGTCCATCTCTTTGGAAAGAAAGGTCAACCTGGATCATGTTGCTGAACCAAAATGACCATAATAATAATAACCAATTATTACAGCATCCCATCTGTGCTTTATATCACAATAATAAACACCTTAAATTGTTAGATACAACTGAAAATGTTTGAGAGGTTTCTCTACACACAAGATGTTACCTGATCTTTGTGACAATCTTATGAGGTAGGCATGGGTCTTCCACATTTTACATGAAGGATATTGAGACTGGAGAGATTAAAAGTCTCTCTCCAAGTAGCTTCAGCTTGATGTAAAACTAGTATTTACACCAGAGCAATGCTATGGAAAAATGCTACTCAGTGCCTCTTACTAATGCACTTCTAACAAAAATGAGAACCTAGCTTTTATCTGTATAAACACCAGACATTGTCACCAAGGGAATAAATGGCACACTTGTCCATTCTGTTTTTTCTTCACTCAGTCAAAATTCAGTCAAAGTCTGCAATGAGTGAGACAATCGTCAGAGTAGTGTCTTCTGGTCTTTTTTAACAACTAATTCTGAACTCTTTTCACCTCCTGACTTTTTCTCCATAAAACAAGAGGCTTTGGTGCTTTACCTACCTCCCATTAATCCCCCCTCCCTGCTGGGGAACCCACTGGGGCGGGTGCTGTCCTAGGTGCTGAGGAACTGCTCTGGGAGGTGTGGGTAGGCCGGTCCTTCTCCCTCGGCTCCAGCCTCAGACACTCTCTTTTAGGAGTCACATCTCGGTCATAAAGCCGCTACTTTTTATTTGTTTATTTGTTTGTTTGTTTGTTTGTTTGTTTAGTGACAGAGACAGGGACAGACAAGAAGAGAGGGAGAAAGATGAGAAGCTTCACTTCTTCGTTGCAGCACCTTAGTTGTTCATTGATTGCTTTCTCATATGCCTTGATGGGATGGCGGTGGAGGCTATAGCAGACCGAATAACCTCTTGCTTAAGCCAGCGACCTTGGGTTCAAGCTGGTGAGCCTTGCTCAAACTCGATGAGCCTGCGCTCAAGCTGGCGACCTCAGGGTTTCTAACCTGGATTCTCTGCTTCCCAGTCGAATGCTCTATCCACTGTGCCACCTCCTGGTCAGGCTAAAAGCCTCTACTTTTAATCTCAGACTGCCCTCTGTGCTAACATTACCCTCACGCCCCCCCCCCCAAGAGGGACTCTGCAGGGAGCCTCTTGTCTCCATGACTTTTCCAAAGACATTCTGGGAATGAAAAATTTGGGAAACATTTCCTCCTTCTTTACCTTGCTATTAGGCTATATTGTTTCAGCCAAGAAAACAAAGCTCATCTAATCCCACAGCTTCAGGGCTAGGGGCTGCCAGGAGTATTTGGACATTGGAGGAGCTCGAAAACCTTCTCTGGTTGACAGTTAACCCTTGCAAGTAATGCTGTTTTCCCAGGCTAATTCTTTACTTCTGGATGGTGTCCTCTGTGGGACAGCTTTAAACTGTTTTCTTCCCCAAACACGGTAGGTTGGAGGCTTAAGGGAAGGGCCAGCCACAATACTAAAACCAAAGTGCTAACTAAAAACAAATAAATGCTTAATGAATATATACAAATGTCATTACTTATTAAATGTAGTAAGCATTAAAATTTTACAGCATTTGAATGCATTCTGTAGATTTTCTTGCTTTGCCATGCTCAATTAGCTAGGAATCCTGAGAAACCATGACTACTTACAAAATAAATGAATTACTTGGAACCATATCATTTCAAAAGCAAAATAATAAAAAATTTTTGAAGTAGTTTAATAACAAAAAAATGTGTTGCTATAATGTAGGTGTGTTTAACATTTTTGATATGATGTAAGGTTGAACCACCCAAGTTAGAATGTGCTTAGGGTAAAGAAGAGGACATAAAGGGCCATGGTTGCACGTGATGCCATGGTGCTCATCATCCCCATCCTAAAACACATCGTCCAAGCCTGCTGGTGAGAAGATTGGGATCACCGCATCCACCAGCCCTGACCTTCCCTGTCCCTGAGCAGCCAACCACAGGGACCATAATAGCTCTAGAAAGATATGAATAAAATAGGACTTTCTCATCTCATCATCATAAATAAGACATACAGAAATGTTTTCATATTATATTATAAACTTTAATGTTTATAACTATTTTACTTGGGTCCTAAATTAAAAGAAAATCATACATAACATAACAAAGCAGTTATTAGAATCATAGTTCACTGAACTAGAAAATGACTTTTGTAGGCTAAGATTTCTATTAAATTACAAAATTCAATACTAATTACAGACTTAGGTTTTACATTGAGCGATAGATATTTCTTTAGAAATTCTCTATGGTAAATATGAAGCTTGAATGAAGCAGGTCACACCTTTTAATTAATTTTGATGAAATCTGACAGATTATTAATTTTAACCCAACTGAGAGTATGTGATCATCTTCTCTAAATTAGATGATCCTAAAACATTCCCCATTATGCTTTTGGGTATGTATTCAGATGCTGCCATTTCAGATTATTTAGATTGATCTGTTGATCCTCCATCTTGGTCAAAAAATAATTTAAGGCTGTCATTTCAAATTCAGGTTTGATTTTCTGACTTTTTCAGATAAAATAGAAGTAGTTGGATTTCTATCAACAGATGCTCAGTTGACAGACCCTGTTCTGTCCATAGCTTCACTTCATTTTCCGCAGGGCACTGCAGAGAATTCCAACTTCACCTACAAAATACAAAAAAAAAAAAAAAAATAGATGAACCTGAGCCACTCATATCACGAACAAGCACCCTTCCACAATGTATCCACAATATGTAAAGAACTGAGAAGTCATTGAGATGCCTGGAGTTGTTAGGTGCCACCCCAACCCCAAGGAACTCATGGCTTAGCTATGGTGGTAGGGTTTGGGCAGTTATGGCACAGGTAGTTAAAGTATTAGAGGAGCTAGAGTCATCATATAATTAGCTGTCTCTTTCCATAGAATTTCTTGGGAAATGAGCTAACAGTTTTCTCCCCAAGGGAAACCACCAGCCATTCTGTTTCTCTTTTATATGACCGTCCACTGATGCTTGCAAGGAATGAAGCCATTGTACCTAAGAGTGGTTCATACAAACGTCTTGTGCCAGAATCACCTGGAACTTTATTACAAATGCAAACTCCCAAGCCCCACCACACATTTAGTGAATCTAGTCTGAGGCCATGACTCATGACTATACACTTTGATCTCTCGCCCCCAAGTGAGTCTGATGCACAGCACACTATGTTTGAGAATGCACAGTCTAAGCAGATAACTCAGTCCAGACCACTGGACTAAGGTATGAGAGAAACACTCCCACCTATTTCATGTTCTCGCTTGAAGATGCTTTTCTCCTTAATTCAGTATTTAATACATTTCTTATTGTTGAAGGTAAGAAAATACAGCCTTCTATTTCTGGGAAAGAGAGTGACCTCAAGGGATATGTTACTTACTATTAATGGTGTCAGCCAAAATCTTCAGTTGCTGGGTACTGTCCAAGACCTCAATCCTTTGGGTGTATGGGTCATAATGAACTGAGAAGGGCCGTGGGATTGTAGCAGCAAAGTTTCTAAAACCAAAACCATAGATCTGAGTGAAGGGCACCCTTTGGGGAAGAGGTAATTCTCGAAGATTTCTCAGTGACATTTCACTTGACTGTTGATAGCACTGAAAACGCAGAGGGTTTAGGAGACATGCTGAGAAGTGCAGTGGAGTTTTGGTGAGGTCCTCTTGGGCACCCTTTGCTGTTTGCATGTCTGTGTGTATAGACAAGCACGTGTATCCACATATTTATTAGGTCGCCTACCTCCAAAAAGACAGAGGCAGCTTACAATAAAAGCGCAGATTACAATAAGGCCAAAATTCTCATCACTAAAGAAAAGAAAATAAAAAGAGTAAGTAAAATCCAGCTAAAGAATGTTATAGGAAAAAATAAGCTCGGTGTGCCTGGCGACCACTGTAAGGAGAGAAATACAGCTCTCAAGAGTTGAAGAAATACTACATTATTAATGAAATTCAGCATGGCCCGAGTACCTCCTATGTACCAAGAACTATGTTAAGTTCTTACTGTTCTGTAGTCTTTATAATTTTCATTCCTTTTAATCTTCAAAAAACCCTAGGAGAGGCCCTGTCCGGTTGGCTCAGCGGTAGAGCATTGGCCTGGTGTGTGGGGGACCCAGGTTCGATTCCTGGCCAGGGCACATAGGAGAGGCACCCATTTGCTTCTCCACCCCCCCTTCCTCTCTGTCTCTCTCTTCCCCTCCCTCAGCCGAGGCTCCATTGGAGCAAAGATGGCCCGGGCGCTGGGGGTGGCTCCTTGGCCTCTGCCCCAGGCGCTAGAGTGGCTCTGGTTGCGGCAAAGTGACGCCCCGGAGGGGCAGAGCATCGCCCCCTGGTGGGCAGAGCATTGCACCTGGTGGGCGTGCTGGGTGGATCCCGGTCAGGCGCATGTGGGAGTCTGTCTGACTGTCTCTCCCCATTTCTAGCTTCAGAAAAAAAAAAAAAACCCTAGGAGAAAGTTACTATTATTATCCCCATTTTACAGACGAGAAAACTGCGACTTGGGAGGCCTAAGTGACAACCAAGGCCATACTAGCAAGACATTGTGGCACTGGGGAAAGACCCAAGTAGTCTGACTACTCAGTGGGCCTGTGGTCTTCATTTCCCTGCCTTCCTGATGCAGTACTCCTGGGCCTTATGAGGAACATCAAGCAATAAGATGAATAAGCTATTCCAAAATGGCCTACAAAGTACAAAAATATCACAAATAATATGTCTAAGTTGGCTTCTGGTGACAGTAAAAGTTGCCATACTGAGAAGACAATTATAAGGGAGGCTAGGAGGGCTCTCCAAGTTTAACAAGAGTGGCAAGAGCACAATGGCTGGATACCCAAGTGTCAGAGCCAGAATTCCTGGGTTCACACCCTGCCTTTGTCAGTGACAACTCCTGTGACCATGAGCAAGACCTCCTCTGTACCCTGGTTTCCTTATTTCTCTGTAAAATTGAAGCAAGAGCAAGATACCTCAGAGCAGTGGTCTTCAACCCCTGGGCCGCGGACCGGTACCGGTCCGTTGGCCATTTGGTACCGATCCGCAGAGAAAGAATAAATAACTTACATTATTTTTGTTTTATTTATATTTAAGTCTGAATGATGTTTTATTTTTTTAAAAATGACCAGATTCCTTCTGTTACATCTGTCTAAGACTCACTCTTGATGCTTGTCTCGGTCACGTGATACATTTATCCGTCCCACCCTAAAGGCCAGTCCGTGAAAATATTTTCTGACATTAAACTGGTCCGTGGCCCAAAAAAGGTTGAGGACCACTGCCTCAGAGGATTGTAGCAAGTGCAGTTATAATACAGATAAGAGCTCCTTGCAGGTTTGCTGTTATCTTTCCTTAGTGACTGGGCCCCATGACGAATGGATGGGTATGTGTACCTCTTCACTCTTCTTTGAAAAAAGCTTTCTCAGCCCAGAACTGAAAGGCTCTGTGGAAATCCCAGAGATCCCCAGGTCCTTTCCTTTGTTTTTGTTTTGTTTTATTTGTTTTTTGAACTTTGTTCTTTAGAGTTCTTTTTGGTTTCCTCTCAGCGAACAGAATAGAGCTTCTGTGGATGTCTCCTGTGGGCTCTGGACACTAGCAAAGTAGGTGGGATTTCAAAGGCCTGAGAGGCCCTGATGCTGGGAAGTCCTCCCCTGTTGGTGTGGGACTGATCACTTCCCAGGCTAGGGAACCCTCTCCAGTAGGGCCCTCCAAATGAGATCCCAGTGTGAAAGGTCCAAACCCTGGACCAGCCACTTACTAGCTGCATGACCCTGGGTGAGTTACTTACCCCCCTCTATGCTTCTGCATGCCCATTTGTAAACTTTGTAGTCTTATTTGAAGATGAAATGAAAAGTACTTAGAACAGTATTTAGCACATAATAGGCTACAGGCACCTTACCTGTTGTTGTCACTGTTCTTATTATCATTATCATTATTATCCCCCAGGTGGAGTGTTGCACTAATCCACTAAAATCCATTGCCCCAAAGGAGTCAGAGGAATGGCAGAGAAGAGCCTGCAGGGGCTAGTGGGAGGCTAGACTCATAGTGAGGGATGGAGGCTTAGGAAAGAACTGGGAAAGAGTGGCGGGAAGGACCACAGAACCCTGGGAGGAGGGGAGGAAGGGAGTCACTAGACCAAACCATGTAGACCCATGGCCAGCATTTTGCCTTTCACTGTGTAAGCCTGACTCATTGAAAGCTGACATACTCAGTTTCATAGGATCCCAGAAGTCTATATACCACATGTCTAGTAACCATCACTGATAAGAGATATATATATAAAATGTGTGATGAATATATGCAGACATATATATACATATGTATATAATATATAATAAAAATATATAATATAAAGTATATATTATATAAAATATACATTATATAATATATTTAATATAATATAACATCTAACTATTTTTAATATATTATTTAATTATATAATTGAAAATGTTATTATTATATATTTGCATATAATTATATAATTGATAATTATATAATTAATAATATAATTAATATAATAATATATAATAGATATATAAAATTTATATTAAATATACATAAATATATATATAATATATGTATATAAAAATATGGTAATATATGGTCAGTATCAGGATAGCCATGTTCAGGTAGGTAGACCCTTTCTCTGCCTGGCCTGTCTCCTGAGAATAGAGTTGCTCAGGCAGCTTCATGGCAGGACTATCAGCTCAGAGGGGTGAGAGTTTCAGAGTCCTGGTACTGCTCTGTCACCCTCTTACTGATCAG
This sequence comes from Saccopteryx bilineata, assembly GCF_036850765.1. Classification (NCBI taxonomy): domain Eukaryota; kingdom Metazoa; phylum Chordata; class Mammalia; order Chiroptera; family Emballonuridae; genus Saccopteryx; species Saccopteryx bilineata. The sequence continues at coordinate 104,417,733 of NC_089490.1, forward strand.
CCATTGAGACTGGTGCATTTCATAATTATTTATAGGCATGCCTACTATGTGTCAGTAAATCCTCTAAAGACTAGGGCAAGGGCATAAAACAGAAACAAACAAACAAACAAAACCCTATTCTCACTGATCTTAAACCATATAACCTAGTAGACATTAATAAGCAGTAAAGAGAAAAATAAATTACAAATGGAAGTGAGAAGTGTTGGCATGGGGCTGAGTAGTAATTTTAAATAAGCTGGTTAGAGAAAAACACACAAAGAAGGTTACATGTGGGTGAAGATTTGAAGGAGGTCAGGGAGTGAGTTATGCAGGTGTCTGGGAGAATAAAGTGAACAAAGGACTTTCCCAGGTTATAAGATTTCAAGGACTGATTGGGTGGAGGGACCTCAGTGGCCACTCTGGATACAAGAGGGTTCAGTGTGTGAGCTTGGTGGCTGCACTGAACAAGGATCAGGTGACACATCCAAATAATAAGCTGTAAAACAGGGTCTCACTAAGGAATCCCTCCCAACACCAGGTGGGACGGAGCAAGGGTGGCAGGTTCTGTCTGCTGCACACTGTTGCCGTCGGCATAGGAGTCCAGCTCTTGGTCAACCACCCACAGATCAGTGACACCAGACCAAGCCAGGAGGTCCCAAGAGTTTCTGACCCACCTTAGTCACCATCTCACCTTACTTTCTCCTTGGCATCCTTAAAACTCTCAGCCACATAATACAGGGGCTGGAACTCTGTGATTGTGTAGTCCTGGACAGCCGTCTTCTCCAGCTCCAGGGGGAGGAGCTTTGGCTTGCCCGACAAGCAGTACTGCAAACCCCAAATGGAAAATTTTCACAGTTAAATCAGGGCCAGTGGTTCTGGTGCATCCCACAGGCCATTTGTGTGCCCTCTCCCATCTCACCTTGATTCCTTCCACACTGCAGCCCAAATGCAGTAACCCGAGTTATTTTGCATCTAATAGATCTCCCCCTTTATAGCTCATTTAAAACCTACAGCAAGGATAGAAGTGAGTAATTCACCCTAACCATTTTCAAGCAAAATGATCAACAGGCAATATGGGAGTCAACCACATTTTCTGGCATGTGTTTGCATAAATCTATATCACAGTTCAACTTTGGAATCAGGAGGCCCCTCTGTCCTGGAGACCCATGCACTTACAGTTCAATTTATAACACCTACACTTATGATCAAATCATAGCTGCTAAGTTAAGGTACCAATTACTTGAGCTTAATACCTCCAGGTTGAATCACAAAATGGATGTAAGTGGGGTTTCCATAGCAGCAAGAGAAAAGGAATGGTCAGCTGTTTCTACCACTTTCACACCTATCACCGGTCCCTGTTAGGGTCATACCTGTAATTCACCAAAGGAAGACAGAAGTCCAGCACCATATGCCTTTATGGAGTCTCCTTGTTTGCAGAGCCCAAACTCCACAGTAAACCAGTAAATCTGGAATGGAAAGTCAAGTTGAGAGCACACTCTGAGGAAGGTGAAGGCAGCAGATACCCCAGGATCAAGGACAGGACTGCCCAGGTGAGAGTTTGTGAAGTTCTGTTCTCTGAATCAGCATGACTTGGGTCACCTCTCCATCTCCTGTGTCTCATTCTAACCAACCACCTGTTGAATCAAGAGTTAGCTGAATGCAAGATGTAACAGGAAGCAGTGTTAGTGGAGAAGATTATAGAGGGAGCCCCGAAAGTGTTCCTCTCTCTAGGACAAGAATGCCTCCACCACTTTTGCTTTCTTTTCCATGGCATCAACAAGAGTGAGGTGTTCCCTTTAAGGTGGTTGCAATTCCATCAGGATCAGCAGTGAGAGGCACGGGACTGGATGTGATAGACTCAATGAGGGGTCATCCCCTCATCTGAGCTAAACTTGGGGTGTTTCTAAATTACTCCCTGTCAATCACTGCTTCTACACACACATTTCATGCCTGAGAATTATCAAGGGCAATTATAGCCTGTTGATGTTTTCAAGGTTCTCTGTTTAGAATCCCATGTAAACATCTTCATGAAGCTGATTTCAAAAGGAGACCATTAATGAGAAATCCAAATGTAAAATTTCTTCCCAGATGTTTCAGCTTTCAGGGGAGGATCAAAGCTTCAATCACCTGAGGACTAACTTACCGTGGCGAGTTTCTCAACATAATCATCAGGTGCACCCAAAGAAGCGAGGCCAATTTCCTGTATTGTGGAGAAACAGAGTCATTGGCATGACCGGGGTCTGCCTATCTTCAACTTTCATGTACAGTTTCAACCTTGTACTTGACCACAAGAAGGTAATGGTTGACCAGATATCTTCAGAAGAGCCCAGAAAGACCCTGGTTGTTCTGTCATGTCTTCCCTAACTACACATCATAGAGTACAGATCTCTAGAGTAGAGGAAATTTTCCCCAACAGCTGGCCTTTTGTATTCACTTTACAGATGAAAAAACTGTAGCACAGAAAAGGGAGATGACCTTCTTAAAGTACTTTGTACCTAAAGCTTCATCTCTTAATTCCAGCTCAGTGATTGTTCTTTCACAGAAGAAGTGGAACCTTCCTGGAATGCTGGATGGGTCTTAACCATATAGCCTGAAGCACCACCGGAGAAGTGCTTGGTATCTGCCCAAGTATATGTAGATGGAGAATCCTGAAATGTCACGGATCACTTCTCATCACAACTCTAGCTGCAAAATTTCTCTAGTGGTCTCTGTCTCTGTTACAATATTTGCTTTAGCCTGCTTTGTATCAGGTGTGTGTGTGTGTGTGTGTGTGTGTGTGTGTATCTTCTCTATTGTATGCATTCTTCATTGCAAAAAAATCTTAATCGAATGTCTTCCATGTGGCTGGAGGTACACAAAATTGATAAAGGTTCTTTACATCATGGTTGTTACATTTGAGTGGGCAGAAACAAACAATAAATAATAAGCATAGGCATGAATATGTTAGAAAATTATAAGTTCTTTGGAAGGAAGGAACAAAAGGAGAATGGGACAAGAGAGATTGAGAGTGCCAGGAGTTGGGGTTACAAAGAGTGATTTTAAATCAGGTCCCAGGGTAAGCATTATTGAGATGATACTTGAGCAAAAACTTGATGAAAGTGACGTTGTTAGCTCTGCTGACATCTAAGGGAAGAGAACCGTATAGGCCAAATGTACAGCAGGTGAAAAGCTCTCTAAGGAAGGTAAATTCAGTTTTTTGGAGGAACAGAGAGGGACTAGTATGGCTAGAGCAGAGTAAGAGGGTAAGAGGAGTGGCATGTGATGTCAGAGAGCAATCTGGAGCCCAGTCACATAGGACCTTTTTGTTTTGATGAGACTGGAAAGACATTTAGCTTATTATTTTTTGCCAGTTCTAAGTAGGGCTATTGCTACTGGATTCTTGGCAAATGTCATCTTAATGAAAGCATATACCAAATGACTGCTGGACAGGGTAAGGTTACTCCTATAGGGGGATCAGGGAGGCTTACACAAATGACAAGTCTCTTAAACTACACCTGCTAAGATAAGTGAAATTAGCAAATTCAACAATGTAATTCAAAGGATGAGCAATTCATCAATCCCATGTTGTGGCTCTGAAGTGGGTCCCTCTCCATGGGACCACACACCCATCTTAGGTGGGAGCTCAGAACTTCACCTTCCAGAAGACAGGTGGGAAGGTGAACTTATTTGAGTAATCCAGGTCTCATTCCAGTAGGTAGAAAGCTAAAGAGATTTATTTCTCACCTGGGAAAACTGGGCAAAGCTGCGATCTGAAAACAAGGGCACATGTCCCAACAGCTCATGGCAGATGTCACTAAAAGACAGAAAGCACAGAGTCTGAGAGTGAAGAAGGGTTATAATGTAAGCCAGACTCAATCTTTCTACATGAGGAATGGGCAGGAAGAAAGGAAGTGATTCATTCAGGCTTATGACCTCACTTCCAAAAATCAGTGATGTGCAAACCTTGGTATCAGATGAGGCAGAGTACAAGAGAAAAGAAGGAGAAAGAAAAGTAAGAGCAGGTTAGGGCACAGAAGGCAGAGGGTGTGAGATGTATGCCCAATGGGGTGCAGAGAAGCCAATATTCCTTTGGGCATCCTCCCATACACCTGAGTTAGCTGTGGATAATGAACACTTCCCATTCCAAGTCTTCAATTTGGTATTGACATTCTTGTGCTGAATTATTCCTCATGGGAAATATATATATATAATTAATACATTTATTATTTATATATTAATGATATACATATGGCATATTTAAATGGTACAATTCCTCTATTATTTTGGAGTGGGCAGAGACCAATCAGGGAAGAAAACTTACATTGATTTAACACTTTATGTGCCAGGTGCATTAAGAACAGGTCTTTTCTGATTTATAATAACTTTGTGGGCAGGGAAAGACAATTTTGGGTGTTCTCTTGACTTTCTGCATGAGTTGCTTACGTTCTAGCTGCCTAAGATGACAGCTAAATGTGAAAGTAAGCAGCATAGCAGCCAGCCACTTTCCGCCTCCAGCCAAAGCACAGTCTATGCAAAGAGAGCTTAGAATCAGAGGTGTTAAGATAGCTTGCTTCCATTTGGAACTTCATAGCTCTGACTCCTACAATCCCTTTGAAATTTGACTACAACCTCTCATTCCTACAACCAAGGAGGTCTAAATCTTTGGTTCACAAGATGCCCAAATTTCCAATCAGTGTGGTCTATTTGGACAGAGAAAATCACCAAAGAAATGAGTTTTTCTCTTTGTATCAAACAATCAAAAAATCCAGGCAACTTGTTCTATGGATCGGTCCACAATGACCCTAAACCTTATTCCTGAATCAAGGAGAAGTGGCATGCACTGTCTCTGGCAACAATACTCACGGTTCAGGTGTATACATAGGTTTGGACCCATGTCTGATGTACTGGGTACAGTGGAAGACCCGGAAGGCCAGGCCACCCAGGAAATCCCGAGAGGAAAGCAGGCCAGCCACAGGTCGGAGGCGGAAACCAGTGCAAGCTAGGAAGCAAGGGAGAAAGAAAACTCAAAGCTCACCACAGCAGTGCTTGAGGAGTCTGAAAACCTTTAGAAAGGGAAGCAATACACCCAGCTGTCCAGAAATATGGGTGCTGATGCCGGGTAGACTTGGCTTCAAATGTCTGCCCCAATACTTTCTACTGGGCGATGTGGCCAAGTAAGTTAATTTCTCCGAGCCTCAGTTTCCTTATCTGCAACATGTCAATAAATACTTCTTATGATTATTCTGAGAACGAGAAGAGCTAATAAACTACTTTCACAAAGCCTAGCACTTAGAAAACATACAACAAATTCAGCTTTCATTATTGCTTGTTAAGTTGGAAAACTTCTTCCTTGCTCCTCATGTTTCCAGAGTGCAGAGAAATTTTCACTGCACTTCTCAGGAAGAAGTATAAAAGGAGCACATTGGCTTCTCTACTGTACCTCACACAGTCCTTCCCATGAGAAGCAGTGCCTTCTCAGCAGTGCCTTTGGAAAGAGGATTGAATATTCTCAATTCCACACTTTCTTCCCTTTCTGTCTTGACTGTCCACAGAGGAACAAACTCTGGTCTGCTCTTGGCCATGCAATGGACTACACACTGTGACAATGAGTTGGCAAGTAAGTTCACCTACTCTAGGGGTGGAATAACAGGAAGCCTGTGGTGGCTGCACATCTCTACCATATTTTCTGCTTTTATTAGTAATAAATCTGACATTTTGTTTTCCATCTCTCTTGTTCCTATATTTGTCTCTCAATCTGTTTTAGACTTAGGAGGAGAATAATGACAGTGAGCATAATAATGACAGTGAGCATGATAATAATAATGGCTAACACCATATTACCTACATATGTCAGACACTGTTCTAAACACTTTATATATCCTAACTAATCCTCATAATAACCCTATGAGGTAGATGCTTTTACTATCCCCACTTTACAGATGGAGGAGCTGAAACACAGAGGTTAAAGTTTTTGTCCAAGGTCACAACTACAGAAAGCCTGATCTCAGAGGCTATTTTTTCTCTTAATTACTACTATATAAACTTTCCAGTTGCTAATATTACTGTTTCATTATTATTATCCTTGGCCGTGGAAATGTGAGTAACTAGCTAGAGTATCTTTAGGACCCCTCACCCCTCCACCTATGTTCCCAGGACCCTCAGGGTGAGAGTCACTCTGCTTGAGCTCTCGTTCCCCTGTTTATCTGAGAAGTAAAGATTTTTCTAAATGGAAGGAACACAAAAGGTCATCTAACCTATCCCCAGCCTGTCCCAACTGCCACTTCCCTTCCTGCCACACAGTTCCCTGGCTCCCCGCCCCAGGGCTGATCATACCATCACCACACAGCTCAGAGGCATGGAAAGTTCTTCATATCTATAAATGTGTAGTCTGTCTTCCCACTTTCCTTCATTCTACCTGGCACACAGTAAGTGTTTACTATGGGTTAGTTGTTCGTTTTAGTTTGGTTTTGCTAAATTAACACCTCCTGGCAGAGAGAAAAACACTTATCTCCCCGGAAATGATGTAAAGAGACCAGTCATCCCAATAATCTATTTCTCCACTGAGGTACTCTGAGTCCAATTTAGCCCAAATGCACTGAGCACATACTATATGTGTATCACTATGTTGGATGCTTCCACATGCAACATCTTATTTCATTCTCACAATTATCTCGCGAGGAAAGCTAAAAGGCTGACACAGACTTCATTGGAAAGCTAATAGGAGTGAGGTAGATACATCCAACTAGAGAAAGTCAAAACCAGAGTCATACTAGATGGATGTTCAGACTTAGAGCTCAAGGCTCTGAACACTGCCCCCACAAATAACCCATTCTACACAAAGGCATGCTGCAGCCACCTCATAACACAGCAAGGTTGCAGGGAAAACCTTGACTGGGCAACCTGGGCTTTGAGTATGGGGGCAAAAAACTTTTCAGGGGCATTAATAAGGCAAAACCCATACCTGGTGCCTTTTTTATTTTTATATTTTGGCAGCGGGTTGGGGGGAGAAAGGTGTGAGGTGATGCGAGTGGATTAATAGTGGAGGCTAGAGAAGAGGCCGGGCTCAGCAGTGGCATTCGCCTTTCCTGGGAGAATCAACCTGCATGCATTGCTATAGACATGCTCAACCTGCTCTCCACTGACACTCTTCCCTGCTGCTCCTTTATTTTTGGCCCCGACATGGACTTACTCTGCAGAAACTGAGAAACATCTTCCAGCTGGGGAATGTTGTCTTCACGAAAGCCACAGTACTTTTCCAGAAGTGGGAAGATATGGTTATGCTCGTAGCACGCGTGGGTTTTATACAAGGACTTCAGGGTCTTGAACACCGTCCCCCATGTATTCTTTTCTTCCTCCGTGTATTCCACTCGAGGGATGGGCTGCCCACTAGAATATAGGCATGAGATGTTTGTCTCTGGTGGGGCGGGTGCACAGTGGTGAATGGAGGAACATTAGCAAAGGGAGATGGGTCCAGAGTCTGTCACCTCCCAGACTCCAGTGGACTTCGTAAGTTGTTTAAAAGAGGAAAATTTCACTTTTTGATGTAGGAAACATTTAACTGATTTGGTTAAACAACAATGCAAATCTCACTTCATTAACTGCATCAAAGATGTGCTGTCACACTGGAAAATCACTTGGCCTTTCTGCTCTCTTATTTCTCCAATTGTCTAGGTAAGGTGAACATTCACTTCCCTTCAAGGGCCAGGCAAGTAATGTAAATATGTCAAGTAGCAGGTACAGACCACAGGAGGGTGGGGTTGAGGCAACTAAAGAATGCATCCGCTTCCTAAACAAAGGCATCTAAGTTCAATTAAAATTTTGTATTATGTCAACTAAAGCAATTATATTTATGGGCTAAAGTGGCTTTAATATGTGCACCATGAGTTTGAGACCTTTGTTTAGTGGGTGTGCATTTGTGGGATTTGATATTTCAGCCCCTGGGAAGTTATGAAGGTACTTAAGCATGCTAGGTATAAGATCTGTGTACGTAGCGTCTTCTGCTGTAATATAGCAGAACTACAGGGAGCTTATTAAGGTACATGTGTTGGCCCTGCTCCATAGATCCTGAATCTGTAGAGGAAGAAAAAGTCTAGGCATCTAGATTTCAGTGAGCTCCCAGGTGACATGCTATCATTTAAGAGTCATTAGTTTGAAAGGTCCTTTTGAAAACTACCTAAGAGTGGGGCTGTGTTCTGAACAGTGAAATAAAATAAAACCAAAGAAATCTTGACTTTGAAGACCAGCAACTATTCTTCAGGCTGTAGGCCTGTTTCCTAACAGGATGCACAGTGTCTGGGACAAGGTGGGCCTATTTATCTCAGAATAAAGACTCATCATCGCCTGACCAGGCAGTGGTGCAGTGGATAGAGCGTCGGACTGGGATGCGGAGGTCCCAGGTTTGAGACCCCGAGGTCGCCAGCTAGAGCGTGGACTCATCTGGTTTGAGTGAAAGCTCACCAGCTTAGACCCAAGGTTGCTGGCTCGAGCAAGGGGTTACTCGGTCTGCTGAAGGCCCACAGTCAAGGAACATATGAGAAAGCAATCAATGAACAACTAAGGGTCACAAGGAAAAACTGATAATTGATGCTTCTCATCTCTCTCCGTTCCTGTCTGTCTGTCCCTGTCTATCCCTCTCTCTGATTCTCTCTCTGTCTCTGTAAAAAAAAAAAAAAAGACTCATCATCATCGGCTCCAAACTAGGTCACTCCAGCCTGTTCAGAATTGTAGCTCAGCCCAGGACAGGAAAGCAAACTCACTGTTATGTTCTACAGAAAGATGGGCAGGGATTAGGGGAAAAGGCAGATTTTTCACACAAGTATTAAAAGAAAGACAAGCTCAGAAGGTCCTGCACTGGCCAGGGGGACGATTGCTAAAAGGACATCAGGAAGCTCCTGCCTAAGGATGCACCATTATTTCAGGGCTAACTGCTAATGAACGGAAAGAACAAACTTTGGAAACAGAGTTGTATTCAGTACTTGGCTGTGCTATTTCATAGCCGAATGGCCTTGGGCAATTTAGTAAACCTCTCTGAGCCTAACCTGTGCAGCTGTCACATAGGTTAATTATTTAGACACACATTTTATCAACTCATCAATATACTGGGATTCTATCATTCATAATGCATGAGTTTGATCCCCATATGGGACAATTATTGGAAGGTGCTAAGGACTCAAATGTGCACTGATTAGGCATCTATCTATACCTGATTGGATGGTGTCCACCTGACTATGTTGGGGCAAAGGCAAGGACAGGAGAGAGAGGTCACAATGTTCTGTGATTCCTGCTTACCACAAGCCAAAACACACCTGTGCTAGGCCAAAGTCAGTGTAGTTCAGGATCCTTCCACTACAGGGAAGTCATTCAGAGAAGAAAATTTCCTCATTTGAAAGGTGACTTTGTTTTCAGTATATAGAGCCCTATCATCTCCTTCATCTTCCTCACGTTCTATCAAAGTTGTGAAAGAACCATTATTTGGTGTTCTGGTCAACTATTAAGTTTCCTCTCATACGTATCTTTTCTCATGCTCTTCACTCAGGACTGGGACTCAGAACCCCTCAACCCCAACATGCTAAGTTTCCTGAGTACTCAAAATGGCACACCTGTTCTCATCCAAATAACATGGATATTTGCCTTTTCCTTTGGCTAAAAGAAAGTAGAGGAGGGGCACCGAATCCCAAGCCGGAAAAAGGGCACATATCTGAAAACTGCCCTTCGCATCTGGGTCAGATCAAATAAAAGAACACCAAAGCTGGCTCACCTGATACCTTGCTTGATTCATTAATTCAGTATAGCAGTTAACTCCTTGCATGTAAATGACTCTCTTTTTCCTTCTTTGATATTTAACGTGGAGAATACCACAGGCTCTTGTATACAGGACTGAGTCCTTTTATAACGACTTCAGACATCACTGCATAACCACACAATAAAGCTTGGAAGGGATCTGGGCCCCGGCACAGCGGGTAATTTTGTTTTGTCTAGCAGCATTTTCTTTAACAGGTGTCATTAAAGGGAAGGTCTACACACACACACACACACACACACACACACGCATACATGCATGCACCCACATACACAAAGCAGGACTCTCCGTGCTGGCATTTTCCCACCTTGGGCAAGAGGGGAGCAGGCTAGGCATGCGCTCTTCTCTCTTCCCCCCCAACAATCAAAGCAGACTTACTGTCGGTAGTTGTAGGCGATGTCAGCAAAATACTTCCGTCTTTCTCGGTACACGGGATCTTTAAAACCCTAGGAGAAAAGGAGACGCTTGCTATCTCAAGGCTTTGGAGGGAGAGGCCTAGCATAGCTATACACACTTTGAATGGGGGCCCTTGAGCTCAGACTTTCCTTGATTGTACCCTGAAAATAAAGTCTCAGTTACACCGAGGGTAAGAAGCACTCCCACCAATATGATCAGTGGCGCATTATTTAGTAACACCTTCAATTCAGTGTGAACTTTTGTGCCGTGGAATTTCAAAGTGCAAGCAGTGTGCAGGTTTCAAAGAAATTTCATCCATAGCATTTGTAACTTGTAAACTTGCTACCTTAGGCCAAGTCAGTAAGACTATCTCTGTTGAAGATGTACGATATCCACTAAATGTCTGACTAGTGGTAAGTGTCTAGCACTGCCTCCTAACTTTTTGATAGACAAACAGTACATACGTACTGCTCTTGCAACTTAAAAACAATTTTTTCCATTGATTTGAGAGAAAGAGAAAGAGTGAGAGAGAGAGAGAAGGAAAAAGAAAGAGAGAGGAGCATCAACTCGTCATTCCACTTGGTCGTTGCATTTAGTTGTGCACTCATTGATTGCCTCTCAAACGTGCCCTGACCAGGCGACCAAACCTGCTGCCTTGGTGCACCAGGACAACGCTTTACCCACTAAGCCAGCCAGCCAGGGCCACCAGTGCAATTTTTAGAAATACCATTTATTTAGTGCCTATGATGTACCAGTCTGTGTGTAAAATTTATTTTATTTATAACTCTAAAACAAACGTGTAAGGCAGACTGTTTTGAAGAGATACCTGCACCCTATGTTAACTGCAGCATAATTTACAATAGCCAAGACATGGAAACAACCTAAAGGTTTATTGACCGATGAATGAACAATGATATTCCATTATATACATATATATAAAATGGAATATTCTGCAGCCATAAAAAAGAAAATCTTCTGACAATATGGATGGATGTTTATAGTATTAGCTAAGTGAAATGTTAGACAATAAAAACAAATACTTGTATAAGCTCACTGATATGTACATGCTTTGATAAATAGAGAAATCCAAATGTTTCACATAGTTTTGTGAACCAATGTCATACCAAAAGATTCAATTAATAAAATAATAATTTTAAAAAGGAAAAATATAAAGTAAAATTACTATACATTTTTTTCATTTCAAACTTAAGTTCCAAATAAGTAAGTAATAGTTTAGAAAATATTCTATGACATGATTATTACAAAGAATAACTCTTCTTTTCCCTAGAGTATTGATTGGTTTTAAATCATTAATTGCAGGTTGAAAAGCTTAGGAATCTGAAAAATTAGAACTATCTTTCAGTTTACTTCTCTTGAAAGAAGATAAGTTACTTTGAGGTGATGTGATATTGTTTGCTTTCCAAGTGGCACCAACATACCCCTTAATGAACCTGTCTACTGGGATAATTGAAGAACACATCATCCTATTTAGAACTCGAGGCATAAATTTAATGGCTGTCAATCATTAAGGCTTGACCATGACTATCATCCTCACCTATCAGTCTTACTTAATAGTCAGTAAGAAATGGCTTTCAACAGCCCCTTTGTATGAAGTACAGATTTTGCATTTGAAGATGCCTCGGAGAACACCTATTCTTATATTTTGATCTAGACATGAGGAAGATGAAGATCGGAAAGACTTTTGCCCTAGAACCCTTAACTATAGAACCAGGACTTCCACTCAGATTTTTTGATCCTATGCAGGCTGGTAAGTGGAAGTTTGGGGGTTGAGACAGAAAACTAGAAAGACAAGAGAAAAATTCCTTTAACCTGTGAATTTCCTCCTCAGTACACTGACTCTGGAAATGGGGTGCCCATGACAATTTCTCTTCCCCGTTGGACCCTTTATCTTTCATCTATAATGTACTTTGTCTAGACAGTTTCAATAGTTATCCATCAGTAAAAATAAAATAATATTTATATAAAAAGCTTAATATAAAATTGTGTATCCAGTAGGTGTCAACTATGTCAGAGGAAGTATATAAATATATAAACGAAATAATGGAAGCAATACACCAAAGCTTAAAAAACGTTATGAAAATGAGCTACAGTAACTGTTCTATTCTTCATACTATTTACGCTTTTGAAGTTTTCTATTGTGTGTGTATGAGAGGGGAAGGGTTATAGTTAGAACACAGTAAAATAATAGTAAAAATCCATGTCAAATCTTTATGGAAAGTGGCAGCGGATTCTACACTGGGATATAACAACATGCACATATATACGATGTCACAAAGTTTTCTCTGTGGGATGATCTCTAACCATGGTCTTTCTCAGCTCAAAGTCACTAAAAAGTTTGTTACTAGCCTGCAAGGAGACCCCACTAACAGGCTACACAGACTTTGGTCTTTCGCTCTCTCAGTTACCAGTGAATGAGAGCTCTAACTGGGAAGTCTGTCTCTCATGGGGTTTGCCTTGTATCCTTTGGGCTGCCGGGTGACCGCAGGGCCTGCGTGGCCATGTAGGATATACTCTGAATTAAGCTACAGTTGGTGATAACTAATCATCTTATCTCAATTTAGACTAATAGCAGCTGTGTCCTAGCACTGCATGTAATTTATTTATAATCGCCCCATCTCAATTAGGCTAATAGCAGCAATTTTGGCTGCACTGTGGGTAGCCAAGTATGTTTTGACAGGAAAATATATTGCTGGTGAAGAAGTGAGGGAGGGTAAGGGGCAGAGGGGGGACAAATACAAGAGAGTAGAGAATTCTACAGGATGCAAAGTCTGCACGCGACCCCTCACCTTACTCTCAGAATTTCTGTTGCCTGAAGGTGTTGACATGTGTGATTTTGTCTTTGTAAGGGTTGGGGGGAAAGGGTCGCTATATGGAAAAGTCTTCGGAGTATTCTTCTAGACAGAGATCTTCACATCCTTAGTTCTTGATATCATGGCTGAGGGTGAACCTCAAACATGCCAGCCATCTTCAGTTACACAGGCTGGCACTAATACAAAATAATTTTAAATGTTGACTGCAATTGGAAAGCAAAATTTAAAAAAATAAAATACCATATTTTTTCATTCCATAAGATGCACCTGACTATAAGATACACCTAGGGTTTTTAAGGAGGAAAATAAGAAAAAAAAATCTGAAACAAATGGTGTGTTAAAATATTTAATAAAATACCATATTTTCCACTCCGTAAGATGCACTGGCATTTTCCCCTACACTTTGGGGGAGGAAGGGAGTGTGTCTTATGGAGCAAAATATACAGTAACTAAGGGCAAACGTTAACTTAAAAAGAAAACAGAAACCAAGTCAGACAGGCTGGGTTAGGTCATGAACTCACTCTCACTAGGAGCACAGCCAGTTGGTTGGTCAGTTACCCACTCGCAGCCTAAGTGTCCCCATCAGTAACGTGACACAGTGAATGGTAGCTACCTCACCGCGTTTGCTGGATTAGTTGAAGTAAAAAACTGAGGATAGAGGAGACTCTCCAAGAAATGATGCATTTGTGCACAATGATGGGAAATCCAAAAGCTGAGAAGTCTGGTTCGGAACACAAAAACGATACAGTCTGGAATGGTCACTGAGCCCACCACCCATCCGTGGGCTTTGTAAACAGCATCTGTGGCATCATTGCCTTGTTGTTTGTACATCATCTAGTCAGATAATGAGAGCTTTTTGGTATGCTGTCAGTCCTGGCCAGCTGGAAGGAGGATGCTTCACAGGAGACAAAGTTCAAACTGGCATTTTTTAAGCATCTGCCATTGCTATCCTGTAGACACGAGCCAAGGTTTTGCAAACCAATAGACAAAGGCAGTGTTGCCTACGGCCCCTGCCTTTGCCCACACGGTGTGCTTAGCCATGGCCACCACCAGGAAAGCCAAGAAGCCTGTTCCGGAAAGGACTCGGACAGCTGGTTGCCTAAATCCGTAACGTGGGAGTCATTTTACTTTTCTCCTCTTTCATTCCTTCACATCCAATAATCAATTTTTTGTCCATTTTTCCTCTCAAGTATCTCAAGTCCTATCATTTTTACTTGATTCTCACTGCTACACCTTAATTCAGGCCTCCAACATTTCTTGCCTGGACAACTATAACTGCTCTCTTTGTCTCCTCTCCACCCCCACCCCCTTCACATCAGCCCAGCAGACACAAAATGCAAATCTGGTGGGGTCAATCCTCTCCTTAAAAACCTTCAGTGGCTTCTCATCTCTTTTAGGAGACAGTCCAGAGTCCTTAAGATACCCTTCAAGGCTTTATGTGATCCTGTCCTGCCTATGTCTCCAACTCTGTGCCGAACTGCAATTGCCCACATAGTATGTCTCCAGATTTGTCCAGATTAGTCTTATTTTAAGTCTTCAAATGCCACGCTCTCCCTCCCCCACCTGTCTCAACGTTGAGGCCTTCACACGTTCTGTTCCCCCTGACTGAAGTATTCTTCCTCACTTTCTCCCAATAAGCTTCTATTCATTTTTTCCATACTGGTTTAAATTGCACTTTTAGAGACCTACCTTGATTTTCCCAAAGTTTATTGGTTTTCCTCTACAACACTCTCCCTCATTATCCTTGTTAATAATGATTAAACTCGGGGATCTCTTTGTCTTACTTATCACAGGATTTTCTGTGCACGGCATACTCGGCACAGTACTGAGCGAGGGCTGTTTAAAAATTATGCAAAACTTAAGCAAAAGAAATGTTATGATATGCCTTTTCAAAGTCTTATCAGATCCCTATTTCACAAGCTCACTGCATGCCCGGGGTCACATATATTTGTTTGATGTGCGACTTACTACTTCATAAGGCTCTGGCTCTTCAAAGTTAAATACTGACCCACAGAAGATGGGCGAGTTGTAGAATATTTATTTTCTGATCCCGTAGCAAGTGCTTTCTGTCCAGTAGAGAAGAGACCAGTGCCAGTGTGGGCTCCGTCACCTTCCGGGTCATTAATGATTCGGGTCGCCCTCAAGGCGATCCCATTTCAGAGTTCTGTCTTTTCAGTAATCAGGCCTATGTTGGTCTCTTGTATCTTCTTTTGTACAATCTGTCATCTTTCAGGGCCCTCACTCCTGAGTCAGTGAATCTTTGACAGATGTTCGCTAGATACACCTGCATGACAGTTGTTTCTAACTTTTTAAGAATTACACTCTGACAGAGCAACTTAGTAGAGGTGCCATGAGTCATTGGTGACTCAACTGGCTGGCAGACCTTCAGAACGGACCCTGACAGGGCCTTGGGCGGAGAAGGTTGGGGGGGCAGAAGGAAGAGGAAAGGAGAGAAGTATTGGGCAGAGTCCTGGTCTTGGGGAAGAGCAGGCTCTTGTTGGTGACGAGGAAAACATAAGACCTCCCCCTTGAAAGGTTGAAAAGCAGTTTGAGAGACTTAGATCAAGAAGTAGAAATAAACACAGAAAAGAGTTGTGTTGGCTGGCATCGTGTCCACCGAAACGCCCCCTCTAGTGCAGCCGTCATCTGGACACGGGTGCAAGTATCAGGGACTCTGAAGCAGAGAGCTCTGGGGCTGGGGACTGGATGTTAGGGGGTGCTGGTGGCCCTCCTTCTCTCTGAGCATAAAGTCTCACTGTCTTCCATGCGTGGTGGAATGCAGAGGGCTCCCAGGACTTGGAAAGGGTGCAGCCTTGAGATGGAAGGAGACTGGATCTCTGCAGGAGTCTGCAGAGCGATTTCCCTATTGACTACATTGCAAAGAAACTCTCCTTAGATTAGGCCATGGGGACTTGGGAGTTGTCTGACCAGCAGTTAGTCTACCATGGTGTCTAGAGGGCTTACCTCAGATCTCCCTGTTTTCAAAGTCCTCCCTAACTTTTCCAGTGCTCAGTGATGTTAGAACCAACAGCATATGCCGTCTGAGTCATTAAACCTGGTGCTTAATCGTGTACTTTTTTTGTCTTATGCTTTAACCAAATATTACCCAAACTATAGTCCATGGAACACTACCGTTCAAGATCATGTTGCTAGGGGTGAGAGAAAGGGGTCCCAGGGGTGATAAGTTTGAGAAGTGTTCGGGTAAATGGGTTTCATTCTTGCAGGACTTCCTAGAGCCCCTAATGAGATCACGGAACTTGTAAACACTGAAAATGGGGTTCTAAAACACTGTGTTTCTCTGTGTGATCATGAGATTGTTTTGCATAGACTGCAGCTTAGGATACATGTCCATGGTCCTTTCACTTGCCTCTATATCTTGTGGCTCCTATGAGGTGATAAGTCATGAAGTAGTGAACTTGTTTTTATCTGCTCAAAATATAAATCACAAGGTGCACAGTTGTGCAGCCTGCATGAAACTCACAGGGCCGGGAGGACAGGTAGGTGGGAGGCTCTAGGGAGGCCAGGATAAGAGTGAATAGAGGCTCCCAGCTGGAAAAGGCCAGTTGGGGGTATACAGAGAAACATCCCCATCAAAAGAAATGATATGGACCCAAGTACAGAGGCTGAGAATGGCCAGACAATGGAGACATGCTTCTCGAAGCGGAAACCAGACATATCCACTGGGATCCTGCTTGCCAGGCTGTGGTTGCATCCCTGTCCCCTCTGCCATTCGTGGGGGCGGGAGGCAGTCACCCGTCCTCCCTCAACTATATGACTGGAAGCTGCTGGAAGGCAGGGATCCTGTTCCACTAAATGCCTCAACCCTCTTCCCTGCACACGGCCTGGGGCACGCTTCCCAGACACGCGAGGCCACACAGCCCTCTCCGGCTGAGACGTCTCACCTGAATGCGAGACAGTGCACCCCGCCCACAGGTTAGAACGTCTACATTTTTAAAATGCAGGTAAAGCATTTAGCATAGTGCCCAGCAAACAATCCATGCTCAAGAAATGTAAGCTCTGAACACCATTTGCTTAATAAGTACGTGTGGAAGGAGGGAAAGGGAGCCAGGATGGAGGAAGGCCGGGTGGACAGAGTGGAGTACAGCTATCCTACTTAAATTTTCCATTTCACAAACAGCCCGAGGCAGATAGATGCCCTTCACCTCTGTTTCGGGAACAGTCTCTTCCTGGCCTCAGTTCTCAGAGCAGCTGTGTTGGAGGCCCTGACGTGGGATACTGGGTCAAATATCAGAACCTACTGCCAAGAGTGAAGGCCAGGGCAAGACAAGCACACCCTGCACACCGCGGGACAGAGCGGAACAGACGGTCCTCTCTGGAGGGACAGCCACACCTCTCCTCACACCCCGAGGGTTTGCTCTGTCCTTGGCCCATCAGTTCCCAGATCTGATGAGAAGCCACAGGAAGGAACTGAGAGAGCTTGGCCTTCTTGTCAGGGGGACTGTGTACCTGATAAATTGTATTTTTATAATAAAATTCATGACACTGAGAGGCCAGGAAGCCAAAGATGTGGGCTGGGTCCATAAGGAGGAATCCCAGAGTTTTAGATCATCCCTGTCTGCCTCTGAGGAAACAGACCCAGGGCAAAGGGAGGGTGAAGCCATGTCTGTGGACTGGCTTCTTCCCCCACATCCCCAGGTGACAGGGAGTGTGGCCAATGGAAGGGACGTGGGTCAGGGCAGGGGAACTGGAGGTTGGTAAGAGGAGAAAGGACCACGATGGATCCGATCCCATGAACTGGCTCAAAGGTGACCAGACAGCTTTTCAGGAAAATAATATCTTTAGACATGGTTTTCTCTCAGGGCCCACAGCCACGAGGCCCCGGACAGAGACATGTCAAAGAGGGTCATTCACAACTTATTCCACTATAAGGACCCACATGATGTGAAGAGGAAACGGATTCTGGATGAAGTCAGACATTTCTATTAGAGTTTACTAAACACTGCAAATGGAAACAGCCTTCAACTCATTTAAAGATTAATAGAGCCATTCGTCTGGGCAGACAATAAAGGACAGTGCACATGACGGTGGCACCTGTCATCTATGGAGGCTGTCAGAACTGTATCTGAATCCAGGCTTGGCTATTCTTCCCCAGGACCCTCTGTGTCAGAGAGAAGGGTGATCAAATCCCCCCACCCTGCTCCTATACCCAGAAACCATTCAAAGACCCTCTCCCCTGCCCACCAGACACGGGACACAGTTCAAGTTCTCTGAGTGGTACATCAGACCTTTTAAACTCTGATCCTCATAACTAACATGCCAAACCAGCCATTCTAAAATATTCTGGGTATTTTCAGGACCTGAGCCTTCCCATACATTGCGCCTTCAGACTGTAATGCCTCCTGCTTCCTTATTTGACAAGCATCTTCTACTAAGTTTTCAAGATCCAGTTCCAATGTCACCACTTCCCATGCCCACAGACCTGGCAGAGTATTAGTATAATTTACTGCAGGGGTCCCCAAACTACGGCCCGCGGGCCACATGCGGCCCCCTGAGGCCATTTATTCAGCCCCCGTCGCACTTCCGGAAGAGGCACCTCTTTCATTGGTGGTCAGTGAGAGGAGCACATTGACCATCTCATTAGCCAAAAGCAGGCCCATAGTTCCCATTGAAATACTGGTCAGTTTGTTGATTTAAATTTACTTGTTCTTTATTTTAAATATTGTATTTGTTCTTGTTTTGTTTTACTTTAAAATAAGATATGTACAGTGTGCATAGGGATTTGTTCATAGTTTTTTTTTATAGTCCGGCCCTCCAATGGTCTGAGGGACAGTGAACTGGCCCCCTGTGTAAAAAGTTTGGGGAACCCTGGTTTACTGTTTCCTAAGCACTTAAATTAAACCTCTGTAATTGTACAAAGTCAGAGAAATAAAGATGATTTACGTGTGTGTGTGTGTGCATGTGTGTGTGATGGTGATGTATAAGTAGGCACTCAATAAATGGTTATTGTACAAATACACAAATAAGATAATTTCAAAGGGAAGGTTGGGAGTAGGATGGGGGGAGGGGAGAGACCAAAAATTTTCAAAAGTGGGGGCATGGACTCACAGGATGGTCTGCATCCAGTTCCGCACCATAGCTGAGAATCTGGTTGGCAAATCTGTCCAGGTCTTGAATGTTTCTTGGGAACCAGGGCACTGCAACACAGAAGAGGCAAAGTCCTGAGAGGCAGATTGGCAGAACACTGCCAAGGACATGACGGAGGTCGGAAGCACGCTGTCGGCCCAGACCAGTCAGGTCAGTGGTGGGGAAAGCGGGCTTCCGGATAACCACCAAGTTGCTGTTGTTCAACACTAAATCTCACTTTTCTTGAACACTGATTTTATTGTTTTCATTTCAGCTTTGTTGAAAATATACATGACAAAATGATAAGATATTTAAAGTGTACAAGATTGTGATTTGATATGCGTACACACTGTGAAAGGATTCCCGCGTGTGTTAATTAGCACACCCATCACCTCACACATAGTTATCCCTTTTTGGAGAGGATAGCATAAGAACAAATAAGTTCTACTCTCTTAGCTCATTTCAATTTTACAGAACAGTGTTACCAACTACAATCACCATTTACACACTTGATCCTCAAAGCTTACCCCTCGTGGCTGAAAGCTTGCACCCCTTCCCCACCTCCCTATTCCCCCACTCTCAGCCCCCGGCAGCTACTTATCAACTCTCTGTTTCTATGAGTTTAACTTTTTTTTTTAGGTTCTATATGTAAGTGATATCACGTAGTATTTTTTTGTCTTTCTCTGTCTGGCTTATTTCACTTAGCACCTTGGAAACTAATTTTAAAACACATTCCCAAGCATATTCTCTTTCCTGGAGATTTTCTCTGAGTTATTTCAAAATTCATCCCATTCCCACCTATCATGGTAGAGTCATTTTTGATGGTTTTCTTTAGCAGCAGAATGTTACATGTAACCCCAGAATGTAAATCAGATAAAACCAGAGTTGTTCTGTTGTCAGCAAGGATAAGCCCTCAAGACCCACTCTTCCTATCACGTGTCTCCCTCCCCAAGGTCCCCAGGCATCCTGGCAGAATATTTTGATGCCAAAGCCAATTTGAAAGCCACTAGTGAAGCGGGATGAATGGAGTCAGGCAGTGAGATTTGACAACGCCAGGTAGAACCCAGGGAATCTGTGGGCTTGCTTGTGTTTGGAGCAGCATAGTGGGGGAGCAGACGGGGTTGAGCTGTGTGGCCACAGAGACTGGGTCCTGCAGAAAGAGGGACACTGGGAGGAAGAATAGGTGGTGGCACTCAAATACCTGTGGCCTACAATAAAAAATACACCCTTGGTGTAGAATTGTCCCAGGAATAAACACAGACTAGGGCATTTTTGGACTGTAGTAGTTCAAATGAGGGAAGGAACTATGAATGCACTGTAGTTCAGGTGCATGGAAGAAGAAAGGGAAGAAGAGAGAAAAGGAGAAAGAAGAAGGAAGGAAGGAAGGAAGGAAGGAAGGAAGGAAGGAAGGAAGGAAGGAAGGAAGGGAGAAGGAAGGAAGGAAGGAAGGAAGGAAGGAAGGAAGGAAGGAAGGAAGGAAGGAAATAAGTAAGTCAGCCAGCCAGTCTGGCCATGTTAACATGTAAGGCACTAATAACAGGAACCATCAGGGTTTAGTTGCTATTTCAGAAAAATTATCAACATTAGGAAAGTATTATGACTCCTATTGTACAGATGAGAAACGGAGGGTCTGAAAGCATAAATAACTTGTTAAGATCACACAGGAAGTAAGAAAATTACAGATCCAGAAAATATCCGAGAGCATATGTAGACATGGGGGGGGGCGTGAAGTGAGCCCAAGGCACCCCTCATTCCCCCAAAATGAGTCAGGTGAGAAGAGACTAAACTTGCAGTCAATCAAGTCTAGCTTTGAATCCAGGCTCCATCTACCTACTTGCCCTCTCTGTGCCTCAGTCCTAACTGTAAAAATGGGAATAATGGCAACAGCAATAAGAAAAAAAGCAAACATTTTTGTGAGGTCTTACCATGTACCAAACGCTGTGCTTAGCATTTTGGCTGGAATATCTCTTTTAATATGAGGATTGCTGTGAGGAGTGAATGAGAACGTAGGCAAACATCGCACTTATTCTCTGGCCCATAAAAGGTAGCTTTCCACCTCTGGCAATTTACTTCTGATTCTGTCCCGAAGGCTCAGGCGGGGCAGGAAAGAACACGTGTGCCATCTAGTGGTCAGATGGGGAAATGTCATCCATGATTTAGACGTCACGGGAGCGTTAGGCAAGAACCAGCTACATTTCACCAAAAACAAGATGCTTATCTCATCTTGCTTTATTAACAGCATTAATAAAGTTTCATTTAATAAAAATCAAAGTTCATTTAGAGTCTTATTTCCATAAGTCTGAGATGCTAAGCTCTCTTCTGCCGTATATTATGTGAATAATAAAAACCAATACTGAGGAATGTTATTCTAAATATTTTACCTGTGAGGTGGGTACTATGGTTCTGCCACATTACAAATGAGGAAACTCAGGTGCAGAGAGGTTGAGTGGCAAACCCAAACACACACTGCTAGCAAACAGCAGAGTCAAGAGTCTAACTCAGGCCTGACTGACTCTGTGTTCTCAAGTCCTGACCGTGAATCCATTTTACCACTTATAAGATGGTGGCAGAACACACTGGTTTGGAGGGCTGACCCTGGACCCTGACTGCCTGATTGTCTTTGTAGGGACCCCCCCCCCCGGAGATTTCCATGTCCCTAAAACTCGGCCCACTCCTCCAGATTGGCTCCCTTATGATAATAATAACAGGAACAGTCCTGATGGTCATAATTCCAGCTACTGCTTATACACCAGGTGTGTGCCAGGTGCTGTCCCCAAACACTTTCACACACTACATCACCCAACCCACCTCGCAGCCCCATGATATAGGTGATACTATCATCACCATTCTTTCAGATGAAGCTGAGGAACAGAAAGGGTAAGTCTCTTTCTAGTCCTCCCTGGTCCCAACTGCCGAACTTTGGAGTCTGGGATGACTCAGCACCATACTCTGCTCACCTAGCCTGGAACCTGGCTTCCCCACTTTGTTAACTGAACTTCTACTCAAGCTGTCCTTTCTTCTTGAGTCCAGCCCTTTGCCTTGTACGATGGACCTCTGTGGTCAGCACTGGAAATGGGGTCTATTCCCTACCCACTGTAGTCAGCCAGGGATCGGGATCGCCTCTGAGACCATTCCTGTTTCCCCATCACTTTGCTTCCAAGGCATGTTTCCTCCATTCATTCATCATCTCTCTTTTCCTGGGAATCTTCTGTAATTCCAGCAGCGACGGCTGCCTTACAGACAAGACAAGCCAGCTGTTTCTTTCTGTACCACCTCTGACCTATGGCACACTTAGACTTGCCAAAGGAGATTCCACAAATATGTATTGAGCAGCTACTTCTATAAGGCACTACACTTTGGGGGGTGAGTACAATGGAGTCATCACCCCTGTGGTGCTTATGTTCTAGTGGAGGTCACGAGAAACAAATAATAAATAAATTTAAATATATAACAATGCCAGGAAGTTCTTGAACAAGAAGAAAGCATAAGGAGATGGAGAGGGATGGGGTAATTATTTTATGACATGCTATGACTCCAGACCCCAGGGTGAGGGTCTTGATGACTTGACATTGCTTGTCATAGATCAAGGGCATCTGGATAGCTGGAGTCCGCTTAGCCAAGAGCTAGTTCCCCATTTGTGTCAAGAGAGTGAGTCTAGCAATGGTTAAGGGCCTGGACAACTGATCTGGAGAGCCGAGGCTGGAATGCTGCCTCTGCACTTACTATCTATGGCACTCAGAACAAACGATTAAACCTCTTTGCACCTCAGTCTTCTTAGCAGTAAAATGGGGATAATAGTGGTGCTATAAAGTATTACTTTATAGGAACAAAATGAGGTTAAGTGAGTTAATATATGTGATTTGCTTAGAACAGTGCCAACATGTAGTAAATACACTTGATCCTTGAACAACATGGTTTGAACTGCATGGGTCCACTTACATACAGATTTTTTCAATAAATACAGCAAACATATTTTATCTTCCTTGTGATTCTCTTAATAACACTCTCATTTCTCTAGCTTTATTGTAAGAATATAGTATATAAAGTACACACATAACATAGAAAATATGTTTATTGACTATGTTATGGGTAAAGCTTTTGGTGAAAAGTCGGGTATTAGTAATTAAGTATTGGGGAAGTCAAAAGTTATATAAGGATTTTTGACTGTGCAGGGGTTGGTGCCTCTGACTTTCACGTCATTCAAGGGTCAACCATCTGTACTGTTATTATTCATCTGCAAGCGCTAAAGAATTTTTTTACTCTGTCCTTTGCTCAACATAGCCCAGGGAGTGGAACAGAAAGTCTTCGGCAAAGCTAAGAAGTTTGCCATTTTGTTATTTATTTATTATATAATTGAGTGAGTATTTTATCTCCCAGAGTTTTAGTTTCTTTATCCACAAAAATGGACAAAACTGTCTGTATTATTACATTAGTGCATGAATTAAATGAGCAAATGTGACACTTCTCAGCACAGTGACTGGCTGATGATAAGTGATCAGTGTTAACTATTAGGATGACAAAAATTCTGATCATTGTTATACATACATATACATTTTAAAAAGGGGAAGAAGGATGGGGAGGGAAGAAGTGAGACTAGGGTCAAGAAGCTGGTGGTCAGTCCAGCTCTGATACTAACAGGCTTTCTAATCCTGGGCCTCCATCTCCTCCTCCATAAAATATGGGGTGCTGGATTTACTTGTTGCAATCTCTCTGGGGCTTCATGGTTCGAGACTTGTGGAATGACCATGAAAGACTGAGGCTGGCCAGAGACACATGAAAATACACTTCTAGTTCAATCACTGTGTCAATCTCGCTTGTTGTTGGAAGGACAATTACTCCGTTTGTTCAGCTCTCAACATGCGCTTCCCCTACCATTTCTCTTTCTTCTCTCGTCAAAGGAACAGATTCTATTCCACAGAGAGAAAGAAGCCTTTGGGCCCCTACCTTGATTCAAACTGCTCGCTATTTCTCAAATGAACACCAGGGGGCAGCAGAACTAGTATATTTTCAACTCTGGGTGACTTTTTCTTAGTCCTTCAACGGGAAAATGAGTGGTGGGCCACATGAAGACCCAGGTTACCCTGGTGATTAAGAGGAATTCACCAACTGTCACCTTGGAAAGCAGAGACAAGGCTTAAGAAAACGAGACCCAGACAAGGTATATTCTGGGTGTTGGGAAGATCAAGGTCCTGACATGCCTCACTAACTTGGGAATAGACCAACCTGAGCAGGGTTGTAAAGCAAGCAGTGTGGGAACACCAAGTGCTCAAGGAGGACCCCAGCCAAAATCAGGACCAAGCCTTTACATCTGCGCCTGCGTGTTACAATGCCCCACTGGTATGCACGGCTTGGGCTGGAAGCTGGAAGATCTGTGTCCACTCTTTCTCTCTTCCACTCAAAAGCTGTGCGACTCTGAGCATGGCACTTGATGACCAAGCCTCTGACTTCTCATCTGTGGAATGGGTGAGGAACTAATTCCTCCCAGGACTCCTGGGTTGGGGTAAGAAGCAACCAACCTACAGTAGGTCAGCCTATGTCATCATTACTTGAACCACACACACATGCACACACACATACAACACAGACACTTGTCTAGTTAAGTAAGGAAGGTCACACAGGCCACTGCCGGCAAGGCGGGAGGCCATACCTGTGTCCCTATCTTCTTCTACAACTGGGCTCTTCCAAGATTCCCAGCCAAAAAATTACAGCCACTGTTTTTGTTGTTACATTTTTTTTTTCTTGGAGAGCTTATGATATACCAGATCCTGCACTTTATTTATAATGTCCACCTTGATTCTCGAAGCAATCTTAGGCGGCACCATTATTATTGCTGCCTACTGAGGAGCAAACTGAGGCTCAAAGGGGATGAAAGGACTTGTTCAAGGTCACTGGGCTCGCTGAGCGGGAGGCAGGACTCTTGCAGTTTATGTACTTAGCCGTTATGCTGGGCTGGCTTAGAATAAGGTAGGAGGTGTGGGGACCCTTAGTTTTAGACCCTTGTCCTCCCAGGAGGAGAGGGAAAGGAGGTGATGAACTAGAACAGGAACCCAAAGGCTCCTGAAGATAATCCCCAGGACAGCCCCAGCTCCTCCCACCCTTCATCCCAAGCCTCCCTGGATTTCAGGGTCTTGGCTTTTCAATACCTAAGTCCTCAGATCCACACACACACCTTCACATTCTTTGGTGACAGTCAGAGGCCTCCCCCCGCCCCCGCCCCCAGTCTCACTCACAATGCTGGGAACAGAGACTGACCCCAGCGACCCGGCCTCTGTTTTGGAAAGTTAAATCAGATTAGTTCATTAATGACCTTTGCAAATACCTCGGTGGTGGGCTGGCCTCTCCGAGCCCTCCACGGCCTCACGGGTAGCTGGGCTTGGTGGTTAATGAATGACGTGGGCAGCCGGGCAACAGAGGCCCTCTGTGAAGCCAGAGGCACCCAGGGGGTGGGGGGCAGATCATTAATGAATATTGATTTGCTTCCAAGGAAATCAGCCAAGGGAGAGCTGGCCCTGGACACCCACGTTGTGGTCTCATTAACTTGGGGTCAACTCCGCTCAGACACCAAGGGGCGGCTGGCTTGGGAGCGCTCCTCAGCCAAAGGACCCCACAGGCTTGGGTGAAGCCTGCTTCCTGGCCAGAGGGTCAGAGCAGGGCTCTTAAATTTAGAGCAGTTCAAGATGCAGGCTGAGTACCATCTAACCCCCTCCCTCCACCAGTGTCTCACTAGCCCCAGGGTTTAGCCAAAGAGGCACCCAAGCTCACCCCAGACTTCTGCCTCTAGCCTGTCTCAGGGAGAGCAATAAATTCTCCATTTCATAGGCCCAAAATAGAAGGATGTTTTCTCCCCTTCCTCCCCGGCTCCTGGGTGTCTCTCCCCTGAGGCAACGGTCACTAACCCCCAAAGAAGCAGTCAGCTGTTCTAATCAAAACATCTTCCTCTAAGAGAGAAAGGATGGCTTGCCAACATGATGAGGCAAGGATGAGGACTTTGGATGGTTTTATTTTCCTCTTTTGAAGAGTGTCTACTTTCTTTCTAGAGAAGAAACACTCCTCACGAAAGTCTTGGCAAGAATAAATGAGCCAAACGCTGCCAGATGGCGCCAAGCCCCTCCCCTTCTCCTCCTGGACAGGGCGGGGCCAGGGTGATGGGTCAGGGGCTGCTGCTGTCATTACATGACAGGTAAAACATGTGATCTCTCTCTGTCCATGTGCTAAAATGGGAAGGAGAACCAGATGAATAAAAGGGAGCTATCTAGGAAGCAGAGTAAAAATGTGTTGAAATAAATAAATGGATATAAATAAAATCATTAATAAATTTAAAAATGACTTCATGGTTATTTATCCTAACCTATCTAAACTGTAACTGTCCTCCCAATACCCTTTTGAAGATGTCACTAATAAACATATTTTTGGTAGACTGCCCACTCTATTCCCAAATACAGTGGTACCTTGAGATATGAATTTAATTTGTTCTGTAACCGAGCTCATAAGTCAGTCAACTCGTATATCAAACTGCTGATACTGGACCCGTGTGCCAACGCGCTAACTAGTGGCAACTTCCCGAATCACGACTTGTATCTCAGAATTTCGCTCAGATCTCGAACAAAAATATGAACCGAGTCGCAGCTTGTATCTTAAAAAAAATCGTACATTGATCTGTTCGTATCTTAAGGTACCACTACCAATTTCTGTTTTCTGAGCACTCACATTGCATTGAAATCTAATTACCTGTGCCATTTATAACTGGAGTTATGATCAACCTACCCTGAATCAAAAAGAAGACACCAGCTGTCATCTTGGAGGGCAGGGACAAGGCTTAATTAAGGCACTGAGATCCAGGAGTGGCAAGTTCTAGGTATTGGAGGAGGTGGCATTTGTTGGCACAGAATACCCCTGCCCAGCTGTCAGGGCTGAAGGCAACATCAGCACAGCCAGCAAGCATCCAGATAGACTACAAACAGCCATCAACCGAGTACTTCCACAATCCTGCAGATACCTGGTCTCCAGCAGACCTAGGACCACAAGCATCTGCCGCCCCAAGAGGCACGCACTGGGCCAAGTGGAATGTATGGGAGAGAGTTTGGATCTTAGAAGGGGACAAACGGAAGAAGGGAACACAGAACAGAGAAGCAAAGGAAGGGAGAGAAGAATGGCAGGTGCAGGTGGTGGGAATGGGGAACCCCCAACTATCTGGACCCTTCTTCAGCCCTAAGCAACTTCTCTCTAACGATTCTCCTAGGGAACCAAGCTACCTTTGAAAATCTCTCTTAAAAAAAATACACACGCACACACGCGTACCATGTTACCCCAAACCCAGGGTCTTTTCAGACTCCTCCAAGGAGCCCTATCCTTCCTCTCCCGACAGCTGACCTGAGACTCGAGCCCTACCCTGACAGGGCTCTTTGCGGCAGCATTACTGAGACAGAAAAGAGAAAACTTCAGAGGGCTGGGCTGAGAGGGGGGAGGAGCATGTAAGACAGGGAAGTAATGGATACAGTGATGTTGCTTTATGACTTCTCACAATGATTTTTTCCCTTAAACCACTACTTCACAAATTGATTCAAATAAAAATAAGCAAATAAAATCTTAATTATCCCCAGGCTAGACAGACAGGTAGATAGTCAGGTAGATAGATGATAGGTAGGTAGGTAGATGACAGATAGATGGATGGATAGATAGATAAATAGATAGATGATAGATAGATAGATAGATACATACATACATACATACATACATACATACATACATACATAAAATAAATAGCCCCTCTTCCCCACTCCTACAGAGTAATCTGGGCTCTCTGCTTCCACACCAGGACCCTTATAATCACCACAACTTGAACAAAATCCACTAAATGCCCATTTGCTTTTGGAAAATAACTCCCAACAAATAAATTTCTTCGAGGGTGATGATCCTGTTCTTCCATCTAGCCAAGACTTGTGGTCCGTCTGCTTCTGGTTGCAGTCTGTCTCCTTCCGGGATTTTCCATCCCCTCCGAATGCAGTGTCAGGCAGAAGACTCAAAGGGGAAGGTAAAAGGATTAGGAGATGGATCGATGGGTGATATTAATGCTCTTTTATGTTGGGTGGAAGAAGGATTTGAGGTCATCAGGAGAAAAGGTAACGAGAGAATAGACCTCAACGATTCAAAAGACTCTCTGGATTCAAATCCTATTAAACTCACATCAGCTTCTCCAGGAGGCATTTTTAGAAAGTTGAGGTTTCTTTAACTTGTCACCATAATTAACCTTCCCTTAAGCTGTTTTGGATGGGGGAGTTTAGGGAATTAAGAAACTGAAAAGTTTCATTTCCTATCACTCACATGGCCTTTTGAATGGTTTAGAAACTTGAGTGAAAAGTGGTTTCACCTCATTGATTTGAGGGGTTCAGATCTCCCAGTTTAACCTGCTGTCAGACTTGCCTCTGAAGTCTGAGCCTCCACCCCCACTAGAAAGGACATGTTTTGTCAAGTGAACAGAATCAGAGGTTCGGATCTACCATGATGATCATTCTCCCACTGAGTTCTACAGAAAGAGCCACTCGGTGAAAGGATGGTTATTTCCTTTATTCTTTTAAGATTTTACTTATTCATTTTAGAGAGGAGAGAGAGAGAAAGGGGGAGGAGCAGGAAGCATCAACTCCCATATGTGCCCTGACCAGGCAAGCCCGGGGTTTTGAACCAGCAACTTCAGTATTCCAGGTTGACGCTCTATCCACTGCGCCACCACAGGTCAGACGATTTCCTTTGAAAAAATCTGTTTCTGGGCTCAGTCTTCACTTCACAAAAACTATCCCAGAAGCCCAAAGAGTGCAAGTTTCAGCACTGCCTGCGTCCTTAGCAAGTGTTCTGTTACCAGGACATGAAGGTCCAGAAACCATGTCAGGCAGGAGCAGCCAGTATGGGATGGGGTGACCAAGCACCAGAAGCCAGAAGGGTCACAAAACATGTGCTGTTTTAAAAGGGTAGCTTTGGCAGTTTTCTCTCCACGAGGTAGAATGCCCACCCACTTCAACCCCCGATGCCCTGCTATTTTGAATCCACCTGTGCTATGGGACTCAAACCTGTGCTACGTTCAGCCTCCGATAAGCCCAACGCTGATGACAGGATACCTCTGTGAGACCACTGGCTTTTTCACTTTCACACTGGCTGGGTCCTCAAGTGGCACAGTGGAGGACGGGCCAAATTCCATCAGCCTTGTCTCTGTCACAACCCCTGCCTCTCCACTGTACCTGCCTGGGCGTCTTGTCAACCCCGTCAGCCTGCGAGCTCCATAAGTACAGGCAGTGAGACCCTGTCTCACTAAAGCCCCTGGCATGTGCCTGGCACAGAGCGCCACTTGACGCACACTTCCCCACATCTGCCTAGAAACTACTCTGTGCCCTCAGGCACATCACGGCCTGGTTTTCACAGTGAAAAATGAAGGCGTCTGCTGGGCTGCATGACCTCTGAGGTCACTCTCTAGTGCTCAGAATCTCTGAAAAAGTAGTTGTGTGCCGGCTGCCTTTTTGTGGCCATTATTGATAGCGATCGTGATAATGGCAGAAAGAGAGAGCACCCATTAAGCCCTCGAACACACTCCGTGCAGTTCTCCACACTCTACCAGGGTTATTCATTAATCCCAGGAGACAGAGACTCTTGCTACCCCCGTGTGATGCAGTGGGAGATAGTGAAGGTCAGCAATTTGCCCAAAGTTACACTAAGTGGGCCCTGGTTTCAAAGTCCGGGCACCTAACTATTTTTCCACGACTCATTAAGAACCTCCTTTCTAAGCCTCCAGTGCAGGCTGCCAGCCCTTCATCCAATCGACACACATCCTCCCCGGCTCCCCTAGGGGCCATGTGCCTGCCTGTCAGTTGCCTTCACTTCCTAGCCCGGGGCCCCAGCTGGCTGGGCTGCCACCTGCTCCATGCAGAGGCAGAGCTTGGCCCTGAGTTCAGCAGGGCCTTTGTCCTGAGAGCCCGCAGCTCCTGTTGGGAGCAGGTGGCCAGAAAAGCAAAAGAAGACGATCACTGGGGAAGCAGCACGGAAGGTGGAAGGGGGAGGCAGGCAGACAGGGTGGATCTGAGGAGGAATTCCAACTGCCCCCCCCTGAGACCTGAGCCCATGAGCATGGCTGTCCACTCTCATGCAGGGCAGATCCCTGGATGGACTGTCTTGTCTGCATGATCCCCACAGGGATCAGGACAGGAAAAGGAGAGATCTTCTTGGAAGGCCTTGGAGGTATCTTTTAAAAATGGTTTCAATGTCCCTTGCTGAGAGGCGGGTCTTGTCTCGTTTTAAAGCATCTCTGTTTATTAAAATGCTATTTTCAACTACAGAGCCTGAAATCCTCTTGACTTAAAGTCTTCAGTGTTTTTACAAGAAACTTTTGATTTTTACAATAGAAAATTTTTTGAATATTTAGAAAAAAATAGTTCATCTCAGTAATTGCACTCCTAAATGTTTATCCAAATGAGCTAAAAACTCAGGTCTAAATAAAAACCTGCACAGGAATGTTTATAACAGCTTCATTCCTAATCACCACAATTTGGAAGCATGCAGAATGTCCTCTGACAGGGGAATGGACAAACAAAAGGTGGTACAGCCGTACAATGGAATATTATTCAGCACTAAAAATAAACAAGCTATCGAGCCACAAAAAAGACATGGAAGAATTGCATGTATGTTGCTGAGTGAACAAAACCATTCTGAAAAGGCTACATACTAATTCCAACTATACAGCACCCTGGAAAAGTCAAAATCATGGAGACAGTAAAAAGATCAGTAGTTGCCAGAGGGACTAGATAAAAAAGGAGACACGAGTCAATGCAGCACGGGCCACTTGGGGGCAAGTGAACCATCCACATGAGGCTGTAATGATGGGTCTATGACATTATCCACCATTGTCAATCACCATGTCATTATCTGCATTTGTCCAAACCAAAAGAATTGTACAATACAAAGTATGATCTCCAATGTAAACAGTGGACTTCAGTTAATAACAAAATATTACTATGGCTCATTGATTATAAAAAAATGTGGCAATATGTCAATAACAGGAGAAACTAAGGTGAGATTGGGGGAGGAGAGAAAGAGAGCAGGTGGGCACTCTGTACTTTCTGCACAATTTTAACTGTTTCAAAAAATAAAAAGTCTATTAAAAATAATTTATCTGAATATGTTTTGTCTCCTAAAAAGCAAGCACATTGTTCCCTGCATTCCTCTCAGGATAATTGTAATAGTAACAACAGCCTCATGCTATCATTTATTTGGACAGTCTAAGCAATGTTTATGCATGATCTCATTCAACCCTCATGAAAAAGTGAGGTCAGAGCTGTTAAAGGGGCTTGTTGGGGGGTCTCAAAGTCATTAAGTGGAAGAGGGAGGACTTGAACTGAAGTCTATTCAACCCTAATTCATACTTGTAATGCCTATATTTTGTTGCTGTAATTTGTTGACTTATTGTTCAGGGACGTCAATGGGCAACATTTCAGCAAGTCAAAAAACAAGCAAAACAAGTTCTTGACAACTCTTCAAATTAATCATTGACTCTCAAATATTTGCTCAGCACCTGTGTTCTAAGCACTGGGTTACACTCCTAGGATATAAATATAAAAGGCTCCCCCTGCTTATAAGAAGCTCATAAACCAGTGGAAGAGACAGGTAGAGATGGACAATGACAATGAAAGCCCTAGAACAAGGGGGCCGGCAGTCCCCAGCAGCAGAATCAGCGCACTATGAGAAGAGCAAGGGGCAGCCCTCCGGTTAGAATGGAGATAACCAGAGACTTTGTCTTAAAGTTGTATTTACGTAGAAAGCACCCTGGACACCTTAACCATCTCACCTCTGGAGATAGGAGACAGACAACATGACGACCCAAGAATGAAAAATATATAAAAATTACAAGAACAGAATGAAAACAACAACAAAAGAAATAGCTGTCCTGAGGAGGGGGGAAGGACTAACACTTATTAAATGTCCAAAATATGCTAAGCACTCATCTAAGTCCCTAACCTACATCCTCTCGCTTAATTCCCCGATGGTCTTCCAGGGTGGAGCTTATTGTTACCGTTATTCATAAACAGAATGTAGAGTTGCGGGTCTCAGAATGCATCTTTTCCTCTCACCTGTGTCTTTCTTCTTCTCTCGGGACAGCTCGTGCACGGTGGCACCAATCTCGTGCCTCAGGATATTCATGATGTTGTCCAGAGCAGGCATGCTGCTTTTATCCAGATTGGTAAAAAATTCATACTCATCTTTCTTCAGCCGCGAAGGTCTTGATTCAATGTGGGTCAGGCTTACATCATTCTCCTAGAAAACAGAATTGAGCATGTGAAGGGGACAATCACTAGCATTAACACAGACCGAACAAAACAGAGCAAAACACACCACACGGCGAGATGCAGACACGCGAGGAATAGGATTTTGTTTAAAGAAAGTCCTTAAAGCTGCACAAGTTGTTTTACTTTTTTTTTTCAAAAACCAATAAAAGCCTGACCAGGTGGTGGCACAGTGGATGGAGTGTTGGACTAGGACACAGAGGACCCAGGTTCAAAACTCCAAGGTCGCCTCTTGAGCGCAGGCTCATCTGGCTTGAGCTTGGGCTTACCAGCTTGAGCGCAAGGTCGCTGGCTTGAGTGTGGGATCATAGACATGACCCCATGGTCCTGGATTGAAGCCCAAGGTCATTGGCTTGAGCCCACGGTCTCTGACTTGAGCAAAGTGTCACTCGCTCTACTGAAGCCCACACCCCCCGTCAAGGCACATATGAGAAAGCAATCAGTGAACAACTAAGGGGTCGCAACGAAAAGCTGATGCTTCTCATCTCTCTCCCTTCCTGTCTGTCCCTTCCCTATCTGTCCCTCTCTCTGACTCTATGTGTCTCTGTAAAACAACAACAACAAAGCAAACAAACAAACAAACAAACAATAAGAAATAGCAAGAGGTGGGGAGATAGCTCCCACGCTGCAGAATTTCATCACATGGACGTCTGCTGTAGGTCTAGAGTTGCAACCATAACATATTGATTGGGTTCTAATGTCTAGGACAGCATTTGTCAAAAAAAATATATATGTACATAGGAAAATCCCCCTTTCCAAATGAAATTGCATAAAATCTCAATAAATAAATGAGACAGAAGCAACATTTTTTCTGTGTGAATAGGTTCCACGGGAGTCTTATTGGGTTATTGGGTTTATTGAGTTTAAATCCAAGTTCTTAACTATATTGGCTATAAGACCTCTAACAATTTACTTTCATGGTTTTAACCCTCAGTTTCCCCATCTGTACTTTGATGTTATTAGTGACACCTGCTGCATACATTTATTGGGAACATTGGATGCAATGATACATGCACACTGCTGGGTACACGGCCAAGGCTCAGAAAAAATTATTTAGTACAATTACTGCTCATATTTGTATACAGTTACATTTTATTCAAATAAGCAACAACTGTGTGTGTAACATCTGCCAGGTATCTATGACTCTTCTAAGGGGGCAGGATACATCAGTAAACAAAACAAAAGAAACTTCCCTTTATAAAAGTTTACATTCAAGTTACAGGGAGATAAACAACAAACCTAAAGGAGAGCTAATTTATGTGCTATTTTATAATGATAAGGGTTAAGGAAAAAAATGCAAGACCAAGCAGAGTCCATCCTGGAGGACTGCCCACGGCAGAGTGGGAGAAGATGGCAGTATTAAACTGGGCGGGCATATGAGGCCTCACTGAGAAGAGGAAGTCATGTACAGGCTGCTTTGATTAAGTGCCACAAAAATAATAACTACTTACTAGACCTACTGAAATTCAATGCCTTTAGCTGGTAATACTTTAGCCATTATGGGTTTATCATTAAAAAGGTGTTATCTACTTAAATCTCAAATTTGGATTCACAGCAAGTTATCTGCTGCTTATTTAGAAAGTCTACAATTTCATTGATAGGAATGTTCTCATTGTGAAGAAAACTAAGGAGCACCCTGTACATGTGCTAAAATAAACAAATAACTGGGGTTATTGCACATATTTAAATACCCAAATACACCCTGAAAAAATAATGTCTACCCTGAAAAAATGTTTAACTTAAACAAGTGTACAATTAAAAAAAAAATTCTGTTTAAAAAAAAGGACTGTTTAAGAACTTCTTAAACAGAACAAAGAGTACTGTCCTCCTCCTTAGCTAGAGAAGAAAGAGAGCTGGTGAGTTCCACCTGCGATTTACATAAGCAGAAACTTCTTTGCCTCTTGGAGAGCAGACAGCAAGGCCAGCAGCCAGGGCCAGCCACACCTTGCACAAGCAAACCTGCTGATCAAGGAAAGGGGAGGTGAAGGGGAGGGGGAAGGAGCGGAAGGAGGTGTGTGGGCTGGAAGGCTGGCCATAGGCTGTTAGTGATGACCACTCACACCCCATCCTTGGCAGGAGCACTTCCTTTAGGAAGAGCCATAAAACAATTTATACCCACAAACTAGGTTTTTACTCTTGTAAAGACCCAATTAATGGGGAGACATTTTTTACCAAAATTTGTAAACTAAATGTTACAATAGGAGCATGGTTAGGTAGACTGTAGTATATAATCACTCAGTGGAGAAGATACAACTATTAAAAAGCAAGTAACAGCAACACTTTACATACAGTGTCAGTGATCATTGCAAGATAGGTCCACAGTGGTGGACTCTGGGTAAAGGGTCTAGATGTAATTTTGTTTCTGTTTCTCTATTGTCGTTCTATTTCCTTCTTTCAACTTTTCTAAAACAATGTCTATTACTTTTATAATGAAAAATTTACTATCTCTTACAGAGTTATAATGACAACCCTCTGGGAAATACTTATGAAGAATATAGATGTGTGATATTTAAAATATGTTTAAAAAATTATGCCCAGGCCAAAAAATAAAAATAAAAAGGATTAGAATGCAATGCATCAAAATGAGTTAAGATTATATATAACTTCTGCCTGTCCAGGCAGTGGCGCAGTAGATAGAGCGTCGGACTGGGATGCGGAGGACCCAGGTTTGAAACCCCGAGGTCACTGGCTTGAGCGCGGGCTCATCTGGATTGAGCAAGGCTCACCAGCTTGAACCCAAGGTCGCTGGCTTGAGCAAGGGGTCACTCAATCTGCTGTAGCCCCCAGTCAAGGCACATATGAGAAAGCAATCAATGAACAACTAGGGTGCTGCAACAAAGAATTGATGCTTCTCATCACTCTCCCTTCCCGTCTGTCCCTATCTGTCCTTATCTCTGTCTCTCTCTGTCTGTTACACACACACAAAATGATTATATATAACTTCTATTTATTTGCTGAAAGTCTCATAATATTAATCAAATAATGAACAGGAAAATGTATCTTAGAAATGTAAGCCCTGGCTGGTTGGCTCAGTGGTAGAGCTTCGGCCTGGCGTGCAGAAGTCCCAGGTTCGATTCCTGGCCAGGGCACACAGGAGAAGCGCCCATCTGCTTCTCCACCCCTCCCCCTCTCCCTCCTCTCTGTCTCTCTCTTCCCCTCCTGCAGCCAAGGCTCCATTGGAGCAAAGATGGCCCGGACACTGGGGATGGCTCCATGGCCTCTGCCTCAGGCCCTAGAATGGCTCTGGTCACAACAGAGCACGCCCCGGAGGGGCAGAGCATCGCCCCCTGGTGGGAAGAGCATCGCCCCCTGGTGGGCATGTCGGGTGGATCCCGGTCGGGTGTATGTGGGAGTTTATTTGACTGTCTCCCCGTTTCCAGCTTCAGAAAAATACAAAAAAAAAAAAAATGTAAGGGAAGCTTCTACCTAAGAACACCCAGCCAAATTCTTTGAACTATTTATTTCCCACTTGAAATTATTGGTTAATAATTAACTCTCTAGTTTAGCTTGGAATTTCTGTGTTGGAGTTTCTCTAGCTTACCAGTGTGGGTACTTAAATATCAATAGTTTTGGTTGCTAACTGAGGCTTCAGAGATGTATCTTCAAACCTAATTATGATTACAGTTATCTTGTAGTAAATTAATTTTGATTTTTGAACAAGAACTCTACAGGTTTACAGATTGACCTATACGTACGTCCCTCATCTTTGGGTGAGAGATAAAGAAAGAACTCTTCCTGTCACTCTACATGGATATCCGGGTGGAGGCAAGAAAGCTTTCAAGTTAAACATTTTAAAGACAATTTCATAATCTGCCCAATAGTTAATTTATACATGAAAAATAGCACTGTGATACTTGATTAATCAGGACCCTTGAGCAGAAAGTGTGGGGACCAGAGAAGAGTAAAGTGAAATGAATAGTTTATTTTAATAAAGATTGACTATAAACCCCTTTCTGTTCCCAACCGTGAGGAAAATCTTTCTAAAGGGGAATTGGTCACAAGTAGATAAAAGTATGAATGCACAGAATTCACAACAGCGAAAAGGGATTTGTCCTTTCAGATCTTTTCTCGACCTCACATTCAGGGCCCCTTCCTCTCCTCTTCTGATTGGTTTCTGGAGCAAAGGGATAGTGAAAAGAGTGTGGGCTTGGAACAATCTGAGTTCAAATTCCAGCTCTGCCGCTCACTACCTTTCAGTACATTAGTTGGCCATGAGCTGTTCTTTGTGTTTAAAATAAAGGTAATATGACATATTAACTGGCAGCTTAGTGAGAATTGGAAATAGAAAAGACAGAAATCTGGCTTCCTTCCTGGGTCTTTAATGAGAACCTGTTCGTTATATGCTGCCTCTCTCAACTGGGTACAGACACACATTTTCCTGGGCATTGAAACACGTGCAGTTCCAGGGTTCATTTTGCCCTTTAATATTTGCTTTCTCCTAAACTTTTCCAGCTCCTTTCCTGAGAGCAGGTCTCAAAGAGGAGAAGGGAAAGCTCAGCATATTTTCAGATGAGATTAGACTAGAAAGGGAGAGCTTCTTGGACCACAACATGCTGGCTCTCCTAGAGGAAGTGGAAATAAAGTTACGTCCTGGCCTGTTTCAGATGTCACATCAAAGACATTGACAAAGAATGTACTGAATCGGGGGTCTCAAGTAAACACACGGGAGCTTCCAACAGTTCATTCAATCCAGCACGTACCTTGGTGCTGGGGCACAACAGGGAACAAAGCAGAAAAAATCCCTGCCCTCCTGGAGCTTGTGTTCTCAAAGGAGGAGGCAGACAGCAGCTGTGATATGTAGGTAAAATGTAGTCTTCAGATGGGACAGAGAAATAAAGCAGGAAAGAGGAATCAGTTATTTCAGGGGTTCCGTGGAGATGCAATTTTAAACAGTGTGGTCAGAAAGGCCTCAAAAATAAATAGGTGACACTTAAGCACCAACCTGAGATCAGTGAGGGAGCCAACCATGCAGGAACAGTCAGTGCAAAGGTCCTGAGGTAAGATAGCACACAGTATGACTGAAAGCCATCAGGAGGGCCAGTGTGACTAAAGCAGAGTGAGCAAGAGGGAGGGGGATAGAACATGAGGCAGAGAAATAACTGGGAATAGACAACGTGAGGCATCATTGGTCATTACCTAAAGTGATAGGAGAAGTTAAAAGAGGTGATCAGGAGAAGGAGAGACATGCTTTGACTCATGGTTCAAAAGGAGCACTCTGGCAACTGTCTGACAACTAGACTGTAGTGGAATAAGGAAAGAAACCAGTCTGGAGGCTACTGCAATAGTGGGGTGAGAAATGATAGACATGAAAATTGAGAAGAAATGTCACGAAGATGCAGGCACGGCTTCTTGTATACTGTATTGGTGTCCTCTTATGAGAGGGCCGGCAACAGCCTTGATTGATGGAGTCTGGAAATTAAACCCACTGGGACTAATAGGAAACCAGAAACATTCAGAAAAGTACAAATGGCACAATTAAATTCTAGAGGGAGCTCAAGATTACCTCCTAGGCGCTCTCCCCCGCCCCTTCCCTGGAGGAGAGTTCTTGAAAAGGTTCATGCTGGACTTTCAGTAGGCTTCATGTCCGGGGACCATCTTTTGGGATTCTACTCTTGCTTCCTTTGGAAGTGTCTCTTGTAATTTTTTGGTCTTTTCTTCCCTGAGTCTTCTCCCTCTTTGTTAGATTACTTCTTCCCCACCCTTACTTCTCTGTAGTTGGAGCTGCATCTAGCTCAGAGGAGACCCCTTCCTGGGGAAAACTGGGGTAGCTGTTTCATCCAGGGTCTTTTCAAGGCTTTAGAGAAAATTTCCTTATATTCTTTTTTCTACACCCTTTTCTTGCCACCAGAGTGATAAGATCGAAAAGGCACTGTGGTCTGTTCCAGACTAGGCTACTAATCAACCATAACAACATGTGTGTCTGTTCTCAGGCATGAACTTTTTACTTTCTTTCTTGTAAACTCTAAGGGTCCCCAAGAGATTTACAACCAGAGGAGCAATAGACAGGGGCAGCTCATCCCAGGCTTTGAACCTGTCCCCAAGGCCTTTGAACCTGTCCCCAAGGGCTCCTTTTGCTCTGACTCTCCAGTGAGCTAACAGCAGCCCTGTCTAGACTTACTTTTTTCTCTAACATTTCTAGAGAGACCAAAGCAGAGCCTCGCCTAGGCTCTCCTGTTGTTTCTTCTACCCACGTTCTTCCGTGTGTCAAGGTCCTCAGCTTTAATAAACATACTCTCAAAATCACCTAGACTCATGTTGTAAAATCTTTCCTGCACAGAGTCAAGAACTGACACTCTGTGGGCCAGCTTGAGGCAGACCCGCTCCAGTGACAGAACCCTGAGTTCTTCTAAGGACTATGGGGCAAAAAAATGGCTGCCTGGCTCATCCCAGTCTTCTCAGCACCTCCATAGGGTCTGAAAACAGTGGATACTCAAAAAATATTCGTTGAATGCATGAATGAGAGAGTATGAGCCCAGATACAGAGTATCTGATGAGGGGAAGGAGTAAGTCAGAAGAAGTTAGAGTGTAAGAAGTGAATGGGACCAGCATAGATTGTGCCTTTTCCATTTGTTTCCAAAAGGTCAGTCTACTGTGAAAAAGGAGGATGAAGTCTGAAGCAATTTTTAGCTCCAAGTGTCTAGCCTTGAGCAGCTTGCTTCATCTAAACTTCTGCGTCTTCATCAATTAAATGATGCTAATGGATCATACCGATTATTTCAGAGCTCTGTATAACTGCTGATGTGCCTGTTTCCTTCCCTAGAGGATGCACAGTAAGGTGATTGGAGGGAGGGCAGTAGAGGGGAAGAGACCTCTTTTGTGAGACTTCCCCAAGGAACCTGCTTCTAATTTTTTTTTTTCATTTATCCGAAGCTGGAAACGGGGAGGCAGTCAGACAGACTCCCGCATGTGCCCGACCGGGATCCACCCAGCACGCCCACCAGGGGGCGATGCTCTGCCCCTCTGGGGTGTCGCTCTGTTGTGTCCAGAGCCATTCTAGTGCCTGAGGCAGAGGCCACTGAGCCATCCCCAGTGCCCGGGCCATCTTTGCTCCAATGGAGCCTTGGCTGCGGGAGGGGAAGAGAGAGACAGAGAGGAAGGAGAGGGGGAGGGTTGGAGAAGCAAATGGGCGCCTCTCCTGTGTGCCCTGGCCGGGAATCGAACCCGGGACTCCTGCACGCCAGGCCGACGCTCTACCACTGAGCCAACCGGCCAGGGCTCCTGCTTCTACTTTTATAGCCCATGACTAAACCCTTTGCAGTAAAGATTCCCAGGGAACTATTTTTTTTTTAAAAGAAGGCATGAGATGTGAAATAAAACAGACTGAAAATTAGAGATCTATGGAAAATGTTTATGTAATTGTATAGAGAATTGGCAGAACATATTATTGAACACGGTGGAAAATTTGCAGGTTAGCAGATACAGGGTTTAGTATATTTCTTATCATTTGACCCCAACTTACTAAAAGATCTGCTTCTTTGACCTCACCACCCACACAACACATGCTTACAACACCTCTGTATCTCCATTAGACACATAAAGCTTGTATTGCATCTTGATGTTGTTACTAGGTGAGATCTACAAAGCCACAAGCACATTGGCAAGCAACGTGGTCTCTTAATGGGATGAGGAGTTTGGTGCTAATACTCTAAGGAAAAGATGGGCTCACAGGAAGGGAATGAAACCTATTCATACTAGAAGAAATATGCCCTCTCCTGCAGACCTTACTTTTTTTTCTTTAAGGAGTTAGGATGCCTTGCACATGCTCCTGGTGTATAGGGGCTAAGAAAGCTTCCAAGGCATGAAATACACATAGTTAAAGCTGCTCTTCAGAATCTAACTTGAACAATTTGTATGAACAAGTATATATCTCAAAAGCATTGCATTCAGAAAAAAAACACACACTAAGCAATTCTTACTAAACGTTGAATATGTAACTTGTGCGCATTTATTTAATCTTTAGAGCTACCCTTTGAAACAGACACTATTATTATTATTATTCCCATTTTACCAATAAGGAACTGAAGCATAGAGAAATCAGCAGCTCTCCCAAAGTCACAACACAGTCTCCCCAGAGTCCATCCATGCTCTTGACAACTCTATTGAACCAAATCAGAGTTTGCAGAACAATGTGGATAGCATGGTACCTCTCAATAACCATCTAGCTTTCTAAAGGACTAGAAGGAAACATACTAAACTGATAATAATGTTGCCTTGGTCAGAAAATTTGCAAAATGACTGGATTGAGGGGAGATCAGAAAGGATTATAGCTGTATCAGGAATGTTCTATATTTTTTAAGGAACAATATATTCGTTGGTAATTTTGGAAATCATAACCATACATGAAATAAATGAAAGTAAATATGATAACAGTAGTTTCTTGTGGATGGTGGCATTATAGACAAGTTATTTTTCTTGTATTTTGATGCGTTTTTCAATTTGACAAAAAAGAAAGAATACCTGGTAATGGATCCTCCTCCCCCCAGAGAATGGGAGGAGGGGGCCAGAATATTTTTACTTCTAAAAAGCTCCAGAGGTGCTGCAGATGTGCAGGGGCTGGAGGATCAGAGAGAACTCATGGCCTTTAAAACCCAAAATGCAAAGTTTAGTCACATCTCCACCACATGTTAGCTGTGTGGTTGTCTCATGAAATGATGGTTTTCTCATTTACAAATTGGAGAAATACCTTCTTCACAAAGTTGGAAGAGCTCCAAATCAAGCATCATCTATGCTTGGCTTCTCACCTAATGTGGTTCCACAAGTATTAGAATGGTATTTTCCTCCTTGCCTTGGCACTTTGAATAATTATAACTTAATTCTGCATTTTCCCAGGCTCGTAATAAGGGCAGAAGTCGTGTTGACCTATATAATGTTTAAGGCAGCTTCTGAAATACATCTGTGGAAAAAAAATCAATACATACTAACCCAACCCTTTCTCCAGTCACCCAGTACAATAACATCTCTTTCCTCCTCTGTAAATGGGCGTTAACACCACTTTTTGACCAGGGCAATTGAGATTTTTGAATAACGCTTTAAAAAGTTCACCCAGCACACAATATAATACTTAGATGATGTACTATGGAATTGTATACTTGAAACTTATGTAATGTTAGTAACCAATGTCACTCCAATAAATTTAATTTTAAAAAGTTTACCTAGAGAACACACATGCACACACATACTCCCTGGGTACATTTAATCCAATCCAGGTAATTTAGTTACTTGTGGTCTATTAAGTTGAAAATATCCTTTTAATTTATTATTATTTACTTTATAAATTCTGAGGCCTGGCCTCTCAAGGGGAAAATGCTGATGAACCAGATAATTAAAAGGCTACATTGTTATGAAGGACCATTTTACAGGTGTATTATTTCTCATAAACAGTTTGCATTCAAAAGCACTCTGCCTCTCTTTTCTGCTAGTTACTTGCTCCCACTCAAGCAGTTCCCCACCCCCCCCCACCCCTTTTTGGATAGCCATGTTTAATTTTTTTTTTAAACAAACTATTTTTAGATCAATTTTAGATTTACAGAAAAATGGAGAGAACAGTACAGAAATCTTCACCCAGTTTTCCCTATTATTAACCGTTAGGTCACCAAAAGAGGGATGCACAAAGCCTAACAGGTTTTATAATAAATTTATTTATGCATCTGTAAACAGATGGGCTGAGACCCTAGTGGTGCTAGCCCTGAGTGTCCGGGGATTCAAGCCTTTATTGGGTTACTGAGCAAAGCTAGCCAGGGCTCAGCCTTGTCTGGGAACCCCGTTGGCAGGGTGATGCTTGATTACTAGGCAACAGAATGTTTAGATAAGTGATGGGAAGAGAGCTACCGAAACTACCTTGGAGCCAAATCACTTAAAGTTTTTCCTGGCTAATTAAGGTTGTGATAAGGGGCCCTGGACCCTGAACCTAATGTTAACATCTTATATTGATGGTGAAACATCAATAAATCAAAATTAATTCATTATCGTAAACTAAACACACTATTATATTTGAATTTCTTTAGTTTATATCTAATGTCATTTTTCCTATTCTAGGATCCCATTCAGAACCATATTACATTTAGTCACTATGTCCTTTAAGGTAGTGTCCTCAACCTTTTTTGGGCCACGGACCGGTTTAATGTCAGAAAATATTTTCACAGACCGGCCTTTAGGGTGGGATGGATAAATGTATTACGTGACCGAGACAAGCATCAAGAGTGAGTCTTAGACAGATGTAACAGAGGGAATCTGGTCATTTTTTAAAAATAAAACATCGTTCAGACTTAAATATAAATAAAACGGAAATAATGTAAGTTATTTATTCTTTCTCTGCGGACTGATACCAAATGGCCCACAGACCAGTACCGGTCTGAGGCCCGGGGGTTGGGGACCACTGCTTTAAGGCTCCTCTTGGCTATGACAGTTTCTCAGCTATGCCCTGTTTTTGATGACCTTGACAGTTTTAAGGAGTATGGATCTGGTATTTTGTATAATGTCCCTTAACTGGAATTTGTCACATGTTTTTCTCATAGTTAGACCAAGGTTACGGGTTTTAGGGGGAAGAAGGCCACAGAGGTGGAGTGCCATTGTTACCACATCATCTCTAAGAGACATACTATCTATGTGACCTCGAACACCTGGCTGTGCTACCGTTTGTTGGGTTCTCCACTGAAAGGTTACTCTTCCCTCTCCTATTCATATTGTTTTCTTTGGAAGAAAGCCACTCAGTGCCACCCACACTCAAGAAGAAGGGAGTTATGCTCTCCTTTTTGGAGTATGAAATATATACTTAAAATATTTGGAATCATTCCATATGGGAGATTTGTCTCTTCTTCATTTATTTATGTAATGTCACCTGATTTCAATTTATTAAAGAACGCCGGGTAAAAAATAATTGGTTCAAAAATACTCTTCTTAAAATCCAGGGCAAGAGAATGAAAGAAAAATCTAATTACCTTTGTTTTTAGTTTTTT
Organism: Saccopteryx bilineata; assembly: GCF_036850765.1. Classification (NCBI taxonomy): domain Eukaryota; kingdom Metazoa; phylum Chordata; class Mammalia; order Chiroptera; family Emballonuridae; genus Saccopteryx; species Saccopteryx bilineata. The sequence goes on from NC_089490.1 coordinate 104,461,075, forward strand.
AGATTTTTATTTATTTATTTATTTTAGAGAAAGAGAGAGAGAGAGACAGAGACAGAGACAGAGAGAGAGAGAGAGAGAAGGGAGGGAGGAGCAGGAAGCATCAACTCCCATATGTGCCTTGACCAAGAAAGCCCGGGGTTTTGAACCAGTGACCTCAGTGTTCCAGGTCGATGCTTTTACCCACTGCGCCACCGCAGGTCAGGCTAATTACCTTTGTTTATATTTAAATTTAATATCATTCTCAACTGAATGCTTAATCTATAAAAATCTGGATCTGTAGAGGATATATAAGATGACTGACCCGATGTTCCCTGCCTGAAGAAACCATCCTCAGGGCCAGACATCAATGTATACCCTTAAGTCAAATAAGTGCCGCAGTTGAAAATAAAAACTGTTTGGAGAATATCGAGAAGATTGTAATTAATTCAGGAAAAGTTTCATTAAAAAAGTCCGAGGTCAGCGTTGGTTTCCTGGGTGTGCAGCCAAGCATTCTGAATGAGTCTGATTACAAATGTAGAAACCAAAGCTCAGAGAGAATGAGACTTAACAGAGGTCACACAGTTGGTTAATGTTAGAGCCTAAGCTGAAAATAAAGTCTTCCAGTTCTAGATTCTATGTTCCCTGCATAGAAAATGACACAGGTGTCAGCTATGCTACTATCCAAGGCAGAAACAAATAAAGCTCTTACCTCAAATAAGCGCAAGACTTTGGCCAGGGCGCCAACTTCTTCTTTGAGTGAGAAAATCAGTGATATGGTATCACTTTGATCATAGTTGTTTTCAATATAGCTTGTTTCCTACAGGATTAAACACACTTGGTTAAAATGTTTTCCATGATTTAGCAATATGATCATGTGAAAATGATAAGGGGAACTCAAGAGTTTAAATTTTAGCTTGAGTAGTGGTGGCTTTGGTTATAGTCAATAGGCATAACAGCTAATGCTAGTAAAAAGCTTTGTTCCAGGAACTGGGATACCAGCACAGGCCAACATGACTTTGTGAGACCTGTGAGTGATCCACTTTTGTGCCCCAGGGGACTACAAGCAAAGCCTTTGGGCTAGAAGGATGAAACACCTTCTGATTATGATCTAATTAACTTTGACTATGATCTGATTATCTACCTACCCTTTTTCCCCCTTATAAAAAGATCGTCTGGGGATAGGGAGTTGAAATGATTTGGAAATGTAACCCCTGTCTCCCCAGGCTGCTGCCCATAAAGATTCAATCCTTGTCTCTACCTTTTTGGCTGCATTGGTGACAGGCAGCACAAACTCCGATATATTTTGGTTTCAAAACTCCCAGAGAAGAGGTCATCAGGAACTCTTTCTTCTAGTTTAGCCTTGGAATACAATGAGCTACATAAATTCTATACAAGAGTATATGGATAGCATGGTGGGGAAGAAGTAAGTCAAGGGAGGTAATAGTTTCAATAATGCTTTGTAAAGCTAGTGGCCACGGCCACCATCACAGCTACCTGGCCCATGCGCGTTCACATTAGATTAGGACAGATGGTAAAGAACAATGGAGCCAAAAACTGGTGGGCCATCAGCTTTAATTCTAGCTTGCACCGGCGGGCACGAAATACACACAGTGGGAAAACACTTCCCTTTCCATTCAGGGCTCCCAAAGCCACTGACTTATCTGAGTTTCCTAGAATCAAAGGTTTCTAGCTCACCAGCCTTATTCACCTCTGTTTCCCATCTCCTTCTCTCTACACAAACTCTGCATAAACTGGCTTCTTCTTCAGCACTCCGCCATCTTGGCTGCTTCTCCTCCCCTCCATGTGGCCTTTATCTGCTCTTCCTTCTGCTGCTCTCCTCTAATTCTAATCTCAGGAACCAAGAGAGAGCAAACTCCCAGTCTGCTCCATTTTATAGTGTAGAAATCAAAACCTTTAATCCAATATACAAACAAGGAAGTGTCTGACACAAAGTCACTTAGGGTAGGAAAGGCTTAGTTTTAAAACTAAGCCTTAGGGTATAACAACCCTGCCTGCTTACAGCCTTTCTCCCACACCCAATGCAAACTCTAAGCGAGCAAACATATATATCACATTTACAAACTTATTTGACCAACATGCTCCTAGGTCAGATTTCAACTTTAGGAAGCTTCAGGTATTCACTGATATCACCAGTCACACTACAGATCCAATACCTTTTAATGAGCACCTACCAAGTGCCAGGCTCTGAGGCACAAAGATGAATAAGCTCAAGATTTGGCCTAATAGACACACAACAAACCAAATAACTAAAAAAAGGTCTTTAGAGGAGGTTCAAAAAGTGTCCCATGAAAACATTGGAAAATATGGGGTGGAATGTCCTAAAAATAGAACACACATAGACTTTGAGTCTGAATATGTGGGTTGGGACTCTCTCAGGTGGACTACTTTGGGCAAACCATTTAGCCTCAATAGTTTCCTTATCTGTAAAATCATGCTAATAATAAGCCCTGGTTAAATAGTATTCAGTTGATGAAAGAAGAAAGATATAAAATACATAGGTTTTTTAAATGATTGATTGATTGGTTTTAGAAAGACAGAGAGGAAGAGAGAGAGAGAGAGAAGCATTCACTTGTTGTTTCACTTAGTTGTACATTCATTGGTTGCTTCCCTGTATGTGCCCTGACTAGGAATCAAACTTGCAACCTTGTTGTTTCGGGACAATGCTCCAACCAACTGAGCTAATCATACAGGACCTAATCATTAAATAGTTTAAACAGAATATTAAGAGGAGTCCATAAAAATGATAAAAATATTTTAAATACACAAGAATGACTTCTTGGCTTTTGGCAAAGATCTCAGGGAAGCACTAACTTATTCTTGTATATTGGGCTCTTGGCTATCCAATTGCAGAAAAATAGTTACAAAATACTTAAAAGTACACAAACAACCCATTGGAATGTGGATGTCTTAAATAAAACAGCAAAGAAGGTCAAGGATCTAACACCTTCTCCATGTACATGACAGCAAATTAAGGTGAAATTAGGGTTGGCACTCCAAAAAGAGTTCGCTAAATTTTTAAAACATTTTTAAACTAAGTTTTATAATAATATATAAAGTTCCATGTGTGCCCACAAATAAACAGCAAGGGAAGAAAAAAAATGTAGAAAATCATCCACTTACACGTAAGTCAAAGAAAGTAGTGGAATGGGTACTATACCAACTATCTCAATGAGAAGGCTATGTTGGGTAGGTTCTATCAGTAACTTGGCATAATAAGCTCTGCATAAACACTGATGACCCTTAGGACAAAATTCTCTTAATTCAGATTTTTCCAGAACCTCACCTGAAACAGAGGTGTGGGGAAAGAACCTAAATTATCAGCTAGTGTGATTAGAGGAGATTCAAATAAATTAGAAGGCTGAACTGTTATATCCCTATGTGGGCCATGATGTAATCTTTCTAAAAAACTTTTAATCCATCGTTTATTAGGAGCCTATAATGTTGCAGGCATTATAAATACTTGATTTGAATGCACTTATTTAAGGTGACCAACTTTTTTACAATGAAAAGGAGGACAAAAATAAATTGAAGAAAACAATATTGTAAATAAAAGAAACATTTTATTCACTGCAACATAATACATTATAATATGATAAATGCATAATAAAAACATTTGTAATATTTTTGTATTGTAATTATGTTTACATGCCTATTAATTTTTAGTAATAATTGTAAGAAAAAAGGTACTCATTTTGATACAAATACATCACATCACACACAATGGATCGACTCTGCATTGATCGAATATGGACATTTACAGATTAGCCTTCCAATATCAAAAAGGAAGACATGTAGAAGGACACTTTTTGAGGGAGGACAGAACTTACAAAAGAAAGACTGTCCTCCCTAAAGGAGGACAATTGGTCACTTCAACTTATTTAATTTTTGTAACAATCTAAGAAGTAGGTTTTATTCCTTTCCAAGTGCCTTGTTTTACCGATGACAATCTTAAGCCTTAGTGAAGTTAAGTAACTCACCCATAGTTCTGCAGTGGAACCAGAACAGAAACCCTGGCCATTTGGTCCCAGAATACTGTCTATGAATCAGGACTTCTTGCAGACTCTACCCTGTCTTCTCCCTCTTTTAAACCCTGTCAAAGTTATGCAGATGAGTTTCTGACATCAGCCTTCTTCTTCCTATTACAGAACACTGAGCCCTTGGCCTTTTCTGGTTTCCTTTAAATGACAAAGGATTTCCCTGTTTCTAATTCCCTTGGCAACATTCTCTCATCCTGTTGGCCTCCAAGAAAAGTAACTTATTCCAGATACATCTCCACAGGTGTCACCTCTCAATTCAGACACGAAAGCATCATGCTCAAAACTCCGTTGCCACTCCCCATTTCTGTGCATGGCCAGCCAATCGCCAAGTCCAATTTGACCCTCTGCAGACATGGCTAGCAGGGTCAGGTCCTGCTTTTCTTCCTACTACCACCACACTAATCCAGCTCTTAGTGACCCTCATGTCCTTCTACTCAGAGTTTTTCAGAGGCTCCCATGGCCAGGAGGATCAAATACCTCCTTCTGATATTCAAGAGTCTCCTGAGGCCCACCCGCAGGAACCTCTACCCCAGTTAATTGGTCTCCTTGCCCTTTCAACTTCTCACTGGAGTAAATGCAAGGCACCCCTCTTTCTCCCTCTTTCAAATAACTCACCCTTCCTCAAAAAGCCCTCTTGGATTTTCATTCTCTCAGAAACAAACCCTCTTTTGTGTCTGCATTCCTTTGGCTTCTGATGCCCACATAGAACTTGACAATAATTGACTCACAGAGCTAGACTTGGATTTAGAGTTCATCTAGTTCAAACCCTCATTTTTCAGATGGAGACACTATTAGCCCAAGAAAGTGACTTGCCAGAGGTTGCACAGGTAGTGGTGTAGGTCAGGAACTCAGGCTCCTAATTATCAGTCATTCTATACAATTCCTTCTGCAATGCACATAAGGTCCACACTCAAGGGTAGGTTTCGTGCAAAGTGAGGGCTTTTCTCTGGTCTCATCACCAGTAAGTTAGGATCACTCCTTACCCACGCCGCTGGCCTTTTACTTTCCCCATTCTCCATGCACACTTTCTAACTCAGGGTTTCTCAGTGCGTGTGTTTTGGATCTCTACTTCAAAATCACTTGGTGAGTCCTTTTCAAATGCAGATTCCTGGGCTCCTCCCAAACCAATCAAATCAGATGATCTGAGGGAGGACCTTAGAATCTGCATTTTAAAAAGCATCCCTGATGATTTTTAACCATGGAATATATTAAAACCACCCACAAAAATGTACAGTCTATTTTTTAACTGACTTTTCTCAAATATGTTTATAAATTCACATTACTGTATGATAAGTCAATAACTCTTTAGTGTTAGTAATATTAATCATAGCATTTGCCATTAACTGAGTACCCACTATGTGTCAGAAGTCATGCTTGGTACATTTCACAGTTATTAAACATCATCATTGGCAGCATCTAGCACTGTTCTAAGAGTTAGCATGTCTAGCAGAGCCCCACGAAGAGGGCGCTGTAGTTTTGTAAATGAGGAAATAGACTCAGCCAGGATAAGTCCAAGGACACCCAGGTCATAAGGCGCAGTCTAGACTGGAACTTGGTTCCAGCAATTCCAAAGTACTGATTCTGCGTCACATTGGCAGAATCAACCTGAACTACAGTTCCCCTTTGCAAAGCCTTTAAATCAAAGGAAGCTCAAAAAGTTTGTGAAATGGTGTGGCCTTGAGTGGACACTGATTTCAACATTACTATATTGACCCAGTATGTGCAAATTCCCTACCAGAATATATTTTCATTGGCTCATAATTTGTTCCTTATTTGTTTTCAATACATATGTGAGTTGACTTAGAAACATAGGTACCTCCAGGATGGGTAAAGACAGAGGAGAGTCACTCAGAAACTAAGGAGGAGGAAATAGGGCAGGGAGAAAGAACTTTACTAGGAACCAGGAAGGAAAGTATTTTGATCATTGAGTAATACATTTAACAATAGAAATGTATTGTGTTTGGTTGCTTCTAACAAATACATTCATTATCTTGGGAAAAGAGCTCTTTTCTAAATTACAAGCAATGATACTCTTTAGCAAAGATATTCCAAGAGCATTGCATTTCAATCTTAGCACTTTTGGGGGGTAGGAGGGAAGACATAGTAGGAGGTGTCTATTTGCCTGTATGGTTAAATACAAATATCTACAGTGTAAGACAACTGAAAGCAAGATGCAAACATCCCACCATGGACACACTATACTTCTGTATTACAGCGTTTATCCACAGGAGAAAGCAGTGAGGTAGAGGAGTCTGCCGGAGGTCAGAGGCAGATTTGGTTTGGAACCCTGCCTTTGCCATTCGCAGCTGTGATTTCCGAGTTCCCCTGATCTTTTATTTCCATCCACTGCTCTGGTTTCTTTACAACACTTCTCTCTACATGAAATTATATGCTCATTTGGTTAATTTGTTTTATTGTCTGTCACCTACGGTAGAATGTATGTTTCTCCAGGGCAGAAACTCTGCTGTGTCTGATACATGGTAGGCGTTCAATAAGTCCTTCTTGGGTGAACAAATGAGTCCACATGCCTTGCAGGATTGTTGTGCTTGTTGCACATGCACAGCGCTCGCCTTCCAGCCTGCATCAGAATCTCTCCCCAGCTGTGCTCTTCATCTGAGCTGGGAGCTTCACAAAGGCATAAACCGTGTCCCTTTTGCAGACTGTCAGAGCTGGACGGGATCCTTAAGTTTATTTTAGCTCAAACCCTCCCACACCACACACTTTAACAGATACCAAGTGGAGCCTCTCCTCACCCCAGGAAGGTTGCTTTCCCAATACATAGCTCAAGTAACCCAAAAGTGAGTGCCAAGTCTCCTGACTTCAGGCCCAACCTGGTTCCATAACGAAGCGACAGAAGTCACTGGGCCTGACTCAGTGCTTGTGCCTCCTGCCAATGTTCCAGACACATTTTGCTGAGCAAATAACTCAGTTCCAGCTACTGGCATTTCCCTATGCTCCAGGAATAGCTCTAAGAGATCTGTAGACATTATTTCATGTCATTCTCATACCAATCCTAGGATGTGGGTATTTTTTATTTCAGTTTTTCTAATGAATAAAGCTGAGGCGCTGCAAAGTTAAACGCCCTGCTTTCCACACACAGGAAGTTGCAGGGTATGCCATCAACCTTGCTCTTTACCCCTAGTCATCAAGAGTGACAATTTGTGGCTCTCAATCTTCTTCTAAGTGCTTTATAAATAAAGATTTATGCTCCATGGTTCCCTAATCAGATCACTGCCCCTAGCTTACTCCCATGGTGAGGGGGCCCCATGGCCAGCAACACAGAAACTAAATGATGACAATGTCAGAGTCTGTTCTGGGGTCTGACACCCATACCACCCCTCCTCAATCCCAAGTTCTCCCGTCTCCCAAGCATCACATACCACTTTTAAAAACAACCTTCCAAAGGGTTAAAAAAAAATTTCAGTTCAAAGTTCTGCAATTTCTCTAGTAATATGAACACATTCTCTCCAGCCTTCCTGATTTCTATATGGTTCTCCCTCATCCTACAGACGACAGGGGCCTGCAGAGTGACACACGTTATCTCCTTGCGCTAGGCTTTAGTGCTGAACGGTAGAGCCCAGGAGTGTGGTAAGTCAATTAAAGAATGTATTCTGCAATTGTTCACCTCTAGGGAAAGGAGACAAATCCCAGAGAATGGTACACACCCCAGGCATTACCCCCAAGTTACATTTAGGGTTCTCTCGGAGTCCAAATCTAAGGCTAACTCTTGTTCATTTTCCTCTCTTTAATTTTCTCCTTCCCCGGCTCTGAATGAATGTGAGACTTTCTTCATGCCAAAGGTAAAAAGAGGATGCAATTTCTCACAATTTTGTCATTTCGATACATGGCTGAGAGCATTTTATGAACTCCACGGAAGAGCAGATCTAGAAGAATCCGCATCTCCCATTCCAGATCGGTAAGGACCAGCCCCTTCAATGTCTAGATGAGAAAGCAGGCAACAAAAGGTGACACACAGCTATCTGGTGTCAGCCCTAGAAGCCAGATCCGCAATTCCTAAAGCAAGACAGGACCCATGTCCTTCCCGGACACGGTGTTGAGGACCTGTGTTATCTGATGACTTTCCGGACAATTTCACATCTTCAAGTGGATTCAGACCTCGTGGTGAACTTTTGGAAGTAGGAAACACCAACATCCCTCGGACCTCTCTCCACTCGCGGTCAAACTCCCCTCCCTGCGCAGCTGGCTCACCAGATTAAAGTCGGAGAGTTTCCTGGTCAAACCCCGGCTCGGCAGGACCACAGCCGACATGCTGGCTCCCCGCGAGTGAGGTCTCTAGCTGTAGGCTCTCAGTCACAGGCAGGTCTGCCAGCAGCACGTGGTGCTGAGGTTTTTAACTTGCCCTTAGGGAGGAGAGGACAGGTGGCCAAGGTGTCTCCTGCCGCGTCCCGGGCCACAGCAACGCCCCCTGTGGGCGTTGTTCTAACGCAGGGAGAGCAGGTCGCCGCCAGGGGCGGGGAGGGTGTGGCGGAGCCCGGGAGGCCAGGCTTGGGGGGCCGCCCTTGCCCTCCGTGGAGGAAGCAGCCTCCCCAGCGCCGGGCAGCTGTGGGCTGGTGCTGAGACAGATGTGGCGGTTCCAGGATTCTCAGAAGCGTAGGAAGCAGCTTCTTTGCACTTGAGTAAACTGTGACCTCCTGGTGATACGAAATAATCCTTTCTCTCCCAGCACCCCCTCCCCTCCGCCCACAGAAGCGGAGCCAGATCCTTAATTTAGAGTTTTGTGTGTGTATCCTTTTGATGAAGCACTAAGAAACTGCCTTTCTGGGCTTTGACTTCATAAAAGTGCATACAATGTGATGCTGTGAAGAATGAACGTAGGTGCTGAAGAGCAGAGGTAAGAGAGGGAGCCCTGGACTGAAACCCAGCCACGTGCCCTGCAGCTCTTCACCTGACTGCTGGGAGCACTCTGAGGAGCAGGCAGGGTGTTTTAAGAATATCAATAAAAAGATTAGTGAGGGAATGCATTAAGCAATCAGTACAGTTCTTGCCATACAGTTAAACATTTAGTAAATGTAAGATGTTGTTGAAAAGTATGTCACTGAGCATAATGCTGATCAGGTTCATCCATGCTGACACAAAGAGGAAGATTTCCTCCTTTTTCGTGGTCAAATGGTATTCCATTGTATGTATGCTCAGAAACATTGTTATCCACTCATCTACTAGTGGACACTTGGGCTGCTGCCAAATCTTGGCTATTGTAAATAACGCTGCAGTAAACATAGGGGTGTATATATTCTTTCAAATAAATGTTTTGAGTCTCTTCAGATGTATGCCCAGAAGCAGAATTGGTGGGTCCTAACGCAGTTCTATTTTTAATTTTTTGAGGTAACTCCATACTGCTAAGTGAAATAAGCCAGCCAGAGGACAAGTGCCATAAGATTTTATCCATATGTGGAATCTAAGGAACAAAATGAACTAACAAACAAAATAGAAACAGACTCACAGATACAGAGAACAGGCTGACAGCTGTCAGAGGGGATGGGGTTGTGGGGTTGAGTGAAAAGGTGAAGAAGAGATTAGAGCACAAAGAAAAGAAAAAGAAGTGACACAGACAACAGCATGGTGCTGACCAGAAGGGAAGGAGATGGGGACCTAGAAGAGGGTATGGGGGGATAAATGGAGAGGAAGGAGACTTGACTTGGGGTGGTGAGCACACAATAAAAGAAAATATATATAAGAGAACACTGCAAAGTCAGAGGTTTAGGATGGATATAAAAATCAGGGACATCAAGGTTTTGAGTGGCTGTCTAATATTTACCCAGGAGGGGGTAAAGTACTGAGCAAAAACAAGCCAATAATAGAGGTTGCTAAAAATCCACCCTTTCCCCTCCCATAATTCTTTGACAGAATGACCAAGGTCTGCCAAAAGAAGGGAAAACAAATATCAGATTTGAGATTCAAACCAAATGAATTTCACCACTAATTAACCATGTAGCTCTAGTCAAGTCCATGCCTCAGGTTTTTTTTTTTTTTTTTTTTTTGTCTTTAAAATGGTGTTTTTAAGGGTTGTTGTTTAGAATTTCTTGGGCCTCTCTAATGTGTAGGTTTTCTACTACCTGCTAAGAATACAGACATGATGAAGTATCATTTCCGTCCAAGAGTCCTTGGTGTCTGATTAATACATATTTCTTACAGTAAATTGGATACTCAGTGTTGTTGAGCATGAAGGGCAAGACCTTGACTTCCACACTCAGGATAATCTGTATTCTCTCTCTGATTCCAGTATTTTTCTAGTGTGGTAAGTACAAAATGAAGAGATTTTGTCAATCCCAGCATTGCCTTACAAACACCATTTCTTCCCTTGATGCTGCTGATATACTAAGGAAAGAAATGCATGTGGCCAGCAGCAGTACAAAAAGTGTGCAATGAGATAGCAAGCAAACACAGCTACTTATTTTCCAGCACACTGTATGTTAGACACTGTGCCCAGCTCTCCATAAGCATGATTGCGTATTTCCTGCTCAACAATCCTAAGAACTATGCATCTCCACTTTATAGATAAGGAAACTGAGGCCCACAAAGTATAAATAAGCAATCCAAAGTCACACCACATTTCACTTTGTTCCAAGTTTTGGCTCTTAAATACTCGTTCTTTCCTTTTTGAAATAGTTATCTTTTTAAAGGACAAAATAATGTCACTTTTCTCTCTTCATACCAGCTAAAAATGAAATTTTTAATCCCATTTCACATGAAAAAATATGCTTAGTTGTCCGTTACCTCAGAGAAAGACACTAACAGCTTCTTTCTAAATGTTTCATTCTGGTTTTTAAAAAAAGGGGAAAAAAGGAATATATTTATATGTATTTATACACTAAAATAAACACTCCCCTGAGATTGTTTGTAACATGAATTTTGTAGATGATTTTCAAAGTCTCTTGTTATTTAATTTGGATGAAATACCATGAATAGTTATTACTGATGAGGGTGGTGCTGGGTCCTAAGAAAATTGTACTGACAGTGTAAGTTGCGAAGAAACTTTCAAGAGTTCAGCCCGGAAGCTACTGAGATAACGTCAATGGCCACAAAAGGTGGACACTATGTCGCAAGATGTGCAGTTGTGAACCTGATAAACTTGAAGCTGACCTTCACTCATTGGGAAGCTGAAGATTTCCCAACCACTGCTGGTTATCAGTCCATTTCATTTAACCTTATATGTAGAGGGTTGAGTTAATCATAACCTATGAGCGCATGGCACATAAAATCTCCAAGGGCCTACGCTTGTTTCATTTATTTATTCTCTTTTATCTTCATTTCTTGCTCCCATTCCCTTCCACCAGAGACAATGTCCCTAATATATTTACTATTCAGCCTTGGATTTTTAAAAAAAATTTATTTATTGATATTAGAGGGGAGAGAGAGAGAGAAAGAAGGGGGCAGAGCAGGAAGCATCAACTCATAGTAGTTGCTTCTCCTTTGTGCCTTGACTGGGCAAACCTAGGGTTTCCAACAGACAACCTCAACATTGCAGGTCAACGCTCTATCCACCGCACCAGCACAGGCCAGGCTAGCCTCGGGTATTTAAAATGCGTGGACATCTTGGTGCACGTATGTATTTTTCATGGATAAATAGTGTAGTACAGATTTATTATATAGAGCTACTATAGATTTCACAGTTTCTAACTTTTTTCTTTCAACCTTGTTCTTAGAGTCTTGCCATGCTTCTAACTATACAACTAGTTCTTTGCTTTTTTTTTTTTACTGATGGAGAGTATTCTGTAGTGTGTATCCAACAATTTGAAGTCTCCATTCCCTAGTCATGGATACCTAGGCTGCCTCTAACTTTTCACCACCTGCAAACAGTGCTGATATGAACATCTTATCCTTGTCCCTTTATAAACAACCTGTGTGAGAAATTAACATTCTTAACATACTGTTAGAGTAGCAACTAAACCTATAGCTTTCAAACAATTTGAGATATTTCCTGAAATATATAACTAGGTTCATGCATTTATAGTAAGTACTCAATTCATATTACTTTAATCATAAATGTAGAAAAATATGCACAAAAGTGTTCAGGACAACATTATTCAAAAAAGTTTAGACAAAAATAAAATCTTCAGCAATAGGTGAATAATTAAATTAATTACAGTTCATTCACATAATAGATGCAGATGGAAAAGTTATTTTTAAGTCACAGAAAGTATCATATCTTAAGTGCACACAATTAAACTAGTAAAGAAAAGTAATATGTAAAATCTTGTATTTCCCATTGTGCAAATATGTCAAGAGGCATACAACAATAACAAAGAAGGAGAAAGAGGCATGTTCTCTAGACAGTGGGGTTAGAAGAATGATTATCTTTTGTCATCTTTTACTTTTCCATTTAAACTATGCAAGAAAGGAGCACTGAAAAAGAAACCTTGCTGGAGAATTTGCACAAAGCCATGCTTGAGTTGTATTAGACACAAATGGACTATTCCTCAGCCTTATTTTCTCCATCTTATTCTCTCTGGGAAGAAAAAAGAATATTTATTCAGCACTCAAATATTTATTGAGTACCAGGTATATTGCAGAAGTTGTCTTATTTAATCTTTCATACATTTTAATGAGATATAATTTTAGTATTCCCTTTGAGTGAATGAGAAATCTGAAATAGCGTGGTCTTGTGGGAGCAGAGGCAAAGACTTGGGAGAGGGATGTTAGGGTTGGGAAAAATACCCATCATCCTTTCCCTCTGGCTCTTGAGAGAGCACAGAGCCCTCTCCTGAAGGAGACAGTGGTGCGAATACCCATGTCTACTCGGAGGCCCCTGGATCCTGCAGAGCTTTGGCAGGTTTGAGCATTTGAAAGCTAGGTTCTACAGTCATTAGTCATCTAGGTGGCTGCAGTCACTACTTGTTGAGGTTGTAAAAAGGAATTGGTTTCTATATGGTGGGTGAGGGGAGAAACAGGTCAAAGATGACTCATAAGCTATGGAATAGATGGAGACAGGGCCATTCTCAGAGCTAGCTCAATCTCTGCCCTTGAAGGACCAAAGGCATCCATCAAAGTGCCTCTTAGCACTCACTAGCACATGGCCCCTGTTCCTCCCATTGTGCTTCTTCTCACACAATTGTAAAAATACACATGGAGAGTTCTGACAAGTTAATAACACTTATTGTATGACACCATCAGTATCAGCTAGAATTAATATTAAGTACCTGTTGTATACTGCTGTATACCAGGCTCTGTGTGTTCCTTAGAGAGAAGACCTCAAGGTTGGGAAGATACACATAAAGATCACTGCTGATCTTGAACAGTCAATGCCAGGTGGTAAATCAGGGGGACATACCCTGAGAGGTGGATAGTTTTTCTAATTGTTTTTTGTATTTTTTAGAAGTGAGAAGCAGGGGGGAGGCAGACAGACCGACTCCCGCATGCACTTGACCTAGATCCACCCAGCATGCCCACCAGGGGGCGATGCTCAGCCCCTCTGGGGCGTTGCTCCGCTGCAATTGGAGCCATTCTAGCACCTGAGGTGGAGGCCATGGAGCCATCCTCAGCACCCAGGCCAACGTTGCTCAAATGAAGCCTTGGCTGTGGGAAGGAAAGAGAGAGATAGAGAGAAAGTAGAGGGAGAAAGGTGGAGAAGCAGATGGGCGTTTCTCCTGTGTACCCTGGTCAAGAATCAAACCTAAGACTTCCACACACCGGGCCAATGCTCTACTGCTGAGCCAACAGGCCAGGGCCTTTTCTAATTTTTTTAAATTCTTCATTAAAAGCTTTCTGCATGCCACTTTCTATATCACAGATACATACATCTTACACCATCAAAGCAGCTTTGGTTCCACCAAGTCTATCTACTTCATCAACAAGTGTTTATTGAGCACCTGCCTTGTTCCAGACACCACGTTAAATGCTGGGCATGCAAAATTAGGCAAAACAGAATCACTACTATTATGAGACTTCAAGGGCAGTGGGTTATTATCCTAAGAAAATGAAAGGCCACTGAAAGATTTTTAATAGAATAGCAATAGGGTATGTCACATTTTGAAAAGATCGCTTTGCCTGGGTTGTAATATAAAGCACAATTTCTTCATACTTTGATATCTCTTATATTGAGCATGTCATCTGGCTAGATCATTCTGGAGGCAGTGAGGAGAAAATATTTGAGAGAGATGAAACTTGAAGCAGGAGGATCAGGTGGGAGACTATTAAAACAGGACAATGATATGAACAATAGGCAGGAGGGAAATGATTTACACATACATATTATACATATCTAAATATGTGTGTATTACGTATATATTAAGACTTGATTGTGAAGAGGTATGAGAGACAGAGAGAGTGTAAGATAAGTCCCAGGATTTTGTTTTGAGAATGTAGGTGGATGATGCCAAACACAAAGAAGGTAAAGAGTTGAGGGGTTGAGGGAGTCAAAACAAATGAGCCCAGTTTCAAACATGTCACACTTACTACACCAATGCAACACCCCAGTAAGGATACTGATCATACACTTTGAGTTTCCAAGTAGAGGTCCAGACTAGAAATAAGAATTTGAGAATCACTAGCAAAAAAATTAGAAACTAAAGCCTAAAGATATGTGTCATGGGTGACTTTTTTCAGGAAATGGGAAACTAAAAACTAATACTGAGAATTATCTTAGGGATAAGAATCATGGTAGCCAATGGAGAAGGGAGCATCAGGAAGAGATGCACAGACAGCACTGTCAAAGCCATTGTGGCAACCAATAAGGCAGGACCTAACAGAGCTGTCACTTGTAACAAAACAGAGTCACTGATGAATGTGTTAGTCTGGATTCTTCAAAGACACAGAGTCAATAGGAGATAACTTTATCTATCTATCTATCTATCTATCTATCTATCTATCTATCTATCTATCTATCTTTCTATCTACCTACTTTCTTACTTATCTATCTATTGTGAAACTAGAAGAATTGGCAGCCCTGGCCGGTTGGCTCAGTGGTAGAGCATCGGCCTGGCGTGCGGAAGTCCCGGGTTTGATTCCCAGCCAGGGCACACAGGAGAGGCGTCCATCTGCTTCTCCACCCCTCCCCCTCTCCTTCCTCTCTGTCTCTCTCTTCCCCTCCCGCAGCCGAGGCTCCATTGGAGCAAAAGATGGCCCGGGCGCTGGGGATGGCTCTGTGGCAGGGGTCCCCAAACTTTTTACACAGGGGGCCAGTTCACTGTCCCTCAGACCGTTGGAGGGCTGGACTATAAAAAAACTATGAACAAATCCCTATGCACACTGCACAAATCTTATTTTAAAGTAAAAAAACAAAATGGGAGCAAATACAATATTTAAAATAAAGAACAAGTAAATTTAAATGAACAAACTGACCAGTATTTCAATGGGAACTATGCTCCTCTCACTGACCATCAATGAAAGAGGTGCCCCTTCCGGAAGTGCAACGGGGGCCGCATGTGGCCCGCAGGCCGTAGTTTGGGGACCCCTGCTCTGTGGCCTCTGCCCCAGGCGCTAGAATGGCTCTGATTGCAGCAGAGCCACGCCCCAGATGGGCACAGCATCGCCCCCTGGTGGGCATGCCGGGTAGATCCCGGTCGGGCACATGCGAGAGTCTGTCTGACTGCCTCCCTGTTTCCAGCTTCAGAAAAAAAAAAAAAAGAATTGGCTCAAGTGGTTACAACTGAAAAGTCCCAAAATCTTCAGTCAGCAAGCTGGTGACCCCAGAGAGTGAATGGTGTAGTTCCAGTCTGAGTCTAAGTCTGAAGATAAGAGCAGACCAATGTCCCAGCTTGAAGACAATCAGAGAGAAAGAGTGTATGAATTCTCTCTTACTCATCTTTTTGGATCTATTCTGACCTTCAATGGATTGAATGAGGCCAACCCACATTGAGGAAGTCAATATAATCAACACAGTCTACAAATCAACTGTTAACTGACCAGAACACCCTCGGAGATACATGTGTGTGTGGGAGGGGGGGGGGTGTTAAACATTTGACTGAGTGAAAGTTGTCATTAGACCAAAGAATTAGTTGCCTGTTTTTTTAGGATGAGAAGGAAAGTAGTTTATAGATTATAGGTTTATGAAATAATCAGTCACAGGTTTCAGACTGCATTTTAGGGAGAGATCAGGTCAGAAAGAAATGGGACTTGGGAAAGGAAGTTAAAGAGAGGTACAGAAGAAATGAAAATGAAAAGGAATCACAATGGAGGATAGAAAGTTAAATTTTCCAAGGTGGGGCTGTTCTGGGTACAGAAAAAGCTCAAGATGTAATTCCAGCTGAGTTGTTCCCATTTCCCTTTTCTTTTCACTACAAATTTCTAACCATCCACCTTCAAAGACCATCTCTGTCATAACTCACCAATTCCCTTTGCTCTCTTTTGAGGCTATCAGGACATCCCTTTATCTTAAAAAAGTATATTTACGGTACTAGTGTAACTTCTGTATCAGAAAACATTTGTTATTTATAGGTCTGTGTAATTTCTTCTTCACAGATCTTATCACCCCAAATACAGTACCTCTGAGTACTAGTTCTTTAATTCCAGTGGACAAAAAGGAGGACTACTCTAGAGCTTGTTTAAAAGGCAGATTGGCCAGATTTCGATATGGTGGGCCTGGGATGAAGCTTCAGAATCTGAATACTGAAAATCACCTCATATATTTCTAATTTGGGTTACTTTGGGGGATGTGATACATGCAGCACGGTGCTCTGAGGTTGAATGAATTATATGGAGTAGAATTAGTTGAATCAACTTGTGGTAGCATTAGATTTTTACATAACGCCTGCTGCAGTTTGAAGAACCACCGGAAGGTGGCGAACGACTCACACGACCCGCAGAGGAGAATTGTGGAGCATTTCTGACCTCCAAATCTCAAAATCAGAACTGTTCAGACAAGTTTTTAATTTGGGCAATCTTGTTTCCCTAGCTAAGCCGTTAGAGAAAGTAGTGAGTTTCTTCCACTCGTACGTGAACTCCAGTGAGTCAATGGCCCACCTCTTAATCTGGTCCCACGGGCTGAAACCATGGCCGACCTCCTGATGCTACCTTTTGGCCAAAATCCTGGCACTAACAACTTCGGGTTTACCTTGTGAAGCTGTAGATAAAGTAATTTACCCCCTAAAGATCCTTGATGGGGATGTAGGCGGGAGGGGAAGAAAACAGAAGATATATGCTCAAAGAGGAGAGCCGGTGCCACAAGATGGTCATATGGTTGTGTCTGTATTGACTTTATAGTCAGAGCTAGAGAGGAAGCATCTTACTCAGCCCCTCATTTTGTAGACAGAGAGCTTGAGAGAGTGTGAGCAGTTTGTTCAGAGACATATAGTTAGAAAATTCTAGAACATGGAGTCTGTCTCAACTTCAAGTGACCTGCCTTTTCAGTGCACCTTAGTCTAACAGCTGTTAAAAGTGTGTGTGTGTGTGTGTGTGTGTGTGTTCATTAGTGTTTGCTGTTGAATTGTCATATAGGAGAAGCTTAAAGATGATCATCTGGTTGGGGAAGAGGAGCTAGATGACCTTAGGTTGTATTTGCATAACAAGTCTACCTTTTTTTTTTTAATCTAGATTGTGTATTTTTTTATTTGGGGTAACCTGGCAGATGCGGGGGGGGGGGGGGGGGGGGGGGGAGGGGGGAAGTCCAAGGACTAATGAAGGCAGAGGAAGGACTACACACTCTCGCCAGACTGCGTTAACAGGCCTTCCTCTCTTAGACACTTCCTTTTCTGCCTACTAAACTGCAAGTTTATCTAAGGCAATGACTGTCCTATCTCAGGTTATGTTCAAAAGTTTTTGGTGACTCAATGAGGATATCAACCTTGATCATTTTACATCTAACTGATATTTTCTGACATCTTAGATCAGCAACTTTCAACTTTTTTTTTTTTATCTCATGGTACACATTAACTACTAAAATTCTGCAGCACACCAAAAAAATTTTTTTTTGGCAGATCTCACAAAAATATAAGTATATTTTTAACTCATTCCCACCGGACGGCTACTGTTGTGTTGGCTTTCGTGTTTTCTTGTTTGTTTGTTTGTTTGTTTTTGACAGTCTAAGGGAAAAAAGATCAATGCCCCTGAATAGTCAGGTATTGCATGTGTTTAAAATTCTTGCAGCACACCGGGTTAAAATCGCTGTTTTAGATAGATGGCATATACCTTCTTTTATGTACTCAGTACACACGCACAGTGTTTACTGTGTGCAAAGCATTTTACAAATATGAATTCAGTTCATTTGTGTTTTCTTCCTGTTTCTTTAAGATTCCATATCAGTGAACATCCATGTATCATCGAGCACTTTCTTCCTCCCCCTACTCTTTCTCCTAAACACTGGCCCCTGACAGCGGTGCCGACCGGGTCTGGGAAGGTGAGGCGGGGTGGAGGACGGAAGAGTTCACTGGACGACCTAGGGCGCAGTTTCCCAGGCCGTCGGCGTGCGCTGCAGGCTGCTGCCTCTGAACTCGGTCCGAGCGCACGTCGTCCCGGGCCGGAGGGGCGGTCGTGCGGGTCTGCGGGAGGTGCGGAGAGAGCGCGCCGCCGCCGGGCTGCGTCCCCCGGCCGGAGGGGCGGTCGTGCGGGTCTGCGGGAGGTGCGGAGAGAGCGCGCCGCCGCCGGGCTGCGTCCCCCGGCCGGAGGGGCGGTCGTGCGGGTCTGCGGGAGGTGCGGAGAGAGCGCGCCGCCGCCGGGGGCGTCACAGGCCGGAGCGTTCCCGGGCCGGGCCGCCAGGAGTCGGGCTGCGCTCGGACTTCGGGGACGTGATGATGGACACAGGACACGTGGCTGCACAATGGGGACACACGACTGACCTCAGTCACTTCGGCAAACTGCCCTTGCTTTCGGGAGGCGGCAGGAGCGCTTCTGGAGCTTCTGGGTCTCGGTGCTTCGGCTCGTCGCCCGCCCCAGAGGGCAGCTCCGTGGCCCGTGGCGCACAGGGAGCACCCAAGGGCGCGAAGGGGCGCCGGGGCTCTCAGGGGCCCCTGACTCTGAGTGTCAGTGGTTTCCCGAGAACGGGAGCCGCAGTGCGCTTCCCACTAAGGAAGGCACGCGAACCGTCCGGGCGCTGAGACTGGCCAGGGCGTCCCCGCAGGTCACACGTAGGCACCCGAGGACGCGGGGACGTCGCGGGGCGGCAGGCAGGGAGGTAGACTGAGGGTCGGAAAGGTGTGCAGTGTGTGTGCGCCGTGTGTGGCGGGAGCTGGAGGGATATGAAGGGACGAAAATCCAAAGGACTTGGGAGAAGGGAGTTGGGGACGCACGAATTTGAGAAGGAGCAATCATGTTAGGGAAAAATAGCAGAGTTGTTTTTTTTTTTCTTCCCTCCTATATGCAAACTGTCACTTCGGGTTAGCTTGAGCCCTTATCTGGCTCATTAGCATGAGCTGTGGCTAACGCGCTTAACCCCTCTAATTATTTATTATGCCGTCACGGAGCGAGTCGCAACCCGGGGCGCCCTTGCGAGGACTGGCAGAGGAGGACACAGCGCGGGGGCCGGGGCGCAGCGCCCAGGGTGGCGGCGCGCTGCCAGGGAGAGACCCTTCCGCCGGGAGCCGCGCAGGCCTGCTCCTCGGGCGCCGGTGCAGAAAGGCCCTCTCCCTCGGATTCACCTCCAGGGAGGCGGCGCGCACTCCTCTCTGTGTCTACAGTAGTGCCCGTCTTCTCTATTGCCAGCTCCGAAGTTGGAGCAAAGGGGAAAGGACTTCTGCAAAAACGCCAAAATAGAAGGCAGACAAGGAGCTGGAGACTTGAGCTGGGTGATAGGCCGAGGGCACCATCCAGAAGGACCTGGGGGAAATCTAAAGGTTGTCTCCCCCCCCCCCCCCCCTCTTTCCCACCCTCACGTCGCGTCCCAAGAAAGTTCCTAAAGTGGAGGAACCGCGCTGGGCTGAAAACCGGCCACTCACGTCCACGGTGCTATTCAGAAAACAGTTTCCAAATAAGTTAACCTCTGCAGGGTGTTTTTCCCTCTCCCCTTCTAATTGTCCCCCCCTTCCCCCTCCTTCTCTTCATTCAGGGCTGTTTTATGTTCCTCTGCGTTGTGCCAACTATTTTATCTTTATTCCTTCTCTTTCTCTCTGGCCATTCATTTCTTTTTTTGTGTGTGTGGCTCCTCGGGCTGATGTGGGGCTCCTTACCACCCACTGCACGCTCGCTCCTGTAGTTGAGGTGTTTCTATACAAACTCGAGCGTCCAGTTGTCATATTAATTATTACACTGAGTAATGACTGAAATGGTCAAAATAAGGGAAGACTCGAGAGCGCTTTTTCTTGCTGCTCCAAAGATTTAGCAAAGAAGCCGTGCAACAAAGCACTAATTGGTCCCCAGAAACACTCGGACAAGGCATGGAAGATAGGTTTCATAGAACCCTGCGATTGTGAAGGGGGGAAAGCGCTGAATGGACTCCACGCTTCTTTTCTAAACTCTCTTGTGAGCAAAAAAAAATGGACCTCTGTTTGAATACTGCCCTGATCCTTGAATACTATACCCAGCAGAGAAAAAAATGCACCATTTATTGTAAGTTTTTTTTTCTTCTCCAGCTATTCATGGGTTCTCTGTGAAGAATCAGCTGGTTTTGTTTACCGTGAAAGACCTTTACTTTATTTTCATTCTTGGAGGAGGTGGAGGGGGGGGGGAGGGAAGGAGAGCCATGTGCCTAGACAGAGAGGAGCTGGCCTACTGTAACAAAATAGAGTGTAACAAATCCTACAAAAGTTTAGAATGTATTGATTCTTTGGAGAGCTATATAGATTAACGACTTTCTTTATGCTTATCCAAGGAAGGTATTTAATCATAATGTAAATGGAGCTTTAGAAAAAATAAAGACCTAGCGTTACTTCTCCTTATTTGGAGAACTTCAAAAGGATTGGTGAGGGTGGTTGCAAATTAACCCCCTCCCTCCACCCCAACCTCCCCTCCCTAACCCAAAAGCCGCACTAAAATAATAGTTTGTGCTTTTTTGTTTTGTTTTGTTTTCCAGGGTTCTTTTTTTTTTTTTTTTTTTTTTTTTCAGGCTTATTGAAAAAAGCAAATAGATTTGTTAGAAGCCTAGATTCCTTAATGCAGGTGCAGGCCTGACTGCTGTGACCAAGATGCTGAGCCAAATCTGTGTTTGTCCTATTCTGCCCTTTGAACGGGCCATCCCAGGCTGCTCAGACTTAACTCAGGCTGGGTAGCCGCTGTTTCTGAAGTTACCTTGGGAAGGGCGTGCTGGATGGAGACAGTAGATCATGCGGTAATGTATTTTTCATCTCCCTGGCTAGGACAGTGTCAGGCACAGGCTTAGAGCAGTATGCACCCCAGGGCAAAGGCCCTGTGTTACAGCTACTGGAACCCAAATCTCTGAATGGCTGGCACACTCACTTTTCTAGAAGCACTGGTAGATTCTGAGGCTTAGCACTCACCAAAATTGAGGGCTGCATTAAAATTCTTGTGTCTACTCAAAAAACCTAAGGCCTGTGCTCCTCTTTGTACTCTCCTTGCCTTTTATTCAGGATCCACCATATATATAATTTTACTAAGTGATTCATTCAATGGAAACCTTAGTTTCACTTTTAATATTAATTCCCCTTGCTCCAAAGAAAAAACACAAAGGGAACTTTTTTAAAAGAGATGAGGTATATCTCTTTTCCACCGAGAGAACTTTCACAATTCTGGAATGTGAGAACACTGTGATTAGAAATTAAAGTAGCAGGAGACTCAGGACACCAGAGTTTCAGGTCTCCAGGGCAACAATCCTTAAGCATTGCTAAGAAAGCCATCTCACCATTTAGATCCTGATGTTGAATGCGAATAAGTTTTCATCTAAGTTGTAGTCCATCTCCAGGTCTCCCTAAATAGAAGAGGGGCCTGTAGGTGTAAAAACTAAGGCTATTACTGTATTGCAAGAGAAAGAGAGACCTTCCCATATTTCTAGGATGTTTATATTCTGGGTGATATATAAAGAAGTCAGTGTCCGGGCTCCCCCACAAGAATGACAGTCCCTGATATGTATGGAGGGAGTATGTAAATTCACAAACAGCATCAGGTTTAATTCTCCTGCCAGCTTTGCCAGATAAGCAGAGGGAGCACCAGTGCTCCATTAGGAGTGAAGGCAATCAGTATTCCTTTTTGTGAATTATTTTTCTCCCCCACATTTAGATAAATGGAACCTTGAGTGTCCTGGTCAAGTAAATCCTGGGTCTTGCTCAGAGTCCGGCCCACTGGCAGCAAGGGAGGTCAGAACCCGCAGCTCTGCTGAAGCTCCTTCCATGAGTCAACATGAAGCATGTCTGTATTTCATCTTACTTTTTACTGTTTATTTTAAAAACTTGGTTGCTATCCCCCATCATCTTGATTTGTGAGCATCACCACCATTCTTCATAAATGACAGGAATTACCCACTCCCGATGCTGGGATGGTAAAACAGATGGCACTGGATCTCTGATGGCCATAGCAACTATCAGAATGTGGTCCCCAGAAGCTAAGAGCTGAGCCTCTACCGCCTATAAACCCTTTACTGGATGGGATGTGTGAACAGCAGCAGGACTTCTTGTTTTTAAAGACAATTCTTATTAATCCTTTCCTATTTAGACCTGATTTGGAGTGCTCCACATACATCCCCTTGAAATCTCACAGAAGTTGGAAGTAGATGTTATAGGTATGGGCGTGGCAGATGAGGAAACTGAGACCCAGAGTGAGGCTGTCTGCTCATGGTCACACTGCTGTTTAAGTAACAGAACCTGGTGTCAAATCAAGTCCATCTGCTTTACCTCTCCTCTCCCCGAAGTTCTGGAGTTCCTTGGCCTAAGAGAATCTGTGGCAATTCTCTCAGGTGTGTATGTGGCGTGGGGTGTCATACTTTAGGTCACAGGATCCGAGGCAGGATTCTTATTGGCTCTTGAGCCTCAGTTCTTTGCTCCAAAAGGCAGAGGCTTAAATCTCCCAGAAGAGATTCTAGACCTTCGGTCAGGTTAGAGGACAAGGTGGATGCAACAATATTGGGCTGGGATGTCAGTGGGGAACATTCTTTATATTTATTTACTCCAGCCGGAGGTAGAGAATGTCTGGGTTCTTGGAGAGCTTTGCAAACATGTAAGGAAGTACGTGTTAGGATGAGGGAGCCGGGAGAGTGCGGGAGGAATTTTGTATGGGAGCTGGAGCGGGGAGAATAGGGACACGTGTTCTGGTGGTTTTGACCTGAAGGATCCCAGCTCCCGCTGTCTTTCCTCCTGGGCAGAGGCCAACATGTAGGGCTGCTACAATGCATGGCTTCATTGGTTGGCGCTTCTATTTGAGCACATGTTTCACGGCGTGTGTGTGTGTGTGTGTGTGTGTGTGTGTGTGTGTGTGTTGTGGTGATGGTGATGGTTGAGAATAGGCTCTGTTCCTTTTTTTTTTTTAACAGGGACAGAGAGAGAGTCAGAGAGAGGGATAGACAGGGACAGACAGACAGGAATGGAGAGAGATGAGAAGCATCAATCATCAGTTTTTCGTCGAGACACCTTAGTTATTCATTGATTGCTTTCTCATATGTGCCTTGACCGTGGGCCTTCAGCAGACCGAGTAACCCCTTGCTCGAGCCAGTGACCTTGGGTCCAAGCTGGTGAGCTTTGCTCAAACCAGATGAGCCCGCGCTCAAGCTGGCAACCTCGGGGTCTCAAACCTGGGTCCTCTGCATCCCAGTACGACGCTCTATTCACTGCGCCATTGCCTGGTCAAGCAGTAGGCTCTGTTCTTAAAGTCCATGATAATTAGGGTCACCATGCTCTCGAGAAGCCTGAACCCGAAAAGGAAACTGAGAATATTTGCTGGCAATTCTAAGATTTTCCCTGCTCCTAGATACATGTCAAAATTAGCAGGTGTAGGCCCCTCTTGCACAGATCAAAAAACTGAGAGAGTCAGAGGATGAGGGATTTGTTTTACGTTATAAAGGTTACAATACAAGATATGAGTTAGATCCAAAACTACGGACCTTTAGGTGTGGAATGCTTAGAGTCTGAGTAGGAAGAGAGCTAAGGGCGCATGGTTCACCCTAAAGTAAAACACTCAGATGCCTCGATGTTCGTGATCCCCCCCCAACCCCTCACACGCTATTTTGCTAAAGAAGAGTGGATGCGACACAGGCAACCTTTCCTAGACGCCTCCTAGCGGCCTACACCTAGAACTCAGAGCTGGGTTGCCGGAAGTGCCTGAATAACCTACTGCGCCAGGTGCTGAGTCTTATTCTGGTTGGAAAGCAAATGGTGTGGCTCTGCTTTAGGCCTTGTTGCCTCCTACAGTTCCCAGAAATGGGGACAAATGTGAATTTGGAAACCTCTCAACTCCTTTCCTGGGGTGGGGTATGGAGGTGGGAAGAGAGTTCAAAGGTGTAAATCACACTGGTCCAGCAAAGGCCTGTGGGATTAGCAAACCATGCATTACTGTGCGGGAGGGGGCTGTGTGGGCCAGCAGATTTACAGATCTGACTTCTGTTGGCATATTGGCATGATTCAGTGCTATACTTCCCAAATCCATACATTTTATTTATTTTTTAAAGATCTTATTTATTGACTTTAGAGAGAGGAAGGGGTGGGGGAGAGAAGAAGCAGGAAGCATTGACTTGTAGCAGTTGCTTCTCCTATGCCCCTCAATTAGGCAAGCCAGGGGTTTAGAACCAGCAACCTCAACAGTCAGGTCCACGCTTTAACCACTGTACCGCTACAGGTCAGGCCCAAACCACCCAATTTAAAAGAGTAAATTGTTGCAGAGAACGGAGGTGATTGACCTTGGGAGCCACCCACCCATACTTTCCATCACCACCGCTGTTGTACCGACAACACTCAGCAGGCCACAGGTATCAAGTGCGGCAACCCGAATCATACACATGGGTCCTTGGGAAGGACCCAACTCAACAAAAGGAAGTCTAATGAGAAACCATTATCCGGATAATTCACCACAATCATCCCTACACCCAGACCTCTAATCAACCAGATAATTATCTTTTGCTTCCTTCTGCCTATGTAGACGCGACTTGAGAGGTGCCCCAGCCTTTCCCTCTGCCTCCACTAGAGCAGTACGAAGATGGGACCAATGTCTCTGTCTGTTTTCCCTGCAGCATCGCGTCCCAAGGCGCCCCGAAGCTGGACCAGGCTCCAGCCAGAGAGCGCCAGGGCCGAGGGCCCAGAAAGGGCGCCTGGGAGGGCGCTGTCCCAGCGTCCGAGCGCCCGCAGCAAGCGCCTCCCCCTCCCTCGCGGCGCCAGCACGCGGCCCGCCGGGCTCGGCTCCCAGTCGCCTGCCACCGGCCTGCCGGGCACACGCCTGGGGCGGGATGGAGGCTGCGCCAAGGCCGCGGAGGTGCCTGCGGCGGCGCCGAACACCAGCCCCTCCAGCGCCATTACCCCCCACCCCCTGCCTGATGTTCCACATCATTTTTTCCTCAGACCCAGCTCGAATATTCCAGGGAACTCCCTTATTTTTTTCTTTTTAAATATTGATTGAATTTAGAGAGAGAAGAAAGGAAAAAGAGAGAGAAACATCCATCCGTTCCTGTTCAGCTTAAAATAACGCCGAATGTGCTCTCTATGTAGGGTATCATGATCTGGGACCAAACCTCTGCGTTACGGGGGCTATGCTCTAACCAACAGAGCTATCCAGCCAGGGCGAGAACGCCCTTCTCTACGCGTCCTCCCTCCCCCAACGAGCTCGGAAATTATTCCGGGGGGGGGGGCAATGCTACAGGCAGCCGGAGACCACCCTGGAGGGACACACCTGACTACACACCTCCTTGAGACGCTGCCGACAGCTACCCCTCAGTGCAATCGCCTCCCTTCTCCACAGCACCCTTCACACTTGCTCGGCTGCGCGGAGCATATCCTGGTTTTTAGACCTGGATGGGATATTAGAAACCACCTAATCCAATCTATGTTGTTGCTGACAAGAAAACCGAGGCTCGGAGAAGATGTTACTCACCGAGGGACACAGAGCTAGTGAGAGGACCGAAGTCTTAACAGTACTTTTAGGTAAGCAGTCCAGCACTTTGGACAGAGTTGCCCCCATCGTTCTGAACTTCAATCGCATATCTGCGTTAGTTCCCAAGGACAGCGAGGACAACCCCCGCCCCGCCACCAGGAGAATGGTAGTGGGAAGGAGAAGGAAACAGGGAACGTGGAGCCCCACTCTCCACTAACCTCCACACCACCCGCGTCGCCTTTTCTGCCTTAACCCTCCCCTGTGCTTTGCTCCAAGTTCTCAGGAGATTCCCAGGGCATTTCACCCCAACATTGTCAACCCTTACACCCCAACTCCCAGAGCCATTTGCCCCTTCGGCGACGCCGGACCCCCCTTTTCTAGAGCCACCCCCGGCCGCAGCCCGTCCCGAGCGCGCTGCCTGTTTATTCAGCCCGGAGTCCGGCACGCGCCAGGCGCACGCACTGCAACAACAAACCCCGCTGAATGGAGAGTGTGCAAGGAGCCGGCGCAGGGGACGCGCGGGGGGAGGAGAGGGGAGGAGGGGAGTTTAGGGAGTGGGTGGGAGGAGGAGGTGAGAGGAGGGGGCAGTGGGGGCTGCAGCCGCTCGCTGCAGCCACCGGGAGTGGGGGGCGAGGCGGGGCCAGAGCTGCGCGTGGGGCTGGATGTCCCATTGAAAAGGCAGCCGCACTCCGGCCGCCCAGCACTCTCACTTCTGGCCAGGGAACGTGGAAGGCGCACCGACAGGGAGCCGGCCAGGGAGGGCGAGTGAAAGGAGGACATAAGAAAGGAAGGAGGTTGACAAAATAGTAAAAACAGCCTGAGCCACGGCAGGAGAGACCAAGACCCGGCGCAAGAGAGCGCAGCCCTAGGGGGAGAGGAGCGGGAGACTCGGCAGAGCGCGCTCACCGCTGACTTTCGCTTCTTCTGCATTTTTTTTTTTTTTTTTAAACAAGAAGGCACTAGCGGCAGCCTCACACGCGAGCGCCACGCGAGGCTCCCGAAGCCAACCCGCGAAGGGAGGAGGGGAGGGAGGAGGCGGAGTGGAGGGAGGAGGAAAAACATTTGCACCTTCTTTGCTCCCACCGTACGAAGTCTCCCGGGGATTTTGTAATTTTTTTTAAAACTTCCCCTCAGCTCCTTCATCTCTCCCCTTCTTTCCCTCTTTGTTCGCGCACCCCAGTGCTGTCTGTCTCCCTCGCGTTCCCGCTCGCTCCGATCCCGAGACTTCTTGGCAGCCGCTGCGCATGGAGAGCTCTGCCAAGATGGAGAGCGGCGGCGCCGGCCAGCAGCCCCAGCCGCAGCCGCAGCCGCCCTTCCTGCCGCCCGCAGCCTGCTTCTTTGCCACGGCGGCGGCGGCGGCGGCGGCAGCGGCGGCGCAGAGCGCGCAGCAGCCGCCGCCGCCGCCGCCGCAGGTGCCGCAGCTGAGCCCGGCGGCCGGCGGCCAGCCCTCAGGGGGCGGTCACAAGTCAGCGCCCAAGCAAGTCAAGCGGCAGCGCTCGTCCTCGCCCGAACTGATGCGCTGCAAACGCCGGCTCAACTTCAGCGGCTTCGGCTACAGCCTGCCGCAGCAGCAGCCGGCCGCCGTGGCGCGCCGCAACGAGCGCGAGCGCAACCGCGTCAAGCTGGTCAACCTGGGTTTCGCCACCCTTCGGGAGCACGTCCCCAACGGCGCGGCCAACAAGAAGATGAGCAAGGTGGAGACGCTGCGCTCCGCGGTCGAGTACATCCGCGCGCTGCAGCAGCTGCTGGACGAGCACGACGCGGTGAGCGCCGCCTTCCAGGCCGGCGTCCTGTCGCCCACCATCTCCCCCAACTACTCCAACGACTTGAACTCCATGGCCGGCTCGCCGGTCTCATCCTACTCTTCGGACGAGGGTTCTTACGACCCCCTCAGTCCCGAGGAACAAGAGCTGCTCGACTTCACCAACTGGTTCTGAGGGGCTCGGCCTGCTCAGGTCCTGGTGCGAATGGACTTTCGAAGCAGGTAGGGTTGCCTTTTGGAGTGAAGGGGTGAGACGGGCCACTGGTGTTCATTCTTTTTCCTGTCTTACTGTCTGTAGAAGGGGAACTGTTTCCACGGAAACGAGAGGGGCGTGGGGGGAGGCGAGGGGGAATTGATTTCAAGGATTTGTTAAAGTCAGTCGATTTGAAATCCTGGTTTCTTAGTTTCAGCATTGGCCTCTGAGAGTGGCTTTGCCCAGATCACCAACTACTGGAGGGCAGGGGTTAGATGAGAGACGCGGGCGAACAAGTACTAGGAACTGTCAAAAGAGGCGCTCTACTTGACAAATCCTCTCCTCCCTAAAGCTCCATTGCTGGCCCCCAAGTTCACATTAACTTCTTCCGTTCTGCTCATATTACAGGGTGACTGCACAACCTGCATCTTTAGTGCTTTCTCTTCAGTGATACTGGAAGGGAGAAAAAGAGAGAGAGAGAGAAAGGAGAAGAAGAAGGACAAAAATAAAACCACCAGACAACCATCCCCAACGCCCACCAAGCGATGCAAGGCTCTCACAAAACAGGGATGCGCTCAGAACCGTATCTTTGCACTCCAATCATTCACGGAGATATGAAGAGTGACGAGGACCTGAGTCAATGTGCAGAATCCTGCTTGTGTGCAAACGTAGTGGGCTCCTGGCAGAAGAAAGTAGCACAGGCCCTATAGAAACTCCCACCCACCACTAACAGGCAGAGCTGAAAGCGCTTGCTGGCTCGGGTGTCTTCACCTCCTCTCCCTCTTTGAAAGCACAGTTCTTAACCCTCTAGCAATGGGTTGGTGTCTTTCATCTCAGTATCCTCCATCCCAATAAGCTGTGGACATTTGTCTGCAGTGAAACTATGCTATAGTCAGTCCTTTGACACCCTGATCCTGGAGCCCCCTCCCTGAGCCTCGCTCCCTTACACCATCTTTTCTACCATTTCATCATAGGATGCTTCCAATCTTTTGTGAATTTTTTTATTATAAGAAAAATCTATTTGTATCTATCCTAACCAGTTTGGGGATATATTAAGATATTTTTGTACATAAGAGAGAAAGAGAAAAAAATCTATAGAGTTTTGTACAAATGGTTTAAAATGTGTATATCTTGATACTTTAACATGTGATGCTATTACCTCTGCATATTTTAGATGTGTAGTTCACCTTACAACTGCCATTTCCCCTATGTGGTTTTGTAAAAAAACTCTCCTCATAGGTGAGATCAAAAGGCCACCAGATGTACTTAAGCACCAATGTGTCTTATAGAAACTTTGTTAATGTATTAATGATGTTATTAAATACTGTTCCAGAACAAAGTTTATGCAGCTACTGTCCAAACACAAAGTGGCAACCAGTGTTTTTTGATAGGTTGCCTTTTGGGAAATTTCTATCACTGCCTTTTTTTTTTCTTACTGTTTTATTACAAACTTACAAAAAAATGTATAACCCTGTTTTATACAAACTAGTTTCGTAATAAAACGTTTTTCTTTTCTTTTTTTTATCAGTAAAAAAGTCTTCTTTGACTCCACTGCCCTGCCCAAGTTACCAAAACGCCAACGGGAAGGGATGGGTGAGGGAGAAGAGGGGGGGTGCAAAGCATGCTAATTGGCAGAGATAACAAAGATAACTACTAAGTTCAGGCTGACCTGAGGTGGCTCTATGATGAATGTAGAGAAAAAAGATATATAGATACAAATGTTTCTTCCCCTTTTGTGCTGCAGATGTACTCATGCACCAAAAGAATAGGTAGTGATTAATGACTGTATTGTCTTTTGATAAAATGACTTATATATTTTAAAATGCCCCAAAAAGTGAACTGGAAAGAGAGGGCCTTCAGCCCACTTTCTAACCCTTTCCTGTTTTCTGAGTTCCTAATTGTGAAATGGCGGAAGGGCTTGATGAGGTAACAGGCACTCGGGTGGGAGGAAGGATGGTGGTAGGTACCAGGTTAGGCAGGGCTGGCTGGCAGAGGTGGCCCTCTCCACACTACCAGTGGTGGGTGTATTCTTCCTCCACTTTCAGGCACATATTTTCTACTTCTTTTCCCCAAGACACACACTTTCTATATTGATGTTTAAGTAAAAGGGTATGTATGATATAAATTCCTTGCAGCAAGAATTAGATTTAAAGAAATAAAAATCTTAGAGAAGTGTGGTCGCTTTGAGACACTGGCCTATCTAAGCTAGTGACTCTATCCGAATAGCGTGAGCTGCGTGCAAAAGTACCCAATTACCAAGATTCAAAAAGAAATTGGTGGGGTTTTTGGCTGGCTTGCTTCTTGTCAGTTAGCAAGGACGTGATCAGAATCCCACTCCGCCTCTCGCCGGCGCCTCGCTCATCTCCTGCGTTACTTGCACATTCAGTTTGCGTGTCTCCAGCCAAGCGGAAAGCCGAGCGCAAAATGCGTCTTACAAAACCCAACAAAGAACCGGGAGCCAGCACGTCTTCCAGAGTTAAAAATCTAGTCTGTGTTGGTACATCTATACCATTTAGTGGCACAGAATAATCATTTTTTAAAGCCGCGATGCGCGGAGCACGCCACAGCGTCTGATGTCATTTTGCTAAATGACCCTCTATAGAATGCACATTGAGGCTCCAGTCCCTTTCAAAGAGATGAGCGTAATTAAGGGGAAAAAAATCAGTAAATTCCTCATCGCCATAAATAATCGGACTTACTGCCAGCAGTGGGCCAATTTAGAGCTTACTTGAGGGAAGTAAAGCTTTTGTGATGCCTGCTTTTATTTTTTATCTTCTCATTTGGAGGACTAGAGCTGAGCCCCCGGCCCCCCCCCCATTTCTTTTTCTTTTAATTTAGCTTCTTTGCAAGTTTTCAGATAAGGCAGGCAAAGAAAGTGTAGCAAGTCATTTATTGCTATGAATATAACATTAGGATAATGTTTCAGCCCCCACAAAGGGGATCCCCCTCCCCTTCTCGTGAAGACAGGTGTTCTTTTAACTCACTTCTGAATGGGAAATATCCAGTCTCGTTTAACTCGAGGCAAAGTTAGCCGTTGTTTGCCACGATGCGAAGACAAACTCTAAAAATTCACAAAAACACACACAATTTTGCCGAAGCATAGGAAAGGGCAAAGCGGGGATTGGGCAAAATCTCATTACATCTGCTCTAATCGCTTAGCAACACAAAGCCAGGGCTTGTGCGGCGAAGGGAAGCCATTCACAGCGCTGTGACAGGCCGCATTCAGCCCGCAGTAGTCAGCTCCATAAATCACCGCTGCCCATTGGCTGCGCCGCGGGCTTTGGAGCGGCCCTGGGCTGTCAGCGAAATACAAAATGTAAACCCCAGCAACTAGCAATCGTGGCCTCTCCTCGGTCCTAGCCCCCACCCCACTTTCTTTGGGAGGGGGGTGGGTGTGCTGGGTGGGGGGGAGAACAGCTTTGATTTTATTGACTGAGAAATCTTACCTATTCAACAAATGACCCGAAGACCACCGAGTTAAGATGGAGACACGCCTGAAATTGACGAGGAGGAGCGGCGAGTGCAGGAGAAATGAATACACAGGCCGAAGAACTGTTGAATTCTAGTATTATCAGAGGGTGAGTTGGAGCTACCGAAACACACATTTCATCTCCTTGACACAGCCTTTAATATAATTCATATATATTTCAATTGGAAGGAAGAGGTTGTGTGTGGAGAAGAATCTACTTCAAGTTCACATCATGCAGGCCCACCGAAGAAGAGAGAGGGACAGGTCTGTTCTCTGCATACCACACCAAAGGAATAGAACTGAGATGTAGTAAGAAACAGAGTAGAATGTGTTTTTCCACTTCACTATTCCTGCAGAGCTGGGGATGTTAAAATACACCATCAACAGCCCAGTTCCTTCTGAGCTCCAGTATTCTTGTTTGTAACATGGGCTTGACGGTACCCACGGCAGTAAAAAGAGACAATGTTTAGTACATTCGAGAGGTACAAGCTATATGTAAATGTGAGTGCCTGTTATTATTCTTGTCTTCCAGTCCTGTCTCTCATTTTCATGAGGACTGGTCAGTTGATGCCTCTAAAGCACAGGCTAGCTTTGAGGTTTACCCACAAACCACATAGAAGTCTGGGAGTAGAGGTGGATTCAAGGTAGGCTTTCCTGGGAAGCCTAGGTCACCTTATTTTAAATGTCACCTTATCAGAGAAGCTTTTCCTGTCCACTCTGTCTGAAGTGGTGCTCTATGAGCCACAGTCACTCTCCATCCATTATGCTGTTTCTCCTACTTGAGTTTACCACTATCTGAAAAAACTGCACTTGTGTTTGTTTATATGATTGCTGTCAATGGTGCCCTACTAGATGGTAAACTACATTAAGACTGGGACCTTACCTGTCTTGTTCACTGGTATCTCCCCAACCCTGGTATTTGTTGACTGAATGGATGACCCGCCCTGTTGCACTGATTGCTGTATTCCCTATTCTTCCTTTCCTTCTCCAGATCCACTTTCTGCCCTCTTTGCTCTCCAAAGAAGGCTGATCTCTATGCACTTCACCTATGGAGCTAGCTCCCTTGCTCCCTTGCTTCCTATTGGGTTTGGCCACTGGGAGGCACCAATAAAAGATTGTGAGGTAAGGCAAAGAGGTAGGTGGGACCTTTATATCCCTACTCTTCATTGCTTGGGCTCAGCTGCTTTGACAGTGGCTCTGCTCCTTGGTCTAAGGCCACAGCTTAGTCAGGAGGTTTGTCTCCCACAGTACCCACTCTTGTTACTGCAGCTGTTACACATGGACAACAGCTTCCTCCTCTTGTTCCTTCATTCCCAGAGGTGTTAAGGGCTCTGCCTTGCTAGTCATCCCTGGGTACTGCTGCATCATTCTGGTTCCTTTCAGAACCATACACAGCTCTGTTTCTCCATTACCTTCTTTTCATTGACCCTTTCAAGTGTGCTCTCTGCTCCTGTTGACCCTGGCTGGTACACAGGCTATTCTCCAACAGGTGCTCAGGGATGTACAAATTTGTGTAAGCTTTTCAGGGACTCACAGCTGTCAGCAAGAAACTTCCTAGGGCAGAAGGGATCCTAGCTCGGTTCAAAATCTAACTCTGGAAAGTCATTTCTTCTTTATGAATAGGAAATAACTTAGAAGTTTACAAAAGAAGTCAGTCACAATTTCTCTTCTGCAAAATGAGAGTATCTTCCCTTTTATAGGTCAGCTGATGATTTGAAAAAGAAAGGGCGTTAGAGCTGCCAATGACTGTAACAGTGCAAGAGATCATTGCTTCTGAAGATCTTTCAGAACCAGATAAGAGATGGTGTTGGGGACTTGCCACCAAGATAAACAAAGACCTGCTGTTGTTGAGAGGCCATTCACACCTTCATTCATCCGTTCACTGGGCCATTTATGCATTCATTTAAAAGAGGAAGGATTATGATGAAATTCAGTCAACATTTCTAGGACTAAACTATCTTAATTTGCATAACCTAGAAATTGCACAACCTAAAACAACCTCTGGAAGCTTGTTTTATTGAAACCTCTTTTTAAAAAACACTGTGGATGCTTCTCTGATGTACTAATGTACAATCTTATCTCTCTTTTTCTATTGTTAAGAAGTCTGAACTTTTTTCTGCCTCTCTTCACTCCTGGGCCAAGAAATGATTCATTTTCGGATTTCCCCAGAAACTCCAGGTTGTCCAAAATTACAGGTAATGGGGGAAGTGGATTTTTGGCACTAAGGTTTTTTTCCCCGCTGCTAAGGCCAAGGGCTGGGCTCTAGCGTAGGTCGAAGTTATATTCTTTCTTCCTTTGTATGCAAGATTAGGTTGTTACAAAAGAGGGTGTGCAAGTTAATGGCAGGAAGCAAGTTGCAGCGCCGACTCCGGCCTGGAACGCGTGTCAGGTTTAATGATTTATTCAAGCTGCAGCGCATCCAAGCGTTGATTGGCTACAGGCATGCGCCCGCTGTCAGCTGCGCGCGCCCGGGCCTTGCCCAGCTACCTGACCGCGGGGGTGG
The DNA here is from genome assembly GCF_036850765.1 of Saccopteryx bilineata. Taxonomy (NCBI): domain Eukaryota; kingdom Metazoa; phylum Chordata; class Mammalia; order Chiroptera; family Emballonuridae; genus Saccopteryx; species Saccopteryx bilineata. The sequence continues at coordinate 104,494,885 of NC_089490.1, forward strand.
CGGGGGTGGCGCGGGAGAGCGCAGGAGGTGGAGCAGAGAAGAGGCGTGGGCACCGCCCTGCGGAGAGCGGGGTGGAAAGAAGAAGAGGTAGGAGGTGAGAAAAGGAGGAAGAGAGATGGAGGTAGGGGGAAAGAGAGATGAGGGAGAGAAAGAGGAGAAAGAAGGATTTGGAGAGAAGGGGAGAGAGACGGAGAGGACGGAGAGGACAGAAGGAAGAAAAATTGTCAAGGATAAGGTAGGGAACGAGAAAGGTGAGGAGATGGAGAAAGAAGAGAAAAACAACGGAGAGAAAGGGACCAAAAAGGAGAAGAATGAATGAGACACTAGAGAGAGAGGTTGGAGAGGGGAGTAGGATGAGCTTCCAGAAAGTCCCACGTGCTCCCCCCTCCAGGCAGCCTGCAGGCGGCAGCTCACAAAGCCGCCTTTGAAGCAATGGCTAATCGGGCCGTTTTGGGGAGGAAACCGGGGAAAGGCGCCAACCCACGGTCCTTGAAGGGAGTCACTTTCTGCAAAGTACGATGGAGAAATCTGGGCCCTGGGTCGGGGCGGTCGCGGCAGGAAGTGGATGCAAAGGACACAAGCTAGGCACCTGCGAAAAGCGAGAACACTTAGAGAGAGCCTCCCCGCTCAGCCCCTCCCTGCCCACCCGGGGTCTGCGGGCGCGCGCTGCCCACAGTGCTGCCTCCGGACCCCACCGCCGCGGAACCCCTCCTTCCATCCGCTCTGGACCAAAGCATATCTGCCTGCCTTTCTTTGGGCCTTTCTCTAACTGTCCTCCGAATCAATTTCTCCCTTTCCTCTCATTTCTCTTTCTCCCTGTACTTCTTCTTCCTTCCTCTCTTCTTTCTTCCCTCATTTGCTCTCTTCCCTTTTGCCATTATTTCTGACAATTAAACAGCAACAACTCTCTAACACCCCTAGATTGGAGTCCAACGCCAGCCAATGGGCCCTTTGGAAGGAGGGCGTGGGTTAGGGAGAAAGAGCCGAGAAAAAAGCTGTTTGGAAGGAAAGAGGATATGGCATTTGAAAATCAAATGGGAAAACCAGTCCACTGTGTTTCCTGGATAAAGTTGTTGAGCTTAGAGAGTCAACAGTCAGTCAGCTGCTGTGTTTGGGAAGCTGGACGTTCTATCAATAACCACCCCTGTCCCCAAGACCAAGGAAGAAGTAAAGCTGGTTTCTACCCCCCACCCTCCCCTCCCACCCCCAGAACACAAGCCTTTGGCCTCCCCCAGCTATAGCTCTGTACTAGGAAAAACAGTCTGTCTCCATTGTCCAGGTGCCAGCAGGACCTTTGGCAAAAGGGAGGCTGGCCAGCCCTCTGATCAAACTCAAAGGTTAGTTAAAAGACAAAAACAGCTGAAAGTCTTCATGAATAATGCTGGGCCACCCCCCTCCCCAACCAAAGACCCCAACCCCCCAGCTCAGTGTAGTGCAAGCCCGGATCAATGCCCTACCACTTTGTTATGCTGCTCGCCTAAGTCAGAATTTCACAGAAAGGCCGAGAAGAAAAGCTCCCACAATTAGGGGTCGCCTGTCAGAAAACATTAACGCCTTCCTCTCCCAGCCTGTCAGGCTTGTTGCAGATACAAACCGCCATGGCGAATTGGCCCTCCACCCCGTGAGGCACCCGCCAGCCAAAGGAGCAGGGATTTGAAAGCCAAAGGAGATGGAGCCTGCCTAAGTGTGGTGTCTGTAATATCAGGATACAGGGAATATCCTCAGCTTCTTCTTCCTAAAAGTCAACACAAGATGCCTGGGACAGGTCATCAGAGATAGCCCTATGGATAGGCTGATGGATCGTCCTCCCAGACCAGAGCAGTGTAGCAGAACATTTTCCTGCAATGGGCATGGTTAAAGAAGATGCACATGGCTACACCTTTATTTCCTATTTACTGAGCATTTCCCAAGTGCCAGGCATCTCACTTTGTTCATAATCAGATCAATTCTATATATTAGGTGGTGTATTATTATACTTATCTTATAGATGAAAAACCTGAGGGACTCACAGAAGGTATATATCTTGCCTAAGATCATGTAGGTAGGTAGTGGCAGAGCCAGGGTTTGAAGGCAGTTTTGCCTGACTCCAAATTCCATGTTCCTTCTACCATACTCCAGCCCATAGTTTCTCCAATTAAAAGCTAAAGACCAACTCTGTGCTTGTCTGTGTCAGAAAATAACATCAATATTCGAACATGTTCTTTGCCGTCTTCCTCGTATTACAGAGACTGTTCCCTGCTTCTACAACAGTATCTGGTACATGCTTGGCACTCAAGAACTTGTGGAAGGAAAGGAAGAGGGAAGAAAAGAAGAAACAGAAGGAGAGAGAAAAGGAAGGATTCTCTATAAAGAAAGGTTCTATGGTTTTCTTTGAATATAATTTTGTTCCGAAAGATATTTGATTTTTGGGTCAAGTAATCTGGTTGCCATCAGTTAGGTAGGGAGTTGAAACATTGTTTCCTCCTCTAAGTGGAGATAACCCCTAACTACAAAGGTAATTATGAAGAAAGAATAAGATAAACTATGGCACAGTGCATAGCATGGTAGCCAGCACATAGAAAATACTCAAGAAAATTTAGTTGAAAATGAAATAGAATTTAGACTTTTATTTTTGTGTATCAGGAAACTATATGCCACACATACACTCACATCCAATAGACACAAATGCTGTATATAGTGAGGTAATCAGGGAATTTTGTATGCTGCTGCTCTATGGTGCTCATGTCATCAGGATGGGGTGAGATAACACAGAGATCCTGTTCATGGTCCAAGGGAGATTGTTTAGTGGTGTGGAAGAGTTTCAGGACCTCCAAGAAGTGAGCAGTGATCCTTTGGTGAAAGCAGGTGAAGCAGGTAGGAAACCTTCAGTCCATTGTGTGAAAGACAAAAATGAAACACCGAGAAGTGATTACGTTGCTAGGAGACAGTGAGCACCAGAAATTAGAATTGGCCTTTGCACTCCCCTCCAGGAGCCTTATCCTCTCAGTATTCTGCAGTGATTCAGAACTTTGGCCTCTTCCCAGGTCTTAGAAAGAAAATTTTTAGAAAACCATTTGAAGAAATTCAAGAGTTGGCCATCACTTCCATTGCATCTGCCACTGCTGAGATGATTTAAATTTGCATCAACACCCAAACCTCCAGGATTGCTCGTCCTCACTTCACTCTGATTCCACCCACCAACCCACTCTTCCAAGGGCCAAAACACCAACTAAAAAAGAGAGAGAGAGAGAAGAGATACTAAAACCTCTAATTTATAATCCCAGGAATATTTAATAATTATGCAACAGTTGGTCAGCTTCTCAAGTGATTGTTTTGCACTGATTCCTTGGGTGAATGTTTTGGTTTCCAGACAACAGAGATGGTTCCCACTGTCTTTTTCAAATTCTTCCTTTTTCCTCCTTCTCTGAGCAACCTTCTTCATCTTCCAGAAGAGAGATTCTTCCTTGATAAATATTCATTACCTCCTTGGCTACTGGCCAAAAATAAAGGAGTGTAAACACGAGTTCTACTTTAGGGCATATTTTAGGAAAATATTACATTGTTTAAGGATGTTCAGAATGCAGTCATGCAGGCCATTCTTGTGAACCACTCCCACCCCAGCACATGATATAAGACTCTTGAAATGAACACTGTATTTGTATAACTGTTGTGATGTTGTCAATGATGGTTTATATAAACAAATGATGCTATCTTTTCCATGAAAAAAAAAAGCAGAATGAACAAACATCACAGCCTTGAGAGAGGGTCGGGCTGGACCAGTCCGACTTTAGCTTCAGAAAATTTAGAGTGTCTCCATTCTCTAAGGAGATAGACACCAACTTTGGGAAAGAATTCAACACCTACATCTGGCAGGTTCTTTCGCCATACTTGTCCTGATGGAGTAGCCAGGAAGAAGCCTGCTTACATCCATCTCCCCACTCTCTAGAATATCACCTACTTCACTTAGACACACAAAGGAAGAGGATTCATTTTTTGGCATCTAAATAGGCTATGAATTTCAGTGGAAAGGTAATTTGTTGCCTGAGATCCCCTACAGATGGGAACAGACATGCTATTTCTAATTCTAGGTACTTTTTGTAAGGAAAAAGTTGGTATGTTCAAAAGACACCCAGGAAAGAGTGTTTGCTGTAATACTGTTATTTTAAAATTAATGTTGAAAAGTATAGAACAATCTGAAATTTTAATGTTAGGATATTGAGTTCAAATACATATTGGCAGGTTCATATGGTGGTATATATTGTAAAGAATTTTAAATGGTGATGTAGATTTTTGTTTATCAGCAGGGCATATATCTGTGATATATTACACTCAAGTGAAAAGAAGAGAATAGCCGTTGCCTATAATCCTACTATATCCAGAGAAAACCAGTCAACCTCTTATCTGTTTTTTGACAGAATATCATGTAATTCATATTTATATTTAATTCAGCATGTTTTCCCAAGCCCTATTCCAGGCTGTCAAGAGACGGTAATGAAAAAGACCAGCATGATCCCACCCCTTAAAGTTTATGGAATAAGAAAGACATTTTTGGCCCTGGCCGGTTGGCTCAGCGGTAGAGCGTCGGCCTGGCGTGCGGGGGACCCAGGTTGATTCCCGGCCAGGGCACACAGGAGAAGCGCCCATTTGCTTCTCCACCCCCCCCCCTTTCCTCTCTGTCTCTCTCTTCCCCTCCCGCAGCCAAGGCTCCATTGGAGCGAAGATGGCCCAGGCGCTGGGGATGGCTCCTTGGCCTCTGCCCCAGGCGCTAGAGTGGCTCTGGTCGCAGCAGAGCGACGCCCCGGAGGGGCAGAGCATCGCCCCTTGGTGGGCAGAGCTTCGCCCCTGGAGGGCGTACCGGGTGGATCCCGGTCGGGCGCATGTGGGAGTCTGTCTGGCTGTCTCTCCCCGTTTCCAGCTTCAGAAAAATACAAAAAAAAAAAAAAAAGACATTTTTAAAATCTAGTAGTTACCACTTTCTGAATCATCAAATAGTCTTCTACAACATAATTTTAAATGTTGATTGAATGTACAGTAACCTCCTAACCAATCTGTGTATTCTTACCCAAAGAGGTTTCTTTCTTTTTATTTTTAGTTTTTGCTATTTGTGACTAGATCCTGTGATGAACAACCTCAGAGCCAAATGATTATGTGAGATTATGTCCTCAGGGCACTTCTGAAGAGGAATTGCTTTGTTAAGAGATGTGCTTTTTGAAGGATTTTGAATTCACATTGCCTAAATGCCTTCAAAAAATGTTAAATCAGTTATGATTTCACCAGAGGTGATATGAGTACCACCAACACATAGCAGGGGATCTCTAGCAACAGATTACCTGTTCACTAAAATTCATAGCCTCTTTAAATACCACAAAATTAATCCTCTTCATTTGTGAATCTAAGTGAAGTAGGTGATATGAGTATCATATCACATAACGATATGCTATAATCAGCACTGGGTATTATTATACAAATAAATAACTTTACCAATTGATAAGTAAAAAAAAAAGTGATGTCTCATTCTTTCATTCTGTTTGTCTTGCATAACTAGTGACATGTAATTTTTTCCATGTTTATTTACACTAGTGATTCTCATACACTGGACTGAGATGAGATACATTATAATAAAAGAGGGGGGTTATTTGCTCTGATATAAAGCCATTTTGTGGACAGCGATTTTAATTTTAGCCCTTCTGGGGGGATAAGCCAGATAACTCACACATGGCAACTTGTAGATAAGATTAAAAAAATCAATCTCATAAAGATGACTTATATTCTCAATTTCTTTTTCCAAAGTTCCCGGGGTTAAATGTCCTCAGTGGTCGCCCACAGGTGGGGAATGTGGGGGATTACCTTGGACTCTGATTCTCCAAGGTGCCTGCCTCTGTTTTCCAGCTTCCTTCCATTCATGTTGACCTCCCAGCCCTGGCCCCCACCTGCTGCTGGCCTAGAGAAGAAAGCCACTTCCATTGGCCTTGGCTGCCTGGGGAGATCTATATTACTCCGGGGAAGACAAGAGCTGTCCTCATCTTGGTAAAGTGTGAAATTCGGTTTTGATTGCAAAGGGAAGCCATTTCAATGGGATTACACCATGACCATGTAGATTAAACTCAGCCATATGGTCTGTGGAGGCTTCTTCCTACTGTCAGGTAACAGCACATTGCTAATGACGTGGTGATGACATTTTCAAATGAAAAAATAAAGCCACCTGGACTGGAATAAAGGAGACAAAAAATGACAAGATGCTGGTAAGCATTAACAGAGCTCTCAACCCTCTGTGGCCTATGGAGAAGTGAGAGGGCTTGATTCATTTATGAATAAAGACCAGTGAGCATGAACCTGGTGTTAGCAAAAGATTTCTGGCTGCTAGGCTAGGCACAGTAGAAAGATTGCATGTTTTTATCAAAAGGGATTCCAGTGTTGGCTTAAAGAGAGTGCTTAACCTCACTTAGCCTCAGTTTCTTCATTGGTTAAGTGGGTATAAAAGTATACTCTATAGGATTGTCATAAGAACAAAATAGGTTATATGATGATTTGTAATCTGCTCACTGCTCTATAAGTATAACAACAACAATAACAAAATAGATAGTTTTATCTGTCAAAGTTACAAGCAACAGAAATAAACTCTGGCTGATTTAAACTAAAAGAATCTTACTGAATGGCTTTGAGTCATTCATAGAATTACCAGAAAGGCTGATTCCAGGGTCAGAAAATGGGTTAGAAAAGGTAAGGTTGAGCAATAACCAAAATCATGGCTAAAACCATAGTTGGGTGAAACTACAGCCACTTGAGCTTCCAAACTCTGGGCACCACCATCTCCAGGACTGGACAGATAGTAAAGAATATATGCAAGATTAGACCACATGGAGAGAATGCTGGGTATATTCTTTCAAAAGAGTAGGTTCTCAGTCAGATTTTAAAATTGCAAGAATTGCAAACCATCAAGACTAGGTGGAATCTTTTTCAACTAGTTCCTTTCATTACTGAAATCTGCATTTAAGCCCATAACGTTGGCATTGATGCTTGAACTATATTCTTTGTATTTTTTTTTTCATTCCTAGAGCCTCTGAGGATCTCAATCTAGCCCTCATTAGGTATTTAGAAGGCCATGAATATGTTGGGTGAAAAAACATGCCAAATTTGTTTTCAAATCTTAGTTTTAGCTATCACTGCTTACCAGATATCTTCAATAAGAGACCCAAGACTGCCCTGGCCGGTTGGCTCAGCAGTAGAGCGTCGGCCTGGCGCGCGGGGGACCCGGGTTTGATTCCCGGCCAGGGCACACAGGAGAAGCGCCCATTTGCTTCTCCACTCCCCCTCTCCTTCCTCTCTATCTCTCTCTTCCCCTCCCACAGCCAAGGCTCCATTGGAGCAAAGATGGCCCGGGCGCTGGGGATGGCTCCTTGGCCTCTGCCCCAGGCACTAGAGTGGCTCTGGTCTCGGCAGAGCGACGCCCGAGGGGCAGAGCATCGCCCCCTGGTGGGCAGAGCGTTGCCCCTGGTGGGCGTGCCGGGTGGATCCCGGTCGGGCACATGCAGGAATCTGTCTGACTGTCTCTCCCCGTTTCCAGCTTCAGAAAGAAAAAAAAAAAAAGAGACCCAAGACTTATGTCTGATCCTTTGTCACCTTCTCCAACTGGCACCCAGTGAGCATCACTAAAGCCAAAGGATTTTATGTAATGTCTAAAAATTCTATAAAAACAAAGAAAATACTCACATGATTTATTCAATTCTTTTCCCAGATTCATGATTAAGGAATGTAGGGAACTGGGCTTCATAGTTAGAGATATTTTGTTTGTAAAGGTGCTTGGAGGTTTAAAGAAACATACAGAGCATGCTATTTGCACATGTAATTAATGTATTGTTTAAAAGTAATTTTTTCTCTGCTCCAGACTTTTAGATACCTTTTGTGTATCTCTTAGATTCAGCTCTTACTTTCTGAACCCTATTGCTTCTGGCTTTGGTTGGGGGCCTTATCATTCTTTTCCTTGAACTGCTGCCTCTTAAATAATCTCCTTATTCATGTCACTTTAAACCACTCCCCCATTGTGACCACCTGAGTACTTTAACAATAATATGCAGACCACATAATTGCCACCAAAGTTATCTTTCAGAAGTGTGACCATATCTCTCTCTTGTTTAAAACCTTTCTATGGTTTCCTCACTGCCCATGATAATAGCTACTTTATTTACTCCCCAAATATTTATAAAGCTCCTACCACGTGCCAGTACTATACCGTGCAATGTCGATGTGCTGCTGACTAAGGCAAACATGGCAGCTACTCTCCTAGAGCTTCCACTCTAATGAATGGTTAATAGAGACATTGATAACCTAGCTTCTGTCTTCAGCCCATCCAGATCTCCACCCATCACTTTTGACCTTTATATCCCAGCAATACCAAACAGTTTATAGTCTCTTGAGCACTCCCGCTCTTTCTCCTCTCTCTATCTTTGCACACATTCTCTTTGTTGGTTCGGTGTATTCATTTACCTTTAAAGTTCCAGCTCAGAATCACTTCCTCCAGGAAGCCTTCTTTGACCTCACTTCACACAGATTAATCCCTTATCCTCTGAAATATTTACATATTGTTTTTTTTAAGTTGCCCTTGTCCCAGTGTGATTTATTTGATTTATATTTATTTGATTACAACCCTTCTTTTTTTCCCCTCTAGGGTGGAGAAATTATCAGAACAAAAGAACTTTGAATTGTATTTAAAATTCAGAAAAACTACTAGACTCACTTTTATTCAGTAAACTGCTGCATCAAGAGAAATGATGACAATTTTTAGGCCCTGGTCGGTTTGCTCAGTGGTAGAACGTCAGCCTGGCATGTGGAAGTACCCAGTTCAATTTCTGGCCAGGGTACACAGGAGAAGTGCCCATCTGCTTTTCCACCCTTCCCCCTCTCCTTTCTCTCTATCTCTCTCTTCCTCTCCTGCAGCCAAGGCTCCATAGGAGCAAAGCTGGCCCGGGTGCTGAGGATGGCTCCATGGTGCCTGCCTCAGGCACTAGAATGGCTCTGGTTGCAACAAAGCAATGCCCCGGTCTGGTGCATGTGGGAATCAGCCTCCTCACTTCAAACACACACACACACACACACACACACACACACACACACACACACACGAGAGAGAGAGAGAGAGAGAGAGAGAGAGAGAGAGAGAGAGAGAGAAATGATGACAATTTTCATACTGACCACTAGGAGTTACAACGAGCATTTTGTAACCTGAGAACAATAGCTCTTAAGAAAAGGAGCTAGGAAATTACTCTAGGAAGCTTCATCTCACTCAAGTATAACAATTTGTGAATCCTCATTAATTGTCCAACAATGTTTCAAAAGTCTTAAAAGTAACTAAAATAAAAGAGGTTATCAATGTGTGCTTGGTAATGGGAGAAACCCTCAATTTTCAAAACACAAGAAGAGAACTATTCTTATTCTTTAGGTCTCAGAAGGTCTAGGTCACAGCAGAATAAAAACTCACTTGGGTCTGTTCTCAACCTAAAAAGTCCAGTAGCAAGAGAATGAGGATGTGGAGAGAAAATCTAAGGTAAACTGCTTCATGTGTTAAAGGAGAAACTCATATTTTTATTATTATACTTTTCCCCTATAAGATGAGTCTTCTATATTTTGTTATTACACCAGATTGTTAAGTATTTGGTAAAGGGATTGTGTGCTTTATATCCTCAATGCATCATGCAAGAAACATTGTAGGTGCTCAATAAAGGCAGATTTCAATTAAATTAAACCATTACAGGCAGCTTCTGGATTATGAACAAGATAGATTCTGTCGGTTTGAAAATATTTAAGCATTGATATGCACAGAAAGGTAAAAATAAATATGTTAAGATAAACATCTGCGTAGGGTGCCTTTAATAGGTAAATGGACTTGTTCCAACTTACATACAAAGTCAACTTAAGAGCAAACCTGTCTCGTTCACAGCCTGGGGACTGCCTGTATAGAGTCGATGTCCAGTTTTGATGGAAAAGATCTAAAATCTAAGAAAAAAGTATGGGCATGACATAAAAAAAATGTACTGGCTGTGTAAAAACACAGGTCACAGGGGATTGTCTAGATCTACATTTGGGGGCAGGCTTGACCTGCACCCAATCCTGGGAAACCTGCAGGATGCATGTGCACCAATACAGCACAATGCAGATGAGCCATATATACATAGCACATTTTGTGCCTAGCAACTCGTGGGCTCCCTAACTTAAGTCCTGTGTTTCTGGTAGTACCCTCCACCCCCTTCTCTTTTATTGCCTTTGCCAGTGACATGGAACTTTATTTCTGCATTTTATTTTCAACTTTGCTTTTCAAACTACCTTGGGGAGTGCAGGTGTGAAAGAAAGGGGGCACTCAGTGCTGTCTGCCTGCTAGGAGCAGCGGTGTGCCTTCCATTCTCCCTGGCCCCAATTCATGATTTTTTTTTTTTATTTTGTTCCTGGAGACTTCTTCTTTATACATTCATTCAGAAAAAATTTTTTTTAAATTTATACAAATTCAATGTGTGTGTGGGTTTTGGGTGGGCTGTGGAAATTGATTTACGAGTCAACCACTTTTCTCTTTTCTGGCTATCTCCCGCTTGAGTGGTTTGTCGGCCCTGGGCCTTTCTTTCACCGGAGGAGAATAAGGTTGTCTATGGAAGAGGTCAGCATTTCAAATTGGTGGAGTTCAACTGCACAAATGACATAGAACTGACAAGAAAAGACAGGGGGTTTGGAGGTCACAGACTGCATAGATCTCGCTTAGAGTTTTTGCTTTGTGATGAACCCTGGCACCAAAATGAATTAAATAACAGGCTTAAGAACTATTGAGGGAGGACTGAATGCAAATCAAAGATAAGTAGAAGTTTTCTTTCCTAAAAGGGGAATGGTTTTTCTCTCTTCCCTCTCCCTGCTCCATATCTACACTGGCAAGGGCTGCATGTTAAACATGATTTCGCCGGCATTATGCGGTGCGCTTTCACGCCACTGCCGCAACGATGGCCTATCTTGGCCTATGATTAATGACCTGCTAGGCAATTTGGAAGCCATAATAACTCCGCGGTCTACACACAAACTGTATAGTCGCATTCCTTTTGCAGATTTGCCAAGCTGTTACCAAGGGGCCTGCACAGGAGCCGGATTGCTGGAGAGATAGCGAAGCATTTCTGCAGATGCCATATGGGTCTTATCTTGCTGAAAAGTGCAATGAGCACAGGGCTCATTTACAAAATCCAAAGCAGAGATCGCCCCGCTTCTTTATTTCAGCCCAGATTAGGGAAAACAAAAAAACAAAAATCTCTGTAAAAAAGAAAAAAAAAAAAGCCTGGTAAAAAGCGATCCCTCTATATGGTTTCTAGGTTCTGTGTGATTACATAGCATACAGTGGTGTTCCCAAATGTGAATCAGCTTCATCCAGGGCTGATGCTGAAATGCCCTCCAAAAGCAAAGAGTAGAATTTGGAAAATGCTCTAAGCTAAACAAAGGCTGCTCTTCAAGGTTTGCTGTTTGGAACTGTGGGCGTGAAGAGCGTGAAGAGCAAACAAGAAATGCTGCATTTTGGAATGAAAGCGTATAAGCCAGGAATCGGGGAGCTGGGGTCCTGTCCCAGTTCAGCCACTGCCTTGTTCTGCAACTTTGGATGCATTTCTTCTCTTCTCTGGGCTGCAATGGTCGCATCAGTTCAGTGGCAAGGTTGGGTTTCGCAAACAATTGAGCAGGCATTTTCTGGCTCTCGTTTTTATTCATTTAGCAGATATTTATCGAGTGCCCATCATGTACTTGGCACTCTTCCAGACTCTTGAAATATTGAGGGAAGAAAGCACACGAAGATCCCTGTGCCCAAGAAGCTTCCATTCTAGAGGGGCCAGATGATCAGGAACAATAAAGAGAATTAATATGTAAATTGTGTATGTTAGAGGTTAATAAGTACTATGGAAAAGGAGAAAGCAGAGTAAGGGGAGGACAGGAGAGCCCCGGGGAGGGGGTTGGAGGCAGATTACAATATAGAACATGGTGGTCAAAGTAGGCCGAAGTTGGGAAGTGGGGCCTGGCAGTGATGGTTGGGAGCTGAGAGATCCAGCCAAGCATATACCTGAGCGGGAAGCATCCTGACAGAGACCCTCTCTAGAGCAAAGTCCCTAACAGTCTACGAGTCTATTGATACTGTCAGTTTCTTTGAGATTGACTGGTTTTCAGCCACTTAGCTAACTGATGGCACCTTTATCAACCCATTCCGTAGTTTCAACTTTGGCTGCCTGCTGAAAGCACCCTGGAGATTAGAAAAATACAGAGGACGAGGTCCCCTCTCTAGAAATTCTGTTTTTATTGGTCTGGGTGCAACCTGGGCATTAAGAGTTGAGATTACAAAGCTCTGGAAGTATTTCTATATGCCATCAAGCTGATCTAGAGAGAGCAAGCAGGTCAACTCCACCATAATTTTTTTTTTGTTATTGAAAAGCCATCTTACAATTCACAATGTCAAACCAAGTACAGATATCCCCTGCTTTTCAAAAGCTTGTGTTAACTCCACTTGTAGGAAGGCTGACATTAGCACCTGTTTTTGCTAAGTGAAAGAGATCAGAAGAGGATTTTGCTTTTGTGAAGAGAAGGCAAAAAGCCAAAGTATCATTCAGTGGTCAGGTCCTGACCAAAGAGATCTAACTAGGACTTACTGAGGAGACTGAGAGGAATCCACTTCAGAGGTGAGCAGCTTCAGTTGGGGCAGCCCTGTGCTTCTTGTCCTTCCCTTTCTTGCCTAGAAAGCAGACAGGATCCAGAGATAGAGCTGTCATCCTGGGACACCAAGGCCCCAACCCAAACAGTAAGGAAGGGTAGAAAGCTAAAAATTTGCAGCCTATTAGTGCCCCCATTGTCAGGAACTATATTGCAGGACCTGCTGAGTAAACACAAGGCTTGCTGTGTAGTCGATGCTCATCCTTTGCTACAGAGAGACCACCGACACTGCACTTTGTTGAGACCTAATAAGAAAAAAATAGTTTGATGTGGTAGGAGGTGCTCCAAACTGAGTGTAGAGACCTGGGTTCAAGTTCTGGCCCTGTTTCTGGTGAGCTGAGAAATCTTGGGCAAGTCACTTCAGCTTTTATGATGTGAATAACCTTGTCTGTTTAATAAGATGGATAAGCTATAAGGACTCTTATATTTCAAATAGTTAATGATTAATAATTTTTTAATGTGTAACCAGAACCTGTAGACTAGAGGTTCTAACAGAGTAATTATATCAAAATTCTGGGTGCAACCTCCAGAAGTTAAAGGATCCTAGAAAACTACAATAATTAAAAGAGTGTGGTAATAATTCACAAACCAATAGATGAATCATTGGGACAGGATACAAATTCTTGAACAATATTTACTAAAAAATAGTATAAGATAATAGAATTATTTATAAACCAATTGGGAATGAATAATTTATTCAACAAATGACGGTAAACTAGCTATTTGAAGAGAAAGCAATCAGTTTCTGACCTCATTTACTGTATAATGCATAATAAAATCAGGCTTGAGTGAGGGACTGAGTATATATAATAAAACCATGAACAATTAGAAGACAAAATAGGTTTTTAATTGATCTGTGGGACGTGAAGATATCTTTAAGCATAAAAACAATGGAAGAAACCACATAGTAGATGTTTAGATTAGACTGTAAAGAAAAAATAGATTAGACTGTAAAGAAAACTTAAAAGTTAGCACATTAAACTATTATAATCAAATTAAAAAATGAAAGACAAACTAAAAAAATATTTACAACATGCATCACAAATATTTTGTACTTTCAATAAGAAATTTTTTTTATAAATCTTAAAGTATAGCAAAATTTTATAATAGAAAATAGGATAAGACACAAAGAGATAAGAAGTATGACAAGAGTCAATAAACATAGAAAAATATATAACCTTACCAATAATAAAGAAATAATTTAAAAGAGTTGTTTAGATGCAACATGTATATACAATGAAATGTTATTCAGCAATAAAAATAAAATGAAATCAGCATGGATGGACCTAGAAGGCATTAAGCTAAGTGAAATAAGTCAGGTGAAGGATAAACACAGTATAACTTATAATTTCATATATAAGTGGAATCTAAGCCTGACCAGGCGGTGGCACAGTGGGTAGAGCACTGGACTGGAATGCAGAGGACCCAGGTTCGAAACCTTGAGGTCGCTGGTTTGAGTGCAGGCTCATCTGGTTTGAGTACAGCTCACCAGCTTGAACTCAAGGTCACTGGCTTAAGCAAGGGGTCACTCGGTCTGCTTAGCCTTCCCCATCAAGTCACGTATGAGAAAGTGATCAATGAACAACTGAGGTGTTGCAATGAAAAATTAATACTTCTCATCTCTCTCCTTTCCTGTCTGTCCCTGTTTCTCTCTCTCTCTCTCTCTCTCTCTCTCTCTCTCTGTCTCTGTCTCTCTCTCACACACACACACACACACACACAAAAGTGGAATCTAAAAAACAACAAAATCAGAAACAAAACAATATACAGAATAAAGTAATGGTTGCCAGAAGGGAGGGTGTTGAGTGGTGAATGACAAAGTGAAGGAACATAACAAGGACAAACTTCCATATATAAAATAAATAGACCATTGGGATATAGAGTACAACACAAGGGATCAATAATATTATAAGTTTGCATGGTGATAGATGGTTAATAGACTTATCATGGTGATTACATCATAAGGTATATAAATGTTGAGTCACTATGTTGTACACCTGAAACTAATACAATATTGTATGTCAACTATACTTTAATAATCTTTAAAGGAAAAGATAAAAAGAACTGCTAATACTCAATTTAGGTCATGGAAATAAGTATCTCACAATGGCTGGTGGAACTCCAAATCAATATAGCCTTTTGGAAAGTAATTGTACAATTACTTACAAAGAATTTTGGTAATTTCATATCTTTTAGACCAAAAATACCATTCATTGGGATTAATATTCAGGAAAACAATTATAAAGAAACAATCAGAAATATAGCCAAAGTTTTATCTAAAACAGAAATTCTACTCTTTTTTTTTTAAAGACTTTATTTATTCATTATAGAGAGGAGAGGGAGAGAGAGAAGGGGGGAGGAGCAGGAAGCATCAACTCCCATATGTGCCTTGACCAGGCAAGCCCAGGCTTTTGAACTGGCAACCTCAGTGTTTCCAGGTTGATGCTTTATCCACTGCACTACCACAGGTCAGGCAAAAATTCTACTCTTATAATAGCAAAATCTTGGGAATAATCAAAATGACCAACAAAAGAGAAACAATAACATAAATGAGTAGAGTCAAAATGGGGACAATTAGCATCTTTATTTTAAAGTGTTTTTATGAAGTCTATTCATTGACATAAAAATGATTACAAGAAAATAGCAAGTAAAGTTTAAAAGCAGAATATATAAACTGCATGTTCAGTATGCACCCAAACCCAGTTGTTTAAATATATAATATATAACCACTTAGAAAGAGCATGAGAGAAAAGAAACATCATGCTACCATTTTTGGGTAGCAGGATTTCAAATGGTCTTAATTCTCTTTTAAAAAAAATATTTCCTGTATGAAAGCATGTTTTATTTACATGAGCAGACAAGTAAAAATGTTATAAACCATAGCAACAAATACATAAGTGTTTTTATCCCTTTCCTTCCTTCCCTATTCTCCAATATGTGCAATTGATGCTCTCAGTAAAAAAGATCTTTTTAGAGTCTGGATTTTTTTTTATTATTATTATTCAGAAAGCCCAGAATAAGGCTGGATTTGTTACACTGAGTCATTTATAGGAAGCTTCTTAGAGAAGACATATGATGTATTAATAATGAGATATAAAAAATGCCATTTATAGAGCATCTCTTCTGTACCCATAGGATCTAGGCCCCTGGTATGTTTCAGGTTGGTTGCTGAAATCCCAGTAGCTCTCATTCAAAGAGCCCTTCCAATAGGTCCTTTGTGTGGGACTTGTGACTGACAAACAGGAGGGAGAAAAAGGCTGTGTCCTTGTGTTTTTAGCCAGAATTC
The DNA here is from genome assembly GCF_036850765.1 of Saccopteryx bilineata. Taxonomy (NCBI): domain Eukaryota; kingdom Metazoa; phylum Chordata; class Mammalia; order Chiroptera; family Emballonuridae; genus Saccopteryx; species Saccopteryx bilineata. The sequence goes on from NC_089490.1 coordinate 104,510,861, forward strand.
AGAAATTATTTTTTTTTCACAGAAACATTGGTAATGAGGGGAGGTTAGGTTCTTACATATGATCCTTCATGCATAATGCTTTTTTATGTAGGTCTAGAAATCTACTTGTTTGTTTAAGATGATTAAGTGCTTGGTGTGCAAAGTATTGAGCTAATTGCTTTATTCTCATTAATGCCTTTATTTCTTTGTATATCTTAAGAGGCTATTATTGTTATTCCCACTTTATTGACAGGTGCCTGAGACTTAGATATGTTAATTTAGTACTTCTCAAATTTAATGCGCATAAGAATCAACAATTTTGTTAAAATGTGGGTTCTGATTCAGTCAGCCTAGTGTTGAGATTCTGGGTTTCTAGCAAGCTCCCCGATGGTGCTGATTCTGCTGGTCCCTGGGCTATACTTAATTAACAAGGGGCAAAGTCTCCTGCCAGATCCCAGGCCCTGAATGTGGTGGGCCAATGCTGTAAGCCCCAGCAGCAGCCTTCACAGTGCGCTGTCCCACTGGCAATGCCCTGTGTTTTGGTCCTTGCGGCCCACGCTTTTCCGACAGTCTCTGCTCCCATCCTCAGCAGGGCTTACGTCAGGAAGGTAGTTCTGTGCCCATTGTCTCAGGGGAAGCATTAAGAGGACTGGAAACAAGTACAGGAATATTCCTTCTTCTTCAGTTTTACAGTCTTGTGCCTTTTGGGCCAAACTTAGCATGAAGATATGTTCTAATTTACTCATCTTATAATTTTATATTAATATGTGCTTAGAATTTTTTAAAATTGATTTTACAGAAAGAAGAGAGAGAGAGAGGGCTGGGGGAGCAAGAAGTATGGATTCATAGTTGCTTTATTTTAGTCATTCATTGCTTGCTTGTTACCTGTCATATGTGCTTTGACCCAGCAAGCCCAGGGTTTCAAACTGGTGACCTCAGTGTTCTAAGTAGATGCTCTATCCATTGAGCCATCATAGGTCAGGCAATACATGATTAGAATTTTAACAGCCCATCTAAAAATCTTTGAATTTCACATAAAAATTCAGATTGTTAGCTTCGTTTAAAAATTTAAAAAGTCAGGGAACAAGGGCCTACCTTCCTTCATAACAGCAGTTAGCTGGAGTTGATGGTGCCGGTTCCTTCCCAAAGGGACAGGGTTCCCAGGAAGCACCAGGGTGCAGTAGAAAGACACTGTCTCTGAAATCAGACAGATTTGCAGTCAAATGCCTGCTGCAAGTTGTATAAACTCTGTGACTTAAGCAAATTTCTCAACCTCTCTAAGTTATAAAATGGGTTTTTCATATCTACACAAAAAGGGAATATTAAGGATTCAATGAAACAACATGCATACTATCAATGTTAGCTTCCTTCTTTCTCTATAGAATCTCTTCTCTTTCCATCGAGCTAGATAAAATTGTACACTCCCAGCTCAGACTCACAAATACATACACAAAGAGAAGAGGCCAAACTTACCAATGGACATAAATAAAAGTTGAGTGGTTACCAGGGAGAGAGGGAGTAGGAAAGAGAGGAGTAAAGAAGGACAAATATATATCCCACATAGGTGGGGTATAAAACTGAGACTCAGGAACATTTATAAAAGTGAAGTGGTTACCAGGGGGAGGAAGGGGGGGAGGGGAGTAAGGAGGCACAAATATATGGTGACAGAAAATGAATTGGCTTTGGGTGATGGACACACAACACAATCCACAGTTCAAATGCTATAGAAACATTCACCTGAAACCTATGTACTTTTATTGATCAATGTCATCCCATTAAATTTAATTTAAAAATAAAAAATAAAATAAAAGAACTAATAAATGTTATCCTCACTGGTTTTTATGATGGGATGAAAGAAAGTAGGCTATGGTTGTAAGGGCTGGATTTGGGGTTTCAACAGCCTTAAGAGTTAGTCTTAGCTCTATGTGAGGAATGTCACGTAGGCTTACTAAGCTTAAATTTCTTTATCTGTATAATATGGATAATCTCCCCTACTTTACAGGTTTGCTTTAACATGAAATAAGATTATATATATAACAAACTTAGCTCAGTATCTGGCCACAGTAAGCCCTCAAAGATGATCTATAGTTCGGTATTTAAGATCATTTTCTATGGTGCAAAGTTCTAATTAATGCAAGTTATTAAAATTGCATTTTTATTTTGGTTTTTATGGAATCATGTGCTGTTAAGAACCAGGGCAATTTCTGCTTTTTTTCCTGCCGTAACTGAAAATCACTCAGGTTTGACTGTCACCTGTAATTCTACCTTGTGCACAACTCTAAGAGACAGAACTATTCTCTTGGCTGGAGATTTGCCACATAAGAGGACAAAAGCCTCTGCCACAGAGTTCCTGAATGTTCTACTCCCAGAGGAGGAGGAGGGCCATCAGCCTGCGTCAGGCTCTGTGAGGTCTCAGGATCTCTGACGAGTGAGTGCCTCATTAACTCATCCTTGTTCATGCGCCCTGTGACCTGTGCAGTCTGCATCAGTCCGTGGTCGTTCCAAGTTAACACATGGCTGGCTTCTCTAAACCTGTTTCAGCTTGAGCAACTCAGGGCAAGACAAATTATTCTCAAACAATTCACTGGGATTTCTAACCAGTCTTGAAAACATCTGCCTGGCTCCCTCTGCTGAAACCCCTTAGGCTCCCTCATTTATCAGCCTAGCCTGTTAGCCTCCATTCCCATCCCTTCTCTACACCTTCACTTCTGTCTCACTAACACAAAGGCTGGAGGTTGGGGAGCCCGCCCTACCTACAGTGCTTCCTGGGAGAAGTCAGTTTAGGCATACATCTTCATGTTCTTCATTCACATAAATTTGACCACAGCTATTTAGACCAGGGATCTGTGCTGCCCAAAAGGAACCTCTCTGCGGGCAGTCTAACAAGTAGTATAGCTTATGATTCCTGGTTAGCAAGAGAACTCTATGCCATATGGCAACCACAGCACCTAGGCAATGCTTGTCTCTTGAAGAGGCTGGGCTACAGATGCCCCAAGAAGTTGTATCAGTGGAGGGAAAGCAGTAGACAGAGCCACCAGGAAGCAGAATGTAAGGGGCTGGGGAAAGGACCTGTAGAAAGAAAAGCAGAGTAGAAGCAGGCAGAAAAGGAGTGAATCTTGAGCTTGGAGAAGTTGTGAGCAAGATACTCTGAGGGGACTGTTAATAATGTGGCCATTGAGTTACCAGAGACTTGATCCAGATCACTGGGTTTTTGAAGCATCCTAAAGAGTAATGTAGACTTTACTGTTTTGTTCTTAGACTGTACACAACAACGATGAGGTCTGGTAACCAGTGTGTTGGAAAGATGTGGGAAAGCTGTTAGAACCAAGGACTAGCAGAAGAAACAGGTTTGGCAAAGAGCAGAAGGCAGCCATCTTGGGGAATCCAGGAAGCAAGGTTCTCCTGAGTTCAGCCTCTGCAATGAGTCAAGCTCAACTCCAACTTTATTCAGAGAAAGTCACTGAGATAGTCTGAATGCCTCATCTGGAATGCCCGTGGTTAGAGAATTATAGGAAATATTGCTGGACAGCAATTATGCTTCTTTGTCTAAGATAACGGGTGCCTAGATGCTGGTGGGGACATCTTGTCCTCTGAAAGCTAGCTGTGAGGCTGCGATTCTACTACCTGCACTTTCATTTCATCCCTCCATGTGCAACCTCTTATCACCTGAGGCCATCTGGGCCTGTCTCACAGAAGTAGTCCTCTTTTATCTTCTCCAATTTTCCAAACCTCACCCATTCTGAAATGGTGTTCATTTTCTCTTCCTTTTATCAGTCAATAGTTTAGAGACTGTACTGTTCTCATTTCATTGCTCTTTTTTGGAGCAATGCCATGTGACATTCCAGTTCCTCCCTCTAGAGACTGAGTATATTTCCCTGTCCCTTGAGTTTGGGATCAACCATGTAACTTGCTTCAGCCAATGGGATATTTGCAGATGTGATAGAAGCAGAGACTTGAGTTGTGATTAAACAGTTAAACTTTACTCGTGTGCACATCTGATATTCCCAGGAGAATAACATGTCCTAGGCAGTTTACTAGTTCCAAGGCACCGACAGTTCTATGGAACACAGCTGCATGTAACCTGTATCTAGGAACCAAGCCAAATTGAACCTAAACCTAGATTAGCAAACCTCTAGCTGACTTGCATCTGAATGATTAAGAATATATGTTTGATTTAGGGATGGACCATAACATGGCATTATTATGGTAATTGCTAACACATCCATCTTGGCATGCAATAAGGTGAAATGGAAATAATACAGGTTTTGAAATAATACACTTTTTGGAATAAGACAAAAATAGAGATAATATTATTTAATTATTATAAAATCCTAGATCCAATATTTATTAGCTATGGGACTTTGGGGAAGCAACCTCTTGTGTTCTCAGTTATTAGATTAAAGAATATAATCCTTTTCCTAAAGCACCTGTTTTAAACAACTTTATTGAGGAATAACTGGCATACTATAAATTACATATGTTAAGTGTGTATAATGTGATAAGCTTCACATACTGTATTTCCCCATATATGAGATGCACCCTTTTTCAAAAATTTTGGAGTGTAAAAACTGGGTGTGTCTTATATAGTGGTTCTAGATGTTTTAACTTGCATTTCCCACTTTTTTTGTGTGGATGAGGAGTTGTATGAATTATATGATGAATAAAACTTGCATTCAATAACTTATGTAATATATATTTTTTTCAAATTTTGGGCCACAAAATTAAGGTGCGTCTTGTACATGAGCGTGTCTTATACATGGAGAAATACTGTATATAAGCAGCTATAAATCATCATCACAGTTAAGATAATAAATGTATCCATCACCCAGAAAATTTTCCTAGCAACTTATTATTTCTTTTTTTCTTCCCCTCAACCTTTCTTCCATCCCAGGCAACAGCTTAATTCATTCTCTGTCAGTGTAAACTAGCTTGCATTTTTTCTAGAATGTTATTGCAATGAAAACATATAGTATATAATCACATTACTTATTTTTATTCTTTCACTCAGCATGATTATTTTGAGCTTAATTCATGTTGTGATTTGTATCAATAGTTCATCCCTATTTAATTTTGAGTAGTATTTCATTGTATAGATCTAACAATTTGTCCATTAACCAGTTGGTGGACATTTGAATTGTTAACCAATTTTGACTGTAAAAAATAAAGCTTATAGGCCCTGGCCGGTTGGCTCAGTGGTAGAGCGTCGGCCTGGCATGCGGGGGACCCGGGTTTGATTCCTGGCCAGGGCACATAGAAGAAGCGCCCATTTGCTTCTCCACCCTCCACCTCCTTCCTCTCTGTCTCTCTCTTCCCCTCCCGCAGCCAAGGCTCCATTGGAACAAAGATGGCCCGGGCGCTGGGGATGGCTCCTTGGCCTCTGCCTCAGGCGCTAGAGTGGCTCTGGTCGCGGCAGAGTGACACCCCGGAAGGGCAGAGCATAGCCCCCTGGTGGGCAGAGCGTGGCCCCTGGTGGGTGTGCCGGGTGGATCCCGGTCGGGCGCATGCGGGAGTCTGTCTGACTGTCTCTCCCCGTTTCCAGCTTCAGAAAAATACAAAATAAATAAATAAATAAATAAAGCTTATATAAATATTAATAGAAATGTCTTTTATGACACGCTCTTTAATTTCTCTCAGATAAATACCTAAGAGCAGAATGGCTGGATTATATGCTAGGTGTAGTCTATAATTGTATTTTTAATTGAAATTTTTATTGAGATAATGAGAGATTCACATGCAGTTGTAAAAAATAATTAAGAGCGATCCCTTGTACACTTTACCCAGTTTCTTCCAGTGGTAACATTTTGTAGAACTATAGTATAATATGGCAACCAGGATATTGACATTGATACAATCCACTAATATAATTATTCAGGGTTCTCATTTGGGAGTATACTTATTCTTGTATTCAGTTGTATGTGTATTTAATTCTTTGCAATCTTTTCATGACATGTGTAAATTTTTGTATCTACCACCACAATCAAGATACTGACCAGTTTCATCACCACAAAAATTTCTCCAATTGTCTTCTTGCCTGAAAAAATAGAGATAATGTTATTGAATTATGAGAATAATTGAATGTCATTGTTTATCTAAAGTACATTCTGGTGCATTCTCACAGTATGGTCTCAACAAATATGGGACCCCCTTTCTCTTATGCATAGTAAGTGTTCCAGTAAATATTTCTATAGCTTTGGAGTCAGAATTCACCAAGATATACTGGAGAATATTCAACAACCGGCTCTGTAAGGAGAAAATGGTGCCCTGATTTATAGTATTTACCATTATAGGGGTGAAAATCCTCCTGCCACAGCTGATTTCAAGCAATCGACATGACATCACTTAGCACAAAGATGGGAAGAGAGGAATAGTAACACACCATTATACAGCATTTCCCTTGTACAACTGCAGATTTAGTAGGTGAAATAACCTCAAGAGCATAGATAACAATAATGTGGAATAAAACAGTAAGTGGTGAGTTTTGGACATCATTACCATTGTTTTTAAATAAGTTATTTTGGTGTCAGTTAATTTAATATTTAATAATGGCTATATTTAAAAATTGACACACATGCCTGATCAGTGGTAGAACAGTGGATAGAGAGTTGACCAGGAATGCTGAGATCTCAGGTTTGAAACCTCAAGGTTTCTGGCTTGAGTGTGGGCTCATCAGCTTGAGCATGGGGTCACTGACTTGAGTGCAGAGTCATAGATATGATCCCAACATCTCTGACTTGAGCCCAAAGCTCCCTGGCTTGAGCCCAACATTGCTAGCTTGAGCAAGGGTTCACTGGCTTGAGCCCCTGGTCAAGGCACTTATGAGAAGCAATCAATGAACAACTAAAGTGAAGCAACTATAAGTTGATGCTTCTCACTCTTTCTCCTCCCACCCTTCCTCTCTTTAGCTCTCTCCCTCTTTCTCAAAGTCAGTTAAATAAACAACAAACAAACAACCAAACAAACAAAAAACCTGACTCACAAAATTCAGCAATTGGCTCTTTTAAGTCAGTAACAACTCCAATACCCCGTTGTGTTTCACCTCCCACTTCCCCGACCCATCTTTCTAGGGCTTTCATCCTTGAGTGTACAGTTGGAAAAGTTTTTCTCTGATGTTTCCCTGGACTGAGCTTTGGAATTTGCTTGTTAGTGTCCTGAACTCTTGTCATTCCCAGTTCTACCCTGGGTCACTGCTTGACTACTGTAGGACATCAAAGAAATGAAGGAAGGCAGACCACTCTCCTAACTGTCCTGCTCCCTAACCTCTCAGCACCACTCCACACAAAGCTGCAGGAGAGATTACAACTTCCCATAATGGATAGTTGATGAGTAATTGGAGAAAATTATAATGTTGGAAGGGAAAAAATTTAAAATCAGTATGATAATCATGATTTTTCCAGAGTCCAAGGGATAGCACATATAAAACAGTGAATTCTACATTTTTTAAATTCAAGAACTATTTATTTAACATTTACTATATGCTAGACATGGTGTTTTATCCATGTAGAAACGGGAACACTTGCCAAGATTTTAGTCTGGCTCTTCTAGTCAGTTTTTATTTTATTCCAAAGAACCCATTTTTCTAATCTTCTTGATGTGAACATCTATCCTCTGATGTTCAGGAGGAATCATATTCCCTAACATCCTTACTTTCTTTTGTTCTTTCCTCTAATTGGTATAATTCAATTTAAGATTCACAATAGACTAGTTCTGAGGGTGATGGGAGCTTCCTAGGACATGTATCGATGACCTTTCACACCTGAATTCTGCCAAAGAGGTTGGGCTAAGAAAGGTTTGGGACTCCAAACTTTATAGAAAATCGTAGAAGCCTTCCACATATAGCCTCTTTTGGATCTCCTCATCGGTAAAAGTTACAGTCATACCTATTTATTCTATTTAATATTCTCAGGTTAAAAAGCATTTTATTAATCACATAGACAGATCTCTGAAGGACAAACATGAATTTTTAGAGACAATAAACCCCAAACTGGCCCTGGCCGGTTGGCTCAGTGGTAGAGCGTTGGCCTGGCATGCAGGAGTCCTAGGTTTGATTCCCAGCCAGGGCACACAGGAGAAGTGCCCCTCTGCTTCTCCATCCCTCCCCCTCTCCTTCCTCTCTGTCTCTCTCTTCCCCTTCCGCAGCCAAGGCTCCATTGGAGCAAAGTTGGCCCGGGCGCTGAGGGTGGCTCCATGGCCTCTGCCTCAGACGCTAGAATGGCCCTGGTTGCAACAGAGCAATACCCCAGATGGGCAGAGCATCGCCCCCTGGTGGGCATGCTGGGTGGATCCTGGTCGGGTGCATGCGGGAGTCTGACTGCCTCCCCGTTTCCAACTTCAGAAAAAAAAATAAACCCCAAACTCCTAAGAAGAAATAAAATGTTTACCCTTTTATTACCAATGGCCTTACAATTTGCAAAGCCCCTCTTGACATGGAGCCAGAAAATCTTACTACTATGCGAAGAAGCTGAATTTCACCCCATTATTTCTAAATTATAGCCCCTCATGCTTTCCAGGAATCAGAAATAACCACATTGCTGGTCCATTTTGCTCCTTTACCCTCTCACAAGAACAGGTCTAGATAACACAACAAATTGAAATTCAGTTAAGCCCAGACAGATGAAATGAAACACAACAAATTGAAATTCAGTTAAGCCCAGACAGATGAAATGAAACACAGTCTGTTATTGAGAATCTCACCTTTTATTGGGAAAAATGCATATGTACAGATCCAATGTGATAAATACCATAACAGAGCATGAACCAAATGGTGTGGGATCACAAAATGGACCCTTTATTCCCTCTGGAAACATGGAGGGGATGAGGAAGGATCCCATTGGCATTGACAGTAAAGGTTAGAAGAGGCTTTCTGGTTTACAAAAAAAAAATGGTGCTGAAGGGCACATGAAGTTCAGAAAATGTCATGTACAAAGATATAGAAGCTTTTGAGTGGGGAAGGGCGAGTGGGGGAATTGTGTGATTATAGTGTGCGAGTGTATATGTGTGTGTGTGTGTGCATTTGCTAGGGAAGAACTGATAAAGGATGAGACTAAAAAGGATAGAGCAATGTGGCAAAGGATGTTTGACTATGCTAACAGATATGGGTTTATTTTGTAGGTGTTTTGGCCCTACATGATGTAGCCAACTAACGTTTTCAAGAAGGAGAATATGCTTATTGGTCAGAGATAATCTTGTTGGCATTGTTGAATATGACTTGCTGGGTAGAGACTGCAGGCAGAGAGGCAGTTAAGAGGATGTTGGGTTAATCCACTTTTCAGAGATCTGGACCAGGGTAGCTGGAATGATGGATAAGCAGAGAAAACATGACAGAGCACAAGAATAGCACATAGGAAGAACTCAGTGAACAGGCTGAATTAATGATTGCATAACTGAACATACAGAATATAGCTATGTCAACCTTTGATCTACAGGTACTTTCAGGATGCAGTGTTGATGTTTTTTGTTGTTTTTTTTTAATGAAGAATTTATTTTGTGGACCAATATCCAGCAGTAAAAGTTTAAAATTTAGACTTCCAAGCCAGCATTTTAGAAACTTCATCTAATCCTCACACACTGGCGTTGGAAACCAAAAACATCTGAAAGCTTTTGTATAATCTGATTAAGAGCTGAATAAGAAGAGGCGAGGGGTTAACGATTAGTGGTTTAACACCACATTTACCTAAGCTGAAAGGGTTTTTCTAAAGATCTTAAAAAAAAAAAAAAAAAAAACCTTTGTGAAGTATGTAATATGAGGGCTGGGCTTCAAGCCCAAAGTTAACACATCCACCACCCTTTCTGCCCATTCTTGTCGCTTTCTATGGTTAAAATTCTTTTGCTCCCAACCTCTGAGCTGATTGTCCTTCATTTTTATCTGGGACGGAATTCATTCCCTGGTTTAGAGCACTGTCAGAAATCTGTGTGCTTTTACTCTGAATAACTGTGTTGGTTATGACACACTTTCTCAAGGGACAAGCTATTATCACTCTCACGGGGGCAAAAATAGGTTCTCGGGTGGGGGACCACAGTACATAAATAGATATACAGTATACCATATTTTCCCATGTGTAAGATGCACCCTTTTTCAAAATATTTGGGGTCTAAAAACTGGGTGCATCTTATACAGTGGTTGTAGATTTTTTTACTTGTATTTCCCGCTTTTTCGCACTTGTCTTTTTTTCAAATTTCGAGCCCTCAAATTAAAGTGTGTCTTATACATGGGAGCGTCTTATACATGGAGAAATATGGTATCTTTAATTTCATAAGGACCAATGAAACAAAAACTGTCCAAAAAGCTCTTTAGAGAAGTAATATAATAATAATAATAATAATAATAATTTGTAAAGGTTTAGAAACACTGGTTATAAGAAAATACCTAAAAACACACTAACACTGTTTCTTTTCTCATCCTCACAGTGCCCCCCTAAGGAATTAGGACAGGGATCCCCAAACTTTTTACACAGGGGGCCAGTTCACTGTCCCTCAGACCATTGGAAGGCTGGACTATAAAAAAAACTATGAACAAATCCCTATGCACACTGCACATATCTTATTTTAAAGTAAAAAAACAAAACGGGAACAAATACAATATTTAAAATAAAGAACAAGTAAATTTAAATCAACAAACTGACCAGTATTTCAATGGGAACTATGGGCCTGCTTTTGGCTAATGAGATGGTCAATGTCCGGTTCCATATTTGTCATTGCTAGCTGTAACAAGTGATATGACACGCTTCCGGAGCCATGACGCGTGCGACCCGCATCACCGGAAGTAGTGCTGTACATGAGCGACACCGCATACAGTCCTCCAGGTCAGTACTCTCACTGACCACCAGTGAAAGAGGTGTCCCTTCAGGAAGTGCGGCGGGGGCAGAATAAATGGCCTCAGGGGGCCGCATGCGACCCACGGGCCGTAGTTTGGGGACCCCTGAATTAGGAGATCTGAATTCTAATTTTCATATTTACCATCAATGAGTACACTCTTTTATTTATTTACTCATAAAATACTTATTGAGTACTGTCTCTGTGCTAGGCACTGTGCTAGACTCTGGAGGTAGAATCAGACATAAGGTGTAGAGTTCTCATGGAGTTGATGTTTGGGAATGAAACAGGTAATAAATGAGTTCCAAACGTTTACAAATAATAATGATAATGGTAATAGATATAATTGTAAATATGTCTATGGTATATAACTAATTTACAATTTTTATAATGATACATGCTATAAAATTTAAAAGGACCACAGGAAGAGTTAAGCTGGTAGAGTGTGAACACAGATGGTCTCCCTGTGACAGTGACACTTGAGCTAAGTCTTGGGTGGTTAGAAAGATTCAGCTCCACAAAGATCTGGGGGCTGAACTTTCCAGGCAGAAGGAAGAGTAGGGAAGGACTTTCTGAGGCAGGAGTGAGCTTGTCATGAATGAGGGACAGAAAGATGTGGCTAGAATGAACTGAGTTGGGTGAAAGAGGTACAAGATGAGGCAGGTGTTGGGCCACACAAAATCATGCAGAGCCATGCAGGCTGTGGGGAAGAGCTTAATTTTATGCTAAGTGCTCTTTAACTTTGGGCAAGTCATTCAACTTCTGTCAAGTGATAAGGGTGAGGTGGTGGGGTGAAGCAACTGAGTGATTCTAGAATGCTAAGTTGAGTCTCATTTAATTCAAAACCTAGGACAAGTGTCCCTAATCTTTACCCTAAGAAGAGTAAGGCAGTAAATAAAACTCCTACATCTCCAAGGATGCTCATATCTGGGCTGGGGCAAATTTGTGTTTCTGGATAGAAAGGAGTAGAAAGGACACAGAGCCAGGACATATATCTGAAATCAGAACCAGCCTCCTTTTCACTTATAATTTTGAGGTGCACAGACTGTTTTTCTTTCTCTGCTAATTTGCTTCTCATGTTACTCTTGGGCTGGGTAGTGGGGAAAGCCACGGAGTGGGGGTCAGGGCCTGGGCTCAGGAGCCCCATCTGTTATTAAATCAGCCTGTGACATGAGCAAGTCCATTCCGGGATCTGGGCCTCCAGACCCTCATCTGAGACCATCATTAAGATTCCTTCTAGAACACAGACTCTATAATTCTATTATTCTGCTTTTCATCAGAGATGGGGGGGGGAGCATAGCACCCTGCATGCAAGTGCACCCAAACTCCCCTAAAACAATAAAACAATTTCCTTTGAAATGGCTGAGCAGGAAAGTCAGGAGGTCCTTGTAGAATATAATGAAACCCCATCCCAGCTAAATATTAAGTTAAAGGGAGGTCTGCAACTGGGCAGAGGAGTGGGAGGTGGGGGGGGTGGAAGTTGTAGAGAAAGAGGGAGATGACAGGGTTGGAGAGAGAGAAATTTTAATTGCAATAGTTTGGCCTGCTGATCCCAGGCAAATGACGAGAAGCTCCCAAGCAGCCTCAAACACAGATATTTGAAAGGCAGAGCCGGCTGGGGGATGGTTTGGCTTCTCCCTCCCCTCGGAGCCTGTTTGAGGAGCGGTCTGCAGCGCTGACAAGCAGTGGTTTTGGAGGCCATTGAAAAGTTTTGGGCCTAAATAGGGTAGGCAGCTTGGCTTAAGTGTTGCTAAGGAATACCTGGCAACCGGCAACAATAGGCCTTTTAGAGAATCCAGGGCAAACAGTGACCGTGGTAATGGGGTGGGCTTAAGGGTCTCCTTGCCCGGCTGGGCCCCTCCTCTCTTCACACAGAGGCCTGGGCACTGGGCTATGTTCCGGAAATTCTCTGCACAAAGCCCCATTCAGTGGGAGGAGGGTCAATGCGTGTGCTTTTGGGGACGGAGGTGGAGACAGGGGGTGGGGAGAGGGCTGGGGGTGGGGGCACAGGAGAAGGAGCTTTACTGCCAAAAAAAAATCCCTCTCAAGTCTCTTTCTTCTTGCAGAGACTAAAAGAGGCACAGAAAGTGCTAAGTTTGTAAAAGAGGCTGAAAAGGTTCAGAAGAGTAGCATAAAAGGGGCTGGGGAACGCCCAGTGAATTTTGAACAGAGAGCAGAGAAGGGACCCTAAAAAGCAATTAGTGATGCTGCTTGTAAATGAAGAGGCAGCTCGCTGAGGTGGGGTAGGGAGCTGAGGGCGGGATGTAGGTGCGTAGGGGCACGTGGGGTGGGGGGTTGGTAGGGCGGTTAGAAGTGGGGGGGATGGGAGCAGGTGAAGAGTAGGGGTGAAGTGCAGGGTGAACAAGGGGAGGTGAGTGAGGGGTAGAGCGGTGGAAAATAGAGGAGCCTTCGCCCCAGTCTGCCCTCTGCCTAACCACTTTGCCTTCAGACTGCTCTCTGCTTGGGCTGTGCAGTTGCCCTCTTAGCTCAGATCTCATCCCCTGCTTCGGGCAGCCCCCTAAAGGCAGTGGAGCCTGACACAGTGGCTGGCACCCAGGATCTGTCCCTCCAGCCTCTTTGTCCTTGATAACCACGAAGGAAGGCCCAAGCTTCCGAGTGAGTGGAGACTGACTGCTTTCTCTTCCAGGCTGAGCAAACGTTAGGATGCTAGTGAGCTGGGCGTCTGCCCGAGTTCCCTGGGGAGGCTCAGATAACATCCCTGGAGGAAGGCAAAGAAGCCAACAAATTAAAGCTCTAGGAATTCCGCGTGCCCACGCTCAAATACCTTACTAAACCGTTCTAAAGATAATAATTTTATATTTCCTACAGAATTGCACAGTGACAATTATCTGTACTCCTACTGTGTCGCAGCATCAACTGATAATCAAGAGAATTATGTTCCAGTGGCAAGCAGATTTAAATAAACAGACACTAAATGGGAGCCAATAATAGATGTACGAAAATAGTCCAGGCAGGAAGCAGTCTTTCAAATACAAAGCTGTTTAGCAGAGAAGGTGCGAGGCTTCAGAGCCCTGGTCCACAGCTCTCCTCTCTGTCTGGAGCTCAGCCAGGCTGATTCTAGCTGATCCTGGGCCCTTGACCACAGTGTCATCCTGTACTGCTCCCAGCTCCCTCCTTCTCTTTCTTTTTTCTTCCCCACTTCCCTCCTTTTGTCTCTCTTCTTTCCTTCAAGGAGCATTCATCATTCATTATAAACTAGTTGCATTTGGGCATCATTATCAAAATTAATATGTTACCTTTCTTTTATATTTTTGTGACCGTCTGCTGAAGATTCAAATCTGATCTTGTTTTGGTCCTGTATGTGTCTAATGAGAAGGATGTTAGTTCTCCAAAGGCAAATCAATCAAGCTGCTGTTTCTAAAAGAAGGGGTAATGGGATGCCAAGAGGCAAAATAAAGGAGGTCCAGGATATATGAATTTAGTCACTGCTTGTTTATTAGAGGTTAATCTGTGCACCAAGCACCAGCCTAAGTCTAGGGAATTTAAAGATAAAAGTGCAGATTTCTGTTCTCAAAAAGCTTCCAGCCTGACCTGTGGTGGCGCAGTGGATAAAGTGTCGACCTGGAACGCTGAGGTCGCCGGTTCAAAACCCTGGGCTTGCCTGGTCAAGGCACATATGGGAGTTGATGCTTCCTGCTCCTCCCCCTGTTCTCTCTCTATCTCTCCCTCTCTCTCTCTCCCCTCTCTATCTAATAAAAATGAATAAATAAAAAAAAAAAAAAAAAAAAAAAGCTTCCAAGCTTTCACTATACAATGGAAACACCAGAGAAGGACTCTGGCAGAGTGAGGCTAATGAGACTTCGGGAGGAGGCAGCTGTGATTTGAAGGATGAGTAGCAGAGAAAATTGTACTGGGCAGAGACCTAGACTGGACAGTGTTTCTGGCAGAGGGAAGTCCCTGTGTCAAGCATAAAAGTAAGGGAAAGCCTGGCGTGTTCAGGCCCCTACAAGTCCTTCAGCAAGCATGGCTAAATAAAGGGTATGGAGGTCAGAGAGCTGAGGGCTGGAGGGAAGGTGCTGGAAAAGTACCTTATTTCCCCATGTATAATACAATCTCATGTATAAGACGCACCTTAATTTTGGGGCCCGAAATTTAAAAAACTTTTTTTTTTTTAAATTTTTTGTTTATTTTAATTTATTGTGTTTACATAGATTCAAGTGTCCCCCCTCCCACCCCCGGCTTCCCCTTAACATTCCCCTTGGCCCCCTCCACCCAATACCTTCCCCCCTTCCCTCCATGATTTGCTTTCCTGCTCTCTATAACGCTGTGTTATGTATCTATAATTTCACTAATCTCTTTCCCTTTTCTGATCCCATTCTCTCCTCCCCTTTCCCTCTGTCCGCTTTCCTTCTGGTCACTTTGATCCTGCCTCTCTCTGCCTCTATTCCATTCCTCAGTTCACATTGTTCATTAGATTCCTCAAATGAGTGAGGTCATATGATATTTTTCTTTCTCTGCCTGGTTTATTTCATTTAGCATAATAGCTTCCTGGTTCAACCATGTTGTTGCAAAAGGTAAGATTTCCTACTTTTTCATGGCCACATAGTATTCCACTGTGTATATGTACCACTGCTTTTTAATCCACTTGTCCATTGATGGACACTTGGACTGTTTCCAGATCTTGGCTATTGTAAACAATGCTGCAATAAATATGGGGGTGCATTTCTTCTTTAGAATCAGTGATTTGGTGTTCTTAGGATATATTCCTAAAAGTGGGATGGCTGGGTCAAAGGCAGTTCCATTTTTAATTTTTTGAGGAATCTTCATACTGTTTTCCACAGTGACTGCACCAGTCTAAATTCCCACCAGCAGTGCAGGAGGGTTCCCTTTTCTCCACACTCTTGCCAGCACTTATTATAATTTGTTATAAGTTGTTTTGTTAATGAGCACCATTCTGAGTGATGTGAAGTGGTATCTCATTGTGGTTTTAATCACTAATAATTAGTGATGTTGAACATTTTTTAATCTGCCTTTTGGCCATCTGCATGCCCTCTTTGAAGAAGTGTCTATTCATTTCTTTTGCCCGTTTTTTGATTGGATTGTTTACCTTCTTGGTGTTGAGTTTTACAAGTTCTTTATAAATTTTTGTTATTAATCCCTTATCAGACGTATTGTCAAATATGTTCCCCCGTTGTGTGGTTTGTCTTTTTATTTTGTTCATATTGTCTTTAGCTGTGAAAAAGCTTTTTAGTTTGATATAGTCCCATTTGTTCATCCTGTCCTTTATTTCACTTGCCCATGGAGATAAATCAGCAAATATATTGCTGTGAGAGATGTCAGAGAGCTTACTGCCAATGTTTTTCTCTAGGATGCTTATGGTTTCACAGCTTACATTTAAGTCTTTTATCCATTTTGAGTTTATTTTTGTGAATGGTGTAAGTTGGTGGTTTAGTTTCATTTTTTTGCAGGTAGCTGGACAATTTTCCCAACATCATTTTTTAAAGAGACCGTCTTTACTCCATTGTATGCTCTTACCTCCTTTGTTAAAGAGACTGTCTTTACTCCATTGTATGCTCTTACCTCCTTTGTTCATAAAGGTGTGGGTTTATTTCTGGATTCTCTGTTCTATTTCATTGATCTATATGCCTGTTTTTATGCCAGTACCAAGTTGTTTTGAGTACAATGGCCTTATAGTATAACTTGATATCAAGAAGTGTGATACAACCCACTTTATTCTTTTTCAAGATTACTGAGGCTATTTATGTTCTTTTTCTGTTCCATATAAATTTTTTAAATGTCTGTTATATATCTTTGAAGTATGCCATTGGCATTTTAATAGGAATTGCATTGAATTTATAAATTGCTTTGGGTAATGTAGACATTTTAATGATGTTTATTCTTCTTGTCCATGAACACGGTATATGCTTCCACTTGTTTGTATCTTCCTTGATTTCTTTTATCAATGTTTTATAATTTTCTGAGTACAAGTCTTTAACCTCCTTGGTTAAATTTACTCATAGGTACTTTATTTTTTTTGTTGCAATAGTAAGGGGATTGTTTTCTTAATTACTCTTTCAGCCAGTTCATTGTTGGTGTATAAAAATGCCTCTGATTTCTAAATATTAATTTTATAGCTGTTTTTTTGACTTGAGACTTTAGAATTTTCTATGTACAGTATCATATTATCAGCAAATATGATAGCTTTACTTCTTTTTTCCAATTTGGATGCCTTTTATTTCTTCTTCTTGTCTGATTGCTGTGGCTAGGACTTCCAGAACAATGTTGAATAAGAGCGGTGAAATGGGGCATCTCTTCCTTGTTCCTGATCTTAAGGGATCTCTTTTAATTTTCGCACATTGATTTTGGTGTTGGCTGTGGGTTTGTGCCTTTATCATGTTGCAGTATGTTCCCTGTATTCCCACTTTGCTGAGAGTTTTGATCATAAATGGGTGCTAGATATTATCTTTTTCTACACCTATTGATATAATCATGTGATTTTTTCTCCTTCTTTTTGTTTATATGATGAATCACATTGATTGATTTGGGAATATTGTACCAGCCTTGCCACCACAATATATTCCACTTGATCATGATGTATGATTTTTTTTCATGTATTGCTGGATCTGGTTTGCTAATATTTTGTTGAGAATTTTAGCATCTAAATTCATCTGGGATATTGGCCTATAGTTTTCTTTCTTTGTATTGTCTTTGCCTAGTTTTGGAATGAGGATTATGTTCGCCTCATAAAAGGAGCTTGGAAGTCTTCCCTCCCTCCTCTTGAATTATTTGAAATAACTTGAGAAGGATAGGAATTAGTTCTTCTTTGAATATTTGGTAGAATTTGCCTGTAAATCCATCTGGCCCAGGGTTTTTGTTTGTTTGGAAATTTTTGATAACTGTTTTAATCTCTTTTGTTGTAATAGGTCTGTTTAGGTTTTCTGATTCTTCCAGATTGATTTTTAGAAGATTTTATGTTTCAAGAAATTTGTCCATTTCATCTAGGTTGTCTAATTTTTTGGCATACATTTTGTCATAGTATTTTCTTACAATCCTTTGTATTCTGCTGAGTCAGTTGTTACTTCTCTACTCTCATTTCTGATTGTATTTATTTGAGTCCTCTCTCTTTTTTTCTTGGTGAGTCTGTTCATCAATCTTGTTTACATTTTCAAAGAATCAGCTATTGATGTCATTGATCTTCTGTATTGTTTTTTAGCCTCTATGTCATTTATTTTTGCTCTGATCTTTATTATTTTCTTCCTTCTACTTCCTCTGGGCTTTATTTGCTGTTCTTTTTCTAGTTTTTTTTTTATATTCAAGTTCAAGTTGTTTATTTGAGTTTTTTATTGCTTCTTAAGGTATGCCTGAAATGCTATGAACTTCCCTCTCCAGACTGCTTTTGCTGTGTCCCATAAATTTTGAGTTGTTGTATATTCATTTTCATTTGCTTTAAGGAAATTTTTTATTTCTTCCTTGTTCTCATTATTATTATTTTTTAATAATTTTATTTTTTAATGGGGTGACATCAATAAATCAGAATACATATATTCAAAGATAACATGTCCAGGTTATCTTGTCATTCAATTATGTTGCATAACCATCCCCAAAGTCAGATTGTCCTGTCACCTTCTATCTAGTTTTCTTTGTGCCCCTCCCCCTCCCCCTTTCCCTCTCCCTCCCCCCCCTCCCCCCATAACCACCACACTCTTATCAATGTCTCTTAGTCTCACTTTTATGTCCCACCTACGTATGGAATAATGCAGTTCCCGTTTTTTTCTGATTTACTTATTTCACTTTGTATAATGTTATCAAGATCCCACTATTTTGCTGTAAATGATCTGATGCCATCACTTCTTATGGCTGAGTAGTATTCTATAGTGTATATGTGCCACATCTTCTTTATCCAGTCATCTATTGATGGGCTTTTTGGTTGTTTCCATGTCCTGGCCACTGTGAACAATGCTGCAATGAACATGGGGCTGCATGTGTCTTTACGTATCAATGTTTCTGAGTTTTTGGGGTATATACCCAGTAGAGGGATTGCTGGGTCATAAGGTAGTTCTATTTTCAGTTTTTTGAGGAACTACCATACTTTCTTCCATAATGGTTGTACTACTTTACATTCCCACCAACAGTGTATGAGGGTTCCTTTTTCTCGCCATTTTGATTTGCATTTCTCTAATAACTAAAGAAGATGAGCATCTTTTCATATATCTGTTGGCCATTTGTATTTCTTCCTGGGAGAAGTGTCTGTTCATGTCCTCTTCCCATTTTTTTATTGGATTGTTTGTTTGTTGTTGAGTTTTAGGAGTTCTTCGTATATTTTGGATATTAGGCCCTTATCTGAGCTGTTGTTTGAAAATATCATTTCCCATTTAGTTGGCTGTCTGTTTATTTTGTTATCAGTTTCTCTTGCTGAGCAAAAACTTCTTAGTCTGATGTAGTCCCATTCATTAATTTTTGTCTTCACTTCTCTTGCCTTTGGAGTCAAATTCATAAAATGCTCTTTAAAACCCAGGTCCATGAGTTTAGTACCTATGTCTTCTTCTATGTACTTAATTGTTTCAGGTCTTATGTTTAGATCTTTGATCCATTTTGAGTTAATTTTAGTACAGGGGGACAAACTACAGAACTACAGTCCAGTTTCATTCTTTTGCATGTAGCTTTCCAGTTTTCCCAGCACCATTTATTGAGAGGCTTTCTTTTCTCCATTGTGTGTTGTTGGACCCTTATAAAAAATTATTTGACTATATATATGTGGTTTTATTTCTGGGTTTTTTATTCTGTTCCATTGGTATGAGTGTCTATTTTTCTGCCAATACCATGTCGTTTTGATAGTCGTGGCCCTATAATATAGTTTGAAGTCAGGTATTGTAATGCTCCCAGCTTCATTCTTTTTCATGAGGATTGCTTTGGCTATTCGGGGTTTTTTATAGTTCCATATAAATCTGATGATTTTTTGCTCCATTTCTTTAAAAAATGTCATTGGAATTTTGATGGGAATTGAATTAAATTTGTATATTGCTTTGGGTAATATGGCCATCTTGATTATATTTATTCTTCCTAACCAAGAACAAGGAATATTCTTCCATCTCATTATATCTTTTTCAATTTCCTTTAACAATGGTTTATAGTTTTCATTATATAAGTCCTTTACATTCTTTGTTATGTTTATTCCTAAGTATTTTATTTTTTTTTGTTGCAATCGTGAAGGGGATTATTCTTTTGAGTTTGTTCTCAAATGATTCATTGTTGGCATATAGAAAGGCTATTGACTTCTGTATGTTAATTTTGTATCCTGTGACCTTACTGTATTGGCTTATTGTTTCTAGTAGTCTTTTTGTGGATTCTTTGGGGTTTTCGATGTATAGGATCATATCATCTGCAAAAAGTGATACCTTTACTTCTTCTTTTCCAATATGGATGCCTTTTATTTCTTTGTCTTGTCTGATTGCTCTGGCTAGAACCTCTAGTACCACATTAAATAAGAGTGGAGAGAGTGGACAACCCTGTCTTGTTCCTGATTTAAGGGGGAAAGCCTTCAGTTTAGTGCCATTTAATATGATGTTAGCTGATGGTTTATCATATATGGCCTTTATCATGTTGAGATATTTTTCTTCTATGCCCATTTTGTTGAGAGTCTTAAACATAAAATTGTGTTGTATTTTATCGAAAGCCTTTTCTGCATCTATTGATAAGATCATGTGGTTCTTGTTCTTTGTTTTGTTAATATGGTGTATTACATTAACCGTTTTACATATGTTGAACCATTCTTGAGATTCTGGAATGAATCCCACTTGATCATGATGTATTATTTTTTTAATATGTTGTTGTATTCGATTTGCTAGTATTTTGTTTAGTATTTTAGCATCTGTATTCATTAGAGATATTGTTCTGTAGTTTTCTTTTTTTGTGCCATCCTTGCCTGGTTTTGGTATGAGGGTTATGTTGGCCTCATAAAATGTGTTTGGTAGTATTGCTTCTTCTTCAATTTTTTGGAAGACTTTCAGTAGAATAAGAACCAAGTCTTCTTTGAAGGTTTGATAAGATTCGCTGGTATAGACGTCTGGGCCTGGACTTTTATTTTTGGGGAGGTTTTTAATGGTTTTTTATATTTCTTCTCTACTAATAGGTCTGTTTAGGCTTTCTGCTTCTTCTTGACTCAGTCTAGGAAAGTTGTATTGTTCTAAGAATTTATCCATTTCTACTAGGTTGTTGAAATTAGTGGCATAAAGTTTTTCATAGTATTCTACAATAATTCTTTATATATCTACGGTGTCCGTGGTGATTTCTCCTTTTTCATTTTGGATTTTGTTTATATGAGTTCTTTCTCTTTTTTCCTTGGTAAGTCTTGCCAAGGGTTTGTCAATTTTGTTGATCTTTTCAAAGAACCAGCTCCTTGTTCTATTAATTTATTCTATAGTTTTTCTGTTCTCTATTTCATTTATTTCTGCTCTGATTTTTATTATATCCTTTCTTCGGCTGGTTTTGGGTTGTCTTTGTTCTTCTTTTTCTAGTTTCTTAAGGTGTGAAGTTAAGTGGTTCACTTGGGCTCAATCTTGTTTGTTCATATATGCCTGAAGTGATATTATCTTCCCTCTTATCACTGCTTTTGCTGCATCCCATAGATTCTGATATGTCGTATTGTCATTTTCATTTGTCTGTATATATCTTTTGATCTCTGCACTTATTTCTTCCTTGACTCATTCATTTTTTAAAAGTATGTTGTTTAGTTTTCACATTTTTGTGAGATTTTTTTCCTCTTTTTTGCAGTTGAATTCTAGTTTCAAGGCTTTATGATCAGAAAATATGCTTGGTACAACTTCAATTTTTCTGAATTTGCTGATGTTGTTTTTGTGGCCCAACATATGGTCAATTCTTGAGAATGATCCATGTACACTAGAGAAAAATGTATACTCTGTCGCTTTGGGATGAAATGTCCTGTAGATGTCTATCATATCCAGGTGCTCTAGTGTTTTGTTTAAAGCCACTATATCTTTGTTGATTCTCTGTTTGGATGATCGATCTAGAGCCATTAGCGGTGTATTGAGGTCTCCAAGTATGATTGTATTTTTGTCAGTTTTTGTTTTCAAGTCAATAAGTATCTGTCTTATATATTTTGGTGCTCCTTGGTTTGGTGCATATATATTAAGAATTGTTATGTCTTCTTGATTCAGTGTCCCCTTAGCCATTATGAAATGGCCATTTTTGTCTCTGAGTACTTTTGTTGTCTTGTAGTCAGCATTATCAGATATGAGTATTGCTACGTCTGCTTTTGTTTGGATGTTATTTGCTTGGAGTATTGTTTTCCAGCCTTTCACTTTGAATTTGTTTTTATACTTGTTACTTAGATGAGTTTCTTGTAGGCAGCATACAGTTGAATTTTCTTTTTTGATCTATTCTGCTACTCTGTGCCTTTTTATTGGTGAATTTAATCTGTTTACATTTAGTGTAATTATTGCACTTGTGAGTTCTCTATTGCCATTTTATAGATTGCTTTCTGTTAGTTTTGTGTCTTGTTTGATCCTTTTCTTTCATTTTTTTATCTTTTGTTTTTATTTGGTTGTATTCCATACATCTTTCCTCTGTTGCTATCTTTTTTATCTCATGTGCTTCTGTGGTGGTTTTTTTCAATGGTGGTTACCTTTAAGTAATGAAAAGGGTTCCTACCCTGTTCATTGTAGCAAACTATTTTGTGAGTACTTTTGCACTCCATTGTCCTTTGCTACTGTTAATCTCCATCCTCTCCCCCCCCCTTTCTTTTTGTTGTCACAGTTTAAATTTGGTTTTATTGTGTTCTTGGAGCTTTTACTTGTGGCTTTATTTTTTATTTTGTTCTTTGTATCTGATTGGAGAACCCCCTTTAGTGTTTCCTGGAGTGGGGGTTTCCTGGTGATAAATTTCCTCATCTTTTCTGTATCTATGAATGTTTTTATTTCTCCTTCATATTTGAAGGATAGCTTTGATGGGTATAGTATTTGTGGCTGAAAGTTCCTCTCTTTCAGGACTTTAAATATTGGGGTCCACTCTCTTCTAGCTTGTAGAGTTTCTGCTGAGAAATCTGATGATAATCTAATGGGCCTTCCTTTATATGTTGTATTCTTCTTTTCCCTGGCTGCCTTGAGAATTTTTTCTTTGCCGTTGGTTTGTGCCAATTTCATTATGATGTGCCTTGGAGTAGGTTTTTTTGGGTTAAGATAACTCAGAGTTCTGTTTGCTTCTTGAATTTGAGGCTTTAGTTCCTTACACAGGCTTGGGAAGTTCTCATCTATTATTTGTTTGAGTATATTCTCCATTCCATTTTCTTTCTCTTCTCCCTCTGATATACCTATTATTTTTATATTATTCTTTTTGATGGAGTCAGATAATTCCTGTAGAACTATCTCATTTTTTTAAGTTTTTGAGTCTCTTTCTTCTTCTCTCTGTTGTGCCTCAAGTTGCTTGTCTTCTATTTCAGTAATCTTCTCTTCTATCTGACCTGTTCTATTAGCTAAGCTTGTTACCTCGTTTTTCAGATTGTGTATTGAGTTTTTCATCTCTGTTTGATTTGTTTCTATACTTTCAATTTCATTGGAAATATATTCTTTGTGTTCATTGAGTTTTTTTCTGAGCTCCCTAGATTTCCTTTCTGTGTTTTTTTGTATATCTCTGAGTATTTTTAGGATTTCTATTTTAAATTCTCTGTTGTTTAACTCCAAGGTTTCCAATATCTTAAAATTTTTTTTCTCTATAGATTTTTCCTCATCTATCTGTGTTACCTTTCTTTCTTTTGTATCCATGATATTCAATTTTCTCTTCCTTAATGGCATCTGAGGGTGGTTTTGTTGATAGTATTAATGAGATTTAATAAAGAATAGAAAGTTAAAAATAAAAATAAAAAATTGAAAGGTTTTTTAAAAAATAAATAAAGTAAAATAAAATAAAATAAAAAATAAAAAAAATCAAAAAGGAAATTATTCCCCCCCTTCTTTTTTCCTCTTCTCTCCTCTCCCCTCTTTCTGGAGAAAATCTTGTGATGAACTGTGAATTATATTGTACTAAATAGAACAAACAATGCCTGTACTGGAGGACCTGAATTGGGAAGAAGTAATAAATTGGCAAAAAAAGAAAAAAAACCATAAAAGAGGGGGTATGGACCCACAAAAAGCAAATAAGGAAAAAATTTGGGTCAAGAATAAAATGATTTGCTTTTAAGTGTTGGTTAACTAAAGTTATGATGAGAGGAATAAGAGGGAAAGGAAAATCGGGGGACAAATTAAAAAATTACTATTGTATATAGTAGAACAAGAACTAGATAAAATGGAGAGCCAAGGATGGGAGCACTGCTAGTGAGTTAAAAAGGTGAAGTAAAAACCTCCCAAAATACCACAAACATAAGTTTGAGTCCCAGATAAGATAATTTGTTCGTTATTGAGTTTTGAATGAGAGGAGACATAAAGGAGAAAGGAAGAAACTAATATAGAGGGAGAAAAGAAAGAGTTAGAGAGAGAGAAAAAGAGAGAACCACTAAAAGAAGAAAAAAAAAAGAGGAGAGAGAGAGAGAGTTGAGGGTTTTGGAGTGCAACCCTCATAGACAGAAAGGAAGAGGAAAGAAAAGATAATGGGAGATGTAACACTTATGAGTAGTGTAGCTCAAGGAGAGGAGAGAGTAAGAACAGCAGAGAGTTAAATGACCAAATTGGAGGAGAAAAAAAAAAGAATCAAGAATGAAGATAAGAGAAAGAAATGAACAAATATAATAAAATGGGATAGGTTATAAAGTCTGCAGATTATTCTTGATTTTGAGAGGTTATCTTCTTGCTTTTTCTTTTCTCTCCCTCTTCCTGTTCGGTGACTCTGTACCCCGGGTTCTGCCCCTTTGGCACGCTCAGGTAGAGGTTTGCAGTTGATAAGTCTCTATGGCGATGTCATGTATTGTGCTTCAGTCTCATTGGCAGTTGAGGCTCACTAGCATTTATAGGCTCTGCCAGTGAGAGAGTCCGTGTTCCTGGAGCCTCTCTCCTAGTCTTTCCTTCCTCAATTAGTAACCTGATAATCCAGCTATGGAGTTGCTGCTGCCTCTGCCTGGATAGTAAGAGGCTCAAAGAGCTGGCCACTGCCCACTCTATTCCCACTCAGCACAGGGCTCTGGGTAAGGCTCAGTCAGTCAGAGCTGCTAGCATAATCAGGCGGGGCTTCCGCCCACTCAAAGACCTCTGGCTCTGCCACTTTGTCCATTAACACGGGTGGGCACCCACTCCTGGGGCGCTTGGAGGAAACTCTCACTCACTATCTGTGTGCAGACCAGGATATCAGGCTGGAAGTCTCACACTCTGAGTGAAACCCCCGCCCACACGGAAAAGTTCCAGCGTTGGAATTGGCTCTCACTCCCTCCCTGTGCGCGGCATTTTTAGGGCCCTGGGGCGGCCTGGAGATTCCACTTTTGGCCCACACAAAGGCCCCTGACTCTGCCCCTCTGTGGGATAACACGGGCGCGCACTGCCAAGGCACTTGGAGGAAACTCTTGCTCACTATCTGCGCACGCAGACCAAGATATCAGGCCGGAAGTCTCACCCTCTGAGTGAAATCCCCGCCCACATGGAAAAATTGCAGCGTTGGAATTGGCTTTTACTCCCTCCCCATGCGCAGCTCCCTCAGGGCACTGGGGCAGCCTGAGATTCCACTTTTGGCCCACACAAAGGCTTCTGACTCTGCCCCTCTGTGGGATAACACAGGCTCCCACTCCTGAGGTGGTGGGAGGAACCTCTTGCCCTCTCTCCGTGTGCGCTGACGAAGATATCAGGCCAGCCGCCTCACCCTCTGAGTGAAACCCCTCCTACACGGAAAAGTTGCAGCGTTGGAATTGGCTCTCGCTCCCTCCCCGTGCGTGGCTTTCTCAGGGCGCTGGGGCGGCCTGCAGATTCCACTTTCGGCCCACACAAAGGCCCCTGACTCTGCCTCTCTGTGGGGTAACACGAGCGCCCACTGCTGAGGCAGTTGGAGGAATCTCTCACCCACTATCTGCGCATGCCGACCAGGGGATTGGGGAAAATGGCTGCCCCACTTGTCTTTCTTTGTCTGGGTTTGGCGAGAGTCTTAGCTTGTATTGACTGGGTTGCCACAGGCACAGTTTTTCCTCGGCTTGGATCTCCGTGCCACAGCCTGGTTCGGCCGTTTGTGCCACGGCCTGGATCTATTCACCCCCTTTGTCCGCCTCAGTTTCTATATTTTCAGTTCCCAGTGAAAGCTGCCCTGTTTAGGTTAGTGAGGAAAGCGGAGCATTTCTTACTCCTTATTTCCTTCAGGGTTTGATTATATATTTAGCCAATTTTTCTCTCGACCATACCTTCGGGTGTATTGTGAAACATCTGGAGGCTCCAAGGATAGGTTTTTCTGTTTCTGGTTGAAGATCTTGTTGAGTTTTGGGGGAGATTTATTGGTATCACTTCCTACCACGCCATTACACTCCTTGTTCTCATTATTAACCCATTTGTTATTTAATAACATGCTATTTAGTTTCCAAGTGTCTGAATGTTTTTCAGTTTTTCTATGTAATTTATTTCTAGTTTTATGCCATTGTGATCAGAGAAGATGCTTGATATGATTTCAATCTTCTTAAATTTACTGAGACTCATTTTTTGTCCTAACATGGGGTCTATCCTAAAGAATGTACCATGAGCACTTGAAAAGAATGTATATTCTGCTGCTTTAGAGTGAAAGGTTCTGAAGATATCCATTAAATCCTGTTGATCTAGTGTGTCCTTTAAGGCTGCTGTTTCTTTGTTAATTTTATTTCTTGAGGATCTATTCATATGTTAGTAAAGTATTATAGTATCTGTACTATTATAGTATTGCTGTTGATCTCACCCTTTATGTCCATCAAAATCTGCTTTATATATCTAGGTGCTCCTATATTAGGCACATAGATATTTATAATGGTTATCTCTTCCTGTTGGATTTCTCCCTTTATCATTATGTAGTGACTTTTTTTTAATCCTTTACTATAGTCTTTGTTTTAAAGTCCATTTGTCAGATATAAATATTGCTACCCCAGGTTTATTTTCATTTCCATTTGTGTGAAATATTTTTTTCCTTCCCTTTACTTTCAGTCAATGTGTATCTTTTGTTTTGATGTGGGTCTCTTGTAGACAGCATATGTATTGGTCTTGTTTTCTTATCCATGCAGATACCCTATGCCTTTTGATTGGAACATTTAATCTATTTACATTTAAGGTTATTATTGATATGTAGTTGTTTATTGCCATTTTGTTCTTTAAATCTACATTTCTCTTTTACTAGATTTTTTCCCCTTTGTTCTGTTTACAACATGCTCCTTAACATTTTTTGCAGCATTGGTTTGATTGTAATGAATTCCTAGAGTATTTCTTTTGTCTAGGAAGCTTTTTATATCTCCTTTAATTTTAAGTGATAGCCTTGCTTTATAAAGAAGTCTTTGTTGTAGGCTCTTATATTGCATTACTTTGAATATTTCTTGCCATTCCCTTCTGGCCTCAAGTGTTTCTGTTGAAAAGTTGGTTGTCATTCTTATGAGGCTCCTTTGTAAGTTATTGACTGCTTCTCTCTTGCAGCTTTTAGTATTCTTTCTTTATCTCTTAGCTTTGGTATTTTGATTAGGATGTGTCTTGGTTTAGGTCTCTTTGGGTTCCTCTTTAATGGGATTCTCTGTACTTCTTGAACTTGTGTAACTTTTTCCTTCATCAATTTAGGAAAGTTTTCAGCTATGATTTTTCAATCAGGTTCTCTATCCCTTGTTCTTTTTCTTCTTCTTCAGAAACCCCTATTATGTGGATGTTGTTTCTCTTCATGTTGTCACAGAGCTCTCTTAGTTTCCTCAGAATTTTTGATCCTCTTTTCTTTTTGCTGTTCTGTTTCCTTGCTTTTATTTATCTTGTCCTCTAAATTACTAATTCTATACTCTGCTTCATCCAGCCAGCTTTTAATTCCTTTTAGTGTAGTCTTCATTTCTGATTTGTATTTGTCATCACTGTCTGATTCTTTTTTATGATTTCAATATCCTTTTTGATGTGTGCTATCTATTTAGGTGCTCATTTTGTCTATCCATTGCTTCTCTAAGATCCTTGAGCATCCTAACAATCATTATTCTAAACTCTGTATCTGATATTTTGGTTATTTACATCTCATTCAGTTCTTTTTCTGGGGATTTCTCTTGTTGATTCATTTGAGTCGCATTTTTCTGTCTGCCCATTTTGTCTCTGTATAGACTGCTTCTTTGAATTTGCTGTTTGTGTAGCTAGCTGAGTATAGGGTTGGTGTTATCTGCCTCCAGCTTTCAGTTGTGTTGTTTCTAGATATTCTTGGGTTGGCCACAGCTGTTGTTTGTAATCTGCTGTGGGCTACTTGTCTCTTGCTACCACTCTTTTTGCTTTGCTGGGTCAGGTGTGAGGAGCCCTTCCTTTAGATACCACTCTAACCAAGGTTGTTAGGTCCTGAGCTGATGCTCTCTGTATCTTGTTCCTGGATGTGCCAGCCCTGGACCTCCCTGGCTGGAACCTGGCACAGACCAGTGGGAGTCACTCCTTATGACTGGCCCTTAGCAACCTTCTTGGAGCTACAAGTGATCCAGAATTTGTGGCTTCTTCTGCTGGGCCCAGATGCCTTTGTTAATATCAGCTGCACTCCTAGGCTGACTTTTTATCTTTCTTTTTCTGAAGTTGGAAACAGGGAGGCAGTCAGACGGACTCCACATGTGCCCAACCGGGATCCACCTGGCATGCCCACCAGGGGGCAATGCTCTGCCCATCTGGCATGTTGTTCTGTCGCAACCAGAGCCATTCTAGTGTCTGAGGCAGAGGCCATGGAGCCATCCTCAGTGCCCAGGCCAACCTTGCTCCAGTGGAGCCTTGGCTGCAGGAGGGGAAGAGAGAGACAGAGAGGAAGGAGAGGGGAAGGGGCAGAGAAGCAGATGGGTGCTTCTCCTGTGTGCCCTGGCTTGGAATCGAACTTGGGACTCCTGTATGCCAGGTGGATGCTCTACCACTGAGCCAACTGGCCAGGGCCTAGGCTGGCTTTTATCTACTCTTGTCCAATGTGTGTGGCCTCTCTATTCCTGAGGTCTGTCTGTTGGCTCACTGCCACTGCTGCTGCCTTCTCATACACTTGGGCACTGCCTCACTGGTCTCTGCCACCTTGCAGGCTGCCCAGCTCTACTCCTGCTATTGCAGTGCGAGCCGCCGGGCTCTACCCAATGCTGCTGCCACACAGGCAGCCTCACCAGATTCTGCCCCCTGCTGCCACATGGGCCCAGCACAGTGGCTGCTGTTGCAGCCAGGCCCTGCTGCCCTTCTGAGGGTGCTCAGCAGTTTGAGAGGGGCAGTGCGCTCCCTGCTTCTAAGTGTCTCTTTGCACTGACTGGACCAGGAGAGCCTCTGGTGGGTGGGGTAATTGCTTCCCTTTGCTGGATAGGTTCTCCCAGGAAATATGGTCACTTTAGGTTTGGAGAGTGACCCAGTACAGGGGTCAGGGTGGCTATCCCCCACAGTCTCTCCCTGTACCTCTGAGATTACACTTTCCTCTCTCAACTCCAGTCCTCTCAGGGCTCCCCACTCCCTGAGACCTGGATAAGTGACTGTGAGCAAGGTTTTCTGTGTGGTCCCTTTAAGACAGAGCTTAGGTCTGAGAGTTCTGTCTCCCTCTTGCAAAGAGTAACCCAGCTCTTCTTTCAGCTAAATACTGTCCTTATGCCTCCTCTAGTCTCTGGGGCTCCAGGTTGGGGCTCAGGTCCTGGAGCTGTGGACCCATAACTCTCCAGGCAACCCAACCCTTCATGAGAGACCCTCTGGGCCACTGCTCACTCCTGGGAGCAGGGCAGATCTTTCCGCATCTCTGCTCTTCATTCCATTCTCAATGTGGTTTCTTTGGTAATGCTTGGTTATAGATTCCTCATAGTTTAGTCCGAAGTTGGTTTTTCAAGATGATTATTCCTAAGTTAAGTTGTAATCCACTTCGGTTCTGGGAGGTGGGAGTTGTAAAATCCACGTACTCCGTTGCCATTTTCTCTCCTTGAAAAAATTTCTTTTTCATCAGTAATTCTTCTTGTCTCATGATGAACCACCTTTGTGGACACAGGAATTCCAATTGCCCTTTGCTCTAAAATCCACTATCTTCAATTCCCTTTTAATATCAGGCCATTTTGCTGACTTGTCTTCTCTGCCCTTCTTCTGCCATGGCATTTTCAGTAGGGTTTCTTCTTTCCATAGCCAGTCTCTAATTGATTTCTCAGTTGGAGGATGACCAAACTTACATTCAGCAGCATGACTTCCATTCACTTTTGCAAACTGGATCACTTTTAACTTGAATTCAACACTGTATGAAAAAATTTTCTGAGTCATTTCTGGGTAGAATGCATTAAAACATAACCTACTTTAATATACTGGTAACAAATGTGAAAAAATGAGTTCAAAGACACAAACTCTAAGAAGAGGGAAATGCAGTAAAAAAATCTACAACCACTGTATAAGGTGCACCCAGTTTTTAGACCCCAAATTTTTTGAAAAAGGGTGCATTTTATACATGAGAAATATGGCAATTACTGAAAACAATATAAAAGGCTTTGTTGATGTGCCTACTCTAGAGGATGGGGTGGTGAGCAGGAACCTTATATCTGCTGGTTTCTTGTTTCCCTGCATGGACACTTTTTTGGTATTTTTCTTAGGTTGGAAACGGGGAGGCAGTCAGACAGACTCCTGCATGCACCCGACCAGGATCCACCCAGCATGCCCACTAGGGGGCGATGCTCTGCTGCAATCAGAGCCATCCTAGCGCCTGAGGCAGAGGCCACAGAGCCATCCTCAGTGCCCGGGCCAACTTTGCTCCAATGGAGCCTCGGCTGAGGGAGGGGAAGAGAGAGACAGAGAGGAAGGAGAGGGGGAGGGGTGGAGAATCAGATGGGTACTTCTCCTGTGTGCCCTGACCAGGACTCAAACCTGGGACTCTGGCATGCCAGGCCGATGCTCTACCACTGAGCAAACCGGCCAGGGCCGCATGGGCACTTTTATTAACAGGACTCTCCTGGCTTCTCAGCTCCCTTACTCCTGCCTTGTACAGTGCAACCTTTCTAATCGGTTCTTGGCCATACTGTAAAAGAAATCTATCCTTACAGGTTAAGATCTACCTATGAGTGTCCAGCTGCAAGGCAGTTTAATTCTGGGGTGTAGGATTAGGAAGTTATTGTTTTCTCCAACCCAAGCCTTGTTCTTGGACTTTATTTTCATTAATAAAACTAACATTCTGATATCTGACTGCCTTTGGTTCTTCTCAAGAGAGCAAACAGCATGGGTACTATCTTTAACCTTCCAAAATATTGAGGTAAACTAAAGAGGTTGGAATCTGTCCTGAAGAAAGAGGGCTATCAGAGACCCATGAATGCAGAATGATTTTTATGTTAAAAAGGGTCACTTTGCAAAACTATCAGAAAGCAATATATAAAATGGCAATAGGAAATCCTCAAGTGTCAATAATTACACTAAACATAAATGGACTGAACTCACCAATAAAAAGACACAAAGTAGCAGAATGAATTGAAAAAAAAAATCCAACTGTATGCTGCCTACAAGAAACACATCTAAGCTACAAGGACAAAAATATTAAAAGTGAAAGGTTGGAAAATAATACTCCAAGTAGATAATATCCAAAAAAAGCAGGTTTAGCAATACTCATATCTAACAATGCTGACTGCAAGATAGCAAAGGTAATCAGAGACAAAAATGGTCATTTCATAATAATAAAGGGGACATTGAATCAAGAAGACATAACACTTTATAATATGTATGCACCAAACCAAGGTGCACCAAAATACAGTGTGTCCGTAAAGTCATGGTGCACTTTTGACTGGTCACAGGAAAGCAACAAAAGACAATAGAAATGTGAAATCTGCACTAAATAAAAAGAAATTTCTCCCAGTTTCAAAACTATTCAGTGCAATTCGATGTGGACTCATGCACAGATTTTTTTAGGGCTCCTTAGGTAGCTATCTCATATAGCCTCTACAAACTCGTCACTGATGGCCTACCAGAATGGGGTTTCTCCACCAAACTGCCAGTTTCCCTCAACTGCTTATCTCACCGAGTAATGTTATTCCTATGTGGTGGCGCTTCGTTATAAATGCGCCGATATTCACATTGCACTTTGAGCAAGCCACAGAACTTTCCTCTGTACTGTCTACATCACGACTGGCATGGCTGTGGGCTGCTCCGCTGTATTACATCATCATCTGCACACATGCACGTGCTGCCACATCATCCTACAGGAATTGGGAGAGTTTTCTTTTTATTTGCTGCAGACTTCACATTTCTATTGTCTTCTGTTGCTTTCCTGTGACCGGTCAAAAGTGCACCATGACTTTACAGACACACTGTATATAAGACAGTTACTGACCTAAAAGCAAAAACTGACAAAGATACAATCATACTTGGAGACCTCAACACATCACTGATGGCTCTAGATCATACGTCTAAACAGAAAATCAATAAAGAAATATTGGTCTTAAACGAAACACTAGAACAATTGGATATGACAGACATCTACAGGACATTTTATCCCAAAGTGCCAGAGTATACATTTTTCTCTAGTGTACATGGAACATTCCCAAGAATTGATCATATGTTGGGCCACAAAAATAACATCAACAAATTCAGAAAGATTGAAATTATACCAAGCATATTCTCTGATCATAAAGCCTTGAAACTAGAATTCAACTGCAAAAAAGAGGTAAAAAAACCTCACAAAAATGTGGAAACTAAACAACATACTTTTAAAAAATAAGTGAGTCAAAGAAAAAATTAAAGCAGAGATCAAAAGATAGATAAAGACAAATGAAAATAAATATACAACATATCAGAATCTCTGGGATGCAGCAAAAGCAGTAATAGGAGGGCTTATATGAGCAAACAAGAGAGAGCCCAAGTGAACCACTTAACTTCACACCTTAAGGAACTAGAAAAAGAAGAACAAAGACAACCCAAAACCAGCCGAAGAAAGGAAATAATAAAAATCAGAGCAGAAATAAATGAAATAGAGAACAGAAAAACTATAGAAAAAATTAATAAAACAAAGAGCTGGTTCTTGGAAAAGATCAACAAAACTGACAAACCCTAGGCAAGACTCACTAAGGAAAAAAGAGAAAGGACTCATATAAACAAAATCCAAAATGAAAGAGAAGAAATCACCACAGATATCATAGATATACAAAGAATTATTGTAGAATACTATGAAAAATTATATGCCACCAAATTTAACAATCTAGAAGAAATGGATAAGTTCTTGGAACAATACAATCTTCCTAGACTGAGTCATGAACACATAGAAAGCCTAAACAGACCCATAAGCAGGGAGGAAATAAAAACTACTATCAAAAACTTCCAAAAAATAAAAGTCCAGGGCCAGACAGCTATACTATTGAATTCTATCAAACATTCAAAGAAGACTTCGTTCCTATTCTACTCAAAGTATTCCAAAAAAATTGAAGAAGCAATACTTCCAAACACACTTTATGAGGCCAACATTACCCTCATACCAAAACCTGGCAAAGACAACATACAAAAAAACTACAGACCAATATCTCTAATGAATACAGATGCTAAAATACTAAACAAAATACTAGCAAATCGAATACAACAACACATCAAAAAAATAATTCATCATGATCCAGTGGATTCATCCCAGAATCACAAGGATGATTCAACATACATAAAATGGTTAATGTAATACACCATATCAACAAAACAAAGAACAAAAACCATATGATTCTATCAATAGATGCAGAAAAGGTATTCAATAAAATACATCATTTTATGTTTAAAACACTTAACAAAATGGGTATAGAAAAAAAAATCTCAACATAATAAAGGCCAGCTATGATAAACCATCAGCTAACATCATATTAAATAGCGTAAAACTGAGGACTTTTCCCCTAAAATCAGTAACAAGACAAGGTTGTCCACTCTCTCCACTCTTAACGTAGTGCTGGAAGTTCTAGCCAGAGGCAAGAGAAAGAAATAAAAGATGTTCAAATTGGGAAAGAAGAACTAAAGGTTTCACTTTTTGCAGATGATATGATTCTATACATCAAAAACCCCAAAGACTCCACAAAAAGACTACTAGAAACAATAAACCAATACAGTAAGGTCTCAGGATACAAAATTAATATACAAAAGTCCATTGCCTTTCTATATGCCAAAAATAAGACATCAGAAAATGAGCTAAAAAAAATATCTTTCATGGTTGCAACAAAAAATAAATAAAATACTTAGGAATAAACATAACAAAGAATGTAAAGGACCTATATAATGAAAACTACAAAACATTGTTAAGGGAAATCAGAAAAGATACAATGAAATGGAGAAATATTCCTTGGTCTTGGATAGGAAGAATATATATATTGAAAATGACTATATTACCCAAAGTGATATACAATTTTAATGCAATTCCCATCAAAATTCCAATGTCATTTTTTAAAGAAATGGAACAGAAAATCATCAGGTTTTTAAGGAAATATAAAAAACCCCAAATAGCCAAAGCAATCCTAAGGAAAAAGAACAAAGCTGGAGGCATTACAATACTTGACTTCAAATTATATTATAGAGCCACGACAATCAAAACAGCATGGTATTGGTGGAAAAATAGACACTCAGACCAATGGAACAAAATAGAAAGCTCAGAAATAAAACCACGTATATATGGTCAAATAATATTTGATAAAGGGGCCAACAACACACAAGGGAGAAAAGAAAGCCTCTTCAACAAATGGTGCTGGGAAAACTGGAAAGTCACATGCAAAAGAATGAAACTCAACTATAGTTTGTCCCCTTGTACTAAAATTAATTCAAAATGGATCAAAGACCTAAATGTAAGACCTGAAACAATAAAGTACATAGAAGAAAACATAGGTACTAAACTCATGGACCTTGGTTATAAAGAGCACTTTATGAATTTGACTCCAAAGGCAAGGGAAGTGGAGGCAAAGATAAAGGAATGGGAATCATCAGACTTAGAAGATTTGCACAGCAAAAGTAACTGACAACAAAACAAACAGACAGCCAACTAAACGAGAGATGATATTTTCAAACAACAGCTTAGATAAGGGCCTAATATCCAAAATATACAAAGAACTCATGAAACTCAACAACAAACAAGCAAACAATCCAATAAAAAAAATGGGAAGAGGACATGAATAGACACTTCTCCCAGGAAGAAATACAAATGAACAACAGATATATAAAAAGATGCTCATTTTCATTAGCTATTAGAGAAATGCAAATTAAAACTACAATGAGATACCACCTCACACCTGTTAGATTAGCTATTATCAACAAGATAGATAATAACAAGTGTTGGAGAGGCTGTGGAGAAAAAGGAACCCTCATCCACTGTTGGTGGGAATGTAAAGTAGTACTATGGAAGAAGGTTTGGGATTCCTCAAAAAATTAAAAATACAACTACCATATGACCCAGCAATCCCTCTACTGAAGTGGTCTCCAACCTTTTTTGGGCCACGGACCAGTTTAATGTCAGAACATATTTTCACAGACCGGCCTTTAGGGTGGGATGAATAAATGTATCACGTGACTGAGATAAGCGTCAAGAGTGAGTCTTAGATGGATGTATCAGAGGGAATCTGGTGATTTTTTAAAAATAAAACATCATTCAGACTTAAATATAAATAAAACGGAAATAATGTAAGTTATTTATTCTTTCTCCGCGGACCAGTACCAAATGGCTCATGGACCAGTACCGGTCCGTGGCATGGGGGTTGGCAACCACTGCTCTACTGGGTATATACCCCCCAAACTCAAACACACTGGTATGTAAAGACACATGCAGCCCCATGTTCATTGCAGCATAGTTCACAGTGGCCAAGACATGGAAACAACAAAAAAGCCCTTCAATAAAGGATTGGATAAAGAAACTGTGATACATATTTACTATGGCAGGGGTCGGGAACCTTTTTGGCTGAGAAAGCCATGAATACCACATATTATAAAATGTAATTTTGTGAGAGCCATACAATATGTTTAACACTAAATACAAGTAAATGTGTGCATTTTATGTAAGACCAACACTTTTAAAGTATAATAAGTCTCTGAATTCTTTTTAATAACTTTGTTATGCTGTTGCTAACCAATGATGAATAAAGTATTTCTTACCATTAATGTGACTTTTGGTGCTGCATGGTTTTGCTGATGGCTTTGTAGTCTGGTTGATACATGGTGAGGTTAAGTTTCATGCAGGCATTGAGGCTTCCATCCGTTAAAAGTGATCATAGGTTGGTCTTAATGTTCTTTAGATGTGAGAAAGACTGCTCACATGCATATGTAGAGCCAAACATTTTCAGTACATCAATAATCACACGCTGCAGTGTGTGGAATGTGACAGGAAGTGCATTCCAAGTTTTGACAATCAACTGGTCTGTGGCTTTAAGTTTTTTCATTTCTCCCTACTTGTGTTTGCTTGCTAACTCTGCTTGCTGTCGTGCAAGTCTTTCCAAATCTTCATTCAGTGACTTGAACTTATTCACCCACATGTCTGAGGCCTCAGGTCAGCAGCTTGTAGCTCAAAATCTCTGATGGAGACACCAGGGATGAAACTCAGGTCGGCGCTGTCCACTGCACACTCATTTGGATGGGTGATGAACTTAAAAAGACAAATGCACTCACAAAATTCTCCAAAATGTGCTTTGAATGACCGCAGGAGATTAGATGTGAAGCCCACTAGCTGCCGGAGATCAAGATGTTGAGCAGGGTCACTTGCTGTGTATGCATCTTTAAACTCTCCCAGTTTTTCAAAGTGTAGTAAATAACCTGTTTCAATGTCAGCAATGAAGAGTTCCAGCTGGTTTGCAAATGCAAACACTGCTTGTTGAAGAGATAAGACTGTATTTCCAATGCCTTGCATATTCACATTGAGCTGGTTCAGATATTCAGTCATGTCCATGAGATAGTAGAACTTCAGGAGCCACTCAGTGTTAGCTAACTCAGGATGCTCAATGTTTTTCATTTCAAGAAAAGTCAAGATTACGCACAGACAGCTGCAAAATGGCTGAGCACCTTCCCTTTTAACAACCAACACACATTGCTGTGCAGAAACAGACCAGGATAATTATTCCCAACTTTATCCAGCAGTGTTTTAAACTGGCAATCATTTAAAGCTCGGGCAACAATAAAGTTGACCACCCGAATGACCAGCGACATCACCTCTCAAAGCTGCTCGCCACACATCTGAGCACAAAGTGCCTCCTGATGTAGGATGCAGTGAAAACTTAGGATGGGTCTCTTTTCATGTTCATGAAGAAGTGCTATGAATCCTTTGTTTTTCCCCACCATGCATGGAGCACCATCAGTACACACTGAAATAAGTTTATCCATGGGTAGATTTTTTTTTTTTAGTGAACTCAGTGAAAGACTTGAATAAATCCTCCCCTCTTGTTGTCTCTTTCATAGGCAAAACAGCAAGACTTCCCTCACGTAGTGTGTCACTGACAGCATCCCTTGCAACCACGCTGAACTGGAATAAATGGCTTACGTCTGTTGACTCATCCAAAGCAAGAGAAAAGAATGGTGCTGCATTTATGTCCTTCACTTGTGTTTGCCTCAATTTGATTTGCCATCATGATGGTACGATTATGAACAGTTCTTGCTGACAGGGGCATGTCTTTTATTTGTTTGATTATCTTGTCTTCATTAAAAAAGTCATCAAATAGTTCATTGGCAACATTAAGCGTGAATGTTTTGGCATACTTCTCATCTGTGAATGGCTTTCCATTTCTCACAATTGCTGAAGCACCAGCAAAGCTAACCAAAAAAGTCATCAAATAGTTCATTGGCAACATTAAGCATGAATGTTTTGGCATACTCCTCATCTGTGAATGGCTTTCCATTTCTCACAATTGCTAAAGCACCAGCAAAGCTAACCAAATTCCAGTCACCTTATTGGGTCCAAACATGGAGTTGCTGCTGACTAGTTTGCACTCTGCGTAGTTGCTTTTGACATATTTTCTTCCTGCTGTCCCCCACTGGGGATTTCAATGCAAATGTAGTATGGCGTGTGTCGAAGTGCCGCTTTATATGATATTTGACCATTTCATCAATGCAATTTTATCACTGCATATTAGACACACTGCAGAACCTGCTCTCTCCACAAAGGCGAATTCCTCTGTCCATTCCTGCTGAAAAGTATGATACTCCTCTTTTTTTCTTTTAGCTATCTTCTTCGTCAAAAAGGTTTCTGCAATTAGCTAGCTTACTACTTAATTAAAAGAAGAAAATTTTACTTCCTGACCTCATAACAATCCATGTACATTATGCATTATCCAATAAAAATTTGGTGTTGTCCCGGAGAACAGCTGTGATTGGCTCCAGCCTCCCACAACCATGACATAAGCAGTAGAAAATGAATGGATTGTAATACATGAGAATGTTTTATATTTTTAATGTTATTACTTTTTTAATTAAATTTTATTTATTTATTTATTTTAATGGGGTGACATCAGTAAATCAGGATACATCTATTCAAAGATAACATGTCCAGGTTATCTTGTCATTCAATTATGTTGCATACCCATCACCCAAAGTCAGATTGTCCTCTGTCACCTTCTATCTAGTTCTCTTTGTGCCCCTCTCCCTCCCCCTTTCCCTTTCCCTTTCTCCCTCCCCCCATAACCACCACACTCTTATCAATGTCTCTTGGTCTCACTTTTATGTCCCATCTACATATAGAATAATGCAGTTCCTGGTTTTTTCTGATTTACTTATTTCACTTTGTATAATGTTATCAAGATCCCACCATTTTGCTGTAAATGATCCGATGTCATCATTTCGTATGGCTGAGTAGTATTCCATAGTGTATATGTGCCACATCTTTTTTATCCAGTCATCTATTGACGGGCTTTTTGGTTGTTTCCATGTCCTGGCCACTGTGAACAATGCTGCAATGAACATGGGGCTGCATGTGTCTTTATGTATCAATATTTCTGAGTTTTTGGGGTATATACCCAGTAGAGGAATTGCTGGGTCATAAGGTAGTTCTATTTTCAGTTCTTTGAGAAACCACCATACCTTCTTCCATAATGGTTGTACTACTTTACATTCCCACCAACAGTGGATAAGAGTTCCTTTTTCTCCACAACCTCTCCAACATTTGCTATTACATGTCTTGTTAGTAATAGCTAATCTAACAGGTGTGAGATGGTATCTCATTGCCGTTTTGATTTGCATTTCTCTAATAACTAAAGAAGATGAACATCTTTTCATGTATCTGTTGGCCATTTGTATTTCTTCCTGGGAGACGTGTCTGTTCATATCCTCTTCCCATTTTTTATTGGATTGTTTGTTTGTTTGTTGTTGAGTTTTAGGAGTTCTTCGTATATTTTGGATATTAGGCCCTTATCTGAGCAGGTGTTTAAAAATATCATTTCCCAATTAGTTGGCTGTCTGTTTATCTTGTTATCAGTTTCTCTTGCTGAGCAAAAACTTCTTAGTCTGATGTAGTCCCATTCATTAATTTTTGCCTTCACTTCTCTTGCCTTTGGAGTCAAATTCATAAAATGCTCTTTAAAGCCCAGGTCCATGAGTTTAGTACCTATGTCTTCTTCTGTGTACTTTATTGTTTCAGATCTTATGTTTAGATCTTTGATCCATTTTGAGTTAATTTTAGTACAGGGGGACAAACTGTAGTCCAGTTTCATTCTTTTGCATGTGGCTTTCCAGTTTTCCCAGCACCATTTGTTGAAGAGGCTTTCTTTTCTCCATTGTGTGTTGTTGGCCCCTTTATCAAAAATTATTTGACTATATATATTTGGTTTTATTTCTGGGCTTTCTATTCTGTTTCATTGGTCCGAGTGTCTATTTTTCTGCCAATACCATGCTGTTTTGATTGTCATGGCCCTATAATATAGTTTGAAGTCAGGTATTATAATGCCCCCAGCTTCATTCTTTTTCTTTAGGATTGCTTTGGCTATTCGGGGTTTTTTATAGTTCCATATAAATCTGATGATTTTTTGCTCCATTTCTTTAAAAAATGTCATTGAAATTTTGATGGGAATTGCATTAAATTTGTATATTGCTTTGGGTAATATGGTCATCTTGATTATATTTATGCTACCTAACCAAGAACAAGGAATATTCTTCCATCTCATAATATCTTTTTTGATTTCCCTTAACAATAATTCATAGTTTTTATTATATAAGTCCTTTACATTCTTTGTTATGTTTATTCCTAAGTATTTTATTTTTTTTGTTGCAATTGTGAAGGGGATTATTCTTTTGAGTTTGTTTTCAAATGTTTCATTGTTGGAATATAAAAAGGCTATTGACTTCTGTATGTTAATTTTGTATCCTGCAATCTTACTGTATTGGCTTATTGTTTCTAGTAGTCTTTTTGTGGATTCTTTGGGGTTTTCGATATATAGGATCATATCATCTGCAAAAAGTGATACCTTTATTTCTTCTTTTCTGATATGGATGCCTTTTATTTCTTTGTCTTGTCTGATTGCTCTGGCTAGAACCTCTAGTACCACATTAAATAAGAGAGTGGACAACCCTGTCTTGCTCCTGATTTAAGGGGGAAAGCCTTCAGTTTAGTGTCATTTAATATGATGTTAGCTGATGGTTTGTCTTATATGGCCTTTATCATGTTGAGATATTTTCCTTCTATACCCATTTTGTTGAGAGTCTTAAACATAAAATTGTGTTGTATTTTATCAAAAGCCTTTTCTGCATCTATTGATAAGATCATGTGGTTCTTGTTCTTTGTTTTGTTGATATGGTGTATTACATTAACCGTTTTACGTATGTTGAACCATCCTTGAGATTCTGGGATGAATCCCACTTGATCATGATATATTATTTTTTTAATATGTTGTTGTATTCGATTTGCTAGTATTTTGTTTGGTATTTTAGCATCTGTATTCATTAGAGATATTGGTCTGTAGTTTTCTTTTTTTGTGCCATCCTTGCCTGGTTTTGGTATGAGGGTTATGTTGGCCTCATAAAATGTGTTTGGAAGTATTGCTTCTTCTTCAATTTTTTGGAAGACTTTGAGTAGAATAGGAACCAAGTCTTCTTTGAATGTTTGATGAAATTCGCTGGTATAGCCGTCAGGGCCTGGACTTTTATTTTTGGGGAGGTTTTTAATGGTTTATTCTATTTCTTCTCTACTAATAGGTCTGTTTAGGCTTTCTGCTTCTTCTCTCTGTTGTGCCTCAAGTTGCTTGTCTTCTATTTCAGTAATCCTCTCTTCTATCTGGCCTGTTCTATTAGCTAAGCTTGTTACTTCGTTTTTCAGCTCGTGAATTGAGTTTTTCATCTCTGTTTGATTTGTTTTTATAGTTTCAATTTCCTTGGAGATATACTCTTTGTTTTCATTGAGTTGTTTTCTAAGCTCTCTAAATTGCCTTTCTGTGTTTTCTTGTATATCTCTGAGTATTTTTAGGATTTCTATTTTAAATTCTCTGTCATTTAACTCCAAGGTTTCCAATATCTTAAATTTTTTCTCCATAGATTTTTCCTCATCTATCTGTGTTACCTCTCTTTCTTTTGTATCCATGATATTCGATTTTCTCTTCCTTAATGGCATCTGAGGGTTGTTTTGTTGATAGTATTAATGAGATTTAATAAAGAATAAAAAGTTAAAAAAATACAAAATATCGAAGAGTTTTTTAAAAAAAATTAATCATTAAATAAAGAAAAATAAAATAAAATAAAAATTTGAAAAAAAGGGAATTATTCCTTCCCCTCCTTTTTTCTCTCCTCTTCTCTCCCCTCTTTCTTGAGAAAATCTTGTGGTGAACTGTGAATTATATTGTACTAAATAGACCAAACAATACCTGTAATGGAGGGCCTGAATTGGGGAGAAGTAATAAAGGTGTAAAGGAAAAAAAAAAGGAATAAAAAAGGGGGGTGGTATGGACCCAGAAAAAGCAAATAAGGAAAAAATTTGGGTCAAGAGTAAAATGATTTGCTTTTAGGTGTTGGCTGACTAAGAGTTATGATGAGAGGAATAAGAGGAAAACAGGAAAAAGGGGGGAAATTAAAAAATTACTATTGTATTTAGTGGAACAAGAACTAGATAAAATGGAGAGCCAGGGATGGGAGCACTGCTAGTGAGTTAAAAAGGTGAAGTAAAAAACCCCCAAAATGCCACAAACATAAGTTTGAGTCCCAGATAAGATAATTTGTTCGCTGTTGAAGTTTTAATGAGAGGAGATGTAAAGGAGAAAGGAAGAAACTAATATAGAGGGAGAAAAGAGAGAGAGAGAGAGAGAGAGAGAGAGAGAGAAAAGACAGAACCACTAAAAGAAGAAAAAAGAAAAAGGAGGAGAGAGAGAGAGAGTTAAGTGTTTTGGAGTGCAACCCTCATAGAGAGAAAGGAAGAGGAAAGAAAAGATAATGGGAGATGTAACACTTATGGGTAGTGTAGTTCAAAGAGAGGAGAGAGTAAGACTGGCAGAGAATTAAATGACCAAATTGGAAGAGGAAAAAAAAGAAAAAAAAATCAAGAATGAAGATAAGAGACACAGATGAACAAATATAATAAAATGGGATAGATTATAAAGTCTGTGGATTATTCTTAATTTTGAGAGGTTATCTTTTTGCTTTTTCTTTTCTGTCCCTCTTCCTTGTCGGTGACTTTGTACCCCGGGTTCTGCCCCTGTGGCACACTCTGGTAGAGGTTTGCAGTTGATAATTCTCTATGGCAATGTCATGTATTGGGCTTCAGACTCGTTGGCAGTTGAGGCTCATTAGCGTTTATAGGCTCCGACAGTGAGAGGGTCTGTGTTCCTGGAGCCTCTCTCCTAGTCTTTCCTTCCACAATTAGAAGCCTGATAATCCAGCTATGGGGTTGCTGCTGCCTCTTCCTGCATAGTAAGAGGCTCAAAGAGTTGGCAACTCCCCACTCTATTCCTACTCAGCACAGAGCTCTGGGTAAGGCTCAGTCAGTCAGAGCTGCTAGCATAATCAGGCTGTGCTTCTGCCCACTCAAA
Organism: Saccopteryx bilineata; assembly: GCF_036850765.1. Taxonomy (NCBI): domain Eukaryota; kingdom Metazoa; phylum Chordata; class Mammalia; order Chiroptera; family Emballonuridae; genus Saccopteryx; species Saccopteryx bilineata. The sequence continues at coordinate 104,553,600 of NC_089490.1, forward strand.
GACCTCTAACTCTGCCCCTTCTTGGGATAACACTGATGCACACTCCTGAGGTGTTTGGAGGAATCTCTTGCCCACTCTCCGTGTGCGACGACCAGGATATCAGACCAGCCGCATCACACTTTGAGTGAAACCCCTGCCCTCATGGAAAAGTTCCAGCGTTGGAATTGTCTCTCGTTCCCTCCCCGTGTGCGACTTTTTCAGGGCGCTGGGGTAGCCCAAGATTTTGCTTTTGACCCACACAGAGGCCTCTGACTCTGCGCCTCTGTGGGAAAACACGGGTGCCCACCCCTGAGGTGCTCAGAGGAATCTCTTGCCCACTCTCTGTGCACGCCAACCAGGATATCAGACTGGCTGTCTCTCACTCCGAGAAAGCCCTCCGCCCGCACGGAAAAGTTCCAGCATTGGAATTGGCTCTAGCTCCGTTCCTGTACGCGGCTTTTTCAGGGCGCTGGGGCAATTCGGAGATTCTGCTTTTGGCCCACACAAAGGCCTCTGACTCTGCCTCTCTATGGGTTAACATGGGCAGCGCCCACCTCTGAGGTGTTTGGAGGAATCTCTCGCCCACTATCTGCGTGCACCGACCAGGAGATGGGGAAAATGGCTGCCCCACTTGTCTTTCTTTGTCTGGGTTTGGCGCACGTGTTAGCTTGTATTGCCCGGGTTGCCACAGTCACAGTTTTTCCTTGGCTTAGATCTTTGTGCCACAGCCTGGTTCAGCCGTTTGTACTGCGGCCTGGATCTATTCACTCCCTTTGCCCACCTTAGTTTCTATACTGTAAGTTCCTAGTGAAAGCAGCCTTATTTATGTTAGTGAGGAAGGTGGAGTATTTCTTACTCCCAATTTCCCCTGGGGTTTGATTATATATTTAGCCAATTTCTCGCTCGACCATATTTTTGGGTGTGTTGCAAAACATCTGAAGGCTCCAAGGATAGGTTTTTCTGTTTCTGGTTGAACATCTTGTTGAGTTTTGGGGGAGGTTTATCGGTATCGCTTCCTACTGTGCCATTACTCTGACGTCATCTCTCTTTATTACTTTTTTATTAAAGATTTGTCTGTGAGCCAGATGCAGCCATCAAAAGAGCCACATCTGGCTCATGGGTCATTGGTTCTCGACCCCTGATTTACAACATGGATGGACCTTGATAACATTATACTGAGTGAAATAAGTAAATCAGAAAAAACTAAGAACTGTATGATTCCATATATAAGTGGGACATAAAAATGAGACTCAGGGACATGGACAAGAGTGTAGTGCTTATAGGGGAGAGGGGAAGGAGGGAGAGGGAAGGTGTGGGTGGGAGGGTTGGGGCACAACGAAAACCAGATAGAAGGTGACAGAAGACAATTTGACTTTGAGTGATGGGTATACAACATAATCAAATGTCAAAATATCCTAGAAATGTTTTCTCTGAAACTATGTATCCTGATTGATCAATGTCACCCCATTAAAATTAATAAAAGTAAGTGGTCACTTTGGCAGTTGGATGGAAGATGGATTGGAGAGAGTAAGGAGAATTAGAAGGAAGGAGATGATGAGGATCTTAACTAGGAAAGAAATAGCAATGTGGGATTTGAATGGAGAAAGAAAATGGGTGTAGAGCAGGGGTCTCAAACTCGCAGCCCATGGGCCGCATGCGGCCCGCCGAACAATTTTGTGCGGCCCACAGACTAATCCACGAAGTTCAAAATATTTTGGATAAAATTAAGTAAGCCTAGAGGCCTACTTGTATTTTTCATTTATCTAGCATCCTAGCTAGATATTAGCTTAGTTAACAGCAGTTGTGATGCGAACTACAGTTTCTGGTCGTTTTGTGACACTGAGTAAACTGCATGTACGATTGTGCTTGTTTTACTGATTTTTTTTTGTTTTCAACTGCAGTGAGAAAAGTGTTGCGCAACAGTTGCCTTTTGTAGACCTAGTGCGGCCCGCCGAATGGCTGTGATCTTGCTCTGCGGCCCACATGCTGAGTTGAGTTTGAGACCCCTGGTGTAGAGGGAGAGATATTCTGCAGACAGAATTAAAAGCAGTTGAAGGTTGGTTGCATGTAAGGGTAAGGAAGAATCTGGGTTTCTCTCAAGTCACCTTGAGTCTCATTTACTGGGATAGGGAACGAGAATGAAGCACAAGGTTAAGGGAGGATAATAATGAGCTCATTTTGTGATATATTCATCTCAAGGTTATACAGAAGTCTGTTAGGCAGTTAGATGTACAGGTTCAGAGCTCTAAGGACAATAACCTAGCTGGACTTATACACACACCTAGAAAAAAATCATTGATGTACAAGTATAAGAGAAATTGCCAAGAGACAGGATTAAAATGAGGGGAAAAGAAGTGTATAAATGCAAACCAATATTTAAGTCAAGTTCAAACTCAAACAAACATAGTGAGTCCCTACTGAGAACTAAGGAGACTATTCTTTATACTTTATTTTATTGGCATTTGCTATTACTTGAGAATTTTAGTTAGCACAAAATGTACCTTCCACAATGTTCCCCAAATCACTTTTTTTTTTACTAAGAATGTAAATGATGTATTAGGAATTCATCTTTGCATCCATCGGTATATCTTACACATATATAACATATATACAAACTAACAGAAACTTTATGATGCATCAAATACTTTGATAAACTTATTACACACAATTATGAAAGTCAGATATTGTTAGCTCCATTTTATAAATAAGGAAATTGAGGCTTGGAGAAGTCTAGCAGTCCATGCTTTAAAATCAGTCCTGTCCCAATGCAAAGTTCATGCTCTGAACCAAGAGTCATATGGCTTATCTTTATCAAAGAGGAGACAACATGAGTGAAGTGTTTAGAAACTTACTACAGTACTTGGCTATAAATCTAAACATCCCCTTACAATGATGGAGAAGAACCACAAAGTACAAAGTAAGCAAGTGTGTCCTATGTTGGTAGTTACCAGGAAGACTGCTTGAGGAAGGCTAACTAGACATACAGTTATACAGTCTTAAATTTGGATCCTGAAATCTATTTATTGTATAATGTCAAGTGCTGTGAATCTCAGTTTTTTCATTGATAATATGAGTGAGTAATGCCTCTTCATTAGTGCACTCTGCCTTCGATCCTGTGGGAAGCCATATTGTAGAAAGCTCAGTGAATAAAGTGAACACCATGTTGAATGAATGTTTTTTTCCCCTTGAACTTTAACAGTAGTGACATGTAAACGATTTGCATTCACATAGTTTACAAGCACAACAAACCAAACTCTAAAATGTGTTGCAAATAGAAAAGAGCCTCAACAATATAAAACTGCATTTATTTGTTGAAGTATTTATAAAAAGAAGTAATGTAATTATGGAAAAGCTCTTGTTTATAAATACAGAAAAAAAATCTAACCAAGAAGATTACATGACAATATTTGAGCTTTGATAAGAGAGTTAAATGTTTTCTTTGTAAGAAGGAGATTAGACATTCTAGTTCTTGTTTAGTGATTTTCCCCCTTGTTTGTATTTATTATCACTTTGCAGCGGTACATTATTGTAATTTAAAGTTATCTGCCAGAACAAGAAAAGCAATCTACTCCATTAATTTATCTGCTTAGGAGTAAAGTCGAAGAAGATCAGACTAAATTCTCTGCTAATATTCAGAATTCTTTAAGGATTGTTCTGTCTTTGAGAGGAAATATTTCATCATTCTTTGTAATAAAATTAGAACAATAAAAAGTATCCATGTTTTTAATAATTGGATTTTCAGGACCATAGACAGTTCATCATATTTTAGTTTTGCCTCCTGGCCACTATATTTCATTTCATGGTCCAAAAGTAAAATTAGATATGCATTCTACTTATAAAATATTTATTTTAAAATTTATATTTTTACTCTAAAGGACAAAGACATGTTTGGGAACACTAGATGTTTAGTTACTTGTGCCCACTTTCATTCACTTTTGGATTCCATTCTCAATTTTTATTACTCGAATTTACTCAGAATAGGTTTTAAAATTCACCAAGATCTAGATTTTTCTCAAACCTTCTTTCAAAATGTTCTTTGATACTTAAAAGCAAGACTTTCTCTAACTGAATGTGTGCCTAAAGAGGAAACCTAGAGAAGAGGAGAGCCTAAAAAAGATCAGATTAAGGTTACTTTTTCTTTCAAGTTTCATGTAGACTAATGAAGATAAGAAGTGTATAACTGCTACTTAACTTTAACCCCTGTACTGAAGTTTCTCTTCAGGAGCAAAGAGGGGACCTCTTGGGTGCAGAATTCAGGATGGGGTTAGGAAGCAAAAAACTGTGACTGTTGAAAATCAAGAGGCAGTTGGATACAGGTAGGAATAACTAGCTGTATCATTTGATCAAAACTCTAGTGAAAGAAATCCAAATCAAATTCAAATAAGAGAGAAGTTGTTGGTCATGTACCAAAAAATAGAAGAGTATGCAACTTTGAGAATAGTTTCATCTAAGTGCTCAAATTGTATGTTATCAGAATTCTTTTTCTCACCATCTCTTAAATTGACTTTTTTCCTGCATTAGGTTCACTCTCAGGAAATTTATACCTTCATGTAAGCAAAGTGGCCACGATTAGCTCTAGGCCTATATCCAATTAGCATTGAAACTCCTAAGAAAGATTTTATTACCAACCCTGGCCTATTGTCATTGACCAATAACTATGATCATGGGATAGGATACACTGAATGGTTAGGCTTGGGTCATGTCCTTTGTCTTGGAGCTAAAAATTGGGTCAGATCTAGAAAAACCACATGGACTGAGCGAAAGGGAGGAAAGGTTCTCAAAAAATCTATGAAAGAAATAGATGACAGGCAGGCAAAACAACAGATACTCTGTATTTGTTTGCTAGGGCCACCATAACAAATTACTGCAGACCAGGTGGCTTAAACAGAAATTTGTTGTTTTCATTCTGGAGAGCAGAATTCTAAAATCAAGGTGTCAGCAGGTGTGGTTTCTTCTAAGGGAAGTGAGAGCAGGCCCTGTTTGAGGCCACTCTCCTTGGCTTGTAGATGGTCATCTTCATGTTCACCTGGCATTCTCCCTGTGACTCTGTCTCTGTCCAAATTTCCTCTTTTTTAAGAGCACCATATGAGGTTAAAGCATACTTAAATGACTTCATTTTAACTTGACTACCTCTTTGAAGATCTTAACTACAAGTACAGTAACATTATGAGGTTGTGGGAGTTAGAACTTTACTGTATGTTTTCTGTAAGGGTGGGCACAATTTAACTCATAATATGCCCCTGCACTAGATATGTTTTATTCCTTTTCTAAGTAGGCTCTACTCTTTTGATTTATCTCTTTGGAAATGTCTTTCACTTAGAAAGTCTGCTACCTGTTGGTAGCAGATAGAGTGGTTTCTCAACATTATACTCTGCAAATCCAAAGAATACAATGTAAATCATTTAAGGGAAACAGTTTTTCTTATTTCTCTTAAAATGCAGATGTGTACTTGGGGATATTAGTAAATGTGTACAAGTTAACTTTATGATATTTCCCCCCCAAATTGGTATTCCCGGGAGAGTCTCCATAAAAGACTATTCTCTATTCAAATAAATTAGGGGAATACTTTATTTGTTATGTCACTCTTGAAGAATTATAATACATGTTAGCATATTGTGGTAGAGTTATTAGTTAATAATATTCTCCTTGTGTATTTACTTGGAGGGTCCATGAGATAAAGCTTAGATCTGTACCTTTCACACGGCAGATGATCAATATAAGGGATTCTTCTAATATGACATGATACCTTTAAGAAGTACTAATTTAATTTTTCTATTTGTTCCATATTTTAGCAGGAGTATAAAATTTGTTGCATACACTTGTATAGCAACCTTAACATACAAATACAGGTAAAAATGATCATTATGACCATTATTATCATCTTTTTCTGTGCTGACAAGGAAAATATTATGTACTTTGTACCCAGATCTGCAAGGACTATGCATATAAAAGAATGCAAAGGTAAGAATGAGAAGCAGACTGAGAGTGAATCAGTGCGATGACTCTGACTCAGTAAGGCTATTACTACATTCGTTCAAGGCCTTGTCACCATCTGTTATTCACTTTTTTGCTAAATTACAAAAATTTCCCTGTCTATTGGTGTCTCCTTCATCCATATTTACATAGACTTGGGTCTCTTCAATTAAAAAAAAAGTTTAAAACCTTCATCTACCCTTTCTTCCACCTGTTCCAGCTTTTTTCTTCACAACCAAGGGTCTTGGAAAGTTTGACTATATTTGTTGCCTCCCTTGCTTCACCTCCCACTCATTTCTCAACCTCTGAAAACACAGCTCGTATCTTCTAATTCTATCGAAACTCTCATTAAAATCATCAACTACCCAAGTCACTTAGTTATATATCAGCTCTCAATTTATTTGGACCCTAAACTTCCACTGCATCAACTACCCAAGTCACTTAGTTATATATCAGCTCTCAATTTATTTGGACCCTAAACTTCCACTGGAAGAGTTAAACACCCTCCCCACAGGCACACTTTTTCTTTACTGAGAATGACAGAGACTCCTAGTTGTTCATCAATAATGTTTCCTTTTTTCCCCTGGACATATATCTGGGCTACATTTCCCAGTCTCTCTTATAGTTGAGTCAAATGCTGGTGGCTGAATTCCAGAATGTAAGTGGAAGTGATGCATGCCATTCTTGAGTCAAAGTTTTTAAGAAGTAGGTAGGTCTTTTCATGATCTTTTTTTCCCTTCCCAATTCTATTGACTAAATGAAAATGTTAGCAAAGCTTTAAAGCATAGTGGATCCCTGACATAGAATTAATATCTTGGAACTTAGGTTCCTGAGTGAATACATGGAGGAGAGCCACTCAAGAACTAGGAACGTTGATCCAGATTGATTTACAAATGAAAAACAAACCCCTTTAGTGTCTGAAACATTATTTATTTTAGATGTATTTGTTACAGCAGTGTAACTTACTCTACTAATAATTAAAGTGGAGTAATGTTATAATAAAAATCTAAAATACATGGCAATGGTTTATCATTTGATTGTCAGAAATTGAATAGACAGCTGTCAGAAACCAGAGATTCCTGTTGTTAAAAGAAAATGTCTGATAAAACTGTTACCTGCAACAATGGGAATGCAGAAGAAATAATTTTGTAACCTGCATCATTGGGCAAAAAATTTTTAAAAAGCCAGGTGTTAATGTCTGTTGACCAATTCTGGTATATTTCAAGGATTCTAAGAAAGAGATAAACTCAAGCAAGAATTGCAAAAAAAAAAAGGGGTGGGGAGAGGAAAGAGAGAGAGAGGATCCAGAAACAGGAGCCTCACAGAGATAAGTTATTTATTTCTGGACCCTAAGTAGCAGAAAATAACAGAAAGATGTTAAATAACAGAAGAACCCAGAAATTTCTCTGTTAATCAAAAGGACTAGGGTTTATAGCATAATTCAGATAGTGTTGCCTTCCTAGCCATGGCTATTGTTCAAGATGGCCTCTAATTAGTCAATAGCAAGTTGAGAGAAAGAGGTAGAGGGTAAGAAATGAATAAATAAATCAGGATTTAAGAACATGTCAAGGGAAGAACTTTGGGTTTGGTTACTGGCTCTTAGAACTGGCTGAAAGCAAACGGACCTTAAATCATATATCCAGGATCAAATCAAGGAACTTTCTGTACTACCAGATCATGGCCTCATCTTTACTAAAGACTAAAGGCTGCTGGTTTACCATTCTTTTCTGTCTTGAATTGCATTTTTTATTGCAAGTAGCTTGTTCTTATTTCAGTATTTTATACTGAGTGTTTTATGTGTGTATATGTATATGGAGGGGTAATATGGAGTCAGGTAACTTATTTTCAGTTTTAATTTGCTGGATCAAAAGAAGACACATCTTGGCCTGGTGGAGGTGGCTTTATATAGCTCAGGACTTTGAGGCTTTGAGCTGGTTGTGGCAGATAAATGAGGCTTTGGGTTTCTTGCCCTGGGGAGAAGCATGTGATTTATATTTGGAATATCTCTGAAGGTGGTTGTGTAGGAGTTATTACATTTACACATTAATTTTTATTGCAGAATCAATGTCTCCTATGATGTGATGATTAGTCACTCAGTCCCTCATTTCCTAGTCCAGAGGTGAACCCATCAGTCAGGGTGACTCATTAGATACATCATCATTCTAAACTCAATGACTAGTTCATGGTGAAACACCTGTCTCAAATAGGGCCAATCAAGTCATTGTTTAAGGATTTATATGCTGGATATACTTAGGGTAACAAGGTACTAAGGATATAGAAAGAGAGAGTTCTTTTTCTTTTGTGATCTTTAGTGTTGAGGAAAATGTAGCACAGACTGAGGGCGCCATCTTCACTGTCAAATAAAATGAGCTTATCAAGAATGAAGCCCAAACAGTGGCAGACATAGCTGATAGACACAGGGAGAGAGACACAGTTCTTGTTAGTTGAACCTTTCAACTCGGCCTGAAATTAAAGCCACCCTCTGCACTTTCCAGTTTGAATAGCAAATAAATTCCCTCTTTTCCTTGATTAGTTCAGATGAAGTTTTGTGACTTGCATGGGAAAACTGCCTTAGTATTGGAGTTAGGAATATAAATCAGGTTGTCTGATCTCAACTGAAGACTCTTTTCTTCACCCTGTGATAGTTTATAAAATAGTTGTCACTTAAAAATAATTCTTAAAAAATCCTAATTATGAAATGCAGTAATAAAGACACTAATCAGGCATCAGACCAATATTTGCAGAGAAATGAGAACAGTTTTCTAATTTTTTTTTGAGAGAAGTGAAACTGTATGACCCTATGAAGTTGATAGAAAGTCTAATTACAGGGAGGTACTAGAATACTAAGGTATTAGTTTCTTGCTGAGTTCTCAACATAAGTTTGGTCAAAATCTCATGATGATGTTTGCAAACAGGCACCAAATAACCAAGAAGCATGAAGCTAGTGGGGCAGGGCAGTGGGAGGATCCCATCCTGAGATGGAGAGTAACAAGAGCTTAGATTTACATCAGACTGCCTAAGTTCAATGGCAACTCCTTTATATACCAGCTATTTGAATTTGGGCAAATTCTCTAACTTTCTAAGACTCTGCTTCCTTATACATAAAACAGTACATTCCTCACTAAGTTGTAGTAAAGATTAAAAAGATATATTCCATGCAAAGCATTTAGCCCAGTTTTAGGCACATAGCAAGAGCTCAATTTTTTTAGAAAAATTTTATTTATTGATTTTAGCAAGAGAGAAGAAGGCAGAGAAAGAGAGAGAGAGAGAGGACTATTAATCTGTTCCTATGTGTCCTGACAGGGGATCAAACCAGCAACCTCTGCACTTTGGGATGATGCTTTAACCAACCAAGTTATTTACCCAGGGCAAGAGCTCAATTTATATTCATTAGCAGTAGTATCATTTTGCTATTGGCTAGAGCAGGGGTCCCCAAACTATGGCCCCCCGCAACCACATGTGGCCCCCTGAGGCCATTTATCCAGCCCCCGCTGCACTTTCGGAAGGGGCACCTCTTTCATTGGTGGTCAGTGAGAGGAGCATAGTTCCCATTGAAATACTGGTCAGTTTGTTGATTTAAATTTACTTGTTCTTTTTTAAAATATTGTATTTGTTCCCGTTTTGTTTTTTTACTTTAAAATAAGATATGTGCAGTGTGCTTAGGGATTTGTTCATAGTTTTTTTTTATTGTCCGGCCCTCCAATGGTCTGAGGGACAGTGAACTGGCCCCCTGTGTAAAAAGTTTGGGGATCCCTGGGCTAGAGCAAACATTTAGATATGCCAGTCGGACTTCCAAGAACCTCAGCCTACAGAAAGACAGAACCCTGGAAGCCTAAGGGTAATGAGAGATACCAAGTGTGTTTGTTTAGGTCCTTTGGGAAACATGCCAAAATGGAACTTGAAGTGCAAGAGATTCATTTGGGACAGGGGAGTGCCTAGGAAAGGATAAGGGAGAGGAAACAGATGACACAGGTGTAAAATGGGTGCATCTCAGGATAGGTTTCTCCCACTGCTCTGCCTCACTGGGTTCATGCTTCTTGGTTATTTGACTTAATCAAACTTATTTTGGGGGCTTAGCCAAAGAATTTTCTAGTATTCTAGTGCCTACCTATAATTAGGCTTCTCACCAAGGGATGAGGATTGGGCAAGGAGAGCCTCAGAGTGCAATGCAGCCCGAGGAAGTCTCTGCCCAGAGCAATGTCTGTTTGTTAGAGGAGCCCCGTGTTGGCAGGAGCCTGGCTGCAGTGCCTCTGCTGGGCGCTGTCATTGGCTGGGAGCAGACTGGCCAGTGTGGTCTCAGAGAGAGTGCTGCTGCCCTGGGTCACCGAGGCGCAGCAGCTGCGGGCTGTCAGCAGCCTCCACTCCTCACAGCAGGTTCTCCCTTGAAGGGAGATCTGAGCAGTGCACTCCCATGGCTGCCTGCCACTCCTAGGCACATTTTCTGTGAATGTTCTTTCCCTCTCAGTTATCTCCAAGTACTTAGCAACCAAGGCAAATAAATAGCAACAAGGTTAGAAACAGACCTATTTCTCATCTTTCTGACAATTTCTCACAATCTACCTAGTTGGAGCCAATGTCATTGTTTGCTTATTATTATTATTATCTCTGTTGTTATTATTATTATTGTTAGTCTCCTAATTGATTTTCCTGCTTCTGTCCTGACCCTTGTTCAGTCTATTCTCAGCACAGATGCAGAATGTATCCTTTTGATATAAGTCAGACGGTAACATTCTTTCCTCAAAACCCATCAAAAGCTTCCATTTCATTCAGAAAAGTCCTCATGCCAGCCTGCCGCCTGGCCCTGTTTGACCTCCCATCATCTTTGGGCCTCCCCCCCTTATTACTTCTACCCTTGCCCACTGAGCTCCAGTCACACTAGCATTTCATGTTATTCCTGGAACAAGACTGGACAAGTGCTGAGCTCAGGACCACTTGCTCCTCCCTCTGCCTGAAAGCAGGTTCACATCTCACCTCCTTCAGGTCTTTGTTCAAATGCTACCTTTCAATGGATACCTCTACGAACTACCCAGTCTGAAATGGCAGTTTTTCTGTCCCCAGAAAATCCTTTCCAGCTTTATTTTTCTCTATAACAATGACCACTATCAAACACACAGTATTTTTTTTAACCTATTTTGTGAATTGCCTATCTATCCCACTAGAATGTAAGCTCTTTGGGGCAAGGATTTGGGTCTGTTTTGTACACTGCTATGACTTCTTGTTGACTGAATGATTAAATTCTGTAAACAGCAGTGGAAGGGATGGAGAAGAACCTGAGACTGTCCTGCTGACATAAAAAAGAAAGCACAGAATCTGGAGTCGGGCAGTCTGGGTTGGGTCTAGCTGCAGCACTTAACCAGTTCTGTGACTTTAGAAAAATCACCTATCCTGTGAGTGCCTCACTTTCCACATCTGTAAAATAGGGCTAACAAACATGTCACTCATTGTGAAACCTAATGGATGTGACAGACCTCCGCATGGGTGTCTTTGTTGTTGTTTCTACAGCTTGATACACAGTGTCATGTTGCAGTCTTCACACCAAGGTGTTGGAGTCATTTACAATTACTCCAGTGACATGGTACACATTGGGCTAGTTATCATTGCTCAAAGCTTGTGGACTCACCTCAGCTTTGCACTCATTTGCTCTGTCACCTTAAGCAAGGGTCCGGGCCTTAGTTTCTTTATTTGTGAAAAGATACGATGATATCAACCACACCTAGCTTGGCAGGTTGATGATCAAGTGAAATACAGTTTGTGAAATCCTTTTGAAAACTGGGAAATTCTACACAAATGCAGATGATTGGTGATGGTTGGTGACATGGCTTCCTGTGTCTGAGACTGGAATCCCCATTGGCATGGATGAAGACCCTGAGAAGAAGAATCATGACTAACATCATGTCTATATCCTTGCTTCTTCCAACCTAATATCACCTCCAACTCAACCATACAGCACATGTTTCTTCAGTGCTCACTGGCTGTTTGAGAAGCACAGATTTTGTATTTCCTTTGTATTTTTTCAACCATCTCTCCTTAATCTATTAGATCTGCCCTAATTTGGGGGTGGGTGCCATGTATTCATGGTTAAGCTACCCTATTATGGTTTTTAAATGGATATATAATGAAGGAAAATTAGAATAAAGGAAAATCTTGCTTGAACTAACATTACCTCAAGTTAGACCTCCACGTTAGTCTATGACTTAACACATAGATATGATAAAGAATTTACTCTTCAGTTCCTTAATTTAAGTGATACAGTTTTATGGCTCTGATTAACTCCTAGATGCTATTACCTCTGAGAGAAGGCTAGGCCTGCCTCTCACCATGACAGCTTGCTGTCTTAAATGGACATAACCAGGGCACTGTCATGTATACATGAAAAAAAAAGATGACCTACATACATAATGTTACAAAAGGATATTAAAAATACAATTTCAGCTATTTCTTTCAATTAAGGCAAACTCATCTGTGATTTCAGCCTCCCATTTGAAATAAAAGTCTGATGATAATTGGACCACAGAGCTATTCATCACTGTACTTCAATCTGGGAATAATTGTCTTTGTTCAATTAGGAATCTGCATTTTCATGCCAGTCTTCACAGATTATTTTGAATGGAGAATGCACTCTGATTAAGAGCTATCCCTCTTAGAAAAAAACAAAAACAGCAACCTGAACTCCTTATCTCCTTCTTGGATAGAACATTTTGTTTTCTTCTAACAGACTGAGAATAATATTATATTAATGACTTTTTAGACTTATTTATTTAGTATGATAAAAATCTCCTAGGGAATTTATATATGGAAGGCCTCCTTGAGATGATTCTCTAGAATTGGACTTCAAAAAGCATTGATTTGTTTGAGGTATTCAATTAATTTGTCATATTACAATGACTAGGTTTCCTACAAGGCAGAATCTGGCCACCACTGATTTTTTTCATTTATAGAATCACTCATTCTCTTAGGTGCTTTTTAAATACAAAATTATATAGAACTCTTATTTAAAAAAAAAACTTTGAGAATTAAGGATTGCATGCCTGTTCAATAGACTAGCGAAATAAAGGTAAAAAGTCAAAGAGTTTATGGGATTCTCCCAAGGTCACTCAGTGACTCACTCGTAAAACCAAGAGCTAATTGTGGGTCCAGCTGGCTCTAAAGCCCATGTTCTCTCATGCTTCTAGCACTTTTTTTATTATTAACTTAATACAGGCAAAGGACAATAATAAGAAGCATGTATGTTAAAAATGATAAAATGTTATTGATAAAAGTAAGAAAATGCCAACTCCGCAAATGTCTTTGCTATAATATAAACCATCCTATATTCAGCATTTCTGGATAAATATAAAAGGCCCACGATTATAAAACATATTAGCACAACAACAACTTCTTAAATGATGATGTCTTCTATAGTTTTGTATCTTTTAAACAAAATATTGTTTTTAAGTAAGAAAATGAATCACTAACTCTCTTAATAATCCCAAAAGGCGGATAGGATACATAGAACCTATATATTATAGACAGATCTCGTGTGTGTGTGTTTATGCGTGTGTGTTAACATACATATGCAAGTTAAAAAAAACAAACCATAAGTACAATAAATAGAACTCTGGCCAAACCTTTCATTATCCCCTTTAGAAACACTATACAGGTATTGTAAATCTCTACCTTTGAAGCAAAGTAATTCCTTCTTTTTAATAATACTCCTGTAAACCTACACATGAGTGTTTCCCCATTCTTTGTCTTTGACCAAGCTGTTTCATAACTACAAGAAGAAGAAAAGACTTACTTAAGCACCTGGATGGAAAGCGATAGCTAACCCAATTTTCCTTCTTGAAAATATAGAGTATTTGAGAGAGTTCAGGTCAAATGGGACTTGTAAGCAAAGGGGGCTGAAAACTTCTATGTTTCATGCTGAATTTGATTCTGGCTGTGGAGTGTTTGTTTGGGGCAGTGAGCTGGTGGGAGGAATGTAGCACATTCTCTTTTATCAACCTACTCCTGGAGGCTGTGGCAGGTGTGGAGATTATTTCCAATAATGCCTAGAAGCAATTTTCCCCACCTTCACAGGAACTTGCCGTCTGGCTTTAAGGGCCAGAGATAATTCAGCCTCTAAATGAGCTCAGCTCCAGGCCCTCTGGAACAAAAACTGATAAATGAGTCTGACTACTGATTACTCTGCTCCAAGACAGTGTCAATAACACATCAACATTTGACCACCCTGAAAGCCCGCTTCAGATGCCTTCAGAAGAGGAAATAGAGCTCTCATTAATTACCCTATCTCAAACTCAAGCACATTAGTTAAGGGGGGTCAAGCTTTATGAAGGCTAAATAGAAAAACTATAAATACATTTGCATAGTATGTAGACCTTTTCCATGTAACCTTTGATATCACACAGTAATATGCCAGATTTAATTTCAGCCTTGTAGGCTATAGAATGAATCATTTCACCCATGAACATTTTTCCCCCAGTAAAAATGATGACTAAAGCTGAAAAGTTACTCAGCTGCTGTCCCAGTAGAGCTCAAGCTCTATATCGATCAGGCATTCCCGATTCGATATCCCTGCACAGTGGGTCACTCCTGCTTAACAGCAGGACTGGCAGCCTCTTCAAGACTACTCTTGAGGTGGCTATGAGGATTCTACTTATCAGTGGCAAGACCAACTGCCATCAGAGGAAAGACACGACCGACACATAAGTTAGTTGCAAGAATCACACAGGCAGTTTATTACTCACAAATCCTTTTTGGCGTGCCTGGGTACAGCTTAAGAGGTTCCCGTCTGCATGCTCCTCTCAGCTGTCCTTAATCAGAGCAGCATGGAGACAATCCATGTTCAATGTTTGAGTCTGGGTGACTACCTCAGCAGGGGGTCCCCTTAGCTTTAGTGCCTTTTCTGGCCTACACCTTCTAACAGGTGTCAATCTATAGCAGGGGTAGTCAACCTTTTTATACCACTTTTGTATCTCTGTTAGTAGTAAAATTTTCTAACCGCCCACCGGTTTCACAGTAATGGTGATTTATAAAGTAGGGAAGTAATTTTACTTTATAAAATTTATAAAGCAGAGTTACAGCAAGTTAAAGCACATACCAAGTACTTTGTCAGATTTTTGCTTAGTTTGGCAGAATAAATCTTTATAAAACAACTTACTATAGTAAAATCTATCTTTTATTTATACTTTGGTTGCTCTGCTACCGTCCACCATGAAAGCTGGAATGCCCACTAGTGGGCAGTAGGGATCAGGTTGACTACCACTGATCTACAGGATTATCACCTCAAACTACCTTTTTGGGAGTTTTTTGTAGGGAGTCTTTTTATGTTAATCTACTGAAATGTTAAATCAAGCCACTTTTAAGGTATTCCTAGGGAAGCTTCTTGTTTATGTTAACCTACAGAGTTATCACATCAAGCCACGTCTTATCTATATATAACTTCACACACACACTAACTGAGCCCTGTGCAAAAGGCAGAGTCTGCCTGTCATATCTGTACATGCTAGATTAATTCCAGCATGTCTATCCAGACGACATAACTTAAATTTCCTTAATTGCTTTTAATATTATATCCTAATTATTTTTAAATATCTTCTATATTTTTCTATATTTCTATTTGTTTAATTCCTGTGAGGTCAGTTGGCAATGGAGGAAGGTCACGTGAGGAACCAGGCCCAGGAACTTTGGCTGGAACTGCCCACACCCATGCATGCCAAAAAAAACTTCCCAAGAGCCCTTTGAAAAAGAATGACTATCTTTCAGTCAATGAAATTTCACCAGATCATATCAACCCGACCACCCTACTGATGCTATAAATTATCCCCAAACAGGGGAGGTGGTATGACTTCTCTGGCTCCCATCTCATGGACCAGAGAACCTCGTCCAGGATGCACTCTACTAAATAAAACTTTTGCTATTCCACACTTGGTAAATACACCTTTCTTTCTCGGCATGGAAATACCTTACATTTGGTGCCGAAATCCAGGAGGAACTTGAAGCCCATCCCGCTAGGGCCGCTCCTCTCCCCTTTCCTTCTGAGGAAGAACCAGGATCTCCGACCTCCCACCCACTTAGATGCATGGTGCGGTAAGTCCCCTGCCTCCAGCCTCCCCTCAGTTCTTTCCTTCGAGATTCCTTGTTCATAATCATAGCTGCGTCAGGGACCTCTTATTTGTTCTGAGTGCGTGTGTGCCCGTGGAGACGTCCCAGACACACCCACTCTATCTAACCATCTGGTGACCAGAGCTTGAGTTGTGGGATGCCAATTCTCATCTCTGATCATTCCAAGGGCTGAGGGTGGCAGGAATCTAAACCTGACTCAAAAACACTCCTGGAGTAGTTTATCTGGAATCTCTCCCTCTCTAAAGAAGAAGAAACTGATCTTCTCCATCATGGCCGGGCCACAGAACCCACTGGATAATCAAACCAGGTGGCCTCCTGAAGGGACTTTCGATTTTAACATCCTCACCAATTTAACTATTGCCAAAGAACTGGGAAATGGTTAGAGATCCCTTATATTCAGGGCTTCTAGTATTTGAGCTCCCGTCCTAATCTCTGTGCCACCTGCTACATGGCGCAGGCCCTTTTTGGCCAGAGAAACCTCAGCTAAACCATCCACTCCTGATGTTTCCTCTTTCATCGAACCCCAACTCTCGCCCCCTCCTGCCCAACACCTGGGGGCACCCGTCTTTCAGGACCCCTCTGTGGACCTCTTCCGCTCAAATCTCTTCCCTCCAAGAAGCCCCCTCCCCTGCTGGCCAAGGACCCCTCCCTTCTCTGCTGTGTTCTTTTTTTTTTTTTTTTTTAATTTTTTATTTATTCATTTTAGAGAGGAGAAGGAGAGACAGAGAGAGAGAAGGGGGGAGGAGCAGGAAGCATCAACTCCCATATGTGCTTTGACCAGGCAAGCCCAGGGTTTCGAACCGGCAACCTCAGCATTTCCAGGTCGACGCTTTATCCACTGCGCCACCACAGGTCAGGCCTCTGCTGTGTTCTTAAGCCCCTCCCCTGTCAGGCCCTCCTTTGCTGGCCATTGGCCCTCAAGCAGGTTTGCAGGGCTCCTGACCCCATAGCCCAACCCCAGTCTTCTTGCAGGAAGGCCTGGCCCTGTCCTGCCTCTGGCTCTGGCGTTTCTGGCTGGATCTGGGTGCCATGCTCTCCAGGAGCCCCCCTCCTCTTATTCTCAACCCCCCAAACCCCTATTCAAGACCTGATGAGCATGGCATTTAAAGTTTTTAGTGGTAGCAACTAGTAGAAAAAGGCCAAGGCTACTCACCAGACCCACACGCAGCAGAAGGTAACATTCCAAACTCAGTCTTTTGTGGCAACCCTGAGGCCGGCAGAGCAACAGGGGCAAGGCATAGAAAGTTCCTGACCCAAGTCTGGGCCACAAAGAGGAACCCCACCAAGGAGCTAGCTTTAAGTGTGGCAAGGAGGGTCTCTGGTCCCAGCAGTGCCCCTGCCCGAGGCTGCCTACTAAGCCCTGCGCTGACTGCAAGCAGCCCAATCACTGGCAGAGCGATTGCCCCTTTTGGGCAACAGGCTCTTCCTTGGCGCCTCCACCTGGAGGACAAACCATCCAAATGGGAGGCCAAGCCAGCCAGGCGGGCCCATTGCTCAAACTCCTAGGCCTCATGGATGACTGATGCAGCCCAGACTTGAAGACCCCCATCACCCTCACCAAGCCCAGGGTAATGCTACAAGTAACAAGTAAGTCCATCTCATTTCTTGTGGACATGGGGGCTACCTTCTCTGTTTTTCCGTCACACTCTGAACCTCTAGTTTCCTCAAGGGTCTCAGTTATGGTGGTGGATGGGACCCCATACGGTAATATTGACTATTCCTACTGCAGCCAAGCTCCTAGGGCAAATACCTTGGTACCATGTCTCTCGCCTCAAACTTGCCCCCATGCAGGACTGCTGGCAGTTAGAACCACTGGGCCCTACCTGTCTCCAGTGCACTAAAAGGTTGGGATCTGCAGATCCTCCTGTTGCTTCTATCCCTCCCACTGGGAACCTGCCACCAGAGTAGTTAAAGCAGAAAGCAATGTTGTTCCATGTGACTGGCCTGATGGAAGAAAACATCAATGTCCTCAACCTTCTACAAGAGAAACTGTGCAAGAATCTCTCCTCCTACAACCCGCTTAACTCCTGATGGCAGGCACCCATCCTCACCTGGACTGCCCTTATCCTAGGTCCTCTTCTAATTATCAACATATTACTCATATTGGCTCCTCTTTTTTAAATACTTACAGGGCCGCATCCATGAGGTTTCTTGAGTCACAATCAAACAGATGTTCCTACACCCATATACGCGACTCCCTCAGAGCCACCACCTTCCGACCTCCCTTCCCCATGACGCCCCTAAACAGCAGGAAGTAGCCAGATGAATAGTGGCGCCCATATCTAACATAAAAAGTCGGAACGTGAGGTCGGTTGGCAATGGGGAAAGGTCATGTGAGGAACCAGACCTGGGAACTTTGGCTGGAACCACCCACACCCATTCACGCCAAAAAAAAAAAAAAAATTCCCAGGAGCCCTTTGAAAAAGAACAACTGTCAGCCAATGAAATTTCACCACGTCATATCAACCCGAGCACCCTACCGATGCTATAAATTACCCCCAAACAGGAGAGGTGGTGTGACATCATCTGGGATGCGCTCTACTAAATAAAGCTTTTGCTATTCCACACTTTGTGGCTACGCCCTTCTTTCTTCCTCTGCGGGAAAATACCTTACAATTACTATAACATATTACTGCAACAGCTGCCTAGCTAATAAGCTCTATGGCTTAAAAAACAAAAAACAAAAACAACTTATCTGCAACCAAAAGGAAGATGTAAAGCTGTGACATGAACAATTTAGACCAAAAGACAAAACTTTGAGAAAAATCGATATGTTCTCCTGTTTTAATGGGTAGAACTGGCTGTTAAAATAGATGTAATTGATCAAATAATACCTGAAATCTCTATTTGATCTTTTTCATGTGGCCATCACCACCTTGGAATATTTATTTTGCACAACCAGCATCAGGATGAAGAGAATGAGCAGTTTGAGGAGAAGAGAATGAGATCTTGGAATGCAAAGCATTCAGCACCGCCCTTTTCCCAGGGCCCCTGAGATCCTACAAGGCAATGACAAGATGGCATAATTCAATTAAGTGGCATGGCAATAAGTAAGAAAGTAAGCCCACAAGGCTTGATCTCTTGGGAAAATGTGAGCTCAAACATTTTAAAAGATATCTTATTAAAAAAGAGGGTCAATAAACTGAAGTTATCTCAGCTTGGGGAAATAAAACATATTTCTCTTGGGAAAATTGTTTCTCTTCTCTGGAGGAAACCTAGGGAAAGGAAAACCTCTTTAGGAGAGTAAACAATTCTCGTCCTCCTGAAATTGAAATAAAAGAGCCAGTATTTTGTAGTGTGGAAAGTGAGGAAGATGAGGCAATGATTAACATGCTGTGGGTTCTTTTCCCTATAAGTCTTATTTTCTACTATTCTCTTCTCTAGCAAGCAGAACTAAGTGATTGTGCATATACCATGTCATAACCCTGATTGGACTAGGATGGATATTGAATCTATGGTAGGAAATCTATTGGCTGATCAACAACCATTCAAATTCTTACTTTTGAGGAACTAAGGTCATGCTAAGCCAGGATAGTCAGTACTGACCACAACTAGATGCAAACCAAATTGAAGAAGAAACAGAGTGATGAGTGAAGAAGAAGTGAGAGGTAGCTGCTTCATAAAGAAATTAATAGGGCAGGTACCCACAGAGGCAGGGTTCAGTTCCCAGTTCCCTTCCAATGAGGCTCAGCTGTACCCAATTTTCTTTTTAAAGAACTATATAAAAGGACTCATATAACATTATAATACTTTTCATTTCCTTTGCTATATTTTTAGTTGAGCTATGTTCAATGGGTTTATAATTAATTCTTCAATCAGACAAAGAACAGCATGTAAAGATAGCATCCTTGGCATTTGAAGCATTTGAAGACTATAGAAAATTGAGAATAAGAAAAGAAAGGTTATAATATTTATTAAATATGTTCTGCCCTGGCCATGTGACGCAGTGGATAAAGCATCAATCTGGCCTGCCAGCAGTCATGACACCAGGTCAGGGCATGTAATGATTATAAAACTAAATAAAGTGAGTTGATGTCTCTCTCTTTCTCTCTCTCTCTCTCTCTCTCTCTCTCTCAAATCAGTGAAAAACTTTTAAAAAAGCTAAATGTGTTTTATGTACCAGACATTGCCGTAGGTGTGTAATATTTTAAGCAACTTTGTGTCTCAAGGACATTTTAATGTTAATCATAAAGATGAATTAAATGAGTCAGAGGACTTCATAAACTTGCCTAACATCCCACAGACTCAGGATTTAAGCTCAGGAAGGCCGGACCCCAGAGTCACTTCCCTTGTACTGCCACCAGATCCTGGAATAATGCAAATATTGTTTCCAAGTAACACCAAAGCTCTTGAAAACAGTCAAGATACAGGTTGCCATATGTAATAGTTGATTTTATGTGTCAACTTGGAGATTGTTTGTGGATGAAATTAACAGATAGATTGGTGAATTTTGAAATTTTAGCTTAGTTCTTTTAGCTTTGGATGGGCTATTAGAAGTTTGCCTCTAAACTATGAATATATAGTTTAGAAATCAGCCAGAGATTTCTGCAAAGTTTATATGCAGAATGTAGTGCTCTGTCTCTGTTCTATTCCCCCAGAGAAACTTGTTTTCTACTTCTTCAAACCAGTGACCTTTTGGCTTACTCTAAAAACAGAAAACTCACACAGTGCCACTTCTTTTTTCCAAGTGTCAGCTGCCCTCCAGAATCTGCCTATTTTGGGTGACTTTCCAGTGCAGCTAGGTAATTATTCTTTACAAATATTGATCAACTTACGACCTATGCAACTTACGACCATTCGACTTTACAACCACAATTGCTAGCCACGACTGCTCCGCATCTGGCAGTGCAAGCGTTGCCCAGCTGGGTGTACGACAGTGCGGACCAGCTTCCGGCAGCACTACCATATATATCCGCGTGCACCATTTCAACTGTTATCCCAGACTGGATATAGCAATTTGTGTTTTGTGTCTTGGATATTTTTCATCAAACCCCTCCCAAGATGTCTACCAAGAGGAAATTGTCTTTGCAAATATTAAACCAGTTGTACTGGTAATGCAATGTTTTACTTAAACTTGACAAATGTAAAACTAAGAAACAAAATGGTGTAGAGATGATACAATTGGCATAAAATAAAGAAAATTACTATATATAACAATAATGAAAGAAAATTATGATAAAATATGACTTAAAGATTTTTATAACATCATTTCACAGTACTGTACATATAGCCTACTCAACTTATGACCAAATCATGTTACGACCAGTCTGTCGGAACCAATCGTGGTCGTAAGTTGAGCACTAGCTGTGTATTCTTTCCAGAGTTTGTATTGCTATTTTAAGAGGATTATTCAGAGAGTAATGGCGGGGTAGGAAGCAATACCGATAAATCTCCCCCAAAACTCAACAAGATCTTCAATCAGAAACAGAAAAACCTATACTTGGAGCTTCCAGATGCTTCGCAATACACCCGAAGGTATGATTGAGTGAAAAATTGGCTAAATATATAACCAAACCCCGAAGGAAATAGGGAGTAAGAAATGCTCCGCCTTCCTCACTAACCTAAACAGGGCGGCTTTCTCTGGTAACTGTGAATATAGAAACTGAGGCGGGCAAAGGGGGTGAATAGATCCAGGCCGCCGCGGCACAAACGGCCGAACCAGGCTGTAGCACACAGATCCAAGCCGAGGAAAATCTGATCCTGTGGCAACCTGGGCAATACAAGCTAACACTCGCGCCAAACCCAAACAAAGAAAGACAAGCGGAGTGGCCATTTTACCCGGTCTCCTGGTCGGTGCGCAGTTAGTGGGCGAGAATTTCTTCCTAGGCCCCGAGAGTGGGTGCCCGTGTTGCCCCACGGAGAGGCAGGGTCAGAGGCCTTTCTGTGGGCCGAGGACAGAGTCTCTGGGCAGCCCCAGCGCCCTGGGAAAGCCACGCACGGGAGGGAGTGAGAACTAATTCCAACGGTGGAGATTTTCCGTGCTGGAGGGTGTTTCACTCAGAGGGAACCGTGGCCGGCCTCATATCCTGGTTTGCGCGCGCAGATAAGGAGTGATTCCTCCGAGTGCCTCGGCAGTGCGCGCCCGTGTTATCGCAGAGAGGGGCAGAGTCAGGGGCCTTTGTGTGGGCCAAAGCGGAATCTAGAGCCGCCCCAGCACCTTGCAAAAGCTGCACACGGGGACGGAGCGAGACTCAATTCCAACGCTGCAACTTTTCCCTGCGGTTGGGGGTTTCACTCAGAGCGTGAGACTGCTGGCTGGATATCCTGGTCGCAGACAGTGAGTGAGAGTTTCCTCCAAGCGCCCCCCAGAAGTGGGCGCCCGCTTGTGTTACCGGACAGAGTGGCAGAGCCAGTGGTCTTTGAGTGGGCGGAAAGCCCGCCTGATTATGCTAGCAGCTCTGACTGACTGAGCCTTACCCAGAGCCCTGTGCTGAGTGGAAATAGAGTGGGCAGTGGCCAGCTCTTTGAGCCTCTTACTATCCAGGCAGAGGCAGCAGCAACCCCATAGCTGGATTATCAGGCTACTAATTGAGGAAGGAAAGACTAGGAGAAAGGCTCCAGGAACACGGACTCTCTCACTGTCGGAGCCTATAAATGCTAATGAGCCTCGACTCCCACGAGACTAAAGCACAATACATGACATTGCCATAGAGACTTATCAACTGCAAACCTCTACCTGAGCGTGCCAAAGGGGCAGAACCCGGGGTACAGAGTCACCGACCAGGAAGAGGGAGAGAAAAGAAAAAGCAAGAAGATAACCTCTCAAAATCAAGAATAATCTGCAGACTTTATAACCTATCCCATTTTATTATATTTGTTCGTTTGTTTCTCTTATCTTCATTCTTGATACTTTTTTTCCTCCTCCAATTTGGCCGATTAACTCTCTACTGGTCTTACTCTCTCCTCTCCTTGAACTACACTACCCATAAGTGTTACATCTCCCATTATCTTTTCTCTTCTCTTCCTTTCTCTCTATGAGGGTTGCACTCCAAAACTCTTAACTCTCTCTCTCTCTCCTTTCTTTTTTCTTCTTTTAGTGGTTCCCTCTTTTTTTTTCTCTCTCTCTTTCTTTTCTCCCTCTATATTAGTTTCTTCCTTTCTCCTTTACATCTCCTCTCATTCAAACCTCAATAACAAACAAATTATCTTATCTGGGACTCAAACCTATGTTTGTGGCATTTTGGGGGGTTTTTACTTCACCTTTTTAACTCACTAGCAGTGCTCCCATCCCTGGCTCTCCATATTATCTAGTTCTTGTTCCACTAAATACAATAGTAAGTTTTTAATTTGTCCCCCCATTTTTCCGTTTTCCTCTTATTCCTCTCATCATAACTCTTAGACAACCAACACCTAAAAGCAAATCATTTTATTCTTGACCCAAATTTTTTCCTTATTTGCTTTTTGTGGGTCCATACGCTCTTTTTTTTTTTTTCTTTTTTTCTTTTTTGCCCCTTTATTACTTTTCCCCAATTCAGGCCCTCCATCACAGGCATTGTTTGTTATAACTCACAGTCCACCACAAGATTTTCTCAAGAAAGAGGGGAGAGGAGAGGAGAGGAAAAAAGGAGGGGGGGAATAATTTCCTTTTTTTTTAAATTTTTATTTTATTTTATTTTTCTTTATTTTATTATTAATTTTTTAAAAAAACAACTCTTTTCGATTTTTTATTTTTTTATTTTTTTTAACTTTTTATTCTTTATTAAATCTCATTAATACCATCAACAAAACCACCCTCAGATGCCATTAAGGAAGAGAAAATCGAATATCATGGATACAAAAGAAAGAGAGGTAACACAGCTAGATGAGGAAAAATCTATGGAGAAAAAATTTAATATATTGGAAACCTTGGAGCTAAATGACAAAGAATTCAAGATAGAAATACTAAAAATCCTCCGAGATATACAAGAAAACACAGAAAGGCAATATAGGGAGCTCAGAAAACAACTCAATGAACACAAAGAATATATGTCCAAGGAAATTGAAACTATAAAAACAAATCAAACAGAGATGAAAAACTCAATTCACGAGCTGAAAAACGAAGTAACAAGCTTAGCTAATAGAACAGGTCAGATAGAAGAGAGGATTAGTGAAATAGAAGACAAGCAACTTCAGGCACAACAGAGAGAAGAAGAAAGAGACTCAAAAATTAAAAAAAATGAGATAGCCCTACAAGAATTATCTGACTCCATCAAAAAGAATAACATAAGAATAATAGGTATATCAGAGGGAGAAGAGAGAGAAAATGGAATGGAGAACATACTCAAACAAATAATAGATGAGAACTTCCCAAGCCTGTGGAAAGAACTAAAGCCTCAAGTTCAAGAAGCAAACAGAACACTGAGTTTTCTTAACCCCAACAAACCTACTCCAAGGCATATCATAATGAAATTGACACAAACCAACAGCAAAGAAAAAATTCTCAAGGCAGCCAGGGAAAAGAAGAATACAACATATAAAGGAAGGCCCATTAGATTATCATCAGATTTCTCAGCAGAAACTCTACAAGCTAGAAGAGAGTGGACCCCAATATTTAAAGTCCTGAAAGAGAGGAACTTTCAGCCACGAATACTATACCCATCAAAGCTATCCTTCAAATACGAAGGAGAAATAAAAACATTCACAGATACAGAAAAGATGAGGGAATTTATCATCAGAAAACCCTCACTCCAGGAATTACTAAAGGGGGTTCTCCAATCAGATACAAAGAACAAAAAAAAACAGAGCCACAAGTAAAAGCTCCAAGAAGAACACAATAAAACCAAATTTAAACTGTGACAACAACAAAAAGAAAGAGGGGGAGAAGATGGAGATTAACAGTAGCAAAGGACGATGGAGTGCAAAAGTACTCACAAAATAGTTCGCTACAATGAACAGGGTAGGGACCCTTTTCATTACTCAAAGGTAACCACCATTGAAAAAACCACCACAGAAGCACATGAGATAAAAGAGATAGCAACAGAGGAAAGATGTATGGAATACAACCAAATAAAAACAAAAGATAGAAAAACGAAAGAGAAGGATCAAACAAGACACAAAACTAACAGAAAGCAAGATATAAAATGGCAATAGGGAACTCACAAGTATCAATAATTACACTAAATGTAAATGGATTAAACTCACCAATAAAAAGGCACAGAGTAGCAGAATGGATTAAAAAAGAAAATCCAACTGTATGCTGCCTACAGGAAACTCATCTAAGTAACAAGGATAAAAACAAATTCAAAGTGAAAGGCTGGAAAACAATACTCCAAGCAAATAACATAAAAAAAAGCAGGTGTAGCAATACTCATATCGGATAATGCTGACTACAAGACAGGAAAAGTACTCAGAGACAAAAATGGCCATTTCATAATGGCTAAGGGGACACTGAATCAAGAAGACATAACAATTCTTAATATATATGCACCAAACCAAGGAGCACCAAAATATATAAGACAGCTACTTATTGATCTTAAAACAAAAACTGACAAAAATACAATCATACTTGGAGACCTCAATACACCGCTGACGGCTCTAGATCGGTCATCCAAACAGAGAATCAACAAAGACATAGTGGCCTTAAACAAAACACTAGAGCACCTGGATATGATAGACATCTACAGGACATTTCATCCCAAAGTGACTGAGTATACATTTTTCTCCAGTGTACATGGATCATTCTCAAGAATTGACCATATGTTGGGCCACAAAAACAACATCAGCAAATTCAGAAAAATTGAAGTTGTACCAAGCATATTTTCTGATCATAAAGCCTGGAAACTAGAATTCAACTGCAAAAAAGAGGAAAAAAATCCCACAAAAATGTGGAAACTAAACAACATACTTTTAAAAAATGAATGGGTCAAAGAAGAAATAAGTGCAGAGATCAAAAGATATATACAGACTAATGAAAATGACAATACGACATATCAGAATCTATGGGATGCAGCAAAAGCAGTGATAAGAGGGAAGTTCATATCGCTTCAGGCATATATGAACAAACAAGAGAGAGCCCAAGTGAACCACTTAACTTCCCACCTTAAGGAACTAGAAAAAGAAGAACAAAGACAACCCAAAACCAGCCGAAGAAAGGAAATAATAAAAATCAGAGCAGAAATAAATGAATTAGAGAACAGAAAAACTATAGAAAAAATTAATAGAACAAGGAGCTGGTTCTTTGAAAAGATCAACAAAATTGACAAACCCTTGGCAAGACTTACCAAGGAAAAAAGAGAAAGGACTCATATAAACAAAATCCAAAATGAAAGAGGAGAAATCACCACGGACACTGTAGATATACAAAGAATTATTGTAGAATACTATGAAAAACTTTATGCCACTAAATTCAACAACCTAGAAGAAATGGATAAATTCCTAGAAAAATACAACCTTCCTAGACTGAGTCAAGAAGAAGCAGAAAGCCTAAACAGACCTATCAGTAGAGAAGAAATAGAAAAAACCATTAAAAACCTCCCCAAAAATAAAATTTCAGGCCCTGACAGCTATACCAGCGAATTTTATCAAACATTCAAAGAAGACTTGGTTCCTATTCTACTCAAAGTCTTCCAAAAAATTGAAGAAGAAGCAATACTTCCAAACACATTTTATGAGGCCAACATAACCCTCATCCCAAAACCAGGCAAGGATGGCACAAAAAAAGAAAACTACAGACCAATATCTCTAATGAATACAGATGCTAAAATACTAAACAAAATACTAGCAAATCGAATACAACAACATATTAAAAAAATAATACATCATGATCAAGTGGGATTCATCCCAGAATCTCAAGGATGGTTCAACATACGTAAAACGGTTAATGTAATACACCATATCAACAAAACAAAGAACAAAAACCACATGATCTTATCAATAGACGCAGAAAAGGCTTTTGATAAAATACAACACAATTTTATGTTTAAGACTCTCAACAAAATGGGTATAGAAGGAAAATATCTCAACATGATAAAGGCCATATATGATAAACCATCAGCTAACATCATATTAAATGGCACTAAACTGAAGGCTTTCCCCCTTAAATCAGGAACAAGACAGGGTTGTCCACTCTCTCCACTCTTATTTAATGTGGTACTAGAGGTTCTCGCCACAGCAATCAGACAAGACAAAGAAATAAAAGGCATCCATATCGGAAAAGAAGAAGTAAAGGTATCACTTTTTGCAGATGATATGATCCTATACATCGAAAACCCCAAAGAATCCACAAAAAGACTACTAGAAACAATAAGCCAATACAGTAAGGTCGCAGGATACAAAATTAACATACAGAAGTCAATAGCCTTTCTATATGCCAACAATGAAACAACTGAGAAGGAACTCAAAAGAATAATCCCCTTCACGATTGCAACAAAAAAAATAAAATACTTAGGAATAAACATAACAAAGAATGTAAAGGACTTATATAATGAAAACTATAAACCAATGTTAAGGGAAATTGAAAAAGATATAATGAGATGGAAGAATATACCTTGTTCTTGGCTAGGAAGAATAAATATAATTAAGATGGCTATATTACCCAAAGCAATATACAAATTTAATGCAATTCCCATCAAACTTCCAATGACGTTTTTTAAAGAAATAGAGCAAAAAATCATCAGATTTATATGGAACTATAAAAAACCCCGAATAGCCAAAGCAATCCTCATGAAAAAGAATGAAGCTGGGGGCATAACAATACCTGACTTCAAACTCTATTATAGGGCCATGACAATCAAAACAGCATGGTATTGGCAGAAAAATAGACACTCAGATCAATGGAACAGAATAGAAAGTCCAGAAATAAAACCACATATATATAGTGAAATAATTTTTGATAAAGGGGCCAACAACACACAATGGAGAAAAGAAAGCCTCTTCAATAAATGGTGCTGGGAAAACTGGAAAGCCACATGCAAAAGAATGAAACTGGACTACAGTCTCTCTCCCTGTACAAAAATTAACTCAAAATGGATCAAAGATCTAAACATAAGACCTGAAACAATTAAGTACATAGAAGAAGACATAGGTACTCAACTCATGGACCTGGGTTTTAAAGAGCATTTTATGAATTTGACTCCAATGGCAAGAGAAGTGAAGGCAAAAATTAATGAATGGGACTACATCAGACTAAGAAGTTTTTGCTCAGCAAGAGAAACTGATAACAAAATAAACAGAAAGCCAACTAAATGGGAAATGATATTTTCAAACAACAGCTCAGATAAGGGCCTAATATCCAAAATATACAAAGAACTCATAAAACTCAACAACAAACAAACAAACAATCCAATAAAAAAATGGGAAGAGGATATGAATAGACACTTCTCCCAGGAAGAAATACAAATGGCCAACAGATATATGAAAAGATGCTCATCTTCTTTAGCTATTGGAGAAATGCAAATCAAAATGGCAATGAGATACCACCTCACACCTGTTCGATTAGCTGTTATTAGCAAGTCAGTAATAGCAAATGTTGGAGAGGCTGTGGAGAAAAAGGAACCCTCATACACTGTTGGTGGGAATGTAAAGTAGTACAACCATTATGGAAGAAAGTATGGTGGTTCCTCAAAAAACTGAAAATAGAACTACCTTATGACCCAGCAATCCCTCTACTGGGTATATCTCCCCCAAACTCAGAAACATTGATACGTAAAGACACGTGCAGCCCCATGTTTATTGCAGCATTGTTCACAGTGGCCAGGACATGGAAACAACCAAAAAGCCCATCAATAGATGACTGGATAAAGAAGATGTGGCACATATACACTATGGAATACTACTCAGCCATAAGAAATGATGACATCGGAACATTTACAGCAAAATGGTGGGATCTTGATAACATGATACGAAGCGAAATAAGTAAATCAGAAAAAAACAGGAACTGTATTATTCCATACGTAGGTGGGACATAATACTGAAACTAAGAGACATTGACAAGAGTGTGGTGGTTACGGGGGGGAAGGGGGAATGGGAGAGGGATAGGGGGTGGGGAGGGGCACAAAGAAAACAAGATAGAAGGTGACAGAGGACAATCTTACTTTGGGTGGTGGGTATGCAACATAATTGAATGACAAGATAACCTGGACTTGTTATCTTTGAATATATGTATCCTGATTTATTGATGTCACCCCATTAAAAAAATAAAATTATAAAAAAAAAAAAAAAAAAAAGAGGATTATTCATATAAGGGCTACTCGGTCACGACCAAAAGTGGCAGGCTAGCTGGACTGTTTGAGACTAACATTTGCAAATAAACATGTATACAAACCTCTTGGGAAGTATTCTTTCAGCTTTTCAGGAACAAATATACGTATATTTTTTAGCAAGAGAGAGAGACAGAGAGTACAAGGGAAATACATAGACCCTTTGATCCGAAAATATTAATAAGGCCTCTGGGAAATCCAGCTGTTGTAACTTTAACTCAAAAGTATCCAATGTCAAGTAAGGACAGAAACCTTTTTCATTCTATATAACCATTCATAATATTTCCATGTGACATATTTTGCAAAATGCCTGGCAGAAACTTGAAGATCTTTTTTAACTTCAAAATTCTGTAAGTTTATGCTTGTATCAATATTAATAATCTATAAAATTATATAATTAATTATATTTTATCATCTAGCTATATATTATAAAATAATGTTAAATAATAAAATAACCATATATTAATATATTATATACAATGTATATAAGTTATACTATGTATTTATATCTTATAAAGGTATCAACCTTTTTTTTTCTTTTTTAGACAGGACAAGAAGGAAGGGAGAGAGATGAGAAGTATCAATTTTTGTTGCTGTGCCTTTGTTGTTCATTGATTGCCTTCTCATACATGTCTTCACCAGGAGACTCCAACCAAGCCAGTGACCCCTTGCTCAGCCAGCAACCTTGGACTCAAGCCAGCAACCTTGGGTTTCAAGCCAGTGACCATGGGTCATGACTATGATCTCATGCTCAAGCAGGCAACCTCGGGGTTTTGAACCTGAGTCATTAACATCCCAGTCCAATGCTCTATTCACTGTGCCACTACCTGGTCAGGCAGGTATGAACATTTAATCATTTTCCTTTAGCTTCATAGGAAGTCTGTCAGGCAAATATGAACATGGGAATTTTCCCTTTGAAGGATTTCTCTGCTCAAATAAGTTTGAAAAATGATATAACAGACTTGACAGGATTCCTTTAAAATTTTTCTTTTGGCATTCTTTTTTTCCTTAAGGTTTTTGTATGATACTTGTGTTTTTGCAGAAAAAGTAACTTTCGCTTTTTGATACTAAATCCTCTAGACTGAGAACTAGGTGACAATAACTCAATACTAGATGATACTCAATATAGCTCAAGAGATAATAGCCTCTAAAGATGGAAAGGTAAAAGAAATTTTTCTTCTGGAACAGACAGAAGAGGGAGGGTTTCAAAAAAAGATCTTTCTTTGCTGACAGTAGCTGGGGACAAGGGGATCCACACATGCTCTTTCATATATCTCTAATCTCTGTAGATGGGTGCTTAGCTATGTGTGATTGTATAAAGTATATGCTATGTCTCAGAGTTGCTTGGGATGAAGGACCAGACTTGTTTTTAAGTTGCCATTCATATATTTCTACTTTTGCAAAACATAATAAAAATAAAGTGCTAGAATAAAGAAATTTTAGTAAATAAAGTCATACAAAATATAAGGCCAGATACGGCATTATGAAACTTAGCAAACATGAAATCACATGGTTTAATCTAACTACCTATTCTCAGTTTCTGTATTTAATCAGCTCAAACCAGAACAAGCATTTTGGGAACTGGCACCAGCTCATGGGCTCCATGCTGAACAACATTTCTCTATAGCTTTTGCCTTTGCCACTAATTGAGTATGGAGCACATACTACCATTTATTGTAATTTATCTTTTTAATTTCCTTGATAGCAAGAGATACTGTGTCCTTGCAGTACCGAGGAGAAAACATTGTGCATATCAGGTGCTCAATGAATGTGCATGATGTTCATGTACTCGATAGCTAGATGATGATAGATAGATAGATAGATAGATAGATAGATAGATAGATGATAGATAGAGCTTTATAAAAAGCTTAACATTTTTTTTTCCTTTTATACTCCTTCTTGGCTCACAAATTTTGGAAGTTTTAACAAGGGAAAAAAAACCCTTTAGAGAATTTTTAAAAAACTATTACAAAGCATACTGTTTATCATGTATACAAAAGAATAGTTTTAGAAAGCTTTTAAATAAATTTCTTTTCTAAAGAAAAGATTTACCTACACATTAACAAACTTGAATGTAGCTTGTCTTGCTTTTAAAGATCTCGTGGGACAGAGATTTCAAAATTCCCCATAAGTGTCTCACTGTGACTTATGTTACTTTAAAACAACAATATATATCATTTTCTTAAAAAAAATTTTTTTTTTAAATCTGAGCTCCCCTGATAGGAAATAAAACTCAAAAAAGAAAAAGAGAGATCCCTAATTCATTTGATTTTAAGAGTTGGATTTTTTAATTTGCTTATTAAGTTCTAATAGCGAAAGATTGTCTTAAGTCTGATGCATTTTTTATGCAAAATGATCGCCTTTATTTCAGGCATTAAAGAGCGGAAGGATCTTTAATAAGTTACTCTGTGATTTGCTAGTAGCAAGAAATATTTTTTTTAGTGCAATATGGTTATTTGTTACAAAGTTATGTTAGCAAAAAGATGTCTGTCGACATGAGCCCTTGACATCATGTCTTTGACAGCAGGATTCCCTGAGAACTGTCAGTCAGACTGCCCAGAGCTCAGTCTAGCTCTACCTCAAGGCAGGGAAAGGTAAGTGTGTCTTAAATTCTAGGATACCCAGTTTAGACATGTGCTCCATTGAACTCTTTTTTCATAGTGTCTTGTGTTCTCTTTACTTGCTCCATTTTCACTTCAGGATAAGCTGATCCACTGTCTTGCATTTGGACTGCAGCTTAGTGTCCTGTACAAAATATTTGTTAGGATCATAAACAAGAAAACAGATTGGTTGGAAAGCAAAGACTCAAATATGCCTATGCAATGATAAAGAGTAAGCTAGAACAATATATTTGCATCTGAAATGCTCATATCATAATTTGAAAATATTCATTCAAGTTTATGAAAGAAGTCTGCATCCAAGTCAATAGGCAAAAAAACCCAAGTAGCTCATCCGAGAGAGAATACAAATAGGAAACAAATGAAAAAAAAAAGTAATCCTTGTTAATGGTCAAAGAAATAGAAATGAAAGAAATTGACAGTAAAAGATATCAATTTAGAAATTTATTACAAATTAACATTCAAATAAATTGCCTGTTCGAAGGGAAATGGGACAATTCTCACACTTCTGATACCATTCTAAATGGGCAATTTACAAATTAATAAAACATGGGAAAAACTATAAAGCTACCCATACCACTTGGGTCTAAGAAAACCATAGAGGTTTTTATTCTAAAGACACAACTCAACAGAATCAAATAGCTAAAGCATGGAGATAGTTACTGTAACTAAAGAAAGAAACTTGTCATAAAACAAAGGAAGGAAGTTTAACTAGGCAATAAAAATACTTGATCACGCCACAGAGAGATCTACAACGGGGATCATATATAAAATGAGCATCAAAAATGCAAGAACGGTTCCACCTCTTTAAAAAAGTGTATGTCTTTAGTGAATTGCAAAATTTAAAATATGCAAGTTGTTTTTGAGTGATCTGTTAAAATCTCCCCCACCCTCATTCTTTTTCTTCTTCTTTTTTTTTTTTTTTTTTTTTACTTTACTTTTTTTGCAAATTCCTTAACTTGGATTATTTGTTTGCTATGTATGATCTCCCTTAATGTTTTGTTTTTGTTTTTGTTTTCCAAGGGAGAATGAAGGAAAGGCTGAGTCTCTGGAGAAGACCCTGCTCCGCCTCCCCCCCCCCCCCCACCTTGCAGTCAGCCTTTTGCCCACACTCAATTTTCCCCAGCCCTGTCAGCTCCTTTTTGGAGGAGGTGATGTGTAGCGCTAATCCTGTCTGCTAGCTGCCTCCCTATTCAGGAGGGTATGCAAATACTTTCAAACCAGAGATTTTAGACCTATTCACGGCCCAAGACAACACACTTTTCATTAGCATTTGAAGTGCGAGGGCTGAAAAAGGGGAATGGACAACTTTTTTTTCCTCTTTCTTTTCTTTCTTTCTTTCTTCCCCCCCTCCTTTTGGCTCGAAGCTTTGGGGAGACTTGAAAATGTACGTTGTTCATCCCTTCGCATACACCAGCGCTGGCGCTGAACTTCAGAGGGACGCCTTGACTGCCCTCAGGGGAAAGCATTCAGGGGGATTTTTACACATACATAGAGGGCCACCGCCTGAAATGAATCACAGAATGGAGGTGGCAGAGATGACGCGAGTGGAGTTCAGCGGGCTAAGCTGCGCGTCCAGAGGCATGAATTTCAATCACGGTTTATTTTCTTCTCGCCCTGGTCTCACATGAATCTCTGTTTCTTAATCTTCAGCAAGGAGGAGGGGGGCGTTGGGGAGACGCTGCACAAAATTTTAAAATGCAAGGCAGGTCTCTCAGAAAACAGCCCGCTGGAGGTGCTGTGTCTGCAGCCCAGCGGTATGAGCCTGGTGCTCTGAAATCTAGGTCACAAGTTCAATCCCCTTCTGGGTCAGTTGGCTTTTCTCTGTTCCACAGCCGCAAACTAAAGGCCTGAGCCCCTTTATTCAGGCCGAAATGTCTAACAAAATGTGTGCCCTTGGTCACTGCACAAAACAGCCCAGCCAGAGACTAGCAAATCCATCCTCCACTGTGGGGGACCCTCAGGAAGCAAGCTGTCAGGGAGGCTGTGGGGGGAAGTGAGTGCAGGAGATAGCCGGATACTGGAGAGGAGCCCAGCCTTGTAACTTACTGTGTGACTCTGGGTGACTTATTTAACCTTTCTGAGGCTCAGCTGCAGACAGATAACTACTACTTAGGGTTGTGGTGATTCCATGTGTTAGTGGACCTTAAGAAATGAATGCTGTGCCTGGCATGAACGCAGCACACAGTCAAAATCTGCTAGAATTGTTACCACCAATCCCCATAGTAAAAGGGTGCTGTAAGGCAGTTTGGGGCTATCTGGAGAATGACTGTGCTTGTGAATGTTAAGACAGAGTGGTCCCCAGCTGATATCAGCAAACACTATGGAGTGCCTGACATATATCAGGTACCATGATAGACTTTTTTTTTTTTGAGGAAAGGAGTCATTAAAAATAACAAATCCCACATGAATCTTGTCCTAAGAAATTTACTGAGCTAGATAACCCAGCTATAAATTCTGGCTCAATTAATTAACCAACGGGATTAAAATGGATCAGTTAACTTTTTAGTGCCTTAATTTTCTCATCTGTAAAACGAGGATAACTAGTCATGAGAAAGAGTTGTTGCAAGATGAAATGAGTACTGTAAGTAAAGCACAGTATTTATAGCAAGCCTTTACATGAGTGAATATTTGTATTTGTATTGCTATAAGAAATAAAACATATTTTTGCCATTCTTTAGCTTTGAAAAAGTTACAGTGTTCTATTGCAAGCCAGATCACAGCCTTGGTTTTATTGATTTGTTTAACAATTTGACTACAACCTGTCTTCCTAGTCTTGCTATTGCACCTCCACACCACACTGCCTTGTTCTCAACACACCTTGCAGTTCACTTACAATGATAGATTCACTATTCCTTGATGCCTCCTTGCTTTTGTGTTGTCCTTGAATACACCGTTGTATGTGTCTGTCCTGTATAGGCTTCTCCTCTCTTATTTGTCCACATAGGGAACCGATGTTCAAAATGTCCTTCCACTGGGAAAGCCTCCTAGAGCTCTTTAAAAAATTCCCCGTCTCCTCTAACTACAGGTTATATGCCCAAGGATAAGTAACACAGGCACAAAGCCTATTGAAGTGTATCTACTTAATGCAAAGACACATTTTAAGAAAATAGTGAAAATTAGTTTCCTGGTGGCCTTTCACTGGGAGACAGTCGCTCTGCCTTTTTCCATTGGGTAGAGCAGAATGGAAAGATACAAGGAAAAGAGTCAACATCAGGTTCTGTTTATAATGTCTTCTACCATCCTCCAGCAAGTGCTAACCCCTTATTTAGGAAGTCTAGCTTTGTGCCCATAATTTCATTTTGTACTTGATTCTTATCATGGATGCTTTTTTAAAAGATGAAGTGAGTGGAGGGGAAACCTTGAGCTCACTCTTGAGTAGATTTGGCAATTGGTTTTATTTCAAGATCTCAGTGATGACTGAGAAGGAGTGAACTGAGAAGGACTGCTAGACCGAGATTGTACTTAGGGTCAACAGGAAAGAGTGCTGTGGTTGATTAATGATGTCTGCATGGGTGTTAGGAAGGAGAGTGGTTGCACTTTTATGAAAACCCTGCCTGAGAGTTATAATATGTTCCTAATACCACTGGTCAAATATTTTATCTAGAAGTTTGAGGTCACCCGAAATGGGTTCCTCCATGTTCCCTCTTCTCTACCTCATTATTTACTTGTGTTTCCACTTTCCTTCTTTTATTGAAAAACTATTTTAAGGGAATAAAATGTTTTTTCTGTAAAGCTAACTTTCCCCTCCCATCCTTAATCCAATTCCTTCCCATCTGCCCTCAATCTGAAAGAAATAAAAACTGCACATGCGTATACCCATTGTGTCCTTGGATAAATTCATCTGAGTATATAATGCCATCTCAAAGTGAACATGTCCAAAACGATAATCTTATGCTTTCCCCAAAAGTTGTTCCTCTTCATTATCTTCACCACATCTGTGAACAACAATATTACTCTTTTAACTGAGCAGGCCACAAACCTTGGAGTGGTCTTTGACTCTTTATTTTTCCTCAAACCCCACACCTAATCCATCAATCGACAAATCCTCTTAACTCTGTATTTTCAAAGTGCATCTGAATCCCAACTCTTCTCATCTCCAACACAACCTGAGTTCAAGCTACCACCTTCTCTCACCTGGATTAAGGTAATGGCTTGTGAACTAGTATCTCTGTTTCCATCCTTGTTTCCTATGTCTGTTCTCATCACAGCAATTATGGTGATCCTGTTTAAATATTAGTCAGGTCTTACCATTCTTCTGTTAAAATACTTTCCTTCATTTTCCATACTTTTCAGAAAAAAAGCCCTATTTTCTCATAATTGTTTGTAATTTAGGACTTCTCCTCATCTATTAATACTCTCTTTTTTCTTTTTTCTTTTTGTCACGCTGGCTCCCTACTGTTCCTGGGACATACAAACCTCACTTCTACCTCAGACCCTTGGCACTTGCTGTTCCAATGACCAGAATGCTTTCTCCCTAGATAATCTACTTGGATGTTTCCCTGATCTCCTTTAGTTCTTTGCTCAGATATCACTTTCTCAGTGAGTTCTTCTTAAACCATCCTGCTTAAAATGACTCCCACCCTTGCACTTCCTACCTTCTCCCTTTATTTTTCTCCAGTGTGCTCCTTCCAACTAATGTACCATGTATTTATTCACTTGGTAAGTTGGTTGTTCTCTATCACTACATTAAAATACGAGCAACATGAGGGGAGGGACTCATTTTATCCCTGCAGTCTCTCCTGGGCTGAGAACAAACAGTGTTTGGCACAGAGTAGCCAATCGGTGAATATTTGTTGAGTGAATAAAGAAATGTATGCACATAACAAGCTTAATACTATGCCCGACTCATTGCAGATATCCAATAAATATTATTTTTATTTCTCACAAGGTTTTTGTGAGGGTCAAATGGTGCCATGGACGAAGAAAAGGATGTCTCTCTAGAATAAGCTAGTTGCACAATTCTCAGGCACTACCTTCATTGCCATGTTTGTCACAGCTGGGCATTTGGCGCACGTGGACTGTGAGCAGAGGTTTAGATAAGATCGCTGCCAGAAGCAGACATGGGGACTGCCATAGCTCCTTATCTGCTGTGCACTAGACGTCCAGATGACCAAACAATTTTAATTATGTTTCAAATGAGAGTAAATGTTTTTATTGTGTTCTTGTGGCTGTATGTGAGAGATAAATTCTGGACAGAACAGCCACCAGGGTATAGAAAGCACAGCCACAAGAGGCCATTTAGTGCAGAGCAGGCAGGCCTAGAACCTCACTGGCTCCGGGCGGTCACTGTGAACACCTGGGCCAACAACCCTCAGCCGTCAGGAACAGCGAGAGGTCCACTTACCCTAGGTATCAAAGAGGGAAAATGTAATATGTTTTAGGAAGGTTTTCAGACCAAATGTTCACAATTTTATAGAAATGTGTGTTTGAATCTTATATGAATAAGCTTTAAGCCTCTAAAAAAATCAATTTATATGAATTCCTCCAGCTTTCAAAAATACTATAAATAAGATTATTATCTACATTCTACAAATATATAGTTTTAGAAATGCAAGAAAATGAAAAGTATAAAAAGTTGTTCTTGTGACCCATCTTCCCCCTTTCCCAGCTGTTTCCTGTACTAACAAATATTTTTTGTAAATATTGGGCCATTGGATTAAGGAATGGGCTACTTGTTATGTTATAGTACTTTAAATGGGGTTCCTTCAGAGGTTTTAAAATGATAATTTTCACAAAAGAATATAAAATGAAGTGATGAGATAAGGCAAGCAAATCTGAGGAATAAAAACCAAAAAACAAAAAACCTAAAACCCAGCAAGTTTATGCTACAAGGGACCAGAACACCAGTAAACCATACAGAATTCTAATGAATGAAAAGGGTGGAAGTTACACGTCAATCCCATTTCTTGCTTGCAAAGGTTCTGAAGAGGTGGTGATGAGATGATACGTTCCCCAAAGACACCAGCATCTCTCCCTTCCTTTCCCTTGGAGTTCAAGGCTTAGAGAGTACATGAACCTTATTGGGATGAGGCCCAACATTTCTCTTTTCACCTGTTTGGGCCAGGACAGGCTGAGGCTCTGGAGAGATTACCTCAGGAAAGGTAATGACAGCCATCACAGCAAGCTGTCCCCAGAGATCCAGAAATGCATCACCTGGTTTACTTTTCTTAACTCCTTTTGCTCCCTTTTAGGACCTGACTTTTGCCACATGAAAGATAAATATTTTACTTTTAGAGATATTTATATTCAAGCACCAAAGGAGAACAGCCAAAACCAATCATAACAGCCCTCAGCATTTACTGTGAGTGGGCTAGTGTCCCGATTATGGATGTCAGACCAGTACACCCACTAATCAGTGACAAGGGCTTCAGGAAATATCAGGCCTTGAACCCATTTCTTCCTGCCCCTTCAAAGACCTTGCTCCATCTCTGGTCTCTTCAGCCTCTGCCAGTGGGCTTTGCTTCTGCCCTCAGCCTACAGGTGTCCTCAAGGATCCTGCAAAAACCAGCTTCTCTCCAGTTTCTTTCTCTCTTTCAAGCTTTCCTATGTGGAGTCATGCTTCCTTTCCCATGCCCTCACTTTTCATTTCCACGTGAGCCCCTCCAGGATGCCTTCCACCCCCTGATGGAGTAAAATCTATCTTGCTAAGGTCACCATTGACCTTCTAATGGATTATCTAATTATATTTTTTCTCTCCTAACATAAAACTCTCTATTTCTTTGGCTTCTTTGAAAATATATAGCCCTGATTCTCCTTGCAATCCTCTTTCCATTCATCCTCCATATCCTGAGTGATTCTTGTTGCCCAGGGCTTTAGCCCCTTTCTATGAATCTTCCCAATGCACACTTTCCCTAGAGAACTCCCATGTGATGTCAGGGTTTCAGATTCCACCTATATGTCCATGATCTCTATTATATATAGATAAATAGATATAGATATATAATGTTTCAGACTCAACTTACTCAAAACCGAACTCCTCCAGTTTCTTCTTAAACTAGATCCTTCAGTGCTTATTAAACAAACACATAGATAACATTCGCCTTCTATAAAGTACTAAACTGTAAACAATTATTAAATAACTAGAAAGCCCAGTGGTCATATGAAATGACCACTGTTCTAGATATTATAAATTGTAATTAAAATGATTTGTGCAAAAGTGTCTGCTAATTCAAACTGAATTACCCAGGGCAGGCGGCGAGGACGCCCCTTTGCTTACTGCCCCACGGGGTTTCCCCCTTCTACTTGCTTAATT
The DNA here is from genome assembly GCF_036850765.1 of Saccopteryx bilineata. NCBI lineage: Eukaryota > Metazoa > Chordata > Mammalia > Chiroptera > Emballonuridae > Saccopteryx > Saccopteryx bilineata. The sequence continues at coordinate 104,592,704 of NC_089490.1, forward strand.
GCTTAAAGTAGAGTGCAATGAAGGAAACCACTGGTGGTACATTTCTTAAGAGCCACCACTAGCTCAATAAATAAAGGTGATTTAAATAATAAATTGTTAATTCACATGTCAAAGATCTCTTTGTACACAACATTTCTTGTGTAGATCTTTCCATCATTTTTAAGCTCGCCTTGCAGAGGACCATCAATTATTTTTAATTTTACGTCCGTTCTTTCATGAACTCTTGAACAGGCAACATAAAGTTGACCGTGTCCAAATGCAGGCTCAGGTAAAAAAATGCCAACACGCTTAAGTGTTTGGCCTTGAGACTTATTGATGGTCATAGCAAAGGCAAGTTTTACAGGAAATTGTCTACGTCTCAATTGAAACGGCAACCCTGTTTGAGATGGAGCCAAATCAATTCTTGGAATGACATGTATTTCACCTTTAGAGGAGCCAGTCAAAGACTTAGCTGTTATGACATTATTTTTCAGTTGGAGAACCTCTAGTCTTGTACCATTGCAAAGACCCCTTCTGGTGTTAAGATTTCTTAACAGCATAATAATTGCATCAATCTTTAACCTCAATTTGTGAGGTGGCATGCCAGAAGGCGGGACTATTTGAATGCCGTAGCAACTTCACCCCATTGGCTAGTACAGTTACGCAAGCAACCAATAAGCTATCGGAGACAAACAGACACTTAAGCCGCATATAATAAAGATTTTTTTTTTGTATTTTTCTGAATACTGGAAATGGGGAGAGACAGTTAGACAGACTCCCGCATGCGCCCGACCGGGATCCACCCGGCACGCCCACCAGGGGCGATGCTCTGCCCCTCCGGGGCATCGCTCTGCCGCAACCAGAGCCACTCTAGTGCCTGGGGCAGAGGCCAAGGAGCCATCCCCAGCGCCTGGGCCATCTTTGCTCCAATGGAGCCTGGGCTGCGGGAGGGGAAGAGAGAGACAGAGAGGAAGGAGGGGGGGTGGAGAAGCAAATGGGAGCTTTTCCTATATGCCCTGGCCGGGAATTGAACCTGGGTCCCCCACATGCCAGGCTGATGCTCTACCACTGAGCCAACTGGCCAGGGCTAATAAAGATTTAATCGCCACATTGACCCTATGAATGAAGTGCCACAATTATCACCATCCTTTTTACAGTTGCTGAAACAGAGAAACAAGAGATTACATAACTTGTCCAAACTCCTACAATTAGTAACAGAGGTGGCATTCAAATCATGATGTTTTAGTTCCGGAATTGCCTCTCAGTAAGCTTATCACATTGAAGAGCCTTACCATCCCCACAGTCATTCACACTAGAGACCTAGTGTCACCTTTTAGTGCCTACACCTAACAAGTGACCAAATCCCAGTTCTATTTGAAGACATTTTATTGAAATCTAAAGTGTATACAGCAATTCTAAAGTGAACAGATCAATGAATTTCAAAAACTATATACATGTATGTAGCCACAACCCAGAGCAAGAGGTAGAATATTACTAGCACCTTAGAAGTCTCACTCTGCTTATTTCTTATCATTTACACAAATTACAACCTTGGCTCTACTTTTGCCTATCTCTAAACTTCATTAAATGGAATTTTATAATATAAATTCTACTGGCTGCTTGCCCTCAATATTTCATATATAACATTTATGATGTAGTTTTATGTGGCAGTTTATCTTTTTTATTGCATTATAATATTTTATTCATGAATATTCACAATTTTCTACTTTACTGTTTCTAGTTTTAGGTTATTAAAAATAATGCTACTATAAATGTCATATACATTTTTATGCATATATATACACATATTTTTATTGAGTATATATATCCAGGGGTGAATTAACTAATCACAGGGTATGTATATACTTGGTTTTTTTAGGTGCTGCCAAAAAAATTTTTTAAGTGGCTTCAGTAATTTACCTTCCCACCAGCAGTTCCAAAGAGTTCAGGTGATCCAAATCATCACCAATTCTTGCTATTTGTACACATTGTATTTTAGGCATTCTGATAGATATAGAGTGATTTTATTTTGTATTTCTCTGATAACTAATCGTCTTTAGCAACTTTCTGTATGTTACTAGTCATTTAGAATCCTCTTCTGTGAGAAGTGTGCAAAGCTTACAATCTCCTGAACTAGGCAGTTTTGGTCACCAGCCCGTTGGTTTCACAGCAGCAGTGCACTCTGAGCACATGGGAGTGTCCTGCCAAACAGAAACCATTAGAAAAGATACTGCCCCCCCTGCCATGGTTGGCGATCAATAAATGGTGAGGTGTTGTTTATTTTTTCTGCCTCTACTCCAGGCATACATTCTATGTGATAATTTGGTAGATAAACTTAAAACTAAGTGTGAAGGCTCAGCTACTTTCATCCTCGGTAAGAATATGGAAGAGAATTCTAAAAATGCAAAAGATGGACATGTTTTAGTCAAAAGAGTAACAGCTTTCAGGGAATTTTTAGGAAGATTTCTTTTAGATATTGTTTATGACCCCTTTAATTCTGTATATAGCTATTCAGGGTAGTGGGAGGGACCTAGTTTGCATAACCTTACAAAGATCTCCAAAAAAGAAGACATAGACTTCTCTCTCTCTCTCTCTCTCTCTCTCTCTCTCTCTATATATATATATATATATATATATATATATATATATAACACTATTTTTAAGGGAAATAAAAAGTTTTGACCAATCTGTCTAAAGGAAGAAAACTTAAACATTAATTGAGCCTCAAGTGTGGGCCAAGAACATCAAACACAGCAGAACTCTAATTTTACTATGCACTTCCAACACAGAGGGTCCTTAATCCAGGCCACATTTAGAGATTAGAAAAGTGGGACTTACAAAGGTAAGGATACAGTATTTGCTTAAGGTTACATAGCTAATTCGGCCCAAGCGGGATTTGAACCCAGTGAGAGCCAACACCATAATTTATGCCCTTCTTCTACAACACATCACCTTCCAGTCTAAAGCCTTCCTAAAACCTCATAAGTAAGTGGATTTCAGATAAAAGAGCTTCTTCACAGGCAAATAAAAAGTAAGGTATGCATTTAAGGAGAGATAACCTAAATAAAATTGAATGAGAAGGCTCAAAAAGCTAAAAGTTATAGTCCTAGGGAAGATATCTGGAGAGTTGAGAATCACAGAACTCCTGGTCAAGAAGAAACTTGACCAATTCTTGAAGACAGCAGCTCAAAGTGTCATAGCATTCATTTATATCACAAATACTTTTTTTGTTTAGGAACCATGAAAAAATACCTAAGCTAGTACAGAGCTTAAATCAGACACAAGTCTTTCCCTGGTAAAGCTTACCATAGAGGACAGTAGATAGTGTATGCATGCAAACTGCAGAATATAACTATAGGTTATATTTATATTTCATTAAAATCTGACCTGTTTCATGTTCAGTACTAATATAAACCTTTTACTCATTTTATAGGTCCTCTATCATTCTATCAAGCTTATTTGACTAATTCTTTTAAACAGTTATTTCTAATAACCTCACCAATCCATTCTGACCACCCAACCAGGCAGGTAGGAATGCAGTCTCAGTGTTACCTCCTCATTTATGAACAGTTGGAAGTTTGATCAGAGTAATGTCTAGGGAAAAGGAGAAACATAACGAAGCCATTTTAGAAGCATAGTAAATAAGATGTCATGCATGATCAGAGGTAGAAGGAGTAACAAGAAAGTGTGAGATACTGAACAAGACTCCACATTTTCTAGTTTGGTTGAGGAAGCATGGAGAACTCAGGAGGAGCTTGTGGAGTGTGAAGGGAAGGGAAGTGACTGAGTTTGGTTTGGAACAGATTTTGTTTGGTTTGTAAAATGCTTTGAGACATCTGTGTGATTTCCAAAGGTTGGGTTGCCCTCAAGAAATCAATACATCTGAAACATGCATTGGTATCAGGTAAACGTGTCAAACACTAGTAAGGTCTTGTGTTGGAACTCTGTAGGGTACCTGTTGAATAATTATAGGGAGTTAGTGTTCTACGTGATCAGATGAGAGCAAGAAGCAGAGAAATATGTGCTATCACTGTTACATTGATCACTCAAGCTAATTGTGTACCTTTAAGCTCCTGAGGCCTGGTAATGTGCTTATTATTCTAGGGCCAGAGAATCATTTGCAGATTTCTAGGAGAACTGGGTCCAGGGCTTTTTCTACAAGGTCATAAGAAGGACATATTTAGTGACTCCAATGAATAGGTAAAGTCCCTTTTGCTCTTGATGGATGATGTAGGAAAAGTCCAGTGAGAATTAGGCAATACATTTCTCACTGAAATAATTTTATTCTATGCTAGTCACTCTCTGTGCCATTCTGTTGATATCTAACACTTATTTACATAATGAAACAAATGTGATATAGCACTCTAATGTTCCAAAGTCTGTACTCAGTGCCTTATAAGTAACCAGTTTAATTCTAATATCAACCCAATCACTAGGAACATGAGGTGAGAGCTAAATAGAATTTTCCAAAGTCACCCCGATAGTGAGTGACAGAATTGGAATTGAAAGCCAGGCAGCATGCCCTGACAGTCTACACCATACTGCTCTTCATGTCAACCAGTTAACCTAAGTCGAATTTCTAGGTACAAAATAAATAAATAAAATTGTACCTGCATATAATTGTGTGCAAGAGATCTTGGCACTTTATTAAAGACACATTTGCCCAAACTATGTACAATTTCATGTCAAATTAGTAAGATTGATGTAATAGAATGCACTTGTCTGTTTGCTTGTGTGCTCTTTCTTTCAAAAATAATTGAAGATATAATTATTGTGTTCTACAAAGATATTGAGTTGAAATTGCTAATTGAAGTATCTCATGTAGAAAACATCTATTGAGTGTTGTAAAATACTATTCAATAGAGAAGAAAGGTACAAACAATTTGCGATTGGAGGTTATATAAAGTCAAGATAGACCCATACGTTAGAGGAAGTCTGATAATATTAGTAACAGCAAATACTTTACACTTACTATGTCCTGGGCACTATTCTAAAAACTTTGGACATGGGAACTAAGTTTATAGGTGGAGAAAGCAAAGTGCAAAAAGTTACTTGCCCAAGGTCACTTCACATGTAAATGGAGGAACTAGATTGGATCCCAGGCAGCTAACCTCAGATTCTGTGGTCTTACCCACCATGCTCCACTGATCCAGGTTAGCCACATGGCAGCTGGTGCTAAAGGGGAGACTGGCATTGTTGCCTGGAAACTCTCTGCAATAAGTCTCACCGAGAGCCAAGAGAATTCCTGGAGAGATTCCTAGTGCCAGATGATCCTGGTACACCATAAAAGAAAGCTTTCCATATTGTGACCCACTAAAATCTGGTGAGGGTGAAAACAAGTCTCCCTTGTGTGTCACTGGCACCAGGAAAGGGATCTAACTGGGCCACTAGCACCTTAATCTTCCAAATCAGTGTGAGGAGTCAAAATTCTAAAATTTGAGCCGACAATAGTTCTCTCCATTAGTGACATTTATTCTCATGCTGCCACAACTTGAATCAGTCCCATTTTTAACCCCACAGTGGAGCGAGTTAAAATTTAATTGGATGAAAATAAAAGGTCAGTGAAAAGTTGATGGTAATAATTTGTATACTATTTTTTTATTATAATTTTATTTTTTTAATGGGGTGACATCAATAAATCAGGATACATATATTCAAAGATAACATGTCCAGGTGATCTTGTCGTTCAATTATGTTGCATACCCATCACCAAAGTCAGATTGTCCTATGTCACCTTCTATCTAGTTTTCTTTGTGCCCCTCCCCCTTTCCCTTTCCCTCTCCCCCCTCCTCCCATAACCACCACACTCTTATCAATGTCTCTTAGTCTCACTTTTATGTCCCACCTACGTATGGAATAATGCAGTTCCTGGTTTTTTCTGATTTACTTATTTCACTTCGTATAATATTATCAAGATCCCACCATTTTGCTGTAAATGATCTGATGTAATCATTTCTTATGGCTGAGTAGTATTCCATAGTGCATATGTGCCACATCTTTTTTATCCAGTCATCTATTGATGGGCTTTTTGGTTGTTTCCATGTCCTGGCCACTGTGAACAATGCTGCAATGAACATGGGGCTGCATGTGTCTTTGCATATCAATGTTTCTGAGTTTTGGGGGTATATACCCAGTAGAGGGATTGCTGGGTCATAAGGTAGTTCTATTTTCAGTTTTTTGAGGAACCACCATACCTTCTTCCATAATGGTTGTACTACTTTACATTCCCAACAACAGTGTATGAGGGTAATTTGTATACTATTAAAGGAGCATTGGATTAAAGTTTAAAAATCTGCCTTACTTCAACCACTCACTAGATGACTGATTTGGGGCAATTCTCTGATACTACAGAAGGCTTTTTAAAATCACCAATAAAATAAGGGGAAAATAAATTAACAGCTGTTAGTTGCCTTTTATGTACAAGGGGTTATTCTGGGTGCTTTATATATGTTGATTTATTTAATTCTAATAATATTTATATTATTAATTGATAGATTATGTCCATTTTTAAAGTTGAGGAAACAAAATCTTAGAGAAATTAAGAATTTGCCTCAAGTGAATCAACTAGTGATATCCAAAGCATCAAAGTTTTAATAGTTTTGACAACTCTTTTTTTTGCAGTTCACCTCCCTTTTATCATTGCAAACTTATTATTCCAAAATTTTAGAAGTCATGAAGAGATATGGCATTGTTGCTATTCTATAAACTCTACTGCTACTGTTTAGGTGACCACTATGTTAATTCACCTTTACTGCTGTATCTTGGGAGTTCTCCTGGGATTCTGACTTCATAGTCAAGTACAATGGAAAAGTATATTTTATTCACACTACCAAAATTTAGATTTAGTCAACTGTATGATGGCTGCATGTCCTGTGCTTCCTACAGTGGGTCTATGGTAATCTATTAAAGTGAAAACCTTGAATGCAGTCCCTTAGGAGGTTAACTTATGTCCAGGGAGTGACAGGTATTGGGGAAGAAAATTTGATTATAGGTATTATTTGCATGGTCTATTTAATCTCGAAGTATTTGAAAAGACTTAAAGACAAGAAGAAACCCGTTTTCAGCAGTGGGTGTTTTCCATTCTTATGAATGTAATTTTGTCCCTGCTGAAAATTCAGAAGTTGCTTTGTCCAAAAGGACACTGACATCCTATACTATGCTTTATTTGACATCTTATACTGCACACTAAACCACACGGGGAAACTTCAAACGATTCAGCTATAGGAATGCATACCTGGTTTGAAGACTGAGGTCAGCTCTAGTGTGCTTCCTCATGTTGCTCCTAGGAGGTGAAGACATCTGTGAACACATCTTCTCACTGCCTTTCTCTTCTTTTATTTTTATAAAATGGCCATCAGACACTCAAGCCCTTAAACCTCTTATATTATATTCAGCAATTATCATCTCAGTGGTGGTTATTTTGGATATTAGTAACAAAGCCAAATTTGGATTTTTGGTGACTTCCAAAACAGAAAGCGAGCAGAATGGAGCATCAAAATAATTTGTAATCAGTGGAGGGAAAGTTGTCTAACATAGATCTCTGAGATAATTGTAATCAAATAATTTACCAGTGTAAGAGTAAACTGAAGAAAACTAATAATTTTCTCTCTAAAAAGATACAAATCAACCTGACCTGTGGTGGTACAGTGGATAAAGTATCAACCTGGAACACCGAGGTCACCCTGGGCTTGCCTGGTCAAGGCACATAAGGGGGTTGATGCTTCTTGCTCTTCCCCCCTCTTCTCTTTCTCTCTTTTTCTCTACTCTCTCTCTAAAAATGAATAAATAAAATATTTAAAAAAGACACAAACCATTTATGGGTGATATTGCCAAACGCATAAACAGAAGCCAAAATTATGTAATCATAAATCAAGGGAAAAAATAAATTATGTAAAAGAAAGTGAACACCCATGTATATGAGTAGTTAGGAGGTTCCATAAAGACCTCTGCGGTGTTCTTTGAAAATTCTAGGTATACTTTTGTTTCAGGGAGTTTACACTGGGTATTTTTTCTGCTTGTGGCATTTTTCATCGGCATAGTTACATGGCTCACTTCCTTACTCCTTCAAGCCTGCCCTCAAACACCAACTTCTCAAGGAAGTTTACCCCATCAGCCCTGCTTAAAATTAAAACTATTGGCCTGACCTGTGGTGGTGCAGTGGATAAAGCGTCGACCTGGAAATGCTGAGGTCGCCGGTTTGAAACCCTGGGCTTGCCTGGTCAAGGCACATATGGGAGTTGATGCTTCCAGCTCCTCCCCTCTGTCTTTCTCTCTCTTTGTCTCTCTATCTCCCTCTCTCTCTCCTCTCTAAAATGAATAAATAAAAATAAAATTAAATAAAATAAAATTAAAACTATGCTTTCCCACCCACCCATAGAATATCCTATTGTCCTTAACTTGCTAACTTTATTTCTATACAGTATTTACCATATGCTCCTCTACCATTGTCTTTCCAGTAGGATGTCACCTTCCAAGGGCTAGAATTTTGGTCTGTTTTCTTCACTGGTCTACCCCTGAAAGAACTCGGAGTTAGGAGTTGGGGAAACCAAGTGTCATAGCTTTGCCACTTGCTGTGTCTTTTGACAAAGTGGTTAACATTTCTAACCTCCAGGCTCCTCAGCTACAGAAAAGGTACGTTTATCAAAGGAAAATTCAATGTGATGTTGGACATAATGCACTTAGCACAGAGCTGGATGTAGTAAGTTCTTAGTTAAGGATAACTGCAGTTTCAAATTCCCAAATTTTTACACAAATAAGTAAACTATTTTAAGACTCAGTTGCAGATGTAGGTAAATGTTTGATACTTTTCTCAAATAGCTACATTAATAATAATCTTGCCATAGCTGACAAGATCATTGGATTAATGCATGACAGAATTCAGACTGTATTTTCATTCTTAGAAGGGGGTGTTAATGATGTGGTTTCATGGACACAGGTTATGCTTACACATTGGATTCTGTGGTTGTATGGGAATCACTAGCCTGTTTCTATTGGCAGCATTTATATTGGTGGGATGTGTTTGAGGATGTGTCGGCCTAATGATAATAAGGATAGCCATAACAACAGCAAGAGCAGCAAAATATGTATCAGGACATTGTGATTTTCAGGAGTTAAGTTTTATATACATTAAATTAGCTAACATACAAGCATATCTGTGGTGCCCTGGGAAGGCCTAAAAACTTGGTAGTACTGTCAGCATCTTAGAATCTAAAACCACTGAAGCCACGTCCAGGCTGTAGACTTACCCAGATTGCCAAATCATAGCAGAACTGGGTAAGAGACTGTTGAGAGTTGGTGAAAATGAAAAGGAATTATCTTTGTATAGCAGCCTCAGAACAATAAAATTTCCAAAGTTAAATAATCTAGAGCTTTTTCTGCAAGTAAATTATAATAACAACAACAAAAAATAACACAGTGTTAAATGAATGGAATTGCCATTGTAGGAGAAAATAGATACATTTTTAGGATATTTTTTTTTTATTTTTTATTTTTAATAAATTTTTATTAATGGTAATGGGATGACATTAATAAATCAGGGTACATATATTCAAAGAAAATATGTCTAGGTTATTTTGTCATCAAATTATGTTGCAAACCCCTCGCCCAAAGTCAGATTGTCCTCCGTCACCCTCTATCTAGTTCTCTGTGCCCCTCCCCCTCCCCCTAACTCTCTCCCTCCCTCCGTCCCATGTCCTCCCTCCCCCCCCCCACCCTTGGTAACCACCACACTCTTCTCCATGTCTCTTAGTCTCATTTTTATGTTCCACCAATGTATGGAATCATGTAGTTCTTGTTTTTTTCTGATTTGCTTATTTCACTCCTTATAATGTTATCAAGATCCCACCATTTTGCTGTAAATGATCTGATGTCATCATTTCTTATGGCTGAGTAGTATTCCATAGTGTATATGTGCCACATCTTCTTTATTCAGTCTTCTATTGAAGGGCTTTTTGGTTGTTTCCATGTCTTGGCCACTGTGAACAGTGCTGCAATGAACATGGGGCTACATGTGTCTTCACGTATCAATGTTTCTGAGGTTTTGGGGTATATGCCCAGTAGAGGGATTGCTGGGTCATAAGGTAGTTCTATTTGCAGTTTTTTGAGGAACCACCATACTTTCCTCCATAATGGTTGTACTACTTTACAGTCCCACCAACAGTGAATGAGGGTTCCTTTTTCTCCACAGCCTCTCCAACATTTGCTATTACCCGTCTTGTTGATAATAGCTAATCTAACAGGAGTGAGGTGGTATCTCATTGTAGTTTTGATTTGCATTTCTCTAATAACTAATGAAGCTGAGCATCTTTTCATATATCTGTTGGCCATTTGTATCTCTTCCTGGGAGAAGTGTCTGTTCATGTCCTCTTCCCATTTTTTTATTGGATTGTTTGTTTGTTTGTTGTTGAGTTTTATGAGTTCTTTGTAAATTTTGGATATTAGGCCCTTATCTGAGCTGTTGTTTGAAAATATCAGTTCCCATATAGTTGGCTGTCTGTTTATTTTGATATCAGTTTCTCTTGCTGAGCAAAAACTTTTAATTCTGATGTAGTCCCATTCATTTATCTTTGCCTTCACTTCTCTTGCCATTAGAGTCAAGTTCATAAAATGTTCTTTAAAACCCAGGTCCATGATTTTAGTACCTATGTCTTCTTCTATGTACTTTATTGTTTCAGGTCTTATATTTAGGTCTTTGATCCATTTTGAATTAATTTTAGTACACGGGGACAGGCTGTAGTCGAGTTTCATTCTTTTGCATGTGGCTTTCCAGTTTTCCCAACACCATTTGTTGAAGAGGCTTTCTTTTCTCCATTGTGTGTTGTTGGCCCCTTTATCAAAGATTATTTGACCATATATATGTGGTTTTATTTCTGGGCTTTCTATTCTGTTCCATTGGTCTGAGTGTCTATTTTTCTGCCAATACCATGCTGTTTTGATTATCGTGGCCCTATAATATAGTTTAAAGTCAGGTATTGTTATGCCCCCAGCTTCATTCTTTTTCCTTAGGATTGTTTTGGCTATTCGGGGTTTTTTATAGTTCCATATAAATCTGATGATTTTTTGTTCCATTTCTTTAAAAAATCTCATAGGGATTTTGATGGGAATTGCATTAAATTTGTATATTGCTTTGGGTAATATGGCCATTTTGATTATATTTATTCTTCCTATCCAAGAACAAGGAATATTTTTCCATCTCATTGTATCTTTTTCGATTTCCCTTAACAATGCTTTGTAATTTTCATTATATAGGTCCTTTACGTTCTTTGTTATGTTTATTCCTAGGTATTTTATTTTTTTTGTTGCAATCGTGAAGGGGATTATTTTTTTGAGTTCGTTTTCTAATATTTCATTGTTGGCATATAGAAAGTCTATGGACTTTTGTATGTTAATTTTGTATCCTGCGACCTTACTGTATTGGTTTATTGTTTCTAATAATCTTTTTGTGGAGTCCTTCGGGTTCTCGATGTATAGGATCATATCATCAGCAAAAAGTGATAGCTTTACTTCTTCTTTTCCGATATGGATGCCTTTTATTTCTTTGTCTTGTCTGATTGCTCTGGCCAGAACTTCTAGCACCACGTTGAATAAGAGTGGAGAGAGTGGACAACCCTGTCTTGTCCCTGATTTAAGGTAGAAAGTCCTCAGTTTTATGCCGTTTAATAGGATGTTGGCTGATGGTTTATCATATATGGCCTTTATCATGTTGAGGTATTTTCCTTCTATACCCATTTTGTTGAGAGTCTTAAACATAAAATTGTGTTGTATTTTATCAAAAGCCTTTTCTGCATCTATTGATAAGATCATGTGGTTTTTGTTCTTTGTTTTGTTGATATGGTGTATTACGTTAACCGTTTTGCGTATGTTGAACCATCCTTGAGATTCTGGGATGAATCCCACTTGATCATGATGTATTATTTTTTTAATATGTTGTTGTATTCGGTTTGCCAGTATTTCGTTTAGTATTTTAGCATCTGTATTCATTAGAGATATTGGTCTGTAGTTTTCTTTCTTTGTGCCTTCCTTGCCAGGTTTTGATATGAGGGTTATGTTGGCCTCATAAAATGTGTTTGGAAGTATTGCTTCTTCTTCAATTTTTTGGAAGACTTTGAGTAGAATAGGAACCAAGTCTTCTTTGAATGTTTGATAGGATTCACTAGTATAACCGTCTGGGCCTGGACTTTTATTTTTGGGGAGGTTTTTAATAGTTTTTTCTATTTCCTCCCTGCTGATTGGTCTGTTTAGGCTTTCTGCTTCTTCATGACTCAGTCTAGGAAGGTTGTATTGTTCTAGGAATTTATCCATTTCTTCTAGATTGTTGTATTTGGTGGCATATAATTTTTCATAGTATTCTACAATAATTCTTTGTATTTCTATGATGTCTGTGGTGGTCTCTCCTCTTTCATTTTGGATTTTATTTATTTGAGTCCTGTGTCTTTTTTCCTTGGTGAGTCTTGCCAAGGGTTTGTCAATTTTGTTGATCTTTTCAAAGAACCAGCTCCTTGTTTTATTGATTTTTTCTATAGTTTTTCTGTTCTCTATTTCATTTATTTCTGCTCTGATTTTTATTATCTCCTTTCTTCGGCTGGTTTTGGGTTGTCTTTGTTCTTCTTTTTCTAGTTCCCTAAGGTGTGAAGTTAAGTGGTTTACTTCGGCTCTCTCTTGTTTGTTCATATAGGCCTGAAGTGATATGAACTTTCCTCTTATTACTCCTTTTGCTGCATCCCAGAGATTCTGATATGTCGTATTTTCATTTTCATTTGTCTGTATATATCTTTTGATCTCTGCGCTTATTTCTTCTTTGACCCATTCATTTTTTAGAAGTATGTTGTTTAGTTTCCACATTTTTGTGGGTTTTTCCCCCTCTTTTTTGCAGTTGAATTCTAGTTTCAAGGCTTTATGATCAGAAAATATGCTTGGTACAATTTCAATTTTTCTAAATTTGCTGATATTGTCTTTGTGGCCCAACATATGGTCAATTCTTGAGAATGTTCCATGTACACTAGAGAAAAATGTATACTCTGTCGCTTTGGGATGAAGTGTCCTGTAGATGTCTATCATATCCAGGTGTTCTAGTATTTCGTTTAAGGCCACTATATCTTTATTGATTCTCTGTTTGGATGACCGATCTAGAGCCGTCAGCGGTGTATTGAGGTCTCCAAGTATGATTGTATTTTTGTTAGTTTTTGTTTTAAGGTCAATAAGTAGCTGTCTTATATATTTTGGTGCTCCTTGGTTTGGTGCATATATATTAAGGATTGTTATGTCTTCTTGATTCAACTTCCCCTTAATCATTATGAAATGACCATTTTTGTCTCTGACTACTTTTTCTGTCTTGTAGTCAGCATTATTAGATATGAGTATTGCTACACCTGCTTTTTTTTGGGTGTTGTTTGCTTGGAGTATTGTTTTCCAGCCTTTCACTTTGAATTTGTTTTTATCCTTGTTGCTTAGATGTGTTTCTTGTAGGCAGCATATAGTTGGATTTTCTTTTTTAATCCATTCTGCTATTCTGTGTCTTTTTATTGGTAAGTTTAATCCATTTACATTTAGTGTAATTATTGACACTTGTGGGTTCCCTACTGCCATTTTATAAATTGCTTTCTGTTAGTTTTATATCTAGTTTGATTCTTCTCTTTTGTTTTTCTATCATTTGTTTTTGTTTGTTTGTGTTCCATACTTCTTTCCTCTGTTGCTACCTTTTTTAAGTCAAGTGTTTTTGTGGTGGTTTTTTTAAGGGTGGTTACCATTAAGTAATGAAAAGGGTACCTACCATATTCATTGTAGTACCCTATCTTATAAGTATTTCTGCACTTCATCGTCCTTTGCTACTGTTAATCTCCATCCTCTCCCCCCTTTTTTTCCTTTGTTGTCACAGTTTAAGTTTGGTTTTATTGTGTTCTTGGTGGAGCTGTTACTTGTGGTGTTGTTTTCTTTTGTTCTTTGAATCTGGTTGGAAAACCCCCCTTAGTATTTCCTGGAGTGGGGGCTTTCTGTTGATAAATTCTCTCATCTTTTCTGTATTTGTGAATGTTTTTATATCTCCTTCATACTTGAAGGATAGCTTTGATGGGTATAGTATTCTTGGCTGAAAGTTCCTCTCTTTCAGGGCTTTAAATATTGGGGTCCACTCTCTTCTAGCTTGTAGAGTTTCTGCTGAGAAATCTGATGATAATCTAATAGGCCTTCCTTTATATGTTGTACTCTTCTTTTCCCTGGCTGCCTTGAGAATTTTTTCTTTGCTGTTGGTTTGTGTCATCTTTATTATGATGTGCCTTGGAGTGGGTTTGTTGGGGTTAAGAAAACTTGGTGTTCTGTTTGCTTCTTGAATTTGAGGCTTTAGTTCCTTCCACAGGCTTGGGAAGTTCTCGTCTATTATTTGTTTGAGTATATTCTCCATTCCATTTTTTTTCTCTTCTCCCTCTGATATACCTATTATTCTTATGTTATTCTTTCTGATGGAGTCAGACAATTCCTGTAGGGCTTTCTCGTTTTTTATTATTTTTGAGTCTCTTTCTTCTTCTCTCTGTTGTGCCTCAAGTTGTTTGTCTTCTATTTCACTAATCCTATCTTCAATCTGGGCTGTTCTGTTAGCTAAGCTTGTTACCTCGTTTTTCAGCTCGTGAATTGAGTTTTTCATTTCTGTTTGATTTGTTTTTATAGTTTCAATTTCCTTGGTAATATATTCTTTGTGTTCATTGAGTTGTTTTCTGATCTCCCTATATTGCCTTTCTGTGTTTTCTTGTATATCTCTGAGTATTTTTAAGATTTCTATTTTAAATTCTCTGTCATTTAGCTCCAAGGCTTCCAATATGTTAAGTCTTTTCTCCATAGATTTTTCCACATCTATTTGTGTTACCTCTCTTTCTTTTGTATCCATAATATTCGATTTCCTCTTTCTTATCGGCATCTGAGGGTGGTCTTATTGATAGCACTAATTAGAATTAATAAAGAGTAAAAAGAAAAAAAAAAGGGTAAAACACCCCACAAAAAAAACAGTAATAATTTATTATTTCCCCCTTTTTTTTCTCTCTTCTCTTTCCCTCCTCTCCCCTCCTCAGGGAAATATCGTGCCTATAATGGAGGGCCTGATTTGGGGTGAAGAGTTCAAGGGGCAAAAAAAAGGGAGTAGGGACCTACTAAATGCAAAAAAAAAAAAAAGGAAGAAAATCTTAGACAAGCATAAGATGATTTGCTTGTAAGTGATGGTCAATTAAGAGATATAATGAGAGGGATAAGAGGGAATCAGAAAAAAGGACCAAAAAAGAATAATAAAGAAGAAAAAATAAAAATAATAAGTAAAAATCTGTTGCATTAAGTGGAGCGAAGACTAAATACAATGGAGACCTTGGGTTGGGAGGACCCAAAATGCCACAAAAATAAACAAACAAGAGAAAAAATAAAAATAAAAACAAAAGCAAAAAAAGAGAAATAAAGCCAAAAAAAAAGCCTTGAGTCCCAAATTAACTAATTTGTTCGTGATTGAGGATTATATGGGAGGAAAGTAAAATGAGAAAAGAAAAAACGAATAGAAAGGAAAAAATAAGAAAAAGAGAAAAACGAAGGAAGAAATAAAATAGGAGGAGAAAAAAACAAAATAAAGCAAGACAAAAAAAAACCAAAAAAAAAAACAAAAGAGGAGAGAGTGAGAGTTAAGTGTTTTGGAGTATAACCTTAAAGGAGGGTGAGGATGAAGAAGAAAAATAAAATGCAACACTCATGGGTAGTGTAGTTCAAGAAAGGGGAAGCATAAGATGGGCAGAGAATAGAAGGACCGAGGTGGAGGAAATAAAGGCAAAAAGATAGAAGAAACAAACAACAACAACAACAACAACAACAAAAAATTAGTGGATCAAGTTGTAAAGTCTGTGGGTTTTTCTTGATTTTGAGAGGTTAACTTCTTCCTTTTTCTTTTCTCTCCTTCTTCCTAGTTGGTGACTTTGTACCCCAGGCTCTGCCCCTGTGTCACTCTTAGGTAGGGATTTGCAGTTGATGGGATTCTATGGCAATGTCATATAATTGGCTTTAGTCTTGCTGGAAGTAAAGGCTTGTTGGCGTTTGCAGGGTCCAACGATGAGAGAGTTTGCTTTCCTGGATTCTCTCTCCTAGTCCCCCCTTTCTGAATTAGCAGCCTGGTGATCCAGCTATAAGGCTGCAACTGCTTCTGCCTGGGGAGTAAGAGGCTCAAAGAGCTGGGAAATCCCCACTCTATCCCCACTCAGTGCAAGGCTTTGGGAAAGGCTCTGAGAGTCAGGGCCTCCAGTGTAATCAGGCGGGGGTGGGAGTCAATTGTTGTCAAGGTGACTGTTCAGCGCCTATCATTTAGTTGGACCTCTCAACCCAGGCTTTCCACACTTTGTAGCCTGTTTTTGCAGGGAAGAAGAGGCACTAGTCTCTGTTTACGACTAGTGTAGTATAGACCTTAATATCTGCCAAGTCCTTCTTGTTAGCGTTTATCCCTGAATATGGAGGCTCTATCAATCAGAAGTTGCCCCCGCCCCTTTAGCGAGAGGCACTAAAAAATATCACGCCTCTTGTCTTGGATCGCTGAACTGAGAGAGATCTTATCAATTAGAACCGAGGGTGCGCAGATTTTATGGGTTAAGCTAATTTCAGTGATTGGGTCGCAGCTGTGCTTCCGAAGGTATTTTAGGCTGCCTGCGCGCGCCCCTCCCCCAACGCTTGATTGTTAGCTTGAATGGCTGGGTGAGGTGCCCCGCCCACGGAGAGAATCTCCCAAGCCTCTCCCGCTCGCCCCGCCACTGGCGGCTGGACCGCACCAGGCGCAGGATAATGGAGCCCCCTGGGTGTGCGGGCCAGCAGGGCGCCCTGGGTGCATGGAATGCCCAAGGCACGCGCGCGAATGGGGCGCTCCGGGCACCGGTGGCCGGCGACCCCCACTCGCAGTGTGCGGGCCGCTGGGAACGTCAGCGGTGCTCAACCGGACCGGGCGCGCGCATCGGCTCGTGGTTCCCAAGTATATGGGCTGACTCACCGCAGGCGCACTCCCTCGCGGCTGGCTTGAATGAGCGTCACTGCTGCGGTAGCTTCCTCCACACCCTCGTCTCTCAGATTCAAGTGATAACAGTCCTTTTGCTTTCAGTTTGTGTGGAACTCCGGAATGCTCCGAGGATAAATTTTTCTGTTTCTAGTTGATAAATTTGTTGTGATTTAGGGGAGAGCTGTCGGACGCGCTTCTCACGGCGCCATTTCCGTGACGTCACTCAGGATATTAATATTAAGTCCAACTGGAGATGTTTAGAATCCATGAGTGCCTATATATACATTTGCTTCTGATTCTAAGCAAGACTCATAGTAATATATATATAATGTATATATATATATCCTTAATTTGTCTACATAAAGCCCAATTGACTTTCAATCATTACTGTTATTTTTAAAGTAGTAGCTTTTCTTTTTCTTCTTTTTAAATTCACCAATGTCTCAAATATGAGCTCATTCAAAGCTAACTCACTTTTCTCTCCAGCACATAGGTCACATGAGTAGACTATGAAAAAAAGAAAAGATATCTGAAAGCACAATTCTTTTGAAAAGTCACTCTGCCTGCTGCAAAATTATTTGAATGAAAAGATTTTTTTTTTAGGTAAAATGACAATTAAGGTCGACCTCCTCTGTTCAAATTAAAAAAGGGAAAAAAGAGTGTAATGAAGAATCTGACTCCTTCCTCTAATTTTACAAGTTCAATGGTAATCTAACTGTGCCATTCATTTACAGAAACCATTAATTTTACTATGTGGCTGAAAGTAGTACGCTTCAGCTTTCATTTTCTTACTTTTCCCCTCCCTTAGTCTTTGTGTGTGCACCTGTTCAGGCCACTTTAGCATCCCATTTGTAAAACTTTGGATAATCCTCTGGCACTAACCCTGGTGTGATAATACTTCTGTTATTCAGCAGCCTAATTACAAAGGACAACACAGATAAAACACTTCAGTCCTATTTTTTAATAGCTGATTTGCCAATTTTGCCAAGTTCCAAAAAGAATGGCCTCCAAACCTTGCTGGATTTAAGTATAATCTAAATTTGTTCAACACATGGAACTTCACTACCTCACAGCCTACCTTTTGTTGTCAGATTTTTGGACACCTCATTCTTTTTCTCACTTTCACTCTTTTTCAAATACTGATGTTAGAAATCTGTTTGTTACTAAAAATATAGTTTAATCATATCATTGGAGCATTTTTAAGCATTCCCCAACATCTTTGGAGACAACTGTTGACACCCTTCAATAACAAAACAATCAGAGAATTGGGGCTTTCAGCAAGAAGGAATTACTTTATTCACTTAAGCTAAATGAAAGATGAGCTAGTCACACTTCTTAATTTAACAAATTTTTTTCTCATAGGGTAATATCTGCAGAATGGGATTTCAGTAAAGAAAAATGTGTCTAATATTTCTTTTCTGGTTTAAGATGAAAAAAGGAGAGGCTTATTTCTAATTCATGGTAAACCTAAGGAGAGGATCATTACTTCAGTACAGATAAGCCTTCCAGCATCTGGGTACTTAATTCTCCTTCTTTGATCTAGAAATGGGATTGGGGATCTGGCAATAGAAGACAATCTCATGAATTCTGGGTACTTCCTGGTTGGGTGGAGAATATCTTGAATTTTTGAGGGTTTGACTAAACCTTTCCCTCCAAACATGTTTTAGGGGTTTCAAAGGGCACTGTGCAACTGCAGGGCACAAGTGAAGGGCAGCCCCTGCTACATTCTTATTCCTTTGATTTTGAAATCTCAAATAACTCAAGGGAAATCTAATACATATGTTTCTGATTTGCTTACACTGCTTCATCAAAATGATGTTTCGTAAGAGCTATTTGATACCTAAGATGCCTTCTCAGTCCTTATTCTAAGCCTTTTATTTTGCTCCAGGAAATCACGTGTTCTTCGGGCTCAGCAGAATTGGAAGCAGGAAAGGCCCCATTGTGGTCATACTCACAAAATCAACCTGAGTTGGGACATTGGCAAAATATGTCATTCTCCTTTGTCACAGCACCAGACAAGCAAAAAAATCTGACAAGTGAAAAACTCAAGGACATTATCAAAAGTAGGGCACCACAGGTTGATTTCACTGACTAGTCCATTTAGCAGTTTCATCAAAATGTACATTTCTGCTTATATAAAATATACAAATTGTCACATGTTAAATGACAGAAGACTACTAAACACATTCATCCCATTTCACAGCTGGAAAAACATGTCATAGGCTAAAGTGATACTTGTCTTAGTCCAAAATGACACTGTATTTGTCGAAAACACCAGCTATACTAAGTCGTAGAACCAGTTCTATGAGTCATATAAATCCAGTGAGAAAAAAGTAGAAGAGACATCTACTTTAGATCATAGGTCATTAACCGTGGGGTGGGGTGTTATATTTAGAGAAAAAGTTCAAAGTGTGAAATTTAAATTTTGGATTGATCACTGAGATTCTCTAAAACAGTGTCAATAAATAATCAAGATCAAAGTAAAGCCAGTTTTACCTGTGAGTGGTTTGTAATAATATACTGGTATATAATAACATTTACTGAGCACTCATTATAATTCAGGCCATTATGCTACATATAAATTATTTTATTCAATTCTAACATAATCTAATGAGGTAGGTATTATTAATATGTAGTAAATGAGTAAAATGAAGTTTAACAGTTTAAAGGAAGAAATATTATTTATCAGGTCAGCTATTTCAGTCATTTCTTATATGAGTGCAACATTTTTATACAATAAGATATCATTGCCTGACTTGTGGTGGTGCAATGAATAAAGCGTTAACCTGGAACGCTGAGGTTGCCTGTTCGAAACCCTGAGCTTGCCCAGTCAAGGCACATATGGGAGTTGATGCTTCCTGCTCCTCCCCCTTCTCTCTCTCCCCACTTCTCTAAAATGAATAAATAAAATCTTTAAAAAAAAAGATGTCATTAACCTGTTCAATTTTATAAATACCTAAAATTTACATATGAATATTCAAAGTGATATTGTGAGTTGGATATTATGCTAAGGACCATGGGCTCTATTACAATTAAATATCTATGATCCCTTTTGCAGATAAATGCTTGTGCAGTTGACCTTTGCCAAAATGCCCTTCCCTGCACTGGTTAGGAAATGTATCTTATTTGTCTAACATAGCTCTCTGATCCTTAGGGAACATGGCATTTTGGATGAGACTCACAATCAAGTCAGGGTTCCTCTAATGATAAAATAAAAATCTCCAAACCAAGATTGTGAAGGGAATTTTCCAGATGAAACAGTACTTCAGGGATACACTTCTGTGAAGGTGGCAGTTAAATGATAGAGGGTATGTTCTAAATATATTTTTCATTGTTGTTGTCCAACACTTAGCATAATGCCTGACAGGTAGCAGGTTTTTAGTAAATTTCTGTTGAATGAAAAGATGAGTACATGACAAATAAAAAATAAAAATCTTTATATTGATAGAGAACATTTATGAGATACCCTGTGGTTTTTTCCCCCCTAAGGTCTCTGCTTATGTGTAGACCTATGTGTGAAGAATTAACCACTTGGCTTTATTCTTTAAGCAAATGGAAGTAACTTCTTTCTTTTTCTCACCCGAAACACTACTAAACTCAAGAGTTTTACCATGCAGGTGTTGGTAACTGGCTCCCAGATAGCCCCAGTAGCTCTCTTCTCTGGTATTCTTGCCCTCATGCAGTTCCCTTCCACTTTGAAAAGGACTGACCTATGCAACCATAAGACATTGAAGAACTGATAGAACGTGACTTTTGAGAGTGGGTCAGAAAAGACAGTATGGCTTCCACCTTGTTCTCTCTCAGTCACTTGTTCTGTGGTCAGCAGACACCATGGGAAGACACTTGGACATCCAGTGAGTGTTCTTCAGAACAGGTAGGTCTTCCAGCCCCAGGTGAGCCTTCAGATGACTACCATTCAGCTGACAACTTGACAACACCCTCACGAGACACCCTGAACCTGGGACACTCACCTCAGTCACTCCTGAGCTCCTGGCCTACAAAAACAGTGGGACAAAAAATGTTTGTTGTTGCCTCTGTCTGCCAGATTTCAAGGTAATGACTTTTTGCAGCAGTAGCTAGTACAAAGTTGTATTGTGTGACATAGAATTAGATTCAGATACTTAAGAAAATAAGTATAAAATACCTGTTAGCATCTCTTTCCAATGTTTTATCTTCTTATTCGTATCGGTCCATCTGAAAGCAGCTATGTGACTCCAATCTTTCATATGAGAATTACACCTAATGTTATCTTTTCTTAGTGCTATTTCATATAAATCAGGATACAATTTGCAGAAATTTCATTTGTGTGTGTGTGTGTGTGTGTGTGTGTGTGTGAGAGAGAGAGAGAGAGAGAGAGAGAGAAAGGTTCCAGTGATCATGATTCATTGTGAAAACAACTCTGAAGCATCAAGAAAATTGGATTCTGGTGTCAGGTCTGCAGTGTGGCAATGGTTAGGATGCATTAGCTCTGTGAATTGCAAAATCTTAGTTAAAAATGTTATGAATAAAGTATACTGATCAAACAAATCAAAACCTGACCATTATAACTGGTATTCTTGGACTTTAAAGGCAAGTATGTGAACTTCAATATGTCACTGGTTGACACAGGAGAGGTTTGTTTGAAGGCAAGCATATGTGTTCTGTTATCCAAGAGGATTTTGATACAGAGCTGCCTATAAACACTCTGTTAGAGGCTAGCAGAGTGTCTGACAAACAGTAATGTAGCAGTTTATCAGTGTAAAAACTACATTTTAGAGTAGGGGTTGGGAACCTTTTTGGCTGAGAGAGCCATGAATGCCACATATTTTAAAATGTAATTCTGTGAGAGCTATACAATATGTTAAACACTATATACAAGTAAATGTGTGCATTTTATGTAAGACCAACACTTTTAAAGTACAATAAGTCTCTGAATTCTTTTTAATAAAGTTGTTATGCTGTTGCTAACCAATGATGAATTAATGCGACTTCTGGTGCTGCATGGTTTTGCCGATGGCTTTGTAGTCTGGTTGATACGTGGTGAGGTTAAGCTTCATGCAGGCGTTGAGACTTCCATCCATTAAACGTGATCGTAGCTTGGTCTTAACGTTATTTAGATGTGAGAAAGACTGCTCACATTCATATGTAGAGCCAAACATTGTCAGTACAGCAATACTCACATGCTGCAGTGTGTGGTATGTGATGGGAAGCATGTTTCAAGTTCTGACAATCAGCTAGTACGCGAGTTGAAGTATTTTCATTTCTCCCCACCTGTGTTTGCTCGCCAGCTCTGCTTGCTGTTGTGCAAGTCTTTCTAAATCTTCATTCAGTGACTTGAACTTATTCACCCACATGTCTGAGGCCTTCAGGTCAGCAGCTTGTAGCTCAAAATCTCTGACAGAGACATCAGGGATGTACCTCAGGTCGGCGCTGTCCACTGCACACTCGTGTGGATGGTTGATGAATTTAAAAAGATGAGTGTGCTCACGAAATTCTCCAAAGTGCGCTTTGAATGACTTCAAGAGATTAGATGTGAAGCCTGCTAACTGCTGGAGATCAAGATGTTGAGCAGGGTCCTTTGCTGTGCATGCATCTTTAAACTCTCCCAGTTTTTCAAAGTGTAGTAAATGACCCGTTTTAATGCCCGTGATGAAGAGTTCTGGCTTGTTTGCAAATGCAAATACTGCTTGTTGAAGGGATAAGACTGTATTTTCAATGCCTTGGATTTTCACATTGAGCTGGTTCAGATGTTCAGTCATGTCCATGAGATAGTAGAACTTCAGGAGCCACTCAGTGTTAGCTAACTTAGGATGCTCAACGTTTTTCATTTCAAGAAAAGTCTAGATTTCACTCAGACAATCTGCAAAACAGCTGAGCACCTTCCCTTTTGACAACCAATGCACATTGCTGTGCAGAAACAGACCAGGATAATTATTCCCAACTTCATCCAGCAGTGTTTTAAACTGGAGATCATTTAAAGCTTGTGCAACAATAAAGTTGACCACCCGAATGACCAGCAACATCACCTCACCAAGCTGCTCGCCACACATCTGAGCACAAAGTGCCTCCTGATGTAGGATGCAGTGAAAACTTAGGATGAGTCTCTTTTCATGTTCACAAAGAAGCGCTACGAATTCTCTGTTTTTCCCCACCATGCATGCGCCATCAGTACACACCGAAATAAGTTTATTTATCAGTATATTTTTTTCTTTAGTGAACTCAGTGAAAGACTTGAATAAATCCTCCCCTCTTGTTGTCTCTTTCAAAGGCAAAACAGCAAGACTTCCCTCACGTACTGTGTCACCGACAGCATACTTTGCAATCACGCTGAACTGGGATAAATGGCTTACATCTGTGGACTCATCCAAAGCGAGAGGAAAGAATGGTGCTGCATTTACGTCCTTCACTTGTGTTTCCTCAGTTTGATTTGCCATCATGATGGTACAATTGTGAACAGTTCTTGCCGACAGAGGCATGTCTTTTATTCGTTTGATTATCTTGTCTTTATCTGAAAAGTCATAAAAAAAGTTCATTGGCAACATCAAGCATAAATGTTTTGGCATACTCCCCATCTGTGAATGGTTTTCCGTTTCTCACAATTGCTAAAGCACCAGCAAAGCTAGCTGAATTCCAGTCACCTTGTTGGGTCCAAACATGGAGTTGCTTGCACTCTGCACAGTAGCTCTTGACATGCTTTCTTCCTACTGTTCCCCTTGGATATTTCTATGCAAATGTAGTATGGTGTATGTCGAAGTGCTGCTTTAAATTTGACCGTTTCATCAATACAATTTTATCATTGCATATTAGACACTGCAGAACCTGCTCTCTCCACAAAGGCAAATTTTTCTGTCCATTCCTGCTGAAAAGTATGATACTCCTCATCTTTTTTTTCTTTTAGCTATCTTCTTCGTCAAAAGGGTTTCTGCAATTAGCTAGCTGACTACTTGATTAAAAGGAGGGAAGTTTACTTCCTGACCTCACAACGACCCGTGTACATTATGCATTATCCAATAAAAATTTGGTGTTGTCCCAGAGGACAGCTGTGATTGGCTCCAGCCACCCGCAACCATGAACATGAGTGGTAGGAAATGAATGGATTGTAATACATGAGAATGTTTTATATTTTTAACGTTATTTTTTTTATTAAAGATTTGTCTGCAAGCCAGATGCAGCCATCAAAGAGCCATATCTGGCTCATGAGCCAAAAGTTCCTGACCCCTGTTTTAGAGATCACCTATCAAAAACTGAAGATATTACTTCCCACTCCGTTTTTGGAGAGAGTATGGTCTGACCTATGAAGGAGGATAAATTTGAGTGTTCCTGAAAATCCATTTTTGTCATTAGCAAGAGCATGACCTCAGTCAGGTTTGTTATCTCCGTGGAAGAACATTTCTGCTAGTGCAGGGGAAGTGAATGGCTGTCGAACCTTGTGACATGGATGGGACGTGGGGTGAGGCACAGTCATCATGGTATTAAATACACAAGCCTTGAGGAGCTTCAGACTAGTGATACCTAAAAGAAACACAAACTGAAAGTATGTTATAGAGGCAGTTAGAATCTTTTCTCCACCAGTTACTGATGTATGATTTTAGATAAATTATATAATCATTCCAAATGTCACCTTTTGTAAATGGGCCTAAAGGAAAAAAAAATCTACTTTATAGAGGAGTTAAAAGATTAAATACAATAACCTACATAAAGCATCCAGCATGGTGTCTAGAACATTGTGCTATCTAAGTAATAATATCCAATATCATAATAATTACTATTGCATTCTGCCTATGATCCAACTATTTTTTCCTCCAAGGAGATATCTACATTTCAACTGGGAATTTGCAAACATTATCTCTAAACCAGATCAGAGAGACATCTTTCACAACAAGAAAGCAATGTATGATATTTTTAGAAGACTTGTTTCATGTGGACCAATGGGTAACTTTTTGTTCCTGAAACGGGGAGGGCTCTTCAAGCGAAAGACAGTAAAGTCATTATTATGCTGTAAGCCAGCTCACTTCAACCGCGGGGTCTTCACAATGCTTACGAATGTAATAATAATAATAATAATAAAGAATACAAAAAACCCATTTGCTTCCTTTTTTATGAGTATTGACATTTTTGTGCAGTATTAGGAGAGCTAATTTAGCTTCCAGTTCTAAGAATTTTTGAATCTATAGCCAGTAATTATTGGCATTCAGAGGTACAAAAGAGGAAAACAAAGCTTGCAAATTCTAGCACATTCATGTGGGATTGGGAGCTGAATTGGGATCCTCACACCCCATTGAATGATCAGCCCCCCTATTAGAGCCTTATTAAAATGGTAATGATTATATGCCAGCTATAGCCAGGCAGCCGCACCTGTCAAAAACTACCCTGATTATCCTGTTCATTGAACTGTCTGGCTCTTGAATCAATGTCTCAGGTTTACTCCTCCGTGAAGTTCCCCCATGCACCCCTTCTTAAATTAAAAAAAAAAAGGATACAAGGACAAACATTTCACTGGGGTCACAGAACACTCTAGTAGTTCATTATATGTTCTCATTTTCTGTTTTTGTATAATGTGATATAGAAGCTGTCCTCTCTGGGTTTGGGATTGAGATGAGAGAAAGAAACAAAAGAGATGTAAAGTCTTGTCCAAATAAAAATTCTAATGTTAGTAAAAGATAATGCAATTCTATAATTAATCTGGAGACTGGGATTATTCAATCATTGGTTATACATACTGTGATCAAGACATAGATGCTTGCTGTTTATGCATCCTTTGCTAAGTCTGGAGATCTGTTGTCTTTCATTTAAAAGATATTTTGGGCTCTCATTCACCTTTTGCATTTAAAAACATATAAAACAATAACGTGTTTCAGTTGAAATCACAGTTGAAGGGTGTTAGTGTCCTACAAAAGCTACTGGACTAAAGAGATTTCTATCACCTGTCAGCCGCAAGTCTCAGTCATTGGAGAACAGAGCAAGCAACACACAAATTGCTGCTATCAGCTGCCCTTTGGTAAAATGTCCCCATAGCTGTGCTCTGAAAATGCAGAAAACTAACAATAGACAGAAAAACACATCAAATTCCTTATTTATACTATTTTGTTCATTTGCAAGAAAAAAAAACAACACATACTACCAGAATTTGAACTGAGGATTTTGTGACCATGCTCATGGAAGTACCTTGGATTTCCAGTCTCTTTGATATTACAACATGAAAATATTCACAACGAGGTCTAAGTTAATCAAGGTCTTAATCTCTGAGCTGCTGCATCTGTTACTTAAACAACAGAAGAATATATCTTCTGCAGTGATTCACAACTCATCTGAGACATTCTCAGAATGTTACCTATTTATTGAATGACTTCAGTACAATGTATTTTCTTGCCTCTGCACCCCAACGATCCAATCTACCCCATCCCCATCTAGCCAGTATTGATTGAATATCATGAAGTACCAACTGAATAAATTCTCAAGCCTTTTGTTGCCACAATTTTTAAAAAAGGTTATATCATGGGACAATTATGTATTGAAATAGTTGATTACTATGCAGCCAAGACTGTCCCTGGGGCATCTGAGTGGCCAAATCTTTTTCATAGTCTCAAGCCCCTTGACCTTGTTATAGCATGAATAACTCTGCCCCTCTGTCCAGAACCACTCAGCCTGACGCCTTTGTGATGGGTCACCATCTTTGGTCCCTTCTTATTCTCTGTCCATTGCTTCTCTGGATCCTCTCACTACTTCTTGTCTCCTCATGAAGACCTTTCCTAGGCTATGGCTTTGCCATCTTTTCCCATTTTGAAGCTTCCCTGTGACTATTGTGTGCCATTGAGACAACTCCAATTCCTGGTGACTTTATGAATAAATGATGTCCACAATGTATATATTAAATTATAATATATAAATGTATATGTTAAATTATTGATATTTCTTTACTAATTCTCAACTAAGTCTAGCTCAGTTTTTCATATGATCTGTTCTGCTACAAATTAAACAAATAAGAAGATAGAATGCAACTGTTTCTGACACCTTTGCCGATAAGAAACCATTTCATTTCTCCATATTCTGTCCTGACTATGGCTTCCTGTCCACAATACAGGATACTCATCAGGACAGTCAAGTAATGAGCCATGCCCATTTCTGTCAGACCAAGACCAACCCATAACTTCTCATGATTCATGCTTTACTGTAGTCTGTAAAACATAGACTAACCTTCTTCTGAAATGCTTTGGAGCACACCAGTATCCAAACATTGTTTACCATTAGATCTTGAGTGCCTCTTCTTTTCTTGATTCTAGCTTGAACATCTGGCATTTCTTGTACCATGTAAGGTAGAAGTCTTTCTTACATCACCCTGAGCATCACTGTGTGGGAAATTAGAGACCTGTTTTGTTGCATCCCTTCTCTTTTCTTTCCACACATTTCTTCTTAGCAACTTATCTGCTCCATGATTCTTAGTTGTCTCTTTTATAACAGGAAGCCCAATCTCAACCTTAAACAAAGACTTCTTCCCTGTTGAGCAAAGCTAAGTTAGCAAAACTTAGGTTACAGATGGAAGGAATCAGTGCTAGTTACTGTATCAAGGCATTAAAAACTGAATGTGTTGAGTAGGTGTCCGTGGAGATGACGGTATTTCCCAGCACTTCTCATAAAATGCTGCAGAGAATATAGCACTTGAGAGCTACACATGGCATTCTCAGTTATGAGAAATGTTTGGTTAAGAAGTCAAAGCCTTAATTATCTTTTATATAGCTCATATGTTAGAATCTGAAGATAAGATTATTTTAAATTTTATCCTAGATAATAGAAATCCAATCCCATTTACCAAATCCACGTTAGTGAACTGAGAAATGTGTTGAGTTAGTAAATGCAAGTACCTCGAGTTGTATACAGAGTAATTTCAGAAATGGAAAATGAGAAAATGCAGAAAAATGCCCCCCTTTTAACGTTTTGTACTCCCCAGATGGTCCCTTGGCCAACATAATTTTCTCTCTCATTTTGAAGATATGGGCTGGAAAATGTCTCAACCAAATTAAGCTAATGGAGGTCAGTGTACGGTATGTGCCATTAATTTGAATAACAAGGAGATAGATGGAGGAAAGACAAGGTAATGATTTGTGACAGGGGGCTCCAAATTTGATTTAAACAATTCAATTACCCTTTTTAAAGTCCCCCAAAGAAATGTGTTGCAAAGCCCTCCATTCCCCATCCATGCACATGGGGACACGAAAGCTGCTCTTAATAACGGGTCCTATATCACTTCCTCTTTGGCATGCTGTGAGGATTGCAGGACAAAAATAAAATAATCGCCTATGTGCGCTGGTCTAAGTTGCTAGATGTGGTCAGGCACTCAGAGCTGTCCTTGCATAGCATGATGAACAGGAAGTAGCAAGTTGCATGTAGAACAGCTTTCTAAGTGCCATCCTGATAGGAATACTGAGCCAGTATTGCCAGAGTAATTCCGGCACCACAAGAGACTTATTTAAGAAAATTTTCATCTGCAGCAGCCAAAAAATGCGAGGTGAATTTAACCTTCAGCCACCACCTTATATTGAGAACCGGAGGAAGCATA
This sequence comes from Saccopteryx bilineata, assembly GCF_036850765.1. NCBI lineage: Eukaryota > Metazoa > Chordata > Mammalia > Chiroptera > Emballonuridae > Saccopteryx > Saccopteryx bilineata. The sequence goes on from NC_089490.1 coordinate 104,621,212, forward strand.
TAGACTTGTCAAGGACGGAAGCCCTAGAAAGAAGCTCAACCGTGCCTCCATGACCTGCTAGCTCCCTAACCTTAAGCAGATTGGTTAGCTCTTCTGTGCCTCAATTTTTTTCATGTGTAACATGGACACAATTGTAAGACTTACCTCTTAGGATGCTTAGAAGGATTAAATGAGATAACTGATATAAAGCATTTATTGATATAACCAAATTGCTCTTGTGCAAGTCAGAGCTAAACTACAATGGATGCCAAAGCTTTTTTAAAAAGTAAACTAGGCCCTGGCCGGTTGGCTCAGCGGTAGAGCATCAGCCTGGTGTACGGGGGACCCGGTTCGATTCCCGGCCAGGGCACATAGGAGAGGCGCCCATTTGCTTCCCCCCCCCCTCCTTCCTCTCTGTCTCTCTCTTCTCCTCCCACAGCCAAGGCTCCATTGGAGCAAAGATGGCCCAGGCACTGGGGATGGCTCCTTGGCCTCTGCCCCAGGCGCTAGAGTGGCTCTGGTCGCGGCAGAGCGACGCCCTGGAGGGGCAGAGCATCGCCCCCTGGTGGGCAGAGCGTCGCCCCCTGGTGGGCGTGCCGGTTGGATCCTGGTCGGGCATATGCGGGAGTCTGTCTGACTGTCTCTCCCCGTTTCCAGCTTCAGAAAAAAATAAAAAATAAAAAGCAAACTAAAGGAATTCATTATTTTTTGTTTTTCTTATTTTAATAATGGTGACAACATTTTAAAGTGTGAGATTTTAACCATCATTTGGGCACTTCCTTTTAAAAGTCATGCATGTCATCACTCACTGATGAGGAGCAGGGCTGTGTGCTCAGCCTTGGCATTGTGAATCTTCATCCGCAGAGGTGAAGCCTGTGTGTGAGACAGTGCTGTATAACAGGAACAATGTAAAGAAAGCCAGAGCATCCATCAAGAAACAGAATTACTTCCCTCTTAATACGTCTCCAGGATTTGAAACAAAACAGCCATGGAGGTATTTCAGAATATTTTATAAGCATGCAACCTTTACATGGCGCTGCCGCTACAATAATTCATGAAATTACACAACCATCACGCTGCCCTGTATATTCATGGAATTAATAAAAGCAGGCAGATTTGAACTTGAAAAGACTATACTCATTATCAGTTTGTGTCCATTACACAGTAGGTGCTCAATTATTGGAAGTTATGGCCATGAATACAATGATAATAGGAACATCAGAAGAAAAACCACATCTTTTTTTTTTTTTTTTTTGACAGAGACAGAGAGAGACAGAGAGAGGGACAGATAGGGACAGATAGACAAGAAGGGAAAGAGATGAGAAGCATCAATTCTTTGTTGTGGCACCTTAGTTGCTCATTGATTACTTTCTCATATGCCTTGATGGGGTGCAGGGGGGGCTATAACATACTAAGTGACCCCTTGCTCAAACCAGGGACATTGGGCTCAAGCTGAAGAGCCTTGCTCAAACCAGATGAACCCGCGCTCAAGCCAATGACCTCGGGGTATCAAATCTGGATCCTCTGCATCCTAGTCTGACCCTTTTCCACTGCACCACCGCCTGGGCAGGCAGAAAAACCACATCTTAAGAAGAGAGGGGGGGGAGGGGAGGGGCTTAAAGAGATTTGACTTTGGGTGATGGGTACACAGCATAATCGACTGTCTAAATGATATGGAGATGTTTTCTCTAAATCTATGTACTCTGATAGACCAATGTCACCCTATTAAATTTAATTGCATAAATAAATAAATAGATAAATTAATCTGGTGACATATTGTTTGTCGGTTAGAACATATATATTTAAATTTTTCTTCATCCTACTGCACGTGTTTTGATGAGGAAGTGATTTTTATCTATTATATTCTAAAGCCCCAAATTGGCAAAGAATATGGACCAGGATGGAATGCTCCAAACTGTTTAACAGGCTAATCACTTTTTGTGGTACCCCCAGGAAAATGCAGTGGCATAGTTTTACTTGTTGATAGTTTTGTGACATTGGTTACTTAATTCAATAAATAAGTATAGCTCATCTACTCATTTACATCGGCTGAGTTGACCAAAATGAGCAAGTAGAAATAACTTTCCAGCAGCTCTCAGGCTAGCAAGGGATGCACACACACAAACCAACAACTAAAAAATCCAGGAGCATCTGGACTAGAAAAAGATTACATATAAGAGGGGCCAGAAACTGGACACAGAGAGTGTTCAAGGCCAACCCTAGGGCTTGGAGGGTGAGCCAGAGGTTCGGGACCTTCATCATTATGACCATTGCCTACTTTATCAAGTACAAAATAAGTTATAATAAACACTTTTTGGGAGAGCACTGAAAGAGTAAAGAAAGTATTGTCTTCAAGAAGAGGAGATTTTATTCTTGTAGTTACAATCTAATGCATGTTTCCGGTGGTATGAGATGTTCTATTTGGAGAATTATTTTTAGTGCTTCTATATTTCTAGCAAATATGACCAATTTTCAACCAAATGGTTATTGAAACATTTGCACAAACAGAAATATCATCTTTCTTTCTAAAAAACTTAATATAGCTTATTAAGTTTACATGACATTTTTATAAACAATTTTCCTTTCTATGGACGAGGCAAAATGTACCAAGTCATTCAGGAATGAAAGAGCATACCTCTTTGAGTAGATACACCTACCCAATGGGTGCAACTTCCCTTTTGATCAGGGTTCCCTCTTTCCCAAACTACAGAATAATTTTGTCTGATAAATTAATTTACCCAACTTTGTCACACCTGTAATTTTTCTACTATACTTGTAGTATACTCTAGCCCATCACATGAAATGTTGATTTCCTGTTGGATAAGGTAGTTGAACCTAGTATGTCTATGCTGTTCAGATCCCCAAGGCAGGGGGGCACAGGCCTGGTGTCCTATCTCTGGTTGCACACATGCAATGCCCACAAGACTGGTCCAAACTTTGCCGGGCAATCTTGCCTGCAGAATTGGTGAGCTGATGATGAATGGCTGTGAAGGCTTTGTGATTGCTCAGGCTCCTTTGTGGGATTGGACAATGGAGGAGGACACAAGTCTGGCCCAAGGGAGCAACGGATAAAACTGCTGGGCAGGATGGCGGGCTCCTGCCGACTCGACCACTTGTTGACATTGAAAGGATTTCACAACAAGTGAGCAGAAACAGAAACAATTCTGTTCGGCAGGGCTATTAGTTGCAACGTGTGGCACCAGAGCGGTCACTCCTGATGTGTTTCCTCACTAATGAGCTCTGAATGCCCATTAAACTGGGCTGCTATAGGCTCAGAGCCACCCGGACAACGGCATGCATGAATGACTTCCCTGTTACTATTGGTTGGCCCAAGGAAGAAACAACTGGTATCACTCAAATTTAAACAGAGTTGACGGTACAGTTAAATGATCATTAATTAGAGTTTGTGGGCAGATAAAGACTCAGAGCCATTTCTAATGACAAGATAGGTTAGCGTGACTCACTCGGGTGCACAACCCAGTCTGGTCCTGTCCTATTTCTTGGAACATGCAGAGTGGCATCCATGGGATTCTAGACAGGCTAAATAATCTGTATAAAACTGTGTCGGGAAGATAAAAAGAAAGCTTTATAAGACATAGAAAGTTTATAAATGATTAGTAATATATTTTTAAAAATTACAAATAGTGGTGAGAATGGAATTCAATTACATATATGCAAAACTCCTTTGAGATATGGTCATAGGGTGAGAAGCGTGACAGACTTTGAGTCAGAAAACCAGGTTTGACCCTAAGCTCTTACATTTATTTGTTGAGTGACTTTGAGAATTTTTTAAAGTCTGGAATTCCTGTTTCTTTACTTGTGGAATGATTATAGTCATAATCTCAATTTCACAGGGTTACTTCAAAGATCACATGGGAAAGGAACTTGGAAGTTCTATGGACTCACACAGCTGTTTACTGTCTCACTTTTGAGCTACATACATTATGGATATACATAGCATCTATATCCAGTAGGCTAGTCTGCTAGGAAAAGTAAAGGTAAAATGCTTGAATAAAACAACAGATTTCAACTTTGTTTTGAAAACATTGAATTTTGAGAGAAATGATTTAAGCTTCATAACACTTCAAATAGCTCAAGAGAAAATTACTCTGGAGGAGGCATTTTTCCTAATTGTTCATTTCATGATAGTTTCTCCTTGGAAATAGTACTAGTAGAGTTGAATGAAGAATAATATTTTACAGCAGTCATTATTATCAGAAAATTAATGTCTTGTTGAGAATATAAGAAATATTCTTATGTACATGCTTTACCTCAATGACCATCCTTATGTTGGTCATTGTTAAAGCTCAACCTAGAACTTCATCTGCTCTACCAAGATCCAGATCTAGAACTCAAACTTTCTTCATATCTAAATGGATATTTCACAGGTATTGCAAACTTAATAATTTTATAATTATTAAAACTAATATATAATGCTATATATAAAACTAATAATAATGCTATATAATAAACTATTACAAAACTTAATGGTTCAAAACATAACTATTAATTTAGCTTGTGATTCTGTGCCTTGAAAATTTGAGCTGGATTCAGCTGGGTGGTTCTTCTGGTGTTGGCTAAGCTCATTCATAAGTTCTGGCTGTTAAAGTAGCAGTGGCTGGCTGGTCCAGGATGGCCTCAGTCAAGATGATCTGTCTTTACTACATGTGGTTTTCCATCATTCAGTAGACTAGCCTAGGCTTCCTTACATTAGTCTACATGACAGAAATTTCTATAGCTTCTTGAGGTTTAGACTTAGAACTAGTGCATCATTGCTTCTTTTGCATTGTATTGGCCAGAGCAGGTCGCAAAACCAGACCAGATTCAAGGGGTGGATAGATTTCACTTCTTAGTGGTAAAACCTACAAAGTCTCACTGCACAGAAGTGTGGATACATGGAGGGAAATAATTATGTTCATTTTTTTTCTAATAATCTCTAAGTGTCTCAAGCTGAACTCATTGTTTCTAATGAAATTTTTCTCATCCTTCTTTTCCTCAATTTGGTTAAAACCAGCAAGATCTACTCTCAAACCTTAAGGTCATTCTGAGACATTCCATGCCGGCAATTAGTGGGACTTTTATTATATATACCTTCTTAATAGTTATTTATTTAATGTTCTCATTATCTCCATTCCAATAGACTCAGTGTTATTATAGAGCCTTCTCATTATGGCTTAGACAATTCCAATAATCCAACTAATCTCTGTTTTAGTTTTACCTTCTGTATTACATAGTTTTCTATTGCTATATAACAAGTTACCACAGACATTTCAGCTTATTACCTTACGGTTTCTGTAAGTCAGAAGTCTAAGTACAGGTTGGTTAGATCTTTTACTCAGGGTCTCACAAGGCTAAAATCAAGAGGTTGGCTAATTATGTTACTTTCCAGAGCTCAGAGCCTTACCAAGCTAATGGGGCTGTTGGCAGAATATAACCTTGTAGGTTTCTGCTTTCTTGCTGACTGTCAACTTGGGCTACTCACAGCCACCTGCTGTTTCTTCTACAAGGCTCACTCCATAAACATGCAAGTTGCTTTCTTCCAGGCAGTAGAAAATCTCACTGACTTCTATCCTTCTCCCATCCCAGTATGCCACGACAGAATCTTATACAGTTGCCCTTTGCCATATCATGGTTCACTCTTCGTGGTCTCACTGTATCGCGGATTTTAAAATTGTATATATCTAAGTTTGTTTTGCGAATTTTTTGCTATATCATGGGATTTTTGCGGTACATAGTTATTTTTATATATTTATTATTTAATTATTTTTTTCAGTAAAATAAGCATTTTCTAGTGTGGAAAAGGTTTATAAGAGTGTGGGGAAGGTTTATAAAGCCTTTAAAATATATAAATAATAAAATAAATATAAAATCGCTACTTCACAGATTTTTGCCTATTACAGGAGTTTCTGGAACCTAACCCCTGTAATAGATGAAGGACCACTGTATAGTATATAATATAATTAAATTACAGGAGGGACTTACCATCACTTGTCATATAATGTAATTTAATCAAAGAAGTGACTAGCCCATCATACCCCCAGGTTCCTCCCATACTCAAGGGTGTAGGATTTTACAAGGTGTGCCTACCAGGGAGTGAGAATCTTAGGGACCATTTAGAATTTTGCTTCCTCTAGCTTCCTTTAATCTATCTTCCAAAAATAGACATCTCTTCAGAATACAAATTGAATTATGGTATTCCTTGAATTTTTATTCTTTCATGGATTTCTATTGCCTACTAGATAACATCACCTGTGTCAGAATGAACTTCATCTTGATAATCTTTCTCACGTGAGTCAGGACATAGGAAAAGGTCTCAGTTTGGGGTGCAGCACATGGAGGCAGAAAGGTGGCTGGACTGGGAGACAAGGCGAAAGAATATAAATCATCTGAGCTCAAATCATACCCTCTGTTTAATTTTTGAACTTTATTTAATCATGAGCCCAATGGACCTATGGACACTGAAAAATCATCAGAAAGAAGACATTGTGGGCCACATGGGTATTTATTCCCTTTATGATTCTGGAGAATAAAATAAGCACACAGCATACAAACAAAAGCTTGTGTTTATTAAAAATAAATTAAAAGTACAATAATTTCTAAACTCTGTAGAGTTGTAGATATTCAACAACACAATTAAATTTGTCAACAGTACTCAATTCCACTTAATCATAGCTCAAGTTTATTATGTGGCTATTCTGCATCATTTCATTTCACCTTTGTGACAGTTAAAGGGAGTAGGCATGATTAACTCTCATGTTTTTTTAGTTGAGAAAACTGGGGCAGAAGAAAGATAGATCACAGAAAGGTAGATCGTGGATTCCTTTTGCCTACTAGATAACATCCTCTGTGTCAGATTGAACTATGCTTAAGCGTATCTGTCTAAAAAGGGTTACATGTGAATACTTTTAGTTCTGGCTACATGGTAGACAGACCCAATACAGGGCTCCTTTCTGAACTCATGCACCCACACATTGGATAAAATATAATATGGTTTAGTTAAACATACATGAGTTTAAAATAAAGAAAGAAAAAATCCCGGATGCTAGAATGTACAGCCAGAATGAAGACTTAAAATAAACACTACAGCGCTCCAAGGAAAAGCCAGATCCAGAGACCTACCCCAATAGTGAGAAGGTGTGGCTTTCATGAAGACGTGCAGCATGTGGGCTCGAGCTTGCCCAGATGTGCAGCTGGAGCTGAAACATTTGCATAAGGTTCTAACCCTGCTGGTGTTGCCTCACTGTGTAAGAGTAATGGAGAAAACCTTCAAGTACAAGGTTATGGAAGCAGCAAGGATTTTTGTCTCTGTTTGGGGCTCTTGGAAGTACATAAAACATCCCCACTTTCTGCCTACAATATTAAAACTCAATCCTGAACTGTATGTAGGTGTGGCCTTGGTGTGTGCATTCCCACAACTATGCTGGTAACGCAAGCAAAGAAACACGCCAGGCTTAGCCTTTGATAGAAACCAGAAGCAAACGAACCCACTGTGTGCTATGTAGAAACATTTGTACCCTGGCATTTAGGACCCCAAAAGGTGAAAATACAAATAAAGATGAACTCACAGTAAAAAATTACAAATCAGGTGAAAGAATGACCCAGTATACGGGAGAGTCAGCAGGCACAGTAGAAGATGACAAGCACCTCTAGAACTTTAGAGATTATAGCTGGAAAACATTATAAAATAGAAAATAAAATCTTTAATTTAAAACAGACTAAAAACTAAAACACAATTAAATTGGAAGAAAAGCTAAATTGAACTGTCTAAAATGTAATCCATCCTATTCAAATGAAAAACTACATGGACAAATTAATAGCAGATTAGATACAAGAAGAAAATGTAATGATCTGGAGCTAAATATGAGGAAACTATAAAAAATGCTACACAGAGAGATGAAGCAATGAAACTTTTGAAATTTGAAAAGGATGTTAGTGACAAGCAAATAGAACATAATGATATAATAATGCATTGAGAAAGAAGAGTTTTGATATAGATGAGAGAAAATACTCAGTTATAATGATAAAGATTTATTCAGAATTTATTAGAAACATGAATCTATATACTGAGGAAGCACATTAGTACCAAGAAAAGTAAAAAGAATAAATTTAAATCTGATAAACCATGATGAAACTTCACAGGAAATTTTTTTATGTAGTTGCAGGGCAAAATATAATATATATACTCCTTCCTGAGGAATGGTAATTAGATTGACAAAAATTTCCCAAGAACTAAAGCAGAAGTCAGAAAAGAATGGAATAATGCCCAGCTTAACCAAAAGACAAGAGTGAGCATGAAATAAAGGTATTTCAGCCATGCAAAGACTGAGGCAGTTTATCATTCACAGATGCTTCCAGAAATGGGATGCATACTTGAGTCAAGAGGAGAGAAGTGGAGTGCGACAGGAGAGGGCAAAAAATAAAAATACTGAACTTGAGGTAAGATGTAAAACATGGACTGTTTTCTAAAAAAAGAGTCATTTGGAGAGTATTTTTAAAAACCAAAATGCAATTATAATTTTAGACAACAGTAACAGAATATGAAGTTGATGGTTTAAGTTTCTGTTTTATTTCAGAAGGAATGTAAAAATATTGTTATACTTCAGACTTTGTGAAGACAGAGTTAAAAATTCAGGGTACCCGCTGAAAGTGTGTAAATATATATGACCTCTAAAACTTGATAGGGATAGAAGAGGGAACAGAGAAAGGCATTTCATCCCAAGAAGGAAGAAGAGGAGAGTAAAGAAGTACCAAAAAAAAAAAAAATTAAACGACAAAAAGAAATTTTATACGTATTTATATAAAATATACATATCTCACAATAAATATGAATTTGTTAAGCTCCATAGTCAAAAAGTAAATATTCTAAAATTGAATAAAATTATAAAATTCTGCTAAGACTGTTTCTAAGTGACACTACCAAAATATGATAATAAAAGATTGAAAGTTTTCAAAAGGAAAAGTAAATACCAGAAAAATATTAACCAAAAAACAGCAAGTGTAGCATTATTGAACAAAAGAAGTGTTATTAGGAATAATCCTAAGAGAAGTAATTTATCAGAAAATCAGAGCAATACTGACTCGGAAGAATCACATCATATAGATTTACACTATGTAAAGCAGCAATTAGATAATGACAAATTCACAAGTGAATTAACATAGGTCAGTTATACAGAGAAAATAATTAGTAAAATTAAAAAGCATTTTGATAAACAAAATAAAAATTCTTGCATATAGGAACATTGCTCCCTAGAATTAGAGAATAGTATTTTTTAATAATAATATGGTGAATATTTATAAAATTAACCACACACAATGTCACAAAGCAATGTCCCTAAGTCACTCTGAAGCATGCGTGATGGTGTTACTACTTAGAGTCTTCCCATCTTTAAATGTCACAGAAACAAATGGGTGGGTTTTAGCCTAAAGAAAATAAACATTGAGAGAAATTTCAGGCATAGCAGAAGAGAAGATGTTTTGGGGTTGAGGCCTCCCCAGGATTTCTCAGTCCATATTAAATTAAGCCCTGGCCAGTTGACTCAGTGGTAGAGTGTTGACATGGCATGTGGAAGTCTTGGGTTCAATTCCTGATCAGCACACACAGGAGAAGTGACCATCTGCTTCTCCTCCTGCACTATCTCTCTTTTCCTCCTCTTCCTCTCCTGCAGCCATGGCTCAATTGATTCAAGTGTGTTGGCCCTGGGCACTGAGGATGGCTCCATGGAGACTTCGCATCAGGCTCTAAAAATAGCTCAGTTTCAGGTATGGCCCCAGATGGGCAGAGCATCGGCCCCAGATCAGGGTTTCCGGGTAGATCCTGGTTGGGGCACATGCAAGAGTCTGTCTATCTTCCCTCCTCTCACTTAAATTAAAAAAAGAATTTTTTTAAATCTGATTTTCTTCCATTCTCTGCTTGAGCTGGAGCTAGAGCAGAAACTCAAATTAAGTTTCCTTCTCTCAAAGCCTTGGTTCTCAACATGTGTTCATGTCTGGAGACATTTTTGGTTGTCACAACTAAGAAAATTCTCCAAGAATCTAGTGGGTAGAGGTTAACGATGTTTCTAAACATCCCACAAGGTACAGACAGCATCTTTCCCCTGCCACAAGAAAGAAATATCTGGTTCAAGTGCCAACAGTGTTGAAGTGAGACACCTTGGATTAAAGTGAATTAAACTTTAATACTGGATATATAGAATCAGTTCATTGCTTTTTAAAGAAAAATGTTGGTTTTTCTTAGATACTGTGGGGTCCTTCAAATACATGTCTCCGATTCCTCATTTTGTGAACAGTTACACAGAGTTTGGAACATGGAATTACCAACCAGACTACACATTTAGTTTATCTATTATACGTCTCTTTTCAGCCCATGAGGCTGTTAACATGAATGCTGCAATATATTCAACTGTTAAAGTTTTCTTGTTAAATCAGTTTTTCTTAAAATAGTCTTTAATACCATGACTAGTAATTGTTCTTTCTCTTACCACAAGAAAAAAAAATGTTTTCCATTTTTGTTGAAAAGTTTCAATAAAGTGGAAGAGATACAATTGCAAAAGTCTGAATTGTTCCAATAAGATTTTGTATTATTACATTTTAAAGAAAGATGCATTTAAAATGGCTGGAGGAGAAGGCAGGTTGGAGCTGGTGCCATGGAAAGTGTGACTTGGAGAGAAGAGCCCTGGCTTAGGGATCCGAAGGCCCAGAGCACCCTCATCATCACCAGGGAACTTGTGAGAAATGCAGGTTCTTGGCCTCACCCAGACATGCTGAGTCACACTCAAACCCTCCAAGTCACTCTGATGCACATTCAAGTGTGAGAACCACAGCTCTAAACTCTCACTTCTTACTTACATCACTTGGACAAATCAGCTACCTCCTCTGACCCTCAGTTTCTTTGTGTGTTTGCATCCCTATATGAAAACATGATTTAGATATAAAAGTGCTTTGTAAACTGCAAAGCATGATGGTAAAATATTACCCTGGACAAATCAGAATCACAATCAATGTTAGTGAGGGTCTGGACCACACTAAAAATGTGTCCTCGACTTCTCCTGTCCCTTATCCTCAAAGCAGCAATGTTCACTCTGGGATGAGTGGCTCAGATCATTTATCAATCAGAGAGAGATTTCATGGAAATGACTCAGTGTTTACCAGGGTCAGCAAGAAAACTTGCAAGCCATGCAAAAATGCACCCCAAAACATTTAACAAGTGTTGGCATCCTGGCATAATTGCATCCCAATGTACTTGGTCCTTGTTGATAACAAATTGTACACTGAACTTCAGTCTCGCCGATAAAGTCTGAGAACTAATAAAAACACTGTGGAAATAACATTGGAATTTGGTTGGTCACCCATCACTTTGCAAAGGAGTGAAGTCTTTAATCTCTGTATCAATCTTCTCTAAATTAATTGTTCACACTTTCATTTTCTCCTTCATTGCTTAGTTGCCAGAGAGGCAAATGCTTCCAGAATAATACAAGTTGTGAGATCTTAGCTGGAACCCTAAATAGTCAATGAAGTATTTTTTATTATGACTATAAACTAATCTGAAGATCTATTGTTCTAGTTGAGGTTCCAATGTAATATTATGAAAGTGTTGTCTATCCCCACCCCAAGTACAGCTTAGCCAAGACTTCATTTTATTAGAAATTATGAGTTCCAAGCTATTTAATTTCCTTTATCTCATAAACTCAAAGGAACATCTTAGAAAATTGGGCACCAACTTAAAGTCATGGCAGATATTACTTTTATTTCAAATGTGTAGGGAAGTTAGTTATTTACTCACAGCTGTTTCTGGTTTTGGTACCCATCTGTAGAAGTAAAATGGTATTACACATCTGAGTTGTTGGGATAACTTAATGAGACAATAAGATGCTAAGTACATGTAAGGAATTTAATGAAGTGATTAGTGTATAATAAGTGTTTATTTAAGAATATATATAGTTATCTCCAAAAGTTGGCTCAAAGACCTAGGCTTTCTTTTGTGAACATATCAGGAACTCTTCCAATTCTACCCACAACATTTGGATTTTCTTGGTAAATATGATTGGATTTACTTGGGGGAAATTGTGAACATAGTGACGGTTTTACAAAAACTATAACTTCTTTTGGTCTAAGCTATTCACCTACATACCTAGATGAACAGGATTTCAATTCTAGGGTGCTCTGGACGTGGAGTTTGGACTTGTCTTTTGTTTCACTGAAAGACATTTGTGAAACAATGGATCAATATGTGAACCTACCATTGCCCCTGCTGATAAGGAGAGTCAAACAGAGCCCTAATGGGGTGCTGATAGAGGAGTCCTTCACCTCATGATGACATTGAAATTTGGGTAATAAGGTATCTGCCTTGATCAGTATGTCACAGTGACATTTGGCCAAGCCCAGTGTTCCATTACGTTGTGGGCATTGGCATGCTCTCCTCTTCCTCCTCCCCAAATCTCTAATACTAACCAGCAAGAGCTATTAATGAAAATAGCAGTGATACATTGAGAATTCACCCTGTGCTGGTAAGTTCTTTCATTGCCTCAACTAGTGAGCATTCTCTGTGTGGATACGCTGGGGTTCAACAATACATATGACAAAATATAGTCTCTGCCCTTCCGGAGTTCCCCGTTGAGTGCTTTATGTTCTTATTACAGTCTTCACTATAAGAAAAACATTTTACCCCCGTTTCACAGATCAGAATACTGAGGTTCAGAGATTTTGAGTAACTTGCTTAAGATCACACACTGTGAGTGCATGACAGAGACTGGTTCAAATCCAGGTCTGCCTAACTCTGAACCCCTTCTTATTTTCACAAGGCCAGATTGTCTCCAACTACGTTTCATGTTTAGCCCTTTTTGTCCTGAAAATAGTAAATTTTAAGAATGCTTTTAATTAAGCAGTTGAAATTCCAGCATAACTTTGTGCACTTAATTGTGTTTAAACCATGTCTCGAGCTTTAAACAATGGCTGCCATCCATGTACAGGTTACTTGTTACTTATTCTGTTGATACTTTGTTTACATTTTTTTGTTTAACCCTCACATCAACCCAAGGAGGCAAGTGTTCTTCCTTGTTACTATCCCTATGTGTGGGAAGGAAACGAAGACCCCAGAGTTACGAAAGTAAAAAAGTTAGCATTAAACCTAGTGCTCTGATTTTGTGCACTGGACTGAACTTCTATCCACTAAGGACAGATGGCTCCTGCAAGAGTGATGCCATTGTGTGGCTGTGATTGATTCATAAATATTAGACAAATGAGTCACACCTCTATCATTGCAGTGATTTCTCTCCTTTTAACAAAGACATAACAGGAACAATGAGGAGGGGATGATTAATTCTGAATGTGAGCACTGTGGAAGTCTTCCTGGAGGAGGAAACTCTTGAGTTGGGACTTGAAGAATGAATCTGTGAGATGAATAAGTAGAAAGAATATATGCCTGTGTAAAGAGTCCAACATTTCTAGAGGATGTGATGAATAATGGTCATAATGCAGAAAATGATCAAGCACATTCAGAAGGTAAGAATATTTTAATCATTAGAGACAGGAATGGGAGAAGAATGACACTCAAAAGCCATTATACACCAGTTATTTGACTTAAAGCAAATAATTTCATTTCTTCACAACTCAATTTTCTCATCAATAAAATAGGAATAATAAAAATACTAACATAATGGGTCATGTGTGAGAATTAAATCATCCTAATTATTAAAATAATTAAGTTAATTGATTATAATTATTGATACCATAATAATTATACCATTAATATATGTATTATTACTATAATTATATATTCCATTATTATAATTATTTTATTATTGATATGGTTATTATTACTATAGTTATTGTTATAATTATGAAATAATAATTATTAAATTGCTTCTTAGAAAGTAATAGTAGTAGAATGTTCATAGACTAACAAAGAGAATAAATAAAGGTCTATCAACATAAATATTTTATATCAAAAGCCTCAGCTAACATAAATGTTCCAGAAGTAAGTGGATTAAATATTTGGTGCTGTGGTCAAAATCTGGAACTTCTAGGGACACGCAATCTGGCAAAAAATATAAATCAAATATAATAGGTAGATCCTCAGATTTATTTAAATCCTGCTTTTAAATAATTTCTAATATCCTTTATCAGTAACAGAGTGGAGGTTTAAAACATGAATAAAAATCTATCAAAATAATGCAAATAGAATAATGTATTTCCCCAGGTATAAGACGCTCCCATGTATAAGACGCACCTTAATTTTGGGGCCCAAAATTTGAAAAAAAAAAATTTATTGCATAAAGTTATTAAACTCAAGTTTTATTCATCATAAAATTCATACAACTCCTCATCACTGTCAAAACTCCCATCCACTGTCTTCATATATTGCCTTCTCCTCAGTTCCATCCATGGCATTTGAAATGCCACAACCACTGTATAAAATGCACCCAGTTTTTAGACCCTAAATTTTTCAAAAACTGGTGTGTCTTACACATGGGGAAATACAGTATGTTGTCTTCTACCATGTTTAGGAAGAGTTAATAACCAACTAATCTCCAAAGAAGTGAAAATAATTTACTCGAGCTTACTTATGCAAATAAAAGCTCAATTCTAATTTCAGGAATAAAGATGGTTTTTCATCAAAAAAGAGATCATCAGTTAATCAACAAGAAGGACTGAGTATTGACTTGGCACAGGTTAGGCTGGAGGAAGAGCCATGGCTACAGCTTGAAGAGCTTAGACCTCCCAAGGGGATGAGCCTGGGGGGTGCAAACAACTATGTTTTTCCATTCTGCCAGCTTTTTCTTCTGTTTCCATTTGTGATGACTACTCCCATGTTAAAAAACGAACCAGCACTCCTGACCTCCAGGGCATGGGGCTTTCTGTGTCCATCAGGGCATTTCTGTTTTCTCTGTAAACAGGAAGAGCAATTTAAAACAAGGTTTCAGCCAATATTTTTATTCATTTATTCAACAAATATTTATTGTGCGCCTACTATGTGCCAAGCACTCTGCAGCTTCTGAGAATTCAGGAGTAAACCAGATACACAAGGTCACTGGGAGAAGGAAACACGACAGACATGAAAAAATATACAAATATAAAAGTAACAAGTACAGAATGTTAGCAGGTGATAAAATTTCTATGAAAAATAAACCAGGGAAAGGAAATAGATATATTGGCAGAGGATTGCAATTTTAAATAGGATTACTATAAGGAGTGCCATCACTAACAAGGTAATATTTGATTAAGAACTTGGCGAGAGGAGAGCCATGTGGCTGCCTGGGGATGTGTGTTCCAGGCAGGGAAACACAAGTTCCAAGGCTCTGAGTTTGGAGCCTGCTTGGATTATGAAGGAACAGCAAGAAAATCTGGAGCAGAATATGAAAGTGGGGAGGAGAAGTACCAAGAAAGAGTTATGATGGGTCAGATCACAAAGGATCTTCTAGGCCAACGTGAGGACTTTGGCTTTTTACTGTGTGTAAGATGGGAAGCATTAGAGGGAGTGGACAGAGGAAGGTACAAGCTGCCTCACATCCTGGCAGCATTAGTCTGATTGCTGTGTGGAGAATATATTGGAGAAAGGCAGGGTGGAAGCAGAAAGACCAAGCAAGGAGCCACTGCAACCATCCCGGTAAGAGATGATAATGGTTGGAATCAAGCTGTTAGGAATGAATTTGTGGGAAGTGGTCACGTTCTAGATATATTTCATTGGAAATGCTGTTTACAGGAGCTTCTATGGAGATGGGTGCATGTCAGGAAGAAGCTAGTGTGTTCAAATTTGGGAATTTTCAGGGACTTTATCACAGTCTCCATAGCCTAGCATCTGCTCTGGGATGTCAGTGACCCACGACCATCTTCAATTGAAGAGGTTAGCTGAAGGAAAGCTCAGTCATCTGGCAAGTGTTTGTAGACATTAGTTGCAAGCAGGGAGTGCAGAAAGCTTCAGTGTCACTTGGATCCTCCAACTGGCTGGGTCAGAAAACATGCTGCCAGCTTTAGCAGTGTCAGAAAGTCAGTCCCCAGGATTATCCGAGATGACCCCAAGCACAGTTGTGCCAGCAGTGGGTCAGAGAAGGTATTGTATCTGATTAAATGAATAAGCAAAATATATGACCTGGGGCCCCAGTTGGCAAACCACGGCTCGCGAGCCACATGCGGCTGTTTGGACCTTTGAGTGTGGCTCTTCCACAAAACACCACATGCGGGTGCAAAGGCCAGCTTAGGAGTACACTAATTAAATTAATAACAATGTACCTACCTATATAATTTAAGTTTAAAAATTTGACTCTCAAAAGAAATTTCAATCATTGTACTGTTGATATTTGGCTCTGTTGACTAATGAGTTTGCCAAACACTGACTGGGGAATTAGAACTCCATTACCCACCCAAAACACTGATTAAGTATCTTGGTGAGAAAGAATTAGTGCATGACCAAAAAAATATAGATAGATAGACAGATAGATGATAGATAGATAGATAGATAGATAGATAGACTATATTTAATGTTTGAAAACTGTGTTTCCTGATATGGTTGCCATTAGCTACATGTGGTTATTGCACATTTTAAAAAATGGCTAGTCTGCACTGAGATGTGCTGAAAGTATAAACTCCATATAAATTTTAAAGATTTAGTATGACAGCAAGAAGGTAAAGTATTCCTTTAATAAATTTTATATTGATTACCTGCTGAAATGATATGTTGAAGTGATAGTATGTTGGATATACTTTAAATAAATATATTAAAACATTATTAAAATGAATTTAACCTTCCTAACTTTAAAAATGTGATTATCAGAAAGCTTAAAATTATATGATAACTCACATTGTGACACATTATATTTCTATTGGGCAGAGCTGCTCTAGAGTGTGAAACACTTTCACAGGCTTCAGGTCATGCGATACTTCAGATAAGTGCCAATTTCTCTGTTTTAGGTGAAAAAGTCAAGGTTGAGCAAATACTTGTCAAAGGACATTTAGGCAACAGTTGAAACTCTTACTCTTTCAGTCGTGATAGGTAGACTATGTATTAAGAATGGAAGGAAAGCAAATTAATTAATGTTCAAAATATCTACTAGTTTAATTGCTATGCATTTGTTTTAACCCAACCATTGGCTTTTTTTATGGGGACAGGTTTTACATTAAGAAAGTGGCTCTTCTCCCTAGTGTAACTTTTTGATCTATTCCATCTGGTGTGTCCATCTGGGACATATTTGGTGTTCCTCATTATCAACATATTTAGGAGCACCACGGTCCCCAGGAAAGCATGTACCTTGGCTGAAGCATCAATGTATTTCCGGTGGAAGCCTTTCTGGATGGTGGCTCTGCTCACAATAGAACCCTCTCTGCCACCTGGGCTATATGGTTCTCATCCACTATGCCCCCAAGATCCTAGATAAATTACATACTGTTGCAGCGACAATGAACTACCCAGAGAGCAGATGTTCCGAGGGGCTGAGGGGAGGCAACAGCTCCAGTCCACAGACCAAAGGACTGAAGCCCCACCCCCAGCTTTACTCAGATATTTTTTATCCAGTACAAATAACTCAGGGAAACAGACAGAAGAAGTTTTCAGAGGGAGGTGAAATAAAGGACAAGGAATATACTGACTTCTAATCTCTGTTCTGAGAGCCTAAACATTTCTGTTATTAAATCTTATCCTGCTGTTTTGCTGTTTCCAGCATGAGGTCAGAGAGGCCCCTGGACTCTTATCAGCTCAGGGCTTTCATCCTACAGCATCTCTCTGCCTCTGATTGTTTACCCTAACTCTGCAACTCTTGACAGCATAGTCTTACAGTATATAATTCCTTGGGACTCCAAAAACTACTTTCCCACATGATAAGCTAGTTTTGATCTCCTTAGGGCCTGCTCATACAGTGAGAAGGAGAGTAGAAAAGGTAAGATACTGATGAGAGATGGTTCATGTTGCAAAAAGGCTGCTTAGATGGGGTTGGAAAGTCATCAAAATCAACACAAGAAATTAAGACGAGCATAATGGGGGCCTCACACAATCAAAGGGCACAAGCAGCCTCCAGACCGCTGTAGGTTATCAGGGAGCATAACCACTGCACATCTCACAGCCATAAACTGACCTTGTTATCAGGTCTCTTGAGAACTATTTTGGACATTACACTATCAGGAAAATCAAGAGGTACTTCCAAGTGACCTCAGGTTCAAATTAAAAGATTTCTTTCCGGTTTTAGCTAGCGTAAAAATATGTCGTTGGTTTTTTTTTTCTTACGACTTTTTTTTATTGATTTAAATTTATTGTGTTTGCGTAGATTCAAGTGTTCCACCGAATACATCCCCACCAATTAGCATGATAGTTTCCAGGTCCATCCATGTTGTCACAAAAGGTAAGATTTCCCTCTTTCCATGGCCGCAGAGAATTCCACTGCTTTTTATTTTTTATTTTTTTGAATTCCACTGCTTTTTAATCCACTTCTCCACTGATGGACACTTGGGCTGTTTCCAGATCTTGGCTATTATAAACAATGCTACAATAACCATGGGGGCGCATTTCTTCTTTTGAATCAGAGATGTGGTGTTCTTGGGATATATTTCTAAAAGTGGGATGGCTGAGTCAAAGGCAGTTCCATTTTTAATTTTTTGAGGAATCTCCATACTGTTTTCCACAGTAGCTGCACCAATCTGCATTCCCACCAGCAGTGCAGGAGGGTTCCCTTTTCTCCACATCCTCACCAGCACTTACTATGTGTTGTTTTGTTGATGAGTGCCATTCTGACTGGTGTGACGTGATATCTCATTGTGGTTTCAATTTGCATTTCTCTAGTGATTAGTGATGTTGAGCATTTTTTCATATGCCTATTGGCCATCTGTATGTCCTCTTTGGAGAAGTGTCTATTTCTTTTGCCCATTTTTTGATTGGATGGTTTGTCTTTCTGATGTTGAGTTTTACAAGTTCTTTATAAATTTTGGTTATTAACCCCATATCAGACATATTGTTCTCCCATTGTGTGGTTTGGTCTTTTTATTTTGTTCATATTGTCTTTAGCTGTACAAAAGCTTTTTGGTTTGATATAGTTCCATTTGTTCATCATGTCCTTTATTTCACTTGCCCGTGGAGGCAAATCAGCAAATATATTGCTACGAGAGATGTCAGAGAGCTTATTGCTTATGTCTTCTTCTAAGATGCTTATGGTTTCATGACTTACATTTAAGTCTTTTATCCATTTTGAGTTTATTTTTGTGAATGGTGTAAGTTGGTGGTCTAGTTTCATTTTTTTGCAGGTAGCAGTTAAATTTTCCCTACACCATTTGTTAAAGAGTTTGTCTTTACTCCATTGTATGCTCTTACCTCCTTTGTCAAATATCAATTGTTCATAAAGGTGTGGATTTATTTCTGGGTTCTCTGTTCTGTCCCATTAATCTATACGCCTATTCTTATGCCAGTACCAAACCGTTTTGAGGGCAATGGACTTGTAGTATAACTTGATATCAGGAAATGTGATACCTCCCACTTTATTCTTCTTTTTCAAGATTGCTGAAGCTATTTGTGTTCTTTTTTGGTTCCATATAAATTTTTGGAATATTGTTCTATATCTTTAAAGTTTGTCATTGGTATTTTAATAGGAATAGCATTGAATTAATAAGTTCCTTTGGGTAATTTCTTCCTATCCATGAACACGATATATGCTTCCACTTGTTTGTAACTTCCTTGATTTCTTTTTTTTTTTTCTTTTCATTCATTTTTTTTTAAATAATTTTATTTTTTTAATGGGGTGACATCAATAAATCAGGATACATATATTCAAAGATAACAAGACCAGGGTATCTTGTCGTTCAATTATGATGCATACCCGTCACCCAAAGTCAGATTGTCCTCTGTCACCTTCTATCTTGTTTTCTTTGTGCCCCTCCCCCTCCCCCTTTCCCTCTCCCATTCCCCCCTCCCCCCCATAACCACCACACTCTTATCAATGTCTCTTAGTTTCACTTTTATGTCCCACCTACATATGGAATAATGCAGTTCCTGGTTTTTTCTGATTTACTTATTTCGCTTCATATCATGTTATCTAGATCCCACCATTTTGCTGTAAATGTTCCGATGTCATCATTTCTTATGGCTGAGTAGTATTCCATAGTGTATATGTGCCACATCTTCTTTATCCAGTCATCTATTGACGGGCTTTTCGGTTGTTTCCATGTCCTGGCCACTGTGAACAATGCTGCAATAAACATGGGGCTGCATGTGTCTTTACGTATCAATGTTTCTGAGTTTTTGGGGTATATACCCAGTAGAGGGATTGCTGGGTCATAAGGTAGTTCTATTTGCAGTTTTTTGAGGAACCACCATACTTTCTTCCATAATGGTTGTACTACTTTACATTCCCACCAACAGAGTATGAGGGTCCCTTTTTCTCCACAGCCTCTCCAACATTTGCTATTACCTGTCTTGCTAATAATAGCTAATAGAACAGGTGTGAGGTGGTATCTCATTGCTGTTTTGATTTGCATTTCTCTAATAGCTAAAGAAGATGAGCATCTTTTCATATATCTGTTGGCCATTTATATTTCTTCCTGGGAGAAGTGTCTGTTCATATCCTCTTCCCATTTTTTTATGGGATTGTTTGTTTGTTTGTTGTTGAGTTTTATGAGTTCTTTGTATATTTTGGATATTAGGCCCTTATCTGAGCTGTTGTTTGAAAATATCATTTCCCATTTAGTTGGCTTTCTGTTTATTTTGTTATCAGTTTCTCTTGCTGAGCAAAAACTTCTTAGTCTGATGTAGTCCCATTCATTAATTTTTGCCTTCACTTCTCTTGCCATTGGAGTCAAATTCATAAAATGCTCTTTAAAACCCAAGTCCATGAGTTGAGTACCTATGTCTTCTTCTATGTACTTAATTGTTTCAGGTCTTATGTTTAGATCTTTTATCTATTTTGAGTTAATTTTAGTACAGGGGGACAAACTGTAGTCCAGTTTCATTCTTTTGCATGTGGCTTTCCAGTTTTCCCAGCACCATTTATTGAAGAGGCTTTCTTTTCTCCATTGTGTGTTGTTGGCCCCTTTATCAAAAATTATTTGACTATATATATGTGGTTTTATTTCTGGACTTTCTATTCTGTTCCATTGGTCTGAGTGTCTATTTTTCTGCCAATACCATGCTGTTTTGATTGTCGTGGCCCTATAATAGAGTTTGAAGTCAGGTATTGTAATGCCCCCAGCTTCATTCTTTTTCTTTAGGATTGCTTTGGCTATTCGGGGTTTTTTATAGTTCCATATAAATCTGATGATTTTTTGCTCTATTTCTTTAAAAAATGTCATTGGAAGTTTGATGGGAATTGCATTGAATTTGTATATTGCTTTGGGTAATATAGCAATCTTGATTATATTTATTCTTCCTAGCCAAGAACAAGGTATATTCTTCCATCTCATTATATCTTTTTCAATTTCCCTTAACAATGGTTTATAGTTTTCATTATATAAGTCCTTTACATTCTTTGTTATGTTTATTCCTAAGTATTTTATTTTTTTTGTTGCAATCGTGAAGGGGATTATTCTTTTGAGTTCCTTCTCAGTTGTTTCATTGTTGGCATATAGAAAGGCTATTGACTTCTGAATGTTAATTTTGTATCCTGCGACCTTACTGTATTGGCTTATTGTTTCTAGTAGTCTTTTTGTGGATTCTTTGGGGTTTTCGATGTATAGGATCATATCATCTGCAAAAAGTGATACCTTTACTTCTTCTTTTCCGATATGGATGCCTTTTATTTCTTTGTCTTGTCTGATTGCTCTGGCCAGAACCTCTAGTACCACATTAAATAAGAGTGGAGAGAGTGGACAACCCTGTCTTGTTCCTGATTTAAGGGGGAAAGCCTTCAGTTTAGTGCCATTTAATATGATGTTAGCTGATGGTTTATCATATATGGCCTTTATCATGTTGAGATATTTTCCTTCTATACCCATTTTGTTGAGAGTCTTAAACATAAAATTGTGTTGTATTTTATCAAAAGCCTTTTCTGCATCTATTGATAAGATCATGTGGTTTTTGTTCTTTGTTTTGTTGATATGGTGTATTACGTTAACCATTTTACGTATGTTGAACCATCCTTGAGATTCTGGGATGAATCCCACTTGATCATGATGTATTATTTTTTTAATATGTTGTTGTATTTGATTTGCTAGTATTTTGTTTAGTATTTTAGCATCTGTATTCATTAGAGATATTGGTCTGTAGTTTTCTTTTTTTGTGCCATCCTTGCCTGGTTTTGGTATGAGGGTTATGTTGGCCTCATAAAATGTGTTTGGAAGTATTGCTTCTTCTTCAATTGTTTGAAAGACTTTGAGTAGAATAGGAACCAAGTCTTCTTTGAATGTTTGATAAAATTTGCTGGTATAGCTGTCAGGGCCTGGACTTTTATTTTTGGGGAGGTTTTTAATGGTTTTTTCTATTTCTTCTCTACTGATAGGTCTGTTTAGGCTTTCTGCTTCTTCTTGACTCAGTCTAGGAAGGTTGTATTGTTCTAGGAATTTATCCATTTCTTCTAGGTTGTTGAATTTAATGGCATACAGTTTTTCATAGTATTCTACAATAATTCTTTGTATATCTACGATGTCCGTGGTGATTTCTCCTCTTTCATTTTGGGTTTTGTTTATATGAGTTCTTTCGCTTTTTTCCTTGGTAAGTCTTGCCAAGGGTTTGTCAATTTTATTGATCTTTTCAAAGAACCAGCTCCTTGTTCTATTAATTTTTTCTATAGTTTTTCTGTTCTCTAATTCATTTATTTCTGCTCTGATTTTTATTATCTCCTTTCTTCGGCTGCTTTTGGGTTGTCTTTGTTCTTCTTTTTCTAGTTCCTTAAGGTGGGAAGTTAAGTGGTTCACTTGGGCTCTCTCTTGTTTGTTCATATATGCCTGAAGTGATATGAACTTCCCTCTTATCACTGCTTTTGCTGCATACCATAGATTCTGATATGTCGTATTGTCATTTTCATTAGTCTGTATAAATCTTTTGATCTCTGCACTTATTTCTTCTTTGACCCATTCATTTTTTAAAAGTATGTTGTTTAGTTTCCACATTTTTGTGGGATTTTTTTCCTCTTTTTTGCAGTTGAATTCTAGTTTTAAGGCTTTATGGTCAGAAAATATGCTTGGTACAACTTCAATTTTTCTGAATTTGCTGATGTTGTTTTTGTGGCCCAACAGATGGTCAATTCTTGAGAATGTTCCATGTACACTGGAGAAAAATGTATACTCAGTCACTTTGGGATGAAATGTCCTGTAGATGTCTATCATATCCAGGTGCTCTAGTGTTTTGTTTAAGGCCACTATGTCTTTGTTGATTCTCTGTTTGGATGACCGATCTAGAGCCGTCAGCGGTGTATTGAGGTCTCCAAGTATGATTGTATTTTTGTCAGTTTTTGTTTTAAGGTCAATAAGTAGCTGTCTTATATATTTTGGTGCTCCTTGGTTTGGTGCATATATATTAAGAATTGTTATGTCTTCTTGATTCAGTGTCCCCTTAGCCATTATGAAATGGCCATTTTTATCTCTGAGTACTTTTCCTGTCTTGTAGTCAGCATTATCCGATATGAGTATTGCTACGCCTGCTTTTTTTTGGATGTTATTTGCTTGGAGTATTGTTTTCCAGCCTTTCACTTTGAATTTGTTTTTATCCTTGTTACTTAGATGAGTTTCCTGTAGGCAGCATATAGTTGGATTTTCTTTTTTAATCCATTATGCTACTCTGTGCCTTTTTATTGGTGAGTTTAATCCATTTACATTTAGTGTAATTATTGATACTTGTGAGTTTCCTATCGCCATTTCATATCTTGCTTTCTGTTAGTTTTGTGTCTTGTTTGATCCTTCTCTTTCGTTTTTCTATCTTTTGTTTTTATTTGGTTGTATTCCATACATCTTTCCTCTGTTGCTATCTTTTTTATCTCATGTGCTTCTGTGGTGGTTTTTTCAATGGTGGTTACCTTTGAGTAATGAAAAGGGTCCCTACCCTGTTCATTGTAGCAAACTATTTTGTGAGTACTTTTGCACTCCATCGTCCTTTGCTACTGTTAATCTCCATCTTCTCCCCCTCTTTCTTTTTGTTGTTGTCACAGTTTAAATTTGGTTTTATTAGTGACGTCACGGAAATGGCGCTGTGAGAAGCGCGTCCGACAGCTCTCCCCTAAATCACAACAAATTTATCAACTAGAAACAGAAAAATTTATCCTCGGAGCATTCCGGAGTTCCACACAAACTGATAGCGAAAGGACTGTTATCACTTGAATCTGAGAGACGAGGGTGTGGAGGAAGCTACCGCAGCGACGCCCATTCAAGCCGCCAGGGAGTGCGCCCGCGGTGAGTCAGCCCATATACTTGGGAACCGCAAGCCGCCGGGAGCCCCCGCGAACCGCCACCGCGAGCGGCCGCCACGAGCCGCCGTGCGCGCGCCTGGTCCGGTTGAGCACCACTGACGTTCCCAGCGGCCCGCACACTGCGAGTGGGGGTCGCCGGCCACCGGTGCCCTGAGCGCCCCATTCGCGCGCGCGCCTTGGGCATTCCACGCACCCAGGGCGCCCTACTGGCCCGCACACCCAGGTGCTCCATTATCCTGGTGCGATCCAGCCGCCAGCGGCAGGGCGAGCGGGAGAGGCACCAGGGTGGTCTTCCCTACTTGGGAGATTCTCTCCGTGGGCAGGGCACCTCACCCAGCCATTCAAGCTAACCATCAAGCGTTGGGGGAGGGGCGCGCGCAGGCAGCCTAAAATACCTTCGGAAGCACAGCTGCGACCCAATCACTGAAATTAGCTTAACCCATGAAATCTGCGCACCCTCGGTTCTAATTGATAAGATCTCTCTCAGTTCAGCGATCCAAGACAAGAGGCGTGATATTTTTTAGTGCCTCTCGCTAAAGGGGCGGGGGCAACTTCTGATTGATAGAGCCTCCATATTCAGGGATAAACGCTAACAAGAAGGACTTGGCAGATAATAAGATGTATACTACACTAGTCGCAAGCAGAGACTAGTGCCTCTTCTTCCCTGCAAAAACAGGCTACAAAGTGTGGAAAGCCTGGGTTGAGAGGTCCAACTAAATGATAGGCGCTGAACAGTCACCTTGACAACAATTGACTCCCACCCCCGCCTGATTAAACTGGAGGCCCTGACTGTCAGAGCCTTTCCCAAAGCCTTGCACTGAGTGGGGATAGAGTGGGGATTTCCCAGCTCTTTGAGCCTCTTACTCCCCAGGCAGAAGCAGTTGCAGCCTTATAGCTGGATCACCAGGCTGCTAATTCAGAAAGGGGGGACTAGGAGAGAGAATCCAGGAAAGCAAACTCTCTCATCGTTGGACCCTGCAAACGCCAACAAGCCTTTACTTCCAGCAAGACTAAAGCCAATTATATGACATTGCCATAGAATCCCATCAACTGCAAATCCCTACCTAAGAGTGACACAGGGGCAGAGCCTGGGGTACGGAGTCACCAACTAGGAAGAGGGAGAGAAAAGAAAAAGGAAGAAGTTAACCTCTCAAAATCAAGAAAAACCCACAGACTTTACAACTTGATCCACTAATTTTTGTTGTTGTTGTTGTTGTTGTTTGTTTGTTTCTTCTATCTTTTTGCCTTTATTTCCTCCACCTCGGTCCTTCTATTCTCTGCCCATCTTATGCTTCCCCTTTCTTGAACTACACTACCCATGAGTGTTGCATTTTATTTTTCTTCTTCATCCTCACCCTCCTTTAAGGTTATACTCCAAAACACTTAACTCTCACTCTCTCCTCTTTTGTTTTTTTTTTGTTTTTTTTGTCTTGCTTTATTTTGTTTTTTTCTCCTCCTATTGTATTTCTTCCTTCGTTTTTCTCTTTTTCTTATTTTTTCCTTTCTATTCATTTTTTCTTTTCTCATTTTACTTTCCTCCCATATAATCCTCAATCACGAACAAATTAGTTAATTTGGGACTCAAGGCTTTTTTTTGGCTTTATTTCTCTTTTTTGCTTTTGTTTTTATTTTTTTTTCTCTTGTTTGTTTATTTTTGTGGCATTTTGGGTCCTCCCAACCCAAGGTCTCCATTGTATTTAGTCTTCGCTCCACTTAATACAACAGATTTTTACTTATTATTTTTATTTTTTCTTCTTTATTATTCTTTTTTGGTCCTTTTTTCTGATTCCCTCTTATCCCTCTCATTATATCTCTTAGTTGACCATCACTTACAAGCAAATCATCTTATGCTTGTCTAAGATTTTCTTCCTTTTTTTTTTTTTTTTGCATTTAGTAGGTCCCTACTCCCTTTTTTTGCCCCTTGAACTCTTCACCCCAAAACAGGCCCTCCATTATAGGCACGATATTTCCCTGAGGAGGGGAGAGGAGGGAAAGAGAAGAGAGAAAAAAAGGGGGAAATAATAAATTATTACTGTTTTTTTTTGTGGGGTGTTTTACCCTTTTTTTTTTTCTTTTTACTCTTTATTAATTCTAATTAGTGCTATCAATAAGACCACCCTCAGATGCCGATAAGAAAGAGGAAATCGAATATTATGGATACAAAAGAAAGAGAGGTAACACAAATAGATGTGGAAAAATCTATGGAGAAAAGACAACATATTGGAAGCCTTGGAGCTAAATGACAGAGAATTTAAAATAGAAATCTTAAAAATACTCAGAGATATACAAGAAAACACAGAAAGGCAATATAGGGAGATCAGAAAACAACTCAATGAACACAAAGAATATATTACCAAGGAAATTGAAACTATAAAAACAAATCAAACAGAAATGAAAAACTCAATTCACGAGCTGAAAAACGAGGTAACAAGCTTAGCTAACAGAACAGCCCAGATTGAAGATAGGATTAGTGAAATAGAAGACAAACAACTTGAGGCACAACAGAGAGAAGAAGAAAGAGACTCAAAAATAATAAAAAATGAGAAAGCCCTACAGGAATTGTCTGACTCCATCAGAAAGAATAACATAAGAATAATAGGTATATCAGAGGGAGAAGAGAAAGAAAATGGAATGGAGAATATACTCAAACAAATAATAGATGAGAACTTCCCAAGCCTGTGGAAGGAACTAAAGCCTCAAATTCAAGAAGCAAACAGAACACCAAGTTTTCTTAACCCCAACAAACCCACTCCAAGGCACATCATAATAAAGATGACACAAACCAATGACAAAGAAAAAATTCTCAAGGCAGCC
Organism: Saccopteryx bilineata; assembly: GCF_036850765.1. Taxonomy (NCBI): domain Eukaryota; kingdom Metazoa; phylum Chordata; class Mammalia; order Chiroptera; family Emballonuridae; genus Saccopteryx; species Saccopteryx bilineata. Next base: position 104,648,307 of record NC_089490.1, read on the forward strand.
AGGGAAAAGAAGAGTACAACATATAAAGGAAGGCCTATTAGATTATCATCAGATTTCTCAGCAGAAACTCTACAAGCTAGAAGAGAGTGGACCCCAATATTTAAAGCCCTGAAAGAGAGGAACTTTCAGCCAAGAATACTATACCCATCAAAGCTATCCTTCAAGTATGAAGGAGATATAAAAACATTCACAAATACAGAAAAGATGAGAGAATTTATCAACAGAAAGCCCCCACTCCAGGAAATACTAAGGGGGGTTTTCCAACCAGATTCAAAGAACAAAAGAAAACAACACCACAAGTAACAGCTCCACCAAGAACACAATAAAACCAAACTTAAACTGTGACAACAAAGGAAAAAAAGGGGGGAGAGGATGGAGATTAACAGTAGCAAAGGATGATGAAGTGCAGAAATACTTACCAGATATGGTACTACAATGAATATGGTAGGTACCCTTTTTATTACTTAATGGTAACCACCCTTAAAAAAACCACCACAAAAACACTTGACTTAAAAAAGGGAGCAACAGAGGAAAGAAGTATGGAACACAAACAAACAAAAACAAATGATAGAAAAACAAAAGAGAAAAATCAAACTAGATACAAAACTAACAGAAAGCAATTTATAAAATGGCAGTAGGGAACCCACAAGTGTCAATAATTACACTAAATGTAAATGGATTAAACTTACCAATAAAAAGACACAGAGTAGCAGAATGGATTAAAAAAGAAAATCCAACTATATGCTGCCTACAAGAAACACATCTAAGCAACAAGGATAAAAACAAATTCAAAGTGAAAGGCTGGAAAACAATACTCCAAGCAAACAACACCCAAAAAAAAGCAGGTGTAGCAATACTCATATCTAATAATGCTGACTACAAGACAGAAAAAGTACTCAGAGACAAAAATGGTCATTTCATAATGATTAAGGGGAAGTTGAATCAAGAAGACATAACAATCCTTAATATATATGCACCAAACCAAGGAGCACCAAAATATAGAAGACAGCTACTTATTGACCTTAAAACAAAAACTAACAAAAATACAATCATACTTGGAGACCTCAATACACCGCTGACGGCTCTAGATCGGTCATCCAAACAGAGAATCAATAAAGATATATTGGCCTTAAACGAAATACTAGAACACCTGAATATGATAGACATCTACAGGACACTTCATCCCAAAGCGACAGAGTATACATTTTTCTCTAGTGTACATGGAACATTCTCAAGAATTGACCATATGTTGGGCCACAAAGACAATATCAGCAAATTTAGAAAAATTGAAATTGTACCAAGCATATTTTCTGATCATAAAGCCTTGAAACTAGAATTGAACTGCAAAAAAGAGGGGGAAAAACCCACAAAAATGTGGAAACTAAACAACATACTTCTAAAAAATGAATGGGTCAAAGAAGAAATAAGTGCAGAAATCAAAAGATATATACAGAAAAATGAAAATGAAAATACGACATATCAGAATCTCTGGGATGCAGCAAAAGCAGTAATAAAAGGAAAGTTCATATCACTTCAGGCCTATATGAACAAACAAGAGAGAGCCGAAGTAAACCACTTAACTTCACACCTTAAGGAACTAGAAAAAGAAGAACAAAGACAACCCAAAAGCAGCCGAAGAAAGGAGATAATAAAAATCAGAGCAGAAATAAATGAAATAGAGAACAGAAAAGCTATAGAAAAAATCAATAAAACAAGGAGCTGGTTCTTTGAAAAGATCAACAAAATTGACAAACCCTTGGCAAGACTCACCAAGGAAAAAAGACACAGGACTCAAATAAATAAAATCCAAAATGAAAGAGGAGAGATCACCACAGACATCATAGAAATACAAAGAATTATTGTAGAATACTATGAAAAATTATATGCCACCAAATACAACAACCTAGAAGAAATAGATAAATTCCTAGAACAATACAACCTTCCTAGACTGAGTCATGAAGAAGCAGAAAGCCTAAACAACCAATCAGCAGGGAGGAAATAGAAAAAACTATTAAAAATCTCCCCAAAAATAAAAGTCCAGGCCCAGACGGTTATACTAGTGAATTCTATCAAACATTCAAAGAAGACTTGGTTCCTATTCTACTCAAAGTCTTCCAAAAAATTGAAGAAGAAGCAATACTTCCAAACACATTTTATGAGGCCAACATAACCCTCATACCAAAACCTGGCAAGGATGGCACAAAGAAAGAAAACTACAGACCAATATCTCTAATGAATACAGATGCTAAAATACTAAACAAAATACTGGCAAACCGAATACAACAACATATTAAAAAAATAATACATCATGATCAAGTGGGATTCATCCCAGAATCTCAAGGATGGTTCAACATACGCAAAACGGTTAACGTAATACACCATATCAACAAAACAAAGAACAAAAACCACATGATCTTATCAATAGATGCAGAAAAGGCTTTTGATAAAATACAACACAATTTTATGTTTAAGATTCTCAACAAAATGGGTATAGAAGGAAAATATCTCAACATGATAAAGGCCATATATGATAAACCATCAGCCAACATCCTATTAAACGGCATAAAACTGAAGACTTTCTACCTTAAATCAGGAACAAGACAGGGTTGTCCACTCTCTCCACTCTTATTCAACATGGTGCTAGAAGTTCTGGCCAGAGCAATCAGACAAGACAAAGAAATAAAAGGCATCCATATCGGAAAAGAAGAAGTAAAGCTATCACTTTTTGCTGATGGTATGATCCTATACATCAAAAACCCGAAGGACTCCACAAAAAGATTATTAGAAACAATAAACCAATACAGTAAGGTCGCAGGATACAAAATTAACATACAAAAGTCCATAGCCTTTCTATATGCCAACAATGAAATATTAGAAAACGAACTCAAAAAAATAATCCCCTTCACGATTGCAACAAAAAAAATAAAATACCTAGGAATAAACATAACAAAGAACGTAAAGGACCTATATAATGAAAATTACAAAGCATTGTTAAGGGAAATCGAAAAAGATACAATGAGATGGAAAAATATTCCTTGTTCTTGGATAGGAAGAATAAATATAATCAAAATGGCCATATTACCCAAAGCAATATACAAATTTAATGCAATTCCCATCAAAATCCCTATGAGATTTTTTAAAGAAATGGAACAAAAAATCATCAGATTTATATGGAACTATAAAAAACTCCGAATAGCCAAAACAATCCTAAGGAAAAAGAATGAAGCTGGGGGCATTACAATACCTGACTTTAAACTATATTATAGGGCCACGATAATCAAAACAGCATGGTATTGGCAAAAAAATAGACACTCAGACCAATGGAACAGAATAGAAAGCCCAGAAATAAAACCACATATATATGGTCAAATAATCTTTGATAAAGGGGCCAACAACACACAATGGAGAAAAGAAAGCCTCTTCAACAAATGGTGTTGGGAAAACTGGAAAGCCACATGCAAAAGAATGAAACTCGACTACAGCCTGTCCCCGTGTACTAAAATTAATTCAAAATGGATCAAAGACCTAAATATAAGACCTGAAACAATAAAGTACATAGAAGAAGACATAGGTACTAAAATCATGGACCTGGGTTTTAAAGAACATTTTATGAACTTGACTCCAATGGCAAGAGAAGTGAAGGCAAAGATAAATGAATGGGACTACATCAGAATTAAAAGTTTTTGCTCAGCAAGAGAAACTGATATCAAAATAAACAGACAGCCAACTATATGGGAACTGATATTTTCAAACAACAGCTCAGATAAGGGCCTAATATCCAAAATTTACAAAGAACTCATAAAACTCAACAACAAACAAACAAGCAATCCAATAAAAAAATGGGAAGAGGACATGAACAGACACTTCTCCCAGGAAGAGATACAAATGGCCAACAGATATATGAAAAGATGCTCAGCTTCATTAGTTATTAGAGAAATGCAAATCAAAACTACAATGAGATACCACCTCACTCCTGTTAGATTAGCTATTATCAACAAGACGGGTAATAGCAAATGTTGGAGAGGCTGTGGAGAAAAAGGAACCCTCATTCACTGTTGGTGGGACTGTAAAGTAGTACAACCATTATGGAGGAAAGTTTGGTGGTTCCTCAAAAAACTGCAAATAGAACTACCTTATGACCCAGCAATCCCTCTACTGGGTATATACCCCAAAATCTCAGAAACATTGATACGTGAAGACACATGTAGCCCCATGTTCATTGCAGCAGTGTTCACAGTGGCCAAGACATGGAAACAACCAAAAAGCCCTTCAATAGAAGACTGGATAAAGAAGATGTGGCACATATACACTATGGAATACTACTCAGCCATAAGAAATGATGACATCAGATCATTTACAGCAAAATGGTGGGATCTTGATAACATTATAAGGAGTGAAATAAGCAAATCAGAAAAAAACAAGAACTACATGATTCCATACATTGGTGGAACATAAAAATGAGACTAAGAGACATGGACAAGAGTGTGGTGGTTACCAAGGGTGGGGGGGGGGAGGGAGGACATGGGAGGGAGAAAGGGAGAGAGTTAGGGGGAGGGGGAGGGGCACAGAGAACTAGATAGAGGGTGGTGGAGGACAATCTGACTTTGGGCGAGGGGTTTGCAACATAATTTGATGACAAAATAACCTAGACATGTTTTCTTTGAATATATGTACCCTGATATATTAATGTCATCCCATTACCATTAATAAAAAATTTATTAAATTTTTAATGATAAAAAAAAAAAATTTGGTTTTATTGTGTTCTTCTTGGAGCTTTTACTTGTGGCTCTGTTTTTTTTTTTGTTCTTTGTATCTGATTGGAGAACCCCCTTTAGTAATTCCTGGAGTGGGGGTTTTCTGATGATAAATTCCCTCATCTTTTCTGTATCTGTGAATGTTTTTATTTCTCCTTCATATTTGAAGGATAGCTTTGATGGGTATAGTATTCGTGGCTGAAAGTTCCTCTCTTTCAGTACTTTAAATATTGCGGTCCACTCTCTTCTAGCTTATAGAGTTTCTGCTGAGAAATCTGATGATAATCTAATGGGCCTTCCTTTATATGTTGTATTCTTCTTTTCCCTGGCTGCCTTGAGAATTTTTTCTTTGCTGTTGGTTTGTGTCAATTTCATTATGATATGCCTTGGAGTAGGTTTGTTGGGGTTAAGAAAACTCGATGTTCTGTTTGCTTCTTGAATTTGAGGCTTTAGTTCTTTCCACAGGCTTGGGAAATTCTCATCTATTATTTGTTTGAGTATGTTCTCCATTCCATTTTCTCTCTCTTCTCCCTCTGATATACCTATTATTCTTATGTTATTCTTTTTGATGGAGTCAGATAATTCTTGTAGGGCTATCTCATTTTTTTAAATTTTTGAGTCTCTTTCTTCTTCTCTCTGTTGTGCCTCAAGTTGCTTGTCTTCTATTTCACTAATCCTCTCTTCTATCTGACCTGTTCTATTAGCTAAGCTTGTTACTTCGTTTTTCAGCTTCTGAATTGAGTTTTTCATCTCTGTTTGATTTGTTTTTATAGTTTCAATTTCTTTGGACATATATTCTTTGTGTTCATTGAGTTGTTTTCTGAGCTCCCTAAATTGCCTTTCTGTGTTTTTTTGTATACGTCGGAGGATTTTTAGGATTTCTATCTTGAATTCTCTGTCACTTAGCTCCAAGGTTTCCAATATATTAAATTTTTTCTCCATAGATTTTTCCTCATCTAGCTGTGTTACCTCTCTTTCTTTTGTATCCATGATATTCGATTTTCTCTTCCTTAATGGCATCTGAGGGTGGTTTTGTTGATAGTATTAATGAGATTTAATAAAGAATAAAAAGTTAAAAAAAATAAAAAATCAAAAAGAGTTGTTTTTTTAAAAAAATTAATAATGAAATAAAGAAAAATAAAATAATAATTTTTAAAAAAAGGAAATTATTTCCCCCCTCCTTTTTTCCTCTCCTCTCCTCTTTTTCTTGAGAAAATCTTGTGGTGAACTGTGAATTATAACAAACAATGCCTGTGATGGAGGTCCTGAATTGGGGAAAAGTAATAAAGGGGCAAAAAAAAAAAAAAAAGAAAAAAAAAGGGAAAAAAAAGGGGGGCGGTATGGACCCACAAAAAGCAAATAAGGAAAAAATTTGGGTCAAGAATAAAATGATTTGCTTTTAGGTGTTGGTGTTGTCTAAGAGTTATGATGAGAGGAATAAGAGAACAGAAAAATGGGGGGACAAATTAAAAAAATACTATTGTATTTAGTGGAACAAGAACTAGATAAAATGGAGAGCCAGGGATGGGAGCACTGCTAGTGAGTTAAAAAGGTGAAGTAAAAAACCCCCAAAATGCCACAAACTTATGTTTGTGTCCCAGATAAGATAATTTGTTTGTTATTGAGGTTTGAATGAGAGGAGATGTAAAGGAGAAAGGAAGAAACTAATATAGAGGGAGAAAAGAAAGAGAGAGAGAGAAAAAAAGAGGGAACCACTAAAAGAAGAAAAAAGAAAGGAGAGAGAGAGAGTTAAGTGTTTTGGAGTGCAACCCTCATAGAGAGAAAGGAAGAGGAGAAAAGAGATAATGGGAGATGTAACACTTATGGGTAGTGTAGTTCAAGGAGAGGAGAAAGTAAGACCGGCAGAGAGTTAATCGGCCAAATTGGAGGAGGAAAAAAAGTATCAAGAATGAAGATAAGAGAAACAAACGAACAAATATAATAAAATGGGATAGTTTATAAAGTCTGCAGATTATTCTTGATTTTGAGAGGTTATCTTCTTGTTTTTTTTTTCTCTCCCTCTTCCTGGTCAGTGACTCTGTAACCCAGGTTCTGCCCCTTTGGCACGCTCAGGTAGAGGTTTGCAGTTGATAAGTCTCTATGGCAATGTCATGTATTGTGCTTTAGTCTCGTTGGGAGTCAAGGCTCATTAGCTTTCATAGGCTCCGACAGTGAGAGAGTCCGTGTTCCTGGAGCCTTTCTCCTAGTCTTTCCTTCCTCAATTAGTAGCCTGATAATCCAGCTATGGGGTTGTTGCTGCCTCTGCCTGGATAGTAAGAGGTTCAAAGAGCTGGCAACTCCCGACTCTATTTCCACTCAGCACAGGGCTCTGGGTAAGGCTCAGTCAGTCAGAGCTGCTAGCATAATCAGGTGGGCTTTCCGCCCACTCAAAGACCTCTGGCTCTGCCACTCTGTCCGGTAACACAGGCGGGCACCCACTTCCGGGGTGCTTGGAGGAAACTCTCATTCACTATCTGCGCGCGCAGACCAGGATATCCGGCCAGTAGTCTCACGCTCTGAGTGAAACCCCCAACCGCATGGAAATTTGCAGCGCTGGAATTCGCTCTCGCTCCGTCCCCGTGCGTGGCTTTTGCAAGGCGCTGGGGCAGCCCGAGATTCCACTTTTGCCCACACAAAGGCCCCTGACTCTGCCCCTCTGTGCGATAACACGGGCGTGCCCTGCCGAGGCACTCGGAGGAATCGCTCACTACCTATCTGCGCATGCACACCAGGATATGAGGCCGGCCGCGTTTCCCTGAGTGAAACCCTCACCAGCTCGGAAAATTTCCACCGTTGGAATTAGTTCTCGCTCCCTCCCGTGCGCGGCTTTCCCAGGGCGCTGGGGCTGCCCAGAGATTCTGCTTTCGGCCCACAGAAAGGCCTCTGACCCTGCCTCTCTGTGGGGCAACACGGACACCCACTTCTGGGGCTTAGGAAGAGATCTCTCGCCCACTAACTGCGCACCAACCAGGAGAACGGGTAAAATGGCTGCCCCGCTTGTCTTTCTTTGTTTGGGTTTGGCGCGAGTGTTAGCTTGTATTGCCCGGCTTGCCACAGGAATAGTTTTTCCTCCGCTAGGATCTCCGTGCCACAGCCTGGTTCGGCCTTTTGTGCGTGGCCTGGATGTATTCACCCCCTTTGCCCGCCTCCGTTTCTATATTCACAGTTACCAGAGAACGCCGCCCTGTTTAGGTTAGTGAGGAAGGCGGAGCATTTCTTACTCCCTATTTCCTTCAGGATTTGGTTATATATTTAGCCAATTTTTCACTCGACCATACCTTCGGGTGTATTGTGAAGCATCTGGAGGCTCCAAGTATAGGTTTTTCTGTTTCTGGTTGAAGATCTTGTTGAGTTTTGGGGGAGATTTACCGGTATCGCTTCCTACTCTGCCATTACTCTGACGTCATCCCCCTTGATTTCTTTTATCAATGTTTTATAATTTTTTGAGTACAAGTCTTTAACCTCCTTGGTTAAATTTACTCCTAGGTACTTTATTTCTTTTGTTGCAATAGTGAAGAGGATTGTTTCCTTAATTTCTCTTTTTGAAAGTTCATTGTTGGTGTATAAAAATGCCACTGATTTCTGAATATTAATTTTATATCCTGCCACCTTGGTGAATTCATTTATCAGGTCTAGTAGTTTTCTATGTATAGTATCATATCTTCAGCAAATAATGATAGTTTTACTTCTTCTTTTCCAATTTGAATGTCTTTTATTTCTTCTTCTTGTCTGATTGCTGTAACTGGAACTTCCAGAATTATGTTGAATAAGAGTGGTGAAAGGGGGCACCCCTGCCTCGTTCCTGATCTTAAGGGGATTGCTTTTAATTTTTGCCCATTGGGGGTGATGTTGGCTATGGGTTTGTCATAGATAGCCTTTATCATGTTAAAGTATGTTCCCTGTATTCCCACTTTGCTGAGAGTTTTGATCATAAATGGGTGCTGGTTTTTATCAAATGCTTTTTCTGCATCCATTGATATAATCATGTGATTTTTCTCCTTTTTTTTTTATGTGATGAATCACATTGATTGATTTGCAAATATTATACTAGCCTTGCCTCCCCAGAATAAATCCCACTTGATCATGATGTATAATTTTTTCCATGTATTGCTGGATCTGGTTTGCTAATATTTTGTTGAGAATTTTAGCATTTAAATTCATCAGGGATATTGGCCTGTAGTTTCCTTTCTTTGTATTGTCTTTGCCTGGTTTTTGGAATCAGAATTATACTTGCCTCATAAAAGGAGTTTGAAAGTCTTCCCTCCTCTTGAATTTTTTGAAATAGCTTGAGAAGGATAAGAGTTAGTTCTTCTTTGAATATTTGGTAGAATTCGCCTGTGAAGCCATCTGGCCCAGGGCTTTTGTTTGTTGGGAGTTATTTGATAACTGTTTTGATCTCATTTGTTGTAATCTGTCTGTTTAGGTTTTCTGATTATAGCAGATTGATTTTTGAAAGATTTTATGTTTCAAAGAACTTGTCCATTTTACCTAGGTTGTCTAATTTTTTGGCATATAGTTCTTTATAGTATTTTTTTCCAATCCTTTGTATTTCTGCTGTGTCAGTTGTTACTTCTCCACTCTCATTTCTAATTTTATTTATTTGAGTCCTCTTTCTTTTTTTCTTGGTGAGTCTGGTTAACGGTTCATCAATCTTTTTAACCTTTTCAAAGAACCAGCTCTTGGTTTCATTGATCCTCTGCATTTTTTTTAGCCTCTATGTCATTTATTTCTGCTTTGATCTTTATTATTTCCTTCCTTCTCCTTCCCTGGGCTTTACTTGTTGTTCTTTTTCTAGTTCTTTTAGTTGCAGAGTATAATTGTTTATTTGAGCTTTTTTTAGCTTCTTAAGGTATGCCTATAATGCTGTGAACTTCCCTTTCAGGACTGCTTTTGCTGTGTCCCATAAACTTGGGGTTGTTGTATGTTCATTTTCATTTGTTTCAAGGAGATTTTTTATTTCTTCCATGATCTCATTGTTAACCCATTTGTAATTTAATAACATATTTAGTTTCCAAGTGTTTGAGTGTTTTTCAGTTTTTCTATTGTAGTTTATTTCTACTTTCATGCCATTGTGAACAGAGAAGATGCTTGATATGATTTCAACCTTCTTAAATTTATTAAGACTCATTTTGTGTCTTAACATGTGGTCTATCCTAGAGAATGTACCATGTGCACTTGAAAAGAATATATATTCTGCTGCTTTAGGGTGAAAGGTTATGAAGATATCTATTAAATCCAGTTTATCTAGTGTGTCCTTTAAGTCTGCTATTTCTTTGTTAATTTTCTTTCTTGAGGATTTATCCAGTGATGATAGTGAGGTATTAAAATCCCTTACTATTATAGAATTGCTGTTGGTCACCCTTTATGTCTATCATAATCTGCTTTTTAACTTTAGGTGTTCCTATATTAGGTGCATAGATATTTATAATGATAATATCTTTCTGGTGGATTGCTCCCTTTATCATTATATAGTGACCTTCTTTATTCCTTATATACCCTTTGTTTTAAAGTCTATTTTGTCAGATATAAGTATTGTTACCCCTGCTTTTTTTTTCATTCCCATTTGAAATATTTTTTTCCATCTCTTCACTTTCAGCCCATGTGTTTCTTTTGTTTTGAGGTGAATCACTTGTAGACAGCATATGTACAGGTCTTGTTTTCTTATCCACTCAGCTACAATATGTCTTTTTAAATTTTTTATTTTATTTTATTTATTCATTTTTAGAGAGGAGAGAGACAGAGAGAGAGAAGGGGGGAGGTGCTGAAAGCATCAACTCCCATATGTGCCATGACCAGGCAAGCCCAGGGTTTCGAACCGGCGACATCAGCATTTCCAGGTCGACGCTTTATCCACTGTGCCACCACAGGTCAGGCTACAATATGTCTTTTGATTGGAGCATTTAATCCATTTACATCTAAGGTTATTACTGATATGTAGTTGTTTATTGCCATTTTATTCTTTAAATCTACATTTCTCTTGACATTTATTGTAACATTGGTTTGGTTATAATAAATTTCTTGAGGGTTTTTTGTTTGTTTGTTTTTTGTCTGGGAAGCTTTTTATTGCTCTTTCAGTTTTAAATGATAGCCTTGCTGCATAGAGAAGTTTTTGGTTGTAGGCTCTTGTTTTGCATTACTTTAAATATTTCTTTCCATTCCCTTCTGGCCTCTAATGTTTCTGTTGAGAAGTCAGATGTCATCCTTATGGGGGCTCTTTTGTAGGTAATTCACTGTTTTCTCTTGCAGCTTTTAGTATTCTTTCTTTATCCCTTAATTTTGGTATTTTAATTATAATGTGTCTTGGTGTAGGCCTTTTTGGGTTCATCCTTAATGGGACTCTTTGTGCTTCATGAACTTGTGTGACTTTTTGCTTCATCAATTTAGGGGAGTTTTCAGCTATGATTTCTTCAATCAGGTTCTCTATCCCTTGTTTTTTCTCTTCTCTTTCAGGAACCCTATGATAAGGATGTTGTTTCTCTTCATGTTGTCACAGAGCTCTCTTAGAGTTTCCTCAGACTTTTTGAGCCTCTTTTCTTTTTGCTGCTCTGCTTCCATGCTTTTGTTTATCTTGTCCTCTAAATTGCTGATTCTTTCCTCAGCTTCATCCATCCTGCTTTTAATTCCTCTAGTGTGGTCTTTATTTCTGATATTGTATTTGTCATTTCTGACTGATCCTTTTTTATGATTTCAATGTCCATTTTGATGTTTGCTGTCTCTTTATTTAGGTACTCATTATGTCTTTCCATTGTTGCTCTAAGATCTTTGACCATTCTCACAATCATTATTTTAAACTTTGCATCTGGTAATTTCGTTATTTCCATCTCATTCAGTTCTTTCTCTGGGGATTTCTCTTGTTGATTCATTTGGGTTGCATTTCTCTGCCTTCCCATTTTGTCTGTGTATAGACTCCTCCTTTGGATGTGTTATTTGTGTAGCTAGCTGAGTCGATGGTTGGTATTGTCTGCCTCCAGTTTCCAGTTGTGTTGTCTCTAGAACTTTTTGTGTTGGCATCAGCTGCTGTTTGTAAACTGCTGTGGGATATTTGTCTAGTCACTGTTCTTTTTGTTATTTTTATCAGCATTTCCTATATCTTAACTGGGTCAGGTATGAGGAGCCCTTCCTTAAGATATCACTCTAACAAGGGTTGTTAGGTCCTGAACTGATGCTCTCCATATCTGGCCTCTGGATGTGCCCTCCCTGGACTTTCTTGGTTGAAGCCTGACACAGACCAGTGGGCATCACTGCCTATGACTTGCCCTTATCTACCTTTTTGGAGCAACAGGAGATCCAGATCCTGTGGCTGCCTCTGTTGGGTCCAGGTGCTGTTGTTAATATCAACTGTCCTCTTAGGCTGGCTTTTGGCCTGGGAGATGTTTGTTTAAATGTTCAGTTTCACCTCAGATCCACTTTCTGCCATCTCTTATTGCTGGCTACTTGTTGGGCTCAGTACTATATATTTTTTTTTTATAATAAATTTTTATTAATGGTAATGGGATGACATTAATAAATCAGGGTACATATATTCAAAGAAAACATGTCTAGGTTACTTTGTCATTAAATTATGTTGCAAACCCCTCACCCAAAGTCAGATTATCCTCCGTCACCCTCTATCTAGTTCTCTGTGCCCCTCCCCCTCCCCCTAACTCTCTCCCTCCCTCCCTCCCATGTCCTCCCTCCCCCCCACCCTTGGTAACCACCACACTCTTGTCCATGTCTCTTAGTCTCATTTTTATGTTCCACCAATGTATGGAATCATGTAGTTCTTGTTTTTTTCTGATTTACTTATTTCACTTCTTATAATGTTATCAAGATCCCACCATTTTGCTGTAAATGATCCGATGTCATCATTTCTTATGGCTGAGTAGTATTCCATAGTGTATATGTGCCACATCTTCTTTATCCAGTCTTCTATTGAAGGGCTTTTTGGTTGTTTCCATGTCTTGGCCACTGTGAACAGTGCTGCAATGAACATGGGGCTACATGTGTCTTCACGTATCAATGTTTCTGAGGTTTTGGGGTATATACCCAGTAGAGGGATTGCTGGGTCATAAGGTAGTTCTATTTGCAGTTTTTTGAGGAACCACCATACTTTCCTCCATAATGGTTGTACTACTTTACAGTCCCACCAACAGTGAATGAGGGTTCCTTTTTCTCCAACATTTGCTATTACCCGTCTTGTTGATAATAGCTAATCTAACAGGAGTGAGGTGGTATCTCATTGTAGTTTTGACTTGCATTTCTCTAATAACTAATGAAGCTGAGCATCTTTTCATATATCTGTTGGCCATTTGTATCTCTTCCTGGGAGAAGTGTCTGTTCATGTCCTCTTCCCATTTTTTTATTGGATTGTTTGTTTGTTTGTTGTTGAGTTTTATGAGTTCTTTGTAAATTTTGGATATTAGGCCCTTATCTGAGCTGTCGTTTGAAAATATCAGTTCCCATATAGTTGGCTGTCTGTTTATTTTGATATCAGTTTCTCTTGCTGAGCAAAAACTTTTAATTCTGATGTAGTCCCATTCATTTACCTTTGCCTTCACTTCTCTTGCCATTGGAGTCAAGTTCATAAAATGTTCTTTAAAACCCAGGTCCATGATTTTAGTACCTATGTCTTCTTCTATGTACTTTATTGTTTCAGGTCTTATATTTAGGTCTTTGATCCATTTTGAATTAATTTTAGTACACGGGGACAGGCTGTAGTCGAGTTTCATTCTTTTGCATGTGGCTTTCCAGTTTTCCCAACACCATTTGTTGAAGAGGCTTTCTTTTCTCCATTGTGTGTTGTTGGCCCCTTTATCAAAGATTATTTGACCATATATATGTGGTTTTATTTCTGGGCTTTCTATTCTGTTCCATTGGTCTGAGTGTCTATTTTTTTGCCAATACCATGCTGTTTTGATTATCGTGGCCCTATAATATAGTTTAAAGTCAGGTATTGTAATGCCCCCAGCTTCATTCTTTTTCCTTAGGATTGTTTTGGCTATTCGGGGTTTTTTATAGTTCCATATAAATCTGATGATTTTTTGTTCCATTTCTTTAAAAAATCTCATAGGGATTTTGATGGGAATTGCATTAAATTTGTATATTGCTTTGGGTAATATGGCCATTTTGATTATATTTATTCTTCCTATCCAAGAACAAGGAATATTTTTCCATCTCATTGTATCTTCTTCGATTTCCCTTAACAATGCTTTGTAATTTTCATTATATAGGTCCTTTACGTTCTTTGTTATGTTTATTCCTAGGTATTTTATTTTTTTTGTTGCAATCGTGAAGGGGATTATTTTTTTGAGTTCGTTTTCTAATATTTCATTGTTGGCATATAGAAAGGCTATGGACTTTTGTATGTTAATTTTGTATCCTGCGACCTTACTGTATTGGTTTATTGTTTCTAATAATCTTTTTGTGGAGTCCTTCGGGTTTTCGATGTATAGGATCATATCATCAGCAAAAAGTGATAGCTTTACTTCTTCTTTTCCGATATGGATGCCTTTTATTTCTTTGTCTTGTCTGATTGCTCTGGCCAGAACTTCTAGCACCACGTTGAATAAGAGTGGAGAGAGTGGACAACCCTGTCTTGTTCCTGATTTAAGGTAGAAAGTCCTCAGTTTTATGCCGTTTAATAGGATGTTGGCTGATGGTTTATCATATATGGCCTTTATCATGTTGAGATATTTTCCTTCTATACCCATTTTGTTGAGAGTCTTAAACATAAAATTGTGTTGTATTTTATCAAAAGCCTTTTCTGCATCTATTGATAAGATCATGTGGTTTTTGTTCTTTGTTTTGTTGATATGGTGTATTACGTTAACCGTTTTGCGTATGTTGAACCATCCTTGAGATTCTGGGATGAATCCCACTTGATCATGATGTATTATTTTTTTAATATGTTGTTGTATTCGGTTTGCCAGTATTTTGTTTAGTATTTTAGCATCTGTATTCATTAGAGATATTGGTCTGTAGTTTTCTTTCTTTGTGCCATCCTTGCCAGGTTTTGGTATGAGGGTTATGTTGGCCTCATAAAATGTGTTTGGAAGTATTGCTTCTTCTTCAATTTTTTGGAAGACTTTGAGTAGAATAGGAACCAAGTCTTCTTTGAATGTTTGATAGAATTCACTAGTATAACCGTCTGGGCCTGGACTTTTATTTTTGGGGAGATTTTTAATAGTTTTTTCTATTTCCTCCCTGCTGATTGGTCTGTTTAGGCTTTCTGCTTCTTCATGACTCAGTCTAGGAAGGTTGTATTGTTCTAGGAATTTATCCATTTCTTCTAGATTGTTGTATTTGGTGGCATATAATTTTTCATAGTATTCTACAATAATTCTTTGTATATCTATGATGTCTGTGGTGATCTCTCCTCTTTCATTTTGGATTTTATTTATTTGAGTCCTGTGCCTTTTTTCCTTGGTGAGTCTTGCCAAGGGTTTGTCAATTTTGTTGATCTTTTCAAAGAACCAGCTCCTTGTTTTATTGATTTTTTCTATAGTTTTTCTGTTCTCTATTTCATTTATTTCTGCTCTGATTTTTATTATCTCCTTTCTTCGGCTGGTTTTGGGTTGTCTTTGTTCTTCTTTTTCTAGTTCCTTAATGTGTGAAGTTAAGTGGTTTACTTCGGCTCTCTCTTGTTTGTTCATATAGGCCTGAAGTGATATGAGCTTTCCTCTTATTACTGCTTTTCCTGCATCTCAAAGATTCTGATATGTCGTATTGTCATTTTCATTTGTCTGTATATATCTTTTGATCTCTGCGCTTATTTCTTCTTTGACCCATTCATTTTTTAGAAGTATGTTGTTTAGTTTCCACATTTTTGTGGGATTTTTTTCCTCTTTTTTGCAGTTGAATTCTAGTTTCAAGGCTTTATGATCAGAAAATATGCTTGGTACAATTTCAATTTTTCTAAATTTGCTGATATTGTCTTTGTGGCCCAACATATGGTCAATTCTTGAGAATGTTCCATGTACACTAGAGAAAAATGTATACTCTGTCGCTTTGGGATGAAGTGTTCTGTAGATGTCTATCATATCCAGGTGTTCTAGTATTTTGTTTAAGGCCACTATGTCTTTGTTGATTCTCTGTTTGGATGACCGATCTAGAGCCGTCAGCGGTGTATTGAGGTCTCCAAGTATGATTGTATTTTTGTTAGTTTTTGTTTTAAGGTCAATAAGTAGCTGTCTTATATATTTTGGTGCTCCTTGGTTTGGTGCATATATATTAAGGATTGTTATGTCTTCTTGATTCAACTTCCCCTTAATCATTATGAAATGGCCATTTTTGTCTCTGAGTACTTTTTCTGTCTTGTAGTCAGCATTATTAGATATGAGAATTGCTACACCTGCCTTTTTTTGGGTGTTGTTTGCTTGGAGTATTGTTTTTCAGCCTTTCACTTTGAATTTGTTTTTATCCTTGTTGCTTAGATGTGTTTCTTGTAGGCAGCATATAGTTGGATTTTCTTTTTTAATCCATTCTGCTACTCTGTGTCTTTTTATTGGTAAGTTTAATCCATTTACATTTAGTGTAATTATTGACACTTGTGGGTTCCCTACTGCCATTTTATAAATTGCTTTCTGTTAGTTTTGTATCTAGTTTGATTCTTCTCTTTTGTTTTTCTATCATTTGTTTTTGTTTGTTTGTGTTCCATACTTCTTTCCTCTGTTGCTACCTTTTTTAAGTCAAGTGTTTTTGTGGTGTTTTTTTCAAGGGTAGTTACCATTAAGTAATGAAAAGGGTACCTACCATATTCATTGTAGTACGCTATCTTATAAGTATTTCTGCACTTCATCGTCCTTTGCTCCTGTTAATCTTCATCCTCTCCCCTTTTTTTTCCTTTGTTGTCACAGTTTAAGTTTGGTTTTATTGTGTTCTTGGTGGAGCTGTTACTTGTGGTGTTGTTTTCTTTTGTTCTTTGAATCTGGTTGGAAAACCCCCTTTAGTATTTCCTGGAGTGGGGGCTTTCTGTTGATAAATTCTCTCATCTTTTCTGTATTTGTGAATGTTTTTATATCTCCTTCATACTTGAAGGATAGCTTTGATGGGTATAGTATTCTTGGCTGAAAGTTCCTCTCTTTCAGGGCTTTAAATATTGGGGTCCACTCTCTTCTAGCTTGTAGAGTTTCTGCTGAGAAATCTGATGATAATCTAATAGGCCTTCCTTTATATGTTGTACTCTTCTTTTCCCTGGCTGCCTTGAGAATTTTTTCTTTGTCATTGGTTTGTGTCATCTTTGATGTGCCTTGTAGTGGGTTTGTTGGGGTTAAGAAAACTCGGTGTTCTGTTTGCTTCTTGAATTTGAGGCTTTAGTGGGCTCAGTACTATAAATCAGGGGTTAGGTATGGTATTGAATGTGACTTGCCTTTTGTCTCAGGTATTGTTCTATCCAGACTTCTTTTTTCTTTTCTTTTATGTTATATTTTTCTTCTTTTTCAGCCCTCAGGAGAGTGTGGGCACAGGAGTCCAATGGGTGTGGCCTCTGTGTTCCCGAGTTGCAGTCCATCCACAGGCCTGCCACCACTACTGCTGCTGCCTCAGGCATTCGGGCACAGGCGTTGCCAGCATGGGCTTGCCACTGTAGCTTCCACCCTGCCTCTGCGGGTGGGACTGCGTTTGCTCACCTGAGCTGAAAGCCATATACAGGACTGCGCTTTCCTGTCCCAAAGGCTGCCAGCCCTCCAGCAAGCACTCAACAGTGTGGGGGTGGCGATAGAGCTCAGACCTCTGCACTCAATACCATATCCCTGATGCGCTCCCTGCTTCTAAGCTACTCTTTGTTCTGACTAGCAGGAGAACTTCCATTTAGCTGGTGACCTGCTTCCCTTTGCTGGTATTGCTGGTTCCAGGAAAAATATTTACTTTAGATTTGGGGAGTGACTCAGCCCAGGGGTTAGGGTTGCTGTCCCTCAAAGTTTTTCTCCCTGTGCCTCCTAGATTACACTCTCTTCCTGCTACTCCAGTTATCTCAGCTCTCCCCATCCCTCTGAGCCCCAGGTGAGTGGTTACAAAAGAAATTTTCTGCACAGTCCCTTTAAGATGAATCCTGGGTCTGAGAAATGTATCTTTTTCTAGCAAACAGTATCCTGGCTCATTTTGTAGCTAAATAGCTAAATACTGTCCATATGCCTCCTCTAGGCTCTGGGGCTGCAGGCTGGGGCTTCGTTCCTGAGGCCCAGGACCTCCCCTCTCCAGGAAATCCACCCCGCCACATGAGTCCCTCCAGGCCGCCCCTTGCTCCTGGGAGCTGAGCAGCCTTCTCCGCATTCCTGCTTTTACTACCAGTCTCTGTGTGGCATCTTCAGTGATCTTTGGTTATAGATTCCTCTTGGTTTAGCCCAAAGTTGGTTTTTCCAGATGATTGTTCTTTTTTTTTTTTTAATAAATTTTTATTAATGTTAATGGGATGACATTAATAATTCAGGTTACATATATTCAAAGAAAACATGTCTAGGTCATCTTCTCACCAAATTATGTTGCATACCCCTCGCCCAGAGTCAGATTGTCCTCTGTCATCCTCTATCTAGTTTTCTCTGTGCCCCTCCCCCTCCCCCTAAATCTCTCCCTTCCTGCCTCCTGCGTCCTCCCTCCCCCCACCCCTGGTAACCACCACACTCTTGTCCATGTCTCTTAGTCTCGTTTTTATGTTCCACCAATGTATGGAATCATGTAGTTCTTGTTTTTTTCTGATTTACTTATTTCACTCCGTATAATGTTATCAAGATCCCACCATTTTGCTATAAATGATCTAATGTCATCATTTCTTATGGCTGAGTAGTATTCCATAGTGTATATGTGCCACATCTTCCTTATCCAATCTTCTATTGAAGGGTTTTTTGGTTGTTTCCATATCTTGGCCACTGTGAACAGTGCTGCTATGAACATGGGGCTACATGTGTCTTTACGTATCAATGATTCTGAGGTTTTGGGGTATATACCCAGTAGAGGGATTGCTGGGTCATAAGGTAGTTCTATTTGCAGTTTTTTGAGGAACCACCATACTTTCCTCCATAGTGGTTGTACTACTTTACATTCCCACCAACAGTGTATGAGGGTTCCTTTTTCTCCACAGCCTCTCCAACATTTGTTATTACCCATCTTGTTGATAATAGCTAATCTAACAGGAGTGAGGTGGTATCTCATTGTAGTCTTGATCTGCATTTCTCTAATAACTAATGAAGCTGAGCATCTTTTCATATATCTGTTGGCCATTTGTATTTCTTCTCCAGATGATTGTTCTTAAAATTAAGTTGTAATCCACTTTGGTTCTGGGAGGTGGAAGTTGGAATGTCTGCCTACTCTATCGCCATCTTGCTGCACCAAATCCTTTTGGTGTGCCTGGGTACAGCTTAAGGGGGCCGTGTTGGCATGCTCCTCTCAGCTGTCCTTGGTCAGAGCCGCATGGAGACAGTCCACGTTCACGTTGGAGTCTGGGCGACTCTAGTTAAGTCAATAAAGTTCTGACATGCAAGTCTTCAACTCAGAGTCTATTTACCAGGGAGCCAGTCCTAAGAGAGCTGTTGTCAGGAGTGATCTGGAACCTACCTGAGCCAGGTAGAAACATCATCTCCAAAAGGCACATCTATTTTCTCCAAAAAGCCAGTAGAAATCCTTTTGGTATGCCTGGGTACTGCTTAAGGGGACCCCAACGGCATGCTCCTCTCGGCTGTCCTTGGTCAAAGCAGTGTGGAGACAGTCCACATTTAACGTTGGAGTCTGGGAGACTACCTGCTATTGGTTTTTTATTGGTTGAATACCTATACATACTAATTTATTATCATATAGCATTATCTTAAACATTTGGGATGTTGACACAGACATAGGAATAGATAGATATTTGGGATCAGAGCCAGGAGTAAGTGCTGGCAAAGTAGATTTTCATCTATAAATGATCGCTTGAGGCTCAAGAAAAAGTCCTCCTCTCTTCTAAATGTTTTTTCTCACACAGATTTCATGGTGATTTGGACTCCACCATATTCTGTCTTTCAGTCCTTAACAAAACATTTTGGAGAAAGGTTACAGACTGAATTGATTCACCCTAAGCTAGTAGCAATATAGATAAGAAAAAGGTAGCTTTTAAAATGTTCACAAAAAATGTAGCTATGACCTCAAAGCCAGAAACTTTAATTTAGAAAATAATTCAAGACCTATAGGACACCCTTTAAAAAAACCCAAAATGTTCCAACAATATCACCTATAATCTCAATTCAGAAAGGAAAGAGGGAGGTACCCACGTTATCAGCAAGACTATACAGGGGACTTTTCATGAGCTCAAACTGTTGTGCTTTTTTTTTTCATGGCACAAACAACACTAATTACTAAGGTCAGTGCCCCTGACTAAATACAACTATTTTCATCTCATGGCACAAATAAATTAGTTACTAAAGAAGAAGAGGTCAGGGCCCCTTTTTCTTTAGTAATTAGTTTATGGGTGCATGAGAAACAAAGGTTGAAAATCACCGGTGTAAACAATTGAAGAACACAAAACAGTGTCTCCCCTGTGTGACTGCAGAGACATTCAACATCCAGGACACCAGAAAAAATTAACACAGATTAAAAAATAAAAATATAGGACATAAAAAATGAAAAAGGAAGAGCTGGATCTATTACTTGGTATATTGAAGACAGATGACAGAGAAACCTAAATTCTTCTTTCATTTGTTTCTTTATTGTATCTCAAGGAGTATGCTTTTTGTATTGAAGTGGTAGGCCAATTACCATTAGCAGGCAACTGACAATTGATGAGGACTTCTGGGTAAGATATAATGTGTCCACCAATGACCATTTCAGTCTTTTCCAATTTCCAGGAGGCCAACTTACACAATTATAGAAGTAAAGGTGGGGGAGACTTCACAACATTACTGCAAACTAAAGAAGAATCTCATCCCTATGCCAGAAACATTGACAGTTTTGCTAGAAATGAGAGACCATGTTGGATGGAGACGTTGTCAACTCCCGACTCTTCATCCTGATAATAAGCTTAAGAGATAAGTGAAAGTTGCCTTGGTGTAATTTCCTAACTCAGTTAATAGACTAGAAATAGAGAGCTCACATTCTGGGCTCTCTTCACTTCATTCGACATATATGGAAGCAGCTAGTATCTCTGGGTTGCCAAAGGGTTTGTGCCAATGAGGGCAACAAAGGTAGTCAACTAAGCATGATGGCAGCAGCTATCTCTTGGGTGGATTAGCAGCATGAGGAAGAGGTGTAGGCAACCCTGCTGCCTGTATTTGCCCAGGAAACCGGCTAAAAATAAAAGGCAGGACTGTTAGGGACAAATGTCCTAGTGATAATTGGTTTATTAAAAGTGGGAAAGAAATGGTGCCAAGACAACTACTGCGGGCAGGCCTGTAGCTCTGACTTTTCCCAGGTCACCTTGAGAAAAAGCCTGAACAAACTGAATGCCTACTCCTGATTCTGAAACAAGGGAGGTAAGTCCACATTGTAGCTAAGGATGGATAGCTTCTTAATATAATCATTTATCAATCTAAAAAAGTCCCAATGGTCATCTCTAGCAGTAAAATATTATATTGAGATTATCACTATCTGGAACAGGGCAAGATGTCCATTATGAGAGGACATACTGTCCAAATTTTTCTGGACATCTTAATGTGATGGCTCAAGAATGGAAAGACAAGTTAAATATTAGAAAAAATATGCAGACTTATTGCCATTTTTAGATGTGATGGAAAACTCAATGGCATTAGCTTGAAAAAGTAAACAGACAGCAAAGGGGAAAGGACTAAAAATGATGTTCAAAATGCCATTACCTATTTAGTTTCCCATATAACAGTTCGATATTTTTTCCTGAATTACAATCTCCATTCACAAGAACTACAAAATATAAAATCACTGAAAATAAAATTACAAGATAGTTTTTCTATGTAAAAATATGCTATCAAACTTATTGAGAGACATAAAAAGGAGGCCACTCCTTTAAACATCACTCTCTGCTTGTCTTTTCAATCTTCACAAACTTTTCTCTTCTCTGAACTACTGTAATACTTCTAGTTAGTATGACATCATCTAACACAATTACAGTCCATTTTGTTGTTGTTGTTGTTGTTTTGACAGAGACAGAGAGTCAGAGAGAGGGACAGGTAGGGACAGACAGACAGGAAGAGAGAGAGATGAGAAGCATCAATTCTTTGTTGCAGCACCTTAGTTGTTCATTGATTTTTTTTTTCTCATATGTGCCTTAATGGAGGGTGGCTACAGCAGAGCGAATGACTCCTTGTTCAAGCTAGCAACCTTGGGCTCAAGCTAGGAACCAGGAGGTCAAGTCTATGATCCTACACTCAAGCCAGTGATCCTGCACTCAAGCTAGTGAGCCTGTGCTCAAGCCAGTGACCTTAGTATTTTGAACTTGGATCCTCTGTGTCCCAGTCCAACGTTTTATCCACTGCACCACTGCCTCATCAGGCCATTTGTTTTTATTATGGTATAGTTTTCTATTTGTCTCAACTTGCCACCTAAATTATAAACCTTTTGATGTCTGGGACCATGAACAACATGAGAAGAGGAATCATGTTTTTGAGAGGCCTATCGGGGAGCCAGACATGAGGAAGTGCCTGGTACAGGATCACAAAAGCAAGACATGGAAGAAAGAGGAAAGCATAAAGAAGGCAGAAAGGCTGCTAACTTTATAATTCTTTATAATTTGGCCTGCCCCTCCTAGGCCCCGCACCTGCCTCAGGCAGTCCACAGGACAAATGCAGGCATGGCGAATCAGTGTGATAAAATAGAAAAAGCATTGGCTATGGTAGGAGAGATGGGTTCAAATTTTAATCCTGCAACTCACTATTTTTATTTGTTTTATTATTTAACAAATATATTATGCTTCCTATTTGCCAAGCACCATCCAAAATTTTTTGCAAATATATACTAACTGTGTCATCTTGGACAAATGCAATAAGCTTTCAGAGCCCTGATTCTCTCTCTGTAAAAGGGAAACAATGGTAACTGGCATAGTTTTTGTGAAGTATAAGTGTGACAATTTATGTAAAATGCTATGGGTAGGGCACAATGTGTGGTAGTTGCTCAATAAATGGAGTGATTGTCATTGTCATTGCCATTATTCTTTTTATCATCCTGATCATCTAATGCAGTCTTTTCAGAAGATTACTTAGCGGGCCTAAAAGACTATAAAATTTATAATATATCAGAACTATTTCTAAAAATTAACTACTAGCTTGTTACAGAGTAGCATAACCTTTTGCACACTCTCAAAGGAAGAAATACCATCTTTCTCTGGAAAGGTCACACGGACTGTGGAGTTTGTGCCGTAATATGCAGGAAGTAGTGAAGACACTAAGCGCAACATCAGCTGAGTCAGCCTGAAGGATAAGTGGGGTGGCCTATCTATGCATTAGTCATCAGTATTCTTGCAATGTGCCTGCACCACTCTGCATACAGCCCTTGTTAAGCACAGTGACTGCACACTGTGTTCTTCAAACCTCTACTTAAACACCAACAGCAAAGTCGTGAACTTGAAGGTGAGAAAATGACTTCTTCAGACTCCAGGAAAAGAGACTGTGGACAGATGCAGGGCGGGGGAGGCGGTGCAATGATTGATTTTTCAGACCTTGCACGTGATTTCAGTACGTTGCATTACAGAGAAGTGAGTGGCATCAGGGGATGTTGACCCTGGACCTTGACCAGAGCTGAGTCAGGTAGAATGACACACAGGAAGGTTGAAAGGAGAAGCCCAAGCAGATAGGATGTAGTTGTTTTGGAAACTACATACGTTATTGATTTATTTTATTTTCCTCTACTACTTCTCCCATCAATAAAACAGTCAACTAAAATATCTCTCTAGCAATTACTACGTATTAGACTTATCTTAAGTAATGATTGGGTTTTTTTTTTTTCTGTCCTTGATAACTTCACTCAGAGTTCAAGCTCTCTCTCTTTTGTAAAAAATGATCTCCTTTCCCACCTATTATGGTATGCTTTTCTCTACTCACACCCTCCCAAACAGTGATGGAGGGCATTCCAGGCCAATCTTCATTATCCTCTAAACTCTAGAACACTGAATGATTTTTATCTTTAATCTAGCAACTCTGGCACAAGGTGAGCATCCAGCTTTTCCTGGTGCATAAGCTTTCCTGGCCCATATCCTGGGAATTTCTGTTACTACCTACTGCTGCTTGACTTAGCCTCTATCTTCCATATTGTGTGTGGACTCCATATTGCCTGCTTCATCCCTGGAGCCCATAAAAACCCCCAGGCCAACAATAAAGATGCCAACTAGCTAGAATCCTGAATGTTTACCCCATCTCCTTCTCATAGGAAAAGTGCCTATCCAATGGAGATTTATATTATTTATTCCCAGAAATATGTGAGTACCTGACACTTCAAAATTGCTCCCCCCAAACACAGCCAACATAGCTACACTTTCCCCAAGCCAACCTCTGTGCCAAGCCCTTTAAATATAATGTCTCATCAGATTAGCAAAACAGTTCATTAATTATTATGATTGGCTTCAATTTACAGATACAAGAGCTGAGGTGAAATGAAATAAGGTAATTTTTCCAAGGTCATGTAACTATATGTGGTGAAGCATGGGTTCTAAGTCAAGTTTGTCTGCCTTCACAATCTGTATTGGCAAATTCTATACTAGGTGACTCTACTGCGCAGTTATTCTTAATCACCACTTTAACAAAAGAAAAAGAAAACTTGCATTGTGGTTTTCAAGGAGATTCTACTGAACCACCTTATGAGAGCTTCAGAATAGCCCTAGAGGTTGGAAGAGGGGGCTGAAGTGAGAAAGAAGATTGGGGTTACTGCTGCAGGTTGACTCTAAAGTGGAACATAGTGGTTAGGGACTGGGCTGCAGCTCAACACTCGAGAAAGTAAGTAAGGCTGGCTGGGCACCGTACTCAAGCTCAGCACAGTGTCAGCTGCAGCCTTGGCCAAGGCTAGGGAGCTCTGCAATGGGATGGCCTTGAGTAGAGGTGAAGGGACTGAGCCTAATTACCTCACAGCGATCAGTCACTGGATGTGAACCGCCCCAGAAAATCACATGATCTTGTGCCAGGCAGCTCTGTGCTGCTGCTATAATTCTGGCAGCAGAAGGGAGTCTGGAGGGGTCCGTTGTATTTTTCCCCCACAGTTTTCAACTAGACAGAGGTGCATGCAGAGTAAGACTCCCCTCCTCAGACACTCTTGCCAGTGCAAGACAATTCTTCATTGAAGCTAAGTCAGAATCCACTTGCACTGACCATCTTGATACTTATAGCTGCCCACATAGGTACCCATATAGATGATGAGTATGCTAATAGGGGGTTATGGTGGCAGCATATAATGCAACAAAACTGATAAAAGTGGCACCTGTGCCACAGTAGTCCACCTATTCCAAGAGGAAAATAAACTTTTCTGAATTGGAAATAATTGTGAGGCATTGGTGAATTATTTGGTGTCCATTACACAAGGAACACTAGAGTAAAAACAAGGACTCCAGTCCAATCTCTGCCCCTAATCCATTTCATGACCTTAGGTCTTCTTTTCACCTTAGGCTCTCAGTTTCTTCATCAATAAAGACTATTCTTGAACCAGATAATAATGATGATAATATTCAGTATGATTTCTCAGGTATGTAGATAATATATACATTTCTTTCATATTATCAAACAATATTATTCACTTAATTATAAATGTAGCTTTTTATTTCACCATTTATTATTCCAAGTTAAAAAGTAACTTCAGTGGCTCTGGCTGGTTGGCTCAGTGGTAGAGTGTCGGCCCGGTGTGTGGAAGTCCCAGGTTCGATTCCCGGCCAGGGCACACAGGGGAAGCATCCATCTGCATCCATCTGCTTGGCTCGGGTGCTGAGGATGGCTCCATGGCCTCCACCTCAGGTGCTAAAATGGCTCCGGTTGCAAAGGAGCAACACCCCAGATGGACAGAGCACCGCCCCCAATGGGCATGCTGGGTGGATCCCAGTTGGGCACATGCAGGAGTCTGACTGCCTCCTCGCTTCTAACTTTGGAAAAATACAAAAAAAAAAAAATTTCAGAACTCCTGTTCCAGATGTTCCAGATGTGCAGATGGTGGTTTAAAAACTTATGGAATTACCCCATTCTGCTTCCACACTCATAGAACTGTCAGAGGGTACTATTTAAAAATATTAATAAAATAAAAAAATATATAACTGGGCTCTAAAACAAAAGCAAAATGGAGATTTCCAGTCACACACAAAAAAATTATGTTATGTATGTCTTTTTTGAGAGAGAAAAAAAAGAAAAGGTGACATACAGAAAACTCAGGAGTGAATATGGGCTGATTTTGAGGCACAGGAAGACTAAAAATGGAACTGAGCCTCACTAGGGGGTTCAATGTTGGATCTGTGACATTCTACTCATAATAGTCTAAATGTTTTAAAGAGACAATGAAATCATATAGATAAATATTTAACATAAAATATAATTATAGAATTAAAAAATAGGAAGCAAATGTATCCAAAGTGTTTTGTAATGGTGGGACCGTAAAAAACAACTATTTTCTTCGTTGCCCATTTCTGTATTTTTTAAGTGAAAACACAGACACATAGCAAGTACTCCACCTTTTCATCTCATTTCTCTGCGTGTCTATCTTCATATCCTGGGATCACCAAAGTCAGAGCCACCTGCATACTACAGCCAGACTTCCTTGCTGCTAAAATACTAAAACTGGGGCCTTGGGAAGCAAACCAAGCCAGAAAGGGTGGCCTCTTCCGGCGGTCAATGGAGTCGTCCTAGGGAAGATCAGGTGGGATCTTGTTTATGGCCCCTCAGTCTCTTCCCCCACAGTTTTTATACAACAATACAAACATTTTACCATTAAAAGCTAAAAACCCACTGGCTTCTGTTTTTGAGTCACTTTATTGTTTTGATGCCTTGTGGCAGGGCAGCAATGAATGGGAGCCGGACTGACCTAATCTAGTCTAAATATTCAGACCCCAAGGAGGGAGTCCTCAGCAGCAGAATGCCAACCTACATCTTTTAATTGCCTCGGCTCCTGATAGATTGGCTCTAACCCTCTTTAAATTCCTTTGTTGTGGAGGAGTTAAAATTCATGAGCGTCCCATGCCTGGGAAAATTTACTCCAGTGCTGCGATTTTTCTAAGCCAAGCTGGCCAACATTGCAAAGAGTCGGAGGTCTGTCGGGCCATCTGTTACATAATAGTCAACAATCTTGAAAATCTAGGGAAACAGGGATGGGGAGAGGGAAGATGATGAGACATTTAAACAGAACAGATTGCTGCCTTACTTACAGGGGGAAAAAGGGGAGAGATAATATGCTTTGATTGAAGCAGAGACAAGCTTTATTAGCATAAGGAACAAAACAAACTTAAAAAAATGGGTCCAATAAAGTTGACAGTCTAAAGAGGCTTGGTGACAAACCCCATGTTGAATTGGAGGTCACAGGGGCCTCAGATGTGACGGGAGACACTCACACACAAACATCACACAATGTGTGCACTCACACACAGACAGGAACATATCAACAACATATGAGAGAAGCCACTGAAAAATCGCTGTGCGATTCAAATGCTAAATATAAGCATGTATTTGAATTTCAAAATCTTACAGGCCTGAGAAAGGTACTGTGTCTTAACCACCTTTGAGTAAACCACCTTCATTATGATTATGGGTAAAAGGAGTCAGGACCTACTCTTGTTTCTACAAAGCATAAGCCTCACATTTGACTAGCACCAGACTCTTAAGTTTCCCTGTACCCTTTGTAACCTTTTCCAGACATGAGTCAGTTTTTAGCAGTGACCTATATAGCATTCGACCTGGGAAATGTGGTTTCTTCTTTAGCTTCTCAGTAAGAAAATAAAAAAGAAATGAGGACTATCCAGGAAAGAGAAGCAACAACAGGAAGATAAGAAAGTCTGGAAAAGGCATAATGTCAGTAGAAAACCTCAACATATCAGGCAGAAATAAAGTGTGTCAAAAACCAACAAATAGGCAAAGAAAAGTTGAACTGTAGTAAATGGTGTGCAGTTAGAAGGAAGTCGGTGAATGTTCACAACTTACGATGAAAAGCATTCAAAAAATAAAGTGGGTTGATGGATAGATAGATGGATTGGTCTATAATGGAACCAATATTGATAAATGTTCATCTTAGAATCTAGGTGGTAGGTATATGGAGGTGCATTGTACAATTCTTTCAACTTGTTCGTACTTTGAAAATATCCACAATAAAATGTTGGCAAAAAAGAAATGAACATTGTGACTCCAAAAATTAAAATAGAATGAACACTGAAATAAAACTCCTAGATATTTAAAAATGTATAATGACTCATCCCTTTAATTTCCATTTTTCTTCCAAGACATTGTTTCCAAATATGTAACCTGAAGGAGAAATGAAAGAAATGGATCGAAGAACGTGGTTAAAAAGTTTGAGTGACTTGTTTTGCTGTTGCTGTTCTTTTGTTGTTGCTTTGTTGTCACTTTCGGTGAGCTCAAATAAATGAGATTGCTAAAAGTTATCATTTGGTGCAAAGAAGTAGATTTTACTGTCACTGTCTCAACAAATGGACTCTCTTTGAAATGAACAATACACATTCTTAATTCCTCCTCAAGAGCGCCTTCTCTGGACAGTTAATCACTTAAAAACAAACAAAACCAGTTTAAAATATTAGATATCACAGAGTACTAGTTTGGGACGGTTTTGGCAAATTTTCTTCCATTTAAGACCATTGTGGCCTGACCTGTGGTGGCACAGTGGATAAAGTGTTGACCTGGAAATGCTGAGGTCGCCGGTTCGAAACCCTGGGCTTGCCTGGTCAAGGCACATATGGGAGTTGATGCTTCCTGCTCCTCCCCCCTTCTCTCTCTCTGTCTCTCTCTCCTCTCCCTCTCTCTCCTTTCTAAAATGAATAAATTTAAAAAATAATAAATAAAAACAAACAAAGACCATTGTACCTGGTTTATTTTTCTTGCAAGCCTTCAATGGATCTGAATAACTAAATTTGTTAGGTGTGATTTTCATTGAGGGACAAACTCCAAATGTAAGGTTCCTGTGTATCAAAGAAAGTGAGAGAGAACTTTTATTTCTAAAAGTTTCATTTTGCCCATCTCTTTGAACTAAATTATGAAGCAAAGGTTTTGACTCAAGTATGGGGAAATTCATAAAGGAAATAGAAATCGGAGGCTAGATAAACTTCGAAGTCCATTCATCTGCTTGTGTCTCAGAAAGAAAGACCTTAATCTCACACTCAGGGCATTTTACTCCTAATTCAACATGTGCTCCAAACCACCTTTTTCAAAAATAACTAATACCAAAAATATAGAACTATATTTATTTTAATCAAGTCCACCTAGTGTGTTCAAGTCAAAATTTTAAGCACAAAGCATTGGAATTTAAAATGAAAGCATAAGTGATTTCATTCAATATACAAAACCACCCTGTGGGGCAACCTCTCAGCTCCTGCCACGAAAACACATAAAGGCTCTGGTTGGTTCAAGAATATCTGCTTGTGAGCCGCACATTTTACACTGGAACGTGACAAGGTTATTGTCTGCAAGTTTTCACCCCAAGGGACAAGAAAGTGAGTAAAAAATAGGAAAGTATTTGAGCAAAGAGTTGAAACTGTGGGGTGTCCTGTTTTCCAAGCCAGCAACCAACACCTTGACCCGTGAAAGGAGACATTGGTAGTCCAGTGTTCACCAAATGCTGGGTTTGGAATGCAGTATTAGAAAATTACTGAGTAGAAGTAGATACAATTTATAAGAGCAAAATAAGGCAGCGGGCCTGGAGAAGGCCGGACCCCCTGTTTGTTCTGCTTCCTGGCATTCCTTGCCTTTTGTTGCTCCTTCTTCCTCCTGGCCTGGGTTACATCCCAGGCCTGGGAAGTTAGTGGGGTGCCACATGTGACACCAGGAACCCAGGAAAACTGCTCTCTGATGAGTAGTAGAAACTTGCCCTCAGTTGCTACTATTTCTGTGTACTCAGTGTAGGCTTGCAAAACCTGTCCAATTTATACAACAGGACAAGTACTTCCAAGGACTTGCATTTCCAATTGTGTCTACAAAGCTTTTTCTCCTGTAGGAAAAAAGGCCTTTGAAGAATTTATCAGATGAAATAACAGAAATGTTTGAGCCAAACACATGTTAGGAGTCAGGCTGCCTAAATATGCATCTCAGCTCTGCTCTTTCTACTTGTGTATATTGAATTAGGTTTTGTATATCTCTAGTCTCAGCTCTCTAGTCTGTAAAATGGGGATAAAATAGTATAATAATAATAATCATTTTATTATTATTGTTGTTGTAAGGATCAAATGAGCTAATCCAAACATAGCATATACCACAGTGCTTCACAGTTAAGTGCTTAATAACTTTTTTAAAAATGAGCTATTTCTTTATTCATCATTATTATTATCTTCAGGGTGGAAAGAAGACAAAACTTGGGTAATACATATTTATTGGGAGACTCCTGGCTAAAGAATCTATTATATATATTTTTGGACTTTGGCTTAAAATTCTTTTCACTAAGTTTCTTTGGCTTAATCAAATTAACAACAACAAAAAATCAGGGGAAGAGGAGGAAAAGAAGGAAGTGCACTTGTAGGCAATCTTGGCTCTGAATGCAAAGCCTTTTATCTCTCTAGAAATGTGTCACCTTACCAAAATTTGCAGTCACCTTACCAAGACTGAGGAAAGTCCCGTGGTATTTTTCCACTCCTAAGCCGTATTTAAAGTACATAAATAAGGTAAGTCCCTTAATGAAAAGTAAGATACCACAGCGGCGGAGTGAAATATTCTGATCTTGCAATGGCCGAGGCAGAGTAGTTGTTGGTATCAGTTTTCCTCACTGCAGGGCAATGAGAAAAGTCTTCCATGTGTATTTATTACATTTGAATGTTGAGTTTTAAAATACATTCCTTATGATACTAAAAACAAACAAAAAACACTTTAATGTGGCGGGCGGTATAATTTTGAGGGGTGAAAAAAATTACTTAGCATTTGCAACTTTAGGAAAAGATATCATGTTATCTATTTATATGTAGTCAGGATTCTTGGTTGCAGGCAATAGAAACTGACTTGGACAACTTAAGCAGAAAGAAGTATTTTCAAAGGATATGGAGATTTCTTAGGAGGAAATGAAAATGAGAAAGAATCATGAGGACTCAAAGAGGGTAAACTGTAAGAAGCATACCTTTGTTGCCTAAGATGTATGATTGACATCTCTGTATCATGTGTCTTTTCCTCAAAATTCAAAATCCCAAACAGTATATCTAATTGGCTGAGGTTGGTCATGTGACCTATTCCTGATCATCTTGGGAGTGTGTTCACATAGCTCCAATATTGGGAGTAGGCACCATCTCCTCCCACAGCTACACACAAGTGGAGATTATCTAGAAAAGCAATCAGACAGCTCTGAGGGTTAATATCAGATATTGGACAACCAGAAAAGGCACTTGCACTCCGCCCTTTTCTAAACATTCCAAAAAAGTTACGGTTGTCTTTGTTCATATCAGGATGCTAAGAGACTTTTTCCAGAAATTATCTGCTCATGTGGTTTACATGTATGTACCATGGGGCACATGGAGAAGCTGAGTAGGAAGAAAAAGTGCTCCTGCATTTTGGCAAATAAACAGAAAGCCCACCAAAGGCACCCAAAACTTTTCAGCCTATATGCAAGTCAGACATTTAGATGTTAAATCAATAGATAAAATAGTAAGCAAAGTGTCCCCAGTCCCTTATTTCTAGAAGGGCAAGGTTGGTTCATGGCACATACTCCAGAGAGCCCCCAGATGCAGAAAAATACACTCATCAGTGCAGCCTGGGATGGATTTGTCCACTTTTCATTTAAATGAATCCTTACTGATGGTTTCTACAAATAAGAGCCCCCAGAAGGATGCAGAAAAGCAAGCATTAATGTGTTCCCTTGCTGTGGTCAAAGTGAAATCTCAAAGGAGGAAAGCAATTTGGCCTACTTCTTTCCCTCTTATTACAGCTTCTAGCTTTCATTTTTCTAAACAACTATTTTCTAATTCAGATGCTTAAATAAGAACCTTCAGGTCAATATGATGAAAGACACATTGTAAAATGAAGAACAAGCATTATGCCAAATTAAAGTTTGGGCCTTTGCAATGAAAGAATGAACCATTTTCTATATACAAATCCATGGCTATAACCCAGGACAATGCAGAGGTTAAATTTTTGTTGTTGTTGTTGTTCTTTCCAATGAAACTTTCTGTCTCATTTTTCTTGCCAGTTGTCTTTGTGTCTTGGAATTGAATGAGACCTACCGGGCTTCGTGGCTGGTTCCCTCCCTTCCCTTTTCTGCCTCACACAACAGTGACTACTGCACAAAGTGTGCTCTGTAAAGCAGCAATTGTGTGAGGCTGGTGTTTGCTTGGAGTGTTGGTACAGTACATGTCATCTTGTTTAGGTTCCTGGTCCCCTTTTCTATCTTGGCTTTGAAAACCCTTGTTCAGCCGGTATAAGGAAGAACAATATATCCAGCAAAATGGGGGGAAAGATTTCAGAGAAAGTCTGTTTACCCAAGGCACCCAGACCAGCAGCCAAAGTAGGCTGACCAACTTTGTGGTTTAACTTTTCATAAAGTAGAAACTACAGAACAAAGTTCGCAGTGATCAGTGGAAGAGAGACAATGGTAGCATCCCCTCCCTTTTTGTCATATGAAAAAAAGCAGTTAAATTTTAAAAGGGCAAGCCTGGATGGTAGAATCATATCTTTTTTGTGTGTATTATTGATGAGTGACAATAACACAGGCTGATGGAAAATTAATTTGCTTCATTCAATGAAAGCAGGCAATGTAGATTTGAGGAATTGGATCCTCAGTGTGGTATACCAGCAGTATGATCAGGCTTATGAATGGATCTTCTAGCAGTCCAATTTAACCATCAAAAGAGTGTGGGTTATTTTAAATTCCTGTATCTAATGTGCCTTGCTAATTAATAAAGGTTGCTACTATAGTTATCACAGTCTGCCTATATCAAGAGTCAAGCCCTGGAATATGACTTCAGTGTTACCAATATCAGATCAAAGTATGTTTTGTTCAATTCAAGTCATTCCCATAGTTCTAATTATGTTTTAAAAGGTCTAGTCCATAATCTTTGTTGATCTGGTATGGTCTTGTTTGGCCTGTACTGCATTAACCAGAACACTTAGTTGGAAATTCTCTTCAAATCTCACTATATTTACGGGTCAGTGCTTTTTGTTCCCCAAATTGCTTCTTAATTTACCATCCTTGTTTGATATATTTGAGCATTTTTAAAGATTGTGAATAAAGCAGTTTTCTTTTCTCTTGATGGTTAGATTTATATCATGAAGGCCTTTTTTAATTTATTTCTTTAGTCCGATGTCATGTTCTCTGGGCCCATGGTCCAGGAACTAATCAGATGTTAAATGAGCCTTATTCTAGCTACTGGGACTTGTAAATAATAGTGCTCATTTTAACAAAAGGAGATATCTTGGAATAACCAAGAAATAAATTGGCATTAGTTTTATATGATCTCAGTATTTCTTCAGTTATCTCTGTAATGCACATGGAAGTAGAAAACAGTTTCATTTTCCATGTAGGAAACAAAACACAGATCGGTTCAGCATTATTTTTAAAAATAATAATAATAACATTCTCTCTTGTACCTGGTTAAAAATCAGGGCTAGGGAAACTTTAGAACAAGCTAACTGAGATGTTTGTGTGTCAGAGAATTGTTGTTCCTTGGTCCACTATCACTCAAGAAGGAATTTGTATATCATAATAATTCAGATTGATGTGAAGACTACATGGCTGGGCACTGTGAACAGTAGTTGGCGCATCAGCCTCTGTTCTCACTTATCCTGAAAGGTACGTTTCTTTCGTAGTGGGTAAGGGAACCCCAATACCTAGCTTACCTGCTACCTAGATATTTTCTTGTCTTCAAAGATCCATTTTGACATCCAACCGAAGTTAAATCATTTTCAAAGATTGGGCTTAAGTTGCATCCTTCTTTCATTAATTTTCAAATAGAAATCTTTGTTAAGAATTTTTTTTTTCTATAAGTAGAACAACTGAAATTTTTATTCTAAATTTGGGGCTAAAAAAATAGTGATTCTTAAACTGTGTTCAAACAGAACACTCTATGACATAGGTTGGCTCGAGAAATTCCTCCCTTAAAAATCATATAGGTAAGTTTGCCTATTTAACAAATAAAAATTCAGGACACCTAGTTAAATTTAAATTTCTGATTTAAAAAAAATTAGTTTTTCTTAGTATAAAAAATTATGATATATGTGCCATTGAAGTAGCACTAGTATAAAAATATAGGTATATCCTTCTGCTTTCTAAAAATATCCAAGAACAAATGTAGCTATAAAATTAAAATTTCTTTTTTACTTATTCTTTATAATCTCAGTTCCTTTAGTGAAGAGGGATTTTTAAGGTTGAAATTACTAAATTTGGGTATATGTATTTTGTCTCTTAAAATTATATCAATAAAATATTGCTTACAACTCTTGTAAATTATCTTTCCTTATAGAATGGCTTATGTTTGCATTTATATTAAACATATCAAGTTACCCTAAATCTAAAAAATCTAAAGAATTTGTAGAAATATAACTCAGGGAATAAATTGTTAAATCAATGTTTTCAGGAATATATATGCTCCTAAAATGTAAAATAATGACATAATTTAATAAACCTTGGTCACTGATACTTTGGGAGTTTTTTTATTTCATCATTTAGTAGAGATTATTGAGCACCTGTTTTATGCCAGGCACTGGATATATAAACATAAGTGAGGTAACCTTCCCTCCTTCCAGAATCTCACAGTCAAATAGGCTAAAGAAGACATAATTAAGTGCAAGAAAGTGTCATAGTTGCTAAAACACCTCAGAAATATTACCTGCAAATGAGTTACTTTTGCTAAAAATTTATGCTCCAGAACACCGAAGTGCTTCTAAAACCAAATGACTGAATAAAGAGAAAGTTAGCTTCTATTCTCAATTGTTAGCTTTGAAAATAGAGGTGGTCAAATGGCCAGGACTTCAAAGCAGCCAAATGAGCTTAAATAAATCCCCAGCTGACCACCAGTGTTTATAGTGGGCTAGTTAGTGTGCTAATTTAGGTTAATCCATAATCTAAATGAATCCTCTTCATTCTATGGTGTAGATTATGTTATTATTAACCTTTTGTGGATGAGGAAACCAAAGCACAGCAAGACAGTAGACACATCTTCTGAAAGCAGCTTGATGACGCCTGCTATGAATCAAAGAAGTGAGGCTACAGAATTCAGTCAAAGTGACTTTTAGTTTTTATTTCTTCACATGAGAGATGGCCAATAGCACAGAACCCATTTCCAATGTAAAATACTGGACTTGTCCGAACATTGTCAGACCAATACCTGATTATATCTGAATTTTTCTCTACTGGATTGACCCATTATTTTTTTTTCCCATCATGAGCACTTGTTCCATAAAGTCATCATAAATTGTAACCTGGAAGTCTTATCTGGTACATATATATATTTCCTTAGTATCAGTTAAATCATCAAAACAGAAGCTATCTTTCAGCGTGATTAATACTGGCAAACATCCAGATGGCTTCACCAGTGAATTAATTTAAACATTGAAGAATGAAATAAGAATTAATAATAGTCTTGCACAAACTCTTCCAGAGAACAGAAGACAGAATACTTTCTAACACTTTAGAAGGCCAGAGTAGCCTCAATTATATAATCTGACAAGACTATTTTAAGAAGTACTACTTCTAAGAAATAAAAATTACAGATCACTATCTCTCATTAAAACAGCTATACCACATATGCAAAACATGAGGTTGAATGATATAATTTGGCATTCATAGGTCAAATATGGTCAAATGTCAGCCATTTCATATAGTTTAAACTAATATCAGCAAACTGAATCTAGTTATCTTTAAGAAGTGTAGCATCATAATCAAGTGAGGTTCAAAAAATCTATGTAATTTATGCATAAAAAAGAAAAATATATTAGTCATATTGATAGATACGGAAACAGCATTTGATAAGATTTAATACCCATTCATGATAATAGCTCCTAGCAAACTAGGTACAGATTTATTAATTAATAAAGAATATTGCCTAGCTGGTTGGTTCAGTGGTAGAGCATTAGCTTGGGGTATGGAAGTCTTGGGTTTGATTCCTGGTCAGGGCACACAGGAGAGGTACTCATCTACTTCTCCACTCCTACCCCTTCTCTACTCTTTCTCTCTTCTCTTCCTGTAGCCATGGTTCAAACAGCTTGAGCAGGTTGACCCTGGATACTGAGGATGGCTTCATGGCCTTGCCTCACGTGCTAGAATAGCTTGATTGCAGAGCAATGGAGCAGTGGTCCCAAATGGGCAGAACACCACTGGGTAGGGGGCTTGCCAGGTGGATTCCGATCTGGGCACACGCAAGAGTCTGTTCTGTCTATGCATCCCTGCCTCTCACTTAATTATAAAAAAAAAAAGAACATTATGGTAAACATAAGTCTAAGATGATCTTCCAAATTCCTGCTCAATGATGTGTACTCAATTTACAATTTCCTCTCTTTGATTGTGGGAAGCACCTGTAAACATGATGGGATGTCACTCCTATGATTAAGCTACTAATCAGTTAAAGTTAAGTTAATCAAAAGGCAGATTATTCAAGTGGTCCTGACCTAATCAGGTGAGCCATTAAAAAGCTCAAATCAGATAGATTTGATATTAAGGAGATTCTCTATTACAGGCTTTAAAAATAAAGTAGGACAAATGGCCAGACTTGAATGTAGCCACTATGACCATAGAGAAATCCCCAACTGACCACCAGGAAATGAAATCAGGAATCACAGTCTTTCAATCACAAGAAACTGAACTGAGCAAATGAATGATTTTAGAAGAGGACTCAAAGCTCCAGGTAAAAACCCAGCCCTTAATGATACCTTAATTTCAAACTTTTGAGACCCCAAAGAGAGAATTCATTTGAACTTTGCCTGGATTTCCAACCTTCAAAACTGAAATAATGAGATAATAAATTTATGTTTTTTTAAGTTGCTGAA
This sequence comes from Saccopteryx bilineata, assembly GCF_036850765.1. Classification (NCBI taxonomy): domain Eukaryota; kingdom Metazoa; phylum Chordata; class Mammalia; order Chiroptera; family Emballonuridae; genus Saccopteryx; species Saccopteryx bilineata. The sequence goes on from NC_089490.1 coordinate 104,685,040, forward strand.
CTTGTGATGCAGCAATAGAAAATAAACTCAAATAAGAAGAAAGTTCATAACATTATACCGTAAGAAGCAAGAAAAAGCTCAAATACACAACTTAACCCTGCATCTAAAAAAAATAGAAAAAGAACAACAAATAAAGCCCAGAGGAAGTAGAAGGAAGGAAATAATATAGGTCAGAGTGGAAATAAATGATATAAAGGTTAAAAAAAATACAAAAGATCAATAAGACCAACAGCTTTGAAAAGGTAAACAAATAGATGGATGAACCTTTAACCAGACTTATCAAGAAAAAAAAAGAAAGGACTCAAATAAAATTAGAAATGAAAGTGAAGTAACAACTGACACTGCAGAAATACAAAGGATTGTAAGAAAATACTATGAAGATCTATGAAGGCCAAAAAATTGGACAACCTAGGTGAAATGGATAAATTCTTAGAAATATATAATCTTCCAAAACTCAATCTGGAAGAATCAGAAAATTTAAGTAGACTGATTACAACAAATGAAATTGAAACAGTTACCCAAAAAACTCCCAACAAACACAAGTCCTGGACCAGATGGCTTCACAGGTGAATTCTATTAAATATTCAAAGAAGAACTAACTCTTATCTTTCTCAAGCTATTTCAAAAGATTCAGGAAGAGGTAACATTTCCAAACTCCTTTTATGAGGCATGCACAATCCTCATACAAAACCAGGTAAAGACACTACAAAGAAAGAAAACTATAGGCCAATATTTCAGATGAATTTAGATGCTAAAATTCTCAACAAAATATTAGCAAACTGAATCCAGCAATACATGGAAAAAATCATACATCATGATCAAGTGGAATTTATTCTGAGGAAGGAAAGCTGATACAATATTTGCAAATTAGTAAATGTGATTCATCACATAAACAAAAGGAAGGAGAAAAATCACATGATTATATCAATGGATGCAGAAAAAGCATTTGATAATAACCAGCACCATTTTATGATCAAAACTATCAGCAAAGTGAGAATACAGGGAACATATCTCAACATGATAAAGGCCATCTAGGACAAACTCAAGGCCAAACATCATACTCAATGGGAAAAAATTAAAGGAAATACCCTTAAGATCAGGAACAAGGCAGGGGTGCCCCCTTGTACCACTTTTATTCAACATAGTTCTGGAAGTCCTAGTTATAGCAAAAAGATAAGAAGAGGAAATAAAAGGCATCCAAATTGGAAAAGAAGAAGTAAAAGTATCATTATTCTGACACAATACTGTACATAGAAAACCCTAAAGTCTCAGTCAAAAAACTACTAGACCTGAAAAATAAATTTGGCAAGATGCCAGGATATAAAATTAATATTCAGAAATCAGTGACATTTTTATACACCAACAATAAACTGTCTGAAAGAGAAATTAAGGAAACAATCTTCTTCACTATTGCAACAACAACAACAAAATAGCACTTAGGAGTAAATTTAACCCAGGAGGTAAAAGACTTATACTTGGAATATTATAACATTGATAAAAGAAATCAAACAAGATACAAACAAGTGGAAGCATATACCGTGTTCATGGATAGGCAGAATAAACATCATTAAAATGTCTATATTACACAAAGCAATCTATAAATTCAATACAATTCCTATTAAAATACCAATGGCATACTTTAAAGATATAGAACAAATACTCCAAAAACTTATATAGAACCAAAAAAGAACACGAATAGCCTCAACAATCTTGAAAATGAAGAATAAAGTGTGAGGTATCACACTTCCCGATATCAAGCTACACCACAAGGCCATTGTGCTCAAAACAGTTTGGTACTGGCATAAAAATAGGCATACAAATCAATGGAACAGAACAGAGAACCCAGAAATAAATCCACACCTTTATGGTCAATTGATATTTGACAAAGCAGGTAAGAGCATACAATGGAGTAAAGACAGTCTCTTTAATAAATGATGTTAAAAAATTGGACAGGTACATGCAAAAAAATGAAACTAGACCACAAATTTATACCATTTACAAAAATATACTCAAAATTAATAAAAGACTTAAATGTAAATTGTAAAATCATAAACATCTTGGAAGAAAACATAGGCAGGAAACTCTCCGACATCTCTTATAGCAATATTTTTGCTGATTTATTTCCACAGACAAATGTAATAAGGAACAGGATGAAAAAAATGGGACTATATCAAACTAAAATGTTTTTGCACAGTAAAAGACACCATGAACAAAATATAAATACAACCCACACAATAGGAGAACATATTCGCCAATATGTCTAATAAGGGGTTAATAACCAAATTTTATAAAGAACTTCTAAAACTCAACACCAGAAAGGTAAACAATCCAATCAAAAAATGGGCAAAAGAACTGAATAGAAACTTCTCCAAAGAAGACATACAGATGGCCACTAGGCAGATAAAAAAATATTCAGCATCACTAATCATCAGAAAAATGCAAATTAAAACCACAATGATATACGACCTCACATGTCAGAATGGTGCTCATTAACAAATCAACACATAATCAGTGCTGGCGAGGATGTGGAGAAAAGGGAATCCTCCTGCACTGCTGGTGGGAATGCAGACTGGAGCAGCTACTGCGGAGAACTATATGGTGTTTCCTCAAAAAATTAAAAATGGAACTGTCTTTTGACCCAGCTTTCCCACTTTTAAGAATATATCCTAAGAATACCAAATCACTGATTCAAAAGAAGACATGCACCCCCACATTTACTGCAGCATTAACAATAGCCAAGATCTGGAAACAGCCCAAGTGTCTGTACATGGATGAGTAGATTAAAAAGCAGTGGTACATATACACAATGGAATACTATGCAGCCATGAAAAATAAGGAAATCTTACTCTTAGTGACAGCATGAATGGACCTGCAGATTATTATGCTAAGTGAATAAGCCAAGCAGAGAAAGAAAAATATCATATGATCTCACTTATATGTGGAATCTAATGAACAATGTGAACTACAGAACAGAATAGGGGCAGAGGTGGGGTCACAGGGACCAGAGGGACAGCAGCCAGAGAGGAGGGGGATGAGGGAATGGGATCAGAGAAGGTAAAGGGATTAGTGAAATTATATATACATAACACAGAGATATAGATAGCAGGACAGCAAATCGTAGAGGGAAGTGGGGAGGGGGCTGGGGGAGGAAGGAAAAGGGAGTATATAAAGGGACACAAAGGTGGGGTTGAGGGAGTTATATCCAGTGGGACACTTGAACCCATGTAAACACAATAAATAAAAATTTTTTAAAATCTATAGGATATATTACATTAAATGATAAATATTGGAAAATTTCCCCTGAGATCAACAATGCCCACTTTCACCATTTCTATTCAATACTGTATTGGCTATCCTAGCAAATGCAACCAAACAAAAAGAAATAAAAAACATAAGTATTGAAAGTAAATAGATAAAATTGGCACTATTTACAGATTACATGATTGCGTACCTAGATTATTCAAAAGAATCTTCAGCTTTTAGAATTGACAAATAAATGTAGCAAGGTTGCTGGATACAAGAAAGGTTAAAAATGTAGCAAGGTTGCTAAATACAAGAAAGGTAAAATAAAACAACAATAATTTTATATTATACACTATATTAATTGAATTTTGTGGCTAGTAAACAACAAAAATAAAAATAAAAATTTAAAAATAAAAATACCATTTACAATAGCATTAACATAATCAAATACTTATAAGAAATATAATAAAAAATGTGTAAGATTTTTATATTGAAAGCTAAAAAATATTGAAATAAATGAAAGGAGCTCTAAATAAATACCATATAGCTCAATATAGTGAAGATACCAAGTTCTCATAAATTAATCAACTAGTCTCTTTCTTTCTCTCCCTCTTTTTTTCTCCCTGACAAGTGTGAAGGCAACAGAAAGGCTGCCTGCAGACCACGAAGAGGGCCCTCATCAGACACCAGGTCTTCCAGCCTCTTGATCTGGGCTTTGCCAACTTCCACAACTGTGAAAAATAAATATTTATTGTTTAAGCCACCCAATCTATGGTAATTGTTATAAGTCAGGGTGGTGTCACAGTTGGGGATAGAAGTGACTGGAAAAGGACATGAAAAGGTCCAGAGTTCCTAAACTTCTGGAATGTTCTTCTTCTGCAATGCAGGTGTTGACTATACAGGTGAGTTCTGATTGTAAAAGTCCACTGCACTGTGTGCTTCTAAGGGTACTTTTCTGCATAAACATTATAATCCAATAAAAAATAAAATAGAAATGTCTTTTGTTCAAACCCTTGTCAAAATTACTATACATGCTAAATGATATGGAAATTTAGAAACTGTAATTTTATAAAATTGTATTTTACTTTCACTACTAAATTCTCCTTATTCATCATCATATCATTTGTACTAAGAAATATTTGCTGGGTGGCCATGACAGAGTCAAGCCTCTCAAGCCCTGAATGAATACCAGCCTATTCTATACCAGTCTATCCTCCCAAAGGCAGTTAGACTCCTACCAAGCTAATCTCAATATCTCAGAGAATTTCCATCTCCATGGAAAGATAAAGTTCTAGGATTCAGGTAAACTGTGACTTGGATGAGTCTATTGAGGCATGCCAACATAGCATAGTGGCTAAAAGTCAGATTGCCTCATTTTGTTCTGGACACTGTGTTTGGGTTTGAATCCTGGCTCCACCACTCATTAAACAATTACACTGTGGAGCAATTTACTTAACTTTTGTTTCCTTAGCAGTAACATGCTGGTGACCACCGTCACTGAGCTGTTTGGAAGACTAAACCACATAGCCTGTGTGAAATGTTGAACATAACATCTGGAACACCTCAGTGTTTATTTTTATTTGTTCGATTTCTGTGAACTTCTGACTCAAAAAGTGTAATGAGTACCATTTCCTCCTAATGTGGGGCAGGCTTCCCATTCTTGTCTATGCATGGATTCTAACTCACAGGATCAATTTGAAGTCGACCCCCCCACCACCAAGTCTTGTAGAATGTCTCCATCTTATCCCGCATCCCAAACTAGAAGAGGGTTCTTATGACCTCCAAATATTTAAGCATTTACAGATTGATTTAGAGATGTGTCTTTTTAAAGTAATTCCAGGGGAAACAGCTTGAACATTAACACTTTCCAAGGGAAGGCTCCTCTGGTCAAATGCATTTTTAAAACTTTAGAACACTGCTCCCATCTTCCTCTTTTGGACATTCTAATATGTGTCAACATACAAAAGGCTAAAAAAAAAAATCCCACAGTAAAGAATTCTATGTGAATTCATATCACATAGTATTTCTGCCATTTATTTTACCACAGAGCCTTGGGTAATGGTCCTGGAGCATATGTTCTTAGGAAAACAAGTTGGAAATGGAGGAAGATGTCAAAAAACAACAACAAATTATGCTCCTGGAAACAGCCATCATTCCATTTTCCCAAATCCTCAGAAAAAAAAAAAAAAAATTAATGCTCACTTGTAGTATTGACCCAAGTTAAGTTCTCCTTTCACAAAATGACCTTATCTGGTTGCATAACTAAATCTTGCAGATCCAGGGACAGTTACAGGGGTCCTGTGCACGTAAATGACCTGTTTATTTGTGGAAAACTTTATGTACTTATTAAGAGCAAATAACTTGATTTTGACTTTTCAGAAGGAAGTTGGGTTCATTAAAAAAATAGATCACTCAACTTCATCCTACATGAATATCTTTTCTCCTCTCACTCTTTCTTTGTGTTAATAATCTACTATAGAATTCATTCTCATTGGTTTGGGGAAGAAAAAACCCTCCACTTTCCCAGCCTCCCTTCTCCTTGCCTTCCAATACTCCCGAGCAGCTGGTAGGGTTTATTGCTCTTTCCTGACACTGGCTTTGCTCTATACATGGAGTAAGATTGATTATCCTCATTCTAAAATGTGAAGATCCAGCATGTGCCTTTGTCCCCTTTCCCCGAGTGAATTGGCATCAAGAGCATTTGGTAAAAAGGCAGCACCTTTTGGGCCATGAGCAATGACTGTTACTGTATGGAGCAGATGTGCATGTACCTGTATCCACCAGGGCAGGCTGCTCCCCACCAGACCACACCATGCAAAGAGAACCCAGATCCAAATCTCCTGCAGGGCCTGCTTTGCAAAGCTGGCCTGAGGGCAATGAGGAACTATAAACACAGCTGAAATGGCCTTTCATTCAAAGGCACCTTCAGTTACAACTCTGAGGCTACACTGATGTTGAGATAGATGTGCCTCTGTGTCTGTGTCTCTGTCTGTGTGCACACATGTCCACACATAGGCTCACAGTGTCTGCTGAGTGACCCCAAAGACAAGTTGCACAGACTTGGCACATTAGGAGAGTCTCACCAGGCTCTCATTTTTTCCCCCAAACTGAAAAGGGGGGGCATGGCAGAGAGACTCCTGCATGTGCCTGACAAGGATCCACCGGGCATGCCCACCAAGGGGTGATGCTTGCCCCTCTGGGGCAGAGCTCCACTGTAATCTGAGCCATTCTAGCACCTGAGGTGGTGGCTATGGGGCCATCCTCAGTGCCTGGGCCAACTTTGCTCCAGTGGAGCCTTGACTCCAGAAGGGGAAGAGAGAGACAGAGAGAAAGGAGAGGGGGAGGGGTGGAGAAGCAGATGGGCGCTTCTCCTGTGTGTCCTGGCCGGGAATCGAATCCAGGACTTCCACATGCTGAGCCAACACTCTACTGCTGAGCCAAACGGCCAGGGCCTCTTATTTTTTATTTCACCAGTTTGGCTGAAATAAAAACTCAAAATGCCCACAGTATAGAACCACCATTCCAGAGCCAGCCAAGGTTTGGAACATAAAGAAAGTGGAACGAACCAACATGTAAGCAACGCAGGGAAAGTAATTGTTCTTCTTAGCAGCATGCTGCTTCCCTGCTCAGCATCTGAACAAGTTAATTTGGAGACATGGCCTTCTGGAAGGAAATGGTGCACATCTCAGCATCCCATGGGTTCATGGGGAGAGATGCCTTTTCACGAGGTAGAAACAGTAAATTATATTTGCAGATTCACAGTTTACTTCTATCGAGGGGAAAATTTTTTTTCTCTTCCCTGGGAGCCACTCTTTTTTTTTTTAATGCCTGGTGTCATCATTTACACCAGTTGTGCAACTTCAGAGGTCACTTTTTGCTCACATCAGTGTCTGGCAATTAGGGGAAGAATTTTACTAATAGAGCTAGGACCCATTTAATGGAATACAAATTCACATAAAGAAGTTTGTGTCCAAACCAGGCTCCAAGGAACCAATCTCAGCAGCATCTAAATCAGACAAATTGACTAAATTGATCCTGCTTCATGGAAAGGGTGCTTCATCTAGAGGCCAATTAATGGCAGATTGGGGTGTGCTCTGAGAAGAGGGGAAGGAATCAGGCAGTCCACTGTTTCGGGATGGGAGACAGACTTCAGGCTGCAAAAATGCCTCTGTGTCATGTTGGCCTTGTTAGCCCCTGAAAGGCAGGGCTGGTGCATCATGGCTCCAGGATTGCCCTTTCTTTGGAGCACAGGGATAGATAGCAGTAGGCTCAGAAAGGAAGAGCCAGAGAAATTTGATCCAGACGTTGTGTCCTTTGTCCTGTCCACAGCTTTGCCAGTCTGCAGTTGACCTTCTATCACCAGTTAATAAGACAGCACTAGCAGAGACGAGCTGCTATATTTCTGGCACTGAGCTGGATGTTTTACAAAATTATTTTTCCTACCACAGACATGAAAAGTCAGCTATAAAATATAGCACAGCAGGTTTGCCTGGGTGTGCATTTCAGCTCCCAAGGATTAGCTATGTGATTTGGTGCAAGTCACTTAAGTTTCTGTAAAGGAAGACCAAAAACATTATTTCTTTTCTTTTTTCATTTGTAAAATTGGGATAGCAGAATTGCCCACCTTTTAGCATCATGGAGAAGATTAAATATTATAATCCTCAAAAAAGCACTGTTTAAAGTGCTTTTTTAAAGCACTGTTTAAAGCGTTATTACTCTTCTTCCCATTTTACAGATGGGAAAAGAAGCTCAGAGAAGTTGGGCTTGTCTCAGACATTACTGCTTGTAAGTCACAATGCTGAGGGATCCAAATTAGATTTACTGGACACCAAAGTCCATGTGCCTTCCACCATGGCACGTGGCCATGATGGAAAGTTTTCATGCTAACCCCTGTGCTACATTCTTTCGGCTAATATCTGTAAAGGAAGACCAAAAACATTATTTCTCTTCTCAAAAAATAGTCTGGACAATGAGCACTAGTGTTTAGCTCTGACTATAAGCAAACTAAATATCCACATAGACTCTATGTCACTATAGATAGTGACAATACTATTTCTATCTCCATATGACCCATCACAACCAGCCTTGAATCTTGGGAACATTTAGCAGTCACTTCTTGCCCTCTGTCACTATGGCTGTTTGTATGTACCTTAGCATTTTACCTCTTATTTCATAGGAATTGTCCATTCATATATTACTATTTTTTCCTCTGAGAAGCAAGTACTTGAAAGCAAGTCTTGTGAAAAGATTATATTTCAATTTCCTGCACCTGACACAGTGCCTAAAATATGGTAAGTGCTGAGCAAACAGATACTGGATAAATGAATGAATGAATGAATGAATAAAGCATATTTCTTAACTTTCCACAGAAGGATTAGACATTGTTTGCATAACTTCTGCTTAGGCCCAGAGAAATATCAGTCTAAGTAGACATTGTCCTGAAAAATTAACATATCATATTAGTATTTTTCATATATAGATGTTCCTTGATTTACAATGGACTTATGTTCTGATAAATCCATCCTAAGTTAATGTATTGTAAATGAAAAATGCATTTAATACATCTAATCTACCAAACATCATAGCTTAACCTAGCCTACTTTTCAGGGTGCTCAGAACACTTACATTAATCTACAGTTGGGCAGTTATCTGGCGTTTCATCTCAAGAGTCATGCTCTTTCAACTACTCAAGATTATTTAATAAATCTTTCAATTCAAAGGCAATAGACCCTTCTTCCATTAAAAAAAATTCCCACCTGAGATAAAGAGATGTTTCATTCCATATTTGTTCTTTTCCTTCTTCTTGTGCTATCTTCAATCTATCTATTCATATCCATTTGATTTAGTTTTATGTTGATGATGGGTAAATTTTCTCTTCTCAACATGCTAATTAATTTCTTGGGGAAGTTTCATACATTGATTTTTTTTCTTTCAATTGCTTTATAGATGAAGAGCTCAGGACAGAGGTTTATATTTATTAATGGCTCAGGGAATTGGCTATTAATATTGTTATTTCATCTTTCTGACTCTTTAAAAACATCTATCTGAACAACATTTTGATGTTTCTAGTACTAAAATTTCTTCTTGTTGCTCTCTAAATGTTCATGCTTTTGAAATGCATTGTTGTACATTACACATGGCCTGGGTCACATTATACCTCTGGTTTGCAATCATTGTCTTTTCCACATGAAGATCTTTCCAGGAGTTTGTCCTGACCTGCTCCAACATGGTCTTGCTCTAGACACCAAGGACCATTGGGCTCAAGTCAACATCACCAAGGCCCTTGTTCAAAAAGAATCACATCTGGCAAGAAATTAGAAGCTCTATCACCACCAGTAAACCATGAAGATCCTGCCTGGAGAATCACTGGACAATTTTGTTTCCCCAGATGGAGGCTTCTCTCACTAGTCCCCTCTACATGGGCTCAGACCAGAAATCTCTATTTGCTGGTGTATACATTAGTCATCTCTGGGAGCTGAGTCCTACCTTGACTCCACCGGAGCCCTGATAAGTTTCTGCCCCTTACATTTTACTGAGTCTGAAACCCTAGCCACTGGCTGAATTCTTGTTTTCACCCAATGAATGCTTTTGGAAGAAATATGCTGCCCCTTAACTACTACTGCCCCAAATCTCTTGTTGTTATTTCCTCCCACTGAATAGGATGTTTAAATTTCATTTCCATAATCATTTAGTAAGCATCATCTTTGGGCCTAAGAGCCTAAGAATGCAAAAATAAATAAGTAAATGAACCTTATTCTTGAGGAAACTTTAGTCATTGACAAGCCAACAGTAAATTTAAAAAAAATGTTATAAATAAAGGCATATAGAAAAGTAAGCTAGAATCAGAAAGAAGTATTGGCTTAGCAAGCTCTCCTTGATATACATATTTTCTTTCTCACATGTATTCTATGTGCATAATGTGTGAGAGAGAATACATGCATTCTCATAAATAGCTGTCTCTTTTGATTGAATTCTAACCAATTTCCAGGTTTTAAGTTGTTTCTATGTTCACATGTGTATACATCTCTTTACTGGGGAGAAAGGGAGAGAGAATAGGGAGAACAAAGAAATGATTACACTATTGTGAATACTTAATGTTTTTTATTCTCCACAACGGAAGGCTTTAAACATCAATAGTTGAAAAATTAGTTTCATTTTTATACGTATGAACCAAGAGCAACACACCGGGAAAACGGGAAGGTGAAGAGGCGGAAATGCAGTAATCCAGGCTTTGATGGTGAACACTTCTTTTTTTTAACTCACGACTTACATTTTTGAGTCTCCTCTGCTGGGTACTCTTCATGCTTTTAACCCTTTCATTTTGGAGTGATTTACCCTCTCATATCTCTTTTCTTTCTCTGTCTACACTTTGGCTCTTCTGCTGTGACTTTAAATACCTTCCATGTACTGATGCTTCCCAACTACATATTCAATATTTTCACGTGCATGTCTAAACTGAGGTGCAGTGAGATGGAAAGCTGCCATTCGGGTATTCCTCCCAAACTGGCTTCTTCTCTCTGCATTCAGTGGTTCAAGGCCAGCTGACCATTCTTTTCCCCTAATCTTTGCCAACAATCTGGCTCTTTTTTCAAAATTTAACCAGTTTTACTTTCCTTAACACCTGAATGAAGCTAACAGCAGCCTCCTACTTTTCTCACTCACCTCTCTCTTTTCTCCCCACACACATTTTGTTCATTCTCTGCGTAAGTCAGAGTGATCCTTTTTTTAAAAATAAAAAAAAAGAGAGTCAAATCATGTCATTGCCTTGCTCAGCATGCTTCATTGATTGTATGTGTCACTAGAAGTCAACTAGTTTCAGGGTCCTCAACAAGATCCTGGGTGAACCGTCCTCTGCCCTTTTTCTGTCTGCATCTCCACCTGCTTTCTACCGCTCAGTTTATATCCAAGGTACTCCATTCAACTCAGTGTATTCTACTGTTTTGGGAACCATAAAGGCTATAAATACTGTCTTCATGCCTTCAAGCAACTGACAATCTAGTTGGGATGGTAAAATACTTGAGAACCTGATCATATTTCAGAGGTTATCTAGTCTAACCCTTCCACTCGAGAGAGGGGAAATGACTTTTTTGAGGTCGCACATCAGTGCAGGAAGTCACACTTCTATTTTTTCACCGGATACTCTTTCCACCATATTATATTTGCTTTCTATATTATGTTTCTGCCACACATGTCTCTGGGTTGTTCCTAGATTATGCAAGGTACATTTTCTCCTGGGGCTTTTAACAGCTGTTCTTTTTTCTAGATGACTCTGACCCCAAATAACTACTTGCTCGCTCTCTCTCACTTCAATAAAATTTCTGCTCAAATATCACCTGCTCTAAGGGCCACTAAAATAGCAGCACTCCCAATACTGGTATCCACTTACCCTGCTCTATTTTTCTTCATATCACTGATCACTTCTTGCCATTATATGTATATGTACATAATTTACTTATTGTTCACCCTCTCTTTCTAAAGAGAAATTTTATGAAGATAGAGAAATTGTTTGCCTTGTTTACTGTATGTGTTGAATTAAGGACTGAATGTGTGAATGAAAGAATAGATGAAAAAGCATAAGAAGTAAATTTCAAAAGTGTAAGAAAAGGCTGAGATATAAATGAAGAATGCTGTGAAGGAATACTTAATAAACTCAGAAATCAAAAGTGGAGTCTGGGTCAAAGAGATTTTGGGTCTCAGACATTGGGAAAAGAGTACTTTTAGGAAATTGTGAAATGGGGAAACAAAAAATAGTGTTAGAGGGGAAAGTTCAAAAGTTATTAGAGAGGCAATTATATTGAAAACCGAGGTTTAGAAAGATTTCAGAAAAGGAGAATAAGAGCAAAGAGAGAAAGGTCAAAGATTAAGACTTGGGGCCCATGGCCTGGGAATGTGAGGGAGGGTTTCCTTTCTTCTTCTTTGTTGATAGTATAATGGGACTAGAAATTGCCTGACTGCAGGTAAGTTAGTTAGTGGGACAAGGATGACAAAGGAAATCTAGTGTAAGGGACACTAATTGGCTAAATTGGTGTGGAAAACTCAAGAAGAAAATGTGAAAGTCTAGTGTCTTTGTGTTGCACTCTACAAGACCATGAACTAAAGAAAGGGCTTGTTTGGGTGATCAGAATAGATTAGCATATAAGGCTCAAGATGGTGCAAAAATGAAGAGTCCAGTGGTGAAGATCAAGTCTAGTCTATTTCTAAGAATGGACACCATTTAAATTTTAGGTGGGAAGGAGGCTACTGATATCCATAAATAAGACAGATCTTCTGCCTTCAAGGATGTCCCAGTCTGTGATTGCAGGAAAAATGGAAGAGAGTAATATAAAAGGGGGAAGTTCAATGCATAGAAGTAATAGAGCTAAGAAAGCCTGGCTCATGAGTGAGTGGCAAAGCAATTAAGTGACAAGATGGTATCACTCAGTTGATGGAATGAGCCAGAGATGATTAGCCCATAGTTGTGAAGAGAGTAGTGAAAATAATAACCACTTAATTTACAGAGATCTCAGCTCTGTTTTGTCTGTTTAACTTTTCCACATGCCAGGATACCTTACCTTATTCATTTGTTACAGCATTACATATGGTATATGATATCCCCTCATTGTTTATGGATGAGGAAAATAGAGGTTCAGGTAAGCAAAAGACTTGCCTACAGTTTCACAGTCCCCAAGCCAACTCTAAGTTAGAGGCAAAGTATTTCACTGAAGTGTCATGCAATGAATCCACAAAGTCCTCTGCCAACACCATCGTATTTCCCAATAAATCATACCCAGATTTTATTGGCCAGTTGCAAGAATATCCCCACTAAATCTTTCCAACAGTTTTGGTAGTTTTTTCCCCTAGAATATTAAAAGGAAAAACATGTTTTTTTACAATACAATTGTAAAATACAATTTTAAAGCTAACATCGTTCTCTTTTGTGTCTAAAATCTGAATTTTGTCAGCTGTATCTCTTGAACTGACACTTTGTGAGTTAATAATTAAAGTTCTCACCACATAACCTCTATGGGTGGTTTTTTTGTTTGTTTGTTTTGTATTGCCCAATAATTGACATCCAGAGGAAGAGCTTCTCCCAAATAAGGTTTAGCAGTGAGTATCTTCTTTTAGAAACAAAATGTCCTTTGGGAAAATTAGCATCACAGTGTTCCTCAATTATAGACTGAACTTAAGATACCAAAGAGTTTATTGATTTGCTCAAGGTTCTAGAGCTACTAGAGCATTTTATCAATTCTACACATCAGTCTTTTTCCATTTTTATTGGCACTCTTATCTCCTGTGTGTAAAATCACTAACTAAATTGATCAGAGATTATCTAGTTGAACGCTCTCATTTTATCAATGAGGCTCAGAGCAGCTAAGTGATGAGTCTGATTTCATACGAGGAATCAATGAAAGAGTTCAAATCTGGATCTTCCAATTCCTTATTTGGTAGATGTTGCATAAGATAGTGTTTCTCTAAATACAGTCCATGAATACTTTCCTGTGTCAAAAAAATATATACTTTCCACTCTGAACTTACTGAATTATGAATTCAGTAGCTCAAGAATCTAAAAGCCTCTGCCTGACAACCTTCAGAATCTTGACATTGCCATTATTTTTATGCATATTTTAGTGTCTCGTATTATGACAAGATAATATTTGCCTTTACCATGTATCTTAAACATTTATGGGAAAAGAAACCAAAGATCCCTTGTAACTTTCATTAGATTTCCATTCCTTGTGCTTTTTTTGTGTGTCAATGTTTTCAGTCAAACACTTGTTTGACTGAAGGGAAAAGTACTCCCTTCTCTCTTTAAAGCCTTTTTTCTGTGATTCTTTCTGGTGCTAAGAGAAGGTAGTCACAGGTGGGCAAGATCTGCTTCTTACATTTTTTTTTTTGCCTCCTGATTATTGTCATGACTCTCTCTCCACTTTGGTCTCACACTCAATTTTTTTCTCACGATGTCCTGCCTGATCAGCTCACTGTAGGAACTCTGTATTCTACTCTTACTATTCCTATCCTAGATATTCACAGATTATGGAAGCAAATGAAAAGAGATGATGGATTTCAGTAAAAGAGAACATTCTATATGAGTTTCCAAATGTGGAAAGCATTGAATCCCATTGCCCCATATAAAAAAATTATGAATGTAATTTAAAGGTCAGCTTTTAAAATTTTTAGATTACTGTTCATTTCCTAAAACAACACTGCCTGTATTGGTTAATAACAATTACAGTTACCACTTGCTGAACATTCACTGTGTTTTAGTTATTGTGTCTAGTGCTTTATTCACATTATCTAATTTCTTCACCTTACAGTTCTAGAAGATAATTTTTATTAATCCCATTTCATAAGTGAGGACAATCAGAAATTAAGTGCCTTGTCAAAGGTCACACAACCAATGGTAGAGCCTGTATTTGAATTCAGAGTCAAGTGCAACTACATTTATAATGACTGCATTTCAGAAGTACAGACTGAAAGTTAGAATAAAAGGACCAGCCAATGCAGGTCAAATTGTGCCTAAAGAACAAGGCTCAAGGTTAACTTGCATGCCATGTGACAAACACTAGTCTAAGTATTTTACAGTACTAACAGAATTCTCCAAGCAACTCATAAGGTAAGAACTAGCATCAGCACACCCTCACTTTACAGCTGAGGAAATGGTGGCAGAGGAGCTAAGTGTTCACCCCAGATCACACAGCTTGTAGGTAATAGAGACAAGATTCTATCTCAGACAGTCCATTTCTAAGACTGACCCCCAAGCGCTCAACATTCCCTCTCAAACCTATTTTGTTACAAACAATGTTCAAGTGCTTTAATAGATTTGAACACCATATTATAAATGAAGTATATCAAAATATAATTATTTTTTCCATCTTAGAACAAGAAAGCAGATCCAAATCATTTAAAAAGATATTAATAAAATTCAATGACTAGTAAAGAGAAAATGTTTAAGATCTCACCAAGTGACACTAAGAGTTCACAGAACCTTGATTTTTATTCTAAATGAACCAACATGATGTATATATTGTTTTTACTGATAGTTGTTTTAAGTATTTAATGAAAAGAAATTTCTACACATATACCTATGTATGAAATTTCTCTGGTTATGATTTGATAGATCTTAACCGAATTAAAAAAGTTATAATTACTGATATCCAACCAATTTGAATGCATTATATTTTGTATATGTTCAAAATGCAAGGATATTATACATTGCATGGAGATCTTCTTCTAATAGTTAATCAAGAACACTTCCTATGTGTACAGTGTGTGTGTGTGTGTGTGTGTGTGTGTGTGTGTGTGTGTGTACGGTATGAGATTCTCTATTTTATTCAAAAATGAAATGGCAGACCATGCCATAGTCTGTATATTGGCAAAATTCTCTCCTTGTCCAATTTTTGATCAGGCAATTCTGAGCTCTTTTTTTTTGCTAGCCCCTACCTTAAGCTCTGTGTCCTTCCTTATAGAGTCCAGTTCGAATAAGAATCCTACTAAGTCAGTTTAACCAGAGTTACCACATTTTATATTTGCTCACTGTCGGTAGATGATAAAGTTTCTTATCCTCTACCATCCCCTGCTAATGTCTAATCACTCTAGCCTGCCTTCAGTTAGAAACTAGTTAGATCACTTTAGCTGTGACTGCCATAATTCCTGATGTTTCCTCTTAGTAATTTTCTATCAACTGCCAATTCCCCTCACCCTGATCCTTGGCTGTAAACTTTCTTTGTTGTATTTAGAGACTATAACAGATTTAGTTATACCTAATCTCTCTTCCCTACTACAAAACCTCATTATAATAGCTCCCCTTGAATAAAATCTTTTTCACTGTCTCATAACAAATATCACAAATAAATTTTTTTTCTTTAACAATATAATGTCTATAAATGGTCTACCTGTGGTCTCCTTTGTTCTTTAAAAATGGAGATGGTGGTTGTAAAACTCAAGTCACCATGACACCAAGTTACAAATACAATGTAAAATCCATTTACACTTAAGCCCACTCTTTGAGGTAACATCTAATAAGCCACAGGAAACAACAGTTCAAATGAAGAAGTGTTGCAAAGCTCATCTTGGCCTAGAATTGGTGAGCTAGTTTTAAAACATACGTGCCCTAAAAAATTTGGTGCCCATCTTCTCCACATTGAGAATAAAGCTCCAGAAGTATATATGGCCTATCGTGCCAAAGAAAGAGGCATGAAGCTCAGGAATCCACCACGTGTTAGAATCCAAAGGGGAAAGGAATTATTTCTTTTTCTACTCCACTTTCACCTTCCTCAGATGATCCTAAGATTAGTGATAATGTAATGATTCATTGCACAGCTCTTCTTGTTGGATGTATGACAGTGAGAAAGAGGCAGTGTTTATTACTTGACTCTGTCCTGAAATATCTTTTCAATGCTGATCTCTGGCCAAGTGACAGGACACCATGATCCAAGCTAAGGGGGTGATTAAGTCAGCCAGTTAATAAATACGTACTGAGACTCCAGGCAGGATAAAGCAGCCAAGATAACGACAGATAGCACATTTTCCCATCATTAAACTTTGACCACCTTCGATCAGCACACTGGACACATCCTCTATTGTGACCACTTAACTCACTTACCGCTGGCCACACATCAAATGTCTGATGTCCTGTAGCCTTCACCAACCACTGTGGTATTTGCCTTTCTCCACCCCCCCTCCACTGTCCTATATTTTCACCTACTTCATTCACTTAGTACTACCTCTCGGAAACACTAGCTGATGGTTTCACTGTTTTCTCCCATTTTGCCTAATATACTCTTGGGGACTAGGTAAATATTTTCAAATATGCATGGTATAAAATAATATTGATCCCACATGCTTTAGAGTTAGAGTACACATATTCATAGCCTCAGCTCTATAACTGACCTTTGACTTTGGTAAGTTGCTTAGTGTCTCTAAGCCTCAGTTTCTCATCTTTAAAATAGAGGAAATAACTTCACTTTCTGGTTTGTTGTGTTAGTGAGATAATAATGCACATAGGCATTTAGCAGAGTGCTTGGCACACAGCAAACACTCAATACTTAATGAGGTGCCCTGGCTGGGTAGCTCCTTTTGGTTAGAACATTGGCCTGTTACACCAAGGTTACAGGTTGGATCCTAGATCAAGGCACATATAAAAACCAACCAAAGGATGCATAAATAAATAAAACAACAAATTGATGTTTCTCTCTCTCTCTCTCTCATCTCTTAAAAATAAATAAATAAAACATAAATTCATAAAAATTAAAAAAATAATTAATGAGACCACAACTCCCATATCTGACCCCAGTCTACTGCTCTATGCATGTTGTTTAACTCTTAGAACAACTTTCTGTGATATCATTATCATCCTACTTTACAATGAGAAAACTGAGGCACAGAGTGATGTATCACATGCTCAAGGTTTTGAAGCCAGTAATGGCAGAACTAGGATTTGAACCCAGACTGTCTGGCCACAGAATCTGTGCTCTTAGCACCCAGGATGTACTTCCTCAAAGTCTAGACTGGTAACCACATAGGACTATTACATGGAACTTCTTTAAGACCTAGATGCCAGTAGGAAACTGCCACTATTTACTTTGGAAAGTAATGGCACTATGAGTAATGACTATTCATCCCCTATACTTGGGGTTGAAACAGAGCAACCTAATTTCTAAGAGCAACTGAGGTCCAATGGCAGTTATGTTTACAGCCAGCAGTACAAGACTCCTCCCCAATCCTGCCCCTTGCTCCATTTTAGTTCATTATTCACAAGTTTGCAGGGATGTATCCTGAACTGTACGGAGTAACCTTCTACTGGAATAGCACCTGCCTGAACTGTAACTTTAAGCACAGGCAAAGGGAAGACACACTTTTATAAAAAACTGTTGAATGGGTTTTCATAGGCTGCTTCCCAGTAGAATGTGACTCCCAGGAAGAAAACAAATATGATAGTCTGGCCTCTAAAAGTCAAGCCACATAATATCAGCTTCTGACACAATGTACCCTGGGTGTTGGGTGAGATGTCCTTATTCTTAAGGTAAAGTGGGCCTCCACAAAGAAAGATGCAGGCAGCTCTCCCCAATCATAAACAGCCTTTTTGCCTGAAAGTCATCCTAAAGCATCTACCCAAGGGAAACACCAGACCCTTTCCCAACATTATCTTTCATGACTCCCATTTTCCAAAGGACTGAAGAAAAATAAGGATCCCCAAAGGAGTTATAGAACTGTCTGAGTAATATTTGGAGACAAAGCTTGAGAAACAGTTCAAGAAGTTCCACAAGGGGAAAGAAACAGCTTTTAAATCACAGAATTGCCTCCAGGAGCCTTCTGGGGACACACTCAGCAACCCTGCCAAAAACCTGACTTTCTCGTACAAGCCATCAGATAATAAGACTCCTTTAAGAAGCACAGAATAGTTAAATTCACCACCGTAATTTAATTGTACAGGTTATTAAAGATCAGTTTGCCTCCCCTCTTTCTCCGGCGCTGCTTTTGTGTATTAAATTCAGACTAATCAAATTGGGGATTCCAAGAGTACTGTATTAGTCATCCCCATCCCTTTTAATTTGTTTAATGGCCTCCTGTTTGTGCGTGTGCATGTGTGTGTGTGTGTCCTCACTGTCTGTGCATCATTTAGCCTCACCGTGACATGTAAATAAAGGCTGGATAGGGAAACTTTTGCAGAAAAAGAATAAAGCGTGCCTCCATTCTAAAGTTACATCTGATGTTTGAGTAATTCACAGGACGTGTCCTGCAAGCCATGGTGCTTATTATTTCTGCCGAGCAGTCTGTAGGCACAGGAGAAGAGAAAAGGCAAAGAAAGGAAGGAAGGAAGAAAGAAAGGGAGTCTGAATTTACACTCACTGCTTCAAAAGCCCTTTTGTACTCAGCCAACTTCTCCTGGCTGAAGATGCAGTATTTGCCAAAAAGTCGCCTGCAAGAAAGCTCACCACCCAACAAAAGTATAAAACGGTCTATTAAAGGACTCCTTTTCAGCTTACCCCCACCTTCTTTTCATAATTTTTTTTTCTTTTACAGTGAAAAACATACATATTTTTTAGAAAGTGGCACTTAGAACTGGACAATGCCTACCAGGATTAGAAAGCATTCACCTCGTTAGTGAGGTTTAGAGCCCAATGGGGGTGTTTGGGTCAATTGTCTTTTCACCTGGCCCTTGCCACCAAGTCAACGTGAGCAGAGAATAGCAGTTATTTAGCATGGACAGCCCGTCGGAGAGCAGGCTTCTCTGAGCGGTGGTCTGAGGGAGTGAGAATAGCTGTCTTGTTTGGGTGGTTGTTTTTAGCGGCTCTCACACATTCAGACTGTCTGTCCATTCAGCCAGAGGGGCCACGTGTCCAGAACCTGAAAGAGGCTAGTGCTGGAGAGCAACGTGGTTAAACTTGCCCTTCTGCATGTAGGATTTTCCATGTGGGCAGCATTTTTCTTGGGGCAAGTTTAAGGATTTTCTCAAATATGAATGTTTTGAAATGTTTCTATTTCCACATGGATGTTAAAACACCAGCATAGGAAAGGGTAGAGAAGGAGGACAGAGAAGAAATAAACAAAGAGGAATCAGTAACTTCTTCCATCACAGGCTGTGTGGACACCTGCTGAAACCTCACAAGTCTAGTGAAATAACTGGTTGAATGTTTTGGTCTCAGTGATGCCAACTGGCTGACTTTCCCAATGAACTGACCAGTTGTTTTGGCATTTTTCAGGAACAACTCTGGTTCAATCTGAATTATTCAGAAGTAATTATTCTATTGGTAACTTATCAAGGCCTGTGTTTTCTTTCTATTTCTTTCCTGGGCACCTGCTTTTTGAAATTCATTTTAATACTAATTAATACACCCTAACTTGAGGAACCTAAACATTTTATTGAATATTTAGCACGAGCTAAGTATTCCACTAGCTGCTAGAGATAGAAAGAGAAGATGTGGCTAAAGTCATTAACAATTGAGGGATTTCATGAAAGACAGACATGATGTCAGAGCAATGCTACAAAAAGAAACCCAGAGAGGTTTGGGACCACTGGGGGAGGTTTTAGCACAGTTTGAGGCTGTCAGAAGTTGAAGACTGAGCTGAGTCTAAAAGGATCCAGAGGAATGAACCAGTTAACAAAGAGTGAGAAAAAAATGTGGGAAGCAGGAATCCCATAGGAAAAGGCACAGAAGCATAACACAGTGGGATTAGTAGTTTAGTAAAACTAGAGTATAAAAGGTAAGGATAGAGGCCCTGGCCAGTTTGCTCAGTGGTAGAATGTCAGCCCAGCGTGTGGAAGTCCCAGGTGCAATTCCCAGCCAGGGCACACAGGAGAAGCGCCCATCTGCTCCTCCACCCCTCCCCCTCTCCTTCCTCTCTGTCTCTCTCTTCCCCTCCCGCAGCCAAGGCTCCATTGGAGCAAAGTTGGCCTGGGTGCTGAGGATGGCTTCATGGCATCTGCAGCAGGCACTGGAATGGCTTCGATTGCAGCAGAGCAACACCCTGGGTGCATGTGGGAGTCTGTCTGTCTGCCTTCCTTCTCCCCCCCCCCCCGCCCCGCTTCTCATTTCAGAAAAATACAAAAAAAAAAAAGGAGAAAAAAAGGGGATGAATGGAGAAACAGGATCAGGAACTAAATCTGGGAGGGTCTAGCCACCACTTGAGAGCATCTGTACTACATCTTTTTTAAAAATTATTTTTATTTATTTATTTATTCATTTTAGAAGGGAGAAAGAGAGATTGAGAGAGAGAGAGAGAGAGAGAGAGAGAGAGAGAAGGGGGGTAGGAGCAGGAAGCTTCAACTCCCATATGTGCCTTGACCAGGCAAGCCCAGGGTTTCGAACCGGCAACCTCAGCATTTCCAGGTCAACGCTTTATCCACTGCACCACCACAGGTCAGGCTGTACTTCATCTTAAAGGCATCAGAGAGTCACTAAAAAGTTACAGGAGGGGAGTAAGAGGATCAGATCTGAATTCAGTTATATCTTTGGGTATACAGATTTGAAGACTCAAGATGGGACACTGGTTAGCAAACATTGCAACCATTCAGGAAAGAAAGAATGACATTCAGAATGAGGGATCTTTTGCTGAGGCTATGGAGAAAGATTCATGCTCTTAAATTGGATGGCAGAAAAAATTAACAGAATCAGGAAAAAGGAGAGGCTAGGACAGTTCCCAATTTTCCAGCATAGATTGGTGCCATTGCTGATGACTAACAGAGGAGGCTCAGGAGGATGGTCTGGGAGTAGATGAGGGAGATAAAGAAAACAGAACGTGTTACTTTCCAGTGCTCACTGGCATCGTGGGTGGAGGGCAGTCAGGCAAGAATCAGTGAGCTCCACAAGCCTTTGGTTTAAGCCATATATCTTCAATAAGGCCAACATCTCTCCAAGAAAGTGCAAATTTATTCTGGAAGATAGATGAGAGAGGGGCAAAAAACACTTAAATATTACAATAGTTTGTGACCCTTCAAGGGCCACAGTACCCAAAAATATCTATAGTGTATCTGTGGTATTAAAATTTCATAGTTGAGGGAGAGTAAGAAGGGGGGTATGAAATATACTGTAAAAAAGCTCCTTGGGGGAGCAATACTGAAATAAAGATTGAGAAATATTGACTTAAACTATGGTTTTATTGTAGGGTGTTAAAAGCTGAAAAGGAGTTGACTTTGTTGGCTTATATGGAATTTGGATGAGGATTTGAATTGGAGAAAAAAACCCAGACATAGCTTAGTAGGGTCTTTTTGTGTTAAGCAAGTAGGTTTGTTTGTTGAAACACAGATTCTGGGACTCCCACTTCCTATGCTATTGATTGAGATTCCATGTGATTAGAGCCCAGAAATCTGCATTTTAAATAAATTGACCAATTGCTTCTTACTCCTTTTCCTAACCTATTAAAAAAATACAGGAACCTGAGATTAAATTAGGAGGCAATAGCCTAACAGTGAATATAAAATTGAAAGATAAAAGCAATGTAAATGCACCAGCATCCTATAAGTGGAATTTCAGAGTATGGGTCCCACTTTCTAAATCTTGGAATGGGCAATGTGTCATTCACTATAAATAAGAAAAACAGAGGTGGAGGAAGATCGGAAAATGTTGCCCTAGTTGTTTCAGCTTGAAACATCAGTGGCCTGTGTAAATCAGAAAGGAGGAGTCCATCCACCAGCAGACACTGGTCCTCCTGGGTGAGCCAGCCAGGTGAGTTTTACATACACTGTGGAAGTGCTAGTATGATCAGCCTCACTTACCCACCACACTCTGCTCTGTGCCAAGTACTGCTTAAACATTGGAGTTGCATACTATCCATCAAAAACTCATCAGAGAAATAGTATTTATGGAGAATAATTGAAAGATATGCAAAGTATCCACTTATCTATCCCTCAAGGAAGCTAAACCATTGTATCTTGTACCCCTACACCCCTCATTCCACAGATGAGTATGGAAGAGCTAAGACACATTTAAGAAAATACTACAATAACTTTGGGAGATGGCCATAAGCTTATACTGAACTTTCCTACGAGCAAAGATTTGTTCATTTTGTCACCATGTCAATCATAAAGATGCTATTGATTGTGTCTATTACATGGTCTAGCACATTCTTCCAGTGGCTACTTCTGTAGTTGGTACAGGAAGGTTCCTCTCCTATTATTTTCTTTTTTAATCTCATGGATACTGAGAATTACATGGCTGACCTTTTTTTTCCCCTCTTTTGGCTCCAAAAAACAAAGGCCAGACTTGCTCACCACTAATATAGCAAGTAGAGGGGACCCAAACTGTGTGTCTTTATTAACCTTTTCCTGCTCTCATTTTATGCTCATAAATAAAAGGCAAGCCATGGCCCCTACATTTATGGGTCTTTAAAGGACTTGTAAATGAGGATAAAGCATTACGTTATCTGGAAGTTACCAGCTGAGCAGGGGATTAGTTATCTCATTGATCCATCCTAGTTTAGGGCAAAGCTGCAAAGAAACAGATATGAAATAGGTACATTTTGAAGAAAATAGCATGGGGAGGGGCAGATCGAGAATGGTCAGGTTGAGACCATATTCCACTGAGGTCTACACGTTACAGCAATGAGTTCTGTAGGGGTGCTCCAATGAGGTATAGGGATCAGAAATAATTACTAATCATGGTTTTGTTACTAGTGCACTACTAGGAGTTTTACTACCACCTTCCCTTTTCCTCCTTTTTTTAATTGAAATTTTTATTAACATAATTGTAGGTTCAAATGAAGTTGTAACAAATAATACAGAGAGATAGCCTGTAACTTTTATTCATTTTTATCCAATAGTACCATTTTGCAATATCCCAACAAAGATATTGACATGGATACAATTAACTGGATTTTATTCAAATTTCCCATTTTTATAAATTAACGCTTGCATGATATACTTTTCTTGATTTTTGTAAATTAATGTTTCCATAATATATATATTTTTTCATCCTTTTAATTTTAGCCTACTTATGTTGTTGAATTTTAACTGAGCATTTTATAATCAGCATACAGTTGCCTAATCTTCTTTTGAAAGATAGAACAAAATTTGGGGTAAGGACATTGAGGAATGGGACTCTGTGTTGAAAGGTATATACACCCTTTCTTCTGTGTTGAAAGATATGTACACCACAGAGGAAAAGGTATACATTAATCTGGATATGAGATAATATGTGGAAGATTGACTCTTTGTTTCTCTCTTAGGTTAGGTTCCCCTAAAAGCAGAGCCAAAGTCAAGGACTTGGGAGCACGTGATTACAAAAACCATATGTGTTAAGAACTGAATTATATCCCCCAAATTTATATGTTGAAGTCTTGACCTCTAGTACCTCAGAATGTGACTGTATTTGGAGATGAGATCTTTAAAGAAGTAATTAAGGTAAAATGAGATCAAACAGGAGAACCTTAATCCAATATGAGTGGTGTCTTTATAAGAAGAGGAATTAAACACAGACATGTATGGGCACAGAGAAAATTACATGTGAAGACACAGCAAGAAGGCGGCCATCTGTAAGCCAAGGAGAGAGATGTCACATGACTCCAACCCTGCCATTAGTTTAATCTCAGACTTCCACCTTCCCAAGCTGTAAGAAAATGTTTCTTTTGTTTATGTTACCAAGTCTGTGCATTTCAATATGGAAGCCCTAAAAAACTAAGACAATAAGTAAATATGTGAGTTGAGCAGGGAGAAAAGACAATAAAGTATGCATTCATGAGAGATTGTCTATAATAGGCATCTAGGATTTAATCCTGGATTCTTCTATCTCTCATTGGTTAAGATTTGCTTAAGCAAAGTAATGTTTTACTGAATTGGTTCAGGAAATGGTAAGGGTTTTCTTACTGGCATATTAACTAAAGGGGTTTACTACCACCCTCCCCTTCTATTTTTTTTTAGTTGGAATTCTTATTGAGGTAATGGTAGGTTTAGTAGCAAGTAATACAAAAAGAAACCCTGTAACTTTTATCCAGTTTTCTCCAATAATAACATATTTAATATCCCAACCCAGATATTAATATTATAAAATTGACTAGATCTTATTCAAGTTTCTCATTTTTATAAATTAATGTTTCAAAAGTATATATACATCCTGCTTCTTATAAATTAACCTGAACACATCTAGTAAGAGAAAAAATTAGATACTTCACAGAGTTCTGGGGAGAGAATCTTTCCTTTTTTAACTCAATTTGGTGGTGATTTGATGTGAGTTTTGGACCCACAGCAACCATCGGGCTACCATGAGGGTTGCTAAATCCCTGGCAGGCTGCTGGGTGTTTCTACTTCTCCCATTCTGTAAGAATATCCTGAATCTTCTTTGGAAATTCATCCTTCTCATCCATGTGTCTTGGATATGATCAGTCTCATCTTCAGGTCCAGATGAATTTGTTTTTTGTCACTTCCAAAAAGGACTCCAAATTACTACAAAGATCAAAAAATAAAGTAAGAAACATAAGGTAAAGACAACTTCTTTCTCAGTTTGGTCTAGAACCTAGACAGAGGAAAAAAAAATATTTATTGGGTCTGTGTAAAGACTACTAAGAAAATGTTAATTTTTAGTTGTGATTGAAGCCAAGGAGGTTAACTTTATCAAAACTTGAGGAGACTTGAGCAGGTAAAGTTCATAATTACTTTTAAAAGAATTTCTTCTCCAAATTAATTAGTTGAAAGTCCTGGTTTGCTTATGTCCTTCCCTGAAAATAAATTGAAAGTTTAACTTTTCCGATGGACCCCTTCCTGGGATAAGGGCACATAAATGAGAAATCACCAGACAAATGCAGTACAACAGATTGAGTCTTCCAAACAAAAGAGCATGAGCCTGACCATGCGGTGGCATAGTGGATAGAGTGTCAGACTGGGATGTGGAAGACCCAGGTTCACCAGCTTGAGCGAGGGCTCATCTGGTTTGAGCAAAAGCTCACCAGCTTGAGCCCAAGGTTGCTGGCTCGAGCAAGGGGTTACTCAGTCTGCTGAAGGCCCACGGTCAAGGCACGTATGAGAAAGCAATCAATGAACAACTAAGGTGTCACAACGAAAAACTAATGATTGATGCTTCTCATCTCTCCATTCCTGTCTGTCTTTCCCTGTCTATCCCTCTCTCTGACTCTCTCTCTGTCTCTGTAAAAAAAGAAAAAAAAAAAAAAAGAGCATGAAAAGTCGCATGCTAACTGGTACAAGTTAGTGACAAAGGGAAGGGTACGGTTGCTTTATTTCAGTGACTCTCAATCTTGGGTTATAGCACAGTTAAATATAACCCAATGTCTACTGAAAATTGAGATGTCTTCCTAGGAAAGATGAGTATCCAACCTTTCAGGCAAGAGAATAGCAAAGAGGTAGGGTGGGGGAGAGAGCAGGGACTTATTTTGGATAGAAAGGGCATAATTGGGGGAAAATCCCAGCCTCAGGACCAACTCACTTTTTCCCTGGAACTTACAGCATTGATGATGAAATCACTTGTTCAGCCGGCCAAACCAGCCAGGTGTACAAGTCCAGCTCCAACTCCAAAGGCCAAGCTCCTGCCTTCACCATCTTTTTTTTCTTTAATAAATTTTTATTAATGGTAATGGGATGACATTAATAAATCAGGGTACATATATTCAAAGAAAACATGTCTAGGTTATTTTGTCATTAAATTATGTTGCATACCCCTCGCCCAAAGTCAGATTGTCCTCCACCACCCTCTATCTAGTTCTCTGTGCCCCTCCCCCTCCCCCTAACTCTCTCCCTCCCTCCCTCCCATGTCCTCCCTCCCCCCACCCCTGGTAACCACCACACTCTTGTCCATGTCTCTTAGTCTCGTTTTTATGTTCCACCAATGTATGGAATCATGTAGTTCTTGTTTTTTTCTGATTTACTTATTTCACTCCGTATAATGTTACATCCATGCCTACATTCTTGCCCTGAGAGACGTACAGGGGAAAGGGGAATTAGCAGTTTGGCATATGTTGGGGTCAAATGTCCAATGAGATGGCTCTAAAGAACTGCTGAGAGTAGCTGCCCTAAGTGACATAGCTCTTAAAAAGTTATGGATAGACCCTAAAACTCTCAACTACCTTAAATAATCCCATTATAAAACCATCAGCCCATGAACTCATCTAAACCTTTTTGGATCTGTTTATTTTTTCAGATAATATCTGACAGAATTTCTTTGTTGCTTCCTGCTAAGAGTTAATTTTCCCCCCTTTTAACTGACACTAATATCTCTTAAAAAAGAGATGTCAACTTTAAAAAATTGGCTAAATTTTTTAAATTAGCCAATTTAAATTAGCCAATTGGTTGTGCATTCTTGAGGTCTATTTCTCTTTTCTGTTTAAATAATTAGTGGCTATTTTCTGTGGTTTTAATGATTACAAATAAAAACAAAAACAATAACCTGAAGTTAAAATAAAAGCAAATTGATCTCTTTACAAAAAAATTTTTTCTCTGTCTCGGTACACAAAATACTTTTTTAAAAGGTAAGACAAGCAAAAGATACTTTATACAGAACTGAAAAAAAAGCATATTTCACAAGGCTTTGGAACCTAAACTACCTATACAAGCTTAAGGTCAACATAGTTCACAAGACACAAAGAAAGCTATAACAAAATAATTGCTAGATTTTGATTGCT
This sequence comes from Saccopteryx bilineata, assembly GCF_036850765.1. Lineage (NCBI taxonomy): Eukaryota > Metazoa > Chordata > Mammalia > Chiroptera > Emballonuridae > Saccopteryx > Saccopteryx bilineata. Next base: position 104,712,325 of record NC_089490.1, read on the forward strand.
TTAAAATAAGGAACCTCTGAGATGTCATATCTAAGAAAGCTTTTACTGGTTATTTTTGAGGGAAGATATAAAGAAGCTGTTTATTGGGAAGAAACATTTTGGGGCTTCTGGAATACTGACTGGCAATGCTCAAATTTTAGAACTGGGTGGTCGTTGCACATGTTTCTCTACAATAATTCATTAAGTTGTATATTCACTTTTCTGTATGTTCTTTATGTGTGTTATATTTCACACACAGAAAGGATTAAAAAGTGACTTGTATTCCTCTTGGAAACAAGAATAAATTTACTTCTAATTTTAAATGAAGGATAATATTTAAAAAGCTTCTCCTCAGTTCTGTGGTTTCATCTCTTTCCCACAACTATTATTCAGTTGTGACACATATACCTTTCCGCCAGTCAGGTTGAAATTTCACATTCATTAGCCCGGTTCTGGTGGGCCTGGAGCTCTCTCTGCACAGGGGTGTCTCCATCAGGCCTTCGTACAGAACAGCTGCCTCCTCGTACCACTGAATGCAACCAGAGACATCCAATTTCCTTATATTTCAGGAAGGGAAACTGAGGGCTGCTAGAGATCGTTTATGTGCCTCCCAGCAGTCTGGTTTCCTTCCTGTGGAATGCTTATCTTTCCCTACCCCACTGATATAAAGCTCAGCATTGTGTCACAGACAGAGGCAGGCTGCTTGCTCCATCTTCCTGAGTCCCCAGCACAGGGCAGAATTGACCTGTGATGAACACAGTCTTAGTCAGCTCAGGTTGCTATAATAAATACCATAGAGTGAGTGGCTTAAACATTGTTGTTTAAGTCACTCACTCTATGGTATTTATTATAGTAAACATTCATATAACTCTTACAGTTCCACAGGCTGGGAAGTACTGGTATATTCAGTATCTGGTGAGAGCTCTCCTCCTAGTTTGCTGTCTTCTGATTGTATCCTCACTTGGCAAAAAGAGAGAGAGAGAGAGCTCTGGTCTCTTCGTCCCCTTATTAGGTCACTAATTGCATCATTGGGGTTTCACCCTCATGACCTCATCTATACCTAATTACTTCCAAATATCATCAGTTTGGAGATTAGAGCCTCCAGCTATGGATTGGGACAGGGAGGGGGACACAAACATTTAGTCTATTGCAGGCACATAATCACCCTTTGGCTACCAAATCAATATTTGTTGCTGTAAACCACTGAAATTTTAGAGATATTTATTAATGGAGACATAACTCAGACTATTCTGACAATGGAGTCTTAGCAAGGGAGTCTGAAATACCAAGCACCACACAAAAATATCTGAGCAATTGCACAGATTCTTGTGCAATAGACTTTTCAGAAGCCACACTGCCTCCATTTATATGTTGAAATGTATGCACACACACAGACATAATAGCCATCGCTGATAAACACTTCCAGGATAAGCTTTGCTGGATAAAAGAAAAAGTAACACCCAAGAGGAGAAAAATTTATATAAAATGACAGCCCTTGATTTGATCTTGCTTAAAAACAACTCTGCTTTGAAGAACTCATCATAGCCCCTCTGCAAGCAAGCTGAGAAATTTCGATTAAGTCACACTTCTTGTTCTCACACCTGAAAATGGTCTGGGACTGCTGCATAAAGACAGAGCTTGCCTTTTTATCTCAGTCTATCACTTAAAACAGTTCCTTGGTGCAGCTGATGCAGCTTCTTGAATACCCAGTGTTCCTACCACCAGGACAACATCAAAAGCAAAGAAAGGAGAGAGATTTTCATCCCTGGTTCTCATAGGAAAGCTTAATAGAGAATGAAAGACGTGCTCGTGGGTTGCATTTTTAAGTTGCTTGAACTCCACGAGGAGACAGCTGGCAAAACTTGATCAGATCAGATCTTCAGAGGCTGTGACTGAAGCCACATCAGGCTAGTGTGGAAAAGCTTTTGTTTCAGCCGAATCCAGCCCTTATCACCTCATCCTGTCACTCATACTTCTTCAGTCCACCCCCAAATCCTCCAGGATTTATTGCAGATGTAGCAAGCTTGCTGGAAATAATGGTACAAGCAAAGAGGCTAGTCAGCTATCGACTCCAAGCTCTGGGTAATACCAATGGGAAATTATTTGCACAAAAGGTGCGCTGGGCTGACAAATGAAGAGAGGGCTGGCCCATTGAAAATGCTAGGACTTAGACAAAGCGAACACACTAATAACCAAGCCACTAGCTTTATCTGATTCCGTTCTGGGGCCGATGGCTCCCCACACCCTCGCTTTGAGCCCCCACCCACACTTTAGCATAAAAGACACAGGTTGTTTTCTTAGGTGTGCAGTGTACCATGAAATGGCAATCTAGAGAATTACTACTACATTTATATAAATCACTAATTGTTTATTTGCCCCATGAAAAACAATTTTCAGATCTGCCATGAATTTGTTTTTACATGTTGACTAAAGAAAAACATAACAGAGGAAAGCATGAAATTATGACAAAGGAACTTTAAGACTGATTTTTTTTTTCTCATCCAGAGAGAGAAATTTGGTTTTAGTCTTATCTTAGACATGTTTTTCTTGGACTCTGCTCAGACTCAATTTAGGAAATCATTCAGAACAATTAACAATTTCATTCTGCATCCATGTTTTTTCAAAAGAAAATGTGTTTTTATTTTCCCACTTTAATTTTCATGCATGCCCATTTTGGGGTTAACTTTTTGCATTTATTTTTATTATTTTAACTTCATTCTAGGTAGGTGGTAATGCTGGATTCTGTGTGATGTAAAATGGGCTTCATGTTCCTGATTAGAAAAACCTTCAGCTCCTGACCTAAAGTAAGGAAGAATGAGCCTCATAGACAGAGTTTCTCCTTTTATCTAACCTCATTTTCATGAAAACAAAATCAAGTTCATTTCAACCAAATCCCAATTACCTGTTAATGCTTCCAACTGATTTAGACCAGATGGACAGTTCCTTTCTGCTTCCTTTCCACAGTGCTTTCCTTCAACTTTGGTAATAGAGTAAAATGGTCAACTAAGAAATCTGAGGGTCATTAATATAACTTTTTAATGTGGTTCCAGAGTGAGAGGTTACCAACAGAAAGTGAAAGTTTATTTCAGAAAGGAACTTTCTTCAACATGTACTCAATACATCTGTATTGTATATAATGATGTAGCTTCCATATACTGTAATAAGATGTATTTGAAAAGGCAGGCATTTACTTCGCTCAGAAATATAAAAATTTCTTAAAATCTCAATAGTTTTCAACTGATTCATTTCATTATAGGTGGAATGATACTTATTATATATCCATATATCCATTATATGTCTTAATTGGAACATGATCTAGGAGACATAGCAGAGAACAAAAGACTCCTACTTTGATACTTAAAATACATATAATTCATTAGAAAGCTGCGTATATAAGTACCTCTTCACACAAGGTCTCCATTTGTTAGCTATGTCACAGGGTCCTTAGGACACAGATAAATAAAAGATAATTTACAGGCCAATAAAATACTACCTGTGTCATCTATTGTTAAAATGCCCCAAATCTGACCTGTTTTCATACAACAGCCAGTACCGAGTCACGAATTTGGGACCATTTTTCAAAGGAGAAGTCTCAGAGGGCAATCTTTGGAAAAACGACCTCTTAGCAGATATGAGGGGCTGGAGGTCTCACTCATTCCCAGTGATCCCTGGGCCTCGCTCTTCCTGGTCGTGCCTGGCCAGTCAACCTACCTGTCTGGCTTATATCTTCGATTCAGTCACTACATTTCTAAATGAGGGATGGGAAGACATGTTTCTTTATTTTTGAGTTTTATTTTTTATCTTCCAAACAATTTCTTTCCCAATGAGATTAAAATATGCTTCTGTTGAAGAACAGTTTACCCATAGTTGAATGAGATAAAGAGAACAAGTGTGTTTAGACAGAACCCAGCAGTCTCCTGCCCACAATCTAAAGGCAAACCCTTCCTGATATCTTAGCTAAAAGACCACATTTCTTCCTTATTTCTAAACAATGTACCTCTGCTGCTGTGTCAGTTTTAGATTTGTCAATTTAGATGTTTTCTATTGTCTTCCTAGTGCAAAAGATGTCAGTCTCATTTTTATGTTCCTCCTGCCTACCTTGCTTCTCCACAATTCCAAATTAAAGTCATATCACAATTTTTGGTTAAATCCATATGAAATATTTACATTATTATGTCGAGGACAATCTTATTTTTTAATGAGTCAGGTTGTGAACTATAATTATTATTATTTCCACTTGTCCAACTATTAACTAGAGTAAGTCACCGTATTTTCCATTGGCATAAGTTTCTATATTTCTATACTTATGATTCTTGCCAAACTCACCAATTAAACTGTCAATAGGGGTCAGGAACCTATGGCTCGTGAGCCAGATATAGCTTTTTGATGGCTGCATCTGGCTCGCAGACAAATTTTGAATAAAAAAATAATAACGTTAAAAATATAAAACATTCTCATGTATTACAATCCATTCATTTCCTACCGCTCATGTTCATGGTTGCAGGTGGCTGGAGCCAATCACAGCTGTCCTCCGGGACAACACCAAATTTTTATTGGATAATGCATAATGTACACAGGGTCATTGTGAGGTCAGGAAGTAAACTTCCCTCCTTTTAATCAAGTAGTCAGCTAGTTAATTGCAGAAACCCTTTTGATGAAGAAGATGGCTAAAAAAAAATGATGAGGAGTATCATACATATCAGCAGGAATGGACAGAAGAATTCGCCTTTGTAGAGAGAGCAGGTTCTGCAGTGTGTCTAATATGCAATGATAAAATTGCGGCGATGAAACGATCAAATATAAAGCGGCACTTCGACACACGCCATACTACATTTGCATTGAAATATCCAGCGGGGGACAGCAAGAAGAAAGCATGTCAAGAGCTACTGTGCAGAGTGCAAGCTAGTCAGCAGCAACTCTGTGTTTGGACCCAACAAGGTGACTGGAATTCGGCTAGCTTTGCTGGTGCTTTAGCAATTGTGAGAAACGGAAAGCCATTCACAAATGGGGAGTATGCGAAAAACATTCATGCTTGATGTTGCCAATGAACTTTTTGATGACTTTTTGGATAAAGACAAATATCCAAGGACTAAAAGACATGCCTCTGTTGGCAAGAACTGTTCATGAACATACCATTATGATGGCAAATCAAATTGAGGCAAACACAAGTGAAGGACATAAATGCAGCATCATTCTTTTCTCTCCCTTTGGATGAGTCAAAAGACATAAGCCATTTATCCCAGTTCAGCGTGATTGCAAGGTATGCTGTCAGTGACACACTATGTGAGGAAAGTCTTGCTGTTTTGCCTTTGAAAGAGACAACAAGAGGGGAGGATTTATTCAAGTCTTTCACTGAGTTTGCTAAAGAAAAAAAATCTACCGATGGATAAACTTATTTCGATGTGTATTGATGGTGCTCCGTGCATGGTGGGGAAAAACAGAGGATTCTTAGCTCTTCTTCCTGAACATAAAAAGAGACCCATTCTAAGTTTTCACTGCATCCTACATCAGGCGGTGCTTTGTGCTCAGATGTGTGGCGAGCAGCTTGGTGAGGTGATCTCGCTGGTCATTCGGGTGGTCAACTTTATTGTTGCTTGAGCTTTAAATGATTGCCAGTTTAAAACAGTGCTGGATGAAGTTGGGAATAATTATCCTGGTCTGCTTCTGCACAGCAATGTGCATTGGTTGTCAAAAAGGAAGGTGCTCAGCTGTTTCGTGGCTTGTCTGAGTGAAATCCGGACTTTTCTTGAAATGAAAAACGTTGAGCATCCTGAGTTAGCTAACATTGAGTGTCTCCTGAAGTTTTACTATCTTATGGACATGACTGAACATCTAAACCAGCTCAATGTGAAAATGCAAGACGTTGGAAATACAGTCTTATCCCTTCAACAAGTAATGTTTGCATTTGCAAACAAGCTGGAACTCTTTATCACCAACATTGAAACAGGTCGTTTACTACACTTTGAAAAACTGGAAGAGTTTAAAGATGCATGCACAGCAAAGGACCCTGCTCAACATCTTAATCTCCAGCAGCTAAAGGGCTTCACATCTAATCTCCTGCAGTCATTCCAATGCGCTTTGGAGAATTTTGTGAGTGCACTCATCTTTTTAAGTTCTTTACCCATCCACAGGAGTGTGCAGTGGACAGCGCCAACCTGAGTTACATCCCCAGTGTCTCCATCAGAGATTTTGAGCTACAAGCTGCTGATCTGAAGGCCTCAGACATGTGGGTGAATAAGTTCAAATCATTGAATAAAGATTTAGAAAGACTTCCACGACAGCAAGCAGAATTGGCGAGCAAACACAAGAGGGGAGAAATGAAAAAACTTCAACCTGCGGACCAGCTGATTGTCAAAACTTGGAACACACTTCCTGTCACATACCACAACTGCAGCATGTGAGTATGCTGTACTGACAATGTTTGACTCTATGTATGCATGTGAGCAGTCTTTCTCACATCTAAAGAATGTTAAGACCAAGCTACGATCATCTTTAATGGATGGAAGTCTCAAAACCTACATGAAGCTTAACTTCACCACGTATCAACCAGACTACAAATGGCTTATGCAGCTTTACAAAAACAAAAAGGGGACATGTAGGAAAATGGCTGGGAATTAGACTGTGGTCCTGAGACAAGTCTTTTGTGTAGACTTTGGAACACTGGGTCCTGTGGGGGCAGAATGCTGCCCTTGAAAGCACTGGTAAGATTGTTTAAAGGAAAACAGTTGATCCCCGTGGCCTTTTCCTTACATACCTGAAAGACATTAGTTAGTTAAAAACCATGCAGCACCAGAAGTCGTATTAATGGTAAGAAGTACTTTATTTGTCATTGGTTCGCAACAGCATAACAACATTAGTAAGAAGAATTCAGAAACTTATTGTATTTTAAAAGTGTTGGTCTTACATAAAATGCACACATTTACTTGTATTTAGTGTTAAACATATTGTATGGCTGTCGTGGAATTACATTTTAAAATATGTGGCTTTCATGGCTCTCTCAGACAAACAGGTTCCCGATCCCTGCTGTAAACCCTTTCTCAATATTCTTTCCACAAAGTCAGATACTTAAATATTCTACCACTTCCACCTCTCAATTGGAAACTGCTTTTTTAAAGGTATTTTGAGGAGTTTTTGTTTGTTTTTTGTTTGTTTTTATTTATTTGATTATGTTGCATACCCCTCACCCAAAGTTAAATTGTCTTCTGTCACCTTCTATCTGGTTTTCTTTGTGCCCCTCTCCTCTGCCCACCACCTCCTTCTCCCCCCAAAATTCCCCCCCCCGTAACCACCACACTCTTGTCCATGTCTCTGAGTCTCATTTTTATGTCCCATCTAAGTATGAAATCATACAGTTCTTAGTTTTTTCTGATTTACTTATTTCACTCCGTATAATGTTATCAAGGTCCATCCATGTTGTTGTAAATGATCCGATGTCATCATTTCTTATGGCTGAGTAGTATTCCATAGTATATATGTATCAAAGCTTTTTAATCCACTCGTCCACTGATGGACACTTGGGCTGTTTCCAGATATTGTGAACAATGCTGCCATAAACATGGGGGTGCATTTCTCCTTTTAGAACAGTACTATGGTGTTCTTAGGGTATATTCCTAAAAATGGGATAGCTGGGTCAAAAGGCAGTTCGATTTTTAATTTTTTGAGGAATCTCCATACTGTTTTCCACAGTGGCTGCACCAGTCTGCATTCCCACCAGCAGTGCAGGAGGGTTCCCTTTTCTCCACACCCTCGCCAGCACTTATTCTGTGTTGTTTTGTTGATGAGTGCCATTCTGACTGGTGTGATATGATATCTCATTGTGATTTTAATTTGCATTTCTCTAATGATTAGTGATGTTGAGCATTTTTTCATCTGCCTATTGGCCATCTGTATGTCCTCTTTGGAGAACTGTCTATTCATTTCTTTTGCCCATTTTTTATTTTTTGTCTTCCTGGTGTTGAATTTTACAAGTTCTTTATAAATTTTGGTTATTAACCCCTTATCAGATGTGTTGTCGAATATGTTCTCCCATTGTGTAGTTTGTCTTTTTATTCTGTTCTTATTGTCTTTAGCTGTGCACAAGCTTTTGTCATTTGATATAGTCTCATTTGTTTATCTTGTCTTTTATTTCACTTGCCCATGGATATAAATCGGAAAATATTTTATTTGTTGCTACGAAAGATGTCGGTGAAGTTACTGCCTATGTTTTCTTCTAAGATGCTTATGATTTCATGGCTTACATTTAAGTCTTTTATCCATTTTGAGTTTATTTTTGTATATGGTGTAAGTTGGTAGTCTAATTTCATTTCTTTGCAGGTAGATGTCCAATTTTCCCAACACCATTTATTAAAGAGGCTGTCTTTACTCCATTGTATGCTATTACTTCTATTGTCAAATATCAGTTGTCCATAAAGGTGTGGGTTTTTCTTTTTTTTTTTTAAGGACTTTTTTTGTGTGTGACAGACAGAGAGATACAGAGAGAGGGACAGATAGGGGCAGATAGACAGGAAGGGAAATAGATGAGAAGCATCAATTCTTTGTTGCTGCACCTTAGTTGTTCATTGATTGCTTTCTCATATGTGCCTCAACCAGGGGGCTACAGCAGACCGAGTGACCCCTTGCTCGAGCGATTGACCTTGGACTCAAGCTGGTGAGCCTTGCTCAAACCAGATGAGCCCACACTCAAGCTGGTGACCTTGGGGTTTCAAACCTGAGTCCTCCGCATCCCAGTCCAATGCTTTATCCACTGCACCACCACCTGGTCAGGTGAAACTGCTTTCTCTTTTAATGTTGCAGGTCCTTCACTGTGGGATTTCCAACTGCTATTTCCCAGGATATCCCTTTGTTTCTTTTGTGAGCTATATTCCATTTCATGAATTCCACACTTTCTCTGTCATTGTTAATGTACCCATTGTGGTGGAATGCACCCTTTATTTTTAAAGAAAGGTGCAAATAAATCTTTGTGTGTGTATGCGTGTTTGTGTGTGTGTGTGTATGTAGGTTTTATTTACCAGAAACTGTCTAAGAAAACTAATATAACATCCACCTAAAAGCTATGCTCCCAACCTCTCTTGCAAGTGGGGACATGTGATTAAGTTCTTGCCAGTGGAATGTGAGTAGCAGCATTGTATAAAAAATATTTCTTACCTTTTCTCTCTTTCTTTTTTTCTACTGGCTAAAATGATGCTGATGGGTTAGCTTCAACCATTAACAGTAGCATCCTGGGGGAGACCTGAAGATGGCAGCAGAGTAGGCAGACACACAGACTCCAAGCTCACACCACCAAACTGGATTATAAACTAATTTATGAACAATCAGCATGAAAAACCAAATCTGGACTACAAGAACAGCTCTCAAATACCAAGGAGCAAAGAAGAAGCCACAACAAACCTGGTAGGGAATGCATAAATCTCCCCTGCTTACAGGAACGGAGGGAGGGGGTGAGGCTGGGTTCTCACTCCAAGGAAAAGAGCAGTAAATACTGCTCACAGTCACTTGCCTGGCAACCAGGGAATGAGGTGTGTTGAAAGGGCCCACTTATCTTACAAAAAGAAAGGGGGGAGAGAGAGACAGATGGTGAGGGGGAGAGGAATTCAAGGAACGACCTGAAAAGCTGACTCATTCAGTGCTAGAGGCAGCCATAACTGGGGGAGGGGCTGATCCTTCCACAAAGCAAAATGCAAAAGTACTTCCAGGTCACAAAGATACAGACATCTCTCCAGCTCCAATCAGCGCAACAAGACACAGCTGAAAACAAGAAGTGGGGAGAAGGGGCAGTGACTCAGGTCTCCATGGAGATCTGAGATACACCTCCCCTTACTGAAGCTGAGAAAGCAACCTGCCCCCAGAGAGATTAACTGGCAGAAGATGACTTTAGAATCTCAGGGGTCACACCCACCACATTCTTGGATACAGTTTCAAATAAGCCCCCCACTGAGATCAGCAAACAAGACAATCACCTGCTAAGAAAACAAAGAAATCAAGACTTCAAAGCAGCCCAAATCCAAAAGTGGATTACAAATAATAGCTGATACCAACCCAAGAAGACCTAGAAATAACACAATTGAAAACTGGAGACAGACAACACCAAGTCTAGACTCAACCATCTCTACAAACAAAACACCCAAATATACAGATACAATGAGAAGACAGAGAAGTGCAATCCAAATAAAACTACAAGAGAAACATCCAGAAAATGAACTGAGTGATATGGAAATAACCAAACTTCTGGATGTGGAGTTCAAAATAATGATTGTAAAGATGCTTAGGAATCTTAGAACAACAATGAATGGTCATTACAAACACCTAAATAAAGAAATAGCAAGTATAAAAAAGGATATTGAAATATTAAAAAAGAATCAGTCGGAGATGACAAATACAATATCACAAATGAAGACCACAATGGAAGGAATTAAAAACAGGATGGATAGAGCTGAGGATCAAATCAGCAAGTTGGAGGATAACTGGAATGAAGGCATGAAAGCAGAGAAGAAAAAAGAAAAGAGACTCAAAAGTCTGAGGAAACTCTTAGAGAGCTCTGTGACAACATGAAGAAAAATAACATCAGCATTATAGGGGTTCCTGAAGAAGAAAAGAAAGAACAAGGGATAGAGACTTTGTTCAATCATATCATAGCTGAAAACTTCCCTAAATTAATGCAGGAGAAACTCTCACAAGTGCAAGAATCACAGAGAAATCCATTAAAGAGAAACCTAAAGAAACCTACACCAAGACACATCATAATTAAAATTCCAAAGCTAAGTGATAAAGAGAAAATATTAAAAGCTGATAGAGAAAAAAGGCTATCATCTACAAAGGAGCTCCCATAAGGATGACATCCGACTTATCAACAGAAACACTTGAGGCCAGAAGGGAATGGCAAGAAATATTCAAAGTAATGCAGAACAAGAACCTACAACCAAGACTACTTTATCCAGTAAGGCTATCATTTAAAATTGAAGGAGAAATAAAAAGCTTCCCAGATTAAAAAAAAAAAAACCTCAAGGAATTCATTACAACCAAACCAATGCTTCAGGAAATGTTAAGGGGCATGGTGTAAACAGATCAAAGTGGGAAAAGAATATAGTGAAAGAGGAATACAGCTTTAAAGAATAAAATGGCAATAAACAACTACATATCAATAATAACCTTAAATGTAAATGAATTAAATGATCCAATCAAAAGACATAGGGTAGCTTCATGGATAAGAAAACAGGACAGGCCCTGGCCGGTTGGCTCAGCGGTAGAGCATCGGCCTGGCGTGCGGGGGACCTGGGTTCGATTCCCGGCCAGGGCACATAGGAGAAGCGCCCATTTGCTTCTCCACCCCCCCTCCTTCCTCTCTGTCTCTCTCTTCCCCTCCCGCAGCCAAGGCTCCATTGGAGCAAAGATGGCCCGGGCGCTGGGGATGGCTCTGTGGCCTCTGCCTCAGGCGCTAGAGTGGCTCTGGTCACAGCAGAGCAATGCCCCGGAGGGGCAGAGCATCACCCCCTGGTGGGCAGAGCATCGCCCCTGGTAGGCGTGCCAGGTGGATCCCGGTCGGGCGCATGTGGGAGTCTGTCTGACTGTCTCTCCCGTTTCCAGCTTCAGAAAAATACAAAAAAAAACCCCAAAAAACAAAAAAAAACAACCCAGGACAAGTACATATGCTGTCCACAAGAGACATACCTTAAAACACAAGATGCATATAGACTGAAGGTAAAAGGATGAAAAAAAAACATTTTATGCAAATGGAAATTAAAAAAAGCTGGGGTAGCAATACTTATATCAGACAAAATGGACTTTAAAACAAAGAATATAGTAAGAGATAAAGAAGGCCACTACATAATGATAAAAGGAGCAATCCAACAGGAAGATATAACTATTATAAATATCTATGCACCTAATATAGGAGCAACTAAATATATAAAGCAGACTTTGATGGATATAAAGAGCGAGATCAACAGCAATAATATAATAGTAGGGAATTTTAATACGCTACTAACATCACTAGATAGATCCTCAAGAAAGAAAATTAACAAAGAAACAGCAGACTTAAAGGATACACTAGATCAACTCGATTTAGTAGATATCTTCAGAACCTTTTACCCTAAAGCAGCAGAATATACATTCATTTCAAGTGCTCATGGTACATTCTCTAGGATACACCACATGTTAGGGCACAAAAGTGGCCTCAACAAATTTAAGAAGATTAAAATCATACCAAGCCCTTTCTTTGATCACAATGGCATGAAACTAGAAATCAACCACAACAGAAAAGCTCAAAAATTCTCAAACACATGGAAACTAAATAGCAGGTTGTCAAATAATGAATGGATTAAGAATGAGATCAAAGAAGAAATAAAAACATTCCTAGAAATGAATGATAATGAGCATACAACAGCTCAAAATTTATAGGACACAGCAAAAGCAGTACTGAGAGGGAAGTTCATAGCACTATAGGCACACTTTAAGAAGCTAGAAAAAGCTCAAATAAACAACTTAACCCTGCATCTAAAAGAACTAGAAAAAGAACAGCAAGGAAAGCCCAAATGTAGTAGAAGAAAGGAAATAATAAAGATCAGAGCAGAAATAAATGACATAGAGACTAAAGAAACAATACAGAGGATCAATGAAACTAGGAGCTGGTTCTTTGAAAAAGTAAACAAGATTGATGAACCTTTAACTAGACTCACTAAGAAAAAAAGAGGGAGGACTTAAATAAATAAAATTAGAAATGATAGTGGAGAAATAACAACTAACAACAGAAATACAAAATATTGTAAGAAAATACTATAAAGAACTATATGCCAAAAAGCTAGACAACCTAGAAGAAATGGACAAATTCCTTGAAACATACAATCTTCCAAAAATTAATCTGGAAGAATCAGAAAACCTAAACAAATCAATTACACCAAATGAAATCAAAACAGTTATCAAAAAACTCCCAACAAATAAAAGTCCTTGGCCAGATGGCTTCACAAGTGAATTCTACTAAATATTCAAAGAAGAACTAACTCCTATCCTTCTCAAACTATTTCAAAAAATTCAAGAGGAAGGAAAACTTCCAAGCTCCTTTTAAGAGGAGAGCATAATTCTGATTTCAAAACCAGGCAAAGACAACACAAAGAAAGAAAATTATAGGCCAATATCCCTGATGAATATAGATGCTAAAATCCTCAACAAAATATTAGCAAACCGGATCCAACAATATATGGAAAAAATCATACACCATGATCAAGTGGGATTTATTCTGGGGAGGCAAGGCTGGTACAATATTTGCAAATCAATCAATGTGATTCATCACATAAACAAAAGGAAGGAGAAAAACCACACGATAATTTCAATAAATGCAGAAAAAGCATTTGATAAAATTTAGCACCCATTCATGATCAAAACTCTCAACAAAGTGGGAATACAGGGAACATACCTCAACACGATAAAAGCCATGTATGACAAACCCACAGCCAACATCATACTCAATAGGCAAAAATTTAAAAAATCCCCTTAAGATTAGGAACAAGGCAGGGGTACCCCCTTTCACCACTCTTATTCAACATAGTCCTGGAAGTCCTAGCCACAGCAATCAGACAAGAAGAAGAAATAAAAGGCATTCAAGTTGGAAAAGAAGAAGTAAAGCTATCATTATGTGCAGATGATATGATATTGTATATAGAAAACCCTAAAGTCTCAGTCAAAAAACTACTGGACCTGATAAATGAATTCAGCAAAGTGGCAGAATATAAAATTAATACTCAGAAATCAGAGGCATTTTTATACACCAACAATGAACAGTCTGAAAGAGAAATTAAGAAAACAATCCCCTTCACTGTTACAACCAAAAATATAAAGTACCTAGGAGTACATTTAACCAAAGAGACTAAAGATTTGTACTCGGAAAATTATAAAACATTGATAAAGAAATCAAGGAAGATACAAACAAGTGGAAGCATATACCATGCTCATGGTTAGGAAGAATAAACATCATTGAAATGTCTATATTACCCAAAGCAATTTATAAGTTCAATGCAATACCAATTAAAATACCAATGACATACTTTAAAGATAAAGATCACATATTCCAAAAATTTATGTGGAACCAAAAGAGAACACAAATAGCCTCAGCAATCTTAAAAAAGAAGAATAAAGGGGGAGGTATCACACTTCCTGATATCAAGCTATACTTCAAAGCCATTGTACTCAAAACTGACATAAGAACAGGCACATAGATCAATGGAACAGAATGGAGAACCCAGAAATAAACCCACAGCTCTATGGACAACTGATATTTGACAAAGGAGGTAAAGGCATGCAATGGAGAAAAGACAACCTCTTTAATAAATGGTGTTGGGAAAATTGGACAGCAACCTGCAAAAAAATGAAACTAGGCCACCAACTTACACCATTCACAAAAATAAACTCAAAATGGATAAAAGACTTAAATATAAGGTGTGAAACCATAGCACCTTAGAAGAAAACATAGGCAGTATGCTCTTCGACATTTCTCGCAGTGATATATTTGCTGATTTATCTCCACAGGCAAGTGAAATAAAAGACAGGTTAAACAAATAGGACTATATCAAACTAAAAAGCTTTTGCGCAGCCAAAGACAATAATAACAGAATAAAAAGACAAACTACAAAATGGGAGAACATATTTGACAGTACGTCTGATAAGGGGTATGTCTAATAACCAAAATTTATAAAGAACTTGTAAATCTCAACACTAGAAAGACAAATAATCCAATCAAAAATGGGCAAAAGAAATGAACAGACAGTTCTCCAAAGAGGACATACAGATGGCCAATAGGCAGATGAAAAAATGCTCAACATCATTAATTATTAGAGAAATGCAAATTAAAACCACAATGAGATATCACCTCACACCAGTCAGAATGGCGCTCATCAACAAAACAACACAGAATAAGTGCTGGCGAGGATGTGGAGAAAAGGGAACCTTCCTACACTGCTGGTGGGAATGCAGACTGGTACAGCCACTGTGGAAAACAGTTTGGAGATTCCTCAAAAAATTAAAAATCGAACTGCCTTTTGACCCAGCTATCTCACCTTTAGGAATATACCCCAAGAACATCATAGAATGGTTCCAGCAGGAGAAATGTACTCCCATGTTTATAGCAACATTGTTCACAATAGTGAAGATCTTGAAACAGCCCAAGTGTCCATCAGAGGATGAGTGGATTAAAAAGCAGTGGTACATATATACTATGGCAGCAGTTCTCAACCTGTGGGTCATGACTCTGGCGGGGGTCGAACGACCAAAATACAGGGGTTGCCTAAAGCCATCGGAAAATACATATTTTATATGGCTTTAGGCAACCCCTGTGTTTTGGTCGTTCGACCTCGCCGGGGTCGCAACCCACAGGTTGAGAACCGCTGTACTATGAAATACTACTCAGTCATAAGAAATGTAAGAAATGATGACATTGGATCATTTACAATAACATGGATGGACCTTGATACACTATATGGAGTGAAATAAGTAAATCAGAAAAAACTAAGAACTATATGAACCCATACATAGATGGGACATAAAAATGAGACTCAGAGACATGGACAAGAATGTGATGGTAACAAGGGGTGGGATGGAGGGGTGGGGAGGGAGCGAGGAAGGAGAGGGAGGGGATAGGGGAAGGGGAGGAGCACAAAGCAAACCAGATAGAAAGTGTCAGAAAACAATTTGACTTTGCGTGAGGGGTATGCAGCATAATCAAATGTCAAAATAATCTGGAGATATTTTCTCAGAACATATGTACCCTGATTTATCAATGTCACTGCACTAAAGTTAATAAAAATAAGGTAAAAACAAACAAACAAACAAAAAACAGTAGCATCCTGGAAGAGGCAAAGGAAGAAAATAGAAGGAACCTGGATCCTTGAGTTACTTTATGGAGCATATTTTTCTCTCCATCTTAGAGTACCCACTCTGCTCTAATGTGAGCTAATGAGTGAAAAATTTGCTTCTATCTTATTTCCTTATTTTATGAAGAAATCAATTTCTGGTGTGAGCTACATGTTTTAGAGTCTCTTTGTTGCAATGCTAATACAGGTACTCTTTCACCTTCTGCTCGTTCAGGATGGATGATTCAATGACTGCCTGGAGTGAGCAGAGGCACTGAGTAAGTATGCTTTTTGCTTTAAATATTTTTTATTGTAGAAAAAAATTTTTAAATGCAAAAATAAATAACATATTAACTTTCATGTATTGATCCCATGGCTTCAATACATAGCAACTTGTGATCAATTTGTCTTCATATATTCCTGACTCATTCTCCCCAACTCAGAATTATTTTGAAGCAAATTATAACAATATAACTTTTCATCTGTAAACATTCCAGTATGTCTCTAAAAGATAACTCTTTGTTGGTAGCTCTATTGAAGTATAATTTACATAGAATAAAATTCATCCATTTTTGGTATTCAGTTTGTTGAATTTGATAGTTATATACATTTCTATAACCTCTATCACAATAGAGACATAGAACATTTCATCATTCCCAAATAGCCTTCATAACTTTCATATACAATCTTCTCTTTTAACTTCTGTCCCAACTAAATATTTCCTGAAACCATAGTTTTTTCTTTCCTAGAATTGTATATCAGTGATGTCATATACTATACAGTCTTTTGTGTTTTATTTTTTTCACTTCACATACTGTTTTGAGACTCATCATGTGGTTGAATGCATTGACAATTTAGTCTTTTCATTGCTGAAAAGTATTTCATAGTATGGATATGTCAGTTTTTTTATTATTATTCATTCACCAGTTAATGGGTATTTGTTTCAGATTTTGGCTATTATGAATAATGCTGCTATGAATATTAGCATACATATTTTTTGTAATAGACATATACCTTTGTTTCTCTTAGATAACATTTAAGAATGAGATTTATAGGTTATATGGAAGGTATGTGTTTAACTTTATAAGAAAATTGTCAAACTCTTTATTAAAGTGACAGTATCACTACGTATTACCACCAACAATATCTGACAGCTTCAGGGGTTCACCAACACTTAGTATTGTCAGTCTTTTTATTCTAAACATTTTAGTGAATATATAGTGGTACCTTATTGTAGTTTTAATTTAGTATTTTCCTGATGACTGAGCATATTTTCATGTGCTTATTAGCTAACTATGTATCTTTTGTGTAGTATCTGTTCAGATCTTTTGCCCATTTTTATTGGGGTGTCTGTCTCATTTTAATTCTTTGTTTTAACCAGTTGTTTCTGTATTTTGGACAGAAAGTATAGCACTCAGCCTCTAAGAGGATTTCCATGTTTCTCATTTCTTGGATTTAATCTTGTGTAATTGCCTCTCACATTGTATCAAGGTCAGTTTGTGAGACTAATAACATATAGCAGAAGTGCTGGCATGTGTATTAGTCAACTCTAGCTGCCATAACAAAATACCATAGACTGGGTGACTTAAACACAGAAATTAATTTTCTCATAGTTCTAGAAGCTGGAAGTCCGAGATCAGAATGCCAGCATAGTCAGATTTTGGTGAGAGTTCTCTTCCTGGCTTGTATATGGCTGCCTCTTGTTATGTATAAACATGGCCTTTCCTTGGTGCATAAGTATAGGGAGATCTCTCTCTCTCTTTTTGATTTTTAAAATTGATTTGAGAGAGAGAGAGAGGAAGGAAGAGATAGAAAGAGAGGGAGAAACATTGATTTGTTGTTCCACTTATTTATGTACTCATTGATTGGCTTGTGTATGTGCCCTGATCAGGAATAGAACCTGCAACCTTGGCATATTGAATGACACTTTAACCAACTGAGCTACTTAGCCAGGCCCTTCCTTTCTTCTATGGACACCAGTCCTACTAGATAAGGGACCTTCCCTTCTGACCTCCTTGAACCTAATTTACCTCCTAAAAGTCCTATATCCAAATGTAGTCACACTGGGAGTTAGAATTTTAACCATTTTGAGTGGTGACATAATTCAGTTCATAGTAGCATCTCACTACTAATTTATAATATTATATATATATAATTTATAATATATACATATTTAGCAAGAGAGAGAGGGACAGACAGAAAGGAAAAGATGAGAAGCATCAACTTATAGTTGTGGCACCTTAGTTGGTCATTGATTGCTTTTTCATATGTTCAGTTTTTATGGGTTGATTTAAAACACATGAGTCAATAACATGAGGTTATTTTTCAATCTCATTCATTTGTCGATGATTGGATGAGAGGACGATGATCATGATAAAGATTACAGCAATGATAACTAACACTTCTTAAGCATTTCCTTAACAAGGTTTGGCACTGTTATAAGCATTTATATATATATATATATATATATATATATATATATATATATATATATATATATATATATATATAACATCTCATTTAATACTATGACTAAGTATTAGTATTAAATCAGATGACTAAGTAGTAAATCATAATATTTGAACTTGAAACTTGACTGAAAAAACTGTACTCTGAACAACTGCACCAGAGCTGCTTTGACTGGAGGCTTAGGCTTTAGACTATTAATTCTCCTTAATATCACAGAACATAAATTTAAAAATCCCATTGTACAATCCATTGGTACAAATCTGTGGTCCCTCTCTCTCTCTTACTTTTTGTCTTGTACTGATGACTTAAGGGCTATCGAAGTTGCTTCATGAAGGCTTATTGAACAACACCTAACTTTGTGAGGGAGAAACTACAGCATGTAACAATGATCTACATACACATCACCCTTTTCAAAATATTGATAAGTGCAGTTTCTACTGGCTGGATCCTGTTAACAGCATTAACAACTCAGTTCCTCCCACAAAGGTCTAGTTTAATTAGCAAGTGACATTCTGTATTTTAACAAACCTGGCTGACAAACTATTATTCAGAAAAAAGAAATGTATCCTGATTAATAAGATTGCTGATGTAAAACATATCAAAATTAATCCCAAAGAAGAACAATTCTTCTCCATGGAAAAATGGGTAACCTAACGGTTGAGTAATAGCCACTGATTAGTTAAAAAGCTATAATCCCTGAAGATTTACAGCTAGTGCTCGATTTACGACCAAGATTGGTTCCAACAGATGGGTCATAACACGATTTGGTCATAAATTGGGTAAGCTATATGTACAGTACTGTGAAATGATGTTATAAAAATCTTTAAGTCATATTTTATCATAATTTTCTTTCATTATTGTTATATATTATAATTTTCTTTGTTTGTTTTATGCCATTTTTATCATCTCTACACCGTTTTGTTTCTTATTTTTACATTTGTCAGGTTTAAGTAAAACACTGCATTACCAGTACTGTTAAGCCTAATCCAGAGGGACTCAAAACACTGAAGACACAAACAAAATCCCTCAATTCCACACCAAAGCTTTATTGTCTAGCTTGGCCAAGCGGTGGCAACTCAGACAGAAATCTGAGGGAGAGCGCACCAGCCCTTTGTTCTACTTAGTTTTTATAAATTTGCAAGCGGGAAGTATAGAAGCAAAAATTGCAATTAGGTGCCCTTTACCACTATTGGTTATAGTCATATGTCCTTTAACATGATAGGATCATGTTCAATTTGCAAGCCATACATCATTTTGGAAAAAACAAAATTTACAAGTCAACACAATGATAGAAAGATGTCTCTTTACATATTAAAAGACATTCCTATATTTTCTAATGTTTATCCGCCATCTCTCTGTCCAGAGTCACACACATTAACTATATGCATTCATATGGGAGAGGTAGTTTCTGTGGGGACAAATGCCCACAAATGGCTCATTACTAAAAGAAAAGGTTTATTTTGGTTTTCTCGTCCTGCACCTGGCTAGTCATTCACCCCCGCTCCCCACAGGTGTGGTGGAATGTCAGGGAATCCATGTTTTCCTTCCTTTGCATTTACAATACAATGCCAAGGGCCATCCTGGTTTTATGCCAATTACAGAGTACAGAGATTATTTACAAAATTTCTCTGCACACCTTAACCCAAATTAATAAAATGTTCTTTAAGCCTTTTAAAATATTAATATTGATTCTATAGCTTTTGATACTTTATAACACCTGCGGGTGAGGTGGTGCAGTGGCTCCTCAGGACTCCTCAAGTACAACTGGTTTAATATTTGCAAAGACAATTTCCTCTTGGTAGACATCTTGGGAGGGGTTTGATGAAAAATATCCAAGACACAAAACACAAATTGCTGTACCGAGTCTGGGATAACAGTTGAAATGGTGCATGCAGAGATAGTAGTGCTGCCAGAAGTTGGTCTGCACTGTTGTATGCTCAGCTGGGCAACGCTTGCACTGCCAGACGTGGAGCAGTTGTGGCTAGCGATTGTGATCGTAAAGTCGAATGGTAGTAAATTGCATTGGTCGTAAGTCAATCAATATTTGTATTCTCTTTCTCTCTGTCCAAGCTCTGCCCATGAAAAACAGTAATTCTGGGTGAGTGTCTATAGAACCCAATGTCCTTCAGTTTCTTCCTAAAGGTCTGGATTTGAGGGCAAGTGGTGCAGAGGACAAGATGCCCATTTAACTGCCTAAATAAGTGCCCCCTCCAGCCAAACTCTATGTCTCACAAAGCTGATGTTTTTGTGTCCACTCTGGAGCACACTGAAAATGCCCAAATATTGGAACACAGGACTCAATGGAAAAATGGAAATAGGAGTTTTGAGACATGTTGGATGGGAAAGAAAGACCAACTTGGGATTAAAACTGTCTCCACCAAATGTTTCTAAATTTTGTAAGACAAATATTTCAATAGCCTCTCTCTGGGAGAAAAGGTAATGAAGATAGTCCTTCCATGCCGTATATTATGGACTGAATTGTTTCTCACTACATCCCAAATTTATATGTTGAAATCCAAACTCACAATTCCTCAGAGTGTGACTGTATTTGGAGATAAGGTTTTTAAGAGGTGAATAAGTTAAATGAAGTCATTAGGGAAGCATGTAATCCAACATAATGGTGTCCTTATAGGAAGAAATTTGGACAGAAACATGCAAACACACAGAGGTAGGACCATGCAAAACCATGGCCATCACAAGTCAAGGAGAAAGGCTTCAGGAGAAACCATCCCTACTGACACCTTTGTCTTGAACTTCTAGTCTCCAGAACTGTTGTTATTTAATTAAAGTGTTATTTAAGTAAGCCACCTAAGTCTGTGGTGTGTTGTTATGGCAGCACTAGCAAACTAATATACCACCCACCATACCAAAGTGATAAAATGATATTGAATTAATCTCTTAATGAGAGAATTCTCCCACTTGTACTTAAGTTCACAGATCATGTTTTCTGGGTGACAAGTACAGATTCACTGGCATCTTGATGAAGAAACTAAGATAATTTTCTGTCTCTCCTCTTTCCTTCTGATACAAGCCTTTGCTATGGTCTTTGGCAACACTAACATTGAATTCTAGAAGTGTGGTTCTTTCTGAGGTAATGGCTGCTGATACACTTATAGAAATAAAAATCTACTCACCGTTACTTCTAATTTTCTTTTTGTTTAAACTTATTCCTCCATGGGTATAATAAAACCTCCTTAGTGGCACCTGTATCCAGCACACTCTTCTGCAGAACCTATTGTCTCAGGTTCAAAGTCACTTCCTCAAAGATGCCTACTCCAACTCCTAAGGTGAAATCATGCATGTTTGTTAAACATTTTAATTGCACCTTTTATTTTTCTCGTGGAGCTTATAACAATTGAAATTAAGTACTTATTAAATGTGATTACACTTCAAATGTCCCTCTTGGTAGACCATAACCTTCTTGAGAACTAGGGCTGTGTTTATATTATTCATTTGTATCCCCAGAACTTAGCCTAGCTCCCAAGAAGAGAAGTGAAAACTGCCAGGTCCTTCAAAATAGGAACCAGGAGACTTATTTTGTACCTGCACCCCACTACACACCACACACACACACTGTGGTGCTCAGTGCCCACCCCAAAGACTCTAATAAATGGTTGTCAACTGAACAAATGTTGTAAAATTTCACTATGTGTCTTCATCCTCCAAGGACCATGAAGGGGAAAATATTACTAAAATAAATAAATAAAAGAGGCTTTGGCCAGTTGGCTCAGTGGTAGAGTGTTGGCCTGGCATGTGGAAGTCCCAGGTTCGATTCCCAATCAGGGTACACAAGAGAAGTGACCATTTGCTTCACCCTTCCCCCTCCCTTTCTCTCTTCCCCTCCCACAGCCATGGCTTGATTGGTTCAAGCGAGTAGGCCTCCAGTGCTGAGGATGGCTCATGGCCTTCACCACAGGTGCTAAAAAAATGGCTCAGTTGCCGAGCAGCAAAGCAACAGCCCCAGATAGGCAAAGCATCGCCCCCTAGTGGGTTTTCCAGGTGGATCTCGGTTTGGGTGGATTGTGGGAGTCTGTCTCTCTACCTCCCCTCCTCTCACTAAAAAATAGGAAGAAAGGAAGGAAGGAAGAAGGAAGGAAGGAAGGAAGGAAGGAAGGAAGGAAGGAAGGAAGGAAGGAAGGAAGGAAGGAAGGAAAGAAAGAAAAAAAG
Source organism: Saccopteryx bilineata (assembly GCF_036850765.1). NCBI lineage: Eukaryota > Metazoa > Chordata > Mammalia > Chiroptera > Emballonuridae > Saccopteryx > Saccopteryx bilineata. The sequence goes on from NC_089490.1 coordinate 104,734,773, forward strand.
AAATGAATGTCAATAATTATATGATCTTAAAACTGTAAGGTGGTGGGAACCACCTGTCTACTGCTTCATCCCAGTATGAAGGGAGGTGTGTGGGGTGGTGAAAACATGGCCCAGTGTGCTTTATGACTTGTCTAAGACCCTGGAATTGGCATTGGCATATCTGAGGCCACAGCCAGATTACCTTAACCTCAGTCCAGTGCTCCTTCCACAACCCCGTACTAAAGACATTTGTGACAAAGGCAAACCTTTTCTGGCCTAGATAATTTCACACCTACCTTCTCAACCAGCTGCCCTGACTGCATAACCAAACAGTATCTACCAAGCTGTCATGCATATTATTTAAAGAAGTCCAAGTAAGAGCTTTTTCTTTTCTAATTTAATAAAGATTACTCTTATAGATGGATGGACCAAAATAATAAGTCAAAAAATATATTTAATTGGTCAAAAACATTTAAGGCCTTTGCATGAAGCTGCTTTTTATTTGCAGACATATCAAATTATACCAAAGATCTCTTTGTACATTTTTTAAAAGGGTGGCAGCTTTGATTCAATACTGTCAGCAAGACAATCCCTTAAGCTGTGTCAAAATACCAGTTATCCTAGATGCCACCCAGATTTGAATAATTTAGAGAGACAAAACACACTCAGAAAGAGGAATCATCTTTTGACTACTGCGGCTTTTAAGGAGGCTGCTTCCCCCTCGCCCTCCCTTCTTTCTGAAGCATCTTTTTCTATCAGTGGTGACAAGTGTCAATCAAGCCTTCTGCGCAGGAAAAGAGGGAGGAGTGGTCAATGAAGCCGAGAGGAAGAAAGGGGGAAGAAACATGAAACGTTCTGGAACAATTGCTCAAAGAAGATTCCCTATCAGTGTGTGGTCTGGGGAAAGAAGTCTTTTCCTTTTTTTCCTTTCTAATCTCTAACTGACTATTTACCCCTTTTTATAAACTTGAATCTCTCTGGTGCTCCAAAGGCTCCAAAACAAACCACTGGTCAGCCAGGATTAAGCTGCATTGTTGCCAACGATTAGCAGGTTTGCTTGTAGTTTTAACATCTTCAGCAACAGCTGAATGTCAAATGATTCAGGAAATGCTGGTCTTATTTTGACCAAAGCCATATGAATGTTTGAAATAAATGGGGGAAGTACCAAAGAGAAAGAGGATTGTAGACCATTCCAAGAGGAAGAGCTCAACATGGATAAATTGAAAACCAACTTAATCAACATTTGTATTTTTGTTGTGTTTTTTTTTATGTAGCCATTGTTTTTAAAAAATGATACATCCCAGCCTACCCTTTGTTTCAAAGAAAAATCTGTAAGACATCTGGTTTAAGTTCAAGACTCTAGTAAATGTTAACTCCAAACAAACATTAAATATTTTATGGTTCAAAATTCACATAACATTGTGGTAAGGTACCAAAGAATGGAAAAATTAATATTAATATTTTAGGAGAGGAAAGAGGAAGTTTTTCTGGCTTGCAGAGACATACTGTGTAGAAAACCCCTGTTTTACTAGGAACCTTAAAAGGTGTTTTATAATTTGGGCTAAGCATACAGAGAGATTTTGCAAATATGATTTTTATACTTGTGTGTGATTCTCACCAACTCAGGATAGACAACGACATTGTATTGTAAAGAGATCTTGTGCTGGGGAGACTTAGATTCATCCTCCCCCACCTCTGTGAGAAACAGGGTAAACACCTAGCCAGGTGTGGGGAGGGAAGGGAGAGATTAAGAAAATCTTTTCCTCTCCTCTTTTTCCTTCTTTAATGGGCCATTCCCGATGCTTAACCCCTGGAGCCATGTAGACTCCCCCACCCCTCCTGAAAACGCGTAATCTATGTATATACCTCTAGACAAAGCAATAGCAAATGAACACTAGAAAATTTAGGAATATCTTTTTATATGTAGAACAACATTTTCTGCTATTGTATTACCTTGTAAGTTTTAATGTGTAGAAATATTTTTATAAATCCTATAGACGAATGCTATAAGCTTGCTAATGAATTGTGTCATCTCTCCCCCTCCTCCTTTTCCTGCCAACCTGTGTGTGATCAAAGGTGTATAACCTGACTCAGGGCCATAGTCCATGCTCACAATTTGGGTCAGATATGCCCCGTGTTAGTCATATGTGGCCAGCATATTATTGTATCTCCTCTTTTTAATAAAACTTCTTAAAAATCATTTGGACTTGGTGTCTCTACGTAAACCCAGCGGAATGGTACTTTATAACACATTTATTTCTTGAATACCTACTATGTGCTGGGTGCTGTGCTGAAACAAAAATAAATATAACCCAGTCTCAATTTTCAAGTCTTCTGCTTTATTCACATATATACCCATCTCAGTATTTAATCATTTCAGCATTTTTTGAAAAATCAACAATATAATTACCTGGGACTCTGCCTTTGTAACTTTTAGACCTTGAAGGTCAAGTACTGCCTTCATCCTCTGTCATCTCCTACTATACTTTACATTGACTTTCTAAATGGTAGCTGTTTGAGGCAGCATCATAGTGCAGGAAAGACACAGATTGGGGGTCAGGGGTTTACTAATTTTGTAATTATGGACAAACCCCTAATCTGTGGATTTTCAGCTTTCTGCATTTATAATGTGAAGGAAGCCACTTTTTATCACCCTTTCCAAGGCTAATGACTATGATTCCTTGGCTTGATGCAAAGAGACTAAATAGCAGAGTTTATCAAATTTTAAACACCTTGAGGGTAAGGTTTGCTTCTTTATGGATGCCCAGAGTGAATACAACATCCTGCACACTTGAAATTCAAGTCAGAGTCCGTGAGCAGAAAACAAGTAAACTAGCTTCCAGCTTGGTGTGAACAAAGTCTTAGGGCTCAAGGCATAAAAAACAAACAAACAAACAAAAACACCTAGAGCAGATCCAAGATTTATATGGATACTGTGAGGCAACCAGCAACTACCAGTGTCCCCAGGGCTTGCGGACAGGAGTAGATCATTTCATCGGGGGTTTCCAGGTAAGAAAATACAGGAAGTGAGACTGGGACTGGAGGTAAGGCTGCAGCTGTGGCAGATCTTGATATACTAGATAGACAAATGAAATTTTACACATTTCCTTAAACTGTGTATATTTGTCTTCAAAGACAATTTCTCTCATCTCTGCGTGGATCTTTTTTCCATCTCCTACCTCAGTTTCTCACCTTAAATCGCTAACACAGTAGTGATGTCATCCTGTCTGGGGCACAAGGAGGAAGCTAGATCAGGCCTAGGAGCCTTACCTCTCCTGCTGCTCTCTCACGAATCTTGCTCCATCGCTTTCCTCATTTCTCCAATACCTCCAGTCTCCATCTCTCCTTTGGCTTCTTCCCTTCAGTCCATAAATATTGCATTACTTGATAATCTACTCTGCACAATCTATAAAAGTGACTAACCTTCATCCTCAATACCACGTGTCTTTATCACTTCCAGCAGATACCCTTTACTTCCCTCCCAATAGGAGCAAAGCCATTGACAAGAATATGCTCAACGTCCTTTCCTCATTATAATTTCTCACATCTGCCTTCCTGCCTCTTCACTTTGGTAGCAGAGAAGGACATTTCTAGCCTTCCTCTTTTAGTTAGGATGGTTTCGACCTGACTCTGAATAGAAAATTTATTACTTCATGTAACAGGAAGTCCAGTGGTAGCCCACGCTCCAGGCAGGAGGTGATCAGGACTCTGGTTACTTTTCTCTGGGATTCTTTCAGTATTTTTAAAACACCAATGATAACATAATGGCTGTATTTGAGAGAGAGAAATGAAGAGAAGAAATAGAATAGTATTCAGAAGAGGTAAACAGGGGTCTTCGATTATATTTACAAGATTTTATTTTCTCTAAGCTGAGTTGTGGGTACTTGGTCATATATGTATATTTTAGACTTAATATTGCTGTGAAAAATATAGTGCTTAAATGTATTAATAAAATGAACACTCATAACCACAAACAACTTGAGTATCTCTGAATTCCCCTGTGTGTCTCTCCCATTCACATTTTCCTTCTAGACTCCGAGAATTAGTATATTTACATATGTGTGTGTTTGAATTTCATGTGAATAGAATAATTTTATACTTCATTTATGCCTCTTATTCTTTTGTGACTTGATTATTTTATCTTAACTTTTTTTAGATTCATACATGATAATTAATGTGTATGGCTATAGTTCATTAATTTTCAGGACTATGCAGTATTTCATCATACACATTTATTGCAACTGAGCCTTGTGGGGAATGCCAAGAAGCCAGTATATCAGTGAGGTGGGAAGTATAGAAGATACCTGTGAAGCCATCCAGAGCTTGAAAAGGTTTGCAAATCTGAGCTGTTGATGAAGTATAAGTTTATGGAATGTATATTAATTGTGGTGTCATATACCCTATTTTTTTTTTTTTTTTGTATTTTTCTGAAGCTGGAAACTGGGAGAGACAGTCAGACAGATTCCCGCATGCACCCGACCGGGATCCACCTGGCACGCCCACCAGGGGCGATGCTCTGCCCACCAGGGGGCGATGCTCTGCCCCTCCCGGGCGTTGCTCTGCTGCGACCAGAGCCACTCTAGCGCCTGGGGCAGAGGCCAAGGAGCCATCCCCAGTGCCTGGGCCATCTTTGCTCCAATGGATCCTTGGCTGTGGGAGGGGAAGAGAGAGACAGAGAGGAAGGGGGGACGGTGGAGAAGCAAATGGGCGCGTCTTCTATGTGCCCTGGCCGGGAATCGAACCTGGATCCCCCGCACGCCAGGCCGACGCTCTACCGCTGAGCCAACCGGCCAGGGCCTACCCTAATTTTTAAAGGAAATTATTGATGTATTCATTATGTATATAATGTGGTCCTTCTTTATAACTGTTTTTCATGTGCTTAAGCAGTTAAATATTTGCCTATTAAAATAATAATGTTAATTTTATTCTTTGATTCTTCTGTATCATCATTTTTTTTCTGATTGTTCTCAAGAAATTCATCACTGTAATGTTTTGTGAATTGTGGCTGTTGAGGAAGTGAAAGATGGAGGAAATGAAAGAGTACTTGGAGTTATGGTTATATTCACCGGAAAAAGTCTGCTTGGATTAGAACAGCACCCCACGCTCTCCCCATGACACATGCCCACACAATTGGAGCGCAGCATATCCCACTTACTTCTTGCTGTGCTGGAATATCACAGGTCTCTCTACAACCTTACATTTAATTTACTTTCTCAAATTTCCCCCCAGACTCCCTCACATGTTTAATATGGCTGACACATTGGACGGCTCAACTTGCCATATTTCCCTACCGTGCCTTGACTTTGTTTCTGCTATTCTCTCCTCATAGAATGACCTACCCCAACCCACATACACATTTCAAGACCTTCCATGTCCTAATTAGTCCTCTTAGACGCCTTCTGTCTCTAAACATGTATAGCCATTACTCTATTCTCAATTTCAAATTGTCGTATTTTGCAATACATGATATTTTCATGAACATACATTCTTTCTCCTGTTGCAATTTTAAAGACCTTGAAGTCTGGAACTTAATCTTGGTCATTTTTATAGCCCAACATTACTTAGGAAGGACTCAGATACTAAAAGAATGTGCAAGTTCCCATGTTCAAATGCAGAAACTTTCATGGCAATAACTTCACTAATTAAAAATCACTTTGAAACAATTTGCCTGAACGTCATAAATGTTCTGGGTTAGAGCAAGCTAATTATAGGACTTGAACAGACTTCCATAAATACTGCTGACATTTTTACACTAATTGTTGTGTAATTCAAGACCCAGATGTTCCAGACTTGTTGTACTAAAACAACTCGAATCAATTTGGCAGTTCAGTTCACACCCACGGCAGGCTGTGTGACAAGTCATATAACATTTTTTATTTAGCTGGATTTGTCCCCATTTTTTTCCAGTATGGTACATTGAAAAAGCTAAAGATAGAGGCATCAGCAGAGGCTCAATATAAGGGTCAAGAAAAAAATAAGCTACCGATCACTTGAGAGTTTCATTCAAATTTGAATTTTCATGAAAACAGTAAATAAGCTAATCTTTTATTCTTTTTGTAAAAATTTTCAAAAGAATGCTTTTTCTGCAGAAGTCTAGATAAACAGGTGCACCTGGTAATGGTATCAAGGCAGTAGAAGCCTGAGTACAGAGTGAGCTACTCTGCCCTGGTCTGAGTTCTAATGCCACCATTTACTAGCATAGGAGTCTTGGAAAGTTATGTAACTTCTCTGTGCTTCAGCTTCCTCATCTGTGAGCTCTTGTCTAATAGCATCCACATGAGCATTTAGAGAGTTCATACATGCAAGCTTGTAGAGCCATGTCTTCCACACCTGGTAGGTGTTGAACTTCTATTGTGTTAATATTGTAGTTGGTGGTCTGCCGCGAACCAGCGTGGCTAGTAATTCCAAGTCCTGAGGGAGAATGGCATGAAATTAAGAAAATAGACTCACAGAGAAAAGAGGATGGGATCAGGAGGCCTCTGCAATGCTGATGGCAAGATCAGAGAGAGAAAGCCCCCAGTCTTGCTTTATTATATAGCGTAGACAATTAAAGCCTTTAAACCAATATACAAATAAGGAAGTCTCTGATACAAAGCCATTCATCTGAGGCATAAATGAAATTTCTCATAAGAGTACACCACCTCACATCATGCAACAGTCAAAGGTGTGGGGAAAAGTTTTGAGAAGGGTGTTGAGAAGATCTTAGTATTATAAGAGTGTGTGGAAGATCTTAGTATTAGAAGGGTGTTGAGAAGATCTTAGTCTTAAAAGGGTGCATGGAAGATCTTAGTATTAGAAGGGTGGAGAAGAGCTTAGTCTTTTTTTTTTTTTTAATATATTTTTATTAATGTTAATGGGATGACATTAATAATTCAGGGTACATATATTCAAAGAAAACATGTCTAGGTTATCTTTTCATTAAATTATGTTGCATACCCCTCGCCCAGAGTCAGATTGTCCTCTGTCACCCTTCATCTGGTTTTCTCTGTGCCCCTCCCCCTCCCCCTAAATCTCTCCCTCCCTCCCTCCTGCGTCCTCCCTCCCCCCACCCCTGGTAACCACCACACTCTTGTCCATGTCTCTTAGTCTCGTTTTTATGTTCCACCAATGTATGGAATCATGTAGTTCTTGTTTTTTTCTGATTTACTTATTTCACTCCGTATAATGTTATCAAGATCCCACCATTTTGCTATAAATGATCTAATGTCATCATTTCTTATGGCTGAGTAGTATTCCATAGTGTATATGTGCCACATCTTCTTTATCCAATCTTCTATTGAAGGGCTTTTTGGTTGTTTCCATGTCTTGGCCACTATGAACAGTGCTGCAATGAACATGGGGCTACATGTGTCTTTACGTATCAATGATTCTGAGGTTTTGGAGTATATACCCAGTAGAGGGATTGCTGGGTCATAAGGTAGTTCTATTTGCAGTTTTTTGAGGAACCACCATACTTTCCTCCATAATGGTTGTACTACTTCACATTCCCACCAACAGTGAATGAGGGTTCCTTTTTCTCCACAGCCTCTCCAACATTTGTTATTACCCGTCTTGTTGATAATAGCTAATCTAACAGGGGTGAGGTGGTATCTCACTGTAGTCTTGATCTGCATTTCTCTAATAACTAATGAAGCTGAGCATCTTTTCATATATCTGTTGGCCATTTGTACTTCCTCCTGGGAGAAGTGTCTGTTCATGTCCTCTTCCCATTTTTTTATTGGATTGTTTGTTTGTTTGTTTGTTGAGTTTTATGAGTTCTTTGTAAATTTTGGATATTAGGCCCTTATCTGAGCTGTCGTTTGAAAATATCAGTTCCCATTTAGTTGGCTGTCTGTTTATTTTGTTATCAGTTTCTCTTGCTGAGCAAAAACTTTTAATTCTGATGTAGTCCCATTCATTTATCTTTGCCTTCACTTCTCTTGCCATTGGACTCAAGTTCATAAAATGTTCTTTAAAACCCAGATCCATGAGTTTAGTACCTATGTCTTCTTCTATGTACTTTATTGTTTCAGATCTTATATTTAGGTCTTTGATCCATTTTGAATTAATTTTAGTACACGGGGACAGGCTATAGTCGAGTTTCATTCTTTTGCATGTGGCTTTCCAGTTTTCCCAACACCATTTGTTGAAGAGGCTTTCTTTTCTCCATTTTGTGTTGTTGGCCCCTTTATCAAAGATTATTTGACCATATATATGTGGTTTTATTTCTGGGCTTTCTATTCTGTTCCATTGGTCTGAGTGTCTATTTTTCTGCCAATACCATGCAGTTTTGATTATTGTGGCCCTATAATATAGTTTAAAGTCAGGTATTGTAATGCCCCCAGCTTCATTCTTTTTCCTTAGGATTGCTTTGGCTATTTGGGGTTTTTTATACTTCCATATAAATCTGATGATTTTTTGTTCCATTTCTTTTTTTTTTTTTTAATTTTTTAATTTTATTTATTCATTTTAGAGAAGAGAGAGAGAGACAGAGAGAGGAGAGAGAGACGGGGGAGGAGCTGGAAGCATCAACTCCCACATGTGCCTTGACCGGGCAAGCTCAGGGTTTCGAACCGGCGACCTCAGCATTTCCAGGTCGACGCTTTATCCACTGCGCCACCACAGGTCAGGCACCATTTCTTTAAAAAATGTCATAGGAATTTTGATGGGAATTGCATTAAATTTATATATTACTTTGGATAATATGGCCATTTTAATTATATTTATTCTTCCTATCCAAGAACAAGGAATATTTTTCCATCTCATTGTGTCTTTTTCTATTTCTCTTAGCAATGCCTTGTAGTTTTCTTTATATAGGTCCTTTATATTCATTGTTATGTTTATTCCTAGGTATTTTATTTTTTTTGTTGCAATCGTGAAGGGGATTATTTTTTTGAGTTCATTTTCTAATATTTCATTGTTGGCATATAGAAAGGCTATGGACTTCTGTATGTTAATTTTGTATCCTGAGACCTTACTGTATTGGTTCATTGTTTCTAGTAATCTTTTTGTGGAGTCCTTTGGGTTTTCGATGTATAGGATCATATCATCAGCAAAAAGTGATACCTTTACTTCTTCTTTTCCAATATGGATGCCTTTTATTTCTTTGTCTTGTCTGATTGCTCTGGCCAGAACTTCTAGCACCACGTTAAATAAGAGTGGAGAGAGTGGACACCCATGTCATGTTCCTGATTTAAGGTGGAAAGTCCTCAGTTTTACGCCATTTAATATGATGTTGGCTGATGGTTTATCATATATGGCCTTTATTATGTTGAGATATTTTCCTTCTATACCCATTTTGTTGAGAGTCTTAAACATAAAATTGTGTTGTATTTTATCAAAAGCGTTTTCTGCATCTATTGATAAGATCATGTAGTTTTTGTTCTTTGTTTTGTTGATATGGTGTATTACGTTAACTGTTTTGCGTATGTTGAACCATCCTTGAGATTCTGGGATGAATCCCACTTGATCATGATGTATTATTTTTTTAATACATGTTGTTGTATTCGATTTGCCAGTATTTTGTTTAGTATTTTAGCATCTGTATTCATTAGAGATATTGGTGTGTAGTTTTCTTTCTTTGTGCCATCTTTGCCAGGTTTTGGTATGAGGGTTATGTTGGCCTCACAAAATGTGTTTGGAAGTATTGCTTCTTCAATTTTTTGGAAGACTTTGAGTAGAATAGGAACCAAGTCTTCTTTGAATGTTTGATAGAATTCACTAGTATAACCGTCTGGGCCTGGACTTTTATTTCTGGGGAGGTTTTTAATAGTTTTTTCTATTTCCTCCCTGCTGATTGGTCTGTTTAGGCTTTCTGTTTCTTCATGACTCAGTCTAGGAAGGTTGTATTGTTCTAGGAATTTATCCATTTATTCTAGATTATTGTATTTGGTGGCATATAGTTTTTCATAGTATTCTACAATAATTCTTTGTATATCTATGATGTCTGTGGTGATCTCTCCTCTTTCATTTTGGATTTTATTTATTTGAGTTCTTTGTCTTTTTTCCTTGGTGAGCTTGCCAAGGGTTTGTCAATTTTGTTGATCTTTTCAAAGAACCAGCTCCTTGTTTTACTGATTTTTTTCTATAGTTTTTCTGTTCTCTATTTCGTTTATTTCTGCTCTGGTTTTTATTATCTCCTTTCTTCGGCTGATTTTGGGTTGTCTTTGTTCTTCTTTTTCTAGTTCCTTAAGGTGTGAAGTTAAGTGGTTTACTTCGGCTCTCTCTTGCTTGTTCATATAGGCCTGAAGTGATATGAACTACCCTCTTATTACTGCTTTTGCTGCATCCCAGAGATTCTGATATGTCGTATTTTCATTTTCATTAGTCTGTATATATCTTTTGATCTCTGCGCTTATTTCTTCTTTGACCCATTCATTTTTTAGAAGTATGTTGTTTAGTTTCCACAATTTTGTGGGTTTTTCCCCCTCTTTTTTACAGTTGAATTCTAGTTTCAAGGCTTTATGATCAGAGAATATGCTTGGCACAATTTCAATTTTTTTAAATTTGCTGATATTGTCTTTGTGGCCCAACATATGGTCAATTCTTGAGAATGTTCCATGTACACTAGAGAAAAATGTATACTCTGTCGCTTTGGGATGAAGTGTCCTGTAGATGTCTATCATATCCAGTTGTTCTAGTATTTCATTTAAGGCCACTATATCTTTATTGATTCTCTGTTTGGATGACCGATCTAGAGCCGTCAGCGGTGTATTGAGGTCTCCAAGTATGATTGTATTTTTGTCAGTTTTTATTTTAAGGTCAATAAGTAGCTGTCTTATATATTTTGGTGCTCCTTGGTTTGGTGCATATATATTAAGGATTGTTATGTCTTCTTGATTCAGTGTCCCCTTAATCATTATGAAATGGCCATTTTTGTCTCTGAGTACTTTTTCTGTCTTGTAGTCAGCATTATTAGATATGAGTATTGCTACACCTGCTTTTTTTTGGGTGTTGTTTGCTTGGAGTATTGTTTTCCAGCCTTTTACTTTGAATTTGTTTTTATCCTTGTTGCTTAGATGAGTTTCTTGTAGGCAGCATATAGTTGGATTTTCTTTTTTAATCCATTCTGCTACTCTGTGTCTTTTTATTGGTAAGTTTAATCCATTTACATTTAGTGTAATTATTGACACTTGTGGGTTCCCTACTGCCATTTTATAAATTGCTTTCTGTTAGTTTTGTATCTAGTTTGATTCTTCTCTTTTGTTTTTCTATCATTTGTTTTTGTTTGTTTGTGTTCCATACTTCTTTCCTCTGTTGCTACCTTTTTTAAGTCAAGTGTTTTTGTGGTGGTTTTTTCAAGGGTGGTTATCATTAAGTAATGAAAAGGGTACCTACCATAATCATTGTAGTACCCTTTCTTGTGAGTATTTCTGCACTTCATCGTCCTTTGCTACTGTTAATCTTCATCCTTTCTCCCCTTTTTTTTTTCTTTTGTTGTCACAGTTTAAGTTTGGTTTTATTGTTTTCTTGGTGGAGCTGTTACTTGTGGTTATGTTTTCTTTTGTTCTTTGAATCTGGTTGGAAAACCCCCTTTAGTATTTCCTGGAGTGGGGGCTTTCTGTTGATAAATTCTCTCATCTTTTCTGTATTTGTGAATGTTTTTATATCTCCTTCATACTTGAAGGATAGCTTTGATGGGTATAGTATTCTTGGCTGAAAGTTCCTCTCTTTCAGGGCTTTAAATATTGGGGTCCACTCTCTTCTAGCTTGTAGAGTTTCTGCTGAGAAATCTGATGATAATCTAATAGGCCTTCCTTTATATGTTGTATTCTTCTTTTCCCTGGCTGCCTTGAGAATTTTTTCTTTGTCATTGGTTTGTTTCATCTTCATTATGATGTGCCTTGGAGTGGGTTTGTTGTGGTTAAGAAAACTTGGTGTTCTGTTTGCTTCTTGAATTTGAGGCTTTAATTCTTTCCACAGGCTTGGGAAGTTCTCATCTATTATTTGTTTGAGTATATTCTCCATTCCATTTTCTTTCTCTTCTCCCTCTGATATACCTATTATTCTTATGTTATTCTTTCTGATGGAGTCAGACAATTCCTGTAGGGCTTTCTCGTTTTTTATTATTTTTGAGTCTCTTTCTTCTTCTCTCTGTTGTGCCTCAATTTGCTTTTCTTCTATTTCACTGATCCTGTCTTCTATCTGGGCTGTTTTATTAGTTAAGCTTGTTACCTCATTTTTCAGCTCTTGAATTGAGTTTTTCATTTCTGTTTGATTTGTTTTATAGTTTTAATTTCCTTGGTAATATATTCTTTGTGATCATTGAGTTGTTTTCTGATTTCCCTAAATTGCCTTTCTGTGTTTTCTTGTATATCTCTGAGTATTTTTAAGATTTCTATTTTAAATTCTCTGTCATTTGGCTCCAAGGCTTCCAATATGTTAAATCTTTTCTCCATAGATTTTTCCACATCTATTTGTGTTACCTCTCTGTCTTTTGTATCCATAATGTTCGATTTCCTTTTTCTTATTGGCATCTGAAGGTGGTCTTGATGATAGTATTAATTGGAATTAATAAAAAATAAAAAGGAAAAAAAAAGAAAAAAGGAAAACACTCCACAAAAAAAAGTAATAATTTATTATTTCCCCCTTTTTTCTTTCTTCTCTTCCCCTCCTCTCACCTCCTTAGGGAAATATTGTGATGACCTGTGAATTATATTATGCTAAATGGAACAAAAACTGCCTATAATGGAGGGCCTGATTTGGGGTGAAGAGTTCAAGGGGCAAAAAAGGGAGTAGGGACCTACTAAATACAAAAAAAAAGGGGGGGGGGAGAAAATCTTAGACAAGCATAAAATGATTTGCTTGTAAGTGATGGTCGTCTAAGAGATATAATGAGAGGGATGAGAGGGAAACAGAAAAAAGGAGAGAAAACACAATAATTAAAAAAAATAAAAATAAAAATAATAAGTAAAAATCTGTTGTATTAAGTGGAGCGAAGACTAAATACAATGGAGACTTTGGGTTGGGAGAAATGCTAGTGAGTTAAAAAAGCAATGTAAAAAGTGCCCAAAATGCCACAAAAACAAACAAATAGAGGAAAACCAAGAACAAAAGCAGAAGAAAAAAAAAGAACAACAACAACAAAAAAAACCCCCACAAAATCTTGAGTCCCAAATTAAATAATTTGTTCGTGATTGAGGCTTAAATGGGAGGAAAAGTAAAAGGAGAAAAGAAGAAATGAATAGAAAGGAAAAAAGAAGAGTAAGAGAGAAACGAAGGAAAAAAAAAGGAAAGGAAAAAAAAAACAAAAGGGGAGAGAGTGAGAGTTAAGGGTTTTGGAGTGTAAAAGGAGAGTTAGGATGAAGAAAAGAAATAAAATGTAACACTCATGGGTAGTGTAGTTCAAGAAAAGGGTAGCATAAGATGGGCAGAGAGTAAAAGGACCAAGGTGGAAGAAATAGAAATAATAATAAAGGCAATAAGATAGAAGAAAGAAACAACAACAACAAAGAATTAGTGGAACAAGTTATAAAGTCTGTGGATTTTTCTTGATTTTGAGAGGTTAACTTCTTCCTTTTTTCTTTTCTCCCCCTCTTCCTGGTCAGTGACTCTGTACCCCAGGTTCTGCCCCTGTGTCACTCTTAGGTAGGAATTTGCAGTTGATGGGATTCTATGGCAATGTCATATAATTGGCTTTAGTCTCGCTGGTAGTCAAGGCTTGTTGGCGTTTGCAAAGTCCAACAATGAGAGAGTTTGCTTTCCTGGAGTCTCTTTCCTAGTCTCCCCTTCCTGAATTAGCAGCCTGGTGATCCAGCTATGAGGCTGCCACTGCTTCTGTCTGGGGAGTAAGAGGCTCAAAGAGCTGGGAAATCCCCACTCTATCCTCACTCAGCGAAAGGCTCTGGGTAAGGCTCTGGCAGTCAGAGCCTCCAGCGTAATCAGGTGGGGCTGGGAGTCAATTGTTGTCAAGGTGACTGTTCAGCGCCTATCATTCAGTTGGACCACTCAACCCAGGCTTTCCACACTTTGTAGCCTGTTTTGGTTGGGAAGAAGAAGCACTAGTCGCTGTTTGCTTTATGGATCTTAATATCTGCCAAGTCCCTCTTGTTAGGTATATCCCTGAATATGGAGGCTCTGTCAATCAGAAGTTGCCCCCGCCCCTTTAGCGAAAGGCACTGAAAAATATCCCGCCTCTTGTCTTGGATCGCTGAACTGGGAGAGATCTTATCAATTAGAGCCCTGTGGGTGCGTAGATTTCGTGGGTCAAGCTAATTTCAGTGATTCGATCCGCAGCTGTGCTCCAGAAAGTATTTCAGGTTGTCTGCGCGCCCCTCCCCCCAGCGCTTGATTGTTAGCTTGAATGGCTGGGTGAGGTGCCCCGCCCACGGAGAGAATCTCCTGACTAGGAAAGACAGCCTTGGCGCCCCTCCTGGAACTGGGCTAGGGGCGCGTGCGTGCGCAGTTTCTTGGCACGCCAGTGGCCAGGGACCGCGGGGCGCGCGGGGTTTCTCCGCACTCCGGTGTCCAGGGACCGCGGCACGGGGCGCGAGCGCAGTTTCTCAGCACGCCAGTGGACAGGGACCACGGCATGGGGCGCGCGCGTGGTTTCTCAGCACGCCAGTGGACGGGGACCGCGGCAGGGGGCATGCGCGGGGTTTCTCCGCATGCCAGTGGCCGTGGCCGGGGACCGCGGCACGGCACGGGGCGCGCGCGTGGTTTCTCAGGGTATGCTGGGGCGGCCGCCAGTGCCCAGGCTGCCGTCCCGAGTGTGGGCGGGCAGCTGCACGTGTGGGTTGACTCACCACAGGTGTACTCTCTCCTCAGCAACAGTCCTTTTGCTTTCAGTGTGTGTGTGGAACTCCGGAATGCTCCAAGGATAAATTTTTCTGTTTCTAGTTGATAAATTTGTTGAGATTTTGGGGAGATCTGTCGGACGCGCTGCTCACGGCGCCATTTCCATGATGTCCAGAGCTTAGTCTTAAACTAAGGCCTAGGCTGTAAGGATTTTGTCAGCTTACAGCCTGTCTCCTATAGTGGTCCAACTATAACTGTCTCTCATTTACATGATGAATTTATTTTTCAATAAAAAAATTTGAACTTTAAATATATACATGCATTAACGTTGGAATAACTGTTTAAGATTCTTGCCAATTCTGGTGATGCCTTATGTCGGCATAATAGTTCAGAAATGTTCTTGGTGACCTTGGAAACAGACTAAGAAACTATTCTAAGTTGAATGCAAGACAGTTCCTCTGGGAGTATCTACCTCCCATTTGCCATGCTTGAAATTCTCTGAGATTGTATTTTAGGAACTCCTGTTTATTCCAGACTTGTTATTGTTTTTCCTTATTTTGTGAGCAAAGGCATTTTTAAAAAAATATTTTAATTAACCACCACTTTTCAACATTTTTGTCTTCCATGATGTGCATTGTGAGTCAGGTCTGTATTCTAACTCCAAACCTGGTTTTTTACCTGAGAAGTCAAAGACTGTTTTAATTCTGGGAATCTAAGTGTATATTGAGATAATAAATTACTGGGTCAGGTTCTGCCAGATGAGTAAACTCTTTCAAGTATAACTGGAAACCTTGGTCCCCTAATGGCTTCAAAAATTAAACACACCTCTAAAAAACACTTACCTTGAACTCAGTGCATTGCCAATTTGCCCCAAGGGATCCACTGGGGTGTAGCACCTGAAAGTCTCTTCTAATAATGGCTGAAATGTAGACTTGCACTCGGATGGTATTTGTGATTATCTCAGTTCAGTAAACTGCAAACCTGATTATTCTCCCAATTAAAACAGCAGTGGTTGCCTATTTCTCAGCAAGACACATGGAGCCTCAACAGGGTCTTGAATGACCAAGATTTCATTTCTTTCTCAGAATATTTTATACGATTCAGTAATCAGTAAAATTGGTTCTTCTACAATGGTCTCCTCTGTCATTAGTGAGAATTAGCAAAGTCCTATTGCCTTAAAAAAATAAAGCAGTCTATTACTGTGAATGAACTTGCTTCTTTGTGTGTGAAGACTTCTTTTAATTTTAAGGAGGGCTTTTATGCTTTTGTGTTGTGAATTTAATCACCATTTCATGAGGTTTATCCTTGTCCAGGAGGAAAAAAAATCAATCTTTCATTAAATCTAGGAGACCCAAAATTGTGCTTACATAAAGGACTGCAGACTTATCATCTATGGGGCGTCCAG
This sequence comes from Saccopteryx bilineata, assembly GCF_036850765.1. Lineage (NCBI taxonomy): Eukaryota > Metazoa > Chordata > Mammalia > Chiroptera > Emballonuridae > Saccopteryx > Saccopteryx bilineata. Next base: position 104,750,872 of record NC_089490.1, read on the forward strand.
GGAAATGCTGCCCCCCACCAATGCCTATACTCCATACATGTGCATTAATATTTTTTGTAAGGAAGTACCATGTATATATATTTAAAGTTTTAAACAAGTACACCAATGTTAATTTTCCCAAGGCAGCTTCTTGGGTTGTGGATTTGAATATATTTGAACTCAAATCTTGCATGCATTAAAATGTAACCCCTGCATTCTGGAATGACTTCAATCACAGAGGCTGGGAAGTGGTTATGATCATCCCCCTCAGCATCCATGTTACCTGTTGCTTCCTGGTGGGCTTGAACTTCAAATGTCAAGTCAAATATATATATTGTGAGTGTGTGTGTGTGTGTGTGTGTGTGTGTTAGGGCTGTGAGTAGAGAGGAAGAAGAGAATAGCACAGCAACCTGAGATGACAAACATCAGTAGTACAATGACAAGAACCAAACCCTGGAATCAGTTCAAACCCCAGTTTTGTCACTGACCTACTGTGCTACATTGGGTATGTTCACCAGATGACCTTGGCTCTCTAGATGTAAAATGGACAGGATACTTCATACATGCAGTAATTGAGAGGATTCTTGATAATGTGCTTATCTTTTAGTAGGTGCATTAGTTAGTTTTTAACCATATAACAAACCACCCTAAACTGGAAAGCATAAAAAAATTTGTTTTCTCATGATTCTGAAACTTAGTGATTTAGACTGAGCCATTCTGGTCTTGGCTAGACCTCCACATGCATCTGCCAACAGCCCTGTTTCTGCTGTGTTGGGGGTGCCCTGTCTCTCCTCCTATGCTTTCTTATCCTCCATCGGTCAGTGCAGACCTGTTCCTTTGGTGGAGACAGGGCTCCTAGGGAGCAGACAGACAGGTCTTTGAGAACTGAGCTTGTAACTGGCACAATGTTATGTCCACCATGTTTTATCAGCTAAAGCAAGTCACAAGGAAAACCAAAATTCAAGGAAAGGAGAAATAAATATCAATTCTCAAAAAAAAAAAAAATCTGCAAAGTCATATTGCAAAGGGCACAGATATAAGGCGGTCATCAATGCAATCGGTACACTATTGTTATAATCTTCATAAGGGAAGCATGCAATTCTGAGATAACCACTAGGTGTGTGATGGATTGTGGCTAAAGCTACAGGGATACACATCTGCTCCTTGGAGTAAAGTAGAGAGGGATATGAAACTGTTTGTTTTTGTAAACAAAATAATATTGGAACACAGCTACACCCATTTGTTGACATAGTACCTATAGTTACTTTCACAGTTCAGTAGTTGCAACAAAGATGATATGGCCTATAAAGTCTAAAATACTTACTCTCTGGTCTTTTACAGAAAGCATCTGCTCTAGAGCTTCACTACTCCAAATGTTGTCTGTGGGCCAGCAGGTTTAGCTTCACCTGAGAACTTTGGCAATGCAGAATCTCAGATCTACTGTATCAGAAGCTGCATTTTAATAAGGGAACTAGGTAATGCACATCAAAGTTCGATCAATGCTAGACTAGAGAGCCACTACACTACTTGGACACAATATGAGGAGTATAAGGGTCTTAGTGATGGTTACTGAAGAGATAAGATAGACCCCGTCTAAAGGCCCAACAACAGTTATTTGTTTCTTTGGGAGCCAGGCTGGTTCCTGAGCTGATTTCAAGAGCTCTGTCCATCTTTGGCAGGGGTCAGGTTCTTAATCTAGGGATACAGAGGGGAACGCAGGCTCCATGAGTGCAGACTGGTGAAAATGAGGCTGGTTACATCAACTAGGTAAATCTAAACTCTCTTTTTTGAAGAACCATAAGAGGTGGAACAGGGAAATAGCCAGGAGCATTATCTGAATCAAGGTGGGAGAAGCCAGTTCTGTAAGCTGTTGGGTTAAAAAAGGATAAGGGAAGCATGCAATTCTGAGATAACCACTAGAACTGTAGGTGTTGGACATGACTAGCAGCTGAGTCTTGTAGGACAATTGAGACTGGGCCTCTGTACCTGCTCTTGGGAGGGTGGTTGAGTCTTTGCACTATTTGTCTACTTGGGATTTTACTTTTTTGCACATGGAGAGTTTCTATGAGGCTACAAATGGACATTCTGTAAACTGGTATATAATAAAACCTTCCTTGTGAATTTCTTATAAGAATTGAGTTAATTCACATAAAGGCTTAAAAGTTACCTATTGTTACAATCTTCATCATCATCATCATCATCATCATCATCATCACTATTTGAACAACAACCAAAAAGTCATTAGAAGACCAGGTAGATCTTAGAATCAGTTTTGGTCCTTGATTACCTCTTAATTTTCATTCCTGGCTGATCTCTTCTCTCTGCACCACTCTCAGGATGCCTTTCTCTTTCTACAAATCAACTTATTCTTCTTCTGTATGGGACTTCTGGTCTCTCACAATTTTAATTTGCAAACATCCTTGACTTGCCATGCTAAGAGTCACCCCTCACCTGCAGTTATGCTGTCAGTGAGAAAATTGCTTTATGTTTCCTATCATGAGATAACCTGATAGATCTCTTTGGTCATATGTGGTTAGCTAACCAGCCTATGATTGACTCCCCATGGGTCAAATATTTATCTCTGGTCTAGGCAGCTATGTCTGGGTGAGGATGGATGATTCTCCTTGGAAAAGGGTGTATGTAGGACATGTATTGAGGTTTGGTCTTCTCAGTACTCTTTCAGACCACGTTGGTCCGGGGAAGAAGACCCTGAGAATGCAGATGGCAAAAGCTGTTGCCTTATCATCAAGATGAAGGTAGAAACTGGAGACAAAGTGTTCCTGAACTACTTCTTGCTGGAGACTGGTTGAGATTCCAGTTTGGAAGGACTATGAAAAGAAATCAGGAGAGATATCCCCTCCCATAGCCATGGCTCAATTGGTTTGAATATATTGGCCCCAGGCACTGAGGATGACTCGATGGAGCCTTTGCCTCAGGCACTAAAAATAGCTCAGTTGCCAGCATGGCCCTAGATGGGCAAAGCATTGGCCCCAGATGGGGTTGCTGGGTGGATTGTAGTCAGAGAGCATGCGGGAGTCTGTCTCAATCTAGCCTCTTCTCGCTTGGAAAAGAAGATAAAAAAGAAACCAGCAGAAGTAAGGAAAAAGCTAAGTCACCAGTGAAAACAACTCTGAAAACTTGACATTTAACCCATAAATAGTTATGGATCTTCCAGCATCATTGAGCATCTACCTGTGCTTATAATAGTATAATTATCATTATTATTACAAATATCAACATTTACTGGGTGTTACCAAGTGATAGACAATAAGAAAAATCCTTAACACGCATTTCTTATTTAAACCTTATAACAATTCTGGTTCAGATAGTGAGATCGTCAAAACGTGTCACAGCTCATATGGCCAACACACCCACCAATCTGAACAGATGCCAATCACAAACATCAAGTAAAACCATACAAAGCTGGATTTCATAACAGCTCTAGATGTAGCTTTTATTGTCACCATGAGTAAATGAGGAAACTAAGACACAGAAGGAAAGACACATGCTGGTGAGTCATGGTGCTGGATTTGTGAAATCTAGGCATCTAATTTCATAGTTCTCACATCCTTACCTGAAAAATCTGAAGTTTGGAAGAGTCATACAGTCATACTTGTTCCTGAATTTACAGAGTTGAAGTAATGGTAAACCCAAGGGCTACAAGAGTAGCTGGACTGTGTCAGAGCCTACAGCACTTTTTATATATATAATGCCAGGATAATTGTGTTTATGTCCCAGGATAACAGGAATGCTAATCAATTCTTACTCCAAGACTCACTTCAAGAATGACACTTTCTTTGCAATCTTTCTGGCTGTAAGGTTATCGCTGCCCTGCTCCATACACAGAATTAGTCACGTCTTCCTTGGTATCAGAAGCACTTTGGACATACCTCTGTCAAAGTATTTTTTATAGTACATTGAATTTATGTACATTTGCTCAAGAACTGTGACTTTTTTTTTTTTTACTTTATGTGCTAGGTATCTAATATAACATTTGGGACATAATAGATGCCCTGCACATGTTTAATTAAAGAATAAATGAATGGCTGACATAAATTGCTGATGATAGAATGTTATGTTCTTATATCATTCAAACATTGTAAAGAGATAGTCACATAAAGTCACCAAGATAAAATCAACTATCTAATAAAATTTCTATTACATTTATTATTTATTCATTAATTTATTATTACAGTTTGTTATATTATTCAAATAATGATCAAATTTATTGATAAGAATTATAAAAATCATTTCATCTCAAGATACACCATGGCATTGTTTTAAAATCTCCATGAAAAATAGTTGCTTTGTTTAAAAACAAAAAATATCACTGTATTAGGTGTTTCTCCGTGAGTCTTGGTTCCCATGTCCCTGACTTTCTTTTTCTCCACCCCATAACATCACACAGAACTAAGATGCTGCTTCATTTAGAGAGATTCCATTTTAATGGATTAGTCATTTGCCTAATGGAGCTGGCCTTTCTTGTTTGGAAAGCAAACATATTGAAGAGTAAATACAACTGAACAGATCAAGTAACCACGTCCATCCGGGTGGTTGCACCTGCCATTCAGATCACTTTCCATGGGCAATTTGAAAAATATCTGGCAAATTTCTCTATTTACTTTCTGAAGGTTTAATAGACAGAACAGTGGAACATGAGTTCAGAAATCTGGGTCACAGCCAAGACTCCTGATCTTAAGAGCAGTGTGACTGTTGGCTGGTCACTTTTTTCTCTGGGTCTCATTCTCCTTGTCTTCAAGAGAGGGTTGGGCCAAATTACCTCTGAGAGTCTTTCTGATCTTAAAATTCTACACTTATTCATTAAATAAGTATTCATTCAAGACCCACTCTGTGTCAACCACTCTGCAAGGCATTGTGGCAGACACATAGGTGCAGACAACATGGCTTCTGCCCTCTCAGGACTTGAACCTAACAGAAAAACAAATATAGAATCAAGACATAGTGAGGGAAGCCTTTTTCCATGGTAGAGGTGTCTTTTACTCTTCCTTCTCCTTCATTTGGCTCATGGAGTTTTAACTACTATTTCACATCTGAGAACATGAATCATACAGATTCTTTAAGCTCTTGCCTCTCTAACAAGACAACAAAGGAACTAATTGTAAGCCTTCTTCTCATAAGCTTTCCAAATTCAGCAGTGGAGCCCAGTTCTGAGACCTAACTATTCTGAGATGAGAAAATACAAAGACAATATAAACTGTACTTCTGCTTAACCTCAATTCATTTCTTTCAGTTGTGCTATGAGGATTTTCTAGACTTCATTTCAGTCTTCATTTTTAAAGCAGAGACTATTGGATAATAGCTAAGTTGGGTCCTTTATATTTATATAATCCAAGCAATCTCTCTCTTTTTTATAGTAGTAGCTTGTACAGAAAAGTTCATCAAATAGCTTATAAAATATATTTTAAATATATTGACACACTTCAGTCTGTCTTTATGTTGTTTATGAAAATTTCTAAATTATTTCTTCTTTCTGCCAAAAAAAAGTACTAAAAGGTTTCTAAACACCTAAATTCTAATTTTTGAGAAGTCATTTTATCCCACCAACCATCTGCAAAAAGAAATATGCATCAAATGTGCATGCACAGGATATTGCCACTCTAACATTTGGAATAGAAATACGTGGCAATCAATTTGGGTTAGGTGATTACATATCTTTTTTAAGAAATAATAAACAATGTTTTAATAGCTATTTTGGAGAAAAAACAATATATGGAAATCCAAATTTATACAAAAGACATATTTGTGATTATTCACCTTTTAAAAAGATTCACAAAAATAATATTTAATATTAAATATTTCTAATATATTGAAAGGAAGTTTGTTAATATAAATTCTTAGATCTAATTGTAGTGAAACTTATCCATTATGGAAATCATGACCTCCAGTAGTATATTATTATACTTTTATTTTACTACTTGTCATTTACTGTCATATAATCATAATAAAACTCTCTAGATTTCTATAGGAAATCATTGACTACCTAATGTTATGAAAAATCTTACTATAAATGCATTTGCAATTAAGTAAAGATGGGAAAATAAAATTTTGTAAAGACAAGTCGTTGTCAAATGTTCCCATGTCACAGTCTCTGCAAAAATGTTCATAATATTATTTTTATAATCATTAAAATAATTGCAATTAGATAGTCAGGAAATAATGCACTGTCTTCTTCAGTGTCCTATCATTTGAATTTTTTATTTTATTTTTTTTATTAAGAAAGAGAAAGAGTTTGTATTTGTCCTGACTGGGGATCATATTGGGACTATGCTTGAACCAACTAAGCTACCCAGCAGGGTCCATTTGCATTTTTTAAAATCTGTCTGAAAAACATATTAATATTATAATTACACATATAATGATTTACCTTGCTCTTCTCATAGGTAGTAAATATCTCCTTTTGTTAGCAAACCCTATTCATGATAAGCTTAACAATATACATTAAAATTATCTTTAGTCACTAGATTTAATTATATGAAAATGCTTAAGTATGACCTCTTTTTCCAGGTCTGTAAAGGGCATGGTAAAATTACTTGTGTTTTCTTAGAAAAATTAATGTTATCCTGGCAATGCTAGAAAGGGAAGAAAGGAAAATAAATGTGTAATATCATCAGAAAGAGGCACTTCAGGGCAGTGTCTTTCAGGGCTGGTTGCACTTCAGAATTACTGGGGAGCGTTAACAATCCCATTGCAGAGGCTACGTCCTATCCCAATTTAATCAGCACCTCCGGGGGTACGTCTGCTACAGCTCTCAAGATTGGTTTCAATGCAGGACTAAGGTGAGCACTGGGGCTAGAAGGTGGCCAAGAGGAAGAAAGAATGTGATCTCTGACTGCCTTCATGTTTCTCATTTCCAGTAGATCACCTTTCTGATGTTACCAAATAAAACATTCAGCCATAGGATCTTTTGGTCTCAAAAATCCTACCACCCAGTCCCTGGCCTGCTGGGTGTTTGGGCTGATGTCAACCTAATAATGACTAGTCTAGTGAAGAACTGAAGCCCTTTGAGAAGATGATGTGGGCTTTCTGCTACAAGTATGTACTCCACCAGCATGGATCCCCTGGGAGGTCATCTGCTTAATGTGGCTTGGTCCATGGGTAACTTGGCCCATGCATAGATGCTTAGATGAGGGTAGTGTTAGTATCTACTCCATGTCCTATAGGAATCTTCCCATATTTTCAGTCTTGGCCCCTGAAGACCTGTTCTGATGATCATCTGTCAAGTCCAGGTATACCTTTCTATGTGAGCAATGCCCAGGATTCTATGAAAAAAGAAAATGGATGTGAAAAATTCCTAAGTTCGTTTCAAGGCAGAATTCTGATCCACCATTGTGCTATAGCCATATAAAGCCATACTCTGAATGACTACATAGAAAATGTCCCTTCTTTGTTATCCTGTCTTCAAGACCACAAATCTAACTTATTTTCTACTTGGATACAATGCATTTTCACTTTCTTTTCTCTTTTTTTAATTGATTTTAATTTATTGTGTTTACATAGATTCTAGTGTTGCCCCAATGCATCAACCCTCCCCTGTAATCCCCTCAACATCTCCTTTACCTCCCTCCTCATACCACCCTCCCTCTTTCCTGTCAGATTTATCCTATCCTATCATCCCCTTTTTCTCTGTTCTCTTTTCCTCTGGTCCCTTTGATCTCTCCTCTGTCTCAATTCCGTTCTCAGTTCACATTGTTAATTGGATTCCTCAAATGAGTGAGGTCATAAGATATTTTTCTTTTTCTGCCTGGCTTATTTTGCTTAACATAATAGTTTCCATGTCCATCTATGTTGTCGCAAAAGGTAAGATTTCCTTCTTTTTCTTGGCCTCATAATATTCCATTGTATATATGTAGCATTGCTTTTTAATCCACTCGTCCACGGACAGACACTTGGGCTGTTTCCAGATCTTCGCTATTGTGAACAATGCTGCCATAAACATGGGGGTGCATTTCTCCTTTTGAAACAGTGGTATGGTGTTCTTGGGGTAAATTCCTAAAAGTGAGATAGCTGGGTCAAAAGGCAGTTCGATTTTTAATTTTTTGAGGAATCTCCACACTGTTTTCCACAGTGGCTACACCAGTATGCATTCCTACCAGCAGTGCAGGAGGGTTCCCTTTTCTCCACATCCTTACCAGCACTTATTCTGTGTTGTTTTGTTGATGAGTATCATTCTGACTGGTGTGAGGTGATATCTCATTGTGGTTTTAATTTGCATTTCTCTAATGATTAATGATGTTGAGCATTTTTTCATATGCTTATTGGCCATCTGTATGTCCTCGTTCAATGCAATACCAATTAAAATACCAATGAAATACTTCAAAGATATAGAACACATATTCCAAAAATTTATATAGAACCAAAAAAGAACACGAATAGCCTCAGCAATCTTGAAAAGGAAGAATAAAGTGGGAGGTATCACACTTCCTAATATCAAGTTATACTACAAGGACATTGTATTCAAGACAGCTTGGTATTGGCATAAGAACAGGCATATAGATCAATGGAACAGAACAGAGAACCCAGAAATAAACCCACATCTTTATGGACAACTGATATTTGACAAAGGAGGTAAGAGCATACATTGTAGTAAAGACAGCCTCTTCAACAAATGGTGTTGGGAAAAATGGACAACTACCTAACAGAAATGAAATTAGACCACCAACTTACACCATTCACAAAAATAAACTCAAAATGGATAAAAGACTTAAATGTAAGCCATGAAACCATAAGCATCTTAGAAGAAAACGTAGGCAGTAAGCTCTCTGACATCTCTTGCAGCAATATATTTGCTGATTTATCTCCACGGACAAGGGAAATAAAAGGATAAACAAATGGGACTATATCAAACTAAAAAGCTTTTGCGCAGCTAAAGACAATAAGAACAGAATAAAAAAAAACTACACAATGGGAGAACATATTTGACAATACGTCTGATAAGGGGTTAATAACTAAAATTTATAGAGAACTTGTAAAACTCAACACCTGGAAGATAAACAATCCAATAAAAAAATGGGCAAAAGAAATGAATAGACATTTCTCCAAAGAGGACATACAGATGGCCACTTTCTTTTCTCATTGCACTTCTTACCCTCTTTCATGTCACGAACATCTTCTTCATTTACTTGTAGGGATTTATCCAGTGTGTCAGGATCCACCATCCACTGATATTCCTGCTACATTACCAGAATACATAAACCTCTCAGTGGGTCTTTATTTGAGATGATTACAGAAGGAAATATGTTATTTCATCTTTTAAAAGAACATATTTAATAGTAAGCAGCAAACAAGCAAAGGAAAAAGGATATTTCCACCAAGCATCAGAGACAAATATAATCAATAAATGTCTAAAATGAATAGAATTAAGTATTTCTGGAGGACTGATAAAAAAGTGAATTTTTAAAACTTGAGCCTCACTACAAGAGCATTAAAAATATCTCATACTATTATCTTGTAATAAGAAAAATTAATCATAAACAGAAACTGGAAAACTTGACTAGTAAAGAGATTCAGTAGTGGTTATTTGCTATACAACCTTTGGCAAGACTATTAAGCTCTCTTAGCTCCAGTTTTTTGCTGTTTTTTTTTCTTTTTTGCACCTGAACAATGATAATAATTCTCCAAGGATATAATAGCTTCACAGAGGAACTCAAGCTATGGAGTCAGAAAGATGGGTCCTTGAATTCCACTTTTGTTAAATAGTAGCTGAGCAATCATGGGCAAGTTAATTAATTCTGAGCATCACATTTTTCATATGAAAAAAAAGAGTGAAAAAAATCCCTCATATTGAGAGTTATGTAAAAGATTAATGAAATAACATGAATAAAGTGTCTAGTTAAGTGCTGGAAGGACTTTAAGCACTTTATTATTGATATTATTATTTCTCATAAACTTGCAAGCTACTGTAAAGATTAGTAATTGTAAGAACCAAAAAAAAGAACCAAATATTGGGCTGGAAGTTCCCAATTTGTTCCATAAATATTTGCTGAGCCTTGATTCATAGAATCTACTGTGGAGAAATAACAAATCAATGTATACAATATTATTTTGTCCTCAATAGTAGATTAGGTGAGACATAGGCCACATATACATGTAACTATTGGATTAGGCAGTATGTTGGCAATTAAATAGCTAATACTTGGACAGACCAAGTACTTTAAAACAGTAGAAGAGGTATTTCCAGATAATACAATTCAAAGACTAGAAGTAAAAGGTGGCCTTTGAGTCAAACCTTGAAGTTGGATGGGCCAAAATGTGAGTGAAGGATATCCAGGTTAGGGAGTTGTGAATTAGCCAATAAAGAAGCCAAAGTAATGGACATAGTTTATTCAATTTGGTCAGAGTTCTGACAAAACAGAAGTGATCAGCAGTAATTTGATTGCTAACCAACTGCTGTAAGTCTTTCTAAAAGTGTCCATTTGAGTCAAGCTTACAGATTCAAAGTAAATCCAAAATAAAGTAAGTTTTTAAAAGCCAAAACATAAAAACATTCTAAGTAACTCTGAGAAATGGTCGTTTAAGAACACTTGGGGCCCAAAGATGTCATGTGATTGAGGATATCAACTGTCTTGATACCAAATGAAATCAGTTCATCAGTTTCTTTTAAAGAACATAACTGGAAATCAAAGTGACTTTTACTGAGGGAAGTTTCACTGGATAAACATTTGCAATAAATTAATTTACCTATTTAGCAATTCTATTTTAAGACGGCAGGATTTAATGAATTTGGAAGAACACCAAAATATATTCAAATAATCTTATGCCATATGACTATGTACCATATGTGATCAAACTTAATTAAACTGATTTTTTTAAAAAAAGAAAGAAAAGATGTCACTGTTTGCCTACAGTGTGGATATAACCCTTGGAACCTAAACTTTCCAAACATTGGGAGTGAAGTTGTAAAAGTAGTTCAACCGTGCAAAGATTTAATATCTTTTTAAAGACATGGACCTGGGAGAAAGGGATTATCTGTTCATATGGTCAGAGTAAACAACCCACTTTGGGGCCCAACAGATGGAGGCTTTGAATCTGGGGAAGAGAAAGCAGAGAAGAATATCAATTCAGAGATTAAAATGACCCTTTGGACTATATTCTTAAAAACTTTCTTAGTCAGTGTGAGCCCAGAGACCCATTATTACAGATATTAGAGAACATGAAATCCTCTGGGTCTGGAATTTCTCAGTCGATATTATTTATTTTTCAATAGGTATGTTTGATTTTTAATATTACAGTTAATTTGGTAAAAACTGAATTAAGACAATCATGTTTTGTTTTTTCTAGTTTCAATTATTTTAGTTAATATTTTCTCTGGCTAAACTATGCTTTGCAAGAAACAAAAAACGTTTATGAGCTTTAAAAAAAGAACCAACTATAAAATGAACATTTAATGAGAAATTTCAAGCCCATGATTTTTTAACTTGTTCAAATGAAGGCTTCTTTCTCACTGGCACAAGTACCATTTCTCAAAAAAAAAATGTTATCAATAGTCTCATCATGTTAATATTTTGAGTTAATATTTAATGAAATGATATTGAGAAACTGTACTAGAAATGTAAATATTGTAATAGAAGATAGCCTAGTGTCTTGCCATGTCTCAGATTCATTCTCACTTGAAAAATAAAGCAAAAACAAACATTTTATTTGTTCCAGACACCATAAAACAATTTAAGCCCTGATGAAAAAAAATCCGTATAATATTTTATATTCATTGTAAGTCAAAGAAAATTTTACATTATGAGTTTATCATCAATTAAGACAGTATTTCTTGTACTATTCCAAAAACGTAACTATTCATTATTCCATTCAGGGATAAATGTTTAAGTGCTGTGCGGTTGGAATGAGAGAGCTGAAAGAAAGCTTTGATTCTCTAGTTCCCATGAATATTCTTCAGCCAGTCTTGTCCTTCCTACTCCCACCCAATGACTTCCTCCTTTCTGGTGAGTTCTCCTCCCTTTAAGATTAATTTAACCCATCACCTTCTCTAGAGCACCCTCTCTGATTGTTTCTTGACCACTCTGTATATATCTCTAGTAGTTGGACTTAGCTATACTGATTGAGAATGAAAAGCTTGTTTTAAAATGAGTGTGCACCCATAACTAAAAGAATCAAGACTTAATTATAAAAAGAAAAAATAGCTAATATCTCAAGTGTTAATTGGGTGTCAGGCTCTGTGTTCAGCCCTTTGTAAGGATTATTAATCCAACATCCCAACAATTTTATCTGGTATGCACTGTTATTATCTCCACCTTACAGATAGGAAACTGAAGCTTGAAAAAAGCTAAGTAATTTGCCCAAGGTCATGCACCAAGTAATCTGTAGTGAGACAGTCCTTTAACTCATCTTTCTGACTTCAAAATCTATTCTCTTAATCCCTGGAGTATACTTCCTTTCCCTAGAAAGGCAGTGTTTCTTAAAGTGTGTGCCCTAGAAAATTTCCAGGTGTGCCCTATGGTATTCCAGAGAAATATGTGCCTGTTGGGGACCAAAAAGCCAACAGGGTTTTTGGAGTTTAGATTTTGGGGGGACAGAGGTGTAGGGAATTGTCTATAAACTGACAGTCGGCCCAACTCCCACCTCACTTGCCTGATTAGGTTGCAAAAGGCTGTTAAACTGTGGTACTGGATTGTTTACACTACCCCCCATGTTCCTCAGAAAGACTGGAGGCAAGTTTCTTCTATTCTTTGTTTGGGGTCAAGTTAAGATGATTTGTATGGTGGGGATTTTCTGCACTCAACACAATTAAGAGTAAAAACAGAGGAGTTCTTCAATGTATTGACAAGAAAATGAGAGTTTGCCTTTCAAATATATGCCCAAACAGTGAGGAAATTGCTAGGACACATCAGCCTCATGTTTTTCAAAAACACAGAATAAAAAAACTTAACACATTTGCACCGGGACCTGCTGAATTTACTAAATCTTACTAAGAATGTATCTATATATATAAAAAGATCACTTTTTTGTCATTTTGTTATTCTTTTAACCCTTCTTTTTTACAAATTCTAAAAAGCATAACAAAAAATGTAACAAAAATGTTTTTTAATGTCAGAATAAATTTAATTTTGTCGTATTTATTTTGTTTAATTACCATAAAAGCATGCTTGGACTTTATGTTTTTTTCTTTAATATTTGACTTAATTATTATAACATATTTCTCAGAAATTTGTATATAGTGTGCCTACAATTATTTGTAGGATTTTAAATGTGTCCTGACATCAAAAAGTTTGAGAAGCACTGCCTTAGGGTCTTATTCTGCTTAACTCCTTTGAGATGTTAAATTCAAACTTTATAAAAGGCATTTAAGAGAATGCAACAATGCCATTGTCTTTATTTTTATTTTGTATTTTTCCAAAGTGAGAAGTGGGGGAAAGGCAGGCAGACAGACTCCTGCATGCGCCCAACCAGAATCCACCTGGCATGCCCACCAGGGGACTATGTTCGGCCCCTCTGGGGCATTGCTCTGCTGCAATTGGAGCCATTCTAGTGCCTGAGGTGGAAGCTATGGAGTCATCCTCAGCACCCAGGCCAACTTTGCTCCAATGGAGCCTTGGCTACAGGAGAGGAAGAGATAGATAGAGAGAAAGGAGAGGGGGGAGGACTGGAGAAGCAGATGGGTGCTTCTACGTGCCCTGGTTGAGAATAGAACCCAGAGAATAGAACTTCTACATGCTGGGCTGATGCTCTACCGCTGAGCCAACTGTCCAGGGCCATTCATTGTCTTTTTTAAACAATGAACTGGTTTTTCTTACTAAATGTTTAACGTATTATACTACCACTACACATTTACATTTACGAAAATCAATGTGGTAATGTTGAACACTCACTATTCAAACCTTATGACCCTATATTTGGATAAGTCAACAATTAAATACTCAAAATTATTTAATTTAAACTGTCTGGCAGAGATCTCATGGATATTTAAGTCAAGGTAATATATATATATATATATATATATTAACATATTATATAAATGATTTTCTCATCCTTTTTGGAAACATAAAGACATAAGAGTGATCTCGACAATTCCAAAGACCAAACAAGTCATGCAAGAGGTAAATTTTTAGTTGCTTTGAGGCAACATCTTTTGAAGCCAAATAGAAATGGAAAGAGATTTTGATCTGACTCCCTCTGACTGTGAAATCTTGCACACTCTTAACTTCTTTGTCTCTTATTTTCTTTATCTGTAAAAATGGCTTATTGAAAGAATTAAGTATAATAATGTAGGTGACAGTATTTGGAACATAGTTGACTTTAACAGTGTGTGGTACCTAATTGACTTTTTAAAAGTTAGTTCATTTTCTCTCTTTTTTACATTTTAAATGCATTTATCAAACCCCTACTGATGTTCTAAACATAGTTCATTCCCTGGTGATACAGAAAGTGAAGACAGGATTGAGCCTTCAGATCATCCCACAATTGAGTGGTAAGAATGATGAGAAAACCGACCAATGAAACAATATGACTGGTACGGCACAGAACTGAGCACAGACTGGAGGAGAGCCTAGGCTGGAGTGAGGTTCTCAGGGAGAGGATGGGCTTACAGTGAGTCCTAACAGGTCAGAGGAGGACTGAAGTAGGTCTGAGGAGGCCAGTGATCCAGGCTTGTGAGTATACTTGGAGGTGGGGATGGAGGTTCTTTACTTATACTTCCTTATTTAAACCTCACAACAATCTTGCACATTACATATAACCATTCTCACTTTTCTAATGATGAAACAGCAGGGCCTGGACAGTGCTTATCGATTTTTAGATGTGTGGATATCAGAGAACAAGTAAGAATGGCAATCATATGGCACCATGATTCAAAGACACAGCGGAAGAGGGCGGTGACTAAGACCAGCTGGGCCAGAGGGTTGACATCAGTGAAACAAGAGACTACAGTTAACTATATTCCCAGACTGCAGAGACTAAATTTCTAAAGATACCAAGGTCCTATTGGAAGTCTTTGGAGTGGTGAAAAGTTGGGAAATGTTCGTTTTAAGTCAGAAAATTTCCTCACACTGTCCCATATTTCTCTTTCCCCTGGTCCAACTCAATCCAGGAGAGAAAGAAAGCACTCATAAGAGACTGCTGAACAAATAGAGATGACCCAGTTTCAGCACAACTCATATTAAATAAGAGGGCAAACGCACACACACAGCGGACAATGCCAAGTGATGCAAATCAGTCGGCTTTATGTTATCATACTGAAAGACTAATATTACCCGTTCGTTAGGGAACAAAAGCTAGGATGAGTGAGCAAACCAGTCAACCCTTAGATTTTCTTGCCTTCCAGGAAAGAGTTACACATGTCAACATTGACTCAGCAGGGCTGGTTGCTATTTAGAAAGAAAGTCATGTTACACCCACTAAGCTCTTTGTTCAAGCGAGGACAATATTCCCTGTAGAACATCAGTTTCTGCATAGTTAGGATCATGACCTGGGTTTAAGTAAATAAAAATTATTTTCCACTTTTAAGATGTCAAAAATATCTATGTGTACATGTATTTAATTTTATAGAGGTATGTTTTATTCTAGTATATTTAATTTCTTAAAATGTCAGTTGAGACCCATTAGGTTGAGATTTAAAAAATGCAAAGGGGTTTATCAGCTCATATAACAAAGGTTAGGTTTGTTTCAGGCATATGGTTCAGTTGGGGATTCAAATAGTGTCCCCTGGTTTTAGTTTTCCTGTCTCTCAGTTGTTCTGACTTCTTTGTTGACTTCCATCTCTTCTTGTGTTTATAAGATAGTGTTAGCATTCCCAAACCTCACTTCTCACTTTCACATCCAGGAGGAAAGGTAAGACTTTTCCTCATAGTACTTACATAATGTTTTTTTATTATTATTTATTCATTTTAGAGAGGAGAGGAAGAGATGAGAGAGAGAGAGAGAGAGGAGAGACAGAGAGAGAGAGAAGGGGGGAGGAGCTGGAAGCATCAACTCCCATATGTGCCTTGACCAGGCAAGCCCAGGGTTTTGAACCGGCAACCTCAGCATTTCCAGGTTGATGCTTTATCCACTGTGCCACCACAGGTCAGGCAGTACTTACATAATGTTTTAAAATACAATCCGATTAGTATGGCTTTGGACTGTGCCCACAGGAAGAAACTAATCATCATAGCCACATGAATGCAATATGCTGATAACCCAGGAAAAAGAAAGGAAAACTCTGAAGGAACCTACAAGATTGACCACAATGCCTTGCCTACTCCAAGGCTAAAGAGTGGTGCTGAGATGTCCAGATGTGGGGTTCCTAAGAAATACTTTCAGAATGTCAGAGATGCTGAGAAGACCCTGGACACTCCTGAGAGAAAAACCGGGCATGGGTCCACTGCCTTCTTCAGCCACAAGAGTACCTGGAGGAAAGACACTGAGAAACCTCAGCCTGTATGAATAAATGAATACTGCTGCATCACCACCAGGAGCATTCCGTGATTTTATTCTCTGCTGAGGAAAAACGCAGGAACTCTCTTTGGTTGAATTGAATACTGAACTCGGCAAGTTTAGCATTGTCCCCAAGTGCCTGGCATGTCTATCGTGCCCCATTGTATGAACCTAGATGCTTGAGGAAATAAAACAGCCATAATTAACTAAAGAAATCTCCAGTGTTAAGTGCATCCTTGGTTTCAGGCACTTTGCTCAGGTCCCAGCACAAGCATTATTTCATTTACTCTTCCTGACACATCTATGAGGTAGGTAACATTATCACACCAATCCCACAGGTGAAAAAGTAGAGAATGAAGCGAGTCAAATAACTTGTTGAAGACCACACAGCCAGTAGAGTGAATTAGAGTTAACTTCAAAATTCATGTTTTGAGAGAAGGATGATCTTTTATAGATTTCTCATTCAAATATAAGCTGTTAAAGGAGATCAATAGGGTTGTATTCATTTGCAGATTTTACCACTACCACAGCCCAGTGGTGCCCTATGAATTCATTTCTTCATTCATTAACAGACCATCATAGAAGCCTATGAATGTCAGCACAGTATTAGTCCCTGGTAATACGAGGATTGTGGCAAGGTGCTCTGGAATGAGCTGACTTTCACCAATACAGGGAAGACAGAGTAGCCTGGTCCCTGGGCTGATGTGATAGCGCAGCGCTTACCTGGATAAAGACACACAACTTCTTATTGGAAAATGTGACAAAGGTGAACACTGAGAAACACTGGAAAGAGGCCCAACTCAGCTCTAGATGCTGGAGCAAGGAGCTGGACCTTTGTTTTCTAATAAAGGGTTGCAATATACCTAGTTTCTAACACCCATGCGGCTAACATGGATGTGGGACCCGGTTCCTCAGTTAATAGGGCATTTTGGCCAATGTAGTCGAGAACACAAACTACCTGTGTGCCATTCCTGGCTCTGCCGCTTTGTGAACGTGAACGAGCTGTAAGATAGGATAAGAATTGCATCACTCTTATAACAGCATGAGCACTACATGAGTCAATACGTTTAAACATTTAGAGCTGCACGTGTTGTTAGCAAGTATCAGCTCAAGCCTCCCAGCCTGAACTGATGTCCCAGCACACGTTGCATGCTGACCCTGCTTTCATACTGCATCTTCCACATCTCCACAACCAGACCTAACACTTGCACATTGCCATGAAAATGTTTGAAAGATACCACCTTGGAGATTGTGCTCATGAGATGCAATTATGCCCTCTGCTCCCTGGCTGACTATGTAATAGGTTAAGAGCAGCTGTAGAAAATGGGAAAATGGATGCAGAACCAGGACTCAAGTGAAGAGAGTAAGGGGCATACTGAAGGAGGCACTCACTCAGGATCACACAAGTCCATGTGTTCATGACTTTAAGAAGAAAGGTTGATAGGATTTCAGTATTTAAATTATCATGAAGTGTACACTTTATATAAGAATAATTTATTTTTGAGACAAATTTTATGTCCCAAAAGTTGTAAAAACTGCATCAGAGTTTATATGCACCAAGGATACTTGTTATTTAAAGAAATTAAGTTTTGACTGCATTTGTAGAACCAAAAGTCTTTTAGAGAATAACTTATTATTTATCAGAAACTGGATTTTTCTATGTTGTATTTGGCTGTACTATTTTGTTAAAAATTGCTTTGTGTTATGTATGTGATGCTTGTTTTTCTGATAGCACAAGAATCTGATTCATGAAAGGCTTTGTACAAAAATTTTTTTAAAAGTGCAGTCTTAAGGAAAGTAAAGTGTCAAAGGGTCTCAGAGAAGTGTCATGATTTTTTCTATGTTGTTGTATACCAGACCAAATCCAAAAAAGAAATCTTTAAAAAGAGAATCAGGGTTGTATGAATGCTACAAAAATGACTGTCACCTGACCAGGAGGTGGTGCAGTGGATAGAGCATTGGACTCAGTCAAAGAGGACACAGGTTCAAAACCCGGAGGTCGCTGGCTAGAAGAAGGGGTCACTCGCTCTACTGTAGCCCCCTGGTCAAGGCACACATGAGAAAGCAATCAATGAACAACTAAGGGGCCGCAACAAAGAATTAATGCTTCTCCTCTCTCTCCCTGTCAGACCCTAGCTGTCCTTCTTTCTCTGTCTCTGTCACAAAAAAATAAATAAAATGATTGTCTTACTAGAGTTTTGTTTACTTGATAAATCTCTTCAAAGAGCCATCTTTTATTTCTTATAATTTACTTTTTTCTTTATTCTATTAATTTGTGTTGTTTTCAAAACATTATTTTTTTTCTTCCTTGAGTTGATTCTTGGTTCTGTTTTTTAACTTCTTGAGTTGAACACTTAGCTTACTTATTCTCAGTCTTTCTTTCAAACATATGATTTAAGACTACAGCTTTAGTAGAGGATTCTGAGATGGTGACAGAGTAGGCGGATGTTCCAACTGCCACCTTCCAGGACAAAATTGGATTACAATTTAATTTAAGAACAATCATTTTGAAAAACCAAGTTGGGACTTAAAAAAAATGACTCTATAACCAAGGATCACAGAAGAAGCCACACCAAGACTGGTAGGAAGGGCAGAGGCGTGGAAAGGGCTGCCTCACTCCCAGGAGCCAGCAGCAGCTGAGGGTCCAGAGGGACTCTCACTGTGAAGAGGGTTGCCCTGAGAGGTGTGGGTGCTCAGCCCCAGGCCTGCTTCCTCAGCCTAGAGCCCCAGAACCTAGAAGAGGCGTCCAGACAGCATTTGGCAGTGAAAGAGCAGGGATTCTGTCTGCAAGAGCTTTCAGAGATGCAGGCTCCATCTTAAAGGACCTGCACAGAAAATCTTGTTCACAGCCACTTACCCAGGGCTCTGGTGGAGGGAGAGCTAAAAGGACTGGAGTTGTGTGAGAAAAGTATAAGTTGGAGGCCCAGGGAGAGACACTATGGAGGACGGCCACCAGAACCCCTGTGCTGAGTCATTCTCCAATGCTGCAGTTGCCATCTTTTTGGGGCAGAGCATCCCCTTTTTGTGCAGCATCAGTGTGGGGAAAAGCAGCTACTCTGTCCTCAGGAGTCTATCCTACCCCAGTCATGGCGATAGGTCGTTCTGAGAGACCAGGAAGGAAGAGCCGCATCAATAACTCAACTTTCTGGTGTTGAGACCAGAGCTTTCCCCAAAACTGCTCCCGGCTCTACAACTGGTGCTTTCACCTTACAGAAAACTCAGTAGAAACTGTCCAGGGCAGGCAGACCACACCTCTGGGTCTCAGAGGCCAGACCAACAGGACTCTTGGGGCCACACCCTACTGAGGTCTGTGAAAAAAGTCTAGACAAACTGACACCTGGGGCCGAGGGGTGGAGCCACACCCACCACCCTTCCTAATCCCTGAATTGCTATTGCCACAGGCTCTAGACTCTAGCAGAGGTTTTTTCAGCAGCTGAGCTCACCAAACAGTCAACAGACAGAGGCTGCAGGAGGTGGGACTCAGGGAAACTTGGCCTCTGAAGCAAATATTTCCCCAAGCCCAGTGTGGGTAAAAGCCAGCCTAGGAGGGTAGCTTGGTATTTCCTGTACACCTGAGCCCAGTAGAGGCAGCCACAAACTCTGAATTTCTTGTAGCTCCAAGAAGGTTGCTGAAGGCCAGTCACAGGCAGTATCTCCCACTGGTCTGTGCTGGGTTCCTGCATGGGAGACCCAGCGTCACACATCCAGGGGCCAGCTGTGGAAAGCATTGGTTCAGAACCTAACAACCCTTACTAGAGTAGTATCCTAAGGAAAGGCTCCTCACACCTGGTCCAGCTGAGATGAATTCCACTCTCTGTGATCAACACCAGCACAGCAGTTCATGTGCATTGGATAAGGTGGAGCTTCACAGTCAACCAGCCTGCGCACTGGATATTCTGTCCTGCTGGGCTAGATTCCACAAGGGGAAGGCAAAGAAGTTTGGAGCATGGACATTTAATGTATGGCTCCCTGTGAGTCTATTGCTGAATCTGGTCAAGGGGCTTAGCCACCATCGGGGGAGGGGGGACAGTCAGCCCCAGGAGAGGACTCTCTCAGTTTTTCTCCTGGAGATCAGGGTCTCACAAGGTAAAAGAATTTCTGCAGAGGGGACTTTTGGCTACACTCAGTCTGAACCAGCTGCTCACCTTGTTGGGGAGAAATAAAATTTAAGTATCCAGCTGTGGCTGAGGGATTGAGCTCTATAGTAGGGGCCATATTCCTTGTACTGAGCTTCTGACCAAGAGACCCCTGAAGTAGGGGGTCCCACTAATATTGTATTCACAACCTCAGCTGCCCTAAATGACCAAGCATGCAATCTGTAGAGGGGTTGGTTGGTTGAGGCCATTCTGAGCCCACACTACAGTCTTTCTACAGAAGACTCTGGGAGAGGGCCAGGCAGCTGCAAGAGGTGGAGGAGCAGCTGAAAAGTGGAGACAAATCTTACAAAGCTTGGGGCTTTTATGGAGCTTCTCTCATCTCTAAGCAGGAGGAAGTTGATCATTATATAAAGTTTGGCCCCTCCCACAGTACCCAGGCACAGAAAACGCAGGCACAAAGAGTGAAAAGTGAAGTAGCTATGGACAGGTAGCCCATAACAGGTTACAAACAACAGCTGATGCCAACCCAAGAATATTTAGAGCCAACACAACTGGTAGTGGGTTGCAGACAGCACCAACCCTAGACTTAGCTACCTACACAAATAGCATGCCCTAAGGAGGAGTCTAGCAGGTACCAGACACTGTGGAGAATAAATACGTGCAACAGGACAGACATTGTACAGTGTCTAAATCACATGATCAAGGTTCACCCTTAGAGCCAGCCAGCCTGAGGGGATAACTGTACCCATGAAAGGACCAACTGCATTTAATACTCATATACAACAAGAGGGAAAATAGTACCCTTAAGAAGCATTCCTAGAACAAGGAAAACAAGTGGCCTGGAGGACAGTACCACCAAGCCTGTCTTCTTCATATAGACACCACAAAAATTTCAAAGTCAGATAGCATTTCCTAATACACAGACAAAATGGTCAGACAGAGAAAGGTGACTCAAATAAATTAACAAGAGAAATCCCCAGAAAAAGAACTGAATGAGATGGAAATAACCAAAATACCAGATACGGAGTTTAAAATAATGATTTTTAGGATGCTCAAGGATCTTAGAGCAACAGTGGGTGGACATAATTAGCACCTAAATAAAGAGATAGCAAGCATCAAAAAGGACATTGAAATCATAAAAAAGAACCAATTAGAAATGACAAATACAATTGAAGAAATGGAAACAGAGCAGCAAAAAGAAAAGAGGCTCAAAAAAAACTAAGGAAACTTTAAGAGAGCTCTGTAACAACATGAAGAGAAATAACATCCACATCATAGGGGTTCCTGAAAAAGAAAAGAACAAATAAGGGATAGAGAACCTGTTTGAAGAAATCATAGCTAAAAATTTCCCTAAATTAATGAAGGAAAAAGTCACACAAGTTCAAGAAGCACAGAGAGTCCCATTAAAGAAGAACCCAAGGAGGCCTACACCAAGACACATCATAATTAAAGTGCCAAAGTTAAGAGACAAAGAAAGAATACTAAAAGCCACAAGAGAAAAGCAGTTAATTATTTACAGAGGAGCCCCCATAAGGATGACATCTGACTTCTCAACAGAAACACTTGAGGCCAGAAGCAATTGGCAGGAAATATTCAGAGTGATGCAAAGCAAGAACCTACAACGAAGACTTCTTTAACCAGCAAGGCTATTGTTTAAGATTGAAAGAGAAATAAAAAGTTTCCCAGACAGAAAAAAACTCAAAGAATTCATTACAACCAAACCAGTACTGCAAGAAATGTTTAGAGACCTGCTGTAAAAAAAGCAAAGGAAAAAAAAACTAGAAAATGAGGATTGTAGATTTAAAGACAAAAATGGCAATAAATAAATATGTATTGATAATAACCTTAAATGTAAATGGATTAAATGCTCCAATCAAAAGACACAGAGTAGCTGCATGGACAAGAAAACAGAACCCATACATATACTGTCTATAAGAGACCCACCGCAAAACAAAAGATACACACAGACCGAAAGTAAAGAGGTGGAAAAAATATTTCATGCAAATGAAAATGAAAAAAAGAAATCTGGGGTAGTAATACTTATATCTGACAAAATAGACTTTAAAACAAAGGCTATAGTAAGGGATAAAGAAGGCCACTACATAATAAAAAAGAGAGCAATCCAACAAGAGGATATAACTATTGTAAATATTTATGCACATAATATAAGAGCACCTAAATACATAAAGTAGATTCTGATAGACATAAAGGGAAAGATCAACAGCAATAATTATAATAGTAGGGGATTTTAATACCCCACTAACATCAATGGAGTAGCGGAGCAACCAAATGGCACCGTGATTGGCCCACCATGAAAGCTGGAATGCCCACTAGTGGGCGGGAGGGACCAGGTTGACCAGCATTGCAAAAGTGGGCAGTTTTTATAAAAAGGTTCACCATCATGGCACTGTATCAACTGGATATAATTGATATCTTCAGAACATTTTAACCAAAACAGCAGAATATACATTCTTTTCAAGTGTACATGAAATATTCTCTAGGATAGACCACATGGTAGGACACAAAACAAGTCTCAATAAATTTAAGAACACTAAAATTATATCAAGCATCCTCTCTGATCACAATGGTATGAAAATAGAAATCAACTACAATAAAAAAACTGAAAAACATTCAAACACTTGGAGGCTAATAGCATGTTATTAAATAATGAAAAAGTTAACAAAATCAAAGAAGAAATAGAAAATTTCCTTGATGCAAATGAAAATGAACATACAACAACTCAAAATTTATGAGACACAACAAAACCAGTCCTGAGAAGGAAGAGCATTACTGGCACACTTTAAGAAGCAAGTTAAAACTCAAATAAACAACTTGACCCTGCATCTAAAAGAACTAGAAAAGAAACCAACAAATAAAGCCCCCAGGAAGTAGAAGGAAGGAAATAATAAAGATCAGAGTAGAAATAAATAACACTGAGGCTTAAAAAAAAATACAAAAAGTCAATAAAACCAACAGCTGGTTCTTTGAAAAGGTAAACAAGATAGATGAACCTTTAACCAGACTCATCAAAAAGAAAAGAGAGAAGACTCAAATAAATAAAATTAGAAATAAAAATGGAGAAGTAACTACTGACACTGCAGAAATACAAAGGATTGTAAGAAAATACTATGAAAATCTATATGCCAAAAAATTGGACAACCTAGGTAAAATGGATAAATTTCTAGAAACATACAATCTTCCAAAACTCAATCTGGAAAAATTAGAAAACCTGAACTGACCAATTACAACAAATGAAATCGAAACAGTTATCAAAAAACTCCCAACCAACTAAAGTCCTGGACCAGATGGCTTCACAGGTGAATTCTACCAAATATTCAAAGAAGAATTAACATCTATCCTTCTCAAGTTATTTCAAAAAATTCAAGAGGAGGGAAGACTTCCAAGATCCTTTTATGAGGCAAGCATTATCCTTATTCCAAAATCAGGTAAAGACACTATAAGAGGAACTATAGACAAATATCGCTGATGAATGTAGATGCTAAAATTTTCAACAAAATATTAGGAAGCTAGATCCAGCAATACATTAAAAAAGTCATACATTATGATCAAGTGGGATTTATTCCGGGGAGGCAAGGCTGGTACAATATTTGCAAATCGATCAATGTGATTCAACATATAATCAAAAGGAAGGAGAAAAATCACATAATTATATCAATAGATGCAGAAAAAGCATTTGATAAAATCCAGCACCCATTTATGATCAAAACTCTCAGCAAAATGGGAATACAGGGAACATACTTCAACATGATAAAGACCATCTATGACAAACCCACAGCCAACATCACACTGAATGGATAAAAATAAAAAGTGTTCCTGATTCTTAAGATCAGGAACAAGGCAGGGGTGCTCCCTTTACACCACTCTTATCCAACATAGTTCTGGAGGAGTCCTAGGCACAACAATTAGATAAGAAGAAGAAATAAAAGGCACCCCAATTGGAAAAGAAGAAGTAAAGGTATCATTATTTGCAGATGACATGATACTGTACATAGAAAACCCTAAGGTCTCAGTCAAAAAACTACTAGGCCTGAAAAATGAATTTGGCAACCTGGCAGGTTATAAAATTAATATTCAGAAATCAGTGGCATTTTTATACACCAAAAATAAACTGTCTGAAAGAGAAATTAAGGAAACAATGCCCTTTACTATTGCAACAACAAAAAAAAAAACTACCTTGGAGTAAATTTAAGCAAGGAGGTAAAAAACTTGTATTTGGAAAATTATAAAACATTGATAAAAATAAATCAAGGAAGTTACAAACAAGTGAAAGCATATACTGTGTTTATGGATAGGAAGAATAAAAACATCATTAAAATGTTTATATTACCCAAAGCAATCTATAAATTCAATGCAATTCCTATTTAAATACCAATGGCATACTTCAAAGATATAGAACAAATATTCCAAAAATTTATATGGAACCAAAAAAGAACATGAATAGCCTCAACAATCTTGAAAATAAAGAATAAAGTTAGAGGTATCACACTTCCTGATATCAAGTTATACTACAAAGTCTTAGAAATCAAAACAGCCTGGTACGGGCATAAGAACAGGCAGAGAGATCAATGGAACAGAACAGAGAACCTGGAAATAAACCCACACCTTTATGGTCAAATGATACTTGACAAAGGAGATAAGAGCATACATTGGAGTAAAGACAGTTTCTTTAATAAATGGTGTTGGGAAAACTGGACAGGTACAGGCAAAAAAATGAAATGAGGCCACCAACTTACACCATTCACAAAAATAAACTAAAAAGGATAAATAAAGACTTAAAGGTAAGTCGCGAACCATAAACATCTTGGAAGAAAACATAGGCAGGAAACTCTCCGATATCTCTTGTAACAATATTTTTGCCAATTTATCTCCACGGGCAGACAATCCATACAATGGGAGAACATATTCACCAGTATGTCTGTAAGGGGTTAATAACCAAAATGTATAAAAAACTTGTAAAACTCAACACCAGGAAGGTAAACAATCTAATTAAAAAATGAGCAAAGGACTTGAATAGACATTTCTCCAAAGACGACATACAGATGGCCAATAGGCATATCAAAAGATGTTCAACATCACAAATCATCAGAGAAATGCAAATTAAAACACAGTGAGATACTACCTCACACCTGTCAGAACAGCACTCACGAACAAATCAACACAAAATAAGTGCTGGCGAGGGTGTGGAGAAAAGGGAACCCTTCTGCACTGCTGGTGGAAATGCAGACTTGTGCAGCCACTGTGGAAAACCATATGGCAGGGGTCCCCAAACTTTGTACACAGGGGGCCAGTTCACTGTCCCTCAGACCGTTGGAGGGCTGGACTATAAAAAAAACTATGAACAAATCCCTATGCACACTGCATATATCTTATTTTAAAGTAAAAAAACAAAACAGGAACAAATACAATATTTAAAATAAAGAACAAGTAAATTTAAATCAACCAACTGACCAGTATTTCAATGGGAACTATGCTCCTCTCACTGACCACCAATGAAAGAGGTGCCCCTTCTGGAAGTGCGGTGGGGCCGGATAAATGGCCTCAGGGGGCTGCATGCGGCCCGTGGGCCGTAGTTTGGGGACCTCTGCCATATGGCGTTTCCTCAAAAAATTAAAAATGGAACTGCCTTTTGACCTAGCTTTCCCACTTTTAGGAATATATCCTAAGAATACCACATCACTGATTCAAAGGAAGATATGCACCCGTATGTTTATTGCAGCATTGTTTACAATAGCCAAGATCTGGAAACAGCCCAAGTGTCCATCAGTGGACGAGTGGATTAAAAAGCAGTGGTACATATATACCAGGGGTCCCCAAACTACGGCCCGCGGGCCACATGCGGCCCCCTGAGGCCATTTATCCGGCCCCCACCGCACTTCCAGAAGGGGCACCTCTTTCATTGGTGGTCAGTGAGAGGAGCATAGTTCCCATTGAAATACTGGTCAGTTGGTTGATTTAAATTTACTTGTTCTTTATTTTAAATATTGTATTTGTTCCCGTTTTGGTTTTTTTACTTTAAAATAAGATCTGTGCAGGCCCTGGCCGGTTGGCTCAGCGGTGGAGCATCGGCCTGGCGTGCGGGGGACCCAGGTACGATTCCCGGCCAGGGCACATAGAAGAAGCGCCCATTTGCTTCTCCACCCCCCCCCCCTTCCTCTCTGTCTCTCTCTTCCCCTCCTGCAGCCAAGGCTCCATTGGAGCACAGATGGCCCAGGCGCTGGGGATGGCTCTTTGGCCTCTGCCCCAGGCCCTAGAGTGGCTCTGGTTGCGGCAAAGCGATGCCCTGGAGGGGCAGAGCATCGCCCCCTGGTGGGCAGAGCGTCACCCCTAGTGGGCGTGCCGGGTGGATCCTGGTCGGGCGCATGCGGGAGTCTGTCTGTCTCTCCCCGTTTCTAGCTTCAGAAAAATACAATAATGATAATAATAATAATAATAATAATATCTGTGCATTGTGCATAGGGATTTGTTCATAGTTTTTTTTATAGTCTGGCCCTCCAACGGTCTGAGGGACAGTGAACTGGCCCCCTGTGTAAAAAGTTTGGGGACCCCTGATATATACTATGGAATACTACGCAGCTGTGAAAACAAAGGAAATCTTATCTTTTGTGATGGCATAAATGGACCTGGAGATTATTATGCTAAGTGAAGTAAACCAGGTAGAGGAAAGCAAATATCATATGATCTCACTTATATGTGGAATCTAATGAACAAAGTGAATGGGGAACAGAATAGAGGCAGAGGCGGGGTCACAGGGAACAGAGGGACAGCTGTCAGAGGGAAGGAGGATGAGGGAATGGGATCAGAGAAGGTGAAGGGATTAGTGAAATTATATATACATAACACATAAACACATAACAGGGCAGCAAATCCCAAAGGGAATGGGAGAGGGAGTTAGGAGGAGGGGGCAAAGGGGGAAAAAGGGGTGGGAGTGAGGGAGTTATATTGAGTGGGACACTTGAATCTATGTTAATACAATAAATCAAAATTAATAAAAATATTTTTAAAAAGGACTACAGCTTTAGTAACATCCAGTAAGTTTTCCCTTCTTAAGTTATAAATATTTAAAACTTTCATTATATTTCTTCCTTGTTTTACAGCATATTACAGGTGGTTTTATTGAAAATTTTCAGCATATGAGAGGAATAATCTTTTTGTCCAATTATTTCACTTTGTGGTTGAAGACTGTGATCCTTGTATGTCAGTTCTGGTATTTATTGAATTTTCATTTGTAGTTTTTTACAAGTTTATATTTTGTAAATTTCTCTGCATCTCTAAAAAAATATGTATTTTGTAATTGTTTTATGCAGAAGTCTATGTATATATATATTCATCAGATCAACTTTGATTGCTCTATTGTATACAAAAATGATATGTTAAAATTTCCATTTACATGACAAATTTGTCAATTTCTTCTTGCAATTCATTGTTTTTGTTGTTTGATTTTTGAGTTATTTTCTTAGGGGAATACAGGTTCATGATTATATATTCTTGGTAAATTGTTTCCTACACAATTATATTCTTTTTTATTAATAATGATTTTGTCTTGAGGGTTATTTAATTTGAAATCAATATTGTTCTACTACTTATACTTTGCTTTATAATTCTATGACATATATGTTTCCATTTCTTTATGTCAAAAGTTTCTGCATAAATATGTTTTAGGTATATCTATTACAAAGAATATATAACTGAATTTGCTGTGGTTGTAGTTGTTTTTGCCTTTACAGTTTGACCCAGACACTCTGAGATTATAGTAAATATAGTGACAGCATAGTTTTCCATATTTTGAATCCCCCATTAAAGCTGACAGAGAAATTAAATAGCAAAATCAATGATCCGTGGACAACACAACAAGCAAATGGGGACAAACCACCAACAGCCTCAAGACCCTCATGGAATCGGTATCTACAAGAAGAAAGTAGTGAGCAAGAGATATAGATAGTCCTGTTTAATGGAAAACAGAACCTCAAAAGGGCCAACAGCTATTTACTGGAAAGTGCAGTGGGCCAGTTTGAGAACACTGGCTAAAATAGAACAGATTTTCTCTCTCTAATCTCAAGTGCGTTTAAGGAGCATGAAGTAAGGACTGAAGCGATGAGAGCCGTTTGATCTTTATGGACTCTCAAAACTGAAATAGGCTTCTTTCTAATACAGGAACCACACTGTGAAGAAAATACTAGAAGCAGAATAAAATTGATGAATTTAGAAAAAATTAAGATATAACAAGAGAAGATTGAGACTCAAGTAGAATAAAGAAGACAGGAAATTTCAAGAAGCAAGAGGCCATATTTTTAAACATTACATAAAAACAACAGAAAAAGGACTTTGTGACATTAGACAAGCTTTCTTGATTCCTGCCTCATTCAAAAAGGTCAGGAAAACTAATTTCATGTAAAAATGAATTATCAAGAGAATTATCAAGGTCAAATTTCATACAAATCTATACTAAGAAATAAGAAAATAAAAGGGCATAATAATGTTTTCAGAGATGATGAAAGCATATCAGACAAGCATGTCCACAAGCAGACTAAAATGCAATTTACTACTTCAAATTAGTTAAAAGATGTCAAGAAAATTACACAAGGCATGAAAAACAATATAAACACAATCTTTATAGCTGAGAACTGAAATAACACAACTCAGAAGAGAATTATAAATAAAAGAGAATATCCTTTCAGAAATGAAGATTAAAACTGAGGGATGATGAATTAAGGGAATTAGATGATGAGAAAAAATATTTTTTAATCTAAGGAAATAAAGATATTAACAAGAGTTCAAGAGAAAGTGACAAATACAAAGATGGGAAAGCATTAACATACAGGTACTAGAACTTTAGAATAAAAACCAAAGCAAAAGGGGAAAAATAAAATTTTTTAATTAAAGAAAAATTTTCTGAAATTAAGAAAAATATTTGAAACTACCTATTGGAGTAGTACACATGTAGAGTCAGAATGATCAATAGCAAGAAAACTTTTGGTAAAATTGATAAATTTTAAAGAATAAAACGTTGGGCATCTAGAAAAAGGATTATGTAACTTATAAAGGAAATAAAATTAGATTTATACCAGACTTTTAATTTCAACATTCTATTCCCAAAGAAAATAGAATAGTATCATTAAGATATTTAAGAGAGCAAAGCATAAACTAAGGTTTTCATATTCCTTTAAAATGACTTTAAAGAATACAAGACACAAATGAAATATTATCAGTACACAAGGACTACTGGAATATATTCTGATGAGCCCTTCTTGAGGAATTTACTAGAGAATAAGTTTCAAACAACCAAAATGAATAAAGGACTGAGACCAAATAAGAGCTTGAGGGAGAGAGTATAATATGTAATAGGTAAATGCTCTGATAACATAGATATCTTACACTACTAGACTGGCAAGAGAAATGTCATTTACCAAACCCTGAGGTAAATGTATATTTCAGGATGAGCATTCAATTAAAGTCATGAACAAGTCAAAGATGCCCATCATCACTTATATTCAACATTATATCAGTGCTCTAAGCCAGTTCAAAAGTGTAATGGAAAAATTTTACTAATTAAAAAGTAGAAAAATGTTATAAATCAGACATGATAGTTCAAGAGATTATACAAAATATTAGAACTAATAAGGATTCAAAAACCCTGGATATATGATCAATGTACAAAAAATGTATGTTTTATATATCAACAAAAACATTCAGAATATGTCATTTTTCAAGCCACCTTTGAAAATAGCATCAAAACCTATCATCTGATACCTAGAAATAAATATAACGGAAAATGCACAAGACTTTAAGGGGGAAAAATCATAAAAGTGTATTCAGACACAAAAAGTGATTAAAATAAAAGAATTATATTATGTCTATGCATGAGGTCAGACATCATAAAGATACCAAATTTCCCCAAATTAGTTTATAAATTTTACATAACTTCAGTTCAAACCTTACTAACAAGCTGATCTTAAATTTTACACTAGCAATCAATTGGCCAAGCAATTTGGAAAACAAAACAATGTTCTCCCACTACCAGACATCAAGATTTATTAGAAAGTTGTAGTAATTAAGATAGTGAGGTATGGGTACCAGGATAAACCAATCGATCAACTGAATAGGTTAAATAATCCAGAAACAGAAACACATACATAAAACTTTAACTCTCAAGTCAGAATCATTTTAATTGATTCTCTTTGCAGTCTGGAATTCAGCGTTTTGTCAGGGCTCAGCTTTCACTATTCCAGGATCCTGAAATGGAATTGGATTATAATAAGACCTATTCTCCTAAAGTTAATTTTGAAAGTTATCTATTAAACAGGGTTTCCTTAGCTTATCTATTACAATAGAGTGGGAAAACTTGGCATGGTAAGCAGAAGGTGTTAACTACATTGTTACCTTTTGTCCATGGCTTATTGTATGGGACTCCAACCTTCTTTTCTTATTTGAAGGTATAATGCAATAAAATTTACAAAAACATTTTCAAAAATCTTAAGTATCTCTCTGTCTCATGGTCAAAAGTAATAATAATAGCTATTGGAGCCTTTATCATGATCTAGGGATTGTACTGAATACCTTATATGTAGTATAGGTGTTACTGCTAGAACAAACCTTGTAAGAAAGATGCAATTATCGTCCTCATCTATGGTTGGCCCATTGAGGTTAGAAGGAATTAAGTAACTTTCCCAATGTCAAGGCTAATTAGACAGTAAGTAAGGGAGCTAAGACTTATATCTGTGTCTCTTGAATAGCCAAGTCTGGTCTCTTAGTTACTACTCCACAGTCTCTCTATAAGATATTCTTTGAAATTGAACTGGTTAATTTTTAGCCTTAAAGTCAGAATAAAGAATAAAAAGTATAGAATCTGAATTCATTAACACCAACCCGTAAACCTCTCCCCAAAACATCTTTATAGACCTAAATCCACTTTCCTTTTTGATAAAATGGTTAGTCTGCTGACCAGAAAGGCAGAGGTGACCAGTAGGCTCTTCTAAAACACAAATGCAGTTTAAAAATGTGAGAAACTTGAAGAGGATGCTGTTTCCTGAAACAAGAGTAAACTCCTAATGCCCTGTTTATGGACTAGGTCTTGCGTTGACACATGAAGAAGCTCTTTTAATTAACTGGGTAGGAATTTAATATCTTCACATATGCAAGGCAAGTTGACTTGCCCAGGCAACCAGATACACTAAGCTTTGTATATTAGTTCTGCTCTTTTGGCTTTTGAGTGAACCTTCTAAGTCATGGGAATTAAGGCTGCCTTAAGTAAATGGTTTTGTACTCGAGTGTTCTTTGGGAAAATTAAGATATGGTAACCAGTGGCAGGGAATACAAGGTGACCTAGAAAATTAAAAACTAATAATAACAATAATAATAATAATAATAAACCAAGAAGCCATAATAAAAATACCCAGGAGATTAATTTGCTGAACATCATGTGATCCTCACTACACGTGGACAAAGATCTTCAGAGCCTTGGCAAAAGATAAAACTGGCAATTAGGTATAACATGCAAATGCACATCTGTTTATTTTATTTTATTGTTCAATCACAGTTTACATTCAATATTATTTTGTATTAGTTTCAGATGTACAGCATAGTAGTTGAACAACCACAGGCTTTTCATAGTGCTCTCCTGATATTTCTAGTGTCCACCTGGCACCATACATAGTTATTACAAGATTATTTAAATCCCCATGAAAAGGTGAAGGGATTGAAAAGAATAGACTGGTAGTTACAAAATGAGTATTTGTTTTTGCACAATATTTTCAGAAACCATGTAAAGAAGTTGAGTTTTGCCACTCTAATATATCAATCCACGTGAAAGAGTGCCTTCAGGCTTTAGTGTCAAACTCATGTAGTTTTTGTGTCCTTCTTAGTAGTCTCCTGAATTATTGTCTTAACAAAACTGAAGGTAGAGTTTTTCTAATAATAGAATACTATTTCTTCTGACATTTTTCTTAAAAAAACACTAATAGTATTACATTTAAGATTAACATATTGTTTTCCTACAACATTTCTTAAGTGTATCATTTATATCTTTAAAATTTTCTTACTTTTTTATTTGAGCTATTTCACCAAAGTTTACAAACTTTGTCTCTATTTATGACATTATAGTCACCTTAGGAGTCGTTGCTATCATTCTTATTTCTTTGTAAATTTTCTCATCAAAATTCATACATGATTCTTCATGCAAAAATTTAGAACTTTTCTGTTTATATTTCTGTCTTTCATAAAACAATATAGATTATTACCCAGAAGAGACATACAATGAATGATACTATGTGTGGAATTAAACTTGTTGATTTTTTTTATTATTATTTTTCCAAAGTTAGAAGCAGGGAGGCAGAGAGACAGACTCCCACATGTGCCCGACAGGGATCCATCCAGCATACCTACCAGGGGGAGATGCTCTGCCCATCTGGGGCATTGCTCGGTTGCAGCCAGAGCCATTCTAGCACCTGAGGCAGAAGCCATGAAGCCATCCTCATCGCCCAGGCCAGCTTTGCACCAATGGAGCCTCGGCTGTGGGAGGGGAAGAGAGAGTTAGAGAGGAAGGAGAGAGGGAGGGGTGGAGAAGCAGATGGGTGTTTCTCCTGTGTGCCCTGGCCAGGAATAGAACCCAGGACTTCCACACACCAGGCCGACACTCTACCACTGAGCTAACTAGCCAGGGCCAAAGTTGTTAAATTTTTAAAAAGATTTAATTATACTTTATATGTCAAATTTTATAACTTTCATTTTTCCTCTGTCTACTATTTACCAGCAACATACTACTATATTTTTCTTAAAACATATTTTTCACAGAAGTATAAATAGTAAGATCATAAAATGTGGCAGTCAGATAGAACCTTGGCCATCACTAGTTCAATACACTTATTTTAAAGATGATGAGGACATTTTGCAAGATTTTGCAAAGGTAATGTCAGGCCTAAGGAAAAATGGTTGGCTGATGACAGAATGGGAACAATAATCTTTTGACTTTGGTGCCAGGACGTTCCCTTGTCATGAGTTCTTTTTTAAATTTTCTAGTATGTTTATAGGTGAGAAACATCAGAATATGCTACTTATTGTACCTGGAATAGTTACTGGTTACTGCTTGCCACAGTGACTTTACTTTAATACAGGGGTCCCCAAACTATGGCCCGCGGGCCACATGCAGCCCCTTGAAGCCCCCACCGCACTTCCGGAAGGGGTACCTCTTTCATTGGTGGTCAGTGAGAGACGCAAAGCATGGCATCGCTCACATACAGTACTACTTCCAGTGACGTGGGATGCACGCCTCACGGCTCCGGAAGCACGTCACATCACTTGTTACATCTAGCAGTGACAAATATGGAACCGGACATTGACCATCTCATTAGTCAAAAGCAGGCCCGTAGTTCCCATTGAAATACTGGTCAGTTTATTGATTTAAATTTACTTGTTCTTTACTTTAAATATTGTATTTGTTCCTGTTTTGTTTTTTTACTTTAAAATATAATAAGATATGTTCAGTGTGCATAGGGATTTGTTCATAGTTTTTTTTATAGTCTGGCCCTCCAATGGTCTGAGGGACAGTGAACTGGTCCCCTGTGTAAAAAGTTTGGGGACTCCTGCTTTAATACAAGAAAAATAAGTCTATATTAAGAATGTATATAATCACCATCAAGAAACTTAAAATCATTTCTACCTCTCAATTCGATAATTCTACTTTTAAGGATATAACCATGGGAAATAACCAGAAACACAAACAAGGATTCATGTACAAGACTATGCATTGCAGGCTTTTAACCAAATGCCTAACCATAAATTATGCTATACCTACCTAGTAGAATATTATGCTATTTCAAAGAATATATAGTCATGTAGAAAAATAATTAAATATAATATTAAGTTTTGAAAAGTTTCATCGCATACATACAGCCTAATTTCACTAGTAAAATGAAGTTGGATGTGTGTGGTAGTTCATTCACATCTGAAGAAAAGAGACCCAAATCATAACTATCATTATTTCTGAATAACAGGTTTACCAGTGATTTTTATTTTCTTCTTTTATTTTTTCTGCTTCTCTAATTTTACAAAACAAATGTGTATATATGTATCATGAAGCAAGCGAAGAAGAATGTTATCTTAAAAAGAGTATCTCCTAGGGAAGGGAAGCCCTGTACAAGCTGAGCCGCCACCCACAAGGAAAAAGTTGACTTAAATGAAGCTATAATATCTCTCTGTGTTAAATTTTTTAGTGATCTCTGCAACACTGGTCTGCCATCATGTTATGTTTCCTATCTGGACTGAACTTGGATGGTGATAGGGCACCAATAGAGCTAGAAATGCTCCACGATCATAGTACTGTCCCCTGGCTGCCTGGTCTTGTATCCCTGGCAAGGAGCTTCTCTCCCTTCCAAGCACTCTCAGCCCTACCACCCTAACCTGCATTTGAGACCACAGGCTAATCCCATCTTGCCTGTTTATCCCCTACATACCTGTTTATGACCCGAGATCATCCTATGAAATACAGCCTCTCATTCTTATATATCTCTACATCCCATAATCGGATCCAATTTTCCATACTCCTTACTAACTCCAAAACTTTTCACTGCTGCCTGGAGAAGCCTGCTTGGTCAGCAGCACAATATCCAGCACTGTCAGCCTCTTCTTTGAACATCCCCTTCACTTTCATTCTTTAACAGAAACCTGTCTCCTGCGGCCATTCCTTACTAGAGAGGGGCGGTTTTCTCTCCCATCCTCTACCACTGGACCTGAGGGTGGGTCAGGTGTCCTCAGGGTTTTTCACTGTGACTCACAAAACATTGTCCTCCCTCTCCCAAAACAAAAACAACTATAAAACATTCTTGTCGATTCATGCCACCATAACATACTCTATCTTGGAAATATATTTATTTAATGCTCTGCATTGTTAGCTTCAAACCTGAGGGAGTGACGATGCTTCTGAATCATTTACCTAGAGAAAACCTGTACTTAAAAGGCTCACCTGGCTCTATGTCATCGGCACATTGGAGCACTGTGGCTGGTAAGATAAATTCTGCCATTGGTATCCATGGTAAAAGGAAGGGATGTTCTCCATAGATAACTGTTGAAATGGTTAGAAGAGAAAGGGGTTTAATTCAGAGTGGACTGCCCATTTGGCTACTGTGGCCCATTAGAAGATTAAGGAAGAAAATGAGTCTAGACATAGACCACATTGTGGTGATTACCAGAGGGAAAGGGGGGCAGGGGTGGTAAAGAATAAAGGGGTCAAAAATATGGTGGACAGAAGGAAACCTGACTGTGGGTGTTAAATACATAATGCCATATACAGATGTTGAATCACAGAATTGTACCCTGAAAACTTATATAATTTTATTAACCAATGTCACCCCAATAAATTTAATTTGAAAAGACATAAATAATTCAAAAGGGGGGAAAAATAAAGGAAATGAGGCACCATCCAGACAACTTCCAACAAGCCAACGGGAGAGCTCTGTGGACCTTGGCATCCGCGGCTCTCAGCACAGTAGGCTCTCTACATGTATTTATTAGCTAATGGATTTTAATGCCACACCACATATTCCAAACTAGTTTAGCCTATAAATTCCTGCAGCTAATGTTTTCTACCCAACCATCCACAAGCTAACATGTTATTAGACCTTTTGGTATGACCGGTTTACTTACGGACTGGAATTGTAGGGTCTGTCCCATAGAAGAATACAAGCAAACAAGTGGACGTAGGAAGCTAAAAAATAATTGTGTTTATAACTCCAAAATTGAACTTGAAAGTTAAAGCACACTGTGATCATATGATGTTTTCATCTGATTGGATGATTACTTTTATTTCTTATGGTTTCTCCTCCCCTCCCTTATTTATCTGGCTACCTATGCAAATGGTCACAAGCAACATTGTCTCTCATTTTCGGAGCACTTAGATTCTTCAGCAAGTATTTACCCAGGGCCTTCTATGTGTCAGGCACTGTGCAAGGTGTTAGGGAGGTAACACTAAACAAGACTGAAAATGTCCTTGCCTTGTTTACCTTCTACCAAATTGGCAGGCAATTGCCTTGCAAAGTGGCAGGTAATTCGATTCTATTTCATTCTGTTCTATTCTAATAGGCTTAGAACTATATAATAAAATAATAAATTATTCAAATAGTCATTTTAAGTTAACAAAATAGTTTCATATCTACTATCTTATTTGATGCCTAAAGAGGAATTATTGTACTCATGTCAAGATGCTGAAGATAACAATATTAGCAGGCCTTGTTCCAAGGGTCTATAGAAAATGAAAACAATATGGAACAGGGGAACCTGGGAAATGGCAGGAATAAAGGCAGGAGCCAGCATGTGGTGGAGAAAATAAATTCCCTACACCCTGCCCACCATCACTGTTTGGAAACTTCCTAGGCTGGTTTCTCTGTGTTTTCGAACCTCTTGTGCTGGGAGGTCTGTTGACTAAGGCTACCTTTGATATGCACCTTAAACAGACATCCTTCTCACTGGCATATAGTGGGAAGACCCCTTTCACCGCATAATCTACCAGCCTTGAGAGCAAGGAACATGATCGTTACCCAGACAAGTTTATCAGCATCGTGTGCGGCAGGGTTTACACTCCTTGAGGACAGGCACTTTGTCCTTCTTTCGTTAACTTCTAGAAAAAGATTCCAGAAGCATCAAAGAAAAGCATTATTGAAGAGATCTCTTTAAGACCAAATCGTGATAATTACCTAGAAAAAATATTTTTTTAATTTTAATATAATACCAAAGTTTTGAAAACTAGATATCTAAAATAGAGGAAGGAAATCCCATAAAACAAATCTGCAGGATTGGTTGTATCTGAGTCTGTATCTGTATGTTATAAAACAGATGGCCCAGCTCTGGGCGGCCCAGCTCTGGGCTGTCCAGCCAACAACAATCATTTAGGAACGTGTGTATGTATTGTGCTAGCAGAGAAGTCAGGGATGGGAAATGCCTATGAAATTATCTAGTCTGAGCAGCCTCTTTGCAAATTGTTTTTCTCTACAATTAAAGGAGCTTTCTGTGTGACCCTTTGTGGTTTTTAAATTGTGAAGAAATTAAAAGAACAAAAGTCAAAGCAAGAGAGTGTTGATTTGGTCAAGATGAGCATGTCCAAAAACGGGGCTCTCTACCCGTTTCCCTCGAGATCTAGGGTGGAAAAACAGTAGTCAGGTGAAACACAGGTTAATCTTGAATGTTTCTTGCTTAATTTGACTATTTAAACATTTTAATTTGGCTCTTGTGTGTTCTACATCTTTAAAAAAATCGAGTATATTTAGATTAAAGAAATGACATATTTTGTGAGCAGGTGGAAAGCTAGAAAAAAATTCATTCACCAGGTGTCACACTATCAAACAGCACACCAGGTGTAAAAAGTGGAGAAATAATCTTGGAGGGTATCTGGGGAAAATTCCGAGAAAGGCCAGACCATGACTACCTTAACCCCTGGCAGCCATTTTGCTTTGTAACCTAACTGCAAAGAAAATGCAACTAGTGAAAAGATATGTGCTAATTAGAAATACCTTCAGATCTAAAACCAGGAAGAAGTATGTGTGTAGCAGAGGAGAAGCAGGGGGCACCTGCTTTCAGCATCCCCAGCTTTTTCTGAGGTTATTCCTCAGCCTGCCACGCTCATCTTTCCTTCACTCACCTCTGCAAATCCTGCATGTTCACCTGGTCCCATATATAAAATACCATCATTCCCAGGGAGCTTCCTCTGGTTCAACTTAACTTACAAACACTAGGTACTGAGGGGTCAGCACTAATGAAAACAGACATTGGTCTCAAATTGCTGAATGTCTGATGCAAAGAGACACACCACGCACTCAGCAAGCATCCAGTAAGCGCCCACTGCGGGTCAGGCACTGTTCTAATAGATACATTAACACGGGGAGATAGCAAAGCCCCATACTGAAAATTTAGAAAGGCAGTGTGATACATGTACATGTGTGTGAAGTTAGGCAAGTTATAAGCACCTAAGCAGTATCCCAATCATTTACAATTAGAATTATTAAAAGATGATGACATTTAAATAGTAATTTACAGCTTACAAAGCACGTTCACATCAGGATCTGATAGGATGCTCAGAAAAGCCTAATGGGATAAGATAACTAGTTTTAATGACTTCACTTTACAGATGAGACATGCAAGGGGTGGGAACATAGAAAGACAGGAACTGGAAAGACACAGCGAGGATGAGGGGTGAAGAAAGCATAGGTGACTCCAAGTTTGTTTGTAACATTGCATCTCTTTTATTTCTTTCACTTAAAGAAAATGTGACGCACAAGGGGCAAAAAGAGAACCTTCGTTCATTCTCTGGGGTGAGTAAACAATTCTTTTTCTATTACACTCGGCTGTTCTGCATTTCAAAAAGAAATATTTTCAAAACAACAAAAGAAAAATATACAACAAAAATGGAATCAAAAGCACTTTAAGAATACTCCTTAAATACAGCTCGTCCTGCACGTATTGTAAAAATTAAATGCGATCATGGAAGAAGGGGGTCGAGCCTGGCTAACAGCAGCAGCGTTTCCTAAACTGTCCTTTCTTTTCTTTTCCTCCCCTTTGCTTTGCTTCTTTGCTTTTCTTCTTTTCCTCATATGAAGTCATTCTGGTTTACATAACAATCAGAGCGAGTTAGGTCTCCGTGCATTCATGGATGTGAGCCTCCTGAAGGCAGGCCCCCTTTGCCAGTCACCCTTGTACATTCAGGGACTGACCTCACACCTAGTTAATAAGTACCTAACAAAAGTGTGTTGCACACACACACATGTACACACAAGCATGTCGCAAACTGGAGATTTAATTCTAAGTGGTTATTAGCAGAGGCTGTTTCATTTATTTTTCCCCCTTTACTAGCCTGTTCTTTTACTAGGATTTAGGAATTTTAAAAAAAGGTGGGGGGAGAGTATGATTACAAAAAAAAACAGCATTGAAGATCAAGATCACGATGTCTTTTAAGGGTGGCTGTCTGAATGACACGTCCTCCTGAACTTGTAAGCAAGATTTGGTTGCATTTTACTTGGAGAAAAGTGAGGACTTGGTATTGATTTTTTTTTTCCGCCTGATTCAAAGACCGTGCAGGTGTTTAAGCATTTATGAAATCGATTGACTCCCCTCTAGCAGACAATTGATAATAAATTTAAGCTTTGGAGTGAGGCAGTAAAAGGTTTGATTATATTAAAAATACTAATAGTCGTGGGTTCATAAATCTTAAGAGAAAGGACGCATATGCCACATATAATGCATAAAAAAAGTTGTTCTTTTATCGTGGATAACTCACCATTGTGTGGAGATCTAGTTGATCAGCTATTCCATTATTTGACTAAGTATCTGATGTCTTGTTTTCTTTCAGGAAGGCAGGTGCAGGATGGAGCAGGAAGCCTGCCAAGAAAGATGATAAATTACCATTTGGTGCTGGAGACCAGAGCGCTCCGAGCGCAGGGCTGCCAGGAATTAAGACGGAGAGTAACCAGAAACGAGGGGGAAATGACTTCTGACAACGAGTTGAGAGCTGTTTACTTTTGGTCTTCATTATCTTTGTGGTATTTTAAGGGCCTCTGTTAGTTTTGTAACCTTCAAAATGAAGTGCTGCTTTAAAACAATCAGACACTACCTTGAAATATTGTATTACACCTGTCTAGGTCAAATAAAACATCAGAATTGAGAGAGGACTGGACAGTGGAAGCAAATAAACGGCCTAAGACAGCAAATGAAAGGGTGAAGCAGAGGTGAAGGGTGGGCGCAGCGTGGTTTGCAGAGAGCACCCGGGCTGAGCTCGGGGGGAGTGCTCTGGCCCAAGCTAGCTGCATTGAACACGGCACACTCCTGTTGTGTTTCACCCTCCAAGACTCAAAATAAAAAATAACAATAGCAATGATCATTATCGCATTTTTTAGAATCAGTCTGTTTCATTAACTTTTCCGGTCTCGAGGTTATCTTTTCTATTACATGATTACAAGTTTGGAAATCAGTTTTTAATGTCCAGGCAATGACTCTATCAGAATCACCATTGGCGATGGCCGTTCTTAATTAATTCAATTCAACCAGGATTTATTGAGCACCTAAGAAGTACCTGGCACTCGGCTACGTGTTGGGGGTACACGATAGAAGATGCAGGCCCTTCCCTGAAATCGCGGTTTAGTAGGCAGAGGCACGTCCAATGCCGCGTGCTCGGCACTGTAGTAATGGCATATGGAGTGTCATGAGACGGGGTGGAGCCGGCAGGCTCCAGAAAGGGCTCCTAGGAGTGGTGACTTCTGAACTGGCAAAGATGTGAGAAACAGAGCCATTTTTAACATGCCAGCTTTATGTCTAGAACTCAGGATGAAAGTGTAGATGGTAAGACAAAAAACAAGAAGTTCTCAGGTGTGGAATTTATTCAGGAGTGAACGATGAAAGTCATTAAAGGACTCTGAGCAGGGGAGCCATGGAGCAATTAGTGTTTAGCAGCAAATATTTATAATATCACAGGGTGGGCACTGTAATGGCAACATGATCTAAGTGCTGTGTGAACACAGAAAAGGAACTACTTGCTCTGGGATCAATGACAGGTAAGGTCATGCTTCCCAGAGGGGGTTACAATTCAGATGGGTTTTTGAGGATCAGTAGCCATTCACCAGGAACAAAGAGAATAGAGAGCATTTCTACCAGATGAGGTGGACGGTTATGGGGAGGAGAGTTTCAGAGAACGAAAAGAAGAAGGGGGAAGAGAAGAAAAGGAAAAAAGAATTGTGGTTATGAAATGCTAAAGAAAACTTCATTTTAGATTCTGATTATTGGTTATAAAAATTATACATTCCTAATAAAGAGCACCCTTATTCTCTAATGCACTACTTTTGACATCTGATATAGAGACTGTAGTGGGGTTCTTTTTCCTTCAAAAAAATTGACTCATGAGAAATAGAGCAAGATCAAGAATAGATAGAATTGTAGGTTTTGAATATTTGAAAATCTCTCTCTAAAGACAATTTAGAGACCAGTGACTCTGAACTTTTCGTTATACCCAGGAGAAAACTGAAGCCCAGGAGAGGTAATAATTTAGGTCCATAACAGTAGGACACACAGCTGGATAGAGGCCATGGCGAGGACAGTTCAGGCCTCTTGACTAGTGTGTGACCTGCCTTTCTGTCTCTTGAAGGTCACCCAAGCATGCTTTCTTCTCAGTACTTTGCCAGGCTCTCTGCTTCCAATAAATCACAAGTTCATTGTATTCACATGTAAAGTCTAGTTTGCTCATTCATCCCAGTTTATTTTTATGCTACCTGTGTGTTCCCTATCAGACACTAAGTAGAAGAATATTTTTAACAGAAGTAATTTTCTCCCCATATCTTCAACACCTGAGATGTTTAGCTGTTAGGATACTAGTCATTTTTTTGGTTCTGGCGTGACTCAGTATTGGACCATCTGGAGCCGGAATTCAACCTAAATTTACCCACTGACTTACTGCAGGAGCTGCTGGGAAGCCTTTGTCCAGGTTCAGTTTGATAAGGGAAAGAGCATGCCCCTTTTTTTGTACAGGGTTAAACAAAGGTTAAACAAAACAGGACAATAACAAAAGTGTATGTTGCATGTACATAATATACTACCGTATTTTTTGCTCCATAAAATGCATTTCTTTTTCCCCAAAAGTGGAGGGGAAAATGCC
Organism: Saccopteryx bilineata; assembly: GCF_036850765.1. Taxonomy (NCBI): domain Eukaryota; kingdom Metazoa; phylum Chordata; class Mammalia; order Chiroptera; family Emballonuridae; genus Saccopteryx; species Saccopteryx bilineata. The sequence continues at coordinate 104,792,965 of NC_089490.1, forward strand.
CGTGCATCTTATGGAGCAAAAAATATGGTATTTTATTAAATATTTTAACACACCATTTGGTTCAGAATATATTTTTTCTTATTTTCCTCCTTAAAACCCTAGGTATGTCTTATGGTCAGGTGTATCTCATAGAGTGAAAAATATGGTAATTAACAAATAATAATATTAACTGAACATTAATTGAATATTATTAACAAAATAATTGAAACCATAAATAAAATTTTAATAGACATAATGATTACTTCTTAGTAATTATTTTAAAATTAATACAGCATTGAACACTGGCCACTCTCTGCTGCTAGAGGACACGGCTCAGCTATGTGACTTTAACTCAGTAGAAATGAAGGGCTTAATTTTTTTCTCTTCTCCTTAGAAGTCTCAAGTTAGATCTCTGCATTTCATAGCCTACAGAGCTGTATGTAACTTTTCTTATGCGTCATTGTTCTTTGTGACCCTTGCTCCTTGTGGCTGGTTTGGGAACCTGATTTGTCATATATTGGTTTGTCTGAGCATAGACAAAGGTGTCTGTTTTTCTGGTATGTGTGTGTGTGTATGCACTTGTTTTGAATATTTTTGTATGTACTGAATAAATAAATCTTTGTCAAGGTTTAGCATTTTGCTGCCTGAAAAAAAAAAAGGAAAAAAAAAACCCAGCTTCAAATGTGATAAACAGAAGTTTCCAGCTGTTATTCTTTCGATCTAGCTAAACACTTCATGCTCAGTTTGAAATTCATTTCCTTTCATTTCCAAGATCCTAACTGATACGTCAGATTGGACACTCCTTCTGGTGTCTTAACTGCTTGGTTCTACCCACAGTTAGCACATTTTAGAATTTTCTTTCAAGAGAAAATAGCCATTTTTTGAAGAAAAAAAAAGCACCACTTTTCCCCCATTTAAAGTTTATTTAAAGGATTTACAGTTAATGCCTTACCTAAATTCAGTTGAATGATAATCCTTAAATACCAACTCCATATTTTCATTGGCTCTCCCACATCTTCATTTTCTTATAGCTGATACCTTAAAAAGAAGCACCTTATTTCTGTGGGCAATTCATTTAGAAGCATGAGGAATAATAATTTTTGAAAACTTGACACAAACAAAAGAAAAGTTGATAGAATTAGGAAAATAGAATATAATTTTTTAGTCATAAAAAGTATCATGAATAACCAATCATTTTGAAACCTATATAAGCACATTAATTTTCAGGAAAAAATGTAAAAAGCCAATATTTACACAAGAAGAAACAAAGAACTTGAATGAACCAACTTATTAAAGATATTAAAATTATATGCATAAGATCTTTTCTCTCACCCTCAAAATAAAGTTCTATGTTCAGACAGTTTTATGCCAAAATTTCAAAGGAACCAATAATCTTGATTTAGATGAATTGTGCCAGAACAAAAAAAGAAGAAAAGCAGACAAATTCATTTATGAGGTTATGAATTTATGCCAAAAATTAGGTAAGAACATGTAAGAAAACTTATAGACTAATTTTATTTAATAGAATAGATGCAAAAACCCCAAGTAATTTATTAGATAGCTGAATCCCATAGAATATTTTAAAATATCTTATGATCAAGTAGGTTTTATTTCAAAAAAAAAAAGTTAGCTTGGTAAACATTTTCTAAAGCCATGTAATTCGTGTTAATGGACTAAAGAAGGGGAAATACATGTTTACCTCAGTAAATATTGGGGGGGGAATTAATAAATTTAATGCCAAGGTAATTTTTTTAAAGTTAAAACTACAAATAGGAGAAAACATCTGTCACCTGATAACAAGTTATGTATCAAAAACCTAGAGCAAACATTAATTATACTTAATGAAAAAACTTCTCACTCATTTTCCTTAACATTGGAAAAAGACAGGAATAACTACTATTGTCATTATTATTTTTCATAGTATTGTAGAAGATTATAATACACTTTCTAATTATTTCCTGTCCTCTTTACCAGGCCCATCTCAAGAGAGCTATTCCCTGGGACCCTCCATGTAAGCAGACTTCCTGCGCACTGACGTCAAGTGTGGCCATGCCACACCAACAAGAAGTTTTAGGAGCTATGACATCATTCTTCTATTGCTCCTTTTCCTCTACCATAGAAGATCATTTCTTAGGTGGGGCTTCTTCTTCCACCTGGATCCCAGAAAAAAGGAGACAGAGCTGCAGCCAACCACAACCAACCTGCTACTGATGGGTAAATGTGATTTTTGTAAACCGCTCAGATTTAGAAATGTTTCTTATCATATCATAACCTAATGAAAGCTGACCAATACATTCCTGAAGTTTTTTTCCAACATAAAAAAGTATTAGATTTACAGACTGAAAGAGAAAAGGCATTATCCTCATAATTAGATGATCCAATAATTTATAATAAAAACAAAAAAAAATGCAAAACACTGAAAGAACCAATAACATTCAAGGAAGTTGCTGGATACAAAATCAACCAGAACATTAACATCCCTCACCAGCAAAAACGATACAAGCAATACTCCTTACTCAAAGAAGTGGACCACCATTTTCCATCTCTTACGTGTGGGTTGCCCATAGAGATTTCATTTTAAAGAGTACAGTATGAAAAGAGGAATAAAAAGAATAACTTTACAGTGGAGAAAACTGACAGAGACTACCTCCGCTGAGTGATCAAGGTTAACATCAACACTAAGTCATGTTAATAGTATCTATTCTTGATATAAGGCAATGAGAATGGGACTTTGTTTCTGTGTTCTTCTCCAAAACCCATAACCCTAGTCTAAGCATAAAAAAAAAAATCATACAAATCTTAACTTAGGGGCATTCTACAAAATTCTTAACCAATACTCCTCAAAATGTTCAATGTCATCAAAAGTAAGGAAAGCCTGAGAACTCGTCACAATCTAAAAGAGGTTAAGGAGGATCTGGATTCAATCACAGCTTGTTTCCTCTTGAAATCAAGTTTGGTTTCTTCATCCCTCTGGGAATGGAAACAGCCACTTAGGTCACAGTTCAGTGATATTTAACTGTTTGTACTTGACTTTGTTTATTGATTTAGCAATTTGTCCATGGACTAGTAGATAAGAAATAAGTGATGTGTCAAATGCTATCTCAACATATTGAATAAATATCTGATCATCTTTTGGATTCTAACAGGAGAGGATTAACTTGAAGGGGAGAGAGATAATACAATGACCCATCAGCAGCAAAGGCAGCCAGAGCTAAATTATATATATATATATATATATGGTCTACCAGAAAGTTCTGTCCATTTTTGGAATAAAACAAAATACAAAATTTTCTTACCGTCAATAAACTTTATTAAATAATATAATTGTTATTATTATTAATGATTTCTTGCCAGCATGAGGGCAATTTGTATATCCCATTTCTGAAAAATGTTTTATCTTTTGATGCAAAAAATTGAACCAGTGCTTGTTTGATATCTTCTTCATTTTTGAATTTTTTGCCCTTCAAAAAATTTTGTAAGGACAAAAACAATTGATAGTCAGAGGCTGCTGAGTCCGGGGAATATGGTGGATGCGACAGACATGCTTCTGTAGCATTTCTTCCTTGTTGAAATTCATAAAAATTACAGTGGCGTAAATGAACCTTATCAGTAGCCATGGGTACACTATCGCTTCACACATAAGACTAACGTGAATCAACTTTGTTTTAGTTAATTTGCTACGTCAGTATGTATACATTAAGTGATAAAAATAGAGAGGCACACATGCGCCAAATAAACATGTGCTTACGTGTCAAAACTTGTTGTGATAGAAACGGACAGAACTTTCCTGTAGACCTTATATATATATGGGCATTTGATGGGCATTATCTATTGCATTTAATCCTTACAACAACCCTCTGGAGTGGAGACAGGTATTTTCAACCTTATTTGGTAGATGAAGAAACTGAGATTCAGAGAGCATCTCCCAAGTAGAAAATAATTAGAGCAACAGTCAACTACATATAACAGAAACCAGACTTCATTGTTTTAACCAAATAAGGGTTTAACTTTCCTGACATAACAAGAATTCCTGGGGTAGAGAAATTAGGGCTTGTACATTAGCTCAGGAAGTCATCAAAGACCCTCTGGTTTCCAGCTGCACTATCCTTAGCATGGGGTTGTTATCCTCATGGTTGGCAGGTGGCTGCTCCACCTCAAGGCACTGCACTGTCATAAAGCAAGAAGAAGGAGAAAAGCAAGGGACAAAGGACATACCAGCTGAATCTGTTTCTTTTGATGAAGAAAATGGTAGCTTTTCCAGAAGAATTCTGTGAGCAACTAGTTGAACAGAATGGATTAGTACAGCTACTCTGGCTACAAGAAATATGAAGATGACAATGTTTTTAAACTAGTATATTGCTCTGAATAAAAATGGGTTTCTGTTACTAAGAAGCAGAGAATGGATATTTGGTAGACAATCACAGTGCCAGTCATGAATCCAGATGGCTACTGGATGCTAAAGTTCTATAAGTAAATGTGTTCATGACTTCTATCCCAGCACAAAATCAGAAATTCTACTTCCTACTCAAAAAAAAAAAAAAGTTTGAGTCCAACTCAGCGCCGGAGTGCTTGCTTCTTCTGAAATCCCAGCCCGGCAGCAAAGAGGGAAGAAGCCCCAAAGAGTCCAGGCTCTCTAATCGCCACTTGTCTCCCCATATCCTTTTCAACGAAGTAAATGACCATCAAGCCTTCTGCTCCCCGATGACCAAACACCGAAAATAATTTTCTTTGAAAAGACTTTGTTCAACCTAATTTGTGAGTAAAATTTCCTCAGGGCAGCGGTGAAAGGCCCAAGATAATGAGGAAGTCTTCAAACTCAGGAGAACTGATGAGATCTGCTCTCAAAGTTACCATACACCATTAATCAATTGTTACTAGGCAAAGTCACGGAACCCAGATAGGGGTCAGCAGATCACATGACCCAAGGCATGCCAAGCTGCCAGTGTCCTGCTGCTAAAACTAAGGCAGAAGTGACTTTCTAAGTATTCCTGCTTAGCAGAACTCACAACCTCAGCTGATTTTTCATATCAAGGATTCAGTTCAGACTGTGGAGAGTCACTCAGCAAAACAAAGAAAAAAAGACTGAGGTGGGTAGGGGGGTAGGAGGAAGTCACCAAGTGAACAGCATACATTGTACAATTTACCAGTGGGGGGAAACTGGAATAAAAATTACATTTAGCACTCTCTGCAGTTTAATTTAACGTGTCCTTACTGGAAAATTGCAAGTACTTTTACTCATTATTTTCAAGAAACATTTCAATTTAATCTTGTCTGCCCTCCCCCTTTTTTAATCCAAACCACAGTTGCTGTATTTCATCATTTTCTTCAAGGCGGAGTATTATGGTTTTGCAGATGTCCTGTAAACTAAATATCACTGTCACACTTGCGACAGATCTTGCTCTTCATTGACTACTGTTTGATACTGCCTCCATGGTAAGGCATTTTATTTGTAAGTAGCTTTAGATGGCTTTGAAAGGTAGCTACATAAACATCTCAACATCTCCTTTACTTATTTCTTATGTTAGCAAAACCCAGAAATCCCAAACTACCTCTCTGTTAGTTCATTCTAGAATTTTAATACTAAGGAAACAGAGAAATTGAAACAAAAGGTAAAATCACTTATCACAGAGAACGGGGCGATTTTTATTTCATTTTAAACACAATTCCTTCCTCTGTTGGTTCAACCTATCATTCTTCGTCACACTTGGAATAGGGCACTTGGCAATAGCCACATTTAGTAGAAACACACAAAGGGACATCTGGAGAAAAAAATTGGGCAATGTTAAGGTTCTGTTTTCATACCAGTTTAAAAATGGAACAGGTTGGACTGTTCTATTATATACTTGAAAGCCCCCAGTTTTACCTTCTGAAGTAAACAGTCCTGTATTTTTTCAAATAAAAACTTTTTCACAATTATAGCAAAGCAGAAAAATCTATCTAGATCTTATTCACCATGACAAAAGGTGAAGAGGCAAAATTATTTAATTTAGGATCTCTGGTGTCCATTATTAGGTTAGGATAAATCTTTTTAAACTAATATTACCATTAGTTCATTTAGTTCTAGAAGTCAGAGAGCATGTCAGATATGCTTAGGAATCCTTCTCTAAGTGCAGATATAATCAAAATTTAAATTTTGCATGCATTTTGACCAACAATTTCACTTTTAAGAATTTACATTATAAAAATAATCATAAGAGTACATCTAAGAATATGTGGAGTATATTTATCATATCCATCACAAAAATATTTACTATAGTGAAATGTGGCAGTCCCTAAAATGTCCCAACATAATGAACTGGTTAACTAAATTACAATACGATGAAATTTTCTGCAGAGAAATGAAGATCACCATTGGCTATTATTGCAAAGCTATCCACAGTTCACTGTGATGGGGGAGACAATATATGCAATATGAGCTCATTTATAAAAAAAAAAACAATGGTCCTAAAATGTAATATGCTGACAAAAATGCACTAAAGGATATGCTCCAAAATATAAACAGTCATTGTCACTGGGTTACTAGGTCATAAGTAATTTTTCCTTTTTTCACAATAGACAATGCATGTCAATGTCTAGGTCAACATAATGCCTGACACATGTCTGGTCTTAATATATATTAAGTATTATTGTTATTAGGGTTTTAGCTCTGCCAGCCATTGCCTCTTGTATGCCACTGTGTTTTGTAGCTTTCTAAGTAATTTATTTTTCTTTTCATTATTTTTTAAAACAATAATGAGAAAACTATGCAAGAAGTAATGTCCATTTTGAGAGGGGAAAAGGGTGGGGAAGGTTAGGGGAGGGTTTCTTGCACCAACGGCTGCCTTCCATCTGGGTTAGTGACATGTGTGCAAAGGGCCTAAAGAGAGAGGTGGAGGGTAAGCAAGAAGGAAAGCTTCATCACACTAAATAAAAAGCAAGCAATATGCATATCAGCGTCCTAAGATGTACCACTCTGCTGGGAAAACCCAAGACAAAAGAATTATTGGGCACAACAGTTCAAAGCATATTGCACCTGTCAAAACGTCTGTCATCTTCTATAGAAGTGCACCATTCTGAGAGAGAAAAGGGAAACTTTAGCAAAGTCACTCAAAAACAACAGCTTACTTTGTCTCCTTCCTCTGGCCAACTCCTCCATCTGAAAGCCATTTAGCTCCATGCTAAAGATTGCCTGGAAGGACCAAACAATAGGAAGGTCTCTTTCATTGTCAAGGACAGTTACACTTTGAAGATGATGCTCAAAAGGGGTTAAAATGGGTCAACAAGCAATTGTTGGGCTTATGCAAGGACATGTGAACAGAGCATTGTTGAAGTCACACACAAAAACAATCTCGATCTCAAAGAATTCAACTTTAACCTAGAGGAGGTGTGGGAAGGAAGGAACTAACAGGCGATACTGATTTCATCCCAAAGACTTAGGGGGAGGGAAGCTACCCAAAAAGGATTAATAGACAGTTTGGGGATGGTTTTTGCCACTCCAAACATCCACTTACACTATGTATTAAAAAGCTAAGTATAATTTAAGGCAAAGTGAGAAAAATGTGATTTTAAAATGATGTAAAATATGCAAGTGGTGTTAATTCCATGCAGACTATCACATTCATAAAAATTTTATTTGTTGGATGCACTTTAGGAAATGCATCTGACATTTAGTCAGATGATAGGTAAATGGCTGGGAGTATGGGTGGGCATATTTAAACAGTAGTTATTACTTTTGTGCAATTTCTTAGATATCCTTAAGAGGAAAGCTTAGAAACCCCTCTGAGAAAAGCTAATCTAGAGAGAAACAAGATAACAAATTCAAGTCAGCCTGCCCAGGTTTATGGCCTGGCTCTTGTGGAGGTCAGGTGACTTTGGACAAGCAACTTTTTACCTCATTGTTCTCAGTTTCCACTTAAGGGGAGTGCAACAGGCTACAGAAGTATTGGGAGAATTAAAGGAGAGCTTTTGCCTAGGAGAAAAGAAAACATATGTTCACACAAAAACTTGTACACAAATGTATGGAAGTATTATTCATAACAGCCAAAAAGTGAAAACAACCCCAATGTTCATCAGCTGAAGAACAGATAAACAAATGTGGTATAGCCACGCAATGGAACACTGTTCAGCCATAAAAAGGAATGAAATACTGGCATATGTTACAACATGGATGACTCTTGAAAAATTACGTTAATTGGTGGAAGTCTCAAAAGACCACATATTACATAATTCCATTTATATTAAATATCCAGAATAAGGAAATCTCTAGAGACAGAAAGTAAATTAGTGATTGTTTAGAGCTGTGGGGATGGGGGTAGAGGGAAGTATAGAAAGATGACTGCTAAAGTGTACAGGGTTTCTATTTGAGTGAGTGAAAATATATGAGTAAATGTGATGATGGTTACATATATTTGAAAATACTAAAAACCAGTGAGTTGTATACTTTAAATGGATGACTTGTATAGTATGTAAATTATATCTTAATAAGGCTCTTTTAAATCAATCAATCTATAAATCAATAAAACCAAGAAAGAATGATGGTCAAACTTTTGTGGCAAAAAAATAAAATATTTTTTAAAGGAGGGTGGAGACATGCTGTAATAAAGGAATCAGAACACTACTTAGCATAAAGTACTTAATAAACATTGACTATCAGTATTGTTTTTATGCGTAAATATAAATCATTGTGTATAGCTTTGGAAAACATATTGCTATGTAGCCTAGTAGACTGAAAATTTCATTTTAACATTAAAGTATTCATCATTAAAGATTTTTTAAATTCAAGCTTAGCCCCTTAAATCTAAAGAAAATCTATGTATACATAGGCGATTTAAAAGGAAGATTTCAAAATAAAATTCAGCCTTTTCTTTTATGAGTTTGTAACAAGTATAGTAAATTATTTACAATTGTCAAATCTTTTTTAAGCTTCATAAATTGACTAGCTAGTCAATTTCAAACAGGAGAAAATGGAGAAAGGTCATTCATTCTGAAATATACTCACAATTGGATTTATTCTTTAAAAAGAAATCTTTGGACTGTTTTCCAAAGGTCATACATATTATGCCTAGATTAAATTTAAAAAAGCAAGTTTTTATTGTTATCAATTTTCAAAATCTCAAACAATTTCAAAGGATAAAAATAGTAAGATTACTTTCCCTCTTTTATAAGAACTCAACCCTTCTCTTTCTCTCCACCATGTATCAACATGTGCATTTATTTCTAGATCTACAGGTATATTTCACTTTATAAAATAAATTATTTATGCCCTTGGCCTTGCTCAAAGATAAATTTACTAAGAAACTAATAAAATTTAAGTTCAGGGCCTTTCATTTGCAAAGGTCTTTCCAAGGGCATCTACCTAACTGTACTCATGATTCTTGCCCTCAGCCCTCAAACTATATAAAGTTGGGCCATGTACACATTGATCTGTTCCTGGTTGCTACTGCCAGTAGGACCTATTACTTTCAAATCATACATGCTCCAAAATCAAGTTTAAATGAGGCCTTCTATGATTGTTCCAGCCCAAATTGTCCTTCCCTTCTCTAAGTTTCCATTGTATTTATTCACTAAACAACTTCAAAATCTTTTTTCCAAAATCCTTCAGATCAATTAAGTTTTGAACTTAAATTTGCCTATATAGTATGGTGCATAGACTATATATTGTGTAGTGGTGCAGAAATCATGTATAGTATTATCCATCAGGGTCTCAAATTTATTAACACATCTTCATCAAAACACATGAATAACACTGAGATAAATAAAGGCTAGAAATAACCTCACTTCAGTTTGGGTGATAACTAACACAAAATAAGTTCTAAAAAAAGAACTTTCAATTTTCAGAGATTTTGGATTTCAGAATTATTGCTAAAGGAATATAGACCTGAATACTATTGTATCATTATTCTGTGTCTTACTAGCTAGGTTTTACTTGGCTAAAATGGCTCTTCACCTGTATATCCCCAGCTAAAAGTACCTGGTATGCAAGTGGGTGTTCAATAAATTGGATAGAATGAATGAATTAAAGGACTAAATCTTAAACCAGGCTGAGCTTGTCAAGGAAAAAGATTGTGTTCCTTTTAGTCAACATCCTCAGCACCAAAGCCAGTGCTTGGCATGTGGTGAATACTCAGAAAAATGCTGATTGAGTTTAATCACTGTTCTCAAATCTCTCACAATAACTACCTAGGATCGTAAGTACCCCCATAAACATTTCACAATTGACCCCAATATCACTGATTTACAAAATCAAATTGCTTTCCATAGGGGAGAAAAACACAGCTTGGAGGATATGGAGGGAACAGTAGGAGAAGGAGCCTAGATGTGGCAAAAACTGGTTCTAGAAAAGTAATGATGCATTGAAGAGTATTTCACAAAGGCTTTGGGCTATTCTAAAGGTCTGCCGCACACCTTAATTTTCCTTAATGTCAAGTCTTCTCCTGATAATAACCTCTTTCTTGGGTCTCTGCATGACTCAACATCTCATTTGTAGTTACAAACACGTTGCCTTATTTATTCCCTTGTCTGGGTAGTTTCAGACTTTTATATAGAGTTGGGCTGAGAGATTATACGGCAGTAGATACTGCTAACTGGCATGTTGTACTCTATGACTTTGGGGGTTTTCTTTATTTTGTTTTGTTTTGTTTTTGTATTTTTGAGAGACAGTAAGGAAGAGAGATGAGAAGCATCAAACTTGGAGTTGTAGCACTTTAGTTGTTCATTGATTGCTTTTCATCATCCCTTACCGAGGGGCTCCAGCCCAGCCAGTGACTCCTTGCTCAAGCTAGTGACCTTGGGCTTAAGCCAGTTAACTTGGGCTTCAAGCCAGTGATTATGGCTGGTTTGAGCCCAGTTATGCTATGACTCCTGGAAGACCAGGAGTCATACATAGGAGACCATCAGCAACCACCACTAATAACCTATACACTCACTTATAATAAAATCATGTCATATATAAACAATAAAAATAATAAATAAAAGCAAAAACACGTTTATTATAAAATCATATTACTACGGAACAAGTGTGAGGGGGATACCTTTTTTTTTCCTTTACTCTTAAGGAATGAAAATATTCAAAGAAATCAAATTATTCTCAGAAGACTCCTAAATAATTAACTCCTAAATCTTAGGCAGTTACTGGTTATAACAGTTCATTCCTATTGAAACTTTGAGACTTAAATTTAGATTTTAGACTTGATAATGTCTTATATGTAGGCAGACTATATATACTATTATATGTAGACATACTATATATATTATTTTGAACTGAAGGACAAAAGTACAGTAGGAGTTTACAACTTCTATGTAGCAAACTATATGCATGTAAGTCTATGAAAAAATTTCAAGGAACCCGAGTGTATATGGAAGTACTAGTCACACTGATTTGTGTTTCTGAATATTAACAAAATATACTACATTAAAAAGAAAAAGAAACCCATAAAATCATCTGATAAAGTCAATCTCTGCTATGTTTAACTTAAAATAAAAAAACAAGTGCCTAAAGTAACCAGTTTGATAAAAAAAATATTCCCTAAGCTGCTCCGGTAAAAATGAAAATATTCAGTATCTCTTTTGCTTTAAACTTAGATTCCAGTGTTTTCAGGGCCACAAAGGAGGGTCCAGCTTCAAGTTTCTAACATTAAAACCTTAACATAGCCTGGAGACTTCTCCTCAGCACTTCAAGAGTAATCAGATTTCATGTTAACTATTCAATTACAAACATGCACTTACGTTTTGCAAATCTCTGTTTAGAAATTCAAAAGGCCCTTAGAAAACATCCTTCAACCAAAGCCCAAGTTGGCAAGTGAAACCGGTTACCTGCGAGAGCTGAACAAAGGGAGGTCCTGGCAGTCATGCAGGCACATTGCAAAGTGGCACGCGATGTACCCCATTCCCATTGTGAGGCACAAATTCTTTGTGACACTGGGAGACACCGCAGAACAAAAATACTATTAGAAATGCTTCAAAAGGAACATTTTTGGCTGCGATAGAGACTTTTGACATTATTTATTAGGTTCAAAACTACTTCACAAAAGCCTAACAATGGTTCTGTGGAAACCAGTACATCTGAGGCCCTTCCTGTTGTTCTGGGCAGGCATTGATTTGAAGATGGGCAGCCCTCGCGGAACAATTCCCTCGCAGCGGTCAGTGCAAGTGAGCATTCACCTCCAGCCCACGAGGGGCCTGTGAACGAGCCGTATGGAAGCGCAGGGGTGGGCGGGAGAGGGGAGAAAAGCAAGCCTTGATTAAGCTCTTTGAGGGGAGATGGGTAAGGAGCCCCCGCAAACCGAGGAAGTGGCGCTCCTGCCAAATTGCCATGCAGGGAGGCGTCTGCCCTGGGCCTCCTTTTCCCTAGAGGACGAGGATGGTTGGGGAGCGTCTCTGGTGCCATGGCAACTGCGCCTTTTCCGACTGGATTTGCATGCGCGCCCTGCAGTCTGCTTTGGGAATACGGGTTGGCCAGGACGCCTAGTGTGGCTGTCCTCCTTGCATCCAGCTGGGCCGCTGAGGAACTCCGGGGGACCCTCAAAGGGGCGAAGGAAGTCTGTCTTCTACAGAGCCCGATGGCAGTGGAAGACCTCGCAGCAGGGCCTGGAGGGTAAAAAGGGGTGGGAATGGCACTCAAATGTGCAGAATGTACCCGCCCCCACCAGGACTTAAAAAAAAAATCTCTCCTTCATAATTGAATGTTTGAGAAATCAACCTTTGCAATGTGCTGAGAAAGAAAAAAAATCCCCTGACATTGTTACCCTCACACACTCCCTACATTTATTTACGAAAACAAAATACTATCCCTTTCTGTTGTTTGAAAGCACCTGTCCAAATAACTTTTACAGAATCCTAATAAAACTTTTTATTTCAAGGAGAATTGTTGAAAACTAAAGAGAGAGAACTAGAAGGCTTGATGACTAAAATAAAGTTTCAAGTTCTAACGTTGGGGAAAGTCTGTGAGTGGAAAATTATTAACTGAAGTTAGATCTCATGCAAAACGAACAATTCACAGCCCAGTTAGACTTACAACCGAAAATTTAAAAATCCGAAAGGCAATTACTTTATGACTTTTATTATGAATTTCAAATCAGCTGAAAAGAAAAACAATTAGTGATTTAATCTGATGCTGGGTCTACTTAACACATACATACATACTAACAATAATAGATTTCTTGATGTAACCAAATCATTTTTTACATGTTAAGGATGATGAGGTATTTTTTAACAGTACAGCCAATACTGTACAAGAAATATATATTTTTACCTGCATTTCCATATGTATAAACATATATATCAAATACATATGCAATCTTGAAGTTTTTACCAGAGAAATTCTGCCCATTGACCTGTACAAATTAAAGTCTAATCTTAAAGTAGTTAAGAAAATTTACATGCTTCAAATTACTTTCTATGAGTTTTTAAAGAGTTTTGAGTAGCATATCAACGTCTAGAATATTTGAACAACATACAGCATCATTTGCAAATCCAAAAAAATACATAAAAGATTTAAAATGAATATTAGCTTTGTAATAGGGGATGTCCATAACCAGTTTATGTTTTGGTCATTCAATTTGGTTTATCACATACTGTTCTATGCCCGGTATGTATAGAACATCTCCCACTACATATTCAGCGTACCCAAGTCAACGAGTAAAAATTCTTTTAGTGAATCTGATTTCTTCAATGTGAGAATCATTTCCTGGAAATAAAGGTAGAATGGCCTTTCGATACCTGCAGGTAAATAAAAGCTTTCAGAGAGCCAAACACATGACCTTGTGAAAACTAGATGCTTAACAGCTATTTGTTGATTTGAATTACAGCCTAGGCAGATGACTCACTTATTGTAGTTAATAATCAGTACAAGAAGATTCCACCAGAGAACGTGGATGTTGCTCTGAAATTTGGAGCAACAGAAAATGACTTAGGCAGAATACGCCATCCTCTGTCTTGAACCAAAAAAATATGGATTTCTTCCCTGAATACACTGTGATAATGATGCATTTCATTTTTGAAACAAACTATCTTGCAGGGGCAATGTGGTATGATGAAATAAATAAGGTATTGGGGTCAGATCATCATAGCTTCAAATCCTAGCACATCACCTAAGCCTTACCTGAAATATGAGCATTATATTACCTACTTCACAGGGTTGCTAGTAGGATTAAGTTTGTTCATTCATTTATTCATCTATTAATAGTTGAGTGGCTGTTATGTGCCTAACAGTATTCTAGACACTGGAGATAGAGAACATAATAAAGATGCCAATATCCCTGCACTTATAGAGCTTCCATTATAGTTGTGGGAAGAGAAACAAAATAAGCAAATGAATAAATGTATGAGTGTCAGCTGGTGGTAAATCCCAAGGAGAAAAATTAAACAGGAAAGGTTAGGATAGACCCACATAGATGACGTTTCACTAAAGACCTACAGAAAATGAAAGAGCAAACTAGTTAAGTATCTGAGGGAAAAGCATGAAAAAATGCAAAGCATCTAGTATATAGTGAATGCTCAACACCCAAGAGCTGTCATTGTCATATTAGAATCTTAATATAGGAATGCTCTGACCTGGAGTCAATTTGAAAGGTTGAAACCTGGCTCCAGTCGTAAAATTATAGAATCTCTTTGGGCCTCTGATTCTGTCTCTAAACCATGGGAAAATAACAGTTACTATATCAGAGAATGGCCACAAGAATGAAAACTGAAGACACACATTCAGATTTTAGCACATTGTCTTATATATAATGAGACTTAAAAACTGTTCACCAGTCAACGTTCTCAGGATATTATTCCCAAGCCCAGTTTCCCAGAGATGAAGGAATCTCTGACTCGGCATCTTTGTAGATGGTCCCTCAGCCCCTGCTTTAACCCAGCTAGCCAGAGCAGTACATTGTCCTCTAGTTCAAAGAAAGTCCTCCATTTTGTTGACTCAGAATCTGTCTCTTTCTCTTATTGGTCAAGTCGAACAAACTGTCAAATATTTGGAGAAAAATCTACCCAAAAATTCCCTAAAAAAAAAAAAAAGACTACATAAAATCAGTCTAATCCTTATTCATGGTAGTTCCTAGAAAATTTGGAGATATGCACTGAATTTTCCACATTTTCTCTCCTCCAGTCAGAACATCAGCACCATAGACAACACCACCATCATCACCACCCCCATTCAGTCCCTGCTGTTCCAGGAACTTTATGTCAATCCTCTAATTATAACATCTCTTCAAGGCAGGAATTCTAATTAGTTTACAGATGAAAATACTGGACTCAAAGAACATTTGTGGGACTTCATCATGGCTACAGAACTAAAATGAGAAAAAGTAGAGATATGAGCCTGGATCTCCCTGGTTCCACAGGTCATTACCTCTGGGTTATTTGGTTACTTTTAATCATTCCTCCTATTAATGATTTTGAGACACCTCATTATCATGTACTTTATCCTATGCTAAGAATTCACAGCTTTCTTATCTTTAAAATAGGGATAATCATATTATATGCCTAAGAGTGTTATAGGAGGATTTTATAAAATAGTGTGAAATGCTCAGCACAGCATCTGTGATATGGTAAAAAGCTTTAATAAATGGGAGTTGGAATGATGATGATGATAATAATTATCATTATCATAATTAACTGATGTGATGCCTGAATCATCAAATTACTTATTATCTGCTCACACTTGTCCTCTCCTCCAATGCAATACTTGGCAACAAGCAGACTTCCATTAGGAACTGTCATGAACTTCTTATATAACCTTCTAGACTAGGACCTGCCATCAAGTCAGTAACTTTGCTGTTTATATGAACGTTAAAAATAAAATGCGACCAATTGAAAAGAGGAGAAAAAAAAAAAGAAATACAAACTACAAAGTGAAACTTACCAGATGGACAGACTCTCTCTTGAAATTGTAAGAGGGCTGGTTTTAAATTCGTATTTGTCTACTGATGTGCATGCCTACAGCCTCCAGGTGCACAGGGTGTACTGAGTAAGATCGAATAGGCTTTTTTGTTATTTTCTGTTCCAAAAATGGACTGTTCCAGGCCTTCTTGATTGGTTATCTGTCACTTTCAATTTTTCCTCAGACGGTGAAAATCAGTGAGGTCTCGTCCTGTTCACTGGGATGGTGTTGTGGAGAGACTGGCTTCTCTATGGCTTTGTTCTTTGGAAGAAGCTATACTTACAGTAGGCGTCCTGGGAATATTGCACTGATGAGTACAAAGCAGTTTCTTACCTGCCATTGGAGTCTGAATACATCCTGCACAGGTAAACTCATTAGTTTGAAATAATATCACTTCAATATCACCTACTAAATCAGTGACAGGAAGGAATAATTTTATTAATTGAGTAGATTAGGGTGACACTGGTTAACATAATTATACAGATTTTAAGTGCTCAATTCTACAACACATCTTTGTGTGCTGTGTTGCGTGTCCACACCCCCAAGTCAAGTCTTCGTACATCACTATTTACTCCCTTTTATACCCTTCTCTACTTCTCTCTTCCCCAGCAATCACCACACTGTTGTCCGTGTTCAAGTGTTTTTTCTTTTTCTTTTTTTGGTCCTTTTTGCTCACTCCCTCCACCCTTTTCACCTCCAACATACACACACACACACACACACACACACACAGATGTCAGCTTGCTATCTATGAGTCTGTTTCTATTTTGTTAGTTCATTTTGTTCATTAGATTCCATGTATGAGTAAAATCCAATGATACTTCTCTTTCTCTGACTGGCTTATTTCACTTAGCATAATGCTCTCTAGGCCCATTCATATTGTCGCAAAAGGTAAAATTTCCTTCTTTATATGGCCAAGTAGTAATCCATTGTGTAAGAGTACCACAGCTCTTTTATCTACTCTGATGGGTACTCACTCGGGCTGCTTTCAAATGCTAGCTATTGTAAATATCACAATGAATATAGAGATGCATATATTCTTTTGAATTGGTGTTTTGGATTTCTTTGGATAAATTCCCAGAAGTGAAATTGCTGGGTCGTAAGGCCATTCCATTTTTAATTTTTTGAAGTAATTCCATGCTGCTTCCCATAGTGGCTGTACCAGTCTGCATTCCAACCAACAGTGCACATGGTTTCCTTACTCTCCACACCCTCGCCAATGCTTGTTAACTGTTGATTTATAGATAATAGCCATTCTGACAGGTGCGAAATGATATCTCATTGTGTTTTTAAATTTTCAGTTCTCTGATAATTAATACTTTGAGCATCTTTTCATATGTCCATTGACTATTTGTATGTCCTCTTTGGAAAAATGGAGTATTAAGGTCCTGTGCCCATTATTTAATTGGATTGTTTGGGGTTCTTTTGATGTTGAGTTTTATAAGTTCTTTATAAATTTTGAATATTAATCCCTTATCAGATGTGTCAGCAAATATGGTCTTCCATTCAGTGGGTTGTCTTTTCATTTTGTTGGTTTTCTTTGTTGAGTAAAAACTTTTTACTTTGATGTAGTCCCATTAGCTTATTTTTCTTTTGTTTCCCTTGCCTGAAGTGATATAACAGAAAAAATATTGCTATGAGAAATGTTTGAGATTTTACTGCCTATGTTTTCTTCTAAGATTTTAATGGTTTTGAATCTAATATTTAAGTCTTTAATTCATTTTGTGTTTATGTGTGGTATAAGAAGGTGGTCCAGTTTCATTATTTTCATGAAACTGTCTAATTTTTCCAACACCATTTATTGAATAGATTGTCTTTACCCCATTGTATATTTTTGCCTCCTTTGTCAAATATTAATTGACCATATAGATGTGGATTGATTTCTGGGCCCTGTATTCTGTTCCATTGATCTAAGTTTCAGTTTTTATGCCAGGATCATACTGTTTTGATTACTGTTGCCATGTAGAATAGTTTGGTATCAGGCAGCATGATTCCTCCAACTTTATTCTTCTCTCTCAAGATTGCTGTGGTTATTTGAGGTCTTTTGTGGTTTCATATAAATATTAGGAATATTTGTTCTAGTTCTGTGAAATACACCATTGGAATCTGATAGGAATTGTACTGAATCTATAGATTGCCTTGGGTAATATGGATATTTTAATGATGTTAATTCTTCCTATCCATGAGTATCATATATGATTCTAGTTATTTGTCTCTTCTTCAATTTCTTTCATTAGTTCTTATAATTTTCTGAGTACAAGTCTTTTACGCCCTTGGTTAAATTTATTTCTAGGTATTCTATTTTTTTTGAAGCAATTGTGAATGAAATTGTTTTATTTCTCTTTTCTGATAGATCATTATTGGTGTATAAAAATGCAATTGATTTCTGGATAATACTGGCCTTGTAAAATGAGCTTGGGCATCTTCCCTCCTCTTAAACTTTTTAGAATACTTGTAGAAGAATAGGTGTTAATTCTTCTTTAAATGTTTGGTAAAATTTATTGGTAAAGCTATCTGGCTCAGAACTTTTGCTTTTTGGGGGGAGTAGTTGATTACTGCTTCAGTTTCACTAGATGTAATCTGTTTATTCAGCCTCAGTGTTCAATTTGAACATTCAGCTTGGAACCATGCAACTGCAAACTCTGTGAATAAGCAGATTTTAGAGCTCTAGAAGTCTTGTCTACCTCCAGCACTTTTGGAAGACTGAGCTTTTCATTTTATTTTAATTAGTTACCCCACTTCATCATAGAGCTCAAAATTTGAAATGGTAGACAAATTAGGCTTTTCCAAATGCAGAGAAACATCTAGAATCCTTTAAAACAGTAGCCCTGGGACTCTTGATTCCAAAGGAAAATCCACAACACCAGAACCAATGGTATTTCATCTGCCCTTATTCTGTTCCTCAAATATAAAAAATTTAAAGGTCTGACAGCACTTTATATAGCTTCACATCCCAGAAGTTATAGGTTGAAAGAGACCTTACCACCCTCATCACCCACCTCTGTTTAAATACTTCCAAGGGCCAGAATCTCACTATCTTTGCATCAGATATTTCACTGCTTATCAGAAGAACAAATAAGTAATTTTGTATTTGCAATATAAAAAAACACTATTTAGATAGATATGAATAATATTACATAAGGAATAATTACCAAAGCCACCTTTATCTAATAGTGAGACAAGTGATGACTGGTTATTTATTTAACTTTTTGACCAATATTTGTTGAGCTACATATTGAGCTACTAGCTACCACTCCAATGACAAATGTTACTCAGGCCAACATAAATGATCATTTTGAAACTAAATTAACCAACTGATTTATAGCAAAATGGACTTCTGCTCAGAAACCCAGAGCCTCCTAGCTTCAGAGACACCCCTCCACCCCCCCTACCCCCCGCTAATGATTTCAGGTTTTCTGTATGACACAATGACCAGGTTGCCTGAATTGCCTAGAACAATCAGTGGGTTTTGGCATTAAGCTGAGGCTGTTGGGAATGGAAGGGTCTTTTGCAATCTCCAATGGCTTCTAGTCTTTTTTTCTATTATTTTTCAAATTTACCTACTAAGATAGTGACAGATCGTGAGCCAAAATCCATTGCTCATGATTTAAAGTCCAATGATCTTTGTTAAGTTAGCCATCACTTAATTCTAATTCAGTGTTTCCCAACCCTGGCTACACATTAGTCAATATCTGGCATACCTTAAAAAATTCAGATATGTGGTCCCAGAAATCCAGTCTATAGCTTGTATACCCCTCTAAGATTATAATGTGTAATCAAGGAGCCACTGGTCTAATTCACTCATTAGAGATTTCAGGTACTGATTTCAAAAGCTTTGTTCAGTCCAAAATATCATGAACATGCTGGAGCCTCAGCGCATTACCTCTCTGTGGGCAGTCTTCACTTCAGACACCAGTATTACACATCCCTTTACAACTTATATATTCCTTTATATTTTATTTGCTTTCATGCTAGTAATTCCACTTGAGCTCCCCCCCAAAAAAAACCCTTCAGCTTCTTTATTTTACTGAAGAGAAAATTGAGGTCAGAGAGTAAGCATCTTGTTCACACCATTAGTCAAACATCAGAGAAGCTGAGGTTGGGACCCAGGTCTTAGATCTTGAAGGGTTTTTATTTTCTCACTACACAATCAATACCAGTGGTGCCAGAGGAAACATGCAGCTACCGTGAACTGAGCTTGATGAAAAAGGATGGAAATGCCCACAATAAAAATGAAAGGAATGGGCACTGTTACCCATCCAGGAACAATTCTATAGTCCATGCCTTGGTCTGTAGTAAACGCTATCAGCATTACTTCTAATGTACAGACGCAGAAAAGGCACCATTAGTTGAGTACCCTGCCCGTGACCCAATGACTGAAATAAGCACCCATGAAAACCCACATCTGCACCATTCCCCCAGGCCACCTCTCTCTCAGGCTACCTCTCCATGTGTTCACTCACTTAGGTAAGAGCTCACTTTTTCCCAACAAATGAGGCACTTGCTTTCTAGTGTTAAAAAGTTCTTCCAGACATGAACAGACACTTCTTCCAGGAAGAAATACAAATGGCCAAAAGATATATGAAAAGATGCTCATCTTCATTAGTTATTAGAGAAATGCAAATCAAAACTGCAATGAGATGCCACCTCACACCTGTTAAATTAGCTATTATTAACAAGACAGGTAATAGCAAATGTTGGAGAGGCTGTGGAGAAAAAGGAACCCTCATTCACTGTTGGTGGGAATGTAAAGTAGTACAACCATTATGGAAGAAAGTATGGTGGTTCCTCAAAAAACTGCAAATAGAACTACCTTATGACCCAGCAATCCCTCTACTGGGTATATACCCCAAAAACTCAGAAACATTGATACGTAAAGACACATGCAGCCCCATATTCACTGCAGCATTGTTCACAGTGGCCAAGACATGGAAACAACCAAAAAGCCCTTCAATAGAAAACTGGATAAAGAAGATGTGGCACATATACACTATGGAATATTACTCAGCCATAAGAAATGATGACATCGGATCATTTACAATGAAATGGAGGGATCTTGATAATATTATACAAAGTGAAATAAGTAAATCAGAAAAAAACCAAGAACTGCATTATTCCATACGTAGGTGGGACATAAAAATGAGACTAAGAGACATTGACAAGAGTATGGTGGTTACGGGGGGAGAGGAAGGGAGAGGGGGAGGGGCACAAAGAAAACTAGATAGAAGGTGACAGAGGACAATCTGACTTTGGGTGATGGGTATGCAACATTGTTGATCAACAAGATAACCTGGACATGTTTTCTTTAAACATATGTACCCTGATTTGTTGATGTCAGCCTAGTAAAACTAATAAACACACACACACACACACACACACACACACAAAAAAAAAAAGTTCTTCCCCATATTCAAGTTTTGCATGTTCTTTTAATGTGTAGGCAATGCAGCTTCTTACTTTGCAGCACAGGTCTTCCATCTGTTGCTAATTTCATTTGAAATAACATTGTGGCAGACAGGAGATTGCAAGAAACAATAAAATCAGCCTCGGAGTTAAATGCATTTCACAGAAGCAATTTATGTTTCTCTTGAGCTGCAAAATAGCTCATGATAAATATTGACAGAGGTTGATTTGTTCATTTCTATTTATTAGGGAAAAAAAGTGGTACCTCCTGCACATTCAGCCCCTGAGATACTGGCAAACATGATGCTGCTCCCCTTCATCCCTCTCCTGGCAGCTGCCCCTTGATATATAACTTCTGTGGGTTTGCATTCCCACCCAGCCTCTTCCACTCTTTCGAGCTTCTAACTCTAGTATATTCGTGTTATAAAAAGACTAGAGAAAACTCTCCTCAAAGGAGAAAGGAAATCAAAAGACAATTCCCTGAAGCTCATTTTTCCCTTTCCTATAGACACAAATAAGGGCTAAAACTAATTGATTTCATTTCCTACATATCTACAACCAAACAGAGGGGAGACAAAAGGGAGGACACTGGAGAAATATGAAGCCTCTGGCACCTCTAGCTACAACAAACATTAAACACAGCCCAACACTTAGCCAGGTGAATATAAGACCACACACCAAAGGTCTATTTAACACATTTTCTATTACTTCATACACCATACTTGACTTTCAACAAAAACTTATGAGGTATGCCAAAAGCAAGAAAAAAAAATCAGAGACAAAACAAGCATAAGAACCTGACTCAACTCTTATACAGATGTTAGAAATATCAGAGAAGGAAGTTAAAGTAACTATGATTAATATGCTAAGGTTTCCAAGAGGGAAATTAGAGCACATGAGTAAGGTAAGCAAAGAGACGGTAACTCTAAGGAAGAATTTTAGAAATGCTACAGATCTCATTTATATATGGAATCAAAAAAAAAAAAAAGATGAAGTAGAACAGGAAATATCAGGGATGGGAAGGTGGGTGAAATGAGGAGATATTGGTCAAAGAATACAAAGTTACAGCTATATAGGATAGGTTAGTCTGGAGAGTTAATGTGCAGCATGATTACTATAGTTAATAATACTGTATTTAATATCCATGTATATTCAGGTGTTCTCATCACACACACACAAAAAAATAGTAACTTTGGAGATGACATATTAATTAGTTTGACTGCAATAATTTTGCTATGCATATATGCATCAAATCATCATATTGTACACTTTAAATGTATGCAATTAAAAAATAAAATACTACAACAACAAAAAGAAAGGCTACAAATACAAAATGCTAAAAGAAATGAAGAATGTTTTTGCTGGTTTCATCAGGAGACTGAGCATGACCAAGGAAAAAATCAGTAAGCATGACTATAGGTAAGTATAAATTCCTAAATGCAAAGAAAGAAAATAATGGGGGGGGGGGGGGAGAAGGACAGAACAAATGAGAAATATGGGATAATTTTATAAGATAGAACATTCACAACTTAATTGGAATACCAGAAGAAGAAAAGAGAGAATGGGGCAGAAGAAATATTTGAAATAACAATGATCAAGAACTTTCTAAACTTAGTGACAAACACAAAACCATAGATCCAGGCAGCTCAGAGAACATTAAGCAAGTTATATGCCAAGAAGAGAAAAAGATTACATCTAGGCATATTGTATTTAAACTGAAAAAAAACAAACACAGAGAAAATCTAGAAAGAGGTTTAGGGTGGTGGGTATGTGGAGAAACACCTTTCAGAAGAATTAGGATAAGAATTAATGTGGACTCCTCATCAGAAACCATGCAAGCAAGAAGAGCGGAATAAAATATTTACAAAGTGGCCTGACCTGTGGTGGCGCAGTGGATAAAGTGTAGACCTGGAATGCTGAGGTCGCCGGTTTGGAACCCTGGGCTTGCCTAGTCAAGGCACATACAGGAGTTGATGCTTCCTGCTCCTCCCCCTTTGTCTCTCCCTCTCTCTCTCACTGACTCTCCTCTCTAAAATGAAAAATAAATGAATAAATAAATAAATAAATAAGAAAAGCATCTTTTAAAAAATATATATTTACAAAGTGTTGGAAGACAACACCGACCTAAAATTTTATACCCAGAAAAATTATCCTTTGACCCTGAAGGAGAAATAGTTTTTCCTATTAAAAAGAAAAAGGAAAAAAGAAAAAACAGAAAATTCATTGCTCACAGACCTTCTCTGCAAGAAATGAGAAGAGAACTTCTTCAGGGAGAAATAAAATAATATAGGTTATAAATTCAGATCTAAATTTAAAAAGAGAGGAAATAAATAAAATAAAATCTTTTATTTTTTATTTATTTATTTTTTTTGTATTTTTCCGAAGCTGGAAATGGGGAGAGACAGTCAGACAGACTCCCGCATGGGCCCGACCGGGATCCACCCGGCACGCCCACCAGGGGCAAAGCTCTGCCCACCAGGGGGCGATGCTCTGCTCCTCTGGGGCGTCGCTCTGCCGCGACCAGAGCCACTCTAGCGCCTGGGGCAGAGGCCAAGGAGCCATCCCCAGCGCCCGGGCCATCTTTGCTCCAATGGAGCCTCGGCTGCGGGAGGGGAAGAGAGAGAAAGAGAGGAAGGAGGGGGAGGGGGTGGAGAAGCTAATGGGTGCTTCTCCTATGTGCCCTGGCCGGGAATCAAACCCGGGTCCCCCGCACGCCAGGCCAACGCTCTACCGCTGAGCCAACCGGCCAGGGCCTTATTTTTTTAAATTTTTAATTAATCTAAAAGATAACTGCTTTTAAAAGAAGCTTACTCCGCCCACTTCATTGCCAAATAGCTCTCTCCATTGTCTCTTTTCCTTGCTGTATTTTTACTGAGTATAACATTAACAACAGATTATATATCTAATTGTTTACAAATTCATGTTCACCATAATCACCAATTCCAACTCTAATGCCTTATCTCCACCAAGGATGGCAAAAAAGTTTATGTCAAACACCTATGCCCTCATTAGTTGTGGCATCTATTTTTTAAAAAAGAGTTCTGCAGCTGTGTCCTAGTTCATGGGGTAATTATGTCTACCGTGGATGTGGGAGAATGGGAGGGTCAGGCACTTGTCATAGCTCAGGCAGTTTGCTAAGTATCAGGGTGCCTGTCCCTGTCAAATGGAAAAGGGATGTTCCTTCTCCTAAAATCACCCAACAACCTCTTTCTTTGTAAGGGAATCTGTAGAGTCAGCCTCCAGCATACATCAGAAGGTAGCTGAAGACTGTTCAGATGTCCTACACCTTTCTCCCATGACACCATCAGCCTTACTCAGTTACACTTAAATAACAGACAATTTCCAGCCCAGGAACATAGATGTTCATTGGAATGCTTTGTTTTTAAACTTTTGGGCTAGACTACAAATCATTTCAACCATGAGCTATAATTTGTGAGCCAACGCATTTGGTTTCTGGTGGATTCACTGAATGAATATCTCTCCAGGCCTTGATTTCCTCATCTATAGAAGAATTAAAATGATCTCTAAATTATTTTCTACCCCAATAATTTTGTGAGCCTCTGACTTTTTAAACTGCACTGAACATTTTTAATTACTTTTTAATTTTTGAAATATGATGTTATCATGTGAAATTGCTATTTTGTAAGACAAAAAAGTCAAATGTAGACAATTTTATATATTACAGTTTAACATAATGCTTACAATAGTACACATGACACATACATACACATGGTTTAAAAGAAACAAAGAGCCACAGGCTCACCCAATTTCACTGCATAAATATCCACAATTTATTCATCCATTCTCTTATTGACAGGCACTTGGGTGAAGTCCAATTTTGTTTTGTTTTGTTTTTAATATTACAAACAAGGCTGTTACGAACATTCTTGCAATGTCTTCTGCTGCATTTACTCCAGTTTCTCTAGGGGTGGAATAGCCAAGTCAGAGGGTAAACATATCTTCAACCTTACTATACAATGCCCACTCTTTTCCAGAGTGATTTTTACCAATTTACTCTCCCACCATCAGTTTATAAGGCTTCTTGTTCTACTTCCTTACCAGCAATTGTTATTACTTGTGTTTTGAAGTTTTAGCATTCTGGTGGGTATAAAACTATACTATATTGTGGTTTTAAGTTGCATTTTCCTGATAAATAATGAGCTTGAGCATCTCCCCTCCTACAAAATCTTTCATCATAATTGCTTTCAAACTATTTAATTGTGGGTTGAGTTTCAGACCCCTTCCTTTCTCCTGCCCTTCGTATTCTAACCAGCTGGTGAATAGTGACACAGCCCTGGAGGACACAGTGGGGAGCACTTAGATAATCCACAAAGTCGATAATCTGCCCCTAAATAAATAACCAGGAGTTGACCCTCAGGGATTGTACTCATGCAATTCAACTGCCATGACCCAGTGTAATATTTCATGACTTGCTAAAACTCCAGCCAAGCGCTATTTTGCATGCAACCAAGTAACTTGGACAATTCTTTCATTTGAATGATTAGCTTATTTCAACCACAGCTTGCTTGAGACACAAAAGGCTTGTGCTACCTGCCTGTGTTGTCATTCCAGATGGCACCTTAGCCTTCTAACATGAAATGATTTTTATGTTTGTCACCTTGAGAATGTGCAATTTCTCGGTTACCCTTTTTAAATGTGATACTGAGTTTGGAAAAGATAGTAAACCACATCATTCAATAGTATCTATTAAGGAAAGCAACCTTTCATTGTATTTATTCTACAAGAAAAAAAGCAAAACTGTTTTCCCCTTAAGCTGGAGAACACAAGAAGAATGGTATCTTTCTTAAATGATTCTACGAATAAATGATTCTGATGAATAAAATTAAGGGGAAGGGTGTGGGAGGGGAAGTCACACATAGAGTCAGGAACAATTGAAAAAGGAACCCAGGCTACTACTCCCAATGTGGGCCTTTGTTGAAGGGATCACCAGAGATCTATGTTGATATTATTTTGAAATTTAGAGCCTCAACTTGTATGAACATGAATGCCCATGCTGAGTTTCTGCGTGCCTCTGTGAAACAGCAAAAAGAACCCTACAGGCCCTATTCTTGACTTAAAGCAACACACTGGGGAAAGCCTGAAAATAAACCATCTATGCTTGATTAATTAGGTTTGTAAGTATTGTTTCAGAACCCAACAATATTTCTAAAGATTTCAATAGTTCAAAGATTGCCCTATGGCCGTTTGGCCAATACATCTTCTAACACACGCAGTTTACAAGCATTTTTCTTCCCAATATGTTGTCTTTGGTTGGTGCGACATTGTTTGAGTGAAGGGCTATTTTGGGTCATAGTGGTTTTCTCCCCTGCACAGCAGTGGTGCTGAACACAGCACTTTGACCATACATCTTCCATGTCATTTCCATCAAAGGCACATGATACTTCCTGGTGACCAATCAGGAGTGGTCCAGCATCCTAACAGAGGGCATATTGGCAAACCAAGCTTTCTTAATGACAGCCATTGTTCAAGGCCAACAAAAGGGAGGTCCTGAATATTAACATGTGGCCTTGTGTAAAGGTCACCAGGATGGCACATCTATCATATTCCACAACCAAGAAGGAGAACTTTGTAAGTTCTGTCAAAACCTACTGTTGTTCAAATAAATGTGTTAGGCTGACAGCTGACACCAACAAGGCAAATGATCTTGAGTGATGATCTCCTTTTTTAACAAACATCCTTTCACTTCTTTGAAGCAGCAGTAGGCATTATGGTGAGAGAGCATGCTTAAGAAATATACCTCGAGGCCACAGGGGGTTTAAATAACCAGACAACCCAATTAAAATATTTATTTAATAACTGGTAATCATAAGACCAAATGCCATCTCCTTCTAACAGGCATAACTTTCTGCAGTGAACAGAGAAAACACATATTTTAACTTCTCAGAATCTTGCGTGATCTTAATAAATGGAAAAATAAGTCCATGAAAATTCTATCCATAAGATTTAAACTAATACAATTGGTCTAGGAACTCAAAGGCCTGGATTTACTGACAACCCTGCATCTTGGCTATACAAAGTTAAGTATGATGGCAGAATTGAATGGAACTAAAAGGTGACACGTGTTTAATACTAAACCTGAGAGCAGATAACAAGCTCTCTTACTTGACAATCTTGATAGAGCCAGTTCTGTATTGGACTATTAGAGATATGAGGTTCTGGTTATTAAGAACCATATTTTTTTCTTTTAAATGGAATTTATTTCTATTTGAGAGATCCAAAAAGAATTTAATCAAGAGAAAAAAAAAAGAGTGAATGAGCCTGTGACTAGGCTCCCTCATTCTGACCTTCCTGTCAAAGTCATGGGGTTGGGAAGGAAAGGACAAGAGAGGAAGAGAAAGAAGAGTTCTCTCTAGTTCCTTGGATACATCATTATTCTCATACTCTCTCTTGAAACTCAGACATTTTCTTTTTATCTGGAATACTTTTCACAGTCCCTGTTCCTCTGACCAATTTTTACTGCTCTTTCCATTCTGCTTCCTGCCCCCTGAACTGCTTAGATCCTTCTGCTCTCTGTTCTCATAATTCCTTGGACCTACTTTATCACAACACTCATATCATAATACTTGAAATTGTTTACTGAATTATCTTATTTCAAAATTACTCCAAACTCCATAGGGAGAGAGACAGGCCATGTTCATTTTATTATCATAGGTTCTCCATGAAAATTTGTACAGAAATAGTAACTTCCAATCATAAAGCAAGATCAAAGTCTGAATTCATCACCTCTTGACTTATAAGTTTCTGTTAAATATGTAAAAGAAATTCTCATACACGTGAAAGGGAGGATTCAGCATTGGAGCAATCTGCCTTTATTGCAAATAATACAAACTTACCAATTCATAGCTATAATTTCAAAGCAGGGCATAATCAGATAAAGAGTAGGAAGAAGTCAACTTTTGAATTACTTTTAAATATTTTTTTATTTATTCATTTTAGAGAAGAGAGAGAGAAAGAGGGGAGGGAGAAGGAGGAGGAGCAGGAAGTATCAATTCTCACATATGCCTTGACCAGGCAAGCCCAGGGCTTTGAACCAGCAACCTCAGCATTCCAGGTTGACATTTTATCCACTGTGCCACCACAGGTCAGGCTTAATTTACTTTTAAAGGCCTGACCTGTGGTGGCGCAGTGGATAAAGTGTCGACTTGGAAATGCTGAGGTCGCCGGTTCGAAACCCTGGGCTTGCCTGGTTAAGGCACATATGGGAGTTGATGCTTCCAGCTCCTCCCCCCTTCTCTCTCTCTATCTCTCCTCTCTCTGTCTCTCCCTCTCCTCTGTAAAAAAAAAAAAAAAAAATTTACTTTTAAAAAGGACATTGATAGGTAAAATAACTGTGTACATAATATATCAGGAAGTTACTTAATATATCAGTAACTCTGGAACAAAATTACTCAAAATAATGGTGGTGTAAAATACTCAGCCACTTGTCTTGGTATGGAGTCCTCCTTTCTACATTTATATATTGACACCATTTAGAATGTCTTCCACTTGGAGTGTTGTCTACCTGTCCACATCTCATTGGCCTTCAAGGCCCAAGGTAAGTACCATTCATTTTGTGAAGTCTTCCCCTGCTGCTCATGCTTACAACACTGCCCCTGACTTCTGAAAGGATCTACTGTACTTGTTTCTGCATTCTCACTGGACATGAACCACACTATAATTGAGTCTTAAATGAGTATACTTTTTTTCAAAGAAGCTATAAATTATTTGAGGGAAGAATCTGCATATTTATGCTTTTCTGAATCCAGCCCAGTGCCTAGCAGGTTACACTCTGTGAGTGGAAGAATAAGAGACACTAGATGGTTTAGAGTTCTCATGTTCCCTGATTTAGCTCTACTCTGAGGCATGGCTCCATTTTCTATTTACTTTAGATAGATAAGAAACTTCTCTCTTTTTGACAAGTGTAATTCAAAATGGTCATTGTGATATTTACTGAAAATGGTTTTAATAAAACTAACCACTATTGTATTAGCAAAAACTATAATTCCTTACATGTTAAAACTGGTCTCTCTGCCATAAATGTCTAAATTTATAAGGATGTTATTAGATTCACCTGCTATTTCTCTTAAATAAATGGAGTGCTTGTAAAAAAATGTTATGAAGACTTTTCATTCTCATAAATATGGAAAAATTTATTATCATATTTTATTGAATTAAGAAGATAAGAGTGATAGCCAAAGACTCCAGGTAACAATAAGGAATAATTGTTTATTTCCCACTAGAAATATTATGATTATGCATAATTTAAAAAAATATAGCTCAGTTATACTTTATCTGTTCCACTCTACAGATGATAAAGAAATAGCTTAGGGAAGTTAAGACACTTGTCTAAGATTGCCCATCTCTTTTTTGAGAAAAGCAATCTCCTAGGCTTGACTGAAAATGCCTGCCACAATGTCTAGGACCCCACAGATACATACAGCCACTCATTCAGTTCCATTTCTTTTCCCTCAAAATTCTGGCCTTACTCCCATCACATCACTCCTGAATACTATGGCGATTCCTGAAGCTGAATTCTATAACCTCCTTATCAGACTTAGGGTAGCCCTTAATTCTCTCTGTTTCTGTTTCCCATCAGAAAGGAAGACAGAAATAGTTATTATATTCATCAAACAAAAAGGGAAATTAATGGTTGATTAGATGCCTGTTCAGCACACTGAGGATAAAAACAAGTCTTCATGGTGAATTATTGAATTAGGGGCCAACTTACAGCAAGACTGTGTCTACACAAAGCCAAACATCCAGTCAATTCAGCCAAAAAAGGGGAAAAAAAGTACAGTTTAGCAACAGGGAAGAATGAAATTAGTTGATTAAGATTGTGCAGAAAAAATAAAATAAAACACAAATGCAATGGTAAAAGTCCTGGCAGAGTTTACAAACAAAGGAGAGAATAAGTAAGAGTTATAAAAATATAAAAATAGATTCACTGATTATGTGTGGAGTTATATGTGGCTTTCTTTCCTCTGTTATTTGTTTCATTTTAAGAATTCAAATAGAAGATGGAAATCAAGAAAAAACAAAGCCACTATCCAAATATCTGAGTTACACCCCAGTCCAGGATATTAAAAAAAGGCTCTCTCCTTTGGTAAGTCTGGCATATGACATATTATGATGCAATCACGCAACACAACGTCGTTTTATGTTTGATGGATTAAATACCTTTATTTTCTACATAATATGCATCTATGTTGAGATACATATTATCTATTGAGAATTCTAAAAAACAAAATTCATCTAACGTTCACACTGGTTTTCCCAAGTCATTTTTTTTTTTTTTTAAATATTTTATTTATTGATTTTTTTTTTTTTTTTTTTTTTAGAGAGAGAGGAGTGAGAGAGAGAGAGACAGAGAGAGAGAGAGAAGGGGGAGGAGCAGGAAGCATCAACTCCCATATGTGCCTTGACCAGGCAAGCCCAAGGTTTCCAACCGGCGACCTCAGTGTTCCAGGTCGACGCTTTATCCCGCCCCCAAGTCATTTTTAATACTATGGCAAACATCGGAAAATCTTTTGTAAAATGTGTAAGTTTTTGGTTGACTCTTTAGATAGCAGTCATTGACTAGCATTAATGCTTTTAGAGGTGTCATTTTAATGTCTTGTATCACTTTTGGATTGATGTTTCAATTACAAGCACTGCAATATTATTATGCTGTAATATTTAAAACCCACATGCTCTATATAAGCTCTAAAACTGCATTGTTTTTATAACAATTGACTCATAACTATCTCATAACTATTGACTCTTAAGTGGGATAAGAGGAGAGATGATGAGTAATATATCACTTCCTTTAAAACAAAACACAGTCAATTAAGATTGCAGATCTTAATTAATAATGTATTAATTTAACTCTCCCTCTAACCCTTAAAGCATTAGCCCCGGGAATTAGACCAAAAAAAAAAAAAAAAAAAAAAAAAAAAGCATTCTCTAAAACAATCTGGAAAATACAGTTTTGTGAATTGAGTCCTGAACCCCAGGAGTGAACACTTGCAACTACAACAGAGATTGTTTTCTGTTACCTTAAATGCTTCTGGGCCATATGGAATATTTCTGAGAACCTTCTATTTGTAAATGTTCTCTTCGTATTTAATGCCTTTCCATGTCTCATATTTACTTCAGAGTTCTTATTCATTTCCATAAAAATAAGATCTTTGTTTTATGAGAGTTCCTTTTGCTCTTTCCCCTTACCCGATTATGGCCACAGATCTCTACTTGAGATATTACAACCACTGAAGGACCAGCCGACTGTGGCCACATGAATAGGGAATTATTTGGGAGAAAAAAAGCAACAGCAGACGATCCATGGGGCAGCAAGCCTCATGTTTTCTCTGCTCGCTCCAGTCAACCCAGTGCGGAGGATAGTACACCCAACATTGGTGTCGAACTGCTTCAGAATGAATCAACTGCTTACAGAAATCATCGCTGAAACCCTGAAGGAAGTACTGAAGGATGATATAATTTGGTTAACTGAAAATTAACCAAAATGCGCTTTCTGAAAAAGGCAGCTCCCTGTAGTTTGGGGTTGACTTTGAGCAATTATCCAAACAAAACAGTTGGCGACTGTGTTGGCAAAAAAAAAAAAAAATAATAATAATAATAATAGTATTTGCATAAAAGTAGAGGGAGAAGACAAATATGCATGAAAATTAAATTTAGGCCTCTGAGATTCCCCTTTTGGGGCCATAGAAGAGCTGATTACATGTTCACAGCTGGAATTGGTGTTGGCAGGCAGGCCTCATTCATGAGCAAAGGGAGGGACTCCCTTTTTGAGCAACACTCTTGTGCAAAGCAAGAATGGCAGCATTCGAAGCATCTGATGCTTCCAGACCTCAAGCCCCATGGCCCCTCGTTGCTTGGATCTGCCAACCAACTGCAGTTTTCCCCACTGAGAAATCCTAACGTGGCTCAAAGTGCATGAGTCTGCTGGGGTACTTGTTCTCTCTCACTCCCCTCATCACATGCTCATCCATTCAGACTGCTTTCTGTAACTTTTCCATTTACAGGGTGGTGAATACAGCCAAGAGAACTGCATGTAGGAAAACTGGGTTTTGTAATACAAAGGCTGAAGGTCACGAGATGATGCTGAAGCTGTCTTGGAAAAGGGTCCCTTGGGTAATTTAATGACCCAAAGCGTGTGTGTTTTAGCAGCACTGGCAATAGTTCCCTTGGCATCTGTGTTGGTAGATTGCAAACATGGTCTCAATTCTGCACTCTTTCTTTATGATGTGACTTTGCCACATCTCAAAATAGAGTGTGTTTCCCTGCCCCTTAACCTGGGTTAGCCTTGTGATTTATTTTGCCCGATAGAATGTGGTGAAAGGGGTAGGGAAGGCTTCTTATGACAACATGAAAGAATAGCAGAAATGAGCCTGAGTAGGGGAAAATAAAAAGTATATTATGTTCAATAATATTAGGACCTAATATTTGCTGGGCACTGTTAAAAGCATTTTATTTGTAGTAACTAATTTAATACCTAATGAGGTAAGTATAATTATTACTTTCATTTATTTTTTCAAATTAAGAAAACATGGTTCAAAATAGTTCAGAACCTTGACCAACATTCCACAGACAGTAATTAACAGAGATGGTATTCAAACCCAAAGCTAGCTGACCTCAGAGTCCATATTCTTTCACTATTATGCTATGCTGCTCTTGGAAGCACTGGAATCAGACCCACACAGAACAGGTTGTCACAGGCAAGAACCAGAACTTCCTCAGTTACCTCACAGCCAGGGTCCGATGTCCATTCTCGTTCTCCTCAGTCTGTTCTCTGTAGCACCACCAGAGAAGGGCTAAACAAAATGCCGTCGCTTTATACAAAACACAAAAGCTCTTAGTTTGTTAATAATAAGATTAAACATATTGTACAAAATTAGGCAAATAAAGGAAAGATGTGAGAAAAGGAAAAATGGATAACTGCGTTCTCTCTATAAATAAATAGATAATTATAATTTATATATTAATAAAATATATATTGATAGAAAGAGCTCTCCATGGCTACACATAAAATGTATAATATATATGTGTAGCCATGGAGATCTCTTTATATATTACACCTATAGTAATACAGATGATTTCATATTTTATTTTTAACTTAACTTTCTATTATTAGACATTTCTCACACCAATAAATATTTTGAAGACTTTTGTTAGGACTCTATAATAATATTACTGTACAGTAATATCACTGTTTATTTTGGACAGTCCTTTTGACAAGCAAAAAAAAGAAATTTTCAAGTGAAATGACTCATTTTGGCAGGCAAAGCTGTCAAATTTCAAAACAGACTGAGATGTACAACTCCAAAAATTTAAGAAAATTAAGCAACATAAGCTTTAAGGAAGAGAAAAATGTTGTTGGACTTGCTTTGCTCATTTACTTTTCCAATTATAGAAGCATCTATAAAATATAATAACAAATAACTATCATGTGATTTTATGTCTTCCTTCACATTCAGAACATTAGAGAATTTTATTATATATATAATATATATATTATATATATATAGTGTTGAGTTAGAATGAATATCAGTTACATTTAGTACTATGTTTAAAAGAACTTAATGAGCCGATCCTATTCTGGATGGACCTATACAATACAGAAGATGTGGTTCTTGGTTTTATAGACCTACATCTCTATTAAACACCACTAATGATTTTCAGATTGTCTTATCTTTCTTTGTAAATTTAAGAATGAGAAGGTAGTTCCATTGAAGGTGAAGATATTACTTCCAGGAGTGCACAGGGAGTTCTAATAGGATTAGACCTATTAGTCTCCATAAATCCCCTGTGTCAAAGTCTGGATAATCAGTAACCATTACTTTACACTGAAGTGCTTGGCTGCTCAGGCTCACAACATGAAGGCACTATATGGGTCTGAATTTATTTCAGATATTCTGTGAGGACAAGCATGCTTCCATGGGGGAAAATGAAGGCCATTGTCCACTATAACTACTGTTCCTAAATTTTCATCTTTTTTTCCCTATTCTATTATTTTTTATGCTCTTACTCCCCATAGAACTTTATTCCTTACCAAGTGTATTATCCTGAATTATAGTCACATGTGTCCTTACCTAACTCCTTTGTTTGCAAAAATTATCTACCTTTCTCATCTATTTTTTTTCCATGTGTTTAAACTTAAGTGTAAGAGGAGTGTCATGCTCTCACCAGTCCTCTCTCCTACCCTCCAAGCTTATTACTCTTCACAGTACGGGATAAGCGAGCTTATCAGAAATTGCTGTACCCTAAAGCAGTAAAATAGGATTTATGCATTTCATCACACTCCTGTTTTCTTCTATGCCTACTCCCATATGAGTCTGGCTCACCAATGTTTTCTATGTCTATGCTATAAGCACACCAGGCACAACTACCACATTCTCTCACCCATCCTTGCCATTGGTTAGTGAAACTGTGACTTTGATCTTATTCTGGCTCCTTGTGTCTATTTACTCTCAGTTGGGTGGGGAGGAATGAGTGACCATCCCCCTATAAACATCTAGCATTGGGGAAGACATGGAGAGTAGTGAACCCTCGTGCACTATAACCCTCATGGGAATGCAGGATGGTGCGGCCACTGTGGAAAGCAGCATGAAGTTATCTCAAAAAATTAAAAATGAAACTGCCTATGACCCAGTGATCCCACTTCTGGAACTATATCTTAAGAATCCCGAAACATTAATTCAATATGCACTCCTATGTTCATTGCAGCATGATTCACAATAGGAATGGTCTGAAAACAGCCCAAGTGCCCATCAATGGAAGAGTGAATAAAAAGCTTTGGTACATTTACACAATGGAATATCACACAGCCATAAAAAAGAAGCAAATCTTACTTTTTGTGACAGTATGAATGAACCTGCAGAGCATTATGCTAAGTGAAATAAGCCAGTCAGAGAAAGACAAGTACCATATGATTTCACTCATATGTGGAATCTAATGAACAAAATAAACTAACAAGTACAATAGAGACAGACTCATAGGTAGGTAGCAGGCTGACAACTGTGGGTGTATGGGGGAGGTTGGGTAAAGGGAGTGGAAAGATTGAGCAAAAAGGACAAAAACCTCATGGACACAAATAGTAGTGTGGTGATGGGGGAGGTGGACAAGGGTATAGGAAGATAAATGATGATGGACAAACCACTTGACTTGGGAGAGTGAACACACAACGTGTTGTACAGAGATGTGTTATAGAATCGGGCACCTGAAACCTGTATAATTATGTTAACTAGTGCCACCCCAGTAAATTCAAGTAAAAAATAAAATAAAGTGCAGACTCTTTTTTAAGAGGCCTTGACTAGGGCATGGGATTATGCATTTCTAACATGCTCCTTAGTGATACCCATGCCACTGGTCTTCAGACCACAGTTTGAGTACCGAGGGGCTCGGGAACATTGTCTTTTAAGAGAATCTGAAGGATGGATTTGGTATAACCACAGAGGCTAACATGAAAAATAGCCTGACCAGAAATACAGTAATGCTTGTTTGGAGAGAAATAGAACACTCACCTCTCAACATTCTATGAATCTACAATCTACAGCCCACAGACCAAATCTAGCCTACCTGTGTCTTTATAGTTACTGTCTTGACCTTTATAGAAAAAGTTGGCTGACCTAGGATTAACAGTTTTGCCTCTCTGTTTTGAAAATCAAACAGATATTTAAAAAGCTGCTCCAAACTGCTTAACATAGAAGGAAGACTTGTTACACAACATGGAGAATGTCAGATGGTCAGGGATAAAAATATAAAATGCTGACTATACCTATCTCATAGGGCCATAAAGGGAAACTATACAAATATGAGAACAGGGTGACAGAATTTTGCCTAATAAGTTACCAAAAGTTAAAACTAAATTTCAGAAACAAGGAA
Organism: Saccopteryx bilineata; assembly: GCF_036850765.1. Taxonomy (NCBI): domain Eukaryota; kingdom Metazoa; phylum Chordata; class Mammalia; order Chiroptera; family Emballonuridae; genus Saccopteryx; species Saccopteryx bilineata. The sequence goes on from NC_089490.1 coordinate 104,829,074, forward strand.
GAAACATAAAGAAGAATAAAAATCTGTTTTTCTTTTCTTTTCTTTTTCCAGCTCTAGCAGGTAAATTGTGCCCTGGCTCTAACAATTCAGAATATCACACTCAAGATGAGTTGCAAAACTCCCAGGGTCCTCCTTCAACATAATCTTGCTGTGCTATGATCATATTTTCAATAATAAAAAACTTTTAGATGTGAGAAGGAAAAAAAATAGCCTATAATTCTTCAGTTTCAATTCAGACCACCAAGAAATTTTGCTATTAAAAGCTCACAAAATGTGATCCATTGTCATTGGCATTTGGATGTGTCTCTCTGTGAGGAGTCAGCTTTGGAAATCAACCTCCAGAATTAAGACCAAAAATAATGCCTCATATTTAGTATGAGTACCAGGGCTACAATCGAAAAGCAAGGATGGCACCTCGAGTACCTTCCCAGGGCTGTACATTTGGCATCCTAACTACACATGCTTCTTAATTAAAATTTAAGTTGCTGAGTGAGCAATTTTAGCTTACTCTATTTTTATGCATGTAAATGCCCAGCTAATCTCTAATTGATCACTTTCCCCTTTTTCTTCGATTTTGTTTCTTTTGAACAATGTAAAATCCAGAAAGCCCCAAGTTCTGCCTGTTAAGTGTCCACAGGAATCAGCATTGCTGCCTCAAAACCTCTGGAGAGGAAAAAATATAACCCACACTATCAGGTTGGAGAAGAAGTATCCTGAATCTAAACCAGCTCTTACCTTAACTTTCCTATGTGAGATTTACAAACAGGAAGAGAGCAAATAAGGAGTAATTTAAATTTAAATTTTAAAAACCCTCTATTTTCTGATCCCTTATCAAACTAGCAGCGTTTTTCCTGCTGACAATGAGCAAGTGTCATTGGCATATAGACCCTACTCACAACCAAGGAATCTCTTTCATCTAAAACCCTGATCCCTTTAATAAACAAAATACGAAAAGGCAGTCAAAATTACCCTGTGGCTTTATAAAAGAAGGCAGGGAAATCCCCCCCAGGACAATCCCCTACTTGTTATTTTCACATGCCATGTGACTCCAAGTCATTCTGAAGGATAAAGAGACAGGGGCTGCCACCAGATCCCAGCCACGATTTCCCCTCCGTTCCCAGCCTGGCCCATCTGTTCTCCAGAGGCCACATGAATGGCATATGTCAAGAGAGTCAGAGCTGTGCAAACTGCCCAAAGAAATCGTGCAGCCAACTTCTCTTCGCTTCCACAGCTTTGGTAATTGTTGCTGAGCCAACCACCATATGGCGAATAATTAGTTTTTCGACCCCACTCAAGAAACATGTCTGCTTCATTGCCAAGCCTTAGCAATATGTGTGTTAATGAACAGTGGGAGCTGAATGCCTATACATTAACAAAAGTTGGGACATTTTTTTTCCTAGCTTCAAGCTCTGTCCTTTCACTTTGCCTCTTTTCAAGGAGGTGATGATCTAGAGCCCATAGCACTTTTCTTTTTTAAACGAGAGGCTGAAACCCAGTAAGAGATGCCCAGTTTTCACAATCAAATGTCTTTCTTTTAATAAAGTGGCTTTAATCTTCCTTTTTCTCAAAATGATGATCCGTCCATATGAAAATCAAGGTGTCATAGCTGAGTTCCAGAAGGCTCTCAGCCCTTGATGGTTACAGGTGAGCATAAATTTGTAGTCAGTGTCATTGTCATTAGCACCATGTCCAGCAGGACACAGTTTTCAACCTTTTAAAATAAACACTCACCTCCTCCTCACTCCAACAGAAAATACACTTGCTATCATAGCCGGAAGATTTAAGAACCCAGTAAAGATATCAAGTTTACTACGCCAAGGGTAGAAGCCTTAATAAGCAGATTACTTCTCTTAATAGAAAAAGATCTTTGTACAGTCAGAAAATACGCATTTACTTAACATACATGGTACAAGATAAAAATACCTAAGTTTGTATCCACTTTTGCATGCTGGAGGGCAGGGAAGCCCTGATTTGTTCCTGACTAGTTTTGAATCTGATTGCTTTCTGACCTTGGCCTTCACATTCCCTGCATGCAAACATACAAACTCTGAGAAAAAAGAGATGGGGAATTGAAATGTTCTCTAATGCAATTCTCAGAGTCTTGCTATAGGTCAGTGGTTCTCAAATATGTTTAGTTTATAGACCATCCTACCATGGCAGAAGCTCCTAAAGATCCTCCCCCCTATTTGCAGCTAAAAAAGAAATGTCTTGCAGGAATAAATCAGCAAAGGGGTGCTGACTTAATGAGGTAGTCTAACGATCTCACAGGCAAAGTGAATTAGCACTAGACACAGTGATGACTGTCACTTTTTATATTTGTCATCACTGAGAAGAATATCTGCATCAACATCTGGGCTATAAACTCACTGAGGATGTAGATTGCTTCTGTTTGTTCATTGCTCTGTGTAGCTCGGTACCGAAAGCTCGGTAACAGCTAGGTGGTCAGGGCTACAGTGAATAAATTTTCAACAAGCAATTATTAAGTAATACTTTAACAAATTTTGAATATTACATAGGACCAGCAAGGATTTTAGAGATCATAGTTTGAAAAGCCGTGCAAGTGGTTATTTCAAGTTGATACTGAACATGGTACCCAGCCACATTTTCAATTTCATCCCATTAGCATTGTCCCTCTGCCTACCACTGACCTATAATTATGGTCTTCATGTGTCTCTGCTCTAAAATTCTAATCGTGGGGGAGGGGGGCTGGAATGTTCCATTTGGAGTCAAAGAGCAGCTGACCTAGTATTTTCCATATACTTTTAGCCAGAAAATTTAGAGGCGATAGCATAATTTGGAAGTCATGCATCCTGGTCTCACTTCACATTTCACCATTGACCAGCTCCTTCTTTGTTCCTCAACACCTCAATTTCCTCATCTGTTTATAAAACATGGGAGGAAAGAGACAACACCTTACCTGCTTCGTGGCATTTTATGGATTAAAAAGTAAGTTGTGCAAAATACCTCATGTGATGCTGAACACACCGTAAGTCATCCATAAAATGCAGCTATTTTGAGTAACAGTCAATTAATATATTCCCAGAGCATCAAATCTTCTTAATTCTAGGACTTCAGATTGGAAGAAAACATTAATAAACACCAATTTGGAACATGAGAGGAGTTGATAACGAGTCTACCCTCTTATTTTAAGCAAAGACTTTTTTATCCTCATACTTACTCCCATAACACTAAAAATGCATCTCTGGGAAAAATAAACAGCTTGAAGTAGCTCTCGTTATGGTTCAGTGCATAGAAACAAGTCTCATTTTGCTTCCCATCCCGAGGAGAATAACAATAACTTGGTTAAACAAAGAATTCATCAAACCTGGTTCTAGGTACAGACCTTGAGGAAAAGGGGGTGGTGCTTCATCAATGAATGAAATTGCCCTTAAAGAAAAATCTGATTTCTTCTTTTATACCTATTAATGAATCCTATCTTTTCACTCTAATGTTCTACCTTATCTTTTCTTTCCCTTTACAATCAAACTTTAAAAAAAAGGGGGTGTAGTCTACTCCAATTGCCTCAGTTTTCTCATCCCCAACTTATTCCTTAATCCCCCATTTGAATTCTGCCTCCACCTACTGAAACTTCTCTCTAGATGGCAGTCACTGAAACTTAATCATTGAAACCCGGGACCATTTCTGCATCCTCTTCTTTTTTGTCCACTAGGTTGCATTTCCCAGTTTTGTTTGCTCTTGACTTGCATAATTCTCCTTGTCTCCTTAGATATTGCTCTTTCTAATTCTCCACCATATTTCTTATTTTCTCATTTTCTGCCCACTGTTTCTCCCTCTGTCCTGTCCAACCATCCATGTCTCTGAAATGTAAGCATCCCCCAAGGCAGCATGACACGAGGTCTTTCTGCAAAAATGGAAATCTTCTATAACTGTGCTGTCTGATACTTCAGACACCAGCCAGATGTAGCCAATAAAATACTTAAAATGTAGCTAGTGTGCCTAAATAGATTTCATTTTATTTTAATTAATTTATATTTTAATTACGACCTGTGGCCAGTGGCTAGTATTTTAAGCAGTGCAGCTACCTCGTTCTGTCTTCTCCTTTGTGCATCCTCTCATGGGATCTTCGCTTCTCCTATTGTTTGCCCCATCTCCTCTATGCAGAAAATGACCAAAGCTCTCGAATAGGACAAAGAAACTTCTTCATAAACCCAGGTTCTTTTTTGAGAATCTACACCAGCTCTCCAGACAACACCAGGAATTCAACATTTCAGAGTCTGTATTTTACAGCTGTACTCATGCACCTGAAAGTGATGTCATCCCGAGAAGGCTCAGAGCAGCATCGGGTTTCTGAGGAGTCCTGAAGAAGTGTTTCCTGGTCACTTGCAATTTTTCTGTTGCATTTACTCTTTATGATTCCCTCTGCCAGATTAGATTTCTTCATAAAGCCCCTTCTCAAGGTAAGAGCTTCCTAAAGTGTTTGTGTGTTGTCCTGATATTTTCACCTCTTGAGTTTTCAGACCATAGCTTCATCCCCATAGACTACAATTCCTAGATGCTTAGCACTTGTCAACTAAGAGTGCATTCTGCTCTGTGCATTCTCTGGCTGATTCTCGGTTCACAAAGGCTGGTGGTGCGAGCATTTGCTGAAAGGGCTGGGAAAGGGAAGCAGTTCAGCAAGAGTGGGGACATGCGCAGAGGAGGAAGGCAGGAGCCACTTCGAATGATTTCAGCACTTTTACTAAATCATTAGTTAAATCCAATTCTTTTAAGATACAGCCATCTAGCTTCAAAGGTACAAACCTATTTCTCTCCTGTTACAAGGATACATAGGAAAGCACATTTTATCAAAACAATGGGAATGTTTATTCACATAAAACAATATTTGTTTTGCATCATTTTGTAGATTAGATTCAGAAGACTTTTTAAACTTCAAGTAGATTAGATTCAGAAGACTTCTCTTTTATAACCTTCAAAATAAAAAGAGACTTTGCTTGAGGTAGTGGGTGCATGATGCAGTGTGCAGATGATGTTTTGTTGAATAATACACTTGAAACCTGTATGATTTTTGTGAACCAATGCTATTTCAATACAGTCAATTAAAAAGGGGATAAAAAAAGATAAAAATTTTCAAAAACAATTATTTGCATTTTAGAACTCTAAGCCAGGATGACCTATTAAGATACATATATTATTGTGTAAATTCAAATATACATTTAAATTTCTATGTCATTTATATGCTCCTGGTACTCAAGCAAGGTCGTGGTATTTTGGAACTTCAAGTAATATTCAGAAGATTATCTGCCCTCAAACAATTCACTCAGAATTTTAATAAAATAAACTACTGCCATATTATAAAATCCATTTGACAATGCTTCTTGGTAAGTGAGAAAGACAAATGCTGCTAGAATAAAAAGTTGATATGTAAATCAGAAAAGTGAGTGAACTTAGACAAGAAGGAGAAATGACCAAGGTAAATGAGGAAACTTCGGGGAACAATGGCTACATTCACTACAGTGAGCGTGGTGAAGGTTTCACAGGTGTGCGTATATGTCAAAACATTATATTTGTGCACCTTAAATATGTTCAGCTTACTGTATGCCAACTTTACCTCAATAAAAGTTGCCTAGCTTAAGTTTGTTTGCATTAGAAAAAAGAAAATAAATAAAGAAAAAATCACTTAGAGCAGAAGGAAAGTACTGTGGTGCCAGAGGTACATCATCTCTCAGTTTCTTCCTGTCCTATAATCATCACCACCTGCCATGCATTCATTAGGAATGTATTGTCAATATTTTAAGTAAATAAGTAGATAATTATGGTGAGATAGATAGATTGATGTGAAGGGACGGACAGATGGATGGATGGACAGATGGATGGATGGATGGATAAAATACTCACAGCAAGCTGATCCATTATCAGGCATGTCAGCTTTGTCATGGATCACCAAGGTAGAGAGGTCCTGGGTTGGATATCTCTGGCACATGATGAATTTCAAAGACTCAGCATATACTCAAAACACTTGATGGCCCTTCTTACTCTTTAACTTTTACCAAAAGAATTAGCTTTCTAAGAATGGAAAGGTTGTAAAAATATCAAGTGACAGTTTCTGACTTCATTTCTCATTCCCCTTAGTCTAGGTCCTAGACCAGGGGTCCCCAAACTACGGCCCGCGGGCCACATGCGGCCCCCTGAGGCCATTTATCTGGCCCCCGCCGCACTTCCGGAAGAGGCACCTCTTTCATTGGTGGTCAGTGAGAGGAGCATAGTTCCCATTGAAATACTGGTCAGTTTGTTGATTTAAATTTACTTGTTCTTTATTTTAAATATTGTATTTGTTCCTGTTTTGTTTTTTTACTTTAAAATAAGATATATGCAGTGTGCATAGGGATTTGTTCATAGTTTTTTTTTTATAGTCCGGTTCTCCAATGGTCTGAGGGACAGTGAACTGGCCCTCTGTGTAAAAAGTTTGGGGACCCCTGTCCTAGACTCTAGGATATGTTAGTGTACCCTTACATAGACCCAGACAAGGAATGCTGCCTATCGGATCCCATCATAACAAGGACTCAAGTGAAGAAGGTGATGGATGAAAACGAGGATGCATTGAGTACCTACAGAGTGCTGGACACTGTGTTAAGTGTTCTAATTTCTGTTACTCAGATACGCCCACGTGCAATAGCATCCCAGAATACAGACTCCTTAAGAAGCATAAGCAAAATTAATCAGAAAGCTTTTAAATTAGAAAACATTCTAGCTCTTTTAAGTTTAAAAATAAGGGGGATGCCAATTCAAGAATTACATGTGCATTTTTCCTGACTTTCTGTACAAACAAGCCTACTCTTTAAACTCCATGAGAAAAGCAACAAAGTGCAGAGACGGCTGGACTGCGTTGAATTAGAGAGATGACGTCAGTTTCCAAGGGTCAGCATTGATAGAAAACCTCATTGTCTTGTCACTGGTTTCTGCTGCCTTTCCAGATGTCAGAAAGAAAAAAAAACAGGCAAGTGCTAGGGGCAGATTCAAGGGTGCTGTTTGAGAATCTTTTGCTCCTTCTCCATGTTTTCAGATTAAACTCTGCATCTGAGAGTTTGAATAACCTGTTAGAGATATTTTAACATTGAAAAAATATATATAAAGAAAATATACAAGTATCAAAATTTTAGTACAAATTCAAATGGACTAATTCATTTTCAGAATATCAGTGTTTGCTGCCAGTGTGAACTCACAAAATAAAAAATTCTACAGTGGTAGAGCGTCGGCCTGGCGTGAGGAAGTCCCAGGAGAGGCGCCCATCTGCTTCTCCACCCCTCCCCCTCTCCTTCCTCTCTGTCTCTCTCTTCCCCTCCCACAGCCGAAGCTCCATTGGAGCAAAGATGGCCCGGGCGCTGGGGATGGCTCCTTGGCCTCTGCCCCAGGCGCTAGAGTGGCTCTGGTTGCGACAGAGCGACGCCCCCTGGTGGGCGAGCCGGGTGGATCCCAGTCGGGCACATGCGGGAGTCTGTCTGACTGCCTCCCCGTTTCCAGCTTCAGAAAAATACAAAAAAAAAAAAAAATTCTAATGTTTGCAAATGAAAATAAAACTCTTCTATATCCAAGTACGCATAAAATAATTCCCCCAAATGTCTTCCTTCTAAAACAGAGATATATCGTATCTTTTTTATTATTATTATTAAATTTAATGCAGTGACATTGATAAATCAGGGTACATATGTTGAGAGAAAATATCTCTAGATTATTTTGACATTTGATTGTGCTGTATACCCCTCCCCCAAAGTTAAATTGTCTTCTGTCACCTTCTATCTGGTTTTCTTTGTGCCCCTCCCCTCCCCTATATCATATCTTTTTTAAAAATTTGTTTCTATATAGGCATTTGACGCACACAGTCAATTCATTTTTGGGTGGGTTTTTTTACCATAATAAAAAATAATTTGGTGCAGTAAAATTAAACCATTGCATTAAAGGGGGAAAATGCTAAAATCAAAGATATTTTCTCCTCCAGTTAGCCAGGGGTCCCCAAACTACGGCCCCCTGAGGCCATTTATCCAGCCCCCCCCCCACTGCACTTCCGGAAGGGGCACCTCTTTCATTGGTGGTCAGTGAAAAGAGCACTGTCCCTCCAATGGTCTGAGGGACAGTGAACTGGCCTCCTGTGTAAAAACTTTGGGGACCCCTGAGTTAGACCATGGACAAAGTTCTGTTATTTCAAAAGGAATATTTATAAAAGTCCTTATATAGTTGAATGATCTGTAAGGAAGCAATATCATCAGCAGAGGAATACTTTCTGACATGCACTTCAGTGGCATCTCAGAAGCCAGAATTTTCAGTGATGCTCAAATTGAAGCACAAGAGAAAGTCTAGTGTTTTTCTCCAAGCCGGCTAGTTTTAACGGTGCGATTTCATTGAATCAGCATCATAATAAGCACTACCATTTAGTGTATTCATGTGCCCTGAATGTATACATCCAGAAAGGAAGATTTTTATCTTTTTCATCTTTGAATCCAGCCAAGAAGCAGTTGTCAGCTGATGTAACCAAAATAGGGAAAGGCTGTGCATCTGAAGGCCTTCCTTTATTTGTGTAAAATTCGGTCATTTTCAGCCATTTTTGTTTTTGTTGTGCAATAAAGATGGAGGCCAGAACAGCTGGATCTTGGATCAAGATGAAGAAGTCATGCCTGGCCAGGTGGTGACACAGTGGATAGAGCGTCGAACCAGGATGCAGAGGACGCGGGTTTGAAACCCGAGGTCACCGGTTTGAACCCAGACCCATCGTCTTAAGTGCGAACTCATCAGCTTGAGCACGAGGTCACTGGCTTGAGCATGAGGTCGCTGGGTTGAGTGTGGGATCATAGACATGACCCCATGGTCGCTGGCTTGAACCCAAGGTCGCTAGCTTGAGCAAGGGATCACTGGTGCGGCTAGTCAAGGCACATATGAGAAAGCAATCAATAGACAATGGAGGAGCCGCAACGAAGAATTGATGCTTCTCATCTCTCTCCCTTCCTGTCTGTCTCTCCCTATCTGTCCCTCTCTCTGTTTCTCTTTCTCTTTCTCTCTCTCTGTCACACACACACACACACACACACACACACACACACACACACACACAGATGAAGCCCTTTCGACTTCACCTACAAAGATGAAAATTAGTTCAATTTTAAATTCCCAAAGCTGTTCTCATGGACAAAGGGGACAGATGCTGAAATGGTCATGATGGTGCCAGCGGGTTAGCCAGCGGACATTAACCCCCCCATGCAGAACTACACCTGAGAACTCTGTGCCAAGGCTGACCAGCAAAGGCACTAGCAGAGAGCAAGAAACACACAGCCCCTTTCCAATATTTGGAAAGCTCTGGTTTTCACCTGATTCCAATCAGTAACAAATATGTCAATCGCTGTTTTGCTGTACATAAACCCTTCTTAAAGAAATGGACCCACCTATAGCTTTGTACCAGCTGACCACATACACGCACACACACCACAGGTGCTTGGATAAACCCTGGGTCAAATTGGGCCAATCAGAATCTCTATTCTCAGAAATCTAAAATACAGACACGTAAACTAAATTGACTGGCTGGGAAGACTAGTGGACATAGAGAACAAAGAGAACAAGGGCACATTTAGAGGCTGTTCAGAATAGTTTAAGGCAAATGAAGTAAAGCAAGCTGGTTTACAGAAAGAGAAGAATGAGGCAGATGTGTGTGGAGTGAGGACACCAGGGTCTAGAAAGAGAGAGAGAAAAGGAAAAGAGCCCTTGAAAAAAGGTGACAGAGAAGGTAACAGAAGTAAGTCACAACAGTGTATTAGAAAGGACACTAAACGAGGAGAAAGAACATGGTTTCCAGTCCAGGATTTGTTATTGTTCATGAAGCAGCTTGGGATAAATCATTTAACTTCACTAGATTTCAGTTCCATGATGACAGTATAGCTTGTAGTTAAGACTTTAGCAACTTTGGTGTCAGGCAGAGTTGCGTTTGATTCTGTACTCTGACATTTACAAGACCTGTGACTTCAGTCACCTGACTTGTCCTCTTTGACTTTAAATACTTCACATGTAAAATTGAAGTAATTGTTATATCCCTCACAAGGATTTTGAAAATATTAAATAAGAGGATACATAAAAAAGCAGTTAGAACAGTCATTGACATAAGGTGCCCAAGAAATATTAGCACTAAAATAATAAAGAATTGTTAAGCTATCTGAGCATATTTCCTCTTCTATAAAATAGAGATAATAATAGTGTTTTACTCACAGAGTTGCTGTGAGGATCAAATGAGTTAATGCACATGAAGCACTTAGAGTAGTGCCAGGCACATAGTAAGAGTTCAATAAATTTTAGTTGCCATTTTTATCACTACTATTATTGTTGATGTTGTTATTATTATTATTATTATTATCTCCATTATCCCAGTGTCTTGCCAGACATGGCAGCACTTTTAACATCACCACCTTTACAGATTAAGCTAGTTAATCAGAAAATTATGGGGTTAGCCTGACCAGGCAGTAGCACAGTGGATAGAGCATTGCAGAGGACTCAGGTTCGAAACCCTGAGGCACTGGCTTGAGCGCAGGCTCATCTGGCTTGAATGCAGGCTCACCAGCTTGAGCAAGGGGTCTCTGGCTTGAGCATGGGATCATAGACATGACTCCGTGGTCGCTGGCTTGAGCCCAAGGTTGCTGGCTTGAGCAAGGGGTCACTCACTCTGCTGCAGTTCCCCAGTTAAGGCACATACGAGAAAGCAATCAATGAACAACTAAGGAGCCGCAATGAAGAACTGATGCTTCTCTTCTCTCTCCCTTCCTGTCAGTCTGTCCATATCTGTCTCTCTCTCTGTCTCTCTGTCTCTCTTTCTCTCTCTCTGCCTGTCACAAAAAAGGAAAATTATAGGATTATGTCTGGCTCTGTGCAGATTTTTGTTTATCTTAGGTGCTTCATTAGGGCAATGTTTACTGATCCTCTTGTTAGACATGCAGAAAAATGCAATAGTTTATATTAATGTGGTTCTTGAATTCTATGGAACTAAGAATATCAAAGTTATTCATAAAAGGAAAAGGATAAGTAAAAGCAACCTAAATATTCTACAAGGGAAAAATGCTTAATTCAATGATAGTCAACTGAGATAATATTGGTGCAATATTTTAAAAGTAGGTAAAAAGGTTTGTTGTACTGAACTATGAAGCAATATAGGAAAATGATGTGATGGTAAGTTAAAGCAGAATATAAAATTGTACATTTCCTAATATTGAAACTCTGTGATAATGGCTATGCATATGGGGAGGGTCTATCTTCAAAGCAATAAGTTCTGTCAAGTTATGAGGATATGAGGGCTATTACTTCACTGTCCACACTTTCTGTAACAAATTTTTCATAATAGAAATAATTGCACCACACTTTATTACTTTGATTTCTTCATTGTTAAGTGAAAAAAAGTCATAGAAAATAAGTCCTATTGTTTTCAAACACAGAGGAAGCAGATGACAATGTATAGTTTTGACTGTGGTCACTCTCCTTAATTACATACCATTAAATATTAAATTAGAATTTATCAAAGGTTAAATCTTTACATAAATAATACATTATTGCTGCTATAACTATATGTGCTAACCAACCCTAATTTATTGCAGCATATAACTGTGGTATATGAATGAGTAAACTCTAACACTTAACTGCATATAACATAGCATACTTTTTCTAAATCATCTCTGTGCCATGCTAGACAGTGTTGAAATAAAGGAAGCCTTTAGCACATGCAGTTAGCAAAAAAGTTTCTGTTGCATTCTGGAAGCCACAGTGTGACTTCAGCAGGCATTGCTACACAGAGGCAACTGTTTCCAAAAGCTTGGTCACCCAGTGGCAGAATCCCTGAGCCACTGATTGACATGGTTTCACTAGAGTAGACATTCTGTATCCAGATTGTTAGGTGGCATTGATCTTGTGAATTCTGTTATAAAGCCAGTTGCTACCCTGATGGAACTGCAGGTTGAAGCAAAGACTAGTCCATGAGATATTTATGAATGAAGACAAGTTTCAAACTACACAACATTGTAAAATGCATCCTTGCTCATCTACGTAGTCTTATTCTAAGTATTGATGGTAAATAAAGAGGGTGATGAGTTCAATGTATTTACCAAGTGGTGAGACACATGGAACAGCTAGTTGGTCAGCCCCTCTCAGAGTTGACATCACAGCATCACTGACAGTCTGTACCATCTTTTTGTAATTACCACTTATATGGATGCTCTGAAATTCAAATACTATTACATGGCAAAAATTTCATAATCTTAATAACCCCAAGTGAAACTCCATTATTTGAAGAACAGTGTGAGCTTCTAGCCATTAATCCTATCCAGGTGCAAACACTCCCCACTTTTCACTAAAATCTAAGCCTGAAGACATCCTATGCTGGATTCTAAAATGCATTTACCAAAAGAATGAGAATAATTGTCATTACTCTATACAGTGGAACCTTGAGATATGAGCAGGCCAACATACAAATTTTTAAGATACGAACTGCGACTCAGTCCATTTTTTTGTTCGAGATCCGAGCGTAATTCTGAGATATGAGTCATGATTCAGGAAGCTGCCACTAGTTGGCGCATTGGCACACGGGTCCAGTATCGGCAGCACAACACCAGTATCTCGTTCTTTCTCATGTATTACTCACTGAATCAAGTCGAATCTCATGCACTGTACTTGTTCTTGCATCATTTTTGCATTTTTTACTAACTTTTTTTGTGTGCTATCATGGGGCCAAAGAAAATGAGTGTAAAGGACAGTAGTGAGAAGAAGAAGAGAATGATGTCGATAGAAGTAAAGCAAGAAATAATAGAAAAACATGAGCATGGTGTACGAGAGATTGAACTGGCAAAGCTGTACAACTGCAATACATCTACAATTTGTACCATCCTTAAATAAAAGGATGCCATCAAAAGCACAAATCCAGCAAAAGGAACTACAATTCTGTCCCAATTAAGGACAAATATCCATGAAGAAATGGAGAAGCTTCTGCTGGTGTGGGTGAAAGAGAAAGAGCTGGCAGGAGATACAGTGACGGAGACTGTAATATGCGAAAAGGCACATATTTTTTATAATGACTTGAAGAAGAAAGAACCATCAACCTCAAAAGAGGCAGCAGAAGATACATTTAAGGCAAGTTATGTCTGGCTTGAAAATTTCAAAAAGAGATCTAGCATCCACTCGGTGGTGAGGCATGGTGAAGCTGCGAGTGCTGACGTTAAGGCAGCTGAGGAGTACATCGCACATTTTGCTGCGCTTATCACAAAGGAAGGCTACATCCCCCAAAAAGTGTTTAGCTGTGACAAAACAAGATTGTTTTGGAAAAAAATGCCCCAGAGGACTTTCATCACTGCAGAGGAAAACAATCTGCCAGGCCATAAACCCATGAAGGACCATCTGACCCTTGCATTGTGTGCAAATGCTAGCGGTGACTGTAAAGTAAAGTCACTGCTAGTGCATCATTCCTAAAATTCTCGAGCCTTTAAAACTCACAAGATTCTTAAAGAAAAACTGCAGGTTATGTGGCATGCCAATGCTAGGGCATAGATTACGCGGCAGTTTTTTATTGAATGGGTAAATCTCGTCTTTGGTCCTGCAGTGAAGAAATATCTTCAAGAAAATAAATTCCCAATGAAAACATTACTAATCCTTGAAAATGCTCCAGCCCACCCATCTGGTCTTGAAGATGACATTCTCAATGAGTTCATATTCATGAAAGTCCTCTACCTCCCACCCAACATGACTTCAATCTTGCAACCTATATATCAGCAGGTCATTTCCAACTTTAAAAAGTTTTACACACATACACACACACAAAAAAAAAGCTTTACACAAAACAATTGTTCCGCCGCTGCTTTGAGGTGACTGAGAATACAAATCTAACCCTTCGAGAGTTTTAGAAAGATCACTACAACATTGTGATATGTTTATGCATTATTGACTTGGCATGGCAAGAGGTTACAAGAACCTTGAACTTAGCATGGAAAAAGTTATGGCCTGATGTTGTTGCAGACAGGGACTTTGAAGGATTCGAACCAGAGACCGAGACCAAGGTAGAAGCGTTGAAGGAGATTGTGTCCCTCGGAAAGTTGATGAGTCTGGAGGTAGATGAGGGTGATGTAAACGAGCTCATAAAGGAACATGAGGAGTAACTCTCAACTGAGGAGTTGAAGGAGCTACAGATGATGCAACATACGGAGCTTCTGCAAGAGATTAGTAGTGAGGAGGAGGTAGAGTCAGAGGAAGTGATTTCTACAAGTGAAATTAAAGACAAGCTGGCAATGTGGGAGAAGCTTTCAAGTTTCATTGAAAAGAAACACCCAGAAAAAGTTTCAACTGGTCATGCTTCAGTACTTCTTAATGACACTTGTTTGTCACATTTGGGTAACATTTTAAAAGGCAGGCAAAAGCAAACGTCTTTGGATAGATTTGTATTCAAAAGTTCTGCAAGTGAAAGTGCTGAAAGTACAGCCAACAAGGCAAAAGCAGGTGATGATTAAATGAAAAATATGTAATGTTAAGCTTAGATTAAGTTTAAAGTTAAGAAATTAGCTTTTTTTACAATTAAGTTTTTGTGGTTTCATTTTAAGTAAAGAAAGTGCAGTTTTAGTTTACATTTAGTGTTAAGAAAGTACAGTTTTAGTTTACGTGTCTACAGTGCCTGCATCCCTTCCTACCTCTCTCCTCCTCTGCCATTCACCTCCGTTAGCCGCACTTGTCTGTCTCCAAGGTAAGAATACAGTACTAAATAACACTTTTTTCTAAATAACACTTTATTTCATATATTTTGTTATGCATTGGTAAGGTATGCATGTGTATTTCTTAATTAAGAACATGTCTTTTTCATAATTTAGGATGGTTTGGGGATGTTTTACAGGGCTAGAACAAATTAAATCTATTTCAGGATGACGTCAGAGTAATGGCGGAGTAGGAAGATATACCGATAAATCTCCCCCAAACCTCAACAAGATCTTCAACCAGAAACAGAAACACCTATCCTTGGAGCCTCCAAATGTTTCGCAATACACCCAAAGATATGATCAAGCGAAAAATTGGCTAAATATATAACCAAACCCCGAAGGAAATAGGGAGTAAGAAATGCTCCGCCTTCCTCACTAACCTAAACAGGGCAGCTTTCTCTGGTAACTGTGAATATAGAAACTGAGGCGGGCAAAGGGGGTGAATAGATCCAGGCCGTGGCACAAACGGCCGAACCAGGCTGTGGCACAGAGATCCAAGCCAAGGAAAAACTGTTCCTGTGACAACCTGGGCAATACAGCTAACACTCGCGCCAAACCCAGACAAAGAAAGACAAGCGGAGCGGCCATTTTACCTGATCCCCTGGTAGCCTCATAGTGGGCTAGAGATTCCTTCCAAAGCCCCCGGAGGGTGCGCCAGTGTTACTCCACAGAGAGGCAGAGTCAGAGGCCTTTGTGTGGGCCGAAAGCCTCCGGGCTGCCCCAGCACCCGGGGAGAGCCGCACACGGGGAGGAAGCGAGAGCTAATTCCAACACTGGAACTTTTCAGTGCGGGCGGGAGGTTTCACTCAGAGGGAGAGACTCCGATCTCACATCCTGGTCTGCGCACGGAGAGTGGGAAGGAGACTCCTCCCAGCACCTCCGGAGTGGGAGCCCGTGTTGTCCCACGGAGGGGCAGAGTCGGGGGCCTTTGTGTGGGCCGAGGGCAGAGTCACGGGCTGCCCCAGCGCCTTGAAAGAGCGGCACACGGGGACGAGCGAGAGCCAATTCCAACATTGGAACTTTTCAGTGCGGGCGGGGGGTTTCACTCAGAGGGCCAGACTTCTGGTCTAACATCCTGGTCTGCGCGCGCAGACCCGCCCGTGTTACCGGACAGAGTGACAGAGCCAGAGGTCTTTGAGTAGGCGAAAGCCCCAGCTGATTATGCTAGCAGCTCTGACTGACTGAGCCTTACCCAGAGCCCTGTGCTGAGTGGAAATAAGAGTGGGGAGTTGACCACTCTTAGAGCCTCTTACTATCCAGGCAGAGGCAGCAGCAACCCCATAGTTGGATTCTCAGGCTGCTGGTTGAGGAAGGAAAGACTAGGAGAGAGGCTCCTGGAACACGGACTCTCTCACTGTCGGAGCCTATAAACGCTAATGAGCGTTGACTGCCAACGAGACTGAAGCACAATACATGACATCGCCATAGAGACTTATCAACTGCAAACCTCTACCTGAGCGTGCCAAAGGGGCAGAACCCAGGGTACAGAGTCGCCGACCAGGAAGAGGGAGAGAAAAGAAAAAGCAAGAAGATAACCTCTCAAAATCAGAATAATCCACAGACTTTATAACCTATCCCATTTTATTATATTTGTTCGTTTGTTTCTCTTATCTTCATCCTTGATTTTTTTTTCTTTTTTTTTTCCTCCTCCAATTTGGTCGTCTTACTCCCTACCGGTCTTACTCTCTCCTCTCCTTGAACTACACTACCCATAAGTGTTACCTCTCCCATTATCTTTTCTTTCCTCTTCCTTTCTCTCTATGAGGGTTGCACTCCAAAACCCTTAACTCTCTCTCTCTCTCCTCTTTTTTCTTTGTTCTTCTTTTAGTGGTTCCCTCTTTTTTTTCTCTCTCTCTCTTCTTTTCTCCGTCTATATTAGTTTCTTCTTTTTTCCTTTACATCTCCTCTCATTCAAACCTCAATAACAAATTATTTTATCTGGGACTCAAACTTATGTTTGTGGCATTTTGGGGGGTTTTTACTTCACCTTTTTAACTCACTAGCAGTGCTCCCATCCCTGGCTCTCCATTTTATCAAGCTCTTGTTCCACTAAATACAATAGTAATTTTTTAATTTGTCCCCCCATTTTCCTGTTTCCCTCTTACTCTTCTCATCATAACTCTTAGTCAACCAACACCTAAACGCAAATCATTTTATTCTTGATCCAAATTTTTTCATTATTTCCTTTTTGTGGGTCCATACCACCATCCCTTTTTTTATTTATTTATTTTTCTTGCCCCTTTATTACTTTTCCCCAATTCAGGCCCTCCATTACAGGCATTGTTTGTTCTATTAAATACAATATACTTCACAGTTCCTACAAGATTTTCTCAAGAAAGAGGGGAGAGGAGAGAAGAGAAAAAAAGGAGGGGGGGAATAATTTCCTCTTTTTAAATTTTTATTTTATTTTATTTTTCTTTATTTCATTATTAATTTTTTTAAAAAAAACTTTTTTCAATTTTTATTTTTTTAACTTTTTATTTTTTATTAAATCTCATTAATACTATCAACAAAACCACCCTCAGATGCCATTAAGGAAGAGAAAATCGAATATCATGGATACAAAAGAAAGAGAGGTAACACAGATAGAAGAGGAAAAATCTATAGAGAAAAAATTTAATATATTGGAAACCTTGGAGTTAAATGACAGAGAATTCAAGATAGAAATCCTAAAAATACTCAGAGATATACAAGAAAACACAGAAAGGCAATTTAGGGAGCTCAGAAAACAACTCAATGAACACAAAGAATATATGTCCAAGGAAATTGAAACTATAAAAACAAATCAAACAGAGATGAAAAACTCAATTGACAAGCTGAAAAACGAGGTAACAAGCTTGGATAATAGAACAGGCCAGATAGAAGAGAGGATTAGTGAAATAGAAGACAAGCAACTTGAGGCACAACAGAGAGAAGAAGAAAGAGACTCAAAAATTTAAAAAAAATGAGATAGCCCTACAAGAATTATCTGACTCCATCAGAAAGAATAACATAAGAATAATAGGTATATCAGAGGGAGAAGAGAGAGAAAATGGAATGGAGAACATACTCAAACAAATAATAGATGAGAACTTCCCAAGCCTGTGGAAAGAACTAAAGCCTCAAATTCATGAAGCAAACAGAACTCCGAGTTTTCTTAACCCCAACAAACCTACTCCAAGGCACATCATAATGAAATTGGCACAAACCAATGGCAAAGAAAAAATTCTCAAGGCAGCCAGGGAAAAGAAGAATACAACATATAAAGGAAGGCCCATTAGACTATCATCACATTTCTCAGCAGAAACCCTACAAGCTAGAAGAGAGTGGACCCCAATATTTAAAGTCCTGAAAGAGAGGAACTTTCAGCCACGAATACTATACCCACCAAAGCTATCCTTCAAATATGAAGGAGAAATAAAAACATTCACAGATACAGAAAAGATGAGGGAATTTATCATCAGAAAGCCCCCACTCCAGGAATTACTAAAGGGGGTTCTCCAATCAGATACAAAGAACAAAAAAAAATAAAGCCACAAGTAAAAGCTCCAAGAAGAACACAATAAAACCAAATTTAAACTGTGACAACAACAAAAAGAAAGGGGGGAGAGGATGGAGATTAACAGTAGCAAAGGACGATGGAGTGCAAAAGTACTCACAAAATAGTGCGCTACAATGAACGGGGTAGGAACCCTTTTCATTACCTAAAGGTAACCACCATTGAAAAAACCACCACAGAAGCACATGAGATAAAAAAAGATAGCAACAGTGGAAAGAGGTATGGAATACAACCAAATAAAAACAAAAGATAAAAAAATGAAAGAGAAGGATCAAACAAGACACAAAACTAACAGAAAGCAATCTATAAAATGGCAATAGGGAACTCACAAGTGTCAATAATTACACTAAATGTAAACAGATTAAACTCACCAATAAAAAGACACAGAGTAGCAGAATGGATTAAAAAAGAAAATCCAACTGTATGCTGCCTACAGGAAACGCATCTAAGTAACAAGGATAAAAACAAACTCAAAGTGAAAGGCTGGAAAACAATACTCCAAGCAAATAACATCCAAAAAAAAGCAGGCGTAGCAATACTCATATCGGATAATGCTGACTACAAGACAGGAAAAGTACTCAGAGACAAAAATGGCCATTTCATAATGGCTAAGGGGACACTGAATCAAGAAGACATAACAATTCTTAATATATATGCACCAAACCAAGGAGCACCAAAATATATAAGACAGCTACTTATTGATCTTAAAACAAAAACTGACAAAAATACAATCATACTTGGAGACCTCAATACACCGCTGACGGCTCTAGATCGGTCATCCAAACAGAGAATCAACAAAGATATAGTGGCCTTAAACAAAACACTAGAGCACCTGGATATGATAGACATCTACAGGACATTTCATGCCAAAGTGACTGAGTATACATTTTTCTCCAGTGTACATGGATCATTCTCAAGAATTGACCATATGTTGGGCCACAAAAACAACATCAGCAAATTCAGAAAAATTGAAATTGTACCAAGCATATTTTCTGATCATAAAGCCTTGAAACTAGAATTCAACTGCAAAAAGGAGAAAAAAAATCCCACAAAAATGTGGAAACTAAACAACATACTTTTAAAAAATGAATGGGTCAAAGAAGAAATAAGTGCAGAGATCAAAAGATATATACAGACTAATGAAAATGAAAATATGACATATCAGAATCTATGGGATGCAGCAAAAGCAGTGATAAGAGGAAAGTTCATATCGCTTCAGGCATATATGAACAAACAAGAGACAGCCCAAGTGAACCACTTAACTTCCCACCTTAAGGAACTAGAAAAAGAAGAACAAAAACAACCCAAAACTAGCCGAAGAAATGAGATAATAAAAATCAGAGCAGAAATAAATGAATTAGAGAACAGAAAAACTATAGAAAAAATTAATAGAACAAAGAGCTGGTTCTTTGAAAAGATCAATAAAATTGACAAACCCTTGGTAAGACTTACCAAGGAAAAAAGAGAAAGAATTCATATAAACAAAATCCAAAATGAAGGAGCAGAAATCACCACAGACACCGTAGATATACAAAGAATTATTGTAGAATACTATGAAAAACTTTATGCCACTAAATTCAACAATCTAGAAGAAATGGATAAATTCCTAGAACAATACAACCTTCCTAGACTGAGTCAAGAAGAAGCAGAAAGCCTAAACAGACCTATTAGTAGAGAAGAAATAGAATAAACCATTAAAAACCTCCCCAAAAATAAAAGTCCAGGCCCTGACGGCTATACCAGCGAATTTCATCAAACATTCAAAGACTTGGTTCCTATTCTACTCAAAGTCTTCCAAAAAATTGAAGAAGAAGCAATACTTCCAAACACATTTTATGAGGCCAACATAACCCTCATACCAAAACCAGGCAAGGATGGCACAAAAAAAGAAAACTACAGACCAATATCTCTAATGAATACAGATGCTAAAATACTAAACAAAATACTAGCAAATCGAATACAACAACATATTAAAAAAATAATACATCACGATCAAGTGGGATTCATCCCAGAATCTCAAGAATGGTTCAACATACGTAAAATGGTTAACATAATACACCATATCAACAAAACAAAGAACAAAAACCACATGATCTTATCAATAGACGCAGAAAAGGCTTATGATAAAATACAACACAATTTTATGTTTAAGACTCTCAACAAAATGGGTATAGAAGGAAAATATCTCAACATGATAAAGGCCATATATGATAAACCATCAGCTAACATCATATTAAATGGCACAAAACTGAAGGCTTTCCCCCTTAAATCAGGAACAAGACAGGGTTGTCCACTCTCTCCACTCTTATTTAATGTGGTACTAGAGGTTCTAGCCAGAGCAATCAGACAAGACAAAGAAATAAAAGGCATCCATATCGGAAAAGAAGAAGTAAAGGTATCACTTTTTGCAGATGATATGATCCTATACATCGAAAACCCCAAAGAATCCACAAAAAGACTACTAGAAACTATAAGCCAATACAGTAAGGTCGCAGGATACAAAATTAACATACAGAAGTCAATAGCCTTTCTATATGCCAACAATGAAACAATTGAGAATGAACTCAAAAGAATAATCCCCTTCACAATTGCAACAAAAAAAATAAAATACTTAGGAATAAACATAACAAAGAATGTAAAGGACGTATATAATGAAAACTATAAACCATTGTTAAGAGAAATTGAGAAAGATATAATGAGATGGAAGTATATTCCTTGTTCTTGGTTAGGAAGAATAAATATAATCAAGATGGCTATATTACCCAAAGCAATATACAAATTTAATGCAATTCCCATCAAACTTCCAATGACATTTTTTAAAGAAATAGAGCAAAAAGTCATCAGATTTATATGGAACTATAAAAAACCCCGAATAGCCAAAGCAATCCTAAAGAAAAAGAATGAAGCTGGGGGCATAACAATACCTGACTTCAAACTCTATTATAGGGCCACGACAATCAAAACAGCATGGTATTGGCAGAAAAATAGACACTCAGACCAATGGAACAGAATAGAAAGTCCAGAAATAAAACCACATATATATAGTCAAATAATTTTTGATAAAGGGGCCAACAACACACAATGGAGAAAAGAAAACCTCTTCAATAAATGGTGCTAGGAAAACTGGAAAGCCACATGCAAAAGAATGAAACTGGACTACAGTCTCTCCCCCTGTACAAAAATTAACTCAAAATGGATCAAAGATCTAAACATAAGACCTGAAACAATTAAGTACATAGAAGAAGACATAGGTACTCAACTCATGGACCTGGGTTTTAAAGAGCATTTTATGAATTTGACTCCAATGGCAAGAGAAGTGAAGGCAAAAATTAATGAATGGGACTACATTAGACTAAGAAGTTTTTGCTCAGCAAGAGAAACTGATAACAAAATAAACAGAAAGCCAACTAAATGGGAAATGATATTTTCAAACAACAGCTCAGATAAGGGCCTAATATCCAAAATTTACAAAGAACTCATAAAACTCAACAACAAACAAACAAACAATCCAATAAAAAAATGGGAAGAGGACATGAACAGACACTTCTCCCAGGAGGAAGTACAAATGGCCAACAGATATATGAAAAGATGCTCATCTTCTTTAGTTATTAGAGAAATGCAAATCAAAACTGCAATGAGATACCACCTCACACCTGTTAGATTAGCTATTATTAACAAGACAGGTAATAGCAAATGTTGAAGAGGCTGTGGAGAAAAAGGAACCCTCATCCACTGTTGGTGGGAATGTAAAGTAGTACAACCATTATGGAAGAAAGTATGGTGGTTCCTCAAAAAACTGAAAATAGAACTACCTTATGACCCAGCAATCCCTCTACTGGGTATATACCCCAAAAACTCAGAAACATTGATACGTAAAGACACATGCAGCCCCATGTTCATTGCAGCATTGTTCACAGTGGCCAGGACATGGAAACAACCAAAAAGCCCGTCAATAGACGACTGGATAAAGAAGATGTGGCACATATACACTATGGAATACTACTCAGCCATACGAAATGATGACATTGGATCATTTACAGCAAAATGGTGGGATCTTGATAACATTATACGAAGTGAAATAAGTAAATCAGAAAAAAACAGGAACTGCATTATTCCATACGTAGGTGGGACATAAAAGTGAAACTAAGAGACATTGATAAGAGTGTGGTGGTTACGGGGCGGGAGGGAAAGGGAGAGGGAAAGGGGGAGGGGGAGGGGCACAAAGAAAACTAGATAGAAGGTGACAGAGGACAATCTGACTTTGGGTGATGGGTATGCAACATAATTAAAAGACAAGATAACCTGGACTTGTTGATCTTTGAATATATGTAACCTGATTTATTGATGTCGCCCCATTAAAAAAATAAAATTATAATTTAAAAAAAATCTATTTCAGTTATTTTAAATGGGGGAAATTTGTTTGATATACGAGTTGACTGACTTAAGAGCTCGGTTACAGAACGAGTTAAACTCGTATCTCAAGGTACCACTCTACATACTTTGGATGATTGACAAAGGAATATTTGCTGATGGAAAAAAAAGGAAGACATTTTGCCACACACAGTTGTCTATCCCCTACCCAGAGAACTAAGGTCTGCGGCCAAAAATTTAAAAAGTGTAGCCACTCTCTGTATTGTGCACTTTGGCTTTTGAGGCCAGTCCGGTACTTCTCTAATCCCTGCTCTAGAACCTTGCCTAGATGTACAAGGAAGAGTGGAGAGTGGCAGTTGTATACTCTGTCCCTGAAGATACAGATCCTGCTTGCAAAATGTTAAGTCACAGAAAAATGACAATGCTTGCTGGAGTTGTAAATCTTCTTATAATTCATGAGTACCAGATAATTGGGCAACACTAAATGGGTGGAAGATTAGGGTTAGTGTTAGAGTAAGGGTCAGGTAGGGTTAGGATATAGACTAAAGCTTAAAATCAGTCCTATTCCTGTAATCATCAACTTATTTTTGTGGGGAGAGGGGGTGAAATCAAGTAATTTATTTTTCTTTGACATGAAAACAGAACATTTGAGGGTAGGGAGGGAGGGAAGAAGAACAAGAGGAACTATGTGGCTGCTTATATCTTTCTGAAGTTGAAGTGGAGCAGTAGTAGGCATGAAAAGAATTCAATTAGCTTCCAAGTGAACAATGAACAGAGGCAAATGACACCTGCCCAACACATCCTGTAGAAGGCACCAAGGACCAGAGAGACTGCTGTTCACTCAAAATGGAAAATATGAGTTTATATAATGTCATATATTAATAGATATGTAGTTACAAAGAGCAAAATAAGGGAGAGAATGTGTCATCCTGAAAACCCAGAAAAACCTCCTGCAGCTAGTCATGGTGGGAATTTTAGCAGATTTTGCCATTCTTAATGAATATTGAAAGACATAACCACACTGAGCAGAAACAGGGCTTTCCAGTTTACGAGTGATAGCAACTATAAGCTGTGGGCCAAAACAGAAAACTGTCCTCCATTTTATTTTTTTATCATTTTGAAGAAGACACAACTCATTAAGAAACTTTAAACATTGGTTAGAAAATATATATCTAATTGTTAAAGGCGCAATTAAATGAGGCTTAAGAAAACTGGTTTAGCAAAGAGGAGCAGCAACAAAGGTTAGGATCACTGGCTTTGGAGGGTGCCAGATCTGAGCTGCCTCTACTCTCCCACTGAGCATGTGCCAGTCAGATAGCGAACGTACCTGACCTCAGTTACATAGTCAGGAAATAGAAGTAATAACAGGAAAGCCTCATAAGGTTTCTGCAAGGATTAAATGGACACTACAAGTAAAGTGTTAGATCGATTCCTGGCATATTGTCAAGTTCAGACAATATTAGTTGTTGTTGCTACTTTTGCTGTTGTTGAATTAGACATAGGCTAATGGGTTTTTTCCAAGAAAATAGGAAGTCATGGGTTTATGAAAATTAAACAGACAAAAAAAATGTTGAAATCAACATACATGTATCTAACCAAGACCCTGATCTAATATCTTTCAACATGTACTAATTGCCTTTAGTCTTTGTGGTTGTTTACATGTAAAAAAATATAACGTGCTACTTTCCACTCGGCAAACTATACAGAATGTTGGGTCTGAAAGACACCTTGATTTTCCCCTAAGCCACACAAGTTAGCATAAGGCAGAAACAAGAGTTCTACACACAGAAATTCAGGGAGCCTACCTTCTGGAGGGGTTGGCCCAATGGACCAATGGCTGTGGTACTCATAGAAAACACCACTCTTTTTGTTCCCTCAGAGTTCCATAGAATTTAAAAAGGGGGTGGGGATGGGAGGGAGGCAAGTACAAAAGCTAGGAAGCACCAGTGAGTGAAAGCGACTGTGTTTTATTATCCTTGTGATTAATCCAGCATGCTAAGGAAGATTCTTTATGGAATGGAAACTTGCGTGGTTTTGATGCTCATGGATTAGAAAACACTGTTGCATTCACTTGCCAGTGCCTCCTTTGCTTTGGCTGGAGTTGTATTCTTTGGAGTCTGGTAGGAACAAAAGAGTAAAAGAATTTATACGATGACTAGCAGCAGAGGCACTTTGACAAATGTCCTTCTCCCCCACCCCTCCGCATGACGTTTCCTGAATTTCCCAAGAACTAAGCCCTGAGTTTGTATTTGAATAGTTTCCTCCTAAAGCCAAACAACTGGAAATCCCATCCAATGCCCCCAAGTGCAGATTTATGTCAATTTATGAAAAGTGGTTTTCACCAAGGGATGGGTGGATGGCAAATCCCAACCCAAGCTCTTTTGTAAGAAAATGGTGACAATGGTACAGAAACCTTCAAGGTTCCAGTGGGAACTACCATTTTTTCCCAAGAGTAAATAACCTGAAAGAGTCCTATCAGAGGCTGAGAGTTTTCTCACAAGCTTTAGCGTGAGAGGACAGGGAGCCCTTGGGTGTGGTGAATAAAGACCAAGGAAGCATCAGGGGAATGGGGAGGGCGTCGTCCAGGCAAAAACCTGCTAGGGTACCCAGCCCCGGGGCAGCCTGAACGTGGTTCTGACAACTGGCACAAGGTTTGTCTAAACAAATAAAGACCTTCTGAAGCCATTTCAACTCTTCTTATTATACTTGGGAGGAGCAAAAATGAGGCTCCTCCAGGAAGCCTCTGGGGTCTGTAATATAAGGGGTCTCCAAAGTCATGGAGACTTTTCCAGACAATGGGTTATGCTGAGGCTGCTCGCAGTGCCAACAGAATGGTGGCATAGGGTACTAATCAGAGACCTTCCCGAGTTCGTTTAGGGACACAGGAAGCATTTGACTATATCTTCTAGAAAGAAGGAATTGTAGCTTGTAAGTGAAATTGGGTGAGGACAAGAGAACAAAGCCCAGCTCTCCCTGTCACCCTCCTCTCCCCTACCCTCCTCCGGGAGTCCTCCAAGCGATCATTCCTAATCCAACTGCAAAGACAGGCCGAGCAGCAGGAGCCTTTCCAACGGACAGGCTGAGGTCTCCTGGTTGTTATTAGCCAGTGTAGTCCATTTTAAAATCAGAAATAATGGTACATTCCTCTTCTTTCTCTTAAGGCTCTCTCCAGCATCCTGCACACTGCTTGGAGTGGAGTCCACATTCAATAAATATTTATTAAACTGTATCCTAGAACTCACTACCAGCCAGCTCCTTTGTCCTTTAGGTAAATTCTTAATCTCCCTATTACATTATAAAATCTTTGAGGACAATCACCCTGATGGATTTATCTGTGTGTCCCCCAGTATGCAGCAGAGCACCCAGAACATGGTAGACTGTTAGAAAGTGGTGTTTGGCCTGACCAGGCAGTGGTGCAGTGGACAGAGAGTCGGACTGGGACGCGGAGGACCCAGGTTCGAGACCCCAAGGTCACCAGCTTGAGTGTGGGCTCATCTGGTTTGAGCAAGACTCACAAGCTATAGCCCAAGTTGACTGGCTTGAACAAAGAAGGGGTCACTCAATCTGCTATAGCCCCCCCCCCAGTCAAGGCACATATGAGAAAGCAATCAATGAACAACTAAGATGCCGCAACAAAAAAATTGATGTTTCTCATTTCTCTCCCTTTCTGTCTGTCTCTATCTGTCCCTCTCTGTCTCTGTCACACACACACACACACACACACACACACACAAAAGTGGTATTTGAATCTGAGGTCTGGGCTATAATCTGCTTATGTGCAGTTTTGTTGCACAGGTCTCTGGAGAGCAGGATGTATGTTTGTGTGTGGACATGTTACATATATGCACCCCCTCGTGACTGCATTTACATCTATCTTACTGCCTATGCCTGGCTCTGAAAGGAATAACCTTTGGCTCGTCGTCAACACTCCAATCTGGAAAAAAAATCATTTCTATAACATTTTGCTGACAGACTAACCAGTTGATTAAAAAATTACTGTAAAAAGAAGAATGGATAATGCAGTCTAATCCTCTTCTTGCTTTCTAGCAGAGACTGATCAGAGAGGGTGAGCAGGTCACACAGCTAGTTACTGAGCCAGGGCCTCACTTCCTCTTCAAAGTTCAAGGCTCAGCAAAGTCTGAGCTCCATGACTCTAGAACAGGGGTCAGGAAACTTTTTGGCTGAGAGAGCCAAATATTTGTAAGCCACATATTTTAAAATGTAATTCCATGAGATCCATACAACATGTTTAACACTAAATACAAGTAAATGTGTGCATTTTATGTAAGACCAACACTTTCAAAGTACAATAAGTCTCTGAATTCTTTTTAATAACATTGTTATGCTGTTGCTAACCAATAATGAATAAAGTAATTCTTACCATTAATGCGACTTCTGGTGCTGTATGGTTTTGCTGATGGCTTTGTAGTCTGGTTGATATGTGGTGAGGTTAAGCTTCATGCAGGCATTGAGACTTCCATCCATTAAACATGATTGTAGCTTGATCTTAACATTCTTTAGATGTGAGAAAGACTGCTCACATGCATATGTAGAGCCAAACATTGTCAGTACAGCATACTCACACGCTGCAGTATGTGGTATGTGACAGGAAGTGTGTTCCAAGTTTTGACAATCAGCTGGTCTGTGGGTTGAAGTTTTTTCATTTCTCCCCACTTGTGTTTGCTCGCCAACTCTGCTTGCTGTCGTGCAAGTCTTTCCAAATCTTCATTCA
Organism: Saccopteryx bilineata; assembly: GCF_036850765.1. Lineage (NCBI taxonomy): Eukaryota > Metazoa > Chordata > Mammalia > Chiroptera > Emballonuridae > Saccopteryx > Saccopteryx bilineata. Next base: position 104,856,423 of record NC_089490.1, read on the forward strand.
ATGATTTGAACTATTTCACCCACATGTCTGAGGCCTTCAGGTCAGCAGCTTGTAGCTCAAAATCTCTGAAAGAGACACAGGGGATGTAACTCAGGTCAGCACTGTCCACTGCACACTCGTGTGGATGGGTGATGAACTTAAAAAAACTAATGCGCTCACAAAATTCTCCAAAGCGTGCTTTGAATGACTGCAGGAGATTAGATGTAAAGCCTGCTAGCTGCTGGAGATCAAGATGTTGAGCAGGGTCACTTGCTGTGCATGCATCTTTAAACTCTCCCAGTTTTTCAAAATGTAGTAAACGACCTGTTTTAATGTAGGCAATGAAGAGTTCCAGCTTGTTTGCAAATGCAAACACTGCTTGTTGAAGGGATAAGACTGTATTTTCAATGCCTTGAATTTTCACATTGAGCTGGTTCAAATTTTCAGTTATGTCCACGAGATAGTAGAACTTCAGGAGACACTCAATGTTATCTAACTCAGGATGCTCAACGTTTTTCATTTCAAGAAAAGTCTGGATTTCACTCAGACAAGCCACAAAATGGCTGAACACCTTCCTTTTTGACAACCAATGCACATTGCTGTGCAGAAGCAGACCAGAATAATTATTCCCAACTTCATCCAGCAGTGTTTTAAACTGGCAATCATTTAAAGCTCAAGCAACAATAAAGTTGACCACCCGAATGACCAGCGACATCACCTCACCAAGCTGCTCGCCACACATCTGAGCACAAAGCGCCTCCTGATATAGGATGCAGTGAAAATTTAGGATGGGTCTCTTTTCATGTTCACAAAGAAGCGCTACGAATCCTGTTTTTCCCCACCATGCATGGAGCACTATCAGTACACACCGAAATAAGTTTATCCATCAGTAGATATTTTTCTTTAGCGAACTCAGTGAAAGATGAATAAATCCTCCCCTCTTTTTGTCTCTTTCATAGACAAAACAGCAAGACTTTCCTCAGGTAGAGTGTCACCAACAGCATACCTTGCAATCACACTGAACTGGGATAAATGGCTTACATCTGTTGACTCATCCAAAGAGAGAGAAAAAAATGGTGCTGCATTTATGTCCTTCACTTGTGGTGCCTCAGTTTGATTTGCCATCATGATGGTACGATCGTGTACAGTTCTTGCCAACAGAGGCATGTCTTTTATTCATTTGATTATCTTGTCTTTATCCGAAAAGTCGTCAAAAAGTTCATTGGCAACATCAAGCATGAATGTTTTGGCATACTCCGCATCTGTGAATGGCTTTCCGTTTCTCACAATTTCTAAAGCACCTGCAAAGCTAGCCGAATTCCAGTTACCTTGTTGGGTCCAAAAAACGGAGTTGCTGCTGACTAGCTTGCACTCTGCACAGTAGCTCTTGACATGTTTTCTTCCTCCTGTACCCCGCTGGATATTTCGATGGAAATGTGGTATGGCATGTGTCGAAGTGCCATTTTATATTTGACCATTTCATCAATGCAATTTTATCATTGCATATTAGACACACTGCAGAACCTGCTCTCTTCACAAAGGCAAACTCCTCTGTCCATTTCTGCTGAAAAGTACAATACTCCTCATCTTTTTTTTCTTTTAGCCATCTTCTTCATCAAAAGAGTTTCTGCAATTAGCTAGCTGACTACTTGATTAAAAGGAGGGACGTTTACTTCCTGACCTCACAACGACCCATGTACATTACGCATTATCCAATAAAAATTTGGTGTTGTCCCGGAGGACAGCTGTGATTGGCTCCAGCCACCCGCAACCATGAACATGAGCAGTAGGAAATGAATGGATTGTAATACATGAGAATGTTTTATATTTTTAACGTTATTATTTTTTATTAAAGATTTGTCTGTGATCCAGATGCAGCCATCAAAAAAGCCACATCTGGCTCATGATCCATAGGTTCCTGACCCTGCTCTAGAAAAAATTGTTCTTGCCAAAGTTACCAAGACATCCTCGTTGTTAAATCAAATGAATACCCTTTGTACATTTCTATTTGTCTATCCTTCATATTTCCTGCCAACTAGCCTTTCCCTTGTTTTGAAACCCACAACCTCCTTTGAATGTTGTAATAGTGATGCTAATGATTATGGAGAATTTAGTATGCGCCAGACACCATTCCAAGAATTTTATATTGTGATATTTATCTCTCATAATAAACCCTAGGAATTTTATATATTATTATTCATGTTTTAACTTAGAGAAACTAAAGAGAAGAGCATTTAAGTAACTTGCCCAAGGTCACACCATTAGTCAATAATTACCTTGGAATTTAAACTCAAAAATCTAATAGCAGACTGAGCACTTCTAAGTACAGTGCCTCCTGTTAGCTCCTGTCTCTTTCTCACCTTTCTAGGTCACATGCCTTCTCAGCTTCTCTCTTTTTTATGTTCCTTTGGGTCCCAGTCTCAGCCTTCATATCTTCTCCCCTCTGTTGATCATCTCATCCGCTCCCAAGGCTTCCTTATAACCTTGTTACAACTATAATCTTTTTGCTTATGACTTTACTCTCAATCACAGACATATATATATTATTCAAGTCCACTCAACAGAATGGCTTCCTTTGCTAATTTCTGCTCAACTGCTAAGAAATTAGGATAAACTTTATAGTATTCCATTTTCTCTTGTCTTCATGCTACTTGGGTTTGGTTTATTTAAAGCAAAAATCGCAATCTAATTCCTTCTTATATTTCCCAGTGAATGTGTATTTGTTGCTTTTACCATGTTGTGAGATAGTTTACAAGAGGAACACATTCACCTGTCTGCTTAAGGCAAGGTCCCCACTGCTCAGGAAGCCAGTCAGAACTTCAAAAAAATTCCTTTGACCACAGTCATCACAGTGAGCCTGGCACCTGACCTCATGAGCATAGCTGGGAAAGGAATGCCAAAGGCTGACACCCCACTGATAACAGAATAACAGAGTTGATCCTGACCAAAAACTCCAACAAGTTGCAAAAGGGAATAAGTGTTAAAGCCCTTCTTTGGTCAGTTTGAAAAGGTGCTATACTTGCTTCACTGGTTGGTTTTTTGTTTTTTGTTTTGTTTTGTTTTTGCAGAAAAGATCAGATGGTAAAGTTTTCCATGGACTAAACATGAGGCAGATTGGTAGAAAGGTGACTTTCCACTGTATTCTTCTTTGTATTTCTGGATTTTGAACCATGTGAATCCATTATCCCTCTCAATTTCTAAATTTTTGTGATGAAAGGAGAGTTTGAGAAATACTATAATGTGATTCTAAAAAGACCCCATTAAAATTGCATTACTCCAAATCTTTTAAGTGATCATAAAAATCAACAAAACCTTTCAATGGCTCTGATATCACTTCACATGCAGCAAGCTTAATATATAAATACATATAAACAAATACATTCTAAAATACATCATTCAAAAAAACTATAGCTGTCATCTACTTTATCAATTGTCCTAGATAAGAAATTAGACATGTAAATTCAGCTACCCTTTAAGGTCAGTGAAATGGTCACAGGTTGTACTAATAATCTATGTTGCCAGTATCATAAAGAATATAACTAATGTCACCATATACGTATTATTTTGACTTGACACAAACTGATACTTTTTTCTTGCTCCATATTAATTTATTTGGGGAAACCACTCCTCCTGTTCTCTCTTCCTTCTCTTTCTACAAACAAACACACACACGTACACACAAACACATTTTGTGTAATTTAAATGCAGCTGTCAGGGTTAAATGCAGGAGTAGCAAAAGTGGGGTGGTGTGCCTCAGTACCCCAAGCTACCTGACTGTTCCAGGAATGAACATCAGACTCAAGCTTGGGAAATCAAGAGCCATTGGATAGGAGGTGGAGACTGTTATAAATGCAAAGCAAAAGAGAGTTTCTTTACTTTTGTAATCACAAGCTTTAAGAATCATATAAGCCTGAACCTACTAGGACCCATTATTTCTATTCATTCTGAAAATAAAACCTCACTGCGAATTCAGTCAACAGGAGATTTTAAAAAAGAAAATAAAAAATCATGTAAATATTGATGGATCCTGGATCCAACCATGCTTTGAGCCAGTCCACCCCTTTGATTTACCAACTTCACACCCAGTGAATCCTTTTATTGCTATTTTGAAACACAATTCAAGTGTTCTTCAATAAACTCTTTATGCTTTCACCTGCACATATTCCAGAGTTTCTTTAGAAACCCTGTTCTTTCTTTAGATTATTTCTTAATTTACCTGGAAAATGCAGAAAACGTAGATTGCTAAATTTTTAAGATATTCAGAGAAATTCTTCATGTGAGCAGTGAATCTGGAGCAGGGCAAGGCAGGTGTTTCATGTTGGGGGATGGGCTATAAGGTAGAGGGAAAATATACAAAACAAAATCAGGTCTGTGGCTCCAGAAATAATCTATGCCACCTGCCATTCTTATTTACCTGCCATATTTTTCAGTCATTAAGACGCACCTGACCATAAGACACACCTAGGATTTTAAGGAGGAGAATAAGAAAAAAAATATTCTGAACCTAATGGTGTACTAAAATATTTAATAAAATACCACATTTTTTGCTCCATAAGATGCAAGGGCATTTTTCCCTCCACTTCTGGGGGGAAAAAGGTGTTTTTTATTGAGTGAAAAATACACTAAATGAATAATATTATGAAACTATTTTGCTTCTTTATTCTTTCAATGAAACAATGCTGAAACAATTGCCATTGATCCAGTTACCTATACATACACATCCTTCCCATATATTTCATTAAAGTGGCTAATTAAATTATTGATCTGTTCATTCAAGCAATCTTTATTACATTGCACTATGTTGCAGACATTGTTCCAAAAATGGGAAATAATAAATGAAGTCTCAGTCATCATGAAATGGACATTTTAGTGAAGGTGACAGAAAAGTTAATATATCCTATAATATATCAGATGGTGATTTTTTCCTATATTGCTAAGAAATGAAAATGAGAAAAGGTAAAGGGAACAGAAAAATATTGAGGGTGGTGTACTAATTTATATGCAGAAATAAGGGATGGCTTCATGGATAGGGTGTCATTAAAACAAAGTTGGAAAAACACAAAGGACATAGCTATGTGATTTCCTGGAATAGGGTCATTCCAAGCACAGCTATGTGTCAGGAGAAAGAGAGATAGGCACAAGGAAGGGGGTCAGAAGATTGTGGGGTTGTGGCGGTCACAAGTTGAGCTTTGTCACTTTGAAATAACCAAATGCAAAAATAAAGAGGAGAAAGAGACACAAAGGCATTGGATAATTAATATAAAATAGTCATAAATAAGGACAATCTGATTAGATTTTAATTCAAAACAATTCAGCAAACATGAAGTCAGTACCAAATACCCATTAGTGTTTGTTTATAACTTCTGTTGTTTAGATATGATTGGATATTATTGTTTGGATATTGGATATCATTTTATGTACAGTATTGTTTGCATATTATGTGTTTAAGGTGGTGTTAGCCTGCTGGGTTTATCAAGAGATCAAACCACTCTTGTGTGAGAGATACAATCATACCTAAAGGGTGAAGTTTTCATCCTGTCATTCATTCACCCAGCCCCACCCATTCATGAGGAAAGGTTTGTATCTTAAGACAGAAACTTTAAACTGTGTGGGAGGGACTCAGAAGGAAATCATCAGCCACCACAGAGACAGGACAGACTTCGGAGGGAGGCTTAGGAGGACACACACCTTTTCAAAGGCAGAAAGAGAGCTGGAAGCAGTGGCCGGAACCAGCTGTCCCAGTGACAGTATGGAGGAGATTAACTGAGGAAAGGTCAGAGGTGTACTTTGTGACTCTCATCTGAAAAAAACTTTCTAAAATTGCAAAAGGAAAGGAGCAGTGGTGATGATAAGAACCTGGAAGGTCACTCTAGCCTCCTCCTGTGCCCTTGACCCCCAGATCCACCCCTAACCGAATCCTGTCAACCCAACCTTGCAATGTCCTCCAGACTCACCCTCTCCTCTGTAGTCCCTCTGCCTAGCTTCCCGGCCACTCCCTTCTTGCACTCACCTCAGTGACCTTCTCTTTTCACATTCACTTTCCAAAACCTAATCTAATAAATATAATGATAAATATGGCCCTCGCCATCTTAATAGTGTTCAATGGCTTCCCATCATTTAAACAATGGTTCTCAAATTTCACCATGCATAAAAATCACCTGGAGGACATGTTAAAATGCAGACATTGATTCAAAATGTTGAAGGTGAGGCCTAGGAACATGCATGGTTAACAATTATGCACAAGTGATTGATACAAGTAATAAGTAGATTCTTGTCACTCCAAGTGTGTCCATGAAAGACCACCGAGAACATCCCTGGGAGCCTGTTAGACGTCAGATTCTGAGCCCCACCTTAGGCCTACTGAATAGAATCTGAATTTTAACACATTTCCCAGATGATCTGTATGCACATTAAAGATGTAGACCACACTTCGAGCTAAAGAATAATATACAGCATCTTATCTGTGGCTTAGGAGGCTTCTCCTTATTCATCACCTATTCCCCCTGTCTCACAGGATCCTCTGTGACCTCCCTATGACAAACTGGAGAAACTGAGGCACCAAAAGCTGAAAGCATGACCTCATCGTCTCCATTTTGGTCACCCCAGTGACTAGCACAGTTGCTACTACATAAGACATACTGCTTTATTGACACAGCCTGAGTAATTTGAACTGGATTAATTTATATTATACCTTTTATAATATAAAAGGTATAATATAATTTAAAACTGGATTAAAACACATTATACCTTTCATCAGGGTATGATTTAACTGAAATAAAAAAGGTTGATAAAAAAAAACACTGTCAATGTCCTGAGCCCAGATGCATTTTATACCTTAAAGCACTGAACGGGCTGTCACTGGGCAGGGGACAGCGCTGTCTGTAAGATCTATCTGTCAGATCCTTGCAGTTCTCAGTTGATTTACTGCCTGAAGTCAAACCCATGCTCTATATATTAAAGCACAACCCCCACCTTTTTCTTTCTTGTTCAAGAAGAGCAAACTTTCACCGCAAAGATACAAGAACAGCAAATATCGAACTTCTTGATGGATGGTGCACCTCACGCCACAGTCCACTCAAGCATCTGCTCATGACCACCCAGCCCTCCTGTTTGTGGGGAAACAATGCCAAGTGGCCTCCTGTGCTATCGGCTGCAGATTGCAAATATTTAAAAGAAATAAATTTCTCTGAATGAAAAGCACCTTTCTTTGTTCTCCAACCCCTTCTCCTCCCAAGTCCTGTTGATTTTGGGTCTGTGCATACTGCCAGCACCTGTACTTTTCAATTGTTTGCTTGCCAAGATCGCTGTGGTTTTCTTGCTTGGCTTTAGGAACCATTGTGAGTACAGTAGCCAATGAAGGTATATTTTCTTTCTTTCTTGGCAATCTGTAGGGGAAACATCAGCTTCGGGACACCTACCAGCAATTGTAATTAGAGCACATGGAAAGAGAGGAACAGAAATCGGAGCTCCTCTATCTGACTACTGGCCCTGTATGACAGTGAAAATGGACCACCACCGCAGACCAAAAAAAAGGAGGTTTGGATGTCCCCCAACAGCCTATTGTTTGGCAGAAAGTTTTTAAACTTGGTTTTATTGAAGTCCAGAATCATTCTTTAACTGAACATGAAGGCCTGTTATAAGAAATAAGAATGGGATTTCTACAATGGAAATTTAAATTTTAATTGAGAATAGCCACCGAGAATCTTACTCCAAAAGTCTGAATACAAAGACTACATAAAACTGTAATTTCTTTTACATGAAGCATTACTCACCATTTGATGGAGTAGGATCATTTCCTGTGTGGTTTTTATCACTGCTCTTAATCTCTTACTGATGAGCCACATGACAATCCAGCATTAGAGTCATCTGATCAGTTACTGTGATCTATCTGATCAATGTAGATGACAAACTGGGTATAGTGACAAATGGTCTATGTGTAAAATTTTTAGCCCCTTCTCTTCCCTGAAGCTGACTTCTCTTTTCAGAGTTACAACTTCTATTACCACCACTGGGGAGAATATTTGTTACTTTGCAATCCCTATATACTTTTATTCTAATTTCAGAAATGAGTGTTTGGGAGTCTACGTGACTCTAAATCTTGATCTATACGGTTTAAGTGAGCCCTCCGCCGTAAAGCAGATCTGAGCACATTACATTCTGTTGGCTACAAGAATTGAAGTTCAGGACCAATAGCATAGAATGAGATTTTGTGAAGCTTCTGACATCAAGGTTTGACTGTGAGAGACAGCGGAGTCCGAGGCTACCACAGCCACCTTCCCAGCACGAGGCAAACACCTGTGGGCTTTGAATCACTTTTCTTGTAAGACAGCTTGAGCTGGGTGAGCTGTACTCTCTTTCTTGATCTGTCTTTTATCCAGAGACCTATATTTGTGATATGAGGATTCAAAATGCAGTGTGTGGTCATGAACCAGCTCATTTCACTCTGGGTAAAACTGACCAATTCTGATAAAGTTAGCATGGATAAGGATGAGGGCCACTTTGCCTTAGTCAGCATTATTCTCCAACCACCTCACCAAAAAATCCTAGGTATTTCACTTATCCTAAAAATAAAGCAGCTGATACTTGCACAAACACAACTAAAATAAAGAGGTATTCTGGTTTTATGGAGTGAGCTGCACAGCATCGAGCTGAAACTGGCCTCCCAGTCAGCACTGATTAGGCAAATCTTCATGGAATTGTGTAACAAGTGCTTTGAATTATATGAAAACATTGAGCCACCTTCAGTTCTTGTAAGACCTCCCGAAATTACAAAAAACATAAGAGAAAATATTATTATATAATCCCACTGTATAAATTTAAAGTTAAATTTAGATTTACACAAAACAGACTCATATGAAGAGTTCAATCCTTTTTACAGAAATTGTTCTGTGAGAATCATCAGGTCTAGAAGCATTAAATTTATATTTCAAAATAATTTATCATAAATGTATTCCCAATGTTGTCACAATCTATATAATTTCCTAAACAGTTTTAATAGTTTGTATCAGCCGAAGGATCCTTCTCAAAATTAAAAATGATCACAACTCCCTTGCAATTTGACTAATCATCCACATTTAATCAGAAGGCACCGAAAGACTGACAGCGAACCCCAGATTCACTTGAGCAGGGCCTGTTGGGCTTCCTGGAGCTGGAGGCAGTGAGCCTGCCTTTCCCATGACAGACCCCTCCCACAGTGTCAGAATGTGAAGGGCTTTTCTCTGATTTCTCCACAGAAGAAGCCTCCAAATACCAGTTTAGGAACTATTGACCTGACTGATCACATTCTGGGAAAGGGCCTGAAAGTCCCACAAGGCACCATCTCAGATTTCATAAAACCCTTGTTTGGAGACCCCACCTTCATCTCTGAGCCCAGTGTCCCTGGGTTGGGATCCTCTCTAACTTAATTTTGCCAGAGAATAAGTCCTCGTTCTGACTGAACAGGGTGAACCAAGGGGAAATGAAGTTCTGTATCCAGATTCTCACCAGCCTATTATCTTAAACGTGGGGGGGAGGGGTGCCAACAGCAGCATCTGTAGTCCTTGTATGTGATAGTGGTTCTAGGCATTTTCTTTCCGATGTTTTCCAGAACCAAGTTACTATCTCCACTTAGTTATCAATAGGCCTTCTAATGGGGTCAGGCTTCCTCACTTATTGTTAGTCCTCTTTTTATAACACCCTAAATAAAAATACAACTGATCTCTCATTTTTTCACCTGTCTCACTCAAATGCCAACCCACACAATATTCTATGTGGCAAAAAGAGTCCCAATGTGAATATTTGAGACTAATACACTGAGGGATGTATAAGTGTGCAAGCCCAGACCATCACACACTTGTGACTATGTGCCCCAACGTGTCAAAGGAAAAAAACTAAAGTAGGGTAAAAGAAATAAATAGTCAATGCTTCCTTAACAGCTACAGGTATTGTACATATATTTTTAAATCTAAAAACGTGTCTTCTCAAGAAAACAGAAACTCTAGGTCCTTCCAAGATCTTCTTCATGATGGGCTTAGGTCATGTTTGGACAAAGGAATCATAATTCAATTATCCAATGATTTATTACAAAACACTTTGCCCACACTGGATATTTTGATGTGTAAACATCAGAGTATTACACTCCCTCTATCCCAGGCTTCACATTTCAGATTTCATTAGCCAATAAAGCCAGGTTTATTTATAATAAAGTTAAGCCCTTCAAGCCACTGACCATGGAAACCAGATTTTGAAATAATTCAGATTTGTGTTTCTGTTCTTTCTAATTAAGGGTAATATCGGGAAGCACAGACAGTGGGTAGCATTGTTCAAGCACCATGGATTTAAGCAAGAAAATCTGATTATCAGCTCATGTCAGAAGCCAAGCGATAATGCAGCTTAGCATTCGTTTGGCCTTTTTCTTTGGCCGAAAGATAATTACCGTTCGTGAAGCCTTACGTAAGTGTATCTAATATCTAAGGCCCTAAAATTTATGAATAGCAAAGGCACACAATAGGCAAAGAAGAATTACTGTATTTATTATTTCTATGGCTTGTTCCACCATGATAATTTCATTATCTAGCAAAGTCAAACCTCTAAAATCAAAGTATAATTTCTTAAAGGACAAGAAGTTAAATATGCTGGCAAGGTTTATGCCCAATTTCCTCCAGTAAAAGTTATTTCTAACAAATAAGAAGACAACCAGCCAGAATGTTAATAGGAAATTTACCAGAGGATTCAGAGCTACATACTGAGGTCATTTGCACAAACAGATGTTAAGCTTCTATGGTGAGATATTTTTTTCTTTCATAAAATGTTATTTAAGAATCCTGAGCTGTCAATAATAAATGCAATGCTTTCTAGCAAACAACACCCCCCAAAAAAATTTTAATGTCTAAAAATTGGAAAGCACTTCTTAGCAGAGATGATGGTGTCAAAGTGAGCACTATTGTAATACAAGCAACCTGAGTGTATATACCACACAGAATAAATTCTGAGAACCAGAGGGGAAAGAGGCATTTAAAATGGGGTTTCGAAGTGTGTTGTATAAAGCCAGATCAAATTACAAAGATGAAAAAGGCAATAAAGTTGTGAAATACCCAAAGTTAGCATACTGAGATCCTCTAAAACATAAAGAAGCAACTGCTTTTGAAAGAGCAATATAGCATAATTGTCCTTAATTATAGACTTTTTGTAGAAATACATTTTATTGTTTACTACTCATTAGCTACCAGCAGCAGCTAACATTTTACTGAGTACAAATCACAGACCAGGCATTATTCTAAACACCTTAGACATGATAATTCATCAAATCTTAATAGTAACCCTATGAAATCAGTACTCTATTTTCTGCTTTTTACAGAGCTGGAAAATGAGTCACAGAGAGGTTAAATAAGTTGCTCAACCCACTTCCACTACTCCAAAATTTATATACAGGGCACTTGATTTTTTTCATCCTCATAATTAGATGCGGTTTTATATATTAAATGTCTAACCTCTAGTTCAAATAATTTGCTGCCTCTGCTGGATTCCTAGGATTTATATATATTACTGCGGTGCTCACCCTGACATGTCCTGAAGCAAAAGGAAATGCATGTTAAGACCCATTAGAGTAGTTCCAGTGCTGGCTTAGACACTAATGATCAGGTCTGCAACCTTGGGCAATCACTAAACTTTCTCTTGAACAGAAGTCAAATGGGAGCAATATTGCCTCCCCTGTCTATCTCCCCAGTCTTTGGGAGCAGGGGAGTCTGAAAGAGCTCTAAGAAGTGTGCAGTGCTGTACAGAGGGGCGCACACTGCCAGGACAATGCCACAGGCCAAGGTTGGAAGCAGAGGGGGAAAGTGTCAACAGCTCTCAGAGTCCTTACCTATCACACTTGCCTCACTCTCTCACTCTTCTCCAGAGCTCTTACTAGCAACCTAGGTTCACTTGAGGGATGGAAAAGAAATGAAGAAGACTATTCAGGATAACAATAATGATGACAGCAAGAATAATAATAAATAGATGTGCTCACCAGCTCAGAGAACCTGTGTGCAATGGACAACAGTACACAGACAGACTGCCTGAGCTGGACCCTGGACCTAACATCTGGGAAAATTGCTTTACCCAATTTGCAGATTGGATTTTCTCTATAAAATTAGGATAATAATAATTTCTATCTGATAAGATATTTATGACAATTTATGACAATATTCATAAAGAATTTAGAGGAATCTGGTAAGGAGACTCATGTATACATGAGAGTTGTGAATAGTAATAGGTAATTTTTTTGTTCAGTGTCAGATGCCACTGACTCATTGGTTATTAAAACAGGTTAAAAGATGGAATCATTGCTTTTCTTTGTCTCTATGTTTTATTCTGATGAAAAGTTAGTGATTTTTTTTCCAACTAGAATAGGAACTTACATTTCACAATTTATGTGGTTGATTTCATCTACTTCTGCCTATTTTTATATTTCAGTAACAAAAACTCCTCTTGAGCATTGTAGAACCCTCTTTGATTACTTGGGACTTTGGGGTCCTATGGGGGCTGTGTTTCTGGAGATCCTAAGGCAGCAGCAGGCACACGTAGCAGGAACAAAAGAGCAGATAAGCAGCAGATATCCTGTCCCAAAACCCCTGGTCATAACCCCTCTGGCCTAGCTCCAACCTTCATGAGACATATGAAGTAGAAAGAACAAATATGCTCACTACACTACTATATGAAGTATACTGTGACCATTTTACAAGTATAGAAATTGTGGGTGAGAGACGGTGACTAAACTTGCCAGGGGTCAGCCAACAATGGAGTGGGAAGGAACCACAGGGAGAAACCACCTATATTTGAAGGGGGAGCCGGGGTTCTACGCTGTTGGTGGTTCAGCATTGCACATAATGATTGAGTAGCAAGCAACTCAGAAACCTTTAAAACTTCTTGTAGTGTTTTCTCATATTTCTAAAACTGAATAATGAGCAACTGAAGACCTAAACTAAATATTTTCTGTTAATAGAATATCAACTTTGATTAAAATAACTTATCTATCAGCATTACTCTAATACCAAAGTCAAAGACACTATAAGAAACTACAGACCAATATCCCTGATGAATATTAATGCAAATAAAAAACTCAAAAAAAAATACTAGCAAACTAAATTCAACAGCACATTAAAAGAATTATACAACATGATCAGTGAGATTTATTCCCCAAATGTAAGGATGATTCAACATAAAAATCAATCAATGTAATATACTGTATTAATATAATGAAAGACAAAACTCAACATGATTATCTCAATTAATGCAGAAAAAGCACCTAACACAATTCAATGCTTTTTGTAATAAAAACATTCAGCAAACTGGAAATAGAAAGAAACTACCTCAACAAAATGAAGGTCATGTATGAAAGGCTCACAGCTAACATCATTTTCAGTGATGAAAGACCAAAAGCTTTTTTGTAAGATTAGAAACAAAGCAAAGGTGCTTGCTCCCACCATATCCATTCAACACAAAATTGGAAGTCTTAGCCAGAGCAATTAAGCAAGAATTAGAAACAAAAGGCATCTAAATTGAAAAAGGAGAAATCACATTATCTCTGTTGATAAATAACATAATCTTATGTTTAGAAAATACAAAATATTCCACAAAAAAATTTTAGATCTAATCAGTGAATTCAGCAAAGTTGCAAATACAAAATTAAATTACAGAAATCAGTTGCATTCTATGTACTAACAATAAACCATCCCAAAAGAAAATTAAGGAGAAAAAAATCTTATTTAAAACAGCAGTGAAACCTGACCAGGTGGTGGCACAGTGGATAGAGCGTCGGACTGGGATGCGGAAGACTCAGGTTCGAAACCCCGAGGTCACCAGCTTGAGCGTGGGCTCATCTGGTTTGAGCAAAAGTTCACCAGCTTGGACCCAAGGTCATTGGCTTGAGCAAGGGATTACTCAGTCTGCTGAAGGTCTGTGGTCAAGGCACATATGAGAAAGCAATCAATGACCAACTAAGGTGTCACAATGAAAAATTAATGATTGATGCTTCTCATCTCTCTCCGTTCCTGTCTGTCTGTTCCTCTCTCTGACTCTCTCTCTTTCTGTCTCTGTAAAAAAAATAATAAAATAAAATAAAACAGCAGTGAAAAGAGTAAAATACTTAGGAATAAACCTAACTCAGGACATGAAAGACTTGTGTGCTGGGAACCACAAAATATCACTAAAAGAAATTAAAGAAGACACAGATAAATGGAAGACATCCCATATTCATGGATAAGAAGACTCAATATTCTTAAAATGTCAATACCACCCAAAGCAATCTACATATTCTACACAATCCCTATCAAAATTTCAATGACATTTTTGCAGAAATTAAAAAAAAATCCATCTTGCAATTTATGTGTGTTGTCAAGACATCTAAAATAGCCAAAGTAATCTTGGAAAAGAAAAAAATAAAGTTGTAGGTTTCACACTTCCTGATTTTAAAACATCTTTAAAAACTACAGTAATAAAAACAGTGTGGTAATGGCATGAAGACAGACAAATAGACCAATGAAATAGAATAGAGATCTAGAAATAAACACTTGATATACAATCAAATGAATTTCAGCAAAGTTCCCAAGACCACTCAATGGGGAAAGGACAGTCTCTTCAATACATGGTGTTGGGAAACTGGATATGCACATGCAAAAGAATGAAGTTGGATTTTTACCTTCTACATTTTTTTGTCTTTGAGGTCAACAGAAAGCAAGTTGCTCCAGTGTGCATTTATTTATATGGTAGACATTAGGAAAAGAATCTGTCATCCCAACCCACAGGGGAGTTCTGCCATTTCCAAGAGCTACCAATGGTGGTTTGAGCAAGTCTGCCATTCTAGAGGTCAGAATAAAAAACTCATTTTTGCCACACAACCAGGTGACATTCTTAACCTACCTGGTATTTCAACTCTGTTGGCTAACTTCTTTGTCTCTCTCACTGGTTTGAATTTCATGTAAAGAAAAGAGAAATATTAGGTATTGATTCCTTAGACCTCATTATGAATAATTATTTGGGGTTTTGTTCATTTTGTTTCCTTTTTTAAAGTTTTTATTTACTTATTTATTTATTTTATTGAATTTATTGGGGTGATATTGGTTAATAAAACCATACACAGTTTCAAATGTATAAATCAATAAAATATCATCTGCATCATGCACTCACAACCCAAAGTCCAGTTTTTTTCCATTCTCGTTTATCTCCCTTTGTCTACTTTTACCTCTCCCCAGACCCTTTCTCTCTGACCCAGGTGCCCATTAATAGATGAGTATATAAAAAAGTGTGGTACATTTAACAAGGGAATACTATGCAACTATAAAAACAAAAGAAATCTTGCCTTTGCAACAGTATGGATAGACCTGAAAATTATTATGCTAAGTGAAATTAGCCCATCAGAAACAAGAAAAATACCACATAATCTCACTTATACGTGGACTCTAATCAACAAAGTAATTTAACAAACAAAATAGATACAGAAGCATAGACACATAAAGCAGACTGACAACTGTCAGGAGGTTGTGGTGGGAGGCTGAATGAAAAAAGTAAAGGGATTAAGCAAAAAATGTGCATGCATAGCCATATAGACATGGACAACAATATAGTGTTTTGTTTACTTTTTTGTTTTCTGGTCTACTCAGCATCAAACCAATTCTTTGTTATGCAGGGAGGAAATTCATCATTGGGGGATAGTACCCAGTGGAAACTTACCTCCTCAATTCTTGGCATGAAGCACGTGTCTTTGTTCCTTAAACTAAAGAGGTACCTTAGATGTTGTTTTTCAAACTCATCCCTTTAGACTCACATGAAGCTATAAATCTCTAATGCCCCTCTGC
Organism: Saccopteryx bilineata; assembly: GCF_036850765.1. Taxonomy (NCBI): domain Eukaryota; kingdom Metazoa; phylum Chordata; class Mammalia; order Chiroptera; family Emballonuridae; genus Saccopteryx; species Saccopteryx bilineata. The sequence goes on from NC_089490.1 coordinate 104,872,217, forward strand.
AGTTTGAAAATGGAAATGTCCTCCTTGATATACTACTCCCTGAATCTATGGTGAGGTTTTAGCTAGAGGTGGACTTTATCAATGTAGTTCTGTTTTATATTTCACTCTAAAGTATAGTGCATGAACTAGTAACTTCAGAAGCACTGCAAAAGAAAATCCCATTTTAAAATCTTAGGACTAAAAATTAACCAGTTACTTCATGTTTTTAGCAAACACACTTCCCATTGTGTGTGGTTTTATTGTCCTACCGATGAATAGAAACCTTTAAAAATGTATATGCCTAGCACAGAATACCGTGTCAAATCTATTGGCACTGCATGTTTAAACACCTGCATCTCATCATCAGCCCTTCATAATATTGTTAAACAATAATTACACTTGTGATGAGTAATAAACCCAAATATATTCTTCCTTGAGATGTACTCATTCTTACATAATAAGTAACCCATTAATACAATATGAAAGCTACTCAGGTAAAACAGGATTCATAAATATACCCATAAAATACTCAATAAAATGTTTAAATGGTTATAATAACTGCAAAGATCTCCTCCTTTTTATTAGAGAATTCTCACCTAATTTTTTTAGAATGATTAATTTCATCATTTTTACCAGAGTTCTAATTTTAGCTTTCTAATCAAATTTAAACCTCCCCCAAATTGCTTTTTACTTTGAAATTTGACCAAGTTTACTTTAATTTTTTTTCATATTGAAAATGAAAATGAAAACTTGAGATAAAGGCTAAGCCTTTGTCTAAAACCAACAACATTTGCTGAAGGATTTAGAAAGAACCTCAGAGGAAGTTAATTGATTACTTCCCAAAACAGAAATACAACAGTATGCCAATCACTATTATCAAAAAAGACCAGGCCTGACCTGTGGTGGCGCAGTGGATAAAGCGTCAACCTGGAAATGCTGAGGTTGCCGGTTCAAAACCCTGGGCTTGCCTGGTCAAGGCACATATGGGAGTTGATGCTTCCTGCTCCTCCCCCCTTCTCTCTCTCTCTCTCTTTCCCCCCTCTCTAAAATGAATAAATAAAATCTTAAAAAAAAAAAAAAAGACCAGCCTTCAACGTATTAGTCTCTAAGATCCAATATTAGTTTATATTTATGGATCAAAAGGATATTTTATTTTAAAAAGAAAAGAAAAGTTCTAGCCCTGAAAAAGAGAGACACAAATATACAGTGTATTAGTCAGAAGACATGGTAGTATAAAAGACAGCGTGCATGGCAGGCTTCCCATGTGGGCCAGGTACTATTCTGGGCATTTTATACAGAACTCACACAATTCCCTCAACAACATGGGATGCTGATGCTCTTATTATCCCACCTAGCCAATGAAGAAGCTGAGGCATAGAAAGATGAGATGTATCTCCCAAAGTCACAGGGCAGAAAGCAGCAAAACCAGGATTTGAACTGAGGCTATCTGAGTCCAGGGTTGGTTTGTATAATCACTATCCTTAACTACTATATTTATTCCATTTGCCACCCACTACAGCAATAGCCTTCTGAAAGCAGGTTCCAGCAACCTCAGCGTCACATTTCTAAGTAAACTGCGAGACAGTGAGGAACTTGGGGTAATTCCAAACTCCACTCTGAAATTGAACTGACCATTGGAAAATTCATCTTGTCTGACCCCAAGTTATCTCTGGCTTTATTGATATGGATTTATTCCCCCTTTCTCAACATTCTAAGCCTTAAAACTTATCTGATCAATGTCACATCCCCTGTGAGTAAAGGAGGCTATTGGGACCCTGTGCTCAAAGTCTTCTGTCAGGCACAGTCTTCCTGAAACCATTAATGTGAGCTTTTGACCCTCAGGCATAGAAATGATCACAGAAGATCATTAACATGATCCACAATTCAGAAACCTCTCCTCCAGTGTGGGTTTGCTTTAAGAAAGAAGAGCAGGCTGAAGTGTCACTCCCTCTCCCCAGATGTTGTGTTAGAACCATCATGAAGTTAACCAGTTTGAAATGGGTTGAACACCCACATGCACCCTAGAGTGTTGACTGGGGAGGGTGTCCTGAGGACCAAGGCAGATGCCCAGGCCCCATCCCTGTAGAACTCCAATCTCCAGGCAGGAAATTCAGACCTGCTAACTCTTCTTCTACCTCCACAAAGTCAAGTTGACTGGTCCTCTTAAATTTAAGTCATAACCTGCCAATCATAGCCCTCCAGTGGCTCCTCATCTCATTGAGTACAATCTCCAATGGCTTCCAACTAGACTGAATAGGATCTGAGATCCCATAACTGCTTTGACCAACTTGAGACATTTTTGAGTATCAGAGTTGGCAGGATATGACTTCTCAGAGGGAAACCTACTAAGGATGTTCTTATTATCCCTCTTTATTTACTGCTCCCCCTCACTCACTCTACTCCAGGCCTTTCTTACCCCATCAATACCCAGACCAATTATTGTCTCAGGGGGTTCGCACATGCTGTTCCCCCTGCCTGGAACATGCTTCTTATAATACTTTCATGGCTTGGTCCTTCATCTCCTTCACCTCTTTATTATATATTATTATAAACCTCATGACCAAGTGAGTGAGCCCCATGCACACATACACTGATCCCCCCTTAGGTTCTTTTATTATATATTCTATGTTATTTATTTTGTGTATTATCTGTCTTCTCCAGGGTCTCCACAGATGATCATGCAGGTTGACCTCAAGCCCACATTCCACTAGTCAAGCCTCATACAATGGCTTGGGGTTGCATCAGCCTGGTGAAGGCATTTCCTTCTACACATGGAGAGCACCATTTTTTAATAGATTAGTAATTTCTTTATTGAATGTCCTCTGTGTATCAGACACATGAATTCTGCACACAGAAAATTATTCTTTATCTACTGAGATATGACAAGAAAAAGCAAGATGAAAGTGGTTATTTTCTAAATGAATTTATTGGAGTGACACTTGTTCACAAACTGTACAAAGGTGTCATATATCCTAGCAATGGCCCTGGTCTCCCCACCACTGGGATATAAACTCTATGACTTCAAACCTATCTTTCTACTTGCTCACTATCTCCATTGCCTTAAAAAAAAAAGTAGCATTGCCTATAATAGATGCTGGAAAACATTTGGCCAATAAATAATGAATGAAAACAAGACTGAGCTTTTATCACAATTCCAGATGCTAAGATGTTCTTCCTTCTTTTTTAATCTAAGTTTAATTTTCCTACCTCTCTGTTTCTTTTTATTTTTTAAACATATTAAACTTTACTTTCTTAACCAAACTCAACTTGTAGTAAACACTTTACCTGAAAACTTTAACAAGACTTGTAGATTTTTTAAGTCTCTTTTAGATAAATTGCTCAGCCAATTCAGAATTTAACTCCAAACAATTCAAAGTTCAGTCATTTTCAGAATTGTCTCTATTCTCAAAAGTGCTGCCTACTCTTCCCTTTCAGTGTAGAGTTTTTCAGGAAGAAATGTCTTGCATTGGCCCAGAGAAGGGGTGATGAACATCAAAAGAATTAAAGGAACAAGGCCCTATATACACAGACCCCAAGAATGAGTGTTATATTATTTCCTCTGGTACAGAGCGTGTAGTTGAGTTTAATAAAATACACTCATGCTTTTCTAGCTTTGGTCAAATCCTACGTCACTCTCCCACTCACTGTGACCCTCCTCTTCTCAGGACCAGATAGAATAAGGTCATGTGGGCAGCTGGTGGGGGCCTTGACTGAGAACTGAAAGGATTCTGAAAAGGGTGGTGACCCAGGCTCCATATAAGCAGGTTCAGGGATGGGCTGGGATTTCTATATCCTGGGTTCTCCAGCTCCATGGAGTGAGTTCAGCCCCTTGATCCAAAGGGAGACAAATGATGTCAAATGAGTTGTCAAAAAGTTGACCAAGATATTTGAAATTTAGCAAGAAGACTTACTAAAGACTTTATATTTACAAAGACTACATCTATAAAGAATTTATTCCACTCTAATTAACAATAACCCTTGTATATAATGTTCTTGACATATGAAAATAGTATAAAACTCATGACTGAACATGAAAAAATAAGATTCACTTATTTGTCTCATTTATTTTTCAATTTGATGAAGTATGTATTTTATAATTTAGAAATAATTAATAATTCTATAATTTAGAAATACAATATAATATAATTTATAATATTCTAATGAAAAGAATAATAGATATACATAAATAAATATAAGTAGATGGAAGAAAGGCACTCAATTTTTTTTTTTCATTGCTGGGAGTTTGCAGTGAGAATTTGGACACCTTTGTTTTAGAGCGTTGGGCACAATCTAGGCTGGTGAGTAATTCAAAATCGGTTTACTTAGGAGAGTTCTAAACCTGGATTTTCCACCAGACCAGGTTCATTTTGTTCTGAGGCAAGTGGGGCTGAGGTTTGAGAGAAGAGAGGGAGCAAGTTGCATTCCAAGTAGAAAGAACAGTAAGTAAACAGGGTCTAGGAGGGAAGTGTGTTTGGTGGGCTGGAGCAGCACGAGGCTGGAGAGCAAGGGATGAGTGACAAACTAGGTAGATAGTGAGATCCAAGTCATGCATGGTCTTAGAGCTATAATAAAGACATTGGCCTTTATTGGGAGTGAAACTGAAACCCCTTGGAGATTTTTTTGAGCAGAGAATGATATGATCTGTTTATATTTCTAGAAACATTATGAAATTCTTCAATCTGTCTTTGACCTGGAATATATTTTTACCACCAGCTGTCTGATTTGTGTATCTGCCTCAACTGACTCTAAACTGGTAAGGGAAAGCAAAGATATATAAATTTATCCCCTAAATGACAATATCTATCACACTAAACACATGATTAATTCTATAACTTGATTTTTCCCTCAGCATCAGGTTATTGAATTTATTCTTAATGATATGTGTAGTTCATCTCATTTCTTTAAACTACTTGCAATAGTCTATTGTATAAGTAGACCATAATGTAGTTATCCACTCTCTAGTTAATGGACATATATGTCTTTTCAGTTTTCTATGATCAAAAATCAATGCAACAGAAACCATCTATATGTCTCCTTGAGTACATACAGTCTTTAACCCTTTGAGTAGTACGAACATTCATGTATGTCCTCGGGCCTCCTGACCATTCAGAGTAAGATGGATTTATTTCAAAAATGTGTAAGGCAACACTAAAAAAAGGCAAATGTATGTTCTTCTTGTTTCCATATATTGGTTATCAAACAAACATGATTTTAAGTTAATAAAACTATAACTGGAAATAATTTCATTTTTGGAAAAAAAAACTCACTCTCAGGGGTCAGCAAGCATGAAAATAACTCACTACTCAACAGGTTAAATTTATACCTAGTAAGAATTGTTAGGTCAAATGTGTCTGCATTCTACAATAGTATTAGATCATGAAAATGCTCTCCAATGTGATTCTGCAACACCACATCAGAGACTGGTCATTTCTCCACACCATTGCCAGCATGTTATCACCAGACTTTTTAATCGATGTCAATAATCCTAAATATCTATTTATATATTTATTGTATATTCACATTTCCTCTTTGTGAATTGTCAATTCATATCCTTTGCTTATTTTTCTACCCCATTTCCTTTCTCTTACTGACTGGTAGGAATTCCCTGTAAATTCCTGGTACCAATCCCTGGTTATTATCTGCTTTCTAAACATTTATTATTAACTTAACTTGTCTTTTCACTTTTATTACAGATCTTGGTGAATAAAACATTTTAAATTTGTTGTAGTAAAATTATCAATATACTTTTAAAGTCTTTTTTAATACCTTGTTTAAGAAACTCTTCCTAAGGGTTTATGGTTATAACAATTTTATTTTCTTCTAAAAGTTATCTTTTCACATTCAGATCTTAAACACCCCAAATTTATTTTTCTATAGAGTAAAAAGTAGGCATATAATTTCACCCTTTTTTTTTCTCTAGAGATAGCCAGTTGTCCTAATAGGCATCATTCATTAGATGATTCTTTTCCCATCAGTTTCTAATGTCTCGCCTTTCATATATCAGATTTATATATTCTATTCTGTCCCATTAGACTATTCTTGAGTCAATGGCTCATTTTCTTATTCCTATAGTTTTTTTGTTTTTTGTTTTGTTCTGTTTTTTATTTATTTAGTGAGAGGAGGAGAGTCAGAGACAGATTCCCGCATGCACCCTGACTGCAATCCACCTGGCAAGCCCACTCGGGAGCGATGCTCTGCCCATCTGGGGCTCTTTCTTTGCTGCAACCAGAGCCATTTTTTAGCACCTGAGGTGGAGGCCATGGAGCCATCCTCAGCACCCAGGCCCAATTCACTCCAATTGAGCCATGGCATGAGGGGTGGGGAAAGAAACACAGAAGCAAGAGGAGGAAGGGTGGAGAAGCAGATGGGCACTTACTTAATTCTGTGTGCCCCGACTGGGAATCAAACCTGGGATATCCACATGCCAGGCTGACGCCCTACTGCAGGGCCAACGTTCTGCCACTGAGCCAACTGGTCAGGGCTTATTTCTAAATTTTACAAAAGTCTTGATATGTGAAAGGACAAGTTCCTACATTTTGTTTTCACTATTTTATCTATACAGAGTCCTTGATCTCCTATATATAACTTGTAGAATCAGTTCTTTATTCACCATAAACACTGCAACTTTGTTCTCTTTCATTAGCATAGTATCTCTTCCTCAATGTAGACCCTCTTTTATATCCTTAGGTAATGTTTTGCACTTTTCTCCATATATGTCTTATAAATATGATGTTAGATTTATTCCAAACTAATTTATATTTTAGATTTAATAATTTACACATTGTAATAATTTGGAGATAATTTTCAAGATATGTGATATATGTATATTATCCTTTTTCCCCAATTCTTAAACCTCTTTTTTTCTTATATTTTATTGCTTTGGACCCCCAGGATATTGTTAAATGAAAGCAATAATAGTAGACATTCTTGTTTTTTTACTTAATTTAATAGAAATACTTCCAAAGACTCACTATTAAGTCTGATTAGTTTTTCTGTAGGCTGTGTGAGTGTGTGTGTATGAAAGAGAGAGAGAGAGAGAGAGATTTGATTAAGGAAGCCAGAGTTAACTTTGAAGTGTCTGTTGGAATGCTTATATAATTTTATTCCTTTAATCTATTAATATATATAAATACTTCACATTTTTTTCAAGAGAGACAGAGAAAAGGGTACACAGGGACAGACAGACAGGAAGGGAGAGAGATGATCAACTCATAGTTCCAGCACCTTAGTTATTCATTGATTGCTTTCTCATATGTGTCTTGACCAGGGAAAGGCAAGGAGGCTCCAGCCGAGCCAGTGACCCTTTGCTCAAGCCAGTGACCTTGGGCTTCAAGCCAGAGACCTTTGGGCTCAAGCCAGTGACCATAGGGTCATATCTATGATCCCACATTCAAGGCAACAAACCCACACTCAAGTTGGTGAACCCATGCTCAAGCTGGCAACCTTGGGTTTCAAACCTGGATCCTCTGCAACCTAGGACAACTCTCTATCCACTGCAAGACTTCCTGGCAGGCACCCAGGGGGCACTTGTCTATGAGCTTGAGGGGCACTGTATTGCTGTAGTATAAGCTAATTAGCAATGTGTGAGTCTCACTGTCACCTGCATCACTCCTTGCCAAGTGAATGGGCTTGTAGCCCCCTTTCAAGAAGCTTTGCCTTCTCAGGGCCTTAATGTACTAATGGTGGCATGGCAGTAATAAAGGGACTTCACTGGGGTCCATTTCCTCCTTAAATAGTCCATGGTGGGAGTCATGGACTCCCTTATTTGTAAGAATTCTTAAGAGGTCAATTACTTGAAGCCCAAATGGAAAAATAACTAATGAAACAGCATATTGCAGATGCCTAATTTAGATATTTTTTTGTGCATTAGTGGTCTAAAAACAGTCAGAAAACCAGATCAGGTTTGCTAACTAGGTAATGTTTTTCTTCTTCTCATAGTGGCCTTTTTCTTCCATCTTAAAAAAGTGATTTTCTACATCTCTTGATTTCTACTTTCAAATTCTATTTTCAGTTACCATATGCTACTTTTCAGCAAGCAGTAATTTAGAGCAATCCTGCTCACAAATTTTGGAAAATAGAGACTACAGAAGATAAGCTAGAATGACTCCTCTCCCCTGTGCTAGACTTTCTGATTTCATCAAAGTCACTGAGCTACATGATCCTCCCTAAAGGGCACTGCCATTCCTTTCATGGTAAATAGGAAGGAAATGAAGGCAATTAGAGCTCTTAGGATGTAAATTTCAGTGTTGGCTGAAAGGCTCTTTTTTCCCAATCCGACTTTTGTAAACAAAGCTCTGGTGGGACTAAACCTGAGAAGTTACATGGCTCCATGACAACTGGATGGACCAGCCATGGTGACCATCGCCATGTGCACATCACAGTCATTCACAGACGTGCATATGCACATTGTAGCAACACTCACTTTAGCTCTCACCAAGAAGAGATCGTTAGCAACCAGTAAGCAGAAGGTGAAATGGAAAGAACATTTTTTACCGGATCAGCCTTTTGCTGGATGAGCTCAGTTGTTTATTTCTTTCTTTTTTGTGTGTGTGTGTATTTTTCTGAAGCTGGAAACGGGGAGAGACAGTCAGACAGACTCTCGCATGCGCCCGAGGGGGATCCACCCGGCACGCCCACCAGGGGCGGCGCTCTGCCCACCAGGGGGCGATGCTCTGCCCCTCCGGGGCGTCGCTCTGCCACGACCAGAGCCACTCTAGCGCCTGGGGCAGAGGCCAAGGAGCCATCCCCAGTGCCCGGGCCATCTTTGCTCCAATGGAGCCTTGGCTGCGGGAGGGGAAGAGAGAGACAGAGAGGAAGGAGGGGGGCGTGGAGAAGCAAATGGGCGCTTCTCCTATGTGCCCTGGCCGGGAATTGAACCCAGGTCCCCCGCACGCCAGGCCGACGCTCTACCGCTGAGCCAACCGGCCAGGGCTTGTTTATTTCTTTATTGATTGTACTAGGATGGAATTGTCGTCCTAGTTTCTGCATGTTGTCCCACATACAAGCACTGCAAAGATACCTAATGTACTGTGATTTCTACTGCTGCTCATCAAATGAATGGTGAGTATACTTATTCTCAGTGTACATATCTCTATGTACAGGATAAAAATGTAGGGAGAATCTCAAATGGAGAACCAATACATTTCTATGGGAAATGTATTTTAACCTTATTTTTAAATTTAAAAATAAATCTTTTACAAGTTATAAAGTAAAAATATAGATATAAAGAATCAAACCTCATATATCAAGCAACTGAACCCAAAAAGATGAAACTAGAGAAAGTCCCACAGAGCAACACCATGCTTCCTTACATCCATCCGTATGTGATATGCTTCTCTCCCACAGGGTTGCTCTTCTCACAATGGAAATATAGCAAGGGGATTTCTGAAAGATTTGAAACAAAACATTTAGTACTAACTTATTAATTTTCACAAAAATATATTTCCATTCCTGAAATGATTTTGAAGCAGATCAGAAGCTAATTCATTCAAAAAGAAAATAGCTGTTTTTTAACTGAGTACCTGATATTATCCAGAACACTGTCCTAGATGCTAGGGCATCAGTGGTGAGACCAGACAGACATAATTCCAACCCTCAAAATGCTAGAAGAAGACACAAGTAGTAACTGAAAGATCATACAAATAAATGCAAAATTTCAACTGCGACACATGTTATGAATGAGAGACAATGTATTTTGAGAATATTGTGATGTATTGGGATGAAATAGAATTAAACATCTACACTCTTTGCCATGTGGCTTTAATGTACTTCTTACTTGAGTAAATAAAGCATGTTTCCTTGTCCCATTGATGCTGAGCTAGGACCTACGACTTGCTCTGGCCAGTGACATATTCACACATAAGACATGAGCAGAGGCTTTAAATGTGCATGTCGGGTTTCTCTTGGCCACTTGCATTTCTGTCTTAGCAAGAAAAAAATGCCTCAGGTAATCACTGGTCCCAGAACAAGAGGACAAATGTAATAAACTTGAACCTAATCCACAGCCTTGAGTTGGTGCCTGCTTAGTCCAGCAGAGCCACAGCCAACACATAGACCAGTGAACATGAATAAGAAACAAGTGCTGATGGTTGAAAACCACTGATTTTGGAGTTGCTTCTAATGTAAAATTATTAAAGCAGAAACCTAACTGACACAAATATATAATATGTATATACATACAATTGCTTCATTCAGGGAGGTCAGGAAAAGCCCCCCTGAGCCTATGACAATGGTTGAGAATTTTGTATTGTTACTTAAAATGTCAAACCTCAATAAGATAATAACAGAATTCATTTATATACTTCTACTCTTCAATTTGACACTTTTTATTTGTTTGGTTAACCACAATCCATAGGGTCTTTGACCTTTCTTTGGTCAATATTTGCTAAAATTATGCCTTGGCCTTTCATTGGTCTGGGGAACCTGGGGTCATGAAGGAGAGACCCCAACAGGCCTTTGACTAGGATATAAGCAGATGTCTAAATATGAAAAAAAACATGGTGTGCCCACCACTTCCTTTCCTTAAGGTGATTAGTCTAAAGAAGAAGACAGTAACCAAAGACTCACACAAACAAAGGCAAATTTTTAACGATAAGGTTATGAATGAGACACACAGAGGGAACAGACATATGTGGAGCCAAGAAGTGTAGATTATTGGCTGACAGACAAGAGGACCCCAGAAAGAGACAAAACTGGAAGAGGTAGCGTCTCTGTGATCAAAGTACCAGGAAAGAAGGAACCTGACCAAACACATGGGAAGAGGTTCCGACTGGAATCTGGAGGGAACCCCTGAGAAGCCTACAAGGGGTTCAGAACACTGAAACTGCATGATCCTGTAAGTGTGCACACGTATACCACCTGACAGGGGCAGCTGGGGGCATGTGGGCCACCCTTATCTGCCTTCCTTTGAATCAAGAAATGTGTCACACAATATCCTTGACATCGACTCCATGCCAGGCATATAGTAAGCACCTGATCAATGTGTTTAAAGAATACAGGTGAGGTGGACTCTCCCATGATCCCAAAAGGAGTTACAGAACATAAGAACTAAAAGGAATCCTAAATCATCAACATTCTCATTTGATAGATGAGGAAACAGCCCAAGATTACACAAGCATGTTGTGACAAGCCGGTAATTAATTTCAGAGTCAGGGCTCTGTTTCAGCCCACAATCTTCTATTCAGTCATTAGCACACACATGGTCTTAAAAATCTAGCTGTCACATTTGACTGGAAAAGCGACCCCATGTCTGCAGAAAAGGGAAGGGATCTCATTTAAAGTGAGAGTCATCAGGCAGAGAGTCAGGTTCATCTCCATAGTGTACATCTCAGTCCTCTTCCTTAGTGGACTTCCTGTTTCTCACTTCAACCAGGTACCTTCACATATCTGCTGTCTTAAGCGTAGACAACCCTTGCGCAGAGTAATCAAAACAAAGAACACAATTCTGTTCCCAAACTATACTGCTGTAACATTTCTTATTTCAGTGGAGATTTCTAAAGGCTCCACTCAAAGGTATGCAGGTTACGGACAGTGCAAGTTGGTGGCATTATTCACAGAGTATAATGTAAACAATGCCTTCTAAGATTGTTCAGTGCACCATGTGAACATCTATACACAACAGTCTTTAGATTTCTGCCCTCCAAACAGTAAGGCTTCATGATAGCCAATTGTCCAAGGAATCATATACATTCTGAGTTTCATTTTAATAGGTAACTATTTCTAACTAGTAAAGGCATCTGCAAGAGAAAAGAAGAATCAGGGATCGGGGTTATCTGATTCCTTAGAAAAGCTTTATCTTGCCCTGGCCGGTTGGCTCAGCGGTAGAGCGTCGGCCTAGCGTGCGGAGAACCCGGGTTCGATTCCCGGCCAGGGCACACAGGAGAAGCGCCCATTTGCTTCTCCACCCCTCCGCGGCGCTTTCCTCTCTGTCTCTCTCTTCCCCTCCCGCAGCCAAGGCTCCATTGGAGCAAAGATGGCCCGGGCGCTGGGGATGGCTCTGTGGCCTCTGCCTCAGGCGCTAGAGTGGCTCTGGTCGCAATATGGCGACGCCCAGGATGGGCAGAGCATCGCCCCCTGGTGGGCAGAGCATCGCCCCTGGTGGGCGTGCCGGGTGGATCCCGGTCGGGCGCATGCGGGAGTCTCTCCCTGTTTCCAGCTTCAGAAAAATGTAAAAAAAAAAAAAAAAAAAAAAGAAAAGAAAATTAAGAAAAGCTTTATCTTAAACTTTTAAGCAAGCCCGCGATGCAGGTAGAATATCTTTGTAAACAAAAAAGCTATTGTAATCAACAAGCAAAATAAAAAGGCTTGAAAGAATAAGGCTGGGATAGTCATTGGCAGCCATTAACCTGATTTTCTAATGAATGTGGCATTAGGCATTCATTAACAATCATTTGTGTTTATGTTGAATAGTGGATGTATAATGAAGGTTGGTAAATGAAAGCAAAATTAGAACAGGGAATTTTGGACACTTATAAAGCAATTAACTTGTTTGGCAGTAATTACACATTGAAAGCTAAATCAAGTGCATTTAGAAAGCCACGAGAGTTGCCACATAAACCAGAGGTGCTTTGCTCTAAAATAATAGAAAAACCTCTCTTCCCTTCAAAATGGAAAAAAAAAAAGGCAAAAGTGTGGTATAAATGACAAGCAAGGCCCAGGTCTAATAAAAAGAAAGCCGGTTACAGCCCATATGTTAGAGAAGAGGCAAGTTCCTGAAAAATAAGACAGCTCAGCTAATTAAAATCAAAAAAGAAGGGGAAAAAACACCTTTTGTCACCACAATGATGTGGTGAAGATGTCCTGAGGAGTTTAAGATTTTGTTCTATTTGTGTCCATGGTCATGCACACACATGTGCACACAGCACACGCACACAATGTTCGTGCACACACAAGTCTACATGCTTTCACTAGTAACTGTATGAAAAGTAAAGACTGAATCCACTACCTGTTTCTTGGACAGCCACTCCATCTCATTGGTTACCACCGTGTCTCTGTCACTGACAATTTTGTAACTTGATTTTCCAAATGGGTGCTTACCTACCCCCCCCCCGCCCCGATTTAGCACTTGGTATTAAAGATCAGTCATCAATTGCATTCAGAGAAATTTTTTTAGAGAGGAGTGAGGGAGGCGTGGTGGTAAATAAAAAGAAGGAGACCCTCAGGGAAAAATTATTATTGAACTAATGAGAGAGCAAAGGCAGTAAATACAAAATGTCATGTGACCACACATTCATAAACAGAAACTTTGCTGCAAAAAAATATGTTCAAACTCCTGTGAAGCTTTCAAGATGACAGGTGAATTTTGTCAGAATTTTTCATCCTAAAATAGTCAGCCAAGAAATATTACAATGGTGCTGTTTGAGTTTATGCGTTGATATTTGCTTTCCTGGGCCTGCAATGGGATGCTTTGGCAAGAGGAGCGAGTCTTCAGATGAGCCCAATGGTCTGAGCAAAGGAGCAAACTTTTCCAAACTGGAGCTTTGGCATCTTTCTGCAAATGCTCAGAAGATGCATGAGCCCTTCCCATATGACAAACATCTTTGCAAATAGGGGTAGTAGGCGTTTGAGGGTTAGTAACCAAAAGAAAGGTTCCCAGGGGGATCTATAGAGAGCAGCTGGCTTTGTGGAAACATTTGCGAAGAGCTTGGATATCAACTATGCTAAAAGCAAATACTTGCTTTTTTGCCTAGGGATAGGAATGGAAAACGGAACCAGGAGATAGCTTTTGAAATCCTCACTTAGGTCATTTAACTGCTACCAAATAAAATATGTATTTGCCATGATGGAGTGTGTACATTTCTTTCAAGAGATGTGGTCTCTCTTGAAAAAAGATAAACATTTTATTTCTAAGCAGAGGATCAAACATTAGGTTGAAACACTGATGTCTCACATATTTGAAACCATTTAAAATATTTAGATCATCTCTACTTAGTCCTAATCTAATATAAAGTGTTTCAATTGAGATTTTCTTGGTCAGAAAATTACTTTCGAATTTTAATCAAGACCTCATCAATATTCCATTCTCTTTGCAACCGTTCCAACATCTTTTCCTGAACCTTCATTGACAAATACATTTCTAAATCAGGATATTCAGAGACTAGACTGTTCTTGAAGGTACCTGCTTCTAATCCAGTGCTTCTTACATTTCATAGTATATTCAAATCACCCGGAAACTAGTTAAAACGTAAAGCCTGATTTAGGAGGTCTAGAGTGGGGCTTGAGATTCTGCTTTTGTTACGAGCTCCCAGGCGATGTTGATTTCCCTGTAACAAGACACTGATCTATTGATCCTTGTACTAAGTAGCTGATTTAAAAAGTTACATGAAGACATTAGCCAAAAAACATATATACATAACACATAGACTCAGTCAACAGTGTGGTGATAGCCAGAGAGAAAGGGGGTTGAGGTTTCAGTGGAGGTGAGCAAAGGGGGGGAGGTGGAAAAGATGACAAGAAGAGATGTTGCTAGCAGCAGAGGTCACATAATGTAATGAGCAAATGGTGATTTGTTGGGTTGTGCACTTAAAAACTGTATAATTTTGGCCTGACCAGGCAGTGGCGCAGTGGATAGAGCATCGGACTGGGATGTGGAGGACCCAGGTTCGAGACCCCAAGGTCACCAGCTTGAGCGTGGGCTCATCTGGTTTGAGCAAAGCTCACCAGCTTGGACCCAAGGTTGCTGGCTCGAGCAAGGGGTTACTCAGTCTGCTGAAGGTCCACGGTCAAGGCACATATGAGAAAGCAATCAAAAAACAACTAAGGTGTCGCAATGAAAAACTGATGATTGATGCTTCTCATCTCTCTTCATTCCTGTCTGTCTGTCCCTATCTATCCCTCTCTCTGACTCTCTCTCGGTCTCTGTAAAACAAACAAACAAACAAAAAACTGTATGATTTTGCAAACCAATGTCATGCCAATAAATTTAGTAAGTAGATAAAAAAAGAAAAAGAGGCCCTGGCCCGTTGACTCAGCAGTAGAGTATTGGCCCAGTGTGTGAAAGTCCCAGGTTCAATTCCCAGCCAGGTCACATAGGAGAAGTGCTCATTTGCTTCTCCCCCCTCCCCCCTCTCCTTTCTCTCTATCTCTCTCTTCCCCTCCCACAGACAAGGCTCCATTGGAGCAAAGTTGGCCGAGGCACTGAGGATGGCTCTGATTGCAGTGGAGCAACACCCCAGATGGTCAGAGCATCGCCCCCTGTTGGGCTTGCCAGATGAATCCCAGTTGGGCATACAGGAGTCTGTCTCTCTGTCTTCCCACTTCTCACTTCGGAAAAATACAAAATAATAATAATAAGTAAAATAAATAAATAAGAAACAAAATAAAAATTAATTAAGAAGTTATAAGACTAGAATCAGATCAGTACCTCTCCAAGAAGAAACCTGGAAAGTATAATGGACAAGAAATTAAGCAGCAGAGGAATGAATTACCCATGAAAAATGAAATATACAAGGAAAGTGGTTTAGTCACCATGACTCTTTAATATACTGCTAATAGAAATTAGGAGATATTTCAAAATAAATATGAAGTGATAAAAAAAAGCATTTGATTTTTTTTATTAAAAAGAACATCAGAAAAGCAAACAACAAGTCAAAAAAAGTTGTTCAATTCCACAAATAAGATGCAAAACCAACTTTTATTTCATTGGTGAAAATGCACTATACAAAAGGCTGAAAGTACTGGAGTATCTGCACGGTCCCTGATCCCCTAATTTTTGTGAGTAGTGTATGTGCTTCACAGCTGCCATTGCTTTTGTCCACCTCTCCAGTTGTTGAAATCTAGGGAGTCAGCTTACCAAATAAGTATTAATATGCCATGCATTACATTAAACACTGAGAATATAAAAATAAATAAGGTATAGTCTGACTGGTAGTGGCTCCGTGGATAGTGACCTGGAACACTGAGGTCCCTGGTTCAAAACCCGAAGGTCACCGGTTTAAGTATAAGCTCATTGGCCTGATGCAGGCGGACACTGGCTTGAGCGTGGTATTATCAACATGATCCCCAGGCTTTAGCAAGGGCTCACTGGCTCAGCTGGAGCCCCCTAACCCCAGGGTACATATGAGAAGCAATCAATGAACAACTAAAGTGAAGCAATTATGAGTTGATGCTTCACACTCTTTCTCTTCTTTATCTCCCTTTTCCCCTCTTTCTTTCTCTCTCTAGAAATCAATAAAAAGAAACACTTTAAAAATAAATAAATAAAATAAATGAGGTATAATACTCCCCCAGCACAATTACAACATAGCAGGATTAAAACTGTGACAAAAATATGCATAAAGGACAAGTTAGAGGTACCAGGAAACACTTCCTGGAAGAAATGTCAGCTGGGCCAAATATGAAAGCAGCAGCAAAATATAATTTACTTGAAGAAAAGGAAATAAAAGTGTTGTTAGCAGAGGATCAGCATGGGAAAATGTCAAGACTTTGAGAACATTCTAACCCTAGGTAAACTAGCAGGTGTGTCCTTGCAGTAACTCGCTTAATGCTCCACCAAAGAACTACTGACAGGAAAAACAAACAAAAAAGCTATTGACAAGCAACTATTTTTATCATTATGTAGTAGATGAGAAATCTGAAGCCCAGAGAACTGAATGACAACCCAATGCAGAATTACTGAGTAAGCGGTGGGGTTGAGACTACAGCATGAACCTGCCCTGTTATAAAGCCTGTGCTCATTCATTTTGTTCTGGGGCCTCTGGTGACCATTTCAGTATGACTGGACTGTGGGATGTATGGCAGTGAGTGATCTGATAAGAAATTGACATTGTTCTGCCCATAAGAATTCTAGCCGTGAATCTTTTCTTTCCTCAACTAGTATTTCATTAAATCAGTGGTCAGCAAACTGCAGCTCGCGAGCCACGTGCGGCTCTTTGGCCCCTTGAGTGTGGCTCTACCACAAAATAACACGTGCGGGCGCACAGGTACGCGCAGGGGTATCAGTCAGTCGGCTACGGGAGATGCGGTGCAGGCGGGCTGGGGGATATGCAGCGCCCGGACAGTACGGGCGATTCACCCACGAGTTGAGTGAGCCAGTCAGTCAGCAGTCTCATGTGCAGTGGTTAGTGCTAGTCACGTCCACAAATAGCGTGCGGGTGACAAAAGTACCTACTCGAAGCATAAAGTTATCTGTATTTTTCCAACCAGCTGCAAATCCTACAGGTATTTTTGTCATCAATTTAAGAATTGTAATTATTTAGCAAATACTAGTTTAGGAGTACCCTAATTAAGTTAATAACCATGTACGTACCTATATAGTTTAAGTTTAAAAAATCTGGCTCTCAAAAGAAATTTCAATCATTGTACTATTGATATTTGCCTCTGTTGACTAATGAGTTTGCCGACCATTTCACTAAATAAACAGAAAAATAATTCACCCCACTCCCATGGTAATTTAAGATTTTAACAGTCTTGTTCAGACTCTGGTTGACAAAGAATTTGACACTCTTAAAAAAAAATAATTTTACTCTTAATCACATGCTTATTTAATATTTTTTTAAAGGTCTAGATTTTGAAGAGTAAAATCAGTGAGTAAATGCTGAGATTAAACCAAGGAAATTATTGACAAAGCCACAGCGAGGCCTGTGAAGGCTCCAGCAAAGTACAAAAATTCCCCAGCCCCTCTGGGCAGATACAGCCCTAGGACAAGGCTCGGTTGGCCAGCAAATGCACCTGGATTTTAGCCTCCACTTATCCCCTTAGCTTCACTGTTCCAACAATATATATGTTGGTGGCTTCAGTTGCGGTACATAGTACATGACACAGGGGTGAACATAAAAACTAGATTCTGGAAAGATAGTGATATGGAAATAAAGGTTATGGGCCTAGTACAAACTACTGTTAGGAGTGAAACCAATGAATAGAAAACAAGAGATGGGACAGACGCCAGACAGGGGAGTGGGGTCAAGTGTTGACTTTTTTTCCCCTAAATAAATTAGGGAGACCTGGGAAAGCTTAGAAACATAGGAAGGGGGTATGGAGGTAAGGAAGTAGCTGAACACACACAATAATCAACTCTACATTCAAAAGTGTCGATTCCTTATTCTAATCCTCTTCAAGGAAAACAAAATCATCTAGTATTAAAAGATTCCTTGCATTGAAGATGTAAACCTGATTCTTCCAAAAACAGGCATTAAGACTCACCCTTGAATAAAACAATGTATTCTTTCTGTGTGTCATGATTGTGAAATTGATTCCTTGATTTCTAGTCGTCTGTCAGCCACTCATTTCAGAAGCCCAAGAATGACAATGGGAAAATGGCTTTCCAGACCTCATAGTTATATAATGGTTCCTTTGTATTGAAGTGAAACTGATAGACAAGCTTCTTATCAACAATTAATATTCATAACAAATTAAGAACCAAAAGCTGTACATTCTGTCAATACCTGTTGTAACAATTCCCTAACATGTACTAAAAATATATCTGATAAAAAGTTCTTCTTTTCCTCTGATAATCAGAGAATCCAGGAATTGGACAAGTTTTGTTTTGTGTGGCCAAACATTAGCAACTTCATTATAAATCTAGAATCATCATTTCTTATTATAAATAAATGTAGTAAACTCTCTAAAATATTAGCTCTAACAATAATTATCAGGGATAACAAAAGTTAGGGTTTTAGTCAGTCTTATATTTTCATCTTTTATTGTGGTTATTATTTCAGAAGATGAGACTCATTCAATGTTTAGGAACCCGCCAGTATAGTCAAAAGAAATCACAAATCCTTAACTAACATATGCTAACTTTTCTTTGAGGAACAAAAGGAGCATCGCTGTTTGTTCCTCACCAGCAAACACCACGCCATCTAAAAGGAGGCCTTTCAGCAGCAATGTTAGCAGGGAAATTCAATTGTATTTAATTAAGTTCTTCCCCCCAAAACGGCACACAGAAGCCCAAAAGAGGTTATCAGAGGTCAGATGCCTGTCATGACTTTCTGACCCTCCCAAAATGCCAAATAAAAGATAGCGGTATCCCTGCTGGTAAGATGGGCTTCCACAGTTGTGTCTCACCCTTTATGCTTTAATTTAATAGCAATCAGCACAATATGGCTGCTTTTCCCTGAACAATGAAACAGGCAGAAGTCAGATTTACAGCGTTGCACGGGGAAGACAAGAGACAAGAGAGGCTCACTATGGCTTTTAAGGTTCAGTAAGAACATCACTTTGATACCCATAAAAAAAACCTGAAGATCTACTTAGCATTCATTGTTGTCAGAAATGGACAGATGTGCACTTCTGAAATTTCATGTCTGAAACTATCCTAAATTTTCAACTTTCTTATAGATTCTTTTTTAAAAAGATATTCAGGTAAATAAAAAAATTTTCTCTACCGAAAAAAAAAAAGATATGATATCTAGTTATATATTTGAAAGTACCTTGACTTTAAAAATATTAAGTATTTATTTAGGAATCCTATTTTCCAAATGTTATAATTTTCACAAGTCTACTAACAATCTTATGACAAGCAAATGGAGTAACATGGTCAGAAGTACTAAACGTGTTTCATGAAACCAGACTAAAGTTAATTAAGCAAAATGTTATTTAGAGTCTTGAATGTCTCATTACAAATGAGCCCGACATGGAGCTTACTTCCTGAGATATTTTATGTTTAGGAAATTGTACTCTTAAGGGACACTGTAAGGAGAATCTTGAAGGTAGAAGACATATTAAAGAGCATTTAATCTAACATCCCAGCTGACATTTCAGTACCCTTTCCTTAACACCACCCCCACCCTGCTCCCTGTCATCCAGTCTGTATGTAGCTGAATGATTCCACAACACTTCAAACTCACTGCTTCCTGCAGTCACCCATTTTCAGGGAGACCATCATCCTTTAATAAGCAAAAAATTGAAAACCCAAACTAAACAGAACTGAAATGGTAAAACTCCGGAGTTAATGACTCCTTTAATCGCAGTCTGAAATAGTAGATACCGGAGAATGCAACTAAAACTTACAATAGTTATATATATATATATATATATATATATATATATATATATATATATATGATCAAGTTAATGTTGTGTTTCTAAAACAAATCTTTTTTACAATCTGAAGAAAAGCCAGCTTTCACCAAATATTAGAACCAAATATATCAGGACATGGAAAACTGTGAATGTCAATTTAACACCAAGATAAGATATATAAGATATAATAGAATTAAGCAAATGATTGTTGCATGATTTCAACCACAGAAGAAAAATTGAGTTGTACGTACTTGGCTACAGCCAAGAGAGGATTGCGCAGTCAGCACTGAAGATGGCCTAGGACGCTGTGGTATACGGTCATAAAGGCGGTCCTGAGTATGCCTACTTTGGTCAAAGGGTTAGGTAGCCCTGTGAGACTCCCCAAGAGGATGATGATGGGGTTCCTCATGGGAATACAAAGGAGCTATAAAGAAAATAAAAATAGAGAGGGGAATAACTTGTTTCTATTACAAATGCAAGCGTGCAATTCTGAAAACTCCTGGTTATTAGAGATCCCTTTCTTTTTCGTGCACATTCTGGTTAAGATGATGAACTTAATACATTACATTAACTATACATTCACATGGCTCAAATCACTCAACCCTGTTACTGGGAGAAAGCCACAGACTGAGACACCAGAGCCAATAAGCAGCTGTTTATGATTGCCTCCCTTTCTCCCAGCACTACGCAGGAACCTAGCTGCCCCCTGCCCCCTCTACCCCCACTCTTGCCCTGTCCCAGAAGGCTCAGCCAAAGGGACTATAGCCTGCATTCTCTACAGTAAAGAAGGTCTTTTAACAGGTAGCTCTGCTCTCATATCTTGCAAGAGGTGATCCTTAAATTCTAATCCCAGACCCCTGAATGCAGAGCTCATGCCTCTCCCACCACACTCCCCTAACTCTGGCCCATAAAACAGTTAATACAGCCTCTGACACATCATAAGCACTGAGTAGATGTAGCTCTTTGCTGTTTTATTTTTTAAGACAGCTGATGAATAATCTGCCAAATATCATGACAGTCTGTGACTCATGCTTTACAGTAACATATGCTTTCAGAATTTAATTTGGTGTTAAACAGAATCTAATGTGCTGAAAATCTGACCACAAGATAGGCATAACAAGGGACGAACACAGTAGACACCTCATATGAAGAGCAATTATTTAACATGAATTCACGAATTGCTTGATGGAGTTTTCTTGAGGAGACAAGCACAGCTGTTACACTGAGAATGTGCCAAATTTTATTCATTTTCCCCCGTTTCCAGGAAGAATAAAACCTTTCTGCCTTCTTCCGTAGGCCTCCTTATTCTCCTCAGATAGGTCTCTATGATTTAGCCATGATGACAGAGGCACTGCTCTCTTTGTCTCAAAGTGTTTCTTATTGGCCTGTGCAACTGAGTGTGTGTGCATGTGGGTGGTGGGGGTCACTGGATTGCTTGGGTTTTTTATTATAATTAAAATCTACATTATTCAATAGGGCATGCACATTTATATAAAATAATACAGAAGCTGATATTAAAAAATTGCAGAAAAAAGTTTTGACTCTCAGAGTTTTTCATTTGATCTGAAGAGCTAGAAAAACCCTCAACAATCTGAACATTCTAGGAACCAAAAGGTTTAGTACACTTTAGGGGTTGGGGTAGAGTGGGTGGTGCGTATTATTGGACAGAACTCAACCTACTGGAGAGAGAAGCAATTTCCTTGGGAGGCTGGAAATGCTGTAATAACCAGAGAACGTTTCTGCAATGAAGTTTTAGGTTCATTCTTTTCAGCAAGGCTATGCAGGAATAATAAATTCATAGGGACAAGATATTCTCTTGTGCCTGACCTGTGGTGGCACAGTGGATAAAGCGTCGACCTGGAAATGCTGAGGTCGCCGGTTCGAAACCCTGGGCTTGTCCAGTCAAGGCATATATGGGATGCTTCCAGCTCCTCCCCCCTTCTCTCTCTCTGTCTCTCTCTCCTCTCTCTCCCTCTCTGTCTCTCCTCTCTAAAAATGAATAAATAAAATTAAAAAAAAAAAAGATATTCTCTTGAAACTAAAAATAAGCATTAAAGCAGCCCACTCCTCCCCCCCCCAAATTTATTCATATATGTATTATGTTTACTATTATATGCAGGCAGTTAAAACAGAGTTTGCTTCAAAAGGAGCTAAGATTTTTTTTCCTTGAAGTGACATCTTTACACTCTGTCCACTCTGTAAAAAGAATCCACTGTCTCATACTTTGCATGATTCTGATTTTGATTCTTTTGTTTCTTTTCAAAAGATTTTGATTCCTTCTCAAATCAGTGACCTTGGGAATTGAATTAGAACTCTACACCTCTGTTTGATCCTTCCATACCCCGAGCATGGTGTTTCAAAGCAACCTACATCACTAATGAGTCAAATATTTGTTTTCACAGTACTTACATAAAAGATGTCACAAGTAGTATGTGCAAAGACAAAGGACTGGCTGCTAATGTTGATGTTATTTTGCTAAGAGAAAGGCCCTCTCCTTCCCCCACACTCAGATATGGACTTTGTTAATTTGTCTTCCCCCTAAGCCTTCATATGCCACTACAATAAAAGCTACCTGAATGTCCCAGCTCAAGAAGAGTTCTTTTTGACTGTATAAATCACCCTCCTCGATATTTAGGAGAAAGTCAATATTGAACATAAACCAGAAAGTGTAACATAAATATAACTTTGTTATTCTATCCCTGAAATATGACCAGTTCCTGAGTAGTTTTAATGGGAAAGTCCCCTAACTTAACTGTGGCATGGTCCATTTGTTGTAAGTGACCCAAATCAGAGTAAACGTAATTATCATGAGGCACTAACTAGTCTCTCTGCCTCTTATCTCTCTCTTATCCTTCTCCTCCAATTCATCTCCCAAACTGACCTCGATTGATCTTCCTAAAGAATAGTTAGCCCTCAAGGTCTGTTCCATGCTCAGGAATTACCAAAGGTTCTCCACTGTCCTTTGTTTGGCATTTAAGACCTCATGTACCTTTAACCAAACCACCTTTCCAGCCATAGCCACCACTTTTCTTTGGATATACTCTCAGCTCCCCCTTACACACACTTTTCTCTTCCCACCATGCTTCCCACCCTTCCAGCTGCCTTCTAGCATTTATATTATCTTCTGCTTTGCCACTCCTTATCTGTGCCCAGGTCCTAATTTTTTTTTTTTTTTTGTATTTTTCTTAAGTTGGAAACGGGGAGGCAGTCAGACAGACTCCTGAATGCACCTGACCAGGATCCACCCTGCATGCCCACCAGGGGGCGATGCTCTGCCCATCTGGGGCGCCGCTCTGTTTCAACCAGAGCCATTCTAGAGCCTGAGGCAGAGGCCAAAGAGCCATCCTCAGCGCCCGGGCCAACTTTGCTCCGATGGAGCCTTGGCTGCAGGAGGGGAAGAGAGAGACAGAGAGGAAAGAGAGGGGGAGGGGTGGAGAAGCAGACGGGTGCTTCTCTTGTGTACCCTGGCCGGGAATCAAACCCAGGACTCCTGCACGCCAGGCCGATACTCCACCACTGAGCCAACCGGCCAAGGCCAAGGTCCTAATTTTAATGATCTAAGATACCATCAATAACATTTACATACTTTGAGAAGACAAACTGTCTTGTTTACTTTTAAATCTTCTTTAGTAACTAAGAATGTCTTATACTGCGTAGATGCTTGCATAATACTTACTGGATAGATAAATAGATGAATGAAGAAATGAGCAGGAAAAAAAAGGTTAAATTAAGGGGCGAGCAGGAAGCTGATGAATGAACAAATAACTGGATGAATGGATGGTTGATTCAGTGGTTTGATGAATGAACTAATGAAGTATATCTTGTTACATGAGATTCAAGTTAAGAGAAACACCATCTAATAGTCAGTGAACCCTAAGAAATTTCTGGTAAAGAACGTCAGTTGAAGGCCCTGGCCAGTTGGCTCTACAGTAGAGTGTCAGCCCAGCGTGTGGAAGTCCCAAGTTTGATTCCCAGTCAAGGCACATAGGAGACATGCCCATCTGCTTCTCCACCCATCCCCCTCTCCTTTCTCTCTCTCTTTTCTCATCCCACAGTCAAGGCTCCATTGGAACAGAGTTGGCCCAGTTGCTGAGGATGGCTCCATGGCCTCTGCCTCAGGCACTGAGGATGGCTCGGGTTGCAGAGGAGCAAAGCCCCAACTGGGCAGAGCATCGCCCCCTGGTGGGCATGCCAGGTGGATCCTGGTCAGGCCCATGCAGGAGTCTGTCTCTCTGCCTCCCCACTTCTCACTTCAGAAAAATTAAAAAATAAAAGTAAATAAAATAAATAAAAAAAGAAGAATGTCAGTTGAACTCTGGTCTAGTTTAACTTTGTTCATAAAGACACTTTTAGAAAATAATTTTGCTATTTCTGTCCTACAACCAAGAGCTATGTAGAATAGTTATTTATTTCTATAGTTAGAATGGGAATGACATTTAAATGAATCTCAACCCAGATGTATTTCTAAAATACTATCTAACCAAATCCTTCTTTCACTGACTCATAAAATATACTGTTTTCTCAATACAGTAATTTTTTTAAGTGAGAGGAAAGGAGATAGCGAGACAGACTCCAGCATGCAACCTGACCAGGATTCACTAGAAAACTGCTGTCTGGGGTCAATACTTGAATCAACTGAGCTGTCCTCAGTGCCTGGAGCCAATGCTCAAACCAATCAAGCCACTGTCTATGGCAGTGGTAGTCAACCTGGTCCCTGCCACCCACTAGTGGGCGTTCCAGCTTTCATGGTGGGTGGAGCAACCAAAGTATAAATAAAAAGATTTAACTATAGTAAGTTGTTTTATAAAGATTTATTCTGCCAAATTTAGCAAAAATCCAACATGTAGTACTTGGGAAGTAATTATTATTATATGCTTTAACTTGCTATAACTCTGCTTTATAAATTTTATAAAGTAAAGTTACTTCTCTACTTTATAAATCACCATTACTGTGGAAAGGGTGGGCAGTTAGAAAATTTTACTACTAACAGAGATACAAAAGTGGGCGGTAGCTATAAAAAGGTTGACTACCCCTGGCATTGGAAGAGAAAAAGGAGAAAAGGGAGAGAGGGAAGGGGAAAGAAGCAGATGGTTGCTTCTCATGTGTGCCCTAACCAGAGATTGAACCCAGGAGTCTGCACATCGGGCCAATACTCTATCCACTGAACCAACCAGCTTGAGCCAATATACAATAATTTTAACATCTTAAAAAGTCAGCTTTCTGGAATCATCAACATCTAAGCACAAATCTCTGAGATTTCAAAACAAGGAAGGGAAAAGCCTGATCTCAGCAGGCTTGTGCTCTTCTCAGATAGGGGTACACAGCCTTCACTGAAAGCCTGGAGGGAGACTCATATAATACCAAATACTACAAACTAATTGCTAAAAATTGTCAGGATAACAGCTTTTCAGAAGGAATGACTAATTGCTTTAGTCCTTGTCTCCAATCCTATACACCTGGTACATTTATTTTTCAAAAGAGGAAATAAGACCCTAAGACATTGTGCTATTTGTATCTGAAATATATTCATTGGAGCCAGAGGGATAAATTTATGCATAATGAAGTACTGAACTTGATTAGCTTTGGTATTGAATTATTAAATTATATCTTAAAGAAAGAAAAAAATAAAGACATGTTGCTCCGAAGGGCAAGAATGGAATATATCTGAGTGAAAGCTCTATTTTTGAACAATCCCTTGTTCCAGTCAAACCTCTTTGAATTCACTGAAATGAATCTGAATCCTGTAAAGGTCATGACTCAAAAAAAGAAAAACCCAAAATGGATTTAAAGGGGCTAATCAAGGAGGACATTGGCAGCACTTTCAAGAAACAACGTTCTGAAATGGAAGAGAATTGGCCAACAATTCCATTTTGCATGTTAATATAACAGCCAATTATTGTTCCACAAAAGCAATATGCCAATTCATTCTTTTTCACAAGGTAACGACTCTGGTCTGTGAGTTGAGAAAATAAAATGATGAACTAGACACACGCCCCAGAAGAAAAGTGTGGGGTAGGATTTGGGGCTTTTTACTGGATGTGATACATTTCCTTAGAGATTCTGAGTCTCCCGCTGGGCTCTTATTTCTGAGCTCATTGTGTGGGATTTTCCTTTTAAAATGATACCTCAATGCAAACGTCGACATTATGTAAGAAAGCACTTAGCACACGCCTAAGAAACCTGTAGAATGGTCATGGAAAGCACAGAAATTTCTTAAAGCCCAAATAAAGGGAACAAAATGGAATATTTCAGGCTGCCCTAGCAGGTGGGTATTTTGGTGGTTGAAAACCTGCTCTCAAACAAGAAGGACTAGAACTGTAACAAGAGAAAAGACACTTGTGTTCCAATAATCCTGTCAAAACTAAATTGCAGACCTGGGAACATTAAAAAAAAAAAAAAAACCTTCAAAAGAAAAATAAAACAATGCTCCCAAAATAGACCCAATTATGTGGGTCACCGCATACTGTGTGTTTCCCCTGTAGCATTTTATCGCAGTTACTGTTGCCAGGGGACACTTGATGCTCTCATTATATATGTTTGTCTTTCACATCAGAGCCAGTCTTTTCCCTTGGATGCTTCCAGAACTGTAACAGAAATAAAAATAAGGAATGGACCCCATTATTACACAAATACCTACAAAGCAGAGGGAGTGACCCCAGTGGGTCACCGTGTTGTCCCTAGAAGCATTGATGCCCTTGCCCCGGGGGCCCCCAGCCCTTTGTCACAGGGTCAAAGCCAGGACCTCGGCTGAGTATCCTCTGTGAAGAATTAACAAGTGTGACAATTTGCGGGCCCTCCCCCCTCGGCCCCTGGGCCGGCCTGCCTGAATGCTGTAAATAGAGACATCTGGATGGAGCCTTTTCACTGCAGTAATTGAAAATGAACACGGATCAAGTTCTGGCCTGTTGTATTCATAAATCTTGAGGCTTAATTACATTAAAGGGAAATCTAGGGCCCAGCACTATGGAAACTGCAGATTCTATCAGGCGCTTGAATCATGAATCTTTAAGATAAGTGGGTTTTCTCTCCCCACTGCACCCTCAACCCTGTGCTAGGGTTAAATGGGAAATTTCCAAACCAAGCCGTCCAGGATGAGGGCACCAGGAAACTTCTGGGAAGCCCTCGGCACTCCCCTCTGTGTCCATGTGCAGCCCTGGCATGTTCCCGGGGCGACACGTGTGGTATCCCTCCCAGCAGATCATTTGCAGGCCTCCAATGAGGCTCATTTCTATGAGTAATGATGATGGACTTGGTATTTAAAATATGTTCTTCCCCCAAGTTGAACAGAAAGGGTGTGTGTATCTAGTCAAAACTTACTGAGTTTAAAAAAAAAAATATATATATATATATATATATATATATATATATATATGGCAAATGAACATTCCAGATGATGTCAAAACTCTCAGGATCCCTTTTAAAGATAAGTTGAAAATTATACTCTTGGGTAATTCCACGGGGGGAGGGGGGGAATACACACACAGATGTAGGGTAGAACAAAAGTAGGTTTACAGTTGTTTGTATGGAAAAATGCAATAATTAATAAATAATTATACAAGAACAAACTGTGTTTCATCTACTCACAACTGTAAACCTACTTTGCCCCACCTTGTATATGAGTATATGGATATCCATCACAAAATTTTTTATTTGCTTAATATAAAAATTCACTCAACCCTATAAACTAAAGTGGTAACCCTTAATTCCTTTGTGGTAACTTCCTAGCCTTGAATGAGAAAAATCACTGGGTATAAAAGAATGTCAAGGAACTGTAAGAAAACTGTAATAGGAGTTAACATTGACCTAGAATGTAACCTTTCAGACATTGTGTAGGGTCCTCCTAAACAGTCTTTCAAATGCTCACAACAATCCAGCAAGTAAGATACCATTATTTCCACATCCTAGATTGAGAAACTATAGCTCAGAGGAATTAACTAGGAGTGATGAAGTTAAAAATTAAATAAAGAACATTTTGACTCTAGACTCCATGTTAGTTTTATCAAACTGCAATAAAATCTAACTGTTTCTGGAGACCTATCATTTATGAAACACTGTCCTAAAGATCATGGGCAACATAATATTGTGGTATGACCATGAGCTCTGGGTTCAAATCCTGCACCATGCCCTCATTTCTGATGGCAGCCCAGACAAGTTAAAGTTTCTTACTTCCCAAGTCCCTCACCCTCAAAGGGGGAATAGTAACAATAGTAACAACAGCAGCCAAATTTGACAGTCATTTTGAAAATGAAAAAAGATTATATATATATACTACTTAGCCTGGTCCATAAGTCCTCAAGAAACAATAGCTGTATTATTCTCTCATTCATACAAGCATTCAATAAATGTTTCCTGTTAGAATTTAACTTTTTAGCAACCTCTTACTAGAACACTGTGTTAGAAATTCATGAGGTATAATAGAAGGTCCCTGCTCCCTAAAGAGGTTTGCAGCTAGTGAGGGAGAAAATATGTAAATATGCAGCCTTATTATATTCTATGTGCTACACTGTTCCCCTACAATTCATATGTCAAAGTCCTAACCCCCAGTACCTCAAAATGTAACTGTATTTGGAGATAGGGCCTTTCAAGAGGTAACTAAGGTTAAATGAGGTCACATGGGTGAATCCTAATCCAATCTGAGCTGTGTCCTTATAAAGAAGAGATTAGGACACAGACTCATGCAGAGGGAAGATTGTATGAGGACACAGAGAGAAGAACAAGGAGAGAGGTCTCAGAAAAAACCAACTCTGTCAACATCTTGTTCTTGTACTTCTATTATCCAGAACTGTAAACACATAAATTCCTGTGGTCAAGCGCCCAGTGTATGGTATTTTCTTAAGGCAGCCCTGGAGAATTAATACATTATACAAAATAATTTAAAAACAATAATACAGGAACAATTTACCCCAAGCCCAGAAAGACTCCATAGAACTATGTACTTTCTTTATAATATTTCTCAAAATATGGTAATTGTTTACTTAATCATTTGTATTACCTGGAACAGAGATTTTCAACAGTGTGCCAGAAGAATTTTTGAAACATGCAATACCTGACTTTAGTCAGGGGCATGGACCTCTTTTTCCTTAGATTGTCAAATTTTTTTTTTTTTTATATAATTTTATTTTTTTAATGGGGTGACATCAATAAATCAGGATACATATATTCAAAGATAACAAGTCCAGGTTATCTTGTCGTTCAATTATGTTGCATACCGACCACCCAAAGTCAGATTATCCTCTGTCACCTTCTATCTTGTTTTCTTTGTGCCCCTCCCACCCCCTATCCCTCTCCCATTCCCCCCTCCCCCCCGTAACCACCACACTCTTATCAATGTCTCTTAGTTTCACTATTATGTCCCACCTACGTATGGAATAATACAGTTCCTGTTTTTTTCTGATTTACTTATTTCGCTTCGTATCATGTTATCAAGATCCCACCATTTTGCTGTAAATGTTCCGAAGTCATCATTTCTTATGGCTGAGTAGTATTCCATAGTGTATATGTGCCACATCTTCTTTATCCAGTCATCTATTGATGGGCTTTTTGGTTGTTTCCATGTCCTGGCTACTGTGAACAATGCTGCAATAAACATGGGGCTGCGTGTGTCTTTACGTATCAATGTTTCTGAGTTTTGGGGATATATACCCAGTAGAGGGATTGCTGGGTCATAAGGTAGTTCTATTTGCAGTTTTTTGAGGAACCACCATACTTTCTTCCATAATGGTTGTACTACTTTACATTCCCACCAACAGTGTATGAGGGTTCCTTTTTCTCCACAGCCTCTCCAACATTTGCTATTACCTGACTTGCTAATAACAGCTAATCGAACAGGTGTGAGGTGGTATCTCATTGCCATTTTGATTTGCATTTCTCTAATAGCTAAAGAAGATGAGCATCTTTTCATATATCTGTTGGCCATTTGTATTTCTTCCTGGGAGAAGTGTCTATTCATATCCTCTTCCCATTTTTTTATTGGATTGTTTGTTTGTTTGTTGTTGAGTTTTATGAGTTCTTTGTATATTTTGGATATTAGGCCCTTATCTGAGCTGTTGTTTGAAAATATCATTTCCCATTTAGTTGGCTTTCTGTTTATTTTGTTATCAGTTTCCCTTGCTGAGCAAAAACTTCTTAGTCTGATGTAGTCCCATTCATTAATTTTTGCCTTCACTTCTCTTGCCATTGGAGTCAAATTCATAAAATGCTCTTTAAAACCCAGGTCCATGAGTTGAGTACCTATGTCTTCTTCTATGTACTTAATTGTTTCAGGTCTTATGTTTAGATCTTTGATCCATTTTGAGTTAATTTTTGTACAGGGGGAGAGACTGTAGTCCAGTTTCATTCTTTTGCATGTGGCTTTCCAGTTTTCCCAGCACCATTTATTGAAGAGGCTTTCTTTTCTCCATTGTGTGTTGTTGGCACCTTTATCAAAAATTATTTGACTATATATATGTGGTTTTATTTCTGGACTTTCTATTCTGTTCCATTGGTCTGAGTGTCTATTTTTCTGCCAATACCATGCTGTTTTGATTGTCGTGGCCCTATAATAGAGTTTGAAGTCAGGTATTGTTATGCCCCCAGCTTCATTCTTTTTCTTTAGGATTGCTTTGGCTATTTGGGGTTTTTTATAGTTCCATATAAATCTGATGATTTTTTGCTCTATTTCTTTAAAAAATGTCATTGGAATTTTGATGGGAATTGCATTAAATTTGTATATTGCTTTGGGTAATATAGCCATCTTGATTATATTTATTCTTCCTAGCCAAGAACAAGGTATATTCTTCCATCTCATTATATCTTTTTCGATTTCCCTTAACAATGGTTTATAGTTTTCATTATATAAGTCCTTTACATTCTTTGTTATGTTTATTCCTAAGTATTTTATTTTTTTTGTTGCAATCGTGAAGGGGATTATTCTTTTGAGTTCCTTCTCAGTTGTTTCATTGTTGGCATATAGAAAGGCTATTGACTTCTGTATGTTAATTTTGTATCCTGCGACCTTACTGTATTGGCTTATTGTTTCTAGTAGTCTTTTTGTGGATTCTTTGGGGTTTTCGATGTATAGGATCATATCATCTGCAAAAAGTGATACCTTTACTTCTTCTTTTCCGATATGGATGCCTTTTATTTCTTTGTCTTGTCTGATTGCTCTGGCTAGAACCTCTAGTACCACATTAAATAAGAGTGGAGAGAGTGGACAACCCTGTCTTGTTCCTGATTTAAGGGGGAAAGCCTTCAGTTTAGTGCCATTTAATATGATGTTAGCTGATGGTTTATCATATATGGCCTTTATCATGTTGAGATATTTTCCTTCTATACCCATTTTGTTGAGAGTCTTAAACATAAAATTGTGTTGTATTTTATCGAAAGCCTTTTCTGCGTCTATTGATAAGATCATGTGGTTTTTGTTCTTTGTTTTGTTGATATGGTGTATTACATTAACCGTTTTACGTATGTTGAACCATCCTTGAGATTCTGGGATGAATCCCACTTGATCATGATGTATTATTTTTTTAATATGTTGTTGTATTCGATTTGCTAGTATTTTGTTTAGTATTTTAGCATCTGTATTCATTAGAGATATTGGTCTGTAGTTTTCTTTTTTTGTGCCATCCTTGCCTGGTTTTGGTATGAGGGTTATGTTGGCCTCATAAAATGTGTTTGGAAGTATTGCTTCTTCTTCAATTTTTTGGAAGACTTTCAGTAGAATAGGAACCAAGTCTTCTTTGAATGTTTGATAAAATTCGCTGGTATAGCCGTCAGGGCCTGGACTTTTATTTTTGGGGAGGTTTTTAATGGTTTTTTCTATTTCTTCTCTACTGATAGGTCTGTTTAGGCTTTCTGCTTCTTCTTGACTCAGTCTAGGAAGGTTGTATTGTTCTAGGAATTTATCCATTTCTTCTAGGTTGTTGAATTTAGTGGCATAAAGTTTTTCATAGTATTCTACAATAATTCTTTGTATAGCTACGGTGTCCGTGGTGATTTCTCCTCTTTCATTTTGGATTTTGTTTATATGAGTTCTTTCTCTTTTTTCCTTGGTAAGTCTTGCCAAGGGTTTGTCAATTTTGTTGATCTTTTCAAAGAACCAGCTCCTTGTTCTATTAATTTTTTCTATAGTTTTTCTGTTCTCTAATTCATTTATTTCTGCTCTGATTTTTATTATCTCCTTTCTTCGGCTGGTTTTGGGTTGTCTTTGTTCTTCTTTTTCTAGTTCCTTAAGGTGGGAAGTTAAGTGGTTCACTTGGGCTCTCTCTTGTTTGTTCATATATGCCTGAAGTGATATGAACTTCCCTCTTATCACTGCTTTTGCTGCATCCCATAGATTCTGATATGTCGTATTGTCATTTTCATTAGTCTGTATATATCTTTTGATCTCTGCACTTATTTCTTCTTTGACCCATTCATTTTTTAAAAGTATGTTGTTTAGTTTCCACATTTTTGTGGGATTTTTTTCCTCTTTTTTGCAGTTGAATTCTAGTTTCAAGGCTTTATGATCAGAAAATATGCTTGGTACAACTTCAATTTTTCTGAATTTGCTGATATTGTTTTTGTGGCCCAACATATGGTCAATTCTTGAGAATGATCCATGTACACTGGAGAAAAATGTATACTCAGTCACTTTGGGATGAAATGTCCTGTAGATGTCTATCATATCCAGGTGCTCTAGTGTTTTGTTTAAGGCCACTATGTCTTTGTTGATTCTCTGTTTGGATGACCGATCTAGAACCGTCAGCGGTGTATTGAGGTCTCCAAGTATGATTGTATTTTTGTCAGTTTTTGTTTTAAGATCAATAAGTAGCTGTCTTATATATTTTGGTGCTCCTTGGTTTGGTGCATATATATTAAGAATTGTTATGTCTTCTTGATTCAGTGTCCCCTTAGCCATTATGAAATGGCCATTTTTGTCTCTAAGTACTTTTCCTGTCTTGTAGTCAGCATTATCCGATATGAGTATTGCTACACCTGCTTTTTTTTGGATGTTATTTGCTTGGAGTATTGTTTTCCAGCCTTTCACTTTGAATTTGTTTTTATCCTTGTTACTTAGATGAGTTTCCTGTAGGCAGCATACAGTTGGATTTTCTTTTTTAATCCATTCTGCTACTCTGTGCCTTTTTATTGGTGAGTTTAATCCATTTACATTTAGTGTAATTATTGATACTTGTGAGTTCCCTATTGCCATTTTATATCTTGCTTTATGTTAGTTTTGTGTCTTGTTTGATCCTTCTCTTTCGTTTTTCTATCTTTTGTTTTTATTTGGTTGTATTCCATACATCTTTCCTCTGTTGCTATCTTTTTTATCTCATGTGCTTCTGTGGTGGTTTTTTCAATGGTGGTTACCTTTGAGTAATGAAAAGGGTCCCTACCCTGTTCATTGTAGCGAACTATTTTGTGAGTACTTTTGCACTCCATCGTCCTTTGCTACTGTTAAT
The DNA here is from genome assembly GCF_036850765.1 of Saccopteryx bilineata. Taxonomy (NCBI): domain Eukaryota; kingdom Metazoa; phylum Chordata; class Mammalia; order Chiroptera; family Emballonuridae; genus Saccopteryx; species Saccopteryx bilineata. The sequence goes on from NC_089490.1 coordinate 104,905,579, forward strand.
CTCCGTCTTCTCCCCCTCTTTCTTTTTGTTGTTGTCACAGTTTAAATTTGGTTTTATTGTGTTCTTCTTGGAGCTTTTACTTGTGGCTCTGTTTTTTTTTTGTTCTTTGTATCTGATTGGAGAACCCCCTTTAGTAATTCCTGGAGTGGGGGTTTTCTGATGATAAATTCCCTCATCTTTTCTGTATCTGTGAATGTTTTTATTTCTCCTTCGTATTTGAAGGATAGCTTTGATGGGTATAGTATTCGTGGCTGAAAGTTCCTCTCTTTTAGGACTTTAAATATTGAGGTCCACTCTCTTCTAGCTTGTAGAGTTTCTGCTGAGAAATCTGATGATAATCTAATGGGCCTTCCTTTATATGTTGTATTCTTCTTTTCCCTGGCTGCCTTGAGAATTTTTTCTTTGCTGTTGGTTTGTGTCAATTTCATTATGATATGCCTTGGAGTAGGTTTGTTGGGGTTAAGAAAACTTGGAGTTCTGTTTGCTTCTTGAACTTGAGGCTTTAGTTCTTTCCACAGGCTTGGGAAGTTCTCATCAATTATTTGTTTAAGTATGTTCTCCATTCCATTTTCTCTCTCTTCTCCCTCTGATATACCTATTATTCTTATGTTATTCTTTTTGATGGAGTCAGATAATTCTTGTAGGGCTATCTCATTTTTTTTAATTTTTGAGTCTCTTTCTTCTTCTCTCTGTTGTGCCTCAAGTTGCTTGTCTTCTATTTCACTAATCCTCTCTTCTATCTGACCTGTTCTATTAGCTAAGCTTGTTACTTCGTTTTTCAGCTCGTTAATTGAGTTTTTCATCTCTGTTTGATTTGTTTTTATAGTTTCAATTTCCTTGGACATATATTCTTTGTGTTCATGGAGTTGTTTTCTGAGCTCCCTATATTGCCTTTCTGTGTTTTCTTCTATATCTCGGAGGATTTTTAGGATTTCTATCTTGAATTCTCTGTCATTTAGCTCCAAGGTTTCCAATATATTAAATTTTTTCTCCATAGATTTTTCCTCATCTAGCTGTGTTACCTCTCTTTCTTTTGTACCCATGATATTCGATTTTCTCTTCCTTAATGGCATCTGAGGGTGGTTTTGTTGATAGTATTAATGAGATTTAATAAAGAATAAAAAGTTAAAAAAAATAATAATAAAAAAATAACAAATCGAAAAGAGTTGTTTTTTTTAAAAAAATTAATAATGAAATAAAGAAAAATAAAATAAAATAAAAATTTTTAAAAAAAGGAAATTATTCCCCCCCTCTTTTTTTCCTCTCCTCTCCTCTCCCCTCTTTCTTGAGAAAATCTTGTGGTGGACTGTGAGTTATAACAAACAATGCCTGTGATGGAGGGCCTGAATTGGGGAAAAGTAATAAAGGGGCAAAAAAGAGAGAAAGAAAAAAAAAAAAAAGGAAAAGAAAAAAAAAAAAGAGCGTATGGACCCACAAAAAACAAATAAGGAAAAAATTTGGGTCAAGAATAAAATGATTTGCTTTTAGGTGTTGGTTTTCTAAGAGTTATGATGAGAGGAATAAGAGGAAAATGGAAAAATGGGGGGACAAATTAAAAACTTACTATTGTATTTAGTGGAACAAGAACTAGATAATATGGAGAGCCAGGGATGGGAGCACTGCTAGTGAGTTAAAAAGGTGAAGTAAAAACCCCCCAAAATGCCACAAACATAGGTTTGAGTCCCAGATAAGATAATTTGTTTGTTATTGAGGTTTGAATGAGAGGAGATGTAAAGGAGAAAGGAAGAAACTAATATAGAGGGAGAAAAGAAAGAGAGAGAGAGAAAAAAAGAGGGAACCACTAAAAGAAGAAAAAAGAAAGGAGAGAGAGAGAAAGAGTTAAGGGTTTTGAAGTGCAACCCTCATAGAGAGAAAGGAAGAGAAGAGAAATGATAATGGGAGATGTAACACTTATGGGTAGTGTAGTTCAAGGAGAGGAGAGAGTAAGACCGGTAGAGAGTTAATCGGCCAAATTGGAGGAGGAAAAAAAAGTCTCAAGAATGAAGATAAGAGAAATGAACAAATATAATAAAATGGGATAGGTTATAAAGTCTGCAGATTATTCTTGATTTTGAGAGGTTATCTTCTTGCTTTTTCTTTTCTCTCCCTCTTCCTGGTCGGTGACTCTGTACCCCGGGTTCTGCCCCTTTGGCACGCTCAGGTAGAGGTTTGCAGTTGATAAGTCTCTATGGCAATGTCATGTATTATGCTTTATTCTCGTTGGGAGTTGAGGCTCATTAGCATTTATAGGCTCCGACAGTGAGAGAGTCCGTGTTCCTGGAGCCTTTCTCCTAGTCTTTCCTTCCTCAATTAGTAGCCTGATAGTCCAGGTATGGGGTTGCTGCTGCCTCTGCCTGGATAGTAAGAGGCTCAAATTGCTGGCAACTCCCCACTCTATTTCCACTCAGCACAGGGCTCTGGGTAAGGCTCAGTCAGTCAGAGCTGCTAGCATAATCAGGCGGGCTTTCCGCCCACTCAAAGACCACTGGCTCTGCCACTCTGTCCGGTAACACAAGCGGGCGCCCACTTCCGGGGCGCTTGGAGGAAACTCTCACTCACTGTCTGCAACCAGGATATCCGGCCAGCAGTCTCACGCTCTGAGTGAAACCCCCAACCGCAGGGAAAAGTTGCAGCGTTGGAATTGAGTCTCGCTCCGTCCCCGTGTGCGGCTTTTGCAAGGCGCTGGGGCGGCCCGAGATTCCGCTTTGGCCCACACAAAGGCCCCTGACTCTGCCCCTCTGTGCGATAACACGGGCGCGCACTGCCGAGGCACTCGGAGGAATCGCTCACTCCTTATCTGCGCGCGCACACCAGGATATGAGGCCGGCCGCGGTTCCCTCTGAGTAAAACCCTCACCAGCACGGAAAATCTCCACCGTTGGAAGTAGTTCTCACTCCCTCCCGTGCGTGGCTTTCCCAGGGCGCTGGGGCTGCCCAGAGACTCTGCCCTCAGCCCACAGAAAGGCCTCTGACCCTGCCTCTCCGTGGGGCAACACGGGCACCCACTTCCGCGGCTTAGGAAGAAATCTCTCTTCCACTAACTGCGCACCGACCAGGAGACCGGGTAAAATGGCCGCTCCGCTTGTCTTTCTTTGTTTGGGTTTGGCGCGAGTGTTAGCTTGTATTGCCCGGGTTGCCACAGGATCAGATTTTCCTCGGCTTGGATCTCTGAGCCACAGCCTGGTTCGGCCGTTTTTGCTGCGGCGGCCTGGATCTATTCACCCCCTTTTCCCGCCTCAGTTTCTATATTCACAGTTACCAGAGAAAGCCGCCCTGTTTAGGTTAGTGAGGAAGGCGGAGCATTTCTTACTCCCTATTTCCTTCGTGGTTTGGTTATATATTTAGCCAATTTTTCACTCAATCATACCTTTGGGTGTATTGCGAAGAATCTGGAAGCTCCAAGTATAGGTTTTTCTGTTTCTGGTTGAAGATCTTGTTGAGTTTTGGGGGAGATTTATCGGTATCGCTTCCTACTCCGCCATTCCTCTGACGTCATCCTAGATTGTCAAATTTTTAAAAAATGAGAATAGCCAACACAATAGCTATGCAGTGTGAATAAATCAAAATTATATCTAATTTTTGTCAGATCAGCAAAAAATATATTTTTGGTGCACTGTAGAATTTTGGCAATTAATTTATGTGTACCATGAGATTTAAAAAATTGAAAAACATTGACCTAGAGAGTAAGCATCCTAATAGGATATAGGATGTCTCCAACACAACAGTACTAGTTCCTGGAACCCAATAAATACTCATTAAATAAAATGATGAGAAATGTTTTATACTTCATACTTTTTTCCTTTGTTTCAGGATAATCATATAATTGATGAAAGCAAGTTCTTCTTTATAGAAATATTATAGCTAATAAATGCAGAAGGAATAACAGAATTGGGCAATTATCTTTTATTCCTTATTGCAAAAAATGAATTTAGCCTATGATTACAAGTGGATACTAAAATTATTAGGAAATGGTCGATGGGGAATTTACAATGAAAAAAGATTATTTTAACACCACCTGTATTCCTTGATCTATCTTAAGATATTTAAAAAGAAGATGGTGAGATAGTATGTAATACGATGCAATAAGGATGGCATAGCACTAACTCTGAAGAATCTTCCCTAGAAACTTTGTAATGATGTCTAACTGAACCTCTAGATCAGGGGTCAGGAATCTATGGCTCACGAGCCAGATGTGGCTCTTTTGATGGCTGCATCTGGTTCACAGACAAATCTTTAATAAAAATAATAATAACGTTAAAAATATAAAACATTCTCATGTATTACAATACATTCATTTCTTATCGCTTATGTTCATGGTTGTGGGTGGCTGGAGCCAATCACAGCTGTCCTCCGGGACAACACCAAATTTTTATTGGATAATGTGTAATGTACATGGGTTGTTGTATGGCTCTCACAGAATTACATTTTAAAATATGTGGCGTTCATGATTCTCTCAGCCAAAAAGTTTCCCGACCCCTGCTCTAGATCTAACTACCTGTTTACAAAAATATAGAAGAGAGCAGAACACATTAAAAGGCACATCAGTAAAGCAATCAACAAGATCCAGAGTGTGAGACATTTCACCAAAAAATGACCCATTTTCACTAACAAAACTGTAACGTGGGTAGGAGAGAAGAGAAATAGCAGAGTGTCACAAAATTAAAGTGAACTTAAGAAACATATGCAACATGTACAATTTGTTCACATCTTGATTCAATTCTACCAAATGTAAAAATGGCATTTTTTGAGACAATCTGAGAAAAAGAAATGTGGACTCACACTGAATTGTATTGATGAATTATTATATAATAATTGCATAGTCAGTATGTAAAAATATGGACAGATATAAATGATAGATATCCTTACCAACTAATGACGCATAATGAATAATTTATGGATAAATGGAATGATGTTTGAGAATTTACATAATAATTTTTAAACTAACTTGATTCTTATAAAAACTCCATAAAAGAGGGCAGTTGTTGTTGTTGTTGTTTTTAAGATGAAGATATTGGGAACCCAATTCTCTTGACTAAGAGGCTGGCCAAGGTTACTGTCAGGAAATGGCAGGCTCTGCTTTTAACTGCTACTCCACTGCACATGGGTATTTCACTTCAGACCCCTCACTCCAACATCAGGGATAAAGACATAAATTTTAAATTATCACTTATTCGAATGTAATAAATTACCATGTATTCTAGCTGGGTATTTTATATGCACTATTTCATTTGATCTTCACCACAAAACCATGAAGTCTGAGTTACTGGAAAGACCCATTGTGCAGATAATCTGGAGCTCAAAGAGGTTATGTAATTTGCCCAAAATGGAGTAAGATTCAAACCCAGGTCTGTCTGTCTGCACTTCAGATAAGGAATGCAGGTCCTAGGCCATGGAGCTGAGTCAGCGTGGCAATCACTGCACACTGCAACTTCCTCCTGGTGAGTTGCAACATATGTTGGTGTTGCCAAAGTTGTGAAATTTTGACCACAGACCTTTTTTATTATTTAAAATCTATTAATCTAACCTGTGCCCACAGAGCACACCTTGAAAAATGCTCCATTGCTCTATGCTAGCAGTGGGTGAAATCTTACTATTTCTCCACCATTTTTTTAATTTGGAAATATTAATGCAAACTATTAAATGGGAAAATAATAAATCTATTTTTTTAGGATGTGGTTGACTGTATGTGACCATCATCATTTTTCATTAATAAGCAACTATCTGTTTCAAAAGCAATATTATTTCCTCCCAACATTATTGGTATATTCTTCCATATAATCAGAATTGTGGGTATGGTTCACATATGTATATTATTATGCCTACTAATTTATGTATGACTATATATATTTTTCATTCAGATCAAACACATATTTAAAATTTTTTAAATAATATAGTTAAGTCATAGAAAAGACTATCTCAGGTAATGTAACAGGAAAAGTATTATTTTATTCTTGATATTAATTTTAGATAAAACAGAATTTCAAGGCAAAAGACATTTAAAGGAAAAAAGGAAAATTCTGATATTGTGAAAAGAATCAATCATTTAAGAAGGTATGATAGCATAATATAGGAGCATGTACATATATATCAAAAACTAATAGAGAAGAAAAGAACTTACTTACTTGTGTAATTGAAATACCCATAAGGAAAAATGCCGCGGACCAGCGCAGCTCCTAATAACAGTGCAGAATTGAGGAAACACACTTTGTCAGAACAAAACCGATGGGACCGAGAGGACTCCTCAAACTGCCTGGCAGTATCTGAGTGCCCCACAGCCCCAGTTCGCTTTATTATATAGACCTATGCAAATCAAGGTCCCTGATACAAAGTTGCACATCAAAGGCTAAGACAAGAACTGTCCCAAGGCAAAAACAGGATACATTAGTGAAATTTACAAACATCTGAAACAAACAAAGAGTCAGAGGAAGGGCATGTATATTGCTTCCTGCAACCCAAGGAAGGAAGTGGAGTGGGTGCAAATACTCAGCATCAAAGCCAAATATAGAGATGGAGGGGGGAGAACTTAGCCCCCTGCCAAGCCTCGAATCTATAATGGCTTTTTGCCATTAACGGTCCACAACATATCCCCCTTTTCTTTTTAATTTGTGTGCTGATATTTGCACTCATCTGATTTTCTAATTTGGAGACAGACATAAAAAATACAGAACAAACACAAAATTAGTATAGCCAATGCTAACAGATACCCAAAACAAATATACTAATACATCACAGTGATTAAAGCCTTTAAGCAAACTCTTTAAGCTAATAATACAACAAGAATCTATAAAAGAGTAATGTCCTTAAAGTGTTCACCAAGTCCAAGTTGGCACCAACATCATTCCAAATCTCTGCAAATGCAACCCAACCCCAGTTCAGTCCATCAAAAACTGTCACAGGAGCAGGAGTCCAGGAAAAGTCCACATTCAGGAGAAGTCCACATGGCACTGGAATTGCCATCACACTTCCACACTCTACAGTTAGCTTCAAAGTCCCAATGACCGCTGCTCCCAGCTGGCAATGACCCAGGTAGACTGGAAAAACCATCCACAGCACGCACAAAGACGGAGCTTCCGTTTTCTTTAAACTGGAAAGATGAACCCAGGGGTCCTATACTGGAGCTTTACAGCCATGGGGTGGTGAGGAGAACCTTGGGATACACTAAGTTGGGTGGCAGAGGTAAATTTGTAAGTTGGCAAAAAAAAAAGGAAAAAAGGAGCTCTAAATTAGGAGTAGGTTCTAGCCTAAAATATGAGTGGGCCATTGAGGCAGGAGGAATAAAGGAAAGACTATATATTAAACAAAGCAGCAGAAAACAGAACTATCAATACCCACAAGAGATCTTCAAGGGAAGAATAAAAAACCTGAATATTCAGACAAGACATAGTTAAATGGCCCTTGTGTAAATGAGACCAGTCTACTGGCTACTTGGAAGAAATACCCCAGGCTCGTCCACAGTGTCGTAGATGGGGCCGATGGCCCTGGGCACCTTTTAGCCTTCAGTGGCAAATCCCAGTATTCTGGGCAAGGTTAGGTCACAGGTGGCTGGAGTAGGGCTGGAAGAGACTGGACCCTCCCTTAGAGGAGTGAGGGGGAAGCCTATCTTCCAGTGTGTCCCTTCTTCCTCACAGCAAAGGCATGTAAGCCTGGCAGACTTTGGCTCAAATGACCATCCTTTCCACTATTGAAGCAGGGCCCTGATGAAGTTCCAGTTGGAGCATTGGAGTCTCTGAGGGCGTATGCCAAGAGCTAGTATTTTACCTGATCTCCTTTGGGCTTTTTCAGCCTCTTGGTACCTTAAAAGCCATGCTCAGAAGATCTTGCTGAGGGGCTTGAGAGTCCCTATCTGCCTATATATCTGGAGCTATTTGGAAAAACAAAACAGTGTTATTATCTGGAATCAAATTAAAAAAAGGTGGTAGTAGTTTGCAAGACAAAAAAAAATTGGCATCTCTTGTACATCAGCATTCAAAAGAAACTGAAGTAAAAAGCATGATAGGGTAGACCTGCAGGAGCTCCAGGACATGACTCCCCCTCCTTTCTTATTATTTACAATTGAATCTTCAAGCAAATGTTAAGCACATTTTACAATATTTTGACTTCAAATATTGCAAGAAATTCTTGACTTTGTTAACTTTCAACAAAAACAGAGCAAATGCACCTTCAAACAACATTCCCACACTTATCAAAACACCCCCTTAATATTAATTAATAGGCACCTTAAAGAGTACATATCAATACTGAAAAATCCCAGTGTGATCTTCATTATTCTCCTATAGTAAAAAAAATCTTTACACTTTCATTAAGTAAATCTATGCTGCTTCAAGCCTTTCACTTGCAGCCTGGAGCAGCCTGGCCAAACCAGCAAGTTTTTTGGATCCAAAATGAGCGTGCTTTACTTATTCCAAACAAAATCATATCCATGTAGGGAAATGAAATTATCCCCATTTTGTTTTCAATACTACAGCCGGCACTTCCAAAACTATTATCATCATTACTTTTCATGTAAGAACTTAATTCAGGCCTTATAAACAAAAACACTTAGACATTAAACAAAGACTTCACATACAATCACACAAATCAAGAGTGAAACCCGGGGTTTTAGAGATTAAACTATGGCCTGCTTGATCTTAAGTAGGGCTACCTTAATAGGAACGTAATAAGGATATATACTAAACAGAGATCTCTCTTGAAAAAATCTCAAGACAACCGTATGAGATTTCTGTTCGGTAACACCCAAAGCAGGCCCTCCTTTCTCCCTCTTTTCAGGCAATGGAGCAGGAAAGAAATAAAATGATCTAAAACATTAAAAAAATTTAGATAATAATAATTGAGAAAGGGAAGAGAGTATAGTAAAATAAGTCTCATTTAATTGTTCTTGTGAAATGAGTCTCTCATCTAGAATCATGGTGTCTCACCAGTCATTCAGGGATCCACCGAGGAGCTTCAGCAGACCTATGAAAAACACACACATATCCTCGGCCCCATAAGAGAAAAGGGTCTGGCCCTTGCCAGATTCCTGTGAGTGGGTCCCTCCATTGCACTTCAGGGAAGGCTTTCCTTGGAGGGTTTCAGAGTCTCTCTGCTGCTGAATGACCCTATACATCAGTATTCAAAAAATTTAAAGTAAAAAGAGCATGACAAAGATTTGCAGGAGTTTCCTAATACTTAAGTTGCTATTTGGCTCCTAACTCTGAACACACCTCACAATGCACTAGCCAAATCAGTAAGACTTAAGGATCTACATTCTATTCTATTTAAATTTAAATGAGCGCTCCTTACAAGTTCTAAAAACATTTTATTTTTTCTAAATATTAGAGCCAGCATTTCCAATTTTTGCATGCAAAAACAAACTTAATTCAGGCCTTAAAAACAGACACATTTTGACAACATTAAACAAAGACTAAACAAGACAAGAATTAGATGAACCAGACAAACCAGAGAGAAACCCAGGATTTCAGAGCACATCCAGATTAGAAAGATGCCTGCCTGATATTAGTCAGGGCATTTTCTGACAGAGGGACTGAAGGATGTGACTAAACAAAATCTCCCCGAGAAAATTTGCTCTCGGCAGCTGCTGGGATAGTTCCTATAGTCAGATCCAACACAGGTCCCCCACCTCAACCTCCAGGCAAAGAACAAGAATAGAAACAAAATGATAGTTCAGAAGATCATAGTTAAAACATTAAAGAAAATCAGACCATGACAGAAAAAGCTGTAATTTTCCTAATACCTTAGTCTCCTATCCATTCTCAAATTCTATATTCGCTGTAACTGGTGGCTCAGGTTGACTATGCTGAGATTTTTCTCCTACCTCAACAGCCCCTTCATGAAAGTCCAACTTCCACAGCAAATAATCACCCCCAGAGAGACAAGCACAAGCAATCACCTTCCATTTGGGGGAAGAGCCTTTGCCCTAATAGTATCTAATAAACCAAGTAAAAAAGGGGCAGTAGGCCCATACTGAACACAAACAAGTTTAAGCTCTTTCAGAGTTTTAAAAGGTACAGGTTCATGTTCTCACACTAGTCTCCCCATATCATCCTGTATTTCTACCACAGGAAAATGGGTAAAACCATCATTTATTGTTTCCCTTACATTTCAAGCCTGGTAATCAGCCTGATAAGGGAACGGAGGAACAGAGGGTTGAATGTAGGAAGGAGCTGAGGGCAGCGGAGGCCCCACGGCTAAGGCAGCCATAGCCACGGATTTTTCATCCCCCTGTCATCCTCAGTCTCCAAATTATCTTTGTATTCACATCCCTCTGTTTCCAGCTCACCCTGATACTCTTCAGACAATAATTTGTCTTCATATGGAAACATTCCTACATAAAGGTCCCTTACTTTTGACCCTATCTGTCCCATATTTCTTTACTCTCAACTACACTTTCCCCAAAATCTTTCTTAACTCACTGTGTGCACTTCACTTTGGAGAGTTCCATCACCTTCCTTCAGTTTTAGTTTCCTCATACTGATACTCAAGTCCCTGTTCGGGTGCCACTTGCCATGGACCAGCGCAGCTCCTAATAACTGATTTCTTTCTCAATTCCTCAACAGAATTGAGGAAACACACTTTGTCAGAACAAAACCAATGGGACCGAGAGGACTCCTCAAACTGCCTGGCAGTATCTGAGTGCTCCACAGCCCCAGTTCGCTTTATTATATAGACCTATGCAAATCAAGGTCCCTGATACAAAGTTGCACATCAAAGGCTAAGACAGGAACTCTCCCAAGGCAAAAACAGGATACATTAGTGAAATTTACAAACATCTGAAACAAACAAAGAGTCAGAGGAAGGGCATGTATATTGCTTCCTGCAACCCAAGGAAGGAAGTGGAGTGGGTGCAAATACTCAGCATCAAAGCCAAATATGGAGATGGGGGGGAGAACTTAGCCCCCTGCCAAGCCTCGAATCTATAATGGCTTTTTGCCATTAACGGTCCACAACAGAAAAACTCACCAATACAAAACATAGATTAATCTTCTCAACAGAAATAAATGAATTGGGAGTGATGTCAGAGAAATGGTGCCACGAGGAGTGCTCCTGATACCTCTCCCTGTAACTTCAAAAATTTCAACAACTAGAGACAGAAAAACCATCTCAGGAGCATCTGAAATACACATGCATCAAACAAAGTTAAAATTGGGTGAAAAGGTGGCTGAATACATAACCCACTCTGAAGGAAATAAGATGGAGAATGGAGTATTCCACTTTCCTCACTGACCTCAGCAAGGGCTGCTTTCACTTGGAACTCAAGAGAGAAAGCAAGGGCTGAGGGTGCAGAAAAAGCTGGGCTAAGGCAGAGACGTTCAAGCAGAGGAGAAAGTGTGCCTGTGGCTCAGCCCACATGGAGCTAATGCCAGTGGCAGACCCCAACAGAGGTGGGAGAGCAGTTGCCTTGTTTACTCCCAGTATCATGGTTGGCGAGCATGGGCAGTGTGCAAGTGGATCCACCTGGCACTTTGGGTGTGGGTGCCCGCATTCCCAGACAGAGGGGCTGGGTCGGAGACTGTCATTAGTGACCCTCTGGGTGGGCTATGACCGGAGTTTCTGAATAATCCCAGCTTCCCAAACAACAGTGTGTGGGAAGTGCATTAAAGCCAGCTTCCTTACACCCAGACCTGTCTGGGCGCAGAACCTCTGCCATCCATACAGGCTAACCAAGCACACTACTGGAGGAGAGAATTGCAGAAGTGGTGGGGGGAAGGACACGCAGGCAGCTTGCAGTCAACCTCCGGAGAGCAGACCTGCAGAGTGCTGAGGCATACTAGACATGCCCAGAGGCTCATAGAAAGACACCTGAAAGGCAATCAACCCCCACCCTGCCTGATTACGCTGGCAGCTTTGGCTGGCAAAGCCTTATCCAGAATCCTCCATTAAGTGGGGATAGAGGGGGAATTTGGCAGCTCTTAGAGCCTCTTGCTCTTCAGGTAGTGGCTGGGACAACTTCACAGCTGGGTCCCCAGGCTGCTGGTTCAGAAAGGAGAGATTTGGGGAGAGGGTCTGGGAAAACGGACTGTCCCATTGTCAGAGCCTGCAAACAATACCAAGCCCTGCTTACCAACGGAACTGAGGCCTAGTTTATGCCATCATCAGAGTGACACAACAGCACATCTCTGTCTAAGAGTGCCACAGGGGCAGAACCTGGGGTACAGCACCACCAGCCAAAAAGAGAGAGACAAAGAAAAAAAAGAAGATAACTTCTGAAAACTAGGAAAAATCCACAGTCTTTTTAATTTTTTCCATTTTTTCCCTGTATTTTTTTATCTCTTTTTTTTTGCTTCTACCTTGGTTATTTTATCCTCTTTCTGTTTTATTCTTTTCTTTTCATTTTGAATGTTATTACCAATAGGTGTTACATTTTCCATTCTTTATTTTTTTCTCTATGAGTGTTACATTGCAAAAAACTTAACTCAATTTTTTTTCTCTCTCTCTTTTTGTTTCTTCTTTTGTCTTTCACTTTTTCTCTCATTCAAATCTCACCCACAAACAAATTATTTTATTCTGAATTCAAATTTTTTCTTTGTGGCATTTTGTGTGCTTTTATTTGACTTTTTATCTCTTTAGCATTTCCCCCAACTCCAACTCTCCATTCTATAGTTTTTGTGCCACTTAATACAATAGAATTTTCATTTTTCACTGTATTTCTTTTCTCTTACACTATTTCTCTCACTTGACCATGATTTACAAACAAATTACTTTATTCTTGATCCAAATTTTTTCCTTGTGGCATTTTGTGGGTTCTTGCCTCATTTTTTGCCTCTTTGTCACTCCCCCCAATCCAAGGCCCTCTGTTTTACATATTTTTGTTACACTAGCACAATAAAATTTTCAGTTTTTCATTGCATTTTCTCAAAAAAAATTTTTTTATCAACTCTTATTAGTGTTATTAACAATAGCATTCTCAAATGACATTAAAGAAAAAGAAATAAAATATGGATACAAAAGACAGTGATGTAGCTCAGATACATGAGGAAAAATCTATAGAAAAAATTTCAATAGATTAGAAACCTTACAGTTAAATGACAAAGAATTTGAAATTGAAGTCCTAAAAATACTCAGGGATATACAAGAAATCACAGAAAGGCAATTTAGGGGGCTCAAAAAACAATTCAATAGACAGAAATAATACTTCACCAAGGAAATTGGAACTATGAAAACGAATCAAAGAGAGATGAAAAACTCAATTCATGAACTGAAAAACAAAGTAACAAGCTTGGCCAATAGAACAGTCCAGATAGAGAAGATAATTAGTGACATAGAAGACAGGCAACTAGAGGTACTACAGAGAGAAGAGGAAAGAGACTCAAGAATTAAAAAAATGAAATAGCCCTACAGGAATTGTCTGACTCCATCAGAAAGAGCAACATAAGAATAATGAGTATATCAGAAGGAGAAGAAAGAGAAAATGGAATGGAGAACATATTCAAACAAATAATAGACAAGAACTTCCCAAGCTTGTGAAAAGAAATAAAACTTCGAATTCAAGAAGCAAACAGAACACTGAGTTATCTTAACCCTAACAAGCCTACTCCAAGGCACATCATAATGAAACTGGCACAAACCAATGACAAAAAAGATATTCTCAAGGCAGCCAGGGGAAAAAAGAATACAACATATAAAGGAAGGCCCATTAGATTATCAACAAATTTCTCAGCAGAAACTCTACAAGCTAGAATATTTAAAGTTCTGAAAGAGAGGAACTTCCAGCCAAGAATACTATACCCATCAAAGCTATCCTTCAAATATGAAGGAGAAATAAAAACATTCACAGATACAGAAAAGATGAGGGAATTTATCACCAGAAAACACCCACTTCAGGAAATACTAAAGGAGGTTTTCCGATCAGACACAAAGAACAAAACAAAACAAAACTACAAGTAAAAGCTCCATCAAGATCACAATAAAAACAAGATAAATCTGTGACAAAGAAACAAAAAAGGGGAGAGGACAAAGATTAACAGTAGCAAAGGAGGATAGAGTGCAGAAGCACTCATGAGATAATGTACTACAATGAACATGATATGTATACTTTCCATTACTTAATGGTAACCACCCCTGAAAACACCAACACAGAAGTACATGGCTTGAAAAAAGAAATATAGATTACAACCAAACAAAAACAAATAATGTAAAAATAAAAGTGAAGAACCAAACAAGATACAAAACTATCAGAAAGAATATATAAAATGGCAATAGGAAATCATCAAATATCAACAATTACACTAAACATAAATGGATTGAACTCACTAATAAAAAGACACAGAGTAGCAGAATGGATTAAAAAGAAAAATCCAACTGTTTTCTGACTATAAGAAACACATCTAAGCTACAAGGATAAAAACAAATTCAAAGAGAAAGGCTGGAAAACAATACTTCACACAAATAACATCCAAAAAAAGCAGGTGTAGCAATACTCATATCTAACAATGCTGACTACATAATCAGAGACAAAAATGGTCATTTCATAATGATAAAAGGGACATTGAATCAAGAAGACATAACACTTCTTAATATATATATGCACCAAACCAAGGAGCACCAAAATACATAAGACAGCTACTGACTGACCTAAAAACAAAAACCAACAAAAATACAATTATACTTGGAGACCTCAATACACTGCTGATGGCTCTAGATTGTTCATCGAAACAGAAATCAATAAATAAATATTGGCTTTAAATGAAACACTAGAAAAAATTGGATATGATAGACATCTACAGGACATTTCATCCCAAAGTGCCAAAGTATACATTTTTCTGTAGTGAACATGGAACATTCTCAAGAATTGACCATATATTGGGCCACAGAATAACATCAACAAATTCAGAAAGATTGAAATTATACCAAGCATATTTTCTGATCATAAAACCTTAAAACTAGAATTCAGCTGCATAAAAGAGGTAAACAAACACACAGAAATGTGAAACCCAAACAACATACTTTTAAAAAAATAAGTGTGTCAAAGAAGAAATATGTGCAGAGATTAAAAGATACATACAAGCAAACGAAAATAACAAAACAACATATCAGAATCTCTAGGACGCAGCAAAAGCAGTAATAAGAGGGAAGTTGATATCACTACAAGTCTATATGAACAAACAAGAGAGAACCCAATTAAACCACTTAACTTCACATCTTAAGAAACTAGAAAAAAGAAGAACAAAGACAACCCAAAACCAGCAGAAGAAAGAAAATAATAAAAATCAGAGAAGAAATAAACTAAATAGAGAACAGAAAAACTATAGAAAAAATTAATAAAACAAGGAGCTGTTTCTTTGAAAAGATCAACAAAATTGACAAACCCTTGGCAAGATTTCACCAAGGAAAAAAGAGAAAGGACTCATATAAACAAAATCCAAAATGAAAGAGGAGAAATCACCACAGATATCATAGGTATACAAAGAATTATTGTAGAGTACTATGAAAAACTATATACCGCCTGACCTGTGGTGGCGCAGTGGATAAAGCATCGACCTGGAAATGCTGAGGTCGCCGGTTCAAAACCCTGGGCTTGCCTGGTCAAGGCACATATGGGAGTTGATGCTTCCAGCTCCTCCCCCCTGTCTCTCTCTCTCTCTCTCTCTCTCTCTCTCTCTCCTCTCTAAAATGAATAAATAAAAAAAAAATTAAATCCAACAAAAAAAAAAAAAGAAAAACTATATACCATCAAATTTAAAAATATAGAAGAAATAGACAAATTTCTAGAACAATACAATCTTCCTAGACTGAGTCATGAAGAAGCAGAAAGTCTAAATAGACCCATAAGCAGAAAGGAAATAGAAACAACTAATAAAAACCTCCCCAAATATAAAATTCAAGGTCCAGATGGCTATACTAGTGAATTCTATCAATCATTCAAAGAAGACTTGGTTCCTATTCTACTCAAAGTCTTCCAAAAAACTGAAGAAGAAGCAATACTGCCAAGCACATTTTATGGGGCCAACATAACCCTCATACCAAACCCGGCAAGGAAAACACAAAAAAAGAAAACTACAGACCAATCTCTCTAATGAATACAGATGCTAAAATACTAAACAAAATACCGGCAAATCGAATACAACAACACATTTAAAAAATAATTCATTATGATCAAGTGAGATTCATCCCAGAATCACAAGGATGGTTCAACATACATAAAACGGTTAACGTAATACACCATATCAACAAAATAAAGAACAGAAACCATATGATCTTATCAATAGATCCAGAAAAGGCATTCAATAAAATACAACACAATTTTATGTTTAAAACACTTAACAAAATGGGTATAGAAGGAAAATATCTCAACATAATAAAGTCCATCTATGATAAACCATCAGCTAACATTATATTAAATGGCATAAAACTAAGGGCCTTTCCCCTAAAATCAGGAACTAGACAAGGTTGTCCACTCTCTCCACTCTTATTCAACATAGTGCTGGAAGTTCTAACCAGACCAATCAGACAAGAGAAAGAAATAAAAGGCATTCATATTGGGAAAGAAGAAGTAAAGGTTTCACTTTTTGCAGATGATATGATCCTATCACTCCACAAAAAGACTACTAGAAACAATAAACCAATACAGTAAGGTTGCAGGATACAAAATTAATATACAAAAGTCCATTGCCTTCCTATATGCCAACAATGAAACATCAGAAAACAAGCTCAAAAAAACAATCCTCGCCCTGGCCGGTTGGCTCAGTGGTAGAGCGTCGACCTGGCATGCAGAAGTTCCGGGTTTGATTCCCGGCCAAGGAACACAGGAGAAGCGCCCATCTGCTTCTCCACCCCTCCCCCTCTCCTTCCTCTCTGTCTCTCTCTTCCCCTCCCACAGCCGAGGCTCCATTGGAGCAAAGATGGCCCGGGTGCTGGGGATAGCTCCTTGGCCTCTGCCCCAGGCACTGGAGTGGCTCTGGTCACGACAGAGTGACGCCCCGGAGGGGCAGAGTATCATCCCCTGGTGGGCAGAGCGTCGCCCCTGGTGGGCGTGCCGGATGGATCCCGGTCGGGCACATGTGGGAGTCTGTCTGACTGTCTCTCCCCGTTTCCAGCTTCAGAAAAATACAAAAAAAGAAAAAAAAACAATCCCCTTTATGGTTGCCACAAAAAAATAAAATACCTAGGAATAAACATAACAAAGAATGTAAAGGACCTATATAATGAAAACTACAAAGCATTGTTAAGGGAAATCGAAAAAGATATAATGAAATGGGAAAATATTTCTTGTTCTTGGATAGGAAGAATAAATATAGTCAAAGTGACTATATTACCCAAAGCAATTTACAAATTTAATGCAATTCCCATCAAAATTCCAATGTCATTTTTTAAAGAAATGGAACAAAAAGTCATCAGGTTTATATGAAACTATAAAAAACTCCGAATAGCCAGAGCACTCCTAAGGAAAAAGAACAAAGCTGGAACAGGAAGATGGCAGTGGAATAAGCAGACACACAGACACCCAGCTCTCACCACCAAACTGGAATACAAATCAATTTAGGAAAAATCAGTGTGAAAAACCAACTCTGGACTATAAGAACAGCTCTCAAAAACCAAGGAGCAAAGAAGAAGCCACAACAAACCTGGTAGGGAGCGCCTGAATCTCCCCTGCTTACAGGAACGGAGGGGGGGGTGAGGCTGAGAGCCCAGAGGGGCTTTCATTCCAGGGAAAAGAGCAGAAAATACTGCTCACAGCCACTTGCCTGGCAACCAGGGAGTGAGGTGTGTTGAAAAGACCAAGTTTATCTCCCAAGTCGAGAAAGACCAAGTTTATCTCCCAAGTGGACAGGAGAGAGAGAGGGACAGACTGTGAGGGGAAAAGGAATGCAGGAGATGACCTAAAAAGCTGACTCATCCGTGCAGGAGGCAGCCTTAGCTGGGGGAGGGACTGATCCTTCCACAAAACAGAAGACTGAATTGCTTCCGGATCACAGGTCTCCAGACATCTCTCCAGCTCCAATTAGTGCAACAACACACAGCTGAAAACAAGAAGTGGGGACGAGGGGCAGTAACTCAGGTCTCCATGGAGATCTGAGATACACCTCCCCCTACTGAAGCTGAGAAAACACCCTGCCCCCAGAGAGATTTGTTGGTGGAAGAGGCCTTCAGAGTCTCAGGTTACACCCATCGCATTCCTGGATACAATTTCAAGGAAACCCCCTGCTGAGATCAGTAAACAAGAATATCACCTGTTAAGAAAACAAACAAATCAACTTCAAAGGGGCCCAAATCCAAAAGTGGGTTACAAATAATAGCTGATACCAACCCAAGAAGACCTAGAAATAACACAATTGAAAACTAGAGGTAGACAACACCAAGCCTAGACTCAACCTACTCTACAAACAAAACACCCAAACACAGACAATGAGAAGACAAAGAAGTGCAATCCACATGAAACCACAAGAGAAACCTTCAGGAGATGAACTGAGTGATATGGAAATAATCAAACTTCCTGATACGGAGTTCAAAATAATGATTGTAAGGATGCTTAGGGATCTTAGAACAACAATGGATGGTCATTATGAACACCTAAATAAAGAAATAGCAAGTATAAAAAAGGATATTGAAATATTAAAAAAGAATCAGTTGGAGATAACAAATACAATATCAGAAATGAACACCACAATGGAAGGAATTAAAAACAGGATGGATAGAGCTGAGGATCGAATCAGCAAGTTGGAGGACAACTCCAATGAAGGAAAGAAAGCAGAGAAGAAAAAAGAAAAGAGACTCAAAAAGTCTGAGGAAACTCTTAGAGAGCTCTGTGACAACATGAAGAGAAATAACATCCACATCATAGGGGTTCCTGAAAAAGAAGAAAAAGATCAAGGGATAGAGACTTTGTTCAATCATATCATAGCTGAAAACTTTCCTAAATTAATGCAGGAGAAACTCTCACAAGTTCAAGAAGCACAGAAAACTCCATTAAAGAGAAACCCAAAGAAATTTACACCAAGACACATCATAATTAAAATACCAAAGCTAAGTGATAAAGAGAAAATATTAAAAGAACAAAGCTGGGGGAATTACAATACCTGACTTCAAATTATATTACAGAGCCATGATAATCAAAACAGCATGGTATTGGCAGAAAAATAGACACTCAGACCAATGGGACAGAATAGAAAGCCCAGAAATAAAACCACATGTATATAGTTAAATAATTTTTGATAAAGGGGCCAACATCACACACTGGAGAAAAGAAAGCCTCTTCAACAAATGGTGCTGGGAAAACTGGAAAACCACATGCAAAAGAATGAAACTTGACTAGTTTGTCCCCTTGTACTAAAATTAATTCAAAATGGATCAAAGACCCAAATATAAGATCTGAAACAATAAATTACATAGATGAAAACATAAGTACTAAACTCATGGACCTTGGTTACAAAGAGCATTTTATGAATTTGACTCCAAAGGCAAGAAAAGTAAAGGCAAATATAAATGAATGGGACCACATCAGACTAAGAAGCTTTTGCACAGCAAAAGGAACTGACAACAAAACAGACAGCCAACCAAATGGGAGATGATATGTTCAAACAACAGCTCAGATAAGTACCTAATATCCAAAATTTACAAAGAACTCACAAAACTCAACAACAAACAAACAATCCAATAAAAAAGAAAATGGGAAGAGGACATGAACAGACACTTCTCCCAGGAAGAAATACAAATGGCCAACAGATATATGAAAAGATGCTCATCTTCTTTAGTTATTAGAGAAATGCATATCAAAACTACAATGAGATACCACTGCACACCTGTTAGATTAGCTATTATCAACAAGACAGGTAATAACAAGTGTTGGAGAGGCTGTGGAGGAAAAGGAACCCTCATCCACTGTTGGTGGGAATGTAAAGTAGTACAACCATTATGGAAGAAAGTATGGTGGTTCCTCAAAAAAGAATAGAACTACCATATGACCCAGAAATCCCTCTACTGGGAATATACCCCCATAACTCAAAAACATTGGTACGTAAAGACACATGCAGCCCCATGTTCATTGCAGCATTGTTTACAGTGACCAAGACATGGAAACAATCAAAAAGCCCTTCAATAGAGGATTGGATAAAGAAGATGTGGTACATATATATATACTATGGAATACTACTCAGCCATAAGAAATGATGACTTTGGATCATTTGCAACAACATGAATGGACCTTGATAACATTATACTGAGTGAAATAAGTAAATCAGAAAAAACTAAGAACTATATGATTCCATACATAGGTGGGACATAAAAATGAGACTGAGGGACATGGACAAGAGTGTGGTGGTTACCAGGGGTGGGGAGGGGAAAGAAGGGGGTGGGGGAGAGGAGGGGCACAAAGAAAGCCAGATAGAAGGTGACAGAAGACTATATGATTTTGGGTGATGGGTATGCAACATAATCAAATGTCAAAATAACCTGGAGATGTTTTCTCTGAACCTATGTGCCCTGATTGATTAATGTCACCCTATTAAAATTAATTTTTTAAAAAAATATAAAAAAAGAAATAAATGAATTAAGTAAACAAAAATTAGTTTGGCCATGAAGGACATAAGTAACACAATTGACAAATATACACCTAAATATATGTGTTCATGTGCACATATAAATACAAATAGAAAGTAAACACTATTTTAAAACACATTTGAAAAATTTACAAAACTCAGTTATGTATTTATGTATTAAGTATACAGGAACATTCAACAAATATCTTAGAGTCCACACTGACGACAAAGAATTATGCAACAAAAATTTAGAAAATGTTCTAATTGTATTCTAAATTTTTAACTTGAAAGTTATAAACTAAGAACTAAGTAATAATGAATAAGAGCTCTTCATATCAAAACTTATTGAAGATCACCCATGTGAGGCCCAGGGGAATATGTATAGCTTTAAATGGCATTTTATATAAAAAACAAACACTGTGGGGAGGGGGGGGGAGAATCAAGCTTTCAATTTAAAAAGCTAGCAAGTGAATAACAAACCAACCCTAATGATTATAGTTAGTGAAGATAAAAGTACCAGTTACTGAAATGAAAAACGAGTATGGTTCGGCCCTGGCTGGTTTGCTTAGTGGTAGAGTGTTGGCCCGGTGTGTGGATGTCCTGGATTCGATTCCCAGCCAGGGCACACAGAAGAAGCACCCATCTGCTTCTCCACCCCTCCCCCTCTCCTTTCTCTCTGTCTCTCTCTTCCCCTCCTGCAGCCAAGGCTCCATTGGAGCAAAGTCGGCTGGACACTGAGGATGGCTCCATGGCCTCCACCTCAGGTGCTAGAATGGCTCCAGTTGTAACGAAGCAGCACCCAGATGGACAGAGCATCACCCCCTGGTGGGCTTGCTGGGTGAATCCCAGTCAGGCACATGCCAGAGTCTGTCTTTCTGCCTCCTCGCTTCTCACTTCAGAAAAATAAAATTTAAAAAAAAGAAAGAAAAACGAGTAAGGTTGAACCATAAAACCAAAAGTTAAGTCTTTGTAAAGAACAGTAAAATGAACCTTTGGCATAGGTAGTAAAGAGAGAAGAGACATGGCACACAAGTAAAGAATTTTTATGTGACATTGATTATAAGATGCATACAGAATTTAAAGAAGGGTGCCATAGGCAGAAATGCCTTTCTCTATAACCCTCACCAAGTTTTAAGGGAGTACAACACTTTGGTCCAAAACAATGCTTATTAAAATTTCCCTATCTTTTCTGATCTCTAGTAATTTTTTGTTCTTCTTCCTCAAATAAATTCTTGTCTCTACCACCCTGGTCTCATGCCACCATCCTGGTCTCATGCCACCACTATGGTCTGTCATTTCCTCTCTGCTCCTCTCAACAATGTCTGAGAAGTCTCATCTCTCTACCACTAGTTTCCTTAAGGTGTGTGGTTCCTCTTCTACTTTCATTGACTTTTCTTTTAATAATAAACCCATGCATCTTTTTTTCTTTTTCTCTCCTTAGAGAGAAGGAGGAGAAAGATGAAAACCTACATGTCAATTTTTACCCTATCAAGTTTTAAGTATTTATAAATTGGAGACATTTAAAACATCAATTTGTTTTCTCCTAAAAATATCTATTCAGACAATATTCCTTTTTACTTTCTTTTTACTTTACCCAAGATAAACTCCACCTACTAAGAATCCCAGATCTACGTATTCTTCTTTGTCTACTTGATGCTGTTGTCACTGATGTCTCTAGAACAGAGCCCCTTTCAATATCAAGACCTGACATCTAGAGGACATTTTCTGGAAACAAAAGGAGTTTTTCAAACTTTCTCAGTACAAAGACTGCCTTACTTCATTAATGTTTGGGTTTAAAATGCCACAGTTTTAGAACTGTTTATTGTATTGGGAAAATTAGACTTTTAATTTTCTCCAGCGTTCTCATTATGCAAATAACAGACTCAGAGCTCACAGGAGAAGAGAACCCATACGCATGTGGAAATTAACATTGGGCCTGTCCTCTGATGTCTGCGTGGGTACCTGGTAATGCACACGTTTCCGTAAAGATCAAATTGCCTTAAAGGTTGAGGTGTAGTAGCAGACCTCTGGGCTGTGGTCTTCCTTTTCACTCTCATCCCACCTGCATTCTTTTGTTTAGAAATTTTCTCACAAATTCAGAGATGTTCCTTTTTTTAAAATACTTAATCAAATAAAGTAACCCTCTAGAAAAATCCTTTATACAGTTGTTACCTATGTTTTCTTTGACTTTTAAAGTAATATAACCTGGTTTGAAAAATTCATCAGGATGATAAAAAGACTTTTCTGTCCAACAACAGTCCTAAAAATGCCATTTCTAGGAAGCCTAAAATAGTTCCCACGTAAGACAGAGGAAAAGATCACCGGAGCCCAAGGTTTCCTCTCCCTTTTGTGACCTTTTCTCAACTAACCAACTCGTCCACAAATAGGTACTGAAGAATTATGTTCAGAGAACGTCAACCTTGCCGCTTTTAAGTCACTGGAAACTTTTATTTTTTTATTTACTACTTGGAACTTAATGCACTTGATGGCAAGGGGATATTTCTGGGAATTGGCAACTCCAGATGAACATGTGTATAAAGACTGAATTTCTCTATCAGTCCTCTTTCCACCCCGCCCCCAAAGCTGTCGCTTTTTATTATAGTTAGTAAAAGAAGTCCCTGGCAGGGTGGATACTGTGTTTCCCTTAGAAAAGTCACTTTTCCTCTTGTCACGTTTGCATCCTGGAAAGTGTTAGTCCGCTCCTTCATCTGCGGCTGAGAGGACAGAGAGAAGCCGCTCGGCGTGCCCTCTTATCTGTGGAGCAGGCGTGCTGCAAGCGCCGTCCAGCTGACCGTCTCCCGGCGGAAGCTGTTGTTTCTTAACTATGTTTCTTTGTACAATCCGTCCAGTTGTCACAGACATGTCTTACTGCTGCGTCAGCCAGGTCAGCTGAATGGGGTCTACATGTGTCTGTTTTTGAAATATGTCTAGTTCCCATACTTTCAAAAAACATCTAGTTAAGTTGCCTAAATAGCTGGGTCTTTCAAGCTTTTAAATCAGTTGCCATGGTAACAGATGTTCAAAGACAGGGGCCTACAATTTTATATTAAACTATGTTTTTCTTAACTTCCACAAGCTTCACATTTATATGCTTTGTCTTGGGGGAAGGGTGGTATAAGCTCCCTGCCACCCAAAGCAAAATTCAATCTTTATTTCTCCTTTGTAAAAGACTCCACACTGCACTCAAAAGTTTGGCTATAACATAATGAGATTTCATATCACTCTTGGTGTTTAATACAACCTGAAAAATATTGAAATAATCATCGGAGTAAATGAGAGGGAGAAGTGGGGGGAGCATTAAGCTCTATTGCCTGTTCTTTAACTACACTTCAGATAAAATTGAAACTGCACAAGTCCATTGACTGGTCATCTTGAAACAAAGAACAAAAGCTTAATCACATATCTAGACAGGGCAATTAAAGTCAAGACACAGAAATCTAATTCTCCAAGAACATCCATGCATAATAACCACTGTTGGAGATGTGGTCTATACTGAAAAGCTTCTGTGTCTATATAGAATCTGTACTTTTTAATTATGAGACATTTCACATAAAGAAGACCTGGGGGTGCGGGTGGGGGGAACCTCGCAAACCATGAGGGGAGGCCTTTCCTTTTCCACAGATTCTGAAGCTGGTAGGTTTCCAGCAATAGCTTATAAGGGAAAAAAAAAAAACAGACAGCACTTTTCCATGAACTCACTGCAGAACTGCTCTCTGAAAAGGCATGTGGTAAAGTAGAAAGGGTATGATGGGTTATAGAATAGGGGAAACTCCGAGTTCAGATATCAGCTCTGCCTCTCATCAGGTGTGTGACATTGGGCACATTGTTTACCCTCTCTGAACCTCATTCCCTCTTTGGGATAAAAATATCTCCCTGAAATGGATTTAACCACCCAATGAGATGCCTTATAAAAAACACCCAGCTTAGCAAGGTTTCAGGAAGTGTTCATCTGTTTTTCTATTTCCATCAAGAATCCATGAGTTTCAAAGCAAGAAATTCTATTTCCTAGTGGCTCTTGCAACTTGATCGTCCAGTTTCTGGGGTGAATCACAGGGTCTCTGTAAACACACCTTACGCAGGAGGCCAACAGAGCTCAAGGTCGAACACTCATGATTAATGATGGAATTGCTCCTACTCTGGAACCCAGACAAGGTGAACACAGGACCCTCATATTTTTTAAAAAAAAATTGGTCCCTTTTTATTCTTCCAAACAGAAAAATTGGAATGATTTCTAGGTTAGTTCAAATCCTGTGAAATGCAGATGCCAAAATGGATTAAATTTATAAAAAATTTACTAGAGGAAATACCTGTGGAAGAAAATAGGGTGAGATACCTCTGAATCTGATGGAAGAAGAGAGAAAAGGGAAGAAGGAAGGTTGGGTGCAATCTAAGGAAAATGCATCTAGACCTTTGGAGAGTCCTCAAGCCAAGATCAGCCATCAGAAGAGTCTCTTATCTCCCGGATAGGCCTCAGTGTGCCCACCACACAGCCTCACGACAGACAGGAGATGGGAATTCTCAAGGCTGCCACAGCTTCCTAATTAGATTTCACACTTTTTTCAGTTGTGAATGTAGCCTTAAATTAAAACTTAGATGCTTCCAAAAAAGAGCACTAAAATATTTTTTAAAAACCAATCCCTTTAATGAATAAGGTCTTTCCATGAAACAAGCTATGCACAAACAGCTGCCATGACATGGCCTTTGCTCTACCTGGAGCCCGTCCCACAGCTAGAAGGCAGCCTTTCATGCCGAGTCAACACCCAGCATTGAGGATCCTTATATCCCTGCCTTTCTCCAGATTTCTGAGGCCAGAGCCTCCTTCCTCAGCTACCCTGAGAGTGCCCCATACCCTGGGCAGCCTCCGCCCAGGTTTCATTCTCTTGTTGTCATCCTGCATTCCTGAAAAGCTCAGAACATAGTGGCTTAACTTCAAGGGCACAGGATTTATAAGGAATATTGGTTAGCACTAATGCTGTTGTGATTAATAAACCTCAAAGCTCAGTGGCTTCATACAATTGAAATTTATTTGTTCATATATCCAAAAATTCATGCAAGTATGTAGCAGGCAGCCTTCAACACAAGGAGACAGGGACCTCTGCTTGGTCAGCCCCTAGAGCAGGGGCCCCCAAACTACGGCCCGCAGGCCGCATGCAGCCCCTGAGGCCATTTATCCGGCCCCCGCCGCACTTCTGGAAGGGGCACCTCTTTCATTGGTGGTCAGTGAGAGGAGCACAGGATCACAAAGCATGGCATCGCTCACATACAGTACTACTTCCAGTGACGCCGGACGCATGCGTCATGGCTCCAGAAGTGCGTCATATCACTTGTTACGGCTAGCAGTGACAAATATGGAACCAGACATTGACCATCTCATTAGCCAAAAGTAGGCCCATAGTTCCCATTGAAATACTGGTCAACTTGTTGATTTAAATTTACTTGTTCTTTATTTTAAATATTGTATTTGTTCCCGTTTTGTTTTTTTTACTTTAAAATAAGATATGTGCAGTGTGCATAAGGATTTGTTCATAGTTTTTTTTAATAGTCTGGCCCTCCAATGAGGGACTGTGAACTGGCCCCCTGTGTAAAAAGTTTGGGGACCCCTGCCCTAGAGACTTGAGAATCTTCTCTTCCAGCCAATGGACAGAAAATAATAAAGTGCAGGAATTCCTGGAAGAGGTTTTCATGGGCCTGGACATGGAATCCATTACTATAACGCATTTTTTGTTGACAAGAGCAAATTCCACAGCCAGCTTCAAGGAAGGCTGGGAAATGTAGTCTGGCTATGAGCTCTAGAGCAAACAAATTTGGTGAGCATGTGTCCATCTCTGCCAAGAAGGCTCCAGTGTTGGGTCCCGAGGACTGGGGACTCAGGCTAACTGAGCTACTATCTATCTGTGCAACAGCAGCTGTAGTTTTTCTTTAAGAGTTTTCTAAGGTTGACTTCAGAACATAATCACAAGACAACACATTGCTTGCAGGCTCAGAATCAGGGGCTCAGTAAGTTTTCAAGTGGAAAATTTCTCTGAGAAAATGTATTTTGAGTTATAAACAATCTATTTATTATACACAGATATTAGTAAGAAAATCTGTCTGTAAATTGGAAGCTAAACATATACAAGTGAGTTGGGATATAAGGCAATTGGTAATTGGCAATTGGCTCCCATCCTCCAAAAGCTTAAAGCTTAAATTCTTATTAGTGGGTTGAGTGGATCAGACAAATATTAGGGTTTGACTCTCTATAATCCACAGTTTGCTGTAAACATCATTAAGTTGACCTTTACTTTTGTGGTTTTGGGGACAGTATAGACTGACAAAAATACTGTCTTTCATTACCCCCCAGTGAAGCAACACATTTTATAAAAATAAAATCTTTGAACTCCATTTATTGCATTATAGTGAAATTCTATTCTATATTCTGGTGCATATGCAAATATGCCATTTCAAACATGTGCTTGGAGAGAATGCTCAGACAACAAACAATAGTATTTTTTTTAATGCTACATCACAGCTTCCTCTTCCTTTGAAGATGATAAATAGCTCCTCAGAATCTCCTAACAACATAATCCTGCACTACATTGTCCATTTTAGAGAACAGACAATATTGTGGGCTTACAGATTAAAGTCAGGAAATTTTAGGTCTGCTAAGAAGCTGAACAATAGATTCTTGATTAGACAAAATATGCATAGACTGTCTTCCAGGTGCATTTTGTATTTATAAAATATTTCCATAATATTTATAGACATGTGGACATAAGTGATATCATATTTCCCATGTCTGCATTTCTGCCCATAAAATTAAATCAAAGACACCAGGGTAGAAAGAGCTATGATATAGGTATCCAGAGATGAAGTCTTGACTCAGGTCTGCATTCACTACCTGTGTGACCTTGAACAAGTCACCTAGTTTCTCAGAGATTTGGTTCCCTCCTTTGTAAAACTGAGATTGAATTAAATGACTTCATTCACCTTCAGGTTTCTATATGATATCGTTAAACTTCCTGAGTCTCCATTTCCAAAAATAGAAAAATGGTTTTAGAACTAGCTCCCAAGTTTCATCTTAGGATTGCTTTAAGGATCAAAAGAAAAAAAATCATACGGAAAAGTGCTTAAAAAATGGCAAAGGGCTATGCAAACATAAAATGTTTTAAGGAAAAATAATCACATTTATAATGTCCAACTTCTGCATGTTTACTTAGTCTGGACTCAAAGGTAAATACAATGGAGTTTAAGACTCAGCTATGTTGATCCACCTACACACCACTTAGAAAGCTGGGAGTCAGCTCCATTTCTGATAAACTATGGAAGCTAGCCTAACATCCAAAGAAACATTGTCTACAGCCAGGAAGTGATGAATCCTCAGAATAGGACAGTACACACTAGGTTGCTGTGGTAGGCTGTCTTCTTGAGTAACTCAAACCAGAATGTCCCTAAAAGCTACACACAAACCATGTGTATGCAAAGACTAAAATTATGAGAAAGTGAGCTTTTTAGGTAAAGGTAAAGTAAGTGATGCATTATTTACTATGAGGCAGCCAGGCCTATAAAATCCAAAGAAACACCAGGCCTATATAATCCCAAGAAAAGGCATAGAAAGTCCAGGGAATCAACTTGACTTGAAGAACCCTATGGCTGTCTGCACGGTGGTGACAGCACTGTCAGTGTGATGGCCAAATATTAGAAGGAATGACAGGGTCATTGCTCTTATTACTCACTACAGCCCATCAATGAAGAATCTCCTAAAGATGAATGTATCCACACCTTTTGTTTCTTGCTTCACCATGGTCCAGACAGTGTCCTGGGCAAGAACGTAGTTATGGTTAACACCTGGGCTTTTGGAACCACTTCGAGCAGGTTTGAATCCTGGCTGTTCACTTACCAACTCTGTGAAATTAGGCAAAGCACTTAAGTTCTTTGATTACTATTGCTATATGCAGTTTTTGAGAGCAGGGGTGTGAATGTGTGTTACTGAGATGGGATGAAAAATGTATTTTCTAATGTGGATTCTATCTAAAGTCTTTCCAAACCACAACCCTAGACCCTTCCATTGTGCCCTCTGGAATCCATAGTCTACGATGAACATCTCTAAACTCTTCTGCATGGTCCTTTTGACCTCTCTCTAGAACTTATTGGTTCTCAAAGTTTTTCTCAATGTTTAAGTGCATCAGAATCTCCTGGAGAATTTTATAGTAGGCAGCCACTAAAATATTTACTAGAATTATAAGATATGCACTTAAGATCTAATTATTGTGTAACCATTGTATAGTATAGAATACAATCAAAATCCAACATGATATTAACAGGGTGGGGGAGGGTGGACAGGAAAGTATTTACTCCCTGAAAAGGGATTATTTCTGCTAAATGATCTGCTCCCCATCTCTGAATATGATGAAAGGAAGTCACTGAACTCATCCCAAATCAAGCAGCTGGGATCATTATGCATTGTTTCTCCCTATCATGTCAAAGACAGTGGCTTGTCATGGGGAAGAATTAAGATTTCTCTGCCCTGCTTCCCTTGGAAAGAGTAATTGTGTCCCCCCTCACCACCACAATTCCTACCCCATGATCACAGAGCACAGACTGAATTGAGAAAATATCTCTCAGCAAAATTGCTGTTTTAAGAAACCAAGGAACTTGGACTTCATTGACTGACATAAATAGGTGCATCTGCTTCAAAATGGAAGCAAACTATACTAATAACAAACTTTAGTTAATAAACACAAATAAGTAAAGCCACATACAATGTTCCTTGAAAAGTCATTTTTTCTTGTGTGTGATTGCATTATAAGCACAAAACTCTAATTGGTAATATAAGTTCAACCTTTAAATGTTTATTTTGAATGCTATTATTATATAATAAATTTGCTAACCACCTTTCTGATATTATTTAGCCCACTTTTAAATGTTAATTTGATATAGTGTTTAAACATTTAAAGAGCAGTTGATGTATAAAGTGCAGGTTTTCATCCACATAAATGGGCCTGCCCCTTCTGAATCCCAAGCTTAGCCTGTACAAAGTTTCTGAGTTTTTCCTCTTTTTTTAATTTTGCTTAATCCCTCTGCCCCAAATAACTCCTACCCTGACAGCTGTCAGCCTTATACCTATGAATATGTCAGTTTCCTATTAATGAATCAGTCTTTATTACTTGTTAATTCATTTTGTTCTTTAGAGTCCACATATGAGTGAAATCATATGGTACTTGTTTTTCTCTGACTGGTTATTTCACTTAGCATAAATGCTCTCCAGGTCCATCCATGCTGTCACAAAGGGTAAGATTTCCTTCTTTTTTGTGGCCATGTAGTTTTCCATTGTGTAAATATACCACTCATCTACTGATGGGCACTTGGGCTATTTCCAAATCTTGGCTATTGTAAGTGAGCACATGGGTGCATATATTCTTTTGAATTAGTGTTTTAAGATTCTTTAGACAGATTCCCAGATGTGGGATCACTGGGTTATAAGACAGTTCCATTTCAGTTTTTTGAGGTAACTTTGTACTGCTTTCCACAGTGGTTGACTCTTAAACTCTTGACTAAGAGGCAACCTCTTCCATTCTTGGAGGCAGTGACTTTGGAATTCTCTCCCATTTCAAGTGCCCACTGAACTGCTACCACCATTTACAAAAGTTGTACATAAGCCTGAATACACACATATACACAAAACTTATGGGAAAAATATGGGTCTGATGAATTCACCCAAAGTCCAAATTACCTTGAGATTCTTGCAAGGCAGAAGTAATTCACTTCAGTAAAATCCAGCTAATAGCCTTGTAGCTTTGAGGCCTTCTTCGGGGTCCATGTGCAAGCCTTTAGGCCATCTAGTGCCTGCAGGTCCCCCAGCCACTCAAAGGTTTACAGGCCAAACTTTGGTCTAGCTGGACCCCTGACACCTTCTGACCTACCTTCCCAACT
Source organism: Saccopteryx bilineata (assembly GCF_036850765.1). NCBI lineage: Eukaryota > Metazoa > Chordata > Mammalia > Chiroptera > Emballonuridae > Saccopteryx > Saccopteryx bilineata. Next base: position 104,935,955 of record NC_089490.1, read on the forward strand.
TTCACAATCTCAAGCTAGTGCCCAGTATGGGAGGTCCAGGTGAGGTTAGAAGAAGTGGGGATTTAAGGAGGGGTCAGGCAGAAGGTATGGTGTTCATAGATTCAGACACTGGGAGTTGTGAACCTGGAAACTTTTTCTTTTAGGGGCAGTCTATCAGGAACAAGGGAAAAAATGACGAGTAAAAACATCTGTCAAAACTGTTCATTTCCTTTTTCTGATTATAAAGAAAATATAACTCATAGATTTTTGAAAAACAGAATCACCCAAAAAGGGACAAAATCATCAATAATTCTATCTAGATATCTTGATTTACATCCTTCTAGTTTTTATTTATGCATATTTTAATTATTCCATGCACCTTTATTGTGTATAAATACCTTTCATTGAAAATATCCTGGTAGCCACATGATGTCATCATATGCACTGTAAGTTACAGAATGTTCCTATTGTTGGACAACATAGGTGGCTTCCATTATTGAATAACTATATATAAATTGCATTGTAGTGATCATCCTTGTACATAAATCTTAGCCTCATACAATAATTATTTTTTAAATGTATTTTCAGAAGGGATGAGTGGTGTCAACAGATATGGACATTTAAATAGAGTTGATACATAAAGTCAGCTCAGCCTGCTTTCGAGAGAAGCTGCAGCAGTTCGACAGCATGCTCAGCTACAGACTAGGAGAGTGTCCTATCAAAGCACTTTCTCCAACACTCATTTTTAACCTATGCTGATATGAAAAGCAAAATTATAAGCTGAAGTTTACTTTTTTCATTTATCAATACAAAATACATTATAGTTTGGTTTCTTCATTAAGTTAACATGTTTGGTCCATTTGAAAAGCCCTAAAATCAGTCATTGGAAAATGGCCTCAAAGAGCATATCATATACCTAGGTGAAGTAGTTTGCCAGGATCATGTGACATTTCAGTGATGAATTGGGGACTAAAACCCAAGAATATTTCTCATTCCCATCCCAGTGTTTCTAAGTAGAGGTTTTTTGTAAAATAAAATCTACTTTAAAACCTGGAAAGAATGGAGAGATGGGGGAGACTTTCCAGTGTTGTTTGGTAAAAACACTTTTTCCCTACTAATTTTTCATGTCTTTACTCACTGTGCTACCAGGTTGGCATGCCTGCCACCCAACAATTCATCTGTTGTCACCTTCTGCCTCCAGAAAAGGTCCTTTTGGAAGAAAAAAGTCACAAAGTGTGAATCTGTTTTAGAATTAATCAGAGCAAAGTGTCATTAAGGAAATTATTCCATTCTGCAGATCTCAAGTGACAATCCAAAATCACATGTAAATGAATCCTCCCTGCTTTTATTCTAGACTGATCTGTGGCTCACTTATGGTGAGAAAATGAAGGTGAACCCTTCGGAGTCTTTTGTTGGAAGTAAAAAAGCACAGACTGAATTGAGAAAATAATAACTTTGCAAATGTAAAATCAGCCATGTTCAAAGAAATCTATCAACTGGAAACATAGTTCTTGCTTTTAAATAAAACCATCACTTTTGGTGTATTAAACCTTGCCCAAGGTGGCTCTTTCTTCATCATTTCTATATATCATTTATATAAATTTTGAGTAGAGCAGTTTAGAGATCAAAATAGCCTTTCACTAAAGCCAGAGTTTGCAAAGTCAATAGGGCTAAATGTTTATGGATTTCCCTCATGGATCTCGGGGGTATGGGGAAGTGGCTGGATCATTTTGAAACTTCATAAAAACTTTATAAACATCAAATTGTGGAAGTCAGCCATGAATAGGTGACCCTCAAGATAAACTTTCCAAAGTCAGGCTTCTCTTCTGGTTAACCAAAGGATTCTCTGGGCAATTTAGTAGACCTGAACTTTTGTGTGGCCTTTCTATTGGTACGTGTGTGTGTTAGCAAGCATCCTGGAATGGCAAATGCTTCCTCGTCGGTGGAGCCATGTAGATTCAGAAAAAACTATCTTCCATTGAGAAGACAATTGTTTTCTATAGAGACAAGAAACAAATGCCCATGACCCAAGTCACCTCGTCCCAGCAGGCTTTTGCTGCGGCTTCCTCTGAGCAAACACAACAAGGTCCGGAGCAGTCAATCCTGCCACCTCACACTGGGCCGCTGCAGTTGTGCTCTGCTATTTACCCTTCCTATTAATCTGTCAATGTTCTAGTCAAACATGCAAAACAATATGGTGGGCGCATAGTTTGATTGGCCATTGCTAAGTAACTTGGGCCAGAAATTAAGAAATGGAACATCCAACCAGCAAAATGTGAGGACAGTTTGATTGTTAGAAAATGTTCAACAATACCAGTGCATTTCAGGGTGGCTGTGATTTAGCATCCTTCTCACCAGAAAAGAGTGATCCCAATAAATGACATGCAGTTCCAGAATCTAAATTCAGGTCATGTCGCTGTTTCAATCATTGTGGGGTAGGACAGTCTGGGCATTTTATAGAGGAAAGTGTTCAATTTAAGATGCCATCATTGTGTTAATTAAGGGACTTTTGGATTTGCTTTGGCACACAGATTAGCCCCTAGCTAACAATTAAAACATTCCTTGAGCTCAAAAATCAGAGTCCTTAACTCACTGTTCCTTGAATGGTAAAGTGTATAGCTCCCTAGTTCCAAAATGTAATCTGAATTGTCAAACCTTTTGAGCAAATTTAGTAGCTCATTTCCTCACTCCACTTTTCTCCTTTTCTACTAGTACTGTACAGATAAAACCTCAGAATCCTTCTCAACACAAATCCCTAGATAGCCATTGCTAATCTACTGCAGTTAGCATAAAAGATGGACCTTATTTGTCGTTCCAGCTCTAGAGCCTCAAGAGAACAAATTTATCAGACTATGAGATATATAGACAATCAAGAACTTTTGAAAACACTCCCTGCTAGCAATAGAGAGCACAAATATTCCTGAAGTGTGAGTTGTGAAACCAGGCAGAATTGGAACAGTACATGGCTGTTCATGAATCTGTGAGGCCAGGACGCAGAATACAAAGTGAAAGAATATAAAGATAATAAAGTCAGGCTGACTTGGGGTCAAAGTCTCCCATTTACTAGCTATTTACTAGCTGTACAACCTCTTGCAAGTCTTTAAGTGCTCTGAGATATGTCTGTAAAATGGAGAATCTAGGTTCACATCCATGCCTTCTTCTTCTTCTTTTTTTAACCAAGAGGAAAAAAAAATCCCTCTCTTCCCAACTTGAGTTCAAAAATTGAGAGAAAGAATTCTGATTGGCTTGACTGAGATTGTATGTCAACCACTGGACTCCACTCTGGGGACTCTGATTGGTCTAGACTGCACCACATGCCCATCCACAGCCAAGGTACTGTGGTTGGGCTATTTTGAGAACTACTTGGTGAGTGTGGTAGGAGCAGTTTCCCAAAGAAAGTGTTGAGACAGGGGAATACTTTTCTGGGGTAGACAGAACTGTAAAGTTATACTATATGACTTCATAAAGTGAGAAAATTCCATAAAATAATGTAAAGGACTATGTTACTGGCAGATAATAAGTATTCCACAGATGGTATCAAAGATAATGATATTGTTATCATCATTATTTTCAGTCTCCAAAGGTACAACCAATAGTGGGGGTATTCACAGAAAGATAATGATTCACATTGAGTTCATCACTTACTGATGTCAGCTTTAAATCTGGCTATTCAGATTACACCCTCAATTAGCATTATCGGTGAAATAACTAAGTGTAGTAATCATACTTTGCATACTTCAAATTGAATTCAGCTCATAATTTAACTTATAGATTTCACTTTGGTCCAGCTCACTGAAGAAAATATTTGACTAGAGAATAAAATTAAATGCCCTGGCCAGTTGGTTCAGTGGTAAAGCATCGGCCTGCATGTGGATGACCTGGGTTTGATTCCAGGTCAAGGCATACAGGAGAAGCAACTATCTGCTCCCCCATCCTCCCCTTTCTCTCTTTCTTGCTCTCTCTCTTCTCCTCCCATGGCCATGGCTTGATTGGTTTGAACAAAGTTGGCCTCGGGCACTGAGGATGGCTCCATGGCTTCTGCCTCAGGTGCTAAAAAATGACTCCGTTCCTGAGCAATGGAGCAACAGGCCCAGATGAGCAGAGCATCAACCCCTAAAGGGCTTGCCAGATGGATCCAGTTGGGGCACATGTGGCAGTCTGTCTCTCTGGCTCCTCTCCTCTCACTAAAAAAAAAAAAAAAAAAAAAAAATGAAAAGAATAAAATTAAGAAATTGATTCATTCATACATTTACTTGAGTTCTTATGTGCCAGATACTGAGCTAGACACAGTGACCCAGGGGAGCAAAAGGGACTGAGTCCTTGTCCTCCAGGAGCACAGTGTCCAGAAGGGGCGCTAGAGAACAGAAGTGCTATGAAGGAAAAGGCAGCATGCGAAGAGCTAAGAAAGCATAGGATGGATTTTAAATACAGGCAGGCCCTCTGAGGAAGGGACACATGGCAGAGAGATGAACAAAATAGAGGAGTCAACAATGAGATTCCATGGGGGACAGGGTTCCACACAAAGGAAGGGTGGGTACTGAGTTTGGAGTGTGGCAATATGGTCAGAGCAGAATGAGCAGAGTGACGAAGAAAGTGATGTTAGACAGCTTGTCCACCCCCACGCCAGGAGGCTCATGTGACACGAATATGGAACCTGTGAATATGCTATTTTACATGGGAAAAGTGGCTTTGCAGATGTGATTATCTGAAGGACTTTGAGATGGGAAGATTATCCTAGATTATCCTAGTGAGCCCAATGTAATCTCAAGGGTCCTTAAAGGTTGAAGAGGAAGGCAGAAGAGGAGGTCAGAGTAATGTAATATGAGAAAAACTCAACCTGCCATTTCAGGCTTTGAAGGTAGAGTAAAGATGACATGAGCCCAGGAAAGCAGGCAGCCTCCAGAAGCTGGAAAACCAAGGAAATACAATCTCCTTGAAGTCTCCAGGTAGGAACACAATCCTACTGACTTTTAGATTTTAACCCACTGAGATCCATGTCAGACTTATGACCTCCAGAACTGTGCAATAACAAATTTGTGTTGTTTTAAGCCACTAAGTATGGGGTAATTCATCACAGCAGCAGTAGGAAACTAATAAAATATCATTTTTAACATTAACAGATGATTCTTACTTTCCTTACATGTTAGTGAAAAGTTTCTGTCTTCTGTTGAAAGCTTCAACATAGGCAACTTCTCAGGAACAGCACCAATCGCTTTAGAGTGAGTTCACATGCCCCACACCAATGGTCTGGAGTCACGTCACAAACACACAAAATAAAGAATAGCAAAGAAAACATGGGCTGTGTCTCCAGATTTTTCTAGCCGAGACGTAATGTGTCCTTGGGGTAGTAAAAATATAATGTCATGAAGGCACATAAAATTTCTCAGTGATGCATAATAATGTGGATAAAAACAGAAACTAAGAGGATGTTCCAAACTAAAAGACCAATAACACTGCATTGAGAATCAAAATTATTAGTTAAAATGGAGCAAACCCACTGGCCTAAAAAAATATGAGAAATGTACATTTTTCATATACTACCTGTATCCTGATTGCAGAGGGTCTGGTTTGAGTCAATGAGAATGCCTCTCCTCCCATTGCTCCATAATGTGTAACTTTAGACATTCATCTGGTGAATTCAACTCCACATAAACACGGGATGGAGAAAGACAAGCAGTTTTAAAATAATGCAAGAATGGGAATAATTGATATATTTAAGAAACTGAATGATCTTAACTATGAACATATTTCTTCCCAGGGATTGTCACTATAATTTTATATTTTTATACATAAAATTATTGACCATCTTTTTAAAGACTTAATCCTAAATACTGTTGGGTTTGTGGGTTGGTTGGTTGGTTGGCTGGTTTTCATTATAAGTGGCATCTTTTAAATTATATTTTTCTAAACATTTTTAGGGCATAGAAATCTGATTTGATTTTATGCATTGTTTTAAAACATCAAGTTAGCTAAAATCTAATATTATTTCTGAAATATATATGTCTGCAGATTATTTGAGGTTTTCATATGAACAATTATATGCTACTAATAATGACAGCTTTCTTTCCATTTTTTAAGCTTTAAATTTTTTTCTTGTTGCACTACCTTACATCTCTAAAAGAGAGTTGAACAGTTGTGTTGAACAGTGTGGTATTTTCCCCCCAAACAGATTTACAGTTTATTCACTGAAGCAAATAAAGCTAGCTTGCATAGGCCTCAGTGAGTCCTGGGGATCATTAGAAATTTCAAAGTATTCTAGGTAGAGAGAGAAAGCCCAGTGAAATTGGGAAGCACTTATCATAAATTGTTTTAAAAGGTCTAAAGATGACAAAGCTAAACATACTCTTATAATGTGATCGAGAAATTGCTCCCCTTGGTATTTACCCAAAGAAGTGAAAAACTTACATTTCACACAAAAACCTGCACATGGATGTGGACGTTTATAGAAACTTTATTCATAATTGCCAAAACATAGAAGCAATAAAGATGTCTTTCTCTAGGTGAGTGAATAAACTATGGTATATACAGACTATAAAATGTTATTCAGCAATTAATAATCAAGCCATGAAAAGCTATGAAGGAAATTAAATGCTTATTACTAAGTGAAAGAAATACCTGAAAAAGCTACCTACTATATGATTCCAACCATATGTGCTATATATGTACATTCTTAAAAACCAAGACCGTGGAGACAGGAAAAAGATGATTGCCAGGTGCTGGTGGAGGGAAGAAAGAAAGCATGAATGGACAGGGCACAGAGAATTTTGGGGGCAGTGAAAATACCCTATATGATGCCATAATAATAAATACATGACTTGATACATTTGACCAAGCCCACAGAATGTACAACACCGTGGTTAGCCCTAATGTGAACTATGGAGTTGATGTGATAATGATGAGACAATGTAGGTCCATCAGTTCAAACCAAGGTACCAGTCTGGTGGGGGATATTGATAATGTAGGAGGCTATGCATGTGTGGGTGTTGGGGCATATGGGATATCGCTATACCTACTCTCAGTTTTGCTATAAATATAAATTTACTCTAAAAATTTTCTTTTTAAAAAAAATCTCAGGGCCTGACCTGTGGTGGCGCAGTGCATAAAGCGTCGACCTGGAAATGCTGAGGTCGCCGGTTCGAAACCTTGGGCTTGCCTGGTCAAGGCACATATGGGAGTTGATGCTTCCAGCTCCTCCCCCCTTCTCTCTCTCTGTCTCTCCTCTCTCTCTCTCTCTCTAAAATAAATAAATAAATAATTTTAAAAAAATCTCAGGATACAATGACTAAATCTCTAAGACTCCAACTGTTTTTGCATGTTTTCTTTTTGTATTCATTTTAATAGATAATTAAAAAAATTTTTTTTAGATATTTATTTATTCATTTTAGAGAGGAGAGGAGAGAGAGAGAGAAAGAGAGAAGGAGGAAGAGCAGGAAGCATCAACTCTCATATGTGCCTTGACCAGGCAAGCTTAGGGTTTCAAACCTGTAACCTCAGTGTGCCACCACAAGTCAGGCTTAATAGATAATTTTTAATTATAGAATTGATTCTTGAGTTATAATATATTTCAATCAGAAGGATGTTAACACAGGAAATTGCTTACAAAGGTGTTGAAAAAGAGGCATAAAGTTAAAAAAAAAAAGAGGATGTGATACAAATCATAAGGTGCTAACACTCATGTAATGAAGTACCCTAAATAGTGTAAGTTTTAGCCTTCACAAAAATTGTATATGCTTGGTTGTTCCTGGTGTTAACAAGAATTTATAGCCTAACCAGGTGGTGGTGCAGTGGATAGAGCATCGGACTGGGATGCGGAGGACCCAGGTTCGAGACCCCAAGGTCGCCAGCTTGAGTGCGGGCTCATCTGGTTTGAGCAAAGCTCACCAGCTTGGACCCAAGGTCGCTGGCTCAAGTAAGGGGTTACTCAGTCTGCTGTAGCCCCACGGTCAAGGCACATTTGAGAAAGCAATCAATGAACAACTAAGGTGTCGCAACTAAAAAACTGATGATTGATGCTTCTCATCTCTCTTCGTTTCTGTCTGTCTGTCCCTGTCTATCCCTCTCTCTGACTCTCTCTCTGTCTCTGTAAAAAAAAAAAAATTATACATCTTCCATCAAGTACAATGTTTGCTGCATTTTCATTTATTATGTATTGATTCATTTATTTATTCTTTGTACACTGTTTTGTCAGGTTAAATAAGTTCCCTTTTATTACTAGCTTGCAAAGGTATTTGGTTTGGGGTAAGGGGAGGTTGTTTTCAATTAGAATTAGATGCTGAATTCTATTCAATGTCTTCTGCATCTATTAAAATGTTCATAGTTTTCCTTTTAATCTGTTAAAGTGATGTTACATTAATCAAATTTCCAATATTAAATTAACTGGGTATTCATGGAATGAAAACAACTAGGTCATAATGCATTCTCTTTTTAGTATATTACTGAGTTGTGTTTGTTAATATTATGTTTAATTTTGTCTTACTTTTTTAATGATCACGAATGAAAATGACTTCTTCCCCCTTAAAATATCCTTGCTTTGCTTTTATACTAATTTATAAAGCCTCATAAAGTTACTTAAGTAATTAAATAAATTACTAAAGAATAATTTCTTTTTCTAATTGCTGACAGAGTTTGAATAAGATTGAAATTGCTTATCCCTTAAATATTTGAATGACTAAATTGGTGAAAACATTCTGATGTTTTCTTAGTGGGAAAATGTTAAACTACTGATTCAATTCATTTACTAGTTATAGGACTATTTATGCTTTCTACTTCTTTTGAAAATTGTTTTTGGTAAATTGATAAACTAAATGATAGTGACACTGTAGGTATCCTTATCTTATTTGTAATTCAAGTCCTTCAGGGTTTTTCTTTAACATAATAATGGCTCTTACATTAAAATGAATTATTTATTGTAATAAATAAGTATCTATTTATTTCTAATTTATTGAAAAATTTTATAAGAAATGATTGTTGTATGTTATCAAAATGTTAGGTATTTAATAGCATTCTCAATATTTCTTGTTCATCCAACTATTGTGATACATTTGCTTTCTATAATTCTTAATTTTAAACTATCCTGGAATAATATCTACTGAGGACATAAAATATAAGGTAAAATATTTATATTATTTGCATACTTATATAAGGTCATTTATTTTATGTACACTATGGACTTCAGTGTGTTCATGGAGTTCTTAGGACATTGGCATCCATATGCACAACTAAAATAGTTTGTTGACTTTTTAAATTACCTATGCCAAGTGTAGCTATCAAATGCATACAGAAATCCACCAGTTTTTATGTCCTATAACAATTTGTATAATGTGAAACTTGTGTTTTCTTAAAACACAAAAACCTCACTTGTAAACTCTCTGGGCTCAGAGCCTTGTTTGAAGTTAATTTGAAATCATTTTTCATCATTTCCATGACTACTATTCTAATTAGGTCTTACATCTCTCTTTGAGCTAATTTTAATTGTTTTCGCTTATTAATATGATAATTTTGTTAAGGCCTTTAAATGTATCACCACAAAATTCCACATGGTGATATCATATATTTTAAATCTCTATATGTACTATAGCAAGAAGAAACTGGTTCATCTGATCTATTTCCTCAGAATTGTAGGTGTAGTCATTTCTGTTCTACTCATTAAGAAGAAGTATAGAAACAAATACCTCTCCTCAAAGAGATCATTGATGAGGCTAGAGAAAGGCTTATAGTGATTGGGACAAATTAACTGGAAGTTACACTATTAAAAAGTAATAAGGGTGTCTCTCTCACTCTCTGTTATCATCCTGCTTCCTCTTCTGCCTTCCTGTGCCCAGACACAGCAGGCCTGATTTCTATGTGGAAAGCTTCTGACTTCTATATGGCAAGCAGACTTCACAGACTTTGGCAAATAAGACTGCCAGTCACTATTTATCTATTCAGCTTCTCCACTGTGACATGTGAGTTATCTTCAGACTGGAAAGAATTGGAAAGTCAAGCTTCAATCCCAAATCACTTTACCAGTAAGCCCTTCCTTTGCTTGGTGAAGCATTTGGCCTTATATTAGTTTAGTACAGCTCAGAAGTTGATGCAAAACAGGCCTTTACAAAGCAGGACTCTGAAGGGGAAGAAGGAAATATTCACTTCCCAAACATAACTGCAACTTATTAGAGACCTTTTCTCAGTCCAGCTCATGCCTTCCTACTAAGCCACATTATAGGTCCCAAGAAGCCGAGGGAGTAACCAGCCTAGCACAGGTCAAGTGTCTGCACCTAAACCCACCATCTCCATTTGACCACCTTGGTAACTCAAAATTAACATGTCAAACTAGAATGAAAGCCTGTCCTCCTGTCTCTGCCTCTCCCCCATCTCCATAATGGAGATGACCATCTGACCAGTTGCTCAGACCTATGTGCTCTTCTTGGTCCCTCCTTATCTCTCATCACTTCACTTCCACACTACCACTCATCAAGTCTCATCCATCTTTCCTCTAAAGTAGATCCTAAATTCTCCTATTCTCTTCATTTTCATTAATATCACCTTAATCCAGGCCACAGTTATTTCTTATCTAGGTTATTACAACAGTCTCCTAATGTTCCCTAACTAATCATTGAACTTCCTATTCTTCTCATTATTCAATCTATACCACACATCCACACACAGCAGTATGAATCTTCTTAAAGTATAAACTCAGTCATGGAGCTCCCTCATTTAAAATCCTTCAAGGGTGGGGTTCCTATTTTTCTTAGAATAAATACAGCCTTTTCCCATGCTTGACATGGCTATCCATGATCTGGTCCTGACTAATCTCTCTACCTCATCTCACAATATACTCCCCCATTCACAATGTTCTAACCATGCTGGCTTCTTTCAGGTCTCAGGACACCTGAAGCTCTATTCTGCCTTAGGGCCTCTGCACACGCCTCTATTTGCTTCTTCTTCTCTCTCTGCTTCTTCACTTACTTTACTTTTTTAAAATAAAAAATAAAAATCCTGTTTTTTTAATTTTTTTTATTATCATCTTACTGAATTTATTGGGCTGACATTGGTTCACAAATCCATACAGGTTTCAAGTGCACAACTCAACAAACTACGAGCTGCCCACTGCATGGTGTACCAAGCAACATTTCTTTCTGTTCCCATTTTCCCCACCTCTGCCCACCTCCATCCAGCCCCCACTTTCCTCTCCCTCTGGCCATCACCACACTGTTAATTAACTGTGTCCATCTGTTGTGTAATATGTTTTTGACTAATACTTTTACCTTCTTTTATACAGTACCCCCCAATCCCTTTCCCTTTAATACCTGTCAGTCTGTTCCATGTGTCCATGGCTCTGATTCTACTTAGTTAATCAGTTTATTTTCTTCATTAGATTCCACATTTAAATGAAATCATATGATTTTTTTTCTCTGACTGGCTCATTTCACTTAGCATAATAACCTCCAAGTACATCCATGCTGTTGTAAAAGGTAAGAGTTCCTTCTTTTCTACAGCCATATAGTATTTCATTCTGTAGATGTATCACAGCTTTTTTATTGACTGATCTAGTGATGGGCACTTGGGCTGTTTCCAGGTCTTGACTATTGTAAAGTTATTTATAGTACAGTGATTATCATGTTTGCCTCACTTGCTTTGGATATGTGAACTTTTCTGAAAGCCTTTCCTTGACCACCTTATCCAAAGAAAACTCCTCACATCTTATAATTCTTCATTTTCTTGCCTCATGTTTTCATATATTTGTGTCTCCCTAAATTATTGAGAAAAAAACTACAAAAAACAGAGAAAAAAATCAAACACCAAAAGGAGAAGAAAGATAACCTTCAAAAGAAAAAGGGGAAAAAGGTAAGAAATTTAAAGGTAAGAGGCATAAAATTATTAACCTTATTGGAGAAAAAATTCATAAAAATTTTAAAATAAACAGTGTATACCCCTCAAGTGAACAACATTCTAACCAGTTACATCTAAGCTTATGTAATGATTTCTACCTTCCCTGCTTTCAGGGTTTATGCATGTCAATTTTCCTTGAATTCTGTTGACTACTATATTCTCTAGTTTGAGAACGTATCAAAATGAAGGCTCAGAATGAGTTAGAGATGTTTTAAAAAGTTATTATGAGCCATTAGAATAGTCTAATGCTTCTTTTCTCATTGTAAGTTTGCATAGTAAGCATCCAAGGCAAGTTTTAAAATAAAACAACCCTCTCTTACGGCCATGGCTACATGAGGCATCATATCCCCACAATAGCCTGACCCTCTCGCCTCCCTTTGTCCTCTGCAATGCCTCTTTGTAAACCACAGGTGTTTGTGGGCATAAAGCCCATCAGAAGGGAGTTTATTGTGAAGAGCTCTTTCTCTGCCACTTGTTCTAAACCTGTTCAGAGAGTCCTCCATGCCTTAGACTAAATCTCCATAAAAATCAAAAAACAAGAAGTTTTCTGTACTCCTGCTCAACAGCCGCACTATGACATTAGTTTCGACAGCTCTGTGACCCCTGTATTGTCCCAACTTTATTCACTAGTCTCTTTTTCTCTTTCTCTCTCCATTCTTTTTTTAAAAAGCTTTTATTGGTGTTTTTTATCTACTGTAAAATAAAAAGCAAGAGGATGGGTGCTTTTTTTTTATAGCACTCTATGTGGCAGCTAAAAATAAAAGCAAAAGCTATTTGCAGTTACTGTAGTAATGGTTTCAAAAAACACCTGCAAAGCAAAGAAAGACACCATAGCAGTGTCTTCAGATTTTTTTCTTCTTCTTCCCTTAAAGTTTCTTCTTGGCCATTATAGAATAAGCTCAAGAATGAATTTATGTGACAGCTATGAAGTTGGTATTAAGATTGTGAATAGTGCCTAGCAGTTTTCATGCCCTTACTATAAGATCACCTCAATTTGCCACACAGCGGTGAATAGGGTAAAGAGCTGGGGGTATCAAATTAATGGGAGCAGGAGAGTGTGTGAATGGGAGAGTTCCCCTGGAGGGAGCTGCATGGTAGTCAGGGGAGAAGAGTGATTTATTTTTTAGATTCCAGAAAAAGCCAAGCAAAGCTGCCTAAAAGATCGTGGAGCATGTGGTGGGGATGTGAGATAAATATGTCCATACACATTTTGCAAGTGTCAACGCCAACTCTAGAAGCAGGGACGGACCTGAGGGGGGTGGGGTAGTTGGGGTGGAGGGTGAGCAGTGGTAAATCCATTCCTCTGCTCTTCCAAGATTGAATATTAAATGCTAGCAGGGAGCAGATGTGGGTAGAGCCTGCAGAATGGGGTTAAAAGGCCTGGACCGAGAGGGTTAAGCGTTTATCTCAATGGAAATTAACCACTTGGGGAGAATTTGGAAAACTGGACCGGGCTGGGTGGGGGCAGTATATGGAGAGTGTCTCAGTGAATTTAAAGAGAGAAACTTTTCTCCAGCGAGGATTTGTGGAGGACATTCACAAAAATGAGGTGAACGGGCCTGCAAAGAGCGAGGCGGAGCGTGCCCTTCGCAGCCCCCGTGGCCCCGCCCCCATTGCAACCTCCTAGCCGCCCCCCCCCCCCCCCGCCCGCCCACGCCCCCGTATTAGCATGCTGGCCGCCGAGGGCTCGCTGGGCAGGGGAGGGCGGCAGTGGGATCGCAGCGCCAGGCGCATTGTGGGCCGCGCTCGCCTCCGCGGGGGACCATCTGCTCGCTGTCAATGCATCACCTGCTCGTCTGGGCCGTCGCCGGGGCAACGGGGGGGGGGGGAGGTCGGGGGATTAAGGAGCGTGTGTGTCTCCACCGGGGCCGCAACGGCGGGCGGGCGGGGGGGGGGGGGTCGCTGGGCTGTCCTCCGCTGCCCGGAGCTGCAGGACTGGTCTGCCTGCCAGGAGGAGGGGCAGTCGACCACCAAGACGGGCTCCCCCACTCCCCGCTGTGCTTCGTGCTTTGCAAAGAGCCCCGAGCTGACTCCGCTCCGGGAGGTAGCTGGAGTCCAGACGAGAAGAGACCAGAAGGTCTGGCCTTGCGAACCTACCCAGAGGGGAGAACCACACCCCCGGCGCGTACCTGGAGCTGCGAGAGCCGCGTCCCAGGCGCGCCGCCGACAGGCCTCCTCCAGGGGAGCTGGCCCGCGGAACCCGGTCCTGGGACGCCGAGCAGCTTCGTTCTGAGCACCCCGCAGTCGCTGGGCAACCACAATGGGGCCAGCATCTTGGGTAGAATTTGCCTGGCTCCAGCCACCCAAATCACAGATAAATTCCACAGCTCTCCTCTGACATTCTGGTCTGCCACCAGATGTCAAGACTGGGAAAATCCTTCGACATCAGAATATGAGTGACACCTGTCCTTTGGGAGTGGAGGGTCCTGAGGTTTATCAAAACGTCTTGATTTTTCCAGGGAGGGAGTAGTTCTGGAGATAAAAAAGCCCCAGAATCCACCTACTCCTCTTCTCACACTAAATTATTTTGAGTACAGGAGAAGTGCAGTGAGTGATGTGTCAACAAGGGGCAGAGCTAGGCTGTATTTGGGAGCAGTGTCCACTGAGGGATTACAGTTGATCCAAGGACGTGCTCACTGGGTTTTTTAGGGGTTTTTTCGGGGGTTTTCTGTTTGTTTGTTTGTTTTTTGTGACAGAGAGAGAGTCAGAGAGGGGGACAGACAGGAAGGGAGAGAGATGAGAAGCATCAATTCTTCATGTGGCACCTTAGTTATTCATTGATTGCTTTCTTATATGTGCTTTGACCTGGGAGCTACAGCAGACAGAATGACCCCTTGCTCAAGTTAGCGACCTTGAATTTAAGCTGGTGAAATTTGCTCAAACTAGATGAGCCCATGCTCAAGCTGGTGACCTCGGGGTCTCAAACCTGGGTGCTCTGTGTCCCAGTCCAACACTCTATCCACTGCGCCACCGCCTGGTCAGGCGTGCTCACTAGTTTAGAAACTTACAGGAAAATCTGCCCTCTGTCCCCCCTCCCCTCGTCTCCATGCTAGAGGATTCCCAGGCCCCAAACAAAGAAGGACCAGTTAACTATCCCCTCATAAGCTTTCTGTAAACTACACAGAACCAAAGAGTTGTTAAGTTTTAATCACAACTCATGTGCCTTTTTATTTTTCTTTCTAATTTGGCTAATTACTGTATTCCTCTATAGAATAACAGAAGCAGCAGAAAGTTGAGATTCACAGACTCCCAAACTGGACAACCCTACACCCTCCCTCCCCCACCCCACACACCCACACACATAAAACATTTTTAGCTAAGCAAAACACCAGCTTGTATAGAATGGTCTCTGGGTCAAGAAGACACCAAAGCTTTGTTGTTAGGTCTCATTCCAGGGTCTAGTAACTCTTGAGGAACCAGCAGTCTTTCTTTGACTAGCTTAGTAACTAAACCCATTTCTTGCAGTTCTACTTTCTGAAGAAACAGAAAAACTAGCCTTTTTTCAAATCAACACTTTGTGTTGAAGACATTATTCATTAACTTTCTCAAATTTTCTTTTACTCCAGTCATTTTCCTTTTCTTTAACAAAACCCGTATTTCAAGTTACAACAATACAAGTTTTTGGTGTTGGCCTATGTATCTTCTCCAACTAAAGTCTCATCATTAAATACAATTTCTCCCATACTTTTCTGATTTCTAGAGATGAACACTGTTAAGCCTAATCTGGAGGGACTCGAAACATTGAAGACATGAACAAAATCCATCGATTCCACACCAAAGCTTTATTGTCTAGCTTAGCCAAGCAGCGGCAACTCCGACAGAAATCTGAGGGAGAGTGCGCTGGCCCTTTGTTTTACCTAGTTTTTACAGTTTTGCAAGAGGGAAGTACAGAAGCAAAAATTGTAATTAGGTGTCTTTTACCACTATTGATTATAGTCATATGCCCTTTAACATGATAGGACTATGTTTAATTTGCAAGCCGTACATCATTTTGGAGAAAACAAAATTTACAAGTCAACACAAAGGTAGAAAGATGTCTCTTTACATATTATAAGGCATTCCTATATTTTCTAATGTTTATCTGCCATCTCTTCCTGCACTTGGCTAGCCATTCACCTTTTTCCCCACAGGTGTGGTGGAATGTCAGGGAATCCATGTTTTCCTTCCCTTCACGTTTACAATACAATGCCAAGGGCCATTCTGGTTTTATGCCAATCACACAGTACAGAGATTATTCACAAATTTCTCTGCACACCTTAACCCAAATTAATAAAATGTTCTTCAAGTCTTTTAAAATATTAATATTCGTTCTGTAGCTTTTGGTACTTTATAACACCTGTGGGTGAGGTGACACAGTGGCTCCCCAGGGCTCCTCAAACACCATGAATTAGACCACCTGTAATTTTATGATTAAAGCAAGCTTTAAAAGATGTACTGTTACCTCATTTATTTGCTGTTTATATGTGAGAGAAAGAAGTCAACCATATCTATATACTTTGACATAACAGGTGAAGAAAAAGAACAAGTGTGTAATGTATAAGCTTGCTCAAGAGATAAAGAAAATTCTACCCTTCCAAAACTGCTTTCAGTTATGACTTTCATGAGTTAAAGTTGAGAGTTCTAAGAAAGCATGCTGTTTAATTCACAGAGTACTTCCAGATAGACTCATGGTATAATTCCCACTTAAACAAGGATGAATTTGAGTCCAACCATCCATCTATAGACAAAGTGATTGAAACCAAAAGAAGAGTGACCAGGCCAAGACTGTTACAGACAGTGCTGGGCGTCCCCAGGGTACATTCAACCCTAGTGAGCTCCCCACATCAAAAACACCTAAAAATGCCCTTTATCCATTCTATTCCCACTCCTCCAGAAGCTGGCGTCACAGCAGAGATGAGAATCTTCATCAATTCAGCAAAAAATCATCAAACACCTGCTACATGTCAGGCAAAGCAAAGATCCCACCTTTGTGGAGCTCACTGTTTAACAGGGATGCCTGAGTTTAAAATAAAAACTCTTTATTCACTTACCCAACAAATGTTTCTTGAGCACCTAATCAACTACTATAAGAAAGAAAAGTATATCTAAATAAGAAATGACTATTTCTCTCAAAAAGAGAAAATCAATAAAACAGAGCATTATAATTAATTAGAATATAATATCAGTATGGAAGTCTAAAGGAAGCATCAGATAACTTTGCCTGGATAGCACTGTAGAGATGTCATAAACTGGGTGATGAGGTAGGAGTCCCCAGCACCTATAACTGGGCACATAACAGATGCTCAATAAATAATTGTTAAATGAATGAATCATGTATTTCCAAGCAGACAAAGGGAAGATAGTTCAAGTAAAGACATTACAGTATAAACTAAAGCTCCAGAACATATTGTTTAAGAAATGATGAGCAAGCAAAATGGTACAACCACTAATTCAATCAACTGCTCATCTATTCAACTATTTAACCTAATATGTCACCTAATCTAATCTATTTGCCAATGTGATCAGCAGCTGATCCAATTGACTTCCCATATGACCAGGCCCTAACCAATCAGCCGCTAATTTAATCAACTGCAACCGGCCAGCTGCTAATCTAATCACTCTGTTAAATCTAATCAGGCAATAATCCAAATCCACTGCTGATTTAATTATCTGCTGATCTGGTTGGCTGCTAATGTAATCAATTGCTTTCCAAACAGCAGCTGATTTAATCAATGTCTAATTTCATCTGCTGCTAAACTAATCACCCTAATCTGCCAATATGATCTACACTGATCTAATCATCTGCCACTAATGTAAATCGGCCAGTAGCCAAAACAAAAAGCCTGATCTAATCGGGTGCTGGTTCTAGCACTCACAAACCTGATCAACTGCTGATTTGATCAGTTTGCTAAACTAATCAGCCAATGATCTAAATAGTTGCTGATCTAATTGGCACTAATTTCTTTCTTTTCTTCTTTTTTTTCAAGTGAGAGGAGGGGATATAGAAAAACAGACTCCCATATGCACCCCAACAGGAATCCACCTGGTGACACCTGTCTTGGACTGATGCTTTGCCCTTCTGGGGCCATGCTCACAACCAAGTTATTTTTAGTGCCTGAGGCAGAGGCTCCAGGGAGCCATCCTCTGCCCCTAGGGCCAATGTGTTTGAATCAATCAAGCCATGGCTGCAGGAGAGGAAGAGAGAGAGAGACAGAGAGAAGGGAAAAGGGAAACTCCCGTGTGCCCTGACCAGAAATCAAACCCAGACTCCCACATGCCAGGTCAATGCTCTACCACTAAACCAACTGGCCAGGAGCTAATTGGCACTAATTTCATCAGCAGCTAATCTAATCCACAGAGTGATATAATCAGCTACTAATTTAAAACAAATGCTAATATAATCAGTTGTTGATCTAAACAACTGTCTAAATGCAGGGGTCGGGAACCTATGGCTCACGAGCCAGATGTGGCTCTTTTGATGGCTGCATCTGGCTCACAGACAAATCTTTAATGAAAAAATAATAACAAAAATATAAAACATTCTCATGTATTACAATCCATTCATTTCCTACCGCTCATGTTCATGGTTGCGGGTGGCTGGAGCCAATCACAGCTGTCCTCCAGGACAACACCAAATTTTTATTGGATAATGCATAACATACACTGGTCGTTGTATGGCTCTCACAGAATTACATTTTAAAATATGTGGTGTTCATGGCTCTCTCAGCCAAAAAGGTTCCCGACCCCTGGTCTGAATGGATCAGATGCTTAACTTAATCAGATGTGTGACTTTATCAGCTGTCTAATCTAATCTAACTAATCCAACCTATCTAATCCAATCCATCTATCTATCTATCTATCTAATCCAGGCGTCCCCAAACTACGGCCCGCGGGCCACAATGCGGCCCCCTGAGGCCATTTATCCAGCCCCCACTGCACTTCTGGAAGGGGCACCTCTTTCATTGATGGTCAGTGAGAGGACCACTGTATTTGGCAGCCCTCCAATGGTCTGAGGGACAGTGAACTGGCCCCCTGTGTAATCTATCTAGATCAGCTATGTTATTATTCTACATATCCAGGCACAAGATGGCAGTGGCCTGGACTAGAATGAATGCACACTATTGGGTGTTCCCAAGCTGGACAGTAAAAGACATTAATTATCCAGTCACTTTGAAATGTCTATAGGTCTGCCTCCATGAGGAGAGTTAAGCATCTTAACTTTCAAGAGGCTCACAGGTAAAGCTCTAAATTTTAAAGCCCCCAGAGAAAGAATGGAGGGGAGGATAGAAACATCTTTGAGAATGAGAGACCCAAGATGCTGGTATCACATTATGATTTTAAAAGTGAACCAAAATGAGTGTTATATGTATTTAATAAGGTATTTTATATAATGTATAACTTGTAATAAAATTACATTTGTGTGTACATGCATTAATTTATACGTATACAATTGAGAGGTAAAAAAAATTGTCACACTATAAATACACCTTCTAACCCTCAATTGGGGGTGTAAGCTATTCCAAGATGTGTCACTCCGTTGCTCAACTTCCTTTTCCTTCTTTCTCCTACCTTCATTCTCACGCTCTCTGGCACCGTAGATCAGAGGTTCTCAAAGTGTGCTCCAGGGCACACTGGTGCACCCTAGAAGATTTCTAGGTGCGCCCTATGGTATTCCAGAGAAATATGTTTCTGTTGGGGATCAAAGAACCAACAGGGTTTTTGGAGTTTAGATTTTTGGGGGACAGAGGTGTGGGGAATTGGTTGTAAGCTGATAGTCTGCACAACTCCCCACCTCACTCACCTGATTAGGTTGCAAAAGGCTGTTAAGCTGTGGTGCTGGATTGTTTACACTATTCCCCATGTTCCCCAGAAAGACTGGAGGCAAGTTTCTTCTATCCTTTGTTTTAGTGTAAAGTTAAGATGATATGTATGGTGGGGGTTTTCTGCACTCAACACAATTAAGAGTAAAAAGAGAGGAATTCTTTAATGTATTGACAAGGAAATGAGTGTTTGCCTTTCAAATATATGCCCAAACATTGAAGAAATTGCTAGGACACATCAGCTTCATGTTTCTCATAAACTCAAGAATGAAAAAAACTTAACACGTTCGCACAGGGACCTGCCGAATTTACTAAATCTTACTAAGAATGTATCTATATATATAAAAGATAATTATTTTGTCATTTTTTAATTTTTTAACCTCTCTTTTTTACAAATTCTAAAAAGCATAACTCAAAAAATGTAACATAAAAATGTTTTTTAATGTCAGAATAAATTTAATTTTGTTGTATTTATTTTGTTTAATTACCATAAAAGCACACCTGGACTTTATATTTTTTCTTTAATATTTTACTTAATTATTATAACATATTTCTCAGAAATGTGTATATAGTGCACCTACAGTTATTTATAGGATTTTAAATGTGCCCTGACTTCAAAAGGTTTGAGAACCACTGCCGTAGATAAATGCATTCATTCAATTTCTCAGGTTAGTTCATCTACAAAAAAGTTAATACAAAAAGCAGGGCCAGGCAGAGATGTTCCTTGGCCTACAAGTTGGTCAATAATGTGACATTCCTGGTATGGAAATGCTTTGATATCTTTTCAAACTGCTATTCTTTAAGTATTTAAATTTTTCACATTCTTATTTACCTTACATTTTAAAAACATAAATATACTTTTTAAATTGACATAGTTATTTCCTTGTCAGGGGGTTGGGGGTGGATGACAATGACAGCCCTCGCTTTACTGAATGTGCCAGCCCTTCCCTTGTGGATGACCCATATTTCCATTCCCATCACATCGTACTTTCCTGAGGAGAACTGGTATATTTGATTTTATCCTGCTCATTATGTTTTGGTTCCTTTTATGGAATTTATAGCAAACAGACCAGTTGACCGGCCTTCTTCCAATAAGGCTTTGGGACCCTCTTAGGATTGTTATTGGGGGGGCGAAAGGAAAGCTGGTCCGGCAGCACAGTGGGTACCTATTGCTCTGTACACCCAGCATTCATTCCTGCTTCTTCAGGGAAGGGTTTACTGACATTCCTTTGGGGAAATGCTCATCCTCCACTCTCACTTCATGTGTCCAATGGGGCATGTGTTCCAGAACTGGCATAGGAATTGGTTCAAAGAAGGATGCGTGACTCCAGCCAGGCCAGGAGTCGATATGTTTGCATGAACTCTAAGGAAAAGGGAATTCTTTTTGCATGGGGCTCATTAAGCAGTAGAAGGAAAACTATAGCCCCATTTCTTGACATCACATGAAAAGAGAGTGAAGCCACAGGGAAGGAGACAAAGCCAAGAAAAAAAAGATTCCTGAGGATGTGACTTCATAACTGATCCAGCCATGCCTGAAGTGAGTGAGATCTATGCCCCTGCATTCCAGTTATATGAGCAAATACCTTCCCCTCTTGGCTTAAGTCTACCTGAGTTGGGTTTTCTGCTTCTTGTAACTGCAAAAGTTCTGATTATTGAAAGCAGGTTCTATGATCAGCCTACCCTTTATTAACAGTAATAAGAGAAAGAGAAGAAAAAATTTTACCCTGAGATTAGGAAGTAGGGTCTTTCTCTAAGGATGGGTTATTTGGGAAGAAAATTAAGACTCGTTTGAACTAAATATATTAACAGAAAGAGTGTTTAATCCTTTAACAGGTATTTACTGAGCATCAAATGCAAGTAAGATGAGTCAATGTGACAGGCATGGGACACAACTCTGAACAAGAGACAAAATCTACCTCCTGAGGCTCATGTTCCAGTGGAAAGAAGCAGAAAATAAAAAGTACATTGCCATGCAGTGACATGTATTTTGTCGAATAATAAAGTGGAGTGAGGGGCATAGAGAGTGAGGATGTGTTGATAGAGAGGCCTCTCATCTGAGCAGGAACCAGAGGATGTGAGAGCCAGGTGTGAGCAGCTCTGAGAGAAAGGTGTCCATGGCAGAGACCAGGGCAAATACAAAAGCTCTGGGTAGGAGGGTACAGGGCAGGGCCAAAGAACAGCTAAGAGGCTGGACAGTGTGAGTTAAGAGGGGGCAGTCAGATCTTGCAGCACCCACTAGGAATTGTAAGGACTTTACATTGGCTCCAAGTGAGGTGGCAGCCATTGAAGGATTCTGAAAAGAGGAGACATGTGAGCTGATGTCACTTACAGGTTCACTCTAGTTGCAGTATAAAAAATAGTAACTGGGGGAACAAAGACAGAAGCTGAGAGAGAGTGCCTCTAGGCAATTCCACACACACTTTTGGATGCAACTGATATAAATTCTCTAAATCCAAATAGTCTGTTAGAACTCTACTATATACTCTAACATGAAGAACTGAGTATTGAAAAACAATTCCCATGTATACCTGGAGAGAAAGAGTTCAAAACTATAGCATATACATAATTATTATTTTCGTCCCTCATAGTTCTAGATTAGCGGTTCTCAATCAAGGGCCATTTGCCCCCGAGGAGACATTCAGCAATGTTTCTGGACAGCTTTTTGATTGTCACAACTGGCAGGGGCGCAGAAACAGAGAAAATCCTACCGGCATCTGTGGATGGAGGCCAAGGAGGCTGTTAAACATCTCTAATGCACAGGACAGCCCCACAACAGAGAACCACCCAGCCTCAAATATCAACAGTGCCTAAATTGGAAAACCAGCACCTGGAGAATGTAAAAGTTCAGCGTTCTTAGTTTCTGTGTTAGTGACTCTTCAACTTGCAATAGATATAGAATCAGAGAAGCACAATCTGAGTGTGGCCATTTTCCTCTTTGGCTCATTATTTGAAAGGCAAAGACTAGAGTTGCTACATTTAAGAACAGCTTATTGGAGAAAAAAAAAAAAAGAATAGTGGCCTATGCCCTCAAATGGATTGTTGGGGGGAGGAAATTGACATAAGAATATTCCTAAATTGCAACAGGAAGACTTAATTTTTTTTTTTTAACATGAAAATGTCATTCCAGGGAAACAGAAGTACCTGGCACAGATCTGGCTTTGGGGAGGGAGATGCCTTTGAAAACCCAACTAGTTGTATAATTAAGTGATAATGAATGCAGAGCTGTACTTTATATTCCATTCCAGCACATTGGAGTTGAATCTGAGCTTGAAAAGCAAAATCCCTCAGTGCTTTGGCCCCTCATCAGTGAAGTGTAAATCAAGGCCTTCAACTGCTACAGAAGGGATCATTCCAAAAATAAAGAACAATTTTTTTTCAAATATTATGTTTTCAAACTGCCTGCTTTCTAATGATATGCTAAATTTTATGTGAAAACTGTATTTCATAAAAGGAAATGTTTATTTGGAACAAAAAAGCAAACTATCGTATATGATATTTTATGCACAATAGAATGCTAATCTATTTTTAAAAGAGAGAACAGAGCTATTTTTATTTTATCTGGAAAAAAATGCTTTCTGCATTTTTAGCTCTCTGCTGATTTCACTCAGAGAAAAGCTAAACAACATTTTATATTTGTGCTCTAGTTAACATTTCATATAATAAAAATATGTGTATTGGATTGAGCTTTCTGCTGGTTAGTTAGTTCTTGAAAACTTCTTTTAAAAAAAATTAGAGAAACTTTAAAAAGTGCTTCAGCAAAGCCTTAATAGAGGACCTGAAAACATAAGAAATTCATAACTTGATGGGCTATTTAATATTTTCTTATCATAATTAAAAGACATAATATATATAATCAACCTGTGAATAGGCAATCATTCAAAAAAGCCACTATCATTTTATGTTTTTCTCTTGATGTTTAACAACAAACTGAAATGAGAAGAGATGAAAATTTGTTTTTGTTTCTATGCAAATTGCCATTTTCTCAAAGGGGGACTAAAACAAAAATTCCACATACAAAGAATTTAGGAGTAAGCTTGATACAGAGTAAAATTGACTGTACAATGTATGTTCAAGTTCAAGTAACATTTTTATAAATAAATACGCTTTAAAGTCTGAAGAAGCACCTGGCGTGTGGTGGCCCAGTGGATAGAGTGCTGACCTGGAATGCTGAGGTCACCAGCTCAAAACCCTGAACTTGCCTGGTCAAGGCACATATGGGAGTTAATGCTTCCTTCTCCTCCCTCTTCTCTCTCTCTCTCTTTCTCTCTCTCCTCTCTAAAATGAATAAAATCTTTTTTTAAAATTCTGAAGAAAAATATGGTTGTACAATAAGAAGGTAAACAAAATGACAAAAAAAATTAAAAAACATACTTATGAGTTTGATACCAACTGATATTTGCCAGATTGAATAGAGAAAATACAGGGTCTCACTTAGCCTTTACTACAGGCAATATCCATGGTGCAACAAACCCTTAGAAGAGAACCAACCAGCCACAGGTCTGTTAGAAGGACCAGCAAGGAAAATCAGGACAGCACTCAGACTCGGCTGCCCAGACCAGCCTGTCCAGTCAGTCCATTCCCCACAGTATGACATGATAACTTAGGAAAAATGTTGGGCAAACCAGGTCGATGACCAAGTAAGATAGGTCCAATATATGTTTCTCTTTTGTAACTATACATATATCCATGTCTGTCTACCTGAGAACTTTCTGGGCAAAACAGGCAAAAAGCTTATCCTGCTGGAGTTGCATGTCCACATTGCCCCACTTTCACTGCAAGTCAACACCCTGGTACCAACAAAACTATGGAGTAAGAAGCTTGCAGCCTACAGCCTGGATGACTCACACAAGAGATTTTAGTAGAAGTAGTCAAGGCTATAGCACCAAGAGTAGGGTAGGAAGGAAGACTTTGGGATGTCTTTACTAGCACCAAACATGAAATGTAGTCTGCCTGCTTCGAGTTCAAGATTGGCATGATCTACCTGATGGATGACCCATGAATTAAATACCTCGTTTCAGCTGAGTGGTTAGAAAGATACAGGAACCGAAACTTCTTTTCTGCTTTTTCTGATTAAAAGATACCCACAAGACAGCCCAGGGGCACAGAGAGGCTGGCCTTTGGGGAATGTATTACCTTGAGCTATGCTTTGAATTATTAATTTTTAATGGAAATATCTTTGCTCTCAAACTGGATTATATGATTCTTATGTTTCTCTAACTCAGGCACTTCATTTTTAAAGACAGCCTTTAACAAGGCCCTCAGCTCGGAAGAAAGAATATAGAGTCATAGAGGACATTTTTAAGATCTGAAAGAAAATTCACTGAAAATAACTTTAGTTTCTTCTGAGAACAGATATAAATTATTGGCATATTTGTAGATTATACCTCTACATTTTTTCTTTTGTTTTTTTATCATCATGAATCAGAAAGCAAAATAAATTTTTTGAGCATATTCAAAAGATAGTAGAAATATTTTAATGCCATTGAAGACCCAGCAGAAATTGAAACAATGGCCTAGAAGAAATGGAAACACTTTCTGTCAGGATGTCACCTTATAAGGGGGACAGACTACCCATAGCTCCTGGGCACAGGCTGACCCAGGTCAGGGGTTGGAGGACCTGGAGGAGATTTCACTCTCTTTGGACCTCAAGGCAGAGTGTACAGTTCATCATCTCTGGCCTATGAAATATTCATTTTATGTGAAACCCCTGATTTCCTACATATTACCGCATATTGGTCAAATAAGTTTATAAATATGATATATATGTTTGCTCGCTTATAGCTTGCATTGGGTGTGGGGGTTAGGCGGTAAGTAGGCAGGGTCGTTATACCCTAACGCTTAGTTTTAAGACTAAGCTTTTCCCACCCTAAGTGACTTTATATCAGAGACTTCCTTGTTTGTACATTGGATTAAAAGTTTTGATTTCTACACTATAAAATGGGGCAGAGGAGCCCATGCTGGAGGAGAGCAGAGAAAGGTCACGTGGAGGAGAGGAGAAGCAGCCAAGATGGTGGACTGCTGAAGGAGAAGCCAGTTAGTGCAGAGTTTGTGCAGAGAGAAGGAGTTGAGGAACAGAGGTGAATAAGGCTGGTGAGGTACACACCTTTGATTCTAGGAAAATCAGTAGCTTTGTGAGCGCTGAATGAGTGGGTTTTAGAGCCCAGTGTGTGTTTTTACTTGCCCACTGGGTGCAAGCTAGGATTAAAGATAATGGCCCACCAGTTCTTGGCTCCATTTTTCATTACTGTCTGTCCAAATCAAATGAGATCCTGCATGGGCCAGGCAGCTGTAATGGTGGCTGTAGCTACTGGCTTTACACCACACAACAAACCCCCCTCAAGATTAACTACTTTTTATGATCAAAAGCAAAACAAACCAAAAAAAAAAAAAAAAAAACTAACTGAAATAGTGGCCTGAAACAGGAACCCTTGAGAGAAAGACTAGAAATGTGAAGACTTCATGAGCATGCCCAACCACATATGTTTTTTTTTAATAATTTTATTTTTAATGGGGCGACATCAATAAATCAGGATACATATATTCAAAGATAACAACTCCAGGTTATCTTGTCATTCACTTATGTTGCATACCCATCACCCAAAATCAGATTGTCCTCTGTCACCTTCTATCTAGTTTTCTTTGTGCCCCTCCCCCTCCCCTTTTCCCTCTCCCTCTCCCACCTCCCCCCATAAACACCACACTCTTATCAATGTCTCTTAGTTTCACTTTTATGTCCCACCTACATATGGAATAATGTAGTTCCTGGTTTTTTCTGATTTACTTATTTTACTTCGTATAATGTTATCAAGATCCCACCATTTTGCTGTAAATGATCCAATGTCATCATTTCTTATGGCTGAGTAATATTCCATAGTGTATATGTGCCACATCTTCTTTATCCAGTCATCTATTGACGGGATTTTTGGTTGTTTCCATGTTCTGGCCACTGTGAACAATGCTGCAATAAACATGGGGCTGCATGTGTCTTTACGTATCAATGTTTCTGAGTTTGGGGGAGATATACCCAGTAGAGGGATTGCTGGGTCATAAGGTAGTTCTATTTTCAGTTTTTTGAGGAACCACCATACTTTCTTCCATAATGGTTGTACTACTTTACATTCCCACCAACAGTGTATGAGGGTTCCTTTTTCTCCACAGCCTCTCCAACATTTGTTATTACCTGTCTTGTTAATAATAGCTAATCTAACAGGTGTGAGGTGGTATCTCATTGCAGTTTTGATTTGCATTTCTCTAATAACTAAAGTAGATGAGCATCTTTTCATATATCTGTTGGCCATTTGTATTTCTTCCTGGGAGAAGTGTCTGTCCATGTCCTCTTCCCATTTTTTTATTGGATTGTTTGTTTGTTGTTGAGTTTTATGAGTTCTTTGTATATTTTGGATATTAGGCCCTTATCGGAACTATTGTTTGAAAATATCATTTCCCATTTAGTTGGCTGTCTGTTTATTTTGTTATCAGTTTCTCTTGCTGAGCAAAAACTTCTTAGTCTGATGTAGTCCCATTCATTAATTTTTGCCTTCACTTCTCTTGCCATTGGAGTCAAATTCATAAAATGCTCTTTAAAACCCAGGTCCATGAGTTTAGTACCTATGTCTTCTTCTATGCACTTAATTGTTTCAGGTCTTATGTTTAGATCTTTGATCCATTTTGAGTTAATTTTAGTACAGGGGGACAGACTGTAGTCCAGTTTCATTCTTTTGCATGTGGCTTTCCAGTTTTCCCAGCACCATTTATTGAAGAAGCTTTCTTTTCTCCATAAATGAAATAGAGAACAGAAAAACTATAGAAAAAATTAATAGAACAAGGAGCTGGTTCTTTGAAAAGATCAACAAAATTGGCAAACCCTTGGCAAGACTTACCAAGGAAAAAAGAGAAAGAACTCATATAAACAAAATCCAAAATGAAAGAGGAGAAATCACCACAGACACCATAGATATACAAAGAATTATTGTAGAATACTATGAAAAACTTTATGCCACTAAATTCAACAACCTAGAAGAAATGGATAAATTCCTAGAACAATACAACCTTCCTAGACTGAGTCAAGAAGAAGCAGAAAGCCTAAACAGGCCTATTAGTAGAGAAGAAATAGAACAAACCATTAAAAACCTCCCCAAAAATAAAAGTCCAGGCCCTGATGGCTATACCAGCGAATTTTATCAAACATTCAAAGAAGACTTGGTTCCTATTCTACTGAAAATCTTCCAAAAAATTGAAGAAGAAGCAATACTTCCAAACACATTTTATGAGGCCAACATAACCCTCATACCAAAACCAGGCAAGGACTGCACAAAAAAAGAAAACTACAGACCAATATCTCTAATGAATACAGATGCTAAAATACTAAACAAAATACTAGCAAATCGAATACAACAACATATTAAAAAAATAATACATCATGATCAAGTGGGATTCATCCCAGAATCTCAAGAATGGTTCAACATACGTAAAACGGTTAACATAATACACCATATCAACAAAACAAAGAACAAAAACCACATGATCTTATCAATAGACGCAGAAAAGGCTTTCGATAAAATACAACACAATTTTATGTTTAAGATTCTCAACAAAATGGGTATAGAAGGAAAATATCTCAACATGATAAAGGCCATATATGATAAACCATCAGCTAACATCATATTAAATGGCACTAAACTGAAAGCTTTCCCCCTTAAATCAGGAACAAGACAGGGTTGTCCACTCTCTCCACTCTTATTTAATGTGGTACTAGAGGTTCTAGCCAGAGCAATCAGACAAGACAAAGAAATAAAAGGCATCCATATCGGAAAAGAAGAAGTAAAGGTATCACTTTTTGCAGATGATATGATCCTATACATCGAAAATCCCAAAGAATCCACAAAAAGACTACTAGAAACAATAAGCCAATACAGTAAGGTCACAGGATACAAAACTAACATACAGAAGTCAATAGCCTTTCTATATGCCAACAATGAAACATTTGAGAACGAACTCAAAAGAACAATCCCCTTCATGATTGCAACAAAAAAAATAAAATACTTAGGAATAAACATAACAAAGAATGTAAAGGACTTATATAATGAAAACTATAAACCATTGTTAAGGGAAATCAAAAAAGATATAATGAGATGGAAGAATATACCTTGTTCTTGGTTAGGAAGAATAAATATAATCAAGATGGCCATATTACCCAAAGCAATATACAAATTTAATGCAATTCCCATCAAAATTCCAATGACATTTTTTAAAGAAATGGAGCAAAAAATCATCAGATTTATATGGAACTATAAAAAATCTCGAATAGCCAAAGCAATCCTAAAGAAAAAGAATGAAGCTGGGGGCATTACAATACCTGACTTCAAACTATATTATAGGGCCACGACAATCAAAACAGCATGGTATTGGCAGAAAAATAGACACTCAGACCAATGGAACAGAATAGAAAACCCAGAAATAAAACCACATATATATAGTCAAATGATTTTTGATAAAGGGGCCAAGAACACACAATGGACACATGTTTTTTCACCTTTCTCTGTCTTGTGGGAATTGTCTGTTATCTCTGTCACTACCTGGTGGACTCCTATTCATCCTTCAAGAGCCAGCTTAATTACTAATCATCTTTGTGAAGCCTTCCCCCCAGGACTACAGACAGAATAAGTCACTATCTTCTCAGTGGGAAGCTTCTATCTACTACAGTGCTCACTTCTTTCCCCTACAAGGCAGTAAACTCCTCCTTTAGTTGTCATGTCATACTTCTCTATGTACTATAAGTTGTAGGCTATGGCACGCAGTGTTTCATTCAATCTTCTAGCTCCAGCAGCAAACACAATGCATGGTACAGAGACTTTGCTCAACAGATGTTGATGAAGTGACCAGCCCTGACCTTGGTTCTATTTCTCCTTTGGTTGTATTTTGTCTCACTAGTTGGGCACTTATTGTGCTCCACTTCCCATTTCCTTGGCTCACCTTTTTGACCCAGCCTTTGCTGTGGCACCAGCTGTGCCCAGGAATCACCTGGCAATCTTGTATCTCAACTGTACCCTCATCTCTCACATTTCTCCATCCCAGCCCCATCCAGCCACATGCATGTGCAAACTTAGAAGAAAAAGGGAGTTAATACCCCATGTGACAATCCTTTACCATCGGAAGATGAGAACTAGAGAAAAAAAAGTGCACCACTCTTTTATGTCTCAGGGGACAATTTTACACAGCTCACAAAAGGTCCCCGAGGGGATTGTGTGTCAGTTGTCCTTAGCAGTAACCAGCTAATAATATAGTCTTCAACTGGCTTTCACTCCTTCCCAGTTCCATTCTGTTTAGCCACTGCCCCAAACACACCTTGAAATTACTTCCCAAAATAAATAAGCCTTCATCTCAGGCTTGATAAGATAAAAGTTCACAATGGTTTGATTGCAAAGCTCACAAGGGGACAAAACATCCACAAAGACTACTCTTCTAGCCTCAACAGGTCAACTTGGAAACAGGTCTCACTGTTAAGAGGATTATGAAAGGAGACAGCATCTAGCAGCCTCTTGTGGCTAGAAAAATATAACTTATTAGTCCCAGACAGAATAGTATCAGTTTTATGTCAGCCTGAAGGACCATCTTTGTGTAGGGAGGCCATCGCCTACATCTAACTTGGCATAACACCCATAGCAAGGTAATTTAATCCTTTCTTCTAAAAGACCCACCTATAGTTAGAGTTCATTACTTTCAGACAGTGGCTACCAGTTACCTGGAGGTCTGTGGGACTTTTGCAAGATCCCATAATAATTTATATAAGCATCATGACTAGTCTGCAGAGAGGATAAATGTCTCATCATTTTCATTTGGCTACCTATGTATGTAAATGTGTCTAATAGAAATTTGTTTAAAAAATGTTATTGATTTCAGTCAGTATGTGTTTTCTCTGTCAATAATACATATCCCAACATGAGGAGTTACTGTAAATTAACATTATTAAGGAATGCACATATTCCAAGAGTTTGAAAACTCCATTTTAAGTGATAGTAATATAAAATAACAATAGCTTCTATGCACTGAGTGTCTACATATATTATCCTAAATCTCTCAACAACTCAGCAAGAAAGTATTATTAGTCTCATTTTATTTACTCATTTTTTATTGATTGGTTTTAGAGAGACAGAGGAAGGGGGAGAAAAGAGAGAAAGAGAGAAGAAGAAGAAGAAGAAGAAGAAGAAGAAGAAGAAGAAGAAGAAGAAGAAGAAGAAGAAGAAGAAAAAGAAGAAGAAGAAGAAGAAGAAGAAGAAGAAGAAGAAGAGTAGTAGGAGGAGGAGGAGGAGGAGAAGGGGGGGAGGAAGAAGTATTATAATTAATTTATTGTTCCACTTAGTTGTGCATTCATTGGTTGCTTTCCGTATGCACCCTCACCAGGGATCAAACCCACAACCTTGGTGTTTTGGGTTGACACGCTAACTGCCTGGGCAGATCATCCAGGGCTTATTAGTCTCATTTTAAAGGTAAATTTAGAATGTGCAAGAGACTTGCCTAAGGCCACAGAGATAATAAGTGACAAAGGTAAGGTCTAAATCCAGGCCTATGAGACCTATTGTTACCATCATCCATTCACTCATCCACTCACTGAACAGGCATGTTTGGGGGCACGGTATGTGCTGTATGCTTTGAATAAACATAGTCATTACCTACCTCTTTCTCTTCAAAACAACTTCCCTCTGCCAATTTAACTCAATCATTCTGTCTTTCTGTCCAGTTTAAGCGGGCTTAAAGTGTTACAGAACCTGACCTTCTCTCTTAGCTTATTTTTGCAGCCCCTCCCTCACACCCTTCCTGCCTATCCTTTTTCAAGGATTTCTTGCTCTTTTATCATTTGTTTGTTCTCTGGCCTTTCGTTCACCCACGAAGAAAGGTGAAAGAAGAAATAAGCAGTGGTTTGATCTCTTTGACCATCACCCTTCCTTTTTTTTTTTTTTTTTTTTTTTTTCTTGCCTGGGAAGAGAGCTCAAGTCTACAGAAAAGAATTGAAAACAGGATCACAAAATGCTTCCTTGAGGCACAAAGTAGGGGCAAGGGACAAATGCATGGTTCCATTTTCTAAATATGCCCTTTTTGCTTGAAAACTAAGCAGGCATGTCCCCCCCCCCATGCACACTAAGTGACAGTTAAGCCTGGGCAAGACCTCCCTTATAATGCCAGCAGTGAACAAGCCCAGGAAACCCAGGCAGCCACCAACCCTGCCACTTATCAGAATAACTGTCAGCCCCATAACACAGTAAGACTGGACCACATCAATTCTGATTTATTTGAAATGTATGATTTGCTAACACCTTTATCTGTCACAATGGCCAGTGCTGTTCACTGACAGGGTGTCTCATGACAAATGGCTGCTCAGGGGCAGAAAAGACTGAAGCACTGTTTGCAGATCTATCAACAGACAGGACATGGGTGAATGTAGTTCTAAGATAGTCACAGGACACCTCAAGGAAATATTTTCAGGGACACCTGTGATGCCAATTTCAAGGGAAGCTCAGCATTGCAGTATCTGGATCTGGTTTTGATTAGGGTTGCCTTCTCCTAAGTCCAAGGGATGCTAACCACAAAATACACCTGGTGCAGCTCTGACATGAGCTATTTAGCTCTGTTAGATGGAATTTTCAAGTCTTGAAGAAGCAGTGTGGCAAATGCTCTTTGACCCCAAAACTCAGCTCCTCTAGGAATTCATCTTATAATGCATGCAAAGATTTAGTTTCTAAATCTTCATCACATGTGATGATGGTGGTGGTGGTGGTGGTGATGACAGATCAAGCTTGACACTAGCTTATGGACTTTGTGCATATTAACTCAGTTCGTCTTCATAGCAGCCCTATCAAATAAATGTTATTGTTGTTACCACTTTACAAATGAGGAAACATATATCAAGTAATTAAATAATTTCTCAAAATTATGCAGCCAGTAAAAGACAGAACTGAGGTTGTGACCCTTACCACCTGGCGTCAGAGACGGCTCTATTAGCCAACTATGCTAATAGAGGAACCAGCCACTTAGTTCGTTTCATATTTCAAGTATGCAAAACTTTCAGTGGTATATATTCTAGGCATCAACAGAATTACCAAGCTACTTTTGAGATGAAATGATACAATCCTCAGGCAGAATAAAACATAGTTTTCTTTAAAAAAAAAATAACCAGAAAACATATTTAAGTTATTCTGGCTTCCTGGCTTGCAATAGCCACCTTCTTGCTGCATCCTTTTAAGGTAGAAGGAGACATCATCACTCTCATGTCTTTCCTTTTAAGGGCACTAATCCCATTCATAAGGGCTCCACCCTCATGACCTAGTTACCGTCCAAATGTCCCATCTCCTAATACCTTTACATTGGGGGTTAGGTATTCAATAGGTTAACTTTAGGGGGACACAACATCACCAAGAATCGAAGAAGCTAAGAAATGTATTCAAAACCACATAACCAATGAGAGGTAAAGCCAAAGGTCAAAACTTTTGGACTCAATCTTCTTTCTACCTTTAATGTTTTAAAAGGATTATGAGTATGTACCTTTAAAAAAGCACCAGTACAAACTGGATTTAATATTTTTCCCCATGATCTTATAAAACTTAATAAATGTCTCTTCTCCAAGCACCTTAGAGCTTCCATGAAGGACACAACCTATGTTTCTTATCCCTTACATA
Source organism: Saccopteryx bilineata (assembly GCF_036850765.1). Taxonomy (NCBI): domain Eukaryota; kingdom Metazoa; phylum Chordata; class Mammalia; order Chiroptera; family Emballonuridae; genus Saccopteryx; species Saccopteryx bilineata. Next base: position 104,969,274 of record NC_089490.1, read on the forward strand.
TATCTTGTTAAAATAATCCCAATGAAAAGTAGCTCTAGGTTTCAACCTTTGCATTCCCTATTTCAGTCTTCTCTTTACCACTATTAATAGCCACAACTATCAAGTTCCAGTGGATCCCCTATGATTTCTTTTGATAAGTAAGAGTATCACTCACAGGTAGATTTCTTCAGAAAGTAAGAGCTGAACTGTTAGATTTTGTTGATCTATTCATCAACTACTTGGTGGCTCAGCATTGGAGCACCTCACTGTTAACTGCTTTTATGATTCAGGAACTATTTCTACTGTGCCTCAGCTCCTTCTTCACTCTCCGGATAGTGGTTGCCAGGTAGACACCCTGTTGTGAACAATTCCACTTATAGACAGATTGTGTTGAGTTAGCACCAAACCCACAGTTCTGGGCTGGCAGCAGAAGGTAGTCAGGGATGGGGGGATTTGAGAATCTGAGCTCTACAGACTGTTGGATTTGTCTGCTATGAACTAGAAGGCATGAATTCTGTTCTCTAAAACCTGGTTGGCTATAATAAATGCATTTCTACTGATCTTAATCCTTTTATGATGTGTGGCTATTTCAGTGACAAGGTGAAACACTCCTTCACTTGGGCATTGAACTTCCATCACTTTTAAACTTCTGGTCTTTTCCCTCTGAAAAGCTACTTTCAAAATTTCCCTTTATGGTCACCTTTCCTCATCATACTTCATTAAATAGCATTATCCCTTTGACATTGTCAAAATTGTCCCCAGGGAGCCATAGAATGGGTCTTAGAAATATATTTCTCACGATTGTCCTGTCTTCATTTTGCTTCCATCAATTTGCCCTAATATTAATAGAATGTGTATTACTGACTTGACTTTAGGCTTTAAAAATACAAAGACGTCGTTTCTTTATATTGGTGGAACTAGCAGAGATACTGAAAATCAGAAAGACTGAAATGAAAAAATGTCAACTAGGTCCTTGCTCAGGGAGTCCTCTGAGAAGGAAAAGCAAACCGCCCCAGGAAATAAAGTTATCAGGAAGCTTGTGCAGAGTTTTGCTGGAGGCTGGGGCCATTCCCTTCTGGAATCTGAACTGTCACCAGCACATGGGGCCTGGCTGCCTTGTGAAGAGCAGGACGCAGGATCGTTTGGTATTCTGCAAAGGCAGTGCCGTGTGCTGGGGGGCCAGGCGTGCTGGCGACTCCTGGGTCTGCCAGGCTTTCACTCTCCCCAGATTGCCCCTGCCTCCCAGCAGGGGCTGACCCAGGCTTGGAAGAGGTTAACTAGCACAAACAGCCATCATTTGTGACGAGTGGGAAAGCCCCATGTGTTGCCCCAGCCTCTCTTTATGAGGCATGAGGGGTGGTTTTTCTCTGTTGTTCCAACAGTTGGCACAAGGTAAGTACCCAGCATGCTTCTGCTTTTACGAACTGGAAAGGCCTGTCTCCAGGCAAGTGTTCAGGAAGCCATCAGAAACCCTCTTACTTCTGCACGGGGGGAGGTGAAGGGTGAAGGGGGTAGGGAAAGAAGTTGGAGTGGGGTGGGGGGTAGGAGCAGAATAGTTCTTCAGTGTGCACTGAATAAATGCGTTCACCTCGACCTAATCAGTTCAAACGCTCTATTTTCCAATCCCATCTGCTTATCTCAAGGAAAGTTTGGGGAACAGCTCCCGTCCTATTGTGAGTCCATCATTTTGCAAATCTATTCCCGTCAGAGCTCTCATTATAACAGATGTCAGCAGAGGAATCCGAGCTGTCGGGGAACCGCCAACCATGCAAAGGAGGGGCCAAGGCAACAAGCCATGCAAACAAAACCGTGGCCCCGACCGCAAACGTAAACAGGCATGTTTGTCACAATATTTTCCCACATCGCCTAACAATTCCAGGGGGCTTATTGCAAAAAGAAAAGGGGAAAAATCACTGTCACAAGAAAGAAGAGGCAGAATCCTTCAAGGTCATCTCCTCCATGTCAAATGATTTGTAACCTAATCCTAAAGTTGTCTTTCTCTGCAACAAAAATTCACGTATGTTTATTTTTTACAAGAGGGTTTCTTGCTATCCTTGAAAATAGTGCATGGCTAACTTTTAGTCTGGACAGCAATGTGAAGAGTTTAAATTCTTTTTTTTTTTAATAAGCCCTGCCTCATCCTGAATTGTGAGCAACACAGGACCTAAAATTTTGCACCACATAGGAAGGGAAGCATGGTTTCTTGCCACTCAACCCTGTTGTAGGAACTTTAGGCTAACCCACGAGGGCCATGTGGAACAACAGGACGAGGTCAAGGGCTGCTTACTTTGGGAGCAGTATGTCTAAACTGGGTTTTCTAGTGTTACAAGAGAGCCAAGAGTTAGGTTTTGGAACTGGAGATAGTGGGAACATTGGATGTTTTCCCAGCTCATGATTTTACTGGTTTGAGTGGCAAGTTCTTTTTAATAATATTTTAGGTAAAAGACTATTAGTCTGGGAACTGTTACCAATTAGCATTCATCAAAACATTAATTCCCACCCAGGATCAAAGCCCATCAGCGATTTTGTTTGAAGACTAAAGCCCTCGCCACATCTGCAAATGGGAGTTTCTCATCTTGATGGAAGAGAAGACAAATCCTTAGAACAGCATGCTGGTTCTTACAGAATTTCACTGTAACCTCAACCTTAAGAACTGCATGATGAGGCATTATGGGGTGACAGTTTTGCCATAACTTGGGTCGTGACGTTTGGTTGGCTTGTTTTTCTACTTGTAAGACCAAACAATTAAGGCTGACTCCAGTGTTAGGGCCTATCTGTGAAGCATGACCCGCATGTCCCATAAACACACCTTAGACAAGAGGCAGATGGGTACCAAACTTACTGTGGGGACCACTGTGTGAGTTATATAATCACTAACCACTATGTTGTACACCTAAAACTAACACAATACTGTATGTCACCTGTAATTTTAAAAATAGTTTAATATATAAATTAAAAAAAATTTTTTTAAGAAATCCTTTTCTGGCATATTCTGTTCTATGCATCAGAGAGACTCACTTAACTTTCACAACCACACAGCGACCAGGCAAGCGTCAGTATACCCGTTTTACAGCTGAAGACATTGACGCCCTCTAAGAGTTCAGGTTTAAACCTTCATCTTCCAACCCTAAAACCCAGTGCCTCTCTAGCTTATGAAAGAAAGTCCCATTGATTTTCACACCCATCTGCATCATGGAATTCCATGCAACCTCAAATATGAAAAACAAGGAATAGCAGAATACTTATTAAAGTGAGACAATGTTTGCAATATGTCAAATGGGAAAATGCCGGATACCAAACGTGTGTATGGTAGGATAATAATTTGCATTATAAATGGATTTGTTTATATGGCTAGATCAAAAATAGTTACAGAAATAATCATTGTGATTATCACTGAATGTTGAGAATCTTACTTTCGCTATGCTTACTTTGTATTTAAAACATTTCATACAATAAACTCATAAGATTGTATTTTATCCATCAAAAAAAATATTTGATTGACAGTACTGATCACAAATGATGTTCTCAATGAAAGGAAATGTAATAAGGAAGGAAAATGGCCCTGTTTTATTTTGTTTGATTCTCTGCGAACTCCTGACACAGTGACACAGAGTCTTCTTGAATTCTCGATCTCCGACCTCCACAGCAAAAATCAAACATTGTCATCTGCCATTTGAATGATATGCTTATTAAATTATCATTAGGATGTGTGACCTACTAACTGACAGAATGCAGAAAAATGCGAGTGACCGCTTTGGCCATTACTATAGCATCTGCGCTTGCCAGAGTCCTCAAACAACGGGGCAGAGACACAGCATTGAGTCTTCAAAGAGGTCACATCAAACCACTCGTGCCCCACAGGCAAGGTGAAGCGCAGATCACAGGGACAACGGGGAATTGTGTGTCTGCTGGCACGACTGGAACCAATGCCAATCAAACAAAAGCTCAGCCTTCAGCGCGGCCCCTGACAGGATGCGATTCCTTTCGGGCTGACTCGGTCAGCACAGTGAGCTCCTGGATAGTTTCTGGCTGCGTTTCATAACGTAATGATGTAAATGCATATTTAGCCCCGAAGATTAACTTGGACCAACAATGCTGGTTATGTCCTCTCCCTCAGTAATTGCGGGACTTATTGAATACTATGGTGATTTGTCACTGCTGAAAACAGCAGATTCATTTTGGGGGGACTTGAGTTTTCTTAAATTGTCCCTTCAGATTTCTAGTTGGGAATTCATTCTGACAGTATAAAGTTTAATACTCACAATACCCCTGAAGGCCTCTGGCTAATCTGATGGTCACCAGTTCAGCATCTTCTGCAGCTGCTGCAGTCTTTATTGTTGTTCTTCTCTAAGCCTCCTCTCCCTGGTCCCCATTTTCCATAAAAAAAAAAAAACTCCTGGATGACCTCAGGGCCTGGGCACAGAGTAAACCCGTGGTGCTAGGCGTAGTGTGAGGAGCCGAAGCACACCTTGTGCTCGGGACACTTACTGCTGCTGAAGCTACTTTTTGAAAACAGCATGGCTGAGATGATGTTTATCACACAGAGTTGAGGTTGAAAACATGAAATTGACATTTTGTAGGGGCAAAAGGTCCAAAAATCAGCCGTTTGATTTTGTTCAAGCGCACAATACTTGCCAAGTTACAAATTTTCAAATTGTAGGATCAGACCATGATCCACTAAAAATACAGAACAGAGGTGAATATTCTACCACCCTCCTTCTGCATAAATGACAACCCTACCACACTGGCACTTTATGGGCAGAGAGATGCTTTCTGTGAAGTCACTACCTTGGTCTGAACACCAGCCCAGCACTTACTAACAGTGCAGTCATGGACACGCCTTCATTTCTCTGAACCTCACTTCCCTTGTCAGAAAAGGGGACTGGCCTGACCTGTGGTGGCGCAGTGGATAAAGCGTTGACCTGGAAATGCTGAGGTCGCCGGTTCGAAACCCTGGGCTTGCCTGATCAAGGCACATATGGGAGTTGATGCTTCCAGCTCCTCCCCCCTTCTCTCTCTCTGTTTCTCTCTCTCTCTCTCTCTCTCTCTCTCTTCTCTAAAAATGAATAAATAAAATAAAAAAATAAAAAAGAAAAGGGGGTTGATGTAGCACCTAGTTCACAGGGTCATTATACAATTTAAATGAAGCTTATAAGTGCCTAGCCCCATACTTGGGTATACAGTGCATACTCAATAAATGTAAATATTTAACTCAACCAACAAAGATATATTAAGGACCCACCCCCAGCCCTTCCAATAGTTTTGCGAGCCTCCAATTCCTTGTGATATTTTGCTCATTGCTTGACATACCTAAAGTGGTTTCTGTTGTCCTGGCTCCGACCTTAGTGATACAAAGGGATGAGAGAAGCAAGTCAGAGCCAGGACTGTGGAGAGTGGACATGGCAGTAATGGACATGAGCATGGAATTCAGAGCTCAAATGGAGAAATAGGCCTTAAAGAGGTGAAAGAATTCTTCCCTAATTACATCCAGAAGAAATCAAGGATGAGTATGAATTAATCACTGTAAAACAGAAGGGCAGAGCGTCCTGTACTTTTTTTCTTATTCAAAAGCAATAATAATAATTGCTAACATTTATTGATCCTTAATACAAGTCAAACAATGATCCAAGGACTTTAAGTGTATTAGCTCATGTAATGGTTGCCATGATATGATAAGATAAGCAATATTATTGTTACCTTTGTATTAGAAAGGAGGGGACTGTGGTACAGAAAGATTGAGTGCCAGAATTTTAACCTGGGCAGCCCATCTCCAAATAGTTATAGATACACACATATATATAGGTATAAGTATAGGTGCTCAGCTGCACAGAACTGGATTAATATTATCCTTGGTTCTTATTCATTTTTTATTTTGATAAGAAAAAATCACCTATCTACCCACCACCCAATATATAAGCAAGAATATTGACAGGTTACATTTACCTATGTGCTTCCCCAACTCTGTTTCCATGACTCTCCCCATCTGAAATGACTATTATACTGAATCTTGTCTTTATCATATCATTATTTTAAAAATACAGTCTTATGATATATTTATGTATATATTAATGTTAATTTTTCTTAATTTTAATAAAGGTGACATGCTAAGTAATCTTCTGAGACTTAGTTTTTTACTTCATACTTTATTAAACATGAGATCATATATATTATTTGTATTTTTTCATTTTTTCATATTATTGACATTTTTGCCTACTTGATCTATCAGTTACTGAGAAAGATGTATTAAAATCATAGTGATGTTTTATTTGTCACTTTTTCCATCTAGTTAATTTCAGCTTTATGCATTTTTAAAGTACATTGCCAGGCAAGTACACAGTTCGAATTTTATATCTTTCTCATGAATTGAACCTTTTCTCATTATACAGTAACTTCCATTATTTTTTGTGTTCTTTGCCTTACAAAAGTTATTAATATTATTACACAGGCTTTTTTAAAATTAGCATTTGCCTGTTAACTAATTTCTTATATTTTTAATTTTTCTGTATGATGGTGTTTTAAACATCTCTCTTTTAAACAGTATATGGCATATATTTTTAAATCCAGTCTGACAACCTTAGTCTTTTTTTTTTTTTTTTTTGACAGAGACAGAAAGAGAGTCAGAGAGAGGGATAGATAGGGACAGAGAGACAGAAAGGAAGAGAAATGAGAAGCATCAATTTTTCATTGTGGCACCTTAGTTGTTCATTGATTGCTTTCTCATATGTGCCTTGACCGTGGGGCTACAGCAGAGCGAGTAACCCCTTGCTCAAGCCAGAGACCTTGGGCTCAAGCTGGTGAGCTTTGTTCAAATCAGACGAACCCGCGCTCAACCTGGCGACCTCGGGGTCTTGAACTTGGGTCCTCTATGTCCCAGTCCGACACTCTAGCCACTGTTCCACCACCTGGTCAGGTGACCGTTGTCTTTTAACTGGAATATTTATCACTTTTTTTTTTTTGCAATGACAAATGTATTTTGTAGACAGAGCACAGAGCAATACTCCAGCTTCCAGAACCCTCCTGGGCACACCCAGGAAAGGAGCTCGCCTGCTATATGGAAATGACTCAGTGCTAGCCAGGCAGCCTTCTGACCTTTTTTGGCCATAACATCCTATTGGTTGAACCCATATATATAAGCTAGTTTACTTCCTGAATAAAGTGGATCTGCATCACTGAACCTGGTCCCTGGAGTCGGGTCTCTGCGTCTCCATCGTCCTCACCTCCGGTGGGCCTTGCCCACATACTGGCACCTCGAACAGGGACCCAGCCGGTACTCAAAGGACGGGTGAGTGACCCTCTGCAATGGGAAACCTTCTCCCTCACTCCTGAGCCCTGCAAGCTCGAGCCCTGCACGCCCTATTGCAGAGTAGGCAAGTTAAAGTTAGTGAAAAGGATCTTTGTACCTACTGGGAGATCCTCTCAGGTTTCAACCCTTGGCACCAGGATGCATCTCTCTGAGACCCTGATAGTTGGGCCCGAGCTTTCCTGTGCATCCGTTCGGCCAAAGTACATGAAGGACAAACCTTCCCTCTTGGCCTCATTCCTGCCCTGTTAGCAATACATGCCTGTCTGACCAGTGCTCCTGCTGAGGATCCTCCATCAGTGCCAAAGATATTACAGGGTACCCCTCTCTCTGGGGAGCCCCTACCTCCCTATTCGTCCCCCTCCACTGAGGAGGAAAGTAGTTTAGTCACCGAGTTTGATGGACTTGCAGCTGAGCATGCAGAAATGAAACTAGATACATTAGAAACCACGCCATCAGCTCCGCCACCCAAAGAAGCTGAAGTTGCTACTTCCGCATTTCCTGCCGGGGCTCAGTGCCCCACCCCAGCCTCTCAGATGCCATTTTCTACTCCAGCTTTAACTCCAACACATGTTCCTGCTGCAGACCCATGGGCCAGCCTATACGCCCCCATGTGTCTTTTTTCCTTTCCCCCCTCGTTTATCTGTCTGTCTTGTCTATTTTTCTGTATCTCTCGCTCTCTCTCTCCCTCCCCTCTCTCTGAAATGATGCTGAAAGGACCCAGCCATGGCACAGTGGCTGGGATTACACCTTCTTCTAACACAAGGGAGGGGTTATGCTTGTGTTTTTCAGCCAATTGGAATCCCAGGAACCCCCCAACCTGCTTGACAGGGTTTCTTGGGCACCCGCTAAGTGGTAGTCTTCACCCATCCAAAGCCACAGCCCTGGCCTCCTACACATTGACTATACATTGAGGGGAGGAGGTCCTCGGCACTCCAGAAGAAGACCTTGAGGCCGGTGTGCATGCCCCATCATCTGGGGGGATGTGGAGGCTTTGGTAGGGCAGGCCCAGAGAATGGCCCCTGATGGGCCCCCAGGCCCTGGTGCCATGTTCTTGCTTGTGTGTGCTATAGTGACCGCTGACTCCCAGACGTGGGCGGACCCCCACGTCTGGACTGCTTTTCCCCACCCTGGCATAATTATGCCTGTTGAAGTTAATAGCCCACAGTTTCCAGCAGTATATTCCAGTAACTTCTCCCTTAGTCTCCCTTGTAACAATAGTAGCCATGAATCCCAGCGGTGGAATGGCACTATATGGGGTAACCTCAGTGACCCAATGCTACTTAAGTTTGCTCTGAATAATAACACCATCCCTCAGAGGGGTGGGTCCTCCTTCGAAATCATACTATGTGGGACTTTGCTGAAAACGATACTACCAACCAAGGCTCAGTACTTGGCCTACAAGCCCCCCTCCCCCTAGCTACCAACAGCTGGGCCTGCCCCGCTAACCTTGCTTTCCCAGAGTCGCCTCTTTGCCTGTTCCTGTATGATGAACATCTAAGAACACTCCCAAGAGAAGGAATTCCCTGGAGAGACTGCCGCATTGCCTCTGGCCCAGATGCACAGACCATCAACCTCAGAGTTTGGCATCGGAAGCTGAGAGATGGAATGCAACCATATGCAGTACGCAGCCCACGGCAAGCCATCCATTCCGTGTTTGTACGCTGGGACCTTTGTGGGAAGGGGGCATGCATGGACCTACGTCTATTTTTTACAATCAAAATGGAACTGTGTTTAACGGCACCTGGAAGGTCTCTGTAACACAATGGGAGGGAAATGACATCCCAACCCCTAGGAGGAATCCCCTGTTTAAGACCTGTTCTATTTCCTAACTAGTCAAACATTACAGAAGCTTGTCTCATTGTTTAATCCAGCTAACCTATTAGCATATAGTATAATAAGTATTATGGTTGTTTTAGTTCTACAGGGGTTCCGTTGCATAATGTGTAGCATTCAGAAGCTACAACAGCAACAAGCAGTCATCAAGCAGGTGCAACTGGTCTTAATTAAAAAAGAAAGGGGAGATGTAAGTAGAATGCAGAGCATTTACCTAGCAGCTGTGATTGACACAATGCTGTGAGAATACTCCAGCTCTCAGAACCCTCCGGGGCACACCCAGGAAGGGAGCTCGCCCGTTATACAGAAATGACTCAGCGCTAGCCAGGCAGCCTCCTGACCTTCTTTGGCCATAACATCCTATTGGCTGAACCCATGTATATAAGCTAGTTTACTTCCTGAATAAAGTGGATCTGCGTCACTGAACCTGGTCCCCAGAGTCGGGTCTTTGCATCTCCTTCTTCTTCATCCCTAGTGGGCTTTGTCCACAGTATTTGGCTTTATTTCCATCAAATTCTTTTCTATATACTTTCTGTTTATATCACCTCTTATGTATAATTTTTCTCCTTTCTTGCCTTCTTTTGGATTCAATTTTTTTCTTATTCCACTGTTTTTTCTATCAATTTGAAATTTATAATCACATTTGTATTATTCTACATTCCCATCAAATCCATCAATTACTGCATGCATATTTAGGTTATTAAAGTCTAAAATTAACATATATTTTCTGTCACCCCTCGCCATATTGCAGTTCATTTTTTGTGGTCTCATTGTATCGTGGATTTTTAAATTATATATTTCTAATTTTGTATTGTGGATTTTTTGCTATATTGTGGAATTTTGCAGTATATAGGTATTTTTATATATTTAATACTTTAATTATTATTGCATTAAAATAAGCAAAATAAGTTTGGGAAATGTTAACAGTGTGAGAAAGGTTTATAAGAGTGTGGGGAGGGTTTATAAAGCCTTAAAATATATATAAATAGTAAAATAAATATAAAGTTGCTACTTCATGGATTTTTGCATATCACAGGGGTTCTGGAAGCTAACCCCCGTGATAGATGAGGAACCACTGTATCTCTTCTCATGCAATACAAAGGTTTTAAAATGCTTTAATTAGCCACTTGCCAATTGCATGCTCTTATTGTTCTAGGTACTGAATTCTGTCTTGGCTTATCTTCCTAAGTGTTTTATACAATTGATGTTTGTTTTAATCTTATTCTTTATTTACAACTTTTTCACTAACCATTTCTTCTTGCATCTAAGAACATTCCAACCAGAAACACTTTCATTATTCCTCAAGTACATCCTCTTAGAATTTTAATAATAACAGTCTGTTGGTAGTAAATTTTCTCAGGTTTTTATTCCTTATAACTTTTATTTTACTTGATTATTAAAATATTTTGCTGAGTAATTCTAACTTGACAGTTATTTTCTATGTAAAATCATAAAATCTACTTTATTCTGGCTTTTTTTGTTGATGTTTAGAAGTCAGTTCTATGCAATTGCCATTCTTTTATAGTCTATTCTTTTTCAGGTTCCTTTTAAGGTAATATCTTTCTTTGAGGATTCTAAACTTTGTAAAGTTTCAAAGTATATTTTTGTTGTTGTTTTGTTTTTTACTTTACTTGACTGGAATGTTTAGGTTTCTAAACATGAGGACTGTTGTTTTTCGTTGGTCCTGGAAAATGCTTAGCCATTAACTTCTCAAACATTCCCTCTACCTCATATATCTCTTCCCTGAAATTTCAAGTATTAGATCATCTCATTCTATTCTTGTGTCTCCTAACCTTTCTAAATATTTTCAGCTTTTTATTACTTTGTGCTTTATTTTGAATATTTTCTTTCGATCTACTTTTAATTAATCAAGTCTCTTTTTTACTATGTCTAATTTACTATTAAAATCCATCTATTGATTGTTTTTCTTTCTTTATTTGGTACCAAATCTCAAGGCAGACCATTTCCATCACTGTTCCCTGTTTAGGAAAATTGGCAGCTTTATTTTTAGTTTACTTTTACATATGCAGTCTATATATATACGTGGGGTCTCAGCTACATTTGAGGTATCCCTTATGTTTCCTACTTTGGGCGGGATCTAGTTTTTCTCCTTTCTCTCATATATAAGAGGTTATTATAATAAAAATTCAGCTTCTTTGAAGTTTCAGGAAATGTCCTCAGAATGAAAGTGTCTTTCGTGATCTGTTTAATTCTCTTACCTCCTAAAAGCTCATTAATGTATTTTAGGATTTTTAAAATTTTTATTCTGTATTTGAGGATTTTGCTGAGAGGGTAAGTCATAATATCTTACCTACCATTCTTCCAGAAATGGAAAACTGGTTTGTTTTAAATTGAGAATAAACACAGACACCAAATCTTGTACACATCTCAAATTTTTTATGAGCAATTCAAGCAGATGTTGAATACAGGTGATGTATGAAAAGCAAGTTGCAAATAAATGTATGTAGTATAACACAATTTGTATAAAAATAAACATTTGAAAAAACTTTAAATATATATTTGTATTTGTATATGATCATAGAGAAAGTGTAAAGAGTAACAAAACCTGGTTACTTCAGAATGTCTAGGACAGGTTATGAAAGACTAAGGGGGAAAATACTATAAAAAAAAAGTGAAAATATACAAGTTAATAACATGTACAGCAAAATATTCTTCCAAATATATAAAAAGCTTAATAAGTATATAAACAAAGACTAAAAGGTAACATGGACAAATGTCTTAATGGTTTAGGTGTTACCTTGCCCAACTATAAAACGATTGACAGATGACTTTGCACATATCCTCGTAATTGCCATTTAAATAGCCTTGAATTACAACAGACCCACAGCAATCTGTTCTCTCTCCCAGACTCAGTCCTGAACAACTTCTTCTGCCTTATTCCATGCTTACATTTCAGACCAGCCACAGTGCCCATCTTGGCCTGCTTATGACCTTAGAATTCTTTAATTTATTTATAATTCTGCTTTGATCCTTTGACTCAAAGCTTAATATTGCTGAAATTTCACTGTGCTCAGTATTTTTTATCTGGTTAGGGTGCCTCTACTACAAGACTAGGGACAACTATGTAGTATTTGTCAAGCACTTACTTTGTGTCTGGCACTAAATGCTTACTTGCTGTGCATTATTTTATTTGTATTTACATCAACCGGTGAGGAGATGTAAATGCTGAAAGCATCCTAGGAAAATCTAATTAGTGAGGGAGATCAGGGAAGTCATCCTGAGGTGCTGATGATGAAGCCAAGTTCTGAAGAATGAGATAGGAGTTAAACTGGTGATTGCATATCCAAGGGACTAAGTCCAGGAAACTCATCATGTAGTAACTCAACACTAACCTTTCAATTAACAAAGGACACTATATAGATATTTTTAAAGACCAGAATACAAATGTGCTTTTAGAAAGGAGCCAATGTTTAGAGTCCCAATGAGCTTAAGGCTCTGCCCAAATAGTCCTGTCACTGCTCCCTCTGGAAGGACTCATGACACATCTTCCCTAAGGGGATGATAGGATCAATTCCATTTTTAAATGATCATAATTTTCTGGGTTACTTTTAGGAGGATTTTATTATAATTTTGTTGTTTAAACAATGTATTAAGAAAATTAACACAAGAGAAAGACTATTTCCTGGGGATCTTAACAAATATGGAAGATTAAAGAAAATAGAACAGGCCCTGGCCAGTCGGCTCAGTGGTAGAGTGTCGGCCTGGCGTGCAGAAGTCCCGGGTTTGATTCCCGGCCAGGGCACACAGGAGAAGCGCCCATCTGCTTCTCCACCCCTCCCCCTCTCCTTCCTCTCTGTCTCTCTCTTCCCCTCCCGCAGCCGAAGCTCCATTGGAGCAAAGATGGCCCGGGCGCTGGGGATGGCTCTTTGGCCTCTGCCCCAGGCGCTAGAGTGGCTCTGGTTGCAGCAGAGCAACGCCCCGGAGGGGCAGAGCATCGCCTCCTGGTTGGCAGAGCGTCGCCCCCTGGTAGGCGTGCCAGGTGGATCCCAGTCAGGCGCATGTGGGAGTCTGTCTGACTGTCTCTCCCCGTTTCCAGCTTCAGAAAAATACCAAAAAAAAAAAAAAATTAAAAAAAGAAAATAGAACAGTCAGCCCTGGCTGGCTGGCTTAGTGGTAGAGTGTCAACCTGGCATGTGGAAGTCCCGGGTTCAATTCCCGACCTGGGCACACAGGAGAAGTGCCCCATCTGCTTCTCTACCCTTCTCCCTCTCCTTTCTCTCTATCTCTTTCTTTCCTTCCCAGAGCCAGGGCTCTATTAGAGCAAAGTTGTCTTGGGCACTGAGGATGGCTCCATGGCCTTTGCCTCAGGCATTAGAACGGCTCCAGTTGCAATGGCCCATATGGGCAGAACATCACCCCCTAGTGGGCATGCCAGGTGGACCCCAGTCAGGCACATGTGAGAGTCTGTCTCTCTGCCTCCTTGCTTTTCACTTCAGAAAAATACAAAAAGAAAAAGAAATAGAACAGTCACCTGGGCCCTGGTAGGTTGTTCAGTGAATAGAGTGTCAGCCCTGCATATGGACATCCTGGGTTCAATTCCCGGTCAGGGTACGCAGGAGAAGTAGCCACCTGCTTCTCATCCTCTCCCTCTCTCCCTTCTCTCCTTCTTCCCCTCCCGCAGCCAGTGGCTTGATTGGTTCAAGTGTGGCCCCAGGCACTGGGGATGGCTTGGTTGGTCCAAGCATGTCAGCTTCAAGTGCTAAAAGTAACTTGGTACTCAAGCATAAGCCTCAGATGGGGTTGCCAGGTGGATCCCGGTTGGAAAGCATGCTGAGTCTGCCTCAACTATCTCCCCTCCTCTCACCTAAAAAAAAGAAAAGAACAGTCACCTGATGGGGGAGGGGGGGGTGGCACAAAATGGCAGGGTGTTTTGAAAGAGGTCACTATAGGATGAACAAAGAATGTTGAATTTTGAAGCTACTACAACAGGGGTCCCCAAACTATGGCCCGCGAGCCGCATGTGGCCCCCTGAGGCCATTTTTCCAGCCCCTGCCACACTTCCGGAAGGGGCACCTTTTTCATTGGTGGTCAGTGACAGCTTCCGGAAGTGTGTCATATCACTTGTTACAGCCAGCAGTGACAAATATGGAACCGGACATTGACCATCTTATTAGCCAAAAGCAGGCCCATAGTTCCCATTGAAATACTGGTCAGTTTGTTGATTTAAATTTACTTGTTCTTTATTTTAAATATTGTATTTGTTCCTGTTTTGGTTTTTTACTTTAAAATAAGATATGTGCAGTGTGCATAGGGATTTGTTCATAGTTTTTTTTTTATAGTCCAGCCCTCCAATGGTCTGAGGGACAGTGAACTGGCCCCCTGTGTAAAAAGTTTGGGGACCCCTGTACTACAACTTCATAATTTATCATCTAGATTTTCTATGCTGTTCAATATGTAGCTACTGGCCACATATGGTTATTTAAATTTAAATTAAATAAAATTAAAGATTAAATTCCTCCTTCTTACTAACCATATTTGAAATGGTCAGTAGATATTGGTAGATAGCAGCTAGTACATCAGATAGTTCAGGTATAGAAATTTCCTGTTATTGTAGAAAGTTCTATTGGACTGAAATGTGTCCCCCTACACATTTACAGATATAGTTTCCAATGTAGGTCGTGTCTGTCTAAAGTTAAATGTCTTGTGTGGAAATTCTCAACACACATTTACTAACCACCTTTTTTATTCCAGACATTGAACCAAACCACTGGCGGGGGGGGGGGGGGGTTAAAACAAATTAAGACATGGTAACTGCTTTCAAGTTTATAACCTAGGGAGGAAGAAAGATGTGTGACCTGCCTCAGGAGCCATAAGTACTCAGGAAACTGTGCCTTAAGCACAACTTCTTCCAAGACTGGAACTGTAAAGGGTACCACATTCCAAATTCTCTAATCTTAGGGTTGGAATAAAGGTTTCTGGAACTTTGGGGACAATGGAATAACATTTGTACCTGTGACAACATAGGTCTCCAATGAACATCCAAGACCAGGATTCTTTCATAGCTTTCTCTCACGAGCCATTTTCAGGGTAAAAGGGAGAATGTTAGGTTGGTGTCACATGTTTAATGGGGTTCATTGTGTGAAACTATATTTTCACATTCCTCCAAAGAAGGAATGTAAATAAGCTTGTCTTGGCTATCTCCTCATTTGTAAAATGAGCAAGCTGGAATACAAGATAATCCTTTGCACTCCCAAAAAGATTATGTTTGAATAACTTTTTTTTTTTAATTCCGAAAACATAAGAGAGAAGCATAGTTTTGCTAATCTCAATTGACGCCAGGCCCCGACTTGGGCTCTGTGTCAGAGGGTCTGTGGTCACAGAAGGTGAGTGAGGAATCTCGAAGGAGGAGCAAGAGCTCCACAGCGTGGAGGGAGCACAGCCCCTGGCCTCAAACATATGGTGACATTAAATTTGGGGGCCCTGTTAGGAGATATATGTGTTATACAAATTAGATAATAAATGCTTCCCAAATGGACAAGTGGTTAAGAAAATTCTGTCAAAAAAAAAAGCAGATAAAATATCATACAAAGAATATCTAGAGGTGAACTACATGAAATTGCCAACATTTGCTCCATTTTTACATAAGAAAAATAGCAATTTAACATGGTTCAAACTAATGCTTGCTAACAAAAAGAAAGTGACATGTTTCCTTATACCAGCCAATCAACCACATTATAAGGCAAAAATAATGACCATCTAGTGAAACTTGACAGAAAGCAAGCCCAAAGGAGGTGAAATTATCAATATCATTTGCAATATAAAAGCATATCCACTATCCTTAACTCTGAACATCACTGTAAATACATATACTTCCTTAAGACATTAACTAATGATAGAACAAAGACATCAAACTCACTTATTTGTTTTATCTTTATGTCTTTTAATTTTATTTGTTGGTGTATTTTATAATGTACATATGTTACTATAACAGTGTCACAGTTAAAACTATGTGTGGGCTCCATAATTGCTAACTACAGCCCCTCAGCAATAACTGATTGGAAAGCTTATGATCTACTGCCACCTCGTGGTAAGTACACTAAGAACATGCCTTTGGGAACAGTCAGGAGGACTGGTTCAGACCAGTCAGCTCCAGATTTCTGGGGATTCTAGAGCCCAGAGAAAAAAATCTGAGTTTTCATGAGTGTCATTGCCATAACACTTAGAAAATTTGATGACAGAAATAAATGTCACATCAGGCTCTTACAACCTCAGCAGGTTACCTTACTTCTTTGGACCCCTCTTTCCTTATTGTAAAATGTTGATTTTTTTTTTTTTTTTGTATTTTTCTGAAGCTAGAAACGGGGAGAGACAGTCAGACAGACTCCCGCATGCGCCCGACCAGGATCCACCCGGCACGCCCACCAGGGGGCGCCGCTCTGCCCACCAGGAGGCGATGCTCTGCCCCTCCGGGGGCGTCGCTCTGCTGCGACCAGAGCCACTCTAGCACCTGGGGCAGAGGCCAAGGAGCCATCCTCAGCGCCTGGGCCATCTTTTGCTCCAATGGAGCCTCGGCTGCTGGAGGGGAAGAGAGAGACAGGGAGGAAGGAGAGGGGGAGGGGTGGAGAAGCAGATGGGCACTTCTCCTGTGTGCCCTGGCCGGGAATCGAACCCGGGACTTCTGCATGCCAGGCTGACGCTCTACCACTGAGCCAACCGGCCAGGGCAAATGTTGCTGATTTTCAAACTCTTGGTGAACTTCAAAAATACCTCCAGTTCTAAAATGCTTATGATGTTAAATCTAGTATCACTTTGCATTTTACTAGCGTTAAAAGCCTTTATTTACATCTCCATAAGAAGTTTTAAAATCTCAGAGTAGGCCCTGGGCAGTTGGTTCAACAGTAGATCCTCAGCCCTATGTGTGGAAGTCCCAGTTTCGATTCCCAGCCAGAGCACACAGGAGAAACACCCACCTGCTTCTCCACCCATCCCCTTCTTTCTCTGTATCTCTCTTTCCCTCCTGCAGCCAAGGCTCCATGGGAGTAAAGTTGGCCCAGGTGCTGAGGACAGCTCCATGGCCTCCGCCTCAGTTGCTAGAATGGCTCCAGTTGCAACAGAGCAATGTCCCAGATGGGCAGAGCATTGCCCTCTGGTGGGCATGCCAGGTGGATCCTGGTTGGATGCATGTGGGAGTCTGTCTGTCTGCTGCCCCCTGCTTCTCACTTCAGAAAAAAAAATTTTTTTAATTTTTTTCTTAAAAGAAATAAAAGTCTCAGAGTAGTCCCTCCTTCTCTACTACACATGTGTTGACATAAATTTCTAGGCCCAAGATGGAGCTGCTCTGGCCAAAGTGCCACATCAGCAAACCCAAATCAGACAGCTTTCAGATCCCTGTAACTGTTATATCTGACCGTTTATGAATTACCGTACGTCCAGGGAGCCCGTTCCCAATACCAAGCCAACTCTGGGTTCTCTACGTATTTCCTTGTTCCTATTCATTTTTTATTTTCCTCTTCCTTGTTCCTTCCTTTTTTGTCCTATAAAAGCTTCCTGCCTTCTGCCCTGTTTTGCAATTCTCTGGGCCCTCAGGAGCAGAGACTGCCTGCTTCATGAAGAGTTAAAGTTTATGTCACCTAAACTGTCCTCTCTAATCATTTTTAACATGTCTATCCCTTACGGTTTTTATTGTTGTTTTTTAATCTTAGTTTGTTCGTTTTGCTTTGCTATGTTTTACTTTTTATTTTGAAATAATTGTAGATTCACAGGAAGTGAGGGGACATGTGTAAAGAGGTCCCATGCATGCTTCTCAACTCCCCCAGTGGTCGTAGCATCTTATGTAACTGTAGTGCGTGAGCCCTACAGGAAGTGGGCCCTAGTGCAATCCACAGAGTATGTTCAGATCTCATCAGTTTCATACGCTCTGGTTTGGGTGCCCACACTCTTTCTCATATTCCATCATTTTAGATTCCCTTGTTCCTAGTACAGTGCCTGAAAATAAATGCCATTTCCCTGTATGTTGTGAAGGGAGGCAGAGAGGGAGGGAGGAAAGGAGGGAGTGAAGGAGGAAAGGAGGGAGGGAGGAAGGAAGGGAGAGAGGGAGGCAGGCAGAGGGGGAGGGAGGAAGGGAGGGAGAGAGGAGGGAGGGAGGGAGGGAGGGAGGGAGAGAGGGAGGGAGAGAGGGAGGGAGGAAGGATGAAGAGAAGAAAGGAAAGAAAGGATTCCTGTCAATTATCAAAACAAATCAATCAGTAAATTAAAAATAGTACTTAAGTAGTCCTTAAATGGATTTTTCTGAGGTAACGTTAAAACACAGCTCAGTGTTAAAACAGTTTTTTACTCAAAATTAGTCTTTTTTTTTTTTTTTTTTTTTTTTTTACCCAGTGGATCATTCAGCATGCCAGAGGTTGGTGAGGCTGTAAAAATACACCTTTCCTTTAAAAAAAACAAAACATTTTTTCCTTTGGCAGTGACTTCACTCCCTGAGCCTCAGTTTTTCCATCTGAAAAAAAGGTAAATGTTCCTCTCAGAAATTATATTCTGGTGATTCTATGGTACTAGGATATCATAACTTTCTTTTCAAAACTACTCTTTTCATTACATTTAAGTTAATAAATATTTGCTTGTTATAAAAGTGCCAAAAAAATGTATTGAAAAAGAAAATTCAAATCACCTAACATCTTATTTACTGATGACACAGTTGCTATTTTGATGCATGTACCTACATTGCAGCCCTTTCTCCACTTGTTCATGTAGTGTTATATATACATACAAATACCGATAGAAAGAGAATATATTGACTTCACTGGGCATCAAAATGTGCCTGAAGTTCTGGGGCATTAGGATCCCCAGAAGTTTTGAGTTGAGTGTATTTTTCTAAGAAATTATCTTGAAAATGTTGCCTCAGACCACAAAATAGTCTCCCAATGTTCGTAGAGTAGTCCATCATTCCAATATACTGTTAATGTATTTCATTCATGTTCATATTATTAGACATTTACTCCCCTTTGTTTCCTATTATAAATAAGCCTGATATGAGCATGTTTGTATTGTTATTGGGTCAAGCCTATATTGATGAATTATATTCCCATGTACATTTCTGCCAAGAACAGGTGCATACATCTATTACACCTTTGTTAAAATAATTCTTACTTTTAAAAACTTTGCTTGAAATTATTTAGTTGGAAAATTATATCTCCTTTTTATTCATATTTCTTTTTTTGTGTGTGACGGAGACAGAGAGGAACAGACAGACAAGAAAGGAGAGAGATGAGAAGCATCAATTCTTTGTTGCAGCACCTTAGTTGTTCACTGATTGCTTTCTCATATGTGCCTTGACTGGGGGGCAACAGCAGAGCAAGTGACCCCTTGCTCAAGCCAGCGACTGTGGGCTCAAGTTGGTGTGCCTTGCTCAAACCAGATGAGC
Source organism: Saccopteryx bilineata (assembly GCF_036850765.1). Classification (NCBI taxonomy): domain Eukaryota; kingdom Metazoa; phylum Chordata; class Mammalia; order Chiroptera; family Emballonuridae; genus Saccopteryx; species Saccopteryx bilineata. The sequence continues at coordinate 104,988,770 of NC_089490.1, forward strand.
TCGCACTCAAGCTGGCAAGCTCGTGGTTTCGAACCTGGGTCCTCCGCGTCTCAGTCTGATGCTCTATCCACTGCGCCACTGCCTAGTAAGGCTCATATTTCTTTAAAGAATAATAAAGTTAAACTTCTGTGCAGTTATCAAATAATATATTTATCAAATAGCATGATATATTTACAAATTGGTTTTTGCTCATTACTTCTATTAGTGTTAATGTTTTCTTATTAATACCATATTAATTTATGTATTATGGATATAAACCCTTGTATTGTTCAGTTTTTCTCTTTATTTTTTTTTCTTTTTTTTTTTAATAAATTTTTATTAATGGTAATGGGATGACATTAATAAATCAGGGTACATATATTCAAAGAAAACATGTCTAGGTTATTTTGTCATTAAATTATGTTGCATACCCCTCGCCCAAAGTCAGATTGTCCTCCACCACCCTCTATCTAGTTCTCTGTGCCCCTCCCCCTCCCCCTAACTCTCTCCCTCCCTCCCATGTCCTCCCTCCCCCCACCCCTGGTAACCACCACACTCTTGTCCATGTCTCTTAGTCTCATTTTTATGTTCCACCAATGTATGGAATCATGTAGTTCTTGTTTTTTTCTGATTTACTTATTTCACTCCTTATAATGTTATCAAGATCCCACCATTTTGCTGTAAATGATCTGATGTCATCATTTCTTATGGCTGAGTAGTATTCCATAGTGTATATGTGCCACATCTTCTTTATCCAGTCTTCTATTGAAGGGCTTTTTGGTTGTTTCCATGTCTTGGCCACTGTGAACAGTGCTGCAATGAACATGGGGCTACATGTGTCTTCACGTATCAATGTTTCTGAGGTTTTGGGGTATATACCCAGTAGAGGGATTGCTGGGTCATAAGGTAGTTCTATTTGCAGTTTTTTGAGGAACCACCATACTTTCCTCCATAATGGTTGTACTACTTTACAGTCCCACCAACAGTGAATGAGGGTTCCTTTTTCTCCACAGCCTCTCCAACATTTGCTATTACCCGTCTTGTTGATAATAGCTAATCTAACAGGGGTGAGGTGGTATCTCATTGTAGTTTTGATTTGCATTTCTCTAATAACTAATGAAGCTGAGCATCTTTTCATATATCTGTTGGCCATTTGTATCTCTTCCTGGGAGAAGTGTCTGTTCATGTCTTCTTCCCATTTTTTTTATTGGATTGTTTGTTTGTTTGTTGTTGAGTTTTATGAGTTCTTTGTAAATTTTGGATATTAGGCCCTTATCTGAGCTGTTGTTTGAAAATATCATTTCCCATTTAGTTGGCTGTCTGTTTATTTTTATATCAGTTTCTCTTGCTGAGCAAAAACTTTTTATTCTGATGTAGTCCCATTCACTTATCTTTGCCTTCACTTCTCTTGCCATTGGAGTCAAGTTCATAAAATGTTCTTTAAAACCCAGGTCCATGATTTTAGTACCTATGTCTTCTTCTATGTACTTTATTGTTTCAGGTCTTATATTTAGGTCTTTGATCCATTTTGAATTAATTTTAGTACACGGGGATAGGCTGTAGTCGAGTTTCATTCTTTTGCATGTGGCTTTCCAGTTTTCCCAACACCATTTGTTGAAGAGGCTTTCTTTTCTCCATTGTGTGTTGTTGGCCCCTTTATCAAAGATTATTTGACCATATATATGTGGTTTTATTTCTGGGCTTTCTATTCTGTTCCATTGGTCTGAGTGTCTATTTTTCTGCCAATACCATGCTGTTTTGATTATCGTGGCCCTATAATATAGTTTAAAGTCAGGTATTGTAATGCCCCCAGCTTCATTCTTTTTCCTTAGGATTATTTTGGCTATTCGGGGTTTTTATAGTTCCATATAAATCTGATGATTTTTTGTTCCATTTCTTTAAAAAATCTCATAGGGATTTTGATGGGAATTGCATTAAATTTGTATATTGCTTTGGGTAATATGGCCATTTTGATTATATTTATTCTTCCTATCCAAGAACAAGGAATATTTTTCCATCTCATTGTATCTTTTTCGATTTCCCTTAACAATGCTTTGTAATTTTCATTATATAGGTCCTTTACATTCTTTGTTATGTTTATTCCTAGGTATTTTATTTTTTTTGTTGCAATCGTGAAGGGGATTATTTTTTTGAGTTCGTTTTCTAATATTTCATTGTTGGCATATAGAAAGGCTATGGATTTTTGTATGTTAATTTTGTATCCTTACTGTATTGGTTTATTGTTTCTAATAATCTTTTTGTGGAGTCCTTCGGGTTTTCGATGTATAGGATCATATCATCAGCAAAAAGTGATACCTTTACTTCTTCTTTTCTGATATGGATGCCTTTTATTTCTTTGTCTTGTCTGATTGCTCTGGCCAGAACTTCTAGCACCACGTTAAATAAGAGTGGAGAGAGTGGACAACCCTGTCTTGTTCCTGATTTAAGGTAGAAAGTCCTCAGTTTTATGCCGTTTAATATGATGTTGGCTGATGGTTTATCATATATGGCCTTTATCATGTTGAGATATTTTCCTTCTATACCCATTTTGTTGAGAATCTTAAACATAAAATTGTGTTGTATTTTATCAAAAGCCTTTTCTGCATCTATTGATAAGATCATGTGGTTTTTGTTCTTTGTTTTGTTGATATGGTGTATTACGTTAACCGTTTTGCGTATGTTGAACCATCCTTGAGATTCTGGGATGAATCCCACTTGATCATGATGTATTATTTTTTTAATATGTTGTTGTATTCGGTTTGCCAGTATTTTGTTTAGTATTTTAGCATCTGTATTCATTAGAGATATTGGTCTGTAGTTTTCTTTCTTTGTGCCATCCTTGCCAGGTTTTGGTATGAGGGTTATGTTGGCCTCATAGAATGTGTTTGGAAGTATTGCTTCTTCTTCAATTTTTTGGAAGACTTTGAGTAGAATAGGAACCAAGTCTTCTTTGAATGTTTGATAGAATTCACTAGTATAACCGTCTGGGCCTGGACTTTTATTTTTGGGGAGGTTTTTAATAGTTTTTTCTATTTCCTCCCTGCTGATTGGTCTGTTTAGGCTTTCTGCTTCTTCATGACTCAGTCTAGGAAGATTGTATTGTTCTAGGAATTTATCCATTTCTTCTAGATTGTTGTATTTGGTGGCATATAATTTTTCATAGTATTCTACAATAATTCTTTGTATATCTATGATGTCTGTGGTGATCTCTCCTCTTTCATTTTGGATTTTATTTATTTGAGTCCTGTGTCTTTTTTCCTTGGTGAGTCTTGCCAAGGGTTTGTCAATTTTGTTGATCTTTTCAAAGAACCAGCTCCTTGTTTTATTGATTTTTTCTATAGTTTTTCTGTTCTCTATTTCATTTATTTCTGCTCTGATTTTTATTATCTCCTTTCTTCGGCTGGTTTTGGGTTGTCTTTGTTCTTCTTTTTCTAGTTCCTTAAGGTGTGAAGTTAAGTGGTTTACTTCGGCTCTCTCTTGTTTGTTCATATAGGCCTGAAGTGATAGGAACTTTCCTCTTATTACTCCTTTTGCTGCATCCCAGAGATTCTGATATGTCGTATTTTCATTTTCATTTGTCTGTATATATCTTTTGATCTCTGCGCTTATTTCTTCTTTGACCCATTCATTTTTTAGAAGTATGTTGTTTAGTTTCCACATTTTTGTGGGTTTTTCCCCCTCTTTTTTGCAGTTGAATTCTAGTTTCAAGGCTTTATGATCAGAAAATATGCTTGGTACAATTTCAATTTTTCTAAATTTGCTGATATTGTCTTTGTGGCCCAACATATGGTCAATTCTTGAGAATGTTCCATGTACACTAGAGAAAAATGTATACTCTGTCGCTTTGGGATGAAGTGTCCTGTAGATGTCTATCATATCCAGGTGTTGTAGTATTTCATTTAAGGCCACTATATCTTTATTGATTCTCTGTTTGGATGACCGATCTAGAGCCGTCAGCGGTGTATTGAGGTCTCCAAGTATGATTGTATTTTTGTTAGTTTTTGTTTTAAGGTCAATAAGTAGCTGTCTTATATATTTTGGTGCTCCTTGGTTTGGTGCATGTATATTAAGGATTGTTATGTCTTCTTGATTCAACTTCCCCTTAATCATTATGAAATGACCATTTTTGTCTCTGAGTACTTTTTCTGTCTTGTAGTCAGCATTATCCGATATGAGTATTGCTACACCTGCTTTTTTTTGGGTGTTGTTTGCTTGGAGTATTGTTTTCCAGCCTTTCACTTTGAATTTGTTTTTATCCTTGTTGCTTAGATGTGTTTCTTGTAGGCAGCATATAGTTGGATTTTCTTTTTTAATCCATTCTGCTACTCTGTGTCTTTTTATTGGTAAGTTTAATCCATTTACATTTAGTGTAATTATTGACACTTGTGGGTTCCCTACTGCCATTTTATAAATTGCTTTCTGTTAGTTTTGTATCTAGTTTGATTCTTCTCTTTTGTTTTTCTATCATTTGTTTTTTGTTTGTTTGTGTTCCATACTTCTTTCCTCTGTTGCTACCTTTTTTAAGTCAAGTGTTTTTGTGGTGGTTTTTTTAAGGGTGGTTACCATTAAGTAATGAAAAGGGTACCTACCATATTCATTGTAGTACCCTATCTTATAAGTATTTCTGCACTTCATCGTCCTTTGCTACTGTTAATCTCCATCCTCTCCCCCCTTTTTTTCCTTTGTTGTCACAGTTTAAGTTTAGTTTTATTGTGTTCTTGGTGGAGCTGTTACTTGTGGTGTTGTTTTCTTTTGTTCTTTGAATCTGGTTGGAAAATCCCCTTTAGTATTTCCTGGAGTGGGGGCTTTCTGTTGATAAATTCTCTCATCTTTTCTGTATTTGTGAATGTTTTTATATCTCCTTCATACTTGAAGGATAGCTTTGATGGGTATAGTATTCTTGGCTGAAAGTTCCTCTCTTTCAGGGCTTTAAATATTGGGGTCCACTCTCTTCTAGCTTGTAGAGTTTCTGCTGAGAAATCTGATGATAATCTAATAGGCCTTCCTTTATATGTTGTACTCTTCTTTTCCCTGGCTGCCTTGAGAATTTTTTCTTTGTCATTGGTTTGTGTCATCTTTATTATGATGTGCCTTGGAGTGGGTTTGTTGGGGTTAAGAAAACTCGGTGTTCTGTTTGCTTCTTGAATTTGAGGCTTTAGTTCCTTCCACAGGCTTGGGAAGTTCTCGTCTATTATTTGTAAGAATATTATATATTCTCCATTCCATTTTCTTTCTCTTCTCCCTCTGATATACCTATTATTCTTATGTTATTCTTTCTGATGGAGTCAGACAATTCCTGTAGGGCTTTCTCGTTTTTTATTATTTTTGAGTCTCTTTCTTCTTCTCTCTGTTGTGCCTCAAGTTGTTTGTCTTCTATTTCACTAATCCTATCTTCAATCTGGGCTGTTCTGTTAGCTAAGCTTGTTACCTCGTTTTTCAGCTCGTGAATTGAGTTTTTCATTTCTGTTTGATTTGTTTTTATAGTTTCAATTTCCTTGGTAATATATTCTTTGTGTTCATTGAGTTGTTTTCTGATCTCCCTATATTGCCTTTCTGTGTTTTCTTGTATATCTCTGAGTATTTTTAAGATTTCTATTTTAAATTCTCTGTCATTTAGCTCCAAGGTTTCCAATATGTTAAGTCTTTTCTCCATAGATTTTTCCACATCTATTTGTGTTACCTCTCTTTCTTTTGTATCCATAATATTTGATTTCCTCTTTCTTATCGGCATCTGAGGGTGGTCTTGTTGATAGCACTAATTAGAATTAATAAAGAGTAAAAAGTAAAAAAAAAAAAAAAAAAAAGGTAAAATACCCCACAAAAAAACCAGTAATAATTTATTATTTCCCCCTTTTTTCTTTCTTCTCTTTCCCTCCTCTCCCCTCCTCAGGGAAATATCGTGCCTATAATGGAGGGCCTGATTTGGGGTGAAGAGTTCAAGGGGCAAGAAAAAGGGAGTAGGGACCTATTAAATGCAAAAAAAAAAAAAAAAAAAGGAAGAAAATCTTAGACAAGCATAAGATGATTTGCTTGTAAGTGATGGTCAACTAAGAGATATAATGAGAGGGATAAGAGGGAACCAGAAAAAAGGACCAAAAAAGAATAATAAAGAAGAGAAAAAGAAAAATAATAAGTAAAAATCTGTTGTATTAAGTGTAGCAAAGACTAAATACAATGGAGACCTTGGGTTGGGAGGACCCAAAATGCCACAAAAATAAACAAACAAGAAAAAAATAAAAACAAAAGCAAATAAGAAAAATAAAGCCAAAAAAAGCCTTGAGTCCCAAATTAACTAATTTGTTCATGATTGAGGATTAAATGGGAGGAAAGTAAAATGAGAGAAGAAAAAACGAATAGAAAGGAAAAAATAAGAAAAAGAGAAAAACGAAGGAAGAAATAAAAAAGGAAAAGAAAAAAAAACAAAATAAAGCAAAACAAACAAACAAAAAAAAACAAAAGAGGAGAGAGTGAGAGTTAAGTGTTTTGGAGTATAACCTTAAAGGAGGGTGAGGATGAAGAAGAGAAATAAAATGCAACACTCATGGGTAGTGTAGTTCAAGAAAGGGGAAGCATAAGATGGGCAGAGAATAGAAGGACCGAGGTGGAGGAAATAAAGGCAATAAGATAGAAGAAACAAACAACAACAACAAAAAAATTAGTGGAACAAGTTGTAAAGTCTGTGGATTTTTCTTGATCTTGAGAGGTTAACTTCTTCCTTTTTCTTTTCTCTCCCTCTTCCTGGTCGGTGACTCTGTACCCCAGGCTCTGCCCCTGTGTCACACCCAGGCAGGGATTTGCAGTTGATGGGATTCTATGGCAATGTCCTATAATTGGCTTTAGTCTTGCTGGTAGTCAAGGCCACAGGCGCACAACCTCGCGGCTTGAATGAATGTCCCTGCGGTAGCTTCCTCCACACCCTCGTCTCTCAGATTCAAGTGATAACAGTCCTTTCGCTATCAGTTTGTGTGGAACTCCAGAATGCTCCGAGGATAAATTTTTCTGTTTCTAGTTGATAGATTTGTTGTGATTTAGGGGAGAGCTGTCAGACGCGCTGCTCACAGCGCCATTTCCGTGGCGTCACTCTACCCAGTTTTTCTCTTTATAATATTTACATCACCTACAGTTTTCTTAATATTTTTTAATTCTTTATTTTTAGAAATCCATTCTTTAGAATTACTTAAATATTTATGTACACTTTTTTTTCTTTGACTTATGATTTTATTTTTATATTCAAATTTTAACACCTAAGAACTTATGGTATAAGGTGAATTGCTGTAGTTTCATTTTTTTCTTGAATAGCTTCCTTTCACAAGAATTTAAGAATCAATTTCTTGATTGTTTCTTTGTTTTGCAGTGTAACTACACCACTGGTTTCCTGGGTTGCTGGCTTGCATAGGCAGATGATGGGACTTTTTTTTCTCTGCATTTTTCTGAAGTGAGAAGCAGGGAGGCAGAGAGACAGACTCCAGCATGTGCCCAGCCAGGATCCACCCAGCATGCCCACTAGGGGGTGATACTCTGCCCATCTGGGGCATTACTTCATTGCAACCAGAGCCATTCTAGTGCCTAAGGCGGAGGCCATGAAGCCATCTTCAGCACCCAGGCCAAATTTGCTCCCATGGAGCCTTGGCTGCAGGAGGGGAAGAGAGAGATAGAGAGGAAGGAGAGGGGGAGGGGTGGAGAAGCAGATGGGTGCTTCTCCTGTGTGCCCTGGCCGGGAATCGAACCTGGAACTTCCACACACTAGGCCGACACTCTACCACTGAGCTAACCAGCCAGGGCTTTTTTTAAAATTGATTTTAGAGAGAAGGGAAAGAAAGGGAGAGAAAGAGGGGAGGAGCATGAAGCATCAACTCAGTAGTAGTTGCTTCTTGTATGTGCCTTGACCAGGCAAGCCCAAGGTTTTGAACCAGTGACCTCAGCCTGCCAGGTCAATGCTTTATCCACTGTGTCACCACATATCAGACTGATTGTGGGATTTTCAGCCTCTAAAATTACATGAGGCAGCCCTGGCCAGTTGGCACAATGGTAGAGCATCGGCCTGGCATGTGGGAGTCCCAGGTTCAATTCCCAGCCAGGGCACACAGAAGAAGTGCCCATCTACTTCTCCACCCTTCCCCCTTTCCTTCCTCTCTGTCTCTCTCTTCCCCTCCTGCAGCCAAGGCTCCATTGCAGCAAAGTTGGCCCAGGCACTAAGGATGGCTCCATGGCCTCTGCCTCAGGTGCTATAATGGCCCTGGTTGCAACAGAGCAACACCCCAGAGGGGCAGAGCATTGCCCCCTGGTGGGCATGCCGGGTGGATCCCGGTTGGGTGCATGCGGGAGTCTGTCTGACTGCCTCCCCATTTCCAACTTCAGAAAAATACAAAAATAAATAAATAAATAAATAAATAAATAAATAAATAAATAAATAAAATATAATTACATGAGGCAATCCCTCAAAATAAGTCTCTTTCTATATATCTTCATAGATCCTATCAGTTCTGTGTCTCTGGAGAACTCTTACTAATAGAGCAGAGAAGAAAGACAGATAAATAATTGCCACAGCATGTGATTGGTATCACTAAAGAGGTAAATACTTGTTAGAAAAGAAGGGTAAGAAAGTGCCTCTGTAGAGATCCAGAGAGATCAAGAAAGGTTTCATGGAAGAGTCCGTGTTCCAGGTAGGACTACTGGACACTCAGTACAAACACTGGGTCCACTGACACCTGAAAAATGTGGTAGGGAACCACCAGGGTCTAATCCAGGGTTTTTCAACCTCAGCACTATTGGTATTTAGGACTGGATAATTCCCTGTTGTCAGCACTGAGGGGTTTAGCAGCGTCCCTGACCTCTGCCCACTAGCTGTTAGTAGCACCTGCCTCACACACAGTTGTGACAACCCAAAATGTCTCCAGACTTGGCCAAATGTTGTGTAGGGACACAAAACACCCCTGATTGAGAACCTTTGATCAAATCCTATCTCTTCTCCTTCTGACAGCAAAAATGACAGTTTGGGTAGTTAAGAAAGCGGGGGACTCTCAGGCTTCGTTATCCATCCTCCCCTGGAAATGGAATAAGTAGAACTGCAGTCCTTAAAACAAAACAAAACAAAAAGCCTTATGGGAGCAACACACTCTACAAAGAATTGCAACCGCTCTAAGTTTCAGTCTTCATCTGCAAATGGGAATATCTACACCCTCCTTGATTCCTTGCTGTCAGGAACATTTTAAGTACTCAAAAATAACACCTATTACTATTTCTTTGTTACTTCTGTCAAGCTATGAACCTCTCAACACTGAAGTCACTCAGCGCCACTCAACACTGGAATCTCATAGACTGAAAATCAGAGTAAGAACTCAGAGAAATCATGTGTATTAGTCAGAGTTCTCCTGAGAAACACAGCCAATTGACTATATCGAGATATAGAGAAAGAGATTTATTATAAGGGGTTGGCTCACACAATTATGGAGGCTGAGAAGCCCCATAATCTGCAGGCTGGAGACCCAGAGGAACCAATGGTGTGAGTCTCAGTCTATGTAAGGCCCACAACCAGCAGTGCCACTGTCCAAGGGCAAGAGAAGATGGATGTCCCAGCATAAGTAGGGACTAAATTCACCCTTCCTCTACCTGTTTATTCTATTCAGGTCCTCAACAGATTGGATAGTACCCACTCACCCTGGGGGTGACCTTCTTTACTCAGTCCATGGAGTCGAACGTTAATCTCTCCCAGAAACACCATCACAGACACACCCAGAAATAATGTTTTACCAGCCATCCAGGCTTAACCTAGCCCAGTCAAACTGACACAAAAAAATTAACCATCACACCCTCCTCCAAGAGGTTAGTTTTCTTCTGTTTGAAAAGTGTCTGCCTACATTCTGTAGCAATAGCTCTAAAAAAGAACAGAGAAGCAGCCTATCAGAATTAATCTGGTTGTGGAGAGGTCATGCAAACCAATCCTGAAAATATGCATTAGGCGCATTTAGATGAGAACTCTGGCCCTTGCAAATGTTAGCAGGTTTAAACCAGTTAGGGTCTGTAATGAGTTGAGCGGCAACCCTGCAAAATATTATGTCCATTTCTTAACCCCTAGAACCTGTGAATGTGGCCTTATTTGTGCACAGAGTTTTTACAGGTATAATTAAGTTAAAGACCTCAACATGAAATCACCCTAGATCAGTGGTCAACAAACCGCAGCTCGCGAGCCATACGCCGCTCTTTGGCCCCTTGAGTGTGGCTCTTCCACAAAATACCACGTGTGGGCGCTACCTCGATATGTACCTACCTATATAGTTTAAGTTTAAAAAATTTGGCTCTCAAAAGAAATTTCAATCGTTGTACTGTTGATATTTGCCTCTGTTGACTAATGAGTTTGCCGACTACTGCCCTAGATTACCCAGATGAGCCTTCAGTCTCTTGATAAGTGTCCTTCTAAAAGGTACACAAAAGAGAGACAGAGGGAGAAGAGAAAGGGGCCATGAAGACGGAGCAGAGATTGGAGTTACAAGGCCACAGGCCGAGGAATGCCTGAGAGGGGAGAGAAGAATTTTCCCTGGAGCCTTTGGAGGGAGCCGGGCCTTGCCCACACCTTGATTTCAGACTTCTGGCCTCCAGAACTGTGAGAAGGTAAATTGTGTTCTTTTAAGTCACCTGGTTTGTGGCAATCTGCTACGCCAGTCCTAGAACACTAATGCAGCACCTAAGAGCAGAAGAAACACTATTCAATCCGGAGAAACCCTGTGAGCTCCTCCAGAGCCATGCAAGGGGAAAGATAAAATGATAGGAAGAAACTCTGAGTGTAGCAAAAGACACAAAGTTTAGAAATCACCGGAAATACATCATAATGTTTTTAACTTGAAAAAGAATTTGGTTTGGGCAAAAACAACCCTCAAAACTAAAAAAAAATTCTCACTGCTCAGACATGCAATCAGCTAATCTTTTGAAAGAAAACCACAGCACATTTTGTTCATAGAGCACTTCAATAACTGCAGGTATAATTTCCACTATGGGACAAAAGCTGGCGAGGTCCCACCATGTGGGTCTCACCACCACAATGCAATTTGGCCCAACTGCCAACATCTGCATCTCTTTGCCTGGGGGTCTCCTCTGGCCACCAGAGCCTACTCAGCCTCCGAACATGGCAGGTGCAGTGCTGGGAAATAAGCCCCCAGGGGCATCCCTCGAGCCATGTTGGACTGGAGTCAAGGTATATACACCCCAGCAATGGTTGGGAGTCTCTGACCATTGAGTAGCCAGAGTACTAACCTGCTCTGTGGCGTGTGCTTCCTGTCCCGTCTCCCTTCCCTGCTCCTTCTCCTAGCAGTGTTTCCTGGGATCATCTCCCAATGAAATAGCTTCCCTCTGCATCCCTCTCTTGAGGGTCTCCTTCTAAGAAACTCAAACTAAAAGAAATTGCAAAAACACTGAATTGGAAGCAGGTCAGAACCAAAGAACAGAATGTGAAGCTTTTGCTTCTTCTTCTTTAAGAATTCAGTCTGAACTGCTTGTCAATTGTACAGTATTATTAGAAAACAACTTCAAATACTAGACTGGTGGGGTTTTTTTGTTTGTTTTTGTTTTGTTCTGTTTTTTATTAAGTGAGAGGAGGGGAGGCACAGAGACAGACTCCCGCATGCACCCCAAATGGAATCCACCCAACAAGCCCCCTACGTGGGGCTCTGCCATTGCTCCATTGCTCAGTAATTGAACTATTTTAGTGCCTGAGGCAAGGCCATGGAACCACCCTCAGTGCCAGGGCCAACTTGATCAAACCAATAGAGTCATGGTTACAGGAAGAGAAGAGAGAAAGAAAGAGGGGAAGACGAGGGGTAGAGAAGCAGGTGGTCACTTCTCCTGTGTTCCCTGACCAGGAATCAAACTCGGGACATTCACATGCCAGGCCAACACTCTACCACTGAGCCAACTGGCCAGGGCCTGGACTGGTGTTTCTTGACATCGACATCTGCCCCCTTTACTCCAAGGGAATATATACCAAACAATACAAAACTTCCTTTTTCTCAACCTCAAGCATACCCTCTATTAAGCTTATCTTCTAAGACATGAGTTCTAATTCCAAAACATACCTTATGCCAGTCCACTACTGTTCATTTGCACTGTTACATCCCTGGCCCATTCCATCCCCATCTTCTGCTACTCTGACCATTCATTGTTAAACTACTGTGATCACCTCCTGAAGGACCCATCCCTACTTTCACTCTCGACCCTTTGGAGCAACCAACCCTTCACACAGCAATGAAAGAGATCATTTAAATACAGACCAGTTCATGTCACTCCCTTCAGGCAAACTTTCAGTAGCTTCCCACTATACCTACAATGAACTCCCAACTTCTCTTCTTGGCCCACAAGACTTCAATAGCTTCCATCTTAAGCTACTGTACTTTTCACTCACAATGCTCCAAGAACTTTCGTTTCCTCTCTGTTCCTGGAATGGGCTCAGCCTCTGCCAGCCTCCAGACTTTATGTCCACTTCTCCCTTCTCCTCAAGTACTCTACTCAGACTCTGGGTTTGTATGAGTCCTCCCATATTTTAGATCTCTTTCTCTGAAGGTCTTCTCCAATTCTTATCCAAATCATCCACCCACATAGCCCACTATGTCATTCTTTAGCACTGCACCCTGTTGACTTCCTTCATAGAACTGATAACCAGTGCTAATGGTTTCATTTATTTGTTTATTCATTCATTCACTATATGTATTCAGCCCCTATTAGGTGCCAGGTCCAGTCACCCTAGCAGGTGTGAGAGGGGTACAGTGAGCAAAAGTGGATGGCCTTACCATCAGGCATAAAGTCTAGCGAGAGAGACAACTGTTAATCAAACACTAATATGCAACTTTAGAGCTGGAACATACTGGCCCCAAATGTTCAAATGTCTCACCCATGGTCAAAAATGAATTGAGGATCTATGTAGCAAACAGTTAATTCAACGGACCAGAGTTGTTCAAATTCTGTGTATTCCCAAGAAAGGTCTATTCTCAGGACATTCCCTGGAAGGTGAGCCGTCAGCCCCTGGAATGTTCTGCCTAACAAGAGTGTTTTTAAATGCCTGAAGCCTTGGGCCACATGGGACCAGTTTGATCAAATGGTTTATTGCAGCAATGAGATTTATGGTGAGCACCAGGGTTCTGCTCTGGGAGGTTGGAGTCTGGTAGATTAGGCCAGTCACAGAGGGGCTAGACCCACTTGAGTCAATGTCCCTGCCCTGCCCCTTCATGCATGTGGTCACTCATTCTTTTTTTTTTTTTTTTTTTTTTTTTTTTTTTTTTTTTTTTGTATTTTTCTGAAGCTGGAAACGGGGAGGCAGTCAGACAGACTCCCGCATGCGCCTGACCGGGATCCACCCAGCACACCCACCAGGGGGTGATGCTCTGCCCATCCAGGGCATCGCTCTGTCACGACCAGAGCCACTCTAGCGCCTGGGGCAGAGGCCAAGGAGCCATCCCCAGCGCCCGGGCCATCTTTTGCTCCAATGGAGCCTTGGCTGTGGGAGGGGAAGAGAGAGACAGAGAGGAAGGGGAGGGGTAGAGGTGGAGAAGAAGATGGGCGCCTCTCCTGTGTGCCCTGGCCGGGAATCAAACACAGGACTTCGCACGCCAGGCCAACGCTCTACCACTGAGCCAACCGGCCAGGGCCTGGTCACTCATTCTTGTCAGGAAAATGACATGCACCCACACAGCTTTACTGAGAGAAGATGCTTGAAAACTGGCCTGCTTTCTCCTGGACTCTTCCCCAGGAGTCTTTTTCCTTTTCTTATTTTGAGATATATTTTGACAATATATAGATATATTGTCATAAACCATAACCATGAGCCTAACAGCTTTGCTGAGTCCTGTGAACTCTTCTAACAAACCATCTAGCCTGAGAACATTTTGGGGCCCTTAGACACAGAACCAAAGAGCATTCAAGGCAGACCCCCGGAAGTCCTGTGACAGCCCTGAACATCACATGAGAGGTTTACCCAAAGCAAGTGGGAATGTGACCCAGAGTGCCAACATTCTTTCTTTATCAATAAATGGTGGCTCCGTACAGGCGGACACAAGACATTCTTATTCACTGTGGCATCACAGGCTCTTACGTGATGCCTGACACATCATAGATGCTCAAAGAATATTTGTCAAATAAAGGAACAGCAAATGGACAAATGAATAAATGAGTAAGTGAATTAATTAATGAATCTGAGGTTTATGTTATATCCTTATAGCAAAGGTGATTATTATTGGCAATTATATGTGACCCATAATCGTCTCTCAATACCTCACACTTGCTTAATCAAATGTAGTTACTTGGCTAGTACAATGGCAGCAACACCATGTTTGTGAAGCTTAGTGCTTAAGTTTAATTTTCACCTTTTCAGCTTATCCAGGTGTCTCATGCCATTAAAACTCAACTGCTGGTCCCAGAGTATCTGTTCCATGTAGAACTGTGGCACTTTCTTCCCTTTCTTCTCCAGCAGTTAGATTAACCAAAGTCTCACACCTCAGAACTGCTACTCAAGTCATCTGATGCTCTGGCCACTGGAACCTAGAAACGGTCCTCATTTATCAAGCACTTTCTCTATACCTGGGATTGTGTTAACATATCCCATGATTTGTCTCCTCTCATCTTTACAATATCTTGCCAAAAGAACCATTGTTATCCTCACTGGACCAGTGAAAAGGGACATTCAGAGAAGTCAGGTGACTTCCCTGATCACACAGGAGAAACCCAGGTTTTACTGACTCCAGGGAACAGACGTTGTCTACCACGACACAGTTTGCTGTCCCCGTCAGCATGAATCAGCCCTACACGCTCGGCACCAGCATGACTTCACTATTTCAGAAATTTCTTGTCCTGGAAATTGAAGATCCAAATAACTGTATGGTTTGTTCAAGGACCTTTCTGAAAATCCATTTATCTGAACAATGGACTCCTTAGCTAGCACTCATCAAGGTGAATAGGCCCTTTCTCAGAATGCTTAACCAAGGGCATCAAACCAATGCTTACTCTTCAAGGTTCACTTCCAAACCTCACCTCATTGTGCAGGTCAACCCTACACCATTTCTTCTCAAAGAGAGTCCATCCTCAGTCAGGCATCTGCTTGAAAAACCCAAATTGACCAAAACCCTACAACACTATCAATATCCTGCCCTTGACAGACTGATTCCCCTTCTGTGATGTTACTGATTCCCCTTCTGTGATGTTACTAAGACTGTCAATGTAGTGGTCTCCCTTACTGCAATAAACAATGCATTTGAACTTGCTTGATCAACAGGGTATTCTGATAGTCTCCTCCAAAAGTTGGCAGTCGATTCCTGGCTTCTCATATATCAAGTGTGTACTCCCAGTGTGTTCCCATATTCTCCCTTGAACAAGTAAATCTTCACAGGCTTGTGTCCATCAAGCAATGAACCAACAATTAGTGCATCTCTAGGGCCTCTGCCTCAAGGTCAATCTGGTTCTGGTTCAGCCCCAGGAGTGTAAATCCTGGACCAATCCCAGATATTCTCTTGTCCCCCTTGACTGTTACCATTGTATGCTACAGCCAATTACGGTCTCTTCTAGAAAAAATCTGGCATAACCTGGTGATCCCTTTTGTACTAAGAACAAGCCTGGTATTTAAGGACTGGGACAGAAATGAAATTCCCTGGGTTCATATATCAGTGAGTTTTTCCTGTATAACCACAAAACCTCACTGTCATACAACAGACATTTACTGCTCACATACTACAGTCCAGCTGGGGTCTGGCCTGGGGGTTCTTCCCTCTCCTCTCAGCTCACTCACGTGTCTGAGAGCTGTTGCAGACAAGCTGGTCTAGACTGTTTTCCTCTGAGGCTACTGGGGTGACTCAGTTGTGCCCCACTTGTCTCTCAGCCTTCAGTAGCCTGGCCCTGGCTTATTGTCATGGCAGAGGATGAGAGGACAAGTCTCAGTGCGCAAGGCAATTTCAGGACACTGCTTTCATTACATCTGCTAACACCCCATTGGCTGAAGCAAGTCACCTGTCCGAGCCGGCATTAAGCAAGGAGGTTCACTACAAAGTCAATGGAAAATGGCATGAATGTCAGGAGAGGTAAAGGACAGGGACCAGATGATGGCCTCTCTTCCAGACTGCTACCTCAGAGCATGTGCTTCTGTACAGCTCCCCATAAAAATAAACCTCCACCCCATAAGGTACAGTCTCTGGGTTTGGATGTTATAAACAATTTGTTTAATACAGGAAAATAGATCCTCTTCCTTATTTCAAGATTTCTTACTCCTGTCAGATGGGTGCCACATTCTCCCTTTTTTTTTTTTTTTTGTCCTGGACATTTGTTTGTTCTTTCTATAAGAAACAGGATAGGAGAACACAAATGGGGTGTGGCAGAGGGAAGTCACAATGGTGGCCAAAGTCTTTGGTGCATTCGATGTCCTCTTCCCCTTCTGAGTCATCCCTCGGTTAGCACCTCTTTCTGGCTGCCCCAGGCCTCTTTTTCATTTTATCAATGCTGTGTGCTAGGAAAAGAACAAGTTTTGAGTCAAACCGTCCCTGGTTAGCTTCTTAGCTGATTCACTTAAAGGTCATGCTTTCTTGGTAAGTTACATTCCATCTCCAAGACTCAGCTTCCTTATGTGCAAAGACCGAAGATGTTCTATTTGGAAGACTATTGTGAATGCTAAATGAGACATTGTGCAGCAAGTGGCCAGCATCAACTCCAAACCTCCCCATTCCCTCTGCTCACCACAAGGAGGGGCTGGGGAAGAAGATTCTAAAGTAAGAGGAGTGGATCTGTATGAACAGTTTCATTTGCAAGAGACAGAGAACATGAATCAAAGCAGCTTAAGCAAAAAATTAATTCTGAGCTCAATGAACTGATAATCTTGCAGTAGCGCTTATTAAAGACCTATTTTCAAGTACAGTATGATTACTGCCATTTTCTCCTCTTAATTTTGTTTCTCCCCATAGTGACTTCCTTCAGGCATGGGTTCTCTTCAAGGTGGCCTCTGGGACTCACTCTGTAGTCACCCCTCACAGCTCCAAGTCTAGTGGAAATCCTGTCATGCAAAGCACATAGACTTCCATGGGAAAGATCTGGCTCCCAAAAGGCAATGCTGGCAAATAAAATACAAGACACCTAGTCAAAAAGAACAAAAGAAAGCAGGAAGGAAGGAGGGAAGGAAGGAAGGAAGGGGAGAAAGAAAAAGAGAGAGAGAAAGAGAAAGAGAAAGAATAAACAGCTCCCTTGCAAAGGGAAACTGTTTTTTGTCTGTCTCATATTCAAGACATATCAGTCCCCAGGGCTCACCAGACACAGGGAGGTATCCTTTCTCTTCTCTCTCATCCTGGTTCTCTGTAGCAATACTTAAAACAATAAAGATTTTTCCTAAGTTATTTACATGTAACCATAACATTTCAGAACAAGAAAGGAAATTAAAAGTCATCTCTGTCAACCTCGTTCCTTAACAGATAAAGTTGCAAAGACTCAGCTGAAAAGACCAATTCAAAGTGACACAGTTCTTTGGGACAGAACTGAGTCTAAAGTTCAGATTTCCTAAAACCTAATCATTGTCATTTCCACTATTCCTCCAATCATCTTTGACGTAGCTTCTGAGGGGCAGGGGGAGTCATGTGGGGCTGACTTTGTAGGACTTTAAATAGAGTTGAGAGAGAATTACCTCCATTCTGCATCACAACAAGCGCAGGTCCACCAGAAACACTAATGCAATGCATCCACAAAAGCACTGGTGACATGAAGGCTAGGGATCTCCTCAAAACATGCCAGTGACCCAGTACAACCCTAATTTGCAAAGTCCAGGAGAACCTGAACTCCCAGATTCACTCAACATCCACGTTGCACAAACCCACCAGGTTCGGTGTGTCTCTCCAGGCAGCCCTGACCCGCTCCTGTTCAAACACAGCTTCCTTTTGTCGACCGCAACTGCACAGGCTGAGCCACCCATTTGAACCACACAATAAAAAGACACAAAAAGAGGTAGCTTTCAAGATTAATCCATGGGTAAGACCACCCCTTCCCAGGAGGGCGGGATGGCTGTCAGCTGTCAACGGCAGGGCCACAGTGCAGGCTGGAGGAGCAGCCTGTGCCCTCTGCCCAGCGCCACCCCTGCTCCACCCCATCAAGGCCTGGCTCATCCCACAGGCGACATTCTTCCGCAGAGCAGCTGCACTCAGGCTTTAACAGGTCCCATTGTGCTGTTGATTTAATGAGGTCTCTCGGGCACTGTTTTTGTAAATGACAGTCATCAAAATGCCGCAGCATGGGAGACACAATCACTGTCTTGTGTTCTGCCCTCTGAGAAGTCCGCACTGTTAAAGGAAATTTTCTTCTTAATTTAAAAAATAAAATTCAATCACAGTAAAACCCGCATTACTGTCTGGAATTTATTAATGTATTAATTTTCTTCTAGCCCAAGCAAGTTATTATGGAGAAGCCGTTACAGCATTAGATTGAGAGGTACAAACAAGTCCCACGTCCACACCTGCTAGCTGCGACAAGTTCTTGAGCCACTTGGAGCTCCAACTTTCTCAGCTATAAAAGGGATATAAAAAAAAAATTATGCCTTCTTCAAAGGACTACTGGGAGGCCGAATGAGATACCACACAAATATGCTTACCTGACATCTACCATCTTGGAAGAGCTCAACAAATATCAGGTATTATTGATTTTACAAAAATATATGGGATGTTGGAAAACAATAGCCAAAAATAATTATGTGTATTCATATGTACATATATGTAATGAGTTACTTTTTGGAAAGCGATTATAAGCAGTGATTGAAACATAGTAAATGCTATATAATTGTCAGCTAGCTACCGGTATTGTTGTTGATCACATTATTAATATAATTGTTGTTGAACAAGAAACAAACTACAGAACCTTTGGAACAAGAACTCAAGTAACTGAACAGGCCAATTAACTTACGGGTTTTTCCTTTCTATAATTTTGGAAGAAAAAGGATTATAAGGGATGGAGATAGACTGGTTAGAATTGGGCTACAGTGAGAGGGCCAACAAACTACAACCCACAGGACAAATCCAGCTTTTTATTTGGTAAATAAAGTTTTATTGAAACACAACCTTACTCATTAGTTTATATATTGTCTATGGCTGCTTTTATATTACAGTGGCAGTGTTGAGTAGCTGCCAAAGAGATCACATGACCAACAAAGCCTAAAATATTTACTCTCTAGCCCTTTCCAGAGGAAGTTGCTTGACCTCTGAACTAGAAAGAAGGGAACAGGCCTAGAACAGCATTTGGCACAGAATAGGTCATCAGTAAATGTGTGTTGAAATAAATGAGAGAACTGAACAAATGAATAGGCAGGAAGCAGCTGATTTATTGGTGGCCCTGACCTATCAAGGTCTTCATGAAGTCAGGACCACTTCATATTGATGTGTCAGCCCTTTTATTGTCCTAGGGAATTGTTTGAGCCATTATTGGGAATGAATAGGGCATAAATATCACTCTGTAAGCAGACACAGCAGTACTGGGTTCCTGCCAGTTGGTTTCCAAGTGTTCCATCTTCTTCCCTATTCAAGCAAGGGAAGGGATGCTGGTGATAGCAGAAAATCCATGGAACTTCACATCGAGATGCCATAGAGAATAGAGAGCAAAAAGGAAGACTCTAAGCTGGCACATTCATCTCTAGTTGTAGTGAAAGGAAAAGATTACTAAGCCTGCTAAACCATGCAGAATGCAGTAAGAAAAGCAAACCTTCATATTCAGAGAGAAAAATGAGCACATTCATTGTGGGGGAAAAGGAAAGATAGCCACTTGGCTAGAGTTTGGGTTGGACTTGATTATCTGAACACAATCATCTGCTAAAACTTCTGTCAAAACTTAAGCGGAACTAGGAATGCCTGGTCTTCCCCATCAGGACAGGGGCTCTGTGCAGGCCCAGGCTCATCTCTGATTTCTGTATCCACCGCAGAGCTTAGCATTTTTCTCTGCACGTACCCTTTTGATTTAAACCAGTTTGACTCGGATTTTCTTTTACTTGCTACTAAAATTGACTGAGTTACCCCATTATCGTTGGCTATCCACGAACTTGGCCCTCCTCCCCTCCCAGATCTGTTGATGGAAAAGAGACAGTAAAAAAGAAAGGTTCAGAGTTCAGGTCTATGGCCAAACCATCTAGATTTGAACCCCAGACTCTGCCACCCACCTTTGGGCACATGACATCTTGGTGCCTCCATTTCCTCATGGATAAATGAGGAATAATAATAGTAACTACCTCATAGGATTGTTGAAAATGTATGAGATAACTTCTGTAAGTGGTGGGCATAGTGCATAATGATTAATAAGACATAAAAATACATGTCATTATTCCCATGATGAGCACCAGACCTATGTTGTTCTCTGCCCTCTCCTCAAAGAAGCCGTCACCCTTTCGGCTACCGGATGCCCCTTTTCTCTCTGTCTTACCCTTCCCAGCCACAGCTCCTCCTAGCTCAGTTGACATGGACTATGGGTACAAAACAAATTATTTTACTACACAAAACAGATCAAGCTCACCCTGGATGAAATAGATCCTTGGGGGATAGGGGACCTTCTAGGTGTCATATATTAGCAACCAGAGACACACATAAACCAAAACTATCAAAGGCCCAAAGCTGCATTTTCCATCTATTGTAACTCAAAATCCTTTCTTGTAAGGTGGCAAGAAGGGACCCAAGTACAAAGTCCAAAATGTCACTTTCACTCTACTAAAACGTAAGCTCCACAAACCAGTGGCAGCCGCTTATTTCCTCCGATCACCTCTCAGTGCCCCATGAGCCTTGTCGAGAAGTCTAGCGTCTCTTTCTAGAAGATTCTGTCCCACCCTTACTCATGATTGTCCACAAACCCCAGGGAATTGAATAATCCAAAAGGGGGACCCATATGGCTCCCACACTCAGGCTGGGAGAAAATTGGAGTCTCAGACATTGTCATTGGCTTTTGCGGCCACACGGGGTCACTGTTAAAGGCCGATGCTACAGATCCTCGCGGCTGTGACAGCCGCTGGCCCCGATCCCAGTTCCAGTTCCCGCGCAGTCTGTCACGTCCCGGTTTCCGATGGAAGTGCACCCTCGTGCTGAGTGTAGCAGGGGAACCTGCTGCGCTCCCGGGTTGCCACTCTCAGAGACTGGCTCTGTCAGCTCTCGTGCCCAGCCTTGTCTTCCAGAACATCAGCCAGCCCAGGCTCATGGAATCAGGTACTCGTTCTAGCATCTGGCTCCTAAGGACAAAATCGCCTTCCACCTGCCTTTCAAAGTGGTGGCATTATGCCGTCCGCCTCAACCCCCTCACCTGAGGAGTGGCTCCTCAGTTTCCCCAGTGGCTCTGGGGGCCGTGCCTTTAGAAGGGGCATTGCCTTCCGTGATTCCAGAAGGCACCTCTCTAAGACAGGGAAGGACGAACACCACATTTAAAATCAGGCAGCGCATCCTGCGACCGGCTGCCCCTTGCTAACTCCTTGAGGGCAAGAAGGGAAGGAATTTGAAGTTTGTACCCTTTAACTTCTGCCTCCCACCCCTACTTTTTAGGAGCTCTCCCTTTAAGAGATTGCTTGTCTGCTGATACAACTCCTTCAGCTGAATTTATTAAATCTACGGTTTTGTGCTTATTTTTGCTACAATCCCATTCACTCTCCTTTTCGGACCATTTTGTGTAGTGTGTGTACTTTCCAGGGTGGCTCCTATGCCTTTAGAACAGCCGCAAAAGGCCATAAAATGAGCCACAACGGAAGGACTCCAGATTTTTTAGCCTTTTGTTTTCTACCTCATCTGCTCCCCAAAACATGTAGTAAGTGACTTTTTTTCATTATAACTTTTTTTCAACAACCTTTATGCATACAAAATTTAGGTAACCATTAAAATGACCCCTCCATTATAACAAATGTTGGCAGCAGGTGTGTTTTTAAGAGTAAGATTAATAAATCAGGTCTTTGCTTTTTCAGTGATGAGGGTTCTTTCCTGTTTTCCCTTCTCTACCTTCTTCTCCTTTTCTGCCTTTCTTCCTTGTTGAGCTTTTACTCTCTTGGTCTTTGAGATTTTTGCCTCCTTGATTGTTGGTCATATTTAACGGAACTGCTTTAATAAATGTATTTATTAAATATAATGTAATGTTCCCTGTTCTTTCAGAAACAGCCCCAGTGGAACTTTTTCTACATAAAAGATACAAACATAACCAAATTATGAAACTCTAAGAGCTAAAACTATAACACCCTTTTTAAAAAAAAATCGTACAGGCCCTGGCCACTTGGCTCAGTGGTAGAGCATCAGTGCGGCGTGTGAAAGCCCTGGGTTCAATTCCTGGCCAATCGCCCCCTAGTGGGCATGCCGGGTGCATACTGGTCGGGCACATGCAGGAGTCTTGTCTCTCTGCCTCCCGGCTTCTCACTTCAGAAAAATACAAAAAAAAGTAATTTTAAAAAATTTTTGAATCATACAGGAAAAATTTCATGACACTGATTCAGCAATGATTTGTTAGATATGACACCAAAAGTAGAGGCCACAAGAGAAAAAATAAATTGGGCTTCATCAAAATTAAAAACCATTTGTGCATCAAGAGATGCTTGTAAACAGGGTAAAAAGGTTACCCAGGGGGTGGGAGAAAATATTTGTAAATCGCATATCTGATCAGGAATTAATACTCAGACTATATAACAAACATCCACAACTCAACAGCAAAAGACTAACAACCCGATTTTTAAATGGGCAAAGGATTTGAATAGACTTTTTTCTTAAGAAGATACACAGTTGTTTGATCAGCACATGAAAGGATGCTCTACAGCAGGGGTCCCCAAACTTTTTACACAGGGGGCCAGTTCACTGTCCCTCAGACCATTGGAGGGCCAGACTATAAAAAAAACTATGAACAAATCCCTATGCACACTGCACAGATCTTATTTTAAAGTAAAAAAAACAAAACAGGAACAAAAACAATATTTAAAATAAAGAACAAGTAAATTTAAATCAACCGACTGACCAGTATTTCAATGGGAACTATGCTCCTCTCACTGACCACCAATGAAAGAGGTGCCCCTTCCGGAAGTGCGGCGGGGGCCGGATAAATGGCCTCAGGGGGCCACATGTGGCCTGTGGGGCCGTAGTTTGGGGACCCCTGCTCTACGGTGTGTCCGTAAAGTCATGGTGCACTTTTGACCGGTCACAGGAAAGCAACAAAAGACGATAGAAATGTGAAATCTGCACCAAATAAAAGGAAAACTCTCCCAGTTTCATACCTATTCAGTGCAGTTCGATGTGGGCTCACGCACAGATTTTTTAGGGCTCCTTAGGGAGCTATCCCGTATAGCCTCTACAGACTCGTCACTGACTGATGGCCTACCAGAACGGGGTTTCTCCACCAAACTGCCGGTTTCCTTCAACTGCTTATCCCACCGAGTAATGTTATTCCTATGTGGTGGCGCTTCGTTATAGATGCGCCGATATTCACGTTACACTTTGGTCACGGATTCGAATTTAGCAAGCCACAGAACACACTGAACTTTCCTCTGTACCGTCCACATCTCGACTGGCATGGCTGTGGGCTGCTCTGCTGTATACACGGTGTTACATCATCATCTGCACATGCACACATGCTGCCACATCATCCTACAGAAACTGGGAGGGTTTTCCTTTTATTTGGTGCAGATTTCACATTTCTATCGTCTTTTGTTGCTTTCTTGTGACCAGTCAAAAGTGCACTATGACTTTACGGACACACTTAAGCATAAGGGGAGTGCAAGCCAAAATCACAGTGTGATACTGCTTTATGTCAATTAGGCTTTTCACTATCAAAAAAATTAAAATAACATGTTGGCAAGGATGTGGAGAAATTGGAACCCTTGTGCACTGCTGGTGGGAATATAAAACGGCACAACCTCTATAGAAAACATTATAGGATTTCCTCAAAGAATTAAGCAGAATTACCAGATGATTCTGCTATCAGAGGAGATCATCCAGAGGACATGACCAGAGAGCTAGACCCTGGCTCAGATGGTCCTCACTCCTCCCGGTCCTTGAACTATACATTCTGTGCACATTCCCACAGTGGGAGCTGTTCCAGGGATAGAGCCATGAGAGAGTAGGGTGTTGTTGAAAACACCTGGACAGAATACATGACTGAACCCAGTTTAAGACCTTTACGTAAACTTTAAGATTCTGGCCAGCACATGGGGAGATCTACTCATCTTGTGGCTAACCAGGATAACCCTCATATCTGCTGTTTGAAAAATGGATGTGGGTGGAGGGGCAAAGGATGGAAGAGAGAGCTCAAGTAGCATGTTATTATAGTAATATAAGCAAGAGGCAGTGGCGGCTTGAACCAAGGTGACAGTGGTGGGGATGGAAAGGTGTCAGATTCAGGATAGGACTCTGCCTGTTGAAGGTAGAAGCAATAGAAACTGATGTTGGTGATGAGGAAAAGAATCAAAAATGATCCTTGAGCAACTGGCTGGATAAATTGTTCATGGTGATCATGTAAATACCAAAGATGATTATACCAAATACCAAATCATTAATAATGAGTATTGGTTGATTAATTAATTAATAAGTAATCCAAACTAAGAATTAGGATGTTTTCATGAAATAACATCCTAACTAGGAAGGTACAACAGGTGTGCTGAGCACCCAGTCAGTGTTGGTTGAGTGAAGGAACTGGCGGGGTCAGGGAATGCTGATGGGGAAGAAGGGAAAACTGAAGAGAAACTTTGCCAACTTTACAGTTTTGCCTAAAGCAGGACCTGCTGACTGGTCTCCACAAAAAGGAAAAACAAAAATCACACACACAGAGAAAAGACAGTTTGCTGCGTGGAAAGATTTGAACTAACACAGGAACAGGAAAGAGCCAGGGTGGCAGGGACGCACATGCTTGGACACATCCCCCGCTTGGGAAGCTGACTCCGGAGCGGCCAGGACCTGATGAGTGTGCAGGAAACCCTTTTGCCCTGTCAGTTCCTAATAACAAGTGGGTGCGTTTATTTACCCTCTCAAAGCATAATGGGAGGAACCAAGAGGGGTGTTCGGGGACAGGTGAAGGCATGGACATTTCTCTAGCTGTTTGTGCAGCCCTTTCTGGAGGATGGCAAGTGTTTACAGAGAGGCAAAGCCATGACTTTAATATATGTGTTACTTGGAGACATCACATTTCAATCAAAACTGACAGTCTCTTGGGTCCTGGTATTTTGTACCCCCAATAATTACCTTCCTAGAAAATTCATTCCCTGAGAAGTGGATTAAAAGGGTACCTCTCTATGAAGATGGAAAGCTTAGACTCTTTTCTAATCATGTATAGTACTCAACAGGCCCCACATTAGGGTACCCCCTAAGCAGTTGCCAGTATCAGTCCATTTTTGACAAAAAAAAAAAAAGAAAGAATGACTATTTCATATGATTCAATAAGGTATCCACCTCTGCAGCCTGATTAAATAGTTTAGGCAAATGCCACCCTGGCAATGAATCTCAGGTTAATTAAACATATCCCTGACCCTTTCCTCAAAATTATAGAATGTCCTATATCCTTTGAAAAGTAATATTAAGCCATTAAAGCAATTTCAGATTACTTGATGGAGAAAATAATTTACCCATATTTCTCCAGGATGTGCTCAAAATACAAGCCAACCACCAAAATGTTCAAGACTTAAAGAAATTTGGAGGGGAGGAAATCTCTGTAGGGTGAGAAACGTGAAAAGAAATATTTACAAACCTAGAAATGTGGAGAAGAAGAGTGAATATCATGTCATCCAACACCCTTATTTTATCATAGAACTCAATGACTTGCTTAAGGTCAGGGTAAGCAGTTTGGGGAAGAACTGGAGCCACACCCTTATATGTATTGAAACAACCCTTTTCTGAATCAATAGCTATTACCTATGAGAAGAGTCTGGGACTTTGTGGATGGAAACCACTTTGTTTGTAAGAAATAGAAAAAATATTCAACACAAGTTACAAGAATTTGATTTCCCAGATACCAAAATAATAATCCACTAGGAAAACTCAGCAATAAATAAGGAGATTTTAGAATGGACTCCTGTCGAGGAGGGTACAGTGGCAGAGCTGAGTGACATAAAGAGCAGAAAGAGCTGATTTTGTAAGTGGTTTGGGAATTTAAAGAAAAAAGAAAAGTATGTTTCAATAAGTGTTTTGGGGGTTTTTTACTTGAGGATGGTGGTATTTTACTTGAACTATCTAACCTGCTCATCTATATATATAGCTGAGAAATACGTTGGTAAGTCATTCTGTCAGTCATTTGTATTGAGCACTTACTATATATATGTGTGTGTGTGTGTGTGTGTGTGTGTGCACTCTCCCAGATAGTTAAGATATATCAGGTAACTGATCAAACAATAAACCTTGTCCTTAATGAGCACTGGGAAAACAGACAATAACTATAATAAGCAAGCAAATTGTGTGGTGGCTTGGAAAGTGGCACGTGCCAGGGAAAGGAAAAAGGAAGGTCGGGGTAGGAGGAGCAGGGCTGCGGGAGGGACGCCTGTAGCAGTTCAGCAGCGGAGTCTGCACAGGTCTCAGGGAGAGGCTGGCTTTGAGCAAGGGCTTGAAGGAATTAGTTAGTTAGGTGGCTCTTTGGGGGAGGATTGTTCCAGGCCTAAACAAGTCACTAAGTAAAGGCATGCCTGGCAGGTATGTGCTTCATCGTGTGCTCTGAAGAGCTGGGGTGATACCTGTTTCTTCCTTTTACATAGATTAGGAAGCCTTGACTCATTCAGTTTGCCCATGTTGTACTATGCAATAAACAACAAGACTAATAGACCACTAGGAACCAGTGTTCCAACATTCAATTGTGACCCAGGGATGCCTGATGTTATGTGAATCTCAAGCATGTTATTTATATCCATTTCTCAGGGCTTCTGTCGCCATGGCTTTGTCTCAGTGTGACAACAGACAGCACCCGATGCAGTTCAGCATTTTAATGACTGAATTAGATAAACCACAGATAATCCGGTTAGTAGCTTAGGCATCAGCTAGCAGAATGGTGGCCTACCATATCAGGCACAGCATGTGAGTCGAGTTAAGATTATTAGTTCATCTATTGCTGGTTCTTACTAACTTATTGACCCTGTATGAATCATTCAATTCCCTTCTGTCTCAATTTTCACATCTACCAAATCAATATACATCCCTTTGCCCAGCATGTTTCACAAGGTTGTAATAAAATAGAATTAAAGATAAAGAGTATCTGGCACTTGTAAGATAAATTAAATTAGTTGAAGATTAAGAGTGGCCTCGGTTTGTGATGATGATGATGATGATGATGATGATGATGAAGAAGAAGAAGGAGGAGTAAGAAGAGGAAGAGTTGGTGGTGTTGGTGGTAATAGTGGTGATGGTGAAGACGATAATCTCCCCTTTTTGGAATGCTACTCACAGCTCACATGAAGTGCTTTATAACTCAAAGTGGCTAGAATCTTGGTAACTGGCATGATATATAGAAAGGAGCCATTAAACACTAACCCAGAATCCTGTAGCCACTGTGATGCTCAACAGTGTTACCCAGAGAGTGTCCTAGTCCCTTTCTTTTTTCTTTTTCCAATGTGGGGAAAGTCTCTGCAGATTCCAATCATAAAATTAATCCTCTCACCCAAGAGCAAGCTATCACTTCTCTCATTGCCACCCCTGCGGACAGATCCCAGGGGCCAGGGAGGGGAGTGCCAGTGGAGGAAGACACGGGAGGAAGCAGCGAGAGAGCGGAGGGGCAGTCTCGTTGAAGGAAAGACGTGAGGAAGCAGCAAGAGAGCAGAGGGGCAGTCTCCTTAAAGGAAAGCTGGGAGGAAGCAGCGGGAGAGCAGAGGGGCAGACTCGCTGAAGGAAAGCCGTCCCCAGGTCTTAGGTGACAGCCACACCATAGGGGATGTTGGAGGAAGCAAGCTGCCTGTGAAATCCTGTTGATTAAAAACTCTTGTCTCAAAACAACTTTGAGTGGTTAGAGACAGAGATGAAACTATCTGCAAGATGGAATATGAATCACAGTGAGGAAAATGACCTCTCACCCCACAGGGACACACAGATCAGCAGGATGGGAGCAACCAGAGACAGAGGAAACCCAGACCCACTCACAGCCATGCTGGACCAGCGCAGACATTTGTGTAGCTGTTGTCTTTGAAACTGGCAAATTTTAATTATGTGATAATAAAGATTAAGAGTGACTGAGTGCCCACCATGTGCTAAGCACCATCCTAAGCACTTGCTTTGTTGACTGCAGGTGCATTTGGGGAAAACAGTGGTGAGGATTTGAAATAATTTGAAACATCTCTGTCCAAATAAGTCAAACAGAAATAAAATTAACAACACTACTTAGACCATTTCTGAACAAAGTTATGTGAGTTATACAGATCTTTTTTAATGCAACTAGTTGATAAAGTATATGCACAGGTCCTGTGGAGTCTGCATGGCTATTGGCAGGCTAACTTCTATTCCCTAGCAACTTAACAATAGAATATTCAACCTGCTAAAATCTAGGCCAGTATTTACTTAGGATAGATCAACAGAACACCAAATCTGGAGGCTGCTAGGCTAGTTTGCAAAGGGAAAAGGCATTTCTTAGTCTAAAAAATTTTTGGAAAATACTGCTTTAAGCAAAGCGGAACTGTTTCTCTTTGGTTTCCCCCCCCCCCCCTTGTGTTTTACTGCAGGAGTTTTCAGAACTTTCAATACATAAATGAGCATGTCAGTCAGGAAGAAAGGATCATCAGAGGCAGGTTTTCCCAAATTACCTGATGAGAGAATTCTTTCTTCCCCAGCATTCCCTGTGGCATCTTTCAGAGCTATTTAGGAAATGCGGGTATGGATTCATTTTATTATAGCGCTCACAAAGATTAGGGGATATCTTATCTTTTCATATTCACTTTGAAATATCTTCTAATTTTTGTGAGCAGTATACTTCCTCAGGGATCTAGAACATTCCAAGCTCCAAATATTTATCAGGTCTTTCAAAGAGAAAAGAATTAGAAGAAGCTTCCACCTACTTTCCCTGGTGTAGCAGTTAAGGTGACACAGCTATGTTAATTAACAGATAAACTTCAAACCCTTCATTGGCTTCCCAGAATAATAATTCATTTTTTCTCAAGAAGCAGTCCCATGTGAGTGGAATTGTCCAGGAAGCTTGGAAAAAGTACTCCTTCTGCTCTCCACATCCAGAAGTTCTGCTTTGATGGTTCTAGAATAGTGTGCAGAATATCAAGGAATTTCTTCTAAGCTCCGCCAGGATTCTAAGTCATGGTTGAAACCCACTGAGTCAAGGGGATGTTAGGGCTTCCTCATCTGGTATCTTTTCATTCAGACCTCTAGATGTGCTTCCGAAGGTGGTCGGTATTTGAAGTTTCTTAGGTGACTGATCAATCTAATATAATGCTGTTTCAAAAGTTTAACAAGAGAAAGACATAACAGAGAAATAAATTGTCTTACAAAAACTAGTTTCTATAACTGCGTGAGTCCCCAAGTTAACTCTGTGACATGAGCTGTACCCTCATAAGTCCATCTTGTTGATGAGCCTACACTCTATCCTTTCTGACACTTTTTCATTGTGTCAGTTCTTTTACACATACAACCACTATTTGTTGGTGCGTAAGTAGTTACTATTTTAGGCAGGACGGGGTTTTGGTTAAAAGTATTGACTCTGGAGTCACACATTTTGAAAAGTGGATCCCCACCCACTACCCATGTGACCTTGAAAAAGTTGCCTAACCTCTCTGCCTCAGTTTCCTCATCTGGAAAATGGAGAGAATGATTATAAATATTCTATGACATGTAGTGAGAACTAAACAGGTTAATCCATAGAGAGGTCTAGAGTAAGGACCATACATAATAAATTTTCAACAAATGTTGGCTATTGTTGTTTATTTTTATTATTGTCAAGTGCAAGTCTCTACTCTAGGCTGCCAGGGGTACAGAGACGGTGAAGGCTATGCCCCTGTTCTCAAGGAATCCACAACTGGGCCTGGGAGGCAGTCATACAGACAGATGAACAGTGATAGATGTGACTAGGCTTTCATACCATTTTGTGCATAATGCTAGGAGGGTCTCCAAGATCCTTTTGGAGGGGCAGGACAGGAAGGTTTCCCAGAGGAGGTGGCATTTGATCTTGAAAAGATGGCCCTGCCGGCTAAGATAAGAACTATAGGCTCAGTCATTTGCTACTGAAGTGACACAGAAGATGAGAAAGGACGAGTCAAAGACCCACTGTCAGCATCTGCAGAGATATTTCTTTGGAGTAGTTTGCCAACCATACCAGGTGAGGCCACCACTAGCCTTCAAAGTCAAGGGCCCGAGCTTCAGCAACATTCCCTCCAGGAGATTGTGCCCATTTATGGGCACTCCCACAGATACTGCCAGACAGCATGGTTGGAATGAGGCCGAGGGCCTGCTATTTTCCACGGTGTGCTTGTGGAAATGTGAGTGGGCCTCTGGGTCCAGGAGCAGGCAGGACCAGAGGCAGCATGGGCAGAGCAGTAGCATGCCCGTTTTAATATGTGCCAGAGCACGGGGAGGCGGGAGTTTGTTCTTGGGAGTTTCACAACGCACAAAAATTCCAGATTGTGTCTCTGCCCAGCCCTTTCAGGATATCCTGTCATTTAGCCAGGACCTATATACAGTCGACAGTGGCCAATGTCCCCACGACCCCTGGATTTGCCATTTTTCCTGTCTAGAGGCTGGTCTCACATATCATCTAGTTCAATCCAGGGAAAGGAGAAAGAAGGATTTAAAAACAGACACTGAAATGAGAAAGAACTCACTGGCAGTTCATCCGACGAAGTTTAAATAGGTAAAAAGTTCTGACAGGTGCCTGGCACAGAGAAGGAGCGAATATTTTCTCACTATGCTACAAAATTTAATACTTTTTCTTCTTGGATTGGTGGTACAAAATTTCTGCTCCCCACCGGATGCTACTGAACAGGTAAGATGAGACTTCAGAGTTGGTTGGTTTTGGTTTTGTTTGTTTTTTTCATTTAATTTTCAGGATATGTTCAAAACTTTTTTGCTTTCCTATGTTGTCAGGATAGAGAGTAATGTCGGGGCTTCATAAAATAATGGAACAGCTGGTGGAGAATAGGCTCCTAGTGGTGACACACCATCTTTCTGAAGGTGTGCTAACCCGGTGTGCTATTTCAATGCTAAAACGTCATCATTGGGAATCTCGATTTTAGTGCTAACAGTCCCTGTCCCATTGTGGATTATGGTATCCTGGGTTTTTTGCTTGTTTGTTTTAATAGTCTCATCACCTCCCACTGCACCATTCTGAATGTAGATCATAACAATGGCTGTGGAAAGATGTTCTGGGGAATTCCAGGTGGGGTGACATCTGGCTGAGAAATACAGTATTACAAAATGCATTAGGTATTCACTCTCTACCTTCCCAAGTTTCCATAAAAGGTCCCAGGATACTTTTACACCAGCATAACAGTATTTCAAGCAAGCTTCACATGAATTGTCATCAGAGAGCAAGTTCAGTGTCAGATCTGCAACAAGGCCAGCTGGGGGGGGGGGGGTCAATCTGAGTGATTTATTTAAAATGCATTTCACAAGGTATGATTTCTGCTCTATTAATAGTAAAACTTAAATGTGATTCTGCCTCTTTGCCAGGCAAATGATCAACACCAATTTAATTTCAGTGGGCTGTATAGTCTAATATTTTTTACAGAAACATTGAAAAATGACACAATGGTTACTCACTCCAGCTCTGAGGTTAGGTGAGGATGAGTTTAAACTGTGATTTTATTTGTTTAACAAATAATTCTGAGGCTCATTGACTGCTGCTCCTCAGCTAACTAGCTGTTCAACCATGAGCAAGTTACATAGTCTCTCGAAGCTTCAGTTTCTCCCCTGTCGTGCTCCACAAACAGCAGTAATTATCATCCTCATCATCACCATCCCCGTCATCATAGTGAGTGATTGCTTTAGTGAACAAAGCAGATGTTGGCTGCTGCTTACAGCTAAGTCTACTTTTCAAGAAGGGCAATGAGCCATTCCATTGGAAAAGGATAATTTGATGGTCAAACGATTTTTGAAAAGAGAATATTAACCCTGACCTACTAAGAAAGAAAAGACAAAATAATGTCATCAGTGTACTTACCCACATGAGAAACCCAAATGTAAAGAAAATTCTGCCTTACAAAATATAGCTGTGTTATGACCATTAAAGGGGATTAATTAAAACTATATCTAAGGGTAGTTTTTGTTACTTTTGGTAAAAACCATTCCAGTGTTATTTTGGTTCAGAGTGGCCATCAGATGAAAGTTGCCAGGAAAAACAGAGATTTTGTTTTTCCATCCACCACTGCACAGTGCACCGGGAAAAGAAATGGCCGATCAAGGAATCAGAAGACCTCTAACTTACAGTGTGACTTGGGCAGGTCCCTGAAACTCTGTGCACCTCAGTTTGCTTCTCTCTAAAACAGGGGTGATGATACTGGCTCTACTTATCTTTAGAGCAGGGGTCCCCAAACTACGGCCCGCGGGCCACATGCGGCCCCCTGAGGCCATTTATCCGGCCCTCGCAGCACTTCCAGAAGGGGCACCTCTTTCATTGGTGGTCAGTGAGAGGAGCATAGTTCCCATTGAAATACTGGTCAGTTTGTTGATTTAAATTTACTTGTTCTTTATTTTAAATATTGTATTTGTTCCCGTTTTGTTTTTTACTTTAAAGATATGTGCAGTGTGCATAGGGATTTGTTCATAGTTTTTTTTATAGTCCGACCCTCCAACGGTCTGAGGGACAGTGAACTTGCCCCCTGTGTAAAAAGTTTGGGGACCCCTGCTTTAGAGTGTTCTAGAACAGTTACGATGGTGTCTTTGGAAGGAGTGTAACTGTGAACTGCCCTGTAAATGCCAGGTTTCTTCTTGTACAGCTTTGACAAATCTCAGTAAACTTAGAAATAGTTATAATGTTCCCATGACCCCTAACCTAGTGCTGGGCCCATGGAATGACAAAAAAAAAAAGAGTGAGAGTGGTGGATTTTAAATAAAGAGCGAAGACAACAAAGGTGCTCTACTGGCCAACCACTGAGAAAAGGAAGAGAGATGAGTGTGGTTTTGTGTACGTGTTGATGTTACACGGGGCCTTGAAGGCTTTGAGGTCTGGGACCCAAAGGGAGGGGAGACAATATTCTTATCAGGAGAGGCTACAAGCAAAACACAGAGATGGGGATAGGGAAGGGTTGGGAAATTAGCAATTATTGCCTATGATATTCCAATACTGGGCCAGGCAATTGGCACGTGTTACATCACAAAGTTCTCAGTATCCTCGAGACTGGTTATCATTATATCCCCTTTATAGACGATGGCAAAGAGTAAGGAATTCATGCCAGATTGTACTCTTAGGAAGATACTGAGCTTGATCCCATGCTTAGGTCTTCTGACTCCCAAGATCAGTTTCTCTTCATTGTACAAATCTGCTTCTTTTTAAGTTTGATGGGAAAATAAAAGAAACTTGAAAAATGTGAGGAAATTCACCTGGGAGGATCAGCACCAGCATCATGGGCAATGAGGGATCCTGAAGGCAAGATCAAAGTACCTCTGCATCATTCATTGTAACAGTTCCCTGCTGCTTGATGTCACTTGTTGTTTTTGTGTGCCTGTCTGACCTTCTACAACTCATTCATTCAATCAAAAATATTTATTGAGCACTGCTGTGTGCCAGACACTGTTCCAGGTGCTTCAGACCAAGCAGCAAACAACAGAATAGAGAAAGATCACCACCTTCATGGAGCTTACATTCTAGCTAGATTGTAATCAAAAGAATACAAACATCTTTCGAGTAGGAACTGTTTGCTCCATGGCATTTAGCATCCAGACTAGCCTATTCCTATGGAATTAACTCTGAATGGATATCCTTGAGACTGGTCGATCTATGACCTATTGACCTTGAATGACCTGCCTTAACAATTTCTCATTTGAAAAGAGTACTCTGCAATATAGTTCAGATTCCCCATTTGGAGAAGTGAGGTTACCTTACCTTGCTGGACTCCAGACTTTAGATCAGGGATGGCAAACAAGTGGTATAAGCAGCCCTTGCACAGCCATGGCAGACATTGCTTGTTGATCCCAACACTCTTTCCAGATAAAATGGAAAGTAGCCTGCCAGCAATTACTAATCAACCTCTTTGCCATCCTTGCCTTTTCATTGACATAAAGTTGAAGGAGAAGATTGACCAAGCAAGGCTCTGATAATGGAACCTGATTTTTCTTTTTTTATGTTTTCACAGACAAAAAGATGTGATCAGAAGTCTCTGCTTGTCATTAGGACTGAGTGCAAATCCTGCTCACTCAACTTTGGGATTAAGTGCCCAGATGGTTACACCAAGGTTACCAATGGCTCCATGGGGGTTCGCGACTGCAGGTACTCATTGTGATAAAATAGTTGTTCTCGAGTCTTGAAACCCAAGGGATTGTGAATCAAAATAGAAATCCTCCATCTCAGAAACTACAAAGCATTTCCATGATTTTCTCTTTCTCTAAGCTTACATTGAGCCCAAACTTAAGCAACTCACAGCCAGGACTTTGAGTTTAAAAAATAATGTATTATTATTGATTCACATTTTAATACAAAATTGCACATATTACGTTGCACATAAACATTCTTCTTTTAGTTTGAAAATCTTGGTTTTGTTTCATGTGAAAAGGGGTCAAGACAAGAACATGTTAAAAAGTCTTGGGTCTGACAGTCATTTTACTAACTAGCTATAGACCCTGATACGAATTAGAATCCAAAGAAGGGAGATAAATGAATTACAGCTTTGTTGCATTTTATGCGAGTGCTGAAATTCTGAAATTCTCTCCTGATTCAAGGCTAATCCTTGCAAAATTCTGCTCCCCGGCTAATGGATGCAGCCATGCAGCTCAAGTGCAAACGCAATTATTTTTATCCACTTAGTCTACTGATTTAAAAAATTAAGCAGTACTGAATGAGTTTCATTTTGAATTCATGGACAAAAAATTAGTATGATTTCTTGCTTTGCATAAAATGAAATCTTAACACTGTTATATCACACCATTTTAAATTTGTGTTTGCTTAATGTGACTGCGCTATATTCTAAACCCAAATCATCATATTTAATAGAAGTTTCCCACCATTAACTGGTCTAGAATTAGCAAGCATATAGTTGACCACTCAATTATCAAAGTGGGTGCACATTTGAGGCTAGATTCTTTTAGAAAGTATATCAGAAAGACTTAGGGTTCAAGGTTAAAATCAGACAGCGACTTGAGTGAGAACTTTGTACTGGTTACGTTTTTTTTTCACTACCAAGGTTGGCACTTGGTTATATCCCACCCCATTCTACTCTAAATACACAGGTCCTGTAACCACATAATTCATGATCTTTCTCTTCTTGTATTGGCTGCTAGGACACCCAGTGACAAATCTGAAGTCCACTTCTAGCATATGCTTAGAACATTATTTTCATCTACTAACTCCCCTTCTAACATCAGTTTAGATATTTCACCCCTATTTTCATTGTGCCCTAATTTTTTTCCATCCACTTCTTACAATTAAAGATAAATAAATCATGGTTACACATTTTTCTACCGAGAAAGTAAAAAGTGTTCGATGTATATATATTTTTTAATATAAGCAACTGTGAAGATTTTTAAAAAGGCAATCTCACTGCCCAGAGTGAACGCATTGCTCTGATTATGGGTAATGTCTCTCTTTACCCTTCAAGGTACACCTTTGAGATCAGATCACACTCGCTGTCTCTCCCTGGATGCCGCCACATCTGTAGGACAGACTACCTCCAGCCTCAATGCTGTCCGGGCCACTGGGGCCCAGACTGCTTGGGTAAGTGGCAACCCCTTTTCTAGGACTCGGATACTTACTTATCGATGTCCCATTTAACAGAAAATTGAGAGGAAGGAAACCCGATGAAAGGGAATGTCAGCATCTTTTTCTAGAAAGTCACACTTCTGTCTTTGTGTAGAAAAATCTTCCTTGCCCTCTCAACCTTTCTAAAGAGATCTCCTTTCCTCCAGTTAGAGCTCTGCCTTTAAGAGAACTCCTTTTCAGTTCAGCAAAGGGACAGTTGAAGGCTATCTATTTTTACAAAGAAAGGTAACTGACTACAGAGAGGGAAGAAGAATGCTGGATTCTTATGACCCCCAATACAATTTACTGTGAGAAGCAGTTTTACGACACTAACTCAAAGACTGCTTGGCAACCAAAATCATCATTCAAAGCTTCTAAAAATTTAAATTTTAAGCTAGAATAGCAAACTCTATAATGACAAGTTTCCACTCTAAGGAAAACTATTAGCCAAGTCTGAGTCAACAGTTAGACTCCTGTGGTCAAGCATAGCATTTGCTAGCCAAAATTTAACTTCTATCCTAATTAAAGATCTTTGCTTTCAAATAGTGACTTCGTCCTTGCTATGACATACAAATTAGGTGAGATCCTTTTTGTTTTTTGTTTGGAGAGTAAGAAATCAAATGTTTTGCCATTTGTTTCTCATCTTCTAAAATGTAATAAAACCATCTCAAGCGCACACTTAAGGGAAGAGATTAGTTCTTTTAGCTTTGTTGGGTTTTCTCTGCTTAAAATAACATAAGCAAATGGTATACAGCTTGAAAAGTACAAAGAAAGGGGAAAAAATAGCCACTTGTATTTGTCACATATAAATATTTTGGCTTATTTTCCTGGTCTGTAATTCCAGATGACTTCTAAATAGTTGAGTCCATATTGTGTGCAGGACATTGTCTCCGGTTTCTTTTTGTAACTAGTGATTAAACAGCTTCCCTTTACTCAACGGGGCTGGTATTAGTTACTAGAGAGGTCTTTGTCCTATATAACCAGATTTAATTCTTTAAAAAAATATCTTTTTGAGTTAGACATTTTTTTTATCTCCATTTTGTGTATGAGGAATCCAATATTTAAAGATTATATTTTAAGTGATCGAACAAGTTCACGTTCAGGACCGCTGGCACCAAATTCGCCAGAGAGAGAAGGAGAGGGGGATAGTTAGTATCCTTTCATTTTTTTTTTTTTAATTTCTCTTTCAGTGGGTAGCCCCTTCAGCCTTCCCAGTCCATGCCTGGGTAATGGGCTTACCTGGAAAGGTCAAGGTTCGGGGTTTAGGATATCCTGGCCCCTCTCTGTTCACTGTTCTCCTCTCGGTTTTACCCAGCATGTTGGCACAATGTGTTTCTAAGAGTTCATTACATCAGAATTAAGCAATTGGCCCGGATGTCCAATTTTAAGAACTTTTTTAGTGTCAAATGCAGTCGTATCACAACCCGTTCTTATAGACATCCTGATATGATAGAAATAACTGTTCTACTTACTTTTCTCTTTCTAACTCACAAAAACTAATCTGATGCTAAGTTATTAATCAGACACATCGTAGACAAGAAAAGGCTTTGTCCAAGGTACAGGAACAAAAGTCAGCGTGTTCAACATAACGAATGGCAGATCACAGCCAGGAGAGCAAAGGAACTCCGAGCCCGCTACCAACTTTTAGATTTGAGTCTAATTCCATCATTACTGGTTTAGGCAAGTTATTTCCTGCCTGTGCCTCAGTCTCCTTAGCTGTCTATGGAGGTAAAAAAATCCTTCTTTACAAAAATATAGTAGAGACTCTAATATAAACATTGATAGAGGTGACAGTACTAGGCAAAGCATATGACACTAAGAAGATACTTAATAAAGGTTTTTTTGTATGAATGAATGAATGAGTGAATCACTGTCAAAGTAGACTTCTGCTAATGAAAGACAGATAAAATGACACCCTTTCTCCGAGGCCTTTTTAAGCAGTGGCTAACTTCTCAAATGTAAGCAGGCAAACAGGGTTCCTAACCTCGCCTGCCGTCACACAGCACTACGTGCAGATGTGGCAGGGCACCCGCCTGAGATCGGAGGAGTCTTAGAGGACCCCTTGGACAGTCGGGCGTTTCCTTTGATAAGTCTCAAGGCCATGGCAGCAAAACATGTGAAAACCAAGGCTCGGCCATTCTTCCTGCTGCCCTCTCATTGAGGCAAAAAATATATATAACCCTTTATCTTCCTCTTCCAAACATACTGTCTCAGAAGACTTCCTTCCTTTAGTTCAGGAAGGAGATAAGTCCTCTCCTCAGCTGTATGTTTCACCTCTCACATTTTGTGGTGATAACAAGAAAGATCTGGCCTATCACTTTCCATTTCCGCAAGGAAAAGGCCATTTCGGAGCTGCTGACAGACGTCCGTCCTCCTTTTTGAGGAAGTGCAAGCTCTGGAATGACCTTCTTTCTCGGGCCAGAGTAGCACCAACTTCCTTTTTAATGCCCTGAGATATGCATTCCTACTCCCCACCTTTGGGTTACTTTTTACATTATTTTAATAGTGCCTTATTCAAATTAGGAAATAACTCTATGATCCATTCTGAAAACATGGAAAACACAGAAAAGCACAATGAAAAAAAATCACCCATTATCTAAAATGACAGCATAGGTTTTCTCTGGCTCAGTGGTAGAGCATTGACTGGGCATGTGGATGTCCTGGGTTTGATTCCCAGTCATGGCACACAGGAGAAGCAACCATCTGCTCCTCCACCTGTCACCCACTCCTTTTTATCTCTCTTTCTTCTCCTCCCACAGCCATGGCTTGACTGATTCACGCACATTGGCTCCACGTGGAGGATGGCTCCATGGAGCCTCTGCCTCAGGCACTAAAAATAGTTCGGTTGTGAGCATGGCCCCAGATGGGTGGAACATCAACCCTAGACAGGGATGCTGGGTGGACCCTGGTCAGGTGCATGCAGGAATCTGTCTCTCTACCTTCCTCTCACTCAGAAAAGAAAAAAATAAAATAAAATATAAAATGACAGCATAAGGAATCTAGTCACTAATATTATAATCACAATGTACAGTGTCAAATGAGCATTAGACATTGGACTGATCACGTCATAAGTTATATAAATGTCTGATCACTGGGGTGTACACATGAAACTAATATTGTACATCAACTTTAATTGTTGAAAAATAAAAATTATTAAAACATTTATTCTTCAGAAATAATAATGTTTCTGCCAAAGAAAATTAGGCAGCCCTAAGAAACCAAATAAAGAAAATAAACATCAGTCAGCTTCCAAAGATGTCCACTGTTAAAATATTGATGAGTTTATAGAATAATATAAAGTTGTACTTTGGAGGCTCAGCAATCTGGATGTAACAGCTGCTCCACAGTTGATGGGCTCCATTACTCTTGATCTGTTTACTTTACCAAACTAAGGCTGACTTTACCACCTGCCTAATGGAGATAATAATCAGCATGGGTTTTGTTTGTTTGGGGGCTTTTTGTAGAAAAAAATGTAGCTATTGCTATTAATTGTTGTTATTATTGTTATTAGTATCACCTTTTGCTATTGTTTGTTTGGTATGTAACCATTTTTACACCTACACACTGCCTTTATTTAAAACACCATACTTTTAAGTATACTTTTTGGTCATTTGTCACTTTCATTTAATTGTGTATCTTAAAATTTTCACATGCCAATAGAAAGGGTTTAGTGACACTTTTTCTAATGACTTCTTAAGAAATGCTTCATTGCATGAATGTTCTATCATTTAGTTCACAAATGCATTATTTTGAACATTTACGTTATTTCCAGTATTCCATTTGTTAAAACTCCAAATAAACATCTTTCTAGCCAAAAATAAAAAAGAAGAAGGCATGCATACTGCATACTCACTTGAGGAAAACACTATATCATCCGGACCTAAGAAAGGTGCTTCTGCCCTTATTTAATGTGCTTCTCTCTCGTTAAAACTGACACTGCTTTACCAGCTCTGCATATGGAAGCCTTTTCTCATTAACTTGAAAACCTATTTTTAACCTTGAAACTTAACACATTCACACAACCCATTTCTGTTTGAGATAAAATAGACTTTTTTATTTGAACATGCCAGTTCTTTTTGTTCCACCGCCAGCGTTGACGGGTTTGGGCCACAACCTCCAAGTAAGGGGGAAAGAATGTGGCCAAACAATCTGACTTTTTCAAAGGGAAGTGACCTCAGTTCTCCTGTTCGAGGTCAGTGTCATCGAATTGGGCACATTTGTCTTTTGTGTCATGTTATTTGCATTTCCAGACCACTTTTTCTTTCCCGTTGTATGTCCCTTGCCGTTCGCCACACAGGTTGGAAGTAACAGACTGTGCATGTGGAAAGCGCTCTTTTAGCCTTGTCCTTTATGGCTCTGAGTGACCAATAATGCTTAGTTTACATGAGGAAACTATTTCACATCGGTTTCCCGGAGAGACAGCTTCAGCCAGGACATAGTCTCTGCCTCGCTGGGAGCCAGGCTTTTTAACAAAGCTGGTGTCGTGGTGTGGGTAACTCTAGAGGGCCTTGGGAGATAAAGCTAC
This sequence comes from Saccopteryx bilineata, assembly GCF_036850765.1. NCBI lineage: Eukaryota > Metazoa > Chordata > Mammalia > Chiroptera > Emballonuridae > Saccopteryx > Saccopteryx bilineata. Next base: position 105,029,046 of record NC_089490.1, read on the forward strand.
AGGGAGGCCCTTGGCCTCCTGCTGGCCCGGAAGTTTATTATCTCCTTTTAAAGAAGCAGACAGCTGATGATTTGCTGACAGCTTGTAAAGGGTGAGCCTCCTGCATGAGGAAAGTCACAATGCAAGAGACCACCAGAGTGGCAGTGACCAAAGGGAAATGTGATAATAACCTAAAATAGCCTCCTCGCTCCTTGAGCTTCACAATGAGTCAGAAATGTGCCCTTATTGCAAAGTCTGTAATCTCTCTCAAGTGTGGTTGCTGAGAATGTCAATTTTACCATCTTTGTTCTTAATGGGAGCCTGAGGTGATAGCAAATGATTTGAGAAACAGGAAAGAAACACACTTTTGCATAAAAACTTTCACCCCCTTCCTGCCTGGGACAACCGACATTGACTTTTCCAGTTACCCAGTCGTTCCCAAACATTAATCTGCAGTAGAATTACTGCAAAGCCTGTGAAAATATAATACAAATCCCTGGGTCTCACACCCAGAAACCCCTCTTCCGTTGGTGTAAAAATCCAAACATGGCATAAAATTATAACAGGCTATTATTGATCAGCAGGTTGAGTATGAACTGAAACTCAGCCCACTCTTGACTTACCAAGTTATACAGTCTGGTGTGGGCCTGGTGCACCCCAAGGAAGGGCCACTCTCAACTTCACTTCCATCTTCTTGCCAAGCACAGTGTCTGCGGGAACATGTGGTCAAGTGCGGTGGAGTGGGGAAGCTCTTTCTGATTTGCACAAAGGCTCTCTATGACCTGGTGGATTCACCCATGTCCTATGAAAAGCAGATGCCAAGACAGGACTAGAGATGCAAGAGGTTAATCGAAAGAAGTGCGTGTAAGGGAAAATGAAAGGGAAGCCAGGAGACGAAGAGGGAGCCATCAGACAAGCACACGGGTCTGACTTGTGAATGAGAGAGGGAGCCCGGGAGGACTGGACGGAAAGGTCTTAGATTACATGTAGTTCCAGGAAAATTAGGCAAAGTGGATGGGGAGTCCTCCAGCCAGAGTCATCCAACAGGGTATTTCCCCATCTTGCAGGAACAGTTTTTCCCTGATATCCCTGCCAAGCTCAGTCACTGCTAGAAGCAGCCACAAAAACTGTGGCCCCATGAACAGAATGTTGTAGTTCAGAAAAGTATGTTCCCACCATAGAGACCTGAGAGGTGCCTTTCCATGGTTACTATTCCTAGGGAGGGGGCCTTAAGAGTCTGCCTTTGTGACAGTCCCCTCTCCCAGGTATTAGAAACAGGTGGTCCAGTGAATACCCTTAGAGGAGCAGCTGCTTATATTTTTAAGCAGAAAGCCTTGCTCACTCTCCCTTAAGGAAAAGGGATACAATGTCACAATCTTGGGTGCTGGGATAGGGGAAACTCCCCAATTCCTCCTTGATCAGCCTAGAACAGGGGTCAGGAACCTATGGCTCACGAGCCAGATATGGCTCTTTTGATGGCTGCATATGGCTCACAGACAAATCTTTAATAAAAATAATAATAACGTTAAAAATATAAAACATTCTCATGTATTACAATCCATTCATTTCCTACTGCTCATGTTCATGGTTGTGGGTGGCTGGAGCCAATCACAGCTGTCCTCCGGGACAACACCAAATTTTTATTGGATAATGCGTAAGGTACTCAGGTTGTTGTATGGCTCTCACGGAATTATATTTTAAAATATGTGGCGTTCGTGGCTCTCCTAGCCAAAAAGTTTCCTGACCCCTTGCCTAGAATATGCTTATATTCTCAACAGATGACTTTGACCCATTTTATTCTCTATATGTTATCAGAAGGTATGGGCCATGTGAAAGGGACACCCAGAAGATAGGAAAGTCAAATCTGCCTCAGCGTAGAGCATCATTGCAAGTGGGAAGGGCACAGGCAAGATGTGGAGGGAAGGGCACATCTGGGGCAGTCTGCTGAGGAGTGTGAGATGGGAGAGGAGGGGCTCAACGCACAGAGGAGATGCTCACTGCCTGCAAAAGTGAAAGTGCCTGGAAGGGCAGTTCTGCAAGGGGCACTGACTTCCGAGTCAGAGTGGAGGGGGCTCTGTGACCTTCTGAGCCAGGCTAGGAGGCAGGCTGGGGTCTCTCAGAGAGCCCCTTGCATGCCTAGCCCTAAGTAGTATATAAAGAGAAATAACAAATGGCAGGCTGTCACCTCTCTATCTTTCTGGTCCTGCCCAGAACTAAGCCTGGTTTTCAAAATACCATCTCAGCCCAAGGAAGGCCTGATATCAAAAGGAGATGGGAGAAGAGCTATTTGATAGTCAGTGATCTCTGGGAACACTCTCTTAGCACACTGTGTCCACCATTGGGAACTCAAGTGCTTCCCCCGGTTTTCAGATGAACTTCAAAGTGCTACCTGGTCCCTGCTGGGTGAGGCCCTCTCTCTTCTTCTTCATCCTCACCTCCTGCTGCTCTTTTAAAAATAAAGACCACAAGCTTCAACAAGGCCCTTCCTGAATGATCTGTCTGTTGCCTTCTGCTGAGACCAGATCTAGGTCAGTTGGGACATTCAGGATGAGGTTGTTTTTGCTAAATGTTGGTAACCTCCAGGAGAGAGAGTGTTGAGAGCTCTGGATCTCTTCCTTCCAACAACCTTTATCCCAGTTTTAACCAGTATTTATTTGATTGTCTGTGAATCCATGACTCCGTCCCCAATGGAAAGGTAGCATTATGAAAACAGAGACCAGGTCTGTGTGCTCACCTTGTGTATCTAGGACCTTATAGGGTCCTGATTCACACAGGTACCCAGTAATTCATTTCCTGAGCATTGTTACCTGTTACACTGCCAATCTGAAAGAACAGAAGCTGGAGAAGATGGATAGTATCCACTCTAAATAATGACAATGCTATAACTGAATATCAGAGACAGGCATTGACTTCCCAAAGGGAGACAGCTAGCAAAGAGGTGGCCTGGGATTCGAACCCAGAGCATTCTGAGTGCAAAGTCCCCGTTCTCTCATGATGCCCTTTTAAGCATGGCCAACTCCTACAGAGCCCTCCAAACCCCAACTTAAATGATTCCTCCTCAGGGATGTCTCCTAAACTCTCCAAAGCAGCATCAGTATCTTCCTTCTCTGGTCTCTCTCAAAGCCCTGCCTAGCACACTGACTAAGAGGCCTGGCTTTAGAGGCATGCTAAAAGCCACGCTAAATTCCCAGCTCTGCAACTTACAAAGTGATTGTGAGTCCTTGGGCAGGTTATGACCTCTCTGAATTTCAGTCTCCTCATCTGCTAACCAGCACCAGTAGCAACCCCTGAGGGTTGCAATAGGAATGATTTAAGTGGACAATTGTCAAGTGGATAGATAGTAAATGCTCCAGAAATGATAGATGAAGTGATGCCTTCCATTATAGCCCCTGATTAAATTGTGACTTGCTTGCCTCCTCTATGTAACCCTAGGCGATGCCAGCAGGGTCTTCAATTATTTTGTATCCCTGGAAACTAGCACACTAACTGGCACATAGTTGGTGCTGAATGCATCCTTGTAGAACATTCATGTGCCATTAAGAATGAATGAATCTGAGCCCTTTGATTCCCAGAGTGCCCCGGAGGAGCGAGGTCTCCCTGCAGTGGCAGGGGCAGCTGTGCCGAAGGCATGGAAGGAAACGGAAGCTGCTCATGCCAAGTAAGTTCAGAAATGTGTTCTTCTCCCTGACTCTGCTCCCCCTCCTTACCTCTAGTCCCTTTTTAAATGCACACACACACTAGATGAAGTCCCTAAAAAGTAGTGATATCAGTATAAAGAGTAGCAATGCTGCAACAAAACGACTTCTCAGAGGCTGGTGGTCTTTCAGTGAGTCAGTTAACTGCTCAGCCTTAACTGTACCCATCTGTAAAATGGGTTTGATAATAATTCTTATGTGATTACATTTATTGAAAAGTGAAAAGAGATTATATATGTGAAAATACTTTGTGAAACTGTCTAGGGCTATAGAAATTGTTGTTAGTGATAATAATCACCACGATCAGTGGGCTGTTCTCAGTGAGATCCAAGCACCCACTAGGTTGGCCAACTGAAGAATTTCTCTATTATCCCACGGAAGTGACTTTTTGCAAGTTTCAAATGTTTTGTTAAAATACAAAGAAATCCTTTGACTGAGTTCAACAGTCTTCAGAAATGCAAGGTTGAAAGAGTTTTAATTTCATCCTTGGGTGCAATTATATTGTGGCTGCTATGACTTGCTCTCTGTTTATACCTTGGACTTGACAGAGCAGCTTTCTTCTGAAGAGCTCTAGACTCACAGTAAAACAAAATGATGTAGGGATTAAGGTACACATTATAATAACCAAAACAGCAAAGAATAAAGGAAAAAATAAAGAGAGCTTCAGGATAGGTTCAGCGGGAAGGTATATTTGAGAAGCAACCACTGGCCAGACCATCAGGGAGAAATTCGTGGACTTCCTAGGTAATGCTGATCACTTAGGGTCTCATGTCATCCACCGGGGGTGTTTTGCAGGAAGGGTTTGGTGGAACAGCCTGTGAAACCTGTGCTGATGACAACTTATTTGGACCCAGCTGTGCAGGAGGTATGTCTGATTTTTGTGTAATCCAGTGCATTTGGAAAGATTGCAAGTCAAGCATGGATTATATAGCTAAAGACCCCAGAAAGACTGGTCTGTGGAGGAAAAACATGTAACAGTTATATAAAACCACATTTACAAAGGCAAAACAAAGAGTTGACAACAAATCTGATAAAATGTAGTTTTTGAAAAAAGAGACAGTGTTTTCTTTGATTTTCAGCACTTGCAGTCAGCTACTCAACAGTAATGCTTTCTGGCAAATTTGGGGGTGTCCAATTCCATCCTTCCAGACCCCAGGGTCCAACATCCCCTGTTTTTTGCCTGTCCAGCTTCTCCCTGAGATCTTACCAGACCCTGGTCTCAGCATTGATCTTCTCCCCAAGGGCCTTTACTTCCACCATAGTCCCATCACATTCTAATCTGTCCCTTCTTTGTGGAAATTCACGAGCAATTACCCCAGGTGATCAGAGATTGTTGGCTTCATTTTGCAGGTTAAGCAAACAAACCTAACACTGGGGTCTCTACTTTTGGCTCCCCTTCCCCTCAGAAGTAGGCCCTGGAACAGGACTCCAGTAGAAATAGCATATTTGGGAGGTGACCTCGGAGCACTCAGAAGGGGTCATCGAGGAAAATAAAGGGCATGCTGTGAAGGCGGAAGCCAATGTGACGACCAGGGCCGGATGCCCTGGAGACCTCTGGAGTCAGTGTCTAACACTCACTTTGGAGTTATCTCACCTGAGGGGAGAGGGAGTCACAGTGAGAAAGGCAAAATAAAGGACCCCCTCCCTGCAAAAAAAAAAAAAAAAAATTGTCCACATCCTCATCCCTTGGATTTGAGAGTATACCACCTTACAAAGCAAGGGGGGATTAAGGTAGCAGATGGAATTGAGTTTGCTAATCAGCTGACCTTGAGAAAGGGCGAGTATCCTGGTTTGGCCTCATCACAAGGGGAACAGACAGGAGGGAAGCAGAGGAAGAAGACGCAGTGTCAGGTGATGAGACGTGACAAAGACTTCACCAGCTTCTGCTGGCTTTGCTTATGGAAGCAGGCCAGGAGCCAAGCAATGCAGGCAGCCTCTAGAAGCTGGAAGAAGCAAGCAAACATTTTATTACTTTCCAGAAAAGAACACATGCCTGCCATCTTGATTTTAGCATAGTAATTTTGGATTTCTGACTTCCAGAAATGTACGACAATGCATCTGTGTTGTTTTAAAACACTAGGTTTGGGGTAATTGGTTGTGGCTGCAATAGGAAATGAATGCATGCAGTCCTGGTGGGGGAGTTGTTCACTCCCTGGCACCTCGAGCTCCCAGTGAGTGTTCAGGGGGAGCTGCCCTCCTAGGAAGCATTCGCAGGGTCTGGAATGCGCTGGGATGCACAGAATTGGTAAGATGGAGAATGTGGCCATGGTAGGGACAGTGTTTGCCACATCCATAGTAACCCAAAAAATGACATACTGGGTGACCTTTCTCCTTCACCACCTTGGTTCTGGCTTTTATAGGAAAATCAAATTCAGTAAATACTGCATTGATTCAAATTTTCTTGAAGAAAACCTACACACACACACACACACACACACACAGACATCGCCCCCTTACCTGTGTACACACTCTGTGATAAGTTTTATCTGCAACAAATAATCTCATTGTAATCATCCATAGGCTCTTTGAAGGCAGATACTGCTATACTTCCACAGTGCTACCTGCACGTAGATACTCATTTCACTTTTGTTGGCTGGGTGAATAAGTGAACAAGTGAGTGAGTGTGCAAATGATCTAATTTGCTCCAGCCACATTGTCCTGACTCAGAACCGTGTTCTGAGAGGCAGCAGGTAGAGCTCTGGCTTTAGACTCAGACTAAGTTTCAGTCTCAAGGCTGCTCATTGTGGAAACTCAAGTTTACAAGCACATTTTATGTCTGAGTCTTCATCTGTAAAAACAGAAATAATATTGTCTTCTTTAGGATTATTATGAGGATTTAATGAGATAATTAGTGCACGATAAATGTTAGCAATTGTTATTATTACCTATTACTCCCTAGTGGCCCCCAATCTTAGGACTTTCTTCATCCACCACTCCATAAAAGATTATTTTATGAGCGTTAGCAAAAGCAAATTAAAAACATAGGTTGATAGTCTGTGTATTTTTAAGATTATACATTATACTAAAGTACAGTAAACTAAAATATAATCAATCAACTATTTAGAACAGTTTTCCTAAATTGGCCCTTCCCTACTATAATACCAGAATTTAAATCACATATTTTAAACAAATATTGTAATAGGAGGAAAGAAGACAGAGACTCTGGCATTGCTTATTTCCGAGAAGGCTGAATCATTGCTTTAGGATAAGCCTTTAAAAGGAAAATGAGTCTAGGCCCTGGCCGGTTGGCTCAAGTGGTAGAGCGTCGGCCTGGCGTGTGGAAGTCCCGGGTTCGATTCCCGGCCAGGGCACACAGGAGAGGCGCCCATCTGCTTCTCCACCCCCTCCCTCCTTCCTCTCTGTCTCTCTCTTCCCCTCCCACAGCCAAGGCTCCATTGGAGCAAAGATGGCCCGGGCGCTGGGGATGGCTCCTTGGCCTCTGCCCCAGGAGCTAGAGTGGCTCTGGTCGCGACCGAGTGACGACCCGGAGGGGCAGAGCATTGCCCCCTGGTGGGCAGAGCGTCGCCCCTGGTGGGCGTGCCGGGATGGGCGCATGCGGGAGTCTGTCTGACTGTCTCTCCCCGTTTCCAGCTTCAGAAAAATATAAAAAAAAAAAAAAAGGAAGATGAGTCTAGATCAGGGGTCCCCAAACTACGGCCCGCGGGCTGCATGCAGCCCCCTGAGGCCATTTATCCGGCCCCCACCACACTTCCCAGAAGGAGCACCTCTTTCATTGGTGGTCAGTGAGAGGAGCATAGTTCCCATTGAAATACTGGTCAGTTTGTTGATTTAAATTTACTTGTTCTTTATTTTAAATATTGTATTTGTTCCCGTTTTGTTTTTTTACTTTAAAATAAGATATGTGCAGTGTGCATAGGGATTTGTTTATAGTTTTTTTATAGTCTGGCCCTCTAACGGTCTGAGGGACAGTGAACCAGCCCCCTGTGTAAAAAGTTTGGGGACCCCTGGTCTAGATTGCCTCAAAGAAACTGATGTTGATTGCCTGTGAGTAGAGGTAGATATATGTGGAGCTTCCAGACATTTCTAAATAAAATGATGTTTCCTCACACTTATTTGTGCTGTGGAGAAAAGACAAATGAGAGGGGAAAGCTCCTGGGGCAAGCTATTTAACCTCTCTAAGCCTCCCTCAACTATAAAATGGGACTACTACCTACCTCACAGGGCTGACAATGTAGCAAAGCTCTTAGCACCAGCAACAGGCACTTAGTCAATGGAAGCAAGTAATAAGCAAAGACAAAAGCAATCCAACCTGAAGGTGAATATTTCTTCACCTATAAATGAATGAATGAATGAATGAATGAATGAATGAATGAATGAATGAATGAATGGCTGAGAGATGGCTGGTCATGTCTCATTGGCAAGAATAGGGGAACTTGCAAACCTTTTCAGCCAGGCATCCACTGGGTGCCAGTGTTGTTTCATCCAATGGGACGATGGCCCTCGGAGGTGGCCGCTCTGCCTGTAAGTAGGACAGCTCTATTAGCTGCGGTTTATTTTTAACACTGGCTCTAACCTGCTGCTGGAGCACTCTCCCACCCAAGTGCTGATTAATTTAGACATGATTTAGAACTGCATCAGCCAAGGGTTTTCATCCCTGCTGCCAGGGCCCTAGCCCACTCCATGCCTCACTCCTGGTCAGGGCAGAATGCAAAGCCCACTCTCTCTGACTTGACCTCCAAATCAGCCCCAGAGTCATGTCTTGTTAACAGTAGCAGCCGGCATTTGCTGAGCACCTGCTGTGTGCTGGGCAGTGTGGGAAGAGGCTTGGCATACGTGATATCTTTGGGTCCTCACAGCAACTCTGCAAGCTGGGGTCTTCATTTTGTGGATGAAGAAGCAGAGAGGTTTTTTTAAGGTCACTCAACTATTCCATGGACAGAGGCAGGATTTGACCCAAATGTCTGACTCCAGAGCCTGGGTGCCCAAGCTCTGCACCATTCTGCCCCTGGCAAGCATGCCCATTAGACCCCTGACAGGTGATAGGGATCCAATAAACAAAGAGATAATTAGACCCCCCCAACCCCAAGGAGCTGCACACTCAGTGACAATTATGGCCCAGCATACACAGCATCACAGGATGCTACGAAAACACAGGAGAGGGAGCAGCTCATCTGCCAAGGGGCCCAGCACAGGGGTGGTGTGCATGGTCCCTCTGACCCAAATGGTCATGCCTTCGACCGCTTGAAAGTTACACACCCCACATCCTGAGGGTCTCTAGAGATTTGCAACAAACATCAAGGGCTCTTTAAATGACAGCTGGGAATCCCCCTGCCACTCATTTCTCCTTCTCAAGGACACCTTTTTGGCAGCAGCTGGCAGCTCTGCAATGCTCCCAAAAGCTGTGCCAAGTCAGTTAATCCAATACAGAGGCTGCACTAGAAGACAGGACACAGGGAGACGCTCATGCCAGATTCTCGGGCTCACACCACACAGATCACGGGGAAGCTTGGTGACAAGGACAGCTCTTACAGTGAGCTGGGAATTGGGAGCAGGGGCTGAGTCACATTCAACTCCCCCTTTCTGGCCCCTTGCCCTCTTCCATGGACCACATGACAACACTCAGGTCATTGTATCTCTTAGAGTCTGGCTTCTGTACTACACTGTGAGCTCCTTGACTTTAGATATTGTGAATTATTCATATTTGTATGCCTTGAGCCTAGTATAGTGTCTTCCACTAGGTAGGAGCTGGATAGATTTTTTTAATTGAATTGAATTGAGTTGAGTCTTCCCTGCTGAGCCCGTGATGTCCCTGTCCCCTCACTCCAGCTATCTCCGTGACCACTCTCACTTCCCTCCGGGATTCATCTGTCCCAAAGCTACAGCCATAGGTGGGTGTCAAAGCACTTTCCTAAACTAGAAATTAGTTTTTGAAGGAAAAATGACAAATACAAATCTGATTTAATTCTTTACTCATGTGAATGGGTTCTTGAGCTCGTCAACTCTCATTTTTCGTCTGTAATACAGGGTTAATGATCCCCACCTCACAGGGTGCTGTCAGCATTAAATGAGATAATGCACATAAAGCATGTGGCAAAATGCTTGGTAGATAGTACATGCTCAATAAAAGGAAGTGCAGAGCCAGTTCTAGGGTGAGAAAAATGAGAAACATGCCTTGGGTGCAGATTTTAAGCAGGCATCCAAACCTCAATGATCAAGATAAACCATTTCATTAGTTATCTAGGGCTGCCGTAACAAAGTACAAAACTGGCTTAAAAAACAGGAATGGGTCTTGGCAGGTTGGCCCAGTGGACATCCACCCAGAGTGTGGATGTCCCAGGTTCAATTCCTGGTCAGGGCACATAGAAGTTCCCATGTGCTTCTCCACCCCTCTCCCGCTCTCTCTCTTCTCTTCCCCTCCTGCAGCCAAGGCTCTATTAGGACAAGTTGGCCCCAGGCATTGAGGATGGCTCCGTGACCTCCCCCTCAGGTGCTAGAATGGCTCCAGTTGCAACAGAGCAAAGACCCCAGATGGGCACAGCATCATCCCCTAGTGGGCATGCCAGGTGGATTCTGGTCAGGAAACATGCCCGAGTTTGTCTCTGCCTCCCCTCCTCTCACTAAAAATAAAAAATTTAAATTAAAAAAAATCAGGAATGTAATCTTTCAGTACTGGAAACTAGAAACCCCAAAACAACATGTCAGTGAGACCAGGCTCCTTTCAAAGCCTCCAAGAGAAGATCTTTCCTGGCTGCTTCCAGCTTCTGGTGGCCCCAAGCTTTTTTTGGCTTGTGGCAGCATTATTCCAGTCACTGCTTCTGTCTTCACTTGGCCTTCTCCTCATCCATCTGTGTCCTCCCTATTCTTATAAGAATGCCAATCATGCTGAATGAAAGCCATTCCATTCTAGTATGATCTCAACTAATTACTTCTGCAATGACTCTGTACCCTGCCTCACTCTCCTCACCCTATTCCTGAATCTGTAAGATGCTGTCTCAATTGAAATGTTAGTTGCACAATGTTTGGTACAGTTATAAGTCACTGTAAAAGATACTATGGGGAAGCGCAGGCAGGGGAAAGGTCTTCCAAGGGATCCCAGTCTAACAGGGGAGAAAGATATACAGACAGTGACAGGAAAAAGCAGCCCGGACAGCTGTTGGCCAATGGCCTCCCTCATTGTTCCCAGCTCAGCTATGGTGTCATCCTGCTGAGCATAAACAAGTTCACAGAACATCACCATCGAGATTCACTACATCCATGGGAAACAAGACAGTAACTAGGCCACTGCATAACCATTTCTTTTTTTTTTTTTTTTTAAATAAATTTTTATTAATGGTAATGGGATGACATTAATAAATCAGGGTACATATATTCAAAGAAAACATGTCTAGGTTATTTTGTCATCAAATTATGTTGCGTACCCCTCGCCCAAAGTCAGATTGTCCTCCGCCACCCTCTATCTAGTTCTCTGTGCCCCTCCCCCTCCCCCTAACTCTCTCCCTCCCTCCCTCCCATGTCCTCCCTCCCCCCACCCCTGGTAACCACCACACTCTTGTCCATGTCTCTTAGTCTCATTTTTATGTTCCACCAATGTATGGAATCATGTAGTTCTTGTTTTTTTCTGATTTACTTATTTCACTCCTTATAATGTTATCAAGATCCCACCATTTTGCTGTAAATGATCTGATGTCATCATTTCTTATGGCTGAGTAGTATTCCATGGTGTATATGTGCCACATCTTCTTTATCCAGTCTTCTATTGAAGGGCTTTTTGGTTGTTTCCATGTCTTGGCCACTGTGAACAGTGCTGCAATGAACATGGGGCTACATGTGTCTTCACGTATCAATGTTTCTGAGGTTTTGGGGTATATACCCAGTAGAGGGATTGCTGGGTCATAAGGTAGTTCTATTTGCAGTTTTTTGAGGAACCACCATACTTTCCTCCATAATGGTTGTACTACTTTACAGTCCCACCAACAGTGAATGAGGGTTCCTTTTTCTCCACAGCCTCTCCAACATTTGCTATTACCCGTCTTGTTGATAATAGCTAATCTAACAGGGATGAGGTGGTATCTCATTGTAGTTTTGATTTGCATTTCTCTAATAACTAATGAAGCTGAGCATCTTTTCATATATCTGTTGGCCATTTGTATCTCTTCCTGGGAGAAGTGTCTGTTCATGTCCTCTTCCCATTTTTTTATGGGATTGTTTGTTTGTTTGTTGTTGAGTTTTATGAGTTCTTTGTAAATTTTGGATATTAGGCCCTTATCTGAGCTGTTGTTTGTAAATATCATTTCCCATTTAGTTGGCTGTCTGTTTATTTTGATATCAGTTTCTCTTGCTGAGCAAAAACTTTTTATTCTGATGTAGTCCCAATCATTTATCTTTGCCTTCACTTCTCTTGCCATTGGAGTCAAGTTCATAAAATGTTCTTTAAAACCCAGGTCCATGATTTTAGTACCTATGTCTTCTTCTATGTACTTTATTGTTTCAGGTCTTATATTTAGGTCTTTGATCCATTTTGAATTAATTTTAGTACACGGGGACAGGCTGTAGTCGAGTTTCATTCTTTTGCATGTGGCTTTCCAGTTTTCCCAACACCATTTGTGGAAGAGGCTTTCTTTTCTCCATTGTATGTTGTTGGCCCCTTTATCAAAGATTATTTGACCATATATATGTGGTTTTATTTCTGGGCTTTCTATTCTGTTCCATTGGTCTGAGTGTCTATTTTTCTGCCAATACCATGCTGGCATAACCATTTCTGAACAGAGAAATAAATAGTGATGAGGGGCAGCCATGGACATCATCTAGCTGCTGCCTCTCTGGGCAACACGAGTGGCTACTGCTTCTTCTCCAGTGACTACCCGCCCTTGCTGCTGGCTTTGTTTGACCACTGGTGTGTTCCTGGTGGCCTTTGGCCTGTTGGAATAAACAAAGTTAATAGTTGCAGTAGGATGTGATCGTGGACACAGTACAAAGGAAGTGCTGCTGGTCCCAGAGCACAGATTCTGCTGTGATGACACCACAGACACAGGGCAGGGAGGGGGGGCTTTGGATGCCCTGGAGGATGAGAAGGAGATCCACTGACATGTGGGAGGGAGCACAGCAGAGGCAAAAGCAGGGAGGTGTGACAGCACAGAATACAGGTCCTGCTTCTTGACCCTGGTTGGTTTCCCTGGGCCAACCCAAGCCATCTCTTCCCTGACAACTCCCACTGCCATTGACCTATCACGTCATAGTACTTATCATACTGCATTGTGATAGGCTGCTTTCTTCTGCCCTTAGACTGTGAGCTCTTTGATGGCAGGATCTTTGGGTTATTAATCTTGAGTGTAGCACTCTGAACATAGATGTTGATTACATATTTTTAGGAAGGAAGGTCAGCTATTCAGTCATCCCAGGTGCTAAGAGCCTAAGATGTCTAAAATAAAGTGACAGAAGATGACAATGAAAAATTTAAGAGGTTGGAGTTGGACTGGAGAGCGTCTTGTTTACCAGTGGAATTTAGATTTCATTTGGTTAGCAATTGGGAGTCACTGAGATATTTTGGAGAGACTCATCATGATACCATTACTGATCAAATAAAATGGATGGAATGGAGAAGTGAGAAATGGGACAGCGAATTCAGTTAAAATTCTACTGCCATAGTCCAGGCAGAATATGGTGAGGACCTGAACGGGGTCAGCCCGGTGGAGATGTACAGCAGGAATCGAGGGGAGACACATAAATAGTACAAAGGGTTTGATGGCTTATTAGATGTTTAGAATATTTTAACCTTATTAATCTTTGCTTTTCTGGTGTTTGGTTAGGTTTCAAAGCAGTTATGTCTTCTTCATTATGTTTCACATGAGTTAATATTAAGTTGGCTCACATGCACTAAACATATGCATGGTAGGCAGAACAGTGGCCCCCCAGAGATGGCCATGTCCTAATCCTTGGAATTGGTGACTATGTTAGGTTACATGGCAAAGGAGAATTAAGGTTGCAGGTGGAATTAAGGTTGCTAATTAGTTGATTTAAGCTAGGGATACTGTCCTGGATTATCCAGGTGGGTCCAATGTAATCACAAAGGTCCTTGTAAGTGGAAGAGGGAGGCTAAGGACAGAGGACCAATAGAGATGGCAGCATGAGGAGGACTTGGTCGGACATGGCGAACTTTGAAAATGGATAAAGGAGCCATGAGTCACAGAATGCAGGTGGCCTCCAGAAGCTGGGAAAGGCAGGAGGATAGACCCTCCCCTGGGGTATATAGAATAAACACAGACTGTTGGTACCTTGATTTTAGCCCAGTGAGACACATTTCAGACTCTGACCCCGTAGTTATAAGAAAATCAATTTGTGTTGTTTGAAGCCACTAAGCTTGTGGTAATTTATTATAGCAGCAAAGGAAGGAAATATCCTTCACAGAGAGCTGGGTTTAGGATGCTGATGGCCCAGCCAGATAGTAAATCTTGCTGCAAATGAGCCACAAATTGGGTGCTCAAGAGTATTTATTTCAAATGCCCTTCATTTCTCATTCCTGAAATGATCTGTCTCTGAGCTAAAAAGTCGCCTATTTCAAGGTATAAAACATGGCATAACTATTCTCTGCCCTCCTGAAGTTCTTTTCTTACTTGCACTGCCTCATCATCTGGGAAGTAGGACTTATTTCCATAGCTCCCTGTTACCAACAGCAATTGAGTCAGTGGTAGCATTTCTCTTTTAAACATGATAGGTGTATCTAGACATCAAGTTAAATTTTGGGGGAGGTGTCTAAGGATGATGTAACTTTTAAAAATAGAGAAAGGCACTCCAGTCCACGTGATAGGCTGAGTATGCCTTATATATATTATCTCATTTAATTCTATAGAAATCCCACCATATAGGCATCATCACACACAATTAAATTAAAGCCATTAAAAGGAAAATGAAGTCAAGAGTCAAGCCAGAGTCTCTAGGACTTCAAACCCATGGGTTTTCCTGCCTCATCATGCAAATTTCAATAAATTATCTGAAAACATTATTCATCCAGAATTTCAGAAGCTGTCTATACCAGGTACTGGAAAATCCCCACTTTGTGTCTGCAGTGTGCAGCTGTGTGCACGGCGTGTGCAACAGTGGGACAGACGGCGATGGGACCTGTGAGTGCTACTCTGCATACACTGGCCCCAACTGTGACCAGCGTAAGTGCCCCGGTTATTGTGTAGTTTCTCTCTCCTGCCTGCCCTAACTAATTCATTGCCTATGATTTAAGAGAGAGAGAGAGAGAGAGAGAGAGAGAGAGAGAGAGAGAGAAAGAAAGAAAAGAAAGAAAGGCCTTAGGTTCCCTAAGATCAGAGCTCTTCTTCTGTAATGAAATCCACTGTGTGTCCGGGTCTCCACCTGGGACTCTGCATTGCCCCACGAGAATTAGGGCTAGGTGCAAAAATGCTGACCATCTGGCTACTGCTCTTTACATGAGTAATAAACTGCCCTTCATCTCTAACCCAAGAATCTCGTATCTTCTACGAGCATCCATGAAACTGTATCAGCCCAACCTATTAGCTTTGTACGTTGACTAATATGTCAGACTCTTTACAGTTTTTAAGAACCATCTGTATCCCATTGATACTGCAAAAAACTATGCAATTATTAGAGATTAACATAAATTCTTAAAAACCTCCATAATATATTGTTAAATTAAAAAACAAGTTTCTAAATATTTTAACAGGATTCCATTTTGCTTTAAAATCATGTAAATACATTTATAAATAAATATATTAGTTGTTGACATTAGTTATTTTAGGAGTAGGATGGGATACTGAGAATAAGAAGACAGTTAAGTTTTACTTTATGCATTCTGTATTTTTTTAATTTTACGACAAACCTATGTTACCATCTTAATAAGAGCGAATATTGCATTTGTTGAGTTTTTTATAACTGGTTATTCTACTGATGCAGTCACCTCAACAACCTTCCTTTGTAGCCATCCCTGAATGTGCAGCCTTGCTCTGCCCAGAACATTCCAGATGCTCGCTTTCCAAGGAAGATGAAACAAAGCTAGAATGCAAATGCCTTCCCAACTACAAAGGCGACAGCAAGTACTGCGAGCGTGAGTAGAATTTACATCCTGTCATTTTATGAGTTGAGTTGTTTAGGTTACTCAGTAGGAAAAAGAAATAACTCATAACCTCCCTAATTTTAATGCAATGACCACTTCTGTTTCTCTTTATGTCACTGAATGAAATATATAAAAAAAATCTAAGCAAAATTCTCATCATGAAACTAGAGCCAGAGTGTCTGGGTTCAAATCCCAGATCTGCCCTTTGCTAACTACATGACCCTGAATATATTCTTTAACCTGTCTGTGCCTCCATTTTCCTAGCTATCAAATGAGGATAATATTGGTACTTTAGAAGGTTGTGAGGATTAACTGAGTTAATGTATGACAAATGCTTAGAACCAAACCCAGTACGTATAATAAACTCTTTAAGCCTCAGTGCTTTCTTTCCTGATCTTTTATAATTAAATCCATGTATCACATGGTATAATAATATATCAACATAATATTTGTACCGATAGTCCCTGGTGGCCACATGTAAATCTGTTTGGTAGGTGAGGGTGATCAGATGCAGTAAGAGGAAATGTTACTCACTCCTCTTAAAATTGTTGGATTGCCTGTGCAGCTTTGATGAGCTGTGATTGGCAGTCACTCCACAGCTCAGTTTTCCTTCTCCACCCCGGGTGTGGTAACTGCCTCTTATTTTGTCTTTGCCTCTCAAGCCATCAATCCATGTTTACAAAACGTCTGCCACCCTCACGCTCATTGCACGTACCTGGGACCAAATCAGCACAGTTGTGCGTGTCAAGAAGGCTACCATGGGGATGGCCAGGTGTGCTTGCCAGTGGACCCCTGCCAAACCAACTTTGGAAACTGCCCTACAAAGACAACAGTGTGCAGATATGATGGGCCTGGACAGGTGAGCTACTGATGCATGGAACTGATGCTAATGGAAGTAGGACACCCCACCAAAGGGAAAACGGGCCATGGATATAATCTGCCTCTGTGCCCCCCACTGTACTCCCTTTCAATGTGCAATTGGGCTTCCTCTTCAGACAGACTTGCACATGTGTAGGGGTGACCTCAGTGTGTCCCCTCCCCAGTCCCTCCTCTACACACACACTTTCCAAGCTCCCCAATCAACACCTGTCTTACTTTCTCCTTTAGCCTAGTCCTATATGGTGATTGACAAATACATACACAACTCAAGTTAGATTAACAAATTAACTGTTGGCCAAGTATTGGGTGACTATATATTTGATTTTCACCAACAATCTTCCAATCTCTCTAATTTCTTTTCAAGAGCGGACCCTTAGAACCAAAAATACTTTTGTCCCAAAGGGATGAACACTGATCAAATTCCAGACTATAAGGAGCAGTGAAGATATTCTGGGGTGAGACCCCGACCCTTTAAATCACATCTGGTCAGTAGACCTTTGCTGAGAACTTCAGTTGAAAGAATCCTTTTCCTAATATCTCACTCATCTGTCAAATATTTAGTGGTGCCTGCTGCACCCAGAACTGCACACTGAGTGTTCAGTGGAGGAAATCCATCCATACACAAAGCCAGGCCTGCCTGGGTAGGAGGAAAGGCGTTGGTGCTGGACCCAAACTTAGCGATGGGTCTCTGGTCGTCACATTGGCACCCCACAGGAATGCTCCTGGCGTCTCCTGCACAGAAGCTACCCAATTTTATCTCCCAGGAAAAAGAACGTATCACAAGACATTTCTGCTATCAATTTCTGAAGCAGGTTTGCAAAAAATTCAAAGGGCTGAACACCATCTTCTAAATGAGGTCCTCTATTGGCAAAATCATGTTACACTCTGAACCAAGGTCCCAGGAACAAGGGAATGAGGTTAAAAATATAGTTTGTCACTTAAAAATGTGTCCCAAGGCAGATTGTCCAGTCTTAGACATCCTCCACTGCTCACACAGAAGCAGCGCTTTCATCATTCCCTTTATTCCAGAGTGGGGTTCCTCAACCTTGGTATTAATGACATTTTGGGCTGATAATCCTTTGTTGGTGGGGGCTTTCCTGAGCAATGTAGGATGTTTAGCTGCATCCCTGACCTCTAGTGACACTGCCCCCATCTCACTGTAAAAATAAAAAATCTCCAGGCTTTCCCGAATATCACTTGAGTTTAGTAGCTGAAAACCAGGTTTCTAGACCACTGATACTTTCCATCTGATTCTCACTCTCTACTCAGCTGTAGAAAATCTAAAATCAGGAATTATGGTGCCAGCAACACCCAGGGTTAGCAACCAAGAAAACTAAAGGGTAAACTTACCAACAAGATGTCTGAGTTTCCAAACAAATGAGATAATAGCCACAGGGCTTCCCATTCCAGACACTTTGGCAAAGTTCTAGTTTAAGCCCCACTTTGGGACCTACCTTGAGTTAGTTTTTATGGCAGAATTGAAGTAGAATGTCAGCTTCAGTGACTAACTACAACCCTATTTGCTTTTCTCTCCCCGCCCACTGAAGTCTCACTGTGAGTGTAAGGAACATTACCACGGCTTTGTACCCGGTGTGGGGTGCAGTGTGACTGATGTCTGTGCGTCCAATAACCCCTGTCACAAGAATGCTAACTGCTCCACCATCACCCCGGGCCAAACCAGGTAAGTCTTGGCAGTTCCACCACCTTCTTTCCAAGCAGTAAAAGGGGCGGCCAGTTCCTGCTGTAAGTTTCTTGAAGGGCAGGGAATGTGTCTTATGCCACCCGTATCCACCCCACCCCCACATAGCACAGTACAAGGGACACGGTAGATACTCAATAAATCTTCATTTAATCAATGAATCATTTAAAAGTTGTTTCCTTTCTAATGACCGTTAGAACAGTCTGCAGTGCTGACCTGGCCTGCTAACATGGTGTTAAGCGGTCAGTGTGTTGAGAGAAGGAAACCAAATGTCACGGGGGAAACAAATGTCTGCTGTGATTACAGGGCTTTGACCTCTAACATATATGCCTGTTTCCTCATCCGGGAAATAGTGCTTGTTAATGGTACAAAACAGGGCCAGGGAAAGTGCATAAACACTAGTGGTGTTTCCTGGACTCCAGGTTTCAAAAGAAGGGGTTTTATATGATTTAACATATTTGTGTGAAAATTCCTGAGGCTCATGGTGGGGAAAGAGGTGGTATTTGGAGTTTAAAGACCTGGGGTTGAGTCTCTGCACGGGGATCTATCAGCCGCATGACTGTAGGAAAGGGACCCCATCCCTCTGGCCTGTTTCTCTAAGTATAAAATGAGCACAGTGGTATCTACTTCATATGGTTGTTGTAAAAATTACATGAGGGAATGTTCTGGAAACTGCTATACAGCTGTATTGTGTTGTTATTAGTGGGTGAACTGAGGCTAGACTCCAAGTCTTCTGACTCCCAGATTGAGGCTTCCATCTTGGTCCCATATTCAGTTCTTACTGTCATCAGCATGTGAAAAGGACCCAGGCTGCCATTGTGAGCTCAAAACCATAAAAGTCATTGAACCATGGAATTATAAAAGAGTTTCTGTGGTTCCAAAGCCCCCTTCTAACCTCTTCGGAGTTCATTCTTTTCATAGTTGGGTTCTGAATGTGTGGATTTGCTCAGATAGGGTTTGTGGTCGTCATCATGTCCTGCCTGCACTCATTGCGGGTGATATGGAAACAGCTTGGGTGTCAGAACATTTGAGTTCAAATCCTAACTCTTCGATTTACCTTATCCTCTCTGAACTGATGGGGTTTGTTTGTTTTTTCTGTCATTAAACAAGAAGAACCAGGGATATAGTGAGGATTTTATGAAATTACATTCATCAATCTCTGAGCAGAAGCTGGCACATAGAAATCACTCCACACACATGTGTGAACACACAAACACACCCTCTCCATGTACATAGGCATATATGCACCCAACATACATAGTGAACAAGCACATTCTGGTAACACTGACAACCGAAGCACCTTACACATTGCCAATCACCCTTTGAGACAAGTGCCCTAAATACTTTCTTTCCTTTGTGTTTGGGAAGATAAAATCAAAAAATGAAAAGGAACACCAGAATAATATAAGATGCATGAAAGCTTTTTTTTTTAGAATGTCATTGAAACTAGCATGGATTTTAGGGGCATGTGTTTCACTTACAAATCTCCTTGACCCTCTCTGCCCCGCCCCTAAAATGGACTGTCTTCAGCAGGATAGAGGGCTTGGTTAAAGGCCGGCTAGTTTACTCTGATAAAATAAAGGGCCACCAGTAATTCAACTAACTTAGTTCACCTAGAACAGAGACGGATTTTGTGTATGCCTCCTCAATATAGCAGCCAGTTTACGCGGAACATTCCAAACCATTCTGTATTAGCACAGAGAGCCTCACTAAGGAGGAATGGGCTCCAACGTGGGGCCCACAGTTCACCAGTGGGGTGCCTTTGAACAAGGCACGGAACTGTTCTGACCCCCAGTTGTTGGTATTTTTTTAATATATTTATTTATTTGGAAGCTAGAATTCTCACAATTTTCTTTCTCTAACCTTTTTTTTTTTCTTTTTTTTTCTTTTTTTTTTTTTTCTTTTTTTTTTTTCAGAAGCTGGAAACAGGGAGAGACAGTCAGACAGACTCCCGCATGTGCCCAACCGGGATCCACCCGGCACGCCCACTAGGGGTGACGCTCTGCCCACCAGGGGGCGATGCTCTGCCCATCCTGGGCGTCGCCATGTTGCGACCAGAGCCACTCTAGCGCCTGGGGCAGAGGCCACAGAGCCATCCCCAGTGCCCGGGCCATCTTTGCTCCAATGGAGCCTTGGCTGTGGGAGGGGAAGAGAGAGACAGAGAGGAAAGCGTGGTGGAGGGGTAGAGAAGCAAATGGGCGCTTCTCCTGTGTGCCCTGGCCGGGAATCGAACCCGGGTCCTCTGCACGCTAGGCCGATGCTCTACCGCTGAGCCAACCGGCCAGGGCCACTCTAACTTTTCAATTACAGTTTACATTCAATATTGTTTTGTTTTAGTTTTAGATGTACAACATGGTGGTTAGACAATCATATACTTTACGAAGTGTTCCACCTGGTATTTCCAGTCCCTACCAGGCACCATACCCAGTCATCACAATGTTATTAACTATATATATGTCCTAAGCTGTTATTTACATCCCCATGGCTATTTTGTAACTGCCGATATGCACCGCTTAGTCCCTTCACTTTGCCACCCAGTCCCCTAAACCCTCTCTCCTCTGGCAGCCAGCAGTCTGTTCTCTGTATCTGTGAATCTATTTCTGTTTTGTGTGTTCATTTAATATTGTTCTTTAGATTCCACACGTAAGTGAGATCATATGGCATTTGTCTTTCTCTGACTGGTTTATTTTACTTAGCATAATATCCTCCAGTTACATCCAGGCTGTTGCAAGTGGCATTATTTCATTCTTTTTTATGGCCAAGTAATATACCATTGCATATATGCTGCTACCATGTCTTGGCTATTATAAATAACACCGCAATAAACATAGAGGTGCATGTGTTCTTTCAAATTAGTGTTTTGGGATTCTTTGGATATATTCCAGCATTGCCATTGCTGGGTCATAAGGCAGTCCCATTTTTAATGTTTTGAGGACCCTCTATACTATTTTTCATAGTGGCTTCACCAATCTGCATCGCCACCAACAGTGCATGAGAGTTTAGCCTAAGTTTATTTTTATGCTTTAAGGCAGCAGGAGACTTTTACACCCAATAGAGAACCACTTTACAGAACAGGCAATGCTGTGGCTGTGTCGTAACCCAACTGAGAACACTGCAGTCAGAAAATGATCTCATGAAGTCTCAGATTTTAGACCGAGACTTTAAAATAACAATAAAAAATATTTATGTCTCAGACATTTCATTTAGCCCTGAGGTCGTTAAAACACAATTCTCCTGCCATTCTTAGGAAAAACAAGTCAAGTCACTTTACACAAAACAGATCATCAGCCTCATATCAACTTAGGACACTTTTAGAGAGAAACATTCTTAGTGCTTTGTAAAGGTTACTTGTCCTAGCTATTAACAGTTGTCTACCAATGGAACTTATGTAATTTAGAGCAATATTAATTCTCCGCAATGACATCCAATTCCCCTTTTGATCTTCTTAAATTCACTGTTTTGTGGCACAGTACTTGCAGTGAAAGTTGATGTTTAAGTAGGAAACTGATATATGATTGTATTAAATCTACTGTCGTTCCATGGTTATACCTGCCTTAGTGATTTCTTATAACAAGGTTTCTCAACCTCAGCACTGTCGACCTGTGGAGCCAGGTAATTCTTTGCAGTAGGTCAAGTCTTGTGCATTGTAGGATGTGTAGCAACATCCCTGACCTCTACCTACCAGATGCCAGCGGCACCTTCACCCTTGATGTGACAACCAAAAACATCTCCAGATGTGACCAAATATTCCCTGGGAGAGAAAATTGCCCCTGATTGAGAGTGACTACTCCATAACAACACTGAAAACTCAATCAGTAAATTTGTCTGTCTGGGAAACTTATTATGTATCCTTCTAGAATTATCTTAAATGTTACTTTCTCCTGGAACCTGCTCCATTTTTCTTTCATCAGAATTAGGCACTCCCCCTCCCACACCCTACAGCATCTTACTCAAGCTTCTATCGTGACACTTACTATGGAACTTACGTTACCTGTTTATGGACTTGGCCTGCTATATCCCAGCCCCTCCACATAACTGTTGCTGTTATCACCACCGTCTCCATCATTATCACTGTCACTGCCATCATCATCATCATTCTTATTGTCATCTGCCCAGTATTGAGCTTTCTCTATGTGTCTGTCATGGCGCCAGCAGTTTTCATGCATTACCTCTTCTGTTGACAGTCTTAAAGGTATTATTAAGCTTATTCGTAGGTAAGGTAACTGGGACTCAAGGAGTTAAGTGGCCTTGTCATGTTGCTAATAAACTACTTGTTTTCAATTCCATCTTCATCCTGTGAGATGTTAAAAGGACAAGGTATCTGTTATTATTGTCTTTCTAGCCCTCTTAAGTCAAGGCTCCTAGAATTGAGCAGGTTCTTAGAGAATAATCAGTTCAACAGTTGGGCACTGTCCCAGGTGGTGAGATATAGTGAGGAATCAGGTGGGATCCAGGTCCTGGGGAAGCTTCCTGACTAGCAGAGGAGACAACTCCCAGAAGGCGATTTTGTGGGGAAGGCGATTTTGTGGGGATGGAGGTATGGCCTGGGTGTTCCTGTCAGGGGAGAGTTCGGAGGTCAGATAAGGCTGCTTGGAGCAGGTCACGTCTGACCTATAAGGTGAGGCTGGGGGCACGTTCCTGGCAGGGCACATGGCCTGAGAAGGGCACCACAGTTTTGTTTTGTTCTGTTTTGCTTTTAAACAATTTGATGTAGCTGTAATTTGCAGTGAATGGCAGAAAGAGACATAAGCAGGACCTCCTCTGGGGGCCTGGCATGCCATGCTGTGCACTTACATCTTATCCTCTGAGTGAGGAGGCCTTGAGAGTTTTGATGCAGAGAAGCAGAGATGCAGAATTCCCTTTTGGAGAGACCTCACCAGGTTGAAGGATTGATTTGAAGGGAGAAAACCTAAAGGCAGAAAAACCAGTTAGGAAGTCACTGCAGCAATCCAAGCAAAAAGGTGATAAGACTCTGAAATGTTTGTTCAGCAAACTTGTTCAAAATCTATCCATTTGCCATGGGACCATATTTAAAAGCACAACTGGATTAGTGTGTATATAATTATCCTTTGGAATACTCTTCTAAAGATCAGCTACTTCTATGGTGATCTGACCACAGGGCCCGTGCATCTCTCTTCTCTGAAATGTTCTTCCCTACCACACGTTGGGTTCCTCACTTTTATCTTTAGGATCCTGGTAACTGTTACCTTTCTAAGCACCTTGCCTTTTCAGCCAGCTGTCAACTAATCTTTGCTGAGTCCTGTGCTAGAGTCCGGGCTTACTGATTCACCAGAGCTAATTGTTACATTTTTGGAAATCTTGCAAGCTGGTTGGCATCATGCTGGTAGTTTGAGATTAGCCAAGGTGAAAGCATGAACCATGGAAACTGACAGACACTGCACATCAGGGCTCTCCCCACCCATGTGCAGAGAGCTGTCCACTCAACATTTACCAGCACATCACAGCTCGGGCGTCATTAAGTGCGTCTTTAACTCTCTCTTTCATGAAACTAAATTACTGTGTAAAATTTCTGTGACCTTCACCATTGTTTATATATTTATTTTAGTTCAATGACTACTTATTGTACAACTATTACGTACCGCCTATGGACCACACCCTGTGCTAGATCCTGGGGTTACAACGGTGATTAAACACACACAGAGCCCTTGCCCTCACTCTCTTCTCCAATCAGATGGGATCCAGAAACCACACAGTTAGGACAGAATGGCACCTGGCCCTGGTGGTACAGAGAGGGCTCTAGGGGACCATGAGAGTACATAAGAAGGGGGGTCTGATCTGTAGTGGAGGGTTGAAGAGGGGATGGATAATCGAGAAAAATTGTTCTAAAGAAGGGACAGTTAAATGGAGATCTCAGCTGGGAAGGAAGGGGAGGGGAAGAGTCTTCTAAGCAGGTCAGTAGCTCTGAATCTTTATTTGTGGCAGACTCTGCATTTATAGTCAGCACTCCAAGTGATTCTGATGGACATGGTCTCTTGATGACACTTTGAAAAATACTGAGACAGAATATACAAATATATCCAATGTTTATATATATGCATAATTTATCATATATCCATTTCTTGTGGTCCTGCACTGTGTCAGGCACTATGCTAGTGCTCACTAATCCGTGCTTCTCCTCTCCTGGGTCCCTTGTCCCTGGCCGACCTTGGGCATTGCTTTCCCCATCATTGCAGACAAGGATGCAGGTGAGGGGGTTGGACTGTAAGATCTCACCACTGCATGGCTCTAAGACTGTGAGAATGTGCTTTCACCCTCTAGATGTACCTGCCAGAAGGGTTATGTGGGCGATGGATCAACATGTTACGGAAACATCATGGAGAGACTCAGAGAATTAAACACTGAACCCGGAGGGAAATGGCAAGGAAGGCTGACCTCCTTCATCACGCTCCTGGGTATGCAGCTATGGGTGCAGATGCCACATCAAGGGCAACCATCTTTCAGGCAAGAGCAACTGCAAGACACATCATTCAAAAGGGGTGGACAGGCTAGGCAAGGCTTGCCTATTAGGATCAGCCCTTCTAGGAGGGGTCATGCAGGTGGAAAAGAAAGGACAGCTGTTTCCATGGAAATAAGAGTTATGCCAGGAGACCCAGAAATGTAACAATTAGGAGGCAGAGAGCTGAGGACAGGGTCCTGGGGTCACCATAAATTAATGGATCTGTAACAACATTGATACAGAGTAACCACTAATATGAATATGGAGGCCATCCTCTTTCCCTTGACCTCATGGGTCCTTCAGATATGAAACAAGGTTGGCAGATAACACTGGGCATAAAGAGTGACTAAGCCCCAGAGTCAGTATCTGTGTTTCTCAATGGAGGAGCTGTTTGAATTTTGGGAACCATCTTGATTATGTGCAACCATCTCACATATTGCTAGATATTTAGCATTGTTGGCCCCCCAGCCACTAACTGTCTCTAATGACATATTCTCCACATAACCCCCAGGAAGGACAACAGCCCAAAACACCCTCCTACATCTCCAAGTACCCTCTAGGTCATTACCCCACATTTCCTTAAGAATCAAATATGACAGCTGACTGTCGCCTTAGACAAGATTTTCAATAAAACACAAATTTGGCCCATAGACTCACTTGTCCAAACAACAGAAGCCTTAAAATATCAGTATCTTAAATTTGCCAGTCATCAAAAATGATTTCCCAGAAAGAGCACAGACAGAGAAATGTCTTCCATGGGTCAACCCTGTGCTCTTGGCACAGATCTTAATGGACATCCTGTAAACATGTCCTGTTTCTTCTGAGGCCTTCTAAGGGGATTCCGGCATTACTGGCATGC
The DNA here is from genome assembly GCF_036850765.1 of Saccopteryx bilineata. Classification (NCBI taxonomy): domain Eukaryota; kingdom Metazoa; phylum Chordata; class Mammalia; order Chiroptera; family Emballonuridae; genus Saccopteryx; species Saccopteryx bilineata. Next base: position 105,054,651 of record NC_089490.1, read on the forward strand.
CTCAGGGCTCAAGGACCATCTGCCAGGCTCCTCACAGCCTTCCTCAAAAGACTCTTAAAATATCAAATGAAAGCAAACTGAAGTGACAAAGTGTCCTTTGCAGAACAGGTCCTCGAACAGAGTCCAGTCGACCTCTCGCCTGCCCCGTTTATCAAGTGCTAAGTACACATGGACTCCTGGGTGAGAGCACAGGGCACGTTCATGTGTCCCAGCTTCCCCGGGGGTATGGACACAGGACCATCCACATTACCTGTAGGGCCTCATGCAAAATAAAGGCAGAGCTCTTTGATTAAAAAAAAAAATTATCAACCATTTCAAGATGGCAAAAGCAGAGCCATAAACCAAGCATGAGGCTCTCCTGAACTGGCTCTGGGTGACACAGGGCTTTGTTTGCTGAAATGGTGACACCTCAGTGAGTCAGGCCCAGGGTCAGGGACTTGCGGGGTAGGGTTGTCTGAGGATTTGGTCACATGACCCTCACAGAACCTCTCATCCCACGGTGTCCTTAAAGCCAAGCCTGTGGCTGCAGGGAATATCACAGCGTTCTAAGGAACTTTTTGGAGTTACGGCATCATGGTGCCCTCCATTCTTAAACAGCTTCCCAGTTTACAGCGGGCCTGCACATGCTGCTTAGCACAGAGAAGCTCTTGAGTCAAGGGTCTAAGCGGGCCACAAGAACCATTGCCTGATTTTACTCCATGAGTGCCACTGACCCATTTGTGTTTTCTTTGTGTGTTTCAACTGCTAAGACAAAGCCTACGCCTGGCCACTCAGTAACCTGGGACCTTTCACTGTGCTGTTGCCTACCGACAAGGGACTGAAAGGATTCAATGTAAGTGTGTAAAATACACCTACAACAAGTGGCTGATGCAAAATAATAATAACAAAAAAAATCTTAGTAGATAGTACCTTCTTTTACTTTAAAGCAGAAAACCCCCATTAAAATCAAACCTACTGATGGTAAAGATGGCGATGTTTTGGTAAACGTCTTTCAGTGAAATATAACATCCTGACAGAAAGTATACACATTGTGAGTGCACAACTGAATGAATTGTCACAAAGTGAATGTACTTATGTAACCATCAAGATCATGACCATCTCCCTTCGAGAGCCTTGATGCCTCTTCCAGTCATTATCCCTTCAAGGCTAATTCCTGAGGGTTCTTAACTATTGTCATGTGATAAATAAGATTTGCATAATGCAAAACTGCTCCCTTCCCTGACCAGTGTGGCTTAGTGGATAGAGTGTCAACCCGGCATATGGACATCCCAGGTTCAATTCCCAGTCAGGAGCACAGGAGAAGTGACCATCTGCTTCTCTCCCCCACTACTCCCTCTTCTCTCTCTCTTCCCCTCCTGCAGCCAGTGGCTTGAATGGCTCAAGCATGGCCCCAGGCACTGGGAATAACTCAGTTGGTCTGAGCCTGTCAGCCTCAGACACTAAAAATAGCTCAGTACTGAAGCATCGGCCACAGACAGGGGTTGCTGGGTGGATCCCAGTCAGGGCACATGTGGGAGTCTGCTTTATTCTTCCTATCACCTAAAAAAATAAAAATCATAAATGGTAACAATGTTAGGGGAAACTGGAACTTTGTAGTCTTCCATCTAAACAGCTGTTGTCTGAAATAATGTCATCGGGGGAATGAAACTCACAGTGCCTGGAGGAGCTGTTTCAACATGATCAGGTCAAATGGTCAGATTTGGTTTTATGCAGATAATGATTTGTATAAAATCAGTTTATCTTACTCAATTTTGGGATCATTTTTGCTGCACTGAATAAAAACCCAGTGAGTTCAGATTCTTTCACCCTAGTATGCCACCACCATTAATGTGTCTGAGATGAATCTACCATTCATCTTCAGAGCTGTCCTCCCCTCTCCTGTTGGGGAGAACTGGTAAATGTTCCAGGCCTCTGGGCTGGGCACTTGGCATATGGTCTCCTGTTTAATATACAGATTCAGTTTACACAAAGTTAAAACAATCTCTGTTGGTTGATTGTTGATGACATATTATTGATAAAATATAGATTTGGCCCAATGGATTTCAAGAATCTTAACTTTACTGTTAAAAAGCTCCATTGATCCACTCTACCTGACTTCCATCTGCTTTATTTCCATCTGCTTCCTGGGCTCAAGTTCCTGCCCCCATGCCCACCACTCTCCTTGCCCAGCGCCACGTTCTTGTCACCGATGGCAAGTGCCATTTATTGTGTTAACATGGATTCAAGTGTCCCACTCAATATAAATCCCTCATCTCCATGCCCTTGTCCCCCATAACCCCCCCCCCATTTCCCGCTTCCCCCTAACTTCCTCCACCCTTCCCTGGGATTTGCTGTCCTGTTATCTGTATCTATGTGTTATGTATATATAATTTCACTAATCCCTTCACCTTCTCTGATCCCATCCCCTCTTCCCTCTTGCCCCTGACAGTTGTCCCTCTGCTCCCTGAGACCTCACCTCTGCCTCCATTCCATTCCTCAGTTCACTTTGTTCATTAGATTTCACGTATAAGTGAGATCATATGATATTCGTCTTTCTCTGCCTGGCTTATTTCACTTAGCATAATAATCTCCAGGTCCATCCATGCCATCGCAAAAGGTTAAACGTCCGTCTTTTTCATGGCTGCACAGTATTCCATTGTGTATATGTACCACAGCTTTTAAATCTATTCGTCCACTGATGGACATTTGGGCTATTTCTAGATCTTGGCTATTGTAAACAATGCTGCAATAAACATGGGGATGCATATCTTCTTTTGAATCAGTGATTTTGACTTTGGTGTCTTTGATGAACAAGTCAGTGTATGAATCACAAACCTCATTTCTCCTTCCAACAATGGAGACTGAAGGAACGGGCTCTCCTTTCTTAGGTAAAAGAGCTTTTGATGGACTATAAGGCTACTCAGTACTTTGTGAAGCTCCACATAATTGCTGGGCAGATGAACACCGAACGTATGAACAACACAGACATGTTCTATACCTTGACGGGAAGGTCAGGGGAAATCTTCAGTGCTGATAAGGTAAGGGTTTCTCTTATGTTCACTCCCAGAATGCAGCTGTCCACTGAGTCAGTGCCCACAGCTGGCTGACTCTCTGTGTTTGTCAGAGAACTTCGTACATGGGAAAAAGTGGAGAGCAACACCAGAAAGGGTTAGGTAGAAAGGGGTGGACTGTTACAAAAAGGAGGTTATAAAGTGTTTGATTTTGCTCTGGTCTGAATTAGTTGTCAAGGCAGCTATCATTCAACTGCCAGCAGTAAGGAGAAACCTATTCCTTAGAAGCATCAGCACAAACCAGATCAGCGTTCTTCTTATGAAAGGACATGGATTGCGTTTGTTTTTTATTGCTGTGGTTTACCCATCCTCTCCAGCATAACAGCCCATCTTTCCTGATGCCATTAGTTCTGTTTTGTTTTTTAACTAAAACTACCCTCCTCTCCTTTAATAAACAGCTTTTTTTGTGACTTTACTGAGTTGAAGTCCACATGATTAATCAACAGAATGTACGTGTGTGCATTATGGACTATATGGTTATGTTTCACCAAATATCAATAGTTGATAGGTTATTAGCACTTATTCTATGCAAGGGCAAATCTTTATTGGGTCTAAGTAAGATTCACATCAACCCTGTGAAGGATGTTTTGCCAGAATCAGGATTCAAATGCAGGTCTGCCTGATTCCTTAATCAGTATGTTGCACTGTGTGTGTTAAGATGGATGGTGGGTGGGTGAATGGAAGGAAGGAAGGAAGGAAGGAAAGAAGGAAGGAAGGAAGGAAGGAAGGAAGGAAGGAAGGAAGGAAGGAAGGAAGGAAGGGAGGAAGGAAGGGAGGAAGGAAGGAAAGAAAATTAAGATGTGGCTTTCTTTCTCCCAAGGACATGTATTCATCCATTCCTTCATTCAATAAATATTTACTAAGTCTGTAACTTATTGGAACCACATTGGAGGAAGAAGGAAGTAGCTTCTGTTACTCAACAAATATATTTTTTTTATTGTGTGCCTTTTCTGTACAAGGCAGTAAAATAGATGATGTGTTTATAGTAAATTGAACAGTTTTGCCCTTTTGGAGCTTGCAGTCTATTGGGGAGACTTATAATGTCTTAGTCACATTCAGTGACAGTCATCAATGATTTCACAAGTTATCTTATTTGATCTTAATGAAAACCTTGTGAGATCAGTCAAGCAGTTACCATCATCCCCACTTCAGGTCAAATACCTATCCAAGATCACCTAACCAATAAGTGGAAGAATTCAAGGACTCAGGACTTCTGACTTCTAGTTCAGTGCTCGCTCCTCTAAGGCCACCACACTAATTTCATTTAATTTTCCCTTGGTGTTTTAGGACAGTCAACTAAAGCTTAAACTCTATGAAGGCAAGAAGAAGGTAAAAATTATAGAGGGGAACATAATTGCTTCCAACGGGCTCCTGCATATTCTTGACAGAGCCATGGACAAGATGACACCCACATTTGAGAGCAACACGGAGGTGAGAATTTCAGATAAAAGTGACATCAACCCAAATCCATCTTCCTTTGTTCCTTGGAGTGTCACATCCAAAAAGAAAATACATGCCATCAGTAAATGTATTTGTCCTTCATTTGTACTAGGGCCCTAACCATGGAGAAGGTGGGATAATTTGTCTTGTTTCCAACAGAATTCTGAATACCTCTACAGAGAGAAAGACATGCAGTAGGTGTAGGACAGATCTTGGTTTTGTGATCTCTTTTGTGGCCACATCTGACAATTCAGTCCAGTGACCAGTGAAAATTTATCCCTCCTGCTTTATGGAAGATGGCAGTGTCACTTCAATAACATTTATTCCTTCTGACCTGTTGGCATAAGGCTATTTCAGAAGGTGCAGGTCTGAACTACTGTTTCAATAACAACAGGAAATATTTGAATAATGTTGACCAGGTCATTTGTTTAATCTATTTCCACACAAAAACTCTGCCATCTGTCTTTTAATGTTAGGGTATCTATTTCCTAAAACACCTTTTTTTTTTGTTTTTTACTAAATGTTTTTAAATGTCTCTTTTTAGCAAACCATAATGACAATGCTACAGCCAAGATACAGCAAGTTCAGATCTTTGTTAGAGGTATGTTTCCATGAATTTCTTGGAAATGTTTCATGCCCAGTTCTTCATAAAATTAACCAGTGTGTCAATTATAAGTAACTGTTGAGGAATTACTCAAATACTTGTTTGAGATCGTTACAGATAAAAAATTTTATTTCTTAAATGCAGAAAACCAATGTGGGACATGCCTTAGATGAGGGTGGCACTGGTGAACCATACACCATTTTCGTTCCAAGTAATGAAGCATTGAATAACATGAAAGATGGCACTCTCGATTACCTTCTTACTCCAGAGGTATTGTATGCTACTCACTCTGCTGGTATTATGTCAGCACCACTGCCTCAGTCTGTGACCATATAGGCTTGTGCTAAACTAAGGCTGGCAAATAAGTAACACACATATTACCACTTACCCTTACACAACCAAGGCAGACATCATTAATCAGTCACAGTTATCTAGAACTAAGCCTGGTGCTTCCGTGACTTAAGTCTCCTCAATGGAGTTCCAAGTAGCTGTGACCAGTCAATCAGACTGGTGTAGGAAATAAAATCTACTTGCAACCCAAATATAAATGGTTGGTTTGATTTTCCCTGGCTCTTCTAATATTTCTCAGTAGCAAATATCAGTATTTTAAGTTCTCTACAACTCTAAAAGCACGTAGAAAATGAAATCTAAACTAAGCTATTCTGAGCCAGATCTAGACTAAATTGAAAGGGCATAAATGTTATTTTTAGATTCTCCAGGCTTTCCTTTCAGTTTCTTGCATCTCTTCCCACTGTAACCCTCTCTTTATAAACCAGAAGCCTTCAATTCTTACACATTCTTCTCCAGAGAGACTATTTTTGCTCCCTCACAGTAAGATATAAATGACTGAAAGCATTTAAAGTGTTTCCTCACCCAGAAAGAACAGCCTTAAAGCAGAGAGAAAATTGCTAATTATGGAATTTTGTTCATTAAAGCATCAGGTTGTAGAAGGGCCACAGCTTTCTTCCAGTGTCCTGAACCCATGCTGCCACCGTGGCAATAGGGCAAGACTACCTATGACTCTTATAGGTCAGAGCCGACTGTACAGAATGGGGAATCCAGATATTTGAGGTTAAATGATTCCCAAAATTTGAATATGCTTAGGAATCACCTATGGAGCTTGTTAAGTAGGCATATTCCAAAACCTTTCCCCAAGAATTATGATGTAATGGTACTAGAATGAGACCTGGAAATAGACATTTTAGGAAGCATTAACTTTAACTCAGGTAGCCTAGGCCACACAGTTTCTGGCACCCTGAAAGTTGTAGTCTATATGGTTGAAAGGTTCACACAGATACATCCCTTTCTAGTACTCTCTAGTACTATAAGGATATTTAACTTTTAGAAAACTTTGGATTAGCCTGACCAGGTGGTGGCACAGTGGATAGAGTGTCAGCCTGTGATGCAGAGGACCCAGGTTCAAAACCCTGAGGTTGCCAGCTTGAACATGGGCTCACCAGCTTGAGCGTGGGGTCACTGGCTTGAGCGTGGAATTATAGACTTGACCCCATGGTCTCTGGCTTGAGCCCAAATGTCATTAGCTTGAGCCTAATGTTGCTGGCTTGAGCAAGGGGTCACTGGCTCAGTGGCTAGAGCCCCCCCCCCATCAAGGCACATATGTGAAAGCAATCAATGAACAACTAAGGTGCTGCAATGAAAAACTGATGCTTCTCATCTCTCTCCCTTCCTGTCTGTCTATTTGTCCCTATCTGTCCCTCTCTCTGTCCCTATCTGTCTGTCTCTCTCTCTCTCTCTCTCTGTTCTTCTCACTATAAAAAAAAAAGGAAAAAGAAAACTTTCAATTAAAAAGATATACATTGAGATTGAGGAGATAAATCAGAAGGTAATCTCTCATGCATTGCAAACAGATGTTCAATATATGATGGGATTTGCTATAGGTTTTCATTTAAAATGCTATATTTCCAATTGTTTTAAAAATAAGATGTTATTTTAAACATATGATTCACAATCAAAGTTCATTGAAACTTAGCTATTGAAAAAAAAAGAAACCTGTTACACCTCTCTTTAGAACTCACACCTATACCTAATTTTATTTTTTTATAAATAAATTTTTATTTTAATGAGGTGACATCAATAAATTAGGGTACATATATTCAAAGAAAACATTTCCAGGTTATTTTGTCATTTAGTTCTGTTGCATACCCATCACTCAAAGAGAGATCGTCCTCCATCACCCTCTATCCAGTTTTCTTCGTACCCCTCCCCCTCCCCCTCTCCCTACTTTCCTCCCCCCACACCCCCCATAATCACCACACTCCTGTCCATGTCTCTTAGTCTCGCTTTTATGTCCCGCCAATGTATGGAATCTTGCAGTTCTTGTTTTTTTCTGATTCACTTATTTCACTCTGCATAATGTTATCAAGATTCCACCATTCTGCTGTAAGTGATCTGATGTCATCATTTCTTCTAGCTGAATAGTAGTATACCATGGTGTATATGTGCCCCATCTTCTTTATCCACTCTTCTATTTTTTTTTTACAGTGATTAAAAGCCTTTAAGCAAACTCTTGGCCAATACAGCAAGAATCCATAAAAGAGTAGTGTCCTTAACATGTTCACCAAGTCCAAGCTGGCCCCATCACCATGCCAAATCCCTGAAAAATGCAACCCAACCACAGTTCAGTCTGTTAGGAGCTGTCACAGAGAGCAGGAGTCCAGGAAAAGTCCACATCCAGGAAAAGTCCGCATGGCACTGGAATTGTTGTCATCATTCTATACTTTGCAGCTCATGTCCAAGTCCCAGTAACTGCTGTTTCTAGCTGGTAATGATTCAGGTAGACTGGAAAAAGCCATTTGCAGCATGCGTGGATATGGAGCTTCTGTTCTCCTGTGCCTGGAGAGATGAGACCAGGTTGCTTTTCCCTGGAGCTCTGCGACTGTGACATGCTAAAGAGAACCTTGGGATACACTAAGCTGGGTGGCAAAGGTAGATTCATAATAGAAGTTGGCAAAAGGGGGAAAGAGAGCTCTAAATTAGGAGTAGGTCCCAGCCTGTAATATGAGTGGGGCATTGAGGTAGGAGGGATAAAGGAAACACTATATATCAAGCAAAGCAACAGAAAATAGGACTATCAACACCCACAACAGAGATCTTTGAGGGAAGAATAAAAAACCTGACTATTCAGGCAAAACATAGTTAAGTGGCCCTTGTGCAAATGAGATCAGTTTACCTGCTTCTTGGAAGAAATACCCTAGGCTCCTCCACAGTGTTGTAGATGGGGCCGACGGCCCTGGGCACCTTCAGCCTTCAGTGGCAAACCCCAGCTTTCTGGGCAAGGTTAGGTCATAGGTGGCTGGAGCAGGGCTGGAAGAGACTGAACCCTCCCTTAGAGGAGTGAGGGGGAAGCCTACCTTCCAGTGTCCCTGTTTCCTCACAACAGAGGCATGTAAGCCTGGCAGGCTTTAGCTCAATGACCTTCCTTTCCACTATTGAAGCAGGACCCAGATGGCATCTTATGAGACCCCTTTGGGGCGTTGGAGCCTTTAAGGGTGTATCCTAAAAGCTGGTAGTTCCCCTGATCTCTATTGGGCTTTTTCTGCCTCTAGGTATCTTAAAAGCCATGCTCAGAAGATCTCACTGAGGGGTTTGAGCATCCCCATCCGCCTATATAAATCTTTTCCATATATCTGGAGCTATTTGGAAAAAGACAAAACAGTGTTGTTAGCTAGATCTAATAAAGAAGGTAGTAGTTTGCAGGTGAAAAAGATTTGGTGTCTCCTGTTCATCAGCATTCAAAAGAAATGTAAATTTTTTTTTAAGTAAAAAGCATGATATGGTAGACCCATAGGGGTTCCAGGATATGACTACCCCCTTTTAATTTTTTTTTAATTGACCTTAAAATGTTTGCTGAGTACACTTTAATAATACCTTAACTTTAAAGATTGTAAGCATGACAAAATACAGTAAATGCTTTTGCTCCATATGCAGGAGCATTTTTAGTTTAGCCAGTTTAGGAAATCCAATAATAGAACAATGCATACACCATGAGCTATAACATACTTAGCAGCCTCTCCTGTTCTGACAGAGGTTACTATAGATCCAGCATATGTATCCACTGTAATGTGGACATACTACTGTTTGCCAAATGAAGGTATCTGAGTAACATCCATCTGCCAAAGTTGTCCTGGTACGGGTCTTTGAGGGTTAACTCCAAATGAAGGGGCAGTATAGGACCCCTTGGACAGGATTTCCCAATCTGCCGTGCTGCCTCCCGAGAAGTTGAAACTGTTTACACCGGGCTGCAGCATTCTGGTGATGAATAGTATGAGACTGAATTGCTCGGTCTGTCATGGTTGCTCCATATAATTTTCTTTTGGGTAGCTTGATCAACAAGGGCATTCCTAGGCCCTAGCCAGTTGGCTCAGTGGTAGAGCATTGGCCTGGTGTGCAGGATTCCCGGGTTCAATTCCCGGCCACAGCACACAGGAGAAGTGCCCATCTACTTCTCTACCCCTCCCCCTCTCCTTCCTCTCTGTCTCTCTCTTCCCCTCCCGCAGCCAAGGCTCCAGCAGAGCAAAGCAACCCCGGGCACTAAGGATGGCCCCATGGCCTCTGCCTCAGTCGCTAGAATGGCTCTGGTTGCATCAGAGCAACACCCCAGATGGGCAGAGCATTCCCCCCTGGTAGGCATGCCAGGTGGATCCCGGTCGGGCGCATGCGGGAGTCTATCTGACTGCCTCCCCATTTCCATCTTCAGAAAAATACAAAAAATAAATAAATAAAATAAAAAATACAACAAAAAGAAAAGAGAAAAAAAAAAGGGCATTCCCTTGTGTTAAAGCTCCAGGGAGCATTGAGTGAGCTTGAGTATGTCCTATGAAACATGGAGCTCTATGTTGACATATAAGTCTTTGAAGAAGGAGGAACTGCTGAAATAGTTCATCAGCATTTGTCCCTAAGACAGAAGTCTTTATAGTGGAAACACCATAAGTAAATATTTGCTGTCTGTCTATAGATTAAAGGGGGAATATGGCAAATGCTGAAAAGCCATGATCTTTGTGCCCCTCCCCTCCCCCAACCCTCTCCCTCTCCTCCCACCACCCTGTAACCCCAACACTGTTATCCATGTCTCTGAGTCTCATCTTTATGTCCCACCTATGTGTGGAATCATATACTTCTTAGTTTTTTCTGATTTACTTCTTTCACTCAGTTTAATGTTATCAAGGCCCATCCATGTTGTTGTAAAAGATCCTATGTCATCAATTCTTATGGCTGAGTAGTATTCCATAGTATATATATACCAAAGCTTTTTAATCCGCTCGTCCTCTGATGGACACTTGGGCTGTTTCCAGATCTTTGCTATTGTGAACAATGCTGCCAGAAACATGGGGGTGCATTTCTTTTTTTCAAACAGTGCTATGGTGTTCTTGGGGTATATTCCTAACAGTGGTATAGCTGGGTCAAAAGGCAGTTTGATTTTTAATTTCTTGAGGAATCTCCATACTGTTTTCCACAGTGGCTGCACCAGTCTGCATTCCCACCAGCAGTGCAGGAGGGTTCCCTTTTCTCCACATCCTCGCCAGCACTTATTCTGTGTTGTTTTATTGATGAGCGCCATTCTGACTGGTGTGAGGTGATATCTCATTGTGGTTTTAATTTGCATTTCTCTAATCATTAGTGATGTTGAACATTTTTTCATATGCCTATTGGCCATCTGTGTGTCCTCTTTGGAGAAGTGTCTATTCATTTCTTTTGCCCATTTTTGGATTGGATTGTTTGTCTTCCTGGTATTAAGTTTTACAAGTTCTTTATACATTTTGGTTATTAACCCCTTATCAGATGTAATGTCAAATATATTCTCCCATTGTGTAGTTTGTCTTTTTATTCTGTTCTTATTGTCTTTAGCTGTGCAGAAGCTTTTTAGTTTGATAAAGTCCTATTTGTTTATCCTGTCATTTATTTCACTTGCCTGTGGAGACAAATCAGCAAATATATTGCTGCGAGAGATGTCAGAGAGCTTACTGCCTATGTTTTCTTCTAAAATGCTTATGGTTTCACGGGTTACATTTAAGTCTTTTATCCATTTTGAGTTTATTTTTGTGAGTGGTTTAAGTTGGTGGTCTAGTTTCATTTTTTTGCAGATAGCTGTCCAATTTTCCCAACACCATTTGTTGAAGAGGCTATCTTTACTCCATTGTATTTCCTTACCTGCTTTGTCAAATATCAGTTGTCCATAGAGCTGTGGGTTTATTTCTGGGTTCTCTGTTCTGTTCCATTGATCTATGTGCCTGTTCTTATGCCAGTACCATGCTGTTTTGAGTACAATGGCCTTATAATATAACTTGATATCTGGAAGTGTGATCCCTCCTGCTTTATTTTTCCTTTTCAAGATTGCTGAGGCTATTCGTGTTCTCTTTTTGGTTCCATATAAATTTTTGGAATATGTGTTCTATATCTTTGAAGTAAGTCATTGGTATTTTAATTGGTATTGCATTGAATTTATAAATTGCTTTGGGTAATATAGACATTTTAATGATGTTTATTCTTCCTAACCATGAGCACGGTATATGCCTCCACTTATTCATATCTTCCCTGATTTCTTTTATCAATGTTTTATAATTTTCTGAGTACAAGTCTTTAATCTCCTTGGTTAGAATTATTCCTAGGTACTTTATTTTTTTGGTTGCAATGATAAAGAGGATTGATTCCTTAATTTCTCTTTCTAACAGTTCATTATTAGTGTATAAAAATGCCTCTGATTTCTGAGTATTGACTTTATATCCTGCCACCTTGCCAAATTCATTTATCAGGTCTAGTAGTTTTTTGACTGAGACTTTAGGGTTTTCTATATACAATATCATATCATCTGCAAATAATGATAGTTTTACTTCTTCTTTTCCAATTTGGATGCCTTTTATTTCTTTTTCTTGTCTGATTGCTGTGGCTAGGACTTCCAGAACTATGTTGAATAAGAGTGGTGAAAGGGGGCACCCCTGCCTTGTTCCTGATCTTAAGGGGATTGCTTTTAATTTTTGCCCATTGAGTATGATGTTGGCTGTGGGTTTGTCATAGATGGCCTTTATCATGTTGAGGTATGTTCCCTGTATTCCCACTTTGCTGAGAGTTTTGATCATGAATCGGTGCTGGACTTTATCAAATGCTTTTTCTGCATCTATTGAAATTATCATGTGGTTTTTCTCCTTTCTTTTGTTTATGTGATGAATCACATTGATTGATTTGCGAATATTGTACCAGCCTTGCCTCCCAAGAATAATCCCACTTGATCATGGTGTATGATTTTTTTCATATATTGCTGGATCCGGTTTGCTAATATTTTGTTGAGGATTTTTGCATCTAAATTCATCAGGGATATTGGCCTATAATTTTCTTTCTTTGTGTTGTCTTTGCCTGGTTTTGGAATCAGAATTATGCTCGCCTCATAAAAGGAGTTTTGAAGTCTTCCTTCCTCTTGAATTTTTTGAAATAGCTTGAGAAGGATAGGAGTTAGTTCTTCTTTGAATATTTGGTAGAATTCACTTGTGAAGCCATCAGGCCCAGGACTTTTCTTTTCTGGGAGTTTTTTGATAGCTGTTTCAATCTCATTTGTTGTAATTGGTCTGTTTAGGTTTTCTGATTCTTCCAGATTGATTTTTGGAAGATTATATGATTCAAGGAATTTGTCCATTCATCTAGGTTGTCTAGTTTTTTGGCATACAGTTCTTCATAGTATTTTCTTACAATATTTTATATTTCTGTTGTGTCAGTTGTTATTTCTCCACTCTCATTTCTAATTTTATTTATTTGAGTCCTCTCTCTTTTTTTCTTGGTGAGTCTCGTTAAAGGTTCATCGATCTTGTTTACCTTTTCAAAGAACCAACTTCTGCTTTTATTGATCCTCTGTATTGTTTCTTTAGCCTCTATGTCATTTATTTCTGCTCTGATCTTTATTATTTCCTTCCTTCTACTACCTCTGGGCTTTACTTGCTGTTCTTTTTCTAGTTCTTTTAGATGCAGGGTTAAGTTGTTTATTTGAGCTTTTTCTAGCTTCTTGAGGTATGCCTGTAATGCTATAAACTTCCCTCTCAGGACTGCTTTTGCTGTGTCCCATAAATTTTGAGTTCATGTATGCTCATTATCGTTTGTTTCTAGGAATTTTTTAATTTCTTCTTTGATCTCAGTGTTAACCCATTCATTATTCAATAACATGCTATTTAGTTTCCAAGTGTTTAAATGTTTTTCAGTTTTTCTATTGTGATTTGATTTCTAGTTTAATGCCATTGTGATCAGAGAACGTGCTTGATATGATTTCAATCTTCTTAAATTTGTTGAGACTGCTTTTGTGCCCTAACATGTGATCTATTATAGAGAATGTACCATGAGCACTTGAAAAGAATGTATATTCTGCTGTTTTAGGGTGAAAGGTTCTGAAGATATCTATTAAATCGAGTTTATCTAATATGTCCTTTAAGTCTGCTGTTTCTTTGTTAATTTTTTTTCTTGAGGATCTATCTAATGATGTTAATGGAGTATTGAAATCCCCTACTATTATAGTATTGCTGTTGATCTCGTCCTTTAAGTTCATCAAAGTCTGCTTTATATATTTAGGTGCTCCTATATTAGGTGCGTAGATATTTATAATGGTTATATCTTCCTTTTGGATTGCTCCCTTTATCATTATGTAGTGACCTTCTTTATCTCTAACTATGGTCTTTGTTTTAAAGTCCATTTTGTCTGATATAAGTATTGTTACCCCAGCTTTTTTTTCATTTCCATTTGCATGAAATATTTTTTTCCATCCTTTTATCCTCAGTCTGTGTGCATCTTTTGATTTAAGGTGTGTCTCTTGTAGACAGCAAATGTATGGGTCCTGTTTTCTTATCCATGCAGCTACCCTATGTCTCTTGATCGGATCATTTAATCCATTAACATTTAAGGTTATTACTGATATGTAATTGTTTATTGCCATTTTTTTTCTTTAAAACTGTATTCCTCTTTTGCTATATTCTTTTTTTCCTTTGATCTGTTTACAACAGGTTCTTTAGCATATCTTGCAGCCTTGGTTTGGTTGCAGTGAATTCCTTGAGATTTTTTTTGTCTGTAAAGCTTTTTATTTCTCCTTCAATTTTAAAGGATAGCCTTGCTAGATAAAGTAGTCTTGGTTGTAGGTTCTTGTTCTGCATTACTTTGAATATTTCTTGCCATTTCCTTCTGGCCTCAAGTGTTTCTGTTGAGAAGTCAGAAGTCATCCTTATGGGGACTCCTTTGTAGGTGATAGTCTTTTTTTCTCTAGCAGCTTTTAATATTTTCTCTTTATCATTTAGCTTTGGTATTTTAATTATGGTGTGTCTTGGTGTTGGTTTCTTTGGGTTTCTCCTTAATGGAGTTCTCTGTGCTTCCTAAACATGTGAAATGTTTTCCTGCCTTAATTGGGGGAAGTTTTCCGCTATGATATGTTTGAACAAAGTCTCTATCCCTTGTTCTTTCTCTTCTTCTTCAGGAACCCCTATGATGCGGATGTTATTTCTCTACATGTTGTCACAGAGCTCTCTTAGAGTTTCCTCAGACTTTTTGAGTCTCTTTTCTTTTTTCTGCTCTGTTTCCGTGCCTTTATTTATTGTGTCCTCTAACTCGCTGATTTGATTCTCTGCTTCATCCATCCTGCTTTTAATTCCTTCCATTGTATTCTTTATTTCAGATATTGTATTTGTCATTTCTGACTGATTCTTTTTTATTATTTCAATGTCCTTTTTTATTTGTTATCTTTTTATTTAGGTTTTCGTAATGGCCGTCTATGGTTGTTCTAATATCTTTGAGCATCCTAACGATTGTTATTTTAAACTCTGCATCTGGTAATTTGGTTATATATGATTCACTTACGTCCTTTTCTGGGGATTTCTCTTGGTTTATTTGTGTTGTATTTCTCTGCCTCTGCATTTTCTCTTCACGGGAGTGGCTGTGATCACGCATTCGGGTGCACAAGGGTTGGTGGCCTTGGCCTTTGCCCCGGCCCTGTGTGTGATGTTATGCTCGGTCCTGAGTGTACTGGCGAGCACCTTTGCTCAGTTGCAGGTGTCCGCCTGTTTCCGGGCTTTCACCCTGCCCTTACAGGAGGAGCCCACTCGAGGAACGGCTGCTAGCCTTGGCTCTACCACCGGGCAGGACTGCATGCCCAAGCTCAGCTCAGTAGCAGAACTCCACCTCTTCTGGGCTTTTGGCTCCACCCTCGCGGAAGGAGCCGGCTACCAAGTCAGACCGCAAGCCTGGGTTGCATGGGCGGGGCAAGGCTATGCTCCTGTGCCCTTGCTCAGGGGCTGGTCTCCACCCTTTCTGGGGTTCCTGCCCTTCTCCTGCAGGCTGGATTACAGGCTGCCGGCAGCTGAGCTTGACCACTTTTGCATGCCCCCTTCTCCCCAGCCGGGCAAGATTGAGCTCACACCTTAGCCCAGTGGTGGCCAGCTGGCTTCTGCCCCTGCCAGCAGAACCACGCTTTTGTCTCCCGCTGCTGCCTGCCCTCCAGCGAGCCCTCAGCTGCGTGGGCGGGGGTGTTGCAGCTCAGACCCTAAGACTCACTACTGTAGACCCAAAAGCTCCCTCCTTCTATGCAACTCTGCTCTGAGTGCCACAGGGGAGCTTGTTTGGCTGCTCTCCTGCTTCCCTTTGCTGGTATTGCTGTTTCCGGGGGAAATATTCACTTCAGCTTTGGGGAGTGACTCCTCCCAGGGGTTAGGGTGGCTATCTCCCAAAATGTTTCTCCCTGTGCCTCCTAGATTACACTCTCTTCCTGTTACTCTGGTCCTCTCCTCTCTCCCCATCTCCAGGAGCCCCAGGTGAGTGGTTGTGAGAGAGATGTTCTGCGCGATCCCTTTAAGAAGGATCCTGGGTCTGAGAAATTAGACTCTTTCTCACAAACAGTATCCTGACTTGTTTCCAGCTAAATACTGTCCTTACGCCTCTTCTGGGCCCTAAGGCTGCAGGTTGGGGCTTTGTTCCGGGGCCTCAGAACCCTTCCCCCTCTGCTAAACTCATTTCCCGCCACGCAAGTCTCTCCCTGCTGCTGTTCGCTCCAGGGAGCTGGGCAGCCCTCTCCGCGTTTCCTACCCGTCTCGGTGTGGCTTCTTCAGTGTCCCTTGGTTGAAGAGTCCTCTTAGTTTAGTCCAAAGTTGGTTTTTCCAGATGATAGTTCTTAAAATTAGTTTGTAATCCACTTTGGTTCTGGGAGGTAGATGTTGGTACGTTCGCCTACTCCAGCGCCATCTTGTCTCTCCCTATACCTAATTTTAAAGCTGAAAAAGTAATTTGCTGCCCTGGGAGATAATTTTAAACCTGAAAATTATATGGCCTCTCTGAGTGCATGAGCTTCTGATACAAGTTTTTAAAAAATAGCCCTGGCCGGTTGGCTCAGTGACAGAGTGTTGGCCTGGCATGCAGGGGTCCCGGATTCAATTCCTGGCCAGGGCACACAGGAGAAGCACCCATCTGCTTCTCCACCCCTCCCCCTCTCCTTTCTCTCTGTCTCTCTCTTCCCCTCCCACAGCCAAAGCTCCATTGGAGCAGAGTTGGCCCGGGCACTGAGGATGGCTCTATGGCCTCTGCCTCAGGTGCTAGAATGGCTCTGGTTGCAACAGGGCAACGGCCCAGATGGGTGGAGCATCATCCCCTGGTGGACATGCCGGGGTGGATCCTGGTCGGGCACATGCAGGAGTCTGTTTGACTGCCTCCCCATTTCCAACTTCAGAAAAAGACAATAAAAATTAAAAAAAAGAAGAAGAAGAAAGGAGTTCTCAGATACCTAATCGGGTACACTTAAAATTAAAACAAAACCTTTTAACTGGAATAGAAAGAAAAAAACCCAACCTCTCCTCTTTTCTGTTAAGCACCTTTGCTCAGAAAGCCCTTCTCTTTCTCCTCTCTCATAATTCCTTCCAGTGGAGGTCTGGAGCTGCCCCCTCAGGCTCTGGAGAGTGGATTGTATGAATCTCCTTCCAGCACCATTCACGAGATCACACTGGTAGTGCTCAATCATTCCGTGGTAATTTACACTATAGTAATTGGCCAACGCTATAAATCATGGATTATTTTTGCCCATAAAAATGATTTACTAACATACCACTGCTCCTGGTTCTCAATCTCTTTTCTTTCAAAGGTAGCATTTTTCTTCCTGCCAGGAATATAAAACTTCAAATCACTTTGTCTCGACTCATAAACTGATTTTCCACTCTAGTTTCTAGGTGAAGATAGAATGACCATTTCTGCCTCTTAGGTACAGAGCCTATGTGAGTTAAAATTTCTCAACCTATGGGAAGCTCTTCTGTCTCCATCCATCTTAATAGCATCCTCTGATTGTATCTTCTGAGAAGAACCTCAGCCAGAGACAGTGAAATTTCCATCAACTAAACCAATAAAATGGAAAATAAACCGATCTCATTGGAAGCGTGGCTTCTAATTCTCATGCGGGGTGCCTGTTTCCTTTTCAGTGTATCTTTCTATTTCTCTCTGAAAGAAAATTTCAGTCTTATAATCATCCCATTCTCACAGAGACCACAGCTACTGACGATAAGTTCCAGCTTATGACGTCATCACTGAACCAGACAGAAATAAAAGCAAAGGGCAAAGACTGTCTCTCGCCAATTCTCAAATACCTTGAAAATTAAATGGGGCAAAGGGATTTGGATTTGCAGAGTTCAAGTTCATACAATTGGGTAAAAAACTCTTTCTTTCTGTTTCTGGCACCAGAAAGTTTGATTTTGTTGCTACTGTTGTAGCTGTTGTCACCTAACACAGCTGGGGGAAGTGAATGTCCTCATAAGGGAAAGGATACACCTCAACAAAAGGCTCCTCCACAACAGCACCTGGAAGCACATCCTGTCCATGTGAGCCATGCCAGACTGAATTCTAGCTGCATGGTGGCCCCCAGCCAGATAAGGCAGCAGGCACACACCGGGGTGGAGTTATGCTGACCAATGCCTCTGTCCCTTACATTCTTCTGTTCTCATAAGAAAGACCCAACACAGGCCCTGGATGGTTGGCTCAGTGGTAGAGTGTTGGCCTGGTGTGTGGGAGTCCCAGGTTCGATTCCCGGCCAGGGCACACAGGAGAAGCGCCCATCTGCTTTTCCACCCCTCCTCCCCCTCTCCTTCCTCTCTGTCTCTCTCTTCCCCTCCTGCAGCCAAGGCTCCATTGGAGCAAAGTTTGCCCGGGTGCTGAGGATGGCTCTGTGGCCTCTGCCTCAGGTGCTAGAATGGCTCTGATACAACAGAGTGACGCCCCAGAGGGGCAGAGACTCGTCCCCTGGTGGGCATGCCAGGTGGATCCCGGTTGGGCGCATGCTTGAGTCTGTCTGACTGCCTCCCTGTTTCCAGCTTCGGAAAAATGAAAAAAAAAAGAAAGAAAGAAAGAAAAGAAAAAAGAAAAAGAAAGATCCAACACGGAGTAATTCTTGAGGCTTTAGAAGCAGATTACCCAGTTGATAAAGTCCTCCATATAGAATTAGCAGGCTGGAAGGAGTCTATACCAGTCTCTTTAGTATGCAGGTGAAGCTGAGACTAGAGGAGCTAAGTGCCTTGCTCAAGGTCACACAGAAGCAGAACCAGGATTAGAATTCAGGATCCTAAGGTTCAGCTCAGTGCTCTTCACAGGGCCCCCTCCCCTCCTCTTTTTAATTTATTGACATAACTGTGTATGCAGTGTCTGCCATGTGCTCCATACTGTGCTGACTGGGGACACAGTGATTAATAAACTAGATAGACCCAGTTCCTCCCTTCTGGGAGTGTGCAGTCCAGTTTGTTCTGAAATTTTTCCAGTACTCCTCACGTTTTCTCACCCCTTATGCCACTGAGCATCCAAACTGGTAATAGCATTGCTTCTGCCTGCAAGCCTCACTTATGGGTACCATAAAGTTGAGTGAAGGTAACATTAAAACCCAGAGGCTAAGTGATTTGCACAAGGTCACACAGTAACAGAACCAGTACTGCAGATGGTGGTCAATTCAATACTCTTTTTGTGCACTTCATATAACGCTATTGTCTTATTGATGTGGTAGCCATATAGTTTATCATTTATACTAGGACAATTTGGGGAGTGATTGGGTGATAGGACAATAAGTGTAAATCAAATTGTTCCAGACAAACCAGGATATGTGGTCACTCTACTTACAGGTGACTTCCCTGGCATTGGGACCAAGGCCAAATGCAGAGAGGAGCCTGGGTGAATGGAACTCAGACTCAGCAGGGTTTTCTTTTGATCTGGGACTTCACATCACACTGTTGGAACATGTTCCTAGAATGGCCAGCCTCCTGGGCATTACTAAGATCTTGATTTGTGATCGTTTACCTAGTGACGATGGCTGTGCCACTTGAGAAGCAGAATTCAAGAGCTATGAAGCTGTCACTCTCAGCTGGGAGACTGCGACATTCTGCAATGAACCCCCACCAATGTCAACACCTCCTTCACCCAAAGAGAGCAGTCCCCATGTTCCTCAACTCTGTACGCTCTCTCCAGGACACCTTTACAGAGACTTCTCATCCTGTTTATAGTCCCCAGACCTTCTATTTTCTCCACTCTTATTCCATTTTCTGAAACATGAGCAATCTTGGCTAAGGCTCTGCAAGAGAAATGTCCATGTACCATGGGAGCTCAAAAGGGAAAGTGCCCTGACCAGATAATCCACATAAGGGCTGTATATTCACCAATAACCAGTACGTGGTTATGGCGAGAGTGAAACAGAATCATAAACAAAGGCTGTCTTAGAAAATCGAGAAGGTAGCCTTGGACATCCAGAGAGGTCATGGATCAGTGACTGAGAGCTCGGGCTAATCCTTAGGCTTATATCCTAAATTAGTGTTGTGACCTTGAACATGCCTTTAAAACTCAGTGTTAGCACACATAGAATGAGTCCATTGTGTGGACTCAGGGCTCCCTCTCAGGGCTATGGGAGAATTAATGAAATGTACACATAACGTTTTCAGAATCACCCCTGCCAGAGTAGGAGTTTGACAAATGTTAGCTATTTCGGGGGTGGGATTTTTCTCACCCTGGACTTCCCAGTAGATTAAGGGTCAGTTGTTTTTCTTGACTAAGTGTCCAAAGCCTTTTTGAAGAGGTTCCCAAAAGAGGGGGCTGGGAAATGCTGTATTTGTTCATCGACTAACGAAGTGTTTTAATCCCTCTACAGGGATCTTGGAAGCTTCTGGAACTTGTCAGATACCACGTTATCCCATTTACCCAGGTTGGTCCCACTTTTCCTGTTCCCCCCTTCCACTTTCAAGATATCTGACCTAGTTTTAAATGGTCATATTTTGATGCTAGAAAATATGTGACAATTGTCCTTTTTCTATAGTTCTGAGCACACCCTTAATCGGGAATAATGAACCTGCTATCAAAAAACACTTCAAAGCCCCATTAAGCGCATGACATCAAAGGTTCCATTATTTATTCATAAACTCGCTGGCTATTTTTTTTCCAGGGAGGACTTTGTGACATCAGGGCTCTGTGTGTTGCCCTAACCATCCCTCTCTCTCTGTTCTCACTGCAGCTTGAAGTGGCCACCATCATTTCAACCCTTCACATTAGGAGCATGGCCAACCAGATCATACAATTTAACACAACCAGTAATGTAAGTGAACGTTCTACCACCAGCATCATGACTTACATGCATTTTTGCTCTTCTTACGATCATTCTTCACGTTGTCCTACCTCTATGCTAACTCACAGGCTTACAATCTTTATGATTATTTCATTCATTCATTGCCTTTTCAGCACAGACCTGCTGAGCAGCTATATGTGTGTACTGGATGCCAAGGATAAAGCAGTGAA
Organism: Saccopteryx bilineata; assembly: GCF_036850765.1. Lineage (NCBI taxonomy): Eukaryota > Metazoa > Chordata > Mammalia > Chiroptera > Emballonuridae > Saccopteryx > Saccopteryx bilineata. The sequence continues at coordinate 105,075,516 of NC_089490.1, forward strand.
AGAGGCAGTCTTCCATCCCAACAAGGAAAAGAGACATGAAACAATAAGCAGCAACCAGCTAATTATTTAATTACAATTGCAATAAGTGCCACCAAGTGGAAGTTAAGAGGACTATGAGAGCATGTGACAGGAGAAGTCTGAGCAAGTCTAGGGGTCCAGAGGTCCTTAGTGAGGAGGTGAGGCTTTGGCCAACATTCAAAAGATGAGTCGGGAGAACTTGAGCAGAGAGGAGGAGAAGAGAGCTTCAGGCAGCAGAGCACATGTGCCAGGCCCTGAGGTGGGAGACACGTGACTAATTTTAAAAATTCAAATAAGGCAGCATTATTCAGCCAACTCCCTGGGGCTGTAATACCTGCCAAAGCCTGGCAGTGCAGAGATTTTTGTCTCTGGTTGATTCATTGTTGATGGTGATGATGATGGCGACTCAACCTTTCAACAAATATCTATTGAGTGCCTACTATGTGCCAGACACTATTTTGGGTCCTGAAGGTAGACCAATGATCAGACAAGAGTCTTTGGTTGTGTGGACCCTTCATTCTGGTAAATATGAGGATATGCAAGAAACACCTAAGTGAAATATGTCACACATTAGAGAATAGTAAATGCTAAGATGAAAACTAGCAAAGCTAGGAAGCGGAATAGAGAGAAGGGATGGGGCTTACATTTAGATAAAATGTCCCAGAAATCCTTGCAGAGAAGGAAACAAATGAGAAAGACCTGGAGGAAATGAAGAGAGAAGCAGTGTGACTATTCGGGAAAGAGCATTCCAGAAAGAAGGGCAGTATAAGTGCGAAAGCGCAATGCAGGGAGCATGCCCAACCTGAGTGAGGAGCAGCGAGGTCAGTGTGGCTAGATCAGAAAGGGCAGAAGAGAGGTTGGAAAGAGGGTAAAGGCAGCAGGAATGGGAAGGAGAAGTAGGGTTAGGGCACACAGGGCCTAAGAACTCAAGGTAAGGACACGGGCTCCCACTTTGAATGAGATGAGGATTTTGAGCAGTAAAATGACGCGATCAGATATGCATTTTGGAAAACTGGTTAGGAGTCAATTGCAATAACCAAGAGAAGAATAACGCGACTCAGATGAGGGTGGTAGCAGGAGCACGGTAAGAAGCAGTTGAATTCTGGAGGTATTTTGAAGATAGACTTAACAAAATCTGCTGATGCATTGGCAAGGGAATGAAGAGAGGGTAAGCCAAGGATGACTCTCGAGCTTGTGACCCAAGCGAACCACAAAGATGAGTTGCCGTTAGCACCACGGATGGAGTGCATTTGGGGGAAAACTAGAGATCAGAATTCCTCACTAATGTCTTCATTTTCTGTCCCCTTCCCTACAACATAAACAGGAACATGTCTGGTTTTGTTCACTGATATATCACAAGGTCAATAAATGTATCTGAATGAATGGATCACCACAGAGAGGTAAACTAATTTGCCCAACGTGTCATAGCAATACATTGTAGAGCTGGAATAGTGATACCTCTTCCCCCTTCTGGGACCTGCAAGGACATCCTTGCCTGGCATCAGGCAAGAATTCATGTACCAGATTCATCTTTCCCTGTCAACTAAGCCCTGCTAATAGCAGTCTTCCACTCACTGAAAGGTGAAGTGAAGAGAAGGTATCCAGTAAGGTCGCCACCATTCAGACCTGCCAGGGGACCACCAGGGGGTGTGCAGGACAGAATGAAAGATGTCATTGCTTCTTTCTAGGGACAGATTCTGGCAAATGATGTGGCAATGGAAGAACTTGAGGTCACTGCCAAAAATGGTCGAATTTACACACTGACTGGAGTTCTAATTCCTCCCTCCATCATCCCAATCCTGCCCCACCGATGTGATGAAACAAAGAGAGAGATAAAACTGGTAAGAAAACTAGGAAAGTCAGTGAGGATCTAAACAGCCCCACAAGGCTGATAACATTCCCAGCTCTCACAATTCCAAGGAGCCTCAGCCCAGAGGGGTTCCTGTCTTCATGAATAGGCAGAACTAAGTTTCCTTTGGGGAGATTTCCACAGTGATAGATGCTGCCTGGGTGTATTAGTTTTCTCGGGCTGCCATAACAAATGACCATGAACTAGGTGGCTGAGAGCAACAGAGATGTATTCTCTCACAGCTCTAAGGGCCAGAAGTCTGAAATCAAAGTATTATCAGGGCCGTGCTTCCTCTGAAGGTTTGGGTGGGAAGGGAGGAAGCTCTTCCTTGCCTCTTCCAGCTTCTGGTGCCCCCGGGATCCTCGGTGTCCCTCGGCTCATAACTACATTACTTCTATCTCTGCCTCCATCTTTGCATGGCCTTCTTCCCTGTCTGTGTCACTGTGTGTCCCCTTCTCTTCTTATAAGGTCACAAGTCATTAGATGAAGAGCCCACCCTTATCCAGTATACCTCATCTTAGCTCATTACATTTGTGAAAACTCAATTTCCCAATAAGGTCACATTCTGAGATTTGCAGGAACATAAATTTGGGGATGGGAAACACTATTCAACCCATTGCACTTCCAGGGACTTTCAGAGAGATTTAAAATAGAAGTTCTTCTCAGGCAGAGGCTCTGGCCTAGCCAATCAACTATCTTTCTGTACTTCTTTTCAAATATCAAACTTATCTGTTTGCCCATGAGTTTGTGTACCTTCTAAAGGCCTTTCCTGTTTCCATAGCAACTTTTTGACTCCACTGGTTTTAATCAGAGCATCCCAAATTTTAACATTGCTGTTAAACCACAACCCCAAAGACACAGCCATAATAGGTCTGGGTTTGTTTGTTTGTTTTCAGGACACTTCAATAATACTTTACTAATTGTCTCCACAATAGCCTTGGAACATGGGCATTGAACAAGGAATAATGGCCTCTTTTTATCGATTTTATTTTATTGATCCCACTTGTTGTCAAGAAGGCTGGGAATACCCAGTGGAGTAGCTGGCACAGGATTGTGGCTGACTGCTTTGATTGCAGCTGTCTTAATTAGTGTAATGAGTCTGATACGTTTTAGGCTACTGTGATGGCGGTAGTACCACGTGGCAGTCACATCCCCTGTGGCAGGTTTTTTTGTTTGTTTGTTTTTTATAAATAAATTTTTATTTTAATGGGGTGACATCAATAAATCAGGGTACATATATTCAAAGAAAACATTTCCAGGTTATCTTGTCATTTAGTTCTGTTGCATACCCATCACCCAAAAAGAGATCGTCCTCCGTCACCCCCCTGTGGCAATTTTGGCTCAGGTCTGAGCACCACTTTTCAGAGAGGCAGAAACTGGGTCACTCTCCCAGCTTGTCCCCGGAAGTGCTTTATATGTTTGGTTCAATCCTTCAAATAAATATTGGCAGGTGTATCACCCAGCATAGGCCAGGATGAAGATCAGAACAGGGAAAATGAAAATAGTTTCATCTCCTCATCCAAAGAAAAGAATATTAGGAAAATAGGTCCTCTTCAGAAAAGAGTCAATAGGAATCAATAATTACATACCCTCAAAGCTCCTCCACCCTGAGCAGCTGCCATTCAAGCTCAGGGAAGGAAGTCTATGGAGGCACAAGGGCAGTCCTAAGTTCAAGGTTGCCTAATTCTAGGCTGTTTAAAAGTTTGTTCTCCATCTCCCCAAAGAACAGAATCAAGATGTGGCTCTGAACCGCAACCCAAAGAATTTTGGTTAGAAAGGGGGAAAAGAGTCTCCTACTGTTTCCTCTGGGTTTAGAGTCAAATTCCTCTGCTCTGCCTGGTTTAGTGTGGTTTTGATTATCTATTAAAAGCACAAATGCATTCTCTGGAAAGTATTTAGGACTAGCAAAGAATAGAAGCTGTTGGCACCTTTTAGAAGTCTCAGTTTTCACCAGGCTGAACTCATAGCTGCCTTTGGCCATGTACACTTGGATTTGAGAGCATGTTTTTTTTAATGTTAGAGGTTTAATAAATAACACTCTGTACTGTAAGGGTCTAGGGTTCATGCAGGTAACAGAATTTATCCCGACGGTTCAAATAGAGAGACTTTCATGAAGAAGCTATTACAGAGAGATAGGCAGGACTAAGGAAGCAAGCAAAGTATCCAGGGTAGGTGATGTCAGGAAATCATTACCACCCTAGGCTTGAGTCATGACAGGGGCAAGAACAGGAGTAGAGTCATCTGAACCCAGTGTGAATGGGAAGAGTGGAAGAAGTGAAGCTATCAGGAGCTGTAGGGATGGTGCCTAAGTACACAGAGAGCAGAGAAGAAATACCTTGACCTTGCTCTCCTTCTACCCATCAATATCCTGCTGGTGCCTTCCATTGGCCAAGACCAATCAGAAGCGAGCAAGGAAGCCCAAGAGACCATCCTTCACTGTCTACCTGCTGGAGCACAGAGCCCAGTAGAGAAGGTCAGAGGAGGAGAGATCTGGAGGCTCATACCCCTGCCCTTGCTCTTGAATTCAGAACCCCTGGAGCAGGAAGCCCAGGAGACTGGAAGGAAAAGCTCCAGTGTTTGGCCTCATTACTGCTAAGCTAATTGGAGAGCAAGGACTTTATCCTAATACCTCACCCTTGGCACAGGTGGACAACCACAATGTTCCCTGAGGGCCGGGTGCCTCTCTGCATGGCAGAGAGTTGCTCTGTCTGACCCTAAAAGAGGGAGAGGAAGGGGCTGAGCAGGCTCAGTTAGTTCCTCCTCCCCACGCCCTCCGGTATTGTCTTTACCCCTTTTCTCTGGGGAGGAGTCAGTAGTGGGTGGGAGAGAGGCCAGGAATGTTACTCCAGTAGAACCCACCTTCACAGAAAGGAAGCATGAGGCCAGACAGGGCGGTCCCCTACTCCCTCCTACAGGGCACTTGTGCTGATCTGCTGTCTCTTCTTCCAGGGCACTTGTGTGAGCTGTTTCCTGGTATATTGGAGCAAATGTCCTGCCAACTCTGAGCCCACAGTGAGTGTGACAGCTTCACAAAAGTACACATCACCCAAGCAACCCCACTGATGTGGTTTCCCATCCTTCCTACCTCCCTCTTAAAAGAGTTCATTCCAACTGGGGCAATAAAAAAATTAGCTCTTAGCCTACCCCTGGGGATGGTGGGAAAACAACCTTCATATCTGTGTTTGATTCCTTGCTCATTAACTCAAAGTAAGTTGCTTAAACTTTTTACTCTAATTTTATTCATCTGTGAGTAATAATAATAACCACAACGGGATTAGCACAAATTAAAAACCCAAGTACAATGCCTAGATCAAGTAGCCATTCAGTAAAAGTTCATTCCTTCTCTACTTTTCCCTCTTAAATAAAACCCAACAATTGTGTTGGGGAGGCAAAACCTTGCCTCTACCCTCCTACAGTCTCTGACCGGGCTCAGCTTTAAACTGCCATAAACTAGATTAACAGGACAGAAGCACACAGATTTTTACACCCACATGGGAGCCGCCACAGAATGAGGACCCAGACAAGTGGCAAAACCCAATCAACTACAGTAGGTAGTAGGTTGAACAGAGAATGGCAGTTTTGGGACAGCAACTAAAATGTATGGGAGGCTGACGGAAGATCAGTTATTTTAACAAAGTCGATGTGTACAGACAGTTCTTAGCTTCACCTCCCTGCCCATGGTGACAAAATACTTCTCTTCTCCTGGTACAGGGACAGATCTTTCACACAGGAGTTTTACCTCCTGTTTTCAGAAAGATAAAAAGAGATCAGAGCGTCCCTTTTGCATCTGCTGTTTTTCAGGTACCTTTAGCTGAAAACAATCCTTACACCAAAGTGGCATACTTTGGAATGGCGTGATCCACCACCCCTCTATTCATATCTGCTCTTCCCAAATGTTATTCTAGAGAGAAATACCAAGAAAATGATACTAGAACCATCAAAACCTTTTCAAGTTGGATTGAACTCTATACATGTCTGTGGAGGATCACAGCACTGGTGCTGGGGCAAAACGACGACTAAGATAGTTTGTTTTGTTTTTGTCTTGAGAGCTCTACTCTAAAAGGAAAACAGACAGTTGTACAAATAGTAATTCATATTCCATATCCTCTAAAGGAGGCAAAAACAAAGTGTCCTAAGGTAAAGTTGATGATAGAAATTTTGGCCTCTAAGTTTACCCTGAGAAAGAACTTCCAACCAGAAGTTTTATTCAACTCTAGAATAAATCGCTAAGGAAGGGGATAAGCTCTCTTTAATGCAATCCTATTGTGGAGCATTTAATAAAGCAAAACATCATAATTAAATAGGTACAGGTATTCGGATATTTATTTTGCTTGATGAAACCATAACCTCCTAGTCCTTCGGAATGCTGTCAACCATGGACTATGAAAAAGGAGGGGGAAAGAGGAAATTGGGTTGGCCAGTGTCACAGCAACTGCTGGGTGCCAGACATTGTTCTAAATAAAGCTTTATGCAGCCAACCCATGAGGTGGGTATATTGCGTTCACAGCCATTGTGTCATCAGGACATGACGACAAAGAAATATAACAAACAGGCTTTGCACAAGGTCACTCCACTGATAGGGGCAGAACCACGATCCCACATTGTCTCAGCCCAGAGAAGGGGGAGGAAGACAGCGAGAGATGAGACGCTGGAGTTGGAGCCAAAGGAGCCTCGAAGCTGGCCCTCCAAGGCTCCCAGGATCTGTATATGGTTAATTATCTTGAGATCCAGCCAGAGGAATGAATAGTCCTCCCTCAGTGAGCACATCTAAGATTTTAGGATTTATAGTCCATGAAGTTCTCAGTGCTTTCTTCTTGAGCAAGGGCCTTAGATGAAGGAGCATAAGCTCAACATCAACATTTATCTGACATAAAATCTAAGCCAGGGACTAATGCTTCTGACAAAACTTGAGATCACCACTATTGTCCCATTTCATGGATTAGGCAGCTGAGGCCCACAGAGACTACCCAACTTGCCTGTGATATCCTAAAGTTAGTAGGTGATAAGGCGGGTCCCATTCTCTGGAACTGCCACTTACTAGTCGTATTCCTTAGAAAAATGATAACCTGTCTGAGCCTCACCTTCCTCATCTACTATAAAAGAGATGAAAAATATCTACATAGAATTGAAGATTGAAAACCTCTTATGTGTAATGTGTCCGGCCCTAGTAGGTTCTCAATATAGTTCTAGAAAACTATGAGCGGGCATTGGGGCTAGAGAATGGAAGGATGCATCTAAATCTGCCTCCATCCCCAGGAGACAAACCAAACTGTTGCTATTTGGTGGGGGATGGAGGAAGAGTCTTTCTAAAATTAGAAATAGACTCTTTCCTGATTCCAAAATGTCTATAGAAGAGGAGCTTAGGGATGGCTTTCATTGCAAAGGGAGGCTAAACCATATTCAGGATGAACAGGAAAGTGTCCCCCGATCGATTAGCAATGTCTGAGAGGGGCATAAAGAGCCATGTGCCCTGCCCTGTGCAAACCCAGGCCCATATTTAATCAATAAGGAATCGAAGTACCTAATGCAGGTGACTCAGTTCTGATGGCTTCCTGACGCCGATGGTGGAATGGCAGTAGACTGTCCCGTGTCTGTGGAAGCTGAGGAATGCCCGAGGACCTGGAAGTGCACAGGGCAAAGCTTTTTCTCACTGGGTCTCTTCCAGGCGCTCTTCACACACAAATGTGTCTACACTGGCAGAACAGGGAACCTGAAGAGCGGCTGTGCCAAATACTGCAACGCCACTGTGAAGGTGAGGAGCATGTGTGGCCGGGGCCTGCCTCCAGGCCCCCAGGGCCCCCAGAAGCCAGCAGCACTGGGCTGCACCAAGGCTACACACTTAGGCTCCGGGTTCCTTGTGATCACAGGTTGCCTATGTGGTCTTGGCCATGTCTTTCTGCAAGGGAATCGAAGGGCAGGTTGATTCTTTGCACAGCAACAGGTCACCCCCATCCCTGCATCCACCCCTCTCATGGTGCCTGCCCTCTCATTCTTAAGATAAAGCCCAGGTTCTCATTGCCCCCCCCAACACAACCCACCCTCTCTCTCTGGCCTGCCTCTCCCCCTCACTCCCACTGGGCCTTCTCAGCCCTAGACTGCTCTTCCAGAATGCCTTGGGGCTGTCATCTGTCAAGTCTCTATGTCACTGTCACCTCCTCCATCACCACCCAATCCACAGTGGCCTCACCAGTCCCCCCCGCCTCTACCTCCACCTGCCGCCACTATATTAGGATACTCTGTTTTCCCAGCGCTGACCACACTTGGAAATTCCCCCTTTTTTCTCTTCCTCTCTTTCCACTTTTCTATCTTTCCTTCATCGCCTCCTCCACCTCCTCTTTTTTCTTCTTTTTAATTTGTTGTCCTTCCTAATTAGACAGAACACAGACGCATGAGCACCAGCCTTCACCTGTCTTGTTCACATGGCGTCAGAGCCACGCTGGTCCCACACTCAGCCCTCAGATCTGTGGCAAACAGATCGCTGAGCACCAGCCATGACGTCATCTGCGAAAGAAAAGTTGAGCTCATAATGGGGGCAGGGAGTTAATGCTGTTTATGATAATAATAGAAGGAAACATAGATCTCCTTTGAAAAACTGGCATTCTGCTTTGGGTTTTAAAGGGGAATACACATTTTGTTTCTCAGATACCAAAGTGCTGCAAGGGCTTCTATGGGCCCAACTGTGACCAGTGTCCAGGAGGCTTCTCAACCCCGTGCTCAGGAAATGGACAGGTGAGAAGGACGGTCCTTTGTGCACACTTTGTCATGAATGCTGAGCTTGGCCTTTCTTAAGTCAAAAATTATTTTTAAAATCACTGAACCAAGAAATGATACAATGGCAGCCACTGTTCCCAGGAAATGAGATTAAACAGATCAGTTACTGAAAGAACAGGTTGCTGCATTAGAAGGAATCTTGCCTGGGAAGGGGTTGGGGGCTGGGTAGCATGATGTCACTTCTAGTCCCTGCTGATCTTCTGCTGACTGCATGACCCCAGGCACCTCGACAAGGCTCTGTGGACCCTGCTTTCCTCCCAGGGGAGATAGAGGGTTGGCTGAATCCTTAAGGTTCCTTCCAAGACTAAGATTTTTATGATACTTAATAAAAAAAAAAAAAAAACAACCAATCTGGCCAGTGATTGGTTTTTATTAACCTATCTGCAAAACCTAGTGAAATGTCAAGGTCAGATATTAAGCCATTTAGCTTGGAGGCCAGAGCTAAACAAACGAAGGTTAAATAAATAAATATAAAATAAAAGTAGCTGTGATTCATGTGGGAAAAGCATAGATCTGTGCATATAAGAAATCAACATTTAAAATTAAAATATGCCTCTTTCAAGGGGAAGAAAAAAACTGTACAACCATGAGTGGGGACACCTCGCAGGGGAGGAGACAAGGATGACACTGGGACTGATTAATTACTATAGCCAGGTCGTCAGGAAGCACCTGCGCCCAACCCTGACGTGTGCTGATCATTAAAACTCTAACGACGAGGCCCTGGCCGGTTGGCTCAGCGGTAGAGCGTCGGCCTGGCGTGTGGGGGACCTGGGTTCGATTCTCGGCCAGGGCACACAGGAGAAGCGCCCATTTGCTTCTCCACCTCCCCCCCTCCTTCCTCTCTGTCTCTCTCTTCCCCTCCCGCAGCCAAGGCTCCATTGGAGCAAAGATGGCCCCGGGCGCTGAGGATGGCTCCTTGGCCTCTGCCCCAGGCTCTGGAGTGGCTCTGGTCGCGGCAGAGCAACGCCCCGGAGGGGCAGAGCATCGCCCCCTGGTGGGCAGAGCATCGCCCCTGGTGGGCGTGCCGGGTGGATCCCGGTCGGGCACATGCGGGAGTCTGTCTGACTGTCTCTCCCCATTTCCAGCTTCAGAAAAATACAAAAAAAAAAAAAGATCTAACGACGAGATGGCTGGGGAGGTGGCAGGCAGACATAGTCCCCACTGAAGGGAGAAACAGTGCAGTGTGAGGTCACAGGTCCCAGCAGGTGGGCATCTGGAGAGAGGTGCCGGCTTCGTTCTGGAGGTCAGGCTCTTGTCACACCGTCCCGTAAGCATTGTTTGGAGGTTCCCAGTTCACTACTGTAACACCCTCACCTTGAATGACTTCCCTTAATGTTCTAAATCCTAAGCTTGTCACCGAAGCTTCCTACTTCATACCAACATGACTCCACTTTCCACAAAGAGTCATTTCCAGCAAGATTGAATCGACGTCAAAGAAGTCAGGACATACTCGAAAGGGTGTTGTCCTGACAGCCCGCGGGGCCTGCCTTTGCTCTCAGTGTGCAGATGGCCTTGGCGGCAATGGCACATGCGTTTGCCAGGATGGCTTCCAAGGCTCCCGGTGTCAGTTCTGCTCAGATCCCAAGAAATACGGACCTCGGTGTGACAAAAGTAAGTGGCACTTCCAGGGCTCCCCTCTACGCCTCAGGCAGGATCCCTGCTGCTCTGCAGCAAGCCGCCAGTGCAGGCCTGGTGCCCTGTGCCCCTTTGCTTGGTGAGTGCCCTCATCACAGGGCTTTTCTCAGGCACTTTGTCCTGAAGCGGTAGCACATACCAGACTGTGGGCCCCAGCCACAGTTTCTGAGACGGTAGGCCTGGGGTGGTATGTGGGAATCTGCGTTTCCAATCAGTTCCCTGGAACAGCTGAACACTGCTGGTCCGAGAACCACACTTTCAAAACCAGCCTCTTAGGTTTCTCCAGCTGCCCCACCCCATGCCTGAAGTGACAGTGGGTTCTGTATCAAGGAGCACACTGGCCCCCTGCCTTTCAAACAGTCTGTTTCCATCAGCTCCTCCCTTTGCAAAATTGCGACCTTAGGCAAGTTCCTACACCTCACTAGGGCTCAGTTTCCTTGTCTATAAAATGGGGATAATTATACTAACTACTCTGTATGGTCAGTATAAGTTCTAAATGAAAGTACTTACCTTAAAACAATGCCTAGCACAGAGTACACACTACAAATATGCTAGTTATTATTGTTATTTTTGCTACCGTTGTTACTATTTTCAGTTCAGTGACATAAATGTCAAGAAGCTTATAGAAAATGTAGAAAGTTTCATAATAGACAATGATTAAACTGCAGTTATATAATATTAAAAATGTGTTATGTTCTTTAAAATGACATTATGTGTATATTTATGTCTATAATATGTATCTTTTTAGATACTTCTAAGCTAAGACTAGAATGTAACAAGAATAAAGGGAATGGATCAGAGATGAATGTGAAGTCAAACCCAACTGCAGTGAAATGTCCACTGTGCTACTTACTGGCCCTGTAATCTTAGAAAATGTCTGTTCCTGATCCTCAATTTTCCCATCAATAAACTGAAGATAATAATGGTATCCACTTCACAGGTCACTGATTAACTTAGATCATAATTTAGGGCTTCAGCACAGAGTTTGCCCCTGGCAAACAAACCATAAATGGAACCATTCTTATTACTGTTACCAGCTTCACTCATTGGTTACAAAACGCATAACCCTTCTCTCTTCCTTGTTCTGATGGTCACGCCGTCTCTTCCGACGGACCGGAAGCCAGAGCATGACAGTCAGGGCTGCTGGTCCCTGTCCAGTGTCCTTTTTTCCAGATAAGGCTTCTGAGACAAGAAAAATAGGGTTTATTCCAAAGCCTGCTCAGGTTGGCATTTTTACAAGGCTCGCAGGGCAGGCTGCCAAGGCGGGGCAGGGGCACTGGGCTTCCTGCTCGAACGCCTCTATCTCGAGTGGGGGGCTGCACACCATCTTAGGCAGGGGAGCCTCCTTTCTGGGGTCTTGTTCCTTGCAAATTAAGCCCTGACTTGCTTACAAGTTTATGAAAAGTCTTTTTTGTTTTCAATCCTGCCATGCTTTTCCAGCGCCCTTACTCTGTTTCTCTTCTCTTCCCTGAGTGTTGGCTCCAACTACCCACACAAATATCTCTCCCATCACTCCCTTCTGGGCAAAAGCACAGGTATCTTCATTTCTGCCCAATCCCGAGTCCCCAAATCCTAGTCACCTGCCTTTGAGAGTCATTCACTCCCATATGCACAGGGTCTGATGAGCTGGCTCACGTTGTAACTTTCACATACTTATCACCAAAAGCAAAATAAGCAGCTGATGTTTAAAATGACAACAGGCACGTGGAAATGCCAGTGGATATATGGACCGATTGTGTTTCCACGTGGTCATTAATAGAAATGGACTTTGAAAGCCTAAGTTCAACTCCATACTTGGGAACTGAGCAGCCAGTTAGGCAATTTGCTTCACTGCTCTGGGCCTTAGTTTTCTGGCCTGGAAAATAGGAATGATAAAAGTACCTACCTCCTGAGGCTAGTGACTCTTAATGAAATCATGCAGGTTAAATGCTGGCCCAATGCCCTGACCAAGGCCAGTTTGCAACTATGGGCCATTGCTGTCATTGGTTTGCTGTGACAGAGAAGGAAGAAGGAATATGTAAGCTAGCATCAGAGGTTATGCCAGCATGAGAAATCATTTCTACTTATTCCAAAATGCCTTCACGAAAAGGCAAGACATTCCCAGATTAAACTCTTCATCTACAAGGTAAATGAAAATTGGGTTCCTTGCCTGCTTTCATGCCATCACAGCCCTCCCTGGGCCTCACCACACCCCACATACATACATATAAAGCAGCCCTGAGTCCCAGTTTTCTCACCCTCGATGGGACAGTCAGCCTCACCAAGAGCTGTCCCGAGCACACTGAGAAACACTTGAGACCCTAAGAAATAACATCCAGGGGCTTCCCCTGCTCGACCCCAGATTCTGCTCTGACAGGAGTGAGTAGGGGCTGAGGGGGGGTGGTCCTTATCCTCCATGACACATGTGCCCAAGGCTAAGCTGGTCCCCAAGCCCTGAACGTCCTTCTTCCTTCTCTTACAGAATGTCTGTGCATTTACGGAACGTGTGATAACCAGGTGGACAGCGACGGGGCCTGTGTCGCCGGCACGTGCAGAGGAGGTTCCGCGGGGAGATTCTGCCACAAGCAGACCTCAGCCTGTGGGCCCTACATGCAGTTCTGTCACATCCACGCCACCTGTGAATACAGCAATGGGACAGCCAGGTAGGTCTGGGGGCACGCGGCACCATCCTTAACGGCCTGTGGTAATTGTTGCCTATAGACAGACCTAACCCATAGACTAGGGCCTGTTTTCTCCAATTGCCAGTGTGGCTTTTGTGTAGAAAACCTCAGGCTGAGCTGGGTTTGAATTGCTGCACTCCTTTGAACGTTACTAGCTGTGTGACCTTGGGCAAGTTACTTAACCTCTCTGAGCCTCACTTTCCTCATTAGTACAATAAGAGTGATGCTACCTACCTACTCAGGCAGTTGTGAAGATTGTAAGTGCGCCCAGTACCATGGCATAGCACCTCATAGATGTTTTGTCATGAAAACTATAATTATCATCATCACTCATGTGAAGGAAATTAAGATTTGTCCACCAACTCTCCAACCCTTTAAAAACACCTTTACTTCCTAAAGTTATTAATAATAACTCTCCTGTTAAAGGCATCTTACAGGAAATTGGGTCTTTGGTCATTGGATCATCATTTATTTTTCCTTCATGTTAACATATTCACTGGACTTGCAGAAAAAAATTTCCAGGCATATTTGGTTCAGAGTCAGTAATCACTCCCAAAATATCCAGGAAATGCAGAGAATGTATGGGTTCTTGGCCTTATTTTTACAGCACTTGTCTTCATTTCTAATCACATAGTTACATGCTTACCTGTTTACTCTATAACCCCCACTAGAACATAGGCAGCATGGGCCAGAGACTGTCTTCTCTCCTCCACAGTTTATAATAGCAGTGCATCTTGCTAGGAGTTAGGAGATATAGCAATGCATAAGGCAAAAATCTCAAGTAATCAAAACTACCCTTAAAACCTCTTAACTCTAAAAAAGCTGTGGTACATATACACAATGAAATACTACATGGCTGTGAAAAAGAAAGAAATCTTACCTTTTGCGATGGCATGGATAGACCTGGAGATTATTATGCTAAGTGAAATAAGCCAGGCAGAGAAAGACAAATATCATATGATCTCACTTATATGTGGAATCTAATGAACAAAGTGAACTGAGAAATGATATAGAGGCAGAGGTGGGGTCACAGGGAGCAGAGGGACAGCTGTCAGAGGGAAGGGGGATGAGGGAATGGGATCAGAGAAGGTGAAGGGATTCGTGAAATTATATACATAACATCAGAGGGAGGGGGAAAGGAGTCAGGGGGAGGGGGAGCAAAAGAGGGATATAGGGGGTATGTTGTTTGGGGTTGAGGGTGTTATATTGAGTGAGACACTTGAATCCATGTTAACACAATAGATTTAAAAATTTAATAATAAAAAAACTCTTAACTACCCCATAAAGGACTATCTGAGGTAGGTCTGTATATGCTATGTATACAAGTAAGTCAGTGTTGGAACAGGTCAAGCTAGGTCTTCATTTGGGCACCAGATAAAATATTTAGTTCCTCTAGGGGCCTTGCTATATAAAAAATATTATTTTTATTTTTTGTGAAGCGCACAATTTGCAATAGGAACATGGGAGTATGACAGAACCGCATGGTGTCCCAGCACTCATAATAGGACCCTCGATGAATATTGGTTGAACCAACAGCCCTGTGTTTAATAGTGAGAGAATCATGGTGGAACATTTTGAGAGGAGTGTCTGAGAGACTCAGGGGTCAGGAAACTATTTCAACTCACAAATGAGGCACCTGAGAATGTTGTGTTTGGGGGAGGAGGAACCTGAGGGACTAGAAAAGGAGGAGAGGGGAGGTCTCACATGACTGTCATTTTCACATAGAAGAGAGGGTAGAGCTGTTGCCTCCTAAACCAGAGATAATAACTAGAATTCTAAAGAGGCAAACTCCAGCCCAGGATGGGCAGAAAAATCTGCCAGCTGTTGAGCCTCATAGATGCAGGTGCCCTGCTAAATGCTCCTTGTGCATTAGCTCACTTAACCTTCACCCTGAGAGAGGAGCAGTGTGATTAGACCCATTTTCCAGATGAGGAAACAAAGTTTCCCAGAGGTGAAGGGACTCGCCCAGGGTCACATGACTGCTGAGAGGTAGGGCGTGCTTCCCCCCCTGGGTTTGTCTGACTGCAGACCCCAGAAAGTACCCATGACCACCTTGGTGCACACAGGTCAAGCCCCAAACCCCTGGATGGTGGGCCATCTTCTGGGTGGTTGGTGCTTATATTCCTGGGGCTGATTCTGTGCACTCCTCTTCTGGGCAGCTGCGTTTGCAAAGCCGGATATGAAGGGGATGGAAGCTTCTGCTCAGAGATGGACCCTTGTGTGGGATTAACCCCAGGAGGCTGCAGCCACAATGTGAGTTTTGGGTTTTTTATTTCTAAAGTGCCTGTTTTTAAGGAAATCCTGAGGGAAGGCCTTCCAAAAAGCAGGATCTGATGGCTTTTCATCGCATGAAGCACGTCTGTTTGAACATTGCATTTTAAAGACAGGTCGGGTACCTTCTGTGAGGTTCCACTTCCCAAAACCACATGGTCAGGGGCTTTGGGCTCTTAAAGACACAGCCTGAGAGTCAGACATTGAGATCATCGGTATTAGACTCTTGATTCAGATGCTACAGCTTCCAAGCAACTTTACTGTGTGCAATCTTACTGGCTCCTCCCACCAACCCAATGAAGAAGATTTTGTTATCCCCATCTTACTAATTAGGAAACTGAAGCTTGGGGACATTAAGAGACTTGCCCTAAGTTCTATTATTGTCAGGGTGTAGCCAAACCCACCATTGCTTTCACTAATACCTTTTGAATACTGCCGCTACCATGTGGCTCTTGTCACCTTCATCACTCACCCACAGTTTAGTAACTGGCCTCCCTGCAGCCTCTCTTAGCTACCCACAGTACATTCATTGTTCACCCACAACCAGAGTGGCTTGAAGTTGGCCAGATCATATTTTCTCCCATGCTGAAAACCCCTCAGTAACTCCCTCGGGCTCGAAGGAAGAAATCAGACACAAACATCTTGCCCCAGCCCATGAGACTGCCCTTGGGCTAGTCCCACCCATTCAGACAGCCTCATCTCAACAACTTGGCTTGCACCTCTCCCCCTCTCCCCATGTCCTTTGACCTCCTGGTGTGGTCGTCCTAAGAAAAAGTACAGTGATTTGGAGCTTGGGCTTCGGCGTCATATAGACCTGGCTTTATGCCTCTTTGTACCTATGTGACTGTGGGCAAGTTCCTCCAAGCCTCAGTTTCCTTACTTGCTATGACAATACCTTCCTCAAGATAGTGGCTCACACCTACAAAATATTAAGAAGAGTTTCTGCCTCAATAAAATGAAAGTGATGGTAGTGGTGGCCGTTAGCTGGCCAGTTCCAACCAGTTGTGCTCTTCAAACCATCTCATCACTTCCATGGATGTCAAGGCAAATGTGTGCTTTAATCATTCCCACTAAACTCCATGCAAATGTGCGTTTCTAGAATGCACCTCTGAAAATCCTTTTTTGCTTTCAGAATCATGTAGCTGGACTGAGGTTTCTGAAGTTTTGTTCCCTCTATCCTCATGCAGGCAGAATGCATCAGAACTGGCGTGGGGACCCACACTTGCGTGTGCCAGCAGGGATGGACCGGGGATGGAAGAGATTGCTCAGAGATCAACAACTGCCTGTTGCCCAGTGCTGGTGGCTGCCATGAAAACGCAACCTGTCTGCATCTGGGCCCCGGGCAGGTAGGTGTTCTGGGGCAGAGGGCAGAGGAAACAGGGTCCCTGCAATGTTTGTGTTTTTTCTAGATGTAGAAGTGCCTCTGGAATCGACCAATCTGTTCCCTGTTTCCACAAACTTGGTTTTGAGTGGTCTGTTTGTTTGTTTGTTTTAAGATTTCACATATAAGTATATCCTACAGTATTTGTCTTTTTTTTAGAATGGTTATTATTTTTTAATTAATTTTAATTAATTGTGTTAACATGGATTCAAGTGTCCCACTCAATATAACACCCTCACCCCCCCAACCACATGTCCCCCATTACACCTCCTTTGTCCCCCTCCCCCTAACTCCCTCTCCCCTTACCTCTGAGATTTGCTGTTTTGTTATCTGTATCTAATGTTATGTATATATAATTTCACTAATGCCTTTGCCTTCTCTGATTCCATCCCCTCCTCCCACTTCCCTCTGACAGCTGTTTCTCTGCTCCCTGTGACCCCACCTCTGCCTCTATTCTGTTCCTCAGTTTACTTTGTTCATTAAATTCCACATATAAGTGAAATCATGTGATATTTGTCCTTCTCTGCCTGGCTTATTTCACTTAGCATAATGATCTCCAGGTCCATCCATGTCATCGCAAAAGCTAAGATCTCCTTCTTTTTCATGGCCATGTAGTATTCTATTGTGTATCTGTACCACTGCTTTTTAATCCACTTGTCCACTGATGAACACTTGGGCTGTATCCAGATCTTGGCTACTGTTAACAATGCTGCAATAAATATGGGGGTGAATATCGTTTTTTGAATCAGTGATTTGGTACTCTTAGGATATATTCCTAAAAGTGGGATAGCTGGGTCAAAAGGCAGTTCCATTTTTAATTTTTTGAGGAAACTCCATACAGTTCTCCACAGAGGCTGCACCAGTCTGCATTCCCACCAGCAGTGCAGGAGGGTTCCCTTTTCTCCACACCCTCCCCAGCACTGATTGTGTGTTGATTTGTTAATGAGCACCATTCTGACATGTGAGTTCGAATCTCATTGTGGTTTTAATTTGCATTTCTCTGATGATTAGTGACATTGAACATTTTTTTCATATGCCTATTAGTTATCTGTATGTCCTCTATGGAGAAGTGTGTATTCAGTTCCTCTGCACATTTTTAATTGGATTGTTTACCTTTCTGATGTTGAATTTTAGAAGTTCTTTATACATTGTGGGTATTAACCCCTTACCAGACATATTGGCGAATATGTTCTCCCATTGCGTGGGCTTTTTATTTTGTTAATGTTGTCTTTTGTTGCAAAAAAGGCCTTTTAGTTTCATATAGTCCCATTTGTTTATTTTATCCTTTATTTCACTTGCCTGTGGCGATAAATCAGCAAAAATATTGCTACAAGAGATATCAGAGAGTTTACTGCCTATGTCTTCTTGCAAGGTGTTCACGGTTTCACGACTTACATTTAAGTCTTTTATCCATTTTGAGGTTATTTTTGTAAATGGTGTAAGTTGGTGGTCTAGTTTTACTTTTTTGCATGTACCTGTCCAATTTTCCAAAACCATTTTTAAAGAGACTGTCTTTACTCCATTGTATGCTCTTACCTCCTTTGTCAATTATCAATTGACCATAAAAGCATGGGTTTATTTCTAGGTTCTCTGTTCTGTTCCATTGATCAATATGCCTGTTCTTATGCCAGTACCAAGCTGTTTTGAGTGCAATGGCCTTGTAGTATAACTTGATATCAAGAAGTGTAATACCTCCCACTTTATTCTTCTTTTTCAAGATTGCTGAGGCTATTTGTGTTCCTTTTTGGTTCTATATATATTTTTGGAATATTTGTTCTATATCTTTGAAGGATGTAATTGGTATTTTAATAGGAATTACATTGAATCTATAGATTGCTGTGGGTAGTATAGACATTTTAATGATGTTCATTCTTCCTATCCATGAACACGATATATGCTTCCACTTGTTTGTATCTTCCTTGATTTCTTTTTTTAATGTCTTATAATTTTCTGAGTATATACAAGTCTTTTACCTCCTTGATTAAATTTACTCCTAGGTTCCTTATTTTTTTGTTGCAATAGTGAAAGGAATTGTTTCCTTAATTTCTCTTTCTGACAGTTTATTATTGGTGTATAAAAAATGCCACTGATTTCTGAGTATTAATTTTATATCCTGCCTCCTTGCTGAATTCATTTATCAGGTCCAGTAGTTTTTTAACTGAGACTTTAGGGTTTTCTGTGTACAGTATAATGTCATCAGCAAATAATGATAGTTTTACTTCTTTTCCAATTTGAATGCCTTTTATTTCTTCTTCTTGTCTGATTGCTGTGGCTAGGACTTCCATAACTATATTAATAAGAGTGGTGAAAGGGGCACTCCTGCTTTGTTTCTGATCTTAAAGGGACTACTTTTAATTTTGCCCATTGAAGATAGTGTTGGTTGTTGGTTTGTCATAGATGGCCTTTATCATGTTGAAGTATTTTCTCTGTATTGCCACTTTGCTCAGAGTTTTGATCATAAGTGGGTGCTGGATTTTATCAAATGCTTTTTCTGCATCTATGATATAATCATGTGATTTTTATCCTTCCTTTTGTTTATGTGATGAATCACATTTATTGATTTGAAAATGTTATACCAGTCTTGCCTCCCCAGAATAAATTCCATTTGATCATGATGTATGATCTTTTTGATGTATTGCTGGAACTGCTTTGCTAATATTTTGTTGAGAATTTTAGCATCTATGTTCATCAGGAATATTGGCCTATAGTTTTCTTTCTTTGTAATATCTTTACCTGGTTTTGGAATGAGGATAATGTTTGTCTCATAAAAGGAGTTTGAAAGTCTTCCCTCCTCTTGAATTCTTTGAAATAGCTTGAGAAGGATAGGTGTTAGTTCTTCTTTGAATGTTTGGTAAAATTTGCCTATAAAGCCATCTTGTCCAGGACTTTTGTTTGCTGGGAGTTTTTGATAACTGTTTCAATTTCATTGTTGTAATCAGTCTGTTTAGGTGTTCTGATTCTTCCAGATTGAGTTTTGGAGACTGTATGTTTCTAGAAATGTATACATTTTGCCTAGGTTGTCCAATTTTTAGACATGTAGATCCTCATAGTATTTTCTTGCAATCCTTTGTAGTTTTGCAGTGTCAGTTGTTACTTCTCCATTTTCATTTCTAATTTGATTTATTTTGAGTTCTCTCTCTTTTTTCCTTGATAGTCTGGTTAAAGGTTTGCCAATCTTGTTTACCTTTTCAAAGAACGAGCTCTTGTTTTCATTGATCTTTGGTATTGTTTTTTATCCTTTATGTCATTATTTCTGCTCTGATTTTTATTATTTCCTTCTTTCTACTTCCTCTGGGATTTATTTGTTGTTCTTTCTCTATTTCTTTTAGATGCAGGGTTAAGTTGTTTATTTGAGCTTTTTCTTGCTTCTTAAGGTATGCCTGTAATGCTATGAACTTCCCTCTCAGGACTGCTTTTGCTGTGTCCCATAGATTTTGAGTTGTTTTATGTCATTTTCATTTGTTTCAAGAAAATTTTTTATTTCTTCCTTGATCTCATTGTTAACCTATTTGTTATTTAGTAACATGCTATTTAGCCTCCAAGTGTTTGAATGTCTTTCAGTTTTTCTATTGTAGTTGATTTCTAGTTTCATGCCATTGTGATCAGAGAAGATGCTTCATATGATTTTAATTTTTTTAAATTTATTGAGATTTTTTGTGTCCTAACATGTGGTCTATCCTAGAGACTGTACCATGAGCACTTGAAAAGAATGTACAGTCAGTCATCTCTCATGATATCGTGGTTCACTTTTCGCAGTCTCACTATATCACAGATTTTTAAATTGTATAAATCTAATTTTGTATCATAAATTTTTTACTATATTGTGAGATTTTTCAGTATATAGGTAATTTTATATATTTATTATTTTAATTATTTTTGCAGTAAAATAAGCAAGATAAGTGTGGGAAAAGTTAATAACAGTGTGGGATAGAATGGTAAAGTATGGGGAGGGTTTATAGAGCCTTAAAATATATATAAATAATAAAATAAATATAAGGTCGCTGCTTTATGGCTTTTTGCCTATCACGGAGGGGGGGTCTAGAACCTAACCCCCACAATAGACAAGGGACCATTATATATTCTACTGCCTTAGGGTGAAAAGTTCTGAAGATATCAATTAAATCCAGTTGATCTAGTGTGTCATTTAAGGCCACTGTTTCTTTGTTAATTTTCTTTCTGGAAGATTTATTCATTGTTGTTAGTGGGGTATTAAAATCCCCTACTATTATAGTATTGTTGTCAGTCTTGCCCTTTATGGACATCAAAATCTGCTTTATATATTTAGGTGTTTCTATATTAGGTGCATAAATATTTACAATGGTTATATCTTCCTGTTGGATCGCTCCCTTTATCATTATGTAATGACCTTATTATCCCTTACTATAGCCTTTGTTTTAAAGGCTATTTTGTCAGATATAAGTATTACTACCCAGCTGTTTTTTTCATTTCCATTTGCATGAAATACTTTTTTCCATCCCTTCACTTTCAGTCTATGTGTATCTTTTGTTCTGAGGTGGGTCTCTTATAAACAGCATATGTATGGGTCCTGTTTTCTTATCCATGCTGCTACCCTGTGTTTTTTGATGGGAACATTTAATCCATTTACATTTAAGGTTATTATTGATATGTATTTATTTATTGCCATTTTATTCTTTAAATCTACAATCCTCTTTCTTTCAATTTTTTTTTCTCTTGGTCTTTTTATAGAAGGCCCCTTAACATTTCTTGCAGTACTGGATTGGTTGTAATGAATTCCTTGAATCTTTTTCTGTTTGGGAAGCTTTTTATTTCTTTTTCAATTTTGAATGATAGCCTTACTGAATAAAGTAGTCTTGGTTGTAGGCTCTTGTTCTGCATTACTTTGAATATTTCTTGCCAATACCTTCTTGCTTCAAGTGTTTCTTTTGAGAAGCCAGTTGTCATCCTTATGGTGGCTCCTCTGTAGGTAATTGTCTGCTTTTCTCTTGCGGCTTTTAGTATTTCTTTATCTCTTAACTTTGGGACTTTAATTATGATGTATCTTGGTGTAGGCCTCCTTGGGTTCATCTTTAATGGGATTCTCTGTGCTTCTTAAACTTGTGTGACTTTTTTCTTCATTAATTTAGGGAAATATTCTGTTATGATTTCTTCAAACAGGTTCTCTATCCTTTATTCTTTCTCTTCTCCTTCAGGAACCCCTATGATGTGGATGTTGTTTCTCTTCATGTTGTCACAGAGCTCTCTTAGAGTTTCCTCAGTTTCCTTTCTGAGCCACTTTTCTTTTTGCTGTTCTGCTTCTGTTTTTTCATTTATCTTGTCCTCTAAATTGCTGATTCAGTCCTCTGCTTCATCCAGCCTGCTATTGATTCCTTCTAGTATAGTCTTCATTTCTGATACTGTATTTGTCATTTCTGACTGGTTCTTTTTTATGATTCAATGTCATTTTTGATGCTTGCTATCTCTTTATTTAGGTTCTCATTATGACCATCTATTGGTGCTCTAAGATCCTTGAGCATCCTAAAAATCATTATTTTAAATCTGTGTCTAGTAGTTTGATTACTACCATTTTATTTAGTTTTTTTCTGGGGATTTCTATTGTTGATTCATTTGGGTCATATTTCTTTGTCTGCCCATTTTTTCTGTGCATTAGGTATCACTGTCTGACTTTGAAATTTGTTGTGGTGTCTTTATGAGGAAGGTGGGCTCAGTGGTACTGACCTCCAGGTCAGCTGATTTCCTTGCTCTAGGAATGCTTCTTGAGGGTAGTATTTTTTCTCCTGTTGTATGTGAGTATTGAATGCAGGTGGTCCTTTCATGAGTATGATTATCCCTTCAGGTTGGCTAGCTTTAAGCGTCAACCTTGATGATGTGTATTAGACACTGTACAGTTTCTGTCCTGTTGGGTGTATTTATTCTACACAGTGTCTGGTGCCTCCTGGACTCCTCCTTTATATGTGCTGCTTATGTAGTTAGCTAAGTCTAGGGTTGGTGCTGTCTGTCACCCACATCTGGTTGTGTTGGTTCTAGGTCTTCTTGGGTTGGCATCAGCCATTGTTTATAATCTGCCATGGGCTACCTGTTGGTAGATACTGCTCTGTTCACTGTTTGTGTCTGCATTTTTTTTTTTGGCCTGGGTAGTGTGGGTGGGGCCAACCTGTGTATAAGGATCAACTTCCTCCTGCTTAAAGATGACAGCAGGTCCATAAAAGCCCCAAGCTCTATAAGATTTGCCTTTACTTTTCAGCTCCTCTACCTTCTCTTGCCTGGTCTTCCCACAGAGTCTTCTATAGAAAGACTGTAGTGTGGGCTCAGACTGGCCTTACCCAACCAACCCCTCTACAAGTTGCAAGTTTGGTGGGTTAGGGCAGCTGAGGCTGGGAATACAACATTAGTGGGACCCCCCTACTTCAGGGGTATCTTGGTCAAGAGCTCAGTATGGGGAATGTGGCCCCTACTCCAGAGCCTAATCCTTCAACCACTGCTAGATATTCAAATTTTATTTCTCCCCAACAAGGTGAGCAGCAGGTTCAAATTGAGTGTGGCTGACAGTCCCCTCTGCAGAAGTTCTTTCATCTGGTGAAATCCTGGTTTCAGGGAGGAAGACTGAGAGAGTCCTCTCCTCTGGCTGACTGTGCCTCTTCCAAAGGTGGCTAAGCCCCTTGACCAGCCCCAAAATAGGCTCACAGGGACCCATACTTTAAATGTCATGTTCCAAGCCTTTTTCCCTTCCCCGTGTGGAATCTAGCCCAACAGGGCAGGACAGAATATCCAGCACCTGGCTGGCTGACTGTGAAGTTTCACCTTATCCAATGCACTTGAGCCACTGTGCAAATGCTGATCACATTAAGCAGAACTTACCTCAGCTGGGCCAGGTGTGAGCAGCCCTTCCTTAGAATACCCCAATAGCAAGGGTTGTTAGGTCCTGAACTGATGCTTTCTGCAGCTGGTCACACTGGGTGTGCCAGCCCTGGGCTTCCCTGGAGGGAACCCAGCACAAACCCAGTCATTGGGAGACACTGCCCATGACTGGCCTTCAGCAACTTTCTTGGAGCTACAAGCAATCCAGAGGTTGTGGCTGCCTCTACTGAACTCAGGTGCACATGGAAATACCAAACTTCACACCTAGGCTGGCTTTTACCCACACTGGGCCTGGAAAAAGGTCTGCTTAAAAGGCCAAAGTTCCCTGAGTACTGCCTCCTGCAGCCTCTGTCTGCTGGCTGCTTATTGGGCTTGGCCACAAAAAAAAAAAAAAAAAAAAAAAAACACCTC
Organism: Saccopteryx bilineata; assembly: GCF_036850765.1. Lineage (NCBI taxonomy): Eukaryota > Metazoa > Chordata > Mammalia > Chiroptera > Emballonuridae > Saccopteryx > Saccopteryx bilineata. The sequence continues at coordinate 105,099,349 of NC_089490.1, forward strand.
TGGTAGAGTCTAGAGCAGGGGTAGTCAACCTTTTTATACCTACTGCCCACTTTTGTATCTCTGTTAGTAGTAAAATTTTCTAACCACCCACTGGTTCCATAGCAATGGTGATTTATAAAGTAGGGAAGTAACTTTACTTTATAAAATTTATAAAGCAGAGTTACAACAAGTTAAAGCATATAATAATAATTACTTACCAAGTACTTTATGTTGGATTTTCGCTTAGTTTGGCAGAATAAATCTTTATAAAACAACTTACTATAGTTAAATCTATCTTTTTATTTATACTTTGGTTGCTCCACTACCACCCACCATGAAAGCTGGCACGCCCACTAGTGGGCAGTAGGGACCAGGTTGACTACCACTGGTCTAGAGCCTGTAGTAATTCAGGGATTAGGAAGGGTGGTGGGTGTGGTTCCTCCCCTCAGCCCTAAGTGTCAGTCTGTCCAGACTTTTTTTTTTTTCTTCATTTTTCTGAAGCTGGAAACGGGGAGGGATAGTCAGACAGACTCCCGCATGCGCCCAACCGGGATCCACCTGGCACGCCCACCATGGGGCGACGCTCTGCCCACCAGGAGGCGATGCTCTGCCCATCCTGGGCATCGCCATATTGCGACCAGAGCCACTCTAGTGCCTGAGGCAGAGGCCACAGAGCCATCCCCAGCGCCCGGGCCATCTTTGCTCCAATGGAGCCTCGGCTGCGGGAGGGGAAGAGAGAGACAGAGAGGAAAGCGCAGCGGAGGGGTGGAGAAGCAAATGGGCGCTTCTCCTGTGTGCCCTGGCCGGGAATCGAACCCGGGTCCTCCGCACGCTAGGCCGACGCTCTACCGCTGAGCCAACTGGCCAGGGCTGTCCAAACTTTTTTCACAGACCTCAGTAGGGTATGGCCTCAGGAGTTGAGTCTGGTAGGTGTGGCTTCTGAGACCCAGAGGTCTTCCCATAGGCCAGAGAGTTTCTATTGAGTCTCCCATGGGGCAGAAGCACCAGTCATAGACTTGGGAGCATGGGGGTTAGGGGAGAGCTCCGGCCTCAACACCAGAAAACTGAGTCATTGACGGGTTCCCTGCTTCCTGGCTGACTTCTCAGAACAGCCAGATCTCCATGAGGTGGGCAAGACGAATTCCCGAGGGACTGCTCTATCCAAGAAAGATGGCAACTGCAGTATTAGAGAATGACTAAGCACAGGGGTTCCAGTGGCTGTCCCCCACAGTGTCTCTCCATGGGCCTCCAACTTTATACTCTCCTCATGCAACTCTAGTCCTCTCAGCCCTCCCCCACCAGAGCCCCGGGTAAGTAGCCATGAACAAAATTTTCTGTGCTGGCCCTTTAAGATGGAGCCTACATCTCCAAGAGCTCCTGTCTCTTTCTCACAGACAGAAACCCAGCTCTTTTCACTGCCAAATGCTGTGTGGGTACCTCTTCTAGGCTCTGGGGCTCTAGGCTGGGGCTCTGGGCCTGGGGCTTAGGTCCCTCCCCTCTCAGGGTGAACCTCCCCACAGTGAGAGTCCCTCCAGATCCTCAGCCACCACTCGCACATGGAAGCAGGGCAGCCCTTTTCACGTCTCCGCCCTTCCTACCAGTCTCAGTGTGGCTTCTTCTGTGATCCTTGGTTATAGACTCCTCTTCATTTAATCCAAAGTTGTTTTTTCAAGATGAGTGTTCTTAAATTAAGTTGTAATCCAGTTTGGTGCTGGGAGGTAGCAGCAGTTGGAATGTCCACGTACACCATCGCCATCTTGGAATACAGAATCTTATTTGTCTTTCTTTTTTTTTATTAATAAATAAATTTTTATTTTAATGGGGTGACATCAATAAATCAGGGTACATATATTCAAAGAAAACATGTCCAGGTTATCTTGTCATTCAATTCTGTTGCATAGAATCTTATTTGTCTTTCTTTATCTATCTCATTTCACTTAGCATAATGCCCTCAAGGTTTATCCATGTTGTCACAAATGGCAAGATTTCATTTCTTTTTATGGTTGAATAATATCCCATTGTGTGCATGTCTGTGTGTATATGTGCTATCACATTTTTTTTATTCATACATCTGTCAGTGGACACTTAGGTTGTTTCCATATCTTGACAATTGTAAATAAAACTGCAGTGAACATGAGCATGCACATAACTTTTCAAGTTAGTGTTTTGTTTTCTTCAGATAAATACCCAGAAGTGGAATTGCTGTATCATATAGTTCTAATTTTTTATATAAAAAATTTTTCATAGTGGCTGCCCCAGTTTACATTCTCATCAGCAGAGCTCATCCTCACCAACACTTATTATTTCTTGTCTTTTTAATGATAGCCATTCTAACTGGTGTGGGGTAATCTATCACTGTGGGTTTGATTTGCATTTTCCTGATGATTAGTGTTGTTGAACATCTTTAGATGTGCCTGTTGGCTATCTCTGTGTCTTCTTTGAAAAAATATCTATTCAGATCTTCTACCATATTTTATTCAGATTGCTCAGTGTTTTTGCTATGGAGTTGTGTGAGTTCTTTATACTTTTTATATTAATCCCTTATCAGAAATGATTTTCAAATATTTCTTTCTATTTAGTAGGTTGCTTTTTCATTTTGTTGATAGTTTCCTTTGCTGTGTAGAAGGTTTTTAGTTTGATGTTGTCACACTTGTTTATCTTGCTTTTGTTGCCACATAGGTACTATTATTAGTCCATCTTATAACAGATGCACAGAGAGGATGAATACTTTGCCCACATCACACAGAAGATAAATCACAGCGTGAGCTTCACAGCCAAACAGTCCAACTCCAGAGCTGCCCTCTTAGTCACCACCCTTGACCACACTTCCTATTTCTGTAGACTACTTGTTGATCACTTTCACTTAGCCTCACTTAAGGGAGACTGAGGCAGAAAAAGCTACTGTCTAGGAATTAATCCAGTCCAGGAGAGGTGATGACAACAGTACTAGGATTGCAGCCATGGACAAGTACTAACCATAGAAGAGCTCACTGCAGTCATTTGTCTCGCCAAGCATTTAGCAAACAATTGAATTCATTGTTGACTCACCTGAGTTGCCAGGTTGTATTTGAGAAAGAAAGAAAAATTCTCAGTATCTGTGTTAGTTTGCTAAGGCTACCATAACAAAGTGTCACTAACTGGGTGGCATTGAACAACAAAACTGTACTGAATCACATGTCTGAAGGCTAGAAGTTCAAGGTCAAGGTATCAGCGAGTTTGGTTCCTTGTAAGGGCCACAAAGTAAAACTGTCCCATGCCTCTCTCCCAGCTCTGGTGGTTTGCTGGCCATCTTTGGTGTTCCTTGGCTTATACATGTGTCACCATGGTCTCTGTCTTCATGTCCACATGGCTTTCTCCCTTTGTGCATGTCTGTGTCCAAATCTCTCCTTTTTCATGAGGACACCAGTCATGTTGGATTAGGGACTGGCCCTACTCCGGTCTGACCTCATTTAAACTGAACTAATTACATAATAACAAACCTGTTTCCAAATAAGGTCACAATCTGAGGTACTGGTTGTTCATGTAGAAGTGGCACCTTACTCTGAATCCACCTGCTCAGAGGCAATGCATATCTTAAATTACATAAAGTGCCTTCTAGCCTTGCAGTGGGCCTGGGCACGAATCTCCACCAAGTGGATGCCTCATGGCTCACATCATCTTTCCCTCTTAGATGGTAGGTTCAATTTTTCCAATGTGATGCTCTTTACAGGCTAAGTTCTCTGAGACTCTCCATATGGCCCTTCTGGGATAATAAATTCAAAATGAAGTCACCAAGAAACTATCAGATTGAGAAATTTATTGTGGAATGTGGACAGCCAATGGCTCTGGAATCTGAAATTTAACAAACAAAAGACATCAATATTGTTCTCTAGGAAGGCCAAACAGCTATGGTTTCCGTAGTTCATTTGTCAGCACCACGGGAGGGCATGACACGGAAGGCAGTTGTTTTCCAGGCCCCCCTTTAACTCTGTTCCTGGGATTACAGAATGAGTGTGAGTGCAAGAAAGGCTTCCGAGGCAATGGGATTGAATGCGAACCCATAACTTCATGCTTGGAACAAACTGGGAAATGCCACCCACTGGTGAGTTTCTTGATTTCTTTTATACTTACTAAAACAATGACTTGAGGAAGAAAGTTAAGTTATTTCTTATCTGAGCGTAGACATGGGAATAAAATCTCTCTTATTCCTGAAGGGTGTCTCTAAACAGAATGGAAGTAGTTACTGTAACTTTGATTCCATTCCAAAGCTTGAAAGAACCAACGTATGATTGCCAGGTAAAATATAGAACTCCCAGTTAAATCTCAATTTCAGATACACACTGAGTCTTTTTCCAGCACAGGTATGCCTCCACATATTGCATGAGACAGACTTATACTGAAGCACATTTGCTTATCTGAAATTCAGGTTAGCGGTGTGTCCTGTGTGTTTACTTGCTCTATCTGGCAGGAATGGAAAAACCTCAACGGTGATTAAGTAAGAGCTGTGCCGCACATGCAGACCGGAGCCTCTCACTGTGACAGAGGAGGGTCTGCAGGTTACTTCCACCATCTTTCAATCCCAAATCTGCAGTTCTCACCTTAGATGGAGCCCAATATCTTGTGGATGTAACTCATCTAACTCTTTAGTTAGGAAATCAGCCATTACTTTTTTTCATCCTCATTTTATCAGGCAACGTGCGAGTTTACCTCTGGCGTCTGGAGCTGTGTTTGTCAAGAGGGCTATGAAGGGGACGGCTCTCTGTGCTACGGGAATGCAGCAGTGGTAAGTCCTCTGAGATGAACTCTAGTACAGAGTGTTGGAGGCAGGACTTCTTTGAAAATGGTCTCAGCTTGGATGCCTTTAAAATGCTGTACAAGCCAAGTGCTCCAGGAGGTTTTATGCGAAGCAAGCTGCTTCTCCCAGATGGTGTATATGCCTCATGGGGCATGTGCTCTCTACAGGCTGAAGGGAGCTAACGTTTATTTGGCCCTTGCTGTGTACCAGGCAGTCCTGGCTTCCTTTCCTTGCCATTCTACCTCTTTCCATTCCCAAACTTCCCAAATGGACACTGTCTTCTGCTGAGCTATGTGTGTGCTCCTGTCTGGGTTGTGTGCCCCCTATTGGTCCCCAGAGCACCCTGTGCTTTACCATGTCCGATGTGTGTGTGTGTGTGTGTGTGTGTGTGTGTGTGTGTGTGTGGCGTGCGCACGCACGTCCACACCTCTTTTTTACGAATTCTAAAAAGCATAACTCAAAAAATGTAACATAAAAATGTTTTTTAATGTCAGAATAAGTTTAATTTTGTCATATTTATTTGGTTTAATTACAATAAAAGCACGCTTGGACTTTATATATATATTTTTTAATATTTGACTTAATTATTATAACATATTTCTCAGAAATTTGTATATAGTGCTCCTATACTTATTTGTAGGATTTTAAATGCACCCCAACTTCAAAAAGTTTGAGAACCACTGGATTAGACACTTGAGTTTTCAGAGCAGTCCAGTGGCTTGCTCAAGGTCACACAGCTAGTAAATGGCAAACTCAAGAAAAGGGCCAGGTCTTTTTTGACTCAAAGTCCAGAACTTTCTTTACTCTATCATGTTCAAATGTCACAGATCTGCTGGCACTGTTGAGTGTCTGTTCTTTCCCTTCCCCAGAATGACTGTAAGGTGTATAACAGCAGAAGCCATCATTTCCCTTTTTCATCTCATATCCTCCCTGCATTCTAACCTGGTACCAATTGTGATGATTCAATATATATGTTCATTAATAAATCCCATAAGATAAATTCAAAATAAATATCTCCTGCATGCCAGCCTGTATTCCAGGGGTCGGGAACCTATGGCTTGCAAGCCAGATGTGGCTCTTTTGATGGCTGCATCTGGCTCACAGACAAATCTTTAATAAAAATAATAATAACGTTAAAAATATAAAACAGGCCCTGGCCGGTTGGTTCAGTGGTAGAGTGTCGGCCTGGCGTGCGGAAGTCCCAGGTTCGATTCCCGGCCAGGGCACACAGGAGAGGCGCCCATCTGCTTCTCCACCCCTCCCCCTCTCCTTCCTCTCTGTCTCTCTCTTCCCCTCCCGCTCCATTGGAGCAAAAGATGGCCCAGGTGCTGGGGATGGCTCCTTGGCCTCTGCCTCAGGTGCTAGAGTGGCTCTGGTCGCGACAGAGTGACGCCCCGGATGGGCAGAGCATCGCCCTCTGGTGGGCGTACTGGGTGGATCCCAGTCGGGCGCATGCGGGAGTCTGTCTGACTGCCTCCCCATTTCCAGCTTCAGAAAAAGACTATATATATATATATATATATATATATATATATATATATATATATAGTCTCATGTATTACAATCCATTCATTTCCTACCATTTCCTACCACTCATGTTCATGGTTGTGGGTGGCTGGAGCCAATCACAGCTGTCCTCTGAGACAACACCAAATTTTTATTGGATAATGTGTACATGGGTCGTTGTATGGCTCTCGGGGAATTAAATTTTAAAATATGTGGTGTTCATGGCTCTCTCAGCCAAAAAGTTTCCCGACTGCTGCTGTATTCTGAGCACTTTAAAAATATCAATTTCTCCAATTCACGCATCAACCCTTTGAGTTGGCTCTTTTTTATCCTCATTTTACAGATGAGAAAATTGAGGCCCTGAAACATTAAGTCACTTGTCTAAGGAATTTCAGCTCCATGTTTTAAGCCACTACTCAACATTGGTTCAGAAAGGAGGGGTCTTTACTGAGCTGTGTGACGCCCCCCTAAGGGTTGGGTAGCCATATTCTTACAACCTGAATTCTGTTTTGAAAGATCTTCAGGTTGTCATTCCATTTGAAGTTTTGGGAATTACTCCTTTACCTCAAATACGGAGGACAATTGAGCCACTGAGCCTGAAAGAATTGAGCAGTTCTGGCAACATGGAAATTCAGCTAGTAGGGATAGCTATTGATGTCAGAGCAAGGAAGCTGGCAGGGAAATGAGTCTGGCCCAGGAAGGCCAAGTGCAGGCTATCAGAAATGTGCTGTGATTCTGCTTCTCATTGTCCCTTGTCTCATGTTCTCTTTCATGTCTCCCTCATTCCCTTGCACGACCTGAATAAGGAACTGTCATTTCTCTCTGCGGCAGCTATATTTAACCAGTGGATAAATGTGAGTACCTTTGTTGGAATTTAAGATGGAGATGTATATAATTTTAGAAATTTGGAATGCATGTAATGGAAAATTAAAAATGCCACTGGGAAGAGGAGGGAGGGTCATTGTCTAGAGCAGAGATTTCCACCCTGATTGTGCTATAGAATCACATAGGACACATTTTTTAAATAGCCATACCTAGGTACTCAGCCCAGACACTGATTTGATTGGCCAGAAGTTTACCCCTGGTGCCAGTGTATTCTGAAAGCTTCCCAGGTGGTTTTAACATGAAACCAGAGCTAAGGACTTCTGGTCTGGGGTAAGCTGGGGTGTTCAACTTTTTAACCAATTCAAACAGAAACGTATGGCTTCATAAATCACAGAGGTCTTTTTTATTTTAGGTCTTTTTTAAGAAGTCAACATAATTCATCACTATAACTCACCAAGTTAGAGCTGGGATTTATAGTTTCAATCTGGAAAATGTGTGTGCCTAGCTCTCAACCCAACATGCCTAGAGGAGCATTTCCCTCCCTCCTGGAATGTTCTATAACAGGGAACCCAGTCCCCATGCTACCTCATTGTCTGTTATCCTTGCCTAAGGGGACTAAAGTGACCAGCCCAGACAGCCATCACACACGTGGTTTATCCCCTTTAAATAGATAGGTAATACCTGGTCAGCACCCACTCCAGGACAGCTTCCTATTGCTTCTTTATATGGCCTCTCTGACCCCATCACATAGAAAAGCAGGGACTGAGAGTCCTATTGTGACCAACCCCATGCGCATAAACTTGCCCAGTGGTGGACTGGACCCAGTTTCCCTCAGCTCGTGAGAGCACACCTTTACCAACTCCACTGTCCTGTCGGTAGCTTGAATTCAGTCATGGTGGGAATATTTACCCCACAGAAATTAACAAACGCTGCAAACTAGGGCTGTTTGTTTGTTTTTTGTTTGTTTGTCCTGGAGAGCCAATGGTTAAACATAAGCACACCATTGCTTTTATCCACAACTACCTCTAGGTAAGAATGAAAAGTAGGTCAAGTTTGATTTTGGGCCAACGTCCAGTCTCTCTCCCATGCTGAAACTGTCCCTGTAATCTTTCCACCATCCTTTCGCAAAGGTCCCAAGGATTCTCACGGTTCTCTACATATACAATGCACAGATGTGCACATACATGCACAAACACATGCATGATCCTGCCAAGACTATTCTCTGACTCTTCACTTAGACTAAAGGATAATGACCAATAATGACTCAACATGTGAATTGATCCAGAAAATGTGCCTTTTGACAAAGCTCACACAAATAAATAAAAAGAAGGATTTAGAAAGTGGTTCCTAGGACTTGCTCAGGGCCCCTGAAATTAGATCAAAGGGAAATTGTCATCTCTGCCAAGCATGGAGTGAGCCCTGTTCTGTCCCCTCATATGAGTCAGGCCATTTTCTTTTCCTTCTGTGATTCAGAATGCTTCTCTGCATCCCATGCTGTCAGCTGCCTCAAACCTCACTGTCTTCGTGCCCTCCCAACAAGCTATTGAGGACATGGACCAAGATGAGAAAGCCTTTTGGTTGTCCAAGAGCAATATTCCAGCCCTGATAAAGTAGGTATTATGCATTTTATTCTTCATGATGTCTTGCTGGCATCAGTGTGAACAAGCTCCACAGAGGGAAGCCATGTCGTCTTTCAGATTCATGGTACTGAACATGTTTGCTACTCACCTCCTCCCAGGATGGCAATAGCTAACATTACTGATAGCCCTCTTTGTGCTAACTGCTTTGCACATAATGGTTAATCTTCCCAAGGACCCTGAGATAAGCATTATAATTATTCCCATTTTACAGATGTTGAAACTGAGGCACAGGTGATTAAGTAGCTCACCGAAGGGTTCCATGGCTGATCATTGCAGGGAGCAATTTTGAATCTGCCAGTCTGGCTCCAGAACCATTAAATGGCTCAGTGACATTGCCACATGCATTGACACTTCACTGTAGCCCTATGCACTGTCGTTTTAGATACCACACACTGCTAGACACGTATGCGGTGGCAGACCTGCAGACCCTGTCGTCTTCTGATATGCTGGCAACGTCTTTGCAGGGCAACTTCCTTCACCTGGCAAAGGCAGATGGGGTAAGAGAGCACTGTGGTTTGTCTGGTTAGTAGAAACATATCAATTATGTTCATACTATACTTTTAAAATGTTTGTGTTGTGACCTGTGGTGGCGCAGTGGATAAAGCATCAACTTGGAAACGCTGAGGTTGCTGGTTCAAAACCCTGGGCTTGCCTGGTCAAGGCACATATGGGAGTTGATGCTTTCTTCTCCTCACCCCTTCTCTCTCTCTCTCTCCCCCCCCCATAATGAATAAATAAAATCTTTTTAAAAAATAAAAAATAAAATGTTTGTGTTGTGGAAATCTCCAAACATGAGCAAAAATAGACCAAAAATAGAACCTCTAACGTCCATGTAAGCATCACCCAGCTTATATTGATCACCTAGCTATAATGATCATCAGCATATATTGATACACACACACACACACACACACACACACACACACAAACACATACACTTATCTTATAAAATGTGACCCTCTGCCCACTGGTTAGGCACAAGGTACTTTGTAGAAAGACCACAGACTGATCCAGGTCAACTCTCAATTCTTCTAAGCGAAGTTTATGCAATTCCACCACTCTGATTTTCATGCATGGTTAGCCCAGAACTTGTGACTATAACCTACTGACTGAGCTAGTATAGGTTCCTAAAATTTAATACTAAGTTAGGATCAGTCAGTCAACAAATTTATTGAACACCTGCTATGCTCTGGGAACTGATCAAAGTGCTGGTGGCAGGGCAGTGCCAGGGAAGACCAAGCCCTGTAGATGCTCCCCTTCCAGCAAACGCTGCCATGTGTCAAGGATTGGGTTTAGTCTTGCCCCAGGAAGTCTAGCTGCCCTGCCACGCGTGGCAGCGTCTTAAACTCTTTCTATGAATCTCACAAGATGAGAATGAAGATGCTACTGGAGAATGAGAACTGCTACATCAGTAGACCATGGGGAACAGTCAAAATGTTTCAGAATTACTGCACTAAAGCATGTCTACCTTCCAACATAGTGTGAGCACTGTGAAAAGGCTCTCTGACCAGTATTACCTAAATGGTTGTGCTTCACCAGATAATTCCTTATAGAAAGCAGAAAAGAGTGACAAAGGGTCTCATGGACTCTCTACTTTTATCATTATTATTATTATTATTATTATTATTTGCTGCAGACCAACATGGCTAGTAATTGTCCAGGTCCTGAGTGAGAATGGTGTGGAATGAAGAAATAAACTTAGAAAAAAGGATGGGATGGGGAGGTCTCTTTGCAGCATTTAGCTTGCAAGAGCAAGTCTCCACCCCCAAACCATTTTATTTATAGGGCAGAGTAAAGTTATTAGCAAATCAAAGAGATCTCTGATACAAAGTCACATTTCCAAGGCAACCCAAGAATTCTCCCAAGTGCAGAAAACCCTCCACACTTCATAACTGAAATCAACCAACATCAGAACAAACAGAGGGTGAGAAGAAGGGCATGGAAATTTCTCCTTGCAACTTAATCAAGCAAGTGAGGTGGGGGAATGGGACGAGTACAAATAGCTTCACAGCCAATATGGAGGTGTGGGGAAAGAGCTTAACCTTTGGCTAAGCCTTAAACTGCAAAGGCTTTGCCAGCTTGCAGTCTCCCACAATTATTATGCATTATATACATATATCAGATAATGGGGTTATTTCCTACCACTGTGCTAAATCACTGATTCTCTTAGCAAGCATTAAGTGAACACCCAGCCTGGGCATGCTTATCACAAGTTCTATAGATTCAAAGATAAATCAATCAATAGCTCTAGTCGAGAGGAGCTAACCATCAAAGACACATTTTTAATGAGTTTATTCCTATGTCTGATGTAAATGTGTCCCTTTAACCAAAAAAGATGTGCAAGGTAGCCAAGAATGTTTTCTTCAGGGCCTCTGCTGGTGTGACTTTGGAGCTGCTGAAGGTGACACAAGTCCCTTCTGCACCCAAAGTGCCGGGGAGGATTTTAAATAAAGGGTCCTGGTGGGGAGATGAGGAGAGGACTCTGGAGAAAACAGAGTGTGGAGCCCATTGTCATGGTTGGCTGGTGGGCTAGGTGGGTGAGTAGGCTGGGTCTTACTTAGCTCCATTCCCCTTGTAATTATTATTCTCGAACAATAGTTGGATCCCAACCAGGAAAGTCAGTTATTGTCTGTATGAATTTGCTAGAGCTGCTATAGCAAAAAACCACAAACTGGGCGGCACCAACAACACAACTTTGTGTCTCACATTTCTGGAGGCAGAAAGTCCAAATCAAGGGGTGGTTGGAACTGGTTCCTTCTGAGGGCTGTGGAAGGAGCTGTCCCAGGCTGTCTTGTAGATGACTGTCCTCGTGTTCACATGGCATTCTTCCCCCGTATAGCTATGTCCTAATTTCCTCTTCTTATAAGGACAGCAGCCAATTAGATTAGGGTCCATTCTGATTACCTCATTTTAACTTGATTACCTCTATAAAACTCTTACCTCCAAAGAAGATCACAGTCTGACATACTGGAGGTTAGGACTTCAACGTATGAATTTGGGGGAGAGAGGAAAGACAGTTCAACCTGCAACATTACCTATAGTGTTTTTCAAACAGCAGGGTCACTTTAGTGATGTAGCCACCACTTTTTGAATGAAATAGAATGGAGTGGAATAAGATCAATTATCAACTGCCTTCCACATTGTAAAGCACTGTTTCATTTTGATTGTGTGAGTCTGGTTGTGTGTTTGTGTGATATGTAATGGGTCACAACTTAAAGATATTTTTATCTGTGAGTCATGGTCCAACAGGATGAAGCTCAGTGTTTCTCAGAAAGTGGAGACCCAGAAATAACATTGATCCCTAGGTGTACTCCATGGAGACTCACCTTCCCACTGTGGTTTGCATTTACAGAACATCACAATTGAAGGAGCGTCCATTGTTGACGGTGACAATGCAGCCACAAACGGAGTGATCCACATCATCAACAAGGTACAAATGTTCATCCTCCTACGCAGGCAGCTTCTCTTCTTTCATTTATCCTCCTGGATGGTATCTAGGAGGGTGGGGGAGGAGTAAATACTTAGCCTGAATATAAAAGTAACCTGCATTGTATTTCATGACTTTTATTTTAAAACCGAATGAGGCTTTACTCATTCAGTCAGACTCAGTTACTATCTAGTCAGCTCACAGTCTGCAGTGGAGCCTACATAACGTGTGGCCACATAGAGCATACTTCTTATTTATAGGAACATTTTACAAGGCACACAAGAACCTTGGTGCTGGGAGGTTCATCCATCCAGATGGGATAGAATCAAGACCTGGAGGAGAGGCCAGTGCTTATGTATCACTTTTGCAGTCCCTTCTGTGTCATTGTACCCTAAAACAATGGGGTGGGGAAAGCCCTAGAGAAAAAAGTGGAAAAGATTAGAACAGGCATTGTGAAATTCTCATTTTCTTCTCAGATGCAATTCAGTTGTGCTCAAAGGTATGAAATAGAAGATAAAGTATAATGTGAAATTGAAGCCATCCTATAATTGTTGGTTACTATACTAGGATCTTTATTTAAAATTAAAGTTAGAATTTAAGGTATTTTGGGAACTTTTGAAAGGTGGAAGATTAGAAAAGACAACTAACTGCATATTAACTAAAATTATTCTCATGTGGCACTTCTATACTTACTTTTTTTAGTTTAAGCTAGAAAAAAGGTCAGCTATTTCCATTCAGGAAAGAGATGCTCTTTGTAAGGCTCCTGGGTACCTTATTTTGCAAAGAACTTGCAATTCTCTTGTATTATGCAGAGATTAAAAAACACAACTTTTTTTTTTAGCAAGTTATTTACCACTTTTAGGAGGCTAAGTTTATGGCTTCATATTATGCAAAGTACCATTACTTTGCAAGGGTATTTTTCTTTTCTAATCCTGGCTTTCTAGAGCAGGCGTCCCCAAACTACTGTTGGCCACAGGCTGCATGCGGCCCCCTGAGGCCATTTATCTGGCCCCCACTGCACTTCTGGAAGGGGCACCTCTTTCATTGGTGGTCAGTGAGAGGAGCACTGTATGTGGCGGCCCTCTAATGGTCTGAGGGACAGTGAACTGGCTCCCTGTGTAAAAAGTTTGGAGACCCCTGTATTCTAGAGTATATATATAAAATTACTTCCCCTTCTAATTTACACTTTTGATGGACATAACCTCATTGGTAGAATAGCACAACACCTCTACCAATCTCCTATACTGAGCATTATTATCAGGGGGGCTAGTCAAGTCCTCCTACTGACCTCCTCTGTGAAGCCTTCCCTGATCCTGCAGCTCATATCACCAAGGTTGACACAGTGTCAACCTTGTCACCGGGTAAGTTCTAGAGCCATATGGAGTCTGAGTTCAGGCACCTATTTAGCTGCGTGACCTCTGACAGGTTACATAGCCTCTGTGAGCCTCATTCTTCCCCTGTGAGAATTAAACAATACCCTCTCTTAACATGTGATGCCTAGTGGGGCCCTCAATAAATGCTGGTTTTAGTCCCTTCTTCCTCCTCTGAAGTGTCATGGGATTTCTTGGTCTAGAATTCATTTGGCCGAACTGTGCCTCCTTGTTATGGTAGTTGTTCTTTATGAAATACAATTGAACCCCGTATGATGGCCCGTCCTGGAGGGGCGGAGCTGCATCTTCTCTGTGTCCCTTGTCAGCCCCAGCACCTCGCCTTGTGTGCAATCATAATTGTAGTGATTGCAGCACACGAGATGCTAGACATCATGACAAGTATCATGCATCACAATGTCTCATTTGGTTCTGACAGCAACCCTGAGAAAGTAGGTGCTATTGTCCTCACTTTCCAAATCAGGTGGCTGAGAGGCCTCACGGTTAAGTACCTGGATTGAGGAGGAGTTTCGTGGGCACAGAAGATTCATGGATGCTTGTCCACCAGTTCCAGTTCTCTGCCTAGCCTCTGCATTGCACTACTCCCTAAGGACATTCTCCTACACCTGTTCATTGAACATTGTAGTCACCTCTGTCAGGGCCACATGAACAGCCATGCAGATTGCACCCTGCGTAAAGGTTCCTGGTGTAAATGTGGAGTGAGGCTGAAATTCAGCTACTTTGCTCCCCCAGCCATGCACCCCTGTTGGTATTGCAAACTATCAGAGGAAAAGATACCTTTTTAAAATTGACAGAGGCACTCTAAAAACTGGCAGTAGCCCTGAAAATTGCATATTGTTATGTGACATGAACCCATGTATGGAACAGTAGCAAGTCCTACCAATACCTGCTAACAGAATTTTGGGGCTTTCTTTCCCAGGTTCTGATTCCCCAAAGAGGTCTAACTGGATCCTTACCAAACCTGCTCACCCGGCTGGACCAGATGCCTGACTACTCCATATTCCGGGGCTACATCATTGCAAGTACCACGTTCTCTGCATGACCCCCTTGTTCAGGTCCCCCAGGAATGGAAACCCCTGACGCACTCTTGTCTCTTTCCATCACAGCAATATAACCTGGTGAATGCCATCGAGGCTTCTGATGCATATACAGTGTTTGCACCAAACAACGACGCCATTGAGAACTACATCCGGGAAAAGAAGGTCACAACTCTAGTAGGTATCGGTAACAATAACCAGGAAAATAATTTTCTGGGAATTCAGACACTTAACATTTTACAGTTCATCAATCATGTGTCATCTCACTCTTCCACCAAAACTTGCTTTCCATACCCAGATATTTAACATAAAGCCACGAGGAGTTGCTCTACTACCCAACCTCTCCCACATACATCCCAGAGCTGCCTACGTGCCGTATTTAGTTTCTACTCCTGGAAGCACATACTTGGGCCCATTTGCACAAGGAACCTGATGTGTGTCCACAGGATACAAGCGTTCACTGGTCCCAAGCTAACAGTGGGAGTGCAGGGGTCTCAGGGCAGTGACAGCCCTCCTCACTCCTCTGTGGGTCAGAGAGCCTGCCAGCAGACCCTGACATGAGATTGCTCAGGCCTGAGTGAGACCCCAGTCCCACAGGTCACCCTCTCAGCAGGGGACAAAGATTAAGCTCTTTAACATATCCCTTCAAACCTCCTTTCATGATTCCCAAAGTGAAAGTTAGCCTGGGGTGTAGGGACTCACTCTTCACAGCAGTTTTTTCCAAAGAAGTCATCTTTAAAATCCTTCCACAACCTCTCATACCCTCAGCGTGGGTTTTAGGATCGCCTAATGAGTTCTCGACCACCCCACGAGGAAAATTTGCATGTTCTCACAGGTGATCTGTCTCAGGCTTAGTATTGAGTGTCTATTGTGCCCTGACGCCTCAGTCAAAACCTCTGGCTCAACAAGCTGTTGCTCCTATAATGCCCATGGGTGCCCGATAATTTGGAGCAGCCTGGTAAGTGACTGGGGACTGGCTGGCCTGAGAGTTGACTTTCTGTGTGTTGTCCAGGAGGAGGACATACTCAGGTATCACGTGGTCTTGGAAGAGACACTACTGAAGAATGACCTGCACAACGGCATGCACCGGGAGACCATGCTGGGCTTCTCCTACCTCCTTGGCTTCTTTCTCCGCAATGGCCAGGTGCAGTCCTTCCCCCATCCCTAAACCCAGGAATGGGCGTCATGGCTCCTGTCATCCATCATCACTTCCAGGCTGGAATAATCTCACCGGGGTTTCCTTAGCCCTATCAACAAAAAATGTTGTCTGTGTTTCACCATAAAGTGATGACCGAGCCAGGCTGTCAAGCTCCCACTCACTCTCCCTGTCACTGGCCTTCAGAAAACTAGTGTGGCTCTACTAATCACTAATTACAGTGTGGCTCTACTAATCACAGTATTTGAATCCCAGAAGTCACAGGTGCTCTTCAGTATTTATTCCTATCAAACCCAGCAGACAGTCCCCAAGCAGTCTCCTGTATGGAAGGGAACCTGCTAGCAAAACCTTACTCCCAGGAATTGTATAGTGGCCTTTAGGCCATAAGGGGCCTAATGACATAAGTAGGCTACTGCAGCCGGATGAATTAACATATCACTGCTTGACCGTAGGGGCTACAGTCCTGGGACCAACTGACCTCCACATGGGCATTCCAGTATTTATCTCATACAACCCCTAAGTATTTAAGTGTTGAGAATTCATTTTAAAAAAGAATTAGTGAAACTAAATAGTCACTACATTTCAAATATAAAATTTTATTCACATATTTTAAACATCAAGTAAGAAGATCAATCTATAAAAATCCAACAAGAAATTCACAATGTTACTCAAGTATAGCTTCTCCTAAGAAAACATAATAAAAAACAAATTATTAGGACAAACTACGTACTACACTAAAATAAAGAAAGTTTAATCACAGAAACTTTTAATCAATAATATTATTCGGTTCTTTTTATTAATTTTATTTTTTTTTTTTATTTTATTTATCGTGTTTACATAGATTCTAGTGTTGCCCGATTGCATCCCACCTCCCCTGTATTCCCCTCAACATCTTCCTTGTCCTCCTCCCAACAGCTCCCTCCCCCCTTCCCTTCAGGTTTAATTCTGTTCCTCAGTTCACATTGTTCCTTGGATTCCTCAAATGAGTGAGCTAATATGATATTTTTCTTTTTCTGCCTGGCTTATTTCACTTAACATAATAGTTTCCAGGTCCATCCATGCTGTTGCAAAAGGTAATATTTCCTTCTTTTTCATGGCCCCATAAGTATTCCATTGTATATATGTATCAATGCTTTTTAATCCACTCGTCCACTGACGGACACTTGGGCTGTTTCCAGATCTTGGCTATTGTGAACAATGCTGCGATAAACATGGGGGTGCATTTCTTTTTTTCAATCAGTGATATGGTGTTCTTGGGATATATTCTTAAAACTGGGATGGCTGGGTCAAAAGGCAGTTTGATTTTTAATTTTTTGAGGAATCTCCATACTGTTTTCCACAGTGGCTGCACCAGTCGCGCAGTGCAGGAGGGTTCCTTTTTCTCCACATCCTTGCCAGCACTTATTCTGTGTTGTTTTGTTGATGAGCATCATTCTGACTGGTGTGAGGTGATATCTCATTGTAGTTTTAATTTGCATTTCTCTAATGATTAGTGATGCTGAACATTCCTTCATCTGCCTGTTGTCCATCTTTATGTCCTCTTTGGAGAAGTGTCTCTTCATTTCTTTTGCCCATTTTTTGATTGGATTGTTTGTCTTCCTGGTGTTGAGTTTTACAGTACTTTATAAATTTTGGTTATTAACTCCTTATGAGACATATTGTCAAATATGTTCTCCCATTGTGTGGATTGTCTTTTTATTTTGTTCATATTGTCTTTAGCTGTGCAAAAGCTTTTCATTTGATATAGTCCCATTTGTTCATCCTGTCCTTTATTTCACTTGCCTGTGGAGGTAAATCAGCAAATATATTGCTGCAAGAGATATATATTACTGCCTATGTCTTCTAAGATGCTTATGGTTTCATTACTTACATTTAAGTCTTTTATCCATTTTGAGTTTATTTTTGTGAATGGTGTAAGTTGGTAGTCTAATTTCATTTTTTTGCGGGTAGCTGTCCAATTTTCCCAACACCATTTGTTAAAGAGACTGTCTTTACTCCATTGTATGCTCTTACCTCCTTTGTCAAATATCAATCGTTCATAAAGTTGTGGGTTTATTTCTGGTTTCTCTGTTCTGTTTCATTGATCTATATGCCTGTTCTTATGCCAGTACCAAGCTGTTTTGAGTGCAATGGCCTTGTAGTATAACTTGATATCAAGAAGTGTGATACCACCCACTTTATTCTTCTTTTTCAAGATTGCTGAGGCTATTTGTGTTCTTTTTTGGTCCATATAAATTTTTGGAATATGTGTTCTATATCTTTGAAGTTTATGTCATTGGTATTTTAATTGGTATTGTATTGAATTTATAAATTGCTTTGGGTAGTATAGACATTTTGATGATGTTTATTTTTCCTAACCATGAGCACAGTATATGCGTCCACTTGTGAGTATCTTCCTTGATTTCTTTTATCAATGTTTTATAATTTTTCGAGTACAAGTCTTTAACCTCCTTGGTTAAATTTACTCCTAGGTATTTTGTTGTTGTTGTTGTTGTTGTTGTTGTTGTAATAGTGAAGGGGATTGTTTTTTAATTTCTCTTTCTGACAGTTCATTGTTGGTGTATAAAAATGCCTCTGATTACTGTGTATTAATTTTATACCCTGACACCTTGCTGAATTCATTTATCAGGTCCAGTAGTTTTTTGACTGAGACTTTAGCGTTTTCTATATACAGTATCATATCATCTGAAAATAATGATAGTTTTATTTCTTCTTTTCCAATTTGGATGCCTTTATTTCTTCTTCTTGTCTGATTGCTGTAGCTGGGACTTCCAGTATTATGTTGAATAAGAGTGGTGAAAGGGGGCACCCCTGTCTTGTTCCTGATCTTAGGGGGATGCTTTTAATTTTTACCCATTAATGATGATGTTGGCTGTGGGTTTTTCATAGATGGCCTTTATCATGTTGAGGTATGTTCCCTGTATTTCCACTTTGCTGAGAGTTTTGATCATAAATGGGTGCTGGATTTTATCAAATGCTTTTTCTGCATCTATTGAAATTATCATGTGGTTTTTCTCCTTTCTTTTGTTTATGTGATGAATCACATTGATTGATTTGCAAATATTGTACCATCCTTGCCTCCCAAGAATAAATCCCACTTGATCATGATGTGTGATATTTTTCATGTATTGCTGGATTCGGTTTGCTAATATTTTGTTGAGGATTTTAGCATCTAAATTCATCAGGGAAATTGGCCTATAATTTTCTTTCTTTGTGTTGTCTTTGCCTGGTTTTGGAATCAGAATTATGCTCGCCTCACAAACGGAGCTTGGAAGTCTTCCTTCCTCTTGAATTTTTTGAAATAGCTTGAGAAGGATAGGAGTTAACTTCTTCTTTGAATCTTTGGTAGAATTCACCAGTGAAGCCATCTGGCCTAGGGCTTTTGTTTGTTGGTAGTGTTTTGATAACTGTTTCTATCTCATTTGGTGTAATAGGTCTCTTTAGGTTTTCTGATTCTTCCAGATTGATTTTTGAAAGATTATATGTTTCAAGGAATTTGTTCATTTCACCTATGTTGTTTAATTTTTTGGCATACTTTCTTCATAGTATTTTCTTACAGTAATTTGTATTTCTGTTGTGTCAGTTCTTATTTCTCCACTCTCATGTCTAATTTTATTTATTTGAGTCCTCTTTCTTTTTTTCTTGGTGAGACTACTTAAAGGTTCATCGATCTTGTTTACTCTTTCAAAGAACCAGCTCTTGGTTTCATTGATCCTCTGTATTGTTTTTTATTCTCTGTGTCATTTACTTCTGCTCTGATCTTTATAATTTTCTTCCTTCTACTACCTCTGGGCTTTACTTGCTGTTCTTTTTCTAGTTCTTTTAGATGCAGGGTTACGTTGTTTATTTGAACTTTTTCTAGTTTTTTAAGGTATGCCTGTGGTGCTATGAACTTCCCTTTCAGTACTGCTTTTGCTGTGTCCCATAAATTTTGAGTAGTTCTATGCTCATTATCATTCATTTCTAGGAATTTTTAAATTTCTTCTTTGATCTCATTGTTAACCCATTCATTATTTAATATCATGCTATTTAGTTTCCATGTGTTTGAGTATTTTTCAGTTTTTCTGTTGTGGTTGATTTCTAGTTTCATGCCATTGTGATCAGAGAAAGTGCTTGATATGATTTCAATCTTCTTAAATTTGTTGAGACTGCTTTTGTGCCCTAACATGTGATCTATTGTAGAGAATGTACCATGAGCACTTGAAAAGAATCTATATTCTGCTGCTTTAGGATGAAAGGTTCTGAAGATATCTATTAATATTAAATCCAGTTGATCTAGTGTGTCCTTTAAGTCTGCTGTTTCTTTGTTAATTTTCTTTCTTGAGGATCTATCTAGTGATGTTAGTGGGGTATTGAAATCCTCTACTATTATAGTATTGCTGTTGATCTCACCCTTTAAATCCATCAAAGTCTGCTTTATATATTTAGGTGCTCCTATATTAGGTGCGTAGATATTTATAACGGTTATATCTTCCTGTTGGATTTCTCCCTTTATCATTATGTAGTGACCTTCTTTATCTCTTACTATAGCCTTTGTGGTTTTTTTGTTTGTTTTTTTTATAAATAAATTTTTATTAATTTTAATGGGGTGACATCAATAAATCAGGGTACATATATTCAAAGAAAACATGTCCAGGATATCTTGTCATTCAATTATGTTGCATACCCATCACCCAAGGTCAGATTGTCCTCCGTCACCTTCTATCTAGTTTTCTTTGTGCCCCTCCCCCTCTCCCTTCTTCCCTCCCCCCACCCCCCATAACCACCACACTTTTGTCCGTGTCTGTTAGTCTTGTTTTTATGTCCCACCAATGTATGGAATCCTGCAGTTCTTGTTTTTTTCTGATTTACTTATTTCACTCCATATAATGTTATCAAGATCCCACCATTTTGTTGTAAATGATCCGATGTCATCATTTCTTATGACTGAATAGTATACCATGGTGTATATGTGCCCCATCTTCTTTATCTAGTCTTCTATTTTTTTTAACAGTGATTAAAGCCTTTAAGCAAACTCTTAGCCAATACAGCAAGAATTCATAAAAGAGTAGTCTCCTTAACATGTTCACCAAGTCCAAGTTGGCACCATCACCATGCCACATCCCTGAAAAATGCAACCCAACCCCAGTTCAGTCTGTTAGGAGCTGTCTCAAGGAGCAGGAGTCCAGGAAAAGTCCACATCCAGGAAAAGTCGCATGGCACTGGAATTGTTGTCACAATTCTATACTTTGCAGCTCATGTCCAAATCCCAATGACCGCTGCTTCTAGCTGATAATGATTCAGGTAGACTGGAAAAGCCATCTGCAGCATGTTATAACCTTTGTTTTAAAGTCTATTTTGTCTGATATAAGTATTGCTACCCCAGCTTTATTTTCATTTCCATTTGCATGAAATATTTTTTTTTTATCCTTTTATCTTCAGTCTATGTGCATCTTTTGTTTTAAAGTGTGTGTCTTGTAAACAGCATATGTATGGGTCCTGTTTTCTTATCCACGCAGCTACCCTATGTCTTTTGATCGAATCATTTAATCCATTTACATTTAAGGTTGTTATTGTTATGTAGTTGTTTATTGCCATTTTATTCTTTAAAACTCTATTCCTCTTTTGCTATATTTTGCTTTTTCCCCTTTGATCTGTTTAAAACAGGTCCCTTAGCATTTCTTGCAGCATTGGTTTGGTTGTAGTGAATTCCTTGAGGGTTTTTTTGTCTGGAAAGCATTTTATTTCTCCTTCAATTTTAAAGGATAGCCTTGCTAGATAAAGTAGTCTTGATTGTAGGCTCTTGTTCTGCATTACTTTGAATATTTCTTGCCATTCCCTCCTGGCCTCAAGTGTTTCTGTTGAGAAGTCGGATGTCATCCTTATGGGGGCTCCTTTGTAGGTGATAGTCTTTTTTTCTCTAGCAGCTTTTAATATTTTCTCTTTATCACTTAGCTTTGGTATTTTAATTATGATGTGTCTTGGTATAGATTTTTTTGATTTTCTCTTTAATGGAGTTCTCTGTGCTTCTGGAACTTGTCAGACATTTTCCTGCCTTAATTTAGGGAAGTTTTCAGCTATGATATGTTTGAAAAAAGTGTCTATCCCTTGTTCTTTCTCTTCTTCTTCAGGAACCCCTATTATGCTGATGTTATTTCTCTTCATGTTGTCACAGAGCTCTCTTAGAGTTTCCTCAGACTTTTTGAGTCACTTTTCTTTTTTCTTTCTTTTTTTTCTTTTTTTTTCTTTTTTTTTTTTGTATTTTTCCAAAGCTGGAAATGGGGAGAGACAGTCAGACAGACTCCCGCATGCGCCCGACTGGGATCCACCTGGCACGCCCACCAGGGGGCGACGCTCTGCCCACCAGGGGGCAATGCTCTGCCCCTCTGGGGCGTCGCTCTGTTGCGACCAGAGTCACTCTAGCACCTGGGGCGGTGGCCAAGGAGCCATCCCCAGCGCCCAGACCATCCCTGCTCCAATGGAGCCTCAGCTGCAGGAGGGGAAGAGAGAGACAGAGAGGAAGGAGAGGGGGAGAGGTGGAGAAGCAGATGGGTGCCTCTCCTGTGTGCCCTGGCCGGGAATTGAACCCAGGACCTCTGCACGCCAGGCCGATGCTCTACCACTGAGCCAACCAGCCAGGGCCTCTTTTCTTTTTTCTGCTCTGCTTCTGTGCCTTTGTTTATCTTGTCCTCTAACTTGCTGATTTGATTCTCAGCTTCTTCCATCCTGCTTTTAATTCCTTCCATTTTGTTCTTCATTTCTGATATTGTATTTGTCATTTCTGACTGATTCTTTTTTATTATTTCAATGTCCATTTTTATATTTGCTATCTCTTTGTTTAGGTGTTCATAATGACCATCTATTGTTGTTCTAAGATCTTTGAGCATCCTAACTATCATTATTTTAAACTCTGCATCTGGTAATTTGGTTGTATCTGACTCATTCATGTCCTTTTCTGGGGATTTCTCTTGATTCATTTGTGTTGCATTTCTCTGCCTTCTCATTTTGTCTGTATAAAAAAAGGTTTTGGCCACTAGAGTCCACTGGGTGTGGCCTCTGTGTTCCCTAGGTGTGGTCTGTATGCAGGTCCACCACCCCCTCTGCTGCTGCTGCCTACGGCATTTGGGTATGGGCATTGCTGGTGCCAGCCTACTGGGACTGTTGCTGGGGTTTCTGCCTCTCCTTCATGGGAGGGGCTGTGATCACATGCTCGGGTGTACAAGCCTTGGTGGCCTCGGCCTTCACCCTGCCCCTGTGGATGGTGGTATGCACCGTGCCCGGGCTGCAAGCCTTGGCCCTGAGGGCTGGGGTGAGCACCTTTGCTCAGCTGTGGGTCTCTGCCTGATTCCAGGCTTTTGCCCCACCCCTGCAGGAGGAGCTGGCTCCTTGGAGAGCTCTAAGCCTTGGCTCCACAGACCAGGCTGGGCTGTGTGCCCACTCTCAGTCGCAGGACTCTGCCTGTTCTGGGCTTTCACTCCACCCTTGTGGGAGGAGCCAGCTCCTGCATCAGGTCACAAGTCCCGGTTCTCCAGGCAGGCGGGGCAAGGCGAGGCTGTGCTCCTGCGCCCTTGCTGAAGGGTGGGTCTCCGCCCCTTCCAGGGCTTTTGCCCTTCCCCTGCAGGCTGGATTGCAGGTGGCCTGCATCTGGGTTTGACCATTTTCACGCGTCCCCTCCTCCTCAGCCAGGCAAGACTGAGCTCACACCTGGGCCTCAGCTGTGGCTAGCCAGCTTCCACCCTTGCCTACAGAACTGTGCTTCCACCTCTCGCCGCCGCCGCCCACCCTCCCACGAGCCCTCAGCTGTGTGGGTGGGGGCACTGCAGCTCAGACTCTAACACTCACTACTGTAGTCCCAAAAGATCCCTTTTTCTAAGCGACTCTGCTCTAAGTATCACGGGAGAGCTTGTTTGGCTGGTGTCCTGCTTCCCTTTGCTGGTATTGCTGTTTCCAGGGGAAATATTCACTTCATATTTGAGGAGTGACTCATCCCAGGGGTTAGGGTGGCTATCTCCCAAAGTGTTTCTCCCTGTGCCTCCTAGATTACACTCTCTTCCTTCTACTCTGGACCTCTCCTCTCTCCCCATCCCCCAGAGCCCCGGGTGAGTGGTTGGGAGAGAGGTTTTCTGCACGTCCCTTTAAGAAGAATCCTGGGTCTGAGAAATCAGTCTCTTTCTCACAAACAGTATCCTGACTTGTTTCCAGCTAAATACTGTCCATTTGCCTCTTCTAGTCTCTGGGGCTGCAGGCCGGGGCTTTGTTCCTGGGGCCTATGACCCTCCCCTCTCTGCTAAACTCACTTCCCGCCACACGAGTATTTCTGGGCTGCCGTTTGCTCCAAGGAGCTGGGCAGCCCTCTCCACATTTC
Organism: Saccopteryx bilineata; assembly: GCF_036850765.1. NCBI lineage: Eukaryota > Metazoa > Chordata > Mammalia > Chiroptera > Emballonuridae > Saccopteryx > Saccopteryx bilineata. The sequence goes on from NC_089490.1 coordinate 105,123,425, forward strand.
CACTTTTCCTACCAGTCTCAGTGTGGCTTCTTCAGCATTCCTTGGTTGAAGAGTCTTCTTAGTTTAGTCCAAAGTTGGTTTTTCCAGGTGATGGTTCTTAAAATTAAGTTGTAATCCACTTTGGTTCTGGGAGGTGGAACTTGGTACATCCGCCTACTCCATCGCCATCTTGCCGCCCCCAACAAAAACTATTTTTAACTTCAAAATATAAACTTGTAAAAATCCGTCTTTATGGCTTCCCCTGCCTTTTCTGAGGGATGTGAAATGGTGGTCAGCGAGGCAAGCGCTGCAGCTCCGGCCAATCCTGCCTAGCCACCAAAATGGCCCTGAAACACTGGCAACACCCTCCCACAATCCCCCCAGAGCCCATCCCTGACATCGGCTATTCGGTTCTTTCTAAAAAGTGCAGTTTCACAAGTAATGTTCTCAGTTCATCATTGAATCACAGGTGAATTTTATGTGCATATTTTTTAACCTGCTTGGGTAAAAAAAAAAGACTTTCTGACTCTTTGTCACTTAGGGAACAATAAAACCCCAAATATTTTTCTCTGACTCCTACAAATATCTGACCTATTGTGTAATAACTTTGAGGAGATCCTTTTAAATACATATTCTTATTTGTACAGGCAAAGCAATTTTTATTGATAAAGAACATACAATTTTTTTAATCCATGTCATCTTTTACTTCATCATGTAGAGATATTCAAGAGCAGAGTTGAATCAATTTCAATTGCCATGTTTATTTTCCATTTGTTCAGAAATTCTTTGATAGAAAAATCCTGTAACAGGCTTTATCTCACAATTAACAAATGATTCTATCTTACAATCAAGATTTTACTTTTATTGATAATTCATTTTCTCTTAGGACAATGAAAATGTAGAAAAATGTTCTCTACATGAGTGGACTTGTGTCCAAATCAATATTGTAATGTAACACACAATTTTCAGGGTATGTCTCACAGTGAAAATTACTTTTTTAATGTCAAATCAATAGTATTCCAGAAGCTCTGCCACTTTGATATTCTAAAATAGCTCATCATCTTGGAATTATGAAAGTTGTGTTGTGATCACCATTTGACACCACCAGTATACTTTCCTGCTAGTTTTAAGATTTACACAGACCCTGGAACTCCTCTGTGGAGTTCAGCCAATGGAAACTCACCTGACTCCAAGTAAATCAAACACTTAGTAGAGTCATTTTTAAATTGCTGCTGTGGGGAGTTCAGGGGATGTTATTAATATTTGCAAACCCTTGTTGAATATAAACTTGACATTTGCTTAGTAAAATAAAGAATTCTCTCTTTTCCTGACTTCAGCCCCACCAAACCTACATACACACACACACACACACACACACACACACACACACACACACATTCCACCCCAGTTTTTCAAGGAACCATTTGTTTCCAATTATATTACTTATAATAATGAATAAATTAATAGATTCACTTATTTTGTACTAATCCATCTTTATGGTATCCTCTCCTTAAAAGAAATCAGAACAAAACTAATTCAACTTGAAGTTGAATTTGATTTGACAGAAGATAGATACTGACTTAGTGCCCACGTCTTGGATGCTTATAAGCACCAGGCAAAGATGGATACAAGCACACCACAAACCCCAAAGAAACCCCAGGGCAACATGGGGCACTGAGGGCCTCTGCACAGTCCTCATGACACTCTGGGAAATGACGCTATCTGGTGGGACACTTTTTACGAACTCTAAAAAAAAAAAGTTAGTTATTTTTATTCGTATATAACTGCCACTTATCCTTTCTGAGGTTAATTGCAAATTAGCCATGAAGTAGGGACGTGCTGGAAGGACAGCAAGTCTCATCTTCCACGTCTTAGTCTGGAAAAGCGTTCACGCCTCCAGGACCACTGGTCTGCAGCACAGCCTGCACATCCATGGAGCCATTTTGCCAATGGTCACTAACGTAATGATCATGATTCACAATTTTTCAGCCAATCATCAACCACTTAGCTTGAGGGACGGAGAGAAGCCTTAGAGATGATCTGGAGAAACCTGTTTCTTTTGCAGAGAGGAAATAATGCTGGCCCAAGGTCATACAGCTCAGTGGTGTCAGACTCCCTCCCCTAAGCCAGAGCTCTTTCCACTGCAGTGTCCTGCCCTGTGGGTGAATATTGGATCAGCTCTTAGGCTGTTGTCATATTGATATCCTCCAATCCCCATCTTCTCCACTTCCCTTAAAATCACTACAATAAAAATTTCCATTTAACCATCATGTTCACAGCTCTACGTTAATGAAGCTCCAATAAACTACACCAATATAGCCACTGACAAGGGAGTGATCCATGGCTTGGGGAAAGTTCTGGAAATTCAGAAGAATAGATGTGATATTAACGACACTACTATTTTAAGAGTAAGTTATATCCAAGGCCAATGGTGCACCTAAAGAATGTTGGTTTATTTTTTTTTAATTTTTTTAAGCATAAGATTCATCTATTGGGATATCTCAATTTAATTCAAAAACCACTGAGTGAGCATCTCTGATGTGCATAGCAGCGTACCTGGCTGGGGCTCTACACAGGTAAATAAGACAAGTTCTGCTCTGGGTTGGCTCACAGTCTAATGCAATAAGTTATACCTTGGATGCCTGGAGGGTTGTGTTGAGCAGGATTTTGAAGCCATGGTCTTCTTCAAGGGGAAAATGTGCCATGGCCTATCATAGATGCAGGGAGGGGTACTCGGTAGGTATTGGCCAATACTGGCCTAGTAGGAGAGAACATAGGGAAATGGATTATTTCAGTATTAGAGAATTTTCACTCCAGTTCATTGGATGGTGTATGATCTTTCAGTAATAGTAATAGCTGTTGACATTTAGTAGTCACTTATGATGTGCCAGGTACTGCTCTAAACATTCTATGTGTATTAAATATAATTTTCACAACACCCTTCAGAGTAGGTGCTATTACTATCCCCATTTATCAGTGGGGGAAATGAGCCACTGAGAAGCTAAGTAATGCACACAGGCTCACAGAGATAACAAGTGGCAGAGAAGGAGTTGAAGTCCAGGCAGTGCGGCCCCAGAACCAGGACTCTGAACAACCACACTGTACTCTCCACAGATGCTGAGTTAAGAGCTAAATGCAGTGCCCTCCTCTTGTTTTAGGAACATGTCACACTTAAGCATTTCTGTCATTGTTAAGTTGTGCTCTTTGCTTTGTAATAGTATATATATTATCTCCACCCTGACCCCTCAGCTGGACCATGGACTCCCAAGGCTGGGCACTGAATCTGGCCCAATTCACTAAATAATGGGTTACCAATGAATAAAGGTTGTTGATAAAGAAATTTGGATTTAGTCTGACCTGTGGTGGCACAGTGCATAGAATACTGACCTGGAACGCTGAGGTCATCAGTTCAAAATCCTGGTTTTGCCCGGCCAAGGCACATATGAAAAGCAATCAATCAGCCCTGGCCGGTTGGCTCAGTGGTAGAGCATTGGCCTAGCGTGCGGAGGACCCGGGTTCGATTCCCGGCCAGGGCACACAGGAGAAGCGCCCATTTGCTTCTCCACCCCTCCGCCGCGCTTTCCTCTCTGTCTCTCTCTTCCCCTCCCGCAGCCAAGGCTCCATTGGAGTAAAGATGGCCCGGGCGCTGGGGTTGGCTCCTTGGCCTCTGCCCCAGGCGCTAGAGTGGCTCTGGTCGCAAGATGGCGACGCCCAGGATGGGCAGAGCATCGCCCCCTAGTGGGCAGAGCGTCGCCCCATGGTGGGCGTGCCAGGTGGATCCCGGTCGGGCGCATGCGGGAGTCTGTCTGACTGTCTCTCCCTGTTTCCAGCTTCAGAAAAATGAAAAAAAAATAAAATAAAATAAAGCAATCAATCAATGAACAACTAAAGTGAAACAACTATGAGTTGATACTTCTTGCTCCCTATCCCTCTCTCTCCTCTCTCTGTAAAATCAATAAACAAAATCATTTTTAAAAAGAAATTCAGATTTAAATAAGACCTCCACATGTTAAAGCAGTAGTAGTCAACCTGGTCCCTACCGCCCACTAGTGGGCAGTCCAGCTTTCCTGGTGGGCAGTAGCAGAGCAACCAAAGTATAAATAAAAAGATAGATTTAACTATAGTAAGTTGTTTTATAAAGATATATTCTGCCAAACTTAGCAAAAATCCGACATAAAGTACTTGGTAAGTAATTATTATTATATGCTTTAACTTGCTATAACTCTGCTTTATAAATTTTATAAAGTAAAGTTACTTCCCTACTTTATAAATCACCATTACTGTGGAACCGGTGGGCGGTTAGAAAATTTTACTAACAGAGATACAAAAGTGGATGGTAGGTATAAAAATGTTGACTACCCCTGTGTTAAAGGATTATCAGCATCAGAAGAATAGGGTGGGGTAAAGTGATGCTCAAATACCCAAACTTAAAACAGTCAAAGTGCTTGTCTCAAATAGTATTAGAGAGGTTGACCTTTGAGCTCCCCTCACCTTTCTGATTTTTGACTCTATATCCTAAAACCCTCAGCTCTAAGGTCTGGACAATATTTGCAGCCTCATTTTGCACTAAAAGCAATAACCGTGAAATGTTCTCTTTGCCTCTGTGTTTTGTCAAGGGAAAATGTGGGAAGTGTCCCCAGCAACCGATCTGCCCATTTGGAAGTAAGCCACTAGTAAGTATTTGATCTGCTTTGATAAAATAGTTTCCAGATCCCAAGGAAAGTCCAAATTAGACAATGAATCTCAAGCACCTCTGATTTTACTTCCCACATTCCTTCACTGGTTTTGATTTAATTTTACCTTATGTTGTGTGCATCTTTCTGAAATCTTGAATCCATCTCTTTCAGACCAAAGCAAAGCTTTAACTAATAAATAAATAGAAACAGAGGTTCATCTCAATCGACACACCATGCAGAAAGAGACTTTTCCCTTTCTACATAGTCCAGTAGCCAGCTGAGGCCAGGAGCAAGACATCCTATCGTAGAAGGCAGCTTCCATATCCCAAACCATCTTACGCCTGGATGAGCTCCACCTGCCTGACCCCCTTTTACAATTGAGGATACAATTAATTTTCTCTAAGAAACAGGTGGCATACTTAGGGGAGGTGGATGTGTCCTTGAATGAATTACCAACCTCTGTTTCTTGTAGCTATTTATTGCGAAAGCTAATCCTGATCATGTTACAACCATTAGAAAGAATAAACACGTACCTTACAGAGGGTGATAATAATAGTTTATAATGGTCACAGTGCTGATTCTCTCACTTGGGTTTTAATTTAATCTTGTGCATTACAGGTCTTTGTTAGCAGCCTTAATCTTTTCTCAGATTAAGGCAGAATAGAAATAAATAAATAAATAGGTAGAAATCAAGGCTCTGATCAACCAATGTACAGTACTGGTAGGACATTTTTGTTTGGTTTACTCTATGAATTTTTTCCTAACTTGACTTGCTTGTTTAAAGAAAAGTTCTTGGCCCTGGCCGGTTGGCTCAGTGGTAGAGCATCGGCCTGGCGTGCAGGAGTCCCAGGTTCGATTCCCAGCCAGGGCACACAGGAGAAGCGCCCATCTGCTTCTCCAACCCTCCCCCTCTCCTTCCTCTCTGTCTCTCTCTTCCCCTCCCGCAGCCAAGGCTCCATTGGAGCAACGTTGGCCCAGGCACTGAGGATGGTTCTATGGCCTCTGCCTCAGGCGCTAGAATGGCTCTGGTTGCAACAGAGCAACGCCCCGGATGGGCAGAGCATCACCCCCTGGTGGGCATGCCGGGTGGATCCCGGTCGGGCACATGTGGGAGTCTGTCTGACTGCCTCCCTGTTTCCAACTTCAGAAAAATACCAAAAGAAAAAAAAAAGAAAGAAAAGTTCTTGTTACAGAATACCACCTTATGAATTTTGCCACCTCGTGCCCTCTGGATTTTGCCACCTGGTGTTCAGGCAGCCAATAGCATGTTTATATGCTTTCTGTCTTACAAAGCCACTCTAAAAAACCACCCCTACCTGAACATTTTGGTCAGAAAGACTGCCATGTGTCACCCCCCTACTTGCTTTCAGAGATCAAAGACATTTTCCTAACTAAAGAGCTGATGTAATCATTATTATTTCACAGGGGGATGAGACAAAGAAATGTATCTATACCATTTATTTCATGGGCAAGCGCTCCGTATTCATTGGGTGCCAGCCAAAATGTGTGAAAACTGTCATTGTGAGTATCATGATTTAATCATTCTTCTAGTTATAATGGTGGCATCGGGAAATTTTTCTAAGTATCTTTACACATATGCCTTCTGCCGTCCCGTTATCATTGTCACTGAAAGTAGTAGTGTGCCCATAAAGCTCAGGACAGCCCTGTCAGTCAGCAAATAGGTAAACTCTGCACGAGCTAGTCAGATGATAAAGAACTCAAGGGACTGAGAAATTCAGAGGAGGTGAAATGCCCTGTGAGCATGCTTGCAAGCAGAAGAGACAGAGACATGGCCAACTCCCTCAGGAAAGAGAAGGTGCATGTGGGCATTCAGAAAACAGGACCCGGAGCTAAGTTCCTCTGACTGCTGCTTTGGAATCTGCAGGAAAATTCTTTGTAACTTCCTGTCTTGCTTCTTTCCCAGAAGACCAAACCTAATCTCTGCCTGTCTGATGGGGCAAGCTGGTTTAGCCATTAAGCTGCAAAGCTTGGGGCTGTGAGAGATCGTGGGTTTTAATGCTCTCAAGAATAAAAGCAGCCCAAGCCCAGCAGACACCCCGCAAGGCTTCCCTGGACTAGAAGAGGCGAAAGCCTCCGCAGCCCGGCCTCCCACCTTCAGTACCGGGTGGAATCACAGGCAAGGGCTCAGGCTTGGGCTGGGAGCAGCCCTGGGGGCCGGGCCCCTCAGCGGGCACTTACACTGTTCTTCACTCAGACCCGGCTGCCCCTCCTTTTCTCTTACTTTGCTTCATACTCTTCTCTTACTTGCCTGTTTCTTTTCCCTCGTTCCTGCCTCCTTAGCGGAGGCCTCTGTCCATTCCTGACACCCCTATAAATAGCTTAGCCTCCCTGGTTGTCAGCGGTTCCTGCAACCCCTCCGTGGTGGAGTCAGAGCCCAGGGCACACAGCCCCGCCCCCGCGGGATCTCTGTACTGGGGCTGGATGAAACCAGGAGATGGAAGTGCAGGCCCAGCATCGGCCTTTCGTTTCAGACAAGAGAGTGCTGTGCAGGCTTCTTCGGCCCCCAGTGCCAGCCCTGCCCTGGGAAGGCTGAGAACACCTGCTTTGGAAATGGCATCTGCTTGGACGGAGTGAATGGCACGGGCATGTGCCAGTGTGGAGAGGGCTTCAATGGGACAGCCTGTGAGACCTGCACGGAGGGCAAGTACGGCATCCACTGTGACCAAGGTGCGCACCCCGCCCTCCAGGCCCCAGTGCCAGAGAAGAGCCACTTGGCCTGTCTCCTGGGCTGGCTGGAATCCTACCTCTGTGATCATGTGAATTATAAAATCATCTGTGTTGTGCAATTTGCATAGGCCAGAGTTTCCCAACATTTCAGTCACTAACCTAGACCTACCAACCCCCCCCCAGTCTGTTCAATGACTCCCCATCCTAACCACATTTCTGCATTCGCCTGTACACACTGGTGGTCCTCACAGTCACACTCTCGGTTTTAAACAGTGCTTGATAGTCTGAAAAGCAGATTGGTGCACATTATCTCATTTAATCCACATAAGAACCTTATATACTTATGGCATTGCCATGCCCATTTTATAGATGAGAATATTAAGGCAAAGAGGTTGAATAACTTTCCTCAAGGTCATACCTAAAAGAGGTAGAACTGAGATTTGAATGCACAATTTGCTTCACTCCGAAGCTTTGTTCTTGAATGATGTTGTCTTTTATTTGAAGATCACTCTATTGATTTGCCCTCAGAAAGCTGCGTGCTTTAATTTGTTTTCATACACACACAAAAAAGAATGTGCTCTGTTTGAACCAAAGCATCTGCATACTCTCACCCTGACTTTCTTATGGCCAGGGACATACATGTGGTCGACTTGGGAGGAGGGTTTTCCTAATTCATGATGAGAAAACAAAATGTGTTTTTAACCTTGTGCTAAAAACCATAAATTTGTCCTGGCTATCACTCTTTTATCATCAGATGGTCCAAGCAAGGCAAAATCAATAAATACATAGTTGACTCTTATAATGGGGTCATTAGATATATAACTGACATTACAGTGCTGAGTTTGTCGGTGGTATGTGGAAGATTATCTGCTTGTACTTGTGCAGGAGCTCCTACCCTGGGATTCATAGATCACCCTCCCACTGAATGCTTTTTCCTGGGAAGGCATCCTAGCTTGCTTCCAGTTCTCAGCGAGGCTCATGACACCACTGTGTAACAGAGGAATTGGCATTTCTAGGCTGTTGAAGAGGCCAGTGCCATACAAGGTCTATACAACCCTAGCATTAAATGGGCTTCTTTTAAATTCTACTCTCAGGGATCCCAGTGGGTCCCACCTAACCCTGGATCCTCACTGCTTGGATCACTGCCCACAGTTCTGCACAGTCTCAAAACCATAGTCCTTATTGAGGCATGACCTGATTCATCTGTAGCCTACTCACTTCTACCTCCTACACTTCTGCCCTCCTGTGGATCCTCATCCATCAAAGAGCTATTCTCTGAAAACAAGTTGGAGAACTGAGTGCACAAAAGTGAGCCTGCTTTGGTAAATGGTCAATGAGTTATTGAACACGGCTCCAAACTCTAACAATGTGTGGACTTTTTTTTTTACCTAGTGTGCCCCTGTGTCCATGGGAGATGCAGCCAAGGACCCTCGGGGGACGGCTCCTGTGAATGTGACGCTGGCTGGCGAGGAGTGAAGTGTGACAGTGGTAAGAGCCAGCCCCTCAGCCCCGTGACCCGTTCTCGGTCTCCCTTCTCAGCAGCTACAGTTTTTTCCTTTCTAAAATAGAAGTGACACCTTTATTTCTTCCTTGAGCAATAAAAGTAATACCTAGTTGCGGCAGAAATTTGTAAAATAAAGAAAAGCAGAAAGAAGAAAATAAATAGTACTCATACTCCCTGGCAAGAAAAAGCTATCATGGATATTTTGTATTAGCCTTCCAACATTTTTCTAGGCATCCAAACATAGGTAGGTGTACAGGGCTGTATCCTACACACTGCCGTCTCACTTCACAATATATATATATAATGGTTATCTTCCCATGTGAATAAATATAGGTAAATATCATTATTTTCTTAAATTCTATATAGTTCTATTATATGACTGTACCAAGCTTTTGGAAACCAATTTTTTGCTACCATAAACAACATTGAAATGAGCAGCTCACATACAGTATTTCCCCATGTATAAGATGCTCCCAAGTATAAGACACACCTTAATTTTGGGGCTCAAATTTTGAAAAAATATATATATTACATAAAGTTATAGAACACAAGTTTTATTCATCATATAATTCATACAACTCCTCATCACTGTCAAAACTCCTATCCATTAACTTGTCCTCATCCGTGTCTGATAATGAAGCACTATCTTCAACAATGAGCCCAAAACAAGAGCAAAAAAGTGAGAAATGCAAATAGGAAAACTACAACCACTGTATAAGACACACCCAGGTTTTAAACCCCAAATTTTTCACAAAGAGGTGCGTCTTATACATGGGGAAATACAGTATACATTATTTTTCATTTGTCTTATCCCTCCCTCCGGCTCCCCCTCTCACCAGTAGCCTTGTGATACATCAAGATGCCTCTTGTTATTATATTTCCTTCCATTCCATACTGCACATTGCAGCCGGAGAAAACTTTCCCAAACACAGATGTCTTAGCCTGTTCAGGCTTATGTAACAAAAGTATTATAGACTAGGTGTTTTATAAACAACAGAAATTAATATCTCCTAGTTCTGGAGACTGAAAATCCAAGTTCATGGTCAGGGTCAGGTGAAGAAGTCCCTCTTCTGGGTTGCAGACTGCCATTCCCTGAAGCTTGGGAGCTCTCTGGGGTCTCTTTTATAAGGGACTAATATCATTCTTGAAGGTCCATCCTCATGACCTAGTCACCTCCCAAAGACCCCCACCTCCAAATACCATCACATCGCAGATTAGTTTCAACATATAGATTAGGGAAGGGCGCAAACATTCAGTCTATAGCAATAGATCAGATCATGTTTCTCACCTCCTCCCCAGTACCAGACAGCCCACTCTGACTCCTCATTGCCTCCAGGAGGAACCCCTTAGCAAGGTGGAGTGCAGAGCTATCCTCCAGTTAGTATGTGCCTGGTTTTCCAGCCTGGCCTCCAGAGCACACTCTGCACAAGGAGCTTCCAGTCTAGTAATGGAAATTAATGCTCAGTGGTGTTCCAAGAATAGTAGTGTGGGACTATAGAGCAAAGAGCCTCTAGATTAGAGCAAGAAAAACAACTCTCTCTGTGTGCAAACTGCTTACTTCCGAACCCATGGCAGACATCACTAATCAATCATTGCACTCCTTCCCTCTGAGGGCAGATGGGGGAGGGGGGGTCATACAACTCAATACTAGAAAGACAAAAATCCAATTTAAAAATGGGCAAAGGACCTAGATAGACACTTCCCCAAAGAGGACATACAGATGGCCAATAGACATGAAAAAAAAGCTCAACATCACTAATCATTAGAGAAATGCAAATTAAAACCACAATGAGATACCACCTCATACCAGTCAGAATGTGCGCTCATTAACAAAACAACACACGATAGGTGCTGGCCAGGATGTGGAGAAAAGGGAACCCTCCTGCACTGCTGGTGGGAATGCAGACTTGTGCAGCCACTGTGGAAAACAGTATGGAGATTACTCAAAAAATTAAAAATGAACTTCCTTTTGACCTGGTTTTTCCACTTCTAGGAATACATCCTAAGGATTCCAAAACTCTGATTTTAAAGAATATATGTACCCCTCCTATGTTCATTGCAACAATTGTTTACAATAACCAAGATCTGTAAGCAGTTCAAGTGCCAATCTGTAGATGAGCGGATAAAAAAGCTGTGGGACATATACACAATGGAATACTACACTACCATAAAAAAGAAAGAAATCTTACCTTTTGCAACAGCATGGATGGACCTGGAGATTATTATGCTTAGTGAAATAACCAGCCAGAGAAAGACAAGTACCATATGATCTCACTGATATGTGGAATCTAGTGAACATATTAAACTGATGAACAAAATAGAAACACAGACATGGACACATGGAACAGACTGACAGCTGTCAGAGGGGAGGGGGTGGGACTTGGATGACCAAAGGTGAAGGGGTTAAGCAAAAAAAAAAAAGCATATATATATATATATATATATATATATATATATATATATATATATATATCACATAAATCCAGACAACAGTGTGGTATAAGCAGACAGAAAGAGGAGTGGAAGGTAGGTAGGGGTGGGCAAAGGGGGGAATGGGGACAAAAGAGACTGCTTGGGGCAGCGGGTGCACAATGCAGTGTGCAGATGATGTTTTATTGAGTCACACACCTGAAACCTGTACCCCAATCAATTCAATTAAATATAAATAGAGAATGTTTAAAAGAGCACACCTGTAGTCACTAGCAATTAATCAAAGTTGGCTCAAAGGTTCAGAGCAGGTTTCGGAGAGGAGGACCTAAAAGATGATTGGGGTTTCAGTAGACAGAGAATGGAAAGACAGACTCCCAGGCTCGAGGTATAGCCCACATAAAGGCACAAAACTGCATTGCACCCCATGATCCCATCTGAGCCTGTGAACATTCCCTCTGACACGGAGCAGACCACTGTCACAGCCAAGCCTATTTGAGGACCTTCTGCATGACTTGCCAGGTCAAATGAGATTTCTCTCCCAAAAGCACTTGGCATGAGCACCCTGCGCAAAGGGTATTCTGTCCTCATCTCTAGCAACCTCTTGCTGGATCCTCCCCTGCCAGGAACATCCGAAAAGTGAGGCACTCAAGAGCAAGAATGTATACTGTTCCAGGAAATTTAGGCATTAATTCAACAAATAAATTGTGAGTGCCTCCTGTATGCCAAACCCTGAGATATTTCTGCATATACTGAAAAACAAACAAAAAACAATAAACCTTTTAATATTGGTTATAATTAGGTGATTAGGTGTTTGCTTATTTATATAATAAATAATACAGTGATGGAAACCTGGAAAGAATAAAGAACATGGGAAATGTAAATGAATTAGAGAATAAAGCTATGGAGAAGGACTTGCATCAATGCCCAACCCGAAGGGAGGGTGCTGAGTGTCACCCATTCTGGCAGCCTCACCATAGAGCACAGGGCCTGGCACACAGGAGACACTCTGTCAGTATATCTGACCTTCAGCTCTGGCTCTGAGCTTCCTGGCAGCCAATATAAAAAAAAAGAGCCACATGATGCCTATGATGGTTACCAGATGGGAGGGAGGGATTGAGGAATGGATGAAAGGGGTGAAGGGATTAAGAAGTACAAGTTGATAGTTATGGGAATGTAAAGTACAGCACATGGAATATAGCCAATAATATTATAATAACTGTATATGGTGTCAGATGGGCACTAGGTTAATTGGGGTGATCACTTCGTAAATTATATAAAAATCTAATCACTGATTGTACACCTGATACTAATATGATATTGTACATCAACTTTAACTGAAGAAAATTTTTAAATATTTTTTTAAATCTACCTAGTCCCATAGTTTACATAGTAAACATGATGTATAGCATTTATAACAGGAGAGTACATCTTTTCCTAGCCCCAAGTACCAAAAGAAAGGTCTTGGATGAGGTGTAATAAAAGAGGGCTAACCAAGCAACTGTTGTTGTTTTTTCAGAGATCACAGAAGACAACTGCAATGGGACATGCCACACCAGCGCCAAGTAGGTACCCTCTGGGCCTCTTCCGGAGACGATGAGAAGGGGACTCTCCTAATGGTGTGCACCCCAGGCCCTATCCTGACGGGAGTGGTTTTCTGAGACCATTTCTGAGGATTTAGAATAAACTTAATGTGGAACTAGAAATGTTTCCATAGGGGCCACCATCAACTTGCCAGATCCAGCCTTTTGAACAAGCTGCCCTCCAAGTCACCTGGCATGTTGGCCACAGGCCAGTCATTACCCCAGTTCAGGGGAGGGACACCTTCACAGAGGCAGAGGGAGCCCGTGGCCTCTGGCTGTCATCAAAGCTCCAAGCATTGGTCTTCACTCTTCAGCTTCATGCTCCTAACTCCCAGCGGAGCTTAGTGGTTTCCTCAGCACCGAGCCTTATACCTGGAGCCAGATGTGAATTCAAATGGGCTTCTGTCATCGTCACTGGCTAAATGACCTTGACTTGATGATTGCATGCCCCTAAGCCTTGGTCCCTAAATGGGAATAATAGTAATAATACCTACTTGTAGGGACTACTGGATATTGTGAAAGTTGTGTGAAGTAATGTGTGAAGTGCAGCCCCTAACACATGGGAAACTCTGAAGATGGGTAGCTAGCCCTCATCCCAGGGCCCCTGTCCACATGCACACACTTTAGCTTGCCAGATAATGACTGCAATTTTAGCTGCCAGTGGCCAAGCTAGCAATGGACTTTCGTCCTGAGTCCGCAGGCGGGACCTCTGCGTACCCCCGGGCGGGAGCTGGAGCACTGGCCGTAGGGCGTGTGGGTGTTGTGTGTTTCTCTATAAACAGCATTTGCCCTTCCTCCTGGCAGCTGCCTTCTCAATCCGGATGGCACAGCCTCGTGCAGATGTGCAGCAGGATTCCAAGGGAATGGGACCGTCTGCACAGGCAAGTGGAGAAGGAATCTGCTCTGGGGACGTGAGACTAGCAGGAGCTATGGAGAGATCTGTGCTCCTGCAGGCTGAATGGCCGCTGCTACCAACCATGGCTGGTGAACCGGGTAGACTGGGGCAGTGGCCTGTGCCCGGGGCGGGAAACCACTGTCGAGGGGCTGCAGCCATTTCCTCTGAGCTGTGGTTCACAGCCTGGACCACAACTGGAGAGCCTTAAAAAGCACTGATTTGATTGACCTAGGGTGTGGCCTCGGCATGGGGACTCTGGAGTGGGGCAGAAAGGGACTTGAGCTCTGCTTGCTTCTTCCCCTTACTCCCCCGCATGGCCTTGAGTGGGTCTCTTAGCTCGGAGCCCCTGTAGCTCATTTGTAAAGGAAACAAAACTATCTCCCTTGCAGCATTGGTTTGTGGGTGAAATGACCTGTCTGTGCAATGGAGCTGTGTTAAACCAGCTCCAGCATCAGATTCCCTCAGTTTGAATTCAATGTTCTGATAATGTGTGTTACCCTGGGGAAGTGGTTTTACGGCTCTACGCCATCGTTTCCTGTGTAAGTTGTAGCTCATAAAAAACTCTCCCTTACTGGATGGTTGGGTGATAACCTGAACAAATACCTGTGAAGGCTTAGAACAGCCCTGGCACAGAACCCTCAATAAGTGCGAGCTAATAGTTTTATGGTGCCCAACACTGTTTGGTACTAGAGAATGGAAACGGTCAGCATGGTTTTTCTCTGGAGCCCTGGGTCCAGGCAGGCTGAGGTCCAGACTGTGGCGGAGCTGGACCACAGTCACACCAGTCTGCTCTCTAGACCGTCTTACCCTAGGCTCCTCCCAGCATGCAGGTACCCTGACCCTGGTCCCAGATGTTCCTGCACTAGAAGTGTACAGTATCCTAGTGAGCTTGGATAGGAGAAACAGTTGGAATGTTTTTCTTGACTTCAGAGTTTGGGACAAAGAGCAAAAGCAGAAGGCATAAGTTCATATGAGAACAACCAATGTTTCTATAATACTTTCATATAGATTATCAGGTATGAGTCCCCAAGTCTATAAATACACCTGTGTTGGTGGACCCCAACATTTATATTAATTAAATGACAGGTCCAAAGTCATACAGTAAGAAAGGCCAAGCCAAGACTTAAACACACACCTTAGGAAACCAAGTGAGTCGAGGTCTTTAATCCACTTTGAATTAATTTTTGGTATGTTGAGAGTTTGAGGTCCTAATTCATTTTTTTGCATGTGGATATACAGTGTTTCAGTTTCATTTGTTATAAAGATTATTCTTTTCCCCATTGAAAAATCTTGGCACATCTTTGGAAAATTAATTGACCATAGATGTATAGGTTTATTTCTGGAATCTCAATTCTATGGCATATAGATAGTTGAAATATAAGGATATAAGAAGATTGTATATTTTTAAATATGTTCTTACATTAGTTCCACACTATCTTTATTACTAAAGTTCTGTGGTGTTTTGAAATTAGGGAATATGAGATCTCCAACTTCGTCCTTTTTCAAGATTGTTTTGACTATTCTGGGCCCTTTTAATTTACATATGAATTTTAGGATCATCTTGCCAATTTCAGTATAGAAGGTGAATGAGATTTTGAACATAGAACATCTTTCATTTATTTAGGTCTTTTAAAACTTCTTCTAACAAAAGTTTGCAACTTTTAAGATGTAGGTTTTATACTTTGTTAAATGTATCCCAAAGTATTTTATTCTTCTTTGTGCTATTATAAATGGAATTGTTTTCTTAATCTCATCTTCAGTTTGATCATTGCTACAATATAAAAGTACAATTGATTTTTGTCTGTTGAGCTGATATCCTGCAACCTTGTCAAACTTGTTTATTAGTTCTAATAGGTTTTTAGTGGATTCCTTAGGACTTTTGAATACAACATCACATCATCTGCCAATAGAGATGGTTTTACTTCTTCTTTTCCAATCTGGATGTCTTATATTTCCTTTTCTTGCCTAATTGTTGTGGCTGGGACCCCCAGTACAATGTTGAATAGTAGTGGCAAGAGAAGACATCCTTGCCTTGTTCCTGACCACAGGGGAAAGCACTCAGTCTTTCACCCTTAAATATGGTCTTAGCTGTGGAGTTTTCATAGACACCCTTTATCAGATTAAGGAAATTCCCCTCTAATCCTAGTCTGCTGATTATTTTTATCATTAAAGGTGTTGAATTTTGTCAAATGCTTTTGCTCTTTCTATTGAGATGATCATGAGGCTTTTGTCTTTAATTCTATTGAAATTCTGTATTAGATTAATTGACTTTTGGATGTTAAATTACATTGTGTTCCTGTATAAATCCTACTTGGCTAGGCTATTGTGTGAGTAGTCCCCTTTATTCACAGTTTCACTTTCCATGGTTTCAGTTACCTGTGGTCAACCAGTCTGAAAATATTAAATGGAAAATTCAAGATATTTGAAGAGAGAGAGAGAGACCATATTCACATAACTTTTATTACAGTATATTGTTAATATTGTTCATTTTATTATTAGTTATTTTTAATTTCCTACTGTGTCTAATTTTTAAATTAAACTTTATCATAGGTATGCATGTGTTAGGAAAAAAATGGTATACATAAGGTTTGATATAATCCACAGTGTTGACCATCCACTGGGAGTCTTGAAACATATTCCCCATGAATAAGGGGGGGCCGCTCTATAATTCTTTCTATATATTGCTGAGTTTGACTTGAAAGTATTTCCTTGAGAAGTTTTTGTGTCTATATTTCATAAAGGATATTGGTTTGTAGTTTTCTTGTGACAGCTTTGTCTGGTTTTGATATCAGGAAAAGACTGGCCTCATAAAAAGAATTGGGAATCTTCCCTTATCTTCTGGTTTTTGGAAGAGTTTGTGAAAATTTGGTATTCATTCTTCTTTTAATGTTTGGTAGACTCCACCAGAGAAAATATCTGATGCTTTGCACTCTTCTGAATTATCCACATTTAATCCAGTGTCTGCCATTTTGAAGTATTCCATTTCTCAATGACTCAAGTAAAAATGCACTAATATTCTTTCCCCTCTCCCCCTGCTCTGCTCTGTGTCATCTCTCCCTTCTGTAGCAATCAATGCCTGTGAGATCAGCAATGGAGGTTGCTCTGCCAAGGCTGACTGTAAAAGAACCTCCCCCGGAAGCCGAGAGTGTATGTGCAAGGCAGGCTATGCTGGCGATGGCATCGTGTGTCTAGGTATGTGCCGGCCCTCATCCATCCGGGGGCAATGGTGAGAGTCAGAACCTCGTTAGATTATCCTAACCTGTGGACACTGCTGGGCCATCTTTCAGTTTGTCTGCACAGGAAGGGATGATGGGGTGAAGACATGAAGGGGAATGAAAGAGGGTGTGATCCAAAGATCACTTTGGAAGGAGAAAGGGGAGAAACTTTTTCTGGTTAAACATTATTATGATGACTGAATTTTAAAACATTTCTTAGTTTTGTATATATATTCATTCTCAATATAGAAAAATTAGAGGCTACATATAAGCTGGGGCAGAAATCTGGAGATAATCACTCTTACTACTATTATATTACTCCATTTTGCTATGTATACATGTATTTAAAAAAAAACAAAAAACAAAAATTGTAATTATGATATATAATATTTACAGTGCTTAGCAATATGAAGTAACAACCCTCTCTAAAAATTATGTATACCTCCGAATTACTATTTTAATGGCTACTCATTGTTCTTCTATAAAGATATGCCATTGTAAGCTGTCTTAACTTTAACTTTTTAGTTGTAAAAAAAATACACACAGAAGAGTTGCAAGAGTAGTGCAAAAAAAGGCCAGTTTTCTCTTTACCTATGTTCATTTATTCTTAATATTTTGCCCTATTTGCTTTATCTTTTTTCTCTCTATATATAAGTATATATGCATGTATGTATATATACATATATATATTCCAAACCATGTAAGAATAAGCTAGATATGATTATATATATAATATTTCCTTTATCCTTAAAGACTTGAGCGTAATTAGGAATGGCATAGACTCTTACCACAACACTTATCAACTTCAGGAAGTTTATTATCAATGTAACACTTTTGTCTAATTACTATTTGTATTCTAATGTTATCGAGTGACTTAATGTCTTTTTCTGACAGTTTTTCCTCTAGTGCCGGATCCAGGCTAGGGCTGGGTATTACATTTAGTTATCATGTCTCCTTGGTCTCCTTTGACCTGGGATGGTTCTTCAGCCTTGTTTTGTCTTTGATGACATTGACATCTTGGCACAATACCATTCACCACATCAATTTTTATCATTGTTTTTGCTAGCATGTCCTTCATTTGGGGTTTGTCTGATGTTTTTGTATGATTATATTCAGGTTTCGCATCCCAGACCCAATATCACACTAGTGACAGCGCGTCCTTCTCAGGACATCACACTGGAAGTTTGTGGTTTCTACTTGCTTCTCATGTGTTGTGTTAATTTTGACCACTTGGTCAGGATGTTGTCTGACTTCTCTCTGGTACTGTCACTTCCTTCTCCTTTGCTACTTAAGCAGTCAGTGAGAGATACTTTAATATCATACTAAGCAAACATCTTGCTCTTCATCAAAATATCACCTAAAATTAGCATCTAATAATGATTTGTCCTTGAACCAATTCTACAGTGATGATTGCAACAAATTTTTGGATTCCTAAATTTCATCATTCACAGTATGTTGGATTGGACTCCAAGATTCTATTATTTCAAGTCCTTGGCTGCAAATGTTTATACTCATTCAGTAGAGGACAGATTCAAGCCCACAGACTCTGCCTCTGCTGGCCCAGCCCCATCCCAGGGAGTCAATTTTGAGAAACCATATCTGGTAGCCTCCCTTAGGTTACTTCTGCCTCAGAGTTCTCAGAAACCTGAATCACACTTTGATACCTGTTCTCCTCAGTCAGTCAGTCACCCTGGTTGGTCTCTCAATATGACTTTACTTAAAAATGAGGCTTGATTCTCATGCTAGGAGTTGGGTTTTTGTTTTTTTAAAGAGATCAACCCATGTTTGGAGAACCACGGTGGCTGCCACAGGCATGCAGAGTGCACGCAGACAGGACCTAACCAGGTGAGCTCCACCTCTTGGGACAAACTAACGGTCTTTAGACCCAGGTCTGATAGAAGGGGGCTGAGAATAGACCTCAGCAGAAAATAAATACTTTAGGGGAGACTCTGAAAGCATTCCCAAAGAGCCATTCTTTGGGAATGAGGAGTAAGGGGAGGGGGAGGCAAAGGATATTTAGGAGAAGGGACTTCCCTAGAGTGGGAAGAAGCAGACTTCTCCAAATACCGCTCCAGAAGCACCTAGAAGGGCTCCAACAATGTTCCTCTTTCTTTCAGCTTTCTGATTCCCAGAATCCCACAATTTTTTTTGGCCTGAGGCTCTGAAATGCATATGCCACAGCAGAAGATACCACTTTTAGGCCCTCTATCGGTCATCTAATCCCTAACACAGTGAACCTTGCAGGGCCTCCCAAATGAGCCGGTTTGGGCAGGTGGAAAAATCTGAGAGTTCCAAAGGAGAGGAGAGGTCACAGGTGAAAAGACACAGAGAAGCTGGTGGCTCAGGGACCCAAGCTCTGCCTCCCTCAGTCTCTGTCACACTGTAAACAGCACAACGGTCAGGCAGGAGATTACATACCTCAGAAACTGGATGATTGGGTTAAGTTCCCCAAGGAATGTTCTATTGACCTTGTTAAGCTATGCAGAGACCTCGGTGTCAGGTCCTCAATGGGCAAATCAAGCAAGCACCTAGAGCACCTAAAAGTAAAAAGAAAACCATTTATTTTTAAAGAATTATCTATGTGTGTGTTTCCATATATAGTCATAGGGAAAATCAAAACAGTATTGGCCAACTTTATACATATTTTGGGGTTCAATAGAGTTATTATTTCTAGATATGAGATGGGGAAAACCTATAAGCTTTTTGGTGCTCGGGGCCTCTAAAAGTCCTCCTCCGGATCTAGAAGGCAATGAGAGGGACAGAGGACTGGCCTCTAACACAGGACCATAGCCCAGGAGGGGTGACTGGTGGGCGTTTTGTGAAAGGTTTGAGCCCAGATCAGGGCCTGTAATGAAGGTTGAGGAGGAGAATTCATGAAAACCCAGCCCTTGGCCCTGGCTGGCTCGGCCAATGAGTTTAAATTCTAATAAGTAGATGTCAAACCAGAGCCACATCTCCTGTGCAGGATGCTTTCATATAAATTAGAAAAGCCACCCCTTGGAGGCTATGCCAGGAACAGGGCCTCTTCCTGTGGACACGCGGCTTGGTGAATAAAGCATAGCTGGTTTCAGCCCTACTCACGTCTGTGCCGAGGTGTTCCTGAGCAGGGCACATGGGGCACAGGAGTAGGGTAGACAGTCCCCAGCTTCCTGTAGACCAGGGGTCGGGAACCTATGGCTCGCGAGCCAGATGTGGCTCTTTTGATGGCTACATCTGGCTCGCAGACAAATCTTTAATAAAAATAATAATAACATTAAAAATATAAAACATTCTCATGTATTACAATCCATTCATTTCCTACCGCTCATGTTCATGGTTGCAGGTGGCTGGAGCCAATCACAGCTGTCCTCTGAGACAACACCAAATTTTTATTGGATAATGCTTAATGTACACGGGTCATTGTATGGCTCACACAGAATTACTTTTTAATATATGTGGCGTTCATGGCTCTCTCATCCAAAAAGATTCCAGACCCCTGGTGTAGACAGTGCTCTCTCCCTCAACCTAAAGCACCCAACCGACTTCCTTGGTCAAACAGTGGGTTTGACTGATTATTTTCATGTGTGCAACTGATCTGACTGCAAAGCCATCACCTGGGTCCCCTAGTGTTCGTGCGTGGGGCCCGACCTGGATGGAGATAAGCAAGAACTGAGTATGAATGGGAGTGGGCAAGAGAGAAGAGATCTCAGTATCCAGAAAGCAAGGGACTAGATAAGGTAAAAATACAGTATCTTGGTAGCAAAGATAGGCTAGGTAGGAGATCCCAGTGCTAGAGTAAAGTATGCCAAAGGTGCTAAAATGTAAGATGACAGTCATCATTATAGAAGAGATATCACCAGTATCTTCTAACATTACCATGACCATATGGAATTCAAGTGTGAGAACCAGCAGAACCTATCAGTGAAATGACCCGACCCTCTACTTGCTGATAGGCCGTCTGTAACTGTTTGCCAAGATACACCGGAGATGGGAAGGTCTGCACACTCATCAACACCTGCTTAACCGTGAGTACAGCTCTGGGGTTGGGGCCTCTGAGGTCAGGCGTGGGGCTCCTTCTACACCCCTTCTAGGAGCTGTGGTGTGGGAGTGATCTCCTCAGAGAAGCCTGGGGCTGGAGGCTCATCACTCCCTCATGTACCAGGAATGTTGGGGAAATGCCAGTCCCTGCCTCTGTCTTCATGTGGCCGTCACCTGTGTCTGTGTCTCCTTTCCTAATGAGCATACTGGTGGACTTCAGGCCCACTTGGTTAACCTAAGGTGATCTCATCTCAAGACCTATAATAACATCTGCAAAGACCCTTTTTCTAAGCTAGGTCACATTTATAGGTACCAGGGATTAGGAGGTAGACATACCTCCTAATTTGGGGGGCCAAAATTCAACCCACTGCAAACTGGGAAGAGTGAGGGTCCTTGCCCAAGATCAGAGCCAGCACAGGTGCAGTCAGAACTTGAACCCATATCTCTCTGACTCGAAGGCCAGTCTCGACCACTTCTCGGGGAGTTTGTTCCTCCCACGACAGTGACCCCCACAAAGGCCCCACGGACACACCTTACTGTCCTTATTCGTATCACTGACCACCTGAAAGCCTCCAGGTGCGGACATGAGAACAGCACAGATACCCCGTAATTAAAGCCCTTCCTTCCAAGCGAGGTCCCTACTGTCCCTGGTGAGGGTGTGGCAAGCTCCTCAGGAGAACAATGTCCTCACATGAAATGGTCGTGTAGAGACAATAAGGAAGAAGCTGCAGCAGGCAGGGGGCTGGGGTATGGAGTTGTTGCAACTGATACTAAAGCCAAATTGATTTTAGCAGCAGATGTTCCAGTGGCTATTTCCATTTCCCCCCACAAAATGGCTGCCTAGTCTTGGCAACTAATGCAATGAAAACATTCGTAGCGGACACTCAGGTACTAGAGTCGTCAACTCACAGCCACTCTACTTCCATCTGCACACATGATTGCCACCACCCGCTGGATTCTCTTCATGGAGAAAGGAAGTTTGTTTTCTTGCAAGATGAGAGTAGAATTAAGGCATGTGTTTATGCCAATGAGTATAATGCAATAGAGAGAAGGAAATTGATACTGAAGGAGAGAAGGTGGGTTGTTACAGAAGGGCAGTACATAAGTGGGTGAGGGGAAGGGGATCCAGAGCCCACTGGTAGAGAGGTGGGCCTCACACAGGAGCAGGGGAAGTGGTAGCTAGGTAGGTAGGTAGGTACTCAGTCAGCCCATCAGTCCATTACTTTGTCAGTCAAGCAGTAGGTTAGTTAGTTAGTCAGTTAGTCAGTCAACTAGTCACCTTAATGAGTCACTCATGGTTACTTACTTCATGGAGCCCTTGACTATGAAGTAACTTTAGAATGTTTATGTCTGACCTGGCCAGGCAGTGGCGCTGTGGATAGAGCGTTGGACTGGGATGTGGAGGACCCAGGTTCGAGACCCCGAGGTCACCAACTTGAGCGTGGGCTCATCTGGTTTGAGTAGGGCTCACCAGCTTGAACCCAAGGTCACTGGCTCGAGCAAGGGGTCACTCAGTCTGCTGTAGCCCCCTGGTCAAGGCACATATGAGAGATTAATCAATGAACAGCTAGGGAGCCATAACGAAGAATTGATGTTTCTCATCTCTCTTCCTTCCTGTCTGTCTGTCCCTATCTGTTCCTCTCTCTGACTCTCTCCGTCTCTGACACAAACACACACACACACACAAAAAATGTCTATGTCTGGCCATCCTAAGTCACTAGTTCTATGAAGACAGAAGCCATATACACTCTATACATGTCATGGAAAACCTGGTACAGCATGACACACATGGGTTGATGAGGATTCACTAGACACCAGGCACTGCGTTAGGCACTGGGAATTCACTGTAAGTTCAGGGTTAGGCAGGTGGTGAACTCAGGACAAGAAGATGAGGAGGTTCTTGTCTCTGTGTCTATTTTTTCCATGAGGTATGGGTTGAGCTCATGAACTAAGAGAAAGCAGGCAGTGACTGAGAGTTGAGGAGAGAGGGGAAGGAGTGAAATGTCTTCTCCCGAGGGGGGGGGGGCACAAGGGTAACAGTGTTTGTAGGAGACAGACACCTCTTCGGTAGAAGATGAGAGGAGTTTTCAGAGAACAGGTAGAGACTGTCAGGAGTTTGCTAATGGCAGGGAGTTTCAGAACACACAGGAAGAAATTTGTGGGGGTGGAAGAGGTGAGGTACAGGATCAGACCATGGGTGTATACAGCAACATGGAGGGGAGTGTCCATGGGGTAGGGGGTCACCTAGGACTCCTGGGCCTCTACTGTTGATGAAGATAAACAGGAAGTTGGGAAAGAGGGAATTCATCTTCGTGATCTTAGAGCATGCTGGGTATTGGGACAAGTAAAACCAGGGGATTTACCTGGAAAACCCAGAGCCCTGAGGCGGTGGTTCATGGTCTTGTGGGAGTCAGCTTTCTCAAACAGCTCACAGAGTCGTGTCAGCTCCGGGCAGGAGTCCGGGGTGGCAGAGCCCTCCTGGCCAAAACCTGGTGCTCCACAAATAGTTTGGGAGGGAGTGGGGATTGGAGGGGAGGTTTTGCAGCTGGCCTTTTTGTTGACCTCCTTCTCTGTTCAACTTAAACAGGTGTTCTTCCTGAAGCTTTCCATTCTGTCCCCTAAGGAACTTGCCTAGGCTCGCAGAGCCCTTCTGGCTGTTCCCCGGGATGTCGGCTTTGAACTGCACTTTGCTTTGTTCATATCTTACCACTCTGCCCATCATCCACAGTTTATAAGCTCTTTGCAGACAAGGACAATGTTGTCTATCACTTTACACCTATTTCTTTCTAGCTGATGACCTTAATGTTTGCTGTGATGGGATCAGAGTTTAGCCTAAAGCTGGGAAGTGTCAAATAAGATCAGGACCTTTCTAGTTAACCCCCAGGTCTCAAGAAATTTCCCACATGGCAATTCTGGCCTGGGGACCTGCTCAGAGGAACCTGCCACCTTAGGATGTAAGGCTGGTGGAGAAAGTAGCCCCTACTACTGTAGGGAATTGTAAGGCAAGTTCAGGAATAGGGCATATAATGCAAACTAGTCCGTCAGAGAGGAAGCAAAAAATAAACAATACAAAATCGCTTTGTGAATATTGACAAAGCTGGCAAGTTAAATGATCTGACTCCTCTCCCTCACCCCTTGGAAATTTTACCAGAAAAATGGCGGCTGTAGTGAATTTGCTATCTGCAATCACACTGGAGAAGAAAGGACCTGTACTTGCAAGCCAAACTACATCGGGGATGGGTTTACCTGCCGTGGCAACATCCATCAGGTAAGGCAAGGCATGCTTACAAAACTACAAAAATGTGGTAAATGCTGCTTCCCTCACTGTGCTAAGAATCCAGGTTCCTAAGGAACCGGTGATAATTCATTTGACCTGAAATATAGTGATTCAGATCAACAGTTCCAGAGTCAAAAACATCTGGGTTTGGATACAGCTCTGACAATTAGTAACGTGACTTTGGGCAGATTATATCACTTCTCTATGCATCAGTTTTATCATCTGTAAAGGATAACACTGGTACCAGCCCCATCGGGTTGTTATAAGTATTAAACGAGATTACATGTGCAACAGGCACAGAGCACACAGTAACTTAAAGGAACAGCTAGGGAGCCGCAACGAAGAACTGACGCTTCTCATCTCTCTCCCTTCCTGTCTGTCTGTCCCTGTCTGTCCCTCTCTCTGACCATGATGCGGTTGCTGTTGGAGAGTGTGTGTATCTGCACCTAGCAGAGAGGATGAGGCCGCAGGGTATTTGTAGATTTCCACCTATTATAAAGTGAACCTTTCGTTATTTGACTTACAGAGAGGCTAGAGCAGGGGTCCCCAAACTTTTTACACAGGGGGCCAGTTCACTGTCCCTCAGACCATTGGAGGGATGGACTATAAAAAAATCTATGAACAAATCCCTATGCACACTGCACATATCTTATTTTAAAGTAAAAAAAAAAAAAAAAAAAAAAAACGGGAACAAATACAATATTTAAAATAAAGAACAAGTAAATTTAAATCAACAAACTGACCAGTATTTCAATGGGAACTATGCTCCTCTCACTGACCACCAATGAAAGAGGTGCCCCTTCCGGAAGTGCGGCGGGGGCCAGATAAATGGCCTCAGGGGGGCGCATGCGGCCCGCAGGCCGTAGTTTGGGGACCCCTGGGCTAGAGCATTCTAGCTGATCCAGAATCCATGTTAACAGGGAAACTCAACCTGCCACAAACCTATAACCCACTTTGAAAAAATATTTAAACTTTTAACACACAAAAAGAGATGCCAAGGACATACAGGCAGAGGAAAGACCATGTGAGGACACAGTAAGAAGGCTACGGGTTTCTGCAAACCAAGAAGGGAGGCCTCAGAAGAAACCACACCTACTGACACCTTGATCTTGAACTTCCAGCCTCTAGAATTGTTGGGGGGAGGAGGGGGTTCCATTGTTGATTTAAAAAATAATAATAAAAAGAGAAGTATTTGAACTTTTAAAAGTACTCTTAAAACACAGATGCTTCTGGAAATGGCTAGGCCTTTCTCTAATAAATCAGATGGTGACTCCAAAAACGTTTTGGAGCTCAACAGTATGTCCACAGAGTCATTCCGAGCATCAGTTGCAAGCCTAGAGGTGGGCTTGAAAAAGGCTCATGGTGGCAGATTCCTGGTTGAAAGAATGGTGGATGCCCTTGATCTTGGAACAATTGTCCTGCAATAACCCTGGGTGGTTCTTGGACAGAATTCACAGGCATTGGGTGAACCTGCCTTCCTTTGTTTGCAGGAGCTTCCCAAGAACCCCAGAACTTCCCAGTACTTCTTTCAGCTGATGGTAAGAATATGTGTGTCTTTCTCACTTAAAGAGCTGGGTCTCGGGCCTGACCTGTGGTGGCGCAGTGGATAAAGCATCGACCTGGAAATGCTGAGGTCGCCGGTTCAAAACCCTGGGCTTGCCTGGTCAAGGCACATATGGGAGTTGATGCTTCCAGCTCCTCCCCCCTGTCCCTCTCTCCTCTCTCTCTCTCTCTCTCTCTCTCTCTGTCTCTCTCTCTCTCTCTCTCTCCCTCTCTCTCTCCTCTCTAAAATGAATAAATAAATAAAAATTAAAAATATATATTAAAAAAAAAAAAAAAAAAAAAAAAAAAGCTGGGTCTCTAGCCAGATACTAGATGAGGCTGTTGCCTGTGGAGGGGGTGAAGGTAGAATAAAGTCTGGAAAGCTGGGTGTCTGGAGTGGGCCCTGTGTTGGTCATTTGTGAACTTTTCAGGCTGCAGGTTGGCAGCACGGAAGAGTGAAAAATGTCACAGAGGCCCATTCTCCACATAAAAATGTGGTAGAAGAAGAAACTGCCACTATACCAGGGGGGGAAAAGACGCATTACTGGGACAACTGGTTAACCCTTTGGGTGAAAATATTACGTTAGAGCTTTCTGCACATCACACATCTGAATAAGTTCTAGATATATTAAGAATAAAAGATCAAAATCCAGAGAACAACATCATAAAATCTAGAAGAAAATATAACCATAGGATGTTAGTGTTGGCAACAAGACAATTAGAACAGTTAAGTAAATCATCTTATGATTTATATTTGTGTTATTATCCCAATTATGAAAAATATTTACATAAGGAAGAGACGCTGGAAAGGAATGCCTAAAAATATCAGGGGTTACTTCTCAGTGGTAGGATTGTGGGTAATTATTTTCTTCTTTAGGCTGTATTTTCAAATCTTTAATTCAATAAGTATATGTGGTTTGAATCATCAGATAAAAATAAACATTATTTTGGCCCTGGCCAGTTGGCTCAGCAGTAGAGCAGCGGCCCAGCATGTGGAAGTTCCGGGTTCGATTCCCGGCCAGGGCACACAGGAGAAGCGCCCATCTGCTTCTCCACCCCTCCCCCTCTCCTTCCTTTCTCTCTCTTCCCCTCCTGCAGTCAAGGCTCCATGGGAGCAAAGTTGGCCCAGGCTCTGAGGACGGCTCCTTGGCCAACACCTCAGGCACTAGAATGGCTCCGGCTACAGCAGAGCAATGGCCCAGATGGGCAGAGCATCACCCCCTGGTGGGCATGCCGGGTGGATCCTGGTCTGGAGCATGCAGGAGTCTGTCTGCCGCCCCCCCCCCCACTTCTCACTTTGGGAAAATACAAAAACAAGCAAACAAAAAAACATTATTTCAATGACAGCAAATCTGAATGAATTTGATCTGAGGTTCAATGAAGCACAGATCTCCCCATTCATATTCAACCCCCTCTCCTTTCCCATCTACCCTCTGCTCTTTGTTGGAGCCCCTTCCTGTATTATGTTAAGGATGTGGCACATGGCCCCCACCTTCCTTCCTGCAGGAGCATTCCATACGAGACCTGGTTGGTCCGGGCCCCTTCACTGTTTTTGCACCTTTGTCTACAGCCTTTGATGAGGAACCTCAGGTAAGTGTGAAGCCTGGGCAGGTGGACGGCATCTGAAACTGGAACGCAGTCTTGCAGTGGCACCCCAGAACCAACAGTGGAATCATTTTGGGGCAGGAGGTTTAGGATCAGCTCGAGCTGACCAGCAAAGGAAGGGGCTGCCTCTCTGCACAGGGAGCCCTATCAGGGAAAGCCTTCAAGTGGATTTGGAGTGAGCAGTGGCCAGAGACACTCTATAGCAGTGGTCCCCAACCTTTTTTGGGCCACGGACCAGTTTAATGTCAGAAAATATTTTCATGGACCAGCCTTTAGGGTGGGACGTAAAAATGTATCACATGACCGAGACAAGCGTCAAGAGTGAGTCTTAGACGGATGTTACAGAGGGAATCTGGTCATTTTTTAAAAATAAAACATTGTTCAGACTTAAATATAAATAAAATGGAAATAATGTAAGTTATTTATTCTTTCTCTGCGGACTGGTACCAAATGGCCCACAGACCGGAACCAGTCTGTGGTCCCGGGGGTTGGGGGACCACTGCTCTATAGGACATTCCAGAATAGACCAGGAGGTTGGAAAAGATCAGCAATTCTTACAAGATCCAAACATCTCATAGCCAAAAAAAGAAAAAGAAAAAGAAATACCGGCTTATAAAGATTTAAATTCGGGTTTTGTTTTGTTTCCTTGCAGGATTTATCAGAACCTTTAATGTTCTGACAGTCACGGGGATTCTTCCTGCTGGGTTGCCCATGAATCTATTATAATGTAGCAAACCTATATTGAGTGTATCTGACACTGTTTCTAGTGCCTGGTATAGATTAACCTATTTAGCCTTCATGACAGTCCTGTGAACTGAGTGCTCTGATTATGGCCATTTCTGGGTGAGGACCCTGAGAGAATAACTTTCCCAAGGTCCCCTGACTTCTCAGTGGTGGCACAAGGACTCAGACAGACCCCAGAGTCTGTGTTCCTGACCGCCGCACAGACTGCCTCTCTATGCACATATTTTGGACACTAACAAAGTGGGGACACAAAAGTAATTTTTGAAAAAACTTGACATTTGATGGGTTTTTTTAATCATCAAAGAAGTTATAAAACAGTGAGAAGCGTGTGGGCTTTCTATTGTACCTACCTTACACTTAATCTGGTTTGCATTTTGATTCACAAATGAAGAAGCATAATGATCTTACACATTGTAAAGGTTTAAGTCTGGCCCTGGGAAACTCCAAGAGGGGAAACAAATTCAGTGTCTCCCAGTAGCTGTCCCAAGAAATATTTCTGAGTAGCATTTCACAGGACTTGGGATCCTTGCCACATGTGCTATGAAATGCTGGACCAAAGGGGCTCCAAGTTCCCTTCCATGTGAGATTCTGCAACGGAAGCACTTTCTCCCTCTTGCCTGAACAGTCTCTGGCCTATCACTCTGACCACAAGCCAACGCTGACTCCCCAGGGCCCGGGTGGGGGAGCCGTGGGGAGTGCCAGGAGTATAGGGCCGTGAAAGGGAGAGTAGGAGAGAAGGCTCGTGGCTCCACAGGAACCCTCTGATCTTCTACTGCAGATTAAAGACTGGGACAAACAAGGCCAAATGTCCCAGGTTCTCCGCTATCACGTGATTGCCTGCTACCAGCTGCTCCTGGAAAACCTGAAAGTGACCCCAAATGCTACTTCTCTCCAAGGGGAGTCAATTGTCTTCTCCATCTCTCAGGTAAGGGAGGCCCCTTCTGGAAGGTGCTCATTTTCCTTAGGCCTCTGTTCTCCTCTTCACCCTTAGAGTAGTACCAGGAGTCATAAAAAGAATGACAACAATCAAAAACACATGTTGAGTGATTTCTGTATGCCAGGTCCTAAGTGTTTCATATGCACTAACTCATCTAATCCTCAAAATAATCCCATAATAGAGATACCATTATTTTCCTCAATTTATAAATTAGGAAACTGAGCTCAGAGGAGTTAAATAACTTGTCCAAGGTCACACAGTAAGTAAATAATAGAGCTGGAATTCAAACTCAAAGGCAAGGCAGTTTCCGGAGGTCATCAGAACTGCTTCCAGCAGTGTTGTTCAGAAGCTAGACAGGGACAAAGCTTTTATCAAAGCCACTTGATCATGCTGGTCCACTCCCTCCCCACAGCACAGAAACCAGTCGTGGATCTAAGTCATTGCAAAGGGGTGGGTGTGTGCGGTGGGGCAGAAGGGGACAGCTGGTGACGTAGAACAGGTGAACAAGAAGCCAATTTTGATCTGTTTGTTATTTCATATTTAAGAATCACAGTGAAATGTTTTAGTTGATTATTTGCTATTAACTTCTCCAGGTGAAAAGTACCTTCTTGTCTCAATTTCCTTTTTATAACCATAATAAAAAAAAAATGTTCTAAACTTGGATCTTCAGATTTTGCCCACAGAGCTGTGTAAACGTTCACTTCTGTGACAATTTAACATGTTGATGAACATTCAGAAAGAAGTAATTTTGTGTCTATTTCTGCTTGTGCTCATTTTTTTTTCTTTTTTGGTTGATTTCAGGACACAGTGTTTATAAATAATAAAGCGAGGATTGTATCCAGTGATATCATCAGCTCAAATGGTGTCATCCACATCATAGACAAACTGCTCTCTCCCCAAAACTTGTTTATCACCCCTAGAGATGCCTCTGGAAGGGTTCTGGTGGGTGAACTCACTGTCACACTCTCAGCACAGAGTGACTTATAATCCTAATAATTTATTATCTCAGTTCAGATTTTGAGGCATCATTTTGAGACAGTTGAATTTTGCTGCTTCAATCTTGAACTATTAAAAGACTAGTAAATATTATTCTGAGTAAGAAGCAAATAATCCAGTCTATTTTTTTTAAGATTTTATTTATTTATTTGTGAGAGGAGAGAGAGAGAGAAGGGAGACACAAGGGGGGAGGAGCAGGAAGCATCAACTTCCATATGTGCCTTGACCCGGTAAGCCCAGGGTTTTGAACCAGCGACCTCAGCTTTCCAGGTTGACGCTTTATCCACTGTGCCACCACAGGTCAGACTAATTCAGTCTATTTTAAATAGATAAATGGATTTCATCAGTTTTCTTTAGTGTCCACAATGGCAGGTGGTCTTGCATAGATTTGGAAGATGGAGAAATTACATAGGTGGATAGGAGATGAACGGATAGATAAATAGATATCACTGAAATTAGACCTGAAGTAAAACATCTTCTCAATTGACAGAAAAGACTATTTTAACTTTTGTTGCTATGATTCACACTGGCCAGGGTTCTTCATTGTAGACAACAGAATCCGCTATACTTAAACAAAAAGGAGTGTCTCTTTTTTTTTTTTTTTTGTATTTTTCTGAAGCTGGAAACGGGGAGGCTGTCAGACAGACCCCCGCATGCGCCCGACCGGGATCCACCCGGCACGCCCACCAGGGGGCGATGCTCTGCCCATCTGGGGCGTCGCTCTGTCGCGACCAGAGCCACTCTAGCACCTGAGGCAGAGGCCAAGGAGCCATCCCCAGCACCCGGGCCATCTTTTGCTCCAATGGAGCCTTGGCTGCGGGAGGGGAAGAGAGAGACAGAGAGGAAGGAGAGGGGGAGGGGTGGAGAAGCAGACGGGCGCTTCTCCTGTGTGCCCTTGCCGGGAATCGAACCCAGGACTTCCACACGCCAGGCCGATGCTCTACCACTGAGCCAACCGGCCAGGGCCAAAAGGAGTGTCTTAAGATATCATTGACAACCCCAGATCTAGAAAGCCAGAGAGCCTAATTCAGATGCCTCACAGCTGGGCACAGAGCAGCCCAGGGACACCTGCAGAGGGAGAACTCCTGATTTCCCCACTGTAACAGCTGCCAGTGCCACCTGTCTCCAGCCTCACCACCTAGGACACAGGGGTCTAGAAACAGATATCTACATCTTGTGATCTCCCTGCCAGCAGCCACCGCTACCTCCTGTTTTTCTTTCCACCAATAAGTCTTGCACAAGTGCTTCTCCTTAGAGGACCCTATATTACATGGGGCTCTAGCTGCAAGGCAGTCTGGGAAATGCAGTGCTTAGCCTTCCAGCCTCTGTAATACAGAAAGTCAAGGGTAGACCCGAGCGGGGGTGGGTGCCAATGAGCTAATCCACGGTTCCTGCCATGTTATCGTCCCCTCACGGTATTCAGTTGAGTTTTTGTTAAAGTGCTTTGTGAACTGCATGAGGAAAGGTATCATTCCCATCCTTATTATCTTTGCAGCAAAACCTTACGACAGTGGCAATGAACCATGGCTACGTCAAATTTAGCAACTTAATACAGGTAAAAACTTAGAAGAAAAGTTACCTCAGGGGATAGAGGTTTAGTTTTTAGAGAGGTTTTGTTTGTTTCTGTTTTTTGTTGTTGGTTTGGTTTTTTATTCTTTTGTTTGCTTGGGGCACCAGCCAGCTGTTCTGGGATCCTTTGGAGGAAGTCCAGATTTTCTAGGGAACAAAGGCGTTCTCTGCCACTCTATCCCTAAAATGTTGTATGATTTGTCAGCTGTACAGTGTACAATGGACAAGTTAGAAATCAAAGTCCATGCGGCTGGAACAAGGAGGGGACCCCCAGTGCCTTCAGTTCCTCACGACTGGGTTTTCCTGAGTATCTGACCAACCTGTTTCAGGATGCTGGTTTGCTGAGTGTCATCGCTGATCCGATCCACACTCCGGTCACCCTCTTCTGGCCCTCGGACCAAGCCCTCCAAGCCCTGCCCCCCGAACAGCAGGCTTTCCTGTTCAACCAAGACAACAAAGACAAGCTGAAGGAGTATTTAAAGTTCCATGTGATCCGAGATGCCAAGGTATTTTGTTTCCATGCAGAGCTGAGTGCAGGGAAGATGCAATCCAGGAAATCTATGTGTCCACCAGAGCCCTGAGCAGCCCCGGTCCCTCTGTGTCCTCTCACTGGCCGTCATTATTGGCCCCTGTGATATACCACCCCTCGTTCTGCTTCTCCAACCTGCCTTTTCTTTTTCTAACTTTCACCGACACCTAACAGCAGCATTCCTGTCTGTCTAGCAGGTCAGCTTTCCCAGCTCTGTCATCCACATGATGGAGCAGCTGCCAACAGCTGTCCCCGCATCTCTCCAGATGGACTCTTTCTCTCCCGATTCCAGAATTTCTAGGCAAAGAACTGATTCATTCAGCTGTGACCAGTTAATTAGTTGTTCATTCCTGAACCGCCTGCTGTGCTCAGGGAATCGAGACCCTGTAGGAACATGGCAGGTCTTGCTGAAACCCTGTCGCTCTGAGACCTTCAACAGGAGTCTCTTCAGGAGTGACTGTCTAATCCAAAAATGCCAGATGTCTAAACTGTGGTTAACTCGTGGGATCTGCGTTAGTTTCCCAGGGTTGCCTTAACAAATTACCACACACTGGCTTGAAACAACAGTTATGAGGCTGGAAGTCTGAAATCAAGGTTGCTGACAAAGTTGTTTTTCCTCCGGACTCCAATGGAGACTCTGCCCCATGCTTCTCTCCACCTCTGGTGGGTACTGGAAGTCCTTGGCATCTCTTGGCTTGCAGCTGCATCCCTCCATTCTCTCTGCTCTGTTGTCGCAAAGCTGTCTTCTCCCTGAAAATCTCTGTGCCTTCACATGGCATTCTCTTTTCTCTTCTTATAACGACACCAGTCATATTGGATGAAAGGCCCACTCTACTCCAGTATGACTTCATCTTAGCTAATTACATGTGCCATGATCTTATTTCTAAGTAGGGTCACATTAAAAAATAATGGGGGTCAGGACTCTAACTTTGGTGGGGGGAGGGACATAATTCAACCTAACAGCACTTTGTGTCATTTCTCTAACCCACTCATCCTGTCATTGGCTTTATACACTAAGAGAGCATCTCCCATGGACTCCCACGCATACACGGGAGATGGAAGTGTGACTGAACCCAGTCCAGATGGTGAAGACTTTACCTGCAGAAAGAATGTCCAAGCTCCTAGAGGGCCTGTGGCTATTCTTCCTTTTGATTATACTTACTGTCATTGTAAAGGAAGAATTATTAGAACACTTGGAAAACCTTGTGTCTGAATTTGGTTTGTTGGCAAAGCTCCTTTGGGCCCCTCCCCAGCCCAGTGTGGGGTATTTATGTGGCACCCTCGTTTCTGCAGGTGCTAGCAGTGGATCTCCCCAGATCTGCTACCTGGAAGACCCTGCAAGGTTCAGAGCTGAGTGTTCAGTGTGGAGCTGACAGTGACATCGTGAGTATTGATTGTCACACAGGTGGCGGTTGGGAACACATTATGTGCATTCCCCAACCACTGCCCATTCAAGGACAAGCTCTCTTCCTCACTGCCTTGAGAGGTATCTCCCCTGAGAGTAAGTGGATATGAGAAATCTGATGGATCCTGGCCCACCAAAGCCCTGGGGGCAGGTGTTAAGGAGCCCCCTTCCCCTCACATGTGTAGAGAGCAGCTCTTAGGTTTTTTTTAGCTAGCTGGTTAGTCACTCAGTTATTGGTGAGGCATTTATTTTCCAGAGTGAGACACCTCCCTGAAGCAGGAAAGTAGACTGTCACCGGTCCCGCCTTCCTGGCTCCACGGTGACCTTATCTCCAGCCCTTTCTTGGTGGTCAAAACCAGCTCTGGGCTGTAGCTTCTAAAGTCAGGCAACAGAGAGAAACTGCAATCTTCACCTTCCCTTACTAGTTCCTGAACAATTTTACCTTCCTGTAATTCCAAACAATGAATAGATCTGATGGGATAATAGTAGATACATCCTATATCCTGTGTATAAAGGAAAACCCAAAATGACAGTGGCTTAAATATATAAGGTTTTATCTCTCTTATAAAAGAAATCAGGAGGTGGCCCTTCTAGAGCTAGTATGATGCCTCTTTTTGCTCTTCAGCACATGTTTAGAGCCTCAATCTTATCTCAAGGTCCAACATAGCTGCTGGAGCTCCAGCCACCACGTCCACTTTCCAGGCAGTAGGAAGGAGAAAGGGCAAAAGGGAGGTAGTTCTCAACTGGCTTGATTCCCTTCAAGGAGCCTGCTGAGAAGTCCCATATAACTTCCTGTTCACAACTTAGGACCAGCCAGAATCTCTTTGGTGTTTGGATTGGAGTTGCATTGACTTTATAACTAAATATGAGGAATGTTAGCATCTTTACAATCCAGCTTGTGGAAAGTCACCCAAAGTACTTATACTTGAGATCGGTTGTACTGTCTCCATGGACCAAACCAGACACCTAGCAAAGAAGTATAAGAATGCCCACTGCTCATTCTGTGAGCTATTGCAGCTTTCAGAAATTTTACAATGTATTATTTAGTTTGGTCTTTATAACAATCCTATGCAATGGAGTCATTAATCCCACTTACCTGATGAGGAAAATGAAACCTCAGAGATGTCTGCCGGCTTGCCCAGTCACACAGTGCATAAGTAGAAATGTGAGGATTTAGCCAGTTTTCCAGTGTTCTTCCCACTGAATCACACATGTCCATCCCATCAATAGATGCTGAAATCTATCTTACTTTCCATAGAACTTTATAAAAACATGCTGCTTCCTGGGGGTAAAGATATACACATTTGCTGGGTGGACCTTAGCAAAGAAAAGTGCTAGCATTGTTGCAGCATAGAGTGAAACACTGTGTCTAAAGCACAATTTTAATGCTTAATACACATGGGAAAAAAAAGAAGTTATTGTCACCGTTATAAAGGTAAAGCCCATCACTTGAATATCCTGGAAAGAAAGTTGTGTCAGGCACTATCCTGGGTGCTGGAACGAAATAAGATAACTGGGTTCCGGCATATGCTTGTCCCGAAGCACGGCCAGCTCACCCCGGCTCCATCCTGTTCCCCCTGCTGCCACTGCTGCTACTTGGGCAGAGACCGTGCTGCAGAGTGGCCACCAGTGTGGGCTCGGGGCTCTCCGCCTGCTGTGAGTGCCTGCACCACCACTTCCTGGCTGCGAGACCTTGGGCAAGTAACTTGCCTCAGTTTCCTCATCTGTAAATGGGAATGGTAGCAATGGTTCCTACACCTAATGGGTTATTGTGAGGAATAAAATTTTGCACAGGTAAAGCACATAGAATCATTCTGGTCACATAATAATGTACATGCTGAGCATTTGAAATATATAAATCTATATCTCAGTTTTTTCTGAGTCTTGCACGTGATAACTCTCCAGAAGCAAAACTACATTATATGGCCTGGGAAGAAGAGGAGTCAGGAGTTTGATATCTCTCTCTCTCTCTCTCTCTCTCTCTCTCTTTTTCAGGGTGAACTCTTCCTGAACGGCCAAACGTGCAGAATTATACAACGGGAGCTCTTATTTGACCTGGGTGTGGCCTATGGCATTGACTGTCTACTGATTGATCCTACCCTAGGGGGCCGCTGTGACACATTTACTACATTCAATGTCTCGGTCAGTCCTAAAAACACAACAGTTAGTGGTAAGAGAACCCGGAGCCCAATAACAGCCCTCACAATCCTGTATGGGCTCTGCTGTGAACAACTGAGGGCTGGTGCTCCTGAGCCTGGGACCGAAGGATCAGAGACCAAGTGACAGCATTCTTCAGATTCCCAATCAATAAGCACCCACCTAGCCTGGCACAGGCTATACATATTTTTACTTGTCCACCCATCCATTCATCCCTCACCATTATGGAACCAGTAGTTGGGTACCAACTGTGTGCCCTGCCCATCCCTTTCAAATCTACCCATCCATTCAATGGTTTGCTCATTCACTCAACAAGCATCTGGGCTTCTGCTATATTAAACCATATAAAGTGCTGTATTTGACAGGCTCTGACTACAAACATGGCAATTTAACATGGTTCAACTTAATATTTTGTGCCACCCATACCTCCCATTCAATTGTTCAGGCATTAACAACAATGATTAAACTTCTACCCTAGGCCTTGCACTGAATGAGGCATTTTCATACCTCACACTTATTCCTCCACCCAGTACCATTTCTTTTGTTCGGCTTGATGCTCATCTTCTCCCTTAAATAACCCAATGGTAGAAGTAGTTCTCATTGGTGCTGTTATATAGATTTGGAAATTGAGTCTCAAACTGGTGAAGTGATTCACACGGCAAAGTCTGTCACCAGTTGATTTTGGTATCTGGCAACTTGTAGGCATTCAATAAATATCCCAAATTATTGGGATACCATTCAGCCAAAGCAGGAGATGAAAACCCAGCTGTCCTTTCTGCTACAGGGGTGGTGACCTTCTTAACTTCTAAAGTATAATCACACACATTTTTATCAGTTAATCATTTTTCCTCACCAACCCCTTGAAAATAAAGAGCATTAAGAATTGTTATTCCCTACTTTATAGATCAGAAGGGTAAAGATCAAAGAATGTGATTGGCCAAAAGTATCACAGCTGATTTACAATGGTGCTAACACCTGCCTCCACATTGCCCACTCCTGCTATACCCTGTGCCTGCCTGAGACGCTGCCCTGGTTCACCACTGCATTATGGGACTTTTCACCTCTAAGAACTAACCCAAGGAGCTGAGGTCCAAGACAGACCTTCAGAATCCTCCATGGCAAAGTCGCAGTGATATTCTTAATCATAGCCAGGACCTTAATCAAGATTAATTCTTAGTCAACTCATTGAGACATTCACCGGGGGCATTTCCTTGTGTTTCTCAACATTCTTGATTTTTACGTGTTTCTTTTCTTGACTACTAGGGGGATTGTGGGAGCTGTATTTATACTCCCAACTGCCCAAGGTGGACAAAACCAAAGGTAATTATGAATGCAGTGATGTCATCTGGAGAGCAATAGGTTTGTTTCACTATCAGACCCCAGCCTTCTGGTAGGCGTAGGTATGTGCACGTGTGTGCGTCTGTGTGTGGGTCCCTAACTGTCATTTCTGCCATTCTCTCAACCACCAGGCCAACGGGTGAGAGATGAACATTCTTAACCCAGGCAACCTCTCAACCCCCTACCCATCTGCTAGGAACTGTCCAGAAGAGGCATGGGAGTATAGACCCAGAAGGGACTTCAGAGATAATTATGATAAAAATAATAGCTGGATTTTGTTGTCTGCTATTCATGTCCCTGAAGCTGTGCTGGGCTCTTTCCTTAGACATTCTTCCTCATAAGGAGATATTATTACCTCCATTTATGAAAAATGTGAGTATCGTGAGTGTCAGAGAGTATAAGCCACCAGCCGAGGTCACACAACCTAGTAAGGAGGAAAGCTAGGAGCGGAGCCCAGAAAGCAACATCAAAGTAATGCTTAAGCCAATGAACTTTGGAGTTCGTAGATATGCGGTCAAATTCCAGTGGGCGATATCTGGCAAATCACATAATCTAGACCAGTGGTTCTCAACCTTTCTAATGCCGTGACCCCGCAATACAGTTCCTCATGTTGCGGTGACCCCAAACCAAAAAATAATTTTGGTGGCTACTTCATAACTGTAATTTTGCTACAGTTATGATTCGGAATGTAAATACTTGATATGCATTATGTATTTTCTGATAGCTTTAGGCGACCCCACTGGGGTCGCGACCCACAGGTTGAGAACCGCTGATCTAGACATTCTGCCTCTGTAAAATGCATCTAATAACTCTTCAGTACGTGGCTCTTAAGAAACATAAGTTTTAAAATGTGAGTACAGAGCCTGCCACATAGTAAGTGTTCATTAAATATTGGTGTTACTAATTATTCCAAAGCCAAGTCCTTTCTCTTTTACTAGGAAACCCTCCCACAGAAACACCCTGCAAAACAAAATGTAATTGGTGTCTTGCCGTGGTAGAATGATCCCTCCCGGGACAGAAAGCTACTTCTCCCAACTCGTTCACTCAGCAACCTCACCCTTTGCAAAAACTCGAAGGGTCTTAAGACTGAAGAAAACTCTTTCTAGTTCTGTGCCCTCCCCCATTCCTTTGCCTAGTTATACCCCCAAGAAAAGAATTCCCGGTGAAGGCCATTTAGTCCCACTTCGACTTGGCCAGTACCCCAACCCCTACTGGGAACGGGCTCGAGTCTGAGAGCCCAAGTTCAGGCAGCAGAAGGCAGAGGAGTGGTTCACTGTCTTCCTTTAGGGCGTGAAGCAGAAGTGTCTCTACAACCTGTCCTACAAGAGGAACCTGGAAGGCTGCCGGCAGCTGTGTGCCCTGGTGATTCAGCTCCCCAGGTGCTGCAAGGGCTACTTCGGGAGAGACTGTCAGGGTGAGGGCACCTCTTACTGCCTTGAGATTTCAAATGGATTGTACCATCAATATGCAGCATTGAAAGTTTTGAAAGTACTGAAATTATAAAGTGCATGTTTGAGAGCAGGGAGCAGGAGGGTACAGCCTTCTAAAGACTCTGCTAAGAAAAGATCCCAAAACCATCATTCGGGAGAGTTGAGTAGCTTTGTTTTTACTTTTTTATTTTGTCAGATTTTGTTTTTCATAAAGTTGAGAGTCTACTGTGCACGAATTGTGATTGTGTGTCATGCTTTTTTGCTTACCATTATAGAATAAGGCATTTCCTATGGTGCTAGAAACACCATATTTTATTTTTACTCTAGTCCTTGATACTGATAAGCACATGAGTTTCATTGCATCTAATAGAATTCTACCCTGGCAGTTTGCTATACTAATATGATATACGGGGGCCATCATTTTCTGAAAACCCTCCTGTTATTGGATATATAATCTCACCCTCCCTTAGTTCACCAGGAAATGGCTCCTTACAAAGGCATTCAGTTCCATCCTGAAATCCCTGTGTGTAGATAGAACTTCTAGCCAATAATAATATATCAACAACGTCAGCGTAACAAATGCCATGACCCTTCCATCAGTCATGCATTGTGTTAAGTAAGCACACTAATTGAGTGCTACTTCCCATATATATATAACTATAGTTAAACCTCGAAACCACCCCTCGGAAGTAAATTACATTATGCCCATTTTACAGATGAGAGCATGGAGGCACAGAGAGGATAAGAAGCAAGTGCAAGGTCCCACAATGTGTTTCTAAAAGCCATGATTTTAACTACCAGGCATAGTCCATTTATTCTGGCTCAGCTGAGAAAATTCGGGACTAGAAGTCCCCACAATCAGCCAGCCTCCACTCACTGTCACTGAAGTGTGGACCATTCACAAAAATCAGTGTCATCCCTTATATTTGTTTAGTGCTTTATATTTTTTTAATGTTCTCAGTCATAGTATTTCATGTGATCCTTATGTCACAATGTGATATGGGCCATTATATCACCATTATCATCAACATCATCATCATCATCATCATCATCTTCGAGAGCTAAGAGAACTGAAGCTCTTCGCTTCAGTTCAGCCCAGATCTATACAAGTTCATTATTCAGCCTAGATCTAAACAAGCCAGGTCTCCTCCCCCTAAAACCAGTGCACAGTCCCATGTTGCACCCTGCCAAGGTAGAACCCCATCAGACACATTTAAGTTCATGTCCTATAGGCCAGTGGCTTGCCCTAACCATCGAGACACAGTGTGGGTATGTCCCCAGGACCACAGTCCCTCTGGGTTTATGCAAGTTGGAACCACAGCTGAGGACGGATTAGCAGCCCATTTACAATGCTGGGGAGACTGTGGAATCCCTGCTATTTCTTCTCTTCCAGCGTGCCCTGGAGGACCGGATACCCCGTGTAATAACCGGGGTATCTGCCTCGATCAGTACTCGGCCACGGGAGAGTGTAAATGCAACACCGGCTTCAATGGGACGGCCTGTGAGCTGTGCTGGCCAGGGAGATTCGGGCCTGACTGTCAGCGTAGGTGGCGCCCCTCCCCATGTGCAGCCCATTGCTCCGCTCTGTGCTCCCTGTCCTCACCCACACTGTCCTCCTGACCTGGAAGTACCCTCTTCCCTTGTCTCCCAGCCACCCACCCCTACCTGCCTGCCCCTACATGCTTTTTCCCTCCTTGGATGTATTTCCAGTCTCCATCCACTCAAAGAGCTTCATCTCTAACAGTGAAGCTCACATCCCCTGCCACCAAGGCAAGCTATGGCTGGACATCATCCATCCAATTATTCGACCAACATGTGTGACTCAGTCCTTACAAACACTGATAGCTAACAACTTACGGAGTGCCTACTGTGTGCCAGGCAGATGTGTTTTACCATTTAAGTCTCACAGCAACCCTTTGAGGTCAGTACTGTTATTATTTCCACTTAGCAGATGAAGAGACAGAGGCACAAAGAGGCTCGGTGACTTGCTAAGTTGAAAGGATACAGTAAAGAGGAGGCAAAATCCCAGCTCTCAGAGGGAGGGAGCAGATAAAAACTGAAGAAACAAAAGTAGTTTTAAAGGAATATATATTAAAAAAAAATGGCAGGTAAAGGAAATGGTGAAAGAGAGACGAGCAAGTGCAAAGGCCCTGAGGCAGAAGCGGGCTTGGCATGAAACAAACAGCAAAGAGGACTGGGGGCTGAGCAGAGTGAGCAAAGAAGAAGGGAGGAAAAAGTGAACTCTGAAGGTCATCAGGGACCAAATCACATGGAAGCTTCTCAGCCAGAGAAAGATCTATAGCACCTATTCTGGGGAAGATGGGTGGCCTGTGGAAAGTTATGAATGGAGGAATGTCATGAGCAGATTAGAAAGGGTCGCTCCAGCTGCCCTATGGAGAACACACTGCAGGGGAGTAAGCGCAGAAGCAGAGCCACCTTTAGGGAAGCTAATGACACAATCAAAGTGAGAGCAGGTGTTGCCTGGGGCTATGGTGGCAGTGCTGGGGATGGGGAGAAGTGGAGGGCGTGGTAGTATCTTGAAGATGTTCCTGTAGAACAGATCTTGCTGTTAGGAGGCCCCAGATAAAGTTCTCTCCCCTTCTATCCTGTTACATTCCCATCATGTTCTCTACTTTTGTGTTTATGACACTCACCATACTTACAATTAATTACATGTTCACTTAGCTGGTTACTCCTAGGCTGTAAGCTCCATGACAACAGGGAACCTATGTCTTAGGTTTCCCTGTGTAACCTCATTGCCTAGCAGTGTCTCTTCCCCATGATAGCCACTGAATAAGTTAGTTTATGAATGGACGGATGAGTGAAGGAATGAACGACTATGGCACAAGCAGGGTACCTCCCACACTGATGACACAGCCAACAGGTGAGGGGATTTCGGTCCCGGATCACTGATTACTGATCACCCTCCAATTTGCTTTACAGCCTGTGGCTGCTCAGACCATGGACAGTGTGACGAGGGCATCACGGGCTCCGGGCAGTGCCTCTGTGAAGCAGGGTGGACCGGCCGCTTCTGTGACACGCAAGCAGGTCTGTGGTGGGAGCAGGCAGCCACCGGCAGCACTGAGCCGCAGTGGACCCTGCCAAGAGCATCCAACTGAGGTTGGATCTGAGCAACACATGAAAAAAGAAAAAAGACAACACAGCAGGTGTTCCCTTTTCCACATGGAAATGAGGACGTGACTATGTGGCCCAGGCCTCAGGAGATGCAGTGACTTGAAGGAAAAGTGGATGAAAATATTTCATTCACACCCATGAAACCAGCATGCATTCTGGGCAATCATGGGAGGCCCACTTTAGGCAAAGAACACAGGACAGGCAGGAGGGTCCCTTGGGATTGTGGTCCCGGGCCCGGAGGCTGAGTGGTTTCATAGAAAACCCAGATATGACCCCTGATTCTGCTACTTACAATACTAGACGAATGGCCTTAGATGAGCCACCGCTCTCAGTCTTCACACACTCATCCTTAGAAGGAAGTGTGTGTTACCATGTTGCAGGGGGCGGGGGATTGTTGCGAGTGCCCGGTGTATGTGGGCACTTAAAAACAATAGCTGCCATTATCGTGTCATCATCATCATTGTCATCAGTATCTTGATCCTTCCTGAGCAATCAGTCTTATGAGGCATCCCCTTGTGCCCGAAGTCTGAGATAGAATGCCTGGATTATCTAATGTGAATTGCTGTCATCCCATCCTCCCTCAGGTCAGAAGGGCAGACGGAGCTCTTCCGCTGGGCTCTGGCAACCTGCAGAGCCTCAATTCCAGCAGTGCCCCGAACCTTGGTGCCTCCCCCCCCCCGCCCCCGCACTCCCTAACTCCTGACGGCCACGTGGCTTCGTGCAGCCTGCTGCTGCTGCAGCCCTGCCCAGTTGCCAACACCACACACTTCCCCCTCAGAAGGCCATGGAATTTCCCCTCCAATTTAACCATCTCCGTCCAGAACCCCCAAGCCCTTAGGACCAGACTGCTCATCCGCCACATTCATCTCTGCTGGCAAATTTTGCAGTATCAAGTTTTAATTGGTTGCCCCCAGAGAGAACACATTTGCATTTTAATCTGATGACCACTGCAGAGATGATGTCTTCATATAAAGGAGAATTCCAGAATCTCAGAATCTCCAGGCTCAGTGCAGGGATGCTAGCAAATCAGCCCGTCCTCCCGCTGTAAGCAGACACTTTTGGAACACAGCGGCAGGCCAGGGAGAAGCTGGGGGAGACGCCTTAGGTGGTTCTCCACTCATCTCCCCATGATACTGAATGAATGGTGACCCTTTCCTTCGCAGCTTTGCCCCCAGTGTGCACACCCGCTTGCTCTGCTCATGCTACCTGTAAGGAGAACAACACGTGTGAATGTAACCTGCATTATGAAGGCGACGGAATAACGTGCACAGGTAGGTGGGTGCCCTCGGGGCATGTGAAGCAGTAGCGTGGTACAGAGGGGAGTGGGACTCGGTCACAGCACCTGGGCCCCACCCTGGCCCTTCAACCTCCTGCCTGGGCCACCTGGCCATGCCTACCCTCTGGGTTTGCTTAGACCTGATCTATCCACCTCCCAAGTCATGGTTTGAAATTGCTTTACAAACTGTGATGCATTTTATTTTACAGTGTCTTTCTAACTCTATGAGTAATCCAGTCTTACTTCAAAATATTTAGAAGACATATTGCAGTACTTAAAAAAAAAAAAAAGTTGAACTTACACATACTCTCACCACTGAGTGAGGACCACTCTCAACATTGCAATATCTGTCTTTAGTAGTTAGGATATGGGTTCAGCCACACAAAGAACCAAAGAAACAGAGGTGTTTGTTTTTATCTCATATAACAGTCTGTCTGGGTGAAGGCACCCAGGGCTAACATAGGGTATCATCCCTCTGAAAGGTCATGTGGGAGCCCAGACTCCTTTTATCTTGTTACTCTGCTGTCACTCAGTTGCCAGACCCTAAGGGGGCCACCACCATAGCACATCTCAGGCAGGGAGAGGAGGAGATTTAAGGACATACCTAGTTATTGCTAAAATTTCTCCGCTCCTATCCCCTTGGTTGGATGTTCATTATCTGTCACATCTAACAGCAAGGGAACCTGGGAAATGTAGTCTTTCACTGGGCAACCATGAACCCAGCTAAAAATTTATTACTATAGATAAAAGAGACAACAGGTACTAGGGGAAAGTGACCAGTC
Source organism: Saccopteryx bilineata (assembly GCF_036850765.1). NCBI lineage: Eukaryota > Metazoa > Chordata > Mammalia > Chiroptera > Emballonuridae > Saccopteryx > Saccopteryx bilineata. Next base: position 105,167,131 of record NC_089490.1, read on the forward strand.
TTGGCCACAAGTACTTTCTTTTTGCATGAATAATTATTCAAAGAGATACAGACTTTCTTTACAAAAATAAGATCTGGCTATTCTGCTGTTCTGTAATCTGCCACAAGGCAGTCCAGCAGTGGGTCAGCACCAACAATAGCAGCAAAGTCCCAGGTCTGTCTTTCTATTGCACTGTCCTTATGGTGAGGCCTTTGGTCCTAATGTCCATCCTCTCACAGTCTCATGTGGCCACAACCCAAGGCGAAAAGGCAGGCAAGAGAAATCAGACGGCCCTCCAGCCACTCTGCAGGCTAGACCTAATCTATTATTGGATTGGAATTTTGGGGAGAAAACAAGGTCCTAAGAGGCAGTACAACACAGCGGGGCTTCAGAGTCAAACCAACCTGGGTTTAAATTCCAAGCCCGCCACATTCTAGCTCTCTGAGTTTGTTTGCTCATCTGTAGAATAGGGTACAACGTCCACCTCACAGGTGTTCCAGGCTCTGTGCTGACTCTACACATACATCTCCACACATAACTGTCTTGACATTAAAAACCCAAACTCGCCCTGGCCAGTTGGCTCAGCGGTAGAGCGTCGGCCTAGCGTGCGGAGGACCCGGGTTCGATTCCCGGCCAGGGCACACAGGAGAAGCGCCCATTTGCTTCTCCACCCCTCCGCCGCGCCTTCCTCTCTGTCTCTCTCTTACCCTCCCGCAGCCAAAGCTCCATTGGAGCAAAGATGGCCCGGGCGCTGGGGATGGCTCTGTGGCCTCTGCCTCAGGCGCTAGAGTGGCTCTGGTCGCAACATGGCGACGCCCAGGATGGGCAGAGCGTCGCCCCCTGGTGGGCGTGCCGGGTGGATCCCGGTCGGGCGCATGCGGGAGTCTGTCTGACTGTCTCTCCCTGTTTCCAGCTTCAGAAAAATGCAAAAAAAAAAAAAAAAAAAAAAAAAAAACCCAAACTCACGCAGAAAGGTGCTACCAAAGTGGAGCCTAGAAGTATGTGACAAAGGTGCAGAGGGTACAGATGCCATCAGGCCTGGTCTATGAGGGGATTAGCCACAGGATATTAGTGTTCGTAAAGGCAAGCACAGAGGCCACAGGCCACAGGGAGAGAGGGCACTAACATGTCGGGGCCCATTTACTCACCCCAGTGCCACTGGTCCCACACCCCAGTCTGAAGCCCCAGGCGCACAGACAGGGGCTCACTGGGCCCTCTCCTCTCTGACCCTGCAGTAGTGGATTTCTGCAAGCAGAGCAACGGGGGCTGCGCCAGCGTCGCCAAGTGCTCCCAGAAGGGCACAAAGGTCTCCTGCAGCTGCCCGAAGGGCTACCAGGGGGACGGCCACAGCTGCTCAGAGATAGACCCTTGTGCAGACGGCCTCAATGGTGGGTGTCATGAGCACGCCACCTGCAGGATGACCGGCCCGGTGAGTTTCTCTTCCGTAGGAGAACATGAGATCAGTACCTCACTTAGCCTTGCTCCTCCACTCTGCTCCCGTTCGGCCTCTTCCTAAGCTGTCTTCCCACCTCGGTCTATTTCTTGTTAAATCAGTAAGATAAATGCAAGGTGGGGTCCTAAACCAGACAAGGACATTAGTGGGAAAAGTGGTGAGATCCACATAAAGGCTATTGTTTCGTTAACAGGTGCCAGCACTCACTTCTTAGCCTTGACAAATGCACTGCAGTGATGTCAGATGTTTGCATTAGGGGAACCTGGGTGGAGAATACAGTATACGGGAAGAACTCTCTCTGCTTTCTTTGCAACTTGTCTCTAACCCTAAAATTATTCAAACTGAAAAGTTGATTAATAGCTAAAAGAGTTGGTAGGAAGTGGCAGGAAAACTGCAGGTTTGGGCACTGCCTCAAGTCTTTTCAGAATGGAATCAGCGCCCTATTGCCCTGTTTATCCAGTGGGCAGAGAAGATGGTGGGAGATGACGTCCACTGTGATTATGAACATGAACTTCAAGTCAGACAGCCTTCGAGCCTTAGCGCCTGGGCTTACATGCTGTGTAGCCAGGGGCTGGCTACCTTAATCTCCGTGATCCTCAGTATCTTCATTTGCAAAGTGGGCCTAATGATAATGCAGATCTCATAGGATTGTTGTGGGGGTTAAATGAGATCATTCATTGATTCAACTGGTGATCAAGCGCCTCCTATGTGCAGCTGCAGGGGCCAGCGATGGTCGCAATAAAACGCTTATATACAAGCAGAAGGAGAGGTGATGCTCCATGGAGAAATGAACACACAGGATGCCCTCAGAGAGCACCAAAGTCAGGAAGAACATAAACAGGCCAGGGCAGCAGAAGGGGTTGGGAGAGCTGCCTTATGTAGGGGCTCAGGGAGGCTGTCCCTCAGCAAGCGACAGTGAGCTGAGATGTAAAGGATGACATTTCATCATGCCCTGTGCAAACATGTGACATGGCAGTCACTTAATGCCCACTGGACAGGACAGGCATATATTCTTGATCCTTCTGAACATCTCCTGTGCTAGACGGTGACCCGCAGAGCACCTGAGGGCCCGGGGGCCTAGACGAGGGGCTTTATCACCTTACCCATCCCCCCCCACCACCACCAGGGCAGGCACAAGTGTGAATGCAAAAGTCATTACGTGGGAGACGGGATGAACTGTGAGCCAGAGCAGCTGCCCATCGACCGCTGCCTGCAGGACAACGGGCAGTGCAACGCCGATGCCAACTGCGCCGACCTCCACTTCCAGGGTCAGTGTGGCTAGAGGCTGTGGGCCCGATGCGCCTGGTCTACAGGCTTGGGAAGGGATCTGTGCAAAAGAAAAAATATTTTACATGTGAAATCTGTACGGTTTGGCAAACCATGTCATCCCAATAAACGTTTTTAAAGTAAAAACTTAAAAATAAAAGATTAGGGGTCACACAGCCCATGCCCAGTCCAGGACCCAGTGCCCAGCAGTCAGTGACTTCTGTGGTAGACAAGCGAGTGAACTCAGAACTGGACCCTGAGCCGTGAGAACTGGAAGGATGCTCAAAGGTCTTTCATCGTGAATTTTCCTGCTACTTGTTTTTCTCAAGTGGTTTAGTAATCCCTGCAAACCTTAACTGGATTTGACACCAAGGAGCATAGTTTAGGGCCCTGGTCAGCAAACTACGGCTCACAAGTCACATGTGGCTCTTTGGCCCCTTGAGTGTGGCTCTTCCACAAAATACCACATGCGGGCGCTACCTCAATAAGGAATGTACCTACCTATATAGTTTAAGTTTAAAAATTTTGGCTCTCAAAAGAAATTTCAATGGTTGTACTGTTGACATTTGGCTCTGTTGACATTTGGCTCTGTTGACTAATGAGTTTGCCGACCACTGGTTTAGGGTATAATAACAAAGTAACAAAGAGGAAGTACCTGCCACATGCAGAAGCAATTTCTTAGTAGTTCTTTTGATAGTAGCATACTGACTGGCATAAGCCCCCCATTACTTCCAAGGATGATTTGAATGGCTTATAATAAACCCACAGGTATAATAAAACTAAGAATTACAGAGGTACTATGAGGCCATCTTGAAATCTGATGGAAGAAAGCCATAAAGGGCCCATAAACCAGTTCTGGGCCAGGGCAAGCATTACTTAGAATAGCCAAAAGGTGGAAACAACCCAGGTGACCATCAACAAATGAATGGATAAATAAAATGTAGTCTATCCATGCAATGGATAGACTACATTTGAAAAGGAATGAAATTCTGATGCATGCTACAACATAAACAAACCTTAAAAACATTGCGCTGCATGAAATAAGCTAGACACAAAAGGACAAATGTGTGATTCTACATACAGAGACTTCTGCTTTGAATGTCCTTCAAAGTTCTCTGCAGGAAGTACTGAGCGGGGCGGGTCCTCTTCTTCCCTCTCTAGATACCACTGTTGGCGTGTTCCATCTACGCTCCCCACTGGGACAGTATAAACTGACCTTCGACAAAGCCAAAGAGGCCTGTGCAAATGAATCTGCAACCATGGCAACCTACAACCAGCTCTCCTATGCTCAGAAGGTGGGACCCCAGTTAGTGGGCACCATGCAGTCAGGGCCTGCTGGGGAGGAGCTACAGGCTCTTCTTTACAGGGGGACACTCAGGCTGTTGCCTTCTTGGAGGGGAGTGCAGGAAGCTCCTGGAGCTATAATAACAATTTGTCACATCAATTGGGTGTCTCCTACATGTCAGGCACTGTGAAGGGTAGTTTTTTGACATGACAGTCCATCCTTATAACATCCCTGGAGGTACAGATAGGGCAGCTGAGGCTCTGAAAGATCAAGTCATGTGTCCAGTGTGACTTAGCCAAGAAGTGGCAGAGCCAGTATTCAAATGTAGCTCTGACTCCAGAAGTCTGTTCTCAACCACGACATTCAACTGCCAAGGTGGAGGCACAGACCCCAAGTGCACACCTCACAGCTGGAGACCTGACAGAGGTCAGTGACCACCTGCCTGGGGCCTCCCGGAACCCACAGAGCCGTCGAGTTTCTCTGGACTAGTTGGATTTCTCTGTGTCTGGAGGGGCTGAGAAGTGGGGGTGGGCCCAGCTCTCAGCCACAGCTCAGTAGGAAGTGGGCCTCTGACCAGAGCTATTTTCTCAGCCTCAAAAACCAGAAGTCCTGGCCATTTGGAAAGGCTAGCACCTTGGAGTTACCTAGCGATCACTCAGTAGGAGCAGAGGAGGTAACTGCCTACACGGTATAATTTTAGGACTCTACCTCCAACTTATATCACTACCAAATCTCACGACATTTCCTCACACCTGATGTTTCTTTATTGAGAAACAGAGCCTTTGCTGCCAGGACCCAGCATTGGAGGGCTGGAATTTCTGCTCTCTCGCTTGCGGGTTGTGTGGCCTTGATCAAGCCATTGAAACCTCTGTCCTCCATGGCATGTTTGTATAAAGACTAAAGGTAATACGGCACAGTGACTGGCGTACAGTAGGAACTTGATTTTTAAGAGAGCTCTGAAGTAGACCGCCTGCGTTTGAATCTCAGCTCTGCTACGGGCTGGCTGTATGACTTTGGGTAACTTACTTAATTCCGCTTTACCTCCATTTTCTCGGTTATATTATAGGAAAATTTTTTAAGTTCCTATCTCAAAGGGCTGATGTGAGGGTTAAAGGTCTTGACATGTGAAAAGTCCTTGGATCAGAACCTGGCCCAGATAAGTTCTTAATGTGTTATGATGATGATGTTGGTGATCATGGTAAGGGTGATGATTGATGATGATAGTGGCCAATTAGATGATGATCAGTTAGAGTTCTGCAAATGCATAAGCAGAAGGATTTGCACCCAGGGGAAAATGGCTGAGACCAAATTCTGTCTAAAGAGCAGAGAGAGGAGAAATGAGTGTGAAGGACCCAGATACCTGTGATAAAGAGAGGGCACCGCTTTCATCTATCCAATGGCTCAATCAACAAACACTTAATGAGTACCTACTATGTTATAGGCAGAGGGGTACCAGGCAAAATGAGCCATGACCCCTGACTCCATAGAGTTTACAGTCTGAGGGCAGAATCGGACATTAACCAAAGGACTCTGCGACAAATAAAGCTGCAGCTGACCCGTGGCCACATCTGTATCCCTGCAGGCCAAGTATCACCTCTGTTCGGCAGGGTGGCTTGAGAGTGGGCGGGTTGCCTACCCCACAGCCTTCGCCTCCCAGAATTGTGGCTCTGGTGTTGTTGGGATAGTGGACTACGGGCTAAGAAACAACAAGAGTGAAATGTGGGATGTCTTCTGCTTCCGGATGAAAGGTAATTATCTCAGCTACACTTCAGATTCCAGGCCATACAGTGGCTGAGCCCTCCTCCGCCTGGCCGGCCAATCTCCAAGGAATGGGGTGGGCAGCCGAGCCACTGCCTCACTGGAGTGGGACCCTTTGTGCTCCTGCCTTCCAGATGTGAACTGTACCTGCAAGGTCGGCTACGTGGGAGATGGCTTCTCGTGCAGTGGGAATCTGTTGCAGGTCCTGATGTCCTTCCCCTCGCTCACAAACTTCCTGACGGTATGTACCATGTCTGCCCGTGTTCACCTCAGGGAAGGAGGGGTTGCCCCAAAGCAGGTATCAGAGAGGTGAGTCCTTGAAAGAAGGCAAAGGCTCACAGTCATGGCTAAGAGCACGGGCTCTGGACCACACTGCCTGAATTTGAAGCTTGGGTTTGCCACTTGTTGCATCACCTTAAAGTCGCTTTCTTCTCTGGGCCTCAGTTTTCTCATCTGCAAAATGAAGATGATGATGACAGCACTAACCTCACACAGTGAGAATTAAATGAGTCAGTATTTATAAAGCGCTTAGACCTGAGGCCAGCACATGAAAAGTGCGATGTAGGGTTAGCTGGTGTTACTATCTCTGCACCTAGAGCATCTTCAGGGTCTGGTCTGCAGGAATGAGATGCTCTTTGGTCTTCACAGACAGGTTGGGACACAGTGAGCTAAGCCGGCCTGGTGATCGCCCTGTGAACCAAGCTGTGAACACGGTGTCAGCTTGTATTTTGCACTGCACTTAATGTCTTGTCCACGGTCCACCAGTTATATCCAATGAAGAGAAAGCCCCAACTGGAGAAGGACTTGAGGTTGACTGATTAAAGATCTGAGCTAATAACAACAACAATAAGAAGAAAGCTAACATTTCCTGAGCATTTACTTTGCACTGAGCACTTTCAGAGCACTTTTCACTCAGTCCGCAGAATGTGAGCTCGATAAGGGGAAGGACTTTCTCTGCCTTGTGGCTTGTGTGTAGTGGATGCTCCATAAATCCTTGTTAGAAGGAATAGATCTTCATGCAACTTTATGAGGTCACTTCTGCTATTATTCTCATTTTGTAGATAAAGAAACTGAGGCTTAGCAAGGTCACGGACACAGCCAACAAAAATAGACTAGGCATAAATATAAGGCCTTCAGGATCAGGGCAGAAGTTAGACCAAGGACCCCAAAATGGTGAATCTGTCCACAGACCAATGGACAGAGATCCATCTAACTGGTATAAAAATCAGGGTTACCATTAATACTCTAAAGATAATCACCCAAACCAACATTTCTGCTATGGGGGAGCTTGGCGTGTGACAGCATTTCAGAGAAAAGACAGCATCAGAATAAAACCCACTGGCTATGTGCCCTTCAGCAAATTAATTAACTTCTGTGGGCATTAGTAGTCCTGTCTGCCCAATAACTAAGTTGAGCTGGGTAGTGTGATTTCTCATTAATTTGTTCAGTGAATATTCATTGAGCTTTTACTATGTGCTTGAGCTATATTAGTAAACAAAATAAACACACAGAATTAAGTAAACGGTATTGAATGCTGGAAGGTGATGTGTAGGGGAAAGTAGAGCAGGGAGGTGGGGTGGGGAGGGGAAGGACAGCACTAGTTTCCATTCTGCATAGAGTGATGAGGACAAGTGAGACATGCAGATCTGGGGGCAACAGATGAAAGGCAGGACTATCCCAGACTCATGGGAGCAACAGCGAGGAAGCCAGTGTGGCTGCAGCAGAGTGAGTGACAGAGAGGACAGCTGGGTTTGGGGTCAGAGGAGCTACAGTTGTCCAGTTTTGGGCCTCAGAGGTCATTGTAAGGACTTGGACTTTTCCTCTGTGTGAAGTGGGGGCCACTGCAGGGTTTTGACCATGGGAGACTTGAGATTTGATTTAACGTTTTAAAGGACTGTGCAGGCTGCCACGTTAAGAATGGTCTGTGCCGTGGCTGTGATTTAGGACCGCAGGATTCACTGAAGAAAGGAAAAGCATTCCTGAAAGTCTGTCAAGCTGCAGTCGGAAGCCCCTGAGTTGGGGCTAAGACCAGAACTATTCCCAGACAGGTGGTGGGATCCCCTCTGCCAGCCCAGTCCCTGCACACCGCGGGGCCATCTGATCACTCCCTTCTTCTCCCCAGGAAGTGCTGACCTACTCCAACAGCTCAGCCAGAGGCCGGGCGTTTCTGCACCGCCTGACTGACCTGTCAATCCGCGGCACCCTCTTTGTGCCACACAACAGTGGGCTGGGGGGAAATGAGGTAAGTTGGGTCTCTGGTGTCTGTGCTGTAAACTGATCCTTCTGAACAGTATCAGTTACCCATCACCACAATGCCATGTCACAGGGCACCTCAAAACTCAGTAGCTACATATTTATTTAGCTCTGACATCTGCCCATCAGCTGGAAGTGAGTTCTGGCTGTGGCCAGGCCTGCTCGCGTGTCTGAGACGGGCCGGCTGCCGGCGAGCTGATCTAGGCTGCCTAGTCCGGGCTCTGCGCGTTACAGGGCTCTCACCTCCAGCAGGCTAGCAGGGCAGGTTCTCACGGTGACGGCAGAACGTGGTCCTGCTAGCACTTTTCAAATCCCTGTCTGGTCACAGTGCTAACATGCCACTGGTGCAATTAAGTCACACACTGAGCTCAGAGCAGAGGGGGAGGCCCTCAGAGTTACATGGCAAAGGTCAAGGATACAGGGAGGGCTGAGGAACCAGAGCCACGGTGCAGCCAGCCCACCGCACCACGCCTCAGCACGCCAGGGCACAGAGGGGTGGCCCTGTTCACTCAGCCCTCCCGCCAATGGGTGTCCTGCAGGTCCTGAGGGCCCCAGGCCCCTCCCACCCACCCCCAGGGCTGAGTGGAGCATCTTCTCTGCCCACTCATTACCCACTCAAGACCCACTATTCCCAGGACACCACTGGGAAGCTCTGCCTAGATCATAAGGATGACTCTCAATGCCACATCCCAGCTAGAAGGGAACCTCTGGCTGAGCCCAGACAACCAAAAGCCTGAGAAAAACTTGACCTTTCCTGATGACCACACGAGGCCACAAGGCAGAAAAGCCAAGGCCATGAGAAGTGATGATATTTTTCCTGTGTCATCCTATCATCAAAAAGAAAAAATATTGCTTGGCCTGTAGAGACAACTCCCATGCTTCTCCCTCCCCCGCAGACGCTGTCTGGGCGGGACATTGAGCAGCACTTCTCCAACATCAGCATCTTTTTTTACAATGACCTTGTCAACGGTACCACACTGCGAACTCGGCTGGGAAGCCAGCTGCTCATCACCTCCGGCCAGGACCCGCGCCAACTGGTACGGAAAGCCTCCTGGGCTCACTAGAACTGGAGATAATGCATGCAAAGCTCCTGGCATACAGTAGGTGCTTAATAGATAGCAACTATTCGAATGTGAAAGGATACTCTAAACCTGCAGCATGGGGTAGGACTAGCTGCACACCACACTGTTAGGATGCCATTGCCTCTTAGGAAATAAGCCATTAGTGACTCCCAGCCTCAGTAGCCAATACTGAGGAACTATGAATGAAACCACTTTAAAGCTGTCTGATTCATCACCTTTGTCTCTGTCAGTGTCAGCCTGTCCCAGATGTTAACCTGTGAGTCTTGAAGTCAAATGACCCTGCTATGAAACTACTTCTGCCACTTGCTAGATATAGGAACTTAGACAAGCCATCTAACTTCCTCTGTGTCCCAACCTCCTCACCTGAAAAATGGGGACAATGATGGGATGTGTTGATGTTGATGGTGACAGTGACGATAGTGGTATTATTTTGTCAATGGTGATCATGGTGATAGTGTTGAGGTGATGGTACTGATGTTGATGATAATAGTGGTGGTGATATTAATGGTGATGGAGATGGTTAATATTTTTAAGATTTCATTTATTGACTTATTAGAGAGAGGAGAGAAAGGGGGTGGGGGAGGAGTAGGAAGCACCAACTCATAGTAGTTGCTTCCCACATGTGCCTTGACCGGGCAAGCCCCGGGCCTTGAACTGGTGACCACAGCATTCCAGGCCGATGCCTTATCCACTGCGCCACCACAGGTCAGGCTGGTGATGGTTATTTTGATGATGATGATGGTGGCGGTGATGGTTATAATATTAGACAAGGTGGTGGTGGTGGTGGTGGTGGTGGTGGTAATGATGACCATGACAACCATGATATCAATCATAGGCTTTTGTGGGAATTCAGTGAGTCAAGGATTGTGATGTGTGAGAACAGTGTCTGGCATATAGCAAATGTTAAGTATTACTTTCTAATTTTTACCTAATAAAAGATTTCTATTAATAAGATCAGCATTTTAGACCAGTGCTTATCACAATTTAACAGGCACTTAAGTCAGCTGCAACCTGTTAAAATGCAGGTTGTCATTCAGCAGGAGGAGTGTGGGGCCTCAGGTCTGTGTCTCCAGTGCACCCACAAGCCAGTGGGTCACATTTTGATCAGCAAGGGATTAGATCACTTAAAAATGTTTTTCTACAGTGTGGTGTGATGTTCACAGCAATGGATCTGGGGCCAGAGGCATGGGTGACCTTGGACAAACCATTTTCCTCCTGAACCCTCACCTATTGGACAAGTAGACTGGACAGATGACCCCTTAGCTTCTCTGAAGCTCTCAGATCAGTTGTTTGCACGAGGGCAACTCATGTGTTCTGGGCTGTCCAGATGGTGAGCAGCGTCCTGTGCTGCCTATTGGAGATAGGCCTGAAACGCAAGCTCTGAGACCCTAGGCAAAAAGAACAACTTGCTTCCATGGAAGGGCCACCATATGGGGAGAAAGAGCCAGGTGACCACCGATCTCCATCGGCCCTCTCCTCATTTCCCTAGGAGACCAGGTTTGTTGACGGAAGAGCCATTCTGCAGTGGGACATCTTTGCCTCCAATGGGATCATTCATATCATTTCCAGGCCTTTAAAAGCACCTCCTGCCCCAGTGGTGAGTATCCAGGCTTCCTGAAGAGGAGCCAGGAGGAGCCCAATGTCCAATCTCCAAGAGACAAACTTGCTGGAAGCTCTAAACACCCCTCCCCTGGAGACTGGAGGAGCCTCCCCCCAGCATGTGAGCTGGCCTCGGAGATGCCTGGCCCTGGTTCATGTTGCCCCCACTCCTGTGCATTAGCAAAACAACACCTGTCACCATTAATGCTTGTAAATGAAAGGGACAGGGTGGGCCAACAGAGAAACCACTGGAAGGGGAGTGAGAAATCCTGAGCCCCTCCACTTAAGAGCTGTGTGACCTCGAACAGGTCCCAGAACATCTCTGAGCCCCATTTTGCTTACCTACACAATTGGGGTCATAATGCCTTCCTCCCCGAGCTCTTGGGAGGACTGAGTTAATATAAAATAACTAGGACAGTCCCTGCCACACGGTACATGCTATGTAAGAGTTGGGTGGTTGGTGTTGTTCGTATCCTAACTTTGTTTAAAAGTATGAGGGAAGGGTGAGCACAGCGATGCTGGAAGTTCCACAGCACAGGAGGTGAGTGCACAAGTTCCAAAGTCAAGCTGGCCTCAAAGCCCAGCTCCACCACTCACTGGCTGTGTGATATCAGGCAAAAGCTTAACCTCTCTGTGCTTTGGTTACCTCATGTAAAAATGGAAACAATATTGATATTGTCCCTATCTCTCCAGGCCACATTTAAATGGATTATTTCATGTAAGGGGCATAGAACAAACTCTGGCAGTAGTTAAGGGCAGGTACATGTTAACCATTTTATCATTAACTTTATCCCAACTTGCTCCAAGATGGCCAGGCCGGCAAGAACGGGATTGGCTCCAGAAAACACCCCTCTTCGGGAAAGTCACCCGATTTCAGTACCTATCCCTCCCCTTTCTGTGTTCAGACTTCAGTCCACACTGGCTTGGGAACAGGGATTTTCTTTGCCATCATCCTGGTCATTGGTGCCATCGCTTTAGCTGCATATTCTTACTTCCGACTAAACAGAAGAACAATTGGCTTCCAGCATTTTGAGGTAAGAATGAGAGAAATGGGAACCTGGTGTTGAGGATTCTCTCTGCAGCCCAGCCTGGCCCCGGGCCACATCAGCTGGCTGGCTGCTTCCTGGAGGCCACCAGCTGCTGGGTGCATGCACGTAATTCCTGCCTCGGGGGTGGGGCCTCTGCTCCTAAGAGCAGCATGGCAGCAGAGAGCCCCTCTTCCAGGCTGAGACAGGGTTTGGTGAGGAGGGTGATGGGCCGCCAACAGCACAGACCCTTCGCCTCTATACTCAGAAGTCAATGCACCAGGGCCCAGGAGGTGCGCTCGCCCTGGAGGGCTCACGAGACAGGTGCCCACCCTGACTAGCGTGGGCCTCGAGGCTCAGTGGGAGGTGGGGGACAGGGTCGGGACCTGCACAGTGGGGCCTCTCGCCGCAGCCAGTAAAACACGTTTCACCCTGTTTGAACTGTTGAGCCCACAGTCAGCGGTCTTGGCTGACCGTGGGGTGACACAGCAGCTGGGCACCCTCCTGGCCTGTCCTCTCCTCCACAGCTGCCTCCTCCAGACAAGCCCGTGTAGAAGCTCCAGGGCAAAGCTCAGAAACATGACTTTTAGCATAAGTGTACACGCTGCACAAATCCTTTGAAATTAAGTTTAAAAACAGGCAAAAACACTCCAGGATGATGGAAGTCAGAACAGCAGTTATGCTGGGTGGGACCGTGTAATGCAGGGGGGGGGGGGGGGGGGGGTGGAGAGTATTTCCTGAGAAGGGGGGAGATGGAGATGCCCTGTGTGTGGATTTGGGTGGTGGTCACTCCTGGGTGGACATTTTAAGAGGTGATGGAGCTGAACACTTAAGATTGGTGCATGTTCAAGTACCATTTAAAAGAAAAAGGTCCCCAGGTAGAGGTAGGGGCGGGGTCTGCTTTACCGGCCCATTGGGATGAGATGCTCCTGCCCTGGGGACTCCCGGCTCTCAGCCCTGGTGCCTGTCTACCGAGCAGTCTGAAGAGGACATTGATGTCACAGCTCTTGGCAAGCAGCCGCCTGAGAACATCGCCAACCCCCTGTACGAGAGCGCGACCTCGGCTCCCCCAGAACCTTCCTACGACCCCCTCACGGTGAGTCTGCATCTCTCACCCAGGAACAGGTCCCCTGGGGCACCGGGGAACGACGTCTTTCAGCAAACCTCAGTGGGCAGCTTCAGACAAACAAGCCTACAAGCCGCCCTTGCAAGTGGAGGGTAGCCGTGTGGTTGTCAGTGCCCCTGGGTTCTTTCGGGTGAGTGATAGAAGCCCCGGCAATGAGAGGTAGGGGAGAGCCAGAGGTTCCCCACGCCAAGCTCATCATCAGGTGACACGTCACAAGAAGAAATGGGCTAAATTCTGCCACATTTATGAGATGGCTGCTACAAAATAAGACATGGAGCCTTTCTTTAAAACAGTGGTTCTCAATCTTTCTAATGCTGTGACCCCGCAATACACCAAAAAATAATTTTGGTGGCTACTTCATAACTGTAATTTTGCCACAGTTATGATTTGGAATGTAAATACCTGATATGCATTATGTATTTTCCGATGGCTTTAGGCGACCCCGCTGGGGTCGCGACCCACAGGTTGAGAACCGCTGCTTAAAAAGGTGTTTCCTCTGGTTCTACTTTAAGCTTGTGTTGAGCTTGTTGGTTCAAGATGGTTCTGCCCGTTCTCAGAGCTGCTGCTCGCTTTGGGGGCTTTGTTCCCTTGACGAGCTCTTTTACATCAAGGGGTGTGTGCTCTGCCCTGGTTTTCTGAGAGGGGGGCGCTCATTTCTGGGTGATCCTTGAGCTTAGATGGGGCCTCTACTGACCTCAACCCAGGGGGACCCTGTGGCAGGGGACCCCATTCACACTCAGTGTGGAAGGTACACCCCACCTGTATTACCACGTCTGGACTGAGAAGCTGGGGATAAAATGTAATACTTCCTTTTATATAAAGATAAAAACTGACAGCCATTGTGCTGAACGCCTTTTTGTACCTCAGCAGACTAAGCAGATGGCATTACTTGGGTCCAGGGAAAACATGTGGATCTTAGCTTGTGTGGGTCTAGCACCTTCCTGCAATAGTAACCAAAGCCAGAGAGCTAGAAGCATTGTCTCTTGTGTGGACATATGCTGTCCGTTCCCACACTGTATTATGGCTGTTGAGTTTTTGTAAGTTGCACTGAAACAACACAAAATATTTCATTGCATCATTGTAAGCTTGGATAGTACGATAGATGTTACTTTTCTGCAGTGAACCCAACAAATCCCTTGTGGTTTTTCTGAGTGCCTCTGGTAGCAGGTGTACTATCATTGCAACAGCCTGAAAAGTAGCCAGATCATAAATCCTATTTTGTTTTTTAATCAAACCTGTGTAAGTGTTTCTATTCCAAATTGCAAGGGTAAGTTTGGCTAGATTGCATTTATTAATATTTTATTTCTGCAAGCATTATGTTGAAATCAACCTCATTTGAAAAGCAGAGGAGAAAAAGTGGCCCACCCTGTTCAGTGTGCTCCATGCTTTCTCAGCACTGTGCACAAGATATTCACCTGAGGCAGGTGAGGGAGTATCCTAGGTGCAGGACCAGCTAGAGTTTGTACTCAGACCAGGTGACAAAAACGTTCCAGTAACAGGAATCCTAAGCCAACAGTGCCATCCCCAAAAGTGACATGCTAGAATCTCATGCCTTTAATATTGGGGGGGTGGGGGGGAGTGCCTATAGAATGTGTGTAGCGAACCCAGACAGCTTGAACACATCCATTATGCCGGTTAACAAGGTCTGGGTGCTGATGAGAGCTAAAGACAGTGAAAAGCTTGGGGTGGCTGACCCCGGAGCATGGCTTCTGATGGACTCCCAGATGCTCAAGGGCCACCCCTGGCTCAAGATGAACGTTCAACCTAAAGGGAGTTTTATAGTAATCAATATGAATAGTCACTCTTTGTGGGGTGCATATACCTTCCTTAATGTAGTATCTAATTTAATCCTCACACCTATTAGCATTCTTGATAGATGAGGAAACTACAGCAGAGTTTAGGTGATCTGTCCCGGGCACAGGAGTTTCCAACAGCAGTGACTGTCCCCAGAACAGGGGCCTTCAGTGCCACACTGTACTTTAGGCTTCAAGGGAGGAAAAAGTTTTCCTTCAACCCTCTTAGGATTCCTGGCTGGGTCTGAAAAGTGAACTGACAAAGAGATTCACAGAGAAAAAGCATACAAATTGTACTGAATGTCTGCATGTAAAATGAGAGGCTTCACAAGAGAATGAAGACCCGAAGCAGTGACCAGAGCAGGAAGAGTGTCTGCCTTTTAGACAGAGAAACGATATATCTGTGAAGAACTGACAAGACAAAGAGGTTTGGGGGGGGTCCTTAGGTGAAGAAGTAACTGGGAAGATTCAGTCACTTCAACAAGGTTTGTTTGTCCTGATTTCCTGGCCCCAAATTTCTCATCTCTGGTGCTAAGATCGTCATCTTTCCTCCCAGTACAAGGAGGGGACCTTCCCATGGGAGTTCTATGACCTGTTTCAGAGAAGATGGAGGAGGGAGTGGAAGAGTTCAGAGTGACCTTCCTGCTTCTGCTGGCTTTTTTTTTTTATTCCTCCCATTTAAGAAATTTAATACGCCAAGGTGCCATAGTTTGGAGTAGCATGTCCTGAACCCCATCTAGGCCTCTGACCAATGGCCAAAAGAAATGCACAACCGCCTGACCAGGCAGTGGCGCAGTGGATAGAGTGTCGGACTGGGATGCGGAAGGACCCAGGTTTGAGACCCCAGGATAACCAGCTTGAGCATGGGCTCATCTGGCTTGAGCAAAAAAGCTCACCAGCTTGGACCCAAGGTCACAGGCTCGAGTGGGGGGTTACTCAGTCTGCTGAAGGCCCGCGGTCAAGGCACATATGAGAAAGCAATCAATGAACAACTATGGTTTCGCAACAAAAAACTGATGATTGATGCTTCTCATCTCTCTCTGTTCCTGTCGGTCCCTCTCTATCCCTCTGACTCTCCTCTGTCCCTCTAAAATAAATAAATAAATAAAAAATAATTAAAAAAAAAAAAAAGAAATGCACAACCTGGCCCTGACTGGATGGCTTGGTTGGCCAGAGCATCATGCTGAATGAAGCACAGAAGTTGTCAGTTCGATCCCCAGTCAGAGCACATATAGGAACAGATCAATGTTCCTGTTGTGTCTGTCTCTCTCTCTCCTTTCCTCTCTCTCTAAAATCAATAAAATAAACATTGAAATTTTTTTTTTTTTTAAAAAGAGGAAATGCTCAACCTGGAACAGTTCAACAAGTGGGAGGTCCTGGGCCCTGCCCGTGGGTTTCACTGGCCTCTCTTTTCCAGGACTCTGAAGACCAGCTGCTGGAGAGCAGTGACCCCCTGGGAGCGCTGTAGGGCCCAGACCTGGGCCGCCAGCCCTCACCCACAGCCATCCGGGCCCCTGCACCAGCTCCTCTGTCAACTGTGCAGCCTCAGCCCCGGCTCCCTGGGCGGAACATCGGGTCCTCTAACTGTAGGAAGCGTGAAGCACTCAAGACGTACTTCATCTCTTTGGTTGATTTGGGGGATTCTTTTATTTCTGTGGGTGAGGGGCCATGTGAAATTAGCCACCAACTCAGGGGGACTGCTCCCTCCTCTGACCTGTCGCTGTCCTTCCTGTGTACCTTCTGATGGCACTCACTACATTCTACCCAACTCAGTGGTAACTGTGACCCTGACTTCTTTCCCCGTCAGGCGGCGAGCTCCCGAAGGCAGGGGCTCGCCAACTCTGTCTTGTCTCTCAGCTCTGAGCACAGTGTCTGGCACATGGAATGTGCCCCATAAACATTTATGAAACAGCAATAAATTTAGTGGAACAAATCTAGCGTTTTGAGAAACAAAAATACTGTTTGCCGCAGAAGGGGTCAAGCTTGGAAGATAAAATTCACTTGTTTGACCTAAATAGGGTCTTTTGGGCGCAAGCATCCGCCTTATGACTGATTTCTTAATTCTGCTTTGTTTGCGTATGTATTAAGAAGACATGATAACCACATGAGACATCACTTCCCAACCACTAGGATGGCTGTAATCAGACAGGCAGACAATAACAAGTGCTGACTAGGATGTGGATAAATTGGAGCCCTCATACGTTGCCGGTGGGATTGTAAAGTGGTGCAGCCACTGTGGAAAAGGTTAGCAGTTCCTCCAAAAGTTAAACACAAAGTTACCACTTGATCCAGAAACATCACTCCAAAGCATTTACCCAAGAGAAATGAAAACATGTCCACATAAAAACTTATATGTGTATCTACACATATTCAGAGGAGCATTATTCATAATAGCCAAAAAAACGGAAGCAACCCCAATGCCCATCAGCAGATGACTGGATGACCAAATTGTGGTACTGGATATCCTATAACGGAATGTCATTCCACCCTAAAAGGGAGCTAAGTACTGAAACACACAGCGACATGGAGGAACCTTGAACATATTATGCTAAGTGAAAGAAGCCAGACGCAAAAGACCACATATTGCGTAATTCCAAGTAGATGAAATTTTCAGAATAGGCAAATTCAGAAACAGAAAGTAGAGTAATTAGTGGTTACCGGTGACTGGGGAAGGGAAGCATGGAATTAACTGCTAAGAGGTGTCGTTTCCTGTTTGGTGATGAAAACGTTCTGGAATCTTAGCGGTGATACACAGGACTCTCCGTGCACTGCAGAATGTCCACGACACCAGGCTCCTGCCCTCACGATGCCAGGAGAGACCCCCATGACCGAGACAACCGAACACCCTGCAACCCACCTCCAACATGTCCAAACGTCGCTAGGGGGGCAGTACTGGGCTGAGCACGGTGTCTCTGTGGGGACAGAGAAGCGACAGGCTGGGCTAAGCAGATCTCAGATTCCTCTTTGTTGCCCTCAGAGCCCACATTACTTTGTCCCCCATCATCAGGCTTTTAGCTGAGCCAACTCCGAAGTTCTGGAAGCCCCACAGTGTCTTGTAAGCTTGTCACAACTCCAGGAAAGGGAAGAAGTCCCAGTTTCAGGCAAAGGAACACCTTACCATCTCTTCTAGGACGACATGCCATGGTGGGAAAAATGCCACGTTTCCAGGACATCGCTCCCCAGAAAGTGAGGGACAGATGTGCTAGTGGGTCCACCAATACCGCCATCACAGGTACCAAAGGGCAAGTGACGGGAAGGAACCACAGCAGGCTCTCCGTGGGAAAAGTGAATGACACAAAGGTCCCAGCACGAGAGGTCAAGTATATCAAAGTGTTTAAATACAAACACACACACACATGGGCACACATATGCTTAAACACTTATTTTAAAAAAAGCTCTTCAAAATATTGAAATTTATCCAAAACCCAGTAGTGATTTGATCATAACACTCATCCCTAATTCAGTATTATTTTCTTCCCTTAAATCACTGCATCCAATTCCCAGCTTTCCAGGTAATCTGATGGCAGACAAACATGTTGATCACCACCTTTTCCCTGTTTCTCAAGGAGGGAATTATCTGAGGGAAAAAAATTCCAAGTGGGTTCCCTGCTGCCCACCTACAGCTAAGCTCACACCATCTTTCCATCTGCGGCTTCATGACAGTCTCCAAGCTCCAAAAGCAAGCAGTGTGCTTTGCTGGCCACGATGGCACGAGGGTGGTGAGACAGGAACCCTCAATCTCCCACCCCTTTCATAGGCGTACTTTTTGGTTGTGGTTTTATTAGAATTTGTTATGACTTCGCCACTACCTTAAGCACACAAAAATCAATGACTTACAATCAACTGGATGACACGGTTATTTTATTTAGCAACAAATTAACATGTAACAAAATCAACATTTCCAATAAATAGCAAATTCACATTCAGAATAAATAGTAGGTCTACCTAGTCTGCATTTACGGTGCCTGCTCCCACAGAGGCACAATGTGTCATTCTACTAAACAACTAGAGAACAGTTTCCTAAGACAGTGGTCAAGCCTGCAGGGCCAGCAAAGTGCAGAAGCGCAGGCACGGGGTGGGTCCCCAGAAAGCAGACACGAGATGGAGAGTCACGTGCAGGAAGTTTATGGGGTGTGTTCTGGGATCCACACCTGGAAAGGGAAGGGAGGGGAAGAGAAGAGAGCTGCTCAGAAAGGGGGTGCAACCTCATCCGAGGCAGGCTTTCCAGCCGGGGAAAGTCCCAGAGAGGGCTGACCGCCCCCAGGACTACATCCTTCAGTCCTAAAAGGTTATCTGGGCAGCCGAGCCCATCACCCAGGGCAAGCATGGTCACAAGTAACTACAATGAGAGGTATATTCAACTGGTGCCTGAGCCTGACAGCTCAATTACACGGGACAATGCCCTGTGCTAGACACAGTGTCTCACCACTGGCCCCGTAAGTAAATGTGCCTAGAGAGTCCAGGGAGATACGGTACACTTACCTACAGAACTCCTTCCTACTATCTGCACCCACTATCGGGTTGCGGCAAACGACCACCTGAGAGCCAGTGTAGCCTGCAGCCCGTTTTTATAAATCAGACTGTAATCAAACAGAGCTGTGTCCTTCCCCAGAGCAGCAGCAACAGAAAGTGGTCTGCAGAGCCAAAAATACTCTCTGACCCTTAACAGGAAACCTTTGCTGAAATTAAAGAAATTTCACCCTCTTTCCTTAACCCATTAGGGTGTTGAAGGTTAGCTGACCTTGGAGCCAAGGTCCCAAATGTTAAGGCAAATAAAAGAGAGAATTGGCACAAGAGGAAACTAATAAGAGGGCAAAACATAGGCTCCCTTGCAGTTGAATAGAGCAATCAAAGAGCCCCGTCTCTAGCCAAATTTAGTTTTACAGCATTCTAGACAAGGGTCCCCAAATGGCTTTTTGGCAGCAAATGAGCATTCACACAGTAGATTTCAGTTCCAGCACTCTGAAGCAGCTCTCAACTGCTTCAAAGGTCTTCTAGAGGAAGAGGGAGGAAAGCCACTTATATTATCCAAAGCTAAATTAGCAAGGAGGAAAGACAACTTTTCATTTCCCCTTTGCAATAATGAAGAGGGCCCATGCAGCCAAAGCAACTAGCAATTTAGCCTGAGACGCCCCCGAATCAGTAACAGGTGGTTTATGTTACTTGGCATTAATGGCCAGGGGCGGCTATGCTAGGAGGAAAGTGGGAGCTCTAAGCCAGACTCCTAAAATACCTTAAAAGCCAGGTTTCTCTACAGAAGCAGCTCTGGAAAACCAATTGCTCAGGTCCCTTCCCAGGCGACCTGCGCGGGTGCCACGCGCCTTCCATCGGCTGGCATGGGTTGGCCCTGGACTACGAATTTCAATACTAAAAATGGAAAATGTTTTTTTCTTAATGTGCAAACTAATTGTACTCTGTTTACTTCCGAAATTGTTATTTTGAAGGGTGGAAAAGAGACTCACTTCCCTTGTACCAACGTTCGCCAGCGTGGGCACCAGAGAACGCTAGAGAGAACAAAATGCCCGTGCGGTGTGCCCACTCCCAGCTGAGTCCTGAGAGTGGCTGAGCGCAGACCCCGGGGGACGCCTCTGTCCTTCACGAGGACGCGCTGTCCTGACCCGTGCTGCTGGCCCGGCACGCGTCGGCCGTGGGCTGGACACACGCTTGGGAGCCCTGCTGAGACAGAGGCCAGGCTTCTGCCATGGGGCAGATCCCAATACTGCCGTGTCCCACGGCCCAGAGGCTGGAGACTCATTGATGATAAACGGTGCGATTCATTAATCATACCCAGAAAATGCATTTCTCCTCCGAGGGCTGGCTCACGCAACCCAGATACCCATGAAAGCAGGTTTTAAAAATGGTCTACTTCATTCTTGAGTAAACAAAACATACTGTAACTGGCACCAAGGAGCAATCCAATGACTATCTGATTTGATAAAAACTAAGAAATTAAAAATAATAATAACCACTTCCTCACTCAGCTTCTCCACAACGAAAGCCAAAAGCACCAGTGTGTCCTTTGAGGACCCGACACCGAGTGACATAGCACTCCTTAAATGCCAGATTTCAATGAACTCTGATGCTTAAGACACCAGGAGCTAACAAACAGTAAACAAAAGGCCTACCCCATTCCAGAAAAGGAACGGACCACTGTGCTTATAATAAAATTTAGCAGGAAAAAAAGGGGTCTAAGTGATTGGGCTACCGGGTCTAAGTCAGTGGTAGTCAACCTGGTCTCTACCGCCCACTAGTGGGTGTTCCAGCTTTCATGGTGGGCTCTAGCGGAGCAACCAAGGTATAAATAAAAAGATAGATTTAACTAGAGTAAGCTGTTTTATAAAGATTTATTCTGCCAAACTTAGCAAAAATCCGACATAAAGTACTTGGTAATAATTATTATTATATGCTTTAACTTGCTGTAACTCTGCTTTATAAATTTTATAAAGTAAAGTTACTTCCCTACTTTATAAGTCACCACTACTGTGGAACCAATGGGCGGTTAGAAAATTTTACTACTAACAGAGATACAAAAGTGGGCAGTAGGTGTAAAAAGGCTGACTACCCCTGGTCTAAAGGGTCACCTTCACTATCATAGTTAAGCACGAGGAGGTACTACAAGTAAAGCCCCATTATCACAAGCGGCGTTACAGAGCATGCTGCAGAACTTGCTGTTTCTGTCTCTGGCAGGCAGCCTTTGGGATGCTAGCATTTTGATACACTGATTACAATAAAGACACTGAATTAGCAAGTACTCTTCACAAGGCCCCTTCCTGTGCCTGCCACACATTAGGTTTAAGGATATACGGTGTCACCTGCATTGTTCTTAGAAAGACATGAGCAATACTGTTAGCTAAGTCATTACTAACCCTTCTCTTCATTGGAATGCCCTTTAACCTCTCCCGCCTTAAATGCAGACACCTAAAGCAACCCCCCCTCCCCCCCCCCCCCCGCCCAGGCTCCCAGAATAGCCACATAAAAGTGGCAGGAAAGAAAGCCAAAGGGAGCCAGGGGTGAGGTGGCTAAGCAGTGAGGGCTGCCTCCCTCCTCCCCTGCTGAGAGGAAGCCCTCTTCTCCCTGGTAACTCCTGAGTGAGGCAGGCACACGTCTGTTGCCCTCCAGAAAGGTTTCTGGTCATGCCTACGTTTTAGCCAGATGCCAACACAACCTAGTGAGGGTCATGACATGGCATTTCATTACAAGGATTTTTTTTTTCTGTTGTCCAATGAGCACAATGCTCGGGTCGCATTTTCAGGGGACCCACCACCAAGCATGGGCGAAGACCAGCTTGTTTAACTCAGCATCATTCTACATAGTCTGCTCTGCCAGCTGGAAAGGGAACCAGAGCTCTCCTCTCCTCCTCTGGGGAAAGGGAGGACCCGCCCACCCCCTGCGGCACCATCTATCCTTCCCCTGCACGGGGCAGGACACAGGAAGCGGATACTGAGGACATCCAGGGCTGAGGACTTGCACCTCCTCTTGACCTTTCTCTTTTCTCTCACGTGACACACCAGAGCACCAAAGCCCTGGTACCAGATGGCTGGGAATTGGCTGCTGTTTGGGGATCGCTTCTGCTACTTCCTGAAGGATTACGTCCTGCAGAGCTCACTGAGTATCAGCTCTCCGTGAGCAGCTCATCGCTGCACTCCACCGTGCCCCCACCCTGCCCTGTTCCCAGTGCCCGGCCTGTGAATGTTCAGTATGTTTTCCAGGGAAGAGTCAGGAATAGTTTCAAAACTTCACCTGCTGGGATACGAAGATAGCATCAAGAAGTCTCCCCGGTCCCTGAAAAACCGTCACCACTCACAGTACCTCGGTCAACAAGACTGATCACAGAGTTTCCATGCGAAGCTTGCCTTTCAACCCGATGTGTGCAGATGGCGGGACAGGTGTACTGCTGGCTTCTGTCTTAACAACCTGGGGGTAACCCCCAGAAAGTACGAAATAAATATCAAAACCCTCATATCCACACACAGTCAACCCTGTGGTGTCCGCCCAATCCGGGGCCAGGGCTGCTTCTGGCTTTGTCCACAGGTGAGCACCGGGTTACTTGGCCTGGGCCTCCTGCAGGAGGGGCAGTCTGCAGGTGGGGGGCGCGTCGGACCACGCGGGGAGTTCGTGCTGCAGCGGAGTCCTCCTGGGGTAGAATGTGTGGCTGACGTCGTAGTTCAGCAGGCAGCTCAGAGACGCCATGTAGATGTCAGCAAACCGCGACAGGCGCCTCAGGAAGTAGGTCGGGTTCTGGTCTGTGCGGAACAAGCTTCCAAATTGGGCATTGAAGAAACTTTTGGTCATTTCTCTGAAGAAGCAAGAAGAGAGGGAGCACAGCAGAGAATGATTCAAAAGTCTGTTTAAAGTCACTGAAATCAAAGCCACTTTTACATTCTCATAGGAATCATGTGAGAGGAAAATTAGCCTAGAAGCAGCCCTGCCTTCCAATCAGAAAAACAGTCTGTTTATCCATCCAACCAAATGACTGATCACACTCCCCACAGGGCCTCCGGAGAGCACTGTTGAGGCCGTGTGGTGATGTACGGGCCCCTCTCACTCTGCATACCACACTTTCAGGCAAAACAGAGAAGCAGGAGCTGCTTCTGACGGTACACAGAGAGATGCAGAGTGTCCTCAGGGTCTCCAAACCCCTCATCTACAGAGTGGGATCCAGACCCCTCACTTTTAATAAGGTAGCAAAAACTGAGTAAGCGAAGAAAAGTAAAAGCATATAAAAGCCAAAGTACTTCAACAGCTGAGAAATTAAGGACGCTTTCATAGTGATTTCAATCAAGTCTCCAGCATCCATTACTCGGCTCCAACACCTCACTCCCTCCTGGAAGCCTAGGTGACAAGCATTTTGCAAGGTTGTTCACCCCACCCCAGGCATCTGTGTATAAACAACACCCCACTGCACACATACAGACTGTGCACACCATCTGATGGCTAGGACCCCTGGACACAGACTATTCCAACACAATAACTATACATCTCCATTTGACTGTTCATCAGTAACAAACACAGTGAAAAAATATAATCATTTACACAACTGTGATAAAAGCCACCAGCTGGTAGTAGGTGCCTGTCATCATACAATAACAGCAGATGCTGACGACCAGGAAGCAGAAAAGTAAAGGTCGGTGGGTGGAGTGACATTAATGGTATTTAAACACTACTAAAAAAAATCTCATTGAGATGTGAAGTTGTTAGAAACTTGAAATCAAAACAAATTCTCTGGTGGGTGAAATGAGTCCTTTATCTAATAATTTGAGGTCCCGCGAGTACAGGACCCAGGTATGGCCTTCCAGGGCAAGGGGCCCAGAGTCAAATCACATTATATGCCCATCACCCCCTCCCCTACCCAACATTTTTTATACTAATGTTAGCGTGACCAGTTAGAATAAGCGCCCAACCACCAAGACCCAGGAAGGGAGGAAGACGGATTGAGTCAATATATCCATGGGAGCCCCGACGGAGGGTCTCTGTCCCCTTTCCATGCCCTGCCACCAAATCCGGGTGTCCACAGCTCAGAGGAAAGAACCCAGGAAGTGGCCCCTCCTTCCAAACTTTAGAGACCGCTGTGCCTGGGCTGAGGCCAAGCACAGGAGCAGAAATGACCAGGTAAGCAGTGCCCACGTAACGGCCTGCTCTCAGGGAAGCACAGCTGTCCAAGGGCCTCCTGAACAACCGGTCCCTTAAGACACACCCTCGCCACACCTCCCTGACAGCAGGCGGGCCTTCACCAATCCACAGATGATTCTGAGCGCGGGCACATTTCCTGAAACAGCAGCAGCTACAGTAAGCACCTGGGAAGAGCCCAGGAATTCACTGTGGTCCACACCCACCTCACTACCCCAGCAGCCACACTGTGAGGCCAGCAGTACCAACAAGTGGGCCACCAGCAGCCCGAATGGCAAAGTCAAGCAGGCAGGGATGGAAGGAAAGGCTCCTTCTCCCGGGGCCTGGCAGGGAATGTGGAATCGAGACACATACTGCATGTCTGTGTAGGTGAGAGAAATGAGAGCACACTTGCTTGGTTTTATAAAAAGAAACAAACGCAATGGCAGGAGGTGTGAGGGATGTCACGCTGCCTCAAGGGAAAACAGCAGGTGGGTGGTTCTGGACACTGGGACGGTCACATCTGTACCTGAGAGCTAAAAAAGGACGTTTGGAAGGATGCCTAAGGCAGGTGTGTGGGCTGAGCATATGCACACAGGGTGGTGGATGGCCTACGTCCAAAATGGGCTGCTCTTACCTCATCTCCTTCCTCTCCTTTTTCCACTCCTGCAGCACCAGCTGGGACTCTGCATCTCTGTGAACCTGCAGGACACAAGCTGATCATTACCGAGAATGTTCTGGATGCAAATAAACTCATTAGGCAATAAGAATTTTTTAATGGGCAGCTTTTCTTGGAGACATTGTGTTCAGACTAAGAGACAGGCACTTACTTGCATGAAATAGGTTTTCAGACTTCCTAGTCGCAACCCTCCCTTCTTTACCAAAATACACAGTTCTGGGTGTCTGACAGCAGAAATATGATTTAACAAATGAAATGGAAGACTATGAAGGTACTAAACAGGAACCCTACTAAACTACAGGTATTAAAGTATTGTTAAAGGGTACCTATAAACATAATACACATGTCTCCATGTTAACTATATGTATATACTATATATGTGTGTAATGTATCCATTACACATATGTATTAGCTACATAAACATACTTATTACATACTACCTATTATATATGCATCCACATAAAAATGGCAGCTAGGTGGAAATAGCAGGTACATCCACTAATTGAAAGCATGTAAAATATATGTATATATTAAGAAATTAACATGGAAATTTTTCTTTAATCTGTGCAAGGGTAGTAGAATTATATTTTGTTTAAAACTGTCTTCCTGGCCTGACCTGTCGTGGCGCAGTGGGATAAAGCGTCGACCTGGAACACTGAGGTCGCCGGTTCGAAACCTTGGGCTTGCCTGGTCAAGGCACATATGGGAGTTGATGCTTCCTGCTCCTCCCCCTTCTCTCTCTCTCTCTAAAACTGTCTTCCTTAATATTTTGTTATCTTTAAAAATGTTTAAGGAGGAAAAAAATGTTTCTGGCAAAAGGCAAAAAGGTATAGCACCTTAACCAGATAGAAAAGCAGAGAATTCACTGGCTGGGCTGAAATATGACCAAAAGGCACCAAAAAAAAAAAAAAAAAAAGGCAGTTGCCCACACACAAGTCTCTCTGGAAGGCTCCTGTGCCTGCACAGAAACTCTAGGCTAGAGTCAGAGGTGCACGTGGTCACAGGGGACAGGTGACTCTCTGCAATTCGGTCACGGGGCAGCCTTAGGACCCAGAGGAAAAGACCAAACAAGCAAACCATCTGCTGTTGATGTGGGAGCCAAGGCCCTTCTGTTTACCCCATCTGCCCAGTTCACCAGCCTGACTAACAGGCACCCGCTCAGCGCCTCCACCACTCAGACTAAACCCTGAGCTTGCGATCTGGGTTTCTGGCCCGACAGCACCGCCTACCCCACCAGGGAGCAGCTGCCCTGGCCACCCCCGAAGTGTGTCACAGGAGCGCCGGAACCTGGCCCAGCACTTGGGGAGGCACTGCCAGCTTTGTGAGCAGTTTTAATTAGCTTTGACATTTTAATCAACAAATTACACACTACAGAATTTAAACTCTACAAAGTTTGTGACTGGATAAAAAATCTATAGGTTGTCATAAGTAATTTAGGCACACACATATATACATATGCACATACACGTATATACACTTTCACATACAAATACATGTATGTATGCAGCATCTACTGTGTGCTGAGCATCGTGCTAGATGCTGAAGATACAATAGAGAACAGGAATCCCCCACTCACCTCTGCCCACACACCCTTTCAAGCCCACGAACTAGGCACCTGTGTCCAGTATGAAAGAGAAACTTCTAGTCCACCTTATACTTGGCAGGAGAGAATTCTCTGATTGGTGACCAGAATAAGGATTACCAAAACTAATCTGCTTACTCTCTCCTTTCTGAAACTAGTTGCCACAGGCCATGTGAAGGCTCCTCCACTCCTGCCCCTCAGGAGACCTCCCTCAACCCAAGGCAGGCTCTCCTTGAAGAGCTAACCTGAGTCTCCAAGTTCAAGCCACGTTCTCCAGGCTAGCCTTTCTAGAGCGGAGGGCTGCCAAGGATGATGGATCATCGCCAGCAGAGCCCAGGGCTGCTGAAGGGGACACGCAAAGGAGGAAGGCCCCAGAGATCAGAGGCAAGCGGAGCATTCCCAGGGGAGGGGCATCTAAGCTCCACGTGTGCACGTGGGCGAGCCCGCATGCATGTGCGCATACCTTAACCCAGCGCCCCTCAGGCCCTTCCAACAAAGACCCACGCAGCACTTGCCGTGGCTCTCTCCCACCTGCCCTCCTGTGAACCTTTCGCCATCCCTTACCATCTTCCCCCATACTATCAACCTCCTCACC
This sequence comes from Saccopteryx bilineata, assembly GCF_036850765.1. Classification (NCBI taxonomy): domain Eukaryota; kingdom Metazoa; phylum Chordata; class Mammalia; order Chiroptera; family Emballonuridae; genus Saccopteryx; species Saccopteryx bilineata. The sequence goes on from NC_089490.1 coordinate 105,194,212, forward strand.
TGGATCCATCCCATCGGCCTTTAAATAAGCTAATGTCTCTTCCATTAAAGATGATTTTCCCTCCAGCTACCCCCCTTTCTCCAGCTCTGCTCCCCCTACCAGATCACACTTCAGAAAACAACAGTCTTACCCGTCTGTAATCTACTCTAAAATATGTCAAATTTTTGTTAAATTTTTTTTTATTTATTTTATTCATTTTTAGAGAGGAGTGAGAGAGACAGAGAGAGAGAAGGGGGGGAGGAGCTGGAAGCATCAACTCCCATATGTGCCTTGACCAGGCAAGCCCAGGGTTTTGAACCGGCAACCTCAGCATTTCCAGGTCGACGCTTTATCCACTGCGCCACCACATACGTCAAAAACTAGTCTTTTAATTAGTTATGATTAGCCTTTAAGTGAAACCACACACCCCAGAGTGGATGGTTAGCATCACAATAGACCTACTAGAAACCCATAGTAGAGGCTGAGCCTCCAGACATTTCAGCCATCTTTAGTCCCAATCACTAATTAGCATACTCCATTCTTGCCCTTTCTCCCCTGCGCGAGCAGAGATATTATAATCACCAGCTGCAACAGGCCACACCAAGAAGGCCACATCAAGCCCACCACCCACCGTTCTATCAGCCCATGTGCTTAAGAATGGGTTTTCCTTTTTAAATGATTGGGGAAAATATCAAAAGAATAAAAATTTCATGACACATGAAAATGATAGAAAATTCAAATTTCAGTGTCCACCAATCAAGTTACAGGGATGCAGGTACAAGCAGCCTTCCCTGATCTTATGCCTTGTATAATTAACTCTATTAAATGACAAAAATATTGTCAGCATTTACAATCTCTAAAACATACCCCCTTGAATCAGGGAATGTTTTATATAGGTCAGAGAGAAGAAAACAAAGAAACTGTCCTCCAAACTAAACTGTAGGGGAGATGACGTCAGAGTAATGGCAGGGTAGGAAGCGATACCGATAAATCTCCCCCAAAACTCAACAAGATCTTCAACCAAACTAAACTGTAGTGACACCATCTACAACAAGCTGTTTGCGTATCTGGCCAGATGTCAGCATCATAGAGTGATGGCACCAGGTGAGGAATCAGCCACACCTGTGACCTCTGCACCACACAGAGACGTACTAGTGCAGTGCAGAAGTGTGGCATCACACAATCCTAAATTCAAGTTCTTCCTTTGTCATCTTTTTTTTTTTTCTGTGACAGAGACAGAGAGGGGGGGGACAAATAGGGACAGAGAGACAGGAAGAGAGAGAGCTGAGAAGCATCAATCATCAATTCTTCATTTAGCTCCTTAGTTATTCATTGATTGCTTTTTCATACGTGCCTTGCGGGGGGGGGGGGGGGGTGTGCTCCAGCAGAGCGAGTGACCCCTTGCTCAAGCCAGCGACCTTGGGCTCTAGCCAGCAATCTTTGGGCTCAAACCAGTGACCATGGGGTCATGTCTATGATCCCACACTCAAGCTGGTGAGCCTGCACTCAAGCCAGAAACCTCGGGGTTTCAAATCTGGGTCCTCTGTGTCCCAGTCCGATGCTTTGTCCACTGCGCCACTGCCTGGTCAGGCTCTTCTGTGTCATCTTATGACCTCAACATGCTACCTAACCTGCCAAACACCCAGTTTCCTTATTCTACAATGGAAACATTGTACCTGCCCACATAGGACAGCTGGGACTAGGCAATGCTTAACACAACAATGTCTGGTACACAGAATAACTATTCTTACTGGGTGACCTATACAGACTCCAGGCTACATTAACCCAGAATCAATGTCTTTTATTTTTAGAAAACCATTTCACAGAAAAGCATAGTAAAGAAAGACCTGGGGGACGTGCAGCCCCGGGCTCTGCAGTATGCCTGTCCTGGAGTGAGGACCAGGCCACCACCCCTCGTGGTTCTGCCTGAGCTCACAGCCAGCTGCCCCCACACAGGCTGCCAGCTGGGCCGGGCAAGGCATCTCCTGGGCCACTTCCAAAGCGGGCTGGCGGGCCGTGGGCAGCGGGCCGTGGCCAGAGGCTGCAGGGGTGTCAGCCACAGAAGCGGCATCCGTGCCCCTTAACCAGACAGCCAGCACTCACACTGGGAAGGCTGCAGGCCCGGCAGCTGCACCCCGCGAGAAAGCAAGTGCCTGGAGCCTGGAAAGGGGGTCCTAGCTGCCACAGAGGAGCATCCTCACGGGCTGGGAAATCACCAAAAACAGAACCAACTGTCCAAAACTGTCTGCTTAATTTACGGGAAGAATAAACCGCCACTGCTCTCTCCGGTGAGCCAGCACATTACAGGTGTTGTTGTCAAAATCAAATGGGGACTGCATGCAGGAACCCGACTCCTGCTTTGAGACCTTCCAGCAGGCCGTGGTGCCTAGCCTGAAGTGTTCATCCCACAGGACCCTCCATTTTAGGGGAAACTGAGGCCCAGAATGGAGAAGACTAGGCTAATGGCAGACGCAGGACTAGATCCAAATGGGGGCTGGGTTCTCGAATCCTACTGTCCCATGGGACGTCTCCCAAAGGGCTTTAGTGGGAAGGTGAGGATGCCGGATTTCCAGACAGAGGAAGGCAAACCAACACCGAGTTGACTCAGGCCCCACAAAGCCCTTTCCCCAAATGGCTTTGGGGGTGGTTTGAAAGGTCTCTTCAGGGTAATGGGCAAAATTCTTAGGGGCAAAATAATCCCAACAGTTATTCTACAGGAGGACTACGCCTCATACTTTATAACCACAAGTAAGTAGAAAATATCCAAAGTAACTCCGACCAGTGGACTAACTTCAGGCTTAAAGAAAAAGTAGGAGAGAAAAAAAATCCCAAACCTGCATTTGCTCCAGTAACCCGGTCAGGGTCTGCAACCAGGTCATTGTTTGAATGTACTGCTCCGTATTCATGATTCTGAGCTCAGATCGTAACTCCGGGATAATGGCACCAGTCCTCCAGCCATGCTTCAGGGTCAAATCCTGCCCACAAAGATAGATCACAGAAAGTCAACAGGGACTGCAACAGAATTCAAACCATTCCATTACCTCTCCCAGATACAAGAGGCACTCACTGAATTACTTTTTCATGGTAATGGTTAGTTATTAACCAAGCCAAATTCAATGAATTACAGTTCATTAACACTAAGTTAGCCCAAAGCTTTGATCATTTCACCCCAAGAAAATTTCTGTTCTGGAAATAACTGCTGTGAGTCAGAGCCCTTGCAGAGACACTGGGTCAGGAATCATTAACCACAGCCTGTAACCATTAGGTCAGGGGCAGAAAGAGGCTGGACCAAGAGGCTACTGAAGGTCTTCGTTCCATTTATCCACAGATGGCCATGGAGTATCAGACTTGGAACAATCATACAACATAAACACATATGAGCACATTTTTCATTCAAGTATTATAACCCCATGATCTGACAACAGGCCAAACTATCTGATGTCACTTGTGTCCTAGAAAATCTAAGCTATCAATATATAATCACTGTGCTAAAAGGTCGTTCCCTTTCTCATTTGGCAAACATTTATCAAGTACTATATGCCAGGCCCTGTTCTAGATACTAAGAATAAAACAATAAACAAAAACTGACACCTCCCTGCCCTCGTGGGAAATACAAACAACAAATAAGCAAGGAAAGACAGTGTCAAGTGATCTTAATAAATTTAAAAAGATTGAAATTAGCCAAAATATCTTTTTAGCTCACAAGGAATGAAACTAGAACTCAACAACAAATGAAAAATTCAAAAATACGTGGACATTAAACAACACACTCTTAATCAATAGGTCAAAGAGAGCACAAGGAAAGTTAGAAAATACCTTGAGACAAATCACATTGCAAATGCAACCAATATACCCAAACATAGGGTATGCTGCAACAGCAGTGTGAGAATGAGACCTATAGCTATAAACACTGACATTACAAAAGGTCCCAAATCAATCTAAACTTACACCTTAAGGAGCTAGAAAAACTAAACTGAAAGCTGGCAGAACAAAGAAAAAAAATATAGATCAGAGATAGAGAACAGAAAAAAAAAAATCGAAACCGAGAGTTGGTTCTTCAAAAAGATCAACGAAATTGACAAACTTGGAGCTTCATCACGAAAAAAGAGAGGAAACTCAATTTAGTAAGATCAGGAATGTAGTGTGGTACCGTTACTATGTGTGCTACAGAAATAAGAAGGAGTAAAAAGAACACAGTGGGCTGCTGTATGCCAATAACTTGGACAACCTAGACGAGCTGGACAAATTCCTAAACAAATAACCCACCAAGGCTGAATCACGAAGAAAAAGGAAATCTGAGTAGACCTCAAACTAGTGACGAGAGTGAATGAGTCATCAAAACACTGCCAACCAGGAGAAGCCCAGAATCAGATGGCTTCACTTATAATTCTACCCAACACTTACAGATGAATTAACATCAATCCCTCTCAAACTCTTCTAAAAATGGAAGAGGAGGGAACACTTCCTTTTTCTGAGGCCAGCACTACCCTGATATCCAATTTTAGTATGGAAAGCTGGTTAAACCAGAGCTGGCCGGGCCCCGCCCCAGAGTTGCTGGCTCGGAAGGTCTGGGGGGAGGCCTGAGAACTGGCATTTCTAACAAGGCCCCAGGTGATGCTGACGCCAGGGGACCACACTTGAAGGACTCCTGCTTTGTGAGTACCTCTCATAATGCTAAGACCTCTGTGTGTGTGCGTGTCACCTCACAGGGCCATGACCCCACATGACTTAGGGCTAGCTCCCAGTATCTCACCAGGGCCCGAAGAACCCACTTAGCAAGAGACAAGTGCCCAGGATGCCATGTCACGTGGCCTGACATTCTGGGAGTGCCCGCACCCTAGCAGTAGCACTTTATATTTCAAGTTGACTAAGCACTTTTATGTACGTTATCTTATTTCACTCTTTTTACAAATGAGGACATCAGAGCTTGAGGGAAGTGTTCACAGTCACGCACCTAATGAACAATAGGGCTAGGATAAAAACCTTTGCCCTCTAATTCTGAGCCCACGGTTCCTTCCACGAGACTTCAACCCACTGGACAGGTGTGATTACACAGGTGTGTGCAGGAGTCACCTGGGAAGGGTGTCCCTAAACCTGGGCATGGAAACTGACCCCCTTTACCTCTGATTATAGATTCCTATGACAGACTGAATCACAATTCAAGTCCCGCGATACCTCTCTCATCGTTCGGAGAGGCCTGAAATAGCTGTTTCCCAGAGAGACCAGTTTGGGACACTTTGGAAGTGACAGGCTGGCAGTGAACATCTCTGAGCTTTCACACTGTAGCCGAGTGTTCCTGAACTGACATGTGAGCATAAGGAAAAGGAAAGACCTCTGGTGTTTTATTTCTCACCATTCCTTAAATGGAAAGACTGTTCTGACCAACTCTGAGTCAACTGCTAACTTGTATCATTTCCCCTAAAAATATATCTCTTTCATGACTGCTCCATCCAGTTCTGTAAAATACGAGACATTAAAAAAAAAATGTGGCCTAACCAGGTGGTGGCGCAGTGGATAGAGCGTCAGACTGGGATGCGGAAGGACCCAGGTTCGAGACCCCGAGGTCGCCAGCTTAAGCGCGGGCTCATCTGGCTTGAGCAAAGAGCTCACCAGCTTAATCCCAAGGTCGCTGGCTCCAGCAGAGGGTTACTCAGTCTGCTGAAGGCCCGCGGTCAAGGCCCATGTGAGAAAGCAATCAATGAACAACTAAGAAGTCGCAACACGCAACAAGAAACTGATGATTGATGCTTCTCATCTCTCTCCATTCCTGTCTGTCTGTCCCTGTCTATCTCTGCCTCTGTAAAAAAAAAAAAAAAATGTGGCCTACTCCTCATTTTTATGAAAGCATAAAAATGGTCTAAACCGACAGAGAAAGTCCATAATAAGCGGGATAAGCATGTCTGTCCTCCAAAGAAGAAATAGGAATAAAGGCTCCCCCTCACCGCCAGGTCGCTGTATATATGGTCACCAAAATACAACACTTTGGATCCTCTCCATCCAGTAAGCTTCAAAAATTCATATAAATTGCCCTGCAATAAGAAAAACAATACAGACATTATATCCTGTGATAGGTAGAGACTTGTGTATAACTTATACCCCCAAATATCTTTCTTAAACTTCAAAAAAAATATTTTGCTTTTATAGTTTATTTTCAATAACAAAATATAAAGATACAAACACCTTTGCATGAAATTTTTCGCAACTTTCTTCTAAGTCAGCGGTTCTCAACCTGTGGGGTCGCGACCCCGGCGGGGGTCGAATGGCCAAAACACCCTTGTTTTGGCCATTCAACCCCCGCCGGGGTCGCGACCCCACAGGTTGAGAACTGCTGTTCTAAGTCAAATGTCCTTTTCAAAAAGGATTTGCAGTGTACATGCCCCTTTGTAACACTCTATTTATACTTATGCTCTGACCATCTTTCCAGGTCTGTATTATTCCGCCGTGTAATTCCCGTTCCTAAGAAGTACTCCAATTCATTTCACCAATTCCCTGACGTTGGACATTTACTCTGTTGTCATTTACTTCGTTATCCACTTTGTAAGTAGCTTCATTCGTATAGCAGGGTTCTAGGTACATCCTGATCATTTTCTAAGGCTAACTTCCTAGAATTGGAATGGCTGTTTCATAGCTAATTTTTCAAGGCCTGGAAAATAATATAAATGCCAAATCTAGCAAGTTAATATAATAATCCCACCAGGAATGTATCAATATATATTTTAAAAAAAACAAATTCAGTAACACAATAATAGATATCAATTCAATCATTTAATACCAAACCGTATTAAGACTGTATATAAAACACAGCTTATGGAGAAATAATTAATAATTTAGGCAAGTAACGTACCATGTGATTAAATGCTTCTTAAAGAGAAATATCTAAGCTTCACTACTGGTATGATAAATGTTATGTACTCTAAAAAGCAATGCTTTAAGAAACTGTTCAATTCTGAGTTAATTTAGATATTGACTTTAGCTTAAATTTTGCCACCAAGTAATAAACAGTCCATTCCAGCAGAGCACTGAAAACTGTCCCTGGCACAGAGTGAGCCTCAGGGAACGTTCGCTGTTGCCGTTATTACTGTCCACAAAAAGCAAAGCAACAAAAAGGATGAACTGGTCACGAGATACCTGCTTGTAAATCTGGCCTTTCTGCAACTTGTGGATTTTATCCCAGAGTAAGACGCCTTTCTCATTCACCTTTCGGAAAGGTCTAAGGACAGAAACAGGAAGTGTTACGACATGCAGTGGTCAAGCAGGCTGTCTGCTGCATGGAATACCACACGGTTACTCTCTGGGAACAGAAAGGACCTACACAAACCTCAGAGAGCCCCAAAATCAACTCCACCGCACCCCCTGGACCAGCACAATGTCCCCAACACGTGGCCCCCGTGGTCCAAGGATGTGTCATCGAAAAAGAACTGCAGGGTCAAGTACATTTGGAAAACACTGTGTGCTATGCAGGTCCCTTTTTAAAAAGTTACTGATGGCTGTGAAAAGCCATCTGATAAAGAATTTGTCTTTAATCCAGATCTTCCAAGTTTATCTGACCGTACAGGAAGTGTTTGTTCCTGCAAAAACAAATTCTTGCTTCACAAGAGAGAAAAGAAAAAAAAGCAAATACTGTCTTAGTATATTTATCCAGCTTTGTACTTGAAATTCAGCCACTCTAGACATAAAAACCAATCGGAGGAAAGGTATACTATTTTGTGATGAGAAATAAGAATGTGGACTCATTCCTCACCTAGGGGTGCTAGTCTAAAGGACAAAGGGTTTCATTTTTTAAGGTAATACTTACCTGAACTGTTTTTCTGATTAGAAAATATAAACTCACTGAAAAAAAAAACCTGGAAAATGCAAAAAAAGTATAATGGAGAAAAGGAAAATCACCCATAATTCTAGGACCTAATCATAAACACGTTTCAGTAGATGTCTTTCGGTCTTTTTACATCTGTTATCTTTCTCTTTTTTAATGAGGATCATTTGTGTACACTGATTGTATCTTTTTTTTTTCTCTAATGTGAAATTTTCCATGTGATTACATATTCTTCATACACCATTTTTTACCATCATAATGCATACTCACTGCTTTTTTTCCCCCAATATATCATCTTTATGGCTGCATACTACCATGTGGATGTTCCTTTAGACCAATGGTTCTCAACCTATGGGTCGCGACCCCAGCGGGGTCGCCTAAAGCCATCGGAAAATACATAATGCATATCAAGTATTTACATTCTGAATCATAACCGTAGCAAAATTACAGTTATGAAGTAGCCACCAAAATTATTTTTTGGTTTGGGGTCACCGCAACATGAGGAACTGTATTGCAGGGTCACGGCATTAGAAAGGTTGAGAACCACTGGTTTAGACTGTTGCTGAGCTTCCATCATTATAAAATAGCACAGGCATGGATATGGGGGAGGACTACTCAGCTCTACGCCAGGCATCCAGAACAAAGGCCAAATAAATGGCTGCAGTCAGGGAGAGTGCTGGGTTAGGATCCCCCGAGACCCCCACAACCTCCCCGCCAACAAAACTAGCCCAAGACACCATTTCTGCTTCTGTGTACAAAGACGACCGAGGGGAGGAGGTCCATGGTGAAAGGAGAGATGAGGGCTCTCCCTTGAGCACAGCTCAGAATCCAATAAGGGAAGACGTTTTTCAGTGACCAGGCAGCAAGCCAGTGTTTACAGCCACTTTGATGGACACTGTAGTTCTTCCTTCCTTCTCCCGAATCCTTAGTCCCTAAACATGGTTCTCAGGTTTGTCTGCCTCTTTTTCCAGGAGTCACTGTAACACCTGGAAAACTGGAATTGAGCGCTGTAAGAGGAATTTAATCCACTCTGCACTGACTACAGGGCACCACACTCTGATACATACGTCCCCAACTGCAGAATAGATTAGTGTTTCAAAAATAGGTCCTTATTCTACAAATAAGAGTTATTTCTATATACCTAGTGCACTAACTCTCATTGGTGGGGGACAATTCCTGGTGAACATGTCTGTCCCACATGTTAAAAGACATTTCGGGACCTCTGAGCTCCACCCAGTAAATCCTGAGCACACTCCAGTCACCATCATAACCCAAAACTTCCGGGCCCCCTTACGTCCCAAGGCTACTGGGGCAGAAAGACATTCTATCAGTCTCGTTAGAAACTTACTCCACCTGATGCAAAACCTGTGCTGCAGAGAAGTTTTGTGGCATCCAACTGAGATTTTAAAGGTACCATTCCGAGCTCTATACAAAGAGCTGCCCACCAAGTAGTTTGAAGGCACCTGCATCAAGAGACCTAATATACTATGTGATAATAAGTTTGCATTTTCTCTTGCTACCAGTCACTTCTGAAAGCCTACCTAACAGGACCGAAGTAGCCCAGGTTGAACTGAGAACTGCAATACGTGTAAGGTGTCTGCTCTGCACCAATCCCCACCGCCTTGCAAGTATTTGCTAGAAGAGTTAAAAATCAAAAGCTTTAATGTCAGAAGCTCATGATTTCCAACTGGGTTTCACCAAGACATGCTGCGTCTCAAGTATTCACAGCAGCAAATGAGCAAAATCTAGTCCCCTAGAGAGGCAGGCACTCACCTGCGCTTATCATTAAAGAAGTTTGGCTTCTCAGCCTGAACGATGACCACATCAAACAGGTCCCGCCAGTCTTTTCCAACGATGTACCTCATCCCTTTGTCCCTAAACAACACATCAGCCAGGTTAGTCTAACACTGGAGGGACTAACAGTTTTCACAACTTTCTCTTGCACATTCCCAACCGTTAACTGCAACACAGGAAGTGAGCAGGGAGCAAGCCAAGAAGCACAGAACCACTTACACAAAGCTGCTGGGGCTGTTGGTGATGAGAAACATCTTCTTGCCGTGATCGGCCAGTTTGGCCAGCACTGCACGGGTCTGCTCAGCGTAGCAGATGTACTTTTCTAAAAAAGCAGGAGAAAAAGTCACATAGAGAAAAGCAGGGTGAGGTCACTCAATCTGAAAGTGCTTACTAAATGGGGTCTATGGGCCCAGCACTGTCCAGGCAGGGCACATGGACGAAGAGAAAGGAGTCTTAAGGAAGCCTGGCTCAGGATGCTCTATTAGTGTCCGATGCATCAGGGGGGGACAAAACTAAGGGGCTGCAGCCGCCAGCGCCTTTCCCTCTGAGTCAGAATAATATCAACTTCTAAGGCAAAGGGAGGGAGATGGCTGAGACACAAGGATGCAGCATCCTTGCACGGCATTCAGAAAGGTGCTTACAGCCTCTGCTCGGCACCTGCAATGAAAGTAAAAGTCCCACACGGCTCCATGGCAAAGGGCAAGCCTGAGACGACCTTCACGGTAATGCTGAGTACATACCAATATCTGCTTCAATGGCTCGGTACATGATTCCTTTGATGTGCACATCTCGAATTGCATCCTGTCAAAAGATATATGTTTTTAATCAGGGACCGTATTAACCTGAGTAACAACGCAAGTGAAACGGCATTCATGGGAACGCTGGTCATTAGGAGTCTGGCTATCCAAGCACTAAATGAAATCTACATTCAGGCCCATTTTTCATAGGTTTCCCTGGAAGGAAAACTTATTTCCATGGTGACAGTGGCAGTTTTCAATGCAATTTGCAAAAGGGTCAATGGGAGGAGGTAATTTATGTGGATAACGTAGATAAAAAGTCCCACATGATAACCTGTCATTTATAGGCAGCATCATGAACAAATGATTCCAGGTCAGCTGGGCAAAGGGCATTACTGTTCTTCTCATCTTTGCACCATCCTTAAATCCCAAGAGCAGACTTATTCATTTAGAAAAAGAGGCAGAGACCAATGACAAGACGGACCCTCCTCCCTTCAGTGCTGCCAGTGAGGTGAGAACTGCCAATGGGACGGTAACTGAGGCAGAGGTGTGGTCCACACAAGGGGAAGGAAGTGGCTAAGCCTTTGGCAGGCCCCGAGGTGTGATGGCCTGATGCGTGGCGGGTGTCAGAGCACAGCCCCGCTCTCAGGTGGCGCTGAGCAGCTCTTCTACATTGGTGGCACTCCTGGAGGCACATAGAAACTTTCAGAGCCTGTGGCAGGGGGCTGGGCTGCGTAAGCCTTAGAAAACTGGGCCACAACCTTTAAAAAACTGGTAGGAGATTTCCATCAAGTGTGAGCACCCTGGACTTCACACTCAACCTCAATCACCTTCTAGCACCGGCTTGTTTCAACATCACATGGGCAGAAGGCAGTGGTTAAGAGCAAGCTGGAGCCAAACTTCCTGGCTTGAAATTTAGGGTCTGCTATTTATTAGCTGTGTGACCATGAGCAAGTTACTCAACTTCTCTGTGCCTCAATTTATCTATAAAATAAGGGCAGTAATAATAGTATCTACCTCAAGGCATTATTGTAAACGATTTAAGTAGTAATGTGCATAAGGCACTCAGAAAAATAGTGCCTGGAACACAGAAGCCTCTGCACACGTGTTCACTATTGTTGGTTGTAATACTGAACAGCTCTCCTTGTGAGTACGGGGGGTTGCATAACTATAGGGTTTCTTAAAGATTCTTAATAATGAAGTATGTATGTGCACAAGAAGGAGACTAGAAACTAAATACTTAAGTTCAGTTCACATAACACCATACTGATACTGAGAAACTATAATTCATCTTTTATCTGCCTAAAACCCAAGATTCAGGGTAGTCAAAATTTTAAATTAACCATAAACATATAATAAAAAAACATGGTAGTACATGAATATGAATCTTATAAAAATACATATGCTTATATAAATCTGTATTATATATAAATATTTTATACAAATAAACATTTATAACACGCTTAGAAATATTAAAAATATATTAAGTAAATAATATGTAAACATTTTTAAGTACTGAAAAAGTTCAGTTTAAAGAACATACAGGCCCTGGCCAGTTGGCTCAGTGGTAGAACATTGGCCTGGCATGTGGAAGTCCTGGGTTCGATTCCCAGTCAGCCAGGGCACACAGGAGAAGCGCCCATCTGCTTCTCCACCCCTCCCCCTCTCCTTCCTCTCTGTCTCTCTCTTCCCCTCCCGCAGCCAAGGCTCCATTGGAGCAAAGTTGGCCCAGGCACTGAGGATGGCTCCATGGCGTCTACCTCAGGTGCTAGAATGGCTCTGGCTGCAATGGAGCAACACCCCAAATGGGCAGAGCACTGCCCCCTAGTGGGCTTGCCGGGTGGATCCCGGTCGGGCACATGCAGGAGTCTGTCTCTGTGCCTCTCTGCTTCTCACTTCAGAAAAATACAAAAATAAATTAATTAATTAAAGAACATACACATGTTAATTAAAATATATAAATACACAGTTATATAAATGAGGTGTGTGTGTGTGTGTGTGCACAGAAATATTTATATTTATCCATCTCCCATTCCGAATAGGTTTTCACACAGCTTCTGCAGGGCCTCAGAAAACCTACATAGAACCTTTGCATGCAAGAGATAACAGGTCCTCCTGTGGGCACCTCAGTCCTTGGGCCACAGCCTGAGATGTGAAAACCACATCTTTGTGTAAAGAGTCACCCCAGCCCGTGGCCAGGCTTGGGGATGAGCTGGGTACAGGCTGGACCTCAGTCAGTACCCGCCTCTCTGACCACGTGCCCTGGCCCTGGCCTTTGGTCAGAAAGAATCAAGATATCCAGGTAACAATATGACCACTCTCTTCTTTGATTTCCAATTCTCCTAACGTAACAACTTTCTTAGAATCTTCAGAGATAAGCCATAAATACAAGAGCTCCTAGCTGAAGGGCTATTTCAAACACCTAACCTACAAAGGAGCCTATGGGCTCTGTTAGTTCCGGGAAAAGCTGACAAGGCTGCGAAGCTATGAGCTCTCATTGTTGATACAACCTTGACATCCTTGTACAGATGCACAGGCTCGTAGTCGATGTTGTTCTTCAGAAAGTATTCGTTCACGCAGGACAGCAGGCTCATCTCTGGCAGGGAGAAGATGTCCATGAACTGCTTCATCGTGTTGCCATGGGAACTCTGTGGGCGGGGAGCACATGTTAGGAATGGAGGCCAACAACCTAGCAGGGCCAGACTTGACCTTTACAAAGGGAAATTCAGGTCAACCTCTGCATCCTTCTCCACGAGAAAAGAAAAATTCTAACAACAAAAAGTAAAAATATTTCCTTGTTCTTACTATTCATCAAGGCAGAGCTGACATCTCATTCTTAAGTGTAACTGACACATCCAAGGAAAAGCCCCAATTCCCCCCAAATCTAACCACCCTACCTTTCCACTCCACTTTGTGTTCCATCCAACCCCCAGCTCACACTCTCATCAAGCTCAGGGGAGAGCTGGGAAATAGGTCACTGCCCTTGGAATGACAGAAAAAGCCACTTCACTCCCTTGGAGCTGAGCGCCTCACAAGCCTATGCGTGAGCTTGAAAAAGAGCCTCTCTCTGAATGCTTGCAAATTATAACAGTTGACCAGCTGAGCGAGTATCTTCTACTGCACCGTGACAGCGCAAGTAAGACAATGCAGCAAATAAGACAAGAAGCAAAAAACTGCGAAGAACAAATAAACCACGTAAGTTAGAAAAGCAGGTTTCCCTTGCTTGCCCCCAATCTCAGGGGAGGTGACAAGCTGCTGCACTAACAGCCCCCCAGTGATACATAACCCCAAGAGTGAGGACACGTCAGGGAGGTCAAGGCCAACAGGAGTAGGTACAAGGCAGGTGTAAAGAGCCTTCGTCAGGTAAGGAGGGCTAGGGAAGCAGAACCATGAAGGAACCTATGGAGCCTGTATAACATACTGATCACCCTCAAAGCACAATACCAAAGTTCCTTGTCACTTCCCTACATGCAGAGTCTAGGAAAAGTCAAGCTCCTAAATCTACTAGGCCATGTTTTAAGCAGGAAAAAAAATGGCTGCTTTAAATAAATAAAGCATTCCACATTACCTTTCCATAAAAGTCACTCATCTGTTCCAAAGGCACGTGGGACCCCTCGTACATGTCAATGACTTCTTCATCGGGGACCACACTGAGGCCTCTGGGAAAAGGACAAACAGCGCAGTTTAAGAGCTCAACCAGCGACAGCAGTGATTGTCACACCTCTGGCGACTGCCGGGGTTTTTCAATCAAGGTGTAAAGATGCGGTCACAAGGAGGCGAGACGTGTCACCAGCGTTTGCTACAAATGACAGGCAAAACGCTGTTACTATTGCTACTACCGCCATTCTATTAGAAATAAGGGCAGAAAAATAATAACTAATATCCCATGGCACCTAGGATATGCCACATACGAACTGCACACTGTCCTTCACTTACTTCTCAGCAATCCTAAGAGACTGGCACTATTATTGCTCCCTTTTCTCAGCAGAGGCAACTGAGGCACAACAGGGTCGTGGAGCTTTCTCAAGGTCACCAAAGGAGAAAGTGGTAGGTAGGACTGGGTCCCAGGCTTTGTGGCTCCTCAGCCACTACATTATACTGCCTCCCTCAGCAAGGTACAAGCCTCCCAATGCCTTACTTTGGGGTGGGGTTTTAATGTTTTTAATGCATTAGAGAGAGAAAGGCTGGTTCTGTTTCTACTCTCCTTCTGCCCTCTGATACTCTACCCTCAAGTCAGTGCCGAGATGGAAAAAGTCATGCACAAGGCTCAGCGAGACTAAACCCTGTGACACAGGGCAGGATGCCTGGGCACCCCCTCTGAGAAGGGTGACCCAAATGCTACGTGACAGTGAAGGATACTTTCTCATCAGTAAAAGCCAAGGTGACACCCACCATCCACCTGCGTCCAACGCTGTGGGAAAATCTGTAAAATGCACACAGGAAAAAAATACATGCTGGAGTCAGAGTGCCTGGATTTCAGCCCTCCCTCTGCCATCAGTGCTGGGAGCCGACACTTCCACCCAGGGCTCAGTGGTCTTGTATTTCCCCCCCTGGAATCGCCCACTCTAGAGTGCTACAAGGGGAAATGTCTGCTCCTCTACCACCTTGTCTAGAAGAGAAGACGCCTGAGAAACAGAATGAATGATGGGACAGCACACTCTGCCACCACAGGAGTATAAATTACTCAATAAGAATTTTAGTCACAACATTTTAGTCATAACAACTAGGTTGTTTAAAATACAACATCGCTTGGGCAATATTAAAATACAGTACATACAATAAATAACATGTGTGGTATATAACTTTAATGAAAATTCCATGTCAGCCGCTCTCCTCCATTCTCTACCCTCATGTTACTTGTATAAATACCCCAGTGGATTCATTAACATTTGTCCTCCGATCTTGATTAACTTGTTACAGCTACTACCCTTTGAAAACAAAGGAGGCACTATATTTCCATTTAATCTTTGCTCCAGAAATCAGATAAGACACAGGTACTAAACCACATCATTCTAGACAGTGACCTTGGAAAGCAGCTCTTGCTAAGGCAGCAGCAATCAGGTGTGCACACCCCTAAGGCTGTAACACTGGGAAGGGAAAGACAGAGAGCAACAGAATTCTGCAGGGTGAGTTCCCTGCCTCCACACTAAACCCAGTCCCTCGGAAGCCACCACTACGCTACACAGTCACAGGCGCCTGGCCACACAGACTCCATCCTTACGGCTGGCACAAGAAACTAAATGTCAGCTCAAAAGCAGCCGAGTGGTCAGTCTGCTCCAGTCGGCTGAATTTCGCGGAGGCAGCTCCTGCAGATGACGCCCCACTCCACGCAGAACGGCTATGACAGGCTCAGGTGGACTGTCACTGCACTTGACTGCAGCCAACACTCATGTTGAAAACTACTTTACACGGCCCTATGTGGTTATGAGAGATACAAAAGTTAGGAGCACAGATCTGAACAAGTCTGCCCAGGATTCAAATCCCAGCTCCTGTATTAAATGACTACGGTATTACCTGGACAGGAAATTTAACTCATTGGGTCTCATTGTCATTTTTAAACTGGGAACAATGACAGGACCTACCTCCTGGCGTTAATGCAAAGACTAAATGAGTTACTGTACAGGAACAGTGACTGGGACACGGTAAAGGCTGGTGGGCTGTGATGGGAACAGCCCTAGCTTTTCACAAAGGTTTTATTTAAGAAGTAAAACCGTGAGTACAAAATAGGACTGCAGTGGAAAGCAGGCTACCACCTCCTGCCAAGTGGCACCCACTCCGACGGCCCATAAAATTCCACTCGGTACAGAAACTGTGGTCCCACAGCAGGTCTCAGGTCTAGAAACGAGTGACACTGAGGGGGAAGCATTCTTCCTAGCCATTGCCTCACTCATTACCCCTTTTGAGGGGTAAGAGAATACAAGTGACATTTATTTGTGCCTATAGTGCTTTGGGCTCTGTTCCAAGCATGCTTCAATCTGCATGACAAGCCATCCTTAAGGAGGGCACCAGAGTCATGACACAGGGGCAAACAAGGCTTTGAGATGGTGGGGCACTTGCTCAAGGCCACACAGGAAGTGGGACCCCAGAGCCCACACTCCACCTCCACTGGCCCAGCCACACCTTCCTCCAACACTGTGGTCACAGCGACCATCCCCCAGCCTAAAAGCTGGACACTCCTTCCCCTATAAACACTTCAATTGGCTCCTCCTGCCTAGCTCCAACCACACGAACACTTTAACACCACAGCTAATTTATCTACAAAAGAAACAAGGCAATTAGGAGCCGTGAGGTCACGTGATCACAGAAGAGCAAATAAAAAGCCCATTTCAGGCTGAGGGGCGAGGCAAGGCCTCTCCCTCCACAAGTCAGCCCTGAAGAAGGGCTGGGATTTCAAGAAAGGAAGAAAAACTATCCTGGTAGGTGGCCGCCAGCATGAGCAGGTACTGAGCAAGAAGACAAGGGAACTCAGAGGAAAGGAATACCCCTGCTGTTTGTACCTGCCCAGCATCCACTCCCTCTGTGTCTGGATGAAACTGTAGGGAGCAGACACACCCCTCCTCCTCCCAACCCAGAGCTGGGGGGATGAAAGCCTGGTAATTCCAGGGGTCACCACACAGAGGAGCCTGCCCAAGAGGAAGCGAACCCTGAGAGCAAGAGAGTCAAGACATGGCAAGAGTTGTGACATCAATTTGTCCCCGGGGCCAGCCACACCTGCAGCGGACACTGTCCCTGGACTTACACAATGAGTGAGCCAGTGCTGTGCTCTCGTTGAAGCCAGTTTGAGCCGGCTTTCAGCCACCTGCAACTAAGAGTCTCACCCAGCCTAGGAAGTGAGGGAGCTGGATGTGCAGAAAGAGGAAGCTAAGGGTTTGGAGGCTGCTGGAACACCTAAGAGGTGTGGGCTTCCGGTCTCTAGACAGTGGGGACCCATCCTGGATTTCAGAAGAAAAAAGGGAGTGGTCAAGGAAAGTGCTTTAGGTAAATCAGTTGAGCAACAATGTCCAGGACAAACTACTCTGCAGAAAACAGAGCCTAGGAGAGAAGGAGTGAGTGTCTGTGCCAGGGAGCTGACTCTTACCTGTAGACAGTTCCCAGCTGAATGTAATGAAAGGCATCAATCTTCATCAATATTGCCTTCAAAAACATAAACACAAGCACAGGTAAATAATGCGTGGCAATTTGCATACTGTGTGAGAACTCCAGGAGTCATTATAAATCCTACCGACATCAAGTTGTCACAACAAGGCAGCACCTGTGTGTTTCTGAAAGAACTGCTTGCTGATTAAATCACTGTGGACTCATTAAAGAATGGCCTATCTGCAAAACAAAGATATGAAAACTGGCTCTTCCTCAAAACATCAAAAGGACTGCAGGGAAACAAACGCTATCTCCCAAATTGCTAAAGGCACTTGTGCTTTTCTAATGCACAGTCTCTTGAAAAACACTTTCTCCAAAACACTTTCTCCAAAGCAATTTCTTGAAGAATTCAGCACTGTGTCCCCAAAGAACGTGAATTTAAAATCAATTAATGTGTAGAGCAGAGAAAAGCACTAACAGTACATTTCATCCCCAAACAGTGCTAAACTAGAAAAACACGAGGAGCAAACCTACCCGCTGCACGTCATAATGAAGTCCGCGAATTGCAAAATTTGGGTCGTATTCATACTTTCTGATCTCCATGGGATACTAAGAAAAAAGAAAGAAACCAGTTTTAGCTAACAAGGAACAAATATTGATCGACTTAGACCTATGCAACTTATGACCATTCAACTTTACGACCACAATCGCTAGTGTTGGGCAGATAAAATATATTATGCTCACTTTATTAAAAACGGCGCTGCCCACGAGGAGGCCGTCGCCCAGGTGATATTAATGTGTGTCTCTGTGGGCAGGTAGAATCCTTGTAGCCTGGTGCTTGGTTTTGGGATTAAGCCTTTCCCACCCGTTTTGATGTGAGGCGGTACAATCCAATCATGCCTCAGAGAAGTGTCTTTGTATTAGAGACTTCCCTATTATGTATATTGGATTAAAGGTTTGGAATCTACACTATAAAATGGGGGCAGAATGAGAGCTTGCTCTCTTGGTTCCTGGGATGATTAGCATGAGAGAGCAGAGGGAGCAGAGCAGAGAGCAGAAAGAGGCCATGTGGCCAGGAGAAGCAGCCAAGATGGTGAGTGAGAGGCCAGTTTGTGCAGTTTGATGCTGGAGAAGAAAGGAGATGGGGAACAGAGGTGAATAAGTCTGGTGAGCTAGAAACCTTTGATTCTAGGAAACTCGGATAAGTCAGTAGCTTTGTGAGCACTGAATGTGAGTGGGTTTTGGAGCCCAGTGTGTGTTTTTACTTGCCCGTCGGGTGCAAGCTAGGATTAAAGATGGTGGCCCACCAGTTTTTGGCTCCGTTGTTTCTTTACCAACTGTCCGAATCCAATGCGAACCTGCATGAGCCAGGCGGCTGTGATGGTGGCCCTGGCCGTGGCTTCTGGCCTTACAGCTAGCCACGACTGCTCCACGTCTGGCAGCGCAAGCATTGCCCAGCTGGGCGTACGACAGTGCAGACCAGCTTCCGGCTGCACTACCACCTCCGCGTGCACCATTTCAACTGTTATCCCAGACTCGGTACAGCAATTTGTGTTTTGTGTCTTGGATATTTTTCATCAAACCCCTCCCAAGATGTCTACCAAGAGGAAATTGTCTTTGCAAATATTAAACCAGTTGTACTGGTAATGCAGTGTTTTACTTAAACCTGACGAATGTAAAAATAAGAAACAAAATGGTGTAGAGATGATGCAAATGGCATAAAATAAAGAAAATTATGATATATAATAATGAAAGAAAATTATGATAAAATATGACTTAAAGATTTTTATAGTGGGACAAGATGGCGATAGAGTAGGCAGACGTACCAACTTCCACCTCCCAGAACCAAAGTGGATTACAAACTAATTTTAAGAACCATCATCTGGAAAAACCAACTTTGGACTAAACTAAGAGGACTCTTCAACCAAGGAACACTGAAGAAGCCACACCGAGACTGGTAGGAAAAGCGGAAACGTGGAGAGGGCTGCCCAGCTCCCTGGAACGAACGGCAGCCCAGAAATACTCGTGTGGTGGGAAGTGAGTTTAGCAGAGAGGGGAGGGTCCTGAGCCCCAGGAACAAAGACCCAGCCTGCAGCCCCAGAGCCTAGAAGAGGCGAATAGACAGTATTTAGCTGGAAACAAGTCAGGATACTGCTTGCGAGAAAGAGACTGATTTCTCAGACCCAGGTTTCTTCTTAAAGGGACTGTGCAGAAAACCACTCTCACAACCACTCACCCGGGGCTCCCGGGGACAGGGAGAGAGGAGAGGACTGGAGCAGCAGGAAGAGAGTGTAATCTAGGAGGCACAGGGAGAAACACTTTGAGAGATAGCCACCCTAACCCCTGAGACAAGTCACTCCCCAAATCTGAAGTGAATATTTCTCCTGGAACAGCAATACCAGCAAAGGGACACCAGCCAAACAAGCTCTCCTGCGGCACTCAGAGCAGAGTCGCTTAGAAGGAGGGAGCTTTCAGGACTACAGTAGTAAGTCTTAGGGTCTGAGCTGCAGCACCCTCACCCACACGGCTGAGGGCTCGCTGGAGGGCGGGCAGTGGTGGGATGCGGAGGCGCGGTTCGGTCGGCAAGGGCGGAAGTTGGCTGGCCACCACTGAGGCCCAGGTGTGAGCTCCATCTTGCCCGGCTGGGGAGGAGGGGGCGTGCAAAAGTGGTCAAGCCGAGCTGCAGGCCGCCTGCAATCCAGCCTGTGGGGAAAAGGCAGGAGCCCTGGAAGGGGCAGAGACCCGCCCTTGAGCAAGGGTGCAGGGGCAGAGCCTCGCCTCACCCCACCTGCCCGTGGAACCGAGGCAAGTGGTCTGACGCAGAAGCTGGCTCCTCCCGCAGGGGTGGAGCCAAAAGCCCAGAACAGGCGGAATCCCGCAACTGATCACGGGCACGCAGCCCACCCCGGCCAGTGGAGCCAAGGCTTGCAGCTGTCCCGGAAGCTGGCTCCTCCTGCAGGGGTGGGGCAAAAGCCCGGAATCAGGCAGAGACCCACAGGTGAGCAAAGGTGCTCACCCCAGCCCTCAGGGCCAATGCTTGCAGCCAGGATGCAGTGCATACTGCCATCCACGGGGGCAGGTGAAGGCCGAGGCCACCAAGGCTTGTACACCTGAGCATGTGATCACAGCCCCTCCTGTGAAGGAGAGGCAGAAACCACAGCAACAGCCCCAGTGGGCTGGCACCGGCAACACCCATACTCGAATGCCCTAGGAAGCAGCAGCAGAGGGGGTGGTGGACCTGCAGACAGACCACACCTAGGGAACACAGAGGCCACACCCAGTGGACTCCAGTGACCAAAACCTTCTTTTATACAGACAAAATGAGAAGGCAGAGAAATGCAACACAAATGAATCAAGAGAAATCCCCAGAAAAGGACATGAATGAGTCAGATACAACCAAAATACCAGATGCAGAGTTTAAAATAACGATTGTTAGGATGCTCAAAGATCTTAGAACAACAATAGATGGTCATTGTGAACACCTAAATAAAGAGATAGCAAATATAAAAATGGACATTGAAATAATTAAAAAGAATCAGTCAGAAATGACATATACAATATCAGAAATGAAGAACACAATGGAAGGAATTAAAAGCAGGATGGATGAAGCTGAGAATCGAATAAGAGAGTTAGAGGACAAGATAAATGAAGGCACGGAAGCAGAGCAGAAAAAAGAAAAGAGACTCAAAAAGTCTGAGGAAACTCTAAGAGACCTCAGTGACAACATGAAGAGAAATAACATCCGCATCATAGGGGTTCCTGAAGAAGAGAAAGAACAAGGGATAGAGACTTTTTTCAAACACACCATAGCTGAAAACTTCCCTCAATTAAGGAAGGAAAACATCTCACAAGTTTAAGCACAGAGAACTCCATTAAAGAGAAACCCAAAGAAATCTATACCAAGACACACACATTATAATTAAAATACCAAAGCTAAGTGATAAAGAGAAAATATTAAAAGCTGCTAGAGAAAAAAAGACTATCACCTACAAAGGAGCCCCCATAAGGATGACATCTGACTTCTCAACAGAAACACTTGAGGCCAGAAGGGAATGGCAAGAAATATTCAAAGTAATGCAGAACAAGAGCCTAAAACCAAGACTACTTTATCCAGCAAGGCTATCCTTTAAAATTGAAGGAGAAATAAAATGCTTTCCAGACAAAAAAAAAAAAAAAAACTCAAGGAATTCACTACAACCAAACCAATGCTGCAAGAAATGCTAACGGACCTGTGTAAACAGATCAAAGGGGAAAAAGAATATAGCAAAAGAGGAATACAGTTTTAAAGAATAAAATGGCAATAAACAACTACATACCAATAATAACCTTAAATGTAAATGGATTAAATGATCCAAACAAAAGACATAGGGTAGCTGCATGGATAAGAAAACAGGACCCATACATATGCTGTCTATAAGAGACACACCTTAAAACAAAAGATGCACACAGACTGAAGATAAAAGGATGGAAAAAAATATTTCACGTAAATGGAAATGAAAATAAAGCTGGGGTAGCAATACTTATATCAGACAAAATAGACTTTAAAACAAAGGCTATAGTAAAAGATGAAGGAGGTCACTACATAATGATAAAGGGAGCAATCCAACAGGAAGATATAACCATTATAAATATCTACGCACCTAATATAGGAGCACCTAAATATATAAAGCAGACTTTGATGGATTTAAAGGGTGAGATCAACAGCAATACTATAATAGTAGGGGATTTCAATACCCCACTAACATCACTAGATAGATCCTCAAGAAAGAAAATTAACAAAGAAACAGCAGACTTAAAGGATACACTAGATCAACTCAATTTAATAGATATCTTCAGAACCTTTTACCCTAAAGCAACAGAATATACATTCTTTTCAAGTGCTCATGGTACATTCTCTAGGATAAACCACATGTTAGGGCACAAAAGCGGTCTCAACAAATATAAGAAGATTGAAATCATATTGAGCAATTTCTCTGATCACAATGGCATTAAACTAGAAATCAACCACAACAGAAAAACTGAAAAATACTCAAACACTTGGAAACTAAAAAGCATGTTATTAAATAATGAATGGGTTAACAATGAGATCAAAGAAGAAATTTTAAAATTCCTAGAAACGAACGATAATGAGCATACATCTACTCAAAATTTATGGGACACAGCAAAAGCAGTCCTGAGAGGGAAGTTCATAGCATTACAGGCAAACCTTAAGAAGCTAGAAAAAGATCAAATAAACAACTTGACCCTGCATCTAAAAGAACTAGAAAAAGAACAGCAAGTAAAACCCAGAGGTAGTAGAAGGAAGGAAATAATAAAGATCAGAGCAGAAATGACATAGAGGCTAAAGAAACAATACAGAGGATCAATGAAACCAGGAGCTGGTTCTTTGAAAAGGTAAACAAGATCAATGAACCTTTAACCAGACTCACCAAGAAAAAAAGAGAGAGGACTCAAATAAATAAAATTAGAAACGAGAGTGGAGAAATAACAACTGACACAACAAAAATACAAAATATTGTAAGAAAATACTATGAAGAATTATATGCCAAAAAACTAGACAACCTAGATGAAATGGACAAATTCCTTCAAACATATAATCTTCCAAAAATCAATCTGGAAGAATTAGAAAACCTAAACAGAACAATTACACAAAATGAGATTGAAACAATTATCAAAATTTCCCAAGAAAGAAAAGTCCTGGGCCTGATGGCTTCACAAGAGAATTCTACCAAATATTCAAAGAAGAACTAACTCTTATCCTTCTCAAACTATTTCAAAAAATTCAAGAGGAAGGAAGACTTCCAAGCTCCTTTTATGAGGCGAGTATAATTCTGATTCCAAAACCAGGCAAAGACAACACAAAGAAAGAAAATTATAGACCAATATCCCTGATGAATTTAGATGCTAAAATCCTCAACAAAATATTAGCAAACTGAATCCAGCAATATATGAAAAAAATCATACACCATGATCAAGTGGAATTTATTCTGGGGAGGCAAAGCTGGTACAATATTCACAAATCAATTAATGTGATTCATCACATAAACAAAAGGAAGGAGAAAAACCACATGATAATTTCAATAGATGCAGAAAAAGCATTTGATAAAATCCAGCACCCATTCATGATCAAAACTCTCAGCAAAGTGGGAATACAGGGAACATACCTCAACATGATAAAGGCCATCCATGACTAACGCACAGCCAACATCATACTTAATGGACAAAAATTAAAAGCAATCCCCTTAAGATCAGGAACAAGTCAGTGGTGCCCCCTTTCACCACTTTTATTCAACATAGTTCTGAAAGTCCTAGCCACAGCAATCAGACAAGAAAAAGAAATAAAAGGCATCCAAATTGGAAAAGAAGAAGTAAAACTATCATTATTTGCAGATGATATGATATTGTATATAGAAAACCTTAAAGTCTCAGTCAAAAAACTACTGGACCTGATAAATGAATTCAGCAAGGTGGCAGGATATAAAATTAATACTCAGAAATCAGAGGCATTTTTATACACTAACAATGAACTGTCAGAAAGAGAAATTAAGGAAGCAATCCCCTTCACCATTGCAACCAAAAAAATAAAGTACCTAGGAATAAATTTAACCAGGGAGATTAAAGATTTGTACTCGGAAAATTATAAAACATTGATAAAAGAAATCAAGGAAGATACAAACAAGTGGAAGCATATACTGTGCTCATGGTTAGGAAGAATAAACATCATTAAAATGTCTATATTACCCAAAGCAATTTATAAATTTAATGCAATACCAATTCAAATACCAATGACTTACTTCAAAGATATAGAACACATATTTCAAAAATTTATATGGAACCAAAAGAGAACACGAATAACCTCAGCTATCTTGAAAAGGAAGAATAAAGTGGGAGGTATCACACTTCCGGATATCAAGTTATACTACAGGGCTATTGTATTCAAAACAGCCTGGTACTGGCATAAGAACTGGCATATAGATCAATGGAACAGAACTGAAAACCCAGAAATAAACCCACACCTTTATGGACAACTGATATTTGACAAAGGAGGTAAGAGCATACATTGGAGTAAAGACAGCCTCTTCAACAAATGGTGTTGGGAAAATTGGACAGCTACCTGCAAAAAAATGAAACTAGACCCCACCAACTTACACCATTCACAAAAATAAACTCAAAATGGATAAAAGACTTAAATGTAAGCCGTAAAACCATTAGCATCTTAGAAGAAAACATAGGCAGTAAGCTTTCTGACATCTCTCGCAGCAATATATTTGCCGACTTATCTCATCGGACAAGTGAAATAAAAGACAGAATAAACAAATGGGACTATATCAAACTAAAAAGCTTTTGCACAGCTAAAGACAATAAGAACAGAATAAAAAGACAAACTACACAATGGGAGAACATATTTGACAATACGTCTGATATGGGGTTAATAACCAAAATTTTTATAAAGAACTTGTAAAACTCAATACCAGGAAAACAATCCAATCAAAAAATGGGCGAAAGAAATGAATAGACACTTCTCCAAAGAAGACATACAGATGGCCAATAGGCATATGAAAAATGCTCAATATCACTAATTATTAGAGAAATGCAAATTAAAACCACAATGAGATATCACCTCACACCAGTCAGAATGGTGCTCATCAACAAAACAACACAGAATAAGTGCTGGCGAGGATGTGGAGAAAAGGGAACCCTCCTGCACTGCTGGTGGGAATGCAGACTGGTGCAGCCACTGTGGAAAACAGTATGGAGATTCCTCAAGAAATTAAAAATTGAACTGCCTTTTGACCCAGCTATCCCACTTTTAGGAATATACCCCAAGAACATCATAGAACTGTTTCAAAAGAAGAAATGCACCCCCATGTTTATGGCAGCATTGTTCTCAATAGCGAAGATCTGGAAACAGCCCAAGTGTCCGTCAGAGGATGAGTGGATTAAAAAGCTTTGGTACATATATACTATGGAATACTACTCAGCCATAAGAAATGATGACATCGGATCATTTACAACAACATGGATGGACCTTGATAACATTATACGGAATGAAATAAGTAAATCAGAAAAAACTAAGAACTATATGAACCCATGCATAGATGGGACATAAAAATGAGACTCAGAGACATGGACAAGAATGTGATGGTTACGGGGGGGTGGGGGGAGGAGAAGGAGGATGGGGAGGGGAGGGGCACAAAGAAAACCAGATAGAAGGTGACCGAAGATAATTTGACTTTGGGTGAAGGGTATGCAACATAATCAAATGTCAAAATAATCTGGAGATGTTTTCTCTGAACATATGTACCCTGATTTATCGATGTCACCCTATTAAAATTAATAATAAAAAAATAAAAGGTAAAAAATAAAAAGATTTTTATAACATTATTTCACAGTACTGTACATATAGCCTACTCAACTTATGACCAAATCCTGTTACAACCGGTCTGTAGGAACCAATCGTGGTCGTAAGTCAAGCACTAGCTGTACTAGGTTCAAGGTGGTGTCCAGATTTGGTCCTTGTACAAAGGCCGAGGTGGCTGACACACTCTGGTGGAAGATGGGGTCAGAAGGGACAAATCACACCCTGTCTCTCTGCTTCTGGACCTTGCACCCCCGCCCCCGCCCCCTTCCCACCCGGCCCCAGAGCCCTGGTCCAGCCCACTGCCTGTGTATCTGCCCAGCAGATACACGGTGGCACCTCTCCCCTCAGCTTCTCTCATTGTCATGCCTGCCCCCCTCCCCCCCTCCACCCCTGGACTCCCACTCCCTGAGACCCCAGACGCAATTCTGCTTCTACCTCCATTAATACACTGTCAGCCATTCTCTCCACTCAAACGGCACCTCCATATTGCAGCCCCCAGATGGGCCCATTCCTCGGTTTCATGAAGAGACCCAAGTTGAAAACATTTCACAGGGACCCCTCTCATTACATTTCTGTAGCTGTCATTACATTTCTCATCTGGACAGCAGGCCACTGCTCACCCTCCAGGGCTGGGGGGACCCAGTACAGCACCCACACACACACTCGGTCATGGAGGGGCCTTTCTCAACACATGGCTCCCAGTTACTGCTCCAACACTGACTCGAATGTGCATGGCTTTGAGAGGCAGCGCACCTCCCCTGGTATTTCTCAGTTATTAAACCATTTCTCAAGCCAGGCAAAAATCTCAGCGCCCTCCTTATCTACTGCACCAGGCATCCCAGTACCTCCCTCCTTCCCAAGCCTAGAAATAGAACACCAGCTACCGACTGACAGCACCCGTATACTGAGCACTACAGGCCCTGCCATGCCCATTTCACAGATGGGACATCAGAGGCACCAGAGGAAACAACCTGGCCTGGGCCACACAGCTGGGGCGTGGTGGGTGGGTGGTCAGACTCCGACCTCTGCTCTCCCCACACTCTCTGCCCTCAGAGCACAGACCTGCAGGACAGAAAATCTAGTCCTATGTTTAGAGAGGCAGTGTCACCAGGATCTTCCAACCACAATATAAACCACTTAAGTAAACAGGTAATAATCAAGATGCGCAGAAAACCTCTCTGCAAGGCCGCCCTGCTGATTTTCGATGGCCAAAGTCACATTAGCATGAGAACATTTCCCAGTACCACCAGGCTGAACAGGCTGCAAGCTTTTAATTCAAGCTGCACAAAGCACTGACTCAAATGTCACATTTCGGCTCATTTATCTAACAGCTGCCATGCGTTCCAAGAAATCACTAAATGATATTTCTCCTCATGAGTGTTCCCAAGAATTCAGAACACTGTACATAGTTCATATACAAACACACACACCCAGAACCCAATGCACACCACAGCCCTGCTTAATTAGCAAAGTGAGGCCACAGGACTCCACACCACTGCCGTCTCCTTTTAACTGTGGAGTGACGAATAAGGGAGAGGACAGGAGGGAGGTATTTAACATGCTACCAAGAGAGGGGCTTTCACGGAGCCACATGCCACACTGTTCTAGATGCTTTCTGCAGCCATTTATTTCATTCACTCCCCCAGCATGAAGAACACCTCGTGTCTGGCTTCCCGCTGAATAATCTGATGGGTAGAGTCAAGGAGACTGCCCTGGCTCACAAATGTAAACAAAGCTCAGGCCAGTACTCAAACCCAGGCCCAAGCCAACCACCCCACAATCAATTCTGAACCCACCCTGAGCCACATACTAGACGCTCATCGCCTCCTGGGACAGCAGTGCCAGCCGACTCAGAAGGCAAAATGAGTCTGCTCAGAGGACTCACAGTGATGAGGGGGTGCTGACTATTTTAGCTGAGACGTGCGTAAGAGAGCACGTATACTAGGTACACGGAATGCTCAAAAGTCTGGCAACTCCTTCCTGGAACAAGGCTTATCTGGGCTCCTTCTGTCACTCCCTTACTGGGCTTATCTGTCACTCCAGCTAGCTGTTTCTTGGGGAGCCACTCCTGATAGATACACAATGGTTTTCAAATGGTTCAGAGCATAGGAGGTGGCCAGGAGAATGGACAGAAGCAGCTGAAGAGCCTCCTCATGACACTGGGGACATCCTCTGATGAAAAGTACAGGCCACAGGGCTGAGGGACCAGGTGTTAAATTCCAGTCCTACCATGTTCTAGCTGGGTGACCTCAGGCAAGGTCATCTATCTGTCTCTCTGAGCTTAGATTTTCCCATCTCTAAGGTAGGGTAACAAGAGTCCTATCCTCCGTGAAAACAGGACTCAGTCACACGTCGCCTGTGTGTGGTCCGGACAGTCTCCGGCACACAGTAGGTGCTCAAGAAAACAAGCCGCTTTACTGGACGGGGAGTGGGGAGCCCTGGGCATCTAGGTCACGCCCCTGGCCTCAGCCACATGCTGGAGGGCTTTCAGTGAGTCACTTAACCCTTCCAGGCCTCTTCCTTTGTATGGAAAATGAACCAGTGGATCTGGGTGACTTTCGTGCTCCACTCCTGCCCCTAAACTGTCATTCCCCATACAAGCAGCCAAGCTGCAAATGTCCCCATGATGGGCCCTTTCCAACACACACACATACACACACATGCACACACGCACACATGCACAGGCATCTCTAGAAATAACCAGTCACAGTAAGATCTGGGTGAGGAAGTCAAAGCTGCTCACATCGTCCAAGAGAAGGTCACACTTATCTCCACTGGCCTATGACTAGATTTTTCTGGAAACTTTCCACCATTCTGAAAAACATGATGTGTCCAGAAGATTACTGGTATCCCCCAAAACAGGAAGAAATATAGACGATAAAACACTTTCACTTGGTATTTTTTATTTTAAAATCTTATTTGGGCCCAGTCTGGTCTCCCTCAGCACCTGGATTTGTTCCAATTCTGAATGCAGTCTGGGCAGGCCGGTGTGTGCCAACCAAGAAAAATCAAGGTTTCCCCTGAAAGTGCTACAGAAATTTCCCTTACAGCTTCGACGAAAGCTAAGGCTAAAACACTACGAAGAACCCAGCAGTCCTTGTGTGTGCCATTCCAACACACCTACGGCTTGACCATGTGCCTCTTCCCAGCTAATTACAGCGCTCTGGCCACAGCTAGTGACCTCGGCGTTAAAAACACTGCCCGTGAGCTCTTGACGTCCAGATGCCTATAAATATATCCATTTTTCAGAAGTCTCAGTTTGCTATTTAAAGGAGCCTAAATAATGAGCCTAATTATAGGCAGGGCAGAAGGGCATAAAAGCAAAGCTCTCCGAAATCTACACGGAACAGGCAGTGAGGGCAAATGACTGCATCAGAAGAGCAGTTCCACACCAAGCACAATACACTCACTTAACTGTGCAATTCAGCAAAAACGTCAAGTATTTACTAAGCACATACATTGTGCCAGGGCCTGGGAATAGGGCCATGAACACAACTGACCCAGTCTCTGTCCCTAAGAAGTTTACAAATAAACAAACATACAATACCATGCCTAGTGGTGATGAGTACTGCAAAGAAAATACAATCCACCTGACCAGGCAGTGGCGCAGTGGATAGAGCATTGGACTGGGACGCGGAGGACCCAGGTTCAAAGCCCTGAGGTCACCAGCTTGATTGAGCACAGGCTCACCAGCTTGAGCAAGGGGTCGCTGACTTGATCATGAGACCATAGACATGACCTCATGGTCACTGGCTTGAAGCCCAAAGGTCACTGGCCTAAAGCCCAAGGTTGCTGGCTTGAGCAAGGGGTCACTCACTCTGCTGTAGCCCCTTGGTCAAGGCACATATGAGAAAGCAATCAATGAACAACTAAGGTGCCAAAACAAAGAATTGATGCTTCTCATCTCTCTCCCTTCCTGTCTGTCCCTGTCTGTGCCTCTGGGGGAAAAAAAAAAAAGCAATCCAAGGGCTTAGAAATCTGAAAAAACTATATGAGAAGCAAGGGCTTGGGCTGCCTGGGGCGAGGACGGACATTCTGAAGCAGAGGAGATATTCGTGCAAAGTCCCAAAGGCAGAAAGGTGTCTGGGAGTTGAAGGAGCAGCAAGCAGGCTGGTATGGCTGGAGCAGAGTGACGGCAGCTGGGAGAGGCTGATGAGGAAGGAGAGACCGGGAAGCTTCTCTGTCATTCCAAGTGTGACGTGGAGGCTCGAGGGGGGCTGAGCCCAGGAGTGGCATGATTAATATTTAAAGGTCCACTCTTGCTGCAACACGGATAGCAGACAAAGGAGCCAGAACAGAGAAGCAGTTGCCCTGGCCTATTGGCTCAGTGGCAGAGCATCAGTACAGTATATGAATATTCCAGGTACGATCCCCAGTCAGGGCACACAGGAGAAGCGACCATCTGCTTCTCCACCCCTCCTCGTCCACTGCTCTCTCTTCTCCTCCCACAGCCATGGCTCAATTGATTCAAGCATCAGGCCCCAGGTGCTGAGGATGGCTCCATGGAGCCTCTGCCTCAGATGCTAAAAATAGCTTGGTTGTGAGGATGGCCCCAGATGGGGGCTGCCAAGTGAATCCTGGTCGGGGTGCATGTGGGAGTCTATTTCCCTTCCTCTCACTTGGAAAAAGAAAAAGAAAAAAAAAGAACAGAGAAGCAGGGAGACCCGTTAGGAGGCTACAGCACTGGCGGGTGGGAGGTGATGGTGATGGGCCCGGAGGCTGTGAGAAGTGGATGCAGACAGGATACATGCTGAATGAATATCTTCTGAATGAGTGACATGAGAGCTCACTGCTGCCCTGGCCGGTTGGCTCAGTGGTAGAGTGTCAGCCTGGAGTGCAGGAGTCTGGGTTCGATTCCCGGCCAGGGCACACAGGAGAAGCACCCATCTGCTTCTCCACCCCTCCCCCTCTCCTTCCTCTCTGTCTCTCTCTTCCCCTCCCGCAGCCAAGGCTCCATTGGAGCAAAGTTTGCCCGGACGCTGAGGATGGCTCTGTGGCTTCTGCCTCAGGTGCTGGAATGGCTCTGGTTGCTGCAGAGCGATGCCCCAAGATGGGCAGAGCATCGCCCCCTGCTGGGCGTGCTGGGTGGATCCTGGTCAGGCGCATGCGGGAGTCTGTCTGACTGCCTCCCCGTTTCCAACTTCAGAAAAATACAAAAAAAAAAAAAAAAAGAAAGAAAGCTCACTGCTGCTCAGAACGACATCCTCCCAAAGAGTACAGCATGGGAAGGCGAGAAAGGGAAACTTGACAGTGGAGAGACAGGATAAACTTGAACTCTGCCAGACAATCAAGGCCAACAGCACAGGTAAGCCACGTTGAGGTATGTACCCTGGACAAGAGGTGACAACAACTGCACTTTACCTCTGTGGTGGCCCTCCCCCAAACCCATGCCCCCAGTCTAACCATACAAAAAACATATGACAAATCCCAAGAGCACCCTAAAAAATACCTAACCATCAAACTGTCAAAGTCAAAAACAAGAAAAGTCTGGAAAACTGCCAAACCCAATAGGAGCCAGAGGAGCCATGACAACTAAATGCAGTGTGGTGTCCTGGATGGGATCTGGGACCAGGGGAAGGATATTAAGTAAAAACTAAGGAAGTCTGAATCAAGTACAGACTTCAGTTAACAATAATTGATCAACACTGGGCCTTTAGCTGTGATAAATGTACCATGGTACTGTAACATTAACATTAGGAGAAACCAGGTGTGAGGTCTATAGAGAGGAGCTCTCTGAATTACTTTCACAACTGTTCCATAAACCTAAAGCTCTTCTAAAATTAAAAGATTAATTTAGCCTGACCAGGTGGTGGCACAGTGGATAGAGCATTGGACTGGGACGCAGAGGACCCAGGTCGAGCCCTGAGGTTGCCAGCTTGAGCACGGGCTCATCTGGCTTGAGCGCAGGCTCCCCAGTTTGCACAGGGTTGCTGGCTTGAGCAAGGGGTCACTTGCTCTGTTGTAACTAAACCTCTGGCCAAGGCACATATGAGAAAGCAAACAAATGAACAACTAAGGTGCTACAACAAAAGAATTAATGCTTCTCATTTCTCTCAGTTCCTGCCTATCTGTCCCTATCTGTCCCTCTCTCACAAAAAAATAAAAATAAATAAAAAATAAATAAATAATAAAATTAAAAGATTAACTTAAAAGAGGGAGAGAGAGTGGATCCGCAGCATTTGCTGAGAGGTCAGATGTGGTAGACAGGAGAGTGTCGGGGTCGTGGCACGTTAGACTTTCGATTGAAAATCCATATGAACATCGGTGTCATGTGATGACTAGAAATGCTGATGGGGGCCCTGGCCAGTTGGCTCAACAGTAGAGTATGGGCCCAGCATGTGGATGTCCTGAATTCGATTCCTGGTCAGGGCACACAGGAAAAGCAATGATCAGCTTCTCTACTCCCCCCATCCTTTTTCTCTCTCCCTTCCCTTCCTGCAGCCATGGCTCAAATGGTTTGAGCAAGTTGGACCCAGGCACTGAGGATGGCTCCATTGCATCACCTCAGGCACTAAAATAGCTCGGTTGCCGAGCAATAGAGTAGCACCCCAGATGTGCAGAGCATCGCAGGTGGATCCCAGTCTCGGCACGTGTGGGAGTCTGTCTCTCTGACTCCCTGCTTCTCACTTAATGAAAAGGAAGGAAGGAAGGAAGGGAGGGAGGGAGGGAGGGAGGGAGGGAGGGAGGGAGGGAGGGAGGGAGGGAGGGAGGACTAAGAAACACTCCTGGGGTGTGCATTTAGGAAATGAAATCAAGAGCTCTTCTAAACACTCCCTTTCAATCATTCAGTGGACTTATAAAATGAAGGTACAGAAACAATTATTACTGAGGAATTTCTATTTCTATTTTTGTAAAAACTTGTTTTTGTTAAAAATAAAGAAAAGAAAAAGCGTAATTAAGGAGCTGAAACATTTACATTCACTTTTTGGGAAGATTACTTACTCTTCTGTGACTGAGCTTCTCAAAAGCAAACGTCAACTCTACACATGCGTGTAAGTCTTTGGCAGGGTAAACGGCACCAAAGTCAACACTTCCAAATGCATCTTAGAAGAGTTATTTTCAAATCCAAAGCAACAGAAATATCTGCATAAGCATAATTGACTCTATTAATATGCCTGATATAATTAGGGTTATGGCAGATTTCTTTCATCAAGGAACACATACACCTAATGGGAAGGAAATTTCAATGATTTTAAATCTAGAAGCTTTTCTAATCATAACCACTGACCTGTGGTGGCACAGTGGATAAAGCGTCGACCTGGAAATGCTGAGGTCGCCGGTTCGAAACCCTGGGCTTGCCTGGTCAAGGCACAGATGGGAGTTGATGCTTCCAGCTCCTCCCCCCTTCTCTCTCCCTCTCTCTCTCTCTCTCTCTCTCTCTCCTCTCTAAAAAAAAAATAAATAAAATAAAAATAAAAAAATAATCATAATCACTGTAACCTTTTCCTCCCATCTATTTCACCTCCCTTGTCCCCCAAATTTCATAAATTTTTATCTCCCTAATTTTTCATCTTCATAAGTATTTTATTTCCATATGAACAATAACCCCATAGAGTAGAAATGACAGGTGTTATTTAACCCCACAAGGAAGAACATGGAATAAAGGAGAGAGCATGTGCACCTTGGAAATGGACTGATCTAAGCTCAGATCCTGGTTCTGCCTCCCACTGGTCCCTCAACCTTGGAACTACTGGCTTTAACTCCATAAGCCTCGGTTTCCTCAACAGAAAAACAGAGACAATATCTATGTATTTGCAGGGTTGTGATGCAGATGAGAAATGAAAGCCAGGATTGAAACCCCCGCAGTCAGATTTTAGAACCTGTGTGCTTTCAGTACCTTGCAGATAAACAACAGACAGAGCTGTTACAAATGACCTTAGTTTCAGAAGTGACATCAGAGTCACAGAAGATGACCTGGGATGAGAATGCCAACACCCACACCACAGCCTTTCAGCTCAGCCTCCCAGTGGGGAGCTGGAGAGGCAGTGTAGGCTGACAGAGGGGAGAGCAAGGCCAGGACCACCTGGCTCTTCTCCTGCTTCCGTCCTCACAGGCAGGGGAGAGGCCGTTAGACACAAGAGAGTCTCTCAAACAAATGGAGAAATGTTGCTGGATGGCAAGTGGCTAGACGGGCTGAGGTCTGGCAAGGTGGCCATAACTAAAGAAAGATGACCAATGGTTTAGAGGTCAATTATCTTTGGCCAATACCATTTCTGCATTTTGAATACGAACAAAATGAGGTGCTTATTAAATCCACTGATAACCAAAAGCTGAAGGGATTATACTGCAAATGGTGAGGATACAAAACTAATGGAAATTTGTGGCAGTGTTAATAAAAGTATGACGTCCAGACCAGGGAGGAGATGGTCTCCCTCTACTCCCCACCAGTCAGGCCCCACCCATAGTAACATCTCCAGTTCAGGGCCTCTCATGAGAGGAACAAACCAGAGCACACACAAAGGAGGGTGCCAAGGTGATCAAAGGAGCCCACATGAGAAGGGCTGGAAGAACTAAGAACGACTGGCCTAGGAAAAGAGAAGCCCTGGAGAGCATAGTGGCTGCACAACACCCAACTACTTATTACTCCAACAGTCAAGTTTTAGGCTTCCAAGCTACTCACAGCCACCCCTCCGCTCCCCCAGCCCACCTTTGCTAACAAACTCCTTCCAGACTCCACTGAAATATCACTATCTTTGATGTTTCCCCAATTCTCTCGGGCAGAGAAAGTTGTTCCAACCATCCTCCATACATCTCCCCCATTATATGTCTGCAGAGGCCTCCACCATGTGGCTTCATAACTCATCCACCTGCACAGCTGACCCCCACCAGACTGCTGGGTCTCCAAGGGCAGTGCTGGGCCCTTCTCATCCCTATCCTCCCTGCTTGTTACAGGGTGTGGGACAGAGGAGCCACTTAGCCGAGCGATAAGGACTGTGTGAAGGAATGAAGGAAGAAAAGAGATGGATGGAGAAAGCTCTCTGAAGGCAGAATTTTTAACTCCTGGAAGAACCCCAAATCAGAGCCCCCTCCCAGAGTAACAAGATGGAGGTTCGAGCAGTACTTCTCGGGATGCCATGGGGGTTCCCCAAGCTCACAGTCCAGATGACCCCCGAGGATACTTCTCATCCCGGCTCCTGAAAGGTGTACTCAAACCAGACTACAGAAGAACATCCTAGGCTTTGAGTGTTTCTTTTCTCCTTCTTCATTCTAAGATCTCAACAATACCATCAAAGGACATTCAAATCTTCTTTATAAAAGAACACAATTCCAATCAGTGATGAGAGTAAAACATTGTATAGAACAAGCCCTGACGTTATTTTTCTTTTTTGTAATACAAGTGCCTGACTTAAAGTTTGATTTCGGAGGCATCCCCTGCAAATCCCGAATAGAGATGCTGCCAGCCACAGGCCTAGATAAAGAGCCAGGCCGCCTCCCCCACAGTACTGCCTTTGTTTTAGAGATTGTGGCTGATTTCAATAAATGGCCATTTGGCCTACTTGTTTTCTCTTCCTGTGCTTTAAATTCTGGCTCATATGTTCTAAATTCACCAATAAAGAGTGAGCCCAGGCTCTGGCTGACTCGTTCAGCAGTAGAGCATCAGTCCAGCATGTGGAAGTGCCAGGTTTGATTCCCAGCCAGGGCACACAGAAAAAGCACCCATCTGTTTCTCCACCCCTCCCCCTCTCCTTTCTCTCTCTCTCTCTTCCTCTCCTGCAGCCAAGGCCCCATTGAAGCAAAGTTGGTCTGGGCGCTAAAGATGGCTCCATGGCCTCCACTTCAGGTGCTAAAATAGCTCTTTTGCCAAGCAATGGAGCAGCAGCCCAGACTGGCAGAGCATCACCCAGCAGGGGGCTTGCCAAGTGGATCCCAGTTGGGGTGCATGTAGGAGTCTGTCTCTGCCTCCCTGTCTCTCAATTTAAAAAAATGAACCCAAACACTGTAGGCCCCCCACCGTCAACCCTAATAAAAGCAGAACCCCAGGCCCATGCACACATGCCCTCTCTACCCTCCACCTTGCTGTGTGGCCCCAGATACACAGTGTAATTTCCAGATCTTATAAAGCATAAGCCTGTATCTTTTAGACATTTTCTGATGGTTACTGCAAAAGGGTGTCTTGCAATCATAATAAGAACCACACAGGCTGGTCTAGCCACAACACTGGTTATTATAAACTGAAACCAGTACAACACACAGTGCCTATCATTTGAAGAATTCCTTCTAACCAGAACTCAACAGACTGCCATTTCCTCAGACTTTGGGAGAAGCTATATATCACTGCTCTGCGAGAAATGACAGTATCAACATCTGCAAGTGAATCTCTACTAATAGGCACGTAGGCATAAAAAAAAACAGTCTTCTGGATACCAAGTTCCAGTTATGCAAGATGGTAAGTTCCAAAGCTCTATTACACAGCACGATACCTATAGCCAATATTGTACTATACACCTAAAAATTGCTAAGAGGGTAGATTTCATGTGAAGTGTTCTAGCACACACCCAAATAACAATTAATAATAATAATAATAATAATAAAGGGTCAGGAGGAAACTTTGGGAGGTGGTGGACAGTTTATGGCCTTAATGGGGGTGATTGTTTCACAGGTGTATACTTTATCCCCAAACTCATGGAAATGCTTACATTAAATATGTACAGCTTTTTACCTGTCAATCATATCTCAATAAAGTAATTAAGAAAATTATCTTTCAGATCAGGGTCATGTGGAATGGAACAAAACATACTCATTCATTCAGCCACAGTTTCCTAAACGCCATCATCTCTGTGTCAGGCATGAGGCCAGGTCAGCTCATAGCTGTTCTTCAATGTCTACGTGACAAGGAAGGGAGACTGAAATGTCCCTGCACTCTTACCCGGTGTTCATTAATGAGAAGGTCCCGAGCAGCACTGAATATCAATGTGTGGAGGTGCTTTGAATAGAACACCAAGGTGTAGTCATAATCAAAGCCATAGATCTCAATGTCTGACAGGCTCATCTCGTTGTTTGAGAAAATGGCATCCGGATTCAGCAAGTTGCTCATAATTGAAGGAACCAATTCTAGAAGGAAAAGAAACACATCACACCACATTATTAATAAGGGTTCATATGATTTCCAAATAAATTGAGCAAACAAAAGTGCGAGAGTGATCTGCTTTGCCTTGGAAACATTAGGCCGAGTGAAAGAAGCCAGTCGCAAAGGACCACATGTGTGTAATTCCACTTACTTGAAATGTCGAGAATAGGCGAACCCACAGACAGAAATAAGAGCAGTGGTTGCCTAGGATTGTAGGGTAGGGAGAAACAGAGAGATCGGTAATGGGTACAGAACTTCTTTTCGGGGTGATAAAAATGTTCTAAAATTGATTATGGAGATAGTTGAAGAATTGTGGTGAATACACTAGAAACCTGAATGGGATACTTCAATCGGATGGATTTATGATATGTAAATAATATCTTACTAAACCTTAATTAAAAAGAATATTAGCTTCAACATCATAAAAAGATTTGTTTTGTTTATAAAATAATGCAGGTCAGTTACAGAATTTAGAAGATAAACAGACAGATAATTAAATTTAAATATCATAAATCTTGTCATCACCCATAAAAAAAAAACCTATTATCACTTTGTGTATTAGCTGCCAGAATTGGTTCTCAGTATTTATTTCACACAGCTGACTTTATTTACACTGTGTATAAACTAAATTTAGTTTTATATCACGACTGTATTTCTCCTATATTAGACTTTCTGAAACTATAACTTTAAATCATGACAAAAGATTTGGGTTATACTGTGCCAAATCAACCTATTACTCTATTAGGTTATTTTCCCTATGTTAAAAAATAACACTGCAATAAGTATTTCACAGGTTAATTTTTCCTTCACATTACTTTCTTCAGATGGTTTATCACAAGTGTGATTAACTCCCAGTGTCCCCTGGATCTAATAATAGTTTAGAGTTTCTTTTTTGAGCAATTCTGCTTGCTTAAAGTTAAGTTACTCTTTCTTGGAGCTCTTCCAAAAACTCATTTACCTTAAAGTTTCAGTGAGTCCAATAGATCTTTTTCAAAAATCTAAGCTGCAATATGGAATGTTAGTGATCTTATTTTTCCAACATCTTGAAACATTTTGCTATTTTATCATTGCATAAGTTTTTTCGTCATTACCCATGGATTATCCCCAGCTATGATTTTTTAAAATGACTAAATTAAGAAAGGAGAATGAGAGGTGATCGTTTGAGATGGTACAATAATGATAGAAATAAATCCTCACTACATCATTCTTGGTTTCCTCACTGCACTGCCCAAAGTATTACATCATTTTCAAGAAGGAAGGGCAAAAGTAAGGTAATAATAATAAATACAATAATTAATGAATAAATAATAATACAAGAAGAAGCTCTGTTTCATGTACTCAGAACTATATCTCTACTTAGGCCCACCCCTGTATTTCTAAAAGACAAAAAGGAGATCGATCATCTCATCAGTTCTCACAGGCAGTCGTTGAACAGGAAGAACATCATGACATTTTGTGACAGGAACACAAACCATGTTATTTTGCTACAAGGATATGTAATGGCATTCCTTCAACTTTTACTATGTTTGGGCACCAGAATTTACTTGAAACAGCTGATGAGCAGA
This sequence comes from Saccopteryx bilineata, assembly GCF_036850765.1. Classification (NCBI taxonomy): domain Eukaryota; kingdom Metazoa; phylum Chordata; class Mammalia; order Chiroptera; family Emballonuridae; genus Saccopteryx; species Saccopteryx bilineata. The sequence continues at coordinate 105,232,607 of NC_089490.1, forward strand.
CAAATGCTGAAGGTAGGTGACTTTCTGAAGGTACAAAACAACCAGCCTCATGCACACAAAAACAACAGTCCATCTTACTACTAAATGGAACTGTATTTTATTATTCTTGACATTACTAAGGACAACCTCCCAGGTCCACTATAGTAGCTAGTACTGATTCAGCACTTACCACGCACTACATGCTGTCATAAGCACTTTATGTTACCTCATTTAATCCTTACAACAACCTTATGAGGCAAATACTCTATTATCCCATTTTATATGTGAGGACCCTAGAGTCACACAGAAATTATATTGAATGTTATCTGCTGAAGGACACACACTCACGCCGGGGCAGAGCTGGGCTCGGAACCCAGGAAGTCAAGCTCCAGAATACACACTCTTGGCTCCCCTCCCCAGGATTATGGGAATCAACAAGCATCAGAGAACGGTGTGTTCTCTTCCAAAAATAAAATGGATTCAACCCTGCAAAATTTCAGTGTCTTAAGAGTCCACGATGCTCCCCCTTTCCCCCTCTGCTCACTTCTTTCTGACTAGAATGGCCCCTGTTATCCACTTGCATTCTCAGGCCCACCTGAAATACTCAGAAGGTACTAACCTAGCAGGCTGACAGCACCAATCAGGGGACAGTCCCAAGAGCAATTCTGAGCATTTCAGAAAACCCCTTATAGTTTCAGGGCTTGCATCCCTTGAAAACCTAACAGAAGCTATAGACTCCTCTCCCCACAAAAAGTAGAGACTTTGCAGAAAATTTCAGGGAGACTGACCCCTGAACCCTAATCATGGTCTCCAATTCAGTTGCCACATTACACTATAATCGTCCCTCGCCATATCATGGTTCACTTTTCGCGGTCTCACTGTATCATGGATTTTTAAACTGTATGTATCTAATTTTGTATTGTAGAGTTTTTCGCTATATCACGGGATTTTGCAGTATATAGGTATTTTTATATATTATTTTAATTATTTTTGCGGTAAAATAAGCATTTTCTAGCCTAAAAAATTGAAAACAATATAAAAATATTAATTATATTAAAAGAATATTAAATCAAGATAAAATACATAGCGTACAGCAGATTAGCAGTAATGCTCTTCTTGGCTGTGCAGTACATTCATCTCATCGTCATCACTTTCATCATCATCAGTACTGCACAGCTAATTCATCACCATCTCATCATTCAAGCTGTAGTCCATTCACTGGTGAGTACCCATATAGAATTTTATATGTTGTTAAAATTACATAGGTTTAAGAGTGTAGAAAGTGTTTAAGAGCATAGGAAGTATTTATAATAATGTGGGAATGGTTAATAACAGTGTGGGAAAGGTTTATAAGAGTGTGGGGACGGTTTATAAAGCCTTAAGATATATATAAATAATAAAATAAATATAAGTTCACTATTTTGTGGATTTTCACCTATCGTGGGGTGTTCTGGAACCTAACCCCCATAATAGATGAGGGACCACTGTAACTTCAAACCAAGCCTTTATTTTACATCCCCACACAGAATATCCAGTGAAGGCAACTGCATGAATGAATGAATGAGGGTAAATGAATTTCCCATTGACAACCTAGCTATGGCTGACTCAACTGAAAACCCAAATAGTCAAGATTCACCAATCTGTTTCTCCATTGATTTTGACAAAGAAACGAATGAAACAATAACCTTGGCTTTTTTTATTTCTTTTACAAATAAAACCATGCTGAGGACAGGAAACTGTAACATTTGAAGAACTCTGAAGGCAGACAGTTGGCAAGAACTAGTCATGAGAAAGGGAGAAGTCAGTAGTCCTAAACTCTGGACCCTCTAACACTCAAGACGTCTGGCCTCATGTAAACCGTGGGCCATCGCACATGACACTATTTTCTGAATGTGACCCCTGACATCGTCCATACAAAGTAAGGGAAGCAGGATCACTTACAGAGTGCCTAAAAGCTCTGCTTTCACTAATGAACTTTCCAAGGGAAGTTCTAACAGCCTGTTTAAATAAGAAGTTTATATTTAGAAATGGTGTTGGCAATGAAGACTCTCTCCCTTCTACTAGCCGAGAAGACTATGTGAAGCTCTCAAGGAAAAGCTTCCACAATGGAAAATCACTACTAGCCAGCACATCTCCAAAAACTGCCCAAAAATTCACACACCCCCACCACCCTCCGCTGGACTGAAAGCCCAAGGTAAATTAATCACATAAACATCATCACCGGAAAACGCAGCCGTTTAATTTGTCATCACTCAAAATAAAGCTTAAAAGGAATCTCAACACACCATGTAACCACTTCAAAAAAGTGCTAAGAATAAAACAAATACTTACAAGGCAAAAGAAAAGAATGGCAACCACTCACAAAGAGAGAAACAGTCTGTCTAAACTGCAGGCTCTAAAATGTAAATGGAAGGGCCCTCGACTCTTCAGTTATGTACTTTCCCAAAGAGGAAACAAAAGTGGGTATGAATTTAGACAGTGAGTGCCTTTTGCACCTAATGGATGATGACAGCAAGACTATACAACTGTACAAAGAAATGGAGAGATGGGCTGAAGCCCAGTTCCAATGCAGCCACCCTGGCTAGAACCCGAGTACCTTTCAGGGGACAGTGTGGTCCCCTGGCACACTTAGCCACTCTGGTTTTTGATCTGCTAATCCCATGAAGCACTGGGAAATTTGGTGACCAACCTATATTGAAAACAAAATATGTAAGCTTTCAGGGGGCAGGGGTTATTTACTCATTTCTATTGTAGTAAAATATGTATAACATAAAATTTACCATCTTAACCATTTTTAAATGCACAGTTCAGTGACCTCAAGTTCATTTATATTGTGCAACCATCAGCCTATCCACCTCCAGAACTCTTCTCATCTTGCAAGACTGAAACTCCATACCCTTTAAACTATAACTCCACTCTACCCCAACCCCTGCCCCTGGCAACAAGCACTCTACTTTCTGTCTATGAGTTTGTTTCAGGTACCTTATAAAAGGGGAATCGTGTCATATCATTTTGTTCCTGACTCGTTTTATTTAGCATAACGGCCTCAAGGTTAATCCATGTCATAGCATGTGTCAGAATTTCTTTCCTTCTAAAGTCTGAATCATAGTCCATTGTGTGTGTACAGAGCCTTTTGTTTACCTACTCATCTATGGATGGACAGCTGGGTCACTCCCACCTCTTGGCTACTGTGAGTAATGCTGCCCTGCACAGAATGCGGACACCTCTCAGCCTGGCTTTCACTTCTCCAGAGGGTACACCCAGAACTGGAATTGCTGGATCCCACGGTGATTTCGTTTTTCTTTTTTTTTTTGAGGATCTTCTATACTGTTCCACAGTCACTGTGCCATCTTCTGTTTTGATTTTATTTTAAGACCACCCCAAAAGAATTCATTCCTTGCCTACATTTTATCTTTACTACTGACAGAGAATATGAATGAAGTCAGAACTTAGGTACAGATGTCAGACTTTCCCACCTCGTCAAGGAAACATTTTTAAACCGTGTAAAGATCTAAGTTTGGGAAATATAATCTTTGCCAAGTACTTCGTCCCCTTCACTGTTCAGAAATGCTAAAGAATATCACGTGACTGTTTCTCAGTCCTTGGGTCCCCAGCACTGTAAGGTCTAAATGTTGACCAAGCACAGTTCTTGTACTCAGCATTCCCCCAGCTCAGATATAGACAGGAGGGGTGTAAGGGAAGGGTCTGACAAGACGAGGTCCTAAAGGCAGGCTGTGGTAAGCCATGGTGTGGGCACCGGGTGTAGTCCTCGTTCTGTGTGGCTGCCCATCCCATGCTCACGATGTTCAGTTCATCTCTCACCCAGGCGCATGGGAAAGATTACAATCCCCCCTCCCCTCTCCACCCTGGCTCTGGCTCTGGCCAGCTCTGGCCAACAGACTGAGGGCAGGTGACAAGTGTTATTTCCAGACCAGAGCACACTTACCTTTTCCCACTGAGCCTTTCATGGAATTGTGCTACGGAGACACCAAAAGATGGAACAAGCTGGGTAAGCTAAGCCACCAGCTGGAGAGCGACTGCCCTGGAGAGCTGCCCGAGGCCCCAGAAGACTGTGCATGAATGAGAAACAAACTTTGGTGACATCTGTCTACTAAGCCACTGAGATTTGGGTGTTGCTTGTCACTGCAGCAAAACCTTGTCTAACCTGACTGATACACCTTCTACTGCTCTAGTATGCTAGATTTCTGTGGGAAACTGTTCCCCTCCAACATTCAGACTGTATAGTCTCAGTGAGGGTTCCTCATTCTGGAAGGAAAGCATGTGACCAGGCCTGGCCAAACATAAGAAAGTTATGTTTCCAGCCAACTAATATTATTTGGTATGGTTGTATCCATTTAATATCCTTTCTTCTAATAACGATTTACAGTAAGGGAAATCAAGATGAGTAGAAAGTATGACTTGAGATACAGACAATTCATAAGAGTGCGCTACTATTAGGCCTTAGAGATTTGGGGGTTTTTCCCTTTTTATTGAATTTATTGAGGTGACACTGGTTAACAAAACTATACAGATTTCACATGCACGATTCCACACATCATCTGTTCACTGTAGTGTGTGTTTACCATCTCAAGTCAAGTCTCCTTCTGTCACCATTTATCCCCCAGACCTTAGAGACTTAAATACAACTATTCTTAGCCAGAAACTGTCTAACTGTCTTCTCCAGTATCTCCAACAACCATTCAGTTGTAAGTCACTTTTACTTCTGCAGTAGCCCAGTAACAGATGTCAACACGGCCAAGGTGTCCTTTTCACTTTGAAGGTGAAGATCTGCAGTTATCAGCCCAGCACACTCCTACCCTCGGATAAGAAATGACCCTTTCCCACCTCTAAACACATATATTGGGGCTCTTCTAGACTCTGCCCACCCCTGAATCCCCAGTTGTTGGTCCAGAATAGAACACATGACTCATGCTGGGCCACTCCTAGGGTCCCATCCGCTAGGTACTACTTTAAGCCAGGCTAAAACAAAGTCCTCCCCTCATTTCTGTGTCTCTTCTTTATACCTTTATGAAGGTACCAAGGATGTATAATAAATTGTGCATAGCATATAAAGTCAGATGAAGTCTGACATACATAAACACCAGTGAAGCCATCAGCCCAATAAAGACAATAAGTAAGGGCCTGGCCAGTTGGCTCAGCGGTAAAGTGTCGACCTGCCATGTGGAAGTCCCAGGTTTGATTCCCGGCCAGGGCACACAGGAGAAGTGTCCAACTGCTTCTCCACCTTTCCCCTTCTCCTTTCTCTCTGTCTCTCTCTTCCCCTCCCACAGCCAAGGCTCCACTGGAGCAAAGTTGGCCCGGGTACTGAGGATGGCTCCATGACCTCTGCCTCAGGAGCTAGAATGGCTTCAGTTCCAATGAAGCAACGCCCCAGATGGGCAGAGCATCGCCCCCTAGTGGGCATGCCGGGTGGATCCCAGTTGAGCACATGCAGGAATCTGTTTCTCTGTCTCCCTGCTTCTCACCTCAGAAAAATAAAAAAAAAAAGACAATAAGCAAATCTAATATCCCAAAGATTTCTGTGCACCCCTTTGAATTCCACTCCTGCACCCTGCCTATTCCCAGGCAACTATTATTTACTGATCAGATTTGTTTGCATTTATTAGGATTTTATATCAATGAAACCATATAGCATGTAGTATTTTACTAAATTGGTTTTCCCATTTACTAAACTCTCAGAAGTTTTTTCAATAAGCACTTACTGTACACCTACTATGTGCCAGACATGGTATGGGAAACTATGCAGAGATTATAAATAAAATAGTAGTAAAGCACAAAATGTAATGAGCAACATCACAGATAGTGAGAAAGACCAATAAATGGCACCCTGATAGGTGGAGACAGGAAGAACATAACACAGGGCTGGGCCTGCCCCCAGAGGGGGTGGCAATTCAAAAGCTATCTTTATTGTATTTATTAATCTAAAAAAATAGCTTCCATTTTTTTCACTAGTTTAGATATTTTGCATCATCTCCAGGGAAGATCAAGCAGTGACAAATAGAATTACTCATCTGAATAATTAATAATACATATGACATTTATACTACTCCCACCAAAAGTTAAAATTATATCTCTTATTACTCTGTAAGTAATACCTATAATTCTGACTGCTCCATAAAAACCCAACCTGCTTCCTAAAGTTCCAAAAATAAAACTAAATGTAACTACGTTTGAAATAAAATTATGTATAGCAATCGTTTAATGATAACCTAACCTTAAGATTGGTCATTTAAAAAACAAATAAATTTAACTGCTCATAAGAAAGAGAAAAACTTCTTAGAAAAAGAAAAGTCAACTATATCAAAAGATGAAACATGAGACAAACTATCAAGAATTTTTTATCAAAGCATAGAGAACATAGAAGCCCTGGCCGGGTGGCTCAGTGGATAAAGCATCATCCCAGCACGTTGAGGGTGGCTCAGTGGATAAAGCATCATCCCAGCATGTTGCAGGTTTGATCCCCAGTCAGGGCACATATAAGAAGCAACTAATGAGTACACAACTAAATGGAACTAAGTGGAACAATGGGTCAGTGCTTCTCTTCTCTCTCTCCTTTCCCCTCTCTCTACCTTCCTCCCCCCCACTCTCTCTCAAATCAATAAAAAGAATGAAAAAAGTATAGAGAACATAGAAAAGTAATAAATATCAGTGCCTTCCAAATGCCATGCACTGGGCACTTCTCATTTGTTTTCTCAATGAATGTCCCCAAAATTCCAGGAGGTAAATACTGTTATCCCCAATTTGCCATTGCAGCTGAGAAAGTAAGGCTGAGAAGTTAAGTAACTGGTCCAACATTACAGTTATCAAACAATAAAATGTAGGTTGAATCCCTGACATATTACTTGGCACACAGTAGGTGCTTCACAAATGCCAGTCAGTTCCTTCTCCTTTTCCCTAACTCACCCATTCAAGTAATATTTTTCCTAGAGCAGCATAATCCAGGACCCTCCCCCCTCCCCACCAATCCTTTTGAGGGATCTTTGAGGTCAAAACTATTTTCATAGTAAGACCAAAGACACCCTAATCCCTGGGACCTGTGAATATGCTATTTTAGATAGCAAAGGGGAAATTAAGGTTGCCTATGGAATTATGGCTGCTCATCAGCTGACTTTAAAATAGAGAGTATTCCGGATTATCCAGGTGGGTTAAATGCAATCACAAATCCTTAAGTGTGGAAGAGGAAGGCAGAAGACTCAGAAAAACCAACTGGCCATTGCTGGCTTTGAAAATGGAAGGGGCAATAAGCCAAGGACTGTGGGAACCTCTAGAAACAGGAAAAGGCAAGGCAATGTTCTCCACCAGAACCTCTGAAAGGACATAGCCCCTCCAACACCTTCATTTCACTCAGCAAGGCCCATTGCAGACTGCTGATATCCAGAACAGTCAGACAACAAATGTGTATTGTTTTAAGTCACTAAATCATGGTAATCTGTTACAGGGGTGATAAGAATGCAACACAGAGAGCATCTGCTTTTTTCACGCTTGTTCTCACCAGTGGGCAGTGGAGTTTTCCAGAGTCTACACGTCTGACACTGCAACAGAATGAAGCAAATCAGATCTGACCATCTAGCTGCCTCCTGTTAATCCAGACATTACAGACATCTGCCAAAATTCAAAGTTTTTCTGAAGTTCTTGCACAAAGTTTAGGCATTCTTCTAAGGTTCTTTTATTTTGGAAAATAATCACTTTTCCTCTCAGGCTCTGAGGTGACTTTAAAGGAGGAAAGCCCACCACACTCTCCATATGTGGGGCAGAAGCAGCCCCCCCTGGAACAGGAACGCTTCCATTCTGTACCTAACAGGGCAGGCTAGTACCCGATCAGCGCACAGGAAAGGCCAGGGATCAAGCTCAAAGATGCACATGATACGCAGCATAACAGGAAAGGACAGACCACATACAAATACATCCATCCCTTTAAATTATAACTGCACAATGATTTCTTAGAATTCATCATTTTAGGACAGTATTTCTGTCTTGGCACAACTGGCATTGGGGCTGGATAACCTTTGCTGTGGGGGGCTGTGCTATGAATGGTAGGATGTTAACAGCATCCCTGGCCTCCACCCACTAGAGGCCAGCAGCCTCCCCTTTCACCCAGAAGAGGTCTCCAAACATCACCAAATGTCCACTGGGAGCAGGGGGAATGCCCCCTACCCCCAACTACGGTTGAGAACCATAGCTCTACAGGAAATTTTTGCTAGAGGTTATAAACCACTATTTCTTTCCCTAAAAATAACAAAGAACCTTTTAATTGAGCTGATTTTGATACAAGATGCACAAATATCACACTTGCAAAAATTTCAAATAAAAAAAAAGAACTTACAAATAAGGGGTATTCTACAATGTAACCACTACTCCTCAAAACTGTCAATGTCATTAAAAACATGGAAACTCAAGAGAAACTGTCACAGCCAAAGAGCCCAAGAAGATAGGACAACTAAACACAGTGTGTTCTTCTAAATGGGACCCTGGAGTAGTGAAGGACATTACTTAGATTAAAAACTAAAAAAATCTGAATTAAGTACTGATTGTGGTTAATAGTGATACATATTGACAATATTAATATTGGTTCATTAAGTGTGACAAATGTCCCACAGTCATGGGAGAAATTAATAGGGTTTATAGAAACAGCAATTTTTCTTTCCTTTTTTTTTCTTTTTTATTAAGTGAGAGGCTGGCAGGCAAGAAGGCAGACTACCGCATGCGCCCCAACCAGGACCCACCTGGCAAGCCTGCTGTGGGGTGATGCTCTACCCATCTAGGACCGTTGCTCCATTGCTCAGCAACAGAGCTATTTTAGTGCCTGAGGGGAGGCCTTGGTGCCATCCTCAGCGCCAGGGCCAACTTGCTCAAATGACCCATTGCTACAGGAGAGAGAGACAGGGAGAAAGAAAGAGAGAGAGGAGGGGGAGTAGAGAAGTAGATGGTCACTTCTCTTGTGTGTCCTGACCAGGAATCAAACCCAGGACTTCTACACATGGGGCCGACACTCTGCCACTGAGCCAACCAGCTAGGGCCAAAATTTTCTGTAAATCTAAAACTGATCTAAAAAATAAAGCTTGTAAAAATAAAACTTTTTAAAAATTAAAACAAAAATTTAAAAAAGGATGGAAGACAAAGAGGAAAACAAAGAATAAAAATCACCTCTTCTGGAGCAGGCTTCATTCTGGGAGCCTTTTCAAAGGGAAGGTACCCTCCAAAGAGTCTGATTGGATTACAGCAAGAGATCAAATGGCCAGAAAGAAATAATCAGGAAATGAGAAAACAAAATTCTTTTGTCTTCTTGTAAACTGAAACAAACCAAACCAAAACAAAACAAAAACACTACATGCTTTTGTATTTCTTCTGACTTCTCATTCCCACAGTTCTCAGCAAATATTTCCTGCATCCCTGAGCAGTTATTTGCCTTGGTGTCAGAGTCCCTAGGGCCTGTTGTTTATCTCCCCAAGCTGGACTGTCACTTATCTGTTTACCAGTCTCCCCCTTCACGCAACACAAGTCCCATGCTTGGCACAGACAAGGGCTCAGCCACTGTGGTTCAGTCCCTCTCAGACCCAACCATCTGTCAATCAATAGCCTTTACACCCCCTGCTAGGTGCTTAATAAATGCTTGGTGAGTGAACGCAGGTTGGGCACATACATACACTTATACTGACCTTAGCTAAAGGGGGTAGGAATGGTGCAGCCTCATACAGGGCAAGGAAAGAAAAGTGATATTCAAGTCCCTGTGTTCTCAGGGGCGAGAGGGACCATGTGCTGGGGTGTGAAGATGGTACGGAGCACATAAATACCTGATTCACAGGCCTTGAAAAGCTCTACACATTTAGTGGCCTCATTCTACAAAGGAAGAAACCAAAGCTAGAGGTCAGGTGGCTTGTTCAAGGCCACACAGTTAGTTATAGCACTGGCCTAAGTGAAGGAGACCTAGACTCCAGAGCTGGCTAGCCCACCTCCACCCTCACTAAACCTAAGACTGAAAGAGTTATTTAATAACTAGTAACATTAGCTACTATCTACTGAGCATCTGCTGCTGTGTGCCAAGCGCACACTAAAAATACTGAAATTATCCTTGGATTACAGTTACAAAGACTGAGATCAGAGAAAAAAACAATTTGCCACCAAGGTCACATAGCTAATAAATCTCAAAATCTCCCCCAAACTGTCAACTCCAAAATCCCCCTGGGATTATCATACACTAAAGCCCAAACTCTGGCCCAATGCTGATCTTTACAACCCAACTCTTCCACTGTCTCATTCACAGGCACTTCTCTAAACACCTTTCATGGGTGGATTCACTCATCGCTGGCCACATCCCTATAATGCTGGTACTACTACCAGCATCCCATTTTACAGATGAGGAAACAAAGGCTTTGTGGCATCCCCAGGGTCTCACAGTCTGCAAGCAGCAAACCTCATCCATGATATAAGAATGGCAAAATTTTTGCCTGTAGTTTTTTATAAAAATAAACATGCAATTACCATTAAACCAAGTAATGGCATAGCATTTAGAGAAATGAACACATGTTCGTTCACACAAAAGGCCTATATGGCAGCTTTACTGTGATGGCCAAACATTGGGAGCAAGGCACATGTCGTTCAATGAGTGAACTGTGGTTAAGCTGGGGTATACCCATACTACGGAATGCTACTCAGCAATAAAAAGATCCTACACATAACCTGAATGACTCCTCAAGGAAGCACGTTAAGTGAAAAAAGCCAATTTGAAAAGGTTACACATTGTATGATTCCATTTATATAACATTTTTAAAATGGATAATGCCCCAGAGATCCAAGAGAGTATAGTTAGAAAGACAGTATGAAGATTCTGGTAGTAAACTGTTCTTTATCTTGACTGGTGCTGGATACAGGAATCTACAAGTGCTAAAACTGTATAGAACTAAATACACACATAAGGACAAGAGAAACTAGGGGACTTTTAACAGGAGGATGTAATGTGTCAAATCAATATACTAGTTGTGATGCTGTATTATTTACTGTTTACAAAATGTTATTATAGGGAGAAACTAGCAAAGGGTATGCCATATCTCCCTGTAATAATTCTTACAATTGTATATTGTTACCTCAATTAGGAGTTTCAATTTTAAAAAGTCTTCCCTGCTGGCCCTGGCTGGTTGGCTCAGTGGTAGAGCATCAGCTGTGCATGTGGAAACCCCGGGTTTGATTCCAGGCCAGGGCACACAGGAAAAGCGCCCATCTGCATCTCCACACTTCCCCCCTCCTCTCTCTCTCTCTTCCCCTGCCACAGCCAAGGCTCCATTGGAGCAAAGTTGGCCCGGGCACTGAGGATGGCTCCATGGCCTCCGCCTCAGGCGCTAGAATGGCTCCAGTTGCAACAGAGCAACGGCCCAGATGGGCAGAGCATCTATCCATAGCAGGTTTGCTGGGTGGATCCAGTCAGGGTATGCGGGAGTCTGTCTCTCTGTCTCCTTGTTTCTCATTTCAGAAAAATATTTAAAAAAAAAAAAAAAAAATCTTGCCTGCGCACAAAGCTGGGCTACATGATCTATATTTCTTTCACAGAAAATCTACAATTTTCAATGTCTCCAAAGCCAGTCCCTTTTCTACTACAGTACACAACCACTTCAAAAATTAATGCAAAATTAACCCTGAGCAAAGAAAAACTAAGAAAATAAGGCTCTAATACAGGGGTCCCCAAACTACGGCCCCCTAAGGCCATTTATCCAGCCCCCGCCACACTTCCGGAAGGGGCACCTCTTTCATTGGTGGTCAGTGAGAGGAGCGTAGTTCCCATTGAAATACTGGTCAGTTTGTTGATTTAAATTTACTTGTTCTTTATTTTAAATATTGTATTTGTTCCAGTTTTGTTTTTTTACTTTAAAATAAGATATGTGCAGTGTGCATAGGGATTTGTTCATAGTTTTTTTTATAGTCCGGCCCTCCAACGGTCTGAGGGACAGTGAACTGGCCCCCTGTGTAAAAAGTTTGGGGACCCTTGCTCTAATACATAGCATTCTTCATTGCTGGCCACTTTGAGTTCCCTTAGGAAAGTATCCCAATTGATTTCTTTCATTAAAGTGACTTTTAGCCAAAAAATGGAAAATGTGATTCTACAAAATGTTCTCCTCCACCAAATAAACTCACCTTATCTCTCTCTATGTGCCACCTCTACCCCTTCAAAAAAAAATCTGTTTAAATTTTCTTCTAAATCTTCCTTGAAATAAGCATCACCAATATCACTGGCCCTTCTCACCAGTTCCCAAATGATCAGCTACCACTGGAAAGCAGAGCAAAGCAGGAAATAAAACTGGGTTAGGAGCTGAGACAAATCTAGTCAAGATGTGGTTTTGGCCAGGTTCCTTGAACTTCTGTCTCACTTTTCCCATCTATAGAATGGGATGTGGCACCTCCCTCAGAGACATGGGAAGAATCCAGGGAGACCATCTACGTGTCTGGCACTAATAGATACTCGGTCCTCTTTCTGTTTCTCCTCATTTCCCTTAGTAACAACAGGACAAAGCTAATTTTAAGTTCACCAGGCCACAGAGTAGTCACTCCTCGGAATCCCTTCCTCACTGAGGTTTGTAGATAACCCATAACACTGCCAACCTGTATCCCCTCATATTTCAAATACAGCGAATCCTACCTACCCCCTAAAACAAAGAAGGAAAACAGAGTAGTCTCTGGACACTGCCACCTGCCCAGCAGCCCAGCTCCAAAGCAATCCGCTGCCTGTCAAATTCCAGCTATTAGTGTTTGTTAATAACAATATATAATGGTGCTGGTGGTGACCGTCTCCAAGCGACATCGATGACCGGTCCCCACCCCAAACCCAGAGAGCCCAAAGCGCTTTCGATGCAGATTTCTGGCTAAAAATCCCAAGAATTTATAAAACAGCTTTCCCAACAAGAGAAAGGTAGAGTTGAAAAGTTTCTTGAGGCGCATTTTTCCGCGATTCCCCGAATCGCAATGCAGAGGCGATGTCGCCCGCGGTTGGGGACGACCAGCGCGACCGAGGGTCACGACTGGGGGCCATGGAGATTATTAGCAGCGGGTCCGAGGATGCACGCTTCCCCGCTGACCGCGTGGGAGGAGGCCTGGGTGCAGGGGACTCGGGGATCGCCGCCGCACTCACCTTCCGTGCTCCTCTTCGCCTCCCGGTAGCGCTCCCACAGGTAGCGCTTCATGTCCGGGGCGGCTCCAGGTGCTGTGCACAAGGGCCGCGCGGAGCCCGCGCTCAGCCGCCCCCGGGCTGCAGTCCCGCATCCGCTCCGCAGGGCCGCCGTCGCCGTCGCCCGGGCCCCACGGGTCATTAGCGCCGCCGCCGCCACCGCTGCTGTGGCCATGCTTGCCTCCGCCCTGCTCCGACTGACACCGCGGGGCCACAGCACCACTCGCGCTCAGCCCTGCAGGCAGGCAGTTCCCTGCGTCTGAGCACGTGGCGGCGCGGTCCACCCCTTAGGCCGCGGTGGAGGCGGAGCCTGTGCGGGGGCGGGGCTGTGCGGGGGAGTGGGCCGAGCCTGATCCAGCCTGTCTGGAGCGGAGCCGGCCCGGCCTGGGCGGCGGGGGCCACGCGCGGTAGTTGGCTGCAGTCAATTATTGACCCTGCGGTGCACTGAAGTGGTGGCGCGGTTGGGCGGACACCCCGTCAGGCTGCGGCCACAGGAAAAAGGATGACTCGTTGCCAGCCCTGAACTAAACATGACCCTGGCGCCGCCCGCCAGTCTCCGCGGCACCTGCCTCCCGAGGTCTGTGCCTGACCCCTCAATCTGGCTGCACTAACAGTGCCTCTGGCTGCTCTTCAGGAGGTGATCTCTCTGCGCATTTATGGGCTCTGAATTCTGGATCTCCTCTGGATCGCGGGGATGGGTCTGGGACGTCCCCAGATCCCCAGCTTGGATCCTTCCAGTGCTGCCCCATGAGGTAGCAGCTGGGCCCAGGCCCCACACCTGGGCTGATACGTTTGAAGGGCATCCCCCCAACCCCATGCACAGCCTAGAAGGCCTGTGCCTCTCTCGAGATTTCTGCCTCGCTAGGGTGCCCCTCCGGACACTGCCACCCAGCTCCTGTTCCAGTCCACATTCACTGGCACGGACCTGTTAGGCTGTATGTGTTCTGTGCATCGTGGTTCCACAAAGTCAAATAAATAGTAACTCCCACTATGCGGGATGTCCGTGTATCTGACCCAGTCTCTGCTCCCGCAGGAAAGATCAGTCTTTCCCACCCAGGGCATGACTTGAGAATCACTAAACTGCAAGGACTTCCCAAACTGTTGGTTACTCATTACTATTGAGCAGGGCTGGGTGAAGTACAGGTAATTAATCTCGAGGCTGGTACTCTGCCTAGGAGACCATACTATCATATGTGAAATCTGTGGGTAACGATGTAAAACAACACAAAGCATTAATGTAAGCTTAAGTTGTGGGCGGGAGGGGTCAGGAGGTGCTTCATGGAAAAAGGTGGCCCTCTGGATTAAAGCGTGACAAATAATAACTACTACTTATTGAAGGATATGCTATGTACATTATCTCATGCAATCCTCTCAGTAATCCTGAAAAGTGGGTGCATAATTTCTCCCATTTCATAAATCATAAAACTGAAGCTAAGAGAAGTGAAATAACTTTCCTAAGGTCACACAGCTGAGCCTATTCTTCCATTATACTAAGCCTAGCTTCCTATAGTACTAGGTAGTATTTAGTTGGGTGTTAGGAAGGTAGCCAATAGTAAGTAATCCTTACCAGTTAATGCAGAGGTCTCAAACTTGTGGCCCGAACAATTTTTTGCGGCCCGCAGACTAATCCACAAACTACAGTTTCTGGTCATTTTGTGACACTGAAAAGTGTTGCGTAACAGTTGCCTTTTGTAGACCTAGTGCGGCCCGCCAAACGGCTGTGATCTTGCTCTGCGGCCCACATGCTGAGTTGAGTTTGAGACCCCTGAGTTAATGGGTATTATCATACACATCACTGATAAAATGTGTGTGAATTAAAATGTTTCAAACATCTGATATCAAGTTCATGGACTCTGGTACTTTAAGCTTACTTAACAGTCTTAGTTTATTCTAATTTACATCTTATTCGTGTTTCATTAAAAAGTTTTGATAATAGCAATTATTTACATGAAAAAATTAATTTATAAATTCAAAATAGATTAACTACAGCAACATAAAAGTAACACAAATTAGAACTTTATAACATCACTTCACTATACTTTTAGATATAAAACCCATAGCCCTGGCCGGTTGGCTCAGTGGTAGAGTGTTGGCCTGGCATGCAGGAGTCCTGGGTTCGATTCCTGGCCAGGGCACACAGAAGAAGCGCCCATCTGCTTCTCCATACCCCCCTCCTTCCTCTCGGTCTCTCTCTTCCCCTCCCGCAGCTGAGGCTCCATTGGAGCAAAAAGATGGCCCGGGCGCTGAGGATGGCTCCTTGTCCTCTGCCCCAGGCGCTAGAGTGGCTCCGGTCGCAACAGAGTGATGCCCCAGATGGGCAAAGCATCACCCCCTGGTGGACATGCTGGGTGGATCTGGTCAGGCGCATGCAGGAGTCTGTCTGATTGCCTCTCCGTTTCCAGCTTCAGAAAATTTAAAAAAAAAAAAAAAAAACCCTATGAGATCTGCTACTACATAACTACCATAGAAATGTGAAGCACTTAAAAACTGTTTGTTCTTCCTAGCGAACATCTATTATATCATTTCTAAGCAGCTAAAAATCAAATCCCTAGACCTTGATTAAGATCACTCCTAGGAATTACAAAATAAAATATCTCATCAGTGTCCTAAAAAGAGGCAAATAGAGAAAAATGACAGACACGGAAGAGCACATGATCATTTTTATTCTGTATTAGTAGCATTGGTGGTCTTCAACAAATGTCTTTCAAACTGAGATCTCAGCAGAAACCACTTCTGATGACCTGAACTGTAATCTGGGCTGTGAAAAAGCCACTTTTCTGAGATGAGCTCAGTTATAGATTCCCAGGGATTCTTTGTGCTGATGGGCCTTGGCAGGCGATGCTGGTCAACTGTGGTGATTTGGTCTGTTTCAGCCCCACTTCAGTGATGAAATCCTCTGTCGTGGAAGCTTTACTATAGCATTCATTGTACCCGTAGATAAAATCTTAGAGAAATGATCTTTCTTTTTCTTTGATGCTTCTTTTTCTAGGCCAGTCCATATTTTAACATTATTTTGTGTATGCTGTTGCATCTTATCTTCAGCAGATACAGAAAAAATGGGTCTCAAGACCTTTTTCCCTTTTCCGGAAGTAGCTTTTGATTTATCTGAAGTTGTCTGAGGTGCCAAGTCTGTGCTTTTAGCCCCCTGAAACTTACTTAATCATGCACATTGAAGAACTCACTGTATTAGAAGTCTGGGCACTTCAGTAGTTTAATTTCAGCAGGTGCTCCCATAATGGGGTGCCATTTTGAGAACCCTAGGAATATTGTTGGCTCACACCTTGAGGCCAGCAGCTTCTACCCTGGATCAGCTCAATTTCTCTCAGAAGGTTTCAAAAGATCAAAAGTTGTCATGAGGTCATGCACAGAACATGAATAACCAGAAGCATATTTCTTTTGGAGACACAGGATGGGAAGTCACTGCAGGATTCCATGGGCTGATGAATGAGTAGATCCCAACTAAGTCATCCTTAAGTCAAGTGATCTGTACAAATAGCCCAGTGCTTCCATCATGGAATGATGACAAGAGTCACTTATCAATAACTGACCTGCTAGATATTTGAAAATAAGAATATTTGGATGTTTAAAAATTACTCCTGACTTCACACATTGAAAAGGATAAGAAAAAAAAATTATCAAAGGTAGCATTGAAACATCACCTATTGTAGTATCCCTGCCAAAAAAATAAAATTAATTTGAGTCTACTTATAAGGAAACAGACAGATGCAAATTGAAGGACATTGGAGCAAGGAGGGTAAGACAGAAGTTGACCTAGACCTTTCAAATATACAATGTCATGAAAGACAAAATAAGCCTGTTTAAATGCGCTAAAGGGCACAACCAAATGCAAGGAATGATCTTATATAGGGTTCTAGATCGAAAAGTAAAGTTAGCACAGTTGGTGACATTTGAATATGGACTGTACACAGTCTTACATAATTAAATCTCTAGGGTTTGATCATTGCATTGTCACTGTGTAGGAGAATGTGCTTGTACTCAGAAGGTGCTGAAGTATTTCAGAGATAAAATGTCATATCTGCAACATTCAAGTGGTTCAGATAAAACTATGTATGTGTTTGTGTGCATATGAAAGAGAATGCAGATGTGGTAAAAAGGTCAACAATTGCTGAGTATAGGTGAAGGTTACATAGGTGTTCTTTATACATTGCCAGGGGCCAATGTCAATAATTTAATATAATTCTCTATAATGTGTTAAGAGTAAAAAATATAAATTTTACAAACTAATTTGCAAGTGGTACTCATTTATTCAATTTAGCCATTTACACAACTGAAATTATACCATTGATTCAAACGTAATGTAAAGCTAATGCATGTAGGGCATCAGTCTTGGTGTGTGATAAAGACTGCTGGGTACATAGGACAAAAATCACAGACAGATGGCCCAGCCAGAGTCCCTGTATTTATAACAGTAACAGCAAATTTATGTGAGTAATTACCATCCGTCAGGCCTGTATATCCTGTAAGACAGGGGTCAGGAACCTTTTTGGCTGAGAGAGCCATGAACACCACATATTTTAAAATGTAATTCCGTGAGAGCCATACAATATGTTTAACACTAAATACAAGTAAATGTGTGCATTTTATGTAAGACTAACACTTTTAAAGTACAATAAGTCTCTGATTCTTTTTAATAACGTTGTTATGCTGTTGCTAATCAATGATGAATAATGTACTTCTTACCATTAATGCGACTTCTGCTGCTGCATGGTTTTGCTGATGGCTTTGTAGTCTGGTTGATACGTGGTGAGGTTAAGCTTCATGCAGGCATTGAGACTTCCATCCGTTAAACGTGATCATAGGTTGGTCTTAACATTCTTTAGATGTGAGAAAGACTGCTCACATTCATATGTAGAGCCAAACATTGTCAGTACAGCAATACTCACATGCTACAGTGTGTAGTATGTGACGGGAAGTGCATTCCAAGTTTTGACAATCAGCTGGTCCGCAGTTGAAGTTTTTCATTTCTCCCCACTTGTGTTTGCTCACCAACTCTGCTTGCTGTCATGCAAGTCTTTCCAAATCTTCATTCAGTGACTTGAACTCATTCACCCACATGTCTGAGGCCTTCAGGTCAGCAGCTTGTAGCTCAAAATCTCTGACGGAGACACCAGGGATGTAACTCAGGTCAGCACTGTCCACTGCACACTCGTGTGGATGGGTGATGAACTTAAAAAGACAAGTGCACTCACGAAATTCTCCAAAGCACACTTGGAATGACTGCAGCTGCTAGAGATCAAGATGTTGAGCAGGGTCACTTACTGTGCATGCATCTTTAAATTCTCTCAGTTTTTCAAAGTGTAGTAAACGACCTGTTTCAATGTTGTTGATGAAGAGTTCCAGCTTGTTTTCAAATGCAAACACTGCTTGTTGAAGGGATAAGACTGTATTTCCAATGCCTTGCATTTTCACATTGAACTAGTTCAGATGTTCAGTCATGTCCACGAGATAGAACTTCAGAAGCCACTCAGTGTTAGCTAACTCAGGATGCTCGACGTTTTTCATTTCAAGAAAAGTCTGGATTTCGCTCAGACAAGCTGCAAAACGGCTAAACACCTTCCCTCTTGACAACCAATGCACATTGCTGTGCAGAAGCAGACCAGGATAATTATTCCCAACTTCATCCAGCACTGTTTTAAACTGGCGATCACTTAAAGCTTGGGCAACAATAAAGTTGACCATCTGAATGACCAACGACATCACCTCACCAAGCTGCTTGCCACATATCTGAGCACAAAGCACCTCCTGATGTAGGATGCAGTGAAAACTTAGGATGGGTCTCTGTACATGTTCACGAAGAAGCGCTACGAATCCTCTGTTTCTCCCCACCATGCAGGAGCACTATCAGTACACACCAAAATAAGTTTATCCATCGGTTGATTTTTTCTTTAGTGAACTCAGTGAAAGACTTGAATAAATCCTCCCCTCTTTTTGTCTCTTTCATAGGCAAAACAGCAAGACTTTCCTCACATAGTGTGTCACCGACAGCATACCTTGCAATCACGCTGAACTGGAATAAATGGCTTACATCTGTGGACTCATCCAAAGGGAGAGAAAAGAATGTTGCTGCATTTATGTCTTTCACTTGTGTTGCCTCAATTTGATTTGCCGTCATGATGGTGCGATCGTGAACAGTTCTTGCCGACAGAGGCATGTCTTTTATTCATTTGATTATCTTGTCTTTATCCGAAAAGTCGTCAAAAAGTTCATTGGCAACATCAAGCATGAATGTTTTGGCATACTCCCCATCTGTGAATGGCTTTCCGTTTCTCACAATTGCTAAAGCACCAATAAAGCTAGCCAAATTCCAGTCACCTTGTTGGGTCCAAACAGAGTTGCTACTGACTAGCTTGCACTCTGCACAGCAGTTCTTGACATGCTTTCTTCCTGCTGCCCCCGCTGGATATTTTGATGCAAAAGCGGCATGTGTCGAAGTGCCGCTTTATATTTAACTATTTCATCGATGCAATTTTATCACTGCATATTAGACACACTGCAGAACCTGCTCTCTCCACAAAGGCAAACTCCTCTGTCCATTCCTGCTGAAAAGTACAATACTCCTCATCTTTTTTCTTTTAGCCATCTTCTTTGTCAAAAGGGTTTCTGCAATTAGCTAGTTGACTACTTGATTAAAAGGAGGGAAGTTTACTTCCTGATCTCACAACGACCTGTGTATGTTATGCATTATCCAATAAAAATTTGGTGTTGTCCCAGAGTACAGCTGTGATTGGCTCCAGCCACCCACAACCATGAACATGAGCGGTACGAAATGAATGGATTGTAATACATGAGAATGTTTTATATTTTTAACATTAATTTTTTTATTAAAGATTTGTCTGCGAGCCAGATGCAGCCATCAAAAGAGCCACATCTGGCTCACAAGCCATAGGTTCCCAACCTCTGCTATGAGAAATAAATTATCATCACCTGTCCTATTTTATTTATTTATTTACTCCTTTTTTATTTTCTTTACAGGAAGAGAGAGAGAGTCAGAGAGAGGGATAGACAGAAACAGACAGACAGGAATAGAGAGAGATGAGAAGCATCAATCATCATTCGACATCTTAGTTGTTCATTGATTGCTTTCTCATATGTGCCTTGACCGCGGGCCTGCAGCAGACCAAGTAACCTGTTGCTCGAGCCAGCGACCTTGGGTCCAAGCTGGTGAGCTTTTTGCTCAAGCCAGATGAGCCCGCACTCAAGCTGGCAACCTCCGGGTCTCAAACCTGGGTCCTCCGTATCCCAGTCCAACACTCTATCCACTGCTCTACCACCTGGTCAGGCTATTTGCTCTTTTTAATAGGAGACACATCCACATGGTTCAAAAATGAAAATATATAAAGAAATAAAGTAAAAAGTGTCTCTCCGATCTCACTCTGCACCTGTGCAATCAACTCCTAAACTGTGTGTCCATCCAGAGAATTTTAAGTGTATGTTCAATGTCTTTTAAAGATGAGCAAACAAAGAAGTTAAGTAACTTGCTCGGGTTTATGGGAAACAACCCCAGGTTGGCCTCATCTCCACACCCCTGCCCTTGACCACTACATTAGGCGGCCTCTTCCCCGTGGCTGTCCTCCTGAGTACAGGTGTGGCTGCTGTCTGTGGAGATGTTCTCTCTGCTCCTTGAGTCATAGTCCAGGTCACATATTGTGCGCAGCTTCTGCTGGAAATCTGACAAAGAGTTCAAGGTATTGTCTCCTCTTAGCAACCATTTTTCTTCTTTTTGAATTATTTTCTTAACTCCCTACGATGTTCTCAGTTGCCCCAGTCTGGCTCAGCAGAACGCTCTTGTGGGGGCCCCTGCTCAGGAGGGCCACGTCGCGCTGGCTTAAAAGGTAAGAGTGAGGAAAACCAGAACCAAGATGTCTCGTGTGCTGGCTGAGCCAGAACTCATTCCCAGGGACGGCAATAGCCAGATCCCTCAGACTGTCTGTTCTGCCCTGTAGGAGGCTCGGACTTGCTGTAGGTTGAGACTGTCACATGGGCCAGCAGCTGGCGCCCCTAGAACACGCTGTTTCAACTTCGTGCTCCCTCATCTCTCTCTTATCCACACATCTGAGCTCCTCGGGACCTGTGCCCTCATGACCCATTGTGAACCTGTACCTACAGCTCTGACTCCAGAACATTCTTGCACACAATCTGATGGTCCTTTCTGGCTGAAGCACAGCAGTCGCCGGGAAAGGACATCCTTGCCTTGGGCCCAACCCCAGTTCACTTCATCCCCCCTCAGGTTTGGTACCAGCTGGGCACTATTCAGCCTGGTTAGCCCTCCCAACCCAGGGCAAAGGAAAGACCAGGATGGGCCCGTTTCAGTGGGAGACAGGTACACACGGTGGATGTGTAGGCTGTCGGTTGCTTTGCAGACAGCATCTCATTAAACCTTCAGGTAACCCTACAGGCAGACATTATTATCCTCTTTGGCTGGTAGAGAGGTTATGTCCACAAGCCCAGAAAATAGCAGAACTGGGATTCAAATCCAGGTCCCTAGGATCCAAGGACCATAATTTCTAGAAGTTACATTGGTTCCTTAGGAGATTTTCCCCAAAAAAAGTACAGCTAGGAAGGGATCATCCACGACCATTTCCATTTTGAACTACTCCACGGAGCCACGCCCACCGTATTTCCAACCAAGTATGAACTAGGGGTGGAAAAAGGGGAAGGTCCACTAACTTCCTTGAAAATCTATTCTCAAATTTTAAAGGGTGACTTTTCCTAGTTTCTCCCTTTCTTTCAGCATTTAATAAATAAAGTGGTAGCTTTGCTATTTCCTCTGGGGGAAAAAAAAACAACACCCTGAATCACCCTCCTTTGCCTTTACTCATGCTGATTCTTCAGCTTGAAATGCTCCTCTTCGCCTTCTTCAGCAGACAATCACCTGTCAGGACTGACAGCCACGTCACTTTCTAGGGAAATCCTCCTGTTTCCTCTTGTACGTGCGTGCCTCCCCGTATCCGCTAGCGGTGTCTGTCGCAGTTCGTATCCTGTTGGACTTCAGTCAGCTCTTAGGTGCTTATGTTTCCAACAAGACCACAAACTCCGAGAGCCCACGAACAGTGGAAAGAGCATAGGGTTGAGGTCAGAGCACAGGGTTCCAAGACCTAAGTCTACTGACTCCCTTCAAGGTTCTAGAGTGCCACTTGGTCTTTCTGAGCCTAGGTGATTTTAGTATCTAATTCAGCGCAGGATTCTCTGATCATCGGCACTCGGGTGGGTCATACAACATATCTGCTATTTCTTCAGCTTTAAATTGAGCTGAAGAATTATCTAGAGTCCCTCTCAGGTTTAAAAGGTTTCTCAGTTTCTGAGAGCTATCTGACTTATTCCTGCAAGCAAGAGCATTTAGAAATTTATGACCAATTAAAATTGGTTAAACCTACACAAGTAAAAAGGAAGCTCTGTTAACAGATATACAGTGGAATGTCGGGTTGACCAGGCCCTCTATTCCCTCTGCATACTACCTGATACCCAAGGCACACCAAAGCTTCAGCTAGCAGGCTCATCTCTACCATGCTGGCATACACCTGTTCCGGTCCACTGGGTTCTAGCATGCCCTGGAGTCGATGGGTTTGTCAGTCTAATTCTGGTAATTGAATTAAGTCTAGTACAAACTAATAAGTTACGAGCATAAAGTGAAAGGGAGTTCTTTTCTACGAAAAACAGGCTGAATGCTTTGAAATTCTTTCAAATTATGAAAGGGCAAGGGTCTGACCTGTGGTGGCACAGTGGATAAAACGTCGACCTGGAGGTTGCTGGTTCAAAACCCTGGGCTTGCCCAGTCAAGGCACGTATGGGAGTTGAAGCTTCCTGCTCCTCCCCCCCTTCTACCTTTCTCTCTCTCTCTCTCTAAAATGAATAAAGTCTTTAAAAAAATGAAAGAACAAGACAAGCACGAAAGATTGTCTATTAAAACAGAGAGGAAAAGGTAGCAATCTGGAAGGATACTGCACATATTGCATCACCAGTGTCTAACTTCTCACCCTGCAGAAGCCAAAATTAGAAATTGTGTAGATGAAGCATTTTGAAAAAGGTGACACGTAATACCAATCAAGAGGCCCATTAAGAAAAATACTTCAATTCTAAATTTAAAATTGGGGGGAAAGAATTACATTGATATGTTTAAGTTAAAATTAAAATGCAGAGTCTGGGCCCTGGCCGGTTGGCTCAGCGGTAGAGCGTTGGCCTGGTGTGCGGGGGACCCGGGTTCGATTCCCAGCCAGGACACATAGGAGAAGCGCCCATTTGCTTCTCCACCCCTCCCCCTTCCTTCCTCTCTGTCTCTCTCTTCCCCTCCCACAGCCAAGGCTCCATTGGAGCAAAGATGGCCCGGGCGGGCTGGGGATGGCTCCTTGGCCTCTGCCCCAGGCGCTAGAGTGGCTCTGGTCGCAGCAGAGCTACGCCCCGGAGGGGCAGAGCATCGCCCCCTGGTGGGCAGAGCATCGCCCCTGGTGGGCGTGCCGGGTGGATCCCGGTCGGACGCATGCGGGAGTCTGTCTGACTGTCTCTCCCCGTTTCCAGCTTCAGAAAAAAAAAAAAAAAAAAAAAAACAGAGTCTGTCTATATCACTTGTCTTACTTTTAGGTTTAAGGGACCTCCCGCTGTAGAAAAGAGGTCTCTGGCTCAGCCCAGCACTCTAAAATCAAATGAGGAGAAAAGGACTGACTCACCCTACTGAAAGTCACCCACTATAGAGCCTTTGTTTAATTTCTTCCTTCCACGTTTGACTGAGATGGTTGGCATTTCTTTTTATTTTTTAAAGAACCCCAGGAAGAGGGAAGTCACATAATGTTCATCTACTGTGCTTCATCTAAAATAATGCAGAACTCTCAGCTTGAGTTAAGAGAACATGAAAATCTGCCTTTCTGGTTTGGTTTGGTTTTCCTCCCACGGAAATGATTTCTCAACAGGCAAATTTAAACAGTTACTAGAGAAGGAGAATAATAAGACCACTGTGCCAGAGGTAGCTTGGAACATAGACCACAAAAGCCCTCGATTTGTATGAAAATCTCCAGAATTAAGATTTTGATTAGTAAAGATTTGTTCCTGAAACTGAATCGCAGCTGAGATGAGATGAGCTATAAAGGGCCTATGTAACAGAAAGAGATTTTATTTTTTAGTAAGTGCCTCACAAAGCTGTGATCAGAAGAAACAAGATTTAGGATTTAACAACTTCTCACAAATCCATCATTTTAATACATGCTTACTATAATCACATGCATAGAAATGTTACATTATAATTAAATGTATAATTAAAATCTGCATTATCATAGCCAGAAAAGCCTACTATGTGCCTACCCCTTGGAGGACTGAACTGTTTCCTACATGTTGGTCTAATGTAATAACACAAGACTAAGGGAGGTGCTGAGGTTTTTCAAGGCAGCAATTCTGTCGTTAATCAATAATCCAAACCAAATTCTGAAAAATCAACTAAAGATGATTGCTTTCAATTGGTTAAAATACAATTTAGGCCATTTCTTTCCATGTTATTAGCCTGGAGCACAGCCAACATGTCTGTTTGAATACCCAGGCACATTGTGTAAACACCCAGAAAGAACCTATTTCTCCACCTCCTCATTGCCAGAAACCATTTGTTTTGATGCTTTGTAAAGGTAAAGAATAAATCACAAGGTCCCTGCTCAGTCTGTCTGAGAAGTCAAAATACTCATATGGGAAAGAAGTAGAAAATGAGTGTCATAAAACGGTCCTTCCAGCTCTTTTGTGACTCCATATTCAAAACATTATTTCAGCATATTTATTAGAACTCTCTTATGTGACTCAAGATGCGCCTCTAGGGTATGTGGATTATTTTCAGCTAAAGGCAACTGAGATCTTCAGACTCAAGAGAAACTTCTGCATCCCCCCTCCCCTTACCTACCTAAAAGAACTTGAATTAGGGGCCTTGTCCATAACCAGAGATTATCAGAGATAACCTTTCTGACTTATCTATAGGGCAGGCCTGCTGCTCTTCTTAGCATCCAGCAACGACCTTATTCCCCTTTGAAGCCTGAAGGCACTTACAGAAAATGAGATTTCTTGTGTAGCCCAGTGAAAGAAATGAACAAAACCACCCAAGGGCTCAGGGGTCTCTATTTGGCACAGCAGTAACTCGCTCAGCAGAGGCACTGCCTCGGGACACACACCTCTGGCTGCCCCCACCTGACTCTCTAGCCGTGACCTATCTCCAGTTTTACTGTCCGAGCACAGTTTGCAGCCTCCAATTCAACTCTTCATTCTCCCCTATTCCCAAGTTTGGCGGCAACATGCCAGGCAAATGACAGAACACACTGAATGGCCACTATTTGCAGAACAAGTTAATGGCCTACTGGGCCAAGTGAGTACGGAGGCAGGAAAAGAAGGTCCAGCCTATCTGGTCCTGGCAATAGCAGAGCCAGGAGCGTAGCCTCGCCTCTCATGAGACCTCTGAAGAGTTCTTTAACAGTGACCATGGAAGACCGCCCTTACAATGTGAATAAATTCCACTGAATTGAGCTAGTACCAGTGAAGAAGAAACCAAACATTCACTATAAACCACAGGTAATAATATCAACATTCTGGTGGAAGAAACTCAAAGAAAGAACGGGAACCCCTCCCACGAAAGAGAGTAAACGGGAGTAACAGAAGCGACAAGCAGCAAAAGGAGTAGATGGACCCGAATTCCCCTCCTGATAAGACGTAAAGCCAGATTGTTAACTTCAACTTTTAACTTTACTTCCATTTTTTTCATTTTTTTGATTGATGAGAGAAAGAGAGAGAGAGGAAGAGAGAGAGAGAAACATCGATTTGTCATTCTACTTATTGATGCATTCATTGGTTGATTCTTGTATGTGCCCTGACCGGGGATCAAAACTGCAACCTTGGTGTATCAGGACAATGCTCTCTGGCCAGGGCATTTTAAGTTTTTAATTTTTATCTTTAATCAGAAAGTACCTTTAAATCTCTGGGCCAGGTCTGAGGCACTGAGTCCTAGTTCTATAAGTAATATCAAAGGTGGGCCCATGTGACAAGCCATTTGTTACTTCAGGTCACGTGCTAACGTCATGGGTATAAGTGTGAAAAGGCTATTCCTATACAGTGTCTTAAACAGACTTTAAGAAAGAACCTATACTGACAGGAGAGAAGTATGGTTTGGGCATGGTGCTCTGCCTACAAAAGAATGAGAAATAGGATGAAAAATACTTTTAAAAGATATCTGAATTTCTGATGGACTGAGTGTTTGTATCCTCCCTAAAATTCTTATGTTGAAATTATAAACCGTGAAATGATAAAAGGTGTGGCTTATAGAAGATGATTAGATCATAAGGGTGGGGCTCTCGTGAATATAATTAGTGCCCTTATTATAAAAGAGACTCCCAAATTGCTCTCAGCCCCTTCCTTCTACCATGTGAGAACTCATCAAGAAAACAACAATTTATGAGCCAGAGAAAGGTCCCCCACCTGAAAATGAATCTGCTGGTGCCTTGATCTTGGACTTCCCTACCTCTGAAACTGTGAGAAATCAATTTCTATTGTTTAAGCCACCTACTGTTGAAGCAGCTCAAGCAGACTAAAACAGTTTCCTAATGAGGGAAGGCAAATAGATAGCAAAAGACATTGAAAGCATGTGGAATGGTTGCTTGCTTCAGAAATGAAGACATCCTTTAAATAAGCAAAGTATGCAGATGAAACAATGGGAAAAGTTGCCTACTTCTAAAAGAGCTAGATCAGAGCAATAATCTAATTTACAATAAGTATCACTCAGGCTGACGCTCAGCTGCTTCCTGATGAGTGGACAGTTGGCCAGAGCACTCACAGTTTTCTTTATTTGTGTCACTTGTTTGTAATATTCAATTGCTTTCTTCCTTTGGAGTCTAGAAAAGAGAAATTTAATTCAAGTTTTGCATTGAAGAAGCATTGCCGTCGTTCATTCACTCAACAAACATTCACTGAATTCTGGCACTAGGGCTGGAGTGAAAACATGAGTAAGGCTAATCCTTGCCCTCAGAATTTCCTGAGGCAGGAGGAGAGACGGGAGAGTGGAAGAGAGGACTGATTGTTTAGGAAGGGCATTCAGCACAAACCTAGGGGTTTAAGACTTTACTATTGAAAAGTTTTTATTAAGAGAATGATGTGATCTAGTTTGCATTTTAGAAAATTCATCTGCCTGGATATATGGAGAATAAATTGAAGCAGGCAAGGCTATATAAAGGCAGTGAGGCCATTTAGTCCAGAGGAAAAATGAGGAGGGTCTGAGCTATTGCAGTGGCCACAGATCTGAAGAGAGATCTTCAAGGCACAGCGTCTCCTTGACTGTGGTGGTGCTGGTGCTGGAGCGTGGGCACCCACACGTGCAGTGGAGTGGCGTGGCCAGGAGCTGGGGCTCTAAAGGCAGGCAGGCGTGGTAGTGGCACGGTGGTTAGGCACAGAGGCTCTGCAGTCAGACCTCCCGGGTGCTAATCCTGCCTCTACCACCTCAGGGATGGGCAAGCATCTTCGTCTCTTAAACCCCAGTTTTCTCACACTGAAAATGAGGTCAACAGAGTTATTGTGATGATTAAATGAGAAAAACTGTATGGACTGTGTTTAACATGGTGACTGATAATAAATATCCTTAAGATGGATGGATGATTAGGACGATGCCCTGGTGTCTGCACTGAGTGAGACAGGAGAAGCATTTTGTCAGAAGAGGGGATGGATGTGTTCAGTCTTCAGACTGTCGACTCTAAAATGCCCAAATACTCTGGAATCACCCAATGGAGATGCCCAGTAGGTCAATGGACGCATGTGTGTGCAGCTGGTGACAGAGGTCTGAGGAGATGAGACGAGGAACCATCACCTTATAGAATGATGCCTGAAGCCCTAGCACAGGTGAGGTTTGAGATGTTAAGATTAAAACAAACACTTGACCTGTGGTGGCACAGTGGATAAAGTATCAAGCTGGAATACTGAGGTCACCAGTTCAAAACCCCAGGCTTGCCCAGTAAAGGCACATACAAGAAGCAACTACTATGAGTTGATGTTTCCTGCTTCTCCCTCTGATCTCTCTCTCCCTCTCCACTCTCTAAAAAATAAAGAAAGAAGAGAAAGAGAGAGAGAGAGAGAGAGAGAGAGAGAGGAAGGAAGGGAGGGAGGGAGGGAGGGAGGGAGGGAGGGAGGAAGGAAGGAAGGAAGGAAGGAAGGAAGGAAGGAAGGAAGGAGAGAGAAAGCAAGCACCACCACTGGACAAGAGTCAGGGAGAGGACGAGGAAACCCACAGAAGGAAGTGGAAAGGCATAACCAGAGAAGATATCCATGAAGGGGTGTGTCTCAGAAACCAGGGGGATAAATCAGCCCTCAGACACTTCAGCAAGAGGACCAACATAATGGAAGCGCAAAGGCACACTGAGGATGTTCCTGATGGCTTCCACAGGAGTGGAGAAAATGGAGTCGGTGAGAGTAGATGTCAAGTGACAGTAAATGAGAAGTGAGGAAGGACAGAAACTTGTCTATGAAGAGGATGCTGGTGAAAGACAATGGGAACAAATAGATACAAACCTAGAAGAGATGACATTTATTTCACTGACAATGTATTGCTGTTCCTCTTAAGACAGCTGTTCACTCTTCTCTGTCCCGCTTTTTTTTTCTACTTTTAGTTTTTAAATTTGAGCTCACTTATTCATCTCTATCATCCCATTCTACAAGGCCCTCAGGATCCCTTGGACCATTTCCATAGTGTGTCAGAGCTATCTCAAGGGGCCCTTGCCACCTGGACACATTCAACAGGTGAGTCCAGTTGCACAGCAAAACATCTTCCAATCTTAACCAAGGTGGAGGATATATGGTCACCAAAGAACAACCTTCAACAAGGAAAACGGCTTCTCAGTTGTTCCGGAAGACGGACCGCTGGCAACAAGGCCTGGGAAGAAGGCATCCGAGCACAGCAGGTCCTGACACAGAGGCCACCCTTGTGGAACGGCAACGTCCCTGAGTGTCTGTGACTCACGCCCCCCAGTCTCTGGCTTTACGGCGGGGCAGCCCCGGCAGGAGACATGACTCAGTGTGCCCGTGTTCAAATCTTTCTACGAGGCATGGGCTCTACTGTCAAGCTTTTCGCTTCTCTAAAGAAAGCCCTGCTCTCTGCTCACAGTGCTGGTCTTAAGAGAAACAAAAGGAGGCTTATACAGTGTCAAGTGCCTAAAAAAATTATCTTCTGAGGAGCGAAACAACACTATGAGCCCAAGTTACCAACTCTTCTGGTATGTGCCAGGCACTCTGCTCAGCTCTTTACACAAGGGCTCTCTAAGTCCTCACAATCCGCCTGCGAGGGAGGCACTATTACCACTCAAACTCTACCGAAGAGGAAATGGACGAGATACCAACATGTTTAGTACTGCCTCGTTCTCACTGTTCCTAACTGAACCCAGACGGCTGGACCCCAGAGCGCACCATCTCAGCACTACTATACAGCACCAGGAATTTCACCCTTAGACACGCCTTCATTTGGGCTACTCTTTTCAAGGTAAATACTCTGAGAGTATTGAAAGTTAGAGATTACCAACATCACATTCTTCCCGGGAGCAAGAGCAGGAAGAGGCCTGTTTTCTGGGGAGAGAGGAGAGGAACACTATCTCGGGAAAAGTGGAAAGCTCAAGTGAAAAAAGCAAGAGCGGAAATGGAGGGGAGGGAGAGAAGCTACAAACACAAACCTTCACGTCTTCACAACTGAACCTTGAGCTTCCCCGGCCATTTGCTGGGCTGGATTGGCTACAAAAGGGCATAAGCCAGGCTATAGGAAGAGTGTGACCTCTGTGGACTCACAAAGAACCTTCTCCCATACCAGTCTGTCAGGGGAAGCGGTCACACCTGACAGATGCTAACACTGATTACATCCGGTGGGTGATACCTACAGCCCTCCTTTAAACACAGACGCTGACAAAGAGTTTCTCCTTGAGCAAACTCTATTCAGGCTCATCTGAGCTGTTTCTGCACCAGGCCTCAAATTTCACCTTCTGAGTTCATCCCTGCATTGTCCAACCTGAATAAGAATCCTGCTAAGTCAGTCAGGCCATCCTCGCTGTCTGACCCCATCAGGTAGGCATCCAGTCACACTCCCCGTCCTCCACCCCAGGTGACGCTGCTCAGCCTGGTCTGCCTTCAGCAGTTCTCCTATTAGTCCATTTAGCCAGGAGCCCCTTGTGTTCCCCAGATGCCCTCCTTAGTAATGTTCTACCCACTGATACACCACCCCACTTTCCCTTGTATTCAGAGTTGATCTAATTTCTCTCCCCTTCTGCAAAATCCCTTTACAGTGGGCCCTACACCCATCACAAAGGGTTAGAACAGGGGTCCCCAAACTACGGCCCGCGGGCCACATGCGGCCCCCTGAGGCCATCTATCCAGCCCCTGCCGCACTTCAGAAGGGGCACCTCTTTCATTGGTGGTCAGTGAGAGGAGCCTAGTTCATATTGAAGTACTGGTCAGTTTGTTGGTTTAAATTTACTTGGTCTTTATTTTAAATATTGTATTTGTTCCCATTTTGTTTTTTGGGTTTTTTTACTTTAAAATAAGATATGTGCAGTGTGCATAGGGATTTATTCATAGTTTTTTTTTTATAGTCTGGCCCTCCAATGGTCTGAGGGACAGTGAACTGGCCCCCTGTGTAAAAAGTTTGGGGACCCCTGGGTTAGAATAATGGCTGCCTTACCTTTCTGTAAAAGTGTCACGAAGAATTTTGTCTCTAACAGCTTTAGCAATGCCTTGTGTGGGGAGCTGAGGAAAGCCCCACACCTCACAAGAAAGCAAGAGGACTTCCCCCGCCGGGAGAGGTAGCAGGAAAGCGTGACTGGAGACATTACAGGCTCTGGCCCAGGTCTTGCAGAAGAAAGACCAGCAGGCTGTGGGTACCACAGACAGCGTCTGAGGCCTGCAGAGGCCTGGAGTAGGTGCATCGTCCTCACAAGGCCTGTGAGTGACACTGGGAAACAGTCACCGTGACATCGTGCTCCTTTGTACTTTTCCTGCTGCTGCAACCTCTGCACCACTTGTGGGCTCAGAGCTCTTTGCAAACACATTATGGTCAGTGTCCCGACAAATCAATAGGGACAGAACTCTCAGGCATGGTGAGTCCCCCCAGGCTGGAACCAAAGAAGTAAGACACCCCTGACAGACGGCCCTAGACCTCCAAAGAAGTAAGACGCCCCTGACGGACGGCCCCAGACCTCCCTGACCCAGGCGAGGTTGGAGGGGGAGGGGAGACAATACACCACTGGACACACTCCACAGAAACCTGCCTTGCACTCTTTCTCAGTGGAATAATTAGTAAATCTGCTAAAAATTCCATAATTTC
Source organism: Saccopteryx bilineata (assembly GCF_036850765.1). Taxonomy (NCBI): domain Eukaryota; kingdom Metazoa; phylum Chordata; class Mammalia; order Chiroptera; family Emballonuridae; genus Saccopteryx; species Saccopteryx bilineata. The sequence continues at coordinate 105,264,073 of NC_089490.1, forward strand.
TCCAACTAAGATGCTTTTCTCCCCAAACAAACTTCTTCTGATATTTAAGCATTCTTGAAATTTTGTTTTTGCAAGGGAACTGTTTCCAGCAGCAAATCTGAAAATAAAACACATGTGCTACATTCATTGTGCTACCAAAAATGATTCTCCTAAACATCCTATATTGTGTATAGGAACATACTAAACAGCAGAGCTGTTCACAATAGCAGAGATTCAAGACCTTCAGCATGACTTATAAGAAAACGCTTGTACATCTTTATAAGAAACTAGAGCACTACGCCCAACCTCAGCACCACTGACATTATGGCTGGATAATTTGTTGTGGGGCCGTCCTGTGCATTGTAGGATATTAAGCAACATCTTGCCTTTTCCCACTAGATGCCAATAGCAAGCCCCCCAGTCGGGACAGCCAAAAAAAAAATATATATATATCTCCAGGTGTTGGCAAAGTTCCCATTGAGGGCAAGTTTGCCGTTGGTTGAGAACCACTGAGCCAGAGGATGGAAATACTTAAGTTGAGCATTTCTCAACCCAATCAGTGAGGTGAAAAACGGATTCATGAGTGTGAGTTAAGTATATTAATCATGACAATAAAAGCTAGTAAAGAAAACAGATTTTTTTTCAAGGAAAACATACCTGTTGCCCTGGCCGATGGCCCAGTTGGTTGGAGCATCATCCCTAAGTGCAGAGGTTGCCGCTTCCATCTCCAGCCAGGGACAGCCAGGAGCAGACCAGTATTCCTGTTCCTCTCCCTCTCGCTCTTCTGCTCAGTATTCCTGTTCCTCTCCCTCTCGCTCTTCTGCTCAGTATTCCTGTTCCTCTCCCTCTCGCTCTTCTGCTCAGTATTCCTATTCCTCTCCCTCTCGCTCTTCTGCTCAGTATTCCTGTTTCTCTCCCTCTCGCTCTTCTGCTCAGTATTCCTGTTCCTCTCCCTCTCGCTCTTCTGCTCAGTATTCCTGTTTCTCTCCCTCTCGCTCTTCTGCTCAGTATTCCTGTTCCTCTCCCTCTCGCTCTTCTGCTCAGTATTCCTGTTTCTCTCCCTCTCGCTCTTCTGCTCTTTCTCTCTAAAATCAATGCAATAATAACTTAGAAAAAAAGAAATACATGTTTACATGAGAACACCTTCTGTGCATTTCACGGTAGCCCGGTCGCAGGGGTGGCTGTCCAGGAAGCTGGAAAGTTCAGTAGCATGTTCCAAAACATGGCTTTCTGTTAAGTACTCCCCAGACGCGGACTCTGCCAGGTTGTTCAGGACTCTGCCTGCAGCGAAGAAATTTTGCCAAAAAGATGACACAGTTTTCTTTTCCATAAAAGAGCTAAGATGAAGGGGCCAACAACACACAATGGAGAAAAGAAAGCCTCTTCAACAAATGGTGTTGGGAAAACTGGAAAGCCACATGCAAAAGAATGAAACTCGACTACAGCCTGTCCCCGTGTACTAAAATTAATTCAAAATGGATCAAAGACCTAAATATAAGACCTGAAACAATAAAGTACATAGAAGAAGACATAGGTACTAAAATCATGGACCTGGGTTTTAAAGAACATTTTATGAACTTGACTCCAATGGCAAGAGAAGTGAAGGCAAAGATAAATGAATGGGACTACATCAGAATTAAAAGTTTTTGCTCAGCAAGAGAAACTGATATCAAAATAAACAGACAGCCAACTATATGGGAACTGATATTTTCAAACGACAGCTCAGATAAGGGCCTAATATCCAAAATTTACAAAGAACTCATAAAACTCAACAACAAACAAACAAGCAATCCAATAAAAAAATGGGAAGAGGACATGAACAGACACTTCTCCCAGGAAGAGATACAAATGGCCAACAGATATATGAAAAGATGCTCAGCTTCATTAGTTATTAGAGAAATGCAAATCAAAACTACAATGAGATACCACCTCACTCCTGTTAGATTAGCTATTATCAACAAGACGGGTAATAGCAAATGTTGGAGAGGCTGTGGAGAAAAAGGAACCCTCATTCACTGTTGGTGGGACTGTAAAGTAGTACAACCATTATGGAGGAAAGTATGGTGGTTCCTCAAAAAACTGCAATTAGAACTACCTTATGACCCAGCAATCCCTCTACTGGGTATATACCCCAAAACCTCAGAAACATTGATACGTGAAGACACATGTAGCCCCATGTTCATTGCAGCACTGTTCACAGTGGCCAAGACATGGAAACAACCAAAAAGCCCTTCAATAGAAGACTGGATAAAGAAGATGTGGCACATATACACTATGGAATACTACTCAGCCATAAGAAATGATGACATCAGATCATTTACAGCAAAATGGTGGGATCTTGATAACATTATAAGGAGTGAAATAAGTAAATCAGAAAAAAACAAGAACTACATGATTCCATACATTGGTGGAACATAAAAATGAGACTAAGAGACATGGACAAGAGTGTGGTGGTTACCAAGGGTGGGGGGGGGAGGGAGGACATGGGAGGGAGGGAGGGAGAGAGTTAGGGGGAGGGGGAGGGGCACAGAGAACTAGATAGAGGGTGACGGAGGACAATCTGACTTTGGGCGAGGGGTTTGCAACATAATTTGATGACAAAATAACCTAGACATGTTTTCTTTGAATATATGTACCCTGATTTATTAATGTCATCCCATTACCATTAATAAAAATTTATTAAAAAAAAAAAGAGCTAAGATGATAATAGGCAGAACATTTAATATCATTTCTTCATCATTGCCAATTCATTTTTATTTTTATTTTATTTATTTATTTTTTTTTTTTTGTATTTTTCTGAAGCTGGAAACGGGGAGAGACAGTCAGACAGACTCCCGCATGCGCCCAACCGGGATCCACCCGGCACGCCCACCAGGGGCGACGCTCTGCCCACCAGGGGGCGATGCTCTGCCCCTCCGGGGCGTTGCTCTGCGGCAACCAGAGCCACTCTAGCGCCTGAAGCAGAGGCCAAGGAGCCATCCCCAGCGCCCGGGCCATCTTTGCTCCAATGGAGCCTCGGCTGCAGGAGGGGAAGAGAGAGACAGAGAGGAAGGAGGGGGGGTGGAGAAGCAAATGGGCACTTCTCCTATGTGCCCTGGCCGGGAATCAAACCCGGGTCCCCCGCATGCCAGGCCGACGCTCTACCGCTGATGATTTTTATTTTTTACTAAATCAATTACCAACCTACACTGCATGGGGCTTGGTTTTCATAGAACGCAGTTGTGTGTACACAGCAGTTACCGGGCCAAAGAGCTAAGACAACAGATTGAAACTCAATTCTGAGTCTGTTTCACAAACGAGCAGGTCAGTCACAGACTGAGGACATAGATGCAGTAAAACCAGTCGTCACTGGGGTAACCGAGCCCGGAAAAGTGTGGCCAGTGCAGTCCTGTAGGAAGAAACAGTGAAACAATGTGGCCCTGCACAGCTGGGCACACAAATAAGCCCCGCAAACCCAATCCGCAAATAGTGGGTTCTGCTAGACCCTGACCGCTGGAGAACACCCCCTCTGCAGAGGCCCAGCGGTTTGCCCCTTTATTGAGGGTTACATGTTCTGACAATAATATAGACTTCTAAAGAGTAGAAAGTGTTTTCTAAGCCACGCTTTGTTAGGAAGAGAAAAAAACCATAATAATATTCCTAGAAGGTATTGTTACAGCATTACTCAAAGCAGCTTTAACTCTCGATGCTATGAAGCCAGTCTTAATTAAAAAGAACTACCATTAGGCCCTGGCCAGTTGGCTCAGTGGTAGAGCGTCGGCCTGGCGTGCAGAAGTCCCGGGTTCGATTCCCGGCCAGGGCACACAGGAGAAGCGCCCATCTGCTTCTCCACCCCTCCCCTCTCCTTCCTCTCTGTCTCTCTCTTCCTCTCCCGCAGCTGAGGCTCCACTGGAGCAAAAAGATGGCCCGAGGCACTGAGAAAGGCTCCTTGGCCTCTGCCCCAGGCGCTAGAGTGACTCTGGTCGCGGCAGAGCATCGCCCCCTGGTGGGCATGCCGGGTGGATCCCGGTCAGGCACATGCGGGAGTCTGTCTGTCTCTCCCCGTTTCCAGCTTCAGAAAAATACAAAAACAAAATAATAATAAAAAAACAAGTGGCTGTTGTTTAAAGTGGCTGAGTTATGAGTGGTTTTGACATAGCCATTTAAATCAAATATAAGTCCAGAGTCCTTTAGTTTAGGCTGACAGTCAGGGGTCAAAAATGCTTAATATCGCATTAACTGGACATTCCTTTTCGCTGCTCTATCCGTGGTGCCATTGTGACCTCAGGCACAAAATACCGGCAAATAAAGTAATGGTTTACTTCCGTGTGCTTTACAGTCTCCTGTGAATACTTTCAATCTCAGCGCAATGTGCAATATAGATGCTATTTTTATCCCTCCCTCACGCATACGGAAACTGTGACCCAGAAAGTTTACATCATGAGTCTAAACGCACAGGGCTAGTTAAGTGGGAAGGTGGATTTGGACCTAAAGAGGCTGGCTTTAGAGTTAAGCCCTGAATTTCTCCTTTACTGCTCAAAGCCTTCTTTCCTGTGGCTCCTCACAACAGCCTTTGACATTCTAAAAGGTGGCCTGTCACATGAGGAGCACTTTATGGTCCCCCTCGCACATCCACCTACCTGTTAAATCAATGAAATGAACAGAGCGCACGCCTTCACTCCCCTCTCCTTCGCGGCGGGGCTCCCGGGAGTCGGACTCTGCTCATAGCCGCCTTACCTTTTCGCTTCACCAAGTCCTGGTTGTCTTTTAAGTCGCTGGATGAAAATTCCATCAGTTTCCACCATGCTTTCTGGAAATATTGGAATGCTTTCTGGGTCATTCCGATTTCAAGGTAGAGCTCTCCAATAGCAGCCTGTACTCTGAGAAGCATTTCTGTCATGGACTGAGCCTGTAGAAGATGAAGAGGACACCACTCCTGAGGGGCACAGCATGAGCGCAGGCCCAGTGGCCACACACCCACCCCAAAGGCCTGTTTCACAGTCAGCGTGCAAAAGACTGTAAGATTTACAGCCCTTCTCAGGGAATTCTAAGCATTTATAAAGGACTGATTATAGTGAAACACGCCTTATATTCTCCCCCTACTCCAGATCACCTATTTCCTGAGGGCAGGGGCACCACAAGCAAACCGCTGAGCTCTGGACTAAGTGGGCCTTCAGTAAATATCTGTCAAACACTCAACAGTGATTGCAAAGCGCAGGTTCAGTTTCCTTCTCAGGTTGCGGTTCGTACTCGCCATCACCATCTCTGTAGCACTGACTGAGCTAAGCTCCAGCCAGGCATGACCTCCATGAATATTTACAGAAACCCTAGGATATGGGGATTATTAGTCCTCTACTACAGCTGGGGGAAACTGAGGCTCGAGCTCACATGGTTAACAAGGAGGAGAGTGAAGGTGCCCCCCCCCAGACCAGCCTAACTCCAACGCTCTGCTCTGTACATCTGCTTAACAAGTGACCCTCTGAGACACAGACGGAGGCTCCATAAATGTATCCTTTGGCTTTCCTGCTGCCTGAGGCACCTGCTGTGAATGGTGCACATGCCATTCAAATCAGAGCTTCTCAGCACCGACACCTGGGCAGGACACTCTGCGCAGGAAGGCTGCCCCGGGCGCCAGGGGGTGCTCGGCAGCACCCCGCACCTCTGCCCACAAGGTGCCAGCTGGGCCCCCACTGAGTTGCGACAACCAAGATGGTGTCCAGCATTGCCAAATATTCCCGGGAGAACAAAACTGCCTCTCGGTTGAAAACCATTGCATTAAACTTTTTAAATACCTTAACCTGAAGAAAGTATAAATAAGAGTGGGATGGTACAGAATGTATATACATCACAAATAATGAGATCTGTGCCCTCGAGCACATAGTCCAAAGAAGCTGGTACTGCCCAAAATAGTTTGAGAACTTCTTTTGGAAGCGCCTTTCAGAGCCTAAAGAAAACTCCTGTATTAGTCTCCATGGTGGCTGGTCGCAAAGAACTGTTTCAGAAATATCTTGAGAATGGAATCCTGAGCCTGCTGCCTCCACAGGAGAGCTCGGGAGTGGAAGCTGTCTGAATGTCTAAGCTTCGGCACGCCTCTGATGAAGCCAGCCTTGTCCCTTCATGGCCAGTGTCCGTAGCAAGTCACGCTTCATCACTGACGGAGACATCAGCAGGGACTTTCGGGGTGGCTGGGGGCTCCCTGAGGGCAGCAGAAGAGCGAGCCCAGCGTGTGCTATCACCCCAACTCCTGGCACAGTGCTCGGGTCAGGCAGGGCCCCCTATGAATGCTAGCGGAGTGAAGGGAGGAGGGGGTGACACTGCAGGCAGACCCTGGGTGACAACCTAACAAAATAACCAGTGTTGTACACACAGACACATGTCCGTGGGGAAAATACGAACAGGGGAAGGAATCATCTGGTATGGGGGAAATCCCACAATCAAAACTAGACACCAGAGACTCACTGGACTCTACTCTCCACAAGATGAAAGAGGGGTCAAAATAGTTGGGTTTTTTTTAAGACTTTATTTATTCTTTTTTTTTTTTAGAGGAAAGAGAAAGAGAGAAAGGGGGAGGAGCAGGAAGCATCAACTCCCATATGTGCCTTGACCAGGCAAGCCCAGGGTTTCAAACTGGCAACCTCAGCGTTCCAAGTCGACACTTTACCCACTGCGCCACCACAGGTCAGGCCTCAAAATAGTTTTAATCAAACTCTCTTACTGTTTATACCTACACCTCAATTACTTTGTAACCCATAGATGGTAATGGCTAAATGGCTGCCAGTTCTTAAGGTCTCACTATGTGCCACACGCATGAAGTGCTCTGTGCACAGTCTTGGTTCCACATGGTAACAGCCCCAGGAGACAGACATTAGAATCCTCAACAGTGAGAACTCTGACTCAGAGGTTAACACTCTTGCCAAGGTCACTCAGCAGTCAGGGCTGCAGAACTTTAAATCTGGGTGAGTCTGAAAACAGCCTGTACTCTCTTTACTACCTTCTAAGGACACGAAGTATTTGCCAATGCAAACTGATTCACGGATTCATCTGTCACATTTCTTAAGCCCCCAAAGGTTGTAATATACCATGGAAGATACAAAAGATGGTAGATAAGAATAGTTTCTGTCATAAAGGAACTTGCAATACTGAATCTTACAAATCGCTTTAGCTAGAATTCCTTCTATAGAGACGTGTGTCAGCTGAGTGCACGCAGTCTTTTATGAAAATTCAAAGGTGTTTGCTTTAAAATAAAGACAGTTTTGTCTTGGGTTTTACTATCTTTGATCCAGAAATTATACTAAAATCAGTGAACATTTAAAATTTCCTTTAAGGGTAGTTAAATGTCATCCTAAGAATGGCTAATGGTTATACGTTATGAGTGAAAATTTCATTGTATTCGACAAAACCAAAAGTTCATTTTAGAAAACTAAATAATATAGACAAGATAATCAAGTCTGTAACCAGTCTTTTATTCATTCACTTCAGTCCCACTACTCAGTTTCTCTTTTCTTTATGAACATCCTTTTCTCCCCCCAAAATGACACCTATTAGTATTCCTTCATTCTATATTGACTCTCATTTAGTTACTGCTTCTTGTCATTCATATACAGTTGGGGCACAGATTAAAACCATTGCTCCCTCATAGATGAACACAATCCATCGATTTCTCCATTGGTGGAATGAAGTGCAGAGAAGCAAAGGTAAAACGATATCTAAAACTGTCTAACAAAATAACAGAAGGAGCCCTGGCCGGTTTGCTCAGTGGTAGAGTGTCGGCCTAGCGTGCGGAGGACCCGGGTTCGATTCCCGGCCAGGGCACATAGGAGAAGCGCCCATTTGCTTCTCCACCCCTCCGCCGCGCTTTCCTCTCTGTCTCTCTCTTCCCCTCCCGCAGCCAAGGCTCCATTGGAGCAAAGATGGCCCGGGCGCTGGGCATGGCTCTGTGGCCTCTGCCTCAGGCGCTAGAGTGGCTCTGGTCGCAATATGGCGACGCCCAGGATGGGCAGAGCATCGCCCCTGGTGGGCAGAGCACCGCCCCTGGTGGGCGTGCCGGGTGGATCCCGGTCGGGCGCATGCGGGAGTCTGTCTGACTGTCTCTCCCTGTTTCCAGCTTCAGAAAAAAGAAAAAAATAAAAAAAATAAATAACAGAAGGAATAATACTTGAAAGACTATACAGTATTTCTCACGTTACCTGCACTAACATGTCCTCGACACTCGAGAGCAGCTCTTCTGCTTCTTTGGTCTTGTCCGTAGCTTAAAAACCTCGCAATAAAGAACAGTAACCGGCATTTGTCAGTGGCAGTGACCTCAAGAGGCCTGCATTCCAGCACTGGTGGGAAAGCAGAGCCAGTGAGCCTGACACACGTTCGGGAAGGAACAGAGTGCCCCGTCCCTGAATCTTGATGCAGCAGTTGAATACATTCTCCATGTTTTAGTGTTCTCTCTCACAGTGTCAGCACTCTGTGTTGATTAAGGTTTACATACGTCACCAAGTATTTTAAACAGTGACATGAAAAATAAGTCTAGTGCTTTTAAATAACTTCACTATGTAAATTTTGAAAACCAGAAGGTCAAAGAAGAGTATTGCTATAGCTCAATCTGTATGCTGCTGTAATTTGTAATTGGGGGTGATTTTCAGGCAAGAAGAAAAAAGCGTTTTAATTTCTTACACAATTCTGCCCTCTGTTGCAACTATCTTGAATTACTGGCTTTAACAGAAAAAAATATATGAAAAGAACAAAATAAGGAGCTACTGTGCGTGTGTGTGTGTGTGTGTGGTTATATACCTTACTAAACACAAATGAAAATATATAGAATTTTTTAACTTGAAGGCCCAATCAAATACATGGTACTACAAAGTCATCATTTTCAGAATTTCTCTTTCCAAATGTTCTAGTACCTAAACTCCTATAACTGTCCATCCATTACATTTCAAATTATTGCACCTAATGTGTTTGACACGAATATGTTCCTGTTCCTGCCTGACCAGGCGGTGGCGCAGTGGGTAAAGTGTCGGACTGGGATGCGGAAGACCCAGGTTCGAGACCCTGAGGTCACCAGCTTGAGCGCGGGCTCATCTGGTTTGAGCAAAAAGCTCACCAGCTTGAGCCCAAGGTTGCTGGCTCAAGCAAGGGGTTACTCGGCCTGCTGAAGGCCCGCGGTCAAGGCACATATGAGAAAGCAATCAATGAACAATTAAGGTGTTGCAGCACACAACAAAAAACTAATGATTGATGCTTCTCATCTCTCGCCGTTCCTGTCTTTCTGTCCCTGTCTATTCCTCTCTCTGACTCTCTCTCTCTGTCTCTGTAAAAAAAAAAAAAAAAAGAATATGTTCCTGTTCCTCCGACAATCCTTTGCACACGCTGCAAGCCCCCCAGACCTGAGTCCTCTCCTGCTTTCCCCCTGCCGACTCTTCTGTGGACCACCATTCCCATATGGAGTCAATATTTATGGAGTAGCTGTGTGTGATACAGCATTCTAGGTTCACGAGCACAGCAGATGTGGTTACAACCCTCAGCCTGCAGGAGGCTGGGAGGCTTTGAACCATAGCTATGGTGCCTCAAGTTGGAGAACAAAAATGAAATTGGGGCCAAGACAGAGAGAATGCTCTATGAAAGGCACTGTTAAGAGAATGAGAAAACAAGCTACACTTTAGGAGAAAATATTTGCAAAATATGTGTCTGATATAGGACTTCTATCCAAAATATACAAAGAACTCTTAAAGCTCAACAATAATAAAGATGCTGAACACCGTCATTACAGAATTGCAAATTAAAACAACTACAACATACCACCTACACATCTATTAGAATGGCTAGAATTTTCAAAACTGACAAAACCAAATGCTAATGAAAATTCAGAACAACAGTAACCCTCATTCCCTGCTGGTGGGAATGCAAAATGGTAAAGCCACTTTGAAAGACAGTTGGCAGTTTGGAAGACAGTCTGGCAGTTTCTTATAAAGCTAAGTATATGATCCAGCAATCGTGCTCCTAGGTATTTACCCAACTACCTTAAAAACTTTTGTACATAGCCCTGGCCGGTTGGCTCAGCGGTAGAGCGTCGGCCTAGCGTGCGGAGGACCCGGGTTCGATTCCCGGCCAGGACACACAGGAGAAGCGCCCATTTGCTTCTCCACCCCTCCGCCGCGCCTTCCTCTCTGTCTCTCTCTTCCCCTCCCGCAGCCAAGGCTCCATTGGAGCAAAGATGGCCCGGGCGCTGGGGATGGCTCTGTGGCCTCCGCCCCAGGCGCTAGAGTGGCTCTGGTCGCAACATGGCGACGCCCAGGATGGGCAGAGCATGCCCCCCGGTGGGCAGAGCGTCGCCCCATGGTGGGCGTGCCGGGTGGATCCCGGTCGGGTGCATGCGGGAGTCTGTCTGACTGTCTCTCCCTGTTTCCAGCTTCAGAAATATAAAAAAAGAAAAAAAAAAAACTTTTGTACATATAAAAACTTAAGTACAAGCATTTTTGGCAGCTTTATTCACAATCACCAAAAGCTGGAAGCAATCAAAATGTCCTTCAATAAGTGAATAGACAAACAAACTGAGTGCATTCATACAACAGAGTATTATTCAGCAATAAAGAGAAATGAGATAGCAGGCCATGAAAAGACACAGAAGAACCTTAAATGCAGATTAGTAATTTTCACAACTCTATACAGCAGTCCTTGACAGCTTAAAGATGGGCAGTGGTGGCGGAGGTGAACAAATTTGAAAAACTTTTAGGAAGTAAAAAATGTCAGGACTCAGTGATGAAAGGAATTTAGGGAGGCAGTAAAAGAGAAAAAAATGTCAAGGGTTACTCCACGGTGGTAAAATGAGAGACGATCCCTAGAAGAGATCCTGATTTTGGAGGGATGTTCCTGAGTTCAGTTTTACACGTGTTGGGTTTGGGTTTGAGGAGCTTTGGAGACATTGTTCAAGTGGAGAGTTAAATAGGCAATTGGATATATGGATCTGGGGCTCAGAAGCTAAAGATGGTAGGAGAAATAAATGTGTAAATCACGTGCACACAGACAATTACTGAAGCCATGGACATAGATAATATGCTTACCGTGATTTGGGGTTTTTTTTTTGTATTTTTCCGAAGTTAGAAGCGGGGAGTCAGTCAGACAGACTCCTGCATGCGCCCGACCGGGATCCACCCGGCATGCCCACCAGGGGGCGATGCTCTGCCCATCTTGGGCGTTGCTCTGTTGGTGCCGGAGCCACTCTAGCACCTGAGGTGGAGGCCATGGAACCATTCTCAGCACCCGGGCCAACTTTGCTCCAGTAGAGCCTTGGCTATGGGAGGGGAAGAGAGAGAGAGAAAGAAAGGAGAGGGGGGAAGGGTAGAGAAGCAGATGGGCGCTTCTCCTGTGTGTCCTGGCTGGGAATCAGACCCAGGACTTCCACATGCCAGGCCGACGCTCTACCACTGAGCCAATCAGCCAAGGTCCTTACTGTGATATTAAAGCCTGAGAGAAGTGCCATAAGGAACTCTTAACACTTAGAAGCCAGGCAGAAGGGGAGGTAACAAGAGACAGAGAAGGTGCAGCCAGATAGATGGAGAATGAACCCGAGGAATGTGCATTAGCAAGGCCAAGAGACCAGACTATTTGGAAGAAGAGGGCATTGTCAAAAAATATCCATTGATACTGAAGAGTAAAGTCAAGCAAGGACTGAAAATGTTCTTTGGAAGGCCTGCTCTTGACCTTGTCTGTTTCTACTGAAGTGTTTGTCATTTTCTTACTGATTTTAAGAGCAACTTTTTAGCTAATATCAAGTGTAGAGCTATTAATCCTTTGCCAGTTTATATTACAAACATTTCCCCAGTTACTCACCTGCCTTTTAATTGTGCTTCTGGTTTCCTCAGAGTTGTTTTGTGTTACTTCCTTTAGTTTTGTTTTATATATAGAAATTTCTGGGCTCACCGGCTTGAGTGCAGGGTTAATGGCTTGAGCATGGAATCATAGACATGACCCCATGGTTACTGGCTTGAGCCCAAAGGTCACTGGCTTGAAGCCCTAGGTCACTGGCTTGAGCCCAAGGGCACTGGCTCAAGGGGTCACTGGCTCTGCTGGAGCCCCCAACCCACCCACCCCCCGTCAAGGCACATATGAGAAAGCAATCAATGAATAACTAAGGTGCCATAACAAAGAATTGATGCTTCTCATCTCTCTCCTTCCTGTCTGTCCCTATCTGTCTCTGTCTCTCTATCTCACTCACAAAAAAAAAGAAAAAGAAATTTCACGTGTATATTTAGACAGATTTATCAGTTATCTTCTCTTTCATGATTTACTCTTTTGCTTTCTTGCTTAGATTCATCTACATTTTCTTACTGTTTTTTGTAGATAAAAATTTCATTTCCCTATATTTAACTCTAATTTTTCTGGGATTTATTTTGGTATACTGTTTCAGGTAACTTAACTTTTTACCAAGCAGCACACCATTATCACAGAGCTATTCGTTCCACAGTGCATCTGACTTGAAACACTTCTGCACTTACTAATTCCTCATCCCCACAGCCGCGTCTGGGCCTGAGCTGTCCATTTCGTCCCACTGAGCTGTCTATTTTTGCTCCCTGTAGTATTTTTTTAATTACTATAGCTTCATAATAGGTTTAAATAACTTGTTGTGCAAATTGCCCTCATTATTTTAAGTTGTTATTCTCACATATTTTTTCCTCCAAGAACTTTAGAATCATTTTGAAAATGTATGAATGTTTTAAACCCATTGGAATATCCACTGGAATTGTCTGATGTCTATAAATTGATTGGGGATGATCGACAGCTTGACACCACTGAGTTGCCCCATCCAGGAATATGGCATATGTCTCTACATCCCAAAAGCTTCTTTACAGTACTTTGACAATTTTAGAAAAAGACAAGGTCTGTACATTTCTTGTTAAATTTATTCTTAGATAGTTCATGTTTTCTGTGGCCACTGTGAATTGTGTCTTTTGTTCTTTTTATTTTTCTTTTTTTTTTTTTTTTGTATTTTTCTGAAGCTGGAAACAGGGAGACAGTCAGACAGACTCCCGCATGCGCCCGACCGGGATCCACCCGGCACGCCCACCAGGGGCTACGCTCTGCCCACCAGGGGGCGATGCTCTGCCCCCCCCCCCCGGGGCGTCGCTCTGCCGCGACCAGAGCCACTCTAGCGCCTGGGGCAGAGGCCAAGGAGCCATCCCCAGCGCCCAGGCCATCTCTGCTCCAATGGAGCCTTGGCTGCGGGAGGGGAAGAGAGAGACAGAGAGGAAGGGGAGGGGTGGAGAAGCAAATGGGCGCTTCTCCTATGTGCCCTGGCCGGGAGTCGAACCCGGGTCCCCCGCATGCCAGGCCGACGCTCTACCGCTGAGCCAACCGGCCAGGGTCTTTTTATTTTTCTATAGAGCTATTTTTTAAATTTTTCAATGAACAATTTTGTTCCATTTGCTTAAAATGTTTAGAGGTTTCAGAAGGTACCAAGGGAAACTCCATACATTAGTCATGAAAGGCTGCTATTGTCCCATTTACTACAACCTTCTGACAAGATCCTGTAATGTAATGCATTTACCGTTTGCCCTAATAAGAAAGCCTGCCCCTAAAAGACAAGGTGATTCTCCCTACTAATCCCCCACACATATCCATCACCTAGAGCTGCCAGCCTCTGTCAAGACAGAGCCACTTGGGAACCCATCCTTCTGCCACATCTGCTTTTATTCTGTGTCTTCTCATCTTCAACATTGTCCAAAAGGTGTGTTTGCAGCCAGAATGGGTTTTCTTCACTTTGATGTGACCCAGGGCTCCAGACAAAAACAAGAGTATCATGTCTCAATAATCTATAAAGGCTGATTCGACCACAGAAGTTGCGCTCTAGGCTCAAAGACCTCTCTCCTGGCCATCAATCAGAGACACAGCTTCCCCGGGTGCGTCTGGCAAGGACTGGCAAGCTCAAGCGCCATCAAGCACCAGAAAGAAAAGAGTTCCAGATTCAAAACCGTTCATCTTCCCATGAACCTAAAAAGTTAAGCTGCTTGTTCTCATTGTTGCCACAAGGGGAAGCCAAACCACATAAACTGAAGAGCAGAACTGAGAAGCTGGGCATGAGTTCAGTCCCGTACCAACAGCCTTCGGCAGCTGGAACTATAATACATTCATTCTCCGTCACTCCACTGAAACTGAACAGACTGGGCACCCTTGGAAACTCTCACTGCCTTTCCAGAAGCAGACAGGGGTCAAAAATGTAAGTATTCCGTTTAGCTTTCAGAACAAAATGGGGATAATGAAGAATGAGGATTCCTGCTATAATTAAACTTAGTTCCAATAAATAGATTTTCTATGGCTTTGGTGACAAGTACTTGGCCTTGTGACTTCTACTTTCAGCAATACAAAAGGAAGAAAAGTGAACTAACACAGTCCTGGGGGACGGACCTCAGAGAGCGCCCCCCCCCCTCCACTGGCCATGGGCTGACCAGCCAGCCAGGGAGGCAGGTAAAGACAGGAAGTGGACAGCGATGTGCAGAGTGACTTGGTCACAACCTTGTTCTGAAGGTTGATCAGAGAGGAGTGAGGACCCAGTGGATATGAGAGAGTGAGTGTGAGAGACCATATGCAGGCACAACCACAGGACTTGGTCATGACTGACCACAAGTGGGGAGGAAGATGGGAGGTGTCAGAGGTGACACAGGAGGCCAGGACTCCCTGCTGAGCGGCTGCTGGGGACTAGAGTAACACAAAGATTAACCAGCAGCATCTTAGAGGATTGTAGGCCGTGGCAGGCAACTTGCTTACTTGCTACTGGAATCACCAGAACAGCCCTGTGGACATCTAAGTCACAGGGACACATTCTGACCTTGGACACATCCAGAAAACCCTTACACACTGAAATGCGAGGTGATTTCCTCCCATGTTCAACCCCAGCCCCTTCCATCACCATAACAACCATGTTATGACAGCAGTTGTGGCATCATTAGGAAGGATTTTTGCCCCCACCGTGGAGATCTAATCTTTCTCTGGTTAACTGCTGACTTCCTCTGGCATACAGAACTCCCCCCACCCCGTCTCTCACCCCCATCTCCTTCCTCTACCCCCTGTCCCTAAGCACTGACACGTTTCCAGGATCCTGGTTCTATTCAACACTCTGGCATCCTTACAAGCATCCCTTGAGTCCTTCTACATGGAGGATCAGTGGATCAAATTCCAAAATTACGTAAGTCATACATGGTAATAAGAATAAAGATAAAGGCTACATGTTTGAGGACCAAAATGGATGGAGGTATGTGCCCTTATCTGTTCCTAACTGCCTGGGAGACCAAAGGCTACTCACCTCACCTCTTTGAGACTGTCCTCAATTTTAATCAAACTACCAATGGTATTACTGAGGTTTTATGAGAATTAAATAAAATAATACATACAGAGTAGTTGACTTAGAGCCTGGCATAGGACAAATGCTCAAAGTCTGTGATTAAGGTCCCTACTGTAAACCCCGTGAGGGCAAGGCTTCTGTTTACTTCGTCAGCAGCACCCAGTGAGTTTCACGGCCCAGGGAAGGTGTGCAGTTACTATCTGTCGAAAGAAGAAATGAAAGAGAGGGAGAGACAGGAGAGCAAAGAGAGGAAATATTCATCAAAGTGCTGTCCAAACCCAAGACATCAGGCAGAATATCAAAGAAGAATGGCCCCTGGTTGTCCAACCACTATGCTGCCACCTGGAACTAATACAAAAAAAATTAAATGTAAAATGTAATTGGAAAATAAAAATATGCTTTGACATTAAAAAAAAAAAAAAAAGTCCTAGCCAGATAGCTTGGTTGGTTGGAGCATGGTCTAGAAGTGCAGAGGTTGTCAGTTCAATCCCCCGTCAGGGCACATACAGGAACAGATCCATGTTTCTGTCTCTCTCTCTCTCTCTCTCTCTCTCCCCCTCCCCCACTTCCTCTCTCACTAAAAGTTGTCTCAATTTGGATTGAGGCTACCCTCCACAGTAATTATACATTTCCAGGACTGAGTGAAGGAGAAAGTTAGTGGCACCATCAGTAGACTGAGAGTACACAGAAGAACAAGTTTTAGGGGAAAACCTGAAATAATTTAGGCTTTGCACCTTCTTAATTTGACCTGGCCACTGGTCACTCAGGAGAGCTGTTGATGAAGCAATAATACTATTGATAGCTCTGAGGAAGTGGGGTATGGACCCTGACATTTCAAAGGGAGGTTAACAGTGCTGGGATTCAGCCAGTTCACACCGGTTTGGAAAACTGATACCTAATTTTTTGTTGAGTTCAGCGAACTGGTTGTTAAAATGGCACTTGTAATCAGGGTTCTCTCTAAGGTGGGTGCCTGGGCAGCCGCCCAGTGTGGAAATCACAAACTTAAGTCCCTTACTCTTTTTTAACGTTCATCTGTGTATTCTAAGTGCCCATAGTAATTAATGTTCATTCTGTCTATAGGTGAAAAAAATTGCAAGTGAGAACACCAATCAAGAAGCAATACGGAAATATCTTAACATTTTTATTGTTTTTTTGTCAGGTATTATTTAATATTTTCATTAATATTTTAAAACTTTCTTATAATCTAGTTTTGTGTACCTCTTTTATTGTTCTTATTTAAGTATTAAATGCATGAAATAACCAACTACCTTTTGGTATATCTTTTTTATATTTAAAATGGTGATTAGGGCAGAGAACCAGCTGTTAAATCATTTGAATCTCACCACTGGAGGTGAGGCCCGAAATGCAGATAAAGAGGGAAGGTGTTGGGGGTGGATGAAGCCATGAGAAAGCACCGGAATACACGGAGAGAAAATGCTAAGGACACACCCTTGGAAAACAGCCGCAAAACAATAAAGAGGAGCCATTTCAAAATTAACAGTTTCCCAATTTTCTGTCTTCAGAAATTTCTGGCTTACGTTGTGGGGAGGAGTACTCGAGAGGTCTGCTGCGTGGATCAGAATGACACGAGAAAGCGGTCATTCTTGGCCACTCCACATCCCAGCAACACAGGTGAGGGAAACATCACTGCTCACTGTACCTGAGAGTGTGCATCTCTTCCTCATCTATGACACTTATCTTCTTTAATCTTGGCCACGGAGAGGAAGTAGGCCCCAGCAGGCTCACACCCAGCTTCCAATAACACACTCCAGTAGTGGAGCCTTGTCCAGAAGCTCGGCCTTGGGATCTTTGATAGAAAGTCTGTGAGACTTGTAACACAATGCACTAATATAAGTCATTTTAGTATTTCATGCCTTGAAGGGAGCTAGTCTTCTATCTACATTCCATGAGCCTATTCATAAATGTGTTAACTCGTATGACTTGGGTATGCCAACAGATAAATACGAGCCTGTCACCCTTCAGCAGTCAAAGCCAATGCCGCTCATCTGTCCAGGAGGCCTCTTCTCCGAACGGGCTCCGGGATCTGCCAGGCGGAGCGAGCCCTCCGTCTTCTGGGCATGCGCGGCTCTGTGCGGTTGCTCTAGTGAGGCCGCGCACACGTGTTACCACTCCCTGGAAAGCACCTAAGGACTTGGGCGGTATCTCAGTCACTCATGCTTCCCCCAGAGCCTGCAATAGCATGGGAGACAGAGTGGGTCAATGATAGATGTCTGCAGAAGGAATGAGGACAAGAGGACAAGAAGAAGGATGGAGGGGAGGGGGAAAAAAGGAAGGGAAGGCAGGAAGGAAGGAGGGTCTAGCCAGAGAATAGGGCCAGTCCTTTATCCCTGCCCAGCTACTACCAGTCCTCCTCTCTCCAGAATGCCTCTTAACTTTGAGAGGAATCCACAGGGAGTCAAGAAGGGCACAGAACATTCTGCAGAGCCAGATGATCACATGGAGCAAGCTGGGGGTCCATCGGCCATAGAAGTTGATACCAAATGATGGTCCCTTCCGAACGAATGTGTCCTGCCCAAGGGAACCATGGGCCACTAAATGCAGAGCTAGCAAAAGGAAAAGAGCAAGCTGCCAAGCACAATGTGAAAACGATGCAGCTTACCTGGGACTTGAGAGGAAGCTGCACCCTCCTCCCCCCGGAGCCGCTGCTTCTCACGTGCCGCGGCAGCTCTTGGTACACCCTCCAGAAAGCGGTTTGCCGCTGGAAGTATGGGACCAAGATTTGGTGAAACTGTGTTTTCTTCTGATTTGCTGGGTTCTGAAAGGCATGTGGACTGCTTTCTCAGACAGGGGTGATTACACCTATTTGAAAAAA
The DNA here is from genome assembly GCF_036850765.1 of Saccopteryx bilineata. Lineage (NCBI taxonomy): Eukaryota > Metazoa > Chordata > Mammalia > Chiroptera > Emballonuridae > Saccopteryx > Saccopteryx bilineata. Next base: position 105,282,189 of record NC_089490.1, read on the forward strand.
CCAATTGCAGTTGAACGCATCTGACTTTGTAGTAGATGAAAACACAGCAGCGAACAGATGAACAATTTTGTGGCCATAAGTAGAGACAAGAAGGTAGCTTGAAAAAAAATACTAAGTGTTAAAAATGTATCTCCCGATAAATCAGTCTGAATTTACCAAAGAATTAGTTACAGTTATGATCCCTGACCTAGATTTGAAGAGGCTTGTGAGCATGTTGATTTTTCACATTGCATCTTCTCCCTCCCCTAAAGAAGTATTTGTGAACTACTTTTCTATTTTAAATATACACCACGGTTCCTGCTTACATAAGTACTCTCACATATTTGAGGGACCCACTGCCTGGATCTCACATAGGCCAAGGGGTAGCTGGGCAAAGTAATGGCAAATTGGATGTTGTAGTCAAGATTTCTATACCATCATTTCTAAAGAAAAACGGTTCCAAGAGATCATCCTACCCATATGCAAGCTTCTCAAAAACAAACACGTTTGTTTCATTAAATCCTGGAGATAACCATCCTTGAAAACTGAAATAGAAGTATTTTTAATTTTCTGCTTGACACTTTTTCTTGCAGATCACACAGCTGCCTGGCACACCAAGCCAAGCTGCTCGTTAGACCTACAGTGAAAGGGGAGCCCATTGCTCAAATAACCACTCTGCATTTCTGTTGAAATGACTTCTATTGATCTGCCCATTTGGGGAGACGCTGTACTGGCTGGTCTAAAGTGTGCCAATTTGCCCAGGAGGCATGTGCAGTGCTTACGAAAGCCATGGGAGGAAACTCCCCTCCCCCAATGTGTGTGGCTCAGGTATTTCTGTGGGTCACGAGCTGGGAAAGTGGGGTGGGGAATGAGAGAGGAAGGGAGCTGTGACAACCATTACCTTGTGTCTAAGATTTGGAGTGTTAAACACAATGCTTAAAGTGTGCAAGACATTTTATTATACAGCATCATGTTCAACTTTATCTTTTTACAAACAGTCTAGTGAGGAGGATATGAAAATCCCTGTGATGGTTCATTTTACATGTCTGCTTGACTGGGCTAAGGGATGCCCAGATAGCTGGTAAGATATTTCTTCTGGGTGTGTCTGTGAGGGTGTATCTGGAAGAGATTAGCAATGGAACCTGTGGACTGAATAAAGGTCCCCTTCACCAATGCAGATGGACATCATCCAGTCTGTGGAAGGCCCACACTGAGTGGGGAGGGAGGCAGAGGAAGGGTGGATTTGCTCTCTGTTTGAGCTGGAACATCTATCTTCTCAGCACCTCTGGTTCTCAGACCTTCGGACGTGGACTAGGACTTACATCATTGGCTCCTCTGGTTCTCAGGCCTTTGAACTTGGACCCGATCTACACTACCAGCTTTCCTGAGCAGACAGCAAGATCCTGGGGCTCCTCCATCTCCATAATACTGTGAGCCAATCCCCCATCATACATCTTTTTCCATATATCTCCTCGTGGTCCTGTTTCTCTGGAGAACCCTGACTGATACAGTCCCCACGTGGCAAACAAAGCTATGTAAAACCAGGGAGACCAGGTGCTGGCCTCTGGTCAGCACACGACTTGTAACTAGAGAAGCAGGATTCCAGCCTTCTCACTCAATTGCAGTCCTCTGATTACATGTGGAATGTGACTCAAGTCCTATAGCCCTAGATTTTGAATCTTTTTCATCCCTGTGTGATGGGCCTGTGTCTCATGCCCAGTTAACTTGAGAATTATGGCAATTACAATTCCTGGTGCCACTAGCAGAGACTGATATCACAGCCTGATTCTACAGCATGAAAACATGTTGATTTTTTTTTTCTGACAGTAGTGAATATTGCCAGCGGTGCTTTATTCTGGGGCTCATGGGGCAGAGAAGATGTACGGTGTGTATCCAAAAATTTTAAGAGCCCCATCATGATGCTTTTGTCCCTGCATTTCCAAGATTGTTATCATCCTTGGGAAAGTAAAGAAATTGTGTGCATTGCAACCCATCACGGAGCAAGTGGACAGAAGAGCTGACATTACATTGAAAAACATCCTCATTCCTCGCCATGTTCTCTTCCTGAATTATATAACTTAGGAAGTGGTGGGAAGAATTACAATGTATGAGGGAAAACAGTAGAAAGAATTTATCTTTTCTGTTTTTTGTTGTTTTATTTATTCATTTTAGAGAGGAGAGGGAGAGACAGAGAGAGAGACAGAGAGAGAGAGAGAGGAGAGACAGAGAGAGAGAAGGGGGGAGGAGCTGGAAACATCAACTCCCATATGTGCCTTGACCAGGCAAGCCCAGGGTTTCAAACTGGCGACCTCAGCATTTCCAGGTTGACGCTTTATCCACTGCGCCACCATAGGTCAGGCTTTTCTGTTTTTAAGTAAAAGAGAACATAGTAAATCTAAAAGGAAATTTGCACGGAGCTTAGACTTCTTCCAGAGGCTGTGATTTAAAGGTGTTTCAAGTCCTCAGACCCGAGTTAAGAGGAATCGTCACAGAGTACGCTGCTCTGTCAGGGTCTGTGGCTGCCAGTTTCTCGGATGCAGACTTGTAGGCTTTTTCAAAAGAGGATAAGAATTTGATTTCAGAATTAGGACAGAGACTGCTAATTCCTACCGAATATCCATTTCCTTCCACTGTTAATAGCAGACCCCCATCTTGGCTCAAGGTAGCAGTGCACCACTTAAAACCTCTATTCCCCATTTCCCCTGTATCTAGATGTAGCCAAATGACAAAAGTTGTGGATCAAAAAGACACAAGTAGAAATGTTGGTGGAAAACTTTTTGGAAAGCTCCTCAAAAGGAAAAACAACCAATTCTTTTTCCCTTCCTCCTTCCTGTCATCTGAAATGCAATGGCTGGAGCTGCAGCAGCCATGCTGCTTCCAGCAGTCATGAGCATAAGGTGACTTGGAGAATGCAAGCCAGGGACATTAAAGGAGCAGGGTCCCAGATGACTCTGGAGCCACCAGAGCCCTGGACTGCCTGCCTCCAGAAATCTCTCAGATGAAAGAATAAACCCTGGGGTGTTCAGCCATTATAGTTAGCCAACCAAGTCTTAATGTATAGAACCATTTTTAATACATGCTTACAGATTCATCTCTACTTGAGAAATCCCAGCGACAAGCTTTCCCTGTGCGCAAGCCCAACCTCCCCTTCACCAGCAGGAAGCTGCGCAGACTCAAGTCTTACCGAGAAGCCTATGCTCCACAGCGGTTCGCAGGGACTGGTGCCGGAAGTACAGCCCGCCGGGCTGCTCCTGAACCCACACCCTGGTGGCCAGTGCAACATGGTCACTTTGTAATGATTCCTGTAGCCCAGCATGTCCAAAAGCTGCACTATCTCATCCGTGGCCAGACCACAGTGTGAGATGCTCAGTAAGCACAGGGTGTCGGCCACCCAGCCGTCCAGCCCTGTGTAGACAACACAGTGCCGGTGACGGCAAAAGAACAGCTCACAGGTGCCAGCTTTCGTTCTAAATGTCTTCCATGACTAACTTGTTCCTCTCCATCATCGTATAGCAGATACTCTAACTTCCCGTCTCACAAATGAGAGAGATGAAGCCCAGAGGACTTACGGAGTAAATCATGTAGCCCGGGTCACACAGGAATAAGTGCAGCTCTGGGGTTTGAACGCAGACAGCCTGGCTTCAGAGCCCATATTCTTAACCCTAAGCTGTCACCTATATTATCACAATTATTCCATATCAGCTGTGGTTGCCAGCTGTCAAGCTCGTCAATTATTACACACAGTATTTCTGCTGATCAGTCCCTATTAAGATTTCCAAACCTCAGACTCGCATGTGCGGGTGTGAGTGCTTTCTCTGTGTGCCCACTGTCCTGCCGCTCATCTGCAGGCACCAACTTGAGCCAGCTGTTAATTACTCACCTGACCCTCAGATTTTTCCACCACAACTGGATTTCCCACTGGCTTTATGATCAACCAACTCTAAAGAGATCCCCAGACCGTGGAGAGAAATGACAGTAAGGCACCCCCTCTAAATTAGGTTTTCTATGCTAAGATTGGGGATGAGCCCAAAATACCTGCAATCTTCAAGCAGAGGCAGCTGTTCGGCCCCGGCTGTATGAGCTTCCTCTGAGGTTCACCCCAGTTTGACCAGGTTCTTCCTGTACCCGTGGCTGAGCAACCTGAGTGAGGGCTCAGTGGGCGGTGTTGGGAGGAAGACAGTTACTGGGAAAGGACAGTCACTGGGGGAGAGGAGAAGATGGACTTCCCTGCACAATCCTGAAGTTGTAGAGATGGCCATGGGCACAGCTCTGGGCCACTCAGCCTGAGTGAATCTCAGGGACACAGGGGCCTTGTTCCCACCTGCTTGCAGGTGATGGAGGGCACACTAAATTTGAAGCCAATTTTCTTCCCCAAAATGCCAACTCTAGAGCAAAACTTGGGGAAGATCACTTGCTGCAGTACCAAGCAACGTGTCCTTCATTCCAAGTGCTGTCTGCTCCTCTCTCCCCGCCCTACGTCCCCATCCCTGCTCCACCCTAAATTCACTACCCCTAACAGAGGCTGTTATAGCAGAAAGAAGAGAGGACAACTCACGTTCCTAAAAAGGCTGGTGAGGCTCATAGCAAACAGTGATTTGTGACAACAAACTTAGACTCTTAAAAGCCTGATTGTTGAACATCAAAAGACAAATTCCCGGCCAACTCATGGAATATATTTTTTCACAAACAAGATTCAGACCATCACAGGATGATCTAAAACACACCTATTTTTCCCACCCAGGAAGAAAAGAGAGTTTGCTGAACCAAGAAAAGTACAGAAGTGAGAGAAGAGAACAGTGCACTTGCTCAGGGGGTTTCTGAGCAGGGGCCTGTGTCCTCCCAACCCCAAACTAGCTGTGAGCAGGGGGACAGCAGGAATGTCGAGCACCTGCAAGACCGTAGGCTCACGAAGAGTGCACAGGTCAGCTGAGGGGAGGGTCCCCCTCACGCAAGGACGAGGGGATACGGCAGCAGATGGCAGCATAGATGGGAACAGAGGGGAAAACAGGCACCCTAAAGGATGCCAGAAATAGAGAGACGTCATGTCTTTGGACCACCTGGGACCATGACCACTTGAGCGAAAGACAGAAGGGACAGATAATAATCAAGGACACCCAGCACTGAGGCCCTCGGATCTAAGCCTAACCCAACACAAACCCTCACTCAACTGAAAAGTCCCTGAATTAATTGAAAACAAATTAAACTGATGGAATTAATCTAAATTAATTGGATTTTCTGCCATCAGTTGGATTATAGCAGGGGTAGTCAACCTTTTTATACCTACTGCCCACTTTTGTATCTCTGTTAGTAGTAAAGTTTTCTAACCGCCCACCAGTTCCACAGTAATGCTGATTTATAAAGTAGAGAAGTAACTGTACTTTATAAAATTTATAAAGCAGAGTTACAGCAAGTTAAAGCATATAATAATAATAATTACTTTCCAAGTACTTTATGTTGGATTTTCGCTAAGTTTGGCAGAATAAATCTTTATAAAACAACTTACTATAGTTAAATCTATCTTTTTATTTATACTTTGGTTGCTCCGCTACAGCCCACCATGAAAGCTGGAACGCCCACTAGTGGGCGGGAGGGACCAGGTTGACTACCACTGGACTATAGGCTCAATAGAGATTAAATCTGGTTGTAGAAATAAACACCCATTTCTTACACACCTTGAAAAATGTGACTGAAATGTGTGCCTAATTTTCCTTACAATCAAAACACAGAGCTCCTCAGATTTAGCAAATAAAAATACAGGGCACTCAGTTAAATCTGAATTTCAGATAAACAACAATTAATTGTTGGTAGAAGTATGTCCCATGAAATTTTGGGGATATACTTATCCTTAGTGTTAATTGTTGTTTATCTGTCATTCAAAGAAGTTTTAGTAGAAGAACATCCTACACACTATCTAGAACATGCTTATACTAAAAAATTATTTGTTGTTTATTTAAAGTTCAAAGATAAGTGGGTACCCTCTATTTTCTCTGACAACCATGTCCTTAGCCCTCCTGCCTGGGCTGGGGGTCCACCACACAGCTTTCTCCCTGTGAACACTTACAAGTTGTCAGAGCCTACCTTCTCGTGAAGACATGGTGTCTGAGTTTGTATTTTTTCCTTTAAAAGTCCAACTATAGCCTTCAATTCAGCGTTTCAGAATCAGCCTCAGAGCTCCAGAAGAGAGGCCCCTCCAAGTACTTCCTCAGACATTGAGACTCATCGTGGTAGAGTCTACATTCTTTCAATTCATTTGCAAGAATTGTGAATTTTAAAGGGTTCAGGTTGTTCGGGGTTTTTTTGCTCAAAGTTGGACTGCTCTGTTGGAAAGCGTCTTTGTTGGGAATGGAGAAATATGGTCTAAAGAGGTTTAATTTCACTTCTTCGTCTCCTACGCTAGTGAGCTCCACCAACCTCACATCCAGGCGGGCACACAGTGACTTGTGGGACAGACTGGAGGAGACGGTCCTCATGATGAATTTGCAATGAGGGGACAGCGAGCATGGCAGCCAATAAAAGTCTTTTGCCTGAAGGAGTCAAAGACATTTAAAAAGTTTAAAGACTTTAAAGCTACTCTGCTGATGGCTTTTAAACTGAAGAGTTGGTAGAATATAGGACAGATATGGGAGTTACGGATACTGAATAGAATCATGGATAGTCAGCCTTATGGTTGATGAGAAAATACCAATTCACACTCCACAGAACCATAGTTGACTGACACCTATCTATTATAAATTTTATAGTAGAAATATGGACTCTAAAAAGAGGTTCCTAAAAGCAAGTACTTTAACAAAAGCATAGACTTTTGAAGAATGGACTATAGTGATGGCCAAAGGGACCTAAAAGAGTGCAAACTGAACCATTCTCTGTTGACAAAGAAGACAGAAACTGCTTTATACTTAAGAATTGTAATTTTGTTCAGTGATACTATCTTAAGTTAAATGACTTTACTTTGGAATAAAATAAACACCTAATAAGATCCTTCTAAATTACTTCTGTGTGTGTGTGTGTGTGTGTGTGTGTGTGTGACAGAGACAGAAGAGGGACAGATAGGGGCAGACAGACAGGAAGGGAGAGAGATGAGAAGCATCAATTCTTCATTGCAGCACCTTAGTTGTTCATTGATTGCTTCTCATATATACCTTGACCCATGGGGCTACAGCAGAGTTAGTGACCAGGACAGCTTGCCTGGACCAGCTAATTCCTAGGGGTGGCGGACAGCTCAAGCCAGTGACCATGGGGTCATGTCTATGATCCTGTGTTCAAGCCAGCGACCCTGTGCTCAAGCTGGTGAACCTGCACTCAAGCCAGATGAGCCTGCACTCAAGCCGGTGACCTCAGGGCTTCGAACCTGGGTCCTCCACATCCCAATCTAATGCTCTATACACTGCGTCACTGCCTGGTCAGGCCCTTCTAAATTCCTTTAACAGCCTTTCCCATCTCTCTTTGTCTATTAATGGCAACTATCATATTCTGACCGCTTACTCTGAGCCCCGCCCTGTGTTGTGTGTCTCTTCAGGTACTAACTGTACTACTTAGTTTTTTATTTTGTCTCTCTCATGATGTTTTGATGTTTGTTGGGGGCCTAATACATTCAGAGAGAGAGTGCTCCTCCCCAGGCCAGCTAATTCCTAGGGGTGGTGGACAGCTTGCCTGGATCGTGCCTTTCATGTGCAGACCACCTAGTCTAAGGCTGCACCCTGACCCACCTTCTTATCTAACTCTCCCTCACCAAGCCCATATCTCCCCTGCCATAAGTCATCCCAGGGCCGGGTACCACCCAACAAAGCACCAGAATTACTCACACTATCCAGCCCTAAAATGCCCACTCTGTCCTCACTTTTCTTATGCAAACCCCAATCAGGACTTCGGTATCTGCTTTTCTCTGACCCCGGTCCTCTTGCCTCCTGACCACCTGGTACTTCCTGTGCTGAATAGTATGTCTTCTTCTCTCAGGAACTGTCAACGATAAATTCTTTCAATGACACTGGCTTGTCCATAATGCCATTCAGTCACCCCTGGGTACAATTTTAATACATTAACGCAGTCCTCCTAACAACCCTCTCGAAAGGCAGAGGAGGAAACTGAAGCACAAAGGGGCTAAGCGTCTTATCTGACTCACTCTGCTAGTAAGCAGAGCAGGGATCCAAGCTGAGGGCCTGGCTCCAGAGGCAGATTCTAACCACTGCACTGAACTGCTTCAGCTAACTGCCTGGGCAGCCCCTCGCCTCCCGCAGAGCCGTGCTCTTCTTCCAGGTCAAGTCCCTTCATTAGAGGCTCTCATGACACCACATACTGATCTCTGGCAGCACTTGTCACAGTTGCAATTTTATATTTATCTGTGTGGTCGTATCATTAATATCTGCCATTTCCTACCAGAATGAAAGCTCCATTTCTTTGAAGGAACCATGTTCGTTTCTGCTTAGAGTGCCTCTCCCCAAGTAAGTGGTCTACATTTATTTGTTGATGTACCATGGTTGCCACATATTAAATTAAAAAGCAAATTACAAAACAATATGGCATGTAATTTCATTTACATAAGTACAATTATAACGTGTATATAGGCATGCATAGGAAAAGGGCGATACAAGTTTAACAGTGGTGAGATTGTGAGTACATTAAATTTTCTATTTTCCTCTTCTTTACCACATTTTCTCTGAGAAACATTTGTTGCTTACATAATTTATAACTACATACAGTTTAAAGTTTTAGAGAAAATGCTTCCTAAAGTAATGATTGATACCAAGAAGTATTATAGGTTCCATTAATCCAACATTATTTCAAACAGTGAAAAAAATTAAAGAAACAATGGGATTTGGTGAGCGCAAAATCAGTATCAATGAGACAGATCAAAATATACAACATAAAGAACACAACAGGGGCCAAATAAAAGCCTGCTAAGAGCATAAAATAAGGGGACAGAACTGTGCAGGAGTAAAGGTCACAGTTTCCAGAACCAGACTTCCCATGTCTGAGCTCCAAGTCCACCACTATCTTAGGGCCTTTGACAAGCCACCTAACATCTTCGTGCTCGATCCCCTCTGTGTAAACAGGGGTGATGATCACAGACTTTCTCTCATAGGGTTATAGTGAGAATTAAATGTGTTGAGATTCCTCAGGGTCCTAGAATGGTGCCTAGCTCACTGTAAGGATGCTTAAGTGCTTGTTCCACAACATGTGTGGCAGTAACCGTAAGCAAGGCTGGCTTTAGTTACAGATATGCAATGCAATGGAAAGGTGTTATGTGCACTCTAAATTATGGGGTTTTCTTCTTATAAAATAGTTTGTTTGTTTGTTTGTTTCAGAGACAGAGAGAGAGTCAGAGAGAGGGATAGATAGGAACAGACAGACAGGAACGGAGAGAGATGAGAAGCATCAATCATCAGTTTTTCGCTGTGACACCTTAGTTGTTCATTGATTGTTTTCTCTTATGTGCCTTGACCACGGGCCTTCAGCAGACTGAGTAATCCCTTGCTCAAGCCAGCAACCTTGGGTCCAAGTTGGTGAGCTTTTGCTCAAACCAGATGAGCCCATGCTCAAGCTGGCGACCTCGGGGTCTTGAACCTGGGTCCTCCGCATCCCAGTCTGACGCTCTATCCACTATGCCACCGCCTGGTCAGGCAGGTGTTATTTTTTACTTTTTTTTTTTTTGTATTTTTCTGAAGCTAGAAACGGGGAGAGACAGTCAGACAGACTCCCGCATGCGCCCGACCGCTGCTAGAACAGAGGTAGACCCCACATGACTGTTACCACTCCCTGTACATACCTTGCTTGATCTTAATACCTCATATTCAAAGCAGAACTTCTGATTCCCCTCAGAACCCACTGTCTCCGCCCACCAATGTTGTCTCCTCTCAGTGAACAGCCCTCGCCATCTGTCTAGTTTCCTAAAGCCAAAACACAGGAGCTATCCTCACTGCCTCCCTTTCCTTCAACCCGACATTTAATTCCTCAGCAAACTCTCAATCCATCCAAAGCCTGAGACACTGATATTTCAAAAATATCAGGGAAATGATGTCACACCCCAACTTAAAGGCTTCCCTTGGCCTCCTGTTGCACTGTTAAAAAAGAAAAATACACACACACACACACACACACACACACACACACAGTGTGTCCGTAAAGTCATGGTGCACTTTTGACTGGTCACAGGAAAGCAACAAAAGACGATAGAAGTGTGAAATCTGTACCAAATAAAAGGAAAACTCTCCCAGTTTCATACCTATTCAGTACAGTTCGATGTGGGCTCACGCACAGATTTTTTAGGGCTCCTTAGGTAGCTATCCCGTATAGCCTCTACAGACTCATCACTGACTGATGGCCTACCAGAACGGGGTTTCTCCACCAAACTGCCGGTTTCCTTCAACTGCTTATCCCACCGAGTAATGTTATTCCTATGTGGTGGCGCTTCGTTATAAACACGCCGATATTCACGTTGCACTTTGGTCACAGATTTGAATTTAGCGAGCCACAGAACACACTGAACTTTCCTCTGTACCATCGACATCTTGACTGGCATGGCCGTGGGCTGCTCCGCTGTATACACGGTGTTACGTCATCATCTGCGCATGCGCACATGCTGCCACATCATCCTACAGAAACTGGGAAGGTTTTTCTTCTATTTGGTGCAGATTTCACATTTCTATCATCTTTTGCTGCTTTCCTGTGACCAGTCAAAAGTGCACCATGACTTTATGGACACACTGGATATACATATATTTTGACTGGTCATATATATATGGCAAATGGAGCCATTTTAAAATGGAGTCAGAGTTGCTATCCCTGAGGAACTGCCTTGCATATCTATACCTCAAACCTGTAGAATGTTAAAATAGGCAAAAAATAAACTTTGGATTGAGCCTAAAGCAACATTGTATCCCAAAGAATTGCTGGCAAGGATAACAAGAAAGCAGACATTATGACTATTGGACTGATGTCTACCTGACTTAAAATTTAAAATAATGTTTAGAATTAGCGTCACTGGGTTAGCTCATCTGCACCAAAAGAAATGCCTCCCTCTGCTGCTGTAAGTGCTCCCCTGTCCTTTCTCAGAAATGCCCCTTGCCTTTGTCTCCTATTCAGAGCACTATTTCGGACTTCTGACTGAATCAGTACTTCCCAAATAGCTATTCTTTTTTTTTTTTTTTTTTTTTTTTTTTTATCTCTGGACTCTTGTTTTGAGTTCATAGCACTCAGTAGAATCCAAACCTAACGCTCTGTCCCACAAACCCACAGCAAGCCCTCCCCACCTGCCTCCCCCCAGTACGGCTGCCCTTGCAGCCCCCCACAGACCAGGCATACCAGCCTTCTTTCCCTTCCTCACTCACTCAACTCTGTTTCAACCTCACGACTTGTATTACCCTAACTGTTCCCTTTGCCTGGAATGTTCTCTCTTGTGATTACCACCTGGCTGGCTCCTCCATGCCCAGGAGATGTCCCTGAAGTCTTGCAGAGATGGTTGCCTGTCCTACAAAAGTTCATGTTCCCTCTTCCAGAGCATGGGGTTAGCTTTCTATCCTCACCTGATTCCCAGATGGGCCATGCAGACTCAGGGTAGCCAAGTTCTTGCCAAGAGAATGAGACTGTCAGGTTGCAACTTTAAAGGAATAGGTGTATCTTTTTTACTTTTTTCCCCTCTTGCTTTATCCAAAAGCAGAGGATTCTGAGGCCTTAGGGGATGACACAACCTCAAAATGGAAGGAGCCTGTGTCCCTAAATCACTACATGAGGAAAAGCCACTTGTTACTTAACTAGGAATCCCATACTGGACTGTTCCCTGAGTGAGAAACTGGATTTGAGAAGCCACTGAAACGGGATTCATTTGTTACATTACCCAGAATTACTTTAACTAACACAGAGATATAGTCCCTGATCAGATCACTCAACCTAAATAGCCACCCGTCACCTTATCACATCACTTTGCAGGGCATTTATCACAATTTTATATATTTCTTGTTTATTTATCTACCTTTCTCAACTGGGACATTATATCTATGGGAGCTATGACCTCATCTACCTGATTCACTCATATACACCCAGAACTCAGAGCAGTATCTGACAGAGAACAGGCAACCAATAAATATTCTAGAATGAATGAATGAATGAATGAATAATGAGTAAATGAATGTGCTCAATAAGTGGTTCTTGAATTGAGAAGGAGGAGCAATAGCTGAAAGGTACATCCCACCTTAGAGGCCTTGGACTTGCTTCCTTTGCCTGGAAGGCTACCCCCGAGACAGCGGCCTGGCTTCCTCCTTCAGGTATTTATTCAAGTGTTTCTTGTCCAATGAGGCTTACCCAGACGACAGTTTTAAAATCCTAACAGTTCAATGCATACAAACTACCTCCCTTCTTTCTCTGCTTTATTTTTCTTCATAGAACTTAGCATCAAACATTCTATATCTTTTATTTAGCTCATTGTCTAAGAGCTGTCCAGTATGACCCTGGGATCACATCAATGGCCCAGGGAGGGAGACCACCAAATCAGTCCACTTCCCTTGTACCTGACCAGCTCATTCCTCCCCAGTAACATGAAAATTCCGTGAGGGTAAGGACTTCTGTCCATTCTGTTCACTGTTGCATCCCCACTGCCTAGAATAGTGCCCTGACATATAAAAGTACTCAATATTGGTGAAAGAAGGAAGGAGGAAAAGAGGAAATAAGAGGGAATGGGGGGCCTGACCAGGTTCAAGACCCCAAGGTCGCCAGCTTGAGCGCAGGCTCATCTGGTTTGAGCAAAAGCTCAACAGCTTGGACTCAAGGTCGCTGGCTCGAGCAAGGGGTTACTTGGTCTGCTGAAAGCCCATGGTCAAGGCATATATGAGAAAGCAATCAATGAACAACTACGGTGTTGCAACGCGCAACAAAAAACTAATGATTGATGCTTCTCATCTCTCTGTTCCTGTCTGTCCCTCTCTCTGACTCTCTCTGTCTCTGTAAAAAAATTAAAATTTTAAAAATAAATAAATAAGTAAATAAGAGGGAATGGGGGGAGGAGGAAGGAAGAAACAGAGGGAAGGAAAAAGGGAGGGAGGGAGGGAGGGAGGGATGGAGGGAGGGAGGGAAAGAAAGAGGGAAGAAAGAAAGGATGGAGGGAGGGAGGGAGGAAAAATGGAAGTGAGAATGGAAAAGAAAGAGAGGGTGAGAGAGTAAGAAAAGAAAGGAAAACTAATTCTATGAGAAGATGTGGGTACATATGTAGCTGAGAAAATATAGGGTTTAGATTGGAACAAGAGAAAACAGCCACATGAGCAGAAGACAGAATAACTAATTCCTAACAACAATTTTCTGAATAAATTTGAAAGTTTGATTCCATTACCATAGTTTCTGCACTGAGATTCTGTGATGAAGCAATGCATCATAGACATGCTGTCACTGCTTTCACAGGCGCTGCACACAATGTGAGCGGCCATCGGCATACTCGGATATTTCTTTCTGAAATAATTCACCCAGTTGGCAATCAGCGTGGACTTCCCAAAACCACATTCTCCAGACAAGAGCAAAATAGACTTGTAGGTTCGAAGAGAATGTGTTCGAAAAATAAAGGCATAAAATAGAATCGAGAATATTTACTAAGGAAATAAGGGGAGGAGGGGAAATTTTCCCACATATGTTTGTCTCTAAGAGATATGAAATCTAGTCTCTCAACTTTGGCCTCAGTTGGCTCCAGACGAGTCATTTACTCACTGGGCTTTAGCTTTGCCCTATTTAAAATTAGGACGGTAGAGAGATGGTAACATCAGAAGGTCCAAGAGTTGTCCAATATGACCCTGAGGTCACATCAATGGCCCAGGGATGAAGACTCCACCAAATCAGTCCACTTCCCTTGTATCTGCCCAGCTTATTCCTCCCCAGAATCACAGCCGCTGCCACCAGAATGGTCCTCCACATAACATCATGTTAGGAGAGAATAAAAAATTGAAGCCCTCATATGCCAAGGATACCCATCAATCCTGATGACCATGACATTGGAAACTCAATAAGGGGACAATAATTCTTAGTGACTCATTGAGGATCAGCCTGCTCTTCCACTATGGTATTTTGGCTTATAGTACAGCAGAAACATGACTTCTTCTCTGAATGGACATGAGCATAATATAACTTGACCCATTGCTTTATTTTTTGGTGAAAAGTTTCTGAATATGCAGAGGATTCCCAGGCCTGTGGATATCACTGAATATGGACTCTAGACCTGTTCCTTATATACTGTGATTTAATAAATATGTGTCTAGTGGTTTTTCATTACTGTAAATTCCATGAGGGCAGACACCAGGTTTATTTTATTCATTATTGGATAGTTAGTGACTAGCATAGTACCTGATCATAAACTGTTGAATGAGTGAATGAAATAAAACAAATAAGCCTGACAGTCAGTTTTACCAAAGCAAGAAGATCAGTCTGAACACCCACTAAGATAGGAAACCTATAGCAGGATCCTTAATTACTAGCAACTCCATAAGAATGTTAGTATGAATTAGAAACCAGTGTCTTATTGCTTTAATTGGCAGAATTTGATTTTGTGTCCCACTTCCACCTTTGCCTCCTTTCAGTCTATCCTCAGCCAAGCTGCCAGAGTAAGCCTGTCAAATGTGTCATATAGGTAGTTCATTCCTTAGCTCAAAAGCAGAGAAAGCCCAAGTCCTCACAATGACCTGTGAGACCATACAAAACCACACATCCTGCCCATCCACATCTCCAACCCCACCCCTACCACCTTCCCACAGCTCTGACGTCCTTCCTGCTGCTTGCGCTCCCTGCCATTCCTCCAGCCCCAGGACCTCTGTGCTCACTGGTTCCCCTGTCTGGACCATCCTGCTAACCCATACTCACGTAGCTTCCTCTCTCACCTATCCCCAGTAGGTACCCAAATGCTACCTTCTCTCCTATCAGATGGCCTATTCCTGTGCAAGGTTTCATTTTGCTCATACCACTTAAAGGTATCTGACCTTATTACATTTTTTACACATTATGTTTACTGCCTGTCTCCATATGTAAGTGCTATGGAGGCAAGGATTCTTATCTCTCTGTTTTTTTCATCCTATTTTCCTTTCATCTTTTTCTATGCATATTCCTTTTACATAGTAGGTCATAGAATATATATATAACATATATAGAATATCTATAGATATGTAATTCTGTTAGCTTTTTTAAATTGACATATACCCTTTATTAGTTTTATAGGTACAACATAATGACCTGATATATGTATATATTGGGAAATAATTACAAGGGCTTTTGTCTCTTCTGTGCCCTGTGTCTAGAACTCTTCTGGGCACTTAACAATAAAAATCAATGAAGGAAAAATACAAAGATAATGCATCTACATAATCAGGCTAGGGTCTTAATGATTTCTTCCCAAAAACAAATAGAAAATGAGAACACTGCAAAGCATTCTGTGGCTCCTTTCAAAATAAGGGGGGGGGGAAGGAATGCTATTTGCTCTAGATGATTGGTTATTAAAACAATGCTTTGAAACTACAAGAGAATGCCCTTTTCTGTTACCTGTACATACTATTCAGGAGCTTACAGCACATGGCATTGTTTCCAACCAGCAAACAAAGCCCTGAACTATTCCACATAGCTCATTGTAAAGGACTTATTTAATTGTATCTTTAATGGGCACAACTGGAGTTGTTTAAGTGCACTAAAATGTATTAAATGTATCATCTACTCTGAAATACTTAAAATTATAACCTGAGTGAGATATAATTCACATACCCTCCCCCCTCAAATCACCATTTTTATGTGTTAATTCAAAGGTTTTCAGTATATTCACA
This sequence comes from Saccopteryx bilineata, assembly GCF_036850765.1. Lineage (NCBI taxonomy): Eukaryota > Metazoa > Chordata > Mammalia > Chiroptera > Emballonuridae > Saccopteryx > Saccopteryx bilineata. Next base: position 105,297,941 of record NC_089490.1, read on the forward strand.
AGGTTGTTCAAATATCACCACTATCTAATTCACGAACATTTTCACACCAGAAAAGGAACTTCCATCCTGTTAAAAGTTACTCTATGTTTCCTCTCTACCCTCCTCCCCTGGCAGCCACTGACCTACTTTCTGTCTCTATGGCTTTGCCTATTCAAACCTAAGAATTTGTAACATATGATCTGTACATTTCAAATCCTATGGTCTTAAAAACCTTGACTGAGCATCATGTTATACTAACCAAATAACTTGTCTTCCTCTTGGCTGGCATGGGTTTCCAGAACCACAAGAATGTTGGTAGCTCCGTGTCTTGGTGGGCTGAACTGGTGAGTGCTGAGAGGGGGCCAGAGATGATGGACAGCCCTGAGCCATCCAGCCGCTGGGTTTATCTCAAACCACAAAGCTCTCACAGAATAAATGAGGTTGGTGGTAAGAACTGGAGAATGAGGATAGAAAAAATGAAAGCGTTCCCAAACCTCCCTATTTCTAGAGATGAGATAAAGGAACACCATAGACAACCCCAGTTTTTACTTCACACCTCAGTGCCTTCATGACTGTGGGTGGTGAACAGCGCATGTCATCACCCAAGGTGGGAAAAGATATGGGAGTTTTAATGGAGAAGACACGAACTAAAGGAGTCCCATGTCGGGTAACTCTCCCTTACACATAACCACAAATAATGAGATGACCCTTAGTAGGCATTTAATCAGTGCCGGCAGAGGATCTTAATGTAATTTATAATGGGCTCGTGATGTGTGTGAAGCTGTCTGTAAAATATACATTACTGTACAGGTAAATTATTCATATTCCTAATCCAATTTCTTCTCCTTAAAGTTAGTCCATCATTGTCAGGAATTACCTGGACCAATTTTGATCTATGGGTGAAAAAAGAGGCAAACAACCTGCCCTCCAAAAGTTTATAATCTTCTTGAGGAGACTGGGAGACAGTTCACAAAATAGCCAGGAAACCTTTGGAAATGCAGAGTGATATCTGATGAGGACATTCTAAGCCAGGGGTGGCTCTCAGGGGACCTCTTGTGCAGGAAGGGATGGGCACAGAATAGGGCAAGTGAAAGAAGGCACTCCAAATTTGGGGGTAGGTCACATTTATTTAAAGCCAGGCTGTGCTGCTCGAGCCCAGAGAGAGGCTTGGGATTTCTTGGCATCCTCCCTAGGAACACAGTCTGAACTTGAACCTGCCACTGTTGCATCCAATTCCAAATCCTCTAGGGCAAATCTCTCCAAGATTTCAAAGGTTTATTCTGATTCCTTGGAAACAGCCAACACTTGCTGGCACTTCTCAGTTAACTCTTCATGATAGAAATGCTCAAAGTTGTGCTTGTAGACTTCGTGGTCAAAAAGATAAAATTTAATATCTTAGATCTGTAGTTTCACATTTTCCGTTGCACACGGTTATTATAAATACCTAGGAAGGCATTCACCCTTCTGTATCTATGTCACCTTCTTTCCATGTTGCCACCACATATCACAACCCAACATATATTCTAATGAAAACAAACTATAGGCAAGTGGTTTAATCTTCCTAATGGTATGTGTACATGAAATCCTACTTAAGATTCCAGGTTATTTCGTGACTTCAGAATGATAAGAGCAAAAAGAAAAAAATTAGATTTGCTCTATATCAGGGGTCCCCAAACTACGGCCCGCGGACCGCATGCAGCCCCCTGAGGCCATTTATCCGGTCCCCACCGCACTTCCGGAAGGGGCACCTCTTTCATTGGTGGTCGGTAAGAGGAGCATAGTTCCCATTGAAATACTGGTCAGTTTGTTGATTTAAATTTACTTGTTCTTTATTTTAAATATTGTATTTGTTCTCATTTTGTTTTTTTACTTAAAAATAAGATATGTGCAGTGTGCATAGGGATTTGTTCATAGTTTTTTTTATAGTCTGGCCCTCCAACGGTCTGAGGGACAGTGAACTGGCCCCCTGTGTAAAAAGTTTGGGGACCCCTGCTCTATATATTACCTCATCTTTTCAGATTGTCAGCTAAGAATGAAGATACCTAGCTAAATCTTGTTAGGTATATATGTGTATCTATCTATGGCAGGGGTTAGGGAAGTAGGGTATATTTTTAGGATAAGAGACCCTAATACACTGACAACCATAGGTACAGTTGCAACTCTGCTACTAGACAAATCCCTTCATCTTTCTGGTAAAATACTGTAGGAGCTGGCAAGATAATTAGATCATCTCTGAGGTTCCTTCCAGTGTCAACTTACTGTGACTCTAAACTCATTGCCAAATTAAAGTCAGGGTGTTCCACATTGCCAAAACACTCTACTATTTCTGGAGACCTTATATTCCTCAGGGGTTTTATTTTTAATTAATGTGGGGGGAGGGGAAAAGCTGTTATGCAGAAAAAGGAACAAACACCAAGTAGCTTAGCCTGGTAATTTCCCAAGATATTTAAATTGTACCTCCATAGTTAACGGGGCTGTCCCATGGTTCATGTTAGGGCCAGAATAGACCTGGAAGACCTACAGTCTGAGATCATCTTCAAATTTCAAAACCCTAGACAGAATTTGGAATGACCCCATAGTCCAATGGGTCTCTTGAGTCAATCCTGAACCTCACCTACTAATCTCAGGTATCTTCAAGGACCTCAGAAGTACTTCTAAGAGTGAAGAATATTCACTGATAGCTCTACATTGCCTTACAACTATAGCTACCCAAATAGCCTATTGCTACCCAAGCTGTGAGATTTTAGAATGAGCTGGATGATTAAAGGTTATTGAATATCCAAAAAATAACAATAATAATTTAGGACTTCTTTCTAACACATTTTTTTATAATCCATCTATTCTGTGCCTTCTAATTCAGACATTCAGTCCACATAGTATTAAGCATTCAAAAATAAAGTCTAAAACAAGGTAATCTTTCAATAATAACCAAAATCAAAGACAATGGCTAGTACTAGGAAGAAATGATCTGTCCCTAACCCAAATACACAGAAAGGCTTGATTCTAACTATTAGTCAACAGATGCAGTTCATTGATATTAGTCAAAGAATATCACTATTAAATATATTTCAGGCTTTGACCAAATGTACATATTCTTCCAGGACTTGTTATTATTTATTCCCAATAGCTATTTACCCTGTGCCTTATCTGTGTCAGACACTGTTTTTAGGTTCTTTACACACATTATTACTCTCAAGGTGGCTAATATTAACACATTATATGGGAAAAGGAACTAAGGCTTACCCACATTAAGTCATTTGCTCAAGGTCATACGATAGAAACTCAAAAATCTGGGATCTGAGAGAATGTCTGTCCTTAGACAGTCTAAAATTCCAAGCCTGTGGTAAATATTTATATTTTTTGGCTGCCCGACATCCACTGGCCTTACCCTAGTTTCAGTAACATCCCCAGATTATCATTTGAGACTCCATCCTGTCCTAGTTCTCGGTTCATGTAATTCCAGTGAGTCTGACTCCACCTCCAGCTCCAAAGGTGGCATATGACCCAGCATTAGCGAATCAGAGCTTCTCATTCTCTTGGTACCAGCAATTGAGACAGATACAAGAATATGGTCCAGGTCAGGCTAATCAGACAGAAAGCCTCAGTATTAGGATTTTGAGCCATTTCTGCTGGACTTGAACCTGGAGCTGCTACAGCTGTCTTCCTTTCATAATGGAGGAGCCAAAAGTCACTTAAAACCAAAAGAATTATGATTGCTACAACGGTCTTTTTCGGGGCTCCAAATTGATTTGGTTTGTTGGCAGTTTTGTTTGACCAACGCAGGTGAGATTTCACATACACACACACACACACACACACACACACAAACACTGTATTTGAATGACTTTAGGTGGGTCAACTCTCTCCTTTCATCACAGATACATCTGCTTCCTATCATATTACAAGGACTGTCACCTGCCTAGTCCCTGAAAGCATTTGAATGCTCCACCTGCCTTTCACTGTGCATTTCCACAATAATTGGGCCCTTACAACAGTAATTCACTGAACCTTTTGAGACGATAATCAAAGACAGAGGCCATCTCCCTACCCCCAAAACGCACATTACATAAAAATATTCTACTCTTCAAATAATTTTAGGGGCATCACAGATCCCTCCTGAAGTCTGCCTAGGTAAAGCAGCGCTGTCAAGCTTTAAGATTGCTCTTCCCTTTTTTAATCTGGTGTGTGCCTACATGACACCATTTTCAAAAATAAAGGGAATCACTTCATGTGGAGGCAATATGATGATAGGCGGTACTTCTCCAAGTGCAATGTGCCTAAAGCTTACTAAAGTGCAAATTTTAATTCAGTAGACCTGGAATGGGGCCCAAGATGCTGCATTGCTAACAAGCTCCCAGGTGAAGCTGAGGTGATACTGGTCCATGGATGATCACCCTCTGAGTAGTAAGAGTGAAGGAGAACAAGAATGGATTTTGTAGTCAGAAGGACCTAGGTTCAAATCCTGAAATGATCCCTCACTAACTATGTGACATTAGATGAGTCACTTGACTGTGATACAGCAGCTTTCATTTGCTCATCTTTAAAACGGGAATTATGGTACATACCTTGCAAGGCTAAACCTTGACGATTAAATATGATAACTAAAGCACCAGATGATTAATAAAACTTAGTTCTCATCCCTTTAGGTCAGGGTTTCTCATCCTTGGCACTATGGCCTTTGGGGTTGGATAATTCCTTTTTATGGGGGACTGTCCTGGGCACTGTAGAACGGTCGGCAGTATCCCTGACCTCCGCCCACTAGATGCCGCTAGCACTCCAAGCAGGACACCATAAATGTCTTCGGACATGAACACATGTCCCTTTGGGAGCAAAATCGACCCTGGTTGAGAACCTCTGTTCTAGATATACATAAAATATCTACCATATTTTATTTATCTACAATATTTAGGCCTTCTGTGAGGTCCTTAACTTCCTCAATAATCTTCCATGATACTATTTTGAGTTTCAAAAAACTTCAAATGGAGAAATACGTGTTACAGGAATATGGTAACAATTTTAAATGCTTAAGAAATATATTCAATCATTTTAAAATTCCATTCACAAGGAAGACATACAAAATATATTAACCTTGTGTTGATAATAGACTTAGCTATCATCATGTTTACTAACGTATATTTTCAGTCATGAAAGCGACTGAGTAAAGTTTTTTTAACACAACCGACCAGTCCTTGAAAATTAGCTCACCCAATTCCTGGAGATCTTTATAAAATCTGACAGGGAGCACTTTGGTAATAATCTTAGCCTTAAGTTTTCCAATCCTTAATTTTTCTTCCTTGCTAGGCAGAGAACCTGAGGACAGCTTTTCTTCCTTTTTCTCATCTACAGCCTTCAGCAGTGTGGTTCCGGTCCCAAAGTAAAAATACTGAGATTCAGACTCATTCAGAAGTGCTGCTTGGATGATCTCAAACTTCATCAGACTGCAGCTGGGGTTGTCCAGGACCCAGGGATAACCATTTTCTGCAGCAACACAGAGAGTCTGTTCCATGCTGGATAAACTTGGCAAGTCAGTGGCTTCAGTGAACATGAAAGGTGAGTCAGCAGAGAGAAAGTCCCCATATGTCTGGCCCAGCATGCAGATGAAAAAGGGAAAGCAACTGTTCACATAGTTACGACAGAGCTTCAGCTATTGGGAGTGGAGACAAACACGCTGTTTAAACCGGCTGAAGGTAAAAGTGCCTGGGCCCCCAACGCTGGCCACCTCAGGTCCACAGCTCTGCAATATGTGCCCTGGGAATGGCGGAGTTTATTGAGCTGAGGGAAGATGTAGTTTGCCAAAGTGTCTCTTTCTTCTTGAAAACCATTCAGAGTCGAGCAGAGGTAAGGCTGAACGGGTTTCTGGGGCTTGCAGATGGATTGGGCATACCTGTCTACATTCTCATTCGCCATCTGGCTCATGTCGCTTTGCTCAGGATGACATCACACTTAAAACAAGAATTTTCACCCTGGAGCAGCCACCGACCTTCACTGCTTCTAAGACTTCCTCCTAATTATGTCTGCTACAAACAGATTGAAATGTTTCCCCAGGATTGCTTCTTTCCTACTGATGTTTGAAGGTTAAGATGCTAACCAATGAACAGACAGATTAGAGTTGAAAACAATCTAGTTTAAGTTAGGACTAAAAAAGAAAAACACATTCATTTAGGATGACAGGAGTTCCCGAATTTGCTGTTCTCAAAGCTTTTGCTGAAGATCTGAGAACCACGAGGTGAATGAGCACTGGACACAAAGCCCTCCCTCTTTTCCCCACCGCCCATTCCACTGGCCCAGTGTTCCTTCAGCCTGCTGTTACTCTGCCTCTATGAATTTGAAAATGATGGAAGGGGTCTTGCTGAGAATGTGAAAAAGACAGATCTAGAAAAGGAACCTAACATATAGTTAGGAGTAGGACAAGCCAAGACCTCTAACTATGACGAGAAGCAAGAATGAAAATAGGTATGCATTGCTGTTAGGACAACAGAAACAAATCAAAGTAGGGTAAGGCCCAAGACCTCCGAGCACCTGAGAGGCAAAGAAGTCTGGCTGTAAGAGTCTGATAGAGCCTGACCAGGCAGTGGCGCAGTGGGTAGACCCTCAGACTGGGATGCGGAAGACCCAGGTTCAAAGCCCCGAGGTCGCCGGCTTGAGCACGGGCTCATCTGGCTTGAGCGGGGCTCAACAGCTTGAGCCCAAGGTCACTGGCTTGAGCAAGGGGTTACTCGGTCTGCTGTAGCCCCCTGGTCAAGGCATATATGAGAAAGCAATCAATGAGCAACTAAGAAGCTGCATCAAAGAACTGATGCTTCTCATCTCTCTCCCTTCCTGTCTGTCTGTCCCTATCTGTCCCTCTCTCTGTCTCTGCCACACAGAAAAAGTCTAACGGAGTTCTGTGCTTTTCTTTAAATATTAATTTATGCAGGTTCACACAACATTCCATTCACCTGCATGCACTGGGAATTCAATGCCACTGAGCTCATGGTAAAACACATGCCCTTCAACAATGACGAAGGGGTCATGCTGAGACTGTGTGAAGGAAGATATGTTTGCATCTAGCTCAGAAAACTACCTAGATGAATGAACTTCTTGATGCAACTCATTGCCATACCAAATATTTTGGTTATGTGTGTTGCTTTCACCTATAGAGAAACATATCATGTTATATAATGTATAGAGCAATTTTTCAAGATCACCTGACAATTACATAATAATGCCATAGCTTTTTAAAAGGTGTTAAACCTTTTGCATTTAATTGTCACAATAATCCTATGATAGATAATATTACCATCCTACTTTACAGATAAAAAAGCAGAAGTTCAGACAGAATATGCAACCTGTCAGAAGTGAGTTGGCTAGTAAGTGGAAAGCCACGATCTAAACAGGGGTCAGACTAATCCAGAACATATACTGTACACTACACTGCCTCCATATTAGAGAGGTAAGAATCTAGCCTGACCTGTGGTGGCACAGTGGATAAAGCATCAACCTGGAACTCTGAGGTCGCCGGTTTGAAACCGCAAGCTTGGCCCTGGCCGGTTGGCTCAGCAGTAGAGCGTCGGCCTGGCGTGCAGGGGACCCGGGTTCGACTCCGGCCAGCACATATAGGAGAAGCGCCCATTTGCTTCTCCACCCCCCCCTCCCTCCTCTCTGTCTCTCTCTTCCCCTCCCGCAGCCAAGGCTCCATTGGAGCAAAGATGGCCCGGGTGCTGGGGATGGCTCCTTGGCCTCTGCCCCAGGCGCTAGAGTGGCTCTGGTCGCTGCAGAGCGACGCCCCGGGGGGGCAGAGCATCGCCCCCTGGTGGGCAGAGCGTAGCCCCTGGTGGGCGTGCCGGGTGGATCCCGGTCGGGCACATGCAGGAGTCCGTCTGACTGTCTCTCCCTGTTTCCAGCTTCAGAAAAATACAAAAAAAAAAAAAAAGAAGAAGCTTCAAGCTTGCCTGGTCAAGACATATATGGAAGTTGATGCTTCCTGCTCTTCCCCCTCTCCCTTCTCTAAAATGAATAAATAAAAATCTAAAAAAAACCCAGAACTCTAAAAAAACCCCAAAACATTTAAAAAATAAATAAAAACAATTCTAGGTCATAAAGATACCATAAATCAATGGGTAGGAAACCCCTATCCAATAAACAATGTTGTCATAAATAGATGGCAATTTGAAAAAAAATAATTAAAACCATAGTCTCATACTATAATACCAAAAGAAAAAAATTCTAGAAGATGACAGAAAAGGCATCGTGGGTGCTAAATTAATAAATCTATTTCCAGACATTAGACAATACAGGAGTGACCCCCAAGAGAAGTAAACTAGAAGAGCTACATTATTATGAGAAAAAGTGGACTTCAGAATAAGAGCATTACTCGGACTACAGAATAACATTAAATAATGATAAAGTACTCCACCAGAAGATATAACAATCCTAAAAGTATATGCACCTAACAGCAGAGCTTCAAAATGCACGAAGCAAAAACTGGTAGAGCCTGACCAGGCAGTGGCTCAGTGGATAGAGCATCAAACTGGGATGCAGAGGACCCAGGTTCGAGACCTTGAGGTCACCAGCTTGAGTGCAGGTTCATCTGGTTTGAGCAAAGCTCACCAGCTTGGACCCAAGGTCAGTGGCTTGAGCAAGGGGTTACTCAGTCAGCTGAAGGCCCATGGTCAAGGTACATATGAGAAAGCAATCAATGAACAACTAAAGTGCCACAATGAAAAATTGATGCTTCTCATCTCTCTTCCTGTCTGTCTATTCCTGTCTATCCCTCTCTCTGATTCTCTTTCTGTCAAAAATAAATTTTTTTAAATGGTAGAAATAAAAGGAGAAATAGACAAACCCATAATATAGTTAGAGATTTCAACATTTCTCTCCCAGTAACTGATTGTAGACAGATAATCATCAAGGATATACAAGATCTGAGAAACAGTATCAAAATAACTTGATTTTACTTATATTTTTAGAACATATCACCCAACAACAATAGACTATAGATTATTTCCAAGCACCAGAACAAGGATCATATTGTAGACCAGAGGTTAGCAAAGTATAGCCTGAAGGCCAAAGCCTACTGTTAGCTATTCTTATAAGAAATATTTTGAGCCTGACCAGGTGGTTGCACAGTGGATAGAGCATCAGCCTGAGATGCTGAGGATCCAAGTTCAAAACCCCGGGGTGGCTGGCTTAAGCATGAGATCATAGACATGACCTCATGGTCGATGGCTTGAGCCCAAAGGTCACTGGCTTGAAGTCCAAGGTATCTGGCTTGAGCAAGGGGTCACTTGCTCTGCTGGAGCTCCCCAGTCAAGGCACATATGAGAAAGCAATCAATAAACAACTAAGGTGCCACAACAAAGATCATATAGCCCACAATGCCTAAAATACCTTCTATCTGGCCTTTTAAACAATAAATTTGCCAACCTCCATTCCAGGCCATAAACCAAAAACTCAAGAAATCTGAAAGAACCTAAATTACATACATTATGTTTTCTAACCACAATGGAATTAAATTAGAAACCGATAACAGAAAGATACCTGAACATTCACCAGTTTTGGAAATTAAAATTATATTTCTAAATAATTCGTGGTTTAAAGAGGAAGTCAAAAGAAATACTAGCATAGTCACAAAAGGATGAGGGGAAGAAAATATTGGGAAGTGTCACACGGAAACTCTTTAGGGCAGTGGTTCTCAAAGTGTGCACCCTAGAAGATTTCCAGGTGCACCCTATGGGATTCCAGAGAAATATGTGCCTGTTGGGGACCAAAAAACCAACAGGGTTTTTGGAGTTTAGATGTTTGGGGGACAGAGGTGTGGGGAATTGGCTGTAAGCTGACAGTCTGCCCAACTCCCCACCTCACTTGCCTGATTAGGTTGCAAAAGACTGTTAAGCTGTGGTGCTGGATTGTTTACACTACCCCCCATGTTCCCCAGAAAGACTGGAAGCAAGTTTCTTCTATCCTTTGTTTGTTGTAAAGTTAAGATAATATGTATGGAGGGGGTTTTGGATTGATGATTAAACGTAAGGAATTGTCTCTTGAAGCCTTTTGGATTTCTATAAAAGAAGAATATATGGCAATATCTAAAAAAACTTTGAACATTTTACTACAATTTTCAACACCCTATATATGTGAATTTTCTACCCTCAACATAGGAGTAAAAAGAGAGGAATTCTTCAATGGATTGATGAGGAAGTGAGAGTTTGCCTTTCAAATATATGCCCAAACATTGAAGAAATCGCTAGGACACATCAGCCTCATGTTTCTCATAACCACAAGAATGAAAAACTTAACACATTCGTGCCGGGACCTGCCGAATTACTAAATCTTACTAAGATTGTATCTATATATATAAAAAGATAATTTTTTGTGGGTTTTTTTATTTTTTAATGCCTCTTTTTTACGAATTCTAAAAAGCATAACTCAAAAAATATAACATAAAAATGTTTTTTAATGTCAGAATAAATTTAATTTTGTTGTATTTATTTCATTTAATTACCATAAAAGCATGCTTGGACTTTATATTTTTTTCTTTAATATCTGACTTAAATATGTTATTATCTGAGAATAACATATTTCTCAGAAATTTGTATATAGTGTGCCTACAATTATTTGTAGGATTTTAAATGTGCCTCAAATTCAAAAAGTTTGAGAACCACTGCTTTAGGGCAATGAGAATGTTCTATTTTATAGTGGTGGTTAGGTATAGGCATTCATCAAAACTTATCAGCTGAACACCTAAAATGGGTGAATTTTCTTTTATGTAAGTTATACCAAAATAAAGTTAACTTTTAAAAAAAAATTTGAGAACTACATAGCAAGAGGGAAAAGTTTATAAGTAAGGGTTCAGTGAAAAGCAAAATAAATAAGTATAGGGAGGGGGAGGGACATAAAGAAAACTAGATAGAAGGTGACGGAGGACAATCTGACTTTGGGTGATGGGTATGCAACATAATTGAATGACAAGATAACCTGGACATGTTTTCTTTGAACATATGTACCTTGATTTATTGATGTCACCCCATTAAAATTAATAAAAATTTATTTATAAATAAGTATAGGCCATAATAATGTGACCAACTTTTTTACAATGAAAAAGAGGACAAAAATAAATTGAAGAAAACAATATCATAAATAAAAGAAACATTTTATTCATTGTAACAATAATACACTATATGATAAATGCATAATAAAAACATTTGTAATATTTTATATTGTAATTATGCTTACATGACTATTAATTTTTAATAACAATTGTAAGAAAAAAGTACTCATTTAGTAAAACTAAATTATCAAACAAAACCACTAACTTGGACTGATATTCGGGTATATTTATCATTTTCTAATTAAAAAACGTCTGTTTTATGCAACTATTTAATCAAATGCATTATTAATAGACATGGTTTGAGGTTAGATTTCCACTTTAAAACTCGAATTTTGGGAAAATACTTGTAAATAAAATTATATGTATTTGGAAATTATTAAATAATGAATTAATAAAACGTGAATTGTGCTTACCTATGATTGAATATTCACTGAGAAAGAAATAATCATGAGTCTACAATGTTGTATGTGCCATGTCATGTTTCAGTAAGAAGTACACAAAGCCATTTGCATGCCCGATGTATTGCGCTCTCTCTCAAGGTCTCCCATGCGGAGCGCATGAGTCTCATAATCGCATCTCGCCGCACTGTACTGATCCTTGACGAATCGTCAAGTCAAATACAAATATGTCACATCACACGCAATGGATCAACTCTGCATCAATCGAATACGGACATTTACAGATTAGTCTTCCAATATCAAAAAGGAGGACATGTAGGAGGACACTTTTTAAGGGAGGACAGAACTTACAAAAGAAGGGCTGTTCTCTCTAAAGGAGGACAATTGGTCACCTTAATAATGACAACAATAGTGTTAATAAGACACAGCTAAGTATGGGAAACAGCATAGTATAGAGGTGAAAAGTACAAGCTCAGAAGAAAAATTCTTTGAATTTGGGTCCTTACAATAAGTTTCTTAAATCTACAGGGATAATACTATCTATATCAAAAAATGGTTGAGAAGATTAAACAAGTTATTAGATGCAAAATGCTAAGAACAGTGCCTATTAACAAATATTTAATGAATGTTAACTATCATAATTAGAACAAAGGCACATGAGGAAAAAACAGGAAAGAAAAATGATATAGTAGCTGTATTAGAATGATTTTATGGAATATCTGTTTTTCTAATCAAAATGACTGTAAATTATAATTATATTATCTTATAATAAAAATATTAAGTTAAAAATAATAATCTTCATACCTTGCTCCACAACTGCTGATAGAGTTTTTAAAGAAAGAGAGAATTAAGTGGGAAAAAACATGGCAGACATAAATGGAAGAAGAGTTATTTTTGAGTGGAAGGAAGACATAGAAAAGTAAGAAATGCCTTTCTATTTTTTTCTTTAAAACAATGTAAGTCAAAAAAATTAACTAGGAACTTGTCATTATTACCATAAGTGGAAAACCTTAATCATATTCCACAAATAGATAGTAGTCGTAAAAATAAATGCATTAAAAAGCAAACATTGTGACTAAATTCTAGTTACAGTTCTCTTATTAAAAACATAGATTAATATGCACTTATTAGAGAGAAATTTAAGACAAAGTTGTACCAAACTGACTTTCTCTTGACATAATCAGAAAGACTGATACAGAATTGAAAGGATCCAACATCCGCACAAAGGAGTCAAAGTTATTAAGGCCTGTCCCTGGCCCACCTGACTGCAGCAAGTAGCATCACAGTGCTACCTCCCACATTGGGCACAGTCCCAGAGACTGAGCATGGGCTTTGGAGACATATAAACCCTGCCTCAAGGTCTGACTCTGTCACTACTTCCTGCAGCTGGAAATCTGGAAATAATAACCATACCCATGTGGTAGGATTTAATGAGACTTAGCATAATAGACACCTAATAAACTTATTAAATAAAGATTTGCTTTCTTTTAACACTGCTAAGGTGGACTCATTAAGAAATATTCTTCCCAACAGATTTCTTAAGCTGGTTAACACTGTTTAATTTACATTTTAAAATCTGCCAGGTACATACTAAGCCCTCAGTAAATGTTTGCTATTGCTATTGTTGTCGTCAATGCTAATATTACCTCTACCACAAATGTTTGACTTCATATTTTGCGATAAAGCAGCCTCAGTGATATCATTCTACTTATCATTTTAGTTTATAACTAAAAGTTATAAAAGTTAACTGGTCAAATGTCCCTCTGACCTTTTTCAGAAATTTCCCTCGATATTTTAAGGCTTTGAAATTTCTGTATTCAAATGCCACAACACCCCCCCATCCCCAATGACCACAGCATCTAACTTAGTGATTTTTACTGAAAGCTCAAGATTATACTTTTTCTTTTCTTTTTTAAAAGTTTTTTATACTTAAAATGAAAATCAGTGGGAATGTAAATTGGTACAACTTTCTTCAAGAGTAATTTGTCAGTGTATATCAAAAGCCTTTTAAAACAAGTCATATATTTTTACCAAGCATTCCAATTTTAGGTTATTCTAGCTGTCTATAAGGATTTATCTCAGGATTTTTACTATAGCAACATTTATAATGGATTAAAAATTGGTAACAAACTAAATTCTAACGATAATAAGTTGGATAGCCTGACCTGGCAGTGGCGCAGTGGATAGAGCATCAGATTGGGATGCTGAGGACCCAGGTTTGAAACCCTGAGGTTGCTGGCTTGAGCGCGGGCTCATTCAGCTTGAGTGCAGGCTCACCAGCTTGAGTGTGGGATCATAGACGTGACACCCATGGTTGCTGGCCTGAACCCAAAGGTCTTGGGTCTGAAGCCCAAGGTCACTGGCTTAAGTCCAAGGTCGTTGGCTTGAGCAAGGGGTCACTCACTCTGCTGTAGCCCCCCTATAAGGCACATATGAGAAAGCAGTCAATGAATAACTAAGGAGCTGCAACAAAGAATTGATGCTTCTCACCTCTCTCCCTTCCTATCTGTTTCTATCTGTCCCTCTCTGACTTTTTCTGTCTCTGTCAAAAATAAAAATAAATTTAAAAAATTTAATTGGATAATTATGACATAGTCATGGCATGAGATAGCGCACACCCATCGAAAGCTACTTTGTAAAAAATAGTAATTTCTAGGGCCCTGGCCGGTTAGCTCAGTGGTAGAGCATCCACCGGTGTGTGGAAGTCCTGGGTTCGATTCCCAACCAGGGCACACAGGAGAAGTGCCCATCTGCTTCTCCATCCCTCCCCCTCTCCCTTCTCTCTTTCTCTCTTTTTCTCTCTCTCTCTTTTCCCCTCTCGCAGCCAAGTTCCATTGGAGCAAAGTTGGCCTGGGCACTAAGGAGGGCACCACAGCCTTGCCTCAGGCACTAGAATGGCTCTGGTTGCAACACCCCAGATGGTGAGAGCATTGCCCCCTGGTGGGCATGACTGGTGGATCCCAGTCAGGCACATGCGGGAGTCTGTTTCTCTGCCTCCCTGCTTCTCACTTCAGAAAAATTACCAAAAATATATATATAGTTATTTCTAATAATGTTTACCATATTCTGGCAAGTGAAAAAGACAGTTATTGTGTGATCCTAATTCAGTTTAAAAATATGTACATTAAATATTAATAAAGGCACCAAGACGTTAATAGTGATATAGCTAATAAAATAATATAGGTTATTTTAATTTCTTCCTTTGAAATTTTTTAATTTCCAAATTTTTTTGTGTGTGACACAGGGACAGATAGGGACAGACAGACAGGAAGGAAGAGATGAGAAGCATCAATTCTTTGTTGTGGCACCTTAGTTGTTCATTGATTGTTTTCTCATATGTGCCTTGACTGGGGGCTACAGAAGACCAAGTGACCCCTTCCTCAAGCCAGCAACCTTGGGCTCAAGCTGGTTGAGCTTCAAACCAGGTGAGCGCGTGCTCAAGCCAGCGACCTCGGGGTTTCAACCTGGGTCCTCCATGTCCCAGTCTGATGCTCTATTCACTACACCACCACCTGGTCAGGCTAATTTCCCTTTTTTTTTTTTTTTTTTTTTTTTTTTTTTACAGAGGCAGAGATAGGGACAGACAGACAGGAACGGAGAGAGATGAGAAGCATCAATCATCAGTTTCTCGTTGCGCGTTGCGACTTCTTAGTTGTTCATTGATTGCTTTCTCACATGTGCCTTGACCGCGGGCCTTCAGCAGACTGAGTAACCCCTTGCTGGAGCCAGCGACCTTGGGTCTAAGCTGGTGAGCTCTTTGCTCAAGCCAGATGAGCCCGCGCTCAAGCTGGCGACCTCGGGGTCTCAAACCTGGGTCCTTCCGCATCCCATTCGACGCTCTATCCACTGCGCCACCGCCTAGTCAGGCTCCAAATTTTTTATAATACATATTTGTGTAATCATCAAGACAAAATCATAAAGACTAAATTTCTTTTTCAAAAATGATTTAAAACTGTCAAGTAGTAAGTGGTAGCTAGAACAACATAAGAAATTTTTTAAATATAAGATGCACTTTGTTTTGCCATTTCTTAAGTCTGGGACCTCATTTAATTTCTCTGGACCTCAAATTTCTTAAGCTTTTTATTTTTTTTAATGGGAGGCTGGGGAGGCTTGTGTTGTGATGGGAGTATAAATTGGTAGAGCCCTTTTGTAAAGGAATTACTAAATATCCATGGAATTTTAAATGCACATAGTCTTTGACATAACTATTCAAAAACTGAAAAATCATCCTCCTGATAAACTTGTGCAAATATGAAAACTTGCGCATAGTACACTTCCCAGTGCACTGACTACAGTAGAAACAAACTAGACAAAGACAAACGCCCATCAAATTGGGAAGTAGATAAAAAGAAATGAGATGTCTGAGATATGTTGAATGGAATAAGCTAGTATGTGAGCGTGTTCCATTTGTGTTTAAAAAATGAAGCATTTCCTTTTTAGTTTTATTATACAATACATACACACATACACACATACATTTCTAGAAGGAAGCATAAGGAACCTCTATCAATGGTGACGAATGGGAACAGTTGGGTGGGAAGAACCTGTAACTTTTACCTTTGATCTTATAGTTTTCTATACCAATTGTTTTATAATTTAAAACCAAAAGGGACAGTTGTGGAACTACATGATTCCTAAGATTCTTTCCAGCTTTAAAACTCTGATAAGTTCCTATAGCAAATTATCATCAACATGGCTGATTTCATTTTGCAAAATATCAAATTTAAAATTGAACAAATCTCTGGATAAAGAAGATGTGGTTCATATATACTATGGAATACTATTCAGCCATAAGAAATGACATAGAATCATTTACGACAACATGGATGGACATTGATAACATTATACTGAGTGAAATAAGTAGATCAGAAAAACTAAGAACTGTATGATTCCATACATAGGTGGGCACAAAACTGAGACTCACAGACATGTTTAAGAGTGCAGTGGGGCCCTGGCCGGTTGACTCAGCGGTAGAGCGTCGGCCTGGCGTGCGGGGGACCCGGGTTCGATTCCCGGCCAGGGCACATAGGAAAAGCGCCCATTTGCTTCTCCACCCTCCCCCTTCCTCTCTGTCTCTCTCTTCCCCTCCTGCAGCCGAGGCTCCATTGGAGCAAAGATGGCCCGGGCGCTGGGGATGGCTCCTTGACCTCTGCCCCAGGCACTAGAGTGGCTCTGGTCGCGGCAGAGCAACGCCCAGAGGGGCAGAGCATCACCCTCTGGTGGGCGTGCCGGGTGGATCCCGGTCAGGTGCATGCAGGAGTCTGTCTGACTGTCTCTCCCCGTTTCCAGCTTCAGAAAAATACAAAAAAAAAAAAAAAAAAAAAGAGTGCAGTGGTTACCAGGGGGAGGGGAAGGGAAGTGAGGGAGGGTGTGGGGGGAGGGGAAGGGCATAAAGAAAACCAAATAAATGGTAACGGAGGACAATTTGACTTTGGATGACAGGTATACAAATGTCAAAATGATCTGGAGATGTTTTCTCTGAATCTATGTAATCCATTAAAATTAATTGTCTAAATAAAATTTTTTAAAAAATTGAACAAATCTCTTACTTGAAATTCAATTAAGGGAGACTCTAGGAAGATGTTTGTTTTTAATTAATATAAAATAAAATGTAAACTCTAAGACTGCAGGTGAATTTAATTTACAACAGGTTTAAACTTTCTGATTGCATATAAGGGAGTTACACTACCCAGGGATTTTATTAGGAAATGCAGGTAACCCTTTTACAAATTCAAAGACAATTCTCAAGCAAGGTAACGTAGTGTGAGTTGGAGCAAGGGATAAGGAGATCACAAAGAATCCAAAATTGCAGGTAAACTAGTCAAAAAGAAAATATAGTATAAACTATAGTTAAAATTACATTAAAGATCTAGAAACACATTTATTGTTCTATAGCCAAAAATAATACAAGTTCTTTAGTTTGGAAACATTAAACATCATATAAATTCTTTAATGAAAAGCCATCAAAAGGTTAACATGGGAAAATAACTATGGTTGTTTAATGTCTTAGTTGAAATCTTCACATTTTTAAAACATTAAAATAGGACCAAGGACTTCCATGTAGATCTACTTCTGCATTCTACAGTTGACCCTTGAACAACACTGGTTTGAACTGCATGGGCCCATTTACATGCAGATATTTCTTCAATAAATATATAGAGTACAGTTTCCTCTTCCTTTGATTTTCTTAATAACATTTCATTTTCTGTAGCTCACTTTATTATAAACATACAGTACATAATACATATAACATACAAAACACTACGCCAATGGTAAGGCTTCTTCTGGTCAGTGGTAGGCTCTTAGTAGTTAAAATTTTGGAGGAGTCAAAAGACATGGACAGATTTTTTACTTGGCAGGGGATCAGTGCCCCAACCTCCATATTGCTCAAAGGTCAACTGTACTATGATGGACAATTTGAAGCAGACTAACCCTTCTGCCAAAATAACAAGGAAGCTGAATAAGATACTTGAGAATTTATTTAAAGGTATCAGATAGCTACCGAGGTAACCAGAATTTGAGGAGACCCAGGCAACATGAAGTCGAGGAGACAAGATTCCAGAGAGAAGAGAAAATTAGAGACATGAGCCCTACATTCTCTGTCACTTTTCCCCTCCAAGTACCACTTCATAATGCTAGTGCTAGAAAGACAAAAATGGAGTTCAACCAATGAGGAGGCCTGTCTGGATGCTCACTCAATATTGGTTAAGATCTCTCTTAACCATATATCCACAGGCTCTCTTATTTTCTTCTAAACTGGATTTATTTTCATATGGTGTAAGACAGGAGTCAACTTTATTTTCCTAGAGATGGATAACCAGGCAAGGCTAGCATCACTTATGAAACAAACTATCCTTTCCCCTCTAAATTGAAACTTCCCTTCTGTCACATATTAAATTGGACACCACCTATTTCTGTATTTTCTGTTTTGCTGTACTGACCTGTTTATATAATATATTCAAACATGTAGTGAATATTTACTATTCTTTTAGACTTTGCAGCATATGAACCCCCTTCCTGTATTTGAGGAAATCCCCACCTTCTGAGTCTTACCCCCAACTTATGAGCCCATCCTTTACAAAAGAAACTGAAAATGTCAGAGCCTGTCTCAGCTTCTCTTTGAAGCAAGAATGTGGCAGCAGTCAGCTTCTAAAACACAGCCCCAGTGATCTCTGACTCCTGGTATTCACATCCTTGTGTAATTCCCTTCTCTCATTGAGTAAGGTTATTGCAGAAATGATGGTATGTGACTTCTAAGGTTAGTCATGAGTTGTTGTAGCTTCTGCCCTGTTTTCTGACTTGGATCAGCACTTAGTCTGGAGAAAGCCAGATGCCACACCATGAACACACTCAAGCAGCCCTCTGGAGAGGTTTGTGTGATGAGGAACTGAGACCTCCTGCACATAGCTATCTGAGCGAGCCATCGTGGAAGCACATCCTCCAGCCAGTCAAGCCTTGATCTTGAGAGACCCTGGGCCAAAACTGATAAATATGTGTATTCCAAACTGCCCTCTTGATGTTCCGCATATCTGTCAGACCTCATCCTTACTGGACTATCGCCCCTGAGACAGAGGAATTCCAAAAGCTGACAAGCCGCCCCAAGGAGCAGCTCCGGACATACCAAGATTTTTGATTCAACACTCACATGATCAAAATTCTTCCTGATCCCGTATAATTTGTCCCCCTAGCTTGTACCAGTGTTCTTTCCGGGAGAAGTGGCCGGCAGGGTTCCTTTCTTCCTTTCAATAAAGCCTGTTACTCTGGTCTTTCGGACTCCCATGGATTCCAACAAAAACGATTCAGGTAAGTGCTCCTGGATTCCTGACCCACACATACTGTGTGAGGCAATAAGTGCTTGTTGTTTAACCTGCATAGTTTTGGGGTAATTTGTTACCCAGCAATAGATAATATGTAGGATATGGCACCTGATCCAAGCTCTGCATTTGTTTCATATTCTTCAATAAGATTTCATAGTTTTCTTCATACAAAAAATATGTCTTTCTTATCAAGTTTACTCCTACGTATTTAATCGGTTTTGTTTCTAAAATGAATTAAAATTAAAATTTTCTACTCATGTACTTTTGCAAGATTAGAGCAAGTCTATTGATATCTATAGATTTGTCTTATAGTCAATAACTTACCAGGTCCTGGCCCCCAACCCATGTGTGTGAGTGTGTGTGTGCGTGTGTGTGCGCGTGTGTATGTATATATTTTTTTCTAAATAAAATCTCCTGGGTTTCTGGGAAATGCAATAATTTCACCAGTAAGAAGAAATTTCAAAATAAAAGACTTCAACTTTTCTAAAATTACTTCATATCCTTGTCATACTGTTGACACTTAGCAGTATGGGACAATACGGACAACAGTGGGCATCTCTAATTCCTGATTCCTACTAAAATGGATTTTAGTGTTTCGTTGTTTAGAATGATAGTTGTTTTTAGTTTGGGGGGTTGTTCGTTTGTTTGAGGTATAACTTACATATCAGAAAGTGCACTTTTTTAAATGTACAGTTTGATGAGTAGTAACCACCAAAATCTAGATCAAGAGCATTTACATCACCCAAAAAAGTTCCCTCATACTCTTTTACAGTCATTCTTTTATATTTTTGCTTTAGTTTAAATAAGACACATGCACTTATGATGCAACTGCACTGCCAATATTTGTTCAAGCTCCGTATGAATAGAAGCCATATCTGTATTGCTTACCCCTACATTGCCAGCACATTGCATAATAACTGGCACATACACTGAGTTAGTAAGTGAATGAATGAGCAAACCTAACCACCAACCAATAAATTCACCCTGGTGCTCCGCCCCAGTCCTTCATGTTCCCTGATACCAGATGCTTTCCTGCCATTATCCCCTGAATTCTCCCTGACTCCTCACTGCCAGACTACCCATTTGTAGCAGGTGAGTGACTCACTCTCCCTAATGGCACCCCTTTGTCTATCTGCTTTTTTCTTCCAAGAGGATGCTTAACAACCACAAAACAGAGGTAGCTGTTTCCAGTAGTGTCCATAGACATATAGTGTCAAAAGGACAAATTAAATTAGGAAACATGAGAATCAGATCCAAAGATATTCAATATGGAATGTAATATCTGAAGAAGACAGATGACGATCAGAACTGACAATAAAATACTAGATCAAAAGTCAGAAGAGGAGGAGAGAACAAGTGAGAAATAGCAAGGCTGGAAACTGAGTAAACTGCCCGTTTCTTTAACACACACACACACACACACACGCACGCACACGTCAAAGCACATATGAGTAAGCAATCAATGAACTAAGGAACTGCATCAAAGAATTGATGCTTCTCATCTCTCTCCCTTCCTGTCCGTACCTATCTGTCCCTCTCCGTCACAAAAAAAAAAAATGCTTTGTAAACTACCTTTGCTTACTAATAACAAATGTAGTAATTTGGGCAAATGTAAATAAGGCACCACCACAATGTGTAAACACCAACCACAGAATTAAGACTGGCAAACGTAAATAGGGGAAGTTATAAAAGATTATGATAGGCTGTCACTGAAAAGCTTGTCTTCAGGCATTTGGATGATTATTTGAAAATGAATTCAAAGTTCAATTTTCCTAGCAATAAGAAAGGGAGTGTTTTTATTAGAAACGGGGTGGGGAGAGTGCATCGGGGTAAGGGGTATGTAAAGACTAGGTTAAAGAGATAGAAAATATGTCCAAAGGCTCAAGCTGAGTGCGAAGGACTTCCCTCACAGAAAAGACACCTGGCGTTTCACGCTTTATGGCTGGGTATTTCCATGAATTTACAAAGCTGTACTCCTTTCATTTGCAGCCCCACAGGTTTTGCTTTCAAATACCTGCAGGTGTATCCTCCCGCACCGGTTAAACTAAGAGTGTTTTTTTTTTTTCCTCTTCTGTGCTAGACCGGACTTCACAATCATACTCTACACCTGACTTACAACAGCGACTCTAGGACCCCTAATTTATGAGGAAGTTGAGGGCATCAAAGTTGCTCGCAATTTCACTCAAAGGAAAGAAAGAAAAAACATAAAAACCCCATTACCCTCTTAGGTAAAATCAGGAAGGCCTCGAAATGAAGGATCAGGCTGCACACCTGTGTCACGTGAAGCCATATTCCCACACGCGCGTTTCGGAAGGGGTGGCAAACCCAGACTCAGAGAGGCCGAGCCGTATAACACAGGGTTGCCTTGGCCCCGGCGCCTTTCTAGTCCTGCTTCTTAAGGGTGTGTACTCTGGAGAGTCCTGGAATAAGTACACAGAGCTACTGCAATAAGAACAAAAAGTAGGTCCTAAAGCACGCAGAGTTTCAAAGACACGCTGGGAAAGAGCTAAACTACGCAGCTGGTCAAAGACTACTATTCCCAGAATTCAATGCAGGTATCCCTGGTACGTTGCATGCCGGGAGCGATATATATATATATATATATATATATATATATATATATATATATATATATATATATATATATATATATATATATATATATTTAGATAGATACACTCACACGCACACACACAGACACATTATCACTACCACCACTCCCATCTAGGAGCATTCAGGAGATTTTCAGCTTCTCACGTGCTTCTCTTTTTTCCGAGATGCACTGCCAAATAGAAAGCTGAATAAAGTCGCACTGGAATCCTCTACGTGACCCCACGCGTAGAGAGGGAAAAAAGGTGAAGAACGCGTTGCCATGGCTACCGTTTCCCCTGGTCACGGAATATACGCGCTCTAGAATACGGAAGTAGTTACTTTGCGACCTCTCCAAAAAGAGGGATGTGTTCTGAGTTGACGTTTATTGGACGGTTTCCCGTAGAAGCCAAAGATTCCCAAGCAAAGGGGCGGTCCCGCGTAAGAGGGGGCCGCGGAGCCACTTGATTGGAGAAAAGAGGCTACAGATGACCAATCGGAAGGAGCCACGCTTCAGGCACTAAGCACCGCACCTGGACAGGTCCGATTGGTGTACTGCGGTCTCCCCCACGAGTCCCTATTGGGTACAGAGAGTGCGTGGTGCGGTATGATTGGCGGGTTCGTGTTTCCCGTCCCCCGCCCTCAAGAAGTGGGGTGAAAAGCGGCCGGACGGGCTTGGGGGTAGTGGGCGGACCGCGCGGCGTAAGGTGTGAGCTTCGGAGTCCTGGAGTGGCTGGGCGGAGGCGGCTCCTGCGATTAAGAGGAACTTGAGACTTACCGGCCACGCGCCATGAGGGCCCTGTGGGTGTTGGGCCTCTGCTGCGTACTGCTGACCTTCGGTGAGTGATCCCGGAGGAGCGGGCACCCCCGGATGACCCCTCTCTATCGCGGCCTCTTCTCGAAGGTTCTTGGTCCGTTGATCCTCAAAGGAGGATAAAATAACAATACCTACGCTGGGCCGATGGGGACCATCGCCTTTCCTCGAAAGAGGCTCAGGGGCTTCCGTTTACTGTTCCTCTTCCGGAAAGAAAAAAAGAACAGTTATTTAGATCCCTTACTGATCTAGTGTGCGCGCCTGGGGATCTCAGCCATCTCGAGGTGGGACCTCTGGGGCTCTCGCTCCCCGGAGAGCATTGCGGGCGCCCGGCGCAAGGGCTCCTGCCGACGCCTCTGTTTGTGGCCGTCGGAGGTTGAGGACCCCCGCCCCCTGACTTCTGACTCCTGGTGAGCACTCGTCTCCTTTCTTAGGTGCCGGTCATCTCAAAGGCAAAGTCAGCGTGTTTTGATTCACTTGTGCTCCAGCTCCTTAACATCTTCCCGTCTCTTCCCCATTTCAGGCCCCTGGGCCCAATTTCGTTTCCCCTCGCCAGAGGTTGCACGGAGTTCTGTGTGTATTGTGACCTGTGGTGTTCAAAGCCTAGGTTTGGCATGTGCAGTTTGGAGGCCTTCTCTTGGCCTACGTGCAACACGTGTGACTAGAAGGGACCTGGTATCAAATCTGCTAAACGTTACAAAGGATCGAGGGCGGTTTTTTAGAAGTGATAGCTGCCTCCGTATTTCAGAATCTACTGGGGAACCTCAGTATCTGAACTTAAATAAGAAATAGGCGGACTTGGGTTTACATTGGGTAGTTAAGGCAGGAGAGCCATTCTATTCCCCCCCCCATTTACTTTACCCACCGAATTCCCTTGCCCTGTTTATTTTCCTCTGAGAAGTGCGCAAAACAATGTTTTACGAGGTTTTGGTGTTAAATCTTCCATCAGGGTCGGTGCATGCTGATGATGAAGTCGATGTGGATGGCACAGTAGAAGAGGATCTGGGTAAAAGTAGAGAAGGCTCAAGGACAGATGATGAAGTAGTACAGAGGTTTGTGTCCATGTAAAACTACACAGATAAGCCTTCTGAATCCTGTGCAACATAGTGGCTTCATTTGTGTCTCCAAACTTCCAGATGAAGTTTAACACCCTGAATTTAAATAGCTTACTGAATGGGCAGAGAAAATGTAGCAAGCATGTGCACACATACATATCTACTAACTTGCCCTAAGAATGGTCAAACTTGAATGAATTTCATTGATAACTATACTGCACACAAAAATTAGGGGATATTTCAATGCTTCATATTCATTTTGAAATATCCCCTAATTTTTATGAGCAGTGCTATAGTATATTGCAGAATACTAGTACTATAACCTTCTTAAGATTTGGAAAATATTTTTAGTTGGTTTTGTACTCAGTAAGTTTATACACTTAATGATTTTTAAAAGAGGGTTTCTGTCGATTGAACAGTGTTTTAAAAATTGACCTCTTAGGACTTAGTTTTGTAGATCCCGTAGAAGCCAAAGCTTCCCAGGCAAAAGGGTGGTTCCACATATGAGGGAACATAGATGAGCATGGCTTTGTTTTTTAATAGAGGAAAGTAGGGTTATTTTTCTGACAATTTTAAGAATTCAGTATTTCCAATATAGTGTTAAAAGTAACCTACTACTGTGGTAAAATACTAGTGAGCTAGATAATAGTAATATTTTATCAAGGTCTCTTACTCTTTTTTAAAGACCATCTTAAGAGACCACTGTGCACTCATCACAGATCCTGTATTTTTGGAGAGAACTAAGCAGTGCAATATTTGTTAATCAAATTTACTTTCTTAGAGAGGAAGAAGCTATTCAATTGGATGGATTAAATGCATCCCAAATAAGAGAACTTAGAGAGAAATCAGAAAAGTTTGCCTTCCAAGCTGAAGTAAACAGAATGATGAAACTTATCATCAATTCACTGTATAAAAATAAGGAGGTAAGCAACATGTGCCTAGGATGATTTTTTTCTCTACGTCGTAGCATGCTTGTTTACTTTCATAGTAGGTATACTTAAATAGTAAGTCTAAGTAAGTAGTGAGTTTAAGTACCCTGTACTCTATGTACAAGAATTGCTGCTAGATCTAGAGTGTGTGTGTGTGAGTGTGAGAGAGTGATGAGAGATGGTTGAGGGGAGTATGTTACAGATTTTCCCTTCTTTTTCCTTTCCCCTTCAAATATGCTCATGGCCTGCTAAACAGTTGTGCGTCTTTAAGGACCATTACTAACCAAGCTTCCTGTATTGCATACCTAAAGATCACTAGTAGAATAGTGGTACTGCTCTTACCAATTCAGGTGTCCCTTCTAGTTACTCCAGTCCTTTGTGTAAAGAGCTGTATCTCCATTTAACAAGATAATAAAGCTACCTCTTTACTGTAAAGTGCTTTATCAGAGTACAGAGGAGAAATAAGTTTGATATTAAATTTTATGTCTTGTATATCTCTTCCTTTTGTTGTCTTGTGTATCTTGAGGCTAATCTAACTGTATTAAATCTGGCTTCCATTTAGATTTTCCTGAGAGAACTGATTTCAAATGCTTCTGATGCTTTAGATAAGATAAGGCTAATATCACTGACTGATGAAAATGCTCTTTCTGGAAATGAGGAACTAACAGTCAAAATTAAGGTAAGTTTAAATAAGTGGGGTTTTTTGTTTTGGGGTTTTGATTTTTTTTTAATAAAAAGAATCCTTGGAGAATCCATATTAATCATGGTTGACTAGGTTATGCTGTAGTAACAAGTAACTAACTCCCCAAGTCTCAGGGAGTTAAATCCAGCATCAGCAAAATATTACCTGTGGGCCAAATCCAACCTGTTGCCTGTCTTTATACATAAAGTTTTGTTGGAACATTGCCATTCCTGCTTGTATTTTATCTGTGACTGCTTCTGTGCTGTATGACAGAGTTGAGTAGTTGTGTCAGAGCCCACATGACCCACAAAGTCCAAAGTATTTATTTTCTGGCCCTTTCACAAAGAAAGTTTGCCACTCTCATTTAAATTAATCGCAGGCTGCCTGCGGCCTTTGCTTTATATCATCCTTATGTCTGGAGTATATCTGGTTGCCATGGTATGGAGACAGCTTGAGGAGGGTCTTGCATCCATTGAAGGCTCCACCCTGAAAGTCATGCTCTCCTGCAACTTATTAGCCAGACCTAGTGATATGGCCCCACCCAATCATAAATGGAGGAAGCATATTCCCATTATGTTTTGGGAGGGCAGACAGTTGGGAATATTCACTGAAGAACATTGATCATCACAGATCCTAAATGTAGAAGACATTTACGTTTTGAATTTTTATTTTCTATCTAAGAAATAGGCATAACAATAGTATATTTTTCTTAATTTTTTTTCAAAAAATTTGTTTTCTTTAGACTGTCTTTGCCCTTTGACATTTAGATCAGTCTTTTCCCTCTTTATATTAATATACAAAATTTAAAATTATTCTCTATCAAGATAGATGCTTATACTTACAAGGTGCATTTTCTGTACAGACCATAAGATACTATAGGAAGGAAAATATTTCATTTTAGTTTTCTGTATTGGAATTGATGTTGCCCAAAGCTGGGACTTTTTTCAGTATATAGCTCAGTATTTACTTGTCATACCGTAAATGTTAAGCAAATGCAGCTATCTTGTTTTTTGTCTTTCTTTAGTGTGACAAGGAAAAGAACTTGCTACATGTTACAGATACTGGCGTAGGAATGACCAGAGAAGAGTTGGTTAAAAATCTTGGTACTATAGCTAAATCTGGAACAAGCGAGTTTTTAAACAAAATGACTGAGGCACAAGAAGATGGCCGGTCAACTTCTGAATTGATTGGCCAGTTTGGTGTCGGCTTTTATTCTGCCTTCCTTGTAGCAGATAAGGTTATTGTCACATCAAAACACAACAACGATACCCAGCACATCTGGGAATCTGACTCCAATGAATTCTCTGTAATTGCTGACCCAAGAGGAAACACTCTCGGACGGGGAACAACAATTACGTGAGTGTTACTAATTCCTTATAATAATAATAATTAATAGTTGTAATGAGGATCTTGACTCTCCAGGTCCAGTTCAGGCTCTTTGAGCAAGTGGCTTATTCTGGGCTTTAATTTCCTTAAATGTTTTTGAGAACCTACAAAGGTCCAGACACAAAGAGTTATGATGGCTGCTATACAGAGGGCATAAGTAGGAAGGGTTAGCTCTTCCAAGGGAGAAGGCAAATTGGGGGCTTCACAGAGAAGTGGCTTGGTCCATGGTTTCACAGAACAGCGTGTCCACAGGATTAAAGTTTTCCGAAGGACAACAGGGCTGGACAAGAAGAGACCCTTTGGGTGACCACTGTATTCAAGATCTGAGGTACTAACCAAGGTAGGGGTGGGTTGTAGAGATAAAGGGCCTGAAGAAAGTTCGTGAAAGAATATTTTTTTGGAAGAAAATGTCTCGTTTGAGGATAATTGGAAATAATTGAAATTTAATTTATGCCAATAACTATTGTTTGTATAATGATACAGATCTTATGCTTATAACTGTACTGTGAAGTAAACCAGGCACTTTTTTTTCCATAATTCAACTCTAAAGTTTGTTAAGTATTCAAGAAGGAAAGAAGCATATATCTTACCATTTTGACCAATTTTCTTCATCTTGTCTTCATGCTCACAGATGTTCCTTTAATGAAGGCTAATTAGAGGACTGCGTTTTTGTGCTTTTACTAATTTATTTTTCCTGATTTATGTTTCCCTGCCTTTGTTATTAACACGTACATTTCCCAGTCTCATTAGGAGGCATCGTTAATAGTCATACCCCAGTGCCCTCTCTCATTAGATGTTAGAGTATAAGTAAATCACAGCTCTTAACTAGAAAGAGATAGAAAATGATGTCCCAAGAGGTGCTGATGTTTTAGGGTGCCGAGAGACAGTCAAGATGACCTAGACATAAGCTTCATGAAAGCAAAAATTTTGTTGACAGCTCTATTCCTATAGCGTAACCCTTGACCGGCAATATTTGCATAAATGAATAAGGTAATGACTGTTTGATAATTAAATGAAACTTGACAACAGGTTCTGCTTTCCCTGGGCAAAATTGCCCTTTTCCTTCAAGTCTTCCTGCCCCACTATTCACTCAGCAGTACTCATACCTTTTTTGATTTTTTTTTTATATAGGAGAGAGAAACATCAATTTATTGTTCCACATAGTTGTGCATTCATTGATTGCTTCTCATATGTGCCTTGACTGGCAATAGAACTGAGCCAGGAACCTCTGCTCTCTGGGTCAAGACTCTATCCACTGTGCATCATCAGGCTCAACAGATACTCATTTGAGTGCTTATTACCTGCTAGGGTATAAGGCTACAGTAGAGAATAAGACAGATGTGGTCCCTTCTTTCACATGGCTCATTCTAGTGGGGGGAGGGGAGACATGAAGTCATTGTTTCAGAGTGCTAAAAATGAGCTATGGGATACCTCCCTTATCAGAAGCCTTTCTGAAATAGCGGTAGGTTCAGCTATTCCAGGCAGCAAGCACAGCATGTTGAAAGTTTCAGACAAGCCCATTTGAGGAACTGAATGTCTAGAGTGGTCAAAGGAAAATGGAGAGTGAAGGCAAGGAAGTGACAAGGTCAAGACCCTGCCCTATTTGTACCCCTATGTTAACCTCTGATGTATCCATATGAGAAATTTTGTGAGGATTAAATAAGAACATGAAATTAGTATCCAATAAATGCTAACTGATTCAGTTGCCTCTGTCCTACCATAATGAGGGCGGTATTCTATATTTTTCCCTAAAGCTAGTCTCCACTTAAGACCTCTCATCTTCTCAGAGACTAAGCAAAAATTATATCCTACCCCATCTTTTTTGTTGTTTGCCTTTTGTTTTTGTTTTGTTTTTACAGAGAGAGAGAGGGATAGATAGGGACAGACAGATGGGAATGGAGAGAGATGAGAAACATCAATCATTAGTTTTTCGTTGCAACACCTTAGTTCATTGATTGCTTTCCTATATGTGCCTTGACCACGGGGCTACAGCAGACCGAGTAACCCCTTGCTCGAGCCAGCGACCTTGGGTCCAAGCTGGTGAGCTTTGCTCAAACCAGATGAGCCCATGTTCAAGCTGGCAACCTCAGGTTCTCAAACCTGGGTCTTCCGCATCCCAGTCCAACGCTCTATCCACTGCGCCACCACCTGGTCAGACAACCTACACCATCTTTTAAAGTCAGCATTTCCCATACACCTCCCTCTTTGCCATCGAAGTGTAAGCATGTCCTGGACTCTGTTGTAAAGGGCTGGCAGGTGGTGCCATCTGCCCTCCTGTGGGGCACACACTCAGTTGCTCTCCCCCTTCACAGTTAAGCTTAAAGAAGTACACTGTACTTGTCTTTGCTGCTACTTCATCTGCTTTCATGCCTCGGCCCACTGTGTTTCTGATCCACCATCATTACATGAACTAAGTCACCAGTAATCCTTGTTGCTAAATCCAGTGGATTCAGGGTTTTTTTTAACTGACACTGCTCCCAGCAATAGATTCTCTTTTTTTTCTTAGTTTTTCTGTGGTTTATTCTACAGAATTGGCTTTTTGCTACACACTCTTAAGACAGTCTACTGCCTAGCTTCCATGACCTTATCTATCTTTTTATATGTAACTTTGCTCATTTCTTAAATGTTGGTATTCTCCTTCTTTAAAAGTTAAGTTACCGTCCTTTTCTCATTATCTTTGTGTTCCTCATTTACTCTTAACCACTGTCATAGATTCAGGTTCCAGATTTTTCTCAGGACTCTCAAATCTATATTGTTAATGTAGAACAGAAATCAGCAAACTTTTTTTTAAAAGGCCAGCTAAGCTTGTGGACTGTAGTATCTGTCACATGTCACAACTCTGCTGTTCTAGCTGAAAGCAACCATAGACAATATATGACAAGGTTGTGTCCCGATAATATTTCTTATGGGCCCCAGCCATCCATAGTTTTGAATTCTGATCTGTATCTCAGTAATGGACACTGTTCATATATCTAATTGCCATTTAAATATCTCTAAGATGTCAAACCATCAGCTTCAGCTTGCATCCAAAATTGAACTCTCTTACAACCCAGCATCTCTCAAAAAAAATACTCTGCTCTGAGACCAGAGACTTAGTCACCTCATTAATCTGTGTTATATATACTGTCTGTCTGCTTATTGGCAAATGCTATTAAACTATTAACATTTTGAGGCAGGAAGGGAACCATGGATACAACATCCTTCATTTTTGGGGGGAGCACAGACATCAAGATACGGGGTACCTACTGTGTTTGTGAATATGATGTGATTTGGTTTTTATTTTTTATAGAAAGAGTCAGAGAGGGGCAGATAGGGACAGACAGACGGGAATGGAGAGAGATGAGAAGCATCAATTCTTCATTATAGCCACTTTAGTTGTTCATTGATTGTTTTCTCATTTGTGCCTTGACCAGGGGGCTATGGCAGAGCGAGTGACCCCTTGCTCAAGCCAGCGACCATGGGGTCCTGTCTATGATCCCACGCTCAAACCAGCAACCCCATGCTCAAGCAGGATGAGCCTGCGCTCAAGCCTGCGACCTCAAGGTTTTGAACCTGGGTCCTCTGCGTCTCTGTCTGACACTCTATCCTCTGTGCCACTGCCTGGTCAGGCAATATATGTTGTGATTTGTTATTTCTGGTGAGAGGAGAGAAGGGTTTGCAGAAGGGACAGTAAGGAAGAAGAGGAAGCAGTGCTACAATTTTCAGTGTTGGAGTTAGCTAAACTGGTACTGTCCAGTAGAACTCTGGTGGAAATGCTCTGTGTCTGCATTGTCAGTATGGCAGCCATCAGCCACGCATGACTGTTGACTACTTGGAATATGGCCGTGTATCTAAAGAACTAACTTGAAATTTTATTTGAATACTTATATTTGATTGGTGGCTACTGTTTTGAATGGTTTAGATATAACAATAGTTCAGATTAATTTTCTAGCTTTTAAGAAATGTTTTTATTAGGGGTCCACTAATCAAATAATCATTTGATTTCTAGATTCTTTCAGAGTGCGTATAATTTCACTTTTCTCCAGAATGTTTTCTCACCTTGTTCGAGCTTAAGATTTCAGTTCTTTTTTTTTTTTTTTTAATATCATTTATTTATTTATTTATTTATTTATTTATTTATTTATTTCAGAGAGAGAGAGGGATAGACAGGGACAGGCAGGAACGGAGAGAGATGAGAAGCATCAGTCATTAGTTTTTCATTGAGCGTTGCAACACCTTAGTTGTTCATTGATTGCTTTCTCATATGTGCCTTGACCGCGGGCCTTCAGCAGACCAAGTAACCCCTTGCTGGAGCCAGCAACCTTGGGTTCAAGCTGGTGAGCTTTTGCTCAAACCAGATGAGCCTGCGCTCAAGCTGGCGACCTCAGGGTCTCGAACTCAGGTCCTCTGCATCCCAGTCCGACGCTCTATCCACTGCGCCACCGCCTGGTCAGACAAGATTTCAGTTCTTGAATGAAAAAACCAACATATTTAAAGGTTGAAAACAGGCCCTGGCCGGTTGGCTCAGCGGTAGAGCGTCGGCCTAGCGTGCAGAGGACCCGGGTTCGATTCCCGGCCAGGGCACATAGGAGAAGCGCCCATTTGCTTCTCCACCCCTCCGCCGCGCCTTCCTCTCTGTCTCTCTCTTCCCCTCCCGCAGCCAAGGCTCCATTGGAGCAAAGATGGCCCGGGCGCTGGGGATGGCTCTGTGGCCTCTGCCCCAGGCGCTAGAGTGGCTCTGGTCGCAACATGGCGATGCCCAGGATGGGCAGAGCATCGCCCCCTGGTGGGCAGAGCGTCGCCCCCTGGTGGGCGTGCCGGGTGGATCCCGGTCGGGAGCATGCAGGAGTCTGTCTGACTGTCTCTCCCTGTTTCCAGCTTCAGAAAAATGCAAAAAAATAAAAAATAAAAAATAAAGGTTGAAAACATTTTCATTTTTCTACTTGGAACTAAGGATATTATTCTCCATTTGAGGGAATGCAGGGAAGATTCCTCCTTTTATCATACCCATATTTGGTGTATTTAGCTCACAAACCCTTATTGGTTGAAGAGAGTTCTTAACTTGAATAACAGGATATCTTGGCTATTAGTATCATGAAGCAGAATTTATAATCAGCTCTTCTAAACCATGGATGTCTCTTTGTAAGTGTCTTATTTCCCTTGCAGCCTTGTTTTGAAAGAAGAAGCATCTGATTACCTTGAATTGGATACAATTAAAAATCTCGTCAAAAAGTACTCACAGTTCATAAACTTTCCTATTTATGTATGGAGCAGCAAGGTAAATCTATATTGCAAAAATTTATATGTGTTACCTTGGCACATAATATTTAAGGAAACTTAAATGTGGTTTTTTCCAGTTCAGGATACTTGGGGTTTTCTTACAGAAGACCTACTTTGTTAAGCTATCATTTTTGTTCCATATTCGGTAGATGAAATCTGAATCATTAAAGGCATGAGTTTAACCATAATTCAACTTTCTGCTTCAACAGACTGAAACTGTTGAGGAACCCATAGAAGAAGAAGAAACGGCAAAAGAAGAAAAAGAAGAATCTGATGATGAGGCTGCAGTAGAAGAAGAAGAAGAAGAAAAGAAACCAAAAACTAAAAAAGTAAGTCTAGTTTATGCCCCTACTTAAAGAGTTGTTCAGGCTATGTTAGAGAAAACATGAAAACCTAAGTATGCACTGATTTGAGGCAAGCTCCAATTCTTAAAGGTTGTTGTTTTCCAAATGGTAAGTCCATCTTTTAAAAATGAGGACTCTGTATGTTTCTCCTCTTCAGCAAAGTTATATCAAACACAACTCGTTTTTATGCAATTCTGACTTACATATATTGCTTAGGACTGGTAGCTTATAGTACGTTTTGAATCTTATCTTTAAAAAGCATTGTGCACCTTCTGTCATGTAAGTATTAACTATAGAAGTAGCTCTGACTTGCTTAGGAAGCAGAGTTGGTAGAAGCTGTTATGGTTATGGATTTTGAGAAATACTTATTTTAAAATGTTGGATTTCGATGTCATGAAATATATAACATCATTTTAACCTCAAAATATATTTTTAAGAAATAACATTTTAGCTAAAAATAATGAAAAAATTGACTTTTTATCCATTATAATGATAACCATTTGCTTTTTTTGTATTAAATATCAATTTTAAGTCAGTCTTAAATGTTGAGAAACACTTTTTATTTTATATATACCGGTATACTGCTCACAAAAATTAGGAGATATTTCAAAATGAATATGAAGCGATAAAACATCCCCTAATTTTTGTGAGCAGTGTAGTTGCCAGTTACCATACTAGATTAGAGGTTCCTCCCATGTTCTCTTTTGAATGGTCATAAAGCTATGGTTTCCACTAGTGCAGAGAGACTTATGAAATATTGTTAACTTCAGGTTGAAAAAACTGTGTGGGATTGGGAACTTATGAATGATATCAAACCAATATGGCAGAGACCATCAAAAGAAGTTGAAGATGATGAATATAAAGCTTTCTACAAATCATTTTCAAAGGTAAATATTATATAGAATGAGATAATAAAAAAATACTAAATTTCAAAATAAATTTAAAACAATTTATTGTTTTAAACAGTTGCTTCATTTTTTAATCCCATGTATTTTATATTTTGCATTAAAACAGTGATTCTGAGCAGAAAGCTGTAGGCTTCACCAGATGGCTAAGGGGTCTGTGTTACAGCAATATTACCTACATGGAGACATGTTTGTTTCCGCTGTACAGCCCATGAAACAAAGTTGTGCTGCATGGCTTTCAATGTAGTCTTTAAAGAGCTTGTTTACAAGAACATCAAATAGTTACTGTGAGGTACACCTAGGTAGGAGTAATTACTAACTCTGCTTTTTACTGTTCCTTCTTGTAACTCTTAAGAATCCAAAACTAGCAAAGATTAAGATTATTTCAAGTTAATGTTTCCCAAACCTCATTTTGTACAAAACAGAATTGTTTAATGGACTTCGCATAACTAGATAAAATTTAGTATGTTGTGATTAAATTTGTTCTTTTTTAAAAAAACTTTATTTTATTGAGTTTAGAGAGAGAGGAAGGGGAGAGACAGAAACATTGATGTCTGTATGTTCCCTGACCGGGTATTGAAACCACAACCTTTGCATATCAGCACAGTGCTCTAGGCTAACCAACCAAGCTATCCAGCAAGGGCTATGATTGTATTTGTCCTTTGCTCTTTATTCCAGCTGTTGATTTATTACTTAATCTTTGTTTTCCCTATGTTAACATCTAACCATTCTTTAAACTTTACTTTGATTCTCTAAAGTCCTAGTTTATATAAAGATACTTTGACTGAGGGCAGTTATATTAGAAATATAATGTGAGCCACATAATATCTTAAATGCTTTTAGAAGTCACATTTTTTAAAAAAGATAAAACAGGTGAATTTAATTGTTAATATATTTTATTAACCCAACATACCCAAAATAGTATTATTTCAACACATAATCTATATAAAAAAATCATAATTTACTTTTTGGGGTGTTTTTGTACGATATCTTCAAAGTCTGGCTGTGTGTTTTAAACCTAACATCACATCTCAGTTCATACGAGCCACATGTGGGTACAGTAATGGACAATGTGATCTAGGAAATTTCCATCTTTATTCTTTTGTGCCTGTTTACATACCTCTATATCTACTGCCATAATCCAGATTACATGAGAGAAATCTGTTCCTGAGAAGTTTTCATGGTTGACCAGTACACTCATGAAGTGTTACGTGTGACTTTATCATTTAGGCACGATAGTAGTTTTCCCATGATGTTCTCACACATATGGAACCTAGATTCATCCATCCTTCCCAAGTGTGGAGTATCCTTATTGACAGTCACCATCAAAACAACCATGTCTAGCCCTGGCCGGTTGGCTCAGTGGTAGAGCGTTGGCATGGCGTGCAGGAGTCCCGGGTTCGATTCCTGGCCAGGGCACACAGGAGAAGCGCCCATCTGCTTCTCCACCCCTCCCCCTCTCCTTCCTCTCTGTCTCTCTCTTCCCCTCCCGCAGCCAAGGCTCCTTTGGAGCAAAGTTGGCCCGGGCACTGAGGATGGCTCCTTGGCCTCTGCCTCAGGTGCTAGAATGGCTCTGGTTGCAACAGAGCAACGCCCCCTGGTGGGCATGCCGGGTGGATCCCAGTCGGGCACATGTGGGAGTCTGTCTGCCTCCCCGTTTCCAACTTCAGAAAAATACAAAAAAAGCAAAAAACATGTCTAGCCAGTTAAAATTGCAATCTTTTTTTTTTTTTTTAATTTTATTCATTTTAGAGAGGAGAGGGAGAGACAGAGAGGAGAGACAGAGAGAGAGAAGTAGGGGAGGAGCTGGAAGCATCAACTCCCATATGTGCCTTGACCAGGCAAGCCCAGGGTTTCGAACCTAAAATTGCAATCTTAATTGTTTCTTCTTCCCTCCAGGCCCTCTGCCTTTTATTAGTTAAATGTTAAATGGAACTAACTGTACTGTGTAATAAATAGTTTAGCCTTTTGTACTGCCTTTTTTGGTGCCTGTTGAGTAACTCAGTACCAACTCTATAGGAAAGTGATGACCCCATGGCTTATATCCACTTTACTGCTGAAGGGGAAGTTACCTTCAAGTCAATTTTATTTGTACCCACATCTGCACCACGTGGTCTGTTTGATGAATATGGATCTAAGAAGAGCGATTACATTAAGGTGAGTTTTTTAAGTAAACAATTTAAAATTTGAAAGGTACAGTTTCCAGAAAGTGACCGTTTTCTGTCTTTGCTCAGTTGTACGTGCGCCGAGTGTTCATCACAGATGACTTCCATGACATGATGCCCAAGTACCTGAATTTCGTCAAGGGTGTTGTAAGTGTCTGAAGATTGGGAGGAGGGAGGGTTAGAGTGGGGGCTAATCGGTTTGGTTTGGTTTGTGTGGGGTTTTTTCCAGAGTTCTGTTGCTCACTGACCTTTCTTTTGCCATATGTAGGTGGACTCAGATGATCTCCCCTTGAATGTTTCCCGTGAGACTCTTCAGCAACATAAATTGCTGAAGGTGAGTGTCTCTGAGGAGAGACCGGCTGCTTTGCTCTTTGATTGGACCACAGAGGACAGTTTGCATTAGTAGAGTCACCAGATTTTGAGACTAGTCTTTGGCTGTTCAAATACATTTAATTTCACTCTGGATTTCTGAAATCTTGAAATTCTGATTACATCATCCCAAAAAATTTTCAAAATATTGAAGAGTCAAAATAGTTATATAGTGAACACATGTACATACAATACACACATACTTCCTAGTCTAAAGTTAGTATGTAAACATTAAAGCAATCTTGTGACTGTTTCCACTGGACCACTTAAGTTTTACTCAGTCCACCATCAGGGTGTTCATCATTCCCTGCCCCTTGATAAATAGTGATGACAGTGCCTTGTCTTTGTATCTTTCACCACGACTTACCTGCTACCTTACAGCTTGTAGGTTCTCGAGTTTGAGCTGAGGTTCTCTAATCAGTCATTCTTTCATTTTGTTTAGGTAATTAGAAAGAAGCTTGTCCGTAAGACTCTGGACATGATCAAAAAGATTGCTGATGAGAAATACAATGATACTTTTTGGAAAGAATTTGGTACCAACATCAAGCTTGGTGTGATTGAAGACCATTCAAATCGCACACGTCTTGCTAAACTTCTTAGATTCCAGACTTCTCATCATCCAAGTGACATTACTAGTCTAGACCAGTATGTGGAAAGAATGAAGGAGAAACAGGACAAAATCTACTTCATGGCTGGGTCCAACAGAAAAGAGGTGAGATGAACTTCAACTGTCAGGGATTGTGGTTTGTAGCTACAAAGTGGCTCTTGAGAACAAAAAGAACTTCATTGTAGTTTTGAACATACAGTTATGAGGCCTGGACAGTCACTTATATTTTGTAAACCTCTTTATTCTCCATCTGTAAATGAGGTTGTTACTATTATTTAAACATAGTTACTGAATGAATAAATAAATACATCACGGCTAGACTTGGAAAACTTCCATTCCCTTTACTTTGTAGGCGGAATCTTCTCCATTTGTTGAGCGACTTCTGAAAAAGGGCTATGAAGTGATTTATCTCACAGAACCTGTGGACGAATACTGCATTCAGGCTCTTCCTGAATTTGACGGGAAGAGGTTCCAGAATGTTGCCAAGGAAGGAGTCAAGTTTGATGAAAGTGAGAAAACTAAGGAGAATCGTGAAGCAATAGAGAAAGAATTTGAGCCTCTGCTCAATTGGATGAAAGATAAAGCCCTCAAGGACAAGGTATTTTGGAAATTAGAAAGTGAAAATTTTAGTGTCTGTATTTCTTTTTGTTTTATCAAATTAAACTTTGCAACTGGTTACTTTGTAACCATTAAAACTTACAAGACAACATTTACTATTATAATTAAATTATTGGGAGGACAAGCTTAAAATGTAGGAACTACAAAGATTACAAGGATTATGCTGATTATTCTATATGTAGGTGCTGAGGGTTTTTTCCTTTACAATTGAAGGTTTTCTGTAGTTTAATATTGCTCTTATAATAAGTTTTTACACATTAAGTTTTAAATTTCATATAACAAGTTGGTGTTTAAGTATTTCTGTCTGAAGAATTCAGATTATTAAATGACAGTATCTTCTATGATCTGAATGAGAGTTACTTTAATGGCCTACCTCTATGTTTATAAGTTTAAGTGATAAATCTGTGAAGAGTTGAAATGCAGTTATTGAATGGCCTTAACTATTGATATTTACATGTCTCTAACTTTGATTTCTCATCCTAAGATTGAAAAGGCTGTGGTTTCTCAGCGCCTGACAGAATCTCCATGTGCTCTCGTAGCCAGCCAGTATGGGTGGTCTGGCAACATGGAGAGAATCATGAAAGCTCAAGCATACCAAACAGGCAAGGACATCTCTACAAAGTAAGTGTTCTTGGGAAAGTCCCTGCCAGGGTCTTGGCTTTTGTCTATCCTTCCTTGAGTCTAGAGGCTGACATTAAGAACTGATGTGTTTTACCTGATCAGACGGTGGCACAGTGGATAGAGCGTCAGACTGGGATGTGGAGGACCCAGGTTCGACCCCGAGGTCGCCAGATTGAGCCCAAGGTCACTGGCTCGCGCATAGGGTCACTCAGTCTGCTGTAGCCCCCCCCCCCCCAAGGCACATACGAGCAATCAATCAATCAATGAACAACTAAGTAGCCGCAATGAAGAATTGATGTTTCTCATCTCTCTCACTTCCTGTCTGTCTGTCCCTATCTGTCCTTCTCTCTGACTCTGTCTCTCCCACAAGAAAAAGAAAAGGACTAATATGTTTTAAGTGTCACAATATATTAGGTAGACAACAAGATTATAAAGGGGTTCTTTATATATTGATAAAGATCTTGGACTCATGATTTATAGTATTTTATTAACAAATGCAAATTTTCTTAATCTGCTACACAAATTGTCTTTACTTTTTCATTAGACAATTTGCTTAGCAGTGAAGTCAATGACAATTGTACTTCTCAAATGAGTTAAATCTTGTTTTTAGCCACCAAACCCCTCCCCCAAATAGTATGCTCCATAGAATTAAAGGTGAAATATGACCCATGAGTTAATAAGTATTTGAACTCAAAGTCCAAATACTGGAGGAAAGTGGGTCTTTGGTACCTTCTATTTTTAAGAAATATTTCCAGTTTGTTTTATTGTCATATCAGTGGCCTTAAAAATTACTTTCTTCCTGCTTTTATTCTTTTTTCTTCCACTAGAATAACATATTTGCTACCTAGTTGTCATACTCTTTTTCCCAAGGCCTAGCTTAAGGATTCTTTTCACAAATGTATTTATGAAAATAAATGTGGACATTACTTACACACACATATACACTTCATAATTAGGATGATTAACCGATATGCGTTTATATAATAAAATGTTAATGTGCTATCTTGCTTATATTTTTGTCTCCTAACTAGATTATAAACTTCAAGTGGAGAACAGGTTTCTGCTTATCCATTGCAACACTATAGTACTCGTTTAATAAATGTCCATTTGTTTCCGTCATTCATTATAAGAAGTTACCTTTCATTCAACAGACATTTGAGCATCTACTAGGTTTACACATTGATGGTCTAAAGTAGACATTACTGCTATCTTTGTGACATTCATTCTAGTCAGGGTGACAAATCAAGTCATCTTCTAAGCCCAGCACACACAGATCATGGGTATATACCAAGATGGGGACATATGTTGTTCTCCCTGTCATCAGCATGCAGCTGTAGGAGAGAGAACAGTCATAGCTGATGATAAAATGCTAAAGGTTATGAAAGTATGTTTAGAATTGAGAACTGAGTTTAGATAAAAGAAGCAATTAGTTTTTCTTGGAACCATATTGGTGAAGTCATCATGGAGAAGGTGCTATTTGAGCAACACCCAGAGGCTGCCTAGATGACTTCAGAACTTTGAGAGACAGCAGGAATTAAAGTCGTGAAAATAAATTATGTGGGGATGAACAAGACATTAAATCATTTCATCCACTTGCCTAACCTGTGGTGGCACAGTGGGATAAAGCGTCGACCTGGAACACTGAGGTCGCCGGTTCGAAACCTTGGGCTTGCCTGGTCAAGGCACATATGGGAGTTGATGCTTCCTGCTCCTCCCCTTCTCTCTTTCTCTGTCTCCTCTCTCTCTAAAAAATCAATAAATAAAATACTAAAAATATATATATATATATTATATATATATATATAAATCATTTCATCCACTCAACAAACTATCCTAGTGCTTGGGATTCATTAGTAAATAAAGTAATTCTCTTTATGTAACTCTCGTCTAACCATGCCCTTTAAAAGGCAAGGCATGATGTAGCACTGTAAGTACATTATGAAAGTTAGCAATAGAAAAAAGGAAATGTAGCCTGACCCGGCGGTGGCACAGTGGATAGAGTGTCGGACCGGGACACGGAGTACCCAGGTTCAAAACCCCGAAGTCACCTGCTTGAGCTTGTGCTTGAGCCCAAAGTCGCTGGCTTAAGTAAGGTATCACTGGCTCAGCTGCAGCCCCCCCCAGTCAAGGCACGTATGAGAAAGCAATCAATGAATGAATAAGGTGCCACAACAAAGAACTGATGCTTCTCATCTCTCTCCCTTCCTGTCTGTCCCTATCTGTCCTCTGACACAAAAAGAAAATATATATGGACCCTGAAATGTGATATTTGTTGATGTTCATTTTTATCCCTTAACAGTTATTATGCCAGCCAGAAGAAAACATTTGAAATCAATCCTAGACATCCGCTTATCAAAGACATGCTTCGACGAGTTAAGGTGAGTAATATTACAGCCATGCATACTCCTTCATCTTGAATACTTTGTACCTTTTAATCAAGTGTGATTTCTTCTGTTTCAGGAAGATGAAGATGACAAAACAGTTTCAGATCTTGCTGTGGTTTTGTTTGAAACGGCAACACTGAGGTCAGGGTATCTTTTACCAGACACAAAAGCATATGGAGATAGAATAGAAAGAATGCTTCGCCTTAGTTTAAACATTGACCCTGATGCAAAGGTTTGTATTCCCAACCTTCCCACGTAGGCTTAATTTTTTTGTTCTTCATTTAAGATAGGTTTCCCATGATTAAGTGATGTAGCTCTGAGAAGTTGGACTAATTTCTACTTTTTAGAAATTACTAAATGTTTGACTCCCCAGTGTCATGCACTGTGCTAGAAATTAAACAAATTCTTTTACATTTTTGGTTGGGGGTTTTTTGGGTCTAACCTGCCTGTTATCTTAGACTATTAACTCTGATTCGAGGATTATGAAATTATGATAGTATACATTTAAATGGGCAAGGTGAAAATAGATCCATTAATGGGCTCATAAATGTTACCCTTAGGTCGAAGAAGAACCCGAAGAAGAACCTGAAGAAACAACAGACGACACCACAGAAGATACAGAACAAGACGAAGACGAAGAAATGGATGCCAGCACAGATGAAGAGGAACAAGAAACAGCAGAGGTATAAAACAGATCGGGAGTGGGCCTTGCGTTCTTACTTCTGGCAAAGTCAGGACTGCAGAGAGGTCAGGCTTACAGAAACCTAGACCTGAATAAGTGTCTCATCTCAAAATCAAAAGCTGGAGCAAATCACTGTTTTTCTTTAAAGTGTATATTTTGATCTCCCAACTTTTCTTTTAGTCATCCATTCCTGAGAAGTTTTTGAACAGATTTTCCTTAGCCCACAGTGCTTCTAGACTCTGCCATTTGCTCTGCCTTACTATATAGTAATGTTAGGGTGTGTTTTAAGTTTTTGGTTGTTTGTATTCAGGGGCCATTGATCTTAGTGGGCTCTAATTATCTAAAATTTTCTGCAAAGTAGCAAGGTGAGGTTTTAGTCTACAGCTGAAATAATGGAAATAGATGTAGCCTATTGTGTTTTTTCCGTATAAACCTGGGAGCTAAGGGTTTTATTTCCACTAGCTTTTAATATCTTCTGATTTTTGTTTTCACAGAAATCTACAGCTGAGAAAGATGAATTGTAAATTGCACTCTCACCATTTGGATCCTGTATGGAGAAGGAATGTGAAATCTAAGTCATTTCTTTTGGGAGAGACTTGTGGATGCTTCCCCCAGCTCCCCTTCCCCCTGCACTGTAAATTGTTGACATCGTGG
This sequence comes from Saccopteryx bilineata, assembly GCF_036850765.1. Classification (NCBI taxonomy): domain Eukaryota; kingdom Metazoa; phylum Chordata; class Mammalia; order Chiroptera; family Emballonuridae; genus Saccopteryx; species Saccopteryx bilineata. Next base: position 105,339,284 of record NC_089490.1, read on the forward strand.
GTCACAGGAAGAAGAGGGTTTTTTAGTTGAATTTTTTTTTTAACATTCCTCATGAATGTAAATTTGTACTATTTAACTGACTATTGGTGTAAAATCTTGTCATGTGTATAAAAATAAAAAAGATCCCAAATATTTGTGTCTTGCCTTTTTCTTTAATTCAAAGAAGTATGTTAAGTCAATATAGAGGAAAGATAATTCTCCTTACAGAAGAATTCCAAATATATATGTAGATGTTCCACTTTCCAGGAAGTAGAACTTAATCTTTTGAGTGTGGGCCCGACTCAGTGACTGTCTTCTAAAGAATCAAGTTGGAAAGGTGAAAATAGTGATTTCATAGCAGAGAAACCTGGCAGACAGTACCTTAACTAAGTGATCAAGGTTAGTATCAATAGTGATGTCCTATGCCCTCTTACATGATGTGATAAGGGCATTTCACCTCCTATTCCCCCAAATCCATAGTCTTTACCATATGAGAAAAATATCAGACAAACCTAGAATATGTGAACAGTACTCTTCAAAAGTTTCAATGCCAAAACCAAGGGAAGTCACAAATTTAAGGAGACTGGACAACTAACTGAAATGCAGTGCCCTGCATTAAAAGTCCCAATAAAGGCTGAGCTAGAGTTAATTTGTTCCTTAGCTTTGACATGTAATATGTAATAAGGTAATTTATGATGATAGTGTTCACAGGAATGGGGAAAGTTCTACAGGAACTGTACTAATTTCTCTATAAATCTAAACATCCCAAAATAAAGCAATCTAAAAAATCCCCCGTAATCCTACCACCAAGATATCTATACATATTAAGATACTCATTGAGCTATCAATTTCTTTTGAAGTGACCGGTCCGCAGAGAAAGAACAAATAACTTACATTATTTGTTTTATTTATATTAAGTCTGAACGATGTTTTATTTTTTAAAAATGACCAGATTCCCTCTGTTACATCTGTCAAAGACTCACTCTTGACTTGGTCACGTGATACATTTATCCGTCCCACCCTAAAGGCCAGCCTGTGAAAATATTTTCTGACATTAAACCAGTCCATGGCCCAAAAAAGGTTGGGGACCACTGATTTATGGGATAGTTCTCTAATTTCACTAGTTATATAACCATTCAAAATGGTAGTCTTTTTTTTTTTTAACCAGCCAAGAAGAGAAAATATCAGTTGCATATTCAAATATGAGTATGTTAAAAAACTCAAATCTAATTTTATGTACTAGGAAGTTTTGTTAGGGATATCACAACTTTCCTGATAATCTAGGATGACTTTCTGGAATTGTTCTGTTCATTGCATGCTTCCTACCATTCCCTCTCCCTCAAGCTGTTTTTCCAGGTTTCATCTGCAATAATTTTGAAATTTCCAACTAATTACTACTTAAATGTATTTATTTTTAAAATCTGCAGCTGCTTTTCCCTTATAAGAAATAAAATGGGAGCTCAGCCAAAGAAACATGCCATAATGAAGGTATAAGATTATTTTCATAAGTGTTTGTTATTTATAGTTGCATTTCCCATTTTTTACCACAATAAATTACCAGTTTAATGAAAATTGCTACTACATAAGTTAAAGCCTTGGGTTGCATTAAGTAGTGACATCTGAAACGTGTTTCTCGGAATCTTCAAATTACAAATTCTGAATTTCCACTGTTTCCAGCAGGAAGCATAAAAAGCACCCACTCCTCCTCAGTTTTTGGTTAAAAAAAGGCAGTATGAAATACTTTGCACAGTAACTATAAATTACCAAATAGGTTGCAACTGGTCTGTCTTGCCCCCCCACACACACACACACACAGTTTTTAAGGAATAATCGAATACTACTTAGTTTGGGGGTTGTATATGTCATATTGGGTTCGCTGGGAAGCACTGAGATGGAGTTTAGTATACAGGATGTTTATTAAGGAGTGCTCTTAGATAACACTTGTGGAAGACAGGACATGGGATTGAGCAGAGGGAGAAGCTGAGCTGCAATGCAGGTCCAAAGACAGACTTGGTCAATGCCGTGGGGAGTTGTGGAGCTAAAGCAGCCCCTCAGAGTTGATCACCCGCTCTGTGCTGTGCTGAAATGATGGCCTACCACATCAGTCATCAGATACAGGCCCCTCCAAGAGGTGTGGCTTTGAGTAAGGCCACCTGAGGTAGTCTGTGCAGGAGGTAACCACTGAAGGCGGCTCACGGATGGCTTCCAGCATCTGGGCCACAAGCCTTTTCTTGGGAAATCTGGATGACATTCCTAAGCCCAACACAATGTATATTTTTCACAACAGAGGTCAACTTCAAAGAAAAAAGAATTGGCAATTATTGAAATAATGCTATTTCTTAGGTAAACTATTTTAATACTATAAAATTAGTTTTCACCTTCAAGAAGCCATTGTCTTCTAGGAAAATCAGGTTCAAATCATGACTCTTCCTCAATAGCCAGACCAATCTCTCTGTACCTATAAAGAAAGGTAGGTATGGGCCAGAGGGAGTGTTTTTTTGTTGTTGTTGTTTTTACAGAGACAGAGAGAGAGTCAGAGAGAGGGATAGATAGGGACAGACAGGAACGGAGAGATGAGAAGCATCATTAGTTTTTCATTGCAACACCTTAGTTGTTCATTGATTGCTTTCTCATATGTGCCTTGACTGCGGGCCTTCAGCAGACCAAGTAACCCCTTGCTCAAGCCAGCAACCTTGGGTTAAAGCTGGTGAACTTTTGCTCAAACCAGATGAGCCCACGCTCAAGCTGGCGACCTCAGGTTCTCAAACCTGGGTCCTCTGCATCCCAGTCCAACACTCTATCCACTGCGCCACTGCCTGGTCAGGCCAGGGGGAGTGCTTTTAAAGTATGGTCCACTGCATTCATCCACAGCATAATGATCCTCCCCTTGTGCACAAGCTGGCCCATGGGGCCAGAACGCTCTTCACGCAAAGGGTGAGCAATGCCCTCATACTTCATTCTGGAGAGCAATGAGCTCCTCACTGGTATCTACAATATGCATCATCAAAGTGCACTAATTTGGTGTTTATATACTGAGGTTTGTGGAGAACTAGCATTTGACAATGTTAATCTAGCAATGAGAAAAACTCAACCTAGCAAATTCAATTGCTGAAACAAATTCAGAGTCTAAAAAACAATTTTATTTTTGATTTATACTAAATCAAGTATGCTTCCTGAAATTTCTGGAATTCCAATTTGAGGAAGTTAGGCACCTAGATTAGAATTACTGAATTAGTGTTTAGGAACCCATTTTTTTTTCTTTTTTCTTTTTTTATTAATAATAATGGGGTGACATTAATCAATCAGGGTACATGGGTTTAGAGAAAACATCTCCAGGTTATTTTGACATTTGATTATGTTGCATACCCATCACCCAAAGTCATATAGTCTTCTGTCACCTTCCATCTGGTTTTCTTTGTGCCCCTCCTCTCCCCCTACCCCTCTCTTTCCCTCCCCACCCCCGGTAACCACCACACTCCTGTCCATGTCCCTCAGTCTCATTTTTATGTCCCACCTATGTATGGAATCATATAGTTCTTAGTTTTTTCTGATTTACTTATTTCACTCAGTATAATGTTATCAGGGTAGGAACCCATTTTTTTAATACCTTTAATTTTAAAAAGTCAAACTCCCAGTCTGATATAAATGGCAGCTGTGGCAAGCTTCAGCATTTGCAAAGTGCACATATTTTTAAAGAAAAAAGTATTCAATTAATCATAGCTATGAAACTTGATCCAGAGAAGGTACATCTCATAGACAAGGTCATAGTAAATAAAACAGCAAACAGTAAGCATTCTCAACTAAAAACTTTTCTATCTCAGAATCCCAGCCCTTTTCCTAGGGTGGGCTCCTGCTCACCTGTCATTGACAATTGTTGATCCTCTTTTGTGCTGGAAGCATGTGATAATGTGACATGGCAACAGAAAAGAGTGAACTTGTATATAAGGCTGACAATAAGCCATTCTGTTTAGTTGCTTTATACTATTAAACTGAAAAAGGGTATTGCCTGACCAGGCAGTGGCACAGTGGATAGAGCGCCGGACTGGGATGCTGAAGACCCAGGTTCGAGACTCCGAGGTCGCCAGCTTGAGCGCGAGCTCATCTGGTTTGAGCAAAAAGCCCACCAGCTTGAACCCAAGGTTGCTGGCTCCAGCAAGGGGTTACTCAGTCTGCTGAAGGCCCATGGTCAAGGCACATATAAGAGAGCAATCAATAAACAACTAAGGTGTTGCAACGTGCAATGAAAAACTAAGGATTGATGCTTCTCATCTCTCTCTGTTCCTGTCTATCCCTCTCTCTGACTCACTGTCTCTGTAAAAAAAAATAAATTAATTTAAAAAAAAGGGTATTTAATATGAAGAGTAAAACAAAAGTGATTTGCGTGCATCTAGGGATTTAATATTTAAGATTTCAACATTGACCCCTGAAGAACTATGTCATGTAGCATTTGCTAACTGACTAAGAAGTGAGCCTAGACATTATCTTTGAGAATGCAGAATTTTGAAAAACTTCTTTTGGAAAAATAGCCCTAAACAAAAAGCAAACTGCTCTATAAATTACCTTTGTTCTGTACTTAGATTCAAAAAAGAGTTGAAGTTAGTTTGCAAGGGCTGCCACAGCAAAATACCACAAACTGGGTGGCTTAAGGCAACAGAAATTGATTCTCTCAGTTCAGGAGGCCAGAAGTCTGAAATCCAGGTGTCAGTAGGGCCATGCTCTGAGACTCTGGGTAGAATCCTTCCTTGCCTCGTCCTAGCTTCTGGTGGGGGCCCTGAATCCTTAGTGTTCCCTGGCTTGTAGCTGCATCACTCCAATCTTTGCTTCTGTTGTCTCATGGCAGTCTCCCTGTGTCTGTCTTTCAGTAGCATTTACCTCTTGTTATAAACATTCACATTGGATTAGAGCCCACCCTAGTGACCTCATTTTAACTCAGTTACATTTGCAAAGAAGACCCCATTCCTAAATAAGGTCACATTCACCTGCACTGAGGGTTAGAACTGCAACATCTTTTCAAGCAGACACAATTCAATCCATAACACTGCTCATTTAAATTTTTCAGTTACCTTTAAATATACAATAGGCTTTATAAGAAAAATTAAATGCTGACATGGTTTCTCAAATTTGGAGGTAAAGAAATTGTGACAGTCCAAGTCACAACTGTTAGAATTTTATTATGTACACAATTCCAAAAGAACTTCACATTTTAAATATTTTCAACTAAATACAACTTAATTTATTAACCTAACAAATAGTACTTTTTAGAATTTTTATTGAATTTATTGGGCTAAATTGGTTAATAAAATTATATAGGTTTCAAATATACAACTCTATATGACATCCTCTGAATATTGTATTGTATGTTCACCAGCCCAAGTCAAGTCTCTTTCTGTCACCATTTATCCTCACTTTACCCTCTTCAACTCCCTTTCCCTCCAGTAATCATACTGTTGTCTGTGTCTATGTTTTTTTTGTTTTCTTTTGTTTTGTTTTGCTTAATCCCTTCACCTTTTTCACCCAGCCCAAACCACACCCCCACCCCTCTGACAGCTGTTAGTCTGTTTTCTGTATCTGTATGTTTCTACTTTATTTTGTTCATTAGATTCCACATGTAAGTAAAATCATATGGTATTTGTCTTTCTCTGACTGGTTATTACACTTAGCATAGTAATCTCCAGGTCCATTCCTGCTGTCACAAAAGGTAAGATTTCCTTCTTTTTCATGGTCGCATAGTGTTTCATTGTGTAAATGTACCACATCTTTTTTATCCACTCGTCCACTGGTGGGCACTTGGGCTGCTTCCAAATCTTGGCTATGGTAAATAACACTGCAATGAACATAGGGGTGTGTATATTTTCTAATTAGTGTTTCTGGTTTCTTTGGATATATTCCCAAAACTGAATTCACTGGGTCATAAAACAGTTCCATTTTTAATTTTTGTGGAAACTCCATACTGTTTCCACAGTGGCTGCACCAATCTGCATTGCCAACAACAGTACAGGAAGGTTCCCTTTTCTTCACATCCTCATCAACACTTGTTGGTTTATTGATGAGAGCCATTCTGACAGGTATGAATGAGGCTATATATATTTCATTGTGGTCTTAATTTGCATTTCTCTAATGATTAGTGACATTGAGCATCTTTTCATATGTCTATTGGCTATTTGTATGTCCTCTTTGGAGAAGTGTCTGCTCAGATCCTTAGCCCATTTTTTAATTGGATATTGTTTTTTGTTGTTAAGTTGTTTAAGTTATTTATAATTTTTGGATATTAACCCCTTATCAGATGTATCTTTGGTAAATATGTTCTCCCATTTAGTGGGTTGTCTTTTCATTTTGTTGGTTTCCTTTGCTGTGCAAAAAATTTTAGTTTTACAAATGTAGTCCCACTTGTTTATTTTTTCTTTTGTTTCCCTTGCCTGAGGAGATACAACAGAAAAATACATTGCTACAAGAAATGTCCAATATTTTACTGCCTGTTTTCTAGGATTTTTAGTTTTGAGACTTACATTTAAGTCCTTACCCCATTTTAGTTTATTCTTATGTGTGGTATCAGAAGGTGGTCTAATTTTTTTTGTATGTATTTGTCCATTTTTTCTAGCATTATTTATTAAATAAACTGTCTTTACCCCATTGTGTGTTCTTGCCTCCTTTGTTGACTACTAATTAACCATAAAGGCATGGATTTATTTCTGGACTCCCTATTCTGTTCCACTGATTTATACTTGTTTTTATGGTAGTACCATGCTGTTTTGATTACTATGGCTTTGTAGTATAGTCTGATATTAAGTAGTGTGATTCCTTCAACTTTGTTCTTCTTTCTCAAGATTGCTATTGCTATTTGTGGTTGTTTGTGATTCCATACAAATTTTTGAGTTATTTGTTCTAGTTCTGTTGAAATATGCCATTGGTATCTTGATAGTAATTCCACGGAATCTATAGATTGCTTTTGGTAGTATGAACATTTTCATGATGTTAATTCTTCTTATCTATGAACATGGTATATGCCTTCACTTATTTGTATCTTCTTCAATTTCTTTCTTCATTGTCTTATCATTTTCCAAGTACAGGTCTTTAATATTCTGGGTTAAATTTGTTCATAGGTTTTATTTATTTGTATGCAGTTGTCCCCTGGCCAGTTGGCTCAGTGGTAGAGCATGGGCCTGGCATGCAGGAGTCCCGGGTTTGATTCCCGGCCAGGGCACACAGGAGAAGCGCCCATCTGCTTCTCCACCCCTCCCCCTCTTCTTTCTCTCTGTCTCTCTCTTCCCCTCCCGCAGCCAAGGCTCCATTGGAACAAAGTTGGCCCGGGTGCTGGGGATGGCTCTATGGCATCTGCCTCAGGTGCTAGAATGGCTCTGATTGCAACACAGCAACACCCCAGATGGGCAGAGCATCGCCCCCTGGTGGGGATGCCAGGTGGATCCCAGTTGGGCACATGGGGGAGTCTGTGACTGCCTCCCCGTTTCCAACTTCAGAAAAAAAAATTTACTATTCGTATGCAGTTGTCAATAGGATTTTCTTAGTTTCCTGCTCTGATAATTCATTATAGGTATTTATGAATGCAACCAATTTCTGAATATTTATTTTGTATCCAGCTACTTTAATAAATTCATTTATCAGATCTAGTAGTTATTTGGTGGAATCTTTGGGGGTTTCCACATACAGTATCATGTCATCTGCAAATAATCAGTTTTACTTCTTCCTTTCCAATTTGAATACATTTTATTTCTTCTTCTTCTCTGATTTCTTTCCTTTTTTGGGGGGGGGGGTACTTTTCTGAAGTGAGAAGCAGGAAGGCAGAGAAACAGACTCCTGTGTGCACTTGGCCAGGACCCACCTGGCATGCCCACTAGGGAGTGATGCTCTGCCCACCTGGGGTGTTGCTCCATTGCAAGCGGAGCTGCTCTAGCTCCTGAGCAGAGGTCATGGAGCCATTGTCAGAGCTCAGGCTAACTTTGCTCCAATGGAGCCTTGGCTGAGGGAAGGGAAGAAAGAAATAGAGAAAAAGGAGAAGGGGAGGGGTGGAGAAGCAGATGGGCACTTCTCCTGTGTGCCCTGGCTAGGAATCAAACATGGGACTTCCACACACCAGGTCAACACTGCCACTGAGCCAGCCGGCCAGAGCCCTTCTTCTCTGATTTCTGTGGCTAAGATTTCCAGTACTATGTTGAATAAGACTGGAGAAAGAAAACATCCCTGTCTTGTTCCTAATCATAAGGGAAACTCTAAGTTTTTGCCCACTGAATATGATGTTGGCTGTGGGATTGTCATGTTCCCTCTATTAACACATTGCTGAGACTTCAGAATGGGAGCTGTTTTTTCATGACCAAATCTTGGTCTGTTTGGGCCTGATATTCTGCTGGCCTCACTCTGACAATTCCCTGAGACCCTTCCCTACCACAGAGGTCTGTGGGTACCTAGCAGGGCCCATTCTAGAGTCACACAACTCAGTTTGTTCCAGAGCTCGGCAGGGTGAGGCTGCCAGGAGTCAGGCGGGTGGGGCTGGTTTACTGTATGGGGGTAGCGTTGGTCAGGCTTGGGAGGAGGGGAGAGGTGTGGCCCCCATCTCAGAGCCACACAATTCATTCACTGACACTCTCAGAGTATGCCAGCACTTCTATATCCCTTCCCAGGCAATGGACTCCTCAGCAGGGTGGGGCTTTGCATTCTGCCAGACTAATGTGGTAAGAGGTGAGTGTTCTACCAAGAAAGATGTCATCTGTAGTGTGGAAGAGAGACTAGGCACAAGGATCCTTGCAGCTGTCCCTACAGCTCTCTCTCAGAGCCAAAATCCCCAGTCTGTCTTTGCATGACTCTAGTCCACTCTACTCTCCCTCTACCAGAGCCCGAGGTAAGTGGCTGCAAATGAGATTTTGTGCAACTGGCCTTTAAGAGGATGCCTGTGTCTCTAGTAGACTCCCCTCTCTACTGGTAGACAGATCCCCACTAATTTTCACTGCCAGATGTTATGTGAGTGCCTCTTCCTAGCTTTGGGACTCTGGGTGAGGGAGCCTGGCATGGGGTTGCCAACCCACACTCCTCAGGTGGAACCTTTGCAGCTGAGACATCCCTCTGGGATCTCAGCAGCTGCCCATGGGAGCAGAGCTAGCCCTTTTCACACTTCCATCCTTTCTACCAGGCTTGATGTGGCTTCGTCTGTAAATCCTTGGTTATAAGACTTCAGTTAGTTTTTGGTTGGTGATTCAGGTTGATTAGCCTATATTTTAGTTTTAATTCTAGTTTAGACCTGGGAGGAGGTAAGTGTAGTTTCTACATACTCCACCTTGGATCTCTCCAATACTACATTCTAATATTTAGAGAAATATTAACAGCACCATAAACACTCACTGCCAATGCCACTTTTATTTCAGTTAATATATAGTTCCCATTTGCTGTTATAGCCAAGCTTATACAAAGAAACAATCAAGAAATATAAAAGGAGGCCTGACCTGTGGTGGCACAGTAGATAAAGCATTGACCTCTTAGAACGCTAAGGTCACTGGTTTGAAGCCCTAGGCTTGCCTAGTCGAGGCACATATAGGAGTTGATGCTTCCTGCTCCTCCTCCCTTCTCTCTCTTTCTCTCTTCTTTTTCTAAAATGAATAAGTAAAATCTTTAAAATTGAAAAAAAAAAGCAATATAAAAGGAAGGATCAGAATACTTTTACTTGCCATCATGCCAGGGCCCCAAGCTGCAAGATAACAGAAGTTCTTTGTTCAAGACATCACCTTATGAATTTGTTCATGTTACTGTTGCATTGCCATTAATAAGGGATTTCAATTGTATAAAGGAAAGAATGGCTAAAAATTCCATTTATTCATTGTTAACCAGAGGACCCATTTGGAAGATATAGACAACTTCTAAACCCACAACTGGCTTCACTTGAATTAAGAAAAAATGCTGTGATTCTGTCTATATGATATCAGATTCGAACCATTAAACAAGAAATAAGCAAATCTGATATTTTGGGAGATTTGGGGAAGTTGCAAAAACACAAAAAAGAAGAAAGAAATAGAGAAAGAGAGAGAGAAAGGAAAAGAAAGAGAGAAAAAAGAGAAAGAAAAAGAGAAAGAGAGGAAGGAAGGAGGAAAGGAGGGAGGGAGGGAGAGAGGGAGGGAAGGAGGGAGGGAGGGAGGGAGGGAGGGAGGGAGGGAGGGAGGGAAGGAGGGAGGGAGGGGAAAGAAAAAAAAGTAGTCATGTCATTAAGACTCAAGACCTTGTTCCTAAGACTGATGCTAACACACAACCTAATGGTCCTGGTGGCTTAATAATTAAGGGAGTAGAAGTAAAAGAAAGGAGAGTGGTAGATTTGGATATTCTTACATCAACAGCTGAATGCAGGAACAGGCACAGTAGATAAAGCATTGACCAAATGCAAATGGAAGAGATGCACAGGTCAAGGTGTGGCAAAAGGGTGAGGAACTTCCATGCCCTTTCCTGGTGCACCCCTCTCCCAGCACCTCCGTGTGCTCACCAAACCAGAAGTTCTCCAAATTTAGTGAAACTTCTATGTTAGGTGTCATTTAAGAGTATATTTGAGACTTCTGGTCAAGATAGCGGGTTAAACACGGTACTCGCATCCTCCCACAACTACATCAAAATTACAACTATAGATCAACCATCATCCAGAACTGCCTGAAATCTAACTGAATGTCCTACAACTAGGGACTTAAAGAAAGCACACTGAAACTGGTAGGAGGGGCAGAGATACAGAATGGGCTGGCCCCACACCCATGTGTGTGGTTTAAAATCAGGAGGGATATCACTGTGGCTGAGTGAGACAGACACCTGGCAGTTCCTCTTAAGGGGCTCTCACACGGACTTGCTGACTCACTCCCTCTGAGCTTCCATGCTGGGGCAGCAGTTCAAAGGGCACCAGGGACATATGAGGAAGAACTGAACTGTCAGGGATCTGTGCGAGAGCTGGGGAGATGGAGCTTTCTGCCAGACACCAGTACTGACAGAGGCCATTGTTCTTTTTCTGAGACACCCCCCTTCCACAGAGTTAATAGGCAGGTACCATCTCTGAGTCTCCATTAACCTAGCTATCACTGTTTTCCCCACCCTGGTGATTCCCTGAACCCTACCACACCCAATTTGTCGGCCCATCGAAGCCATCCAAGCCATCCAAGCTATCCAAGCCATCAATCCATTTTCAGTGGCTTTTCCTTACAACTGGCCTCTCCTGCCTCATGCTTTCAACTTTCCTAAAACCTCTGAAACAAGCAACATTTGGCTTCTATGTACCCAGTATCTCTTGCTAAGTGGCCCCAGGCCTGGCACTAGGGGCTGGCTTGCCTTGGTTGGCAGCTTGGCCTCTCCTGGGCACCTCTAAGCCTAGCACAAGTAGCAGCCATTTGCAGATTAATCTGTAGCTTCTGCCAGGTGGTCCCTGGCAGGACACAGGCAGTGGCTAACCTTGGACCTTCCAGGAGGCCCCAGAGCCAGTGTGCCTGGTGGACAGCTTCATACCATGCTAGGTGACAACCCTACCACCACCACAAGCAAAGCACTCAAGGTGTAACTCAATAAACACCAAAGCCCCACTGAGGCAAGTTCTACTCTATAGGGTCAACTCCTGCACAACAGCTTCTCCGCTGTAGTTGCAGCCAGTCCTCACAGCCAATTGGCCTGGAATGTAGTCCCTCTAAGTGAAAACAACAGCAATCAAGCCTCAACTACAAGAGGCAGGTATACATAGCCCACAGGGGCACACTTAGAGGACGCAGCCCAGAGGACTGGAGAGGGTGCGCCACTAGACTCCACAGAACCAAGGCCACTCTACCAAGTCCAGGAGACGTAGCAGCTCTAACTAATCCATGGAAAGAAATATAAAAAGTAGCCAAAATGCAGAGACAAAGAAACATGTCCCAAATGAAAAAACAGGAGAAATCTCCAGAAAAAAAAATTAAATGAAATGGAGGCAAGCAAACTAGTACTAGATACAGAGTTCAAAACAATGGTTATAAGGATGCTCAATGAGCCTGACCAGTGGTGGCGCTGTGGATTAAGCGTCAACCTGAAACACTGAGGTGACCGGTTCGAAACCCTGGGCTTGCCTGGTCAAGGCACATATGGGAGTAGATGATTCCTGCTCCTTCTCTCTCTAAAAAATGAAAATAAAATCTTTAAAAAAATAAAAAAGGATGCTCAATGAACTTAATGAGAACTTCAACAGCATGAAAAAGGATATAAAAACAATAAAAAATAACTAGTCAGAAATGGAGGATATACTAACTGAAGTGAAGAATATTTTATATGGAACCAACAGTAGAGGTAGATGAATCCAAGAATCAAGTCAACAGTTTGGAATGTAAGAAAGCAAAAAACACCCAATCAGAACAGCAAAAAGAAAATACCCCCAAAAATGAAGATAGTGAAAGGAGCTTCTGGGACTTCAAGTGTACCAATGTTTGCATCATCAGGGTGCCAGAAAAAGGACAGAGCAAGAAATTGAAAATGTATTTGAAAACATAATGACAGAAACATCCCTAACCTGGTGAAGGAAATAGACGTACAAGTCCAGGAAGCTCAGAGTCCTAAACAAGATGAACTTAAAGAGGCCCACACCTAGATACACTGTAATTAAAATGCAAAGATTAAAGACAAAGAGAGAATCTTAAAAGCAGCAGGAGAAAAGCAGTTAGTTACCTACAAGAGAGCTCTCCCCATAAACCTGCTAAATGATTTCTCAACAGAACCACTGCAGCCCAGAAGGGAGTGGCAAGAAATATTCAAAGTGATGAAAAACAAGAACCTACAACCAAGATTACTCACCCAGTAAAGCTATCATTCAGAATGCAAGGATATATAAGGAACCTCCCGGACAAGAAAAAACTAAAGGAGTTCATCACCACCAAGCCCATATTACACAAAATGTTAAAGGGTCTTCTTTAAGAAAAAGAAAAAATAGATCAAAACTATGAACAATAAAATGACAATAAATACATGTCAACAACTGAATCTATAAATCAAAATAAATGAACAAGCAGAACAGAAACACATTCATAGATACAGAGAACACTGTGATGGGTGAGAGATGGGAGGGAGTTAGGCGTATGGATAAAAAAGGTAAAGGGATTAAGAAGCACAAATTGGTTGTTAGAGAATAGTCATGGGGATGTAAAGTACAGTTTAGGGAATATAGTCTGTATTATTCCACTAACTAGCTATAGTGTCAGATGGGTATGGGATTTATCAGAATGTTCACTTAGTCAGTTATGTAATTTCTAATCACTGGGGTGTATATCTGAAACTAATATAATGTAATTGTATTATATTAGCAATTATAATTGAAAAATAAAAAATGACTTAGAAAACAAGAATATATTTGACACCCAGTTGGTCATCATTTTTAATGTTTTGTTATTTCCAGCCAGAAAGGCATCCATTGCCTTATTACACTGCTTCATGATTAGAATGCTTATTTGTGTTTTCTTCTAGCGGTTTCTTAATTTTCTGAATAGAGAACTGGTTTTATTTTTTATGAACTATGTTCCCTAAGACACTAGTAAATTAAAATGTTGCCTGGACTATGGTGGCACAGTGGATAAAACATCAACCTGAAACGCTGAGGTTGCCAGTTTAAAACCCTGGGCTTGCCTAGTCAAGGCACCATGCGAGAAGTAACTACCTATGAGTTGCTTCCTCTTTCTCCCCCACCCCCCACCTTTCCCCTCTCTCTCCTCTCTCTAAAAAAAATCAATATATAAAATCTTTAAAATAAAATAAAACGTAGCCTGACCTGTGGTGGCGCAGTGGATAAAGCGTCAACCTGGAAATGCTGAGGTCGCCAGTTCGGAACCCTGGGCTTGCCTGGTCAAGGCACATATGGGAGTTGATGCTTCCTGCTTCTCCCCGCTTCTCTCTCTCTGTCTCTCTCTCCTCTCTCTCCCTCTCTGTCTCTCTCTCTCCCTCTCTCTCTTCTCGCTAAAAATGAATAAATAAAATAAAAAAAAATAAAAAATAAAAATAAAATAAAATAAAATGTAAATATGGTGACTTTCTTGCATAATTACAACAAGGACAGAGATGACTATTACAGAGAGAATGTTTCATATGTAGTCCTATGAAACAATTAGGGAATATATAACCTTTACTGACTCATCAGAACTTTGTTTATAAGGACACCCATTGATTCAGCTACTAAGGAAAGAAAGGGAAACTAAGAGGCAATTTTGCCACCCACTTCAGCTTGCCTCCCTGTTGAGCAATACTGAAATTGGTAAATTCTAAGATACTTAAGAATTTCTAGCTTGACTAGGCAGTGGCACAGTGAATAAAGCATCGAACTGAGACGTAGAGGACCCAGGTTCGAAACCCTGAGGTCCCGGCTTGAGTGAGGGCCCACCAGTTTAAGCATGGAGTCACTGTTTTGAGCATGGGATACACTTAAGGTCGCTGGCTTGAGCAAGGGGTCACTTGCTCTGCTGGAGCTCCCCAGTCAAGGCACATATGAGAAAGCAATCAATGAACAACTAAGATGCTGTAATGAAGAATTGATGCTTCTCATCTCTCTCCTTTTCTGTTTGTCTGTCCCTCTCTTTGTCTGTCATAAAAAAAAATCCAGCTGTCAGTCATCTGCCTTTGTCACTTTTCTTTATAAAGCTGTACAATTACATGAATAAATATTTGTTTCCAGAGAATTCATATGGAATTCTATGTGTACTACACAAACCACATGACCATGTGAAAGTGTGTTAGGGCTCTTGTAATTTAATTTTGAACTGACTTCATAAAAGAACCCATTGTGGTGGTGTGGAGTTAGTATATTTGCAGAACCTGTGAGGCATGAGAGCATTTTCCTAGAGCACAATCCTCAGGGTCTTTTCAGAGTTCAAGTCTAAGAACAGAGGGTTAATCTTATGTAGAAGCAGAGAGAGAGATATCTTCTTATTGAACTAACTAGAGTATCTTAAACCTGTTATCAAGAGAAGTCTACAAGGGAGTCCCTGTAATGACTATTTTACCTAGCAGTTAATAGTCAAACACTAGCTTGACCAGGCAGTGGCACAGTGGATAGAACAGTGTTTCCCAACCTTTTTTGTGCCATGCCCCACCTTAACTTTCTAAAATTTTTATGTCCCTCCCTATGTAACATACATAATTTTTAACATTAAAAAATTGATTTGTTCACTTAATAAACATAAATGATAGGTTCTAGGAAGAAATCACTATGAAATTGTTAACAAAACACAGTAAGTAAAATTTCAAAACATATAATGAAAAACAGAAATTTAAATTCCAAATAATTTTTTTTTTTCTTTTCATTTTTCTGAAGCTGGAAACAGGGAGAGACAGTCAGACAGACTCCCGCATGTGCCCGACCGGGATCCACCCGGCATGCCCACCAGGGGCAACGCTCTGCCCACCAGGGGGCGATGCTCTGCCCATCCTGGGCGTCGCCATGTTGCGACCAGAGCCACTGTAGCGCCTGGGGCAGAGGCCACAGAGCCATCCCCAGCGCCCGGGCCATCTTTGCTCCAATGGAGCCTTGGCTGCGGGAGGGGAAGAGAGAGACAGAGAGGAAAGTGCGGCGGAGGGGTGGAGAAGCAAATGGGCGCTTCTCCTGTGTGTCCTGGCCGGGAATCAAACCCGGGTCCTCCGCACGCTAGGCCGACGCTCTACCGCTGAGCCAACCCGGCCAGAGCCCAAATAATTTTAATACAGATTTTTCTATATTAATTTATCATTTTAATTTAGTGTGATCCTTGCGCTTGATGCTTGCTACACAGAGATTTTATACTAGGTTCCAATTTGGTTAGCTTTAGTCTCAAGTCTCCACGTTGTGTTATATCCAGCCGATTTCTTTTTTTTACCAGTAAATAATTTACAGCACTAAATCCACATTCAGCTAAAAATGAAGATGGAAATGGTAGCAATAGTTTTCTTGCACATTTGGTTGAATTTGGGTATTTGATTTCTGTTTCCTCACAAAGCCATGCCATCGCTCCTTTGATATTAAATAAAGCTTTAACTGACTCATCATTTTGCAATTCTGCGAGTTCTTCTTGATACTGCATATTTGATATATCAGACAAATCCACTAACAATGGCTGCATCATCCATGTTGGGAAATCAATTTGTTTTAAATCAGAAAATCTTTCTTTTAAATCAGCCGATAGAATATTCAAATAATTGACAGTAACAAGTAAAGCGGCATCAGTTACTTCATATTTTTGAAGCCAATGAAACTGTTTAAAGCTTTTTTGTTTTGTTTTTTTTGTTGTTTGTTTGTATTTTTGTATTTTTCTGAAGTTGGAAACGGGGAGAGACAGTCAGACTCCCGCATGCGCCCGACCGGGATCCACCCGGCACGCCCACCAGGGGCGACGCTCTGCCCACCAGGGGGCGATACTCTGCCCCTCCGGGGTGTCGCTCTGCCCCGACCAGAGCCACTCTAGTGCCTGGGGCAGAGGCCAAGGAGCCATCCCCAGCGCCCGGGCCATCCTTGCTCCAATGGAGCCTTGGCTGCGGGAGGGGAAGAGAGACAGAGAGGAAGGAGGGTGGGGGTGGAGAAGCAAATGGGCGCTTCTCCTATGTGCCCTGGCCGGGAATCGAACCCAGGTCTCCCGCATGCCAGGCCGACGCTCTACCGCTGAGCCAACCGGCCAGGGCCTGTTTAAAGTTTTTGATGTTAATATGTTTCTGACATAACTCAATATTGGTAATGAAACCAAATATCTTTGCTTTTGCATCGACAAGAGTTTTATTTGTTCCTTGAAGTTGCTTATTTAATATATTTAGTTTTTCAAAGATATCGGCTAAATAACTCACAAATGCTTTACCATCTATTGTTAACAGATACTTCATTTCAGGTTTGTCGCTTAAAAAATCACTAAGAGTATCAAACAGTTCCATAAATCTTTTCAAACAGCTTCCTTTAGATAGCCATCTGACTTCAGTATGAAGTAAAAGTCTCACATGGTCTTCATTTTGTTCTTCACAAAATAGCTTGAAAAGACGCTCACATTTGGCACTAGCTTTAATAGCATTAACACACTTTATTACTGTATGTAATACTTCATTCAGAACAGGCGAGATGTTTTTAGCTACCAAGTTTTCCCTATGAATAACACAATGCACAAGAATCATTTCTGGATTCACATCTTTCATCAATTTTAAGCAGCCATTTTTCTTGCCCATCATATTGGGAGCACCATCTGCAGCACAAGATGTTATATATTTCATTGGTATATCATTGACATCTAAGTAGTTTTTTAGCTTATATATATCTTTGGAGGTAGTGGTGCTTTCTAATCTTTTACAGAACAACATTTCTTCAGCAAAATGTCCTTTATCAATATATCTTACGTAAGTTATCAATACTGCCTCACTGTCTCTCAAGGTTGATTCATCCATTTGCAAGGAGAATTTTCTTGTTTTCAGCTTTTCAATAAATTGTTTTTCAATATCCTCACTCATTTCGTCTATTCTTCTGCTAACAGAATTGTTACTGAGTGGCATAGCTTAATTTACATCTTTGTCATCTTTTTCAAGAACCATTTTAAGAAATGCTGATATTGACGATTTTATTAAATTCTCTCCTATAGTGTGATTTTCTCCAGTTTTAGCGATGAATAAAGAAATTTGATAACTAGCCTCAAGAACACGATTATTAGTTGAAGTATGAGCAGTAAATAGAGATTTTAATGTTGTTCTTTTTTCAAAATTTTTAAAGTTTTAAAGTAACTCAAATCTGAATTAATATGAGCACTATGTTTCACCTTCAAATGCGCCTCAAGATTACCTCGTTTCATTGATTCGTTGGTCAAGCATTGCTGGCATAAAAGACAAAAAGGAATCTGCTCATCGTGAACAGTGGGTATGAACCCAAATTTTAAATATTCCTCTGAATATTGACGAGTTTTTTTCTTGCTTGCACCACTCATTTTACTATGGGCTATAATAAAAATAAGATCAATTAAAAACTAATATTAAAATATGTGTTAAAATATATTCAATGTGACAGAGTAAACGTATACTAAAAATTCATATTTATTTAAATGTATATAACACATTTACTACACTACCACCGCAAATCAAAAGGTATCTATATTTTTTCCACTTGACAAAATTTTCTGGAAAGTTATGCTTCTAAAATTAAAATTGTCGTGCATGCACTATTATAGCCCCAATAATATTTATAAAATATTAGTGCTTTCTAGCCCCGATGCAAGAAGTACTTAATAAAGAGTTTGATATTGATAAAAATAAAATCAAATACTTACCAATTATATCTATACAATATATATATATGTATATTTATTAAATCAACGAGCTTTTACAACAGTTTTGACTGACATTTCAAATTAACACCAACTGAATGATAATGTGAAACACTACATAAGTTGCGATGGGCCAATTAGGTGAGAATAACTGCGTTGTTTAGTGAGTTTTTAAAACGTCCAGGGTTCCCCGCAGCAGACGGCACACTCCGCAGTGAACCCAGGACGAAGTTTACTTGACGACACCAATCACCCAGTTGATATTTTGGTCTCGTCAAACGAAATTATACTTAATAATTATTTACCGCGGCCCTGGCCGGTTGGCTCAGCGGTAGAGCGTCGGCCTGGCATGCGGGGGACCCAGGTTTGATTCCCGGCCAGGGCACATAGGAGAAGCGCCCATTTGCTTCTCCACCCCACCCTCCTTCCTCTCTGTCTCTCTCTTCCCCTTCCGCAGCCAAGGCTCCATTGGAGCAAAGATGGCCCGGGCGCTGGGGATGGCTCCTTGGCCTCTGCCCCAGGTGCTAGAGTGGCTCTGGTCGGGGCAGAGCGACACCCCGGAGGGGCAGAGCATCGCCCCCTGGTGGGCAGAGCGTAGCCCCTGGTGGGCGTGCCGGGTGGATCCCGGTCAGGCGCATGCGGGAGTCTGTCTGACTGTCTCTCCCTGTTTCCAGCTTCAGAAAAATACAAAAAAAAAAAAAAATTATTTACCGCAATTATTTAAGAATTGCATTTTTTGTTAAATTTGGCACCGATATCTAGCATTGCATTTAAATGGCCCGGGGCGAAAGAGTTAAAGTCGTGTCGAATTGCCCCCCTTAACTATCGAATTGCCCCCCTGTGGGGCGTGGGCCCCACGTTGGGAAACACCAGGATAGAGCATCGGGCTGGGATGCGGAGGACCCACAAGACCCTGAGGTCACCCGCTTGAACGCGGGCTCATCTGGTTTGAGCAAGGCTCACCAGCTTGGACCCAAGGTCACTGACTCGAGCAAGGGGTCACTCACTCTGCTGTAGCTCCCGGGTCAAAGCACATATGAGAAAGCAATCAATGAACAACTAAGGTGGTCCAATGAAAAACTAATAATTGATGCTTCTCATCTCTCTCCCTTCCTGTCTGTCTGTCCCTAACAATCTCTCTCTGACTCTCTGTCTCTGTAAAAAAAAAAAAAGAAGCCTGACCAGGCAGTGGCGCAGTGGATAGAGTGTTGGACTGGGATGCCGAGGACCCAGGTTCAGGACCCCGAGGTCGCCAGCTTGAGCGCGGGCTCATCTGGCTTGAGCAAAAATAAATTTTAAAAAATGCTCACCAGCTTAGACCCAAGGTCGTTGGCTCAAGCAAGTGGTTACTTGGTCTGCTGAAGGCCCGCGGTCAGGGCACATATGAGAAAGCAATCAATGAACAACTAAGGTGTCCAACGAAAAACTGATGATTGATGCTTCTCATCTCTCTCCGTTCCTGTCTGTCTGTCCCTGTCTATCCCTCTCTCTGACTCTCTCTCTCTGACCCTATAAAGAAAAAAAAAAAGTCAACACTAAATTCAAATTATATAGTAGTATGACCTTTAGTATTATAATTTGAATTTTCTTTTTTTATTAAATAAATTTGACATGTATCATTGTATATCAGGTGTTCAATCTGTTACTTTGACATATTTATATACTGTAGTGTAATATGATTGCTGTTGTAGCAGTATTTACCATGTTACATAATTATAATACAATATTTTTGTCTAGACTCATTATACTGTGCATTAGATCTCTATGGCTTATTTACTACTTGTTACAAGTTTGTACCCTTAAACACTATCACTCTTATCCCCCATTCCTCATACCCTGCTCACCACCATTTTACTCTGTTTTTTACAGATTTGACTTTTTAAAATTCCATACAAACGATATCATAACAATACTTGTCTTTGCATTTGACTTATCCCATTAGTATAATGTACCCAAGGTCTATCTATGTCTATCCTCTTTTCGCATGGCTGAATATATTCCATCGTGTGTATGTATAACATCTTTCTTATCTATTCATCTATTAATGGAGATCTGGGGTTCTTTTTGTACCTTGGTTAATATGCAATAAACACAGGAGTGCATATATATATATAAAAAACAAAGAATGATTAAGAGCAGGAGTTACTGCAAATACTTTATCTCACATGATATTCACAACTAAATATCTATTAAACCATATTCAAGAACCTAGTGATATAAAGTTTTGGCAGTTTTCAAGAAA
Source organism: Saccopteryx bilineata (assembly GCF_036850765.1). NCBI lineage: Eukaryota > Metazoa > Chordata > Mammalia > Chiroptera > Emballonuridae > Saccopteryx > Saccopteryx bilineata. The sequence continues at coordinate 105,359,732 of NC_089490.1, forward strand.
CATTGGTGAAACCAAAAATAAATCTCAAGGCATCAGTTAAAATCTCTGTGCACCCCCCTCTTGCAATTAGCACTGTGTTAGGTGCTTAAGGACAAGTAGTTAGACACAATATATTTCAAAAATATATATTTAAGACTTATCATTCACAGAGTTTTGGCAGAGTTGTACATATTTTGAGGTTTCTACTGCTGAGAAGTTTGAAGTTTGTGTTGTCTTTCTTTCAGTCCCAACAGCTCCGTTTTGAGCTCTCCAGGCTTTGGTGGAATTTCAGGTATTGTCTATTAAAAAAAAAAAAGCCAGTGCCTTTTAGACTATAATTAAATATGACCTGAAAGAATTCAAAGCAAGTAAAGAGTTAAAAAGAAGAAAAGTATCTTGCTACTCAAGAGTAAGCCTTTATTGTAAGAACCAATGATTGATCTAAATCCCCTTCCAGCCCTGTATTAATGACTCTACCATCCATGCTGTCTTAAGTTCCACAGGACTCACAGAGTGAGAATCTGCATCACTATCAACTGACAGATCATTAATTTGAATAAAGCTTTCCAAATTTGGAAATTTATTCCTGCACCACTGACTGACTCTCCACCATGCATAAAACAGCAAAAAAATATAAAACTGCCTTCAGGAAATGCCTGAGAAGGTGACTTTTCTTTGATAACCACTTTAGTGAGATAATAATTCACATACCACATACCATTCACTTATTTAAAGTATAAATTTGCCTGACCAGGCAGTGGTGCAGGGGATAGAGCATCGAACTGGGATGCCGAGGACCCAGGTTTGAGACCCCGAGGTCACCAGCTTGAGCGTGGGCTCATCTGGTTTGAGCAAAAGCTCACCAGCTTGGAACCAAGGCTGCTGGCTTGAGCAAGGGGTTACTCGGTCTGCTGAAGGCCCGCGGTCAAGGCACATATGAGAGAGCAATCAATGAATAACTAAGGTGCCGCAACAAAAAACTGATGATTGATGCTTCTCAACTCTCTCCGTTCCTGTCTGTCCCTATCTATCCCTCTCTCTGACTCTGTCCTGTAAAAAAACATCAACACACAAATAAAGTATAAATTTAATGGCCTTTAGTATATTCATCAAGTTGTGCATCCATCAGTGTGATTTATTTTAGAACAGCACAGCCAAGAGAAACCTCATACCCATCACCAGTCACTCCTATTTCCACACAACCTGCCCACTTCCAAGCCACCGCCCTAGATGACCCTTAATCTACTTTTTATCTCAATAGATTTGTCTATTCTGGACAGTTATATAAATGGGATTATACAATATGGAGTCTTTTGTGACTAGTTTCTTTCACTTAGCATGTTTTTAAGGTTTATCCATGTTGTCACATATAAGTATTCCATTTCCTTTTTAGGAACAAATAATAGTCCATTATAGGGATATACCACCTTTTATATGTTCATTTATCAGTTGATGGACAATTTGACTGGTTTCTACTTTTTGGCCCTTATAAATAATACTTTTATGAATATTTATGTACAAGTTTTTGTGTGGACATATGTTTTCACTTCTCTTGGGTCTAAACCTAGAAACAGAATAGCTGGGTCATATGGTAACTGTATTTAACTGTTTGAGGAACAGACAAACTGTTTTCTACAGCAGCTACACCCTTTCACATTGCTAACAGCACTGTATGAGGGTTTCTGTTCCTCCACATTTTCACCAACACCTGTCCTTAGCTATTTTTGTTTTTGTTCTTTTTTAATTAATAGCTACCATAGTGATTATAAAGTGGTACCTTACTGTGGCACAGTTCTTTTGTGTAGCTTATATTCTAGTGGAGGAAACAAAAAACAAATAGAGACAAAGTAATAATTGCAAACAATTATTTTGAAGCTGTCCAATGGACCCTCATTGCTGCAGGAGATACTAGAAGAAAGACTTGAAGTTTTGAAGAAGGAAACCAAGACAAGATCTGGGAGAAAAGCATTCCAAAAACAGAAAAAGCATGGCCTTGAGAAGGAAACAGGCTTGATGAGTGAGAAACAGCAAGGAAGCTGGTGTGGCTGCAACAGAGGGAACAGGAAGAAATGATATGAGGTAAGGCCAGTGGCAAGCAGGTGCAGACTGTGTAAGACCTTAAACTGTGTGATTTCTGCCTAAGTCTGTGTAAGAGTAGCCCATGGCACTGCTCTAAATGCAATTGAATGTCATCATAAATTTTTAGGCTCAAAGCAGATGTAGTCCTGATTTCATTTTAAGATCACTTTTGCTGCTGTAGGGAAAATGGGGTAGTCCAAGAGTTAGGAACGAGGACCCTCCTGCACTTACCAGGTCCGGCTGGTAGTACCTGTGCACCACCTGGGACCCCGCGAACATGGCAAGAAGACTAGCTGCGACCATCTTCGTGTAGGTGGTCCAAGTCACGCCCGCGGGCATGATGAGCCGGCTGGCTGGGCGAGGAGGAAGCAGGCGGTGTTTGAAGGTTTCCAGGCTGGGAAACAATTGGGGGAGGGGGGGGGTCAGAATACCTGTGTTCTCTCCCACCCTGGCAGCCCGGTATATGCAACCAAAAGGGCGCAAAGAGGGCACGGTCCCCTCCAGGCCTGAGACCAGCCTTCAAAGGTTTCTCAGCGTCCAGGTTGGGCCTTCAGAATTTAAAGGCAGCTCAGTGCCCCTTTAAACTCTCGGAGAACTGCTGACCATACTCCCGCTGGCTCCACAGGCGCCCAGGGCGAACTGTCCCGCAGAGAGCCTGCGCGCTCGGCGGCGGGCAAAACGCAGGTAGGAGACGCAGCAGACTGCCAGTGGACAGAGCGGGAATTACAGCGCCCGGACCCGCGGGACACGAAAGAGGAGGCAGTACTGCGCGGCCATGTGACCCGGCCGGAGGTGGGACTTAGGGCTGGATCCAGAACATTTTAAAAACCTATTCCCAAACCTTTCCCAGACCAGGGTTTTGTCTCTCTTATAACTCTCCCTATAGTATGATTTCCCTAGCAGATGTCTAGCCTTGGGCTCCGCTCTGGCTAGATTATTTTTCGCTGATTGATTTATTTTAAAGAGAGAGGAGAGAGAGACACATCAATTTGTTGTTCCGCCTATTTATGCATTCATAGGTTGTCTCCTGTCTGTACCCTGACCAGGGATGGAACCTATACTGTTGGTGCAGAGGGCTGATGCTCTAAACAGCAGCAGCCCTGCCATGGCCTGGCTAGATTATTGCATCATTTGTCCTTTGGCATACACAAATTGCTTGTGTTAACTACCTTTTACAAGCATGTGGAGACTTGTGAGGTGAGGTCACTGTGGACTGAGTGAAGTTTAAAGCACTCTGTCCTTGTGCCGGCATCCTTTGATACCTGAAGCAGTGCACTGAGACAGCTATACCCTGTGCTATGGTGCTACTGGTAAAGAGGCGCTTGAAGTCAGCAACAGTTAATTACACATTTTTAGGTTGTACTTTGGTTATGGATTGATTTTTATTAAGCAAAAGGTTAATGCAAGACAATTCTGAAGGATTATGGTTGTGTATATTCGATAAATATGACACACTCACTTTTAAACACTTAAGGAGGTATGGAGGTATATTTGACATATTTAAAGCATACGATTTGATGTTTGACACACATGTATACCTGTGTAACCATTCTTACTATCAAAATGATATCTCTCACACCCAAAAAGTTTCTTTGTGCCTCTTTCTAATTCCTCCCCAGAGCCTCCCTCCCTGGCAACCACTGTAAGCAAGCTTACTAGGTTCTTGAAAGGGAGAGGAAGATTGGGAGGAAAAGGGAAACAAGGGGAAGTAACTTGGCCCTTCATTTGTTGTCCCATCATACAAGGTCTCTTTGAAGTTAAGACATATTTGGCAAAGATTGGAGATTTCTCCTAGGTTTCCCCAAGCAATGCTCACAGCAGAACAAGTTTGTCTTCCAGACAGATTCAGGGTGGTAAAAGAGACTCTGATGGGATAGGAGCCACTTTGGTGATTGCTTCACCACTCTTAAGTTCAATGTCCTGTTCCCCAACAACTCTCCCAATCAACTCTTCATAAAACAGAACTAAGCAGAGGCCGCTGATCTGCTGAGGTTATGAGCTGGCACAGCCAGGAGGCACAGCAACCACAGTGAGACAGATCCTGGCTGCTCAAGGGTAACTCTTTCTTTTTCTTACTTTTTTTTAAGGGTAACTCTTTCTAAATGAAAACCTGACTAAAGTTTGCAGCTCTTTACACATACGACCAGTCACCAGAATTCTGCTATCAGTGAGGCAAGCCACTTCCTTTAAAACTTTTCTAGACTGTGATCCTAGGTGGTTAAAAAAAAAAGAACAGGGAAGGAGGCTATGCTGCTGTTCATTAACTTAACAACTATTCCATAGATACTGTTTTGTACTGGTCTTAGCCTATCAACAACCGAACTTGTGACTACCAAACTTTATGGTTCTTACGATGGCAACATACCCTTCAGCAATAACCATCAGGAAATTTTGAAAAGATCTAAGTTTATTATGTAGAAGAACTAAAAATTACACAGCATACCTGGGGCCTAAAAGTGAGGTTGCAGGTAGAGAAAGCAAGCACATTCATGTGCCTAGGCCTGTGGTTTTGCTTTTATTGGAGTCAACATGGGGGCCTACGGTTTCAGAGTTCACTCTTTATCAGTGAATTTAAAACAAAAGAGTGAAAATTTAAAACACAGGGAAAAAACAAGAAGTAGCCCAAATGGTCATTTATTGAAATCAACCAAGATTCCTAAAACAAAGGAGCCTCAGTTGGGGGAGACAGCATGGTTCTTTGGGGTTTTTTTGTGTGTTTGTGTGTGAATGTGTATATTTTGGATAGCCAGTTTATAAAGTCAATGCCTCTTTAAAATTAATGCCTGGGAATTAAAGCTTAAGTCAGGTACTTGTATTACAAGAAGAGCCCTGGTGGGGTGGTTCAGTGGATAAAACCCCCTCCCAGCTCACCAAGGTCACCAGTTTGATCCCTGGTCAGGGCATGTAAGAAAAGCAGTCAAGGAGTATAGAACTAAATGAAACTAAGTAGAACAGTGAGTTGATGCTTCTTTCTCTCTCTCTCCCTCTCCCCCCACCCCTCTATTGATGGGGGAAATTTTTTCATTATAAAAAGAAGAAAAAAACAAGTGTCAAGGTTTACGTGTATCTACCATGAGTCAGGTTCTGAGTAGTACCTACTAAGGGTCACAGTATTTGTAAAAGTTCTGAAGTGTTTAAAAATACTGTTTTAAACAACTGACATAATATAAATAAATTATTTTGTATTTACTCGTGAAAGCCCTTTCCTAGAGCCCAGAATGAAGAAGCCGCATGAAGCACAGAGCCACAGTCATCTGCTAGCCTACACGTTACATTAGTGAGAAATAAACTTTTGTTGCTGCTGTAAACCAGTGAGTTTTTGGAGTCATCTGTTACCACAGCTTAAGTAGGAAAAAGTAACTGATACAGCAGCCATGTTTTCATTATGCAAACCAGAGAAAATAAAAAGGTATGTCCATTAAGAGTTACTTAAGTCCCTGTACAAACACCAGTGACAACTTGAAAACTAATGAGACAAAAAGAGCCACTGAGAAAAAGGGGTAGTCTGGAAGGTTATAAAGATGCCTGAATGACATCTACTATCATAGACTTCAAACATTAATATTTTTACATATCCAAAGTAAAGCAGACAATGATTTCTGTTAAGTTTTACATATTACAAAGCAGTTTTACAATCACCTTAATTTACAGATTAGGAAGCTGAGGCCCAAGATGGTACAGTGTGGCCTGAACTCCCTTTTTTTTTTTTGATGCCATAGACTCTTCTCCATCACGGTTTATAATTAATACAAAAGTTTTTAATCAGGATGAAATTTTGGGTCCAAAGGCCTGAATAATCCTTATTGCTAAGCTTAACAGCCACACCTACACAGCGTCCCCATTCATCCCCACCAACCGCCAATCACTCGCCCACCACCCAGCAGCTGGAGGGAGACGAGAGCTTACGCCAGCAGAGCGCTCCTCCTCCCACCTTTTCTGTCCTCCGCCCTTCCCGAAAGGCCAAGCGGCAAGCAGAGGTACCGAGATGGAAACAGACCTGATTGGGCTGCCCCGCCACACGTGACGCCCACAAGCCTCGGGATTTGGCTCCGAACAAACAGAAGGGCCCCGCGAATTGGGGGGGGCCTCACTAGAAGGCGGGGGAACCAGAACCGTGGGGGTGGAGCTTGAGCGTTAGCTGCTGCCCCAGTTCTGCCAGCAATTGTGTCCAAGTCTCTGGTTCTTGTCCGACCGCTGTACGTAGGCCAGGATAGTACAGCGACCAGTCGCTCGCATGCCAGGCAGGAACAGACGTTCGCGCGAGCAGCAGCCGGTAATGGAAGCGGAAAACGCCGGCAGGTAAGGCTGGGCGGAGCGCCGCCCCTCCCCCCGCGCACCTGGCGGCGGGGCTGGCCAGCGGGCGCGCGCACGCACGCAGGGGTCTTGAAGAGCCGGCCCGAATACAAAGGCCGGGATCGCGCGTGCGCACTGGCTGTCTGCTGCGGCCCTCCTCAACCGGTCGGGTCAGACGCAGAGTTTCGAGCTCTTGGACCCCTCTTCTGTCACTTCCGGTGTCTAGCTGGCTTTAAAATGCTTTAGTAAGCACCCAGCGGTCGCCTGTTAACATTTCTGGTTGCCACTCTTGGCTGCCCCTCATTATCATGCAAAGAGCTGAAAACATGGATTATCACTGTAGCCCTTCACGAGTTTTCATTTTAGAGTTAGGTTTATTGTGTTTACTAAAAGCAACGTTAGGGGCCGCAGTGTAGGCAGCATTGCTATCCTAGAGCTCTTGAATTCTGAGACTCTGAATAACACTCCCAGGAAGTCATCCAAAAATGTCTTCTAGTGGTCTTAGGGACGAACTTAAGAGTCTCCTTTTTCTTTTTTCTCTTTCTTTTTTTGAGAGAGAATCAGACGGACAGACAGGAAGGGAGAGAGATGAAAAGCATCAATTCTTTGTTGTGGCGCCTCAATTCATTGATTACTTTCTCATGTGCCTTGAGGAGGGGTGGGGAAGGTGCTCCAGCAGAGCTAGTGACCCTTGCTCAAGCCAGCGACACCATGGGATCATGTCTTTGATCTCAGGCTCAAGCCAGAGACACCCCCCTCCCCCAGGGACCTCAGGGTTTTGAACCTGGGTCCTCAGTACCCCAGGTTGACACTCTATCCACAGTGCCACTGCCTGGATAGGCTTTAAGAGTCTACTTTTTTTTTATTTTTTTATTTTTAATGGGGTGACATCAGTAAATCAAGATACATATATTCAAAGGTAATATGTCCAGGTTATCTTAAAGTTCAATTATGTTGCATACCCATCACCCAAAGTCAGATTGTCCTGTCACCCTCTATCTAGTTCTCTTTGTGCCCCTCCCCCTCCCCCTTCCCTCTCTCTCTCCCCCCTCCCCCCAAAGAGTCTACTTTTAATATGTCCTTTGGGGAGTGTTAGACCCCTGAAGAAAACCTATTGCAAAAGCAGAGATTTTGAGGAACTGGCAGAAAATGGAATAAAAAAGTAATTAGATGTGGTAAATAACAGGGTCTTTTTTATAAAGTGGTGCTCTGTAGTGAAATAAAATAAGTATTAGACCAATGAAGGATTATCCTGATTCTTTTGAGTGGCTAATGGGTCTGAACTTATGAGACACTTCACTTCTGCGAATCTGTTCATGTCTGTAAAATAGGGCATCTCTGCAATCCAGTTCTGACATGCTGTCAATCTGTGTTTTGTGGAAGGGGTTAAGTAACCAAAATAGTCTTAGAGTTTAGGAAAGGAGATAACTGTAGATAAGGTGGAAATTTTTATCCTGATTTGTGGATCAAATCCTGAATAAAATACTCCAGTTCTTTCCCAGAAGAACTTTACAGAGAAAAGAATTCGCCAGAACTTGTGGAAATTACTCTCTCCTTTGCAATCTTACTTCAGATCAGAATTGAAACTTAGGTAAAGCCTACCATCAAATGAATTACATGTTACAAGACCTTATTCAGTGTCTTATAAAGCAAAGTAAATGGTCTCTGGTACAATGTTTAGCTCAAAACTAACTTATATTCTGTCTTCACTTAATCCATAGGGTTATAGACCATTTTTGTGTTTTGACTCGTAGAACTTTTAACCTCAGGAAATACGTATGGAGACTTCTGCATTAAATACTGACAGAGTTTATCCTTGGGAGTTCTGAAATGACACCCAGATAATCCTGTAGAAGTGGTTCTCGGTCACCATTACTTTGTGCTAATCAAGGAATGGAACAGAATGCTGGGTAAAATGAGTTTGCTTTTTATTTGGGAAGATTAACTTCAAAATATTCAAAGAAAAAAAAATCCATGGATATAGACTCTTTACAAAAGAGAAGATAGTTCAAGAGTCCTAACAAATAACTTACAGCCTAACCAAAGGAAAAAAGGAGGAAGAGAGCCAGTATGTTTCTAATGAGATGAATCATGAAAAGGGCATTTACCAAAGATGAAAATAGGATACCAAATCAAAAATGACTGGAAAAGTGTGACGTGGACCACTGAGAATACAGACAAGAAAGATTAACCCTCAGATGAGACTAAGCATTCTAGAAGTGTTAAGAGAGCAAGAAGAACTTTTTTAGTTAGGTGTGGACAACGAGGAAGTCAAGAAAGATTTGTTTTTTTCTGCCTAATTTACTGGCATGGTGTTAATAGTGACGGAAACATAAGCACTTAGTTCTGATTTTGATTTTTCATTTCCTATGTTAAGAAAAATGATTGCAGCCTGACCTGTGGTGGCGCAGTGGATAAAGCATCGACCTGGAAATGCTGAGGTCGCTGGTTCGAAACCCTGGGCTTGCCTGGTCAAGGCACATATGGGAGTTGATGCTTCCTGCTCCTCCCCCCCTTCTCTCTCTCCTCTCTGTCTCTCCCCCCCCTCCTTTTTTTTTTTTTTTTTTTTTTCTGAAGCTGGAAACAGGGAGAGACAGTCAGACAGACTCCCGCATGCGCCCGACCGGGATCCACCCGGCACGCCCACCAGGGGCGACGCTCTGCCCACCAGGGGGCGATGCTCTGCCCATCCTGGGCGTTGCCATGTTGCGACCAGAGCCACTCTAGCGCCTGAGGCAGAGGCCACAGAGCCATCCCCAGCGCCCAGGCCATCTTTGCTCCAATGGAGCCTCGTCTGCGGGAGGGGAAGAGAGAGACAGAGAGGAAAGCGCAGCGGAGGGGTGGAGAAGCAAATGGGCGCTTCTCCTGTGTGCCCTGGCCGGGAATCGAACCCGGGTCCTCCGCACGCTAGGCCAACGCTCTACCGCTGAGCCAACCGGCCAGGGCTACCCCCCCCCTCCTTTCTAAAATAAATAAATAAATTTTAAAAAAAATTAAAAAAAATAAAAATAAAAATGATTGCAGACTGGAAATGAGGGAATGAATGTAAGACATTTAAAGCTCAAGGTCAGTGAGGGCATTTAAGAAAACTTGTAGCTGCTCTAGCAGAAATCATATTTCCTGGCCTGGATGAGTTGGATTTCAAGTGAGAGGCCAGATTACAGCAGATTTTAAGAGTTTGTAGACAACAGTAGAGGAACCTAAGCCCAAAAATAAATGCATGGGTCCATTTTTCCAGAGTCTTTCAGTGGAATCTGCCCTCTTAATTTTGGACTTTGATCCTAAACAAAATATTTACTTCTCAGGCCCTGGCCAGTTGACTCAGTGGTAGAGCGTCAGCCTGGCATGTGGATGTCCTGGGTTTGATTCCCCATCAGAGCACTCAGGAAAAGCACCCATCTGCTTCTCCACCCCTCCCCCTCTTGTTTCTCTCTCTCTCTCTCGCTCTCTCTCTCTCTCTCTCTCTCTCTCTCTTCCTCTCCTGCAGCCATGGCTCGATTGCAGCTAGTTGGCCTCAGGCTCTCTTGCTGAGCAGAGGAGCAAGGCCCCAAATGGGCAGAGCATTGCCCTCTAGTGGGCTTGCTGGGTGGACATGGGTCAGGATCTCTCTGCCTCTGCTCCTCTCACTGAATAATGAAACAAAAAAAAATTTACTTCTCAGTCATTATTGAGCATATTTAAAAGGAAACAGTGACCATTAGGCTATAGTAAGTTCAGAAAAAAGCAAGATCTACCAAGCTGTCATTCCCTTTTAGATAATGATACTAGACTAGACAACATCAGGAGGATGATAGCATGAGGTACCTAAAAAAATTATCTCCTGCTGTTTTTATTATTGTCATGGCAAATTTATTATATACAAGGCACTGTTTTAAGTGTTTTACATGTGTTAACTAATTAATCCTCATAACCAGTGAATTAGGTGCAACTATTTCCATTTTGCAGATATGGAATCTGGGACATAAAGAGGTTTCAGAAGTTGCCTGCAGAGCTAGTAAATGGCAGAGCTGAAATTAGAGCCCAGGCAATGTGGCTTCCAAGCCTGCCTCCCTAACTGTGCTGTACCCCTTTTGTGTGTGTGTGTGTGTGGGGGGCACAGTAAAGATGGACTGATAGCAGTCTGATTAAGTGAAATCAAAACTGGTTTACTAGTGAGAGAGTCAAGGCCAGGCTGAAGAGAGGTCTACACTGATGTGCCATTTAGCTTTACCCCACTGTTCTTTTCAGAAGTCTGACAACTTCAGCATGCTGATGAAATGATAAAATTTGTGACCTGACTCTGGAACAGGCTTGTGGGATTGATGGGTTGAATCAGAATCCGGATCTATCCCACCTTGCTGGAATGGTGAATCATCTTTTACAAAAGAGGCACAATCCTTTGCTTAGGTGTGGAAAAATGAATATGAGTGTGAGATGGTAAGAGGTGATTAAAAAAATATGGGGGCAGTTTTCATTGATGGTGAACTCAGCATGAATCAAGAGTATTTTGCAAGTGCCAGTAAAACTGAAGTATTGGGTTCTGTAATATGTCTCCAGAATGAGGAAGTTGATAGCCCTGCACAGTTTCAGGATGATGAGGCTATAGTTGAAGTATTTTTATTTTGTTTGCTTCTGAGCACCAAAATATAAGAGGAGTAGTTAAACGAACTGGGGACTCTGGCTTATTCTTTGTGTTTGTGTTTACAGTTTCTGGTAAACTGCACAGCAAGTACCCAGTAATGCATAGTGAGTATATACACATCCACTTAAGCCAGTGGTTCTCAACCTTTCTAATGCCGTGACCCCGCAATACAGTTCCTCATGTTGTGGTGACCCCAAACCAAAAAATAATTTTGGTGGCTACTTCATAACTGTAATTTTGCTACAGTTATGATTTGGAATGTAAATACCTGATATGCATTATGTATTCTCATTGCCTCTCCTGCACCCGTCCACTGATGACGTCAGCAAGCGTCAGACACACGTAGTGAGCTGCTATGGACTGTGGAGCGCCCCCCCTCCACCCCTTAGGTCCTGGACGGATGATGCAGTCACGTCTGCGCATGACCGCAGGCATTCAGTTTGGAACGCACGTCCATAACGGTATGCGTTCAAGCTGAATAGCGCTGCTGCAGACGGTAGCGCAGCTTCTCAGCGGCTGAAGCCATTGGAAATATGTATTTTCCGATGTCTTTAGGCGACCCCTGTGTTTTGGTCCTTCGACCCCCGCCGGGGTCACGACCCACAGGTTGAGAACCGCTGACTTAAGCAATATTGAATGTAGTCTTTAAATAGATATAACGGTATTCCATCATAATTTACATAGCTATCCTTTTTTTTGAACATTTGGATTATTTAGCATTGTTATTTTTGTAAGGATTCAGTGTTGTATATGTTTGTGTAAATGAAGATGATAAAATGTTGCTATAGAGTGAATGTTTGTGTCCTTCCAAAATTCAAATGTTGAAACCTAACCTCCAATGTGAATGTATTGGGGGGGGGGCCTAGGAGGTGATTAGGTCATGAGGGCAGAGCCCTCCTAAATGGGATCTGAAAGAAGTCCCAAGAGAGGTCTGTCACTCACACACACACACACACATACACACACACACACACACACTGCCCTGTAAGATACATGGAGAAGGCGGCCCTCTGTGAACCCAGAAGCAGGCCTTCACCAGACATTTGAGTCACCGGCGCCTTTAAAGTGAATTTTCCAACCTCCGGAACTGTGAGAAAGAAATGTTTGTTGTTAATTATCTACCCAGGGTATGGCATTTAGTATAGTAGCCTGAAGGAATTTAGACAAGTATATTTATAAAGAGCAACTTAAATCTTTAAAATAGCAAAAATTAGTTGTGGATTGAAGAGATTAGAGTTGTTTTTTTTAGGAAAAAAACCTTAAAGAGTTAGGTTTTTGAAATACAGCAAAATCTGACTGAGTTAATTGGACTCCTCAGTCAGCTGTGTGTGTGTGTGTGTGCGTGTGCGTGTGTGTGTGTGCGTGTGTGTGTGTGTGTGTGTGTGTACATGCACGTGTGTATGTTCTGAGAGCTGGTTAACGTGACTGCACAGGTTTCAGGTGCCCAGTTCTACAGCAGCTCTCTGTATACCGTATCGTGTGTTCACCCCCCTTCATACTTGTAAGTTTGAGGTCAGGGAGTTATAGAAAATAAAAATGAAATTTTGGGAGTACGTCTAGACCAGGCATGGCCAACATATGGTCCGCGATTAAATTTTTAATATTCTCAACACGACACACCGTGGAAATGAAGTCAGTGGTACTTTTTAAATTGTTATACATAAACTACGATATCTTCAGTAATCTTCAGCTCAACTGATATTTGTGAACAAACTTTTCCTTTAATGAACCTAAATAAAAGTACAACAAGATCAAGATTGAATGATTTACATTTGGGGGCTGTGTTAAGAATAGCTACTACAGCCTGACCTGTGGTGGTGCAGTGGGTAAAAGCGTTGACCTGGAATGCTGAGGTTGCTGGTTCAAAAACCCCAGTCTCGCCTGGTCAAGGCACATATGGGAGTTGATGCTTCCTGCCCCTTCCCCCTCTTCTCTCTCTCTCTGTCTCTCTCTCTCTCTCTGTTTCCTCTCTCTAAAAAATGAATAAAAAAATCTAAAAAAAAAAGAATAGCTACAAGTTTAGAGCCAGATATTAAAAAAATAATAGGCGATGCAAAGCGCCTCAACACATCACATTAGTTTTTTTGTTAATTTGTTGTACTAAATTACTTACATTTATTCATAAACAAATTACATAATAAAACTTTACTTAAGCGAATTGTTTTTGTATTTAACATTTTTTAATTTTAATATTTTGTCCAGCCCGGGGCAAAAACTGTTGGCCACGCCTGGTCTAGGGTCTGGATAAATTTGGCTCTATTTTCTACACATTCTTCTTAAGTGTAGAAATTCCCAAACGCACCTCTTATTTTCATGGTGAAGGAAGTGAGCTTCTGCGGGAATGAATGACTTAACTTTTTTTTTTAAAGATTTTATTTATTCATTATAGGGGGGGGGGAGAGAGAGAGAGAGAGAGAGAGAGAAGGGGGGAGGAGCAGAAAGCACCAACTTCCATATGTGCCTTGACCAGGCAAGCCCAGGGTTTTGAACCGGCAACCTCAGCGTTTCCAGGTTGACACTGTATCCACTGCGCCACCACAGGTCAGGCTGACTTAACATTTTTTTTTTTTTTTTTTTGTATTTTTCTGAAGCTGGAAACGGGGAGAGACAGTCAGACAGACTCCCGCATGCGCCCAACCGGGATCCACCCGGCACGCCCACCAGGGGTGATACTCTGCTCACCAGGGGGCGATGCTCTGCCCCTCCGGGGCGTCGCTCTGCTGCGACCAGAGCCACTCTAGCGCCTGGGGCAGAGGCCAAGGAGCCATCCCCAGCGCCCGGACTATCTTTGCTCCAATGGAGCCTCGGCTGCGGGAGGGGAAGAGAGAGACAGAGAGGAAGGAGGGGGTGGGGGTGGAGAAGCAAATGGGCGCTTCTCCTATGTGCCCTGGCCGGGAATCGAACCTGGGTCCCCCGCACGCCAGGCCGACGCTCTACCGCTGAGCCAACCGGCCAGGGCTTGACTTAACATTTTTTAAGTGCTCTTTTGTAGCCTTTCCTCTTGTACAGTGACAATTATTGTTAAGAAACATTGCAGGATTCTGACTTATGAAGTGGCAGTTACTACATATAAATACAACCATGGTATTTAAGAAGTATTTTTACATTAAAGATAAAAAAAGTTCATGCTGCTTACAAATTTAACTATTATTAGAAAAAATGAAATTAGTCAGAACTCTTTTGTTTCTTAGCTTCAAGTTCATAAAGGTTTTTGTACAGCTGTCGTTTTTTTCTTATGCCAAGTAATGAGAATGTGTAATTCCCCCTCTTTCTTTTTTATTTTATTTTATTTTATTTTATTTTTTGTATTTTTCTGAAGCTGGAAACGGGGAGAGACAGACAGACTCCCGCATGCGCCCGACCGGGATCCACCCGGCATGCCCACCAGGGGGCAATGCTCTGCCCACCAGGGGGCGATGCTCTGCCCATCCTGGGCGTCGCTATGTTGCGACCAGAGCCACTCTAGTGCCTGGGGCAGAGGCCACAGAGCCATCCCCAGCGCCCGGCCATCTTTGCTCCAGTGGAGCCTCGGCTGCGGGAGGGGAAGAGACAGAGAGGAAGGAGAGGGGGAGGGGTGGAGAAGCAGATGGGCGCTTCTCCTGTGTGCCTGGCCGGGAATCGAACCCGGGACCTCTGCACGCCAGGCCGACGCTCTACCACTGAGCCAACCGACCAGGGCCCCCCCCCCTCTTTCTTTTTGTTTGTTGTTAGGAAGCTGTAAGATAATCAGGCTAAATTTAACATTAAGACAATATGTTACCTCAGAACTTCCACATTATGTTTTCCATAGCTTTATTTTTTTATTTCTGCTCTCATTTAACTTACCATAAAGTGCCAGAGATCATCTTTAGAAGATTTAGGGACATGTCAATATTATAGATAAATTCTAGATTTCTTTCAAAATTGATATATAAAATAAAACTCTAGATATTTTTCTTCATTATTTTTCACATCAGTCAACTGATTTTTAAATTAATTTTCGATTTCTGAGCCCCAGAATTTCTAAATATCCCTTATGACCCCTAAATATGCTAAGGAAGCCACATTTTGGAATTTTATTTTTTAAAGTTTAGAATCCTTGTCTAGCCTGACTAGGCAGTGGCGCAGTGGATAGAGCATTAGACTGGGATGTGGAGGACCCAGATTCGAGACCCCAAGGTCGCCAGCTTGAGCGCGGGCTCATCTGGTTTGAGCAAAAGCTCACCAGCTTGGACCCAAGGTCACTGGCTCAAGCAAGGGCTTTCTCGGTCTGCTGTAGCCCCATGGTCAAGGCACACATGAGAAAGCAATCAATGAACAATTAAGGTGTCACAACGAAAAACTAGTGTTTGATGCTTCTCATCTCTCTCAGTTCCTGTCTGTCTGTCCCTATCTGTCCCTCTCTCTGACTCTCTCTCTGTCTCTGTAAAAGGAAAAAAAAAGAATCCTTTTCTAATGTGAGTTGGGTCTCCCTAATTTATGAGTTTTAAGTTTGGGTTTTGTGAAGTATTGAAAATGGAACACATCTGTGAAACTCGGAAAGTGGTAGCAAGGACCATGGAGAGGGCGGACAGGAGGCTGCCTTCCTGACAGTGGGACAGAGTAAGAAGAGGCTTTGTGCATTCTTTTGGCTACTCATTTATCATGACCGCATGTCTTTACTTTTATATATTCCAGCTGAAAGGAGCTGTTAGCCTCTCAGAAACGGCCACAGGCCACAACCAAAAGTTATAGTTAATTTTGCTAGAATTTGCAGAAGATAAACTGCACATGATCTCACACTGTAGCCTAGCTTACCCAACTCCTCATTAGAATATTTAAATCATAAACATTGACCAACCAAAGTTTTGACAATTTATGAAAAGAGCATGGCCCTGTCCAGTGGCTCAGTGGATGGAACATCGGCCCGGTGTATGAACGTCCCAGGTTTGATTCCCAGTCAGGGCACACAGGAGAAGTGACCATCTGCTTGTCTCCCTCTTCTACTTCCACAGCTATAGGCTTGATTGGTTTGAACATGGCCCCAGGTGCTGAGGATGGCTCAGCTGGTCTGTGTGTCAACCACAGGCACTGAAAATGGCTTGGTACTCGAGCATCAGCCCCAGACGTGGTTGCCAGGTGGACCCTGGCTGGGGCACATGCAGAAGTCTGCCTCACTGCCTCCCCCCCTCACCTAAAAAAAATAAAAAGAAAAAATAAAAAAGAAACAGCTACGAATAATATTAAAGAAAGATGTGAAAGGAGAGGACATTTCACTTTATGCTGGGCACAATTTAGGCACTTCACCACTCCATCATTTTTCATTTTAAGTTCTAGTCCTTGGCAACGTATTCTCCTTATGTGTAGCCTTAGTTTACAGTACTATTTGTATTCTTTCCTACCACTTTAAAAAAGATTTATTAAAAGTTTATGTACTTTTACAGAAATATCAGTACACTTAATTTTTAAGAGCTGCATAGTATCTTCTTCTGTTAATGTTTCCTAAATCATTGTATCGTCTATTTTTTTTACATAATTTGAGAACAATATATTTAAAGGAATAAAATTTTTTTTATGTCAAGAGGAAGAGGGGGTAGCCTGCCAAGAGAGGCAAAGAAGACCTCCTGAATTTCCTTCTCCCTAAGCTTTTATTGATCAAAAGCAGAACAAAGGTAACAGGATTACAAGAGACCAGGGGATAAGGGGAAAGAAGGACAAATGGCCATTATGCCTACATGGGAAAAGGGCTGATTGGGGTCAGTACGTTTTGTTTTTGTTTTTTTGCTAATTAATAAGCACTAAGGAAGGGGCAATCTAAAACCTCTAGGCTAATATTCTAAAGCCCTTTTACATGTATTCCTTTGTGCCTGCACACAAAGTTTCTTGGTGTCTGCATCCAAGAGACATTCACTCAGGGCTTTTAACTCAAGTTCCCCAGTCAGAGTCATAGAGAGTTCAAGGTTAGATGGGTGATTCCCTACATCTCCCCCTTTTTTGCATTCCAGGGTGACACTTTATCAACAGCAGGTCAGGACTTTTTTTGTTTCTGTCTTTACTTAACAGACAGGTTAGGTGGTGGTTGTGGAAAGAGCAAGCATAGAAACAGGTTTAGGGATTTACAGGCATTTCTGTATTTTGTACAAGTTCTTTAGCACACCTGCTTAGATGTTTCAAAGGTTCCCAGGTGATGTCAGGTGCTACCTGAGTGCTTGGGAGCAAGTTAGGTGTCCTACTTTTTTTAGTTCATTTCTGGAGATGGATTCATTATCAGCTTCTGGATCTCTGGAACCAGGTTGCTTTCTAGGGGCTAATGCCTGTTCATGATGAGACTTCACATTCCTCTTTCCTTGCTGGTATTCAAAGAGAGGACCTGTTAATGACAAAATTGGAACATACCCTTGCCCCCAGTTTAGTAATTTGATTGGATTCTGCCACTCTGGGCCAGCTAATATCCCAGTACAACCTGAGAGGCTTAGGCCGTTGCTTGGCTGGTATAAAATGCCGCCTGGCTGCAGTAAGTCCAGGGAGGAAATGTTCAAAAAATTAAGAGTATAAAAAGCCTTATATAACTGTTCTTGTGGGGTGAGTCTCTCCTCCTGACTCCCCCCATTTTTGTTTGTTAAGATAGATTTTTAAGGTACAACGAGCATGTTCAATACAGGCCTATCCTGTTGGATTATAAGGGATACCTGTAACATTTTAATATTCTAGTTTTGTAAAGCTATTTAGAATGTCTTAGAAGTATTGTAAGGGCCATTGTCTGTTTTAACTACTTCAGGGCAGCCAGAAATGGAGATGGACTCTAAGAGGTGAGAAATAGCATGACATGCTGCTTTCCCAGTAGAAGGCTTAGTGTGGATCATGCCTGAATGGGAATCTATACAATAAAGAAAGGAGTCTATAGCCCTGGCCGGTTGGCTCAGCGGTAGAGCGTCAGCCTGGCGTGAAGGGGATTCCCGGGTTCGATTCCCGGCCAGGGCACATGGGAGAAGCGCCCATTTGCTTCTCCACCCCACCCCCCTCCGTCCTCTCTGTCTCTCTCTTCCCCTCCCGCAGCCAAGGCTCCATTGGAGCAAAGATGGCCCCAGCGCTGGGGATGGCTCCTTGGCCTCTGCCCCAGGCGCTAGAGTGGCTCTGGTCTGGCAGAGTGAAGCCCCGGAGGGGCAGAGCATCGCCCCCTGGTGGGCAGAGCATCGCCCCTGGTGGGCGTGCCGGGTGGATCCCGGTCGGGCGCACGCGGGAGTCTGACTGTCTCTCCCCGTTTCCAGCTTCAGAAAAATACAAAAAAAAAAAAAAGAAGAAGAAAAGAAAAAAGAAAGGAGTCTATAACTATTTCTTTTGCTTGTTTACATTCCATGTCTGTAGTAGAGATAGCTCTTTTCCAGGGAGGGAGCCCTTTTGCTACTGAAATCACGTTGCTGACTATAACATTTTATAGGTCTATGATGCTCTCTATGTTCTTTATGTAAACTTGAGTTTAGTAATAAAAACTTGGAACCTAATTGAGACAATATCCAATCAAACTGAGAAATCCTTTAAGCTGCTTTGTTTTTGAAAGATGGGAGTCCTCTGAGTTTTCTGGGTTAATTAGTAGCCAGTTTTTAAGTGTGAGATATCCCAAGTATTTCACTAAAGATGGAGAATCAGAGCTTGTCCTAGAGCATCAAGTACCATATTTTTCGCTTCATAAGACGCACTCCCCCCCCCCCCCAAACGGAGGGGGCAATGCTCATGCGTCTTATGGAGCGAATGTTCATTTTATTTAGCTGCTGCGGGGCGCAGCGCTGGAAAATATATATAGAATGAGCGCCAGCGGGATCTTAACCATCCCCATCCCTGCCCTGCGGAATCCTGCATCTACTGAGTGATCTCCTGGTTCCGGTTTCCACAGTTGCATTCAGCGCAGGAGGAACAGCGAGCAATGTTGTGTGGGCGCATTCATTGTGCATCATCGAGGGCAGACGTGAGAGGCGCGCTGCAGCTGCTGGAGCTCTGTGTGAAGTGCTGATGGCACTTGCTGCCCTGTTAGTGCTTGACCAGTTTAGAACATATATTAGCAAAACCACCAAAAAAAAAAAAACTTTAAAGAAGTGAAGACTCATTTAGCTGTAATTCCTGGGGGTCTTACTAGCCAGTTGCAACCTCTCGATGTTTCCATCAACAAACCACTTAAAGTCTTTGTGTGAGAAGAGTGAAACAAATAGATGGCTGCTGGTAATCATGCTCTGTCACTAACTGGATGAATGAAGAGACCTACTATCACTCAAGTTTGTGAATGGGTGAAAACATCATGGCAGTCAGTGAAGAATAAAACTGTGGTACAGTCATTCAAAAAATGTGGCATTAGCAATGTCTTAGATGTAAGGTGATCAACCTTTTTTTGTTTGTTTTTTACAGAGACAGAGAGAGAGAGGGATAGATAGGGACAGACAGACAGGAATGGAGAGATGAGAAGCATCAATCATTAGTTTTTTGTTGCGCATTGCGACACCTTAGTTGTTCATTGATTGCTTTCTCATATGTGCCTTGACCGTGGGCCTTCAGTAGACCGAGTGACCCCTTGCTCAAGCCAGCAACCTTAGGTCCAAGCTGGTGAGCTTTGCTCAAACCAGATGAGCCCGCGCTCAAACAGGCGACCTCGGGGTCTCAAACCTGGGTCCTTCCGCATCCCAGTCCAACGCTCTATCCCCTGCGCCACTGCCTGGTCAAGCAAGGTGATCATCTTTTTTACAATGAAAAGGAGGACAAAAATAAATTGAAGAAAATACTATCATAAATAAAAGAAACATTTTATTCATTGCAACAATAATACACTATAATATAAATGCATAATAAAAACATTTGTAATATTTTATATTGTAATTATGCTTACATGCCTTTTTAATTTTTAATAATTGTAAGAAAAAAGTACTCATTTAGATATAAATACGTCACATCACATGCAATGGATTGACTCTGCATCGATCGAATATGAACATTTACAGATTAGTCTTCCAATATCAAAAAGGAGGACATATAAGAGGACACTTTTTGAGGGAGGACGGAACTTACAAAAGAAGGACTGTCCTCCCTAAAGGAGGACAATTGGTCACCTTATTAGAAGGCCCTGAAGATGGTATCGTATATGAAAATAGCGAAGAAAGTGAGGCCAGTGATTGTGAACAACTGAGCTTCTTAAATTCTGACACTAGTGATGATGAGTTCCTTGGGTTCCCAGACAACTAGAAGAGTATTTGAACATTAAAGTCTCTTCTCATTTGTTAATAACAGTGCTAATGGTTGTTAATACTGCTGTTGAGTTTACATTGTTGAAATATTATTGTGGTATATTTTATTAAATATTGATATTTTAACACATCATTTGGTTCAGAATATTTTTTCCTTATTTTCCTCCTTAAAACTGTACGTGCGAAAAATGGAGTATCTATGACTTGAATTAGAGTGCAATCTCTGGAAAATTCAGCACTATTCAAATCAGCTTTTAGCATCTAAGACAATAGTTGGGACTCTCCTGGGGTGTTACTGTCTAACTAAACATGTAACCTTTCCAGGGGAAAGCAAAGAGGTATTCCTGTCCTTTTATTTTACAGACATGCTCAAACAGGTATTACATGACTTTATTATCATTGAAAAATAGTCAATGCACAGCAATAGCTGGTAATAGATTATGTGGATTTGGAACAACAGAATGTCTGGGAATATATGTACCCTGATTTATTGATGTCACCTTATTAAAATAAAAATTTATTTATAATAAAAAAAAGAATGGGAATAACTGTCTTATAGCTTTGAGATTTTGTGTAAATCTGTTTTACTGGAAAGCTAGAATCACAAGGGCTTGTACATAGAATTATAGATGCCTTTTTAAGTAATCTAGTATAATGGTCTTAATTTCAGCTACTAGTGCATCAGATCTTAAAGGATGTTGGCAAATCTTGCCGATATCTGTACTGAGAAAGGCCCAAAGTTGTATTGGAATGTCCTGCAACAAACCTTTAGTCTCAAGATTATTTCCTTTTCATGGACATTTCTTTAAAAAAAAATTTTTTTTAATTGGTACAGTATTTGATTTCCTTTCAAATACATTTTATCCTCTGGAAGATATGTGTGCAGTCATTGGTTTGAAGAAAATTTTACCCTGCTAGGTTAACTGGGGCAAACTTGATTAACAAAATATATATTGCCCCTAATATATTCCCTCATTGGAAAGGGACAAATTTTGATTTAACAATCATTGGTTGATTACATATTCTTACCACTTATACATAAGCTTTACTCTGAAGTCGGATACAACTTCGTTGGGTAGGATTAAGAACAGATAAAGTAGCTCCTACTATTTACAAGAGCCTTAGCAATTTCCTTTTGTAATGGTAATTTTAATTCTTAATTGTTACTAAGGAGAAAGGGAAATGCCCTTCTATAGTCTTTGGTACAACTATGTGTTTAATACATATATTTTTTTAAATCCCATTTCAGCTTCTTATAATTTTTTTTTTTTTTTTTGCATTTTTCTGAAGCTGGAAACAGGGAGAGACAGTCAGACAGACTCCCGCATGCGCCCGACCGGGATCCACCCGGCACGCCCACCAGGGGGCGACGCTCTGCCCACCAGGGGGCGATGCTCTGCCCATCCTGGGCGTCGCCATGTTGCGACCCTCCTGGGTGTCGCTATGTTGCGACCAGAGCCACTCTAGCGCCTGGGGCAGAGGCCACAGAGCCATCCCCAGCGCCCGGGCCATCTTTGCTCCAATGGAGCCTTGGCTGTGGGAGGGGAAGAGAGAGACAGAGAGGAAGGCGCGGCGGAGGGGTGGAGAAGCAAATGGGCGCTTCTCCTATGTGCCCTGGCCGGGAATCGAACCCGGGTCCTCCGCACGCTAGGCCGACGCTCTACCGCTGAGCCAACCGGCCAGGGCTAGCTTCTTATAATTTTTTAAGCTTCTTATATTTTTTACAATAAAAAGACTCCTACTTGGGTGCTCTACAATCCTGAGCCATGTGTCAGACTTCCCACAGTTAAAACAGGATGACCCGATAATCATTGCTGCAGAAATTTGAGCTAAATTCTGTTGTTTGACTCCTAGAAACCAGTAAAATATTATTTGGAATAAGTCAGAATAGCCAGGATCAAATGTTCCAACAGTTAAATTTTAAATTTCTTTCTGAACCCATCAAAGTCCCAGATAAAATCAGGGAAATCTTTCATTTAGGTTCATTCTATTCTAGTCTAAGTAACATACACAATTACTGGTTCCTTTCTACCTGAAACCAGCTTTTTTTTAAAGGGAGCTGCTACAATTCCTGGATTATTCTCGCCTGAATTCCTATTCTTATTTTTCCCTAGGTCAGTCGGGAGTGGTAGTAGAGGAGGCAAAGATAGAAGAGGAAGGAAGAAGAGAGGAGGAGGGAAAGTCCGTACAAGGAAGCTCAGATAGCAATAGTGGAGAAGCTGTAGGAGAGGAATGGGAGGTTAACATTCATTAACTTCAGAAGCCTTCATCACTTCAGAGACAGTCTCTAAATTTTTTTTCAAAAAATTTTTGTGCTTCTCCCAGAACCTTCTATTTCCAATCAGTGTCTGCTTTACATTTATTTAATATTAACTTTAGAGTTGGCATTTTCTAACTGAGCGCACAGAAAAAAATCAGGAGGAGTTACAAGGTCCCCACTTTTGGATACTTCAAATTGAAATTTTTTCATTTCAGTAGATACTTGCAGATTAACCTGCAGCATTATTAATAGGGGGCTGGTGTCCTTGGGGCTTGTCAGCCTTAAAGATATGATTCCCGTGTTAATTTTAGTTTTCTTTGTATATCTATAGAGTGTGAACAAATTTCTAGGGATATTGTGTAGTGGGTTCAAGTTTGCTGCTCGTGGGTTGAGCTTGCAGGAAATTTCACCTCCCAAGTCATCTCAAACCCTCTTACTGTAAGGTATTTTTCCCCACCGAGAAAGAAGGAAGGGGCCAGAGCCACAAAGTGTGGAATAATAAAAGGCTTTATTGAGTACAGAGCACACATCCTGCCCAACGAGGTTCCCTGGCCTTGAGGAAAGATGGAGGCCAAGGAAGTCGCAAGTGGTGACCCGTGTGAGATATTTAAAGGGTCCCTAGGGTGGTCGAGCTAATATGACATGGTGAAATCTCACTGGCTGGCAGACGGTCGCTTTTTTCCAAAGGGTTCCTGGGAAGCGCTGGGTTGTGGGCAATCCTAGCCAAAGTTCCCGGGCCTGAGCTTTCCCCATTATCCACCAACCTTACACTTATGTGTCTTGGTTTCCCTCCCCGGCTGCCTAATACAGCCGTGAGGACTCAGAGTGCTAGGTAACCAGCCTTTATATGTGCAACCCCAGACAAGTCAATAATTTAACCCTTTAGTAGTGAGTTTTTTCATGCTTACTGAAAATGAAATTAGTTCCAGTTCCAGTTATGTTTGTTTTTTTAATACATTTTAATTAATTTATTTATTTTAGAGGAAGAGGAAGGGGGAGAGAGAGAGAGACAGAGACAGAGACAGAGAGACGGAAACATGGATCTGTTCCCTTATGTGCCCTGACTGGGCTCCAACCAACTGAGCCACCGGCCAGGGCTCCAGTTCCAGTTTTATTAACTTAAAATCATGTTTGTCTGATGACCAATTTATGGAAACAAGAACATACATTTGCCTCTTTTTAATGTTGCCTTACACATTTTCAAAATAAAAATTTTTGTACAATCGTACAGTGGATGGTCAGGAGGCATGAGGACATACATGAACATTTGTACTACTCAAAGGGTTGATTACAGTTGAATTTGGAAGTCTGTTGGTCAAATAAGTTTGTAAATATGATATATATGTTTGCTCGCTTATAGTTTGCATTGGGTGTGGGGGACAGGCTGTAAGCAGGCAGGGTTGTTATACCCCTAAGGCTTAGTTTTAAGACAGCCTTTCCCACCCTAAGTGACTTTGTATCAGAGACTCCCTTGTTTGTATATTGGATTAAAGGTTTCGATTTCTACACTATAAAATGGGGCAGACCGGAAGCTTGCTCTCTCTCGGTTTCTGAGATTAGCATTAGAGGAGAGAGGGAGAGCAGAGAAAGGCCACATGGAGGAGAAGAGAAGCAGCCAAGATGGCGGAGTGCTGAGGGAGAAGCCAGTTTGTGCAGAGAGAAGGAGATGGGAAACAGGTGAATAAGGCTGGTGAGGTAGATACCTTTGATTCTAGGAAACTTGGATAAGTCAGTGGAAGCCCTGAATGGAAAGGGAAGTGTTTTCCCACTGTGTGTGTTTTTACTTGCCTGCTGGGTGCAAGCTAGAATAAAAGGTGATGGCTCACCAGTTTTTGGCTCCGTTGTTTTATTACTGTCTGACCAAATCCAGTGCGAACCTGCATGGGCCAGGCGGCTGTGATGGTGGCCGCGGCTACTGGCTTTACAAAGTCCCTATGGGTCGAACTACACATCACGAGGGATGCCCTCTTGACACCTCCACAGAGATTCTTAGTCACCTAAGAATACCCGAGACTCAGACTGGAGGCAGGAAAAGCCCCTTATCTTCGGAGCTGAACAAGCCCAGGCTCTCATTTAAACAGCAAAGGTTTTCTTTGTTCAGACTCACAGTTAAGTAGTTCCAATTGAAAAAGGTCAAAATTAAAAACCAGCCATCCATTATTTATCCCTCTGTTTCACAGACCTCAGTACAGTTTTACACAAACAAGACAATTACAGTACAGTGACAGGAGCATAACACATAAATAAATCTGATTAATCCTAATAGTGGAGTTGTTACTTGGCCCCAACTCCAAAGACAAAGAACACAGTACAGGAATCAGCATGGTAAGACCTCACAGAGTACCAACTAAAGAAACAAGTTTAGGATACAGAATTCCACTCTATTTAAATGAACGCTCCTTATATATTTCAATTTTAGAGCAACGATGCAGGAATAGAAGGAGTGGAACTATTTTATTTATGTAGTTCAATATTAGGGCCTGCATTTCCAATTTTGCATGCAAGAACTTAATTCAGGCCTCAAAAAAGCCAAATTTTGGCTATTTTCAGTTGATATTATTTTATAGATTTATAAGCATAGGTCAACCAGTTAGTCAGAATTCACCAAGGGGTACTATCCTTAGGAATGGACAGGGTGTTACCCATTCTGTTACAATGTTAGACAAAAACTAAACAGAAACCAGAATCAGACAAACCAGAGAGGAATCCGGGATTTCAGCGTGCCACCAGACCAGAAAGATGCCTGCTGATCTCAGTCAGGTGACAGAGACATTGGAGGATGGAACTAGCAAAACCTCTCTGAGTAAATAACACTCGGCTGCTGCTTGGGAAGTACTGTAGTCAATTCTTCCAGGGTCCCCTAGTCTGGGACTAATTTCAAGGCAAAGAATAGGGAAGAAACAAAATAATAGTTCAGAGGATTGTAGATAAAACATGAAAGAAAATGAGAAAAACTCGGGATTGTACAATAACAGGGAAAGCTGTAGCTTTAATAGAATCTGGGTGTCCTAATGTTAATCCTTCTCAGAGACAATTTTCCATTAAGGAAGGAGTATGATTCTTCCCAGGTCTGGGGGGAAGAGATGGGAAAAGATAGGGGGGAGCCGAAGGCTCCTCGGAGACAAGGGAGGAGGGAGGGTGTTTTGTCCTTCTTAAGCCTCCTCAGATTTCATGTTTGCTGTAACTGGCGGTTCAGGTTGACTAGGCTAAGATTTCTCTTTTCCTTTCTGCCATGTTGTGAGAAGAGGAACAGAAACCTTTAATCCTTGTTCAAACCACCTTTTCAAAACTTTACCTACTTACTCCCATAACTCGAAATCTAAGGTTCCCTCGTCAGGTAACCATGGGCAATGCTCTTCTACAGCAAGTAGGAGTTGCTGTAATGCTTTAGTCTTTTTTTTTTTTTTTTTTGTATTTTTCCGAAGCTGGAAACAGGGAGAGACAGACAGACTCCCACATGCGCCCGACCAGGATCCACCCGGCACGCCCACCAGGGGTGACGCTCTGCCCACCAAGGGGCGATGCTCTGCCCCTCCGGGGCGTCGCTCTGTTGCAACCAGAGCCACTCTAGCGCCTGGGGCAGAGGCCAAGGAGCCATCCCCAGCGCCTGGGCCATCTTTGCTCCAATGGAGCCTTGGCTGTGGGAGGGGAAGAGAGAGATAGAGAGAAAGGGGGGGGGGAGGAGTGGAGAAGCAGATGGGTGTCTCTCCTGTGTGCCCTGGCGGGGAATCGAACCTGGGACCTCTGCACGCCAGGCCGACGCTCTACCACTGAGCCAACTGGCCAGGGCCTAATGCTTTAGTCTTTACAGTACACTGAGCAGTGTGGAGCAATTTTTTTTTCCCCGAAGTTAGAAGCAAGGAGGCAATCAGACAGACCCCCACATGCACTCGACTAGGATCCACTCGCATGCCCACCAGGGGGTGATGCTCTATCCATCTGGGCCATTGCTCTGTTGTGGCTGGAGCCATTCTAGCACCTGAGGTGGAGGCCATGGAGCCGTCCTCAGCACCCAGCCAGTTTTACTCCAATGGAGCCTTGGCTGCGGGAGGGGAAGAGAGAGACAGAGAGGAAGGAGAGGGGGAGGGGTGGAGAAGCAAATGGGCGCTTCTCCTGTGTGCCCTGGCCAGGAATCGAACCCCAGCTTCCACACGCAGGGCTGACTCTCTACAACTGAGCCAACCGGCCAGGAGCAATTTTTATAAATTTTTTAAGTAAATGCGCTGCTGCTTGCTGAGCTTCTGACCCGTGTGGAAACCCCTCTTTGGCCTACTGCATTGGTCCTTTCCTCACGGCGAGTAGGGACTGCTCCTTATCGGAATTCCCTGTAAGATGCAGCCGCTAAAGAACTCTTCATGCACAAATTCCACACGATCACGTCAGGGTCAGCACTTACAGTACTCCAGCCCGCTGGGAACTACCCTTGTTGTGTGGAAAAAACCTACTCAAGACACAGTGAGGTCAAGAGAAAGAGATGGAGGTCTGCAAGGCAGGCAAAGAAGACCTCAAATAAAATTCTTAAGATATAGTTTAATTTCTTTCTTACTAATTCTTCACATTTTTAAACATGAAGATAGCGTAAAGTTAAAATGCCTCTCTAGCTCTTTGTCCATCGGATAAATGGGAGTGAGCCCCTGTTTTTCTTTGCAAATCTAACATTCGAGCCCAGCCAGTCTGGGTAGACTCTTACCTGGAGCCTTTTCCAGAAGTCTGCTTTAGTTTGCCTTCTCTTACAACCATTTTATTAAGATATAATTTACATACTATAAAGTTGATCCACTTACAGTGTACTAGTTTGCCTTTTTAATTTCTGCTTTCTGAGCTCCCTGTGTTCTTTCTCCACCTGCAAAGAGAAAGAAAACTGGTAAAAAGAGCATTTTGCCACAGAACATAGGACTTTTCTCTCCAAATAGTAAATGGCACTCATCTACTTTATGTCCTAGTGTTTTTGCTCCTACTGCATATCATGGGACATTATTTGGCATTAGCATAACTTGAATTTTATAATGTATATTTACTTTTCTCATTTTGTGCTGATGGCAATAGCTTGAGATACTAGTCTGCAGTCATCAGAACCATTTTTGGGAGATTGCTTTCTGTGAAGACCTCTGTTCCTTATATTGAACAGAGTACTTTGAACAAAGTTTAAATCGTTCAGAAGAAAGGTCTAGAGTGGGTTTTTCCCATTAATTTGTAGACATTTAAAAAATAAACAGATATTGCTAGTCCTCACTTATTGGAAGGAAAACAAAAACCCAGCAACAATTAAAAAAACAGACCCAATGAATAAACAAGTAAACAGGCAAATAAACCTAAAGATAACTTTAACTTAAATCGGAGGATGGGTAGGAATGAGGTCAAAGGGTACAAACTTCCAAGTAGAAGAGGGTAAAGGGGAAGATAAATGGTGATGGAAGGAGATTTGACTTGGGGTAATGAAAACACAATCCATTATACAGATGATGTGTTATAGAATTGTATACCTGAAACCTATATGATTTTATTAACCCCATAAATTCAATACATTTTTTTAAGAAGAGGAAGAAGAAGAACAAGTTCTAGGTACTGCTGTACAACATCACCATTCTATTATTTACTTGAAAGTTGCTAAGAAAACAGATCTTGCCTGACCAGGTGGTGGCTCAGTGGATACAGCGTCAACCTGGGACACTGAGGACCCAGGTTCAAAACCCCTGAGATCACCAGCTTGAGTGTGGTCTCATCTGGCTTAAGTGTGGGATCATAGACATGACCCCATGGTCACTGGCATGAGCCCATAGGTCAGTGGCTTGCAGCCCAAGGTTGCTGACTGGAGCCCAATGTGGCTGGCTTGAGCAAGGGATCACTGGCTTGGCTGGAACACCCCCTCTCCCTTTCAAGGCACATAAGAGAAAGCAATCACTGAACAACTAAAGTGCTGCAATTACAAATTGATGCTTCTCATCTCTCTCCCTTCCTGTCTGTTCCTGTGTGTCCCTCTCTCTGTCTCTCTTGCTAGAAAAAAGAAAAAAGATCGTAAATGTTCTCACTACAAAAAAGAAATGATAATTACATGACATTATAGAGATGTTAGCTAAGGCTATGGCAGTAATCACTTTACAGTACAGGATGGGACAAAAGTAGGTTTACAGTTGTTTGTATGGAAAATAATACAATAATTAATAAGTAATAATACAAGAATAAACTGTTTTACATACTCAGAACTATAAACCTTTTGCCCCACCCTGTATGTAATTGTATCAAATCAGCGTGTTGTACACCTTTAACTTACACAATGTTATATGTCAGTTTTATCTAAAACCTGGAGGGAAGTTTAGGCTGAGAGAGGGTTAGGTTGGAGGGAAATTTTGTGACCAGAGGATTAAATACCAACGGTAGAAACACAATTGATTTTGTGTTCATGTAAGGGTTAATGGACCTTACATATATTTCTACTAGAAAATTCCCATGATCTCACTTCAGAGAAAGTACAGGCTGACTTGACAGGACTGGTCAGTTTTATTGATGACACATCTTGTCATTAAACAGTGTGAGAATGAATTAATGTTTGGTTAGTAGGCACTCAGTAAAGGTTGGGTGAATGTGTGCGTATGCAAACAGATCTTCCTCCTCATTTCGCACCTTTCGTCAACTCGAAATAAATACTGCGGTCTGGTTTCATAATATTTAGACCCTGAAAATTCTTTTACAGCTGATCATTTCAACTTACATTTTGGTGGTTTTACCCTCATATCTTACATTTCATTGTTCTTTCAGTTACCCCCTTCAGGAAGCTCAAGCTTTCTATACATTTCCGTTTCAACAAATGATGGCGGAAGTTCATCTTCCTAACGCGGAAGTTACAGAAGAACAGCAAAAGCCAGCCGACGCTCCAGAGTCAGCTCCTGCCCCGGAGCCAGGACAAGGTAGTTTTCACCAGAACGCTATAGGAAATTAGCTGTTGGATTAGCCAATTTATTTAAGAATAGGTTGATGATGAATTTTAGCTCTATTTTAGCATTAACTTTTTTTACTCATTTTTTAAGTACTTGTTACTTGCCAGGCACTGTGGTAGGTTTTGGGAATAAAAGAACATGGGCCCTGGAGTATCTCATAACCTAGTAGGGAAAATAATAAGTAAACACATTTTATGTATGACATATATGTGTCATGCCTCAGCACACACATTGTGAAGAGGGGCGTAGGACATTGGGAGAGCTCCCGGGTTAACACCTGACTCACACTTCTTACCCTTAGTTCTTTATCTCTGATACAATTTCACAGGCTCCTACCCCATTCTAGTACTATTTGGTGTTCCTCTACTCTGGCCTCCTGCCCTTCCTTCAACATTGTATCATGAAATTGTATCAGAGATAAAGAACTAAGGGTAAGAGCTTCCCAGAGCTCAGAAACTCAAGGGCGAGGAGACTTTATCCCCCTGGAGAACGGGCTGGGTAAAATTTCAGGCCGAAGGAGGAGTATGCACAAAGCTCTCAGTTCAACAGTGATTCTGTGTCTTTGGAGTCTAGGTTATAGCAAAGAAATGGTGAGAGATGAGGCTGGATAGGGGGCAGTTGAGGCTTGTTTAACCTAAAAATGTGTATCCTGTCCTGAAGGGTACAAGGAGCTGTTGAAAGAATGTAAGCAGAGAGTGACTTACCTTTAATGGCATGTAAAACCATCAGCCTACAAGGAATACAGAGGATAGATTGGGTGATAGAGAGCAAGCAGAATAAGGCAAGGCGTGGCTTAGAAACTTTGAATAAGGGCATGAAATAAGGAGGACCTGAAGGGTGGAGAAGGACAGAATTAGGAACTGCTCAGGAGGTAGAGTCACCTGGCCATGGTAAATGGATTTCATGGGGGGACAAGGGAGAAAGAGGAATCTGGCAGCAACACCTGGGCAATTGGATGAAGGGGAGGTACCATTCACCAAGATAGAGAATGAGAAGAGAGAATAGATTTAGGCATTGGGGGTGGAAAGAAGGTAATGATTTTCCCTGGGGTAGCAGTACTGGATGAGAAATGTGCTCAGAGTTCCAGTTTATGATTCCAGGAACACATCTACCTTTGCTCTTGACTCCTGTTTTTCTAGGCAGACTGTATGTACTAGGACATCCCCAGTCACAGCCGGTGGAGGTGGATCCCTTGGCACAGGAGTGGCTAAAGCAGTGTGAGGTAGAAAAGAAGGAAGGGCAGGAGGCCAGGGTAGAGGAACATCAAATAGTACTAGAATGGGGTAGGAGCCTGAGAAATTGTATCAGAGATAAAGAACTAAGGGTAAGAAAAACGAGGCTTCCTTTGGATATTTTAGGTTAGGACATTGGTTTGTACCCAGGAGTGATTTGCCCCCTGGGGACGTTTGTCATTATCTGGAGACACCTTTGATTGTCAGGACTGGCAAAGTGTTACTGACACCTAGTGGGCAGAGGCCAAGGTTGCTGTTAAATATAGAATAGCATAGGACAGGCCCCCACAATCAAAAATTATTCAGCTTAAGATGTCAGTAGTGCTGAGACTGAGAAGCTGCTTTAGGTAGGTCCTGAGATCGGACCCCTAGTCTTGCCTTTTGAAAAAAATACTGCCGGCCAGAAATTTCATCCTCAGCACTTCTAAATTCACCTCTTCGGTTGTGTGTGGAACAGAACATACACTCAACCTCTGAAACAAGCCCACCAGCCATTTGAGGCTTTCTATTACTGGCATTTGGGGGAAACTGAGTTAAAATGTTTCCCTTCCTCCCTGTTTTGCTGCCTACTTATTTATTTGTTTACTTAACTATTTATGTATTTATATTTAGAATTCCTGTAAAATATTACATAGATACTTCGTATGCTTGGGGAGGCCAAGGTGCCCGGTAGGATTATGTGGAAAATCAATCTGTGATTAATATGGAGGTTTCATCCCTAGAGCCACCTGCAGAGGAAGGAGGGTAGAGGGTGGGGCCACATAGAGGAGATTGATGCTGGCAAATAGAAGAGGGAGGTGAAAAATTTGCTGATAGAGTGACTTTTCTGGGAAAGCTGCCTAAAGTTTGTAATTACGGTTTTCTTTTTTTTTTTTTTTTTTTCATTTTTCTGAAGCTGGAAACAGGGAGAGACAGTCAGACAGACTCCTGCATGCGCCCGACCGGGATCCACCCGGCACGCCCACCAGGGGCGGTGCTCTGCCCCCCAGGGGGCGATGCTCTGCCCATCCTGGGCGTCGCCATATTGCGACCAGAGCCACTCTAGCGCCTGAGGCAGAGGCCACAGAGCCATGCCCAGCGCACGGGCCATCTTGGCTCCAATGGAGCCTTGGCTGCGGGAGGGGAAGAGAGAGACAGTGAGGAAATCGCGGCGGAGGGGTGGAGAAGCAAATGGGCGCTTCTCCTATGTGCCCTGGCCGGGAATCGAACCCGGGTCCT
Organism: Saccopteryx bilineata; assembly: GCF_036850765.1. NCBI lineage: Eukaryota > Metazoa > Chordata > Mammalia > Chiroptera > Emballonuridae > Saccopteryx > Saccopteryx bilineata. Next base: position 105,391,534 of record NC_089490.1, read on the forward strand.
CCGCACGCTAGGCCGACGCTCTACCGCTGAGCCAACCGGCCAGGGCCATAATTACGGTTTTCTACATCACATCCTGGAAATCATTGTGTTTCAGAGACTCCAAAAGGAAGGAAAAGAAAACCCAGAACAACACAACCAAAAAAACCAGTGGAACCCAAAAAATCAACTGAGGCCAAAAAATCTGCCAAGTCCACAAAATCAAAAGAAAAGCAAGAAAAAATTACAGACACATTTAAAGTCAAAAGAAAAGTTGACCGTTTTAATGGTGTTTCCGAAGCTGAACTTTTGACCAAGACTCTCCCGGACATTTTGACCTTCAATCTGGACATTGTGATTGTAAGGATTTATGTCTTTATTTGATTTTATAAAAAAAATTGGTGGATAACTTAAGCTATATCCTTGCAAATAATTTTGCTGAGAAGAACTATTTATAAGAATTCTTTTGGTAGTCAATGGTGTCACCTTCATGCGGTTGTATTATTTGAGAGTGTTTAAGAAGGTGGGCTCCAGAGTGGGGTGTATAGTTTCGACTCCTGCCACGTGGGTAGGGCCGTAGACAAGCCTTAACCTTCCTGAATACCAGTTTCCTCATTGGTGAAACGGGTGATAACAGTAGCTCTCTCACAGGGTACCAATTAAATAATCTATGTAACTCACTTTGAGTTCTCTGTAAATGATAACTAACACTGATTTTGAACTTTGATTTTTGTCTGTAATTCTAAGGAACATCAGCATGCAAACAAGAGTGTGGATGATGTGGAGTGAGCTGCTGTTGGGAGTTGAGAGGCAGACTTGTGACTGGACCTGAGCTCAGATTGACTGATTGCTGCAGAACCTCTTTCCTTCCAGCCTGATGGGTGGGGGTGGGGGTGGGGGCTTGGGAGTATGAGGGAATCAAGCTGATTGTTACAAACAACAGCAAAATTCAATATAAAGGAATTTCTTTCCTCAGAATGGAATACTTGGTTCAGATCAAAGTAGGTAATTGATAAACAAGACTGCTTGTGGTGCCAGATTAAATTTTTATTTTAATAAATTCAGTTTTATCCATCAGTCCTCCACATAAGCCCTAAGACTTAAACCCTACTAAAAAGTGCGTGTGTGTGTGTGTATATATTTTTTTGTTGTTGTTGTTTTTGTTTTTTAGATTGGCATAAACCCAGGACTAATGGCTGCTTACAAAGGGCATCATTACCCTGGACCTGGAAATCATTTTTGTAAGTGATTACTTTTTTATTATTATTTTACTTTTAAACTAGATATCTTTGCTAATAGTTTGGTATTTTTTTTTAACCAAATTATGTTTTTAACGAGAGACATGGTGCATGTGTGTAAATGTACAGACATCTTTTCTGTGTGCACATACACACAAATGAAAGGTTTGGGACAGCACGTCACTGGGAACAGGCTGGTTTACCAGAGTGGAGAGGCTGGAAAGGAGTACTTTCTTTTTTGTTTGAATTGTTTCAGATGAGCTTTAATACTTAGGTAAAGGGTTTTTTTAGTTGTTATCTACAGACATAGCAACAATAGTGCATCGTTGTGCCAGTGCAGACAGGATACCCACATTTCCAGGTTTCTGCTGATCGTTTTCCTTGGAGAGATGAAATGCTTGATTATTGGCAATCAAGTTAAGAAGTGCTGTGATTGGAGACATTCTCTACAGATTCTTTGTATCTAGCAGAAAAATAATATGAAAGACTTTTGACCTTGCAGAATGAGCTTTAACACTGAGTATAACCAGTACTGTGTTGTTGTATAAGTCGTCTTACCTAGCACTGCCCAGTCAGACAAGGCATGCTGTCGGTCCTCAGGAAACACTAGCTGATTATCTGAGTAACATGAAAAACATTTAGGGTTAATGATAGTAATGTGTTTTTGGAATGAATAGTATGTTGTCTCCATTACTTAAAAAAATTTTTTTTAGAGAATTTTGAACTTTTCTCCACATTCTCAGAATGTTCTGAGCCCATTGGTGTATGTTTACCTGTTGGAGGTAGTCCAGGGGCAGGTGATGATATCACCAGTTAGTAGAAAGGAGAACTGTTTCAAAGTTTCCTACACTAAATAGCTGTGTATTCTCAACAGGCATTTACCTTAACCTCTCCCATGAAAAGGAAATAATAATAGTAATCTCTCATAAGATAATTTTGACAATTAAATAAGATAATCCCTGCAAAGGGCTTAGCATGGTATCTAGCATATAGTAATTGCTTGATATGGTATTTGAGCTTTTTTGTTTGTTTGTTTTTCAAGAATAAGATATAGACTACCACATCAATTCATAAGGCAGAAGCCTTTGACCATCTATGGAAATAAACTAAACTCTTTTTCACAGGGAAGTGTCTGTTTATGTCAGGGCTGAGTGAGGTCCAACTGAATCACATGGATGATCACACTTTACCAGGGAAATATGGTATTGGATTTACCAATATGGTGGAAAGGACAACACCAGGCAGCAAGGATCTGTCCAGGTAATTGTATAACATTGGTTTCTATAGGTTAGAACTTTGGCTGCACTGGTGCCTCATGTACTCTAAGGAATACCATATGTATCCAGTTTAAGCTGAGCTTAACAAACAGTATGTGAATCTAAGGAATACCATATGTATCCAGTTCAAGCTTAGTTTAACAAACAGTATGTGAATCTAAGGAATACCATATGTATCTAGTTCAAGCTGAGCTTAACAAACAGTATGTGAATCTAAGGAATACCATATGTATCTAGTTCAAGCTGAGCTTAACAAACAGCATGTGAATTGATCTTCTCTTGAAAGCTATCTGAATTCAGCATATATAAATATTGCCATACTTATATTTTGATGACTTTTTAATTTAATTTTAGTAAAGAATTTCGTGAAGGAGGACGTATTCTAGTGCAGAAATTACAGAAATATCAGCCACGAATAGCAGTGTTTAATGGAAAATGTAAGATTTACTTTTAAATTTTATCTTTTGTCTTTGCTAACATTATGGGCAATGTAAATATGTTTGTATTTCATTTTAGGTATTTATGAAATTTTTAGTAAAGAAGTTTTTGGAGTAAAGGTTAAGAACTTAGAATTTGGACTTCAACCCCATAAGATCCCAGACACAGAAACTGTAAGTCCTTAAGATTACTTTTGTAAATCAGCTTAATATGAATTTTTTTTCCATCTAGTTTGCCCTTTTTATTTGTTCTATCCATTGTAATTTATGCCATAAAAAACTGCTGTATTTTGTTGAATGATGTCTATATACCAACTTGCACTAATAGTTATAAATTAACTTAGATACTGATACAGTTTTATTAGAAAAAGAAACATCAGGCAGGTGTTTGTCCATTGGTGTTCTGTTTTGGCTAAATATTGAGAGGAGCTGGCTCACATACAACATTCAAAATATACTGAATGGCGTATTCTTATCAAATTCAAGTGAGTTGTCCCTTACATTCAGTTGTGAAACAGACAGATAATATAGACATCCCGATTAGTAAAACTCTCATTGCCCTGCTTGTATATATTAGCCCACTTTTGTTTGAGAGCCTTATAAATAGTACAGCCCAGTTGCAGACACAGCCAGCCAATATGACCGGCACTTGGTACTATTGTCTGTACACAAAGGAATCATGGAATAACAGTGGTTTTTAAACTAGGTCGTTCCTGTAGAGCCTCTGCAGACATTTGGTTTGAATTTGCTTCAATATAATTTTAAGTTTCATTTACGATTTTTAAAAAAATCAACACACGTGCAGACTCATGCATTACAGCATTTTGAATGATAAGGAGCTGGTGTGCTGACAGGTTCTTGTGGAGAGCTCAGAATATAGTTTCAGACACCTATGTATATTTGAACTTCTATTTAAATTTCTTCTGTTTTTTTGTTGTTGTTTTTTTGTATTTTTTCTGAAGTTAGAAATGGGGAGGCAGTCAGACAGAGTCCCGCATGCACCCGACCAGGATCCACCGGGCACACCCACCAGGGGGCAATGCTCTGTTGCAACCAGAGCCATTCTAGCGCCTGAGGCAGAGGCCACAGAGCCATCCTCAGCGCCTGGGCCAACTTTGCTCCAATGAAGCCTTGGCTGCAGGAGGGGAAGAGAGAGACAGAGAGGAAGGAGAGGGAGAGGGATGGAGAAACAGATGGGTGCTTCTCCTGTGTGCCCTGGCCGGGAATCGAACCCGGGACTCCTGCAAGCCAGGCTGACACTTTACAACTGAGCCAACCGGCCAGGGCCGAATTTCTTCTGTTTTTACCTTCTTATATATATGTGATTGATAAAGTATGTTATAGCACTGATCTTTCTTTAAACTGAGGCCTACCCTCGTCCACCTGGGTAAAACGTACATGTGAGTCTACCGCTTCCTACTGAGTGCTGTGTTTCTGTCCCCAGTGCCAGACGGGCTCAGGTATGTGAGCCTCATGGACATGTGATCACAGTAATGCTGTAGTGAGTGCACTTAAATCATAGCCCGTTAGGTAGTTTTAGCTCTTACAATAAGCTGTGAATACATTAATTTTAAAAATTTTACTCTTTATCATGAAATATTCAGTTATTGATAAGATTACTGATTCAGCTTTGAAACAAAAATGTCTATTTTTTCAGATTTCTGGATCACTTAAATGGAAAGATATATTGAGATTGGAAACTGCTCTTACAAAACATGGTAGCATTTGTACCTACATATTAATGCTTCATAAACAAAACAAAATAAGTAAATAATATATTTTCTTCTGTAATGCATGGCAAGGAGGCCAATTTAGAAATCACAAAAATTATAATTGGAAATTCCATTATCTAGCAGTCTCACTCTTTTATATATGAGATATAATATTTTCTATTTTGTTGTGTTTTGTGAGGGACAGTTTGTTACCATCACCCAAAATTATGTGCAAATGTCTTTCTCCCCACCCATTCTACTTGTAGGAATTTATCCAACAGAAACACACACACGTATTCTAAATTAAATATGTACAAGGTTTTTCACAGCTTTCAGTATTAAAAGATTGGAAACAACCTTCATGCCCTCATTTGGTGGGCTCTGGTTAAGTGAATATGAAAAGCACTACACGTTTATAAAAGTGGCAGAAGCGCTTTTTACTCTGATACAGAATGATCTCAAAAGCAAGGTGCAGGATGGAGAATAAAGCATGTTACCATTTGTGCGTGTTTTAAAAGGGGTGAGCGAGAATATTTATTCAGACATTTGATTTTATAGTCATGAACTACCTCTGCGACCAGCAGCCTTGATTGCCCTTGGGAAAGAGAGCTTGGTGGATGGAGACAGAACTGGGAGGGAAAGCTGAATTATAAACTTACCTGCCCTTTTCTGCCTTTGCAATTGTGAGCCACATATTTACTATTGAAAATAAAAGACTGTTAATTGATGGATGAACATGGTGTGTAGAAGAGGAAGCCCCACTGTTTTTGATTTATTAACTTTGTAATATGTAAATATTACAAATTTGAATTCAAACTATTTTTATTGATTTTGCATATATTGCTGTATGGTAAGTCACGTTATTAACTCAAGAAAGACAAGTTTTGCCTGACCAGGCGGTGGCGCAGTGGATAGAGCGTCAGACTGGGATGCGGAAGACCCAGGTACGAGACCCGAGGTCACCAGCTTGAGCGTGGGCTCATCTGGTTTGAGCAAAAAAAAATTTACCAGCTTGGACCCAAGGTCACTGGCTCAAGCAAGGGGTTACTCGGTTCGCTGAAGGCCCATAGTCAAGGCATATATGAGAAAGCAATCAATGAACAACTAAACTAAGGTGTCTCAATGCGCAATGAAAAACTAATGATTGATGCTTCTCATCTCTCTGTCCCTGTCTATCCCTTAATCTGACTCTCTCTCTGTCTCTAAAAAAAAAAAAAAAAAAAGAAAGAAAAGTTTTCTAGTCTCAATAGGAATTCAGTAGAATGATAAGAGTTCTGTAACTATAACATCTTTTGGTTCTAGCTCTGCTATGTTATGCCATCGTCCAGTGCGAGATGTGCTCAGTTTCCTCGAGCCCAGGACAAAGTTCATTACTACATTAAGCTGAAAGACTTAAGAGATCAGTTGAAAGGCATTGAACAGAACACAGACATTCAAGAGGTTCAATATACATTTGACCTGCAGCTTGCCCAAGGTGTGTCACTGTTATCACTCCTTGTTTTCATTTCCTGTATATATATACGCTACAGAAAGTAAGTTGCTGTTTCAAAAGCAGGAAAAAAGAAAGTTATATTTGCAGCCAGAGTGCTCTGATAATGAATATTATTCACTGTTAAAATCTCCTTTTACTGGGATCTTCCATTTAAGCTGGTGTTCCTACAGATGTTGAGGATATTAGAAACATTGTAACTCACCTAAAAGTAAATCTTATAGGCTTTAACAGTTCTTATGAGTTAAGGTAGTATATGTTATGAAGAGTGCTAAAGAGTGTATGTAACAAAAGATGTATCTCAGTATAGAGGAACATTCAAGGAAAAGATTTCATCATGATTTCTGAGTAAAGCTATTTTTTTAAATGATTATACTAAATCAGTTTTAAATCCCTTTCACCCTTCTCACAGAGGATGCAAAGAAGATGGCTGTTAAGGAAGAAAAATACGACCCGGGCTATGAAGCAGCATATGGTGGTGCTTATGGGGCCGGTCCATGCCACAGTGAGCCTTGCAGCTTCTCCTCAAACGGGCTCGGTATGTCCCCCTCCCTATGCTTGTTCTTTCAAAGACTTGCTTTTGTAAGGATTGGGGCGAGGGACTCTTTTAAAAATAGTACATTATTGAAGAATGCAAATATAATGTAAAAATCCATTTTGTGACAGAGAAAACTTGATAGTTATTTAATGTTTAACTATGCAAACTTACAACTCATTTTCTTTAAGTCATTAATTAACTTGAATAAGTCATCTGGGTTGCATTTTCCTCTGAATAACAAGTGAGGATTTCTTTGTTCAGTATCTGAAAATAGGACAGAAACTTATCATTGTATTCAAGAAGCTTGCTTAAATATCTTAACAGTTCTCCTTCGCTGGACAGTTAAATTCTCCTAATTTGATCATTTAAAGCTTTTAAATGGGATAAACTGACATTCTTCCCCCTGCCCCAGCAGCTGACGGTGGACAACCAACCTTCAGTGATGTTCCAAATGGGCAGTGGATGAGCCCGTCGTTTACAGACCAGATTCCTTCTTTTACTAATCACTGTGGGACACAAGAACAGGAGGAAGGAAACCAAGCTTAAGAACGGTGTGTCTCAGTTCTGCTCAAACACTGCAGTTTTAATGCAGTTGACAAGAAGTGGCCCTCGGTTTGCTAACTGAAGTATTTTATTCGTGTTTTACTCTGGTGATGTAATAATCATAGTACACAGTTGTGTGGTAGAATCAACTGTATAAACCTGAGTAGTTTGGAAGGAAAATGTAGGATTTTTTATATGAGTTTTTGTATTTGAATTAACCATCATTCCAGCATTTTTATAAAGCCTTTTTCCTTTATGAAGAAATTGATATTCTTTTGAGAGTCACTTTGAAGCTGCGATGTTAAAATGCAACAGTCTAAATATTAAAATTTGATTAACTGTGCATAAATCTAGGTATACCATATCCCTTTTATGCCTAAGAAGGGCATGCTAATCATAAGAATTACCACTGGTAAAGAGGCAGAGAAGTTGATTTCCATGGGAAGTTACGCCTCAGTGGACTCATGTTCACACTCAGCCCTCTTTACGAGTGGTGATCGTTTGTGAGAGTTGCTTATTAGAACGAGTGTAGAGTGTGGCCTTGCAGCCACAAGACGAACCTGCCTTACCTGCCAGGACCTTGAGCCCTGGCTTTGGCCTCCTCACCCCTGTGTGTTAATCCTCTCATAGGCAGGACTATTCTGCTGGGATGGTGGGCTCCAGAGAATGCAGTACACCTTTTAAATTTTGTTACTTAATCTGTGTTTTACTTGAGAGACAAGTGTATTTGATAGGAAAGGAATTGAACTTCTCTCTCAGTATCTGTCACCATTCGAATTTTATCCTCATTGGTTTTAAGAATGTTACATGGAAAGTGATGAGAAATGAACTTTCAGGCTGAGCAACTAGATGCTAGAGGTGTTCGATAATCTTATTTAAACTGGTGCTCTATGTACATGAGATGTACTAATATAAATAATACAGAATTTTTCTTGTTAAATCTAATAAGCCAGTAATTAAAAATATTATTTCTCTACACTTTGTTATTTGTTACTGTGGACTAAGTTAACCTTATGACAAGGTTAGTTTGAAGTAACGTACCTTTGTGACTTTCCAATGCATTTTCCAAGGTGCTACAAATAGTCCAGATGGCTAGGCCTGGCAGATACCAGGCTGGGTGTTTGGTAATGCCATTTGCATTTTCTCCTGATCACTTCAACCCAAGGAGCATGCTTTTTAGTATGAAAATATTTATCAGATGTTTGTTTTTCTTTTCTAAAAGATTGTATGGCTTGTTCATTTTTATATAATAAGAGAAACAAATCCTTGTGAATCTTAACATATTTTTTAGCTGTGGCTGTGATGGATTTTATTTTTCCTTTAGTCTAGCGTGAGCTGTGTAAAAGTCATTCATGTTATTTAAATCATGTACTGTACTGCTGTTTACATGGATGTTTTATGCGGGTGCTTTGAAATGCCTTGCATCAGGGATTAGGGACAATTGAATTTTCATGCGCCTATGTAAAGCATGTAACTAGGTATTGCTTTGGTCTATAATAATTTGTAGCCTTACAATAGATTTTTCTTTTTTAATTTAAGTGGAGAAAATACCTTTTAAATTATGGACACTCATTAGAAAATGGGTTTGAGGATTTTCCAAGCAAACAACAATGGTGTTTTTCATTACGTATGACAAATGAGTAGTAAATGTTGATATATTATATATCCTATACATGACAATATGAGACTTTTTCATTAAATAATATTGAAAAAGTTTTTACATTCATTTAAAAGTCTGATGGTTTTTACAATAAAAAAGATTAAGAATGATTATCCTTAAGTTGCAGGCTTTTTTTAAAAAAATTTTTATTTTATCTTATTTTACAGAGACACAGAGAGAGAGAGTCAGAGAGAGGGATAGACAGGGATAGACAGACAGGAACCGAGAGATGAGAAGCATCAATCATTAGTTTTTTGTTGCGCATTGCAACACCTTAGTTGTTCATTGATTGCTTTCTCATATGTGCCTTGACCGCAGGCCTTCAGCAGACTGAGTACCCCTTGCTTGAGCCAGCGACCTTGGGCTCAAGCTGGTGAGCCTTGCTCAAACCAGATGAGCCCACTCTCAAGCTGGCGACCTCGGGGTCTCGAACCTGGGTCTTCCACATCCCAGTCCGCATCCCAGTCCAACGCTCTATCCACTGCACCACCGCCTGGTCAGGCTGCAGGCTTTTCTGTAGCAATACTTACTGGTATTTTTTTCTCCTTTAAACCTAAGATCAGTTTATCTTCTATTTAACATACAGAATACTATATATAATGAAAATCATTGAAAATCTATGACTTTTATTTTTTTCAGACATTTATGTTTTAAAGGTAATATGAAAGATAGAACTGGCAACTATTAAAAAATACCTTCATGTGAAAAATACATTTAGAATTTTTTTTGTTTTAAATTGTTTATTTATTGATTTTAGAGAGAGAAAAGAAGGGAGGGAGAGAGAGAAAGAGAAACATTGATTTGTTGTTCCACTTTTTTATGCATTCATTGATTGGTTCTTGGATGGGCCCTGACTGGGAATCAAATCTGCAACCTTGGCATATTGGGACAGTGCTCTGATCAACTGAGCTACCTGGCCAGGCTAGACATTTTTTTTTTAATTTTAGATATGATTGTCACTGAGTTAAGCAAACCTAGATGGGTATCTTTCTTTCCAACGATATATTCACTCACATGATCTTGATTTCCATAATTACCACTTGTTCTTAAGGAAGTAAATCAACACCTATGTGATCCAAGGTACTGTCTGCACACTGTATGTCTTGGTTTTTTATATTGTGGATGATGGGTATCAAAGATGCTGTCCATAATGAATGATGTTATACCAGGCTACAAACAGACAATTCCACCTTTTTATACAGAAAACGTTTAAAATGTCAAGTCATATTAGCTGTCATGGTGATTGAGTTTAAATATCCCTGCAGGGTCAGGAACAAACCAGCTTTCCCATAAGTCGTTGTGAACACTAGGGAAGTCCCAAGGTTTGTGTCTTCCATTCCAGTGAAGTAATTTTGCTTCTTGCAGAAAATGCTCCGAATATCTGGTATCTGGATTCCAGCCTTTATTGTGTTTAAAGAAAAATAATAGGCTTTTTAGAAAATAAAAATTTTGTATAAATATATTAAAAATTGAATATAGGTTCATTATAAAAAAGTAAAAACTAAACAAATCAGAAGGTATACAATGAAGAGCTTACCACCCGCCCTAAATCTCCAAAAAACATGGTTTGAGTTTCTCATGAAATCCTTTCAGTAATACTCTACCTGGATACCAGTGTGTATGTAAGTATGTGTATATATTTATTATGTAGTTGTGTATATATATACACACACATATTATATATGATTTTTAAAATTTATTTGTAACTTGTCTTTTAAAATTACCCTTTGGAAGATTTTCACAGTAGCACATGTAGATTTACTGAATTATTTTTAATGACTACATAGAATGTATATATGATTATTTAACAAGAACCTTATTAAGGACATTTAGGTTGTTTCTATCTTCCACTAGAATAAACAGCCTGCTAAGCATGAGGGGCAAGCATAGGTTTATAGCTGTGCATATGCAAAACAGAGTTTATCCGTGTATTATTCATTAATTACCGTATTTTCCATCCGAACCACTATATATCTGTAGGATAAAAATCTTGTAGGTGGAATTGCTAGACTGAAGGGTGTGTGCTTTTTAATGTTGGATAAGAGATTGCCAAATTGTCCTCAAGAGAACTTGTAACAGTTTCCCTCCCACCCAGCGCTCATCACAGTTCTTGTTTTTCTACAATTTCCCATAGTATGACAACATTTTCTTTTAAACAGTCTCACTTTTACTATGTGAAATGTGACTAAGATCCACTTTTTAACCAACTGCTATTTCCATTTGAATATTATTCCCCTCAGCAGTAATCACTTGGAGACTATATATTTGCCCGAGTATTACATTACTCAGGATATTTTTAAAATATCTCTTCCAGAAGTACATTAAGATCTTGCGAGGGCAAATTTTTTTTCCTTCTGGTTCTTTTTTCTTTAAATAGGTAGTTTATTGTCACAATATTTAAATTAACTATTGTTACCATAGATACCTTTTTTATTTATAAATTTAATTAGGTGACATTGATCAATAAGAGTATATAGGTTTCAAGTAAACATTTCTATAGCATTTGAACTGTTGATTGCATTGTGTGTCCATTACCCAAAGTCAAATCATTTTCTGTCACCATATATTTATTCCTGTTTACTCCCCTCTCTCCCACACCCCTCCCCTAAATATTTTTTTTTGGTTTATTTTATTGATTTGAGAGAGAGAGATAGACGGGAACATCAATTTGTTCCTATGTGCCCTGACTGGGGATTGAACCAGCAACCTCTATGCTTCAGGACCATGTTCTAACCAACCAAAACCACCCAGCCAGGGCTAAATATTTTTTTCCCCCTAATGTGTTAAATATTTTGTTCTAAGAAAGGGAATTTGAGATTTTTGGAAAACACCCAAAAGTCCGTTGAGTAAAGAGAGAGTGAATAGCTAGGATGTTACTCTAGTTTAACATACAAGAAAAAAACCAAAAACCTGTCTTCTTTTATTCATAAATATAGTACAAAGGCAGTTCTAGAAGAGTAGGTCAGTGTTTCAGGCTCTCATGGCATAACTGGAATAATTACAACTTCCAAAGAATCTATACAAAAGAGATGTTCATGTGAGAAGCCGCACCATCTAGGACATCGTCTCTCAGCTCTGTGGCTGAAGGACTCTGCGGGGACTTGCAGTTTTGCTTTTAACTAAATATGTCCCATAACTTTTTGTTGTTGTTGTTGTTGTTTTAAAGATTTTATATATTCATTTTAGAGAGAGAAGACAGAGAGAGAGAGAGAGACAGACAGACAGAGAGAGAAGAGAGGGAGGAGCTGGAAGCATCAACTCCCATATGTACCTTGACCAGGGAAGCCCAGGGTTTCAAACCGGCGACCTCAGTGTTCCAGGTCAATTCTTTTACCCACTGTGCCACCGCAGGTCAGGCTGTCCCATAACTTTTTAATATTTTAAACCTCCCTGTTTAGGCTCAAACTTAATACCCATTAGCATTCCATTGCTTTCTGCTTTCAGAACACTCTAAAATTAAGTTATTTTTCAAATGATCACTGTGTAGATTTACTTTGCAGACCATCCCTGATTCCAAAACCCTCATCCCAGAATAGGTTCTGTTCTGCAAAGAAAAATGACTTCTTTCCCTTGGGAAGAGTCTGCCCCTTTCTACCTGTCAATAAGTTAGCTATTTCATAAAATGTAACTCTGAGTCTCTATTCTGAGATCATAAACTGCTCTAGCCTTATTGGGCTAAGTTCTGCACAGCTACACATTTTTTATAGACAGTCTACTTTCTTGGGGTTTTCTGCACATTCATTACATGGAAATGTTGATATTTGACCTAGCAATAAACTCAATAGAAATCAAATCGGATGGAACAATAGTTTCCTTAACTTTCCTGTCACTTTTATGTGCATACAGATGCTCAGGAAAATCAGGAAAGATCCTGGTAATGAGGTGGCGGCAGCCTATACAGGATCACTAAGAGGAAACAGGAACCCAGCTTCCACAGTTTTGTCTTCTAAAAGGGAGAGGAAGGGAAATACCACCATACAGAATTGTTCTCAGAATTAGAAGTAATGTTCACCTTAATCACCAGAACTTAGCCCAGTGCTTGGAAATGTAATGGGCACTTGGTCAATATAAGTGCATGAATCCATTGTCTGCAATACTAAAATAATTCCCAAATATCTGAAAACAAAAGGATTTAAAATAACTTCTTTGGCAGCAAAACATAGATCCCACTCAGGGGTATTGCATAACATAACTATGTGGTACCATGTTACCTTTTTAAAATTCAAAACCCTTCTCAATTTCTAAACAGGTCTGGCTCAGTCATTTCAGCTAATGGGTTGTGGCCATGTGTGTGAGTGACGATGAATGTCTCTGTGCCTGGCTCTGTTCTAAGCAACTTACATGTGTTCAGTAATTTATTCTTTATACTTTATAAAGTTCTGTTACCTTCAGTTTACAAGTGAAGAAACTAAGGCACAGAGAGGTTAACTTGCCCAGGACCATAGGTAATAGCAGAGTTGGGATTATTATACCCTAGCCTGCACTCCTGTAGTGAAGAGGTGAATAAGAGACTGTTAAGGGGCCACATAGTATACCATCAGTAAACAACTTCTTTTCACAAAATACATTGCCAGCTATATAAATGCATTATAAGCCATTATGCTAATTCATCTGGTTTTGTGCACTGCAAGTGTGCAGTACAGGCGCGTGGAAAAGTTTTGACAGTAAACGTCTTAACAATAAAGTTTAGTACCTGCTACACATATGCTGTCTATGCTAAGCCTGAGTTGAATTGCTTTTCATGAATTCCTAGAGACACACCTCTTGGGCCATTTTTATTAGCTGTATTTGCATATCTGCGCACTGAAGGTTAAATAATGTGTCCAAGGTAATTTCCAAGGTCCGCTGGAGAATTTGAATAGAGGAAGGTGATGCTATAGCACACTTCCCCCATCTTGGTGCTCACTGGATCTATAAAATGCACATTTGCATTATTTTTCTAAAGTACTTACCCAGGTGCCTTATATGCCACAGTGGGTTGATTGTAGAGTATTTTCCATGAAACACAATCAGCATTGGGGAGGTGGCCACCCCCCCTCCCAGAGAGCTACTGTAGAGATTTTCCCTAAGAAAAGGAATAGAAAAATCAACATTGACCTGCAGCCCCATAGACTCAGATAAAGTAGAATCCAAAAGGTTTAAAGATGCAAGATAGTCTCTCACTATATAGTAAGACCATAGTCTTTCATTTGCTCCCAACTTTGTATTTTGAAAATTGTCAAACCTACACAAAATTTTAAGTAGAAAACCATGAGCTTCCATGTACTTCTCTAGTTTCACAAAGTATTGATATTTTACCATTTTAACTCTCAGGCATTTTTAAATAGGAAATATCAAATTCTTTTTTTTACATTTTTTTGTTTTTAAGATTTTATTTATTCATTTTAAAGAGAAGTAAGAGAGAGAGAGAGAGAGAAGAGGGGGAGAAGCAGGAAGCATCAACTTCCATATGTGCCTTGACCAGTCAAGCCCAGGGTTTCGAACCGGCAACCTCAGTGTTCCAGGTCGATGCTTTATCCACTGCACCACCACAGGCCGGCCAGAAACATTCAATTCTTATCTTCTATTATTTAGAATAAATTTATTTACAAATTTAAGATTTATTATGGTATTAAAAATATACTGGGAAAAAGAGCAGGAAAGAAAATACAATGACATGATCATAGTGGTTGTGTTATTAATTTCTATTTAAAACTTCAGTAATGAAAAATAAATTTTTAAAAATTCAACCCTAAGAAACAAAATTGATGTTATAAAATAATCCTTAATTAGAAATCTATGTAAGTCTGACCTGTGGTGGCACAGTGGATAAAGCATCAACCTGGAAGGCTGAGATCACGGATTTGAGGCCCTAGGCATGCCCAATCAAGGCACATACAAGAAGCAACTACCAGTTGATGCTTTTTGCTCCCCCCACCCCCTTTTCTCTTCTTCTCTCTAAAATCAATAAATAAAATATTTTTTTAACTTTATTTATTCATTTTTAGAGAGGAGAGAGAGAGAGAGAGAGAGAGAGAGACAGAGAGAAAGGAGGGGGGGAGGAGCAGGAAGCATCAACTCCCATATGTGCCTTGACCAGGCAAGCCCAGGGTTTTGAACTGGCAACCTCAGCATTTCCAGGTCGACACTTTATCCACTGTGCCACCACAGGTCAGGCCAATAAAATCTTTTTTAAAAAAACTATATAAGAAGGAGAAACTCAATATAAATGATTTTCAGTGGAAAAGGCTCACTAGGATTCTGAGAGAAGATTTCAAGTTGCATTATTAAACAATTTCTAAGAAAAACGTTTGTATAATATGGGATTCCGCAGGTTTTCACTTCTTCTGACATGTCATTTGAGAATAAATTTTCATCTAGTGCCCCCTTTTTTTTCTGTGAGAAAAGTCTTATCTAAAAAGTCTATAAAATATTTCTAACCCCTGAGCTATGCATAGAAAATTGAATAATTTTGTTTCCAAGCATGAAGAAATTGGTAGAGAGGCCTGCACATACTCCACGTTTTTTTGCATCCATTTCTCTAGTTGTTTGGTGATACGCTGGTGCTTCCACTCCGTCATGTTGGCAACAATCACACCAGGATTGAAAGAGCACGTACTGGGGCTGATGCCAAGGTCTTTTATAGCCTTCTTTCGGTAATCCAGATAGCCCATGTATGTGTTCTGCAAAGGAGCAGGATATGCATGTAATGAATCTTGTTCCTAGAAAACAATCATTTTCTTGAAACGATTGTGCACTGTCTCTGGGTTTCCTCCTGTGTCACTGGCCACTTCCTAGTGTCCTCTCCTGGTTTGCTCTTGTTTTCCCAACCTCTAAATCAGGGGTCTCAAACTCGCGGCCCGCGGACCACATGCGGCCCGCCGAATAATTTTGTGCGGCCCGCAGACTAATCCACGGGCTTACTTAATTTTATCCAAAATATTTTGAACTTTGTGGATTAGTCTGCGGGCCGCACAAAATTGTTCGGCAGGCCACGAGTTTGAGACCCCTGCAAATGATGAGTGCCCCAGTTTCATTCCCAGATCTGTTCCTTTCTTGGGCACTGACTCCCTAACAGCCTCAACTGGTCTCATGACTCTAAATGCTATCCATGTAGACAGCCCTGACCTCCCCTCTGGATTTCCGACTTCTGCTACATCTGCCAACTCTGTCTCCTCCTAGATGCTTAATATGGCAGCTCCACTTATATCCAAAAGTGTTCCTGATCTGATCTCAAACGTGCTTTCCTACTCTCTGCCCTATCGCAGTCAGTAGCAACACCCAGGATCATTAGGCCAGCCTTGACTCCTCTTTCTCACTCTTCATCCAGATCTGTCAGCAGATCCTGTTGGTCCCATCTTCCAAAATATATCCAGAAGCGAAACACTTCCCACTGCCTCTGCTGCTCCCTACCTAGTCCAAGCCATAATTACCACTCACTGGATTTCTGCAAGTTCCTCCTAACCTGGCTTCCTGCTTCTTTCAGCCGCACTCTGTCTGTTACTCATCTGCTCCGAGCCCCTCTAAGTAGCTTAACTCTTTCAGAGTAAAAGCCAGAGTTCCCAAAATGGCCTGCCCTGCCCTACACCACCTGCTCTCCAATTTCTATTATTTTCCCTCTTGATCCCTTTGCCACACTCACCTCGTTCTTTAATTCACCAGACAAACCCCTACCTCAGGGCCTTTGCAATTGCTGTTACCTTTGCTTGGAATGTTTGTCCCTCTGTTTAGGTGGTTCCTTTTATTCTTTCTGGTTTAGGCTCAGCAGCACCATCTCAGTGGAGCTTTCCATGATCACCCTATTTAAAATATAGCCCCGACTTTTACCCCACTTCCACTCAGCAGTGACTCTGGGAAAGTTACTTCACCCTGCAAGGGCCACTTTTCTTATCTGAAACAGGCAACAATAATATCTAAGTTGTCCTCATTTTGTGACCTGTGAGGAACTAACGTGTTATCACCAGAAACAACAGATGTTGTCTAGCTGGCTCTTAATCACCATCTGTATCATCTTAATCATCTTCATCTTCTTAATTATTTTACTTGTTTTTGCAGAGTCAGGAATTTTAGTTTTGTCGACTGTATTATTAGTACAGGCACATAGTAAGCACTCGATACAGGCAGGGCACGTTTTCACCCACAGGCTGCTGCCTGCCTCAGAGGGATGCTCAAATAGGATATGGAAGCAGTATTAATCAGAAAACCCAAGCACTTTCTGGGTGCCAGGCACTGTTCTAAGAACTGTACACACATTACCTCATTAATTTCATGCCATAACTTTACATGTATTTAAATTAATGCTCACAATGACTCTCCCTTTATTTGACAGAAATAAAAAAGGAGAAAAACAGTTGTTTAAGTACCTTGTAAGGTCACAAAGTGATAGAGCCAAAGTCAGGTCTGGCCCCAGAGCTTAGGCCTTAAAGTTTGTCACATCTTAAATGTCACACATTTTTAAATTATCCCCTGGAACTCTTTTTGAAGAGTATTAGATTCTTAATAGCCCTTTGTATTTTAAAGCCATTCTTTTAGGTTCAGTATTACATATGGGTCACCTTTTCTCATTTCCACTAGGGTAAGGAGCTATTTACCCTCTAACAAAGTCAGTATTTTTCCTCTACTTTTTCCCCAGGGGGAAAGCGATGGTCAAAACTCCAAAAATAGAACCAAAGAATCAGCAAGTCTCTTAGAGAAAACACCATATCTGACACAGATGGTGATTAAGAGCCAGCTAGACAACATCTGTTGTTTCTGGTGATAACACGTTAGTTCCTCACAGGTCACAAAATGAGGACAACTTAGATATTATTGTTGCCTGTTTCAGATAAGAAAAGTGGCCCTTGCAGGGTGAAGTAACTTGTCCCAGAGTCACTGCTGAGTGGAAGTGGGGTATCAATCGGCAGCCCAGGCCCTTGGCTTCCGCCTCCAGAAGGACAGGGTCTCGAGGTGAAGCTTACACTCACTGTGCGGTGGGGGAGGGAAGAGGCGAAGGTGGGATTCGGAGGCAGTGTGCTCACCTGCAGCCCCACGTGTCTGTTGGTGTCCTGAAAGGAGGGTGAATCACAGTCATCCGAAAAGGCAGCCGCGTGGCCCAGGGCCAAGGTGGTGTCATATAGTTCTTGGATATCACCTGAATTTACAAACACCAGGAGTTAAGATAGTAATAGCATTTGCTTTAAGGCTGGATAGAGTCTTACAGTTTACACTAATCCCAGATTTTACTATAGGGGTGAAGTGTGTAATTCCTGTTTCATGTGGTGACAATTTACTTAATAAGAACAGCTCAGATCAATTTGGAAAGCCACTTGATACGAAGCTCAGCTCAGCATTGGTCGAATGTCTTTATTTCTTTCGCTAAGTAGGTATCACAACAATGCTTATCTTTTTGCATTTAAACACCAAAACTTAGCTCACCTCTAAGAATGTCATCAGTGAGACTAACTCTTTCTGCATTTTAGGGGTGCTGAGAGAGGAAAGGCTACCAAGCTCTTTATCTCGGACTTAAACAATCCGAGGGTGACTCTCCAAAGGTCCACTGACTGTCCACAGCAGTATCAACCCCTGTTTTCAGAATATTCCTGAATTTACAACAGTACTATACTGCTAACTTTAACAAGCAGTGAAAATCACTGGGCAGCTAGCCATATGGAAAGTGAAGAGACACAGTCATTCTACTTATCATGTGCTCCTTTTCCAAGTGTCCTGGTGGTCAGCGAGTATACCTTGTACAATTACATCATCGTCCAAATAGATGACTTTCTCGTGTTGGTGGGTAAGCAGAGGGAGATAAAACCGAACAAAGTTCAGCTGTTAAAACAACAAAAGAAGCAACAGTGGAGAAGAGGCATATGGTTCAGCATCTTCCAGGGGGTGCTGGAGGGTCGGCCCCAACTGCTCAGACTGTCGCCACCCTCATCTCTGTGGACTGTTGCAGTGGGAATCATGGAGGCTTCCTCCTTAATCTGTTAGGCCACAAATTACCTGTCTTCCTCTACACTTGGTAATTTGACTACTCTTAACTAAATCAGCCTCACACACCCACTCACCCACCCACACACACACACAGGCATCATCCTCAACAATAAACTCAATCCCATAGCTCCTTAAACCAGAAAATACTCAGAGAAGCATTGTCTAAGAGTGAGTGTTTTATTAGTCACAACATGGCTTAATCCAAACTCCCAGTTTAGGTTATACGACGATAATATCTGGAGTTGGGGAAAGATCATGTCCTTTGACAAAGGGCTTAGAATTTAGATTTTCAAAGATGGATTTAAGTAACAATTATATGTAGAAGGTAAATTCTACATTTTCTGTAAACCTGCCATCAGCACCACTCTTTATGCTGGAGCGAGTCGGTACCTTCTATAGGAAGTCTTGAAGTAAGATTCCAAAGCTAGCAAAAGAAGTAGGGTCTTCTGAAGATGCTTTAGTCAAGACTGGGAAGTATATAATCCATCATGCAACTGGTTTTCCTTAGCTGCTGGGATATTTCAAGTTAAACTTTATGTCCCATCACAGTACATACAACAGCCTGTGGGGCTGGGAATGTTTTTCCTGGTCTCACTCCTTGACCCTTACCCCACAAGTATATTCACACACATAAATGCATACTACATTTTATTATCATGCTTCATTTCTTCTCTAACAAGTGTTTATCAAAACCATCTCAAAGCCTTTCTGGAGCAGGTGGCTTATAAACGACAAGCAGAGTTTGGTGGAGATCTAACAACTGTGAGGCTTCAAAACTATTCCGTCTGCATCCCAGTGGCTAGACCTCCGTGCTGGGTCTCACCAAGGACCGGCCCCAGCACATGCATGGTCCTACTCACCGGCTGGAGCAATTCGGGCCTCGATGAGTCTGGTCTGATCTTCCCTTTGAGGACCATGGGGTTGAATTCCACTACTTTAAAGTTTATTTCTCTTAGTTTAGAATGTTCAATCCATTTTCTAAAGAAATGACAAAAAAAAAAAAAAGGAAACTTCTAGTACACACCTCCTACCTTTTCTCAATTTGCCTAGTGTTTTAATCTGTTGCCTCCTTAGAAGTTAAAAATGTGTGCAATCTTGCCCTGGCCAGTTGGCTAAGCAGTAGAGCATCGGCCCGGCATGTGGAAGTCCCAGGTTCAATTCTGGGCCAGGGCACACAGGAAAAGTGCCCATCTGCTTCCCCCTTCCCCCTCTCCTTTCTCTCTGTCTCTCTCTTCCCCTCCTGCAGTCAAGGCTCCGTTAGAGCAAAGTTGGCACGGGCGCTGAGGATGGCTCCGGGGCCTATGCCTCAGATGCTAGAATGGCTCCAGCTGCAATGGAGCAATGGCCCAGATGGGCCAAGCATCGCCCCCTGGTGGGCAAGCCAGGTGGATCCCAGTCAGGCACATGCGGGAGTCTGTCTCTCTGCCTCCCCACTTCTCACTTCAGAAAAATACAAAAAATAAAAATAAATAAAGTGTGTAACCTTATTGGAATTTAGCCTGTAAATCCCTATTTTTTCTCCCATCTGGACTGGTTTAAATCTTTCCTTTTTTAAAAAAAAATTATTATTCATGTAACTTTTTCTGCAAAGGAAATGAAACAAAATAGTCATAACCAAATATCTTCCCAGATCCACATAGTCTCCACAGGAAACTGAAAGAACATAAAATGTTCCCCGTCTTATAAAGCAGCATCTGTATTTGCTGGGACCATCACTGCCACATGTTAACAACCCTGTCATGTTGTGAAGCAGGACATTCTCAGCCGTCCACGGTGACTGCTCACCATTGCCCTGCCATTTGGACTCCAAGCGTGATTTGAATTGACCTTTGTTTCTTTGTCTCTGTCTCTCAGTCTTCCCCATCCCTCCTCACTCCCGCCTTTTCCCCTTCATGTTTCCTCAGTCTCACAGAACTTCTGTCTTTTAATCTAATTTGTAAGTTTTTTGGAAGAAATCTCAAAATTTCCAATACTTAAACCGCACATGTTAGCATTTATAGTTGATTAAAAATGGATAGAAGAATTAAATCTTTCCAACAAAATTTAGATCTGCAAAATTTGAACCATAACCCTGGCTGGATAGCTCAGTTGGTTAGAGCTTCATCCCGAAGTGCAGAGGTTGCTGGTTTGATCCCCGGTCAGGGCACATACAGGAACATCTTTCTTTTCTCTCTCCTTCTTTTATCTCTCTCTCTCTCTCTATCTATCTATCTATATACATATATATATATATCCCTTCCTCTCTCTCTCTCTTAAATCAGTAAATTCTAAAATTTTTTAATCTGAACCATAAAAAGCAGTCATTTGCATAATTTTTAATGTCAGTTACATCAAAATAAAGCAGCAGAGTGTGGGAGGCAGTCACATCAATAAGAAAAAGACAGCCCTCATTTTTATAATACATTTAAAATTTGATTTTGTCTTTTTTTTTAGTGTGGTGAGTGATGTGAAAGATATCCCTTTGCAGTTCAAAAATTATAATTAGAGATGATTCTAAGCCATATTAAAATGATTATGTTAATATTCTTTCAGATTCAGAAAGCAGAGAAAAGAGAAACCATTTTAGAAAGCGTTTCATATGAACTGCTTAAGGATGGAGTTCCTTAGTTTGTTAGACAATCCAGTTCTGCAGAATGACGCACTGCCCCACCAGATTAGTGAGGCTTTGCTGGAAATCCCCTAGTGAAACAACACTTTTGTCAGGACACCAGGTAAACCTTGAGTCATCCCCTTCTTAATTCGAATGATGTTTCTCAAATGGAAGAAAGAAGGAAATTACTTTAAGGAAAAACAAGGAAGATCGAAAGAACGTAGCAAACTCCCAAGTCTGTAGTACACGACTGACCGTATTCGAGACAGAGTGTTCCGGAGCCCAACTACATAGAACAAAATGTTGGCGTCTGTGTTGCTATAGATGCTATTGATGGCGGCCATGGCAGCGCCCATTCTCCCTGCTGCCGCACAAATCACAATGGGGATCTCCTCCTCCAGTTCCTCAGGCGGCTCGGCGTCATCATCTGGAAACATCAAAATAGCGTTAGGAACACGAAGGACTTTCACAATAGAGCCAGTTAAACTTGTCTTCCACACAATAGCACACGTGGAAGAGACTGCTGACTGTTCTTCATCCAGTCTTTCCTTCTTCCCTTAGAAAAAGAACCCTGGAATTTTAGCTGACACATAGCCAACTAAGTATATTTTTTCCAGACTCCCTTGAAGCTTTATGTGGTCAAGTTCTCAACAGTGGGATGTTAGTGCAACTAATGTGTGCAACCACTGGGCTTGCTTTGTAAGGAATTTGCTTACCCTCCCCTGATCCTATCCCCTTTCCTTCCCCTTGGTTGAAATGGTGATATGATGGCAACCTCCCTGGACCATGAGATGGAAGCTATGTGTTAAGGATACCAAAACCATGAGATAGAAGGAATCTTGCTCTAGATCAGGGGTCTCAAACTCAACTCAGCATGTGGACCGCAGAGCAAGATCACAGCCGTTCGGCGGGCCGCACTAGGTCTACAAAAGGCAACTGTTATGCAACACTTTTCTCACTGCAGTTGAAAACAAAAAAAAGATCAGTACAACAAGCACAATCGTACATGCAGTTTACTCAGTGTCACAAAACGACCAGAAACTGTAGTTCGCATCACAACTGCTGTTAACTAAGCTAATATCTAGCTAGGATGCTAGAGAAATGAAAAATACAAGTAGGCCCCTAGGCTTACTTAATTTTATCCAAAATATTTTGAACTTCGTGGATTAGTCTGCGGGCCGCACAAAATTGTTCGGCGGGCCGTGAGTTTGAGACCCCTGCTCTAGATGATTGTGGAACTGACACATCAGACTTTCTCTTGAGTGAGAAAATAAAATTTCTATTTTGCTTAAGTCACTAGTGGTTTGAACTCTTACAGAAGCCAATTGGATAGCCTAACACATACCCACAGTTAAAGAATACATGAAGGACTGAAAAGCCTCATTTGATTCAACAATTCCTCAACTTTCCTCTGATTTGGAATTTCTACCTCACCTATGCTGGTACAAAAAACACTGCTTATGACTGTCCTTCCCTTGTCCACGCTCTAGTCAAGTGTCTCAAAAGTTGACAGGAAGAAAAAGGAGGTAAACAAAAAGTATGACTAATATACAAGATCAATAATTTATTATTATTATTTTTTTTCCTGAAGCTGGAAACGGGAGGCAGTCAGACAGACTCTCACATGCGCCCAACCAGGATCCACCCAGCATGCCCACCAGGGGGCGATGCTCTGCCCATCCGGGGTGTCGCTCTGTTGCGACCAGAGCCACTCTAGCGCCTGAGGCAGAGGCCATGGAGCCATCCCCAGTGCCTGGGCCAACTTTGCTCCAATGGAGCCTTGGCTGCGGGAGGGGAAGAGAGAGAGAGACAGAGAGGAAGGAGAGGGGGAGGGGTGGAGAAGCAGATGGGCGCCTCTCCTATGTGCCCTGGCCGGAAATCGAACCTGGGACTTCCGCACACCAGGCCGAATCTACCACTGAGCCAACCAGCCAGGGCCTAATTTATTATTCTTTTGAGCCTTGGCTAGCATAGGAAATATCAATAATGTATATATGTATTATTTTAAAACCAGAATGAAACCATTTCATAGTCTTCTGCAACTTTCTTTTCCACTCAACATACCATGAATATCTTTCCATGTCAATGTTACATTCTTTTGAATGATATTTCATATTACCGATACTTTGTTAACACTGGGATAAAAGTTGTGATTTTTGGAACCATTCGTGTGGTCCAAACACTGTATCAGAATATAGTTGATTAATCAGTCAGGATGTGCATGTCCTTAAAGTTGTTTTTAACAACTGTTATAAAAGCCACTGGCGCCTGACCAGGCGGTGGCACAGTGGATAGAGCATCGGACTGGGATGCCAAGGACCCAGGTTCAAGACCCAGAGGTCGCCAGCTTGAGCGCTGGCTCATCTGGTTTGAGCAAGGTTCACCAGCTTAAGTCCAAGGTCGCTGGCTCAAGCAAGGGATCACTCGGTCTGCCGTAGCCCCCTGGTCAAGGCACATATGAGAAATCAGTCAATGGACAACTAAGGAGCTGAAACAAAGAATTGATGTTTCTCATCTCTCCCTTCTTGTCTGTCTGTCCCTATCTGTCCCTCTCTCTGACTCTCTCTGTCTCTGCCACAAAAAAAATAAATAAATAAAAGCCACTCACTTCATTCCATGGAGAAAAGAGTTTGCAGTGGGATAAGCTAATCAAATGTGTTGGTTTATAAGTAGGGAGTGAAATGTGAGGAATAAAGAGCTCAAAGTTCAAACAACATTTGACCCTGTATGACTTCCCTTCTCTCTCAAAACAGTTTTAGTAGGCATAATTTAGATACTGAGTTTTCTATAACTTCTAAAATTTGTATGTTGAAGCCCAAACTTCTAGTACCTCAAAATGTAGACAGTACTTGGACATAGGGCGTTTGAAGAGGCAATTAAGTTAAAATGAGGCTATTATGGAGCTGGTGCTTAATCCAATATGATTGGCATCCTTTTAAGAAGAGGAAGAGATACCAGGGACACATGTATAGAGAAAGGTCATGTAAGAACACAGCAAAAAGGCAGCCATCTCACGACTCTTTTATGGATTCTTGCTGTATTGGCCAAGAGTTTGCTTAAAGGCTTTAATCACTGTAAAAAAAAAAAATAGAAGACTGGATAAAGAAGATGTGGCACATATACACTATGGAATACTACTCAGCCATAAGAAATGATGACATCGGATCATTTACAACAAAGTGGTGGGATCTTAATAACATTATACGGAGTGAAATTAGTAAATCAGAAAAAAACAAGAACTGCATGATTCCATACATTGGTGGGACATAAAAATGAGACCAAGATACATGGACAAGAGTGTGGTAGTTGGGGGGGGGGGGAAGGAGAGAGAGGGGGGGCCACAAAGAAAACTAGATAGAAGGTGACGGAGGACAATCTGACTTTGGGTGATGGGTATGCAACATAATTGAATGACAAGATAACCTGGACATGTTTTCTTTGAATATGTGTACCCTGATTTATTGATGTCACCCCATTAAAATTAATAAAAATTTATTTATAAAAAATAAAAAAGGCAGCCATCTGCAAGCCAAGCAGAGAGGCCTAAAGACAGACCAATCCTACAAGCACCTCGACCTTGGACTGCCAGCCTCCTGAATTATGAGAAAATAAATGTCCATTGTTGTAGCCACCTAGTCTATTATACTCTGCTATGGTAGCCCTACCAAACCAATACAGATTTCTTTGTACTTACTTATTATAAGTGTAAGATTCAGTGATTTCTTTTTTTTTTTTTTGTAAATGTATAGTTGTGCAACCACCACCACAATCCAATTTTAGAACATTTCCATCACCAAAAAATGTTCCCTTGAGGCAGTCTGCAGTCAACCCCTACCAGCCCTAGGCAACCACTAATCTGTTTTCTGTTTTCATAGATTAGCTTTTTCTGGAAAGTTTGCATAAATGGGCTCATACAATAGGTGGTATTTGGGGTCTGGCTTCTTTCATTTAGCGTAATGTTTGTGAGGTTTCTGCATATCATGGCATGTGTCAGTAGTCTGTTTCTTTTTATTGTTGAGGAGTACTCCACTGTATGGATTTACTGCATTCTGTTCATTTATTTAATTACCAGTTGATTGCATGTCGATAGTTTCCAGTTTGGGGCTCCTCTGAATAATGCCCTGTAAACACTTGCATACATGTCTTAGTATAGAAATTATCTTCTTTCCAGGTGCTCCTGATGTTTATTTAAACCAGATTATACATATTCTTAATTGTTTTTATGAATTTTTATATTAAGGAAAAAAGTCAGCTTTGTGAGAGCAAGGACATGATTTTGTCCATTGTTGTGTGTTCAGTGCCTAGGTATATGGCTTTAAAAAAAAGTGTGGATTGACTGTGGATAAAGCACCAAAATATGAACTGTATTTGTCTTTGGCTGATATAGCTACAAGTAATATTTTTATCTTCTGTATTTTCCATAGATGACTGTATTTGCTTTACTAACATAAAAAGTAAATTAGTTAAAACTATAATAAACACACTACCAGACTACCAGAGCTCCTTAATTTTGGTGTGAGTTGACTGTGTGTTTTGTGGTTGTAAAGGTGCCTTGTCATACAGTTCCCTTTGAGAGGGGATGCTGGGCCCCTCAGTGCTGCTGGGAGAGGATGAATGGTCAGGGTCAATGCAACATCTTTTTTTTTTTATGACAGAGAGAGGGACAGACAGACAGGAAGAAAGAGAGATGAGAAGCATCAATTCTTCACTGCGGCACCTTTGTCTCATATGTGCTTTGACGGGGGGTGGGGGGGAGATACAGCAGAGTGAGTGATCCCTTGCTCAAGCCAGTGTCCTTGGGCTTCAAGCCAGTGACCATGGGGCCTTGTCTGTGATCCCACACTCAAGCCAGCAACCCCACACTCAAGTGGAGAGCCCACGCTCAAGCCAGATGAGCCTGTGCCTGAGCCAGCAACCTTGGGTTTCAAACTTGGGTCCTCCGTGTCCCAGTCCAACGCTCTATCCACTGTGCCACCACCTGGTCAGGCAGTGCAACATATTTTTTTTTTTTTGAGTTAACAATTATGAGACTATTGGTGCACTGGTGAGAACGAACCAGCAAGGAGAAGAGACAGAGGGCAATTTTGATAAGCAAAATTATTGAGACCCAAAGACCTGGATGTGAAACAGGCTACTCTATGTGTGGTCCAAGAACCAACAGTGAGAGCATCAACTAGTAGCGTATTGGAAATGCTGATTCTCAGGCCCTGCCCTCAGTCTGCTGATTCAAAACCTCTCCAGGTGCGACCCAAGCCCTCCATGTGACTATATGCACTAAAGTTTGAGGAACACTGATATTCTAGGACACAACTGAAAAGTTGGCTTTGCACGGCTATTCCTCAAGTGGGTCCTTAGGAGCTGACCAAATTGTATCCATCTCTGAACCCAGTTATTGAAAGGATGCAAAGAACATACGTAAACCAAGTTTCTAGGTATCCCATCTTGATGGATTACCACACACACACACACACACACACACACACACACATATACACACACATTTAAATTGTGGTAAAATACATTTAACATAAAATTTACCATTGTCACCATTTTCAAAGGCACAGTTCAGTGGTATTAAATCATTTAACGTTGTTGTCCAGCCATCTCTACCGTCCCGATAACTCTTTTGATTTTGTAAAGTTGACACTCTACCCATTAAACAATAACTCCCTATTTTCCCCTCCTCAGCCCCCTGGCAACCACCATTATACTTTCTGTCTTTATTACATGGATGGTCTAAGTCCCTCCCAAGGAGGAATAACACACTATTTGTCTTTTTGTGGCTGGCTATTTCACTTAGCATACCTGCTTCATTCTTGAGCACAGTCCCCTTATGAACTTTCTTATACAGAATCCCACAGAGGGTCACAATCAGAAGGAACAGCAACACCTGATTAACTGAAATTTAAAAAAGAAACATTCAAATTTAACCCATTAAGCTGAAGTTGTGGAAAAGTTTAGAACAGCTGCATAAGGAGTTGCTTTCCCTGACACACGCAGGAGTAGTGGACTTTTCTTTAAGCAGAGAGCATGCACAGTAAAGAGTAAATAACCTGCGAGACTGTTAATGCGAAGCATGCGTATGTAGTTTAAGGAGGCTCCAGGGATAAACCCAGGCAGTTGGATGGCAGAGGCTACAACCTTAATGACTATATGATGCTACCTTTTCTGTGCTTGAACTTTGCTTTGAATAATAGGCAACATTCACTTATAGTAATACTTATGATGAGCCAGTATTTATTTTGAGTACCTGAACCCAGCTATTCTCAGTCTTAGTCATTAGAACCCAGCTGCTTCACAGTCAAGTCAGTCACTGGTCAAGGATGACATACAGACAATTCTTGCCCTGGGTGAGAGGTTGGGAGACCCCCTACAAGTCTTCAGGTTCTAAGTCTCCAGGAGCATCTGTTGCAGAACAGTGACACCTGCCACTGGGGTCAGCGAGAAGGGGAGTAATGAAGCACTGCATTGTTGTTGGTATGAAGCACACACCACTGGTTGTAGCAGAGGCTATCTAGGTTTGTGTTCATAGCATTAAGTAACATTAAGTCATAGCATGAGAAATCAGTCCTAATTTCCTATACGGCAGGTAACACAAGCTAGCCAGAATTGAATAACATTGTTCTAGTCGTATATAGTTGTACAATCACCTTCTTTGTATGATAGGAAATAACTATTATTCTAGTTACAGCAAAGACATAAGCTTTCTATTATAAAGTATACTTATAACTTTTAAAATTAATCAATTTAAAGAAAATAGTCATGCAAAGGACAGAAGGAACTCAGATGATGAAAACTGAGTAGGTGCTACATTGCCATATGTGGTGCACAAATGTCTGCAGTTTGGAAAACGCTGATAGAAGGAGAAAGAACTGGTATTTGAAGTCACACTCAAATCTCATTTCTACCACTTCCTAGCTGCGTGGCCTTGGATAGGTTACTTAACCTCTCTGAGCCTCAGTTTGCTCATCTACTAAATGGGGATTTTGAGAATTAACAAAGGCGATGTAAGCCCAATAAAAATTTTACAATTGTTGTGATTTATTATTTTTTGTGCATCAAGATACTTTTATTGGCTTCATGCTAATCTATTTTATGGCCCTTGGGCTTTTGTCTTCACATTTGTAAAATTTGTAGGAGGAAGGAGTTGAAGAGTATCCAAGAACCAAGGCTCTATGATTCCACCTTACTGACATCCAGCTCCTCTCTGCTTCTGAGTTATCAGATTCAGCCCAAGACAACCATATACTATTCAGTTTAAAACAAAACTATAGAGAAGCAGAATAGGGACAAAGTTCCATCGTTTATCAACCCATCTGATTAACATATACCTGCCATAGCCAGTTGGGTAAAGTGACCCAATGTCACTAGCCGCCTGATGCTTTCAACAATGGTTGTTACTGCTGATGTAAGGTTGACAGATACATGGTTTTATTTTTAGCATAAGTATGTCTATGCGATATTTTGGATATACTTATACGAAAAATGTATTCATAGTTTATCTGGAATTCCAATCTAACTAGATATCTTGTCTTTTCATCTGCTACATCAGGCAACTCTACCCTCACGGTAACAATAACACAATTAGGTTACTACGTTTCCCTCAGATTCACAAACTACTGGAACTAAAATCTCAGGCAAATCTGGGCTTTGTTGGGGTCTGAGATGATATAATTTGAGTTAACTCTTGAAGAATATAAAATTATAAATGCTAAATTAGGTAGGAACATGAATATTTCTTTAGATGAAAAATAAATAATTGCAAGTTTTATACAAACATATGTCCCCCTCTTTCATGATAAGTCCACCTCTGACCAGAATACTAGACAACTTTGTATAGGAAATGATGATGCCAAGAGCTGCCTATAGGAAAACTACCCATGATAATCAGCACAGATTTCGGGGGGTAGGGGAGAAAAGGCCAAGATCCAGCATCACAACAGCCCTCCAGAATATCTTTTAATCATGATTTTCAAGAGTTGTAATCTTACTTTTTCGTAGCAAAGCCATGTATGTTCACGTGGATAAAAACTGTGACCTGTAGATTGAAGAATAAAATTTTGTTTAGAACAGAATTAACTCAAAAGTCATTATGCAATTCTTAAAGACAATGTCTTTGACTATCTGATACGTGACCAATTATGCAATCATTCCTTACTGTTCTGAACCTAGAAGAGCATCCTTGGGAAAGAGAATAACAGCAAGTGCAAAGGCCCTGTGATGAAAGAGCTCTGAGTGTTCTAGGTATTTCAGGAAGGTCAATGTGGCTGTAACATAGTAGACTAAGGGGGATGCTGGCCAGAAGAGGCTGGAGACAGACTGTGGTGTCTGTAAAGGAGTTTGGATCAACTGAGCTGGGGAGTGCACCAGGAAAAGAAATCAGGAAAGGCCTGATTTGATCAGAAGGAAAGTATCTTCAAAGGAACTCTGAAGAGATGCCAAAGACAGATTCGGGATAAGATCTGCCAGTCTTTCATTGTTGTACACTGTCGGAAGTAATTAAAATGCCTACCTTCTCACAGCTTCATATTGACCAATGTTTAAAAGCCCTTCTGCCTCTATATTAAAGATTATAAAAAATAAAGAAGGGGTCAGCATACAAAATGAAGGGTTTTTTTTACTTTTTCTTCTGAGAGTTTGTGGTTTTGTATTTTACATTTACATTCTGAGTCAATTTTTGTATATAGCATGAGGTGTGAAGCTTATTTATGTATTTTAGTGCATGTGTGTGCAAGGGGAATCGGACAGACGCCTGGAAGGGAGAGAGATGAGAAGCACCAATTCTTCATTGTGGCATCTTTGTACATTGATTGTTTTCTCATATGTGCCTTGACCAGGGGGCTCCAGCAGAGCGAGTGACCCTTTGCTCAAGCCAGTGACTTTGGGCTTCAAGCCAGTGATCTTTGGGCTCAAGCCAGCGACCATGGGGTCATGTCTATGATCCCATGCTCAAGCCAGCAACCCCGTGCTTAAGCCCGTGACCTCGGGGTTTCTAACCTGGGTCCTCTGCATCCCAGTCCAATGCTCTATCTGCCTGGTCAGGCATAAAGTTTATTTTTTTTTAGCATATAAATATCTTGTTCTAGGACCACATAGTAAGAAAACTGCCCTTTCCACTGAATTGATTTTTTTTCTTTAATACATATATTTCATTCCAACTTCAGAGTGTCCTAAGGGAAACTTGAGATCTGCCAAGGAGTTTGAATCTAGATGATGAACTATTTCCCAAAGAAGGAAGAGAGGTCTCAACACAGGTTTTGGATTCTCTTCTATACTTTCTACAAGAAGGATTATAGATCTGCATAGCCATCAGTAGCTAAAAAGTGGGGTTGATTTTCAAATAAAGAGTTGACAGTGTGCTCAAAGTAGCACCAGGATTAAGGAGGCAAGAGAAGAGAAAAGGGTTAATTCATCATGAAAACGTTTCAGCCAAATATTTCTCCAAATTAAAATCTTATCATTTCACAATAATCTGGAGTATTTTATCTGTGCTCTGAAATCCGGAGAGCTAACAAACTATTCTCAAAACATAGTTGTTATAACTCTGCTTTCTGGTTGTCCCAGCTTACAATTTATCTATATGCTTATTATACTACCTTGCGTATTCATTAGAAGCAATGAGCTTTAAGAGAAGCATAGGATAGCTGAGCAGTTCTGATGGCAAAAGATGAAGTTAACTATTAGAAAAGAATTTTAGATGATAAAACTCATTTTAGTCTGTAAATCTAATGTACATTCACTTCTTTGTGGCATTTAGCCAATCACCCCAGGAGCTGGAAACTGACTTCCTTTATGTTAGAAAAAAAAAAGTTTATTGGTTACAAATAACAAATTGTCTTAAAAATTCAAAGTTTATTTTAAATTAAGTTGATTCTTCTTAATTACGGTTCTTCAAAGGAACTTCTGAACTTGACATTTGACTGGAGGCAGCAAACAGGCATAATACCCCTTAGAACTGCGCAACATGAAGGAACAGCCTGCGGGAGACAACTGAGACAGGCGGGATGTCACAGCACCCCAGGGCGTCTTCATGAACCAAAGTGTTGTGAAAACTTGTTGAAAGTGATCTAGGGGAAACTCTTCAACAGAGATTTGATTTAAGTCTTTAGTTCACTGTAAACAACCGGCTACAACATCCCTTTTATTTTCCCGGATGGAGACTGGATACCCAGAGCTCTGAGTGCATCTGCAGTGACCCTTGTCCTCTTCCCCCCTTTCACCCGGGAAAGAATCAAGCCAAAACAGCACTTGACTTAGGATTCTTCCGAGATTGGTTTCAGGTACTTTTTTTTTATCAATTAATTTATGATTTTAGATGATACACACCTTAGGCTGACTTTTTGAAGCAATATAAGCCTACAATGATCTTTGGCCACATGGCACACACCCCACATACACACTCCATGAAGGAAGGCCATCTGGTCCCACAGGAGAGAATGAGATGGGAAGACAAGAAGGGTGCCAGCGCTGAGACCCGGAGGCCATCTCCTCCTTGGGTGTCCCAGTTAGCCAAGCCAGTAAATCCCCCTTGTTTCCTTAAAGCGGTTGCTTTGCAATGAAGTTCAGTGTCTTACAACCAAGAATCCTTACAAATACATTCCCTGTGGCCAGAATGGTGTGCCCATATAGGGAGAAGTTTGCAGGGGCCAGATAATAACACAGGAGCACCTGACCTGTGGTGGCACAGTGGGCAAAGCATCAACCTGGAACACTGAGGTCACCAGTTCGAAACTCTGGGCTTGCCCAGTCAAGGCACATATGGGGGTTGATGTTTCCTGCTTCCCCCCATCTCTCTCCATCTCTCTCTCTCTCTCTCTCCCTTTCTCTTTTAATATTCTAAAATGTATATTAAAAAAGTACAGTAGCTATCATTTATTGAGAGCTTCATTTTCTCCCAGCTCTATACTGATCATGTAGGCACATTATCCCCTTTCATTCTTACTACACCTGTCAGGTGGATATATTTCTATTTCCATGTTTCAAATGAGGAAATTGTGGTTCAGAGAGGTTCAACAACTTGCCCAAAATTAGAAAGCTAGTAAATGGCAGAGCAAGGATTTGAAGTGAAAGGCTTTCTGACTTCTAAGACTATGTCTTTAGCCACAGGTGCTGGAGTTCTTGAAGGACCATTGTGGCTCCCCCAGGAAGCAGGTGAGTTGAGCTCCAGGTAATAGATGTCGCTGTGAGCTGGTCAAGTTTTACAGCTCATGGGCAAAGTTGGTCTGCTTGCTCCTGAGTGCTCGTTACTCTGAGATCATGCCAGAATCAGAGAAATCGTAAGCGTTGAGTCATCTGAGGAGGACCCATCTCTCCCCTATCCACCACGTTGCCAACTCTAAAATCTCTTTAAGACAAAGCAAGAGGCTTCAGGAAACTGAAAATGACACATTGAATGGCAAGGTGCAGCAGTGGTGAGTCAAGGAGGGAAATTCCTGAAGCAGGTTCTTGTAGGAAACCTAAGCTGCTTTTAGAATACAAGGCAGAGTGAAGTCCTTGAGAAGTATGTGCTTTAAAAAACAAAGCCTGGTTTATTTGACTTTTTAAAGGTATATGAAGTAGCTTGACCTGTGGTGGTGCAGTGGATAAAGTGTTGACCTGGAAACGCTGAGGTTGCCGGTTCAAAACCCTGGGCTTGCCTGGTCAAGGCACATATGGGAGTTGATGTTTCCTGCTCTTCCTTTCTGTCTGTCTGTCGGTCTGTCTCTCTTCTCTCTAAAAAAAATGAATAAATAAAAAATATTTAAAGGTCTATGAAGTGATATAAAGATTCACCATGCCCGATTGGCTTCCTTCTCTCCATCATCACAACTTCATCTCATCTGGAACAGTGGTGCTTTCTGTTTAAGCTGCTGTAATTTGGTGCCGCTGCTACATATAGTCAAGAGTATTTTAATAGATTAAGTAGGTGCTCAAAGAATGTGTGCAGCTCTTAGATCTGGTAAAGGGATCAGAGTTGTAAGGAGGTAGAAAACTGAAGAAGGGAGTCAGGGACAGGAGCTGGAGGGAACAGCCACGGGACATCTATCTCTCTCTCTCTCTTTTTAAGATTTTATTTATTCATTTCAGAGAGGAAAGCAAGAAAGAGAAAGAGAGAGAGAAGGGGGGAGGAGTAGGAAGCATCAACTCCCATATGTGCCTTGACCACGGAAGCCAGGGTTTCGAACTGGCAATCTCAGTGTTCCAGGTAAATACTTTATCCACTGTGCCACCACAGGCCAGGCATGAGCTGTCTTTTTTTTTTTTTTTTTACAGAAACAGAGTCAGAGAGAGGGATAGATAGGGACAGACAGGAGGATAGATAGGGACAGACAGGAATGGAGAGAGATGAGAAGCATCAATAATCAGTTTTTTTTTTGTTTTTTTTTCATTTTTCTGAAGCTGGAAACGGGGAGAGACAGTCAGACAGACTCCTGCATGCGCCCGACTGGGATCCACCCGGCACGCCCACCAGGGGCGACGCTCTGCCCACCAGGGGGCGATGCTCTGCCCATCCTGGGCGTCGCCATATTGCAACCAGAGCCACTCTAGCGCCTGAGGCAGAGGCCACAGAGCCATCCCCAGCGCCCGGGCCATCTCTGCTCCAATGGAGCCTTAGCTGCGGGAGGGGAAGAGAGAGACAGAGAGGAAAGCGCGGCGGAGGGGTGGAGAAGTAAATGGGCGCTTCTCCTGTGTGCCCTGGCCGGGAATCGAACCCGGGTCCTCCGCACGCTAGGCCGACGCTCTACCGCTGAGCCAACCGGCCAGGGCAATAATCAGTTTTTTGTTGCGACACCTTAGTTGTTCATTGATTGCTTTCTCATATGTGCCTTGACCGTGGGCTTTCAGCAGACCGACCGAGTAACCCCTTGCTCAAGCCAGATGAGCCTGCGCTCAAGCTGGCAACCTCGGAGTATTGAGCCAGGGTCCTCTGCATCCCAGTGTGGGTGGGGTAGGGTTGATCAAGAGTAAAAGAAACTAAAGATACAACATCCCCGACGCTCTATCCATTGTGCCACCGCCTGGTCAGGCAGGCATGGGCTATCTTAAGAACAGGTAGAAGAAGAGGCAGAGACCTGGGGTCAAGAGAAACTGGAATGTCTGGGGCCAAGCCTGGGAGAGGATATTCTGGGTTAACATAGTTCCTGAGGGGAAGGTAATGCACCCTAGGACGCATTCCTACGCAGGGAAAGCTCTGGGTGCATGGGAAGGGCAGACCACCTGCCACCTCTCCACTTCCTGTGTGTGGTGTGCAGATCTCCACACCCAGACCTCCCTGTCTCTCTCAGAGTAAAAGCAGAAGTCATTACACTGTCCTACAAAATCTCACATGATCACACTGGCCTCCTTGCTAGACACTCTCCTGCCTCAGAGCCTTTGCACTTGCTGGCCCCTCCACCCAGAACACTACTCCCAGATATCCACATGGCTTCCTCCTTCATTTCCCTCGGCTCTCAGTCAAAAGCCCCTAACCCCAACCATGCATAGGTTACTTCTCAGCAAGTACCATCATCCAACATGCTCCCTATTTTACTACTGGTTTATTGTCTTCCCTCCCAAAGACAGAGTATAGGCTCCATGAAGGCAGGGAATTTTGTCTGTTTTGTTCATCGCCATATGCCCAGCCCAAATTCCTGGCAATATAATCCATCAAAAATAATGGCCTGACCTGTGGAAGCGCAGTGGATAAAGCATCGACCTGGAAATGCTGAGGTCGCCGGTTTGAAATCCTGGGCTTGCCTGGTCAAGGCACATATGGGAGTTGATGCTTCCAGCTCCTCCCCCCCACCTCTGTCTCTCCTCTCTCTCTCTCCCCCTCTCCTCTCTAAAATGAATAAATAAAAAAACAAAAAAAAATATTTACAGAGTTAAGAGATGCACCGATGACTCTTTCCTCTAGGATGCTGCACTAGCACCCAGACCTCATAGGTTCACAAGACCTGCTCCACAGGCACTCCTCCTCCAGTGTTCTCTGAGCATCCTCTTCGACTTCTCCCTTAGTCAGTCACTGATTCCCACAATCTCACCTCCTAAGTGTTCCTTAAACCCATCTCCTGCCTCATGTCTCTCAGTCGCTGACTCCACAATAACTTCCCACCTGGCTTTCCTGCCTCTAGAATTTTTGCTCCCTTTCCTGTCTCAATCTATCATTGGTATAACTGCGACAATAGTGACTATTTTTTGTTGTTCTATAATTATATTAAGTTAATTTGAAACATACATGCATTTGAGAACCCTTTTATTGGATTTTATTTTTCTTCTTATCACTTGAAACATTTCAGGTCTACCAAAAACTTGAAAGAATGAATTCTCACATACTGTTAACACGTTGCTATGTTTGCTTTCTTTCTTTCCTCTCCCCATACGTCATCCTGGCATCAGGACACTTCACTTCCTAATACTTCAGCGTGCACCTTGCTAGGAAAAGAACATTTTCCTACATAACCACAATGCCATTTCACACCCAGGAAAAACAGTGTGAATTTAATAATACTGATAAACAGATGCAATTAAATCTCTCCCATTGTTCCAGTATTGCCTTTCACAGTTTGGTTGTTGTATCTTTAGTTTCTTTTACTCTTGATCAACCCTACCCCACCCACACTGTGTTCTTTTAGGGGTTTTTTTTCTTAATGACCTAAATTTTTTTGAAGAAGACAGCAGCTGGCCTGACCAGGCGGTGGCGCAGTGGATAGAGCGTCAGACTGGGATGTGGAAGGACCCAGGTTCGAGACCCTGGGGTTGAGGGCTCATCTGGCTTGAGCAAAAAGCTCACTAGCATGGACCCCAAGGTCGCTGGCTCGAGCGGGGGTCACTCGGTCTGCTGAAGGCCTGCAGTCATGCACATATGAGAAAGCAATCAATGAACAACTATGGTGTCGCAATGAAGAAGACAGCAGCTGTCTTGCAGAGTTCTGGCCAGTTTATACCACAACTGTGAGTGTCCCTTTCCTGCCTAAAGGCCTTCACTGGACACCCACTATCAAAAGGTTAAGGTTAGAACTTAAGATGCCCATAGGTCCTCCATGTCACAGCTTCTGTCCAAGCTGAATTCTTTGAGGATTACTTTCCGGCCCTCCACTGTCCTCCACACCCACGTCTATGCTTTTCTTGCCTCTGGACTTTGGTTCTTGCTGTCCCTTCTGCCTTGAATGCCCTTTCCCTTCCTCTTTCCCCAGCATATTGTTATTCATGCCTTAAAGACTCAATTCAGGCATTACCTCCTTCAGGAAGTCGTCCCTGATTACCCTGCCTGGATGCTCCCCTAATATCCATTCTTATCCTTATCCCTGCACTGGGAACACTGTGTTCTAATATTAATAGTGTGCCTGTCTCTTGAGGATATGGACTGTGGCTTACCCAGCTCTCTGTGCCTCAAAAGTGTGTGTGGAATAAATGAGTGAGAAGCAGGAGAGAGGAAGAAAGGGAAGAGAGCCTCTTATCTTGTTCTTCAGTCCCAGGAAGAAAGGTGTCAGCACACCGTCACTAAGGAAGAAAACCCAAAGAAGGACACTAGTGATGGTCTTATTCCAGGAATAAAAAGCAGAGGGCTTTTATGTTCCTATCAGCTTTCCTCTTATCACAACAAGTTGCTCCAGAACTGTGTCTCCTGCACCTTTGTAAGCTTTTCTGAGCTGAATGGCTTCCATATTTTGGTTTTCCTATAGCAGGGGTCGGGAACCTATGGCTTGTGAGCCAGATATGGCTCTTTTGATAGCTGTATCGGGCTCGCAGACAAATCTTTAATAAAAAAAAATAATAATAACATTAAAAATATAAAACATTCTCATGTATTACAATCCATTCATTTCCTACCACTCATGGTCATGGTTGCGGGTGACTGGAGCCAATCACAGCTGTCCTCTGGGACAACACCAAATTTTTATTGGATAATGCGTAACATACACGGGTCGGGTCGTTGTATGGCTCTCACAGAATTACATTTTAAAATATTTGGCGTTCATGGCTCTTTCAGTCAAAAAGTTTCCCAACCCCTGCCCTATAGTAATAAGGAGTCAAGCCTTGACCATTAAAGAACTTGTAGGCTTGTTTTCAAGACAGCAAGAAAGATAGGCTGGGGAATCACGTGGCAGCCAGTGTTGGACAGAGGAGCTTTGTAGGCAAGGTATGGGATGGGGGCCACTTCAAAGAGGGGAAGAAAAGCAGACCCAGGTCTAGCACCTGTGACTGGAGGAAAGGGGACCTTAGGAAATTGGCCTGGGCCTGAGAAGAGCTCATCAAATAAAAAAACTGCCCCTTGAATACCTTGCATGGGGAGCTACTTTACTAGATATCAAAGAGTTCGAACCTGTGGCAAAATCTAAAAACAATGTTTTAAGACCTGGCAGTGGCGAAGGGGATTAGCTTTGCCCTAGAAGACAAGGCAAAGAAAGGACTCTTCAGAAAAACACTTCAAGGCGGTGTATGGAGATGTGTCATAGAATCGGGCACCTGAAACCTGTATAGTTATGTTAACCAGTATCACCCCAATAAATTCAATTAAAATTTAAAAATAAAAATATTTTAAAAATTAGAACTCCTAACAATTTTTATTCTACATGCCAGCTCTGATTCATCAGCAGGGCTTTCAGCGTTGCTAAACGGAGATGGAATCTAACGCTATCACCAGATCCAGTTAAGTAAAAAAAAAATCAAAAATAAATCTGTGATCGATTAGTCAGGTTCAAGTAAGGAGGATTTTTAAAATTTTTTTTTTAATTTTATTTATTTATTTTATTTATTTATTTATTTATTTATTTTTACAGAGACAGAGAGTGAGTCAGAGAGAGGGACAGGGACAGACAGGCAGGAATGGAGAGAGATGAGAAGCATCAATCATTAGTTTTTCATTGCGTGTTGCAATACCTAAGTTATTCATTGATTGCTCTCTCATATGTGCCTTGACCACGAGCCTTCAGCAGACCAAGTAACCCCTTGTTGGGCCCAGCGACTTTGGGTTCAAGCTGATAGGCTTTTTGCTCAAACCAGATGAGCCCGCGCTCAAGCTGACGACCTCGGGGTCTTGAACCTGGGTCCTCTGCATCCCAGTCCGAAGCTCTATCCACTGCACCACCGCCTGGTCAGGCTAAGGAGGAGTTTAAGAGGACCTGGGATATGTACATAAAATGGGTTTCTTTTTGCTTAATTCCTTTACCTTCTCTCATCCAGTCCCCTAATGCCCCTTCCCCGCCCTGACAGCTATCAGTCTGTTCCATGTATCCATACCTCTGTGGGTCAAGGTCACCCCCATAAATTGAATAAATAAATAAATAAAAATGACCTGGGAATCAAAAGGGAACATAATAGAGGAGACCCTAAAATTTATTGTTGAATGACTTAAATCCAGCAAGCATGTACCTAAGCAGAGAAATATATCATGGGCTTTGTCGTTAAACATAGCTGACTTTGAATCTAGTTCTGCCTCATTTCTTAGCTGTGTAATCTTGGGAATTTATAAAACCCAATCTTTAAAATGGGACTGTTCTGCAGATTAAATGAAATAACCCATAATAATAATAGTAACACTTACATAGCAGTTTTTATATGCCAGGCATGGTTCTAACACCTGTATAAATATTACTTCATTCTATTCACACAACAACCTTAACAGGTTATTATCCCCCAAGGAAACTAAAGTTCAGAAAGATTAAGATACTTGCCAAAGGTGACATAACTAATGAATGGCAGAGCCAGGATTCACAGGTAGGCAGTCTGGCTCTGAGTTCACATTCTTCACCACCCTAACAGCTATTACGAGCTTGCCCTTCTCCATTGCTGATTGGTACCATTATGCATCAAACAACTGACATGCCCTGTGATTTCACTTAACTCCATATGATTTATACCCTGAAGTTTGCACATGCATAGAAACCATTTAATAGAGCACTTCATCTTCAACCAGGCAAGCTACAGACTCATGATTAGGATAAGAGCACAGGGTCACCTGAAGAAAGAGAAAGAAGAAAAAAATCAGGACTCAGGAATTTGGCCTCTGACAAAACACTCTGGCCTTTCTACTTTCTACTTTCTACTGTAGCATGAAAGGTTTACTCAAGATCCACCAAAACACGCAAGACAAGGAAGCCCATTGAGGGAGAACCATCCTGCTATCCCCTATGTGGGAATGAGGCATTCTTTTACAAAATGGCTCTCCGCCAGCTGTCGATAAACTAAGGCTCCTGGGGCAAATCCTGCACATCACTGTTTTTTTGTAAATAAAATTCTATTGGAACATAAGTGGACTCATTCTTTGACATTTTGTCTGTGGCTGTTTTCACACTATAACAGCAGATCTGAGTAGTTGCAGCAGAGATCGCATGGCCAGCAAAACCTCCTGTCTGGTCCCTTGCAGAAAAAGTTTGCTGATCCTGCTTCCTGCTTCTGGCCAGATTTTCTAGACATCTATATGGCACATGGAATCAATCTTAGGTCCTTGACAAGGGAAAGAAGAACAAGATGTCTCCTTGTATTCACCAAGAGAAGTACGAAGTAGGATGCCCCTGAGGAACCACTGTGTTAAACAATGTTAAGCATATTTCTCTACTGCTCAAAAATGCCATTATACTTTGAGATTTCTGAGGGGCAGATATGGTTCACAAAGCTCATTTCGCCATGCGACTATCTTCTTCAGAGCATTCCTAGGCAAATGATGAACCAAAAGAAGTCTTTAGAATCGTGCTCTTTGAGAACTAGAAATGGAAACTGTGAGGGCTATAGCTTAACGAGCATGGTTTTGTCTCAGCAAAGAAAGAGGGAGAACAAAAAAGAGATCCAGAGTGGGAGAAAGGCAGAGCGGTGTTGGAAGGGAGGAAAGAAGAAATCAGGGCCCTGGAGGGACCTAAGGATAGGAGGAACACATGGGTGACTTGACTATCAAAAGGATGTGTCAAAAGCAGGGCTGCTGCCCAATGCAGGACATGTGGTCCCTTGTCACCATCATCACCTTTATTATTAGCACCACCAGAGGAGCTAAACTTCCCTAAGGCCTTACTACTCTGCAGGTCCCTTATAGAAATACAATGTCACTTAATTCCCATTTTACAGATGGGGAAATAGAGTCATAGACAAGTAAACTCCCTCAGAGTCAAAGCTTATAAAGCTTGTAAGTGGCAGACCATATATCCAACTCTGGGAGTCCAACCCCTGAGCCCATGTTCTCACCACTGTACCACACTGCTCTACTTCTAGATGAAGGGCTAGAATTTCATTATGTAGCACAAAATGGATACTGTATAGAAATGCAACACCAAAACATTTGGAGGAAAAGACAAAACAAACAATGTCACTTTGGATATTTGGCTGCACAGGGCCAAATAGCTAGAGTACTGATTTTTTTTTTCCCACAGCTCAGCCAGATGTTTTGATATCATCAGCTTTTCTTCCTCTCTCTCTCTTTTTTTTAACTCTTATATTAACTATGCCTTCTTATATCATAATTTATATATTAGGCTTATCCAATATATTATACTTGTTCATAGAATGAACACAAGAAGACCTTTTTTTATGTTAAAAAGCATGTTCAACCTGAACAGTCTGACTAAAGCTCTTATCCTGTTCATGACCCTGTATTTACAATAAGCTTCCACAACTGCTAGTTCTTTTGAGGGAGTGGGGGATCGGGGACCTCAGAACAGCTTC
Source organism: Saccopteryx bilineata (assembly GCF_036850765.1). NCBI lineage: Eukaryota > Metazoa > Chordata > Mammalia > Chiroptera > Emballonuridae > Saccopteryx > Saccopteryx bilineata. The sequence continues at coordinate 105,432,559 of NC_089490.1, forward strand.
CTGGGACAGATTCCAAAAACATGAATCACAGATCAATTAAATCTTGTGTAGCTCAGAAACATACCTACATGGAATGCTAGATTAGTGTTTATCTTCATCCTAGCTAACTGCTGATTTCCACGTTTAAAATGTGATGCAAATAGTAAATCACACCATTTGGGGTGGGTAGGGATAATAAACCCAGTTCCTGAAAAGCAGCCCAGGATGTGAACAATTTGCTATAACAGCAAAGAAAAGAAAAAGTCCTGTTGGTATGTTACAAATATTGGCTGGGGGCTCCGAAATGCAATGTTTGTGTGGGTCCGTCTACCTCTGATTTACTTTCTTGCATATATAGCAAAATAAAGGACTAGGGCAGAGTAGAATGAAAAGGCTGCCACGCTTCATAAATTTCTGTTTACCTGGTGACTGGCGAGGGCAGGGCTTTGGGATCCCGGGTCCAGAAGAGCTGCAGGACTGAGTATTCAAATAGCGACTGGCTCTGGGCTGCTGCCTTTCACGGCGTTGCCGCCGCCGCCGCCGCCGCCGCCGCTGCTGCTGCTTCTTCTAAGATCCCATTGGAAAACCCAAAGGACTGGCGAGCCCAAAGCCAATATTACGTTTCCAAGAGAGTATTCCTCCTCGACTCGCACCCTCCCCCCTTTGCTTGCGTTCACTCTGGAGCAGCTCGGGTTTCTTCCACCCCTTGGCGAAGCAGCTGAGAATCTAGGCATTGGGCTGGCGGCCCCTGAAACCACTTCCAGATGTGCTGGGCCAGCCAGCTGGGACGGGCCTGACTTCCTCTGGCATCCTAGTCCAGGAGTCTGCGTGCAAATCATTTCAAAAACAGGGCTGCTCTGGAGGAAAAGGTTAGAGACCGAGAAAAAGCAAATGCTTGGAGGGTGAATTTCTACCACATGTTGGGGCTAAGGTAGACTTTCCGGCAGAAGTGGAAAATAATGTTCATAGTGATTTTTTTAAAATAATTTTTTAGACTTTTTTTTTTTTTTGGTATTTTTCTGAAGCTGGAAACGGGGAGAGACAGTCAGACAGACTCCCGCATGCGCCCAACCGGGATCCACCCGGCACGCCCACCACGGGCGACACTCTGCCCACCAGGGGGCGATGCTCTGCCCCTGGGGGGGGGGTTGCTCTGCAGCGACCAGAGCCACTCTAGCGCCTGGGGCAGAGGCCAAGGAGCCATCCCCAGCGCCCGGGCCATCCTTGCTCCAATGGAGCCTCGGCTGCGGGAGGGGAAGAGAGAGACAGAGAGGAAGGGGGGGGTGGAGAAGCAGATGGGTGTGCCCTGGCCGGGAATCGAACCAGGGTCCCCCGCACGCCAGGCCGACACTCCACCGCTGAGCCAACCGGCCAGGGCCTTGTTCATAGTGATTTTAAGAGTATATTTATAGCCTGACCAGGTGGTGGCTCAGTGGATAGAGCGTCCAACTGGGATGCGGAAGGACCCAGGTTCGAGACCCCGAGGTTGCCAGCTTGAGCGTGGGCTCATCTGGCTTGAGCAAAGAGCTCACCAGCTTGGACCCAAGGTCCCTGGCTCCAGCAGGGGGTTACTTGGTCTGCTGAAGGCCCACGGTCAAGGCACATGTGAGAAAGCAATCAATGAACAACTAAGAAGTCGCAACGCGCAACGAGAAACTGATGATTGATGCTTCTCATCTCTCTCCGTTCCTGTCTGTCTGTCCCTGTCTATCTCTGTCTCTGTAAAAAAAAAAAAAAAGAGTATCTTTATAGACACTAGCGTCTCCTGAAATCTAGTGATTAAAATGCTGTTGTCCCCAAATCAAACCCGGGTAACAACTATGGTCTCATCCTACTGACACAATGACAACGGCAGAAGTTTCAAGAAGATGTGTTTTGTGCCTGAACATAGGAATCAGGAAAGGAATCAACCCCACTCCACTCTGTATTGTTCTGTGCTTCTGTCTCTTAGCCTCAGAAACCCAGGAAATGGTGCCAGCAGTTTGCCTGGGATCATGGAACTTATTTCTGCAATGGCCTCTCTCCCTAGTTCCTATAAGGAAATGAGGACCCCACCCTGTTCGCAGGCCCCCTCGAAAGTAGTGTTGCCTGAAAGAAATATGACACAAGCCACATTGCAGTTTTAAATTTTCTAGTACTCACTTTAGGAAATTTATGAAGAGATGAAATTAATTTTGATGATATATTTTCTTTAATCCAATATATACAAAGCATTACCATTTCAACACAGAATTATATAAAACATTTTAAGCCATGCATTTTATATTTTTAGGGTACTAAGTCTTTGAAACCAGCATGTATTTTACTCTTGTAGCACAGCTCAATTTAAACACTAAATTTCATCAGAAATAATTGATTTGTATTTAGATTTTATAAAATGTACAGTTTAAAGCATAAATTCACATACCCAGGTTGTTCTAATAATACTTAAAAGTTTCACAATAACTGAGTTGAGTATTGGTTTTTCAATTTAAATTAATTAAAACTAAGTAAAATTTAACCTTCAGTTCCTTAGTTGCACTGGTCACATTTTAAGTACTCAATGTGGCTAGAATGAATAATAATTGTAAGAAAAGAGATTTAGTGAGGTTTTTTTCAGACTTAAACTTGAAGAGTGAGAATATCCCAAATAACTTCCATTGGTGTAGCACTTTGAACATGGGCAGTGTTTTCATATCTTCTTTTTTATTTAAATCTCACAATATTCCTGTCCAGTAAGTTGAGATGTGATTCATTCCAATTTGCAGATGAACAAACCGAGGCTTCCTATTCAACATTTCTCAACTGTTTCTTACTTGAGGCATGTTTCAGATACGAGGATTTCTGGCAGCAATTCTAGGGTTAAATTACATACACAGTTATTGCATTCTTCAGTTGGCCATTCTTCAGCATCAAGTCACTGTTTGTATAGAATTATTGGCAGTCCTGGGGGTGTGCCCTATATACGCCTATCCCAGAGCCCTCACATGATCCAGGAAGCATGTCGTTTTTCTTTGGAGCTGGCTCAACATTGTGTTATTCTTCTTTTTTTGACTCCCATAAAGGTGTATTCTGTTTTAAACCACAGCTCCAGTCAGTGTTTTTGCTAACAGACATGGTTATGAGATACTTATCTCTAGTTGTGGCTAAAGCATTTTTATACATCGACCCTATGGGAAGTCAGAAGGTTCCATGGCAACACAGGGTACTGTGCTCTCAGTACTCTTGTTCCAGTCCTCATTGCTTCTATGTGAAAAATAGCACCAACCTTTCCTAACCCAGGTCTTGCCATTGCTTTTCCAGAATTATGTGCTGTCAGGAGCAGCAAGATAATCCCTCAAACACATCCCAAGCCATAGTGGTAGAAAATGCTCCAAGGGAACTCTTGCTCATTCCAGTTTCCTCCAAAGATTGTTTTCTCCTCCTCTGTATCTGTTGTCCACAGAGCAGAATGCCTGGCCCAGTGTAAGAGCTGGTGAATAAGTAGGTTCAGAACGTAGGACAACTGAAGCACCCAAAATGGGGACTCAGAATTGAAATAATAATTACGTGGTTTTCAGAGACTTTGCTTGCTATTTATATTAACTTCATTATGGACCCAAATCTCTCTGGTCATTGTTCATTGTACACTTTCTCCCTGACCCCCTCTGTCTGCAACTCCAGATTCTTTCTCTTTATTTCTGCTGGCTCATGTTCTGAGGATGCAAGAGGCTTATTATCCATGACCTAGATTTCTACAGTGTGGGGAAGAAATGAGGAGAACAGAAAGAGACACAGGATATAAGTGTAGCAGCTACCAGCATGGGTTCTGGAGACAGACAGACCTGAGTGTTAGCTCAAGCCTCATACTTAGATGTTACTAAAAATCTCACTTCGGTTTCCTCATCTATAAAGTGGGGAAGCCTCATAGGACCCTTGCCAGGGTTAAAGGCATCATGCACGTGAAACAATAAGGGCTCAATATATGGAGGTTATTATTATTGTTGCTTGGAGAGGCCTGAGGTATGAACTACGGAAAGGAGGTGTAATAGTACAGCAGTGGTTCTCAAAGTGTGTGCCAGGGCGCACTGGTGCACCCTAGATTTCCAGGTGTGCCCTATGGTATGCCAGAGAAATATGTGCCTGTTAGGGACCAAAAAACCAACAGGGTTTTTGGAGTTTAGATGTTTGGGGGACAGAGGTGTGGGGAACTGGCTGTAAGCTGACAGTCTGCCCAACCCCCCACCTCACTTGCCTGATTAGGTTTCAAAAGGCTGTTAAACTGTGGTGCTGGATTATTTACACTACCCCCCATGTTCCCCAGAAAGACTGGAGGCAAGTTTCTTCTATCCTTTGTTTGGTGTAAAGTTAAGATAATATGTACGGTGGAGGTTTTCTGCACTCAACACAATTAAAAGTAAAAAGAGAGGAATTCTTCAATGTATTGACAAGGAAATGAGAGTCCACCTTTCAATATATGCCCAAACATTGAAGAAATCACTAGGACACATCAGGCTCACGTTCCTCATAAACACAAGAATGATAAAACTTAACACATTTGCACCAGGACCTGCCAAATTTACTAAATCTAACTAAGAATGTATCTATACATATAAAAAGATAACTTTTTTGTCATTTTTTTATTTTTTAACCCCTCTTTTTATAAATTCTAAAAAGCATAATTCAAAAAATGTAACATAAAAATGTTTTTTAATGTCAGAATAAATTTAATTTTGTCGTATTTACTTCATTTAATTACCATAAAAGCACGCTTGGACTTTATATTTCTTCTTTAATATTTGACTTAATTATTATAACCTATTTCTCAGAAATTTGTATATAGTGAGCCTACACTTATTTGTAGGATTTTAAATGCGCCCCGACTTCAAAATGTTTGAGAATCACTGTAGTACAGTAACAACAAAAAAAGTCCAAATGAGTTATGTGATGTTGCAAACTCTGTTGGTAGCCTACTTAATAGCCTTCTCTATTTCCTCCCTTCAAATAGAAACATTATCTTTTGGGACAGCAAGGTGCCCAGGTAAAAATACTCACCTTCTCAGACATTCTAAGCTAAAGTGTCATGTGAGCAGAGTCAGCTGTCTATGACTTCCTAGAAAGTTAAGAGTTTCCATGCACAGAGCTGTTTGCTGCCTTTTGCTCTTTCTTTGTCTGAAATCCAACCTTGATGCCTGGAGGTAGAGTAGCATCTTGCAGCTTTGATGATAAAGGTCCATGCTGGGCTGTTGCATATGGTCACAGTGGCTGTGCATGAGACTGCAGTGTTGAATCAGTCAGAGTCCTGGCAGGATACACAGATGACTCAATCGAATGGGCTAATGGTGGAGACTATGAGAAAAAAAAAAAAGACTATTTGAAAAGGTGTAGTCAGCATTCGGCAAACATGATTAAGAAATGGTATAGTAGGCCCTGGCTGGTTGGCTCAGCGGTAGAGCGTCGGCCTGGCGTGCGGGGGACCCAGGTTTGATTCCTGGCCAGGGCACATAGGAGAAGCGCCCATTTGCTTCTCCACCCACCCCCCTCCTTCCTCTCTGTCTCTCTCTTCCCCTCCCACAGCCAAGGCTCCATTGGAGCAAAGATGGCCCGGGCGCTGGGGATGGCTCCTTGGCCTCTGCCCCAGGCGCTAGAGTGGCTCTGGTCGTGGCAGAGAGACGCCCCGGAGGGGCAGAGCATCGCCCCCTGGTGGGCAGAGCGTGGCCCCTGGTGGGCGTGCCGGGTGGATCCCGGTCGGGCGCATGTGGGAGTCTGTCTGACTGTCTCTCCCCGTTTCAAGCTTCAGAAAAAAAAAAAATAATAATAATAAAAAAATTAAAAAACAGAAATGGTATAGTAGTAGCCTGGGTTTAGAAGTTGACAGGAGTCATTACCACCTCCCAGCCCTGAAAGGCAAGGGAAGAGAGTAGTTAGCAGGAGCGGGAGAAAGTAGCTCTATGAAGAGGGCAGGCCAACAGGAGCAGCCTGTGTTGACTCACAGAAAAGGGACGAGGGGGCTTATTTCCCCAACCTTACAGTCTCCTCTTGGCCAAACCCACATGGAAGTCAAGAGGGCAAGGAAGCTCAAGTGATGTAATCCATGTAGGTCAGCCTCTCAGGGCACTGGACAGGTTGAAGAGTGGAGGGTTGAGCTGTATAAGCAAATAGAAAATACCCTTGCACAGAGTGGCTAGGGCCCCCTGCGGTTGTGGGATTCAGCAACCCTGCACGTTAAGATGGCAGGGCAAGAACACAGGACGAGCCTAAGTCCCTGATGACATTGGGAGTCAACATGGCAGCTCTGAACTAACTATTGCTACTTATGAAACATCTTGCTATATGAGAACAAAAAACCCTCATTTGCTTAAGTCACTTCGGTCAGCATTCAGTTCTATGCTCAAATGCAGTCCTATGTGACCTATATGCATTCACACACATTTTAAATTTGTGTTGTTAGTCAATATAATGTATATCTGAGTCATTATCATTCCATGTTTATTTCTTATTAGTTGAAAGTCAAATGTTCATCATTTCTTCTTACCCAATGGGCCTGCCTTGCTGAGTGTAGATAAAGTCTCAGATAAAAATCTATTAAGGCTGATAAAGGTGACTGGAAGGTAAGGAAGAAGCGTTCTGTGGTAGCAATAAATCACTAACTGAGTCAGACTGACAAGTCTCTACTTACTGCCTCTGTGTCCCAGGGCTGGGCTCCAAGATCACCCACGTGGGGCGGGACGTACAACTAGAGGAGCCTCAATTCCCTCTTATGCCTGGTGGAGCTCAAAGATAGGTCATCTCCTTGTCTGGAGCTTAGGTGCTCTGGGCTCTTCCGTGCTGCTCCCTGAGCTGCAGCAATTGCTACTGCACCTTACTCTTTGCACCTGCGTTCCCTCTCTGTCACGAGACGACTGGTTTTCTTCCTCGGCTCTTGTGCCAATTTCCTGTTCTGGTAACTGGTGTAGGCTCTACCTGGCTTACAACTCGGTCTTGCTCTTGCCAGCTACCCTCTCCATGCCTTGTCCACAGCTCTAGCCAAGACCCATGGACAGAGCCCCGCAATCTATGAACAGACCTCTCAGACACCATCTGCTTCCTTCATCTCGGAAACAGTGCCTGCCCAGGCTCTCTACTGGTTAGCTCAGTCTACCTGTTGGCACTCCCTGAAACCTCTTCTCAGAACTCTGCCAAGAAACCCTTGGCCTGAGTCCTCAATTGAGATTAAGGCATCCCTTGGACTCGGCAATTTACACTCTTGGCTGAAAGCACAGCACCAGCCCCTCCCTCTGAGGCTGACACCTCGGTGCTTGTAGCTTAGAAGGAGGAGTAGAAAGAGTAATAATATAATGAAAATACTGATAAGAATACAAGTAAAACAATTTACCCAGTACTAACTGCTAACTACATGCCAGGCATTGTTTAAGTGCAGCACCATGCTTGCTCTGTATGGCAATAGCACAAACTCCAGGTACCAAAGTTTATAATAACATCAGTCCCTCCTCCCTCCCCCACAACACAGTTTAAATCTGTTACCACAGTGTAACTGTGATTTCATAAGCATAAACCTTGCTGCTAGCTTTTCAGTCCACAAAATAACTATGCAAATGACAGAGCTACATCATGATCAGTGACCACTCATGTTACTTCTTTGACACTGTTTGTTGGTGACTGATCACTGGAATCTGTTACTCAGTTTACGTACAGACAGCAAAGCATGCAATAGTTGTATTGCTTCCTTAATTCCCACTGATAAACCCATGTAATATTTACAAAAATGGATAATAGAGAGAATTGGCCAACAAAGATAAAAGTGTAATAAATAAAAAGTGGCAACAGTGGGAGTGAAGTTCAAATCAAAGGTAAATGGAGGTAGAGAAGAAATAGCTGGCTGTAGGATGTAACTATTCAACTCTAGATAAGTCCCCAGGGAAATTTAGTAAAAGTGAATTTATGAGCATCAAGGAGAAAAGTTGTTGTGATAAAAAAAAAAAAAGGATGCAGATGTTACAGAGAAAGTGAGTGAACAAAAAATTCACATTAAAGGAACACTCAAAGACATTTTGTGACATTGACGGTGCAAAGGATAAAATATGGGAAGCTGATCCATACTTAGAAAGGAGTACGACAATCTGACAATTTGCCAAAGCACAGAAAGGATGCTCACTTTGTACAGTAAGTTATATGAGAAGGCACTCTTGATAAGTTTTACATAAAAATTAAAACATTTAATTCTTAATGTTTTAAATTAGAGTGTGACAAATAAATATTAGGTCTACTAGCTTTTCACTTCCCTAGACATTTAAAATAAATGGTAAAAGAGTTTTAAATATTTTGAAAAATTTTAAAGGTCACAGAATAATTGTAATTTTTTCCATTGAGAATTAAGACCACTTTGTAGCGTTTCAACTCGCATGGTCATTTTTACAGAACTGCATTACCATGCAAAGCAAGGACTGCCTGTACTTTACATATATTCTCTCAGTTGATCTTTAACCCCAGGAAATACACTGTTACCATCCCCATTTCACAGAGAAAGAATCTGAGACTCAAGGAGGTTAAACAGCCTGACCAGGCGGTGGTGCAGTGAATAGAACATGGGCCTCGGACCCTGAGGACCCAGGTTCAAAACTCCAAGGTCACTGGTTTGAGTGCGGGCTCACCAGCTTGAGTGCGGGGTTGTCGACTTGAGTGTGGGATCATAGACATGATACCATGGTTCTGGCTTGAGCCCAAAGGTCACTGACTTGAAGCCCAAGGTCTCTGACTTGAACCTAACATCGCTGTCTTGAGCAAGAGGTCAATGACTTAGCTGGAGCCCTGCCCCCCACCTGTCAAGGCACATATGAGAAAGCAATCTATGAACTAAAGTGCGCAACTATAAGTTGATGCTTCTCAGCTCTCTTCCTGTCTCTCTCTCTCTCCCCCTCGCAAGAAAAAAAGAGGATAGATAATTTGACCCAGACCACAAAGCTAGTAAATGGCTATACTTATTGTATTCTAAATCCCATGATCTTAATCCCTATGGTATATTGTAAGTCTAGGCATATGATGAGTATTTGATATGGGGGAACAGGCATGAAGGAGAAGTGGTGAGAGATGAAGGTACCTTCTCTAATGTAACCTCAAAAGGCTAGAACAGCAGTTTCCAAAAGAACTTTCTGTTTTCTACTATCTATTTATAGAGTATAAATATTTATATAATTTATAATTTCTTAATATAGACGTATAATATATTCAACCTTAGTATTCAATATATGTGTGAATCTAAATCTACATGTATTCCTTAATCCATCTTTTCCTGATCCTCCAAAATCTTGCTCCATCAAATTTCAGCTCTTCCTGAGACAAGCCTAGTTGGTTAGCTCAACTCTCATTTCCAACTTTGTTCTTCCTTGCCTGCTTCTCATTACTAAGGCTGACAATAAACCAACCAACAACATTCCCAGACTCCTGTGGCCACCCTTTTGTAAGATGACCCCTAGTCTGCTTTCCTTTTCTTTATCTGTAAAAAAACCTTGAATATTACCTGGGCACATGGTCATTCTAAATAAAAACTACATTTCCCAAACTTCCTTCAACTAGCTGTGGTCTTGTGACTAAATATTGGCTTATGAGATATAAACAGAAGAAACATAATTCCAGAATGTGTTCAGGAGAGTGGCATGCTCCTTTCCCTTACTATTTATTCCTGGCTGGAATATGGATGCAATGGCTGGAGCTGAAACAGCCATCTTGGACTATGAGTTGGAAGGACCAATCTACAAATTCCTGGGGACTTGGTGAAATAGAACTGCCATGCCATTTTTGGACTGCTCCCTCTAAAATTCATTTACATGGGAGAAACTTTTATTTTATTTTTATTTTTTTTTACTTATTCATTTTATAGAGGAGAGTGTGTGTGTGTGTGTGTGTGTGTGTGTGTGTGAGAGAGAGAGAGAGAGAGAGAGAGAGAAAGAGAGAGAAGGGGGGAGGAGCAGGAAGCATCAACTCCCATTTGTGCCTTGACCAGCCAAGTGCAGGGTTTTGAACCGGCGACCTTGGTGTTCCAGGTTGACACACTATCCACTGCGCCACCACAGGTCAGGCCAAAACATCTTTTAAAGCCATTACTATTTTGGCATTTCTGTCACTAAAGCTAACATAATTCTAATATACCAAATGCTCCAGTTCTGAAACTGGGGGTTCTGGGTGGCTTATGGGCAAGATGCTTTTCCTTCCTATAGAATTCTATTTCTCCATCCTGGCTGTTCTCCTGCTCCATGCCTTTGGGCATGGTCGTGTGAAGATGGAATGCCCAGAGTTGGAACAACCTTCTTATGACCATAAAGGAAAGGTGAACAGATATTCAAAGCAACTACCCAGATCATGACATCATTAAATTGCTGAACTAACCCTGGACTCACCTACCCCAGATTTCTTGTGCAAGATAATTACAAGCCTTATCACTGAGCTACTATGTTTTGAATATTCTGCTACTTGTGGTAGAAAGCATTTCCAAATGACATTTCTCTTGCTGTGTTCTGAATGTTTATGTCCTTCCTCAAATTCATATGTTGAAATCTGCACCCTTAATATAATGTTATTAGGAGTTGGGGCCTTTGGTACTTTGGTGCATAGGTCATAAGGATGGAGTACTCATGGATGAGATCAGTGCCCTTATAAGAGATCCTAGAGACTTCCCAGATCTCTAGGGAAGTCATTGAGAAGTCAGCAGTTTGCACCCTGCAGGAGGGCCTTCACCAGACCCTGACCATGCTGACCATCCTGGCACCCTTATCTTGGACTTCCAGCTTTCATAACATGAGAAATAAATTTCTGTTGTTTCTAAATCACCCAGTCTGTAGTATCCTGTTATAGAAGCAGGAACAGAATACTACATCTTGATTGCTCCTTGAGTCTTTTTCAACTGGATCCTTCTTCGGGGCCACAATCAAGTTTCATTTATGCAAAATAATAGTAACAGCTTGCCTGTACCCATTTCTCCCCGCCAGCTACTATTCTTTCTTTCTTTTCATGGGCAAGTCTCAGTAAAAAAAATAGACTATATATGTTATTTGCACTTCACTTGTTATTCGTTATTTCCTCGATCTTTTTCTGACTTCCCTTTTCCCACTCCACTATTTTAATCTAGGCCACCAACAACCTCTTAATTAACAAATCAAACACACCTATTTTTTCTTCCTGACCTCTCCATGCCTTTTGGCTTTGATAACCACTTCTGCTTCTGTGAAACCCCTTTTAACGGTGGCTTCTTTGACATCACCCTCACCCAGTTTCCTTATGAACTCGCTGGCTCCGCATTCTCTATTTCCTTCATGAGTGCCTCCTTCCGTCTGTATCAGACGTTGGCTTCTTCAGGGCGCTTTTCTGCCTCACTCTTCTCTGGCCTTTCTCCGCTCCCCCTAGGTGGTTACTACTATCCCGTAGTTTCCAAGATTAAAAGTAGCCTTCGCGGCTCACCGTTCCTAAACTCTTTGGCATGGCATCCCCCAAACCTGATCGGCCTGATTTGCCTTTGCAGGCTCAGGTCCGATTTTCCCTCGAGTGTTTCAGTCACCCCTCTCGCAGCGCTCGGAGCCGCGGGATCGTGGTCCAGACTCCCTCCCTGTCTGTGCATTCGCCAGCATCCTCCACGCCCAGGCGCCCGTCACCGCCTCCGCAGAGCCAGACTTTCCTCTCCCCTCTCGGCTCCTGGGACTTGGAACCTCTACGCGAGCTTTTCTCCCGCGGTAAAGGGCCCAACTCGTCCGCACAGCACAGATGCGCAAAGTGGCAGTCAAGGAAAACGCTCCACCTTCTCTCGCAAATACGAAACGGGGGGCTCTGGGTGGGGAGGGGAAACTTGGTCGGTAGGAGATGTCTTTTCACCCAAAAGGCCGGCCACGTCGTCCCGGCATGGGGGCGGGGCTCCCGAGCCAGGACCGGTCCCCTGCCCGCAGGCCCGCAGCCTCGCCCAAGGCGGCCGCGGTCACGTGACCCCCGCCCCGCGCACAGCTGGAGGCGGTCCCCGCCCTCCCCCGGGAGCGGAGGCGCCGGAGCAGGCGCGCTGCATTGTGGGCAGAGGGGCGGGGGTTGGGAAGATGGCGGCTCCCAGCCTCCTCAACTGGAGGCGGGTTTCTTCCTTCACGGGGCCGGTACCCCGCGCCCGGCACGGACACCGGGCCGTGGCCATCCGGGAGTTGATGATAATCTTTGGTGGAGGCAACGAGGGCATCGCGGACGAGCTGCACGTCTACAACACCGGTAGGCGCAGCGGCAGCTCTCCGACCCCGCCTGTGAGAGCCGCGGAGGGGGAGGGGAGGGGAGGTGAGGCGGCGGCCGCGGCCCTGACAGCTGTCAGCGCCGGGTCAGTGCCTTCTCTCGCGGGCGGTGAGGGGCGCGGCTCGTCCGGGCGGCCCCGGCCCTCAGTGTCTCGGGGGCCAGCTCCGTTTCCCCGGTGCCCGCGGGGCGTAACCGAACCCAGAGCGGGACGCGCCGGCCCTCCAGCGAGCGGTCCCGAACCCCCCGCCCCGGTGCCGGCGAGCGTAGGCGCGAGAGAGACTGTTTTCAACCGTCCGATCCGGGGCTCCCGCAACCCTCTCCTGTCAAAAACCCCAACCAGCTCCAAACCAAAGTGCCTCGGGACTGCTCCGATCTTTGCCTTCTTTCCTTCCTAAGGAGGGAGAGAATCTAAAGGCTGGGGTGCGGAGGAAAACAGAGGCCTCTGGTACTGTCATCTCAGATACAGCCCGGTCTCTGGCAGGGGGCCCTTTGGGGTTTTACCCGGTGGTAACCCTCTGAACTGTCGGGGAAGTGGTTTAGGGTGAGACCGGCGCCTGTCTCCGCGCAGCGGGGTGTGTGCGCCGCGGCTCTACCGCGCCGCTCGGAAACGGGACTGTCAGCGCGAGCCCGCTGCAAATCCCAAGTGCCCGGCCCGGGCCGCCCTGCCTTTGAGTACCTCGATGGGTTCAAAAGGAGGTTGGGATTTCATTTTTCCCACCTGTAAATGCGCCAGCTATCGTGAGAAAGCCGTTTCCTTGGTGTAAGGCTAATGACTGAATTTGGGTGCCGTACCGTAATAACTTTTCTTTGGCCCAACAACTTAATCATAGTGGTCATTTAAAGGTTAATAAAATAGTGGAATACGAGAAATTTTATTTTTTCCATCCTCTCCTTTTGACTCCCCAACATATAAAGTTAAAACGTTATTTGACAATTTGGTATAGTGTAAAACCCTAGTTTTGGAATAGGTTCGACCTGGTTTGAGTTTTGCTCGGTCAGTTGCCCAGGATCATTGCAAAGTGTCAGATTTTTCACTTGTAAAGTGGAGATGATGATATCAAGCAGGGTTTTTGTAAGAACTAAGTGATACAGATCAGGGTTTTTCAACAGCAGCACTATTGACATGTGAACCAGAGAATTCTTTGTTGAACGGGGTTACACTGTACTTAATTGTAAGTTTGGCAGGATCTCTAGCCTCTACCCACTAGTAGCCAATAGCACCAAGCCCCTCCCTCCAGTTATGACAACTAAAAAATGTTAGTTTGCCCCTAGGGGGTAAAATGATCCCAATTAAGAACCACTGATATAGATGACACATATAAAGTACACTCTCATAGTTTGTGATAACTGCTTATTATAATTGCTTTTAATTTTATTTTGGCAACTAGTTACAAATCAGTGGTTTCTACCAGCTGTTAGAGGAGACATCCCTCCAGGCTGTGCTGCCCATGGATTTGTCTGTGATGGTACCAGAATATTAGTATTTGGGGGAATGGTTGAATATGGAAGATACAGCAATGATTTATATGAGTTACAAGTAAGTGTATTTCAGATTTATTATTTTAATCTGAGGCGGTAATAATGATATTGCTCATAGTTCTTTGAAAGATTGCAAAATATTTAATTAACATACTTAAAATAACTTGAGCTAAGCTTTTTATAGTTTAAAAAAATTGTTTCCACTTCACTAAAACGTAGTTTCTTTTTCTTTTTAAACCTAGTTTCTAACGTTTTTTTCCAGTGACCAATCGAACATTTGTAACATTAAGATACCTGTTTCTTAGCATCATTGTACGTTACAGGTTTAGGCTTTTGTATTTTAGTACAGTTCTTGACTCCAGTTTGCAACAGAAGCACCTAAAGGACTTGTGAAAACAGATCACTGGGCCCTGCCTCTAGAGTTTCTGAATTAATATTCTGTAAGGGGGTCTAACTATTTTCATTCCTACCAAGTTTTCACCTGCTGCTGGTCCCCAGACAATACGTTGAAAACCTCTGCCGTAGTTATAGAAATTGTTACCCTCACATTAATAATCTATTTTTTTCTGGCAGTGCATACAAAAGAAGAATATCAGTTTTATATATCCTTTCTAAACTTGACTATGTACTAACCCAGACTCAGAGCCCTCTGTGACAGCCATAATTCACTTTTAATCCTGAACTGTGCTGTGTTCTCAGGCCATGATCATGAGGGCATCCAGTAAATGGCAGATGTAGGTGATTATACCTATTTACAGCAACTCTTTTTTTTTTTTTGACAGAGAGTCAGAGGTAGGGACAGACAGACAGGAAGGGAGAGAGATGAGAAGCATCAGTTCTTTGTTGTGGCACCTTAGTTGTTCATTGATTCCTTTCGTATATGTGCCTTGACGGGGTGGGGGCTACAGCAGAGTGAGTGGCCCCTTGCTCAAGCCAGCGACCTTGGGTTTCAAGCCAGGGACCTTTGAACTCAAGCTAGTGACCATGGGGTCACGTCCATGATCCCACGCTCAAGCTATTGAACCTGTGCTCAAGCCGGTGACCTTGGGGTTTTGAACCTGGGTCCTCATGTCTCAGTCAGATGCTCTATCCACTGTGCCACCACCTGATCAGGCCAAGCAACTTGTTTTTAAAATAGTTTTAGATAAAGTATCTGTAGCTAGAGAGTAAGTTTTAGAGTTTGGTTTGTTAAATGATCTTTATGTTTACTAAAGGTTAAAAAATAATCCATTAATGGATTACCTAATTTCAGAAACTGGGACTATATAAATTATATTAAACCTTAAAGCTATATGTAATATTTAATTTTTTTAGAAAATATTTTAGGACTATTATTTATTATTGAAAGCTTAGTTTACATTTGTGGAAAGTTGTGAATATGGAAGACTGGACTGAATTTCTATTGGAACATTTATTTTTATTCCAGAAGTTATTTGCTTAATTATCATTTGTCCCAAAGTACCTTTTTGGAGCCTTCTGATTGGATTTAATTCAGTATATTAGTATGATGTTGCACTATTAGCAATATAGTAATGCTTTCCTGATTTTGACTGAGTGTATTAATGCTTTTTTTAGGCAAGTCGTTGGTTATGGAAAAAAGTGAAACCCCAAGCCCCTTCTTCTGGTTTACCTCCTTGTCCTCGGCTTGGACATAGCTTTTCTTTGTATGGCAACAAATGCTATTTGTTTGGTGGCCTGGCAAATGAAAGTGAAGATTCAAACAACAATGTTCCCAGGTATGTTGACCTTTTTTCAAACCGAATGCTTATTTTATGATTTAGATTGAGAACATTTACTTTTTTTTTATCTTTATCGAGCTTAACCTTTTTTTGCATTTGAATTTAATGAAGAACAAATTTGTGTGTATGTGTGTTTTCCTTATTCCCTGGAGTATGTTTTCGAAAGTGTGCTTTTTCTAATCAGAAATCCTTATTTGATTTATACTAATAAAACTTTTTGTAGCAATGTATCTGTATCTTTTGAGCCTACTAATGTATTTTAGTTGTTATAAGTGATCATGAAAAGTAACAAATGCTTATTTTCAAATTTGGTTTCCCTGGGAATTTGGTGACAAAAATTTGACTATAAAATGAAGGCTATCGTTTCCATTTTTCATACAGGAAGCTATAAGCTATAAGAATGGTTCACACAAATACTTTTTGAACCAATTCTTTCTTCCTATTTCCAAAGAGAATTAATCACTACCTCTTTTCTTTTCACATAATGTTTTGATCACATTGTCATAGCACTCATGATTTGGAGATTTAGAATCCAAAAGGCTGTTTTCTGCATCACTGCTTACTATGTGTGTCCTTTAGCAAAAGTAATCTAAGCTCATTTTCCTTTACTGAAATGGGAGTGAATAAATATCTACCTTTTAGTGTCATTGTGATGGCTAAATAAGATCAATTGCATAATTTTCAAAGCACTTTGAGGTTGCCACCAGCATTCAGTACAATATTATTATGACCATGATAATGTGTCTTTTTACTACTATATTAAATTAATGTTAGGGTCCTATTTTTATTTTCCAAACTTTGAAAAATTACATTTACACCCTAGCCAGATAGCTCAGTTGGTTAGAGCATTTATTGTCCTGAAGCACAGAGGTTGCCAGTTCAATACCCTGTCAGGGCACATACAGGAGCAGACCAGTGTTCCCATCTCTCTCTGCCTCTCTAAAATCAATAAAATAAATAAATAAACATTTTAAAAAATACATTTACTAAAACATGGAAAATTTGAAAATTGGAGAAAAGGAAAAAAATATTTATCCTACCATACTAATGCAGGACACTTGCTTTTAGCATGTCTTTTTTCATTTTTCCATTAAACAGGTTTTTTAGAGACTCATAAGAATTAGAAAGTAGGCCCTGGCCAGTTTCCTCAGTGATAGAGCATCAGCCCAGCGTGTGGAAGTCCCGGGTTCAATTCCCAGCCAGGGCACACAAGAGAAGCACCCATCTGCTTCTCCACCCCTCCCTCTCTCCTTTCTCTCTATCTCTCTCTTCCCTTCCCACAGCCAAGGCTCCACTGGAGCAAAATTGGCCCAGGTGCTGAGAATGGCTCCATGGCCTCTGCCTCAGGCACTAGAATGGTTCCAGTTGCAATGGAGCAACAGCCCAGAGGGGCAGAACATTGCCCCCTAGTGGGCTTGCTGGGTGGACCCCAGTCAGGCGCATGCGGGAGTCTGTCTCTCTGCCTCTCCACCTGTCTGCCTCTCTGCCTCTCCGCTCTCCGCTCTCCGCTTCTCACTTCAGAAAAATACAAAAAAATTTTTAGAAAATATATAAAGTTCTTTCTTGCAGCATCACTGTCCCCCACATAGGCAAACACATAATTCAATTTGATGTGTATCTTTTGGGACCTTTGTCATGCAGCACATTGTATGAGTCAGCTTTTCTTTTTTTTTTCCTTTTTTTTTTTTTACGGAATCAGAGAGAGGGCTAGATAGGGGACAGACAGACAGGAACAGAGAGAGATGAAAAGCATCAATCATCAGTTTTTCATTGTGACACCTTAGTTGTTCATTGATTGCTTTCTCATATGTGCCTTGCCACAGGCCTTCAGCAGACCGAGTAACCCCTTGCTCGAGCCAGCGACCTTGGGTCCAAAATGGTGAGCCTTGCTCAAACCAGATGAGCCCGTGCTCAAGCTGGCGACCTCGGGGTCTTGAACCTGGGTCCTCGGCATCCCAGTCCAATGCTCTTCTATCCACTGCGCCACCATCTAGTCAGGCATGTGTCAGCTTCTCTTAGGTTATTGTATATAATAGGGAAGCTTTTCAAGTTTACGCTACTTGAAGGTGTGACTAGATACCTCCAATGCTTTTTAAAGCCTCTGCTTAAAGCTAGTACGTTCATTTCTGTTCACATTACATTTGTCAAAGTAAGCCATAAGGCCAAGCCCCCAGTAATGACCCAGCAATGTATGTTCTGCTTACTGAGAGAGGAGAGTTGGCAACATTAATCTGATCCTACATAGACATGTATTTTCTTTTATAGCAGTAGGATCTCTTTGGATGTTTACTGTTTTGTTTTTGTTGTTGTTGTTTTTTCCTTTCAGAATATATCTTGTAGCTCTTTTCATGGCATTAGGTATATGTTGACCTTATTTTTTTTAAGGTTGAAAAGCAATCTGAATTATGCAGATTACTTGACCATTCCCCTATGGATGGACATTTAAAATTTTTTTTTTTGACTATTACAGTTTTTGCACTTGTATAAATATTTTTTTAAGACTGATAGTTATAAGTGGAATTTGAGGGGATGTCAAAGAGTATTTATATTTAAATTTATTAGGTACTCCTAAATCAACCTCCAAAGAGATAGAACCATTTATATTCCTGATAACAGTGTACCAGAGTGCCTACACCTTTGGCAATACTGAATTGTATCACTTTTCTTAGTTTTTGCCAAGCTTAATAGATGAGTACATTTCATGGATTTATTTTGATATTTTAATTTTTTCCCTACTTTTCCCCCTTTTTAAGTGAGAGGAGGGGAGATAGTGAGATAGACTCCCACATGTACCCTGATCAGGATCTACCAGGCAGACTTCATCCAGAGAAGATGCTCAACTCAACTGAGCTATTTTTAGCACCTGAGGCTGTCACACTGGGACTAGCAGAGCTATTCTCAGTACCTGGGGCAACACTGGAACCAGTCAAGCCACTGGCTTTGGAAGAGGGAGGGGAAGAGAAGCAGGTGGTTGTTTCTCTAGTGTGTCCTAACCGAGAATTGAATCTCTGATGTTCCATTGAGTCACCTGCCAGGGTCAGTGGTGTTTTTCAAACTGGGATTGAGCTCGATTAAACTGCTTTTTGGATATTTGCAATTACTGTTTTGAAATTGTTCATATCCTTTATTTTTCTTTTTTTTTAAATTGAAGTATAAAGTATATACCATAAAGTTTAACCTTTTTATATGTACAATTCCATGATTTTTAGTAAATTTACAGTGTTGTAACCATCACTACAATTCAGTTTTAAAATATTTCTATCACTCCAAAAGCAAACTTTTTATTCATTTGCAGTCAGTCTCCATTCTCATCCTGATCCACAGGCAACCATTAATCTACTTTTCATCTCCACAGATTAGCCTTTTTCTGGACATTTCATATAAGTGTGATTTTCTGCATTTACCTTCTTTCACTTACTGTAATGTTTTGGGGTTCAACCATGTTGTTACAGGTATCAAATATTTCTTCCTTTTTATTGAATAGTACTCCACTGCATGGATGTACCACATTGGCTTATCCATTCATCAGTTGATGAACGTTTGGATTTTTTCCAGTTTTTGGCTTTTATGAATAATGCTACTCTAAACATTTTTGTACAAGTCTTTGTATGGACATGTATTCATTTTTCTTGATTAGAAACCTAGCAGAATTGCTTGGACATATGGTAAATTTATGTTTAACTTCCTAAGAACTACCAAACTATTTTCTAAAGTGACTGTACCATTTTATATTCCTACCAACAGTGTATAAAATCTAATTTCTCCACATTGTTGCAACTACTTGTTTGTCTGTCTTTTTTATTGTAGCCAACATAGTGGTATCTCTTTGTGGTTTTAATTTGCATTTTTCTAATGACCAGTGATGTTGAGCATCTTTTCATGATCCTTTCAGCCATTTTTCTATCTTCTTTGATGAGATTTCTTTTCAGATCTTCATTGATTTCAAAATTGTTTGTATTCTTATTATTGAATTGTAAGAGTTCTTTATATTCCTCTATACAAGTTTTAATCAATTAAAAATTTTTAAATGTGATTTGGAAACATTTTCTTCAGATCTGTAGCTTGTCCTTTTTGGAAGGGAGAGAGATAATAGAGAGGAAGGGAGAGAGATGAGGAGCATCAACTCCTAGTTGCAACACTAGTTGTTCATTGGTTGCTTCTCATACATGCGTTGATTAGAGGGCTCAAGTCAAACCTGTGACCCCTTGCTCAAGCCAGCAACCTTGGGATCATTTTGATGAATGATGTATGGGGTTTCTGCCATCATAAGGCTTTTCTGTACTATATGAATTTTTCATAGTAAACATATATTATCTATATAGATAGAAACAAAAATGTAAGAGATATATTGTGCTAATGTTTTCATTTTTTTCATATCCTAGATATTTAAATGATTTCTATGAGTTGGAGCTACAACATGGTTCTGGTGTTGTGGGTTGGAGCATTCCAGTGACTAAAGGAGTTGTACCTTCTCCAAGAGAGTCCCACACAGCTGTTATATATTGCAGAAAGGATTCTGGGAGTCCTAAAATGTATGTTTTTGGTGGAATGTGTGGTGCTCGCCTGGATGACCTATGGCAGCTTGACTTAGGTGAGCTTAACTTGATTCATGCTCAGGAATTGCTTGTAATTGATAAAGGCAAATATAAAAATTGCTTCGAAAAATATTTTTGATTACCGTTATTTATTGAATTTCACTTAGATTTATAACCAGTACTTGTAGTCATCACCAGGGGCAGCTGGGGTATGATGTGAATGGTTGCTGATCAACCAGATTGAACAAATGAATGTTTGATTTATGATAGTAACTCTCCTGTACGTCCTGTTGGTAGGATCACCATATGTCCTGGTTTGCCTATGATGGCCCTGGTTCATGCTTATAGTTCCATGTAATTATTACTAGACCCACTTTTACTCTGTAATATGTCCTAGTGGGGATGTTCAAATTTATATGATTACTCTATATACAGGAAATATAGCATTACTAATGTTATTGCTGGTCATTGAAAACCTTTGGGTAGCTCTTTTAAAGAACTCCTAGGGCCTGACCTGTGGTGGCGCAGTGAATAAAGCGTCGACCTGGAAATGCTGAGGTCGCCGGTTCAAAACCCTGGGTTTGCCTGGTCAAGGCACATATGGGAGTTGATGCTTCCAGCTCTTACCCCCCTTCTCTCTCTCTGTCTCTCCCTCTCCTCTCTAAAAATGAATAAATAAATAAAAAATAAAATAAAAAAAAAGAACTCCTAGGAATGAATAATTGGAGAGTAGATCTGTGCCTCTCACTTTTCACTATCTTCTGCACAGTGTACTATTACTTAACATATTAAAATTTCTATCTGGTTGCAATTCAAAATTGGTGGCACTCTAAGTATAACTCTCTATTGTAAGTACTAATATTCAAGTATAAGTAGATTTCTGTTACTGGCAATTTATGTTTGTTGGAAATGTTTATTTTAAGATGAAATTCAAGTAATAGTTTTGAAACACTTTTGCTTTACTTTAGTAAGTCCTTTTTGGTTTTAATTATTTAAATTCTGTAAATTGAGGTAGTTTGCTGTTATTAGATCAAGTTGCTAATATACTTATTTTTACTTTTAGAAACTATGTCATGGTCAAAACCAGAAACGAAAGGGGCAGTCCCACTTCCACGAAGCCTTCACACAGCCAGTGTTATAGGAAACAAGTATGGTGGTTTTTGTTTATACTTTTTTGAAAACCAATTTGAGAAAGATACACAAGAAGAGCAATGCTCCTAATTTCTTGGAAATCTATTACTGAATTTTAATAATTTGATTGTGTTTACTGAAGCTAAAAAAAAGATGTCTACAGAAGCTAAAATACTTAATGTGCCATTTTATCATGCTGCTTCTTATACTTCTTTACAGTCCTTACAATGCCTTGCACACAGTAAAGTACTACTTAAGTGTAATGCAGAGTGTTGTCAAACTGATGTGTCCTCCATCAACAGGTTTGGCACACCTCACTGTTTCTTTTTACATATTTTTGGTAGTGCTTGATTTGTACTATGGTGTGTACTCATCATATATACTCAATGGTTATACTTTTGATGGAGTTATGGTTAGACTACAGACCCTATAACCAGATTGCCTGAAATCAAGTCTCAGCTTTGATATTTGTCCTATATGACCTAGGTTAAGGAAACTTAACCTGTCTGTACCTCAATTTCCTCAAATATAAAGTGTCAACAATAAAATCTACTTCACAAGGTTGTCATGAGAATTAAATGGGTTAATACATACACAATGCTTCAAACAGTGCCTGGTACATAGAGACCATTCCTTAATGGTCAGCTATTACTCTCATCAATGAGTTCTCTTATTTGTTCAGCACTGAACCAGAATTAGGAGTACTATTTAAATAGAATTTAATTATTTACTTGTGTAGGGACTTTACCTTGGAAGTAATGTTTTAGGAAACAACTAGTTTAGAACTAGGTGTTAGAACCTCATTAGTTCTTTTTAAATTTTTTTATTAAATTTATTGGAGTGACATTGGTTAAGAAAATAGGTTTCAAGTATACAATTCTGCAATACATCATCTCTATTGCATTGTGTGTTCACCACCCAAAGTCAGGTCTCCTGTCACCATAATTATTAGTTCTTTTTAAAAATACACATTTTTTTAAAACAGCAGAACCCTTTTATAAAATGTAGCTTTTCATTAGCCCTCTAATATATGAGATTAAAAATAGAGCTTCCTGTTTAACTTGAGGTCACATGGGCCCTAAGCTTTACCAGATGAGCCTTTCTCCTTCAGTAGCTATTAGGCATGTTTCAAGAACCTATAGGGCCCTGAGGAACATAGTTTAAAGTTTTTTATTTGTGCTATCAGTGATCACGGAGGTATATGAAACTTAATCCTCTTTGGTTACTATATACATACAATTCTAAATTTAACTTCATTTATTTTTTTCTTCTTTCCAAGGGAGATAAGGGGAAACAGATTCTCGGATGTGCCCCAACTGGGCTCTACCTGGCAATCCTTGTCTGGGGCCAGTGCTTTGCCCATCTAGAGCCATGCTTGCAACTGAGCTATTTTTAGCGCCTGAGGCAAAGGAGCCATCCTCAGTGTCCAGGGCGATGCACTCAAACCAATTGAGCCATGGCTATTGAAGGGAAAGAGAGAGAAGGGGAGGGGGAGGGGTAGAGAAGAAAATGGTTACTTCTTTTGTGTGTCCTGTCCTGGAATTGAACTTGGTACCTCCACACGCTGGGCTGACATTCTACCACTGAGCCAACTGGCCAGGGCCTAAATTTAACTTTTTTTAAAAAATATTTTTATTTTTATTTTATTTTATTTTTTACAGAGACAGATCGAGTGAGTCAGAGAGAAGGATAGACAGGAACAAACAGACAGGAACTGAGAGAGATGAGAAGCATCAATCATTAGTTTTTCATTGCGTGTTGCAACACCTTAGTTGTTCATTGATTGCTTTCTCATATGTGCCTTGACCGCAGGCCTTCAGCAGACGAGTAACCCCTTGCTGGAACCAGCGACCTTGGGTTCAAGCTGGTGGGCTTTTCCTCAAACCAGATGAGCCCGCGCTCAAGCTGGCGACCTCGGGGTCTTGAACCCGGGTCCTCTGCATCCCAGTCTGACGCTCTATCCACTGCACCACCGCCTGGTCAGGCTAAATTTAACTTTGAATGTCACAGATCATTTGAGTATCTTTCAGACTGATACCCTTAGTATATTACATGCAATATTGATTTTCAAATGTATAATAACTGAGATATTTTCCACTTTAAATAACTGGCCAGAGAGAAATAATTTTCATTTTTTATTGCTTCATAAAATTGTAAACTCTTGAAAGAAGACCACTTGATTATCTTATTTCTAATACCATGACATTGACAAATGATTGAATAGTTCTGTAGCTTGGTGTCAACTAAAGGACATTTAAGTCTATTATTAGCAATTTAAATCTAAAAATTTAAAACTTTAGGGAAAAAATCAGCTACTTTGTGTTCTTCTTGTTTGTTTTTTAGGATGTACATTTTTGGTGGATGGGTTCCCCATAAAGGGGAAAATATTGAGGCTTCACCTCATGATTGTGAGTGGAGATGTACCAGTTCATTTTCTTACCTAAATCTGGGTGAGTCTTTTAAGAGTTACTTATTGAAATAAAATTTATTAATAAGAGAATTTTTTGTTGTTGTTTAAGAATAAAGATTAGTCATGAATATTTTTATCTTTTTAGATACAGCAGAGTGGACTACCCTAGTATCAGATTCTCAGGAAGATAAAAAAAATTCAAGACCAAGACCAAGAGCTGGACACTGTGCTGTTGCAATTGGCACACGATTGTATTTTTGGAGTGGAAGAGATGGCTACAAAAAAGCACTGAACAGTCAAGTTTGCTGCAAGGATCTTTGGTATCTTGATACTGGTAGGTAAGAGTATTTAACAGATACACTTTTTCATGTCCGTAAATAAAAATTTGAATAATGTCTATCTTTTGAGACTTACTGTAAATACCACTGCTTGTTTTTCCATAATTAAAAATGCATGGAAGAAATAATATAAGTAGATACTTCCTTCTCTAGGAGAGTTTCTTAGTTTCCTTCTCCATGAGGATAGACTGGATTTGGTGACTCCTTTCCAAAGAATAGAGGATGGGAAAGAAAAAATAGATGCCCTGGCTGGTTGGCTCAGTGGTAGAGTGTCTGCCCAGCGTCTGTTATATCCCAGGTTTGAGTCCCAGTCAGGGCACACAGGAGAAGCGACCATCTGCTTCTCCACCCCTCCACCTACCACTGCTCTCTTGCTCTCGTTCTCTCTTCCTCCCTCTCCCTCCCCCTCTCCCGCAACCATGGCTTAATTGATTCCACTGAGTTGGCCCTGGGTGGGCGCTGAGGATGGCTCTGTGGCCTCTGCCTCAGGCACTAAAAATAGCTTGGTTGCCCAGCAACAGAGCAATGCCCCAGATGGGAAAGCATCACCCCATAGGGGGCTTGCCAGGTGGATTGCAGACAGGCACCTGAGGGAGTCTGTCTGTCTCTCTTCCTCCCTTGCCCTCACTTAATTTTAAAAAGAAAATAAAATATAGCCCTGGCCTGTTGGCACAGTGGTAGAGTGTCAGCCAGTGTGTGGAAGTCCTGGGTTTGATTCCCGGTTAGGGCACACAGGAAAAGTGCACATCTACTTCTCCATCCCTCCACCTCTCCTTTCTCTCTCTCTTTTCCCCTCCCGCAGCCAAGGCTCCATTGGAGCAAAGTTGGCCCAGGTGCTGAGGATGGCTTCGTTGTCTCTGCTTCAGGCACTAGAATGGCCCCAGTTGCAACTGAGTGATGCCCCAGATGGGCAGAGCATCACCCCCCCTAGTGGGATTGCCGGGTGGATCCCGGTCAGGCGCATGTGGGAGTCTGTCTCTCTACCTCCCTGCTTCTCAGTTCAGAAAAATAAAAATAAAAATAAAAATATAGGAGCTTTACAGTGGAGAAACCTGGCATACAACACCATAATCAAGTGATCAAAGTTAATATCATTAGTGATAAGTCACGATACCATTTACCCCTGTCTCCCATATCATGTGATGAGAAGAAACTTCTCTGTAATAGTCTTCCCAAAACTTCACTGTGATAGTCTTCCCAAAAGTCCATTATCCCACTGTAATTATGAGAACATATCAGACAAACCCAAATTCAGGGACATTCTAGATATTCTACAGATTATGTGAACAATACTATTCAAATTTTCAAAGTGGTGAAGAACAAGGAAAAACTGAGAAATAGTCACAAATTGGAGGAGAGTAAGGAGACATGATGACTAAATACATGATGGTACCCTAGATTGGATCCTGTAACAGAAAAGACATTAATTGAAAAACTGGTAAAATCTGAATGAATAATCTGTAGTTTAGTTAATAGTTACTTCAGTGTTAATTTTTAGTTTTAACAGATGTGATAGCATTAGGGTGAAACAGAATGAAGGGTATATGGGAACTCTTTGCATTTTTTACTATAAATCTAAAATGATTCCAAAATAGATTTTTTTAAAATGTATTACAATACCCCAATTTTTTTAAATATGGAATTCACATCCATTTTTTAAATAAATACTTATTGAGAGCTGTGTACCTGGAATTGTTCTAAATGCTGATAACACAGCAGTGGAAAAGACTGATAATATCCCTGCTTTCAGAGAACTTACAGTCTAAGAGAGTGTGAGAGTAGGGAGATAACGGAAAATAATTAAACAAATTAACTGTTAATTAATGTAAAATAAGTTCAGTCTCTGGTCAGCATGTGAACACAATAAGAAAAAACAATGAGATAGTGGCTACTTTAGAACAGGTCCTTAGAAAAAGGATGAGGTGTTTGAAATGTAATCCGAATGGTGAGAAGACAGCTATCCCTTTAGAAGCTGGAGGAAAACTGCAAGAGGATTGAGTGAACAGCAAGTTACAGAGGCCCTAACATGGGAACACTTGGCAATCTGAGGACAGGTTAGAGCTGAGGAAAAGTGAACAGTGCAGCCTGACCAGGCAATGGTGCAGTGGAGAGCGTCGAGCTGGGACGTGGAGGACCCACATTCGAAACCCCAAAGTCACCAGCTTGAGCTCAAGCTCATCTGTTTTGAGCAAGGCTCACCAGCTTGAGCCCAAGGTCACTGGCTTGAGCAAGGGGTCACGTCTGCTGTAGCCCCCCAGTCAAGGCACATATGTATGAGAAAGCAATCAATGAACAACTAGGGAGCTACAACAAAGAATCGATGCTTCTCATCTCTCTCCCTTCCTGTCTGTCCTTAACTGTCCCTCTCTCTCTGCCTCTCTCTGTCTCTGCCTCTGTCACATGTACACACACGCACAAAAAGAAAAGTGAACAGTGCAGGAATGGAGGTTAGCCGTGACCATAGGGCATATCGTGTAGGGCCTTGAACATCATAATCATAATAGAGTTTAAATTGTTTTAGTTTGAAGGAGAGGCATGCCATGGACTATGGAACATTTTGGAATGGTCACTACAGTTGTGTGGAAAATAAAGGGGTCAAAAGTACACAAATGGAAGACAAGTTAGGAGGTTTTGCAGTAGTCAGAAAGTCTTAGACCAGGGATCCCCAAATTTTTTACATGGGGCCAGTTCACTGTCCCTCAGACCATTGGAGGGCTGGACTATAAAAAAAAAACTATGAACAAATCCCTATACACACTGCACATATCTTAATTTTTTTTTTAATTTTTAAAAAATATTTTATTGATTTTTAGAGAGGGGAGAGAGAGAGAGAGAGAGAGAGAGAGAGAAAGGGGAGGAGCAGGAAGCATCAACTCCCGTGTGTGCCTTGACCAGGCAAGCCCAGGATTTCGAACCAGCAACCTCAGTGTTCCAGGTCGAAAAAGAGAACAAACACAATATTTAAAATAAAGAACAAGTAAATTTAAATCAACAAACTGACCACTATTTCAGTGGGAACTATGGGCCTGCTTTTGGCTAATGAGATGGTCAATCCGGTTCCATATTTGTCACTGCTAGCCGTAACAAGTGTTATGACGCGCTTCCAGAGCCGTGACACGTGCATCCCGCGTCACCGGAAGTAGTACTGTACGTGAGCGACGCCACCACATACAGCATCCGCATCCTGTGCTCCTCTCACTGACCACCAATGAAAGAGGTGCCCCTTCTGGAAGTGTGGCGGGGGCCAGATAAACGGCCTCGGGGCCAAATGCGGCCTGCGGGCCCTAGTTTGGGGACCCCTGTCTTAGACTATGGTGGTGATAGTGTAGATACGGAGACATGGATACATTTGGAATATATTTTGGAGTTCTTGTTGACAGAACTCACTGATGAATTGGCCATGACAGGTGACAAAGGGGCAATATGGAGGATGAAATTTTCAGCATGAACAGTTTGGTGATATTTCCATTTACTGAGATGGGGAAGATGGATGAGAAAACAGGCTTACAGGGGAAATTGAGTTCTATTTGACCATGCTAAGACTATGTAATAAAAAGATCAAGTAGGAAGTTTAGTGAATAAAGAAGTCTGGAGGCCAATAGAGAAATCAGATCTGGACATGTAATATGTATTATATGAGAAAAGCAGATGATAAAACATACCTATGATTCCAATTCTTTTTAAGTGTATAAACAGAAATCTTGAAGGATACACTGTACACTGTGTACCAAAGTATTTAAAGGGTGAGATTATACATTTTCATAAAAGGTTTTCTCTCTTATCTATATTTCCTACAGTAGTATTCATTACTTTGGTAATGTAAAAACAGTTTAATTCTTTTTTTTTTTTTTGATTGTGTGTAGGGGTACAGACAGGTACAGACAGGCAGGAAGGGAGAGAGATGAGAAGGATCAACTCGTAGTTGCAACACCTCAGTTTTGTTCATTGATTGCTTTCTCAAGCCAGTGACCCTAGGCTTCAAGCCATTGACTATGGGGTCATATCTATGATCCCATGCTCAAGCCAGTGATCCCGCACCCAATACGGTGAGCCCACGCTCAAGCTGGATGAACCTGCACTCAAGCTGGCGACTTTGGGATTTTGAATCTGGGTTCTCAGCATCCCAGGCTGATGCTCTACCCACTGTGCCACCATCTGATCAGGCAAAACGGTTTATTTTTTAATTTTTTTTGTATTTTTCTGAAGTGAGAAGCATAGAGGTAGAGAAACAGACTCTTACCTATGCCTGACCAGGATCCTCTCAGCATGCCCACTAGAGGGTGATGGTCTGCCTATCTCGGGCACTGCCCCATTGCAACTGGAGCAATTCTAGCACCTGAAGCAGAGGCCGTGGAGCCATCCTCAGTGCCCAGGCCAACTTTGCTCCAGTGGAGCCTTGGCTGTGGGAGGGGAAGAGAGAGAAAGAAAGGAAGGAGAGGGGGAAGGGTGGAGAAGCAGATGGGTGCTTCTCCTGTGTGCCCTGACTGGGAATCGAATCCGGGACTTCCACATGCCAGGCCAACACACTATCTCTGAACCAACCGGCCAGGGGAAAACAGTTTAATTTTAAAAGTAAGGTAATTGAAAAAATAATAAATGGAACAAAGAGACTATGAAAGAAGGACATACTAGCAAGCAGGAGAAAAATAGAGACAATCCAACTTCATCTTTGAAATTGAGAATTATTCACTGAAGTCCAAGGATAAGCTTCAGTCTCTGAGATTGAAAGAAAAATGTTCACATACTGTATAATTTTGCTCAGTAGCAAATATGTCACTTTAAGTGGATTCTCTAAGGGCTCTGTTTTTAGTCTGTGACTTTTAAAAGAATAAAAGACATTGGCTCTGAATGGCCAGGTTGTCCATAAATCTTTCTGTAAAAGGCATTAGACACAAATACTTATTTAAAAGTAATCATGGCCCTGACTAGTTGGTTCAGTGGACAGTGTATCAGCCCGGAATGCGGATGTCCCAGGTTCTATCTCATTAGGACACACACGAGAAGCAACCGTGTACTTCTCTTCCCCTCTCTTTCCCCCTTTTCTCTCTCTTCTCCTTTGGAAGCCAGTGGCTCAATTGATTTTAACATTGGCCCCTGGCACTGAGGATAGCTCAGTTGGTCCAGGCATTGGCCTAACATGCTGAGGATAGCCTCAATTGATTCGAACATCAGGCCCAGACGAGTTTGCAAGGGGGATCCCAGTTAGGGCACATATGGGAGGCTGTTTTTCTATTTCCCCTCTTCTCACTTTAAAAAAAAAAAAGTAATCATGGTCACTATCATAAGGGTCATTTGCTTTTCCTTTTGATAAGTTATAATCAATTTTGTAGATAAGGACTAAGGACTCTTCATCTTGCCTTTTTTCACTTTTAAACTTTGTGCATTTGCTCATATTAAACGAGTAGTATAGTTTCATAGGCTTTTTATGAATAGTACTCTATTGCTCCCACTCTCCCATTTTCCTTTATTCACAAGCATCTTTCTTTAACTCCTTTAAATCATTATTTTGATATTTATGTTCACATCTACATATAACATAAATATATGTATTGTTACTTTGATTTTTTTCAGTTTAGGCATAGTAAGCTTGCTTTCTATTATGGAAGTTATCTCTTTCCACCATTCCCTACCTCCTATTCTCTCAATATAAGTATACCATAATTCTGTTAGATGAATATTCAGTGTTTGCATTATGACTATATAAACACTGTTCATAGGTGAGCCATATAGAATATTATGAATATCTTCCTTGTACCATCTTTAATTTTTCATGGGTTAATAATTGTCACTTTTATTTGTTTTAGATTTGTATGAATTTACCACTAACTCAATCCATACTCTGTCATTTGCTTAAATTTTCTCTCATCTCATTATGGTTAGATGCATCAGATGTTCTGTCAAATTTCATCAACTTGAAGAGACTTCTGCTCCAGTCTGGGATGCTTGCCCTCCACAAGTGGAGCACAGCTATCATCTAGGAGTCTCCCTTCATCATCCTCCTGGACATATGTTTTCCTCTCACTTGTGCCGGACTCCCTGTTTCCTGGATCCCATATTTTTCACTCTCTTAATTTACTTCCTCATTTTTTATGGAGCACATCCCAGGAAAAGGGTGCATAGGTGACAAATTTATTTTGAGATCTTGCGTTGTTTGAAAATATGTTTAATCTACCTTACCACTTAATTGGCGGTTTGCATGGAAATAGAATTCTTTTTTAGAAGTTATTACCCTTAAGAATTTTGAAAAGTCGTTATATTATATTCAGCCTTCTAGTGTTTTTTTGTTGAGAAATCTAAACAACTTCTGATTTTTGGTCCTCTAAATGACCTTTCCCCTCACTCCTGACAGTTTATAGGATTTTTTCCTTCATCCCCCTGCCTTGCTCTTAATTTTCAGGATGATGTGCCTGTTGTGTATTGAGTACTCAGTAGGCCCTTTCAGTCTGGAAACTAATATTCTTCAGTTCTGGGAATTTTCTCAATTTATTTCATGATTTGTACCCTACTTCTTTCTCCATTTTCTCTCCATGTAACTTCTATCATGTGGGCAGTGTACCTTCTGGACTTTCCTTATTGTCTACTTTTGTTCAGGTGTAGGTTGCCTTAGTTTGAGTAACATAAACTGCATTGTGAATAGGATCATGGAAGAATTTATAGTTGAAGGAACTAACCTTAATTATCTTCCAAAACAGGCCCATCAAATTTTTTTCTGTAAAGGCCAGGTAGTAAATATTTTAGGTTTTGCAGGCTCTATGGTCTCTATTATAACTACTCAACTCTGCTGTTTTAGCGTGAAAGAAGCCGTAGACAATACATAAATGAATGAGCATACCTTTGTTTCAGTAAAACTTTATTTACAAAAATATGAGCCATAGTTTTCTGACCCCTACTCTAAAAGATACAAAAAGATAGATATTAGAAGTGTTCTATAAGGATTAAATGGTCATTTATAGATTTCAGTTCACTAGAAAAATAAATTTTCTTTTTTTCGAGAGAGAGAGAGAAAGGGAGAGACATGAGAAGCATCAATTTATAGTTATGACACTTTAGTTGTTCATTGATTGCTTCTCATACATGCCTTGACCAGAGAGCCCAAGCTGAACCAATGACCCCTTGCTCAAGCCAACGACCATGGGATCATGTCAGTGATCTCACACTCAAGCTGGCGACCCTGCACTGAAGCTGGTGAGTCCGTGCTCAAGCCAGCGACCTCAGGGTTTCTAACCTGTGACCTCAGTATCCCAGGTCAACACTTTATGCACAGCACCACCACCAGTCAGGCTAGAAGAATAAATTTTCTTATTTAACTGTGCAAAGATGTGATATACTGCCTTGAGAATTGTGAGTTCTATGGTTTGGCAGGTAAACTAAAAGAAGAAAGGGATATCATAGACATAATCTTAGGTCCTTTTTTCTAGTTCTAACAGTCTGTGATTGTTATTTGTTTTGGAAACGTTGGTAATATTTTACACCAAATAATTACCTGTCTTGGGTAGTACAAGTTTTGATAAGAAGGTATTAACTTCAGAGGAGTTACATTTTTCTAACATATCGTATCCAAATCACCTAGCATTAACAGTATTTCTAACATGTATACTGTTGGCTAAAAATTGGCTCATAAAATTAGAACTTAGAGAACGGTAAGTTATATAGCTATAACTACATAATACTTGGTTGCCCTGTCCTGCCTCCACTTCTAGGATTGAACATTTTTTCTGACTCTGATGGCTCAAATAGCTTGAAACTAGATTATTTATACATTTATTTACATAAGGAATTAAATAAATAGAATCAGAACCCCAAACTATTTTCATTTGACTTACCATCAGTATGTTTATTTGAGTAAATTTTCTACCTCTTGGTAAACAGATGAAATATTCATTGCTGACAGTTTCAGAGCTCCTGGTCCACACAAACTTTGTAGGCAAACTATTGATACATTTGAAGCTTATCATATCAATATCAATATTGTTCTTTAGAGAAACCAGCAGCACCATCACAAGTACAGCTGATCAAAGCCACTACCAACTCCTTTAATGTCAAATGGGATGAAGTACCTACAGTGGAGGGCTATCTTTTGCAACTGAATACCGACTTGCCATACCAGGCTGCACCATCTGATTCTTCAGCAGCACCAAACGTGCAAGGTAACATTATTTTCATACTTAACACATGTATGCTCCTGTGTTGTTTTATTTATTTATTTATTTATTTATTTATTTATTTATTTATTTTCATTTTATTAAGCTGGAAACGGGGAGAGACAGTCAGACTCCCGCATGCGCCCGACCGGGATCCACCTGGCACGCCCACCAGGGGCAACACTCTACCCACCAGGGGGCGATGCTCTGCCCCTCTGGGGCGTCGCTCTGCCGCGACCAGAGCCACTCTAGCGCCTGGGGCAGAGGCCAAGGAGCCATCCCCAGCGCCTGGGCCATCCTTGCTCCAATGGAGCCTTGGCTGCAGGAGGGGAAGAGAGAGACAGAGAGGAAGGAGGGGGTGGGGGTGGAGAAGCAAATGGGCGCTTATCCTATGTGCCCTGGCCGGGAATCGAACCCGGGTCCCCCGCACGCCAGGCCGATGCTCTACCGCTGAGCCAACCGGCCAGGGCCCTGTGTTGTTTTTTTAAAGATACTGCATTGCCCTGGCTGGATGGCTCGGTTGATTAGAGCATCATCCCAAAATGCAGAGGTTGCTGGTTGGATCCCTGGTCAGAGCACATACAGGAACAGATAGGTGTTCATGTCTCTCTCTCTCCCCACCCCTTCCTCTCTCACTAAAATTAATAAATAAAAATTAAAATATTGTAGAGAAGCCTATGAATAGGCCTGAATTAAGAAATTTTATAGGCCTGATAAATCAAATATGTTGTATTTCAACTTGGAAACTAGACTGTTTTACAATTATATAGTAGAACACATAGATATGAAGGGTAGACTTTTCTTCTGCAGTTCATTTTGATGGTCTTGTTTTTAAAGATTTTATTTATTGATTTTACAGAGAGGAGAGAGAGGGGCAGTGAATAAGAAGTATCAACACATAGTTGCTTCACTTTAGTTGTTCATTGCTTTCTTGTTGTATGTGCCTTGACTGGGCAAGCCCAGGGTTTTAAACCAGTGACCTCAG
Source organism: Saccopteryx bilineata (assembly GCF_036850765.1). Classification (NCBI taxonomy): domain Eukaryota; kingdom Metazoa; phylum Chordata; class Mammalia; order Chiroptera; family Emballonuridae; genus Saccopteryx; species Saccopteryx bilineata. The sequence goes on from NC_089490.1 coordinate 105,465,506, forward strand.
TGTTCCAGGTTGGCGCTCTATCCACTCTGCCACCACAGGCCAGGCATTGATGGACTTTGTTAATTTAACAAGCTACTTGACTTCAAGAGATGATTTCAGTTAGCTTTCATAAATATTTTGGCTTTTTTTTCAAAAAAATATATATTTTTTGTATTTTTCTGAAGTTAGAAACAGGGAGGCAGTCAGACAGACTCCCGCATGTGCCGGACCGGGATCCACCCGGCATGCCCACCAGGGGGCGATGCTCTGCCCATCTAGGGCATCGCTCTGTTGCAACCAGAGCCATTCTAGCGCCTGAGGCATATAGGCCATAGAGCCATCCTCAGCGCCCAGGCCATCTTTGCTCCAGTGGAGCCTTGGCTGCGGGAAGGGAAGAGAGAGACAGAGAGGAAGGAGAGGGGGAGGGGTGGAGAAGCAGATGGGCGCTTCTCCTGTGTGCCATGGCCGGGAATCGAACCCGGGACTCCTGCACGCCAGGCTGACACTCTACCACTGAGCCAACCGGCCAGGGCCTCAAAAATATTTTTAATAGGCCCTTGGAAAGTAAAAGCAAATTAAATTTCATATGTTTTTCCAGAAAGGATTTCAGTCAATTATTAAACAAACTATTAAGAAAACAGATGAAATTTGATAAAGATACTACTTTTTAACTTTTAACATGTAACTTTAAATTCTTTTTATTGTAAAATATCTTATTATTGAAGCTAATTTAGAGTATACGTATACAGTCTGAACTTTCTCATTCTTACAGGAGTCAGGATGGACCCTCACAGACAAGACAGTAATAGCATCGTTCCTAACAGTGTAAGTTAAAAAAATTTAGCATGGTAAATGAATGTTTATGGTCATAGTCCCATTTCTTATATCATACTGTTAGCATATCACCTGAGGACAGGAGCTCTCAACCCTCTCAAAATCACCTCTGAGATTAAAAACACAAACACGGTTTCCCAGCCCTTTCCCCAGATCTAGTAGTAGCAGAATCTGTAGGATGTTGCCCAGGTAGCTCTATTTTTTTTTTTTTTTTTTTTTTTTTCCTTCTGAAGCTGGAAACGGGGAGAGACAGTCAGACAGACTCCCGCATGCACCCGACAGGGATCCACCCGGCACGCCCACCAGGGGCGATGCTCCGCCCACCAGGGGCGATGCTCCGCCCTTCCGGGGCGTCGCTCTTTGGCGACCAGAGCCACTCCAGCGCCTGGGGCATAGGCCAAGGAGCCACCCCAGCGCCCAGGCCATCCTTGCCCCAATGGAGCCTTGACTGCGGGAGGGGAAGAGAAAGACAGAGAGGAAGGAGGGGGTGGGGGGTGGAGAAGCAAATGGGCGCCTCTCCTGTGTGCCCTGGCCGGGAATCGAACCCGGGTCCCCCGCACACCAGGCCAACGCTCTACCACTGAGCCAACCGGCCAGGGCCCAGGTAGCTCTATTTTTAAAGAAAGCTCCATAGATCATTGTGACTAGCCAGAATTAAAAACCTCTGGCCAGGAGACTGAAGTCTAGCCTCATTACCGTAGCATCAGAGGTAATCCATTATTTATACTTACAGTTTCTTTAATTTTTTCATTGATGTAAAGGGGGGGGGGAGAGAAGCATCAACTCATCATTTCACTTAATGGTTCAATTTAGTTGTGTACTGACTGATTGCTTCTCATTGGTGCCCTGACCAGGGTTTGAACCTGCGACCTCTGGCACACCGATTGATGCTTTATCCACTGAGCCACCTGGCCAGGGCCTATACTTACAGGATCTTGATATCTATATTTTAACATTTCTAAATACCATACACATTTTAAATTTCTAAAGTTGTATTTCCAAAAAAATATATATATATAACATATTTTCTTACTATATACTTTGTTTATCAAAGAATATGAGTTGCTAAGTTAAATGCCTGTGTTTGTAAGGTTATTTCTTGTCTATGCAATGCTTCACAGTAGGTATTTGTGGAGACTAATGAATAGCTTACTAGGATTTACAGTTTTTATCTGCAAAACTGCATTCTTCATTCACAGTAGACTCTTTTCAAGGGAAATGAGGTAGGTATAGGCTCACATGTTTTGAACATGGCAGAGGACCTGTAATAACAGAAAAGGCTTATTATGTCAGGAATGGTATATAACAAGTAAAGCCCATTCAGTTATTTCTTAGTTGCCCATGTTAATAGGCTGCGTGCGTGCAAACATACAGAGTAGTTCCGCTTTGTCTGTGGGGGGTGTATTTCAAGAACCTCAGTGGATACCTGAAACTGTGGATAGTACCAAATGCTGTATTTTCAATGATTTTTATATACATGCTTACCTATGGCACAGCTTGCTTGCTTGCCACTTTATTTATTTATTTATTTATTTATTTATTATTTAGAGAAAGAAGCAGACAGGCAGGAAGGGAGAGAGATGAGAAGCATCAGCTCATAGTTGTGGTACTTTAGTTGTTCATTGATTGCTTTCTCATATGTGCCTTGACCGGGGGCTCTAGCCAAGCCAGTGACCCCTTGCTCAAGCCAGCAACCTTGGGCTGAAGCCAGCAATCGTGGGCTTCAAGCCAGCGACCTTTGGGTTCAAACCAGAGACCATAGAGTCATGTCTATGATCCCACACTAAAGCCGGCAACCTCAGGGTTTCCCAGCTGAGTCCTCAGCATCCTAGGTTAACTATCCATTGCACCACCACCTGGTGAGGTCAGATCCTCACATTTCAACCTTTATACCTATTTCCCATCTTCAGTTAGAACGGGAGAGAGGAATTTGCCTGATTTTATATCTGGAAGAGCTGAGCTGGGGCTATAGCCATGTTTTTGTAATAGTCTACCCTATGACTGTCTTCTGGTGTTTAGTTATCCTCTGCACCTCGACCTCCAAAGAATATGATGCCTCCAATTCCCAAGTTTTTCTGGGCTGTTTGGCACAAATGGCTTCCCTCTTAGTGACTTTCCACTCATAGGCTCTTAGCTTTCAGCTTTTTGTGTTTTGTATCTTCTTACCTACTGTTGTCTCTTCTCCCATTCTCTTTTTTCTTATCAGTATATACCATTATACTTTTTAAAAAAATTCCTTTATGATTATTTGAGTTGGGTTTTTGGAATAATGTCCTGAAACATGTATTAATCTACTATGTTTAACCAGAACTCTCAAGGCTTATTTATTCTCTTTTTACCTACTTCTAGTTAGACTGTGTATCTGATTTTTTAAGCAGAGAGCACATTGGAGACACTATAACATGGAAACTTTGGAGTGAAATAAACCTAGGTTCAAATTCTAGCTCTGCTATTACTGGCTACCTGATTGTGGGTAGATTATTTAAGTGGAGTCTCTCTCTCTCTTTTTTTTTTTTAACAGAGAGTCAGAGAGAAGGACAGGGACAGACAGACAGGAATGGAGAGATGAGAAGCATCAATCATTAGTTTTTCATTGCACGTTGCAACACCTTAATTATTCATTGATTGCTTTCTTATATACCATGACTGCCGGCCTTCAGCAGACCGAGTAACCCCTTGCTCAAGCCAGCGAGCTTGGGCTCAAGCTGGTGAGCTTTTTGCTCAAACTAGATGAGCCCTTGCTCAAGCTGGCGACTTCAGGATTTCGAACCTGGGTTTTCCGCATCCCAGTCTGATGCTCTATCCACTGCGCCACCACCTGGTCAGGCAGTCTCTCTCTTTTTTTTTTTTTTTTGTATAATAGGGGTCATATTATCCAATTTGTAGAATTCCTGTGAAGATTAATTGAAATACAGACTTTATAAATTTGTATTACATTGCCTGTCACATAGTATAATGCTCCCTAGTGGTTGTGGCTATCATCATCATTTATTAGGATTAGCTCCATCACTACTGATTAGAAGGGAAGGAAGTACAGGGCATGTTATGGACAAGCCTCCTGAGAGCTATGAAAAATTATAGTTGACAATATAGTTATAATTGACAGTAAAGGTGAAGACAGAAAACTAACAAAACACAGGTAACTAGAAAGGAGAGCAGCAATATTGGGGTATCTGAAGGAAGCCAGATCATTTTTATGGTTCATTAGACCTATTGGTATTACAGTATAATAATTGATATTCACATTAATGACTTGAAATAGCAAAAAGTTTAAATATGTTCTTTATAGCAGTGGTCCCCAACCTTTTTTGGCCACAGACTGGTTTAATGTCAGAAAATATTTTCACAGACCGGCCTTTAGGGTGGAACGGATAAATGTATCACGTGACCGAGACAAGCGTCAAGAGTGAGTCTTAGACGGATGTAACAGAGGGAATCTGGTCATTTTTTAAAAATAAAACATCGTTCAGACTTAAATATAAATAAAACAGAAATAATGTAAGTTATTCTTTCTCTGCGGACCGGTACCAAATGGCCCACGGACCGGTACTGGTCCACGGCTTGGGGGTTGGGGACCACTGCTTTATAGTATGTTTAAGAAGACAAAATATAATTAGGATGATTCCCATCTAAACTTTTTAATGGTAAAGCATATTAATATGCCTGTGTATTAAATCTTGATATCTATATGGAAAACTCAGTTATACAGAATAATCCATTTGCTTGAAAGTTCCATGTAACTGAGATTTTACTTTTAGGAGTCACCAGATCTATAGTACACATGTCTGACCTTGTTAAGAATATTTGACCAGAATGCTAAGCTCAGTAGCTGTGCTCTTGTCTCTTGTATCACACACATATTTACCATACTTGAATACTAACTACAACTTATAAAATTGTAGATTTTTTTCCCTCTCAAAATATACCCACCCTTTCCCCTTTGGAACTAGCCTTTTGAGAATGGAGATTAAGTGAAAAGAAATTGTTTTCTTAAACTGTTATAAAATAAAAAATATAATCCTATACAAATTAAGAATATAATTTAAACTAATTTTTATTTTGGTTAATTCATTTTCAAAATCATTAAGTTGTAAATTATTTTGCTTCTTTTTGTAATTGAACATTACTATGTAATTGCACATTGCTTGCTATAATAAGCTATTCTATTTCTCATAGGTCAGTGATACAATGAACAGTCCAAAAACTGAGCATACAGCAATGAAAGGAACTTCAGTGAAAAACAAACCAGATGTTAAAGCTTCAACTGATTCTAATGCCATTTTACCTTCACCTCTGGCAGCTAATGCTTCTAATCATAATAATTATGTGGTGGATATACTAAGGAAAAATGAAGGTAAACAGATAGTATTTTAGGTAGAGCTAAAACTCTTTATAATAACGGTGGGGAATTTTAGAGTCTTTGAAAATGTAAATGTTGCATGGTTTTGATTCATTTTCAAAATAATAATGTAGCTACCATATGACCCTTGTTAGAGTGATGTGGAATGCCAGGATAACAAACCAGCACTTACCTGAATAGTAATGAGTAGCTAAGAGCTAAGGAATTTAAATGAGGAAGCTCTTGTCTGACATTTGCAGTTGGCCAGTGCGTTCAGGGGCACTATCCCATTACTCTTCTTTCTTGGGTTGGACTTCAATGGATGCTGATACTCCTCATCAAGATAGGAAATATAAGAGCAAAAATAAATTTGAGAGATAGGTTTAACTTTGAACTTACTGTGTTTGAGGCACTTGAAGAACATATTGGTAAAGATTTCTTTTTTTTTTTTAGAGAGAGAGAGGCAGACAGAAAGGGAGAGAGATGAGAAGAATCAGCTCATAGTTGCAGCATGTTAATTGTTCACTGATTGCTGCTCATATGTGCCTTGACTGGGGGGCTCAAGCCGAGCCAGTGGCCCCTTGGGTTCAGGCCAGTGACCTTGGGCTTCAAGCCAGCAACCTCTGGGCTCAAGCCAGCGACCATAGGATCATGTCTGTGATCCCACACTTAAGCTAGTGACCCTGTGCTCAAGCTGGTGAGCCTACGCTCAAGCAGTGATCTTGGAGCTTGAGCCTGGGACCTCAGCATACCAGGTCGACACTTTATCCACTCCACCACCACTGATCAGACATATTGGTAAAGATTTCTAATGAGCAGTTCAATACTTAGGGCTGGAGTCTAGGAGACAGTTCTTGGCTGGAAGTATAAATGTGGACGTTAAGGGTATCTAAAATGCAAGCTTCACAGAGCAAGGACTCTGTCTGACATGTTCACTGATAGATTCCCAGAGCGTGGCACAGTGCCTACAACATGTTTTTGAGAGGTATATGATTTATTAATGATAGTTAAACCACAGAGAAAAATATGTAAAGGGTGTAAAGAAAAGGCTTAGGAGTACCTGCAATTTAAAAAATCATTTGAAGAAGAGAAGGTAGGTAAAGAGATTGAAAAGGGGTTCCGAGCAGGTTAGGAAAATAACTAAAAAGATTGGTATCATTTTTCCCTTCTATAGTGGACACCACAGTTTGTGAAAGTGTATGTATTATATGTCTCTCTCTACCACATGACTCTAAGTTCATGAGGTATGGACCATGCCTGCTTTGTTTCACCATTATAGAAACAAGCACAAAGTCTGGGAGGTTGTAAATCTTTAGTATTGTGAATATAAGTGATAGAAATAAACAGCTTCAAAAAGGAGCATGTGGTCAGCATAGTTTACATAACAGAAAGGTGAGGTAAATGAAAATTGGAAAGTATTCCTTAGAAATCACTGACATTTCCCGGAACCATTTCATTAAAGTCTATAGTATTTTTAAAACCACATTTGGAGAGGTACAGGAAGTAGAGACTGCTCTAAAGGGAATTAGCGAGAGGAGATAGTAACCGGAGGAGACTTGTGGGGCCTAGGATGGTGAGTGTTTGTTTGCTTGAGAGACTCGATAATGTCATGGACTAAGGGTCGAACTCTACTGAAGAAAAAGAACCTTCAGAAGAGAGAGGAGTGGTTGATGGATGAGAGGGTCCCAAAATATGAGAGAAGAATGGGACCAAGTGCACAGGAGGATGAATTAAACTTCCTCTGGAGAGAGGTCGCTCATCCCCTGAAATGAAAGAGAAGGTAGAGAGGATGGGCATAATCATAAATATCTTTCTAGTTTAGGGTAGGAGAAGGCACAAAATTGATGGCATTCATGCCTGTTAACCTTTTTCCCCCCTAAAATTGGAGGCAAGGCCATTTGACGTATGATTTAGTAGAGCTTGAGAGCAGTAATTCAGTGTTTAGAATGGAAGAAGGAGCTGAGAAGTTGGACATCTGTTATAGATATAATACACTTTATTTTTCTAAATATTTTATGCCTAATGGTTAATTAATATAAATGATGTTTGTGGTGCTTATGTTTATAGTTTTAAAATAGAAAATACCAAGAACTGTACGATGAGAACTGTAAGACACTACAGTTAGCTGCAAGTATTATGTTAATAAGTGATCTTTTCTCTTTAATTTTAGGTCCTCACACTTCAGCAAATGTAGGTGTTCTAAGTAGTTGCCTGGACTTAAGAACAGTAATGCCTGAAACTTCTGTATCCAGTACTGTTTGCAGCGCACAAACTATGGTAACCCAGCAGACCATTAAAACTGAATCATCCAGTACAAATGGGGCAGTTGTTAAAGATGAAACTTCACTAACAACATTCAGTACCAAATCTGAAGGTTTGAAATGTGTTTCACATACTGTATTTTGAACCATTTTTGTATATAAATTTATCAAACTTACTTGTTTTATGTAGGAAATTAAATATGTTTTATGCACTGTATTTTGAACCTTTATATATATTTTATGAATTCATCAGACTTGTTTTAGACTGGATTTGTGTTTCACCTTGAGTTGAGTCATATATAAACATATATAAGCATTTCAATTAAAATCATTATGTAATATATACTGCTCACAAAAATTAGGGGATATTTTATCACTTCATATTCATTTTGTAAATATCCCCTATTTTTGTGAGCAGTATGCTTTCTGCTGCCTTACATAAAATACTTATATCAGCACATACTGAGATACAATACTGTGAATATATTCAGCAATTTTTTTTTCTTAGAAAAAATTAGTTCTAGACTATGGAGTAACAATTCTCCCAGCTTGATTGATGTCTGATTTTGTAATTTCTCATTTTTTTGCAGTAGGAATTGTGTTTCATCTTTGGTAAAACATTCTCTGAAGTTCTAGCTGGCTATCAAACTGTGGAAAAATCAACTTTGTGAATTAGTTTGAGTTAGAGGGTACATATTTCTAATTGTGATTTTTCTCCCTCTGATTATTTTTGTATTTTTATGAGTGATATTTTAATGTGTCTGTTTGGTAAGTGATGATGTAAGTCTTAGTTGATGAATTGTTTAATTTTTAGTTGATGAAACATGTGCACTGCCTGCAACTAAGATCAGCCGCGTGGAAGCCCCTGCTGTGGCGACGCCATTTTCTGTAAGTATGTGACCTGGAGACGATGTGTGCTCACAGAGAGTTAAAGGTGCTTTCACACTGAGCAGCTTTGACAGAATTCACAAAAAGACTTGAGGGTGTCCTCTCGTAATGGTTTGACATGGACTGAGTAATGAAGGGTTGAAGAGGGAAAATGTTCGCAGTAATGTTGAGTGAAAAAAGCTGGGAAACTCATCTATACACACACACACTAGATACATACATACTGTGGTCCCAATTCTATTAAAAAATACCCCTGGTGGATTTTTTATTTCACGAGTCCACACACATCCATATTACAATGCTAAATGAATTTTTCCAGATTGTGGGGCCACAGATAATTTTTACTTTCCTCTTTATGCTTTCAATATTTTTCTATAATTAAATGTGTTACTTTCATAATCAGAAATGTGTGTGTGTGTGTGTGTGTGTGTGTGTGTATATGTAAATTACATTAATGGTTTTAAGAGTAAAAGAGTATGTTATATAACATAAACCTTGAATGGGTCTATCACTAGCTACTTAATAGGAGAAGAACAGAGTATTGTAGTATTGGGTTAGACATACCTATAGGGTATCCTGACACTGTGACAGTGGGTTGTTCATGGAAGGCCAGAATGGGTCTGCATGGCACCAACTTAAAATGCTAGGAATGTGCCTCACAAATATACCAAGATAGTCTTAATTACATAGATAAAGATAAGGGCAGTTCATTTTTTTGTGCATGTGTGTGTATATACTTTTAAATTTATTTTTAAATTATCAATCATTTCAACTTTATTGCTATGAGCAAGAGTTTTTGTTTGACCTTATATTTACTCTTTAGAGTCTTAAAGAATTGTCTATAGTTTTAGTTTTCTTTCAGTCATGATTTTGTGGATTTTGATCATATATTTACCTTCATCAGCTTTTACCTTTACAGAATGTTAAGTCCTAGTGTTCTTCTATTCTTCTCAGGGAAAACTTATTAAAATGAACTTTTTTTTTCTCTTAAATCTGTTTTGCAATGCATCAGCCAGAGTGGTATTTGTTATTTCAGTTGGAGCCAGTTGTTTTATAAAAATTGTTGAAGAGAGTTTTTACAGCTTTAAAAATAAAAAAACAAGTTCAGAGCTATTCCTTTAAAAAAAAAACCTTATAGACTCTCAGCTCACTTTGTCATGTGTGATAGCCTATATAACAAATAATGTGAATTATAAGCATGTACCTCTGCTGTTATATATTTAAGACAGAAATAAATAACTGAAGTGCACATTTGTTTTGAGCTTCTGGAAACAGTGTCTCATTTATAAAGAAGATGGCTTAAAAAGGTTAGTTCCAGGGATAAGTATAATTCACTTATCACTAAAAGTAGCTTAAGGTAGAGGAAGTTTATTTGTTGTAAAGCAACATGAAAAAATGTAAAACTGTTTAATGTACTCCTCTTTAGTATGTATACTAAAGTATATTTAAATTGCATTTTAGTTTTGAACATTTTTTCTCCTTTTAGGTTTGGAGAATCACAGGTATTTCAAGTGCTAAGATCACTGAATTTCTGCTAGTTGTTTTTGAATATAGAAATAAGCCAGCTTGGAATGAATTTTTTATTAGCTCCTTTTGGAGCAAGTTGTAACGTCACACTAAAGGGATTAAATTTTCTTAGAGAGTCTCTGAAATGACAATGTTCTATAAAACAGCTGGCATTTTAACATATCACTGATTGGAAAGCATGCTAACTCCGGCTAGAAGTAGATAGTACAGACCTACTGACTTGGAGAATGCCTGTCACTCCTTGTGTTTGAATTGGCATCCCTGTTTCACTGTCAGTTGTTCTAATCTGTTAAGAGTTTATTTACTTAGAACAATTAATGTTGTGGTGTTTACTCATATATCTACTTGTAGATCACTGCATGGACTTATTAAATATTGAAATTTATTATATGCTCAGTAAGGGTCTTCATTAATTTTTCTTTCCCTGAAATTAGAAAGAGACTCCTTCAAATCCAGTGGCCACAGTGAAAGCAGAACGACAGTGGTGTGATGTAGGAATTTTTAAGAATAACACTGCTTTGGTGAGCCAGTTTTATTTGTTGCCAAAAGGGAAGCAAATCATCTCAGAGGTAACTACTGATATATTTTCTACACTGAATTATAAGCCCCAAGACTGAGATTTTTTTTATTACTTGGATTGAAGTCACTTGAATGCATGAAATTGGGATCTGTTCACAATCAATAATTGATAATTCTATATACCTAGTTATCTTGTATTCTTTTCTAAGGATATTTATTTTTTATTATGATTTACTTTTTTGAGAGAGAGAGAGAGATGAGAAACATCGACTTGTAGTTGTGGCACTTTAGTTGTTCATTGATTGCTTCTCATATGTGCCTTGAACTAGTGGGCTTCAGCTGAGCCAGCAACCTTTGGGATCATGTCAGTGATCCCGTGCTAAAGCTGGTGACCCTGCAGGGACTTCGAGGTTTTAAACCTGGGACCTCACCGTTGCAGGTCTATGCTCCATCCACTGCACCACCACCGATCAGGCTTTAAGGATCTTTCTATAGAATATATCACAAGCAGTCATTTTAAAAAACTTAGACAATCACCCTGGCTGGTTGGCTCAGTGGTAGAGCGTCAGCCTGGCATGCAGGAGGCCCGGGTTTGATTCCCGGCCAGGGCACACAGGAGAAGCGCCAATCTGCTTCTCCACCCCTCCCCCTCTCCTTTCTCTCTGTCTCTCTCTTCCCCTCCCGCAGCCAATGCTCCATTGGAGCAAAGTTGGCCCGGGTGCTGAGGGTGGCTCTATGGCCTCTGCCTCAGGCGCTAGAATGGCTCTGGTTGCAACAAAGCAACGCCCCAGATGGGCAGAGCATTGCCCCCTGGTGGACATGCTGGGTGGATCCCGGTCCGGCACATGCGGGAGTCTGTCTGACTGCTTCCCCGTTTCCAACTTCAGAAAAATACAAAAAATAAAAATAAAAAAAAAATAAAAAAAACTTAGACAATCACTGGGCTGTATTTTGAGTCCTAAATAATATAGCCTGACTAGTACAGATAAGAATTTATTTTAATATCTCTAATTTTGTTATGTGGTGTGCTTAGAGAATAGAATATTTTTTATTCTGAACTTTATTTCTGATTTCACAATTTAAAAACTTTAAAAACCCCTGTAAGCTAATGACTACAATTTAATTTTCCTTTGGGTTTGAAATCCCTTAAAGAAGACCTACATCATATATGTAAGTGAGACATTAACCCTCGAAGAATTGTGAAATAGATAACAGTCCCAAAGCATACTGAACTAATTTTTATCTGGAATGGAGAATTGCCAAGGAAATATTCAGTGTGAATCTCCCAGAATTCTGCACAAGTAGAGAATGTATCATTTGTCATTATATTTTAGTTTTTCTAATATTACTTCTGGTGTCCCTATTTTTCATATTGAATAATCCCAATTTTGTAAAAAATGATAGAAACTTTGGGTAATAATTTGTTAGAATTATGCCTAGTGAAATTTCTGGCTGCGGTTTGATTTCATATACAAGGAAATATCCATATAAGGTTCTAGCAGCTACCTGTCTCACCCAAAAGGTAAAAAGAGCTTAAGATTTACAACCAGTAAATTTGGGTTTGAATGATTAGTCCCAACACTCAACAGTGTGACCTTGGACAAGTCACTTGTTTAAGCTGAGACTCAGTTTCCTCATTTATAAAATGAAGATGACATAGCGTCCTTAAAATAGGATGATACATTGGTGCCCCATGTGTCACTGAGGTGTAGTAAGATTTAGGGAGAATATGTAGAAATTGTTTGAAGTTGTAAATGTTATAATCTTTTGTTATAATCTTATATACACTAAGATTTTTGTTAGTGTCTGATGAAATGAGAGCTATTTCAAGGGGTGAATTACCCAGAGCATGCTATCCAATTATTTAATTTAACATTTATTCAGCATGGAGATGAGATAGTTATTATTTTGTTTACAGTTACTGTTAATTTTTAAAAATATTTTTTTTATTTATTTTCAGAGAGATGAGAGAGAGAGAAAGACAGGGTAGGGAGAGGAGCAGGAAGCATGAACTTGCAGTGGTTGTTTCCCATATGTGCCTTGACCAGGCAAGCCCAGGGTTTGGAACCGGCTACCTCAACATCCCAGGTCAACACTTTCTCCACTGTACCATGGGTTCGGCAGTTGCTGTTAATTTTTGCTACCTACATACTTTTCATGTGCAGACCACCCTTACATTTCTTTTTATAATCAGTGATTGTGAGCTGGAAAGGTTACTTAAAAAAAATTATTTTATTTTATTTTTAATTGAATTTATTGGGGTGACACTGGTTAACAAAATTATACGGGTTTCTGGTGCACAATTCTACAGCACACCATCTGATACAGGCAATACATCATCTGCCTTTATTATCTAAGGGAGAACTATTTCTTCAAACAAGAACCACCAGTTCATGGGCTTGCTTTTTTCACACATGGACGGCTCATTCCATGTGTGAAAAAAGGGAAATAAGTGTGAACTAGAACCTTAAAACATATCATTCTTTAAAAGTTTTGTTTAAAAAAATAATTAATTGCACCTTTCCTTTACTTTTGCATTTATTACATTTTAGATAGGAAATGCAGACGTACCTGACTACAATTTACTTACGAAACAAGATCTTGTTCCAGGCACAGGATATAAATTCAGGGTTGCTGCTATCAATGGTTGTGGAATAGGCCCTTTCAGCAAAATCAGTGAATTTAAAACTTGTATTCCTGGCTTTCCTGGAGCTCCGTCTGCAGTCAGAATTTCAAAGGTGAGATGTCAGGTCAGGACCTGATGATTTAAATTATTTGAAACTTTGTACATGAAGTAAAATTGTCAGTTTAGAGATTTTTGTTAGTGTCTGATGAAATGAGAGCTATTTCAAGGGGTGAATTAAAAGTTTAAAAAATATTTTTTACTACCATATTTTAAGGACCACATTTCAAGCAGAATTATAGAGTTCAGATTACAGAAAGTCAGAGAGATATGGTATGCTTCTTAGTATTAATTTTGTTCTTGTTCGTGGAACCAAAATGCTTGTGATGGAAAATTTTAACAGACTACATAAAATTGGATTATATTATATCCTAAGGTCCTGACCCTCCTTAGAGAAGAAAAGGTTTGCTTTCAAGCAAAAAAACCTCTTTCTTAGAATAGTACATAGACAGACATTTAAGCGTAGTTATGTTTTTGAAAGTGGGCATGAATTAAACATTGCAGATCCAATTAAGATAAAACTCAACAATGCAAGTTCTAGCATCTAATGCAATTACTTTAGCAAAAAGCTGCCTTTTGTGTTCTAAAGATAGAATCAACATAAATGATAGCAGAGAAAATTTCAGAACCTTTACCTCGTTTTTTCTTTCCTCTCCTAAAGAATGTTGAGGGTATCCATCTTTCCTGGGAACCTCCAACTTCACCTTCTGGAAATATTTTGGAGTATTCAGCCTACTTGGCAATCCGTACAGCACAAATACAAGATAATCCAAGTCAACTTGTGTTTATGAGGATTTATTGTGGTCTTAAGACATCGTGTATAGTAACTGCTGGGCAACTTGCAAATGCACATATTGATTATACATCCAAACCTGCCATTGTGTTCAGAATATCAGCAAAGAATGAAAAGGGATATGGACCAGCTACACAAGTTCGATGGCTTCAAGGTAACAATAAAAAAGCACCTTTAAATTGAATTTTTTGAATAAAGCTATTGTGACTATGATTATTTATTAGTAACTGGTTATAAAGATTTGTCATTCAAAAGAGTTTTCTTTGTATTTCTGGCAGTTATGAATTTGAATTTGTAAGTTCTTAAAATGTATTTGCTCAATTCTAGATCCAAATAAAAATAGAAAAGAAGCAAAGACTCTCTGAGAATTAGTATATGGATTCTTTGTTATAGTTAGAGCTCTTTTATAAAAGAGAATAGTAAAATTAAGATAAAATCTAGAAGGCTTTATTACCCCAATATATTTTATAAAGGCTATGTAACTCAGTCATCCTAGAGTTACTGAGCTGATTCTAGTAACTGGCTATTGTACGATGTGTTGTCTTATTGATGTTTTCTACCTTGTAAAGGTCCTGTCTTCAAGTCCTCCCTCTAACATTATTATATATGAGCAGTGATCCTCTAACAACTATCTTCTACTGGATAATATTTGTGATACTAATATTAGCAACCATTTTATTTCTTTATCTACAGTTAGCACAGCTTAAGAAATTAGAAGAAAGAGGCAAGTTCAGAAACTCTGCTTTTAAATTTTTATTATTTTCCAAGAGTCATAGTAAAATATAAAAAGAATAATGAGTTTTCTTGGTTCATGATAGGGTGACATATTGGAATATATTTTTGGCCAAAGCACTTAACTTACCTGTCCCTCAGCACTTAAATTCTGTATTTTCATCAGAAGTGAAGTCTATCTGAACATTTTAACATCTGCTTTCCTGTACCTAATTTTACTTTTGCTGGAATTGAAACATTCATAATTTAAATAAAAATTAAAGTATATATCACCTTATTGAGGAAAGAAAGAAGCACCTTAAAGGACACAAATTTTGAAATAGTGTTTTAAACATTTGTAAGATTTTTGTAAATGCTCTAGATGTTTTATTTTTGCATTGTTTTTACCTTGAAATTGTACAAACTTTTTTACAACTGAAATATTAGCATTAGTTTACTCAGGTTCCCTTACAATCTTAAAGATACAGGTAGGCATAGTGGATACTCTGCTGCAGGTAACATATTTTAATAAACTTTTAGATATTTCATGGTGTCACTGCCTATTCATATCGGGAATTGATATACAGAGCAATAATTGCAGAAAAGCTATCTCAATCGAAGCTGCAGTAACTACAGGGGCACAGGTCTGTGTTTTTTATACCGTGTAACCTTACGCCAGTTTAGGTTGACTGAGTAACTATGTCCTCCAACTTCATGTATAATACCCCCAGCAAAAATAGATTTAATTGTGCAGAATTGATATATATGTATGTTCCAGTTACTAATTTAAAATGTATAGAATATTTTAATATATAATTTTTGTAAAGAACTGGGATTTTTATACTACAGTATTTGTAATTAATGTCTCACTAATTAATTTTCTCTTGAAGAAAATATGCAAATTGTTAGATGCATAATGAGTGGTTTCCAAACTCTAAAGGTAAAATAAATGCACTACTCTCGTGTTATTAGAATATCTTTTTTGTGGTTTTATGAATTCTTAATCTTTGAATTTGTACTTTCCAATGTTTACAAGAAGCTTCTCTGGTTTGTTATTCCAGCACCTCCCTTGGTGAGAGCTTCATTCTGCATTTTTTTTAACTCATATGCTTTGCTTTTGGCATATGCTTGCTTTTTGCACTAGTAGAATTTTAACTTACCTCATTATTATGTTTGTAATCATTTATATAGCTTCCATAATGTGTCTGATATAGGCTAAACAAATACTTAACCAAAGTTAAAATAAATGGTAAGCAATTTTGCACATATTAAATATTAGGGTTTGTGGTATGTGTGTGTGTTTAGTTATAAAAAGAGTAAGAATGGAAAGTTTTAGTTAGTATATGTTTCAAGCCCAATTATTTTAATGAACTATTTACTTTATTAGAAAAAGTTCTGGTTTTTAACCCTTTATTCTCTGCATTAACAGTTTGCATCTTGAAGTACTTCTCTTGTTGACAAGGAATAAGCTGACTAAGCAAAGAATGGAGTCTTTGCTTGAGTGTGCACATTTATATCTGTTTAGTATTTGGTTTAGTTTACTTTGCTTAAATGCTTCTACTATTCTAAACCAAGAGGTGACCATGAACCTTTGGTTCAAACATCTGTCTTATTTTCTAGAGAGAAAGGCATTCTTTCTCTACCAAGAGATTTGTTAAAATAACTGATGTTTTTACTTTGAGAATTAGCCCAGAATTTATCATTTTATGGTATTTGTACATTCAGTCCTGCTCACATTTATTTGTCTGATAAATGATTGGTGACCGAAAGATGCCATTGAGAAATCTCTGTAGCTTTGACATTAACAGTTAATAAGAGATCTGTGAGCTGTGTGTACATGACCAGAATGGATTGGGGTAAATAATAGGAAAAGTGCATCTAGCTTATGATTGGCATATTTCTAAGTGGACTATATTATGCTGTTATCACAAGAGGACTTACACCGAGTTAAATTAATTTCTTTACTCCTCCTAGCTGGATAAGCAATTCAGATGTTCAAGTATTTGTGCCACAGTCCTCTTCCTGGGCTCTGCAACTTTGGTTTTGGTGTTGTATGCTTTTAGAATTGAGTTTTCTAAAATATTGTATTGGTTTCATTTTAGGTTAGTAAACAGCTTGGGCAGTTTAACTAGAAATAGCATATTATTGACTCACTTTCACCTGTCTTTTTTAAAAAAAATGGAAATAATCTGATTGCATGTATGACGCCCCCTTGCCCTATAACCTGATCATATAAATATAATCATTTATAAGAAGGTGAAACTGGTGATCCATTGTTTCAAAGACTTGTATGCTAGCAAAGATTTGTTCTGATTAGAGATATGGTCTACTATGACTGAAATTATTTTTATTTTTAAAAATTGCAGCACTTGTAGCAGAAAAATCAGTTGTGACATTGGCTATGAAGAGATTATTAGTATTTAAAATAATTGTAGTCATCTGGTCATAAATGAAATAGGTTGCAAAATAGACTTGGTCTTTGACCATTTAAGATATAACTGACAGTTATATTTTCCAAGACTGATTTTAGGCAGTTTTATGTATTCTGTACCAATGATATGTAAAATAAAGCACCTTTTCTACTGTAACAATTATAGATGTTATTTATTTTGAACTATTCTGAAAGAAATATTAGTGATGCAGAGTAAATATGTAGAAATGTTGATTTTTATGTTATAGGCAGGTTCATAAAGAATGCAGTGTGTCTAAAAACTTGTTTTTAAGTTAGTGTAGTATGTTTGGAAGTTATTTTCTTATAGAAATGTAAAGCCTAACCCTAATAGTAGCTGAACTACTATGCTTGTAAAAAGGCAAGTTGCTCCAAAAAACAGTCTAAACTGGTTGTCACCTCTTTTTTGTCTTCTATTTACTCTTAAAATTTTTTTATTAAAGTATAGTTGGCATACAATAGTGTATTAGTTTCAGGTGTACAACATAGTAATTCAACATTTATATATACCTTATGCTGTGATCAGCACAGTAAGTCTAGTACCCATCTGTCACCATGTGAAGTTATTATGACATAATTGATTATTCCCTGTGTTGTACACTATACATCCCCATGGCTTGTGAATTTATAACTGGAATTTTGTGCCTCTTATTCCGGCTCACCTTTTCACCCATCTCCACACCCTCTCCCCTCTGACAACCATTAGTCTGTTCTCTTGCTGTGAGTCTGTTTCTGTTTTGTTTTATTCATTTGTTTTATATTTTTAGATTCTAGATGTATGTGAAATCTTTTTTTTTTCCTTATGCTTGTCACCCATTTTGAACTCACAGCAGCTAGGCCTCTGTCCTGCTACTTCATCAACATGGCTCTAGCAGAGGTCAGGGATACCTTCTCGTCACCCAGATCCAGTGGATTCTTTTATTATACTTAGTCCTGACCGTTGCACATTTTATTAGTTTCTGTGATACCATGCTCTGCCTCTCTTTATGCACCTTCTGTCCGCTTTCCCCCTCCCACTGGTCTCCATTTGTGTTTTCAAGATTCAAGTCAAATATTGCCACCCTGATGAAGCATTTCCTGGCATGCTCCTTTTCTAGGTAGAGTCGACCCCTTCTCATATCCCCAGTGTCCTTTGTTAAATCATCTTATAAGCTTTGTGCCCTTATTTGTTGGACTAGTTCCTTTCCTTCTGCCAGATGGTAGGTCTTTGAGACAGAGACTGCGTCTTTTTTTTTTCTTTCATTTTTTCTGAAGCTGGAAACGGGGAGAGACAGTCAGACAGACTCCCGCATGCGCCCGACCGGGATCCACCCGGCACGCCCACCAGGGGCGACGCTCTGCCCACCAGGGGGTGATAATCTGCCCATCCTGGGCATCGCCATGTTGCAACCAGAGCCACTCTAGCGCCTGGGGCAGAGGCCACAGAGCCATCCCCAGCGCCCGGGCCATCTTTGCTCCAATGGAGCCTTGGCTGCGGGAGGGGAAGAGAGAGACAGAGAGGAAAGCGCGGCGGAGGGGTGGAGAAGCAAATGGGCGCTTCTCCTGTGTGCCCTGGCCGGGAATCGAACCTGGGTCCTCCGCACGCTAGGCCGACGCTCTACCGCTGAGCCAACCGGCCAGGGCCGAGACTGCGTCTTTATATCTCTTCCATTTCACCCAGTTAGCTAGTACTTAATATTTTAACAAATTATTAAAGAAAATTATCACCTTTACATCTATCTACACTCTCATTCCCCCTTCTCAGATTGAGGTCAAAATAGGAGGGAGGCTTTGAAAGGGAAAGCGTTGGTAGCAGATTTAATAAGGCTTTGGAGGAAGTACAAACTTCAGCTTCATTTTAACCTATCTGCCGTTACTTAGGTTCCTAAGAGATATTCTGGGATAAGTAGGGCTATGTCACATACTTAGTAGGCTAAAAGGTATTCAGTATAGATATGTATAGATCTCAAGAGGAAGTCTTTGGTCTAAAAAGATCTGAGTGTTTAGTGAAATAATTGGGCATTGCTGGATTATGGTTTTTAACATTGGGTGGTCAGGAGAGTGAGCTAAAAATATTTTCAAAGTTAATCTCTCTGATTTCCATATAGGAAAGCCATGGGTAATTATCTAACATTAGAAAAAAAACTACCTATTTTTAGTAATTAAGCATAGAGAACTGCTGGAGGACACGGAACACCAGCATTAGAACCACACTGGATTCCATTACTTATCAAGTCAGGTCACTGTTGTCACCTCTGAGCTTGTGGGACAAAGGATTATTACACTACTGGAAAACAAGATAACATTGGCATACCTTTCTTCCCAGTTGTAGTTGGGAATCCCTATACCTAAATATTCCTATAACTCAGGAAAAGACTTTTTTATCATGCATAGAAAAACGAATCACAAAATTCTGGGGAGAAATAATGAATTCCCTAAACTGAATAAGGAAAGAAAAGGCTATAAAAGTCCAAAGATACCAGTCTCCTTGTTCAGAGCAGATTTCTTTATCTTATTTGGATTCGTTTCCTCTTTCCAACCTCTGCAGAACTAAAATCAGGAAAATGTCCACTTGTGGGACTATTGCTCTTAGCAAGGTCATCTGAAAACAAAGTGTGGTGAGGTTCTTTTGTATATTTGGTATCTTGGATAACTTGAATTGAACAAGAACTCTGGTACTTAAAGTTCATCAAATTCACAGTCTGACTGCCACTCATGCCCATACCTCAAATTCAAAAGTCTTGAGAATACAGGATTATGAAGCCCCTTTGGCCTTGGGTAGAGAGAAGGCTAGGAAGTCATAGGTATAGGCTGTGGAGGCAACAGAAAGGTTTTCTATTTCCTGATTTGATTTGCTGATTCAGCAACAAGTCTTTGCAGAGTACTCAGAGATGTCAGGGTGTTTACATATAACCTCTGAAGATAAAAGTGTAAAAAGTATGAATCAGTGGAGTATCAGATATGAAAGCTATAACAGAGAAAGAGATGGTCCCTCATTCTACCCACTCCCCCTTTCTGGTCTCCTTACCCCCAGAGACAAGAAGCTAAAGAAGACATTATACATTTCTTAGCATGAGATTGAGGATGGTATAAAGAGAACCCTCTGTGTCTGAGCATACACAGTTAAAAATTAAAGGGACCAGCTGGTACTTGTTTTTGAACAGAGTTAACTCTTTCCACTAGTAAACCATGGTCAAGTAGATGTCTGGCTCTCACCAAAAGGATTAACCATTTCTCCTTCTATCTGGGGAGATAGAGTAGAAGTCCCCTAAGAACTTGAGAAAGGTTCCCTCCTACTTTCTCTGATTCTTATTAGAGAGGGAGGACAGAGCTACAAGTATAATTACTATCTAACATAGTAAATAAAAGTTTACATGTGCCACTCGTGATGGCATAACATGTAAGAGAGTGGGTAGAGTCCTGAAGGTCTCTGCTTGATCCAAAATCATCTTGCTATCAGTTGCCGGCTAGCACCCCCTGGTGGCATTGCCCATTCCAGCTTAAATATGGGTAAGATTTGGGTCTTTAGCCGCCTGAGATTTTTAAATAGCTATACCAATGTCTGGAATTTCTGATGAGTTGATACCCTTGTATTAGACACAGTTGGGGAGATTGGCCCTGGGGAATCTATTTCCTGCTCCCCCATTTCTTGGGAGTGGTTTGCCAGCCATTTACTGTCGGGCTTAGTCTACCTCTGGCACCGATTCCCTAACTCAAGATCACTTTAGACTGCCATGTTTGGGTACAGGGAAAAGATCGAAGGTTTCAAGATTTTTTTTTCAATTTTTTAATTGTATACCAAAATTGATAGCTAATACCCTGAATCAGGAGAAATTGCACCTTAACTGTGTCTTGTTTAATCTGCAAAGTGTTACTGCCAATGATGACCTTGGAAGACATGATTGCAGAATTGTTTATAACATTTGTGTGACCAAACTGGCACCTGTGACTGACAGAAGTGGAGAAACTGAATAGCTATGCACTTTCTGTATTTTTGGATTACTTAACATGTCAATGCGTTACTAGAAAAATGTGCCAAAGGGAATTTGTAGTTTTGAAAGTCAACAGAATTCAGTAAAGAGGCGGTATCCTTATTGGTTTATTTTGGAATTTACATAATCTATTATTGTATTCTCACTTTATGCAACTAATTATACCCAGTGAACAAAGTAACCAATTAACCAGAATTATCCCAGTGACTCCAAGCCTACATACAGGGCCGAGTAGTGCTATAACACTGCTTATAATCTCATTGGATCCTGACCTTATGGGAGCCTAGTTAGCTTCTGTGAGGAACAGCCATACAGATTCCTTTTTTCATATTATCATGTACTTCTTCCCCATTAGTGACAATAATTGGCTGATTTGCAGTGCACAGCAGTAACTGAAATGTTGGGGAGATGCTCCCTCTCTTTTGGTGAAATTATGTCTTATATAACCCTATACTTATTTTTTATTCTTATAATAATTGTGAAATAAATGATCATGCATATACCCAACAATCAGCTTAAGAATTAGAACATTCTCAGATGCCTAGAATCCCTCCACACACACCACACAAGGTAAACATTATTCTGGATTTTTAAAAAATAATTCCAGTGTTTTTCTTTATGGTTCTATCATCTATGTTATGTACCCCTATAAGTTGTTTAGAGTTACCTGTTTCTGAACTTTTATGTACCGGTAAATGGTATTATGCTGTATGTATTCTTCTGACTTTTTCCTGACAATTGTTTTTGAAATTCCCATCATGTATATGCATGTAACTATTTCATTTGTCTTCACTACTGTATAGTATTCCATTACATGACTGTACCACAATTTATCTGTTCTTCTGTTCTCGGAAATTTGGGTTATTTCCAGGTTTTGGCTATTACAAACAATGCTGCTATGATCATTCTGCCAAGTACAATGAAAGCCCCATGTGGACAGGGAGTTTTTTCTATTTTGTCTGATTTTTGTCTGTTTAGACATTCACAGTGTCTAAAACAATACCTGGCACATGGTAGACACTCCACACATATTAGAGGAATGAATGAATTATTGCACATATATCCTGGTGGCACATGGCAAGGGTTGCTGTAGGGCAGTTGTTTTCAAAGTGTGGTTCAGGGACCTCTAAGGGTCCCTGAGATCCTGTCATGGGGTCTGTGAGGACAAAACTATTTCCATAAAAATACTAAGACATTATTGTCCTTTTCACTCTCATTCTTCATGACTTTATTGTTTTCCAGATATATGATGCTATCTATCATCACCCTGATGGCTAATCAAATGTGTACTTGTATATTTTTGTGTTTTGAAAATGTCTCTTAATTTCTAATAGGGAAAAGGTTGATAAATATAACCTGCATGAGCAACAGCAATTTGAGATCCTCAATAATTTATAATGATGTAAAGAAGTCATGCTGAACTGTTTCTGAAGCATTTGTCCCAGTTTACACTCCCACTGGCTGCAGTTGAGTGCCATTGCTCCACATCTTAGCAAACACTTGGTCTTGATTGTCTTTTATACTTGTCAATTGGATGGCTATTGTGTCTTAACTGTGAGTTTGATTTGCATTTCCCTGATTGCTAATGAAGTTGAGTTTTCTCTCTGTATAAAAATGTTTCCTGTTCTGTGAAATGCCTATTCATGTCTTTTGCCCATTTTTCTGTGTGTTGTTTTTCATTGATTCATATGATTTCTGTATATATTCTGGATACCAATTATTTGTCATTTAAACATGGTGCATATATCTTCTCCCAGTTTGTGTATTATCTTTTGTAATTGCATTGAATTTGACCAACTTGGAGAAAATTGATTTGTCTTTTTAATGAGTCTTCATAGCCAAAAACATTGTATATCTCTCCATTTATTTGATCTTTTGATATCTCTCAATAAAATTTAATAACTTTTCTCCATAAAGGTATTCATGTCTTATATTAGATTTCCTAGGAGTTTTATATTTTTTAAGGCTATGGTAAGTTTTTTTAAAAATTATACTTTCTAGTCTAATTGGTTGTTGCTGATTATAGATACAGTATATTGTTGCTATGTGTTGACTTTAGATCCAGCAACCATGCTAAACTTTTACCAATTTTAGTATCTACTTATTTTTTCTAATTTTTTTTTTCATATAATTCTATCATCTACAAATAGTGAGGTTTTCTTCCTTTTTGATTCTTATAACTCAAAAAAAATTTTTTTTTCTTATATTGCTGCACAGGTCAAGACCTGTATAGTATAGTTGAAAAGAACTGATAATGAACATCCTTGTCTTATCCTTGAGTTAAAGGGAGTGCTTTCAACATTTCAGTTCAGTATTTTTTTTCCCCACAAAGAGCCTTTATTAGATTAAGAAGATTCTCTTCTAATTCTAGTTTGTTATGTTATGAATGGATGTTTTAATTTTACTGCTTTCTATCATCTATTTAAATGGTGGAATTGTTTTCTTTTTAATGTTAAAATTCTTTTTAATGTTTAAAATTATGGTAGTTGACTTTTTCATATTGAACCAAGCTTTAATTCCTAGGATAAACCCAACTTGGTCATAGGTGTGTGTGCCCACACACATTTTAATACATTGCTGGACTCAATTTGCCAGTGCTTTGTTTAGGATATTTGCTCCTATGTTCATGACTGAAATCAGCCTGTAATACTCCTTTCATGTCTGGTCTTGGCATCAAGGTTAGACTAGCCTCGTGAAATGAGCTTTCCAGTTGTCTGGAAATTTCAACTTGGACCTTGTCTTCAAAGACATTTGTCATTAAGAGAAGAATTTGAACTCTATCTTCCATTTCTTTAGGGCAGGGATCCCCAAACTACGGCCCGAGGGCCACATGCGGCCCCCTGAGTCCATTTATCCGGCCCCCACCGCACTTCCAGAAGGGGCACCTCTTTCATTGGTGGTCAGTGAGAGGAGTACTGTATATGGCGGCACCGCAAAGCGCGGCGTCGCTCATGTACAGTACTACTTCTGGTGACGTACGCGTCACAGCTCCGGAAGCCAGTCATATCACTTGTTACAGCTAGCAGTGACAAATATGGAACCGACATTGACCATCTCATTAGCCAAAAGCAGGCCCATAGTTCCCATTGAAATACTAGTCAGTTTGTTGATTTAAATTTACTTGTTCTTTATTTTAAATATTATATTTGTTCCCGTTTTGTTTTTTTTACTTTAAAATAAGATATGTGCAGTGTGCATAGGGATTTGTTCATAGTTTTTTTATAGTCTGGCCCTCCAACGGTCTGAGGAACAGTGAACTGGCCCCCTGTGTAAAAAGTTTGGGGACCCCTGCTTTAGGGGTTATAGGATCATTAGGATTTTATTATTGAGTCAGTTTTGTGTATGTGCTGCCAAAGTGAGTACACAGTTTTAATTAATAACTTTTTCTAGTAATTTGTTTCATCTTAATTTAAAATTTGATAAGAAGTTAGCCACATTATCTTTATATTTTTAGTTTCTATGGCATCTGGAGTTATGACCCCTTTTCATTCCTGCTAGTTTATTTGTGACTTTTTTAAAATTAGTTTTTCCAGAGCTTTGAATATTTAACCCATTAGTTATTTTTACAGTTATTTCCAAATGCCCAGGGTATGTTATAGTTATGTTTGTTCTTTTGGAGGAGATGTTGGGGAATGAAGTGTTACAGTTCTTTAATCTTTATTTTTGCCAGAGAATGAGCTATAAGTTTTCAGTTTTCTGAAATTTGAGATTAGCTTTATGATTTATCATGTGATCCTTTTCTCTCCATGTTCCACATATAGTTGAAAAGAATGTGTATTCCCCAATTGTGGAGTATAGTATCCAACAGATCCAACTTAATAGTTGTGCTGTGCAAATCTTCTGTGTACTGATTTACCTTACACTTGATTTCTTATTTCCTGGTCTCAAGACCTCATTATGATAGATTCTCAATATCGCTTGAAGTTACCATTATTATCTTTCTATCATTTTTTACTTTATTCTTAGGGGCAACCTACTTTAGAATTCTATCCTGGTGTATTGCACCCTTTATAATTATGCAGTCACTCTATTTCTGAATGCTTGCTCCCGTTGTTTTGTTGTTACTTACTATAGCAATATTTTGATTAGTCTCTATCTTAATATCTTAGTTCTTTCTTACATTTTGAGTTTGCAGGAGACACTTAAAAAAAGACCAAAGAAAATCTTTTTAACTGGATAGTTTTGGACATTTATATTTATTGCGATTACAAATATGTTGGATTTATATCTAGGTCCTCATCATAAATTATGTGTTGGTTTTTTTGTCTGCTTCCCCCTTGCCCTTGTCTTTTTCATTCTGTATTTTTCTCTTCTATTTGTTGAATTTTTATTTTCAATTATGTTTTTTCTTAGAGTTCTACTTGGTTTACACATCTCCTTGTTTGTTTTGTGTAATCTTTTGCTCATTGTTCATATTTTCCATGCTTCTGTTCCTTTGAACATCATTCCTTTTCCCTGTAGAATCCTTGTGGCTGATTCCTCTGTATAAACTTTTTCACTCGTGGTGCCATTTTCCCTTTAGTCTGGTGGTATTTTAAACTTCCTTTCCTTGGAAAATAGGAATTATGGGAAATATGAACTGAAACTGAGATTCTTGAGAGAATTTGCTCTGTCAGCCACTGTGGGGTGACCCACCTGAAACCACTTCATCAGCTTGAGAGTTCTGGAATTTCAGGTCCCAACCTTGATGGCTGGCCTGAATGCATTTGAGGGTGCTGATATACCCCCCTACACTCAGCACCAAAACAGACAGGCAGGTTCCTAGCTGCCCCCTTCTCTGTGGTGGCTTGTCTGGACTTCTTAGGCTTCATGTCCGGTCCCTGCCCTGTTGTTTCATGGTCTCTAGAGTTCAACAGAATTCTCAGGGCAAAGTAGGCACAGGGTTTCTGCTGACTTACCTCACAGGGTTCTTATTCTCACTTCATTTTTGGAGTTCTACAGATGGACTTACTTTCATGTCAACTCAGGGATGCGTTTTAAAAGACATTGTATATCATTTAATATTACTTTACATTGTTGCCTATATTTTATCTAGCATTTGGTTTTGTAAACTGGGAGTCATTGAGAGTAGATTGCCTTACAACTAGAGACAAAGTATAAATTAAAATTTGCTTTACTTGGTGGTTTTTTACCACCAGTCCTCAGACAAATGAATGCCGGTCCGCCAGAAATTTCATGCATGTCCCTGATGCTGTATGAAGATTACAATGTCTATAATCATTGGATCTCTACTCTTCATACAACATCAAGTGGTTAACTATTTCATGGACTGGCATGGGTCACGGACTGGTGGTTGAAAACCACCACTTACCTTGTACTTGATGTAAGTACAGGAAACATGGTAGTTTGTAGTCTATACAGAATTATAGGATGCCTAGTTCTCTCCTTTGCAGTGTCCTGCAAGGTAGCACTTTTATGAAACTGCCACTTGCAAGGTTAGAAATGTATAGAAAAATAAAACATTTTTTAAAAGTTATACTCTTCCTCCGAAGGAACAACTCTGCCATTTCCTTAAATGGCTGTTAGCCCAGTATTACTGCTTTGTGTTCTATGATTAGTGATTGCTTTAGTCTGAAAAAAGAATGTGGATTGGGTTTCTTGTAAACCTAACATTGGGGATTATACACGAATAAGCCTTTTGGCATACCTGTCCCAGCTGAAAGGCAGTCTTATAACTGAGCTTTGCTCAGAAACTTGTTTTCAATCAATTACCCAGTGTTTAAGGTTTGTTAAGGTACATTTAATTCACATGTACTCTGAAACTGAACTCTGGAAAACAAGACGCAAGTCTGACTGGTGGTGGCACAGTGGATAGAGCTTTGATATGGGACACTGAGGTCACAGGTTTGAAACCCCAAGATTGCCAGCTTGAGCATGGGCTCACTGGCTTGAGGGCAGGATCACCAGCTTGAACATGGGGTTGCTGCTCAGGATTGAAATGATCTGATGGTCACTGGCTTGAGCAAGGGGTCACTGGCTGGCTGGAGCCACCTTCCACCCACGTCAATATAGGCCCTGCCTGGTAGGCTCAGTGGTAGAGCGTCAGCATGGCATGTGGATGTCCCAGGTTCAATTCCGGGTCAGGGCACACAGAAGTGACCATCTGCTTCTCTACCCCTTCCCCTCTCACCCCTCTCTCTGTCTCTTCCTCTCCTGCAGCCATGGCTCAATTGGAGCAAGTTGGCCAGGGACACTGAGGATGGCTCCATGGCCTCTGCCTCAGGTAGGCTAAGAAGAGCTCAGTTGCTGAGCAACAGAGCATCGCTCTCTAGTGGGTTTACTGGGTGGATTCCAGTTGGGGCACATGTGGGAGTCAGTCTGTCTGCTTCTCCTCCACTCACTGAATAAAAAAATAAAATAAAAAAGTCAATATGTAAAAATTAATATGTAAATTATCTAATTCAGGGAGACCAGAAATGTGCATTTAAAATAGACTAGCTTTTGGTATAGATCTTACCTAATATCACTTGAGTGACTCAGAAGTATATTTTATCACATAAAGCAACAAATATAGTCTTGTTTTGGACTGTTGATAAAATAATAACTTTCCCTAAGAGAAAAAAACTTTTTTAAAAAATCTTGCACTACAAGGATATATTCTTAGAATAATGTTTTTCCATTTTTCATGCCTAATTGCTATAGCTGTAGGAATCCTTTTAGTTGACCCCTATGTTCAGTTAGCATTATTAAAGGTAACTAGTATACCTTTAACCACCAAGGCAATCCAGAAAACAGGCCATAGGCATGTTTTTGATTAAAGGAAAATACTGAATAGACACTACACTGTAGGAAGAAAAGAAATACAAATAGCTTAAAAAATCATGATAACCACATGTATGACATTAGAAAAGTAAATACTGTGGAGTAAAGTATCTCCATTATAATAAGGTATAGTGAGGGGATAGATGGAAGCTACTGAATTCCCTTCTATCTATGACTTAGTCTCTAAAGCCCATTTCTCTCTTAGATACAAAGTTATTTTTAAAAAACACACTTTTAGGTTAATGTAGGAATTTACATACTTACAAAATTCCAGAGGGGAGGAAAACATGACATTTAGTTAAATTCAACATAAGCCAAGAAAGAAGCCATCACTACCTCTTACATGTGTAAAAGGAGCTTCTGTACCTAACACATGCAGAATGCTAATTTTCTTCCAGAGTGTGAAAGCCACACAGCCCAAAGCTGACCTGATATTACCTACTTTAAAGCTTTTTAGTCAGTACTACCAGCGAATTATTAAATTTAGAAATGTGTTTATTTTTTGATATAAATTTTAAGGTCTAATTTTTCTTTATCTCAATTCTTTAAACATAACCCAATCTTAATTTTACAGAATCTGATAACCAAAAAGCAAGTGCTTTTTATTAGTTATACAATGACATACTGTCTGGATCAAATGGAAGATATTTCAAAAATATATGTTACATGTATCAAAAACCTATAAATTTTGCATATCTGTTATCCTAGCATTTCTACTTCTAAGAAATTATTTTAAGAAAAGTCATGAATGTACATAAGATTCAGTAAAGTGTTGTTTATAACTGAAAAGATATGTATAGTCAAAATATCCTTTAGAGGATTAAATAAATTATGATTCAGCAATATGACAGAATAGAAAAATAAAAATAGAAGAGAATGAGAATGACCTTGAGAAGGTGTTCACGATACTGTCAGTGAAAAAGGTTATGAAACAGTATACAAGCAAATGCAAGCCTATTTTATAAAAATACTTATTTAGCAAAATAAAGACAAATGATATTTACCAAAATATTAACACTGGTCATTTCAGCACAGTAGGACGATGATTATTTTGTTCACGCAGGGGTGACGGCTCGGCGCACGCGGTAGGGCCGGGATTATTTTGTTTAACCACCTCCTACCCCCTTTTTTATTTGAATTCTCTGTGATGAAGATGATTTTTTAAATGTGAAGGGTAGTAAGGGAGTTATTAACCTTAGATCAGTCCAAATATGCCCCAAAGGCGCCTTCTGCAAAGTAAGTATTTTTGTTCGGTTTACATCTGAGAAACTGCTTCTACCTTAAAATATGAGGGTCCTTCTGAGATCACATTCACTCAGACTCTCTCCAATTTGGGCAAACTACACTAAAGTTAATTATCACCTAAAAGAACAGATGAAAAATTACAAATCCTCACTTTAAAAAAAAAGGAACTAAGTATATACTACTAAATTATACAAAGTTGCATTATCTAAGTTTATTTATTGCAAAGATCAAGACAGCACACTGGAAGTTGGTGGCTTCTATTTCACACCATTCATAGCATTCACTCAATTCTCTTATTTCATTCACTCACCCGTGCAAAAAACTCAGTATACACACAATGATGTCTGATGCTTCTTGGTTCCCATAGTATAACAGGAAACTTGACATTTCAATTAAAAAGGTAAAATGAGGACATTTACCATCAGACTATAAAATTCCTCTTCTGGAAGAGGATACTATGGTATCTGAAGATCTGTTTTGGAAAAATCATATACAAAATGAAAGGGGCACCATTTCAAGAGCATTAGGACTACAGTAACTTATAATAAACAAACACATAATAAATCCAATCTTAACAAAAGCTCCAATAAGCTAAAACTATCTTGACAGGCACAACAAACAGTGTAAACACTGTTAATGGGCACCAAGTTTAATAGGGCAGACAATATTTGCTTCTGCATTCACACTTAATTTTTCAATTACATTTTTTTAAAAAAATGGTGCTGCTAAAGATATGAATGTTTTAAAAAATTAATTTTAATAAATATGGCAAATGCTAAAAATCTAGTTGGGTTATCATGCAGGATATTATATAACCAACCAAACTCAAATTTATAATAAAGGCAACTTGCATTCAAAATGAACTCTACCCTTATGTTTTATTAAAAGGGCAAACATCATGAATTAACCCAGCTGCTTACTTGAATTACAAAAGTAACATGATTCAATATGAAAATAAGAAACTGTCTACAAATCTCTGACAGTAATAAATTGCAATATACAATGCATACAGGAGTCATACAGAGCAACAAACTCTCGTACAAAAACAAAAATATTTTAATACCTTTAAAATCCAAATTTTTTTTTTAAAATCATTCATGAAAAAGATTCTCAAGTCAGAATTAACACCTCAATTAGTCAAGCATCAGGAAGCTACATTACAGCTATTTAATGTACAAAGAGACATCCTTCACCAGTCCTTTCCTTCAGATGTCTCTTCTCAGAATCGTACAGACTCTCTTGCTTCTCTACACGCCCCCTCCATCATTTCTTCAGATCATGAAAACTGAATTTGTTGAACACCGGAAATCTAAGATTAGAAAATTGAAGTGGATAAGAATTAAAATTAGTTTAAAAACATGCATATTATAAACACTCAATGGATAAAAACAATTCTAAAAAAAAAACTATATACAGTAAAAAAATAAGTCTACTCTCACCCCTAATCTCCATTCTCTCTACCCAAGAGAGCTACTTTAATTTCTTGTGTATCTTTCTAGAAATCTTCTATTCAAATAGAAATGTGTGTGGATATACTTTTAACCATTGAGAGAATACCAAACAGTTATATAACTTGAGAAAACAATATTTAACCTTTTCCTATTAGAGTAACAATAATAATGTGTTGAAATTAACTACCTGTGATCAAAATCAATGAACATAATCAATTTTTTAAATAATTTAAAATATACCTGTTGATATGATGTTGTGTAAACCATAACATTTTGTTGTTGACCATCTGCAGTTATTAAACCAGCTGGTAACTGATTAGCTAAAAATCAAACAAAAAAACAAGTGAGAAAAGATTTGCACCTACTTTCTTGGCCTCATCTGTAAAATTGTGTCAGTACTGTCTCATTAACAATTCTGCTGCTTACCAGTATAATCTCGGACCAAATCATCACCCTTCAAATTTTCCATTTTACAAAAAGCTCCCTAAAAAGCCCCTTTCTTCTACGACATTTTTTTATTTTCTGAGTCTTAATTTCTCTAAAGTATACTTTAGCTACTTACCCCTGTGTACAGATCTGCAGAAATGAGTTTCTTATTCATGGGCAGACCTACACCATGAGGGTTGGCTGGAAGCAACACTTACATAACTAAGTAGCACATATTTTACATATGAGAAACACAAACTATATAAAGTTTAGATGAGAAATATAATCACCTTTTATTTCACCATATAATATGATACTCAATTAAAAAAAATAAACCAGTTCCAATTTATTTAAATCATAAGATTTTATATTGCAAACTACAATTCTCAACATTCCTATCTCATGTGAATCTTAAACCAAAGCTAGGGGCTATGGAAGTTGGTCAGAACTATTAGTGAAAGATTATGTCTCCAGAATTTAAATTTACACTTATCCCTCAATGACTTCAAATATACAGGCATGAAGTAAGAACTATACAAGGAAGTGTTTTGTTAAAATTCTCAGAGCCGCCTGACCAGGCAGTGGCACAGTGAATAAAGCATCGGCCTGGGACACTGAGAACCCAGTTTTAAAACCCCAAGGTCGTAGGCTTGAGCACTGGCTCATCAGCTTGAGCACAGGGTCACTGGCTTGAGCATGGGATCAAAGACATGACCCCATGGTCGCTAGCTTGAGCACGGGGTCATTGACTTGGCTAGAGCCCCCCAACCTCCCCTGGTCAAGGCACATGTGAGAAAGCAATCAATGAACAACTAAGATGCCACAACTATGAGTTGATGCTTCTCATTTCTCTCCCTTCCTGTCTGTCTGTCCCCATCTGTCCATCCCCCACACCTCCTTTCTCTCTCAAAACAAAAACAAAACAAAAAAAATACTCAATGCTGATATTCCTAAGGTACCACTACAGATAAGAAAGTTAGTTGCATAAATGTATCACAACACTGCTTACTAAATGCCTCCTCTGTTAGCTCTTCACTTAGTCCATCTGTAGCTGTGACTGTTCCACCAATTCCTTTCTCGCCTTTCATTGCCTGGGAAAGGAAAACCAGAAACATAATCACTGCTATTCTATAGGAACTGTTTTTTCTAAATGAGAATACTTATATCCTAAAACTACACAGTGTTTTATTTTTACAAACACTACAGAGTATTTATTAACACTTCTGGTTAATTACATATGAAGGTCCCCTTCAAAATGCTAACTTGTTATATTAGTACTACTCATCACAAGACAGTCTTAATAATGAATTAGAAAATTTAAAATACTTTTGGGTAAAATTAAAGAAACTATTCTAACTCCACACTACATCAAAAGGAAAATCGAACTCAACTTACAAATGAAATAGTCTGTAAAATACTAGAAATATTCAGCTTCTGCATCTACTACAATGATCCAGGTCATCAATTATATATACTGCTCTCAGCCAAGTGGGCAGTACTGTAACAACATGGCTGGAGTTCAAGTCATCAATTATATATACTGCTCTCAGCCAAGTGGGCAGTACTGTAACAACATGGCTGGAGTTCAAAGTTTTTCTTTTCTTTTCTTTTTTAAACAATAAACGCCTTCATTACATGAGCTAAAATAGGAGGGAGGAGGATTTATTTACCTTTCCAGTCCTGATTTTCCTCAGACAGACAGCTTAAAATTTCTAAATCAAAATTATAATTTAGACCAAAGATCTCTAAGTTTCCAACTACTTTTAAGGTTCTATGATGCTGAAGATTTGAAAAAATACTGTGAAGAATTTACATATTCTCTTCCTACTTTAATCATTCCATGCAGGTATCTTACCCAAGTTGCAGTGTGGAAATAAACACACTGATCTTAACTCACTTTCAGAAAATTCATAGGCAAAGATAAACCACGTAGGAAGTGTAGAAGAATTCACTCAGTAATAAGAAAGGATTATAATTATAATTCCCTCTTTTTCTTATCTAAAAGGCCCAAGCTTTGAGACCGCTACCTCTTTCAAATTAGTAACAATAACAGCATGCACTAGCATTACTGAGCACTCGTTATACATAGTCTATGCCAAGGTAAGTGCAGTGCAGATTGTTCTACTTAGTCCTCTCAATAATGCTGGGAGGCAGGTACTATTATTAGCCTCACTTTACAGACCAGGAAACCAAGGCCTTAAGCACTTAAATAACCTGCCCAAGGTCACAGAGCTTACATGTGCTAGAGCTAGGATTCACCCTCCAGAGTCCTCGTTCTTAATCTACATAACTATGTTGTCATTAAAGGAAAAAGACAGGACTTACTATTTAAGTACAGTAACATAAGTGATTATACATGTCTGAAAAATGTTATGTAATTTGCTATAAAATGAATTTTTAAACAAATAATATTTTTAAAATTAGTGAATCGTGTATCTTATTTTCTTAAAAACATAATGGAAGACATTTTACGTACCTCTCTGAATTTCTGAAGGTATAATTTTAGAGGTTCTACATAACTGTCGAAGCCTAAAGTAGACATGGCGAAGAGAATATCTTCTCCATTGATTGTCTTCCGTTTCTCTTGATGGCATCTTTCACTTGCTTCAGACGTTATAAAGCTGATGAACTCACTCACACACTCTTGAACACATTCTTTGGCATCTTTTGCAATCTGAAGAGAGAAATCATCAGTCAATTTGCAGGAAATATAATCATCATCTTCCTAACAACCTGTAAAAATAAAAGGCTATTCAAAAGAATATAAACTTCAGTTTATGACTGTGACCCTTCAATTTTTGAAACATATGCTAATAACGTTAACATAATTATGCTACTAAAATTCCAACCCTCAGAGTAAGAATTAAAAACTCAAATACAAGTGAAAGAAGCTTTGACAACTATTGAGAGAAAAGATATAATTTAGGTATAAAAGCAACCACTGGATGTCCCCACCACCCCATGATGAAAACTTACTAATCAAATATCCTCCAAAAACCAATCAGGTCATGTATGCAATATACTGTGTGCTATAGACTCAGGTACAACTTCTCTGCTCTACCGTTCCATAAATAAGGACACCAGAATTAAAAACAAACAAAAACCCACTTAATCCACATAAGATTTACAAGGGAGTGAAATAATGACATCTGGTGACATATTTTCAACTGAAGATATGAAGTGTCAGGGATAGATTTTGAGTTTACTAAAAAACCTATCTAAAGAAGCACACACCAGCCTGACCTGTGGTGGCGCAGTGGATAAAGCGTCAACCTGGAAATGCTGAGGTAGCCGGTTCGAAACCCTGGGCTTGCCTGGTCAAGGCACATATGGGAGTTGATGCTTCCAGCTCCTCCCCCGTCTCTCTCTCTCCTCTCTCTCTGTCTCTCTCTCTCTCTCCCCCCTTCTCTCTCCTCTCTAAAATGAATAATAAAAAATAAATAAATAAAAATTTTAAAAAAGCACACACCTGCCACCTCATAAATACAATTCTTCTCTTAAGAGCCTGGGGTTTGTAAGTAAAACTAATGGACTAAATTATACAATTCCAAAGCCACTTCTAACAGGAATGACACTCAAAATCCTTGCTGAAACATACTGTCTTTTCATCTCCATGCCTATATTACACCCTAAACAAAAAAAGAGTTGAATAAATGCAGCCAAGCAAGATAATATAATGCAAGCTGTATATATAAATTTAGATTGTCTAGTAGTCATGTAAGAAGAAATAGGTAAATTACCATATTTTTCGCTCATAAGACGCATTTTCCCCCAAAAAAGTGGAGGGGGAAATGCCCGTGCGTCTTATGGAGTGAAAAATACGGTATTTTATTAAATATTTTAACACACCACTTGGTTCAGAATTTTTTTTTTCTTATTTTCCTCCTTAAAACCCTAGGTGCATCTTATGGAGCAAAAAACACGGTTATTTTAATTATGTTCTATTTAACCCAATAAACCCAAACTATTATTTATACACAGGATCAATTTTAAAACTGAGATATTTTCTTTTTTCATACAAGTTTTTAAAATCTGGCGTATGTATGACATTTACAAGAACATCTCAACTCGCTCAATAACATGTCAAGTACTCAAACCATATGTGGCTGGGGCTATGGTACTGGGCAGCGCAGGCCTAGCCTATTGTAGCAATAATCAGCAGTTGTGCTTTCTTCCCCTTAAAACATAAAGAGGACCTTTCACACTGGAACTTCGAGGCTGAGTGATATAGTTTAATAATATAATTATTTATAAGCTTTGTTACTTTCATATATACTTTATAAGCTACAATAAAACAATAGGAAAGTTTATTATGAAACATTAAATATAAAATGTGAATTTCATTTAAGACAAAGTGATGAGTACAGTAACAATGAGCTTTTAAAGTTGTTCTGGCCTGACCTGTGGTGGCACAGTGGTTGAAGCGTCAACCTGGAATGCTGAGGTCGAAACCCCTGGCTTGCCTGGTCAAGGCACATATGGGAGTGCTTCCTGCTCCTCCCCCTTCTCTATCTCCCTTCCCCCCCTCTGTCCCCATCCTCCCTCTTTAAAATGTATTAATAAAGAAAAATTTAAAGTTGTTCTAACAAAACTACCTAAAAATATACCAAGGCTCAGCCAGGCTGGTTGGCTAAGCGGTAGAGCTTTGGACTGGCGTGTTGATGTCCCAGGTTTTATTCCTGGCCAGGGCACACAGGAGAAGCGACCATCTGCTTCTCTATCCCACCTGCACCCCCTTTCTCTCTCTTCTCCTCCTGCAGGCATGGCTCAGTTTGAGCAAGTTGGCCTCAGGCACTGAGGATGGCTGGTGGCCTCGCCTTAGGGGCTAAAACAGCTTATTGCCAAGTAACAGCCCCAGGGGGTAAAGCAATTGGCCAGCAGGCATCTTGCTGGGTGGATCCTGGCCAGGGTGCATGCATGCAGGAGTCTGTCTCTGCCTCCCAGCCTCTCACTTAATAAAATCAATCAATCAATCAATCAATCAATCAATGTTAATAGCTATAATTTTATAAATACTGAAGTTGTTTACAAATAAAATTTTTTTAATCTTATCCATATCAGTCCAATATGACCCAATTTTGCTGCAATGTTATAGAAGTTAGAACATAGGTCCAAACCTGATAGTTCTAACAATGCACCTATTTTTAAAGATTTTTTTTATTTCATCTGCTTCCAATAGGTGGGGGGGGGCACGTTTTGGGGACATGACAACTAAAAATGGAACACTGTTCTGTAACAACTAGAATTGAAATATCTTGATTTGATGAAAGACTGAAATTAACAGCTAACTGTAGTCATGAACTATGTATTCATGTAGTTTTACATTCCCACCCCCCACTACCCCCAAAAATCTAGTTAGGTTTCTCCTTTGCATTACCTTCCCTGTTTGAGGTATGGCATTTTTCATTATCCGTGCCACATTTGCAATTGGAAGATATATATCTTGTTCTCTGAAACTTTCTTTTGAACCATTTGTGTCTTCGTGATCATTCATGCTGTCCTCAGTATCTAAAGAAATAAAAACAGTTTAGGTTTAAAGCTTCTCATAAGTTTTACTTTAAGCCCTGGCCGGTTGGCTCAGTGGTAGAGCGTCGGCCTGACATGCAGAAGTCCTGGGTTCGATTCCTGGCCAGGGCACACAGGAGAAGCGCCCATCTGCTTCTCCACCCCTCCCCCTCTCCTTCCTCTCTGTCTCTCTCTTCCCCTCCCGCAGCGAGGCTCCATTGGAGCAAAGATGGCCCGGGCGCTGGGGATGGCTCCTTAGCTTCTGCCCCAGGCGCTAGAGTGGCTCTGGTCGCAACAGAGCAACGCCCCGGAGGGGCAGAGCATTGCCCCCTGGTGGGCAGAGTGTCGCCTCCTGGTGGGCATGCCGAGTGGATCCTGGTTGGCGCATGTGGGAGTCTGTCTGACTGTCTCTCCCCGTTTCCAGCTTCAGAAAAATACAAAAAAAAAAAAAAAAGTTTTACTTTAAGATAGAGAAGAAAGACTATCTATATCAATCTCGGATGAGAACTAGTCTGGTTCATTTCCTCATCCTGTATAGGGATTAGGATAGTAGTTTCAGGGCCAGAACTAAACCTACTAATTTCAAACCCACACTTTTGTCCTCAACTCTGCCTACTCAAATCCTACCTACTCATTCTCCAGAAAGCTCAATAAAATCACAACTTTCAGAAGTAATCCTTCCTTTCACAAAATATCACAAGTGCCTCTCTGTATCTTTTCTGACACATTTTATAATTGTTTTTATTTCTGATTCCCTCCATTGGATTTGTTTCTGCTAGACACCAGGGATCAGCTTTGTGTCCTTCCCAGGACTCGGCAGCACCTCCAGAGAAAGTGTTCATAAATAAATCACATGACTCAGCTATAAAACATCCAGACCTTGACCTATGATGATGGCTCCTTGAATACAACTAGATTTAGAGCTTGTATGTTTATCCAAAGCCAAACTATATAGAAAGGAAAACTGGATTTGAATATTACTGACCCAATTGGATTATTTTTAATATGGTAAGGTTTTTTGGCGTTTTTTTTTTGTTTTTTAATATGGTAAGTTTTTAAACAAAGCACTAGCAATGATGAATTTTCAGACACTGGCTGGGTAGCCCAGCTGGTTCGAGTGTCATCCTGATGTGCCAAGGTTGCAGGTTCGATCCCAGTCAGGGCACATAAAGAATCAACCAATGAATGAATAAACAAGTGGTATGACAAATTGATATTTCTCTCTCTCTCTCTCTCCCCCCCCTTCTTCTTAAATCAATAAATAAAAAGTGAATTTTCAAATTATGTAGATTTAGATATAACTGAAGCTTTCACGGTCCCTTTTATGATTAAATGTATTATCTGGTAAGTAAACTTCCCACTTTGTATAAATTGAATAGGAAGGCACTTAAGCTGATTCAATATACATTTTTATGTGTTTATTTTTTGTGACAGACAGAGAAAGGGACAGATAGGGACAGACAGTAAGGAAGGGAGATGAGAAGAATCAATTCTTCATTGCGGCACCTTAGTTGTTCACTGACTGCCTTCTCATATATGCCTGGGGGGGAAGGCTGCAGCAGACTGAGTGACCCCTTGCTCAAGCCAGCAACCTTAGGTTCAAGCTGGTGACCTCAGGGTTTCGAACCTGGGTCCTCTGCGTCCCAGTGGGATGCTCTATCCACTGCACCACCGCCTGGTCAGCTTATGTGTTTAAAATGATGTTATCAAAATTAACCTGTTTGCATATGTTTCAGGATGAAGTAACTAATTGCCCGTTAAAATATATATCAGCATTTTTGCCTGACCAGGCAGTGGCACAGGGGATAGAGCGTTGGACTGGGATGCAGAGGACCCAGGTTCAAAACCCCAAGGTCACTGGCTTGAGCATGGGGTCACTCACTCTGCTGTAGCTCCCGCCCCCCCATTAAGGCACATATGAGAAAGCAATCAATGAACAACTAAGGTGCCACAACAAAGAATTGATGCTTCTCATCTCTCTCTCTCCCTTCCTGTTCATCCCTATCTGTCTCTTTTTCTCTGTCAAAAAATAAAATAGAAAATATATCAGCATTTTTAATCTTACACATCAGATGCCACAAAACTAAATTATTTCTGATAGGCCGATACAATATTGCTATTCTAATTCCTGAATAGTTCTAACTTAATATTAAATAAAAAACAAAAATAAATCTGTTCATAAGTACTAGAAATAATAGGTAGCAACTCACCCTCTAAGGAACTATTTTATTTACTGTATCACCTGAGAAAGAATTTTCCATATTTAATTCTCAAATAGACAATCAGTAACAAAATTTTAAGAAACTTTAAAAAGGCATTCGTACTTCACAGAATTCTTTTCTAGGCCCTGGCCGGTTGGCTCAGTGGTAGAGCATCAGCCTGGCGTGCAGGAGTCCTGGGTTTGATTCCTGGCCAGGGCACATAGGAGAAGCACCCATCTGCTTCTCCACCCCTCCCCCTCTCCTTCCTCTCTGTCTCTCTCCCCTCCTGCAAGCCAAGGCTCCATTGGAGCAAAGTTTGCCCTGGCACTGAGGATGGCTCTGTGGCCTCTGCCTCAGGCACTAGAATGGCTCTGGTTGCAACAGAGCAACGCCCCAGATGGGCAGAGCATCGCCCCCTGGTGGGCATGCCGGGTGGATCCCGGTCGAGCGCATGCGGGAGTTGGTCAGACTGCCTCCCCGTTTCCAACTCCAGAAAAATACAAAAAAAAAAAAAAAAAGAATTCTTTTCTAGAACTCATCATTCTTTAAAGACTATTTCTAATTAAGATGGCATGGCATGCCTTTTTAGACTTTCACTGAATTGTAATGCAAAATTGCTAGTTTTCCTATAAAGACAAACTAACCTAGAATATCATATTAATAAAATTTCCACTTCCTCATTTGTTTCCATTTGAGAATTTG
This sequence comes from Saccopteryx bilineata, assembly GCF_036850765.1. Lineage (NCBI taxonomy): Eukaryota > Metazoa > Chordata > Mammalia > Chiroptera > Emballonuridae > Saccopteryx > Saccopteryx bilineata. Next base: position 105,504,752 of record NC_089490.1, read on the forward strand.
TCTCCAGTTGTGGCTTTCTTACCATCATGAGGCTGTATGACATAATGACTTCCTCCAATATAGTCGGCAGAAATCCCTAGTTGAGAAGCATCTGTTGTAGAACTGTCACCATCCATCTATGAGGGGAAAATAAAGTTTTTCAATATTCTCCAATAAAACTTGTCAAAAAATAATAGATTCTGTGCTCATGAAATATCATAGGATGGGTCACTTACATTTTTCATAGCTTAAGCTTACTAAAAGAAAAACATTTGTATTTCCTGATTTGAAAACCTTTTGATAATTTGCCAACTATCCAAGAGCCCCCTGTCTGTCCTCCATAAACAATAAGCCTAAGACCAACAGGGAAACAAAATAAGGAAATGAATCTAAAGCACACACCTCCTTCTTTTCAATTGTATAATCCTCATATATAGTGTAGGCAGGATGATTTACAACCTAACTTATCCCTCGATCAATAAGCAAAACCAAAATTAGTAGTCTCCTGAAAGTCACTTTCAGGTCTCCTGCTAAAGCCTGACATTCCTAGGCAAACCCTTGTGTTCCTGCTGCAAACTTTGTGGTCTCACAGAAGTTCCACAATAGACAATGTCTTGGTTCAAATTGTTTTGGGTGAGAAGCATATGGATTCCTCGCACAATCGGTACCCACATAACCAACGTACACCCATATTTTGAATAAGCCCATCAACCTCCAATTCTAGCCAAAGGTCAGTTTTCCCTTTTCTCCACCCTCAAACTGTTGATATAAAAAAGAAAAGGAGGGGTTAAAGAAATTGGAGATCTGCATATACAAATAGGAAAATTATAACCACAGACAAGAGTGAGAATTAAAATGACTAATTAAAAAAACGCCCACTTAATTAACTTTGCTCAAGCTAAAAGACTTCTAAAAGGGAAAAACTGAGGGTAGGGGACCAGAACCATTAGTTTTAAACTGGCTGCATTCCATTTCACCAACATGGTAAATCCTGGAAGTTTTTCTGCTTTGCATATACTAAAAAAGAAAAAGAGATTGGCTAGTTGTGGGTAGAAAAAAAATTAATGCATTATATGAGTAAACAGTGTAGCAAAATTTAAGTGTAATTTAAACAAGCTTTCAGGCCAAATCAAGAGACACTTGATCCTAAACGTGCATCAAGGCCCAGGAACCAGCACAAACTTAATGGTATTCATTGTAGTACTTGAGTCCTTGTTTAACACCTGTCTTCTTTTCCATCTCTGCTGGATTTTTATCTAATATTAAAATACCAGGCTCGTTTCCAAACCTTCAATAACATGGCATTTCTTTGATGCATCTGTTGGCTGTGGTATCTAATTTAACTATAGCTACAAACACACTTCCATAATTTATATCATTGTTCTAAGGGGGTAGATAACAGAAATCACCTACCTTTAATAACTTGTGAAAGTATAGGGTGCCTATTTACTGATACTTCTTAGTGGCTTTTAAGAGGTGATAAACAGTCAGTGAGCTCTGACTCTCATGCCTACTGATCCCTGACAATAAGCATCCCTACTGGTTAAATGTATTTCTACATAAAGCGAAAATCGCCTTCCCCATCGTAAACAGCTAACTTAATGAACGTGAAACATACCCGAATATGAAATGTTATATTGATCCTAAAATGCAAACAAGATAGTAAGAGAGTAGTCTTTAACAGATAGATATGATGATGGATTTATTAGCCATAAATAAGAGCTCAATTAGAATAGCTGTGAATTGACTAGTTTTTACAATGCCCTAGGGGACATCAAGGTGCGAAGACAGGACCAGTGGTTAAGAACACACAACTGAAAACAAATATTTTTTAAGGGCAGAGAGGAAAAAAACACTAACAAATTATTTCCAAAATGAATATCCACAGGATACCAAGTCTTTTTTAATTAGCTGACAAGCAGGATACTGTTTAAATAACCAGGATCTGGGAGATTAATTTATAAACATAACATAAAACTATTAAAAGGCAAAATGTTTAAATCACATCATCTTGTCAAGCACTGGAATCAGCAGCAAGATCATCATTTGGATTAACAGAATTAACCTCTAAACTTCAGTCTTCTAAAAAACACTTCTGAAAGTACTATTTCAGAGCTGTCAGAATTAAACAGAGAACAGAAACCTGCTAAGGCCAGTGTCTGGCACTTGGAGTACTCAGAAGACATCAGATATCCATCATCGTCCCTGCTCTGAAGATAAGCCACACCATCTCTGTTTCAGCTGTAAGTTTTCAGTTCTGCAAGTTTTAGTTAGTTTTCTTGTCATTTCATCACACTTTGTCTTCCTCTTCTCTTTCTACCATAAAATTTGTGCCCTATACTTTAAAGCCAGTGTTTACCCATCCATCCTCCTGAAATCTTTTGAGTTTACTCCATTCTGCAAGCCAAAAATTAAGTTTTCCTGTCTCTGAATCCTCAAGACACTTAGTATCTTCCATTTAACAAATTTGCCTCATCTTGGATGCTTACAATATGCTATCCATATAATGAGAGGGGAAACTTGCTACATATGTTCCATAGGTTTTTTCTAGGTCTAAAGCAGCCTATAAAAATTTACAAAATAGGTTATAGATTGTAAGTAAGCCAGTCAACAAATATTTACCAAGTAAACACTTATTTAACAGGTCCATGCTATGTACTAGTAACAAGAGTTGACAACACAGAAAAGTCTCTGTCCTCATCTTGTAGTGATGACAAATGCTATGTAAACTGGGGGCACGAGAAAGAGATGGGAAGTACTTCCAAGGAACAGGTTCTGGAATCAGATCATGTGGTTTGAGTTCCCTACTTACTGGTCATGAGATCCTGAGAAGTAGGATGAGAACAGGATTTACTATGGAAAGACAACCTTGTACAGGGGTACTCAGTAAATGTTATATATAGCTATTAGATACAAAAAATTGTTAGTGCTAAGGAAAACAAAGATGTTTTGTTGTATGCTTTGGTAGTTTATTCCGAAAGGGACCTCACTAGTCTGAGAAGTCAAGGAAGAGTGTCTTAGGAAATAATATTTCAACGGAGACTTGAAGATAAAAAATCAGGCACAAAAGATGGGAAAAGAATGTTCCAGACAAAGGAAATAGGGAGCCTGACCAGGCGATGGCGCAGCGGATAGAGCATCGGACTGGGATGCAGAGGACCCAGATTCGAGACACCGAGGTCGCCAGCTTGAGGGTGGGCTCATCTGGTTTGAACAAAAGCTCACCCGCTTGGACCCAAGGTTGCTGGCTCGAGCAAGGGGTTACTCAGTCTGCTGAAGGCCCATGGTCAAGGCACATATAAGAAAGCAATCAATGAACAACTAAGGTCTCGCAACAAAAAACTGATGATTGATTCTTCTCATCTCTCTCCGTTTCTGCTTGTCTGTCCCTATCTATCCCTCTCTCTCTGTCCCTGTAAAAAAAAAAAAAAAAAAGGAGTAGGGAAATATAGTCCTTGTGGATTAGAATGAGTTACGGTAAGTAGGGGCAGTGCCTGTGAACAAAAACAAATGCAAAAAGAATTTTAGCAAAGGGCAAATCAGATTTCTTTCCTAAAAGATCACTCTGGCTACAGTCCAGTGGAAAACTGAACTAAGGGGAGCAAGACTGGGGCAGACCAGAAAGACCACAGCGCTGTAGTCAAGGCGCAGTTTCGGGCAAGGAGGTCACTCCAGTGTCTGGAGATGGAGAGATGGAGAGAACAGAGGCTGCAGAGATTTTAGTAGTAGGTGAAATCAACACACTTGGTAACTGATTGAATTAAGTGCTGGAGGAAGAACCAAGGATAATGCTGGGATTCCTGAAACTGGGTAGACAAATGGCCACCACTGCATAAAATAGGAAAGGAAGGGTTGAATGTTGGGCCCTGCAAAGAGCCTGGCTGAATGTGGTGACCGTGAATGCATAGTGGTATTAGTATGTCTACTTGTTACACAGGCCTAGTGTAAGGACAGAGAAGCTAAAGTACTGGATTTCATGCAGACAACAAAGAGGGAAGAGCATGTAGGAATGTGACAAGAGAACAGGTAGAACGATGAATCGTTAGATTCCAGGGAACTGGTAAATATGGACAGAGTAATTAAATCCCATTAAATTAATTTAGTGACTATTCTAATTATTTAGCTGAAAATAGGGTTCTCTAAAATATGTAAAATTAATGGTCAGCTGGCTAAGCTAATAAATTTTTATTCTCTAATTTTTTCATGTAGTAGTATATAAACTATACTAATAATTTGTTGTACAAATGCAGTAGATAACGCTCTCTTTAATAAGTTTAACATTTACTGAACCCTTTCTAAATATCTTACGCAATGTTCACAACCCTGTGAAGGAGGTGAGAAAAAAATGGAGATGACAGGAGGCTGTCTTGCCAAAGCCAGAGTCTCAGATGCCACGTTTTTATAGTATTTGTTCCTGCTAGTTTTTCCTATAGTCCTTATGCCTAAATCTTTAATTTGTCCCTCCTAAATGCTAAGTCTCCTGATGGTATATAAAACATTTAAAGTTGCTTCTCAAACAAGGACAATATTGTAACATGGTAAGAAATGCACCAGGTTTCAGATTCACCTTACAGGAGGCAGTGATGGAACACTGCTTAGAACACACTGCCTGGGCTTGACACCGGACTCCCCGCTTACTAGCTGTATGTCTTTCTGCACCATCATCTTTGTACTTTGACTTCCCCTTTTTCAAAATGGGGTTGCTATGATAAAAAGTACTTAGCAAAGAGTACATAGTAAGAACTAGACAAATGAAACATTGTGTGATTACTGTCCCTTCAAATACAGTTCTCATCATTCCTTCCAGGTATAAAAAGTGGATCTCCCACTTAACCTCACTATTTTATTTTCAATTCCATCTTACGGGCTTATTAAAATCTTAGTGCTAGAATGGGCCTTATTTAGGGATCACCGGGTACAGTTCTTTTATTTTAGCAGTGAGGCAATCATAGCTCAAGGAAGTTGTGACATACCTGACGTCAACAGATAGAGTAGCAGATCCAGAACTACATTTCCGAGCAGGTCAAGTGGTATCTCTCCACTAGGTCATCCTGGGAAATCCCCACAGACCATGCAGTTCTCCTCTCCATCTAAACATCAGTTATGTATCTTCAGACTAGTTTTTAGTGATACCCTCCACCTATCCAAATACCATTCATCCTTCAAGGCTCATTAGAAGGCTTACAGGCTCCTTCCATGACTTTTCCAATTTCGCAGGCCTACCACACCTCTGTTCTTTACACTTATTCTATCCTTAGAACCAGTATTTTCCATCCTGCACATAACTGTCCTTGAGGTACTCAGTTTGATTAAGCCCAACCAGATAGCGTCTCAAAAACTGGTACAAGCTTTTTACCCCGTAGCTTTGACAGGGGCCCGCAGGAAATACTATATGCCAAGTCACTAAAAAGGAGAAAGCATCAGGAATAAGTATAGGTACTTACTATCTGTCTAGATTTGAAAGGCATTCATCCTATCAGGAATCTCCAATAAAAAATCAGTTATAATTTCGTTTCCAGCTAATTACTATGCAAATTACACTGAAAACCAAAACATACTCACCGTCATGAAATACTGTCAGAACCGTGTTGTCAGTGGCCTTCCAGAACACCTGTCTAAATTGGTGTCTAATCTTTGCCCAAATTCAACCTAGAAGGTAAACATGTCTTAGTAGAACTGTAAAGCCTACAGGTTTTCTTCTTTGTTAAATTTTAAAAGGTATGTGTAATTTTACCTACTATTCTTATTCAATGGAGTGCATGGTATAAAACTGTGCAAAAAGCAGGCACCCAATAAATGTTTGTTAAATTGGAAGATTTCTTTTGGAGAACTCATATTTAAAATAAGTTGATTCCATGGGGAGGCGGGAGTACACCAACCACCAACTGCTTTTCCAACATAATCCTGAATTTAGTCATGCTCATCATAAATATTCATCACAAGACACCAAATTATATAATATGCAAGAGACCAAAAATTACACATCTAAACTACTGAAAATATTAACACCCAAGACACAATATCAACCTAATTTGGGGAGTGGTTTTTTGAATGAGATACAGGGGACCAAAAGCTCAAAAGGGGAGAAAAATTTATCTTAGAATATAATGCTTTTAAATATCTCAGATTATACTGGAAAGAAGATACACGCTGCCCAGAGAAGATACTGTACATAGAACACCACCACAATCAGTCAAGACTTCTATTTATAATTTTAAAGCACCATCATTCTGGACTAAAATTGCATCTGAACAGCTCTTCATTCTCACTGTAAATAGCTAAAAAAATTGGTTTTCCCATTTTTTCAAATGAAACAATTAAAGAAGGAGTGTCAAAACAAAAACATCCTTTCAATGTTAATTTTAAGGGGAAAAAATACTCATATATTCCAGGGCTAAATCTAGTAAACAGAAAAAACTAGAGCCACTGAATTGAATTTTTTAAAAGCCCATTACAAGGGTAGAGGCAGCAAAGACAGGCTGACATTACCTGCTATAATCGTTAAAGTAATTCTTAATTTCTTTTCAAATATTGTGCTCTTTCTAATCCTCAAATTATTCAGAAAATTCCTTCCTTGTAGCTATGTGGTTGGTTTTTTTTTAAGGGTGTCTTTGAAAAAAAAATCCTCACAACACTTAAAATATAAAAGCCACATATATTTGTATATTCTGCTTGGTGGGGGAGGGGCATTTACACCTCGCCGCAAGCACTCACCCCAACCGTTGAGTATTTATTTAGTCAGTATATTAAAAAACACCATCACCTCATATGGTATGTGTTTTTTTAAGACAGGTTATGATATATGTAAAAGCTCAAGGGAATGCATACATCTGTTTAATGTTTGAAGAAATGCAAATCTGCATCCAAGAAAAGCAGCAGACCCTTGCTCCACCCTCCCTTCTTCTGCATCAACAACCGGAGTTTTGCAGCAATAATAGTTCTTTAAATTAAGCTACTAGAGCAGCGTGGAAAAAGAGTAACTGAAGTGCCTTTTAAGGAATTCTGATTAAACTTTCAATACTTTACAAATTAAACCCCTATTTATTAATGCCACTTATGTTGACTGGTTTACCTCATCACTTTCTGATGCTGATTAGTTTGCATAGGGAGAGCCCAGACCACCCCAGTGATTCGTGCCACGACCCACGGAACTGTTAAGTCTAAAAGGATTAGTGGGATGCTGCCTTTTTTTTTTTTTTTTAAAGATCATATGCTACCTAAACTTGTTTAAATTATCTTGTTATAGTGCTTTGGAGGAGATTAGAACTTGTGGGTGCTCCGTAATTCTTTGTTCTCGGAGACTACCGCTCCTAAGGCCCGACACATCCTCCTCGCCTCCCACCCAAGATTAAACCTTAGTCCAATCCGAAAGGCTTCCTTCCCACCTTCGGGGCAAGTCCAGGGACCGCAAGCCGCCAGATGGCTGCATTCTTTACGGGAAAACCAGACTGCGGGAAGACCAAATCCATTCCTTCCTCCCGGGGACCTCGCTTCCTCCCCACGAAGGTGCGCGGGCTGGCTCGGAACCCATCTGTCAGTCCCGCCCGTGCGGGGCGGCCGCCCTGGCGCGCGTCCCCCGACTCGCCCGGCCTGGCCCGGGGCCCGCGCCCAACGCCTGTCGCCCGTCCGCCGCGCGGTGCCCCGGGTGCTGGGGCGGACAAAGCGGCCGGGCCCCGCATGCCCCCGCGGGCAGAGGGGCGCTCCCCGGGGACCCCCGCACGGCTGCCAGGCCGAGGGGCAGGGTCGGGGTCCGAACCACGTCCCACCGCCCCCTGGCTGGCTCCCCGCACAAAAATGGAGCCGGCGGGGGAGCCACCGAGAGGGGGCCCGACGGTGCCCCTGCGCCCATTCTTCGGCCTCTGGCCCTGAGCTCGGCGGCGGCGAGCGGGAGGCGGCCTGGCCCGCGTCCCGCCGCTCCTCGGGCGGCGCACAAAGAGCCGCGCCGCGGCCCGGTGCCCGCTCCCCGGCCGGCCCGCAGCGGGAGCGGCCTCGCAGGCGCCAAACCGGCCCCGGCCCGGGCGGGAGCGCGGGCGGGAGGGAGACGAGTGCCCCCGGCCACAGCGGCGTTGGCTGCGGGGACGGCGCCGGGAGGAGACGGACATTTCATTCGAGCTAAAGTGGAGTCGGTTTAGGAGCGATCATTGGCCGAAGCGAGACACAAACCTCCAATGCAGCCCTGGTTGGCTCCCGTCTCCAATCGGCTGTTTGGTTGGACAGAAAATGGCTGCGAAGGAACCAGTCCCAGCGCGGAGCTCCTCTTCCAGCACTCGGCCTCCCCTCCCTCCGCCGCGGGCCGCTTCCCTTCGCGCGACACCCTCCCTCCGCGCCTCCCGCGCGCCCGCCCGCCGTGGCCCCGCCCCGGCCCTACCGCGTGCGCCGAGCCGCCACCCCTGCGTGAGCTAGCGGAGCGGGCTGCGCCCGGGGTGCGCGGTGAGCGGGCCAGCGCGCCGCGCTGGGGCTTCCAGGGGCCAAGATCCAGCGAGCTACTAAGGTCTGTGCGGGCTTTCTTCCCACGGTATTTCCCTGGGCCTCTGCCAGGTGTGATTTCTCAGGCCTCCCTCTCTTTTCAGCCCCCACCTCTCCCACGTGGAAATGTCTCACCCGCCTGAGTGTAGCTGGCCTGCGCCTCGATTTTTAAGAAGGGGAAACCAAGGGCAGAAGCTGCCAGCCAGGGCGACACCTGAGCCACTGGGTAGATTTGAACGACAGTTACCTCCTGGACCGCCTTCAGCACCTCGTGTTTTCCTTGTGTCCCTATTAACTTTGCCAAGTGCACTACGTTCCCTCAGACTTGGTTACTGAGCTTCAGTGTTGGCTTTTCAGATTTCAGCTAAAGATACAATCATACCTGGCCTGTGGTGGCCAGTGGGTAGAACGTTGACCTGGGACTGCTGAGGCTGCCTGGTGGAAACCCTGGGCTTGCCAGGTCAAGGCACATAGGACAAGCAAGCAATGAAGAACTAAAGTGAAGCAACTATGAGTTGATTCTTCTCGCTCCCGGTCCCTTCTCTCCTCTCTCTGTAAAAATCAGTAAATAAAATCTTAAATTAAAAAAAAATAATAACGATGCAATCCACTCCTCCAGGTTTAACAGATTGGTCAGTCTAGCTAGCCTTCACCCCAACTTAAAATATTGAATTTCCTGCCCTCCCAGCCCCCAATCCTCCCGACCACTCCCATGTAGTTGACTTGTGGCTTTTCCCAAACAGATGACATTTAAGATGCAAGAAAACATAGCTCACTCTCTCCTGAGTGTAGCCAAGTTCCCTTGCAGTCTTTCCCCGACTGCAGTCTGGGTCGGACTTCCCTGATCTTGACCATCACAGATGGGCGGCGAGCCAGGAGCCACTCACTGCATAGGGTGGCAGGATTTCTGCAAAGGGAGACGGAATCGCCTTCCTTTTACTTCCACTAAAGAAATGGCCCTGGCCTGTTAGCTCAGCAGTAGAGCCCAGCATGTGGAAGTCCTGGGTTCGATTCCCCGCCAGGGTACACAGGAGAAGAGCCCATCTGCTTCTCCACCCTTCCCCCTCTGCTTTCTCTCTGTTTCTCTCTTCCCCTCCCGCAGCCAAGGCTTCTTTGGAGCGAAGTTGGCCCCAGCACTGAGGATGGCTCCATGACCTCCGCCTCAGGCGCTAGAATGGCTCTGGTTGCAGCAGAGCAATGGCCCAGATGGGCCCAGTGGATTCCGATGGGGCGCCTGCAGGAGTCTGTCTGCCTACCCCCACCCGGCTTCTCACTTTGGGGAGGGGGGAAGTGGCATGGTGCCATATGCAAGTTTCCAGCTTTAATCATTTAGAAATATATAGGCATGCTTTATTTATAGAGCTCCTACTGTTTCATCGCATATTTTAACATTTCTGCAGCAAATAAAGAAGCAAAGACAAATGGAAGTCTCCAAATTATTCCAAGAGCAGTATGGAGCAATGCCACTGTGGAATCAGACAACCTGATTTGAATCTTAGCTCCTTTTGCAGGCTTGCAACCCTGGCCAAATTGCTTTAACCCTGAGTGATAGTTTGTTTATTCAACCTCCACAATGGGATAATACTAGCTACTTCTTACCCTTGTTTGGAATTAACATCAAGTAACTATACACAGAAAGCCTTAAATCTTTTGGCTCATCTCATATCTCTTATATGATATAAATTTTAATCTCCATCAAACTTTTAAAAACTGTTATTTGCTTTAAAAAAAATAAATTTGGCCTGCGTTTTACTCCCTTTATCTATGATTGTCCATAAAGTGGAGGTTTAGGAGCAAAATGACGTGCTCAAAGGTAGGAAATATAATAAAAAGGGAGTAGTGGAATCAAAAGTATGACTAATCTACACACTGGATGATGAACCAAAACATGTTAAGATGACTGTTTTCTCTGAGCTAATGTATTATTTCAGTATCCTTGATCTAATCTACATACTTAATTCAGATGCAAAAAAGTTATTCAGCACCTACTGTTTACCAGACACTGCTAGGAGCCCCAGGGCTACAAAGGTGAGTAAAGCACTCTCCTACCCCTGGGAGCTATTCATTCCAGGCGACTGGGGACCTAGTCTACACCCTCTCTTCAGTAGAATCCCAGATCCTCTTGCCTTGACAGCCTGTCCTTTTATACCTGTATTCAGGAAGCCCCCGATGTTTATAATTTTTCATGATCACATGGTGAAAGATGTGTGTATCACACTTTAGTCTTGGGAAAGACATTATAGCTAATCTAAACTTTGTATTAAAGTCAGAGGACAGGTGATTGTATGGTATATGGAACCCACAGCTGCCCCTGAGTTTGCACCACCGTTTATGATTCATAATTCAGCAAACAATGAAACAATCTCTGGCACATTGAAAACTTCCCAGTTGGATTTTACTTTATTATTTTGATGAGGCCTCATGGAATTCCCATGATGACAGTGATTGGACTCTTGCCCCTCACTTCTCAATCCTGTCTGTGGACTGAAGGTCTGAAGGGATCTGGCTTCTGTTTCCCTCCTCTCCCCAACCTCACCACCTTCTAGACACACTAGTCTTGGCTCTGCTAAACACACACACACACACACACACACACACACACACACACACGCGCCTCTTTCCTGAAGGTGTTAACTTGCTTCTTTTCATCTCTGAGGTCTCATTTCTTCAGAGTCTTCCTCTGACTTCCCCACCCAGTTACTCTTTACAATGTCATCCAGACATTTCATCCTATGTGAAGGCAAATACTATGTTCACTCCAATGCTTAGCTTAATTAGATTACCTTGTTTTTTTGTTGACATAAATGTATTCCAAGTGGTAATACTTCTCATTACCCCCACTACTACCACCATGGTTCAAGCCACATCCCTCACCTCCTATCCTGTCTTCCTGCTTATGTCCTGGGCTACAAAGCAACCAGAATAATCCTTCCAAGTTGAGCAAAGGAAGAAAACTGATTGTTCTTTGGCCATAGTACAAATAACTACAGATTCTATTTTAATTTATCAATGACAAACTCCCAAGCAATGACAGGCCCTTGCTTCAGAAAGTTAGCGAATCAGCACTCCAGTAATCCAGCTGATTCCTTAGCTAAAGGTCAACTCATCTCTAAACAGTCCAGTTTCTAAAAGTGCTAATCTCTGAACCCCATGCTTCCCAAAACATTGTGCAAGATCACAGATTTCTTTGTTCAGAGATACTGTCCTTTGCTTAGTAAAACATATATTTAACACTATTTGTTTCTTTAAGATTTAAATGGTGGCCTCTTTACTAGACAAAGCCCTATGGGATTTGGGATCTGTCTACTCTCTGCTCCCTATCTAACTTAATCTCTTCCTACTTTCTCCTTTGCTCACTCCATGCCTTGTCCCTACTTCTGGCAGGAAGACTCCTGCTTCACTGCCTTTCCATTGGCTGTTCCATCTGCCTATTACATTCTCCCCTCAGATATCCATATAGCTCACTTCACCTCCTTCCTTTTTTTTTTAGAGAGAGAGAGAGAAGCATCAATTTGTTCCACTTTAGTTGTGCCATTGATTGCTTCTCATATGTGCCCTGACAAGGGCTCAAGATGGCAATCTCAGGATTAAGGTAGCAATCCCAGGATTGAGCCCAAGACCTCGGGCTCCAGCCAGCGACCTCAGTGCTCCTGGATGGCACTCTGTCCACCAGACCACTGGCCAAGGCCTTCCATTGATTCCTTACAATGCTATCTGTATATTTAAATAAGCAGTTTCCTCTTCCAGATTTTGCAGGTTTGCTTTTGACCTTCACCAGTCAGCTGGTAGCATTATTGGGCAGGTGGGGCTTTCTGTTGGTGCCTCTGTTAGGGCAAAGCCACTGCATATTCTCTGAAGTTGGGGGTAGTACTGCTGGCTGGTTTCTGTGGTTGGGTGGAACAGCTCACTGGGCTCCTTGTTTGGGTGGAGCTTCTGGATATGTGCCATGGTCATGTTGGGCCACTAGCCCTACAATCACCTCTGGTCCAGTGAGGTTGCAGTCTCTTGGGCACAGTGGTGCTACTGGTTGGACACAGTAATTAGGCTGCTACAGGTTGGGCTCCATGTTTAGGTAGGGCCCTGAAGTTGGATGGGACTGCAGGCTGGGTTCCACTGCTGAGTATGGTTGTAGGCTGGGCTCTGAGGCTGAGTGCTGCTGTAGGCTGACCCTGTGGCTTGATGATATTGTGGGCTAGGCTCCAAGGCTTCCTGGGATTATTGTTAAAGCTCCCTGGTTATGTAGGACCTGGGGTTATGCTCAAAATTTGGGCAGGGCTGGGGCATGGCTCTCAAATGGGGCTATAGTATGGGCTTCTTGGCTATCTGGGTTCTCTGGACAGGCTTCCTGCCTGGGTAGGACTTGAGACTTTGCTCAGTAATTTGTTGTGGCTGTGAATTTGCTTCCCTAATTGACTGGGAATCCAAATGAGGCAGAACTGTCAACTGAGCTCTCTGGCCAGACAGGGCCACTGGCTTCACTCTGTAGACTGGCACTGCTGCCGGCTAGAGTCTTTGCTAAGGTTCCCAACAAACAGAAACATGATATGCCCTTTGAGGCCTGCTTACTGTAAGCCTTGAACCACATCCTTCTCCATCTCTACCTAATCCACAGTGGTCTCTATAAGGCAAGACCTGAATGGGCTTGTCAGGAAGCATCCTGCAACTTTGGGTGAGTTGGATGTCCACCTTGGGCTCTCTTTCCTACTGGAGAAACTGTTGGTCCTGGGGGACATTGTGGATACAGTGCTGTGTCAGCCTGGAGGAGGGTGATACAGTCAGAATATAGCCATTCCTCTTACCCTTCCAATGTAGTCCTCAGTCTCTATATGTCAGAGGGATGCTTCAGCCTCACCACTGGGTGCTGGGATTTTCACAATGGTGATTTGTCCATAGATCATTGATAGATGATTTTCTTGGGATGAAGACTGAAGTTGGAAAGGACCTGTGTCGCCATCCTGGTGACCTATTGCAGTTGTGAGCAGTCATCAGATGTGACATAAGTCAACTTTAGTGTGCACTCAGCTAGGGGTAGTTTGCTCCTTTCAGTCATAGTAACAGGGAGCTTGTACTTCTCATTGAGCACAGTTCAGAAACTAATTACTCCCTTATAACTGTCAGGGATAAAATAGTTTTTAAGTTTCAAGTTTGTGTAAAAGGAGTTTCTTGATTAGGAAGCATGGGTTTGTATAAAGCCTGCTGATCCTATAGGCAGTGGGATTGCTCAAGGAGTGTCTCTCTAACTGGTATCTTTAGTGTAAATAAAACTGGAATCACTCTTAAAAGATTCATGACATGTAGTGTCAAGGATGTTTGGGGTGAAAACTTATATTCTGGTCTCATATGGGCCTTGAAATGATATGGAGCAAATTCTTCAGGCAGCAGAAAAAAATTTGATGACATGAAGTAAGAGACAACTAACTTTTAAATGGGAAGGAGAATTAAGTAAAATGATTCTGGATTTGGAACTAAAAAGAAAAGAACAAACATTCCCCTGTGGCAGTTGAGCTTCCATCAATAACACAGAACTGCATAGGAGAAGACAAGATGGCAATGGAGTAGGTGGACATACCAACTTCTACCTCCCAGAACCAAAGTAGATTATAACTTAATTTTAAGAACCATCACCTGGAAAAAACGACTTTGGACTAAACTAAGAGGACTCTTCAACCAAGGAACACTGAAGAAAGCACAATGAGACTGGTAGGAAAGGCGGAAAGGCAGAGAGGGCTGCCCAGCTCCCCGGAGTGAACGGCAGCCAGGAGAGACTCGCGTGGCGGAAAGTGAGTTTAGCAGAGCGGGGAGGGTTCTGAGTCCCAGGAACAAAGCCCCAGCCTGCAGCCCCAGAGCCTAGAAGAGGTGTATGCACAGTATTTAGCTGGAAACAAGTCAGGATACTGTTTGTGAGAAAGAGACTGATTTTGCAGACCCAGGATTCTTCTTAAAGGGACTGCACAGAAAATCTCTCCCACAACCACTCACCAGGGGCTCTGGGGGACAGGGAGAGAGGAGAGGACCGGAGTAGCAGGAAGAGAGTGTAATCTAGGAGGCACAGGGAGAAATATTTTGAGAGATAGCCACTCTAACCCCTGGGACGAGTCACTCCCCAAATCTGAAGTGAATATTTCCCCTGGAAACAGCAATACAAGCAAAGGGAAGCAGGACACTAGCCAAAGGATCCCTCCCATGGCACTCAGAGCAGAGTCGCTTAGAAGGAGGGAGCTTTCGGGACTATAGTAGTGAGTGTTAGGGTCTGAGCTGCAGCTCCCCCACCCACACAGCTGAGGGCTCGCCCGAGTGCGGGCGGCGGCAGGTGGGATGTGGAAGCGTGGTTCTGTCGGCAAAGGTGGAAGCCATCTGGCCACCACTGAAGCCCAGGTGTAAGCTCAGTCTTGCCTGGCTGGGGAGGAGGGGATGTGCAAAAGTGGCCAAGCCCAGCTGCAGGCTGCCTGCAATCCAGCCTGTGGGGGAAGGGCAGGAGCCCTGGAAGGGGTAGAGACCCACCCTTGAGCAAGGGTGCAGGAGCCCAGCCCTGCCCCGCCCGCGGAACTGAGGCTTGTGGCCTGACTTGGGAGCCGGCTCCTCCCACAGGGGTGAGCCAAAAGCCCAGAACAGGCGGAGTCCCGCTACTGAGTGTGGGCATGCAGTGTCACCCGGCCTGTGGAGCCAAGGCTTGCAGCCGTCCCACAAGCGGGCTCCTCCTGCAAGGGCAGGGCGAAAGCTGGGAATCAGGAGGAGACCCACAGCTGAGCAAAGGTGCTCACCCCTGCCCTCAGGGCCAAGCATAATCCTACCTGTGGGGGAGGGGCGAAGGCCAAGGCCACCGAGGCCTGTACACCCGAGCACGTGATTATAGCCACTCCTGTGGAGAGGCAGAAACCACAGCAACAGCCCTAGTGGGCTGGCACCAGCAATGCCCATACCTGAACGCCGTAGGCAGCAATAGCAGATGGGGTGGCGGGCCTGCAGACAGACCACACCTAGGAAACACAGAGGCCACACCCAGTGGACTCCAGTGGCCACAACCTTCTTTTACACAGACAAAATGAGAAGGCAGAGAAATGCAACACAAATGAATCAAGAGAAATCCCCAGAAAAGGACCTGAATGAGTCAGATATAACCAAATTATCAGATGCAGAGTTTAAAATAATGATTGTTAGGATGCTCAAAGATATTAGAACAACAATAGATGGCCATTATGAATACCTAAAGAGATAGCAAATATAAAAAAGGACATTGAAATAATAAAAAAGAATCAGTCAGAAATGACAAATACAATATCAGAAATGAAGAACACAATGGAAGGAATTAAAAGCAGGAAGGATGAAGCTGAGAATCAAATCGAGTTAGAGGACAAGATAAATAAAGGCATGGAAGCAGAGCAGAAAAAAGAAAAGAGACTCAAAAAGTCTGAGGAAACTCTAAGAGAGCTCTGTGACAACATGAAGAGAAATACCATCCACATCATAGGGTTTCCTGAAGAAGAAGAGAAAGAACAGGGGATAGAGACTTTGTTCAAACATATCATAGCTGAAAACTTCCCTCAATTAAGGCAGGAAAACATCTCACAAGTTCAAGAAGCAAAGAGAACTCCATTAAAGAGAAACCCAAAGAAAAATACACCAAGACACATCATAATTAAAATACCAAAACTAAGTGATAAAGAGAAAATATTAAAAGCTGCTAGAGAAAAAAAGACTATCACCTACAAAGGAAGCCCCATAAGGATGACTTCCAACTTCTCAACAGAAACACTTGAGGCCATAAGGGAATGGCAAGAAATATTCAAAGTAATGCCAAACAAGAGCCTACAGCCAAGACTACTCTACCCACCAAGACTATCGTTTAAAATTGAAGGAAAAATAAAAAGCTTTCTAGACAAAAAAAAACAACTCAAGGAATTCACTACAACCAAACCAATGCTGTAAGAAATGCTAAGGGACTTGTAAACAGATCAAAGGAGAAAAAGACTATAGCAAAAGAGGAATACAGTTTTAAAGAATAAAATGGCAATAAACAATTACATATCAATAATAACCTTAAATGTAAATGGATTAAATGATCCAAACAAAAGACATAGGGTAACTGCGTGGATAAGAAAACAGGACCCACACATATGCTGTCTACAAGAGACACACCTTAAAACAAAAGATGCACATAGACTGAAGATAAAAGGATAGAAAAAAATATTTCACGCAAATGAAAATGAAAAAAAAGCTGGGGTAGCAATACTTATATCAGACAAAATGGACTTTAAAACAAAGACTATAGTAAAAGATAAAGAAGGTCACTATATAATGATAAAGAGAGCAATCCAACAGGAAGATATAACCATTATAAATATCTACGCACCTAATACAGGAGCACCTAAATATATAAAGCAGACTTTGATGGATTAAAGGGTGAGATCAACAGCAATACTATAATAGTAGAGGATTTCAATACCCCACTAACATCACTGGATAGATCCTCAAGAAAGAAAATTAACAAAGAAACAGCAGACTTAAAGGATATACTAGATCAATTCGATTGAATAGATATCTTCATAACCTTTCACCCTAAAGCAGCACAATATACATTCTTTTCAAGTGCTCATGGTACATTCTCTAGGATAGACCACATGTTAGGGCACAAAAGCAGTCTCAACAAATTTAAGAAGATTGAAATCATATCGAGCACTTTCTCTGATCACAGTGGCATGAAACTAGAAATCAACTACAACAGAAAAACTGAAAAATACTGAAACACTTGGAAACTAAATAGCATGTTATTAAATAACAAATGGGTTAACAATGAGATCAAAGAAGAAATTTAAAAATTCCTAGAGCCTGACCTGTGGTGGCGCAGTGGATAAAGTGTCAACCTGGAAGTGCTGAGGTCGCCGCTTCGAAGCCCTGGGCTTGCCTGGTCAAGGCACATATGGGAGTTGATGCTTCCAGCTCCTCCCCCCCTTCTCTCTCTCTGTCTCTCCTCTCTCTCTCTCCCTCTCTTCTCTAAAATGAATAAATAAATTTAAAAAATGCTTTAAAAAAATTCATATATCTTAAATTTAGAAAAAAAAAATTCCTAGAAATGAACAATAATGAGTATACATCAACTCAAAATTTATGGGACACAGCAAAAGCAGTCCTGAGAGGGAAGTTCATAGCATTACAGGTATACCTCAAGAAGCTAGAAAAGCTCAAATAAACAACTTGACCCTGCATATCAAAGAACTAGAAAAAGAATAAGTAAAGCCCAGAGCTAGTAGACGGAAGGAAATAATAAAGATCAGCGCAGAAATAAATGACATAGAGGTTAAAGAAACAATACAGAGGATCAATGAAACCAGGAGCTGGTTATTTGAAAAGATAAACAAGATCGATGAACCTTTAACCAGACTCACCAAGAAAAAAAGAGAGAGGACTCAAATAAATAAAATTAGAAATGAGAATGGAGAAATAATAACTGACACAACAGAAATACAAAATATTGTAAGAAAATACTATGAAGAACTGTATGCCAAAAAACTAGACAACCTAGATGAAATGGACAAATTCCTTGAAACATAGAATCTTCCAAAAATTAATCTGGAAGAATCAGAAAACCTGAACAGACCAATTACAACAAATGAGATTGAAACAGTTATCAAAAAACTTCCAGCCTGACCAGGCGGTTGCACAGTGGATAGAGTGTCAAACTGGGATGCCGAGGACCCAGGTTGGAGACCCCAAGGTTGCCAGCTTGAGTGCAGGCTCATCTGGTTTGAGCAAAAGCTCACCAGCTTGGACTCAAGGTCGCTGGCTCAAGCAAGGGGTCACTCAGTCTGCTGAAGGCCCACGGTCAAGGCACATATGAGAAAGCAATCAATGAACAACTAAGGTGTCACAATGCACAATGAAAAACTAATGATTGATGCTTCTCATCTCTCCATTCCTGTCTGTCTGTCCCTGTCTATCCCTCTCTCTGGCTCTCTCTGTCTCTGTAAAAACAACAACAACAAAAAGACAAAAAAAAACCTCCCCAAAAAGCAAAGTCCTGGGCCTGATGGCTTCACAAGTGCATTCTACCAAATATTCAAAGAATAACTAACTCCTATCCTCAAGCTATTTCAAAAAATTCAAGAGGAAGGAAGACTTCTAAGCTCCTTTTATGAAGCAAGTATAATTCTGATTCCAAAACCAGGCAAAGACAACACAAAGAAAGAAAATTATAGGCCAATTTCCTTGATGAATTTACATGCTAAAATCCTCAACAAAATATTAGCAAACCAGATCCAGCAATATATGAAAAAAAATCATACACCATGATCAAATGGGATTTATTCTTGGGAGGCAAGGCTGGTACAATATTCACAAATCAATCAATGTGATTCATCACATAAACAAAAAGAAGGAGAAAAACCACATGATAATTTCAATAGATGCAGAAAAAGCATTTGATAAAATCCAGCACCAATTCATGATCAAAATTCTCAGCAAAGTGAGAATACAGGGAACATACCTCAACATGATAAAGGCCATCTATGACAAACCCACAGCCAACATCATACTCAATGGACAAAAATTAAAAGCAGTCCCCTTAAGATCAGGAACAAGGCAGGGTGCCCCCTTTCACCACTCTTATTCAACATAGTTCTGAAAGTTTTAGCCACAGCAATCAGACAAGAAAAGAAATAAAAGGCATCCAAATTGGAAAAGAGGAAGTAAAACTATCATTATTTGCAGATGATATATTATATATAGAAAACCCTAAAGTCTCAGTCAAAAAACTACTAGACATGATAAATGAATTCAGCAAGGTGGCAGGATATAAAATTAATACTCAGAAATCAGTGGCATTTTTATACACTAACAATGAACTGTCAGAAAGAGAAATTAAGGAATCAATCCCTTTTACCATTGCAACCAAAAAAATAAAGTACCTAGGAATAAATTTAACCAGGGAGATTAAAGACTTGTACTCGGAAAATTATAAAACATTGATAAAAGAAATCAGGGAAGATACAAACAAGTGGAAGCATATACCGTGCTCATGGTTAGGAAGAATAAACATCATTAAAATGTCTATATTACCCAAAGCAATTTATAAATTCAATGCAATACCTATTAAAATACCAATGACTTACTTCAAAGATATAGAACACATATTCCAAAAATTTATATGAAACCAAAAGAGAACATGAATAGCCTCAGCAATCTTGAAAAGGAAGAATAAAGTGGGAGGTCATACTTCCGGATATCAAGTTATACTATAAAGCCATTGTACTCAAAACAGCCTGGTACTGGCACAAGAACAGGCATATAGATCAATGGAACAGAACTGAGAACCGAGATATAAACCCACACTTTTATGGACAACTGATATTTGACAAAGGAGGTAAGAGCATACATTGGAATAAAGACATCCTCTTCAACAAATGGTGTTGGGAAAATTGGAAAGCTACCTGCAAAAAAATGAAACTAGACCACCAATTTACACCATTCACAAAAATAAACTCAAAATGGTTAAAAGACTTAAATGTAAGCCGTGAAACCATAAGCATCTTAGAAGAAAACATAGGCAGTAAGCTCTCTGACATCTCTCACGGCAATATATTTGCCGATTTATCTCCACGGGCAAGTGAAATAAAAGATAGGATAAACAAATGGGACTATATAAAACTAAAAAGCTTCTGCACAGCTAAAGACAGTAACAACAGAATAAAAAGACAAACTACACAATGGGAGAATATATTTGACAATACGTCTGATAAGGGGTTAATAACCAAAATTTATAAAGAACTTGTAAAACTCAACACCAGGAAGACAAACAATCCAATCAAAAAATGGGAAAAAGAAATGAATAGACACTTCTCCAAAGAGGACATACAGATGGCCAATAGGCAGATGAAAAAATGCTCAACATCACTAATCATTAGAGAAATGCAAATTAAGACCACAATGAGATATCACCTCACACCAGTCAGAATGGCCCTCATCAACAAAACAACACAGAATAAGTGCTGGCGAGGATGTGGAGAAAAGGGAACCCTCCTGCACTGCTGGTGGGAATGCAGACTGGTGCAGCCACTGTGGAAAACAGTATGGAGATTCCTCAAAAAATTAAAAATTGAACTGCCTGTTCACCCAGCTATACCACATTTAGGAATATACCCCAAGAACACCATAGCACTGTTTTTAAAGAAGAAATGCACTCCCATGTTTCACAATAGCGAAGATCTGGAAACAGCCCAAGTGTCCATCAGTGGACATGTGGATTAAAAAGCTTTGGTACATATATACTATGGAATACTACTCAGCCATAAGTAATGATGACATTGGATCATTTACAACAACTTGGTTAGACCTTGATAACATTATACTGAGCAAAATAAGTAAATCAGAAAAAGCTAAGAACTATATGATTCCATGCATAGGTGGGACATAAAAATGAGACTCAGAGACATGGACAAGAGTGTGGGGGTTAGGGAGTGGGGGGGGGAGGAGAGGGCGGGGATTGGGGAATGGGAGGGGTACAAAGAAAACCAGTTAGAAGGTCACGGAAGACAATTGGACTTTGGGTGATGGGAATGCAGCATAATCAAATGTCAAAATAACCTAGAGATGTTTTCTCTGAACATATGTACCCTGATTTATCAATGTCACCCCATTAAAATTAATTTTTTAAAAAACTGCATAGTAACCTTTGTTAACTATAGGAAGGGAGGCCAGCAGTTTTTGATCATTTACTCTCTGCCAAGCTCTCTGCTGATGTTTTGCTATATGTTGTAGAACTTCATTTCCTTAAATAACAAGTGAGGTGGGTGGTAGCTACCCCATTTTAGGAATGATGGAGCTATTTGTTAGAGAGATTCAGTGGCCATGTCTCCAGAATTGTCAGCCCACTTGGGCACAGAAGTAACTAGTCTCTTAACTATAGTTAAAGAAGGGCCACTGGAAAGCAATACTTTAGTCGGCATACTTTATCAATAAAGGGCCAGAGCCTGACCAGGTGGTGGCACAGTGGATAAGCATCGGACTGGGCTGCGGAGGACGCAGGTTCGAGACCCCAAGGTCACCAGCTTGAATACAGGCTCATCTGGTTTGAGCAAGGCTCGCCAGCTTCAACCCAAGATTGCTGACTTGAGCAAGGGGTCACTCGGTCTGCTGTAGGCCCTCAGTCAAGGCACATATGAGAAAGTAATCAATGAACAACTAAGGTGCCACAACGAAGAATTGATGCTTCTCATTTCTCTGCCTTCCTGTCTGTCTGTCCCTATCTGTCCCTCCCTCTGTCACTAAATAAATAAATAAATAAATAAATAAATAAATAAATAAATAAATAAATAAAAATAGGCCCTGGCCAGTTGGCTTAGTGGTAGAGAGTCAGCCTGGCGTGCAGCAGTCCCGGGTTCGATTCCCAGCCAGGGCACACAGGAGAAGCGCCCATCTGCTTCTCCACCCCTCCCCCTCTCCTTCCTCTTTGTCTCTCTCTTCCCCTCCTGCAGCCAAGACTCCACTGGAGCAAAGTTTGCCCGGGCGCTGAGGATGGCTCTGTGGCTTCTGCCTCAGGCGCTAGAATGGCTCTGATTGTGGCAGAGCGACGCCCCAAGATGGGCAGAGCATCGCCCCCTGGTGGGCATGCCGGGTGGATCCCCGGTCCGGCACATGAGGGAGTCTGTCTGACTGCCTCCCCGTTTCCAGCTTCGGAAAGATACAAAAAAATAAAAATAAAAAATAAATAAATAAATAAAAATAAAGGGCCAGATATTAAATAGTTTTATTCATTACAGGCCATATGGTGTCTGTTGCAACTGATCAATTCTGCCCTTGTATTAGGAAAGCTGTCATAGATAATCTGTAAATAAATAGGAATGGCTGTGTTTCAGGAAAACATAATTTATAAGAGCAGAAATTGGGCCGTTTGGTGACCCCTGCATTAGAGGGACACAACTTTACGAGAGCAGACTGGTGTGTTCTATCAGAGGAGACAAATGCATTTTTTTCACACCTGGCACATGGTAACGGCTCAATAATTATTTAACAAGCCAGACCCATGAGCCTATATTTCTGGTGATTTAAACAAATACAAGTAGATTTTAACTGCATTATAATAAAAAAAAAGGTAAGGTATCAAAAAAGGTTCTTTTTAAACAAGATTGATCACTAGATCTTGTCAGAGGAGCTTACAGGCTTTGGAAGCCATCAATAGGAAAGTGGCATGATGTGAATTAAGCTCAAACCTGTTTGAGTACTCAGAATTGATGGCATTTAAAGATGTACTTCTAGGACATAAAGGCAGAGAGATATTTAAGAACTATGAAGGATTAAGTACATGTCGTAGTATGAAAGAAAAGGTCAAGAATGGCCCTGAAGATTTGAGCTACAATAATCTAAAGAAAAATGGTATTGCCACCAACAACAAAGATGCCATGGCTGAGCTCCAGGGTTGCAAGAAGACACTGTGGTTAGATTTGGCACGATATTGAAGTCAGAGTGCGCTCAAGTTCCTCATCCTTTCCTCCTTCCATGCTCCTAATCTCTCTCTCTCTTTTTTTTTTTTTTTTTTTGACAGAAACAGAGAAAGTCAGGGAGAGGGACAGATAGGGACAGACAGAGAAGAAGGGAGAGAGACGAAAAGCATCAATTCTTCGTTGCAGCTCCTTAGTTGTTAGTTGATTGCTTTCTCATATGTGCCTTGACTTGGGGGAGAGAGCTCCAGCAGAGCGAGTGACCCCTTGCTCAAGCCAACGACCTTGAGCTTCAAGCAGTGACCTTTGCACTCAAGCCAGAGACCATGGGGTCATGCCTATGATCCCAGGCTCAAGCCAGCAAACCTGCACTCAAGCTGGTGAGCCTGTGCTCAAGCTGCATGAGCCCGTGCTCAAGCCAGTGACCTCAGAGTTCGAACCTGGGTCCTCCGTGTCCAGTCCGATACTCTATCCACTGTGCCACCACCTACCTGGCCAGGCCCGAGTCTTCTTATACAGTGTCAGATTATGCCTGTGTCACTAAGGAAAATTTCTGGTTTGGCCATTCAACAAAATCTCTGTTGAGCATCCACTGTGGGCAAAGCATTGTCTGAGGCACTACAACCATCCACTTGACTATTGCTTTGCTATCTCTTTGCATGTTTAAGAAATGAATACCAAAAAAAAAAAAAAAAAGAAAGAAAAAGAAATGAATACAGAGTTGGTGGATTTTAAACACTCTAGTCCCTCCTGTGTTATATTTGATAAGTAACTTTTCCAGTTAGTCTGTCCATTCACATCTATAGCCCAAGACTGGTCTGTAGATCAAATTCCCATATTTTCTGGAATTGCTTTTGAAAGAAATTGAGGAAAGAATTAGAAAACTTCTGTATATGATGAGGTTCTAGCATTCAAAACAGAGACACTCAAGCTCAGCAGGCAAGTAAATGTCAAGGCCAATGAAGATGCCTCTGTAGCATCAGCTTTATACAGATGATGTACTACTATCTAGAGTAGAAATGAACCTGGGCCTTCGGACTTGGCAATTGTTTAGCTAATGGTCTCCCGAGAGTACTCTGGAACATAAAGCTCTGGCATTCTACTCTCCTGTATTACTTGGTGTAGGTCTCCTGTCAGAGCTCCTCTTGGTTAATGGTATCATGTCTACTATGGACAAAGAAATTTAATATGGACTCTGAGAAGGAGACATTTTAAGACAATGTTACAGGTGCATGCGATATCTGAAGAAAGGAAGTTGGGTGGACAGGGGAAAGTTTTAAGCTTAGCTCGTTAGAAAAGGACAGAATAGGTACAGGGAAGGAGGGAGAGACAGGATGACAGTGAGGCTGGTGTGACAGCAGGAGGTCAGAAAAAGCACTGCGCTGTTGCACCAATGTCTCTGGCATGCCCCTGGTCATGATGGGCAGAGGGAGAGTGAGTTGTACTGTGTCCTATGGTTACTGACCTCATCCAGAAGGTAGTCTCTGACAACAGTACATAGAAGTCCCAAGAAACAACCCTCTTCCAGAAAGTCTAAAGCAAATTAGACTGTTATAAGAAACAAAGTGCCTGACCAGGCAGTGGTGTAGTGGATAGAGCAATGGACTGGGATGCAGAAGACCCAGGTTCGAGACCCCAAGGTCGCCAGCTTGAGTGCGGGCTCATCTGGTGTGAGCAAAAAGCTCACCAGCTTGGACCCAAGGTCGCTGGCTAGAGCAAAGGGTTACTTGGTCTGCTGAAGGCCCACGGCCAAGGCACATATGAGAAAGCAATCAGTGAACAACTAAGGTGTCGCAACGAAAACCTGATGATTGATGCTTCTCATCTCTCTGTTTCTGTCTGTCTGTCCCTGTCTATTCCTCTCTCTGACTCTCGCTCTTTCTCTGAAAAAAAAAAGAAACAACGCAATCTTATATAATGCAAAGCACTTTATTCTTATAAATAACATTAACACTAACTTTGAATACCACTGAAAACTCTGTAGAAATAATGAGAACCCTTATCAAAATATGATAAAATTTTCTACAAACACAATGCCAGAAATCTTGGAAGAACTGTTTCCTGAAATTCCTTTCAAGTTATCTTTGAGTGGATCAAAAGGATCAGTGACTCCCCAAGAATTTAAGATGTTTTTTAAGTTGAAATGATTTTGGATCCTAAATCTAGAAAACAAAAACAAACCATCAACTTTCACTTGAGATTCTTGTTCAGTATACTTTTATGTGCAGCATGTGGCCTCCAAACCCCCAACTTGGATGTCAGGGTTCCCTAGGTTCATGTCTGGCTGTATCTTTCACTGCTCCTTCCCATAAACCCTACCCAGTGCATAATCCAACCACACAGGACTCTCTCCACCTCTATACCTTTGCACCTGCTGTTCTTTTCAGGTGTCTTAATATTTTTATTGCCTTTGAATTACTGTCCTTTCCTCCAAGTCCAAATCAATTGTTACCCCCAATTCTGCAGCTGTTTTTTGACCTTTGATTATTAAAGCCCCATTTACACTTTGTTCTAAACTTTTGATGTATAGAACATTTTGCTTTCTGTTACTGTTATTTATATCATAATGTACTAGAGAAGAAAGGCTATCCCTTTTAATTTTTTATTTCCTAATAATAATATTACTGAGGGCTTACCATGTGCTTGGCACTGAGAAAAGTATTTTACGTGGATTTTTTAATTTCATGTTCACATAACTATGTTATTATTATCTTCACTTTACAGATGAAAAAACTGAGGCTTAAAGAATAAAAGAAACTTGCCCAAGACAACAATGAATGCGCAGGGGAGCTCAACTCAAATCCAGGCTGTCTGAGTGCAGAGCTGGCCGTCTGTGTTTTGCCACCTCTCTTCCCACGTGGCATCTCACATATAGTAGGTGCAGCAAATTTGTCGACTGACAACTAATAGAGTGTCTCATTCAATATATTTATAACTGATAAGATATATGTTTATGTGTGCTATATGCAGCATGTACCTTCAACACACAGCTGGGAAGGAAAGCAAGTTCAAGCTTTGGTTTTCCTAGTAAGTCCTGAGAGCAAGAAGAATGAACACATCAACTTTGCACTATTTCTGCAAAGGCAAGGTGTTTAAATTTTACTGTTGAAGCACCTTTGGGAGGACTGCTGACATTATTTTTCTTTGAAAATAAAAAAGTTTAAAATGGAATTTACATAGTCTTTTTCTACAAACCGTGCAGGATTTGTTGGAGAGTAAAAATACTGGACAAGACCATCAAATATCAAAGGTCTTCACTGCCATATGAAACAAAGTGACCAATATATATATATATATATATATATATATTTTTTTTTTTTTTTTACAGAGACAGAGAGTCAGAGAGAGGGATAAACAGGGACAGAGAGAGATGAGAAGCATCAGTCATTAGTTTTTCATTGTGCATTTTGATACCTTAGTTGTTCATTGATTGCTTTCTCATATGTGCCTTGATCACGGGCCTTCAGCAGACCGAGCAACCCCTTGCTTGAGCCAGTGACCTTGGATCCAAGCTGGTGAGCTTTTGCTCAAACCAGATGAGCCCATGCTCAAGCTGGCGACCTCAGGGTCTCGAACCCATGTCCTCGGCATCCCAGTTCGATGCTGTATCTACTGTGCCACCGCCTGGTCAGGCGTGACAAATATTTTAAACAAAAGTATCAGAGTTACTCATAAATGAATGTTTTGGATCCTGAGAATAGTCTCCAATAAAGGAACATGCTTTCTCCAAGTCAATGCTGACATTTCTATATAAAAAAAAAAAGAAATTTAGATCATCTAATTTCTTAAATACTTAAAACACATCTTTTGAAGACCCTTAATACTAAAGCATAGTGGTTAAGAGCATGAACTTGAGAACCCAGGGCTGGGATTTGAACCCCAGCTCAGCCTCTCACTGGCTGAAGGACCTGGGAGAAGTTACTTTGCCTCTTTTTTCCTCAGTTTCCTCATTTGTTTTTTAATTTTTATTTAGAGAATTAATTTTAACACAGTGACATTGATCAATAAGAGTACATAGGTTTCAGGTAAACATTTCTATAGCATTTGAACTGTTGACTATGTTTTATGCTCATCACCCAAAGTCAAATCAATTTCTGTCACATTATTTGTCCCTCTTTAAACCCTACTCCCACCCCTCCCACATTCCTTTCCCCCTGTTAACCACTTCACTCTTATCTATGTCCATGAGTCTCAGTTTTTTATCTCGTGTAATCAAGGCTGCATGGTACTGGCAAAAGTATAAACATTTATGCCTATTGAATAGAATTTAAAGTCCAGAAATAAACCCATACATTTATGGTCAATTGATTCTGACAAGGGTACCAAGACAATTCTGTGGGATTTATCCATAAATGACACTGAGACAAGTGGATAGCCATATGCAAAATTGAAGTTGGAACTTTACCTCACACCATATACAAAAACTAATTCAAAATGGATCAAAAACCTAAAATAAGAGCTAAAACTTTTATAAAAAACAAAGACATAGATCTTTGTGACCTTGGTTTAAGCAATGACTTTTTTAGATATTACATTAGCCTGACCGGGCAGTGGCGCAGTGGATAGAGCGTCGGACTGGGATGTGGAGGACCCAGGTTCGAGACCCTGAGGTCGCTAGCTTAAGCGTGGGCTCATCTGGTTTGAGCAAAGCTCACCAGCTTGGACCCAAGGTCGCTGGCTCAAGCAAGGGGTTACTCAGTTTGCTGTAGCCCCACGGTCAAGGCACATATGAGAAAGCAATCAATAAACAACTAAAGTGCCACAATGAAAAACTGATGATTGATGCTTCTCATCTCCATTTCTGTCTGTCTGTCCCTACCTATCCCTCTCTCTGACTCTCTCTCTGTATCTGTAAAAAAAAAAAAATCAATAAAGAAAAAAAATTTAAAAATATATAAAAAAGATATTACATTAAAAAATACAAAAAATAGATTAATCTAACTTTGTTAAAATTAAAAACTTTTGTGCTTCAAAAGACACCATTAGGAAAGTGGAAAGACAGGCTATGGAATGGGAGAAAACGTTTACAAATTACACATCTGATAAAGAACTAGTATCCAGAACATATAAAGAACTATTACAACTCAACAATAAAAAGACAAATAACCAACTTAAAAATAGACAAAGGATTGAAATAGATATTTCCCCAAAAGAGATATATAAATGGCTAACAAATGCATGCAAAGATGCTTGACATCATTAGTTATTAGGAAAACACAAATGGAAGTCACATTGAAATACCGTTTCACACCAAGTAGGATGGCTACAATAAAAAATGATGTGGCTTTGTCTTTCTACAGCTGTTACACACAGTTAGGAGGTCAGACGGGCTGCCCTTGTCTCCAGCCTGAGGAGGAAGCCGGAGTACAGAGGAACACTTGCAGAGGGCAGCGCAGGCGAATGGATCCTAATTAACATAACTAAAAATAACTATACAGTTCCTGAAGGTAAGCTTTTTAATATCCCTACTTCTTTTTTTAATTTATTCAGTTTTAGAGAGGAGAGAGAGAAAAGGGGGAGGAGCAGGAAGCCTCAACTCCCATATGTGCCTTGACCAGGCAAGCCCAGGGTTTCAAAATGGCAACCTCAGCGTTCCAGGGCGATGCTTTATCCACTGCGCCACCACAGGCCAGACAATGTCCCTACTTTTTAATATATAATTTGAGGAGGTAGTCTTTATTCTCTGCCTACCTCCCTTCTCTCCATGAAGGACTTTAAAAAAAAATTGTAAAATATATACAACATAAATTTTACCATTTTAAGTGTGTAATTCAGTGGCATTAAGAGCACTCACATTGTTGCCTAACCATCACCAGTGTTCACTTCAGAATCTTTTAGCATGCTAAACTGAAACTCTGTACCATTAAACATGAAGAGGGACTTAAAAAAAAAGGTGGGCAATAACAAGTGTAGACATGGATATGAAAAAACTGGAACTTTCATACATTGTTGGTTGGAATGTAAAATAGTACAGTTCCATAGAGAACTGTCTGGTAGTTCCTCAAAATGAAAAATGTAGAGTTAACACTTGACCCTGTAATTCCATTCCTAGGTATATACCCAAGATCATTGAAATTTATATCTACAAAAAATGTGCACATGACTGGTTGTAGAAGCTAAAAAGTGGAAACAAGCCAAAAATATCTTGGCACCTAAATGTCTATAAACTGAGGAAGGGATAAACAATATGTAGCATATCCATACAGTGGAATATTATGCAGCCATAAAAAGAAAGAAGCACTGCCCTGGCCAGGTGGCTTACTGGTAGAGTGTTGGCCCTGTGTGTGGAAGTCCCGGGTTCAATTCCAGTCAGGGCTCACAGGAGAAGTGACAATCTGTTTCTCCATTCTTTCCTCTCTCCTTTCTCTCTATCTCTCTCTTCCCCTCCCACAGCCAAGGCTCCATGGGAGCAAAAGTTGACCTGGGCGCTGAGGACGGCTCCATGGCCTCTGCCTCAGGAATTAGAGTGGCTCTGGCTGTAGCGGAGCAACTCTGGTAGGCATAGTGAGTTAATCTGGGTCTGAAGCATGTAGGAGTGTGGCTGTGTGCCGCCCCTCTTCTCACTTTGGAAAAATACAAAAAAAAAAAAAAAAAGAAACACTGATATATGCTATAGTAGGGATGAACCTTAAAAACACTGTTAAGTGGGCCCTGGCTGGTTGGCTCAGTGGTAGAGCGTCGGCCTGGCATGCAGAAGTCCCGGGTTCGATTCCTGGCCAGGGCACACAGGAGAAGCGCCCATTTGCTTCTTCACCCCTCCCCCTCTCCTTCCTCTCTGTCTCTCTCTTCCCCTCCCGCAGCGAGGCTCCATTGGAGCAAAGATGGCCCGGGCACTGGGGATGGCTCCTTGGCCTCTTCCCCAGGCACTGGAGTGGCTCTGGTCGCAACAGAGCGACGCCCCGGAGGGGCAGAGCATCGCCCCCTGGTGGGCAGAGCATCGCCCCCTGGTGGGCGTGCCGGGTGGATCCTGGTCGGGCGCATGCGGGAGTCTGTCTGACTGTCTCTCCCCGTTTCCAGCTTCAGAAAAAAAACAGAAAAAAAACACTGTTAAGTGAAAGAAGCCAGACACAAAAGCCCACATATACTATCATTTTATTTATCTGAAATGTCCAGAATTGACAAGTCCATAAAGACAGGAAGTAGCTTAGTTGTTGCCTAGGGCTGTGGGGGAGGGGTGATGTGGGTGACTGCTATTGGGTATGGAGTTTTTTTTTGAAGTAATGAAAAATGTTCTTCAGTTAAATAGTGGTGATGGCTACATAACTGACGATATGCTAAAAAATCTCTGAATTGTACATTTTAGAAGAATAAATTTTATGGTATATGAATTATATCTCACTTTTTAAAAAAGAGAAAGAAAACTTCCTTAGTAAAGCACAAGCCATATATCACAATGATTAGCAGCAGCTCCTTGAAGGAAGGGCAGAACTCATTCTGGATCTTTGAGATCCGGTGGGTCTTACAAATACACATATGACTTATAATACTAGAAAAAATTGCTCATGCTTAGCTTCCTGCTATGTTGAACAAATAACTAAGTGTTTTATTCATGAAACAATGATATATTTGACATTATTACTCTTTATTATTATTTTTATTTTTTATTTATAGAGAGAGGGATAGATAGGGACAGACATACGAGAATGGAGAGAGATGAGAAGCATCAATCATCAGTTTTGGTTTTTTTTTTTGTTTTTTTTTTTCTGAAGCTGGAAACAGGGAGAGACAGTCAGACAGACTCCCGCATGCGCCCGACCGGGATCCACCCGGCACGCCCACCATGGGGCGATGCTCTGCCCACCAGGGGACGATGCTGTGCCCATCCTGGGCGTCGCCATGTTGGGACCAGAGCCACTCTAGCGCCTGAGGCAGAGGCCACAGAGCCATCCCCAGCGCCCGGGCCATCTTTGCTCCAATGGAGCCTTGGCTGCGGGAGGGGAAGAGAGAGACAGAGAGGAAAGCGCGGCGGAGGGGTGGAGAAGCAAATGGGCGCTTCTCCTGTGTGCCCTGGCCGGGAATCGAACCCGGGTCCTCCGCACGCTAGGCCGACGCTCTACCGCTGAGCCAACCGGCCAGGGCAATCATCAGTTTTTCATTGAGACACTTTAGTTGTTCCTTGATTGCTTTCTCATTTGTGCCTTGACCGCGGGCCTTCAGCAGACTGAGTAACCCCTTGCTCAAGCCAACGACCTTGGGTCCAAGCTGGTGAGCTTTTTGCTCAAACCAGATGAGCCCGCGCTCAATTTGGCGACCTTGGAGTCTCGAACTTGGGTTCTTCCGCATTCCAGTCCAACACTCTATCTACTGCGCCACCGCCTGGTCAGGCATTACTCTTTCTTATGGGGCATTACTTCATTATGGATATTAATGACCCTTATTAATACTGTCAGGCCTGGTGGTGCAGTGGATAGAGCGGCGGACTAGGATGCAGAGGATCCAGGTTCGAAACCCCGAGGTCACTGGCTTGAGTGCGATCCCACCAGCTTGAGCGCAGGGTCACTGGCTTGAGTGTGGAATCATAGACATGACCCCAAGGTTGCCAGCTTGAGCAAGGGGTCATTCGCTCTGCTGTAGCCCCAGGGTCAAGGCACATATGAAAAAGCAATCAATGAACAAACAATCAATGAACAACTAAGATGCCACAGTGAGGAATTGATGCTTCTCATCTCTCTCCCTTCCTGTCTGTCTGTCCCTCTCTCTGACTCTCTCTGTCTCTGTCAAAAAACAAAAAACAAACCAGAAATACTATTGTTAGTTTCCTTGACTATTCTTTGGTATGTGATGCCCCTAATGAAGATTAATAGTCTCTATACATTTTATTTTATTTTTTTATAAATAAAAGGTTACTTTGAGCCTGACTGGGTGGTGGTGCAGTGGATAAAGCATCGGACTGGGATGCAGAGGGCCCAGGTTCGAGACCCCAAGGTCACCAGCTTGAGCAAAGCTCACCAGCTTGGACCCAAGGTCGCTGGCTCAAGCAAGGGGTTACTCGATCTGCTGTAGCCCCACGGTCAAGGCACATATGAGAAAGCAATCAATGAACAACTAAAGTGCCTCAACAAAAAACTGATGATTGATGCTTCTCATCTCTCTCCGTTCTTGTCTGTCTATCTCTATCTATCCCTCTCTCTGACTCTCGCTCTTTCTCTGTAAAAAAAAAAAAAAAAAAAAGATTACTTAGGAAGCTAGATATCATAATTCATTGAGAATTCACTAAGGCCCCTTTGGTAATGTTTAACCCAAAGGCACACCTCATTGCCACACAATTTTTGCACTGTTGCCCACAGTGTGCAGAAGTTTTTGCTCTTGCTAAATAAAAACCACAGGCTGACTCTAGACTCTGGAGCAGATCACACTAAATGATGAATAAATGATTTGTGGAACTAGAGGTAAATTCTTGCCCAAATGCTGAGTTTGTGTCACTATGGTCCAAAGGTTTGTACCCAAATCTAGACCTAAAATAGTTTTAATTCTTTCTCTACTTATTCCCTAAAGAATTTTAAACTTTTTTTTAACTTGCTGAGTTTTGTCCATGAATTAGCCTAATTTCTCTAAAACCTTCTGTCCTTCTTGGACAGCAGCCTTGATAATCTCAAGATTTTTTAAAAAGTTGTCAGAATGAGATCATGTTAACTACAGCGTGTGTTACTGTGATCTCTGCTCCCCGTCCCTTCCCTGTCCTCCAGTGTTCTTCAGGGTTATCCCTGAAGATTCACAGGTTCTAAAGGCAGAATCTGTGACAGCTGAGAGTTCTCAGTAGAGCTGGGCATTTCCCTGGGGCCTCTTCCTTACTTACATCAACTGTTCCAGGATGAGGTCAGCCATCTGCCTCCGAAATCCAAAATGATTATGGCAAATTTCTACACCAGGTTGCCTTTAATCTCTACTTTTAACATGGAAAGCTCCTCTTCTTTCACTGAGCTCTTCTCAAACGTAACAGAAAGATTAGCATTGTGTCTGCTGCAGTCCAGAGAGAGCTGTTGAAATATCCAGTGTTTGTGCTTTGATTTGAGGTCCAAATATTTGGTTTGGGGAGATAGGCTTTATCTTAGAGTTAAGTTCACCTTCTGCCCTGGCTGTGCCAGATGCCACTTTATACCTTGGCCCTTAACTTACTGGGTCTCTCTTTGGGTGTTTTTATTCCAGTGCCTGGACTTATTTCAGACTCCTGGAGGGAGCACCGCCAAGGCCTGGGCTCAGCCCAGCTGAGAGCCTGGTCAGGAGAGGGGGCCCAGGCGGCTAGTGGGAAGGAGTGGGAAGAATCCACGCACTGGAAATGAGTCTTCACTTAAATGCTGACCCAAATTCACTATACATTTACCCTCATTTCAAAATGTACTGGAGACACTATTCATTTACACAAATTCAACAGGCAATCTTTTGCAAAGTAATGAGTTTTATAAATAGGTTTTGTAAAATCTAGCATAATTGGCCCTGGCCGGTTGGCTCAATGGTAGAGCGTCGGCCTGGCGTGTAGGAGTCCTGGGTTCGATTCCCGGCCAGGGCACACAGAAGAAGCGCCCATCTGCTTCTCCACCCTTTCCCCTCTCCTTCCTCTCTGTCTCTCTCTTCCCCTCCCGCAGCCAAGGCTCCAATGAAGCAGTGTTTGCCCGGGCGCTGAGGATGGCTCTGTGGCCTCTGCCTCAGGTGCTAGAATGGCTCCGATTGCGGCAGAGCGAGGCCCCAAGATGGGCAGAGCATCGCCCCCTGGTGGGCATGCCGGGTGGATCCTGGTCGGGCGCATACGGGAGTCTGTCTGACTGCCTCCCTGTTTCCAATTCAGAGAAATATAAAAAAAAAAAGCTAGCACAATCATTTAACTTTTTAACAATCTGTGTTTTTATCTATTGGGTTTTCTTAAAGAAAGGCTCACTTCTATCTACTAAGAGGTAAGAGAAAGAAACCTTCAGCCCAGAGAATTAAAGTCTTAACATTTTGTGGCTTAATTTGCCTTCTGATTAGAATGATACCTGTATTTGTTCAATTACATAAGCTATTTTGCCCCCATGTGGTTTGGAAAAGTGACAGTTGTATGCTCTTAGTATGTGATAGCTTGGGGTACCTTCTACCACTGTGACTGCACTGCCCTTTTCTACATATCTGGACAGCTGTCTGGGACATGAGCTGGCATGGGGGTCTGGGGCCCATAAGGCCCAGTGGGGGTGTAGTAGCTCTTCTCAAGAAGACCCCAGGAAGTTAATTCCTTCCAGTCCGTGTCATGAGCTAGACAGAAGTGACTCTGAAATGGACCCAAACCCTAGGGTGACGCCCCTTTGGCCTACCCTGTAGGGGTACATGAGACAAGCTGACCAAATGATTAAGGATAAACCCTCGAGTGAGACCACCCATGCTCTCTAATCCAGGCCTGGCCAACCGGAAGAGGCTGCAGAGCCTCCTATGGCGATGCTGCAGATGCTTACCTGGGCAGGAGCACTTCCATCTGGGTTCTCCTCAGGCTGGAGGTCCAGATGTGGATGATTCTCGCTGTAAGGTGATGCTCAGAGTGGCTCAGTGGAGTGTCTTTGTCATGTGGCAGCACCAGGAGGAGACCCCCTGCATTTCCCACGTCAGGCACCTCCAGCACTCCCACCTGATGGCCCACAGGGTCCTGGAACTGGCCTGGAAGTTCAGTGGATAGGGGAGTAGATTTGTCCCAGTCGCCAGGGGAATCAAACAATGCCAGACCCTGGGAAGGACCAGCTCTATTAGATAGAAACAATACACTTTATTAACAGGGTGTCCACCTCACTCTCAGGAAGCAGTTTGAGGCCAAAAACCATTAGGTGCTATGATTACCTTCTCTGATCCTAGGACCTAGAATTTTGAAGATACCCTTATAAGGCTTGAATAACAGGGCCTGCAGTGGTTGGGCATGATGGGGACTATGACACATGGGAAAACCATAGACCCTGTCTTAAAGGGAGAGCCTCTACAATCTTGGCTTAATATGGCCATGTGGGGACCCAGCCTCTTGTGCCAGATCTTCCTAAATTTGAGAGAAAGCCATAAACCCAAATGCCATCTGACATTTTTCAATTTTAAAAATATTGCATAGGCCTAACACAACAATCTAACAGGCAGATTTGAGCAGATAATTTGTATCCTGTGACATAAACAAACAGGTCTCCAGTTGGACAGCTGGGAGCTTATGGGCAGAGGCAATGGCTGGTCAAGGACAATTCCAACCCACTGGGCAGAGCACGTTTTCAGAAGTACATGATGGGACAGGTAGCAGCAGACACAGATGGCAAAGATTGCTGGTGAATGCAGAGGCAGTGGCCAGACCCAGTGAAAGGGCAAGGAGGACAAGTAATGTGGAGCAATCCCGGCAGTCTGGGAGACCTGGCAGCCTCTGGGGAGCTCCACCTGATCCCTTCCCTGGGAGGACAGCAAGCCCTGGGCCCCAGTGTTGGGTACATCAGAGGTGGCTGGCCACTAAGGCAAAATCTTAGACTCAGTAGGGAAGACAGGGCATGGGTCATACTTCTTACTCCATCTGTCCAATAGAGGTTGTTTACTCAACCTCTATTATGTGCCAGCCACCGCGCAGTGCATGCTGGGAGGAACAAGAACATCCCCGCCTGCTGCCATCACACAGCTGACAGTCAGCTCATCCACACGGGTCACAGCAGCAATGGGCAGGTGTTAGGAATAAGAACTATATATAATACATTGTAAATGTATATTTACTTATTCAGTAGATGTTCCATTCCCATCTTACTTGACCTCTACTAATAATTATTGGCTGAATAAACAAAGGAATAAATTCACTGAGCACTCATAATATGCCCTGCATGGACTCAAAGCAGGAGGAATAGCAAGCTTTCTGAATGCCAAAGTTTCTAAAACACTGATTTAAGTTGCTTTGGCTTTCTTCTGAATGGGAACACTTTTAGTCTCACAAGCTGGAGAGAACTGAGCCTGGCAATGCGAAAGTGGAGGTGTGTGGGACAGGGTGGCAGGGTCCCTTTCTCCCTTGCCTGCTGGGACCCCACTGAAGTGTCCATACCACACACCCATCCATCAGGATGGGGGCTGCCTGGCACGTGCTGGCATGAGTGACCATCCAGCAGTGTGGGCAGGCACAATGGTGGTATCTCAGGACCATGACACTTTGGTGCAGGCATGCTCTCAAGAACCTTTTAGACATGACTCTCGATCTTCCATTCCTTTTCAGCACCAAACAGTGAAGCAATGTTCGTTGTATACGAATACTTGCCAGGGGAGGGTTTGGCCCAAACTCGCCCATTTACTAAGTGCACAAGGAAATGTCAATCGTGAATGGGGTTTCTCTCCCCCCTCTGCTTCCTCATGGTCCTCTCCTGGACCCCCACCTTCCCTTACTCTACACACAGAAGCCACCATAGAGAAACTCAGCCTGCCCCTTGCGGAGCAGACACTGGCCTCCTCTCCAGGTGCCTCCTGCTTCCAGCGGGGGAAGAAGCTCACCGTAGTTGACCTCGGCCAGTTGGTACATCATAGGGACCTGGAGGCCAAGGCCCTGAAAACAGGTGAAAGACAGGAGCTGAGTGTCTGTGGAGGGGAATCTTTGCCATCAGTCGCTTTGGAAAGACATGGTGCTTATGAGCACCAGCTGAGCAAATGCTGCAGCACCTCAATCCCATGCTGAGCCCCTGGACCCTCACCTGCAGGTGGGACACGGGCTGTGTGGCCAACACACGTTCGGGAGGGTGCTGAGGCATCCACGAAGCTGGGCAGTGGTGCGATCCAAATAACTTAACAACTGGTTCTCTGCTCTAATGACCATTTTCAGTATAAAAAAACGCTATACCAAAAGGTAGTTTATTATTTCGTACATTTAATACTTAAGTAAGAACAATAAAAGCGGCACACAAAACTAGATTATAAGAGTTTTAAAATATTGATGAAAAAATATTAAATAACATCTGACAAAAAAACAATAAAACTGTTATTTAAGATATCTCCATATTGCTTCTTGATCAGGGCACACCAGCGCAATCATAATATCTCAGGGGAATTTTGGGCACAACACACAGCTGAAACAAATGACAGCTTGTCACCCCCTGGTTGTTTGGCACTTTTCCTCTTTACGTTATAAAGTAACAAACACGAGGAAAATTAAAATGTAGTATTTCATCAAAGGTATAATGAGTTTTATGAAATTAATGAATAAATATTACAAGCATAGTTTTGTCAAGTTTTTTTCACCTATGGACGGAATGAACATTACCACAGGCGCTTAGAATACACTGTTGTGCAGATGAACATTAAAAAAGAGTGAGGAATATAAATTTGTGATTTACACATTGGGTGGCTGCCCAGATGCCCACCTTAGAGAGAACCCTGATCACAAGTGCCATTTTAGCAAAAGGTTCACTGAACTCAACAAAAAATTAGGTATCGGTTCTCCCAAACTGGTGTGAACCAGCTGAATCCCACCAGGGCAGCTGTGTCTGTAGCCTGCTTATTAGTATCTATTAGTTGCAGAATCATGTTTATGACTAGCTGTTGCTGAGGACCAAGATTTAATTCTTTTCTGAACATGTTGGGATGCTTCAGCTGTTCCAGATAGTTCCATCTGGGGACATTTCCCAGGAAGTGTTGGGCATGCCGGGCTCAGGTGGACCTCTGGAAGGGGCTGAGGGCTGCCCTGGGAGATGCTGCTCAGTGCTGGCCCCCCCCCCCCCGCCCTCACACACACACACCCAACTCTCCCCTGCCCCCCCCCCCCCCCATGGCTGGGCCTCAGCCCTGCCAGGGCCTTTCTTTACTCAGACAATCTTCCAGGGACCTCAGGGCGCAGTCTTTAAATTTACATCTCTCCAGACAGAGGGGGAGGCTGATCACTCCCCATGGCTGATTTTTGCCCCAGCCCTATCAAACACTTACTTTGTGCTCGGCTCTGTTCTAACTGCTTTAACAAACCCTCACCGACTTCTCCCACCAGTTCTTCTATTGTTATTCCCAATTTTATAGATAGGGACACTGAGGCTTGAAGAAGTTGTCCAAAGCCATGCACCATCAGTGGCAAAGCCACCATCCATTCAGTTTCACAAGATAGAAACCCTGGTCTTAACTAGGTGGCGCAGTGGATAGAGCATCAGACTGGGATGCAGAGGACCCAGGTTCAAAACCCCAAGGTCGCCAGCTTGAGTGCGGGTCACTGACTGGAGTGTAGGATCATGGACATGACCCCATGGTCGCTGGCTTGAGTCCAAGGTCACTGGCTTGAGCAAGGGGTCATTCGCTCTGCTTTAGCCCCCTGAGTCAAGGTACGAAGACTTGATGTTTCTCATCTCTTTCCCTTCTGGTCTGTCCATCCCTATCTGTCCCTTTCTCTGTCTTTGTCGCAAAAAAAAAAAAAAAAGATAAAAACCTTGAATTTGAACTCAAGCAGCCTGGTCCTAGACCCTAGGCTCTTCACTGCTGCACCATCTGCTCCTCTTCCTTAGAGGGCAATTGTCCATGGATTGAGAGCAGCTAATTGTGACCTTGGCCCTGTGGCAGCACGAGTTGAGGCAGGGAAATTTTTTAAATTAATTAATTAATTTATTTATTTATTACAGAGACAGAGTAAGAGAGAGGGATAGGCAGGGACAGACAGGAACAGAGAGAGATGAGAAGCATCAATCATTAGTTTTTCATTGCACGTTGCAACACCTTAGTTGCTCATTGATTGCTTTCTCATGTGTGCCTTGACCACGGGCCTTCAGCAGACCGAGTAACCCCTTGCTGGAGCCAGCGACCTTGGGTTCAAGTTGGTGGGCTTTTTTGCTCAAACCAGATGAGCCCGTGCTCAAGCTGGTACCTCGGGGTTTGAACCTTGGTCCTCTGCATCCCAGTCCGACGCTCTATCCACTGCGCCACCACCTGGTTAGGGAATTTTTAAGTCCATGTAGGGTCTCTCAAGAGGACAAACTTGTGCTGACAAGGAATAGGTGGTATTTGTGGTCGATAGCCACCTGACAGCCTCATTGAGGTGGACAGTCTTGTATTACCCACGCTCAGCCTGGAGGTCCACTCCTTGGCCTGGCCGGTGGTGTTGTTGGGTTCACTTAGATGCTGTTGGGTTCTCCAGGCTGCAGTCGGCCCACCAGGAGAA
The DNA here is from genome assembly GCF_036850765.1 of Saccopteryx bilineata. NCBI lineage: Eukaryota > Metazoa > Chordata > Mammalia > Chiroptera > Emballonuridae > Saccopteryx > Saccopteryx bilineata. Next base: position 105,543,710 of record NC_089490.1, read on the forward strand.
TTGTTCCACAAAGCGAGGGGAGAGTGGCATTCCACATGCATCGGCTGGGGTTGCATAGTGTGGCGTAAAAAGCATGCAAGAACTTGCTCACTATTGGGTCTGTGAGAAAGGTGTTTGGATAAGTTGACAGTGGTGTGAGCAGGGAGTTAGCACAACTCCATTTGCACACTGCATTGCATTGTGGCCCCGGCAACTCTCCTCTTGTTTCCTGAGGTTCACCCACCACATACAGCCAGTTTGGTAAAGTCATAGCTAAACTGCTCAGCATTAGCCTGGTTTTACAGATCCACGGAAGTTGGTGGGGGGACATGCTAGATCTTGAAGCAACTGGAGCTGTGATTAGGTTGAATAGAAAAACTACAGACATCCGAGGGGCTGTTTTTCCTTCCACATGGCCTATCTGCTCTTCTCTCTTGAGATTAAGACGTAGAGACCCAACAGCCTTGGGTGGGAGCTGAGCCCCACTTAGGGCAGAACATCAGAGAGTTGCTTTTGCCTCAAGCTGTCATGATTCTCTTTTCTGAACCCCAGTTATCAACTCTCCTTAGAATTCCCCGAGATTAACTTTCCAAAAAAATATTTTTTTTACAAAATGAGTGTTTGTTATTTATAACCAAAATAATATTAACTAATATTCACTGACCAAAGTAAATTTGCAAAGCAAACATAATATGCTTCCTAAAACCAAGCTTGCCTAAAAGTTGGATTAGCCAAATTGTGCTTGAAGTCCTGGTTTTATACAATTCACAAGATCACCTGCTAGCCTTAGCTTGGACACAGGGGGCTAGCATCCATCCTGGGCCAGACTGGCAGCTGCCTCTGGGACATGATGACAGGGGAGGTAAGAGGTGTCTGTCACCCACCTGCTCTGCCTGGGGCTGAGCATCCTGGCACCAGTGGAGCTGCTTATTTTCAGAGTGACATTTGAGCCTGCCCAGCTCGTAGGTGGATGGGTAGAGCAGATAGGCGGCAGGAAGAAGCCAGGGTGGGCCTGATCTTTACTAAGGAGGCCATCCGCCCATGAGTATGACCCAGACTTGCCAGGACCTGAATTTTTTAAAATTGAATTTATTGGGTTGACACTGGTTAATAAAATTATATAGGTTTCAGGCATACAATGCTATAATACATATCTGTGTATTGTATTGTGTGTTCACCCCAAGTCAAGTCTCCTTCCATTGTCATATATCCCTTTTACCCTCTTCTTCTCCCCCCACCCTCCTTTCCTTCTCGTGATCCACATGCTGTTGTGTCTACGATATTTTTTTCTTTGCTTAATTCCCTCACCTTTGTCACCCAGCTCCCAAACCCTTCTCTTCTGACAGCCAGCGGTCTGTTCTTCACATCTATGAGCTCACATCTGTTTCTATTTGTTTGTTAGTTTATTTTGTTCATTAGATTCCACATGTGAGTGAAATGATGTGGTACTTGTCTTTCTCTGACTGGCTTGAACCGAAAGGGCAATGAACTGAAAATGAAAGTGCAGTGAGATTAAAGTGAAAGTGCACTGAGACAAAAATGATAATGCAATGAAAAATTGAAAAAATGAAATGAAATGAAAATGAAGTGACCCTCTCCCTTTCCCTCCCTCCCCCTTCTCCCCCTTTTCTTCATGCAGCCAGTGGCTCAACGGGTCCGAGCGTCAGTCCCAGGCTCTGAGGATGGCTTGGTTAGTCCAATCTTTGGCCTCAGGCACTGAGGATAGCTCTGTTGATTCAAGCATTGGCCCCAGACAGGGGTTGCCAAGTGGATACTGGTCACGGCATGTGAGGGAGTCTGTCTCTCCATTGCACCTCATGAAATGAAGTGAAATAAAAATGAAAATGACGTGACCATCTCCTTCTTTCCCCGTCCCTCTTCCTTTTCTCTCCCTTTTCCCCTCATGCAGCCAGTGGCTCAGTTGGTGAAAATGCAGTGAAACAAAAATGAAAGTGCAGGGAAAAGAAAACGAAAGTTTGCGGCCTGCCTGGCCCCCAGCCCCGGCAGAAAGCCTACACACAAGGAGGGAAGCAGGGAAGGGAAACGGGAGACTCTCCATAGAGTTCTAGGCTCTGGTTCTCCCTTTTGCCTAAGCTAGTATTAGCTGGGTTTTGTACTTTGAAATTAAGTCCCATGTCTAGTATGCATCCCATGTCTAGTCCATTCCCAGACATAATAACCACAAAGAGGAAGTTGTTCTTTGTCTATTGTTAGCTACTTCCTTTCGTGTGAATTGATATGTAGTGTACCTACCTCTCCGCCACCCCAGGTGACATGCAATGCAAAAGAAATCATTACAAAGCTTATCATTAGGGAGGCAGACTAGAGAAAGCCAAGAAAGGGGAAAGGACACAGTAAGAGAGTCCAAAGTGGGAGACACAGTGAACAGGACTTTCCTTCTGAAATTTTCAAAATATTTTTATGGCATTAGAGTCAAACTTTTACATTTTTACAGGTCTGGCCTGATCACTTGAAAAACTATTAGGTGGAGTTCCTATGTTATACCTCAAACTGAATTGATTCCAGATGTCCTGTTCATGGCCCTCTCCCCTCACAACTGTCCCCACATCCCCCAACGACAGGGCAGGAGGTGATGGCCACATTTATCCTGTAGCTCAGTGGTCCCCAACCTTTTTTGGGCCACAGACCGGTTTAATGTCAGAAAATATTTTCACGGACTGGCCTTTAGGGTGGGATGGATAAAGGTATCATGTGACCGAGACAAGCGTCAAGAGCGAGTCTTAGACGAATGTAACAGAGGGAATCAGGAATTTTTTAAAAATAAAATATCGTTCAGACTTAAATATAAATAAAACAGAAACAATGTAAGTTATTTATTCTTTCTCTGCGGACCGGTACCAAATGGCCCACGGCCCGGTACCGGTCCACGGACCGGGGGTTGGGGACCACTGCTGTAGCTCACTGTTAAGAGCTTAGCATTGTAATCAGGGCAGGCACATGGAAAAAAATTGTTATGCTGATATGATTGATAGAGCCGACATTGTTTGTGAATATAGTGTGCACTTGGCTGCCCACCGCACCTTTCTGCCGTCTTCAGGGAACATCACTCCCTTCTTTTTTTTTTAATAAATAAATTTTTATTAATTTTAATGGGGTAACATCAATAAATCAGGGTACATATATTCAAAGAAAATATGTCCAGGTTATCTTGTCTTTCAATTATGTTGCATACCCATCACCCAAAGTCAGATTGTCCTCCGTCACCTTCTATCTAGTTTTCTTTGTGCCCCTCCTCCTCCCCCTTTCCCTCTCCCTCCCCCCCCCAACCACCACACTCTTGTTCATGTGTCTTGTCTCGTTTTTATGTCCCACCAATGTATGGAATCATGCAGTTCTTGTTTTTTTCTGATTTACTTAGTTCACTCCATATAATGTTATCAAGATCCCACCATTTTGTTGTAAATGATCCAATGTCATCATTTCTTATGGCTGAGTAGCATACCCTAGTGTATATGTGCCACATCTTCTTTATCCAGTCTTCTATTTATTTATTTTTTTACAGTGATTAAAGCCTTTACACAAACTCTTGGCCAATACAACAACAATTCATAAAAGACTAGTGTCCTTCCCGGCCAGGGCACACAGAAGAAGCGCCCATCAGCTTCTCCACCCCTCCCCCTCTCTTTCCTCTGTCTCTCTCTTCCCCTCCCGCAGCCGAGGCTCCATTGGAGCAAAGATGGCCCGGGCGCTGGGGATGGCTCCTTGGCCTCTGCCCCAGGCGCTGGAGTGGCTCTGGTCGCAACGAAGGGACAGCCCGCAGTGGCAGAGCGTCACCCCCTGGTGGGCGTGCTGGATGGATCCGGTCAGGCGCATGCGGGAGTCTGTCTGACTGTCTCTCCCTGTTTCCAGCTTCAGAAAAATACACACACACACACAAAAGACTAGTGTCCTTAACATGTTCACCAAGTCCAAGTTGGCACCAACACCATTCCAGATCCCTGCAAATGCAACCCAACCCCAGTTCAGTCCGTTAGGAGCTGTCACAAGGAGCAGGAGTCCAGGAAAAGTCCACATCCAGGAAAAGTCAGCATGGCACTGGAATTGTCACAATTCTATACTTTGCAGCTCACGTTCAAGTCCCAATGACTGCTGCTTCTAGCTGGTAATGATTCAGGTAGACTGGAAAAGCCATCTGCAGCATGTGTGGAGATGGAGCTTCTGTTCTCTGCCTGGAGAGATGAGACCAGGTTGCTTTTCCCTGGAACTCTGCAACTGTGGCTTGGTAAAGAGATCCTTGAAATACACTAAGCTGGGTGGCAAAGGTAGATTCATAATAGAAGTTGGCAAAAGGGGGAAAGAGAGCTCTAAATTAGGAGTAGGTCCCAGCCTGAAATGAGTAGGGCATTGAGGTAGGAGGAATAAAGGAAACACGATATATTAAACAAAGCAGCAGAAAATAGGACTATCAACACCTACAACAGAGATCTTCGAGGAAGATTAAAAAACCTGACTATTCAGGCAAGACATAGTTAAGTGGCCCTTGTGCAAATGAAATCAGTTTACCTGCTTCTTGGAAGAAATACCCTAGGTTTGTCCACAGTGTCGTAGATGGGGCTGACAGCCCTGGGCACCTTCAGCCTTCAGTGGCAAACCCCAGCATTCTGGGCAAGGTTAGGTCATAGGTGGCTGGACACTCCCCTTCTTTGTAGGCAATGGCTCTTCCCCCACTGCAGCCATGTGGTCCTGTGGGTGCAGCCAAGCATAGTATGTGGGTGGTTAACGCAAGCTTAGAGATCAGAGGACTTTACCTCCACAGCCACAGTGCTTAGCTTGAGTAGGCATGTAACCCAAATCAGGATACACAGGACCTTTTCATGGGGTTTTAAAATACCTAGGGGAGCCTGACCAGGCAGTGGCGCAGTGGACAGAGCATCGGACTGGGATGCAGAGGACTCAGGTTCGAGACCCCGAGGTCGCCAGCTTGAGCGCAGGCTCATCTGGCTTGAGCAAAGCTCACCAGCTTGGACCCAAGGTCGCTGGCTTGAGCAAGGGGTTACTCAGTCTGCTGAAGGCCCACGGTCAAGGCACATATGAGAAAGCAATCAATGAACAACTAAGGTCTCACAACGAAAAACTGATGATTGATGCTTCTCAACTCTCTCTGTTCCTGTCTATCTGTCCCTATCTATCCCTCTCTGTGGCTCTCTGTCCCTGTAAAAAAATAAAATAAAAAATAAAATACCTAGGGGAAGAAGAAGCAAAGAACTTTCCTTTTAGGTGATAAAGCCATGATGTGACCAAGCATTCTCAATCGACACCTCCCTCAAAGTATAAAAAATACTAGCCCACAAAGAAAAAGAGACAGAGACAGGGAAATTTGAGTTCAGGCTTTAAAATTCCTGACCTTCCCTAGTTCTGTTTTCCTGAGGCTGAGTTGTTAGGCTTTGATTCTCAGGACTACACCAGTATCCTACAAATCACCCATCTGTCTTTTTTTCCCCCCTTACATGAGTTTGAATTCAGTTTTGTTTTTGTTTTTTACAGAGACAGAGAGAGAGAGTCAGAGAGAGGGATAGACAGGGATAGACAGACAGGAATGGAGAGGTGAGAAGCATCAATCATTAGTTTTTCATTGCACATTGCGACACCTCAGTTGTTCATTGATTGCTTTCTCATATGTGCCTTGACCGTGGGCCTTCAGCAGACCGAGTAACCCCTTGCTTGAGCCAATGACCTTGGGTCCAAGCTGGTGAACTTTTGATCAAAACAGATGAGCCTGCGCTCCAGCTGATGACCTCGGGGTCTCGAACCTGGGTCCTCAGCATCCCAGTTCGATGCTCTATCCACTGCGCCACCGCCTGGTCAGGCTGAATTCAGTTTTTATTGCCGGCAATCAAAGAGTCTTGATCAATATATTAATTGTCTGGGGTCTATGTTGGATTTGCCTGGGGGGCAAACAGAGAACCCAAACGAAAAGCCTGTAAATTGGGAACAAACTAAGAACCAATAGTCTTTAGGAAGGCCATGGAAAAAAACGAGAGGAAAATTTAGAGGGATGAACATATTTTGTTGATCCTTGTAATAATAACAGTTATTGTTACCCATGAGGTGAGTATTACCTTCACATTCCAGGTGAGAAAACTGGCTTGGCAAGGCCACACAGAAAGTGGCGGGTTTTAAACTTCAGTCTGGCCTGACCTGTGGTGGCGCAGTGGAAAAAGCGTCGACCTAGAAATGCTGAGGTCGCCGGTTCGAAACCCAGGGCTTGCCTGGTCAAGGCACATATGGGAGTTGATGCTTCCAGCTCCTCCCCTCCTTCTCTCTCTGTCTCTCCTCTTTCTCTATCTGTCTCTCCCTCTCCTCTCTAAAAACTGAATAAATTAAACTTAAGTCTGTATGGTTTCAAAGCTTAGTCTTCATTTCACTAGACAAGGGCATGTTTCCAGCATGAAAAGGAAACCTTTCTTTAACCTAGCATATTTTCAGGAAAATATTGAATTCAAGAAGTCAGAACTGGAACTTCCTGCCCATATCCCTTAGGAGTGATTCATCATCTACACATGCCTCCTTCCCTAAGCATCTACAGGAGTGAGAGCACTCTCCTGACTCATTCATTCCTGGCACACTGTACCAGGTCCAGACTGTTTCTCTGTCAGAAGCCAGAGCTAGGGACAGGCCCATTTGAAGAGATACATGAAAAATCTATTTGAAGGCAAAATGATGAAAAAAATCTGAAGTGTCTAAGGCAGGGGTTGGCCAGCTGTGGCCTGCAGGCCTGCTGCCTGTTTTTATAAATAAAGTTGTATTGGAACATAGCCATATGGTCCATTTATGTATCGTCTATGGCTGCTTTTCCACTACAATGGCAGTTGAGTCACTATAACGCAAAAAATTGAAATATTAACTATCTGTCCCTTTCAGGAAAAAAATTGTTGACGACCAGCCTAGGGCAATGCTTGAAACAGCAAGTCAGGACCCAACACAACAGTTGTTCAGCCCCATCTGCTCCAAAATGAACGGGCCCATGGATCTGTCAGAGAACATCCTGGTGCTCGGTGAGCAAACTTATCGTGTCTAAACCAGCAGTGAAGCTGGGTTCCCACCCCCACCTTCCCTGCCCCTGTACTGCTTATTACAGTAATATAATGTTATAGTAATTAAGTATATAGAAATATAGAAAAATATGGAAGATATATAGAAATAAATTAGGATATAATATTAAAAAGCCATTAAGGTAAGTAAATAAGGCCATGCTGTCTGGATAGGGATTAATTTAGGGTATACAGATATGACAAGCAGACTCTGCCTTTCACGCAGGGCCCAGTTAGTGTGTGTGTGAAGTTATATATCGATAAAACGTGGCTTGATGCCATAACTTCGTAGTTAACATAAGAAGCTTCCCTAGGAACACCTTAGAAGTGGCTTGATATGACATTTCGGTAGATTAGTATAAAAAGGGCTCCCTGCAAGGAACTCCCAAAAAGGTGGTTTGAGGTGATAATCCTGTAGATTGACACCCGTTAGAAGGCATAAAGGTACTAAAGGCCAGTAAAAGTACTAAAGGTAAGCCCTTCCCCTCCCCCTCGCTGAGGTAGTTGCCCAGACTCCAATGTTGAACATGGACTGTCTCCACACTGCTCTGACCAAGGACAGCTGAGAGGAGCACGCCGACGGGGCCTCCTTAAGCTGTACCCAGGCATGCCACAGGATTTGTGAGCAATAAATTGCCTGTGTAATAATTCTTGCAACTAACTTGTGTGTTGGTCATGTCTTTTCTCTGGTGGCAGTTGGTCACGGCACTGATAAGTAGAATCCTCATAGCTGCCTCTCCCCTGAGCAGGTGGTGGCACAGTGGATAGAGCGTTGGACTGGGACGCAGAGGACCCAGGTTCGAAACCGTGAGGTTGCCAGCTTGAGCATGCGATGATAGACATGACCCATGATCACTGGTTTGAGTCCAAGGCTGGCTTGAGCAAGGGGTCACTCACTCTGCTGTAGCCGCCCCCCCACCCCGGTCAAGGCACATATGAGAAAGCAATCAATGAACAACTAAGGAAGAATTGATGCTTCTTATCTCTCTCCCTTTCTGTCTGTCCCTATCTGTCTGTCTGTCTGTCTCTCTCTCTCTCTGTCACAAAAAAAAATAAAATAAAATAAAATAAATAAATTAAAAAAAAAAAAAAAAAAAAGGAGTCTCAAAGAGGCTGCCATCCCTGTGTGGGGAAGTCAAATTAGGGACGCCTGATCGATGTAGAGCTCAGGCTTTACTGGGACACTGCTACTCACCTTAATCTGTCTTTCACTTTGGTTTTCCATGTCCATAGGCCACAACATACCTAAATCCTACCTCTGCCTCCTACCCCCTAAATCACACATTTGCCTCTGCTTAGTTGTGTCCACCACTGTTTTTCAACTGGGGAACTCTAGCTCTACTTTTGAGTTTGGTCAACGGGGCTGGTACCAGCAGGAGATCAAAGGTGAGGAGAGAGTGGGGTTGGAGTATTTGTACCCTGGTTCCTTTTCTTCTGGCCTGGAAGCTGTGAGTTTGCAGCCTCCCTCTACCAAAGTCCTGCCTTGAGGAGAGAGTGGGGTTGGAGTATTTGTACCCTGGTTCCTTTTCTTCTGGCCTGGAAGCTGTGAGTTTGCAGCCTCCCTCTACCAAAGTCCTGTCTGGGCAGCCCTCTCCATTCAGCTACTCTCCGTAGATTCTAAGACTATTCTCTCCCTTTGCTCCTGCAGACCTAGGGGTGCTAAGTTTTTTGCTCTTGCTAACCCCAGGGAAACAACACTGTCTTCTATTAGTTTTCTTAAATCCTGCTCACATCTTTGGTCATCTGTATATCTTCTTTGCAGAACTGTCTATTCAGACTCTTTGCTCATTTTTAAGTGGGTTATTTATCTTTATTATTATTGAGTTGTAAAATTTCTTTATATATTATAGGTTTAATTTCCTTATCAAATATTTGATTTGCAAATATCTTCTCCCGTTCTGTGGGTGGTCTTTTCACTTTCTCGATGGTGTCCTGGGGAGCACAAAAGTTTCTCATTTTAATGAAACAGGGTTTTTGTTTTTTGTTTTTTGCCTTCTCTCTAGTGCTTTTGGTGTTGTATATAATAAGGCTTTGCCCAAACCAAGGTTCCAAAAACTTTTCTATATTTTCTTCTAGAATAACCTTTACCTTTAGGTCTGTGGTCAGTTTTGAGTTGATTTTCATGCACAGTATGAGGAAGGGGTCCAGGGGCCCAGCTTCATTCTTTTACAGGTGGATGCCCAGTTGCTCCAGCTCCATTTGTTGAAAAGAGTACTATTTCCCTGTTGCATTTTCTTGGCACCCTTGTTGAAAATCAATTATCCGTGAATATGAGGGTTTATTTCTGAACTCTCAATTCTATTCCATTTATCTAATATGTCTTTCTTTATGCCAGTATCACCCTGACTTAGTATAATACATTTTAATGTATTTTGCAAAGGTATCAATTCACAATAGATTGGAAAAGAAAAACTGTTTTGTTTTGTTTTCTAATACCAGCAAACAATTCTTTAACACCATCTGGGCATCCTATCATTAAGCTCAGTTCTAACACTGTCACCCTGAAGATGGTGTCAGACCCCACGGGCTAAGGAAGGGCTCAGTACTACAAGACCGCCCCCTCCCTTCGAGACAATCCAGGTCCAGGTTGTCACCTATGCTTCTGACAATGAGCTATAAATCAGAGGTTCAGCACTACTCCCTCCTTGCATTCAATCATTTTGCTAGAGCAGCTCACAGAACCTAGAGAAATGTTTACTTACATTTATTCGTTTATTATAAAGGATATTATAAAGGAAACTGATGAACAGCCAGATGGAAGAGACTCATAGGGCAAGGTATGTGGGAAGGGGCAGAGTTTCCATGCCCTCTCCAAGTGTGCCACTCTCCCCAAGTCTCCATGTGTTCAACTCTCTGAACCCCCTCCTTTGGGATTTTTATGGAAGCTTCATTACATAGGCATGATTGATTAAATCTTTGGCCATTGGATATTGAACTTCAATTCCAGCCCATTTCCTTTCTTGCAGTGATTTTCAACCTTTTCTGAGCCGCAGCACATTTTTTACATTTACAAAATCCTAGGGCACACCACCTTCCAAAATGACACTTTAACACAGTACATATTATACATATAGTTAATAATATAGTTTCTAAATGTATTTATACTCATATCTGACCATGTCTCGTGGCACACTGGTTGAAAAACACTGCTCTAGAGGGTATGGGGTCTTAAACTGAGAATTCCAACCTTCTAATCACCTGGATGTTTTCCCTGGCAACCAGAAGCTTTATTTAGGGTCTTCCCAAAAGTCACTTTTTTTTTTTTTTTTTTTTTTGGTATTTTTCTGAAGTGAGAAGCAGGGAGGCAGAGAGGCAGACTCCTGCATGCGACCGACCGGGATCCACCCAGCATGCCCTTCAGTGGGCAATGCTCTGCCCATCTGGGGCATTCCTCCCTTGCAACCAGAGCCATTCTAGTGCCTGAGGCAGGGGCCATGGAGCCATCCTCAGTGCCTGGGGCAACTTTGCTCCAGTGGAGCCTTGGCTGCGGGAGGGGAAAAGAGAGATAGAGAGGAAGGAGAGGGGGAGGGGTGGAGAAGCAGATGGGCGCTTCTCCTGTGTGCCCTGGCTGGGAATCGAACCCTGGACTTTCACACGCCAGGCTGACGCTCTACTGCTGAGTTAACCGGCCAGGGCCCAAAAGTCACTTTTTTGACATAAACTCAGGTGTGATTGAAAGGTTTGTTATGAATATCTAGATACCTTTATCCTCTTATTACTTAGGAAGTTCTAAGGGTTTTAGGAAGACCACATATATATTTCTTATTATAAATCACAATATCACAAAACCAACTTGTTCTTCACCACAAATATGTAGCTTGACTCTGGCCAAGCGAATTCTCCTCACCCCATCTCAGCTGATCTAGACCTCAATGTGAACAATGGTCTGGATAATTCTATCACACAGCCATTAGGTTGTATGGTAATTGTCTGTTTAGCATTCTGTCTTCTCTTTTTGTAAAAAGTAAAAAAAAAAAATTAATGTGAAGAACAGCCTCAAGTGGAAAATTAGACACACGGGGTAACTGAAGAACATGAGGGATCCCAGGCTCTTATGGCCCACCTGCCTCCAGTATTGGATAAATTCAGGGCTGACTATGCAGGCCTTTTTAATTTTTCTTCTGCCCACTAGTTAAGCTATTGTCTCATTTGTGGGTGTTTCACTCCATCTCTTTTTCTTTTGACTTACAATTTTTTTTCTGAATAAACCAGGTTGTTGTCCTGTAGAGTAGTGGTCCCCAACCCCCAGGCTGCGGACCGGTACCGGTCCGGTGGGCCATTTGGTACCGGTCCGCAGAGAAAGAATAAATAACTAACATTATTTTCGTTTTATTTATATTTAAGTCTGAACGATGTTTTATTTTTTAAAAATGACCAGATTCCCTCTGTTACATCCAAGACTCACTCTTAACGCTTGTCTCGGTCACGTGATACATTTATCCATCCCACCCTAAAGGCTGGTCTGTGAAAATATTTTCTGACATTAAACTGGTCCATGGCCCAAAAAGGATTGGGGACCACTGCTGTAGAGTTTATAGTAGTATGGATTTCGCTACTTTGCACCTCACAGTGTCATTTAATATATCCTTCTTTATTTGGTACTTTCTTCAAGCTGACAATCAGATCTAGTTATTTGATTAGATTCAGATGCAGTTTTTAGAATTTCTTTTTAATTAGTTAACATACAATATTATATTAGTTTCAGGAGCACAAAATAATTCTTCAACATTGTTGTTCAAATATGTTTGTAAATATGATATATAGATTTGCTCGCTTATAGTTTGCATTGGGTGTGGGGGACAGGCTGTAAGCAGGCAGAATTGTTATACCTAAGGCTTAATATTAGGACTAAAGCTTTCCCACCCTAAGTGATTTTGTATCAGAGACTTCCTTGTTTGTATATTGGATTAAAGGTTTTGATTTCTACACTATAAAATGAGGCAGACTGGGAGCTTGCTCTCTCTCAGCTCCTGAGATTAGCATTACAAGGAGAAAGGACAGCAGGAAAAGGCCACGTGGAAGAAAGGAGAAGCCAGTTTGTGCAGAGTTTGTACAGAGAGAAGGAGATGGGGAACTGTAAAGCCAGTAGGCACGGCCATCATCACAGCCGCCTGGCCCATGCAGGTTCGATTGGATTAGGACAGACGGTAATGAAACAATAGAGCCACAAACTGGTGGGCCATTTGCTTTAATCCTAGCTTGCACCCAGCAGACAAGTAAAAACACACACTGGGCTCCAAAACCCACTCATTCAGTGCTCACAAAGCTACTGATTTATCCGAGTTTCCTAGCATCAAAGGTTTCTAGCTCACCAGACTTATTTACCTCTGTTCCCCATCTTCTTTTCTCTGCACAAACTGGCTTCTCCTTTAGCACTCTGCCATCTTGGCTCCTTCTCCTCTCCTCCACGTGGCCTTTCTCTGCTCTCCTTTCTCTGCTCTCTCCTCTAACGCTAATCTCATGAACTGAGAGCACAAGCTCCCGGTCTGCCCCACTTTATAGTTCAGAAATCAAAACCTTTAATCCAATATACAAAATAAGGAAGTCTCTAATACAAAGTCACTTATCTGGGGCATGTTGGGATTGTACCACTCCACATCAAAAAGGGTGGAAAAGACTTAGTCCTAAAACCAAGCCCCAGGCTACAAGGATCCTGCCTGCCCACAGCAAGCCCCCAACACACATTAATATCACCTAGGCGACGGCTTCTACGTGGGCAGCGCCATCTTTAACAAAGTGAGCATAATATATTTTCTCTGCCCAACAATCCACCCCTATACTCACTTTAGTACCCACAGTCTACATCACCGGCATCCTTGTGCAAGGAAATTAGGCACATTACATAAATTACAACAGCACAAATCATACAACTTCAACAATTGCAGAGGTACATTTCACCAGTCTCTGAACACTTTGCCAAAAGTGCAAAATGTCCTCGGCCTTCTCTCTAGCCATGGGAAAAGCTTCCTGGGGCAGGGGAGTGCTTCCAGCTAAGCCACCCCCACCCCCATCAGGGTATTTTACATTGTCCAAAATCCGTAAGTCCATCCAACAAAGGAGCCAGTGCCCACTCCAGTCGTAGTCCAGGAAATCAGTCCATGCACATGGGGCCTCAGCCTCCCCCCTCATTCCTGCGTCCTGGCAGGTCTTACACTGTCCCAAAGAGGGGCACATGGCAATGGCAGTCAGCATTTCCATCTCTGCTCAGGAGAGCATGATGGCATCCACCCCTATGTCCCAAAAATGCAGACTTACCAGGGGCGTAGTAAGAACTCCTTGCTGCTGGGCTCTCACCTTCTGGAGACTGTGGATTGCAACTACAGACTGATTCTCCTCATCCTCCAAAGAGGAACTGAAAACACCAGCTCCTGTTGCTGAGCTCGAGCCCCAGGTCACTGCCACCGCCTTCTGTTCAGCAGGTCTTGCAGCTCCAGCTCCGACCTCAGCCCCGGCCTCCTGCCGCAGCTGGCTCTCCATAACATCCAGGGCAAGCTGCAACTCATGAACCTGTGATTCCTCCTCCAGCAGCTGCTGTATTTCCAAACAAATCTCGCAAACCTGGTCAGCCTCTTCTGGTGCTGGCTTCAGCTCCACGGTCAGCATCTCTTTCTCCCAGGTTTGCTCCAGCTCCTTCCACTGCTCGGTTTGCAGGCCCGGGCAGCCTCTTCCACAGAGCTCTCAGTTTCCTCTCGCATGGCTGTAAAAGTCAGCCAGCCTATGGTCCCCAAAAGGACAGCCATGGGGAACCATAACAGCAGCCAGTCCCTACTCCACTGCTCAAAGGTGGTGGTGGCTCCATACTCATCTGTATCAAATCCTGCCACAGACTACGCCAAATGTGAAGCCAGTAGCCATGGCCATCATCACAGCTGCTCATCCCATGCAGGTTTGCATTGGATTAGGACAGACGGAAATGAAACAATTGAGCCACGAACTGATGGGCCATTAGCTTTAATCCTAGCTTGCACCCGGCAGGCAAGTAAAAACACACACTGGGCTCCAAAACCCACTCATTCAGTGCTCACAAAGCTACTGATTTATCCGAGTTTCCTAGCATCAAAGGTTTCTAGCTCACCAGCCTTATTCACCTCTGTTCTCCATCTCCTTCCTTCTCCCTGCACAAACTGCACAAACTGGCTTCTCCTTTAGCATTCTGCCATCTTGGCTCCTTCTCCTCTCCTTCACGTGGCCTTTCTTTGCTCTCCTTTCTCTGCTCTCTCCTCTAATGCTAATCTTAGGAACTGAGAGTGCAAGCTCCCGATCTGCCCCACTTTATAGTGCAGAAATCAAAACCTTTAATCCAATATACAAAATAGGGAAGTCTCTAATACAACGTCACTTATCTGAGGCATGATGGGATTACACCACCCCCACATCAAAAAGGGTGGGAAAGGCTTAGTCCTAAAACCAAGCCCCAGACTACAAGGATCCTGCCTGCCCCAACACACATTAATATCACCTGGGCGATGGGCTTCCATGTGGTCAGTGCCATCTTTAACAAAGTGAGCATAATATATTTTATCTGCCCAACAGGAACAGAGGTGAATAAGGCTAGTGAGCTAGAAACCTTTGATTCTAGGAAACTCGAATAAATCAGTAGCTTTGTGAGCACTGAATGAATGGATTTTGGAGCCCAGTGTGTGTTTTTACTTGCCTGCTGGGTGCAAGCTAGGATTAAAGCTAATGGCCCACCAGTTCTTGGCTCTGATGTTTCAGTACCGTCCATTTAAATCTAATGCGAACCTGCATGGGCCAGGCAGCTGTGATGGTGGCCATGGCTACTGGCTTTACAAACATTATATACCCTACAAAGTGATCACCACAGTAAGTCTACTAACAATCTGTTACTGTACAGTCATTACAATACAGGGGTGGGCAAAAGTAGGCTTACAGTTGTAATACAAATAAATAATACAATAATTAATAAATAATAATATAAGAATAAACTGTGTTTCACATACTCACAACTGTAGACCTACTTTTGCCCACCTCTGTATTATTCTCACACTGTATCACACTGTATGTTACTTCTTCATGATTTATTTTATAACTGAAGGTTTGAACTTTTTTGTGTGTGACAGAGACAAAGAGAGGAACAGACAGACAGATAAGAAGCATCAATTCTTCGTTGTGGCACCTTAGTTGTTCACTAATTGCTTTCCCATATGTGCTTTAACCGGGGGCTAGAGCAAACTGAGTAACCCCTTGCTCACGCCAGTGACCTTGGGCCCAAGTTGGTGAGTCTTGCTCAAAGCAGGAGAACCCACGCTCAAGCCAGTGACCTCAGGGTTTCAAACCTGGGTCCTCTGTGTCCCAGGCCGACACTCTATTCCACTGGTGCCACAGCCTGGTCAGGCTGGAAGTTTGAACATTTTGACCTCCTTTCCCTTTTCAATCTATCTCTCCACTCTACTCCCCTCTAATCTACTTAATTAGAATCAGATAAAGTGTTTTTTTGGAAGCCTCTTTCAGAGATACCTCCATCAGGGGGCACACAGTGTCTGGTTGTTTTTAATTTTGAAATATTTGCAACCATGGATGATCATTGCCTAGATCCAGGAATTCATTATAAATTGTAAAATGATCATATTCTAATGTTACCATTACTTCTTTTAATAGTTGATATATTATAAAAAGAAATGTGCCCTCATCAATTATTTGGTCATCCTGAAGTATAGTTTGTCTAGAAAAGGCAAGATCAATGCTTATTTACTTTCACTTACTACTTTTCAAAGTAAGGATAGGTTCTCTAGTATCCTCCAATGGTGCCCAAAGAATGTTGTTATTTTGGTCTTACTTCTTCACAATGTGATCATGCTGACTCTTGGACACACAGTTAACTTCTTTTTCTTTTCTTTTGCTTTCAGTATTAGATATTGCTTTTTTGTCTTTTAATGTTATTTTTAAATAATTATATAAAATAACACATAGTTCCGTTAATCTACAAAACAAGGTATAGTCAAATAAGTCTAACTTTTATTTCTGTTATTTCCAATCAGTTTCTTCCCTTCCCTTACAGATAGCTGTTCTTTTAACGGTATATTCTTCCACTTTACTTTACTCTGCCAAATAAATAAATAAATAAATATATATATATATATATTTGTATTTCCCTCTTTTTTACATAAACTTCGGAATAGTATGCTCAATTTTTTCTATCTTGTTCAAATAACATTTACAGCCAAACCCAGAGAGTATATTTAATGTGTGGTGTGGTTGGGTGCTATTTTAATGTTTGCTATACTAGGTAGGCTGGCCTACATCAGCTCAGGAAAAGCCAAGCCGGCTTGTGTCGTCCCACCAGACCAAATCTGTCTCTAAGCCTCGCCAGTTTGAGGTCCATAGGGCAATTGAAATCAGCTGGCTGAACATAGGAAGCATTCCGGCAAGGCAAGGAATTGTGTTTCTTGCCAGAAGCAGTTCCTGTTTGGGAGGAACAGGGTGCAGAGTTAAATCTTCCAATATCATACCTTTGAGGACACTACCCCCACCTCTCAGAAGATAAAGTGTAGGATCTCTTTAGGTGAAGCACACTGGTTGTTTGGATCTAACAATAACAGCACCTTAGAACGAATACTTCCTGGTTGTTCTGGGGTTTTTTGTTTTGTTTTGTACAGACTCAAAACACAACCCCACGCAGAGTGAGAAGAAAGGTAGACTGCCAGGGCCAAAGGTCCATGTTCCAGGCAACAAGAAGGTGGGCGGGGACTGAACGCATGGTGGGTGGAGCCAGGAGATGGATGGGGCTTGGGCCTGGGCGGGGCCTGGAGGGATATGGGGCGGGGCCTGACACCGGGCAGGAGACAGACGCGGAGGCGGGCCAGGCGGGGGTTGGTTTCAGTCGCTTGAGGACCGGTAAAAAACAGATCTCACCGAGCCCATGGAAACCAGCCAGCGCAACGGAATCTCTTCCAATGGGATGATTCTTCTCGCTAAGCAAATTCACTACTCGCCTCTTTTAAGGCCCCCAGGCGCTGGCAGACCATCAATTTGAGGAGAGTAGGGGGGCCCAGTAAAGGAGCAAGGAAGGGAAGTGGGAAGGGCTAGAGGAGGTGCAAGTGGCTACACCAGTCTGGAATACTTCCTCTTTTCAAAGCGCACACAATCTCAGGCAGCTCCTTCTACCAAACATCTGCCCTCTCTTACTCCTAAGTCTGACTTATTTATTCAGACTGCCTTTGGTGTATATTTCCCCTGCATTAAAAGTGGCCCCATTCTGGGATGGAAAAAACATAAGAATTTGTCCTCTAAGGAAGACTCTGCCAGGGGCTCTCTCCTCATGTCTTTTAAAGTAGAAATAGGGCAGAGTAGAAATGATTGTGGGTAGAAGCCCATTGATTAGGACACGTCCTGTATGAATTCTGTGAGGCCATGAAAAAGGCTGAGGTAGATCTATATGTACTGCTGTGGAGGGATGCACATATGTCAATTACTTCAAAATAAGTTGCAAAATGATATGTATGTTTGTACATGTTTTGGAAAAGTTCACAGTAATATGTTATCAGAAGTTTCTTGAGGAAAGTGGGACTGGAGAGTAATTAGCGACAATGTTTTCTGTTGGGAGTAAAGCGAACCCCTATCAGAGGTTCACACAATAGGACAGTTACTTATTTTTAATATTGATTTTACAGAGAGAGAGGAAGGAAGAGAGAGAGAGAGAGGGAAGCACTGACTTGTTGTTCCACCCATTTGTGGACCAAAAAAAAAGAAAACATTTTTTAATAAATCAAGATGTGGCTGGCCGGTTGGCTCAGCGGTAGAGCGTCGGCCTGGTGTGCGGAGGACCCGGGTTCGATTCCCGGCCAGGGCACATAGGAGAAGCGCCCATTTGCTTCTCCACCCCCACTCCCTCCTTCCTCTCTGTCTCTCTTCCCCTCCCGCAGCCAAGGCTCCATTGGAGCAAAGATGGCCCGGGCGCTGGGGATGGCTCCTTGGCTTCTGCCCCAGGCGCTAGAGTGGCTCTGGTCGCAGCAGAACGACGCCCTGGAGGGGCAGAGCATCGCCCCCTGGTGGGCAGAGCGTAGCCCCTGGTGGGCGTGCCGGGTGGATCCCGGTCGGGCGCATACGGGAGTCTGTCTGACTGTCACTCCCCGTTTCCAGCTTCAGGAAAAAAAAAAAAAAAAGATGTGACCACTAACCTAACCTGACAAGCTCAGGGAAAACCTACACAATGGCCTTGTAAACTCAAGGAACTAAAGTAAACAAAGGATGGTCTAACCAAACCTTTCTAACTAAGAGCAGTTTGTGGTAGGTAGTCATGTCCTAGGGAAGAAATTTCTCTAAACAAAGGTCAATGCTTGCTTTTACTCAAGCCTGTCTGCTGTCTTTTGCATCTACGGTAATACACCTGATTACATGCCTTTGGAATGTAAGGATCATCTTTCTTGTCCATCAGGCCAGACATCTCACCAGAGCAGAAGCCAATAGACCCCTCATTGTTACTGTTATGTGAACCATTGACTGTTAACTGTCTTGTTACCGCCTATGTAAAGAAGTTTCACCAATACACTTTGACTTTTTACCCAGACCCAGAGATTTTCCTGCTTTACTTTCTCCTGCCTCCTTAATCTATCACCAATTTCATGTAACCCCCTTATATCTTCCCCTTTGATTCTGATGTATAAAATAAGTGGTGAAACTGCCAATTTTCCAGAGCACTTTTTCAATTTGTTGAGACCTTGTTTCCTGGCGATTGTTAATAGTTTGGCTCAAATGAACTCATAACAATTCTTACAGGTTTGGAAGATTTTTTTTTATTTTTATTTTTTGTATTTTTCTGAAGCTGGAAACGGGGAGGCAGTCAGACAGACTCCTGCATGCGCCCGACCAGGATCCACCCGGCACGCCCACCAGGGGGCGATGCTCTGCCCATCCCGGGTGTCGCTCTGTCGCGACCAGAGCCACTCTAGCGCCTGGGGCAGAGGCCAAGGAGCCATCCCCAGCGCCCGGGCCATCTCTTGCTCCAGTGGAGCCTCCGCTGCGGGAGGGGAAGAGAGAGACAGAGAGGAAGGAGGGGGGGGGGGGTGGAAAAGCAAATGGGCGCTTCTCCTATGTGCCCTGGCCGGGAATTGAACCCGGGACTTCTGCACGCCAGGCCGATACTCTACCACTGAGCCAACCGGCCAGGGCGGAAGATTTTTTTTATGTTGACACATTTGTGCATTGATTGGTTGATTCTTGTATGTACCCTTATCAGAGGGAAACTTGGTATGTGATGCTCTAACTAATTGAGCTACCTGGCCAGGGAAGAAGTTTTTTTTTTATCTTATATAAGAAGTCCATGGGGAGAGGGCCCGTGTGGTTAACTCAGTAGCTCAGGACATCACTGAGGACCCAGGTTCTTTCCATCTTTCTGCTTTGCCATTCTCAGTGAAAGGGCTTTATTGTCAGGCAGCAAGGAGTAGTAGTTTTAGGAGAAATAGTCTAACTTAACTTCCCTAGAAGAGAAGGCCGAAGTAACCCAGCCACCCTGCCTGGGTAGCTCAGTTGGAGCATTGTCTACATATGCCAAAGTTGCAGGTTCGACCCCTGGTCAGGGAACATATAAGAATCAATCAATGAAATGCATAAAGAAATGGAAAAACAAACTGATGTTTCTCTCTCTCTCTCTCCCTCTCTCTAAAATCAACAAAGTAAAAAAAAACAAACCCGCCCCTCTAAGAATTTTTAAAAACAAACAAACAAAAAACAAGTAACCTAGCCAAAGTCACCTGTCAGAAATAAATCTTAGTGTTCCTGCCACACTATCACTGGCTAGAAGCAGCCCCAGGGAAGCATGGCCACAGATGCTTAGACACTGCTGCAGCCACCAGTCCGTTATGCTCCCTGCAGCTGAGCTCTCAGGGGACGACGGTCTCATGACTTCCACAAGCATTCTCTCATTTTAAGAGCAAATGCACCAGATGACTTCCCCTATGTGTCACAAGTCCTTGTCTAAACCACTGTGATTGACTTAAAGACAGACCGATAAGGACCACACCTTCAGGCTCTGCTAGGGCCCACCTCCCCAGGAGCCTGTGCAAAAATTCCAGGTTTTGTTAGGGGAAAAAATGTGGGGAATGAATGTCAGGTAAATAACCAACAGAGCCTGCTACAGAGAGGGAGGGAGAGCTTTTTAATCATTTCTGTATAGTTTGGATTTTATGAGCATGTATTACTTGTATAGTACTTATTGTTTTACTTAGTCCGGTTAAGACAATGGGACTTGGCATCAAAAAGAAAAGTATTTGAATCCATGTCTCAATTTATCATCTCTAGCCTTGGGCAAGTAACTTAATATCTTTAAGTCTTCACTATTAAAAACTTGAAAGTGATTCTCCAATTAGAAAAAAAAAAAAGTACAGAAAACTTTAAGGGGATGTGAGTTTCTCTTCTGTCCTAGGGAACAAATTATTCTTTATCTATAAAGCTTCAGAAACATATGTGTTATATTACACTACTTTAGGTTTAGTTATTGTTTTTATATTTCAAAGAACTGGAAAAATACAGTTCTTCTGTAAGCACAGTGAAATAAAAGAAAAAGTCACTTCTTTTTAACAAACTGAGTAAAATGTTCTTTCATTGCCTCTGAACTAGTTTTTGGTAGGAATGATAGAAAATATACTTCCCAGAAGGTTATGAAGTTTGATTATGAAGTTATGTGGCTATTTTGAAAATGGTCAGTCTAATTCTATTTATTTACACAATTACATATAATCTTGGTTCTTCACTATTTAAAATGTAATTAGCCTGACCAGGTGGTGGCATAGTGGATAGAGCATTAGACTGGGATACAGAGGACCCAGGTTCAAAACCCCAAGGTTTCTGGCTTGAGTGTGGGCTCATCCGGTTTGAGCATGGGCTCACCAGCTTGAGTGGTGGGGTCGCTGGCTTGAGTGTCGGATCATGGACATGACCCCATGGTCGCTGGCTTAAGTCTAAGGTCAGTAGCTTGAGCAGGGGACAGTAGCTCTGCTGTAGTCCCCTAGTCAAGGCACATATGAGAGAGCTATCAATGAGAAACTAAGGAGCCACAACAAAAAATTGATGCTTTTCATCTCTCTCCCTTCCTTTCTGTCTTTCCCTATCTGTCCCTCTCTCTGTCTGTGTCACAAAAATAAATAAATAAATAAATAAAATGTAATCAAAGTCCATTTTCTTAATGTCACTTTAAGATACATGCTAAAAAAACTGAAAAGTTGAGGAACTATGATTAAAATATTAGAGGGTTTAGGTTTGGAAATTTCTAAGAAATACTGGAAGTTGCAGGTATGAAGTGGTTTTAGAGTCTAGGATGCAAAGTAAGAATTCAAATCTACCCCCCAAACTATGGTGAAATCTTAAAAAAGTCATTTATCTTTGCTGCCTTTAAGTTTTTTTGTTACTAAGCCAAAAATAATTTAGCTGTTTGAAGATTATATTGTATCTGTTATCTATAATACTGCTACATAAAAAATACTCTAGCCTGATCAGGTGGTGGTGCAGTGGATAGAGCATCAGACTGGGATGCCGAGGACCCAAGTTTGAGACCCCGAGGTCTCCAGCTTGAGCGCAGGCTCATCTGGTTTGAGCAAAAGTTCACCAGCTTAGACCTAAGGTCGCTGGCTCGAGCAAGGGGTTACTCGGTCTGCTGAAGGCCCGTGGTCAAGGCACATATGAGAAAGCAATCAATGAACAACAATCAATGAAGGTGTCGCAATGAGCAACGAAAAACTAATGATTGATGCTTCTCATCTCTCTGTTCTTGTCTGTCTGTCCTTGTCTATCCCTCTCTCTGACTTTCTCTCTGTCTCTGTAAACCTCCCCCCCCAAAAAAAACCCTCTAAAATTTAGTAGCTTAACACAATTCTTTTTTTTTTTAAATAATTTTATTTTTTTAATGGGGTGACATCAATAAATCAGGATACATATATTCAAAGATAACAAGTCCAGGTTATCTTGTCTTTCAATTATGTTGCATACCCATCACCCAAAGTCAGATTGTCCTCTGTCATCTTCTATCTAGTTTTCTTTGTGCCCCTCCCCTCCCCCTTTCCCTCTGCCTTTCCCCCCTCCCCCCATAACCACCACACTCTTATCAATGTCTCTTAGTTTCACTTTTATGTCCCACCTACGTATGGAATAATTCAGTTCCTGGTTTTTTCTGATTTACTTATTTCACTTCGTATAATGTTATCAAGATCCCACCATTTTGCTGTAAATGATCCGATGTCATCATTTCTTATGGCTGAGTAGTATTCCATAGTGTATATGTGCCACATCTTCTTTATCCAGTCATTTATTGACGGGCTTTTTTGGTTGTTTCCATGTCCTGGCCACTGTGAACAATGCTGCAATGAACATGGGGCTGCATGTGTCTTTACGTATCAATGTTTCTGAGTTTTGGGGGTATATACCCAGTAGAGGGATTGCTGGGTCATAAGGTAGTTCTATTTTCAGTTTTTTGAGGAACCACCATACTTTCTTTCATAATGGTTGTACTACTTTACATTCCCACCAACAGTGTATGAGGGTTCCTTTTTCTCCACAGCCTCTCCAACATTTGCTATTACCTGTCTTGTTAATAATAGCTAATCTAACAGGTGTGAGGTGGTATCTCATTGCAGTTTTGATTTGCATTTCTCTAATAACTAAAGAAGATGAGCATCTTTTCATATATCTGTTGGCCATTTGTACTTCTTCCTGGGAGAAGTGTCTGTTCATGTCCTCTTCCCATTTTTTTATTGGATTAACACAATTCTTGAATTTGCTCAAAATTTCTTTGGGATTGTAATTTGGGCTAAACTCAGCTAGATGAATTTTCTGCTGGTTTTGTAGAGTCACTCAGGTAGTGACAGTCTGCTTATAGGTTAGCTCAGAGCTGATAGATCTTCGAGGCCTCAGCTAGGATCCTCATCTTTGTTTCTTATCCTCCAGTTGGCTAGCTCAGGCTTCCTCACATGGCACTTTTCAGAGGGAGAGAGGGATACCACTGTTCAAGCACTTTTTAATTCTCTCCTAATATCCCATTGGTCAGAGCAAGTCACATGGCCACACCAAACAGCAGTGTGGGAGGGGTCTACACAAGAGAGTAGAGGTAGGAAAGCCTGACTGAGTGAAGCCATTGTAGTAGCAATCTGTACTGGGATATCACATAAATCAATCAGCAAATGTGAAGAATCATACTGTAAATTTAGAAATATCAAAAGAGCCTGACCAGTGAGTGGTGGCACAGTGGATAGAGTTTCGACAGTGGGGGGAGTCCCAGGTTTGAAATCCCAAGGTTGCTGGTTTAAGAGCACATTCATCTGGCTTGAGTGCAGGCTTGCCAGCTTAAGCATGGGATCGCTGACTTGTGCCCAAAGGTTGCCGGCTTGAAGCCCAAGGTCTGACTTGAGCAAGGGTCACTGTCTCTGCTGAAGCCCCCCCTGTCAAGGCATGTATGAGAAGCAATCAATAAATAACTAAAAGTGCCACAACTATGAGTTGATGCTTCTCATCTTTCTCCCTCCTGTCTCTTTTTCTCACTAAAACAAACAAATGAGTTGCAGTCATAAAGCCTTGAGATTTTTTTGTTGTTGTTCTTTTTTTTTTTTTTCTGAAGCTGGAAACAGAGAGACAGTCAGACAGACTCCCGCATGCGCCCGACCAGGATCCACCCGGCACGCCCACCAGGGGCGAAGCTCTGCCCACCAGGGGGTGATGCTCTGCCCTTCCGTGGCGTCGCTCTGCCGCGACCAGAGCCACTCTAGCGCCTGGGGCAGAGGCCAAGGAGCCATCCCCAGCGCCCGGGCCATCTTTGCTCCAATGGAGCCTTGGCTGCGGGAGGGGAAGAGAGAGACAGAGAGGAAGGAGGGGGGGGGGTGGAGAAGCAAATGGGCGCTTCTCCTATGTGCCCTGGCCGGGAATCAAACCCGGGTCCCCTGCACGCCAGGCCGACGCTCTACCGCTGAGCCAACTGGCCAGGGCCAAGCCTTGAGATTAAGTGAAGCCACTGTTGTTACTTAGATTGTATTTAAAACTGCATGATATTTGGGGAAAAGAATAATTTGTAAACTCAAAGTGAAGTTTATCCCCATATTAAAATTTGCATTATTTGAACATCTGCTTGGCTAGAAAATGCCATCTCCAGATGAGAGGCAATGTGAACAGTCCTACTTAGAACCCAACCCCATCTTGGCCACCCATCTTGGGAGGTTCTCTGCTCCCTGTCCTTTCCTTTCTTTCCATCACACCCAGAATTGATTACCTTCATACACTCAACACTGTTCATAAATTTTATTTATACATACACTGTTTGTTGTCCTTCTCCTCTGGTACAGCACACAGAAAGCTTCATGATGACAGGAATTATGTCTGTTTCACTTTCCAGCTCCTACCCAGCATCCAGCCCAGGGCTTGGCACATAATAGGAGCCTATTAAGTATTTGCTAGGCAGTAAATGAAATAAAAAGCTACACTTATACAAGTACCTCCTGACATGGTTTCCCAGCACCAGCCATCTTCTATTCTGAGAATTCAGTGAACTTTCCTATCCCTTAATGGATGATTCATTCTGTCAGTAATTTGCCAGGGGAAGGCAGTAGCTCCTTGCGTCGAACTCTTGTCTCTGTATATGTCTTCCACTAATCGGTTCTTCCCCGAACTGTGGCGGAACTAAATCCCATAGATTATACCTGAGCTCTACCTCTGGAATCCCACCCTTCCTTCTACTATTGCCTTAGGGGTCTTTTCACTTCTTGCTAGGACTCCCACCTTAGCCTCCTAACTGGGCTCCCTGCCAGCAATCTTTCCTCAGCTGTCAGAGATATCATCATAGAAATATTTGAAAAATTAGTCACAGGATTAAAGACCCCCCTTTCTCCCCAAAACCTAGGAATAAGATTAAAACCCAAACCTTTTGGCATGAAATTCAAGGCATTTCACAATCTGCCCTGAGGTCCTTCTCTGCTTCTCTCTCATCACCAGCCCCCTTTCTCGCACGCAGCCTCTGCCTCAACCACACAGAACGTTCCGGTGTTGAATGAAATGTGCCTGCCCTGCCAGAACACCATAATTTGGTGCCAGCTAGCTTCTTTACGTGGCCCGTCTTTACCTCTCCTCCTTACCTGGTAATCTCCCTCCTTCTCATAGCTCACACCTCACTCGAAATTACATTCTCGGCAAGCCTGTCCTGTCTCTGTTGTTCATGTCCATGTTAAAATCCTCATACATTGTGTTGTAAGTCTATCGTCACAGCTTCTGCTGCTGCTGCTGCTGCTGCTGCTTCCAGCAAGCAAGAAGATTTGCTAGGATAGATGGATGAAGAAAGTAGAAATAAATAAAGAAATGAAGTGTGTCCCACAGTTGGTGCCCCATCCCTGACTTCTTACTTTCTGCTGCCTCTCTGTTCCACTAAGTTGCTCTGAAAGGTCTTCTGTTGGGGAATATCTGTTGTGTTTGTCTGCCTGACATCCCTTCCCTCTTCTGGAAACAGCATTCTTCTTCCCTATGAGGAAACCTGTCCTGTGTCGTTTGGGAAGGTTTGATCATTTCTACCTCACAAAGGATTCCATGCCCTTGGACATAATGAGTGGTTCAGGATCAGGCACGTGACACAACTGAGACCATTCAAAATCTTCTTTGAGACTGTTCTGCCAAAAATATTTGGAAAGATACCTTCTTTCCTGGGCCAAGCTGATGAAATGTAAGTTTAGACTGCCAGTCATCATTATCATCTCCATTAGAGAAGGCCTGTTTAAGGAAAGGGGAGTGTGCCTTGATGACAACATTTGAGCTCCTGGATCAAGCTATGCCTGATGCCAAATACTTTAGGTGAGCTGATAAATTGTCTTTTCATTTATTCTAGTTATTTTTTGGGGTTTTTTTTGCCAGTTATATGTGAAAGGATCCCCAACAAATACACTTGACAAACAAAAGTGCTTTGTATTTATCTCAACTTTACTCAGAAAAAGGTGTGGTTAGATATAAAAAGTAAGGCCATGCTCTTGCGGCATTGGGTAGGAAACTCAACTGAAGCAAAATCTTTGGGTGAGGAAACTATGGGTCCATTCAGCTCTTGAGTCAGTTTCTCAGAAAGCAGCTTCATTCTTGTCTACAGATGTGGCAGGAAAGTTAACAGAAATCAAACAAACTCGTTTCCAAATGTAAATACCAAAATTCCTTTGCCCAAGATAAGCTTTTTTGGCTTAGTTTTGTTTTTAAATTATTATTACCTTTATTATTACTATTATTTATTTATTTTTATTTACAGAGACAGAGAGTCAGAGAGAGGGTTAGATAGAGACAGACAGACAGGAACGGAGAGAGATGAGAAGCATCAATCATCAGTTTTTCATTGCAACACCTTAGTTGTTCATTGATTGCTTTCTCATATGTGCCTTGACCGTGGGCCTTCAGCAGACCGAATAACCCCTTGCTCGAACCAGCTACCTTGGGTTCAAGCTGGTAAGCTTCTTTGCTCAAGCCAGATAAGCCTGCGCTCAAGCTGGCGACCTCGGGGTCTCGAACCTGGGTCTTCCGCATCCCAGTTTGATGCTCTATCCACTAAGCCACCACCTGGTCAGGCTAATCTTTATTATTATAGATGCTATCTGTAGAGCCTCTTTAAAAGGGCTGGGTTAAGAAACCTGTTGCTCATTTTCCAAGTACTAAAGCAAAGAGCAGTTCAGCTTTTTCCCTCCCAATGGTTCCAGTGAACCATCAAGTTCGTTTTTATTAATGCTCAGAAAAACCTAAAATGAACACTTACTCATAGACAACTTCTGTTAAAGCCCATCTCAAGCACAAAAGATGTGACTTGACTACTGAATAAAAATATTGTAATATGGAACTTTCACACATTTGGGGTGCTAGTGGTGTTTAAGGAAGAGCAAAAGAGAGAAGTTTAAGAATCGATGGCACTTTAAGATTTCTCTAGATCCAGGACTTCAGAAGACATTTTTTTTTTAAGTGAAGAGAATTCTTCTATTTAAAATGTTTTTAAAAGAAAGAAAATTTATGGGCAATTTTTGGAAAGAGGAATTGTAAAAGATACAGGATTGACAAAAACCAACTAGTACCAAAAAATCTGTTTTTAAACCATTATTAGCAGTTCAAAAAGGCCAGTGAACCCCTGGGGCGATGTTGGAAAAGGAATATGTGTGAAATATCTGCAAGAATAAAATTAGTTGACCTGACCAGGTGGTGGCACAGTGGATAGAGTATCAGCCTGGGATGCAGAGGACCCAGGTTCAAAACCCCGAAGTCACTGGTTTGAGCATGAGATCAAGGACATGACCCCATGGTCACTGGCTTGAGCCTAAGGTTGCTGGCTTGAGCAAGGGTCACTGGCTTGGCTGGACCCCCCCCTCCGCCCCGGTCAAGGCACATATGAGAAAGCAATCAGTGAATAACTAAAGTGCACAACAAAAAATTGATGCTTCTCATTTATCTCCCTGATATATATATATATATATATATATATATATATATATATATATATATATATATATATATATATCAGTAGAACACTCTCATTTCAGGACACTTATCTAAAAGGGTCCAAGAGAAGCTGCCATTAGAAAGGTGTATCCAGGAGGCCTGGAGGAAGGACAAGCCTTGTGACGCCTGCTTGTTGACCTTCCTTTCTTTTACTGTAGCACCTTGAGATCATTGCCAAGTCCAAGTAAATAGAATGTTTCTTTTTCCTTTTTTTACTCATTTGAGAAGTGTTTACTGATCAGATCTTATGGACCAGGCACTGATGGGCAGTCTGTGTGACTCAGGAGGGAGCAGAAGGAGCTGGACTCCTGTCCTTCCTCTTCACTCCTCACCAGCTTTAGTCTGGACTATTCAACAAATATATATAATAATAAAGTCATTATTTTGTGCCCGACACTGGGCTGCCATAGAACCAGTCATTCCCCCTAACAGTAATGGGGGCAGTTAGACAGGCTTTGATTTCTAAAGAAACCTAGTAGAACCCAAAATGAATGACAATACATATAATAGAAAAGGCTACAGTATAGCAAGAGTGTTAAAGTCAAGTCATGCATAGCAAGCAGCCAGTCTGCATCACAACTCACAAGCAGTGAGTACTAAGTGGCTCCTTTCTGCAGAGCAGAATGGACATACTTCTGCATTGAGATCAGGAACTACCACCATGTGCACTGAACACCTTGGAATCACAGTGCCCAAAATGGAACATAAGCTGGGCTTCTTATACCCTGAGGGTCACATAGAATATTCTTGCTGTGTAACTAACCCAACAGCCAAACCTCCTGGGGGGCCTCATTGAGACAAGGTGCAAATCATCACTCTCACAGTTATTAATAAACAATGTTGTCAAGCTGATACAAACTGCCCTGAGACTTGCCTAGGAACCATCATTGCAAAGCCACACTCTCAGTGAGAACATTTCACATCGGGACCAAGCTCCAGTGCTGGGCAGGTTCATGCCTCACTCAGAGACGGATTAAGGTCAGTTGAGGCCCCGGGGCAGGAAAAAATATTGGGCCCCTTAAAAAAAAGAGAGAGACAGGGAAAATAAAAATGCATGCTAACCATATTTTTAAATAAATAAAAATATTATGTACTATTAATGTTAAAATTGCACATATGAAACCAAACTTGATATCATTAGAAAAAAGTGTAAAGTTGGAGTTTTGTGGGGCCCCTTCAGAAGCTGGAGCCCAGGGCGCGCACCCGGTGCACCCACCGTTAAATCCACCTCTGGCTTCACTTCAGCCACTGATTGTGGGCAGTGCCAGGCCCACAGGAGTCCACCTCTCAGCCCTTCCCAACCACTCACCACACTGCACCCAATGAGGCTTTTAAAAAATTTAAAAAAAAACAAATGTTGGTGAGCATGTGAAGAAATCCTTGTGTACTGTGGGTGATAAGGTAAAATGGTACAACCCCTATGGGGAATGGTATGAAAGTTTCTTAAAAACATTTAAAATAGCTGGACCAGGCGGTGGCGCAGTGGATAAAGCGTCAGACTGAGATGTGGAGTACCCAGGTTTGAGACCCTGAGAATGCCAGCTTGAGTGCGGGCTCATCAGGTTTGAGCAAAGCTCACCAGCTTGAGCCCAAGGTTGCTGGCTCGAGCAAGGGGTTACTCAGTCTGCTGTAGTCCCTGGGTCAAGGCACATATGAGAAATCAATCAATGAACAATTAAGGAGCAGCAACAAAGAATTGATGTTTCTCATCTCTCTCCTTTCCTGTCTGTTCTTATCTGTCCCTCTCTCTGACTCTCTCTGTCTCTGCCACAAAAAAAGAAAGAAAGAAAGAAGAAAGAAAGAAAGAGAGAGAGAAAGAGAGAGAGAAAGAAAGAAAGAAAGAAAGAAAGAAAGAAAGAAAGAAAGAAAGAAAATTTAAAGTAGAACTGCCTTATGGGCCTCGGTTGGTTGGCTCATCAGTAGAGCGTTGGTCTGGCATGTGGAAGTCCTGGGTTTGATTCCAGGTTAGGACACACAGGAGAAGGAACCATCTGCTTCTCCACACTCCCCCGCCCCCCTCTTTCTCTTTCTCTTCCTCTCCTGCATCCATGGCTCGAATGGTTTGAACGAGTTGGCCCCAGGCACTGAGGATGGCTACATGGCCTCACCTTAGGCATTAAAATAGCTCAGTTCTGAGGTCGCCGGTTCAAAAAACCCTGGGCTTGCCTGGTCAAGGCACATATGGGAGTTGATGCTTCCAGCTCCTCCCCCCCTTCTCTCTCTCTGTCTCTGTCTCTCATTCTCTCTCTCTCTGTCTCTCCCTCTCCTCTCTAAAATAAATAAATAAAAATAAATAAAAATTAAAAAAAAATAGCTCAGTTGCCAAGGAACAGAGCAATACCTCAGATGGGCAGAGCATCACCCCATAGGGGGCTTGATGGATAGATCTCAGTTTGAGTGCATGCAAGAGTCTGTCTTTCTGCCTGACCAGGTGGTGGTGCAGTGAATAGAGCGTCGGACTGGGATACAGAGGACCCAGGTTCAAGACTCCGAGGTTGCCAGCTTGAGCGCGGGCTCATCTGGTTTGAGCAAAGCTCACCAGCTTGGACCCAAGGTAACTGGTTCGAGCAAGGGGTTACTCGGTCTGCTGAAGGCCCACGGTCAAGGCACATATGAGAAAGCAATCAATGAACAACTAAGGTGTCGCAACAAAAAACTGATGATTGATGCTTCTCATCTCTCTGTTCCTGTCTGTTCCTATCTATCCCTCTCTCTGACTCTCTCTCTGTCTCTGTAAAACAAACAAACAAACGAACAATAAAAAAAAAGAAAAATAAATAAATTAAGAACTGCCTTATGATCAGCAATCCCACTTCTGGTATGTATCCAAAAGAAATGAAAGCAGTCTTGAAGAGATATTTGCAAACTCCTGTTCACAGTAGTGTTATCCATGAGAGCCAAGAGGAGGAAGCAACCCAAATGTCCATCGACAAATAGACAGATTAACCAAGTATGTTATATACATAAATGGACTATCATTCAGCTTTAAAAAAGAAAGGAAATGGAGCAATAGAGAACTGTTACACAGACCCACCCCTGGATTTTCCTGTAAGACTATACATTCCTTTTCGAATTTAACCCAGTTTGAGTTACGGTCACTTGTATTCAAAAAGATTCCTGACTAACTCAGAACTGGAAGTGCATTGCAATCCTGTGAGGTAATTGTTTTCTGTTTTATTTTATTTTTATTTTTATTTTTTACAGAGACAGAGAGTCAGAGAGAGGGATAGATTGGGACAGACAGACAGGAACGGAGAGAGATGAGAAGCATCAATCATTAGTTTTTTGTTGCAACACCTTAGTTGTTCATTGATTGCTCTCTCATATGTGCCTTGACCGTGGGCCTTCAGCAGACCGAGTAACCCCTTGCTCAAGCCAGCGACCTTGGGTCCAAGCTGGTGAGCTTTGCTTAAACCAGATGAGCCTGCGCTCAAGCTGGTGACCTCGAGGTCTCGAACCTGGGTCCTCCGCACCCCAGTCCAACGCTCTATCCACTGCACCACCGCCTGGTCAGGCTCTGTTTTATATTTTTAACTGAGGTAAAATTTATGTATAGTGAAACATGCAGATCAATACAATCTTCCAGTTCAATAGGCCTATGAGGTAACATTGTGCTGAGGACATTTTGAGTTGCAAATAACAGAAACCTATTTGAAGTGGCTTAAGGGAGAAAAGGAGCGGAGGAAATTATTATATAGATATATCTCTGGGAACTTGAGGTCTCCACTGCTGCATAACAAATGACCACAAATATGGCAGTTTATAACAACATCTGTTTATTCTCTCCCAGCTCAAGACTAAAATCCAGCCTGACCAGGTGGTGGCACAGTGGATAGAGCATCGGTCTGGGACACAGAGAGCCTAGGTTAGACTCCAAGGTCACTGGCTTGAGAGTGGGCTCATCCAGCTTGAGCGCAGGGTCGCTGACTTGAATGTGGGATCATTGACATGACTCCAAGGTCGCTGGCTTGAACCCAAGGTCACTGGCTTGAGCAAAGTGTCACTTCTCTGCTGTAGACCCCGCCCCCGTCAAGGCACATATAAGAAAGCCATCAATGAACTACTAATTGATGCTTCTCATCTCTCCCTTTTTGTCTGTCTGTCCCTATATATCCCTCTTTCTGTTTCTTTCACTCTCTTGCTTTAAAAAAAAAAAAGACTTGGCCCTGGCCAGTTGGCTCAGCGGTAGAGCGTCGGCCTGGTGTGCAGGGGACCCGGGTTCGATTCCCGGCCAGGGCACATAGAAGAAGAGCCCATTTGCTTTTCCACCTCACCCCCTCCTTCCTCTCTGTCTCTCTCTTCCCCTCCCGCAGCCAAGGCTCCATTGGAGCAAAGATGGCCCGGGCGCTGGGGATGGCTCCTTGACCTCTGCCCCAGGCGCTAGAGTGGCTCTGGTCGCGGCAGAGCGACGCCCTGGAGGGGTAGAGCATCGCCCCCTAGTGGGCAGAGCATCGCCCCTGGTGGGCGTGCCGGGTGGATCCCGGTCGGGCGCATGTGGGAGTCTGTCTGACTGTCTCTCCCTATTTCCAGCTTCAGAAAAAATACAAAAAAAAAAAAAGACTTAACATCCAGGTGTCAGCTGGGCTGAGTTCCTACTGAGAGGCTCTGTGGAAAAATCTACTGCTTCCCAACTCATTCATGTAGTTGGAAAATTTAGGTCCTTGCTGTTGTAGGTCTGAGGTCTCCATTACTTTCTGCTGTGCCACTTCTAGAGGCCACCTACAGATTCTTGCCACCTGGTCCAATATGCAGTTCACAGCCATAGTTCTCAATGGGAAGGGGAGTGATTTTGCCACCCAGGGAAAATTCGGGAAGGTCTTCTAGAGTAATTTGGGGTTGTTATAATGGGGGGGCCAGGGATGCTGCTAACAATCCTACAATACACAGGACAGCTCCCACAACAGAGAATTCCCTAGGCTCAACTGTCAATGGTGCCACAGTTGAGAAACCTTAATAGACACTAACAAAGAGGATGCTTAAAGAAAATCAGAGTGCTTTTACCAGAAGAAGGGGGCCTAGATCTTGGCAAAACCCACAGACTCCACCACAAGTACAGTGCCTGGTCTAGATGAGGTTTTCTGTCATTTTTATCTTCTTCCTTTTTATTCCATCCTTGACTATTTTCCCTCTCTACTCCTGACTCCAACATTTTCACACCCATCATCTTAGAAATAAGCTTTCCTCCACCTGGTCCATGAAGACACGTTACCACCATGTCTCCCGCAACCTTAAGCCTTCTTGGAATCCCATGTCCCCCTTGATGCCTTGAATACTGAGGAGTTGCCTTCTTTCCCTGACTCCAAGCCACACTCACCTGCCATTCTGAACACATCATAACTGTAAGAAGGCATGTGACAGTAAATAAATGATGTGTCTGTTGGATTTGCATACTTCAGCCCTGAGTACCTAGATGATCCCATATATTCTTTTTTGGCCCCAAAATCCACTCCCTAGATATCAACGATAATACCAAATTCATGCCATAGTGGCTTTTCTTTCTTTTCTTTCTCCTATTTCTGTCTCCTCTCACCATGACTTT
Organism: Saccopteryx bilineata; assembly: GCF_036850765.1. Classification (NCBI taxonomy): domain Eukaryota; kingdom Metazoa; phylum Chordata; class Mammalia; order Chiroptera; family Emballonuridae; genus Saccopteryx; species Saccopteryx bilineata. The sequence goes on from NC_089490.1 coordinate 105,576,719, forward strand.
ACCCTGGCTACAACTCTTTCTGTTTGTTTCTTCTTCTCTCCTCTCTCTTTAATTTTTTTAAATTTTTTTTTATTCATTTTAGAGAGGAGAGGGAGAGACAGAGGGAGAGAGAGAGAGGAGAGACAGAGAGAGAGGAGGGGGGGAGGAGCTGGAAGCATAAACTCTCATATGTGCCTTGACCAGGCAAGCCCAGGGTTTCGAACCGGCGACCTCAGCATTTCCAGGTCGACGCTTTATCCACTGCGCCACCACAGGTCAGGCTCTCCTCTCTCTTTTAAAATATGGTTTATGTTCAATGGTTCAAAATTCAAAAGGCACCAGAGGAATATGCAGAATCCCTGTCTCCAGTTCCCTGGTCCCTCACCAGAGGCAACTATGTACTGTCACGAATTTTTTTGAAAATCTTTATGGAGATACTATTTACAAGCAAGAACATACATAGATTCTTCTCTTATTTTTCCTCTTTTTTTCTTTTTTTAAAGAAGCAAAAGATAGTATACTATGCACATGACTTTGCATCCTACTTTGGCTTATTATATTTTAAAGTTATTTGGAGATACGGCTTTTAGGAGGTAATTAAGACTAAATGAGGTCATAAGGTAGGGTCCTCACATGATAGGATTGGTGGATTTATAAGAGAAAGTGAGAGAGGTCTCTCTTTCTCTCCTTGCACAAGCATGGAGGAAAAGCCATGGAAGAACAGCGTAGGAAGGGAGCCATCTGCAAGCCAGGAAGAGGGCTCTCACAAGAACCAACCCTGCTGACACCCTGACCTCAGACTTCCAGCCTCCAGAACTGTGAGAAAAGACATTTCTGCTGTTGAAGCCACCCTGTCTGTGATTTTTTTTTTGTGGCAGCCCTAATCAGACTAATAATGCTGACTATATCCTATTCTAAGTGTTTTACGTGTAGTAACTTATTTAGTTCTAATAAACACCCTGGGAAGTCAGTACTATTATTATTACCCCTATTTTTCAGATGAGGAAAACCTAAGCACAGAGATACAAAGACACTCCCTGAAATCCACTTAGTCCATTGGTGCTGGCTCAGAATCTGAATCAAGGCAGGTTGGTACTGGTCCATGTTGACCACTTACTGAGCACTTCCTGTATGCATTTATATGCATTACCTTATTGGGTCCCTAAAACTCTATGACTTGGGTATAATAGGAAACTGAGATAGAGAGGTATTAAGAAATTGGCCAAGTTGACCTAGGTAGAATGGGTAAAGCTTGCTTCAAACAGTTTGATATCAGAGCCACTCTCTTAAACACAAAGGAGATTTCAGAGGAATTTTTTGCATTCTGTCTTCTCTCTGTAGTTACCCTAGAGAAATCTATATAATGCTAAGAAATTTCCTTGCTACATTTAACTTTAGAACAATGCACTCAACTAACCCATAAACTCTTTACAACATATTTTATAGTTCTAATATTTCTATAAATAGTTTTTATTGGAAAAATAATGCAAAATTGGCTCAGATAATTTCAAGTGATCCAGCAGAATGGTGAAATATCAGAAAAAAGAGTAGACTCATCCTCAATTTCACAATGTTGAATGTTTGCTCAAATGTCACCCTCTCAGCTTGACCAGGTGGTGGCGCAGCGGATGGGGCATTGGACTGGGTGCGGAAGACGCAGGTTCAAAACCCTGAGCTCTCCGGCTTGAGCGCAGGCTCATCTGGTTTGAGCAAAGCTCACCAGCTTGAGCCCAGTTTATAGCCTCCCTGTCAGGGCACATATAAGAAAGCAAACAACGAACAACTAAGGAGCCGCAATGAAGAATTGATGCTTCTCATCTCTCCCCCTTCTTGTCTGTCTGTCCCTATCTGTCCCTCCCTCTGTCTCTGTCACACACAAAAATGTCACTCTCTCAATGAGGCCTGTCCTAACACTTTACTTAAAATTGTACCCCTTTGTCACTCCCACATTCTCTTACTCTCAGACCTTCCTAATCTTGCTCAGTTCTTTTCACTTACCACTTTCTAACTTATAGTATGTTTTCCTGTTCATTATTTTGGGTTGTTTTCTATCTTCCATGCTAGAATTTGTTTCTTGTGGACAAGGACCTTTTTTCTTTTAAATTAAAAAAAAACAAAAACTTTTAAAATCATTTTGTCCCCTGCTCTGTCCTCCAGCACCAGTAGGCCAGGGCACCAAATAGGGGCTCAGTAAATATTACTTGAATGTTATTCTTTAAGGACTTATTTGTTGTGTCGTAAGTTAAAATTTCAGCTCAGTACAAAGTTTGGAGAAAATAGAGGCACAAATTATTTATTTTCCTTTGGCATTGCTTTTCAGTAAGTCAGCAGTTTTCAATTGATATGCTGCAAGAATTTTTAAAACATGCAATACCTGACAAGTTAGGGGCACTGACCTCTTTTCTCTTAGATTGTCAAATAAAATAAAAAGACAACAGCCAACACATCAATAGCCATGTAGTGTGAATAAATCAAAATTATTCCTTTTGGGGGGGGGGCAGACTGGAAAAGAAACATAATTTTTGTGTATGTGTGTCATCGAATTTTAGTGATTAGTTTATATGTGCCATGAGGTGAAATAGGTTGAAAAATCACTGGAGTAAATAATATATTCTAATGTTTCACAATTTAAAAGTTGTATAAGGTTAGACAATGAAAAATTGGCTCTCCACCCTATTTCCCCTACTATCTTATTGTTTCCCACCTTGGAGATAACTAATAATATCAGAAGCATCAATTCTTTGTTGTGACACCTTAGTTGTTCACTGGTTGCTTTTTCATATGTGCCTGACTGGGGGGCTACAGCAGTCCGAGTGACCCCTTGCTCAAGCCAGTGACCTTGAGCTCAAGCCAGTGACCTTGGGCTTCAAGCCAGCGACCTTTGGGCTCAAGTCAGTGACCATAGGGTTATGTCCATCATCCTATGGTGAACCCGTATTCAAGCTGACTGAGCCCCTGCTCAAGCCTGCAACCTTGGGTTTTGAACCTGGGTCCTCTGCATCCTAGGCCAAGGCTCTATCCACTGAGCCACCACCTGATTAGGCTATCAGTTTCTTCTTTAACTATATATATCCCATCTTTTTCTGCACAAATATTACATCATATTCATATGTACACACTGTAGTACTTTTTTTTTAACTCAACAATACAGGACAATTAAAAAGGAATAGATAGCCCTGGCTGATTGGCTCAGTGGTAGAGTGTCGGCCCCGTGTGTGGAAGCCCTGGGTTCGATTCCCAACCAGGGCACACAGGAGAAGTGCTTCTCCATCTGCCTCTCCACCCTTCCCCCTTTCCTTCTCTCTATCTCTTTCCCCTCCTGCAGCCAAGGCTCCAATGGAGCAAAGTTGACCCAGGCGCTGAGGATGGCTCCATGGCCCTCACCTCAAGTGCTAGAATGGCTCTGGTTGCAACAGAGCAATGTCCCAGATAGGCAGAGCATCGCCCCCTAGTGGGCATGCCACATGGTCAGGTGCATGCGGGAGTCTGTCTCTCTGCCTCCCTGCTTCTCACTTCAGAAAAAAAAAAAAGAAATAGAATGGAATATTTTCAAAAATGAGTTGTTCAGAAATGTGACTCTGTGTGAACAATTAAGATGCACCTGGGGACACATCAAGAACCTTGCATTTCGCCTGACCAGACGGTGGCACAGTGGATAGAGTGTCAGACTGGGATGCAGAGGACCCAGGTTCGAGACTCTGAGGTCGCCAGCTTGAGCAAAAGCTCACCAGCTTGGACCCAAGCTCGCTGGCTCGAGCAAGGGGTTACTCGGTCTGCTGAAGGCCCGCGGTCAAGGCACATATGAAAAAGCAATCAATGAACAACTAAGGTGTCGCAACAAAAAACTGGTGATTGATGCTTCTCATCTCTCTCCGTTCCTGTCTGTCTGTCCCTATCTATCCCTCTCTCTGACTCTCTCTCTCTCTATCCCTGGAAAATAAACAAACAAACAAACAAACCAACAAAGAACCTTGCGTTTCGGTTGCTTCTTCCTTGTAGTCAGTGCCAGTGAAGTATAATAACACAGAGTGCTACCATTATAGCCATCCACAATGGTGTGCCACAGGGGCTGGGATGGATCAGCCCATGGGGGCACGTTACACAGGAAGGTTGCATACTGAGCATCTCTAAGATCGGGACACTTCCAGGTTGGTTTTGAATGCATGTCTATTATAATGTTGTATTATCACCTGACCCGGTGGTGGCGCAGTGGATGGAGCATCGGACTGGGATGTGGAGGAACCAGGTTCGAGACCCCGAGGTCGCCAGCTTGAGCGTGGGCTCATCTGGTTTGAGCAAAAGCTCATCAGCTTGCCTGACCTGTGGTGGCGCAGTGGATAAAGCGTCGACCTGGAAATGCTGAGGTTGCTGGTTTGAAACCCTGGGCTTGCCTGGTCAAGGCACATATGGGAGTTGATGCTTCCAGCTCCTCCCCTCGTCTCTCTCTGTCTCGCCTCTCTCTCTGTCTCTCTCTCTCTCTGTCTCTCCCTCTCCTCTCTAAAATGACATATTTTAAAACCACTCCAGCATTTGAACTGATGTAGGAAAAAAGTCTGATAAAAATGACCTAATTTTTCTTAGCTTCTGTTTATTTAAATTCCTTGACCACAGTGATGGGGTATGGACTGGTTTGGTCTAGGTTTCATTGAACTTCATGATGTTGGTTCCTTTACCAGAAGAAAGGATTCTGTTTCCAGAAGGAAGAGGAAGGGGATGCTGAGTAGTTACCTGTGTCCAGATGTCCACTGCACACATCGTTGTCATTCTGGCAAGGGTCATGATGAGCACACTCCAACAGAGTCAGGCCTTTTCTCTTGACCTTTGGACTGTCTGAGTTAGTATTAGAGGAGTCTCAGCATTTTTTCTTTTTAATTTTTTAAAATTGTGGTTTTTCCACCTGACTAGGCTGTGGCACAGTGGATAGAGTATCAGACTGAGATGCACAGGACTCAGGTTCAAAACCCCGAGGTGGCTGGCTTAAGCGTGGGATCATACACATGACCCCATGGTTGTTGGCTTGAGCCCAAAGGTTGCTGGCTTAAAGCCCAAGGTCACTGGCTTGAGCCCAAGGTTGCTGGCTTAAAGCCCAAGGTCACTGGCTTGAGCCCAAGGTCACTGGCTTGAGCCCAAGGTTGCTGGCTTAAAGCCCAAGGTCACTGGCTTGAGCCCAAGGTCGCTGGCTTGAGCATGGGGTCACTCACTCTGCTGTAGCCCACTGGTCAAGGCACATATGAGAAAGCAATCAATGAACAACTAAGGTGCCGCAATGAAGAATTGATGCTTCTCATCTCTCTCCCGTCCTGTCCGTCTGTATCTGTCCCTCTCTTTGTCTCTTTCACTATCTCTTGTCACACACAAAAAATTTTTTTTTGGTTTTCCTCTCTCTCTCTGTCGCTCTAAAATCAATCAATAAAAATTGTGGTAAAATGCACATAAGATAAAGCCATTTTAACCATTTTTAAGTGTACCGTTCAGCCTGACTTGTGGTGGTGCAGTGGATAAAGTGTCGACCTGGAATGCTGAGGTTCGAAACTCTGGGCTTGCCTGGTCAAGGCACATATGGGAGTTGATGCTTCCTGTTCCAACCCCCTTCTCTCTCCCTCCTCTCTCCCCCTCTCTCCTCTCTAAAATGAATAAATAGTCTTTTAAAAAACTGTACAGTACAGTAGCTTTAAGTACCATCACATGTTGTACAACCATTACCACTGTCTGGATGAACAGAACTCATCTTCCCAAACTGAAATTCTGTACCCATTGAACAATAACTCTCTATTTCTCCCTCTCTGCTGCCCCTGGTAACCACCATTCTACTCTGTCTCTATGCATTTGTGTGTTTTAGATACCTCCTATAAGCAGAGTCATTCTCTTTGTTCTTTTGAGACCAGCTTATTTCACTTAGCATAATGTCTTCAAGGGTCATCCATGTTGTAGCATGTGTCAGAATTTCCTTTCTTTTTAAGGATAAATAATTATCTATTTTGTAATAATACAATAATCCACCACATTTTTTAAAATTTATTCATTATAGAGAGGGGAGAGAGAGAGAAGGAGGGAGAGCAGGAAGCATCAACTCCCATATGTGCCTTGACCAGGCAAGCCCAGGGTTTCGAACCGGCAACCTCAGTGTCTCCAGGTTGACACTTTATCCACTGTGCCACCACAGGTCAGGCACAATAATCCACCACATTTTATTTTATCCATTCATCCATCAATGCACACTTGGGTTGCCTCTACCATTAAGCTATTGCAAATATTGCTGCAATGAATACGAGTGTAGAGCCTCCACATTTTCTCAGTATTTCACTTGCAGCAATTGAAGAGTTTATGGTAGAATTCAGATCCTGAGCTCTTAGAGCTGCAACTGTGTTTGGGGAAAGTACATTGGGTGTGCAGGTTGTGGCCCTCACTCTGCCAGGGTTAGCTAGCTACATTCACATTATCTTGGGTGAATCTATCTTTCTGAGCCTCCTAGGGGCCTGGGAGTCTCAAATGAAATAATAATAATAATGGAATGGCTGGAAAGACAGTTAAAGAGGGAAACAGAAATAACAATTATGCCTGACTAGGTGGTGGCACAGTGGATAAAGCGTCAGACTGGGATGCAGAGGACCCAGGTTCGAGACCCCAAGGCCACCAGCTTGAGCGCGGGCTCATCTGCTTTGAGTAAAAGCTCACCAGCTTGGACCCAAGGTCATTGGCTTGAGCAAGGGGTTACTCGGTCTGCTGAAGGCCCGTGTTCAAGGCACATATGAGAAAGCAATCAGTAAACAACTAAGGTCTCGCAATGAAAAACTGATGATTGATGCTTCTCAACTCTCTCCATTCCTTTTTTCTTAATTTATTTATTCATTTTAGAGGAGAGAGAGAGAGAGAGAGAAAGGGGGAGGAGCAGGAAGCTTCAACTCCCATATGTGCCTTGACTGGGCAAGCCCAGGGTTTTGAACCGACAACCTCAGCATTCCAGGTCAATGCTTTATCCACTGCGCCACCACAGGTCAGGCTCATCTCTCTCCATTCTTGTCTGTCTGTCCCTATCTATCCCTCTCTCTGACTCTCTCTATCCCTGTAAAAAAAAAAAAATAACAATTATATATTTGTTTACCTCCTTTTTCCAGCTCCTGACATGAGGGAGGCCTGGAACATCATAAATGCTCAGTAAACCTGACCAGGCGGTAGCACAATGGATAGAGCATCAGACTGGGATGTAGAGGACCCAGGTTCAAAACCCCGAGGTCACCGGCTTGAGTGTGGGCTCATCGGACTTGAGCATGGGGTCATAGACATGATTCCATGGTTGCTGGCTTGAGCCCAAAGGTCGCTGACTTGAGCAAGGGGTCACTGGCTCTGCTGGAGGTCCCCCTCAAGGCACATATGAGAAAGCAATCAATGAACAACTAAGAAGCTGCAACAAGACCCTGGCCGGTTGGGTCAGTGGTAGAGCATTGGCCTGGCATGCGGAAGTCCCGGATTTGATTTCCGGCCAGGGCACACAGGAGAGGCGCCCATCTGCTTCTCCACCCCTCCCCCTCTCCTTCCTCTCTGTCTCTCTCTTCCCCTCCCACAGCCGAGGCTCCATTGGAGCAAAGATGGCCCGGGTGCTGGGGATGGCTCCTTGGCCTCTGCCTCAGGCGCTAGAGTGGCTCTGGTCGAGGCCCCGGAGGGGCAGAGCATCGCCCCTGGTGGGCGTGCCGGGTGGATCCCGGTTGGGCGCATGCGGGAGTCTGACTGTCTCTCCCCGTTTCCAGCTTCAGAAAAATACAAAAAAAAAAAAAGCTGCAACGAAGAATTGATGCTTCTCATCTCTCTCCTTTCCTCTCTGTCTGTCCCTATCTGTCCTTCTTTGTCTCTCTCTCTATCTCTGTCACAAAAAATTAAAAATAAATAAATAAATAAAATGCTCAATAAATATCTGAGAAATAAATTCTAGAATCTTTTAGTGTATTTGAATCATTGTTTAAGTCTCCTTTGTGAGAACATTGTTAACTTGTGATAATTACTAGGCTCCATCTTGCTCATTTTATTGCTCTACATGTGTAAAGATTTCTCCGGACAATATTTTCAGATAGCACACAATATTTTTAAAAATATAGAATGTAGTTACAGGAGCATCTTTCCACAGGGCATCTGGGTCTAGAAGCTCAGAACCGAAAGAAAACTCTGTTTCAACACTGATTGGCTTTTGATCATACTTAATATTCAATATTCCGTCAGGCCAATTTGGGCTCTCTTCCCCCAACTCTTTACCCCCCCATTCCCAGGCATTGACTGATTAACATTATCATTGACCATAACTCCTCATTTGCCTGATAACAGGAAAAGGACTCAATTCCCACCTTAAAGCTAGGCTCTCATTGCAAATGCAAAGACTCTTTCTGGAAGGATGCACAAAAACCTAACAGTAGTTGCCTCTATTCAGGGAGATTTGGGGGTTTAGGGATAAGGTGGGAGAGAGCCTTATTTTTTAGTGTAAATTCTTCTGTATATGGGGGGTAATTTTATGTTGTGCGTGTTTTACTCTAAAAATAAAAACACTATTCTGGAAGCAAGAATAAGTACTAACCATGTGTTCAACCTACTGTGAATCACTGGGGAAAAAGAAAGATTAAAACGGCAAAGGACCCGGTTCGATTCCCGGCCAGGGCACACAGGAGAAGCACCCATTTGCTTCTCCACCCCTCCGCCGCGCTTTCCTCTCTGTCTCTCTCTTCCCCTCCCGCAGCCAAGGCTCCATTGGAGCAAAGATAGCCCGGGCACAGGGGATGGCTCTGTGGCCTCTGCCCCAGGCACTAGAGTGGCTCTGGTCGCAACATGGCGACGCCCAGGATGGGCAGAGCATCGCCCCATGGTGGGCAGAGCGTCGCCCCATGGTGGGCGGCCGGGTGGATCCCGGTCGGGCGCATGCGGGAGTCTGTCTGACTGTCTCTCCGTTTCCAACTTCAGAAAAATGAAAAAAAAAAAACAAAAACGACAAAGGAAACAGTTCTTGAATCAGAAGATAAAGCCAGCCCAAAGACAATTATATATAAACTAGATAAAGCTGCTTCAGAAGCAATAGTGTGTCAAATCTGTCACCAACGTGGGTGCTGGATAAAATTAAGAGCGTATTCTAGTTTGGTCACTTTTTTTTTGCAGAGGAACCTATTTGGGACCTTTCATTTTCAGCTTCCTCATTTGCAACATGGAGATAATAATGCCTATCTATTATTACTAATGTAAGAGTATTTGGAGTTTCTCAGGGGACTTTGAAGAATGTTGGGCAGATAAAATATATTATGCTCACTTTGTTAAAGATGACGCTGCCCACATGGAAGCCTGTCACCCAAGTGATATTAATGTGTGTTGGGGGTGGGCTGTGGGCAAGCAGGATCCTTATAGCCTGGGGCTTGGTTTTAGGACTAAGCCTTTCCCACCCTTTTTGATGTGGGGTGGTACAATCCAATTATGCCTCAAATAAGTGACTTTGTATTAGAGACTTCTCTATTTTGTATATTGGATTAAAGGTTTTGATTTCTACACTATAAAATGGGGGCAGAACAGGAGCTTGCTCTCTTGGTTCCTGAGATTAGCATTAGAGAGCAGAGAGCAGAGAGCAGAGAAAGGCCACGTGCAGGAGGCCTGGAGAAGCAGCCAAGGTGGCGGAGTGTTGAGTGAAAAGCCAGTTTGTGCAGAGTTTGTGCAGAGAGAAGGAAGGAGATGAGGAACACAGGTGAATAAGTCTGGTGAGCTAGAAACCTATGATTCTAGGAAACTTGGATAAGTCAGTAGCTTTGTGAGCACTGAATGAGTGGGTTTTGGAGCCCAGTGTGTGTTTTTACTTGCCCACCGGGTGCAAGCTAGGATTAAAGATGATGGCCCACCAGTTTTTGGCTTCATTGCTTCTTTACTGACTGTCCAAATCCAATGCAAACCTCCATAATGAATGGCCGCGATGGAGGCTCCTGGCCCTACAAAGAACACAGCTCCCAAGGGGAGGCAGAAACCATCTGTTGAGTGTGTACTATGTGCCAATTATGTTGAGTGCTTACATTTATTGAATCTTCATAGCTATTGTGCTGTTCTTGTTTATAGAGAAGGGGGAGGCTCAAAGAAACTCAACTACTTGCTCAAGATCACACAGCTAGTGAGTGCTAGAATCAGGATTCGAATTCAGGTCTGTCTAATGACAAAGCCTGGTTCTCTGCTCTACTTACCAGGGGTTGCAGTCACCAGGACGGACACTGTGGGAACTTTTTGAGGCAGGAGGCAAGCCTGACTAGAGGGCATCAGTCGGAGCAGCCTTGCAGGTGCATCTCCCAACCACTGGCCATAGGCAGTTTCCATGTCTACCTTTCCATCCATACCAACACCAGCATTCATTTTATTTTATCTTGCTTGACATACTTAGTTCACTGTGTTTAATAGACTACAGAAAGTTCTACAAATAGGTGACCCAGTGTTATAATCACCTTTAAAATGAAACATGGAGTTTGTATATGACTCAAGCAAATAGTTCTAATAATAGAGAAATCAGAATTGGGAAAATTGCTTTAAAAATCTAACTCCCAGGGCCCTGGCCAGATAGCTTGGTTGGTTAGAGCATTGTGCTGAAGAGCAGAAATTGCCAGTTCAATTCCCGGTCAGGGCACATACAGGAATAGATCGATGTTCTTGTTTCTCCCTCTTTCCCTTCCTCTCTCACTAAAATAATAAATAAAATTTAAAAAAAAATCTAACTCCCAGGGCAAATTGAAACAATCAATCAGGAAACTCAAATAACTAGAATGTTTTTTAATGTATGTTATGCTTTTCAATTGATGATTGATGTTATGTGATGGGTTGTTCACATTAATTCTTTTAGGCACTGAGCCAGGTGCTGGGGACCCCAGGTAAATCAAACACAGAATTGCCTTTATAAGTGGGGAAGACGTTGTTAGTGTCAAAGGGTAGCTTCGGGGACTTCACTTCTCTGCTCCTTCCAGCCTGCCAGCCACCTTAAGTGTTTGATATGAGCAGTTGTCGTTTCTCAAGCTTACGTGAAGTTGGTAAACCCGCTCCATGCTCTTTTCCTACACCATTTCTGCCCCTTGAAGGCCCTGGAGGAGACCGTCTGGAGCTGTGCCAAGTGGGCACCAACAGTGCAGCATGAATATAACGATTATGGAAACATCAGGTCCAGGGAGCCCAGCCCTGGAAGATGAGTCGAGGTAAGCCAGCCAAAGAAGCGTGGTGACGGAAGGGGAAGCCGAGCCAGCTTCCTAATCTCTGGCCCAAGGTGACCTGGCTTCGCTGAGTGCTCGCTCTGAGGAGGCGGTGAGAGGCACAGATTAATGAAGGGCCTCCTCCCCTGGTGTGCTAAGGAATTTGTCTTCTGTCTTTCAAATCCTTGAACATTTCATTTTGTTTTATTCTCCTCTAAAGTCCTAGCTCCCATCACAGTGGCTGGTTGGCTGGTAGCCAATATCAAATGTGTGTGCTGTATGGAGGCAGGTTTTGGGGAGCCACGAGAGGCAGAGATGTCACAGACCTCCCTGGCTGCAGGACTGAAAGTGGAGAAGAGACTAGAGCCTAGTGCTATAATGGGTGGAGGTACCTGAGTATCAGGCTTTGTGATCCTGGGCAATGAACATACCAAGGGTCTGGATTTCCATCTGTACAATAATATAATAATAATAGTAGTCCCTCCCACATAGGGCTCTTGTGCAGATAACATGCAATGATGTGAATGAAGTATTCAGCAGGATGCCTGGCTCATCTTAAGTGCGTCAAAAACCGTTGGTATATGATAGGATGACTCAGGTAAGCATATAACTCTCAGCTACTTTTGCCTGGGTATTTAAAAAAAAAAAAAAAAAGAAAAAGCCATCATTTTAGTTAAATGTGTGCTTTAAGTAGAGAAAAAGACAACTCCAATTAGAATTTTACTGTCAAAACAGTAATTTTAGCATAAGTTGACCAGCATGGTTTTAAAAGAATCTGTGAAACAATCATTCCAACTGAACAAAGAAAATGTGGACCTGGCTCACAGGAGGAAGGAACTTTTCTTGGCCTTTAAAAGGTCCTGGCTTAGTTATATTAGTTACTACAATAGACTGCAAACACCTGGATGGAGGTTGTTATTAAGATTCACTTTTGCTTTGTACAGTGTCTGATTTTAAAAACCTTTCTTTCAGCTTTTATTTGTTTTCTGTTTTTAGGCAAATAAACATCTGGTGTTTTCCAAGCGACTCTGGGTTACTCCAAAGAAAAGCAGGGAATAAGCTTTTCCACAAATCCAGATAAAAACAAAGGGCCTGCACCACTGCCTCACATCTGGTGACCAGACAGGTTCACTAAATCTGAGCTGGGATGGAAGTTCCTCAAGACCAAGAAAACACTACAAAGCTGGATCTGGGCTGGATGCTTAACATATGTTAATTCACTGAAAGAAGAAAGAAAAGGCACTGGTTGAGAACAGTGACCCCACCTGCTGTGGCACAATGTGGTTTTGTTTAAAAAAATCACTCTCAGGTAGTAGGGAACTTTCATTCATTACTACTGGCAGCATAGATGAGCACCAGCATTCTGGAAAAGCCATTTGGCACATAATGATATACACTGGAACCTTATTCATAATATTTTAAATAAGAAATAAACTAAATGTCTAACAAGGAGGACTAGTTAGGCATTTAGTACAGTAGCTCTACTGGAAGGACTATTATATTACACCAGGGGTCGGGAACCTTTTTGGCTGAGAGAGCCATGAACTACACATATTTTAAAATGTAATTCCATGAGAGCCATACAACAACCCGTGTACGTTATGCATTATCCAATAAAAATTTGGTGTTGTCCTGGAGGACAGCTGTGATTGGCTCCAGCCACCCGCAACCATGAACATGAGCAGTTGGAAATGAATGGATTGTAATACATGAGAATGTTTTCTATTTTTAATGTTACTATTTTTTTTTTTATTAAAGATTTGTCTGAGCCTGACCAGCTCGTGGCGCAGTGGATGGAGCATCGGACTGGGATGTGGAGGGACCCAGGTTCGAGAACCCGAGGTCGCCAGCTTGAGCGCGGGCTCATCTGGCTTGAGCAAAAAGCTCACCAGCTTGGACCCAGGGTTGCTGGCTCCAGCGAGGGGTTACTCGGTCTGCTGAAGGCCCGCGGTCAAGGCACATATGAGAAGGCAATCGATGAACAACTAAGAAGTTGCAACGCGCAACGAAAAACTAATGATTGATGCTTCTCATCTCTCTCCATTCCTGTCTGTCTGTCCCTGTCTATCTCTGCCTCTGTAAAAAAAAAAAAAGAAAAAGAAAAAGAAAAAAAAAAAGATTTGTCTGCGAGCCAGATGCAGCCATCAAAAGAGCCACATCTGGCTCACAAGCCATAGGTTCCCGACCCCTGTATTAGTTTTTAAAGATAATGTTTCCTCCCTCCCTTCTTTCTTTCCTTTAATACTGAATTTCTACAATGTCCCAGGCACTGTTCCAGGCTTGTTGGATGCATCAAAGTTGGGGAGAAAAGCAAAGGTGCTATTCTAGTGGGGTTCACAGTCTGGGAGGAGGGATGTGGGAGCAGGAGACAGACTCTAGGGCAAGTTGGAAGGCTGTCAGTGCTATGTAAGACCAAAGAGTGAGGTGTAGTCAGGGTGAGGATGTGGTAAGTAGGCTTCTGTTTATATCAGCGGTTCTCAACCTGTGGGTCGCGAACCCAGTGGGGTCGCCTAAAGCCATCGGAAAATACATAATGCATATCAGGTATTTACATTCCGAATCATAACTGTAGCAAGAGTACAGTTATGAAGTAGCCACCAAAATTATTTTTTGGTTTGGGGTCACCGCAACATGAGGAACTGTATTGTGGGGTCACGGCATTAGAAAGGTTGAGAACCACTGGTTTAAATGGATGATGTATGTTATGTCTCATTCATTGGCAAAACCTGAGGAGAGGGTAGGAGCCAGGAAGTTATCTGGATGGAAAATACTAGTAGAGCACTCCCCCCACCATCCAAAAATAGAGCATTCCTATGAAACCTATTGTAAGCAATTACCATTAATTGATGAGAAAAGAAAAATTGAGCATTCCTAGACCCCCCAAAATAACCTACCAAATAATAAAACCTATAATAACACTAACATAATAGTAAAAGCAGGACTGCATACAAAAATGGAGGTAAAGCGCAGATGCTCACAAATAGTTCAAAGCTGTGGCAACCTGATGCTGCGATGCTGAGTGAGTTCCCAGGTTAGGAGCTTGCTGGGGCTGCGATGCTGGGTGAGTTCCCAGGTTAGGAGCTTGCTGGGGCTGCGATGCTGAGTGAGTTCCCAGGTTAGGAGCTTGCTGGGGCTGCGATGCTGGGTGAGTTCCCAGGTTAGGAGCTTGCTGGGGCTGCGATGCTGGGTGAGTTCCCAGGTTAGGAGCTTGCTGGGGCTGCGATGCTGGGTGAGTTCCCTGGTTAGGAGCTTGCTGGGGCTGCGATGCTGGGTGAGTTCCCAGGTTAGGAGCTCGCTGGGGCTGCGATGCTGAGTGAGTTCCCAGGTTAGGAGCTCGCTGGGGCTGCGATGCTGAGTGAGTTCCCAGGTTAGGAGCTCGCTGGGGCTGCGATGCTGGGTGAGTTCCCTGGTTAGGAGCTTGCTGGGGCTGCGATGCTGGGTGAGTTCCCAGGTTAGGAGCTTGCTGGGGCTGCGATGCTGGGTGAGTTCCCAGGTTAGGAGCTTGCTGGGGCTGCGATGCTGGGTGAGTTCCCTGGTTAGGAGCTTGCTGGGGCTGTGATGCTGAGTGAGTTCCTAGGTTAGGAGCTTGCTGGGGCTGCGATGCTGGGTGAGTTCCTAGGTTAGGAGCTTGCTGGGGCTGCGATGCTGGGTGAGTTCCCAGGTTAGGAGCTTGCTGGGGCTGCGATGCTGAGTGAGTTCCCAGGTTAGGAGCTTGCTGGGGCTGCGATGCTGAGTGAGTTCCCAGGTTAGGAGCTTGCTGGGGCTGCGATGCTGAGTGAGTTCCCTGGTTAGGAGCTTGCTGGGGCTGCGATGCTGGGTGAGTTCCCTGGTTAGGAGCTCGCTGGGGCTGCGATGCTGAGTGAGTTCCCAGGTTAGGAGCTCGCTGGGGCTGCGATGCTGGGTGAGTTCCCAGGTTAGGAGCTTGCTGGGTCTGCGATGCTGGGTGAGTTCCCAGGTTAGGAGCTCGCTGGGGCTGCGATGCTGGGTGAGTTCCCAGGTTAGGAGCTCGCTGGGGCTGCGATGCTGGGTGAGTTCCCAGGTTAGGAGCTCGCTGGGGCTGCGATGCTGGGTGAGTTCCCAGGTTAGGAGCTCGCTGGGGCTGTGATGCTGAGTGAGTTCCCAGGTTAGGAGCTCGCTGGGGCTGCGATGCTGGGTGAGTTCCCTGGTTAGGAGCTTGCTGGGGCTGCGATGCTGAGTGAGTTCCTAGGTTAGGAGCTTGCTGGGTCTGTGATGCTGGGTGAGTTCCCAGGTTAGGAGCTTGCTGGGGCTGCGATGCTGGGTGAGTTCCCAGGTTAGGAGCTTGCTGGGGCTGCGATGCTGGGTGAGTTCCCAGGTTAGGAGCTTGCTGGGGCTGCGATGCTGGGTGAGTTCCCAGGTTAGGAGCTTGCTGGGGCTTCGATGCTGAGTGAGTTCCCTGGTTAGGAGCTTGCTGGGGCTGCGATGCTGGTTGAGTTCCCAGGTTAGGAGCTTGCTGGGGCTGCGATGCTGGGTGAGTTCCCAGGTTAGGAGCTTGCTGTGTCTGCGATGCTGGGTGAGTTCCCAGGTTAGGAGCTTGCTGGGGCTGCGATGCTGGGTGAGTTCCCAGGTTAGGAGCTTGCTGGGGCTGCGATGCTGGGTGAGTTCCCAGGTTAGGAGCTCGCTGGGGCTGCGATGCTGAGTGAGTTCCCAGGTTAGGAGCTTGCTGGGGCTGCGATGCTGGGTGAGTTCCCAGGTTAGGAGCTTGCTGGGGCTACTCTCAGATGCTCACTGGGCACACTGCCTCTATAACGCTCACTGCAAAACAAACACTAAACATTATTTGTATTTCTTTCAGATAGTGCAAACATGTACTAAGGTAGGTTTTGGGTAAAAGCAAAGTGGCTTTAACATGAACTTTAGAAATACAGAGGATACCTGATACAGAAACACAGTTTGCAGGATAAGATTTTGGATGATGCTTTTGTTTTCTTCTTTCCTCCATGCCTTTTCTAATTTATCTTAGTGAGCAAGTTTCAATGTTTAAAAAAAGCTTAGGAGAAATGAAGCTTGGGCCCCCGGCAGTCCCGCCCACCGCCCCGCCCCACCGCCCGCGCCCAGCAGGGGGCGCGCGCCCTCTACTCTAAGTCCCTCAACCCTGGTGTCCCCACAAGGCGTCGCGCTACATGGGCTGCGCGAAGAGCAAGAACGTGGCGATGGCGGCAGAGCCTGAGCCGAAGGCCAAAGGCGAGAGCGGCCCGGGTTTCCGTCCGTCAGGTATGATTGAGGGAAAGGCGCGGCACTAGGGCGCGCGACCGAAGCGGGCGTCCGGCGCCCTCCAGACGGCCGCGCCGTCCGCCCTGTGGGAGCAGCACCCCGGAGCCCTGGTCCTTGCTGCACTGGCGCCGTCGTCGCGGGCCCGACGGGCGCCAACCTGGAGAGTCCAGATACCGGCGAGGCCAGCCCTGGGCCTCGGAGTTCCCCGGCGGCGGTGAAAGCGACCTGCTCGGTTTACTCCAAGAAACGGAGGCTGCCCGGCAGCTGTGGGAGGGGAGGAGGTGGCAGAGGGAACGTGCGGCCGCACCTGCCCGCCGACCGCTCGGAAACAAGCCCGGGGTTACTCGTCTCATTGGCCCACGCTCTGGTCAGGGCCACCCTTGTTGCAAACACCAAGCACTAAGAGAAATACTAGAGGGGAAGGAACCACACATCTGACGGCTCGCAAGGAATTCACCTTCACCCCTCAAAAAGCCTGGACTCTGATCCCAGGGCGACAGAACCCCAAATCCGAGGAGGTTAAGCGCCAAAGGGCATTTAGGCCTGTGGAACGGGAGAGTCTGACAGGGTGGGGCTTGGGGCCGGTGTATCCCGAGCCTGCACACCCCGTACTGCGGCAGCAAGAATGCCCTGGCCGGTTGGCTCAGTGGTAGAGCGTCGGCCTGGCGTGCAGGAGTCCCGGGTTCGATTCCCGGCCAGGGCACACAGGAGAAGCGCCCATCTGCTTCTCCACCCCTCCCCCTCTCCTTCCTCTCTGTCTCTCTCTTCCCCTCCCGAAGCCAAGGCTCCATTGGAGCAAAGATGGCCCGGGCGCTGGGGATGGCTCTGTGGCCTCTGCCCCAGGCGCTAGAGTGGCTCCGCTCTCAACAGAGCGACGCCCTGGATGGGCAGAGCATCGCCCCCTGGTGGGCATGCCGGGTGGATCCCGGTCGGGCGCATGCGGGAGTCCACTTCGCCATTTCCAGCTTCAGAAAAAGAAAAAAAAAAATGCTATCAGACAGATCCCTCCCACCCCTCTAGATTCTTAGGCACGTTTCCTGCACCACCATCCCACTGCACCCTTTCAGTTAATCACTGAAACGAAAAGGGTGCTTGTATTTCCTCCACTTTGCAGATGATGGTAATAATGGCTCACAGTGACTGGGCACTGTTTAAAGTACTTTATATGGATAACCTTTCATCCTATCAACAGCACTTTGAGAGGTGTTTCATAACCCCCATTTTATAGATGGGGAAACTGAGCCACAAAGAGGATATCAAATTTGTCCAAAGTCCCACAACTAGTGTTGTAAAGTAGCATTCTGCGGGTTTACGTAGAGACACCAAGGCAGGATACAGAAGAATTTTTAGGAGGAGATTTATTAATAAGCCGGCTACATATGACTTACATGGGAAATAGCTAACCCAAATCGTGTGCAGCCCCGAATATAGCTCTGAGGCTGGTTATATACCTTTGACCACATACAGGTTGGGGAAAAAGGAGGGGGAGCATGACACAATCATTAACAAGCTTATAACATTTGTCTACTCTAGAGGATCTATAAAAACATTAAAACTTTCAAGGTAACACAGTAGTGATGTCTATCTCCCCTCCCTTTGCCTAGAGGTACACGTTAATCTCAGGACTCCAGGAAGGGAGGGAGAGTTAAAATCAGTGTAGGGTATGTAAATATTGTCTCTTATTGAAAGGGAAAGGAAGTTCTTCAGATAACCTTTATTCTATAGTTAAACTAAATGAGCCAATCGTCCTTGCAAGCTAGAAAGCTTCTGCATTTTTCTCCCTCCATTCTCTAAAGAAGGGATGGGGCAAGAAGCCTGACTTTTCCTCCTAAAACATTAATATTAATTTTTGCAATTCTATATGGTACCTCACCACACTGGTCAGTGGCAGAGATGGGATCCAAGCTGAGGCAGTTGACTCCAAAGCCCAGATCATAACCATTATACTGTCCTCCTTACTGCCTCCTATCCCCCGTTTTTATAGGTGCCAAGAGTGAAACTCAGAAAAGTAACTTGCCCAATTGATGGAATTGTTAAATGCTATCGTACAACTAAGTTATAAGGCAGTGTAAAGCCAGGAGCCGCCATCGTGGCCATTCACATGCAGGTTCACATTGGATTCGGACAGTCGGTAAAGAAACAACGGAGCCACAAACTGGTGGGCCATAGTCTTTAATCCTAGCTTGCACCCAGCGGGCAAATAAAAACACACACTGGGCTCCAAAACCCAATCACATTCAGTGCTCACAAAGCCACTGACTTATCCAAGTTTCCTAGAATCAAAGGTTTCTAGCTCACCAGACTTATTCACCTCTGTTCCCCATCTCCTTCCTTATCCCAAATACAAACTCTACACAAACTGGCATCTCACTCAGCACTCCGCCATCTTGGCTGCTTCTCCTGGCCTCCTCCACGTGGCCTCCTGCTCTCTGCAATGATCTCTCTCTACTCTCTCATGCTAATCATCCCAGGAACCAAGAGGGCAATCCCCCCCCCCCCGTCTGCCCCTATTTTATAGTGTAGAAATCCAAACCTTTAATCCAATATACAAAATAGGGAAGTCTCTAATACAAAGTCACTACTCTGAGGCATGATTGGATTGTACCGCTCCACATCAAAAAGGGTGGGAGCCTAGCGTGCGGAGGACCCGGGTTTGATTCCCGGCCAGGGCACACAGGAGAAGCGCCCATTTGCTTCTCCACCCCTCCGCCGCGCTTTCCTCTCTGTCTCTCTCATCCCCTCCCGCAGCCAAGGCTCCATTGGAGCAAAGATGGCCCGGGCGCTGGGGATGGCTCTGTGGCCTCTGCCTCAGGCGCTAGAGTGGCTCTGGTCGCAACATGGCGACGCCCAGGATGGGCAGAGCATCGCCCCCTGGTGGGCAGAGCTTCGCCCCTGGTGGGCGTGCCGGGTGGATCCGGTGGATCCCGGTCGGGCGCATGCGGGAGTCTGTCTGACTGTCTCTCCCTGTTTCCAGCTTCAGAAAAATGAAAAAAAAAAAAAAAAAAAAAAGGGTGGGAAAGGTTTAATCCCAAAACCAAGCCCCAGGCTACAACGATCCTGCCTGCCCCCAACACACATTAATATCACCTGGGCAACAGCCTCCACGTGGGCAACGTTATCTTTTACAAAGTGAGCATAATACATTTTATCTGCCCAACAGGCAGCATATGGTGAAGGGTTAAGTGGGGAGAGCAGCTCCTTTGGAGGAGTGAGGATTGGGCAGGGGCGTTAGGAGGAGAAGCAGACACCCCTGCGGGGGGAGTAGCTGATGAAACCATCCTGGAGAGAGTGAGGGTTCATATTCTGCTGAAGTTGAGGGCTTGAGTTAGGGGAGAGAGACAACGGGAGAGAAGTTTGGATGGGGGCAGTTCCTGCTCTCTAGGTCAAGCAGCTAACTTGTGACCATCACCTAAGTTTCTTCTGGGCAACAGAAAACCACAGGCCCAAAATGGCATCACTCATGCTACAAGGCAGTGATAGTATTGGTGAGCCAGTGATACTGTTGGCGGGTAAATGGCACCAGGTGTTAGACTGGTGGAGGCAGGCAGGGCCTCAGTTCAGCAACCTGGGTCCTTGAGTTCTGGCTGAGAAGGAATTCAGAGCCAAGACTCAAATTATAAGAGAAAGTTTATTTAGAACGTCACAAAGTAGAAGTGAGCTGGAAAAAAAAATGAGCCCGGGAAACAGTTTAAAGCAAAAGAAGGGCCCTTGGAGCTTAGGAGTACTCTCCTGGGGGAAAGGGGTGGGGAGATGCATGGTGGTCTCCATAGAGTGGCACTGGGTTCTCAAACCTTGAAGGCATTTACAGTAGAGCTCTACTTACGACCACAATTGGTTCCGACAGACCGATCGTAATACGATTTGGTCGTAAGTTGAGTAGGCTATATGTACAGTACTGTGAAATGATGTTATAAAAATCTTTAAGTCATATTTTATCATAATTTTCTTTCATTATTGTTATAGATATCATAATTTTCTTTGTTCTTTTTATGCCATTTGTATCATTTCTACACCATTTTGTTTCTTATTTTTACATTCGTCAAGTTTAAGTAAAATACTGCATTACCAGTACAACTGGTTTAATATTTGCAAAGACAATTTCCTCTTGGTAGACATCTTGGGAGGGTTTGATGAAAAATATCCAAGACACAAAACACAAATTGCTGTACCGAGTCTGGGATAACAGTTGAAATGGTGCACCCGGAGATGGTAGTGCTGCCGGAAGCTGGTCTGCACTGTTGTATGCCCAGCTGGGCAAGGCTTGCACTGCCAGACGCGGAGCAGTTGTTGCTAGCTATTGTGGTCGTAAAGTGGAATGGTGTAAGTTGCATAGGTCGTAAGTCGATCAATATTTGTATCTGGAAGTCTCAGGGGAGAATCCCAGTAGAATATTCATCAGCCTTCCAGGTGTGTCTTTTCAGGGCCAGGGCTCTACTGATTGGATGGTGCTAGGGGTCATTACTCAGAAGTACCTGGTCCTGGGCCTGGGGCTGAAACACCACTGAGGCTTAGATGCTCATGATGTGGGTCAGTACCTCATTGTCCTGGGGGCTTGATGCCTAAGGGCTGTTCTCCGGGCCCCTTGCTCTTTCTCCCTTTAAGGGGGAGGGAGGGAACCTAACCCTCATGTCTATCAACATGTCAGGGGAGGCTCCAAATGGCTTGACCAGTGAACGGTCAAGGCGTCTAAACTGCATGACCAGCGATATGCTAGGGAAGAAAGGTCACCCTAGGGATGAGATCCTTGTTTTCCCAGGTTTTCTGTTGCTAGGCACCTGGGGCTTTCTGCCCTGGTGACCTTCTGTACCTGGCTGTTGGGCAGATAAAATGTATTATGCTCACTTTGTTAAAGATGCCGTCACCCAGGTGATATTAATGTGTGTTAAGAATCCTTGTAGCCTGGGGCTTAGTTTTGGGATTAAGCTTTTCCCACCCTTTTTGATGTGGGGTGGTACAATCCAATCATGCCTCAGAGAAGTGACTTTGTAGTAGAGACTTCCCTATTTTGTATATTGGATTAAAGGTTGTGAAGCTACACTATAAAATAGGGGTAGAACAGGAGCTTGCCCTCTTGGTTCCTGGGATGATTAGAGGAGAGAGTAGAGCCAGCAGCAGAAGGAGGCCACGTGGAGGAGGCCAGGAGAAGCAGCCAAGATGGCAGAGTGCTGAGTGAGATGCCAGTTTGTGTAGAGTTTGTATCTGGGATAAGGAAGGAGATGGGGAACTGAGGAGAATAAGGCTGGTGAGCTAGAAACCTTTGATTCTAGGAAACTCGGATAAGTCAGTGGCTTTGTGAGCACTGAGTGTGACTGGGTTTTGGAGCCCAGTGTGTATTTTTACTTGCCCGCCGGGTGCAAGGTAGGATTAAAGGCTATGGCCCACCAGTTTTTGGCTCCATGGTTTCTTTACCGACTGTCCGAATCCAATGCGAACCTGCATTGGCCGGGCTGCTGTGATGGTGGCCCTGGCCCTGCCTGCTGGCTTTACACTGGCCTATCGACCTTCATCTGTTCCTGCCTCTCTAACTGCCTACCACAATTCCAAACCTGATTTAATACCTGATATAATTGCAGTTTCAACCCTTTCCTGAAACAGAATCAACAAGTCTGGAATTTTCTAGCCAAGCACCGGTAAGTCAGTCTGTCACTTTTTGCTCTCTCCCCCAACCCCAACCAAGGGAAAGAGGCGATCTGCATGATAAAAAACTTTCTCATTCCTTTCCACCCAAAGAAAATTTGTCTTGGCCTAAAAACAATTCTCTTTTCAAAATAACTCCCTTTTCCCGCCCCACTTCCTATAACATCTTCCTGATAAGACTTTCTGCCTTTCCCTCAGGGAAGCCTTCTCCTAAAGTAACTCACTCTTTTAACTTCATAGTCCCACCCTTTTTCTGCCCATAAAAACCTGCCATTTTGTACCACTCCTTATACTGACCTGTTAGTTGCTAGATGGAATGCAGCCTGATTCATGAATCACTTAATTAAAGCAGTTAGATATTTAGATTTACCCAGTTGAATTTTGTCTTTTAACACATCTCATCTTTCCCAAGGGCATTTAAGGTGGTATGTCCTAAGTTTGCCTTTCATTACCATCTTTGGGGGTTTTCTAGTATCCATATACCAGCATTTACTTACTATTTTTCTTTACATTCACCTTTTAAAATACCTTTAATTTTTTATTTTAAATGTGGTGGTTTTTTTGTTTGTTTGTTTTTGACAGAGTCAAAGAGAGGGCAGATAGGGACAGACAGGAAGGGAGAGAGATGAGAAGCATTAATTCTTCATTGCGGCACCTTAGTTGTTCATTGATTGCTTTCTCATATGTGTCTTGACGAGGGGGCTATAGCAGAGCGACTGACCCCTTGCTCAAGGTAGCAACCTTGTTCTTAAGGCCAGTGTTAGGCAGATAAAATATATTATGCTCACTTTGTTAAAGGTAATGCTGCCCACATGGAAGCCCATCGCCCAGGTGATATTAATGTGTGTTGGGGGTGGGCTGTGGGCAGGCAGAATCCTTGTAGCCTGGGGCTTGGTTTTAGGACTAAGCTTTTGGCACCCTTTTTGATGTGGGGTGGTGCAATCCCATCATGCCTCAGATAAGTGACTTTGGATTAGAGACTTCCCTGTTTTGTATATTGGATTAAAGATTTTTATTTTTGCAGTATAAAGTGGGGCAGACCGGGAGCTTGCTCTCTCTCGGTTCCTGAGATTAGCATTAGGGTAGAGAGCAGAGAAAGGCCACGTGGAGGAGGCGGAAGAAGCAGCCAAGATGGCGGAGTGTTGAAGAAGAAGCCAGATTGTGCAGAGTTTGTGCAGAGAGAAGGAGATGGGGAACAGAGGTGAATAAGGCTGGTGAACTAGAAACCTTTGATTCTAGGAAACTCAGATAAATCAGTAGCTTTGTGAGCACTGAATGAGTGGGTTTTGGAGCCCAGTGTGTTTTTACTTGCCCACTGGGTGCAAGCTAGGATTAAAGCTAATGGCCCATCAGTTCTTGGCTCCATTGTTTCATTACTATCTGTCTGAATCTAATGCGAACCTGCATGGGCCAGGCAGCTGTGATGGTGGCCGTGGATACTGACTTCATAGCCAGTGACCTTTGGGCTCAAGCCAGTGACCACTCGCTCAAGCTGGTGAACCTCTGCTCAAGTTGGATGAGTCTGTGCTCAAGCTGGCGACCTCTGGATTTTGAACCTGAGTCCTCTGAGTCCCAGTCCAACGCTCTATATACACTGTGCCACCACCTGTTCATGTTGTAAAGTACTGTTGGGCAGATAAAATGTATTATGCTCACTTTGTTAAAGATGACGTTACCCATGTGGAGGCCGTTGCCCAGGTGATATTAATGTGTGTTGGGGGCAGGCAGGATCATTGTAGCCTGAGGTTTGGTTTGGGGATTAAGCCTTTCCCACCCTTTTTGATGTGGGGTGGTACAATCCAATCATGCCTCAAAGAAGTGACTTTGTATTAGAGACTTCCCTATTTTGTATATTGGATTAAGGGTTTGGATTTCTACACTATAAAATGGGGACGGAGCGGGAGCTTGCGCTCTTGGTTCCTGAGATTAGCATGAGAGAGCAGAGGAGAGCAGAGAAAGGCCACGTGGAAGAGGCCAGGAGAAGCAGCCAAGATGGTGGAGTGCTGAGTGAGATGCCAGTTTGTGCAGAGTTTGTATCTGGGATAAGGAAGGAGATGGGGAACTGAGGAGAATAAGGCTGGTGAGCTAGAAACCTTTGATTCTAGGACACTCAGATAAGTCAGTGGCTTTGTGAGCACTGAATGTGAGTGGGTTTTGGAGCCCAGTGTGTGTTTTTACTTGCCCGCCGGGTGCAAGCTAGGATTAAAGACTATGGCCCACCAGTTTGTGGCTCCGTTGTTTCTTTACTGACTGTCCGAATCCAATGTGAACCTGCATGGGCCGGGCTGCCGTGTTAGTGGCCCTGGCTGTGGCTCCTGGCTTTACAAGTACCCATACCTTACTTTTGCGGGTTTACGTAGAGACACCAAGTCCAGGTGAATTTTGAGGGGTTTTGTTAAAAGGTAGAGATTTATTAATATGCCAGCCACATATGCCTAACATGGGGCATATCTGACCCAAATCATGCAGCCTAAAATGTATCTCAGAGGTTGGTTATATTCCCTTTGGCCACATACAGGTTGGGGGGGGGGGCATGACTGCATGACACAATCTTTTTTTTAAATTATTTTTATTTATTTATTCATTTTTTAGAGGAGAGAGAGAGAGAGAGAGAAGGGGGGAGGAGCAGGAAGCATCAACTCCCACATGTGCCTTGACCCGTGTAAAGCCAGGAGCCAAGGCCAGGGCCACTATCACAGCAGCCTTCTGGCCTATGCAGGTTCGCATTGGATTCGGACAGTCGGTAAAGAAACAGCGGAGCCAAAAACTGATGGGCCATAGTCTTTAATTCTAGCTTGCACCCGGCGGGCAAGTAAAAATACACACTGGGCTCCAAAACCCACTCACATTCAGTGCTCACAAAGCCACTGACTTATCCGAGTTTCCTAGAATCAAAGGTTTCTAGCTCACCAGCCTTATTCACCTCTGTTCCCCATCTCCTTCCTTATCCCAGATACAAACTCTACACAAACTGGCATCTCACTCAGCACTCCGCCATCTTGGCTGCTTCTCCTGGCCTCTTCCACGTGGCCTTTCTCTGCTCTCCTCTGCTCTCTCTTCTAATGATAATCTCAGGAACGAAGAGCGCAAGCTCCCGCTCCATCCGCATTTTATAGTGTAGAGATCCAAACTCTTAATCCAATATACAAAATAGGGAAGTCTCTAATACAAAGTCACTTCTCTGAGGCATGATTGGATTGTACCACCCCACATCAAAAAAGGGTAGGAAAGGCTTAATCCCAAAACCAAGCCCCAGGCTACAAGGATTCTGCCTGCCTTTAGCCCACCCCAACACACATTAATATCACCTGGGCGACGGCCTCCTCGTGGGCAGCGTATTCTTTAACAAAGTGAGCATAATACATTTTATCTGCCCAACAACCTGGCAAGCCCAGGGTTTTGAACTGGCAACCTCAGCATTTTAGATCAATGGTTTATCCACTGCGTCATCACAGGTCAGGCTTTTTTTTTGTTTTGTATTTCTCTGAAGTTGGAAACGGGGAGGCAGTCAGACTCCCACATGCGCCCAACCGGGATCCACCCGGTACGCCCACAGGGGCGATGCTCTGCCCATCTGGGACGTCGCTCTGCTGCAACCAGAGCCATTCTAGCGCCCGAGGCAGAGGCCAGAGAGCCATCCTCAGCGCCCTGGCAAACTTTGCTCCAATGGAGCCTTGACTGCGGGAGGGGAAGAGAGAGACAGAGAGGAAACGGGGGGGGGTGTGTGTGTGTGTGTGTGTGTGTGTGTGTGGACAAGCAGATGGGCTCTCAGTCTCTTATATTTTATTTATTTATTTTAATTTTATTTTATTTTTTATAGGGACAGAGAGAGAGTCTGAGAGAGGGATAGACAGGCAGGAATGGAGAGAGATGAGAAGCATCAATCATTAGTTTTTCGTTGCGACACCTTAGTTGTTCATTGATTGCTTTCTCATATGTGCTTTGACCGCAGGCCTTCAGCAGACCAACTAACCTCTTGCTCGAGCCAGCGACCTTGGGTCCAAGCTGGTGAGCTTTTTGCTCAAGCCAGATGAGCCTGCGCTCAAGCTGGAGACCTCGGGGTCTTGAACCTGGGTCCTCTGCATCCCAGTCCAACGCTCTATCCACTGCGCCACTGCCTGGTCAGGCAGGCATTGTCTCTTGAAGCCTTTTGGATTTCTATAAAAGAAGAATATGTGGCAATATCTAAAAACAGCTTTGAACATTTTACTACAATTTTCAATATCCTATTTATGTGAATTAGGATTTTCTACCCTCAAGACAATTAAGAGTAAAAAGAGGAATTCTTCAATGTATTGATGAGGAAATGAGAGTTTGCCTTTTTAATATATGCCCAAACATTGAAGAAATTGCTAGGACACGTCAGGCTCATGTTTCTCACAGGAATGAAAAAACTTAACACATTTGTGCTGGGACCTGCTGAATTTATATAAAAAGATAACTTTTTTGTTGTTTTTTAATTTTTTAACCCCTTTTTTACAAATTCTAAAAAGCATGACACAAAAAACATAACATAAAAATGTTTTTTAATGTCAGAATAAATTTAATTTTGTCATATTTATTTTGTTTAATTACCATAAAAGCACGCTTGGACTTTATATTTTTTCTTTAATATTTGACTTAATTATTATAAGATATTTCTCAGAAATTTGTATATAGTGCACCTACAATTATTTGTAGGATTTTAAATGAGCCCTAGCTTCAAAAAGTTTGAGAACCACTGATCTAGGCACTGTGCTGAGTACTTTACATGTATTAATTCATTTAATAATTGCAGCAACCAAATGAGGAAAATGAGGCACAGAGAGGTCAAGGGCAAATAATTAGTAAGTAGTGGCGCAAGTATTCTCACCCAAAAAGTTGATGCTCTTAACCACAGTGCTTACCATTTTACTGATTGGAATGATTAGTGTATGACCAGTAGCCACGGCCTCCATCACAGCCGCCTGGCCTGTGCAGGTTCACATTTGATTCGGACAGATGGTAATGAAATAACAGAGCCAAGAACTGGTGGGCCATTAGCTTTAATCCTAGCTTGCACCTGGCGGGTGAGAAATACAGTGGGAAAACACTTCTCTTTCCATTCAGGGCTCCCAAAGCCACTGACTCATCCGAGTATTCGTAGAATCAAAGGCCCCACCAGCCTTATTCACCTCTGTTTCCCATCTCCTCCTCTCTGCACAAACTCTGCACCAACTGGCTTCTTCAGCACTCTGCCATCTTGGCTGCCTTTCCTCTGCAATGCTGATTACAGGATCTGAGCGAGAGAGCCCCCATTCTGCCTCCTTTTATAGTGTAGAAATTAAAGCCTTTAAGCCAATATACAAATAAGGAAGTCTCTGATACAAAGCCACTCATCTGTGGCATAAATGAGATTCCTCATAAGAGTGCACCGCCCCACATCATGTGTTTTGCCCACATAACAGTCAAGGATGTGGGGAAAAGCTCAGTTTTGAGAGGATCTTAGTATCAAAAGGGTGGGAAAGGTTTAGTCTTAAAACCAAGCCTTAGGCTATAAGCACCTTGCAAGTTTACAGCCTGTCTCCCACACCCAATGCAAACTATAAGTAAGCAAATATATATATCATATTTACAAACTTATTTGACTATCAATTAGCCATTTACAAGCTAAGAGAATCTGTACCCCTCCACCTCCTCATAAGACCTGAAAGTAAAGCATTGTGTTCCTGTGAAAACAGCAGTTGAGTTAAATGATTTGGATTGCCAGTGCCTGGAAACAATGGAAAAAGGAGCATATTCAGGACAGTTTAACCTTAAATTTAGGGACGAGTAGACTAAAAATGAGTGCTAGAAATTCTGAATGTAGCTAAAAATGCCCAGCTTAGATGGTGAATGCTGAATGCCGAGGGCTCACTGACCCTGCGTACAAAACAGAGTAGAATCCCTTTAGCACTTCACGTCCACAAGTTCAGTCGTGTCCCTGGAACAAAACCTTGAACTGGAAAAGCCTGATATAAAACAACCTAACTTCTAAGGTCTATCCCTATTTAAGGGCCGTTGCTATAAAGGGCTCCTGCTATATTCAAGGGCTGCTTATTTAAATTATGGCTCCACAATGAACTTGACAGGGAATGGAAAGATAACTGGAGTCAAGAGAAAGGAATTCTAGTACCTGTTGTACCATCAGCTATCTGTGTTATCTTAAAGAAGCTCCCTAACACTTTTGGGCCTTGGTTTCATTTTGCAAAATAAGGTGAATGGAATAACATTAAGTGCTTCTCAGCTCTAAAATTCTGTGGCTCTGTCACCCAGAAAAATTCAACATCAAGTCCCCGAATGCATACGAAATGTAATAATTCTAAATAAAAATACCTAGCATTTTATAGGACTCCCCACTATCCAGGGTAATTTCACATTGTTGTCTAAGACATGTTTTTTCTGGTTTTGGCTTCTGGAACACATACCTGAATAACTACTGAGATTTTAACTCATTAACTTAATTTTATATGAGCAAGTCAGCAACTCTTGGACAGCAAGAAAGAACTTGCTTTAAAGTAATAAATATTCTAAGATCCAAAATAATGTCTTCATTGCATTTGAGAAAGATGTGAGTAGAGGAATTTGCATAAATCCAGTACTTTCTGGAACCCGATCACTGAAAGGAATGATCCTTAAGCTCATGTCCCTCTTGTATATATAAGATCTTATTGCAGTGTTGTTTTTATTTTCTAACAACTACACAGGAGATGAGTATATTTTGGGGGATATCTTTTTAAATTATATTTTTAACATTAATGTACAGGTAAAAATGAACATTTTTGGTGTTTCGTGAATTTTAATACATTTATACACAGTTAGGATACAAACAGTTCCATTACTCTACTCCCTTATGCTATCTCTTTGTGATCACCACTCCTAACTTCCGGTAACCACTTATCTGTTCTCCATCAATACGGTTTTGTCTTTTCAGGGATGTAATATAAATGGAATCACATATTCCATAATCTTTTTTTTTCTGTTCATTTTTAGAGAGGAGAGAGAGAGAGAAGGGGGAAGGAGCAGGAAGCATCAACTCCCATATGTGCCTTGACCAGGCAAGCCTGGGGTTTTTTTGTTTGTTTGTTTTGTTTTTAGAGATACAGAGAGAGAGTCAGAGAGAGGGATAGACAGGGACAAACAGGAACAGAGAGAGATGAGAAGCATCAATCATCATTTTTCGTTTTGACACCTTAGTTGTTCATTGATTGCTTTCTCATATGTGCCTTGACCGTGGGCCTTCAGCAGACCGAGTAACCCTTTGCTCAAGCCAGCGACCTTGGGTCCAAGCTGGTGAGCTTTGCCCAAACCAGATGAGCCCGTGCTTAAGCTGGCGACTGGCGACCTCGGGGTCTCGAACCTGGATCCTCTGCATCCAAGTCCGACTCTTCATCCACTGCGCCACCGCCTGGTCAGGCACATAACCTTTTGAAATTGGTTTCTTTCACACAGCACAATGCCTTTGAGATTTATCCAAGTTGTTGAGTGTATTCATTGTTTCATTTTGTTGTATTTATTACACTGTATGAATGTACTGTAATTTTCAACATACAGGATTGTGTTAGCTGTGAATACAGACAGTTTTCTTCCTTTCCAATTTGGATATGTTTTATTTTATTTCCTTGCCTAATTGCCGTGGGTGGCACCTCCCATTTAATGTTGAATAAAAGTGGCAAGAGCACATATCTTTATCTTGTTCCTGATCTTAAGGGGAAAATATTCAGTCTTTGATTATTAAGTATGATGTTAGTTGTAGGTTTTTCATAGATAGTGTTTATCAGGTTAAGAAAGTTACCTTCTATTTCTAGTTAGTTGAGTGTTTTTATCATGAAAGGTATTGAATTTTGTCAGATGATTTTTCTGCATCTATTGAGATGATCATGTACTTTTTATCCTTTATTCTATTAATATAAGATATTGTATCAATTGAATTTTTACATGTTAAATCAACCTATGCAAAGTTTATACCAGGATAAATTCCACAGGGTCATAGTATATAATCACTTTTATTTGTTGCTGGATTTGGTTTGCTAATATTCTGTGGAGGATTTTTGTGTCTATATTTACACAAAATATATTGGTCTGTGTTCTGTATTGGTCTGTGTTTTTCTTTCCATGTGACTTTCTTGTCTGGTTTTAGTATCAGGATAATAGTTGGCTCCTAAAATGAGTTGGAAAGTGTTCCTCCTTTTCTATTTTTTGGAAAGTTTGTGAAGAATTAGTATTCATTTGCCCTATATGTTTGGTAGAATTCACTAATGAAGGCATCTGAACCCAGGGTTTCTTTGTGCGAAGTTTTCTGATCATTTGTTCAATCTCTTTCCTTATAGGTCTATTCAGATTTTTTTTTCTTTAAAAAAAAATTTTTTTTTATTTGTTTATTTTTTTTACAGAGACAAAGAGTGAGTCAGAGAGAGGGATAGACAGGGACAGACAGACAGGAACGGAGAGAGATGAGAAGCATCAATCATTAGTTTTTCGTTGCACATTGCGACACCTTAGTTGTTCATTAATTGCTTTCTCATATGTGCCTTGACCTCGGGCTTTCAGCAGACTGAGTAACCTCTTGCTGGAGCCAGTGACCTTGGGTTCAAGCTGGTGGGCTTTTTGCTCAAACCAGATGAGCCCATGCTCAAGCTGGAGATCTCGGGGTCTTGAACCCTGGTCCTCTGCATCCCAGTCCGACGCTCTATCCACTGCGCCACTGCCTGGTCAGGCTTTTATTCTTGAGCCACTTTGGGCAGCAGTCATTGCTGTCTAGGAATTTGTCCATTTCATATAGGGTATCTAATTCATTGGCATACAACTGATCATGTAGTTTTTCTATTTAGACTGTTAACTATGGCAGATTGCATTGATTGATTTTTTTTTTTCTTTTCATTTTTCTGAAGCTGGAAACAGGGAGAGACAGTCAGACAGACTCCCGCATGCGCCCGACCGGGATCCACCCGGCACGCCCACCAGGGGCAATGCTCTGCCCACCAGGGGGCGATGCTCTGCCCATCCTGGGCGTCGCCATGTTGTGACCAGAGCCACTCTAGCGCCTGGGGCAGAGGCCACAGAGCCATCCCCAGTGCCCGGGCCATCTTTGCTCCAATGGAGCCTTGGCTGCGGGAGGGGAAGAGAGAGACAGAGAGGGAAAGCGCGGCGGAGGGGTGGAGAAGCAAATGGGCGCTTCTCTTGTGTGCCCTGGCCGGGAATCGAACCCGGGTCCTCCGCACGCTAGGCCGACGCTCTACCGCTGAGCCAACCGGCCAGGGCTGATTTTTTTTTCTTTACAGAGACAAAGAGCGAGTCAGAGAGAGGGATAGACAGGGACAGACAGACAAGAATGGAGAGATGAGAAGCATCAGTCATTAGTTTTTGGTTGCGCATTGCCACACCTTAGTTGTTCACTGATTGCTTTTTCATATGTGCCTTGACCGTGGGCTTTCAGCAGACCAAGTAACCCCTTGCTCGAGCCAGCAACCTTGGGTTCAAGCTGGTGAGCTTTGCTCAAACCAAATGAGCCCGCGCTCAAACTGGTGACCTCGGGGTCTTGAACCTGGGTGCTCCGCATCTCCGTCTGACGCTCTATCCACTGCGCCACTGCCTGGTCAGGCTGATTGATTTTTGAATATTGAACTAGTCTTACATTCCCAGGATAAACCTCACTAGCTCATGGCATATTATTAGTCTTTTTATATATTAATGGAATCAATTTGCCATTATTTTGTTGAGAAATTTTGCACCTTTGTTTATGAGGAATATTGGTATATGGTTTTCTTATCTTGTATTATTTTTGTCTAGCTTGGGCATCAGAGTAATACTGGCCTCATAAAATGAGTTGGAGAATGGTTCTTCCCTTGTATTTTCTGGACAAGAGTGTGTGGATTGATAGGATATCTTAAAAAGTTGGGGTTTTTTGCCTGACCAGGTGGTCACGCAGTGGATAGAGCGTTGGACTGGGGCGCAAAGAACCCAGGTTCGAATCCCCAAGGCCACTGGCTTGAGCACAAGCTCACCAGCTTAAGTGCAGGGTTGCTGGCTTGAGCATGGGATCATAGACATGACCCCATAGTCACTGGCTTGAGCCCAAAGGTTGCTGGCTTGAGTCTCAGGTCACTGGCTTGAGCAAAGGTCACTCGCTTTGCTGGAGCCCCTCCCCCTATCAAGGCACATATGAGAAAGCAATCGATGAACAACTAAGGTGCCACAAGGAAGAATTAATGCTTGTTCTCTCTCCCTTTCTGTCTGTCTCTTGCGCACACACAGGAGCACACTAAAAAGAAAAAGTTATTTTTTTTCTTCTAGGATTCTTTGTGTGTGTATATGTGTACATGTGAAGAAAATGGTGCTGAATCAAAGGGGCTTCCAGATACCTCTTTCTGTAGCTTTCGTCTGAAACCATGGGGTTAAAGGAAATTTGTTCAAATACAATATAACCTTATCTTTTATTTCTAATCAAATAAAAAATTGAGACAGTTTCTTTAAAACCCCAATGTTGGTTGTACCTGCTGAACATTTTAGTTTACTATGATTATTTTATTTATTGGATATTCTTTTTTTTTTTTTTTTTTTTTTTTTTACAGGGACAGAGAGAGAGTCGGAGAGAGGGATAGACAGGGACAGACAGGAACGGAGAGAGATGAGAAGCATCAATCATCAGTTTTTTGTTGCGACACCTTAGTTGTTCATTGATTGCTCTGTCATATGTGCCTTGACCGCGGGAATTCAGTAGAATGAGTAACCCCTTGCTCGAGCCAGCGACCTTGGGTCCAAGCTGGTGAGCTTTGCTCAAACCAGATGAGCCTGCGCTCAAGCTGGCGACCTCAGGGTCTCGAACCTGGGTCCTCTGCGTCCCAGTCCGACGCTCTATCCACTGCGCCACCACCTGGTCAGGTTTATTGGATATTCTTAACACTCGTTAGGTAACAAAGCATACAAAAAATATTTTCTGTATATCTGTTCAAAGCATGCTTAGTGACATCATGAGAATTAAAGGTCTAGTGTAGGTGAGAGCTTTTGAGTTAGCTCTCTCACTCTCTCTGCTTTTTCTTTTCTTTTTGAGAGAGAGGCAGGGAGAGAGACAGGGACATTGAGCTGCTTCTGTATGTGCCCTGACCCAGGAATCGAACCGGCAATCTCCACGCTCCTGGACAAGGCTCCAACCAACGGAGTTACCTGGCTAGGGCTTAATTCTTATTGATTAGAGAGACAGACAGAAAGAGGAAGGGAGAGAGAGGGGAGGGGGAAGGGAAGCATCTGTTGTTCCACCCAGTTAGGCATTTTTTGGTTGTTCCCTGTGTGTGCCGTAATCCGGTACCAAAACCTGCAACCTTGTTTTGGAACAATGCTCTTGATCGACCTAGCTAACTAGCCAGGGCCTGAATTAGCTCTTAAGTTTTATTTAGTAGGTGTGTGTGTGTGATCAATTTAGTCATTTTTCACATATCCCTTTTATAATTTAATGACTATAATTCAGGTTTTATAGTGGGTATATTATACAATCAAAAGGAGCGTCTATATTTTCTTTATGTATGTATCAGAAAACATATTTGCAGAAATTTTGCATGTATCTAGAGCAACTTTTATATTACAGATGAAGAAATTGAAGTCCAGAGGTCATTATTAAGCCAAAAATATATCTATTTCCAATGGACAAGAAAAATATGATTTCTTAAGCTTTTTGTTTGTTTGTTTCAATTTGTTTTTTTCTGAAGTGAGAAGCAGGGAGGCAGAGAAACAGACTCCTGCATGCGCCCTACCAGGATCCACCCGGCATGCCCACTAGGGGCGATGCTCTGCCCATCTGGGGTGTTGCTCCATTGCAACCAGAGCCATTCTAGTGCCTGAGGCAGAGACCATAGAGTCATCCTCAGCGCCTGGGCCAACTTTGCTCCAATGGAGCCTTGGCTGTGGGAGGGGAAGAGAAAGATCTCTGCGGGAGGGGGAAGGGTGGAGAAGCAAATGGGTGCTTCTCCTGTGTGCCCTGATGGGGAGTCAAACCTGGAAATCCACATGCTGGGCCAACACTCTACCACTGAGCCAACTGCCCAGGGCCTTCAGTCATTTGTAAAAGGTAATATAGTGAGGAAAACTATAAACTTTTATTCTTTCATATAACTCTTTTTTTTTTTTTTTTACTTAAAATTTTTTCCCATGTCTGACCAGGCAGTGGTGCAGTGGATAGAGTGTCGGACTGGGATAAAGAGGACCCAGGTTTGAGACCCCGAGGTTGCCAGCTTGAGCGCGGGCTCATCTGGTTTGAGCAAAAAAGCTCACCAGCTTGGACCCAAGGTCGCTGGCTCGAGTAAGGGGTTACTCGGTCTGCTGAAGGCCCGCGGTCAAGGCTCATATGAGAAAGCAATCAATGAACAACTAAGGTGTCGCAATGTGCAACGAAAAACTAATGATTGATGCTTCTCATCTCTCTCCATTCCTGTCTGTCTGTCCCTATCTATCCCTCTCTCTGACGCTCTCTGTCTCTGAAAAAAAAAATTCCTCATTGATTTGAGAGACTGAGAGAGAGGAAAGGTGGGAAGAAGAGAAAGAGAGAGAGAGATGCATCAATTGCTGTTCCACTTAATTGTTCCATTTACTTGTGCACTCATTGGTTGCTTTTCATATGTGCCCTAACCAGGGATTGAACTTGCGACCTCGACACACAAGGACAATGGTCCATCTACCTCGCCACTTCACCTGGGCCTATACTTATTTTTAAAAAGTTCTATAATATTGCCTTTAAAATGATTTTCTTATCTTAGTAACAGCATCAATATTATATTTAACAGTTTGGCAAATGAAAATTGATTTTTTCTTCTTCCATTTGGTCTTCAGTAGTCCTTCCAAGGGTCCCTGTGGTAGACCCTGACTGTGACAAAATAATCCTTGGGCTCAGTGGTCAAGTAAACTAAGACTAACCTCACCCCCACACCAAGAGCTTCCAGTGACAGTAAACTTGAACTCTGGCATGGTTTCTGCTCTCATAAATCATTCTGTAAACTAGTCCTTGGGGGAAGAGACACCCCTCTCACATGTGTATTCTCAGAATCGTATAGCCATTGAATGGCAAAAAATCGTGTTAGAATATAATTGTGCATTAAGGCAAGTAAGAAGTTCCTTCTAAGGTAGGACCTGCAATAAAATCCAGGTTTAATTTGAACCTTCAAGTAAGACTCCTTTGAAGGAGATGAAAGAGAAGAGCTATAACCACGATGTTGTAGGCCTTTTGGTAGCAGCTTACTTTTAGCATAATAAGTAGTACTTCATATGACCAGTTCTTTGTAATAATTAAAAACCCCTTTTAAGGCTAAAAAACCATCCTAGTGTTTTATTTCAATTTGGTAAAGGAATAGCACTAAAAACTAAGATGTATCTACTATATTGTGTTCAGCGTCAGAGAGTCATGATCATGTCCTTTAAGGAGTTCTTAGTCTTCCTTGTGTTTCCACAGTGCTTCTGTTTTATTTTCCAGCGTGTCTCGTACTCCGCAGACTATAAAAAGCACATATAATTATCTTGTCTTCTTCACTTAATAGATCATGTCATGCTTCCTCATTTAAGCTTCTCCACTCTTAGGTTTTTTTATGGAATAACTTCTCATTTGATGGAGACTTGTTAGACCCAAGTGTAGTAATAATTCTGTTGTTTTTTTGAGTTGAATAAAATACAGTAAAATTTTTTAATTTCTTAAAAGAAACCTGACATGGTAATGTGTTTGCAAAACTCTTTGCAATTGAGCCGAATAAAAAGTATTGTTAAGAGCTATGAGATCTGCAGAAATCCTTGCTTACTGTCCAGATGCTTTTAACCACTGGCAACAGTGTGAAAAACATGCATGTGACAAACTGGCAAACCAGAAAGTGATGACAGAAGGCAGAAGGTGTTATAAAATTTTTATCATCACATGTGAAGTGATCATGTTGCTTATTAAAGGCAAGGACTCAAGTTCCAACAAGTGCCTGGCTGTGCCTGTGTTTAGCCTCACCATTTTTGCTTTCCCTGTCTCCCTGCTTTGAAGTTCACAGGTTTGAGAGCCTTGATCTGGTCCTCTCAAAAGGCTGCTCAGTCAGCTCTAATAATGATCTTCTGCTGTTTTTTTTGTTGTTGTTGTTAGTCCTCATGACCACAGTATAGAAACACAGGCTTTTGTAGACTCATGCAATGTGTAAGGATCAAGGAAGGGAAAGCCGATGGATTTGTTCCTTAGCAGGAGTCAAGCTACATACATCATCATCTTCTTTTATTCTTTTTTTTTTTTTACTTTTTTTTTTTTTTTTTTTTTTTACAGGGACAGAGAGAGTCAGATAGAGGGATAGATAGGGACAGACAGATAGGAACGGAGAGAGATGAGAAGCATCAATCATCAGTTTTTCGTTGTGACACCTTAGTTGTTCATTGATTGCTTTCTCATATGTGCCATGACCGCGAGCTTTCAGCAGACTGAGTAACCCCTCGCTCAAGCCAGTGACCTTGAGTCCATGCTGGTGAGCTTTTTGCTCCAGCCAGATGAGCTCGCGCTCAAGCTGGCAACCCCGGGGTCTCAAACCTGGGTCTTTCCGCATCCCAGTCCAACGCTCTATCCACTGTGCCACCGCCTGGTCAGGCTCTTCTTTTATTCTTTTTGCTACATTTTAAGTGGCATGAAATTAGAATTCAAAACAATAACAATGAAACCAATTGTTATTTCTTTTTGAGAGAGGCTTAGACTAAGAGATTGCCCTGTTCCAGTTAGTTTTGGGGCTTTTGAAGAGAAGCCAACTTGTGTTCGCTTCATTTGGTTTTAAGAGAATTTGAGGTAGGGGAAACCCTAGATAAAAATTTTAGCTCCTATGTAAACCCTACTTTTCACATATTCTTTCTTTCAAACTTTTCATGGTTGGTGATTTTTAAATTTTTGGTCTCAGGGCCCCTTTACTCTTAGACATTATTAAGGACCTGACAGTGAAAAAGGCAAAGACCGTTTTGACCTCAGGGACCTCCAAATGTATGCCTACTACATTTTGAGGGCCACTGGTCTAGGAAACTATGTTTAGAGATATTTATGTTGCATCAGAGAAATCTTTGGAATTCTGTATGAACAAAGGAAATCAAGAAATCAGTTTCAGAGAGTCCTGATTAGCCACAGCTGGAGGTATCCAGATTTGGCAGACTTACACTTCCGAGGTTTTTCAAATGCAAACCAGCTTCCATTCAGGAACATGGCTGATGGAAATTGAATGAAGAGGAATGAACCAAATTTTGCCCACAAATCAGAACAGAAATATACTATTATGGACTCTATATAAAAAAAAGTTTATTTTTTGCAGAGTCAGACAGACAGGAAGGGGAGAGATAAGAAGCATAAATTCTTCCTTGCAGCTCCTTAGTTGTTCATTGATTGCTTTCTCATATGTGCCTTGACGGGGGTGGGGGGGTGGGGGGGGAGGCTACAGCAGAGTGAGTGATCCCTTGCTCAAGCTAGTAACCTTGGGCTCAAGCCCGTGACCATGGGGTCATGTCTATGATCCCACGCTCAAGCCAGTGACCCCACGCTCAGGCTGGTGAGCCAGTGCTCAAGCCGGCGACCTAGAGGTTTTGAAACTGGGTTCTCCACATCCCAGTCTGATGCTCTATCCACTACACTACCACGTAGTCAGGCTGTATAGAAAAGTTTTGAAAGCTACTACCTCAGTAATCTAGCAGTTCACCCAGTCAACAGAAAAATTGGAAGAATAATATAATGAATGCTCATAATTCCTTCACAAGATTCACATTTTGTTACATTTGTTTTATTGTCCTTCTCCCTCTCTCTCCCAGTCTCTCCCCACTATCTACACACACATTTTTACTGAATCATTTGAAATAAATTGCAGACATTATGACTTTCACCCATAAATATTTCAGCATGTGTCTCCTAAGAACAGGTATTCCTTTGCCTAAACCCAATGGACTTAATGTTGATACAATAATATTATCCAATATAGGTCCATATTAAAATCTACTCAATTGTTTCCTCAACTCCTTTGGATCCAAGGTCTAAGTGAGGATCATATGTTGCGATATATGGTCAGTTATAATGGTTTGCAAAAAATAATAATAATAGCCTGACCTGTGGTGTCGCAGTGGATAAAGCGTCGACCTGGAACGCTGAGGTCGCTGGTTCGAAACCCTGGGCTTGCCCAGTCAAGGCACATATGGGAGTTGATGCTTCCTGCTCCACCCCCCCTTCTCTAAAATGAATAAATAAAACTGTAAATAATAATAATAATAAAGTTTGAGAAATGCGAGAAAGGAGAAGCCAAGCATAGTCTTGTTCTATAACTTTTATGGCCATTTTGCATATCCCTTTTTATGACTCCTTTAAGCAGAATTTCACATAATTGTACAAGTATGGTTCATAGGATTTGGTATTCTGTTTCTGTTAATTTAACATTATGTCAAACCATTTCCATGTTGTTTTGAACCTTGAATAGTATATAGCCATTAAGTACTGAAAAACAAGAGGGCTACTATAATTTAGTTATTCTCCTAATGTTGGACATCTATTGCTTCCATTTTTTTTTTTTTTTTGAAAAAGAGAGATAAGAAGCATCAACTCATAGTGTGTCATTTTAATTGTTCCTTGATTGCTTCTCATACATACTGGTTCAGCCTCCCAGCTGAACCAGTGACCCCTTGTTCAAGCCAGCGACCTTGGGATCATGTTGATGATCCCATACTCAAGCTGGCAAGCATGCACTCAAGCCGGATGGGCCCACACTCAAGCTGGTGACCTCAGGGTTTCGAACCTGGAACCTTAGCATCCCAGATTGACGCTCTATCCACTGTGCCACCACAGGTCAGGCAGTTGCTTCCAATTTTTTACTATAAACAATGATGTTGTGATGAAACTAATTGGCAATAATTAGATAAAAAGAAGAGATTAAGGATTGGGAATAGAAAGGGGTGAAGTAGGCTAGAGAGCAGGGATAGAATCTGTTTGCAATTTAGCCTTTGGAGAAAGGCAGCTGAGACAAGAGATTACTGTCCCTGTCCCTAGAAAGGGGACAGACATGTTCAGGGGGCAGGCAGTAGAGAATGTGTTGATGGTTAGGCCAGTGGTCTATTTTGTTCCATTGAGTTTTACAAGAAGTTAACATGATTAATCCTAATACAACTCACCTTGAAAAGGGATTTGAAAATTTCCCCTTTAACTAGTTAATGCTAGTTATAGTAAGGTGACCAACTTTTTTACAATGGAAAGGAGAACAAAAATAAATTGAAGAAAATAATATCGTAAACAAAAGAAACATTTCATTCATTACAACAGTAATACACTATAATATGATAAATGCATAATAACATTTGTAATATGTCATATTGTAATCATGCTTACATGCCTATTAATTTTTACTAATAATTGTAAGAAAAAAATACAAATATGTCACATCACACACAATTAATCGACTCTGCATCGATCGAATACGGACATTTACAGATTAGTCTTCCAATATCAAAAAGGAGGACATGTAGGAGGATACTTTTTAAGGGAGGATGGAACTTACAAAAGAAGGACTGTCCTCCCTAAAGGAGGATGATTGGTCACCTTAGTTATAGTAATAAAAAGTTCTGAAAGCTTTTCCTGTGAGAATAGTAGCAGGTGGGGGTCATTTTTGTTAATATAATGTTTATTTAAAAATTTTTTAAAGATAAATTTCCACAAATAAGAGTTCTGGGTTAAGAGGTGTAGCCATTTCAATGGTTCTTGGTCCACACTGTCCAATTGTTTTCCAAAAGAATAACATTAGTTTATATTATCACCCCCTCACCCAGCCTCTTGTGTCCATGGACTCACCCCAGGGTACATTTGCCAGCACTTGTTTGTATCATTGTTAATAAGTAAGAAATCACACTTTACTGCTTTAATCTCATTTCTGATTATGAAATAAAAGTAAAAGTAATTAACCTTTTTATTCCAGCTTTGCCATTTTATTTCTACTGATTTGGCTGTTCCTGTTCTGTATTCATTTTATCACTTGCAGTCCTGCTGTTTTCTAACCCATTTGCTTGAGTTCATTTTGTATTTTTTTGTGTTTTTTAAAAATATAAATATTCCCCCTAAGCTGCTCTTTTGCTTTAAAAAATATTACCATTACTATTATTATTACTTTGCAGTACAATTTATTGCTCTTTTACTTTATGTTTACTTTTAAGCTTAGGAAGTGATTACTTCATTAGAGATATGAAAAAGTTTCCATTTAACAAAGGCTTTGTTATACAGTAAGAGATAAGTGAAAAAACTTCCTCGGCTCTGGCCGGTTGGCTCAGTGGTAGAGCGTCGGCCTGGCATGCAGAAGTCCCGGTTCGATTCCCGGCCAGGGCACACAGGAGAGGCACCCATCTGCTTCTCCACCCCTCCCCCTCTCCTTCCTCTCTATCTCTCTCTTCCCCTTCCGCAGCCAAGGCTCCATTGGAACAAAGATGGCCTGGGTACTGGGGATGGCTCCATGGCCTCTGCCTCAGGCACTAGACTGGCTCTGGTCGCGACAGAGCGATGCCCCAATGGGCAGAGCATCGCCCCCTGGTGGGCGTGCCAGGTGGATCCCAGTCAGGCGCATGCGGGAGTCTGTCTGACTGCCTCCCCGTTTCCAGCTTCAGAAACACACACACACACACACACACACACACACACA
Source organism: Saccopteryx bilineata (assembly GCF_036850765.1). Taxonomy (NCBI): domain Eukaryota; kingdom Metazoa; phylum Chordata; class Mammalia; order Chiroptera; family Emballonuridae; genus Saccopteryx; species Saccopteryx bilineata. The sequence goes on from NC_089490.1 coordinate 105,617,376, forward strand.
CACAAAGCAAACAAAAAAAACTTCCTCAAATTATCAAGCCATTATTACCATACTATTTTAAGAAATTCTGTATTGCTTTGTGGTACCTTTTTGTCATAAATTATTCTATATTTATCTGTTTCTGAGCTATCCATTCTTATATTGTATATTTTTATAAATGTAACAATGGAGCATATTTTATTTTTTCCCTTCAGTTTGAGTTTTTACCACTGGACAGTGGTGGGTACTTTATAGATCCAAAATTAGGAATTGATTTTGGGCAGAATAGTTGGGGCAAAATGGAAGAAACTAAGCATTATAATTTTATCTGATTTTTTCTGATCACCTGATTCTGTGCTGTTCTTGCAACATTTAGTTAATATATTTTTTTGAAATACTGCTTCAAATTTTATTTCAAAATTGAGAGGGGAGGAGACCTGAAGATGGCAGTGGAGTAGGCGGACGCCCAGACGCCCAGCTTTCATCACCAAACTGGAATACAAATCAATTTAGGAAAAATCAGTGTGAAAAACCAACTCTGGACTACAAGAACAGCTCTCAAAAACCAAGGAGCAAAGAAGAAGTCACAACAAACCTGGTAGGGAGCGCCTGAATCTCTCCTGCTTACAGGAATGGAGGGGGGGGGGGGTGAGGCTGAGAGCCCAGAGGGGATCTCACGCCAGGGAAAAGAGCAGAAAATACTGTTCACAGCCACTTGCCTGGTGACCAGGGAGTGGGGTATGTTGAAAAGACCAGCTTATCTCCCAAGTGGAAAGGAAAGAGAGAGGGACAGACTGTGAGGGGCTAAGGAATGCAGGAGACCGACCTAAAAAAAGCTGACTCATTCGTGCTGGAGGCAGCGATAGCTGGGGGAGGGACTGATCCTTCCCCACAAAACAGTACTGAATTATTTCCGGATCAGAGATCTCCAGACATCTCTCCAGTTCCAATCAGCGCAACAAGACATAGCTGAAAACAAGAAGTGGGGAAGAGGGGCAGTAACTCAGGTCTCCATGGAGATCTGAGATACACTTCCCCCTACTGAAGCTGAGAAAACACCCTTCCCCCAGAGAGATTAGTTGGTGGAAGAGGCCTTCAGAGTCTCAGGTTACACCCATTGCATTCCTGGATACAGTTTCAAGGAAGCCCCCTGCTGAGATCAGTAAACAAGACTATCACCTGTTAAGAAAACAAACAAATCAAGACTTCAAAGCTGCCCAAATCCAAAAGTGGATTACAAATAATAGCTGATACCAACCCAAAAAGACCTAGAAATAACACAACTGAAAACTGGAGGCAGACAACACCAAGCCTAGACTCAACCAGCTCTATAAGCAAAACACCCAAACACAGACATAATGAGAAGACAAAAAAGTGCAATCCAAATGAAACCACAAGAGACACCTTCAAGAGATGAACTGAGTGATATGAAAATAATCAAACTTACAGATGCGGAGTTCAAAATAATGATTGTAAGGATGCTTAGGGATCTTAGAACAACAATGGATGGTCATTATGAACAATGAAATAAAGAAATAGCAAGTATAAAAAAGAATCAGTCGGAGATGACAAATACAATATCAGAAATAAAGACCACAATGGAAGGAATTAAAAACAGGATAGATAGAGCTGAGGATCGAATCAGCGAGTTGGAGGACAACTGGAATGCAGGCATGAAAGCAGAGAAGAAAAAAGAAAAGAGACTCAAAAAGTCTGAGGAAACTCTTAGAGAGCTCTGTGACAACATGAAGAGAAATAACATCCGCATCATAGGGGTTCCTGAAGAAGAAGAAAAAGAACTAGGGATAGAGACTTTGTTCAATCATATCATAGCTGAAAACTTCCCTAAATTAATACAGGAGAAACTCTCACAAGTTCAAGAAGCACAGAGGACTCCATTAAAGAGAAACCCAAAGAAACCTACACCAAGACACATCATAATTAAAATACCAAAGCTAAGCGATAAAGAGAAAATATTAAAAGCTGCAAGAGAAAAAAAGCTATCACCTACAAAGGAGCCCCCATAAGGATGACATCTGACTTCTTAACAGAAACACTTGAGGCCAGAAGGGAATGGAAAGAAATATTCAAAGTAATGCAGAACAAGAACCTACAACCAAGACTACTTTATCCAGCAAGGCTATTGTTTAAAATCGAAGGAGAAATAAAAAGCTTCCCAGACAAAAAACAACTCAAGAAATTCATTACAACTAAACCAATGTTGCAGGAAATGTTAAGGGGCCTGTTGTAAACAGATCAAAGTGGGAAAAGAATATAGCAAAAAAGGAATACAGCTTTAAAGAATAAAATGGCAATAAACAACTGCATATCAATAATAACCTTAAATGTAAATGGATTAAATGATCCAATCAAAGGACATAAGGTAGCTGCATGGATAAGAAAATAGGACCCGTACATATGCTATCTACAAGAGACACACCTTAGAACAAAAGATACACATAGATTGAAGGTAAAAGGATGGAAAAAAACATTTCATGCAAATGGAAATGAAAAAAAAGCTGGGGTAGCAATACTTATATCAGACAAATTGGACTTTAAAACAAAGGATATAGTAAGAGATAAAGAAGGCCACTACATAATAATAAAGGGAGTAATCCAACAGGAAGATATAACTATTATAAATATCTATGCACCTAATATAGGAGCACCTAAATATATAAAGCAGACTTTGATGGATTTAAAGGGTGAGATCAACAGCAATACTATAATAGTAGGGGATTTCAATACACCACTAACATCACTAGATAGATCCTCAAGAAAGAAAATTAACAAAGAAACAGCAGACTTATTGGACACACTAGATCAACTCGATTTAATAGATATCTTCAGAACCTTTCACCCTAAAGCAGCAGAATATACATTCTTTTCAAGTGCTCATGGTACATTCTCTAGGATAGACCACATGTTAGGGCACAAAAGCAGTCTCAACAAATTTAAGAAGATTGAAATTATATCAAGCATTTTCTCTGATCACAACGGCATGAAACTAGAAATGAACCACAACAGAAAAGCTCAAAAATTCTCAAACACATGGAAACTAAATAGCAGGTTGTTAAATAACGAATGGATTAAAAATGAGATCAAAGAAGAAATAAAGAAATTCCTAGAAACAAATGACAATGAGCATACAACAACTCAAAATTTATGGGACACAGCAAAAGCAGTACTGAGAAGGAAGTTCATAGCACTACAGGCACACTTTAAGAAGCTAGAAAAAGCTCAACTAAACAACTCAACCCTGCATCTAAAAGAATTAGAAAAGGAACAGCAAGTAAAGCCCAAATATAGTAGAAGGAAGGAAATAATAAAGATCAGAGCAGAAATAAATGACATAGAGGCTAAAGAAACAATACAGAGGATCAATGAAACTAGGAGCTGGTTCTTTGAAAAGGTAAACAAGATTGATGAACCTTTAACTAGAATCACCAAGAAAAAGAGAGAGAGGACTCAAATAATATTAGAAATGAGAGGGGAGAAATAACAACTGACACAACAGAAATACAAAATATTGTAAGAAAATACTATGAAGAATTGTATGCCAAAAAACTAGACAACCTAGATGAAATGGACAAATTCCTTGAAACATACAATGTTCCAAAAATCAATCGGAAGAATCAGAAAACCTAAACAGACCGATTACACAAAATGAGATTGAAACAGTTATCAAAAAACTCCTAACAAAGAAAAGTCTGGGGCCTGATGGCTTCACAACTGAATTCTACCAAATATTCAAAGAAGAACTAACTCCTATCCTTTTCAAACTATTTCAAAAAATTCAAGAGGAAGGAAGACTTCCACGCTCCTTTTATGAGGCGAGCATAATTCTGATTCCAAAACCAGGCAAAGACCACACAAAGAAAGAAAATTATAGGCCAATATCTCTAATGAATATAGATGCTAAAATCCTCAACAAAATATTAGCAAACCGGATCTACCAATATATGGAAAAAATCATACACCATGTTCAAGTGGGATTTATTCTGGGGAGGCAAGGCTGGTACAATATTCGTAAATCAATCAATGTGATTCATCACATAAACAAAAAGAAGGAGAAAAACCATATGATAATTTCAATAGATGCAGAAAAAGCATTTGATAAAATCCAGCAACCATTCATGATCAAAACTCTCAGCAAAGTGGGAATACAGGGAACATACCTCAACACGATAAAAGCCATCTATGAGAAACCCACAGCCAACATCATACTTAATGGGCAAAAATTAAAAGCAATCCACTTAAGATCAGGAACAAGGCAGGGGTGCCCCCTTTCACCACTCTTATTTAACATAGTCCTGGAAGTCCTAGCCACAGCAATCAGACAAGAAGAAGAAATAAAAGGCATTCAAGTTGGAAAAGAAGAAGTAAAACTATCATTATTTACAGATGATATGATAATTGTATATAGAAAACCCTAACGTCTCAGTCTAAAAACTACTGGACCCGATAAATGAACTCAGCAAAGTGGCAGGATATAAAATCAATACTCAGAAATCAGAGGCATTTTTATACGCCAACAATGAACAGTCAGAAAGAGAAATTAAGGAAACAATCCCCTTCACTATTACAACCAAAAAAATAAAGTACCTAGGAGTAAACTTAACCAAGGAGACTAAAGACTTGTACTCGGAAAATTACAAAGCATTGATAAAAGAAATCAAGGAAGATACAAACAAGTGGAAGCATATACTGTGCTCATGGTTAGGAAGAATAAACATCATTAAAATGTCTATATTACCCAAAGCAATCTATAAATTCAATGCAATACCAATTAAAATACCAATGACATACTTCAAAGATATAGATCACATATTCCAAAAATTTATATGGAACCAAAAAAGAACACGAATAGCCTCAGCAATCTTAAAAAAGAAGAATAAAGTGGGAGGTATCACACTTCCTGATATCAAGTTATACTACAAGGCCATTATACTCAAAACAACCTGGTACTGGCATAAGAACAGGCATATAGATCAATGGAATAGAACAGAGAACCCAGAAATAAACCCACAGCTCTATGGACAACTGATATTTGACAAAGGAGGTAAGGAAATACAATGGAGTAAAGACAGCCTCTTTAACAAATGGTGTTGGGAAAATTGGACAGCTACCTGCAAAAAAAATGAAACTAGATCACCAGCTTATACCATTCACAAAAATAAACTCAAAATGGATAAAAGACTTAAATGTAAGCCATGAAACCATAAGCATCTTAGAAGAAAACATAGGCAGTAAGCTCTCCGACATCTCTCGGAGCAATATATTTGCTGATTTATCTCCACAGGGAAGTGAAATAAAAGACAGGATAAACAAATGGGACTATATCAAACTAAAAAGCATTTGCACAGCTAAAGACAATAAGAACAGAATAAAAAGACAAACTACACAATGGGAGAACATATTTGACAATACGTCTGATAAGGGGTTAATAACCAAAATTTATAAAGAATTTGTAAAACTCAACACCAGGAAGACAAACAATCCAATCCAAAAATGGGAAAAAGAAATGAATAGACACTTCTCCAAAGAGGACATACAGATGGCCAATAGGCATATGAAAAAATGCTGAACATCACTAATCATTAGAGAAATGCAAATTAAAACCACAATGAGATATCACCTCACACCAGCCAGAATGGCCCTCATCAACAAAACAACACAGAATAAGTGCTGGCGAGGATGTGGAGAAAAGGGAACCCTCCTGCACTGCTTGTGGGAATGCAGACTGGTACAGCCACTGTGGAAAACAGTATGGAGATTCCTCAGAAAACTGAAAATCGAACTGCCTTTTGACCCAGCTATCCTACTTTTAGGAATATACCCCAAGAACATCATAGAACAGCTCCAAAAGGAGAAATGCACCCCCATGTTTGTGGCAGCATTGTTCACAATAGCGAAGATCTGGAAGCAGCCCAAGTGTCCGTCAGAGGACGAGTGGATTAAAAAGCTTTGGTACATATATACTATGGAATACTACTCAGCCATAAGAAATGATGACATCGGGTCATTTACAATAACATGGATGGACCTTGATAACATTATACGGAGTGAAATAAGTAAATCAGAAAAAACTAAGAACTATATGAATCCATACATAGATGAGACATAAAAATGAGACTCAAAGACATGAACAAGAATGTGATGGCAACGGGGGTGGAGGTGGGGGGAGGGGGGAGGGGGCGAGGAAGGAGAGAGGGGTTGGGGGAGGGGAGGGGCACAAAGAAAACCAGATAGAAGGTGACAGAAGACAATTTGACTTTGGGGGAGGTGTATACAGCACAATCAAATGTCAAAATAATCTGGAGATGTTTTCTCTCAACATATGTACCCTGATTTATCAATGTCACTGCATTATATTTAATAAAAAAAATTGAGAGGGGAAATTTAAAAACAAATTATAAACTTTTAAACAAATTATTATTTTGTGACAAAGACAGAGAGAGAAAGAGAGGGAAAATAGGGACAGGAAGGGAGACAGATGAGAAGCATCAATTCTTCATTGTGACACCTTAGTTTTTCATTGATTGCTTTCTCATATGTAACTTGACAGGGGGTAGGGGTAGCTACAGTAGACCGAGTGACCCCTTGCTCAAGCTGGCGACCTTGGGTTTAAACTGGTGAGCCTTGCTCAAAGCAGACGAGCCTGCGCTCAAGCTGACGACCTCGAGATTTTGAACCTGAGTCCTCTGAGTCCCAGTCCGATGCTGTATCCACTGCGCTACTGCCTGGTCAGGCTAAACAAAATATTATTTGCTTTTTACTTTAGAGGCAGAATTTAAGGTAAAATTCTGATGATTTTGATTGGTTTGGCAATTTATTTTTATTTATTTATATATTTATTGATTGATTGATTGATCTAGCTATCCATCTATTTGTTTATTATTATTTTTGGTGAACAGTCTCTTTCCAGTCAGATAGCAGCTCTTTTTTTTTTTAAATCACAGAAGATACTGCTTTTTTTGTAATGATCTTGAATACTGGGTTCTCTGTACTGGCAAATATCTAGGCTTATAGGTGGGTGGGACCTTAAGCATCAATGTTATGTAAGGATTTGTCGCCTACTTTTAGAGTTGGTCATTCCATGAAGTCAAAGGAGTCAGTATGGCATAATGAAATCAGGAGGCTTGTTTGGTAGCCCTTGACTCTGACACCAATTCATTTCCTATCTGGACCTGTTTCCTTACCAGTAGAATGGATAGGTTGCTGTAGTGACCCCAAATATCTTGCTGATGCTGACATTCTGTGATTCTCTTTCCATGAGATATTACCAGTAAGAATCCTTATTTCCATGTTGCTTTCTAAAAATTAAAGGCCAGGGAAGTAAAAGCAAAACTAAATGCATGGGATTATATCAAATTAAAAAGCTTTTGCACAGTGAAAGAAACCATCAGCAAAACCAAAGGCAACCAACCAAATGGGAAAAGATATTTGCAAACAACACCTCTCACCCTAGCCAGATAGCTTAGTTGGTTAGCGCATTGGCCCAATACAACAAGGTTATAGGTTCAATTCCTGGTCAGGGCATATACAAGAATCAACCAATGACTGTGTAAATAAGTGGAACAACAAAAATCTCTCTCTCTTTTTCTCTCTCTCTCCCTCCCTCTTCTTCTCTCTCTCTAAAATAAAAAAATTAAAATTAAAATTAAAGCCACCTCAAAGAAGAGATTAGTATCCAAAACTCTATAAAGAACTCATACAGGCCCTGGCCGGTTGGCTCAGCGGTAGAGCGTCGGCCTAGCGTGCGGAGGACCCGGGTTCGATTCCCGGCCAGGGCACACAGGAGAGGCGCCCATTTGCTTCTCCATCCCTCCGCCGCGCTTTCCTCTCTGTCTCTCTCTTCCCCTCCCGCAGCCGAGGCTCCATTGGAGCAAAGACGGCCCGGGCGCTGGGGATGGCTCTGTGGCCTCTGCCTCAGGCGCTAGAGTGGCTCTGTTCGCAACATGACGACGCCCAGGATGGGCAGAGCATCGCCCCCTGGTGGGCAGAGCATCGCCCCTGGTGGGCGTGCCGGGTGGATCCCGGTCGGGCGCATGCGAGAGTCTGTCTGACTGTCTCTCCCTGTTTCCAGCTTCAGAAAAATGAAAAAAAAAAAAAAAAAGAACTCATACAACTAAACAACCACAAAACAAACAATTCAAGCCAATTAAAAAATGGGCTCAGGACCTGAACAGACTAACAGATATATGAAAAAATGCTCAACTTTACTAGGTGTTAGGGAAATGCAAATCAAAACTACAATGAGCCTGACCAGGCCATGATACAGTAGATAGAGTGTCAGACTGGGACACAAAGGACCCAGGTTTGAAACCCTGAGATCTCCGGCTTGAGCTCAGGCTCATTCGGCTTGAGTGCGGGCTCACCAGCTTGAGCGTGGGGTTACTGGCTTGAGCATGGAATCATAGACATAACCCCATGGTTGTTGGCTTGAGCCCAAAGGTCACTGGCTTGAGCCCAATGCTGCTGGCTTGAGCAAGGGGTCACTTGCTCTGCTGTAGCCCCTCAGTCAAGGCACATATGAGAAAGCAATCAATGAACAACTAAGGAGCCGCAACGAAGAATTGATGCTTCTCATCTTTCTCCCTGCCTGTCTCTCTCTCTCTGTCTCTGTCATAAAACAATAACAACAACAACAAAAAACCCTACAATGATATGCCATCTTATACCTGTTAGAATGACTATTACCAACAAGACAATTTACAAGTATACAAGTGTTAGGCTGTGGGAGAAAGGAACACTTACTGCTGGTGGAAGTGTTAACTGGTGCAGCCAGTATGGTGGGTTTTTCAAAACATTAAGAATAGAGTTACCGTAGGACCTAGCCACCTCTCTTCTGGGTATTGATGAAAAAAAACGGGAAACCTTTATTTGTAAAGATATAAGCACTCCTATTTCATTGCAGCATCATTCACAGTGGCTAAGACATGGACACAACCAAAGTATCCTTTGATAGATAATTGGGTAAAGATGATGTGGTATATAAGTACAATGGAATGCTACTCAGCCATAAGAAAAGATGACATGCTACCATTTGTGACAGTATGGATGAATCTTGAGAATATCATACTAAGCAAAAGAATTCAGATGGAAAAAGTCAAGAACCATATGATTTCACTCATGTGAGGGATATAAAACTGAAAGCAACAAATGAACAAACAAGACAAACAAAAACTCATAGACACAGATGGCAGGATGGTGGTTATCAGAAGGAAAGGGGGTGGGGTGAGATAGAAAAGCATAAAAGGGGTCAAATATATGGTGACAGGAGATTTGACTTTGGGTGGTGAACACACAATGCAATATACAGATGATGTATTATAGGATGGTACTCTTGAAACCTATATAATTTTATTAACAAAGAGTACCTCAATAAATTTAATACATTTAAAAAAAAGCAAAATAGAAAAGGGAAAGTAAAAACCAGAATTGAATTTAAAATTTTTGAAATGTCATTGGTGGGGCTATAGTCATGTGTCATGCTGCCTTAGTCCAACAGTTCTTTTCTTTCTTTTGTTTTCTTTTAGTGAGTAAGACAAAAAGAGAGACAGAGACAAACAGGAAGGGAGAGAGATAAGAAGCATCAACTAGTAATTGTAGCACTTTAGTTGCTCATTGATTATATTCTCATATGTGCCTTAACTGGGAGGCTCCAGCTGAGTCAGTGATCCCTTGCTCAAGCCAGCATTTTTGGGCTTCAAGCCAATAACCTTGGGCATCAAGCCAGCAACCATGGGGTCAGGTCTATGATCCCACGCTCAAGCTGGTGACCCAGTGCTCAAGCAATGACTTTGGGGTTTTGTACCTGGGTCCTCAGCATCACAGGTTAATGCTCTATCCACTGCGCCACCACCTGGCCAGGCTAACAGTTCTTAATTAGAAGTGTGCATTACCAGTGAGCATTTAAAATATATGCTTATATATATGTGCACATACACTATTATGGCTAGAATAAAAACATAAAGTGTTGGCAAGGATGTGGAGGAATTGGAACCCTTCTTGTACCTTGCTGTGGTAATGTAAAATAGTGTCACTACTTTGAAAAGGAGTGGTATTCCCTCAAAAGATTTTACTTGGCCCAACAATTCTACCTCTGGGCATTTACTCAAAAGAATTGAAAACAGGTGTTCAAACAAAAACCTCTTTGTGAATGTTCACAGCAGCCAAAAAGTAGAAATAACCAAAATGTCTAACAACTGATGAATAGAGAAATAAAATGTGGTATATCTATGTAGTGGAATGTTATTTGGCAATAAAAATAAATGAAGCACTGGATACATGCTATAGCATGGGTGAACTTTGAAAATATTATGCTAAGTGAAAGATGCCAGTCACAAAAGACTATATATTGTATGATTTCAGAAAATAGATTAGTTGTTGCCTTACTGCAGGGGAGGTGGGGCTTGCCAGGGTGACTTCTAATGAGTACAGAATTTCTTTTGGCAGGGTAATGAAAATGTTCTATAACTGATTGTGATGAAGGTTACACAACTCTGTGAATATACTAAAACCATTGAAATATATACTGTGGTACCTTGAGATACAAATTTAATTTGTTTTGTAACCAAGCTTGTAAGTCAGTCAACTCGTAAATCAAACTGCTGATGCTGGACCCGTACGCAGATGCGCCAACTAGTGGCAGCTTCCTGAATCATGACTCGTATCTCGGAATTTCGCTCGGATCTCAAACAAAAATACGGACCGAGTCACAGCTCGTATCTTAAAAAAAAAAAAAAAATTGTATGTTGGTCTGTTCGTATCTCAAGGTACCACTGTACTTTCAATTGCTAAATTCTATGATATATGAATTATATGTCAATAAAGTTGTGGGGAAAATGTATTGGTGCTAGAGAATTATAATCTAGCTTTGAATCCTAGCTCCATCATGTACTGTCTGCTGTGCAACCTTGGGGCAGAGACTGCCTGATTCTGTTTCTTTATTTGTAAAATAGAGGTGATGGTAGCAGTACCTACCTAGTGATATCCTTGTAAGAATTAAATGAGCCCTGGCCAGTTGGCTAAGTGGTAGAGCATCAGCCTAGCATGTGGATGTCCAGGGTACACAGAAGAAGCGACCATCTACTTCTTTACCCCTCCCCCCTTCTCTCTCTCTCTCTCTCTCTCTCTCTCTCTTTCTCTCTTCATCCTCCTCCTCCTCCTCCTCCTTCCACAGCCATGGCTCTATTGGTTTGAGCTAGTTGGCCTCAGGAGCTGAGGATGGCTCTGTGGCCTCTGCCTCAAGTGCTAAAAAATGACTCAGTTACTGAGCAGTGTAGCAGCGGCTCCACATGGGCAGAACATCGCTTGGTATGGGGCTTGCCAGGTGGATCCTTGTTGGGGCGCATGCAGGAGTCTGTCTCTCTGCCTCCCCTCCTCTCACTTAATAAAAAAAGAAGTGAGATGATGCAAACAAATATTAATTCCTTCTTAGTTTCGGGTAAACATGAAGAGGATGAGACTAGAGAAGAATGGGTAGGTCTTCAATGAGCAGAAATGAGAGGAAATCCCTTAAGAAGCCAGTCATAAGGGTAGGATGGAGCTTGTTTGTTTGTGGGCTCTGCAGTAGATAGCTGGCTTCACATTTACAAGCCAGAGGTAGCAATCTTTCTGTGGCTTGGGCTGGCAATGATGCCCAGGATGCCAGGCCTGTCATATGAGGTAACATGCCACTGGGCTGCATCATGTTTGGTATAGTCCAGACTGGGCCACGGTAGAACCCTGGGGAGGAAACAGAATCTAAAAATATTATTTTGAAAGCTCGCTGTGCCTGTGGCCTGCAGATCTCACAGATTTGTCTGCTTATCTAGGAGTTAGTTGGAGGAAAAAGAGTAAGCCTTGTTTTAGGCTGTGCACACCTCTGTCTCCGGGCAGGGTTGTGTGAGAAGGGGACATAATGTCTAATCTTTGGCCTCTCTACATTTAAACAATGGTGGGCAGCAGGGTTGGGGTAAAATGTGGCTCTCATGTCCAAAACCTGTTGCTTACTCTCCTATTTCTGGTGATGATTCAGACTCTTGGTATCATTTGTTTGGATCCCCTGAGAACTAATTTTGAGTGTGACAACGTGAGTTGGAAATATTGAGTGAGTTGCCCAGACTCTCCAGTCAGATGACAGAACTAACTGTATATGATCCATGTTAAAGGCCTTCCTCAGATTGCTTGTTTTGGCTCTTGGGGCTGAAATTGTAAGTCTTTTAGAGTGAGCCTACTATTAGAAAATGCATCATCCCATTTTCCTGTCTGATAATTACCACCTTTGCTTCTATTCTAGCTAAGGATCATCTCTCCAGTCAAACTTTACCAGAACACCCAGCCGCTGCCGTGAGTGGCCCCTCAGGACGCCCCCGCCCAGCTGGCACAAACCCCGGAGCCCGGCTGCGGGCCTGTATAGACAGCCACCCTGTGGTCATCCTCAGTAAATCCACGTGCCCGCGCTGTGCTGAGGTAAGGCTTCAACCTCCAGTTGTGGTGACAAGTTGTTGAATTATAGAAATCGGACAGACTTTTGAGCTCAGGTGTAAAGAACTGGATTTCACCTTATTATGGTGTGTGTGTGTAGGGGGTGTAATTTGCTTCGGAGTACTTGGGGAGTGTTGATTTGAGAATAAAATATTGCCTGAGTTATCTTTTTCTGAGCTTTTGCAAGGTACAGTACTAGATGTTTTCAGGCAGTCAGGGTTTGGGTCAGGGAGAGTTAGGGTGGGGGAGTAACCAAATCAGGTTTGGTTGCTCTTTTTAGGCATATTTGTAGGAAATATTTCTTAAGGAGCTATAACTTAGGGCACCTCAAAATTTTGAAAAATATCTCTTTATGCTATGGTTTATTGTGGGGAAATGATTTCACAAAGAATAAACTGTGCCTTCTACTTGGTTCATTTAAAAAAAGTTTTTATTGTATTTATTGGGGTAACATTGGTTAGTAAAATTATACAAGTTTCAGGTGCACAATTTTATAATACATCATCTGTATATTGTATTGTGTGTTCACCACCCCAAGTCAAGCTCCCCTCCACCACCATCTCTCCCCTCTCTCCCTCCTCCGCCTCCCCGCCCTTTCACCCCTGCATTCCCCACACTGTTGTCTGTGTCTATGAGTTTTTGTTCTTTGCTTAATCCCTTCACCTTTTTCGTGACTATCAGTGAGAAGAGCCCAGGGACCACAGCCATGGGGAAGACTGGTTTCATCTACCTGAGTTAACCTTAGAAGGAAGGGGGGACATGAAAGACCTGTCCCGGTGCTTTACAGGAGGTTGAGGACATTGAATGTCACTGAAGTTTAGCTTTAACATATACTCAGGGCAGCTTTAGGACTAGACACATAGCCGGCCATCTGTCCAGGGTCACCTGGAGGGTAATTTGTTAAATTCTGTTTTCTCTCGGCTAGCTTGTCTCTTGACTTACTTTTTAGCGTCACTTACTTTTCAGGGAAAAGACTTTAAGTCAGAAGCCTTTTCATTCTGGAAGCCTTATGTAGAGACAGGCTTTTTTTTTTTCTTTTTTGACTCTGTGTGTTTTCTATTTTTCCAAAAAGAAAAAAAAAAAGAAAAGGCAGGCAAGCAGTGGACAGTTAAGGTAGGCATAACCTTTCCTCTAGCGTCTCAGTTCAATGCTTGTGTCATTGCCACCTGAGGCTTCATCCCTCATAATGTCATCACGATGCCTTTTGTGTAGGACACAGTATTAGGAGTAGAGTTGCAAAGAGATAGGAGACACAACTGCCATTGCTAGAAGGTTCAGTCACACTGAGAAGACAGAACGGAGGCTTAAAAATAAAAAAAGACCTAAGATAACCCAGGCTAAACTCTAAATGATGAGCACAGGCAGTAAGTGATAGAGAGTTTAGAGGAGAGCTGGGTATTAGAAGTCTGAGGTGTACTTCCTGGCCTTGGGGGGCTAATTATCTAGCTCTGGTGATCTTGTCCACTTTTGAAGCTTTTCTTTTCTTGTTTATTTAGTCTTTAAAGTGAGGGGTTGGCCCTGGCCAGATAGCTCGGTTGGTTAGAGTAGCATCCTGATACACAAAGGTCGTGGGTTCAATCTCGGTCAGGGCACACACACAGAGGAACAAAGATTTCTCTGTGTGTGTCTCTCTCTTCCTTCCTCTCTCTCTAAAATCAACAAATAATTTTTTTTTTAATGTAAAGTGAGGGGCTTGGCCTATTTGATATTGAGATTTCTTTTAGCTCTGAACCTATGTTGTTGTTCAATCTTTTTTTTTTTTTTTTAAACGAGAGAGGGACAGACAGGGACAAACAGGAAGGGAGAAAGATGAGAAGCATCAACTCACAGTTGTGGCATCTTAGTTGTTCATTGATTGCTTTCTTATATGTGCCTTGACTGGGGGTCTCCAGCCAAATCATTGACCCCTTGCTCTAGCTAGTGACCTTGGGCTCAAACCAGTGACAGTGGAAGTCATATCTGTGATCCCATGCTCAAGCCAGCCACCTGTGTTCAAACTAGATGAGCCTGCACTCAAGCCGAGTGAACCTATGCTTAAGCTGGTGACTTTGGGGTTTCAAACCTGGGTCCTCAGCGTTATAGACTGACATTCTCCGCTGCACCACTGCCTGGTCAGGCTGTTCAATCTTTTCTGTTACTGAAAATGAAGAGTTTAGATCTTGGCTCTGTGACTTATTAGCCATGTGACCTTGATTAAATTATTTACCTGCTGTGCCTCTGTTTCCTCATCTGTAGGATATGCATAATAATAGTACCTATCTCATAAGTTTGTTGTGAGGATTAAATTTTTTAGTATTTCTAAAAGCTGTAGAACATGCCTGACAAATAATAAATGCTATATAAGTGTTTATTAATTATAAGAACTACTTCCTTTCCCTGTTTTCCTATCACAATTTAAAACCTTGGATGGTGATCTTTCTTCCATCAATACAGAGCTTGCTTAGATGACAGTCAATAAATGTCTGCCTCTATTCCAGTACAATTAATCCTATTAAAGAGGGATTACTTTTTCAAGGCTAGCCTCTCCCTTCAAAACTCCATGCTTATGGTGGAATGATAGAGGAACAGGTGGAGTTAAAAGCTCAGTTCTCATTTTGTACATCTCCATTTTCTCAACAAAATAAGGACAATGCCATTGTATCTACTACTTGTTAAGTACATGGCTTTATTATGAGGCCCAGATGATTTCAAATCTATGTGATAGCACTTGGAAGCGCTCAGTACACACTTATATTAACAAGAGCCACCATTTGAGGGCCTATGATGTGCCACGCATGTTTTGGTCACTTTACTTATATTTTGAAACACGTTAGAGAAGTGAACGGTTCCAGTTTTGACCCTGCTGTGGTTCTGCAATGAAGGTGGCTAGTGTGGTCAGGACTGCTCCTGGTGATGCTCTTTTCCCTGTCTTATCCCTGACTTCTGTCACTTCTTCATTTCCCAGCTCTTTTCCCCGACTCCAAAAAGGCAAAGCCTGGCCACCTTCTTTTTCTGCTTTACTTATTTAAATATACTCTGGGAATGATCAGCTTTTCCTAAAACTCCTGTGCCAGGTATTTACATACTTACTTTATTAGAAGTATAGTGATTCTGACAGTTTTATTTACTATCATTATCTGGATATGCCAAGAATTCTGGACAAATATCCTCTGGTTTTACTTTGATAAATACCAGTTCCTTAGCTTTTCCAAATACATAATATAAAAGCTGTTTTCAGATTTGTGCCAATTGATATGAAAATTAATTTTCAATATTTTTGGCCATGAAGGATGGTTAGGCATCTCTTCTAGTAAAAGTAGTGATTTTTTTCCTGTGTTGGTACAACCCTCATAACTTGACTATTTACTTTTTTTTTTAATTTATAAATTACCATTAAGTAGAATTTCCTCAGGTTATTTCCTTCAGTTACAATTTTATTATCTCATTTAACAATTATGATATGAGTAAATGAGAATGGAGAGACTTAATCTATACTTGGTCTGATTAATTTCTTTCTGGGATCAGTACTCTAATTTGCATTAATTCAAGTAAGAACATGCCCACAAAGAAATTAACTTTTTTTTTTTTTTTTAAGTAAATTTTTATTTTAATGGGGTGACATCAATAAATCAGGGTACATACATTCAAAGAAAACATTTCCAGGTTATCTTGTCATTTAGTACTGTTGCATACCCATCACCCGAAAAGAGATCATCCTCTGCCACCCTCCATCCAGTTCTCTCTGTACCCCTCCCCCTCCCCCTCTCCCTCCTTCCCTCCCCCCACCCCCCATAGCCACCACACTCCTGTCCATGCCTCCTAGTCTCGCTTTTATGTCCCCCCAATGTATGGAATCCTGCAGTTCCTGTTTCTTTCTGATTCGCTTATTTCACCCCGCACAATGCTACCAAGAGTCCACCATTCCGCTATAAGTGATCCGATGTCACCATTTCTCCTAGCTGAATAATATACCATGGTGTATATGTGCCCCATCTTCATCCAGTCCTCTATTTTTTTTTACAGTGATTAAAAGCCTTTAAGCAAACTCTTGGCCCATACAGCAAGAATCCCTAAAAGAGTAGTGTCCTTAACATGTTCCCCAAGTCCAAGATGGCCCCATCACCATGCCCAATCCCTGAAAAATGCAACCCAACCACAGTTCAGTCTGTTAGGAGCTGTCACAGGGAGCAGGAGTCCAGGAAAGTTCCCCACAGGAAAAGTCCGCATGGCACTGGAATTGTTGTCACCATTCTATACTTTGCAGCTCATGTCCAAGTCCCAATGACCGCTGCTTCTAGCTGGTAATGATTCAGGTAGACTGGAAAAAGCCATTTGCAGCATGCAGAAATTAACTTTTATGTGAAGTTAGTTTCCTGCTTGTTGCATAACACATTACCATATGTGTTTTGAGTAGGTTTACAAATGCCAAGATAAACCCTCCTTGTCCTTTCAGAAAATATGGTATTTGTTCCTTATAGATATTTCAGTGGGAAGTAGGAAGTATGCAGATGATGTCTCATTACAGCTCATCTATTGCTTGATATCCAGCTCCACTTCTACTTATAAATAAAGTGTCTATTTTACAGGTCAAGTTCCCATTCTCTACTTCTGATATTGAATACAGATCTTGAATCTTATACTGTGGAACAGTGCTCAACTTTAATCAGAGTTAAGATAACCCACAAAATAGTTTCTTGAAGTGGGGTCATGTTTAATCTGGAATCTAGAGAGTGTATTTTCTACATTCACATGTTAGCAAATTTTGAGAATTACTTTTAGGAGCTGCTTTTAGGGCTTACTCTCTAAATCTGGAAAACAGATTTTTCTCTAACAAATTGCAAATGTTTTCTTTCTAGAGCAAAGTGGCTAAGAAATCTAATGAGTCTGTGATTTCTATGTGTATGAACTTATTTTTAGTCTTAGAAAATGACCATTGGAATAGGAACTGACTTTGATCGAGGCAGTCTCAGCTAAAGCTTTCCTGCCCTACCCTTGAAGTCCCTCTTTACCTATCCCATCATTCTTCAAAAGGATTCCTACTTTTTAAGGGTAAATTCAGCCAGGGGGAGCTGAATTCAGACTGGGGCATAGGTGCTGTCCCCAGGTGTGTTAAGAGGAAGGTGACCAGGGTTGCGTGAATGAACTTGTCCTCTCATTTTTATCAAAATGTTGTACTTGGTCCTGCCCGATGACAGAAAGCTTCCAGTGTACTTCTGTGTGATGGTAAGCCTACTGCTGTAGCAGTTAAGTTAGAATGGGACAAGAATACATTCCTTTCACTGATGATTTCTGTGAACTCCGGGCTACTGTGGCCTTTTTCATTTTATTGTAATAAGCTGCAGGAACGTGATTCTAAACTTTTCTATAAATGACAGGCTATTTGTGAATTGTATGTATATGTCACTTTAAAGTCTCTTTTATTGGTAATTTTTTTAATTAATTTTTTTAATTTATTCATTTTAGAGAGGAGAGGGAGAGACAGAAGGAGAGAGAGAGAGGAAAGAGAGAGAGAGAGAAGGGGGGGGAGGAGCTGGAAGCATCAACTCCCATATGTGCCTTGACCAGGCAAGCCCAGGGTTTGGAACCAGCGACCTCAGCATTTCCAGGTTGACGCTTTTACCCACTGCACCACCACAGGTCAGGCATTGTTAATTTAAATGTTATTTTAATGGTATAAACTAAGCATAATTAATGCTTATCCTTCAAGTAAAATTTTGGGTTCTTACCAGTATAATTTGTATAATTTTGAGCACATGACTTTTGTAACTGATTTGTCATTTGAAGGTTACTGGGCCTTCAAATAATAGTTTGACTAAATAATAGTTTGACTATTGTAGGATATGTTTTTTTTCTCAGGGTTGCCATATAACATTTGGGAAACATTTAGTATTCTAGTGGCTTTTTAAACATGGTTTATATTAAACCCATTTTACAGTGGGATTGACTGAGTCAATAAATATGTAAAATATATATATTTTTTGGAGCCATACAGGTGAACTATTGAAAATAGAATAGAATCAAGAGACTTCAGATACCCTTTTAAATAGTGTTACTGTCAGCAGGAAGATTCTTGTGGGACATGTAAAAATAAACTGGAACATTTCCAAAGGAGAAGGCTTACTGAGTAGGAAAGTAACAAAGCTGGATAAGAGACTCTTCTTTTGGTTGTTACTTTTTTTTTTATTTTTATTTTTTAACATTTTCCCCTTGTTTTTCAACTTCCAGGTAAAGAAGTTATTTAAATCAATGTGCGTTCCTTATTTTTTGCTCGAACTTGATCAGGCAGGTAAGATTTTGTTTAATATGTAAATTATATCTGCTGACTATACACTTTATGTTTTCTGTCACTCTTTTATTTTCTTCCTTGAGGTTTTTGTTGGTTCATGAACTCTTGCTACTTGGTTTCTCTCTCGTTACCATTTAGCTGGGGAATTCCCCTGGGACAAATCATACTTACCTTTAGTCTTTACCTAGTTTATAGCCTTGGTATAACTCTGAGTTTTCCTGTTGTTGAAAGTATTCTTCCTGCTTACTTGGAGTCTAGTTACAGGTACATTATTTGCTGATGTTATGGTAACTTTATTATCTTTTCAAATTTGTCTTCTTTTTGACAAACTATATCAAATAGTATTTGAATGGAATATAAATTGATGGGTGTAGGAGGCAGGGTGTAAAGAGGGACAAATATAAGGTAACAGAAGGTGATCTGACTTTGGGTGATGGGTATACAATATAATCAACAGTTCAAATGCTATAGAAATGTTTACCTGAAACCTATGTACTCTTATTGATCAATGTCACCCTGTTAAATTTAATTTTCGAAATAAAAATTTAAAATATATATAAATTGAGACACATTCAGCAATTGTGGCAAGGCGAGGTGGAGAGTGGTAGGCATACAGATCCACAGAAGGAGCCACTGGGAACTAGTTGCACAAGGCTGGAAATCCCAGGGAAAAGGGTGGGGGGTAAAACAGAAAGCTCTTTCTAGAACCATGGTGCTCCTGTGTTTTGATCATGAGTCACAAAATCCCAAAGACTCATCAGTGAAACATTATTAGGCATCTGATCAGGTGCCTGGCATCATCATTTCTATAGGAAAAGTGGGCCTCTCCGGATCAGGAAGCATGGGTAATCTTCATGCTTTGTAGCTTGGGGAAGCAGAGTCCTGGGCATTTATAGTCTCGGCCCAGTAACCCAAGGAATAAAACAACAGAGAAGAGAAGCAGCTAGAAAGGGTCATGGTAATTGGGAATGAAAGCTCATCTCTAGGGTCAGAGAAAGGTGGCAGTTGTGGGGTAGAAAACTATGATTTGATGCTTCTAAAGACAGATTCCCTGACACGGAGAGAACAGATAATAAATGCCATGTATTGAATGGGACTCTGCTGGGTTTACATACAATGTCATTAGTCCTCACAAAAACTCTGCAAGGAAAATATTATCCATATTTTACAGATGAGGCAACTGAGTCCCAGAGAAGTCATATAACTTCCCTAAAGTCATATAAGTAGTGGATTTGTAATTTGGACAGAAGCTTGTCTAATTCCAAAGTCTTTGTTTTTTTTTCGTAATGCCATGTTGTCTGACTTCTCTAGCATGATCTTTCTAATCCTCCATCAAGGAAGGCTCTTGCCCCTAAACATATATAGAAGAAAAATCCTAATAATTAAAAGGTTGCCTGGGCCAAAAAGTAACCTTTTAGAAATGTAAGTTTTCCTGAGAGGGTCAATCACTTGCACATGAATTAGAAAAAAGAAGCCACAACAAGATAATCAAATTATCATTACAGATAGGAAGATTAAGGGAGGTTACATTGGAAGAGAATGGGCAGGAAGACGGAGGTCCCAAGAGCTTGGTGGCCATCAGTGTTCAGGCATGTTGGTTGGCAAAGGTGCCAAAAGGTGGATGGGAGGTCAGTAAAGGCAAGTGTCAACTAAATTTTGTGTGTGTGTGTGTGTGTGTTTGTGTGACAGAGACAGAGAGACATAGAAAGAGGGACAGATAGGGACAGACAGGAAGACAGAAAGATGAGAAGCATCCAGTCTTTTGTTGCCGCACATTAGATGTTCGTTGATTGCCTTCTCATATGTGCCTTGATGGGGAGGGGGGCTACAGCAGAATGAATGACCCCTTGCTCAAGCCAGCGATCTTGGGCTCAAGCCAGTAATCTTGGGCCTCAAGCTAGTGACCTTTGGGCTCAAGCCAGAGATTTTGGACTTCAAGTCAGTGACCTTTGGGCTCAAGCCAGAGATTTTGGGCTTCAAGTCAGTGACCTTTGGGCTCAAGCCAGAGACAGTGAGGTCATGTCTATGATCCCATGCTCAAGCCAGTGACCCCACACTCAAGCTGGTGATCCCGTGCTCAAGCCAAACAAGCCTGCACTCAGCCAGCGTCCTCGGGCTTCAGACCCGAGTCCTCTGCATCCTAGTCCGATACTCTGTCCACTGTGCCACCACCTGGTCAGGCTATACTCAAATATGTTAATATTTGGAAGATCTGCATAACTTAGTGAGTGGATATTTTCTGAGTAATGAATGAATGATCTTACAAAGTCACTCATGGGTAAAAGAGCCATTCAAAGTGTAAAATGGACCAATGGATTTTAATGTGATGAAGTATGAAAAGCTCAGCCATGTGGTTTCACAATCCACATTGCTGCTAACCTTTAATCAACTACTGTTTGCTGAGTTTAGTGTCATATCAAAGGCGAATATCCACAGTCATCTGAAAAATCTATGAATTATTTCTCTTTTTTTTCAACCACTTGTCTTTTTGAGATGGGTTTTCATCATATGCTTCTGTCCAGACAACATTTATCACAATAAATTGAAGGAAGAAACAAATATGAGAACTAGTTGTCTTATTAAACCAGACACTAAAACACTTGTAAAAATGTAAAATAGCCCTGGCTGGTGGGCTCAGTGGTAGAGCATCAGCCTGGCGTGCAGGAGTCCCGGGTTCGATTCCCGGCCAGGGCACACAGGAGAAGCGCCCATCTGCTTCTCCACCCCTTGCCCTCTCCTTCCTCTTTGTCTCTCTCTTCCCCTCCCGCAGCCAAGGCTCCATTGGAGCAAAGTTGCCCCGGGTGCTGAGGATGGCTCTGTGGCCTCTGCCTCAGGTGCTAGAATGGCTCTAGTCACAACAGAGCAGTGCCCCAGATGGGCGGAGCATCACCCCCTGGTGGGCGTGCCAGGTGGATCCCGGTCGGGTGCATGCGGGAGTCTGTCTGACTGCTTCCCCGTTTACAACTTCAGAAAAATACAAAAAAAAAAAAAAAAAGTAAAATAGTGCCAACCTTCTCACTATATATTTTTGTGTTTTTTTTTATTTATTTATTCATTTTTAGAGAGGAGAAAGAGAGAGAGAGAGGAGAGAGAGACAGTGAGAGAGAAGGGGGAGGAGCTGGAAGCATCAACTCCCATATGTGCCTTGACCAGGCAAGCCCAGGGTTTCGAACAGGCGACCTCAGCATTTCCAGGTCGATGCTTTATCCACTGCGCCACCACAGGTCTATATTTTTGAAAATATAGTTATTTTTAATTAAATTATGTTATATTGACTTGTAATGGGTTTATCATTGTTGATTTTTTTTTTTTTTTTTTTTTGTATATTTCTGAAGCTAGAAACGGGGAGAGACAGACAGACTCCTGCATATGCCCGACCGGGATCCACCCGGCACGCCCACCAGGGGGGCGATGCTCTGCCCCTCTGGGGCATCGCTCTGTTGCGACCAGAGCCACTCTAGCACCTGGGGCAGAGGCCAAGGAGCCATCCCCAGTGCCCGGGCCATCTTTGCTCCAATGAAGCCTCGCTGCGGGAGGGGAAGAGAGAGACAGAGAGGAAGGAGGGGGGAGGGGTGGAGAAGCAGATGGGCGCTTCTCCTGTTTGCCCTGGCTGGGAATCGAATCCGGGACTTCCACATACCAGGCCGACGCTCTACCACTGAGCCAACCGGCCAGGGCCTATCATTGTTGATTTTAAGAGAATTAATGAATAAATATTTTTAAATGTTTCAGTTTTAATTTCTAATATGATAAATATTAATAGCTATAATCCATATAAACAAAAGTTTTTTGGGGTCTTCAATAATGATTTAAGAGTGTAGAGGGATGCTGACACCAAAAGTTTGATATCTCGCCCTGGCCGGTTGGCTCAGCGGTAGAGCGTCGGCCTAGCGTGCGGAGGACCCGGGTTCGATTCCTGGCCAGGGCACACAGGAGAAGCGCCCATTTGCTTCTCCACCCCTCTGCCGTGCCTTCCTCTCTGTCTCTCTCTTCCCCTCCCGCAGCCAAGGCTCCATTGGAGCAAAGATGGCCCGGGCGCTGGGGATGGCTCTGTGGCCTCTGCCTCAGGCCCTAGAGTGGCTCTGGTCGCAACATGGCGACACCCAGGATGGGCAGAGCATTGCCCCCTGGTGGGCAGAGCGTCGCCCCTGGTGGGCGTGCCGGGTGGATCCCGGTCGGGCGCATGCGGGAGTCTGTCTGACTGTCTCTCCCTGTTTCCAGCTTCAGAAAAATGCAAAAAAAAAAAAAAAAAAAAAGTTTGATATCTCATGTACTAGGGCAAGTAGGAAGTGTGAGTGTTATTCATTCAAGCACTTCAGATTAAGAGTGCTTAGTAAGAGCACTGCCCAACGTATGTAGGGCCTCACACAGAGGGATGTATGATCTGGTTCATGTCTTCTAGGCGGTTTGAATTGCTGATGTGGTCTCTAAGTGCTGGTTTCATGAATAAACTGCTTCTTACCTGTTTCTCCTTGGCTCCACGAAGAACCTTCCATAGGCATGACTTCACACCAGCCGTGGCTACCTAGTCTCCCCAGTGCCGAGGTCATAGTAGATTCTCAAATAGCCAGGTGGTCAGTTGGTAGGGGTATCTGCTGTAGAGTCAGGTGGGTACAGTGATTCCTGCAGCATGTTTTCTGAGTGCTTGCTGTGTGCTAGGCTCTCCTAGGCACTGGGAATAGAATAGGGAACTAGGCAGGTGTGGTTCCTACTCTTATGGAATTAGGTTTGCTTATTTTATACACCAGGAAATCCTCTTTATTTTCCTTTTGAGTTGGAGGCCTGGGGCAGGCAGTGAGGTGTAGCGGCCCACGGGATTGGGAGTGGAGTGCCTGTGCAGTGGGTCCCTGTGTTTGCAGTAGTATCACCTTTCAGAGAAAATCAAGAAGGAAAGCTGTGCCACCAGGGACCCTCCCCCACCACTCTGACATTTTCCTCTTCCTTCTCTTGGGCTCTATGTTGGACCAGTCTATATAAATTAAGGTTATTCCGTGAGAGCAATCGTCAAGATCAACTCAGATCTACTGAGTTTGGTATTGGAGAGAGGAACTCAGCAACCAGAAGACAAGGCATTAGCACCTGTGTGTGAGCAGTGGCGATAGTCATAAATGCTGTCTTCCCTGTGCCAGGGCCTTATGCGTGCTCTCCTCCTTAATCTTCAAAGTACCGTCAGTGAGGTCGGTAGTGATATCACCTTCTTATGATGAGGAAACAAAGTATACAAAAGTATTGATATGAAGGGTAGGTGGTTTGTTAGTAGACCCACTAGTAATTCCTGGTCCTTCCCTCTGCTTCCTCTGACCACCTCCTCAGAACCTTTCATGCCTCACCCCACCTGCCTATGCGTGATGTTCATGGTATTGATACCATGATAGGTGTTCCTGGATGTAACCGGAGATTGTGCAACCTGCCACCATGCCAGCTGCACTTTATCCTGGGGATGAGCTGTCACTCACAGGGCTTGTTGATACATGAAGCCTTGTCTCTTGGCTTCAGGTCTGCCCAGTGGCTTCATTCCAAGGAACAGACATCAGTGTAATCATCTTAATTTGGCCTGGCAGCTGCTGCCATTCTTCAGCTATCTATATGGCAAACAATGTGAGGTTTGAGAGGGCTTGTGTGACAGTTTGCCACAAGTGTATATCTGGATGCCATATGTCACTAGCTAGGGGGTTCTGACGGGTATCATCTACATTCCCTGTCTGCCTATAGCTAGCATGGCTTCAATGCCTTCAGCAAGAGAGACAGAATCTAACATTTGCATTCCTTTTTTAAATGCTAGTGTTTCACATCTCTCTCACTTAATCCTCACAATGACCTTGGGAGTTGCTAGGTTTAATTCTGTTTTACAAGCAAGGAAGCAGACACTCAGCATTTTAGTAACTTGCTCAGTGTGGCTGTGTCAAGCCCAGACCTGTCTGGTTCTCAATACCCTTTCCCTAAACAAATAAAAGCCCCTTACACGCAGAGGTAACCCAGGCTAACTCAGATTCCACCACTTTGGTATTCATGCTTATTCATTCAACAGATGTGTTGTGAGCACCTATTTATGTGCCAAGCCCTGGGAGGAGAAAAATGATGAAGAAAGCATGTGCCCCAACAGGGATCCACCCAGCAACCCTGTCTGGGGCTGATGCTCAAATCAGTGGAGCTATTTTTAGTACCTGAGGCTAATGCACTTAGACCAACCAGCTCTCCTCAGTGCCAGGGCTGATGCTTGAACCAGTTGGCTGCGGGAGGGAAAAAAGGGAGAGAAGGGAGAGTGGATGGTTGATTCTCATGTGTGCCCTGACTGGGAATCAAACCCGGGATGTTCATACACCTGCCTCCCTTCTAATTTCAGTGTAATCGTGTTTCCAGAAAGGCTGACCGATCACAGAGCAGCTGTGGTAAGGTACAGGATAGGTGTTTTCCTAGTGGAAAAAGGAAAGAATTCACGGCTGTAAACAAAAACAAATTAGAAACATCATGGCTTGTTCATTAGAGGGGATCTAGTAAAGAGTGTGTGGCAGAGAGAATGAGGAGAGAAAAAAGTGGGCAGTAAAGAGGCTTTTTCTATGGGAAGCAGGGACCCATGGGATGTTCTATTATGGATCAGGCTTAAAATATTCTTTAAGAATTTTGGTTTTGGGCCCTGGCTGGTTGGCTTAGCGGTAGAGCGTCGGCCTAGCGTGCGGAGGACCCGGGTTCGATTCCCGGCCAGGGCACACAGGAGAAGCGCCCATTTGCTTCTCCACCCCTCTGCCGTGCCTTCCTCTCTGTCTCTCTCTTCCCCTCCCGCAGCCAAGGCTCCATTGGAGCAAAGATGGCCCGGGCGCTGGGGATGGCTCCTTGGCCTCTGCCCCAGGCGCTAGAGTGGCTCTGGTCGCAACATGGCAACGCCCAGGATGGGCAGAGCATCGCCCCCTGGTGGGCAGAGCGTCACCCCCTGGTGGGCGTGCCAGGTGGATCCCGGTCGGGCGCATGCGGGAGTCTGTCTGACTGTCTCTCCCTGTTTCCAGCTTCAGAAAAAAAGAATTTTGGTTTTGTCTGTAAAAATATTCATTTTAGAAAATTTGGAGACTTTAGTACAATAAAATGCAAAAATCACATATAGCTGCATTCAGATATAACCACTATTAATATTTTTGTGTATATTTTATATATCCTATATTCTGATTTACTTGATAAATATTTTGCATGTTACTAACGTTCTTAATTATTTACTCAGTTGCTATAAAATATTCTATATATTTACTTAACCACTTTACTATGGTTGGATAAATAATGTGTTGCCGAGTTTTTGCTATTATAGAATACCAGTTTAGAAATATTTTCTTTGTACATAAAGTTTTTGCATATATAGAATATTTTCTTAAGATAGATTACTGAAATAGATTTAATCTCTAGAGGCGCCCCCCTTTTTTTGTTAGAGAGAGACAGAAAGACAGGAGGAAGAGAGATGAGAAGCATCAACTTGTAGCTGTGACATCATTAGTTGTTCATTGATTGCTTTCTCAAATGTGCCTTGATTGGGGGGAATCCAGACGAGCCAGTGATCCCTTGCTCAAGCCAGCGACCCTGGGCTCAAGCCAGCGACCCTGGGCTTCAAGCCAGTGACCATGGGATTATGTCTATGATCCCATGCTCAAGCTGGCAAGCCCACACTCAAGCCTGCGACCTTGGGGTTTCAAACCTGGATCCTCAGGTCTAGGACCCAGTGGACGCTCTATCCACTGTGCCACCATCTGGTCAGGCAGTTCTAGAGTCTTTTAAACGATGTATACTAATTGGCCTGACCTGTGGTGGCACAATGGATCAAGCATCGATCTGTAACACTGAGGTCGCCGGTTCAAAACCCTGGGCTTGCCTGGTCAAGGCACATATGGGAGTTGATGCTTCCTGCTCCTACTCCCCTTCTCTCTCTCTCTCTCTCTCTGTCTCCTCTAAAGTGAATAAAGAATAAATAAATGAAAAAAATAATTGAGGAAAAACGATGTATGCTAATCGATAACCCCACAAGCTCGATGAAGTTTTAAGAAATAATAATTGGTTTTCAAAAATTATTGTTTACCAATTTGAGAGGTAAAAAGTGTTTTATTTGGCCTGAGCTGTGGTGGCACAGTGGATAAAGCATCGACCTGGAAATGCTGAGGTCGCTGGTTCGAAACCCTAGGATTGCCTGGTCAAGGCACATATGGGAGTTGATGCTTCCAGCTCCTCCTCCCTTTTCTCTTTCTGTGTCTCCTCTCTCTCTGTCTCTCCCTCTCCTCTCTAAAATGAATAAATAAAAAAAATTTTTTAAAAAGTGTTTTATTTGTATTTATTTGATTATTAATGAGGCAAAATTTTTTCTATAGGTTGTATTATATTACCTGTATTTTATTTATTGAATTTTATTATCTGAAATTATTATTATCATGGAATAATGATAATAGAAGAAAGCCTAGTATGGCAATTGCTGTGAGCCACTCACTGCTCTAAGCACTTCTAACTAATCATACATTCTGTGAGATTATATTCCCAAATGAGGAAATGGAGAGATTAGGTAACTTGCTCAACATCATGCAACCAATAAGTGACAGAGCAGGAACTTGAAACTAGGGCATCTGGCTCCAAAAGCCAGGCTCTTAATGTTGAATTATTCTCCGATCTCACCTGTACTCATGAACTTGTTGGTTATGGTGCTTACTTCTAAGTTATATACACAGATACCCCTCCACACACCAACCAGGCTGCTTTTTATACCGGTGGTAGTGCTATTTCTGGAATTACCACTGCACTGATTAGACTCCTAGGGGGATGCTTTGCTCTTATATAAATGGTTCAAGAAGATGGAGACCAGTGGTTATATGGCATTCACTTAAGGATCCATACATATATACCACTATTTAAGTAAATATCTATTTTGGAATAAATGCAGGGAAGGTAGGAGAAGTTGATTATCCATTTAAGAAAATTCACCCATTTTATAAAAGGATTTCTTTTAAACAGAAAATATTTTTTGTATCATGCAGACCTGGATTCAAACTCGTACCAGGAAAGATAGTGTTACTCCTCTCTTTGAGTAGTTAGAATTAAATAAGATAATGTTTGTAATGCATCTAACATAGTGTTTAATTACTGCCCTACTCCCAATGCAGTTAGATCTAAATTGGATAGATTTAGATTAAGCTTTTTATAAGGCAAGAGATACCTCTTTTTAATTGCCTGCTATACTTTCCAGTAAATTGTTGATTCTTTTCATTCTTTCAACAAATATTGGAGGACCTGTCCTTATACATAAATATAGGAGTTTGCCTTTATTAGTCGTAGTCACCACAACTAGAGGGCTCTCTGCTCCTCTGAGCTTGGTTTTCTCATCTAAAATGTGTGGTTCTAATGAGGATGAATGAAGAGTGCCTAGCACTGTTGTTTCTGACCCATAGTGCTCAGTCGTCGCTACTAACTCACATAATATTGTGCTGCCATTAAAAATGATTCACATAGAGTTTTTAATAGCCTTAGGAAATTTTCTATACTATAATGTTTAATTAAAAAACATCTTACCGGCCCTGGCAGGTTGGCTCAGTTGTAATTGGCCTGGCATGTGGAAGTCCCGGGTTCAATTCCTGGTCAGGGCACATTGAACAAGTGACCATCTGCTTCTCCACCCCTCTCCCTTCTCTCTCTCTCTCCCTTTCTCTCTTTCTCTCTCTTTCTTTCTCTCTCTCTCTCTCCTCCCCTCCCCTCCCACAGCCATGGTTTGAGCAATTGGCCCTGGGCGCTGAGGATGGTTCCATGGCCTCTCCTCAGGCATGGAAATAGCTTGATTGCTGAGCAATGGAGCAATGGCCCCAGACGGGCAGAGCATCGCCCTGTAGGGGGCTTGCTGGGGTGGATTCTGGTTGGGACATGCGCAGGATTCTGTCTCTCTGCCTTCCTGCCTCCCCACTTCTCACTTAATAATAATAATAAATAAAAAAACCCTAGTTTAGGTCCTGGCGAGTTGACTCAGTGGTAGAGCGTCGGCCTGGCTTGCAGGAGTCCCAGGTTCGATTCCCGGCCAGGGCACACAGGAGAGGCACCCATCTGCTTCTCCACCCCTCCCCCTCTCCTTCCTCTCTGTCTCTCTCTTCCCCTCCCGCAGCCAAGACTCCATTGGAGCAAAGATGGCCTGGGCACTGGGGATGGCTCTGTGGACTCTGCCTCAGGCGCTAGAATGGCTCTGGTTGCAACAGAGCAACGCCCCAGATGGGCAGAGCATCGCCCCCTGGTGGGCGTGCCGGGTGGATCCCGGTCAGGCGCATGCGGGAAGTCTGTCTGACTGCCTCCCTGTTTCCAACTTCAGAAAAATACAAAAAAACAAAAAAAAGAAAAAAGAAAAAAAAACCCCTAGTTTACCTAAGAAAAATAAAAAAGGCAATATTTTATTTTTTTTGACAGAAAGAGGGACAGATAGGGATAGACAAACAGGAAAGGAGAGAGATGAGAAGCATCAATTCTTCATTGCGGCTCCTTAGTCTCCTTAGTTGTTCGTTGACTGCTTTCTCATATGTGCCTTGATGGGAGAGGGGGATAGAGAGGGGACTGCAGCAGAGCCAGTGACCCCTTGCTCAAGCCAACAACCTTGGGCTTTAAGCCAGCAACCTTTGGGCTCAAGCCACCGTTCATGGGGTTTAGTCTATGATCCCACGCTCAAGCCAGCAACCTGGCGCTCAAGCAAGTGAGCCCATGCTCAAGCCGGCAACCTTGGGGCCTCAAACCTGGGTCCTGTGCATCCCAGTCCAATGCTCTATCCACTGCGCCACCACTTGGTCAGGCAAAACAGTATTTCTAAAAGAATAAATAACATTATATAAAGAAACTCCATAAAGATCTTGATAGTTTTTGTAGAAGAGTTATATCTTACTGTAAAAAGCATAGGAAAAGGACTGGAAAGAAATACATAAAATGTGGAATAATCAGTCAAATATTTGTGCATCCGTCTGAGGACACACAGGTGAATAAGATCTAATTCTTCCTGGCCTGGCCTGTGGTGGCACAGTGGATAAAGCGTCAACCTGGAATGCTGAGGTCACGGGTTCGAAACCCTGGACTTGCCTGATCAAAGCACATATGGGATTTGATGCTTCCTGCTCCTCTCCCTTCTCTCTCTCTCTCTCTCTCTCTCTCTCTCTCTCTCTCTCTCTTGCTCTTTCCTCTCTCTCTAAAAAAAATGAATAAAATATCTGGTTCTTTCTTACGGGAGAGTTTTAATACAGGAGGCAGATGACAACAGCCCTGTGCAGGATGAATCAGAGGAAGGAGTCCAGAATGCTGCTTTGATTTCTGCCACGAAGACAGGAGGATGGTGGGATCCTTCACTGAGAGAGGAGATTAGGAAAGATGATGAATTTAGTTTTGGACCAGTATGGTTCTACAGGCTAGTGGGCACATAGGTCTGGATGTGCAGAGGAGTTTCCTCTATGGGTGAGGTCTGAAGCCGTGGGAATGAATACGAGCACTCACGGAAAGCCTGTGGGGTGCACCAAGAGCCTTCAATTTTGATCGCTTCCAGATGGTGAGATTCTGCATGACTCTTTTTCTTCCTTTACTTCATTTCTTTATTTATAATTTCCTATCATGTAAATAGAAGTGTTTCCTATAACATAATGTAAAGTGTTTTAGTTAGGATTCGATTTAGCTGCTTGTGACAGCAAACCCAAAATAACAGTGGCTTAAACTAGATCTGAGCTTGTTTTTCTCTCACCTGAAAAGAGTCTAGAGAGAGGTAGTCAGTCCAGGGCTGTCAACACAGCCGAGGTGTTAGATTCATGGGGGAATGCTCCCATTTTCATGGCCCACAGTCCTCAGCATTTGTCTTCCATGTCATGTTCCAAGGTGGGTGCCCAACCTCCAACCATCAATTAGAAGAAAGGTTGCAAGAGAGCTGTCCTTTCCATTTCAGATCATTTTCCGGAAGTTGCACATGATAGTTTGTTTACATCCAATTGGCCAGAATTTAGTCATTTAGACAAATATATGCTGAAAGGAGTCTGGGAAATGAAATCTTTATTTTGAGAAGTCATGTCCACACTAAAAATAAGAATCTAGTTAATGATGCTAATAACATCTTGATCTGCCTGTGGAACAGCTGAGGTTGGTTTAAAGGGACAATAATTTCTGTATAAACCATACGTTTGCTCCCTATTTAAGTCAGGAGTATAGCGGCACTATAATATGGTCATTAAGTGATGGTAGTGAGATGGAAAATAGTTTTCCTACTTAGTAAGGCCAATTACTGAACACTAAACTAGAGGCCTAGTAATTTCACTTAATGGTTAACATTGAATCCTATCAAGAAGAGTAAGAGACAGTCCAGCCTCCTTCATTGCAAGGCATTTTCAAAAAAGTTCTTGATATTATTGAAAGATTAAATAAGCAAATTAAAGCATCATCCTGAAATACCAAGGTTGAGGATTTGATCTCTGGTCAGGGCACATATGGGAAGTGACCAGTGAATGCATAACTAAGTGAAACAAAAATAAATGCTTTTCACTCTCTGTCTCTCTAAAAGCAATCAATAAGAACAATTAAAGAAGCACTATAAGTTTATAAGTTTATAGGTAAAGGACTTCAGAAATATTTTGGTGGGGAACTGCAATGTTCTTATCTGTCTTTAGAGTGGAAAAGTTGGTCTTAATAGAGCTAAGGTTGTAAATAAGACATAGTTCACTCTTAGTTCTAATCAGAAATATCCAAGGCTACTTCTGGCTCAGCTCCATGAGATGCTCAAAGCTCTCCACCAATGACTTGTAGTAATCAAATGTCTTGAGATTCTGGGATTCCGGCACTTGGAGAAATTAGAGGGAGATGTTCTTCTCAATATCAACTACCCTTGAATTGGTTTTAAGAATTTAAATGTTAATCTGACCAGGCGGTGGTGCAGTGGATAGAACATCGTCCTGGGATACTGAGGACCCAGGTTCAAAACCCCAAGGTTGCTGGCTTGAGTGTGGGCTTATCCAGCTTGAGCACCAGCTCACCAACTTGAGCACAGTGGGGTCACTGGCTTGAACCCAAAGGTCACTGGCTTGAGTCCAAGGTTGCTGGCTTGGACAAGGGGTCACTGGCTTGGCTGGAGCCCCCTGGTCAAAGCACATATGAGAAAGCAATCAACTAAGGCACCATAATGAAGAATTGATGCTTCTCATCTCTCTCCTTTCCTGTCTGTCTGTCCCTGTCTGTCTGTGTCTCTTGCTAAAAAAATAAAAAGAATTTAAAGGTTAATAATAATAAGCTATATGTCACTTCTTTCATTTGTTTGCCCCTATTAATACTCACAGTTGGTGGTGAGGGTGGCTGATCTTGTTTTATAAAACGAGACATCTGAGAGTTTACTGCAATAGAGCCTGTAAATGGCTAGCCAGAGGTTATCTACATACATTAAAAATGTTTTCTTTCCTCTCAAATTGAAATGGGACACTGAGAGATCTAAAACAAATGGAGTGCAGAGGGGGCACATTTCTGCACGTTCTAGTGTATGTACATTATGTGTACATGTACGTGTAACACTAAATGTGTGTACTCATTTTGAAAGAAGTTCTCCATGTCCTTTCTACTTCTTTTATCAAGTTGTTTAAGAAAATTAACAATTATGTTTTTCTTCTGCGAAGGAGAGAACAAACTCTGAGTAATGAGAATGGATGGACTATGGGAAATGATGTGCTTAGTTATATAGGCTGTTAATTAAAAGAAACATGAAAGGGTTACCTCCTGAAATTAAGTTTTGGACGGCATGTAGAGTAACACATTGTTGACAGATGCTGTGAGTAACTAACTTATCAAAGGGGAAAATCCAAACTCTTGACCGCACTGAGGTCTACCCTGCATAACGACACCATGGTGGTAACTGAGAATATCTACTACATTCTGAGCCCTTTACATCTACTTACTCATCTGATTTCCACAGCTTCCACATGAGTTAGAGATACTATATTTCTTGCCATTTTACAGATGAGTAAATTGAGGCACAGAGAGGTAAGAGAACTTGCCTAAGGACTTGTCAGCAGAAAAGCCAGGTCATGTGACTTCAAAGGAGGCTCCCATAACTATGGGGCCATCCTGCCTGTTAGTAGAAAGCTCAGTGAGGCTGTGGGACTAGCTCAAATATTTACAAAAGAGGAGACCTGAACACATTTGAAGGCAGAGGGCTTGAATAGTGCCAGACACAAGATAGGGAAAGGGTATTTAAGGGATGTGGGGATACCTGAGACTGCTTGGAATCGGACTAGGTTGTGGGACCCTGGTAAAGGTGAGCTTTAGCAGAGGTAGAACAAGAGTCTAAGTATAAAGAGGTGCCATGAAGAGGTGAGGTAGGAGGGAAATAGCTTCTATCTAATGGGGGACTGTGAGCTTTGGTTAGCACGCGGGCTTCTACCAGCTCAAGAGAGCCACTGTTAAACATTCTGAAATTTTGCAAGCAGGTTGATGGCTTGAAATCAGCCAACATGGGAGTATTTATAAAAAAAAATAATAAATTGGCAAATACTACAAATAAGGCATCTCTCCACCACCACCCCAAGCTGGTTAACTAGAACACCTTAAGTTCTCTCCTTCACTTCACTAGCATTTGAAAGCCCTATGTGCCAGTTGAATTGAAATCTTGAGTGAGTGCCCACTGTGTGCATGGCACTGTGCCAGATACTGAGGGTAGAAAGACCTCAAGTGAAAACAGTGTGGTGGAGAAATAAGACTACGAAGGCATAAGTACCGGACTAGCTGTCAGACCTTGAGCTTACTCATTTGTAGATGGAGATGGTAATACATATCCCAAAGGCTAATGGAGATGATTAATGAGAACATGTAAGCTCCTGGCACACAGGTGCTCAATAAGCAGCAGTTCTAAGGTTGGTAGACATGTAAACAGACGGCAGTAATGCAGCTGGATGTAAGAAATAAAAGGGTGACTAATCCTATGTTTCCTCAGAGGCTTCACAGAAAACATGGTCCCCCAAGCAGGATTTTTAACTTTTCAGGTTGGATGCTTCATGGATGAAGTCTGACCTGGTCCTTGTCAGGAAGTTAATGTGTCTTTTTTATTGTCCTTAAAGCATGTTGCTTTCACTTCTATTTAACCTGTACTTCACTACATACACTTTAGAATTGTAAGACGAACAATGGGTTTAGAGCTAGATACACCTGGATTTATATCCTGTACCTAACACACCTGCTTTGTGACCTTTGGCAAGATTTTTCACTTCCTGGAAGCTCAGTTTGTAATTTTGTTATATGGGTGTAATACTTGGATGACTTTGAAGATTAACAGAATGTAAGGAAAAGAGCCAGATCTCTAGCTGCTTTGTGAACCCCAAACTGAATCTAAGTTATTTATAATTTCATCTACCCCATGCAGTAACGTACAGTATTTTTCCTACTGCTGTATCTTTGTAATATTGCTCTGTAGAAAATCGTTTGTTCCAGAGGTAGAACAGCACTGTGGTAAGAGCCAAGGGCTGGGTCTCAGCTCTGTCAATTATTAGCTAGGTGACCATGGGTAAGAGAATTATCCTCTCTTTTCCTCAGCCGTGAAATAGTATCTTAGTCATTGGATTGTGAAGATTAAATGAAACATGTAAAGACCTAGCTTTATGCCTGGCACATAATCAGTGAAAAACTCTTAGGCATACTTCTACTCCTATTGCTGGTACTTTAATTATTCCTCAAAACATGGTTCCCTTGGTTCCCTTATAGCTATCACTTGTTTTTTGAAGCCTTCCCCATTTTCCCCACACCTTATTTGCTCCCCTTTCCCCCCATGAAGTTGATGGGCCATGACATGTGAGCACCTACTATGTTCTGGGCGTGCTCATGGGAGTATTACAGATGCTATTTTCCTCAGACCACCCAGTATGTTCTCATTTATTATCCCAGCTGCCCTCTGGGTTATGTAAAAGTTTTTTTGGGGGGGGTTTATATAAAATTTTTAAAGGTCAAATTCACCTTTATAGGAAGAATGAAAACCTCTGACAGTTGCCATATAAAGTCCTTTTCCTCCTTTCCTCTTTGGAAAAGGATAGGATCCAAAAATTAACTAGTAATGTCTTATTTTACAGATTGAATCTTTTAACAAATATTTATTGAGTAATTTCTATATGTGGGCCCTGTATTAAGTTTTGGGAACACCATGGTGAACATAAATAATTCTGGTTCCTGCCCACATGTGGCTATTTACATTTAAATTAATTAAACAAGTAACATAAAAACTTCAGATCTGCACTTGCACTAGCCATATTGTAAGTGCTCAATAGTGACATGTGGTTAAGTGTCTACTGGGTTGGATAGTTTGATACAGAATGGAAAATTCTATCATCATGGAAAGTTCTTTTGAACTGTGCTGTTCTAGAAGTGGAGGCTGACATTGACCAAATAATTTTAAGTAAAAGAATAATTGCAATTGTGGTATGTGCTAAGCAGAAGAATACATGGTAATGCGGGAGCATTTCATAAAGGGATTTGCCCTATATACCGGCCTACTCAAGCAAGGCACGTTTGAACTAAGACTTGATGAATGATAGGGAGTGAGCAGAGCCCTGTGGTTTGGTAATTAAAGAGATTTAAAAAGGAATAAAGGCTGGGGCACAGAGATCCAAAGAGGTTTGAGTGAGATAAAGGGTACAAAGTCCACAGGAGCTAGTAGAGAGGATGAGGAAGCCGAGAGGCTGAATAACCCTGATAACTTGATTCCCTAATCTGTGATATAACCTAGATTTGACTTCAAAGTCTATGTTGCCTGATAGTTGTATACTTTGCTTCTGTAATGATTTCTTCTTCCTCCTTGAAATTTTCAAATTTCTCTTTACCATATGATTTCTTCAGCATAAAACTACATTATGATGATTTTCTTCTTAGACAAAACAAAAATTCTCCCTTGATCCTACATCCCTCCTTCAGCTACTTTCCCACTTCATGTTTTTATAGCAAAACTTTTTAAAAGGGTTGGCTATACGTACCCCCTTATTTTCTATTTCTTGTTGAATTTCCTCTAATTAGGCTTTCTCTCCCTCTATCAGTTTTCTTAAAAATCAGTAATGACCTCATGGCAGGTGTAAAGCCAGTAGCTGCAGCCACTATTACAGCTGCCTGACCCGTGCAGGTTCGCATTTGATTCAGACAGACAATAATGAAACAATGGAGCCAAGAACTGGTGGGCCATTACCTTTAATCCTAGCTTGCACCGGGCAGGCAAGAAATACACACAGTGGGAAACACTTCCTTTTCCATTCAGGGCTCCCAAAACCACTGACTTATCCGAGTTTCCTAGAATAAAGGTTTCTACCTCACCAGCCTTATTCATCTTTGTTTCCCATCTCCTTCTCTCTGCACAAACTCTGCACAAACTGGCTTCTCCTTCAGTACTCCGCCATCTTGGCTGCTTCTCCTCTCTTCCACGTGGTCTTTCTCTGCTCTCCTACAGCATGGGCTCCTCTGTCCCATTTTATAGTGTAGAAATCAAAACCTTTAATCCAATATACAAACAAGGAAGTGTCTGATACAAAGTCACTTATCTGAGGCATAAATGGGATTCCCCATAAGAGTGCACCACCCCACATCATGCAACAGTCAAGGGTGTGGGGAAAAGCTTAGTCTTTAAACTAAGCCTTAGGCTATAACCACCCTGCCTGCTTACAGCCTGTCCCCCACACCCAATGCAAACTATAAGTGAGCAAACATATACATCATATTTGCAAACTTATTTGACCCACAGCAGGGTACAGTTTGTCTTCTTTTTTGGAGCACTTCTTCATTGGCTTCTGAGCCACCACATTCTCTTGGCTTTTTCCCGCCCTCCCTTCAGCTCCCGCGCAGGCTCTGTTGCTGGTCTCTTTTCCTTTCCACTTTTCCAGGGCTCAGTCCTGGACCGTCCTTATTTTTCTAACTACAACTGCTCATAATAATTAGGGGATCAGGGGACAGGCAGATACTCCAGTACTTTTAGCCTTCTGTATAGTGCATTTTCACCAATGAAATAAAAGTTGGTTTTGCATCTCATTTGCATAATTGAACAACTTTCTTTGCCTTGTCATTTGTTTTTCTGACGTTCTTGTTTAATAAAAAAAATCAAATGCTTCTTTTTTTATCACTTCATATTCATTTAGAAATATCCTCTATTTTTGAGAGCAGTATATATTAATTTCCTGGGTAATTTAATCTAGTCCCATGATGTGATGGTTAATTTTATGTGTCAACTTGGTGCCAAGTTTTTTGGTCAAGCACTGGGCTAGATGTTGCTATGAAGGTATTTTCTTATGTGATTAATATTGAGAAAAGTAGACTTGGGTAAAGCAGATTCCCCTCCATAAGGCGAGTGGGCTTCATCCAATGAAAAAGGGCCACATACTCAACCTGCAAGCTCAGGAGAGGCCTGTGTGGCAGACTCCACAAACTTAGAGTCTGAAAGTAACTACATAGGATGATCTGAACAGAAAAATCCCTAACTAAAGGTGAGTCATGGTGGGTAGTCACATCCTGGCTAGTAGCTTCCTTGACAAAAGTGAGTCTTAAAAAACAGTGAGCCTATCTGTTGCCTTTTTGCATCTAAGATAACATACCTTTGAAATGTCAGAGTAATCCCCTTTCTACAGACCCCTCCGGGCACAATCTCCCCCCAGAGCATGAGACTCCAGACACTTTGTTGTTATGTTGTTGCCCAAATACCATCTCTATGTGCTGTAAATGTTAACTGTGCTGTACCCACCAAGGTAAAAGAACTGTGTATCTCTATACTTTACTTTTTTACCCCATCTCAGAGATTCCCCTGCTCTGCTTTCTCTCACCTCCCCAACCTACCATCTATGGATTTCACGTAACTCCCCTTAGGTATCCTTCTTTGGTTCTAGTATATAAAATAAGCTGTAAAACTGCCATTCTCCAGAGCATTTTCTCAATCTGTTGCCATCTATTTGGCTCAAATGAACTCCTAAAAGACTTTTTCTTAGGTTGGATATTCTTTGGTTGACAGCCTTAAGAAGAAAGATTGAGGTCTCCCAAAGAGGAAGTATTGTGCCTCCAGACGGCCTTCAGACTCAAGATTACAACATTGAGACTGCTGGCTTTCCAGCCTGCTGGCCTGGCCTGTAGGTTTCGGACTTGCCAGCCTCATAGTACTGTGAGCTAGTAAAATCAATCTCTATCAATAGCTATAGATACATCTTATTTGTTCTGTTTTAATGATAAACCTGACTAATATACT
Source organism: Saccopteryx bilineata (assembly GCF_036850765.1). NCBI lineage: Eukaryota > Metazoa > Chordata > Mammalia > Chiroptera > Emballonuridae > Saccopteryx > Saccopteryx bilineata. The sequence goes on from NC_089490.1 coordinate 105,655,286, forward strand.
TGGCATTAAATATCTTTTACATTTGACTCCAAAATTTTTAATTCTAGCCCTGACTCCTCCCCTGAACTCCAGATACCATCTGACTATTCAACATCTCCATTTGGATAACAGTACACTTCTCAAACCATGCTGTGGATTTGTCCCAAACTGTTCCTTTCCATCTCTTCCGTTCCCATCTTTCCTCCTCCTCCCTGAATGTTCCCCCTCTTCATTAGTGTGCCCCCATTTACCTAGTTGCCACGGCCAAAAGTCTAGTATCATTATTAAGACGTCTTCTTTTTTTTTATAAACCTCATTCCGTCCATCTGCCAAACTGACTAGCTTTACCTTCAAATATTATATCTTCTCACTTCACTAATCCAAGCCTTCATTATCTCCGGCTTGGACCACTATTGTAACTTCCTAATTGGTCTAGGTTCCTCCACACTAAGTCTCCACCTCCCCTTATGCAATTCTTCACACAGCTGAGCAGTGCTTTTAAAATGCAAAATAGATCAGTCCTCTCTCATGACGCTTTGGCTTCTTGTCACATTTAGAATGAAATCCAAAGTCCTAACTGTGGCCTTTGGGATCTGACCCCTGGCTACTCCTCTGACCTCACTGTCTACCACTTTCTCCCTCGCTAACTGAGCTCCAGGCGCATTGGGTCTCTTTGGAGACCCTTGGACAGGTTAAGCAGACTCTCAGCTAGGGCTTCAGCACTTTCTTTTTCCTCTGCTTGGAAAGATCCCCTCAATGTTCATGGCTTCCTCCCTCATTTTACTCTGGTCTTTGTTGAAGCATCATATTCTTAGATCTCTCTTGGCCTCTGTCAGTGAGGAAAAATTTCTCCACTATTCTTATAGGTTTTTCTAGCTGGTCTAAACAATAAATTGAGATGAGACAGGTTAATGGGAGAAAATCAAGTTTAATTTCATATGGATAGGGTTCCCACAGAAAATGACGCCCAAAGACAATCAGTGAGGCTTATATGCCATCTAGAGATAAAGAGAAGGGGTAGGCTTCTGTGACTTCATATGGAGATGGAAAAAACAAATGTTTGTTAAACAAATGTTTCGTATGCCATACAAAGACAATGAGACACACAGAATTGAACAAGCAGACTTTGCTAAGTCTCTTTCCCCATCCAAGCCCACCACACCTTATATTGTTTGCAGTTATCTCTGCTGATAACTCTTCTTCCTAAAACAGGTATCTAATTTTTTTTTTTTTTTTTTTTACATAGAGAGTCAGAAAGAGGGACAGACAGAAAGAGATGAGAAGCATCAATTCTTTGTTGCAGCTCCTTAGTTGTTCATTGATTGCTTTCTCATATGTGCCTTGACTGGTGGGCTACAGCAGAGCAAGTGACCCTTTGCTCAAGCCAGTGAGGTTTGGCTCAAGCCAGTGACCATGGGGTCATGTCTATGATCCCACGCTCAAGCCAGCGACCTCCTGCTCAAGCTGGTGAGCCCGCGCTCAAACCGGATGAGCCCTCACTCAAGCTGGTGACCTCAGGGTTTTGAACCTGGGTCCTCTGTGTCCCAGTCTGATGCTCTATCCACTGCACCATTGCCTGGTCAGGCAGTGTAGATTGTTAAGGGAGGAGGTAAAAAGCTCTTTCTGAGCTTTTTGTTTTTGAAAAATAATCAGTCCAAAATAAACCTCATACCAAGGAGATGTATATTGGGGTGGCAAAATCCTGCTCCCCTATCCTACTTTATTATTCTTCAGGGCATAAAAAATTGTCCACCCCCATTTTTTTTCTGTGAAGGGGAACAAAGAAATGGGGTGGTAGCTGTTAGGTTTAGAGTACATGGGATCATACAAACACAGTGTGTTTGTATGGTGATGGGAATGATCAGGCAGAGAACAAGAAATTGATGATTCCAGAGAGGGAGGCTAATTTTCAGAGTGAAGATATTGAAGATTGAGAAGGCAAGTAAAAATGAGAATGGAACACAAGTGGATAGTTGGCCTTCATTAAAACAGGAGTGGAGGCAGGGAATATGGCAGCTTGGTGCTTGAGAGGGTAACTGTAAAGGAGTTCTGTCTAGTTGATTCTATTTTTTTAAAGTAGAAAGCAAGTTATGAGCCAATGGCAAGCTGTAGTTGTATTAGAGATTTGCAAAAAGAGAAATAAGTAGGCAACAGTCACTTTGGAAACAGGGAAGAGAAATATACCAGAGGTGCACAGGCTTGCTGGGCAGCTTTGGGGACACATTGAGGTTTGTGGTCTTGACTTTAAAGTGGAGTCACTTTTCATTTCTGTGTTTTCTCCAGCGATGTTTTGCTACTTAAGTAGTTTAACAAGGGTGGCCCTGGCCAAGTCATTACAATTGAGGAGCTTGGACTTTATCTTGAGGGTCCTAGAGAGCTCTTGAATGAAGGTTTGAGCAGAGAAGATTTGGGCGTCAGAATGACATTCTAGCTCAGTGTGGTAAGAGAGGATTATTTGTAGGAGGAAAATCATTTAATTCAACAGGACCCTGATCAAATATCTATATAGATCTGTTTTTAGAGTGCTTAGATATTAGCTCAGGAACATAAAGGACCCTTTCAAGCATTTTCTGAGTATATACTATATACAGCAGGTTCTGGAATGAAAAGATAAATCAAACAAGTGTTTGCTTTTCCAAAGCTCTCTTGGATTTAGATGATTTGTAATTATTTCTAGGTATTTGGGGACCTAGAAGAGGGGAGCATTGATAAACACTGTCTTGGAATTGGGAAAGCCTTCCCAGAGGAAGTGACATTTAGATGAGCTTTGAAAGAATAAGCCCTTAGGGAGGGAAGACAATTCAGGCAAGGGGAATAGCATGAGCCCAGTCATGAAAATAACATGTATGACTAGAGTAAATGCTGCATCATGGGAAATGTGGGAGATGAAGCACTTCTTCCATTAACCAGTGATTAGTAAGAACTGAGTTCTCTGTTTTGTAATAATGGTAAGGCATCTGGGCCCCTAACAGCAGCAAGAAGGGCTTAAAAGAAAAATGAAGCTTTTTAAAAATGGTGATTTTTTTTAAACTTAAAAAATAACTAGCTAGCCCTGGCTGGTTAGCTCATTTGGTTGGAGTGTTGTCCTGAAATGACATGATTGCAGGTTCGATCCCCGGTCAGGGCACACATGGGAGCACCCAATGAATGTACAACTAAATGGAACAACAAATTAATGTTTCTCTCTCTCTCTCCCTTCTTCCTCTGTCTCTTTGATTCATTGTCTAAAATTGATGAATCAAAAAAAAAAAAAAAAAAAAACCTACCTGGAGCCACTCTCGGGATTTGTACTATAATTTGCTCAAAACACTAATTTGAAAGAATTTATGCACCTTTATGTTCATTACAGTGTTATTTACAATAGCCAATATTCAGAAGCAGCCCAAGTGCCCATCAGTAAATGAGTGGATAAAAAAGCAGTGGTAGGCTGACCAGGCAGTGGCACAGTGGATAAAGTGTCAGAATGGGATGCAGAAGGACCCAGGTTTGAGACCCCAAGGTCGCCAGCTTGAGCGCGGGCTCATCTGGCTTGAGCAAAAAGCTCACCAGCTTGGACCCAAGGTCGTTGGCTCGAACAAGGGGTTACTCGGTCTGCTGAAGGCCCACGGTCAAGGCATATATGAGAAGGCAGTCGATGAACAACTAAGGTCTCGCAACAAAAAAAAACAACACACTGATGATTGATGTTTCTCATCTCTCTCCATTCCTGTCTGTCTGTCCCTATCTATCCCTGTCTCTGACTCTCTCTCTGTCCCTGTAAAAAGAAAAACAAAACAAAACAGTGGTGTATTTATGCAATGGACTACTCAGCCATAAAAAAAAAAAAAAGAAATCTTCCGTTTTGCAACAGGCATGGATGGACCTGATTATTATTATTAGGTTTTTTTCCTTCCAAGTAAGAGGAGGGGGAGAAAGAGAGACAGGTCCCCACATGCACCTCGACCAGGATCCACCTGGCAGCCCCCATCTGGGACTGATGCTTTGCCCATCTGGGGCCATACTCGCAACCGAGCTATTTTTAGCATCTGAGGCAGAGGCTCCACAGAGCCATTCTCAAGCCATGGCTGTGGGAAGGGAAGAGAGAGAGAGAAGGGGGAAGGAAGAGGTGGAGAAGCAGATGGTCACTTCTCCTGTGTGCCCTGACTGGGAATTGAATGTAGGACATTCATACACTGGACTGACGCTGTCCTACGGAGCCAACCAGCCAGGGCGGACCTGGAGATTATTATGCTAAGTGAAATAAGCCAGTCAGAGAAAGACAAGTACCATATGATTTCACTTGTATGTGGAATCTAATGAACAAAATAAACTAACAAAATGGGAACAGACTCTTATATACAGAGAACAGACCTACTGTTGTCAGAGGGATGAAGGTTCAGGGCTGAGTGAAAAAGGTGAAGGGATTAAGCAAAGAAAAAAAAAATTGACACAGACAAGTTTTGTGGGGATCGCAGGAGGGAAAAAGGGAGTGGGGATATGGAGGAGGTAGAGGGGGTATATAGATGATGATGGAGGGAGACTTGACTTGGAGTGGTGAACACACAATGCAATATACAGATGATGTATGATTTTATTAGTGAGGCCATCCCAATTAATACAACTAATACAATAAACAAACAACAACAAACAGTGTGAATTTAAAATGCCTTACCTAGCCTTTTAGGGAATAGTGTTAGAAAATGTTAACTACAGTTAACTCTAACCTGTCATACAGAGTTCTTAGAAATCAATCCTTATAACTTGCTTTTAGTACTTTATTTCAAGTTAAATGATTTTAAAGTCTTTCTCCTAAGACATACTTTTTTTTTTTTTTTTGTATTTTTCTGAAGCTGGAAACGGGGATAGACAGACTCCCGCATGCGCCCGACCAGGATCCACCCGGCACGCCCACCAGGGGGCGACGCTCTGCCCACCAGGGGGTGATGCTCTGCCCCTCCGGGGGGGTGGGGTGGGGGGTCGCTCTGTCGCGACCAGAGCCACTCTAGCGCCTGGGGTAGAGGCCAAGGAGCCATCCCCAGCGCCCGGGCCATCTTTGCTCCAATGGAGCCTCACTGCGGGAGGGAAGAGAGAGACAGAGAGGAAAGGGGGGGTGGAGAAGCAGATGGGCGCTTCTCCTGTGTGCCCTGACCGGAAATCGAACCCGGGACTTCTGCACGCCAGGCCGACGCTCTACCACTGAGCCAACCGGCCAGAGCCCTAAGACATACTTTTGAAATAAGCTATAGTTTCTATATATTTTTTAGATTGAGGAGTTTCTGACCCTGGTTCATGGGCTATTTTGTAGATTAAATGAGCTGAGGCCTATAAAATGGTTCATACAGAGTTGTTTTCTCCCTTAGTCCCAGCTTTCTTTCTGGCACATTTTTCATTCTTTGCTCCTTAAATCACCTTGCTTCCTGGACACCTGTGTACTAGCCCCATCCTCTGTTTTAAGGATGCCGGAATCAGTTGAGGCATGCACTCTCAGAAACTCATGATGGTTATCATGCACGCAGAGTGTCAATTAAGTGTGTGTGTGTGTGTGTGTGTGTGTGTGTGTGTGTGTATGTACACGCATTCAGAAGCTGAGAGGATTGGAAGGAGCTCAAAAAAGCTGATTGTTTCTGCCAGGTCACAGGTGTGGTTTCTCGCAGCCTTAAGAAGCCAGCAATCCTTTCACTCAGTTGTGCTGACCCGGGCGGAACAATGAATGCCGCCAAGAAGCTCACTTGCTTCAGAAAAGCCTCACTCCTACCCAGACATGCTGTAGTCTAAATCGTCTCCCCTTCCCCAGCATTCATCACGCCCCCAGCGTGCTCACAGCCTGACTGCTTCCAGCTTTGTCATTGTCAGTTAACTGAAAGAAGTTAGTCTTTCAGTATCCAAAGAAGTGGGGAAGACATTCATTCATTTTTTTATTCAGCAAATATTCATAGCTAACTACTAGTGCAAGATGCTGAGTAAGAATATGACTAAGAGCAGGGAAGTACGAGAGAGCATGGCTCACTCGGGCAGCTATAGGTGGTTTGGCGTGGCTAGAGTTGTATACTGTTTCCCTTAAAACATACATGATAAACCAAGACCTGAGTGGGAGAAGAAGGAAGAACTCTGAGGGGAAGTTATGTGTTGGTGAGAATTTGTCAATTCTTTTCAGGATTAGTCAGGGTGGACTAGAAGGTTTTATTTTTGTTTTTTTTAAGCCTGATAACTTCCTTTAGGGAATTGCTAGGCTAATTCATTGCCGGAGGGTAATGGGTCCCCAACTTTGCTGTTCACTAGAGTAACACTGGAAAGTGAGTTTTAAAAAAAGCAAAAAACTCATATGCACACGGTCACACTCGTACCCATTACATTTGAGTATTTTGAGTATCTGGGAGCGGGAACCCGGCGCCTGCATTTTTAAAGATCCTCCCATGATTACAATGGGTAGCAGAGTTCAAGAGTCACTGCCTTACGGCAGAGTCCAGTTTTGTTCCTGTAAAACCCTTTACTATTTTGGCTTCTGGTTCCACATATTCCTTAAATTGCCTTTTGCTCTTTTCTTGGGTTGGGGGCGCTGTAAGCAGGAAGAGGATGTGGCGTCACCCACTTAGGGGATCCTAGTTTGCCTAGCCATTGGCGTAGGTTGCCAGGGCTGCACGAGGAATGGATTTTTGCTTTGTCATTCTGACTCTGGCTGCTGGCCCACCCGCGCAGCTCCCAGAAGGGCGTGGCTTCCTTCAGCCACTAGGAACCAGCAGCCAGTTCCCCTGTTTGCTTCACTCCCGCATTGCATCGGAGCCGAGCGTGTGGGAACGCCGGAAGAAGAGCCCGAAGCCTTGGAGCTCGTGTTCATGTAAGCCTTGAGTTAACTGACAATCGACAAAGCTCCAAGCAGTCAGGCTGTGAGCACGCTGGGGGCGTGATGAATGCTGGGGAAGGGGAGACGTTTTAGAGCATGTCTGGGTAGGACTGAAGCAAGTGAGCTTCTTGGCGGCATTCATTGTTTTGCCCGGGTCAGTGGAAGCTTAGCCTGTGGTAAGTGACACTGGCCCCCCGTCGCCTGGTGATTTCCTACCTCTAGCTCTTTGTAGAGACAGTTTGCTTGCAGAATATCTGAGAAAGTCGGTTTTTGTATCATTTCTTAGTGCACAAGTCTGGAAAGGTAAATAATCACGTGATGAATGGATTGACAGATCTTCGGCAACATTAAGGAGTGTAACAATTTAAGATTCTTTTCAAGGAATTTTCACACCACTGAATCCTCAAATCCTGAGAGGCTGGCACATTATATGTATTTGCAAGTTTAAGGCTCAGAATCATAAGACTCTCCCCAGGTAATTACACGGGACCACTAAGAATGGACCCAGTGCTTTTATCTGACTGTAAAAGGCAGGGTTTAATACCATAATAATACAGGGTAGTGAATAAAAGCGTCCACCACACTGCCCTAATGTGAATCTTGGATCTGCTGTTGACCAGCTGGGTGACCTTGGGCAAATTATTAGCTTTTCTCAGTGTCAGTTTTCCTATCTGTGAAATGGACCTGTTAGGCCTCACTTCAAAAGATTATGTTCATATATGCAAAGCACCGCGGGAAGTGTTAGCTATTATCATCATTGGTATTATAAAACAACTGTACTCTTGGGTGTTGGTGTGTTTTTTGTCTCTTGAATGGGCCTGATGACAGTGTAACTATAGAGTCTAATACTCTCACTGACTCATGAGTTCACCTGTAAAATAGGGCCATTAGGTCCTATATGACATGTATGGTGTATTGCTTCAAGGTTCTTAAATAAGTCACCCTAAGTGCACAAAGTGTCCCTAATTTTGATCCATGGGTTCAAATTTCAGAGAAACGTTGGAAGTTGGATTTTAGCATTCTGTATAGCTGCAGAGATTCGAAGAAAGATTCAGTTGGCGCTTGTTTAATAAAAAGCTGAGATAATTGTGCCTTAAGCTTCCTTTTTGTGTCTTTCCTGAATTCTGGGTTTACTGTGAAAGTTGGACGTTTAACTTTAGCGAGACTTGGCCTGATTTGAGCCCGGGAACGCTGGTGTTTGTAGGTGGCCTCGAGGCCGTGTTTCCTGCTTCCGTGCAGGTGAACGGGGTCCGGGACCAGGCCGGGTCGAGGCCCTATGTCGCTGTTGGGGATAGGGCGGGCTGCCGCGCGGGTCGCCTGGGGGAGCGCCCTTGGGGCCTCAGAAGCCCCGCCCCCGCGGTCTTCCGTGGCGGCCGGCCCAGGGCGGAAAGCCTGACCCGCTCTCCTCTCTGCTTCTGTGCCGCAGAAGACGGGCCGGGACTCGAGGGAGCGCTGGTGGAACTGACCTCGGAGGCTGACGTACCCGTTGTGTTTGTGAAACGGAGAAAGCTAGGCGGCTATGGTCCAACTCTGAAGGTAGGTAGGACAGTCACTAACATTTTTCTCCCTCCTGAGCTGCAATGAGTCCAGCGTGGTCGCAGACAGCCTTTCAAAGCCGAGGTGGATGTGGACGAACCTCCAAAGGGAACCCGTCCTTAGAGAATGACAAAGAAACACACAGGGTCTAGTCCACGTGTTAATCGAAGTTGGTGAAACATTGGATAAATCTCTGAACTGGGAAAGGGAATATCTCACTATTTCATCTTTTAAAATGCACTTAAGCGTCCATTTCTTCCTATTGTCCCTCCCAGTAAATCTAAATAACTTCTAGAAGAAGTGTAAACTTGTTTCTGTAGGAAGTACTGAGAAAAGGGGATCTTTTTTGGTCCCGGTCTTCCTGTTTACATAATTCTCCGGAGGGAAACTCAGAAACCTCAAGCGCTGTGGAGAGCGACCAGGAAGTTGCTTGAGGGGGTTTATTTCTCTTCACGTGTCTCTTTTTATAGCCCAAAGCTAATAATTGGGTGGAGGGAAAAGAGAAATTTTTCCTTTGGCTGGTGGCTAGCGTGGTAGCACTCTTGTAGGACTGTCCACTGAGGGGTGGGTGGGTCATGGCTAGGACCCTGGCTAAATACTTGGAGGCTGGCTGCATGTTTAGGGGGATATGTAACATGGATGATCTACATCAGATGTGGTTGGTTACCAGGTTAGAAAGCGTCATAATACCAGCACTTTGATCCATCTGTTTTAATTTCTGCTAATTATCTCTTTGTCCTTACCTGTTTGTATCTATGTCATTTTTAAGAAATTGAACTCATACCTGAATGTTGCCTCCTGAGAAAATAAACCTGTGACCTCAGTTAAATGGGAAATCTATTTAGATGTGTGTGCCTTTAGGAAGGATTTTATCAGTTAATATGCATTTTTATTTATTACCTTTTATTCTAAAGGAATTCTATGTTTTTGGAAAATGGGTATAGGAAATGGAGATAAAGTTCAAAGATAAATACCAAATTAATGGAAAATAAAGAGATAAAAAGGCTTTTGGCTTGATTTAAAATATATTGTGTTACTCGGACCTTTAGTTTGCAGGGAAAATGAGACAAAGGTCTATTAATATTTCCTCCTGTCTGATTGCTCTCTTTGTTCTACCTGTGTCATAAAATAGCACTTAAAAAGTTATATTGGCATTTGATCTTTATATAAATTCTACAGATGATTCTGGTTTTAACAAAAATGGGAGTAAAAGGAATCACTCACTGTTTTTATGAACTTTGGACCTATTTTATTGATATGATCTGATGTTTTCAATTCCATTTGATCATAGGTAATTTCAGACATTTAGGGAAATGCAATACTATGAATGAAAAGCATACCACTAACTCATAATTAAATCATTTAGCACATTTCTTCTAAGTAAAACTTTCCACTCAGCTTTGTGTCATTTACTGTATTTTTTGTTTTAATGAATACTGAGGAATGGCGGAAGATACATAACAAGATAAGGACCACTGGTTTGAAATGGTTGTGAATTTCCAGCCAGTTGTTGCCCACATTTGGAGCTAAATGGTGGGTTCTGAAACTGTTGGGAACATTGTGTTTGAGTGGAAAAGGGCACTTAATTTAGTGGAGAACCGAGTGCTTACAGGATTAGTGTTGAAATCCTAAAGTACTCATCTTAAAAAAATAAAAAAAGATTATTGCAATATACATAATGGAGAGGGAGCTTTTAAAAATGTGTTCTCCTTTCTCTTCTTAATAGTTTCTTCCATTGTCTCCCCTCTCAATAAATAATAGCAGCAGCAGCAGCAGCAGAACTGACCTTACTGTAGGCTCAGTGGTCCCCAACCTTTCTTGGGCCACGGACTGGTTTAATGTCAGAAAATATTTTCACAAACCGGCCTTTAGGGTGGGATGGATAAATGTATCACGTGACCGAGATAAGCGTCAAGAATGAGTCTTAGACCTAACCAGGTGGTGGTGCAGTGGATAGAGTGTCGGACTGGGACGAGGAAGACCCAGGTTCGAGACCCCGAGGTTGCCAGCTTGAGCGCAGGCTCATCTGGTTTGAGCAAAGCTCACCAGCTTGAGCCCAGGGTCGCTGGCTGGAGCAAGGGGTCACTCGGTCTGCTGTAGCCCCACGGTCAGGGCACATATGAGAAATCAATCAATGAACAACTAAGGAGCAGCAACGAAGAATTGATGTTTCTTGTCTCTCCCCCTTCCTATCTGTCTGCCCCTCTCTCTAACTCTCTCTCTCTCTCTCTGTCTTTGCCACAAAAAAAAAAAAAAAAAAAAAAAGTGTGAGTCTTAGATGGATGTAACAGAGGGAATCTGGTCATTTTTAAAAAATAAAACATTGTTCAGGCTTAACTATAAATAAAACGGAAATAATGTAAGTTATTTAATTCTTTTATTTATTCTTTCTCTGCGGACCGGTACCAAATGGCCCACGGACCAGTACCAGTCCACAGCCCGGGGGTTGGGACCCACTGCTGTAGAAGACAAGACAAGGGACTGAGAATCCTATTGGAAGGAGTTGATAAGCTCAGATCAGCGATTTTCACCTAGTATGCCACAAGAGCCACACACTGCGGGAATTGTAAAAACATGTGATACCTGACTGTTCAGTCATGGGCACTGGATCTCTTTTCTCTTGGATGGTCAAATTAAAAAATGACAAGAGGAAACACAACAATAGCTTCTGGTGTGAATGAATCAAAGTTACCGATTTTTTTTTTTGTCAGATCGGCAGAAAATATCTATTTTTTAAAAATTTTTTAATTTTTATTTTATTTATTCATTTTTAGAGAGGGGAGGGAGAGAGAGTGAGAGTGAGAGAGAGAGAGAGAGAGAGAGAGAGAGAGAGAAGGGGGGAGGAGCTGGAAGCATCAACTCCCATATGTGCCTTGACCAGGCAAGCCCAGGGTTTCGAACCCGCGACCTCAGCATTTCCAGGTCGACGCTTTATCCACTGCGCCACCACAGGTCAGGCTATAATCTATTTTTTGGTGTGCTACAGAATTTTAGTAATTAGTTTATGTGTGCCATGAGATGAAAAAGGTTGAAAATTGCTGGCTTAGATGACTACCTATAGGAAGGAGTTTAAAAAAATACTGGTTTACGGACCACCTGCATCGAATCCTCAGGAGTGCTTATTAAACATACATTCTTAAGCTTTACCTGAGTCTCACTAAGTAAACCATCTGGAAGAGGCGAGGATCTGCCTTTATTATTATTTTTAAACAAACCCTTTCAGGTAGTCTGTGAGATAAACACCAAGTTTGAGACTTACTTTAATGTATAAGATAGTTTGGTTAGGATCAGTTGCTAAGTAATTAGATTTGGAGAAAATGAAGGACTATTCTTTAATACCCAAAATATAATAGAAGATAGCAAATGGTAACTCAGCGGTTAACAATTTAGTTAAAATAGGGAAATATACTATCTGTTGCTAGGACTTGTATGTCCCTGTATAAAATTAGAACTAGGAAGCTACTAAATTCTGAGAACTATAAATAGAGTTCCTATTGCTCAAAGATATCTGGCTTTCATGAGCATTTTTCCCTCCTAAAGGCAAGGTTGCAAGTGTTCTATAGGGAACCTTGTATGTAAATCAGTATCTCCAGGATTCCAGACTGTTGAAAGCACTTGTATAAATACCTGTTGGTGGTGGTATTGAAAGGAAAAGCAAAGTAAATTAAAAAGTGCTTACTTATTGGAATACTAAGTGCCAGACATACTTAAGACTTTAGTATAGTAGTTTGAGATAGTAGTTTTGGGAGATAAGACTAAAATTGGGAACATAGGACTTAATTTCTTCAGGGCAATAATAGAGATGACAGGCAAAAATCGGTGTGATTAACAATTCAGGTGAATTATGGAGACAGTTGTGGGAGGAGCTCAGACACGATCTTGTAGTGGCCAGGCTCCTGTAGTCGTCAGGCTTGGTAGCCCCATGTTCCAGCCTTGAAGGGGGCAGACTCTGAAAGGCAGGTCTCTTGCTTTCAAGCCTGACTTCTGCAGTCACCAGAAACCAGACTCTTAACTGAGTAGGCTTCAGGCGATGAGTGGCAATTTAGTAGCTCTCCAATCATTCCCTTCCTCTCTTAATATTCTACCAAACCGGCAAAAAGCTTTTCTTTTGATTCTTTCATCTGAGGCAGATCCATCTGGGGAGATGAGCAGTGTACCTGCTTTTGGCCTAGTTACAGTTCAGGTCTGAGCAGAACTGAAGGACTGCTTTGATGATGAGGGAAATGAACACGTTCTGGTTTACCTAAGTAAGGAAATGGGTAAGGACTAACAAGATTTAAAAGGAATATAGATTTATTTATTTTTTACAGAGACAGTGAGTCAGAGAGAGGGATAGACAGGGACAGACAGACAGGAACAGAGAGATGAGAAGCATCAATCATTAGTTTTTCATTGCACGTTGCAACACCTTAGTTGTTCATTGATTGCTTTCTCATGTGCCTTGACCATGGGCCTTCAGCAGACCGAGTAACCCCTTGCTGGAGCCAGCGACCTTGGGTCCAAGCTGGTGAGCTTTTGCTCAAACCAGATGAGCCGCACTCAAGCTGGTGACCTCGGGGTCTCAAACCTTGGTCCTCTGCATCCCAGTCCGACGCTCTATCCACTGTGCCACCGCCTGGTCAGGCAGGAGCACAGATTTTTAAACTGCAAATAAATTTATCTGGTGCTGATTATGTCGTATAATTTTTACTAGTTGTGAATCCATGTTGAGACTTGTGCCTCCTCATCCCACTTTAACCCAGTGACAACACAAACCATTTTTTTGCTGTCTAGCTGTTCTTTTATAGTACGTGTCACTATTCTGGTGGGCCAGGGTTCAGATTTCCTCTCACCTTTCCTATCCGTTCACTTACCAGGGCCTGCCTGCTTCCTATGTATGTGCTTACCGTCTATTGACTTTGCCCAGGCTATTTCAGGGACTCATTTCCTCTTGCTCAAACCATTTCCTCATTCTTTTACTTACCTTCCACTTCGCCTCCCTCCCTCCCTTTTTCTTTTTTATTTAAGCGCGTGAGAGTGGAGGGACAGACAGGACAGGAAGAGAGAGAGAGAGATGAGAAGCATCAGTTCTTCGTTATGGCACTTTAGTTGTTCATTGATTGCTTACTCATATGTGCCTAGATTGGGCGGCTCCAGCCGAGCTAGTGACCCCTTGCTCAAGCCAGTGACCATGGGGTCATGTCTATGGCCCCACACTCAAGCTGGTGAGTCTGCGCTCAGGCTAGATGAGCCCGCGCTGAAACTGGTGACCTCGGGGTTTTGAACCTGGGTCCTTAGCATCCCAGGCTGACGGCGCTCTGTCCACTGTGCCACCACCTGGTCGGGCACCTTCCTCCCGAAATTTCCAGTCCATCTGCTGTCAGTCATCTTTCTGATTGCTTCTTTGCTGTCCCTAGGTCAAGCATCCATGATGACGTGCACATGCCTTAGTTTGGTATTTTGTGTCCTTGAGGGATCTGGGCCCCACCTACGTTTCTGGTTATGTTCTGCTCTGCTTCCTCACCTACACGAAGCTCCTGGGAATACTGTTACAGCTCTAGGGCCCCAAATTTTCCTTTTTTATTTTGTTAATTAGTTCCTGACTTCCTGCTTATTTTTTTTTTATATAAGTTACGGTCTTTTTTTTTTTAGATTTTATTTATTCATTTTTATTAGAGAGAGAGGGAGAGATAGAGAGAGAACAGGGGGAGGAGCAGGAAGCATCAACTCCCATATGTGCCTTGACCAGGCAAGCCCAGGGTTTTGAACCGGCGACCTCAGCTGACTTCCTGCTTAGACGCACTTTTCCAACTACCTGTTTTGAGTACAAGGCCAGATTTGCCCATTTCTACCCTGTACTCCCACAGCCCTCCCACAAATCCTTGTCTGTGGAAAAGGTGAAGGCCCACCAAGGACTTTTTTCTTTTTTGCCTTCCATATCAAAAATAGAGAGCTAACTTAATCTTTGTGCCTATGGTCCCAGGTCTGCATTAGATAGAGCTCAGCAAATACCATATTTAAGATGTGCCTATTAATGATAGTAGCTACCATTTATTGAATGTCAACTATGCATTAGACTCTAACTGCTATAATACCTAGTTGATTAAATCCTCACAATAGTCCTATGAAGGAGATGGGTTATCATCCAGTTTTTTTTGTTTGTTTGTTTGTTTGTTTTTTTGTATTTTTCCGAAGCTGGAAACGGGGAGAGACAGACAGACTCCCGCATGCACCCGACCGGGATCCACCCGGCACGCCCACCAGGGGCAACGCTCTGCCCACCAGGGGGCGATGCTCTGCCCCTCCGGGGCGTCGCTCTGCCGCCTGGGGCAGAGGCCAAGGAGCCATCCCCAGTGCCCGGGCCATCTTTGCTCCGATGGAGCCTTGGCTGCGGGAGGGGAAGAGAGAGACAGAGAGGAAGGGGGGGGGTGGAGAAGCAAATGGACGCTTCTCCTATGTGCCCTGGCCGGGAATCGAACCCGGGTCCCCCGCACGCCAGGCCGACGCTCTACCGCTGAGCCAACCGGCCAGGGCCTCATCCAGTTTTATGTATGAGAAAAAGCACACCCAGATTACACAGCTAGTTAAGTGGCAGAGCCAGGAATGGAATCCAGGTCTATCTGTAAGTTCACTCTGGTGTACTGTATTCATACTTATGGCACTTGGTTTTGTGTTTGCTATTGGGATACATGCCTGATCTCCCTGGTGTGATGGCGTGCTCGTGATTCAGGGCTGAACCCATCCGCATGTTGGTATTCCTAGCATAGCTCTGGCAAATTGGAATTCATTCATTAGATGCTTGCCAAGTGGAACTGCATTCCTCTGTGCCTGCTAAATTGTAGCTTCCTTTAGAATGAATATGATTTATTTTTATATCTTCTCTGTATTTTAACAGCCAGTATGCATTCAGTTAATATTTATTGAACAGATGGATGGTGCTAGGGCTCCAGGAGACTTCACTTACGTGAGGCATTTGGCTATGAGGTGTCTGACTTTGTGAAGGTAGAATGTCTTTATCAGAGACCAAGCTCTAATCTAAGATGTTCAGGAAAGAGTGTAGGAAGCATATAAAGCAGTTCAGAATCTAATTTTTTTTAAAAAAAAATTTGACTTTGGGTGAGGGGTATGCAGCATAATCAAAGGTCAAAATAATCTGGAGATGTTTTCTCGGAACATATGTACCCTGATTTATCAATGTTACTGCATTAAAATTAATAAAAATAAGATAAATTTTTTTATTAAATGAGAGGCAGGTAGGCAAAGAGAGACTCCCACATGCGCCCTGATGGGATCCACCTGGTAAGCCCCCTGCCAGGCGATGCTCAGCCAGGCTGGGTCGCAGCTCCATTGCTCAGCAACTGAGCTATTTTAGTCCCTGAGGCCTAGGCCATGGGGCCATCCTTAGCGCCCTGAACCATTTGAGCCACACTTGAGGGAAGAGTGAGGGAGGTGGTGATACAGGTGGAGAAGCAGATGGTTGCTTCTCCTGTGTGCCCTGCTGGTAATCGAACCCAGGACTTCAAAATGCCAGGCCCAGGCTTTACTGCTGAGTTGAGACAACCAACCAGTCAGGGCTAGAGTTCAGAATTTTAAGAAGTTGTATAATAGCAGAGTCTATACAAGTGTGTCCAGGTCAGGAGAGAAGAAAGTCACAGTATGTCTATTTAGCTGTTTATTGAGCACCTGAGCTATAGGCACTCTGTTATCTCTAACACACATCTATAGGGTAATGTATATACCTTAAAATATATTTTTAACAAATGTTTGTATATGTCAGCGGTTCTCTACCTGTGGGTCGCGACCCCAGCGGGGTCGCCTAAAGCCATCGGAAAATACATAATGCATATCAGGTATTTACATTCCGAATCATAACTAGCAAAATTACAGTTATGAAGTAGCCACCAAAATTATTTTTTGGTTTGGGGTCACCGCAACATGAGGAACTATTGCGGGGTCATGGCATTAGAAAGGTTGAGAACCACTGGTATATGTTCTTTTATTCCAAGAGTCACAACCACTCTATGGCAGAGAAGACCATTAGACTTTGTTTTAAAAATGAGGAAACTCAAACTCTAAAGAAAATAAGTGGAAACTAAAAAGTACTAGTTTTGATTTGAACTCAGGCCTACAGAGCAGAGTTCCTTCTAGGCTGCCTCCTTTGAAAGCCACATACCCAGTGCTTTTCTACCCCGGTGTGTCAAAACGATGTCCCTGGCCATTGATGACTTCTGAGGTGTCCCAAGAGAGTTGATAATTGTTCTTACAATCTGAAAGGTTCTATTCTCCTCATGTCACACCCATGTTTATGTTAGTTCTTGAGGCTTGGCAAGTCAGCTGCACTGGGTTTTCTGAAGTGTCAGTGAAGTGCGTGACTTGACCACAGAGTAAGGTTAGAGGATTTTTTTTTTTTTTGAGAATTTTTGTAAGAGTTTACTTAAGCCAAACTGATGCCATGTGGAGAGCAAGATCTCAAATGCTCTAGGGTAGAGGTTTTATATACTCTAAAATATGTCAGTGAATAGCTCCCGAGTTATTTTGTGGGACTTGTCTGCCATTTTATCTTTTATCTCACTAACAATAAAGTCATATTATTTAAATAGAATAGTTATTCAAAACCTCTTTTGGATACTTGGTTTTTGAAAGAATCTGCTGAAATACAAGGAGCCGTTTTTGAGAAAAATACATGTAAATAATTTTGCATATAGTCTGACTCTTTGTAGACCTGCTTCAAAGAATATCTAGTAGATATATTTACCTTTTAACGTACTATACACACTTACATTAGTTGAAGCCTTAGGTTTTAAAATTTTATTATGGCAGATTTCTTTTTACTGGTATTTGTTATAGTGGGATTTATGCCTGTATTCATCCTTACAGATTTGATCTTTAAATATTTTTCTGTTCCTAAAACAACATCAAAGAGTGGTTTGTATTTATTTTTTTCTATTTGGTGTCTAATGTTTATTAAACATTTTCTATTGTTGGAATAGTTTAAGATTTATTAAGTATCTATTCAACAGCTGAAAATATTTTCAGATCTATCATGTAATTCTCATTCAGTACATACAGTAACTATACTGCTCACAAAAATTAGGGGATATTTCAAAATGAGTATGAAGTGATGAAAAGAAGCATTTGATTTTCTTTTAATTAAACAAGAACATCAGAAAAGCAAATGACAAGTTAAAGAATGTTGTTCAATTATGCACATAAGATGCAAAACCAACTTTTATTTCATTGGTGAAAATGCACTATACAAAAGGCTGAAAGTACCGAAGTATCTGCCTGTTTCCTGGTCCCCTAATTTTTGTGAGCAGTGTATGATGTAAGTAGTAGTAATCAATCCTATCTTTCAAATGAGGAAACTGGAGGTCAAAAATTAACCCGCTTAATGTAACAATAGTAGCTTCATTCCACTGTTCTGGTCTTTTCAAAAACTCATAAAAAACAGATATCTGCCTTGATCATAGCAAAGTTTACCTTTAATACTAAAAAACCAAATAAAGCAAATACAGGGGATCCTCAGGATACGACACACTTCCGTTCCTACAATAGTGATGTAATCCGAATTTTGGTGTAAGTCAAAACACACCTTACCCTAACATAAACGGAACACTTGCGCTTTTAACAATCCAAGATGGTGTAGGTAATCGTACTAGGGGGACTCGAACACTTGCTCATCTTCTGCCTTACTGCATGTTCTTCCACCGCACGCAACCAAACTGAGAGTCACCCAGAGTCCATAAGTATGATGCTAACAGCATAAGCTGAAACACTCATGTCTCAATTAAAAAAAAAATTATTTTAAAGACTTTATTCATTTTAGGGAGGAGAGAGAGAGAGAGTGAAAGAAGGAGGGAGGAGCAGGAAGCATCAACTCCCATATGTGCCTTGACCTGGCAAGCCCAGGGTTTCGAACCAGCGACCTCAGTGTTCCAGGTTGACGCTTTATCCACCACAGGTCAGGCTTATGTCTCAACTAACTTTCTCTCTCTCTCTCTCTCTCTCTCTCTTTGTCTTTTCCCTCCCTTCCCCTCCCCTCCCCTATTTCTTTCTTTCTTTCCTTTTTGTGTGTGTGTGTGATAAAGAGAGGGACAGATAGGGATAGACAGACAGGAAGGGAGATGAGAAGTATCAATTCTTCGTTGTGGCACCTTAGTTTTTCATTGATTGCTTTCTCATATGTGACTTGACGAGGGTGGGGATGGAGGGGCTACAGCAGAGTGAGTGACCCTGCGCTCAAGCAGGTGACCTTTGGGCTCAAGCCAGCGACCTCCAAGTTTTGAATCTGGGTCCTCCGCATCACAGTTAGATGCTCTATCCCAGTGGTTCTCAATCTTTTTGAAGTTGGGGCGCATTTAAAATCCTACAGATAATTGTAGGTGCACTATATACAAATTTCTGAGAAATATATTATTATAATTAAGTCAAATATTAAAGAAAAAATATAAAGTCCAAGAGTGCTTTTATGGTAATTAAACAAAATAAATACGACAAAATGAAATTTATTCTGACATTAAAAAATTTTGTTACATTTTTTTGTTACGCTTTTTAGAATGTGTAAAAAATGGGTTAAAAATTTTTTAAAAAGTTACCTTTTTATATATATAGATACATTCTTAGTAAGATTTAGTAAATTCAGCAGGTTCTGGTGCGAATGTGGTCTTCTTGTGTTTATGAGAAACATGATCCTGATGTGTCATAGCAAATTCTTCAATGTTTGGGCATATATTTGAAAGGCCAAACTCTCATTTCCTCATCAATACATTGAAGAATTCCTCTTTTTACTCTTTTTTTTTTTTTAATTTTTTTGTATTTTGCTTAAGTTGGAAACGGGGAGGCAGTCAGACAGACTCCCGCATGCGCCCAACTGGGATCCACCCGGCATGCCCACCAGGGTGCGATGCTCTGCCCATCTGGAGCGTCGCTCTGTCACAGTCAGAGCCATTCTAGCGCCTGAGGCAGAGGCCACAGAGCCATCCCCAGCACCCGGGCAAACTTTGCTCCAATGGAGCCTCGGCTGCGGGAGGGGAAGAGAGAGACAGAGAGGAAGGAGGGGGGGAGGGGTGGAGAAGCAGATGGGCGCTTCTCCTGTGTGCCCTGGCCAGGAATTGAACCCGGGACTCCTGCACGCCAGGCTGACGCTCTACCACTGAGCCAACCGGCCAGGGCCCTCTTTTTATTCTTAATTGTGTTGAGGGCAGAAAATCCTAATTCACATAAAATGTTGAAAATTGTAGTAAAATGTTCAAAGCTTTTTTAGATATTGCCACATATTCTTCTTTTATAGAAATCCAAAAGGCTTCAAGAGACAATTCCTTATGTTTAATCATCGATCCAAAAACCCTACTATACATATCATCTTAACTTGACACCAAAGGATAGAAGAAACTTGCCTCCAGTCTTTCCAGGGAACATGGGGGGGGGGGTTAGCAATCCTGCACCACAGCTTAATAGCCTTTTGCAACCTAATCAGGCAAGTGAGGTGGGGGTTGGGCAGATTCAGTTTATAGCCAATTCCCCACACTTCTGTCCCCCAAACATCTAAACTCCAAAACCCTGTTGGTTTTTTGGTCCCCAACAGGCACATATTTTTCTAGAATACCATAGGCGCACCTGGAAATCTTCTAGGGCGCACCAGTGCGCCCTGGAGCACACTTTGAGAACCACTGCTCTTATCTACTCACTGCACCACTGCCTGGTCAGGCTGAAGTAATGTACTTTTGCTTTCTGTTACCAGTCATAGAGAAGTATAACTGAAATTGTGTATTGCTGTTACTTCTTTTTAAGTGGCATATATAATAATTATTACCAGTAATTTGACTTTAGCTTAGAAAGCCACTGTTTAGTGATTTAAGGATTTACAAGTATAGAAATTATATCTGAACCTTGTACTCTAAAGGCAGATTTAAGAAGGCAGAATATAATGCTAGTATGGATGTTTTGAAGATGATTTAAGTTACATATTACAGAGGTTTTTAAGGACACAGATTTAGCATAGAATGAATTCAGCATTGGAAATCACAACTTAATACTATGATGCTTGTCTTGATGTGTTCTTTTGCTTCAAACAAATTGTGTGGGCTGTTATCTCCTGAGAAATCCCTATAAAGAGTATTAGTTATACTTTATAAGTAGGTTAAGAGAATTAATTTACTTTTCTAAAGAATTTTGAAATTCTTAGATGAAAGGCTCTGTAGAGCAAATTGGTATCAGCTTGTTTTCTCTTCTCTGTGCCAGGAGAAAATAGGTACTTTAGGGTGGGAAGATTGGCTTATATTTTGGAGTTCTTTTATAAGTTACTTTTACTGAATTTGAAGTGGATATCATAAGCTCCAAAAAATATGGTTAACTACTATAAAAGCAAACATTTTTGGATTTGGGACTTGGAATTAGCTATGTGCTTTCATCTAAGATTTAAAACAGGTTTAGCCCTGGCTGGATAGCTCGGTTGGCATCATCCCAATGTGCAGAGGTTACTGGTTTGATCCCTGTTCAGGACACATAGAAGAACAGATCTATGTTACCATTTCTCTCTCTCTCTCCCCCTCTCCCCTTCCCCCCTCTTCTCTCTAAGATCAATAAAATAAGCATTAAAAAAAAAACAGGTTTAAATAGTACTTTGTAATTGGCCAGAGTTGGGGGCAAAATATGGCCCTTTGTTGATCCTGGTTCCCAACTTTCTTTATTTCAGAGATGAGATAAGGCTGACTTTCTGAAAAGCAGTCAACTTTTGTTATTTTTATTTATTCATTTTAGCTCTAGAGAGACAGAGGGACAGATAGGGAAAGAGAGGAAGGGAGAAAGATGAGAAGCATCACTTCCTTGTGTCACCTTAGTTCATTGCTTGCTTTCTTATATGTGCCTTGAGGGGGTATGGGGGCATGCTACAGCTGAGCCAGTGACCCCTTGCTCAAGCTAGGGACCTTTGGGCTAAAGCCAGCTACCCCATGCTCAAGCTGGTGAGCCTGTGCTCAAGCCGGCAACCTCAAGGTTTTGAACCTGGGTCCTCTGTGTCCCAGGCTGACGCTCTATCCACTGTGCCACCGCCTGGTCAGGCAGTCAACTTTTATTTTTTAATGTGCAGAATCCACCTCTTAAACTAAATCTTTGAAAGTAAATCTTTTGCTGCCAGTTAATTTGCAGTAGGTCTTGGAATATAGTTTTTCATCTACATTCATTTATACATTCAAATGTACATACTTAAATGCATTCAGGTGAAAGCAACTTTGCTTGGAAAATTTAATTAATACCATATTCTTGCTTCAGAGAAGCTAACAGTCTAATAGGGCAGGAAAAAAAAATATATATATATATGCGCACAGTAACCACAGTCCATGGTGTTTTTGAAAAATGCATGTTTTCTGAATTTTCCCTTCTTAAAGAAATAATAGTGGATGACAGTATATAAATATTTTGGAATAACTTAAAAGCAGCTTTTGCTGTTCATGTATTTGCAAGAAATTTTCTGCTGATGTCAAGGAAAAATGAACCAGTCTAGATGCAGAGGAAGGAAGGTAGCTTTAGCTACTTTACTTCTTGGTGCCTTGAAACCAGAGTTCACAAGTGAGTGTGGTAAGTTCTCTTTCTGCCTCCTTTCCCTCTCCCCCACTCCTTACCCTCCACTGGGCGCTCTCCTTTAAAAGGGACAACTCTTGGCAGTGTTTAAAAAGGTTTTGATCTTGTGGTTGCGTGTTCTCTTCAGAAACAGAATTGTTCCTTTCTGGTATTATGTGTACTTTGCTGCTTGTGTTATTACTGAGCAGAGCTGAGCCTTTTCTCCAACTGTACGAGAATTCCTAGTGAACTAGTGAGTGAATTTTCCAATTTAGATTAGGCACTCAACTTACAGCATTTGCTTTCATATCCTTAAAACATACTGCGTTTCAAATCTTCATAGCTTTGCTCACATTTTAGGGTTCAGCTTTACTATACATTCTATCTGTGGCCCTTAGCAAGCTTCTAAATAAGCAGCTCTTTAAGCAGAGCTTGTACCCACTTCAGTCTCCCACGCTTGGGTGATGGAGAACCAAAGGTGGCTTGAGAAGTACGCCCTTCCTTCCTCCCACACCATCCCCGAGTTTGCTCTAGCACTGATATTCGCACACACGGTGAGCCACCCCCCCTGCCCTGGGTAGGTTGGAGGAAGTTGGGCTTTGGAGGGCCTGTGAAGGTAATTGACGCAATTTCCATTTGTATAATGAAGAATTTAGTTCCAACCAACCACCTTGTAAACTCTAACCCTTGAGTTCTGCCTTTTTGTAATAGAGGTTCTCCGTGTCATGCACCTTGACCTTACTGGCAGTTTATAACCTAGCGGGATTTAGTTCTCAAAAAACAGAAGTAAAAATAAAAGACCCTTTTAGTCATAGAGTCAAAAACGAAGGTCGACCTCAATATGTAAGAGAAAATGTTTTAAAGCGCGCAGGACCTGTAGTTTCCAGTTTTGTCATTGATCATCCACGTGTTTCTCAGAAAGCTAGAGGACACTCAAACTGTAAAACAATACCTATTGCTTAAACGGATGTTGTTTCAGCTTGTTGTTGGGACCCATTGTTACACGCATTCTGAGCGCCCCCGGAGCTTCTTTACTAAGGCACTGCGTCTGTGCTCTGCGCAGAAGGCTGCCGGGAGGCGGGGCGAGCTGGGGGCGGGGTCTTTGCTGTGCTGTCAGTGCGCATGGGCGGCCCTCGTGCTACGCTCCGACTGCCCCCTTCAATATCCGCTGTTTTCGGAAACACTGCGAAGGGCGTTAGCAGAGCGCTACCTGAGCTCCACTGGTCACCGACATGACTGATGAAAAAGATTACCCGCGGGAAGGCGAAGAGAAAGGAGAGGAACTGGTGGCACGTCCCCTCACCGGTACTGCGTGCTCTGTGAAACTGGCAGAGGGGGAGGAAGAACCCATGAAGGTAGAAGTGGAGGTGGGGGATGATGACGACTGCTCCGACGACCTGGACTATGGGGGGGGCCCCATAGACCTGAATCTGCTAGGGCTGGAGGCTGACGAGGAGAAGTGCCGGGATATCCGCAGGCAGTACCGCCAGCTCATCTATAACGTCCAGCAGAACCGGGAAGACATTGTGAACACGGCCAGTGACTCGTTAACCGAGGCTCTAGAGGAAGCCAATGTCCTGTTTGATGCAGTGAGCCGAACAAGAGAAGCCGCTCTTGATGCCCAGTTTCTTGTTTTGGCTTCTGATTTGGGTAAAGAAAAAGCAAAGCAGCTAAACTCTGATATGAGCTTGTTTAACCCAGTTGCATTTTGTGACTTTCTGTTTATATTTGTGGGTCTAAACTGGATGGAAGATGCTGAACGTGGTGAGTTGAGTGGTTGTGATGATAATACAGCTCTTTCCTTCTGGGGGGCAGTACAGAAGGAAGCAACATCCTGGATATTGCAAGCTGAACCCTTCCATTTTATTTTTGGTTCATTCAAATCAGAGTCTTCTGCGTCAAAGCGCCGACCTGAACAACATAAAAAAGCTCTTAAAATGAGAGAAAATTGGGATATGCCTACAAAGCTGAGGAAGCTGGACCTGGGTAATAATCAAGAAGGGACAGAAAAGGAAGTAGAAAGAATCTTGGGATTGTTGCAAACGTACTTTCAAAAGTATCCTGATACTCCTGTGTCCTATTTTGAGTTCGTGATTGATCCAAATTCTTTTTCTCGTACTGTGGAGAATATATTCTATGTTTCTTTCATTATAAGAGATGGTTTTGCAAGAATAAGTTTTGACCAAGACAGGCTGCCAATATTAGAACCAATTAATACTGACCAAGAAGATGAAGAAAATGATCCCAGTTTCCCTGGCAGGAAACAAGGAGTTATATCTTTGAGTTTACAGGACTGGAAAAATATTGTGGCAACTTTTGAAATTTCAGAGCCTATGATCTCAAACTCCTAAATATTTTTTTTGTTCTTATTATAGGGTATACTTTGTGGCTTTTCTAATGTATCTCAAAATAGAGTGTAAAATATAATCAGAAGCACTTGTATTATTGAAAAGTGAGAAAGTATTTTCAAGAGCATCAGAAATTGTTTTACTGTGCAATGTATTTTTCTTGGTAGTTTGTAAAGGTTGTTATGATCTTTTATTAAAAAACTTCACTGGCTTGTTAATGGAAATTTTTTTGAATGTGTAAAACTTTATTAATAAAAATCAGTTCCAAATTTCATAAGTTAAAAGGCATTTATAATATGCAAAACAAACAATAAGGTATAATGCTCTGATTCTGCATTCCTCTGTTACAGGGACCAAGGGAATCCCACATGGGACTCCTAATCCATGGAGAAAGAATGGGTGAAAAAATGGTTAAAGACTATCTGTAGACAGTGAATATGCAATGTTTTTTTTTTTGTGGGTTTTTTTTTTTGCAGGGACAGAGAGAGAATCAGAGAGAGGGATAGATAGGGACAGACAGACATCAATGGACAGAGATGAGAAGCATCAATCATCAGTTTTTCTTGCAACATCTTAGTTGTTCATTGATTGCTTTCTCATATGTGCCTTGACCGGGGGCCTTCAGCAGACCGAGTAACTCCTTGCTGGAGCCAGCGACCTTGGGTCCAAGCTGGTGAGCTTTTTGCTCAAACCAGATGATCCCGCGCTCAAGCTGGCGACCTTGGGGTCTCGAACCTGGGTCCTTCCGCTTCCCAGTCTGACGCTCTATCTACTGTGCCACTTGGTCAGGCGAATATGCAATGTTAACACTGTAAAAATGCCTTGCTTCATTGCTAGGAGGACTCAGTAAGATTAATAGGTGTCAGTATTCTAAATAATAATTCTGTGATTAGATTAAAAAGAAATGGAGTATCAGTAGTAGGTGGAGGCATCAACTAAGTGCTGAAAGGTGAGTAGGCACTGGTCATAGATGGAAACATCTACTAGGCAGGGGAGGCCAAACATACAAAATTATGAGAAGTTATGGCACCAGAGAACCATAAAATTTTTTTGAAAACTATTCCAGTTGAATGATAAATTGAGCAAAAATTGAATTACTTTGTCTATTAGTATCCTCAGAGGTAGAAGATGTTTTTGTTAGATTATTTTAAACAAATTCGTTCAACATCCAGTTCTAGTTTTTATCTGCTTGGTTAGTTTCTCTGGCCCTTGGTTTCTCTTTGTAATTTCTGCTAGTACACAGAGTGCCCTTCAGAAATCAGTGATGTTTCATTATGTAACAGCCTTGGATATTTGTTCCCTCTATTTTGTATTTCTTAATAGGGCTTTAAATGTCTGGAAACTGCCCCTGTTTAAATTGAAATAATTAAATAATTTATTGATAAGGCCATAAATGCCTCCTCCCCCATTTAAAAAAAATTTTTTTAATTTATGTATTTATTTTTAGAGAGGAGAGAGGGAGAGAGAGAGACAGGGAGAGAGAGGAGAGAGAGACAGAAGGGGGAGGAGCTGGAAGCATCAACTCCCATATATGCCTTGACCAGGTAAGCCCAGGGTCTCGAACCGACGACCTCAGCATCTCCAGGTTGACACCCCATCCACTGCGCCACCACAGGTTAGGCTCCTCCCCCATTTTTATTTCAGTTTTTTGTTTTTTGTTTTTTTCATTTTTCCGAAGCTGGAAACGGGGAGGCAGTCAGACAGACTCCCGCATGTGCCTGACTGGGATCCACCCGGCATGCCCACCAGGGGGCGATGCTTTGCCCTTCTGGAGCGTCGCTCTGTTGCAACCAGAGCCACTCTAGCGCCTGAGGCAGAGGCCACAGAGCCATCCCCAGCACCCGGGCCTTCTTTGCTCCAATGGAGCCTCGCTGCGGGAGGGGAAGAGAGAGAGAGAGAGAGAGGAGGGAGAGGGGGAGGGGTGGAGAAGCAGATGGGCGCTTCTCCTGTGTGCCCTGGCAGGGAATCGAACCCGGGACTCCTGCACGCCGGGTCGACGCTCTACCACTGAGCCAACCGGCCAGGGCCAATTTCAGTTTTAAAAAGATAAATTACAGCCATATTTGGAGGTTATTGCTGAAATTTTTTTTTTTGGGAAACAGTTTCTGAAGATGTAGTGAGCATGCATGTAAGTTTCTTTTCTTGACCCTATAGGAATTTAATCATTTGTACTGGTGTAATTATTTTTTTAAGTGAGACGCAGGAGGCAGAGAGACAGATTCCTGCATGTGCCCCTACCAACCGGGCTTCACCAGGCAAGCTCCCTACCTGAGGATGCTCTGCCCCTCTGGGGCCGCTACTTGGTTGCTTGGCAACTGAGCAATTTTAGTGCCTGAGGTGAGGCCATGGAGCCATCCTCGTGCCCAGGGTCAACTTGCTCAGACCATTCGAGTCATGGCTTCAGGAGTGGAAGAAAGAGAGAGAAGAAAGGGGGAGGGGGAGGGGTAGAGAAGCTGATGATCACTTCTCCTGTGTGCCCTAATCTGGAATTGAACCCAGGACTTCTACGTTCAGGGCCAATGCTCTACCACTGAGCCGACCAGCCTGGGCTGGTACTGGTGGGTTTTTGCCATTAAACATTATTTGGCAAGTGGATACATAATTTGCATGGCAGCAGTAAAATTTCCCACTCAGTCTAGTGTGGTATGGGTATGGAAAAATCCAAAGACTGGCTAAATGATGTCAAGATTGAGAGGAGAGAACTTACATGTGTGGGGGAAGGTCTTTTACTAATAGTGAAGATTTTTTTTTTAGCAGAAATAGAAATTACTTGTGAAACTTGGACAATTATTTTCTTTCTTTTTTTTTTTTGTTGTTGTTGTATTTTTCTTAAGTTGGAAATGGGGAGGCAGTCAGACAGACTCCCGCATGCGCCCGACCGGGATCCACCCGGCATGCCCACCAGGGGGCGATGCTCTGTTGCAACCAGAGCCATTCTAGCGCCTGAGGCAGTGGCCACAGAGCCATCCTCAGCGCCCAGGCAAACTTTGCTCCAGTGGAGCCTTGGCTTTGGGAGAGGAAGAGAGAGACAGAGAGGAAGGAGAGGGGGAGGGGTGGAGAAGTAGATGGGTGCTTCTCCTGTGTGCCCTGGCCGGGAATCGAACCTGGGACTCCTGCACGCCAGGCTGATGCTCTACCACTGAGCCAGCCGGCCAGGGCGACAATTATTTTCTTAGCATGATATGTCTCAAGTTCACAGAAAGGATAAAATTAGAAAATGTGTGTGACAAGTTCTTTGAAATATGAATAACGACACTGTACAGTGAGAAAAGCAAGACATTTGTAATCATACAGACCTATTTCCATTCTTGACTCAGGGGCGAGATTCATATTCTCATAGGGCTTCTATGTTGTCATTTCTGAAATGCAAAAGACTTCTGCTTTAAAGACTATTGTGAGGATTAAATGGGATTATATATTTATGTAAAACACCTAGCATAGGAGCTGGCTCATTCGTAAACACACATGTTACGGCCTCACTCTAGATCAAGGTTAGAAAATCTGTGCTGCCACCTCCTTTCATGGTGACATCTCTGTCATAGTTCATTCACTTTCCTTTTAGACATGACTTCCTTTGTTCTAGAACAGTGGTCCCTAACCCCCCCGGGCTGCGGACCGGTACAGGTCCATGGGCCATTTGGTACCAGTCCGCAGAGAAAGATTAAATAACTTACATTATTTCCATTTTATTTATATTTAAGTCTGAACGATGTTTTTTTTTTTAATTTTTTTACATAGGCAGAGATAGACAGGGACAGACAGACAGAAACGGAGAGAGAGATGAGAAGAATCAATCATCAGTTTTTCGTTGCGCGCTGCGACTTCTTAGTTGTTCATTGATTGCCCTCTCACATGTGCCTTGACCTCGGGCCTTCAGCAGACCGAGCAACCCCCTGCTGGAGCCAGCGACCTTGGATCCAAGCTGGTGAGCTCTTTGCTCAAGCCAGATGAGCCCGCGCTCAAGCTGGCGACCTCGGGGTCTCGAACCTGGGTCCTTCTGCATCCCAGTCCGACGCTCTATCCACTGCGCCACCACCTGGTCAGGCGATGTTTTATTTTTTAAAAATGACCAGATTCCCTCTGTTACATCCGTCTAAGACTCACTCTTGACGCTTGTCTCAGTCACGGGATACATTTATCTGTCCCACCCTAAAGGCTGGTCCATGAAAATATTTTTTTTTTCTTTTTTTTTACAGAAATTTTTTTTTTTTTTACTTTTTACTTTTTTATTTATTTATTTATTTTTAGAGAGGAGAGAGAGAGAGAGAGAGAGAGAGAGAGAGAGAGAGGAGAGAGAGATAGAGAGAGAGAAGGGGGGAGGAGCTGGAAGCATCAACTCCCATATGTGCCTTGACCAGGCAAGCCCAGGGTTTTGAACCGGCGACCTCAGCATTTCCAGGTCGACGCTTTATCCACTGCGCCACCACAGGTCTCATGAAAATATTTTCTGACATTAAACTGGTCCATGGCCCAAAAAAGGTTGAGGACCACTGTTCTAGAGAATCCATTACCAAGTGATTGGAATTGACGCCTTATTAATTTACTCAACAATTGTTTGAGTGTGCTCTAGGCACTTGATGAAGGAGGGGGGTGGAATATGACCCAACTCTCCTGGAATTTATATTTAATGGTTGTATTAGTTCCCAATTACTGCTGTAACGGATTACTTTTTAGTGGTTTAAAGCCATTTTATTATCTATTATAGTTCTGAAATTTGGAAGTCCAAAATTGGTTTCTCCGGGCTAAAGTCAGGTGTCTGCAGGGCTGGTTCCTGCTGAGGCTCTGAGAGGAGAGTTGTTTCTTGCCTTTTCCAGAGTTTTTGGAGCCCTCCTGTATTCCTTGACTCAATCTCTTCCTTGGTTTTCAAAGCTGACCATGCAGCCTCTTCTGTCTTCACTTTTACCTCCTGTAATGAAGTCTCCCTCTCATATAAGGGTGCGTGGGATTAAGGTGGGCCCACTGGGATAATCCTTGAAAATGTCCCCATCACCATATCCTTAAATCACATCTCCAGTATATTCACAGGTTCTAAGGATTCAGACTTTGATGTTGGGAACCATTGTTCAGTTTATCAGGGAGGGGAGACCACAGTGTGTTGTTAATGATGATTGCTCTTAAGGAAAACTGCTTGGACAGTGGTTGAGATGCTACCTCAGGGTGGTAAGGGAAGACCCCAGGAGGAGGCATTAGAAATGGAATCTGTTACAGCTTGGCAGAGTCCTTGATACAGAGTTAAATATTACCTCTAGCTATTTTCAGTGCTAAATAGTTGAAGGTCTCAATATTAATTGGCTATGGAGAATTCACTTCCCTAACCTCCCTTGGGGGAATACGGTGTAGCAAGCATCTCCACTTTCCAGAGCAGGAAAACGATTCTTTGCGACTCACCTCAGTGTTGGTGTTTGTGACTTTGCACCTAGCATTACCCATCAACATTGAGTCAAATTTCCTTAGGCTAGGAGTTGGTAAATTTTTTTCTGCTAAAAGCCAGATATTTAGCATTTTTAAGCTTTGTGGCCTTTGTTGAAACTAATCAACTGCGCTGCTGTTGTAAAATCAGCAGCTGTAGACAGTATTGAAACAAATGGGCATAACTGTTTTCCAATAAAACTTGATGGAAACTGATATTTAAATTTCATCTGATTTTTATGTATCATGAAATACTATTCTTAATTTTTCCACCTTATCATTTAAAAATGTTAATAACTGTTTTTAGCCCAGGGGCTGTAAAAAAATAGAGAGAGGGCTGCTAAATTTGCCCCACAGGTTGTAGTGGGCCAACTTCTGTCATAGGCCTAGGGCCCAGTCAGTCTCTTGTAGAAAGTGTGTAGCATTTAAACCACCATGTAGTGTTCTCTTTCCTGGCCCATAATCCTCCAGACCACTAGGAGGTTTGAGGTCTAACCCAGAGGACGCTGCAGCATGTCAGCAACATAGCAGTCAGAGGAAACAAGCAGCTGGCGCCTGACGTAGGTTATAGAATCCCTGCAAACGACACAGGCAGGAAAAATTTGAGGAGCTGGCCCAAGATCACACATAAGTGGCAAGTCAGGTTCAGATTTGGACTAAACCCAAGCTCCTAACTTTGCTGTACCCCTTGTACTTCGTGTTTTCCCACAGTTTTATTTTTGTGAATGAGAAAAATGAAGCCCAGCCTCGGTATACTTAGGGAGAGTAGCAACTAGCACTCTAGTGTTTTGTTCTAACAGTATTTTTGAACATCACATACATGCAAAGTTGGCACTGGTGATACAGAGACAAAAAACAAGATGTCCGTCTTTGCAGAGTTGATGGGACTGTGTGATGGTCTCAGTTGGATCTCAGATGAGGCCCCAGTTTGGGCTCTTGTCAGGTAAAGGCTTCCAGCTAAGTCTTGAAGGGGCTGGGGTGGGACAGCCTGTGCTGAGAGCCACGATAATATTTGTGAATGGAGCTACAGGAAGGAAAAAGAGCATGTTTGGGAATTTTAAGGAGAACAGTGGAGGAAATGGAGCTTAGGTCAGGATCTTAGAATGTTGGTAAAAGAATCCTTTAAATCCTAAAGGAATGTTTTAGAAAGGGTAGTGTGTTTGTGTACATTGAATAAAAATAACATACTTCAGTCTGTCTGTGTACTGGATCAGGATTTGATCAGAAGAGGGCATTTCAGGTGGGGGACAGCACTTTGTCCCAAGCAGGGTCCCTTCTTTCTGTAGGGGAGAGTTAGTCATTTACTAGGATTTTTCCTCCCAGCCACTGTGCTAACTTGTATTGTCTTGTATAAAGTCTGCAGTTTGGTGAGTTATAGGAGTATGGTAGCTTCCCTTTACAAATGAAAAGAGACTCCTTAGTACTAGGCAATTAGCCCAAATTACCTAGCCTAGAGAGCGGTACAGCAAGGGTTTTTTTTTAAACTCAGGACTCGTATATAATGGTAAGAAAACCCAGTATAAACCTGTGTCTAATGATATAAATCACATTTCGGAGGGGAAGGAATAAAGATTACTTATTCTAATTTTAAAGAAATTCAGTACACTTGAATTGCTTTCGGTATTGTTTTTGCATCCTTGAACTCTTGCCCTTTTATTTATTTATTTATTTATTTATTTATTTATTTTCTTTTCATTTTTCTGAAGCTGGAAACAGGGAGAGACAGTCAGACAGACTCCCGCATGCGCCCGACTGGGATCCACCCGGCACGCCCACCAGGGGCGACGCTCTGCCCACCAGGGGGCGATGCTCTGCCCATCCTGGGCGTCGCCATGTTGCGACCAGAGCCACTCTAGCGCCTGAGGCAGAGGCCACAGAGCCATCCCCAGCGCCCGGGCCATCTTTGCTCCAATGGAGCCTCGGCTGCGGGAGGGGAGGAGAGAGACAGAGAGGAAAGCGCGGCGGAGGGGTGGAGAAGCAAATGGGCGCTTCTCCTGTGTGCCCTGGCCGGGAATCGAACCCGGGTCCTCTGCACGCTAGGCCGAACTCTTGCCCTTTTAAAGGGGTGTCTGGAGTATTTTACTGGGGTGGGAGCGGGACATTTCTGAGGAGCATAAGGAAGAGGGGGAAGAATAGCCAATCT
This sequence comes from Saccopteryx bilineata, assembly GCF_036850765.1. NCBI lineage: Eukaryota > Metazoa > Chordata > Mammalia > Chiroptera > Emballonuridae > Saccopteryx > Saccopteryx bilineata. The sequence continues at coordinate 105,687,057 of NC_089490.1, forward strand.
GTAAGCCCAGCAGACACCTGCAGTGAGGTGTTGTGCATTTATACTCCTGTCCTATAGCAGTGGTTCTCAGTGTAGTCTGGATTCCTTGGGCCCCTGAGGACCCTTATCAAAATCCTTGAGGTCAGAAATATCTTCATAACACCAAACTGCTGTTTGCCCTTTTCATTCTGATTCTCTTGCAAGGCTACCATGGAGTTTCCAGAGGCCATGTACATGTGAGGTGATGTTACAACAGAGGGAACACAGAAAAGATAAGAGCTGCCTTTTTTTTTTTTCCAAAGTGAGAAGCAAGGGTGGGGAGACAGACTTCCTCCTGCACCCCAACTGGGACCTACCCGGCATGCCCATCGGGGGCTACTATGCTCAGCCCCACCTGAGCCATCTAGCACCTGAGGTGGAGGCCATTGAGCCATCCTTAGCACCCGGGCTGACTTTGCTCCAGTGGAGCCTTGGCTGCGGGAGGGGAAGAGAAAGATAAAGAGAAAGGAGAGGAGGAGGGGTGGAGAAGCAGATGGGCGCTTCTCCTGTGTGCCCTGGCCGGGAATCGAACCTGGACTCCACGCGCCCGGCCGATGCTCTACCTCTGAGCCAACCGGCCAGGGCAGGAGCTGCCTTTTATTAAGACAGACATTAAAGAGAATTACAAAGATGTAAGACAATGCCACTCTTTTTGCTAATTAAAATAGTTAAAATAAGTTATATTTAACAACATTTGAGATATTTAATATTTTGTTAAAATACATTAAAAAATTCCTATTTACACTTTTAATATGCTAAATACTATATATAAACCCCATTAACCAGAGCTCTTTGGGATCCTACATAATTTAAGGTTGTAAAGGGATCCCCAAACTAAAAAGGTTGAGAACTCCTATATCAGCAGCCAGTTTCTAGCAGTTGTTATTGGAGGGAGAAGGGGGAGTATTTTTCTCTTGTCCCCTTTCCTCATCTGTGTGCTCCTTCCTTACACTGCCCGGGGGAGCTGTCCTCTCTGCCTTATTTATATTTCAGGTAGGAAACCACTTAACCTGGAACTGAATGACAGCAATTTCGCTTTTAAGTTAGGTTAAAATTTAAGGACATCATGGTTTGGGGTCAGTTGAATGCCTCAGTTGCCTGTCATACAGATTTCACACAATTAAAAACATTCAGGCTCACTCAGAGCCTTCTTTGTAGTCTGTATACTAATTGAGATCATTTGACTTTATGGACCATAAGAACCCGGGTCTGATATAGAATTTCAGTCCAGAACAGATTATAAACATTGTTGGAGGGAGTATGTAGCTTTTCAACATGACAATTGCAATTTTTCTTTTGTTGCTAGTAGATACATTGTGGGGGAGGTGGTTTTCTTTCAGACAGCCAGAGATTGTGTTCCACATTATCTGTGTTAAGTACATGCAGATAAAATGAGGCTGAGATTAAAAATGGTTATTTTCCAGAAGAACATCTAAATGCATTTATTAATTCTTACAGACCAGCAAGTCAGTTTTATGTTCTTTGAGACCAACCAGAGAGTAACGCTTGTTATTTGAAGAGTACAATGATCTTTCTATCTGAATGGCTGTCATTACCAAATTGTTTTTCCCCCCACAGTGCCTTGTGTTGAAGGAGGACCCTCTGCCATAATGCCAGTTGAGGAATACTGGCTGTGTTTACCAGCCTTTCATGTTAGACCTTTTGTACAGACGGCTGGGGTGCTGCAGTCTTGTCCCCACTGTTGCTGGTGTCCAGGTGTTCTGCCTGCCGTCCCTGGGCCATCATGTGTACCTGCCATGCTGTCAAGGGGCGGCCACAGTGCTGCTCCTCCTCCTCCTCCACTTGCCCCCACCGTGCCCCCTTCCACACCCCAGGCGTTCTGCCCTTCACCCCCTACAGCTGATGGTAGGCAGGAGAAAAATGTACAGTCTAGGCTGGTAAGTGTGGGAGCATTTATGTATTAAGGTTTAAATTTGATTTTTAAGGAACTTTTTTTTATACTTATTAATTTTTTCCATTATTATCTCATGTTAGCATAGTTTTTTTTTTTTTTTTTAATTTTTTTTTCTTTTTTTTTTTTTTTTTTTACAGAGACAGAGAGTCAGAGTGAGGGATAGACAGGGACAGACAGACAGGAATGGAGAGATGAGAAGCATCAATCATTAGTTTTTCGTTGCACATTGTGACACCTTAGTTGTTCATTGATTGCTTTCTCATATGTGCCTTGACCATGGGCCTTCAGCGGACCGAGTAATGCCTTGCTTGAGCCAGCGACCTTGGGTCCAAGCTGGTGAATTTTTGCTCAAACCAGATGAACCCATATTCAAGCTGGCGACCTTGGGATCTCGAACCTGGGTCTTCCGCATCCCAATCTGATGCTCTATCCACTGCGCCACCGCCTGGTCAGGCGATTTTTGTTTTTTAATAAAGAGTGATATTAAATATATCACCAAAACAGTATTCAAAGAGAATATGACATGGTAAGTAATATGTATAAAAACTAGGGGAATGAAATGATTTTTTAAGAATTAAAAATCTAACAGTTATAGTATAAAACCTGTTACATGCCAAGTACATGGAAATTAAATATTAAATATATTATAGGAGGCTTCAGGTATAGGTAGATTGAAGAAATGAGTTTCATAGAGTTACGTGTATTTATTTATTTACCCCCACTTCTTATTTGTTTATTTAAAATGCCCTTCAAAAGCAGGGACTTTTACATTTAACTTTTTATGCAGGTGTATATCAATTAATGATTTAGTTTAAAATTTCTAGATTTTATGCCTTACCTAAAAAATGTAGACAAATCAGTTTTGTTTGTTTTTTAATTGAGAGCAGGGGAGGCAGAGAGACAGGCATCTGCATGCGCCCCAGCTGGGATCCACCTGACAAGCCCCCTATGGGGCGATGCTCTGCCCATCTGGGACATTGCTCTCTTACTCTGCAACCAAGCTATTTTTAGCACTGAGGCAGAGGCCACAGAGCCATCCTCAGTGTCCAGGGTTAACTCTCAAGCCAATTGAGCCATGGCTGCAGGAGGAGGGGAGAGAGAGAAAGAGATGAGTAAGCAGGGAAGCAAATGGTTGCTTCTCCTGTGTGCCCTGACGGTAATCGAAGCTGGGGCTTCCACATGCTGGGCCAGCACTCTACAACTGAGCCAACCAGTCAGGGCCTCCATTAGTATTTACCAAGCCCCGTCTTCATCTGAGACCTTAGCCCACTCATTCTTCTACCTTTGACTAGAAAGTAAAGGTGATTGACAAATTGTATTGATGATTCTATTGGAAACATGAAGGAAAAGTTTAAAAACCAATTTAAAATATAAAATATTTAAAATCTTTAAAATTCTAGGATAAAAGGGCTGATCGAACTTAATTTAGGCCTAAATTGAATTTGTTGGGCCACTGGGACCGTAATTATGTGACAATTCCAAGTAGCCATCTATAATGTGAGGAGGTTGAGCATTTCCAATGTAATAGAAATCAAACAACATTTTTTCCTTTGGAAATTCCTTTTGTTTTTCTTTATAAGCAAAGGTTTTCTCACAAAACTTTTCAGATATTGCTGCTTTTAAGTTAAATTATTTTCCCTTTTCTTGTTTTTCTTCTTTAGGCTTATCAGGAGGGCAGACTTCAGAAGCTGCTGAAAATGAATGGCTCTGAGGACCATCCAGAGTCCTACGACTATGACCTCATCATCATCGGAGGGGGTTCCGGAGGCCTGGCGGCTGCTAAGGCAAGGCTCCTCGCGTGCTGGCTGCTCACGGCCGTTCTCCAGATTCTCTGTGGGATTTGTTTGAGACATTCTTGTGACACTTTGCACATTAACTTGGGTAGGACATGTTAAGGGAACCACTTTATAAATCATTTTTCCATGTTGAGGTGTATGTTCTGTACACGAAAGTACTTTGGGATGCATTTTTTTTTATTTTTTTTTATTTTTTTTTTATTTTTTTATTTTTTTTACAGAGGCAGAGATAGACAGGGATAGACAGACAGGAACGGAGAGAGATGAGAAGCATCAATCATCAGTTTCTCGTTGCACATTGCGACTTCTTAGTTGTTCATTGATTGCTTTCTCACATGTGCCTTGACCGCGGGCCTTCAGCAGACCGAGTAACCCCTTGCTGGAGCCTAGGGTCCAAGCTGGTGAGCTCTTTTGCTCAAGCCAGATGAGCCCGCGCTCAAGCTGGCGACCTCGGGGTCTCGAACCTGGGTCCTTCCGCATCCCAGTCCGACGCTCTATCCACTGCGCCACCACCTGGTCAGGCTTGGGATGCATTTTTATTCATTTTAAGTTTGGTTGATTTTTCAAAGGTAAGAGCATTGTATGGAAATGGTTTGAAATTAAATAAATTTATTGCTTTTTTTTTTAGTCAGAGGTGGAGGGACAGACAGGGAAAGAGAGATGAGAAGCATCAACAACTCAGTTGCAATGCCTTAGTTGTTCATTGATTGCTTTGCTTTCTCACACGCCTTGACTATAGACAAACTAGTGACCCCTTGCTCAAGCCAGTGACCATGGGGTCATGTCTGATCCCACGCTCAAGCCAGTGACCCTGCATTCAAGCCAGATGAGCCTGTGCTCAAGCTGGCAACCTCGGGGCTTTGAACCTGGGTCCTCAGTGTCCCAGCCGATGCTCTATCCACTGCGCCACGGCCCGGTCAGGCAAATGTATTTCTTTATTCTTAATAAATATTAATTTTTTTTTCCACTTTGATTTTTCTTTTCAAAACTCCTCCTTCCCAATAGAAAGGTGGAGAGCAGTTGAATTTCTTCTTAAACTCCCTAAAAATGATTTGTCTCGTGTATATTACATGAGCTAAGAGAATAACGACTGTGACCTGGGGGTGATAGGGTAGAGGATGGACAAATAAGGGAGGTAGGAGTGAGGCTCCTAGCCATGAACTGAGATACATTTTTTATATGTGAGTGGGACTTGGAACTGTCATTCTTTCTGAAGAGCTTCTTTTAAAAGATGAAGTGCTTAGACTCCTGTAAGGTGTAGATTGTGGTGAATCAGTAAAGGTAGATTCAAATGAAGCTGCCCAACTTAGGAGCAGTCCAGTATCTGGTATCATGCAGTGCTTTGCTTTAAATCAGGAATAATCCTGGGTATATGTATTTTACTGTGGTATTGGTATGGTTTTGAAGGACACAAAGACTCAGTTCTTTCAAATAACTGGAAGTCTAGTTGCCAATGCACAAAGCTTATCTCTGAGAAAGATAACAGATACTCTTCAAAAAGGATTTTTTAAAAAATAATTTTATTTTTTTTTGGGGGGGTGACATCAATAAATCAGGATACATATATTCAAAGATAACAAGTCCAGGTTATCTTGTCGTTCAATTATGTTGCATACCCATCACCCAAAGTCAGATTGTCCTCTGTTACCTTCTATCTAGTTTTTTTTTTTTAATAAATAAATTTTTATTTTAATGGGGTGACATCAATAAATCAGGGTACATATATTCAAAGAAAAGATTTCCAGGTTGTCATTTAGTTCTGTTGCATACCCATCACCCAAAGAGAGATCACCCTCCATCACCCTCTATCCAGTTTTCTTTGTAAACCCCCCCCCCCCCCCGTAACCACCACACTCCTGTCCATGTCTCTTAGTCTCGCTTTTATGTCCCACCAATGTATGGAATCCTGCAGTTCTTGTTTTTTTCTGATTTACTTATTTCACTCCGCATAATGTTATCAAGATTCCACCATTCTGCTGTAAGTGATCCGATGTCATCATTTCTTCTAGCTGAATAGTATACCATGGTGTATATGTGCCCCATCTTCTTTATCCAGTCTTCTAGTTTTTTTTACAGTGATTAAAAGCCTTTAAGCAAACTCTTGGTCAATACAGCAAGAATCCATAAAAGAGTAGTGTCCTTAACATGTTCACCAAGTTCAAGTTGGCCCCATCACCATGCCAAATCCCTGAAAAATGCAACCCAACCACAGTTCAGTCTGTTAGGAGCTGTCACAAGGAGCAGGAGTCCAGGAAAAGTCCACATCCAGGAAAAGTCCGCATGGCACTGGAATTGTTGTCACCATTCTATACTTTGCAGCTCATGTCCAAGTCCCAATGACCGCTGGTAATGGTTCAGGTAAACTGGAAAAGCCATTTGCAGTATGCATGTATATGGAGCTTCTGTTCTCCTCTGCCTGGAGAGATGAGACCAGGTTGCCTTTCCCTGGAGCTCTGTGATTGTGGCATGGTAAAGAGAACCTTGGGATACACTAAGCTGGGTGGCAAAGGTAGATTCATAATAGAAGTTGGCAAAAGGGGGAAAGAGAGCTATAAATTAGGTGTAGGTCCCAGCCTGAAATATGAGTGGGGCATTGAGGTAGGAGGGATAAAGGAAACACTATATATTAAGCAAAGCAGCAAAAAATAGGACTATCAACACCCACAACAGAGATCCTTGAGGGAAGGATAAAAAACCTGACTATTCAGGCAAAACATAGTTAAGTGGCCCTTGAGCAAATAAGATCAGTTTACCTGCTTCTTGGAAGAAATACCCTAGGCTCGTCCACAGTGTCGTAGATGGGGCCAACGGCCCTGGGCACCTTCAGCCTTCAGTGGCAAACCCCAACATTCTGGGCAAAGTTAGGTCATAGGTGGCTGGAGCAGGGCTGGAAGAGACTGAACCCTCCCTTAGAGGAGCGAGGGGGAAGCCTACCTTCCAATGTCCCTGTTTCCTCACAGCAGAGGCATGTAAACCTGGCAGGCTTTAGCTCAATGACCTTCCTTTCCACTATTGAAGCCGGACCCAGATGGCATCCTATGAGACCCCTTTGGGGCGTTGGAGCCTTTAAGGGTGTAGCCTAAAAGCTGGTAGTTCCCCTGATCTCTATTGGGCTTTTTCTGCCTCTAGATATTTTAAAAGCCATGCTCAGAAGATCTCGCTGAGGGGTTGAGGATCCCTATCCGCCTATATAAATCTTTTCCATATATCTAGAGCTATTTGGAAAAAGACAAAACAGTGTTATTAGCTGGATCTAACAAAAAGGATTTTTGACTGTCATCGCTCCCTTAAAATAGATTGGAAATCTACAAATATCATCAACTTTTTTATTGGCTTCTCACATGAAAATTTTGTAAATCTAGCAATTTCAAAAGAAAAATTCCAATATTCTGTCTAGAGACAAAGGTTAAAAGTACTTTTAAAAAGATGACAGGCCCTGGCTGTTTGGCTCAGTGGTAGAGTGTCAGCCTAGCGTGTGGCTGTCCTGGGTTCAGTTCCTGGTCAGGGCACACAGGAGAAGTGCCCATCTGCTTCTCTACCCCTCCACCTCTCACTTCTCTCTCTCTTTTCCCCTCCTGCTGCCATGGCTCGGAGTGAGTTGGCAGTGAGTTGGCCTGGGTGCTGAGGATGGCTCCATGGCCTCTGCCTCAGGCACTAAGAGCTTGGTTGCTGAACAATGGTGCAATGCCCCAGATGGGCAGAGCATCACTCCCTAGTGGGCTTGCTAGGTGTATCCTGGTTGGGGTGCATGCTGGAGTCTGTTTCTGCCTCCCCTCCTCTCACAGAATTAAAAAAAAAAATGACAGGATACAGGCTGAATCAAGGATTATAGATTATCAGTAAATCTGTTTTACTGGCTAGTTACCATTTGTTTAGAAATGGTCATATGTTCTTCAGATTATTTTTTAATTTGTTACTCTTTGAGTGGAATTATGTAAGAGTTTTCTAGGGTTTCCCACTGATGGACAGTTTTGTAACTGTAATCTGCATATTTTTAAAGCTACCCTCAGATTATCTAACGATTGCTTAATTTTTTTCTTGAAATTGTACTAATGATCTTGGTATATGAGATTCTTGGGCATTAATAAATCTGGTTATGTTTTAGGCATTATAGCCTCATAAAAATAGCATGGGTTTTTAAGACCCCATTTCTCATCTGTCACGTTAACCTTTCCAACTCATTCTAATAATTTTATTTTCTAGGAGGCAGCCAAATATAACAAGAAAGTGATGGTCTTGGATTTTGTTACTCCAACCCCCCTTGGAACTAGATGGGGTAAGCTTTTAAACTATTTTAGAAGTGAATTTGTAGGACCAGATTTTTCCTTGGTGTTGGTTTAAATGGCCCCTATAACCCAATTATAAATTTAAAAAATAAGAAAAAACACCTCAGAACGTTTATCTCTTTTACTTATGCTAAGTTGAAATGAACTCCAGTTAAATGTTGAAAATTTAGATTCTTTGGCAGAATCAAATAATGCAAAACCTTATCCACAGCTGTTATAATTTAAAATTAAATATTTGAGTAACCTAGTATATACTTAGAAACTAATAAACTGAAAATTTATTACTTTATATCTGTAGATTTCTGTTTTAATCTACATCCTGCATTCAACAGAACTGGCATCACATACCTTAATAGATAACCCCTTGCTGCTTTTGAGTCTTGATGAATTATATGTTTACTTTTTTTTTCTTTTTTGATGACAGAGAGAGAGGGACAGATAGGGACAGACCGACAGGAAAGGAGAGAGATGAGAAGCATCAGTTCTTCGCTGCAGCACCTTAGTTGTTCATTGATTGCTTTTTCGTATGTGCCTTGACCGGGGGCTACAGCAGAGCAAATGACCCCTTGTTCAAGCCAGCGATCTTGGGCTTCAAGCCAACGACCATGGGGTCATGTCTATGATCCCACGCTCAAGTTAGTGACCTTGGGGTTTTGAACCTAGGTCCTCTGTGTCTCAGTTCAACGCTCTATCCTCTGCACCACTGCCGGGTCAGGCTGTATGTTTATTTTGTAACAAATATTTATTGAACACTTAATTTTGAACCAGGCCCATGGGAATATAGTTGTGAACAGGAGACATGAAGTTCCTGCCCTTGTGAAGTTTGCATTCTAGTAGGGAGACAAAAGATAAGCAAGGACTTGAAAAATTGTGGTAAGTGGTACTGAAAAAAATTCTGTGGTAGAATAGAGAAGAACTGGGTCAAGAAATGAGTTCAGCTTTAAGAAGATTATCAAGGAAGGTCTGTGAAGAGGTGGCATTTAGATGAGGCCAAAAGAATGAGAATGGACTGACTGTGGCAAAAGCTGAGGAAGAACCTTACAGGCAACTTTTCTCCGTCTCTCACAGGATAGCACATACTAAGGCCTTGGGGTAGGGAAGAGTCCTTCATGGTTCTGGAGTGGGGGGTAGAAGCTGGGGGTAAGATTGGAGAGGAAGGCAGGTGTCAGACTGACTGTACAGGTCCTCAGAGGCCAAGCTGAATTTGTACCTAATCAAGCACAGCAGGAAGGCTCTGAGGAGAGGGAATAATGTGATAGTACATTTTATGAGGATGACTTGGCTACTCGAATTAGAAGAAGCAAGAAGCAGGAAATCTGGATAAGACAATGTCATACTTTCTAATTCATTGATTCAGAACTGTGTTAGATGAGACAGCAGTTTTGTGTCAGGGGCTTACAGTACAGGTCACAGCTGTTGGGACTGTGACACTCACACTCCATAGTGCTGCTCTGGTAGCATTCTCCTCGGGGGATTGTTCCCTGAGCTGTGGAGTCAGCTGGCATCTGGCACTCTTGCTCATGCCATTCTGTTCGCCTCTACCTGCCACATTTTATTCTAGTGGAGACAGCTGTCACTGTGTTAAGTTCAGGCGTGCTAAACTTTTTTTTAAGTGAATCCTTTTGTGAGAATCAGTGAAGGCCAAAGATCACACAACCTTCTTTTAAAAATGCTCTTATATTGAGGCCTGCGCAGGCCCCAACCTGTCTGTGGTTCGGAGTTGCTATCTGCCTCATACAGCAGAGTAGAGGGTTTGTTTCTGGGAAGGCCGAGCTGTCTTCTATGCAAAGCCTCCTACAAGCTTGCTTTTGTTGTGTTTCAGGAATAGGGGGTGAGGAATGAGGCCTCACGAGTCTCGGCCTTCATTTGTGGTAGAGAGAAGATAGCGATTATAACCAGCAAGTTCAGAGTGGGGTGTAGTTACCCCTAGAACATGTCACTTAACCAAGCCTGGGCTTCATGACACGGAGGTGGATTCCTTAATAATAAAATAGTAATAAAAATCGGTTCATAAAATGCTCGCATCCACCAAATTTTACCTGTGTAGTCCCAGACCCCCTGCAGTCCGGTGTGTTTAACTTCACAAGCCCTTATTAGGTAGTTTGGCTCCTAGATTCCCGGACAACAAGTAGAGGATGGTACACTAAGTACAATTCAATTTCTGGCATCTTTACCAGTAATGAATTAATTTTGAATCTTGGAGGGGTGCAGAAATTGTGGAAATCTCATTTTTGTATTGAATTTGAATGCCTCTTTGTTTGATATATAAGGCTGTCTGAACTTAGAAATGTCACAAGACTTAAGAATAAACAGTATTGGCCCTGGCCGGTTGGCTCAGCGGTAGAGCGTTGCCTGGCGCGCGGGGGGACCCGGGTTCGATTCCCGGCCAGGGCACACAGGAGAGGCACCCATCTGCTTCTCCACCCCCCCCTCCTTCCTCTCTGTCTCTTTCTTCCCCTCCCGTAGCCAGGGCTCCATTGGAGCAAAGATGGCCCGGGCGCTGGGGATGGCTCCTTGGCCTCTGCCCCAGGCGCTAGAGTGGCTCTGGTCGCAGCAGAGCAATGCCCTGGAGGGGCAGAGCATCGCCCCCTGGTGGGCAGAGCATCACCCCTGGTGGGCGTGCCGGGTGGATCCCGGTCAGGCGTGTGCAGGAGTCTGTCTGACTGTCTCTCCCCGTTTCCACCTTCAGAAAAATACAAAAAAAAAAAAAAAAAAAGAATAAACAATATTGGCCACATTAAGCAAATCAATTTTGATGGTTTATAGAACAGTAATAATTGTGGACCTTTTTCTTTGAGGGATTGTGAAGCAGGCTGTAAACTGACTGCTCATTGTCGTTGCAGGTCTCGGAGGAACATGTGTGAATGTGGGCTGCATCCCGAAGAAACTGATGCACCAGGCAGCTCTGTTAGGGCAGGCCCTGCGAGACTCTCAGAACTACGGGTGGAACGTCGAGGAGACAGGTATGGGGAAAGCTATTGTCTGTCTGTGCTTTTGTGGGTTTCAGCTGTGACCTTGCAGTGCATCTTCCATTTTTATGAGGCTAGCCATAACCTGGAAGTTGTTTTTATTGTTTACATTTTTAATGGATAAAATCACTGCAGCTATCCTGTGTCAGGTGGCTGCATAGCTATTATGGTAAGAACAGATGTGCACTTGGAGTATCTTCCTTTAATAGAAAACCAGAATTCCTTCAAATAGCTTCTCATAGAGAGTTTCATAGAGGAATACAAATTACATCGAGTTTCCCTTGACGCTGTTGCATCTCAATTCAAAGAAGTCTGTCATGAGCTGATATTTTGGGGGTGGAGGGATGGCTTATTTGTTGAGAAGAGGCTGATTAGTCTTTGTTGGATTAAAAATATTTAGAGTACCCCAGAAAAGCTGAAGAGGACTTTGTTGATTTTAGAAAGTAGGTTGAATTATCTGGTAGGAGAAGAACATGAGGCACCTGGCACAGCTTTGTGGAAAACTAATGACCTGACGGGTCCTTGAAGAGTGGAACTCCAGCCCTTAGCTGATTTTAGTTCTGAAATCTGTGGGTTGTGAGACATTTGAGGGAAAGTCTTCCAGCTGGTAGCTAGGGTAAATTGTTCTGTGGCTTTTTTTTTAGTTTTAATGAATAGTTTATTATTTTTTTAAGAAAAGCATAAATACATGCTTTGAAAAATTTTGCTTCCACTCAAACTAGTCATGCTGCTTTTATTGATGCTTTCTTTCTCATTTAAAACCAACAATACTTTTTTTCCCCGAAATCTGAAATCTTAGAGAATCAGTTACTTTAGAAATTTCCCTGGGGTTATAGCTCTTTTGTCAGACCTGTAGAAGGCTGCATTCTGGGTCTTTAGAATCTTAAAAAGATAAGAGATTAGTATAGGCCTCTGCTGAATGTGAATTTTATTAATTGGGCTAACACTATAATTCTAATAGATTTAGTAATCAGTGGGTGGTGAAATATTAACTTGGTAAATCTGATGTCTTTCCGGCAAAAGAGTTTCTCAGTTGCTGTTGTGTAACAATAATAAGCACTGGCTATGTTTATTTGTGTTGAATTTATTTCTAAATTATATAATAAAGAACTAATAAATGCACTGCATCGGGGGTAATGAAGAACCACTCACTACAAGCATTGTCCACACCTGTACATTAAAGCCAGCAAAAGCTCCCTGAATTTCATGAGGTTTTAAGACTTAAAGTTGTCTTGTCTATCCTTACAAAAATTATTTACCCAGCCAGTTTAACAGTTTTACTGCTGTGTTTCTTCACCTGTCCAGATTTTTTTTTTTTTTTTTGGTATTTTTCTGAAGCTGGAAACGGGGAGAGACAGTCAGACTCCCGCATGCACCGACCGGGATCCACCCGGCACGCCCACCAGGGGGCGACGCTCTGCCCACCAGGGGGCAATGCTCTGCCCCTCCAGGGCGTCGCTCTGTTGCTACCAGAGCCACTCTAGCGCCTGGGGCAGAGGCCAAGGAGCCATCCCCAGCACCCGGACCATCTTTGCTCCAATGGAGCCTCACTGTGGGAGGGGAAGAGAGAGACAGAGAGGAAGGAGAGGGGGAGGGGTGGAGAAGCAGATGGGCGCTTCTCCTGTGTGCCTTGGCCGGGAATCGAACCCGGGACTTCTGCACGCCAGGCCGACGCTCTACCACTGAGCCAACTGGCCAGGGCCACCTGTCCAGATTTTAAGGTAGAGGTATATAGTTTCCTATTTTTATACCTTTTACCTCTTATATGTATCAGCTGTAGAAGCAATCCTCCAAGTCTCTGAGAGAGCCCAGAGCTGTGCCCTCTAGTTAAATCCCTCCACTCTTCCCAAATCAAGCCTGGCGGTGTGTTTATTCTTATCCTCCACTGTTCTCAGTAAGCCCTGGGCCTTCTGAAGCAAGCCCTGGCCAGGCAGTGAGAACCAGAGCCGTGCTCTGTAGCCATGGCCTTCCAGGCCTGCCAGGCTTCACCACGGAGGAGCAGTAATTACCTTTCTTCTTTGTGCTTAGAAGGTTGTGCTGAAGAATCAGTGGATTTAGGCAAATGTTTATGTCATCAGATTTTAGAGGAAGAAGGAAACTTGGAGAGGAATTTTTCAAGTGAGAAACCCCTAGAGGCTGCTTACCTATGTTCCCAACTGATAAACCGTGAAGGCTTATTTTGCATTTTTCGAATAGAAACACATCTAATCTGATGTCTTTGAACAAAGCACCGTACTCCAATTTTCCGGAAAGACCATCTTCTATGACACTGCAAATAGCTCCCGGCATGGCGAGCAAGAAAGGGACCTGGGCCAGGCAGCACAGCTGAGTCTGTCTAGTGATGGGTGCGTGACAGGTCTGGGACTCGGCCTGTGCTCTGCCCTTTCCCTAATGCTCCAAATGAAGAATGTTCAGAGAACTCTCAGGCCTTCAGAAAATACTACTTGAGCTTAGTCGTGTAAACTGGATGAATTGGTCCTTTCTGGAAGACTTATGGGCTTTATATTTTTCAGATATCTATTTGAATTCTCCTATGCTCAAGAATTAGATATACCTTTAAAATTTGGGAAGTTTTAGAATCCCAATGTCAATCAAAGAAGACAAGTTCAGTGGTTTTTAGTTGAGGGCTTGCAGTTTGGGAATATATCCTCCTACCACATACCTGACGTTTCACAGGCAGGGGTCTGTGCCGCCAGGTTAGTGTGTGGCCTTGGGCAGGCCGGCCGGCCTTCACTTCCCTGTGTGTGCAGTGGAAGTGATTCTTACCTCTTCAGGTGCTTTGAGGTTCACATGGAAGGTGCACTGAACACATCAAAGATACTAAGTAGTTCTGCTAGTCTGACTACCATCATCAAATCTAAGGGTATGGCCTGGCTCTCTGTCGTGGGCTGGGGGCAACAGGGTTGACTAAGATCCAGTTGCTGTGGTGGACACAAGAGCACACCCACGTGAAATACAAGTCCTGCCTGGCCAGCTATGGTCTACGTTCCAGAGCCTTAGCATTGGGTTACAACTGGTAGACCAGCCCTGTGGAGTCAGGAGGCCTAGGAGGCATGCTGGGCTGTACCTCAGGTGGGCAAATGTGGGAATGGAGAGTGTCCAGGTGATATTTGGGAATGCAGGAAGGTGATGGGTTGAGGCATTATCAGAAAACAGAGAACTGGGGTTCCAGGCATGTTACTACTCCTTGTGCAACTATGACCCAGTTTCCACCACTAGTACATAAAGTAGGAATTTGGATTTTGCAAGACTGGAAACTCAGTTGTCAGACTGGAAGGCAAGGTCAGGACTATATGAGCAGCCAAACTGCCTTGAAGCCACATCCTGAATTGGTGGCTGGAGGTTTTGAAATTCTTCTGCCTGAGCAGCCACAGTAGAGAGTGGGGACGGATGGCTGCCCCCTTATCAGAGGACGGAGGAGCTTTGGTAGAAATGGGGGTTTGAGGAATTTGGGGACCAGGGAACCTGACAGCCACAAAGGAAGGCTTTTACAGAATTGAGGTTGGATTAGGTCTAATCATTGAATTTGAATTTGTCATTGAAATAATTGAATTTATTGGTGTCTTCTTTTAGAATATGTTATCTCCTGTAGGATTAGCAGTGTAGTCTACTTAGTACTTCTACAACTATAAAATTTCAGAAGTGAATCCTCCCTTTGATCTAGTCATTGTTTCGTTACGGGGACATATTGGCACATTGTGCCAGACAGCTTCTAGTTGTAAGGAACTATAGTAAAGGATATGTAACATCACTGGCCCTTGGGCATCCTTAAGTCACTATAACTAACCCAAAACCACCACCAATAAAATGATGTCTGAGATTTGCTTAAACACTTGGTTGTGTTTTTTTTTGTTTTTTTTTTTAAAAGAGGTATGTGAAATGCTGGTCATTGTAGCTAGATGATTGGCACATGGAGGGGGTGGGGTGAGTTAACACCATCCTGTTCCATTCCTGGTGGAGAAACAATGAGTTCTGCCTTTTCTCTTTATAGTGGTGGTAGATGGATGCCAGGCCGTAGGCTGGTCTCTGCAACACCCTCACACACACCTGCCCCCAGCACTGGTCCTCTTGACATCCTAACCACAGTGGTTTCTGCAGTCATTTTCTTTTTTTTAATTAACCCTCTCTCAAATTTTGTCCCAGTTCTGACATTTTAAGATTCTGTGTATCAGGTATAAACTCTGTAGATGTCTCTAGGATGCTGCAAACCAATTTTTGTGCTATCATTCCCGCTCCAGAGGCTGGCCATTGGTTCTCATTGACTTGGTTTGGCCACTTCCTTGTGACTGAGCTAACCTAACCCTGAATCCAAGACTCCGACCCTCCATTTCCATGATGGGGGTTTTCCACTTATGTGGGTTCTCTTGTTTTTCTTCTAAACCACAGCTTTCCTAGAACCTGCCTTCTTCCTTCCACCAGAGTATATTTTATCTCTAGCCTGGTTTTCCCCAGTCATTGATTAATGAATGACAAAGTTTGAATTTTATCCATCGCAACATTGTATTAGTGCCTTGATTCAAAAAATTAGTGTTATTGGCCCTGGCCGGTTGGCTCAGTGGTAGAGCATCGACCTGGCGTGCGGAAGTCCCGGGTTCGATTCCCAGCCAGGGCACACAGGAGAGGCACCCATCTGCTTCTCCACCCCCCCTCCTTCCTCTCTGTCTCTTTCTTCCCCTCCCGCAGCCGAGGCTCCATTGGAGCAAAAAGATGGCCCGGGCGCTGGGGGTGGCTCTGGTCGCGACAGAGCAACGCCCCGGATGGGCAGAGCATCGCCCCCTGATGGGCGTGCCGGGTGGATCTCAGTCAGGCGCATGCGGGAGTCTGTTTGACTGCCTCCCCGTTTCCAGCTTCAGAAAAATACAAAAAAAAAAAATAAAATAAAAAAATTAGTGTTATGGTAGAATTTAAAAATCTTCCTCTCTTTGGAGAGGTGGGGACTTGGGGGACAGTGAGGCAGACTCAACATTCTTTGTTTAGATCAGGATTAGCAGACTGGGTTTGTCAGGGACCAGATAGTAAATATTTTAGGCTTCATGGGCCATGTGGTCTCTGTCACAACTACTCACCTCTGCCATTGTAGCATGAAAAGCAGCCCTAGATAATTTGTAAGTAAATGATCCTGGGTTTATTTCAATAAAACTTTATTATGGCTCATGGAGCCTTAGTTTGCAGCCCCTGGCCTAGGCACTATACCAGTGTAGTAACATCAAATCTGGCTACATCTGAGTCCCTTAGAGAGTATTACACATCCGGAGTCCTAAGCCTTACCACAACCCCTTGTTAACCCAAAAATTGGTATTTACAGTTGAAAGTAAAAGTCCTGTTCGTTTCCAGACAAAGAAGAAAAATGTTGAGAATGGTTATTTTAATCTTAAGAATTGCCAAGAAGCCTTGCATTATTTAGTATTAGGATAGTTTTCAAGAAAGGAAAGAATGGGGATGAAATGGTTGTTCATGGACTTGAGATCAAGGACTTGTCCTTTTCGACTCAAAGCTCTGCTCATGTGTCCTGCATTAGTAGTAGTTCCTGGGAGAAGCTCTTTGCTGGGCAGTGAAAGCTAACCGTTCTGTCTTACTTCCTTGCGCAGTTACACATGACTGGGGAAGAATGACGGAGTCTGTGCAGAATCACATTGGCTCTCTTAACTGGGGCTATCGAGTGGCTCTGCGGGAGAAGAAGGTCACCTATGAGAACGCATATGGCCAGTTCGTTGGTCCTCATAGGATTAAGGTAATTGTGTGACAACCTGAGTAGCTGGTTTCAGTTTATTTGTGTGAGGCTTTGGTTGGAGGTGGGGGGGAAAGAGAAGGTGATTATCCTAATAAAAGTAGTAGCCACTGTGACCAAGAGTGTCCAGTGCAGCGATTTTGCCATCACGTCTTCTTACGGGGCTTTCTTTTGTGGAGTGGTGGAGGGTAAGAGTACCAGAGTCAGGGCCAGACTCTCAGGGTTGGAGTCTTGGCTCAGCCACTCACTAGCGTTGTGACCTTGGGTAAGTACTCAGAGCCTTAGTGTCTCTTGTGTCTTACCAAACTTTTATGAGGATCATATTGGACAATGTGGTGAATGGCCTTCATTAATGGTAAAGTTTCCAGTTCTACAGGATAACAATTATTAAAAGCTGACATTGGTTCCCTTGCAGACAACAAATAACAAAGGCAAGGAAAAAATTTATTCTGCAGAGAGATTTCTCATTGCTACTGGTGAAAGGCCACGCTACTTGGGCATTCCTGGTGACAGAGAATACTGCATCAGCAGGTAAGGGAACAATTGCAGGGAGAAAGGGAAAACTCAGTTGTGGGTGTATGCTTGAGCTTTTTTCTTCAAACCCATTTTGTCCATTTCCTGCAACTTAGCCGAATTTTTTTGGCTGTATTTTAGCAAAGGGACAGGGGATTGGGAAAAAGAGAAAGGAAAAATTATTTTATACAAGAGAACATTTTAAAAATGCAAAACTGTAAACATTAGTCAGCTTACCACCCAGGGTTTACATTATTACTAACATACAGATATATGCTTATATTGGCATGAGTATATTTTCATAGTTTTTGTGAAACTGGACAGTTATAATGTGGACACTAAAACAGTTAGAGGATGGCAGGCCATTTAGGTTTATGAAACCCTAGTCCCTATTCATTATTGTTGTCAAGTGTAGATGGACCTTCTGAAATAAGTGAGTCAAGCAATATGGTTATGCTAGTGATTTTTTTTTTGCCCATCAAGTGATAATACTGGTCACATTGTTTTTCAGGTATTTTAAATTATGATGACATTAAGGCAGATAGTTGATAAATATGTCCTCTTGGATGCTTTTTTCCCAGGAGTTTCTGGTTGTGTTATAAATTACTCTTATTGGGGGTATGGAATGATTTTTTTCCCTTTGTGCCTCATATAGGGGACAGCTCAGATGGCAACTATTTCCTTTGTTGTCTTGAATAGACTCCCTTCTCATTTTAAATTTTTCATTTCCTTTTGTGATACCATTTGTTTCTTCTCTATTCTTCACTCACCTAGAAGATTTTGTCAGATTTTACTTTTTATAGTTGGCTTTTATATTACAAAAACAGTATGTTGAGTTTTCTCCCATCCTTCTCCCCACTCTTGATACTTGGTATTCCAGATAAAAAGTAACAGACTTTCCATCTCAGAGAGCTGAGTGGAGGGATGAGGGTTCAGGTTTTCACATGTATGATATTATTAAACACATTAGTGGAGAATTATTCCAGAGAGTTCAGAATCGCCTTGTTTGGCTGTGGGTTGGACTACTATCAGAAGTTACCTGGTTTGCTGTGCTTGGCCAGGGCAGCCTGGGCTACTCCCCAAGCAACGCGGTGGCAAGAGAGTAGCTAATTAAGTTTTTTAAACCTTAAAAGTGTCTTGTTCATAAGAAAGTAAAAATATTTGCTTTGATTTAGTCATTATTCACACATTAACATTTTTCTATTTTTTCTTTTTTTTTACAAACATTTCTTTTTAGTGATGACCTTTTCTCCTTACCCTATTGCCCGGGTAAGACCCTGGTGGTCGGAGCGTCCTATGTCGCTTTGGAATGTGCTGGATTTCTCGCTGGCATTGGGTTAGACGTCACTGTTATGGTGCGGTCCATTCTCCTTAGAGGATTTGACCAGGACATGGCCAACAAAATTGGCGAACATATGGCAGAACATGGTGTCAAGTTTATAAAACAGTTTGTACCAATAAAAGTAAGTGGAGTTGCCTGTAAGTTTGTTGATTCTACACTTGTGTTAAAGTTAGGAAAGAGTCAATTGGGTGATAGAAGCCTCCTTTCAGCATTATAAACCATTAGGAACAGTATAATTCCTCAATTGTGTGATGTATATAAACTTGTACCTGCCTACCACCTAAATAGCTTGTTCTTATTTACAGAATAATTTCTTCATTTCCTTCTCTTTCTTACCTTTGGCTCTCTTCTGTTTAATGCTTCTCTTTATGCATTCCTTTATTACCTTTGGCTGGCTATACTTTGTTTCTTCATACATACTAGTGATTTCAGTAAGAGTTCAAGACTAGGTTGATTTAAAAATTCCCATAAAACGTTTCTCCTCAGTATGCAATGTAGTCTATAGATGCACTGTATTGTTCTGGCTCCCCAAAAACAATGATCTAATTTTGGTACGTTGTCTGGCCTTTTTCCTCTTTTAATCTTGTTTTGAAAAGGCTGAATAATATGCCAAGTTATCATGGGACTTGTTAACATTACCACAGATGTTTGATAATATTATTGGCTCAAAAACTTCCTGTATTTCAGATGAATAGTTTCCTTTAGTTCAGGTAAGGATGGGACTGTTTTATTAAAGTTGAGGGATTTTAGCTGTCATTTTAAAAATTGCTCTGTGGGTTAATATAGTTTCACTTCATGCCCATGAATCTCTTAATGTTAGTAGAGCATGGAACACTGGGGTCAGAATGACCTGGATTTGATACTGTTCTGCCCAATTCTTTCTACATGAATTTGGGTGAATTACTCAAGCTCTCCAAGCTTCAGTTTTTTCTATAAAATTGGGATGATAGTATTTCAGTTCTTGGAAGATCGCATTAACCTTACCGTTAGCACATGGCTAAGAGTAAGTCTAAGATGAATCTATCTCGTAATATTACTGTGAAGGTTAAGTAGCATTTCCTGGAAGTAATCAGTACTTGATCGCCATAGCTCTTTTTAGAGAGTGGAGGTATATGTTTGCATTAGGACTGGAGTAGAAAACAGCAGCTGTATGTATACATTGTACTGATAGAATAGTTACATCTGCCTTTATGACATTTTAGCCCTTGAGAAGTTGTGGGCCCCTTTGAGAACCTAGTGGGCTGTCCCTGGTGAAATAAACCTCTGTCTGTGTGCAGAACATTTGCTGGCGTTACCAGGGTGTCTGTTCCCCCAGAGCCTGGCAGGGACTGCTTGCTACATTATAAAGTGACTGAGTGGAAGGAACCTTCTGCAGAGAGGAGGGGTAGGGTGCATTTTGGACAAAGAACATAGTATGAGCAAAAATGTCGTGGGGAATAAAATTGTTCAAAATGCAGAAATTGTTCTGGATACAGAAAAGACCTGAGTGGAGCAGAAAAGTGAGTAAAGCAGGAAGGAATTAGAGGTGGGATGAGACCTTTATGAATTTTAAGCAAGTCTAAGCCATGGACCAATTCAACTTTTCTCCAAAGATTAGACCATTGTGCCTTAAATTCAAAAGGAAAGACATTTCCAGGGACTTAACTGTGTAAGAAAGGAAGGGAGTTCAAGAAGGAAATCTTCAGTCTATTGATGTTGCAAATAAAATCAACCTTGATAGCTTTCCCACTCAGAGTAGTCATATTTTAAAGGTGGGGTAGAAATTGCAGGTTAGTTTTATGGCATATTTCACAGAAACCCGTGATTTGGCTGTCCTTTGGAAACACCGGAGACTTACTACATTCTTGCAGAAGCCTCCAGGTAGTCAGGTTTCTCGGGCATGGTCACCGGGTCTGTAAGTTACTGTTGATTTCTCTGTGTACTAGGCTGGTACGTTGGGATACGTTGGAATAGCACAAGTGCCAGCGTGTTCATTTCCTCCCAGCATCCTTAGCAATTGAAGACATCCCCCAGTTATGATTAGCACACATACCTCCTTGTCCACTGTGTTTTTTATAAGGCCTTATAGATGTTATCTGTATCATGATTGACCTACCCCGTTTATCCTTTGTTGATGCAGCCGAACTTCTGCAGTCAAAAGAGAATCTCTAAATTTGATCAGCAGTGGCTCTTCAGGGCATGAGTGGTTCTGGGGGACTCACAAGACAGTAGTCATGGGCTCGCTTTTAGGGTTTATAGTCTGCTTTCTCTGGGCTTCCCTTTCGCTTTTCTCTCTGAATTCTGCATAAGAACTATTTGAAAGAAAGTCCCTCTAGCAAATATTAAGCAGTGAGAAAAGGGGATTACTAGGAGAATCACATCATCCTAATGATGTTAAAGTGAGGGAGATGGGCATGAAAGGCCTTTTAGACCAGATTTTCTGTTTTAACTTTGGGTTAACTAGATAGAACGGGAGGACATAACTGCATCTTGATGCATATCTTTATTGAGGAGTAAAACTCGATTACTTTTATAGGTTGAACAGATTGAAGCAGGGACACCAGGCCGACTCAGGGTGGTAGCTCAGTCCACCAATGGTGACGAAATCATTGAAGGAGAGTACAATACGGTAAGGAGTGTGCCAGGATCCATACTTCGTGAGAAAGCAAGTCGCGTGCTTGCTGGATATTTGCTGGGTACTTAAAGTGGCTGTTGCTGTTTCTAAGACCTATGGTTCTCTTCCCATTCTGAGACATCTTTGTTACTTGTGATATAATGTGTTTTGGTACAGGGATAGCTTCAAATTTATCCTCGTGACTTAAAATGGTGTTTGTCACATGGCTATAGAAAGGCATCAGCATTTTCAAATGAGCTACAATTTCTGTCCCATGTTCTTCCCCTTGACTCCCTAGCCCACCACTTGTAATATTTAAAATAACTGAATTCAGTTATAGGCTATGCTGTCTTTGTCTTTAATCTTGTCTAGGTTTATTAAGGAATCGTTAACTCCCTTTTTCTTAATAAGACATGGATAAGGATTTCTGCAATGCCATGTTCAAAGGATTTTTTAAGATTATAATTTGTTTTTAAACTCATTTTCTTAATGAAATGTTTCTTTTGAGGTCTGGATGAATTCAGTTGGCTTAATAAGCAAAGAAAAATAATGATTAAATAACTCATGCAAAGCCTTTTTGTTAATAGTCACTAGATTTTAATTTTTCAGGTATTGCTGGCAATAGGAAGAGATGCTTGTACAAGAAAAATTGGCCTAGAAACCGTGGGGGTGAAGATAAACGAAAAGTAAGGAAAATATCTTTATTATAGCTGATTGAATGCTATTTCAGGTACTAATAACATTTATTGAAACGGGTTTTAGATAATTTTTATCATAGTTAAAGAGTTTCTTCTTTAAGCTCAGAAAAAGTCTTCCAGGCCACTCACAGTATTTTCTGTTTGTTTGTTTGTTTTCTTTTCAAAATCTAAACGGGAACTATAATGGCTTGCTTTTTGTTTCTTCAGCTGTGTGTGTGTATAGAAAAAGATCCAGCCCCCATAATTGTAGGTGGGTGCTCTAGCTTGATTAAATAGATTTGACCCATGGTTAAAGCTACAAAGTTTTAGGATCACTAGATTGATCACTACGTTTTTAGTGACAACTACCAGTATGGAAATTCTTATTTCCTGGGTTTGAAAAGTTAAAATCCTTTGGGTTGTACGCCTGCACCAACCAGATAACCGAGACTCTAGTGTCTGCTGTGGGAGCGGCATGGGCTATTTCCCAATGTTGCGTTTCTTATATCAAAAAAAAAGTGAAAAGCAAGTGCTCTGAGTGACAGGCTGTTAATCCTTGCAGGAATCGTATTTATCCCAGCGAGATCTCTAATCTTACTGTGAGGATTATTTTTTTTCTTCATATTTTCATAACCTGCTAACCTGTGTCCAGTTGGGTCTAAGGCTTAGGTTTCATTTAAAGTTAATAGCTAACACAGGGGTCCCCAAACTTTTTATACCGGGGGCCAGTTCACTGTCCCTCAGACCATTGGAGGGCTGGACTATAAAAAAAACTAGGAACAAATCCCTATGAACACTGCACATATCTTATTTTAAAGTAAAAAAACAAAATGGGAACAAACACAATATTTAAAATAAAGAACAAGTAAATTTAAATCAACAAACTGACCAGTATTTCAATGGGAACTATGCTCCTCTCACTGACCACCAATAAAAGAGGTGCCCCTTCCGGAAGTGCGGCAGAGGCCAGATAAATGGCCTCGGGGGCCGCAGTTCGGGGACCCCTGACCTAACATTTATTCTGTACTTACTCTGAGCATGGACTATTGTGCTGAATGTTTTATTCTCATTCAGTCCTCATAACTCCTACAGTAGATACACAGTGGTGTTCTTTTTCTTCTTAAACGTATTCCCATGAGCATTCCCATTCATATGTGGGGAAATGAGGCTTAGACATGGTAAATAACTCTCCCAAGATTATAGAGGTAATAACTAACAGATCTGGTTATCACAGTTTAGAAGTCTTAACCACTATGTTCTCGTTTTCCATTTCAGGGTTTCTTAATAGTTGTCTTATTCCTTTAATTTAAAAAGTAGCAGTGAAAATGGTCTCTACGCTTTTATGTCCTGAGTTGTTTTCTTTTGGTAATAAATTAGCACATTGCCCTTGGCTGAAGTCACAGTTTTGGACTTCTTTGGGTAAAAGGGATTTTGTTCTACTTAATTGGTAAGTGGTAATTATTATGAAACCAAGATTCATCCAAAGATTGCAGTGACAAACACTGCATTTACTCTACAATCTAACCTCCTAATACAATTAATTCAGTTTTAAGAAACAAGTCAATAAAAAAAAATCATTTTAAGCGTTCAAGAGGGGCAGAAGAGTGAGTGAGACCCATTTGGTCAACAAGGAAAAGCCCCAGGCTTCAGAAAGCGAGGACACTGATGCTTAGCGCTCAGTCTGGGGTTCCAAGTACAGCTGTGGCCGCAGTGTTCTCAAACCTGAAGGGAAGGAGGGCCACATCTTCTCCGGTGTCTTCATTCACACCCTTAGACAGGAAGTGGAAACCATGTCATCAGTACCTGCTGTTGTAACATCATTTTGGTGACAGGCTCACAGTCCACTGTCATTTAGACTGGAGGTGTGAGCAACCTGGATTTGAGTTTAGCGGCTCCGTACATCCTTTGTTACAAACCTAGTCACTCCTAGAGAGCGGCGACTTCCGGACTTTGACCAGTGCCCACCACAGGGAGGAAAGACCCTAACCTATCCTCTTGTTCCCACATTCCAGCAGGGGAAAAATGAAGCCGGTGGTAGCAGTGAATTAGAAACACAGTTAAGAAATTACAGTAAACGTGGCTGGCAATATAGATACTGGCTTATAATTTACATTTCTATAAATGACTTCTAATTTACTTTTTATAGAAAGAATGTGAGTTATAAATATGGTTTATATCATAAGACGCCAAAAAAAACCCCTAAAATACCTAGTTTTATTATGCCTATCTTGTTAGTCTGTTGGAAGTTATTTACTTTTTTTTTTTCCTTAGAGGATGGGAGGCAGAGACAGATTCCTGCATGTGCACAACTGGGATCTACCCGGCAAGCCCACTAGGGGATGGCGCTCTGCCCATTTGGGGCCCCTGCTCTGGTGCAACTGGAGCAATTTTTTAGCACCTGAAATAGAGGCCATGGAGCCATCCTCCGCGCTGGGGGCCAAGTCGTTCTAATCGAGCCATGGCTGCAGGAGGGGAGAAGAGAGAGAACTGGGGGGCGGTGGGTGGAGAAGCAGATAGGCGTCTCTCCTGTGTACCCTAACTGGGAATCAAACCTGGGACTTCCACATGCTGGGCCGATGCTCTACCACTGAGCCAACTGGCCAGGGCCTGTTGTAAGTTATTACAACAAAAATTAGCAAAAATTCCCAAGAAGCGTATCACTTTAAAGTGTGCCACCAAACAGGCAAATGGCAGGGGGTTACATACACATGGACTTGACCAAAATGATCGAGGATGACTCATATATGAACCATAAGACATACATATCTTAAAGTCTAGATATAAGATTGTTTGGGGTTTTTTTTGACAGAGACAGAGTCAGAGGGAGGGACAGACAGACAGGAAGGGAGAGAGATGAGAAGCATCAGTTTTTTGTTGCAGTACTTTAGTTTCTCATTGATTTCTCATATGTGCCTTGACCAGGGACTACAGCAGAACAAGTGACCCCTTGCTCAAGCCAGTGACCCGGCGCTTAAGCTGGTGAATCCGCACTCAAGCCAGATGAGGCCGCGCTCAAGCTGGCGACCTCAGGGTTTTGAACCTGGGTCCTCCGCATCCCAGCCCTACCTGCTGCGCCACTGCCTGGTCAGGCAAAGACAAAAACATTGTTGATCCAAACATATATTAAGAAATAGTGAGAGGTTCACCAAACAACCAACAATAAATTGAACTGCTGATAATAAAGCTAAACTGTAAATTATAATTAAGAAGCAAGAACAGCAGTAGTTGAATGTCATAACCAACTTAAGCCAACACTGTTGACACATTGAAAAGTCCTAAATCAAAATTATAGGACCCGCAAGTGTGTGTGTACTTTACAATTAATGCCAAGCCCCGAGTGTTTGCGGGTGACAGAGGTGCAATTCTGAATTAGAATAAATTCTAGTAGCATGTGGTTTTAATTTGTGAATACCAAATTTTAGTAACCCTTAATAATTTATTTTTGGTGGGTAGTGGCTGCAAGTCAGAAGTGTTTAATAGAATTGTACCTCTGTCACCCACAGGGACTAGTAAGAACTAACCTATGTTTCCGGATTAGTCCCTAGGACCCCAGCAGGGCTCAGCAGCCATCCTACAAAGGTCTCGGCCTAGACTTTTGGAATCAGTGCTTGTGAACATGGAGAATCTCAGATATGAGGTCCTTCCTTCTGTCTAAAACTAATCTCACCCCTTTTCTCCTGGCTTCCTGAGAAGCTGACATCACCGCTCTCCTTGGCTCTTCCTTCTGTTGTGCCTCTAGGATGCACAAGTGTGCATGTTTACAAAGGGACGAGGACCAGATGGCTCTCCCATCTTAAATTGTACTTGTCTCTACACAGTCCCCTCTATTCTCTCTCATTTCTGTCCTACCCTTCACAGACTGCTTAACAGAGTTGTCACCCCCCATCTCTACTCCCTCTCCTTCCACTTATCCCTTAGCCCAGGCACAAACTATCTAATCCTACTAGTTCATCAAGACTGCTCCCCACAACAAGAAAGTAGTGGAAATTAATGGTGATTTTTAACTGAATGAATTTGCAGGACTGGAAAAATACCTGTCACGGATGAAGAACAGACCAGCGTGCCTTATATTTATGCCATCGGCGACATCCTGGAGGGGAAGCTGGAGCTCACCCCGGTAGCAATCCAGGCGGGCAGGCTGCTGGCTCAGAGGCTCTATGGTGGCTCCACTGTCAAGGTGAGTGTCACTGTCGCCCACTGAAATGCTGTGTGGAGCAGCGCTCCCAGTCCTCGATTTAGGGTGGTTGGGAAGTTTTCCAGGTCTTGAATAATTTATTTTGCTGATGGCATTCTCAGTATACTTTATTAGCTGAATTCCAAATGACATCATTAGGAATGCTGTATGTACCTTTGTGACTTTATTAAAGAAAATTGTCACTTTTGGAATCGCACTAAGAACAAAATGAGCTTGATTAATCAAGTTTCAGTGCTATTATGTCCTATATACTTATAATAGTTGCATTTTTTATCAATTTTATTACCAAATTTTAAAAAATTTATGGCACCCAGCTAGGCTATGTAGGAGGATTTGGGGAGCTGGGCACTAATGTCACTCTACCGAGCTGCTTTAACCAGTGTTCAGGCTTTATTTCCCTGGCCTTTCTAAAAATATCTCCTCTGCTCGTGGAATGTTGAATGTGTTATATTAATGTTGTAATGTGTTTTTTTAAGTCAGTGTAGGGGATTGAAACTCCCAGGTGTGTTTTGTGGGACCAGTTAGGGAGCGCCTGTGTGCTCATGGCAGTTTCCTTGGCTTTTGTTTTCTCTAAAAAAAGTGTATTTTGCCTTCAGTTTTTTGGAAGATATTTTTTCTGAATATAGAGTTGTAGCTTTACAATGTTTCTTTCTTTCTTTTTTTACAGAGAGAGGGATAGATAGGGACAGACAGACAGGAATGGAGAGAGATGGGAAGCATCAATCATCAGTTTTTCTTTGCGACACCTTAGTTGTTCATTGATTGCTCTCTCATATGTGCCTTGACTGCGGGCCTTCAGCAGACCGAGTAACCCCTTGTTCGAGCCAGTGACCTTGGTTCCAAGCTGGTGAACTTTGCTCAAACCAGATGAGCCCGCTCTCAAGCTGGCGACCTCGGGGTCTTGAACCTGGGTCCTCCGCATCCCAGTCCAATGCTCTATCCACTGCGCCACCGCCTGGTCAGGCTACAGTGTTTCTTTAAATATTTTATTGATTTGCCCATTTTCTTGTTTCAGAGATTCTAAAAAGAAGTGACTATCATTTTTATCTTTGTTCCTCTTAAGATTTTTTTCCCCCCAGCAATTTGATTATCTCATGCCTTAGCATGCTTTTCTGTATAATTATTCTGCTTCTGGTCTGTCCAAGATTCTTAGATTTATCTATTTATAGTTTTCATCAAATTTGGAAATTATTCAGTCATTCAATTATTTTGTACTGTCTCCTCACCCCCTTTTAAAATATGTTCCGTTAGCCTCCAATTAATGAACGTTGGGTCACTCGGTATTGTCCCACGGGTCTCTGGTGCTCTGTTCCTGTGGCCCCCATCCACCCCCCCTCCATCCTAGTGATTCCTTTTCTTAAGAGAACCTACTGCGGTGTCTTCAAGTTCATTGATTTATTTCTTCTGCACTGTCTCAGGCTGTTAATCTGTGTAGTTGAAGCTTCAAATAGTTTTCTTCATCCCTACAAATTTTATTTAAAGTAAAATTTCTTTCTTTCCTCAGTAGGTTCATGTTTACCTTGTTGAATAGACAGAACATATTTATAATTGCTCTTTTAATGTCCTCTGCTAATTCTGTCATCTTTTTTTCAGTGTCTGTTTTTTTTAATTTTTTTTTTTTTTTGTATTTTTCTTAAGTTGGAAACGGGGAGGCAGTTAGACTCCCGCATGCGCCCGACCGGGATCCACCTGGCATGCCCACCAGGGGGCGATGCTCTGCCCATCCTGGGCGTCGCTCTGTTGCAACCAGAGCCATTCTAGCGCCTGAGGCAGAGGCCCCGGAGCCGTCCTCGGCGCCCGGGCCAACTTTGATCCAATGGAGCCTTGGCTGCGGGAGGGGAAGAGGGGGGGGGGGGAGGGGTGGAGAAGCAGATGGGTGCTTCTCCTGTGTGCCCTGGCCGGGAATCAAACCCGGACTCCTGCATGCCAGGCCGACGCTCTACCACTTCAGTGTCTATTTTTATTAATTGACTTTTCTCATGGTTTTGATTCACATGTTTCTGCTTCTTTGCATGTCTGGATACTGTTGGGTGGATGCAGATATTGACAATTTTACACTGTTCATTGCTGGGTTTTGTTGAGTTCCTTTATACAGTGTTCTACTTTGTGCTGTTCTGACAGCCGGTCAAGTTACATAGGATTAGTTTTACTCCTTTGTAACTTGCTTTTAGGCTTTTTTAGAGTCAAGCAACAGCAACTGTTCACCTAGGGTTGATTTAGTTTTGCTGCTAAATTAATGCCCTTTGGCAGTTTCTATCCTGTTCTTACGTGATGAATTCTATCTACATTGGCTGTGGAGACAGAAACTGTTTCCAAGCCTGTTGGAGTGGTGGTCCTTTTGGGGCCCCCTGTTTCCAGCAGCTGTTGCCTCACCTTGAGTACTTTCCTCTGACCTGTTTACAGATCAGTCCTCAGTCCAAGTCTCAGAGGGCCCCCTGCACATCTTGAGTTCTCCTTGTGCAGCTCCTCTTTTGGGTCCTGTCCTGTAGCTGTTGTCCAATGTTTAAGAAGTGTTGGTTCACATTTTTGCCTTGTTTTCTAGTTGTTTAAAGCAGGCAGGGAAATCCAGTCCCTAGCGCACCAGTGTGGCTGTCTGCCTTTACTTTTGAACCAGAATTCCAAAGGTTTATGCTCTTAGAGGATGTAAAGCCAGTAGACAGGGCCACTATCACAGCAGCCTGGCCCATGCAGGTTCGCACTGGATTCGGACAGTCGGTAAAGAAACAACGGAGCCAAAAACTGGTGGGCCATCATCTTTAATCCTAGCTTGCACCCAGCGGGCAAGTAAAAACACACTCTGGGCTCCAAAACCCATTCACATTCAGTGCTCACAAAGCTACTGACTTATCCGAGTTTCCTAGAATCAAAGGTTTCTAGCTCACCAGCCTTATTCACCTCTGTTCCCCATCTCCTTCCTTATCCCAGATACAAACTCTACACAAACTGGCATCTCACTCAGCACTCCGCCATCTTGGCTGCTTCTCCTGGCCTCCTCCACATGGCCTTTCTCTGCTCTCTCCTCTAATGCTAATCTCAGGAACCAAGAGAGCAAGCTCCTGTTCTGCCCCCATTTTATAGTGTAGAAATCAAAACCTTTAATCCAATATACAAAATAAGGAAGTCTCTGATACAAAGTCACTTATTTGAGGCATAATTGGATTGTACCGCCCCACATCAAAAAGGGTGGGAAAGGCTTAGTCCTAAAACCAAGCCCCAGGCTACAAGGATCCTGCTTGCCCACAGCCCGCCCCCAACACACATTAATATCACTTGGGCGACAGGCTTCCATGTGGGCAGCGCCATCTTTAACAAAGTGAGCATAATATATTTTTTCTGCCCAACAGAGGAAAAGGATTATATTTTTAGAGGCACATTTTAAAGATTGCATCCTACTGTTGTAGAAAGTGGGAATCCAATTTTTCATTAAAAAAACTTTTTGAAAATTTTTTATTTTTCCGAAGTGAGAAGCAGGGAGGCAGAGAGACTCCCGCATGTGCCTGACCGGGATCCATCTGGCATGACCACTAGGAGGCGATGCTCTGCTCATTTGGGGCGTTGCTTCATTGCAACTGGAGCCATTCTAGCGCCTGAGGAGGAGGCCATGGAGCCATCGTCAGTGCTCAGGCCAAGTTTTTCTCTAATGGAGTTTTGGTGTGGGAGTGAAAGAGAGAGTAGAGAGAAAGGAGAGGTGGAATGGTGGAGAAGCAGATGGGTGCTTCTGTGTGCTCTGGCTGGGAATTGAACCCGAGACTTCCACATGCCAGGCTGTCGCTCTACCATTGAGCCAACCAGCCAGGGCCTTCAATTTTTCATATTTTAAATGCAGACTGGCTCACCTCTATGGGCAAGTGTGACTGGGTTGGTTTTACCAAATAACATTTACAGGAGTACTTTGCATTTACATAATAGCAGTTTCCACCATTCACATCAGCATATTAAAGGCTCTGAAAAATATGGTAGCTGAGAAACCTTTTTATATGCTTAATACAGCGTTTTACAACTTCCTTGACTTGAGAATCCTTTATGCCTATTAACATAAAATACGCTTTGGAAATAGAATCATTGACTTTTCTTTTCTATGGTTTTCATTTCATTACATTGAATGTATGTACTGTAGAACACTTCCTTATTTGCATTTTAAAGCTACTCCAGTATTGCCACTATTTCAGGAAAACACACTGTTGCTTGGTTAGTGCAGGAAGCTTTTTCTCTGATTATTGTAGAGGTCTAAGAGTGGAGTTATTGGGCCAAAAGTTATAAAATCTCTTTTATGACCCTTTATATATATTAACTATTTTTCCATAGAAGTTTATTAGTTTCTGTCACTGATAAGACCTTCAGCTTTGGATACACTCGTGCTGTCCTTGGCTGCTTTATTAAAGGGAGAGAAAGTGTGTCCTTGCTGTTAACATCACCTGAATCCTTTATTCATGACCAGTCTCACCAGACTTTAAACCTCTGCTAATAAAACTTCATCACATCGTTCATGGTTCTCACGTGGTAGGTTTATGTCTGGGATTTTGACTTTCCATACTTTTGTTAGAAATTTATTAGCCTGCTTTCCTTCCCTAATTTTGAACCTTTTGAAGCATACTCTTTTTTGAGTTATAATTTCTCTTGTTGTAACTCTTCTCCATTTTGAAACAGTGTGACTATGAAAATGTTCCAACAACTGTCTTTACTCCTTTGGAATATGGTGCTTGTGGTCTTTCTGAAGAAAAAGCTGTAGAGAAATTTGGGGAAGAAAATGTTGAGGTACGTTCTACTCTTTACTCCTGTGTTAAATTACTACCACTTTTCAAAGTTAAAAATAATTTCAAGCATATAGAAAAATTGTACAAAGAACTTTTATATAATGTCCATCCATTATCCAGATTCATGTATTACCCATTTATTTTTTACATTTCATAGTCTTTCTCTATTTCTGTGTCTCTGTGTGTATTCTCTTCCCCTGAACCATATATGAGGAAGTTGACTGCCCCTTAACTCCTAAATACTTCAGTATGTATTTCCGATGAACAAGGACATTTTGTTATAAAACCACAGGATGGTTACCATGTTTAGGAAACTTAATATTGATATAATACTTTTATTATTTGATCCACCTTCTATTTTTCCAATTTTGTCAGTTGACCCACTAATACAGTATTGATACTTCTACTTTATAGAATTTTTTTATTGATTTTATAGAGAGAGGGAGGGAGAGATGGGGGGGATATCACTTTGTTATGCATTCATGCTTGACTCCTATATGTGCCCTGAGTGGGGATGAAACCCACGACCCTGATGCATGAAGATGACATTCCAACCAACTGAACTATCTGGTTGGGGCAATACTACTTTTTAAAACCACATTTACTGGTTTCTTTTTATTGCTAAAACAATATTGTTGGAAACAGGGAAAATACCAAGAAAAAAAATAAAAATTAATTACATTTTTACTGTTCTATTAGTTTTTTTCCTCTACCATTACCTTCTAATTTATTCTCACTTTACCACTCACCATTTCTCATAGAGTCAAGGAAAGTGCACATGAACTAACGCTATTTTCATACAAATAACGCTGTATACCATGACTGCTGCTTTTTTTTTTTTTTTTTTTTTTCATTTTTCTGAAGCTGGAAACAGGGAGAGACAGTCAGACAGACTCCCGCATGCGCCCGACCAGGATCCACCCGGCAGGCCCACCAGGGGCGACGCTCTGCCCACCAGGGGGCGATGCTCTGCCCATCCTGGGCGTCGCCATGTTGCGACCAGAGCCACTCTAGCGCCTGAGGCAGAGGCCACAGAGCCATCCCCAGAGCCCGGTCCATCCTCGCTCCAATGGAGCCTTGGCTGCGGGAGGGGGAGAGAGAGACAGAGAGGAAAGCGCGGCGGAGGGGTGGAGAAGCAAATGGGCGCTTCTCCTGTGTGCCCTGGCCAGGAATCGAACCCGGGTCCTCCGCACGCTAGGCCGACGCTCTACCGCTGAGCCAACCGGCCAGGGCCTGACTGCTGCTTTTTAAATCTTATGAGAGAAAGTTTTAGGATTAGGATGTGAATTTATTTTAAATACCATAGCAAATTTTTTTCTTTATTATAGGCATTAGTAGTAGCATGTAATATCTTGGTCTACTAAGCACATATTAACTTTTTCTGATTCTAAACATACTATGTTCTCATTATAAGGAAGTTTGAAAAAATTGGGGAATTATAAAAATATTTTTAATTTTTGAAGTGATGACTACTGTTAATATTTTGGCATGTTCTAGTCTAAGTATTTATGTGTGTATTTATATATCATATGTATGTATAATTTTGTGTAGGTACATAAGCCTTAAGTATTTTTTTAAATGTGATTAAGTTCTATGCAGTTTTCTGTTCTACTTGACAATTACTATTAGGTCATGGCCATTACCCCAAAAACACCGTTTTTAAATGACTTCTGTAAACGTTCCTTTTCAGGGATGCTATACAATTTGTACACCAGTCTTTATTAGTTATTTATAGGTTATTTCTTAACACACCATCTTTGGGGGTTTTTTTTTTTGTTGTTGTTTTTTTAAAGAGACAGTGAGAGTCAGAGAGAGGGATAGATAGG
The DNA here is from genome assembly GCF_036850765.1 of Saccopteryx bilineata. Classification (NCBI taxonomy): domain Eukaryota; kingdom Metazoa; phylum Chordata; class Mammalia; order Chiroptera; family Emballonuridae; genus Saccopteryx; species Saccopteryx bilineata. The sequence continues at coordinate 105,719,669 of NC_089490.1, forward strand.
GACGGACAGATAGGAATGGAGAGAGATGAGAAGCATCAATCATTAGTTTTTCGTTGCGACACCTTAGTTGTTCATTGATTGCTTCCTCATATGTGTCGTGATCGTGAGGTTACAGCAGACCGAGTAACCCCTTGCTCCAGCCAGTGACCTTGGGTCCAAGCTGGTGAACTTTGCTCAAACCAGATGATCCCACGCTCAAGCTGGCGACCTCGGGGTCTCGAACCTGGGTCCTCCGCATCCCAGTCCAACGCTCTATCCACTGTATCACCGCCTGGTCAGGCTTGTTGCTGTTTTTTTTTTTACAGAAACAGAGAGAGGGATAGACAGGGACAGACAGGAACGGAGAGATGAGAAGCATCAATCATTAGTTTTTCGTTGTACATTGCGACACCTTAGTTATTCATTGATTGCTTTCTCATATGTGCCTTGACTGTGGGCCGTCAGTAGACCGAGTACCCCTTGCTCGAGCTAGCGACCTTGGGTCCAAGCTGGTGAGCTTTTGCTCAAACCAGATGATCCCACGCTCAAGCTGGCGACCTCGGGGTCTCGAACCTGGGTCCTCGGCATCCCAGTCCAACGCTCTATCCACTGCACCACCGCCTGGTCAGGCCCATCTTTGGATTTTATTGTATTCAGGTTTGTACTTTTTATTATAAGAGTAGTGTATTTGATTTGACATTTTGAAAAATGTAAGAAATAGGAAGCAGTTACCCAAAGAATTATGTCTATGTTTGTTAACAGTAATTGTTAGCATTTGAGTGTAATTTTTTTTAGTCATCTTTTTCCTGGATAATTGTGATATACTGTACATCCAGTCTGGTAACCCATATTCTAAATATTCACCTCATTTTATAATATAAAAGAAGTGATAATGTCTGCATAATAATCAGTATGTTTTTAAAAGGTAGCCAAGCATGTGTGTTTGAAATTGAGGCTAGCAGCTGGAGGGGAAAATAAATCTCTTTCATTGTCCGGGACTTGAATGAAACATCGTTAAGAATGTCTGTGTCCTTCTATTGGCCCATCCTCCCTCCCTCCTTGTCTACCTTTAATGCTTCTGGTGAATAATGCCAGAGGACGAATGTCCTTGACAGCAGAAGCAAGAGAAGTAGGTCACTGTTATAATTGTTGCTGGCACTTGACTTGTTCCCTGCCCAAAGTTGTCATTCCACTCAGGTAACAAGACAGTGTTGGGTTTTTGGTCTTTTTTTTTTTTTTTAATCCATTAATGCAAGACAACAAGTAATGACATGGCTTCTTTCCCTCATTTGATTGCTCTCTTTTGTTGGTATGACTAAAGGTTACTCGCTTGAGCCTGAGATGTAATTAAGGGATGAGCAAATAGCCAAAGGATCTGACAGCAGGAGTTTAAAGTCATTTACTTTCTGACCGGGTTCCTATTTAATCCGTGGATTTTATTGAGGGTATTTTGTGGTGTGTGTTTGTTTTATTTTTCAATTACAGCTGATATTCAGTATTATTTTATTAGTTTCAGGTGTACAGCATAGTGGTTAGACAGTTATATAATTTACAAAGCAATCCTCCCCCCTGATAAGTATGGTACTCACCTGGCATCATACACAGTTACTGATTTTATTGACTGTATTCCCTATGCTGAACTTTAACATCCTCGAGATATTTTGTAACTACCAATCTATACTTCTTAATCCCTTTACCTTTGTCAGCCAGCCCCCCCCCCCCCCCCCGCAACTGTCAGTTTGTTCTCTGTATTTATGAGTCGGCTTCTGTATGAATTTCATTATTTCATGAAAGTCTAATAACTAAAGAGCCTCCACTATCTTTGTACCACAGCCAGTGTTGGACCAACATGCTTCTAATTGTGCTTATATCTTCCTAGGTTTACCATAGTTACTTTTGGCCATTGGAATGGACGCTTCCATCAAGAGATAGCAACAAATGCTACGCAAAAATAGTCTGTAATATGAAAGACAGTGTAAGTGCAATTCTCATTTAATCCTCTCAGCTAATTTCATTTTGCTTTTAATGCTTAGCTCCGTTTTGATCACATGATACACATTGCATTTCTTTGCTGTCTTACCTGTCGGTCTCTCACGCTACAGAAATATCCAAGGGCTAGGGCGTGATGAGCCAGCTGGCTCTCCCCTCAGCCTCGCTGGCCCAGCCCCACACATCGTGGGCAGGCAGATAAACTTGCTGAGTGAAGGAGCTCGGGAGCAGCGTGAGAGTTCTTTTGAGTTTGTGTATGGAAGGCAACCATTAAGTCATCGGTTATCTAAAACGACAGAACGAGAAAGAACAGGAGTAATGTATGTGTCTAAGCAGCTGGCACAAACGAGAAGGCAGTAATGAGAAGAGCTCTTAATTGGGTTCTGATTTAAGGTTTCATTGCTGCTACGTCTAAGAATCGGTAATGAAGGCCTATAGGCAAACTCCTTGACCTCACAGTTTGTTTCCGTACTTACAGAGCGATTGAACAAACCATTGGTTTTCAAGCTTTTCTAACTGCTGCACCCATTTTATATTGTAACCCGGAACATATGTATGTCTGTATGCATACTTTTTAAGTGTTGCGAGTTCAGTCTTAGGAGAACTGATATTTCTAACTTAGCTGGGATCTGGGATCTTACTTTAAGTAAGAATGTCCTCAACAGAAATATACCTGTAACTGATGCTAAAGAATCCATATGTTAAAAGCCTAATAAACTCTAAATTTTCTAATCTTGGGTTTGAATGTAATTAAGCTGCATGTCCTGTTTAGAAGTTACTTAGTAGCACAGGTGCAGTTTGCTTTTTGCAGAGCCCAGATTCTAGGAATACCAGGACCCTCTGCAAACAAAGGTCATCATAGACACATCTAATAAATGCATATACCAGGATCACCCCTAATGAGCTATACACAGTTGACATAGAGAGCGATGTTAGGTAGAGTGTTTTCTTTTTAGACAAGTTTTATTAAAAGTTTATTCATGGGAGTATACATTAGACAGGAGGTTAGTGACTTCCAGGGCGTGTACAGGGTGATGACAGAGCTGGAATTCAAGCCCAGGCAAGGCCGTTCTGTGCTGGTGACCATTAGGCCACTACGTCTGGGCAGCCAGCCTTCCATGTTCCCTCTTCATCTGTCCCCTCGCTTCTTCCCGACCCTGGAGGCAACGGCCTTGAACTTGTAGTGTCTCGCATTTCATATTTTTGTTTGCCTCCTATGATATATCCATATACATTATACATTGTGGTTTAATTGAGTGCCATCCTCAGTTAAACAGAGGCCTACAACTTGTTTTAAATCTCATTTTTTGATGTCTATTCATATTATTACATGTACATCTAGTATATTTTAAGATCCAGTATATTTTGTGCTTTATTTGTTCATATACTAAACCCCTGGTTGTCAGGAGGATGAATAAGTCCAACATGGGATATATTACAGTACTTTGGCAACAGAATGACTTTCTTGATTGCCTTCTGTAGAGTGATTGGACCTTAAATAGGGCTCTGCACCCCACAGCCTGAGTTGCCACCTCTTTTATGAGGAGGTTGGCTGGCTGGCTCTGGAAGTTTGAATGCCGGGATGAATCAGATGTCTCTGCTCTTGGCAGAGTGTCTCCTGATTTAGGATTTATCCAAAATAATTCCCACACAGGTATTTCAGAGTTGCCAAATGTTTTTCTGTTGTTTTCAAAATAGTTTTCAGATTGGAAGGGACATAAGCCTGACTGCTGTCTATCCCAAAACTTGGGTTAAAATGACTTCTAATTTGAATGAGAGCTCTTAAATGTTTCAGCTATCACGGGTAGTTTATCTGGAGCTTTGAAACCACCAGGTAGCGGACACATCTGCCCTTTGGAAATGTTTTCCAGAACATTTTGAGCTTCTGGAGTCGCAGGCAGTTTCACTTTCAGTGCTTTTCCCCATTGTCACTCATGGCCAGCTCGTCTTTTCCGTCTTGCTTGACGTGACCCCACACTCTGCACGCGCCCACACTGGAGTTACCTTCAGCCAAAGCAGCTTTTATTTAGTCTTTGGCTGTTACTGAATGGAGTTTTCAGAATGGACTGAGGAAATACTCGGGGCTGTTAAGAGAGAAATAATCAGTGTAATTATATTGGTATATTTTATTTCTTAGGAACGTGTTGTGGGCTTCCACGTACTGGGTCCAAATGCTGGAGAAATCACACAAGGCTTTGCAGCCGCGCTCAAGTGTGGGCTGACCAAAAAGCAGCTGGACAGCACCATCGGCATACACCCCGTCTGTGCAGAGGTGGGTCACCTGCACCTTTCTGTGTGGAAGGGCACACCACCACCCCCTTCCAAGTGGGACGCCTGGGACTCTGAGGCACCGGGGACTCTGAGGCTGGTGCTCTGTCTGCCGGCCTCCAGCTGCGCCTGCTCCTGACAGCGTGTCAGTGAGCGAGGGCGCTCAAGGGAGGCGTGCTCTCTAGGATCCATATTTTCCTCTTCCAAATATTTTTTGTTCCTAGTGTGAACTGGTTGGTACTGTCATGCTTTTAAATGGTGAAAGCCCTGAGAGTGATCTATGAGAAGTGCCTAACGTCTTTTATTTGCTGTGTCTTCTAAGCTATTTTTGGGGTGGTCTGTTGTTCCCGTCACACCCAAAAAGGGTTTCAATACTAGTTACCTCAGGGCCACCTCAAGGCTAAATGATACGGCTGCTTCTTTAGCTTTTGGTTTCAAGGAATGAGATTTGAAAATGATGCTTTTAAAAAGATCAGGCACATGACAGTAGAATTGCAAACTGGACCTCTGGGTGCTGGTGTTTCTTCACATTTGTCAGAGATTATTCAAGAGTTGAAATTGTGATGCCTACTATTAACTATACAGGTTGTAAACCCAAAATGTTCCCATGTTGGAGAACTTGGTGCAGATTGGGAAGAGGTACCTCATACCAGCTTTAGTCTGGAGTCGAAGTGACCGCTGTTGTGTGGCCACCACCACAGTCAGTGATTTGCACAGTGTCCCTTGTACTTGCACATGCACACACACTCGTACACATGTGCGCACACACACTTCTGCCACATTTCAGTCAGCAGCCTGGTAACTGGCTCTTCTCCGTTCCTGACTGCCCTTGTACAGGTGCACTCTGCTGAGTACGAAGTGTCAGCTTCGAGACCGGCAGCCATGTTTAGGGTCTTTGGCATTGCCGTGTTAGGGATGGAGTCCTCTATTACCAGGTACCTGGCTGGGGTGGTAGCATAAAATACTAGAATATTCAGTGACTAGGGCATTATTCATAGCAAACTGCTGTCTTGTGAACTAAAACTAAGCTTCAAAAAAATATAACAAAAATTGAAATGAAGCTAGATTAATGCTGTTAAAGAATGTACTGTGATAACATCTTTTATTCAGTGTAATGAGTAAGACTGTCATCTACCATGGGAAGGAGCCAATTAGTGTCGTGTGTTTTTTTCTAAAAACACTTTTAGTGAGTTGTTAGTTTCCTAGGGCTGCAGTAACAGCGCCACAAACTGGGTGACTTCAGATGACAGATTTACTCCCTCCCAGCTCCGGAGCGGGAAGTCTGAAATCCACGTGTCAGCAGGGCCGCACTCCCTCCGGCTGGGGGAAGCGCCCTTGCCCCTCCAGCTGTTTGGTTGCTGGCCGCCTGCGTGTCCCCCACATAAGGATGTAGCACTCCAGTCTCTGCCTGTCTTCACACGGCCTTATCTCCCCTGTGTCTGTGTCCAGATTTCCCTCTTAGTCATTGGATTAGGGGCCGACTCTAATCCATCACGACCTCATCTTAACTTGGATACATATGCAAGACCTTATTTTCAAATAAGGTCACATATATGGGTCCTGAGGCCTCGGACTTGAACACTCCTTCCAGGGACTGACTGAAACCCACAACAAGGATACTTAAACATCTTTATGCCAGTCCAAGATGCTTAGAAGCTACCACCATCGTCTCCAGTGTGGACTAATTTTTTGATCTGAATCCAGGTCTCGTTGGGCCAGTTAGAGGACTGCCGAAGGCTTGACTCTGACCGCAGCCCTGGTGGTGCTTGTTGTGCTGTGATTTGGTGGGGTGTGGGGAGGTGCGGGGCGGGGGCAGACGGCTTCCTGAAGCCCCTGCCGACGGGAGGCCAACCGCCTGACTCCTTGGGACACCTGGCATGTTCAGGATCCCTCTAAGCATTTGCCGTTGTGTGTCTCCATCTGTTGGTTCTCTTATGGCTTTGAGGCTCAGAAGCTAATGTCCACTGTTTTGATAGGGCATTTTTCCCCAAGCGTATGGCTGATTAATGAGATAAAAAGTTGGGTGTGGTCTCTGACCACACGTGTAGCTGTCTGTGTGCACAGCACTGTGCTGGGCACTTGGGGTGCAGCAGTGATCTAAGGCACAATGAAGAGCAAGGGGGCAGCTGAGGGAGATGCCAGTTTCAGTTCGGCATGTCGAGCCCAAGGACCGGTAAATAGTAACGGGCGTTTGCAGTGGGGCTTGGGGACAAAGTGGCTGAGGAGGGTTCTGGCCTAAGACTGTCGGCATTAGCCAGTCAGTGGGAACAGCAAGTCAAAGGCTGTGTGGGAGAGCATGGCTGTGTGATCAAAGTGCAGGGTGTTTGTATTTTGACTGTATCCCGAGGCACCAGGATTCAGGTCAGAGAAGCATAAGGCAGGGAAATACCGTGATCAGATACACTGCCGAGAGAGGTCCCCTTGCTGCACTGAGAAGTGGACCAGAGTGGGCACACCTGGACACCAGAGTGGCAGCCTGAACTGGGAGGTGGCGGGGGCACTGAGGGACATGGGGGCATCTTAAAAGCAGGAAAGGAGAGCAGAAACCCTGGCAGCAGCACTGCTGTCTCTGAGGTGACTGTGTGCCCAGCACTGTGCTCTGGGTACATCGACATCTTCAGTCCTTAGAGCCCCAGGAGGTGGGTGGCAGTGCTCTCTCCATCTGATCAGCGAGGACAGAGAGGTTGAGGAACTTGCCCACAGTTACCCCTTGGAAGTGGCCGAGTCGGGATCCAAACCCAAGCCGTCTAACTCCCAACGCACCGCACTGTACAGATGATAGCCCGTTTCCACAGACCTTTCTACAGTATTTGACATAGAATTTAAAAAATGGAAATGATTTATTGGTGGCAATGTGAGCGTAACGGAGACTCGCAAACCTGGGTTAGAAAGTAAAAGTGTCCCAGACAGTTCCTGGCGTTTGGTGGACTCGATGACTGCCTGCCTGCCTGCGTCTGTGGAGTGGGTTTCCCTAGGGTGTTTCGTTGCAGGTGTGGCTTGACTAAAAGGTCATCATTACAATATTTTAAGGAGATCAGATCATGGGGAGGGATGTGTATTTTGAAAAGCCTCCTCTGGATTTTTTTTAAACCACCCCTGGTTATGAACTACTCACTTAGAAACTAGACTTTGAAAAACTAAAGGCTCTAACCCCTGACTATGGAAATCTTCTTTAAAACTGCATGATGGGGGAAAGTGAAATTTGAGTTTTAGGGGGATTGGGGGACTCATTTCTCTGTGCTAAGGGCTAAGTTCTGACTTGAACTTGCTACTGGACCACTGTTTTTTCATGTCAAGCCGAATAGTGCAGAGGGTACTGCTCAAACCTCTGGCCACACAGGGTCTGCTGCTGGTTCTTAATGAATTAAAGATGAAACGAAGAAAGGTTTAGAAACTTGAAGAGTAATTTGACAGTATTTGATCAAATAACCAAAAATTGGGCTTTTATACGGCTTTTTAAAATTCATTTTTTCTAATACATTTTATTGAATTTCACAAATGTCTGTCCTTGGACAGATTGGAAATCATAATAATTTAAAAACTGGTTCTGTGCACAGCTTTAAAGTGTTCAGATCTAGTCACAGCTCCCAGGCCAGCTGTGGGTGGTTGGCAGGAAGAGTCGCTGAAGGAAGTCTTCTATTCCATTTTGATGAAATAACCCAGGCAATTGAGCGATCTTTGGTTTTGAAGAGTAATTACTTAGATAACTTGACAAATTCCTCCGTTGAGACTTTGCTGTTTGGAGCAAAATCATTTCTAATGGGTTGTCTTCTGGAATCGTTCTAAGAGGAGAGGCCTGCCCTTGTCTGAACTGAAAGCCTGTTGGTGTCAGTACGAGAGGGAATCGTTGGGGCTGGGAGCATCAGCAATGCATTAGCATTATTCAGTGTGAAGACAGTGTGTGACAGTTTATTCTAAACGTCTGAGCTGCAGTAGTTGAATGGGGAACTGTACATCATTTGAAGTAGTAATTTTAATCGTTTATTTGTAGGGAAATATAATAGCTCAAGAGTAAAGAACATTAGAAAAGACTCTTGTGAGATATCTTTAAATGAATTTCAGTGCCCAGCATCAAATGTCTGAATAGTCAACATAATCGTAGTCTAGAATGAGGGGTCTGGTGAGGCTGAGACGTGTTGGGGCCCAAGGTGAATGGGAGGTGAGGCCTCTAGCAGGGTTTGACCCTTTGTTACTGCCCTTTGTGTTGGATAGAAAAACATAAAGGGAAGGCCAGCCCTGTGCTTGCTTTTTTAATTGTTTGTTTGTTTGTTTTGAAGATTCTAAAGCAGCTGTTCAAATAAAATCTCTGTAAAAATTGACCCCATCCATTTTCAAGTACACAAATCAGCAGTGGCAGCATATCGGCTATCGGCTTCCCTCTTCTCTTTACCATGAGCGTGTTGTCGGTACAAGAAAAAGATAAGAGCTCTTTTTTTTCAATCTGCTTGTGTGTTTGATAGGTTTTGTTTTTTATCCAAATCTCCTACAAGTTCTATTTCTAAATTAACTCCTGAGAAAGAATACTTAAGCTGGCAAATCCGTAAGCCTGAAGTTCATTTGAATGCAGCATTTCCTGGCTCTGTATCGTTCTTCCATTGTAAAAACTGAAAAGAGAGTATGTTTGATGGTATTTCCTTTTCTCTTCTTTTTCTGTGTGACGGAGGGAGATAGGGACAGATAGGAACAGACAGACAGGAAGGGAGAGAGATGAAAAGCATCAATTCTTTGTTGCAGTTCCTTCATTGTTCATTGATTGCTTTCTCATATGTGCCTTGACGGGGAGGGGGGGATACTCAGTAGAGCGAGTGACCCCTTGCTCAAAGCAGTGACCTTTGGGCCCAAGCCAGTGACCCTGCACTCAAGCTGGTGACCTCAGGGTTTTGAACCTGGGTCCTCTACATCCCAGTCTGACCCTCTATCCACTTCATCAGCACTTGGTCAAGCTGATGGTATTTCAATTGCTCATGATACCATCCTTCTAACACAGCTATTTTCATTATCAAATATTGTCCTTCTGTCCTATTCTACAGTCACATATTGTTTAAACAAAGGAACTTTATTGTTTTTCCAGAGAGTTGTACTAGCTTACAATATCATCATCGAACTTAAGTATGCAAATGAAAATGCTGTGCAGTGTAAAATTTTCTACACTAAGAATAAAAGGGGAATAACTTATTTCAAGGATTCTCACATATTTTTTGCTCACAAGATGAACTCTTTTTCTCATAATTATCTTTTTTTGGATATGAATTGTGTAGTTTCTTCTGGCTTCACATTTTAAATGTTTTCAGATACTGGCCATTATTTCCCGGGTCTGAAATTTTTGAGATGATATATTGGTATATATTCACTGGGTTAAGGCTAAAACAGACCAAGGGTTTCTCTCAGTATTGTTCCTCTTTTACACACAGACTTTCCCCCTTTTATTTAAAAGCAAGTTTGATGCTGTTTGTTACTTGTTGATCTATTTGTGTGAGACAAAGTGGCCTCAAATTTTTTTTGTGTGTGCTCTTTCCTTTTTTTATTAAAAACCAGGAAACTGGTTGTTTTTCAGGAACCAAAGGGGCAACTGTCTAAAATAAAATACCCAGGTGCCTAGGTCTGCCAACACGGCTGCAGGTGCTCGTTGAGTTCACACAAGACACTCCCGAGCGAGCCACGGTGCCATCTCTGTAAGACAGTGAGTGGGCCCGGAGGGTTGGTCCGTGCAGGCGAGGACTGCCGGGCTCTGCGGAGTCTGAGCTGCTTCACCTCCCCGCTTACGTAGTGGGGCTGCGTGGTTTGGATTCAAGTTTCTTTTGCATTTAGAGACCGAATATCTTTCTAATTTAGTTTATTGAACACAAGCCCTATCGTGTGTTTGTGCCTGGGTGGTATAGGGGGGCAGTTTGGGTGGTGCTTTGGTTTTGGTTTGTACCTATAAAAGCAAAAGTTTATTCCTAGCTCCTGCCCTCTGGTCGTCACGGGAGCTGCAGCTCAGCCTCTCTGCGTCTCCACCCCGGGACCAGGCTGATGGGGCAGCCTCTCCACGGGCCTGGCTGGCTGGGTGGCAGAGTCTGGGGAGGTAGGAAGGCATACTTGGTGTTCAAGAAGTGGCGTGTCCCACTCCCACACATGTGTCTTTCGCCAGAGCAAGCCCTAGCCCCCAGGTCTATGTCCTGATAGGATGGACATGTATCATGTGTGGTCCACACGAAAGGTCATTACGGGGCAGTGAAGACACTGTGTGTGTTGCAAACTAATTAAACTCTCACAGTAGTTCAGTCAGAACTGTAAAGACCTGAACTGTTAGTGTTAAAGCAAAGAGAGATCAGATTTAACAGATATGAAGCAAAATGTATGACTTAGTCACTGGTTACCTATCATAGGCATGAAGATAGAAGAATTAAGGATTAATTCCAGGTGTGTGGCCTGGGCATCCAAATAGTGGTGCTGCCATTCACTGAGAGAGACGGGAATGAGGGAGGACGGCGGGTTCAGTGCTGGGCATTTAGTCTGAAGAGTTATCCAAGAAGAGGCTTGTGTTGGGTCTTGTGTGTGGCTCAACAGAGACGGCAGCTTCATCTCCCTAAAAAGTGTAGGCCCTGGCCGGTTGGCTCAGCGGTAGAGCATCGGCCTGGCATGTGGGGGACCCGGGTTCGATTCCCAGCCAGGGCACATAGGAGAAGCGCCCATTTGCTTTTCCACCCCCCCTCCTTCCTCTCTGTCTCTCTCTTCCCCTCCCACAGCCAAGGCTCCGTTGGAGCAAAGATGGCCCGGGCGCTGGGGATGGCTCCTTGGCCTCTGCCCCAGGCGCTAGAGTGGCTCTGGTTGCTGCAGAACAATGCCCTGGAGGGGCAGAGCATCGCCCCCTGGTGGGCAGAGCATCGCCATTGGTGGGCATGCCGGGTGGATCCCGGTCGGGCGCATGCGGGAGTCTGTCTGACTGTCTCTCCCCGTTTCCACCTTCAGAAAAATACAAAAAAAAAAAATGTAGTTGGCTCAATGAGACCACTGTGACAGGAGGGTATCTCCCCGGGAGAGAGCTGAGGATGGAACTCTGGGGCAGTGCTATCTGGCCTTGTCATGCCCTGCACACATGGGCACTGGCAATATTTGTGCAGCCCTTTGTAGGTGGCCCACATAGGTGACCGAGGTCTCCAGCCAGCCAGGGCAGGGGCTCTGGCCATGGAAGGGCTGGGGTCGTCACTGCTTCAGTGCACCTCTGTGCCATGGCTGAGGAATAGCCACAAAAGAAGGAAACAGGGCCTGACCTGTGGTGGTGCAGTGGATAAAGCATCGACCTGGAAATGCTGAGGTCGCCAGTTCGAAACCCTGGGCTTGCCTGGTCAAGGCACATATGGGAGTTGATGCTTCCAGCTCCTCCCTCTTCTCTCTCTCTGTCTCTCTCCTCTCTCTCTCTCATCTCTAAAAATGAATAAAATAAAATAAAAAAATAAAAAAAATATTTTAAAAAAAAAAAAAAAAAGAAGGAAACAGGGAAGAGAGCTGTCAGGGAAACAAGCGGAGGAAAGAATTGTTGAAAGGTAGGTGCGATGGACAACAGGAAGTGCTGTGGAGAGGCTGTGCGCAGTGAGGGTGCCGGGGTCCTCGCGTGTGGCGGTGAGTGTCACTGATGACTGCGGGAGAGGAGTACGTGGAACGGCGGGGCGGGAGCCAGATTTCAGTGACACAGGGAATTAAAAATAGATAATAAATACCAACAGCTTTAAGATTTTGATTGAAAAGAGGACAAAGGGACATTGCTGGTAGAGGTGATCATAAGGTAGAGGGAAAATTGTGTTACAGTCAATGCAGTTTGAGAAAGACCAATGAAAAAGCAGGGTTAAGAACGAAAGGTGGGGGCAAGCGAGGTGTGAAGTAAGGATGTGAGGGGTGCGTCTGAGGCCCAGCCCGGCAGGAGGGGATGTTCTTGCCCCGAATCATAAAGGAAGGAGGAGTTCCTAAGAGCACAGGTGCCAAGTGCCAGGCAGGTGAGGGCGCCTTGGGTCACAGTCCACTGCCTGTTGTTCATTATCTCAAATAATTGCTTCATATGTTTTGCCCAGTGTTTTGGTTGTTTAAGTGGATCGAGCTGGTTTGGTACCAAATTACTCCATTAGGCCAGGGATGAAAATCTGTTTATCTTTTTTTTTTTTTTAATCCTTTTCCAGGTAAGAGGAGGGGAGACAGACTCCTGCATGTGCCCTGACTGGGTTCCACCCAGCAACCCTCTTTTGGGGCCAATGCTGTGCCCATCTAGGGCCATGCTTGCAGCCAACCTATTTTTAGCCATTCTCAGTGTCTGGGGCCAGTGCACTGAAACCAATCAAACCATGGCTGCTGGGGATGGGAGGGGTTGAGAAGCAGAGTGGGGGTTGGTAGCTGCTTCTGTGTACCCTGACTGGGATTCAAATCCGGGACATCCACACACTGGGCAGATGCTCTACCACTGAGCCAACTTGCCAGGGCCAGAAAATCTGTTTCTAGATGTAGAACTACCATGTATTTTAAAATTTCAACTGTATGTTTCCTGGTTGGTAAAACTACACAAATAAGCAGCAGGTGGTTAGGTTGCCTTGCATAAGCTTCTAGACCAGAAACCGGGTTTGGTGTTTTCCACAAGAGATTCTTATACATGGCTCATAGACAACCTGCATTATAATAACCACTCACTTGAGATTCCTACCCCAGTTCTGCCAAATGAAGACCCAATACTTTCTGTGCATTTTAAGCAGTATGAACAGGCTTTGTTCACCACTGTTTTCTGTCTAAACCATCTTGCGCAGCACCAAATTAAAGCTGCCTAAAGTTGTTAATTAAGGCTCTGAATTCACAAGCACCAAATGTTTGCAAGGATGTGACACGAGGATGACTCGTCGGTCTCTGCAAATGAGAGTGACGGTTGATCAGGCACCTTGGAAATCCAGTCAGGTCGAAGCTGCACCTCCCCTCCGCCCCAGCAGTTGTGCCTCTCGCTCTGGGTGTTGGGTGTGAGCAGACTCCTGGGTGTGCAGAGCATGTTGCAAATAGCATATTGGCGGTAGCTTGGGTGGCCAGCTAAAGGGCCCTGGATATATAATCATAATTTATTCACTACTTGAATGACTGGATACTGTGGCGTATATAGTATACTGTAGTACTTGAATACTTGTCAGTGAAAAATGGAAGAATGAGAGCTATATGTGTCTATATGGGTGAACTATAGAAATACAGTGTTGAGCCAAGAGAGCAGGTAGCAGAAGAAGACATATACCATCTTGCCACTTTCATATAAAGTTTTTAAAAACATACGAAAGAAAGCAGAAAAAAATTTGGAGGAATGGTCAGGACTAATGGATGGAGGAATAGGGAGGAGATGACCAAGGAGGGGCACACTTGGGACTCTAACCATATTCATAAGGCACCCCCCAGCTAGGTGGGCACATGGGGTTTGTAATAATTTACTTTATACCTTTCTAAGGATCCAAAATATTCCATGATGCATTAATCACCCTGTGCTGATAAAGTTCCTCATTAGATATAACCTAAATATTTCTCTTTCACCTTGAGTTTTATCCCTTTTATCCTCTGGAGAAGTTGAGGATACCCTTGGTCATATTACCTCCCTGTTTCTTCCATTTTAAGTAGTCCCCTAACTTCTCGTTAGGTATGGTGTGACTTGTTTGCTGGTCACTTGTTTGCTCGGTGTCTGAAAATCTCGTGCTGTCTTCTCCTGCAGGTGTTCACAACTCTGTCGGTGACCAAGCGCTCCGGGGGCAGCGTCCTGCAGGCTGGCTGCTGAGGTTAAGCCCCAGTGGATGCTGCTGCCGAGACTCCAAACCACTGATGTTTCCTTGCTCAAATCCAAGGTGGTATTTCCAGAAAGATTCCTGGGCTTTGACACTGTGTGTCCTGTGCTTACATCACCCAGGGCCCCTTGGATCTCATGGGTAGGAGGTGGTGCCTGGACGGCAGGCAGCATCACACTGGGGTCACCGTGACGGACTCGAAACTGACCTTCGGCGGTGCATCGGAGGATGCGTTTATGAAGTCACTGGCCTCAAGCCCCGCGGTGGGCAGTGATGGAACAACTGGCGAAGCAGTTTTAGCGTGACTTTTCTTTTGTGGGTTTTCTTATCCTCTGTCAAGCTTCTCGTGTTGATTACTATTATCTGTCCTCTTCAAGGTGTTAATGATACTAGAGATGAAAAATGTTAGCACTCAATTTTTTTCCAGAGCGAGTCACAGCTCGAGTGTGCACGGAAGGTGCCTTGTTGCTTGGAGGCACGCGTGGCTCACTTGGAGGCTGATACGCTGGTCCCATGATTGAGAACAACCCCGGGACTCAAACGTTCTGTTCTCCTTGACTGACCTCTTTAGCTGTTTGTCCCCCCAATAAGTTACATGTTCAAGCAAGTGAATGTATGATTGGCTGGCCGCGCGCGCACACACACACACACACACTCACACACTCAGTACGCGCGCACACCCATGCTACATCACTAGTTACTGTTATTTTTAGTTCTGTTGAGGAAAGGAAATGGCTACTTAGCCAGCCTGTTTGAGGTGATACTCCACCTCATGGAACTTAGCAGTCTGGTGTGATTTCCATCTTTGTTCATCATGGAGGCAGACATACACCTTAAATGGGGAAAAACAATAAATGTCTTTATTTAGTTTATTGTGTGCTGGTCTAAGTGAGCTGAAACATTTAACACTTGTTTAAAACTTTTTTTTTTTAGCTTCAGCTTTAAGCTAAAAACACAGAATATCACGTCTTTATATTTTATGTATGTTATGTATCTGTCCCTTCCTAAGGAGTACATTTATAGGAAAATAGCTCTTTCTACATTTAACGATTTAATTCTTTTGTGGTAATTGCTTTTTAAAGGAAGCTGTTAATATCATAAGTTATTATTATTATTTTTGAACACAGGTAGATGTGAAGGATTTTTGTTTAAAAACCAAATGGTGTTGAAGTCTTCTACTGAACGAATGACCGTACCTGGTGGGGACAGTGGCAGAGTGTCTCTGCTGCGTTAGCAGGCCAGCTTGTATGGTTACGGAGAGGTATTGCGTCCTCTGTGACAGATTTCCACGCACACGTAGTGACTGAGGATTACACTCGGGCCATCTGCTCACTATAGAAGTTGGATTTTAAACATGTGCTGTGGACATCAGACCTCCCACCAGCGGTTCTGGTCGCTCCTTTTTTGTTCCCTCCCCTCTGCTGGTATTTCTCAGCTACAACACCGAGTAGTTGATTCAAAGTACATTTCTCGGCCAACTCAGGGAACCCATGCATCCGGCCGGCCTTCGGTCAGCAGAGCATCCAACCCTGTCCCCAGGGCTCTGCCCCAGCCCTCGTCCCACCTGGGCACATGGCACAAAGGAGAAATGGAGAGCGGGCTTGAGTCAGTTGACTGTGTCGTTTTATTTATTTATTTCCGATGTGTTCGGTTTCCAAGTCTGCCAGGCTCCGGGATTAGAACAGTGTAGGCCAGGGATCTCAAACTCGTTGCCATGCGGCCCGCCCACCAATTTTGTGCGGCCTGCAGACTAATCAAACTTCGTGGATTAATCTGCGGGCCGCACAAAATTGGTGGGCGGGCCGCATGCGGCCCGCGGGCTGCGAGTTTGAGACCTCTGCTGTAGGCAGTGGGAGACGGCCGTGCCCAATTATGTGGTTCTCTGCTTAGTGGAACGGAAGGTTCTGCCCCACAAGAACGATCATACTTTATGGACTTGTCTTGCTTATATTCTGTAATTGCCCAATGTTTCAAAACATAATTTGTTATAATTCTTCTGAAAAGAGTATCCAATGTGAATCATTAAAAGGTATTGATAACCCACCCTGTGTGTCTTCTTCCTGAATGGTGGTCTCGGGGTCCTGTGTACCAGCTTTCCAATCGATGATCACCACCACCAGCTGCGGAGTATGTGGCAGTGGCGCTGGGCTCTCGGGCCTGGTCGGTGTGCTTACAGTCACACCTTTGTGCTGTTGGCTTTACACATTCCAGTCCTCAGCTCTGGGTTAGGGAAGGCTGAGCTGTTTTATCCACCAAGTGTCATGACCCAATGGTAAAATATGGTAAAAATATTTCAGACCTTTAGAAAATGCTTCAAAATAGGAAGAACCCCCCCACCCCAATGTGGCAGTATTGCAATGGACAAATCTTTGAATGTCTATTTCAACCCGAGTCCTGTATGTTTGTAAACATTATACTTAGCACAGGAAGAAGATGCATTTTGTTTGTTTGGAATGACGTAGGTGCATAGTGGGACGAAGGCCTTACAGTGGCCTTCGAGGAACTGTGAAGGGAAGAGGCGGTGCTGATGGGAGCTGATATTGAGAAAGGAAGGCCTGCCTGTCCGGGGCACTTTGCATGCAGTTGTTTGTAAGAACCCTCAGGACTGCTGTACCCATTTTTCAGATGAAAAAATGATGTTGGGAGTTGACAGTCATTTATCTAAGCCAGTGGTTCTCAAACTTTTTGAGTCGGGGCACATTTAAAATCCTACACATAATTGTAGGCACACTATACAAATTTCTGAGAAATATGTTATAATAAGTCAAATATTAAAAAAGTCCCAAGTGTGTTTTTATGGTAATTAAATGTAATACGACAAAATTAAATTTATTCGGACATTAAAACTTTTTATGTTACATTTTTTGTTATGCTTTTTAGAATTTGTAAAAAAGGGGGTTAAAAAATGACACAAAAGTTATCTTTTTATAGATACATTCTTAGTAAGATTTAGTAAATTTGGCAGGCCCCGGTGCAAATGTGTTAAGTTTTATCATTCTTGTGTTTATGAGAAACGTGAGCCTGATGTGTCCTAGTGATTTCTTCAATGTTTGAGCATATATTTGAAAGGCCAAACTCTGATTTCCTCATTAATACATTGAAAAATTCCTCTCTTTTTACTCTTAATTGTGCTGAGTGCAGAAAACCCCCACCCTACATATCATCTTGACACCAAACAAAGGATAGAAGAAACTTGCCTTCAGTCTTTCCAGGGAACATGGGGGGTAGTGTAAACAATCCAGTACCACAGCTTAACAGCCTTTTGCAACCTAATCAGGTGAGTGAGGTGGGGGGTTGGGCAGACTGTCAGTTTACAGCCAATTCCCCACACTTCTGTCCCCCAAACATCTAAACTCCAAAAACCCTGTTGGTTTTTTGGTCCCCAACAGGCACATATTTCTCTGGAATACCATAGGGTGCACCTGGAAATCTAGGGTGCGCCCTTTGAGAACCCTGGTCTAAGCTCATGGTTTTAAGGTCACAAAGAGGTGTGCCCTCTAGTGTCCATCTCTGTGAACAGCAGGCTGTGGCTTGTGCCAGTACTTTGGGATACAAACTGCTTGAATGAATAAGGCTGTAGACTTAGAAATTACGGGGCTTGCGGATCAAAGGGAAGGACAAACAGCTCGATCATTATATGTATAACTAAAGGTAGACTTGAAACAAAGGCCTTGATGTATATGGTGCAACCATAAAGTTAGGGTAAATATAGGAAAATACCTCTGACCCAGAGGTGGAGAAGAACTTAAACCGTGGACACAAAGCATGAGCCACATGGGCTGACAGCATCACAAATTCTGACCCCAAAGACCTCCATGGACAGAGTTAAAAGAGTTAATAGAATTAACAAGAAAATCAGAAGAAGCCAGTTTCCGTGTCTAAAACTTAACAAGAGAGACCCAGATGACAAGTAATTCTGCCCAGTCAACGAGAAGACAGGAACCTAGAAAACCAAAAAAAAAAAAAAAAAAAAAAAAAAGCAAAGGACATTGAATCGGTTATTCCTGGAAGAGGAAACCCAATAATCTGACAAGATATACACAAACTCATGGGTAATTAAGAGAGACTAATTAGAATAATGAGAAGTCACTATACTCACAAGAACTGCAAACATCAGAAAGCTGATTAATGCCTAATGAGGGGACCCCGGGCTCTGCTGATGCGTGAACAGACGACTTGCTGCTGGGTGTTTAGACAGATCAGGCACCATGGACGCCATGACCCAGCGGTCCTGCTCCTGAGCATGAGCCCTAGAGAAATTCTCACACGTGGCCATACTTAGATGGCCGCTTACTATCTTTGTGGTGCTGAAGAGTTGGACCCACTCCTGATGCCTCAGTGTGGGATGATGAGCAGGCTGAGGTGAAGGCGGGACACACCAGTTTTCTGGGAGGTATCAGGTATGGGTAAATGCGTGGGAAGACAAAAACGAGGAAGAGAAGGAGCCTAACTGCTTGTGTACATTAAAAATGAGACATTTTGCAAGAACCTCCACAAACAGTACATAGCCAACACATCAGAGCAGCCGACTGGAGCGCAGGCAGGGAGGAAGCGAGTGGAAATAAAAGGAAGAGGAAGTAGAGGGCACCACGCTAACGCCAGCTCCTGTGGCCTGTGTCGAAAAGCAGGGACTCTTTTCTTTTCTTTTTTTTTTTTTGTTATTTTTCTGGAGCTGGAAACGGGGAGGCAGTCAGACAGACTCCCGCATGCGCCCAAGCGGATCAACCTGGCACGCCCACCAGGGGGCGATGCTCTGCCCCTCCGGGGCGTTGCTCTGTTGCAACCAGAGCCATTCTAGCGCCTGAGGCGGAGGCCACAGAGCCATCCCCAGCACCAGGGCCATCTTTGCTCCAATGGAGCCTCCGCTGCGGGAGGGGAAGAGAGAGACAGAGAGGAAGGAGAGGGGGAGGGGTGGAGAAGCAAATGGGCGCTTCTCCTGTGTGCCCTGGCCGGGAATTGAACCCGGGACTTCCGCACGCCAGACCGACCAGCCAGGGCAGCAGGGACTCTTTCTTCCTCATAAAGAAGGGATAATGTTCACTTCCAGAGTTGCTGGGAGGACCACATTAGTTAGTACACATGTGAAAGTACTTAGAAGAGTGAGAAGAGTGGCTGGCACCAAGGGGCTGTGGGTGAGTGGGCACTACTGTTAGGAGGAGGAGGCGGGGGAGGAGAAAGGAGTACCTCAACTCTCAGCATAGAAGGTCCAAGAGTAAAGGGGCAGCTCTGGGATTCCAGGCCAGGACGGTGATCTGTCTCTTCCTGCAGCAGCCCAGGCAGCGGTGGAGTCTGCGGTCTGGCGCGGACCAGTGCAGGGAGTGTGGCTCAGAGCCTCATTTGGTGCTCAGGGCTGTGAGGCAGGAGGGAGCTCAACAGGAAAGTCTTGTCTCTGCCACAGGGACAAGTACAGAGGCCGGGGTGTATAAGCCTCCAAGCTCTGGCCCCCATCAGCCCACCTGGAACCCCACGTAGTCTTCCTATAAGAGAGAAATTACAGAATTTTTAAAATGGCCCTGTAATGCGTCTTTCCATTTAGAAACCCTACAAGGTGACATTGTGCTAGGTGTTATCAGGAGCTGATGCCTTCCTCCCCTGCACCCAGCCCTAGTGTGGAAACAGCCACGGGAAGGGGATTCTGCGGGATGCGTTCCCCCTCCCGGGAGCGGGGTGGTGATTGGCTCCCTAACAGGCACCTCCCTTCCCTGGCTGCTTTCCTACTGTAGTGCGTTTGAGCCTCATAGTTGCTGAAATGAATTTCTCACATTAAAGTGAGGACACGGGAGGAAGATTAGGAATGCAATTGCCTCGCCTCCTGTGTGGCTCACACAGCTTAATGGCTACCTCGTTATTAATTTCTTTTTAGGATTCTGGCGGCTTTCTGCCAGGGTCCACAGCCAGGATCATTAAGCAAAGGAGGGGAAGAAGTCGGCAGCTGATCAGGGCTGGACTCATCCCCGAGGTGGGGGCGGGGTGGGCTCAGGCGGTTCTGGGAGGTGGGCAGGGGCTCTGCCACCACACAGAATTTCAAGAGCTGTGCTTTCTCAGGGCTTAGCTTGTCACCATCACAAATCCTGCTCTCCCCTGAGCCCCTGAAATAAGGGTGCTCTGCTAAAAGCGCCCGCCCTGCTGCACATCACCCAGGGCTTTGAGTGCACGGTTTCATCCGGCTCCCAGGTGGACTGGAGCTCCGCACGTCGCCCCATGTTCCAGAGACACCTCCAGGTGGTGGCTCGTCCACAGGATGCGGACAATTTGGTGTCTTCAGCAAATAAAGTCTAAAGGGGGAACAACAAGTGGAAAGAACCAGGGCCCCTGAATGACCAGCCCTGAGCACCTGCCCACCTCCCTCTGCTGGGTGAGAGAGAAAGAAGCGAGAGCCTTATTTTGAAGGTGTAACCCTCGGGGGCTCTGATATAACCACTTCACCTGTACTGCAACTAATACAGCCATTTAAATCCATTTCCCCCCAAGAAAATAGTCATGATATGAGAAAAAACTGATAGTTTATATTTCAATGAAAAGAAATCCATATGTGAAAAGAGATGTTTAGGGCAGTGAAACTACTCTGTATGACACTATAATGTTGGATACCTGTCACTAAACATTTCTCCAAACCCATAAAATGTACAACAAGGCTGACCCCACTGTGAACTCTGAACGTAGGGTGACAATGACCTGTGGATGTAGGTTCGAAGATTGCACAAAGGTACCACTCTGGTGGGCTGTTGAATGGGGGAAGCGACATGTGTGTGGTGAGGGGCAGGGATTAGAGGGAAATCTTTGTACCTTCTGATTAACTTTATTTGAACCTAAAACTATTTAAAATAGTCTACTAAAAACAAAAAACAAAACCCAGCTTTCTAGATGTACACCTAATGTGGGTGACCAATAGTGTGTGGCCTGGGTCTTCTTGCCGCTAATTAAAAGGCCCACGTTTATTTGACGTAGCACCTGGGGCTTGGAGTTTTTTGTGCGTAACTCTCTATGTAAGATGCTCAGGTAGGTTCCCCAAGGTTCACCTGGGCCTGAGGTTCTGAGGATCCCTTCAACCAATGAATGGGCAAGAGTCTAGTCACAGGACAATCCCGGCTTACTGTGGAAGTGACTCTTATGGGGCATCGCAGAATGACGTGACGACTGCCGGTGATCCCCAGCGTGTTTTCATTTGACCCTCTTAAAATTAATCTCAGGACTTTTCCGTGCAGCGGTGTACACGTGTCACCTCTTTTGCATGCGACACAGCTACTGAAACTACAAGAATTATACAGCTTGGAGGTAGAAGGCCTGGTTTTCAGAGCCTGCGTCTGTCTTCAGAAATCTGAATTTAGTTATAGATAATGACAGCATGTGGCTGTCTCTCAGTGTTGTTCATTAGATTCATAAGGTGTTGTATCTGAGGCAAATGAGAGCATCAACGGTATGTATAATGAAATTCATTAGCGCATAAGTAAGGTGCATGGATATTTCACTCGTGACTGGGAAGCACTGGTCGGCAGTGCTGACCACGGGCGCTCACACAGACACGTGGGCACTCACCTGTGCCCAGGCCCCTCATGCGTCAGGAGGGAGACAGTGTTCAGGTAACCCGTTCTTTCTGGAAGCAAATACATGTCGGGCATGATCTACCAGAACCTCCATTATGTGGATGCAACAATATAAACAGAGAAGCCTGTGGGACTCGGGGCCCAGGGCCCTCCTACAGATTCCCTTGATGGCTTGGAACCTTTCTAGTGACGGTCTGTGCCCTCCACCTGGCTCCCCTTTCTCCCCAAGGGAAAGGGGTTCTGTGGAAGGACTGCTTCTGAGCCCTGGGCCTGATTCTCAACAATGCACCTTCCAGCCTCCCTGCGGGAGGAGGGAGGGTGGGAGGACTGACTGGCAGACAGCAGAGCCAGAGGCAGCGCCCCTCGGACTTCCTGGCTCTCCCTGTGTGTCCATCACATGTCTCAGTCACACTACTGGTCATCTCTGTATTTCCTTAACACTATACTTTAAAGTGCTCCCCTTTCTTTTCAGTGTAAGCACATTTATTTGAAAAGAGAGCCACAGGTCAAAATCATGAATGGTAATCTGTCTTATTTGCTATAGATATTAATGTTTAACATCGATAAACATATTTGCACATGTATGTATAAACTATTTCTAGAAGAATGCATAAGACGTGCATTGTGATTGCCTGTGAAGAGAAGAGCTGGTAGGTAGGGACGGGGTGGGGGACAACTTTTGGTGACTATTCCTATATGCTCCCACTTATATTTTCTGCTTTTGGAATTAAATAAAAACAAATAATTTGGGGGGAAATGTTATACAAAAAAAACATTGGCATTAAGTTCTGGCTAGATAATGTTGCCTTTTGAAGATGCCATGCCTGCCTAACCAGGTGGTATGGCACAGTGGATAGAGAACTGGACTGGGACACAGAGGACCCAGGTTTGAAACCCCGAGGTCGTCGGCTTGAATGCGGGCTCACCAGCTTGAGTGTGGAGTCGCTGGCTTGAGTGTGGGGTTGCCGGCTTCAGTGTGGGATCATAAACATGACCCCAAGGTTGCTGGCTTGAGCCCAAAGGTCACTGGCTTGAAGCCCAAGGTCGCTGGCTTGAGCCCAAGGTCGCTGACTTGAATAAGGGGTCATTTGATCAGCTGTAGCCAACCCCCCTCAGTCAAGGCACATATGAGAAAGCAATCACTGAATAACTAAGGAGCCACAAAGAATTGATGCTTCTCATCTCTCCCTTCCTGTCTGTCTGTCCCTATCTGTTCCTCTCTCTAACTCTCTCTCTGTCACTGTCAAAAAAAAAAAAAAAAGATGTCATGCATAAGATCTCTCTGATAAAAAGGAATTAGTAAGCAGAGGAAGACAATAAGGAAACTATAGCATCCAGCTGAAGCTTTCTCTTTGATGTGATAAAAGAACTGAAACATAGTAAGAGACCATCTTTCCCATGCTTTATTCAGTCTGCCTTCCTTTCCACCCTTAGTCCTCCTGTCTCCCAGGTCTCCACATCCTAGCACCAACTTACCGCTTCACCTCCCGGGCCAGGATTGCTCCAGGAACAGAACAGGCTCCAAAAAGTCAGGACTGATAACAGAAGTCAGGGCTCTGGGTCTGCTTCTTTGCAATTCTGTTGTCTTTTCCCTCATGGTCACAGGATGGCTGCTGCAGCTCCAGCCATAAATTTCCATACTCAAGGCAATAAGAAGATGGGGTAAAACAGGTAGAACTGCCTCTTTTTCTTGTATGCATCTGTCTCAACATTCCTCAGTAAACTTGTTTTTACCTCCTTGGCCAGAGCTGTGTTCCCTAGCCAACTCTAGAT
The DNA here is from genome assembly GCF_036850765.1 of Saccopteryx bilineata. Classification (NCBI taxonomy): domain Eukaryota; kingdom Metazoa; phylum Chordata; class Mammalia; order Chiroptera; family Emballonuridae; genus Saccopteryx; species Saccopteryx bilineata. The sequence goes on from NC_089490.1 coordinate 105,742,992, forward strand.
GCAAGAGAGTCTGGAAAAGTGAGCTTCTTTTAGCTTTTCCAGTCTCCTGAGTGGATTAGCCAATATACAATATCTATCTCAGCATCTAACATAGAGACAAACTAGACAGTGGAGGGAAGGGAAGAAAAACAAATCTTTGCTTCATCTGTCCTCCTCATGCAGGCTCCACCCCTCCCCCACAGTTGTAGGGCTCAAGCAGACTGTGTACACGAGAGAGCTCCATGATGTGAAGCGCAAGATATTGTCATCATTCAGCATTTCAGAACTGCCAAAAGGGAAGAGCTTCCTACAGCAGTCTGCTTTTTCTCTGTTTATTTGTTAGAAGGTTTGGATTTGAGTTAAGTCATCATTAAGTAGTCTAAGCACTAGACTGCCTTTTTTTTTTTTTCTTTTTCAGGGAAGGAAACACCAAGGATTTTTTTTTTTTTTTTTGTATTTTTCTGAAGCTGGAAATGGGGAGAGACAGTCAGACAGACTCCCGCATGCGCCCGACCGGGATCCACCCGGTATGCCCACCAGGGGCGACACTCTGCCCACCAGGGGGCAATGCTCTGCCCCTCTGGGGCATCGTTCTATTGCGACCAGAGCCACTCTAGCGCCTGGGGCAGAGGCCAAGGAGCCATCCCCAGCACCCGGGCCATCTTTGCTCCAATGGAGCCTTGGCTGAGGGAGGGGAAGAGAGAGACAGAGAGGAAGGAGGTGGGGGGGGGGTGGAGAAGCAAATGGGCGCTTCTCCTGTGTGCCCTGGCCGGGAATCGAACCCGGGTCCCCCGCACGCCAGGCCGACGCTTTACCGCTGAGCCAACCGGCCAGGGCCCCAAGGATTTTTTTATTTTATTTTTTGTATTTTTCTGAAGTTGGAAATGGGGAGGCAATCAGACAGACTCCCGCATGTGCCCGACCAGGATCCACCCGGCATGCCCACCAGGGGGCAATGCTCTGCCCATCTGGGGCATTGCTCTGTTGCAACCAGGGCCATTCTAGCGCCTGAGGCAGAGGCCACAGAGCCATCCTCAGTGCCTGGGCCAACTTTGCTCCAATGGAGCCTTGGCTGCGGGAGGGGAAGAGAGAGACAGAGAGGAAGGAGAGGGGGAGGGGTGAAGAAGCAGATGGGCGCTTCTCCTGTGTGCCCTGGCCGGGAATCGAACCCAGGACTCTTGCACGCCAGGCCGACACTCTACCACTGAGCCATCCGGCCAGGGCCTAAGCACTAGCTTTTAAGCCTCTCCTCTGGTGGCTTCTCCTTGTCTAGTCACTCTCTGTTCTCAGTGCAGCAGGGGCCAGTCAGTTCTCTCTGGATATAAAGCCAGTGGAAAACCTCCAGGTTCATTACACGGCCAGGCATGAGCAGGTGCAGTGAATGCCGACTGGGCTGGGCACGTGTCACCTCACAACGAGGAGAAAAACTGTCCATATTTGGGGGGAAGTCTCCACGGGGAAGAAGGGCCACATTATGGACATGGAATGTTTTATGCAGAGAGAAATTTTTAGAATCAGGAGGATCAATAAAAAAGCTAAGAAGGGTTAAGTATGTGTATATAAGAGCCAGGCACAGACAAATCTACTGGCTAAGACACCTCCATAACATGCCCCACCCCTCACTGCCCACACCCCCATTTTAAGGAATAACGGGCATGTCGCAGGGACTGTTTTGTGGACAAATCTAAGGGTGCTTCTGCCGAAAGAACTGAGGGGAAACCTCTGCTACCACTTGCCACGGTGACCTGTGTTCTGAATGAAACGGCTGCTTTGTTCTTTGGTCAAAAAGGGAATTAGAGAAGGGTGGTTCAAATCCTACCTTAACCACTTACTGTGTGACCTTGGGCTTGCTGTTGAAACTCTCTGTGCCTCAATTTCTCCAGGTATGAAACGGGGGTGATAGCATCAGTACCTCCCTTCTGTGGTTGCTATGAGGACGGAATAAGCGAACTTGGTTCCGTGAGGCATGGAGAGGGAGCTGGCAGGGAGACAGTGCTCTGTGCTGCTGGTGGCTGTGGTGCATGGCACACCGGCAGGCAGCAGATCTGGCCTTCAGGGGGCGCTGGCTTTTTCCCAGCATCCCAATGATGCTCTAACCAACCAAGCTATCTGGCCAGGGCAGAAACTTATTTTTTCTCTCCAAAACTTATTAAAATATAGAATGGTTAGCCTTTTGCGGTGGAGACAGTGTCTGTTTTGTTCTCTTATCCCCACGGCCTCAAATAATAGGTATCTAATAAGTATAGGTTGATTAAATAACTGAAAACGAATTTAAGTCATTGGTATATGAAAGTACCATAGGCACAAAGATATTTGTTGGAGCATTATTTATAATAGTGAAAAACTATTATTTTAATAGTCTGGTTAAGAAATCTGTGGTATTGAATAAAATGAAATGGATGCTAGTATTAAAATTAACAGGAGAAGTAGGCCCTGGCCGGTTGGCTCAGTGGTAGAGTGTCGGCCTGGCGTGCGGAAGTCCCGGGTTCGATTCCCGGCCAGGGCACACAGGAGAGGCACCCATCTGCTTCTCCACCCCTCCCCCTCTCCTTCCTCTCTGTCTCTCTCTTCCCCTCCCGCAGCCAAGGCTCCACTGGAGCAAAGATGGCCCAGGCGCTGGGGATGGCTCCTTGGCCTCTGCCCCAGGCGCTAGAGTGGCTCTGGTCGTGACAGAGTGACGCCCCGGAGGGGCAGAGCATCGCCCCTTGGTGGGCGTGCCAGGTGGATCCCGGTCGGGCGCATGTGGAAGTCTGTCTGACTGCCTCCCCGTTTCCAGCTTCAGAAAAACACAAAAAAAAACCCCCCAAAAAACAGGAGAAGTATAAACACATGAAAAAAGTATTTATAGGAATTGCAAGAAAAGAGTATAGATAAAATTCAGTAATACTATGATTAAAATAATGTAAACGTGTAAATCTATATACGTTAAGATTGGAAGGTTATTTAGAAATGGAGTTATTATTGTATGAAATTAGTGGGCTTATGAGCAATTAAACAGTTGATAATGTTTTACACTGGATTTGAGAATATATATTTTTTAAATTTTATTTATTGATTTTAGAGAGAGAGTCAAGGAGAGAGAGGAAGAGAGAGAGAGAGAGACACCACTCTGTTCCACTTGTTTATGCATTCATTAGTTCAGTGGTCCCCAACCCCCAGGCCGTGGACCAGTACCGGTCCGTGGGCCATTTGGTACAGGTCCGCAGAGAAAGAATAAATGACTTACATTATTTCTGTTTTACTTACATTTAAGTCTGAACGATGTTTTATTTTTTAAAAATGACCAGATTACCTCTGCTACATCTGTCTAAGACTCACTCTTGACGCTTGTCTCGGTCACGTGATACATTTATCCGTCCCACCCTAAAGGCTGGTCTGTGAAAATATTTTCTGACATTAAACTGGTCCGTGGCCCAAAAAAGGTTGGGGACTACTGCATTAGTTGATTTTTGTACTTGCCCTGACTGGGGATCGAATCCATAACCTTGGCATATCAGGATGGTGCTTTAACTAGCTGAACCACCCGGCAGGGTAGAGAATATTTTAAAACTCTTTTGTGTGTGTGTGTGTGTGTGTGTGTGTGTGTGTGTGTGTGTGTGTGTGTGTCAGAGACACAGAGAGAGTCAGAGAGAGAGACAGGTAGGGAGAGGAAGGGAGAGAGATGAGAAACATCAATTCTTCCTTGCGGCACCTCAATTGCGCATTGATTGCTTTCTCATAAGTGCCTTGACTGGAGAAAAACAGACAAAGTGACCCCGTGCTCAAGTCAGCGACCTGGGGCTCAAGCTAGTGAGCCTTGCTCAAACCAGTGAGTCCGCGCTCAAGCTGGCGACTTCGGGTTTTCAAACCTGGGTCCTCCATGTCCCAGTCCAACACTCTATCCACTGCGCCACCACCTGGTCAGGCTTAAAACTCTTTTAAAGATGCTTTCTAAACCATTGAGCCAGTTTAGTATTTCCCAGGGTCTGTTTGGTGAGTGGTGAAAGCCTCTTTAGATAGGGGCTTCTGAAAGTTGCCATCTCCCACCTCCTGGCACAGAGCCGCTGGGGCCGGACGAACCTCTTTCTGGCAAACACTAGTGGTGTCAGGTTCTCCGTGCAAAGAGCCTTCAGGGACTGCGGTGCCATAATTTGTGCTGGTCCAAGTTGGTCAACAGAGGGCTTCTCAGGCTTTTATTTCCAAGTCTGTTTCATCTCTTCTCTCTCTTTTTTTTCTCTCTCAGTTTTAGTGCACGGCCAGGTGTGTGTGGTTGGAATGTGTGAAAGGAAGCACGGCCCCTCGCTGCCCACTGCTCTGGCCCCCAGCCAGCCCAGGCCTCTGGCCCCCAGTCGCTCCAGCCGCCCTCATTCCCCTCCCACCCAAGCACCCCTCTGTGGTCCAACAGAAGACCCCAGCACTCGCGGGAAGCAAACCCTTGCCCATTCTCACACCTCTCCCAGCTGAACAGCCCATGTCCTGACGAGACAGTCTGACCCTTTGTGGGATCTGCTGGTGTCCTGCCCAGGTGCTGGGCCGACTTGCTCCTGGAACTACCGCTTCGAACTATCCAGGCCTTTATTTGCAGCAACCGCACTCGGGGACACCAAAATAGGTCTCTGTGGAGGTCCCCCGAGCTGGCCTGGGCTCAGCCCCACCCAGCTGGGTGCCAGCGAGACAGAGGCCCCAGCACCACTGCGGCGGGCGGAAGCCGTGTGGGGCCACGGGGAGAAATTCCACTGCGTCTCCAGGTGGACCCTTCTTTCGAGTTAGCACAGAGTTCTGAGGGTCGACTTTGGGGCTGACCAACTCTAGGGCCTTGGTGTTTTTCTGGCCCCACCTGGTGGTGTTGCAGGGAATGCAAGGGCTTCCCTTCTCTTTTTCTTCCCAGCTCTGCCATTCACTAGGGAAGTTCAGTAACAGCGCATCTATTCATCTAGTCAGGCATATGCTAAGCATTTCATATACTTCCTCCTTTGTAATCTGCTCAGGTCTGGGGTATGTGTACGCTTAAGCAGCAAGGCCCAGAAAGGGCAAGCTACTGGCCCAGGGGCACCCAGCTTGTGGTTGATGAAGCCAGGATCCAAACACAGATGGATTTTCCTTCCAAGCTGATGACTAATCCTTCTTCCCTACTGTACCCTGTCCTGCTAAGCCAGTTCCCTCACAGAGCATCAGAATTGACTAGATACCACATTCCCTGCTCCATAAACCCAGACTGTAAAACTTCTGAACACTGAAAATTGTTGAAAAAAAAAAAAAGCTTCTAGCTCCAAAACTCATACAGTGGCAAAACCTATCCTGAGCTGCCATGAGGCTCTTTGTGGTCTTGGTTTATCCAACTTATCATAAATGTTCACATGTTTACTGAGGAAATATTAATAATGTGTTAGAACAGGGGTCCCCAAACTACGGCCCACGCATGCGGCCCCCTGAGGCCATTTATCCGGCCCCCGCCGCACTTCCGGAAGGGGCACCTCTTTCATTGGTGGTCAGCGAGAGGAGCATAGTTCCCATTGAAATACTGGTTAGTTTGTTGATTTAAATTTACTTGTTCTTTATTTTAAATATTGTATTTGTTCCCGTTTTGTTTTTTTATTTTAAAATAAGATATGTGCAGTGTGCATAGGGATTTGTTCATAGTTTTTTTTTAATAGTCTGGCCCTCCAACAGTCTGAGAGACAGTGAACTGGCCCCCTGTGAAAAAAGTTTGGGGACCCCTGTGTTAGAATGTGGGTCCGCCCTGGAATCTGTTGGAGGCGTGACATGGTACGCGGATGTGCTCTGGGGGTTCCTCTGGAACCTGGAAAATACTGAATTCAGAAATGCATCCGGTCCCCAGGGATTCAGCTAAGCACTGAGGATCTGTATAACATGGCCCACACCTGCTCACAGGGGCCCCTGCTTGGCCATTTCATGTAGGAACCCGTAGGCAGCTGGGTAATAAAGGTCAGAAGGTGACAGGCACCTGCTCTTTCACTCCACACTTCCTTTCCTAAGAATTTCTTCTAAGGATTCATCACGTGAAAATCCGGAAACAGCCTGAACATCCCAAACTTGGGAAAAAGTTGCAATAAAGGCTGATGCATTCATATAATAGAACACTATGCAGCCACTGAAATTGGTGCCGGTGAATTTAGTCATATGGAAAAATATTCATGTAGCACTGGTAAGTTTTGGGAGGTGACCCCAAGTTACAAAATAGTACATACTATATGGTCCTATTTTTGTTAAAAGAAGAAAAAATTACAAGAAGGAATACTATCACTCATTTCTGCTCCCGGAAGAACGGTTCTCACCGCAGTGTTCCCACAGAGGGCAGCACTGGGCCGTCTGCCTGGAGCTGGCCAGGGTGGCTGTCCGTCTGTGATGAAGGACACTTTCCGTGCTGATGTGACCAGGACCCTTCCTGTCTTCCCTTAGTGCAGGGGACACGCTAGAGTGGATTTTAGTGATGGCACTTTCTGCAACCTGAGGTGGGGTCATTTAGGGATTTTCATCCACTCTTTCAACAAACGTCTTCTATTTGCCAGGCACTGTGCTAAATGTCAAGGATGTAGAAATTAGAAAGACACGAGGCTCCCACATTGTCCTCTCTCCAGTGGCCGTGGCTGTCTATGCCTTACTCATCTCTGTCTTCCACGTTTCACGTGGTGCCCGCTACCTCATAGATGGGGGCTCACCGAACAAATGACAGCTCAATGGCGTCCCAGTCATCATCTTGGAAAAAGAAACAGATCAAGAAATAAGCTTGATAAAGTGTTGCTGGTAGCAGGTCCCGGTGGGGACACAGGAGGGATGACTCATTCTGGGGCCAGGTGAGGGGCGGACTGGCTCTAATTCCGCTTTCACTGGTTTCACAAACACTCTTGACTGGATGGGTGATCTCATTATGCCCAACTGTGCGTTTAACTCCACTGCAAAGACAGCAAGCTCACTCAGTGCCTCCAAGCAGAGACTGCGTGTCAACGCCAAGGCCATCAAGCAGCCAGGGCAATGAGGCTGTCATGTTAGGTTCCTAAAAAAGTATGGAATGAATGCACTGGCTGGATAGCTCAGTTGGTTAGAGCTTCATCCCGAAGTGCAGAGGTTGCCGGTTTGATCCCGGGTCAGGGCACATACGGGAACAGATTGATGTTTCTGTCTGTCTGTCTGTCTCTCTCTAAAAAAAAAAGGATGAATGAAGAACATCATTTAGGCTCCTACCTCTTCAATCCAGTGTGTTCTCCTCTATTTGCTGTCAGGTCAAGGGAGCTGTGGGCAGAAGGGAGTCCTGAGGGGTTCACAGGTGGAGTCATTATGTTTCTCAGAATTTTCAGTTTCACTGCCCTGAAAATGCCCTGTGCTCTGCTCACCCCTCCCCCAGGCCCTGGTGACCACTGATCTTTTTTTACCGTCCCCATCGTTTTGACTTTTCCAAATGTCATATGGTAAGACTCAGAGAACGCAGCCGTTCACCTGGGCTTCCTTCCCTTAGTACCGCGCGTTTGAGGTGCCTCCGTGTCTTCTCGTGGCTGGAGAGCCCATTTCTTTTTAGTGCTGAATGATATGCCATTACCTGACCCCTGGCCTTCCCACTTTATTCTTCTCTTTCCAAGTTGTTCCCGCTATGCCAGTTCTTGTGCCTTCCCATATAAAGTTGAGAACAATCTTCTCTGTATCTACAAAAATCTCGCTGGGAGTTTGATAGGGATTGGGTTCAACCTGTATATCAATGTGGGAAAAATTGACACCTTTACTATATACTCAGTCAGCCAATCCATGAACACGCTATGTTTCTTCATGTATTTCAATCTTTGATTGTTTTGCATAAATATTTTGTAATTTTTATCATATGAGTCCTGTATGTGTTTTGTTAGATTTACACCTAAGTATTTAATCTTTCTTTTAACAACTGTAAGTGTATTGTTTAAAAGTTTTTGATATCCATAAATATCATCCATAGCTGGTAGATAGAAGTAGAACAGATATTTGTTTATCTATTTTTGCCTGTTATGTCTTTGCTAATCCCACTTATAAAGTTTGAGGATATTTTTGTAAATTCCTTGGCGATTTTTTCCATGGACAGTCATGTCATCTGCAAACATATCTTCCTTTTTGGCCTATATGCCTTTTACTTCTTACCTTATTTCACTGGCTAGAACTACACATCTGGGTTGAATAAGAGCACTATGTTGCCTTGTTCTCAATTGTTCACCATGAAGTATGTTAGCTGTACGGTTTTCTTGGGTATTTATTCTTTATTAAGTTAATAAAGTATTCCTTTATTCCCACTTTGATGAGAGTTTTAAAATCATAAATGAGCATTAAATTTTGTCAAACACTTTTTTTTACATCAGTTTATATGATCATGTGATTTTTTTTCTACTTTAGTCTGTTAATATGTTGGATTCCATTGATTGACTTTCAAATATTGAATCAGTCCTACATCCTTGTGATAAACCCCTCTTGGTCATGGTGTACAATTCTTTTTTATGTATTGCTGAATCTTATTTGCTAATATTTTATTAAGGATTTGTGTGTCTATATTTATAAAGATATCAATCTGTAGTTTTCTTTTTTTGTGCTGTCTTTGTCTGCTTTTAATAGCAGGGTAACACTGGCAGCGAGTGACTCAGCAAGTGTCCCCTCCTCTTGTATTTTCTGACAAAGAATATGGAGAGAGACTGTATTAATTTCTCTTTAAGTGTCTGGTAGAATTCCCCAGTGAAACCAGCTGGGTCTGGAGATGTCTATTTTAGGGAGTTTTTAAATTACGAATTCAATTTCCTTAGCAGTTGTTGAGCATATTCAAATTATCTAGTACATTTTGAGTGAGCTGTGGTTGTTTGTTTTTCAAGGAATTAGTCCTTTTTATATAAGTTATCAAATAATGTGTGTTCCCAATAGCATTTTATAAATTCACTTTCCTCTATTAGTCCTTCTCACATTGAAATGAGATGCTGATTCCTCTACATGCCTTACCCACCCTCATTCAGGTCACAGAGATGATAGATGACAAAAAGTTTTATTCTGTGTCTTGACCCAGAACCAGCATCTTGGACCTTGAACCCTTGGACCCAGGGTTTCAGGGAATCAGCTGTCCTTGGGCTTCTGTAAAGTGTCCTGAAACCTCTAAGGCACTTAAGCCTCCAGAGAGAGACATCAGAGGAAGATAGGTAGGACAGACCAGGTAGGGGCCCTGGGCACCACTAGGTGGCGCTCAAAACACACAGTGACTTGCAACGGCCAATGTGACTCCAAGAAGCTTGGTTCAGGTCTGAGATCAACTGAGAACAGTGAATGAGATCAACTTTAGAGTCTAGACTAGAGCCTACAAGAAACGCAGGAGCTCTGGGCTGATGGAGTTTGCAACACTTTCTCAGACCTCCCTGGAGAGGAGCATTGCCTGGAGACAGACAGAAGTGCTAGATTTGAGGGGCTGGCCCTCGCTGGCAGCTCCTGGGAGATGTCAGCACCAAAGAGCAACTGCAGAAGCAAGGACATCCACACTGAGACGAGAGTGCCCACCTGGGGCCTCTGTATGGTTCAGAAGCAGTGACACCTCCAGCCAGGCTTAGAACAGAATCCTGTAAAAAATCTACCCTGTCCTCTTCCAGGCCGGCTCACTCTCCAGATCCCGCCTTCTGCAGAGGCACAAGGTGATTAGTCCCCTGGATCCAGTCGAGAGGCCTGAGGTCGGCCATGCCTCTGCCACTCACCATGCTCTTCGGGCAAGTCTTGTGCAGCATCTTTGCTGGATTCTGGGCTAAGTCCAAATACTGACACAACTGCTTCTGGGCTGTGCCGCCTTGGGGCGTTACTTAGGCTTTGTGAGCCTCAGGCTCACGTCTGTCGCATGGGGATAATGATGGCCCTCACCTCACCGTGTTGTGAAGCTTGAATCTAGGTAGATACACAGGACAGCATAAGCACTCGATGGATATGAGCAGGTATTTTTATCATCACTCCTGTTTGTAATATCGTGCCTTTCTCATTCCTACCCTGGGACCAAATGTATTCGCATGCTGCTGCTGGAACAAATACTACAAATTTAGCAGCTTACAACAGCGTAAATTTATTCTCCTACAGTTCCAGAGGCCAGAAGCCTATAGTCAAGTGGCATTCTTTCTGGAGACTTCAGGGGAGATTCATTTCCTTGGCTTACCCGGCTGCTGGAGGCCACCCACATTTCTTGACCTGTGACCCCTTTCTCTCATTGCACCAACCTCTTGCTTCTATTGTCCTGTCTCCTCCTACTAACTCCTACCCTCTTGCCTCTCCCACTTTTGTAGATGCTTTTAACCCTGGGCCCATTCAGCTAATCTACATAGGGTAATCCCCCCACCTCAAACTCTCTAGCTTAATAATGTGACCCAATGAGCTGAGGAATCATTTGTGAAGGCTCCAGGGACAGTCCTGCCTTCCAGGGGACAAGAATAAAAATGAAGATCGTTTTAAACAGCAGGTGTGTACAAATGCCATATGCAAAATATGTTCATCACAGCATTGCCAATAACAATGAATGGCGGGAAGAAACCGCGAGTTTGTTTTAGTAGGCTGAGACCAGGCGGTGGCGCAGTGGATGGAGCATCGGACTGGGATGCAGAGGACTCAGGTTCGAGACCCCAAGGTCGCCAGCTTGAGCTTGAGCATGGGCTTATTCAATTTGAGTGTGGGCTCACCAGCTTGAGCCCAAGGTCACTGGCTTGAGCAAAGAGTCACTCAGTCTGCTGTACCCCCCAGTCAAGACACATATAAGAAAACAATCAATGAACAATTAACAAGACAAAGGAGCCACAACAAAGAATTGATGCTTCCTATCTCTCTCCCTTCCAGTCCATCTGTCCCTCTCTCCCCCCCACACACAAAAGGCCATGCTGTGTGGTGGTGACTGTGAAACTTGAAGAAGGGTCTACAGATTAATAATAAGAAAAAGAGTTATGCACAAAACTGTGTATATATATACATATGCTGTGATTATAACTATGTAAACATTATGTGGGTATCTAAGAATTGAAATCACAAGGTCTTTATTAATGAATGGAAATAATTACTTTGTAAAACTGTGGGATTATAAGTAGCTAAAAATACCCTTTAAACTATTCCACAATGGACACTATATTTTATTTATTTAAATAATTTCTGTAGTTATTTCTTTTTGTTTGTTTTGTGTGTGTGTGTGTGCGTGTGTGTGTGTATCTGATTTTACTTTTTTTATTTTATTTTTTGTATTTTTCTGAAGTTGGAAACAGGGAGGCAGTCAGTCAGACTCCCGCATGTGCCCGACTGGGATCCACCCAGCATGTCCACCAGGGGGCGATGCTCTGCTCATCTGGGCATTGCTCTGTTGCAACCAGAGCCATTCTAGCACCTGAGACAGAGGCCACAGAGCCATCCTCAGCGCCCGGGCCAACTTTGCTCCAATGGAGCCTTGGCTGGGGAGGGGAAGAGAGAGACAGAGAGGAAGGAGGGGGGGAGGGGTGGAGAAGCAGATGGGTGCTTCTCCTGTGTGCCCTGGCCGGGAATTGAACCCGGGACTCCTGCACACCAGGCCAACGCTCTACCACTGAGCCAACCAGCCAGGGCCTGGTTTTACATTCTGAGGGTCTACCTAAACTTGGTTTACAAACTTTGTGTCTCATATCCCATTCTGCACCCTGCTTTTCCCACATGACAGGATTAATGATCCTTTTTAGAAAATTCTACATAATACAGTAGTTCATAGTATGGATTTATAACTTAGTTATTTACCTGTGTTGCTACTTTTAAGAAGTTTTCAATTTTCTACAGCCATCCCAGCATTAACATCTTTGTATATTCATTTTTACTCCTCTTCAGGATGGATTTCTAGATATGTGGATTCTTTGTTTTCAAAAATTATCTAAAATGTAACAAAATATAAAAGGTGAAAGCTTTGTAGCTTGCCTTCCCCTCACACGCACATGGTGCTCTCCCGCAGCGGTTTCTGAGCAGGCGGCCGGTCGGTTGCCATTTCCCAGGGTCTGATTGGGGAGCACTTACCCCAATTCTCCTGGCAGTGGCCCTCCGATCTTGAGGGTCTAGCCTTCAGAGTGATGCTGTGCTTGGCAAAGTGGAGGGACGGCAAGGGACAGAGTCCCTCATGATCTCAGTGAGCTGCCAGTGGGCGCTTCTGACTTCCTCCTGGGTGGCCAATGTATTTCCGAGCTGTTTTCCACAGGGAGGACGGTGCTTTGGTTGGAGGGAGAAAGCACCGTATACCAGCCCTTTCCACAGCTTTCTCCACATCTTTCATCCCATTTTAACAGCACTATAAAGTCCACATACTACCTTTAAAAAGCTGTTGACAAGGAGCCACTTTGAATATGTGTTCTGTAGAAACTACCTGTTTTTATGGTCTCCTCTCCCCATGTCCCCCTCTCTCATCTTTGCTCATTTTCCCTACCATCTTTTTCCTGGAGCCATGACCCTCCAACTTTGGTTGCGTTGGAAGCATGGGAGCGTCTGGTTCTCTAAGACATTGACTCTTGGGTCTGGCTTCCAGAGTCTGCGCTTTTCCGGGCTTTTCGAGTACCATCCTGCAGCCAGGTTTGAGTGAGGACCACTGTCCAGTTGCACTTGGGCATGTGTCCCCAGAACCATGTGCAAAAACCCAGAGGGGATAAAGGGAAGAGACAGTCTGAAAACAATCAACACAGTGCTGGCTTGCTTCTTCCTCCTTCAAATGCATAATCAAACACAGAAATAACAAAATGACGGGACTTTCCTTTCAGAATGCCTTGGATGGTGACCTTCACATTCCAGGAGAAATTTTGGTAAAAACTTAGATGCACCCGGTTAAAATTAAACAGCCAAGCTGAAAACCATGTCCTTGGGGAAATGACAACCGGAATATGCTCAAAAAATTCATTGGAACAATTGAGCTGAGATACCGACCGAGGTTAATAGTTCTTTATGATGAGATGAAGTGGTCTATCATGGACTTGGGTGGTCCAGCCATCTTAGTAAGCTTTGTCTGTTCTATTGATAATGGGAAGGTGATGATACTAACATCTTTCATTGGTTCTAAGATGCACCCCCACACACATACACACACTTTTAGCAGCTGTGTAATTCGAGTATGTCTTATGGTCAAAGTCTTAATGTCACTAAGGTCATGGCTGTCAGACACCTACCAGATCCGGAGTGCACCACCTTGAAGGCAACGCTTCCTCGTCAATGCCTGGAGCGAAAAGTGTCAGCCTTATCCTCTCCTGGCACACAGAAACTAATCACTAACATTCTGAGGCTCACCAAATAGTGTATTGTATTTTTTGATGATCTGACAAAAATAAAAAATAGATATAATTTTGATTCGTTCATCCCGATGGCCATTGTTGTGTTGGCTGTTGTCATTTCTTTTATTTGACAATCTAAGGGAAAAGAGGTCAGTGCTCCTGACTGCATAGTCAGGTCTTGAATGTTTTAAAAATTCTTGCAATGCCTGACCTGTGGTGGCGGAGTGGACAAAACGTCGACCTGGAAATGCTGAGGTCGTCGGTTCGAAACCCTGGGCTTGCCTGGTCAAGGCACATATGGGAGTTGATGCTTCCAGCTCCTTCCCCCTTCTCTCTCTCTGTCTCTCCTCTCTCTCTCTCTCTCTCTCCCTCTCCTCTCTAAAATGAATAATAAAAAAAAAAACATTAAAAAAACTTAAAAAAAAAATTTTTGCAACACACCAGTTGAAAATCGCTGGCCTAGAGGGCAACTTTATGTTGAAAAAGATGAACATAGCCCTGGCCGGTTGGCTCAGCGGTAGAGCGTCGGCCTAGCGTGCGGAGGACCCGGGTTCGATTCCCGGCCACTGCACACAGGAGAAGCACCCATTTGCTTCTCCACCCCTCTGCCGCGCCTTCCTCTCTGTCTCTCTGTTCCCCTCCCGCAGCCAAGGCTCCATTGGAGCAAAGATGGCCCGGGCGCTGGGGATGGCTCTGTGGCCTCTGCCTCAGGCGCTAGAGTGGCTCTGGTCGCAACATGGCGACGCCCAGGATGGGCAGAGCATCGCCCCCTGGTGGGCGTGCCGGGTGGATCCTGGTCGGGCGCATGCGGGAGTCTGTCTGACTGTCTCTCCCTGTTTTCAGCTTCAGAAAAATGCAAAAAAAAGATGAACATTGGCAGCATTCAGGGATCAGTTGAGAATCATTAAGGAAATTTGAGCTCTGTAAAGAAGTTTTGAGAATGACTTAACCAATTTATTTTTCACTTAATATTTTCCTTATTAGTGTGCCCAGGGGAGATAGGTGATATGTCCAATAAGTCACTAAATAAGTACTTTTGATAAGACTACAATAAAACTTTTTAAGAGATAAGAAAGCATTGAATAGTTTAATTGGGAGAATACTTTTCTTTCCTGGTGGTTCTTAAAACAATGATGTACAATACAATTCTTGCAACACACCAGTTGAAAATCGCTGGCCTAGAGGGCAACCGATGGTGTCTATGATACAATGAAACGCGGTAACAGCTCACACATATGGAACTTCCTTCCCCAGGCATTGACACTTTATACACATTAACTGACTCAAATCCTCATCACTGTTAGCCCCTCTTTACAGAGAAGGGAACAGGCACTTAGGAGATAAGGTCGCACAGCCAGAGATTGGTTGAACTGAGTGGGTTCCCACTGCAAGCAGTCAGCTCTGGGGCCCACGCTCTGACGCTGTACGGAGGATCTTACTTAGAAGTGTGAATGTTTACAGTGTGTCAGATAATAAACTGGTGCAAATTTTTCAACCAGATTTATATTTTAACAAGCACAGTACAGATTAGGAAGAACATGCATGAACATATTGCAAAGACAAGGTCAATTCTGTGCAGGCACGGAGCCACATTGGGAGCCTACGTCAAGGTAATTTCTTGTCCCGGATTCCCCAGTAGGCACTGCCTCCTTTTCCCAGGAGCACCCCACATTGGAAAGTTTCTTGCAGCTTCTCATTGCATTTGATGGAAACTTACAAAGAGAAGACACAAAAGCTTTCGGGCTACACGTCTTTTTCCATAGCATTACATTGAAATGGGAAGTGACTTTAACGATTACTAAGACACGGGTGTTCACTACCTTTGTCAGGGAAAGAGGCATTCCCCATTTTCAGGGACTAAATTAATATACTTTGCGAAGGATTAAGTAGACATTAGGACAAAGGGTACAAATGTGAACTGAGTGTTTGACCTAATGGTGAAGCTACCTCCCAAGTTTACTTCATTTAGTCTGAATTAGTACAAATTTTTACCACTTTTGATCTCACATGTTACGATGGATAATGACAACAGTGAAGTTTGAGGTATGAGCGATGGGTTGATCGTGGAGACTGAACTTTGGAGGCTTTGCTCATCTGCAGGTGACAAAATGTACAGCTCTGGTGACAAAACAGGAACGAAAGAATTGTCACCTTTGTTCATGGAAAATTTTCTTTGAACACTGTTTTCAAACACAAAACCAACAACAATAAAGAGACTGGTATCAGAGACCTTTAAAGCCCACCGGGCCGACCTAAGCTTCTTGCTCTTTCAGCAACAGGAAGTTTAGGGAAACGAAACAGGCCTGGTCAGCTTCACATTAAACCCCCAGGTCGAATGTTCATTTTCATCTGCCCCAAGGGATGCGAGGTGGAAAAGTTTGAGAAGCTCCGTTTTACAAAGAATCCCTTGAGCCTCATGGCCATTGGTCTTTATGCAGAAAAACACTCCCGGTTCCTTCTGTCCTGGGCTGCCTTCCATTGCTGTCCACCCATGACCATGTCTGCCCAGTGGCGGACAGGGTCGTCGGAGTTGAGGGCTCCCTTGGCAGAACATCCCCTGTAGTTTTGGCCCAGGAGGCCCATGCAGTGTGGTTTGCAAGGCAAAATTAGAGACCACCCTCGAGTCTTGAGTCTGAAATAGATCTCTCCTGCTGTCCAGCCCCATCTGGTGCTGGTATAGTGGGAGGTAGAACTGTGATGGGCTCAATTTGGAAGTCCAGTGAAACAAGAGCGCTTTGCAAAGCCAACAGAGTCCACACCTATGTGCATATAGAGGCTGAAAGTTTTTGCAAAGTTTTGAATAAGGTTTTTCCTACTGTATTAGGATTTTGAAAGACGAGAACACATTTCTATGTATTTTAATACTTATTCACTCAACAATATTTTTGAGCTGCTCTAGGCATGGAGAATACAGCATGGTCAGAGCAGCTCCTTGTAGAGCTTACATGCCAAGGTGGGGAGAGAGAGACTTTCAAAAATGACAACAATGTTTGGTGGTGATCTGTATAAAGAAAGATAAGGAAGGAGGGATGAGAATGTGTGTATGTTAATGGGTTCGTTGTGATAATAAATAGAATGATCAAATATCACTGAACAGGTGACATCTGAGCAAACAACAGGGATTCTGGGTCTGTTGTCTGGATGGTGCAGCCTGGCGGATTGGGTATAGGGTTGTAAGAGAAGGAAATTGGGGATGATTCCAAGGTGTGATAGACAGCTTATGACATGGCTCCTCATGATCCCCACCTCCTGGTATTCATGTCTCTGTGTAAGTGCCTCTCTGTTGAGTGTGGGCTGGACCTAGCGACCTGTTTCTAATGAATAGAATAGGGCAAACTTGCTGGCATGTCACTTCGGTGACTAGGTTATAGAAGACTGTGACTTCCTCTTGTTAGTGGAGTCTCTCTGTTGCCCTGCCTGCTCGCACATCTCATTGAGGCAAACTGCCTTGTTTGGGAGGTCCACATGGCAGGGACATGAGGGCAGCCCCTGACCCACAGCTAGCAGGGAACCAGGGCCCTCAGTCCAACAACCCGCCAGGAACTGAATCCTGCCAAACAACCACGTGGGCTCAGAGAGGGTCCTTCCCAGGTGACCTCTGAGGCAAGATTGCAGCCTCTGCTGATGCTGTGATGGCCACCTGTGAGGAAGCCTAAGGCTGAAAGGCCAGCTCATCATGTCCAGGTTCATCACCCACAGAAACCGGGAAACAACACAGGAGAGTTTTAGGCTCAGTTTGGGAATAATTGGGTATACAGCAATATACAGATAGTATACAAGGTTTCTGGTCTGGGCAACTGGAAGAATAAAATTGCCATTCCTCATATCTTAAGATGAGTGTGAACAGAAGCGGTTTTTGGTGGGAAAATAGCCAATTTAGTTTTGCATATGTACAATACATACGTATTTCTGTTTCTGTGATAATGTTTTTCATGAATTTTTTGAATGGTCCTAAGCAACCGATATATGCCATCTAAATGCTCTCCCGTTGACTGTTTTTTAAAATGTAAATGAACACGTCTTCAGAAATAAGATTCTATGATAATTTCAGTCACAATTATTTCTATCAAGCCAGACCATCAATACAGTACCAACCCATTGGTTCTGGTGTCTCACTTGTAGAGTTTATTTATTCTCTTACAGTTTGCACAAAACTGGGATAGAATTTGTTACGTAAAAGATTCACTGGAGCAAATTGACAGCACAAACCACTGAAGGGAAATAATGTTTCATCTGTAGCATTTGAGAAAGATGTGTTTATGTTAACAAAACCATTTGCTGTTGGTAGAAGTGTGCCCAACTTCCTGTGGTGCTGAATTATGCTAGCCTCGATGGAGACCTAACGCAAAGCCTGAAACCCAGAGCAACGACGGAGGTGAGACTGGCAGCCCGTGGAGGCCGGCTGGACAGGGGTGAGGAAGAGGCAGTGGGTGGACAGGCTATGTTGCTTATCCACTTTCTCATCTTCTTGCGAGAGAGCACCATTTTGGCTCTGGTGTCCGGTGGCCGGTGTGACCAGAGAGGCTGGGTCTTGTTACCCCACCCATTCAGATGGTGCCATTCCCTTCGCCCCACCTGGTTGAGGATGGGCGTGTGGCACGACCATGGCCAGTGAGACATGAGGGAGGTCACCACGGAGCACTTCAGCAAAGGGTGTTTTTGTTCTTTAAAAGAAAATATTGAGCCTGACCAGGCAGTGGCGCAGTGGATAGAGCATCCACTGGGATGTGGAGGACACAGGTTCGAGACCCCAAGGTCGCCAGCTTGAGCACAGCCTCATCTGGTTTGAGCAAAGCTCATCAGCTTGGACCTAAGGTCACTGGTTTGAGCAAGGAGTTACTCGATCTGCTGAAGGCCCGTGGTCAAGGCACATATGAGAAAGCAGTCAGTGAACAACTAAGGTGTTGTAATGCACAACAAAAAACTAATGATTGATGCTTCTCATCTCTCCATTCCTGTCTGTCCCTGTCTATCCCTCTCTTCGACTCTCTTTCTGTCTCTGAAAAAAAAAGAAAATATTGAGGGAAAACTTTCTTTTTCTGTGCCTGGACGTTGTTGTCTTTTTGTGTTGTCTGGGACCAGCTGAAGAGACCCAGCCGAGAGGTGCCCGAGGGGAAGGACAGAGGAACTCTGCTCCTTGCTGCTGAGGTTGAGCCAGCATGTCAACCACTCCCGGAACGGCTCACCCCTAAGGAACTAGTTTTTATAGGAGAGGGAACATTTTCTGATGGTTTAAGCCATTTTGGGGGTGGGTTTTCTGTTACTGGCAGCTAAAAGACTTCGGAGACAGGAAAATTCTAGAATGAGCCGAGGGCGGGCTCTGCCTGGTGTGAGCTGTGGGAGTCCTCACCCAGCAGAGAGGTCGTGGTTGCATCCCAATGTTTGGCTTGGGTTTGAGTCCAAGCTTTACCTTTTAACACCTGTGAAACCTGCAGCAGGTTTTAAAAACTTAATGTTTGTGGCCCTGGCCGTTGGCTCAGTGGTAGAGCGTCGGCCTGGCGTGCGGAAGTCCCGGGTTCGATTCCCTGCAAGGGCACACAGGAGAAGCGCCCATCTGCTTCTCCACCCCTTCCTCTCTGTCTCTCTCTTCCCCTCCCGCAGCCAAGGCTCCATTGGAGCAAAGATGGCCCGGGCGCTGGGGATGGCTCCTTGGCCTCTGCCCCAGGCACTAGAGTGGCTCTGGTTGCAACATAGTGACGCCCTGGATGGGCAGAGCATCGCCCCCTGGTGGGCGTGCTGGGTGGATCCCAGTCAGGCACATGTGGGAGTCTGTCTGACTGCCTCCCTGTTTCCAGCTTCAGAAAAATACAAAAAACAAAACAAAAAAAACAATGTTTTTAAGCCTCCGTTTCCTCATTTGTAAAATGGAACTGGTTGCACTTAATGTTTCCAAAGTAGGAATTCTTACCTGAGTGTGGCAGACACAATGTTAGAGCTTCTGTAAACCTGTTTTCATTTCTCCAGGGCCCATGGGCAAACCATGTGGCCCAGAATCCCCTGCTGTCAGGTAGATGTCATATGGATCAATGGGATGTGGTGATCTCTCTTTCTTCACCTGCCAACCAGATGCTGGTGAGGCCCTGAGACTCCAGGAGATGAGGGAACCTTTAGATGGAAGGAACCTGGGTCCCTGAGAGACTTTGAAGAAACCCAGACCCTCAACCACCTCCATTGGACTGTGACACGTGAAATGAGCAGAAAATCCCCCCCCCCCCCCGCCCGTGGTGTTTCTATACAGTGAGCATTCCTCATACTGGATCACACCGGTGCTGATACACAAGATGATTAAGGTGGTGTCCGAACAGTTTTACATTTTGATTTGTTACACACTTGTTTTATAGGTATTAAGGGGGAAAATTCACGTATACATAAAACTAGCCCCTCAGTCTTATGATTTCAGAGCTATTATTACTTAAAACAGGATTGGTTTAATCATGTGAGTTGGTTTAAGAAAAAGAACAAGTAACTAAAAGAACAGGTGTTAGGTGGAAACAGCAGAAGTGATAACAGAGGCACGCACATGCTGGCGTACCTCCTGAGGCTGTGTGGGCTGACGTGACATAACGCATGGGAAGTGCCTCTTGGAGCCCTGGCATGTAGTAAGTGTGATAAATGGTAGCTGTCACCTCGCGGTGTGCAGACCTGAATTACAAGATTGATCACAATGCACCGTAGGACTGGTTCACTGTTTACTAGTGTGTCACCCCGCTAATTCTGAGTTCCTTCTAGGTATCTCCAGTGTGGCTCAGTGCCTGGCACCTAATGGAAAACCAGTAACTGGGGGTTGGGTGTAGATGATCTGGGCAGCATGATGTCCTTTCTAAGATTACAGATCTGAATCCCCTGGACAATGAGCCCAATGCAGGCAAAACCTGTATCTGACTCAGTGCTGGGTCCCAGCACCCAATGTGAAACCTAGCACATAGTTGGTACCCAAGAAATATTTGTTGTGAATGACCCTATTTTAGTCATTCTCATAGACTCCTACACTGTCCAAATATGGAGTCAGGTCATGAGTTAGCACACCAAGGCGGTGCCAACATTCCTTGGAGAAGCTGATGAGAAGTGGAGCCCATGGGGTCCCCCGTCCCTTCTCCCAGCAGCTCAGCCCTGCCTGAGGGAGGCAGCAGCACGCAGGAGTGGGGACTGTGTGGCAGAGATAACTCTCACTCCGAGGAAAAAGCTGGCTCTGCTTCCTAATAAAACTGAGATGAGAGCGTGAATTTTGAAGCAAATAAATGTTTCAGGGCCCGAGAAGGGAGATGTTAATGGCTCCGTTCGAACTCGCGGAATTTATTTTCCATGAGGGCGGGACTTGCTGAGAAGCCTGGTTCAGTCAAGGTTAGGCATGAAAGAAGCGCCTGTGGGCTCAGTGGACCTGTAGTCAAGCCCCGAGACACTCGCCCAAGCACATTTCTTAATTAGACCTCCGAACCTGCAGCCGCCCCCGGCTGGTTACATGGAGACACGCTCGCTTTTTCTTGCTCTCTTTGGCTTTTTCCATGTTGGAAAAGATAATCTTTTCAGACTTGTTTTTCACAGTCAGCCCTGAGACAGCCCACCAACTCCCCAGGCTGACCCGTGTGCTCGCTGCCTCTCCCTCCGAGGGGGTTACTCCTTGGCCAGTAATGAGAAGTTTGGCTGGCCCTTTCAAAATGATTATTTTAAACAATGAATGGTGTTTACAGAAGTGAGACTGGGAATAGAGATTCATAATGAGTAGCTCCGGCAATAATTACTTATTTTCTATATTTACCGAAAATGACTACATACAGTGTTGCTGTTTTCTCTGAAGAGAAGAATGCCTCAATTATCATAACTATTTATCTACTTTCCTATTTTGATGCCTGGCAATTGCCATTTTTTAATTACTAGGACGAAAAGAAAATGTTACTCCTTAGATGAGATGGCTCTAATGTCGTTAAAAATGCATTTGCACATTAATATCAGTAACCTAGTGCGCAGGGAATAAATATAAAGTATTTGGACTTTGCAACATCCTGTCCAGCTGTTAAGCTTGTGATAGAAAAACAACCTGAGGTTGAAACAGTTTATTTCTGGATTCCTGAAATGAGTTACTTTTCCTCGGAGTTAAAGTTAATATGAGAATCACTTCTCTTAACAAAGGAGACATATTCTAACAGCATACCTTCATTTATATTCAGTGAAATAATCGTTAATATTAACAACCAGCCTTCCAGGCAAAAAATGTCTGGATTTATAACATTGCCAATTTCTGTGGTGTAAACACTCTCATCATGAGAGATAGCAATATATCATGGAATGTGTGTTCGGGATGGGATACGGGCAATTAATTTCCAGAGCTGGTGTGAACTGGCTCAGCACACCACTGGCTATGGATTATATGTTAAACACTTTGATTGAGGACCTACGATGTGCCAGGCATTGTCCTAGCTGCTGAAGTCACAGCAGTGGACCAAATAGACAAAGCCCCTGCCCTAATGGAGTAAGAGAAACAGACAATAAACAAGCTAACTAACAAACATGTTCCATCACGTCAAGGAGTGATGAGTGAAAAAGCAAGGTAAGAGGAAGGGTTGTGACCAGCGGGGGTGCACTTATGGGTCCAGTGGATAGGGGTGGCCTCTTGGACAGGTGTCATGAGCACACATTTAATTAAGTGAAGGAAGGAGTCCATGAGGATGCCTGGGCAAAGAACATTCTAGAAAGAGAAAAAACCAAGCAGAAAGTCGATGAGGCAGGAGGTAGGAGAATGTCTGGGGCTGATGTTTAGTCTCTGTTTCTGAAGGTCCAGAGATCTGCGAAGCCTGGGGCTGTCTTGTGGGACACAGATGTATTTGTGGCTGTCTCCAGGGAAATATTCTTACCCTAACTTTAGGCAAGGGTTGAGACTGGGGTGACCCACGACTCTGCCTCCCAGCTAGGGGCAAAGGCTTTCTGAGGGATGCGCAAACCTCGCTTTTATTATTGTGTCTACTATACCTCCAGCCACTTCATCTTCCTCATACAGATTGGCTCCTGATGTTCTTATTCCTCTTATATTCAAGCTTCTTCTACTCAGTCTGCTCTATGCTCTTGTCTGGATGGCGCTCCAGGGGGCAGGGCTGTCCGCAGCTGATCTCCTGTCTCCCAGAGCAGTGCCTGCCCCGCCATCAACATTCAGTAGATACTGAATTAACACAAGAAGATGCAAGTATCTGATGAGTTTGTGAGGACTCCCAGTGAGTTCATGCCTGAGCTGCTAACCCGCACCCGCAACAGTTCTCTGTCCTTCCTGCCACGTTGGTCCCCCGCTCGGCACCTGCGGAACTGCCTGGGAAGAGGCGCTCACACTTACTGAATGGTGGAAAGCATGGCCATTATTTTATCCTAAATGACTTTAATTTTTATTCTAGACCACTTTTATTTTATTCCTCCTTTATAATATGCATAGGACATTCTCTTGATGTTTTAAAAATTGAGCGGGCAGGAAAGTAAAATGATCTATGAGTTTCATTGCAACGCATTGAAGAAGGAAGCATTAAATGCAACGCAGTGAAGAAGGAAGCATTAAATGCAACGCAGTGAAGAAGGAAGCATTAAAATCTTTATAAAAGGGCTGCAGAGTCTGACAGGTGCAAGAACTTCTGGGTGAGACGGAATGATTCTCATTTGCTTTCCAGTTCTAACAGGCCCTGGGGCTCACCCCAAGCATCTCTGGTGCTGCAAGAACTTGGGCAGGCCACGGGCAGCTGAGGGGACCTTGGGAAAGGCCACTAGTGTCTTCAGTAAGACATGCGTCTGTGACAAAGGCAGGCCTTCCTTTCTGGGCATCTACAATGAGCACCGGCCAGAATCAGGAGAGAGGAGAGCTTCACTTCCAGGCTCTTAGAAGCTGGCTCATGATTCAAAGAGTGGAGGTTCAAAGGGGGTTTCTTTCTTCATACAGAGAAATACGAAGTTCGAGAGGCAAGCTGAGAAGTGAGGCTTCCTTTCTGGTGGGACCACAGTCTTGTTGGGTTTCAACACACTTCAGTCTGCTCTACGCTGAAAATGAGATTGGAAAACATATTGACCTTGCAGGTGCTTTAGGTGTGAACATCAAACAGATGCTTCTTTGTAGCTCTACGCTGAAAATAAGATTGGAAAACATATTGACCTTGCAGGTGCTTTAGGTGTGAACATCAAACAGATGCTTCTTTGTATCTGTTCATTAGTGACTGGATGAGTCTCCCACTTAAAAGGGTTTGATGTTTTTTTAATTTAATTTTATTTTCATACTGCCTTCTTTTTTTTTTTTTAAGACTTCATTTATTGATTTTACAGAGAGAGGAATGGGGAGCGAGAAATATCAAATTATAATTGCTCACTGTTGTTGTTCATTGGTTGCTTGTCCTATGTGCCTTGACCAGACAAGCCCAGGGTTTTGAACCGGCAACCTCAGCATTCCAGGTCGACGCTTTATCCACTGCGCCACCACAGGTCAGGCTTACGCTGCCTTCTAAGGTAAAGAAATGTATAGCAGGACCTCATTTTCAGAAACAGGGAAGTGGCAGTTCAGTGTTGAGAAAATGATACAAAGGACTGTCACAGCAGTCGTGCCATTGGCTCTGTCCCCCGCACTCTTAGGGTAAGGCCAGAACGGTCATCTCCGTGTGAGAGATGAGGACAACAGGCTCAGGGAGGTGAATGGATTCAGCTGAGCCCAGCCTCCCAGTCAGCGGCAGTCTGGGGCTCAAAAACAGGTTTTCTGGCCCCCCCGACTACTGTTTATTTGTGATGGGGAGTTAATAAGAGAAGGCAGGATCCCTACGGTACAAGTCAGATTTCTCCAAAGAAATGGAACCAAGAGAATGTGTTTACGTGCATATCTACAGAGAGAATTTTTTAAGGTTTATGTTATTGATTTTAGAGACAGGAAGGGAGAGAATGACGGGAACATTGATCTATTCCTGTTTGTGCCCTGATTGGGGATCAAACTGGCAACCTCTGCGCTTCAGGATGATGCGCCAATCGAGTTATGCGGCCAGAGCTAGAGAGAGGTTTTATTTATTTATTTATTTATTTATTTATTTATTTATTTATTTATATTCTAAAGTGAGAAGCAGGAAGGCAGAGACAGACTCCTCCATGCACCTGACTGGGATCCACTCAGCATGCCCACTAGGGGGCAGTGATCTGTCCATCTGAGGCACTGCTCCGTGGCAACCAGAGCCATTCTAGCACCTGAGGTGGAGGCCATGGAGCCATCCTTAGCGTCCGGGCCAACTTTGCTCCAAAGTTGGAGCTTTGGCTGTTTGAGGGGAAGAGAGAGATAGAGAGAAAGGAGAGGGGGAAAGGTGGAGAAGCAGATGGGTGCTTCTCCTGTGCTCTGACTGGGAATTGAACTGGGACTGCTACATGCCAGGCCAACATTCTACCACTGAGCCAACCAGCCAGGGCCTAGAGAGAGATTTATTCTTAGGAGTTAGCTCACACGTTTGTGGAGGCTTAACAAGTTCAAAATCAGCTGGGATAAGGTCAGCAGGCTGGAAATGTGGAAAGAGTTGCACTTTGATTCTGAAAGCTATCCAGTGGCAGAATGCCCTTTTGCCTGGGGGAAATCAGTCTTTGTTCTGGTAAGGCCTTCAACTGATTTGGTGAGGCTCCCCATCACATGAAGGGTAATCTGCTTTACTCAGAGTTTGATTTCAATGTTAACTGCATCACATCCACAAACACCTTCACAGAAAGATCCAGAATAATGTTTGAACAGATATCTGGGCACTGTGGCCCAGCCAAGTTGACACATTAAATTCATCATCATGCATACATTTATTTAAAAATACACTTCTTAATGATAGCAAAGGTAGCACATATTCAATATAGAAACTTGAACACTGCAAAAATGTAATAAAGAAAAACTTTCAATTCTACTAGGGTCCACTGGGATAGATATTTCTTACTATCTTAATTCTATGCATATGGACACTTTATATAAAGTAAATGGTTTCATTTCACATTAATGTTTTGCAACCTACCTTTTTTTTTCATCTTGCAAAACTCCGTGAATTTTCCCCTTGGTTAATAAATACTCTTGTACACCTTGATTTTCAATTCTAGCACAGCAGGTCTGTCTCATGACAGCTGTAGTGAATGGCTTCCCCTTCTGATCAACATCCTTTCTCCTTTTTCCTGATACTAGCACGGTGACTTTCTTTTAGGGACTTTCCCTCCCCCCACCCCCCAGTCTATTTGTCTCAGATGGTGCTCTCACCTCTGGACCCGAAGGATGAGCCTAGGGCCAAAGACGTAAATAGCAAGGAGGAGGGTTTCCTTTTCTCTATGTTGCTAGGCTGGTACACGCTAGGTCTAGGACTCCTGGAGGTCCTTTCTGCCAACACTTGGACTTGATCCTGAAAACAAAGACAGAATAAAGAAATGGACAAAACCAGACTCCTGATTACATTGCTGGAACACCTGAATCCAACCATGCCTGAGGCTACCCTGCCGTACTTTTCAAGCTATGGAAGACAATAAAGCCATCTTTTTTTTTTTCTTCTTTCTTTCTTTCTTTCTTTCTTTCTTTCTTTCTTTCTTTCTTTCTTTCTTTCTTTCTCTTTCTTTTTTTGCCTGAGCCAGTAGTGTTAGATGTCTCTTTCCCCTAGAAGAGTTCAGAGTCCTATCTGATATGGCCTCATTCCACCTGACATGACTGTACTGTTTTCTTGGTTTTGTTTCCATTTTTCTGATAATTTACCCACTCCAGACAAGATGCTGCCAGAGGATTTGGAAATGACAAATAAAACTAAGACATACTCCCTGATCAGAAGGAGCCTGTGGTTCAATAATTGGGGCCAAGCACACGTTAGTCATCTATAAGGATGTAAATTCTAATATCCTTGTGGGGATTCCCATCAGCTTATGGGAATCAGAACAAGCTTCCCAGAAAAATAAGCCCTTAACATTGACCTGGAAGGAAGGCGGGGTAGGGTCCGGGGAAGTTTTCAAATTCCTTTTCAGGGTCTAAGAGGATTATCTGACCTGGTCCAGAACCCCAGCTTAAATGAATGTATATATAAATCACCTGGGCATCTTATTAGAGTGCAAATTCTGATTCAGTAGATCTAGGGGTAGGGCCAAGATTCTACAAGTCTCCTGAATTCCTAGGTGAGGCGGGCACTGCTGGTCCACAGGCTGAGCTTTCAGGAGCTCTGAGTGGGAGGACCTGGACCTTGACTGCTCCCTCCAGTCTCATCTCATACCTGCTTCCATCTGACCTCTCTGCCCAACCTCAGAAGTTCCTCTGTGTCCTCCAGCACATCCTCTGACCTGCCTCAGGGCCTACAACCCCTCGGTTCCCCGCTTGAACGACTCCTTCCTGCCTTCACACACAGGGGGCTTCTCTCTGACCTCCGCTCAGATCTCTGCATGTCAGACGCACCTTCGGCACTCTGCCTGCGTCACGTGGTACTCCCCCCCCCCCCACCCCAGCACTCCATGACTTGCAAGCTTTCTTCACATCATCGCGGAGGCAGGAGACAATTCTGGACTAATGGATGAGCAAAACCTCGAGGGGCTCCGTATCTCGCACATCTGTAATCTGTTCTGGGCATGTGGCCAGGAAGCTCAGCCGAACTGCATCAACCTGTTTTTACCAGAATCTCTGCAATTATCAGCTTGATTGATGGGCTCACTATCTGCCTTTCCCAGGAGAAGGGAAAACCCTGGAAGGCAGAACCCCGTTCATCTTGCTCGTTCCTCTCCCCTCAGTGGTGTTGAGCACATGACAGGTGCTCAGCAAATGTTCCCCAAATGAATTAAATGATGGTGTGGATGGGAGATGGAGCGAAACAGAAAGCAGGAGAAACATTCCTGGCAAAGGGGACATTATGAGGAAAAGCGGGAAATAAAATGAGTCCCCCAGGCAATGGTGGCACAGTGGATAAAGGGTTGACCTGGGCCCGACCAGTGGTGGCACAGTGGATAGAGTGTTGACCTGAGACACTGAGGTCCCAGGTTCGAAATCCAGAGGTCATCGGCTTGAGTGCAGGCTCATCAGTTTGAGCACACAAGGTCGCTCACTTGAGCCCAGAGGTCACTGGCTTGAGCAAGGGGTCACTGGCTTGGCTGCCCTGGTCAAGACACATATATGAAGCAGTCAGTGAACAACTAAAGTGATGTAACTACAAATTGATGCTTCTCATCTTTCTCCCTTTCTGTCTGTCTTTCTTTCACAAAAGAAAGCAAGAGAGAAAGAAAGGGAGAAAGAAAGAAAAGAAGGAAGGAAGGAAGGAAGGAAGGAAGGAAGGAAGAAAGGAAGGGAGGGAGGGAGGGAGGAAGAAGAGAGAGAGAGAGAGAGAGAAAGAAAGAAAGAAAGAAAGAAAGAAGAAAGAAAGAAAGAAAGAAAGAGCAAGCTTTAAGGGAGGTGCCAGGGCAGGTTCTGAGGGAAACCTGAGTGAAAATAGAGAAACTACTTGGTCCCTGAGTCTAGTTTGGGAAACTAGGGGAGTTATGTAACCCAAAGTGTGGAGCTTAAGGAAGGGTTCAGCCTGCGACATGATGACAACAGCAGGGATGTGTCACCTCCTCGCTCAGATCTAGAACAGGGAGCAGAGCGTACCTGTAGGAAGGAGCGCTGTGCGGTTCTGAGACAGCACACGTTGGTGAGTGACTCACAGGATGTGGTGTGGTGTAGATGTGGTAATTATCGTCCAGAAGCCCTCCAGGATGGAAGTGTTTATTCCCCCAGTTGTTGGGTGTGTTGGTAGCTGACGGCTGATCGCTGAGTCCCTGCCTCACTCAAAGATATGTCTCCTTCCCTGGAGTTAGCTATTTCCAGTGACTGTTAGGTGTGTGGTACAAGTCTGAAGTCCCAGCCTAGCCGCAGAGCTCCCCGTGGGATGGGCTGAGACCTTTGTTGTGACTGTTCCCTGTGTCCAATACTGCTTTCTTCACTCGCTCTACAGAACAGATTTTGTTCCCAAGTGTACCCTGCAATATACGTCCTGCCTGCCAGTCTCCAGCTCTGAGTCTGCTTCCCAGGGAACCCAATCGGCGACAGATGGTACGATCTTGGCAGAATGATTTTAAGCCACTAGAATGTCAGGTGTTGCTTTTTGGCTAGAATCTTAGACACGATACTGCAAATTTTGAGTACAGAAGCTGAGAGGAAAAATAATGTTCAGAAGGCCTGGCCTCTGGGTCAAAGTTTTCTCAGACATGTCAGCAATATAGAAATTATTGTGATACAGTGCTGTATAGTTAATGAGAGGGTGTCTAATAATTTAGAAGAAGCAATGAGCATTAATGATATATATATCATTATATACATATATACATATATATATATGGCAGCTGTAATGTGATAGAAAAATATCTGACTTTGTTGATGGCAAAGTTACAGAGTTTGCAAATACTGAGGTCAATAAAAATAAATATATAATTTTTCCCCATCAAAATCATGTCCCCCCCCCAATTATATGCATGGATTCCCTGGGGGGTCTGAGGACCTTGGGTAAAATAAGTTAGTATTACAAT
Source organism: Saccopteryx bilineata (assembly GCF_036850765.1). Classification (NCBI taxonomy): domain Eukaryota; kingdom Metazoa; phylum Chordata; class Mammalia; order Chiroptera; family Emballonuridae; genus Saccopteryx; species Saccopteryx bilineata. The sequence goes on from NC_089490.1 coordinate 105,771,665, forward strand.
GTCTGTTAATACTTTAAGATAGTTAGTTCTAGATGGTATGGTATAAATGTGTGTTAGTGACCCTCTGAGCCAGTGAGGACTCCACACAGCGGGGTGATAAGATAACAGTAGATCAGAAAGGTACAACTCAAGACTTTCTGTTTTCCTTATCACTGGTCAACACCAGGTGTCTTACCAATTAGCACAGAGAATAGCAAAAGTGGGTTTTTAATGATAAAATTTGTGGCCAGCAACCCAACAGCAGTTAGAAATGGGCTCCCATTATAAAATGAGCGGTGTTCAAGAGAAGCAAATTGCTGAAATGTTTCGCGACCCTCTGCACGCTGGGATGCTGGGGCATGAGAATCCAACACGGCTTGTCCTGCGTCCTTAGGGAGGTGCCTGTGTGCTGTCGTGGGGCTGGGGGCTAGCTGACTGCCCAACAGCAGACACCAGGAAAACAGACTCTGGACTCCGAAATGTGGTTTCTAATCCTCAAGAAAATGTTACCTGTAACGTGTGAGCAAATCAGCTAAAAAGTCAGGAAGCTGAAACATCACCAGGTTTATAATTATGTGCTATAAACCATTTGTTAACTGCATGTTTCTTAATGAATAAAAATATGTGAGGTGTGGTGAATTTGGCCTGAGGCACAATTTCAATATTTAGCCAGTAGCATAATGAGGTTGGAGAGAAGTATGTCTCCTCAAACTTTCTGGAAAGTTCTTATATCTATCAAAAAGAGCCCAAGAGGTTGTGCATGGCCCTATTGGCTTAGGTCAGTTTGCAACCAGGACAGTTAAATTGTTATCTACAATTATCGCCACCACCAGTACTTGACAAAAGGCAGATTTAGGGGACAGGAGGATGAAGACCTACTGTCAAAGGTCTCAGAGCAAGGTGGGTGGAGATTTCCTGGGGTCATTACCTAATATACATTCAGAAAATTAACCTGGAGGGAATTTGAGGAGGTCAGGTTTACTCAAATGGCCCCAGAGCATCTGCTTGACTTGGTGCTTTCTTACTCAGCTCACGTGGACAATTCTTGTTTCCTTGGGATGATTCCGGTCTTAAAAAACAGCAAGCAGGGCTTCCTGACGTGCTCATCCAGAGAAGTGAATTTGAGGAGTTACTTGAGGAGGGCTTCCATCTGCTCCCTTTGCCCCACTGGGCTTCATCAGGAGCAAAGACAAGTCTCTTTGAGTCTCTTACTTGGAAAAAATATAGAGTATTATCAGGAATACATCATTGTTCAAACTAATCTTTTCTTTCTTCTCTCCCTCCCTCCCTCCTTCTCTCCCTTCCTCCCTCCCTCCCTCCCTTCCTTCCTTTTCACCAGTAATCACTTTACAGTCGTCCTTCGCCATATCGCAGTTCACTTTTCGCAGTCTCACTATATCGCGAATTTTTTAATTGTATGTATCTAACTTTGTATCACGGATTTTTTGCTATATTGAGGGATTTTGCTCTATATTGGTATTTTTATATATTTATTATTTTAATTATTTTGGGGGTAAAATAAGCAAAATAAGTGTGGGAAAGGTTTATAAGAGTGTGGGGAGGATTTATAAAGCCTTAAAATATATATAAATAATAAAATAAATATAAGGGTTGCTACCTCACAGATTTTCATCTATCGTGGAGGGTTCTGGAACCTAACCTCCATGATAGGCGAGGGATTTAAAATCAAGTAACCATCACAAGACTACTAAAGAAAATCATGTTTTAATAATATGCTCATACATCCATTAAGTAATAGGAGAGGGGGAAGAGGAGAGAGATGAGCAGGAGCCCAGTCCATGTCACCCAATAAACATCCATCCATCCAGAAACATACACTATTCATCTGTCCCCTCACCCACTCACTCATCCATTCAGTATGTGAGTTTGACCGTATACCATGTGCCAGTCACTGTGCTAGAGGTCGGAGCAGAGTGAGGACTAGAAGTAAGGTCTCATGGATCTTAGACTTGTGGGAGAGACAGACATCAAACATATAATTACACAAATTAGTATGTAATTCTAATTGTGATACATGTTAAGGAAGAAAATAGAGGATAGCGTGAGAATATAAAATGAGGGGAGGGGTGGCATTTAACCTAGACTAGTAGATCAGGGAAGGCCTCTGTGAGGAGGTGACATTTAATCTGAGACCTAAAGATTAACTCAAACATTAGGAACGGTGCCTAGCAGATGAAGGGTGTGTGCGTGTGTGTGCGTGCGCCTAAAGCATTCTATGCGGAGCTCGTGTAGCCTTACGGTGTGCTAGTGGACAGGTTGAAGAAGTAAAGAGAAGGCAGTGTGACTGGGCTGGGACAGAAAGGCAGAGTGGTAGAGAGCAGGCAGGGACTGTGCTGAGAATACACTAACGAATTAGACACAACTGTCCTTGGGGCTTGCCATCAATAGGAGACATCACTGCATGACTGGGTGAATTTTAGCAAAATAGAGATATCTACCAGGAGGCCCTAAGACTTCAGAAAACAGGGTGGCTGGTACTGCCTAGAGGAGTCAGGGAAGGCTACCAAGAGGAGGTGATACTTAATCTGGGTGTCAAAGGCTGCGTAGGTGTTTGCTAAGTCAAAACAAAGGCGAAGGGAAGAGCACCTGCAAGGGCCAGGTTAGTAGTGACTGGAGCATGGAGTGTGCTACAGGAAATGTCAGGAGATGAGTCAAGACCTACAGCGTGAGTTGAGGGCCAAGGATGTTTATATTTTCTTGTAATAGTAGTCCATATGTGAATTTTGTCTGCGTTATAGACACACTCAGCTTTCACTTTCTAATTTTAAACACTAAAAATATGGCCATCATCTTTGTTTTCTGGGCTCATGAGTGGATTCAATCCTTTCTCTCTCCTTACGTAGTTGTTTGTTGGCAGTGGGCTGGAAAGGGCACCGGCCTTAGTGTACACAGACTGTACCACACACCACGGGGAGACGAGAGGCTGAGGAGTAGCAGCCTGGAAGCCAGATGAGGCCCCTCCTTCAAGAGGGAGGGAGGGACACGGCCTGGTGTGTTGAGGGGCAGGCTGAGAACACCTTTGCTTAGTAGGTGTGGTTAAAGATGACCGCGTGGGGTATACTTTCCTGGGCAGGTGAGGGTGCTGGCCAGTGCTTGCTTGATGTATTCCTCCCGGGCAGCCTTCGGGATCTCCGCTCTGCCCCAGGCCTTCAGAGCCGAGGGCGCAGGGCTTGCTATGGGAGAAGGTCAGCCCATGGCTTCAGCAGGGGGCCCTTTTTGATTGCTTTGAGGTTGATGGATGCTTCCTCCTCACTCTGACCTCCAGAAAAAAAGGTGATCCCAGGAACAGCAGGGGCACTGTGAGGCGCAGTGCCGTGACAGTTGCCACGGCAATCTCCTCATTAAAAAGTTTCTGGATACAGGCATGGCCTGGGGTGATCACACAGCTTCGGCAAGGTGCCTTCCAGGTGGGCATGCTGGTCAGAGCCTGTAGGCTGCAGCCAGCATCTCTTCCATTACACACGGACAGTGCTTCAAGTTGTGGTCCCCACTGGGAGGATCTCAGGCCCCATGACAAGCATGACACCATTCTACTGGCAGATGCTGACAAAATGGGCCAGAGTATCGGCGTTTTCCATGATACCGAGGGCTGAGGGGCCGCATTCCCCAAACTTTGGCACACGGCGTCTCTCGGCAAAGTCAGCCCCATCCTTCTTGTACTGGGCACAATGCTCGGACGGCCCATCCAGTCTTGGGTGGTAGTCTTGCCATTTGTTCCTGCCAGGGGTACCACACCCTCGTCTACCTTGATGCTCACAACACCACCCTTGGATTTGATAACTCAGGGGAAGGGATGTCCATCTGTCTTCTGACTGAGCATCTCATGGAAGAGGAGGACACCCCCATGCAGGAATTCACGCAGTCATCGGCGGTCAGAAGCAGCTGGCAGAAGTGCCGGTTCTCCTTGGTGTTCCCAGGGCTGGTGGACTGCAGCCGCTTGGTATCACTCCCAGTGGACTCACTCTAGCCAGGATGCTCTTGCCCGGAGCCACGATGAGATGCTCTCACCCAGAGCCACGATGCAGTGAGCAATGTCAGACAGCTCCTCTTTTCTCTCTGGGGTCAGCCCTGGGTACTGGGAGGGCAGGGTGCCAGGCAGTTCCCAGCACAGGAGAGGGGTGGGTTTACCCAGCGGAGGGTGGTGGGCTGGCGGGTGACTCTGGATTCAATTCTTGTTCTTGGTCAGGTGGACTCTTTTCAATGACCCAAAAGCAAAGGCTTCTGCAAATGTTCTATTCTTGCAAATGTATTCTGCGCTACTCAGCCTTCAAGTCTGTGATATTTACATAACTCAGAAGACTAAGCTGGGGGGCATGCCACTGATTAAGCTTTGAGGAATTTATACTTTTCTATTTGGAGAGTTACTGAAGCACAGAGATAATTCTCATATCCTTAAAATCCTCTCGTTACATATACTACATTGCCTGGATCTCTCTGGCAGCTTATTATTTCTGGAATATTCACTAATCCCACACATTTTTCTATCCATCTACAACATACCTGGTCTACCATTTCTCATCAATAGATTTTATGCATTTGTTTGGGTCAAATGCTAATATTTTAATTATACCAGTTATTAGCTATTCAGTGGAGTTCTGGCTAATTGGAAGGAGAGCCCTGATTTGTAGGATTTGCCTGCTTCCAGAGACGAATTTAATGGCAGATGCATTGGGTTCACACCCTGGGCCCCAACTTCTGAAGGGCCCTGCAAAACCCCAACTTTACACTTTTTCTAATGTAAGGGGTCCAATATTTTCTTCTGCACCCAGGGCCTCAACTGACCTTGTATAGTATTTATTAATATTTCCATCATACTAATTTCAAGTTACCTATATTTAACAACTGGCTTACAAAATTCTTGAGTATTTTTTTTTTACAGGGACAGAGAGAGAGTCAGAGAGAGGGATAGATAGAGACAGACAGACAAGAACTGAGAGAGATGAGAAGCATCAATCATCAGTTTTTCGTTGGGACTCCTTAGTTGTTCATTGATTGCTTTCTCATATGTGCCTTGACTGTGGGCCTTCAGCAGACCGAGTAACCTCTTACTGGAGCCAGCGACCTTGGGTCCAAGCTGGTGAGCTTTTGCTCAAGCCAGATGAGCCCTTACTCAAGCTGGCGACCTCGAGGTCTCGAACCTGGGTCCTTCCGCATCCCATTCCAACACTCTATCCACTGAGCCACCACCTGGTCAGGCAAATTCTTGAGTATTTAACAAAGAAGACCCCACTGGAGCTGTGTGATCTTTGTCAATTTATTTACTATCTTTGGGTTTGTTTCCTCATCTGCAAAAGGCGGGTATTAACAGTGCCTACTTTCCAGGGTGGGTGTGAGCGTTAAACAAGCTGAAGCATCGAAAGCGCCAGCCAGAGTGCCTGTGTGCACTCCACACACAGCCAGAGTGCCTGTGTGCGCTCCACACACAGCCAGAGTGCCTGTGTGCGCTCCATACACAGCCAGAGTGCCTGTGTGCACTCCATACACACGCTGCAGTCATCGCTATAGAGCACAAATGCCTGATTATTATTTAATGACTTAAGCCCCAAACAAGCAAAATGCCCTTCATCGATCTTCTTTTACGTTTGTGGATGTCCACGGATTGTCAGATAGGTTGGTCATGTACAGTCATTTTGCTGCACATGTTGTTTCTGAATAGCATTTTATTCACTTTCATTGAGCAAAAGATATTTCTACAATTGCTTCAAGAGTGTCCTGCTAGTATATTGTTGGACTTTCATGACTTTGCCATCTTAAAATATATTTTTTTCTTTTTATGATTCAAAAGAAAAACAAAACCCTCTTGAAAGCTTGAAAAATGTCCCTTATGATTTTCGCTTTAATACCCAGAAAGAACTGAATTATACCCTGTTCCTTTGTGTATCTCAGAAGGAATGGAAATTGACTTGCCTGCTTTATTCAGCTCATAATATAGTATACTTCATTGTCAAAACAGCTTTATCGATTAGCAGCGCTACCTATGAATGCCCTACCTGCCTTTGGAAGTTATATTAATGGCCAGCTGCTGAAATTCTGGCAGAGGGAGCATCTGAGTTAATGGTTTTGGTGAGAGTTTCTAAAAAGTCTTTTGTTATCCTTAAAGGGAAACAGACAAAAGGGTGTTATAAACTTTCATTTTATAATAAAGGGCCAAGACATATATGGCTGCATGGTAAAGAATACTTAACAATGGCAGAAGCAATAACGGCATTTAATTATCTCTCACAATAAGATGTCTAGTGATAAGCAGTTCCAGGTTGGTACAGTGTCTCATTGATGACTTTCTATCTCTCCCTTCTGTCCTCCTCATCATGTTCCTTTCGGTCTCTGGCTTGTTGCTTCATGGTTGCAAGATGGCTACCGCAGCTCCAAGCATCTTCTCCTTATACAAACATGGTCAAGGCAAGAGGTGAGGAAGGGATAGTGACAGGAAACTCTTCTGACTCCTATCAGGATGCAAAACATTTCTCAGAAGCTCTCAAGCAGACCTATTCTTGTATGTCACTGGCCAGAGCTTGGGCACCTGGCCACCTCCAGCAGCAAGGGAGGATGCAAAAGACAATATCTGGAAAAGCACACAGTAGGATCGCCATGTTGGTTTAGACTAATCATGATATAGCCCCTGGAGGCTGGAGAGAAGTCATGAATCAAAAACTCAAGGGCTCTGTATCTTATACCAGAGCAAAACTCATGTTCAGGGTTCTGTTAGCACGGAATGGGGGTGTGGAGGGGTAGGGCAATATCTGTCACATAATGAGTAAATATCACAGGTTTGATCCTCATATGTTAAATTTGACTTTGTGAGGCAGGTTGGGTAGAGTATTGGACACCTGACTCTGCCCTCTTGAGGTTCATTCCTCTTTCTTCTGATGACCAAACCTTCATTGTCCTTCAGAGAATCGCCTCTTTCTGACTTCTGGAACACACAGTGGATGGAAACCCCCAGGCTGATCAGCTCCTTCTGCTTCCTGTTTATAGCGGTTGTTTCAGGAATGGGCACATGACTCAGTCTGGTTCGATGAACCTCAATCCTAGGAGATTTTTGGTAACTGAAACGATTAGATTTCTTCAGGGGGTGCTGGTAGGTTGTGGGTGTTGGCCATCTCAGGAGGAGGGTTTGCTTGACTGAGAGGAAAGCAGGTCAAGAAATGAAGAAAGACAGGTTGCTGCCAACATTGTCCGAGAGCCTAATTCCAACTGTGGCTCATCTCCTAGACTTTATGCACACAAGCCATTATATAGTAGTTCTTTTGCTTATACTCATCAGCAGGGTTTTTGTCTGTTGTAACAGAAAGGGCCCTAAGTTACCTTTTATATGACACTTTCCTCACCTCCTGACAATTCCTCTTTGACTTTTGCCCCCACTGACCTCAGATAGGCTCTGTCATCGTATTCTCTCACTGCCTTCGTTGTTTTTTCTTTCTTTTTTTTTTTCATTTTTCTGAAGCTGGAAACAGGGAGAGACAGTCAGACAGACTCCCGCATGCACCCGACCGGGATCCACCCCGCACGCCCACCATGGGGCGACGCTCTGCCCACCAGGGGGCGGTGCTCTGCCCATCCTGGGCGTCGCCATGTTGCGACCAGAGCCACTCTAGCGCCTGAGGCAGAGGCCACAGAGCCATCCCCAGCGCCCGGGCCATTTTTGCTCCAATGGAGCCTTGGCTGCGGGAGGGGAAGAGAGAGACAGAGAGGAAGGTGCGGTGGAGGGGTGGAGAAGCAAATGGGCACTTCTCCTGTGTGCCCTGGCTGGGAATCAAACCCGGGTCCTCCGCACGCTAGGCCGACGCTCTACCGCTAAGCCAACCGGCCAGGGCTGTTTTTTCTTTACATATACACTTGTTTCTCCCGCCAGATTGTGAAGCATCTTGGGGCAGGGACCATAGCAGCCAAGAGCATGGATGCTGGGATCGTGACTCTGCTGTTTGCTAGAATGTCTATGCTGGTCCAGCTGTTTAGCCTCTGTGCTCCTCCTTAGCTTTCACATCTGTAAATGGGGATTGTGATAGCGCTGAGTGTATTAGTTTCCTATGGCTGCTATAACAAGTTATCACAAATGTAGTGGCTTAAAACAATACCTTTTTTTTTCTTCTGATTTTACTTTATAGTTCTGTAGGTTAGGAGTCTGACATGGGTCTCGCTGGGCAGAATCCAGATGCAGGCAGGGCTAGGTCCTTCTGGAGGCTCTCAGAGAGAATAAAAACACTTGCTTTTTCCTGCTTCTAGCGGCAACCACATCCCCTGGTTAGTGACTCTTCATCTCCTATGTCAGCAGTGGCAGGGCAAGTCCTCCTGACATTGCATCACTGTGACTCTGCTTCCATCGTCACATCTCCTTTTCTGACTGGTGATTATATAGGGCCCACCTGGATAAGCTTCCTATTTCAAGGTCAGCCAATTAACCACCTTCATTTCATCTGCAGCTTTCATTTTCCCTGCCATGGGACACAACACAGTCACAAATAATGTAACTTATCTATAAGTTCTGTAAATTAGGATGCGGGCATCTTCAGGTGTCCATTATTCCATACGAGGTCATTGGGTTTTTTCAAGGTTTAAATGAGGTAGTACATATATGGTGCTACATAGCAAGTGCTATTATTGTTTCTGTTCCCCTCGTGCTTGGCACATAGTTGGTTCTTATAATAGCTGATCCTCCCATCAAGAAGTGGAGTCTACGTATTTGCTCTTGAATCTGGGCTATGAGATTGCTCCACCAATAGACTATTGGGAAGTGATGCTGTGCCAGTTTGGGGGCCCAGGCCTTAATAAACCGGCTTCTTCTCCTCCTGACTCTTGGGATACTGGCCGTCAAAGTCCAGCCACCATGCTATGAGGAAGCCCAAGCTGCCCTGTGGAGAGGCCCACATGCAGGCACCAGTCTGACAGCTACAGGAACGAGCTATCTTGGAAGTGGTCATCTAGCCCAGTGAGCTGTCCCAGCTGACAGTGAGTGGAGCAGTGACAAGCTGTCCAGGGCAACCCTGTTCACATTGTAGATGTGTGAACAAATATTGTTGTATAAGCCACTAAATTGGGGTGATTTGGTTATGTGGCAACAGATAACAAAACAGGGCTCAACAACTTATTCAGGAAATGACTATGTGAATAAATCATCAGGACTTAAGGGATCCTTGTGCCTCTGTCCACAGATCATTTTAAAGCTCATGAAGCTTCTTCACACAGGCCACAAGGGATGATGACATCTTTACAAATGACTGTGCCCCAGCTGCATCTGCAATTTATAACAACCAATAGAACAATAACAACAATAGAAATTCAAAAATGGCTACTTCACTCTGAAGAGCTGAACTGGCCGGAGGGATGGACCCAGTCTTTGTGTGATGAAGCTACTTGGAAAGGAAGATTCCAGAGATCACTCTGCTGCAGAATCTATTCCCACTCCCACTCCCACCCCAGGCTAAATCCTAAGGAGGGGGTAGGGAGCTGGAATTGGGTTTCCAGGGCAGGAAGATTATGTCCCGCCTAGTCCTGGAATCGCACAGGGTGACATTCTCATTCAGGTGCAGCCCTAGGTTGGATTACATCCCTAACGAGTCTGCTGAAGGGAGAGCACAGAGGCCCTTTCACAGGAAAACGGCATTAGGAATGCAACATCGAGATCTTGATTTAACACGTTCACATTTACCTGTCAGTCTCCTTGGATACGCCTCTCAATTGCAGGGTACGGATTTCGGTTAGGCATTCTGCTCACACGGAGGGCTTGGTAGCTGCATAATTAAACGGAAAGATGATTGCTCTCGGATGGATGGCTGGGGAGGAACCCAGAGGACCTCAGGGCTTCAAAGGAGGCCTCGAAGCAAACCACTGCTCTTGGTCACATCTTTCTACCAAATCACCCGGTGTTCGGTGCCTGCAGAAAGCAGGGGTTCGTCAGAACTCCCTTCTGACCTTTTTTCATTGATGAGATGAATTGGATGCATGTCATAGGCTCCAGCAAATGGCTTACTAACCCATGCGTGCCCTCTCTCACTCTATGCTAGGTCGATTCACCTGCCCGGGACTGTGAATGCAGGCTAGACCACTCTATTGGGTTGAATGGTGTACTCCTCAAATTCATGTCCACCTGGGACTTCAAATATGCCCTTATATATGTAGAAATAGAGTCTTGGCAGAGGTAACTGGTGAAGATGAGACCTCACTGGATTAGGGAGGACCCAAATGCAATGAGTGGTGTCCTTATAGAAGAGAGGACACGGAGAGACGCATAGAGGAGAAGGTGCTGCAAAGAAGGGGACAGACATTGGAGTGATACAGCTACAAGCCAAGGACTGCCAAGGATTCTCAGCAACCACCAGGAGCTAAGGGACACGTGTGGGATAGGTTACTCTTCTGCCGCCAGAAGGAACCAAAAAGCACCTAGATTTCAGACTTCCAGCCTCCTAAACTGTGAGAGAAGGAGTTTCTGTTGTTTTACGCCCCCCCGGTTACAGTACTTCGGTACGACAGCCCTGGGAAACTAACACAGCTGTCACAGCAGTGCTGTTCTAGGTAGGCTATGGCATGAGAGATGAAAGGAGGGACAGAGCTGGAATGCCCTGCTCCTGTCCCCCCTCCCCAAGATGATGAGTCACTTTTAGGGTCCGAGAGAGGGCCAGGAGTGTGACCCTAATGGAGCTCATTCCCGTGGAGACTTGAAGCAGGCTAAAAAGTGTCTTCCCCGAACACCACTGCTAACAGAAACCACACCATTGAAGCAAAGCCTTAATTTAAGCTTTCATTCTGGCTAGGCTGGAGTCCTTATGTGAGGAACTTTTATTCCTTCCCCTCTCTCTCCACTTGTCAGAAAAATAAGCACACTTATCTCAAGTACTTAATCAAAACACAACCATGTCCAAAGGTGATCATAACCATGTGCAGATGTTTTTATCTGCTTATTAGCATGTACACTGTGGGTCTTGAGAACAGTGACCACAGCTGTTCAAAATGGCCTGTCAGAGACTTTAGTGAACCCTATTCACAGGGGTCCATGGGGCTCCAATTACTAAGACAGGAAAGGCCACTAATAAATTTATATTTTCAACCAAAGTCCGGGCATGGCTTACTTAGTAAATAAGAACATTCAATCAAGCAGAGCACATATTTGCCTTGAAAACTGTACTTAATAAAATTTCACTTCTTTGCAAGTCAGTCTGAAGGTAGAGCCAACCCCAGATGACACAGAACAGAGAAATGGATCCTGGTGACATTGCCTGAGGCCTGGATGGAGCTGTGCCTGAAGCCATCTCTGCCTACCACCTTAAAAAAAAGTTGGCCATTGGTGGAGAAAGCCAAGTTAATCATAAGCCTCAGATCATAGCACTGTATGCAGGATATCCTACTTATGTTTTTATTCCTAATAATGCCTACAGCTGTGGTCCTTCTCAATCACTTCCTGCGGGCAGTCATCCTCAGGGGCTTAGTATGTAATTTTGTGTTTATATGCTTTGTTACAGTTTTAATTTTACACACATGGTATTGTCATGTCTCATTCTTTCTTTTACTTTTTTCACTGAGTACCCTTTTTTAAATTTTTAATTATTTTATTTATTTATTTATTTATTTATTTATTTATTCCTTTATAGAGGAAAGAGAATGAGAGAGATAAAGAGAAAGGGGGTAGGAACAGGAAGCATCAACTCCCATATGTGCCTTGACCAGGCAAGCCCCAGGTTTTGAACCAGCGACCTCAGCATTCCAGGTTGGTGCTTTATCCACTGCGCCACCACAGGTCAGGCTGAGTACCCTTTTTTTTAAGGTCCACATATGATGCTACGGGTACCGTTTTATTTATCGGTTTTCATTACTGCATACTTCTCTCAGGTATATACGGACTATCTTTTATATATCCATTCCCCGGCCACAAGTGACACTGCAGTGAACATGCTGTATGTGTGCTCTGATGGAGCTATCTTAGAATTTCCTTAGGTCATAACACTAGCAGTGGGATTGCTAGGTCTTGGGATACACTTACTTTGACTACGTAATGCCTGATTTCTCTGGGTAAGGGATGTCTCAGTCGACGCTCCCCACAGCAGTGTCTGAGGGCTCTCATATCTTTATTTCTATCTGCACTGCCAACACATAGCATTTCCCAGTTTTCTAATTGTTTTCCAATCAAATAAAAATAAGACAATAGCTCCTGGTTTTAGAATTGGCATTTCTCTTATTACTAATGATTTTGAGCACCTCTTTATATACCTACAATTTGGGTTACCACTTCTATGAACTGCCTGTTTCTACTCCTCACCTGTTTCTTCTTGTTTATTTGTAAGGTTACTTATCTATGATAAATATTAACCCCTTGTTGGCTTCAGAAATGGAAAATGTTTACCCCTTTCCTTCATCTGTCCATTAACTTTGTCCACAGTGCCCTTTGTGGATCAGAAACCCTTAATTTTAATGAAATCGTGGTAGGCAGAATTCTAAAGGTGTCCCCCCCAGGAGTCCTGTCCCTTAATTATTTAATCAAACAGTATTCAAGCTATTGCGGTGAAGGGAGTCTGCAGATGAGATTAACGTTAAGGACTGTTTGGTCCATTCTGGCTCCTATAACAAAATACCAGAGGCCAGGTGGTTTATCTATTTCTGTTTATAAGAAAGCAGGAGTTTATTATAGTGCCAGAGGTTGGGAAGTCGAAGATCAGAGTGGAGGCACATTCAGTGTCTGGTGAGACTCGCTCTCTGGTTTATAGATGGCACCGTCTAGCTATAACCTCACAGGACAGATGGACAGCAGAGCCCTGTAGGGCCTCTTTTGTAAGGGTGCTGATCCCATTCATGTGGAATCTGCTCTCATGATCTAACCACCTCCCAATGACTCTACCTCCTAATATTATCATCTGGGGGGGGGTAATTTACTTATTTAGAAATTAAATTTAATGGGGTGACACTGATCAATAAGAGTATCTAGGCTGACCAAGTGGTGGTGCAGTGAAGAGAGCATTGGACTGGGATGCGGAAGACCTAGGTTCAAAACCCCGAGGTGGCCGACTTGAGTGTGGGATCATAGACATGACCCCAAAGTCTCTGGCTTGAGCCCAAGGTCATTGGCTTGAGCAAGGGGTCACTGGCTCAAGCTGTAACCCCTTGGTCAAGGCACATATGAGAAAGCAATCAATGAACAACTAAGGTATGGCAACAAAGAACTGATGCTTCTTATCTCTCGCTCTTCTTGTCTGTCTGTCCCTATCTGTCCTTCTCTCTGTCTCTCTCTCTCTCTGTCTGTCACACACACACACACACACACACACACAAAGAGTAGCTAGGTTTCAAGTGGACACCTCTATAGCATTTAAACTGTTGATTGTGTTGTGTGCCCATCACCCAAAGTCAAGTCATTTTCCATCACTGTATATTTGTTCCACTTTACTCCCCTTGCGGGGGTAATTTTCCATATATAAATTGAGGGGGAAGGACACAAATATTCAGATCATAGCATGGACCTTAGCTTAGGGAGATCATCTTGGATTATCAAGTCTAATCACTTGAGTCCTTAAGAGCAGAGGCCCCTTTCCCGCTGACATCAGAGAGATGCAGGAGGGGAAAGGAAGGAGAGGGGAAGTCAGAGTGATTCAAATCATGAGAAGGAGTTGACTGTGTGTTGCTGGCTGGGGAGACAGAGAAAGGTGTCTGAGATTAAGGAATGGGTGTGACATCAGAAGCCGAGGAGGACTGCTGGGATGATCCACAGCAAGAAAATGGGGGGCTCAACCCCACAATGGTGTAAAGTTGAACTCCGTCAACAACCTGAGTGAGTCTGGTGGTGGTTCTCCCCCAGGATGGGCCTCTGGCTAAGAGTCCAGGCCAGCCTGCTGGGAACCTGGGCCAAGTCCCCAGCTGAGCTCATGGGACTTTGGACTACAGAACTGGGAGATACCAAATGAGTGCTGGTCAACAAATGTGGTGATTAGTTATGGCAGCAAAAGGAAACTAATTAGAGGGACCAAATCTATCAATCTTTTGTCTGATGGCTTGAGCTTTTGAATTTTTTTTTTTTTAAAGTTCATTCTCACTTTTATGCATATAGAATTCTCAGAGGGTAGGGTGGGAGGTGGAAAGTCATTGCTCCCTAGAGACTGGAAAGAGTAACTCTTTTTATAATTAAAGCACAGATATGCATACAATATAAAAATAATATTAGCATTACTATGGAATTAAAATTTTCCTAATGTTAGCCTGAGGGTTACAATTAGGGGAGAAAATATCTAAAAATGGTCCTTGAGGGGCTATAAAAGAGAAAGGTTGAGAAACACCCATTTATGTCACAATTATATTCTTTATTTTTTAAAATCATAGTTTTACCTTAAATATTGTAGTCTTCCATCTATGAAGAATTTTACTGAGTTTCTCTAAAAGTACCCCTATGAATTTTTTATTGGAATTGCATTGAATTTATGGTTAATTTGGAGAGAATTGATCACTTTATAATATCAAGTCATCCCATCAAAAGCATAGAAAGTCATTTCACTTATTCAGATCATCTTCAGTGTCTTTTATTAGAGTTTGAAAGGTTTCTCCACAGAGGCCCGCATGGGCCCAGCCGGGATCCACTCGGCATGCCCACTAGGGGGTGATGCTCTACCCTTCTGGGGCGTTGCTCTGTTGCAACCAGAGCCATTCTAGTACTTGAGGCAGAGGCCATGGAGCCATCCTCAGCGCCTGGGCCAATTTTGCTCCAATGGAGCCTTGGCTGCTGGAGTGGAAGAGAGAGATGGAGAGAAAGGAGAAGGGGAAGAGTGGAGAAGCAGATGGGCGCTTCTCCTGTGTACCCTGGCCAGGAATTGAACCCGGGACTTCTACACGCTGGGCTGATGCTCTACTGCTGAGCCAGCCAGCCAGAGCCAGCATCTTATTTTTGATGCTTAGCTTTTATTCAAAGCTAAGATGCCATCAATGTAAGCTGTATCCCAATTTCAGAGACACTAAAATGTGAAAAAAATATGTGTCTGAGAGTTATTTTTTCCCCAATTGATTTATTGCTGGTGTAGAGAAATGCTATTGATTTTTATGGGCTAATCTTGTATCTGACAACATTGCTTATAAATTCTAATACTTTGTTTGTTGCTCTTGTTGTTTTTTTGGGATAAATGATGAAAATTTTATCTCTTCCCTTCCACTTTTTACACTGGTTTCTTCTTTCTTTATAGCTTTGGCTATGACTTAGAGAGCTATGTAATCATTAGTGGTGATAGTTGATTGTGAACTTTCAGTTAATGGATCAATAAGTTATTTTCCTTAAGTCAGTATGCTTAGGTTTTCTGAAATTTACAATCTAAGAACTGTAGCTGGTATAAGTTTCTGCAAGGACCCTGAGTGCAGAACTCTCGCCAAGTCTTGAGGAAATCCAAACTTTTCAGTCATCTATCTTCTTCATGCCCCCGGTACAAACAGAGTGGCTTTGCACCACCTTGGTTTGTGGGTGAAGGCAAATTCTCTTATAAAGGGGTGTGGGCAGGAAGAGAATAATTGGTGGGTTTAGTCAAGTGATAATAATAATTGAGATAATTACAGTGGTCCTTTCATCTATATGACTTGACATGTTCAAAGTCATTCCTTTATCACGTTTGATTTTTTGCGACAGTCCTGTGAAGTGTGTAGTAAAAGTATCATTACCTTCATTTTCTACAAGAGGAAAGGAGGTCATTATTTTCTATGTGGGGTCAATGGACAGCTTCTTGGGAATTCTCTTACAAGTGTTGGGGGAGCAGGACTATGAGGTGGGAGGGGCCCTAAATCAAGCAGAGCTGAAAGGGGGGATGATCCTCACTCAAGACAATCTTGACAAACCACTCGAAAGCACAGCAATGGCCCCATGCACTGACAGGACACTGGATGACAGGGCATGGACATTTATTTGATAAGGAAAAAGCTGGTCATTTGAAATGGCTATTGGAATCTAACACAAAGGGGGTAAAGCTTTGGAGAAAGGCCTGGCTGAGAGAAAGAACCAAAAATGAGAAGAGTGCAGAAAGAGTGAGAAATGTCAGAAAGAGTGCAGTCTCTGAATGGAAAAAGAGTTCTTGAGAACCCAGTTCTATGGGAATGTGTCATTGATAAAAAAACAGACACATGTTATATTAAAATTTTCATGTCTGTACTACACTAGCATTTGCAATAATGGACGGATGGAGCTATTTTGTTAAAGGCCCCTCAGCCCCTGTACCTGTCCTGCTTCCACCAGAGAAAATGAGCGATTGAGAGATAAAGAGATTTATGACAAGAAACTAGCTTGAGCAACTGTAGGGCTGCCGAGGCAAGTCTGAAATCTGTAAAAGGGGAGGCCTCAGCGGCAGAGCTGTTCGCAGCCAGAATGTCTTTTTCCGGGGAAAGCCTCAGTTCAGCTTTGAAGGCCTTTATATTGACTGAATTAGGCCCATCCAAATTATCCAAATTTTCTAGGGCAATCTTTCTTCCTTAAAGTAAATTTACTGACTTTACTCAAACCTACAAAATACCTTCACCAGCAACGCTCAGATTAGTATTTGAATAACTGGGGTCCATAACCTAACCAAGTTGACATAAAAAAAACCATCACAGCCCTGATGACAGCACACAGTTGAGTCACCTTCATCCATTGAGCCATCTCAGTTGAGTCCATTGACTCAAGACAAGGAAGGCTGCTGACGACTAGTGAGCCCTGAATTGCACTGGGGGGAAGGCAGTAGATGAACGACATCAGCTTCTGACTTCCACTGACCTCCCCCAACCTCCCTTGCTCACTGCTGACTGTCTTCCAGGAGCAAACGTGCTCTACAGGTGCGATAGAAATCAGAGAGAGAAAAAAAATTTTTTTTTGTATTTTCTGAGGTTGGAAACGGGGAGACAGTCAGACAGACTCCCGCATGCGCCCGACCGGGATCCACCCGGCATGCCCACCAGGGGGCGATGCTCTGCCCATCTTGGGGCGTCGCTCTGCCGCAATCAAGAGCCATTCTAGCATCTGAGGCAGAGGCCACAGAGCCATCCTCAGTGCCCGGGTAAACCTTGCTCCAATGGAGCCCTGGCTGTGGGAGGGGAAGAGAGAGACAGAGAGGAAGGAGAAGGGGAAGGGTGGAGAAGCAGATGGGCGCCTCTCCTGTGTGCCCTGGCCGGTAATCGAACCCGGGACTCCTGCACCGACAGATGCTCTACCACTGAGCCAAACGGCCAGGGCCTCAGAGAGAAAATTTAAGGCTAACAAAGGGCTTTTCCCCACTGTGCCTCAGCTGTTGTAAACACTGCAAAACAGCTTGTGCAGGTTAGACAAGTAGTGCCTTGTAACATATTCACATTTGTTCTATTTTCTTGTTATTTGTTATCATGCCCTTCTCCTTTTATTAATGTTTGTGTTGTACAAATGCTTTTGAGGGAAAGGTGGTGAGTTTTAAAGATGCTGTATGAAATGAAAGAGAAATCTAGGTCCAGAGCCCTGGACAGTCTGACAGGGCTCATGATGGAGGATCCCAGGTGAGACTGCACTGGAAGTAGAGGAGGAGCTATGGTTTTCTGAGACGTAGTTCAGAAGGTCCTGTCCCCTGTGGTCTGTGTGATAAACAACTCGAAAGTATGGCCCAGTCCACTAAAAAGACACTAAACAACAGGGTAGGCCATTTGATAAGGAAAGAGCTGGTCTTTTAAAATGGCTATTGGGCCCCTGGCTGGTTGGCTCAGCGGTAGAGCGTTGGCACGGTATATGGATGTCCCAAGTTCGATTTCCGGTCAGGACACACAGGAGAAGCAACCATCTACTTCTCCACCCTCCCCTCTCCCCCTTCTCTCTCTCTCTCTCTCTCTCTCTCTCTTCTTCTCCTGCAGCCATGGCTCGATTAGTTTGAGCAAGATGGCCTCAAGTGCTGAGGATGTCTCCATGGCCTCCACCTCAGGTGCTAAAAAATGGATCATTTGCTGAGCAAAGGAGCAATGCCCCAGATGGGCAGAGCATCGCCCCCTAGTGGCTTTCCAGGTGGATCCCAGTTGGGGCAATGTGGGAGTCTGTCTCTGCCTCCCCTCCTCTCACTAAAAAAAAAAAAAAGAAAAAGAAATGGCTATTGGAATCTCCAACAGTGTAAAGCTTTGGAGAAAAAGTCACATCAGTGGCAGGAAACAAATGATCTAGCAGCAGAACTTATTGCCCAGAAAAAGAAAGGCCACACAGTTGGTGAAAACCTGAAAATGCCAGTAAAGTTCTAGTGAGTAAGATGTCAGGACAAGATGCAATATGGGAAGTCAGGAAGGTTTCGCTCTCAGAGAATAGAGTGAGTCAACATATTGATGATATGTCACATGATGCTGAACAGGCTTATATAGTAAACTGAAAAACAATAGCTTCTCTACCCAGGTTGCTATGTCAACAGATTTTACCAATACATGTCATGGTGCAGTATTTGTAAGATTTGTTAACAATGAAATGTGAGGATATTTTTCTGTTGCAAAGAGTTGCCCTAAACAAGTAAAAACTTATATGTATTTTTGAATTTTTTTGCACTATTTTATTTTATTTTTCATTACTTTATTGAGATATAATTGATATTATGCAACAAATGGCATAATTGGATGAGTTTTGACATATTTGTACCTCTGTGAAGCCATCACCACAGCCAAGATAATGAATATGCCCATCACCTCCAAAGCTTCCTTATGTGCTATGTGTAATCCATTTCTCTCTAGTCTGCAGTCCCAGACCAGGTGAAAACATTGATCTTTCTGTTACTATCAATTAGTTTTCATTTTCCAGAATCTAATACAATGCACTTAGTTATACAGTATGTATTCTTTTGTGTCTGGCTTCTTCTACTCAGCATAATTATTTTGAGATACAGCAGAATCATCCTGTTGTGTGTAACTATAATTTTTTTTATTGCTGGGTTGTATTCATTCCATAGCTTATCCATTCCCTTGTTGATAGACATTTGATTTGTTTCTAGTTCTTAGCTGACAGAGCTGCTGTGAACATTCGTGTACAGGTATTTGTATGGACATTTCATTTGTTTGGGGTAAATTCTTAGAAGTGAAATGGATGGGTCATATTGTGGGTATGTTTATATGTTTAATTTTACAAGAAACTGCTTGTTGCCCCAGCTGGATAGCTCGGTTGGTTGGAGCATCGTCCCAAAGCACAGAGGTTGCTGGTTCAATCTCGGGTCAGGGCACATGCAGGAACATGCAGGAAGAACTCGATGTTCCTGTCTCTTTCACTCTCCCTTCCTTTCTCACTAAAATCAATAAATAAAAAAACAAAACAAAAAAAACCCTGCTTGTTTCACAAAGTGGTTGTGCCATAGTGTGTGCGCTGTCGGCAGGCTCTGAGAGTTCCAGTTATTTTGCATCTTTGTCAATATTTGACATGATCAGTCTTTTTAATTTTAGCCATTCTACTGGTTTGTAGTATTGTCTTACTGTGGCTTTAATTTGTATTTCCTTAATGACCAATGAAGTTGAGCATCTTTTCACATGCCTATGTACCATCTGTATCACTTCTTTGGTAAACTATTTTGTTCTTTTTTTTTTTGTATTTTTTTGAAGTGAGAAGCGGGGAGGCAGAGAGACAGACTCCTGCATGTCCCTGATGGGGATCCACCTGGAAATCCCACTAGGAGCGATACTCTGTCCATTTGGGTCATTGCTCTGTTGCAACTGGAGCCATTCTAGCACCTGAATTGGAGGCCATGAGCCATCATCAGCATCCAGGCCAACTTTGCTCCAATGGAGCCTTGGCTGCAGGAGGGCAAGAGAGAGATAGAGAGGAAGGAGAGGGGGAGGGGTGGAGAAGCAGATGGTCACTTCTCATATGTGCCCTGACTGGGAATTGAACCCAGGTCATCCACATGCCAGGCTGACGCTCTACCAACTGAGCCAACATCCAAGGCTATATCATTCATTTTTAAATTAGATTATCTTCTTATTGAGTTGTAAACGCTCCTTATATTCTAGATATAAGCCCTTTGTCAGTTAAATGTTTTGCAAATATTTTCTGCTTAGCTGGGCTTGCATTTTGATTTTTATAGCTGTCTTTTGAAGAGCAAAAGTTTTAAATGTTGATGAAGTCCAATTTATTTCTTTAATGTTTAAAAAAATTTAATTGATTTTAGAGAGAGAGGAAGGGGGGGGGAGAGAGAGAGAGAGAGAGAGAGAGATCAATCTGTTCCTGTATGTGTCCTGACTGGACCTAACCTACAACCTTTGTGTATCCAGATGGTGCTACCGACCTCTCCTACCACGGTGATGAAGCTTAATTTATTGACTTTCTTTTCTTTTATAGTTCATATTTTTTGTGACCTACTTAAGAAATCTGTTAGACCTCAGGTCACTAAACTGGTTTCTAATGGTTTTGTGTAGAAATTTAAAATATTTAATGCTTTGTTTTCATGTCTGAAAACAAAGGTCTGTTTTAGAGGAACTAGTTGGCATTAGTGTGGATGGTACCCCATCCAGGGTTGACTCCAGGGGAGGCTTTGCCTCTAAGACAGAAAACGGGCATGCTATCACAAAATATTACTTTTTTTTATTGAGATCTAATGATATACAAAACTTTTGGTGATGCACTGAAGAAACTCTAGTTGATGCTAAAAGAAAACGGTCAACTTTATTAAACACAGCTCATTCAAAATTGTTTAAATTGTGTGAAAACCTGGGGTGAGGAAGAGACTTCCTTCCCCTCGGGACATTCATTGCCTAGGTCCCGCCGGCCTGTGGGGAAGCCGGAGCAGCCCCGTGGAGAGAGGGAGCCCAGGCTCCCGGGCACCCTGGGTGGTGCCACACCTGTGAGCAGAGGCAGTCAGAGTGTTCCAGTCCCAGCCGCCATCATACGGAAGCCATGTGAGCGACCTCAAATGTAACCAGCGGAAGCCATCCAGTTGTTCAATCGGCTGACTTGTAAGAGTTTATAAAATGGTTGTTGTTTTAGTCATTCCATTTTGGGGGGGTTTAATACCCAGCAACAGATAAATGAGCAGGCGGGTATTAAAGTCCCCTCAGGAGCTTCCAGGGTTGAGACAACAAGCATACTGTAGAGTGTGATTCTGCTCTCTTGAGGTTCTTGTTATTGTTGCTCTCATGCCTGAGGATGGAGAAAATTCAACCTCTTTCTTCCTCTCTGGTCCTGCAGCCCATCACCAGTTCCGCCAAGTTCAGCCAGCCCCCCCTCCCGCCCCGCGTCATGCCCACAGCAGCAGTCCGTGGGTCAGAGGTGTGGGCCACATTCCCCTCTGCACTCCTACCTTGGAATTTTCACTTGAATCCCCTCACTTCTTGCTGCCTTTTCTCTAGAAAGATCCTTGACTCTGAGGTCTATTGAGAGTGTGACTTGTGAAGATGCAAGTGCTGGGGTCATGAGAATGCAGATTCTGCTTCAGTAGGTCTGGGATCTGCCGTAGGAGAAGGGACATTGTTACATAGCAGAGGGTTGTGACATAGGACATCAAGGGACCATGATTTAAGAAACTCCTTCCTGCGTTCCCAAGACTCTCCTGGTGGGCAATGGGCATTTCTGTGTCATGAGTTGTTCTCGATGAGTAAGAGTATGAGTGTGCATGAGAATGTGTGTGAGCCTGTGTGTGAGCCTGTGTGTGTGGTGCATGTGAGTGTATGAGTGTATGTACAAGGGTGTGACTATCAGCACGCGAGCGTATGTGTGCACATATGACTGTGAGTGTGTGAGAGCAAGTTGGAACGTGTGTGTGGACATATCTGACTGTGAGCACGTGGGGAAGGTACTAGACCCCGGGTAGGACATGGGGGTGGAGGGCAGTGGGAGGAAGGTGCCAGCCAGGGAAGGGGTTTGGCCGCCCTGGGAGGGAGAGCAGGGCTTTGGGACACAATGAGCTTGATAGCAGTGGCTGCTAGCACGGTGACTGGCAGCGCCTAGCCACGGCTCTGCTTTTCTTACAAACACGTTCACCTGTGCTCTGGCTGAGTCCAGAAGCCACATGTTATAAACAGGTGTCTTGTGCAGGTAATAGAAAAATGACAACGAAAACTATAGTGACCCGGGAAGGGAGCTGGGCTGCGTGGAAGCTTGGCAGTGGGTGGGGATCTCACCTCATTTAGCACCCCTTGAGTGAACTCCTGGCCCTCGAGCTGGGAATTAGTCATAGGGAGGTGTTCAAGTGCTCCACTGCTGTCTGGCAAGTCAAAGCCATAACAATAGTAATAATAATGCTTGCTAGCATTTGTTGAGCCTCGTCCTCTGGTCCCGACACCACACTAAGTTCTCTTGGGGCATTAGCTCTTTTAATTTCAACTTGGATGATCACAGGCATCTTCTGGAATACTGATCCTGAAATTAACACTTAAAATGAAGCATAGATAGCCCTGCTTAAAAGGAAAGTTTTAAATAAAAATATAACACATAGGAAAATGCACAAACCATAAATGTGCACCCCAATGAGTTAGTACAGGTGAGCACACCTGTGTAGCCCGCCGCCTGGAGAAGAAGTTGTTTGCTGGCTCCCCAGAACCCCCACTGTGGGCCTGGCCAACCACAGTCCCCTGCTTCCTAAAGGGTTGCCACCCAGGGCTTCACTTTGCCTGTGTCTAAACTTCCTGTGAACTGAATCACACAACAGGTAGTTTTTTTTGTGTCTGGCTTCTGTCCCTTGACATGTGCCTATGAAATTCATCCACGTGGTGGCATGTGGCAGTGTTTTCTGCAGTTTCTTTGCTAAAGAGTATTGCATTGTGTGGTTGCACCGCATTTTATTATTGATTCGCTGTTGGCATGTGTGTGTGTGTGTGTATATATGTGTGTGTGTGTGTGTGTGTTTTTCGGTTTGGGCTATTATAAGTAATGCTTAGGTAGCTCTACTTTTTATTGTTTGGTGTGAGGAAATATTATCTGTTCATATTGAATACACAGTACAGGTGGCCAAATAAGCCTCTGTGATGGCCACTTAATGCATGTCTGTCTGCTGGGCCATCAGCACTGCAAGGACATCAGACCTGCCTTCAGAAACCAGAACCTATTCCAGGTAGCTTGCAAGGGGTCCAGCCACATTATGGGGGTGCTGAGATGTAAAGATCAGTGGAACTATCTGGTCCAAACTTGCCTTCTCCAGGACTCTATTTTCTCATCTGTTAAATGGGAAGACCGACAGCTGCCTTTACAGGGTTATTGGGGAGGCTTTAAAAATATATATGTGAAGTGTGAGGCTTTTCATAGTAACAGCTACATTGATTGAATGTTTACTCTATATCCAGTATAAAAAACTGCTTTACATGGTTTAACTTAATCATGTCAACACCCTTGCGGGAGTGGCATCATTATTGCCAATTTACAGAGGAGAAAACAGAGGCACAGGGGGTTGGGGAATTTGTCCAAGGTTACACTGAACAGCCGTCCGAAGCAGAACCAGAAGTACTGTGACCGCGACCACCGCAGCCCCACTGCCCAGGAGCTGTTGCGACCGTGGGGAGACTCAGTTCAGAAACTTCCACAGAGCAGGTTAGCACAAGTTACAAACACCTGGCTGATCTTTCTCTTTACCTGTTCCCGTTCAGCCAATTCCTGGCTTCAGGCAAGTAGAGTCAGAGCCAAACACAGCTTCCTTTGAAGTCTAAACTCTGTTCTCCTCTCTCTTTGGATGGGGCCCCAGGGAAAATGAATTCTTGCCTCCACGTCTTGTCAGCAAAGAAAGACCTGCCAGAGACAGTAGCAGTTTGTCTGTGGGGGAAGCTCAGGGAATACTGATCTGACACATTTCATTTCAAATGTATTGATGATGCAATGAATTCATAAATTCATTCATTTATTTAACAAATATTTATACAGCAGCTCTGTGCCAATGTGGAGAACTAACTAAACAGGACAGCTGACGCCCTGATGGAGCTTGTGTTCTTGAGTTGGGAGGCACAAACCAAGTGAAAGATATTTTTAGGAGTGACAAGTGCTTTGAAGAAATAAAACAGGGCCAATGGTTGAGGCTGGCTGGTGGGGAAATGCTACTTTCGAAAAGGTGCAAGGGAAAGCCCCAGCGAGGTACCAACATTCGAGCTGAGACTGGGCTAATGAGAGGTTGGTCATATGCATGTCTGGGGGTCAGCATCCCTGGGGGAGCAGCAAACCCAAAGTCTCTAAGGCAAGATGCATGGCAAATCAGAGAGCATCAGAAAAGGCACGTGCGGTGTGGTTGTGCTAAGCAAGGCCAAGATGAGGTCAAATAGCAGGGAGGGGCCCAACGATATAGGGCTTTACAGCCGTAAATGGCAGGAGCTGCTGGCCACCCCTCACCCCAAATACCTGGTCTATCCTTCCATAATAATGAGTCCCCGCCTTTTAACTGGGTACATGGTTGCCTTTAAAGACTACATCTTCCAGGCCCTCTTGCAGTTAGGAAGTCATGCAACTAAGTTCTGCCAATGAGGTGTTAGCAAAATTATCTTCTTTAAAAGATAGCTAGTGTGTGCTCTTTACCTCATCTTTTCCTTAACTCCTTCCACCCTGCTGTTTGGACCTCTGATGCAGTGGCTGGGACCCTCGCCACCATATCATACCATAAAGAGTTAGACTACACCCAGGGATGGTGGAACAGTGACAGGGAAGGAGCCTGCATCCCTGCGGACTTCATGACTAGATTCGTACTGGCAAGTCTTTGACTGCCTACCTCTCTTCTCTACAAGAGGAAGAAATGAACAAAACAATTTCTTTTTGTCTAAGCCACAGTAATTTTGGGTCTTTGTTACCCCTGAACTGAACAAAAGCTGCCTTTGCTATTGATTTCCACAATCAAGATTGTGGATACTGCTAACTTTTTGGCTTGAGTAATTAGATACCTGTTGCCATTTAAGGAGATGGTGAAGACTAGGGGAAAAAACAACAATAAAAACTGGGTGCAAATCAGGAGTTCTCTTTTAATTATATACAAACTGAGATGCCTATTGTATACCGAGGAGCTGCTCTAGGTAAGTAGGTAGTTAGATATTTGAGTTTGCAGCTTGGGTGGGGGCAGAGCTGATAAATCTGGAAGCTGTCATAGAGGGGTTGTGACTTCTTCAGAGCCACATAGAGAGTCCCCTACAGCATTCAGACTCCCAAAGGGGTAGTGACCTTGCTGTTGCTGCAAGCTTCACTTTATACCATAAATTTTGGGGCAGAAATTGAGTTTTGGTCAGTCAAATTCCATTGTATATGCACTGGATAAATGTGCTACTTTAAAAATCCTTTTGTGAATTATTTCAGGAAGGCCAAATTTCTTTCTGTAACATTTTATTCTTCTTACCTGTTTAGTTTGTTCAAATTTTGGTTTTTCTTCAAGGATTTCATTCTTATATTTTCTTTCCTAAAATATAAAATAAGAATTTAAAATCTTTTTAAAAATATCATAAAAATGAGAGTGCTAAACAGGGATTCATACAATCCAATAAACATGAAATTGCAGCTTTGGAAAGGAACTTTCTGATCCAGGCACCTACCTGCCTTGAATGAATTTCGTAGGAATTTTGTAGGAAAGATCACAGCACATCAAAGCTGGTGAGGACTTCTGAGATCTACAAGGCTAATGTTTCCCAGGCACTGATTTATGGAATGGTCCTGGATTTCAGGGAATTTTTCTCCTACCTACAAAACTTTTAGTACTGAAGGTATTTGCTTTGAACTCACCTAGACAGATACAAATAAACAAACACAAACTTGACTTCCCATGGTCAAGCTAAAACTGTGAATTTTTAATGGATCTCTACATAAAAGTAATTTTTCTATGAGGACTGTGGGGTTTTATTAAAGATAACGAATAGCAAAGGAAAGCTTAATTTAAAAATTCCTAAATTTACCCAAGAATGTAGTGTATGTGCTATGGACTGAATGATGGTGCCCCTCCAAAATTCATTTGTTGAAACCCAAATCCTCAATGTGATGGTATTTGAAGGTGGAGCCTTTGGAAGGTAATTAGGTCATGAGGGTGGAGCCCCCGTAAAGGGACTAGTGCCCTTATAAGCCTGAGCCTGACCAGGCGGTGGTGCAGTGGACAGAGCGTCGAACTGGGAAGCAGAGGACCCAGGTTTGAGACCCTGAGGTCGCCAGCTTGAGCGCAGGCTCATCTGATTGGAGCGAAGCTCACCAGCTTGAGCCCAAGGTCGCTGGCTCGAGCAAGAGGTTACTCGGTCTGCTGGAGCCCCCCAGTCAAGGCACATATGAGAAAGCAATCAATGAACAACTAAGGAACCACAATGAAGAATTGATGTTTCTCATCCCTCTCCCTTCCTGTCTGTCTGTCTCTATCTGTCCCTCTCTCTGTCTCTGCCACAAAAAAAAAAAAAAAAAAAAAAAAACACAAAAAAACCCAAAAAACAGATGAGAGTGTGCTTCCAGCTCTGCTTGCTCTCTGTCAGGTGAGGATGCAGTGAGAAGGTGTCTGTCTACAGCTGGGAAGTGGCCTTTCACGCCCTGTAGTCAGCCTCTAGAACTGTGAGAAATAACTGTTGGTTGTTTACAGCCCCAGTCTCTGGTATGTTTGTTATAGCAACTCAAACTGATTAAGACAATATGCTTATCACATATTTGTCTGTGCTAAGACATATACGCTCATATATAACTGTGAAAGTCTAATGAACCATGGTCAAGAATTTATATATTATCAATCCAACTCTTATTTGACAGATAAGGAAACTAAGGCAACCGAGTATATGCATATGTTAAATGAACACACACACACACATTGTTTTTTTGTTGGTAGTGGGGAGAGATAGGGCCAGTGTTGAGAGGAGCTGGATCAGAGCATGGAGCTGGTGATGGGGAGTCCCAGGAACTGGGCTGATGAGGGAAGGGGCAGCCAGATTGTCACCTGATGGCAGAGTCATCCACTGAGTGGGTAGGAGAGAGGTGACAAATGGGAATGGTGAGAAAGGGGACAGTTTCCATTAATAATAACACAGGGTTTGACTACACCTAAATGTGCAAGGGAAAGGTAGTGAGGGTAAGAAGACCATCCTTTCCCCCCAATTTAATTCAGTATGAACTAATACAGCTTATCATCAACCATTTATCTTTAAACATAAAGACATATACATATACACACAAACACCTATGCACAATTTAAAAAATCTTGTATAATTCTGTCATGTTTAGAAATTTAAATGAGAATCAGAAAAGAAATTTTGGTGCTGATATTCAGATTCACAACTCTGCAACTTTCTCCTTCACTTTGGGACAACAGGTCTTATGCCATTACCTAATAATTTACTTTCTTATAAATGAATGAATCAAAATTTAGTCCAATAAATAACTTGTACAACCTCATGACTGATAGATCCCCGAAGTTAAACGCTTGGTATTTCACATTCCACGCACAGCTGCTTCTCTGGAGACATCAGCAGGTGTCTGCAGAAGGGCTCATGTGACAGCTCAGAGGAGGGGAAAGGGGCCTGGGTCAAGGGTCTCCAAGGTACCCCCACCTTTGAAGATTAGCTAGGAGGACTTCCAGGGCTCAGCACGTAGTGATACTCATGACTGTGATTGATCACGTGAGTGGGTACACAGCACCACCAGCAGAGGAGACCAGGGACGAGCCCTTCTCGGTGCCATCACACAGGATGCGCTTCATTTGTTTGGTTTCTATCAGGGACGCTCTGCTGAGCCCTGGAATCCTGGGGTTTGGTTGGGGTCAGTCTTGTAGGTCCCCTTTGCCTAGCACATACCAAAATTCCAGGCTTCCAGAAGGGAGGCCGGTGTTCGGTGCAAACCATACCATTTGTACAAAGAGTTTCGGCACAGCAGACCACTCCTGTCAGTGCAAGGAGTGGTGAGACCCCTCCTCAAATCCGAGTTCCCAGAAGCCAGCCAAGGACAACTCGGCCAATAGTCTCAAGCTGTCTGTGTTAACTCTTTTCTGCATGGAGCTCCAGACCCACCTGTGTGTTCTCAATCCCTGGATCCGTGGCCACTGAACCACAGTAGGTTCTAGGTTCTGCTGGAGGGCATTCGCTTTCCAAAGCCACGTCTATCCCGAGCCACAGGAAGTGAGGAGTAGTGCGGCGGGCCATGCAGCCAGCCAGACACATCCTTCCACCAACACACCCACCCTGTGTTGGATGTGGCCACATGGGAACTTCTTTGCAGGGAGGTAAGGAAGTGGTATAGGACCCTGGCATTCAAACTGCCCCCTCTGCCTTGTTTTTGCTTCTCCTTCCCACAGCCCACTGAGGTGGGAACAGGTGCATCCCATGTCTTCAAAGCCACAACTTCACATTAAGAATAGACTGGCATCTGGCAGCCAGGCCTGGCTCTTGTTCGAGTACTTGTGGGAGCTACAGAAATATAGAAAAGTCTTTTCTCTTCTGGCAAACCCTGACTTCCAGTGCTACTCAAGATTCAAAGCTGACTAATGACCTTCTTACTCACGGGGAGAGTGGCCTGTGTTTGGTGTGGCTGACTGCAAAGGCGGATGAAGTTTAATAGTCACACATTTCATTCCCAAAATGATAATTTTCAATCCCATGATGCTTTGCAATGTAAGTGTGTTTTTATGAATATGGGGTGGGGTAAAAGTAGGCTTACAGTTTTTGGTATGGAAAATAATACAATAAACAATAATGTAAGAATAAGCTCTGTGTTTCATGTACACGCAGCTATAAACTTACATTTACCACACCCTGTATTATGTCACAACTCAGTGATTGAGGTAAGTATATGCATTGTACAGATAAAGGAACTGAAACAAACCGAGGGCTGGTTAATGGCAGCGCTTAGACTTGAATTTATGTCTTCAGACTTGATGGTCAGCAAACTTCTTACAACATGACATTCATGGCAGGCAATAGATTTCTACTGACGTTTGTACTCTGTGGACAGGTACAAATGCGGTAAAAATCATCTGTTCATCTATTCCCATCCAGGGTAGTGAGCTGAATAATGCCTCCCCCCCCCCAAAGATGCCCACATCCTAATCTATAGAACCTGCAAGTACGTTACCTTATCTGGCAAAAGGGACTTTGCAGATGTGACTGAGTTAAGGATTTTGAGGTGGGGAAGATTATTCTGATGATCTGGGTAGACCTGATATAAACAAGGGTCCTTATAAGAGGGAGGCAGGAAGGTCCGAGTCATGGAGAGATTGGAAGACGTTATTCTGTGGCTTGGAGGATGGGGGACAGGGCCACAGGCTAAGGAATGCAGGTGGCCTCCGGAAGCTAGAAAAGGCAGAGAAACAGATTCTTCCCAGAGCCTCTAGAAGTGACACAGCCCTGCTGACACCTTGCTTTTAGCTCCCTGAGACTGGTTTTTGACTTGTGACCTGCAGAGATGTAAGCTGATAAGTTTGTGTTGCGTTAAGCCACTAAGTTTGTAGGAATTTTTAACGGAGGCACTAAGACACCAATACATCCAGCATCCCTTCTTGTACCAGAATCCAACTTGGTCTTTGGCGGTGGTTGCTCTTAGGGAACCAGCCTGCCATTGCTCTTGGTCCTTGTGATGGGGGTGGGGCTGACTCCATTTCTGGCTCCAGGATAGGACATGTTATCCAGATCTGGCCAATGAGAACAGTGCATTCTTTGCCCTAGTGACTGGTGAGGTATGAGCTGACGACCACAGTTGAGGTTATCAGAATGAGGCATGAGATTCTTGCTGGAGCTGTCAGGAAGGAGGCATAAACTTTCCCTGGTGGATGAGGAGCTGAAGAACCTGTAGCAGGTGGTGGTCACCTGAGAATGAAGACGACACAAAGTCAGCAGAGCAGAGGGCTGAGAAGAGACGTTGCCCTTAAGATATAGCTTGACACCTTGAATCTAGTCATGCCTAGAACCAGCTTTGCCCCTTGAAGATCCCTGTTATAGGAACCAATAAAAGTCCCACTTTTTTTTTTCATGCTGGTTGGAGTTGGATATGTGAATCCAAATGTTCTTGGCTTAATGTAGTTGCTTAATTAGGAGTAAACTAAATGGTATTATTTGATGATTGATTTTGTTGAAGTTCAACACTATTGAGCAGAATGTAGTACTACTCAAGAGGAGCCATGTTCTTGCCCAAATGACATTGACCTTACGATTAAAGCCAAGGAGAAAATAAGAGTCCTTTCCCACCATAGGATGTTACCGCTGAGAATTACTACATGAGTCCTATTACATAAGAGATCCTAACTAACACTTGTGTATGGGTATGTTGCTTTTCTCAGGCTTTATCTCATGCACCTATTGAGATCCAGAAAAGGGGAATGACTTGTTTAAGCCCCATGGTCAGCTGGTGGCCGAGCAGGGATGGGAACTCCTGCTTGTGACTCCTAGCACCGTGTTCTCTGAAGCGTGCTGTCTGGAGCTCCGAAGTGTGCATTATCTCTCCATCCTGTTGCTCTGAAGATTCACACCCTGCAGTGTGCAATTAGTCTTTGCTGCTCTCCCTTGCTGATCAGCATTCTTAATTTCATTTTCAGAGCCCTAGGTTGATCATTACCATAACAAGATTACTTAACATAGTGAATATTAAAAATTTGACTCCAGAGAATAAGGTTTGTGTTCCAAGTTATTGCTGTTTACCAGTACCTATCATTCAACCTGCTTGCTTGCTTGCTTATTTATTTATCTATTTATTTATTTATTTTGAGAAATATCTCTTTGAGGGCCAAGATACACCCCTGCCAGATCTTATATTTGAAAAGATCTCCGTTTGAGTTCCTGATGTTGATGACATTGATCTAACAGAGCTACACGAACCAAGCTCAGTTGACAAGTCTAGATTCACCCCAGTGTTAGAACAGGAAAGGATCTTGAAGGTTACTTAGTCTGATTTTTGTTTTTTTGTTTTTAATTATCTTTTAGCCTGACCAGGCGGTGGCACAGTGGATAGAGTGTTGATGACTCAGGTTCAAAACCCTGAGGTCACCAGCTTGAGCGTGGGCTCATTTGGTTTGAGCAAAGCTCACCAGCTTGAGCCCAAGGTCGCTGGCCTGAGCAAGGGGTTACTCGGTCTGCTGTAGCCCCCCAGTCAAGGCACATATGAGAAATCAATCAATGAACAACTAAGGTGTCGCAACAAAGAGTTGATGCTTCTCATCTCTCTCCCTTCCTGTCTGTCTGTCCCTATCTGTCCCTTTCTTTGTCTCTCTTGTCTCTGTCAAAAAAATTATCTTTTAAACCAAGATGTCCTTTTAAAATTAAGATTTTTATATAGTTTTTTATTTTTATTTTTTTTATTTTTATTTTTCTGAAGCTGGAAACGAGGAGGCAGTCAGACAGACTCCCGCATACGCCCCGACCGGGATCCACCCGGCACGCCCACCAGGGGGCGATGCTCTGCCCATCCGGGGTGTGGCTCTGCTGCAACCAGAGCCACTCTAGCGCCTGGGGCAGAGGCCACAGAGCCATCCCCAGCGCCCAGGCCATCTTTTGCTCCAATGGAGCCTTGGCTGCGGGAGGGGAAGAGAGAGACAGAGAGGAAGGAGAGGGGGAGAGGTGAAGAGGGGGAGAGGTGGAGAAGCAGATGGGCGCCTCTCCTGTGTGCCCTGGCCAGGAATCAAACCTGGGACTCCTGCACGCCAGGCCGACACTCTACCACTGAGCCAACCGGCCAGGGCCTAAGATTTTTATATAGTTTTAGAGCCATTAAGGTTCACAGCAAAATTGAGGGGAAGGAACAGAGATTTCCCTGGTCCCTGCTCCCCCCCCCCCATGCCTCCTAATTGTCAACATCCCATCAGAGTGGTACATTTGTTAGAGCTAATGAAGCTATGTAGACACTCCATCTTCACTCAAAGTCTGCAGTTTGCATTAGAGTTCACTTTTGGTGTTGTACATGCTATGGGTCTGAGCGGATATATAATGACATGTATCCAACATTATGATGTCCAATGGAGTATTCTCACTGCCCATTAAAATTCTCTGTGTTCTGCCTATTCAACCCTTTGCCCACTCCTTCAACCCCTGGCAACAACTGATCTTTTTACTGTTTTCATAGTTTTGTAATTTCCGGAATGTTACATTGTTGGAATCATACAGGGTGAAGCCTTTTCAGATCGGCTTCTTTCACTTAGTAATATGCATCAATCCTTGCATTTTCCAGTTGGAAAAGTGAGATTTGGAATGTCAAGACTTTCAGAGATTTGGAATGTCAGAGTTTTTGGTTAAAGGCTATTCTTCTGCTAGCTTATGAAGAATTTTTATATTTTAAAGGATGTTAGGTAGCTCACAGAAATCTCAGAAAGGTCAGAGAGCAGGTAGATGCCTACTCAACAGGAAACAAGACTCCCGGGGATTGCTCCGGTAAAGACATTGCTATTACTGTCTGTAGTAGGGCCACTGGTGGCTGCTGAAAAGACATGTCCACATCCCAATCCAGTGAAACTATGAGTGTGACCTTATTTACAAAAAGGGTCTTTGCAGATGTAATTAAGTTAAGAATCTCCAGGTGAGATCATTCTGGATTCTCTATGGGGTTTTACTTTAAAAAACAAGTGTCTTTTATAAGAGGTGGAAAAGGAGGAAACACAGACACAGAGAAGGCCAAATAAAGACAGAGGCAGAGACTAGCATGATGTAGCCACAAGCCAAGAACACTTGGAGCCAACAAAAGATAGCAGAGGAAAAGATACCCCCCCCACCCCAGAGTGTTCAGAAGGAGTGCTGCTCCGCCAGCATCTTGATTTTGGACTACTGGTCTACAGAACTGTGAGAGAACAAACTTCTGTTGTTTTAAGCCATCCAGTTTGTGGTACTTTGTCCTGGCCAGCTGGCTCAGCAGTAGAGCATTGAACTGGTATGTGGAAGTCCCAGGTTCTAGTCCTGGTCAGGGCACACAGAAGCAACCATCTGCTTCTCCACCCCTCCCCCACTCCCTTCTCTCTCTCTCTCTCTCTCTCTCTTTCTCTCTCTCTCTCCTCCTCTCCTGCAGCCATGGCTCAAATGGTTCGAGAAATTTGGCCCTGGACACTGAGAATGGCTCCATGGCCTCATGTCAGGTGCTGAAATAGCTTGGTTGCCAAGCAATGGAGCAGCAGCCCAGATGGGCAGAGCATCACCCTGTAGGGGGGCTTGCTGGGTGGATTCCAGTTGGGGCACATGCGGGAGTCTGTCTGCCTGCCTGCCTCCTGCCTCTCACTTAATAATAGTAAAAAAAAAGTTTGTGATACTTTATCAGGGCAAACACAGGAAATGAATACACTGCCACTTGGTACATGAATGAACCTGGGATTGAATCCTGTAAACTCCTGGCAACTTTTCCAAAGTGCCAGACCCCTCTGCCATCACCCCAGCCACACACCACCCACGTCTCACTGGCAAAGCCTAGATCACAGGCCATACCCTAGCTGCAAGGGATGCTGGGAGAGCACATTCTGGCTTCTACCTTGTGTGGGAGGGACTTGTAATAAGGAATGCTAAAAGATGTTGGGTGGCACTAAACATGATAAACGTCCTTTAAAAAGTGATTTACCCAAAGTCACTATGTTATTAGTATGCTCAGGCTGCTATAATAAATATCATTGACTGAATAGCTTAAACAATAGACATTTATTTCCTGCAGTGGGGGTTTTCTGGTGATAAATTTCCTCAGCTTCTGTATGTCTGCAAAAATTTTTATTTCTCCTTCATATTTGAAGGATAGCTTTGATGGATCTAGTATTCTTGGCTGGTAATTCCTCTTTCAGTACTTTGAATGTTTGGCTCTACTCTGTTCTGCCTTGTGGAGTTTCTGCTGAGAAGTCTGATGATAACCTAATGAGCTTTCCTTTGTATCTTATCTTCTTGTACTCTTATTGATCAATGTCACCCTGTTAAATTTAATTTTCTAAATAAAATTTAAAAACCACAAAACCAGTAGACATTTATTTTTCTCATAGTTCTGGAGACTAGAACACCAAGAATGAGGTACTGTCAAGGTTGATTTCTGGGAAAACTATCTCCTCAGCTTATAGATGTCTTCCTTCTCATTGTGTTCCCACATGGCCTT
Source organism: Saccopteryx bilineata (assembly GCF_036850765.1). NCBI lineage: Eukaryota > Metazoa > Chordata > Mammalia > Chiroptera > Emballonuridae > Saccopteryx > Saccopteryx bilineata. The sequence goes on from NC_089490.1 coordinate 105,805,506, forward strand.
TCCTCTGTGTGTCTGCAGAGAGCGCGAGTTCTGATGTCTGTTCCTCTTCCTTATACAGTTGCCAGTCCTATTGGATTAGGGCCTGGCCCTTACAACCTCATTTAAACTTAATTACCTACTTAAAGACTCTATCTCCAAATACAATCACATTGCAGGTTGGGCTTCAACATATGAATTTGAGGGAACACAATTCATAACAGTCGCACAGTTACTTAGAGATATGAAATTTGAGCACAGGCAACCTGGATCCTAATCCACCTGCTCAATCAGCTCCCATTGGATTTGGGCAAGCTGGGTCACAATGTAAGAAGCAAAAACTCACGTTCGCTTATTGCCTGGCAGAAAGGGGGGCAGACACGGGGAGGAAATTGGCCAAACTCTCTTAGATATATTGGTGACCCAACTATAGTTAAGTTCTGCTTCCCCATCTATACCATATAATCTGAATGGTTCTTAGGGGCCAGCACCAGAAATGGACTATGATTTAGGCAGAAAAAGAATTTATTGAAATGATAACAGGTAATTCAAAATGCTAGCATTTTGAGTGCTGAGAAATAGCTAAAAAAAATTAGGGAGGCCAACTATCATAAAAATCACAGTACCCAACCCCTCCAGAGAGGCCACCTCCACCATGGACACTGGATTTGCAGCTGCCGCCACTAAGTAAGATCCCCCGCTCTCTGCATCAGCCGCCCTGCACTCACCACTCTGCACTGCACGCCTCTGCTAGGTCAGACTCAGGTTTGTGTGGCCTCACAACAATTCTAAAAATATGTCTTTTGTTTCCCACTTTGCAGACAAGGAAAGTGAGGCTTAAAGATGTTTAGGTGTGCCTGACTCAACAGCACACTTCCCAGCAGCCACATTTGGTGCCTGTGCCCCACGGCTGGGATAAAGGACATGGGGCGGGGGTTACCGTTGCTTCTGCCATTGATGTGAGCCTGTCTGTCCCCTTCTCACTGCACCCTTCCCAGTATCAAGTGATATGTGGCATTTAACACAAACCTTTGCTAATTTGGTAGACTAGGAAGTGTCTTCTTGTTTCAGATTTCCTTCCTTTAATATAAGGTTTAACATTTCCCCATATTCTGTTATCAAGTTATTTTCCCTTTTTGCATGTGTGAAAAAACCCATCCACGTTTTTGTTCGTGTGTCTATTGGGGGTCACGGCGGCATTATCTTAGTTGTTTAGGTGAGCTCTTTATATGTAGCAAAGAAGTGAAACCCTTCATCCTTTTTCTTCTTTTCAATGAATGTTTTCACTACATTTTTATTATTTTATTTTTCTGAAGTTGGAAATGCAGAGGCAGTCAGACAGATTTTCACATGCACCCGACTGGGATCCATCCGGCATGCCCACCAGGGGGTGATGCTCTGCCCATCTGGGGCATCGCTCTGTTGCAACCAGAGCCATTCTAGCGCCTGAGGTAGAGGCCACAGAGCCATCCTCAGCACCCGGGCCAACTTTGCTCCAATGGAGCCTTGGCTGCGGGAGGGGAAGAGAGAGACAGAGAGGAAAGAGAGGGGGAGGGGTGGAGAAGCAGATGGGCACTTCTCCTGTGTGCCCTGGCCAGGAATCGAACCCGGGACTCCTTCACGCCAGGCCGACGCTCTACCACTGAGCCAACTGGCCAGGGCCGATCACTACATTTTTATATGCAGTTTCACCATGTTCATTTTCCTTTGGCACAAAGGAGTTTCACATCTCAGGAACAAATATTTAACAAATATTTCTCAGGCTGTCCACATGACACCAGGGATTGTTTTAGGGCAAAACATCTCTAACACTGAATCCTTAGATAACTCCCTCTTTTCATGCCCTGCCACGCATAATACTTTTAGGTCACTAGGTTTATAGTGAGCCCTTTCATCCAGAGAGATAGGGCCATAAAGAACTTTGAGAGCCAGGGTTCTCTACTACACCCCAGGGCAAAAAAAGATAAGGGCGAATCTTGGGCCACTCATTTACACAGACTCATCATGTCCTCCCTTCTATCTGAACAACGATTTGTAGGGAGAGAGGAGACCAGGACAGAGAAGATGCTAAGACCCTCTTTGCAAAGTCACCAGGATTTGACCCTTAGGAAGGAAAGTCTCTGAAACTTAGCAAGTCTCTGAGTGCAAAGGCAGGAACCGGATGAGGGGTGGAAAAGCTCTCCTTTAACAAAACCCTTGTTGCCCACCTCCTAACTCCCCTGCTCTCAGATTACCTCTGCCCCCAAGCTCTTCTAAGCTTGATCTTGCTAAGGCATGATCTTTTTATTTAAAATTAATTGAATTTGAAAGAGAGAGAGAAAGAGGGGGGAGAAGTGGAAAGCATTAGCTCATAGTAGCTGCTTCCTGTATGTGCCTTGACCAGGCAAGCCTCGGGTTTCAAACTTGTGACTTCCATGTGCCAGATCAACACTTTGTCCACTGCGCCACCACGCGTCAGAGAAAGCATGATCTTGATGAGAAGTCTAGAGGAGAAAGATGCTGTTAGGTGTCTGTGGAATGGATTGACATGGTCCATACTCAGAAGCATGGGTTGTGGTGCCGCATAACCTTGATTCTTACCCTGCCTCCCACTGGCACGAACAGCTGTGCAAATGTGAGCAAGCTCCTTAATCTTTCTGAGGCTTAGTTTTGTCATCAGTGTAAGGGGAAACACACATGCTGTGCTTGTGTGATTGATACGAGGATTAGTGGTGAGGGGTGTAATGTGCTGAGCAGAGTCTGACGTGCAGTAGGTACGCACGCAGCTGGCGCCCATTGTAACATCTCAGGTAATTGACTGGTAGGTACCTGGGGGCCATCTGCTGTGAGCTTTAGCATCAGATCTGTGGCAACAGATCCCAACAGTAAACCTGCATGAGCGTCCACAGCAGTGTGGCCTAGGTCCTAGGAGATGGAGCAACAGCTCACCAAATGACTCAGCTGTATACAACAACGCAGAAGAGCTGAGAAGGGGCTTAATTCTTACAGGCAGGAAGGTATTTCTGTCAGCTGAAATAGTTAGGGAAGGCTTCATGAAGGAGGGGCTTAAATTGGGTTTTGACAACTTGAGAAACATTCTTCTCGATTGAGGTTATACACCTGCAAACAATTGCCAAAACTCAGTAAAATATACGTAGAATGCATAAATTTTATGTAAGTATATTATACTTAAATAAAGCTGAAGAAAAAAAATCAGAAACAAATTCGAACTTTCTTGGCTATCTTCATACATATTTCTGCTCTGGGATGATTTCTATTTTGAATTATGTATCAGAGTGGTACATTGTGAGGTTTTCAGTTAGAGATTCTCAGCATCTTAATCTAGACCCGGCACCAAAGCGCCAGAGGCCCTTTTGGTCGTGCATTGGCCACACTGGTCGCGTCCAAGCCTCCTCTTTTCACTGCAGAGACCCTCTGTCTCCCAGGGTGCAAAGTGGGAGGGCACTCACCTCTTCCTTCAGAAATCTACCCCAAGGTCTCCCTTCTCTCCCTGGCATTATCTCTTCTACAGTTTTAATCCTCCCCCCCCCCACTCCCCTTACCCCCAACCCCCCGCCAGGAAAGTCTTTATGAAATTCCTCAGGCAAGGCAGCACAAAGCTTGTCTGAAATGGAGGGGGGGTGGAGGAGTGAAAAAGTCAGGAACATGAACACAAATATTGCAGTAAATTACTGCTCCATGAGTGTCAGAATGTGCTTAAGGAATGTTGTAACAGAGGAGCCTCAAGAGGCAGGGGACCTGGAGAGATGGGTCCCAGGGGCACTGGGAGGGGCTGGCAGGGGCCCAGGGAGTCACTGCGTGCCATGGCATCCCCTCTGGCGTCTTGTCCCTGGAGGCAGCTGCGGCCACCTTCATTTTATTGGTGGGGAAAGTAGCGTTCAGAGAGGTGGAGTGACCTGCCTCAGGTCACACGGGTCCCTCTGGTCTGTCTGAGCTTTCGATCAGACCAACAGTCTGGAAGGGACCCTGGAGCCACCGCCACTTGCTGTTAGGCTCCTGGCTTTGTGGCCTTGTATCTGCCAACACCACTGTGTGAGCCTGGGTGTGTTATGTCACCTTTTCCTGACTCAGTTTCCTCTTCTGTAAGAGAATAATACTGGCGCCCACCTGGAGGGTTTTGGTCAGGGGAAATGTGTGAAGAACATGAACTGGTCTGGACAGAGTTGTGTAAATGGTGGCTCCCACTCTGAGCACAGCTTAGTGGGGGCGCTCCAGTGGGCAGGGGAGGGAGACAGTTTGATTGTAGCTGGAGAGCCTGTGTCATCTGGGTGGGAGTCTGGGAGGTGACCAAGAGCTGCCAATTAAGAAATACTTGAAAGGGATAACAGCTTGGAGAATGGAGGTAGGAGGGTGAACAAGGCCACCTCGTGGGCAGAGGAGGGGGCCTGTGGTAGGGTCCACGTCCAACAGCCCTCTTTCCTCAGGAATAAAGGAGAGGGCTCTCCGGGCCTAAACTGGGCAGGAGAGCAAAGGCAGCATCAGATAGTGAAACAGTAAGTCTTTCCTCCTCCCTCCCCTCTCTTACTTTCTTCCCACCCTTTCTTCTTACTCCCCTCTCTTTCTCTGTCTCTTCTTCCATCCATTTCTCTCTTCTCCTCCTGTTGTAAAAAGCCTGTAAAGTAAAGCCTGCTCTCAGAGCTGTCATGAGTAACTTACTTGTGTATCTGCGGTTTACCTACCTGTAGAAAATTTGTACCCTAAGATCTCCACATGCTGTGGACAAATGGTTTTTAATTCAACTCCACAAATATTTACTATGCTCTGGTTAACTGAGTGTACTTTGTGCGAGAGGTGACAGAGAAATGCAAGTGGGCAAAGCTAGTCCTCGGAGGAGCCAGTCTGGGGCCCCCAGACGGTGTTGGCAGGGCACATGCCCCCCTTCCCCAAGGATGCTAAGGAGCTCTCTGTCTACCAGTGCCCTGGACCCACTCCTCTCCCCACAAAGTGCAGAAAGGGCCACGGCTGCCAGTCCTGCAACATTTCAACAAGACAGTGCATTGAAAGCATATCTGGAGGAATGGGGTAGCACTCAGCCTGCAGGTACTGGAGGGCTTGGTGAGTATCTGTCTGTTCAGTGCTGCTGAAACACACAAGCCAGAATTCGGATTCCGCACCCACTTATTCTTCTATGAATTATCTGAGATCACCATAAATAGATCTTTTTCTCAACATGTTTTTCAGGGCCACACCCACCATGCTTGAAATACAGTGTGTCTGTAAAGTCATGGTGCACTTTTGACTGGTCACAGGAAAGCAACAAAAGACGATAGAAATGTGAAATCTGCACCAAATAAAAAGAAAACCCTCCCAGTTTCTGTAGGATGATGTGGCAGCATGTGCGCATACACAGATGATGACATAACACCGTGTATACAGCGGAGCAGCCCACGGCCATGCCAGTTGAGATGTGGACGGTACAGAGGAAAGTTCAGTGTGTTCTGTGGCTTGCTAGATTCGAATCTGTGACCAAAGTGCAATGTGAATATTGGCATGTTATAACGAAGTGCCACCACATAGGAATAACATTACTCGGTGGGATAAGCAGTTGAAGGAAACCGGCAGTTTGGTGGAGAAACCCCGTTCTGGTAGGCCATCAGTCAGTGATGAGTCTGTAGAGGCTATACGGGACAGCTACCTAAGGAGCCCTAAAAAATCTGTGTGTGAGCCCACATCGAACTGAATAGGTATGAAACTAGGAGAGTTTTCCTTTTATTTGGTGCAGATTTCACATTTCTATCGTCTTTTGTTGCTTTCCTGTAACTGGTCAAAAGTGCACCATGACTACAGACACACTGTAGACAGGTCCTAATGTCATTTTCATGTTACTGAGTTTGGAGAATAAGGTTCATGCTTAATGATCAACCAAGGTTTAGTCAAGTTCCATGATGAACATGGTGTCGATTCACAGAAGCTCTTGGGGTGAAATGGAATTTAGAAAAATGGGGGAAAATAAGATCCGAAAGGAACCAGGAAGTTGCAGCCAGGAAGATGGTAGTCCACATATTTTAGGCTCTTTGATTTCCTGGTCTGGTGTGGTGTGGAGCAGTATGTGAGCAGATCTGGCTGATAAATGATGAGCAGAGTGATATGTGCTTCCTCTGTGCTGAATTATATCACATGCACAGCCCCTCTGATAACCCACAGGAGACATATGGTGGAATGAGATGTGAGCCCTGGTTGCATTAAGCCACTGAAGTTAGGGCTTATTTGTTACTGCAGCATAACCAGCCTGTCCTGACTACTACATTGGGGAAATAAAAAGCTTTATTTGAGGGCCTGACCAGTGGTGGCGCAGTGGATAAAGCATCAACCTGGAAACGCTGATGTTGCCGGTTCAAAATCCTGGGCTTGCCTGGTCAAGGCACATATGGGAGTTGATGCTTCCTGATCCTCCCCCTTCTTTCTCTCTCTCTCTCTCCCCCCTCTCTATAATGAATAAATAAAATCTTTTTTTTTAAAAAAAGCTTTATTTGAGAGGCAGGCTTCTGTTTCCCTCTCTTTAAAGTTCAAAATATCAAATCTCCTTTCTCCGCAGTTTTATCAGTCAACACTGTCCTCTATCTGATCAACATTTATCATGTAGCATGTATAAAAGACAACAACGTTTTTTTAGGATTTAATGGAAAGAAAGCAGCAACTCCACTTTTCCTTCATCCCTAATGTACAACGGAATCACAGACCATTACCACTGACCATGACCACAGACTTTGGAGATGATCCAGTTTAACTTCCTAGTCCAAGAGGGAATCATCTCTTTAACTCTGTCTTATTTGTACTGACTGGGTGTCAGTCACTATGCTGACCATTAGAGAGAGACAGAGATGAATAAAATTCAGCCTAGTGGGTACAGTGACTCAGGAGGTATTTGGATCTAGTGCTCAGAGCACAAGGGAGAAACAAGGATACTTCAGTTGAGAAATCAGGGCAGGCTTCTTGGAAGAGGTGGTAGTTTACCTGTTAGAACCTTATTCCTCACTGTATGTCTGGGCCAATTCCTTATTGTGAGAATGCCAAAAAATGGATGCTAGGCATGGCTCATCATCCTTCCCCACCATGTGGGCCAACTCAACCCCTCTAGGACCCACCAGCATTTTAGAAATGACCTCTCCTTGGGCCCTGTGACTTCCCAGATTGCCTTCTGCATGTGCAGGCCTTTGTATAGGTAGAGTGTGGTCTCTGTCCTGGAAGGTGTGGGAACAGCTGGGTGGCTGGGAGCAAATCTCTTCCCCTCCCTGCCCTGTAAAACCAGGAGTTAAATGAGCCTGCCATTCTAGGCAAAGTGCTCACCTAGCCATGTTCCCTTGGTTAGGAGGTGGGGTAGGGGTTTGCAGCTCCCACCCCCAATTTCCTGTGGGGGAAATCACTGGAGAATGACTTTGTGCTGGAGCTTGTTCAGCTCCACAGCCTTTATCAAGCCACTCATTCACAAGTGAGTACAAATTGATGCAGTACAAACCAGCTACATAAATATTGTGCTGTAATTGATTGTCTTCTGTAATCAAAGGCAAGGCTGCTGACTTGGTTATTTTTCCCTACATTGTGACTGCTGGAGGAAACTGGGAGGAAGGGAATGGAGGTTATAGAGGTGGTTTCTGCTGAATGTATCTGTTTGCAAGATGTGTCTCTGATGCACTGAGAGGATCAGGCCCATTACAGTCTGATCCAATCAGTATCTGTCAAATGCCTATTATGGGAGTGAGAGGCACTGAAAGCCACATTGTCTTATTTCATCCAGTTATGGTAGTAACAATTTGATAACATGGCATAAAAGTTAGCTGGTCTTTACAATAACACATATTTTTCCTGGTATATATATTATTATTAGAATTCAAATAATCCTTTAACTTTTAAAAACACTGTAAATTTATAAGGAAAATAAAAGGACATGCCAGTGACTATTTCTGCTTCCAGGAAACACAAAGGGCAGAACAAGATCTTGGATTCTGGGTAGTAGTAGATAAGTTGTCTGTAGTAACTTAGTTTCTCCAGTTAGTACTGGATGGGTGAGCCTGTGATTGCCACACCATTTGCCCGAATCCACTTTATTGATTACTAAACAACTTCAATACATGGAATTGGGCGTTTTAAGTCACGTCAGACAATACAAGAAAGCAAAACACCATTTTCCCATTTACCTTCCAATGATAAGGCAGGTTTGGCTTTCCTAGCAGTTCTTGGATTTGGGTGCCAGTGACCGCGGGGGAGCCAGAGTTTTAAAATCCACAACCCCCTTTTGCCCTGTTGAGGGGGTGGGTGTCAGAGACTCTGGGCAAATTCCTGGGAAAGCTCATCTGCCGCCTGACCCGTGCGGGTGGTGCCGTTTCCCTAACCTTGACCTGAAGTCAGCCTCTTTTAACCCCTTTCTTAAAACGTCGCTCAAGCTGGGCTATCGTTTGAAAGAAAAACGAAACCACCCCGTTCTGAGTTTCGGGAAAGGGCACTAGCTCTCTGGGGGCCAGGGGCAACATTCCGGCTACCTTGTCTGTCCAGGGATTTTAAATCATCGCGTAGCACCAGACCCCTACACGGTCCCGGTGCCCTATCGGTTCCCCGCCACTTTCCTTTACAAACGCCGGTACGAATGGGTGGCAGCACCGAGGCGATTCTATTCGTATTTTTTTCCTTCGGGTTTTGTCATGGAAACGCTGACACAACCTCCAGACGGCGGCCGGGCCGGCCAGGGACTGAGGGCTTTTGGGACCCTGCGGGAGCGTCGCGCGCACTCCGCACTCCCCGGGAAACAGCTGGACGCGACCAAGTCCCGGGTAGGGGCGGGGGGAGCGCGACGCTCCGCCCCTAAGCTCGGGCCCCTCCCTCCTCCCGGCTCTCCGCAGGCGCCCTCCCCTAGCCGGGGGATGCGAGTTGCATTTGGTAAAACCCAGCCCCGGAATATATAGATCATTCGAGCGCAATGAAGTAGCCTTTGGAGAGGAGGAAGAGGGCCGGTCCGACAGCCACAGCGGCCAGCGCAGCGGCAGCGGCGGCAGCACCACCATCACCGCTCGCACCCCAGCCGCCCGGCCGGCTCGAAGGCAGCGGCGGCCGCCGGCGGGAGCAAAGGCGGCGGCGGCGAAGCGAGGAGGAACAGCAGGAGGATCCAGAGCGCGCAGCCGGCGGATCCACGCATCTTGGCACTTCCAGAGCAACTCTAGCGTCTTCCACACCGCAGCCCGGGGCTAGGGGCTCCGAGAGCGGCTGCAGAACTAGCCCGATCCTCCTTCCGAACCCTCCCAGCTCTGCTCTGTGCCTCCTGGACTCCGCTCCGCGCTGCGGGGTCCCCGTTCTGCGCCCCGGGCGCGCCTCCCGGACACTCCGGTCCCCATTGGCAGGACAAAGCCATGAAGCCAGCGCTGCTGGAAGTGATGAGGATGAACAGAATTTGCCGTATGGTGCTGGCCACTTGCTTGGGATCCTTTATCCTGGTCATCTTCTATTTCCAAAGTATGTTGCACCCAGGTAGGGGGCGCGTTAGCGTGGTTTTGTTGGATATTTTCTTCTCTCTCGTGCTCTCGCTCAGTCGCTCCGCCTGGTTTCTGCCTCTTTCATCCTTACCTCTTCTCCCTCGGCCACCTCGGGGCTCCTTGCTGCCCGGGTTTTCCCGGGTCACCGAGTCGGGATGGGGAGGGAGAGGGAAGATGTGCTTCTTCCTGGCTCCGGATGGAGGATGGGACCTGGAGGGGCGTTAGTGTGTGTGTGTGTGTGTGTGTGTGTGTGTGTGTGTGTTTTTCTTTGTGTCTTCTGTCTGTCAGTCTGCGAGGTAGCTGTGAAAGGTAGAGGTTGTGCGATGCTGCTGGGGTGAGTCGGTTTGAAGAGAGTGAAACTCTCCCCCCCCCCCCCGGCCCAATCGGAGGATGAAAGAGGAGCGGGGAGCCGGCCGCCCTGCGCCCCCGCGCGTTGTCCCTTCCTGGGGGGGATGCCAGGGGCGAAGGGTGCGCGCTCCGGCGAGGTAGAGTGTGCCGGGAACTCTGGAGAGCCCGGGGCTCGGCTCCCACGTGTCTAGGGCTCGGCACCGCGCTGAGCAGGTGTGGGGAGAGGTTTGGTCCCCGGCGCTGCCCCTCCACCAGGCTGGGGAAGGGGCCTGGCTCTGGCTCTTTTCCCCGGGAGTCCGGATCCGCATTGACCTTGAGGCTAGAGCCTTTGGCCCTGCTCCAGCCATCCCTTCCCCACACCCCCCAGCCGTCCTAGCCCCCACTCTGAGCCAGGGAGCCCGGAGCTCCTGGGTCACGTCTTGGCCACTGCAGTTTTGTAGGAAACTTCGGCCGGGTTCTGGGCTGACCGTCAAGTCACATCGTCCCTTTCCTGGGCTCCATGCACTCGGAGACCTCCGGGCCGTGTGGGAGTAAGACCTCTCCTCTCAGATCCCGGTGGCTTAGACGCTTTCACGTCTGAAATCTGAACTGGGCTCTCCCTTTCCAAGGGGCGCGAAGGAAAGTTTGGGATCCGGGATGGGACGGGCGCCCTGGTGCGCGGCAGCCAGGGGTTCACAGCTCGCCTCTGAAGCCCAACAGGTAGAAAGAACCTTCGGCGGAGGCTTCCGGGGTAACGTGATCTCCCCGCCCAGCCACGGGCGTCCCCCGCCCGCAGCAGGCCAGGCCTGGCTGCGTTGGCTCGGAAATCTTTTTTTTTTTTTTTTTTTTTACGCCTGTGGGTTGCCTTTCTCAGCCCAGTCGCAGTCATAATTTGCTTTTATAATTTCAAGGAGAAGGGAGCTGGAACACGTTTCTTTCCAGGGAAACGGGCTTGCTGTGTTTTTTGTTTTGTTTTGTTTTTTGCCTTGCTCTTCTTTGCGTGTGTATCTAACACTTTGAACAGACCCGAACTCACCTCATCTGGGTTTGGGATGACGGCGGAGGAATAAGGCTGTTCTTTCCATCAAATATGCAGGCTGCTGCGAGATTCCTTGACAGCGCGTGTACAGAATGGCCCCTCTGCCCCACGAGGAGCCGTTGTCAGGCGGCTACGCTGCCAAGGATATGGTCTAACACCACCCCTTGTAACCTCAGGACATGCGAGCCAGCCTTGTAAAAGATGGCTTTTGTTTGCTGTAGGGTATTTTTAGTTTCCTGTCAGCAAACTACAGCAGGTTTGTCACCTCACCCAAACCGGTGGTTGTGAAACTTCTTAAGGGAATTTAAAAATGGACCTCGCTTACATTCCGGCTGCCAGGTGGTGGTTGTAGCGGGCAGGACCAGACAGACAGTGGCATCCTGGAGGCCAGGCCAGACTCCACCCCAGAGGGCTGGGGGACTGGGTGGTGTGCAAATACACTGATGCTCAAACAGTTTAAACAAAGAACTGAATGCTTTGGTCTAGACCCTGGAGATGTGTTTAGACCACTTAAAGTTTTGCCTGGACCCGAGTATGCCAGGTAATTCTCTGCAGAAATGCCTGGAAGAGGGGGAAGTGTCGGCCTCCAGCAAGAATGCACTTGGACTTTTCTGTGCATGTTAAGTTGTCCAGTGAAATACTAAGAGTGTGATTACCCATGGTTTCCATGCATCCTGGCCTTTTCTTTTCCTGGGTAAGAATTAGGAAGTACCTTTCTAGCCAGAGACACTGGGAAGAAATGTCCAACTTGTAATTGGCACTTTGCTAAAATTTCCAGCTCAAGGTAGAATATTAAGTCGACTGGAATGTGGCATTAGCCCTTTCCAGTCTGGTCTTTTGGGACCAGCGGGAGAACCTTTCCTAAGGCTGTGCATCATGATAACGATCCTCTGTCCTTGACTCTCTGCTCTCAGCCTTCGCTTCCCTTCCTGATTCCACTTCCTCCCAGGAAATGGCATTTGTTTATTAGTCACATCTCTATGAATGTGTTCTCCTGATATTTTTTCTCCAGCCTATAGCAAGTGCTACTTTCAATACGTTCTATCGAATATAGAATCGTAAATAGCTCGATTGAAAGGTCTGCTTTATTTTGAATGACATCTGGTTCCACATAAATGCCACGTCAATGGTTATTATATGAACATAAAGTGTGCTTTGAAGTCCATATTAAACATTTTCTTTTTTCCCCATTTTTTTTAAGCTACACTGTTGATGATGGCTGATGCGCTTTTTCCTTTGAGTTTCTTTGAAAGTTAGCCAATCTTTGCTTCATTGAAGGATTTAGGGTCATGATTTAAGGTGATGATCACTGATCCTTTCCCCTGGCTCTTCAGTTTTAGTCTCTCCAGATAACCCTGAGAGAGGCAGAAGGCACAGCATGGCACAGATTGTGTTGCTAAAAATTTGGAGCCCTCTGGCATGAGTTTCAAATGCCTAGATCTGAGAAAAATAGTATTCCAAATGACATGGATTCATTGGTGGCTAGTGAATACCTGGTGTGTGAAGGAGGTGGGACAGAAAGGAAAAAGGAAACAACCAGGTGGTGGGGTCTTTCTTCTGATTCTCTTCTGGCATCCATTGTCTTTTGCACTTTTGTAATTCACAAACTTGAGTCGTGTGTACACTTGCGAGTTCAGCCTTGAATTTGTTTGGAGAGTTCAGCAGAAGAGGGCCTTGTCAGTCAGGAAGGCCGTTTTCTTTAGATCTTTGACACTGAATTAATGGTGTTTGCCAAGAATATCTTTTAGGGCAGGGACCAGGTTGTAGGCCGCATTTGAATCCTGCTGTTTTGCACAGTGCCCAACACACTGATGATTCTCAATAAAATATTTGCTGGATGAATGCATGGAGCAAGTAAGTAGCTAACCTCTAGGAGACTGGCTTCTCTGGTGTTCAGGAAGGTTGTGTCAAGCCTTGCCAAACAGGCCTGGTCAGTAGTTGGGCTTTCTCTGGGTGGGTGGGTGGGGAATGCTTTCTTGACTTTCTGGTCTCTGAATTCCTCTGAGACATGGATTTGGTTTAAGCTCCTGTGGCACCAGATGGGTCTATTCCCCATGGCCTCTGTTTGTTGCCTGGGGGTGTGAGGACTCCAAGGCACTGCTCAGTGTCGGGGTACTGGGGAAGCCTGGCCTTGTTTAGCCAAGTGACCTGAAGAAACACATCCGCAGGACAGACAGTTTTTCTGGCGTGAACCGCTTGTTTAGTCAGTGAGAGTGAAACCACACGCTGGTCGTTTCTGTACCTGCTCGAGTCCCTCAGTGAACGCACCCTGTGAAGGTACATTCATACGTTAAAGCGTGTCTGTGAAGTGTCTGGGTGCCTTCCTCAGATAGCGGGGCTTGGATGGAGCTGAAGGCCCCCACGCTGCTTGTGTGCCCCGAAGAGGCAGCTCCTCTGCACCTCCCTTTGGTGTTGCTCCAGAGGGGAGGCCTGTGCTTTTGTTCCGAAGCTCCTGCCCCCAGAAGCTGGGGAAGAGAAAGCCTGTTGCCTTGTTCCCTTCCTCTCATTGCCAATTTCTTTTTCCTTTTGCAATATGTTTACTTTCACTGTCTCCTGGGATTTCTTTGCTTTGGTTGAATGTATTGAAAGGTTATACCCTTTATTTAAGGACTTCTTGGGTTACCCCTTTCTAGTTTCACTTGATTTCATTGAATGTAAAACACTTCTACACTATAATTTTAATCTAATTATAAACAATATGTGCTCATTTTATAAAATTTAGGAAGTACAGAATGGAAATAATCCTTTATTCCACCACCCAGAAGCAGCTGGTACTTTTTTCTATATATTATAGAATATATAAATCGAAAAAATAGTTGAGGTCACATCATGCATTTTGTACCCCATTTGATAATATGTATTTTAGAAAAATACATCATTATGGTGACTGTTAAGTTTAAAATTTGACCACAACCTTTTCAATTTATAGACTTGAATATACTTGTACCTCTGCTCCCCCTCCCACCCTCTTTGCAAGATTTATCAGTCTGAGTGTGCTTACACATATTTAATTTTAAATTAAAGAAATGAGTTTTGGAGCCGGAGGGGCTGTTCTTTTTTTTGTTTTTTTTTTGTATTTTTCTGAAGCTGGAAACGGGGAGAGACAGTCAGACAGACTCCCCCATGCTCCCGACCAGGATCCACCTGGCACGCCCACCAGGGGGTGATGCTCTGCCCCTCCAGGGTGTCGCTCCGTTGCGACCAGAGCCACTCCAGCGCCTGGGGCAGAGGCCAAGGAGCCATCCCCAGCGCCCGGGCCATCTTTGCTCCAATGGAGCCTTGGCTGCGGGAGGGGAAGAGAGAGACAGAGAGGAAGGAGGGGGGGAGGGGTGGAGAAGCAGATGGGCGCTTCTCCTGTGTGTCCTGGCCGGGAATCGAACCCGGGACTTCTACACACCAGGCCGATGCTCTACCACTGAGCCAACCGGCCAGGGCCTGGAGGGGCTGTTCTTATGTTATCTATCTACAACTTCCTTTGAAGAGGTGTCAGGAAGGTCTCAAATGTGAGACCGTCATGAGCCCTGAAGCAGCATTAAGTAACTGAAGGATAAGCCATTTTCAATATGGGGTGACCCCCTGGCAGTTTAAGTGTCTGCACCTCAGTGGGGTGTTTTCATAGCTGCATTCAGATGCGACAGATACACTGGCAATTTCCTGTGACAGCTGTAGCCACTGTTGAGGAGTCCTCCTTCCATCTCCTGTAATAAAAGTGATCAGGCACCAGAGAAAGGGTGGGTGGAGGACTTCTTAGGGGCTTGCGTCCAGGGGAGCCATCCTCCAGCAGAGGCGGCTTCTGGTTGTATTTATCTGGTTGAAAAGTCATTTTGCTCAGGACCAGCTCTATTAGCACAGGCATTTAAAAACAGGAAATCAAAGGCACCACCCTTTCCCTTAAGTCCTTCGAAAGGACAGAGCTCTTCTTGATCTGGGGAGGGTAAGTGAAAAGGGCTCTCTTGAAAGTCATTGCCAGCAGGCCACTTCTAAGTTCAGATCCTAAGAAAAACTGGAAGTTGTTTTGCTGACTCATTTGCTCTCCACAGTTTTTCCTCTCTTGAATTTTGAGACATGAAGGGGGAGGCAGTTCTTCCTGTGAGGTTATTAATTTGATCTGTCTCTCAAACAATTCCTGGAATTTGTAATGTGATGCATCTTAGATCAAACAGGATTGATCAAAATGTAAGAGCAGAGTTGCTCTTCCTTTCTGTCTTTTGGTCTCTGCTCTTCTGCTTTGTGCCAGATGTTGTTCTAGGCCAGCGGTTCTCAACCTGTGGGCCGCGACCCTGGCGGGGTCGCCTAAAGCCATCGGAAAATACATAATGCATATCAGGTATTTACATTCCGAATCATAACTGTAGCAAAATTACAGTTATGAAGTAGCCACCAAAATTATTTTTTGGTTTGGGGTCGCCGCAACATGAGGAACTGTATTGCAGGGTCACGGCATTAGAAAGATTGAGAACCACTGTTCTAGGCACTGGGGATACAACACAAATATTGATGCCTGCCCTCATGGAACTTACATTCTAGTATGGTAGCCAGACATTCAGCACAGACAGAAGTAAAATGTGTGGCATGCCAGATTGTGCGAAGAGAGAAAAACAAAGCAGGGAAGGTGGATGAGAGGTGTGAGAGGCAGGGGTTGCAATTTCATAGAGGTAATTAGGGACTGCCACTGGTAAAATGACCTTGGAGAGCAGAGACCTGAAGGAGGCGAGGGAGTAGCCACGTGTCTGTCCCAGGTAGAATGTTCCAGGCAGAGAGCAGCACAGGTCTGGTCCCTGAGGTGGGAACCTGCATGGCCAGCAACTCTGAGTATTCAGAGCAGAGAGAGGGAGCAGTCAAAGATTATGAGCTGGAAAGAGATTGTGTGGACCTTAGCCTTGGCCTTAACTAAGGTTGGGATGGGAAACCATGCTGGGGTTTGAGCAGGGGACACTGGCAGGAGGGGGTGTGGATGGGGTGGAAGCAATGAAGCCTCTTATTTTCACTTTTGTGTTTAGTGCACTTGATAAAGCAGTTGCCAAGTAAATTCCATTCCCCCTCTGCCAACCCTGCCCCAGATTAGACCACCCTTATGTTCCATTTTTAAAGCTGTAATGTACAAATCAGAAAAAGGGATTTGAGAAAATGTTTAACTGAGTTTGTATGGGGAAATGGCATTCATGAATAAAAACAACTATAAATAGTCCCTGACTTGGGTAGACACTCAATAAAAACAGAGATTGAATGGATTGATGGTTTGGGAGTAGAAGAGCTGGGTCCTGGTGTGGGGTTCCCCCACTTCCTAATCCCATGGACAATAATTTTTTTATCGATTCTAAGACACTCATACTTTCACATTTTCATGCTTATGAAATTTGACTGTGTTGTCCTTGATGGCATTTTTTTTCTTTTTCTTTTTTTAATAAAGTGAGAGGCAGGGAGGCAGAGAGACAGACTCCCGCATGCACCCTGACCAGGATTCATCTGGTAAACCCCATGTTGGGCTGATGTTCTGCCTATCTGGGGTTGCTGCTCTGTTGCTTGGCAGCTAAGCTATTTTAGCTTCTGAGGAGGGGCCTTGGAGCCATCCTCAGTGGTCGGAGGCTACTTGCTTGTTCATTCGAACCATGGCTGCTGCAGGAGGGAGGGAGAGAGAGACAGAGAGAGAGAGAGAAAGGAGAGGGATGGGTGGAGAAGCAGATAGTCTCTTCTCCTGTGAGCCCTGACTGGGAATCAAACCCCGTACTTCCACACGCAGGGCTGACATTCTACTGCTGAGCCAACTGGTCAGGGTCCTTGATGGCATTTTAGCACTGTGCTATCCTTTGATGGGCAGGCTCTTTCTTTCTTTCTTTCTTTCTTTCTTTCTTTCTTTCTTTCTTTCTTTCTTTCTTTCTTTCTTTCTTTCTTTTCAGAGACAGAGAGTGAGTCAGAGAGAGGGATAGACAGGGACAGACAGGAACTGAGAGAGATGAGAAGCACCAATCATCAGTTTTTTGTTGCGACACCTTAGTTGTTCATTGATTGCTTTCTCATATGTGCCTTGACCGCGGGCCTTCAGCAGACCGAGCAACCCCTTGCTGGAGCCAGCGACCTTGGGTCCAAGCTGGTGAGCTTTGCTCAGACCAGATGAGCCTGTGCTCAAGCTGGCGACCTCGGGGTCTCGAACCTGGGTCCTCCGCATCCCAGTCTGATGCTCTATCCGCTGCACCACAGCCTGGTCAGGCCATTACTAAGTCTTTTCTGCCTGCCTGAGAGATCTGCCCATTCTCAGAGCCTGAGGGCTTGCCATTGGTATCTCTCTGATGGATGGATGATGTTGGTAAGAATTAGAATGGGAAGGGTGGTGAAGTATTAGTTCTCTAACTTGGGGCTTGACCCTGGAAGCTCAAACTAGGACATTTCAAGGGGAAAGTATCAGCAGTGTGGATTATAGTTTCTTTCCTGCCTACTGAGCTCTCAGGGCCTTTTCTCTTGGCCAGTCCTTTTAGAAATGTTTTGTGGTTATTTGTTTACTGGTACTTCTTTCTCTTTTGATTCAGCAGGCGATGGGTCCTGTGTTAGAGCTTGGCCCAGAGGTGCAAATACAGCTATGCTCTGCTTAGCCCTTAAGGACGGATAGATATGGATATGTTCTGAGAAATGTGTCTTTATGCGATGGCATCCTTGTGCAAACATCACAGAGTGCCCTCATACTAACCTAGGTGGGATAGCCTGCTGTTCACTACACTATGTGGTCTAGCCAATTTCTTCTCAGCTACAAGCCTGTACAGCATGTTGCTGTATTGAATACTGTAGGCAACTGTAGCACAATGGTAAGTGTTGCTATGCCCAAACATATGTAAACACAGAAAAGGTACAGTCAGAATACGGTTATAAAAGATAAAAAATGGTTCAGCTGTACAGGGCACTTACCAAGAATTGGGCACATAGGACTGGAAGTTGCTCTGGGTGAGTCAGTGAGTGGTGAGTATGAAGGCCTACGTCAGGACTGTCTATGACTGCAGACTTTTATCCTGTACAAATTTTAGGCCACACTGAACTTATAAAACAACACAAGATTAAAGTAAGCACAAGAGAACATGCAATCAAGAGACACAGTGAGGACGAGATGGCTGAGGCTGCTGCTGGAGTAATCCATCTTATCGTTTTACAGCAAGCTTTTCCTTTTTTTGTGTGTGTGACAGAGAGGGACACAGAGAGAGACAGATAGGGACAGACAGGAAGAGTGAGAGATGAGAAGCATCAATTCTCTGTTGCAGTATCTTAGTTATTCATTGATTGTTTTCTTATATGTGCCTTGACTGGGGGATTCCAGCAGAGCTAGTGACCCCTTGCTCAAGTCAGTGACCTTGCGCTTAGAGCCAGCGACCTTTTGACTCAAGCCAGCGACTGTGGGGTCATCATGTCTGTGATCCCAAACTCAAGCCAGTGATCCCATGTTCAAGCTGGTAAGCCCGCGCTCAAGCCTGTGACCTTGGGGTTTTGAACCTGGGTCCTCTGTGTCCCAGTCTGATGCTCTATCCACTGAGCCACCACTTGCTCAGGCACAGCAAACTTTTTCTTTTTTTTTTTTTTTAAATCTTTATTTTTTTTATTCATTTTAGAGAGGAGAGAGAAAGGGAGAGAGAGAGACAGAGAGGGAGAGAGGGAGAAGGTGAGGAGGAGCTGGAAGCATCAACTCCCATATGTGCCTTGACCAGGCAAGCCCAGGGTTTTGAACCGGCGACCTCAGCATTTCCAGGTTGACGCTTTATCCACTGTGCCACCACAGGTCAGGCGCAAACTTTTTCTAAATAGAAGGAGAACACTCTAAAATAATAGTAATGAAAACTGTAATATAATACATAAATAAACCAGAAATGTAATCGTCTATTGTCAAGTATCAAGTACTGTATATAACTGCATGTGCTATACTTTTATATGCAAACGTGTGTAAGGCATTGTGCTGCAGTGTTACAATGATTACCATGTCACTGGGCAATAGGAGTTTTTCAGCTCCATTATAATCCTATAGGACCACTGTCACATACAATAAATGGTCTGTCCTGGACTAAAACATCTTTACATGCGGCGTGACTGTAAGTGATTCCCAGAGACACTTTTTCTGCTCCTGTCCCCACCTCACCAATATGCACAGAGCCCAGAGGGCAGAGCCAGGCTGGCTTCCCGTAGCTAACCAGCTTCTCGTGTGGCTTATTTCACTTGTCTCCCAAACCTCTTTGCTCCTGGTGTGCTAGGATTCAGGGCAGGAACTTGAAAGCAGTCTAGGTATTTAAAGCAAGCAGAAAGGTATGTAATGCAGGGAATCTGGTGCTTATAAAATTGATGGGCAGGCTGGAGGCACAGGGCTCTCGCTGTGTCTTCAAGAGTGAGCCCTAGTTAATAGTATATGTAATGATTTAGAAATATACATATATTGGCATGGCTGCTCAAAAGTGACCCCCCAGGGGTTTTGTTACCCCTGAGACTGTCGCTGGAACTCCTGAGTCAAAGAACAGCCCGATGACACATCAGAAATTCTGATTTCAGATCTGGGATGGGACATTTACCCACTGCAGCTGCCTTTCAATACCCAAGAAACTGGAGAGCAGACCCTGTAATGCTGCTGCCAAAAGCCCTTGTGTCCCCATCACCACGTTTGGCAGTAGCAGACAAACCAGAAGGCAGGAAGATGGCATCTTGCTCATGTCTGCTTTCTGACTCTTGAGTGACTGCTTCTACTTGGCGGAGCCACATTCACATCCAAAAACCTGGCTTCAAGGAAGCGTAGGAAACGCAGCTGTTAAATGGCCAGCCTCTGTGGCATTGAAAAGCCACGGAAGGGGGTAGAATGTGTGATGAGCAAGCATCCCTAGTACTCACCACACCCCACTGGTGAAACATATTTGAGTTGTCATCCTCAACCTGTTTTGTTTCTAGATAATTTATACCTATTATTACCATTAACTAAGTAGGATAATGGTATTACTAACTTTTTTTTTCTTTTTCTTTTTTTTTAGTGAGAAACAGGTATAGACAGGGACTGACAGGAAGGGGGGAGAGGGATGAGAAGCATCAATTCATAATTGCATCACTTTAGTTGTTCATTGATTGCTTTCTCATATGTTCCTTGACCTGGGGGCTCTAGCCGAGCTAGTGACCCCTTGCTCAAGCCAACGACCTTGGGCTCAAGCCAGTGACCTTTGGGCTCAAGCCAGCAGCCTTTGGGCTCAAGCCTGTGACCATGGAATCATGTCTATGATCCCATGCTCAAGCCGGCGACACCGCGCTCAAGCTGGTGAGCCTGCTCTATCTACTGTGCTACCAGTCAGGCTATTTCTAACTTTCAAATGATACGTGATTGGGAATCCACATGTTCATTATTGTCTGGGTAATTCTGTTGGCTGCCTTCTTGTCAACTCGGATCCTGTCATCCTTCTTACCTGTAGTGTGATACACGAAGCTTTGGGGAGAGAGGAATGTCATTTTCTCATGTGCAGGTAAGTATTATCTCCAAACTGTGGTTGCCTGCCTGGGATCTCTTTAAATCCATTTCATTTTGTAAGGATTATTTTAGGTGAAAGTAGATAATATAAACTGTAACTCTATTTATGATCCCATTGTAAATGGTGATATCTTGACATATGTCCAGAGCTATGGAATTATTGAGGCAGGCACTAGGGTCCCTGTGTGGCCTTCTGTCTCCTTCTAAAATTTCATAAATGGCATGTAACTTGATATGACAGGTTAGATGGGGGTGTTTGTATCAATTCGTATTTAACATTAACTCCTATTTTTAACAATTTTTTTTTAGAGTAAGTAAAATGGAAGGCCTGATGTTTTCTTCCTAGGTCCCTTTGTGGTATAGGTAGTGTGTCCACTAGACTTTGGAGCCCCAGGTCTATACTTGTCATGAATGTAATTGAGAATTGTCAGACCTGCCACAGTCAACTTTGAGTAAAAGTCCAGAGAGCTTGTTTGAATACTGGTGAGTTTGAGTTGGCTTTAGAGAAATAGTATGGGGAGGAATGTGTGCAGTTCTAACTCAGGTAGATGTGGATAGAGATAAGGAAACCCAGTAATATAAGTGTTTAAGTCCTTATCAATCCCTGGCTTCAGTGATTATCTTAAAAGCTTTGGAGGAAAAAAACCCTACAAAAGCAACTCAAGTGAAATGGGCTATGGCTGGGTTTCTGCTAGAAGCTGTTAACTTCAAAGAATTCCAGAAGAGGGACAACACAAAGGCCCCTCTAAGGCAGCGTTGTAATGAAACACCTTACGCTTCTTAATGGTTGACATATTTCACCTTTAATACCATTGTCTGTGGCCACTCGCCATAGTGAAAAGAGCACAGAATTTGCAATCCAGAGACCAGCTTTCTGCCTACCATACCCAGTCAACATCATTCAAGGTATTTTTGTTAAATGCTTTCTAAGAGTTAGGCTCTATTCCAGGTGCTAAAGACACAGAAGAAACCAGAAGAGACAAAAATCTGTGTCCTCATCATACATTTGACTGGGGGAGCCACAATAAAGAGATGCATGTTTAAAATACACAGTATGTTTGATGGTGACAAGTGCTACGGAGAACAGAAAAGCATAAAGGAGGATTGAAATACAAGCAGTGAGGGGGTGGCAATTTTAAATAGGGTAGTTAGGGAAGGCTCCCTGAGAAGGCGACTTTAAAGAACCAGCAGATGAGTACCTGGCTCGTGGCACAGTGGATACAGCATCATCCCAGAGTGCCACCATTGCTGGTTCAATCCTAGAGTCGCGAGGTTGACCCTGAGGGTGCCAGTTTGAGCCCTGCTCAGGGCATGTGTGAGAAGCAATCAATGGGTGAACAACTAAGTGGAATAATGAATGGATGCTTCTCTCTCCCTCTCCCCCTCCCCCCCAAAAAATGGACCTGAGAATTGAGGATATATAGGAAGGAGATGAGCTAATGAAATAAGACACATTTATTAGATATTATTATAGTTACTGAAGGTTGACATGAGTCAGGTGTTTAATATATATTATTCCTCACGGCATCTTATAAAGCACACACTGTTATTCTCACCATTTTGTAGGGGAGAAACTGAGGCATAGGAAAATGTTCCTTGTCTAAAATCACACTGGGGAGGAATTGGTGGAACTGGAATTAAACCATGGCTGTCTGACTTATGATGTTGCTCTGGACGTCTGGTGGGGGAATTGAGTGGGGATTCTCCTGATTGTCTCAAGGATTGAAGACCTGACTTTAGTGGGCAGGGCCAGGGATACCAGATACCCTTCAAAGGGTGGGGTCTGTCTGCCCATCCTAGAGTCATCGGGTCTGAGCGCCAGGATGTTCCTCAGTGAGAAATACCTCAAAACTCTGCGCCCGAGCAGCATCTGGTCCAGTACCTGGTTACATCCCGTGACTTGGGCGAGTGCCTGGCACATTGTAGCGGCTTAAAAATTGAGTGAAAGTCATGGACTCAAAGATTTAGTCCCTTCATTTGCCAAGTGATGGTGGGAATACCACCTCTCTGACATGGTGGTGAGGACGAAATGAGAAAGTAGGTGTGAAAATGCATTGAAAATAGATGCAGAGACAGTATACCCATATTGTTGTAAACATAAATGTGCTGTGGTTCCTCATGCTCAGATTTTGGCCTAAAGGTTTAAAAAATGCTGTTGCATTTTAACCAATTGGAAACCTGAGCAAATGTTTATTCATGTCCTGTGTGTGCCCAACACCGTATGGTTTACTAACCTAGTCCGGCTTCTAGGCTCCTGTGACCACTGCCCACACCTCCCCTGCTGTGCACGCACCTCCCCGCCCCCGCACTCAGGCTCAGCTCGGCACAGGGCAACGATTTAGTGCTTTACCAAAGCAGAGTTTATTGGTTGGGAAGTCTGCCTTGTGGTTTCACGCTGAATACAAAGGCTATAGCTTTCCTCCCCCAATTATACACCTAATTACCCCTCCGTTTCCCATTAGCCTGAAAAGGTGCCACTTGAGAAATAAAACAACACGGGACATCCGTCAAGGCCATTTCTGAAGCTGAACTCCGAGGAGAGTGAAAAGTGGGCTGGGGAAAATAGCCGTGCAATGGCTGCCCTTCCTTGAGTAATGGTTTGGTGGCTTGGGGTGGCTCATGACACAAGACAGCAGCACTGCTTGGCCCTTTTCTCCACCTTCTGGCCTGCTGTATGCGGTGGAGGACATTACCGGTTTTTGCACAGGGCCAGTCATCCCCGCTCTTAATGCGAGCCTGGCGCAGCATCTCCTGTTGCGCGATTTTCAGCCTTTGTCATATCATGGCATGCAGAAACTAATCACTAAAAAAACTGTGGCACACCAAAAAAAGTATTTTTTGCCGATCTGAAAAAAAAAAAGGAATGAATTTTGATTTATTCACTCCAGACGGCTATTGTTATATTGGCTGTTGTCATTTTTTTTTTTAACTCTGACAATTTAAGGGACAAGAGGTCAGTGCCCCCCAACTACATAGTCAGGTACTCGTGCTTTAAAAATCCTTGTGGCACGCGGTGTCGTTGATCCTCTTTCCTGCTCTGGCCCTGGCAGGTTAGAGACAGTCCCTGCTGAATTTGATACTTAACCGAGGGTGGGGAGTCTGTCCATGCTCAGGGTTGTTTCCAGGTTGAAAAAGTCTCTTCTTTTTTAGCCCTTGACCTTCAAGATGCAGTTTCTGCCTCTCCTCATTATTGCTTCAGAACCGTGGGAACCATTTTGCTCCCTTCTCTCCCTACCTGGAGCGGATATTTGGCAATGACTGGAGACAATTGGATTGTCACACTTAGGGTGGGGTCGCGGGGATCCTACTGGCATCTAGTGGGTAGAGGACAGGGATGCAGCTAAATATCCTACAATGCACAGGATAGCCCTCTCCCCTCAATAAAGAATGATCAAACCCAGAATATCAATTGGGAATCCTTTTTTAGGTTCAACATTTTTGTGATGTATTGCTAAAAATAATGCTAACAATAATGATCACTTCCTGAGAACTTACAGTGTCTAAGGTAGTATGCCAAAAGCTGTGCTTGAATGATAACATTTAATCTTCACCATAGCCTTAGCAGGTGAGCATTTTTACCAATCCCATTGTACAGAAGAGGAAACTGAGGCTAGAGAGGTTAAGGAGCTTGCCTAAGGTCCCAGAACTGGAAAGCTGGAGCAGGATCCTGGCCCAGGTCTGACTGACACAAAGACTATACCCTTTACCTCACCAGCATACCCCACGTACATGTTCTTGGTTTCAGCTAATTAGGTCAAGAGGTAATTATTTTACAAGGGCTGTAAGCTCGCTATAGTTTTAAAGCGGTACATTCGGTGATAGCCCCTTCTCTTCTTACTGTACATTCTATACCTGGATGAGCTCATCCCCTCTTGGGCAGGTACAGTCATCTGTGTTCAGATGACACTCATTTCTCTCTTCAACTTGCATGTGTCTTTTTTTTAAAGATTTTATTTATTGATTTTTACAGAGGGGGCAGCAAAAAGTTATCAACTCATAGTTGCCTCAGTTTAGTTGTTCATTGTTTGCTGCTTGTTTTGTGTGCCTTGACCCAACAAGCCCAGGGCCTGGAACCGGCGACCTCAGCATTCCAGGTTGATGCTCTAGCCACTGTGCCGCCACAGACCAAGCAACTTGCGTGTGTCTTAAGGTCAAATTCCAGTTTATATTTTATGTCCTGTGTGAAACCTTCATCCCTTCTCGGACAGAATAAGAGGATGGATGTCCTTCCTCAGCATCCCTTGGTACTTGGTGTGTGCACACTTCTATTATTACACACTCTGGCATACTGGTTCGTTAAGGGCAAGCCATGAGTTTTTTACCACAGTATCTCAACATCTGGAGTAGAGCCTGGTACGTAGTAGCTGCCTTTTTTGGGCTGCAGCAACAACACCACAGACCAGATGGCTTATGAACAACAGGAATTTATTTCTCACAGTTCCATAGGCTGAAAGTCAAGATCAGGGTGCCAGCACACTTGGTGAGAGCCTTCTTCTGGGAGGCAGAGTCTTGTTATATCTCTGAAGTCTTTTATAAGGTCACTAATCCCATTCCTGAGCTAATCACCCCAACCGCCCGCTTCTTAATACTGTTACCTTGGACATCAGGTTTCCTTGTTATTTTCATAGTTATTAATGATAAGTTTTATTTTATAGTAGGATTGCTTGGAAATTTTCACTCTGTGTTCTTTTTATTTATTTACTTTAAAAAATCAAACATTCTTTTTCAATTACAGTGGATAGACAATATTATTGAGTTTCAGGTGTGCAACATAGTGATTAGACATTTATGTAACTTATGAAGCGATCACCTCAGTAGTACTCATCTGACACCATACCAGTATTATTGACTGTATTCCCAACATATGAGTTTTGGTGGAGACACGCCCATTCAGACCACAGCAGTAGTCACTAGTAAATATTTATTGAAAAAGTGACTGTGAGGTCGCCGGTTCGAAACCCTGGGCTTGCCTGGTCAAGGCACATATGGGAGTTGATGCTTCCACCTCCTCCTCCCCCCCTTCTCTCTCTGTCTCTCCTATCTCTCCCTGTCTCTCCTTCTCCTAAAAAAATGAATAAAAAATTAAAAAAAAAAAAAAAAAAGAGTGACTGCACTGATGGTGATTGGTACCCAAGTTTAAAAAAACCCTGTCCTGGGTTGGTAGGTATGGGATTTTAGCATTTTTCCTTGCTGATTTGATTTTCACTTTAATTCTATGGTGAGTGAACTGCCATGTAAGAGAAAAAAACTAGTCATTTAACACCATGGCTAGATGTAGACACATCCTCAAAATGAACAGCTAACCAAGATGTGGTTCTCACGTGCTGTAACCACAGAGTAATGGTGTGACTTGCTCATTTAGCTCAGAATAAGAGGGTCTGAAACAAGACTTTTCTGGGATGGCACTGTCCAGTTGAAATGTTCTGTAACTTTATATTTCCTAGTAGCCACGTTGAAAAAAAAGTCCAAAACAGGTGAAATTAATATCTAAGATGTCATCATTTTAATAGGCAATCAATATTAAAAATTATTGGGGCAGTTTACATTTTTTGGTACTAAGTCTTCAGAAATGCAGTGTATAGTGTACATTTACAACATACTTTAATTCAGCCTGACCACAGTTCAAGTGCTTGGTAGCCCCATGTGGCTGGTGGCTACTATACTGGATAGGGCAGCTCTGAAGTATTAGAGAACTTTTTACAACTTTTTATGCATAGGGATTTTATGTTTGCTTTTTTTTTTTTTTTTTTTTTTTTGCCCCTTCCCCCTTTATTGAAGGCCATGTTATCATTGCTAGGTTTAAGTTATATAGCCTTTGGGAAGACTGTTGGCTCTCTTAGGACTCTAGGTGTTAAATAGGAGAGGTTAGTTGTTGAGTGGGATGTGTATAGATAAAGTACTTCAGGCCACTAAGGTATCTTCAAAGTTTTCCATGAGGCATTGAAACTCAGTGAGGATTCAGGAAATTGCTTAAATTTGGTTTAAAGGGGTTCTAATACAAATGTTTGAGTGTAAAGACCTGCCCGGGGAGCACTCATTGAGTTGGGGTGGAGGAGGCACACTTGATGAACTGTTTTATGGGCCATATGTGCTTGAGGTTACAAAGAGAGATGGACTGCTTGGAGGGAGAGAAGGAGTGATTGATTTAGAGTGGGGTGCTGAGGCCTTCATGGGAGAGGTGATGTTGCATTGGGTCCTGGGGGAGGAGTAGAGATTTGCTAGGGGGATAGGGGGAAAGGGGGGACAGACACCGCAGGGAGGGCCCCTGTCAGAGCAGGGGTGAGGTGGGAAGGAGAGTGATGTCTGGGAATGCAGTGGGCTTCAGGGTGGAGAGCTGGGTCGGCAGAGGACCTGGAGGTCTCTGAATGCTCTGCAGTTTGAATTTTATTCTTGGGACTAGAAAGCCATAGAAGGTTTAAGGTCTGCTATTTTACAGATGATGAAATTTCAGCTCAACTTTATTAAACTTTCTTGCTCCATTAGAAGGGCAGAAGTTTTCAACTCGCTCTCTCAAAATGAACTCGGAGCCATTTTGAAATGGTTTCTATTATTATCACTTAATGGGAGGTATGATTATTCATGAATGTCTAACGTGCAGAGTAAGAAATAGCTTAAAAGCACTCTGTGACGGGATTTAAAACTCCGCTGTTTGCACTGCTTGTGCCAAAATGATAGGCCATGGAGGTTAAGTTTCAGTCTCTCAGTTGCTAATGGTGCCCTCGGTGCACCCTCTGCGGGTCCTAGAAGCAGTGGCAGAAGGGGAAAATGTGTAAGTAGTTACAGGGAGAAGAATTTCTCTCTGCAGGGTGAGCTCAGGGTCCGCTGGGGGTCAGGTTGCAGCTGTGGGCTGCCTTGGAGATGAGCTGGTCCAGAGCCAGCCACTTCCTCTTGGGAATCAAGACCTGAGGGTCTGGCTCAGGGTTCCCAGAGGAGACTCACCCTGTGCGCTATGTGTGGGATCTGATCTCATTGTCCCCCTGAAAGATGCTGCCCTATACCATCTTCCGATCAAAAGGCCGCCTCCTTTGAGGTCCGCACTCCTGGGCAGTGGGAGGGAGGATGGGGGAATGATGGAGCTCATACACAACATAAAAAGCCATCTCTGTCTTTCAGATCATTCCTGGGGACATGGTGCTTGTGCAGAACCGGAGGGCCTCCTACATGCCCTCTGCTAGCCTGTGGCACCTCACAGCTGAGGATAAGTGTCCTAGGGCTGATTTCCTCTTAGGGGCATCTCACCAGCTTTGACCTGCCCCCCCTTTTTTTCACTAAAACAACAATACACAGGGAGAATTCTCCCAAAAGCTTAATTAAAAACAAAAAGTAATGTAATGTCATCATAGCTGTGTAGCAGCTTTTAAGGCGGTGTGTGGCTGCACAGACTACAGGGGGTTCTAGATTCACACCTGCCAACTTGTAAGGATTTAGGGATCAGGGGTTGAAAGGTCTAATTAAGGCAGCACTTACTATTGGACATCTGGGCAAAGAGAAAAACAAGTATTACAATGGAGATTATTTTGAATATAGAAGAATTAGATAGTGAATCCTTTAAAAGCCCAGGATATCTTGTACATCGGGCTTTCTGTGTAATTTTGTGGTTCTCAAGTGGAAGTGCATGTTTGGAATCAGAAACTGAATGGGCAATCTTTGAGTCACTTGTAATAAACAGCCATTGTTGGGAGAGTGTGAGCCGTCATGAGAAAGACAATCGTGTGCTTAGAAATATTCACTAGTAACATTGGCCTTGCTCACTTAGGAATACCCCTTTAACTCAGGAGGGGACTGGCTTGGGCTCTTTCCTGTAGGACTCAGGAGAGAATTCTTTTTTTTTTTTTTTTTCATTTTTCTGAAGCTGGAAACAGGGAGAGACAGTCAGACAGACTCCCGCATGCGCCCGACCGGGATCCACCCGGCACGCCCACCAGGGGCGGTGCTCTGCCCCCCAGGGGGCGATGCTCTGCCCATCCTGGGCGTCGCCATATTGCGACCAGAGCCACTCTAGCGCCTGAGGCAGAGGCCACAGAGCCATGCCCAGCGCCCGGGCCATCTTTGCTCCAATGGAGCCTTGGCTGCGGGAGGGGAAGAGAGAGACAGAGAGGAAAGCGCGGCGGAGGGGTGGAGAAGCAAATGGGCGCTTCTCCTATGTGCCCTGGCCGGGAATCGAACCCGGGTCCTCCGCACGCTAGGCCGACGCTCTACCGCTGAGCCAACCGGCCAGGGCTTTTGAGGCTTACCCAGAGTTTGTATCCTGAGACTGCAAAAGCCAATTGAGGTTTTAAAAATAAAGACAGATCTGACAGTAAGTGTCTTCTTGAAAAGGGAAGTCCAAGTAACGTGAAGTCAGAGCTACATTCCTCCTTTATTTTCATAGGCAGTAAACGAGAGCAGAGGACTGGGAGCGCTGAGTTCTCACCCCGGAAACCGTTGCTATCATTGGTGGGTGTTTGAGTCTTTTTAAAAAAACATTTTATTTATCTTTAGAGAAAGTAGAGAGAGAGAGAGAGAGAGAGAGAGAGAGAGAAGGAAAAAGAGAAAGGGGGCGGGGGCAGAAGCAGGATTTGTAGTACTTGCTTCCTGGATGTGCCTTGATAGGGCAAGCCCAGGGTTTCAAACCAGCAACCTCAGCATTCCTGGGCTACACTTAATCCACCGTGTCACCACAGGTCAGGGGAGTGTTTGATTGTTTATAAAGCACGTTGGCCCTTACAGGAAGAGGAAGGGCAGGGAAGGAGAAAAGGCTGAGGTGTGGGGGCCGGGAAACGTAGGGTCCAGCCCTGGTTCTTTCACTCAGTTCTGGGGACTCTCTCATGTGTTACTAACAAATGTCCACGTCGCTCCTTCAAGCCCAAGGGATCTGGAGCAGGTCAAGGGAGGTTTCAGTAATCCTGCCCTTCTCCAAATGCCTCCTAGCCCATCTGTTTTATGTTTTGGAATTCTGAGTAAAATTTTGTTAGAAGAAAAGTGTTTCAAGGCTAAAGCCATCAAATATTTTGCAGTTTGCTGATTACTGTTTCTAAGGCTGTTTCTCCCAACTCAGACCTTGTTATGTTAACAGTTCTCCAAGTGAACGCACATGCACAGCTGGCGGCAGATCATGATGAAACTGAAGAATTCCTGTTAATACAGTGTAACCAGACAGACATCTATCCACCCCTCCATTCTTCACCGGGACATTTATTGACCAAACATTTATCTGACTAAAGAGACACATCTAAATAAGACTTAGATCCTGCATTCAGATAACTTGCAATTTAGCAAGTGGTTGACAAACCCGTAATTGTGAGCTGCCATGCCTTGTAATAATGGCTATGGGCAGCTAGAAGAAAGAAAGCATGATTAATTTAGAGGAGGTCAGGAAACTTTACAGAGGAAGAGCATTCGAGCTGGACCCTGGTCTTTCACGCAGTTATTCAGTAGGACTGGTCCAAATGCTAGGGAAACAGCAGGGAACAAAACGGACAATGATCCCTGGCTCAGTGGGGCTGACATTCTTGACATACTGTTTATCGAGTGACAAGGTTGGCACACTATGGCTGCCTCCTTATTCTCCATCGTATCCCCTCGCCATCCTCCCATGCAGTGTCAAAGTGAAGCAGTATTTGTGTGTATTCATTTACATTTCTGATTTCAAACTTAATACAGGTATATTATAGAGAATTTTGAAAAAAGGAACCTACTTTTAAACAAGTCACCCCTGATCACTGCCACTCAGAAAAGATCTCTGCTAACCTCTATTCTGTTTATCTATGTACACATATATCTTGCTTTGACCACTTAGTACTGAATCATTGAAAACACCACAACCTTCCACCATATAGATGTCATAATATTCCATCATATGATCATATAGACATTTCATCACATGATATAATTTAATCATTCTCTTTTGTTGAACAATTTAAAAAAGATTTCCCTCTCTGCCTTTTTTTCTTTTTGTGACAGAGACAGAGAGAGGGACAGATAGAGACAGACAAGAAGGAAGAGAGATGAAAAACATCAATTCTTTGTTGTGGCACCTTGGTTGTTCACTGATTGCTTTCTCATATGTGCTTTGACTAAGGGGCCCCTTGCTCAAGCCAGCAACCCTGGGTTCAAGCCAGTGACCTTGGGCTTCAAGCCAGTGATCATGGGGTCATGTTTATGATCCCACACGCAAGCTGGTGACCCCACACTCAAGCTGGTGAGCTCACGCTCAATTCAGTGACCTCAGGGTCTCGAACCTGGGTCCACTGCATCCCAGTCCGATGTTCTATCCACTGCACAACTGCCTTGTCAGGATGAGAGAGCAAGGGGGACAGGGAGAGAGAGCTAGAAGCATGGACTTGTAGTTGCTTTCAGTTTAGTTGTGCTTTGATTGCTTCTCGTAAGTGCCTTGACAGGGGATCAGATGGGCTTAAGCTGAGTGAGTGTCGCCTTGCTCAAGCCGTTGACCTTTGAGTTCAAGCCAGTACCCTTTGGCTTTTCATGCCCTGTGACCTCTGAGCTCAAGCTGGTGACCTTTGGGATCGTGTGGACAATCCCCAACAGAAGCCAGCAACCCTTTACTCAAGTTGATGAGCCCATGCTCAAGCTGGCAACCTCAGGGTTTCAAACCAACGACCTCAGGGTTCCAGGTTGATGCTTTATCCACTGCGTCACCACTGGTCTAGCAAATAAAGTTTTCCTTTTAAAGAATTACTATGATGTACCTTTTTGTACATAAATTTTTGTCTGCTTTTCTTAATGTTTCTTTGAAATAAATTTCCAGAAGGAGAATGCACAGGTTGTAGACTGTTGAAGGTTCTTGATAGTTGTGGTCAAATTGTTTTCTGGAAAGTTGTATCCATGTATGTTCCAACGAGCGGGTATCACAATGTCAGATTTTGGAGCCGGCTTGCTGTAGCTGTGGTCCAGGTCCCTGACAGCCTACCTCAGTCTCAGCACAAATGCTCTCGTTCAGTTTTTGGTCCGCAGCGGAGCATGGGCTTCTGCAGAGCCCAGACAGTGTTCCCCGTGCCTGCCCTATACAGTCTTGCAATGAAATAAGCATTTGTTGACCACATGCTTGTATGTCCGAATAATGAGCCAAGAAGGGTAGGGGGCAGTTTCAGTGGGAAGAGAATAGAAATTCTGTCCCAAAGTATCCTATCAGTGGATTTTCAGAGAAAGGGAAACCCATCGATAGAGAAGTACGTATCTGAAAGGCACCTCCCCAAACTCGAGGCATGTCCAAGAGGCCGGTAGATAGGTCATTCTCAGGGTTGAAGTTCAGTGAGAAGATATGTCTTGACTGCTTACTCTCTGGGTGCTGTTTAGTCTTTTCAACAGCCTGACCAGGGCACAATCTTTTCAACCTTATTTTTAAGTTGAGCTCAGAAGTTTTGTAATTAACCTGATTAGGTGGTGGTGCACTGGCTAGAGTGTTGACCTGGGATGCTGAGGACCCAGGTAGGAAACTCCGAGGTTGCTGGCTTGAGCATGGGCTTACCTGCTTGAGCACAGGGTTGCCAGCTTGAGTGTGGGATCATAGACATGAGGCCAAGGTTGCTGGCTTGAGCAAGGGGTCACCGGCTTGGCTAGAACCCTTCAGTCAAGGCACATATGAGAAAGCAATCAGTGAACAACTAAAGGCCACAACTATGAGTTGATGCTTCTTATCTCTCTCCCTTTCTGTGTCTGTCTGTCTGTCTCTCTCTCACTAAAAAAAAAAAAGTTTTGTAATTAATTTAAAATAACAGAGAGCTATGGTCGTCCCCCCCCCCCCCCATTCCTATAATGGAATCCTAACCCTCAGTGTGATGGTATTAAGAGGGTAGGGCCTTGGGAGGTGCTTAGGTGAATGGGGTGAGAGGACAGCCATCTATGAACCAAGACCTTTACCTGACTCTGCTAGCACTCTGATCTTGGGCTTCCAGCTTCCAGAGCTTGGAGAAATCAATTTCTGTTGTTTTTAAGCCACTCAGTGTGTGGTATTTGTTATAGCAGCCAGAATGGACTAAGACACACAGCTGGTAAGTGGTAGAGCTGGGATCCCCAGGTCTGTCGGACCTCAAGTGCTCTAAGAACTTGCCTCTATGTGTAGATGATGGGACTAGAGTCTGTGTGAAAACCTCCCATGATTGACAGGGAACATGTGTAACAGGACGATCCTGGAGCCTGAAGGCAAATGGACAATTGCTTTCGTGCCCCGAGAATGGAACCTCTCCGGGAAATTGCTGCTGGATGAACCTCTCAGGCTCATGGGGGGAAGGCTCCCCTAAGCAGGAAGCAGGGCTGAGAAAAGCAAAACCAAATCAAACCCGTGGCGGTGTTTTTCCTTTTGCAAAAGTGAAAGATAGTTACACACCCACACCCACATGTGCATCCACGTATACACGCATGTGCACACACACAGCAGATGGGGGCTTCTTGTATGATGTCTCTATTGCCTGAGCCTCCAGTGGGGAGGCCTGGATACATTTTATCATTCTCTTTTCTTGAATGTTTTATAACAAGTTTTTCTCATAAAAACACATATGCACAATAAACATTTTTACACTGTTTTATGTCATTTATTTGAAACAGTAATGGAAAATCTCTTATTCTTGATCTTGGATCGAGGTGTATACGAATGACTGTAGTGGCAGCACCCAAGGGTGAATTAGGGCAAACTTTAGCTCCCCACAATTTCCACCAACCCACACTAAATCACCCCAAAATACGCACAAAGGAAGAATGCAATGCTTTTTATGCAAATTCGGTGCCCTCTGCTCTCTGTCACCAGGTGGTCTCCCCTAAGCCGTTTTATATCAGAATTTTGGAATCGCCACTGTCCCTCATGTTCTCTTTTATGCACACCCAGACTGTCATCCGCTTAGAAGAGGTAGCAGCGGACGAGGGGAAGTGAGACTGGGTCTAAAATAGCCGGCTATTAGGTTTCCTGTTTGCAAGGATGTGGTCAATTAACGTCGGTTATCTAAGTGTCTCGTTCTGCCACCCCTAACAGTGAGCATACAGAGCCTCAGAGCCGGTGGGGCCTGCCCGGGACTGAAAGCCATGGTCAGAAACACTGGGACCCAGTAGCTACCTTGAAGAAAACCACTGTGCCTTAGCCCTGTGGGAAATAAAGGCGATGCTATCTGTAGCGCTCAGTGGTAGCAGGCAATTTTAAGAGCTCCAGGAGGCAGCTGGGAACACCTCGTTCACTTATGGTCATTTGAGGCTGTTGATATGGTTTGGATCTTAATGCACGGTGGGAGAGACCATGAGTAGGTTCCTCCATCTAGGAGGTTATTAGAGGGAGTTGGTTTGTTTTTTTAAATGGAAAGGACAACATGTAAGGAGTATTAAAACAATGCGGGGTGGGGTGGGGTGAGGAAGAATGCTAAAGGATGGGCCATTTTCAGAGGAATTGCCTGTCTTCACTTGGCTTTTCCAAACTTGCCTCAAATATCCTTCAGAGAAAGTCTGAAGGTCTCAGGTCAGGAATCTTTTAGATGCAAATTATCCCTCCCCATAATCCCTTCGCATTGGTTTAAGCAGGAATATAGGAACTGAAAAAGTCCAAGGATCCTAGAATCTGGTCTCTCATGCTTTCTCTCTCTCTCCCCGTGGTGGCAAGATGGCTGCCAACAGTTTCCACCTCCATCCCACCCTCTCAGAAATAAATATGAAGAAAGACTACTCCTGTCCCAGCAGTCTCCACAAAAATTTTGGTATTATAAACTCCATGAGGGCAAGGATTTTTATATTTTCTTCACTGTCATATAGTCAGCTCCTAGAACTACCCGGCTTCTAGTAAGTTTCAGTAGATATGTGAGAGAATGAATGAATGAATGAATCAATCAATCAACCAATCTCATTGGTGTGGCTGGCATCACATGCACTGTCCAAGAGTTGTGCTGAGTGTAGGGGAGAATGGTTCCCAGAGCAAACTGGGGGTGCTGTTACCCAATGTGGAGCAGAAATCACTCAGCGTTTGAGTTGTGCTCTACCAATGGAGTCAGACCCGTGTTGTGAGCGTTGGAGGATCTTTCTGACAGAATCAAAATGGCAACTGAGTGTCAATCAGCCTAATAACTGGGCCAGCAGGAATTCTAGCCGGCCTGCGGAATCCTATACGTTCATAATGCCTTGATTGAAGAGCTCAGGTAACCGCTTCCAAGACTTATCTTGTGACCACAATAAGAGCCTTAGTGTTGGCTGTTGAAATCTTGAAAAATAAGACATCATCTGGGCATGTTTACTGCAGTGTATAACTTAGGGACATGTGTACCCAGATGTGTGTGGCCCCATGGATGCCTTTGGCCCCAGGTCACCATGGGCTGCTGAAGGATATTCTTTTTTTCCGGTGAATAACGGAAGCAGGAGAGGCAAGAGGTGAAAAAATAAAATCTACGATTGGGTTAAAAAGACAGCTCACGCCCTGGCCAGTTGGCTCAGTGGTAGATCGTCGGCCTGGTGTGCAGAAGTCCTGGGTTCGATTCCCGGCCAGGGCACACAGGAGAAGCGCCCATCTGCTTCTCCACCCTCCCCCTCTCCTTCCTCTCTGTCTCTCTCTTCCCCTCCCGCAGCCGAGGCTCCATTGGAAGAAAGATGGCCCGGGCGCTGGAGATGGCTCCTTGGCCTCTACCCCAGGCGCTAGAGTGGCTCTGGTCACGGCAGAGTGACACCCCCTGGTGGGCAGAGCGTCCCCCCCTGGTGGGCATGCCGGGTGGATCCCGGTCGAGCGCATGCGGGAGTCTGTCTGACTGTCTCTCCCCGTTTCTAGATTCAGAAAAATACAAAAAAAAAAAAAAAAAAAAAAAAAAAAAAGCTCACATTTTTCTAGTAGGTAGTATTCGTGGGAGTCTTTTTGCCACTTGGAAAACCTTTTTGGACCGAAGGTGGTGACATGAACTTTTTGATTTCATTTACCTCCTGTTGTTGGAATAAATCATGGCGGCCTAAAGAGAAGCTGTAGTACGTGTTTTCCCCGGCGAGCCGTTAGGGCCAGTGGAGCGAGTCCACGGCGCTGGAGGCCCACACGCCTTCCTTCGTGCTGCAGCGGCCTCACCTGTGGTGTTGACCTTTGGCTCACCTCCGTGCCTGCCTCCTGCCAGCGGGACGGGAGAGCGGTGCCCTGGGAGGCATCCCCCTGGCACCCAGTCCTTTTGCTAGTGTCTCACTGAGTCATAGCCACTTCTGCTTGCGTGGGAGGCTGGGCACGTCGTCTTTATCTGGGTAGCAGGAGCTCAGATGCAGTTTTGGCCCTTTTAGCTCTAAAGGGAGAGGAGAGAGAGAGAGGGGATAGTGGGGGTTAATCAGTAGTTCTGCTACATTGAGATGCTGCACCTCAGCTGGTATGTGCTCCCAGCCCTTGTTGAATGCAAGTATATACGTTATTTGCTAAACCTCTGCTTGGTCAGTGGACTGGGCTGAGTAGTGTCCCTCTAAAACTCACGTCTTTCTGGGACCTCAGATTGGGACCTTCTCAGTGCAGATGTAAATATATAGTTAAGACGAGCTCATACTAGAGTAGGGTGGACTCTCTTTTTTAAAATTATTTTTATTTATTTATTCATTTTAGAGAAGACAGAGAGAGAGAGAGAGAGAGAGAGAGAAGGGAGGAGGAGTAGAAAGCATCAATTCCCATATGTGTCTTGACCAGGCAAGCCCAGGGTTTTGAACCGGCAACCTCAGCATTCCAGGTCGATGCTGGATCCACTGCGCCACCACAGGTCAGGCCTAGGGTAGACTCTTAATCCAATATGACTGGTGTCTTTACCAGAAAAGAGACACAGAGACATACATAGGAAGAAGGCCATGTGATGATGGAGGCAGCACTGGAGTGATGCTGCCACAGCCAAGGAATGCCAAGAGCCACCAGAAACTGGAAGAAGCAAGGAAGGATCCTCCCCCAGAAGTGTCGAAGGGAGCATGGCCCTGCTTATGCCTTGACTTTGGGCTTCTAGCCTCCAGAAGTGGGAGGAGTTAAATTTCTGTTGTTTTAAGCCACTGAGTTGGGGGCACTGTGTTACAGCAGCACTAGGAAAGTAGTACAGGGGGGAAGAACACATTTCTTTGCCTTGATCCAGTGGGAATTGTTTCCAACTGGAATCAGTAGGTCTGGTTTCTCTCAGCTTTACCCAATACCTAAGTGTGACTCAATGGAGGTCCCAGTTCAGGGACATGGTAGGTTGTCAATTAAACAGATAAATATTTAATAGTTCTGTTCAGTTATACACAAGAGAGAGAGACAGGGTGTCAAGAAAGGTTGTAACAAGGAAACCTAATCCAGTGTGGGCAGGAGTGGGTGTGTATAGTAGTGATGGTCACAGAAGTCTTTCTTTCCTGCTCAGGGAGCCATATCGGAGCTCAGATGTGGATGAGTGGGTTAGGAAAAGGATGGGAAGGGAGTGGGGGCCGCTTTCTTTGGAAAACATGTCAGGAGCTCACAAACCACGGGTGTTCTCGGTGGGGAGGTGTGTTTAAAATCCCAGGCCCCACCCCAGACCTCTGTCAGGGTTCAGAGAGGATGCTCTTGTATGCTCTGGGGTCCAAAAATGTGTGTTTCTTTTAAACCTGCC
Organism: Saccopteryx bilineata; assembly: GCF_036850765.1. Taxonomy (NCBI): domain Eukaryota; kingdom Metazoa; phylum Chordata; class Mammalia; order Chiroptera; family Emballonuridae; genus Saccopteryx; species Saccopteryx bilineata. Next base: position 105,842,304 of record NC_089490.1, read on the forward strand.
CTTGGAGCAGTTTTTGCTAAGTGCTGCACTAGGGCGATTGGTCTCAAACATTCAGGTGCTCATGATTCCCTGGAAAGCCTGCCCCGCCTGCAGATTTTGGATGGGATTCAGTAGGTTTGAGGTGGGACTTGGGAATCAATTTAGCAAATGGATCCCCCGGATGGTTTTGACTCAGGGCGCTACCTGACCTCGTTTTGAGATAAAATCTCTGGAAGGTTGTGCGGCTCTGAAAACTCTGAAATTGATCTCAACAGCAAATGATTCTGGGAGAATAAAAGGGGTGCCTAGAGGAATGTTTGCATTTGACCTTAGAAGATTGTGTGTAGCCTGGACCAGAAGGGCAGCGTGTGTCCTGGACTTGGAGAAGCAGCCACTGCCTCAGGACGGAAACCTGAGAGGCCTGGGATGGCTGGTCACTAGAAGGGTCCATAGTCATTGGGAACGCCCCTGAGCCTGGCCTCCACCCCAGAAGGGGAATGCTGTACATCTAACACCCAGTCTTGTTTCAGGACTGCAGTTCTGACAGCAGTCCAATGACTCAGTTTAGACTTTTTCTACAAAAAGAGGACTGCCTTGGGCCCCTCTTCCTGTTCCCATCCATGGTCAGACTTGGAAGGTGGGTTGTGGAGATCCTTGAGTTCAATCCAAAGCTTCTTTCCTGTTTGGTAACTGCAGTGCTTTTGTGATCAGTGGGGCTTATTGGGTACGCTTGAGCTGAAAATGGAAATGGTAGAAAAATGAAAAGGTCGCTGACAGCAGACCTCCTGCTGGTTCCCTTCCTCTGGTTGTAATTACTGACACACCATCTTTAGGCAGCAGGGTGATCTAAGGTGAATGGGAAGCTGGGGTGTAAATTATCGCATGGTGTGTGTGTGTGTGTGTGTGTGTGTGTGTGTGTTCCCTCCTTTTTCCCTTCCAGCCATCACCGCTTGGGCTTCAGTGCTTCCTGCTCTGAGTTCCCTTTGCTGGGTTATGTCCAATGCATGATGCTGCTAGTCATTCCTGCTTGACCTTTAGGTGGTTCTCTTTAGGGAAAGTCTGAGCATTAGTCTGTATCCTTGAGCGGATGTATCATAGCCTTCTCGCCCCGCTTCCCGTCCCTGGGAGAAACGTGTTTTAAAGTCAGGGTGAATTTTATTTCAACAATATGGAAATGACTATTAGATGTGAGGACCGCTCTGTGGCTCATGGCTATTTAGACGGGAGTGTATGGACCACGGTGCGCCTAGCTCTTGCAAATGATGACTGCAGCTTTTTTGGGGGTCTGGCTTTTTGCCTTTTGGCGACACAGCATGGCTGGACTGTGGGGTTTGCTAGCCAGAGATTAATCCTGGGCCTCAGAGCCTGTCCGGACGTGAGAGTTTGACAGCCAGGCCAAGTTCATGAGCTGCATGTTCTGGTTCCTTCTTCTGGGTGGTGGGGTTGGCTAGAGGGTGTGTTCCTGGAACTTTTTGGTCAGGCTTCACCACGGTGCGTATTTAATAACCACACCTGAAAGACCCAATTGCCAGGGCCGCTCTGTTGGAGAAACTGAATCACAGGATCATGAAATCTCAGGGCTGGAAAGAGCCCCTGAGACCTTGCCTAGGAGTGGAGAGATTCCCAGCTTGGGGCTCCAGTTCCATTCCTGTTATAGCTGAAACGGATTTCGGATGGGGGTGGGTATTTAAAGGCATGGGGTGGGGTGGGAGGCTTGCTAGTTTTCTACTTTGGTTATGCAGATAACAGTCCTATTTAGCAATGCGATAGAACTAGGTTTTTATAAGGAGGAATATCTGGATAGAGTGAAGAATAAACTAAAATAAGCCACATTTTGGTGTGAGATACTTTAAAGTCTTACCTTGCTTTTGGTGATTCCACTGGTGCAGCGGAGCCTGTACACACAAACACGGCCGTGGGTGGTTTTCGGTCTATCTGCCCACACACAGCATGCTCCCCACCCGTGGCTCTGTCAGAAATTCTTGCTTAAAAGGACCCCATTGTTCCCAACAATTACTTCACTAATAACAGTGGCGCCTCTTCTTGAGTGCCTATTACATGCCGTGCTGGACACTTTAGAAACAATATCTTGGTAATACAAAAGCTTTGGTGAGGTTCTCATTGTCCTTATTTTACAGCTGAGGAAGTTGGACTTAGAGAGGTAGAAAAATTTCTTCCAAGATCACTAGTCAAGCATAGATTGCTGTCTCCTGTAGGTTAAGAATCTTGTTACAATGCACCTGTAACAGTATGCACTCATTTTTGTTAAAAAAAAAAAAAAAAGTAAAAGGTAAACCTCTTGGATAGGAGGTAGGGTTACAGGTCATTTTATTATTTGTGTTCTCTTCTATGTATTCTTTGCACTGTTAAAATATTGGTGAAAATTTTCAAACAGACACACGTTATTTGACAACTTAATTTTTTGTGTAGATGATTTCTTTTCTTCTTTGCTTAAGCTAACATATCCAGGGCCCAAGACTTATGGGAATGGGACTTTGCAGAGGGGATTAGTGTCTCAGGAAAGGAGGAGGAGAAAGAGGTTTGCTTTGTCCTAGGAGGCAGCTCTAGCTCCAGGCACCATGGAGTGTGAGGATTTTGCTCCATGTCTATCTACATACACCTAAGCCTTTTTGTTGTTTACCATTGTGTTAGCTCAGGCTAACAAAATACCACAGACTGGGTGACTTCAATAACAGAAATGTATTTTTCCATAGTTTTGGAGATGGAAACCCAAGATCAATATGTCTGCATGTTGGCTTCTTCCGAGGCCTCTCTCCTTGGCTTGCAGGGGACTGCCCTGGTGCTGTCTTCACATGGCCTTTCCTTTGTGTGTACCTATCTCTGGTATCTCTCTTTGTGTCCAAAAAAATTTTTTTTGTGACAGAGATAGAGAGAGGGACAGAGATAAGGACAGACAGACATGAAAGGAGAGAGATGAGAAGCATCAATTCTTCGTTGTAGCACCTTAGTTATTCATTGATTGCTTTCTCATATGTGCCTTGACCAGGGGGCTACAGCAGAGCGAGTGACCCCTTGCTCAAGCCAGGAACTTGGGCTCAAGCCAGCAACCTTGGGCTTTAAGCCAGTGACCCTTGGGCTCAAGCCAGCGATCATGGGGTCATGTCTCTGATCCCATGCTCAAGCCAGGAACTTGGGCTCAAGCCAGCAACCTTGGGCTTTAAGCCAGTGACCCTTGGGCTCAAGCCAGCGATCATGGGGTCATGTCTCTGATCCCATGCTCAAGCCAGGAACTTGGGCTCAAGCCAGCGACCTTGGGCTTTAAGCCAGTGACCCTTGGGCTCAAGCCAGTGATCATGGGGTCATGTCTCTGATCCCATGCTCAAGCCAGGAACTTGGGCTCAAGCCAGCGACCTTGGGCTTTAAGCCAGTGACCCTTGGGCTCAAGCCAGTGATCATGGGGTCATGTCTCTGATCCCATGCTCAAGCCAGGAACTTGGGCTCAAGCCAGCGACCTTGGGCTTTAAGCCAGTGACCCTTGGGCTCAAGCCAGCGATCATGGGGTCATGTCTCTGATCCCATGCTCAAGCCAGTGACCCCTCGCTCAAGCTAGTGAGCTTGTGCTCAAGCTGGAGGAGCCCGCACTCAAGCGAGCAACCTCGGGGTTTCAAACCTGGGTCCTCTGTGCTTCAGTCCGATGCTCTAACCACTGCACCACCGCCTGGTCAAGCTTGTGTCCAAATTTCTTTTTCTCACAAAGGGACCAGTCAGTTTGGATTAACACTCATTCTAAGAGCCTTATTTTAAATTAGTCACCTCTTTAAAGGCCCATCCCCAAATACTGTCACATTGTGTAGTATTAGGGGCTAGGACTGCCACATTTAAACTTTGGGGAGATGCAGTTCATCCCATAACAACTATTACTGGTGTACCTGGGCAGAGCTCTGTGCCTCCAGCATTACAACGGTGGCAAGGGCCATTGTCATCTATTGTGGGGATGTTAAGATAGCAGCAAACCTTAGATGATATCATGCCTCATGTACATTCTTGAACAAGCGGCCACGCAAACCTTCATGGTAGCTTGTATGTACTTGAAACCCAAGGAAGCCCAGTGGTCTGTTCTCTTAGGCTCTCTGATAGCACCTGGCACGGAAGCTTAAATCACAGCAGGTGAGAAAGTTTGGGGACAGCATTTGGCTTTCTGGTTGGATCAGGCCACAGAATCCTCTGGAAATGTCTGTTGACACTCTGGGGCACAGTGTACCCTGAAAGATGTCATTCTTGGTCTTGGTGTCAAGGAGAAGCAGATAAGTCTAGCCAAACCACACATCTTGAACACCCCTCACTTCACTACGAAATTACTTCTGATATCCATGATGCTAAATTTCTCACCTTCTGGTGTGTATGGGGGATAAAGATGGCAGACGGGCTGTCAGACCCCTATTGGGCAGGGGGCTTCTGATTGTCATCTTTTGATTACTAACCATCCCTGCCAGTGCATGTTTCCTGTTTAGAGACCTCACGTATTACCTGACTGCACTTAGATGAAAATGGACATACACTATGTCACACAGTTGACGCCACCATGTTTTATGGTGGTTGCAGGCGATATAAGATTTTGTCAGAAAAGTTCCCCGTATCGGCGTTTGGCCCTGAGCCTGCACTGTTCCCAGATGGCGGTAGGAGCATGGTGATTTCCTGTCTTGAAAAGTTCAACAAAAATCAAGAGACAGATTCGATTTGATGCTGCTTTTTTCTTAGAAGTTAAGTCTTGAAACTGTTTTTTGCTGAACATTGGTCAGGGGAATTTGAGAAGTGGAAACCGAATTTCTCTCTTTACCCTTTGAAAAGAGAGGAAGGATTCAGCATGAGAAGCATTTCAAAAAAACTGATTTCGGATGTGTGATGGGTCTGAAGAGACAACAGTGAGATCTCAGGAGTGCATATTTTTGAACTGTTTCCAAAATTCTAGAGTAAGATTTGAGAAGTAATAAAATATTGACCATTGTTCAAAGAGGAAAATACGGGTCAGTCTCGGGCAGAGCCTTTCATTTGCTTCTACCTCACTCCTCCCTGTAACGCGAGAGCCCCCCTGTGACCCTGTGCTGTGCTGGACATCGGAGGAGGTCTCTGACTGTTCTGATCTCTTAGCGTCAATCCTAGAGGACACAATATATTTAATCATTTACTCGTTAATCCAGCAGGTATTTCTGAGAGCCTTCTGTGGTTAGGCATGGCTCTAAGCTCACTACAAGTAGCCTGTCATCGAGTATATATTAAGTCCTGTTAGATTTTCCCCTGATATCCCCCTTTGTGACCATCAGAGAGAATTGTTCACCCAATCTACCACACCCACTTCATTTGATCCAGACTTCTCTAACAATGACTTAGGCTAGGACAGGCAGGAGAATTTAACAAGAGCCCATGAGTAAAATTTACATAATGGAGAGTTGTCCCCAACCCCCATGATCTATTCTTTCTATAGCAGTCTTAAAGAGATTTTTAAAAACTAAAATTAGTTTACCATAGTCCCCTCCTTAAAACCCTCCAGAACTTCCCATTGCACTTGGGTGAAAATTTTCACCACTTGCTGGATCTATAAGGGTCTGCAAGACCCAGGCCTTTTCTACTTTTATGATTGTCTCCTACTACCCAGTGGTCTCACATGCTGTGCTCCAGTCATATGGATCTTTTCTCTCTCTCAAAAACTGCCTCAGGGCCTTTGCACTTGCTGGGCCTTCTACCTGGAATGCTGTTCTTGAAGACTGCCTGATTTCCATCAATCTGACCATCTGTTCTAAAAAATTCCCCCTTATTACATCGCCCTCTTTTATTTTCTTCAAATCATGTTTGACTCCCTGAAATTAGTTTCTTTCTTCTTTTTCTTTGGGATTACCCATTTCCCCCTGTCAGAATAGAGGCTGCCTGAGGGCAGAGCCTTTGTCTATCCCTGTGTATTCTTGGCACTATCCCAGTGCCTGCTCCAAAGTAAGAACTCAATAAATAATTATTATTGACTCATGGAATGAATACATCTCTTTTAATGCCCTTTGCAAGCTGTGAGTCAAGAGTGGAATTCCTTTCTAAAATTACACTTTGGCTGCTGAAGTGTGCTTCTGGAACAGGACTCAGCTTGTAGGTACCACCATGGGGCACGCCATCAGTTGAGCTGACTAAGGTTTATTCACAAGGATCCAGGACGTAACTGAGGAAAATTTCAAGTTGAATTCATATCTACACTTACCTATAACTCTCTTACTGGCTTTCAGTCAAGTTAGAGTTACTGGACCGAAGAAAGATCAGAAACTGAACAGTAATCAAAATGGTGTGTTAGGGCTCGGGTTTGTTAGCGACATATGTAGCCTCAACTGTCACATTCACGGGAGGTGGAGGGGGCTCTGCTTGGGTGCTGACTTTAGAGCTGTGAGACCTAGCAATATGACAAGATCTTTGTTGCTTTCTCATCTGATGATGGATATGGAAGAGAACGTATTTGCCTGGAATCAGGTAGATATTGGCTAATTAATTGGGTCTTTAATAGACAGACTGGTGTTTTTAGAGTACACCGTAATTCCCTCAATAGGTATTTGTGAGTACCTATGAGGTGCCTGGTGAATGAAACAGGCATACTAGCTTGTTATCAAGTGGCTTTGGACATGTCCTGTGTGAGAGAACCGGGAATAATACAGGGGTGGGCAAAAAGTACACTTTCAGTTGTGAATATGTAAAACAGCTTATCCTTATATCATTTATTAACTATTGTATTATTTTTTCATATGGATAACTGTCTTCTTTTGCCCACCCTTGTATGTGCACATACATGTCAAATGTGTCCTTCATGGTGAAGGCGTTAGTTAATTGCATGAGGGTTGTACTGGAAAAGCAGGCTGCAGGTGGATGGTGGAGGGGTGATTTGATGGCCCCTGGGCTCTGGCTCAGAACTCACCCTGCTTGAAAGGAAGGGATAAGAGAGTCTTGTACGTGAGGAGACACACGGTGAAGGTCTGTGGAGGGCGGCAGTTCCTCCTGAACCATTTAATCCATTGGTGAGATGCTCCCTAGGGTTGAACTGAGATGTTTGTTATTGGAGACCTATTTGCTGCACTAGGAGTTGGGGCTGCAGATGGGTGGGTTGTATTGGGCCGATTTCCCTGAATTTCCAACAGTGTCCCCTCTGCAAGGATGCCAGATGCCAGATAGAGCCTGCCCCTCAGCTGACACTGCCTTGGACTCATCACATCCCATGTTAATGTGTCTTATCACTAGTCTTACTTGAGTGGCTCAGATAACATCTCAGAAATGATAGATACCATCTCCGCTTCTGAGGATGTGGCGAGTTGGAGACAATTTTCCAGGGGAAGGATTTTGTCTCAAAGCGTTAAAATAGAATCCGTTCTAAGTCAATACTTCTCTTTTCAACTTAACTTCTCAAAATTCCTACAATTCACCATGAGTTCCACCACGTCAGCAATTTTGTAGGCGTATTAGTTCTGTAAGTCACCTTGAATTTAGAACAGTGATTGAGGGTGGGGGTAGAGGACTCACTGATTTAGAGGCATGTAGAGTTTATTTTTTAAAACATTTAAACAACTGCAGTTTTTTTAAGAGACTTTAAAAAAGATTTAAAAGTTTTTAAATTATAAAAATCACAACAAAATTTATCATTTTAACCATTTTGGTGTACAATTCAGTAGTGTTAAGTATATTCACATTGTTATGCAACAGATCTTTAGAACTTTTGTCGTCTTGTAAAACTGTATTTGTTAAAGCATTCCTCATCTCCCCAACCTCCTAGCCCCTGATAACAACCATTCTACTTTCTGAGTCTATGAATTTCACTACTTAGTGCTTCATGAAGTGGTATATCATACAGTATTTCTCTTTTTTTGTGACTGGCTTATTGCACTTAGTATAGCGTCCTCAACGTTCATCCATGTTACAGTATGTTATCAGATGTTTTTTTTTCTTTTTAAATTTGAATTATATTCCAATGTAATGTATGTAACACTTTCTTTATCCATACATTTATTGATGGACAACACATGGGTTACTTCCAGCATTTTACTATTGTGAATGCTGGTGTTATGAACATGTATATGCAAATATCTCTTTAAGATCCTGATTTCAATTCTTTTGGCTGTGTGCCCAGAGGTGGGATTGCCGGATCATAGGGTAATTTTATTTTTACTATTTTGAGGAACTGTTTGCCATAGCAGCTGCACCATTGTATACTCCTCCCAACTGTGTATAAGGGTTCCAATTTCTCCACACCCTTGCCGTCACTTGTCATTTTCTGTTCCTTGATAGTAGCCATCCTAATGATTGTAGGGTGGTATATCTCGTTATGGTTAAACAATGCAGTTTTATTACTTTTTATTTTATGTTGTAATCCATCCATAAGTTGTAATCAATACAAAATGGAATCAATATATAGTATAATCGGTCCACTAATAGAAACGAACAGCTACTGTTTATTGTTTACTAAGTCTTCTAAGCACCTTGCCTGACTCAATTGTCACCTCAGCTCTATGTGGCAGGTTTCATTTTCACCCCATTTTACAGATGAGGAAATTGAGGCTGGGAATATTTAAATAACTCATTCAGGGCCACACCTAGTAAAGGCCAGCATCTGAAGGGTTGAACCTGGCTGTCTGGCTTTCAGGGAAGCTTCTGCCTCCCCCTTTCTAAGTAACTAAGCTGTGTAGAATTCTGAGCGGGCCCATATCAGGAAAGGTATAGTGAATAACGAGATCCTTCCTCAAGAATGGAGTTCCTTGGTAGGCTCAGGAATAAGAAGATTCTGGGTAAGAATCAGGCTTCAGTCATCACTGAAGCCTCACATAGCAACCCAGTGCCAGGACCACACCAACAGTGGCCAACTCTCGTTAAGCCCTTGGCTTATAAAAAGCTAAAAAACTCTCCTTTTTTTTTTTTTGTTTAAACTCCCATAACTCTTTAGTAAATAATAGAGAAAGTGGGGAAAGAGACACCTAAGTTTGAACATTTTTTTTGACACTCTTCAATTCCTGAATTTGGTTTCTATTGTGTGTGTCTGTGCGTGTGGTGGGGACGGTGTTGAATTAATGAGTTATCGCATTAGAGGGTTCATTCTTAGATCCCCCAGGCTTTCCAGAAAGTCCTGGGAGCACCGGAATGCCTGTCAAATTAGAAATGGATGTCTAATATTTGGTTTAATTTTTGTTACTCTTTATGTTATTTAATTTTGTTTCTTGATTAGGCCCAGTATCAGTCCAGTTCCCTGTAGGCACTATTGAAGTGACTGCTGGCCACAAGTCCCCGTATCAGTTCTAATGTTTGTGTTGGATTGTCATCTTAACAAATGCCTCAAATGACATAGGAAAAATACATTACGTTATTTCAAGTCAGGGGAGCAATTTCACACTCGCATCTGCTAATCCTATTCGTAAATAATGGCACAAGGCCATCTAGCAGGGCCAATTAAATCTGCAGGGCCACTCCTCACTCTTTGATATGTTTTGTTTACATTTTTCTTATTTTGGCACCATAAAATGAAGTCTCCATTAAAAACGCAACTCACACACTAATGCCCTAAAACTTTTTTTTTAAACAAGACAAATTTGAAAAGCGGATGTGTCATTTCCTGACACAGACTCCTAGGCAGAATTTGAAGGATGGGTTTGTTGGCGTTTCTGAGGGTCGTGGAACTGGGGAGTCTGAAAGAGTTCGCCTTCCAGAAGCAGCTTTTCTGCTGGCCGCTGAGTGGGGGCAGACATTCCGCCTACCCCGCCTGGCTCAGACCTCCCTCTGTGGCTATAAATTAGCCACCTTCTCACTGTGGGACACTTGGAACCCTTCCCTGTGACTTGTGACTGAGAATACCCGCTTCAGGGGACCTGTGCAAAAGATTTAACCAGCTGAGGCCCATTGAGTACCTGGCAAAATACGATTGTTGCATAAAAGGTAGGATGCCTTAGAAGATAGTTACTGTCATTGTCATTAGTTAGGGAATAAATTGTGTCCTCCTCCAAATACATATTTTGAAGCCCTAATCTGCATGACCTCCAAACTGTATTTGGAGACAGGGTCTTTACAGAAGTGATTAAGTTAGAATGATGTCATATGGCCTGGTCCTAATCTAGTCTGACTGGTGTCTTTGTAAGAGGAAATTTGGACAAAGACACATGCTCACAGAGGACAGACCGTGAGAGGACACAAGGGAAAGGCGGCCGTCTGCGAGTCAAGGAGGGAGGCCTCAGAAGAGACCAACCCTGCTGACACTTTGATCTCAGACCTCCGCCCACCTGAACTGGGACAATAAATGTCCCCTGTCTGTGGTGTGTTCTTTTGGCAGCCCCGGCAGACTCTTGCATCCTTTAATTTCTCTGATACTTTTGCAACTTCTTGAGTACCTTGTGTATGAAAAAAAAGTTCACATCCCATTTTCTCTGCAAACAGTGTCCTTGGGGCTTTTAACATCAGTTGTGTTTTTTTTTTTTTTTGGGGGGGGGTTGAGTTTTTCTCTGAAGTGCCAAAATCTGTTGACCTTCACTAACTTTTCCTACTTTTCTTTCTGTTTCTGTCTTTCTCTTGCCCCCTCGGAGGACCCCTGGACTGTTATGCTGCTGCCGATCATCTTTGAGGGGCCACCTTTCTGTCCCCTACCTTACTCGATCCTCGGGCTTCAGGGAGGTTGGGCCTCACTTTTCATCCTGGTAACAGTTACCTCCTTTGACAGGGCGTCTCCCCCCCTGGTCTAAGCATGGGTCAGATGTCAGCTTCTTCACTTGCCTAAGCATGTGGGCCCCTTTTATGTTAAAGACTTTATTGCCAATCGTTACTGGGACACAGGCAGATAGAATGGGAAGTGATTAGATTTTAGGGGGAGCTTCTATGCCAGGGTGGGCTTCACTTCAACTCAGTAAAAAGCTGGAAGAACAAAGCTATGCACACGTGAAGGATAGGGTGGTGTTAACGCATCGTGACTGGTATAAACTGGTGGGGTTCACAGGAGGGCCAATTCTTTTACTGGGAACTTCCCTAAGAGATCCTTTTCACTGAAGATTTCAGCAACTTTCACTTCTGGTTGACCTGACTTGTGGAAAGGGTCTTGGTTATTTGTGCAACTCTCAGCGATTTCTGAGAGAGCCCATTGAAGGAGGGTTCAGTGCAAAGAGCTGGGATGCTGGGATGCTTGAGCTAACCATTGATTTTAATAACTCGTTTGCAGCTGATAATATTATAAAGAGTTTCTTTTAGGAAACTTTTAAAATGGTAGTTTTTAGGTGGTTGGAGTTGTTTATATTCTTTTCTAGCAGTAAGGAGAGAGAGAGAAAGCAAGATAGAGAGGCAAAGGTGATTTAGTTTTGAGTTTCTTCTTATCTTTTCTTGATCTTTGTAAACCTCTCTCAACATGGCCACCATGCCCGCGCCACAACCTTCAGTGGCTCACTGTTGCCAGTCCTGTCCTTTTTCTCCCAGGGCTAGTTAATTTAGCTCTCCCCTGTCTGGACCATGGTTCTTGTCTTTCAATTCAATGGATCCCAAAGAATAGAGCAGGAACTCAGCAAATATTCATTGCTCTGTCTTTTTTGGGAGGAAAGGAAGGGTGCTTGATTCTTCTTCTTACAGGCTGTTGAGAATCAGGAGGTTAGTTTTGATTTACTCTTCCGTGCCTGGGCTTTCCATAGAGGCCAGTGGGGATGAGAGTGCTGGGTGGCGTGGGGGTCTTTGGACCTGGGTCAGAGTTGGGGTGAGGCCTGTGACCAGCCTTTGGGGGCCCCAGCAGTTGTGGGAGAAATACTTATAGCCTCCTGTGGTCCCCCACTTGGATCGGGGTGGGTGGGAAGGGGTGAATTAGGGACCCCAAGTCCAGATCCCTGGGCTGTTCTTTGGGAGCTGGGAGCAGCAACTGATTGTTGGACCATTAACACTGTGCAGTTCTGGGCCGTGTTCTGCATTTTTTTAACTGTGGCTCCTGCAAAAAAAAAAAAAAAAAAAAAAAAAAAAAAGATCAAGGGGAAGACATGGAGAAAATGTGGCCTGACAGATGGATACAGAGCCATCCCGGTGCCTGACCTGTGGTGGCTCAGTGAATAAAGCATTGACCCGAAATGCTGAGGTTGCTGGTTCAAAACCCTGGGCTTGCCACTCAAGGCACATATGGGAGTTGATGCTTCCTTCTCCTCCCTCCTTCTCCTTCTCTCTCTCTCTCTCTCTCTCTCTCTCTCTCTCTTCTCTAAAATGAATCAAGTCTTAAAGAAAAAGAGCCATCAAGTCTTAAAGAAAAAGAGCCATCCAGTGGGTCATGAGAGCTTTGATTATGAAGACGTCATTATTATGTAAATCAAATAGCCTCCTAAGTCTAGACAGCAGATAACTCAACAACAGAGAAGCAGAGCAACAACAACAAAAATTTAGGAAGGGGAATTATTAAAATGGGGGTGGGTTCTCCCAGCTTCAGACTGCCTCTTGCACCTCTCATTCTGTGCCCCCCCTCTTGCTCTCTGTCCCCCTGTGACCACGGGGCTGCCACCTGAGGGCCACCTGAGGACCGAGGGCATTTTCCAAGCCAGTAAGCCGGCCCAGGGCTGGCAGGGAAGTGCTCCGTGGGTATTTTGCTGTTCCTCTAAATAAGATTCATACAGCTCTGCAGTATTTGTGGACTTTTAATCCAGCACTCTTAAGCTCTTCTTATTTTTCCCTGTAGCTGTTTTTTGAGGTGCATTTGCCAGGCTTTGTTAATGGTTTGTTTTTTTCTGCTTTGATTTATTAGATTAGAGGCTCAGTTCTTGGCCTCCCTCCTCGTTGGAGGGAGTTCTTGCTTTGTCTCTGTAAAACGTTGCTGTTGGGCCTTTTTCTGCTTTATTACTTTGCATTAATACCTGGCAGCTTATATCTGAGCTTTCTTTTTATTTCTTTAATGTGCAGCATTGCTTCCCCTTTGGAGGGCCTGAGGCTTGTGAAAGGTTGGATAGCCTTTCATTTTTCATGTTGGGAGGGGAGAGTTTGCATTTGTCCATCTCAGACTAGTGATGAGTGGCACAGAGAATTTTAAATGGTTTGTTTTAAGCCACGTGGCTAATCAGGAGCAAAATGAACCAAGGATACTAGCAATGAACAGGAAAAGAAGAAGGCAAATGAACTTCTGACATCTTCTGCCATGTGATATCTTACCAATACCAGATCAGCTTGTGTTTAGCTTGGTGTTTCTCTGTGGAACGAGTAAAAAGGATTACTTAAATGTTCCACAGGGAAGGGACACAGGAACAAAACTGCAATGATCGTGACGCTGGATCTGTTGAAGTTACACACCTACTTACTTCCTCCTCCATAACCTGTTTTAGTGGAGGGAGTACCAATTCATTGCATTGGGGGGTTTCAGTTGGATGACAAAGCTGGCAGTCATTTTTGCTCCAGGTTGGTGTAGGGCTCACTTACAGGGTTTTAGCTACAGTGCATCAGATTCTCCGAAAGAAATGAGGGAGGGGGAGTGGAATTGAATGGGTGCAGCAGGCTGGAGGGTCTGTCTGGTGACTTCAGGGAGTGAACTGGGAGGAGGTGCCTCAGGTCCTGCTCTCTGCAGGAAGTGTGGGAAGGCAGATTTGATCAAGGGGCTTGAAGAAACCCTTTCGATTCCATCCCTAACACCACACCAGCATTTAGTGCAAACAGGGCCTACTGTTAAGGACACTTTGTTACGCTCAGAGTCCTTGAGGTTTGGAGGGGCTCTGAGTTTCTCTCAACCTTAGAGAAAGAGAGGCATAAAAGTAGAGATGCTTTTCAGAGCATTCTGGAATAAGAGATCAGACCGGGGTCTGGGGATGGAGAAGGATGCTTGAGATAGTACCTCTTTTTTGCATTCACAGGCAGGACATGAACCCAGTTCTGTCCTTTGCAGGTTTTGTGCCCTTGACAATAAAGCCTGCTACCTGTGCGTTACCTGGGAGGGACAGGTGTCAGAGCGTGTCCTGGGTGGATACTCAGTGGGGTCCTGGGATCCAGGAACTGACAAGAGGGTACTTCTGAGTCCCTGAAGGCAAACAGCCTGATTTTGCTGGGTAATTTTGAGGAGACCCCAAATGGAAAGGGATGGGCCAGAAGCACTTTTTTTCCCTCTTGGGTATTGTGAACGAGCATTTGGTGGTCAGACAGCTCCTCTCCTCAGATCCTCACCCAACCACCCGGCTAGATTATTGACCTTGAGTTTATGCTCGAAAGTACTCAGCTAACTTGCAAAATGGGCTCCAGTTGGCATGGTAGGTACACTTGTGGGCATTTCCAAGGCTTAAATCAGCTAATGCAGTTAAAGCACTCAGTGGAGGGCCTGGCTCGGGAAGTTAGCCTGGGGAAAAATGAACTTGTGAGTTACAGTATAGTTGCACTGAGCTCCTGCAAGTGACTCCAGATGCTGGGTGAGGGGCCAGCCCCCTGCTGGGAGGCAGTGAGGCCTAGAGTCCTTGCAGAAGGTAGTTGGCAAACTCTTAAGTGCCTCCCAGCAAACTCTGGTGTCATTCACCGAGGATATTGTTAAACAGGCACATGGCCCCTGCCGATTTTAGGGTAAGGCACAGCTTTGGGCCAACACCTGACCGTTTCCTCTTCCTCTGGACAGCACTGGGGCAGGACAGAGGCTCCGGCCCAGCACATCCATAACCTCAGCTGCTCTTTCCTTAGTCCTTCTAAGTGCTGGGTTTTTAGAACTGACTGGATTGGTCAGATAATTCAGTTTAGGAAGATGTACGTGTGTTGGAGTACCTGTTGGTTGCTGTAGGGCAAAAAAATACTCACACCCCAAACAGAGCTCACGTCTTCACCCCAGACTGCTAGAAGTTTAATTGGATGGAAATGATGGATTTGTGAGTGATAATTTATTTCACTCCTTTTTGCAATCAGTCTTTTTAGCCCCACCCCTGCACGTGTGAAACCATTCACGTGAGCCAGCTGGGAGACACGGCCCCGGTGCTAAATTTAATTGGGTAGCTGGTAGACATTGTGTGATTCAGACTATCAGGTGCAAAGCGAGTTAGAGGAGGAAGAGACCGACATGGGGAGTCGTCAGGGAAGCGTTCGTGAAGGAAGCACAACCATGGAAATGAATACATTTCCTGTTAGAATCTGGAAACTCCTGAGGCCCAGAACCCAGGAGAGGAGAACTCAGAGGCAGCCCCTTTGGTAGAGTCGGCAAGATAAATATCTGGTCAGTTCTTCTCAGACTGGACTTGGCCGCTCTGGGCGGGGCCTAGGATCCGGCCTTTCTAACACACTCTCCGGGTAGCAAGGTCTTAGCTAATATTTAGATTTGCCATTAATCTGTAGATTGAGGCCTGACCTGTGGTGGCGCAGTGGGATAAAGCGTCGACCTGGAACACTGAGGTCGCCGGTTCGAAACCTTGGGCTTGCCTGGTCAAGGCACATATGGGAGTTGATGCTTCCTGCTCCTCCCCCTTCTCTCTCTCTCTCTGTCTCTCTCTCTCACTCCTCTCTCTCTAAAAAAAATCAATAAATAATCTGTAGATTGAGATAA
Organism: Saccopteryx bilineata; assembly: GCF_036850765.1. NCBI lineage: Eukaryota > Metazoa > Chordata > Mammalia > Chiroptera > Emballonuridae > Saccopteryx > Saccopteryx bilineata. The sequence goes on from NC_089490.1 coordinate 105,857,746, forward strand.
TGTAATTACAGGTGTTAGTTACGGGGAGAAGGGACTGTTGGCACGTTTCCAAACATTCTAAGGGTGGCGAGTGGCATCGCATGGCCTGAGTTCACATGTCACCTGTGTCACTTCCTAGCTGTGTGTGACTTTGGTGTCTTAGTCTGGTTGGGCTGCTCTCACAAAGTATGGACAAAGTAGCTATGAGCCACAGAAATTGATCTCTTAAAGTCTGGAGGCTGGAGGTCAGAGGGGGCAGGCACGGCACCAGCAGGGTCCAGTAGAGCAGGCACCTTCTCTGTGTGCCCTCACGTGGTGGGAGGGTCTGGGGATCTCTCTGGAGCCTCTTTGATAAGGGCGTTAATCCCATAAGTACAACCCAAAGGCCCCGCCTTCTAATCCCGTCATTTTGGGAGGTTAGGGTTTCAGCATGAATTTTGGAGGGACACAAACATTCAGGCCATTGGACATGGGCAAATCATTAATTCTCTCAGCCTCAAAGCCCACCTGCAAATTAAGGTTGGTAATTACTACCCACCTTTCAAAGTATGTGTATGTTTAGTAATGAAAGAGCAAATCCATGTAAACACTCAGAAGCAGTAGACAATGACGGCTTTCCCAGTTTTGCGCCTTTACCTGGTTGGGTTTGACAGTGAAACTTTCAGCCCGCGGCCCCGTGTCTTCCACAGGCACTCAGGGTTGGGGACCTGGCCTCTGCTCACCCAGTTCCTGGCAGGGCTGCCTTGATCCTTCCTGGGAATTCTGGCCACGCTTATCAGCACAGCGGACCCATTAGGACCTGCTGCCCTTCTCTGTGGCCAGGGATTGCTTCAGGAACTGACCCGAAAAGCCAGAGAAAGGCTGTGACTCAGTGGATGCAGTTTCATAGAGAGAAAAGAAAGAAAGAAAGAAAGAAAGAAGGAAGGAAGAAAGCAAGGAAAGCAAGGAAAGAAAGGAAGGAAAGAAAGGAAAGAAAGGAGAGAAAGGGAAGAAAGAAAAGGAAAGTTGGTTCCTGAAAGTTCCTTTTGGATACAGGAAACAGAAAAGCAACAAGATGGGTGGGGCCTTTGGATTTCTTAAAAAATGAACCCAAGTTTTTTTCCCCATCATGAATGCTGAGAGTCCTGGAGCAGATGACTTTTGGGTCTGGGGCTCAGTTTCCCCATCTGTAAGGCAGAGCAGTCAGGCCTCCCCGGCAGCCTTGCCAGGTAGAGATGAAGGAGATGGTACTTGGAAAGCATCTCTGACGTTGGACGCACCCAGTGACTGGCAGCTTTTCCTTCTGGCTCTGCAGAGAACCTTTGGTGAGTCCGCTCCTGAAGAGCTGGGCCCCAGCTCTCTGGCTGGCTTACCCGGGGTTCCCGCACAGCCGGGCAGCGTCTAAGCCTTGTCTTGCTGCGGGGAGAGTGGGTGGCTGTGCAGGAGCTGCTCCTGGTTCCTCTGCAGTTTTGTAGCCGTGGGAAAGTGGGGCGCGTCTCCCTTCCCAGGACTGCACTTGGCTGGGCAGCCCCGCCTCACCTGCCTGCCAGGCTGTGCGAATGTAATCAGGGGCAGCTTTAGGCTGCAGTGGCACGTGCACGTGAGCGAATCACAGCGCAGTGCTGCCGTCAGTCCTGCTGCGTGCCATCCCTGTGCATGACACCCTGGTGTGCCCGCAGCACCTGCTGGCGGCAGGCAGCTGGTTCAGGCTGGCCAGTTTGCTACTCTCAGTGTGTTTGATTTCTTCCAGGTGGCTGTCAGTAACATGGCTGAGGAGGGAGGAGGCCCGAGTCACTTGTAAAGAGGGTGAAATCCCAGAATTTAGGTCCCATTGGAGTGTTCTGGTGTAGTGCTTAATAAAGGCCAGACTGTGGATGAAGTATCTGGAGGAGGTGGTTAAAAATGCAGATTCTGGGTGCGACTTGGGGGTTCTTAATGAGCTCTGGATGGTTGGGTAGAACACACCTTAATCTGTAATTTAAAAACCATCCCCAGGCAATTCTCATATACAACACGCTTTTATTTATTTATTTTTATTTATTAATTTTTTTTACAGGGACAGAGAGAGAGTCAGAGAAGGATAGATAGGGACAGACAGACAGGAACGGAGAGATGAGAAGCATCAATCATCAGTTTTTCGTTGCGACACCTTAGTTGTTCATTGATTGCTTTCTCATATGTGCCTTGACCGCGGGCTTTCTGCAGACCAAGTAACTCCTTGCTCATGCCAGTGATCTTGGGTCCAAGCTGGTGAGCTTTGCTCAGACCAGATGAACCTGCACTCAAACTGATGATCTCGGAGTCTCGAACCTGGGTCCTCCACATCCCAGTCCGACGCTCTATCCACTGTGCCACCACCTGGTCAGGCACAACACGCTTTTAAAAGCCCTGTTGGTGCCAGCCAGGCTGGATGCAGAGGAAGAACTCTGTTATTTGCCCGGATTCTCAGAGCAGACAGTAACAGACCCAGAACGACACCTAGCCCTTGGAACTCAGACCCTATGAGCCAGGCCTCTGTAAATTTTGTGTATTAACCTCTGATGCATGCCAGAAATTCAGCCCAGCAGAAAGCAGTCTCCTCTAACCAGCGGTCCTTAGCTGGGGGCTGTTTTGCTCTCCCAGTGGACACTGGGCACTGCTGGAGACCTTTTTGGTTATCAGGACTTGGGGAGGAAAGGGCCCAAATGTCAGCAGCACTGAGGTGAGAAACCCGGGAGATGAATGCGTCTCAGACTTAACTGTCCCTTTGGTCCTCACTTAGTAGGTCGGGGTGCAGCCCGAGAGTCTGCATTTCTGATGAGCTCCTTGTTGATGTTACTGCTCCCTTCTGGGGACCACATTTCGCATAGCGAGTGTTTTCTAAGATCCGTCCATTTCAGAGTGACCGTGGTGTCGGTTGAAATCACACAGCTCTACTACTGAAATAGCATGTGTGGCCTTGGGACAATTATTTAACCTGTATATACTGGAGTTTCTTCATCTGCAAAACAGGGTGAAGTCTATCAAATTACATGGGTTAAATCAGATAACTTCTGTAAAGAGCTTAAGTGTGGCTCTTGCCCTTGGCGAGCAGTCCACAAACGTGGCTGTTATTTTCATTACCATTGTTATTATTTGCTTAGCAATTTGTCTCTATTTGTCCAATGTTTCATTATTTACCTTCTTTTGTGCCTGACGCTTTGCTAAAAATAGGATCAGTTGGGAGGAGATGGATGGAAATTAGCTCTGTGATGGTGAATTATAAAGATAACTAGTGTCATTTTCACTCATCAGTCACCCCACCCCCTGGCACGGGCATGTAAACTCAGCTCTGTTCATCTCATCCCTGGAACACGCAGTCACACTGCACTCACTCACCAAAAGTGAGTTACGGGAAGAATTTCCTGAAAACACGGTGCCTATTTTCTGGGTTACCATCCTAGTAATGGTTTTATGATGACAGGGGGAAGCATGACAAGTGATATGGACATCCAGTTTCACCAGCATTCGGACGTATTCACTATCTAGCGGAGGAGTATTTCATGGCAGGTTTAGAACATGGGGTCTATCTTTATTCAAAGCCCAGCGTTGCCATGTATTAGCCCTGTGACCTGGGAATTATTTCACATCTCAAAGCCTCAGTTTCCTCATCTGTAAAGTGGGAGAAATATAGAGCCCACTTCTGCAGTTGGTGTGAGGCTGATGTGAGATGAAGCATGGGCTTTATGTGCTGACCGCTGGCCAGTACCACTCTTGGCCTGCCATCTGAGGCTGTCCCTGGGAAGCCTGTTTTCTAGTGTTAATGCACTGGAATCACACTGGAAAGTTGTGAATGGAGCTTGTAAGACCTCCCTCAGGTCTAATTCACTTGGGCCCGGCTGTGGCTCAAGAATCAGCATTTCAAGCAAAGCACCCTAGGGAATTTTGGGACTGATGTGTCACTCTGAGAAAGAGCTAGTGCTAAGGATGAAGAGGTCACCTTTGGTACCATGGTGTCCAGCACAGATGGGAACCTGGCCAGGTGGAAGGGTAAGAGGACACACTGACTCTTAAATTTTATTTATTTTAGAGAGGAGTGTGTGTGTGTGTGGGGGGGGGGGGATAGAAGAGGGGAGGAGCATGAAGCATCAACTCCTATATGTGCCTTGACCAGGCAAGCTCAGGGTTTTGAATTGGTGACCTCAGCATTCCAGGCCGACCCTTTTTACACTGTGCCACCACAGGTCAGGCCACATTGACTCTGACAGACCTTTTATTTTGGCAGAGGCTTCTGCTTCCCTTGCCAAGCCATCCTTTATTACTTAGAAAGAAGAGGGGGTGTGGGAAGGGGAGGGGGACATACACGGCTGACTGTCAGAACAGTTGACCTCCAGATGGAATAACCCTGGAGCGTGGCTTAAGTAATCTGGAAGCCAGAAGAGGAGGCGAAGGAGGTGAGAGCAGAGGCAGGTGCGGCAGGCGTTTCCGCAGATGTCCTGGTTAATAGGAGGAGGCAACACCGACCCCGGTCCCAGGAGGCATCTTTGGAGGAGAAGGGTCTGAGCTGTGACAGTGCAGTGCAGGGAAGGCGGGCAGCGCTCAGGTGTGCAGGCTGCTCTGCGTGCGGGCAGAGCTTCGGGGCAGAGCAGATGGCCTCCCTCGCTGCCAACGCTAAACCAATGACGACGGGAGGGTGAATGCCGCCAATTAGCAGGATACCCAGGATCCCTTCTCCCAGTCTGGAGAGCCCCATCTGGGAGCACAGGCAGAGAACGCTTTGCCTCCTGTTGATAAAGATTCCAGCTCTTACTGCTTTATTGAGAGACATTAAGGTGAATGAAATGGGTCAGAGCAAAGGCTGTAGAGTCGCTACCTGCTTTCATGTTCCCGCTTTGCCATGTACCAGTGGGTAACCTTGATGAAGTTACTTCATCCCTGTGCTTTGGTTTCTCAATCCGTGCAACGGGAATGATGATGTTGTATCCTATTAGTTATTGCCGCGATGCTGCCTAGCAAACCACCAGCAGGCCTGAGTAGCACACACTGATAACTGTTGCTTATTGACACATCTGGGTGATCAGATCAGAGAGCTCTGTGATCTTGGCTGGCCTTGTTCATGTGTCTGAGGGTCACTGATCCAGAACGGCCTTGGCAGGGATGACCGAGGAGTTCCGCTCCGCTTCCTATGTCTCTCTTCCTCTGGCAGGGTGGCACAGAAGTCCTCATGGATATGACAGAGGTGCAAGAGCCAGCAAAGCCGCTCATGCAAGTACTTGTAAATCCACCGTTGGATATCTGCTAACATCTCATTGACCAAAGCAAGTCGCTCGGCTGAGCTCAGAGTCAGAGTGTGGGGCAGAGTGCCTGCCAGAATGGTACACAATTACATGGCCAAAGAAGTGTGTCTGGGAGGGGTGATGAGATGGCCCTTTTCATAATTTACCACAATGACTAACCTCACAGTTTTTTATACTACCAGCAAACTGTCACCCAATTATCATACTTGTGACACAGGATGATGTGAGTGTTTTTTGTGGATTTGATCATCATGTGAGGAGGAGGGATGGTGGCGTTGGGAAATATCACTTGGATTATTTATTTGGGACAGTTCTTCTAATAGCTGACCTACCACCACCACCACCACCAGGATGGCCACCATACTCACTACCACAACTACCAGCACCTCCAACACAACCAGAATTATTGGTACCACTCTTCAGACCCTCTTCAGAGCATCTTCTCTGATGATTTTCCTCACCAGTTCCCCCAGACAAGTAAGAGCACACTACTGTTTTGTGTCTTGTATCTCTTTCTGTTCACTCACACTGTGTTTGAATTGCAGTATTGGTTGATGGGTCTCCTGTTTGCCCCTCTATAAGGGGACAAATATGTCCTTGTATCTTAGTATCTTGAGCAAAATCTGGCACATAGTGGGTGCTTAATCTGTTAAGAACTATTGACAAGAGTTTTACCTCACTTTTGTAATACCCTTGTTCTATGAGCAAAGACTGTGAGAGAAGCCCCCAGACTGCTGTGGCTTCCGAGGCACATAATTAGAGTCACAGTCACAAGTGACATGGATGCTGGATTCCATGGATGGGCGCATGTCAGGAAGCCCCAGATCCAAGAGGGGCTCTAAGTTACATACTTATAAATGACCTTGTCATGACTGCCCATGTTATTTAAGGAGACACTAGCTCCTATATCATAAACCCCTAAATCTCAGTGAATGAACACAAGTTTATTTCTCAGTTAGGCAGCTGTCTAGAGCAGGAGTTCCTGGTTGAGCAGCTTACCTCCACTTAGTGTTTCAGGGACTCAGGCTCTTTCCATTTTGTTGTTCTGTCATTTTCAACACAAGGCTACCGATGTCACTCTGAAGGTCATCTTTTTCTTTTAGCAGCGAGTCAGAGGGATGAAGACATTGAGTTTCCTGAGCCAGGTGTCCTGAACCAGTCCTGGAATTGGCTGTCATCACTTCTGCTCCCATTCCCCTGGCCAGAGCCTGGTCGCAGTGGGGCAGAGGAATGTCGTTAGCTATAGATTCATTTTCTGAGTACCAAGACCTCACACAGTAGTGTTTATGCAAGAGATATGCAGCATTTTTCTTCTCCTTTTATTTTACATTCTATCTTATTTTCCACTTTTAAGCCACTCTTAACTAAACCCTATTTCAATTTCATGCAGCATTGGGTCCTGGTCTGCAGCCCTGTGACAAATGGAGATCTCAGAACCAGGCAGGTGGGGCTGGACAATGTGGACTGCTGTTTACAGTTTACATCTGGTGGAGATAAGACTGTTAGCCCTATGCTGCTCTTAGAAGGCAGTTAATGTTTTAGGCTGAGTGTTTATAAAGTTCTCTGGCTGCCAGCTTCAGGGAACGCAGTGCCCATCACGCTTAGAGTGAGGTCTTGGAGATCAGTGATGGCTGAATGTGCCTTTGGGAGCAGGACTCTCTCTGTGCGGAGTCAGGGACTGTTGAATTCAGGGACTGCAGCAAACCTTCGCTCCTTTCTCCTTGTGGTGGAAACAGCGGACAGCCTGTCTTCCATGAGCAATACGAGGGCGACATTAATGAGGAGAGTCTGTGCGGCAGACAAAGCTTCCCCTCGTCAGGACTGAGATGCTCAGCTAATTTCCTGGGAGTGTATTTATGAGAAGTCGGTTTGTGATTCTTGTAAGAGTCCATGTGAGGTTCTTGAAGTTCTTTTACAGCGGAGTCAACAACCCGTTGTGTTATTGTAAAGTATGTTAGGAGCTTGTAAGTTGAGGACTGTACCCATGAAGAGTCCCTGGCTTTATAGACTTGGGATATCTGTACATACTTCAAAATGGGTGGTGTGGGGGGACACTTTAAACATGTACATCTCACTTAAAAAAGAAAAACAACCTCTTGTGTTTGGCGTGAAACTGCCATTAATCAATGCATCCTAGGAAATGGATTTTCTAGACTTCGTTGTGTGGGATTTCATTGAGAAAAAGCAGCCAGACAAAATGCCGGAGGAGTCTGATGCAAACCCTTCCTTGGCTCAGTCACTCTCTGCCCTCCCAGAGTTTGGGAAATGCAGTCTCTAGATGCAGTTTTCATCGATTTTGTTTAGTATATAGTAGAATCTCTTTCTTCTCTTCCTTGTGTTCCCCTCACCCCCCTCTGAGAAAGCAGGGGCTCACTTCTTTCCATAGCTTGGGAAATTCTGTTTGTGGGTCCCATTTGTGGGACTGGCCAGAAAAACTTGTTTGGGAGTCGGAAATCCTGTTTCCACCTTCCTGCCTCCTCTCAAAGAAGGGCTGTGTGTACCTGATCACTTGTTGCCGCATTCTTTACATCTCTTTTTCATTTAGTTCGATCCTCCTAACGTTACGTAGTACCTACGTATGACAGTCAGTGGTCTATAGTTGGGCCACGTGTGGCCAATTTCATGGTTGTATAGTTTGCTGAACATCATGCCACCCCGTCCTAGTCATGGGATGGTTTGATAAGTGACCCATTGGACCAGAGAGGTTCTGGTCGGTAAGTTTTCTAGTCAATGGAAGGGAATGAACTTGGCCAGAGTTTGTGACCTTACGGGAACTGTGTCTCCTGCTGGGCCTCGGCTTCTTCACGTACAGTCCAGGTACACTAACGCTTTCCTCATTAGGTTGTCGGGAGAAGGGATGCAAGCCTCCCACGCACAGACAGGACTCACGCACTGATGACTACTATTAATTATTAGTACTGTGTACAAAATCACCATCAGTGAGAGATTTTAAAATATCCATGATGGAAGTAAAATGAAATGGAATATCAGAAGCAGAGATTTTTTTTTTCTGGTATGATTTTATTTTGTAATAACCTCCAGCATCCTTTGTGGAGGTAGAGCTGCTGTAGCTGGGACCTGTGGTTCTGTTGAGGCTCCATTATTTACAGGTTCGGTTGCACAAGTAGTTATTATCAGGTGTTCCAGGTACTCTGCTAGGAACTGTTTGGTTAGAAAGGTGGGACAGAATTAACAAGGTGAGACAGGGTGCTCTCCCTCTAAGACCTTAATGTTGGGGTGACCCTGTGCCCTCTCTTGCCCTGGACAGTCCTGGGTTCTGGCTGTTGTCCTGGAGTAATTATTAACAGTGTCCTTCTCATTTCAGAAGTCAGAAGTACCCTGGTTTGAGAAATCAATTACATGTCAATCACCAGTATAGTCTATTATTGAGACCCGGGGTTTATTGAGAAAAGGACTGTGGAGGTCTCTGAACAGGAACGGGCACACAGCAAAGCTATTATTTCCCAGGGAGTTGAATCCAGGCTAGATGGCCAGCTGTGGGGCCAGAGAGGAGACGGAGGGAAAGGCCTTTTGAAGATAGAATTAGCCAGTGGTTCTCAAACTTTTTGAAGTCGGGGCGCATTTAAAATCCTACAAATAATTGTAGGTGCACTATATACAAATTTCTGAGAATTATGTTATAATAATTAAGTCAAATATTAAAGAAAAAAGAAGTCCAAGCGTGCTTTTATGGTAATTAAATGAAATAAATATGACAAAATTAAATTTATTCTGACATTAAAAAAACATTTTTATGTTACATTTTTTAGTTATGATTTTTAGAATTTGTAAAAAAGAGGGGTTAAAAAATAAAAAAACAACAAACATTTATCTTTTTATATATAGATATATTTTTAGTAAGATTTAGTAAATTCGGCAGGTCCCTGCGCAGATGTGTTAAGTTTTTCATTCTTGTGTTTATGAGAAACATGAGCCTGATGTGTCCTAGTGATTTCTTCAATGTTTGGGCATATATTTGAAAGACAAACTCTCATTTCCTCGTCAATACATTGAAGAATTCTCTGTCTACTCTTAATTGTGTTAAGGGTAGAAAATCCTAATTCACATAAATAAGATGTTGAAAATTGTAGTAAAATGTTCAAAGTTTTTTTAGATATTGCCATATATTCTTCTTTTATAGAAATGCAAAAGGCTTCAAGATACAATTCCTTATGTTTAATCATCAATCCAAAACCCCCACCATACATATCATCTTAACTTGACACCAAACAAAGGATAGAAGAAACTTGCCTCCAGTCTTTCTGGGGAACATGGGGGTAGTGTAAACCAGTGGTCCCCAAGCCCTGGGCCACGGACTGGTACCGGTCCGTGGGCCATTTGGTACCGGTCCACAGAGAAAGAATAAATAACTTACATTATTTCTGCTTTATTTATATTTAAGTCTGAATGATGTTTTATTTTTAAAAAATGACCAGAGTCCTTCTGTTACATCCATCTAAGACACACTCTTGACACTTGTCTCAGTCACGTGATACATTTATCTGTCCCACCTTAAAGGCCGGTCCGTGAAAATATTTTCTAACATTAAACCAGTTCATGGCCCAAAAAAGGTTGGGGACCACTGGTGTAAACAATCCAGCACCACAGCTTAACAGCCTTTTGCAACCTAATCAGGCAAGTGAGGTGGGGGGTCGGCAGACTGTCAGCTTACAGCCAGTTCCCCACACCTCTGTCCCCCAAACATCTATACTCCAAAAACCCTGTTGGTTTTTTGGTCCCCAACAGGCACATATTTCTCTGGAATCCCATAGGGCACACCTGGAAATCTTCTAGAGCGCTCACACTTTGAGAACCACTGGAAGAATAGTTAAACACCATCAGTGTGATTGACAGAAACCCCGCTGTTGATGCCATCTTGAATTCCAGAAGGTGAAGAACCAGCCTTGGGCGCCCAAGTTTTTTTTGTTTAAGTTTTACCCATTAGCTCATCCCTGATATTTTCAATGAGATGCTAACTATTAGGCTTTACTCTTTGCCTTAAGCATTCCCTAGCAAAGGGATTTGGGGAATAAAGAGGGAGGGAGGGGGTCCACTGCTTCAGATGCTGAGCTTGGTCATTACCCTGGTTTTTGTGGATTCTGTGGGCACAGGTTCTAATTTCTACCTTCAGAATGATCTGATTCATGGGGGACTTGGGGCAGGGTAGTTAACCTTTCATTGACATAGCGACTGAAATAGAAGGGCTTTGTTTGCTTTTTTATACCATATCTTGCACACACTGAGAGAACATTGGTTGCAATAGATGATAAGTTGATACAAATATATGTTCAGAATTTATTTCCAATGCAGTAATCATGAGGAATGTAGTTCAGACTTCTGGAATTTGGGATGTGAATTTTGCCCCCCCCCCCCAAGTGTTTGCCTTTGATTTGAGTGTCTTCATTACCATTTGGGGACCTTTTGTGAAATTTACGTGGAAAAAGAGTCACGCCTGGCTTAGGCATTAAAACCTCACCCTGCGTGTCTATTATGAAGCCTTCGCCTTTGGAATTCTGATTTGCAATCTGGGGCAGCACAAGCAATTTTCTGTGTTGTTAACTTTTTCCTGTAACACCAAAAGGCTGGAGGTTGCTGGTATCCACGTTCTCTTTCTCTACAGCAAGTTGAGCAGCCAGTGTGCTGTGAGACGGATGATGCGGGATTGCCCTGTTGACTTGGTATTTGTGTTTTAATAAAAGAACCCTTGCTGATTCCGAGGCTCACTTTACTGGAATGGTTCCTGTTAATTCTCTGAAATCAATAATGGATTAATTGAGGGATTCCTATCCTTTTTTTTTTTTTTTTGGTGAGAGAGACAGACAGAGACAGATAGGAAGGGAAAGAGATAACTAGCACCAATTCATAGTTGTGGTACTTTCAGTTGTTTATTGGTTGCTTCCTATATGTGCCTTGACTGGGGGACTCCAGCCAAGTCAGTGATCCCTTGCTCAAGCCAGTGACATTTGGTCGCAAGCCAACGACCATGGAGTCACGTCTAGCGACCCCGCGCTCATGCTGGATGAGCCTGTGTTCAAGCTGGTGACCTTGGGGTTTCAAACCTGGGTCTTCAGTGTCCCAGATGGATGCTCTACCCATTGTGCCGCCACCTGGTCAAGCTTCCTACCCATTATTGACAAGTCTCTTAAGTGCGGACAGAATTGTAGCAGTGGGATCAGAAGGCCGAGGCCATGACCTCGGGGAAGTCATGTCAGGCTTTGGTATTCTCCCAGGTAAACTGAGGTAGACAAGGATGTGAAGATCCCACTTCCCAGGGTTGTTTTGAGGATGAAGGAGATGGTGACTGTGAAAGGGACTTTGGGCTATCCTAATAACATTATATCTAATGTGGTGTAATGTTATTATTGAGTACACTTCCTAAATCCAGGAAGGTCAATAACAAAGGTGAGCAAACTATGGCCCAAGGACCAAATCTAGTCCATATCCTGATTTGCTATGGCCTCTGAGCTTAGCATAAACTTACATTTTAAAATGGTTGAGAAAATCAAAGACTATTATTCCCTGACATATGAAAATTCCATGAAATTCTAATTTTCAGTGTTTTTCAATAAATTTCACTGGAACTCAGCCATGCTCATTTTTTTTTTTTTAACGTGTCGTCAGTGGCTGTGCTTGCGCTCCTGTAGCAGAGTTGAAGGCTTGTTCCAGAGACTAATGGCCTGCAAAGCCGGAAGTGTCCATCTGGCCCTTTATTGGAAAAAGGGCCTGCCCTGATCTGGAACAATGATGACTGCAGCAAGATGAACCAGGTTCCATGCAGAGATCTTTTCCCCGGATAATATCAAAGCTTTGGGAAAGCCAGAGCTCTCAAGTTCCTGAGGAAGGAATCCAAACTTGTTCGTTCATGTGTTCATTCATTCATTCATCGCCTCACCTGATAGCTATTGAGTTCCTGCTATGTGCCAGACACTGTTTTGGGTAGCGAGGAAAGGCAGTAAGTGACACAGAAAAAGATCCTTACCCTTATGGAGCTTATAATTGAATGGGAAGAATTTGATAACACAAATAAAAATACTTGTCAGGTCAGGGGGCCATGAAGAGTGCTCTGGGGGAGAGTGGGGAAGGTCCGGAAAGGCATATTAAGAAGCACGTGGCCTTGGCCGGCTGGCTCAGTGGTAGAGCATCAGCCTGGTTTGTCGTCCCAGGTTCAATTCCCAGTCAGGGTGCACAGGAGAAGCAACCATCTGCTTCTCCACCTGCCCCCTTCTCTCTCTCTCTCTCTCTCTCTCTCTCTCTCTCTCTTTCTTTCTCTCCTCCTCCTGCAGCCATGGATCAATTGGTTCAAGTGCCATCAGCCCCAGGCGCTGAGGAAGGCTCCTCAGAGCCTCTGCCTCAGGTGCTGAAAAGAGCTCGGTTGCGAGCATGGCCGCAGATGGGGTTGCCAGGTGGATCCAGGTCGGGGCATATGAGGGAGTCTGTCTCTCCATCTCCCCTCCTCTAACTTGGAAAAAGAAGAAAAAGGAAAAAAAAAAAAAAAAAAAAGCAGCAGCAGCCCAGGAGGTGTGAGCCCTGAGATCTGCTCAGGCAGAGGGGAGAGAGTCGCCTAGGGTTGGAGGCATTTGAGAAAGCCCCTGAAAGCAACATAATGACTTTTTGTTTGTTTGTTTGTTTAAATTTCCAGCATTAGGTACCGAGTTGGTTTACAGTAATCTGGTTTATAGTCACATTAAAAAAATTTTATTGTCCTCCTCGGGCACATTAGAATCTGAAAAGGGATAATACAGTGTTGTGGATAAGCCTAGAAATTTTAGGTAAGCTCAGCGCTCACGTTTGGGCTGCAGGCAGCCCGGCTATGTGTGAAAGGGGAGGCGGTTGTGCAGGTGAAGAAGGAGAGAAGCTTTCACTCTCTTCTGGGCTCTGCTTTTAACACAGCATCCAGTTAAAAAGGCTTCTTTGTCCAGAGGAGCTCCTAGGACGCACTGACACCTAATGTCACCACTGGCCACACTGGATGAATGTGGGGCACCTGCTGTAGAATGATAACTGGAAGGAATCAGCAGCCTTCAGGCAACGTGGTGTTTTTATCTCTGGTCTGCTCAGGGCACCCAGAGGGGCACTGCCTCAGGGACTCTGTGTTGCATGTTGTATTCATTTGGGTTTATTTCTTCCCCTCCACCCCCTAACCTGTGCCAAGCTGGTCACGGACAAAAATGTTTCTGTTGGCTCTTCCTCCTGGAGCTGTGGATGGTAAAGGAGCAATAACTGATGTTTTTTGAGCACTTACGATGTGCTAGAAGCACTCCCTATGCATTATCGCTTCACACCCTTAATCCTTCTCATCAGGGCTGTCATCGCCAGTTAAAGACAGGGGAGAGAGTTCCCAGGAGGGTAAGTAAACTTTGCTAGGCTGAGCACTTAAGTAATTTGGGGAAGCTGGAAGTTGACCCCTGCAATCTGTTTCTTTTACAAAATTGTAGATGAAACATAAGAGGAGGCTGAAGATTCTCCAAGAAGTTAAAATTACACCCCGGAGCTCAGTATTCTGGGTCTCCACCCGTGGGCCTCGCACCTGTCACTGATCCTGCTTTAAAGTATGACTGTGGATGAGTCCTTTGAAGCCAGTTCAAACCCAGTCTGTCTAAGTGATGGACCAACAATGGATTGACATCCTTGGGAGTTATTTTCTTTTCTTCTTCTTTTTTTTTTTTTTGGTGGGTTTAACACTAAAAAAAAATATTTCTTAAAATTTTTTTTTCAGTTAGAGTTGATATACAATAATGTTAGTTTCAGATGTACAACATAGTGATTAGATATTATATCCGTTACTTCTCAGCCTTATGGCTAAGATCAATCAAGTATAGACATTCATATATCTTATGAAGTGACCTCAACTTTTGGGAATTACTTTCAGTCGTCTTACCATGTCTTCTTCCTTCTGTCCACCTGTGCTCCCCTCTTTCTGAAGCTTGTCAGTTTTAAGGCCAGGAGAACCAGGGTGCGGGGAGGAGCCTCCTGACCCGCTGCCTGCAACCACCCCATAGAGAGCACCTTGGATGTGGGGGAATCCCCCAGGACCTGGTGACAAAGCTAATTGTGATTCCTTTGTAGGCCTGGCCTGGGGCCTGAGGCTGCCTTTCTAATTTTTTTTAATTTTTAATTTTTATTTTATTTATTCATTTTAGAAAGGAGAGAGAGATAGAGAAGGGGAGGAGGAGCAGGAAGCATCAACTCCCATATGTGCCCTGACCAGGCAAGCCCAAGGTTTCGAACCAGCGACCTCAGCATTTCCAGGTCGATGCTTTATCCACTGCGCCACCACAGGTCAGGCTGCCTTTCTAATAAGCTCTCAGGTACAGCAGAGCCTCGCTGATCACACGGAGTGGCAGGTAACAGGATGTCCGCCCTTGGCCTCACTTCAGGGGCTGAACTGAATTCTTAGAAGAGGAGTCTTGCCCCCAAAGAGACTCAGGCCTCAGGATGAATTTCATCTTTTAGGGGAGCAGGGAACCAATGTGATACTTGAGTTGACTACTGATGAACACAGTGAAATTAAAGCAGACGTTTTTTAATTGGTTTCTCCTCTCCATGGAGGAGCTAGCCTTTTTTGTGAATACCTGCTACGTGAATTCGCTTTTTCTCCTGCCTCGTAGGACGCTGGATGGTTTTGGCTCCAAGGTCACTTTGGCTCTAAGAAGTACAGCTCTTCTAAGTCAGGAGCCATCTCGGCGTCAGCACGCTGCCATTCACTTGAATGCCCGGAGGAGCCCAAGGGTAGGAGAGAATGTCCAGGCTTACTCACATTTTCATGCTGCGTTTCCTTCGTTAGTTGTGTGGGTTCTGGGGTAGCCAGCTTCTTGGAGGCCCAGTCAGGGGACATTAAGGAGGTTGGTCAATTGCCTTTGTGCCAGATTCAGTTTGACTCTCCTAAAGTCCCCGAGAGGACTTTGCTCTCAGACCTAGAAGGTCTGCACATCGTGCTCTGGGATCCACTCGGGAGGGTCCTGAGCAGATGTACCGTCACAGTTATTAACCTACCCGGAGCTTGGCCTTCGCCCTGCGTGTGGTGGCTCATGGGGAGAGAGTGGAGACCAGAAAATCGTTTGTGTGTCACTTGTAGGAAAGGCAGTTCTGGTAATGAGACAAGGTTTGAGGAGGATGGGGAAAGTGATTCTCACCAACCCTTTCATTCCTTCACTACAAAAGAGCCAACCTAAAGTCTCTCGAGCTGCATGATGAATGTCACATCCACCAGGTGGGGGAGGGTGGGGAGGGTTTATTTCTGTATCTGTGATCTGATATTGATTTGTCTTAAACAAAAGAAGCAATTTACTGTGTAACTCTGAGGTTTATGGTGTTTCTACTAAGTCCTTTCATCTTCTGGTTTTTGTTTTTCTCTTTCATCTTTTGAAAGGCGGTGTTATGCATTTGAATAGGAACTGTTGTTTTCTGCAGAAAATTTTTTTTAATGCTTTCTTCTCTCTTCAATTGAATTAGAGTTGGAGCTAATATCATAAGGAGATTTGAGGCCCAATGCTGCAAATCTGAGGTTCCCTCCCTCCCTGCCTCCCACCCTCCCTCCCTGCCTCTCCCTGTGTTTGTATGACGTATGGACACTCTATCAATTACAGGCTTCCTTTAAGGAATTTCCAGGAAGCCCTCTCACCATGAGGGTACAAATTAATGTTTTTCCACTTTAATTACAGCAGTTTGGAAAGGAAGCACCTTTCAGACCATTATCTAAAGCCAACTTCCTTTGAAATTAGAGGGGGGCACTGTACTTGATGGAAATCTGCCCAGTGTGCTAAAAATCACCCGTGCCCAGGGGCCGCCCTGCAGTGCGTTTTGCCATCAGAGCAGAGGTTTGTTTTCGCGGAGGCTGTGGTGAGCATAGTGGTAGGAAAGCGAGGGGAACCCTTCTCTCCTAAGGCTGTCATCATACTTGTTCAATTCCAGCTCCCTCTTTCGCAGCCACCTCACTGCCTTCCAGTGAAGTGACCCCAAGGAGCCCATTATTACAGTCCTGACCTGATGGGTAATTTCTGGATATGAGGTTTGATTTGACACCAGCCTTCTGCGTGATTGCGTGTTGGACATGCTTGCCTCAGGTGGATATTTCCATTCATCGGAGGCTGCAGCGGGGAAACGTGGTTGCAGCGGGGTTTGCCAAGACACGAAGATTCCCTGTCCCTGGACCGGGACAGCTGTTCAGAAAACCCTGTTGGCAAAGCCTTTGCAGTGGTTGCATTGAACTGTCTCCTGCAGGTGCAGGGTTGGTTCTTAAAGGACTAGTTGGGATTTCCTGGGAAGCTACTCTGTGTGTGTGTGTGTGTGTGTGTGTGTGTGTGTGTTTAGGAGGCTCTGCTGTACAGAGAAGGGGACGTCACAGGGGTGCAGGAGCTCACTCCGCCTTAGCTGTCATTCCTAGCTGTGAGCACCAGAACTGAACAAGCGTGCAGGGCTGCCATTGGGGTCACCTGTCTGCACAGCCACGCAGCAGGCAGTAAAGGATGAGCTAGCAAGCAAACTGTTATGGCTGGTCAGCCCTCAGGGGAGTCTCTGCCCTGCTGTTCAGCATCAGTTTCATCTGTCAAATGGGTCTAATAATATCTGCTCTGCTTATTTCACATGGCCTTACACATCCTGTAAAATAACAGACAAGGCAATAAAGGCATAGGTATGGGTCCATTTAGTGAGAGGCAGTATAGCTTCACAGTTCGTGATTAGTTAGCAGGGCAGGCATAATGGTTATAGTCGCTAGTCGTAAGAAAGGCTAGCTAGTACACGGCTAGTATTTATACTACTGCTGCTACTTGGCCAATTGCTTTTTTTTCTTTTCTTCTTTTTTACTCTGGGTTTACTATAGGACAGATGGTGCCATCGCCTGAAATTCCAAAGCATTTGTTGAAGAAGATTCTTAGGATGAACTCATTTTGTTCAGTTATAGGATCTCTTTCTTGGGGAGCGAGCCCGGCGGCAGACAGGGTAAGCTTGGTGCATCCAGCCAGCTCCGTGAAGTGTTCTGTGGGTGGAGTTGCTAAGTCTCTCGGTGCTCTGAGCATCGGAAGGAGAGGCTTGCATTCCCATGTGAGCCCCCTGACCTTTGCTTGTCTATGCTCAGGAAGCCGGATAATCCATGGCCCTTCTGTTTTCTGGTCTCAGAGGCCTTTTGCTTTGAGGTCGAGTGTCTGATATTCCTTTGGAATATGTGAACCGAGGGGGAAAGAACGGGACACATTCTGAATCTCACTGGTGGACTCTTTTCATCTGTTTAAGGGAATCCCAACATGACTTAATTAGACATGTCTTTTGCCCCCAGCTGCTTTAATTAAATATAATAATAGTGATGATGATAATAGTTGACCTCAGTATCTCCAGCTTCCTGTGCTCATGTACAATGACTTGGCAATCTTTTCTGTGGTCAGCAGGGTCTTGGAAATCTCCCCGCAGACGCTGGCCTGCCTGCCCGGTTGATGTGGAGGGTCTAGGTTTTGAATACTGTCAGGGCTGGCAGGGGGTTCAAAGGTGGTCTCGGTGCCTTTCTGTGTTTTAGTGATGTGACTCACCCAAGAACACAGTGAGTTAGTGGGACCACTACATAGAAACCCGCATCTCCTAACTGCTTCTAGCTCAGGCCTAATTCCGGAAAAGCAGTTCTGTCCCAGAGTGTCCTGGGCAGAGATGATCTCCTGGATGGAAGTGTCCTGCGTGAGGGTGTCTGGCCCTTGGTGGGGGGAGTCCTGGGTGAGTCTTTGGTTCCATGGACACTGAAGGAAGTGGATCTGGGTCCTTTCTGCTGTCTGATTGACATGGGCCTCTCCCTCTCCTGGCCCGGCGAATTGGATCCCGTCTCCCTGCAAGTGAGCATTTTCTGCCTTATCCCCTCTCATGGCTGCGGCACAGGACCCCCCAGCTCCAGCCAGTGGAGCTGCCGGTAAACTTGTTTGGCTTAATTCCTGCTTGGTGGTGAAATCCCAGACAAGATCTTAGTACTCTCCCTACGCACAGGAAGTGTGGCTCTGCTGGAGCTTATAAAATTGGGGTGTCTGTCTCCACTCTCATTTCTTTCCCAGTTGTATTTATCAATAACAGGAAATTCAGTCAGGATGCTCCTTGAACCAGTGCCAGCCTCTCAGATACATTTTAAAAAAAGATTTTTATTTATTCATTTTAGAGATTAGACAAAGAGAGAGAAGGAGGGAGGAGCAGGAAGCATCAACTCCCCTATGTGCCTTGACCAGGCAAGCCCAGAGTTTCGAACCGGCGATCTCAGTGTTCTCGATCGACACTTGATCCACTGCGCCACCACAGGTCAGGCTCAAATACATTTCTGGCCCCTGTGTTTAGTACTCGTTTGGGTGCTCTTCCTCAGACGAGAGTTTTTTTTGTGCACTGCAGGAGCACAGAGTGGGCTTTCCCGGTAAAGCCTGCGAGTTCAAACCCCCTGGGCAGATCGGTCTATCTCACCAGGCCCAGGTTTTTTATATCTGTAAATGGGTAATGCGCCGACCTTGAAGATGATGTAAGGATGACATGAGATTGTGTTGTGTGTGGAATAAGCCTCCCTGAGCGCTTGGTACTTGGTGCCTACATGTCAAGGTGGGTGCTGCTCACACAGCCTGGGCCCTGGGATGACCTGCGTGGGTGTGTCGCCGGGGTTCCCCAGCAGGCTGGTCATCAGGACTGCGGGTTGGGGCGGCACTTTAAAACGCCAGTACCGCCAGCCTCAGATACCTGCATCCCCCTCCACTCATTCAGTTCTCCAGAGGTGGGTCCAGCGTCCCCATCATTTTAAAAGACTCCCTAATGCTTCCTCTGATCCCCTGGAGCTATGTTTGGGAACCTTTGCAGGAGGGGTTTTTGTCTTTCCTAATCATCTTTGGTGGTGTGGTACAAATGAGTTGAGGATTTAAATATTCGGGCCATTTTTTCTCACGCTTGATTTGGACTCTGTTCCCACAAGCCCGTTAGTTCTCTGTGGCGGGACAGCTGAAGTGGGAAATGGGACCATTAAGAAGTTGTCTGGTGAGAGAGGCTGTGATGCTTCACTAATTAGAAATGGATACTTTGCTCCATAAAAAAGGGACTTCTTATTACTAAGGACAACTGGGTTATCTCTGTTCAAGTGCCACTGGGTTTATTTCCTAGACACAGAGATTTGTTTCTGAGATAGCTTTCAGATGGAGCGCTGAGAGCTAGCATTTTCTTTTCTTTTTCCTCCTTTAAAGATTTTATTTATTTACTTTAAAGAGGAGAGAGATGAGAGATAAGGGGTGAGGAGCAGGAAGCATCAACTCCCATATGTGCCTTGACTAGGCAAGCCCAGGGTTTTGAACCTGTGACCTCAGCATTCCATGTTGATACTTTGTCTACTGCGCCACCACAGGTCAGGCCAAGAGCTTGCATTTTTATACCTGTTTTCAGATGGGTGTGTGGGATTTCTTTTCTCTTGCTCCCCCCCCCCCCCCAGCTCCTTCCCTCCCTCTTCTGCGCCTTGGGACTGGGAGAACTCTATCTGACCATTTGTGGAGAAGCTTGGTGTTTGTGGGGTCAGGGAAACCAGCTTCAGTTCTGGCTCCAATTTTTTTTTTGGCTCCAACCTTGAAGTGGCTGGACATTTCATAAGATGGTAACTGTTCCCAGCTGGGAACTTATCTGGGTACAACCTGGCACTCAGCGTGAGGCCTGAAATGTTTCTTTTGAGCAATGAGAAATGTATCAGGCGAGGATGGAGAAATGTGTCCCTTTCCACTTCCTGGGCCTGTGACCTGAAACAAGTCATTGAACCTCAGGGAGTGAGCCTTGCTTCCCTTAATGGTTAAATGGGGCATTCACATTGCCTTTCCTTAGCTTTCCTTGTTGAAATGTCATTTTGTGTAAAAATGCTTTGTAAAAACCACAGAGCCCTGTCACCTTATAAGGAATATTTTGTTGTAATAGTATTTTTGCTGGTTATTTACCTGTTATTTCTCTCTATGTTTAACATGGCAAATTGTATGTCAGTTTCTTTTTTTTCTTGTCCTTTCCTTTTTCTTTTCTTTTCTTTCTTTCTTTTTGGCTCCTCAGTGGCCTGGGAACCCTACAGCACCCCACCCCCCCAGGACTGTCTTTGTAAACCCACCCCTTGTGCTGTGTTTGTTGGGTGGGGAAGGAAGGGAAGACAGACTCCAGCCCCAAGCTGCTCTGACCTGGGGCTGCACTGTTCACACAAGCCAGAGAATTATTTTTTTTCTTTGCTCCTCAGTTAGAACCAAATGGCTCTACCGAAGGACTTGTTTATGTAGTCATTACTAACCCAAAGTGTCCTTCTGGTGAAGGACCCTATGATATAGCAACTGAAGAATGGGAAGGACACACAGAGAAGATCACAGATATATTTTGGTGCCAACAAATGGGGCTGCCTTCCAGAAAAATCATTTGCATTCAGCACATATTGAAGTGGGCAGTTATTGAGTGTGTAGTTGCTGGCACCTGTCTGCCTGTCCTTGGGAAAGGTCATAGTTCAGTAGCAGCCCACATGTGGCCCTGTCGTCACTGAGGCAGTGGGTTCTGCTGCTAGGTCATGCATTTATCTGATTCCAGGGTGGACTGTCCAGAAAACAATCTTAGCATTAGAAACATTTAGGGACAAATTGCCTTATAGATAATTGTAGTATTTTAACCGTTGGTATAAACATCCCTACATCATTCCATCCATCCATCCATCCATCCATCCATCCATCCATCCGTCATCTTCTATTTGGCAAATGATTATTAAGCATCTACTATGTGCCAGTTTTGTGCTATGCTCTAGGGATAAAAAAGTCAAATAAGACTGGATCCCTGTCCTTAATAAACCTACTGTCTAAGATGCAGGATGTTTTCCTAAATTTTAAGTCAACTTCTTACTCGATACCTACCTATTTTTATTTTGTTTTGGTTCTCATCTCTTTAGAACAAAGCACAGCGTGTGACCATTTTGATATTTTCACTTGTTTTTATAAACCCAAGTTCTAGAGTTGGATTTCAGGATTAGCATGACTCTAAGCACAGGGTAAGTGCTTGTATAATCAAACAGGGAAAGAGAGATGAAATCATGATCCTGAAAAAAAGATAAAATCTATGACTGCAAAAGTGTGTTAAGGTATCCAGCAGAATTCTTACAAGCTGGGTTTTTTTTAAGCCTCATGGTGTATAATATTCAAAATTCCTTTTTGACCCTTGGGTATTTTAAAGTGCAAAACACCCTCTAAATATATTATACTTGCAGGCTGGTTGGGAGGCAGAGAGCTTTGTTTTTCAAATTAGCACAGGGGCAGAATTAAGATGAGTGGTTAAAGAGCATGGGTTTGGGGTCTGACAGAACTAGGTTTGGATTTTCATTTTGTCACTCTCTACCTGTGTGACCTTGGGCAAGGCACTTAACCTCTCTGAGCCTCAGTCTTCCTCTTTGTAAAATGGGGGTAGTGAGACAGTATTCACCTGGAAGAATGATTATGATGAGGAAGGGATATCAGAGATTTGCAAAGTGCTTCATATGCAGTCCTTGGCATGTAGTTCCTGTGCTGTGAAATCTAGCTGTTTTGATTTTTATTAGGAGCAAAGGAATTGGATGGTGCCAAAAAAGGGAAAAAAAATCTTGGCAACTGGAAGGTTCAGTGGTGGAAACGAGCTGGTGATGCACAATTAGTAATCCCCCAGAAGAACAAGTGCTTCTCGTAGAGTCTTCCTTTCATCTCTGCTTTGATGCGGATGAACGGGGACCAGGCTGTTTTTGCAGCTGAGGGGTGCTGAGTGTTTGTGTCTGTGGAGAGGTAGGAGGAGAGTTTTAAACCTATAAGCAAAGTCATAGATTTTCACCTAACAAGCCTGACTCTTAGCACATCATTCCTGCAGGCCTGCCATTCAGGAGAAAATCTGACCCTGAAATTAATTTCAACAAATCCAAAAGGCAATTGGTCCTTGTAGTTGACATTATATATATATATTTTAAAGGGTGGGCCAGCAAGTTGGATTTTATGATAACACTTGAGGCATAGAGTTCAGTGTAGTGGGAATTATTTTCACAAAAGGATTTTTTTTTTTAAGAGAGTTTTTCTTTTTTTTTTTCCTTTTTCTTTTTTTTCTTGTAAGGTAGTTCTATATACTGTTTATAGAGGCCTTGATCCTTTTTAAACTTAAGGGGCACAGTTGGCCTCCATGGTAATAAATTGAGAGCCATATGGGGGCTTAGGGACACTGAATTTATGTGCTTGACTCCTTCCTCCAATTCAGCTGGCTACTTCCTGGGATGGTGTACTTGATTGATGATTTTTATGGTATTCTGTGCTGCAGGGATGTCTTTTGAAGTTTCTCCTGCAGGGTCCTGAGGTTTGCCCCTGTGAGGTGTTAATAGGCTTCCTGCTGGGGCTTTATTTGTGAGGGGCGCTTGTTAGCAGAGCCTTGATGGGCCAGCGGGGACACCAGTGCTCTTGTTCTTCTCCTGGAAGGTTGCCTCTCAGACCTCGGGTCCTGGCCCCCTACGTGTGTTTGCAGTTCACTGCAGCACTGGCTTGATTCTTGTTCCTCAGGCCACCGCTTGTTTACCTTCTGGGGGTTCCTGGTCTGGGTCCACCAGGATTTTGGTGGTGGGTGATCAGGCCCATCCTGGGGAGATGCTGAGACAATGGTTCCAAGAATCCACACTGACAAGTAGACTCCAGCCAGGGGATGGCAGGGATTTGCTGCGGCTAACCAGAGCTTGTGTCTTGAGAAGAAGAACCACCAAGCCCCCAAATGTGCCCAGGGTTGGTCGTTGCATTATCTCACCAGTGGCCTCCCTGCCTCCAGGCTCTCCCTTCCCAGATTCCATTCTCCTCACCACCACTGCTCGCTGCTCGCTGCTCGAGTGCTCTTTCTAAAGAAAGCCCATTCATGTCACTCTCCTCCATCCGGCAACAGGAAAAATGGTGTGATGGGCTGAACTGGGACCTCCTCAAATTCCTATGCTGGAGTCCTAACCCCTGGGACCCCAGAAAGTGACTGTACTTGGAGAGAGAGTATGTAAAGAGGTGATCAAGATAAGAGGGTGGGTGGGGCTCATCCAATCTGACTCTTTGTAAGAAGGGATGATGAGGACGCAAACATACTTGTGCACCGAGGAAAGACCATGTGCGGACAGGGGAAGGAGGCGGCCATCTGCTAGCCCAGGGGAGAGTCTCAGAAGAATCCAACCCTGCTGACGCTTCGATCTTGGGCTTTCAGCCTCCAGAACTGTGAGAAAATCAATTTCTGTTGTTTAAGCCCCCCGACCTGTGTTATTTTGTTATGGCAGCCCTAGCGAAGTCCTACACATGGCTACCTTTGACCTATGGGATATATATATTTCCAACCCCAAGGAATATTACAGGAGATCCCTTGTTCTCTGGCTTCTGTCTGCTTTCTCAGTTGGGGGCAGATGTTTCCTTCATTGCCTGATAAACTACAAATCCTTCCAGGCTAAGTTCAAGGGCCGCTTGTTCTCTGAGGCTCTCCTAGACCACCCCTTTCTGTCTGCCCTCCCGCCAGAACTTGGATCTTCCTCTGGATACTCCTGAAGGTTACGCCAGAACCGGCTTTATGAATCATCCTGTGGCAGGCAGTTCGACAGACACGAGCAGAGCAAGGACTACAGGCCAGGCACAGAAGGCCACCAGGTGCCTAGCAACAGGCAAAACTGGGAAAACAAGGACCTCACCCCCAGGGTGACCTTTCCTCCCTTCGCTGGTCATGCAGTTTAGATCCCCTCATTTCATATTGTTGGTCATGGGATTCGGACCCTCCCTTGACCTTTCCTGCCCTGGCATGTTGCTTGTCATGTGGTTTTAGACACCCCTTAGAGGAGGAACAGACAAGAAAGCCAGAGAATAGGCCTTCAGCATTAACCCCTAGAGCAGGGGTCCCCAAACTTTTTACACAGGGGGCCAGTTCACTGTCCCTCAGACCGTTGAAGGGCCAGACTATAAGAAAAAACTATGAACAAATCCCTATGCACACTGCACATATCTTATTTTAAAGCAAAAAACCAAAACGGGAACAAATACAATATTTAAAATGAAGAACAAGTAAATTTAAATCAACAAACTGACCAGTATTTCAATGGGAACTATGGGCCTGCTTTTGGCTAATGAGATAGTCAATGTGCTCCTCTCACTGACCACCAATGAAAGAGGTGCCCCTTCCGGGAGTGCGGCAGGGGGCTGGATAAATGGCCTCAGGGGGCCGCATGTGGCCCGCGGGCCATAGTTTGGGGACCCTTGCCCTAGAGGTAACGTCTAGGCCTCAGTTGTGTTTCAGCTACAGGCCCAGAAAAGCAGCAAAACCAGATAGCAACTCCACAGCTGGCCTCCGGACCAGCTGCATTGACTAATGACACCCTGACTTGGCGCTGAACAGGCAATGAAGGTCGAAATCCTAAATGGCGCACCTGCAGAGCTAATGAATATTCTATTGAGATCCTCCCCGGGACCTCCTCTAAAATCCCCACCCTTACAATCCCTTAGGACTGAGGTCCCAGGGTGCTCTCCCTTCCAGGAGCACACCAGTACCTTCCTTTCCACTCCTCCTTCCCCTCTCTTTCCTCTCCTCAGGCATGTTTTCTTTGCTTTTCTTTTTCTCCTAAGCCTAAGGGACCCCACAAGACTTGCAACCAGGGGAGCAACGGGCAGCAGCAGGTCATCCTGGGGCCAACTCCCTGAACCTGTCTCCAAGGCCCCTTTCCTCTGACTTTCTTCCTGCACGGCCAATAAGTTCTTCTTTTGCTCTCCGCACTTTGTCTTTTGATTGAATTCTTTATCTCCAGAAGATAAGATGTGAGAGGTCTCATCGCTCCTCCTTGTAACAATCCTATCATTATTGGTTCTTTTGTCTCTTTCCTATGTGTGCTTTGCAACCTTGGGGATAGGGATATTGTTCCTCTTGCTCTCTAGCACTTAGTTCTTGTTCTCGGAGCCTGGTAGTTAGTCAGTGTGTACGGAATTGGTTAAGACTTACTCTTTCCTGTTCTCTTTCTTTAGGATTGCACCCCCAATTCTGTGCTCTATTACAGGAGATGACGAACCTTGATTCCCCATAGGGAGTTAATAGCTCCACACAGGTATATCCCCAGGTGACAATGATAACAGGTGATAATGATAGTGCCAGAAGTTGTAGGTAGTATTTATCGAGCACATTCTATATGCCAAATGAGCATGTAGCTTACTTAATCGCAATATGCTTTCACGGAAACATATCTTCAAATAAACTTTAGCCAAATTTCCCTAGAAGATGACGTAGCCTTAGCTGGGATCAAGAAGAACTGGAAGTGGAAGCCTTCTTTATTCCAGGTTTTTTCCCACAGGCCAATACCCAAAGCTGATGCTGGTGTGTGTGTGTGTGTGTGTGTGTGTGTGTGTGTGTGTGTATGTGTGTCAGAGACAGAGAGAAGGACAGATAGGGACAGACAGACAGGAAGGGAGAGAGATAATAAGCATCAGTTCTTCATTGCGGCTCCTTAGTTGTTCATTGATTGCTTTCTCATATGTTCCTTGACTAGGTGCTACAGCAGACCGAATAACCCCTTGCTCAAGCCAGCGACCTTGGGCTCAAGCTGGTGAGCTTTTTGCTCAAACCAAATGAGCCCACACTCAAGCTGGCATCCTTGGGGCTTCGAGCCTGGGTCCTCCACTTCCCAGTTCGGTGCTCTATCCGCTGTGCCATCACCTGGTCAGGCAAAGCAGGTGTTTCTTAAGATGTCCAGTTGTGTAGTAAAATTGCAGTGAAACTGGGAAGAGATGAAACCTCCTTTAACTCAGTCTTCATTTGAAGACATAAATGGAAAGCAAAACTCTGTTCACTGGAACTGTGGTGAATTCCCTGGGCGCTCTGGAGCTCTGGAGCTGGGTAGCCAGGGGCTGTCCTTCCACCAGCCATTCTTTGGATATGGAAACTGAGACCTGGAGATGACTTCTGGGACTTTGTCAGGTCATAAGAAAAGTTTGTGAATGAACTGGACTCGATGCTACTTTCCCTGTGGTATCCAGACAGAGAGAATTTTCAATTCGTTCCTCACTCTAGATACTGTCGGGCTTTTTAGTTACTCTTGACTTTGAAAACTTGTGAAGGAAGAGTGATGACTTGTTTTTTTTTATTTGATACACTTGACTATATTTCCTCGTGCTGCTGTGTCCCCAGTACTGACTTTGCAGTTCTCTCTGCATTGTGCCATACTACAGAATCCACTGAGGGGAACTGTACCTGTTGGAAGGGACATGAGAAAGTTAAAGAAGTGTAGAAATGCGATAAGCACATCTCTGGGCTTACAGGATCTCAGACTGGGGCCGGGAGACCCAGCTGTGGTCCAGAAATAGCTGTGTCTGCAGCACTTGCACATTCTTCCCATTTCACCTTAACGCCTTAGACCAGGGGTACTCAGCCTTTTATAACTACCGCCCACTTTTGTATCTCTGTTAGTAGTAAAAATTTCCAACCACCCACCTGTTCCACAGTCATGGTGATTTATAAAGAAGGGAAGTAACTTTACTTTATAAAATTTATAAAGCAGAGTTGCAGCAAGTTAAAGCATATAATAATAATTACTTACCAAGTACTTTATGTCGGATTTGCACTGTCAGAATAAATCTTTATAAAACAACTTACTATAGTTAAATCTATCTTTTTATTTATACTTTGGTTGCTCCGCTACTGCCCACCATGAAAGCTGGATCGCCCACTAGTGGGCGGTAGGGACCAGGTTGACTACCACTCAGTGCCTTAGACAAACCCTGCTGAGGAAATGAGGTTTAAATGGATGGGTGGAGTGGGCTCTACCCGAGCTTCCCTGAATTAGGGGAAGGAGAAGAAGGGTGGACTGATCACTTGGAAATGGAAATGGCTCAGGATAGCCAAGGAGTTGTTCTGCTCAGCCTTGGCTAAGGGGATTGTTAAGCCTGGCTTAAATTTTTGGAAGTTGGTCAGATTCCTTTCAGGTCAACCAGTTGTATGACTAGGAAGCGGCATATTTTAACCCCTGGATTTTGGCTGCCTTGTTCATTTGTTTAACTGTGAGAGCTTACTCTTCCAGCCCCAGTATCCTCTGTGGCAAAATAAAGATAACCGTAGGACCTAATTTTACAGGGCTACATATGGATTAAATAAGATAATGTAAAACAGTTTAGGACCTGTTTTAACAGAGATGATCAAAGTAAGAGTGGCTTCAAAAAGATGATAGTTTATTTTTTCTCTTCTTTATATCCAGGGTAGACAGCTTAGGCCTTCCTTGTTACAGAGGTTGCACAGTGATCAGGGACCCAGCATCATTTGCTTTGTTGCTCTGCCATCTTTTTTTTTTTTTTTTTTTTTTTTACAGAGACAGAGAGAGAGAGAGAGAGAGAGAGAGAGAGTCAGAGAGAGGGATAGACAGGGAGATAGACAGACAGGAACCAAGATAGATGAGAAGCATCAATCACCAGTTTTTTTGTTGCGACACCTTAGTTGTTCATTGATTGCTTTCTCATATGTGCCTTGACCATGGGCCTACAGCAGACCAAGTAACCCCTTGCTTGATCCAGCGACCTTGGGTTCAAGCTGGTGAGCTTTTGCTCAAACCAGATGAGCCCGTGCTCAAGCTGGCAACCTCGGGGTCTCGAACCTGGATCCTCTGCATCCCCGTCCGACGCTCCATCCACTGTGCCACCACCTGGTCAGGCGCTCTGCCATCCTTAATATTGCCTTCTACCACATAATCCAAGATGGCTACTTTAGTTCCTGCCATCATTTCCACAGTCCATCCAGGAAAAGGAAAGAGAAAGATGACCATAGCTCTCATCCCATTGGCACTAGGTGAGTGCCTCACTAAAAATTCTATTACTATGTAAAAAGGAGAGATTGGTTATTAGGGGACAACTGGCAATTCTCTTCAAGAGTTAAGTGTTCAATAAATAAATGCTAGTTATCACCACGACCACCCAGCCCCACCACCCTTACCACCACCAACATCATTAGCATCATAGTCATGGTCATCATAATTTCTTTTTTTTTTTTACAGGGACAGAGAGAGAGTCAGAGAGAGGGATAGACAGGGACAGATAGACAGGAATGGAGAGATGAGAAGCATCAATCATTAGTTTTTCGTTGCACATTGCTACACCTTAGTTGTTCATTGATTGCTTTCTCATATGTG
Organism: Saccopteryx bilineata; assembly: GCF_036850765.1. Classification (NCBI taxonomy): domain Eukaryota; kingdom Metazoa; phylum Chordata; class Mammalia; order Chiroptera; family Emballonuridae; genus Saccopteryx; species Saccopteryx bilineata. Next base: position 105,886,069 of record NC_089490.1, read on the forward strand.
CCTTGACTGCGGGCCTTCAGCAGACCGAATGACCCCTTACTCGAGCCAGAGACCTTGGGTCCAAGCTGGTGAGCTTTTTCTCAAACCAGATGAGCCCGCACTCAAGCTGGTGACCTAGAGGTCTTGAACCTGGGTCCTCGGCATCCCAGTCCGATGCTCTATCCACTGTGCCACCGCCTGGTCAGGCTGTCGTCATAATTTCTGATCTTAGTCTATAGATTCCTCCATGTCCTCACTTCCTAATTTGCCCCCTTGTTTTCCACTGTAGCTTGTGCTTTGTTCCCTTGCACAGTTTGCTCCATGTCCATGTATTTCTGGCACCTTTATATACCTAGAGGCTGAGGAGTAATCACAGCCCTATAATATCCTGTGTGATGGAAATGAAGATGAAAGCCGGTGAGAGAATGTAGGAATAGTGGAGACCAGAGCATAAAGTCTTAATTAAAATATTGCAGGAAAAATTGGTATAGGAAGAAAACAGTTTAGCTACCTTTAAATGTAGGTTAAGAATGTGTTGTTTTCTTTTACTGCTTCTGCTTACATGCTTGTGAGCCTCCACTGAAGATGCCTTGAATCTCCATGGAGTTCTCTCCAAGTGTCAGTCTAAATTTCCAGCCTCTGGCTTACTTCTGGGGGTTTCCAAAACACAAGTTCAAAGTCCTTGACTCTCGAAAGATGTAGAAGCTTAGTTTCTTCTACTTGAATAGCGTGTTGAATAAGTGAAGGGATTTGTTCTATAGTCCTTCATGCATGATTTAAATGCTCTGCAAGAGTTTTTCATGGTGGAGAGGGTTCATTGAAAAATCACACGGACTTGGGACGCATTAATGTGTTGAGGAAGACGGATGCCACGTTCTTGCTATAAATCCCGGTGAGGCTAATTTAATGGACCTCTAGCTAGCCTTCATGCTTTCCAGAGCCAGGTTTTACCTTTGTCATTTGTCTTCTCCCTTAGCCTTTTTTAAAGTACAGTGTCAGAAAATGACGTTTTCTCCCAGGAAAAATAGCTCCAAGATTATGGCCTTGCTTTTTTCTACCAACATGCTTATCTTTAAAAATCAGAGGCCATGGAGACAGGGGACCAGGAAATCCCCAGAAAGAAACATTAATGCTGTCGTTGTTTTTCTTCTCTTCCTCAGCCTTTCCTCCTTTGAGTCCCTGGTGATGCTCCCTGATGGATCTCTTGGGAATTCCTCTTCTTCACTTCATTCCTTCTGTGATTGTTCTAGTTCAGGCCTCTAACATCTCTTGCTTGGACTGTTGCACTAGTCTCCTGGTTTCCCTGCCTGCAGCCTCTGCCTTAGCCAATGCATGTTCTCCTAGCACAGACTGGCTGATTGCCATCTTGGTTTTAGATAATCAGTTCTTTCCATTGCAGTGAATGATATGAAGTCAGCCTTGGCATTGGGTCCAAGGCCAGGCCATTACTATGGTTGTCTGCTAACAAGAACAGGCAGAATGGCGGGCATGGTGGTACTACATATTATTTATAACCCTCTTCTACAGCCAAAGACATGGAGGCTAGAGAGATTGTTACATACTGAATGGCACCAGCTAAAAAGTATTGAAATCAGAATTGGACTCTGGGCGGCTGGGACTCCAGAACTGGTGCTGTCAAGATCAACTATGTTGATCTCATGCCTTTCTGTCCTCTTCTCCAGCCACCCCGCGCCTCACGCCCTGGCTTCCAGCCCCACCCAGCAGCTGTCAAAACTGTCTTGTCACCTTGAACTGCCAGCACCGGAAGTTGTCCACGTTACTGTGCCTTTGCCTTTGCAGCTCCTCCTGGCTGGCAGGGAAGAGTGCCTTCCCTCGCCTCTTTGGCGGGCAACCTTTGACTTCAAGGCCTAGTCCACAGCCTCCTCTATGAAGGTCCCCTCTCTCCTCCTGTCACATAAATGAGCCAGAGGTGGCCACTGCGTATTGGTCCCCTAGGTTTTTACTTCCTCACTGCCTGCTGAGACCCACTAGTTCAGAAACCCCTGCCAGCACCAAACTCAAATTTTTACACCCCCAGTTGTTTTAAAAAACAGCTCAAACAAGCAGATTTTTAGCTTCTTAGGACCTGCCTGCTTTGCATACCCTGTGAAATTATGAGAGTGTGCCGGCCGTTGATAGGATAGATCCTTATGGTTATACGATGAGATACTAGTCATATTACAGCCATCAGATAGAGTCTTATGGTTATAAGACTCCAAGCTATTACTGCCCTTTGGAGCTCTGTGGCTGAAAGATCCCCTTCCCTGCTGCTGAGTGATGTCACTTCGACATGTGAGCCTCCTCTTCTTTTTCTCTCTCCCCCAGGGGATCCCCCATCTTCCTTTCCTGCTGAATGGAGGACCCTGAGCCAAGCCTCTGGGTGATCTGCTGTGAGAGACTTCCCCTCCCTGCAGCCCTGTCCAAATGTCCACCCCCAACACCACCACCAGTGAAGCTTATTGTGTGTTCCTGCCCCTCATGTTTTTCCCTTGAACAGCCCCCAAACCACTCGAACCTCTACATCCCCAACAGATCGGATGATGCTCTCTTACGAGTTCTCTTGTATTTTGAACCTGCCTCCATCTACTGTCTCATCTGTCCTGTCATAGTTGGCTGTGGACTTCACTGACACCCCTCTTCAATTGCAGACCATTAATCAAGGAAGCTGAGAGTTCATCAGAATCGAAAGCAGTTTAATTAACCCGTGAACGTGATCGTGCTCTCCTGGCATCGTAGATCTGTTTGCTGTTTTCTACTTGGTCGCACTACCTCTTGACATCAAGTATAAAAGTGCTGGTGTTTTGTGAAGTACCAGAGATAGGGCCCATGAGTTTAATTTTCTCTCATTCTGAGAAGAAGAAAAAATGACCAGACCAATGGAAATATATTAGGTCGGAGGGTTACTAAAATTTAGAGCGCTTTTCACCAAGTCTTGTGTGATGGTCGTGTGTCTCACCACCCCTTTAATCTGAACTTGCCAAAGAAAACAGGGCAAATAGAAAAGTGAAGGGGAGGGTTATTGGCATTACAACAGGGCTCCTCTGAACACATCTTCTTCCAAATTGTGCTCCTGAGACACTTAGATGGTGGTTTGTGGACCGTTAAGGCTTGTTGGGGAGACTGGGGACGCAGGATCATAGGCAATGAAAAGAAAGCTCACTGAAATGGCCCTGCAATCAGTGGGTGTTCCGAGTGAGTCGCATGCAACCTTTCCAGAATGGGTCTTTTTTGGGGTATAGCTCCTGTCCTGTTTATATAAGTCTTCATGGGATTAACATAAGGCTGGCAATATGAAGGCTTTTTTTTTTTAAACTTAAATTTACCCCCCTCCGTACTTTAGGTGGGATAACAATTACTCCATAATAAAGTAAGGGCCCTGGCCAGTTGGATCAGTGGTAGAGCACTGGCCCCGCGTGTAGATGTTCCAGGTTCTATTCCTGGTCAGGACACACAGAAGAAGCAACCGTCTTTTCTCTTCTCTTCTCTTCTCTTCTCTTCTCTTCTCTTCTCTTCTCTTCTCTTCTCTTCTCTTCTCTTCTCTTCTCTTCTCTTCTCTTCTCTTCTCTTCCCTTCCCTTCCCTTCCCTTCCCTTCCCTTCCCTTCCCTTCCCTTCCCTTCTCTCTCTCTTTCTGTCCTAGAGCTGTGGCTCTATTGGTGGGAGTGCATTGGCCTCAGGCACTGAGGATGGCTTCATGGAGCCTCTGCCTCAGGTGCTAAAAATAGCCCAGCAGTGAGCATGGCCCCAGATGGGTAGAGCATTGATAGACCCCAGATGGGGGTTGCCAGGTGGATCCAGTCAGGGCGCATGCAAGAGTCTGTCTCTCTATCTCCCCTCCTCTCACTTATATAAAAAAAAATTAAGTTAGGTCTTAGGTTTACGGAGATACCGGGTTTTTTTGTTTTTTTTTAAACACTAGAACTTTTGTTTTAAAATGTGGTTTTGTTGGCATTTGGCAAGGTTTGATTTAAAGTAACTAAGCTCTTTTTCCTTCAAAATTATTAATGTGATAGTGATACACAGTTTTAAGGATAAACTTATTTAGTAAATCAACTTGAGAAGTATTTCTGTGACAAGGTCGGTGTCTTATTTCAGAATATTTTGGTCAGGAGGGAGAGTGCATCTCAAAGGTCGCGCCTCTTTACCATACCTCAGGTTGCTCTGGCGTGATCGCCACCCGCGTGCGGACACGGGCCTCACGACAGTCTGTGGTTTCCCCAGCGCTTCTCACCATTCAGCTTCTGAACTTGGCTCCCCTCAGAGCCAGGGAAATCAAGCAAGAACACATTTCCAGCAATATCTGTCCAAGTGCACTTAGTTACCTGACACACAGGGTTCCTGTTTAGCGGTTTTCATTTTGCTGAACTTTTAGCTTCGCGTCGAGTGACTTTTTAAATTCATTTTTTTAAAAAATCACATTAGAAACACATATCTGAAATGTGGCCAGGTGGATGGATTTCAGCGGATCCCACTGAGGAGGTGAGGAAGCTGCTATCACCTTAATGTTTCTTCCCCAGGAAGGAAGGAAGGATTTGTGGTGTAATCCCATATTGGCTATGCATGGTTCTTTCCATGAAAGGTGCGAGACTACAAACTAATCTCCAGTCTGCCAGACTGAGGAACGGAGGTGTGGATGGGGGAGGGGGGCTTTTGTTTAGATTATTTTCATTTCCATACTGGCTTATTAATTACCAGAACACAAGGGTAAAACTTTTTAAATTTAATTTTATTAAGAAGCTCAATTATTCATAGTCCACTGAAGCCAAGTTTCTGATTAGCTGTACCACCTCATCTTCATTAGGCAATTTAAAATGTGAATTATACATTTTTTAAATAGCAGCTAATTATGGTAAAACCTGACACATTTGCATTTTTGTAAAACTGCTGAGGCAAAGATTCTGGCTAGAAGACTACATCATACTGGGTAGTAATAACATTCCTAGGGGGAGAGCGCTGGTTCTTCTTGGAAGGAAACTGGGAAATGTGACGTGTACCTTCCGATCCTCTTTGCTGACGCCTCCCCGCCTTTGGGGTCGATGGGCTGCGTTGTAGGTCAGGAGTGCCATCCTTGACCTTTCCCTGGAGACTCCTTCATCTTCCTGATTTCAAGGTGGAATGGGGGCGGAATGAATTGACGTCAGAGTCAGACACTGTCTCCTGTTCGGGTGGCAGCTTGTTTTGGGGAGTATCTGTCCTTGGTGCTCCCTGGGTCACTGTGCTCTGGGTGTCAGCCTCAGTGCCGGAGCATGATGCCCGGGTGTTCTGACCTGCTCATCCCTGAGGAGGCCCTCGGTCCCGAAAGCCCAGGGCCAGATCTCACACTGACTTGGTCCTGAAACCCCAGGGCCAGATCTCACACAGACTGGGTCCCGAAACCCCAGGGCCGGATCTCACACAGACTGGGTCCCGAAACCCCAGGGCCAGATCTCACACTGACTGGGTCCCGAAACCCCAGGGCCGGATCTCACACTGACTGGGTCCCGAAACCCCAGGGCCATATCTCACACTGACTCGGTCCCGAAACCCCAGGGCCGGATCTCACACTGACTGGGTCCCGAAACCCCAGGGCCGGATCTCACACTGACTCTGTCCCGAAACCCCAGGGCCGGATCTCACACTGACTCGGTCCCGAAACCCCAGGGCCGGATCTCACACTGACTCGGTCCCGAAACCCCAGGGCCGGATCTCACACTGACTGGGTCCCGAAACCCCAGGGCCGGATCTCACACTGACTCGGTCCCGAAACCCCAGGGCCGGATCTCACACTGACTGGGTCCCGAAACCCCAGGGCCGGATCTCACACTGACTCGGTCCCGAAACCCCAGGGCCGGATCTCACACTGACTGGGTCCCGAAACCCCAGGGCCGGATCTCACACTGACTCTGTCCCGAAACCCCAGGGCCGGATCTCACACTGACTCGGTCCCGAAACCCCAGGGCCGGATCTCACACTGACTCGGTCCCGAAACCCCAGGGCCGGATCTCACACTGACTCGGTCCCGAAACCCCAGGGCCAGATCTCACACTGACTCGGTCCCGAAACCCCAGGGCCAGATCTCACACTGACTGGGTCCCGAAACCCCAGGGCCGGATCTCACACAGACTGGGTCCCGAAACCCCAGGGCCGGATCTCACACTGACTCGGTCCCGAAACCCCAGGGCCGGATCTGACACTGACTCGGTCCCGAAACCCCAGGGCCAGGTCTCACACTGACTCTGTCCCGAAACCCCAGGGCCGGATCTCACACTGACTCGGTCCCGATACCCCAGGGCCAGGTCTCACACTGACTGGGTCCCGAAACCCCAGGGCCAGATCTCACACTGACTCGGTCCCGAAACCCCAGGGCCAGACCTCACACTGACTCTTTGACGGCGCTGCATTCCAGAAGCTGTGGGGAATGTTGTTTACCTCGAGCAACATAAACCTTCCATTGTGGGACAGAGGCATTTGCCAACATCTCCTTTCCTGTTGCCAAGGTGGCTCACTATCTGCTAAAATTAAACCCACAGGGGTACACCGAGCAGACAACGCGGCCTGGAGAGCTGGAGAGCACACCGCCTTATGTGTCCGTGCTGACATTTATTTCCCCAGTGGAAACCTCACGGTTATAAACCGGGACATTATTTCCTAAACAGGATCATGTTTTCATTTATGGCACTATAGAAATTTTAATTTAAAATGTGTTTATACCTAGACGTAGGAAAGAGATCTTAGCGTTGGATTCAGTGATAGTAATAATAAACAGATTCATTCTAGAGGCCTGTATACAGTTAGACTGTGAAGGTCAATCCTTGTTTTTATATTACATTAACTTTCCTTTATGACATCTGTTGGGTCAGCTGTTTTCAGGGATGGGGTCAGCAACATATAGACAGGGTGCACATTAGAAATGAGGGAGAGACTGTAATTTGATAAAGTGTATCAATTTAATTTGTAGTTTTTTTCCTATATAAAACACAGAGCATATAAGACTGGACAAGTCCTCCTGCCTAACAGGGACAAGAAGGACTACGGAAGCATCTTAGGGACGCAGGTTCAGCTAGGCTGAGCAGTGATGCCTGGGAGTTCGTGAGAAACAATAGTCCTTTCTCACACCCTTTCCAGGTAGACTGAGGCTGTTTAATTTACCTGAATCCTGGTGCTGGTGTCCATTAACCCAGGATGTAAGTCTAGTGAGACCAGCCTCTTGGTCACATAGAACTAGCCATGAGTCTGTGGCCTTTCTGTCTAGGAAGGGCCCCGACTCAGTGTGTGGTCCATGGACCAGCATTACCAGTGTCACTGTTGTCAGATATCAGACATGCAGAATCCTGGGCCTCACCTGCTCAGGTAATGTTTTGGTACACACTACCCGCACTTCGCTTCACTGTTCTTCCCGGCTACCCACACTCGCCTGTGGCACCCTGTCTTACTTTCTCCCATGGATAGCAAGGAGTCCGGGTTTTGGACCATCACTCTATTCTCCTTGGGTCTCTGCTGCTTGAACATTATTTCATAGCTCTCTGCCTTGCTGTCCTCATCTATAAAGTGGAGAGAAGAGCAACCATCTCAGGGCGATTTTTCAAGCATTAAGTAAAAGATATTTGTAAGAAGCTTGTCCAAGAGCCAGTCAGCTAGAACACGGTGATTGTGAGTGCGATGATGGTGAAGCGGCCCAGGGGTCCCCAAACTATGGCCCGCAGGCCGCAAGCGGCCCCCTGAGGCCATTTATCCGCCCCCCCCCGCCCCCCGCCGCACTTCTGGAAGGGGCACCTTTTTCATTGGTGGTCGGTGAGAGGAGCACTGTAACTGGTCCCCTGTGTAAAAAGTTTGGAGACCCCTGGAGCCTACGTCCTATCTTTCTGCCTTTGAGAGAGGCTTCCTGTCTGCTTCCTCTCTGTTTTCCTCCATGCCCCTTTTCTATGCCTAGGACATGCTGATGGCGATGTAGCTGTTGTCTACACGGGCATCTGTAGCTGAAAGTCCTTAGTCTTCGGAACATTCGGTGTGAGTCAGAGGCAACAGCCCTAAAAGCCTAAGCTCCATGGGGAGCATTCTAGAAGCCTGTAATGCGTCTGCTCCCTCGTCGTCAGGTTTGGGCAAGCCCATGGCTGCTCTTTGGGTAATAGACCACATTGCACACAGGTGTGGTGAATGAAGTGGTGTCGTTGCTGAGAAAACACCAGCTCGCAGTTTCTATCGTCATGTCACTTTGGAATGAGATGGAGAATAATGAGCTTTAATACATTTGCAATGGACTTAAGTTGTCCATTAACTGGGGAAGATGTCGTCTTGGAATGGGGTGTGGTTATGAGACACAGAAGATCTAAAACAGCAGATCCTAGAGAGGTGGGCTGGGCTTTCCCATGGACACACAGCCCATCGGGTGGGACTTAAACTACAGGCCTGTAGGGGGTCCAGCATTGAATTAGTACTGGTCTTGAGATAGCCACCTGGGCTTTCCATCACAGCAGGAGGCAATGAGGCCAGGTTTTAACTGGGTGGGCCTTGAGGTTTGATGAATAAGGTTGAAATGTCTGCTCAGTCTTCTTCCAGCAAACAGATTGCAGGCAGGTAATAGAACCCCACTGAACCACACCACGCCCAGAAACCTGTACATGAATTTATGCCTTACCTGGTCTTTGAGGTTTTGAGTTGGTAGTTCAATATAGATTTCAAAATTCTTTTAATTGCATTTTAAACTTAAGAATAGCTTTAGAGATAACCAAGGATTTACAGAAGAAGCCACATCGAGACTGGTAGGAAGGGTGGAGATGTGAAAGGGCTGCCTGCTCCCATAGGCGGTAGTGGAGGCTCTGGAGAGAGATCTCAGCTGCAAAGGTTCCCCTTGAGAAGTGTGGGATCTCAACCCCACATCCAGCTCCTCAGCCCAGAGCACCAGAGCCGGGAAGAGGCGCCCACGTAACTGTGGCTGTGAAAAGCAGTGGGGTTTCTGTCTGTCAGGGAGAGAGAGGAGTCTGCCACAGACACAGGGGCCTTCTTAAAGGTCCTGCGCACAAAATCTTGTTCGTAGCCACTCACCCTGGGCTCCAGTGGAAGGGGTGTGGAGGAGACTAGAGTCATGGGAGGAGAGACTGGGGTTTGTGGCTCCGGAAGGAAGCTGAGGGGATAGCTGCTGCCACTCACCCTGGGCTCCAGTGGAAGGGGTGTGGAGGAGACTAGAGTCATGGGAGGAGAGACTGGGGTTTGTGGCTCCGGAAGGAAGCTGAGGGGATAGCTGCTGGCACCCCAGTGCTGAGTCATCTTCTGCACTGCAGTGGTGAACAATGCTCACCCCTCACTGGTGACTCACTGAGAACCTACCTTATGCAACTTGAGTACCGCCAGAGGCTCTTTCAGTGACTGAGCCTAACAGGCAGCTGGGAGGCTGAGGCAGGTGGAGGTGGGCGGAGGCGGGTCCTGGGGAGCCGTGGGCCCTTTGCTGACCTGCCCTGGGGCTCTATGCTGGTGGAAGCCAGTCTTGGTCTGCAGCTTGGTTCTTCACAGGCACAGCCAGGAGCAGTAGAAACAGCCACAAACTGGGGATCACTTCGTACCTCCAAACAGCTTAACCAGGGCCAGTCACAGGCAGTGTCTGACATTGACATTGACCTTCACTAAAGTCCCAGAACCAACACATCCAGTGGTGAACTTCAGAAGACATCAGAGCAAGATCCAATTAGCTTCGCAAGCAGCATATCCAAATGGAGATCTCAGCAGCCTCTAGAACCTGTTAAGGTGAATTCTGCTTTGTGTATCAGCACCTGCATAGCAGCTTGTACACTGGTTGGGGTTGATCCTCTCAGTCAGCCAGCCTGAGCGTTGACTCCATGCATGAACAGGCCAGTAACAGTCAAGACTCAATACAATGGTAGGCTCACAAACCCACACAAGGGACATTTCTGGAGCATCCCGCACAGGTGGTCAAGGAGACAGCACCTCTGGGTCCCACAGGACACCTACTACATAAGGTCAGCCTACCAAGACTGAGTCTGATCCACAGAAGTAAACAGAAAGAGGCAGCCAGAAGAGTAGACAAAGAAGTATACCCCAAATGAAAGAACAGGAGAAATCTCCCCCAAATGAAAGAACAGGAGAAATCTCCCCCAAATGAAAGAACAGGAGAAATCTCCCCCAAATGAAAGAACAGGAGAAATCTCCCCCAAATGAAAGAACAGGAGAAATCTCTAGAAAAAGAGCTAAATGATATGGAATTCTAAACAATGGTTATAATGCCCAGGGAACATAGGGGAAGAATGGATGATATGAGTGAGTTATTATAGTATGAAAAAGGACATAAAAACCATAAAAAAGAACTAGTCAGAAATGAAGAATACAGTGTCTAAAATGAAGAAGACACTAGAACAGCGGTTCTCAACCTGTGGGTCGCAACCCCGGCGGGGGTTGAATGACCAAAACACAGGGGTCGCCTAAAGCTATCGGAAAATACATATTTTATTAAATAAGTATTTTCTGCTGCACTAGAAGTACTAAAGAGTAGGTTGGACAAAGCCTAGGATCAAATCAGCAATTTGGAAGACAAAGTGTAGCAGAACACGCTCAGTCAAAGCATCAAAAAGAAAAAAGAATTTTTAAAAATGAAGATGGTTTAAGGGACCTTTGGGACAACATGAAGTATACCAATATCTGTAACAGAAGGACAAGAGAGCAAGCAAGGGCTGGGGACCTATTTGAAGAAATGACTGAAAACTTTCTTAACCTGGTGAAAGAAATTGACATACAAATCCAGGAAGTGCCTAGAGTCTCAAACAAGATGAACCCAGAGAGGTCCATACCAAGACACACCACAATTAAAATGTCAAAGGTTAAACAAAAGAATCTGAAAGCAGCAAGAGAAAGACAGTTACCTACAAGGGAGCTCCCATAAGACTGTCAGCTGATTTCTCAACAGAAACATTTCTGGCAAGGAGGGTTTGGCATGAAATATTCAAGTGATGAAAAGCAAGGACCTATAACCAAGACAACTTTACCCAGCAAGGCTATCTTTTAAAATGGAGAAATAAAGAGCTTCCCAAACAAGAAAAAGCTACTGGAGTTTGTTTTCACCAAACCAGTATTATAAGAAATGTTAAAGGGTTTTCTTTAGGAAGAAAGAGGGGGAAAAAAAACAGAGGAAAATAGTTAAAAGAATAAAATATCTACCTATCAATAATTACTTTAAGTGTTTACTAAATAGCTTAAATGCCCAATCAAAAGACACAGAGTAACTGAATGGATAAGAGAACAAGACCTATATAATTGGTCTCTACAAAAGACCCACCTCAGAACAAAAGATACAGACTAAAAGTAAAGAGATAGAAAAAGATATTTCATGCAAATGGAAATTTTAAAAAAGCTGGAATATCAGACAAAATACAAAATAGACTTTAAAACAAAGGCTATAGTAAGAGACAAAGAAGGACCCTACATAATGATAAAGGGAGCAATCCAACAATGGAATATAACCCTTGTAAACATTTATGCACACAATATAAGAGCACCTAAATATATAAAGCAAATCTTTAAAAAATTAAAAACTATTTGTTTATTTGAGAGAGAGAGAGAGAGAGAGAGATACAAAAACATCTATCTGTTTCTCTATGTGCCCTGACTGTGGATTGATCCCACAACTTGTGATATCAAGATGATGCTCTAACCAACTGAACTATCCAGCCAGGGCTTAAATGATGGACATAGACAGATCAACAGTAATACATTCAGAGTAGGGGATTTTAACATTTCATTGACATCAATGGTTAGATCTTCCAGAGAGAAAATCAACAAGTAAATGGCGGCCTTAAAATTACACAGTAGATCAGCTGGATTTAATTGATATCTTCAGAGCATTTCACTCCAAAGCAGTAGAATATACATTTTCTTCAAGTGCATATGGTACATTTTCTAGAATAAACTACATGTTAGGACGCAAAACAAGCCACAGTAAAATTCAGAAGATTGAAATCATATCAAGCATCTTCTCTGACTATAATGGTATGAAACTAGAAATCAGTCACAGGAAAAAAAAAACTCTGAAAAACACACATAGAAGTTAAATAACATGTTACTAAACAATGAATGTGTTAAGAATGAAATTATGGAAGAAGTCAAAGGATACCTTGAAGCAAATGAAAATTGAGAATACAACAGCCCCAAATCTCTGGGACACAGCAAAAGCAGTCCAAAGAGGATTACATTACAGACCTACCTGACGAAACAAGAAAAATCTCAAATAAACAATCTCACTTTATAATTGAAATAGAAAAAAGAACAACAAACAAAGCCCAAAGTACTTAGAAAAAAGGAAATAACACAGATCAGAGCAGAAATAAATGAATTAGAGTCCAGAAAAACAATACAAAAGATCAATGAAACCAAGAGCTGGTTCTTTGAAAAAATCAACAAGATTGACAAATAGACTCATCAAGAAAAAAAGAGAGAGGATCCAAAAAAAAAAAAAAAATCAGAGGTGAAAGTAGAGAAGTAGCTAACACCAAAGAAATACAAAGGATTGTAAGAAAGTATTATGAGCAACTTCCTATCCTTGAAAACAGTATATGCCTCCACTATTTGTATTTTCTTCATTTCTTTCTTCAATGTCTTATAATTTTCCCAGTACAGGTCTTTTACATTTTTGGTTAAATTTATTCCAAGGTATTTTTTTGTGTGTGTGGTTGTTTTTATAATGCAATTTTAAGTGGAATTGTTTTCTTAGTTTCCCTTTCTGATAGTTCATCATTGGTGTATATAAATGCAAATGATTTCTGAATATTTGTTTTGTATCCTGCATCTTATTAAAATCTACTGTATTTCTTCCCACCACTAGATTGAAATTTTCTTCATGGAGAGAATCATGGCTTATTTATGCAAACATTACAGGCCAGTAGGCCAAATAATTTGACATTTGGGACTAGCCTTTTGATTTCCAATTCATCCCATAATTCAGTATTACAGCATCCATCACTGGGGAACACTTCCTATCCATATTTTGAGAAGTGCTGATTTTTTAATAATTAATGCTTCAGAAGTTTTATAATAACAATGAACACTCACATCTACTCACACTTCTCATGTGCCAGACACAGGGTTCACCTTTAACACACACTCACTTAATCCACACAGCAACCCTGTAAGGCAGGTTATGTTACCCTCATTTTATAGATGAAGAAACTGAGGCACAGAGAACTGAATGCACAGAGAAGTGTTGCCCCAGTTTGCACGGTAGTACTTTGCAGAGCTGGGAAATAGGATTTGGAAAGCAGAAAGTTATCTGTTTGCTAACTGTTAACCACACTAGCTGATAATGCCACCCATCACTTTCCTCCTGTGACAGCAGAGCCTGAGCTAGCTGTACAGCACAGTGGCCCTGTGTGTATGCCTGGCTCCAGCACCTGCCTGCTGTGTGACCTCAGGCAGGTTACTTTCCTTCTCTGTCTCTGCGTCTACAAAATGCAGATAAGAATATTGGTATCTCCTGAGAGGCTCTGATATGGTGATGCATGTAAAGCACCAAATCTAGTATTTATCTTATATTATAAATACCACTGCCATATTTTATGAATGAGACACAGATGAAAAACTGTGTCAGTAAGGGGAGCCAGATGAAATGTTTAAAATAGAAAGCATCTTCTCAAAGTAGGATGGCTACATGGTGGAATTATAAGATACTCAGAGAGAAGATGGAAGAAGTCAATAGTGTAGGGGACTGAGAGTCATGACAAGTCAGGATCCTCGCCATTCATGAGGAATGTAGCTCAAGATTGTCTCCTATCCCCCCAAATCGCCATTCACCGTAGCACAATATGTAGTAAAGCATAAACGGAAAAACCTCAGTTATCTTTTCAGATTTATCAATTGTATAAATATAACAGTAAAAGTTATAAATAACATTAGTAAATAAAGTTTGCTATTAAATTGACCTAAGTTGCCTGACCTGTGGTGGCGTGGTGGATAAAGCGTCGACCTGGAAATGCTGAGGTGGCTGGTTTGAAACCCTGAGCTTGCCTGGTCAAGGCACATATGGGAGTTGATGCTTCCTGCTCCTCCCCCCTTCTCTCTCTCTCTCTCTCTCTCTCTTCTCTCTCTCTCTCTCTCTCTCTCTCTCTCTCTCTCCTTTCTAAAATGAATAAATAAAATAAAAATAAAATAAAAAAATTGACCTATGTTTTAAATTTCTATTGTAATTTAAGATCCGTAAGAAGCATATAGGAAACATCTTGGATTTAGGGGAAGTCGCCATTTTTAGCTAAGAACCACAACCATTAATTCCCAGACTTTTTTAGTTTTAGGTTGGCATCTGTCAATAGCTCTGACAGGCAGCTTTTTGGGGAAAGCCATATTTTTGCAAAGAAAGAATGAAGGAAGAGTGAGCATGTGAGTGTGCAGGAGATGGGACCTCAGGCCATTGGGATGACAGGGCAGGTCTCGGGTGACCCACGGCCCCTCTCCTATCCTCTGCCCTCTACCCTCACCTGGATGCTCTGACTCAGATTCGGGCCAGAGCAAAATCAGAAACGATTGATGACATGTCAAGTACCTTTGAGGAGACTTGCAAATGGATGAAAGCACAGTGTTCGGTCTAAGAATGCTGAGGCTCCCTCCTCTAATTACAAAGCAAATAGAACTGGAGATGAAGGCTCCAGATGGCCTGCTGTGAGCTGGGAAGAATTTTGATGCCCTAAAATGGCCCAGGTTTTCTTTCTGGAAACAGGGTTTTATCTAAGAGAGAGAGAGAGAGAGAGGAAGAGAGAGAGAGAGAGTGTGTGTGTATATGTGTGTGTGTGTGTGTATGTGTGTTGAATTGAGGAAGTGGAGTGAAATTGAGTTTTTCCTCTTAAGATTTTGCTTCTTGAATTAAGGTTGAAGTCAGGTCAGAAAAATACTTTTTCATCTACTGCATTTTGATAGCAAAAACCCAAAACCAGTGGCAGAACTTCTGAATGACTTAGAAAAGACCCAGCTTCTCTGAAGTATCCCACACGCCAGCTTCTGAGAAGAATATAAAGGCAACTTAGATTTTTATCCCACGAAATATCTTCAAAGAAAGAAAAATCTCTGGGATTATATCCAGCCCCCCCCCCCCAACACACACACACACACACACACACACACACACACACACACACACCACACCACACCACACCCACAAAGTTTTCCTATGCTCTGGTCACGCTGTCCTCCTTGGGTGATTAACGGGCAGTCTTTGGCTTCGTGCCAGCGCTGCAGAATCCTTGCAGGTGACCTGTATGGAGTGGTGTCAACCTAGAGAGTGATTCATTGCCTGTCTGAGTAGTTAACATCTTAAATAACAATCTGCTTCACATCCTTTCGGGGCTTTCTTCTCAGTGCCACAGACCCTTTTCCTTAAACGTGGTCTGTGTTCATCTCGCATGTAATTGGTAATCTCTGTGCAGTTCTTTCATTTCGCTAAGACAAAAATAATGACAGTGATGTTTATGAAGTTGTTCTCCTTAACATTTGTTAGATTTCCATGGTGGCCCCGTGGCAGTTTTCTAAAATAGAATTTTGGCCGTCACCTCTTTCAAATCCCATGATTAAGGATAAGGTGGTTACTTAGAATGCATTCGTCTGGTATTTCAGAGACATCCTTGCTCTTTGGTCCATTTCATGCAGGGAGTAAGAAAAAACAGCTGAGCGAAAGGCAGTGAATGTTATATAACAAATTTCCTGACCGCTAATCTGGAGGGGAAGGAAATGGTTTAGGTGCAAAGACCACCAGACTCCCTGTTGGTACAACATGCATATAATTGGAGGAGAATACCCTGCATTTACCTTTGTCAGCTTTCATGTCTTAGCATCAAGTCTGCAACATCCTGACGTGAAGGGTCAAGTCAGGATTAACAAGTAACTTCATCTTTTCTTCACTGAGAAGTGAGGCATGCTTAACATGGGAGAGTGTTAGAACATTGTAGGGAACATGCTCATGTTTGTTTGAAAAATAATTCAGGCCCTGGCCGGTTGACTCAGTGGTAGAGCGTCGGCCTGGCGTGCAGGAGTCCCGGGTTCGATTCCCGGCCAGGGCACACAGGAGAAGCGCCCATCTGCTTCTCTACCCCTCCCCCCTCCTTCCTCTCTGTCTCTCTCTTCCTCTCCTGCAGCCAAGGCTCCATTGGAGCAAAGTTGTCCCGGGTGCTGAGGATGGCTCTGTGGCCTCTGCCTCAGGCACTAGAATGGCTCTGGTTGCAACAGAGCAACGCCCCAGATGGGCGGAGCATCGCCCCCTGGTGGGCATGTGGGTGGATTCCGGTCGGGCACATGCGGGAGTCTGACTGCCTCCCCATTTCCAACTTCAGGGAAAAAAAAAATTCAGCTGCCGTGGAAAACAGGGTGGCGGTTCCTCAAAACTTTAATGTAGAATTATCTGTGGGAGACGTGAAAGCAAGAAAGCAAGGACTCAAGCAGATATTTGTACACCAATATTTATAGCCCGTTATACACAGTAGCCAAATAATGGAAACAACCCACACACCCACTGAGAAATGAATGGGTAGACACAGTGTGTGGTACATCCACAATGAAATATTATTCAGCCTTGAAAAGGACAGAAGTGCTGGCGTGCTACCGCGTGAATAAGCCTTGAAGACATGAATTCATCAGTCACCAGAGGACAAATACTGGTTAACTCCCCTTATATGAAGTACCTAGAGCAGTCAAAATAGAGAGACAAAAAGTAGAAAGCTGGTTGGGGTGGGAGGGTAGGATGGGGAGTTATTTAATAGGTTTTTGTTTGGAAAGATGAGAAAATTCTGCAGATAGCTGGTGGTGATGATTGCACAACAATGTGAATTTACTTAATGCCCTGAACTGTATACTTTAAAAAATGATTAAAATGGTAATGTTTATGTTATATGATTGCCCTGGGTCTCTGGGAGGTCCTCATGGACAAGGGGGAGGTGTTGGTTTGACAAGGGAGATGACACGTGGGGTGTTTCCAGTTTGCACAAGAGCAGGACAGGTAGGAATTTTTGTTCCTGAATGGGAAGAGGGGAGTGGTAATCTCCTCTGGCCCTAAATGCCCTTTGAACTTTTCTGCAAAGGAATGTGGTCATGGTCCCCACCTCCCCACCTCCCTACCTGGCTTGGTTTTACAAGAGCCTGGAAGTGTGAGTTCAGGGAAATGAATACTTGGTTGAATCCTGCCCGATGCACTTTTTATCAGCAGCATCGCCAAGCACGCGGTGACAGTCACAGAAGTCACTGAATACCTTTTCCCCTTCCTCCTGCCTCTTTCTCCACCTCCCCTTCCTCCGCCCCGGTAACTAACAGATTCCGCTGGATTGGGCTGATCATTGAGATTCTGTCCCTCGCTTACTGTGGGCACCAGTTAAGAAGTGTGAGAAGCACTGATCACTGTTGGTATGAAGGATTTCTGAAGAGAACCTTCCCGGTTGCAGAGACGGTGCTGCCCACCAGTCTCTCTGGGCTAGTGTCTCAGAAGAGAGTGAGCATAGTTAGGCCCGCCTGAGAAAAGGAAGCCGGAGGGACTCTGCCCTGCACATCATACAGAAGAATGATCAGTTGGTGAGGAGAGGTGCGGGGGAGGGAGAACATTTGTTTGCTCTTGAGGAAATCAGAAATTTGAGCTGAATAATGAGCTGTGGTGGTCACAAGCCTTCCCCAGAGATAATGGATTACGTCCTTTCTTTTTGGTTTCTCGAAATAATAATAAAGTCCTTTCAGCCCCATCTGAATCGCTGCCGTGAACTCACTGAGTAGCTGTTGATCTTCTCGCAGGGACCGTGTGGTCTTAGAGGTGTGCCGTCATTTTGGCTGAGAACTGGGTGGGGGTGGGGGTCATGCAGTAGAACCAGCCCTGCAGTGTGCTTGTTCTGTGAAGTGGGAGGCATCCGGGAGTGGTGCCCCGTCCTTGCTGTTTGAGGCTGTCTCTGGAAAAAGAGAACTCCCCAGAAATAAGCACAAGGCCTGGTTGAGCATCCTGGCTGTTATCTACAGAGTGAAAGGGAGAAAAGGACCCTAGGCGAGTTTTGTGACAGATCGGGGAGGGGGGAGAATCAATCCACTGCCTTCTCAACTTCTCTGTCCTGCTGTCCTGGGAGATTTAAGGACTGAGCGGGTGGCCCCTCTGAGGGCCGGGAGGCCTCCTGGCTGAATGCAGGTGTTGGGACCCTGGGGAAGTCTGTCCTGGTTTCCTTTGGGGAATGAATGTGGGCTGTTTTCTGATGGAGGATAGAGGGGGAAAAGCCACTCTGAGTCAGGTTTTTGAGAATAACAGCCCTTGTTTCTCTCTCCACCAGGCACATGCTTGATTGATTGATTGGCTATCTAGAAACCTGAACTTAAGTATAGAACAAATAGATATTAAGATACTTAAGCTGTTTATTTTTTGAGAGGGAAATGAATGTTTATTGAATGGAAACTCTATGTTCTAAATATGTTATTTTTCCTAGTTCTCCCCAAGATCTGGTGAGGTAGATAACAATAATAATAACATTAATTATAAACAAGATGATATATCAGGCTCTCTTCTATGTATTTTATGTGTAAAATGGACAGATTTATTCCTCTCAACAGGACCCTCTCAATAGGTAGATACAAGAACTCGAGACATTGAGACACAGAAATGTTAAGTGACCCACCCAAAGTTAGACTTAGTAAGTGACAGAGTCGGGATTTGAACGCAGATAGTCTCGCTCCAGAGCCCAAGCATGGCCCTACCCACCACCCCAGAGATGAGGAGCCGCAGTGTGACTTGCCCAAGGTCGTGGAACCATAAGCGCTCAATTTTCTTTCTTGATATTTTCGGTCGGTCAGCGATAGTAAAGGGTTTAGCTTTCCCTTCCCGAGTTCTCAGCCGGCATCATGGGGGCACACTGAGCAAGCCGGGTGCTCGTTTAGAAAGCTCTGGGTTTTGTGTCAATGCCTATTGAAAAAGGAATTAAAATGCCCCCAGAAAGGGGCGAGCGCAGCGCCTGATCTTTTTTTGCCCTGGGTGGGGAGACTCTATCACATCAGGCTCCTGTAAGTATCTGTGGCTACCTTGTTCCCACCACCTCTTTTTTCTCCTGGTCAAAACCAAAACAAAGCCAGACAAAATGTCCAAGAGCGAAAGTCGAGAGAGAAGGGGCGGTAGGACCAGTGTGTTCCCTTGGGTAGCTGGCACTTGCCCAGGGAGTGAGCCCAAACTTGCCGGGACCAACACAGCCTCAGGCTGTGCCTTTTGGAATGGAGTCCTCCTGAGCACTAGCTGAGTGGCACTGCGATTTCCAAACCAGGTGACTTTCTCTGCAGAGCAGGATTCCTGATTCTGGCCTAGGTCATAGAGACACCAAAGGAATCAAGCAAAGAACTTTCTTTTTCTACTTAAAAAAAAAAAAAGAAGGTTAATAATAAAGTATTGAAGGCTTTTGGCCACTCTCACCAATCCTGTTGTGTTTCTCTTGCTGGATCTGAGGAGGAATCCTCTGGTGCTATGCCAGGTGGAGTTGAATATTTCTGTGATGGGGAGTGACTGGGATGGTACTAAATCACTAAACTCGTCTCAAGCAGTGGGTACAGTCCAAAGGAATGCAGCCCCAGAAAGAGGGGAGGGGGTACAGTTACAGGCAGATGGGCCAGCGAGGTGGTTTGATTGCCAAGTGGAGTGGAGCCCGAGTCTTCAGGTTTTCAAGTGGGTAATTAGAACAGGAAGGAGCCAAATGCAGGCCTGCCGGCGCCAGGAACAGCGAGGTTTCCCGTTCTGGTTGAATAGTCTTAGAGCCCAGATGGGTGCATGTCAGTTAACAAATAGAAGCACCTGATGTTATGGCCATGGTTGGGGGCAGGGTCCTAGGAGGATGAGCAGACGGGATTCCTGTCCCTGAGCAACTAAAGGTCTTAGGCTGACTTGCACGGTCTGGCTCCCGCGTGCGGTTGTCCCTAGTGAGTGGTGTATGCATCTGACCGAATGCACGGGCTCTGGAGTCAGAATTTCTGATTGGTTTATATTCTGGCTGCTCAAGCTGTGTGGCCTGGAGCAAAGTATTTAATCTCTTTGGGCTTCATTTTCTCTTTCTATAAAATGAGAATGGTTATAGTAGCTACCTCATGAATTTGTTATGAGGATTGAATTATTTTCTTCCTGGATAAAAAGCAAAAGGTCTTTGCCTCTGCTTCTGGCTTTTGAATTCCATCTTGATACCTGGAACAATAGCAGCTCTTTTGTGCACAGGAGATAACGATGGGGGTGGGGGGGAGGTTGCTATGCTGAGGACAGCTTCTGAGAATGGTGGCTGTTGGGGTGGCCAGACCAATGCCTGCCTCCAGGCTTTCTTAAGTGAACTGCTGCTGGTTAAAATTTCTGTTTGCAGCCCAGAGTACCATAATTGATAGGAATTTGTTGCTAGACTATAAACTCATGGAAGGCAGGGCACTGATTTATTCACCTCTGAGCTCTTGAGGAGAATCTAACGTGATGCCCTGCACACAGTGGTACTCCATGGTTTATGACAGGAAGATGGGTGGTTGGAAGGAGAGGCAGGAGGGTAGGAGGCAGGTAGACATGGTATGCCGGTAACTGTTCAACTCTTAGCTCTCTGGGGAAAAAAAATGTCCTGATTTGTGACATTTGCCTATTTCCAAAGCATAAATATTCCCGTTATGAGAGATTTCAAGCTGCTAACAGGCTGATGCTCAGCTCAGCTCTTGTGAGTTGGTCCAGAGCAGCCCCAGCTCACCATGGGAAGGATGGAGGGATAAAAGGAGAGGGAGATTCTATTAAAAGTAATAATAGTAATAATGATAACAACAGTAACAATACCTAAAGCTTATGGAGGGTTTACTCTGCCAGGTTCTGCTTCAGGCCCTCCCTGTGGTCTTCTTACACCTCCTTATCCAGAACTGGATTGCACGGCCTCTCCTAGCGGCAGGAGGGGTGAGGAAAAGTGAGCAGAGCAGGGAGGGGCGACCAGCCAGGAGCCATTGCTCACAGCCGGGCCCTGGCCTCTCTGAACATAGGCAGGCGTCTGTCGGAGGCGTCTGTCACACTACGAGTATCTGAAAGGGCAAGACTTTCCAAGGAGAATGGGTTAATTTTCAAACTCCCAAACCGCCTTTTCAGCAGTTAACTAGCACCAGTATCAACAAAATTACAAAATTCTTCCCTGCCTTGCTCTATCTTTGTGAAAACCATTCCAGACATCATAAACTGACCTTGTCCTTCACAGAACAGTTGGTTTTCTCAAACAGATACCAACCACAGTGGTACATCGGGTGGGAAGAAGGGAAAATATGCAGATCGCCCAAACAGGCTGGGATAAAGCATCCAGGAGAGAAAACAAGAGCTCCCACGCGCGGATTCACTGCCTTTCGGGTGGGCTGTGTGGTCCTCCTGGGTCCGGGGTGGGGACTGGCTGTGGCGGGAGTGAGGAGGAGGTGAGGTGACTGGGCACGTCTGCTGCAAAGTTCCTTCCTTTCCAGATCAGCGTCCTCTTCTACCTACTGTCCCATTCTCCCGGCGAATCGCTCACCTCAGAACACCTAAGGTATCCTCACTCTCTGGCAGGTGGAAAATATGTCCCGTATTTCCCCTGGTATGAGACGCTCCCCCCATGTATAAGATGCACCTTAAGTTTGGAGCCCGAAATTTGAAAAAAAAATGTATTACATAAAGTTATTGAGCTCAAGTTTTATTCATCATAAAATTCATACAACTCCTCATCATTGTCAAAACTCCCATCCATTAGCTTGTCCTCATCTGTGTCTGATGACGAATCACTGTCTTCAACAATGAGTGCAAAAACAACCATGAAAGAGCGGGAAATGCAAGTAAAAAAACCTACAACCACATGTAAGACGCACCCAGTTTTTAGACCTCAAATTTTTCAGAAAAAGTTGGCGTTTTATACATGGGGAAGTACAGTAATAAAGGCAAATGCCCACGCTGAGACTGTTGTTGGCAGAGGCGGATTAAGGTTGGTTGAGGCCTGGGGCTCAGAAGAAATATTGGGCCCCTTACATTAGAAAAAAGTGTCATGTTGGGGTTTTGCAGGGCCCTTCAGAAGTCGGGGCCCAGGGCGCGTGCCCGGTGCGCGCGCCGTTAAACCCTCCTCTGATTGTTGGGGGAAAAAATGGCAAGAGAACTAGTCTAAGGGATATTTCTGTATATCATCTTCAGGATTTTGCAAATTTTATATCCAGGTGTCAGTTTCTTAAAAAAAAAAAAAAAGATTGTTATTTATTGGTTCCACCTCACTGAAGGTTCAGAGAGGGAATGCAGAGGCAGAGGAGGAAGCGAGGTGAGGAGATGGATGATTTTTCTCAGGATCCACGTGACTGGACAAGCCTATGCTCATCCGCCTGTCTCCTGAAGGAGAGGACGATGAACCTCGGGAAGACCCACTCTGGGTTTTGCAATGAGGACTCACTTCCGCTGGAAGAAGTGCCTAGGAGAGTGGGGTTTCAAAGAGGCCACTACTTCTCAGCAGGCTGCAGTGTGCACCGGGAGTCAGAGTCGAGCCCCACCCGAACACCGTTTGGCCATGTTGAGTTGACGCCTAGGGGAACATTGGTTGGGTGTAACAACCATTGCTTGGAAGGATAGTTCCTTTTTAGGCCATTCTATTATACAACCTACAACCCACAGCAGAGGAGCAGTATGGGTTCTTTGTTCTTTATAGAGTTTTTCCTGCTTCACCTGGCATCTCCCCACATGGTTGGTCCATCCTTTTGTGTTATAAAGGCAAAAAATGACTTACAAGTTTAGAGATCAGGATCTTGAGGAATTGGTCATCAGCCAAGTATTTTGATCTATGGTTTTTTAAAGCAGAATGCAGAATGCCTTGTACTTTAACTTTGCTGTGAATATCGCCTCTTTTTTCTAAGGCATATTTTCTCTTCAAAGGCCAGGTAGTAATCATTTTAGGCTTTGTGGACCATAGAGATCTGTCACAGCTCAACTGTGCAGCTATAGAGGGAAAGCATCTTTAGGTGATAAGTGAATGGATGGTATGGCTGTCTTCCAGTAAAACTATTTACAAAAATAGGCGGCCAGGAGGATTTGGCCTAACAATGGCCAACTAGTGCTATAAGGGATTTTAGATGGAATGGAAATAAATGCCTGACTTCTATCTGAATGCCTTGCAAAAAGGACAATGGGTTGTTATGCTACACCTGAAATTGGAGTGGGGTACAGAAAGGGGTCAGTGTCACCCCTCTTTTCCCATTGGTGGTGATGTGGTCGGCAACAGAGAATGGTGTAGTAACATCACTGCTCTTGTTTGGATGGTGCGGTCCTTGGGACATCCAGTGAGATTGAGTTGGCATGTTTTGTGTGGGTTGGCAAGGTGACCACAGTTTAACTTTCTCCTCAAGACTTTGCTGAGGCCTTCTTTCTCTTATTTCCTTCATCCTTCTGACAGTCTGGATAAAGAGGAAAATAAAGTGAGACCTGACGACCCGTATTTGAGACATCTTGCAGCTTATTTCTCAACAGTTACATGGCTTTGGCCTTATATCAAAGGCAGCCCACTCTACCATCTTGAAATGTGGGTTGGGATTTACTAGCTTTTCCTCCCAGATTGGGGAGGGCTCCATTAAAAAGGGAAAGCAGTTTCCAATTTTACAAATGTGAATTCCCAGACAGAAAAAAATTAACATGCAATTTGCAAACTTCACAAATCTATTTCACATTCAGGCCAGAGGAGGTTTGGGGTCAGGCTGACACCTTGTTGACCCATATGTTCAGATCTCATAACACTGATGGTACCGATTCCTTGGGTGGGGCGCAGGGAAGTCAGCGAGTGTATATCTTGTGTCTGCTTGCTTTTGTATGCACGTACCAGTTATAGATCATTAGAAGCAGTTGAGGTTCAGGCTACAAAAGCCCTGCTCTTGTTGAAATCACCCAGTTTCTATCACTTGTAAGTCTTGCAAGAAGTGACTTAACCTCATCCCCTCTTTTCTGGCTTGCTCTGTGCCAGTGTAACTTAGAAGGGTGTCCTCTCTATAGAAAGTCTGGATTTACATATTTTGTTAATTATAGCTGTCAAATTCCTCAAGGTGATTTAATGGTAGGGAGACCTAGCAAGTGTGGAGAGTATTTTTAACCAAGCTGTGTGGGTTTGATAGTCATTCAGGAGCTGGTAATGGAGTCTAGAGCTTCACGTGAGGCTGCCACGGCGGCAGTGGGAGGGAGCGAGACTGGGAGACTGGGGCGCAGGGCAGCTGTTGGGTGATGTGATCCTGAAGTGGGCTGGTGGTCTCCTTTCATAGTCTGACCGTTGTCAGTCATCCTGCTTTACAGGCTGTGAAACTGACACCCTCCTTGCTGTCTGGGGCAGGGAGGCTGGGAGGGGTGCAGCTGGAATTAGAACCTTGATCTGCAAGGCATTCATTCATTCATTCAGCAGTCATTTTTTTTGAGTGCCATAGACCAGAGTTTTTCAAACTTTCATGTATATACATTTCACCAGGCAACCTTATTACAATGCAGGTCCTGATTTAGCAGGTCCTGGGTTGTTTTTCCTGATGGCCCAAATCTAAAGTAGCTCCCCTAATCATTGGTTTAGCTTTCACATTTCTCTGGGATTATCTTGTTTCATATTCCTTTTGTTTTTCTCCATTAGAAAGTGACCTCCAGGAGAGCAAAGAACATGCACTGGCCTGTCTTGGTCACTACCGTCTCCTACTGCCACCTTTTGCAGTGCCTTCTGAATGCCTGGCACATAGCTGATGCTCAGTAACATTGGTTGCATGAAAGATCAACTTTCCTGTCCCCAAGGACCCCACTGACCAGAAGGAGAGACATAAAAGTCAGTAACTAGTTATGACTGTGATCTGGAGAAAGACTGGAAGTAAAGAGTAATTAGTATAGACTATGGCGGTGTCCGATCCATGTGACTTGAACATCTCTCTGGGCCTCAGTTTCCTCAACAGTATAATAAGATGAAGTAACAGTACCTTCCTCATGTATTTGTTTTGAGGATTAAATGAGCTAACAGGTGTGAAACAATTAGCACAATACCTGGCATAGAGTAGGCCCTTAAGAAATGTTAGTTGTGGCCCTGGCCAGTTGACTCAGCGGTAGAGCGTCGGCCTGGTGTGCGGGGGACCTGGGTTCGATTCCCGGCCAGGGCACATAGGAGAAGCGCCCATTTGCTTCTCCACCCCACCCCCCCTTCCTCTCTGTCTCTCTCTTCCCTTCCCGCAGTCAAGGCTCCATTGGAGCAAAGATGGCCCGGGCGCTGGGGATGGCTCCTTGGCCTCTGCCCCAGGCGCTAGAGTGGCTCTGGTCGCAGCAGAGCGACACCCTGAAGGGGCAGAGCATCGCCCTCTGGTGGGCAGAGCGTTGCCTCTGGTGGGCGTGCCGGGTGGATCCCGGTCGGGCGCATGCGGGAGTCTGTCTGTCTCTCCTCGTTTCCAGCTTCAGGAAAAAAAATAATAATAAAGAAAGAAATGTTAGTTGTGATGATGAAGATGATGAGATGGTGATGATGGTGGTGGTTGGAGGTTATGGAGGAAAAGTCTAACTTTTCAGGTAACGCTTCACATGAGAAGTATTCTTTGAACTGCATTTCTTTCTTCTTTTTCTTTATTCAGTGAGAGGAGGGGAGGCAGAGAGACAGGCTCCTGCATGTGCCCCAACTGGGATCTACCCAGCAAGCCCACTAGGGGGTGATGCTCTGCTCCTCTAGGGCATTGCTCTGTTGCTCAGCAACTGAGCTCTTCTTAGCACCTGATTCGGAGGCTATGGAGCCATCCTCAGTGCCCAGGGACAGTTTGCTCTAATTGAGCCATGGCTTCAGGAGAAGAAGGGGAGTGATGGGAGAAGTGGAGAAGCAGATGGGCGCTTCTTCTGTGTGCCCTGACCGGTAATCGAACCCGGGACATCCACACGCCGGGCCAATGCTATACCACTGAACCAACTGGCCAGGGCTTGAATTGCATTTCAACAGTCAAAGTAGTGGTGCTTTGGGTGGTATGGTAGTTACCAATACTTTGTAACAAATTTTCACAACTTTAGCAGCTTAAACCAACACAACATTTATTATCTCATAGCTTCTCTGGGTCAGGAGGGAGAGGCATAGCTTAGATGGGTCTTCTGCTGCAGGCTGTTTCACAGGCCACAGTGAAGATGTCAACCAGGGCTGGTGTCTTGTCAGAAGGTTTGGCTGGGGGAAGGGCTCACTGCCAAGCTCATGTAGTTGCAGGCAGGGTTTGGTTCCTTGCAGGCAGTTGGACTCAGGGCTTCAGTTCCTTCTGTCTATTGGCCAGAGACTGCCCTCAGTTCCTTGCCATACGGGCATTTTCACTGGGCGGCTAATGACATGGCAATTTGCTTTATCAAAGCCATCGAGGGAAAGAGAGTCATGACCAAATGGAAGTTACAGTCTTATGTAATGTAATCACAGAAGTGACATCTCTTCACCTTTACTTTATTCCTATTCATTAGAAGGAACTGCTTAGGCTAGTTCAAAGTGGAAGAGAGATTACACAAGGCTGTGAATATCAGGACTTGGAGATTATTGGGGGTCATCTTTGAGTCTGTCCACCACAGGCAGCAAGAGGGACCAAGGATGGGAAAGGAGGGGCAAGTCGGGCAGAGGGCACTGCGTGTACAGGGCACAGAGGCATGAGGGACTGTGTTCTATTGATGAAATGCCTGTCTTGGAGGGTGTAGCTGGCCAGTATTTGATTGCAGATGAGAATGAACCAGGAGCAAAAGATGTGTGGTCCCTGGTGCTGATACCACTGCTCCTGGCGATGACTGAGAGTATGCCCCTTGCATTAGCCTCCCATTTCCTGGGCTGCATAGAATGAGATCAGGCATTTTCACCTGGATTCCCGGGGACCCAGGGTTCTATAGCGGAATCTCAGAGCCGCTGGGGAGAATGGAAGAGGGAGCAGGTAAGCATCCCCTTCCTCCCCCCCCCCCCCAGAGCAGCTCTGCTTTATTCTGTGTCCCATGCTGGCTTTTCTGCCCAACGTTTTCTTTTAGTCAAGAATTCCATGACTTAAACAGTTGGAACCACCTACAGTCGCTGCTCTCGGAGGGCCCTCTTATGCTGGCCCCATGTGACTCTGTGAGGGTTCATGTGTGGTTGAATCAAGACCAGAGCCTTAGACCCTGATCCAACCTATTACACTGGCATTGTTTCCCTATGAAGAGTTAGGAGAAAGAGGGACTTGAAGCTGCAGTGGGGGTGGTGGGGAGGTGGGTTACTGAGCTATTGGAAGACCCAGTTTCTAAGCTTATGATCTGAAGAACTTCATTAATTTTGCACTTATTCAGTTATTCATTTGTTTATTGATTCAATGCTGTGTAGGCATGGTGTTCAGTGTCATCATGGAGCTTTCTCGGGTTCACCTCTGATATTTTGTTAATGCTAAGTGGGATAGGAAACTGATTCCAGCCATGCCATGAAGGCAGTAATAATCAAGGTTCTGCTAACTTGTGACTTACTCTCTGGAAGAGGGTAGGGGGCCCGATTTCTTTGATATACTGTGTTGGGGTCATTGTCCCTCCCTTTTATGGGACCCTATGGAAAGGAGTATCTTTGGGAAGAGTGGAGAGTGAGGATTAGCAGGGTAAGGAGAACTTGATGGGTAAGAGAGGGAAGTAGATTTTTGTAATAGGATTTTCACTCTTTAGACTTGTGGGATTAATGCCACTAATCTGAAGTGACCCCAGAACAAAAAATCTTTCAGTCATTTTTGAGACTGGAGGTTCACACCTCTCTCTTTCCCTCTTTCCCCTTCATTTGCTGTCTTCCTCTTTGCATACTTTTAACTTTTATAAAAGATGCTGTTCTTTGTAGAATCTTTGGAACTAACTGCCACGAATCAGCCCTGGGACCTTGGACAAGTCACCTAGCTACCCTGAGCTCAGGTGCAGAGTTTGGAGGAGGTAGTGGTTGGTCCATGTGATTCCCGGGCTCCTCATGGCTATGCCTGGATGTCTGGATTCTGTCTGACTGCTGTGTCCGGAAGCATTAAAATTTATCGTCTTCCCTGGAGCCAGCTCTTGCTCCATTAAACAGCTTGTCCCTGAGACTGATGGCGCTGGCAAAGGGCCTGTCCTCAAAAGCAACAGGTTGGAT
This sequence comes from Saccopteryx bilineata, assembly GCF_036850765.1. Taxonomy (NCBI): domain Eukaryota; kingdom Metazoa; phylum Chordata; class Mammalia; order Chiroptera; family Emballonuridae; genus Saccopteryx; species Saccopteryx bilineata. The sequence continues at coordinate 105,914,077 of NC_089490.1, forward strand.
GCTGGCGGGCTCACAAAGGATGTCTCCAGGGAGGTTGCCTCCCTGCTGCTCTCTCGCCAGGGGGTCTAGGGCCCTCTCACAGCCTGTGGGCAGAAAGGAGCCCTGCTTCTCCCCCCTCCTCACCTGGAGAAGGGGTTACTGAGCCAGGGCTGGGAGGGGACATGCTCCCAAAGGCAGACAGACTGTGGGACGCTCGGCAGAGGCGGCTTCCCTCATTTGGATCTCAGGGGTGGAATGTTGGGAGGAGGTTCCTGGGATGAGCTTTGGAAGGACAAGGCAGGCCTCCCAAGAAGAGAAGTCATAGAAATAGCTGATGATGCTTAGTTAGCTTCCATTCTGTGCAAATTAGTTACATATATAATCAATACTACCTGAGATATCATAGTGCCTCCATTTTACCGAAGGGAAACTGAAGTTCAAAGCCCTCAGAGGACCTGTTGAAGGTGACCTGGCTGGGAAGTTACGCAGCTAACTAAGATGGGAAGCCAGGTTTGGCTCCCAAGTCCGCATTTCCCATTGCACCAGCCGAGAGTTACAGGGACGGCGGGGAGGAGCTCTCCATGGTCTTGGAGCTCAGGTCAATGCACCTCTAGACCTGCCGTGACAAATGACCACAAACTAGGTGGCTTGACACAACAGAAATTTATTCTGCCATAGTTCTGGAGGCTAAAATTCTGAAATTGAGGATTGGTTATATTTGGAGGCTCCGTGAAAGAGTCTGTTCCATGCTTCTCTCTCAGCTTCTGCTGGTTGCTGGTGGCCCTTGGTGTTCTCAGCTCATAGACGCATCCCTCTGGTCTCTGCCTCTGGCTTCACACAACTCTCCCCTGTGAGTTCTGTCTCCACATCATCTCCTTTCTGAATGTCTCTGTGTCCAAATCTCCCTCTTAAAAGGACAGCAGTCATGGGACGAAGGCCTGCCCTCCTCATCCTAACGTGGTTACATTCGTAAGGACTTTATTTCCAAATAAGGTCACACGCACAGATTCCCTGCAGTTAGGACTTGAACAGATCTTTTTTTTGAGGGGGGGACACAATTCAATCCAAAACACTGGGGATGGCTGTAAGGAGGGAGGGGTCACTCACAGCTAGAGCCCCTGAGGCTGGAGCGGCTAAATCCTAGACTAAGCAGTGGGGGGGGGGTATTGAAGAGTCTGAATTGGGGGTGGATGTCAGGCAGGCATGGCGAGCTTGCGGAGGAAGGGGCAGGGACACGAGGGGACTGGGTGCCGTCAGGAGTCTTATAGACCAGCCTGGGAGAGAGATGGGCAGGGCCTGAGCCAAGGCACTGATGGAAGAGTGAGAGATGGGGAGGCAGCTGGAGAGGAATTCAGGTGGTTGGTGGGCAGCGCTTGATCTTGGAGGGAGAGGGTAAGTGAGGAAGGAATATTTATTGATGGAATTGAAGGAGCCAGTAGAGAAGGAGGGCACATCTTCCCTAGAGGGAGCAGAGAGCATGATGGGAAACATGAAAGCCAGGACACGCCATCTTCAGGTTTGTGTCCCAGGAAATGTGGGACCTGGGCTAGTTCATCTCAAAGCTTCCGTCTGGCTCTAACATTTCAAAGTTTCAGTGGTTCTAAATCAGCGAAAGCTGCCACCTTCGGAGAAGGTGTTCTTGACTTGGGGAGCGGCTGTGGAGGGGCAGCAAGCAGAGGGGGTGTTGCAGAGCTGGGTACAACCTGCACAGAAGGCAGCTCCCTTGGGGCACTGGAAGGACCAGCACTGACGTGCCCAGAGGACCTTCCTGGGCAGCGGCAGCTTCGGTCCTCCGATGCGATTTCCGTGCCCCATCAATGTATCTGTCTCAGCCTTCAGAAAAGGACCCTCTGCCTCTGGGCCTTCCTCAGCCACAGCGGGTGGGCACGCCAGAGACTTCTAGAAACCAGGCCGCCAGTCCCTTCATCTGCAAATTGGGGGCTGTGGTGCCTATCCCCTCCCTCCTCCACCCACCCCCCAAAGTGTGTAACGTGAATTCAGCTGGGCTGTCATCCTTCTCTCCCTTTAGATGGAACTCTCCCTCTGATTCTCGGGCACCAGCTGCATCTCTGAGAGAAACTGTTCCAAAATGGCTTTAAGTGGTTGCCAGAGGGGACAGAAAGGGTGCGGAGGGTCCAAAGGTACAGGCTACAGGCTTTCAGTTATAAAATCAGTCAATCGTGGGGATGCAGTGTTGCAGTGCGGTGGCTACGGTTCGTGGCACTGTCCTGTATAGGTCTTAAAAGTTCTCATGACACGAATAAGAAATATTTGTAACTATGTGAGCTGATGGATGGTAGACTGGACTTATTGTGATCATGTCACAATATCTGCCAATCTCCAATCATGTGTCGTACACCTGGAACTAATACAATGCTGTATGTCAATTGTATCTGAATTTAAAAATGGAAAAAAAGTATTTTTTAGATGGTTTTAAGCTTCTGTGCGGTGGCTACTTCCTCAGCAGGTTAGTCACATGTCCCACATAAAGAAATGGAGTGGTTAGCGTCTCTGCCTGGCATCGGTGTGGAGCCCTGGCCTCCCACGAGAGGATGGTGAGTCTGAGGGCAGGGCTTGTCTCGAGCTCCCCCTGGGAGGGGGGGGCGGTGGTTCCTCAGCATCAAGCAGTGGGGTGATGGAGGCGGAGGGCGGTGCTTCCCCTGCTGGGCTTTGGCACACAGTGAGTCCCCTTTCTTGTAGCACTTGTGGACTGGGACACCTCTCAGCTGTGAACTCAGGGGTAGGAACATTGCTCTGTTAAGTTTGTTTTTAAACCTCTGTGTTCTCAGAGCCTAGCACAGTCCTTGGCATGTAGGGAGTGTTCAACAAATTGATTCATCCACTCACTTTGCTGATACTTGTTGAGCACCTGCTATGTGCCAGGCTCCATTCCAGGCATCAGAGACACAGCCATGAACTAAGCAGACAAAGTCCCAGCTCTCATGGGGGCTACCATGCCGGTGGGGCAGGCAGTCATCGATAAACAAACACATGTGTGGTCAGTAACATAATTTTGGGGAATGAAGAATACCATTAAAGTAGGGGTAGGGAACCGAGAGTGGAACGGCTGGTTTGGAAGGGGAGGTCGAGGAAAGGCCTCTCTGAAGGGGTGACTTTTAAGCAGACACGTGACGGATGTTGAGGGTGAGCAACGTGAAGTGCTAAGGGAAGAGAGTGAGCAGCAGAGTGCGCACCAGGCATAAACGCCCAGAGGTGGGAATGGGCTGGTCTGTTAAGAGGAATGGCATGGCTGGGGTCGAGTGGGAGAAGTAGGCATCGGTTAGATCATGCAGGACCTGAAAAGTCAATGTTGGGTGTTTAATTGTTTATAATCCAGGTTGGCAATGATTTGGATACACATCAGGGGGCTAAAAAGGAAACTGAATTAGTATTGGAAAAAGACAAGGCAACTGTGTTAATACAGGGGGTCCTCAGGTTACAACACAGTTCGTTACTATGACGATGTAACCTGAATTTTGGTGTAAGTCAAAGCACACCTTAGCCTAACACACACGGGACACTTGCGCTTTTAGCAGTACAAAATGGCGCAGGTAAGCGCACTGGGGGATGCCAGCTCCCTTGCTCGTAGGCCGCGTTGCTGTGTATTCTTCTGCCGCACACAGCCAAACTAGTTCGCCCATGTAGTCTGTCAGTATAACGCTAAGGGCATTAGCCAAAACACTCACGTCTCAGTTTTTTTTTAGTTTTTATGGGTGTGAGCATCATAAACTCGAAACATCGTATGTGGAGACTGTTCTAATCTGAGGACCCCCTGTACTATTTTTCTCAACTCTGCAAATTACTCTCTGCTCCTGTAGAGAGAGACATCACTTTAGAGTTAATCTAAGAATTCAACCTGGCGGAACAACTGGAGGGTTTGGTTGAGCTGTAGTGGGGTTCATGGTGCCTTCTAGGAGTCCTGTCTTGTGTGGGGTACATTAGAATCAAACATGGATCAGCACTGGGAACGCATCTCAAGATAGGAGGCAGGGACGCTCATGGCCCAGCAGGCAACTCCAGTAGTTTATGATGCTTCATAGTTGGGTAGCAGAGAAGACACCTGACTTGAACTTGGAAGAAAATAAGAATTGAGTCTTAGTTCTTTTACTAACTGAATGATCTTGAATGATTAGACATTTAATTTCCCTACAAGCTTAGTTTTTGCAGCTGATGTCCCTGTTCTGCTTATCCATAATGAATAAGGAAGCCTGTTGTAAACTGTCACCACAGTTCTGAAGAAGGTGCTGGTCCTACATTATAACCCCTCAATCAGACCATAATACATTGAAGTTGGGGCTGCCTTTTATCCATCCTGTGTCTCTTAGACTTAGCAGAATGCCAAGGGTACTGGAAGGAGGTTTTTGGATTTTGTTGTGAATTAAACTATGCTGTTGTCAGCAGTATTCCTTGGTCTGGAACAGAAGTATCCCATAACCTGGGAGAAGACCCTTAGAATCGGAGTTCAGCCACTTCGGGGCTGTGTGGCTTTGGACAGATTTCTTAACCTCTCTGGTCCTTTACTCTATCTGTGAGTTGAGTGAGATAACATTACCAGCCTCGCCTGGTACATGTGAGGATTGGCTGGGAAACACAAGCGCATGTATGATGTCACTGCTGTTACATGCTCCCCCAAAGACAGTGGCTTACAGAAGGTGGAAGACCATCTTTCATAAAACAGTGCTGACACAGCCTGATGTGGCAGCTCTGTGGTGTCAGAGGCCCAGATCCCTTCCACCTTGTTGCTCTGCCATCGTTAGAATGCTGACCTTCTTCCTGTGGCCCAAGATGATTCTCCACCATACCTGGAAGCTGACACAGCCCATCTGCTCACAACCCGCTGGGTGGAACTGGGTCAGGTGGCCTACTTCCTGTGGCAAGAGAGGCTGAGAAATCTAATCTGTATTCTAGTTGCCCGAGTGCCTGACTCCATTTCTAATCCTATGAAGGAAGGCAAGATCAGATGTCAGGGGCAAGTCAAGTCTGTGCCACAGCAAGATAAAAGATATTTTGAAACCTTGAAATGGAAGGGATTCAGGGATCACCTGCAGCCTAAATTGAAATTGATTTTACTCTGCTGGAGTCTGATGGAAACAATACCCCACATTTTTGTTGTTGTTGTTATTGTTAGGGAATGCTCGCTGGGTGCCAGCCGCTGTGCCTCACACACACTACTTCCAGCCAGTGCTCACATCGGTCTTAGAGTGGATGTCTCATTATCAGGCTCGTCGGGTCAAAACCTTTCTCTGTTTGCCTCGACTGTCTCTCCATTACTATATGCAGCTGATGCTTCAATAATTGTAACAGCATTTTCTTCCCCAAGTTTAATTTCAGCTTGTTCTAACCTGACTTCTCCATGGTTAATTTGCAACGAATAAACCCACTTGTCTTCGGTGCGGTGTGGCCTGGTGAAAATAGTGAAAATAGTGTCTGGTTCTGGGTTTGGGGGAAGAACTGTGGATGTTTGCTCTTGGTGGTTTCCAGTGCCCATGAGGGGACTGTGTCGGGCTGTGGTGAGAGGGATGCCGTGGGCTCTGGCAGGCGCTGCAGTGTGTGCAGGGCTGGGGAGCATGTCCCGCAGGGGCTCTGTTGTCTCCAGAGCCAGCTCCTGGCTGCCCTCTGTGTGAGGCCTGTTGGGGGCCCGGCACTTCTAACATGGGAATGGAGTATGTTCTCAGAACGGTTATTTAAGATTCTACTGTGTGGAGATATTGAGGAGGCGTCAAGGGTGAGGCCAGCTCAGAGGACATAGTTCTTATTTCCAGGAACACCATCCACCGGTCTCCCTCTAGTGTCCCCTTCTTCCTGCAGCTCTAAGGACCAGCACATCTCAAAATGGGCCGAGGCCTGGGCTCCCCAGGGGAGCCTCCGACAGTGTCTGCATGGTTCAGCAGACACTTACTGTTTCCCCACAGGGACTACCCATATGGGGCATTCAGTCAAGAATCCAAATGCTTGGGTTTGGATCCCATCCCGGCCACTCTGTGACTCCCGATCTGGTGCAGTGCTCGGAGCCACGTGTGAAATTAACCCGTGTGGAAGGAATGACTGATCAATGTGTGGCCTTGGGCAAGTCACTGCATTGCTCAGTGCCTGAGAATGTGATCTATAAAGTAGGGATAACAGCACTTTCCTCTTAGTGTTGTGAAGTCTGAATCCCAGTGCCCAGAGTGTAGCAGGTGTGCAAAAAAAAAAAAAAAAAAAAAAAGGAAAAGAAAAGGAAATGTAACTGCTGTTCTTATGTTCCAGTCTCCTCTGACTGCTCTGGGCTTTTGGGGCCCAGTTCCTGTTGTACCTGTTTTCTCCCCAGGTGTGCCAAGGGAGGCGATTGTCCAAGATGAGACTCAGTGATCATTTGCCAATGTTATTATGTTGCCCCCCAAAAGATGCTTGCCTTTCACCCCCAGGGGGGACTCCCATGGTGGGGACCCGAGACTTCCTGGTGGCAATGGTGATCCTAGTCAGAACCGCTGCACACACCTCTGTGCTTCTGTCCTGGAAGAGGATACAGAGACTACCTCATGCAGCCCCCATGTTTTCAGGACTTTAGTAAATTGCCTACTGTGTGTTAGTTTATGCGTCAAAATGCCACCAGCAGCCAGACTCTGCCGCCGGTATCCTAGGAGTCTGCAGGCAGCGAGGACGGGGGCGGGGAGGCCGAGTGGAGGCATGAGGATACCCGGGCGCGGGGGAATCCTGGCCTGGTGTCGCCCACAGAGCTGTGAGAAGCCTGGCATTCAGCAGTTGGTCATTTGTTCTTCCCAGCAGTCCCTTGAGATGGGGCAGCTCCCCACATGATCTCGAGGAGATAAAGGAACTCGGTGTACCAACTTCTGGGCCGTTGTCGTGTATCCCTCTGCTGGGCAAGCGGGGGGGATGGAAATGGTTGCTGAGAAGTTGGGGCGGAAACACCTGGACTGCGTTTCCTGAGTTGCTCAAGGAGTAGGGCGGGTGACGGAGGAGCCACACTGTGTTCTCTGTGCACCCTTTTTGGTTCCGCTGCCTGGGGCCTGCCTATGTTTTGGACCGTCTGGCCCTACCCCACCCCAGCTCACCGTGGTCTCTCTAGTGGAAAAGACGGTTCTTAGAATCATATGCTGACTGTGTGGCCTTAATGTGAAGTTAGCATCATGACGCTCAACCTCAGTGTCACTGTTGTAAGGGGATTCTAGAATGTTCCTCAGACAGCTGGAGGCTTCATGGTCCTCGGACATCACTTCTTTCCCTGTTTCTTCTCCTAAGCTCAGTCTCCAATTCCTCAGAAGCCATTATTGTCACTTGTGTGAAATTCCCCTTTCTCTTTCCCTTTTGAAGTTGCATCTGTGAAGTGAAAACTGCTCATAACAAATAATCGTAGACTCACAGTGGTTGTTATCGCGACTCGACAGCTGCTTTTAAAAATCCTGGGAAACTAGTCTCCATTTCCCCAAGTCTCTGTGGAGGAGCAAGGCTGTGATCACCACCTTGGGGCCTTCGGCACTTACCGGCAGGGGGCCTGGGGGAGTGGGTTACGAGGGATCTGCACACAAACAGCATCTTTCCCACTATTTGCAGCAGAAGGACTGCTGTGAACCCAGGGGTGTGGCCTTTATAACAGTGCTCAGACCATTTGAACTCATAGGTTTTTAAAGATTTTAAAATACCCTCTCTTTGGCACTTAGATGATTATTCAGGATCTGGTCCTTTGAGCTTATCCAGGTACCAGTAAATACACCTTTCATCTCTCCTTAGTGTGACCTCAGCACCCTCCCTGCTGAACCAGGATGGAGCATTAGAGCCCTTGCCCCGGGAACCGAGCCTGAGAAAACTGTGCCTTTGCAGTGTTAGGAATTGAGACCCAGAGCCTTAAATATCCAGCTCAGGCAGATCTTCTTGTTAGATGGACTAAAACATACCTATGCACACATACACACATGCATGCACACATACAGGGTTTATATATATACATGCATACACATACGTGTCCACACACACTGTATAAGGTGTGTGTGTGTGTGTTTTCTGCCACACCTTTAAATCTGAGGTTCTCTATCAGAATCGCTTTACCAGAGGCAGACTTTGCTGATGTCTAGAGAATAAAATGTACCATCACACTGAAAATATCACAGCCACTGAAGCTGGCCAAGGTGAAGACGCAAGAATCTTTGGGAGACTGAGCCTCGTGTTTCCGATGGCCACATCACGGGAACACGTGTGTGGGATGAGGATGACTGCTGGTTGGGACATTTTTAGGTAGGCAGGGAAATATGCTCAGTTACAAAATACCTTTCTGATTCAGTCAGGTCTGGCGGGAAATTCAGTCCCTTCTTAGAAGGCAGAGAGAGCTTTATTTTTATTAAATAATTTTTTATTTTTTAAAACATTGATTGATTGATTTTAGAGAGAGATTGAGAAATATTAATTTGTTGTTCCAATTATCTATGCATTCATTGGTTGATTCTTAGATATATCCTGACCAGGGATTGAAACCATGACCTTGACATGTTGAGACAATTCTCTAACCAACTGAGCTACCCAGACAGGGCCCAAACAGTTTTGTTTAACATGATTTGTTTCTCGGCGGATAGAAGAGTGTTCCCTGGTGCATGGGACTGTGCCGTTGCTGCTCTTTCCCTGCCTCCTCTTCCATTTCCTAGTGTCTTTTAAGATCCAGTCCCCTCCTCCAAGAAACTTCCCTCTGCCGAGGGCCTGCAGCGCCTCAGCTTTGGCTCCTGTTGAAACACACTGTCTTGTGTTCTGTCCCCAATGAGTCATTCCCTTGAGTTGTGCAGAAGGCAGGGGTCCCCAAACTTTTTACACAGAGGGTCAGTTCACTGTCCCTCAGACCATTGGAGGGCCGCCACATACAGTGCTCCTCTCACTGACCACCAATGAAAGAGGTGCCCCTTCCAGAAGTGCGGCGGGGAGCCGGATAAATGGCCTCAGGGGGCCTCATGCGGCCCACGGGCCGTAGTTTGGGGACGCCTGAGAGGCTAAGTTTGTCCATGCATCCGTGGCTTCCCGGGACAGGTAACCACAGGGAAAGATCAGTGTGTCTGTTTCCCTTCTGGACCAAGATTCAGAGGGGTGGGCTAGGTGGGGTGGGCCCCAAGACTGAGGCTGCTGGTGAAGGCAAGGGTCTCCTTGCCTTCTGGCCTCGCGGTGGGTGTGGTGCTCTGACTGGGGGCAGGAGCCAAGCTCTCCCTCACTGCAGTCTGTTGCTGTTCTGCTGTCTGGCAGCTACTGTTGCTATGGAACAGTCAAAGGAACTGCGCCAGTGGGCCTTTCTCCCACTGTTTGTGCATCGGCCCCTCCGTGTCCCCCTTCGCTTTCAGCCCTGCCACAGAATGGGGACAGAGAGGACCGGAGCAGTGAATGGGGCCAATTTTAATTGAATTCCGCTTGCTACACCTTTACTGATGAAGTGTAAGTCAGCAATTTGTAACAGAGCTAAGATGGGGTGAGAGTGGTTCCTGGCTGGCTACCTCATTGCTTCCCAAGACTTTGAAGGTCATCTTGACATTTTATAAATGTGACCATGGGAATTGCTGATGGGACCTAGAAATATCATAACTGTCATACTTTGCTGTTTCACATTATTAACTCACTTAAGCCTGAAGGCAATATCATGTCCATTTTATATATGAGGAAACTAAATCTCAGAGATGTTAAGTAACTTGCCCACGGTCACACAGCAAGTAAGAGGCAGAGCTGGGGTTCAATCTCAGGCAATGTGGCTTTATACTCTGCTCTTAAGCAGTATTCTATACTGCTTTTCTACTTCTAAAATAAAAGAAACCCACCCATCTTTAAAATAAAAGTAGGTCATTAACTCTTTAAGGCAATGCTTCCTTATGTTATGTAGTTATACTTATTAAGTATTAATAAAGTAGTTTAAAGTGTGCCAGGCACTTTTTCAGTGATCTCATAAAAGCTCATTAATCCCACTACAGTTCCGAGGAAGTGTTACTGTAATTCCCATTTTATAGATGAGAAAACTGGGGAAATTCAATAAGTCTGTGATCCAAGGTCACAGAGCTAGGTTGTGACAGGGCCAGTATTGGAACCCTAGTCTGGCTCCAGATGACACAGATATAAGTAAAACTAGTAGCTTATAAATTATAACAAGACCAACTTCTGTACCTGGTTATTCTGGAGGGAGAAATTCTAGGGATAGAGAATCCTCTTGGAGTAGCTATATTAGTTACTGAAGCTCAATTTATGAAACCCCTCAATTTTTCAGAATGTATTATATTCAGAATTTAAAAAGTTAAAGGACATATGACAAATACAACCCGTTGAATTTAATTAGAGGAACAATCATCAGGATGTGTGGACAGTTTTCTTAACAGACAAATCTCCCTTGTGTCCTCAGTCTTCTGTTCTGAGCAGTTACCTTTAAAACTCAGCAAACAGCTCAGAAGGATGACTGATTCCATTTTATAATCTCCTTAACATGCAGCTCTGCAACTGAGCATGTCACAGCAAATATGCTGGATTGATGAGAAATTGAAATGTCATGCCCAGGATAAGAACATAATGAAGTGGGTCGATTCCCAGCTAGGAATTTGCAGGACAGATTCTGTCTGGTGATTGCAAGGCATCTGGGCTACCCCTTATCCATCTGCCTGTTCCAGCTCAGGGGCCATTGAGAGACCAGTCATGACGTTGAAGGTGACGGTGATACCATTGACCACACAGTGCCGGGAGCCCCCAACACCTGACTTCCCCTTACGAGGACCGGTGCTCAGGGCAGCTCTCTTGATTCAGCCTCATAATCTTATTTCACAGCGGAAGAGGACAAGATGGCGAAGGAAACTCCCTTTGCAGCCAAAACACTTGGCCTTCTGAGCAACCCCACTCCACATTCTGCCAAATTGCTAAACTCAGACAGTTAACTGTCTTGACATATCTGACAACCTACCAAACAGGCATGCCCTGTGTTTGATCTCCGCAGTGGAGTATGAAACAAACATCTGGTTTGGGAGGATCTAAGTTAAGCCAGTACCCCATCCCCCATAGCCCCCTTATTCCTAAAGGGTTAAGTTTCTCAAGAGCTGGGCTCAGGTGCCTATTTCTCTCCTCCACCCACACCCTGTTTATTCCTCTCTCCATCAACTTCCTGGTTGTTGCTCTGGTTGTCTAAGAGAAAGCTGACACATTTTTAACATTTAACAAGCCTCCCCCTCCCACTAGTCTGTGTGTGAGCAGCTGGGGATTTTACTGACTGAACCCTCCAGCCTCCCAGCAGTTCTCCTTCTACCTTTGTAGTGCTGTGCACCCAGCCCACTCCACGCACCTTCTCTGTGCCCCTTGTGCTCTCTTTCTCACATCAGGAATCAGTCTGGGTGGTGATGGGCTTGGGGTGCCCTCTGAACACTCTCCTTCCTTCCAGGAACAGTCCCTAGGCATTTAGTGTTGGGGATGGAGAAGTGAGAACACAGGATTCTTGCCCTCAAGATGCTCATGGATTTAGGATGAAAGATAACAGCATGGATGTTACTAATTGCTAGTTTATTGAGATGAGAGCTCAGGACCTTCAAGGCACTGTGGTTTCCCCCAGCGATTCCATCCAATCCTCACAACCACCATGTGAGTTTAGGCATTCTCTTCTCACGTTAAGAGATAAGCAAATGGCAAGGAGGATAGGTGAATGGACCTGGGTCACATAGCTCGTATGCAGTGGGCCTGGAAGTCTGTCTTCAGAGGGCAAACATTATTATCATTATTATTGTGACGAACAGTTATTGAGTGCCTACTATGTGCCACGTGTCAAGTGCTTATATACCTACTATCTTTTGGTCTCCATGAAACGCTACAAGGATGGGTTTTATCAGAAGGTCATGGTTTGCCAAGGATCCCATGGTAGGAAGTAACAAACAGCATGGGACGGACACCAAAGTTTGACTCTAGAACTTCCAGGCCCCCCAACCTGGGCTGTATTACCTCTTGTTCCAGCAGTGCAGGATTTCTCATCCAACCCAGCCACTCATTAGGTGAAAGGAAGAGAGATTAAGTACGACTCCGGGATCACAGGTATAGAGTGGCTCGATACCAGGGTGCCTGGGTCTACCAACATTGTCTGAGCGCCTGCTCTGAGCTAGGCACTGTGGTTACAGTGAGCAGGACAGAGGGGCCCCGAAAGCTTGATGTTCAGGGCAGGGGGCCAGGATGAGGTCCCGTCAGGGAAGGGTGTGCGCTTTAAGAAAGCACACAGGATAATGAGATAGTGGATGCCCAGAAGGCCTCCCTCCTCACGCGGGGACCCTTGAGTCCACATGATAATCTGCGTGAAGAAGGGCTGGTCTGAGGCAACTATAGGTAAAGAAAGTTCTAGAAGCAGGAATAGCATGACCCTTGGAAGGGACAGAAGTTCCTGGGTGTGTTCTGAGGTCTGTGAGTGTTTCTCTACGGCTGAAAGGCGACATTTGCTGCGGTGAGATGTAGTGCAGTCTGTAGAGCTTCCTGCCTGAGACACCCTGTGTCACCCACTGAGGGCGGCTGCTCTGTAAGCAGCAGGGCTGGGCCCCTCCTTTATCGGGGGGACCCCCTGTCCCTCCCTCCTCCAGAAGTGCTCAGTCATTATTTAGTAAGGTGCCCCTTGGCCTCTTGCCTGGAGAGTGGAAAAACTCACATTTGAAATAAAAGGCTTGGCTTCTCTAAAACTCATTCTTGTCACCTCTAAGCCAAAGGGTCATGATTTGTGACCACGGGGAGGAAAGAATGAATGCACACGTTTTGGTCTTCATTATTATTTTTTAATAAAAGTGTGAAAACTGTCCTCTTTTAGATCTGCCCCCTCCCGAGCACATCATATCCATCATGTTAATAAATATGCTAATAGCCACATTTCTTACGTGCTCATTACGTGCCTCATTGGGTTGAGAGCTTTTGTTGCGTTAGCCTTTGTAGACAACCCTGTGAGCTGAGTACTGTTTTTATTCCCATTTTCAAGATGTGGAAGCTGAGGTCTGGAGACGTGAAGTGTAACGAGCCCAAGGACACGCGGTTGGGAGAACAGGATGGGTGTAATTGCGCCCATTTTGCAGAGGGAGATAACTGAGGCGCAGTGATAGAAAAGGTGTGGAAGAGAGTTGGGCCTGGACTCTGGGTGTTCTGGTTCTGGCCCAGTAGCAGTGGGAAAGGTGGTAGAACTATATACCGTGTGCCTTGCTTTGACTTGTCCGAGGACTCAAAGTCACGGGCCTCCTTGGAGAGGAAATACCACTGTGGGCAGGCGGCCTTTAACAAGAGAGCAGGAGCTGGCAGTCCCTGCGGCCACACCCCTTTGGACATTTTCCAAGCCCGTGCAAGGGCTGCCCCTGGTTTATCTACACTGTTCTGTTCAGTCCACTGTCCCCAGGCCCTCTAATGCACCCTAGGTCCCCCCAAATCACCTGGAACACTTTTAAAAGGGTTGTTTCTTGGGCCTTAAGCTAGGCCTGTTGGATCAGGAACTTGATCGTGAGGCCCTGGAGTCTGTGTTGACCTCACCCCAGGAGGTCCTGAGAGGGTTCTAATTGGAGAACCACTGGGTTAGGCCTCAGTTCTAAGACCCCGAGACAGGTGGAAGTGGCCGTGGATTCACTCTAAGGTTCCAGGAGTGTTGGTTAAACCCAGGACCATGGTGACTCTGGCCAGGGAGGCTGTTATAGCAACAGCCAGCCCCAGGCATCTGGGGACATGCTGGAAATAGCTCAGAGGCTGAGGGTTTCTATTTTGCATCAGTGTGATTAGGTGTGTCTGGGGGCTGCAGCCCAACAGTTTTTGCATCTCTTAAAAAAATTGTGGTAAAATATATATAACATAAAATGTACCATTTCACGGTTCTTAGGTGTTACAGTTCAGTGGCTTTAAGTACATTCTCATTGTCATGCATGCAGCCCAAGCTAGAGGGCTCCTTTGGGAACACTTTAGGAAGGGCTGTGCACACATTAGGCGCTTAACAATGGCTTTCAAATGACAATGGAGCCACAAGGATCATTGGAGTAATAGGGTAAATTATTATGCATTGAGTAAGCATCCCCACTTTTGACTTTCTTATGAGCAACTTAACCTCAGTTGAGATGGTGAAGGAGAGTGGTGAGCTATGTTTAACGCTCATTTTCTATTTCTGGGCCAGGCAGGATGATGAGTTCATTGTCTGGTCAATGCCAAGGGCAACTTCCCTGCCTCCCCCAATTCCCCAGCAGAATAGAGGATATGTCTGTAAGAAGTCCAAGTTTCCTTCCACTGCATGTGTTGGAAAGAGGCAACCCACGGTCATGACTTGAAACTAGGGTTTCACATGCTGCCGACTCAAGACTGACCTGGTTGAGAACCAAACAAATGGGCCTTTTTATATTTAAGAGGAGATTTTTTTTTCTTTACTGTGTATCAACAAAAGACCTGTAGATAATTTTGTTACACATTTCACATTGCTGACTTCATAAGTGTAAGAGCACTTATGACCCATTTACATTTTTTGGTGCATTTGGGTTTATTTCTGTGGTTACCACACTATGAGGAGGCCTACAAAAGCTGGCCTGTTCAGATGGGGGTGCATTGCCAGTGGAATTTTGGTGAGACTCACAGCCATGGAGGAGGGGGAGATGAATCAGCCAGTGAACTCAGAGTCGAAGAAGTATTGAATTTGGCAGCTAAAGGACTCTTGTACAGAGCAACCCCCTTACTTAAAGATGATATTGAGACCCAGAAGGGGGGGGTGGGTTCTTTCCCAAGTTCACAGGGCTAACAGGGAGGAACCCAGCCCAACACTGGCTTCCTGGTGTCCAGCCCGCTGACTTTCCAGTGCCTCAGACCTTCCTAGACCTTGAACTCTGGCTTCAGTTGAGTAGCTGGCTTGCATTAGAGTCAACCTAAGTATAAGTTTCCCTGCATCAAAAGGTCTTCCCAAATCCCTTTCTATATTTTGTGACGTCTTTCTTTTTTCTTTTTTCTCTGACGTTTTTCTTTTCCTGTATGTATTTGGGTAGAATCCATCTTTGCTTCTGAGCAGACCTTTCCATTTGAGTTTCTTTTCCAAGCTCTTTTATCTTCTTGATTACATTCTGGACACCCCCGCCCGCTCCGTTCTGATGAGGGGGAGATTGAGTCATCAGCTTTCTGGCTTGGCTTACGCTTTCTCAGAAGTCTGAAGTCCCATCTGATAACTATTTAGTCTGGGAAGTGATTTGGATGTAAGCTAGAGAAAGGACTTGACAGAGCTCTCTGTGATAGGGGTTCTCGTGGAGCCTCTCAAACTGGCGGTCCTGGAGAAAGACCACCAGGTGAGAGCCAGACCTCTCACATTCCTGAGCAGAACTATTCAATAGAAAGGTTCTGGGCTCTTGTGACATGCAAACGTCTCAGCCTCAAAGACAGATTAATTAACTGACTAAATCTTAAGATTGTTTTATTTATTCATTATAGAGAGGGGAGAGAGAGTGAGAAAGAGAGAGAGAGAGAGAGAGAGAGAGGGAGAGAGAGAAGGGGGGAGGAGCAGGAAGCATCAACTCCCATATGTGCCTTGACCAGGCAAGCCCAGGGTTTTGAACCGGCAACCTCAGCGTTTCCAGGTTGACGCTTTATCCACTGCGCCACCACGGGTCAGGCTCCTGACTAAATCTTAAATGTTTAATTGCGGACTTATTTTGTTCAGCCGCCATTCAAAATATGGGACAAAAAAAAAAATTTAAGCGTGCGGAGGACCCGGGTTCGATTCCCGGTCCAGGGCACACAGGAGAAGCGCCCGGTCCAGGGCACACAGGAGAAGCGCCCATTTGCTTCTCCACCCCTCCGCCGCGCTTTCCCTCTCTGTCTCTCTCTTCCCCTCCCGCAGCCAAGGCTCCATTGGAGCAAAGATGGCCCGGGTGCTGGGGATGGCTCTGTGGCCTCTGCCCCAGGCGCTAGAGTGGCTCTGGTCGCAACATGGCGACGCCCAGGATGGGCAGAGCATCGCCCCTGGTGGGCGTGCCGGGTGGATCCCAGTCGGGCGCATGCGGGAGTCTGTCTGACTGTCTCTCCCTGTTTCCAGCTTCAGAAAAATGAAAAAAAAAAAATTTAACATGGTTTCTGGCATAGGAAGAGGTATTGAGTAGGCACCCAGGTTCCTGTTAAGGGGCGTTAATTACATGCTTCTGTTTCCTTGTTACCTTTAAACAATGAGAAATGCCATGGAAAATAATGTGGAGATTCCTCAGAAAATTAAAACTAGAGCTGCTGTACACAGCTCCACAATTCCACTTTGGGTATTTCTCCAAAGAAAATAGAAACACTAATCAAAAAGATATGTGAACCCCTTAGTTCATAGCAGCATTATAATAGCCAAGATATAGAAGCAACCAAGTTGTCCACTGATAGATGAATAGATGAAAATGTGGTACATATATACAACAGAATATACTCAGCAATACGGTACAGTGTGCATGCTCAATGGATAGCTTTTTCAATGCATAGCCTCTCTGTTTTTTTAAACTTTCATAGCCCTGGCCCATTGGCTCAGTGGTAGAGCGTTGGCCTGGCATGTGGATGTCCCGGGTGCGATTCCAGGTCAGGGCACACAGGAGAAATGCCCATCTGCTTCTCCACAGCTCCCCCTCTCCTCTCTCTCTCTCTTTTTTCTCCTCCTGCAGCCATGGCTCAATTGGAGTAAGTTGGCCCTGGGAGCTGAGGATGGCTCCATGGCCTCTACCTCAGGAGCTAAGAGCTCAGTTGCTAAGCAGTGGAGCAATGCCACAGATGGACAGAGCATCACCCCCTAGAGGGCTTGTCAGCTGGATCCTGGTCGGGGCAAATGCGGGAGTCTGTTTCTCTGCCTCCTGTCCTCTCACTGAATTAAAAAAAAAAATTCATACGGGAGGCAACTGCTGTGTAGAGGGAGGAAGACGGAACTTCGGTCTCATCTACCTGGGTTTAAGTCTGCTCCAGCACTTGACTCTGTGCCCTGGAGTCACTTATGTCCCCGAGCCTCCATCTCCTCATCATGTTATGGGGACGCAATTATCATCTTGGGCCCGGTGTGCATCACTTAACCTCTCCGACCTCACGTTTCTCATTTTTCAAATGAGAGGCTGTTTCCCAGATGACAGTGGAAGGCCCATTGGAACAGGCAGCAGCCGAGCAGATAGTCATCATTATCATTCCCATGTCAGGAATGGGCTATTGACTGTTTTATCTCAAATGAAGTTAAAAAAAATTTTTTTTAAACTATATTCCGATATGAGTTCATTCTCTCTCTTTCTTTTTAAGATTTAAAAAGATTTTTAAATTTTCAACTGTAGTTGACGCACAATGTTGTATTAGTTTCACGTGTACAGCATAGTGATTAGACATTTATATAACTTACAAAGTGATCACCTGTCAACGTGGGTAACTTTTGCCAGGGTGTAGATGGGTCCCCTGTGTTGTGCCTTTAGGCCTCCAGCCCTGATTTTGTAGCCTGACTCTCCCCAGCCAGCCAGCCAGCCAGCCAGCTGTGCTCACGGGATGCAAGGTCGCTTGAATAACTCTTTAGGCCAAACATAATTTGAGGTAAATGCTAACTGTTTAAGAGTTCTGTTCAGCGGGACCCAGCTGACTGGAAGCGATGTTTTGAGTGACCTGCTGCTTCTGAGTGGCTGGCTCACCACCCTCTCCATCAGCATGAATAATCAAGAGGCACACGCAACCGTTATTTGTAATTGAGGACTGCGGACGTTGGGCACATAAGACCAGCCCTCAGTGACAGGTCCCTTTTATGTCTGACCGAAATTTGAAGGAAGAGACCTGAACTTTGAATAAAACCATTTGCTTTTGCTCTCACAGCCCTCAGTCATTGTAGTCAGGGGTGGAAGCCAGAAATCACGTGTGACATTTCCCCCATACATTATAGGTTTGGAGGATAAAGTACTTTGTGCAGTTTCTATGAACAAAAAGGAAGATTCCAGGCTTAAGCCAGAGGATAAAAAGAAAATTGAAAGTAAATATTGGTTTCTGGATTGGACTAAAGTTTCCAGTTACTGTTCAGCCACAGGAAAGCCAAAAGCTGTGACTATTTGTACAGGCTGGTATAATAAAGTTCAGGACATTAAAAAATTAGGGGAGGGATGTCAAATCAGATCAGTTAGGTTAGAGGTTAGGCTGCCTGTTTCCAAATACCATGAGACTCCATTTCTTATCTTGAGGTGGAATTTCGACATGTGGATTGCAGATAATTAAGAGAGTCATGAATGAATGTTCAGGGTCAGATACAATGAGAATGGCAGGCAAGTATGGCACTGAGCCGTCAACCTCCACACCAGGGATAGAACTATGCCCCATTCAAAACTTCCTGGATGTGCAAGGAGCCTGGTTTTTTCTTCCCTATTCTTGTTATATTCTGTTTCTACGATGTACCTGGGCCCAGATGATGTGGTCAGAAATGGGTGCTCAGTCCTCCGAGACTTCCTACCACTGTGAAAAGGAAGCAGGATTTTCATATTTCTTACAGTGCAGTGACTTGTTTGAGTGAACTGTTTAGAACAGGGGTCCCCAAACTTTTTACACAGGGGGCCAGTTCACTATCCCTCAGACCGTTGGAGGGCCAGACTATAAAAAAAAAACTATGAACAAATCCCTATGCACACTGCACATATCTTATTTTAAAGTAAAAAAACAAAACGAGAACAAATACAATATTTAAAATAAAGAACAAGTAAATTTAAATCAACAAACTGATCAGTATGTCAATGGGAACTATGCTCCTCTCACTGACCACCAATGAAAGAGGTGCCCCTTCCAGAAGTGCAGCGGGGGCCGGATAAATGGCCTCAGGTGGCCCACGGGCCGTAGTTTGGGGACCTCTGGTTTAGAATTTTGGGTTCCAACATACTCATTGTGAAGAGCAAGCGAAAGCCCTGAGTGAGCATTTACATTTATTGAGATCAGAAGGCAGCGAGAGACAAAGGTCCCCCTGCTGTTTCTGTGACCCTCTTCTGTCCTAATTTCCCTCCCCTGCCCCCCCACCCCCGTTCTGCTTGTTCATTTATTAGCTTTTTAGATTCAGTTGTTGATAGATGTGTATTTATTGCCAGTTTCTCTCTCTGTGAAGTTACTCACCCTTGACCTTGGACATCCAGGAGTCTACCTGTCCCATCAGCCTTTTCTGAGCAGAACCTCTTAGAAACAGATGCTTCCTACACCCTCACTCTGATGGACGTTGGGTCCTGCTTCTGGGGATATTGAGTGCCTTTAGCTTCTGCTGGAGGAATAACCTCACACTTGATCAGGTGGCACATCACCTGGAAGTCACTGTGGTCTATGAATATTTTTGAGATATTAGTACTATCAATGTCTGTACATGTATATCTCTCTATATGATTCAGGCATAACCATGTCAACTGTTTAACAAAGCTTTGTGCATGAAAAGCTTGGTAGTTGAGAAAATTTTATCCCTAACTATTTGTTTATTTTTGGTAGTGTGGTTTTTCAGATTTTGAGAAAGCTGATCATTATTTGATATACTGACCAAACACTGGAGATTTATGAAACCATGATTTAAAGGAGCACTGTCCAGAATTACTGGCTTCAGCAAGAGCCGGAGCTGGAGGAAGGTTAGGTCTTATGATAGAGGGTGTTTCTTGGTGCTGTGAAGACCCGCTACCCCAGTCTGCCCTGACTCTCACACAGTATGGTGGCTTCCATTGCTGTTCAGCACACAGAGGCAGTGAACTGCGTTGTGGTGAATGGCTTGGGCATGGGACTATCACAGGGCAGTCAGTTATCCTGGAACTGGCTGCCTGTACCTGGATGAACCATCTCTTTGGTGTCACCCTCCAAGGATTCAGGGCATTTTGATGTTGAGGCGCTTTGCCATTTGGATTTGAGGATATTTGTCTTGGCTTGGAAAACAAATAATTAATTTGCAGCTGATTGAGAGAGAGTGAAAGAGAGAGAGAGAGAGAGAGAAGGAGAAGGAGAAGGAGAAGGAGAAGGAGAAGGAGAAGGAGAAGGAGAAGGAGAAGGAGAAGGAGAGGGAACACACTCCTTCCAGGGGTTTGGGTTTTTAAGATGAGGGATGGGGTGGGAGAAGCCTATGGATGTGTGAAATAAGTCGGGAATGTCCTCCTCCTCCTCCTCCTTGTCCTCCTCCTCCTCCTCCTCCTCCTCCTCCTCCTCCTCCTCCCCTTCCTTCCTTCCTTCCTTCCTTCCTTCCTTCCTTCCTTCCTTCCTTCCTTCCTTCCTTCCTTCCTTTTCTTCTTCTTCTTCTTCTTCTTCTTCTTCTTCTTCTTCTTCTTCTTCTTCTTCTTCTTCTTCATCTTCATCATCATTATCATCATCATTTCTTATTTGATCAAATCCCAGAAGGCTACAATTGGAAGACATATCCCTATTTCAGAAAAGTTAAAAAACATGAAGAGAACTTGTGTACCCAGGAACCATGGCTGGCTGTGTGTTCAGAGCTTTCATCCCATGTAATCCTCTGAATAACCTTATGAGGCATGTTCAGTCTTCCCTCCTGTCTTCTCAGTGGGGACAGAGAGGGGTCAGAGAGTTGCAGAACATCACTTAGCTGGTTAGGGGACAGCCGAGACTGAAGCAGGGATTCTAACACCTTTAGGGCTCACCCTTAGCTACCTTGCTCTACTCCCTGGCAATGAACTCCGCATTGTGTGTTTGAACACTTTGATGTCAACGTTTTAACCCTGCTGTGTCCGACAGACATACTGACTCTTCTCCATTACTTTACGAAGTAACTTAAACCCCATTTCCATCTTACTCAGGATGGACCCAGAGTGCTGAAATGCTGCTTTCTGTTTGTTTTGTGTTCTCTTATGTCCCCTCTCTCCTACATCGGATAGATCTCTGTTGATAACACTCAGAGATATAATAACTGTTTACCTGCTAGATCAGTCTAGGAACCTGTCCGCTACTGGCAAATGCCTCTCTGGACATGTTTCCTCACCTGTAAAATGGGAGTAACATGTTAGGATGGCCTTGAGGAAGGGAAGGTTAAATCATGTTTGCTAAAGTACCTGACATTCAACAGGATAAGTAATGGTGGCTCAAAATATATTATGTTTATTCTCCCCCTCCCTGGGTCACCCACATAATAGGTGGCCACAAGCTTTCTGACCTACCTGGCCACTTCTCATAGATATAGAGGGGTGGGTGGCTCCGATAGCCTCTTGCAGCTATAACCATTTACAAATGCCTTATTGTTGTACAGCTTTTTAATTTGCCTGCACAGCTAGACCCTGGCTGGCTGACTTGGAAGGAATTTTTCTATCTAAACCCAGCCTGCATGTGTGTACTGCACCCCGAGAGGATGTACCTTCCTGCTGGTTTTTACAACAAGGGCCTTGTGCATGACTTTCTGACTTTGGGGAGGACAAATGGGACTCTGTCTCCATATTGTCACAGTCTTTTTTAAAGAAGTCTACAAATGTTCAGCATTTCCCTGGGGGAGATCACCCTGGTGGCTTTGGACCTTTCTTTCCCCTTCTTGGGTTCATTCATGTCCTACTGCGTATCTTCAGAGAGATGGTGGAGAGAGGTTCAGCCTTGCATCTTGGGTTCTCTGGAAGGGAAAGAGGGTGGGGAGGGCTGGGGCGCGTGGGCATGTTTAATAGGCTGCAGCTGCAAGGGACTTTTCCCTCTGATCACATTTCCAGAAGAATAACATTTGAGGTGCAGCATGTGTGCCTCCTCTGCTCCCCCACCCCTGGGCCCGGGGCTCCCTCCACCCCCACCATCTACTTCTGGATCTTCTCCAGCACCTTGTATCCCCTGCCCTCCTGACGGCAGCAGCTTAAGTTCTCCTGAAGCCACTCACAGTCTGGGACAGGCAGAAATTCGGCACACTTACTGTGCTCTCAGTTTTCAAAGCTCTGTCAGGGGGGGAAAATACCCAGATTAGTGGGTACAGATAATTTTTGGATTTTCTTTGGGAAAATTCCAACTCTCTCTTAGAAACTTTCCTGGCTTTCATTAGCATCTTTGACACTTCGAGTTGGTTTGGATTTAGTGTTATATCGAAGTCATCATTTCTAAGTGGGAAAAATAAGACACAACCTGGAAGAAGCATAACAGCCACCACAACAATGGCTTTGATTTTTATCTCTGTGTGTGTATTTTCGTAGCCGAGATCCTGATCCTTATGGTATTTTGAGTTCTGCTGCTTTAACTTCAACCCCCTTTCCGTGTCTTCAACATTATTATCTTTAATAACACTATCACGTTTTGAGTAGTTCATATACTGTGATTTATTAACGATGTACCTAAGTGAACGGTGATTTATGAAATTCTTCCTCTAACCTTGGACATCTTAGAATGTTTACAATCTTTTTGGCCATTGGGAGGGAAATATTACATTGAACATCTTTATGCATAACTCTTTTTGCTTCTGTTCAATTATTCCCTCGGTGTGATTTCCCAAGAGGACGATCACCGGAGCGGAAGGCTGTAAACATCTTCACAGCTCTGGCGACGCGGTGCATATGGAGATATTTTAAAACTCAGCGTTCTCTGTTAGCATCTCGTGCCAGCAAAACATCAGGAGGAAATAATACAAGTGGACAATTAAAAAGATAATTCCCATCTTTAACTCATCTCGACGTGTGGAAATGAAAATATGGGCTTGAGGAGATAGGTAGCTGGCTGCCTGGAAAGGCTCCCGCTCTGCATTGCTGTGAGCATGTCTGTTGCGGTGAGGGAGTATCTCTTTTGAGCTGTCTCTTGCTTCTGGAGAAAGCGTGCTGTCTGTTCAGCAGCTGCATGGCGGCCTGCTGGCACCACTCACCTTAGCAAAGCCGGAACGGTTAGATCTCCATCGGGCACCACGAACTCCTTCTGTCCACTAACTGATTCATGAAATAATGTGTATATATCATGTCCATAACAGTGAGGTTTTTGGTCGAAATAGAAGAGGATTTTGAGGGTGCTCTCTTGGGGGATAACGGGACTGGGCATCACTGGGTACAGTAGCTAATGTAACTTATGGAGCACTTACCTTGGGCCAGGGTAGCTGCTTCAAACACTCGACACGAATGCACTTATTTAGTCCTTACGATCTCTACTAAGTAGGCATATTGTTGCCCCTATTTTACAGATGAGGTCACTGAGGGCCAGGAGATTGAGCGTATTGTCAAGGTCACATAGGATGTGAACCCATGTGTATTCGTTTTCCTGGGCTGCCATAACGGAGCACCACAAATTGGATGACTTAAAACTACAGAATGTATTCTCTTGCAGTTCTCGAGGCCAGAAGTCTGACATCCAGACGTGGGTGGGTTTGTGCTCCCTCTGAAGGTTCTAGGGGAGAATCCTTCTTTGCTTCTTGTAGCTTCTGGGGGCTCCAGCAGTCCTTGGCTTATAGCTGCATCACTCCAGTCTCTGCCCCCATCTTCGCAGAGCCTTCTCCTCTGAGTGTCTCTCCGTGTCCTCTCCTCCTCTTATAAGGACACCAGTCATTGGATTTGGGGCCCACTCTAGTCCAATATGACCTCATCTTAACTATGCAATTATATTTATGAAGACCCTATTCCCAATAAGGTCCCATTCTCAGGTTCCAAGTGGACCTGAATTTAGGGAGACACCTTTCTGCCTTCTAAGATGGGGTAGAGAAGGGGAAGGAAGCAGATGTTTGGGAAGGATCAAATTTGGCCCAGGTGGCCTGGAGAAAGACCAATGATGGTGACAACCCTTGGGCCTTCCAAGAGCCTATGTAGCCGGGAGGGAGTGGAGCCCTGTGGGAGAGGTGGGGTTGCTGGGCACAGTCTGTATAGACTGTGCACGGAGCTGAACAACCTTCTGCAGTGGAGGGGGGAGGGTAGGTTTGGGGTTAATGCCCTGCCATGCTTGAGTAGCTTAAGCAAAGGTAACCTATTTCCCTTTCCAAGCAGCGGCATTATTCAGTGTCTCTGAAGCTTCGGGGGAACCCCAGAGGCAGACCCGAATTTCTCCAAGTCGTAATATCAGACTTGCAGCACCAGCCGCCGGGAAGAAAGTATTTTGGCATGTTATCTCCATCACTGCAAAATAAATTTATAAGCATTCCAGGGAAACTGTAGGGGAGAGTGTAAAAATTCTCCAGGGTGACGGGAGAGGAAGTGCAAAGGAACTGTACAACGCCCGTGATTATTCGTTTAACGTGTGCAGAATATAATTAATCTGATCTGCGCTGCCGGGCTGTCTTTTTTTATTTCAGTGAACATAAAACGTAATTTATAAGGGCTTTCCTAGGTTAACTGCCAATTTCAGTTCCTTGAACTCCGTCTTTTCCACAGGGTCTTAACGTTTCTCAACGATTAAATGCGTCCACCATGGCCGGATTTTTAGGAACAGGATTTGTGCTGAGGTTGGGGGTCCAGAGTGGTCCTCCTTCACCCCAGACACCCACACCCTCCCCCCTTAGACCAGCCCGAAGGTGCCAATTCCTGTTAATTCTCTGTTAATGTGAGCGTTTTTATGTTATTGAGGTGGCGGTTGTGTATAAAATAGGCTTCTGAAATAAACCAAAGCTGCAATTATAGGAAGCTAACCTTTAAAGACCTTACTCTTCTACTCATAAATGTAGTAAGTTACATTTAGGGTAACGTTTTAAAAAATAATTTTTAATTTTCAATTACAGTTGACGTACAATATTAGTTTCAGGTGTACAACATAGTAATTAGACATTTATGAAACCTACAAAGTGATTACCCCGATAATCTTGTACCCGTCTGACACCACATAGTTATTAAAATATGTTTGACTATATTCTCTGTAGAGTGGCCTTTGATTCCTACTTGACCCTAAAATAAACAATGTTCTTTAACATTTGAAATGGCATTTAAAATTCATTATATTAATATTCTTTTTGAGTACTTCAGTTGCAGATTGACAAAGAAATACTCGAATAATATCAATCTAATACCTCAAACTTAGAAATATGGTGACTCTTAAGTTTCTTAAATGTTCCACATTACATGTAAACTTAGATGATGTCAACTTAAAATCTGAAGGCAAATAAACTTTAATTAAATCTTTCATATTGGTATTGCAAGGTATATAGCTCTTACTCAAATAGGTCAAAATATATTAATCTTATATATTAATTGTAAGGGTTTTCTTCTTAAATATTTTTGTACTTATTTTTTTAGAGAGCCTTATTAAAATATAATTTACATATAAAATTCACCTATTTTAAGTGTGGAAGTGAATGATGAATCTTAGCATGTTTGCAGAGCTATATTGCCATCACCATGACCTAGTTTTAGAACAGTTTCATCCCTTTGAAAAGAAGCCATGTGTCTTTTCACACCCGCTTGCCATCGAACCCCAGGCCTCGGGCAGCCGCTTATCTACTTTGTGTCCATATATTGGCCTGTTTATATTGGACATTTTCCATACTTAATTTGAAATCATGCTGGGTTGGGATTTTAAGAAAACAGTTCTGTCATTCCAAACAATTTCAGGGTCACCAGCAATTTTTGGGTTACTGCTCCTGTGGCCTGAAGTTTCTTTATGATTTGACCCTTAGCTGGGGAGCTGAGCTTTGCCTCTGAGTGGGGGCTCTTGCAGCCCATGATCCTACTTAAGGCACTTACTACCTAATTTGGGGATGTCTCTCCATGGAAGACCCAGCCCCACTGGGTGGCTTCATTCTTGCCAGTCTGCTGGGAGGAGGGGTTAAGGCAGTGGTTCTCAACCTGTGGGTCACGACCCCGGCGGGGGTCGAACGACCAAAACACAGGGGTCGCCTAAAGCCATCGGAGGTGACCCCTGTGTTTTGGTCTTTTGACCCCCACTGGGGTCACAACCCACAGGTTGAGAACCGCTGGGTTAAGGGCAGGGAGGAGCTAGGCTCCCGTGGTGCCTCCTAGGTCATGGGAAGGACTTTGGGTTTTGTTCTTAAGATGGTGGGAGGGCTTTGGGGCAAGGAGGGTATTGTGACCTGATTCACATTTTTAGATTATTCTAGTGGTTGAAAGAAAATAGAGTAGAAAGGCCAGGGTAACAGCAGGGAGACCAGTTAAGAGAATCTTGTCCCGGGCCCAGGAGCAGGTGATGGTGGCTTGGCCCAGGGTGGTAAGGACAGAGATGTGTTGATGGGCAGTGTGTAGCAGATGGCGAGGGAAGGCAGAACGACTCCTGGGTGTTGGGTCTGCACAGCTAAGTGCATAGTAGTAGGTAGTATTTACTACAGTGGGGAACATTGGAGGGAGACATTTTAGGGGTGGAAGTCATGAGTTCCCTTTATCAGTGTTTAATGTATTCAGCTCATAAACAGCTTCAAATTGAACAAACACTTCTATCTTTGACCTGACTCTTTCAAGATATCCAAGTCAGGGTTTTTTTTTAACTATGTGTCACGATTCATAGGCTTGTTAGATCAGTTGAATGAATTGTGACTAGCACTTTAAAAATAGAAGAGAACAGAAAATATCAATGCCAGTCCATCGCGTGTAGTAAGGGTAAGAACTGTTTCACAAAACCTTTGTTTCAGATTGCTGTATACATTTATGTGTAAGCTGGGGTGCAAAGGACAAAGAGGTGAGGACAGGAGTCAGGGGACCCTCCTTCTAGCTTCAGCTTTGCTTCTGATTAGCTGTGTGACCTTGAATGAGTCACTTAAACTACTGAATGTCCATGTCTTCACCTACAATCAGGGGCCTGGGACGAAGTGAGTTAGTTCCACTGGATTGCGGTTCTTGAACTTTGAATGCCTGGTGCCTCCCCTCCCCTTCCTTCCCTTCTTGTTTTCTCCCTTCCCCTCTCCACACTCTCTCAGCAGGTGGACTGCAGACCCTGCTGGCCAGAGGAACATTTTTCAATTTTGTATCCTGCCATTTTTTCTTGCTTAAGCATTTCTGAGGGTACTTTTCTTCAATCATATACGGTCATCCGTTGGTATCCACAGGAGATTGGTTTTAGGACCCTCCTAGATAGCAAAATCCACAGATGCACAAGTCCCTTATATAAAATGGCACAGAACAATGCATCTCATTTTCTTTGCTTTTGTGAAAGTCATTGGACCGGATTGTCTCTAAAGGCCCTTCTTGTCCAAGTTGCACCTGAGTCTGCACTCACCTGTCAGATTGACAGCTGGTTTGCATTTGGGCAGGGACCCTGTGCTCTTTGGAAGTAGGCACGAGCCTTTGCTCTGAGCATGTTTTTGCAGACGAGTCAGATTCAACCAAACGAGGAAGTAGGTTGACTGTGGAGGCCACTGGTTTCGGTGCATGAGTGTATTTGATGCCCAGGCTTCTCCTGGCAGGTAAATGTTGTCATGTAGACAGTATATTCTTCAAAGCTGAGTATCAGAGTCCCTCAGTGGCAGGTTTCTATGACAATAAATCTCCCGGCTTTAAGATGAAGTCGTGTCTATCTTCCTGAGCTATACCAAGTACATTCATCTAATTCTCAGATTTATACTCTTGACCTTCATCTGCCAAAAGTTTAATTCACTTCAGTTCAGCAGCCGCCTCCCTGACTGGGCATCAGGAGCTTCGAGGCACTTGCAGCAGGAGGAGAAACTGACATGAGACTTAGCTATAATAGAGGTTCAGAGTATTCCCAAATGAAATAAGACCCCAAATCCCTCAGTATCCTTTAGCAGTTGCTTCTAGGGTTTCCAATAAGGAGAAATGGATCTGGAAATGGTTTTGAATGGCTCTGGGCTGTCCCAGTTCAGGTGTGAGCAGGAAGGAATAGGAACTTGGAAAATAAATTGAAGTTTGATAATAGTATTAATGAAAGCTGAGTCTGAACCTGGCTCCTCCCTCAGTGTTCTGGGGCTCCTGAAAGGTCACCTGTAGCACGAGTGTGCAGGATGAAAGCACCCAGAGGCCCTGGTTAGTTGGAGAATGCTGGGTCACCATTCAGAGCTGCCTTTTTGCCGAGCCTCTTCCAGATCTGAACATCTCTAAGCGGTGACATGGCCCATTTCAGAGAAGCAGGAGAAAGCGTATAGGGTTTGAATCACAGCTCTACCACTCACAAAGCTGTGACATTGGGTAAATTCTTCAACCTCTCTGAACCTCAGTTTCCTTGTCTTTAAAATGGGTGTGATACTACCTAATTCCAGGGGGGGGGTTGTGAAGAACAGGGGAGAGACACTCATCAAGGCTGACGATTATTGAGTGCTTTTAGAATTCACTGAAGGCCTCGCAATTCCACAGGAATGTACTGTATTTATTTTGCTTTGTGTTTTTGTTTGAATTCCCTTGGCTTAAGAATGTTGAAATAATTTTGAGGAAGTCTGTTAGGAAAGAACATGCTAGCTTCTTGGTTCTTTTCGCCATGCATAAGTGATTTGGCCTGGTACCCTTTAGCAGAAAAAGATACCTTTAATTAAACCCTCAGTCATTTGACCTGTTGCTTTATTTCCATTCGTTTGACACAAATGTGCCGAGTACCTACTATGCGCTAAGCACTTAGGCAGAGGGCAGATAGAGATGGTCCAACAGGACAGGCTGAGACGGGCCAGCCTAGGAGAGGCTGGTCCTGCTCTCCGGGCTCCCCTGTGGGATCTTTGGCCATTCTCTCTCCTCACTGGGCCCATCGGTAGGTTGGAGCATTGTCCCGAAGCGCAGAGGTTGCTGGTTCAATCCCCAGTCAGGGCATGCACAGGAACAGATTAACGTTCCTGTCTCTCTCTTCTCTCTCCTTTTCTCTCTCTCCCAAATGCAGAAGGGCTTGTATTTTGTGTTAATTGCTAATTCAAATCTAACATTTCTCATATCTACTATAGGGGGAAAAAAAACCACTAAAAGCTAGAAAACCACATGTCCAGGAATGAGAGCACTTAACTCAGTTGTATCCCCCAGAAAAGTGAAGGGCTGAAAGGAAGGCTTTTTGCAAATCTCTTCGGAGGTAGCAATAATGAATGTGTAATTTTTGCTGTTGTTTGCAGTTTAATCATTCTGTGTCCCTTTGGCAAGAGATGCTCTTCTCTGGGGTGACTGTTTCTAAGCGTGTTCTCTGTTGATTTTGGGACCCATCGAACTAAAGATATTTTTTCTTCTCTGCATATGAGTGGGAGTGGTCAGATGCGAGATAAGAACTCTTCGGACTCCAAACATGAGTTTCGATTCTTTATTCTTCGCTGGTCAGGAGCAAACAAGGAAAGCTAACACAGCAGATATGAGACTGTGCTGCACACGTACTGAGTCCAGAATGCATCAGAGTTTTAAAAAGTTAATCTCACAGAGGTACAGATTCCTGAGTATTAAAATTTTTTTCTTAATATGTCATAGTGTTTGTGAGGGTTTATTTACCTCTCTTGATCTCTCAGCTTTATGAGAACTGCTTAGGACTGGGCTGGTTCTGTGTCAGATTGTGAGGGGAAGAAGCTTGGAGCTGCCCGACGCCCTCCTACCCCACTCCCCTTCTTCTCCCCTCCATTCTCCCTCCTCTTTCTTCCGGCTCTGAGTATTCCTTTCAGTGATTGAGCCAAAACAATGAATTCAGATTCTAGCCACTGTGACTCAAAGGGAGCTTTTTGCCCTGGTCAGATAGCTTGGTTGGTTGGAGCATTGTCCTGAAGCACAGAGGTTGCTGGTTCGATCCCTGGTAGGGCACTTAACAGGAACAGATTGATATTCCTGTCTCTCTCTCTCTCCTCTCTCCCTCCCTCTCTGTTTTTCTCTTTCTCTTCCTTCCTCTTTCTCTCTCATATCAACAAAGTAAACATTAAAAGGGGGAAGTTTCTTCCTTTTCATTTTAAAAGGAGAGTGGTGGGCTGAAGGGCGCTGCTGAAGAAGAGGTTCACATGTACATCAGAGAGCGGGTGGGGTTCTTGCCCTGCTGAGACCTTCCAACCCTGCCCCTGTTCATGGACTTCAGGCTGGAGTCCTGGGTGACTGAACAGGAGGGTTTAGTTCCGCTGAACAGGAGGGTTTAGTTCCGTGAATGGACCCTGTGGCCCATACTCCCCCAGAGCTAGAGACCACAAGCTCTGCTTTCTATAAGGCTTTTTTTGAAGGGGAGGAGTCCCCATATTTGTTATTATTAGATGGCATTTTTCTATGTGAAAAACCTGGTCATGCCGACCAGGAGGCTGGCATTGGGCCTTTGATCACGGATTGTAAGCTGGGAGGAAATGGAGGGGACAGCTCTCGTCTCACAGCCAAGATTTGCCTTTCCTTTCACAACCTCTCCTGGCCCTCCACTCTTCTCTCCCTCCTCCCCTCATTACTGCTCACCTGCCACCGGCCCTCTGTCCTACCCTCCACCCTTGCCCCTCACACTGGATGGCCTGGCCCCAGCGCCTGCCCAGGGCTGTATAACTTGTGGTTCTCCAGGGAGACAGCCACGGCTCTGTGCATACAGATTAGGAATTTCAAGTTGGAAGGAGCTTAGAGATCGCCTGGTTTTACCTCTTCATCTGACTGAGGAGAAAACTGAGGCCCAGAGAGACCTTGTTTAAAAGGAGGCTCTTCGTTCGGTGGCAGAGCTGCGGGCAGGATCACATGGACAGTTTTGGGTGCCGTGTATCAGGCTATTTGACATTTTCATTTAATTCCCACAGCCACCCGAGGAGACAGGCATTTTACAGTCGCGTTTCCGCAATGAGGATGTTGACCTAATGTCCCAGGATGAGTTAATAGTGCATCCAGGATTTGAATCCAGCTCAGGTTGACTTCAGGTCCTTAATGAACCTTCCCATTCCCAAGGGCGCAGCCAGGTGACCAGCCTCTCCCAGCTTGCCTGGTTTCAGCACCGGAAGTCCCCAGTCCCAGGGATGTCTTTGGTCCCAGGCAAACCAGGACATTTGGTCACTCTAGTTTCAGTAGGGTGACCTCTGAAGGGGATGGGGGAGAACTGTGACATTGTGACTTTCAGGGGAGGCTGTGGGTCCCGCAGTTACAAAGCAGGAATGGCTAGTCCTTCAGGAGTGGACGTCTCGGAGGGAGCTGGGTATCGCTCACCGTCCTTCTAACCGGATGACGTCGATCCAGACATGGACCTATCCCGACAACCTTTTGACAGATGGGCCGGTCGGTGCTAGTCAGCATGAGTCCATTCATTTGGAGGAAACATCTCTGTAATTATACTGCTGCTCCGAACTCTCAGAGCAGGACTCATGCCCAGGCTGTTAGCAAATCAGGAGATTTGGAAAGCGTCCGAGGTCAGCTGGGTGTGAGAGCCGTTCTGCCAGGGACAGAGGCAGAGCCTCATTTGGACCTGGGTGATTCAGTACAGAAGTGCTTCACTTTGAATGTTGAGAGAAGTGACAGCACTGGTTTTTGTGGTGGGAGTGCTAAGTGGACAAGCATCATTGAAGACCACTGATTCTAGGAACAGATAGGCCTAGGTTTGAATTTGCTGCTTGCTCTGCCATTTGCTGGCTGTGTGATTTTGGGCAAGTTATGTACCCAATCTGGGCTTCTGTTTCCTCAACTGTTCTCAAATGGGTACAATCATTACAAATAGTGGGATAGGAGAGCAGAGGGGAAATAAAAAAATGAAGCATCAAAAATAAAATGGGAATAAAGGATATTATTATTATTATTACTCATTTCTAACACAGGAGTTTTATGAGAATTAAATGAAGCAGTGTGAAGAAAAAAGGCTTATCATTGTGTCAGGCAGCTTAGGCAAGTGGTAAATTTTTTTTTTTTTCTTTTTCATTTTTCTGAAGCTGGAAACAGGGAGAGACAGTCAGACAGACTCCAGCATGCGCCCGACCGGGATCCACCCGGCATGCCCACCAGGGGCGACGCTCTGCCCACCAGGGGGCGATGCTCTGCCCATCCTGGGCGTCGCCATTTTGCGACCAGAGCCACTCTAGCGCCTGAGGCAGAGGCCACAGAGCCATCCCCAGCGCCCGGGCCATCTTTTGCTCCAATGGAGCCTTGGCTGCGGGAGGGGAAGAGAGAGACAGAGAGGAAAGCGTGGCGGAGGGGTGGAGAAGCAAACGGGCGCTTCTCCTGTGTGCCCTGGCCGGGAATCGAACCCGGGTCCTCCGCACGCTAGGCCGAGGCTCTACCGCTGAGCCAACCGGCCAGGGCCTAAATTTTTAATAAATATGTAGTTCTCATGCTGATGAGGAGGAGGATTAAGCATCGCTGTATTTTATAAGACCTGCGCTCCAAACTTCAGACTTTGGTTTTATGAAATGCCTCAACATCAAGTTCCCATCCAGGGTCCCACTGCATTGCTGCTTGGGTATGTCTTCCCATCTGGACGGCCCCCTGGGCAGCTAGCTCCCTTCTGCCCCAGCGGCACAGGCAGCGTCCCGGGGAGCCTCCTGGGGCCAGGCGTGCCCTTAAAAGGGACGTGTTCCTCATCATAGTGAACAGACACGAGGGGCTCCATTTTGATTTTAGCTTCATTTGTGTGCTTGGAATATACAGAACTGTTCCCGGCTCTGGGCAATCATACTGTACATGGAGCCAATCTTCCAAAAAAAAAAAAAAAAAAAAAAAGAGGCGGTCTTGAATTTTATTGACTTGAGTTTAAAAAGGAGAGAACAAGTGTTGTTGCTAAGTAAAATCCGTGGTGGTGGGTGGACATCGGAAGGCCACGTTAAATGTCCTCGGGGATTTCTTTCTTGGAGCTTTTGATCATCGGACCTTTCATTTTCAAAGGAAAAAAATAACAGCAGCCTGATGCTGCTGGCAGTCTCCTCCTTACACATGTGAAGGAAGCTTAAGTCCTGGGTCATTCATAAACCACTTGGGGCACCTACTGTGTGCCAAGCACCAGAGAAACAACATGAATAAGACGGAAAGGGTCTGTACCTTCCCCACCCCCACGCCTACTGCCCAGCATATACTAGCTGCTTAATATGAATTCATTGAAGAAGTGAGTGAATGGAATGTAATAACTGTTAGCTAAGAGAGCTAATAGTTTGGCCATCAGAGCACATCATTTTGGCGAATCTTGTCACACTGAATG
The DNA here is from genome assembly GCF_036850765.1 of Saccopteryx bilineata. Taxonomy (NCBI): domain Eukaryota; kingdom Metazoa; phylum Chordata; class Mammalia; order Chiroptera; family Emballonuridae; genus Saccopteryx; species Saccopteryx bilineata. The sequence continues at coordinate 105,946,855 of NC_089490.1, forward strand.
CCATTTTAAATCACCCATCCTAGCAGTGGCCAGCCAACCAGGTCCTGCGCCAGGAGGAAACTACTGAGATGAATGGTGAATTGGGCACTTGACATTGGTCCAGCGTGGCACCTGAGAGCATGGGCTGCCTGTATTAGAATCCTGTCTTCACCTCTTACTAGTCTTGAGACCTAAGTGCCTCAGTATTACCATCTGTGAAGTGGGGACAGTCGTGGTACCCTCCCCATAGGACTGTTGTACCGATTAAATGTGTGAACTATTTGGTGCACCCCGAGTGCTCTCTAAACATTAAATGCTCAGCCATAAGAAATGATGACATCAGATCATTTACAGCAAAATGGTGGGATCTTGATAACATTATAAGGAGTGAAATAAGTAAATCAGAAAAAAACAAGAACTACATGATTCCATACATTGGTGGAACATAAAAATGAGACTAAGAGACATGGACAAGAGTGTGGTGGTTACCAAGGGTGGGGGCGAGGGAGGACATGGGAGGGAGGGAGGGAGTTAGGGGGAGGGGGAGGGGCACAGAGAACTAGATGGAGGGTGATGGAGGACAATCTGACTTTGGGCGAGGGGTTTGCAACATAATTTGATGACAAAATAACCTAGACATGTTTTCTTTGAATATATGTACCCTGATTTATTAATGTCATCCCATTACCATTAATAAAAATTTATTAAAAAAAAAATGCCGCCATCTATGTGTATCAATTGCTCAACCTTCTCTGATGCCCCTTTTCCTAAGACACACAGAGGATCAGTATCCTCACACTTATGTGCATAATTGGCAAGCCCTTGCTTTCTCTCTCAGGCCTACAGTAGGCCCTCATTGCTGTCACTAGATATAAAAGTCCAGTAGTCAGGTCTGAGTCTGAGCTTGGCAACTCTCCACCCATGCAGCCTTGACCTTGGTCAGGTTCCTGTCGTTCAGGGGGGCTCAGAGAGGTGATTTGTGAAATGTAGGTACTTCCTTTACTGCACAAAGGGTCCCGCTTCACCAAGTGCCTGACTCTCAGTGACCGCTCCACTAATGGCGGGCTTGTTATCATTGCCATAAAGAGACACAAGGCACCTTTGGCTTTTGTGGCCTGGAGTGCCAATGCCGGTTCACGTGGCACCCAGTGAAGTCACCGGCAGGACTGCAGGAGCCGCTGAGGGCAGACGGCTTTGGGAAAGGACCCATGTTACAGGCCCCACACGGTCAAAGCATTTTAAAGTCCTTGTATTAGAAAAATAAACCAATTAAATAATACTGCCCCCATAAAAGCTGACTTTTAATGGATTGCCTGGTGGGTTCTCTCCACGGCGGTCCCGTAGCCACAGGTCTCAGTGAGCCTGTCTGCCGCCATGGGGAGAGTTTAATCTTGCATGGCGTGGGCATAATTTTACAAGTTTTATGGCTGTTTTTTTTTTTTTTTTCCTCCGAAGTGTTGCTATGTCATTGTGCACCAAGGGCAACTTGCGTGCATTTAACAGTTTACCTCGTTTTTGGTGGAAATGAAAAATGGAGTAATAAATTAAAGAAAAACACAACGTGAATTCCCCCCCTCTTCTTGGGGCAACCGTGGACAAACAAAGGGCCAGTGTTTCGCCGATCAGCCTAATCAGATTCTAATGGCTTTACTATGTGGACAGTTGCCCGCAGATCACCTCCTGCCCGGAGAGGGCTGCGGGCCTCGGCGGCGTGTGGGGGCTTGGGCTTCTGACCCCAGGGAGACTTGAGGCTGTTCTCTAGGCGGGGGCCCGCGAACTGCAGCCTGGGGGCCACATCCGGCCCCACGGCCTATTTTTGTGAAATGGTTAAAAGGAAAAATCCTCTTTCCTGACACATGCAAGTTATGTGGAATTCAGAGTTCACCGTCCATCCACGAAGTGTTGGCCCCCAGCCACGCCTGTCCACGTCTGTATTGTCCGTGTGGCCCAGTCCAGAACTGAAGACGGAGACCATGCGGCGTGAAGCCGAGACGTGCTCGGGCCCTTTGTGGGAAGTTTGCTGACCCCGCTCTGGGAACTGAGGGAGGAGAGAAGAAACGCAGCTTCCAGTGTCCTGGGACTGACGACTTACTCTCCGGGTTTCCGTGTGGCTCAGAGCGACAAGTCTAAGGAGAATTGCCTGAGGTGGCGTGCATTCACCTGGAGACCTTCCAGAAGCAATAGGCTACTTGTGGAGCCCAGGAAACCTGGTCCTTTCCTCACCCCCATTTGACAGGTGGAGAAACAGAGGCACAGGAAGGTTAGGTATCTTACCTAAGGTCACACAGCTGGTAAGTGGTGGAGCCGGGATCCAGGCCCAGGCTGTCTGCTCCAGGGAATGTCCTGCTGTTACTCTGCTGCCACTCTGTAGGGGGTGAAATGTTCTGGTGTGTGACAGGATCCACCTTTCTCATTCTGGTGTGTCACACCCTTGGCATGTCAGTGCACAGAAAGAAATTACTTCCTACAATAGAAGAAAGCACTTGTTCATTCATTAATTCATCTCTCCCTCCCTCCCTCCCTTTAACAAATAATTATCAGGCGAGTCACTATGTATTAGACACTCTGTAAGGATTGCACAGAGTACGGGTATTTGAGAACAAAAAGAATAAAAAGAAAGACTCCTTTTCCATGTAAAAATAGTTCTCAGCATCCTAAGCGCTGTTGGGTTGTTGGAGTTCACTTAATTCCCCTCTTTTGTTAATTGTAAGTGCTACCTCTGTCTAGCACTGTAAACCCTCATCCTTTCTGCCCCGAGCTGATATTTTCATTAAAAATAGCTTACTTTACAAGAGGCTTTGGGGAAGCTGGGCTCCTAACTTACCCAGTGGGGAGAGCCCACCTGGGGGTGGTATTCTCTGTCCTCAGGACCAGATGCCTCACTGAGGGAGAAGGCTGTGGGGTTTTAGAAATACCACCACATCTGGTGTTCGTATAACTCATGATCTTGGGACAGTCTTTACAGTGTCTTTCGTAGGTAGCTTCATTTCAATGTTTTAGATGCCTGTCTTGTTTTCCTAGAATTTGCCAGGAAGAATTTCGAGCATTATTTCTGGTCCTTCTGAGTGTGGAGATGCCTGAATGTCAGGGAAGGCAGAATGACCCCAATGCTGTTAGAGACAGGGACAGCTTTGCTAGAAGCCGGGTTGTCTGTCTTCCTTGCCCACCTGTTTCTTCTTTCCTCCTCTATGCCTTTTTCTTTGTCGAACAACAAACGTTTATTGCTCATTTCTGATGAGCCTTCGCTTTCTTTCCTCAGTCATGCGGAGAAACCCCTTTGGCGTGGACATCTGTTGCCGGAAGGGGTCTCGGAGCCCCCTGCAGGAACTCTACAACCCGACCCAGGTAAGCTCTGGAAACTTCCTTGTTGTCTCCATGCGTCAATGTTTGGGCTGGGGTAGGAAAACTACAAAATTCTGTTCTTGGGGGATTTGGAACTGTCTTGCACTGCCTGGCATTTTACCTTCCGTGGTTGCTTTCTGGGCCCCCCTTTGTCTGCATAATGGCTCTGAAATTCCAGCAAGGGGTGGTTAGAGTAGAGAAAGGCCTTGATGTGGTGCTGGAGTCCACTTTTAGACCTGCCCGGAGTTTGAGCTCCTCAGATCCACACAGATGCTGGCAATGGGACTCTGAAAGCGCATGGCGCACTGTGTGGTCTCCCCTTTGTCACCTCCAAAGAAAGCTTACATGGGGGGGGGTGAATGTAATTATTAAAGCCCAATAATGCCCAAGAGTTCCACCTCACTGCCTCACTGTGCCATTTGCCAAGATGCCTTTGTGTGTGCGTGTGTGTGTGTGGGGGGGACTTTTTGCTAAGTGACTGTCACAGTCTACTTGGACTTGATTATGTAAAGGGTTGCTTTGAGCAAAATAATGTCCAGCTGAGGAAAAGCGCCGTGGAGATTTGGGAGCAAAGGGAGAGAGAGAGTCCTGGTTACCATGATGTGTGTGGGTCTTGACGTGAAGACTCCAAGGCCGGTCTATCTGTGGGAACGTTAATTAGCACTTGACTCTCAGAACTGGTGAGTGAACAATGAGTGGCCCCTCTACTGCCCTCTGATTGCTGTTAAAAGAAAGGGGAGAAAACTGTACTCTTCTAGCCTTAGTCTCTGAGCTGTTATTTTATGTCAAATTCTTAATTTAGTGTTTCTGGGGACTCAGCTACTTGGTGGAGAATGGTATTGCTTGGTCCTCGAAGATGCTGGATCTCCAGACATCTTACAAAGGATGAGCCCGAGAACTTTACAATTCCACATCTCTTCCCTGTCTTTCTCCTGCACTTCCTTCTGGAACAATAGGCTTCTGAGCTTGGTCATCACGGGTGGCCTCACCAGGCTAATTCACTCTTTTTTTTTTTTTAATTATTTTTATTTATTCATTTTAGAGGGGAGAGAGAGAGAGAGAGAGAAGGGGGGAGGAGCAGGAAGCTTCAACTCCCATATGTGCCTTGACCTGGCAAGCCCAGGGTTTTGAACCGGCAACCTCAGCATTCCAGGTCGAGGCTTTATCCACTGCGCCACCACAGGTCAGGCTAATTCACTCTTCTGTCAGCCCCTCCCTCCGTGTTGGAGGTCTGGTGTGACTGGGCCAGCTGGGCTAGGTGACTGCAGACTCGGTGTTGTCCTTTGCAGGGCTCTCTGTTGACTCAGCAGGGAACTTGATATTTGGTGCCCAAATAATTTGATGATAACAGGCAAGTCTCCCAGTCCATTTACACACGGTCCTTATGAACAGACAGAACCAGCTTCGACAAAGGATAGGGTGTCTGGTCAGCCATGTTGAAAACAACACATGGCTGTGTTGTTGGAAATTTTACGGGCAACACATGATGTCAGGGAAAGAGCCTATGTCTGAAGTAGACGCCCCTTTGGACAGGAAGTCCCTGGGCTGTGTCTGTGCTGTTCACTGTCGTATCCCCTACCCTAATGTGGGGCTCAGCCTACAGCAGGTGCCCCCAGATGTCAGTGATTGAAAAATAAAAGTCCAGGTTCAAATTCCTACTTTACCCCCCACTGGTGGTACAACCTTGAATGCATGATGAGTTCTCTTTAAGGGTCAGTTTTCCCGTCTCTCCAGAATGAGCAGAAGATGAAGTAACTCGGGTGTGTCAGAGGCTATGTAAATATGACTCGTCATTATCATGGCCGTGAGAAAGGACTCAGTATTGGAAGTCTTGGCTTTAGAGCCAGACCAGGTTCAAAGAATGGCCTCTTGATTTACTAGCTGTGTGGATGTGGCCAGATACTTCACCCGTCTGAGACTGCTTTCCTTTCGTGGCAACATGGTGCTAAAAATACCTGCCTTGCAGGGTTGCAGGAGACGATGTGCTTTCTTTGGTGCTTCTTAGGGAGTTCATTCATTCCCAGATTCATTCACGCGTTATTCTGCTATTATGAGGATTCACTGTGCGCAGCTCAGTGCCAGGCACTGGGCACAAAGGAGTGAGCAGAGTGTGTGAGTGTGTTTGTGTGTGTGTGTGTGTGTGTGTGTGTGTGGTTAGCCTTCCACGTTTGGTTCCTCTTGTTGTCCCGCGGTTGACCTGAGTGAATTGACTGGCGAGTAAACCAGTCAAAGGAGAGAGAACCTTCCTGGGTAGAGATCGTTTCTTCCTTTGGTGAAGTTATGAGTGTCATCTGGGTGAGATGCCCATTTAGCAGCAGCAGGCTACGAGGACCTGGGAGGGAAGACGGCGCTGGAGAGGCAGTTCTGGGAGCCATGTGTGAGGGCGTAGGTGGGTGAGTCACCGCCCTCCATCCAGAATGTCCTGGGCAAGCTGTCTGGCCCTTTCCGCTGGCAACCAGGAAAATGTCCCCGCAGGAAGATCTCCCTGTTTCCTCGGGATGTTGTCCCGGGATGTTTTTTTCTTAGGCTGGTTTCCTTTACAAGCTATAGTTATGTTCCATTCCCACGCAAGTTCAGTCAATGGCGCCTTCTTGGAGAAACGGTCTGGGTGATCCTTTGGGCTGCCGTGAGCTGGGGCGTTGAGGGGAGAGAAGGGAGCGACTGCTCCTGCTGAGTTGAGTTAGGTTTTGTGTCCACTAGACACTTGCAACTTTGCGCCAGACCAGGCTCGGTTACCATTTCTCGTTTCTCGTGTTTCTCTACCGGCCAAGCTGTTGAAGCCACTAAGCCTGGATTGATGTTATCACAGAGGCAGATGACCACCCCTGTAATTACTAGAAACCAAACTAACTGCTCTTGGAGATGCCACATCCCCTTTTGATGCTGACTGGTAGAGGGTGATAGGTGGTGATGAAAACAGGAACAGTTTATTTCAGTTGATAAGAAACCAACATTACGGCAAGAAGGCACCGTCTTGTTCCTGTGTACTAAGGCTGTAGACCAGATGCTTATCTAGATGCTTATGAACATCCCATCAAATGCTTATAGTAAACCCCCAGTTAGGTACTACATTCTCATTTTATGCACGGGAGAACGGAGGCTGAGAAGGTCAAACAACCTCCCCAAGGTCACACTGTTAGTAAGGAACAAAGTAAAGATTCAAAACAAACTATAAATCTACCTTTTTGCTGTACTGACTGTCACCAGCAAAGTTCTGTTGGCAGGAATGACCCCTTTTTCTCTCCAAAAAAAAAAAAAAAAAAAAAAAAAAGAATCACACCCAGATGTTTGTTGGACAAAGGCTCAAAAGCTCCTTTGGGAAAATTGGCTATAATCTGATTTTTAGTGTCCAAGCGTTCTTATTTTAGTGCCTCGCAAACCTCTAACCACTCAAACAACAATCGGTTAAAAAAGTTTGTAGTAGATATTCTTAGAAAAGCTGCACTCTAGTGTCTTATAATTTTCCTGGTTCTCTGCTGTCTCCCTGGCCCCAAAATAAAACGTAATTGCCGATCAGATCAGCTGGCACCAAGTCACTGAAAGTTCAGGAGTTTCCAACTGCATATTTGTGGGCCGAGCACATCTGTGGGCCGCCCTGGCTCAGCGTGGACTCTGGGGCCGAGCCCGATGTCAGCCATTAATAGGGCATAATTGCCCCTAAATGCCAGCGAGGGCGAGACAGCTTGTCCTTCTGCCTCGCCCACCTCCTGGTCCCCTCGTGGGTTCCCTGAAATCTTCACAGCATCACTCATGTGGTTCAGCCCTGCCCTGCCTGGTTCTTTCTTTAGCCTTTGTGCTGGCTCTGTGATTACCACGTTCCGAGAAGACAGATGCACAGCCCTGGGGCTGACCAGGAATACATAAGCACTGAGCCTAGAGGCTTATACTAGGTTCACTTGTCTGCGAGCGGCCCTAGAGGGCTCCTAGGACCAGTCAGTATTTTATTAGAAAGTAATAAGACTGGATCCTTATTAGTTCATTCTTCAATGTGTTAAAGTAAATCTACGTCTCCATAAGGTGTAGGCCCCAAGAGGAAGGATGGAAAGAGGGAGAGACAGAGAGAAGGAAGGTGGGGACGAAAGGAAAGGAGAAAGGTACTAATCACTGAATGTATAATACATCTCGGTGACTATTCTGGGTGTTTTTCACACATACTTCATTGAATTTTCACAGCAATCCTAAAAGGAAGGTATCTGATAACCCCATTTTTCAGGTGGCTCAGAAAGGCTGAGTTATTTGCTGGGATCACACAGCTCCTAAATGGTAAGGCTGGGTCTCTCTGACCTGACGGGGTTGTAGGAAGATGAGGGCTGACCACTTGGTCTTTTCTGGGTGGGAAGAGTGCTTTGTTGAGGATCTCTTTCCCAGGGACTAAGCTGAGACCTCGGATGTGCTCAGGATAGGAGCAAGATTCCTGAAGCCAGGGCTGGGGCTCACGGGATGGTAGGGAATGCACAGTTGTCCAACAAACAATTGCAGGTTGGTTTTTTGCTTATTGAACCTGATGTTTGAAGAGAGGCCTTTGTCTGCTGGCTGGAGCCACGCTCAGCAGGAGTCACTCCCGAGAACGCTGCTTTGGGACAACACACCTGGGCGACATTGGGAAACAGAGGTCATTGCTACAGTTAGATGTTTTATATTGATAAAAACTTAAATCATCTAAAGAAGGGCAGGGAACTCTCCTCGTCCCAACCTAAATAGTTCTCTCAGCAGCGCTTACCAAAAAGTGTTTCTCCTACAAGCATTTGTAGAATAAACAGAGTAGAGGGACATGGGGAAGAGAGGCGCTTAATTAATAAGACATGATAGGTGCTGTGTGAGAGGCTATCGGCAAAGTTATGGGAGAATCAGGAGTGAGCAGTCAACCCTTCCAGGTGCAGGGCGCAGTGGGAGGCTTTTATAGAGGAGGTGGTGTTTGAGCCAGGCCTTTGAAGACACATCAGGCTTCACCTGACTGAGAAGAGAGAACAGCATCACAAAGGGAAGGAACAGCAGGAGCAGGGACCGCGGGGGGGGGGGGGGGGGGGGGGGGCTGTTCGTGGCACCTTCAGAGAATGGTAGAATGGTGAGGAGTTTGTGGCCGGAGCTGGGAGCTGGTTGGAGACGAGGCAGGAAAGGAAGCTGGTACCAAGTGGATAAGGCTGGTCCACTGTTCCAGAAGGTTTAGTCTTTATCTACCATCAGGGTTGGAGGTCTGGAGGAGCCCACAGGAAATGGTGTGCAACTTATGAACCAGCTTTTGCTTCTGACTCAACCTCTTGTTAACTGTGGGGCTTCTCTAAGGCAGGTTGTGTCCTCTCGTGTCCTCATCTATAAAATGAAGGGTTTGGACTAGATCGTGGTTCTCAACCCCTGCTGCACACAAGGACCACTCAGAGGGCCTCGAACACACCTCGGCCCCCAAGCATCAGCCCAGAGATTCTGACTTTGTTGATCATTCTGGGATAGGGCCAGGATGGCAGTAGTTTGCGAAGTTCCTAGGTGATTCCGACAGGCAGCAGGGTTCCGGAGCACTGGATTGGAGGGTCTGAATGGGCCCGTCCCATCTACAAGTCTTTGATTCTTTGGTTCTCACATCAGCCATAACCCATTACATGGAAAGCAGCTGCAAGGGTAGGCACTGAGGTTACTCACGATCATTTCTACTGGCTTCCTCTGACACCCCCCTGTCAGCTTTGGGCATGCAGCCTCGTCCACTAGGATGTAAATCATGTTCCCTCATGTGCTCCCTGGGAAGGTGTGAGGGTCAGTGCCTTGAACGCTAGAGACTCAGTCAGCGTTTTGTAGACAGACCCAAGGAGAGAGCCCCCAGGCAGAGTAGTGGAGGAGCCCTGCGGAAGGACACTTGAGTCCCTCCGCTCACAGTCCCGTAAGAAAGAAGACCCAGACTTGTTCCGTGCCAGGTGTGTGATGGGTGCCTCTGAAAGGCCTGCAAAAAAAGAGAAGAAAGGGCTCTCCGCCTGTCGGATTGTTGTTTGGGAAGAATGATGCTGAATGGTTGTATCCACTGGGGACGGCAGGGAAGAGCAGACATTGTCCAGCCCCAACGCTGGTCAATTACCAAACACCTGGTAAATGATGAGTCCATCTAATTATCTTGCTTTGACCCAACAGCTGTCTACCAGCCAAAGAGGGATTAATTGATTTAGTTGTGGACCTGCTCCTTATGCAAAGATATTACTTACTGTCAGCCTAGCAGAACGGCAGCTGGCTGGCAAAGATGAAATATTACATTAACTTGATCTTACACACAGCACTTGGGGAAATGCTTCATTATTAATCACAAATTACAATAGGCGAGTGAAACTCATTGCAGAAACCAGGGACAGTGAGCGGCCTCTTTCACTGTGGCCGGTGATTCTATTATTCTTGAACCGGGACAGGTGCCCTGGTTGGATTTCCAATCCCAGGACAGATGGGGACTCGAGAGGCAGACGCGATCTGGGTCAGAGGGAAGGGTTGGATGCTTGAAGGACCTGGGAGAGCCCAGCTGAGGTGTAGGACCTGGGGCAATTCCTTAAGTACCCAAGCCTTGGTTTCTTTATCTGCAAAATAGGAGTGAGATGCCAGTCTTGAAGGTTTGTGGGATTCTACATCATGTCTAGGAAGCACCTAGGACAGAGCCAAGGGCAGAGGTGGTGTTAGTCAGTAGCCATCAACGGGCTGAGCTGAGTTCGGTAACCTGGGACGTGTCTGCGGGGGTCCAGGCCAGGCTGAGCCCGGTGCTTCAGGCTCAGACACTCTGCAGAGGCACGCTTGGAATTGTGTTAAATAATAATAAGGTAGATGATTTCCTCTTGCCTGGAAGCTACTAGCTAGTCATCATGAGCACTTCCTAAAAATGTAGATTTATGTTTTCTGTCTGGTAGACTCTGTGGTTAGTAAACTTGATGCGCTGATTTGTAAGGCCATGAGTACCTGGCCTGTGTGCGCATGTGCACACGCTCAGGCATACGTGCACTCAGCCCACTTCCTGAGAAATGGGCAGAGAGTTCTGCTGAGTTTGAAAGGTTGTGTTTGTCACACCCCCAGTCCCGAGTTCAGTGCCTGAGTAATGGCTGTTAAAGAAGACCCATCTCGGCCATGTCCACATGATGCCGTTGCTGTCACCGGGGGGGCCACATTCTCTCAGGCTGTCTTTCAGGAAGCCTTGTTTGATCCAGTATATTCAAATCTGGAGAGTAAGCTCAGTGCCCTGATGGGCTTTATGTAATCCAGTATAGCTAAAAGATGATGATTTCTACAGGCAGTCACTAAGAATTTTTACGATCTTTTACTTTCTTGTTTTCACACTGTCGCTGAATTTTGATGTGTATTTGGCACAACACTGCTCAATTCAGGCTGGTCTATATCCTGTGCTCGGCAGCCACTGTGGCTGGTGCCTGCCCTGTGGACTGCGCGGGTCTATAAACCAGCCCGCATGCTCATGTTTTCCTTGTTCATGATACTTATTCCATGCCTTTGACATGGTTTTACTAGGCTTTGCACCCCTGGATGGGGGGGGGGGCTGTGTCTTATTCATCTTGGGGCACCCGCTGGCTCCTATAGCCAGCCACAGAAATGGGGCTCAGGGGGTGTTTGGGCAATGAGAGAAATTCCTGTCCCTGTGCCGTGGACACGTGGCAGTGTGGATATTCGTGCTGAGGAGGTGACCAGGGCTTCGTGCCCCCGAGGGCACTGAGGCAGCCAGCCATCAAGGCAGGAGGTTCCCTGGCACCCAGTGAGGTCCCTGGTGTGAAGAGCCCGTCTCTGCTCCAGGCTGAGGCCTGATGCATCTCCAAAAAACATCCTTCCCCAAGTGTAAGGTAAACACCAAGGAAGGGCTGTTACTCAGAAAGGTGGAGTTAGACTGTATAAGGTTCTTCCTGGAGACGAGCAGGGACTGGTCTGGGGATGCTGGAGAGAGGCGTGTAGGCGTTTGGATGCTTGAAGGAACTGGGGAAAGAGTCATGGGACTGAGAAAGGAACATGGAGGTTGGGGGCTACTTAAGCCCGCCCCCCGCCCCCAGCACCCAGCCTCCCCCAGCCTTGTTCCTCTCTCCGTTCAGTCCTCTGCCCTTCTTCTCCTCCCTCTTTCCATTGTGTTTGGCACAAGGAGGAACTCACTAAATCCATGTTGGATGAAATGGAACTGAGATTCCTTTTACCCTCTTTTCTACTTATTGCAACTATATTTGTTCCCAGGGCTGTTGTAACAAAGGACCACAGACTGGGGTCTTAAATAACAGACATTTATTCTCTTACAATCTAGAGGCACAAATCCAAGATCATGGTGTGGGCAGGGCCAGCTCTTCCCGCCAGCCGTAAGGAAGAACCGATTGCAACCTCTCACGGCATCTGGAGGTTTGCTGGCCATCGTTGGTGTCCCTTGGCTTGTGGAAGCATGACCTCAGTGTCTGCCTGCATGTTTACACGGCATTCTCCTGTGTGCATCTGTGTCCAAATCTCCCTTTTTTTTTCTATAAGGACCAGTCATATTGGATTAGAAGCCCACCTTATTCCAGCGTAACCTCATCCTAACTAATTATATACGCAATGACCCTATTTCCATATAAGTTCACATTTTGAGGCACTGGGGCCAGGACTTCAACAACATATGAGTGTGAATGGTGGTGGTGGGGCACAATGCAACTCATAACACCTGCTGTGTGCATAGCACTGTGCTAGATGCCGGGGCTATTACGACAACGAAGTCCTTGCTCTCTGTTCATACTCGGATAGCAGCACAGGGCCGGTGAGTTGACCGTTTCCAAACGACAGCTTTATGAGTTTAGTGCATGATGCTGGAGGGGCGTAGAGATGGACCATTTACCTGTACTCACCGTGTGCGTGTGGGTGTGCGTGCTCATGTGTGTATAGCCCTGGTCGCCCCAATTGGGCAGAGGCACAGGAGCAATGGCACAGAATAGAACGGCAGGCTTCACCCTCCTGTGCACAAGCATGGGCAAAGGGGAGAGGGTACACTGTCTCTTAAGGGACTGAAGCATTGTCCCTGGAGACCTTGCTTCTGTGCCCCTCTGGTGAGGACGGGCAGGTCAAGGATGCATGGAAACTGTCTTCCTCTGTAGCTCCTGAATTCTAGAAAGGTAGGCAGCTCCAGAACCCCAGCTGATCCGTCTGCTGCTCAGCGGCTCCATGACCACGCTGGCAGACACGGCCAGGTTGGCCTTGCCCCAGGCTTGGCAGGTGCTGGGCAGCCCTGGAAGGAAGCTGGCCATTCTGGAACATGCCACAGGGGTGTGACGCCCAGACAGACTCTGGTGCTGCCTAAAATGGCCTGTTGCAATATTTCCTTCCCTTTGTATTAAACCAGCGGTTTAAAGCCACAAGTGGCCAACGTAGAATTCTGGCAGTCCCTTTGAATGTTGAAGAGACCGCTCTGATCATCTGTTCCGTCTCCAGCATGTTCCCTACAGGATGGCTGTGGATATGCCCACAGATATGACAATATCCTGCCAGAGCTGGGCAGGCTTAGTGCTTGCTTGGGCCCTGACGTTACATCCCGTCCCAGCATTTGAGGAAAAGTTCTGAGAGAAAGGGAAATGACTGAGGCCACAGAGGCTAGAAGAGGTCAGAGCATGGGGCCCGAGACCAGCCCTCCTGGGCTAGAATCCCTGAGCCACCATCTGCCAGCCGTGTGACTTGGGAAAATGTCTTACCTTCCCTGTACCTCAGTTTCCTTGGCTGTACAATGAGGGTAATACTAGCACCTACCTCACAGGGACCTTGGGAGGATTAAATGACCCCAGACACATGACGTGCCTAGAAAGATGTCTAGCACCCAGTGAGGCCAGCACAGGTGTTTGCTGCTGCTGTTGTTATTCAGGAACAAAGGTCAGAAAGGAGCAAATGATCCCTGAGGACAGATAAGCAAGCTGAAATTGAGATCACTTAGAAGACAGGTCTCCCAATAGCCGAATCATATCCCACCTATTGAAAAGGAACTTCATCTTTTAGATCAGAGGTCCTCTGCTTCGGCTGCACTTTAGAATATTTTTTTTTAAAGATATTTAGAACATCCCAGTGCTCAGGTCAAACCTTCAACCTCCTAAATCAGAATTTCCATGGTGTCAGGGCTTTTGAAAAGCTCCCAGTTGGTTCCAACAGGCAGCCAAGTTTGAGAGCCACTGCTCTGGGGTTTATTACTCAGGTCTGGGGACCAGTGGCCTTGTCACTACCTGGGAGCTGGTTAGAAATACAGAACCTGGGCCCCCAGCCCAGCCTGCTGAATGGAAACCTGCCTTTTAACAGGGTCCCAGCTGGTCTGCAGCAACATTCCTTGGAGAGGGCTCTTGGAGGGACAGCTCATTCTCTGGGGACTCCTGGGGGAAGCAGCTGTCCAGTGCATTGGGTAGCAAAGGACAGGTGGTGGATCTGGAGACAGACAGCGGAACCAGGAGAGGTCCTCACCTCTCCCAGAGCCTGGCACGCGTCTGCTTTCTGAACGCTTGGAACATAGAAGCTGTGTTTGTACAACATGGAGTGCTTGCCAGTGACCAGGAGCCGGAGCCCCAGCCCCGTGGTTCCTTTGGATGCATTCAGTACTCATAACTAGCTCAACTCAGGGGGAGAGGAAATGTGACTTTGAGTGGGTGCCGGGGAAGCCAGAGTGACTGCAATGCCTGTAAAAGGCAGCCCCGTCCTTCCCGGGGCTCTGTGGCTGGGGTGGAGTAGATTTGCAGTGTGTGGAGCTGAGCTCGGCTTTTCCTTGGGCTGCCACAACCCAAGTTTGTTCTCTCTCTTTTTTTTTTTTTTTTTTATGAAAATTAATCAAGATATTTAATAGACAGTGCAAACCATAATTTCATCTGAATATAAATGTATGCACGTTTCCAATGAGTTATCTATCAGTTATCACAAACAGCAACAAGGACCTTAGAGCTATGTTAGAAAAACATAGAGCTGGGACTTCACTAACAATCTCACTTGCTCTCAAGAGAACACCATCCATTTCAGGTCAGTGTCACAAACTCAAAAGCCCAGGGGAGTGGCCGCGAGGAGTGGGCTGGAACAAGAAACACAGGGGTCGGCACACGGATGAGAGACAGAAATACAGCTCTCGAGGAAACCAGAATCAGATGCATTATTACAGCTAAGGACAAGAAAAAGCCTATGGCTTTTAAAAAACGACTTTTCTGCCAGTACCATACAAGTCTTACAAAGAGATGTGCGACAAGTCAACTGACTTCAAGGGACAGAGGCTACATTTTCAGATCATTTCAACTGCAAACGGCCAACCCTTTCCACTGAGGTTCAGCAGTGGAGTTAGCATAGTTCAGAAGCTCAATGTTGGATTTGCAAATACAGTTTATTTTACAGAAATTCAACATTATAAACAGCAGGCACCTCCCCCCGCCCCCCACCCCCCGCCCGCCCTGCTGGGTGCAGACCATGCGATGTAGACTGAGCAGTGACGCGGCCCTACTGCTTTGGAGAGAGCGAGAGCGATGAACTTGCCCGCATCGGGCCCTGCCTGCCCTGCACACACACACGCACACGCACACGCCTGCCGCTCGCAGGCCACCAGAGTCTGTCTGGGCCCAGCTTGCACCGGGCCAGTTAAATGGTTCCAGCCCAGTTCTCCAATTCCTTCATGTCTTCGTCTTCCTCTTCCTTCTTCTTGGTGGGTTTTGACGGTAGAGCTATAGAGGGAACATTTGGTAGAGGGACTGTTTCAGGTCCACTGATTTCCAGCAAATTCTTGTCTAGTTCCACCTGTTCTAGTTCTTCTAATTCTGCCATGAGCTCATCCTCGTCAAACTCTTCTCCAAACCCTACAGGTTTTGAAATAGCTGTTGAAATCTCCTCTGCAAGTTCTTGCTGGTCAGCAATGTCCTGCATTAACTCATCCACTTTGTCGATGTCCATGTTGTCGTGGGCAGCTTTCATAGCCTTGGCAGCATAGCCCATGTTCTTGAGCACCTCAGTGTTGGTGTTGGCATTCTCCAGGGCCTCACGCTGGAACTCGATGGTCGACAGGGTGCCGTCAATCTGCGCCAGCTGCTTCTCATACCGCTTCTTGCGCTTCAGGGCCTGGAGGGCCGCGCGCTTGTTTTTGGTGCCGTGCTTCTTGGCGGCCGTCAGCTCCTGCTCGATCTTCTTCTCTAGGAATTCTTGTTTCTTACTTAGCATCTCCTCCGTGTCCCGCAGCCGCTGGATGGCCTCCTGAGGGGTCGGGCCGCCCTTGCCAGACTTTCCCCCTCCCGCCCCAAACAGCTTCCCGAACACCGACAGGGTTGCCGCGCCGGCCTGCGCCGTTGGTTCCGGCTCGGCTTCGGCGCCCGCTCCCGGCCCAGCCGCTCCCAGCTGCCGCAGGCCTCTCCGCCGCCTCCGCCCCGCAGCTGGGCCCCCAAGTTTGTTCTCTTCGTACAGTGGGCTGGTCCTGAGCTGACTTTGTCAAGAAACCAGAAGGAGGACCCTGGGGTCGGCCCTCCATGCTCCCCACCCTCACTGTAGCCTTTACATCCAAATGAAATTGGTGTCATCCTTCCCCTCTACCTCCCCCAATTACCAGCACCATTTCCAGATGCCAGGAGCAGCAGTTTACTCAGACAATACGGTATACTGGGAAGAGAGTGGCATTTAGAGCCCTAAATCCAAAGTTCAAATCCTGCCTCTTCCACTTACTAGCAGTGGGATCTTGGGCAAGTATCTCAACCTCTTTGGGCCTCAATTTTCTCATCTGGAAAGTGGGACTCATTTATTCAACTTTAGCTAAAGAGGCCACATAGTATAGGAGTTAAAACTGAGGGTTCTTGGAATCAGGCTACCTGAATTCAAATCAAGTAACCATGGGTCCGTTACCTAACCTCTGGGTGCCTCAGCTTCTTCATCTGTAAAGTGGGTGTAACACAGTACCTGCCTCTTTGGATTGTTATGAAGATCTAGTGGCTTGCTTCGTGTCAAGGGCCCAGAACAGTGGCTGGCACAGTATAGTCAAACATGTCAGCAAGGATTATATTTTTACCTTTATGTTTTCCTCTTTACAAATTCACACTATTCTTCCTTCGAAAAAATTATAATCACAATTTGGATCCTAGTAACTGCCTTTTTTGAGAGAAGCTTCTTTTGCCCAGTGACTTTTACAGCCCTCACATCCAAGCAACCTGTTGTTGCTTTTCAAATGCATCATTTCCCATCTTGCAGATGTGCACTATTCTGAGGCACAGAACGGTGTTGTTTAACGTCACACATGCGAGATCATCCAGTCAGGTGAGGAGTTAGTTGCAGAGCTAAGACTCTGTTGCCAACTCAGCAGGCATAGGGATTCTTTGGATAAAAGGGTGACCTGACCTCCTTTGAGTCTCAATTCCCCTGACCCTTAAGTAGAGATGAAATCCCTCCTCTCCGTGAGAACTGGTAAAGGGGCCGACTCCATGCCTGCTCTCAGTAGGTGGTCAGCCAGAATGTAGTGCGGGTGGAGCCTGCTCCGGGCACACCTGGGTGAAGGGTGCCAGCTCGGCCCTGAGCCCCCTCCGCTCCCCGTGGGCAGGAGGCAGTGAAGGGGATATGAGTGCTGGGGTATGTGTCTGCCCCTGCTGCGTACCAGCAACTTCTCTGCTTCCTGGCTTCTCCACCTCTCCCAGAAACTCACTCAGACCTCTCACAAGTCAGATCAGAGCATCCCTGAATTAGGACCAACATTGCTCAGGCCAAAAACAGTCCCTGAAATAGGGAAGCTGCAGGAAATACTCAGTGGGTTTAGGAGTTGGGAGGCTGTTTTTAGTTGTGCTTTTTTTTTTTTTTTTTTTTTTTTTTTTTGCTCTTCCCTGCCTAGGTAGGCACAGTGACCATCTGATGTGTTCTCTCCAGTCTCCTCTTCCCCCATCTCCCCACCTCGGGCCTTGTTAAGAGGAACTCCGTGGAGACACTATTGTCGGATGGTCATCTCCCGTCCACGTGCCGGAACTGCAACCGAGAATCAGTGTTCAGACAGGAGTTCGATGTTGGTCTCTGAATAGCAGGAAAGACAGAGCCAGCAGAAGCAAGCCACAAACAGGCAGTTAGGGCAGGCCAGGCAGGGGTGCCCATGTCGGGGAGGGCTGGCCACACGGACAGGTAGCGCCATTGGGTGTCTGATGGGTCAGTAGTGTTTCCACAGCCTTGCACAGACCGCCCGCACAGCCTTGCACAGACCGCCCGCAGAAGCTGGGAGAAAGAATTAATTTTAGAAGAGGAGTCAACTCTCCCTCCCCCCAAAACCCAGTTATCACTAAGGGTAAAGAATTAAATGAACTTACACTGAGCCCTTGGTTTTTGCAGATAGAACATTCTGGGTTCTATTTTGCAAAAGCAACCTGGAAGTCCATTAACAAGGCACAGCCGATAATCTTTGCAGAGGGACAAATTTGAACCAGAGGAAGCGACCCCTCAGCTAATAAGTGAGCTTAGCTATCCACTTGGGCCCAGCCGCTTTGTAATTCTGTAATTGTTATTCCTGAAGGAGCCTTTATTCCAGGACTGATGGAGCCACTTGAAAATTTCATTGCATTTTGTAGGGGAATTGCATGCGAGAGTGACATCGGAAAATTAGGAGGCAGTCTTGGGACATGTCCCTCAAAGGTGTTGTGTCACCACATACACTGGCTCACAAATGGAACCCCCACCTTTCCCCACTCGCCACATTGGGTCTCTCTCATCCATGGGATCGTTAACCTCAGTGTAGAGTCTCAGCCTGGTTCTCAGTAGGTTTCCCTCCATTTTGCAGGATAAACGAACTAGTGTCTGAAAAGAAATGTAATTTTTATAAGGAATTGGCAGATACTAGGGGAGTTCACAAGCAGCTGATATCCAATTATTCATGGTCATGGGGGAAAGGGATTGAATGAAAAGCAGAAATCCACAGAGAAGCGCCAAACCTCGTGTTAATCAGTAGTAGCCTCTTCCAATGTGCCTTTTTCACTGGTGCCAAGAAGTAGGCCAACTTACCCCTCTCTTCAAAACTGAGATCCTGAGTCTTATCAGTACAGGAGGACTAATTTGCCAAGCCCTGTTTTAATGAGAAGCTTCTAGAGCAGTGGTCCCCAACCCCTGGGCCACGGACTGGTACCGGTCCGTGGGCCATTTGGTACTGGTCCACAGAGAAAGAATAAATAACTTACATTATTTCCGTTTTATTTATATTTAAGTCTGAACGGTGTTTTATTTTTAAAAAATGACCAGGTACCCTCTGTTACATCTGTCTAAGACTCACTCTTGATGCTTGTCTCGGTCACACGATACATTTATCTGTCCCACCCTAAAGGCCGGTCCGTGAAAATATTTTCTGACATTAAACCAGTCCGTGGCCCAAAAAAGGTTGGGGACCACTGATCTAGAGGAACAGAAATTCTTTAAAAGAAAAAAAAATTTTTTTAATCACTCAGAGTGAAGTGTCATTTTTCTCGAGCAAGTGGCAAAATGAACTTACATTGTTGGTTGGTTTGTTCATTGTCTTGTCTAGTGAACAGCATATCACATTGTGATTTTCTTTTCTAAAAAGAAAAAAAAATTATTGGGATTCAGGCCTAGATAATCTTGAAATAAGAACCAGGAGTGAAGAGAATGAGAGTAAATTGCAATTGATAGTTGAGTCTCCTTCCCGGGTAATACGGTGTAACTCAGTCTGAGGGGAAGAAGTGATTAGTATCTTGTTAAGATAAGGCCTTGCCAAAAACAGCCCCTGGCAAATTGCTGCCATTCATTATCCGATTAGTGCACAAGGTGCAGTCTTTCTTGAGACTAACTAACCCTCCTTGTCTTGATCAGTTCAGTTGCTCAAGTTTCACTTGCTAAATAGCCCTGACCAAACCCAGGGCAGACCTGGGAAAGGTGTTGGTGGCTCTGATCTCCAGCCAGTGGGATCCTGGGAAATCCCACAGACCATGACCATCAGTTTAAGGCTGAGGAAAAGTATCTGTTTGGGGAATAAAAGCCAAGCCAGCCTCAAAGGTACGTGGCAGGGCTGTAAATCTGGTTCCCCAGATAAGGGAACCAGAATAGACATCTGTTCTTCCTCCCTGATGCTGCCCTTGACTTTGCCCGTAACCCAGGGTCATTCAAAACCCAACGCTTGCAGTTCACTTGCTTCCTAAACTGTGATAGGCAAAATGTCCCTACCTGCAAAAGATGTCCACGTCGTAACCCTGCAACCTTGTGAATATGTTGTCTTACATGGCAAAAGGAACTTTGCAAAGTGTAATCAAGTTGTGGATTTACAGATGATCCAGGTAGGTCCAGTATAATCAATCACAAGGGTGACAACAGGGTCGGAGTCAGTGTCAATGATGGAGAGGAGGTGATATATGGAAGCAGGGGTAAGGGTGATATGTGGATGGGGACATGAGCCAAGGAATGTAAGTGGCCTCCAGAAGCTGGGAAAAGCACAGATGTGGTTTCTCCCTTAGAGCCCCCAGAAAGAGCTGCCAGCACCTAGACCAGGCGTGGCCAACAGTTTTTTTGCCCATGGGCCAGATTAGAAAGAAAACTTTTTTCATGGACCAGACAAAATATTAAAATATGTTAAATACAAAAACAATTCATTTAAGTAATCATTAAGTAATAAAACAAATTTTATTATGTAATTTTTTATGAATAAATGTGAGTAAAAATTTTTTTAATATACTGTATCATAATCAATTGAAACAATATTTAATTAATAGAATGAGTTTGAAGGGGTTATATCGCAAATAAAAAAATTATTTCATTTTACAGATAGCCTGGACACGTTTTCAGTTATCAACTGCAGCTATTGTCTGTGCTACAATGCCACTTGATTCAGCACACTTGACCACAAAAGTAACTAATTGTTTGACCTTGGGTGCACACTGGCGAGCTCTGCCTAAAAGAATGTGGGTTTCACATTGCCGCTAAACATAAAACAGTTCATATCGAATACAGACGAGTATAAAAGTTTTAAATCTTTATAATGGAATTTTTTTTTTAAAATAAAGAAGTATCACGAATCCATTCGACCAATTATTGGAAGTTAACCCTAGGTTAGTCACACGTGGAATTCTTTTCCGCATATCACTATCTTTTTAAATATCTCAATTTCCAATAATCAAAGATGCTTCTACTTCTGAGTAGCTGAGATTTTAAAGTAGCAGAGAATATTAAAAATTTAATCGCGGGCCGCATAAACTCATTACGGCCCACGGGCCATATATTGGCCATGCCTGACCTAGACTCTAGGACAGGGGTTGGGAACCTATGGCTCGTGAGCCAGATGTGGCTCTTTTGATGGCTGCATTTAGCTTGCAGACAAATCTTTAATAAAAATAATAATAATGTTAAAAATATAAAGCATTCTCATGTATTAAAATCTATTCATTTCCTACCACTCATGTTCATGGTTGCAGGTGGCTGGAGCCAATCACAGCTGTTCTCCAGGACAACACCAAATTTTTATTGGATAATGCATAACATACACAGGTCGTTGTATGGCTCTCACGGAATTACATTTTAAAATATGTGGCGTTCATGACTCTCTCAGCCAAAAAGTTTTCCAACCCCTGCTCTAGGACCTGTGACCTCCAGAGCTGTAAGAGAATACATTTTTGTCTTAAGCCACTGATTTTTTTTTTTTTAACAGAGACAGAGAGAGAGTCAGAGAGAGGGATAGACAGGGACAGACAGACAGGAACGGAGAGAAATGAGAAGTATCAATCATTAGTTTTCTGTTGCGACACCTTAGGTGTTCATTGATTGCTTTCTCATATGTGCCTTGACCTTGGGGCTACAGCAGACCGAGTAACCCCTTGCTTGAGCCAGTGACCTTGGGTCCAAGCTGGTGAGCTTTTGCTCAAACCAGATGAGCCCGCACTCAAACTGGCGACCTCGGGGTCTTGAACCTGGGTCCTCCGCATCCCAGTCCGATGCTCTATCCATTGTGCCACCGCTTGGTCAAAGCCATTGATTTTTACAGTCACTTGTTACGGCAGCAATAGGAAACTAGTACATGAGCTCCAGTGTCCAGGATCTGCGAGAAGCCTGGAAGATGCTGGAGCTGTGACATCAGGAGAGCTGAATCTAGAAATAGTATGGTAAGTGTGAAAAGTGAGAAGACTGATGATGGTGGTGGTGATACTGCCTTCCACAGAGATTGTTTTGAGCATAAAATGAAGTTCTGTGAAAATGCCTAACAAATCTCTGTTGTGAGCCAGCAACGTTGATGGCCAAGGTACCGGCTCATTGTGGCTCACACCCCTCCAGGGACAAGGCTGAGACAACAGAGCCCCAATCCTTATATTTGTAAGCATTTCTGTCAACTATACACATCACCTGAAGTTTATATCACAGTTTTGTAGATGGGTTCCTACAGGTTGAAGATATTCCCATACTGTTTAGTCAGTCCATTGAAAAAACAACAACAAAAGACTGAATACATACTTGGAGTTAATGGTGTTCTATTTGTCAAGGTTTTCCTTCATGATTACATAGGCTTCCAGTATTCCCAAAGTACTTTCACACAGGCTAGCTTCATTGAAGCTCACAACTCTATGAGGGTCAGCAGGGTAGGTGTCCTCTCCCACGTTATTGATGCAAAGAGAGGGAAGCTCAAGACAATTAGGTCATTTTCCAACGACAAAATCTTCATAAATGACTGAGACGAGGCTAATCAGGAAAGTCTGCTAGAGCAGAGGGCTGGTTAAGAACAGACAGCCTTGCCTCGCTGAGCGACCTTAAGAAAGTTACTTAACCTCTCTGTGCCTCAGTTTTTTCATCTCTCAATGTAGGGAATAATCATAGTACCTACCGGATAGTTTTGTTGTGAAAACTAAGTGAAGATAAAGAGAAAGCAATCAAATGCATAGGGCGGGTAGTTTCATGTCAGCGGCAGCCACAGTAACCACGGCCAGGCTCAGCTGACTCCTAGTGTGCGCACTCCCGGATTGCCCACATACCAGGAACCCCAGCAACCTGAGGCCGTCTCGTTCTGCGGGACGGAGTACTATAAAGTGCTAAACTAAGCCGGTGCCTTATGCTGTAGCCCAGAGGTCCAGTTTTCTAAGTCTTGTAGCTACTCAACTCTGTCACGGTAGTGCGAAAGCAGCCAGAGACTATGTATGTTGAGGGACATGGCTGGATTTGGCTCACAGGTGACTTCTGCTTTAGACAGTGTTGAGAGTCAGAAAGGCCCAAGTTCAAATTGCAGCTTCACCACACTACAAGGGTGTTCTTGAGCAAGTAGTGAAGGCTGCTGGCACTCCGGTCCCTCGCCTCTAAAAAATGGGAGCCAATATGCCTCCCTCAAGAGATAGTGCAACGATGAGACCTGTTTGTAAACTGTAGAGGATCGTGCCTAATCTGGTTATCAGTATTTGTTTGTGCTGATGTACAGTTGTGGTCTGGGCTCCTTGTCATAGGTAAAGCAATGCATGTGGAATGTTGGATGCTGGCTGACCAGCTGGATTGTTTGCAGTTGCATTATAAAATCAGGAAGAGGTTATTTAATTTCAATTAAGTTCATCTCATTTTGGGATAGGAGAAAAGCACCAGCCTCTCAATGCTTCCCTTTACTACCCGCAAGAGGTTTATCAAGCAACAGTGCTTGTGGGTTAGCCCAAATTGATCTCCATTCTGAAAAAAAAAATACAATTGAGCAAAATGACTGTGATGAATGGGGGCTCCAGGGAAGCACAATGCTCTCCGTCCAGTCTCAGGCTGGAGAAGGAAACCTGGAGCCTTAATGGAGGGAAGATGGGAAGGAGGTAAATGAATTGCCTGGCCAAATCACAGAATGAAAGTCAATAAAAGCATTGTGCTGAGCAATTATGCATCTCATTAAGTTGTACTCAGTTTGGGCTGAGGTCCGAGAGGAATTGTCAGAACGATTATGTGCAGACCTCAATTTTGAGATTTGAAAAGGGGTCAGTGCATAATTGGCAGGTGAAGAAAAAGAAGGGAGGTGGTTTGAAACAATAGGTATTATTAAATGGTTGTTGCAGCAAGGAGGACAGATGTAAAGAGGCTGACTGACACCTTACTCACTCAAGACTCGGTGTGTGTGGTCTCAGAATCACAGACCATGTGGACAGTGCTTTGGTGCCCTTAATAAGTCCTTCTTAGAATCAAAGAGAGATTTGCTTTGTAGGAAGGCACAAGTGTGGTGCTTGGGACAAGATTGTCCTCATGAATGAATGATTGATGCTTGCAACATGTTTGTCCAGTTGTAAATGAAGGAGGGAGGGAATGAACAAACAAATTTATAAGCAATAATGCATGTACAAAGAAGATAATGATAGTACCTACCTTGTATGGCTGGTGTGGGAATTAATGGAATAACAAACTGTTGGGCAGATAAAATATATTATGCTCACTTTATTAAAGATGGCGCTGCCCATGTGGAAGCTCGTCGCCCAGGTGATTGCTTGGGATGGGTGTGATTATGTTAATATGTGTTGGGGGAGGGCTTTTGCTCCAAAAGGTTTTAAAAGGAAGAGAGGTCACGTTGTTCCGGGGAGAAGGGTGATTATGTTCTAGGAGGAGCCCATGCTGTAGGAGAGCAGAGAAAGGCCATGTGGAAGGGAGGAAAAGCAGCCAAGATGGCGGAGTGCTGAAGGAGAAGCCAGTTAGTGCAGAGTTTGTGCAGAGAAGGAGATGGGGAACAAAGGAGAATGAGGCTGGTGAGGTAGACACCTTTGAATCTAGGAAACTCAGATAAGTCAGTAGCTTTGTGAGCACTGAATGAGTGGGTTTTGGAGCCTAGTGTGTGTTTTTTACTTGCCCACCAGGTGCAAGCTAGGATTAAAAGTAATGGCCCACCAGTTCCTGGCTCCATTGTTTCATTACTGTCTGTCCGAATCCAATGTGAACCTGCATGGGCAGGAGGCTGTGATGGTGGCCGTGGCTACTGGCTTTACACATACCTAAAACCGTTAGTTAGCCCAGTGCCTGAGACTAGCAGATACTCATACTTAGCTTTGTTTTTCTCAGGTGTGGTGCTCAGATTTGGCTGCCATAACAAGAGACCACCAACTGGGTGGCTTAAACAATAGGCATTTGTTTTCTAAGCTGTGGAGGTTGAAAGTCCAAGATCAAGGGGCTATAGCAGAGTTGCTCTCTGGTGAGGCCTCTCTTTGTGGCTTGTAGACAGCTGCCTTCTAGCTGGGAGCCCTCACAAGCTTCCTCTTCTCTGTGTGAGAAGAGAAGAAGGGAGGGAAAGAAGGAAGGAGAGAGGAAGATCTGGTGTTTCTTCTTTTCTTTTAAGGGTACCAGTCCTATTAAATTGGGGCCCCACCCATATGACCTCATTTAAACTTAATTACCTCCTTAAAAGGTTCTGTCTCCAAATACAGTCACATCTGGAGGCAGGGATTTGACATATGAGCTTGGAGAGGAACACAGTTCCATCTATAATACTGGTAAAGAATCAAACTTTCAAAGAGGACTAATCTAAGAATAACTTTGTAGTTTATTAGGTCTAACCCTGTCACTAAGCTGCTACACAAAACCTTTGGAACCACTGAAGTAACTTTTTCCTGGGATGAGAAATCGGGAGTGTTTTGGAAAATTGGACAGACTTCCAAGAACATACGTCCCTTCATGTGGGGGTGCCCGATTCCAAGCTCCTCAAAGCCAGAGGCCAGGATTTTACTCTTCACAGTTAGACACAGAGGCTACTCTCGAATACTTTTTTTTTTTTTTTTTAAGGCAAATTTCCTGACCTTCCATAAAGCAGCTACCTTAGGAGTGAGAGTCCGCCATGTGAACCCACGTGAGCGCCCCGGGTAGCCTTTCTTTTTCTATTTTGTTCATCTCCGAATCTGCCTGGAAGACAGGAAGAAAGCTCATTAGTGTGAACCCTGCTAATTTAGAACACGTAACACTTCCTCCAAGTTCACCGTGAAGCAGGAGTTTGTGAAACAATTTAATTGCGTGAACATAATTAGAAAAGACGGTCTGGTGGCGCTGGGAAGTACGGGAGACATCCGTCCTCTCCCTGGTGGCTTGTCTCCTTTCAAATGAAGGAATTGAGGCCCCATGCACACGCACGTGTGGCCCCTCTCAGCTCACACAGTGGGACTGTTTTCCCTCCTTAAGGACACCAGCCCAATTCATGGAGTCTTGTTTGTTTGTGAGACATGGGGGCTTTATAAGCTGTGGGTTCTTTTTTACTATGTGGACTTCGAGTATTAAAAGTGTGTTTAAAATATATATATATATATATATATATATATATATATATATATATATATATATATATTCTGCATTTCAGGTTTTCCACTAATTATGACTGGCCTTCTCCCAAGTTAGTGTGAGCTATTTTGGTGAGGTTTTATAGTTATTTAATAATAAAAACTTCATAAAACCTTCTGTACAATTCATTTTAACCAACACTCCCTCCTACAATTATGTCACCAACAACTCCTTTTTAAAAGACCAGAACTTTTGTCTATTCATGTTAACCTTGAAAGCAGCATTCACTGAACCCTGAGAAACAGAAGTGTACTACTTTATAGGTTGGGGCAGAGAGAGTGAAGTAAGGTGTGTGAGAGAGTTCTGTACCTTTGGGAAGCATAGACACATGCTTTATGTTTTTCGTAATTGCCATCTCTGGCTTGGGCAGTCTCCCAGGAGTGGTCAAAATATATTTGTGGATGCAAATGCAGCATTTCCTTGGGTTCTTTTTCCATGTGACTTAAAAAAAAATAACAAATGAGATGACTATTTATTAATTTATATCAAACTGTAACTGCCCGAGGACTGGCATGTTCTCACAAGCAGATCAGCTCTTCCTCTCTGGAGTCAGGACTATTAGGGCACCAGACTTTCATCAGTAGATTATTCCATGAGCCCAGGTTTAGACAGCCAGCGAGTTGGACAAAATCACAAAGTGCTCCCTTAGCCTGGGACTTGAGAATTCCCCGTTGCAGCTGTGGCCAACAGAATTGGAGCACTCCAAGTATTTGGGGTGGGCGGCATCTTATTCTCTATTCTATTTACTGTATGTATCTTCAACTCCAACTCAGGATTATGGAGGATTAAAGCTTATTGCCAAAGTGTCTTCTCAGCATAAAGCCAGTTCTCCACTTGGTAGGATGATGATGATGGTGAATGACAGTGATGAATGATGATGAGTGGTGGTGGCAGTGGCACTTGTCATAATTGCTAACATTCTTATACACTTCCTCTGTACCAGGCACTATTCTAGTGCTTTACATGCATAATTCAGTCATCACAACCCTATAAGGTAGAAACCCTATTTGACAGATGATGATGATGCCAAGGCTCAGAGAGGTTAATAACTTGCCTTAGGTCACACAGCTGGCATAGCGAGAGATAGTGCCTGGCCATCTCATGCCCTTACCTGGCACAGGGCTCTCAGTCCCTGTCTGCCAAGACTCTTAAGTCCCTGGACACATGCTACTCTCATTATGGACTTAGAGGGCACGGAGTGGTGAGTGTCAGGGCCCCAACATTCACCACTAAGCTTGAGGTCAGAAGACAGGAGACTGTAGTTTTTCTGCATAATCTCAACGATTCTCTTCTTCCTGTGTTTCCTTTAGGGGCCTATCTCTAGCTTGACAAGTGATGACAGGTGGCTTCTCACCTCACAGAGCCCACTGACCACACATGTCCAAACTGTCTCTTTAGAATTCATTTCTTTACATTCAAGAAAAGACAAAGGACAGAAGGTTTCTGTCTTCAGCTGCCAGGGTCACAACATGAGCCTATAAAAAGACTTGTCAAGTTTGGAGGCATTTCCAGTTTTATTCTCAGAAGCAGTAACTTTGACTGTGGGCTGCTAATTCTCAGGGAAATGTGTTTTCCACTGTCCAGGGTAATGTGGTACTGAATTCTTCTAATGGAAGAGAGTCAGCATCAGCGACAATGAGCAGCAAGCATCATTTCAATTGAGCTGGCCTCTCCCTCATTCTTTAGTCTCATCTTGGGCCCCTCTTCCTCTTCTACCATGCAGGACCTGGGTTAGCTCCTCTGCTGTACTTGCTTTTTCCTGCCACCAGGTCTTTGCACATGCTCTTTCCATTTCCTAGAAAGCTCTCCTCCTCCTTACCTTTATACTTCATTGACTCCTGCTCAGCCACAAGTTAGGGGTTCCCTAGGACCTGTTACATGTTCCCTTAGCACCTTTACCTCTCTCCTTTATAGCCCTTTGCCCATTATAGTTGTTTTATTCTTACTTTTTTTGTGAGGTGAATAGTGCCATCTTTCCCATTGGGTGCTAAGGTTCATGATGACTGCCTCTGTGCCTGCTTTCTGCCCAAAGTAGTTCCTGGCAATGGCAAGTGCTGGATAAGTGGGGTGAGAATGGGACACTTTCTAAGAGCTTTATGAGACCTGAGTCTTCTGACCAGTCTACTCAACACCTTTTTTTCCATCGACCTCAGATCTCAGATCTGGAGTGACACATAAGAAGGTGGTAAGAGCAAGAAGTCTAGAGTCAGGCTGTCTGGGTTTGTATCCCGCTCTCCTCGTACTAGCTTTATCCATTTCTATTGCCACCTAACAAATTACCACAGACTTAACAGTTTACAGCAACACACCCTTATTCTCCCACAGTTTCCATGACTCAGGAGTCTGCACAGACTTAACTAGGTCCTGTGTTCAGGGTCTGACCAGGCTGCAATCCAGATGTTGGCTGGGGCTACAGTCCCATGTGAGACTTGAGTTCCTTTCCAAGCTCCCATGGTTATTGGCAGGATTCATTTCCTTTTAGCTGCTGAAATCCTAGCAGCTTGGTTCTTCCAGGCCAGCAGGAGAGTCTCTTTAAGAAGTTTACCTGATTAGGTCAGGCCCATCCAGGATAACTTTCCTTTTAATTCACATACAGTCAACTGATTAAGGACCTTAATTACATCTGCAGAATTTGTTTACCATTGCCCTATAATGTAACATAATCATGGGAGTGATGTCCCAGCATATTCTCAGGCCCTGCCCACACTCAAGGGGAGAGGATTATACAAGGCACATACACTGGTGGGGCGGGGGGGGGGGGGAGGCGGGCAGGC
Source organism: Saccopteryx bilineata (assembly GCF_036850765.1). NCBI lineage: Eukaryota > Metazoa > Chordata > Mammalia > Chiroptera > Emballonuridae > Saccopteryx > Saccopteryx bilineata. Next base: position 105,975,129 of record NC_089490.1, read on the forward strand.
AGGAATCACAGGGCCATGTTAGAATTCTAGCTGTGTGGCCTTGGGAAAGTGGCTTAACCTCTCTGTGCCACCGTTACCTCATCTGCAACACAGGACTAAGAGTAGTACCCACTCCACAGAGTTTGTAGTGAAGATTAAATGAGTTCATTTATGTTAAGTGCTGAAAACAATTCCTGGCAGGTGGTAAGGACTCAATACATGTTAGCTATTAACATCCATAAAGATGATAATCCCAGCCCAGCCAGTGGGATCCCAGTTTAGAAACACAATATACCAACTGGCTGGAAAAGGAAATCTGAGAAGCCAGGCTGAAGGGGAGAGAAGAGGCAGGAGAATATCAATGAGCCTGTAAACTGGCCATTCTGAAAGGGGCACCGACAGCTTCCACCCACTCCACCAGGGCACACACGGACATGGCGTGGCAGCTGGAAAGCTGGGTCAGATTCCTACAATGAATTTCAGGATAGAAGTGGGTGTGTGTCCCCTCCCCATCCGAGTTCCTTTTATTAAACCATCTCAAGGCAAAGAGTACCGTTCTCTTCAGAACACTTACAAATCCCTTCTGTCAGGCATTTGAATTAAGATCGACATTCTCATTATGTAGAAATGCCCATGACTGGATATTTGGGCACTTTTTGTAAGCAGCTGCCCCCCAGAATTTAGGTCTGACCTTAAAAGGAAGGCTTTTCCCTGGAATAAGATCCTAGTTAGTTCAGTTAAAAAAAATGTCAGGGTTCCTGGCTACCCTGGTGAGACCCATGCTCGGGCACAGTGTGGCTGGAGGGGGCCTGCCTGGAACTCTGCCCCGTGGTGCTCCGGTTTTGTGGAGAGTGTTAGGAATCGATGTGTTGCTCAGTCTGGGATGATGTTAAGCAAGTGTGGAAAGACGCAGCGAGGCGAGTCCATGCAGCCAGGGCGCAGGGAGGGGCACGTTCAGAAGCACGGGCTGCGCGGGAGAGAAAGATGTCCTCGTCTATCTTCGGAAGGGAGTCGCTTCACTGAAATCCCTTTCAGTAGGGTTGCCTAGGGCAAGTCGTTCCGTCTTCTTTAAATCTCCTGTTTGGCATCTGATAATTCAACTCGAGCAATTTTATGGACAGTGGGTGGTAGGGTACACCGCTGGTGCTCCGCCGGGACCCACGTGGGTCCCTTTGTGGTTTCTAGGCACCCACCTGCCAGCTTTTATGTGCTTTGCTTCTTCTAATGGCCAAACCTGCGACTTGCTTCGGAGGCTGCATCTGGGCTCCTGGCGGGGCTTCCTCTTATGCACAGAGAAGGACAAGACTCCAGGCATTCATCGCTTCCTGGGCAGCCCTTAGCCCGGCCCCCTCACCTCTAGTACGGACAGACTCAGGAGTCAAGTCATGCTCCTGCACTCCCCAGAGGGTCGGGTTTAAGACTGACAGTAAAGCCTGAAATTACATCCTTGCTGGGCTTCTTCATTTCCCCACCTGACGCTCAGGCCATGTAATTTGCAGAGCCCCTTGTGAAAATGTTATCAAGAATTAAGAATCTCAGGATGATGACAACAGCAGCGTATGACATCAAGCATGAGAGAGCCTTCTGATTGGTGGGCCCTGGGTGACTTCCAGGTCGCACACCTACACAGCCTGCCCTGTCTGCTTCCCCTCACTTTCCTGGGAGCACCCCTTATTAAGTCTCTTATGTGTGAGTTCTTGCCCTGTTCTGGATGGATTCTAAGATGAATATGGCACCAAACCTTTCCTTGAGGAGCTGAGGGGAGACAGATGAAAGCACAGATCATTACATCACACATCAGACCATGAGGCAGAGCCTGATGCTGGAGGTACCCGCAGCGAGTGGTATGGGAGGCAAGCACCGTCTGGGAGCACGTGAAGGCTCCTGGGTCCTGTGCCAGGGTTCTGTCTCCTGCGCCAGGAACTTGGCGTGCATTCCAGTGATGGACAGAGGGGATTGGGGTTGGTGGAGTGGGAGAGGCGGTGGGAGATGATGTCAGGAAAGGGGTACAGCATGAGCAAAGGTGTGGAGGTGGGACTTATGTTTATTTAACAAGTGCCTTAATTGTGTGCTCAGTGCAGAAAATTTGAGTTTAAAAGGACTGAGTCCCTGCCTCCAAGTGGCTCATTAAGAGATGCTTACAACCAACTCAGGTTAAGTTCTGTGCAAGGGAAGCTGAGCTGAAGCTGGTGAGAGGAAGTGCCGGACATGAGAGAGGGAGTCTGGTCTTCTAAGAATTTACCATTAGGTGTTAGGAATTGTAAAAATTCACATCAAAGAAAAGGTTGCTTTAATTAACGGAATTTCAGAAATTGACAAGCTATTGGGGTTGATTTGGTGGGAAACCTTTGGAACCACCCATAATTGGTTCCCTACTCCTAGCCCATCAGTTTGCTCAGATGACATTGTTAAATGCTCTTCCAAGTTTATGGGACTCTTACTTGAAATGGCCCTGAGTTCCTCCAGTTGCCCTTCTGCTGTGTCCTGACCTGGGCTGGTGACCTGGGCTCTGCAGCAGGTACTCACTTTTTTCTTGTTCCTCTCCAGGGAGCCCCCGAACAAGTACCCGCTTCCCAGGACACGGAAGCAATAGTCATCACAACTGGGAGAAGTGGGCACTGGCTGTGGTCCTCCAGGGAGGCCAGGAGGGGAAGGTGTTGAAATATGTGGTTCTGCGGAACAGACCTTCCTCCCTTCCTCCCTTCCTCCCTCCCTTCCTTCCTTCCTTCCTTCCTTCCTTCCTTCCTTCCTTCCTTCCTTCCTTCCTTCCTTCCTCCCTCCCTCCCTCCCTCCCTCCCTTCTTCCTTCTCTTCCTTTTGTTCTTTTCTTTCTTTCTTAATTAATTTTTTTTTAAGTGAGAAGAGAGAAGGTAGAGACAGATTCCCACACGCGCCCCAACCAGGATCCACCCAGCAAGCCCACTAGGGGGCGATGCTCTGCCCATCTGGGACCCTTGCTCCATTGCAGCAGGAGCCATTTTTTTAGCACCTGAGGCGGAGGCCATAGAGCCATCCTCAGTGCCCAGGGCCAACTTGCTCCAACCGAGCCATGGCTGAAGGAGGGGAGGAAAAGAGAAAGAGAGAGAAGGGAGATGGGGAAGGATGGAGAAGCAGATGGTCGCTTCTGTGTGCCCTAACCGAGAATCGAACCCGGGACTTCCATACACCAGGCCAACGCTCTACCACTGAGCCAACCAGCTAGGACCAGACACCTTTTTCTTTATCACTGACTTTGTCACAGCATGCCTCTGGGTGGGAACTACAATCGCTCTTCCATCCAGGAATAAGTGCCATGACATAAATGCCATGAAAGCACTGGGCTTTGCCAGGAAGCAGGGGGAGAGGACTGTCTTTCCTTTCCTGTCGTGCATCTTTCTAATGCTTGAATCATCTAGCAGCTCATCGAATTCAGTATGAGCGCTGTCTGATCATAGCTCATAATTCTTCCCTGACAAATATCCCATTTGGGGCAATAATTCATGATTTCTCCACTGTCTCTTATTAGGCGACCGAAAGAGGCACACATTATTCTATGACTATATGTAATCAAATGATTTTTAATTACTCAATGATGTCAGAAGAGGGAAGAGAACAGTGAGAGGGCTTCACATTTTCCTCTCTCCCTCTACTTTTTTCATTTGGAATTTTTTCCCCGTGGGGGTGGTGGTGAGGTGGTAGGAGAGGTCAGGCTTCAAAAGCTCCCTTAAATGTGGTCTGCACTGTTGGTCCCCCATCACACTTCAGAGCCCTGTTTTCTAGGGAGGCTCCTTCCGGTCCTCTGACACCGCCCCCACCTGCTGTTCCCTCTGCCTGTGGCATCCTCCACGGTCTCAGCTCCGTGTAATGAGGCTTCTCGAGAAAGCTTTCCCTGGTGCCCTCAACTAGCTTACGTGCCTCCATCATGTGCTCTCACCGTGCCCTTTGCTCTGCTTTTAGAATGCTTCATTCATTCCACAAATGTTTATTGAGCACCTGCGCTGCAGCCCTCTCTGTTCTACACACTTCTGACATCGGCTAGCAAAACAGGCACAAATCAAATCCCTGTTCTCATGGAGCTTGTATTCTAGATTATTCAGAGTGTGATGATAAATAATTATTTGGTAGTTTATTTATGTCTTCCCCACTAGCCTGGAAACTGCATGAGGACAGAGCCATATCGATCTTATTGGCCAGTCTCCAAGGTACTGCCAAGCACTGTGAATTTCCAGCGCATAGTAGGTGCACAATAGTTTCCCAGGAAGTGAAAGGCAGCTTGCGATCCGATGGCTGCTTGATCATCTAGGCTCTCTGAGGTGACAGCATTTTCCTTTGGAACCCAGATATTATGGGGAATCAGTGTCTCAGGTCTGGGTTACAACCCATGAGAGGGGATGTGAGGGCTGAGGAGTCGGCTCAGCGACCATCTCCCGGAACCCAGGGGTCTCCTCTCAGGCCCTGAGGCTGCTCGCGGTTCATCCTCTGCGATGCGCCCCACGAATTTGCATTATTTCCAAATTTCTCCTTGTGACTCTCTCCTCATTTTCAGCTTCTGTGTATTTTCACTCTTGCAATTTCTGGAGGTCATATTAGTTTATGTCAGATACGCCTTCGGTAGGTGATTGTGACAGGACCCTTTGCTTGCCCCAAGGCCACTTCACTCCGGTGCCCAGAGGGGTCCCCTCTGTGTTCTGGGATCCGTTGGTCAATGTCTGTTTCACCGCCTTGGTTTCCAGCCCGTGCCTGGCTGCTTCCTGCTGATTTGTCTAGATGAGGCATTAAAATCCTAAGAACCCGATGCCCGCAGCTGAAAAACGGATTGTCGCCCTTCTCAGGGAGATGCATTTGCTCCATTTATCTTATGGGGTTGCCCATCTGACCACTCATTCATGGGTTCATTCATTCATAAAGTGAGGGAAGGAAGGAGGGAGGGACAGAGCAGGCCAGGACTAGAGCAAGGCAAGCAAGGGTCCTGGGTTGCCAGATGTAAGGCAGCATTTGCTGTCCAGGCTGGTCAAGTACAGGTCAAATGCAGGTTCACAGCTCCGGCCGGGAGGGAGAAAGAAGGGTATGACAGCCTTTCTCTGGAGCAGAAAAGGAAGTGGAGACTTGTTCTGCCTCTCTAGCCAATCCACACCCCTTGTAAATTTCAGTGATCACCAAAGCCTCTCATTAGGTGATAACTGACTGCGGATGTGAGCCCAGGGTGACACGTGGAGGGGCCTCAGCACAGCCTGTCCCCATCCTCCTCCTCTGTACTTTGTGTGTGTCAAAGCCGATGTGAAACACTGTTGGAGAGGGGACAGAGTGCCATTTTCAGGAATAAAAAGTACATTTTTACCCTTAAACCCTCATTTAAAACATCGTGTAAAGACCCCTTCGTTGCAAATGCTACCTGGTCATCTGGTGGCCCGTGTCCATGGCTTCTAATCTTGTAATATATGCCCAGACTCTTCAAAGGACCATAATTGCCAGTGATCTTTCAAGCAATCATCCTATCACAGGGGGATCGGGAAGAGAGTTCCGGAGGCAGACATCAGCACGAACACCTGGCAAATCCAGTCCAGCTGGATAATGTCTTTGAACAAGACGAAAAGTGACTGTGCAGTTTCCAGACTTGCGGCGGGTTGACAAAGCACCAGGACGCCGCTCTGGCCACATCTGCTGCCACAGCTCTCAGCTGGGTCTTATGAGCCTACGTTTCTCACCTCTGGTGGGGGAGGAGTTCATCAGTGCTGGTTTCATCTGAAGAAGTGAATTAAGGAGTTGCATATGTGGGGGAGGGGGTCTCGGTAATCACTCAACAGGGGAGCAGCTGCCAGTGACCTTCATCTTTTGTTCAACAGCTCCCAAGTCACCACATGACACAGCCTAAAGGAGCCTAATGCTCATCCAGCCGCCCTGCGGTTTTCATTCTAGGCAGGTTGGGCTGGGTCAATTACAATATATTAACAATAATAATAACGTATTATGAGATTATGTATTATGTGCTAAGAGCTTTACATGAGGTTCCACTATGGATTGTAAGCATGTTCATCCCCATTTTACAGACGTGGTCACTGAGGTCTAGGCAGCTTGGTTGTACAATAGGGCAGTGGAAGAATCGGGATTCAAATCCAGGTCACCGGCCATCCCAGATCCTCATTTCTGTGTTCAGAGTTCTCAGGGATTCTGCCCTACTTTTCCACCCAATTCTACCTGCTTCTACTTTGGCCAGACTGAGTTACTCTTTGACTCAAAGAATCATCATGGGCCACCCCTCACTCTACAGAGGACAGCGGAGGCCTGGAGAGGGAAGGCTGAGCCAGGGAAATGTCCCGGGGTCTTGCCCTTTGCAAGATTCTGTGCGTTGTTCTGCACATCCTCTCTGCCAGCCTGCGATGCTCCTCTGAATGTACTTGGCCTTTTAGACATGTTCCAGCCCCTCGGCCTCTATGACACCTTTCATGGCCACACCTTTTTCCTTCTCTAACACTTGGTTTTTGTGCCATGTATTTATTTAGTGGCATTGTAGTGTTAAAGAGCCTGGATGAAAATCTTGGCTCTGCTGCTTAGCAGCTGCATGGTCTTGAATAAGTGATTTAACCTCTCTGTGCCTCAGTTCTTCTCTGTAAAATGACGTTAGCTGTGGGTGTGGGATGAGGGCCATATGAACTACTGCCCTTCCTATTGGACGCGAGATAGGAAAGGGTGGTCAGTACCCAACTGTCATTTGGATTGCCAGTGCCCACCAGTCTTGTGATGAAGGGAATTCTTGGGGTTTGGGGGTTGGGGTGGGGTAACACAGAAGACAAGCTTACATATCCGTTGAGAATCAATCCCCTTCCATTGGCCGGGTCACCTGAAGAGGCAGAGCTATGCGGCATTTGTCTCCTGTCCCTCTCCCCTGGGTCACTTTGGTGGAAATATCCAGTGACTGTTGTGAGGAGGGTAGGTGTTGGTCAGATAAGTTTGTAAATATGATATATATGTTTGCTCGCTTATAGTTTGCATTAGGTGTGGGGAACAGGCTGTAAGCAGGCAGCGTTGTTATACCCTAAGGCTTAGTTTTAAAACTAAGCTTTTCCCCACACCCTAAACTGTTGCATGATAGGGGGGGCACTCTCATGAGGAATCCCATTATGCCTCAGATAAGTGACTTTGTATCAGAGACTTCCTTGTTTGTATATTGGATTAAAGGTTTTGGTTTCTATACTATAAAATGGGGCAGACCGGGAGCTTGCTCTCTCTTGGTTCCTGAGACTAACATTAGAGAGCAGAGCAGAGAAAGGCCACGTGGAGGAGAGGAGAAGCAGCCAAGATGGCGGAGTGCTGAAGGAGAAGTCATTTTGTGCAGAGTTTGTGCAGAGAGGAGATGGGGAACAGAGGTGAATAAGGCTAGTGAGCTAGAAACCTTTGATTCTAGGAAACTCGGATAAGTCAGTGGCTTTGGGAGCCCTGAATGGAAAGGGGAGTGTTTTCGCACTGTGTGTATTTCTGGCCCGCCGGGTGCAAGCTAGGATTAAAGCTAATGGCCCATCAGTTCTTGGCTCCGTTGTTTCATTACCGTCTTGTCCGAATCAAATGCAAACCTTTATGGGCCAGGTAGCTGTGATGGTGGCCGTGGCTACTGGCTTTACAGAAGGGTTTCTAGATCTGGATGGGTCCAGAACCTGCGGTTCCTTTTGGTGGCTCTAACTTTAGTTTCAGCCCTGCTCTCCCCCCTTCCTAAAACCAGAAAGGTCCCAGCAGCCTGCAAAGAGTTTAACAACTCCCACATACCAGCGGCAGGCTCAGATCCAGAAAGCTGCGCACATGCCTTTCTCCTGGCTCTCCAGCTGGGGTTGTCTCTTCTAGAAATGTCACTGTGGGAATGGGAAGCTCGAAAATGTCAAGGGAAGTACATTTCCTGGTCTCGCAACTCTGGACACCTTTGCTTGGCCGCTTTTGGGGACTGGGGTTCTCTGAGTTACATCTGGCTTCCCATGACCTTTGTTAGAATTTAATGTCATTCTGGAGTCAGTGGGGCATGTGGCAGTAATTCTGATTCATGTGCTTTGAAATATAGGTGTGGAGTCACACATTTTATATTGCCATTTTTGGAATCGGTTGACACATTAGGACTATAATAGGGTATAGTTGTATATTACAGGTAGGAGATTAACATGACAATATTTTAAAACAGGTGGTCATAGCACAAAATTTGTACATGACTGTTCATAGTTATATTCATAAAAGCTCTAAAATGAACAGAACCCTAATGCCCACAAATTGAAACAATTTATTACACCTACCCCTATTAGAATGGCTGAAATCCAAAACGCTGACCGCACCAACCATGGCGAGGAGCTGCGGGAACTTTCCTGCCTTGCTGGTGGGAATGCAGAATGATACGGCCATTGTGGAAGCCATTTCGCAGTCTCTTACACAGCTAAACATACTCTTACCACGCCGTCCTGCCATTGTGCTCCTAGGTATTTACCCAAATGAGCTGAAAACTTCTGCTCATACAAGAACCTGCACACGGATGTTTACAGCAGCATTACTCAGAATTACCAACAGTTGAAAGCAACCAACATGTCCTTTAGTAGGTGCATGGATGAATAAACTGTCGTACATTCATACAATGAAATATTATTTAGCACTAAAAAGAAATGAGCTATCAAACCATGAAAAGACACGGAGGAACCTTATATGCATAGACTAAGTGAAAGAAGCCAATCTGAAAAGCCTACACGCTGTGTGATTCCAACCGTGTGACATTCTGGAAGAGGCAAAACTATGGAGGCAATAAAATGATCAGGGTTGCGCCAGGGGTTGCGCGTCTGGGAGGAGGGAGCAAGAGGCGGAGCACAGAGATTTTTAGGGCAGTGAAACTATTCTGTGTGATGTTGTAATGGTGGGACTCACGTCACTGCACAGAGAGTGAATCATAGTGTAAACTGTAGACATTAGTTAATAGTAATGTGTTGATAGGAGCTCATCCATTGAAACAATGTACCACACCAATAAACAATGTTAATCATAGGAAGAACTAGGGGTGAGGGCTAACCGGGTAAGTGAGAACATTCTATACTTTTTACTCAGTTTTTCTGTAAACCTAAAACTGCTATTTTTTTTTTAAAAAAAGATTATTAATTTAATTTAAAAACAGAACAGTGGCCTGATCCCACTGACCTTCCTGTTGGCAGAAAAGGAACTGTCATTTGCTGCAATTTGAGTTTCCTTATTTCTCTGGAATTTAAGGGGTACAGTTAGCAAGGAAAGGGCCCCCTAGGTGTCCTCAACTTGACTACCTGCTAGTGGCGACTGGTTTTCTTGGAGGGTGTCTGCAAGGGCGCTGTCGAATAGCTCCTGGAGGGAGAATCGCTTCCTCTTCGGAGATGCAGGCTTGCCCTCTAGGTAGCTCGAGCCCTTGCTGCTGCGTAGGTGCTGGTGGGAGTGCGTCCTGCAGGCTCCACCCGACACCTTTCCGGTGAACACAGCCCTGAATGTCTCTATAGGGAAGCTTCCAGACATCCTACGAAGGTTTCCCCCTACCTTTCATCCACCTCTTGCTGCATTTTATTCTCAGATTGCCTTTGGCTCTCCACCCCTTAAATTTACATGCAGCGCCTCCTCCTGCAAATATCACCCTCCTGCTGATGTGTTTCCTCCATCACCTTTCAAGTGGTTTCTTCTCGTTTCCATCCTTGATCTAGACCAGATTCTGTCTGCCGCCTCCAGTGTCTGACCAGTGTCTGACATGTGGCCGGTCTTCTCCCTTCCAAGGCAGAGAGGCTTTGTGCACCTGCCAAAAGGCTCCTGTGCTCCGTGTAGCTGTTGCAGCACCGCACTGGTGCCCCAACACACTCGTCTGCCCTCCTTCCTGAGGAGCTTTCCTGTTTCCTGTTTAAAGGCTTTGGGGGCAGCATCGGGGAACAGGAGGAAAGGGCCCTGGGCTTGGAATCTGGGGTTTGAGTCCTGGGCCTGCCATTTGCAGCAAGCGGTGTAGCCTTGGACTGCAGGCTCCTGATGATGGGTCTGTCTCAGAGTGAGGCCGCAGGACTGGCCAGTGTAGGCAGGGGAGGAACATCGGGACCTTCCCCGAGGCCTGTCCCTTGACAGTGGAGTTCAGGCCGGGTCCCCTAGGCACCTGAGTCTGGGGGACAATCTGAGGTCCGAGCCCGGGGGAGGTTTTTGCAGAGACAGTCCTGGGAGCTAGAACAGGCACGAGGCTTATCTGCATGAATATCCGAGGACAAGTCCACTGAAGCAGGGCTGACCACACTTTTCAATGAATAATAGTTCCTATGGTATGAGCATGCTCACTGGGTGCTAGGCACTTACGATAATCCAATGAGGCAGATGCTCTAATTAGCATTCTCATCATACAGATGAGGAATCTGAGTCGTAGAGTGGTTAAAGGACTTGCCCAGCCCAGAGCCAGGGGCGCAGGCCAGGACAGGAGCTCAGGACTCCTGCTGCTGCTTTGGAAGAGAATTTGTTTTGGAAGCCGGGGCTGGACTAGAGGGGGCATGACCCACAGGTGGCGGTGGGTACTGCAGGTGTCTTTAGTTTGGCCTCTTCTAAGTTTGCTGTCTGCCTGCCTGAGCTTGGCAGGTGCATCCCCAACTCCGGCTTCCCCCTGGTGAGACCTGGCCCCCCAGGGTCCCCAGACCTCCTCTCCATCCGCCTCCCAGCTTCACTGTGGACGAATCCCTTTTCCCGTTAGGTCAGCCAAAACAAGATTAGAGCTTTATTAAAAGGAAATTAAACTAGGAAATGAAAGAATAAACAAATCCCAAACGAGAAAAGAACCACAGCAGCAAAGCAGATGAGTTGACAGAGCACCGTTCTTCATCCTGAAGGAGTTGAACACCTGCCCACACCTTGACGTGGCTTCCAGCAGACTGCCATCAACGTCCGGTCTTTCTCACCCTCGCCAGGCCTGCCGGCCTGCCACGGTCAAGGTGGTTGTGGTGGGGGTGTCAGTAGATCTGGTTCTCCAGGGGCCTTCATGGTGGGTCATACTCTCCAGCACCCTGCTCCTGTCAGTTCCTCCTCTGCCCCTTTTCTGAGTCTTGTGTGCAGAATGCTGCCTGCTTAGCCAGCTGCTCCCTGGGGAATGGACCCAGGCAATGGCTTGCACACTTCTTACCCCTATAGCAGGGAGAAGTTATATGTCACGCTCTTCTGTGTCACGCTTTTTAAGGCCCCAGGTCGCCCCTACTACCCATCTCTGTAGCCTCACTTCTAAGCTCCTGACACATGTCATTCATTTTCTCCATTGCCCCAAGCTTCTGATGGCTTCTGCCTGAGCTCCTCCCTCCCTGCCTGCACTGCTCTGCCCTCTCCCTGCCTCTTTTCTTGGCCAACTCCCACTTTTTCTTGAGGTCCCTCTTAAACACTCACTGCTTTTTCTGGCCTCCTTCAACTAGGTTTCTCCTGGCCCCTTGAAATTCTTCACTGCATTCATCATAGTGGTAATTAGTTATTTCTTTAAGCCCCTCTCTTCTGCCAAACTCTGAGCTCAGTGAAGGTCAGGGCTGGATGTGTCCAACTCAAAGCTGAATCCTAGGGCCCTGAGTGCTTCACTCATTCATTTGGACGTTCGGCAAATATATATTGAGTGCCTACTATGTGCTAGGTACTGTGCTGGGTGCAGAGTATTCAGCAATGAACAGTATTCAGCAATGAACAGAGTGGCTGCCGTCATAGAGCTGGCAGACCAGCCACTTGTCCCATGTTTGCTAAATAAGTGGCCATCAGTAGGAGAGTTCTCATTCATTCTCTCTGAGACATTTCTAACAATGAGCATTGCTTGCCTGATGCACAGGCTGCCTCCTGTGGAAGTGAGCTCCCCATCACAGGAAGTAGTCAAGAAGAACCTGGGGCACCCATTGTCATGGTGCTACAAGTAGAGCCTCCTGAAGATCTCTTTTGTCTCTAAACTTCTTTGATTCTCTGAAGGACACCATGTGTGGCTGCTGTTGTATAGCTGTCAAGCCATAGCTGGGCTAGACCTTCAAGGAAGAAGCAAGATGAGACCAGGAAGAGTTCAGGGCCACCTGCAAGGGAGACTCTGCCATCGTGTTTTCCTGGTGAAGTCAACCAGCTTCTCCTGAAAGCTGGAGCCAAACAGGTTCACTTTATAAAAAATAAACTTCTAAGTTTTTAATACACCAGAAAACTATTTTACAAAGTACACTCTTTCTAGGTTATATACAAAGTGATCCTTTAGGAAAACTTAAATGACATTAGAAGGACTTTTAATTTCTCTACCCAGAGATAATCATTATAAATATTGAAATATATATTCTTCCAGCCTTTTTTTTTGATGACTAGGTAGAACTTCATATTGTTTTAAAAAATGGGATCACATCTTATATTTTATTCTTTTCACTTAATAGATTGTGAGCATTTTTTACTTTATTAAATATTATTCCTAAATGAGATTTTTTACCTACCGTATGATGTTTCCATTTGCATGTTATCTACTGATACAACAAAGTGCCCTACAACTGAGTGGCTTAAAACCACAATAAGCAGCCCTGGCCAGTTGGCTCAGTGGTAGAGCATCGGCCCCGTGTACGGACATCCTGTCTTCAGTGCTGGACGTGTGTTTGAGTCCCAGTCAAGGCACACAGGAGAAGTAATCATCTGCTTCTCCACCTCTTCCCCTCTCCCTTCTTTCTATCTCTCTCTTTTCCTCCCACAACCATGGCTCAATTGGAGCAAGTTGGCTCCCAGCGCTGAGGATGGCTCCATGGCCTCACCTCAGGTGCTAAAATAGTTCGGTTGCCAAGCAACACAGCAACAGCCCCAGATGGGCAGAACATCACTCAGTAGGGGGCTTGCCCGGTTGAGGCACATGTGGAAATCTGTTTCTCTGCCTCCTTGCCTCTAACTTAAGAAAAAAAAATTTTTTTAAACACCACAATAATCATTATTTCTCACGATTTCTGTGGGTCAGGAATTTGAGAGTGGCTGGGTTGGGTAGTTCTGCGTTAGGGTCCATGCTCTGGGTTGCAGTCAGGTGTTGGCTGGGGCTGCAGTTACCTGAAGGTGGGGCTGGAGCTGGGGGACCTGCTGCCAAGGCAGTTAATGCGCATGACTGGCAAGTGGCACTTTTCCACGCGGCCTTTCCACTGGTTGGCTTGAGTGTCCATGCAACATGTTGTTCAGTCTCCCTCAGAGGCAATGGTCCCAGAGAGAGAGGGAGAGGGAACACACCAGGTGGGAGCTGTGTCTTTCCTATGACCTAGCCTCAGAGGGCACACACTGTCACGCAGGCAGTCTTCTGTTGGTCACTCAGGTCAGCCTCAGTGTGGGAGGGCATGAACACCAGGAGGGAGGATCCTGTGGAGCCCCCATGGTGGCTGACTATTGTGCCATCTTGTTTTTGTAACCTGCACTTAGCCAGTGCCCTACTGTTGAGCATCAGTAGTGTTTCCACTGCTTTGCTATTACATGGAATGTACACTCCTGAAAGGCGTGGGCATCTGATGTACAAGTACCCAGGCTGTATTTGGTTTCGCTTAGTCCAGCCAAGAGTTCAAAGCTACAACCTGGGAGCAAAGTCATTTGGGGCCATACCCAACACTTGCCCCCATTTAGACCACTCCCTGTGAGCATGATTATGATGAGCCCCCCGCCTCAGGGGATCACCCCAGTAAGTCAGTGGGTTAGCAGGATCTGGCAGGAAACAGAATCTAACTCAGAGACTCTAATGAAGAAACCACATACAGAGATTTGAGCAAAGATGAGGTCACCAACCAGATTTGAGGCACCTGAGACTAGCCAGACATAAGCCATTGCTACCCCGAGGGCAGCAGGGATGGGGCACCCAGCCTGGCAGGACTGAGGTGGGAGCAGGGCAGGCGCACCTTGCTCTCCCTCCTCTCTGTTTTTCTGTTTCTTCCTCTCTCTCTTCTATGTCCACACTTCCTTCCCTCCCTCCCTCCCTCCCTCCCTCCCTCCCTCCCTCCCTCCCTCCCTCTCTCCCTCTCTCCCTCCCTCCTTCCTTCCCTCCCTCTCTCCTACTGGCCAACTGAAATAGAGGTCAAGCAATAACCAGCATGGAGCATATTCAGTATGATCTGTGGGGTCTGCCTACTGAGAAAGAGCAAACTGTGGAGAATGGATGGGAGGGTGGAAAGAAGAAGAAACGGAGACTGACCAGCTCATTAGCAGTCAATATTTGAGAACCATCATTAGGACACAGAACAGTGCATTAAAACAGAGGTAACTAAACACTGCCCTGAAGTAGATATGGAGTAATTTTTATTAATAATAATAATTCTAACAGCAGTTTTAGCTATAATGTGTTAAGTATTTTCCATGTACGGGGCAATGTAGTACATTATAGGGCATTTTACACATACTCTTTCCAATCTTTATAGCCAGTCTGTTAGGCACGTGTTATTACGAGCCTCTTTCAGGCAAGGAAAAATGGTTTGGAAAGGCTCAAGATCCTGCCTGAGGTTGCAAAATTGGTAGCAGAGCTAGGATGGAACCCAACTCTGTTTCATTCTGAACGCCAAGTGCTTTCCTCTCCACGCAGTCCAGGCCAACCAAGCGGGGTGGACTGGGGATTTCCACAGGAGCCTTCAACAGCTGCTTCTACAATGGAGCGATATTTTTTTAAAAAGGATATAATCTTTAACACACCAACTCATCTGGACAGTTGCCCGGGAGTTAGAGTATCATCTGTTTGTCAAATTATGGGTTTTGTGCCAACACCATACAAAGTAGACCAGAAGGGGGAAAAGAAAGATCCCCCTTAGAATAGCGGAATGAGGAACTCAGCGCTTCCAGAGGTGGGTGAGCTGACACAACAGAGGTCACCTTCGAGATCTCGGTGAATTATTGTTCAGAGGCTGCTGCTGATGAACGAGGCACGCTGGCATTCCCTGAAGACAGTGTCCTGGCAGCCCTGGGCACCCAGGAGGCACTCTGTCAATTACTTAGTTTTAGAAGGAAGTGAGATTGGGGAGGGAGAGAGATGCAGCGTAATGGCGGTCCTTTGCACTCAGTTTCAATCATGAAAACAACCCACTCTGTCTTCAGTGCTGCAAGTGTGATAAAAAAAATAATTTGAGAACTCCCCTGTTTGTTTTCATTTACATCCTTCAGGTTCTTCCTACAAGGAAGGTGTGGCCTTGATGACAGTATGTTGGGAAGGTAACTATGTGGAGGGGTCCTGCAGCTGTGGAGAGGACTTGGGTCAAGGTCTTCTAGAGCTGCAGCCAGAACCTGGTGGGTCTGGGAGATCTGTGTTTCCCTTCAGGGTAGACTATCTTCTGTTAATACGCCACACCCTGGGTGCCGTGACTGAAAGACCTAATCAAGCCTGGGGTCCCCATTTCCAAATAGCTAATGTCGCCTTTTTTTTTTTTTTTTTTTTTTTTTTGTATTCCAAAAGTAAAGTTTATTTTAAAATGCCTGGATGCAAGTGTACAAGCAGGCTGAGACCAACAGTGTCCATCCTAAACTGTGGGAGGGGGCATTCGGTATAGGGAATTTGCTGGCATGGGGTTCCTACACCTGGGCAAGCTTACATTAGCGATATCAGGTGCTGCGGACCTGCGAGGCTAGTAATTATGGGTCCTGAGGGAAAACAGTGCGGAGTTAAGAAAATAGACTCACCAAGAAGAGAGGATGGGATCAGGAGGCATCTTCAGTGCTGATGGCAATATCAATGTCGCCTTTTTATACCTGGATTTTTTTCAGGGCCCCCTGTCTGGTGGCCCAGCTGCCAGTTCCTCTCCTCGTTCAAAGCCGTCCAGCATAACACCATCGGATTAATTTCTAAATTAGTCTAAAGCTTTGTGCTCATTGCTTATTTGCATTAAAAAAATTAATACTGAATGTAAGAACCCTAACTTACAATTTGGCATCCACTCATGTGAGAATGATTTGTGGGTTTGCCCTAAAAAGGTTTAATGTGAGCCAAGAATGTGACACCCTGGTTTATTCGTTTTGAAATGGAAGCTGTTTGGATGCGTTTAATTGAATGAATGTTGGCTGAACACTGTGCTGTTCAAGGCACTGTGCTGGTCATCATTTTACACCCCTCCCCCACTAGGGTTCTGAGAAGAAAAACACTTTAAGCAAAGTATTAACTTGGAACCACAGATGAAGGAGAATGGTTTCCATTTGGGGTGGGGGTGCGAGGAGCCCAGGGCCCCCTTCCCCTCCCCAGCCTTTCACCCTTGGGCCCGTCTGGTGTGGGGTTTCCCAGCCTTGGCCCCTCTCTGGTCACTGCTTCTTTGTGCTGGTGAGAGAACTGACCAGAAGTGATGGACTCAAGGGCATTCTGGGAGGTTTCAATGAAATCAAATCAGAATCTGTGACTCCAGGCCCTTATTTCTTTTCCTGAGTCTCTTAATTGCTCTTTGCTCTGAATTTAAAAAAATAACTTGTGTTTTGTATTTCCCCCTCGATTCCCCCCAATCCCAGCAGCTCTGAATGTGACTTATTTTCTTATGTATGGATCTGGCTTCCAGAAGCTCTGGATAGGTGTTTTCTTGGGGTAACTCCATTCTTTCTTTACCTAATACAAAGCTAACATTTCCTTCCCTCCTTTCCCTTGTAATGTTCCTTCCTTGAGCCTCAGTTTCTGTATCTGCAGAATGGGTATAAATATACCCACTTAGCCAGGCTGTGAGGCATCAAGGAAGTGTAACTACCCAACACAGTCCCCATTCCGTGTGAGGTCTCCACCCCCCATCCCCACTCTTAGAGAGTCATGAAAAAAATGCAGAAGTATTTTGATGTTTTTTAACAGTCATTTACATTTCAGTGCACTCAGGTTACAGTTTGATTGAGAAGAACCACTAAATAAACTAAAAATGGCACTGAGCAATGACAGTCATTGTGGGCAGCAGGATAATGAGCTAATTACACAAAGGAAAGCTGCCCACTGAGGAGGCGTGCCTGTCAGCCCCAGGGCCAGCGATTGACTGCAGGGTCCCCTGTCCCCTGTGGCTACAATGGACTGGAAGGTACAAGACAGGTGAGGGGCCAGTGAGGAGCTCAGCATGTCTGCAGTGGGAAATGGTTCCAACCAGCCAGAGACTGATCACAGGTGTGTATCTTGCCAGGTCGCCTCTGGAGAACAGGCTGTGCATTTGGGTTAATTTAGAAAATATTTTACATCTGCTGTGTTTATGGTTAACTTGCCCAGTTCTGGTGGGGTAGCTTAAATTCCAAAGGCCAAAGGCAGAAGACGGCATGTCCAGGAGCGCCCCAGCGTGGCGCCCAGGTTGAAATGAGGCTGAGAATCAGCAAGTCTTGGGTTTGACCCTGAGCTGTGTGTCCCACTCGGGAAGCAGATCCAAAGGTCCTGGGGCTACTGCCCTGCTGCAACCATGCTCCCTGCCCATGCCATGTGTCACCGCTTTGCCCTGGGCCTAATGACCTCCCCCCTCTTCTGTCTAGGGAGGTATTTATGCTTTAAAAAAAAATTGTAAAAAAACACGTAAAATTTACTGCCTTAACTATTTCTAAGTATACAGCCCAGTGGTGTGAAGTATATTCACATTGTTGTTCAATAGATCTCCAGAACTATTTTGTCTTGCATAATGGAAACTGCATCCGCTGAACACACTGCCCAAGTCCTCCTCCCCTCTGCCCCTGGCAGCCTGCATTCTGCTTCCTGTTTCTATGGTTTCACTGCTGTAGTACCTCATGTAAGTGGCATCATGCAGTACTTATTTTTGGTGATTGGCTTATTTCACTGAGCCCAGTGTCCTCATGGCTCATCCATGTTGTAGCATGGACAGGATTTCTTTCCTTTATAAGGCTGAGTAGTATTCCATTGTGTGTATAGGCCACAGTTTCTTTATCTATTGATTTGTCAGTGGACATCTGGGTTGCTTCCACCTGCATTTATCCTTTTGAAGCAAGTATTTATGAGCACCTACTACAGGGGAGCTACCCCAGCACCCTCTCTTCCATGCACCAAAATGTGCACAAATGTTTACCGAGTTCCTGCCGTGTGCCAGGCCCCGGTCTGAGATCTGTATTCATGACATCACTTTATATGATTTCTTTTCATCATATCAACAGATGGTAGTAAAGTAGGTGCTACCATTATCTCCAGTAAGGACAGAGGCTCTGAGAGATGAAGTGACATGCCCAAGATCATGAAGCAGGTAGGGACAGAAGCCAGGATTAGAACCTGGGCAGTCTGGCTCTGGGCTTATCATTGCTAAGCAGTAGATGCAGAGTCAGACTGTAAAGTCAGGTCCAGACATTGAGGTATGTCCTACAAAAGCTTTCCATTCAACTTCCCTGCATGGCCTTGGTCAGTGACACCCAGACCTCTGTCCCCACCCCTGTCCCCACAGGGACCAGCTGAGAAACCCCAGGAGGGTGCTATGCTATATTTACATCTCAGTGTCCCTTGCATCTGCAGGGGGCCCAGATCCTGTTCCCAGGGCAGTTGAGTGCCTCTGCTCCACCCCTCTCCCCCAGGCTGGAGCCAGTCTAAAACGTGCAGGTAGTTCCCAACTGGCAGAATGTAATGAGGTGCGGTGGGAGGCCAGGTAGGGCCTAGTGTGCTGGGTCCCCTATGTGGCCTCTTGCTGTCCTCATATAAAATAAGGGGTGCCAGGGTTAGAGTTCATTTCACAAGTGTTTACTGAGCACCTCACATGTGCTAGGTGCTGGGGGTGCAGGGGTGATCTAGAACACAAGGCCCTGCCTTCAGAGGGGGGAGCTTCAGAGGGAGGACGGCCAAGAATGCAAGGGGAGGTGGGAGCTCCCTGGCTGCCTCAGTCCCTGGAGTTTGGGACAAATAACCCCCAGCATTCAGAATCCTCTGGGCTGATCCCAGCACTTGTTAGAACCTAAAGACTTTTCCATTGGCTTCTCCCCGTAGATTTTTTTTTTTTTTTTTTTTTTTTGGTATTTTTCTGAAGCTGGAAACGGGGAGGCAGTCAGACAGACTCCCGCATGCACCCGACCAGGATCCACCCGGCACGCCCACCAGGGGGCGATGCTCTGCCCATCCAGGGCGTCGCTCTGTCGCGACCAGAGCCACTCTAGTGCCTGGGGCAGAGGCCAAGGAGCCATCCCCAGCGCCTGGGCCATCTTTTGCTCCAATGGAGCCTTGGCTGCAGGAGGGGAAGAGAGAGACAGAGAGGAAGGAGAGGGAGAGGGGTGGAGAAGCAGATAGGTGCCTCTCCTATGTGCCCTGGCCGGGAATCGAACCCGGGACTTCCACACACCAGGCCGACGCTCTACCACTGAGCCAACCAGCCAGGGCCTTCCCTGTAGAATTTTTAAAAAGGCTTTAAGGCTAGCATGGGAGAGAAGCTGCTTGGTTGTCATAACAGCATGGTGATGAGATCAAAAGAAAGACGCCCATGGCCTCAGGGAAATAGCCAATGACATGGAAATGGACAAGGAAGTAAAGTGGGAGATAATACTGTGCTCCTGGCTGGGGGTGCAGCTCTCCGGGTCCCTGGATGTCCTGTGGGGATGGCACCTGCACAGAGTGAGAGCACAGAGGACGGGTTCTCCTGATGGGAAAGCTTCCCTCACTACTGGGGGTTTGTACCTCCCATGCACCCCCGGTCACCAGCCTGAGGCTCTGGAGGCTTTGGCGCGTTCACTCACCGGAAGCACGGGATTAACGCCAGACAAGCCCTGCCCTGTTGCTGAAGCTGGGGGATGCGGGGTCCTCCCGGGTGGATGCTAGGGAACGGGGAAGACCCTGCAGCCCTGTTTTTACTTTCCATGCATCTCTTCCACTGCCACTTCCCCCAAAGCAGGAACCTCATCATCAGGTCACCAGTCTCTCCATCTTCAAAATGGACATGACAGTATGTACCATGTTAGGACTGAATGAAATATATGTGAAGCATTGGGCTCAGTGTCTGGCAAATAAGGAGCATGCCATTGGCTCTGACTTTCCTCATCCTTTGGCCATCGCATGTTGTGTTTTAGGTTTCTCTCTGTCTTATCCCTTCATGAAATTCTAGGATGTGCTCAGAAATTTGGGAGCTGGGGCCACATTCCTCATGCCTAATAACCGTGGGCAGACATGGCAGGAGGCTTGTGGAGTCGGCAGGGAAGGCCTCTGCATGCCCTGCTTCCGACGGTGGGCAGGTGAGCGCCGCTGCAGAGCTCAGAGCAGGCCTGCGCGGCACAGAGCCCACCCCGACCTCGACCTTGACCTCGCAGCCCTCGGAGCTGGAGCTGCCGGCAGTTCTCCACTTGCCCGCATTCCTTTCCATTCCTTTACGATTGATTTAAGAGACGTCAGTGTGGAAGCAGTTCTGCCCCTTCAGCCTCAGCAGAACAGCAAGGGCCGGTCCCTTCTCTCTTCTCACTCCCCTGCAGACCTGTCAAGCCTTTGCAGAAACCCCAGGCTGGAGGATGAGGGGCAGAGACTGAGGTGGAAGAAGAGGGACAGTTGTCTTCTTGTTTGTGACTCATCAGCAGTGCGTGTTTGGGGAGCAGGAGCTGGTTGAACAGAGATGCAGTAAATAAAGACTCGAGCTTCCTTTTTCCTCCATTCTCTCCCCCCCCATCCCAACAAACCCAACACAGAATGGCTTGGCAGGTGTGTTTCACTCTGTCTCACTGGTGGGGCAACACTCCAGTGCTCCGTGAGCAGAGCTGGCAGAGGCCACGTGTGTCGGCTGGTCCAGGCTCAGTTCGTCTTTCCTGACCCCTTCTCGGTTTTGAGGCCACGGGGGTGCCCAGCCCTAGACCCTGCCGCGGGGTCACACGCAGGAGCTTCCACTGTTTCACGGAATTCTTTGCCATAGGGTGACATTCTGGAAAAGACCTTTAGACATTGCCGCATCAAGTTTCATCTTTATTTATTTATTTTGAATGAAGAAAGGAGGTAACTATGGCTCAGGGAAATTGAGTTACTTATGGCCACAAAGCTTGTGAAGCCTGTGGGGCCTGGCCTTGGCGCTAGGACTCCGAGCTGTCAGTCAGGTGCAGCCTACCACACCAGTGTGTTTTCCCAGTTACATAACAATCCGGCAGAATCAGAGTCTCTGTTCCAGGAAGTATATAAAATTCACAATTTGTGGTTCTCTCTCATCTTTGGGTGAGAAACACAGAAAATAAACTTCAGTGGTTTCCCATCCTTCACCTGAAATGACCGTCTGCCCACAAGTTCAGTATTGTCAGTGCTCTGCATATTAGAGGAGAAGACATGCTCCGTCGAGCTGATTCTCCCGGGTGCGCGGCCTGACGGGTGAGACGCCCAGAAGCTGTGCAGGGAGCAGAGCGTGAGGTCTTCCGGGAACCCACCGCCCACGCAGCCGTGTTCAGGAATGCAGAACTGCTCTGGGGGTCACGCACCTTCTTCCTTCTGTGCCACATGAGAACTGCTGGGCATCACGTGGAGGACCAGCCCCCGTCCCTCAGGTTCCGTCTGGGAGCTGCTTGTGAGAAGTAATGCATGTTGCATTCTACAGCTCGGAAAATTAGAAACCATTGTCTCAAATTGCTGGGATTGAGAAGGGAGAAAAAGTGTAAAATTCCAAGCGCCCCGTATGTGTGTTTGAATAAACAGGTCGATGTGGCCCCCGCTACCTGAGCGGCTTCTGCCTGCACCCTCGGTGGCTGCTGCTCAGGACTCCGATGGCCGGCCGTGGATGTGTGAGGGTCCCATGGCCCCGGGGTGGTGTGTGAGGAACACGCAGAGGGAGAACCTTGCTCAATGAGCCACTGTGTCTGCCTTGGCTCAGGCTTCTGGAGCGTGGTGTCCAAAAGGGAGTCTGGGCCCTATAAATAAAGACACGCTTTCTTTCCCTCTCAGTTGACAGAGGGGGTTTTGAAGGTAGCAGGGGAAACAGAGTGAGCAGTGTTCAGGGACGCAGCCCACCTTCCTGGGTAGTTTTCCACTGCGACAGACCTGCCTGAGGAAGCTGGCCCAGGAGACCGGGGTTTTTCCAGGCTCGCCTGTGGAGCGGGGCTGGGCTGACCCACAAGCCCTTCTGCAGAACTCCATCTGCAACGCCTCTGGGTCAAGGGGGTAAGGAAGATGCCTGTCCCGGGGTGTATTTGTTTCCTCCAGCTGCCGTAACAAAGCGCAGCACCCAGGTGGCTTGGACAACGTAAATGCATTGTCTCAGTTCTGGAAGCCAGAAGTCCAAGATCAAGATCAAGGCGTGGGCGGGACTGGTAGGTCAGGCGCTGTCCCGGACCTCTCTCCTTGGCTTATCGATGGTCACCTCCATGTTCACACGGCACTCTCCCTACAGAGCAGTCTGTGCCTGCATTTCCCTTTCTTATATGGACACCAGCCACATTGGATTAGGGCCCACCCTAATGACCTCATCCTAACTTGATTACCTCTGTCAAAACCCTATCTTCAAATATAGTCCTATTCTGAGGTCCTGAGATTTGGGACTCTAATATTTAAATTTTGGGGAAAGAGAGAGAACACAATTTATCCCATAATAGTGTGTATCTTACATTCCATCTTATTTATCTGGAGATGAGGAAGCAGTCCTAGGGCCATAACTCTGTCGCTTCCTAACAGACCGATGACCCTCCCTTCTCTCTGCCTCTGGTTCCTTGTTCCTTCTTCCAGACATACCAGTCAGAACCCTGCCGCATCTGACTGTTTACACCACAGTGCTTAGAGCTGTTCTTACTGGTTGTACCTTTAGGTATCAGGCTAGGTACTAGGCACTTTATTTGTGTTAACTCATGCTATCCTCACAATGACCCTTGACATAGGCTTTGTTATTATTCCCATTATACAGACAAAGGAACTGAGGCACAAGAAGGCCAAGTAACTTGCCCAAGATCACAGTTAATAAGTGGTAGAGCCAGGATTTGAACCCAGGCCATCTGGTTGGAAGGATTACATCATGAACTACTTCTACTTTATTTAATAGACTCAGTATTCAGCATAAAACCCTTCATGATTCCCATGCTCAGTACCTGGGGTGATACCATGGGTAAGAGTACAGGCTCCGGGTTCCACCTCGATGTGACATTTTTTATCAGCTGGGCAACTTCGATAAGTATAGAACCTGTCTGTGCCTCACTTTTTTCATCTGTAAAGTGGGGATGACATTCTCTTAGGGTTGTTTTGGGAAAAACACCTGAGAGACTGGCACATGGTAACTGCTTTATGTAAATATTACTATTGGTGGCAACATTATTTTACCATTTCCCTCAACGAGCCATCCCCACCCTGTCTCCACCTCATTCTCCATCTGTATAGTCCAGAGTAGCGATGTCTGATACGGTAGCCCCGAGCCCTTGAAATATGGTTAGTGTGACCTGAGATAGATGTGCTATAAGGATTAAAAACACACCATAGTTTGAAGGTATAGCACCAATAAATGTAAATTATCTCACTAATAATTTTTATATTGGTTACACACTGAAGTGATAATGTTTTAGAAATATTGGGTTAACTAAAACATATAATTAAAATTAATTTGTTTTGTTTTACTTTTTTTTAATGAGGCCACTAGAAAGTCTAAGATGTCATGTGTAGCTCACTTTAGATGATGCTGGTATGGACTATAGACCGGAAGGCCCAAGGACCACCCACATTCGTTTTGTTCACTGCTTTATCCCAGTACTTTTGCTCAGTGTCTAGGAGACACTGGAAAAAGAAAAAATAGTTGATGTACTTTGGATTATACAGATGCTCTGTTCTCAGCCCCAGAAAGATCTGTAAGGTACTGAGGCGGGAACAGGGGAAAGCCCAACAGACTGGAGTTTTTGGCTCACTGGGTCTCTGTTGGTGTCGCACCCCTTGGCCTCGGCCCAGGACGGCCCCGGCCCAGGATGGCCTCCCACTGAATAGCCGGTTTGATGGCCGGGCTCCCCCCACTCCTGTGGCAGCCTCTCTCTCTGTTCAGCCCAAGGGAAGACCTGGTTGTGGGAGCCTCTTCTATTTTCAGCAAGGTAGAGAGATTGGTTTTGCACAGAGGACGTGAAAGCTCACTTCTCAGGCCCAAGGCGGCCCCTGAAAGGGATCGCTGTGCATGGCGAGCAGGCGAGAGAGGCCTGAAGGAAATTTCCATCGAACTGGAGGTCCTCCTCTGGACTTCACTTCTCCAGTCGAGCCTTGTAAAGATAGAAAATGTAACCCTTTTACCTCAGTTTCTCTCCCACATCCCCTTCTTTTCAAAAGCTGAACCCCAAACCCAGCCCTTGTGAGGGGTGTATCTGAAACTCCTCATTGACCTCAGGTTTATGGAAACAGACCCGCCTCACCCCCAGTCCTCACAGATCCTAAGAGGGGAGGCGTCTTAGGGGAGGGTTTCGGTCAAAGGACACTGGGGCTGGCAGGGGTCTTAGAAACTGGTTCAGTCTCTTCCTGCTTGGATCTCTGGTTCTTATCCTTCCCAACACACCTGTGCTGCTGATGAGGGCTCAGCACTCAGCAATCGTGAACTTAACCTGCTCCAGTGTCTCCTCACGTCCACTTCAGATCTCCACGAGCTTGGGCTCTCCGAGTTGGTGTCGCTGGATTCACGCGAACGTGGATTCGCCTCCACTCAAATCCTGACATAGCTTTGTTTGAGTCAGGTGTCTTTGAGCAAGTGACAACGTCTCTGAGACTCGGTCTCCTTCACGATAAAAATGGAAATAGTTGCGCCGGCCAAACTTGTCACTGGGATTAAGAGAGAGAATCTGTGCACAGTAGCAGGCAGTGCCCAGAGCGAGGTAGATGGGTAGGGAGCAGAGGAAGGCGCTTCCTGCCTCTGACCGGGACCGGGAGGACAGGGATGCCTGGTCTCTAGCACACATACATGGGTTTTCACCCCAGTGTAATGACGTTCAGTGAAGAGGGCTCTTCCATGGCGGACAGGAAACCTGGAAGTGGAGATTCCCAGGACTTTTGCCTTGGTGCTTTCTAGAGCTGTTTGTTCTTTCTGTTTGTGTCAAGGTTAGACCTGCTTCTAATTAAACATCCTGAGCCTCATTTCCCATGTTGGGATGATTCAGTGAGCTCCATATATAGGGTGAGGAGAAGGGGAGCAGGAAGTCTTTTTTTTTTTTTTTTTTTTTGTATTTTTCTGAAGCTGGAAACGGGGAGAGAGTCAGACAGACTCCCGCATGCGCCCGACTGGGATCCACCCGGCACGCCCACCAGGGGGCGATGCTCTGCCCACCAGGGGACGATGCTCTGCCCCTCCAGGGTGTCGCTCTGTCACGACCAGAGCCACTCCAGCGCCTGGGGCAGAAGCCAAGGAGCCATCCCCAGCGCCCAGAGCCATCTTTGCTCCAATGGAGCCTCGGCTGCGGGAGGGGAAGAGAAAGACAGAGAGGAAGGAGAGGGGGAGAGGTGGAGAAGCAGATGGGCGCTTCTCCTGTGTGCCCTGGCCGGGAATCGAACCCGGGACTTCTACACGCCAGGCCGACGCTCTACCACTGAGCCAACCGGCCAGGGCCAGGAAGTCATTTTTAATAGAAATATAAACTCAGGTGGTCACAGGGATTATGAACTAAAGTCAGAGATCAGCATCGCTAACATGGCACCTGGCACGTAGTGGGACTTAGTGTGCGTGGGTCCCTTGTCCTTGGCATGATACCTAGAGCAGATTGTAGAAGCAAGAGAAAGGGCATTGAGCCCTATATCTGGGTTCAAGCATCAGTGCCAGCTCTCATTAGCTGTGGCCAGAAGTGGATTAAGGTTGGTTGAGGCCCCAGGTGCAGAAGAAAATATTGGGCCCTTTAAAAAGAAGAAAGACAGGGAAAATAAAAATACATGTTAACCATATTTTTAAATAAATAAAAAATATTATGTACTATTTATGTTAACATTGCACGTATGAAACCAAACTTGGTGTAATTAGAAAAAAAGTGTAAAGTTGGGGTTTTCCAGGGCCCTTCAGAAGTTGGGGCCCAGGGCGCGGGCCTCGTGCACCCACTGTGACGTCCGCCTCTGGCTGTGACCCCTTGAGCAGGCCACTCTCCATCTCTGCCCCCCAGGGAGTTCTCGTCTTTAACATTGGTTATGAATGAAGATTGAATAATGACATGAAGGAGCTTTATAAATGGCAAAATACAGAGTATTAACTTAGCTCCCCATTCTTAATTACTGTGGTTAATGATCATAATTTTGTGCCTCTTTTTTTTTTTTTTATTTGATTTGGGTAAATATTAATCAATTCCCAGTCATGATTCAAACTAGATTTTTTTCTAATGATGCACTTTCTAGGCCATTTCCCAACTCTTGCGACCAAATATCAATCACATTAGCTTCCTGGGGGACAGAAACTTAGCTTTCTCCCACCCTCTATCCCTTTTGCCAGTTCCATAAGGGATTCCCAGCTCACCAGCGTACCAGACCGGAGATCAGCAACTCTTTTGAGAAGAAAAGCCCTTTGAGAAACTGCTGATATAGAATGTTTGTTTAATTTCAGGGGAGGGGGCTCTGTTTTTATTTTCTAGGTGTAACGCAAGTCAAGTTTATTGCTACTTGAGCTTTTAATTGGTTTACTAATATTTTTTATAGCTCCTTATTTTAATGTTTACAGGTCCCCAGATGCTGAGGTTTACTGACATCCGTGAAGGGATTGATAAATGATTTAGTTGGAACAGCAAAACTGGAGGCATTGTGTGAATTAGAAATTGTGCTGTGGAGTCCACTCTGGAGCCACTAATTTCATGTGATTTGCGTTCGGCAGCTGTTTTTCACCATAGTCAAAGGAAAAACAAATATCAACTGTTCCCCCAGCAAAGCAGGGGGTGCCCAAGGGATGGGGGCAAGGCCTCCAGAGAGCATCCAGCAGGGCTGGTGGGCTGGTCTGGGCTTGGTCCTCAAGGCAGGCTTCCTCCTTGAGGTTTGGGCAAGCCCTTGTTTCGCCTTGCTGTCACCACTGTGTGAGTCTAGGTGGGTTTATCCGCCCGGGTGGAGGAGAAGACAGGCACCATTTCAGAGCAGCTGTGGAGTGGCTCATATGTCAGGTGGGGTGAAACCCCCTAATCTTTCTCTTGACCTCGTAAATCTATGAGTTAGCCGAGGCTGATTTCCATGTGTTTGTTTCTCTATTTACTTTATTCTCTCTGGTGCAATCAGAGATTTCTTGCAATTTCTGAAATTCTTCTTTTTTTCCCCCCCAGATGTGAAAGACATATATGTCTATTACAGAAAATATAGAAGACATATAAAGTCAAATGAATGAATGACTAGAATCATTCATTCATTATCTAGAGATAATCGTTGCTAACAATTTTCATAAGTATCCTTCCGGACTTTTTTGTCTGATATACATCTTTGTGTTTTTTTAAAAATGGACACACATAATAGCCTATATTTTTTGGTTACCCATTTTATCCATTTATCTTTTTTGAATAGTTTTCCTCGATAATAGTCAATGGCTGGTGTTCAAAGGGGCTTGGGCAGACTGGTCCTAAAAACAAATAAGACACTGGGGATGATTTGCCCAAGTGCATCGTGACCTTGCAGAAAGGTGACATGGGCTGCAACTGCGCATTTCTGTTTAGGTAATTCAGTATCATTTCAAGGGCACTGATGTAAGGTAGATACCTCTCTCCCTTTCTTTCTTTTTTTTTTTCAGAGACAGAGAGTCAGAGAGAGGGATAGATAGGGACAGACAGACAGGAACAGAGAGAGATGAGATGCATCAATCATTAGTTTTTCGTTGTGACATCTTAGTTGTTCATTGATTGCTTTCTCATATGTGCCTTGACCGCAGGCCTTCAGCAGACCAAATAACCCCTTGCTGGAGCCAGCGACCTTGGGTCCAAGCTGGTGAGCTTTGCTCAAACCAGATGAGCCCGCGCTCAAGCTGGCGACCTTGGGGTTTCAAACTTGGGTCCTTGGCATCCCAGTCCGATGCTCTATCCACTGCACCACCGCCCAGTCAGGCCCTCTGTCCCTTTCTTTGGCCTATTTAGAGACCATTCTTAACAAGTTTCTGAGGGTAACTTTGTTATTCTTGTTCCCTTCCTTTCTTCCTTTTATCCATTCATTCATGCATGCATGCATTCATCCATTTATTTATCTAACATACAGTCTGTCCTTCTTTTCACCCAAACATTTATCATTCATGCAGTTATCCATTCATTCATCTATCTACCCATCTATCCATCCAAAATACTGTCCTTCTGTTATTCTTTCATCCAAACCCCATCCATTCATCCATCCATCCATCCGTCTATCCATCCATTCATCCCTCCACTTATCTACCCATCTAACGTACTGCCCACCAGTTCTTCTTTCTATCTAAGCACCCATTTATCCATTTATCCCTCTGTCCATCTGTCCGTCCTTCCATCCATTCAATGTATTAAGCAACTAGGTTGTGTCAGGCTCTGTTTTTGGTAGTAAGGAGGCAGAGATACATGATGCAGGCCCTGCCCACTAGGAGTTATCAGTCTCCATCCAGAACTCCATCTGCCCTGGACAAGAGATGGTAACCTCCACCTACTTTCTCCACCACAAAATCAATCACTTCCAGCCAGCTACCTGGCAGATAACCAGGGTGTGGCAGGTAATTCTTCCCTTATAATAGAGGCATCTCCAGGATAGACACTGTGTCACTTCCTTTTTATAAATCCCTACATGCTGACTACACCTATAGCCCGGTACTCTGTGAGACCACAAGAAGAACTGAATATTAAAGTAAGTTGAGGATGAAGTGGC
This sequence comes from Saccopteryx bilineata, assembly GCF_036850765.1. Taxonomy (NCBI): domain Eukaryota; kingdom Metazoa; phylum Chordata; class Mammalia; order Chiroptera; family Emballonuridae; genus Saccopteryx; species Saccopteryx bilineata. Next base: position 106,003,665 of record NC_089490.1, read on the forward strand.
AGCAATATTTTTTTAAAAAACTGTTTCTCACCCGACCAGGCGGTGGCGCAGTGGATACAGCGTCGGACTGGGATGTGGAAGGACCCAGGTTCGAGACCCTGGGGTTGCCAGCTTGAGCGCGGGCTCATCTGGCTTGAGCAAAAAAAAAGCTCACTACCATGGACCCAAGGTCACTGGCTCAAGTAGGGGGTTACTCAGTCTGCTGAAGGCCCGCGGTCATGGCACATATGAGAAAGCAATCAATGAACAACTACGATGTCGCAATGAAAAACTGATGATTGATGCTTCTCATCTCTCTCCGTTCCTGTCTGTCCCTGTCTATCCCTCTGACTCTCTCTCTGTCCCTGTAAAAAAAAAAATTTTTTTTTAAATACAAAAAAAACTTTCTCAACACAACTATTATGTATCTCATACATCAAAGGAGAATGGGGATGTGACAAAAGACTTCTTGATTATTTTAGGTTTGATTTTTTTTTTTTTTTAAGTATGGTCTTCTCAGGTTTTTGAGAGACAGCAAGGCTATTCTCTTAAGGTTTACACAGCATTTCCCCTCCCTCATGGTTTGTTCTAGAGAAGCGCGGCTTTGTGTAAAAAGGTAAGATTTCTTTTTGCTGGTGAAATATAATGCAGAGCACAGCCCGGCGACAGCACGGAGCAGGAGGAAGTACCTCACTGGATGCCGGCAGCAGTTACTGTAAAATGTTGTAAGTGTGAACAGCCCCCCACCCCCAGACAGAGTAGGCTGCACTTTTTCCAGGGAAGTGGGGTTGTTTCTTTTTATGGTGCCATTTCGACTTCCTAAGGCTGCCATAGATTTATAAGGAAATAATTTCTCCAATGGGTCTTAGTGACATCCTAAAGTTTTACATGTGCCACTTATGAAAATGCTAGAACCGTTCCATGCAAACATTTCCATGTCACCAACTTAGGCCCATTTATTACGTTTATGGAACTACACCATATGTGGGTTTGTTTTTTTTAAAGATACCAAAATATTTTTAATAACCCCAACCCTGAGGCAAACCTTGGAGGTTAATTATAATAGCAAATGTGGCCAGTGCCCACGCTGTTCGGAAAGAAGCAGACAGGGGCTCCTTGCTTTGCCGGGGTGCCGCAAGCACACCCTCGACTCGGGGTATCCTGGGGTGCTGTCTCCGTGAACCCTCTAGTCTTCATCCTCTCCTCCGTGCTGTCATCTCGCTGGGTAACCCGGCCACTCTTGAGTGGATAGCAGATGTATGAGAACAACCTTGAGATTACAGAACAAAACGCCTTGAGGACTGGCTCTCTTTCCCCCATTTATTGTTAGCTGTGTGGCTTTGGTTAAGTTCCTTTCCTACTCTGGGCTTCTTTCTGCATCTATAAAAGACAGGTGTAATAATAGCACTCAACTGAGGATTTGAGGGGAAATAGAGCTTTGGGAAGAGAGCAAAAGGAAGTACCGGAAGAAAAGAAAGAGAGAATACCACCGTGCCATCATGTAAAAAGGTGTCATGGTCTGGAAAGTCTCGCTCCAAACTCTGCCATGTTCATAGAGGTAGCTGAGGGCAGAAGCTACAGGTGCGGAATCTGCAGGCACAGATGCCTGGGTATTAGACAAGCGTAGGGCCAGCAGTTGCAGCCGTTGTGGTTCATTCACATTCAGGTTCTCATTGGATTTGGGCAGATGGTAAAGAAACAGTGGAGTCAAAAACTGGTAGGCCATTCCTTTATTAAAGTCTCACACCAGCCAATGAGCAAACACACAGGGCTCCCAAAGCCACTCACACATTCTCCGGTTCCACAACCAGGAATCTTCTCCCATTCCTCCTAGAATCAAAGGTCTCACTGGTCTCAGCGGAGCTCACAAAGCCCCTCACCTCTGGTTCCCCATCTGCACACCTTCTCTCTCCCTGCCAACATGGCTTCTTCTTCAGCACCCTGCATTCTCTCTGCTCTCCCCTACAAACACGACTTCTTCCACCTCTTCTCCTTCTTCTCTTCTTTTCAAAAGTTTCTGGTGCGAAAACCTCTCCTTCAGCAAACATTAGCAAAATAATGGCCCGTCCCAAGCAGGAAGGTAATTTGCAGCTTCATAGACCACATATACCTGGCACTGCCCAGCCCCCAACGCAAACTGTAAGCGAGCAAACATAAAAATCATGTTTTACAAACTTATTGACCAACAGCAAGTATGTCCGTGTGTAAGCCTCCATTTTCTTTCCATAAACTCGAGATAATAATAGTAACTACTCATGGCGTTTGTTCTGATGATTAACTTAGGTCAGGGATTTTCAGCCTTTCCCATCTCCTGGCACACATAAACCAATTACTAAAATTCAGTGGCGCACCAAAAAAAAAAGTAGTATTTTTTGCCACGCTAACAAAAAAAAAAATACATATAATTTTGATGCATTCACACAGGACAGCTATTGTATTGGCTGTTGTCTTTTTTTTTTAATTGACAAACTTAGGGAAAAGAGGCCAGTGTCCCCAACTAAATAGTCAGGTACTGCATGTTTTAAAAATTCTTGCAGCACACCTGTCAAAAATCGCTGACTTAGGTAATTAATCTGAAGTGCTGTGCACAGTATCTGGCACATATATGTTCAATAATTGTAAGTAGTATTTCTATTTTATTTTATTTTTTTACTTTTTATGCTTACTAAAAACTTTGCATGTAAATTTGAAACAAAAATTTGTAATTTCCTCTAGATACAAAGCAAAGACCCAATTTAGTCCTTCCTTCCTTCCTTCCTTCCTTCCTTCCTTCCTTCCTTCCTTCCTTCCTTCCTTCCTTCCTCCCTCCCTCCCTCCCTCCCTCCCTCCCTCCCTCCCTTCCTTCCTTCTCCCTTTCTTAGCCTATTTAAACCAACATATATAGAATTGGCATTGGGATACTTTAGTTAAAAAGATACTAATTGCAAGTTCAGTTTGAGGAGGGGGGTTAAAAGATATATTTAATATTTTGAAATTGTGGAAAATATTGAGTCTTTATCTTGAAAAACACCTGAACTGTTTTCCTCAAACTTAGCAAAGCAATTCAACTTTGGATGGAGGCAAGAATAGAGAAATTGAATAAAGGAAGTTTGAGTGGTTTTTTCCCCCCAAAATGCAATCCAGGAGATCAGGGGTTATTGTGAAACGTAAGCAGCCTTTTGCAGCTTCGCTCCTTGAATTCTGCCTTGCCAAAGCAAGATTTTATTAAGATAAAGACTATTCAATTTCCTTCTGTTGTTCTTGGGACTCTGCACTTTGGTAATTTATTTGCATCTGCCTGAATGTTTAATTCTAGAGGGTGTGATTATGGGTAAATAAAATGGGCTGAAATAGTATGGGCATCCTGCTACATTGGTATTCAAATTCAGTATTCAAGGCTCAACATGCATGAAATACAGATTTTTCTCTGAAATACAATGAATGGCCAACAAATGTTTCTTGATTAAGCAAAGAAGGGAAAGAAAAGAAATAGAGGGAGGAGGGACAGGAGAGGAAGGGAAGAATGGGGAGTCGGTGTGTTAGAGCAGGCTGGGGGAGGGGCCCCTCAGAGAGCTGGGGGGTAGTCTGATAACTTCATGTCCATCCAGCACTGCATGCGATCGGGTCTGGACAGAGCCAGGAAGACAAAGTATTGCCCCCTCCTGTTATTCAAAATTGTGCCAAGGGTAGCTTGACTACCCTAGACTGCAACATTAAGGTTCCTCTAACTTGTCTCATGGAGACATGCAGGTGTCCACTCCCTGACCACTCCTTTTACAATAAAATATTAAAGTCATGCAGCCTCAGCTCCCAGAGACTTGATGCTCTTTCTCTCACAGGTCCTCTCGCTCTCAGATTGCATGCCAAGTCTGTGTGCTCCTTGGGGTTTGCTAGAACATAGGTCTGACTCTAGATAAATGTTGTTGAAAACTCCGGTCCTTGGGTTTCGTATCCGCCTTTACCTGGCATCTCAGTCAGAGGCAGTATTCTGCCCTTTGCTGGCAAGGGGCCCAGTAGAGACAGAGCAGTGTTGGACGAGTGAATGGTCCTGACCTCTTCCTCTTTGTCCCCAGCCAGAGCAGGGTGTTTGAACTAGAAGAGACTCCAGCATTCATCCAGGCTCTGCTTCCTACTCATTTTTTACCTTGGACATCCATGAACTCCCTGGGGGCTTCACTTTCCTCATCTGTAAAGCAGGGACAGTAATCATCTGACCCTAAAAGCTTGTGAGGATTGAGTGAGGCATGCCAGCTTCCTAGTACCACCTGAGGGCCCAGGCGATATTGGTTATTGCGGTCTCACCTGTAACATACTTGGAGGGCTCTTCAAATGCCTGAGATGCCTAGACTGAAGAAATCAGAATCTCTGCAGAGAGGGGCCCAGGAGTTCAAACTTTTTAAATCCTCAGAGATGATTTGCATGCTCTCCCCAGGTCGAAACTAATTCTAAAGGAACACTGGATTCATGAAGTCTTCTTTTTGGGAGGCAGTGTAGCCATCATAACTAACCCATAGAAACTGGAGTCAGAATATGGGGGTTCCAATCCCAGCACTCCTCACCCCCCGGAACCATTGACCATTGACCTTGAACCAATGACTTAACTTCCCTAGAAGTCAGTTCACTCAACAAGAATATGAAGACAGCCTGACCTGTGGTGGCGTAGTGGATAAAGCATCGACCTGAACGCTGAGGTCGCCGGTTCGAAACCCTGGGCTTGCCTGGGCAAGGCACATATAGGAGTTGATGCTTTCTACTCCTCCTTCTCTCTCTCTCTCTCTCTTTCTCTCTCTCTCTCTCTCTAAAAATGAATAAATAAAACCTAAAAAAATGTTATAAGAAGAAGGAAAATGAGGACAATATTAGCACCTCTTATGTCAAGTGTTATAAGTACCTGGCACAGCATAAGCTTCCAATAAATGATAAAGGCATTTTATACATATGAATTCATTTAATCTTCGTAAAAGCCTGGGGTTATAGGTGCTATCATTATCCACATTTTAACTGTTAGAGACAAGGACATGGGGCATTTAGGTAACTTCTCCAAGGTCACAGGTGTTTGAACCCTCTCCCCGAGACACCATGCCCCTCAGCATGGCGGAGCAGAGAACACGACATACTCAGCTGAGTGTCGAGTCCGGGAGTCTGCCCAGCTCAACTGCCTGTGCGTACCTGGTCCACGGGCTGCAGCTGACCACACAAGTGGGCACAGAGTATATTCTCTGTGAATGAGGTTTATTTTATCTGGGGCTGGAGATCAGCTGTGTGGCACGGAAGGAAATTGGCATTCCAGGTCCTTCTGTCTGTCTTGCCTGTAGCTATTTATTGCTCCTCTGGGGTGGATGGCACGAATTCTGCTGTCTGAATGGCAGCAGCCCCAGAGATGTAGGGAAAGAAGGAGAAGGTCACCTCAAACTCATGCTTTTTGGAAGGATTTGGGCTCTGGGGATTTACAGCCCTTTGGGAATTTTATCTTCTTTCAAATCAATATAGTAGTTTTCCTGTAAGAACACAGAGAAGCCCCAGGCAATGCCGGGTTCCAGAAATGAAGGTGTCCTCAGACAGCCATCGCTGCCCTGACAGCTCCCACTGCACATTTCCACAGGCGAGGAGACCGCCCCAGGAACTGAGGAAGTCCCCAGCTCCAGCGAGCCTCAGACACAGGCACTCTGCAAGCTCAAGCCCACACAATTGCCCGCTGTCTCCAGCCAGCCAGCTGGGCTGGCTGCTCTGGGCACCAGAGCTTTTCCCTGCTGCTCCCTCCCCCCTTCTCCTGCCCTGCTGGCTCCACACCCTCCTGAATGTTCCATTCTGAACAGCCACAATCAGGAGCCTGTTTCTTTGCTGGGAAAAGAGCCGCATGAAGGCTTTTAGACTTGCTGGGTAATTTAAGGTATTTATCGCTATTTGGAGAGCTTTGCTTGTTTTGAATCCATTCCCCCTTCAGCTTTCAGAAAAGGTGCATATGATTTTTTTTTTTTTTTCCTGAAAAGGATGCTTCTGGGGCCTTCCTCTGCCCCTGAGGCTACATTCTGAACGCAGCTTCCAGACTTGGGTGCCTTGGCTGAGGTTTTGTTCATTCTTCATTTAGGCTGTCTATAAAAACATTCGTTAGACGCCTCCCCATTCCAGGCCAGACTCCTGTCTACAGACAGCTCCCCTTCCTGCACTAGACGGTGAGTGTTTCCAACGTTAGAGCAGCAGACGTGGAGGTCAGAGAGCCTGGCTATGGATCCAGGCCCAAGCTGAGGTCAAGCCATGCTCCGCCGGTTCGCTGTGTGGGCACAGTTCTCAGCCTCTCCAGAACTTTTTTTCCATCTGCAAAATGGGTGTAATCACACCTCCTACTTTATTACTCTGGACATCAGACTATCCAGCTCTGCCGTTTCCTCATTCTGAGATCTTACCTCCTCTGTTTTCCGAGTGAACTTTTCTTTGCATTGAGAATGAAGGGAGTTCTCAGAAGGAAGTGAGAGCACTGGCTGAGTTAATGCATAGAAAGTGCTCGATGCAACAAATATTGAGAGAGAGAGAACACATACTCACACATGTGCACACGTGCACACGCGCGCACACACACATCCCTCCTCCCCCAGCAAGGGGCACTTGATAAATCTAAATCACTCTCCTGCGCCCTCCTTTCCTAAAGACTGAACAAGCCCATAGCTGGACAGTGGTGGAAACTTTGCCCAGATGTTGGAAAAATCTGCATTGTCCACTCAACTTGCTGTGGTGCATTCTAGCTGGGACATTCTCTGGAAGGACCCAGGGTCTGCTAACTTCTCTCTGTCCTTGCTGGGCTAAGGGGACCCTCGCTGGGGGGTCTGCGGCAGGAGTCCTCGAAACCAACAGACTTCCCCACACTCAGAATCTATAAGCAGTGGCTGCCCCGACACCACCCTGGGGCAGAGTGGCCCTTCTTGCCTTTTCCGTTCAAGTCCCTCCATGAACTACTTTCATCTCCTCCATGTCCCCCATGCAACCTCCTTCATGGATAACTCTCTCTCTCTCTCTCTCTCTCTCTCTCTGATAGTCATAGGCAAACCAGAAATCCCTAAGACCATGTATAAAGAGGAAAAACTACCACCAGATTGGAAGGCTTCAGTGAAAACATGGCCAGTTTTATCTTTTGTCCTGAAGGCAGGGTAGGGGCAGGTGGTCTTTCCCATTAGCTTGCATAGTCTGTGGGCCTTCACCTCCTCCTCCAGGAAGCCTATCATGATCTTCAGTCTGATTGGTTTTGCGCTCCCAAGATCTGCAGGGGGGGCAGGGCAGAGCCAGGCTGCTTGATTGAAATCTTGACTCTGCAAGTGAATTGGGTTTGTTGTGCCTTAGTTTCCTCATCTGGAAAATGGGGTTAGTAGTAGCCCCTATTTCATGAGGTTGTTACAAACATTCAGTGAGATGATCCATATGAAGTGCTTAGAATATCTGGCCATGTAACATTGCTATTACTAGTATTATCATTTTTATCACCAAAGCACTTGACTAGACAGGAATACAATCAACGATTTACCTGTCTACTTCCTCCAAGGGTCTGGGGGCAAATTAAGAACCAAAGCCGTGTGTTACTCAGCTCCAGAGAACAATCCTAAAGATGAAGAAGCCAGCGTTATAAGCGGGGTTATACTTTGTTTACAAAAGATTCCTTCACTACCATAAAGGCTCCCTTTAAGTTATATTTTTTGACATTTCACTGAAACTGATATTTTCTTTCTCTCTCTTTTTCTCCCGTATAACATAAAGGGAGGAGAGTCTGTCCCCAGCCCAGTGGAAGACCCCTCACAGGTGTCACCCCTCATCATTGGCGACAGTGACGTTAGTTAGCACATGGGGCAGTGACAGAGATTTCCTCTCTGTAGCTGGGGTCACTGCCAGCGTTTCATCTGACTGCTAGTAACTGTGTTGCACCAGTTAGAAAATATTTTTATTATCAGCCCATAAGGAAGTTATGCTAAGGTCTCTGCTCTGACTTTGTTTGGATTATGATTTAGGTAGCCCAGGCTTTTGATCCTGGACTGTGAAATGTCTGACAGTGCCAGGGCCCGCTCTTTCTAGAAGCACAGTCCAGGGGCGGGCACAGTGCCTGCAGGCCTGCACAGCGGGGTGGGCGATACAGGAGGAAGGGGGCCGTGGAACCTGCCCCCAGGTCAGCTCTGGCACCTGGAATAATAGCTTGTATGAGTGACATGCATGACTCCCCTCAGGGTCCCAGCTATTCATTGCGGGTGTCTGTGCAGAGAGGGGCGGGAAGAAGCAGGTAGCTCCAGAAATGGAGAATAAAGAAGACGTTGCTTTCTGCTTTCTGGCAGAATCCTCTGAAATACTACAGTTGAGTGGGAAACTTTAAAGGAAGACTGCTTAACGAGATACCCTGTGACCTGTGTCCATTGATTCCATGAGCGAGTGTTTGTGAGTGCTGGCCACCAACCTGGCCTTGGCCTGCTTCAGTACCAGGAACATGTGGGCGTGGGTGCCAGTCCCACCTTCAGAGAGACGTCGGAAGGAATGACCTCCCAACTGGGTGAGATTGCTCCCTGTGACAGGCAGCTCAGTACCTGACAAGGAGCACACACACAGCTCGGCGGCTCTCCCGGCTGGAAACCTGGCTCATTATCCTGTCTGCGAGTCTTCCTCCTACAGCTCCCAGACAGTGAACCTCCCCCGCATTTCCCATGTCACTCGCGTGGCACCCTGTTCCTCCCACTGCTTCCGCAGACACCCAGGCCTAGAGATTAGCTTCAGCTCCTGATACTGGGCCATACCGTTCCCATTCCTTTCCTGAGGCTGCCGTAACAAATTACTGCAAACCAGGTGGCTTAAAAACAACACAAATTGCTCTCCCACAGTTCTAGAAGCCGTAGTCTGAAATCAATGTTGGGGGCTGACGCTCACTCAGGAGCTCCAGGGGAGGACTTGTTCCGTCCTTTTCCAGCTCCTGTCAGATGCTGGCGCCTCTGACTCGGGACCCCTGTTGTCCGCTCCGTCTTCTGTGTCTTCTGTTCTTTCTCTTATAAAAGACAAGTGTCATTAGATTGAGGCCCACCCTGGTAATCCAGGCTGATCTCCTTATCTTAAGATCCTCAATCACATCTGCAAAGACCCTTTTTCCAAACACCACAGATTCTAGGAATTTGGATGTGGATCTATCTTTTGGGGGCCACATTTACCCCATTGCACCTTTTATTGGAAAGGTTCATTATATGGATTACTGTGGACTCGAGGAGGCTTTCTATGGTGAGCCTAAGGCATTTTCTCAAGAACACACAGCTGGTGATATGTCCAGTTGTGTGACTTGCACAAATGACTTGACCTCTTTGGGCCTCAGTTTTTTCTTTCATCTGTAAAATGGGAATAATAATAATAGTGCCCACACATAGGCTTGTTGTGAGGATCAAGTAAACTCACATTAGTATAATGCTTTGAGCACTACCTGGCACATAGCAAGCATTCTTTAAATATCAGCCATTTTCATGGTGGTTATTATGGCATCATAATCACCACTGCAAACTACCCCCAGATAATGAAACTTTCCAAGACCGCTCATTTCTTTATTTTTCAGTTTTCAATTTTACTTTTCAGTTACAGTTTACATTCAATGTTAGTCTGTGTTAGTTTCAGGTGTGCAGCATAGTAGTTGGACAGTCATATACTTTACAAAGTGTCCCCCCCGCCCCAATATTTTAGGTACCCACCTACCACCACACATAGTTATTACAATATTATTGACTATAGTCTCTATGCTGTACTTCACATCCCCGTAACTATTTTGTAATAACCCATTTATACTTCCTAATCCCTTCACCTTTTCACCCAGCCCCCCGAGACACCTCACCTCTGGCAACTATCGGTCTACCTGTCTGACTCTCCACTTTACAAAGGAGGAAAGACACGAGGCCCAAAGGGTTCCAGCAAAAGTTCTCTGTATCCACGACTCTAGACCACTCACTTAACATGGAGTGTATGTATTCTTGGCCTTTTTTGTCGTAACATCTTGGCTTAGTAAAAATAGCTTGGAATTTGTTGCTGTGTGACCTTGGGTACAGTTCCTTAACCTCTCTGAGCCTCAAAGCACCACTAAAAGATTTAAAGGGGTTGGTTGTGTCTGACCTGTAGTGACGCAGTGGACAAGGTATTGACCTGGAACTCTGAGGTTTGAAACCCTCGGCTTGCTTGGTCAAGGGAATTGATGCTTCCTGTTCCTCCCCCCTTCTCTCTCTCTCTTTCTCTCTCTCTCCTCACTAAAATAATTAATTAATTAATTAATTAATTAATTTTTAAGAAAGGGGTTGTTCGTGTGACACATGGTTGGCAGCATGTGTACAGTCTGCTGCTCCTCCGTAAACCCTGGTGGCATCTTTCTCCCCCTCCCGTGGGTTTACGGCTGCTTGGTCCCCTGTGGTCCCTCCCCAGCCTGCAGTGAGCGGCTTGCAGGTAATTTTAGTCGGTTTCTTCCTCTGATCCCCATTTTTCTTCTGTTTCCAGAACTGATAAGGCTGTGCATTCCAGATTGCAGTTCCAGAGCATTAAAGCTTTTTAAAAATGTAACTTATTGGGGTGACATTGGTTAGTAAAATTATACAGGTTTCAGGTGTACAGTTCTATCACACATCATCCGTATATTGTACTGTGTGTTCACCACCCCAAGTCCAGAGCTTTTTTTTTTTTTTTTTTTTGCTGGCACGTTTGGAAGGAAGTTTGTTAACTATCTAATCAGACCATAGCTGTAGCTGTTCAGCTAGTTAAAAGATTTCTAAGTAAATTTGAACATGGTGTGCTTAAAATGCCTGCTCTTTCCTTAAAGCGCTGCATCATTTCCCCCCGTGGTCTGTCTTGCTGGGTAGTAACCGGAGCGCAAGTCCTGCAGTAGCTAATATTTCTGTAACAATCGCCACCCTTACATAACGCTCACCCTGCGCCAGGCGCTGCTCTCAGCACTTTGCCTTTCATCCTCCTAATGAAGAAGAAAGGGCCTGTCCCACTCTGCACTGCACAAACGAGGAAAGAAACGAGGCCCACAGACTTCCAGCAACTTCTTGCCCCTTACCACCCAGCTGATGGCTGGTGGAGAGCTAGGATTCACACACAGGCATTCAGAGTTCAGCAGCTCTGCTCCGAGCCACCACACGGCACTGCCCCTCAGTCAGTGTGTGCGGCAATCTCTAGGAAGCACAGAGTTCTGTTCATGTTTTATGGAATTAGTTGAATGTGGAGTGGCTTTTTCTGCTCACTGGGGAACCTCAGTCCATCTTTGCTAGCAGATTAAGACCTTTTCTTTGTCCCCCGTCTTAAGACTAGTGCAATTTTTTCTCTTATTGGTTTTCCCATCTGGGATATAATGCCCTCATCTTCTTCACCTGTGCATGGTATCAGAATATGGTCTTTTAAACCCAGATGCTGTGTGATCCAGGCAAGCCACATAATCTTTCTGAGCCTCACTTTTCTGAGGTTAATAAAATTTGAGTGTGGTAACGTATATGAAGTGCTGGGCACAATAGCACATCTCAATACATGGTGACTTTTTTTTTTTAAGTGAGAGGAGGGGAGGCAGAGAGACAAACTCCAGCATGCACCCCAACTGGAATCCACCAAACAAGCCCACTAGAGGACGATGCGCGGCCCACCTGGGACCATTGCTCCACTGCTCAACAACTGAGCCATTTTTTTTAGCACCTGAGGTGGAGGTGATGGAGCCATCTTCAGCTCTCAAAGCCAACTTGCTGAAGCCAATCGAGCCATGGCTGTGGGAGGAGGGGGGAAGAGGGAGGGATAGAGAAACAGATGAACACTTCTCCTGTGTGCCCTAACCCAGTAGTCCCCAACCTTTTTTGGGCCACGGACCGATTTAATGTCAGAAAATATTTTCACGGACCAGCCTTTAGGGTGGGACAGATAAATGTACCACGTGACCAAGACAAGCGTCAAGAGTGAGTCTTAGACGGATGTAACAGAGGGAATCTGGTCATTTTTCAAAAATAAAACATTGTTCAGACTTAAATATAAATAAAACAGAAATAATGTAAGTTATTTATCCTTTCTCTGCGGACTGGTACCAAATAATGGCCCACAGACCGGTACCGGTCCGTGGCCCGGGGGTTGGGGACCACTGCCCTAACCGGGAATTGAACCCAGGACATCCACATGCCAGGCTGACGCTCTACCACTGAGCCAACTGGCCAGAGCTGTGGTGACTTAAAAACTAAATATAAGGTACTTTGTGTTTTTCTGAAGAATGGTCCTGTATAACTCTCCATATATGTTTTTTTACTACATTTTTTTATTTTGCTCAGATAAATCTCTACTATAACATGTGTATTTAGTGGAGAACATGCTAATATTGAAATATTCTGACTAAATTAAAACTTTATAAAGAGCCACTTTTAAAGTTGAACCAGAAATGGATGAGGCTGAGCATAATTATTTATGAAATGGAATAACTTACTACTGAAATGGGTCTAATTAAGAAACTCTAACAGACATCCATTACTTCAGCTCCTCTTGTGTGCTCACTTCTGGGAGGGGGGGGCATTAGCACTCAGGAGCTCCCTCTGCCACAGTGAAGAATGTTCTAGAATTGCTTCATGTGGAGCCTCACCCTTTTACACCTGGATGATAAGAGCCCTGGCCTTCCAATCTGTGTTTCCTTCTCTGTCTTTTTCTTAGCTGTGTAATATCAATAGGACGTACTGCTGTCTTCAAGATCCAGGAAGTTGACTGGGACCAAGAACAATAGTAGTGGTAATAACAACCAGTAATAATAACAATACTAACAATGACAACCACTATTACGAGCTCAGTGCTTACCCAGTGCCAGATGCGGTGCGAGCACTTCACTCACTACGGGGTGAGGAACCTCCCCCTCTGAACTGGAGCTCCGGGTCCTGCACCCTGCACTTGAGCAAGTTGCTTCTCTGTGCCTTGGTTTCCTCTGCTATAGAATGGGGTTAATAACATCATGCTTATCATAGGGTTGTTTGGAGGTTTAAGTGATATGAAATGTGTTAAGTACATAGCAGCTAGCTGGCAATCTGTAAGCACTTAGTCACGTTAATTACTGTAGGTTCCTTCAAGAACTTTCTAGTGGAGGTACACCCAGTTCTGTGGATGAGGAACTCAAGCTCAGAGAGGCTCGGGGGCTTGCTTAAGGTCACACGTGTGTTGGTTGGGAGGCATGGGCAGTTCAAGCCCAGCTCTGACTCCAGAGGCGGTGCTCACACCCAACACCCTCAACCGGTCTTCCTAGGTGGTAATATTGTCTACAGAGTCGGGAACCTGCTAAATGATTCTCTTTTTATAACAGTTCGCTATTTGAGCCATTATCTCATTTGGGCAAGAGACTGGCCTTCAGTGTATGAACGGTGTATCAGGGTCCTGTTGCTGCTGTAACAAATTACCACAAATTACAGGGCTAAAACTACACAAATGTATTCTTTTATACTCTGAAGGTTAGAAGTCTAAAAGGGGTCTGACCAATGGGGCTAAAATCAAGGTGCAACACTCCTTCTGGAGGCTTTAGGGGAGAATCCATATTTTGCCTTTTCCAACTTCCAAAAGCCGCCTGCACTCCATAGCTCGTGGTCCCATCACTTCAACCTCTGCTTTGGTTGTCACATCTTCTCTGACTCTGACCCTCCTGTCTCCCTCTTATAAGGACTCTGATGATTATCACCTGTATAATCCAGGATAACCCTCCCATCTCAAGATTCTTCACCTCATTCCATCTGCAAGGTCCCCTTTTGCTATGTAAGGTCACACATTCACAGGTTCTGGGAATGACAGCCTTCTCTGGGGCCCGTCATTCTGTTCCACATAAATGGACATTCTCATTCTGACCCTGACCGCATGCTCATTCCTGGAGCTGCTGCATGGTGTTGGCTTTGGGGCCCGCTAGGTCTCGTCCGGGTCTCAGCCCCTCCCCCATCGGCATTTCCTTTCTTAGCTCCGTTTTCTCCTTTCCTCATCTGAAAAATAGAGGCTTCAGTGCCAGGTTTGGAGGGCTGTGGAGAGCACAAAATGAAGTAATGTGTACAAAGTGCCTGGTCCTAATTGGCTCTCAAAAATGGGAACCATTATTCTCACGATGATTACTTTTAAATTATTTTTAATGCTCCTATAACAACAAACAGAGCCCAGTGTATTGGTGAAAATGAACAAGGGTCTTAGCATTGCAGGTTGAAGGGTTTCTAATAATGGCCTGCAAAAAGCAAAAAAAAAAAAAAACCCCAAAAAACAAAAACAGAACCAAACCTGGTTCCAGCTCACCAGCCCTGGACTTGGTTGGAAACAAAAGCGTTATTCAGCCGACCATAGGATAGGTGTGGACTAGGAGGGGAGGGGAGCGCAGATTAGCTTGTCAAACAGTATTTTATTGTGAAAGCTGCAGATCAAGGCGCCCTTTTGTAACAGCGTTAATATTAAAAGAGGCACAAGATATTTTATGGCCCCTATTGAGGCCCAGAGCCTAAATAGCAACCCTGTTTGATCAGCCTTTCACAGGTTATATGATGTTTCCAGGAGGAATTGGGTATAAATCTTTCAAGCTGCCCATTTGAAAGTGGGAGGGGCCAGTGGAGATTTGAGGGCAGTGGAGTAAAGAAAGAGAGAGAGGGAAAGGGAAGGTCAGTCCCTCCAAGCTGTGACAGCATTTCGGCTACAGTGCATGGCCTCCTCCGGTATCATGTCGCCAAGACGGGCGGCTGGAGATTGGATGGCACAGGAAAGGGGACTCATTGTTACCTGAGGGGGACCTGTGTTCCCTTCCAAACCCATTTCCTATCACCCTGCCCCACAGGCCTGTGTTCATCACACCCGCCGATCTCGTTCCCGCCATAAGGACTTGGGCATTTGCTGTTCTCGTTCCTGGAACATACTTCCCCATAGATCTTTCTGTGGTTGGCTCATTCTTGTCAAGTTTCCCAATCACTCCTGGTAGCGTTGCTTTGTTTTGTTGTCTTCAACAGCAGTTACCACCATCAGAGTTGATTGCACTCACTGGTGTGTTTTCTGGGATCTCTCACTGCTTCTGGAATATGGACTCTGTGGGAACAGGGACCCCAACTCAATTACTGCCATTGTCCCAGCGCTACGACTTTGCCTAGCACATAGGAGGCATTTCTGACAATAATCACTAACACAGAGCACTTATTGTGTGCATCATCCCATGCTAAGTGTCTTAAACTGCATCTTTTCCTTCACTTCCTCTCCACAAATCTATTTTACAGATAATGAAACTGAGGCATGGTTAGATAAATGAAAAAAATTAATTTAATAGACGAATTTGAGGTATTACTCAGTTAATTTAGCAATTATATCAGTTATCTATTGCTACAATCAGACCAGGTAACAAGACCCCGTTTCTTCATGCAAGTTGTCAGGGGTGCCAAGAAACAGAAGGAGCAAGGACTTTTTGTTTGCTTGTTTTTTTTTTGTTTCTGTTTTCCCTTTTGGGTAGGAGATAGAAACTGTATTTTATGTTTTCAGAGAGTTGCAGTGAAGATTCAGTGAGTATCCACCCTGTGCCGGGCACGCTGCCACATATTATTTTATTTATTATTTGTTTTTTTGCTGGGATTCAGTCTCCAGAGTTGGTACATTGTATTTTTATTTTTATTTTTTTAATGTTTATTTTAGTGATTTGAGAGAGAGAGAGCAAGGGGGAGAGAGAGAGAGACAGGAACATCCATCTGTTCCTGTTTGTGTTTGTGCCCTGACTGGGGATCGAACCAGCAACCTCTGCACTTCAGGATGATGCTCCAACCAACCAAGCTATTTGGCCAGGGTGGATACATTTTATTTTTAAATACTCAAAGCCAGTGGTCCCCAGCCTTTTTTGGGCCACAGACCAGTTTAATGCCAGAAAATATTTTCACGGACCATCCTTTAGGGTGGGACAGATAAATGTATCATGTGACCGAGACAAGCGTCAAGAGTGAGTCTTAGACGGATGTAATAGAGGGAATCTGGCCATTTTTAAAGAATAAAACATCGTCCAGACTTAAATAAAACGGAAATAATGTAAGTTATTTATTCTTTCTCTGTGGACTGGTACCAAATGGCCCACGGACCAGTACAGGTCTGTAGCCCGGGGGCTGGGGACCACTGCTCAAAGCGGTCTTGAAAAATAGAGCATTGGCCCCATTTCATTCAGTGTGGGAAGCAGAGCTGGAGAGAGGTGAAGGTACTTACTCCGGTTCATAGTCTCAGTTCTATTTTTATTCCTCCTGCGTTCTCCAGAGGAAAAACTACACCACAGCAGAGTGCCTGGGGCAAAAAGGAGAGTCTCTCTAAAAGTTGGCTGAACAGATGAAGGAGGAAGGGCCCCCACCAATATGTGAGGGCAGACATTGCTATCTTCAGTTTACAGACGAGGAAACTGAAATTTAGAGAGATGGAGTTCAAGGTCACCTACACCTAGTATATGAGTCATGATTCCAACCCAGATAATTCCAGCTCCTAAAGCCAATGTTGTCTGCACGAGGTGGAATTCAGATCCCAAATGTCTCTTCCACTGTTTAGATGCCCCACCAGGAGAGAGGCAAGGGGAGAACAGGGTATATATGTTTGTAAACCCCTCGAGGACCAGAATCCCTGCCCACTTAAGACTGGAATGGATGCCGGCTGGATGACCCCCACTGGCACAGCCTCCTTTGAGTGAAGCTCGCAAGGCAGTGCTCTGCGCTGGCCTCCGCCTGGCCCGTGGCTTGGGGAAGAGGGGCTGGGAATGGAGAGGGCCCTCAAAGCAAAGCCATTTGCCCGTGGGCCCTCCACAGACAGTGAGGCCAGGCCTGTGTGGCATTTGGGACTGGACCAGAATGTGGCAGTCAAGCCCAAGCCTCAGGGACACCTGCCCTTGGAGGCAGTGGCACCGTCCTTTCTCATTTGGAAGTTACATATGTGTTATTCACAACCGAGCTCAGAAAAAAGGTGAAACAGTGCCCCCCCCTGTGGAAAATCATAGAGAATCTTAATTAGCTTCCAGAAGTGCCGCAGATTCATTGTTGGCTCATCAAACCAACGACCAGCTCCTTCCACGAGGCAGCTGTGCCTGTACAGGACACGAGGCTCACCCAGCACCCCTGTGTGGTGACGTTGTTGTTGTGTGTGTACTCCCCTCCCCCAATCCGAGCTAGCTGCTGGCCTGCCCTTCAGTTGCTAGTGCCCCGCCCACCCGCTGGCTCCTGTTTGAATGACTTGAATCTCAGTCAGCATTCATTCATTCACCAACCATTGCTGGGCTCCTCCTATGAGCCAGGTTTGTGGCAGGCCCCAGGGCACAGCAGTACGCAGTGCCACTGTGGTCCTTGTTCTCAAGTAGAATACATTCTAGTTGAGGGAGACAGGCAATACCAAACAGATTAATGGGAAAATATGAGGTAGTAATAGAATGCAATAAAGAAAGCAGAGTAAAGGCCGTGGCCGGTTGGCTCAGCGGTAGAGCGTCGGCCTAGCGTGCGGAGGACCCGGGTTCGATTCCCGGCCAGGGCACAAAGGAGAAGCGCCCATTTGCTTCTCCACCCCTCCGCCGCGCTTTCCTCTCTGTCTCTCTTCCCCTCCCGCAGCCAAGGCTCCATTGGAGCAAAGATGGCCCGGGCGCTGGGGATGGCTCTGTGGCCTCTGCCTCAGGCGCTAGAGTGGCTCTGGTTGCAACATGGCGACGCCCAGGATGGGCAGAGCATCGCCCCCTGGTGGGCAGAGCGTCGCCCCTGGTGGGCGTGCCGGGTGGATCCCGGTCGGGCACATGCGGGAGTCTATCAGACTGTCTCTCCCTGTTTCCAGCTTCAGAAAAATGAAAAAAAAAAAAAAAAAAAAGAAAGCAGAGTAAAATCATGGGACAGTGGGGTGGGTGGTCAAGGAAGGCTTCACTAAGGCAGGGACTTTTAAGTTGTAAGATGTGAGTGAGAAAGGAACCAGCAGCCCTGCGGACATGTGGGGAAAATGTCCAGGCAGAGGGAAGAACACGTGCAAAGGCCCTGCGGTTAAAGCAAGCCTGGCGGTTTGAATAACCCAAAACAAAGAGTATGACTGGAAGTTAGTGAGTGTTGGGAAAGACTGGGAAATGGGGTCCAGCAGGAGGGCTGGGGCCAATCCGTGGAGCCTGGTGAGACCACAGAAGTGGAGATGTTTTGCTAGGAAACACCATGTTGATCGCCGGGCATAAGTGCCGTGCCTGGTAGGAAGTGGAGGCTCTCCCTGGACCCCTGTGGATGTAGTCAAGTTCCTCACACTCCCTCTTCCCCTGGTTCATGGTCACACAAACTAATTTTTAACTCTTTAAGTCGCTTGGACCTTTAACATATACGGCACGCCCTATGTTCTCCAAGTGGAGGAAGGCTGGGCCTGCTGGGTTCACGGGTCTGAGCGCTACAGCCCCACACTCCTGATTCGGTGGAAAGAGCATAGCTGTTAGGGTCTGACAAGTCCATGTTCAAATCTCCATCTTGCTACTTAATGGCTGTGTGATCTTAGATAAGACAAAATTTCTGAACCTCAGTAACAATGGAGATAGACCTTGAAAGGTTGCTGTGAGGATTCATTGAGATAATAACTGAAAACATCTGGCACAAAGCTTAGTGTTTCACACCCTCAAGGTTTCCTCATCTCCCAGCGATTTACCAGTGCTGGATGTTGTGTAGTTCTTGGAAGCAAAGGGACAGAACTAGTGACACATCCCTGAGCCAGAGTGAGTAGACCCAGGCCATGTGCCTGTGCACATTACCATCTAAATGATGGTATGCCTGAAAGATCTCAGTGAAAAGGACAAAGGTTCTGAGTCATGTTACAATATATAGCTGATTTTCAACAACATTGTGCTCGGTGAAAGAAGCCAGTCACAAAAGGCTAGGTATGATTTCATGTCATGTATGTGAAGTCTCCAACATAAGTAAATTCATTGAGATAGCAAGTAAATTAGTGGTTGTACAGGGCTTGGGGGTGGGGGTGTAGGAGGGGGGTAAGTCCTGATGGACATAGGGTTTCTTTTTTGGAGCAACAAATATATTCTAGAATTAGATTATGGTGATGGTTGAAAAACCCTAGACAGACAAAAGTCATTGCATTATTTACTTTCAGTGGATAAGTGTTATGGTACTATGTCTCAATAAAGCTGCTTTAAAAAGATGTAGTGTTATTACTTTCAGGAATAATGTACAGTTTAGAACTAAGACATACTAGGTGGTAATACAAGCATTTATGACTTAGCTGAGGAGATAGTCATTTACTGTTTGCCTCCATTCTTTCTCCATGGGGCATTAAAATAAAAAACCAAAATTAAAGTCAATGAAGGAATCCTTGATTTTGCAAGGCTTGGATTTGCAGTCCTTTTCAGAATGAGGCCCTAAATGATCACAGAAATAAAATGATCCCTAATTCTACACAGAATGTTATTAGCCTCAGTTGGGACAAAAGTGTTGAGAACCCACTGTGCGTCTGCCACTGTTCTAAATGCAGAACCAGAACGAGGCACAGTGGCTGTTCTCCATGCATTCTAGTGTGGCCCTGTAAACACAGGCACACTTCCCAAAGGGTGTGGCTCAGGGTACCAGCTGTAATGGTCAGGGTTCTCCAGAGAAACAGAGGTACTAGGTGGTGATTATAGAGGCTGAGAAGTCCCAAGATCTGTAGTCCAGAGATTCAGGAGAGCCAGTGTTTCTATTTGAGTCCAAAGGCAAGAGAAAACTAATGTCCCAGCTCGAAGGCAGCCAGGAAGAAAGAGTTAGTTTTCTCATACTCATGGGGAGGGTTAGCCTTTTTGTTCTTTCAGGCCTTCAACTGATTGGATGAGGCCCACCCACACTGGGGAGGGTAATCTGCATTACTCTGTCTCCTGATTCAGATGTTACTCTCTTCCAGAAACACCCTCACAGACGCACCCAGAATAACATTTGACTGAATGTCTGGCACCCATGGCCCAGTCAAATTGACACATAAAATTGATCATCACACCAGCCCAGTATAAATGTCCCACCATCCTCCAAAGAGTTTGTGGAAGAGTTCAGAAATACTGTCTCCTATAGTCCTTGGGAACTCACAAAGCATAAGTAAAAAAAGGCCCTGATAAGTTCAGCTACCAAAGGAGACCTATTTAACCCACTGTTTCTCAGTCTGAGCATTCTAGAAACATGCATACACCCCTTTTTCTTTACAAATATCTTTTTGTTTTGATTTTTAAAAAAAAAAAAAAAAGAAACTGGTAGGTCACAGATTATTTTGATCTATGCTGAAATAATGTAATGTGGGATTTGACTCTCCTGGGAGGATCTCTATTGCACAGTGGATTCCATCTGAGCAGGACCAGGTGAAGAAACGAGAGTGCCAGTCAGGCTTCCTAAAGGTGGTTTCACCTGAGCGTGGGTGATTGATTTCAGTTCGTTCCTGCTCGCCCCAGTTTTGTCTTGGCCTGGATCTTGATACTGAAGGTTTCCATCTCTCTAGAGCAGGGGTCTCAAACTCGAGGCCGGCAGGCTGCGAGTTTGAGACCCCTGCTCTAGAGTGTTATAGTCTTGATTTTCATCAAATTGACATTGAGCAAGGGAGGAAGAGAGAGAGAGAGAGAGAGAGAGAGAGAGAGAGAAAGAGAGAGAGAGAGAGAGACTATAGTTAGTAATGATGCCCACTGTACAGTCTAAAGCAGGGGTCGGGAACCTATGGCTCGCGAGCCAGATGTGGCTCTTTTGATAGCTGCATCTGGCTCGCAGACAAATCTTTAACAAAAATAATAATAACATTAAAAATATAAAACATTCTCATTTATTACGATCCATTCGTTTCCTACTGTTCATGTTCATGGTTGTGGGTGGCTGGAGCCAATCACAGCTGTCCTCCGAGACAACACCAAATTTTTATTGGATAATGCATAATGTACACGGGTCGTTGCATGGCTCTCACCGAATTACATTTTAAAATATGTGGCGTTCATGGCTCTCTCAGCCAAAAAGGTTCCTGACTCCTGGTTTAAAAAGGTAACCTTTACGCTCTCTGCTTTCTCACACGAGGCCATCGCATTAGGGAATAGAAGCTGCTCCTGTGACAGTAGATGCTTTATCCCAGCGGCAGCAGCATAACATGGCTGAAAGTGCAGGTAATCGGGTTCTGGGTCTGAATGCTGCTCCTGGCCCTACCTGGCTGCCTGCTGTAGCCACAGAGCTCCCTAAGAACCAGCCTGTGCCAGCGCCACCTGGCAAATGTCTGGCACACTCTGTGCCTCTATCTCCAAGTCTGTGTAATGGGGATCGACTGTACCTGCCTTGGACAGGTGTGTATCTCAAAAGGGCAGCTGACCTTTGGAAGGGAAGAATAGAGTAAGTGAGGGAGAGAGAAGGGTCATGAGCAAAAGCAGAATGGAGGTTGACTGGGGAGTAGAAGGTCGTTGAGAGCAGGGGTGGATGTCATCTGTCTCAAACCCAGAGCCTTGCCCAGGGAGGGACAGACAAAACCAATTCAATGACTTCAGCAAAGCTGAGAACACTCTTGCCTCCTGCCCCCCACAAAAAAGGAGAATATCTTGATGCTTATAAAAATCACCAATGTAGTTGTCATGGGGAAAATCTGAAAGGGGTTAGACGTACACCTACGGTACAGCTTCATCTTGTTTTTATTTTGCTTCCTTTTTCAGAAAGCGCTGTGGCTCCGTCAGGGCTTAGGGCCTCTAACACTCTAAACATGTCGGTGGCTAGGCTGAGCAGTTTGCATTGTAACTGTTGGAAGCAACTAAGTGGATTCAAAATAAATCCATCAGAACAAGTGGCATGAACTGAGATTCCTCAGGAAATGGCAAGCTGTTGTGAGATTCTCCTACCACCCACCCAGACTTAAATGGGAGCATCCTCGATTTACCGGCACCAGACTATCAAATTTTTAAAAAAATGATTTGAATGTTTTTATTTGATATTTCAATCTTCTCCATCGCTGTGTCCTTTGGGCACATTGATGGGCAGTTAGTCGATGCTTAATAGCTATTTGATGAATGAATGGAGCAGCCAGTGAAGGAATGAATGAATGTGTGAGTGAATGCATGCACACATTTATCTCTAAGGAAGGTGTTGCTACTATTGGGTATTCACTATTCACCCTGGGTTCAGTTCCGTCATGTGGGTATCTGTTCCCCAAGCAGGAGAGGCAGCCTGGAGGGCCGGGAGTGCCACCAGTCTGGTGGGTTAGCAGGAGGGCAGAGAGCTTGAAAGATGTTCCCTTGATGGTTAGCACTACGTGCCCACCACATGGAAATGAGGGAAGAGTGAGGAGATGCAGCAGAGCCAAGAGGAGGGCAGGGCTCCCATTCCCCAAGCTGATGGCATTATTGGCAAGAAAGGACTGCAACATGGTGCCCAGACCTGAGCGTGGGCACCCAGGAAATAAGCCTTTTCTTTCTTTCCTGAGTGATTATGGAATAAACAGAAGTTTGTAGGAGATACAGGTCAATAAACAGGTAGGTGAATGGGTGGTGGGTGCATGGCATCAACAGGAGGCAGAAGAAAAGAGCCTTGGTCTTGAATGTCCCCGCAACTCAGCCTGTTCCCTCTCTGAGCCCAGTTCCATCATCTATAAAAAGGCACTGATAAACCCTGCCCCTCCCCAGTGCCAAGAGCCATCAGAAAGCTCAAAATAAAAGCCAGACACCTCGGTTCAGTCAAGGTGTCCCACAGCTGTAAGGAATTATTACTGGTGTAACCTGTTCCCTCCACAGACGGCCTGTCGTCCCCCATGCTGCTGATATATTATGATTAAAGTGCAAGAGTAAGTCAGAATCTTGGTAAACTCTGCGATCACTTTGGAAGTCCTCCAGCAAGCTGCATGGATTCTTTTTTTCTCTTCTCAACTCCCAAGCAATTTTTCTTATGTTGGAAGTTGCCAAGATTTTATGGCTATTTGGTTATCTTTTCCATCCAGATGGTTAACATTATTTTATGCTAAAATGAATCTGCAAAACCTCATCTGTCTTATTGCTCTAGAAGCATTAGGTGTAAGGCTTTTTAAAAATCTTAATATATTGCCTCCTGAAAGGGCCGAAGTGGGGTATGACTACACGCTTTTTTTATTCAATTTGGCTTGAAAATCTGCTTTTTTTTATCCCTTGATATTTATATGTAAGCAAACTAGTTTGTTTTGTATAAACCGACCTTATGACTCTTAATACGCATACTTGTCTCAAGTTATTGAGAAAAATTAGGCTGTGATTTATCATCCAGTGATAAATTATGAATGCCTTTTTCCCCCATTTTTAGACATTGACCGTTAAGGCATAATGGATGAGTTGGTGACCAAGGATTCAAATACCCCTTAGTGCTGTGACCTCATGCAAGTCTCTGGGCCTAGCTGAGCTCCATTTTCATCACCTAGGGAAGCCCTGTTTGCAGGACTGCTGTGACAATGCACCGTGATAATGTCTGCACAGTGCCAGGCATAGAAGAGGACGTAATGCTGTTGGGTGGCGCTGCCCTTATGGTTGAGCTGGTACAGGATTTGGAGCACATTAGATGAGAATCCCCGCTCCGGGCTCTGCTGGGGCTGCCCGCCTCCTCTCGGCTGTTGTACTCCCCGGCACAGGCGTCATCTCACCCCACTGCTCTTGTGTTGTTTGTGGGCTTCTCAGGGAGACAGTCTGCTGTTGTCTGATGGTTCCAGAAATGCAACTAAAACAGTTCTACATAGTGATTCGTAGGATAGACCTGACTTTTCCTAAAAGTTAAATGGACCGCCGCTTACCTTCTCTTGTCGTGGTGCAGGGTTGGCTGTCTGTCCCCAGATGCCAGACCATGAGGCAGACATACTCTTGAGAGACAATCCTCTGCATGTCCCTGCTCACTCAGGTGCAGAAGACACTCAAGACCAGGCAGCTGGCCCTGGCCGGTTGGCTCAGTGGTAGAGCATCGGCCTGGCGTGCGGGGGACCCAGGTTCGATTCCCAGCCAGGGCACACAGGAGAAGCACCCATTTGCTTCTCCACCTCCCCCCCTCCTTCTTCTCTGTCTCTCTCTTCCCCTCCCGGAGCCAAGGCTCCATTGGAGCAAAGATGGCCCGGGCGCTGGGGATGGCTCCTTGGCCTCTGCCCCAGGTGCTAGAGTGGCTCTGGTCGCAAAAGAGCGACATCACCCCCTGCTGGGCGTGCTGGGTGGATCCCGGTCGGGCGCATGCGGGAGTCTGTCTGACTGTCTCTCCCAGTTTCCAGCTTCTGAAAAATACAAAAAAAAAAAAAAAAAAAAAAAAAAAAAAAGACCAGGCAGCTGGTGGATGACTGCTGTCATAAAGTGTAGGAAACTTGGTTCTGGGTCTGCACAAGCGGTTCCTGTGGGTCACTCTCTGTGGGCGGTTCGTCTCTTGAGGTCTTCTGGACAAGGCTCGCAACTGTGGATACTGCTGTATCAAAAAGAAAGAAAAAGGAGCCTCTATTTGTTTTGTTATTGTTGATCTTGTTTTTCTTTTTCTTTTTTTAAGGTTTGACGTTGTGAGTCAGCTTTCCTGTCTGTCTGTAGGGATGGGTGTGTGACTTGTTTGTGTTGGTCTCGACTGGCAAGGCAGGTGGTCCCCTCCTGTAGGTGCCCCCAACCTACAGGTAACGGAGCAACCTCTCTGGGCGATGCCGGGTACTAAGAGTAGTGAGAAGACCCGGTTTTCAGGAGTTGTGCTGGGAAGCCCACGTGGCCTGTGCTGGTTACCAGCTCTCCAGGGGCCATCATTTTAGCACTCAAGTGCTTTGTGCAATGTCTTCTTCTCATTTTGGTTTTTAAGCCCTTGGTTGTTGACTGAATCCCCAAAGGCACCTTGCACATTAGAGATACTGAGTAAATGTGTATAAATCCTAGAGAGCACAGCAGTAATGACTAATAATAATGGCTCACATTTATTGAGAACTATGTACCTTAGACCATGCTGAATGCTTCGCTTAGAATATCTTGTTTCACCCTCCAACCAGCCCATTGAGTAGATGCCATGATACTCCCTGTTTTGCAGATAGAGAGACTGAGGCCAGAGAGCTTATGAACTTGCCCACAGTCACTGCTAAGAGTGGAGATTTGATCCTGGGGTGGTCGTTAGACAGCTTTCGGGAAGTGAATAGGTGCTACAAGTTGAGGTGGAAGGAAAGATGCCAAGGTCAATTTAGTTCAAGTTTCCTTTTAAAGAAATGGTTTTTTTTGCCCAGAATTATCATATTCCAGAGAGCTTTTCATACTCCAGAGAGCTCCAAAGAAAAAAATGTTTTCACAACTTGAGATTGGAGTAACTATTCCTATCGAGAACTAGTTCAGATGCAGTCTCCTGGTACACGAGCTGCCGTGGTACCACACCCATGTTTCATTCTGTTTAGGAGGTGCGACTTGTCATTCTCTATTTCCTGCTCTTCACCAGATGTGGAGGACTTGACATTCACACTTGAATTTGGCAACCGTGTGGTTGTGTTTTCTGTGCGTCACTTCCCAGCGTGGCATCGCACAGGCTTTATAATTCTCAGAAAATACAAAAGTGTAAATGTGCGGTATTTTTTTTTAAGTTCCAATATGTGTCTTTGTTAGACAGATGACTTTTATTTATTAATCAAAAGGGAAATATCAGCCAACGTCCATTTAAAAATAAGTAAATGGTATTAATGGTGATTTTTTTATTAAAGGAAATGTACAAATGGTAAACAAACATGGAAAAATATCCAACATCAAGAAACATCAGAGCACTGTAATTAAAACCACAGTGGGAAAAAACCCAATAACAACAAATAAAACCACGTGAGAGGCCGTTGCACCCTCATCAAAACAGCTGAACTAGGGAGAACTGTCAGTTCCAAGTGTCAGCAGAATGTGGAGGGGCAGGGGTGCTCACGTACTGCTGGGGGACACGGGTGGGTAAAACCAGCTTGGATCACAGTTTTGAAATTTCTTAAATAATGGAAATCAGGGACCCTTGTGTGCTTAAAGGCGGCCCCAGCGAAGGAGGGCCTTAGAGACCTGCTGGTCCCAGGCTGACAGTGTTTGTAGATGAGATGCGAGCCTTCAGGTGACTGTTTAAATCCACCAGGTTTTAACTCTGGATGAAAAGTTTGCTGACAGAAAAGATGGGTTTGGAAAAATTCCTGGAGCTCTCATGCTGGTCCTTGATGTGGCCCCAGCCCAAATCCCTTCCTACCCAGCCTGCAGCCTCAGGGTGGTGAATGCCTGCCGCCTCCTGCGGGAGCAGGCTGCCCTCTGCTAGAGCTACGTTGGAAGCCTCCATTGTCGAAGGTAGGGTCCAATGACTGCCCTGCCCCATGTCAAGCTGCCACGTCAGACCCTGGTTTATGTGATGTGCCCTGGTTAAGACTTGGGCAGGACCCCTCTCCAGCAGTTCTGACGCTGAGTGGAGGTGAGCACAGTTCATTCAGGGGTCTCTTTCATCCATTCATCCATTCATTCATTCATTCGACAGCCTTTGGTGGAGCACTCGCTACAATGACTTATGCAATGAGTGATAGCAACTACGTACCTTTATGTGATGCTTCTCTGTGCCAGGTACTGTGTTAGGTGCTGTTTTATGATAATACCCAAGACATCCTGCCCAAGGTTAGAGGTGGGGAGGGGAGGCCCCAGGCCTTTAACACCAGAGAGAGCTCTGGGCTGCCCTGGGAGAGGCGATGCTCCCCCTCCCCCCCAGCATGGGCACCATCTGCTTAACCCTGGAGAAACAGCCAGCCCCACTTCCTCCCCAGCTCTGCCCTTTCCCCAGCCCTCTCTCCCCCGCTCTCTCTGTCCCCTTTCTTTCCTTTCCTACCCCCCAGTTCCACACATACACGTGCGCGCACGCACACACACACACCTTTTTCACAAAATGCCACTGTATTTTTTTTAATCTAAAACCACTGTGCAAAAACCATAATTTAGGTCAAAACTGGGTAGACTCAATGTTGAGAATGTTTTTAATTTGTCTAACAGCAATTATTTCCTTATTCAGGTGGGCTCAACACCCTTGCAACTGAAGTGAAGATTTAAATAGAGTTAATATTCCCACGTAGCTACAGGAAATCAATTGGGCAGAGAAAGGATTGAAAAGAAAGAGCAAGCAAGATTTAGCTTTTATTCAGATAGCAGGATCCCTATAAATGAAGTGAGAATCTGCTTAATAGCTTTCTGTTCAATGGGAGTTGATGGGGAAGGCTTACATTCAAGGGACTTTGCACAGGGAACTGTGGAAGATTTAGTCTGTGCTTCTGAGGGTCGAAGTGTCATCTGTATCTCTCTCTTCAATTAGCCGAGACTATTGTTACTTTATTTTCTAAGTTGTCTTTGCTTGCTTCCTTGCTGGATAGGAGGAAAAGTTGATTTCTGTCTGAATCCAGCCCACATCTGAGGCCTTCCTCTGGCCAGTCAGAGAAAACAGAGAAACAGCTCACTTTAAAACAAAGGGTAACATTTTGGAGAATTTCTCCAGAGCATAAAGAAGGACCCGACTGAGATTCTCCTGTGGCAGTGTTTATGATAGCCAATTGTTCAGATAGCCAAATAAACTGTATTATTCCAAACTATGAAATACTATGCAACAATTAGGAAGAACAGGGTAGACCAAAGGCTGTTAAAATAAATTCATCTCCTACTGTTGAGGAAAAATGGCAAGTAGCTAAAAGATACTTTCAATGCAATACTGTCTTCAAACTTGCTGTGTACTTTCCTGGGTACACTTATGATAGAGGCACACGGACACATAGAAAATAGGCCGGAGGACTTGTATCAGACTGATATCAATGGCTATAGCTAGAAAGGTAGAGAGGATCGGGGTTGAAGCTGTGAGCAGCTACCCCCATGGAGTGAGCCTCGGCTGTCAGAGCGGGGAGCCCACGCACTAAGGTGCTCTGAGACTGCTACAGACCGGCTCTGGCAGGCCAGGTTGGGGGCGGGCTTTGTCACCTCCTCTGAAGTCAGGCAGCATGCATGCCTGTCTGCCATGGACAGGACATTGCATTGGGAACTAGGGATTCAGTGTGACCAACCATAATAGCTTACCATTTACAGGTAGCACTTGCAGGTCGCCAGGTACTGGTTTAAGTGTTTCATGTGCGTTAATTCATTGACTCCTTACAACAAACCTGTGATGCAAGGACTATTCGTATTCTCGTTTGACAGAGGAGGAAACTGAGGCACAGAGAGGTTGAGTGAGTTACCCATTATCACATAACTGGAAAGTGGAGGAACTGAGATTTGAACCCAGAGCCCTCGCTGTTAAGTTACTTCTATTCAGTAGGTGGATGGAAATATGATCTATATGCCAAACTGGGACACTTTTGAAAGTGAAGGGAGACATCCTTAACATTTATATGGACCAGTCGTAAGCTGGGCCTGTCTCAGGCAAACTGGGACATGTTACCATCTAAATTATACTGCTTCTTTACCTCAGCAGAGTGATGCCTGCCTGCCCACCGCCCCTCAAGTGTCTGCAGTCCACTGAATGGGAGACAAAGTGATATCGCCAGGAAGTGGAGGACTCAGGGGACTACGAGAAAATGGGAGCACAGAGAGGGTCTGTGGAGATCAGAGAGGGCTTTCTGGAGGAAGAGACAACTATGCTGAAACTGATGGATCAGTGGGAGTTAGCCAGGCAAAGCAGAGTGTGAGTGCTGAGAGCTGAGGCTGGAAGGATGCCAAGGCCTGAGTCTAAAGAGGAAATCCCTGGCTCTGGCATCAGGCACACCCCCAATCTCTAGGACCTCAAATAAAATGAGATGTAGTTTATATCAGGGGTCTGCCAGCATTTTTTTAAAGAGCCAACTAGTCAATACTTCAGGTGCTGTGGACCAAGAAGCAAAATCAAGGACATCACATAGAAACATATAAAACCATTTAAAATGTACTGATAAAAAGTGTGGAAATCATTCTTAGTTCTTGGACCATAGAAAAACAGGCAGTTGATTGGATCTGGCCTTCAAGTTTATACCAGAGGTTTCTGTCTTGCCTAGCTTTAACTATCATATCTACTCATCAGAAAGTTTTGCTGGCTATTGACTTGGCATGCCAAAGGTCCCAGGTTCGACCTCTAGTTAGGGCACATAGGAGAAGCAATCAATGAGTACACAACTAAATGGAACAACTAAGTAAAACGAATTGATACTTCTCTCTTGTGCTCACATTCTCTCTCACTCTCTCTCAAATCAATGGGAAAATTTTAAAAAGAAAAGGAAGAGAAAGCTTTGCTGGCTCAGTAGTCAGTGTGTGTGGGGGTATACCACAGCTTAGAACCAGGGATATACACAGCTCAAAAGTCCAAAAGCCCAGGAGACCTGTGTTCAAACCCATCTCCTCCACTCAGCAGTGGTGGGACCCCATATAAGGCACTTACCCTCTGAATCTCAGTTTCTTCAACCTGTAAGATGTGGACGGGACCGCCTTCTTCCCAGGGCTGCTGTGCAGAGCTAGTGAAAATCTACTTATTAGTGCCCTTCACATCCCTCTTGCTCAACCCTCACCAAGCACTTTTTCTGTGCCAGGCACAGCCCCTGCCCCTAGGACTTCACAGGTATATCTGGTGGCCAGGATACCATTCACAGATACTGTTTGTGTTTTTGGTGGTGATTTTCATGAAAAGTCTGGGCCTGTGATCAGGAGCACAAGCCCCTCTCCAACACCGCTCTTGTGGAAGGAATGAGTTTGGTGTAGAGCAGGGGTCCCCATACTATGTCCCGCGGGCCACATGTGGCCCCCTGAGGCCATTTATCCGGCCCCCGCTGCACTTCTGGAAGAGACACCTATTTCATTCGTGGTCAGTGAGAGGAGCATAGTTCCCATTGAAATACTGGTCAGTTTGTTGATTTAAATTTACTTGTTCTTTATTTTAAATATTGTATTTGTTCCCATTTTATTTTTTTACTTTAAAATAAGATATGTGCAGTGTGCATAAGGATTTGTTCATAGTTTTTTTATAGTCCGGCCCTCCAACGGTCTGAGGGACAGTGAACTGGCCCCCTGTGTAAAAAGTTTGGGGACCCCTGGTGTAGAGTGTGCCTTCCCCAGCTGCCTGCCAGGTGTTCTACCTGGGGTCAGGTGTACTCCAGTAAAATGAAGCATGAACCTGGCAGAAGGGGTGTGAGCTTTTATGGGAACGTATGATTGGAGTTCTTGGAACTCATAGGAGAAACAGGCCAAGCTGTCAGTGGAGCTGTTTGTACCTGGGTGTCAGTCCTGGGGTACGTGGCGAGTGACTGAAACCTGTTGGAGTCTGCACCGTCTTCTCTGCAGCAGAACTCTCTGCTTTTGCTGTGTGCTTAGCCAGAGAAACTTTTGAGTTCTCAGCTTTGATGTGGAATTCAAGTTCCCTGGGCCTGAGTTGGATTCCAGGCCAGGCACTGCAGAAGTCAGGAGCTTCTAGTTGGCTGAGGGAGTTCCCACCAGACCTTTTGCTGAAAGGAAAACGAAGCAGCCAGAGAAAACTCTGGGAGGTGGTCCTTGCATCGCCATTGGGACATTGCAAGAGCAAGAGGCTTTAGTCGGGGGAGGGTTCTTTGAAATTGGATGGGCTGCCTTCAGATCCCGGCATTGCCGCTTTAGAAACATGTATAACCTTAACAAGTAACAGGACTTCTTTAAACCTCAGCTTATCCATCTGTAAAATAGACATGGGATTGCCCAAGCCACCTGGCTTACCATGAAGAGTAACTAGTGAAAAATATTAACATTTAGTGAGTGCTTCTTATATGCCAGCTATTGTGTGAAGGGCCTCATCTTGCCCTCATCAGGCTGCTGTGAGGTGAGGGCACTGAGTGAGGACAAGTCCCCTGCTCCGCCCAGGAACTCGGGCAGTTCGGTCCCAGAAAGATCAACATCCTTGTCGATTAGACAACACTGCCCCATCAAGAGAGATAAACTCGTAAAAACAAAAACATGGTAACCTAGTTCTCAGAAACCTGTGTCTATGTCTGTGGTGTGATGTGTGTGATGTGTGTGATGTGTGTGTGTGTGTGTGTGTGTGTGAAAGAGAGAGAGAGAGGAGAGAGAGAGAGAGACCTTGCGGTTCCGCTTATTGAACAAGCATTTCCTGAACACCTACTCTGTGCAAAGCTCTAGAGACATACAGATGACTGAGTCATAGTTCCTGGCTGCTGGGAGGCAGCTTCCAGACAGTTATTTTCATCTTGTTTCAGAACTAGTGATGAGAATGCTTCCTTGCTCTCAAGTCTACTCATCATGTGCTTTAACTCACTATTAAATCTTTTCTCTCTCACTCTCTTGATTTTCTTGTTTTGTTTTATTTTAATTCTGTGACCTAGAGCTCTTTCTTGCCTGTGGTCAGAAAGAGCTAGGGGTAGAAATCAATCAGGCAGCAGCTTACTCCGTCCCATCGTCCTGTCCCTCTTCTTGTGTGTATCTGGCGTTGCCACATACAGAGATAGCTCAGACAGGATACTGTGCAGTGAATTCATGTTCCTGGTTAGGGGGCACAGTGGGACAGCCTGGGGGAGCCAGCCAGATGAATAATGTTACTGGATGTGGATGAATAGAGAGGACCTTGTGTAAATAAGTGATGTGACGCCTCCACCCCCACATTGGCGGGGGTCCTGGGCTGAGAGAGGGAAGCACGGGAATGTGTTTATTTTGCCTCCGCCTCGAGCAGTCACTCGGAGTGTACACAATGCAACGTTAGACCCTAGGGGAGCCCCAGAGGTCCGTTGAATAACCATCTGCGAAGAGGCTCAGTGAACGGTTTCCAAGCCTTCTGCTTGGCTCCTACGCACTCTACCTTTTTTCTATCCCATTCCCCTCCCCCTAGTTTAGGGAATTTTTGAAGGTGAAGGAAAGTATAGCAAATGATATAGGCAATCTTTTACTCATCCTCCCAAACTAATAAAACATATGGTCTATTTGCTTCAACTCTTTTATAAGTCTGCACATATAATAGAAATAAGCCATCACCAAGGTAGAAATCCTTTTTGACTGCCTCCCACCGCCCCCTCCCTCCTATCAACCACTTATTACAGATTTGCCGTATACAGCCCGGTCTGTAGGCACACTCAGTTCTTCTGTATGTAACTGCGCACGATACGCAGTTCAGGTGGTGTGGACAGGCTCCGTGCAGGCACCGTCGTCCTGAACAGAGCGCCCTTCCCTGTGCCTGTTCCCTGCCACCTCGGGGTTTGGAGCCCAGCCCTGTGGGTCCCTCTGTCTTCACTGCTCTCTCCTTTTCAATCCTGTGACTCTGCCACATTGTATGTGTGCGTCTCCTGTAAACAGACACATAGGTTGCTTCCAAGTTTTGTCACTGCCGACAACATTGATTTGAATATCCGGTGCACGTCCACCTCCGGATGCACACGGGCAAGACTTTCCTTAACAACAGGAGTGTCAGGACACCCCCAGCAGCAGACGAGGGCTTCGGTTTCCCTGTATTCTCCTAGCCACTCGACTGGGGCAGATGCTTTGCATTTCTTAACAAACAAAGAACTTCTCCCTATTGAGAAAAAAATTAAAACGAGAAAAATAAAACGAGGAGCGTGCACAGCAGTGTCCGAAGCCTGCTGAGGAGGAGAGGAGGAGGGAATGCTGTGTGAAGCCCAGGGTTCCACAGCTTCCTGCCTCCAGGCTCATGGAGGAGAGAGGCTCCTCTCTCCCTTTCTTGGGGCTTTTCAGCCTCTAGCTTGACAGCATCACACTTCCGTCTCAGCCAAGTGAAGGCGGCTCCCTACTGCAA
The DNA here is from genome assembly GCF_036850765.1 of Saccopteryx bilineata. NCBI lineage: Eukaryota > Metazoa > Chordata > Mammalia > Chiroptera > Emballonuridae > Saccopteryx > Saccopteryx bilineata. Next base: position 106,036,247 of record NC_089490.1, read on the forward strand.
TTTCACCAAGTCTTGACTTTCCTCCTCTGGGTCATTTGAAAACATCTGTGCCTCATTGCCTGTCTGCTGTCAGCACTTGGTCCAAGTCTCATTCCCCACCTCTCACCTGGACAGCTGCCCCTCATCCTTACTGGCCTCCTGGCTTCAATTTCCCCCATTTTAATGCTTCCCTTTATTTCATGGAATCATTTATCAGTCCATCTATGCATCCGTCATCACCTAAAGCCCTGCTGTGCGCATCTCTGTGGATACCTGCTGGATCCAATCCAAATACCTTAGCCTGTCCTTTAAGACCTTTCACCATCCCACCTCCACGGTTTCCCCTGCGTGGTCTTTACCAGCATCCAATCTCCTTGCTCACAATGTTGCAAACCAGTGATAACAATGTTCTTGCTCCCTCCCTCTGCCAGTGTTCATGGTCCCTACTTGTTAAATGTTTTGTGTCAGCCCTGGCCGGTTGATTCAGTGGCAAAACGTCAGCCTGGCGTGTGGAAGCCCAGCTTCAATTCTCGGCCAGAGCACACACTTCCCCCCTCTCCTTCCTCTCCATCTCTCTCTTCCCCTCCCGCAGCCAAGGCTCTATTGGAGCAAAGTTGGCCCAGGCACTGAGGATGACTCCATGGCCTCTGCCTCAGCCGCTAGAATGGCTCTGGTTACAACAGAGAAAGGCCCCAGATGGGCAGAGCATCGCCCCCTGGTAGGCTTGCCCGTTGGATCCCGGTCGGGCACATGCGAGAGTTTATCTCTGCTTCCTTGCTTCTCACTGCAGAAAAACAAAATATATATATATTTTATGGTCACTTGAGACTCAGCTTGGTTCTGTGCTCCCACAGAGCTTTTCACATTGTTTTCTGTTTCACCAGCCACCTTTGTAGCCTCGGGGTGAGGACTGTGTCTGGCATACAGAAGGTACTTACACAAAGTGTTTGAGGACTCTCTCCAGCGCCTTCATTGCTTCACTCACGGTTCAGCAGAGCATGGTGGCCACCCAACTGGCTGTTATCTCTTACGGAAGTTTTTCCATTGAGCAAATTCATGCTGGAGACGTGATTGAGGTTTCTTTAATCTTAAGAAAATTAATTGGTTTTTTTTTAAAGAGTTTAACATAGTGAGGAATGAATATTCTTTATTTTTAATCAGGAAGTCTTACCCAAAGCAAACACCCTGTACTTGAAAACTCTTTAGATTTTACTCTTTTTTTTTTTAATAAATGTATTTAAATCAGATTTTGCTAATTAAGATCAAGCTTTTCCAAATCAGTGTGATTTAGGGAGGAGACCTCTGGCTGTGTGGCCGGCCTCTGACGTACAAGAAATGACTGGGCTGCACTTTATCAGCTCACTGGTACCAGAACGACCAGCTGCACTGCAGTCCTCTGGAATACTGGTTGACCTACAGATTCCTAGGCCCCACCCTTGAGCTAATGAATCACATCTCCAGGTGGGGCCAGAAATATTCATTTTTCAGAAGCTCTGTCTTTGACCCTGCCTCACAGTGAGATTGAGAACCATGGACCTTGCCTGACCTGTGGTGGCGCAGTGGATAAAGCGTCAACCTGGAAATGCTGAGGTCGCCGGTTTGAAACCCTGGCCTTGCCTGGTCAAGGCATATGGGAGTTGATGCTTCCAGCTCCTCCCCCTTCTCTCTCTCTGTCTCTCCTCTCTAAAATGAATAAATAAATAAAAATAAATAAAAAGAACCATGGACCTCGATCTGTACTGTCCAGTATGGTAGCCACTATTGGGCACTTGAAATGTAGTCAGTCCGAACTGAGATGTGCTGTAGGTGAAAAACATACACTTGGTTGCAAAGACTTAATGCCCCCCCCAAATAAAACACCTTGTTAATATATTGGTGACTTGTTAAAACAATAACATTATGGATATATTTAGTTAAGTTATTAATTTCACCAGTGTCTTTTAACTTTTTAAATGTGGCTGTTAGAGCATTTTAAATGACAAGTGTGGCCCTGACTAGATAGCTTGGTTGGTGAGCATCGTCCCAACACACAAAGGTTGCCGGTTCGGTCCCTGGTCAGGAAACATACAGAAACAGAGCGATGTTTCTCTCTCTCTGTCTCCCTTCCTCTCTCTCTAAAATCAGTAAATAAGTTACAAGTGTGACTTAAATTTTATCTCCATGGGACAGTGCTGGTCTGGATTATAGAGTTACTAAGGACGTGGTGCTTGGCTCCTGGTGAATTTCCAATAGTTTGTGTTCATTAAGGATCTGTTGGGTGAATGAGTGAATCAATGAATGAATGCGGTTGAGCAGTAACACGTGGCTTCCTCTTGCCTCCTGCAGAAGCTTAGACAAACTGTTGGACTTCCCCGGGCCTCAGTGTTTCATCTGTAAAATAGGCAGTCTTCGGAGCCCTGATATCTGCTTCCAGTTGGGTCTTGTCAATGACATTGTGGGTCCTCCACTCACAGTGACGGCAAAGCATTGCTGAGTGGAGGCAGGAAACAATGCGGTCCCCAGCTAGCTGAGTGGTGAGGTCAGAAGCCCCCTGGGAGCCCTCTATAATTTCATCCTCTGTTGCGGACCTTTCCCAGATCGCCTCTTGGTCTCACTTGGAACCAGGAATGGCCCTGCCCCCACTAGTATGCAACCGTCCCCACATAACTTCTAGAATTCGTTATTCATTTTTATCCCATTACCAATTTCTGACTCAACTCTAGAAATGCCAGATGAAACATCATTGTGTGTGTGTGTGTGTGTGTGTGTGTGTGTGTGTGTGTTTATCCCCTTCTACTTTTGCTCTGAAAGTGCATTCATGAGGCAAGATGGTGGTCAGAAGGCAATCACCAAAGTCAGATCCTCTGGGTTTGTGTCGCAGCCCCACAGATTACTACTTATGTGACTAGGAGCAAATTAACCTGGTGCCTGAGTTTCTTCATCTGTCAAATGGGGTAATACTAGTAATAAGCTCACATGTAAGATGGAGATTGTTGCAAGAGAATAATGTATATAAAGGAATTATCACAGTACCTGGCACCTAGTAATGTACGGGTATTATTTACTGATTATGTTATCCATCACAGTTTCAAAAACCTTTATTTTGCACTTAATACTATGCCAGGCATTGTTGGGATATCACCCAATATTCCCAGAGAAGGGAAGCTTTCTCCTATCACAGCAGCTTTTTACCAAAAATGACCTCTGATTTGTGGTGGCGCAGTGGATAGAAACATCAACTTGGAATGCTGAGGTTGCCAGTTCAAAACCCTGGGCTTGCCTGGTCAAGGCACATTTGGGAGTTGAGTTTCCTGCTCCCCTTTCTCCCTCTCTCTTTTCTAAACTATGAATAAATTTTTTAAAATGACTTAATGAAAGGATTAAAAGGCTATAAGCACCCAGAAAATCCAGGAAAAAAAAGTCACAGGAACTGGACAAAATAGAACAATAACAATAATGCTAAGTGCCTGCCGTAGTCCAGTCCCATTTCTGGACCGTGTTTGTTACACAGATGGGTCTCATTTCATCTTTATGACCACTCTATTCGACCCAGATGGAGAAGCTGAGTTTCAGAGAGGCTGAGTCCAAGGTTAACCTGCTACCACGAACCCAAGTCTCTCGGCCTGCCAGGCCTCTGCTTTTCCTCCACCTCATAGATCGCTCCGTCAAAGTGATGGAATCAATTCTTTTGCTGTGTCTGAAAATCTTTTTTCTATAATAAGACATTTTTATCCCCAACATTATTGAAGACCAACTTACTGAGGTTAAAACCAGAGGTCCCGCTTTCTGTGAAGAGGACCCCTCAGGCACGCTGCACGGGTGGACTGCCCTTGAAGTGTAAGAGGGGTCTGGTTAGAGCTGGCACGGTGGGGTGGGCTGCCTGGGTGCACAGCGCTCCCTCTCCCTGTGGGAGTCAGGGCTAACGGTGCAGCGTTCAGGAACGTTCAGAACTGAGCAGATCAGGAAGGCCCCTGCAGGTGAGTCAGGATGAGGTGTCAAGGAGCTAGGAAACCGGGCCCCAGGCCCCTGGGGCTGGTCAGCGTGTCCAGTTCTGGGGGGACCGAGCGGAGAGGATGGAGCATGATGCCCACTCAGGTGCTAGAACATGGTAGGGGCATAGTGTGGCCCTGGCCAGAGGCTGTCCTACGTCCCGCTCCCTCAGGTCTGGGTTCTGGTAGTTCTCCAAGCCCAGTGCACCTGGGTTTGGACTCAGCAGGCATCTCTGTTGGCAGCCAGGCTGGGCTGGGGAAAGCAGGGAGGGCTCACGCTCCAAGCATGCGGTCACACGGCCACCAATATCACCTTGGATTCTAGAAGCCCGTCTTTATTTGACAAGCAGGCTGAGAAATTCTGCTGTCTTCCATTTTCCAGAGATCCTTGGAGTGAGTGCCTCTCCTTTGGGCAACTTGTGATCGTGTTTAATTCGCCGTGTCATCTTACAAGTTGTCCATTGCCCATTTCAAAGAAATCCTCAATGTCTCTGCATTCAATAAAATAATAATAACCCTCACAATTTAGTGAGTTCTTAACTCTCTAATAGACATTGTTCTAGGTCATGCTCTGTGCTGTTTCACGGAAGCTTCTCAGCCATTCTCTGAGATTTCATGGGAGCCTTAATCTATAGAAGCAGACCCTGAGGAAGCATGGGGAGGTTGGTCCGTAGTCCACACAGCTAGCTGGCGAGGCCAGAAACTCCACAGAGGGAAGCAGGGGCGGGCAACGCAAACCTGTGCTCTGGACACCGAAACAAAGATGCAGACCTCCGGGGCGTTGGAGCCCTGGGCCCAGGGGACTCCTCGGGTTCCCTGAGGAAGCAGCAAGCAGGGAGCAGACAGCCCTTCACCCCAGGTGGCTGAGCGACCCCAGCCCACTGGGGCGGACCGTCTCTCCCTCCCTGCTCCCTCGCTTCCTTCCCAGATTCCACCCTGCCCCCAGCAGTGTCTTAAAGCACGTTGGAAACATTAACTTGTCCCCTGCTATTCATCTTAGCTGGTGTTGGCTCAGACAGTACAGTTTAGACGTTTCTCCAAGGGCGGACAGCAGGCCAGCCAGAGTCGATAATGGATTCCAGCAGATTGGACACTATTCAGATCTAATGTGAGCCTGGCATCCGAGTCCTCCTCATATTAGCAGCTGAGGGGTGCTGTTCCTGCCCTCCAAGGACTTTGGCCCCAAAGTGGCCTGAAGGACTCAGCAGGTGATGGTCATGGCTGACCTCCTGGCCTCTCTCTCTCTCTCTCTCTCTCACACACACACACACACACACACACCACACAGACCCCTCTGGGAGTAATAAAGAGAAATGCTGGTCCCTCAGGCTCTCCTGACATCTTTAGTTGTCATCATGACCTCCATGCTTGCTGGTTCGTGTAAATTTGTGAGGGCTGGGGGCCCTGGCCGGTTGGCTCAGTGGTAGAGTGTCGGCCTGGCGTGCAGGAGTCCTGGGTTTGATTCCCAGCCAGGGCACACAGGAGAAGCGCCCATCTGCTTCTCCACCCCTTCCCCTCTCCTTCCTCTCTGTCTCTCTCTTCCCCTCCCACAGCCAAGGCTCCATTGGAGCAAGGTTGGCCCGGGTGCTGAGGATGGCTCGGTGGCCTCTGCCTCAGGCGCTAGAATGGCTCTGGTTGCAACAGAGCAACACCTCAGATGGGCAGAGCATCGCCCCCTGGTGGGCATGCCAGGTGGATCTTGGTCGGGCACATGCGAGAGTCTGTCCGACTGCCTCCCCGTTTCCAAATTCGGAAAAATACAAAAAAAAAAAATTGTGAGGGCTGGGAACGTCTTTTTTTTTCTTCCCTGCCATGTCTGCTGCGCCTCGAACAGTGCTGGCCCCTCGTTGGCGTGCAGGAGAGGAGGTACTGAATGAAGCGTTTGTGAGTCCTGTTCATCATAGTATTCTGCTCACATGTGGGCCCTCTGGACGCCAGACCATTCTCCCCATCTGCTTGCTGGATGTCTTCTTTGGACATTACAAGTTTAGCACACCCGAAACTGAAAAAAGCTGTTCCTCTCACATCCCCAGCTCAGCAAAGGGCAACCCCCCCCCCTTTCCTGCTGCCCGGAGCAAATCCTCAGACCTCTTTTCAACACCCTCTTTTCCGTGCATGTGTTCAGCCCATATGCAGAACCTGTCACCTCTACCTTCAACATAGATCGGGAATGCAGTGGCTTCTATCCCCACCCCACCCCCCGCCACTCTTTCCTCTGGTCTCCCGGATTATCTGAGCTTCTGCCCCTTTTCCCACTGAGAATGTTGTGGCGTTGCAGCCGGAGCTGTTCTAAACGTGCACCGGGTCCTGTCCCTTCTGCACTCACAGCACTTCAGAAGGAAGGCCCAGGTCCTCCCGCCGTGAGGCCTGGCACCGCCACTCCATTCTAGGCCCCCTGGTTCCCTGCACGTGCAAGGTGCTTCCCACCCCTGCCTTTGGTCTTGCCTCCCCAGATATACTCATGGTTAGTTTAGCTTCTTCACTTCCTTCCGGCCTCTGCTTAGCAATCACTTTTGATGCTCTGAGGATTAATGAGTTAACATGTGAAAAGCATTTAGAACATTGCCTAGCTCAAGAGCTGTTCGTTATTGCTCTGTTCTTACAATGGGTCCTTGGGGCCTAATTCATAGCAGACACTGAGGCTGGAGAATGGACTGCATGTCCAGGGCCTGGCACCATGTCTGGCACCATGTGGGGACCCAGCGTTATCAAACTGAAGATGGAGAGACGAAGTGTCTGAGGCTGCACACAGCCTGCCTGGTACAGGCCAGGAGAGCATTACAGTGTGAGAAAAAGATGAGAGGCCATCATCATCTCTAGGTCCTCTGGGGGCAAAGTTTCCTGCCTGTCCCCATGGCCCCCTCGAGAAGCACCCCGACTGTGCCCTTGCTTCCTACCTCGAAGCTCCAGGACACCAGGAGAGCCGAGGATCTGACTTCCTGGCGGGAACAGAGCTCCTGGCCAGGTTTCTGGCGTGGCTGGGGCGGGGGGAGAGTGGGGCGCGACGGGCGGGGGCAGCTCCCCCACGGAGATGCGCCCTGGGTGTTGGGGTCCACCGCTGCGCCTTTGGCGTTCAGGTTTGGCCCCGGCCACCTAGGAATCACTGTTGTCACTGCTTCTCTTTCTCAGCCTCTCAGCTGGAGGCTCTCGCCCAGAGGAGTCTGAAGATGAAGGCTGTGGCCCGAGTGTCTTGGTCTCTTTCCAAGACAGAAAAACCTTGTCAGCCCGGTCTTTGTTTGGAGTAGTCCATAATTTGAAGCAGCTGCTGTCTCCCAGCAAGACCAGTTTGTTGGTGTCCCAGAACCCTGGCCCCCAGAGGTCTCTTCTGGTTAATTCGACCTTGGCTGTTTGTCCCTGGTGTACAGAGGGAACGGAAGGCTGTTCGGTCACCCTCACCGGGCCACCTTGGCCCTGTGGACGCCCCCTGTGGCACTCAGAGGCACCACCCAGTTTCAACCTCAGGGCACTCGAGGGAGGGGATTTAGCGGCAAGAGTTTCTGCCTCTTTATGATCTATGGGTCTCGGTGTGTTGAAAAACAAAAAGCACGGAACCTTCTTATGAATAACAACCCATGAAGAGTTTCTTCCACTCGAAGGGGATGGCCCCACGCCTGGCAGAGAGGGCTCTTTGCTGATTAACAACCTGCTCAGTGTCTGTACAGCCTGCTTTTTGCAGGATTTTAATTCAGGTCATCTGGTTTATGCAGCTCTGTTTTGGGAGTGTAAGTGTCATGGCCGGATGAGTTTGGAGTCAGGGAGACCCAGGTTTCAGCTCCAAGGTCATTGCTTACTCATTGCATTCACTTCACCTCTGGGAGCCTTCGTTTAATCATCTTTAAAATGGGAATGAGACTAATTAATAACTGCCTTGCAGGATCTCTGTAAGGACCAGGGACTGTGTGTGTCTATAGCCCAGTACGTGTAGATGCTCAGTAAACGGGAGCTGGGATATCTTCTCATTTATTTGTGTCCTTTTCAGTTTCTTTCATCAATGTCTTGTAGTTTTCTTTAAAAAAAAAAGTTTTTCAACTACTGCTTACATTTAATATTAGTATGTATTCGTTTTAGGTGTACAGCATGGTATAGACAGTCCTATACTTTACAAAGTGTTCCCCTCGGTATTCCAGGACCCACCTGGCAGCGTACGTAGTTATTACGCTCTCACTGATTGCATTCCCGCTGCTGTGCTTGACACCAGTGACTATTCTGGAACTGCCAAGCTGTACTTCTCCACCCCCTCGCCTTTTCCACCCAGTCCCCCAACGGCAGCTGTTATTCATTGACCCACGCAACAGCTATTTTTTGAGCACCAACTGTATACTGGATGGGGAATACCGTATTTCCTCCTGTATAAGATGATCCCATATATAAAACACACCTTAATTTTGGGGCCCGAAATAAAATAAAAAAAAGTATTACATAGAGTTATTGAACTCCAGTTTTATCCATCATAAAATTCATACAACTCCTCATCACTGTCAAAACTCCCATCCATTAGCTTGTCCTCATCTGTGTCTGATGACGAATCACTGTCTTCAACCATGAGCGCAAGAACAAGCACGAAAAAGTGGGAAATGCAAGTTAAAAAAAAATCTACAACCACTGTACAAGATGCACCCAGTTTTTAGATCCCCAGATTTCCTCCCAAAAGTGTGTCTTATACATGGGGAAATATGGTAACACAGATAAAAATTCCTGCCTTTGTGAAGGAAAGGTTGTAGATGGAGAGCCAGAGGACAACCAGGTAAACACGTAAAATGGACAAGTCAGGAGGGTGGGCTGCAGCTCAGCTAGGGTAAGCAGGGAAGGCTCGCTGAGTAGACGGCATTTGAGCAAGAATCTAAAGGTGGCCAGAGAGCCGGCCATGCAGATACAGGGGGGGGGGGGGGATGTGCGCCATTCCTCTGGAGAAGCAGTGCCCAGCCGTGGAACAGCAAGTGGAGGCCCTCTGTCATTGTCACCTTTGCATCTTTTGAATGGGCTTTTCAGCACGTGGCTCTCTGAGCCCCATCACCTCTTCGTTCCTGAGCCTTGTTCACCAAACAAAACACCCGCCACGCGATCAACTGTCTTCAAGGAGTTTTGTCTGAATAATGGAATTAATCAGACCAAATGTTATTCTTAAATGTTCCAGGGAAAGAATGAGTATTTGTCACTGTCGGGCTGCCAGATTTTAATGTTGGAATACTTGGGGCAACGTGGAGCCGAAATGGGAGAAGGGGCCTGGGGGGAGGGGCGCAGCACTGCCAGTATCTGAATCAAGGTCATGCCTAACCTTTGACAGTGGAGACCAGAGACAAAACACTGGACGGCCCCTCTCCCCCACCTCTTCCATGGCCAGCTCCTTCTCATCACTCAGGTCTCAGTGCAAATGTCACCCTCCCCCCAGGGAAGTCCTTCTCTTTGACCGGCCCACGGAATTACCTTCATAGACCTTGTCACCTCCTGAAATGATCTTATGTGAGCGTTTCAGAGTTTGTGGTTCATTTTCTCCTTTAGGAGGAAGGTTCCAGGAGAGCAGGAAACTTGTTTCACAAGAACCTAGAAAAGTAGACAGCACCTGGTAACCGCTCAGTGTGTATTTGTTAAGTGGATGGGTGAAATCCCTGCACACAGAGCTGGGTGAGGGGTCGCCCTAGACCAGTATTTTCCAAACTGCAAGTTAGGCCCCATTGGCAAGTGGTGACATCAGTTTTGTGGCCCACAGCTAGCATTTAATAGAAAAGAATTCAAAATATCAGCACACATTACACATGGTGAGGATAAGTGTTGTTTTTAGAAATATATATACATGTACATATATGTTCTCTCTATATGGAATGACACGCTTTATTCCTCACTGTGGACTAGTTAGCAAGGTTTGAAACTGAACAGTGAAGTCTAAGTTTTCTCAAGCTTGGTCTTCAAAAGGAACATTCTTCCCTTAGAGACTGTAAACCTAGTCGCATAAAGTTTACATTCTGGGGCCCCAAAGCAGAACTTTAAGAAAAGATTCCTTTGTTTCCTATTAACTGAAAGAAAAAAAAAAAAAGGAATAACTTTCCACTGTGGAGGGGACCCAACCTCCCAAGTCTCCACTGACACGCATGAAGTTATTTACACACTCACATACAAATATACACAAGCACACACAGATATGTACATGTATACTCGTACACCCACCAGCACACAAGCACATGGACACACACAGATGCACACAGACGCATCCCACACACAGTAATGCAGGTGTGTATCTATATATACAAACACACGTGTGCACATAGACATGTACACACACAGGTACAGACACAGTCACACATAGATACACTCACATTTATGTGTACGTAGACACAGACACAGGTACAGACAACTCACATGTGCAAACACATATGTCCACACTAGAATGTCCTCATTTCTTCCATTTCGTGTACTGACGCCCCTCCTCCCCTTTGGAGACCCCCATTTTCAGATCTGCACACTGACCAGGGAGCTGTCAGAGCCCGTTCCTCTCCGCCCCGGTGTCAGCAGGGTGGCCTGGCTGGGGAAGCCCACGGGCTCTGCAGGCAGGCAGACCTGGGTTCGAATTCCTGCTGCCTGGCTGGGGAAGCCCACGGGCTCTGCCGGCAGGCAGACCTGGGTTCGAATTCCTGCCGCCTGGCTGGGGACCGCAGTTGGGTTACTGCATTCCATGGAGCCTGCCTCCTCACCTGGGAACTGGGGGTGGTCACGGTCATGCCCACTTCCCAGGGTTGGGTCGGGCGGCCGGGACATGAGCTGTGGGCACGCCTGTCCCAGCAGGAGCAGTGGCACTGCTGTGCCTCGCCCTTGCTGTGTGCTGCGGCCCGGCCCCTTGGCCCTGGATACCTCTTCTGTAAAATGGAACGACACACTCCGGCAGGACTGTTGTGAGGAAGAACAGAGGTCTATAGGAGCCATGCCAGCACAGTGGCTGGTGAAGCGTGGGAGGTGCCTGTCACATGCTCTGTTCCCCAAGGCTGCATCTCCCCTGGGTGCCCCCTCCTACCCTTACCACCCCATGCTGTCTGCACACATAAGCCAGGCTGGGCTCTCCTGGGTTAACCACTAACCGCTGTCTCAGCTGCTTAGAGATGTCCCTTTGAAATGACATCTGTATTTCTTGCTCCTGCGTTAGAGGGATCAGCTCCGTGTCCAGGAGGCCCTGGTATAAGGCATTGTGGCAGAGGCCACTCAACTAACCCACAGCAGTTGAAAAGACTGTCATTTTCACCTTCTTAGTTTCATGGCATCTGGCTTGCAGACGAGTTCATATGAAAGGAGGGGTGAACGCAGGGGAAGAGAGAGGTTACCAAAGTGGGGAGTGGGGGGCGGCGGTCCTGGGTCCGAGGGCAAGGCCCATCCACATAGGGCACCGAGATGGGCAGGAGTATAGCACCCGAACACGTTTTCTGTTTGACATGTTACCTCCAGGACAACACAAAGCAGCAGATGTCAGTGACAAAGAACCTGAAAAACAAAGAAACGCATGAAACTTAACCAGAGAGCAACAGAGTTTGTCTGCCATCTGGCGCTGCATCCTGGCCCTCCCGAGAGGCGTCCACATGTGGGGGACCCTGAGCTGCTCTGCCACAGACGCGCCCTGCCCCATGCGCTCCAGGGCCTCCGCGCTCTCCTGCTTCCCTCTGTCATCAGCCTGCAAATAAGTCCTTATTGAGGCCCTGGTATGTGCCAGGCGCGTGCCAGGCACCTTTGGGGACAGAAAAGCAAAAGGGACAGACATGGCCCTCACAGAGCTTTGCATCTGGTGGAAAGACAGACATTATCCAAATCACGACACCACCCCAGCTGGGTGTGCTGGGAGACTGGTCTCACTGCCAGCACAGGGTGAGCCAGGGAGGGTGAGTGCATCCAACCCAATGAAGCAGTGAACTGGGGACAGCTCATTCATTCCTTACCACTTCCCTCTGAGGAAGGGACTGCCATGGCCTGCAGTGGACCCAGGACCAGAAAGTGGCAGAGCCAGGACATCCAGCACAGAGACGTGCATGCAGTATGGTTCCATTTCTAGGAAATGTTCAGCAAAGGCAACTCTGTAGAGACAGAGAGTAGATTGGTGGTTGCCTGGGGCGGGGTGGGGGGAGAGGGATGTGGGTGGGGGCATGATAGCTGGGGGGGGCGTGACAGGTACAGTTTTTTTCTGTAAAGAAAATGTTCTCAAGTTAGTTGTGATGATAGATGTCCCACTCTGTGAATAGACTGAAAATCACTGACTAGTACACTTTAAAGGGGTGAATCGCGTGGCATGGGAATTATATCTCAAGAAAGCTGTTCTGAACTTTTTCATTTAAAGTCGATCCCTCTTACCCTTCTGTCAGCTGGCCTGACCCGGCAGCTGGGAAGCAGCTGGGTCAGCTTCTGCTCTCTCTCTCTCTCTCTCTCTTTCTCTCTCTCTCCCCCTCTTTCCTTGAGCTTCTAAGTGAGGAGGCCGGGAGGAGAGGAAAAGATGCAAGAGAATCCTGGCGCAGCTGACACAGTCTTGAGTTGCTGTCAGCTCTCTAAACCAGGCATACCTCCTACGGGCTCTTTCCTCCTTGGCACTTTGTGGATTCTTGGAGGCTTCACAGTCCCTGGGGATCTCTGGCCTTCAGTTTCCTTAATGAGACACTGTTCCAGCTTGTGGCTGCCAACCCCGGTCCTCAGCTCCCGCAGCCCCGAGGCCTGGGAATCCCCTTGTGGACGTGAGCAGGACGACCTTGCTGGCCCTCCTGCCCTGCCCTCTGGTTGTCCCCCTCCGTCCCTTCCCTGACGAGGTCTGGGAGGTGGCTGTCCTCCTTACAGCCCAGCAGGCGTTCTTACATGCTATCAGAGCTGCTGGAGAGTCACAGGTTCGAGCTTCAGACAGTGGGTGAATGTGACCCCTCATGTGATAGTAGGCACAGATATTAAATTCTTTGGTGATTTCCAAGCCCCCCCCCCCTTAATTTAAAATGAAAGGCAGACCTCCCAGCCTTGGGTGTGTGGGCAGTTGGGATCTGTGGCTTTTCAATAGCTCTCTCCTAAAAACCTCTCTAAAACCTAACACTCTGGCCTTCTGTGTCAATGCGGGCAAGGTGGAGCAGAACTGGGGATCAGGGCTGGGAGTCTGATAACTCAGTTCTCAGTTCCTCTGTTGCAAAGTCCCCTGCAGTTTAGCACCTGCTTTGAGTCGAGCCTCTAATGTGTGATGTAGCTTGGTGCTTCAGCGGAAACTTCCATTTTAATATCCTGATGCAATTATAAAATATTTGCGGGGAGGTTCGATTCTCACATCCTCCCTGGAGCGGCCTTGTCGGGTTCAGTAAAACTGTCCTCGTGCCAGGATGGGCTTGTCCACTGAAGGCGTTTTCTGGGATGCCCTGTGAATGCTTTTTAAACATGGCCCTTTGAAAACGGTGCCTGAAGTGCCCAGATGGGTTTGATTATTTTTCCCCCACTGTCTTATAGATGAGCTTCCTTTGATAGGAGGTCCTGATGTTTTCTAGCCACTCCCCCCCACTCGATACCACTGAATAGCCCACATAGCCAAATAAATAACAAGGGCTTAAAAAAATAGCAGAGGGAGTCGACGTGGCGGGGCTCCACTGGGCTCTGATCTGTTTGCTGGCACATTCCTCCTGAGCCTCGGGTGGGGATGTCACAGGAAGATGATGCAGAAGAGCCCTGAGAAATGAGTCTCCCTTTCCTTCCTCTGGGAATAAAAGGCCAGGTTCTTTTTTCTTTTTTTTTTTTTATGCCCTTAATGTTGATTTTCCATTCATCTTGGGAAGGACCCAAGGACAACGTCAGCCAATTTCTAATTGAATCCAAATTTTGGTAGGGGGTGTGGATGGGGAGTAAGAGGTTAATTCTCTTCTTAGCCGTGTGCAGTGTCATTTTTAGGCAGTGCCTTTGAGGGCAAATTAAACGGGACTTCAGAGGACAAAGTCTAGTTGGCAGCCAGACTCTTTGAAGATGAGGGATGCCTTTAGAAACTTTTGAAAAATAAGACAACCTTGGAAGGACGTGACTAAAACCCAGGACCTCGATGGACTGGTGTTGCTTGGCTAAGTTCACCTCAGGCTCAACGTCTTCCACATTGGCCCTGTCTGACTGCAACCAGGGAAAATGAGAAACCAGCGTAGCCAGGAAGATCTCAACGAGGCTTCAGCACAGTTCACTGGGGGCTTTGTCTGACCCCCACCCCAAACGTGACTTTATGGGAGGGGCACGATGTTGGGAGCCAGAAGTAAGTAGGAGAGGAACGGTCTCAGGAAAAGCTGTCTCCTTGGAAACGTGTTGATGGGGCGAGAGCAAAGTAAGGTTGGGCTGGGTGGGGTCAGGAATGAGTTTTGGGGATGGAAAAGTCACACAAAGCCACCATTTCTCAAGCACCCGCTATGTATGAGGTGCTATGCAAGCAGTTTATAAATTGCGTCATTTGGTACCTCTGAGGTGTGGGGACTGTTATTACTACTCTCATGGTACACCTGAGGAAACTGAGGCATGGAGAAGCACAGCTTTCCCCCAGGTCCACAGTTAGCTGAGAGGTCAAACCAAGATTTGGAGTTCAAAACTCCTCTTTCCCTCTTCAGTTCCCTCGGTGAGGTAAGAAGCGAAAGGAATGTGCTGCGTTTCAGCTGTGTATTTCATGTGTGTCTGATACAAAGCTCCTCGCAGCCACCTCACCTCTTTGCTTGATATCTTCTCTTTACAGACGAGGAAATTAGGATCAGAGAGGTTAGGTAACATGTCCGAGGTCACTCAGCTAGAAGGCAGTTGGTGCTGAGATAAAAATTCAGGTCTGCCTAGTTCCAAAGCCCAAGTAGCCACCTTCTTTTGGAGCCACTGAACACTGCAGAAACCCCCCTGTAGAAAGCATTTGGTGTGAAGACAGTTGGCCAAGTCTACACTGATTGGCTGTTAACCTTCAGACCTACCAGCCAAGAGGAATCCTGTTTTGCAGAGCCTGTTTCCCGCCACAGTCCCTTGACATGCACGTAAATTCTTAAAGCAGACGTCATCACTCTTTGAACCTTCCCCCTCTTCTCACCAATATAAATGCCCTTTCTCCTGAGCTGGATGGATTTGGGCCATTGCTCCCAGTTTGTAGGGTGATGCCAATCTGAGCTCTGACCACGTAACTATAACCGGGTGGTTCTCATTGGCCCTGACCCTTGCCTTGAAAAGCCTTCCCTGATTTGGCTGGAGGAAAGGGGATTATTATTTTAGGGGACAGTCTTCTATTGTTCTGTGCAAGCACGCCCAGGCCCTCTTCCTACCTCCCTCTGCAGGACCCCCAAGAAAGTAAGACAAGGCACCCAATGAAGGACTCCGGCCTCTGACTCCTGTGGCTGGGCCGTGAGGACACAGGGCTCTTGAGGTTCTCCCGGTAGCTGCGAAGGACAAATCATGCCTTGTCAACCAGCCTGGGAGCTCAGCCTCTTCAAACACGGGCCAGCCTGCGGTGAGTTCCACCCAGGCCCTCCCCAGAACGCCAGCAGGTATTCCAGGACATGGCTAAGCCGCATTTATTCTGCTTGGGGATTTGACACGACCTGACTTTCTGTAGCACTCTTTAGCCAAGACGAGACAGTGGGCGCATGTGTGTCTGAGATGCAGCCCTCCCAGACAGAAACCAGCCAAGGGAAGACGGCACTGTGTGAACAGGGCTGCTGCTCTGGCTTTGCCCACTCCCCGCGTTATAGGCACACCTACCAAACCCTGGCAGGAGCCCCCTTCTAGGTGTGTGTGGCATCTGCACTCTGAACGGTATTTCTACAAAGATTTCTAATGGCAGGTAAAGGGCAGGTGTCAGATGCTTACGCCTGCCTGGAACTTGAGACCTAATGTTCAAATCCTGACCTTAGAGGCAGAGCCCAGTCTAGAGTCCTGGGTGCAAATCTGGCCAGGCCCTTGACTTACCAGGAGCCCCTGGGCAAGTCGTGGCCCCTCTGGCAATCTCAGCTCCTCACCTGTGAAGTGGAGACCACCGTAACGGTTGCTTCTCTCTAAGCCACTACGGAGGATTAAATATGACTGCATGACATAATCACAGCTCACGCTGAGTCTGTGGTCATTAGATGCCAAGCTGCCAAGCAGAACACTTCGTATTGTCTCACTTAACCCTCCCTGACCCTGTCAGGCAGTACTGTTATTGTTCTTCACTTTATAGATGTGGAAACCCAGGCCTAAGAGGTTGAGGAGCGTGCTGAAGGAGCAAATGGAGGGAAGGGAGCCAGGCGAGGGATGCTGCCGTTCTGCTCCGGTCCCGAGGCAGCCTCCAGGCCCAGCAGCCCCTCCCTGCTCTCACCTGGAGTCCTGTGGCTCATTCCCCCACCCCCTAACGGGAAGCCTGGCCATCTTGCTGCCCCCTCCCCTCAGGGACTATTGCTCAGGGATGAATGGGGCTGGGGTTGCAGGCCGTTGCTGGAATAAATGAGCTCATGTGTGTCGTGCCTGGCTCTCGCTGAGTGAGCATCACCCTATGAATCTCGATGAGCTTACCCAATGTATAGCCACGCTGGATCAGTGTTTAAATGGATGCCCTTGTGCTCCCTGAGAATGAACAGTCAAGAAAGGCCTGTTGACTGTGGGCAGGCTTGGCCCCGCTCAGGCTCGGGCATGGGGTCCCTGCCAAGCCCTGAGAAAGGCACAGCCCCAGCCCGGGGCTCCGATGGGTCTGGTGGTGCTTGTTTTCCGCAGGGGGTGCCAAGGGCTGCGTGACTCTATTTAGCATTTACTTTCACACACACACCCTCTCAGCCCCAGAACCAGCATCACAGGCACCTGCCTAAATGGGGACTTGCCATCCTCTAGGCCAGAGGGACAGCATGGGGCCACAGTAACACCTACCTCTTGTTTGGGACTGTCCATTCCCTACCATTTTAGATGCAGCATATAAGAATATCTAAAAAGACTGCCTGGGTCCCAAATCTGGCCTACCACCACCCAGCTCTGTGATCCTGGGCCTGTCACCCAAGTGCTCTGTGCCTTAGTTCCCTCCTCTGTGAAATGGGAATGACCACCACCGCCCCAGCACCTCCCTCAGGGGTGCTGATGAGGACTAAACGAGTTAACACGTAAAAGGCTGGTGCTGTGCCGTGCACATAGTGAGCATCACAATACCTGTCAAAGATCAGGGACTGCTCTGCTCCATGAGGGCAGGGGGCCTGTCCATCCTGTTCACTGCTGTGTCCCCAGTGCCTAATGCTGGGTCTGACACATGGGAAGTTCTCAGAAAGTATTTGCTGGAAGAGTGAATAAATATGTAAACATCACTGCTCCAGCAATAATGGGGGGGGGGTGGCAGATCTCTAAATGCCTCTGAGTCCTTTAGGGGTTCACAGGCCCAAAAAGGTACCTGAGAAGCAAACATCTGGGAATGTATTAGTTTCCTGTTACTACTATAAAATTACTACAAATTGAGTGACTTAAAGCACTACACATTTATATCTTACAATTCTGGAGGTCAGAAGTCTGACATGTCTCACCCGGCTAACATCAAGGGGATTTTAGCTTCTAGGGGCCACCGCATTCCAGAGTCAGCAGTGGTCAATCGGTCCTTCTCACGTTACGTCACTCCCATCTTGACTGACTCCTTACCTCTCCCCCATTTAAAAAACTCTTATGATGTGTCAGATGATCGCAACTTGAATTCCATCTGTCTTCATTCCTTCTGTCTTGGCGGAATAACACAACATAGTCACAGGTTCTGGTGATTAGGCCGTGGACGTGGACCATTTATTCAGCCTCCCCACAGGGACTGTTTGATTATTTGGGAAGATGGGAAAGCTAATGCAGAAACTCTCTAATTAAACTGCCTCAAACCAGTTTGGGAGGGTGGAGGACTTAGAACCAGTACTTCCTTTACTGTCGCTTTTCCTGAAATGCACAACTCCAGGCGTCTATGCTGTGACCGTTCTCTGCGGCTAGTCGCGGGTGCCGGTGGAACCAGCCTCAGTGAAGGAGCCCAGAAGCAGAAGCAGCATGTGCTTGTGCAGCCCCTCGCGGGCGCCCCTCCCGGTGCCTGCGTTAGTTGCGTTCAGAGCCAGTCTTAACCGAGCACTTGCTGTGTGAAAGGCCCTCCGCCGGCCGCGGGATGCCATTCCCTCACGGCATGCTCATGACAGCCCCTTGAAGTAGGTTCAGCCGTCCCGCCATTTCTTTTGTCGTTGTTGTTTCACTACATCTTTATTCTTGGATTACAGTGAATTAAGTTCAAGACAAAAATTCCAATGTTAACAAAAATTGGTATCAAATATCAGATTTAGTTTTTAAATAAAACTAAAGGTGCTGGTCTGAAGGTGGCTCTGTAGAGTCATGACCCGTTAATCCTCGTGGCTCAGATTAGGAAACTGAGGCCAAGAATGATTGTGTGGCCAGCCCAGCGTTACCCAGCTTCTGAGTACCCTGCTTAGACTCTTTCTTTGCATCAAGCTGCCGCGCCATCTGTTACTGATGAAGAATTAATTTTACAAAATGAGTATTTTCACAGCACTCCCCGTCCCCCATCTCCTCGCAGCAGCGTTGGTTGTTTTAATCCTCCCTTGCCCCTCCCACTTACAGATAAGTAAGTAAACACTGCTCTCCCCGAGAGTTGGTCGAGTCGGGGACCTGCCCCCAGGACGCTCCTTTAGCTGGCAGCCTGAAGATTGCAGTGGGCAGGGAGAGGAGGCATGGCCTGTCTCCCAGGACCTCCTTAAGGAACAGTTTAAGTCCTGTGCTTGAGAGAGGAGTAGACGCAGCCCTCAGCCCTCGTTACTACCCATGTGTATTCAACAGGACAGGGAGGCTCCTGAGAAAAAAAGGCAGAAGGTACCAAAAGCTTGAAAAGCAAGCTGCAGGAGACTGACTCCTGCCAGGGAAGGGTGTCTGACTTTCTGGGGTGCCTGGACCCCAACACATCTCTCCTTTGGGGGATCGACATCCACCGAGGTTGAAGGTGCAGAATAGGCGCAGCCGTGACCCCAGCCTCCTCTGCCTGTCTTCCTTCGCTGGGTGAGGGCGGGACTGTGAGCCCTGCCTCCTCCTGCCTGTCTTCCTTCGCTCAGTGAGGGCGGGGCTGTGAGCCCTGCCCTGGGACCCTGGCTGTCTTCCTTCGCTCGCTGAGGGCGGGGCTGTGAGCCCTGCCTCCTCCTGCCTGTCTTCCTTCGCTTGGCGAGGGCGGGGCTGTGAGCCCTGCCCTGGGACCCTGGCTGGGCTTCATTGCTTCCAGAATAGGGAACTGAGTGCAGATCACCCCCAGTGCACTGTCTCTGGGGCCTATGACTCATGCCTCCCCATCTTAAATACAGGTTTAGAGAGCCACAGTTGAGATGTGGGGTCCCATGCCCCTTTGCAGTGATGTCAGCATTTCCGTCTGGACAAAAGGGTTGGCTGATAATGCTGTGTTGGCTTATAGTGTGAAATCCCATCTTTTCCCATCTATCGGGTCTCTGGATGACTACGTGAGATCAAGTGTATCCATCCTGTCCCCTTGCCCATCATCATTCATTCTCTCTCTCTCTCTCTCTCTCTCTCTCTCTCTCTCTCACACACACACACACACACACACACACACACACAATGCTGGCTGCAGTCTGACAGGAATATAGGCTTCCTGCCATTAATTGGAGGCCCCTGCCTGCAGACACAGCATCGCTGTCTATTCATAGTCCTTGTTTAATTCTAAGAAATGCTGCGGTAGCTAATACCTACTTCAGGGCAAATGGCTGGTTGTCATATCAGCACTTTCGAGTTATAAACACCCCCTTTTAGTTGGACCTCCTCATTTATTTTAAGTGTCTTCAGAATGAAGAGTTGCCAGGTGGTCCGCAGGCCCAGGGGTGTGACACAGACGATGAGCTGGCCAGAGGAGTGGCCGGCACCTGGGGTGGCCAGGCCTGAGTTTCCACTTCCTCCAGCAGCCCCACGAACCATGGGGCCCAAGTCACTTCCTCCACAGCAGTCCCTGTCACAGCTTTTTTCCTTTTTTTTTTTCCTTTTTTTTTTACCTTGCACCCATTTCCTGGAGTAAAAGTGAAAATGAGTCTACATCCCTCTCTTCAGACCTTCGCTGCCTTTCAGGCTCTTCCACACTTTGGGGCCTGAGGCCATTGTGGTCTTGTAGGCATGTTGTTATTTGTAAATTGAGTGGTCTTCTCGGGTTCCAGGGGCATGGCTGGAGGCATCCGGGGCCCAAGAAAGACCTTCCTCCAGAAGCATGCCCATGGAGCAGGTGGGATGGCATCAGAGTGTTGTGCCAACCCCTGTTTCTTAAGGCCCCACTATGTGCCAGGCATTCCACTCACATTGTCTGATTTTATCCTCCCGACAATCCCAGGGGGTGGGTACCGTGACTCCTCTTTTCACAGATGAGCAAACTGGAGCTGAGAACCCTTTCCATAAGCCTGGCCGCAGCCTCCCACACTGAGGGGCAGAGCCTGATTCTTGGTGGCAAACTAGGACAAACCCTTGACCCCAGTTTCCGGGGACTCGGACAGTCGTCACTTCCTTTTCTGGGGAAAGAATATTTGCCTCTGGTTCTGTGTTGCACTGAGGGCTCTGACACAGCCTCCCTTTCCAGACCGTTGTCCTGCAGGCCCCTCACCAGGCAGGACCCGGGGCTCAGGGTCTGGGCTGCAGCCACATCACCCCATTGGCTGGGTGAGTCCCCCCAAGGTCTCCCCAGGACCACGGCCATCTAGCACCCATTTCCCCAAGATGAATCATCCCGACGACTAATCTGAAACAGTATGAGAGGCCGGGGTGGCAGCCAAGGCTGAACAAAGCCGACAGATGCCTAACCTTTGAGGGGCAACACCGCGAGCTCTCTTTCGCTTTCCTTTTGATTTGCTCCTCAATTAAAAAAGGAAAAATAATTGGAGAGGATCAGTGAGTAGAAATCTAATTAGGAAAAAAAAAAAGTCACACAAACAGGAATTGCGGGGTGTTAGCTGTTCGGAATCTGCTCTGGGGCTTTTTTTAAATGACAGCATGTATCCTACAGTATTCCAGATGGGTTTGCATCGCCTCTGCCTCCTTTAAGGAGCCTGGGTTCTTGGGCTTAGCCTTCCGGGGGTCAGAGGAGCAGTGCTGAGTGGCCGTGCACAAGGGATGGGGAGATGTGGCATCTTGTGCACCCTTCACTCTGCCCCAGGGCCCTTTGGTTCCTTAATGTTACCATTTGTCTGTTCATGTTTTTCTCGCAAAATGTTTGCTTGCAAAGAATAGAAACCCACCTGGTCCTGCTAAAACAAAAAGGGAATTTATTGCAAGGGCAAACCCTGGGGCAGGAAGGGTTTGTGCCTGCCATGCCCCCAACCCTGTCAAGGGCTGGGAGTGACTCTTCAGTGCTCTCTCTGCCCCTTGAATCTCTGCTGCTGCTTATTTCTGTGTCTGCATCTCTCTCTCTCTCTCTCTCTCTCATACACACACACACACACACACACACACACACACACACACACACCCTGAGGCCATGTAGCCCCCTCCAGTGGTGCCTTCAGCCTAGAACCTTCACTTTCGTATGGGTCCAGTGCTCTCTCTGTCCCTCTGAGCTTCAGAGCCACATTCCTGGGGAAAAGAACATGATTGATTGGTTCATCTCTCTGCACGTCGGTGTCTGTGAAAATAGGAATATGAATGGTGCCCATATCTAGAATTTCTGTGAAGGTGAAATGAGTTAGTCAGTGTTGCTTAATTCATTTAAATTCAATCATATAACTCTGTGCCTAGTACATAAATACTGCCCCGAATGGTCATTATTCCTGCTTTCCTTTCTATTATTCAGTAATCCTTAGATCAGGAGTCATGTGATCACATGTTTTCAAAACTACCTCAAAGAGAAACAACCAGAACAGAGGGGGGAAAATGTGTTACTCCTGAAGAACTAATATAACTACTTCATGATAAATGTCTTTGTAAAATATTTTATAATTTTCAAAGCACAGCCACATGCACATCTTATTTGATTTCCCTAATATGCGGAAGTCTAATAAGACTGTTTAATAAGTGAGAAAACTGGGGAATTGAGAGGTTAATGTGTTGCCTGAGGTCACACAGTCTGCAAGTGACACAGCCTAACCTCCCATCCAGGTCTCAACTCGAAGTCTTGCGTAAGGTTTTATAACCATCATATTTCCCTTTAAACCTTGGCTGCTGGGGAGCTCAAGCTAAGTATGATGCCCAGACTCAGCTCTCTCATGACCATCATGGTTAGTATATTTCTTTCTTTCTTTCTTTCTTTTTTATGAAACTGGAAACGGGGAAGCAGTCAGACTCCCGCATGCACCCGACTGGGATCCACCCGGCACGCCCACCAGGGGGCGATGCTCTGCCCATCCGGGGCATCGCTCTGTCGCAACCAGAGCCACTCTAGCACCTGGGGCAGAGGCCAAGGAGCCACCCCCAGCGCCCGGGTCATCTTTTTGCTCCAATGGAGCCTCGGCTGCGGGAGGGGAAGAGAGAGACAGAGAGGAAGGAGAGGGGGAGGGGTGGAGAAGCAGATGGGCGGCTCTCCTGTGTGCCCTGGCCGGGAATCGAACCCGGGACTCCTGCACGCCAGGCCGACGCTCTACCACTGAGCCAACCGGCCAGGGTAGTATGTTTCTTATATTGTAGTCAACTTCAGTACTTGGATAAGGTGATTCACTTTATAACGCACAGCATAAGTGCATCTGTTTCAAGTGGATAAATTGTGCCTCCCTAACACCCTCAAAGTGATGAGGATGAATTTCACTTCTTAGATGTCCTGGTTTCTGTCTGTGGGAGAGGGCGGGCCCTGACGTGTGCAGCCTGGAACCCCTGCCTTCCTGCAGTCTGGGTCTCTTCAAGCGGCAGTATCGGGTTCTTGCTGATCTCTTTCTGAAAATAAAGTGAGTCATTCCCCCCACACACACACACACCTTCTGCAGGTTATCTCTCTGCCTCCCTCTGATATCTGGGGGGCTTTTCTCAAAGGCTCTAAAGTTAGCCAGGGCCTTTTTGGGGCTGAGATGGGGATAGCATCCTTCTAGAGCTCTAATCAGCATCAGCCCCCTAAAGATTTTAAACTTTTGCCTCTTACAAATCAAGGTGTATTACAGGAAGGGTTGGTGTGTGTCCAGACAGAAACTAATGACTTTCTTAGGCAGGTGATACTGGGGTGCCTGGTCAGACCCTTATTGGTGCAGACATCTCACCAGGAGATTCCAACTCCTTCCAGAGTTTCCCTTACCCCACACAGGGTCCAGACAGGATCCAGACACACTGAGCCTGAGTCCCAATTCTGGCCCTGTGCAACCTCCCTGAGCCTCAGTTTCCTTTCCTATAATGTGAGGGTAGGATTATTTCCTACCTCGAGGTAGAGGGGCACTCGGGAGCCCTTGGTCCGAGTTGTAGCAGCCACAGTATGAATAGCAATGATAACAAGGGCAGCTGACATGCATGGAAGACTTTGCTTATGGTGTGATAATAATTGCTAACACTTACTGAATGCTTATGAGACCCCAAGTGCTATTGGAAGTATGTTGTGTGTTTTAACTCATTCATGTCTCACAATGACTGGTGAGCAAACAGAGAAGTTAACAGTTTCCCCAGCGTTGCACAGCAAGTACTTGGCAGAAGCAGGAACCAAAGATAAATGGAAGGCACTAGCTCAGCCCGCAGTGTGTGATGACTGCCCAGTCAGTGTCCCTGGGACTGTGAGGCCAGCAGTTCCTCTTTCCCTGTTCCTCTTTTCCTGACCCCGTCCTAACCTCTGCTTTTTTCTTTTTCTTCTGTAAAAACCCAGACTTGGTGCATTGCAGCCCACGTGAGGGACCAGCTGTGAGGCTGGAGGTGAGCTGGCTTCCTCTCCTTAGACCAAACTGGGAGCTTTTCTTTCTCAGGGACCCAGCTCACAGTTTGAGACACATGCTCTTTGTTTAAAAAAAACCCAAGGTCTCTTGCCTGACTGGTGATGTGGCACAGTGGATAGAGTGTCGACCTGGGACACTGAGGTCCCTGGTTCGAAACCCTGAGGTCACCAGCTTGAGCTTGGGATCATCAACATGATCCCAAGGTCGCTAGCTTGAAGCCCAAGGTCACCGGCTTGAGCAAGGAGTCACTGGCTCAGCTAGAGCCCCCAATCAAGGCATGTGTGAGAAAGCAGTCAATGAACAACTAAAAGTGCTGCAACTATGAGTTGATGCTTTTCCTCTCTCAAGGAAGGAAGAAAGAAAGGAAAGGAAAGAAGGAAGAAAAGGAAAGGAAAAAAAGGAGGCCAGTGGGCAACTTACCAGAAAATATAACCTGTGGTGGGTGTGTGCACGCACGGGGTGGGTGGGGGGTGGTCTTGTCTAACTCTTCCTTTTAATTTGTTTTATTTTTATAAAATCAGTCATCTTTTTTTATATATATAATCAGTCATCTTTTTAATTTAAATGCATCTATTCCCCAAATCCCATAAACAAATTTCCCTACTCACCCATCCAGTGGGGCACCACCACATGACCCCACCTTCCAGAACTCAGCTGCCACTCCTGAGCACCTGCTAGTTCCGGGGATGGGGCTGCATGCTGACATACGTCCCCCTCACCCTGTGGGCTCTGCCCTGTTAGCCCCATTACCCACGGTGCAGCTGCGGCACAGAGAGCCTGGACGGAGTGCACAGGTGGCCCCGAGGCAGAGGGGCACTCGGGAGCCCGTGGTCGTCTGCCGGCCACTCAGCCTGTGGCCTGTGGCCAAGTCCGAATGCACTCTTCTCCCTCTCCTGTTGCTCACCCTCCATAAATCACTCCTGGGTTTAGTTGTGTTGTTAGAGCAGAAGTGAACCTGCTTGGAATGCCTCTGGCTGACTGCTGGGCCTTGCTGCTGGGCCTTTGGCATGGAGAGGAGTGTGCCCAGTAGGCTGCCGGCTCTGCAGGACTGGGAGGGATACAATTAGACTTCTCAGAGGGGGTTGCCTCGGTCAGCCTGCCTGCAGTGCCTTTGATGACTGTGTTCGGTCAGCCCTCTGATAAAGAGAGCTCTGTCCTGTCCCATCAGAGCCCAGAGGAAGGAGGAAGGCTGCTGGGTGTTTTCTGCCCCTCTCCCCAGAGAGGTTACATAAAGTGAACTGTCTTCAGCCTTAAAAAGGAGGAGATTTTGAGACATGTTACAACATGGATGAACCTTAAAAACATTATGCTAAGTGAAATAACCCAGACCACAGAAGGATAAATATTACATGACTCCACCACAGAGGTACCTAGAGTAGTCAAATGCATAGAGACCGAGAATGGTGGTTGCCAGGGGCCGGGGTGTAGGGAGAGGGAGGAGTTAGCATTGAATGGGTGCAGAGTTTTCAGTTTGGAATGATGAAAAGTTCTGGAGATGGATGGTGATGATGGTTGCACAATAATGTGAATGTACTTAATGCCAATGAACTATCCACTTAAAATGGTCAATTTTGTGTTGTGTGTGTTGTACCAACTAAAAAAAAACAACAACTGGGTGGTTTTCAGTCCGTGTCAATGCCCATGGGGCTCATGCCACAGGAAAGCATTGGTTCTACAGGGTCAGAGGGTGGCCCTTGGGGTGTTACGAGTGTAGGGTCCTGCTGTTGGGCTTCCCTCCTACGCCTTCACTGTCAGTTTCCCGGTCTCATCTTTGCTCAGAACAGTCGCCGGAGAACTCCCTCCCTGTCTCTCCTCCTCCAGTGGAGTTGACTTACAGAGCCTTTGAGGTCAGCTGCCATCTTACAGGAGAGAAATGGAGACCCAAAGAGTCAACACAGCTTGCCTAAACCAAACACAGCCTGTTAGAGTCGAGCTAGGAGATAACATATAAGATGCTCAGTTAACAGTGAATTTCAGATAAACAATAAAGAATGTATTTTTTCAGTTTATGTATGTCCCATGTGGTATTTAGGATATACTCACACTAAAGTGATCTGAACTTCCAGTGTCACCACTAGCATTTTGCATTTTCTTTGCTAGATCAGGAAAGCCTTATGTTAGAGGCAACCCAAGGTGTCATTCCCCCTCCCACCCAAGCCCCGTGACTTAGCACTTCAGGACTGGAGGTCAGTAGTAGAGTATCGCTTAGAAGCACAGGTTCCAGTGTCAGACTCACCTGGTACCTGTGTGACCCTGAGCAAGTTACTCATCTCTCTGAGCCTTAAAAAAACAGTACCTTCCTCATGAAATAGTAAAAAATGAAATGATAGTACCGAAGCCCTTAGCACAGTAAGGATTCAATTAGTGGAAACTCTTCATTTATTCTTGTTGTTTTCCTTCCTTTATGAATTAAAGATAACCATTGACTTGATGAGTATCAGGCTGTGATGCCAAAGCAGGAAAACAACCGTGTGAGTCCGGCTCTTCGTCCCAGCCTTGCAGTAATATGCTTTGTGACCTTGGGCAAATCCATGTACCTCCCTGGGACTGAGTTTCCTCAGCTCTAAATTGGATTAGACAGTTCTAAGGTGGCTTTCAAATTTCAAAGCATAAATTATACCTCAATAAAGCTGTTAATAATATATATATTTTTAAATTTCAAAACATGCCTTCCTATGTCCCCCGTCGGAGGAGCAGGTTCCCGCGCGGGTTTTCTCTCCTAATATTCGACACTCTGAGAAGTGTTCTCTTCCCCACTCGGCTAATGCGTCGCAGGATTCAGAAAGGCTAAGTAACGTGCTCAGAGTTACACAGCTATTAGGTGGCAGAGCCTGGCTTCCAACTCTGGTCTTCCTGTATTCCCATTCTTATCATCCTCTATAAACAAGGGAATGATTTTTTTGGAAGTGGTGAAGCCTCCCTGGTTGGATTACCCCTGGACAGGTTCACCATTCACAAGACATACAAATCTAGGTGGAGCAGTCTGTGTGGCTTCCAAAGGCCAATGGAAACAGTGTATGAATTATCTTTCCTTTGGCTTTGCTGCTGCCATCTTGAATAATCAAGATATAGCCAGACAATGGGGATCTCTTCAGTCTTTAAGCCATCAGTCCTTCTTTGTCTATCCCTAGGCCATGGAAGTAGGATTGGCAAGAACTGTGTGTGCTATGGTGAAGGCATTCTTAGCTGGGCCTCTGTCAACCAGAGGACAGGACAGAAAATAAATAATGCCCCTGCCCTCACTGCAGAGAATTAATTGCATATTTTGTAAGGGGCTCTTAGTGTCTCATCTAGAATCCTTAGCAAAATCCTTAGCAAAGACTGTTTAATCCTTTGCTTTAAGTCCAAGTTCAAAGGAGTTTTTGTCCTTTTTCATTATGGGATGGACCATTTAGAAGTTGGCTTTTGGGTGGTCTTTGCTGACCAATGAAGACCATATTGTATGTCCCCGGCACAGAGCTCAAAGTAGAAATTGGACCTGCCCCTCAGTGTGTTCTGAAGCAGCTGGGTTCGGATGGAAACCTACGGGCTTATAATTAAAAGGCTGTGGTATAAACTAGCGGCCTGGGATGGGGACCTGCTGTGGCAAACTAAAAATGGACCCTGTCCGCAATGCAACAGGAGAACCCCAGCGGTGGTGGGTCACCGGGGGTTGGCAAAGAGGAGAGGCAGCAGGCATCTGCCTTCCCATTTCCGCACATCTGTCCCCACTCCCCAGACAAAGGAGGTCAGCAACTCTGCTTCCCGGTGGAATTTTCTAGAAAGGGCAATCCTGGTAGATTGGTGTAATAGACCAGGATGGGGTATGCTAAAATTTGAGGGGAACCAAAGGGGGCTATAAACCCACTGTAGGGCTGAGACATCACAGTGTAATTTCTCAAAAATTTTTCTAGACTCGTGTTTTATAACTGGGCTTAGCTGTGTGTGGTTAGAATACACTGCCTAATGAACCCATTGGCAAGGTTTACAGTCTCTGAACAACCTCATTATCTGTCTAGCGGAAGTCAGGGCCCGGAAATGATAGGACATGGGGCAGGTAATGTTTGGTGGGTAAAAAAGGAATGATATTAGGGACACGTCTAGGACATGTCAAATGGTTACATAATAAACCTAATAATTAGGAAGGACAAATTTGGCCACATGGCAGTTTTGTGTGGTCCACTAAGCTGCCTTAGGCCACCAGTATAATTTTGAGCAGGTAGGTTTCTGGGGACCTAGAAGTAAACATCTATTTGGTCACACTTCCCCCCAACTGACAATGTTGTCATGGCAATGACAAATTACATTATTAGAAAATTCTAGAGGGAATGGTGCCTATCATTGCCAATCACTAGGGGTTTCTTAAGATCTTGATTGGTCAAATTTTGAGTTATACCCCTCTAAGTCTTACATTCAAGACCCTTTAAAGTCAATCCCTGCTCCTAGTTCATCCCAATCAACCCCCTGAGGAGCAATAGATGTGTTAACCTATCCAAGAGCTGACAGCAAGGCCAGGAAGTGGTGCATCTGCTCAGGTGACTGAAGTTATGCCCATCCAAACAGAAATTCTTTGCAGGGCTGTGAACCCAACAAAAGGGGCAATAGTAATGGGCAGCCTCAGGTGTGCAGGACTTTAGGGAAACCGGTTCACCACACCATGGAGAGGTTTCTTGAATGGTAGTAGAGTGGAGGTGATGATATTGACCCAACCAGGCCACCATCCTATACACTGCTGATGTTCCTACTTGTTGAATGAATGAACGAATGAATGAATGAGTTAGTGTGCTGTTATAATCAAGTTTAAACAGAAATCTACATTCAGGACCCAAGGAAGACATATTTTTTTTCTCTAGTCTTTCATTCAGTCTCATTCAGTAGGTATTTATTGGGCATCTACTACATGCCAGGCAAAATTCTAGGTTCTGGGACACAGCAGTGAGCACAACAAACAAACCTCTGACTTCATAGAGTTCATGGACTGGTGGGAGGACAAGCCAACAGTCACAGCACCATGAGGAACCCTGTGAAGGAGGAGAACAGGTCCCCTAACCTGCTCAGAAGAGTCCTCCCAGGAAGTGACAGGTTAGCTGAGACCTGACAGGTAGGTTAGGCATTAGCAGGCAAAGGGCAGGGAGAAGTGGGTGGCCCCTAGACATAGCATGATTTTAGAAAACAATAATAATAATAATAATAATAATAATAATCGCTCACTGCTCTCCATCAAGAGAATTTTCACTTCCTTTTCATGGGCTGCCGCTCTAATTGGGTAAGTGGTTCCAGCTTCAGAAATAGAGGTTGTAATCAGTCGCTATTTAGAAGTCTTCCAAGGAACTAATTTGCAAATTTCTTCAGGCTTGGCCTTAAAATTTCCCCAAAGCTGGGACTATGCTTAAATCAAAGCCGTGAGCAACCTGCTGGATTTCAAACTAAAAAGAAGAGGAAGTCAGATGGGTCCACAGTCAGCATGCACACCAGCACACACCATTTCTTGTTCTCGATTCAGAAGCGTCTGGAATAATCAAACTGTCTTCAACTCCAAACAAACTCTTCTTTATTAAAAGAAAGAGAGACAGGAGGGAGGGAGAGAGGGAGAGAGGGAGAGAGGGAGAGAGGGAGGGAGGGAGGGAGGGAGGGAGGGAGGGAGGGAGGGAAGGAAGGAAGGAAGGAAGGAAGGAAGGAAGGAAGGAAGGAAGGAAGGAAGGAAGGAAGGAAGGAAGGAAGGAAGGAAGGAAGGGTCACACACTACTTTCTTGTGGTGTGACCTAGACCAGATATTTAACCTCTCTGTTCATGTGACCTCTTGTGTGAAATGGGAAGAATGGTTTCTGCCAAAGAATGTTATCATAAGGACTTTCACTGAGGCGATCCACACAAAGCCCTGTTGCCGCGCTTGGCACATAGCAAGGGCTCCAGAATTGTTAGTTATGGCTAATGATTATCAGTCGTTCGCCACTGACTGTTTATTGAGTGCATACCATGCTAGGTGTGGAGGAGGGCTGGAAGTGCGAGGAACTCGCGGTCTGGGTGGGAAACAGCTTCCTGTGACGTGGTGTTTCCAGGGCACAGGTCACACAAAGCACAGAGTGGCTGCCTCATTGATTGGCCCAGAAGAGACACTTGGGTTGGACCTTGAAACGAGAGAACAAAATAAGAGCTGTGCAATGTCCCGTCCAAGGTGTGACATCTCGCTTGTATGCTCTGCTTTGCAAAGAAATGGGGATAGGAGGCCTCTTGATCCCTCATCCTCTCTCTGGGAGGCTGACCGCTGCATCCAAGGCCACCTGGGAGTGGACAAGGGCCTGGCTCCTGGGCTGGAGCTGCCTGGAAGGGGCCGGGCTGCAATGGTGTGAGCTCCCCAGAAGCTGCTCCGCGGCGTCCCCACGTCAGTGCTCGTGCGAGGCCGAGCCTCTCCTCCAACAGAACCGCAGCAGCTGCTCTGCGTCCTTCTGGATGTGGCGTCTGCTGCTGCTGACGGCCCGTCTCCCTGAGGCCGGTCCTTCCCACCTGCCCCCCTTGATCCTGTTTGTGCGTGTGCCTTGTTGGCCATCTCTTCCGGCATTCCAAGCCAGAGAGCGCAAACGGACGCAGCCTTCATCAGAGGGCTGGTTTGCTGCTCACAAAGGCTTTGAGGGGGGCAGATCCATCACACGGACCCCTCCCTCAGCACAGGTGCAGCCCTAACAGTTACTCTGCCACCAGCAAACACACAGGAAGTCCAGTCCATAAACCAGGCAAAGCCCAAACGAGTGTGCCAGAAGGACTGAGTACCCTCCAGCGTGTGGCCAGTACGGGCGGGTGGCTCTGTGCCACATGGAGACGCGGAGACTGCAGCCCGCTTGGTTTCAGAGCTATAAAGAAAACATACCTGAAAAGAGGTTTCTCGTAATTTTATATTGGAAGGATGGGGAGTAGAAGAGAGAGAGAAGCTGGTATCTTCCATCCTGTAAATGCACTTTTAAGCTTGGTTCTAAAGCCACATTTTATAATTAGTAGAGCAAGCAAGCTGGTGTAAGTAAGCCCTGAACCCGTCCCTGGCAGCCCTGAGACTCAGAACCAAGCATGAGGCCTCTCTGAGCCTCGGTATTTACGTCTGTGAATCTTATTCTGTAATAACACATTCAGTTCAGTGGTAGGGTGTGTGTGTGTGTGTGTGTGTGTGTGTGTGTGTGTGTGTGTGTGTGTGTAATGCATGAAGTTCCTCACCCCTGCCCTAGGTTGAGAGGATTCTGGATGTAGCACTTCAGATTTCTAGCACCAAGGAAAGGTTTCTGAAATATTAGCTCCCTTCCTTTTATATCCCTTCCTTTCCCTTCCCACCCCTGCCCTTCTCTGCCCTGCCATCCCCTGCCCAACCCTCCCCTCCCCTGCCCTGCCCTCCCCTCCTCTCCCTTGCCCTGCCCTCCCCTCCCCTCCTCTCCCCTGCCCTGCCCTCCTCTCCCCTGCCCTGCCCTCCTCTCCCCTGCCCTGCCCTCCTCTCCCCTGCCCTGCCTTTCCGTCCCCTGCCTTCCCCTCCCCTCCCCAGCCCTGCCCTTTCCTGCCCTCCCCTCCCCTCCCCTTCTGGGCCCTCCTCTCCTCTACCCTCCCCTGCCTTCCCCTGCTCTCCCCTGCCCTGCCCTACCCTCCCCTTCTCTCCCCTGCCCTACCCTGCCATCCCCCGCCCTGTGTGTAATGATTCCAAAATGTGGTTTGGAATGAAACCATAGGCTTCCCAAAAGGAGCACCCATTCACCGAGTAGTTTTGAGTGCAGGCTAGACAGCGAGGGTACCACTGTGAAGGAGATGGTGGAGCCCACCCTGTGTGTGGTCTTGGAGCTGGTGATGGCCTCTGCTGCAGTTTCCAGTGATGGCGGGTCTGCTGGCCGAGCCCCCTCTGGCCAGAAAGGAACCGCCTCCCAGGCTATGCTCTGAACCCAGCCGCTGGCTGGTGGCCAGAAGTCGTGTCCTAGGGGCACCTCCTGGGTCAGGGTTCTCAGGATCAGGGAGTGGTGGGTTATGGCCATGCCCAGGACGGCCTCCCAGGGACCAGTGAGTTCTGTTGGTGTGGTGGTGTGGACCAGTCGTGTGCGCTGTGTTGGCTCATGCCAGAGCCAGCTGGGCTTCTCACACACACACACAATACCGTGAAGGGCAAAACATACCCATTGCCCTAAGAACCTCCCCACCCCTTGGCTTCGTCTGGCAGGAAATCTACCTGGGTGTTTCCGTAGCTGTTTTAAACCCCAGGGAGCATGTGGCATCTGAATGTGGCCTGAAAACTAAATCATTGGACTTGCACTTACTTTTAAAAAATTCACTTATCGCATGTGAAATTGACCTTCTTGCCCTACCTCCGAGTCTCCCCCTCTCTCATCCCTCCTCCAGCCCCACCCTCCAAGGGGTCAGGAATGGGAGAGACTCCAGGATGGGGAGACAGGCAAGATTAACTGGCACCTGCATGACTAGATAATAAAACACCCTTCGGTGTTTAGCTGCCTTAAATCACCCTTTCACTATGCCCCTCACGTCAAAGACGCTGGATCAAAACCAAGCTCCATCAGGTAAATCCCATTCAGATCGGTGTCATCAGGGCATCTGTAGACTAAGCAGTTGACATCCTCTATCAATACTCTCATTCTCCCGGGCCTCTCAGGCATCCTCCTTCCTGGCTTTCTAGTCATTTAAGAGACCAGATGGCAAAACAAATGGTAACTTATTTTGCAGTGACATAGGAATTAGAATCTTTCTTTCTGGAATAATTTTTCTATGTATATTTTAAGCATGTACTTCCAGATACATAGTCCACAAAGAGGGCATCGGCCTTGTGCTTTGAACTCGACATATCATGTTCAGTTCTCACTGTGCACTCACATGGTAGATATTACCAGCCCCATTAGAGTTGGGGAAATGGAGGCCCAGACCGGTTAAGTGACTTGTCCAAAGTCACACAGCTGGGAGGCCCACCCGTGCCTCTCTCCTCCAGAGTGTGTGCCCTTCCCACAACACTGTACTGCCACTGGGCTCTTTAGAGAATGGTGTTGGTGAGAAGTATCCTGCAGGTAGGTGTGGAGGACGTGAGGGCAGGCAGACTCTGATTTTTACTTGATGTCAGCTGTCCAGACCCCACCGGGAGAAGATCTCCAAATAGATCCAAGTTCCCCCAGTGGAGTAGAAGAGAGAGGAAAGGGGAGGATGTTTATACGTTGTTGATGGGAGGAAAGAACACTGGAACTGTGGATGTCAAGAAAGGGGCTTGGCTGATTCTGGAGGCACCCTCAAACCCAGTGAGTTCCTCGGTGCCCCCTTCTGCAGCCCCGAGCCTGCCTGCCAGGCAGGACTGAACCCCCGAGCCACTGTCACTTTGTGGTGGCGACAGCTAACACTTGGGCACCTGCAGTGTTTCAGGCATTTTTCTGAGTACTTTCCATATTCCTTGTGGTCTGCGCTATTGTTATTTCCACCTTACAGATGGGGAATTTGAGGCAGAGAGAGGTAAAGAAACTTGCCCAAGGCCTCACTGTTAACCAAGTAAGAGAGCTAGGACTCAAGCCCAGGGAGACTGGCTCTAATCCGCACTGGCTTTGAGGCAGGGACTCCGCGTTAGACTTGAAGTTAGGAGGAGGTGGGCTTGGGCTTGGGCAGAACGAGGAAGGGGTTTCTCTGAAAAGCCCGCGGGGGTGGTTTGAGCTTCCTGATGAGACCCTCGGTGGCTGGGCTTGCAGTCGCCCTGGTGCAGGTGTGGGCACTCAGCCAGGGCCCATGGGGGCTGCCTGCGAATGTGGGTCATGCCCACTCCCTGTGCTTTTCTGCTCTCCTTGTTATTTATACACTTTTACATGAAGGTGGCTGGAGACACGTAACTGCTTGAGGAGCGTCCAGCACCGAAATCCACAGGGAAGAGGACGGTTAGCTGCAGGAGCCGAGTTTGTTCTGCTCTGATCAGAAAGCAAGGTTCCCCCTTCAGGGCCGCCAGTTCCAGGCCCCGTGTAAGCACATGATGGATGACACTCGTGTACCCCGCCCCCACCACAGGCCCATTTTACAGACATAAAAACGGAGGCTCAGAGAAGTTGATCGTCCAAGGTCATGTAGCCAACAAGGGGCGAGATTGGAACCAGGATTTGAACCTAAGCACCTGCCTGTTCCTCGCTCCCTCCCCTGGTCCCGAGTGTGGATTGTGGTGGGACAGACTGGGTTGCGATGCTCTGGTCCCGTATTCCTTCCTCTGCTGGGGGCAGGAGTGAGGGCCTCCGTGCGTTCTCCCATTGCTCTCCCCTTGGGACTGAATGTGTTATTACACAATAAGAACTTAGAATAACGCTTGGCCCAGAGTGCCAACAAAATATTAGTTCTTCTGGTGGTGCTGATGGCTGGGCTGTTAGTAACACAGTGGGCCACTGAACAACATGGGGGCCAGGGGTGCTGAAAATCCATGTATAACTTTTACCTACTGTCGATTGGAAGCTTCACCAGTAACACAAACAGTTGATTAACACATATTTTGTATGTGTTATGTATCATGTACTTATTCTTACAATAAAATAAGCCAGAGAAAAGAAAATGTTATTAAGAAAACCATAAGGAAGAGAAAATATACTTGTAGTACTTATTGAAAAATATGCACATAAAAGTGGACCTGTGCAGGTCAAACCCATGTTGTTCAAGGATCAGCGATAACAACAACAATGATAACAATAGCCACGCCTTGTGCTGAGGTAAGCTCAGGTCCCTGGTGACCCCACCAGGGAAGGGGCACCTGGCGGATCTGAGCCCGAGGTCAGGGACAGCATCATTCTGGAGAAAGTGAGGTATACAGGGAGGTCGGAAAGCCCACAGGAGTTGGCAGGGGGAGATGTGAGGAGTAGCCTCTGGGACGGAAAACTCAGGCAGCATGTGTCCCTGAGATGCAGGAGAACATGGCACTTCTGGAGACACCCCAGCGGCCAGGCATGGCCACCAGGCAGCCAGGCACAGAGCCAGTGAAAGATGGGACCAGGCCTAACCAGGCAGTGGCACAGTGGATAGAGCATAGGACTGGGAGGCAGAGGACCCCGATTTGAAAGCCCGAGGTCGCCAGCTTGAGCACGGGCTCATCTGGTTTGAGCAGAGTTCACCAGCTGGAAGGTCACTGGCTTGAGCAAGGGGTCACTCGCTTTGATGTAGCCCCCCCCCATCAAGGCACATATGAGAAAGCAATCAATGAACAACTAAGGTGCCGCAACGAAGAACTGATGCTTCTCATCTCTCTCCCTTCCTGTCTGTCCCTATCTGTCCCTTTCTCTGTTTCTCTCTGTCACACACAAAAAAAGAGAGGGAGGGAGGGAGGAAAGGAGGGAGGGAGGGAGGGAGGGAAGGAGGCAGGGAGGCAGTGAGGGAAGGAGGGAGGGAAGGAGAGAAAAAGAGAGATGGGAGGACCCAGGCACGCAGTAGACTCATAGTGGCTTAACACATGCAAGGATGATGCAATCAAAGCTGTGCTCAGAGCGACCACACTGGTCTGGAGTTCTAGGCAGCATTCAGGCCAGAGGTGAAGCGGTTTGCACTGAGGTTGCCGGCTTGGGGCGAAGCAGCCAGGCTCTGGGGAACAGATGTCCAGGGATCTGGCAGGGCACCTGGGCAGACCGCGGTGCGTGCCCGAGAGGCAAGGACATGGGAAGAGGCGGCTGATAACTCACGTTCACATATCTGGAATTTGAGGTTCCTGCGGCACATGACAGGGTGATGACCACTGGGAAGGTAGACCATGCCTCTGCCTTCCCCATGAACCCCACCTTCCCCAAAGTCCTCCCTACAAAACAGTTGTCCTAAAAAAAAGTGTCAAAACAGTTGTCCTCATGTCTGTGAAAGGTCTGGGGAGAGGAAGGGCAGGAAGTTCAACCACCCAGGGTGAACCCAGTGTGCTGTGTTGACTGGAAGAGGAGGGAGAGAGGAGGGAGGGAGGAGGCAGAGACATTTTGCAGAGGAGGCTGCTAGGAAGAGGCCAGTGACTCACAAGCTCATACAGCAGATGCCCAGCCTGGCTGAGCTAGAGCTTCACCCTAAGGCATCCAGCTTAGTCCCCTGTACTTCCAGATGTTTCTGGTTAGCCCTTGCTATAAAACTCAGAGAGATGCTCCACCCTCTGGATGCTGGCTCTTTTGAAGAGCACCCAGGCTGGCGGAGCCCTGGCGGAGCCCTGGCGGAGCCCAGAGAAGCAGGTGGGCGGCAGGCTGGGCCCCACACCAAGGGCGTCTTGGGCAGCCTGCTTGGATGGCTGTGCATCTACTACATGCCTTAGCACCAGTGGGCACTTAGCTCTGCTCTGAGCTGGCCATGTTGGGGCTTCATGGAAGCTGGTTCAATAATGAGCTTCACCCAGGTGCCCACAGGAGACAGGGGTCCTTCAAGTCCCCTTAAATTCCCTACATAAAGCTATAGATGTGCTAGAAGTCAGTATACCACACCCTGAAAATCTGATTTGTGGAAGCTGGAGAAAGGTATCCCTGTGTGAGGCATCTTTATTACGAGTCTTTCTGTGTGTGTGAGAGAGAGAGAGACAGATAGGGACAGATAGAAAGGGAGAGAGATGAAAAGCATCAGTTCTCAGTTGTTCATCGATTGCTTTCTCATATGTGCCTTGACCAGGTGGCGCTATAGCAGAGCGAGTGACCCCTTGCTCAGGCCAGCAACCTTGGGCTTTAAGCCATTGATCTTTGGGCTCAAGCCAGCGACCATGGGGTCATTTCTACGATCCTATGCTCAAGCCAGCAACCCCACGCTCAAACTGTTGAGCCCATGCTCAAGCCAACAACCTTGGGGTTTCGAACCTGGATCTTCTGCATCCCCATCCGATGCTCTATCCACTGTGCCACCACCTGGTCAGGCTTCATTATGGGTCTTGATAGAAACAGAATATAGTTTCTGGGGACAAAAAGGCAGAAACCAGGCCCCAGGGCATACACAATCAGAACTAGTAGGATCTTTGAGAAGAAAATTTTATTTCCTTGTGACACCATTTTCAGATAATTTATATGGGACATGCTACCTAACATGCAACTACATGTAGTTATGGGAATTTTTAAAAGTTCAGAAAGGGCATTTGATCAGAGGTTCCTCCCTAAGAATTTAGTTCAATAATCACTGTCCAAAATCTTCATGCACCCAGAGTGTATGCCTGCCCTGGTGAGGTATATCTGGGCTGGGGATCAGCCCGTGTGGTCTAGGCTATTCCCAGTAACTGAGGTCACAAAGGTGGAGCAGCTGGAGGACAGTCTGGGGGTCGCTGGCTTGGAGCTGGGGACCCATGCTCTAGAACTGGACCACCAGAGTCAAACCCGGGCCCTACCTCTTCCACAGTGTCAGGCTTGAGATTTGTGTTTAAGCTCTCTGAGCCTCAGTTTATTCATCTGTAAAGTGGGGATAACACTTCTCAGGTTATTGTATTAACCAAGATGACAGCTGTCAAGTGCTTTATAGGGCGCCTGGTTCACAGGGGCTCCCAGTGCCTTCCAGCCCCGTTATCGGACAGGCCCTGCCAGCACTTCCCATGTGCCACAGGCTACGTTCCAGGCACAAAGCATCTAGATCACAGTGGAGAGTGCTTTGAGGAGGGCCATGTGGGACATGCTTTGAATTCTCGAAGTAGTGTATATAGAATTGTCAAACCACAAAGCTGAGCCTCCACCGTCATGTGTCCCAGCGAAGACGTTGCATGGCTCTCAACAAAGCAAGTGACGTGACAGCTATGTTGGGTCAAAGAGCGATAGGCTGATGACCTTGAAAAGTTACTTAACTTTCTGAGTCTCAGTTTCCTTATCTGTAAAATGGAGGTGCTAGTATACATGTCACAGAGTTATCAGAATCAAAGACAGTTAGGTACAGCCTCAGCACCGGTCTGGGGCTCAGAGTGGCCGTCGTCAGTGTGACTCCATATTGGATATTGGACAGTTTGCTCTGACGATCACTCTGGTTCTGATTATGTGAGGCTTCATTGAAGGATGGAGAGTCCCCACGGGAATAAAGAAGCAGACGCCGCCTGACCAGGCAGTGGAGCAATGGATAGAGCGTCCAACTGGGATGCGGAAGGACCCAGGTTCGAGACCCTGAGGTCGCCGGCTTGAGCGTGGGCTCATCTGGTTTGAGCAAAAAGCTCACCAGCCTTGGACCCAGGGTCACTGGCTCAAGTAAGGGGTTACTTGGTCTGCTGAAGGCCCACAGTCAAGGCACATATGAGAAAGCAATCAATGAACAGCTGGGGTGTCACAGTGAAAAACTGATGATTGATGCTTCTCATCTCTCTCTGTTCCTGTCTGTCTGTCCCTGTCTATCCCTCTATTTGACTCTCTCTCTATGTCCCTGTAAAAAAAAAAAAAAAATCAGACGCCCCCAAATACTAGTATGTTTCTCAAACCTGTTGGTCCATCTCCAGGCAAGAGTCCACCACCATATGGAGCCCCCTCTCCCAACCTGAGGTCTTCCTGGTCCATCCCCATCCCATTGCCAAATATGATCCCCACTGGACCCAGCCCTGCACCTGCCACATGATGAGTGCTCCCCAAACATTGACCTCAATAAATGCAACCCCTGGTATTTTTTCCTTCTCCCACTTGAGCCTATGGGTGAATTTGTGGTTTTCTGATGTCAGGCCACCTTAGGGTCATAGACTTGTCAATGAATGGTCAGTTGTCCCTGACTCTTCTAGATCATTCTGTTTTGAGAAGTATGGCAGACACTTTAGAATGACTAGTTTTCTGTTTTTCAGAAGAAAGAAGGGACAGAGGAAAGGGAATCCTTCCCCGCTGGTTTTGTCCCCGGGGCTCAGCCTGAAGAATGTGAGCTGTGGGGAGGGGTGTGCCATGTCACTCTCCCTTGGGAGGGTGGGGTGGCCTGTCCTTTTGTTCCCTGGGGCTGAAAGGCCTCAATGAAGGATTCAGTCACCACTGGAAGTAGATTCATTCATGAAGATCAACTCCCCCGCCCCCCAGACCCTGACCCCATTTGCTTCTCTGAACCTCTCTATTCATTGCTTTGGCTCAGAGAATGCCACTTAGTGTATAAAAAAAGATTCCCAGCGTCCCTCCTTGCTCCACGGTGTAATTATGTCTGTGACACTTCCTTTCTGGAAGGCGGGGAGGCGGGGCGTGCAGGCTCCTGCAGCTCCAGCTGATTGGCCTGTCCCTGTCACTTTGGGACAGTCACTGGGCCCTACCCAGAGGTGCCCTGGTCTCTCCTACTGTTGTGTCTGCACTTCCTATTCCCTACCCCATCACCGCCCACGTGGCCTTCTCTTGCCCAGCTCACCGCTTACCCCTCCAGCCTTGCGGAAATGCTCCTCCTTTCTTGGGGAAGTCGTTATCCGCCTTGGCGTTGCCCGTGCTCTGGTCTTACTCCATCCTCGCCCCCACCTTGGGAGACAGTGAGCTCTTCCATGCTGGAGTGAGTAATACAAGTTATCTCATCTGATCTTTCTGTCCACCTGTGAGCCAGGGGCTATTATTGTTTGCCCATTTAGCCGTTAGGGAAATAGAGACTTGAGGAGGTTAAGAAAGCCCAGGCTGCTAGGGCAGCAGGTGCTAGATCTGGGAGTCTGACTGAGTTAGCACCTGTCAGCTGTTGCACTGACTACATTGTAATGTTTTCTTTTCCTCATCTGTGACCCGTTAGAATGTGAGATTGCTCCCCAAGACAAACCTGATCTTGCTTTGCACTAGCCTCCCCCCACCCCCAACCAGTGCCTTGTGACAACTAAAGGCAAAGTATGGGGCAGCTGCCAGGCCGAGGTGTCCCTCCCAGGACTGGGGGAGAGGGCAGTGGGAGAGGGGTGAGATGACCAATCCAAACCCTGAT
Organism: Saccopteryx bilineata; assembly: GCF_036850765.1. Classification (NCBI taxonomy): domain Eukaryota; kingdom Metazoa; phylum Chordata; class Mammalia; order Chiroptera; family Emballonuridae; genus Saccopteryx; species Saccopteryx bilineata. Next base: position 106,075,767 of record NC_089490.1, read on the forward strand.
GGGCACCGTGGGACCTGCAGGCTGCCGGCGGGGTTGGGTGGAGGCTAGGGACAGCGGCACCTGCCTGGCAGAGACCCGGGGTCGGCCCTCCCATGCCACTCTGGAGCCTGGGTGTGTGGGCATGTGCAGGCCTGGGCTCTCTCTCCCACACCACCTGATTTGGCCTCCACCCTGGGCCGGCAGAGGAAGAGAAAGGACAAGTGACATCAGTTACTCTCCCTCTGTGTCGGCACCTCAGGGCAGAGGGCTAGTAAAGGAAGGGGAATGCAAGGGGTTTCTTTATCACTTCATCACCACATTGGCCAGAATACAGTGGTGACTGGTGCCTTCAGGGCATCACCTTTGCACCTCCCTCCCCCCCATGCAGTGAACTTTGAAGAAGCTATTTTCACCATCACATAGAACTTTAGGAGGTCAGTGCTGTCATATAAGCCCATTTTACAGATGAGACTACTGAGGCCGGGGTTGAGTAGCTTGTCCAAGGTCCACAACTAGTAAGCGGTGGAGCCAGATTTTTAACCCCACGCTGCCTGGCTACAGAGTCTGTGTTTTAAGCCACTCTGGCCCTTAATGGAAACAGCTACAAAGTAAAGAAGACCTCTATTTTTTTTTCATGGCAAAGAAACTTTAACTTTGATTATTAATTACCTGTGCATGAAGAGCAGCTGCAGCCTGGGGGTATGCTTGAAATTCTGCAGACTTTATCCCTTTATACCTCATGACAGCCTGTGACATGTGTGCTACTGTCCACCCTCACCTTACAGATAAGGTAACTGAGGCTGGGAGGGTAGAAATGACTGCCCCTGGGTCATGTGACTAGTCAGGGGTGTGGTCAGAATTTATGTCCAGATGCACCTGTTTGACCGCTGACCCCTATGTCAGCTCAATTCAGCAGAATCCGGGTCTTCCTCGGCAGGGTGAGAAACCAAATGCTCCCAATATTTATTCAGTACCTATTTTATGGGATTAGAGAGACACTGGTTTTCTATAAAAAATTCTATCCTGCAATTGATTGATTTATTTCCTTCCACTGGCCCTAACAGGGTCACTGTTCTTTTGAAAAATAAAATTATCAAGACTATTCCCAGTTCTTGCTTCACTTTTTAATGAGCGCCCCAGCAGGGGCAGGGGAGCTATGCCCAGTCCTGTCTGGATAATGAAAGAGATCACTGGCTCCTGTTTGCTTTCAGAATTTCCAATGCTCAAGACTCCACATGTGCCACCCAAATACTCCCCTGAGGTTGGTAGAAGGTAGCAAGGATGTTTTCTGCACCTCACAGAGATGTTTTAGCACCACACAGAGGGCACTTGGGCTGGCCCACTCCTCACTCTGTCCTCGAATCCATCTCTGTGCCATCGACAAGGGCTGCTGGGATGGTGGAATGAGGCAGTTCTCTTTCCACGACCCAGGGCAGCAGCACTGACAGGAGCACAGAAGACAGGGCCCAGTGCCAGGCCTGCTGCTCCGGGTGGTGGGTGGGTGAGCTCTCTTCTCTGGGCCTCAGTTCTGCCATCTAAAAATCAGAACATGGTATCGGATGATCGCAAAGGCATTTTCCAACTCCGGACTCAGAGTTCCAAGGCCTCTGGGGCTGTGACATCCCTCGAAAGCTCTGCAGACCAAGAGTATTTGCACCTCTGCTGTCATTAACTTGAGGTGTCTTATTCATCTCTGGGCCCAGGTGGAAGTCCATGACATCATGTATGGTTTGTGATGTGTGTTTGTACGACGTCCCCAGACACGACCTGAGAAGCAGCCGGGTCCATACTTTTCTCAGCAAACAGCAGGTGAATTTAGATGCGTTCGCTCCTGCAGCACTTGCCAATGGCCTTCCATTATGCTCCCAAGTGGGCCATTTTTGGAACAGGGAAAAGGCAGAGACGTGACTGAGACAAAAGAAACCTCAGCACAGGAAAGGCATTCACATGGGGACACAAAGCTATTCACCCTCGTCTAAGTCCTTCAAGTACTGGCACTGAGTGAGTGCCAGGCACTGAGGGTGCAGAAGTACCCAGAACCTGTCCTGAGGCCCTGGAGGAGGGAGATGAGATAAACCCACACCATTCACAGTGATGTAACTGTGATCAGGGTGGAGCAGCTCGAGGCAGAGGGGTCACGGTGGGGGAAATGGCTCCTTGGGGGCCCCAGGTTGTTAGTGGTTGTGGTGGGGAAGCCGGGGGGAGCCTCCTGGGCGGTCTGGGAGGAGACTTTGGAGCCCCGTCCGCAGAGCTGGCTCAGCCTCTCCTTGTAGAATGAAAGCCCAAGAGAGTGGCCCCTGCGGACCTTTTGAACAATAGGGAGGTGGGATATTGTTGAAACATGCTACTACTTGATTAAGAAGTAAAATGACCTTTTTGGATGTCTCTCAGTCCATGGTTCGCTTTGAAATTCTATGCAGACTGTACAGTCTGCTGGTACGTATTAATAGCTAATCTGCACGTATCTAGAAATGGCTCTTTAGACCACCAATTTGCTTAGCAGCTGCCAATCCAAGTTGCCCTCAGTGGCCTCTGTCGGTCTGCCATGTCAGCGCAATAGTGAATCGCCACGAGCCGGGCAGTTTGCACAGATGACAGACGTGTTTGACATTAACTTCAGATCCTGCTCCTGTAACAACAGTGCTCCATCAGCTGTTCTCAAAATGGGACGCAGGACCCCCAGACCCACAGAATCACTCCCGGGCAGAGCTCAGGAGCAGTTACTTAGGACAATCAGACCCACCGAGTCACTAAAGATTGAGAGTTGCCACGAGGCAGAGGAAGGCATAGTAACACACTCCCTGTACTGCTGGCCGCTTGTGAAGCCACCCTCTAATGTTTACAACGGTAAAGAGAATTACTGTTTCCTGAGTGCCTACGACGTGCCAAGCACCATGCGAGGGCTTTCCTTGTGGACTTTCATTGAATCCTCAAAACAACCCGGAGAAGTAGACACTATGATTGTCCCCGTTTTACAGACGGGCAAACTGAGACTGAAGAGTTCAAGTGCTTTGGTCAAAATGTGAGTAGTAGAACATTCTGGTGAGCCTGGGAAGAGAATCAGGAAGAGAGTCAGTGGAATCAGGTGGTCCAAGGAGGGGGAGAGCAAGAGGAGCTGGGGGGAGTCCTCCGCCTGCTGCCCCGGAATCGCACTGCCCTTGGAAGGCCCACCCGGGTGGAGCGCTGTCAGCTGCTCCAGGCGGTGCAGGGAACCCCCCTCCCTAACCCCCTGCCAGCAGTCAGCATCAGTCAGCAGGTGCACATTCTGCCTACCCTCTGACTTCCGATTTCCCAGGAAATCCAGCCTTCCGAGCAGTGTGGGAGCGCGTCCCTTCCCCACCATTGTCCTTGTTCTAGGCCACCATTCATCAGAAGCCAGTCTAGCTTGGCAGCCTCCCCATCCCTATTCCTTTGCTCCTCCTGCACCCTGCCTAGGCCTCCGGAAGCCCGAACAGCTGATCTGAGACAGAAATGAGGCCTTCTCGCCGCACCTGGCTGAGCTGAAAGGGATCCCTGGCAGCACACACCCCACGCCGGACCCTCCCCGGCAGCACCCTCTCTCACCGGTCCCCTCCTCCTGTTTCCTGGCCTCCCCAGACCGGTGGGAAGTACCAGTTTCCCCCTCATCAAAGGCTGCTGCAGCCACCCGGAGCCTGTTTCCACCCGACAGCAAGGGCCCAGCTGCCTCCCACTTGGCTGATGAGGCTGCGTGGGCTCTCTGGTGCCCATGCCAACAGCCCCACCCCATCTTCCCACAGAGGGCTTCTGGCACGCATCACGAAGGAGCAGCCTCATCAGCCAAAATGGGGCCTTAAAATCCCTGCCCTCCCCAAGTCATTCATTCACACCTGCATTCATTCCTTCGACAAAGCTTCAAGCGTGCAGGAGGTGCCCTGCACTGCTGATACAAGAGCAAACAAAAAAGTGAAACCACCTGCCCTCTCAGAGATTACCCTCTAGAAGGGAGACATACGCAGAAGAAGGGTAGAAATTAGGATGAGTGTTAGACGGAAAAAGTATTGAGAGAAAGGTGAAGCAGGGGCGGAGAGAGCTGAGAGGTTCCAGGGGTCTCTCTCAGTAACGACTGCTGGCTGTTAGCTCTCCTGGTTGCATTCGGGGACTCCTGCAGTCTAGCTAGTCTGCCCAGTTCCCCTCCCCGCAACTGCCTACTGGTTCCAGTAACTGGGCATGGCCCCTGGGCCGCAGGCTCCAAGAGGGCCCCTTCTTTCCTGCCTGCCTTCCTCAGATGCCTGGACGAGGGCGCCAGCTGGTGGCCCGCAGGCACACCCAGCCCCAATAAGTGTAACTTGGCCCACACTATTCAAGAAAAAAATTTTTTTTTCATTGTAGCTAACATGTAAGAATGAAGAGATTACACATACAATCTGGTTTTCTGGCTTCTCTCCAACAACGGAAAGATCTTAAAAGACCAGGACCCTATTCCCGCATGACTACGTGGGGAGATTTTAGGGGCATCTCCCCGCCTTCAAGTGGCCCAGGTACTCACTCCCTGCTGACTCAGGAGGGCATTTGAGTCTGTGTCCCTAATCACCACCACCAGATGTAAACCCTGCATACAAAAGCGGACAGAGGGAAAGGAGATGAGAGGATGGGATCAGAGAAGGAAAAGAGATTGCTGAAACTGTATACACATAACAGCGTTATAGAGAGCAGAAAAGCAAATCCTGGAGGGAAGGGCGGGGGCGTTGGGGGAAGAAGGCAAGGGGGATGTTGAGGGAACACGGGGGTGAGGGGGGGTCACTTGAATCTATGTAAACACAGTAAATTACAATCAATTTTTTAAAAAGTACTTTAACCACAAGCCTAAAAGAACCCTCTACTCACTTGTTTCTGCCCACAAGTGAAAACGCACTTTTCCCAAGGTGAAAACGCAGCTCAGAGCCTTAGCTCACCTTGTCCGTTGAGCCTGGTCAGCGGCCAGCCCTGGGTCGCCCAGCATGTCCTGCAACCCTGCCTCACCTTCTAGGACTCAAAATGCTTTCCATCCATTGTGCCTTTTCCTACCATTTGCTTTGGAAAGGTAGGAAAAGCAGCAGAGATTCCATCCTTGTGATCAAACAGATGTTTCCCTTATGACAAGTTCAAATCCTGAGAAACCAGTTTCCCTGGCAATGTTTACGGCAGCTAACATGGAATCATTTCTTTCCTAAACTGTTGAAGTTTTGCAGCAGGCTCAGACCAGGATTCCTCTTTAAAGGCCCAATATTTTTCTCCTTTCTTTTCTAAACATGAAAGTTTATTTTAAACATTCTATAATCCCCAGTGGTTCCCTATGGACACACTCAAAGACGTCTGAGAACGGTGACTCTCTAGACCTTTGATCTCTGGCCTTACTGAATGGGAAGTCCCTTCCATTACATCTGAGGACCAGGAAGATGAAACTTGCCCAAGATCCCGTGCAGGTCACTGCTCAGATCCAGTCTGTGCTTTAATTTATATAGCCTTTGGCAGTGGAGCCCCTAAGGCAGGGGTCTCCAAACTTTTTACACAGGGGCCAGTTCACTGTCCCTCAGACCATTGGAGGGCTGCCAAATACAGTGGTCCTCTCACTGACCACCAATGAAAGAGGTGCCCCTTCCAGAAGTGCAGTGGGGGCTGGATAAATGGCCTCAGGGGGCCGCATTGCGGCCCGTGGGCCGTAGTTTGGGGACGCCTGCCCTAAGGCTTCCACCTGGGCAGCTTTAGAGTCCCCAGGAGCTGAGCTCACCTAGAGCAAGTCCATCAGATCTCTGAGATGGCCCCAGGCCTCATGGGGAGGGGGGGTTAAAGCTCTGCGGTGATCCCAGTGAGCCACCAGGGTTGAGACCCACAATTCCAGAAGCTGGCCAGGAGCTAGTGACTCCCAGGTGAGTCTGTGGACCCTGGGAGGCTGCACAATGAATGAGTGGTCTCAGAATATGGGCTGCCTGGATTTGAACCCCAGCCCCCGTTTCTAGCTCCCTGAGCTTGAGCAAGCCACTTCTTTTCTCTCCCCCTTGGTTTTCCCATCCGTAAATTGGGAATAGTAATGTTATCTCGAATGCTAATGATGTCCTAGAGTGTGAGGATTAACGGTGGCCCGAACATAGTAAGTGCTCGATAAATGTGGCTAGTATACTTGTATGTACCCTTTTGTGCTGTGGCGTGGTTTCGCCAGTGATGCGTCATGACTTGCTCTCTTCATGAAAGTTTAGAAATTTCTGTACCAGAAAGAAATATCTTCAAGTCTTCTTCTCCCCCTCCCCCCCCCCCACATTCTAAAATTGACAGGATGATAGTACAACTGAAATGTTGGGAGGGGTTTTGTAGTAAGAGTTTCAAATGGAGACACAGGCTGGGCCCAAGCTCACGGTTGTTAATAGCAGATTTCACCAAGCGCCCTCACTTGATGCCTCCGAATTTACCTTTTCCTCTGGCTGCTCCTCCATCCGTTTGAGTTCTTGTGTCTGGGAGAAATTGTAAACAGTGCAGAAGATGTTTTAATTTAAGAGAAATCAGCTTTTCTTCCATGTAAGATGAAACAGTGAAGTTTTAAAGACTTTTTCAAACAGCCTCTAAGTTTGGTACTTAAACTAATTATAGAGGCCTTTTAAAAAATGTCCAAACTAAAAATAGACATCTAAACGAGAAGGCAGGACACAGCCCAGAGCCTGTAGCAATGTTCACAGTTTCCTCGAATCAGCCCTTGCTCTGGCCTAATTTATACTTTGGGGAGATAAAAGGGAGATGGGGGAGTGGAGGCTGGACCTGGAGGCAGATCTAGGAGACTCTTGGCAGCGGACAACGAACCTGGGTTCCACGTTCTGTAATTAAGAATAGCTGTGAACGGGTGAGAAATGTTACATCACAGTCATTTCCTCAGCGTGTAATGCTGCGGTTCTCAAAGTGTGGCCCCCAGGCCCGCTGCGTCAGCCTCACCTGGTGGGATGGGTGCCCCGCAACCCCAAACTCGTATGTTAAAGTCCCGTTCCCCCAGCGTCTTCCAATGAAACTGGATTTGGAGATGGGGCCTTTCGAGAGGTGACTTAATTGTGACCATCAGGGTGGTCCCTAATCCAGTAGTGTCACTGGAAAGGGGGCCTGGCCTATCAGGTCTGCCTAGGGCTGGCCAGTAGTGTGTCGAGTCTTGACTTCGTGCAGGAAAGATTTCTTAACACGAGTCCAGGTGATTTTGAAAGAGTATGTTTATTAAAGCTGGGGACAGTGAAACAGGGAAGGGGTTCAGATAAAAGAAGCAACAGGAGAGCCTAGGCTGCTTTGGCTCACTGGGCAGTCAGAGAAAAGGGGCCTTGGAGACAGGTTCAGGGGGTGAGCCCAGAATGAGCTGCCACTGCCCATTGCTTCCCAGGTTGCAAGTCTCATGGGGTCCCTTAGAGTTTAGGAGATGCAGCCTGTGGCTGGGGGTAGGGTGGGGGTGGTGTCTGCTCCCTGTATGCTCTGGGAGTTTAGAGGAGTTCTTAGCGGAGATCTCAATAGAATACTCGTCAGCTTTTCTATGAGTGCCCTTTCAGGGTCGTGGTCTCTGCTGATTGGTCAGCGCCTGGGCAGGGAGTATTATTCACTGTAGCTGGTCCTGGCATCACCCACCTGGTCATCCACCTGCTGCTTTTTCGGGCCTGCAGCTGAAATACAGCCGAGGCCTAGATGTTAATTCTTAGAAAGTGACCTGGCTGTAAATTGCTTGGTTAGTTTGTTCACCTATCGATCTCAGTTTCCCCATTCTACTTGCCAAGGAACTTTTCTAGCTTCCCACTCCCCTGCCTTAGTAGGACTGGTGTCCTTATAAGAAGAGCACAAATGTGCGCAGAAGGACATTGCGCAGAGAGGTAGCAAGGAGGCGGACATATATATATGCGAGCCAAGGAGAGGGGCCAGGAGGAGGCCAACCCTTCCCCACACTTCCAGAGCCGAGAGAAAAAATCAGTGTCTGCTGTTGAAGCCACCCCGTGTGTGTGGTATTTTGATATGGTTGACTGAGCAAACTAGCACACTTGGGAACTTGCTAGAAATGCAAACTCTCGGGCCCTGTCCCTAAGTCAGAAACTCAGGGTGGCACCCAGTAAACTGCATCTAACAAGCCCTCCAGGTATGTCCACATGTGCAGACAGCTGAAAGCCACTAACATGAAATATTAACATCTGGTTGTAGGCAGCCCCCTCCATCCCAGATGTAATGTAGTTGGGAATACGGGCTGGTCTATTAAAGATAGACCGTCTCTTATAAGGCTCGGGAGAAGTCCCAGAGATTTCTTTAATGAGATGGTGTATATGGAAGTGTTCTGTAAATGCTGGAACATTCTGTGGACCTCAGGTGGTGGGGAATGGTGACGTTGGTATACAATCAGCCAGGATAAGCAACTCCAGCGTGAGCAAACAGTATCTGAGACTCTCCCTCCCTGAGTAAAATTTCTGAGTTACTTAAAATCTCCTACATTTTCTGCCCCAAGTATTTGGAATACTTCCCTTTCTGAGCACAAGAACAAGATTTAATCACATTTCCCCTTTTGCCCTTGCTACTAGAAAACTCACAACCAAATGAGTTCCTTAAGCACAGACATTGTAGTTAGTATATTTTTAGTATGTTTATTTTTTCCTATTTTAATTTTATACGGCACATCTGTCTTTTGTTATGGTTGTTTCAAATACCTTTGAGAATGAAAAAAAGAAAGGGGAGAGAAAGGGAGTGAAAGAGGAAAGAAATTGGCCTCAGAGCTCAGATAATGATCAGATCAACAAACCTCTGCTTTGTGAAATTGATAAAAATGTGACTGGAAAAGACAGGTGTCCTCTTTCAGCGGCAAGGGAGTGAACTGTTCTGCATCAATGAGTCCTCTTCATGCCCTTGTCTTCCTGTTGTCCAGTAGCTGTGGGTCCCTTGGGTAGTTCCTGAACTGATACTCAGGGAGCTTGTTCGTTGCTGAAGAGTTGTTACTGTTACAAAAGCTCCTATGAGCCCTGCTTAGGAACCAGTGTGGAAGTGACTTGATCAGATTTGCATTTTTTAAGGTTAAAAATTCATTTACCTGTGATTTCTAACATGCTGTTGGTCCTAATAACAAACGTGGAGATTTCCGGAATAGCCTGGGCTGCTATCAGAAATCTCTCCTGCCCCACTTTGGCAGGATGACGAAGAATCCCTCTCTTTCCGCTCTTCCCTCTCACCCGTCCAGGGCTCCTCTTACCCAGGTTTCTTAAACCAAGGGTCAGGGGTCCACAGATATAACTTCCAGGAGTCTGGAGTTCTATGTGAGAATTGTATAAATTTTGTATATTTATTTTGATGATAATCTTTTGAAAAGCTAACCAAAGCATTTCCGGATTGTCAAGGCCACCTCTGATAACCTGCCTGGTCCTTCCATGTGAAGTCATGGTGCATATGTCCATCGACGGTCTCGGTGGCACCTTGTGGGTCCACTTTTATTGTCTTGGGTGATTTTATTGTCTTGTGCTGCAAGAATTTTTGAAACAAACAATACCTGATGATTTAGTGAAGGGCACTGACCTCTTTTCCCTTTAGCCATCTGGTGTGAATGAATCAAAATCATACCTATTTTTTTTTTGTCAGATCAGCAAAAAATATATTTTTTGGCATGCTGCAGAGTTTTTGTAATTAATTTATGTGCACCATGAGATTTAAAAATCACTGTCTTGGGCTAATTAGAGATGAGCAGAGAAACAGACAAATGATGAGTTTGTACCGAGTAGAGGTCCTGTGATGGTACAGGGTGCTGGGTTTCACAGTAATTGGAAATGAGAAAGTGCTGGGGAAATGGAGTCCCCGCATGGCACAGAGGAATATCCCATGGCGAGGACTCTGCCCGGAGCAGACAGCAGGCACCTGACACATTTCAAGCAGGGCTTCAGTTCCAATAAAACAATATCATCCCCCAGGTTCACATCACTCATATCAGTGTTTACATTTGTTTCTATCATGTATACCTACTTTCATCTTTGTATATTTTAAGCAACACTCTATTTTTTTTTAATAATTTTATTTTTTTAATGGGGTGACATCAATAAATCAGGATACATATATTCAAAGATAACAAGTCCAGGTTATCTTGTCGTTCAATTATGTTGCATACCCATCACCCAAAGTCAGATTGTCCTCTGTCACCTTCTATCTTGTTCTCTTTGTGCCCCTCCCCCTCCCCCTTTCCCTCTCCCATTCCTCCCTCCCCCCCATAACCACCACACTCTTATCAATGTCTCTTAGTTTCACTTTTATGTCCCACCTACGTATGGAATAATGGAGTTCCTGGTTATTTCTGATTTACTTATTTCGCTTCGTATCATGTTATCAAGATCCCACCATTAGCAACACTCTATTTTTAATAAGTTAAATCAACACTAGTCTGAAATTGTTTTAAAATAAGTTAAAATTTTAAAAACAATTGGAAGCCCTGCCGGTTGGCTCAGTGGTAGAGCGTCGGCCCAGTGTGTGGAAGTCCCGGGTTCGATTCCCGGCCAGGGCACACAGGAGAAGCGCCCATCTGCTTCTCCACCCCTCCCCCTCTCCTTCCTCTCTGTCTCTCTCTTCCCCTCCCGCAGCCAAGGCTCCATTGGAGCAAAGTTGGCCCGGGCGCTGGGGATGGCTCCATGGCCTCTGCCTCAGGCGCTAGAATGGCCCTGGTTGCAACAGAGCAATGCCCCAGATGAGCAGAGCATCACCCCCTGGGGGGCATGCCAGGTGGATCCCAGTTGGGCGCATGCGGTAGTCTGCCTGTCTGCCTCCCCCGTTTCTCACTTCAGAAAAATACAAAAAAAAAAAAAAAAGATGGAATAGTTTGTTAAAAATAAACTTGTTTCAAGAAGGGGCCAAGCTGTGTCTCACGGAGTACGTGCTTCTTCTCTGGCCCCACGCCCTGCAGCCCTCCTGAGGGAAAGCGTGGTGCCTCACTGCGACAGGTGCACCATTTGCCACCTCAACTGCCCTGGAAAAGAAGGAAATGGAAGAGAAAGAAACTGCAAATACCACATTTCAAAGCCCTGCTGAGTTATTTTCTTTCTCTACAATTGGACGGCAAATGATACGGTGGTGTCGTTTCCATTTTTCATGGCTTTGTGGTCCTGAATGCAGTATTAACTGACACGCTACCTCCCTGGGGATTCAGAGGGCCAGAGAATTGTCTCCAGCTGAAAAGAACTGGGAAAAGGTGGGGGGCGGGGAGAATCTTCTTGTTTCTCTGCTCCTTTAGTCATTTATTGCCTTCAACACTGCCCATCACGAGTCAAATGGGCAAAATTAATGGTCCCTCTCTCCTTCTTGGTCCTTCTGTTTCCTTTAGGACCATGCACTGTTGTTGTTTTAAATGGTATGAATGTTCCTCTTATGTTGAGAAATATATCTGCTAAGAAGTCAGAAAATGAAAAAGTCCAAGTTTTCCTATTCAAAATATATATTGGTTGAATTCCATGGCGTAGGGCTGACCTGCAGCAATAGGATGTCGCCATCCGTGAAAGTTTCTGGATATAGGAGACGAAGATGCAGGCACACCAGGGTGGAATGGTCTCCCATTTCCTATTCCTGGTGATTTGTGAGAACTGGTCCAGCCTGGAAGTGAATGGGCTTTGGGGAGAAACTTTTGTTCTTAGGATTTAGAAGAGCACACATACATCTTTCCTTTGGCCTCTAATTTAGGCTGCCAGCTCTCTGGTCTGGTACCTCCTAGACTGCGAGCCCTTTAGGAAAAGGTTCTATCTCCCAGTGGAGCAGAATAGAATGCCTTGTACATTGTGAGATCTGCACACTTGTTTGAATAGATGAGAGAACATGGCAGAGATGAAAAACTCAAGGCAATACATGCAAATACCCAAATATTTTGGTTACAAATGATAGAATCCAGGCTCGAACTGCCTTACACACCAAAGTAAATGCATTAACTAATGTAAAGAAAGCCCAGGAGTTGTGGTGGGGGGTCTGTTTTCAACAACATTGTGGACCTACATATTCAGATGATGTCACCAGGACTCAATCCACGTGTGCTTCTGCTCTGTACCCTTCATTCCCGGTCTAGACCTCCCTGCATGTGGACCTCCTCCTGCCTGTCTCCAAGCTCCAGGTGCCATCCTCACAGCTCAGCAGCTTGAGAGAAAAGAGAACTGAGAGTGGAGAACAGGTTAACAGGAAAATCGAGGCACTGGTATCAGAAGAAGCAAAAAGCAACAGATGTCTACAATGACGGGCTTGTAGAAAAAAAAAAAACAAAAAACGGTTCCCCTTGCATTAAAATAGAGCAATCAAATGCCAGACTCCCACACTTTCTTTGTGCTTCACTCAAAAAAATGGAGTGCTAGACGTCAGGGTAGTGCGGAAAGTGGGAGGCTTTGTTTGCCAGGCGGACCTGAGTTGAATAGTGATTCTGTCTGTTGCTCGCTGTGTTATCTCCAGCGAGTAACTTAACCTCTCTGAGCCTCACTTTCTTGTTTCTTCCCAGCTAGACTGGAAGCTCCACAAGGGCAGTCACCTCATTGTACTGTTTTATTACCACATCCCCAGGGCCTGGCAGCATGTTGCTGTGCACAATGACAGGCACTTGGTATTAAATAAATCAACAGCAGTTCAAATTTGCTGTATAGAGAAGAAAAACGGTGTATCTGTAGCTTTGGTAAAATACTAGGCATGTAGAGGGTGATGGATAGTTAGAGAGTTCATCATTGTATCATTCTACAAAGGAAGGATAGCAGAACAAAGAACAAAAATTGGTGATGGAGATTTAAAGGTGGAGACCTTGGCCACATTGACTGCCTTGGTGGCCTGCAGTGGCCATTGTGGTTTTGGATATGGCCAGGTGGAAACATCCCACACAGGTATTTGATTTGTATTCCTCTTGTGTCCCCTCTGCAGCTGGAGCTCTCCAACACGGCGGTCCTGCACCAGATGAGGCGGGACCAGGTCACAGACACATGCAGGGCCAACAGCGCTGTGAGCCGCAAGCGGCGGGTGCTGACGCCCAATGACCTGAAGCACCTGGTGGTGGATGAGGACCACGAGCTCATCTACTGCTACGTGCCCAAGGTGGCCTGCACCAACTGGAAGCGGCTCATGATGGTCCTGACGGGGCGGGGGAAGTACAGCGACCCCATGGAGATCCCGGCCAACGAGGCGCACGTGTCGGCCAACCTGAAGACCCTGAACCAGTACAGCATCCCAGAAATCAACCACCGCTTGAAAAGCTACATGAAGTTCCTGTTCGTCCGCGAGCCCTTTGAGAGGCTGGTGTCGGCCTACCGCAACAAGTTCACCCAGAAGTACAACACGTCCTTCCACAAACGTTACGGCACCAAGATCATCAAGCGCCAGCGCAAGAATGCCACCCAGGAGGCCCTGCGCAAGGGGGACGACGTCAAGTTCGAGGAGTTTGTGGCCTATCTCATCGACCCGCACACCCAGCGCGAGGAGCCCTTCAACGAGCACTGGCAGACCGTCTACTCGCTCTGCCACCCGTGCCACATCCACTACGACCTCGTGGGCAAGTACGAGACGCTGGAGGAGGATTCTAATTACGTTCTGCAGCTGGCTGGGGTGGGCAGCTACCTGAAGTTCCCCACCTACGCCAAGTCCACAAGAACTACTGACGAGATGACCACAGAGTTCTTCCAGAACATCAGCTCAGAGCACCAAACGCAGCTGTACGAAGTCTACAAACTCGATTTTTTAATGTTCAATTACTCAGTGCCAAGCTACCTGAAATTGGAATAAAGGGGAGGGCGGGGGTGAGGGAGAGAATCGTGCTTTTTAATTTAAGATTTTTATTTGTCAAAAGAATTATATGAATATTGGGTTATTTTGTAAATTAATATTTCTTTGGGGATAATGCTGCTTGCAGCATAGTGAGAATTATTTAAAACCCTTAGGAGGGAAGGACAGCTTTCTTTTCAGGGGAATAGGGTGGGTGTCCCTGTTTTTTAGACATGAATACTGCAACACTGTCTCAAAGGTTTTCCTTGGGTTCTGGTGAATTCCATGAATTGTGCATTCCATAAATTCTAATTAATATTATTTATAGTTATTTAAGCATAGTCTTTGTATAGATTTCTTTTTGTGGCATCAAGATTCTAATGTTTCTGCATAAGAAATCTATGTTTCATTCTGCGCTTGCTCTAGCTCATTTGAGGGCGTGAATGTTCTCACTCACCACTCACAGACTCACTGTGTCATAACAGCCACTGTGATGAGCATGGATGCCACCGTGCTTGAAATTCTGCTAGAAATTAATGGAAAGAGGCACCTTTGCAAGGGACTAATTCCAAACTGATTTTCAATCAACCCCAAAGTCCCTTGCCCTAAAGAAATGTGGCTTTTTTTTTTTAATCCAAGGAAAGAGCTGATTGTAGCTTCTTTTTTTTTCTTCACCAGAATTAGTCATTGGATAGAATAGACTTCTCTAAAGAAACTTTTAACTGGCAATGCCAGTGGTGATGAAAGTGAAGCGGCTGTTCCTTCTAGTCAACAAGTGTTTATCGAGCAACTACTATGTGCTGGGCCTCATTCTAGGCCCTGTAGGTGGAGCATTGAATAAAACCAGTAGTCTCAGCCCTCAGGAAGCTTTTTAAATAGACACAAAGTATCCGGCTTGACAATTAGCACTCCCACCCCCCTATAGTTTAGACTTCAGATAAGGTTTGCACTGTTCATAAGCAGGTCTGTGACCCCTACAAATTTGCATTTGTCTATGACCCAAATTTGAAAACCACGTGCTTGGAGCAGACCATTGAACTTGGTGAGTAATCCAAGCTCAATACTCAACACAAAAGATGACAAAAATGTTTCCTCTCATGTGCCTGCTCTAATTTATTGGTAGTGTCTGCCTTTAAACTCCAGCTTTATCAGGCACAGCGTTGTGATTGATTAGTGATGTCTGCTTTGGGTGAGGGAAGGGAAGCTTGAGTGGCATCCAGTGCCTCCTTCTTCATCTCCAGCCCAGCAGCCACATCTCCATATAGAAGTGTTGTTTTTTACTCTTCCCACACACATAACGCCGTGGCAGAATTCCTACACTCGGGTACTTGCAACATTCTGGTGTTTCTACCCCCACGAAGGTCAGGGGTGGACTCTTGGTACACACAGGCACATGCATGCCTGCTCTCAAGTCCTGCTAAGGCTACGAGACTGCCGTGCATGAGCAGCAAGGACAGCCTTCCGTGCTGGTAATTTATGCCCCCTTTCCTTTGGAAGGCTGAAAACATTCACTTCCTCTTCTTTGCTAAGTAACACCTGCACACGCTCCTCCTCATTCCAGCCATTTCCCATGCCTCGGTTGAAGTTTGAGCCACATCCCTCTTTACAATTAGTGAATGAGTTGGTTGCAGATACTGTATATATAATAATAAAAATAATAATAATAGTTCTAATAATACGGGGCGGGGTGGGATTGGGTATGGGTAAGTTTTGCTTTTTTGTTTTTTTGTTTTGTTTTGTTTGATGCAGTATATAGCCAAGGGGTGAGAAAAATATTCTAAAACAAACAAAAAAATGAATAATTTATTCACAGAAACTATTGAAATTGTATGGTAAAGCTCAGAGCCCCGCTCAGTGAGCAGCAGCTGCCACATCTCACGGAGAAAATTATTTTATTGAATGTGAGTGAGGTGTGCGCTGGAGAAGGTGGCCAGAGCTATTTATAAATGCTGTGTCCCTTTTTCCAAGCTCTCTCCCTTGCGAAGGGCGCAGGGAGGGACTCTACCCTGGATGGATAGAGATTTATGCAACATGTTTCACCAAGTAGAGTGAGAATCGTTGCTGTCCCTGGAATTGGGAGTCGGGACCTTATTTCCAGACAGAGGGGACTGTCCTCAGAAATAGGGCTTCTGCTGATAAAACACGTTGCCTGGCATTTTTACATGCACTCTTCAGAACACGGGTTCTAGGGGATGTTGAGTCCTTGTGAGGCAAAATAAGAGTTTTGTGGTCACATGTCCATGGACAGAAAGTTAAGTCAGTTTCCTTTCTGTGGGCCTTTTCAGGGCCTTGAATGTGTGCTGTGCATTGTGAGTCCCCGAGGGTGTCATTGAGTCGGGAGCATTTCCCAGACGTAACGACCAGCATACCCTGTTTTGCAGATCATCTCACAGAGCAAGTGTTCCTCGGAGCACGCTTTGGTTAGTTTGATTTAGTCCATCTGAGGTCTTCAAGGATAAAAAACAGCCTCTCATACCCCCTCCAAAAGACAAAACCAACACCAAATAAAAATAAATAAATAAAACAGCACCACAGTGTCCAAGCAACAGAGGTACTTTATCAAATGAATTCAACTTTTACTTACGTGCAATGGTTCTAATCCTGGATTCTACCACAGACAACGATTTTTATCCCTCCCGAGGATGGAGGAAAGTTTTGGGTGGTGTAGACAGAAGGAAGGGGGGCTGTAAGGCCACAGTGGTCCCCCTACGCCTCAAGCCTTAGGTTGCTCAATGCAAGCATAGTGAGCTCAACTCTGACGAGTGTGCTTCTTCAGTTCCATAGTTTGGAATTGTTCACTGTGTGCTTTTTGGTTTTTAAGTAGAAATTCACTGAGATTTCCTGAGTTTTGCATTTCCATGTCTGTCTTTGATCAGCTATGCGAGCAAGCTCAGCGCTGTGTGCCGATCAACTTCTCTCATTCGTTTTCTCTAAAATTTTGTCCCTCGGGGTAATCAATCAGTACGGTTCTGCAACGAGAGGACTCTTTCTTCTCATGTTTCATTTTGTATTCGTGTTTTATTTTCTAGTGGTATAAAAAATGTTTTTAATTGACTCAACTGTTTTTGCAGAATGTAGAAAGTATTCTGTGTCTTGGTCAGAAAGAATTCATGGGTGAAAGTGTACCTGGAAAACAAACATTTGTGTCTTTGGAAAGAAAGCCGTTTGAAAACGCTTTCTATCGCATGCTTAGCTGGAGAAGAGCACCGGCGGATGTCCTGTCCCCGAGCCACTTTTCCAGGGTGCTGCTGTGTTTTCAAACCACGTGCAGTCAGGGTAGTATTTACAAGGACATTCCTGCTTACTTCATCCCTTGTTTGGAAAACTAGAATATTAGCCACAGTGTTGGAACCTCTGCCTCCCCAGCTGGTCTGGGAAGAAGGGCAGTCTGCTGACCCGTGGCATCTCAGAGGGGACCTTCCTTCCTACGTGTCCACCCAGTGAGCGTCACCGTCCTGCTTGTCCAGGATCTGGATGCCACAGGAGAGCAGTGGACGGTGGAGACTTCAGTCGGACCCGTCCTCCTGGTGGCAAAGCCACGGAAGCACAAGGGTCTGAATCCTGCTTGTAGAAAATTCCCATTACAAAAGCAAGTCCCTAGCATACTTAGCTGGTAGGGTCTGGGCCAGTGTTGAGGAAGTGATTGCAAAAGTCCCTGTCCTACCCTGGCAAGAAGCCAAGAGACTCTGTCCCTGGCGGCTGATGCTCAGAGCACATCTCTCAACCCAGTCCTTCCCTACAGCCCCCCCCCCCACCCACACACATGGTAGAAGGGCCCCATTCTTGCGATCCGGGGAGCAGAATCTTTCCCACTCCTATGTCAGCAGGACTGACCTCATCACTCCCCCCCACCCCCGGTCTTACAACCAGCGTTTCCTCCAGCCTTTTCCCATCACAACCGACTGGACCCTATGAACAGGCAACAGGACCTTCTACAACCAGCATGACTGTTGGCCGTTAACAGGCGCACTTCAGTCTGCTACTCTTTGTCAGGTACAGAGGGGCTGCCCGTGCTGTTTTCTTATGAGCATGCTCAGCTGGCATATGGACATATAATTTAACATCTCTGTGGAGTGTGATTTTTTTTTTTACATATTTGTATGCATTAGAGGGCTTGTTGTAGAAAATTTCTTGTATTTTACTGTACTGTTCAAGAAAGCTGAATTCCACATTGCCAACAGAAGCGTGAAATGTTCGTGAACCTTCCTCCAGGAAAAGCCATTCAAGCCTGATTATTTTTCTAAGTAACTTCAATTAAATTGAAGAAAAAAAAGAAGCTTCTCTCTGTGTATGGTTTGTTCATGGCTCACTGACAGCAGACTGCAGGGGTGGGGGGGGCTGTGCTCCTCAGCATGTGGGGGGTCCTGCTGGTGTGCAGCGAAGAACGGAGGACAAGATGCGGACCTGTCGGGAGTTTGGCCACCGCAGAGACCACCACAGACCAGACCCTTCTGTGTTGGTGCATGAATGCAGGCTTTCTTCATTCTGTTTTGTCTATAAACTCTGCAGAGTATGTGATAGATGGCCCATCATGACCTTGCAGCCTTACCAGCCACGTGAAAAATAAGGAAACAGACTCCAAAAGGTTAAGTGGCTTTGGTGAGAGGGCTGGCATACAGACCTGGGTCAATGTGCCTTCTTTGGGCACTAAACGACATGCTTCTCCAAATGATGTCCCACAGTCCAAAAGTTGTAGACCAATTTCCCAATTCTAAACTCATTCCTTTTCTGCCCTGGCTGGGTGGCTCAGTGTATAAAGCATCCACCCAGCGTGCCAGAGGTCTCAGGTTCAACCCCCAGTCAGTGTGCCTGCTGCATGTGTGAGCAGCAATGAGTCCACAACTTAATGGAACAAGTAAGTGAAATGAGTTGATGCTTCTCCTTCCCTCCCTCTCCCTCTCTCTCAGATCAATGGAAAAATTTTAAAAAGAATTTTCATCCATTTCTGTTCTGAATGTCCCCATAAAGCTGCTTTTCAGCTCTGTTGGGCATTTTTTAGCTTCATTGATAAAAATGACTTTTTTATATTTTGCTAAAAAAGAAATCAAAGTTGTTTCTCTGTTCTATTGTGTCTTAATTTCTTTAAATGTATTATCTAAACATTTTAACATGAGAATATTGGATCAGAAAGTATATTTCCTATTTCAGCCATACCAGGTAGGGTTTATAAGGTGTCCACTCACCGACTGGTTCTCATCACCACGTGGCCTGGCACCCACCCATGCCTGCTGTCATTACTGTCTCGGTTCTGGTCCCATATGGATGGGGAATGTCCACACCACAGAGCTTAGTTGTCTTTCATTAATGGACAATGCACTTCCTTTTTAATGCAGTGAGTGGTTATAACTTTGTCCCATCTGGGACACTGTAAATGTCAGGGGGAAGGAAGGCTGGATGAGGACATCGCCAGCTTCAGTTCCTCCCCGGGGAGTGAGACTGGAATGCCCTCTTGTCAAGTGGCCAGCTAATCAGTCGGTATTTCCACATTGCCACAGGTGTCCGCTGTCTGACCCGTCAGAAGCTACAGACACCGAGGAGCCTGTGGCTGGATCATTGCCAAGGCCAGGCCAGGGTGGGGTCAGTATTGATCCACCACCAAGTGAACAAAAACAGCACCAAGCAGAAGGATTAGTGTACAGTGCCAACGTGTCCCTTCTTTGGAAGAGCTTTCTCGAGTTACATCTTTTTTTCATTTTTGGTATTCAAATAATTTTCATAAGGGTCGGTGTTGATTGCTCTTAGAAAATAAAAGATTGGCAATTCTGTGTCAGCCCCCAAAGTAATTTCAAACATTTTCTCAAAAAGTCATGCTATCCAAAAAGACCAGGAACCTGCGGCCGAGAATGCATTTGAGACATGAAGTGAGGGGCAGAAATGAACTCTAGAGAATTCCCTTCTGGGGTGCAGTTCTGAGCTTTGACAGCAGGTGGCCCCACTCCTGCCCTGGCTCCTGTATCCCCAAGGTCTTGGATGACTCACAGGAAGTAGAAGGCGGGTCTGTGTACACTCACTCTACAGAGCTTATCAGATAGACATCTCGGCTCTAAGATGATGGCCATTTCCAGTATAAAACAAAAAAGGGACATTCTAGCAAAACTGACATGTGAATAAAACAAACAACCTTTTCCCCATCCTATAATCCTCTCCGAGCGCCAGCCTCATCTTCACATCCTGACAGGCTGTAGCTAGACAATCCAATAGAAGCAGCCTACTTATTCCGAATACGTCGCTGGCTGAGAACGGTTCACAAGCACTGGCTCAGTCTCTTCCTCTGACCTAAAGACAACAGTAACAGCTGAACTACGCCAGAGCTGGGATGAACCAGAACCTTGAGGTCTCACCAGCCCCAGTTCTTCCATCAAGGAATTGTTTGTAACCTAGAGGTATCATTTGGGCCTCAATGTCCTCATCTGCAAAATGAAAAAATTGAGTTATATTTGTGGTTTTCATGTTTTTTTAAATGAGTGCCTTAAAAATGTTTTGTGTGCTGACCACTCATGTCTACAGTCAATGAAGCAGAGATGTTAGGATCAAATGGCTTGAGGCCCCACTGAGCCTCTTTTCCCTGTAAAGGTCTTGTGGACTTCCTTGGACCACTAGGGTTCTATGGAACACAGTTTGAGAACCACTATGTTAGATGACCTCTGGGCCCTTGCAGCTTTGACATACTCTAATGATCTATCCAACTCTTCCTGTCTGGCTCGCTCTGGTGGCTTAACATCCGAAAAGTCCCTTAGCAATTAGTACCATAGAGGTAAAAACTGCTCTTGGAAGGGAGTTAAGGCAATAGCATTGGAATGAGATTAAAAGAGAAGAAAAGAAATAAGGAGAAAGGAAAAATTAGAAGGTAGAAGCAGATGCAGGAAACAAGTAGCTCACACCCAGATCCAAGATGGGAACCAAAGTTTACACTCCTCTTTCCAAACGGTCGACGCAGGCTCCAGATTCTTACAAAACCTCATTAACTTGAAATATAGGAGACTAGACTGAAAAACAGATTCTGTATTCATCTGCTTTCTATTTTTCTATGTTTGTTTTTTAAAATAATAGAGCATCTCGTTATGAGAGAATAGCGAGGGCCTTGGGTTTCACATTGGTTTGGATAAGCCAGCAGCGAGAGGAAATTTGTTGTGACTGTGTCCAGCCTGGGACCTTCCCCTGACAGATCAGGCCAGAAAAAACGTTATGCCTGGAAGCAAATGGGCAAAAGAATGAAGGGGAAATGCCTAGAGAACAAATGAAAGAAGAACCTCTGACTCTGCGAGTGAGACCTGAACCTCGAGCGTCATCGCACAGTGAGCACAAACAAGCTCAACTGCGGGTGGCTCGGCAATGTTTGCTTTTAATGTGCTCTTTTCCAAAAATATATAGTTCCATAAAGAAAGGTGACCATAAAAGTGGCTTTTTTTATTTTTTAAAGAGAGTTTATTTTATTTTTTGTGGCAGAAACAGAGAGAGTCGGAGAGAGGGACAGATAGGAACAGACAGACAGGAAGGGAGAGAGATGAGACACATCAATTCTTCGTTGCAGCTCCTTAGTTGTTCATTGATTGCTTTCTCATATGAGCCTTGACTGGGGGTTACAGCAGACCGAGTGATCCCTTGCTCAAGCCAGCAACCCTGGGCTCAAGCTGGTGAGCTTTTTGCTCAAACCAGATGAGCCCGCGCTCAAGCTGGCGACCTCGGGGTCTCAAACCTGAGTCCTCCGCATCCCAGTCCAACGCTCTATCCACTGCACCACCGCCTGGTCAGGCAAAAGTGGCTAACTTTTAACTCGTATAGTTTATAATGTGCCTTGTAATGTCTTAAATGCTTTCTATTTAATCCTCACAATATCCAAGGTAGATGCTTGTACCCTTTTTACAGACAAAAGGGAGAAGATTCAGGTAGTTAAATAACTTGCCCCAAAATTCTCATCTGTGGCAGAGCCAGGATTCAAACCAGGTCTGGTTGACTCTCTAGCCAACTGGAAGCAGTGTCACTGGTGGGCCAAGTCTGGAGGCCAGAATTGTAAATATATGGATGATGGCACTATGAACAGACTACAAACAGAGAGATTAAAACTTTAGCCAAGCCTGACCAGGCGGTGGCGCAGTGGATAAAGCGTCGGACTGGGATGCAGAGGACCCAGGTTCGAGACTCCGAGGTTGCCATCTTGAGCGCGGGCTCATCTGGTTTGAGCAAAAAGCCCACCAGCTTGAACCCAAGATCTCTGGCTCCAGCAAGGGGCTACTCGGTCTGCTGAAGGCCCGCCCGTGGTCAAGGCACATATGAGAAAGCAATCAATGAACAACTAAGGTGTTGCAACGCGCAATGAGAAACTAATGATTGATGCTTCTCATTTCTCTCCATTTCTGTCTGTCTGTCCCTGTCTATCCCTCTTTCTGTAAAAAATAATAATAATTTTAAAAAAATTAAAAAAAACACAAAACTTTAGCCAAAGTGGGCCCTGGCCCGGTAGCTCAGGGGATAGAGTGTTATTCTGGTGCACCAAAGTCATGGGTTTGATTCCCGGGAAGGACACATATGAGAAGCAAACAGTGAATGTACGACTAAGTATAACAATAAGTTGATGCTTCTCTCTCTCTCTCTCTTTTTCTCTTTCTTACCCTTCTCCCTTCCTCTCTCCCAAATCAATGAAAAAAACCCACAAAACTTTAGCCAAAGTGGCCATACCTGATTAAATACAATGGAAAGGCCCTAAGAAAATAAAACAAAAAAACTGGAAGACTACTAAAAGGATAGAGTTCAGACTGAAATAGTCACTGAAAACCAGAGGATCTATGCAAATAGATGGTCTGCCTGTGCTGTTGAAACAGAAGAGCTCGGTTCCCGGCCCGGGTTCCTCCTTCACTCTCAAAACTCACCGCCACACGAAGACTTCTGACCCGCACGTGGGGGTGGGGGGCCCACAACAAGCAGTTCTCCGTGATACCAGCTGGGTGTCCTTCAACTCTGACACTATCGACCTGGAAACAGCCTCAGATCCCACAGGTTAAGGCAGTGATTCTCAAACTTTTTGAAGTTGGGGCGCATTTAAAATCCTACAAATAATTGTAGGTGCACTATATACAAAATTCTGAGAAATATGTTATAATAATTAAGTCAAATATTAAAGAAAAAAATATAAAGTCCAAGCATGCTTTTATGGTAATTAAACAAAATAAATACAACAAAATTAAATTTATTCTGACATTAAAAAAACATTTTTATGTTACATTTTTTGAGTTGTGCTTTTTAGAATTTGTAAAAAAGAGGGGTTAAAAAATTTAAAAACTACAAAAAAAGTTATTTTTTCATATATATAGAGACATTCTTAGTAAGATTTAGTAAATTTGGCAGGTCCCAGCATGAATGTGTTAAGGTTTTTCATTCTTGTGTTTAGGAGAAATGTGAGCCTGATGTGTTCTAGTGATTTCTTCGATGTTTGGGCATATATTTGAAAGGCAAACTCTCATTTCCTCATCAATACATTGAAGAATTTCTCTCTTTTTACTCTTAATTGTGTTGAGTTCAGAAAACCCCCACCATCATATCATCTTAACTTGACACCAAACAAAGGATAGAAAAAACTTGCCTCCAGTCTTTCTGGGGAACATGGGGGTAGTGTAAACAATCCAGCACCTCAGCTTAACAGCCTTTTGCAACCTAATCAGGCAAGTGAGGTGGGGGGTAGGGCAGACTGTCATTTTACAGCCAATTTCCCACACCTCTGTCCCCCAAAAATCTAAACTCCAAAAACCCCGTTGGTTTTTTGGTCCCCAACAGGCACATATTTCTCTGGAATACCATAGGGTGCACCTGGAAATCTTCTAGGGCACACCATTACGCCCTGGCACACACTTTGAGACCCTGGTTAAGGTCTCAGTCCCACAAGCCTGCCTCCCCCCACCTTCAATGCCAATCACAAACTATGTGTGCTTCTGAACAACTGGCTATTAAATCAGCGGTTCCTACGATCTTCTCTTCGGGTTCAATGAACTCTCTAGAGCAGCTCACAGAAGTCAGGAAAAGAGTTTCCTTACTATTTACCAGATTATTGTAAAAAGATATGACAAAAGATACAGATGGACATGCCGATGGAAGAGACGCACAGGGCACCAGATGTGGGAAGGGGTACGGAGCGTCCAAGCTCTTCCCAAGCCTCCCACTATCCCAGAACCTTCACATAGTCACCAACCCAGAAGCTCTCCAAAACCCATGCTCGCTGGATTTCTATGGAGGTTTCATCACTTAGACATGATCAATCACTACCTCCATTTCTAGCCCCTGTCCTCCGCCCCTTTGAATAATGGGGTAAGGCTAAAACCTAAGCTTCTAATCATGGCTTGGTTTTTCCAGTGATCAGCCCCCATCCAGGAGCCCACCAAGAATCACCTTGTTAGAACAAAAGACAGCGTTATCACCTAGGACATCCCAAGGGATTTAGGAGCCCTGTGTCAGGAACAGAGCTCAAATATTAGAAAAACAGATGCTCCTAGTCTCTGATCACTTAGGAAATTATAAGATTTTGGTAGTTCTATGCCAGGGACCAGGACAGATACATATATTCTATTTTCTCACGGTTGTCTATTATAGCATCTTGCTAAAACAGCTGGACTAACAATAAATAAATCTGGGAAAACTGTTCAGAAAGGCTAAACTTCAAATAAAAACCAGATAGCAGTCCCTGGCCAGTTTTTTCAGTGGATAGAGCATTGGCTCAGCGTGTGGATGTCCCGGGTTCAATCCCTGGTAAGGCACACATGAAGCGACCATCTACTTCTCTTCCCCTCCCTCTCTCCCTTCTCTCTCTCTTCCCTTCTCACAGCCAGTGGTTCTAGTGGTTCGAGTGTCAGCCCCAGATGGGGGTTGCCGGGGGGATCTTGGCTGGGAAGCATGTGGATGTCTGTCTCTCTATCTTCACTTCTCTCACTGAAAAACAAAACAAACAAACAAACAAAAACCAAACAAACAGATAGCAAGGGTGAAATTCAGGGTTTCAGATGAGGCTGTGAGCCTACTGAATGGGATGCATGAGCCATAAGTATTATGATGGCCTGGACTGAACAGGTCAACCTAGGTTTCACACATCATTGTGTTCAAGCAGCTTCTCACATAGCAACGCTGCACAGTGCACCCCGGGGTGAGCAGCAGAGGGGTGAATGACTGACCTTTCAAGCAGCATAAAGAGGCTAGAAGGAAAAAAAAGGTTAAGCAAGGAAGGCTGAGGGCAGATGGGAGTGTCTTGGGGCAGAGACAGCCTTGGACATCCATCAGGCCTCTGGCCTTCACAGCTCACTGTACATGGTCAGGCTCTCTGCTGATGTGCTCAGGTGTCACCCTGGCCCTGGGGAAGCCCTATTGCATGCTCAGTCCTGAGCTTACCCACCCTGGCTAGGAACCTGCAGCTGTCAAGGGTCGCGTTTCTTCATTCATTCACTCAAACATGTGTTAAGCATCTGCCTATGTCAGACCCTCTGCAGGATGCTAATAATTTAGGGATTCTTAAGACTCACAATCAAGTGGAGAACACAGAAGTGTTTACAGGTATTTAGAGGATAGTCAAAATATATATTTATATATGTGAGCACGAAACACCAAACTCTCCCTGGGAAAGAAGTGATCCAAGTCAGTAGCTGGAGGAGAGAAGGCGAGGAATCAGAGTAGTGATTTTCAACCTTTGTCATCTCGTGGCACATGTGAACTAATGACTAAAATTCTGCCATACACCCAAAAATATATTTTACCTCTTGCTGATCTGACAAAAGAAAATAGATATGATTTTGATGCATATACACTGGATGGCTATTGTTTGTGTTGGCTGTTGTCATTCTTTTTATCTGACAATCTAAGGGAAAAGAGGTCAGTGCCCCCAACTAAACAGTCAGGTATTTCATGTTTTAAAACTTCTTGTGGCACACTGGTTGAAAATTGCTGGATAGAGCAGTGGTTCTCAACAGGGGGTGATTTCGCCCCCTGGTGGACAGACTTCTACAACAATGCTGAGGTGGGGAACCCTGAATGGGGGAAAGAATAAGAGAGTAGTACCTGCGGCTTTTAGGAACCAGTGGATGTGCGGGTGACGAAGAAGAAAAGGGGGAAGCAAGGAGGATTGGCACATTCCTTCCTTGGGGAAAGGTGGCTGGAGACAGGGCCATTCATGGAGGTCAGGGATCAGGAACAGGTTTCTGGGAAAGCTATTACTGCAGTATGAGACATGCTAAATTAAGTCCATGTGGGACATCCTAGGAAAGATGGCTAGGTGGGTCTAGAATCTCACTACCTAAAGTGTGGTACATGGACCAAGAGCATGGATATGACTCAGGAGCTCACTAGAAAATGCCATGTTTCGGGCCTTACACCAATCATCATATATTTTAAGAAGCCGGATGATTGTCATACACATTCACACTTGAGAAGCATTGGTCTAATGCACAACAGACAGTCTGTGGGGTGGATGTGGGGGTCATTTTAGATTATTGCTTCTTCCTCCAGCAACCCTGAGACATGAGGATGATCAGAGCCACTGTGCTGGTTGTAAGGTTGTGCCCTGCACAAAGATGCCTGGTTGAAGATGCCATTTGACATTTACCCTGAAGGAAAGGATGCATTTTTCTTATTCTGCTTGCCAAGTAATGGGCATAGAGGCTGTGACCACCCAGAGAGTGTATTGTTCTAATTTGCACAAGAGCCCTGTGGCCTAGCTGTGGCCCTGGATGCTGTCCAGTTCCACATCCCCTTATTTGCAGTTTTGAAATCTATAAAACCCTGGAAACCAAAAGCTTTTTCATAGATTTGCGGCAAGCTCATTTGGCAGCAAAAGCTGGCCTTTACTAACATGAGACTAATTATAGATTTTATTTATCCCACTTACTGTGAAAACTCATACATTTTCCTGCAGAAAATATTGTGTTTTCTTAAGGGGGACAGCCCCACACCCTACTGGAGTATTAGGTAATATGTGCTATTTGCACAGCATTACTTTTCTACCATTTGAAAAATTCTGAATTCTAAAACACATCTGATCCAGGGCTCTCAGGTAAGGGCTGTGAACTCGTACTAGCCCAGTTTTCCAGATGGAGAAACTGAGGCTCAGAGAAGTACAGGAGGGAGCCAAGGTTCATAGCCATGCTCTTTCCGCATCAGGTGAGTTCCAAAAAGCTTAACGAGAAAAAGGCAGATGGATACACAGCCCAGGCCTTTTCCAGGCAACGTCTATTCTCAGACAGAAACCTGGGTCAGGGGCACCGGGATCTGCCTCTTTGTGTGGATCTCCCGTTAACACAACGCCAGTCCCTGCACTTGAGTTTCTGATTTCGAAAGGCACCTCGGAATGTTCTGACAGCGCCGAGGGTGAGGCACCCGGGGATGGGAGCATCCATCAACGGCAGCCTCCTTGGCAGACACAGAATCCCAGCGATATCGCAGAAGGATGAAAGCAACTGTTGAGATGAAACAAACGAGGGCGAACCAGCAGGGGTGGTCCCTCTGCGGCGCGTTCTCGTTCTGCAGATGGAGGGCTGCGGTGGCAGCAGCGGGCGCAGGTGGCAGCTCCCGCTTGAAAAGACTTCGGTGCGCTTTGGAGAACGCCGTGCCTGTCATCTCTTCAGAAGCAAGGGTCGCTGCGGATTCCTCTGCTCCTTCAACAAAGAATGGATTTATTCTCTTGACAGAAATAAACCCGAAGCTAGAAATTCATCAGCCAGATAAGAGTCAGTGTGCCGTCTCTGAAACCTTGCAAACTCTAAAATTATATTCATGGGGTATATTCATGTCCGTATTCTTCACTTTCGAGTTCACACCTCGTGGTGTTGCCACAAAGGTGGATGTTGAAAGTATGGCATCGTGTCTTTAAAAAACAATGATTACCCATTATCTATTTAAATGAACTTAAATTTTTATTTTTTAAGTTTTTTTTAATCTTGAAAGATACTTTGGTGACTAATTGAACTCAAAACTGTCTTCCAATCCCTTTCTGATTCTTCCATTGTGTAGACGCAAATTGCACGTGCAGGAGTAGTTATCACTTTGTATTATTTTATATACACATTTATACATCTTCTCTGGACAGGTGTTTATTCAAAGCTTTTGCCCATTTTAAAAATTGGCTTGTTTGCCTTATTATTGAGTTGTAAGAATTCTTTATAGATTTTTTTCACAGAAGTCCTTTATCAGAAATGTTTGGCAAATATTTTCTTTCAGTCTGTGGCTTCCCTTTTCATTTTCATTTTTTAAAATTAATTTTTAGAGAAAAAAGAAGGAAGAGAGAGAGAAACACTGAATGGTTATTCCACTTATTTATGCATTCATTGGTTAATTCTTTTACGTGCCCTGACCGGGGATCAAACTCTCAACCTTAGCATGTTGGGATGATGCTCTAAGCCTTGGTATTTCATTTTCTTAACAGTATCTTTCAAAGAGGAAACATTTTTTATTTTGATGAAATCCCATTTATCAATTTTTATTTTATGGCTCATGTGTCCCATTTAAGAAATCTCTTCCCAACTAAGGTCTCCAAGGATTTCTGCAATGTTTTCTCATTGAGGTGTAGTTTAGCTCTTACATTTATGTCTACATCCATTCAGAGTTCATTTTGTATGTGCTATGAAGTAAGTAAGGGTCATAGTTAACATACAGATATCCAGTTTTTCAAGTGCCATTTGTTGAAAGAACTGCATTCTCACATTGATGTCTGTCAAAAATCAGTGACCACACACACACACACACACACACACACACAATATCAAGTAACTATGTATGTGTGAGTATCATTCTGGACTCTATTCTGTTCCACTGATCTCTATGCCTGTTCTCATGCTGATATGCTGTCTTCATTACTATAGCTTCACAGTAAGCCTTGCAATCATGCAATTTCCTCCAGTATGCTTTTTTGTTTTGTTTTTACATTGCAGCCTCCTCTGACCTCCAATACAAGGTTTAATAGAAGTGGTTAGGAGAAAAGCACTCTGTTTTTCACTATAAAGTACGACTGCAGCGGTAGGCCTTTTGTAGATGCCCTCTGTCAGCAGACTGCAGTGACCAATTCACTATTTTGTTATGGGTTTTGTATCTACGTTCGTGAGAAATATTGTCCTGTAGTTTCCTTTTCTTGTAATGTCTTCATCTGGTGTCAGGGTAATGCTGGCCTCATAACATGACTTAGGAAGTGCTCCTTCTATTTCTAGAAGAATCTACCATCCTATCATTTGTTTTCTATGATTGTATCTTCCATTTTTACTTTGTCTTTTCTTTCCCTTCGTTTTCTTGGATTTTTTAAATGATTCCATTTTTCTACTCTTGGCTTATTAGCTACTCCTTTGCTTGTTTGTTTTCTGTGGTTACTTTAAGATTTATAGAATCTATCTTTAAACTTACTAAAGTCTACCTTCAAAAACATATCATATTATATACATATTTAGTATAAGAACTCCACACAGATTATGTCTTTTCCTTTTTACAATTGTCATATATTTTTTCCTACCTCTTATAAACTATATGATGTATTATTATTTTTACTTTATCAGTAAACTATCCTTTTAAAGAAAAAAATTAATATTCAACTCATTTCTAGGACTCATTATTCCTTTGCATAACTCCAAATTTGTGGTCTCATTTTCCTTCAGTTTGAAAAACTTTCTTAACATTTCTTGTACTGTGGGCCTGTTGGCAATAAATTGTCTCATCTTTTGTTGAAAACTCTTGATCAAATATGAATGTATGTGGCCATTATTGAAATATTCTTAAATATTTTTTCTGTCTCCATCTATTTTCTAGGACTCCACTCGTATATTAGGCCACTCAATCTTGTCCCGTTCATCACTATAATTTTTTTTTCAGTTTTTATTTCCTCTAGTTCTTTCATTTTGGATAGTTTTGTTGCTATGCATTCAAATTCACTGGTTCTCAATTCTGCAGTGTTAATCCTCTGGAATTTTCCTCTCAGACATAGTATTTTTCATACCTGTAAGTTCCCTTTGGGTCTTTTTTAAATCTTCCATTTCTTCTTTCTTCACAATGATCACATTTTCCTTTATATCCTTACAAATGGAAATTATATAGACATTTCTTTAACATTCTTGTCTGCTAACCTGTCACATGCCATTTGGGGGTTTATTTCTATTGACTAATTTTTTTACATGTTTTTGCCTTTTCGTATGTCTGTCAACTTTTAATTTGATGCTGGTGTTTTTAATATGATGTTGTTGAGTACTCGATTTTTTTTCCTTTAAGAGATGTTGGATTTCATGGTGGGCTTTATATTACTTGTGGGTTAGATTTATCCTTTTGCAGTTTTTTTTTTATAAATTCATCTGGGGCTCTAGTATAGACTTTATCCTAGAGCTAAGTAAGCTCCAGGTGTAAAGCGTAGTCTTTCTGAGGATCCTACTTAGTGCCCCAAATATTCAATGAAATATTTTATTCTGGCTAGAGCAACTCAGACCATTCCTGACACTGTTAATCCTCTGGGTATCTTGTCCATTTGATGGGATCTTACCCTATACATGCACTCATTGGTGTTCAAAGACTCCAAGGACCTTTCTCCAAATTTCTGAAGCTGTTTCTTGGTGTAGCTCTCCTCACTCAGGCCCCCTATTCTGCCAATTCTAGACACTATGGCCTCTCAGAACTTCAGCTGTCTTCTCAAATTAAAAAAAAAAAAAATGGTGGACTGAGTCTGGGATTCCCCTCTGCGGACCACAGTCTGGGAGTTACCCCAGATAGAAAGCCTTGGCAGTGATAGACTGCACCTCAGTGGCTGCCTTTTCTCAGGGATCCCAGCCTGTTCCATCCTGGTGTCCAATCTCTGAAAATAGATGTTCCCTATATATTTTTTTCTTTCTTTCTTTCTTTCTTTCTTTCTTTTTTTGTATTTTTCTGAAGCTGGAAACGAGGAGAGACAGTCAGACAGACTCCCGCATGCACCCGACCGGGATCCACCCGGCACGCCCACCAGGGGGCGATGCTCTGCCCCTCCAGGGCGTCGCTCTGCCGCGACCAGAGCCACTCTAGCGCCTGGGGCAGAGGCCAAGGAGCCATCCCCAGCGCCCGGGCCATCTTTGCTCCAATGGAGCTTTGGCTGCGGGAGGGGAAGAGAGAGACAGAGAGGAAGGAGGGGGGGCGTGGAGAAGCAAATGGGCGCCTCTCCTATGTGCCCTGGCCGGGAACCGAACCCGGGTCCCCCGCACGCCAGGCCGACACTCTACCGCTGAGCCAACCGGCCAGGGCGATGTTCCCTATATTTTGTCCACTTTCCTGTGGTTTCTTTTTTGAGTGGGGGGAGTAAGGTCATTTTGGACTGTGTTTATCCCTCACAGTCCTATGCAGAAGTCTGCTTGTTGTTTCAATAACTGTAGCTAAGTCAATATAACACATGGCTTACTTAATTAACCCCTTCACCCTGAAAATTTAGTTAACCCCTTAACACCAAGAATTCTAATTTTAAAACAATTATAAATAGTACCAATGTGAACAATATTGTTATGAAAAAAACCTTTTATTTCCTTTAGAGGATATTGTCTTAAGATTTAGTAGAGTTACTAGAAAAAAAGGATATGAACAATTTTATAGTTCTTATTGCAAGATTTTATTATTGTCCCTGGAAAAATAAAACCCATTTACAGCATCACTAGGCGCTGTGATATGAACACGTATTTCTCTTTATTATCAGCATTGGGCTTTTCCTTCTTAATTGACTTTTATTAGTTGAAGCCATGAGTAATGATGCCTAGAAGATAGCTCAATTTACCATTTTTTCTTATATTGCTAAGAAAATTATGCATTTTCCTGTAAAAAAATTAAGTGTCTAGATTTTCTTATGTATGAACTATCTGCTCATCAACTTGACAATATAGCAAGAAGAATTGTGATATTTATACTGTAAGATCTCATTACACTTTGTAGAATAGTAAGCTATTATCTGTTGTGTTTTTCACATAGCTTAACTCCCTCTTTTAGTTTACATATGATTTTCATTTTATGTAAGTTTCTTTAAATAACAGGTGGTTAAATTTTCTTATTAATTATCAGTGGTTCTCTTTTATTCAGATAATTCTCTGAATAATAAACTTTATTATAAGTTGATACAGTTATATTTTTTATCAACTTCTAAGTGGTGAAAACCAAAACACAAAATAAAAAGCAGCTTCCTTCTCTTTTTATGAGCATAGCTGCCGCCGTAAATGTTAAGGTCTTGATTTCTCTTCATTCTGCACTTCACCTACCAGACTTTAACTTCCCCAAGATACATCTGTGTTGTTGCCACCATGTCCCTTGTGTCTAGCAAAATGCCTGTGACACTGACATTCATTTAAAAAGTAATTATTGGGATTCTACTATGAATGATATCAAGACTCAGTGCGTGGATTAACCCAGTAATTTGAAATCTTTTTAAGAGTCAAGCTTATATCTTGGGCTTCTCCTATTTCTGCACTCTGGTTTATGGATATTAATGTTCCTTCATTCCCTCTAGGAATGTACTAGACAACTTTTCTTTCAGAAAAGCCTTCACCAATTCAAATCTGTAGTGCCCCTCATGAAAGTTCTTGTAGCTGTGGGATGGGGAGAGGGGCTGGCAAATTTTTTCAGTGTAATTCTTACGATTCTTACAAACCTCCTTTTGGCTTCTCTAAAAGAATGGTCAAACTAGTCTATGTGAAAGGTCAGGTTAAAGGCCAATCTGACCTTCAAAGATTAACCTCGCCAACCCTCCATGAGTACTGACAACCCTATTTCTGTGAGCTTTGTGCAAGATTTCCCCAAAGCCTTCTTTCTCTTTTCTCTGTTTAAGTGGTAAGTAAACTCCAAACTTGTTTTGTAATTACATGTCTCAACATTTCGTTTTGACTTAACTCCTTAGAAGAGCCTGTCTTTAATTCGGATCTCTGAAACCTTGACCATAAGCTGTCTTTCTGTGAGTGTCATTACTATGTGGGTCTCTCTGTCATTCCCTCCCAACAACTAAATTGAGGTTGCCATTCAGTTTAGAATATTGCTCTTTAATGATTTCCATTCACCTTGGCCTTTTCTCTGGAGCCCCAGACATTGTGGAACCTCCTTATTCTAGTTCATCAAGCACCTGCCAGGACTTCCAAGGTCTGTTTGGCTTGCATTCTACTCCCTGCTTTTGTAATTGGGTCTTTTTTTCTTTTTTCTTTCTTTTTGCGCCTGAAGTTAGAAGCAGGGAGGCAGAGAGACAGACTCCCACATGCACCCAACCGGGATCCACCCGGCATGCCCACTAGGGGGCAATGCTCTGCCCATCTGGGGCATTGCTCCTTGGCAACCAGAGCCATTCTAGCACCTGAGGTGGAGGCCATGGAGCTGTCCTCAGTGCCCAGGCCAACTTTGCTCCCATGGAGCCTTGGCTGTGGGAGGGGAAGAGAGAGAGATAGAAAGAAAGGAAAGGAGGGAGGGTGAAGAAGCAGATGGGTGCTTCTCCCATGTGCCCTAGCCGAGAATCAAACCCAGGACTTCCACACGCTGGGCCGATGCTCTACCACTGAGCAAGCTGGACAGGGCCTGTGATTGGGTCTTGACTTAGGCTGCATACAGGTGCACCTCCCACCCGTAAGTGGCTCTTTGTGCCAAATCAATAACCTTCATTAACACTTTGTATGAACTGCCGGGTGACAGGTTCAAGTGAAATCCGGCCCAGGAGTCCAGTCTGGAATAAGAGGCACACCAAGCGCTGTGTGGTCTTTGGTGGTGGAAGAGAAGGATGGAAGAGGTCAGGAACCTCCCCCACCTCTTCATCCCTCAAGAGAACTCAGAATCCAAGGCTACACCTGGCAGTGCAACACAATTTGCTCTTGTGTGTCACACCCACCTCTGCCCCACATCCATGTCACCCCAGCCACGCTCTGAGCCTTAGTTCTCTGTCTCCCATGCTTGCTCTGCTTTCCTTTCTAACAACGGTCATTTCTTAACCTTCTACATTAACTCGTATCTTATTCTCTAGGCTTCCTGAGGGTCGTTGGCAACCTGGACATATTTGGTTAAAATTTTTTTAAAGCTATTTATACTTTGAGATTGTGAACAAGCCAGGAAAGAAGTGTTTTTGGATTTTTAAAACCCACATATGGGCTTCTTTTTATTTATTAACAGCTTTTATACATTTTCAATATTATTCCTGAAAGCAGCTGTTTCTTTGGGGCTGTCTTTCACACCTGCCTGTCACTTCAGATTTCCATTAGTTAATTTACAAATCTGAACGGGGAGTTATAAAAGCAAAGCACAAGGTAATGTTACTGATTTTTAAATTTGACTCATATACCTGAGAGTCATTGAGAAGCTATGTCTACCCAGCTTGGGTCGTGGAGAGACCACTGGTTCAGCCTCCATCCCCTACATACTGTTTCTGAGGTGTTAGAACTAATATAATACTTGCCAAACTTATATTAGTTATGCTTGCGGGTTTTCCCCTCACTAGACTGTACAGCTCTGAAGGGAACATTTTCCTCCTTATCCATGATTGTACTTAGTATGATGCAAATGAATAACATGTGCTTAACTGGGAAAGTCATCATCTATTTATACTTCCAAAAATTTTTAAGAAAGCCTATAAAAATGTTAATTATCTGGCATTGGGGAAAATGTGACACGACTGACTTAAAGAAGGAAAAGTAAGTAGGGATAACGTTCCTTTCCCAGGATGGAACAAAAACAGAATGTTCAGCATTGGACTCAAGGAAGGCACCTTTTCAGATGACAGATGGTAGTGGCTCTTCAGGTTCGTGAAATAACAAAACGACACTGACAGGACGATGTGGAAAATACAAAAGGGAAAAATATCCAAACTATATAGACACAAGGTGGCTTGGGATCATATCACTGGAAGCCATTATCTCCATGTTTATTTTTGCCAAAATGGGTCCAACAGTGAACATAGGCTCATTGGTAAGAATGAGCCGTGACACAGCACAGCAGAGATGATTCTCTTCCTGCTGGGCCATGGGCACATGCCGACCCTGGTCTTGGTCACATTAGGTTTAAGCTGCCTCACCAGGGGGGGACCACTCAGGGCCTGGGCAGGGGCCTCTGGCACAGTCAGTAGTCAGCTGGCTGGCATTATTAGGTTAATGTTAATTGAGGTGCTTGTTGAGGTGCTTTAAGTAAATCCCCACCAGGCTTAGTTTATCTGTTCATCCCACATGCATTTATTGAGACATCGAGGAATATCAATAAATAAATAACAGCACATGTCCTCAAGTTGGTCACAGATTATAGGATTGTACTAGTAAAATATGGTAAGGGTTCAGTCAGTACCTTGGATGGAAATCATATTTAGACAATGATACATTATTGCTGACATTTTCCATTCTATGATTAACTCTTATTCTTTGCCTTCCTATGTGGGAATAAGCCTCCTGCAATATTCATTATCACTCAGGATCCCAGAGTGGAATGGCCTCCATAGAAATGCCCAATTGTTCTAATTATTCTAAAGTGAAATCCATTCGTCAACAATGAAACCCATGCATGGTCTTACTCTTAAATAAAAGCTGTTAAATTAATTAAGCAAGGAGGCCATCAGACTGAAGTGGCTCTAATACCTTGGCAGCCTACAGCAGCAAATTCAAATGTAAGCCCGTGAATGCCTCAAGGTTACGAAATCAAACGCCAAGGGCAACCAATCACAAACGACCAACAGGCTTTCAGCTGTAGCTAGTCAACTAATTTCCTTTCTCTGCGTCTGCATCTTCTTTATGTAAGTCTTTTCCCTGATTCCTTCCACTTCTCGTTTGGTGCTACTCAATTCGAATCAATTTTTGCTCAAATAAACTCTTAAAAGTTTTAATATGCCTCAGTTTATCACTTTTTAAGAGAGAGAGAGAGAGAGAGAGAGAGAGAGAAGCATCAACTAGTTGTTCCACTTGGTTGTGCAGCCATTGATTGCTCAAACCAGTGAAGTCGGGTCGAGCTGGTGCCCTTGAGTTGAACCTGTGACCCCAAGATCCAGCTGGTGACCTTGGCAATCGGGATGATGCTCTATTCACTGCTCTACCAGCCAGGGCCTTCAGTTCATCTTTTAACAAAGCAGACAGCCAGGAATCTCCAAATATTTGGGAAACCCATCCAAAGCAAAAGAACACAAACAAAGCAAAGAGAAAAGAAAAATCCGGAGGAAATAGAGAAGATTAAAACAAATAAATAAAAATACCAGGTAGAGCTGGTATCTTCCAAAGAGGTAAAAGAGGATATTGTATTTAGAAAAGAAGAAATGCCAAGAATAAGGGACAAATAGTAAATAAAAGGAGCTCTTGGAAATGAAAAACAGCACAGCCAAAATAAACTCAATGAAAGGATAGGGAGATAAAGAAACCTCACAGAAAGAAGGAGTAAAATATACAAAGATAAAAAATAAGACAGATGAGAGAGGTGGTTAATCTACCCAGGAGTTACAATTTCCAACTAGTAGAAATTCCAGGGAGATAAAACAGTGAGTAGGAAATTGTCCAATAATAGTGGACATTTTCCCAGAAATGAAGGAGGGATTCTATGTGTTAAACACAATGAATAAAAACAACAACAAAAAAAAACAACAAAAAACCCAAACACCAAGAGCCATATCATTATAAAATTTTTAGTAAACAAAATCTTATAGTAAAAGAAAATAATGGTAAATAGAGAAATAAAACTGCCATCTAGTAGGGATTGCAAGAAATGAAAATAACAATATAATGGTTGAAGATAACATACTGTGCAATTGAATTTACCCCATCTTGTCCCTGTTATAAGAGGGAATGAGAAACCAAGGATGGATTTAAGTGTTTAGCCTCAGCAAGTGGAAGGATAAGGTAGTCATTTATTGAGATGGGGAAGACTATGAGAGAAGGGACATAATTTGGACAAGTTGAATTTGTGACACCTGTATTAGTTAGCTATTGCTGCATAAAAATTACCCCTAAACTTTAGTGGCTGAAACCACCAAACGTTTATTATCTCATAGTTTCTGTGAGTCAGAAATCAGAGGCAGTTTAGTTGGGTGCTCTGGCTCAAGGTCTCTCCTGAGGCTGCCGTGAAGCTGACAGCTGGGCTATGGTCTCATTTGAAAGCTCAACTGAGCTTGAGGGGATCTCCCTCAATCTGCTCCCATGGTTTTTGGCAGGACTCAGTTTCTCACCACATTGGCCTGTCCACAGGGCTGCCTTATGACATCATGGTGTTTGGCTTTCCCCTAGGTCAGGGGTCCCCAAACTACGGCCCGTGAGCCACATGTGGCCCCCTGAGGCCATTTATCTGACCCCCGCCGCACTTCTGGAAGGGGCATCTCTTTCATTGGTGGTCAGTGAGAGGAGCATAGTTCCCATTGAAATATTGGTCAGTTTGTTGATTTAAATTTACTTGTTCTTTATTTTAAATATTGTATTTGTCCCCGTTTTGTTTTTTTACTTTAAAATAAGACATGTGCAGTGTGCATAGGAATTTGTTCATAGTTTTTTTTATAGTCCGGCCCTCCAACGGTCTGAGGGACAGTGAACCGGCCCCCTGTGTAAAAAGTTTGGGGGTCCCTGCCCTAGGTGAATGGTCCAAGAGAGAGCTTGGGAGAGTGAGCATCTAGATTGAAGTGACATTCCATCATGCCCGCCATATTTCATTTATTAGAAGCGAGTCACTATGTCCAGCCTGGCCACACTCAAGGAAGGAAGATAACAAACACATGGACACAGATACCAAGAGGTAGGGTTCAGTGGACGTCCATGTGGCAAGGTCATGTGGGCAGTTTGAACAGAACCTGGAACTTGGGGAATAAATCTTGCTAGAAAGTCATCTTCAGTCACTGTCTAAGATGCCTACCATCTCCTTCTCCCTGAATGGACTGGAGGAATCGACTCTGGGCTGAGTTTCCAGGAACATTGCCTAGAACCATCCTGTGGAATAGTCTGGGAAGGGATTTGCTATGGGCCCTGCCCCTGTTCAACCCCCCAGTGCCAAAGAGATGCCGGGTGCTAGCAGTTTCCTTGAATGACTAACTTCAGAATTGGAGTTCTCGAAGGAGCATATTCTATGTCCTAGCTCCAGGGAGGTGGAAAAATGTGACTTTTTAAAAAATGTCTATTATGGGAAGATGGAATTAATGTCGTGGAGAAATATAAAGAGAGTGTTTGAAAAATGTGAGGCATCTGTAAAGAACTATTGTTCATCATGTTCTGAAAGGAACTGAGATAATTTAGCAGAAATTGAAGATCATAAAACAAATCTAACTAAGAGCCACAAAGCGATATGGAGAGATATTACAGCCATTAAAAACTCCGAAGTGTTAACCAAAAGCACAGCAAAGTCTGTAAGAAAGATACAAATGCAGAAATTAAGAATATAATAAATTAGGTGGAAGAAATAGATGAGAAAATCTCACAGAATATAGAACAAAGAGACAAAGAAATGGAAATTTGGGGGGGGGGGAGATGAACACATAATCTCAATGCAAAAGGGTCCATGTTTAAATAAGACACCCAAGAAAAATAGAGAAAACAGAAGGCATGGATTAAGAAAAAAAAATTTTTAATTCACAGAACTAAAGGAAAATACTTGAAAGGGTTTCCTAAGTACCAAGTTCACTGAGTACAAGAAGGCCCACATAGCTATCATATTATAAAATCTCAGAACACCCAGGATAAATATAAAGATGGTAATGATAAAATTAACTTTTTTAAAGCTAATATTTTTATAGGGCTTACTATGTGCAAGTAGGTGTTTTAATCACTTTATATAAATTAACTAATTGAATCTTCACAATAGTCCTATGACTTAACTACTGTCCTTATTATGACCATTTTTCAGATGGAAATACCAAGGAATGTGCCCGTGAATACACAGCTAGCAGGTGGCAGAATTGGGATTCAAACCAGCCGTCTGCTTTGTACTCTTCCTCACTACTTTGTTTGTTTTTTTTTTGTTTGTTTGTTTGTTTTTTTTTCTTTTCATTTTTCTGAAGCTGGAAATTGGGAGAGACAGTCAGACAGACTCCCGCATGCGCCCGACCGGGATCCACCCAGCACGCCCACCAGGGGCGAAGCTCTGCCCACCAGGGGGCGATGCTCTGCCCATCCTGGGCGTCGCCATGTTGCGACCAGAGCCACTCTAGCGCCTGGGGCAGAGGCCACAGAGCCATCCCCAGCGCCCGGGCCATCTTTGCTCCTATGGAGCCTTGGCTGCGGGAGGGGAAGAGAGAGACAGAGAGGAAAGCGCGGCGGAGGGGTGGAGAAGCAAATGGGCGCTTCTCCTGTGTGCCCTGGCCGGGAATCGAACCCGGGTCCTCCGCACGCTAGGCCGACGCTCTACCGCTGAGCCAACCGGCCAGGGCCTACTTTTTTTAATAACACCGAATTCTAGAAGGCAGTAGAAAAATGCCTTCAAAGTTCTAAAGGAATATGATTTTTGAATGTAGAATTACTCCAAATGTGAACCCAGCTTTGGGGGAGTATAATACACTTTCAGACATGCAAGAACTCAGCTATGCAAAAATCCATTTTCCGACATACAAACGCCTATATACTTTATCTGAAAAAGTAACTTAAGGATCAACTGTGTCAAAAGGAAAAACAAAGGTGGACACCTAGGCAGCCGCCCAACGTGGAAATCACAGATTTACATTACTCACTCTTTTTTAATGTTCATCTGCACAACAGCGTATTCTAAGCGCCCGTAATAATAATGTTCATTCCGTCCATAGGTGAGAAAACTTTGATGGACCTATGCTTGTAATATTTATTTATTCATTTTATAAAACTCATTATATCTTTGATGAAATACTACATTTTAATTCCCTCATGTTTGTTACTTCAGTTAACAAACATAAAAACGTAAAGAGAAAAAGTGCCAAACAACCAG
Source organism: Saccopteryx bilineata (assembly GCF_036850765.1). NCBI lineage: Eukaryota > Metazoa > Chordata > Mammalia > Chiroptera > Emballonuridae > Saccopteryx > Saccopteryx bilineata. Next base: position 106,115,238 of record NC_089490.1, read on the forward strand.
GGGTGATAGCTGTCATTTGTTTTAGCTCTGTGTTACACAATATGAAAATACCTTAAGTAATAGTTTTATTGTTTTTTTATCAGGTATTATTTAATGTTTCCTCATTAATATTTTAAAATTCTTTTTTATAACATAATTTAGTTTTGTGCACCTCTTTTATTGTTCTTATTTAAGTATTAAATGCATGAAATAATAACCTACCTTTTGATATATCGATTTTCTTTCTTTTTTTGTGTGTGACAGAGACAGAGAGAGGGACAGATAGGGACAGACAGACAAGAAAGGAGAGGGATGAGAAGCATCAATTCTTTGTTGCAGCACCTTAGTTGTTGATTGATTGCTTTCACATATGTGCCTTGACCAGGAAGCTACAGCACAGCAAGTGACCCCCTTGCTCGAGCCAGCGACCTTGGGCTTCAAGCCAGCGACCATGAGGTCATGTCTATGATCCCACGCTCAAGCCAGCGACCCCTGTTCAAGCCGGTGAGCCTGAGCTCAAGCCGGTGACTGCGGGGTTTCGAACCTGGGTACTCTACATCCCAGTCCAACACTCTATCCACTGTGCCACCACCTGGTCAGGCCGGTATATTGTTTTTTTATACTTACAATGGTCATCAGAACAGAAAACCAGTTGTTAAAATTATTTGAATTCACCGCCGGACAAATTATTTATCTCCACAGTGTTTGAATTTTAATTGCCAGCTGTATCTTGAAAGAATCCCAAAAGGGCAATGCTCGCACTCAAAACACTCGGGAAGTTCAGAGCCGCGGCCCCCGAGCACCCATCAGCCCTTATTATCTTGCTTTAGTATTTCTCTGGGAAAGAACCTCAATTTCAGGAGGCAGATTTTTCAGTTTGGAGCCAATGTACATGCTTTCTCTGGCCCCAAGGCAGATGAGATGTCTGCATCTTCGCCAGCATGTGGATTAGGCCTGGAGAGGGACCACAGGTGGAATCTGACACATCACCTGGGAACTTTTCATGAACCCAAATGCCAAGCCTTACCCCAAACCTGCTGGACCAGAACCTGCAACATAACACCCGCCCCTCCCCATGATTTACACGGACATGCTAATCAAGTCCTGCTCTTAAAGTGCAGTTCTTAACCTGGCTGTCACCTGGAGAACTGTGACAATATTTGGATGCTTGAGCCCTGTCTCAAAGCAGTTAAGTCAGAATCTCTGGGTGTAGAACCAAGAGGTAGCCTTGTTTTGAGATCTTCCAGGTGATTTTAATGGTCAGCTCATGTTGAAAACCTTTATGCAGCCTGATTAGGCAGTGGCTCAGTGGATAGAGCATCGGACTGGAATGCAGAAGACCCAGGTTTGAGACCTCGAGGTCACCAGCTTGGACCCAAGGTCGCTGGCTTGAGCAAGGGGTTACTCGGTCTGCTGTAGCCCCACGGTCAAGGCACATATGAGAAAGCAATCAATGAACAACTAAGGTGTCACAATGAAAAACTGATGATTGACGCTTCTCATCTCTCTCCGTTCCTGTCTGTCCCTATCTATCACTCTTTCTAACTCTCTCTCTTTATCTGTAAAAAAAAAAAAAAGAGAGAGAGAGAGAGAGAGAATAATGAAAACCTTTGTGCAAAAGGGTTAGTCAGTCTGGTTAGGTTTCAGGGAAGCTTTTACCCTGTCTGCCTTCTTTGCAGATTCCAATATTCATTCCTTTCTCCATGACTTACCTACTTCTGTCTTTTTCTCAATAAATGACTCTTTGTCCAGTGATTGACAGGAGTCAACCATGGATGGAAATAAAAAGTGAGCTCTGTTGATAAAATGAAGAATGAGGAGGCCAGCCTGACACCAGCAAAATCTGTATCAAAGTGACATGAGTGACAGCGAGGATTATGAGGGACTTTGGTGGTTGGGCAGAAAAGTCCACTTAACGTGGTGGCAAAAAGAGAGTCATTGGAGACCGGGGAGTGGTGGGGAGGAACAGGATGTGATGTGATGAGGGTTAGGATAAGCGTGGTAAGCTGAATCAATCAGAAAATATATATTTGCCAACTTAAAACCAAACATTGAAATAATGACACTGAGAGTATTCTTCTCAAAAAAAGTACCTACCAAGGCGCTTTGCATACAAATCCACTCTGGAGCCAGTAATAAAACTCTATAAAGTCTTGCTAATTACATTCTCTAATGAATTGTGAGACTGCCTAATCCACAGTCCAGAGATTTGCACAGTCAATAACTGTGTTAAACAGCCTCAATTATTTACATATGGTGTCTCACTTTGGTGTTAATTGTATCCATTAACCCACACAGAATAGTTTTAAATTCCTGCAGGATGGTTAATGTGCTGATTCCTCGGAGGCCACTAACCACATTTTCCTTTGCTCTGAAATTATTCAGCCTTCTGGATAAATAACAAAGGAGTCTCAATTTCTTCCTCATGTGAAATGCTTCATAATATCTTTGACTTAAACTTCAAAATCAACCCTCTGGTGTTCCCTCATTCCAAAGGTGACTAAAAGACACACACTGAAGAAGAGGGAGGAGGCTTCCACCCTTCAGGTCCCTGGGCAACAGGCGCCTGTCATTTGAGCTCATAGTTTGGAGTTAAGATCTTCTCCAGCTAAGCAAGCCTCTCAATTTACCTCACTAATTGGGCCCAGAATGTTCCTATATTTAACCTTTTACTTTTGTTGGCATCTATTATTAATAGGCTTGAGGGTCACCATCCTCCTTCTGACGATGCCTTTCAATGGATGTGGTTGATATGGTTGAATCCAAAGAACGGCACCTTTCAACAATTTGATCAGGAGTAGGACGTCACATTAGTACTGAAGTTGTACTTCATATATCTTGTTGCACACCAGGGCTTCACTAGACAGTGTGGTGTGTAATACTCAATGGAACAAGTGAATATTTTTTGCCTGATACATGTTTGAGAGAGGTTTTTGAAGCCTAGGAAATACAACTAAGAGCTCTTGTCTTGGGTGCTCCTGGACATTTCATACAAAAGATCATTTGCTTGGCTTAAAAAGGTACAGCAAATCATTAAATCGGTGTCCTGTGATCATGTCAATCAACTTTGTTAGTACTAAAGGCAGTGACAGACAGTCGCTTGGGTGAAGAAGAGACAGTCTCTGTCATAACCACGAGCCAAGTGAAGACTTCGACAGCAAATTTCTTCTGAAAACCTCACTTACAACACATACTTTTGGAAGGCTGGGGTTGCTTTTGTTTTGTAGGAAATATAACTTTAAAAAAACGCAACAATAATAATACATGTTCACTGCAGAAAATTCAGCAACTATAGAAAAGCATGAAGAGAAAAGAAAACCATCTAAAATCTCACCTTGAAATAAACAATGTTATCATTTCGGCACGTTTCCTTCCAATCATTTGAAATGTGTAGGTACACATCAAAGTATTTATCTTTCCTCTAGCTCAAGGTCACTGAGCCCTGTGGTAGGTGCCCTCTCTTTTCTGTCGCCCAGAGCATGTCTGAGCTCCCCTTAGGGAAGAGGAAAACTGGGGCCTTTATTTGATGCCCCCTTCAGTGTTCAGTGGTCCACGGTGGGAGGCTGCCATGTTTCATCCAAGGTAGGACAGACTAGCATCTCCCGTGACCCTTTCTCTGAACAAGTTATATATTCTTTCCAAAGGAGATCGGAAGTCCTTTAATGAAGGATTCAATGGTTGCTACAAAGTCATACTGAACTGGGGAAGGAGATGATTAGAAGCATCGCTGGTCTTCTGCACTAGGTCCGAGGTGGCCAGCCCCACAGCTGACTTAACTGGTTAAGGTCTTGGCATCACTGTCTTTTTAGGCACTTGGGTGACATTAATGTGGGGTAGGCAGAAATACTGGCTGGGCCTTCAGGGCTGTGCTACATGGACCTCGAGTATACCTGAATTCTTTCCACTTCTCCCTTCCCCCCTTGGTCTCTCCCACCTGCTCCTTTTCCCTTAAGCACAACCCCACTCATCCCTGTAGAAAATAACAAGCTAGGTAAGTCCTGCTCCAGTCTTGCAAATTTCACAGCCTGTGAACTACCTACAGGTGGGTTGCAGTTTCTGTTGACTCCACCAGGGGCAGCATTGAGCACAGGTCTCGGGGATTGCTGACTCAGACCTGTGGGGGTTGAGCGGAGACCATGTTGGTATGGATGAAGTTGAGTTCTGATGCTGTCTTCCTAAAATAAGATCCGAAATTATAGGCCTGACCTCAGTGAGGATTCTTTCTCTTCCTGAGGCATGTGCTCCACCTTACCTGGGTTGTATTTGTTTCCTTATACTAACTTAGCAGGAAAATTGATAAACCCAAGTGGCTTCTTTATTGAAGGCAACCCACACAATAAGATCAAACTACATATATCCTGATTTTTTTCACTTTATTGTGAGAATTCTCCCGTGTCATTAAATGTTTTTGGAAAATATGTCTATACATGATGATGTGTTTTATATATATATATTTTGCAAATTATGTACCATAATTATTTATACCATCCCTCTATGGTTGGACATTGAATCAGTTTGCACTTTTTCCTCTTATCAGTCACTGCTATGAATTTTTTCATACGTAAACCTCTGATCCAGTCACAGATTACTTACTATGAAAAATGCTAGTACCTTGTTTCAGCCTTTGATCTCTCCTTGGTGCTAAGGGAAGTGTTCACACATGGCACCTGATATAAATTCGTAGACTGCACTCATGGTCTAGATCAGCTTTCACTGGGACCTATAAAACCTGTCTCTTTAACATTAAGCTATATGAAATCACCAGATCATGCCAAGCCCAATTAGCAACAGTCATAAGCTGTTCAATCTATAAAGAGGCATCTCGTATTTTGTTGTATTTGATTTCTGAAGTGCTATTAATGGAAACCATTAAGGTCCTAGAGAATCAAAATGCATTTTAAAAACACTTTGCAGTGAATGTATCATGGCTATTTATTCATAGCTACAGCAACATAGTCTTCTGTTCAAATGATGTCTTTCAAGAGGCACTACGTGACAAATCATAGGAAGTGCCAGGTTTAAAACTACCTTGCTGGTGCTCCTGGTGCTGATGTACACCATCAAATGCAAACCACAGCAACACGTGCAGATGTGACGGTCAGGTACAAACAGCATATGTGTGCCTCTGCACGCAGGCACACGTGCGCGCACACTTAGTCTATGCGCGATGGTGATACCTCAGTGACTGAAGTGAGAGTCAGCTGTTGAGTCATCAGGAGAAGTAGACTGGCAAGACAGAGAAGACCGAGATCCCAAAGCTACCTGCTGCTGCCTCTGAGGTGGAGAAACTTCTGGGAATCAACTGTCAAGGCTTTCGTTTGACCCATGTGGGACTTCACTGTCTGCCCAATCCTGGGCCCAGAATTGCTCCTGGAACACCACTTAACCAAGTCAGGTAGAAGCCATTTATTTTTCATTCCCAGGAGGATGTCAGAAGCTGTTTCCAGTCTCTGTTTTGCTGATAGAAACTCTCATTTTGGTATGAGGGGAAGAGAGATTCAGCCAAATTCAATCTGAGAGTATCTTGCTTCCTAAACAATCTAGAGGCAGCCGGAGAGTTACGATTTAAAAAAAAAAATCATTCAAATATTTTTTATGCATATTCTGTGGGCTGGTGCAGGTGGGGTTCTTTCAGGCTCTTATTATCTCTTTTTGTTATGTATAACTTTGCAACTTTTATTTCTGAAAGTTCCTAGGAAAGGCATTGAATAAAGTATAAAGTTGTGTTCTGACCAATTTGTAGCAATTGATGAGATGACCTTTCAGGCCACATTCTCTCTGATGAGCAGATTGGCTCAGTGTGCGCCCCAGAGGTGACCGTCATTCCCTCTGCTTACTTCCTTTTGTTAGAGGAAGAGGTGATCCAATTACCACGTGTCCCTGCCCTTACTTGGCCTCAACTGAATGGATGTCAGACTCAACAAAAGTCAATTAGATTTTCTGCCCAGAGGAGTTGGAGTCAGTGATTCTGACTGAGTTGGCTAGCTGTATGGATCTCTCTTTCTTGTGATCCTCACATAGCTTCAAGCATATCAGCCTTCTGGGTAATGTCTTCCTTTAATATCCAAATATAATGTTGTAAGTGCTGTGAGGGAGACAAATGCCATGCATTAACAAATTTCATTTCCTTTTTCTCTTCTTGGGCACACAGGAAGCCCACATTTGCCAGCCTGCCTTGCAGTTAAGTGGGAATTGTGGACGGAAGTGATATAAACAATTTCCACTCTTGTTCCTTAAAACATACAATTCCCCAGTCTTCTCTTTCTCTTCCACAGTGACATTAGAGGTCACCTATTCAAGATGGGGTAGCTATAAGATGGAGGAGATACGTGAATGCAAAGGCCGACTATAGGCATTGTTCTGTGCTATTTTATAGAAGTGGACTTGAGCATCCACTTTCATCTGCTTTCAGCGGGGCTTTAAAAAAAAGATATTTCTATATTTACCTATTATTTATCTGGACTTGGTGAGAGGGGACGAAATTTCTCTGTTTGTCTCTGCCACCTTGAAACTGGTCTACCCTCTAAAATATGGAAACAGGAGAGCTATTTCTTCATATTCTTTGCTCCTTAGTGGAAATTTTTTCTTTCTATATCCAGCCCAATGCCCCTTGTAAGTACAGTGTGCTCAGTAAGGAGCAGGCAATTTAGTTTCCCCAAACTCAGTTGTATCCACATGGGTTTTCCAAATATAAAAATAATTTTTTCCATCTCTGGTTTCTCGAAAAATCTTTGTGTGTGTGTGTGTGTATGTGTGTGTGTGTGTGTGTGTGTGTGTGTCTGCAACAGAGAGAGACAGAGAGAGGTACAGATAGGAACAGACAGACAGGAAGAGAGAGAGATGAGAAGCATCAATTCTTCGTTGCGACACCTTAGTTGTTCATTGATTGCTTTCTCATATGTGCCTTGACCGGGGGGCTACAGCAGAGCAGGTGACCCCTTGCTCAAGTCAGCGACCTTGAGCTCAAGCTGATGAGCTTTGCTCAAACCAGATGAACCCGTGCTCAAGCTGGCGACCTTGGGGTTTCAAACCTGGGTCCTCCACGTCCCAGTCCTATGCTCTATCCACTGTGCCACTGTCTGGCCAGGCTCAAAAAATCTTTGATCTTACAATTTCAAGAAAATACCAAATGGCTCCACTGAAGACCATGCCTTTTGCCTCCATGTTAACAGCCTACATAATATCAGTCACATATTAATATCAATCACAACTACCTGAGTTCAGGAATATGCCGTATGTGCATAGCCCCTGGAGTTAATGCCTACACCCTTTGAGGAGGGGTTCTCCTGCGTTTCACTGGGCATTTCTGGTTGCCCAGACTGGTCTCTGATCCCTGCAGGAAAGAAACCTCTGATTGCTTTTCTTACAAATAAGTTAAATTCTATAATTCCTGATTTGATAGCTGTTTTAATCTTGTAGAAATAGCTTGGGTGGGGGGAGCAAAAAAGCTAAAACTTGTCAAGTATACCCCACTTGCCTGCATTTTATTCCATGTACTTTATCTCATTTAATTTTCCCAATCACCTTGTAAGAATCACTACCCCCATCTTTTTAATGGGAAATCTGAGTCTTGGAGATGGAATGACCTGCCCAAGCCTGGGCTGCTCAGTAAGGAGCAGGAGCAGGATTTAAACCCAAGGGCAACGTCCATGTCTTCAGAACCCATCCCACTGAGAAGTGGATATGTTTTGTTAAAACTGTTGTGGAGAATGTGTTCTCATAATAATTACTATTCATTCAGCTCTTATAATGAATAAATCTTATCCCTAACCACAGAATATCTTTCCTCACCTGCAAGAATAATAAGGAGGTTCACATTAAAAAAAAATTAAGTGATTATTACTAAGCACAACATCAGTTTTTTAAGAGCCTGAATGATCATTAAACACTAATTATAGCTGGGAATCTATTATCTAGAAAGGTAATAATTATAAAGTAATTTAAAAATAAATATAAAAATAATATTTGTTGTTGAAAATTTGGATAACACAATAAAGTTAAAAGAAAATAAGATCTATAATCATGTCATCCAAAGGAAAATATATTTAACATATTTTGAAGATTTTGAAAAGTGGAATTATTTCATAAATCATTTTGCACACTGTGCATTTCACACAGTCATGAATGTTTTCTAATTCAGCACAGGATTTTTAAGATATAAATTCACGGCCCTGGCCGGTTGGCTCAGCGGTAGAGCGTCAGCCTGGCGTGTGGGGGACCCGGGTTCAATTCCTGCCCAGGGCACATAGGAGAAGCGCCCATTTGCTTCTCCACCCCCCGCCTTCCTCTCTGTCTCTCTCTTCCCCTCCCACAGCCAAGGCTCCATTGGAGCAAAAGATGGCCCGGGCGCTGGGGATGGCTCCTTGGCCTCTGCCCCAGGCGCTAGAGTGGCTCTGGTCACGGCAGAGCGACGCCCCAGAGGGGCAGAGCATCGCCCCCTGGTGGGCAGAGCATAGCCCCTGGTGGGCGTGCCAGGTGGCTCCCAGTCGGGCGCATGCGGGAGTCTGTCTGACTGTCTCTCCCCGTTTCCAGCTTCAGAAATTAAAAAATATATATATATATAAATTTACTGATTGTATAATGTAATATTATACATACAGACTATTTCTCATCTTGTTTTTGAACTTTCAGCCTGTTTTCAAATGAAAAATTTCAAGCTGAAATTGCTACAATGGATATTCTGATTATTACCTTGAAATAGATTTCTAGAAATGGTGTCAGTAGGTCAGAGAATATATTTTTCAAGCAAAAAATTTTTAATTATATTTTGAATAAGTAATACATGCACATGGTTCAATAATCAGAATGAGCTAAAAGCCTACAGACACATCTGTTCCATCCCCTGCTCCTGACCTCTCTGAGTAACATCTTTTTTTAGGTTCTTGTCCCCCCCCCCCCCCAGTGTATTTTTCTCAAGTGTTTATCCTTACTTCCCTCATTACAAAAAAGGAGACTATTTCACACTCTGTTCCCATTTGCATTATGTTCTTTGGTGTGAATGACTCAGAGTTTACTCCACCAGGCCCCAGAGTTGTTCTTTCTTATCTTCTGCTGTTACAACAAAGCTACAATGAATAACTATGACACATGTCATTACATCTGTGTTGGAGAATATATGTGTTATAGATTCCAAAAATTTGGACATAAGTATGCAGAGCTCCAGGCAAATATTCTTTGCAGGGCCCTTCACCACGTAAGTATTTTGGTTTTTAAAAATTTTACAAAAGTCTTGGACCCCTGTGAGTTATAAGGGTTTATCAATGAAGATTTAATATAATGAGTAGAAAAGAGGAGCTTATGTATTTGTTGATTGTTCAATAAATGCAAACAAAGATTCTTCATAGTGTCTAGGCACAATCTTTTTGTGTAACTGTCAAATGTGTCATTCCCAGTTAATTTCTCTCACTTTTAGGATAAAGGTAGCAAAGTTGTGATTACTTGCGATGCTTTGGCTCTTCAGAACCTATTTATATTGAAACAGTATGGATTTTCTGGCCTCTGCAGTTTCCAACACCATTTAGTTAATACTGTTTATGTCCCTTACTCGTGTAGCTCCATCATCCTTCCTGCCTGCTGTAAATAGTGGCTTCCAATGACTTTCTCAAAGGTTGTTAACTGCCTATTATGGGAGCCAAAAATGCTAATCTTACCTGAAAGTATGTAGGAAAATGTGAGGCTAATCTTTTTGATCATGTTAACTTTACTGATTAGAATTTTATAGTGTAAATATAGAGTAACACATCTTCCAACCCTGTCTTCTCTTGAACTTTTAGGCTGTGGTTACATTTCTACACATAATTTCTTTCAGTGTTGGCTGCACACTGACAAAGATTCAAGCATCAGTCAGGCTCCTGAAACTGTCCCTAGGTCCATCTGTGCACTCACCCCCTTGTAAAACGCATGTATGGCAAGAACCTTCTAAGTCAGTTTAACCAGGAACTCCACACACGCCCCTGAATCTGCTATCTGATCATCTTCTTCATCCTCCCCAAGCCATGTCTGATCATCCTGGCCTGCCTTTAGCCAAGAATCCTGTTAGGTCAACCTAGCCAGAATCACCTTTATCTCTGGTGTTTCCTCATAGTAATTTTCCATTCACTCACCCCAACACTGATACTGGCCTATAATTCCCACTGGCCTATTCTGTATTTGGAGTTGAGCCCCATGTCTCCCCTTTGCTGCATAATCCCATTGCTATGGTCCCTATACCTATCATGATGGTCCTAAATAAAGTCTACCTTATCCTCTTTAAAATGTGTCCTCGACACCCTGGCCGGTTGGCTCAGTGGTAGAGCGTCGGCCTGGCGTGCAGGAGTCCCGGGTTCGATTCCCGGCCAGGGCACACAGGAGAAGCACCCATCTGCTTCTCCACCCCTCCCCCTCTCCTTCCTCTCTGTCTCTCTCTTCCCCTCCCGCAGCCAAGGCTCCATTGGAGCAAAGTTGGCCCGGGCACTGAGGATGGCTCTGTGGCCTCTGCCTCAGGCGCTAGAATGGCCCTGGTTGCAACAGAGCAACGCCCCAGATGGGCAGAGCATTGCCCCCTGGTGGGCATGCCGGGTGGATCCCAGTCGGGTGCATGTGGGAGTCTGATTGCCTCCCCGTTTCCAACTTCAGAAAAATACCAAAAATAAAATAAAATAAAAAGTATCCTCAAATTACTTTTTCTTTAATAACCCTGCCTCTCACACTGTCACCAGTAGGGAGGCTGGGCGAGGGCCCCGGAGCATAGTGAGAATGGTCTTGCCCATACAATGAATGGCTGTTCCTTGTCCAATAAAATTTAAGACTGCCCTGGGAGAGCATGACATCACCATACCAACTGGCGGGAAGAGAGGACACCAACTGCACAGGCCAATTGCAGAACAGTGGTCTTTAAACCCTCAGAGGAGAAAGAAGTGGCCACCCCCAGCGGGTTACCTGGCACATGGAACGAGAGGGTGGGGAGACCTTCCTGAGTGCAACTGACTGGGGGGGCGCGCAGGGGAAAGGTGGCTGCCACCACCCCACCACACTCGGAGGCTCTAGACCAGAGGCAATGCTGCAGTTAGAATGCTGACAACAGAGATCTGGGAACTGGGGACCGACTGTGGCCCAGAGCTCCGAACTTGTCTTGTGTCTGATATGAGTCACTCCAAATCAATGTCAGTATCGTTCTGGAAACCTGTTATCGTTTTTCACCAGTGGGAATAATAAGCTTACCTTCTTGGAGCTGGGGCCAGCCGTAGAACCCAGGGACTACCCCGTCGGCAGGAGTCAGACTTCTTGGAGGCAGCAGGTTGATCCCACACAAGGTTGATCCCTAACGGAGAAAAACAGAAATTGGGCTCACCATCAGCTTGACTGGTCCCAGGCATTGGATGGTGATTTACAAAACTATAAGATAGTTGTTTTTTGCAAATGGAGCCCATACAGGATCAGTTTCAGGTTGGGGTACCTGGCTGGACGGCAGTGCTGATCCTGGCTAGTCCCAGGTGCCTGAGGAAGACTTAGAAATAGTCTGAAGAATCCGCTCTAGAGCAGTGGTACGAGAACTTTGTGTATTATGGGCCAGAGAGTAAATATTTTAAGCTTCACAGGCTATAGGGTCTCTCATACCTACTCAGTTCTGTTGTTGTAGAGGGAAAGACAAATGTAACCAAATGGGCATAGTTGCATTCCAGTAAAACTTTATTTACAGAAACAGGCAGGGAACTGGATTGGGCCCGCGGGCTGGATCCCTACTGCTGCTGTGGCCGCAGGCCTGGGGCAGAGGAGTCACTGCTTGGAGCTAATGGTGGTAATAGTGGGACTACAGGCTCAAAGGATAAATGTATCTATAATTTTGGTAGGTAAAGTTAGAGTCCTTTCTACAGAGCGTTTATCATAGTAAATTTATCATTTACCACTAGCAATTGTGTCCATTTCCCTATAGCTTTGCAAGAGAAGATTTTATCTGATTTTGAATTTTTGCCAATTTGATAGTAAGAAATGAAATTTCAGTGTGGCTCTAGCATTTCTTTCTGTAATACTGAGCATCTATTTTTTTTTAATGAACCATCTGTCTTTGGCTATTTTAATATTTTGTTGTTAGTCATTTTCTTCCAGATTTATGTTAATTCTTTACATATTAAAGAGATTAGCCCTTAATGCATATTCTGTAGCTGTTGGATACAGTAGTCTATATGTGCCACTAAGGTCAAAGTGGTTGATTGCATTGCTCAAATGTTTGAGATACTTAGTAGTCAGTCAAGTGGAGCTGTCCTGCAGGCATTTGGAAATGTAAACCCACAACTCCAGCAAGATGCCTGGACTGGGAAACACGTTTGGGAATAATCTGTATAAATGGCATTTGAAACAATGAGATGGCTGCAGCCAATTAAGCCCACCATGCTCTTTTATCGCCAGTGCGCAATGGCTGCAAACAGCACCCTTGGTAGTGCAGGCAGCCTGTTGCTGGCATGGGTTGCCTTAGGGGCTTTGGATGCAGCCCTTTCTGGTGGATACTCATATTTGACCTCACGGTGTCCCCAGTCTAGGCTCCAGACAGGTATGAGGGGTGCCTTTGGAAAGCCCCATGGCACAGTGGCCAAGGTCCCCATTGGCCAAGTCATTATGTCCATCTGCACCAAGCTGCAGAACAAGGAGCATGTGACTGAGGCCCTACGCAGAGCCAAGTTCAAGTTCCTGGCCACCAGAAGGTCCACAGCTCTAAGAAGTAGGGCTTTACTAAGTTTAATGTAGATGAGTTTGAAGACATGGGGGCTGAAAAGTGACTCATCCCAGATGGCTGTGGCGTCAGGTACATCCCTAATCGTGGTCCTGTGGACGAATGGTGGGCCCTGAACTCATAAGAGTCTTTGGCACTAATAAATCCTACTTCTTGTCCAAAAAAGGAAACAATGAGATGAGTTAGGTCTCCTAGGAGGATAGAGAAGGGGTAAAAACACTGAGCCATAGTGTATTCCAATACTTATGATTGAGGAGAACCAACCAGACAGACAGAGGGCTTCCAACATCATAGAAAACAAAACAAAAGGAGACCTTTTTGGAAGTCAAATGGAGAGAAAGCATTTCAGTTAGGAAGGAGGCTGTCAAAAACTTTTGGAGACTGAATAAGAGGAGAATTCTTACTGAGAATTGATCACTGGATTCGGCAACATGGGGATTGTTGGTGACCTTGAGAGGAATATTTCCAGTTGAGTGGTGGATACAAAAGCCTGATCTCCCAGACAGCAAAGCGATTGGAGAAATATAGCAGGCTGCTGGGCAGCTGGTTAACTTGCTGTCTGAGGTTATACATTTAAAGGTCTGTCTGAGCAGCTACGTATTTTTCATCAGCCCTGTTTAGCTGCTCAGGTGCAGACAAAGCATAGGTGGAGAGCTGTAGCTAACCAGAGCTGTCCAGTAAGTACAGAAGTGGTAGCTGAAGATGTTTGGATTGATGGACCCAGGCATCTTAAGCTGAAAAATGAGAAGAGAGTTTAAAACAGTGAAAAAGTCAGAAAGCAATGGATTGCAGGTCTCGGTATGGTCAAAGCCAATTTATTATATTCATAAATACAATTTATACACATAGATCAAACCAGTCTCCTCTGGATGAGTTCTTCACAGGTTCGACGACCCTCTAGTTTATCAAAAAACACATACGACAAGGCTGCATAAATATTTCTTCAATTTTATTCTTATTTAAGTTTACAACAATTCAAGGATGGAAGATGCCCATGATAAATGAATAGACTATACCATATATATATATGGCAAGGAAGCCCAAATACTGACTTTTAAAAATGTATTTTACTTGGGTATATCACAGATAATCTATGATGTGGAATTTTTTATGTCTTCCAGAACATATATTACCCTAAGTTTCCATTTTACCATGTTCTAAGAAACTTTATTCTTTTTTAAAAGAAAAAAATGGTCGGTGGTCAAGAATGAAAAATATGTTTTTAGAAAATTATCTGTGTGTAAATAAAGTGTCTGGTAGATTAGTGAAGGGAAGAAGTTTGGAAAGCAGGAGTTTTAATATTGTATAAAAATAAATACTGTGAAGTTACATTATTTAAGACTGATAATGGTTTTGTAAGTAAGCAAGTCATCTTATCAGTTGCATACTTATATAAAGGCTTTCAAAAAACATTAAAAAATTTTAAAGGTATCTACATCCCTCTTATAAATTAATTCAGTTAATCAATGATTGACTCTTCCATGTCTTTATCTCTTTCCCCATTACATGTCTTTTAGACACTTTGTTGCTGTAAACAAGACTGGGTAGCAAAAGGGAAAGGAGATATATAGAACTCCAACCAGTCATCCTTGTTATTTATCAGCGTCTATGGGAATGGTTAGATCCGGGAAGGGTGATGGCAAAGAAATGTACCATGAAATAAGGCATTGTTCTTTAGTCTAACATTTTCACTTGTTTGTGTTTACCTGGGTCTTAGGAACATAAATAATTCACAGTTGGCGCTATTGACTATCAAGATATAGTAAGTGGGGATTTCCCTGTGTGAAATCTAAAAGCAGCAGCAGTGCTCTGCTCTACTTCAGACAACCCTGCTTCTCCAGTTGCTCCCTCTCGGGTAGTTAGTTGGGCACTCCTGGTGCGTTCGGAGGGTCACACAAAGTTCTGGCTTAGGAGATCGGATATCTGGTCTTTAGTCACAATGGGTCACTCTGCAGTTGTGCAACCTCTACAATGTAACTTCTCTTGAGTTTCAGTTTCTTTGTTGTAATATAGAAATAGAAATATCTACCTGACCTATTTCGTAGGTACTGTTGTGACTACTAAATAATATAGTATGTTTGAATGAGCTTTAGATTATGTAATGCACTAGACTAAAGTTGTTGATAAATGCTTCAAAAATGTGGTTTGCCCTCAGAAACATTGATACGTGAAGACACATGTAGCCCCATGTTCATTGCAGCACTGTTCACAGTGGCCAAGACATGGAAACAACCAAAAAGCCCTTCAATAGAAGACTGGATAAAGAAGATGTGGCACATATACACTATGGAATACTACTCAGCCATAAGAAATGATGACATCAGATCATTTACAGCAAAATGGTGGGATCTTGTTAACATTATAAGGAGTAAAATAAGTAAATCAGAAAAAAACAAGAACTACATGATTCCATACATTGGTGGAACATAAAAATGAGACTAAGAGACATGGACAAGAGTGTGGTGGTTACCAGGGGTGGGAGGAGGGAGGACATGGGAGGGAGGGAGGGAGGGAGGGAGGGAGGGAGGGAGAGAGTTAGGGGGAGGGGGAGGGGCACAGAGAACTAGATAGAGGGTGGCGGAAGACAATCTGACTTTGGGCGAGGGGTACGCAACATAATTTAATGACAAAATAACCTAGACATGTTTTCTTTGAATATATGTACCCTGATTTATTAATGTCATCCCATTACCATTAATAAAAATTTATTTAAAAAAAAAAAGAACAAAAAAAAATGTGGTTTGCTGGGCACTATTTTATGCTAAAAAAATCACAATAAGAATCACTGGGAAATATAAATGCTTATGAATCATATGGCCCAAGTGTAAATAATTTACAAATGCTTTACAATAAATTCAAATAAATTATTTATGGATTTTTTAAATAAAAGAAATCTTTGCAGATAAATATGCATCAACATAACTCAATCATTCTTTCTTTCATAAGAATGTTCACTATGTGACATTATAACTCTCCAAAGGAGAAATTCTATAATTTGTTCAGTTCTCTGCCTTTGAAGCTTTAGTATAAGGCAGAAGAATGGAATAATTGAAGTTTTAAAATAATCAAAAATATATAACTCTAAACCACAGTCCCTTTATTTTAAAGAGCTTAATAGGAATACCTCCCCATATATATATAGACAACCTACAATTTATTTAATATTAACACTAACTCACAACTTAAACTATGATGACTGAGTTTAATGTGAATATTTCTTCCCTCATCAATTAAATTATTTAAATATCTAATGGTCTTAAAAATGAACTATATGTGACATAAGAATGCTTACCTATTGAATAACTAAGGTGTTGGTCAAGTATTTGGAATACAGATCAGCATTTTAGAAAAATATTTGAGACATAGCAGTGAATATGATAGAGTCCCATGTATTGACAGAACTAAGCCTGTGCAAACTGATATGTACACGCATGAACAATCACTGAAGTAACTCACCAACTTCTCTTAAAATGGTAAGTCTCCATACACTTCTTTAGAAGAGCAAATGAATCACTTGCCCATTCTAAATCTTATAATATCTTGAGTATATTAAATGGTACATTTGTTTTTAATAAGAAGAAACAATTATAATGTAGGTAAGAAATGTTAAATTCTGGGCAGTAACAAAATGTTTGGACCAAATAACAAAAGTATATCAATAAAATGTGTTTAAGAGTAACTATATAATGCTAATATTCTAATAGCTTTATGATCTTTGCTATCAACCAGCCAAGATTCAATTTCTATCAAAAGCTTCTCTTTCTCTCTCTCACAACCACATACACATACACACACTCACACAAAAATTTCTTACACATCTTGTCTCTACAAATGCAGCTCAGGCTATCTTCTGTTTTTGACTATTAAGTCTTCTGAAAAAGATCAACATTCTTTCAACAAATCAATGATCAAAAATGACACAATGCTTTCATTAAAGATCTCAAAGTCGTTTTGTGTTTGAAGGGCAGCCTGCCAAGAGCTTGCAGAGATGAAATGAAATTAGCATTGGCTCAGGGTAATTCATAAAAGCAGGTACAGTGAATTTATCTTATGCTCAGCAGAACATACTTAAGTCAGGTTAGGAGCAAGTCATTGGCAAATGTATCCTCAGCTAGCAGAGAGGTGGGTGTAGTCAAAGTTATTAAAAGTGTGGTCACGCCCCTTTCATTTTTTGTTATGCCACACGGCACAACACATCTGTGAGACAGAAAGGCTAAACGAGAACTCTCCTCTAAACTGGCATTATAAGTTAAACTATAATCAAGTACATCTCTGCTATGTCTGTGGTTTTAAAATTATTCATTGTAAACATCCTATATTCTTTCCTATTTAATTAATTTCAGAGCTTGAAATTGTATCTATGTCTATGTGACATTATCATTTATAAAGCAGCATAAATATTGTTCATTCTGGTTTCTACACAAATTCCTTTAAAAAATGTTAAGGCCATTTAATTGAATCAGGGCCAACTGAAGAGTACCCTGGCAGAAGTCAAACAACTAACTTAAGATTTTTGAAAAAAGAGCCGTTGGTGGTTATCTTGTGTTTTTCCTTCTTGGTCACTTGAGAGTAGTTTGTAGATTTATTAGTCTCCAACATCTCCATCTCGATCTCCAATAAGCCAAAGAAAATGAAAACTTAAGGCTAACAATGCTGTCCCCAGCAGATCGCCCAATGCTGTCAGGTAGGGGATGGAGAAACTATCCGGGTCTTTTCCTTTCCTCCAGATGTGATGGACCATCCAGTCAGCGATCCACAGCAAGGTAAATACCTACAAGAGAACAAAGAGGTCACTCCGTTGCCTGAGTATTCCTGGCCTGAGAAACGTGGCCATGAGGCTAACCTATTGCTTTCTGAGCATTAATAGCAACATGTCTACGAATTATGTTTGCCAAGAAGAAATGGTTAATTGGCAGGAAGATTTTCTTTTCACAAAAAAAAAGTTCATGTATCTCTGCAATTAAGTTTTTCTTCAACAATTCACATAAATCTTCTTATTTTATTCTAGCCCCCCAATATCCACAATCATCCTTATACTGAATAGTATTGTATAACTGCCAAACCAGTTCTATGTTTCAACTTCCTTCTATATGAAAACCCTGTGAATAAAGATGATACATGAAGGATATAAATATTAAAATTAGGAATCATTTAACATTGGATATGCAGGCATATCAATTAAAATAAAGATGGAGAACTGACCATTCACTTACTAATTATAAGACCATTGGTGGTTTGCAAGGAAAATTATAGTGCAATGGTAAGAACAATAAACCAAAGGTAAGTGCATTGAGGAATGACTTATCTATAGAGATACTCACATAGGAAGAGTCAAAGTATCTTAAAGGACTACTCAAACACTAAGGTTATATGTGTGTTTTCTGGGATATCAGGAATACAGGGGTGAGTGAAAGTAGGCTTACAGTTGAGAGTACATGAAACAGAGTTTATTCTTGTGTTATTTACTAATTATTGTATTATTTGTTTGTATTACAACTATAAACCTACTTTTGCCCACCCCTGTATAAAGACCTTTGTGATGCTTTGATCAAATAAATGTTTGTTTGCTTTTTAATTCATTTAGACTAGGAGGATTCTCTAATTCTCAAACTTCCAAAGGAAGACAAGGGATTGAGAGTAGAGGGATAATATTTACTGGTTTTGGACAAGCTGGCAAGAACAGTAGAGTGATTAAGAGCCCTTTTCTGTGACTTACTAGCTGACTGCAGACAAGTTACTTAACTTCTCTGACTCTTATTTCTCCAAATGAACATTAGAGATAATGGTACCTACCTCATGAAAATGTTGTGAGGATTAAATAGACCCAATAATTGAGTGCCTGGCACACAAATTGTCAATAGTGTCTGCTATTAGCAGATTTTTAGTGTCTCTGCTATTACTATCTGCGGCCTCTCAGATGTTGGGCACCCGTGGTATGTGCAGGAGGAAGCCCATTCTAGGTTCAGAGTCTGCGCCAAGAGTCTACTACCTGCCCTGGCCGGTTGGCTCAGCGGTAGAGCGTCGGCCTAGCGTGCGGAGGACCCGGGTTCGATTCCCGGCCAGGGCACACAGGAGAAGCGCCCATTTGCTTCTCCACCCCTCCGCCGCGCTTTCCTCTCTGTCTCTCTCTTCCCCTCCCGCAGCCAAGGCTCCACTGGAGCAAAGATGGCCCGGGCGCTGGGGATGGCTCTGTGGCCTCTGCCTCAGGCGCTAGAGTGGCTCTGGTCGCAACATGGCGACGCCCAGGATGGGCAGAGCATCGCCCCCTGGTGGGCAGAGCTTCGCCCCTGGTGGGCGTGCCGGGTAGATCCCGGTCGGGCGCATGTGGGAGTCTGTCTGACTGTCTCTCCCTGTTTCCAGCTTCAGAAAAATTAAAAAAAAAAAAAAAAAAAAAAGAGTCTACTACCTTTTGCTACTCTGACAAGTAGGCCATGGCAGTGAGGTGTCTCCTTGGGTTCGAAACCTCTGTGTGCTGTAGTTTAGCTCTGAAACCTTTACCAGGGTGGTAAATGGCTTGTCCAGACAGAGACGTACACCTAGTCCCAAGGAGTGAACTTCAGATGTCTTTGGATATCTGTCAGAGAAAGAGGATGCACTTCTGTCCTTTTTTTTTTTTTTTTCCACATGAGGTTGATGCTTCCTTAGGGTTTTTTTCGTGTTCTCTTTCTTTGGAATTTTCTTAAACATGTGCTGATGCAAAACATGGGAAAAAAACAAGAAAGAGAAAAAACTGGAATCCAGGAAGCAGAAGAGCCAAGCTCAGTGCAGTGAGGGAAGCCCCCTGGGAGCTGTGCTGCGGGCTGGAAGCCAGTCAGGCTGAGCCAGGGATGGAGCACTCTGGGCAAAGGCAAATTGGCAAATGATCTGATATAACAGAGTTATTATAATTATAATTATAATTAGGGGCCAAAACTAATTATATGTGATAGCTGTGCTGGAGCACTTGGAAAAAAATTAAGCATAGGCATATAGCAAACAGTGCAAGTAAAAAAAAAAAGGGCGATTATCACCAAAAATAAATTAAAACAGATAAGAGGTAAGGAACTGTAATATACTACTTGGCTCTGTAATGAATAATATTGGCAGTCATAGACTAGAACAATATTTACTAAATAAAAATTGAGCACTACTTACATTTGGAGGATGAAAGTTGGGGAAATAAGGTATGAGGTAAGATAGTTAAATCTTCAACTACCATAACTAAAAGTCCATAAATAATTTCTTGAATTGTTAAAGCAAAATGAGCAACCCAAGTAAAATAAAATATGGAGATAGATAACAGAAGAAATAGCTAAAGGAGCTCTGGAGGACTCTAAGTATCCAATGTTTTATACATATATATTCTTCAATATGTTTTCATAAATGAGTTATGAAATTATTTAATGTAATTGGTCTTTTTAAAAAAACGAACCAAGCCAGTCCAATAAATACATTTCTGAGGACCAACCAAACAGCAGCAGTCACACCCAAGTAACCATACTTTTACAAATGGCACCAAGCCACTCAAGCGCTTGAACACCTGCTGACCCGAGCTCCATGATTCTCTAAAACCCCACAAGATCAATTGTTTGCTCTGCTTGGAGAGATTTTGCCTCATCCCAGCATCTTTCCCTTATGATAGCAATAAATTCAACTTCGCTTTTTTAGTTCTGATACTGAGTGATGGTCTCATCATCCTTTGATATCTTTAAATGTCCCTTTTTATGAATGCAAATATTTCTTGCTTTAATACATTTCCCTAGATGGCACAAAAATTTAGATTAGCTTTGTTATTCAAAACTAACATGGATATTAGCTTTAAAATAAAACAAGTGGTATGGGGCTAAATAGTTTTTTTTTTAATAATGAAACATTTTAAATTATAGAATGATTCAGGTATTTTGGGGGTGAATAAGCCTGGGGTCACACTCAAACAAGACTTTATTCTGAAAAAATTGGGGAATGGCTTTTATGTTTTCCAATTAGTCCTTTCACACAGTGATGCTATAAGATATTTTTTGTAAATGAGTGACAGTTCCTCTAAACAGCGTCTGCAGTCTCAGCAGGGTTCAGCGCGCAGGCAGCAGCATCCTAACCAGAACCCTAGAAAGAGATGGCTCAGCTCTTCTGTCCTGTCTCCTTATTCAGACCTGACAAGACTGAAAAGAGCTCCCTTTCTCCATGACGTGCCACACAGGGAACCAGGATGCTTCTCCTCTAATGAGGCAGGCAGTCGTTTCATCTTCTGTACATGCCTGGCCTGGAGCCCAAGCACCCCTGCCTACAGAATTAATCATAAATATGAATTACAAAAACTGCCTCAACACAAAGTCCCTATAACCTTAGCTATAATAGCATAATCACACTATTGCATCACAAAAATGCAATCACATGGCTAAAAAGAAATGTCAAAAATTCACCAATTTCAATTTCCTCCCTTAAGATAACTATTAATCAACTCCCAAAGTTAAGTAGATATTTGTACAAATAGAAAAGAAGTATTAGAACTGTAGGTCTTCCCCTTACTTTTCCTTCATCATTCTCTTCACATTCTTCTCTCAACCCAAGATAATTGACAGAAACCAATTAAAAGACAGAGGCAGAACAGTCACACAGCAAGAATAAAGAGATCCTTACTTTCCTGTTGGAATCTAGTGGGTTTAAATCTTGAGTAGTGACAAAGAGTGTGAGTGAGGTCAAAGAACCTGTTAAAGTCCCCCAGTTGGTTAGCTCTTTCCTTTCAGATGCCACCTGGGAATAGGATTCGAGTAAGCATCGAAACATAAAAGACATAACCACACCACTTAATAAGAACCTACTATGTAAGTACCAGGTATTTATACCTACCATGCAAAGAGGAATCATTATCCTCATTTCACCGGCAAGAGCAAGAACTCAAGGCTAAGCCATCTGACTTGCTCAACTATTGGGTAGTTATTTTGGGATTCCACTTATGGTTATGTTGCTTCCATATAACTACATTCTTCCTTATTTAGATGAATGACTCCACGGAATGGGGTGTCAGAAGTATGGTAGGGATTCTTAATGCTAGATTTCTAATGCTGGATTCCATGGGGTCTGATCTTCTCACTGACACCATAAGAGACTCACTGCCCCAGTAATCCACAGTTACCAAGATGATGATATTAAAATAATAAAACAATAAATGTACTTCAGATGCCTTATCTCATTTTATTTTTAAGCAAGAGAGAGACAGACAGACAGGACGAGAGAGAGATGAGAAGCATCAACTCGCAGTTGTGGCACCTTAGTTGTTCATTGATTGCTTCTCATACCTGCTGTGACCAGGGGCTACAGCAGAGCGAGTGCCCCCTTGCTTAAGCCAGTGACCTTGGGCTCAAACCAGTAACCTTGGGCCTCAAGCCAGAGACCTTTGGGTGCAAGCCAGTGACCATGGGATCATTGATCATGCTCAAGCTGGCAACCCCATGCTCAAGCTGGTGAGCCCACACTCATGCCAGCAACCTCGGGGTTTTGAACCTGGGACCTCAGCGTCCCAGGTTGATGCTCCACCCATTGCACCACCACTGGTCAGGCTCATTCATTCTTCTAACAACCTATGAGGTGGGTCTAGTCATAGCCTCCTTTACAGATGAGAAAACACAGTCCCTGAGAGGTTATCTTGCCTAAGCTGCACAGGTGGAACCAGAGCCCTAGCCCCCACATACAATCCCACATTGCCTCAGGGAAATATATTAGATCACTCAAGTTTGTTGGGATTAGGGAACGTGTTGAAAATTATTGTTTTACAGAACAAACTAAACTCTCTATTCTGGTTTTCAAGATCCTTCACGATCTTGTCCGTAGTTTTCAATCTTATTTTCCATCATTTCCTTTCATAAGCCCTGTGCTCCAGAAATTCTGTTTTCTATAAATACCTTGAGTTTTCTCACTTGCTTAATGCTATTCCCTGTTGCTGAAATGGCATTTTTTATGAATTCCACAATACAAAATTTCATCTACAATAAAACTTTCCTCCCCACAAAGAGAATCTCTTCCACTTCTGTGCAAATCCTGTTAAAAGATCTAATGAAACCAGAGAGAAGAGAGAACTTTAAGGCTACAAAAGTCGCCATCCTAGAAGCTATAACTCTAAGGGCAAAACAAAGTGTCCAACTTATTCATGTAACCACTGGAGTGTAGACTGGAGCCAGACTCCGTCATGGTGTCTGGATCTGGGAAGCCACAACTTCTCTCCATGCCAACAGCCTCATCTGTAACAGGAACTAACAGTATCACTTACCTCACTGGATTCTTATGAAGGCTAAGTTCCTATCTGCAAAGTGCCTAAAATAATGCATGGGTCACGATAAATGCTATACAAATAGTTACTATTATAAGTTGTTGGGGTTTTTTGAAATATACATGCATGTATGTATATGAAAAGTGGCTTAGATCACCAAACCTTAAAAAAGAATAGTCAGAGATAAAAATCTTCCAGAAAGAGCAACATAGGTGTTAAGGAAATAAATTGCCTTATGAAGAAGAGAACCAGTATTTTTTTCCTCTCGAAAGTCACAGATCAAGAGTTCATACAGCCTGACCAGGCGGTGGCGCAGTGGATAGAGCGTCGGACTGGGATGCGGAAGGACCCAGGTTTGAGACCCCGAGATCACCAGCTCGAGCGCAGGCTCATCTGGTTTGAGCAAAAAGCTCACCAGCTTGGAACCAAGGTCGCTGGCTTGAGCAAGGGGTTACTCGGTCTGCTGAAGGCCCACGGTCAAGACATATATGAGAAAGCAGTCAATGAACAACTAAGGTGTTGCAATGAAAAACTGATAATTGATGCTTCTCATCTCTCTCCATTCCTGTCTGTCAGTCCCTGTCTATCCCTCTCTCTGACTCTCTCTCTGTCCCTGTAAAACAAACAAACAAAAAAGTTCATACAACTGAACATGATAAAGTAACTGGTCAAATCATGGCAAAACCAGCTGATTATAGACTTATAGGTAAAATACAGTAATATTGGAATCACAGAGTATACCTGGGTGCCTGAAGGAGTCTGTCTTAGGCCAAAAACATTTAAAAACAGATAGTTTCTAAACTTAAAAACAGACCAATTCAAAATTATCTATTTAGACTTGGAATATAATTTTTTCAGAAAAACAACATTTTACGTATTGTCTGGGTTCTCTGGCTAACCATAAAAGCCAATTTAACTTAATATTACTTGAGTAGTAATTATAGATTTTTAACATTAACATACTATTCTAGTTACCAGATTATTTTAATATTAACATATATTACTAATTATGTACAACAACAAATCATATTTATTGTGGGAGTGGGAATTCACAAAATCATACATCATGAATCCAGGAGGGGATTTGCGTGACAGGTAGGCTCACTACACTCCCTGGTTTACCCAGGGTAGTGCCGGTTTATACTTGTCATTCGAATTATTAATAGCTCCCTTTCATTTTCCAAAGTGTCCTGGTTAGGATGGAAACTAAATGGTTAGTGATAGTATCTTTACCCTTATAACGAGGTAAGAAATTCAGCCACAGAACCATGCTGTGACTTAGCAGATGTCATCTAGTTATAAAGTGACCAGAATTAATACCCAGAAATACTAGCTCCTAGTCCAGGAGTCTCCCTAATATACTGCATGGACTCACCAGGAGCAAGACAGTAGTGATGACTGCCAGGGGAGCCGGCGGTGTGTGCAAAATAGAAAATGCATGGGAGGAAGTCGCTCCCCTTCCCCATGGAACTTCACAGGGTCAGGCGCTGAAAGCTCAGAGATTTAAGGGATCCTTGCTTGTGAACCCTACTTCTGTTTCCACTGTACCCACATGTAGCTTCTTCCCACCACCCTACTGATATGGGACAGATTACGGGGGAAATAGGGAATTTCATTTTGGACATCTTAAGTTTGAGATGTCATTTCAACATTTAACTGGAGATATCAATTTGGGAGTAAGCTATGAAAGTGTGTGCCTGAAGCTTAGGTCACTCATCACAAGAGCAAAAAAAAAAAAAGAGTTCTGCAGTACAGAAAGTACAGAACAGGGGCCAATAAGGGGTGAGTGGGGAGGAGATGGAAGAAGCCTCAGGGCATTGAATACCCTGCTTCCATAATGAGGAAGGAAATGATAATGCTCACAGCAATGAGGATGATCAAGTGTAGCTCCTATCATTACCTTATTGGAAACGTTATGTTCCAGGAACTCCACCAAGTGCTTTATACATAGTAGCTTAGTCCAGAGATTTTCAAGCTTTGTCATCTCATGGCATACATAAACTAACTACTAAAATTCTGCAGCACACCAAAAAATATATTTTTGCCAATCTGACAAAAAAAAAAAAAAAAGAAAAAGGTGTCATTTTGGTTCATTCTCAGTGGATAGAGATTGTTGTGTTGGCTGTTGTCATTCTTTTTATTTGACAATCTAAGGAAAAAGAGGTCAGTGTCCCTGACAAAAGAGTCAGGTACTACATGTTTTAAAAGTTCTTGCGGCACACCAGTGTGCTAGGGCACACAGGTTGAAAATTGCTGCCTTTGTTCTCTGAGGAAGAAAATAATATGGCCAGAGAGGCTACGGAACTTAACTAAGGACACAAAATAAGTAACAGCAGAAATGCACACTCCTGTCTCACTCAGAGAGCTCTGATCTTTCTCCAATGTTTTGCATATTGGGATCTTATTTTCCCTCTTCTTTCCTTTGTCCCTTATATGTGATGACAGATGGTCTGGCTTATAAATATTTTTCTTCTGTGGAAACATAAATTTTTTTATGTTTCCATAGTTAAAATAATTACATGAATCATGTGACTTCAGAACTAAGATGTCAATGCTTTTTAAAAAATTTATTTTTTTTTCTTAAGTGAGAAGTAAAGAGGCAGAGAGAAAGACTCCTGCATGCACACCCACTGGGATCCACCCAGCAAGACCCCTATGGGATGATGCTCTGCCCATCTGGTATCATTGCTCTGTTGCTCAGCAACTGAGCTGTTTTAGCACCTGAGGCATGCCATGGAAACATCTTCAGCGCCCAGGGCCAACATGCTCCAACAGAGCCATGGCTTTGGGAGAAGAAGAGAGAGAGAGAGAGATGGCTAGATAGATAGATGGAGAGAGGTAGAGGAAGAAGGAAGAGGGAGAAGGTTAGAGAAGCAGATGGTCATTTTTTCTGTGTGTTCTGACCAGGAATCAAACCCAGGACTTCCATACACCAGGCCAATGCTCTATAGCTGATCCAATTGGCCAGGGCCAAAATTTGTTTTTCAATTACAGTTTTGTCAATGTTTCTTTTAGTAAGTATGTAGACCATATTTTTGTGCCAAGTATGTTCTACCAGATGAGAAATGAAAGATGTTTGCTCTTAATTTGCACTATTTGTATTGTGGCCAAGGTCATATTACAAACCATGTTTTAAAACAACCATGAACTATTATTTGTAAAAAAGAGACACTCCTTAGAAATTCATTAAACAGCCTGACCAGGCGGTGGCGCAGTGGACAGAGCGACAGACTGGGATGTGGAAGACCCAGGTTCGAGACTCCGAGGTCACCAGCTTGAGCGCAGCTCATCTGGTTTGAGCAAAAGCTCACCAACTTGAGCCCAAGGTCGCTGGCTCAAGCAAGGGGTCACTCAGTCTGCTGAAGGCCCGCAGTCAAGGCACATATGAGAAAGCAATCAATGAACAACTAAGGTGTTGCAACGCGCAACGAAAAACTGATGATTGATGCTTCTCATCTATCCGTTCCTGTCTGTCTATCCCTCTCTCTGACTCTCTCTCTGTCTCTGTAAAAACAAACAAACAAAAAAAAAGAAATTCATTAAACAATATTAACCAACACCCTATTTTATATGCAAGGCATGCAGCTGCTCGTTTAAGGTGGGCTTGGGATTTATTGAGCACAATTTTTCTTAAGAAGACAAACCTGTTGGGAAATTTGAGATATGCAATTTATATGTAAGTATAAAATTCTATAACAAATATTGCCTAGTGTTAAAATGAAGCATCTGTTTTTAAAATTATATTAATAAAAAGTATAAGTATTTCTATTTTGCTAAGAGTAGTTTCCGGCAACTGTGCTTTTACTACATGACCTTGCTCCCTGGCAAGACTCTCCTGGACTAGGAATGATACCTGGCCCAGAATGGACCATTCATATTTTTTCTTTCAGAGTTGGAATTCAACGTGGAGAAGCAGACCCAGCTCTAATGACTCTATGAATGAAAGGCATGCTATCTGCAACTGTGGGGTGGACTTCTGCCACAGAAATGCAATGCAGACAGCAGAGAAAAGACAGAGTGAGGTTGGAAGACTATGCAACTTAAAGGAGGCTGGGAGTCACAGTGCTGGAGGCTGAATGCTTTCTAGATCCCCACCTCTATCCCTCTGAAAGTGGGAGTGTCCTCCTTCCCCTCCAATTTCATATCTAGCTTCATATTTCTTGGTAATTTCCAATTTTTGTGTAAGGAAGTGTCAGTCGGTTTCTGTGACTTGGATCTCAAATGGCATTAATTAAGATATCCATTATTTTGCATTATATATATAAAATACTTGAATGTATGTAGGTTTTATTATATATAATGATAATACATAAAATTTTCTTTGCTATGGTAGCAATAAATTCAAGAATTATTTTTAAGAAAAGTAGTTTCATAATTATTGATATTAATTCAAGTTTCTCATCAGCTATAATCTATACTCTGATACTGACCTCTCCCTCCCAAAAAACACCAGATCTTTTAAAGCACTTTTAAAGAATAAGAGCCTGGTACAGGCAGCGAGTTTGATTCTGAAGTGACAGAGGAAGAAGACTATTGTTAGGAAGGTAAGTCTTTTCTAGCTGTTTCACGCATTTAACTCGAATCGCCCACAACTAAGAAGAGATCTTAAAGCACAGGGACAATGTCTCTTATTTCTTGTGTACAGTGACAAGCACAATATTTGGAAGACTATATACTATATATACTGCTCACAAAAATTAGGGGATATTTCCAAATGAATATAAAGCGATAAACTATTCCCTAATTTTTGTGAAGTATTTGATCAAATCTTGATATTTACAAATTCTTTACACATTGAGAATTTGTTGTCATTCCACCATTTAAAGAAAACATTATGTCTCTCCCAAGTGAAAAAAACAGATAGAGCAAGGAGCAATGGTTTTTACAACCAAACTTTCACAGTGAGTTTCTTATAAAACTTGTTGCTGCTAGAATTCTGTGGAGTTCTTCATAATCTAATTTTCTGTAGGAAACCATAGTACCTAAAATAGGGAACTAAAATTTTCATTTAGAAATGATCCATATTGTTTTAAACATTTCGTTGGGATCCAATTGGCATCTAGGGCTAGATAAGTCTAATTTTCTTTTCCGATTTAGACATTTTATAACAGAAAAAAATGTCAATATACTCCATCTTTTTTCTTCTTGTAGGGTATGTCACCCAAACTCTATGCTTTTGTCTTTTCACAAAGGAAGGATTTTGAACACCAAAAGGAACTAGTAGAGGCTGTAAGTCAAATAGGGAAATGAATCACAATGTACCGCTGTTCTTTCTTGGCTCAAGAGATTGCCAGTCTGTGTATCTGATTGATAGTTATCTTTGAACCTTCTCAGGTTTATTATGCAGTCAAGGTACTGTATCCTTGAAAAAAACAGTAGGGGATAAGGCAAGCATGAATTACAGACAGAAAACCCTGAAGATATTCCCTTCTGTATATCTTAGAAGAAAATCCAACAAGGTCCAGCACAGCCTGGAATTCCATATTACGCTTTAGATATCACAAATTGGCAGACTTTTAGCAGCCAATGGAGCAGGTGGGTAAGTAAAGATGTGAAGGCAGCCTGACCAGGTGGTGGCACAGTGGATAGAGTGTCGGACTGGGACACGGAAGACCTAGGTTCAAAACCCCAAGGTCAACAGCTTGAGCGCAGGCTCATCTGGTTTGACAAGGCTCACCAGCTTGTGCCCAAGGTCACTGGCTTGAGCAAGGGGTCACTCGGTCTGCTGTAGGTCCCCCCCCCCCCACATCAAGACACATATGAGAAAGCAATCAATGAACAACTAAGGTGTCGCAATGAAGAACTGACGCTTCTCATCTCTCTCACTTTCTGTCTGTCCCTATCTATCCCTCTCTCTGACTCTGTCAAAAAAAAAAAAAAAAAGAAAAGAGCCTGACCAGGTGGTGGCTCAGTGGATAGAGCGTCGGACTGGGATGCGGAAGGACCCAGGTTTGAGACCCCGAGGTCGCCAGCTTGAGTGTGGGCTCATCTTGCTTGAGCAAAAAGCTCACCAGCTTGGACCCAAGGTCGCTGGCTTGAGCAAGGGGTTACTCGGTCTGCTGAAGGTCCATGGTCAAAGGCACATATGAGAAAGCAATCAATGAATAACTAAGGTGTCGTAATGAAAAACTGATGACTGATGCTTCTCATCTCTCTCCGTTCCTGTCTGTCTGTCCCTATCTATTCCTCTCTCTGTCCCTGTTTAAAAAAAAAAAGATGTGAAGGTAGAGAAAATCAATGCTTCAAGAGAAAGAACACAGTTGTCTGTAAGTTTGTAGAAGAAATCACACTCCAATTCTAGCAAATCAAAGTTGTAGGTTCAATGGGCTAATTTGATATAGGTGAGAAATTATGTTCTAATGTCAGCAATTATACCCTTAACCATAGCTGGTAGTTTCATAAATGCTAACTGATGGCACAGAAGATATAATGGGCAATACAGGATGCTCAGCAATACAATACTGGTGACAACCCATCCCCACTATTGAAAAAAATAACTCAAAATGCAAAATGACTAATCAGATACAGAATACGAACGCTTTTTGCAGATTACTGTGGCTTTGACATATTGCATCTACTCTGACTGCTCTCGGGCACCGGGCAAGAACAAGAGCAAGAGAACAATTCATCACATCTACTGTTTGTGCTTCAATGGCCTTAATCATATAACAAAAACACATTTGTTACGTTCCTTCTAATTGCAATATCCATAAATAATAAAGACCTGAACAACACACTTTGTGGCACAATGAAGTCAGGCTACAAATAAGACACAAACACAACCATTTCAAGTCCCAAACAATTTCAAATTCAGCTTAACTTTCTACTTTACAATTGACTATAGAATTAGTCAATTATACAATTGACTATACAATTGGCTATAAGAAATAGCCATAGACCAAAATCAGAAAGCTCATATGCCCTGAAAAACTCCTATATTAAAGTTCCTTTCACAGAAAAATTCATGCACACAAAAGCAGACAGTATAGTACAAATTAACCGCACGCCACTCCCACATACTGTCACTGAGTTTCACCAGTTATCACCTCGTGACCAAGTCTGCTTTACCTACACCCCAACTTGTGCTTTCCCTGTATATCACATCATTTCATTCCTAAATATTTCAGTAAATCTTTACAATTTTGACTGAACATTGATAGAATTTGTGAGGTTTTATTTATTTCCATTGTCTTTTATTTTAAATTCCTATATCAGTAAAAGAGAGGAAATTGGTGTTTATTGAAGGCAAGAAGAAAATTTAGATTTTTCTGTTTTTTTCTGGAATATTTAGGATGTAACTATAGATGTAATATATATATGTGACATATATATATCACATATATATATATTTGGCAAGATACAGTCATTCAGTATAACAAACACTAACTGAGCACTAGGGATGGGGCTCAGTGATGGGGACATAAAAATGAGTAAAACAAAGATCCTTCCTCTAGTATGGGTGAGACAGACACGTTAACAGAACAATAAACATCAATGTCAAATCAATCCATGAGGCAAAGGAGGACAGTTGAAAATAGGAACATGTTCTAAAAATGGCATGTTTTTCAACAGACCAAAGAATAATTTCTTACTATTTCCCATGGGATTGAGGAAAGCACCTTTTCCATAATTCTTACACAAGTGGAGAACACAAATTACAATACGTGACCAGATCATACAAAGCAATTAAAGTAGCCAATAGTAACAAGGCATTTGAAATAACTTAGTCACTACTGAAAGTGGAAAAATACTTCCCAGGTAGTTAGTTGCTTTTTCTTCCAAGTTCTGACAGCAAGTTATATGTAGCTATCCTCAGAATTTATTATATTATGATATTATATTAATTATAACTATTTGTTTATGTAGTGGTCTTCCCTCCAGACTGAGTCCTGGAGGATCAGGTTTGAATTTATTCATCCTGGGATTTATTTATTTATAATTATTTTATTTTTACAGAGACAGAGAGAGATTCAGAGAGAGGGATAGATAGGGACAGACAGACAGGAACCGAGAGATGAGAAGCATCAATTATCAGTTTTTCGTTGTGACACCTTAGTTGTTCATTGATTGCTTTCTCATATGTGCCTTGACCGCGGCCCATCAGCAGACCAAGTAACCCCTTGCTCGAGCCAGCGACCTTGGGTACAAGCTGGTGAGCTTTGCTCAAACCAGATGAGCCCACGCTCAAGCTGGAGACCTCAGGGTCTCAAACCTGAGTCCTCGGCATCCCAGTCTGACGCTCTATCCACTGCGCCACCGCCTGGTCAGGCTATTCATCCTGGGATTTAAAACCCATTCATGCATTTACTAGAACAAGGGTTTATTGAATAAATAAATGAATGAATTACTTATAGGTGACTTCTAATAAAATCTCAGGCACTATAAAACATCACAGAAGGGTTTTTGTTATTTTTAAGAATAGATTCTAGTCTCCCTTGCCTGGCACTTACTGCCTTTCTATCTACATCGTCCCTACTCTACCTTTTGAACCTTGTCTCAGCTACTCCCTTCTCTCGGGTCTTGTGTATGAATTTCTTTCTTTCTCTCAGAAGCTCTGTGCTTTCTCATCTCTATGCTCTTACTCAGTAATCTTTAATGTTTTACATCATGTAGCCCTTTCAAAATAAAATATTTGAGCATACTTAATACTGTACTAACATACTATGTTTATCACAAAGCAATCATAAAATAGAAGAAAACAGACATTTCAAACAAATGAGGTAAAATACATAAATAGAAGTTTTAATCTTTTCTTCCCATACACCAAGCATTATTTTGTATATACTTCACTTTGAAAATCACTGATTTATATCAAAGGAAAAAATCTTACAGAATCTTTTGTAAAAATGAACTGAACCAAAACATTTAACAGTGCATGAGGAAACAGTGTAACTGTCAGTTAATTTCATTAGCATCATTATCATCAACGCAGTTTCCTTGTACTGGAATAATGTTCCCACACTTATTCTCTAGCCTCACTCTTATATGTCAAACCCCTGGAAGGCCAAATTTAAATGTTATCTCTTCAAAGAATTGTTTCAATGCCTTTCTTAGGGGTCAGGATTTCTCAGTGTAGGAGGTACCAAACCCTATAAGGCTTTGCAAGAAGCCATGCCTAAGAAACTAAAATAAAGCTAGAACAGCTGGAAAAAATTAAGGATAGGTTTATGAAAAATAATACAAATGAAAAAAGATGTGATTATTAACCCCAAGAAAAATAAAAATACAAAAAAATATAATCATAGTATATTATCTGGATCTACAGTAAACAATGTTTAAATAGGCCTAATAGAAACACTGACTACTAATTTAACAAAAACTTGTGATATAACTATACAGGAAAGATGAACCACTATAACAACTTCAGAACCCTCAATTTTTATTAGCAAAAATCTAAATAAAAGAGATTAATCAAAAGCTAGACATTTAGGCATACCACTTTAAAACTTACAGATAAATACCAGAAGAAACACCTAAACTACTTCTTCAAAGTGACCGTCTCTGAGAAATGTTTGAAAGGTAGAATTGTTTGGTATTATTTAATTTTAAAATTTTGGGCCCTGGCAGGTTGGCTCAGTGGTAGAGCGTTGGCCTGGCGTGCGCAAATCCAGGGTTCGATTCCCAGCCAGGGAACACAGGAGAGGTGCCCATCTGCTTCTCCACCCCTCCCCCTCTCCTTCCTCTCTGTCTCTCTCTTCCCCTCCGGCAGCCAAGGCTCCATTGGAGCAAAAGATGGCCCGGGCGCTGGGGATGGCTCCTTGGCCTCTGCCCCAGGCGCTAGAGTGGCTCTGGTCGTGACAGAGCGACGCCCCGGCTGGGCAGAGCATTGCCCCATGGTGGGCATGCCGGGTGGATCCCAGTCGGGCGCATGCGGGAGTCTGTCTGACTGCCTCCCCGTTTCCAGCTTCAGAAAAAAAAACAAAAAAAAACAAAAATAAAAAAAATAAAATTTTGTACATGTATCATATTGATCACACATTTTGAAAATAAAGGCAATTTTCTTAAATTTCAAAATTAATAGCCTTCCATGTAAAATGGAAAGTCGAGCATATGTATTCAAATCTACTCTCTCCAGAAACTTCAGTAACACAACAGAGAAAGGATTTAGAAAGGCACAGAAGTCTCTCATAAAGAGGAGAAAAATGATAAAGAAATAGAGAATAAGAAAAGATAAAAAGTTCAATGCAAGAGGCCCAGGAACCAAATAAGATTCCAGAAAGAGACGAACGTAATTCAAAAAAATTTCTTACAACTGAAGAACATGCATTTTTAGATTGAAAAAGTTAAACAATGCTAAACAAAACAGTTAAAATATACCTAAACCAGGGCACATCAACATGAAATTTAAGAACAATGGGGAAAAAGAGAAGATCTTGCAAGCTTCTAGGGAAATAAAAGTAATTTTGTATAATAAAATCAGCAGTGAGAATGGTACCTGTTCTTCTCAATGGTAATGGGAAAAGTTAAAAGGCAAGAAAGCAACACCTTCAAAATTCTTTTAAAAAGCTTAGAATTCTATATCTAGTCAACATATCCATGTTTTAAAAAAGCATTTTACACCATGCAAAGGCTCAATATATATATACTCCAATGCACTCTTTCTCAGGAATCTATTAGAAAATGTATTCATACAAAACAAGAAAATGAAAAACAGGAAGACATGGAATCCAGGAAACAGGAAATCCAAAGGTTCTATTGATCAGATCATATTAAAACAGGTCCTGAGTTACTGGTTTTAAAAAAATCAAATCAATACAAAGGCAGCAAGTTGATTTTTGAAGTGTTTAAATATTTCATGTGCCTTTAGATTTACCTAGTTACACTTTTACATCAATCTAAGCATAAAGGAGATTTCAAGAGATTTGACTCTTACCTGTAACACAGCAGCTAGTAAGTATACTACTACGAAGATTACAGTTAGAGAAGTGTGACCACTTTTCATCAAATGAATCGTGTAGAGGAAAATTAAATGTCCAGGAATCACTAAAAGCAGTAGAACTTGAGCAGACTTATTATTTACTCCTGTAATATAAAATGTAAAAGTTGTTAAAAACAAAATTGTATTTTGGTTAATAATAAGTTATACCTATTAAAATTTGAGAATTTCCTTTAAGCTACTACATCACATAGAATCACATAAAATTCAATTGCTAAAAACAAATTTCAACTATTTACAATTCACTAATTCTTTGAAATTCTCACTTTATCTTACATGTCAATTAAATAAAAGATGGTTGACAAAAACTAGTTCTGAAGAATATTGGTCAGACTTTAATACCTATTATAAGAAAAATATAAAGTTTTTAAAGTAATGAAATGTTCTAACTTTTATATTTCCTTTAAATTTTTTTCACTGATATCACAAGGCAGGGCATTTCCAATCCTCATTCAAAAGTCAAAAATTGTTTTAGTTTTTTGGTAATCACATGCCTAGTTGACATAAATAATGCACTGTTCCTTGTAATTGAGGTTATCATCCCCATCCTGTTTGTTTGGGATCAAATGCCTACATTTAGAAAGGCCAAAAAAGATTAACATAGCAAAGGCAGTACATCCATCTGTCTCCCTAAATCCCCTAGTAATGTCTGCTTGCGTCCATGAGGTTCCTCTTTCCTAACTCACAAACAAGATATCTTAGATAAAGGGACAAAAGTGAAAAATTATACAAAGTTCCTCAGCAACTGCAGAATTAATACAAATGATTTTGCCCACTGAGATTTAATGAACAAAATCAATTTAAAATCTAGCACTCAGAAATAAAGTTGTGCAATATTCACAAACAAAATATGTATTCAACAAATGTTGCCCACCTATACTCACAGAGAGGATTAGTTCCTGAAATCAAATATGTATATAAAAATCCACAAGCACATACCAGGACCAAAGAAAGTTCTACATGGAGAGTAACAACCTTTGGGTTCATCAGGCAATTCTCCCGGAATGCTATGTAAATGGAGGTAGGTAGAAATCCTGCTAGCCTGAATCGCCACCAAATTACCACCAATACCTGTAAAAGGAAAACAAAGTTGGTATACTCATATTTTAAACAACTTCTATAAATTCAACCAGCTGCAAGCTTCTTTATGTCATATCCTGGGCCAATAAGACAAGATATAAAGTTCTTCTGAAATGCTGATTTATTTATGTTGAGGTAGATATACCAGAGGCATAAAAAAATCATTGTTATAAAAGACATTTTTCAAATCTAAATTCTGGTCTGAAAGCAGATCAAAATAAGTAATTTTTAAAAATTACTATCAATACCAAGATATAAAACTAAGTAACAAGATATATCATGTTTATCATCTTAATGTGAGGGAAAAAAGTTAGATTTATTCAAATAGACATGGCTTGATACTTTCTTCACTTTACTAAAAAAATCTGTATACGGCACTAAAAAAAAAAAATCAAGAAAGTCACTTCTAATCTAGATTATCCTTATATACTCTGAGAAGAGTTGATGACAAGAGGTGAACCCACCCCACTTCCAAGGTGAGGCAGGACACCCAAACTCTTTCTCCTTTGACAGAATATGGGAAGAAGAAGCAGTAGTCATTAAAGCAAGTAGGAAAAAATAACTGAAAATTTCAAATTCTTAAATGCTAAGTGTGGGCTAGCATACTTGAGAGTCCTAGACACAAGGCATACACATTCACTTGCCAGCTATTTCTGTAAGTCTCCACCAAGAGCTTGTGAGATGGACGAGATAGGGCAGAAGACAAGACAGCTAACCTTGGTGGCACACAACAAGAAATCACATCTATTTCTGAATCCCTCTCTCATATAATGCAAAAGCCACCTGGGGTAGGGAAGGAAATGTGAGCACTACCAGACCCCAGAGAGAGATCAGTTGCCACTAAAGAAAAAGTAGAAGCAAAGCTGTCTGCCGCTGGAGGAGTAGAAGAACAATCCTGCTTAAGCCCAGTCTGGCAAAGTTTGATTGCCAACAGCGGGAGGGGAAGAAACACTAAGAAAGCCTCACCTCTGAGGACCAAGTGCATAAGAACTGCCTAACACTGAAAGCAGTGCAAGAGAATACCAAACTCTTACACCAAGTAACCAGCACCAGCAGCCTATTGTAAGAAGAGGAACAGGAGCACAGATAGTTGAGTCTTCCGTGCTATAGACATACTGTATTCCAGTCTTCACACTAAGCATAAGGCAGCAGGAGCTCATCAATAAAGAAATTTGAAGTCAGTGGTGCACTGAACATAACTATGATAACCACAAAAAAAGCAAAACCAGCTCAAATACTGATTAGATTGACTCAATCCTCCATTCTAATGATCTAACAGAAGAAAAACTGTGCCTTATTTCTAGGCATAAATTGTTGCTAAACATCCAACAATATACAGGAAGCCCCCCCCCCATCCAAGGAATTACCTTGTCCCAAATGTCAGTAGTGTTAAGATAGAAAAACCTTATACTAAAATAATTGATGCCTGACCAGTGGTGGTGAAGTGGATAGAGCATCAGATGATGAGGTCCCAGATTCAAAACCCCAAGGTCACTGGCCTGAGTGCAGCCTCACCAGCTTGAGCACAGGGTTGCCAGCTTGAGTGTGGGATCATAGACATGACCTCATGGTTGCTGGCTTGAGCTCAAGGTTGTTGGCTTGGCTGGAGCCCCCAGTCAAGGCACATATGAGAAGCAATCAATGAACAACTAAAGTGACACAATTATGAGTTGATGCTTCTCATCTGTCTCTCTTCTTGTTTCTCTCTCTCACACACAAAAATTTAAAAAAATTGATGTATGCCTCCACTATCTAAAACTGAGAGAACATGCCTCTAAATAATGTGAGTTAAAAAATCATAATAAAAATTACAAACTATTTGTAATTGAATGGAAATTAAACACTACATATAAAAGCCTGTGGGATGCAGCTAAAGCAGTACTAAGAGGCACACTTATAGTCTTAAAAATGCATATATTAGAAGTGAACGAAGGGTTACTGAGCTAAGCATCCATCTCAAGAAGTTGGATGCACTTAAAACCTGTATAATTTGCCCTGGCTGGTTGGCTCAGCGGTAGAGCGTCGGCCTAGCGTGCGGAGGACCCGGGTTCGATTCCCGGCCAGGGCACACAGGAGAAGCGCCCATTTGCTTCTCCACCCCTCCGCCGCGCTTTCCTCTCTGTCTCTCTCTTCCCCTCCCGCAGCCAAGGCTCCATTGGAGCAAAGATGGCCCGGGCGCTGGGGATGGCTCTGTGGCCTCTGCCTCAGGCGCTAGAGTGGCTCTGGTCGCAACATGGCGACGCCCAGGATGGGCAGATTATCGCCCCCTGGTGGGCAGAGCGTCGCCCCATGGTGGGCGTGCCGGGTGGATCCCGGTCGGGCGCATGCGGGAGTCTGTCTGACTGTCTCTCCCCGTTTCCAGCTTCAGAAAAATGGAGAAAAAAAAAAAATAAATAAATAAATAAAAATAAAACCTGTATAATTTTATTAACCAATGTCACCCCAATACATTCAATAAAAAAATAAAAAACAAAAGTTGGAAAAGAGAGAAAAACAAAATAATAAAAACAGAAAAAATTTAAGAGATCAATAAAAACTAAACACTGGTTCTCTGAAAAAAAAAACCCACAAAAACATCATGAACCAAAAAAAAAGGCGAGGGGAGTAATAATTCCAATTACTGCCAATATTTTTTAAAAAATGAATATTCTGAACAAGTTTATACCAATAAACTTGAAAACTAAAAATAGTTTTTAAAAATTCTAAAAATATCTAACAAACTTAACTTAAGAAGAAATAGAAAATCTGAAACATTTTAAAATGATTAAATAAACTGAATCAAAGTTTAAATTTAAATTTAAAATCATCCTTGCTAAATCACCATACCTACATAGGTTTATTTGCCTGTTTTTTTAGTATGTTCTGCCAAATATTTAAGCAACAAATAATTGCAATCTTACACATATTACTTATATTACAGTATAGAATA
The DNA here is from genome assembly GCF_036850765.1 of Saccopteryx bilineata. NCBI lineage: Eukaryota > Metazoa > Chordata > Mammalia > Chiroptera > Emballonuridae > Saccopteryx > Saccopteryx bilineata. The sequence goes on from NC_089490.1 coordinate 106,153,111, forward strand.
AGAGTGAGTATATCTAACTCAAATAATAAGGCTAGCATAAGTCTGGGTTCAAAATCATAGGCTAATCTTAAAAATAAAAATAAATATAAAAATACTAAACAAACTATTAGCAAATCAAACCCAGAAAAACATTAAATGCATATATAAATACATCACAATCAAACTAGATTATCCTAGAAATAAAAGGCTATTTAATATTTGAGAATAAATTAATGCAATTCACCACACTAACAAATGAATGGAGGAAACAATATCATTATATGAATAAATGCAGAAAAATTGATAAAATTCAATGTTTTGTCATTAATAATTAAAAACTCAGCAAACTAGGAATTAAAGGAGACTCTTTAACCTGATAACTACACACACACACACACACACAGACACACACACACACACACAGAAACCTGAAATGTGACAGACCAGGTGCTGCAGATCCATTAAGGGTGCTACAGACTTTTCAATAAACAGTGCCAAGATAATTGGTTATTAATATGCCCAAGAAGTCCAATGAAATTGGATCTTTATTCTCATATTATATACAAAAAACAATTCCAGGTGATTTAAAGACATCATGTGAAAAATAAAATTATTAAGCTTTAGAAGGTAATAGAAAATGGATGGGAAGAATTTTTTTAAGAATAGTAAAAGTAGCCTTGGCTGGGTAGCTCAGCTGGTTAGAGTGTTGTCCCGATACACCAAGGTTGCAGGTTCAATCTCTGGTCAGGACATGCAAGAATTAACCAATGAGAATATAAAGAAGTGAAACAACAAATTGATGTTTCTCTCTCTCCTTTCCTCTCCTCTAAAATCAATTAAAAAAACAATAAAAAGGGTAGAAAAGGTGCAAACCACAAAGGAAAAGGTTGATAAATTTGTCTACAGTAGAACTGTAAAATCCTGATCATCCATACACACTGTAGAGAAAGTGAAAAGACAAGATCTTTGTAACACAAAGGACTCCCAACTAGAATATATGAAGAACTTGAACCAACCACCAAAAAAGGACAAAAGTACAGATAATTCACAAAAGAGGTTAATGTAAATTGCTAAACTTTATGAAAAGGTGCTTAACCATATTGGCAATTAGGGAAATGCAAATAAAAGCATAATAAATATTACATAGTTTAAAAACTTCAGCCTGCCCTGTGGGTAACTGAAGAGGAGCTACAAGAATGCTTACATATAGCTATCAAGAGCATAAATGGTTAATAATCCCTGTGAAAACACTTTGGCATTCCATAATAAATTATTGATGTGCACAATTTCCTCACCACATCTCATTTAGTAAATAAAAAATTCATTAAAAGCAAATGCTTAAAATAATGTAAAATGCAGTTCCATAAAAATATTTTTAAAAATGCATCCCAGGGAGTTCTGAAAACTTTTCTAAAGGAAAATAGATTTCTTATAAAAAATGTGTTTGAAAGGGAAACAAAGTCACATTGACTAGGCTAAATAATTAAAAGGCACATAAATGCACAGCTCTATCCTCTGCAGAGCTGACTCTGGCTCAGATGATATTGGTTTAAAAACTGCCTCAGCCACTTACTGTGACTTCATGAAATTTTACCTCTTGAAGCTTCAGTTTTCTAATCTGAAAAATGATAATTTAGTATATAATTCATAAGTGGTAGAATTAAATAAGTCATACATGAAAGACACAGCAATTTCTGGACATGGTAAAGGCTCAACAAATGATGATGGTGTTGATGGTACAACTGTATAAATAATGTGATTCTAACTTGGTATGTTCTTAATTTTAAGTCCTCATACTTAACTTGCTGGAGAAACCATTAGTCACAGAATGTGCAGAAATTGTATTACTTTTTAATTCATATATATATGAATTATATATATTATATATAGAGAGGGGGAGAGAGAGAGAGAGAGAGAGAGAGAGAGAAAGAGACAGGAGGGAGAGAGATGAGAAGCATCAACTCATAGTTGTGGCACTTAAGTTGTTTATTGATTTCTTCTCATACATGCTTCAACCAGGGTGGGGGTCTAGCTGAGCCAGTGACCCCTTTCTCAAGCCAGTGACCTTGGGCATCAAGCCAGCAACCTTTGGGCTCAAGCCAGCAAGCCTGCACTCAAGTCGGATGAAACCGTGTTTAAGCTGGCAACCTTGGGGTTTTGAACTTGGGACCTCAGTGTCCCAAATCAATGCTCTATTCACTACACCAATACCAGTCAGGCTATTTTTTTTTAAGTAAGACATGGAATAAATCACTTGGTGTCCATATTTTAATAATCATTTAATGTCTTCTGTTATTCAATGAATTTTTCACTAGAAGTTAGGGATAGCTATATTAATAAGTCCAGATTTTCCAAATCTGAGCTCACTTGATAAAGGAAACAACTGGAAGATAACTTTGAATACTGGTATGTATTGGTACTCATCTGATAACAGGACATAAACAAGGCCAGTAACTTACACTTTTAACTGGAAGTAAATTAATATATCTCAGAAACCCAAAAGTTCACAGTCTTTACAAGTACCTTCATAAATAGTTACTGGGCAACCAATAAGAACAGCCTATAACAGGGGTCGTGAACCTATGGCTCACAAGCCATATGTGGCTCTTTTGATGGCTGCATCTGGCTCGCAGACAAATCTTTAATAAAAAAATAATAACATTAAAAATATAAAACATTCTCATGTATTACAATCCATTCATTTCCTACCGCTCATGTTCATGGTTGCGAGTGGCTGGAGCCAATCACAGCTGTCCTCCGGGACAACACCAAATTTTTATTGGATAATGCGTAACGTACACGGGTCGTTGTATGGCTCTCATGGAATTACATTTTAAAATATGTGGCGTTCATGGCTCTCTCAGCCAAAAAGTTTCCTGACCCCTGGCCTATAATCATTCAAAAAGAAGAATCAAATGTTAAGAATTATTATACGTAATGCAAGCCAAAGAAGGCCTTCAGATGCATTTTTCAATGCTAGATATTTGCTAGAGGAATGTATATATGGTAGTTTCCATTACATCTTCCTATACTCTGGAATTCTCTTGGGGGCAGTGTTCTATTTGGTATTTTATTAGATATGAAATGCTCCAATGCACATGCAGAAAGCATGAGCTATTAAATCTGAGAATATCTATCTATAACTGCTCTTGGATTGAATTTAAAACAAAAGGCTATTAATGATTAGTTGTAGCTCTCTTCTTTAAAAAAACACATTTGTAGAACTTTAGAGAACTACTTTTATCATTTCTTTATTACCCTATCAAGACTAACATAGGTGATAATACAAATAAACCCTTATAATCAACTTATCATTTTCCTCTTCCTGCACTCCCTGACCCGCCATCCTTAGTTGTCCAGGAAACACAGACACACCAGTGTTACAACCGCACAAAACTAAAAATACACCAAACTAAAAATAAAATGAAATGGAACTCTAGAAAGAGTATGGTATAATTTTTCCAGATAAGGTGAATAAAATTTTAAAGTAAACAACATAATTAATGTGAAAACTTATTATAGTTTTGACCTTTCATGGGTTGAAACCTCATCACGATCTCATCATGTTCACTGGTTATATTTTTAAACTATAGCAAAATTATTACCTTGGAATAGCTTTCTTTAATGTCAAAAATTTTCTCTTGAAATCATAATACAGACTATATTTCTACTAAGAGCTGGTCTCCACATTTCTCTTAAATTACTTAAATTCTTCACAGACTAATTGCATTACTAAAGCTAGTTGAGTGCATATAAAGACTCTGTTACATAAATTAATAATATTAGTAAAAACAGCCTTGACAATATATAAATAATTAGTGAGAGCCTTCAGTATCCACAAGACCCAATTTTTAAGTGCCTTGTGTTAGAATAAGCTAAGTTGATATTATAAAGTTTGATACTATGAAGAAATTATCAGCAGGTTCATTTAAGAACTGCTTTAAAATCCAACTTTACATTTTATTAAATTTGGAAATAGGTGTTTCCAGTAAATGTTTAGCACTCATATTGTAGAATATATTTCAAATTACATCAAGAATTCTTTTGAACACCCCTAAGGAAACCTGAAGTGAAAGTTCTATTTGTTGCAAAGTAAATCCTTATAATCAACTGCACAGCAGATCTGGTATCCTCCATACACACCTACACATTTTAACCACCTCCACGATCTCTGCATTTTCTCCTGCTGTCTATTCATGACTCCTTATCAGAACTCACATGTAGTAATTACTCTTTGTTTCAAGAAATGCAAAGGGATAAGCGGATGTGGCTTCCATCTTCTTCATATTTTTCAGAAGAAATACACGTTATCCCTTCCCAAATACACATTCACCTCCCAAGTCCCTAACTCTTTCATTACACTTTACTGCTTCTTTTCAGTCCTCTTGTAGATGACACAATGACTGACAAAGTCTCCCAGTTTTCCACTTCCCATACCCTGGATCATGCATTCTTAATGGGGAGTAAACTGGTTTTGAGGGGCAGAAACATAATCTTACTCATTTTGTGTATAAACAACAAATATATGTACTGTATGCAGATATAAATAGATATAAACAGGATATCTGTGATGTCAAAATTTCATGGGTAAGCTCATTTAGGAAAAAAATGTTTAAAATGGGTCTTTCAAGGTGTGATCATGAAAAAAAAAGTTGAGAAACACCGCCTTAGGTCAGAACTCCCCAACCAAGGTGCCTCGAATGGGTTACAGGTGTGTTGAGAGCTCTGAAGCGGAGGGCTAGGCCTGAGGTAACAGTGGCCTCATTCTTCACCATAGTGTGCCATCCAAATACTACATTCCCTATGTGTGCCAGGACATGGAAAAGGCTGGGGAGCACGGCCCTGGAGAAATGACTCTATCTACCTTTTTGGGATAACTGAGGCTGTCATTGTAAGGAAAGGCCTTTCATCTCAGTCTCTGTCCCCCACCCCTTACCTTTGTGTTTCCATCTGTCTTTCTTGAGGACTCCTTTTCTTAATCAAACTACGGGGTATCCTTTCCTTCCCAGCTACCATTTCACAAGCCTTGCTCCCTCATTATTCACAACCTCATACATTCAAATCTTTCCTGCTCTATTGCTCCTTGCCGCCTTGCCAATAAACATCCCTATATCTCTCCTACGTTGGAGAAAATTTCTCTTTCAACTTCTAGGTGTTATCCTAGCTCCAATCTTTTCATTGTCAAACATTTTACAAGAAATCTAAAACTGTTACTTCCAAGATTTTTATTGTTTTGTACTCAATATTTAGTAAGTACAAACATATTTGTGAAACATATATCAGCTATAAAGAATCAAACTACAAACCACCCAGTTTTAAAAAAGGGATACTGCAAAGCTCTAGAACTGTTTTTTTATGTGGGGTGAAATAACAGAAATACTCATTAAACCCTCACTAATAATGGGTTGTTATAATTGAAGTTATATTTCTCACTGAAACGGTAGACAATATAGCTCTAACAATCATGAATAGATAATGCTTGTGCTAGTGAATTCATCAACCAATATTAACCGAAGAGGATTTGAACAGGTAGAAGGAAAGCAGTGCAATGAAAATCAGAACTCTGGACAGCCACAATATAAGAATCTGGTTAGAATAATAAAGGGAAGAGGTGTATGTGTGCAACAGCAGAGAGTGCCTCAGAAACTAGACGGATTTCAAACTGGGTTTGATAGGTGAAAGACACCAATGTTAATTAAGTTCATCGTTCTGAGACATGTAACAAAAACTAAGTTTAAGGAAAACAAGTTGTTAGTGACATTTAATTTGTAATGAATACAGAGTGAGTCAGGAAGGCTACTTTATTACTTGAATACCTGGAGTGACTACAAAGGTAACATATGCTTGTTATACTCTAAGTGAACAAGTCAATTACGTTAAAGCACAAGTCAACAAAATTGGGTCACTGTCTATTGAAAGAGGATGCAGGGCCAGGTTGATTGGGACGCAGGGTAGGTGACAGGGAGAATGGTGCCACCAGGAAAAGTGGGACAGGGGATCCACAGAGGAGATGTGGACATTCTAAAGCTGTACAAAATTCAAATGGAGAGGAGAAAGTTTAGATATAAAATTAGATAGTGGAGAACCTGTCTTCCTATAACATATTTTCTTATATATAAATATACAAACTAATTTATATTAAGTGTGTAGTATATTCTATGACATGTTTTTTCCCCCAAGTAAATTATATTGGCTCAGGCTATACTAAAATCTAATTTAATGAGAGCCAGCCTGAGACCCAGCAGGGCGGGATGGAAATTACCGTATTAAACAGGATCCATACCAAAACCCCTGTAAATTTAAGTACTGGTATTCCCATTTTATACATAGTAATAAAATAAAATGGCAGATTTTAAATGGATCAGCAGAGGAATGATAAATTTTTAATTTTATTTACTTTATTTTTATATTTAATTTTTATTGATTTTATTGTGGAGGAATGAATAGATTTTAACAGACTGAATTAACATAAGCAATGTTTAAACTATGCTAACTCTAATTTATCCATGAAAACTGACAGCAGCATCAATAAAACAACACAAGATAGCAGATAAAACCAAAATATCCAGAACTGAAATACCATAGTTGGCCTCATTATCCTTACAAATCAGGTATGCCTGACTCTGAAACTAATATTTAGTGAAAAGATTAAGAAAGATTTCTTTTCAAAAAATGTCTTCTGCACACTGAGAAAAGGGAACGTCGTTCAGACTGGGAGTGGCGACCTCGGCTTGGAGAGAGATGACAGGTGTGAGGAGAGGGCCTTCTTTAAATCTGAGCCCTGAGAGTCCTACCAGCATCTAAGAGTATATATAGATTTGATATCATTATGAAATAGTATGTCTGATTCTTACCATTAATTACTGGTGTGTAAACAACAATTCCAACCAAGTTTGGGTCAGATACAGTTGTGTCCAAAATAAGGCCTCCAATGCTGAAAGATATAAAATCATATCATTTAGGGAAGAGGAAAGAAAATGCACTGATTTGAAGCTGTTCTTTCCATACAAACACCCTTACTTTTAAAAATAAAATATTTAGACATTACAAAAACAGAATAAAAATATTTAAAGTAAAAAATCAATGTCAATCACAAAATGTTGAAAATAAAATATGGCATAAGCTATAGCCCCACATTTCCAGATTCTTTCTGATCTCCCAGATATGTGACTTGTAGGAAGGAAAAGCATATCCTTTAAGTGCATTAAAATGTCTGGAAGGACATACAAGAAATTAATCAACAATATCTGTCTCTAGGGGGTGAGACTGAGAGAGGAAGAATGGTCATTTTATATACTTCAGTGCTTACTGAATTTTTAAAATCATGTGCATTTATTGCTCTTATAATTTAAAAATAATTTTTAAAATGAGTATCTTTTCATATTTGAAGTGTAAGGCAGGAAAGGGATGAATTTTCATGTGTTAAAACTAGATCAAGTTAGGGTATGTCTGATCACTGGTAAATTAAAATGTGTTTTAGCTACAGAAAGAGCTGCTCTTGAAAATAGAGGTCTGGAAAAATAACACACAGTTTTATATACATAGTGGCCAGCCACAAACTCTCAACGTCTCAGTGGAGCTTGGAGACTTTTTAAGTTTCTAAGACCATTATTAATTGGTTAACTTTAATCTCCTGGTCTATATACTATAAAATATTGCCAGACCCAATATTCCGTGAGATCCTGTTGCCTAAATCTTCTAAGAAAATGTAATTCATACTACAGAAAAATTAACTTTATGCTGTCACAGAATGGAATTTATAGTAAAAATATCAGATCAAAGTTCTTTACCACTACCTTTGTACGTAATAATAGTTAACATTAGGAAATTATTAAATCTTTTTATTTTATTTTACTAATAAATGAATAGCTTAATATGCCTCAAGTATTAAGAGTTCCCATTAAAAGGTACCCTATAAAGTCCAAAAATAGTCATCATTAGAAATACTTGAATATTTTAAACCCAATTAGAAAAAACTAGTTATGTTTCAAAGAATAAATCTCCCTACTAAAACGTATATATGCTATGCATATATAATGAACACTTGTTAAAATAACATTTAAAAATATTTCTGTTACCCAGGTAATAAAACTTATAGAAAAGTAAGAAAATACAAACGAACAAAATAAAAATCAACCAGTTTCATTATTCAGTTATACTGTTAGCATGTTAGTAAACAGCCTTCCAGACATTTTTAATCATGTATATTTAAAAAAGTAAAAACTCAAGTTATTAAAGTATTTTTCTTCACCTTTATTACATTTTCTTTTTAGCAAACGAACACATGAGCATTATTTAAAAAAGTGAAAGTACCACCAAGCTTTTAAAATAATCCCTAGTCCCACCGCCCAGATCCTGCTCTCCACCAGCAACTCTTTCCAACTTCATTAGCTGTTCCTTCTGGCATTTAGTTCTTTATTTCTAAATAACATGTTTTCCCTACTATCTCTTGATTTTTAATTTTAAACACTTCTCTAATGACGTCCACTGTGGCAGATGAGGACTGAGTCTCACTCCTCCCTCCTCACTTTAGTCCCTTCACAATTCTCTTTCTCGCCCTATCCTGACAATCTGTTTGAATTTTTTTTTTTTTTTTCCTAAGCTGGAAACGGGGAGAGACAGTCAGACAGACTCCCGCATGCGCCGACCGGGATCCACCCGGCACGCCCACCAGGGGCGAGGCTCTGCCCACCAGGGGGCGGTGCTCTGCCGTGACCGGAGCCACTCTAGCGCCTGGGGCAGAGGCCAAGGAGTCATCCCCAGCGACCGGGCCATCTTTGCCCCAATGGAGCCTTGGCTGCGGGAGGGGAAGAGAGAGACAGAGAGGAAGGGGGGGTGGAGAAGCAAATGGGCGCCTCCCCTATGTGCCCTGGCCGGGAATCGAACCCGGGTCCCCCGCACGCCAGGCTGACGCTCTACCGCTGAGCCAACCAGCCAGGGCAATCTGTTTGAACTTTTGATGAAATATTTAGGGTTTACTTTATTATAGCCATGGGATCATAATTCACAACTAAGCCACACAGCATACTATAAGATTTCCTCACTTGAAATTTTTGCTTTGTCTCATGTTTTTCTTAAGTTCTTTTAGTTACTAATTACTGATGCAGCCTCATATTTGTAGCAAAGTCAATGAAATGCCTCTGAATACAAACTCATCAGGAATTCCACTTTTCCCCGTGGAGCCCTCCCTCGCTAAGCCCGCTGCTTTGGAGCTCTCCCGGCCAGGTGCAGCTGTCGTGCCCCCAGTCTCTCCCGTGGAGTCAGTCCCAGCATTTCACAGGATCCTGCTGTCTGAATCCTCCCGGGAAAAAACAATCTACACACTATGGAAGAATAAACCACGTGCTAGCCTCATTCCTATGTCATCCTATTTATTTCCTCATTTTAATAAAACTGTCTTCTATCAATTTTTATATAAAAGGACATATGAAAAGCAAATGTTTTGAAATCCTGCATGTATGAAAATTTCTTGAGTCTATCTTTACATTTGGTTGATACTGCAACCATATTTTATGTTTAAAATAACGATCCTCAGAATTTTGAAGGCATCACTTATGGTATGGCTACTGGACAGCATTCTGATTCCCAAACCTTTGTATACAATTCATTTTTATTCTGGAAGGTTTTGAGATTTAGGACAGTGTGCTTTGATTTGGGTCCCTCCTCCTCCAATTCATTGTGCTGGAGCGTCATTGGGCCCTTTCCTTCTGGAAGCCCATGTTCTTCAGTCCTGGGGGATTTTCTTATATTACTTCTTTAATATTTTCCTCTCCTATGCCACCAGTTGTCTACGTCTTTGCTCTCTAGAGGTTTTGCTTTCCAAGGTGGGTCCTCAACCCAATCTTCTGTTTTACTGATTGTTGCTTCTGGTGATCCATTCCAGTCTACCCCTCCTTAAGGGACACTGCAAAGCACCCTGAGCTCTCTGTGTGCCTGGGCAGAGCTTGTCGGCAGGCGGGCCTCACCGAGCAGTGGTCAGGGGGCAATGCAGCTCTTCCACTACAAGATCCGTAGGGTGAGTAGATGCAGGTTTTTCGCAGTGCTTAAGAGTTGCCCTAGAAAGACATTCTCTAGCTTTTTGCCTGGGGGAATTTTTTTTTTTGTGTGTGTGGGGGTATAATCCTGATTGCCAGCAGAGTAAATCTTACTTGTGTAGGTGTTTCTGAATCTAGAGGCTCTCTCATTTAGTCTCTCCCAAGTTGATTCCTGTCTCCTGCTAAGGTGGGAAGGGGCAGGCACCTGGGTAGTCACTAGAGAAGGGCTTTTTGGATTGAATTGATTCTTACATACATTTTCTTTTTTTTTTTTTTTTTGTATTTTTCTGAAGCCAGAAACAGGGAGAGACAGTCAGACAGACTCCCGCATGCGCCCGACCGGGATCCACCCGGCACGCCCACCAGGGGGCGACGCTCTGCCCACCAGGGGGCGATGCTCTGCCCCTCCGGGGCGTCGCTCTGTCGCGACCAGAGCCACTCCAGCGCCTGGGACAGAGGCCAAGGAGCCATCCCCAGCGCCCGGGCCATCTTTGCTCCAATGGAGCCTCGGCTGCGGGAGGGGAAGAGAGAGACAGAGAGGAAGGAGAGGGGGAGGGGTGGAGAAGCAGATAGGCGCCTCTCCTGTGTGCCCTGGCCAGGAATCGAACCCGGGACTTCTGCACGCCAGGCCGACGCTCTACCACTGAGCCAACCGGCTAGGGCCTCTTACATACATTTTCAAAAAGTCTTCATTACAGTTTTCAGAAGCACTTAAGGCCTCTGGTTCTTGCACCTCTCTGGGTTTCTGAGTCTCATCTCAGTGTGCTTCTCTGGGTATTCCCCGCACTGCAGGCACTTGGGTCTTAGCTTTTTTCATTCTGGTAACAATCACCCATTGATTCCTGTCTTATGCATTTCTCATCTGCTCTCCTCTCTGCTCTCCTCTCTGTGGTTCTAGAGCTTTTTATCTTTTTACTGTAATCTTAGTCATTTCAGGAAGGAAGATAAACATGTGTCAGTCTACCATGTTCAGCAGAAAATTCACACTCATTCTTAGCTTACTGTTTTCACCAAATGTATAATGAACACTTCTTCATATCGATAGAAATATGTTATTTTTAACAGTTGACTGATACTCCATTTTGTGACTATGCCACACTTTGTTTGATCAATACCTGGCTGCTAGGCCTCTAAGGTGTTCTCTTTTTCTTTTGTTAAAAATTCTACTGTGGTTATAGGATCCTTGCAACTAAATCTGGTGTATATATCCTTAATTATATCCTGGAGTCCTGTCAGAATCCTAGAAATGGAACTTGTCAAATAGTCTACATATTTCTATGGCTTTCTGATACCTATCTGAGCAATTTACTATGAAAAACAAGTATGTCTTGTCAGTTTAAAACACACACATACAAGGATAAACAGCCCTAAATTTTACTCAGCAATCTGATACTTTGTTGGAGAGAAGTGTGAAACTGGTAGCCAAACGAGGTTCTATACATCTACTGATTTTAATCATTCCTATCACTTCTATCCATTATTACCTGGAATAATAAAGAATTGGCTATACAATATAACTGATCCAAGAAATTAAAACAGGCAATTGATTTGTTTTAATATACACATAAATACATGCATATGGACCGCAAACACACACATTTTAATACTAACCTACTTATAACCATTGCTGTTATGACAGGCTCCCAGCCTGAGTGGAGAACTGTCCTTGTGGCTGGATGTTTGGCTGCTATTATAATCCAGATAGGAGTAAGAGCCAAGAAAAAAACACCAACTAATGGAGAAATGTAGTAATAGGTATCTAAAATTAAAAAAGGGACAGCAACTCAATTTTTGTTCCAACCATGTAGCAAATATAAATATTAAAAATTTACCAGAAGATATGTTATAAAATATATTCACATGCTATTTATTTTCTTAAAATTTCAAACATTTAAAACTGTAGATAGGTAAAAAATATTAATGTAACTTAAAACTAATACATGAATTCAACAAACATTTATTGAAATAACTATAACACCTAAATGGGAATAGCAATAATAATAACAAGAACAAGTATAAAAAGGCGAACATTATTTGGCTCTTACTATTTACCAAGTACTGTGATAAATGCTCTATGTCCATCAACTCATTTAATTGTCCTGACAAGTATGAGGTAGACACTGTCATTTCTGTTTAATAAAAAAGTTGAGGCTTAGAAGTCTATAAGGGTAGAAAACTGGGAAAGAGAAAGCTATTCTCCAGAGAAAGAGCTTGAGAACTGAAGATCAAGCTTTAGTGTGAACTCAAGAGTAGGCCAAGAATAATTGGGAATTTGTGAACGGAAAAATTCTGAGTTTACAAAGGGCTGGAAGTCATTCAAGATTGAACCGCCTCAAGAAGAAAGGCCTCTCTGAACACTGACAACCTTCAGCAGACCCCAGAAAGGGCAAGTCTCAGTAGTGAAGCTAGCCCTCGAGGAAGGTCTGCTATAGATATACCCCAGCCCAACTTCAAACCAAGCCTTGTGAGGCTGCAACTAAGCCACAAATAGCACCTGTAAGAACAAAGTCCAGTGAAGAAAATAAAATTGAGCACTTAACAAAATTATATTCACAATGTCAATCCACCAACCAAGGTTTACTTTTAAGAGTCTGAGATATTTGGTAGCATTTACAAACTTAGTTAAATACCCAAGACATTTTACTTACATGCAGGGGTCCCCAAACTTTTTATACAGGGGGCCAGTTCACTGTCCCTCAGACCGTTGGAGGGCCGCCACATACAGTGCTCCTCTCACTGACCACCAATGAAAGAGGTGCCCCTTCCAGAAGTGCGGAGAGGGGCCAGATAAATGGCCTCAGGGGGCCGCATGTGGCCCGCAGGCCGTAGTTTGGGGACGCCTGCTAGACATTTCACTTGTCTCACAAAAGTACCCAAGTACTTAAAATAATCTTTACAACGCTAATAAATTGAATGTACAAATAAAGTGAGTCTCAAGTTTTCATAAATATTCATATAATGTATACAAATTTGGTCAGATTTCTATTTAACAACCACAAGAATAAGTGAGTTACTTAACTATAAATTTAGAAATGGGGTTTGGATAGGGTAGGAGAGGTAGAAGAGGGTGTGGAGGGATAAAGGAGACTCAACCTGGGGTAGCGAACTCACAATACAATACAAAGATGATGCATACCAGAAACCTATATAATTTTATTAACCTATGTCACCCCAATAAATTATTATTATTTTTAGTGAGAGGAGGGGAGGCAGAGATACAAACTTTTGGATGCGCCCCCACCAGCATCCGCCTGGCAAGCCCACTAGGGGGCGATGATCTGGGGTCTGGGGTCATTGCTCCATTGCTTAGCAACCAAGTCGTGTGTGTGTGTGTGTGTGTGTGTGTGTGTGTGTTTGTTTTTTTAGTTTTTTTAGCACCTGAGGCAGAGGCCACGGAGTCATCCTTAGCACCATCCTCAGTGCCCAGGCAAACTCGCTGGAACCAATCAAGCCATAGCTGTGGGGTGGGAAGAAAGAGAGAGAGAGAAAGAGAGAGAGAGAGAGAAAGGGGAGGGGGAGGGTTGAAGAAGCAAATGGTCACTTCTGTGTGCCCTGACCAGGAATCAAACCCGAGACATCCACAAGCCAGGCTGACACTCTACCACTGATCCAACCGACCAGGGCAATTCAAATTTTAAAAAAGAAAACTTATGTCCACACACACACACACACACACACACACACAATTTTAATAAAATTAAAATTCTCTTTTCAAAAATAAATAAATAAAATAAAATAATAAAATAAAATAAAAATGGAATTAGAAGAAGGACATGTTACTCCAATGGGCTAAGTAACAAGTTTACAAAAAAAATATGCACTGCCCCAATACCATAAAAACAAGTACTACCATGAGTTGAATTCTCAAATATTTTTATATTTAATTCCAAATCCCCCAGGGGTTGAAAACTGTCTGCTTCTTGAAATAGTTACATCATTTCAGGACATTTTGGTAATATCATTTTAACTGATCAAGGTTTTATTATTTAAAATTTTTAACTTGACTTTATTGATATTAGAGAGAGCTGAAGGGAGAGAGAGAGAAAGAACATCAATCTGTTTCTGTATGTGCTCTGACCAGGGATTGAACCAGTAACCTCGGTGTACTGGGATAATGCTCTGATCAACCGAGCTATCCGGCCAGGACAAAGTTTTATTATTATCAGAGATTTCAGCCAAGGTATTCTGGATTCTTCTCAATGACTCTAATACTTGTTTTGTATAGTAGAGACTTCAAAACTTAAAGATAGTTGATCTCATAGTCTTTGTAGCCTTCAGTCTCAGATTTAACTAAAACGTTACTAATTTTTTCTGATATCTCACAAAATTCTTCAACCCTGTTCATACTCTTTCAATGAATTTTGCATTTCATCTTCCTAACATATTTAAAGATCTTTTCATCTATGACTAAAGATATTTGAACTAGATAAAAAGTCAAACTTTTTTCTTATCATGTAGAAACAATTACTATAGATATTAAAATAATATCTAAACAAACTTTATTCTCATGGGTTTATCTGATTTGCCATTACATCTTCAAAATAATTATACTAACAAAATTCATTTAAATATTTTCTTCCATTTAAAGGACAATACTACTACATAAAGTATTAATTTCTCTATGATTTTTTAAAAAATGAGAAAACCTTTACTGAATAAATTCCAAGTTCTCCTTTCTAAACCATGGTAAACGAATAAATAACATTCTAATTAGGAAGCATTCTTACCTCCTAACACAACTAAGTTTGCCACAATCTCTCTATAGGATTAAACAGAAAACTAAAAGCATTACAATGAATTAAACACAAATGAAAAGAACTATTGTGCTAGGTCAGATCATCTTAGTGTTTCATTTTCAGGTCAAGAGAGGAGCATCATGCCAGGCTTTTAAGTTATTCTCAACATTAAATCTCTGGAAGGTCATCTGAAGTTGAAAAAAAAAACCACCTACCATCCCAACCCCAGAATTACTGCCCTGAAGTTTCAAAGAAAAAATTTCTCGGGAATGAAACTAAAAATAAAGAGTGCACAGTTCCTCAAAAACTTAAACAGAGTTAGCACATGACCCAGCAATTCCACTCTTAGGTATATTTCAAGAGAACTGAAAACATATGGTCATGCAAAAATGGACAAGACTGTTCACAGAAACATTACAGCCAAAGAGCAGAAACAACCCAGGTGACCATCAAATGATGAACGATAAACAACATGTGGCATATCCATACAATGGAATGGTGTTAATCCATACAGTGGAATGTTATCAGTACTGACTCATGCTACAACACAGATGAACCTTAGAAAAACACTAATTTGAAAAAGCCAGACATGAAAGGTCACCTATTGTATGATTTCATTTCTTGTGATGTCTAAAATAGGTAAAGCCATAGAGACAGAGGTAGATTACTGGTTGTCAGGGAGTGGGGTAAGGGTAGAAGAAGAGTGACTGCTTAATGTTTCTTTTTATGGATGATAAAAATACACTGGACTTAGATAATAGGTTGTACAATTTAATTAATGTACAAAACCAAACTAAACTGTACACTTTTAAGAGGTAAATTTTATGCTACCTGAATTCTATCTTAATTTTTAAAAAGTTCCAATGATTATAAAAATGAAGGGGAGACTTTATATTCTTCAAAAATGTAAATGTTGGCCTGACCAGGCGGTGGCGCAGTGGATAGAGCATCAGGCTGGGATGCGGAAGGACCCAGGTTCGAGACCCCGAGGTCGCCAGCTTGAGCGCAGACTGATCTGGTTTGAGCAAAGCTCACCAGCTTGGACCCAAGGTCGGTGGCTTGAGCAAGGGGTCATGCAGTCTGCTGAAGGCCTGCAGTCAAGGCACATATGAGAAAGCAATCAAAGAACAACTAAGGTGTCGCAACAAAAAACTGATGATTGATGCTTCTCATTTCTCCATTCCTGTCTGTCTGTTCCTATCTATCCCTCTCTCTGACTCTCTCTCTGTCCCTGTAAAAAAAAAGAAAAAGTCAATGTCAAGCTCTGGCTGGTGGCACAACAGGGAGAGCATTGTCACAGAGTGCCAAGGGGTTTGATCTGGGGTTTCAGGTTCAAGCTCTGATAAGGACTGATCCTGAGAGTGAGGTATCAATCCTGAGGGCGAGGCTCGACCTTGACCCTGAGATCACGAGTTCGAGCCCCAGTCAGGGCATGTATGAGAAGCAATCAATAGGGGCACAACTAAGTGGAATAATGAGTTGATGCTAATATCTTTCTCTCAAAAAAGTTAATGTCATAAAAGACAAAGACTATTCACACATTTGTACATAAATACCTACATACATAGAAAAAAAGGAAAAAGCAAATGGGGTAAAATGTTAACGTTGGGTAAATCAGAATACAAAATATACAAAATTTATTGTACTATTTTTATTTTTCAACTATTTATTACTTGGAAATCATCTCCAAATTAAAAAATATATATCTTTAAATAAAAAAAGTAAGAAAAACAATTTTAAACATTAAAAAAGTGGTAAAAACTATTATAAAATAAAAATATCTAAAATGATTTACTGTAAACATATTTTATTTTAATTTCCAACAAATCTCACATAGTCACTCCCACCAAATTAGACCATACGGGTAATTGTACAGGACCTCTTTCTTTTTCCTTGGGTAACTTATAACCTAATTCTGATAGCTAGAAAAAAATTACAAATATAGAAAAAAGTGTTAAAACATTCCTCTTTTTATGATATGCTGGTGTTTTAAAGATGTCATAGAAGGCCCTGGCCAGTTGGCTCAGCGATAGAGCGTCGGCCTAGCGTGCGGAGGACCCGGGTTCGATTCCCGGCCAGGGCACACAGGAGAAGCGCCCATTTGCTTCTCCACCCCTCCGCCGCGCTTTCCCTCTCTGTCTCTCTCTTCCCCTCCCGCAGCCAAGGCTCCATTGGAGTAAAGATGGCCCGGGCGCTGGGGATGGCTCTGTGGCCTCTGCCCCAGGCGCTAGAGTGGCTCTGGTCGCAACATGGCACCGCCCAGGATGGGCAGAGCATCGCCCCCTGGTGGGCAGAGCGTCGCCCCTGGTGGGCGTGCCGGGTGGATCCCGGTCGGGCGCATGCGGGAGTCTGTCTGACTGTCTCTCCCTGTTTCCAGCTTCAGAAAAATGAAAAAAAAAAAAAAATATGTTATAGAGTGCAGAATTACTGTTAGAAAGCCACTATTGCATATACAGACAACAGTATGCCAATAACCAGAGGGAAAGGGGGTGGGAGGCAGGAGAGGGCACAGGGGGGTAAACGGTGGTGCAAGGAGACTTGACTTGGGGTGGTGAGCACACAATACAATATACAGAACTATACCCCTGAAACTTATAATTTTATTAACTAATGTCATCCCAATAAATTCAATTAAAAAACCACTAATGACAACCAGCAAGAGAAAAGGCTCAGTTAAAAGCCAACCATTATGCAATTCTAGACATCTCCCCACTTTGCTTTCTCCCTCCTCCACCAAGGGATTTTTATGTGCCTTCCTTATGCTTTGTTCTTTGGTTCTAAATGCATAAAAAGAACTCAGAACTGCCACTCTCCAGAGCATTTTCTCAATCCTTTGAGATCTTGCTTCTGGGCATGTCAAAACTTGGCTCAAATAAATGCTTATAAAACTCTTTAAAGAGCCAACAGTGAACTTCTGTATTAATATCTAAACCTAAAAGAATGTCTTCCTTTAAATGAAATATTTAAATAATCTTAATCAAAATAGCATTTTGTAATAAATTCTGGGTATATAATGGATACGATGGTAAGCTGAATAATGGCCTTCAATGACATCCACATCCTAGACCCTAAAATCTGTGAATGTTGCCTTATAGAGAAAAATCTTTTCAAATATTCAAGGATTCTGAAATGGGGAAGTTATCCTAAATTATTTGGGTGAACCCTAAATGTAATCACAGGTCTCCTTATAGTTGGGAAGTAGAGGGAGATTTGACTACAAAAGAGAAAGCAACATGGCCTGACCAGGTGGTGGCACAGTGGCTAGAGCATCGGACTAGGATGCGGAAGACCCAGGTTTGAGACCTCAAGGTTGCCAGCTTGAGCACGGGCTCATCTGATTTGAGCAAAGCTCACCAGCTTGGACCCAAGGACGGTGGCTTGAGCAAGGGGTCACTAGGTCTGCTGTAGCCCCACGGTCAAGGCACATATGAGAAAGCAATCAATGAACAACTAAGGTGTTGCAATGAAAAACTAATGGGCCTGACCAGGCAGTGGTGCAGTGGATAAAGTGTCGGACAGGGATGCGGAGGACCCAGGTTCGAGACCCCGAGGTCGCCAGCTTGAGCGCGGGCTCATCTGGTTTGAGCAAAAGCTCACCAGCTTGGACCCAAGGTCACTGGCTTGAGCAAGAGGTTACTCCATCTGCTGTAGCCCTGCGGTCAAGGCACATATGAGAAAGCAATCAATGAACAACCAAGGTGTCGCAATGCGCATCGAAAAACAAATGATTGATGCTTCTCATCTCTCCTTTCCTGTCTGTCTGTCCCTGTCTATCCCTCTCTTTGACTCTCTGTCTGTCTCTGTTGAAAAGAAAGAAAAAGAACAACTAATGATTGATGCTTCTCATCTCTCTCCATTCCTGTCTGTCTGTCCCTGTCTATCCCTCTCTCTGACTCTTTCTCTGTCTGTAAAAAAAAAAAAAAAAAAAAAAAAAGAGAGAGAAAGAGAGAAAGCAATGTGACCACAGAAGCAGGGACTGAGTAATGTGACTATAAACCAAGGAATGTTGCCAGCCCCATAAGATGGAAGAGGTAAGGAATGAATTTTCCCCTGAAACCTCCAGAATGAACCAGTCCTGCTGACACTTTGGTTTTAGCCCTGTATAAGCTCATTTTGGATTCTGGACTACAGAAACATGGTTTGTGCTAATGCTACAGCAGCAATAGGAAATCAATACAGATAGAGAAGTAAAACTTTGTGGAATTTTAAGCCTAGTTTATACCTGTGTATCTTAGTACTGATGTTGTACCTTTAGTACACTACAGAGAAAGATTAATACAGAAGAAGTGATTTAAATTGCTAGAACCCACTACTTTCTCCTTTTATTAGATTGTTGGTGGAATTATGCAATGACTGTTATAAAATTTCATTAATAGTATTCATTATTCCCACCCTAAATTCTTCTGAAATATGTAACTACTATGAGTGACATCTTTGTATGTTAGATGTTTCTGAGTAAACAACAAAGCAATGAGCATTATAAGTTATAAACAATTTCAAAAATGCCCCTTATAATAACCATCATAATTTTCTCACTAAAATGACCTTCTAGGAATCACTCTAAACTAAAATGGTAGAGTACTGACAGATTCTCTGAAGAAGGGTGACATGCATGACCAATTTAGACTCTACTCAAATCTCCACATCAAAGCAGTGACATTCTAGAATGCCCTGTAAATAACCAAGTGGCATCCCTGTTAGTGTCTGTAAGAACTGAAGTAACAACCCGAATTGATAGGTACTGCTCTTACAGCCTCAACTAAGCCATCATTTTTATCTTACTGTTGAAGAATGAGAAATAAAAAAAAAATTAAAAATTAAAAAAAAGAAGAATGAGAAATCAATCAACACTTTCCTTCTCAAAATTTGCCCAAAAATAGAAAAGCTGAAAAATTTAAAATCAATAAAGATAACATACATACAAGAATTATATAGCCATGTAGTTATAAACAATTGAAAAAGAGTCCTTAAAATCTTTAAATCAGCCTGACCAGGTGGTGGCGCAGTGGATAGAGCGGAGGACCCAGGATTGAAACCCTGAGGTCGCCAGCTTGAGCACTGGCTCATCTAGTTTGAGCAAGGTTCACCAGCTTGAGCCCAAGGTCGCTGGCTTGAGCAAGGGGTCACTCGGTCTGCTGTAGCCCCACAATCAGGGCACATATGAGAAGGCAATCAGTGAACAACTAAGGTGCCCATTCCTGTCTGTCCCTATCTGTCCCTCTCTCTGTCTCTCTCTGTCTCTGTCACACACACAAAAAGAAAAAAATCCTAAAATCATGCAAATAAGAAGAAAGAAAAGATAACAATCATTGTGTACAGATATTTCGGTTACTGGCCCAACCTCAGATCTTTTAAAAGTTTTTAAAAATTACTACCTACACGTTTAAAGATTACTATATGTTTTGTTTTGTTTTAAGATTTTTTATTTATTCATTATAGAAAGAGGAGAGAGAGAGAGAAGAGGGGAGGAGCAGGAAGCATCAACTCCCATATGTGCCTTGACCAGGAAAGCCCAGGGTTTTGAACCGGCAACCTCAGCGTTTCCAGGTTGACGCTTTATCCACTTGTGCCACCACAGGTCAGGCTAAAGATTACTATATGAATGAATAAATGCCTTTATATTTTCTTTGCAGTTCATACCAAAGCATATCATAGTCAAGAACTTAGATTACTCTCTAAACATTCTATTTCCTCTATTTCTATTTGAAATGGATCTTTTCTAGCCATATGTTGCCATTTTAAGGTTTCTATAGTGATATTAGTCTGTGGAAACTTTCTGCTAAGGCAAGATATCTACCAACATTTCTGTAATACTAAGTCTCATCAAAAGAATCATTTTTATTGGTTATAATCTATTATGTTATTGAACAAATACTATGACAAACTCATTCAGAGGGATATTGATGTTCTATTTTCCATGCATCTACCACTTCCTGAATAACCTCTACCCACATTAATTGGGTAGTTTTTAAAAGCAATAAAGCATCTGGTGAAGTGCAATTTACTTAACATCCACTCTGAGGTGCTACAAAACTAAATAAAAGAAAAACAGATTTATCCTCAAGAAGCTTATTCCCATACAAAGGAAGGCACTACATTTACACAAAGAGGTCTAATGACCGCCCAAATGTAAAGAATGTCTTAGAAGTATAATAAAGTGCTATAAAAATTCAGAGAAGAAAAGGACTGCCTATGATTGGGGAAATTTACAAATTTAGCATTGACATAAGAAAGAAAAGAGAAAAAAAAATCACTAGCTTGTATGAGAATCAGTAAATGGCTGAGTTTCGTTGGTGTACCGGATACAAGAAAGGGAGAAGCAGACCAGCCCTTGACAAGGTAACTTTCAGCAGACTCAAAGAGGCCTAAACACCAGGCTAAAACTTTAACTCTGTTCATTAAGCAATAAAGGCTTACTCAAGGCGACTCCAAAAAATAAAGTCATTAGGAGTAAACAAAGCTCTTGGGCTTGTTCGTTCTCTCTCTCTCTCTCTCTCTCTCTTTATATATATATCAGAACTGGAGAGGTGAGATGAAGAAATAAAATCTATATTTACTTCAGATACCAGAAATCAGCAAATTTTATCAGGACTAAAAGGTAGCACACTGAATGAATGTCAAGGGAGTCTTAATACATGTATAAAAGCTAACTAACTACACGAGACGAGCTGCTCAGTCATTTCTGAATATCTAAAATCTAAATGAGACTTCTCTCAATGTCCAGTTCCCTGAGAGCAACAGATGGCCTCTATTTATAACCAAACCCTAGAGCTGCCATGAAATCCTCTTTTTATCTCTAAAGATTGCTAAGTGCTTAACAGTTGAGGAATTGAACTTGTTTCTAAGAACTGGGCATATCTCAGGAGGAAGAATGGGGTCTTAGATTTTAAACATGCCTGCTCCTAATCTTTGTATTCAGAATAACACTAATAGTAGGCTTAAAACTGTTGATCTTATGAGGCCCCCTAGTGTTCACAATACAGATTCTTTAGAAGTTCAAACACTGACACTTCTGAAAAACCTTTATCTATTAAATTCACTATTGGATCACCAGTAGCTATGATTCTAGTTCCAATTCCACTCTGGGAGTGGGGGGTGAGGGGGAGCAGGTTTCCACACTGCCAAGAAATTCTCAGACACCAGGTGAGTGTCCTACCATTCAACTCAATTCTGACACTATATATGGGAAGATAGCATCAGATTCCATAGGTCAAGGGCTCAGTCCTTCCTACAAGACCCCACCACCACCAAACACACATCTTTAGATGCCAATCCAAGTTCCAGATTGTCACCTCTGCTTTTGGTTGACTGGCTATAAATCAGAGGTTCCCACAGCTTCTCCTTGGGCTTGATTAATCTGCTAGAGTGGCTCACAAAACTCAGAGAAACATTTACTTACTAGCTAATAGTTTATTATAAAAGGATGTAACTCAGAAATAGCCAGATGGCAGAGATGCATAGGACATGGTATTGGGAAAGGGCCCAGAGCTTCCATGCCCTCTCTGAGTACAAAACTCTCCCCAAGTTTCCATGTGTTCACCAACCCTAAACCTCTCCGAACCCCATCCTTTTGGGGTTTTATGGAGGCCTCACTACATAGGCATGACTGATTAAATCATTGGTCATTGGCCTGACTGGTAGTGGCACAGTAGATAGAGTGTTGACCCAAAATGCTGAGGGCTTGGTTCAAAACCCTGAGATTGTCAGCTTAAGTGTGGGCTCGTTGGGTGCGTTTCTTGGCTTGAGCATGGGCTCACCAGCTTGAGCGTGGGGCAGGTGGTTGCCAACTTGAGCGTGGGACCATCAACATAATCCCAAGGCCACTAGCTCATGCAAGGGGTCACTGGATAGGCTTGATCCTCCCCCCCCAACAACACCCTCATCATGGCACATCTAAGAAGCAATCAATGAACAGCTCAAGTGAAGCAACTAAAAGTTGCTCTCTCTCCCTCTCTCTAATCAATGTTTTTTTAATCTGCTTTCTAAATCAATAAATAAATCATTGTCCATTGGTGAGTGATTTGACTTCCAGTCCTTCTGTCCTCCCCAGACATCAAGAGGTGGAGCTATAAGGTCCATCCCTCTAGAACCGGGTTGGTTTTCCTGGCAACCAGCCCTCCATCCTTAGGTGCTTTCCAAAAGTCACCTCATTAACACAAACCTAGTTTTGATGAAAAGGGGCTTGTTATTAATAACAAGACACTTGTTTTGCCTTTTGGCTCTGAAGCAACTTCAGGCACTGAGGACAAGATATTATGATGATATTATGACAAAAGATGCTCCCATTTCTCTTATCCACTTAGAAAATTCCAAGATCTTTGGAAGGCTGTGAGCCAGGAAGCTTAGACAAAGACCAAATATATATGAGAACTATATTCTGATAATCTGAATGACCAAATATATAGTTCTTATAAATCACATCACCAGAGAAGCCCATTAAAAATATTATCTTTTTAGGGAAATAGATGATATAGATAAACTATAAAAATCTTATTTTAATTAATTCATCTTGAATTATTTTGAGCCAACTCTCAGAAGACAAGGCCTAAAAAAAGTCTAAGCAATATTTAATAACAAAATCCTTTATCAAAATTATGTCTCTGGTGGTATCATTCCAATTCACTTTATTTCTTGATCCAGTTAAACTACTAATGTATCGTACAAAACACTCAAAAGTTGAAAGCTTCAGACGACAACACATTATGATTAAGTCTGCTATAAAGAGATTTTATTACTTGTGTAATTTTAAAAATAAAATTTTAAATGTCAGAATGCATTATTTTCCTCTAAAGTTGATTTATCTTATGGAATCTCAAACTTAGGTCTGTATCATTATAATATTGTCATATTTATTATAATAACATTCTTCAATGGTATTTTTTTCTTACTTTTTTAGCACTGTGGCTTTAATTGAAGAGACACTTTGGTATTTAGTATGCCGCTGAGAAATATCTTAAAATGACTGCATGGTAATTTAAATACCCAAGTCTGCAAGTAACCTTTCTTTTTTATGTATGTAAGGGAACCCATCCCCCAAATCACTACTGTCCCTCTATGCTCATCCCCACCCTCAATGCTCCTGGCCAGACCCATAAAATTTCTGTCCTTTTAATAACATTAGGAGGACATTAATTCACCCTCTTCTACTCTTCCCTTCTTTCCTTTTACCTATTACTCAAAGTGGGAGGGACTATGGAAAGGGCACCAAGCACGGCCTAACTCATCCCTTTCACTTTCTGGATGCAGCCTAGTGATGACAGTCTCCCAGGCCAGCAAGCCAGCAGTCTGTTCCCATGGGGGCGAGGACTCCAGCTGTCTAGCTGTCTGCCTGTGAGTGGTGAGTGCGTTTAACACAGCAGGAGAACAACAGTTAGTTGCATTCTCTGATACCAGCCATAACTAATGTTTTAATCCCTGTCTTCAGCATCAATTTCTAAACTGCATAATAATGTAGAGGAGAAAAGTATGACCAATTATCAACCAAGAATATAAACTAGAGGAATTATCCCTTTAATATCATAACTCTCATTTTCTGTGCTTTTACTGACTGGGAGAGAAAGGAATTGAGTATTACACTAAATATACAGTCGTCTCGCCATATCGCGGTTCACTTTTCGCGGTCTCACTGTATCGCAGATTTTTAAATTACATATATATAATTTCGTATCACAGATTTTTTGCTATATCGCGGGATTTTGTGGTATATAGGTATTTTTACATATTATCTTTTTTTTTTTTTTTTTTCATTTTTCTGAAGCTGGAAACAGGGAGAGACAGTCAGACAGACTCCCGCATGCGCCCGACCAGGATCCACCCGGCGCGCCCACCAGGGGGCGATGATCTGCCCATCCTGGGCGTCGCCATGTTGCGACCCTCCTGGGTGTCGCCATATTGCGACCAGAGCCACTCTAGCGCCTGGGGCAGAGGCCACAGAGCCATCCCCAGCGCCCGGGCCATCTTTTGCTCCAATGGAGCCTTGGCTGCGGGAGGGGAAGAGAGAGACAGAGAGGAAGGCGCGGCGGAGGGGTGGAGATGCAAATGGGCGCTTCTCCTATGTGCCCTGGCCGGGAATCGAACCCGGGTCCTCCGCACGCTAGGCCAACGCTCTACCGCTGAGCCAACCGGCCAGGGCCTACATATTATCTTAATTATTTAGAAAGTATTTAAGAGCATAGGAAGTGTTTATAAGAGTGTGGGAGCCTGACCAGGCAGTGGCGCAGTGGATGGAGCATCGGACTGGGATGCGGAGGACCCAGGTTCAAGACCCCGGGGTCGCCAGCTTGAGCACAGGCTCATCTGGTTTGAACAAAGCTCACCAGCTTGCACCAGGGTCGTTGGCTTGAGCAAGGGGTTACTCGGTCTGCTGAAGGCCCGAGGTCAAGGCACATATGAGAAAGCAATCAATGAACAACTAAGGGGTCACAACGAAAAACTGATGATTGATGCTTCTCATCTCTCCGTTCCTGTCTGTCTGTCCCTGTCTATCCCTCTCTCTGACTCTCTGTCTCTGTAAAAAAAAAAAAAAAAAAGTGAGAAAGGTTATTAACAGTGTGAGAAAGGTTTATAAGAGTGTGGGGAGGGTTTATAAAGGCTTAAAAATATATAAATAATAAAATAAAATAAGGCCGCTACTCGCAGATTTTCGCCTATCGCGGGGGGTTCTGGAACCTAATCCCCGCAATAGATGAGGGACCACTGTACTTGAATTTATATCATTCCTTGTACATTCCACAACAACAACAAAACCCAAGACCTACGGGAACAAGATCTTACATTTAAGGCCACTGAATTGTCCTTAATTCAAGAGGAAACATCTAATCTTCTAAATAAAAAGAATATTCCTTAAACATATGCATCAAATCTTATTGAGTATTGTTTACATGCCACTCACTGAATAATTAAGGTAATTTTATATACTGATGAAGCTTTCCTGGATGTCTCCCAGAGTAGCAGATAACTCCTGCCTTTGTTAGGCTAAAGCCCCCCTTCTTTTAGTTTGAAAATATGTTTCTGAGACTCTTTTTCAAACCAAATGTAATTTAGACTTACTCTATAAAATACACTATAAATCTCTATAAAATTCAGGAAAATATATGAGACTATGTGAATAAATGCTTCTAGTTTGGCTTATAAACTGTCTTTTTCTTTCTCTTGTATTACTGTGGGTTTGTTTTAATTTTTTAAAATTTGGCATCTAAAAAAGAATGAACCACAACCATCTTTTCTCACAAACCATATGCATTTACATTGATAGTAGTCCCAGAGAATAAATAATTCCTTAGATTCTATGAACACTTTATTATTATTATCAGGACTCACTTCACATAGGACTCAGGTTCATTTTCATGGTGGTTTTTTTTCTTTTTTGTTAATTGCCATACTGGTTTATGATTGGGAAAAAGTCACTAGGTTTCAAGCTCCACCATAACCTTATGTCCTATACAATGCATGTTTCAGAACACTGTAGGCTGACTCCTTGCTGGCTACACATTTAGAGGAAAAAGCAGAAGTCATAGAACATGACAGATGTGTGTTCAACCTTCCTACCAGTGGTGGGTAACATACATAACCTGTACAATCCTGTTTGCTCATCTAAAATTAGAGATGATGAATCTTACAGAGTTTTAAACTCTGTAAGAAGATAACAAATATGTGAGAAAGAAATATGTGAGGACCATAACAAATAACAGGTATACAACAAATGGCAGTTATTGTGCTAATCAGTCTCAACCACAGTTCTAATACGGAGGAAGGTCACCGTGGATTCATGGCATTGCTATAACAATATTTATTTAAAGAGACTCTGAATAACACATTATATTTAGTTTCAAGGCAACTTACCAAGACAGGAGTACAAACCCTGACTTATCCAAGCTAATATGGCAAGCGTTATAAGGTCACCAAAACTAGCAGCAATGGGTGTAGCAACATTATCAGGATTTATACCAGTCTTCTTAGAACCAACAATAACTCCAACCATTATTATTCCTAGTGGAAAGAAAGATCATTACTTTATAGTATGATTTTAAAGACAATCAATCCCCCCTAAATACTGAAATATACAGGCTAGACAAACAGCATATCAATTCCAGTTAGACTACTTAGATAAGCAGACTAAAGCAAACAAAAATGCTACTTTGATGCTAGTGTTCTGGCAAAATGCCCTTCAATAAATTCCAGTAGGGGAATCACAGAAGATTTGTGAATTCAGTGTTACATTTAGACACCTAAAAACCTACTGTACAATAATAGTAAAGCTAAAGTTTCAAATTTAGTAACATGTGTGTCTTCAATGTAATATATTTGCATGTATCAAACCCAAAGATTTTATTTTAACCCTCAAAGAGAACATGAAAATATCAAACAAAGGCAACTCATATTTATGCATAGCAACAGGGAAGAGAACTAGTAAAAACAGATTTGTTTACATAGTGGAAACCAGGAATGCTTGCCTCATTTTATTATTTTAAAGTGTTGAAATATTAAAAGAAAGAAAAAAATTAAATTCTGAACATGAGGCCAGAAGCTGTCTTTGTAAAAAATATTCTCTCAATCCAAAGTTTCTGTCTAGAACCTACAACTAAAGAACAGAAGATGAACCTGACCAGGTGGTGGCACAGTGGATAGAGCATCAGACTGCCACACTGAGGACCCAGACTTGAAACCGCGAGGTTGCTGGCTTGAGCGTGGGCTCATCTGGCTGGAGTGCGGGCTCACAAACTTGAGCGCAGGGTCACTGGCTTGAGCGTGGGATCATAGACATGACTCCATGGTTGCTGCCTTGAGTCCAAATGTCGCTGGCTTGAAACCCAAGGTCACTGGCTTTAGTCCAAGGTCACTGGCTTAAGCAAGGGGTCACTGGCTCAGCTGGAGCCCCCAGTCAAGGCACGTATGAGAAAGCAATCAATGAACAACTAAGGAGCCGCAATTATGAGTTGATGCTTTTTATCCCTCTCCCTTTCTGTCTGTCTGTCTGTCTCTCTCTCTCAAAAAAAAAAAAAAAAAAAAGAATAGAAGATGAAAAAGTGAATGTACACTTTTACTTTTATGTCTTTATTTTCTATAACCATAAAAATGGGAGAAAAATGATAATATATACTCATACCTAAGTGGATAGTTTCTCTCATGCCAACACACTCATTAAAAGGATGCAGTGGAGAGACAATTTAAGATTAGTTTACTTATGTGCTAATCAAAACAATCAATATGGAAACCTAAATGTGGCTATAAAAATAAAAACCAGGATCTCACAGCATTTTTAGATTGGAAATGGTTCTAAATGATTATCTTCTAGCAAACTCATATTTTTTTAATAATATATTTTATAGATAATAAAACTGAAGTCATGGGTAGGGTTTACATTCCTGCCTAAGGTCACACAGATTGTAAATACTCCAGTAAATAGTTTGGTGTTTTTTCTACTACCCCATAAAACCAAAATTATTAAAAGTAGAATTTATGTCTTGCTTTAAAACAATGTCTCATATCTTATATTCTGGAGGCTTTTTTCAATCTATGGACTAACTGTTCCCATAATATCAATGAAGAAAAAGAAAAGTAACAGCAGAAAAAGTTTTTATATGTATTATGCAATAATCAGTCAAGATCTAATCATATAGAATTATTTTTACAAAATCAGCACATTTTAAAATCTAGATAGAAAGTTCTATAACAGAATACCATCTATATCATTTCAGCTGAAAAAATTTTTTTGGCATTATGGACCAATGGAAAGACCTGGGAATCAGGAAACAGGTTCTAATTCTAATTTTTCCATGAACAAGCTGATGAAATTGGACAAGGTCAAATTATAAAATTAGAACATATACTATTCAAAGTAAGAAGTATTAAACAAATATATTTTTAAAATCTGAATTTTTATGATTTTGAAAATCCTAGACAAACACTTGCTAGGCTGAAATTTTGTTTTGTTTTTTTTTCTTTTAGTGTGTGTGTGTGAGAGAAAGACAGACAGACAGACAGGAAGGGGAAAAGATGAGAAGCATCAACTCATTGTTGTGGCACCTAAGTTGTTCATTGATTGCTTCTCATACGTGCCTTGACTGGGGGAGGGGATCCAGCTGGGCCAGTGACCCCTTGCTCAAGCCAGCAACCTTGGGCTCAAGCCAGAGACCTTTGAGCTCAAGATAGCAACCATGGGGTCATGCCTATGTTCCCACACTCAAGCTGGCAATCCTGTGCTCAAGCCGGCAACCCCACGCTCAAGCCGGCAACGCCACGCTGAAGCTGGGGAGCCTGCACTTCAAGCTGGATGAGCCCACGCTCAAGCTGGCAACCTTGGGGTTTTAAACCTGGGTTCTCAGTGCCCCAGGTCAATGCTCTATCCACTATGCCACCACCTCATCAGGCTAGGCTGAAAATTTTTATACAATTCTTTCTACGTGAAACAAAATTAGAAAGAAAACAGAAGCAAATGAGCCTAAATAGAGTACTAATGCTTTAACATTTTAACTAGAAGTTATTTTTCTAATCGTTTAACTTCACTCTCCTTTGTCCAGTGCTGACTCTATTCAATTCTAGTAATTACATATACTGCTTAACGACAGGGACACATTCTGAGAAATGAATCATTAGGCAATTTTGTCATTGTGCGAACATCAGAGTATTCTTGTGCAAACCTCAACAGTATAGCCTACGACACACCTAGGCTAAATTGTATAGCCTATTGCTCCTCGGCTATAAGCCTGAACATAATGTTACTGTGCAACACAACATGAGGTTAAATCAAGCACAAGAGAAAATGATTCAGTTGAAACACAGTAAACATGAGATGTATGAGATTGTAGCACATCAGATTTGTTTTACAGCCAATTTTAGTTTATAAGCAGAAAGAGTACACTCTAAAATAATGAAAAATAATATAGTAAATACATAAAGCAGTAACACAGTCCTTTATTATCATTGTTAATTATTAGGTACTGTATATAATTGTATGGGCTATACTTTCATGACCAGCAAGCAGCACAGTGGGTTTGTTTACACCAGCAACACCGCAGACATGCCTTGTGCTAGCTAAAACATTACAATGACTACTAACTAGTCAATAGAAATTTTTCAACACCATTATAATCTTATGGGATCACCGTTGCATGTGGCCCATTGTTGACCCAAACATCATTAAGCAGTGCGTGGCTCTATAGACAAGAAAATAGTCCTGATTTAATTTAAGTACTAAAATAAAATGCTTGAAAATATTTTAGAAGTCAAGTCTTAATTATAATTAAGTTCTGTAAATTCTGGGTAAGAACCTAGCCAAAAAGTGAGCTTTACTATATGATCACCTGACGTGAGAATCTTTGATTTTTAATTTTGCTGGTGATAATAAGAGTGAGAAGATAAGGAATATAAAATAAAAAGAACCAGCCTGACCAGGTGGTGGTGCAGTGGATAGAGCGTCGGACTGGGATGCGGAAGACCCAGGTTTGAGATCCCAAGGTCACCAGCTTGAGCGTGGGCTCATCTGGTTTGAGCAAAAAGCTCACCAGCTTAGACCCAAGGTCGCTGGCTCGAGCAAGGGGTTACTCGGTGTGCTGTAGCCCCGAAGTCAAGGCACATATGAGAAAGCAATCAATGAACAACTAAGGTGTCAATGAACAACTAAGGTGTCACAACAAAAAACTGATGATTGATGCTTCTCATCTCTCTCTGTTCCTTGTCTGTCTGTCCCTATCTATCCCTCTCTCTGACTCTCTCTCTGTCCCTGTAAAAAAATAAAATAAATTAAAATAAAAAGAACCAAGTTTTTATCATTATGATTCCACAATCTAGTTATCTAGTGTAAAGTTCATATTAACAAGTAAATATTTTTAAAAACTGATACCCCAACTAAAAATTTCTAATGCAGTTAATTATTGAAAACCTTTATCTCTTTCAAATTCAACAGCCAACAATCTGCTATGTTGAGCTTAGGGCTATGTTTGTATTGCCACAGAGATAATGAAGAATTTTCTTTGAAATCTGAAACTTTAAAAAATTTCTACAGAGACTGCTATTGGAACTCAGAATTCTCGGAATCCTTGTTACTCTAATGACAAGCCAGTAAGTCCTCAGCATGATTTCCGGAAAGGAGTTTCTCAATTACGTTAACAGAAGCAAATGAGTATCTGAGCTCTTCTCCTGCTCTTGTTTGGGAATTGTACCATGTGTACCAACGTGGGAATTGAGACAACTCAGAAAGCCTGTTACACACTAAGGTTTACATATCATAAATATAAATATATCTGAAATAAGATATTTTAAAAGTTTGTAGATAACTTTTTAATATTTCTTATTATGAACACTCATATTTAAATAAAAATATGCATAATCTTGGGAAATGAAAGTAAAAGACCGTAAGAACAGATGTTTGTAAATTCACTTACCCTGCAGAAGAGAAGCAATGAAGGCCGTCGCTACGCTGCTGGAACACAGAAGTATGGAATGGTCCAGGGAGTACTTTCCCTCTGGAATCCAGCCCAGTATAATTGCTGCCACAGCTGCTAGAAAACCAACTACTGTTGCTTGAACCTAAAAAAATGTTTCATAAAATCCAACGGAATTATTCATTTCAAAAACATTTTTTAAAATCTGAGTATATAACTACGCATACAAGTCAGGAGAAAGTATTGCATATGGAAATTGAGCTGCCTTACCTTTTAGAGAGCTACTATATTTAGTTTTAATATTCCCTGAGGCAGTAGGTTCTCAAACTGCCCTGATCTAATGGCAATAGATATGGAATAGATTAATTTATAATAGTCTACTGGTTGATATATATTTTGATCATCATCCCTGCATAGATTCCTACAGTTTTAAGATGAAAAGCATCACAGACATCTCTAATGCAATACTGTGACTTAAAAGAAGAGGAAAATGAAGTTCAGAAAGGTTAAGTTAACAAAGGTTATATGGCTGGTTAAAGTTAGAGCAGAGATTAAAGATTAGATAGATTTTCTTATCTCTAACCCTGTGTGATCTTAGAAGTAGCTGCACAATTTTTTTAAGTCTATAATCCAAAAATTCCTTTATTTCTTTGCCTTTAAAATGCAATATGTTAAATTACTTTTCTGCAACCATGTTCTCAACAGTATGTCCTGGTTGACCTAATATTAAAATAAGTACGACTGACCAGGTGGTGGCGCAGTGGATAGAGCGTCGGACTGGGATGCAGAGGACCCAGGTTCGAGACTCCGAGGTCGCCAGCTTGAGCGCGGGCTCATCTGGTTTGAGCAAAAGCTCACCAGCTTGAGTCCAAGGTCACTGGCTCTAGCAAGGGGTAACTCGGTCTGCTGAAGGCCCGTGGTCAAGGCACATATGAGAAAGCAATCAATGAACAAACTAAGGTGTCGCAATGTGCAATGAAAAACTAATGATTGATGCCTCTCATCTCTCCATTCCTGTCTGTCTGTCCTTGTCTATCCCTCTCTCTGACTCTCTCTCTGTCTCTATAAAAAATAAATAAATAAAATAAAATAAGTAAGCATCTCCTAAACTGACACTTGCCAGAATTACTAGGGGGCTGCATTTCTGTGTCTTGGAGATACAAGAAGGTGGTAACAGAGGGATATATTCACCTGAGATTAGAAAGAATGGTAGATAATTTATATATAATTCACACTTTAGTATATATGTAATTGACAATTTAATGTGTTCATTTACATTAACACTAGTAACATTGACAAATTAAGGAAAGTTCAGTTTAAACAAACATCCATCCATAACATACAAAAAGAGCTAAGTTTAACTAAATAAGAGGATTTATACAAAAAAAGTCAAAGTAGGGAAATAGCACCTAAGCAATAAAATGCTAAATATTTACTTGTACAGATACTAATTCAAATTCAGGCTCTATTATACATTTATAATAGAAAATATTTTGTATATTTATCTATACTTTGTAGAGTATATATTTTTGATATTTATAAGAACACAATCAGTTCCTAAAGAAAGTTTTCAAAATCATGGATATTCATTTATTCTATCCTTTTCTTACAATATTAAATTATCGTTTTGGGTCTCCTGAAACAATTAAATGGTAGATTTAACTAAAATGTATTCCATTCTTACAGGTAACACCCAAGATCTGTATGTAAACCTAAGACCTATAAACAAATATGTATATCACTTACCTGTTTTAAAGCCAAGTTGCCAATAATTAGGTTCCACTTTTCAATGGGTGAATCCATCTTCCCAATATTTACCTGTGAAGGTGGATAATTTCATTTATACTGAAATTATTATATGCTCTCTATGAATTTATTATATGCTCTCTATTCTGCTTAAACAACATATGAAGTCTGAAAGCCAAAGATAATTCTCTAGTAAATCTAATTAGAGTTCACATGCACTTTAAATATAATTCTAGCCCCGGCCAGTTGGCTCAGTGGTTGAGTGTCAACCTGGCGTGCAGGAGTCCCGGGTTCGATTCCCGGCCAGGGCACACAGAAGAAGCGCCCATCTGCTTCTCGACCCCCCCCTTCCTCTCTGTCTCTCTCTTCCCTTCCTGTAGCCAAGGCTCCATTGGAGCGGGGTTGGCCCGGACGCTGAGGATGGCTCCAAGGCCGCTGCCTCAGGTGCTAGAATGGCCCTGGTTGCAACACAGCAACGCCCCAGATGGGCAGAGCATCGCCCCCTGGTGGGCATGCCAGGTGGATCCCAGTCGGGTACATGCGGGAGTCTGTCTGACTGCCTCCCTGTTTCCAACTTCAGAAAAAAATACAATAAATAAATAAATAAATATAATTCTAAATTCACTACCAGTCTTGCATCTCATATTCAGCTTGCCTGAGATGTTTAAAAAAAATTGGGGGGCCCTGGCCGGTTGGCTCAGTGGTGGAGCGTCCGCCTGAAGTGCGGAAGTCCTGGGTTTGATTCCCGGCCAGGGCACACAGGAGAAGCGCCCATCTGCTTCTCCACCCCTCCCCCTCTCCTTCCTCTCTGTCTCTCTCTTCCCCTCTCGCAGCCAAGGCTCCATTGGAGCAAAGTTGGCCGGGTGCTGAGGATGGCTCCATGGCTTCTGCCTCAGGCGCTAGAGTGGCTCTGGTCACAACAGAGCGACACCCCGGAAGGGCAGAGCATCGCCCCCTGGTAGGCATGCTGGGTGGATCCCGGTCGGGTGCATGCGGGAGTCTGTCTGACTGTCTCTCCGTTTCCAGCTTCAGAAAAATACAAAAGAAAAAATTTTTTTTTGCTTAATTACTAGCTCACAAAACTAGTAGACTAGCTAGTACTACCCAACTGTCCACTGATGTTATTTTATGACTAATGCCACCAACTGCATCCTAACATACCACATTTTGTATATTTAGGCCCAATATAATACACAATTTTGAGCTGCTAGCATTTTTTTTTTTACAGAGACAGAGAGTCAGAGAGAGGGATAGGGACAGACAGACAGGAATGGAGACAGATGAGAATCATCAATCATTAGTTTTTCGTTGCGCGTTTCAACACCTCAGTTGTTCATCGATTGCTTTCTCATATGTGCCTTGACTTCGGGGCTACAGCACACCGAGTAACCCCTTGTTCTCGAGCCAGTCAACTTGGGCTCAAGCTGGTGAGCCTTGCTCAAACCACCAGATGAGCCCGCGCTCAAGCTGGCGACCTTGGGGTCTCGAACCTGGGTCCTCCGCATCCCAGTCCGACACTCTATTCACTGCGCCACCACCTGGTCAGGCAAGCTGCTAGCATTTAATACTACATCATGAAATAAATGTAATTTGAAGAATTATTAGCCAAGAAACCCAGATATAATCAAATCATTCACATGTGCATAATTTATATGAGGTATGACTAGCACTATTAATTTAGTTCAAGATGAATTTTGATCATGTATCTCACTATTAAAGTTTATACATCTTTCTGCTAAATGGAAAAATACACTTCAAAAATATTATTCATATGTAATTGCACTATAAGCCAATCATACAACCACATATGATTCAAAGAATGTATATCCTAATCTGACAAGTTTTTCTACTGCAGTATTTTGGAAAACAATGAGCAGTCATTATTAAAAGTAATATACTTATCACCTACTTGGTCATGGAAGATAGGTGATGTGGAAAATATATAAGGGTTATTATTTATGGGTAGTTTTAACCATGGTCAAACTGGAGTTCAGCTCACTGGCTTCAGACCATTAGGTTAAGTGCTACAGTTCTTGTATCAATCTAAAAAACAGTTTCTGTCTCTAACTTCATCCTGGATTGTAGCCTCCAAGTATCCAGCAAATGCAAATATTAAAATTGTTCAGTTTTGGAATAATTATTCCTGATGTCTTCATTTGTATATTTCTTTCTTAAGCCTGGAAATCTGAATTATTGATGAATTTGTGTTGTAGCTCTAGCAACTTAGGTTTTTGCTCAAATGAGTAATAAGATATAAGCATTGTTCAAAGAGTGAAACTATCTTGGATTTAGTGTTCAAAAAATGACCTGTGGTGGCACAGAGGCTAAAGCATCGACCTGGAATGCTGAGGCTGCAGGTTTGAAACCCTGGGCTTGTCTGGTCAGGGCACATACGAGAAGCAACTACTCTGAGTTGATGCTTCCCACTCCTCCCCCCTTCTCTCAAAATCAATAAATAAAATCTTTAAAAAGAAAAAGAGAAATAGGTATGAGACACTGGAGAAATGGAAAAATATTCCTTATTAATGGATTGGAAGAATTAACATTGTTAAAATGTCCCATTACCTAAAACAATTTAGAGTCAAAGCAATCCCTATCAAAATACTTCAACAAAGTCAATTTTACAAATTAATACAGCAGTAACTTCTTTAAAAATTTTTTTAATTATATTTCCATCACTTGGCTCTGTCAAATATTAAAATTTAACCATATTCAGAATATCACTATATCATACATATGTTTAAGATCGTTATACTGTCCACAGGTAGCTGAGGTTCTAGTCATATTTCTTCAATCTTTTTTTTCCTCTTGATTCTTCATATTGGGTAGTTTCTTCTACTATATATCTTCAAATTCACAAATTCTTTCTTCTGTTATCACCAATGTGATACATCTGATTCTTTTCTACAGTTTTCATTACTCTTAAGATTTCCATCTGTTCACTCATTAAGACATATGCTTGTTTCATTCTTTGAACATTTTTTTCTTTAGTTCTTTGAACATATTTTTAGTAGTGTCTTTGAAAGATTTTGTTAAATCCAACACCTGGACCCATTCTGAGTCACTTTCTAGTGACTAAATACAAATCACACTTTTGTATATCCACAAATAGAGATTATTTTTGGTTGAAAACGATTTCCCTTGTAATAGGCAGTTAAATACCATAGACTCATTACAGACTCTTGTATCTCCCACAGTGTGCACCAGCTCATATCTCTGCTTGGTTCTTTTTTGAGCTCAGCCCTTTGGGGATCTTTGCACCTGTGTATTTAACGGGCAGCCAAAGACTTGGGCAGAATTTTACTCAGATTCTGTAGTTCATGTTCTCTGCAGTTCTCTTGTTGCTTAATTTCCCCATAAATTTCCACCTGCTCTGTCATCTCCCAACTCTGTTTATCTGATAATTCAAACCAATAAAAATTCAACTTTCTGCCACAATAGCTATGCATAAATCACAGAAGGCACTTAGTTACACAAGCAAAAACTCACACATTGTAGCTGGTGTATTTGTCTTTAAAGTATGGGCCCTCTCCCCTGGCCGGTTGGCTCAGCGGTAGAGCGTCGGCCTGGCGTGCGGGGGACCCAGGTTCGATTCCTGGCCAGGGCACATAGGAGAGGCGTCCATTTGCTTCTCCACCCCCACCCCCTCCTTCCTCTCTGTCTCTCTCTTCCCCTCCCGCAGCCGAGGCTCCATTGGAGCAAAGATGGCCCGGGCGCTAGGGATGGCTCCTTGGCCTCTGCCCCAGGCGCTAGAGTGGCTCTGGTCGCGGCAGAGCGACGCCCCGGAGGGGCAGAGCATTGCCCCCTGGTGGGCAGAGCAGCGCCCCTGGTGGGCGTGCCGGGTGGATCCCGGTCGGGCGCATGCGGGAGTCTGTCTGTCTCTCCCCGTTTCCAGCTTCAGAGAAATACAAAAAATAAATAAATAAATAAATAAATAAATAAATAAATAAATAAATAAATAAAAATAAAGTATGGGCCCTCTCACATTTCTGCCCTTTGTTTTGACTCCATGACCTCTGCCACCTCAAGCCGGTAAGACTGTAGGTTTTTGCCACATGAGATCCAGGGATTGGGGAATTCCCTCAAACAAAAAGCCATAAACTTAGCAATTCTTACCCATTGTGGTAATGGTCTTTGAAGGGTAAACTCTAGTTTCTACCTGTTTTGGGTCACTTTCCATTGCTTCAAATAATTTATCTAGATTTTTCATTGTTTTTCTCTAAGAAGGTTCACTCAACCACTGTAGTCTGATATTAACTAGAACTGGAAACCCTGATATATATTTTACATGCTTGAAATAATTTACAAGAAAACATAATTCATGAAAACATATACACACTCACACGCATGTACATACACCCTAATACCTTTCTGGATGTACAGGGTGAAGCATAATCTTAATTGTGGTGATTATTTCACAGGTATAGACTACATACTAAAACCCATCAAATTGTAGGCTTTGAATTTGTGCGGTTTGCTCAAAGCAGGGAGCCATAAATCTAGCTGACTGAAACAGTTTTAGATTGAAAAACAGGAATACGCAACCCATGTCTATCTAACAATCAGGTTTGTAATGACAAGAACATGTAAAATTTAGAATTACATCAAATTTAGGAAAACAGTATTAAGATTGTAAATACATCCAAATTATGCCAGTTATTAATATTATTATTTGGTAGTTTAATTTTTCTTTATTTTAGAAGTCTTACAATTTGAATTGAAAGTCTAACTTACATTATTAGGAAAAGAGGCTTTGCCAACTTCTTCACATCCCTCCACTGAAATGTAAGCCCAATGAAGGCAGGGACATTTTCTGGTTTGTCTGTTGCTGATTCTCTAGCAGACACAGCAGTACTTGGCTAATAGTAAGAACTCAAAAATATTTTTTAAATTAATCAGTTAAAAAATAATTTCAGAGAATCAAGAGTTCTCTGAGCCTGATCAGGTGGTGGCGCAATGGATAGAGCATCAGACTGGGAGGTTCGAGACCCCAAGGTCACCAGCTTGAGCACGAGCTCATCTGGCTTAAGCCAAAAAAAAAAAAGAAAAAGCTCACCAGCTTGGACCCAAGGTGGCTAGTTTGAGCAAGGGGTTACTTGGTCTGCTGAAGGCCCAAGGCACATATAAGAAAGCAATCAATGAATAGCTAAGGCGTCACAAGGAAAAATTGATGATTGATACTTCTCATCTCTCTCCGTTCCTGTCTGTCTGTCCCTATCTATCCTTCTCTCTGACTCTCTCTCTGTCCCTGTAAAAAAAAAAAAAGAATTCTCTGAGAAGAGTTTTGAGGCAATAGAAATCCATTTTGCCTAGAGTGGGAACGTGCTTATCAAATTATATTAGGCAATTTGCTTCTGGGAAATAGTTTACAAGGTTTTTTTTAAAAAAAAAACAAAAACACTATCTGGCCCTGGCCGGTTGGCTCAGTGGTCGAGCGTCGGCCTGGCGTGCAGGGGTCCCGGGTTCGATTCCCAGCCAGGGCACACAGGAGTAGCGCCCATCTGCTTCTCCACCCCTCCCCCTCTCCTTCCTCTCTGTCTCTCTCTTCCCCTCCCACAGCGAGGCTCCATTGGAGCAGAGATGGCCCGGGCGCTGGGGATGGCTCCTTGGCCTCTGCCCCAGGCGCTAGAGTGGCTCTGGTCGCGACAGAGCGACGCCTCGGAGGGGCAGAGCATCGCCCCCTGGTAGGCAGAGCATCGCCCCTGGTGGGCGTGCCGGGTGGATCCCGGTCGGGCGCATGTAGGAGTCTGTCTGACTGTCTCTCCCTGTTTCCAGCTTCAGAAAAATACAAAAACAAAACAAAACAAAAAAACCCACTATCATTAGGACAGTGAATACCATTTTGACTCTCTTCTATTCTAGCCTTCAGAGCAGAAAATTTTAGACCTCAGATAACAACTTAAACTCAACAATTTATAGAACCACTTGTATTTGGCTTAATCTCCATCAATATTACTGTTATGTATCTATAATAATATCTATTAAAATATATATCTATCTTTGAAAAGATAAAAATCCAGGAAAAATTATTCGTTAATCATCATACCTTTACAAATAAATTTTTATTCAAGTAAGAAAGCAAGATAAAGTTGACTTGGAATTATTATTAAATTTCCCTATTAAAATAGGAAACCATTTTTATTGACATATCTTTTAATATGTGAACACTTAATCTTTATAGAATGACAAGTTTAAGAATAATTAAAATTCAGCAGACTGAGGGAACAGGCTGCATCTGATACCTTATGTTTTAAGTTCTCTATCTCTATACTTTCTCAAGGTTTTCCTTCTAATCCTATAAGCTCTTTTATCCTGATTCTCATGCAGATAATCATAAAAATAAAAGAAGACACTTCAATGAAGCAAAATGATTAAAGTAATCATAGTTTGGCCTTCTGTAGCTATAATAATTTTTATTCCTACTTGAACAAGTGAAAATTAATACTACAGAGGAAACTTGTAAAATTTTTAAAGCATTATTTTTTGTACATAAATGAAAAAGCTGATTTTCAAACACAGCTTATTCTAAGTTTAAATAGTAATTACACTCATTCACTCTTCTCCCTGGAACTAGGGAGTTCAGTTAGGAATTGGCTACAGCATCCCATTCAGAGACAACAGGCAACTAAGATAAGGTTGTGATGTGGGGTATAGGGGGAAGGGGAGAGGGGTTTCGTTGGTGGAACTGACAGTCTGGACCAGTGGTTCTCAAACTTTTTGAAGTTGGGGCGCATTTAAAATTCTATATATAATTGTAGGCACACTATATAAAAATTTCTGAGAATTATGTTATAATAATTAAGTCAAATATTAAAGAAAAAATACAAAGTCCAAGCATGCTTTTATAATTAAACAAATACGAAAAAATTAAATTTATTCTGACATTAAAAAACATTTTTATGTTACATTTCATGAGGTATGCTTTTAGAATTCTTAAAAAAAGAGGGGTTAAAAATAAAAAGCTACAAAAAGTTATCTTTTTATATATATAAATAACATTCTTAGTAAGATTTAGTAAATTCGGCAGGTCCCAGTGCAAATGTGTTAAGTTTTTTCATTCTTGTGTTTATGAGAAACATGAGCCTGATGTGTCCTAGTGATTTCTTCAATGTTTGGGCATATATTTATATTTGAAAGGCAAACTCTCATTTCCTAGTCAATACATTGAAGAATTCCTCTCTTTTTACTCTTAATTGTGTTGAGTGCAGAAAACCCCCACCATACATATCATCTTAACTTTACACCAAACAAAGGATAGAAGAAACTTGCCTCCAGTGTTTCTGGGGAACATGGGGGATAGTGTAAACAATCCAGCACCACATCTTAACAGCCTGTGCAACCTAATCAGGCAAGTGAGGTGGGGGGTTAGGCAGGCTGTCAGCTTACAGCCAATTCCCTACCCTCTGTCCCCCCAAAATCTAAACTCCAAAATCCCTGTTGGTTTTTTGGTCCCCAACAAGCACATATTTCTCTGGAAATCTAGGGCGTACCAGTGCGCCCTGGCACACACTTTGAGAACCACTGTTCTAGACAGTAACTGGATAGAGCAGAGGCATAGGTGATTGGCAATGTTAATAAACTGATAAAAAATATAGGTAAAAATAAATGGGTAGAGTAGGATAAAAGAATGAGTTTAGTTTTGAACGTAGTGAGTGGTATATAGACAATTAAAAATTCAGCTCTGGAGACAGCTGGTGGTTGCCAGAAGACAGGGGCGGCTGGGGGACTGAGTGAGAGAGGTAAAGGATTAAGAAGTACAAATTGGCAGGTACAAAACAGTCACAGGAATGAAAAGTACAGCACAGGGAACAGAATAAAAAATATTGTAATTACTGTACATGGCACCAGGGGGGTACTGGAAATATTGAGGGGATCACTTTGTAAAATATCTGACTGTTCAACCACTCTGCTATACACCTGAAACCAATAAAAAGTAATATTGAAAGTAAACTAATTGAAAAATAAATAAATAAATAAATAAATAAATAAATAAATAAATAAATAGAAAATTCAGCTCTGGAGACATAAACTGGAGTGGCGTGCAAGCAAGCAGTGTTGGACTACGTGAAATTATGG
Organism: Saccopteryx bilineata; assembly: GCF_036850765.1. Classification (NCBI taxonomy): domain Eukaryota; kingdom Metazoa; phylum Chordata; class Mammalia; order Chiroptera; family Emballonuridae; genus Saccopteryx; species Saccopteryx bilineata. Next base: position 106,194,064 of record NC_089490.1, read on the forward strand.
ACAGCATGTCGGACAAAGTACTAAAACCTGAAGAAAACCTTGAGGTGCACTCTCCCTTTCCACGGAAGACTGAAGACCGTCTCCCTGGCTGAGCTGCAATACCGCAGTCACCAGAGCGGAACGGATGGTGTACTGACAAGCACTCGGAGGAGCAGGGCTGTCCAGCCAGGCAGAGGCCTGGCCCAAGGCTGCCACCCAGCCCTGCTTCGTTTCATCTGGGCTGTTTATCACAGAAGAAAGTTTCTGCCTTTACTGTGCCTCCCCCTTTCAAAACTTTAAGAAAACCTCAAATCAAGAAGATGAGCAAAGAAAAAGAAACCAAAAAAGTAGATTAAGAAGCAGCAATGAAAGAGGTGGGAGAATGAAGAGACTGTGGGGTCTCAAAGTTGAGGGTAAGAATTTCAGGTAGAGAATTGTCAGTGAAGAGCCTATGGCAGTTGAGACTTTGGGGATTTTGCTACTGTGAAGGCATTAATATGGAGATGCTCTAACAGTGGTCAGTACATCAAAACTGGAATGCAACTGACAACAACGCTCCAGCATATTCTGTAAGAACAGTACTTGAGAACTGTAAGAACAGTACTAGAAAACCTGAGATCCAATTAAAACACCATAACCTAGATGAATAAACCATGTTACCATAACTTGCTGTCACAAGTGACTACTTTCCCATCTACTAATATGTTTACTTTTACTCCTCGTAAATCCAGAAAAAAATTTCAAGTGACTACTCCTGGTCTTCTATCTAATTCATCAGCCAATTCTGTCATCTCCCTCTGAAAATGAGTTCTGGACTCCAACTATGTCTCACTACTACCCTGACCCAAGCCAACATCATCTCAATTTGTCTGCCTGCTTCAGTCCCTGGCTCCCTATAGCTCTGTGTCAACATAGCAGTCACAATAATCTGTTAAAAATATCTAACAGATAGCACCATTCCTCTGTTCAAAAGCTTTCAACAGCTTTCCACTCTACACAAAAGCCAAAGACCTTGCAAATGGCCCATAAGGTAATCTTATCCCTGTGATTTACCCCTTCTCTCATTTGGTCCCAACCTTATTGGCCTCCAGACTGTTCCTCTAATACAGTGTCTTCAAATTTTTAATGTGTATCAGAATTGTCTGGAGATCCTGTTAAAATACAGATTGCTGAACCAAATCCCCAGAATTTCTGAGTCAGCAGCTTTGGGGTGGGGCCGAGAATCTGCATTTCTAACAACCAGCTGACACTGCTGATCAGAAGACCACACTTAGACTTAGAGAACTACTGTTCTAACGTATCAACAATAGTCCTGCCGCTGGCCCTTTGCCCTGCCTGGGACATCTCTATCTCAAATAGCCTCAAATACAAAAGTAAACAAATTAGTACACAGTAAAGTAGTAACTCATGGCAACAAGGTATGGTAGCATGGTATATCCACCTAATTTACAGTGTCTTAATTGCTTAGAGAACTGAATAATTCTTCCGTCTACGGCTCAAATATCTTATAATCAGTGACACAATTCTTGACCTATGGAAGACAGCAACTCCATTCCTACCTCCCCAAAGAAAGGCCGGCAGATTACATTACTCTGCAATGAAAATCACGACTGATAAACTCCTCCATACTCTGAGCTTCTAATCAGTTTGGGAGTTCTCTCTTAAATATGAACAAAGAGACATGACCAACGTTTGAGGAAAATATATAAAATATTGATGTCAAAATAACTAAACTTCAAATTTAAAAATTAAGAAAAATTCACATTTATTCAGTTTTAATGGCATTGTAATCAAATTAAACAGAAGTTAATTTGCAGCATATTCTTTTTTAACCATATTCCCTATGGCATGGCCTATTTCAAAATGGACTGGCATGTTTAATCTATTATTTAAATAGAAATGAATGCTGGATAAAGCTCGAGAATGTTGCTTTTATAAATATTTTCTTTGAGGTAAGTTAGCCAAAATTTCAGTTTTCCTGGCAAAGTCATCAAATCACTTAAATACTTGCATGCTTCACTATATTTACCAGAACAAAGTTCATTTTCCAACAAAATGAAACTAGAGCCACCTTTTAACTCTCATTCTAATAACCTTCTTCTCCATTTATTTGCCACCTTTGTTTTTCAAGGGCTCTTCTTTATTCTCCTCTCCTGCAGAAAAGCCTCCTGGATGGGGTTTACTAAGGAGGTCCACCAGGTCTGAAAACACAGTGCACACATAGATCACTGAGAAAATGACAGATGGAGTCCATGCATGTAATTAACTCTGAAAACCTCAGTAAAACCATAGGACAGTTTTGTTTTGTTTCAGACAAAAGCTAAAGGTATACTGGACAAACACAGCTGGGTGCCAAGTGTTCAAATCAATAATCAGTGACACCAAGTGTCACCATTATATAGTGAATTTCTGAAATACTAAAAAAATATAAAATTTAACCAAATTTTTAAAATTGTATTACCACTTTATTATTAAACCTTCTAGAAGCAATGTCTTAACACTGAGAGCTTCTAGACTGATCCTGCGGTCACCATACTTCCTATTTTTAATACTGTTTAGATACCCACCTTCAAACAAAGTCATTAGAGAACCAAGACTGTCTGGGGCTCGTTGAGCCAATCTAGATACTGCTGAGAATGACAGTGTTACCATATTATTAGACTTTCTTTCCACTCTGTAACATTTGATAAGATGAAAGACTTGTCTCCTTTTAATTCCTAGGTTTGAAGATTTGTTTGATAGTGATGGTGCAATTTTTATTGAAATAATTTCATAAACTGGCCCGGCCGGTGGCTAAGGGGATAGAGTGCTGATGTGGCAAAAGGTCGTCCCAGGCTCAATTCCCATTCAGGGCACAAAGGAGAAGCAACCATCTGCTTCTCCCCCCTTCCCTCTTCCCCTTTTCTTCCTCTCCCCCTCCCACAGCCAGTCCACTCCATTGGTTTGAGCATTGTCCCAGCCACTGAGGATAGCTCAGTTGGTCCAAGCGTGTCAGCCTCAGGTGCTAAAGATAGCTCGGTACTTGAGCATTGACCCCAGTCAGGGGTTGCCAGGTGGATACCAGTCAGAGTGCATGCTGGAGTCTGCCTCACTATCTCCCCTCCTCTCACCTAAAAAATAATGATGCTAATAATAATGATAATTTCAGAAACTAACGCTTGGGACATTATTTGATGATGCTTTCTAAACATTTTCAGATGAGCCTAAGATTGTTGCCCTAACTTACATATTTTTTATTAATTTAAATATTTTTACACATACTTACTCTTTCATATGATCACTTGAGAAAAACTTGTCTTTTAAACTTTGAATCTAAAAGTATAACAATGAAGCAATGTAACTGGTATCCTAGACACCAAAAAAAAAAAAAAAAGATTCTCAGCTTTTATTGCATCCATGCCAATTTTAGTACTTTCTCAAGAGTAGAATGATGAGACTTTTATAGCAGTTATCATGTAAGAAATACCTGTATGCTTCAAGGTACATCTACTGAAGAAAGTTCCAGTAAAAAAAACAACAACAGCCTGACCAGGCAGTGACGCAGTAGATAGAGCATCGGACTGGGACATAGAGGACCCAGGTTCGAAACCCTGAGGTCACCGGCTTGAGCGCGGGCTCAACCAGCTTGAGCATGGGGTCACTGGCTTGAGCGTGGGATCATAGACATGACCCCATGGTTGCTAGCTTGAGCAAGGGGTCACTCGCTCTGCTGTAGCCCATCCCCTTGGTCAAGGCACATATGAGAAAGCAATCAATGAACAACTAAGGTGCTGCAACAAAGAATTGATGCTTCTCATCTCTTTCCCTTCTTGTCTATCTGTCCCTATCTGTCCCTCTCTCTGCCTCTCTCTCTGTCTCTGTCAAAAAAACAAAAAACAAAAACACAATCTTTAAAAAAAAAATTTAAAAAAAAAAATTTAAAAAAAGCCTGACCTGTGGCGGCGCAGTGGATAAAGCGTCAACCTGGAAACGCTGAGGTTGCTGGTTCAACACCCTGGGCTTGCCTGGTCAAGGCACATGTGGGAGTTGATGCTTCCAGCTCCTCCCCCTTTCTCTCTCTCTCTCCCCTCTCTATAATGAATAAATAAAATCTTTAAAAAAAAAATTTAAAAAAAACAAACAAAAAAAACCCAAAAACACAAAAAGTTGCTTTCTCTGTAAGCAGCCACAGGTTATTAGTAAGTCCTGTTATTGTTATTTTCAGAGTATAATATGAAGGCTATTTTGTTCAAGCAAGCCTTTTTAATAAATATCTTCTCTTCCATCTTATTTTTATATCTTGCAGAACTACATCAAAGACAGCTTCAAAGCTCTTTTGTGTCATGCAATTTTACTCAGGCTAAGAGAAGTTTTTCATGCCTGGAATCTAGAATCACTAGTACTCTAAATCTGGTAAGAAGGGCCCCAGTTCTGAGACCCACAGCTTAGAGGGCCCCAGTCGGGCTATCCCTTGGTTCCGCCCCATCCCACAGGAGGAAGGGCATATAGATAGGGCCCAAGTGGTGTGCCCACTTGCAGCCTGTGCCTCACCCCTTCTAACCCTTTCTAGGCTGTGCTCCAGATACTGCAAACATAGAGTTCTCTGATCAAATGGCCTGAAGTCCAATGAAAGCGCTTCTTCCTGAAGTCAGTCCTCCTGAAGGAAGACCCTGCCACCACTGATGCTCGGAGGTGGCTATTAACGAGGGGTAGAGAGGGAGCTCAAACATGGGGCCTGAGCTAAGTGTGAAGTCTTTCAAAGAGCAGTGCAGACAACCAAGGGCGGTGAGGAACAGGGCAGGCCTCTAACCAGGGGCTGGATCTCTCCACAACACCAGGTTCCAAAACAGAACCCGGGAAGTCCAAGAATATGTTAGACTGCCAGGTCTTCAAAAGGATATATCTGCCAAGATAGAAAGATAGTTTGTTTGTTTTTCAATTTGTAAGCTCGTATAGTTTTAAACTATAGACATAAATCATATAGATCTCTGTTCGTATTTCTGCTCCAGGCCCACCTGTTAAAGAGAATGTGTGTAAAATGCTTACAAATATTTGAGATGATTACACTGACATCATTACAATGATTAGGTACAACAGTAACCTGGACGGGTCTCTTCCCAGAATCTGATGTGGCTGACTCACACTATTATTCAGGTACCGGCTTATACATCACCTTTCAAAGAAGTCTTCCCTAACCACTTAACATACAAGAGCCCTCATGAATCACCCTACATCACACTACCCTGTTTTATTTTCTTCATTGCCCTTACCAGTATCTGAGATTATTTATGCAAATTCCATGACAGTAGAGTCCTTGCCTGCCTTGGTATTCTTTATAAACTAATGGATTATTTTTTTATGCCATACATTATAATCTGTAAATACCATTTATTTTGTGATTCAAATTGTCCCAGATCTGGCTAGTATCTAGTATGGTATATCTTATATCCATTTATCATGTTCCATTACTTAAAAAAAAAAAAAAAAAGGTGTGTGTGTGTATTTACTTTTTGGCACCACAAGATATTCCAGGGTCATCTTACACCTTTATGCTCCAGCCCAAGGGCTCTAGTTTCCATTATTCTCCATTCCCTTTAATAGTCAATAATTACAATGATTATATGAAAAATTGTGGGCTAGGCTAAAGTGAATTTAGCCAAGTAATTCTAGTCTATGAGGTTTGGCTCCAACTTAATGACCAGCTGATATCCCCCAACATCATCTCTAGCTCACCAACTATAGAAATAAGCAACAGGATTATATCCATAAGTAGTAATTTTTTAAAATATGCATATCAAAAAAATTTTTAAATATGAAGTACCAGGAGTATTGTGCATTGGTGCTAAGACCAAGACCTTAGGAGAACACCCCATAATGTACAGGAGGAAGCTATCAAGCTTTTGTTACTGCTGTTATTGACTGGTTTTATAGACTCTGATATAGGTGTCCTATGCAGGGAAAGGGGGATGTTCTGGAATGTGACTTATTCCATGCTGTGTTAGCTCAGGAAAGTTACTCAACTGCTCTAAGCCGCAGTTCCTCCTCTGTAAACCAGAAATAACAGTGCTTATTTCATAGGGTTGTTATAAGATATCCTTGTAAAGCAGCACACCCTGGCACACTCTGAGTGCTCATTAATACCCAACATTTCACAATTGTCCTGGGAGAGTATGGCTCTATGACCTTTTATATATAAGAAAGGGGCAGAGACAATGCCATAGGGCACACGTAGCACTTCCTCTGACTTAAGCAACCCAACAACGTTAACAAAACATTATTTAATACATTTCCTCTCCAAGCTTTGGCTTTACTCAAGAAACCCTAGAGAGTTCACAGCTGCCTGAAGGGGAAATGGGGAGAAGGGATGGGGGATTGCTCCCTTAGCAACATAATTGTTCAGCTTCCATCTTGGTTACCTTTAGTTACACAATAATTTTTCCTAGTTCATAGATAGATTCATTTGCTGTAATTCTGTAAAGAAAAAACATATATGTAAGACACTGCAATTAGTAATACCCTCTGACGGCTTAGTGAATTTTCAGCTGACATTCATGGGCAGATGGCTCCTCAAAGTGAGCCTGACTAGCTATATGGTTTCACCCACAACCTGGTTCCACAATGGTGAACACCCCAAGAATGGTACAGAGAGAAAACAGTGTCCTTGGGGGCTTCTAAATATAACTCAGAACTCTGCTAATAGAAATATTTTCTAAAATGTTTAACATTTCTAGATGAGTTAATCGCATTATATAACTAAAGCCTTAAAAGTATGTATTTTTTCCTGAATGTAATCACAATTCTAGAATTTGCCGAAAGAAATAAGAATTCTAAACTGTATATATAGCATGACCAGGCGGTGGCGCAGTGGATAGAGCGTCGGACTGGGATGTGGAGGACCCAGGTTCAAGACCCCGAGGTCGCCAATTTGAGTGCGGGCTCATCTGGTTTGAGCAAGGCTCACCAGGTTGAGCCCCAGGTCACTGGCTCGAGCAAGGGGTCACTCAGTCTGCTGCAGTCCCCTGGTCGAGACACATATGAGAAAGCAATCAATGAACAACAAAGGAGCCTCAACAAAGAATTGATGTTTCTCATCTCTCTCCATTCCTGTCTGTCTGTCCCTATCTGTCCCTCTCTCTGACTCTCTCTGTCTCTGCCACAAACAAAAAAAAAAAAAAAAAAAAAACTGTATATATAAGAATATTCAGGCCCTGGCTGGCTGGTTTAGCGACTAAGCGTTGACCCAGTGAGTCAGAGGTTGTGGGTAGACATCCCCCCCCACCCCCGCCCCGGTCAGGGCATTGTAGGAGAAGCTATCAATGAGTACACAACTAAACAGAAAAACTAAGTGAAGCAACAAGTTGATGCTTCTCTCTCTCTCTCTCTCTCTCTCTCTCTCTCTCTCTTTCCTTCTCAGTTTCTCTCTTCCTTTCTCTCTTTCTAAATTTAATGCAAAAATTGTTTTTGAAAAGTATATTCATTACAACATTTTTTATAATAAACATTATAAAGAACCTATATAGGCCCTGGCTGGTTGGCTCAGTGGTAGAACATTGGCCCAGCATGTGGATGTCCCGGGTTTGATTCCCAGCCAGGGCACACAGGAGAAGCGCCCATCTGCTTCTCCACCCTACCCGCTCCCCCACCCTGATCCTCTCTCTTCCTCTCTCTCTTTTTCCTCCCCTCCTGCAGTCAAGAGTGAGTTGGCCCCAGGCACTGAGGATGGCTCCATAGCCTCAGGCACTAAGAAAAAAAAGAAAAATGGCTCCTGTTGCAACAGAGCAAGGACCCCAAATGGGCAGAGCATCACCCTCCTAGTGGGCTTGCCGGGTAGATCCTAGTTGGGGCATATGCAGGAGTCTGTCTCTGCCTCCCCTCCTCTCACTAAAAAAAAAAAGAAAGAAAGAAAAAGAAAGAACCTCTATAGCCAATAATAGATGATGGATTAAACTGTGGTAGAAGCTCTGGCCAGACAGCTTAGTTGGTTACAGCATCGTCCCAAAGTGCAAAGGATGCAGGTTTGATTCCGGTCAGGGCACCTACAGAAACAGATAGATGTTCCTGTCTCTCTCTCTCCCTTCCTCTCTCTCTAAAAAATCAATAAGTAAACATTAAAATAAAGTTAAGGGAAAAAAGCTGTGGTAGAGCTATATACCAGAAAAGTACATAGATAAAAAATAATGGTATGGGTTTATACTAATTGATGTGGAAAGATGGTCATGATGTAGCTCTCTTCAAATGGATATCACAGATAATAAAAGAGAATATAGATGATTCTAGTTCTTTTTTTGAAATATACAGTATGCATGTTACATTGTGCTATACCTATGTCTAAGTACAGATATCCACCCAGGTATAGAAGGATCTATATCAGAATATTAATAGTGATTATGTGTAGGTGAAGAATCTGGAGTAGCTTTTAAATTTTCTTCTTCATACTTTTCCCCCTTTTCTGTAGTTTTTACAATAAATATGTATTACTTTTATAATCACAAAAAGTTTAAATACCAATCAACCAACCACCAAATCATAAAGAATCTCAATATCTCAATGTCTTAAGCCCTGATGATAATTAGCAGAATGCCCTGGAATTATAGGCAGCAAGTATACCACTACTTCTCAGGATAAAGCAGGACCCATACTTTTCAATTTAGACAAACCAGAGAATTCTCAGGATATCATATCAGGCAGAAATATATACTTACCATAACTTTGAGGTCTAAAAATGTATCAGAGGAAAGAAAATTTTCCTGCTACAAGTTCTCCATAATAGAGAGAAACTGCATCAGTAATATACATACTTTGAAATAGGAAAAAACTTACTGCAGTGGATAATCTAGATGCCAATGTCATTTCCAAGTTTCCTTTGAGACCAAGTAGTGCAGGAACTAAAATAAAAACTTCTGTTACTTTTTTGAACACCTCCCAGTGCTGTAAGAAAAAAAAAAGAATTTTCTGACACTTCTTACTTTTATTTTTTTCTGATAACTTTTAAAACAACATTTTAGAACAGACATTTCTTTAAAACCTTGCCTTTTTTCCCCCAATGTCGCATTTGCATTTACATTTTGAATGACAAAAATCGGTCATTTAATCAATGAACATTTAGTTTAACCCCATTCTGCAAAGCACTGAAACCCTGAGTTACTTCAGAAGATCCAGTTAGAGTTAGGAGTGATAGCTGATAGTCGCTACATCTCAAAATACATCTAGCTTGCTATACAGGCTAATAACACTTAAATTTTACTTTATCCCTTTATGATGGCAAGAGTTACTGTAACTCAGGGTTAAGAGCACAGACTCAAGGACCAGATAACATGGGTCTGAATCTTAGTTTCAACACTAATTACAATAATCCCACAGGAAAATTACAGTAATATTATTATTTGATTTCACAAATGAAGAAATAAAGATTCAGAGAAGTTAAATGATTTTCCCAAGCTCAAAAGATGGGACCCAGAATTGACCTCAGGAGTTCTGAGTCATCTAATTTTGACGTTTGCCGCAAAACGTTGCAGAGCGTAGGAACATAAAAAGTGCTCTCCACTGGAAATGAGAAAATCTGTGACTCTGTGTATGGATCTTTCAAACCTGGCTGCATGATCCTGGTGAGTTACATATCTTTTGGATCTCAATTTCTTCAACCATGAAATGCAGATACTATCTGCTCTGTCTAGACCTTTGGGAAATACCATGATAATGAAAATGAATATTCAAGTACCTTATGAACTGAAAAGACCATGCAAATGACTAACACCAAGTGCTATTTTATAAATGCTATTAAGCCTGACCTGTGGTGGCGCAGTGGGTAAAAGCATCAACCTGGAACACTGAGGTCACCTGTTTGAAACCCCGGGCTTCCCTGGTCAAGGCACATATGGAAGTTGATGCTTCCAGCTCCTCCCCCCTTCTCTCTCTCTCTCTCTCTGTCTCCTCTCTCTAAAATGAATAAATAAAATCTAAAAATAAATAAATAATAAATGCTATTAAGAGGTGATTGTCCCAGTAAGAGACTTTATGAACTAAGCATATTAACCTATGCCAAAAAATAATCAAGAACACAGCCAGCACGAAGGCCCAGACAGGCGAGGCACACCTTCCCGCTCAGGAGCTCTCCTCTCGGGAGCCTCCTGCCGTGCCTTCCCCCACACTCTGCCCCACCCCTGCAGTCACCTTTCCCTCTCTCTCTCCTAGGCTCCAAGGGCCCTTCTTTTGCTTCTGTAACTTGTTTCCTGAGCCAGCTGGCTAATTTCTACTACCTCTGTAACTTTTTTAATGAACTTTTTCTTATAATTAAAAAAATAAAAGGTGAAAAAAGTACAATTTAAATCCGTCAGCCTGACCTGTGGTGGCACAGTGGATAAAGCGTCAACCTGGAACGCTGAGGTTGCTGGTTCAAAACCCGGGGCTTGCCCAGTCAAGGCACATATGGGAGTTGAAGCTTCCTGCTCCTCCCCCCCTTCTCTCTCTCTCTCACCCCTCTAAAATGAATAAATAAATAAAAATAAATCCGTCAGATAAATAAAAGAGAATTTCAATTTGTTCCCAAAGTTTCCCTAGAGGTTGTTCCAAATAGGTGTAGAATTAGGGCCCAAAGAGAGTTTAGGAAATGTTTATCAGATCAGCCTTTGGTAAAATCCTGGTTCAAAGGATTGGCAGGGAAAACCCTTCCCTGCAATTAAAGATGGGCTTAAAAAGCACCGGGAGTCCCATAGCATCCTAGATGCTGTCAAAAAGCCAACAAACATGTTTGTTGTCCATATTTCATGATGGGTTAAGAATTCTAGGCTAAGTGATAGCACAGTGGACTGAGCGTCGGCCTAGGATGCTGAGGACCCAGGTTTGAAACCTCAAAGTCACTGGCTTGAGCGCGGGCTCACCAGCTTGAGCGTGGCATCATAGACATGACCCCATGGTCGCTGACTTGATCCTAAAGGTCGCTGGCTTGAAGCCCAAGGTCACTGGATTGAGTCCAAGGTCGATGACTTGAGCAAGGGGTCACTCAGTCACTTGCTCTGATGTAGCCCCCTGGTCAGGGCACATATGAGAAGGCAATCAATGAGCAACTAAGGTGCCGCAATGAGGATTGATGTTTCTCATCTCTCCCACCCCGTCTGTCTGCCCCAGTCTCTCTCTCCTCCATCTCACTCTCCCTCTCTCTCTTGCTAAAAAAAAAAAGAAAAAAGAACAAAGAATTCTGCTGTGCGAGGGGGGATATGCATCCTGTAGAGACGAGGCTGTTGGTGGTGGTGGTGATGATGATGAGAATGATAAATAACAACAGATCATCATCATAATAAACATCAACAATATTCAACATTCTCTGATTGCTTGCTATGTGCCAGGCACCGTTCTTTAGGCTTACTCATTTCATCTTCACAACTAACCTGTAAGACAAGTATCATTTTTATCAGGTCAGACATAACTCAGGAATGCATTTTACCTAGGTCATAATTTTAATACTTATGCAATATAATTTAGAAACAGAATAACATCTGAATATCTCTTATCAGTCACTCCTTTGGGTTACTACCAGCTTTCTCAAGTTCAATTCAAATCAAATCCTCCTGTGAGAATTACTATGAAGTCATTAACACCTTAGCATTGCTATAACAATAAGAAATAATACTTATTGATTTCCTCAGGCCAAATAAACTGTACATTCTCTTCTTTACACCTGCAGAGATGTGCTTACACTTCCGCAATTCACAGCACTCAGTGTCTCACAAATGTTTTCACCACGTCCCGAGGCCAAAAGAAATACCAAATAGTCCTATATACTAAGTAGGTTGGTCCAAATAACCGAAGTATTTATTTAGCAATTTAGTAGCCATTTGAAGAAATAATACAAATAAGTTAAAAGCAAAAAAGAATACTTTTACGTCCTGTAACCTTAATCACTTACTAATGGAACATGTGTAGCTATTGGGCACTGCACACTTCTCTAACCTTGGAACAGGAGACTGCCACCTGCATTTCTTGTTCCATGTTGATTTTATGTGACATCTGCTTTTTTTCACAGTATCACTGAAAATCTTGCTTTGCAAAGATATGTCACTGAGAGAAATGGAGTGTGATCTAAAGTTGAAATGTTAAACCACGATGAGCCATTTGTCTATAGTGTCCAAGAGATGTTTCCTTCAAAAATTTAAAATACCCCATAGCAATCCTGGGGTGTCACAGTTTGGGAAATATGAGAACAAGGAGAAGCATTTAATTTATTTATTTATTTATTTATTTATTTATTTATTTATTCATTTTTAGAGAGGAGAGAGAGAGAGAGAGAAGAGAGAGACAGAGAGAGAGAAGGGGGGAGGAGCTGGAAGCATCAACTCCCATATGTGCCTTGACCAGGCAAGCCCAGGGTTTCGAACCGGCGACCTCAGCATTTCCAGGTCAACGCTTTATCCACTGCGCCACCACAGGTCAGGCTGGGAGAAGAAGCATTTATATCAGTAAAAGGAAAGGGCTCTGGAGTCAGACTACCTGGGTTGAAATCTGATTCTACTACTTTTACTGTGTGAGTTAGACAAAACTAGACTTTACATTCTTCATCTAAAATAGGGACCTAATTGTACCTACCTCATATGGCTGTGCTCAGGACCTGCCTATACATAGTAATGAATAACAATGTTGATGTTTGTGAACAATAACATCAAGAAATATTGCCAGTTAATTCTCCTTTTAGTGCCCAAAATAGATTTCACTCACTTACAAATTTTTCCATGATACAGACATGTCCTGTGAGGCTATGCAGATTGTTATAAACTGCTAAACATCTCCACAATAACCTGCCCTAAGGGAAATCGACTTCTGTTCTTACCTAATTTTGCACTTCTGTCAATATGCAGAACCTCTGCCAAACACCCACACACCAAACGTAATGTCAGATTGCTTATACATATACTAGGCTCAAAACCTAAAACTCTATTAATGTCCAAAGGGAAAAACAAAAATGAAACTTTAAAAAAATAACAAAATAAGTTGAGAAAAACATCTATACAATCCTAACTTAAAAATACACAGAAAAATGCCCTGACCTGTAGCTAAATTGGTCAGAGCATCATCTGGATAGGCCAACGTTGCAGGTGCAATCCTAGTCAGGGCACATACAAGAATCACTCCATGAACGTATAAATAAGTAGAACAACAAATAGATGTTTCTCACTCTCTCTCTCCACCCAAACCCCTTCTCTGTCTCTAAAATCAATAAATAAAAAATTTTAAAATATAGCCCTGGCCGGTTGGCTCAGAGGTAGAGCGTCGGCCTGGCATGCAGGAGTCCTGAGTTCGATTCCCGGCCAGGGCACACAGGAGAAGCGCCCATCTGCTTCTCCCCCTCTCCTTCCTCTCTGTCTCTTTCTTCCCCTCCCACAACCAAGGCTCCATTGGAGCAAAGTTGGCCTGGACACTGAGGATGGCTCCATGGCCTCTGCCTCAGGCGCTAGAATGGCTCTGGTTGCAACAGATCAACACCCTAGATGGGCAGAGCATCACCCCCTGGTGGGCATGCTGGATCCCGGTCGGGCACATGCGGCAGTCTGTCTGACTGCCTCCCCGTTTCCAACTTCAGAAAAATACCCCCCCAAAAAATTTTTTTTTAAATATAAACAGAATCTGGCCTGTGGTGGCACAGTGGATAAGGAGTCAACCTGGAATGCTGAGGTTGCCAGTTGGAAACCCTGGGTTTGCCTGGTCAAGGCACATACAACAAGCAAGCAATGAACAACTATAGTGAAGCAATTATGAGTTGATACTTCTTGCTCCCCGCCCCCCTCCTCTCTCTGTAAAGTCAATAAATAAAATATTTGATAAATAAATAAATAGAAAAGGTTTTTAAAAATCTAATTGGTAAAAAAAAGTTTCTGCAATTTTAAGAAACATGCATACCCCAAATCTGGAGAAGTTTTGTTTCTCATATTAACTTAGTTGAAAAACTAAACCCATTCACTTTAAGATATATGACAAAATGACCAACCTCATTCATAATTTCATAAATGCAAATTAAAAGATGATAGAAAACTGTGGCCAGGGACATGAGGTAAGAAGCAGGGCCAGGAGGAGCCCCTCAGACTACACCTGTGGCAAGTAACCTACTGGACAAGAGTTGACACACAGCCAGCAACAGTGGGGCCCTGAGGTGTGGGGCAAGGTGTGTGTCGAGGCCAAACATCAGGGGACATGAGGTGAGCAGTGGGGGGGACATGAGGTGAGAGGGGGTGGAGAACAGCTACAGTTAGCCTGTGAGGGGCAGGAAAGGGAGCCCAGACTGTTTCTGGGGTACATACACATCTCAGGTCCCAATTTAAGTGAGCACCCTCCGTGGGACCACTTTCCGTGAGCTCAGCCTCCAGACTGCTTACGGGACTCGGGAGTGCCCTGCTCCGGTCCCAATTTAGCTGAGTCTTGCGAGGACCAACCTCATAGGCTCCAGGGAGGCAGAATCAAGCCTAGATATTTCAGCAATGAATGTCCTTAGCTATAAAAATGAGAACTTTTACAGGTGATACAACAAAGACCCCGAGAGGTTTATTCTGTGTCCAAAAAAACACAGCTTGTAAATTGCAGACCCAGACTCAGAAATTCCAGGGACCCAAAGGTCAGGAGTTCCCCCTATCATAACTGCTGCAATTGCACATGAAGTGCAAATTTAAAAAGGAGCCATTTTGGGGTAAACAAATAGAGATTCCCCTGTGATTGACAGGCAACCAGGCTGAGTAAGCAAAGAAAAGGCTTCTGGTGTTGTTACTACTATTCTAGATTATTTTTTTAAACTATCCTATGTTTTCCTCTAGTACTCTTTTCATTAAAATAATTGTTGTTCCAGCTCAATGGGATCCTGCTGCACCTAGAGTCAGAGTTGGGCCAGTCCTGGGCAGAGGGGCAGCGCCAGGCCCAGGAGTATGAGACCCTGCTGAACATCAAGGTCAAGCTGGAGGCTGAGATCGCCAACTACCGCCGCCTGCTGGAAGAAGGGGAAGATTTCAATTTTAGTGATGCCCTGGACAGCAGCAATGCCATACAATCCATCCAAAAGACCACCACTTGCAGGACTGTGGACAGCAAAGTGGTTTCTGAGGTCATTGACACCAAAATACTGAGGCGTTAAAGGCAGCAGGTGTGGGGCACCCCTTGGAAGGACAGGAGGCCAATAAAAAGTTCAGAGATCATTAAATATTACTTTGCATACTCAAAAAAAATTGTTGTTCCAGTTTAAACAATACAGAAAAATAATTTTTTTCTTTTTCTTTTGTGACAGAGAGGGACAGATAGGGACAGGTAGGGACAGACAGGAAGCGAGAGAGAGAGAGAGAGAGAGAGAGAGATATGAGAAGCATCAATTCTTCGTTGCAGCACCTTAGTTGTTTATTGATTGCGTTCTCACATGTGCCTTGGGGGGGGGGCTACAGCAGATCGAGTGACCCCTTGCTCAAGCCAGCGACCTTGGGTTCAAGCTGGTGAGCCTTACTCAAACCAGATGAGCCCATGCTCAGGCCGGCAACCTCAGGGTTTCGAACCTGGGTCCTCTGTGTCCCAGTCCGATGCTCCATCCACTGCACCACCGCCTGGTCAGGCGGAAAAATGAAATTAATTCGGCACTTTGTACACACTTCCTTTTTCCATTTTCTCTGGATTTAACTTACTGTTGTAGGTTCTTAAGTGCAAAACTTGTGAATTTTCAGCTTTTCTTTTTTTCCTAATTCATGCACTTACAACTTTACATTTTCCTGTAGGTTTTGGTAAGTAGTATTTTTTTTTATTATCATTCAGTTCAAATTATAGTCTAACTATAATTGTGATTTTGGGAGTTAATTAGAGCTTCTACTATAAAGACTTTCTATACCTCTTATTACTGATTTCTAGATTAACTGCAGTGAGAGCAAGAAACATTATAATTTCAAACCTTTGAAGTTGGTTGAAATTCACTTTATACTACAATATGGTCACCTTTAAAATTGTTCCAAGAGGCCTGACCTGTGGTGGTGCAGTGGATAAAGCGTCGACCTGGAACAATCAGGTCTCCGACTGGAAACCCTGGACTTGCCTAGTGAAGGCACTTATGGGAATTGATGCTTCCTGTTCCTTCCCTTCTTCTCCCCACACCATTCTTCTCTTTAAAATAAATTTTTAAAAATTTGTTTTAATTTTAAAAATTGTCCCAAGTGTGCTTCTCTGCTGCCCTCTGGTGTACATCTTAGAAAATAACACCTTAGTGCAGATCAGCAGAAAATGTTAGGAATAGTGGATTATCTGTGAATGTTGAGTCCAATTTGCTGATCATATTAAGCTTTTTATATTCTTACCAGATTTTTTTGTAGGGGTCTATTGGTTCTTTTTTTTGTGACAGACAGAGAGAGTCAGAGAAAGAGATATGAACAGACAGGAAGGAAGAGAGATGAGAAGCATCAATTCTTTGTTGTGGCACCTTAGTTGTTCATTGATTGCTTTCTTGTATGTGCCTTGATGGGGTGGTGGTGGGGGCTGCAGCAGAGCACATGACCCCTTGCTCAAGCCAATGACCTTGGGCTCAAGCTGGTAAGCTTTGCTCAAACCAGATGAGCCCGCACTCAAGCTGGCGACCTCGGGACTTTGAACCTGGGTCCTCCGCATCCCAGTCCAATCCTCTATCCACTGCGCCACCGCCTGGTCAGGAGGTCTATTGGTTCTTAAAGAAGTATGCTCTATCACTGAATGAGAAGTTTTTTAAATCTACTATGAGTATAAATTTGTCTATTTTCCCTTTATCTTTGTTTTACATAATTGGCATTTAAGTGCATACAAATTTGGAACCTTCTGGTAAATTAAACTTATTGATATAAAGTGCTTTTCATTTCTAGTAATGCTTTTTGCCTTCAAGTCTACTGTACGTTAGTATGTAATTTTCATTTGGTTCATGTTTTCACAATACATGTTCTCCCATTCTTTCATTTTCAATCTTTTTGTACCTTTATGTTTTAGGTAATTCAGTGGTTTATATTAGTTATAAATAACTATTAAAATTCATAAGGAATTGATCTTGGTAAGAAGGGGTCCAATATTGTTTTACATTCATTTGTCTCAACATTATTATATAATGCATATTCTTTCAGCTGATCTAAGAAGACAGCTGTAATATATTGAATACAAAACTTCAATACTGATTTGCATCCTTACTGGACCTTCTATTCTGTTTCATCAATTTGTCTAATCACATAGCATTACCCCCACCATTTTAATTATTGTAGCCTCATAACACAATACACTTTTTTAATAATCTTTTTATTATTATTATTTTGGTGAGAGAGAGAGAGAAGAACATCAATCCGTTCCTGTGTGCAAATGGGAATCAAACCGTCAACCTCTGCACTTCGGGACAATGTTCCAACCAACCAGGTTATCCAGCCAGGGCATAATACAATACATTTTTATATCTGGTTGGGCTAGCTCTTATTTATTATTTTGCTTTTTCAGAATTGTTCTGTGCACTCTAGGTGCTTGTCAGCATCCACTCCCTGTATTCACTGGATGCCAGTAAAGACTCTCCCTTACCCCACACTCATCATTATCTAAAATGTTTGCATACATTGCAGAATGGCCCCTGCTTGAGAATCACTGACCTTGTAGCTTTTGTAATGCCTGGAACTTGAATTATCTGGCCTGAGAATGTAGAACTTTTTTCCTCCTCAGATGTAGAAAGTTTAACACTATAGG
Source organism: Saccopteryx bilineata (assembly GCF_036850765.1). Taxonomy (NCBI): domain Eukaryota; kingdom Metazoa; phylum Chordata; class Mammalia; order Chiroptera; family Emballonuridae; genus Saccopteryx; species Saccopteryx bilineata. The sequence continues at coordinate 106,211,710 of NC_089490.1, forward strand.
GATTGATGACTATTACTAAGGTGACCAATCATCCTCCTTTAGGGAGGACAGTCCTTCTTTTGTAAGTTCCATCCTCCCTTGAAAAGTGTCCTCCTACATGTCCTCCTTTTTGATATTGGAAGGCTAATCTGTAAATGTCCGTATTCGATCAATATAAAGTCGATCCATTGCGTGTGATGTGACGTATTTGTATTTGACATGACGATTCGTCAAGGATCAGTATCTAAATGAGTACTTTTTTCTTACAATTATTATTGAAAATTAATAGGCTTGTAAGCATAATTATAATACAAAATACTACAAATGGTTTTATTATGCATTTATCATATTAACTGTATTATTGTTGCAATGAATAAAATGTTTCTTTTATTTACAATATTGTTTTCTTCAATTTATTTTTGTTCTCCTTTTCATTGTACAAAAGTTGGTCACCTTGCTATTACAGAATTGTATCCATTGATGAATAATTAGTGCCCTAGCGCTTTCCTGTATTCTTCCCCATTTTCCAGTGGCCAGTCACATAAGGAAAATAATTCTTAATATTCTAGGGTTTATAGTCAGGACACTTTGAATGAGTCAGCTCTGGAGCAACTGCTGCTTTTGTTTGGATCGATGTGAAACGTGCCCATCTGGTTTGGGGGGCTCCTCATAATCCACAACAGCCAAAGGGAACAGGTGAGACAGGAAGTAAGAAGTTGTACTGGCTCTGAGAAGCCTCCGTTTTTCCATGTTGCCTGCTATGAGCAAAAAATTCTTTTCCTCCAGTTCCTTCCTTTTGTACTGTGGACAAAAAAGGGGCCACATAGTAAACCTGACAAGCTCAGAGGACTGTATGGTGTGGCCTTACAAAGTCAGAGATCTAAAAAAAACCCATAGGATGGTCTGAAATTAAAACTTTCTAACTAAAAGCAGTTCATGGCAGGTAGTCAAGTCCTAGGCTGGTATTTTTCCCTAACAAGGGTCAATCGTTACCTTAACTGGGTCTGTCTGTTGTCTTATTTTGCATCTATGATAATATACCTGATAACATACCTTTGGAATACCAAAGTAATTTCCTTTTTTCCAGACTCCTCAAAGCACAACCACAGCACCAGAAGAGACTACAAACCCCCTCATTATTATTATTGATAGGAGGAACTCATGAGTTAGAGTTTAAGCTTGAGTAATAGCGGTTTTAGTCCTAATCAATAGGCTTAATGCAGGGGTCCCCAAACTATAGCCCGCGGGCCACATGCAGCCCCCTGAGGCCATATATCTAGCCCCAGCCGCTCTTCCGGAAGGGGCATCTCTTTCATTGGTGGTCAGTGACACAAAGTGTGGCATCGCTCACATTCAGTACTTCTTCCGGTGATGCAGGATGCTCGCATCATGGCTCCAGAAGTGCGTCATATCACTTGTTACGGCTAGCAGTGACAAATATGGAACCGGACATTGACCATCTTATTAGCCAAAAGCAGGCCCATAGTTCCCATTGAAATACTGGTCAGTTTGTTGATTTAAATTTACTTGTTCTTTATTTTAAATATTGTATTTGTTCCCGTTTTGTTTTTTTACTTTAAAATAAGATATGTACAGTGTGCATAGGGATTTGTTCATAGTTCTTTTTATAGTCTGGCCCTCCAAAGGTCTGAGGGACAGTGAACTGGCCCCCTGTGTAAAAAGTTTGGGGACCCCTGGCTTAATGGTTATTGCAAGTAAAAGCTTTGTTTCAGGAACTGGGGTACCTGACCTGGCCTACAGGACTTAATGAGATCTAGAAGCAATCTCCCATTGTGCCCAGGGGTCTACAAGTAATCCACTTTTGTGCCCCAGGGGTTTGCAAGCAAAGCCTTTGTGCTCCAATTAACTATATGTCTACGATCTAACTTTCTCTTGAAATTCTAAAATACTTACTTACCCTTTTCTTTCCCTTATAAAAATATTGGCTTTGGATAGGATATTAAGATGGCTTAGGGTACATGACTCCTGTATTCTTGTATCACTAGCCATCTGGATAAAGCACCCATAAAAATTCAATCCCTGTCTACTTATTCGGCTGAGTGGTGACAGTCAGCACAAACACCAATATTTCTGATTTCAGTTTGGAGATTCCTTATGTTGACAGTAAAAGTGACTGAATTAGGTGAAACAAAAGAGGAAGAGACAAGGAAATCCAGTCTAAAGTTGAATAGCTGTTTCCCATGCTCTGGGTGGGATATCTCCTAAGTAGATATGGGCTATATTTCCTGTTCACATATCAGAATCCATGGTACTGATAGGGGAACCCAAAAGTTAGAAATTTGGTTTCAATAATAATAACTTTTAGTTGTAATCAATAGGAGTTTATGTAAGGGGTTAAATTATAATAAATTATAATAATTTATTATAAGGGCGCAGTCACAGACTCTCCTGCAAGGGGTTAAGGCACAGTAGATAACTAGAAGCTTAGTTCAGAAACCTTAATCTTAATTTTGCTGCCTTAGAAATACAGGGAGTTCTCTTGCAGAAGGCTCTGAGAGGCACCAGACCATCCTGGAGCAACGCCAAGGACGCCAAATGGACCTGTGCCTGTGTCGGAAGGACATTCCGGGAGGCACTCCAGAGACCCGTCTGCCACCTCCCCCTTGTCTACATGACTAACTTTGCAGACTGCCCCTTGCACCATTACTACCGGCCCCTGAACCCTATAAAAACAGTCAGCATCAGGACAGTGTTGAGGCAGTTCTGTTGGACATGAGTCCCCCACCTTTTTGGGTCTCTACCAATCTGAATGAAAGATACTTTTTATAACACTCGGACCCTGGTTCCATATCTCAGTGGCAATGGGCAAACTGAAACCCGGCTTGTTCTAGTAACAGTGTGGGGTATGTGATTAAAGGGTAGACCTCCCTTTTCTTAAGTGTGTGGTCTCTGGGTACTTCCATTTTAGGATTACTGGGGGAGAGTGGAGCTGGTCCTATTTTCTTTTAACTTTTTCAGAAGTTTGGCTGTTCTGAAGTCATTTATCATATTCTGTTTCTTAACCTAGACTGTTTTATGGACAGAAAAACCTATTTCATTTTTTTTAAGACTTGATTTATTCATTTGAGAGAGAGCGAGAAAGAGAAGGGAGAGAGGAACAACAAGAAGCATCAACTCCCATATGTGCCTTAAACAGGCAAGCCCAGGGTTTCAAACCAGCGACCTCAGTGTTCCAGGTCAACACTTTATCCACTGCACCACCACAGGTCAGGCAAAAACTATCTCATTTCTAAGTAGGGTATTGTGAACAGAAAACATATCATTTTTGAAATGGATATTGTGGTATGGCTATTGGTATTGTCATTTTTTTGGAGTTTAGCAGTTCTACTAGGTGTGCAGTGCTCTTATCATTGTTTTAATTTGTAATTTCCTAACGACATATGATGTTGACCTCATTTTTGTAAACTTATTTACTATCTCTTGTTGATATAAGAAACATCCACACCTGTAGTGAATTTTTATGAGTTTATTTGAGCCAAACAGAGCTTGGGATCAATCTCTCAAATGCTCCAGAAAATGTCAATGTCAAAATTTCTTTTATGCCATTGGAATTAAGGAAGAAACATAAGGACGATCACATGAGGGTGAGAGAAAGCAAGGCCAGGACTGGATTATAGACGAGTTATGAGTCTTGTTCTCATAGTTTAGAAAGAGGGGACTGCCAGGATGCATTTCAAAGGGATGTGACTGTAGATGCATAGAAACAATATACAGAACTTGTTTAAAGCAAAGATAAGCCTTTTACTAAAGAAGTTATATGCCTGGCATGTGACTACCTACCATGACCTGCTCAATTAGGGATTTATGATCAGATCACCAAGAGGTTATTTTCCATAAAACCCCATATTTTGTCCACACTGTATATCTTCCTTGGCCAGGTGTCTGTTCAGATCTTTACCCATTTTTAGTGGGGTTGTTTGATTTAGGTATGTTGTGTATTTTGGGCAGAAATTTTTTTATCAGATATGTGTTTTGGAAAGATTTTTCTCCCAGGTTGTAGATTGTCTTGTTATTCTCTGAACAAATTCTTTAAGTTTATAAAATCTCCATTATTAATTTAATTTATTTCTTCATTAAATTTTATGTCCACAACTAAAAACAGAGAGGATAAATTTTCATCTGTAAAGATTGGTAAAGATCAAAAAGTTGAAAAATACTCTCTTGGTAAGATTATAAGGAAATAGGCAGTCTACTCCACTACTGGTGAGAATGCAAATGTTTAACTTCTTTGGGGGAATTTGGCGATATCTATCAAATGTAAAATGCACATAATTTTCAACTCAGAACTCTACTTCAAGGAATTTATCCTATTAACAAATTTGCACATGAGTTCAAACACATACATTTATATAATGAGTTTACTTCATCATTACTCATAATAGCAAAGGACTCAAGGCTATTTAAATCACCTTTATTAGGTAAATTGTGAAAGACAGAAGAGAGCGGGTAGTCATAAAATTAAGTCCCTGTTCTAATTACATCTGAGGTAGGCAGTACACCTATTCTTCCCAGTTACAAAGAAAATGAATTCTTTTTTTTAAATCACTCAAATTAACTGCTTAGTTGGGTTTCAATTTCTTACAAAAGTAGAGTTCTGACCAGTAGAAAGTGATATAAAGAAAACATATTTTCCTCATAAACAAGAAGATAATACAGTAATTAAAGGCATAAGTTTTAGAGTCAGCAAACTTAGGTTTAATTCAGCAATTTACCAGTTGTGTAATCTTAAATCATTTAATCTCTAAGCATCATACATAAACTGGAAATAACATCACCTACCTTGGAGTCCTCGTAAGAATCAAATGAGATCACTCATGCAATGTACTGCCAAAGAACATTCAATGAATGAGACCTGTTAACATTACTCCATTTACTGAACATTTATCTACCAGGTTCTGTAAGTGGTTTACATTCTCTTTTACTAAGTTCTTTAATTTGGGGCCCAGAATGCATAAAAGGGCACAAGTCCTGATGAACATAGATGCTAAAATTCTCAACAAAATATTAGCAAGCTGGATCCAGCAATACATTAGAAAGATCATATACCATGACCAACTGAAATTTATTCCAAAGATGGAAAGTTGGTAAAATATTTGCAAATCAATAAACACAATACATCACATAAACAAAATGGATGATAAAAGTCACATGATCATATCAATAGATGCAGAAAAGGCATTTGATAAAATCAGGCACCCATTATGATAAAAAAAAAAAAACTCTCAGCAAAGTGGGAATATAAGGAACATACCTCAATAAAATAACAGCCATATATAGCAGAATCACAGCCAACATCATATTCAATGGGCAAAACTAAAAGTATTTCCCTTAAGATCGAGAACCAGACAGAGATGTCTGCTTTCACCACTCTTATTCAACACAGTACTAGAAGTTCTAGTCAGAGCAATCAGACAAGAAAAAGAAATTAAAGGCACCTATATTGGAAAGGAGGAAGTAAAACTGTTACTGCTTGCAGATGACATGATATTGTACATAGAAAACCCTAAAGTCTCCACCAAAATACTACTAGATTTAATACATGAATTCAGCAAAGTAACAGGATACAAAATCAATATTCAGAAGTTGGTGGCATTCTTATACACCAATAATGAACTATCTCTATCTAATTAAGTGAGATTAAGAAAACAATCTCATTTACTACTGCAACAACAACAAAAAAATAAGGTACCTAGCAATAAATTTAACCAAGGAGGTAAAAGACTTATACTTGGATAATTATAGGATACCAAAGAAATTGAAGAAGATACAAATAAGTGGAAGCATATACCATGTTTATGGATTGGAAGAATTAACATCATTAAAATGTCCACACTACCCAAAGTAATCTATAGATTCAACACAATGCTTATTAAAATGCATATTTTGGCCCTGGCCGGTTGGCTCAGCGGTAGAGCGTCGGCCTGGCGTGCAGGAGTCCCGGGTTCGATTCCCGGCCAGGGAACACAGGAGAAGCGCCCATCTGCTTCTCCACCCCTCCCCCTCTCCTTCCTCTCTGTCTCTCTCTTCCCCTCCCACAGCCAAGGCTCCACTGGAGCAAAGATGGCCCGGGAGCTGGGGATGGCTCTGGGGCCTCTGCCTCAGGCGCTAGAATGGCTCTGGATGCAACAGAGCGACGCCCCAGAGGGGCAGAGCATCGCCCCCTGGTGGGCATGCTGGGTGGATCCCAGTCGGGCGCATGCGGGAGTCTGTCTGACTGCCTCCCCGTTTCCAGCTTCGGAAAAATGAAAAAAATTGCATATTTTGCCTGACCTGTGGTGGTGCAGTGGATAAAACATCAACCTAGAATGCTGAGGTCACTGGTTCAAAACCCTGGACTTGCCTGGTCAAGGCACATATGGGAGTTGATACTTCCTGCTCTCCCTCCCCTCCTCTCTCTCTAACCTTCCCCCCTCCTCTCTCTAAAATGAATAAATAAAATCTTAAAATGCAGAATGGAGCCCTGGCCGGTTGGCTCAGCGGTAGAGCGTCGGCCTAGCGTGCGGAGGACCTGGGTTCGATTCCCGGCCAGGGCACACAGGAGAAGCGCCCATTTGCTTCTCCACCCCTCCGCCGCGCTTTCCTCTCTGTCTCTCTCTTCCCCTCCCGCAGCCAAGGCTCCATTGGAGCAAAGATGGCCCGGGCGCTGGGGATGGCTCTGTGGCCTCTGCCCCAGGCGCTAGAGTGGCTCTGGTCGCAACATGGCGACGCCCAGGATGGGCAGAGCATCGCCCCCTGGTGGGCAGAGCGTCGCCCCTGGTGGGCGTGCCGGGTGGATCCCGGTCGGGCGCATGCGGGAGTGTCAGACTGTCTCTCCCTGTTTCCAGCTTCAGAAAAATGAAAAAATAAAAATAAAAATAAAAAATGCAGAATGGATTGGAATATCAAGCTATCATTTAAAATAAATAAATAAAATAAAATGCATGTTTCACAGAACTACAACAAATATTCCAAAAGTATATTTGGAACCAAAAAAGATCCCGAATAGCCTCAGCTATCTCGAGAAAGAGCAAAATTGGAGGCCGTACAATACCCAATATCAAACTACTACCATATTTCCCCATGTATAAGACGTTCCCATGTATAAATAAGATGCACCTTAATTTTGGGGCCTGAAATTTGAAAAAAAATTTATTACATACAGTTATTGAACTCAAGTTTTACTCATCATAAAATTCATACAACTCCTCAGCAAATGCAAAAAAGCAGGAATGCACGTTTAAAAATCTACAACCACTGTATAAGATGCACCTGGTTTTCAGGCCCCAAATTTTTTGGAAAAAGGTGCATCTTATACATGGGTATAAATATGGTATATGACAAGGCCATAGTAGTCAAAAAGCCTGGTACTGGCTGGCATAAGAACAGGCATACAGATCAACTGAACTGAACAGAGAACCCAGAAATAAACCCATGGCTTTATGGTTAATTAATATTTGACAAAGGAGGCAGAGCACACAATGGAATAAAGACAGTCTCTTCAATAAACAGTGTTGGGAAATTTGACAGGTAAATGCAAAAAAATGAAACTAGACCACTGACTTACACCATACACAAGAATAAACTCAAAATGGATAAAATATGTAAATATAAGTTGGTGAAACCATAAAAATCCTAGAAGAAAGCATAGGCAGTAAAATTGCAGACATCTCTCAGGCAATACTTTTGCTGATATATCTCTTTGGGGAAGGGAAACAAAGGAAAAATTAAACAATTGAGACTACATCAAACTAAAAAGCTTTTGGACAGCAAAAGAAACCATCCATAAAATGAAAAGGGAACCCACTAAATGAGAGAACATATTTTCCAATGATATATCTGATGATGGGTAAATTTCCCAAAATATAAAGAATTTATACAACTCAACACCAGGAAGATAAACAGTCCATTAAAAAATGGGCAAAGACCTGAACAGACACTTCTCCAAAAAGGACATACAGATGGCCAACGGACATATGAAGGAATGCTCAATGTCACTAATCATCAGAGAAATGCAAATTAAAACTACAATGAGATATCACCCACATGCCAGAATGGCTTTCATCAATAAATCAACAAATAAGAGCTGACAAGAATGTGGAGAGCCTGACCAGGCAGTGGCGCAGTGGATAGAGCGTCGGACTGAGATGTAGAGGACCCAGGTTCGAGACCCCAAGGTCGCCAGCTTGAGCACGGGCTCATCTGGTTTGAGCAAAGCTCACAAGCTTGGACCCAAGGTCACTGGCTCGAGCAAGGGATTACTTAGTCTGCTGTAGCCCCACAGTCAAGGCACATATGAGAAAGCAATCAATGAACAACTAAGGTGTCACAATGAAAAACTGATGATTGATGCTTCTCATCTCTCCGTTCCTGTCTGTCCTGTCTGTCTGTCCCTGTCTATCCCTCTCTCTGACTCTCTCTCTGTCTCTGTTTTAAAAAAAAAAATGTGGAGAAAAGGGAACCGCACTGTTGGTGTGGGAATGCAGCCACTGTGGAAAACAGTACAGAACTTCCTCAAAAAATTAAAAATGGAACTGCCTTTTGACCCAATGACCCCACTTCTGAGAATATATCCTAAGAATACCAAAACACTAAGTCAAAAGAATGTATGCACTCCCATGTTCACTACACCGTTATGTACAATAGCCAAGATCTGGAAGCAGCTCAAGTGCCCATCAGTAGATGAGTACATAAAAAAACTGTGATACATTTACACAATGGAATACTATGACACGGCTGTTAAAAAGAAAGAAATCTTAATTTTTGTGACAGCATGAATGGACCTATAGGGTATTATGCTGAGTGAAATAAGTCAGAGAAAGGTACCACATGATTTCACTCATATGTGGAAGCTAATGAACAAAATAAACTGACGAACAAAAGAGAAAAAGACTCAGATACAGAGAACAGACTGACAGCTGTCAGAGGGGTGGGGTGATTGGAAGACTGATGACAGGTGAAAGGATTAAGCCAAAAAAACACCACATATATATAGACACAGACAACAAGGTGGTGATAGCCAGAGGGAAAAGGAGTGGGGCAGTAGGTAGAGGTGGGCAGAAGTGCAGGGAAGGGGAACCGGGGATGAAAAGAGACTCTGCACCTGACCAGATGGTGGCGCAGTGGATACAGCATTGGACTGGGACAGAAGACCCAGGTTCAAAACCCCAAGGTCGCCAGTTTGACCATGGGCTCATCTAGTTTGAGCACGGTTCACCAGCTTGAGCCCAAGGTCACTGGCTCAAGCAAAGTGTTACTCCATCTGCTGTAGCCCCTGGTCAAGGCACATATGAGAAAGCAATCAATGAGTAACTAAGGAGCCGCGATGAAGAATTGATGCTTCTCATCTCTCTCCCTTCCTGTCTGTCTGTTCCTATCTGTCCCTCTCTCTGTCTCTGTCACAAAAAATAAGTAAATAATAAATAAATAAAAAGAAAAGAGATTTTGCTTGGGGCAATGGGTACAGATGGTGTTTTACTGAGTTGCACACTTGAAATCTGTATCCCAATAAATTCAATTTAAAAAAATAAATTATAAATAAAATCATACAGGTCTGGAAAAAAAAGTCTGCTAGCATGTACAATAAACTCATAACAATGGTAATCTCAGGAGGTGAAGAGTTTGGTCTGGAGATGAGGAATAGGGAAGACCCTATTTACACTCTATATCGTTTGAACCCATTTTGGGTAACTTTATTATTGTAATACCTTATGAAGACTTACAAAGAGCAAATTCTCCAGCAGAATCAGCATCAGTTCATTTTACTAAGGGATAACTTAAATCTGAGTTAAGTGTTTGAGATGAATAAACTACATGAAGCACTTTAAACAACAAACACAGTGGAGTTAAAGATAAAAATCTACCTGGACTATATCCAACACCATGCCAGCAGAAACTGTTCCAAAACCAGCTAGCAAAAATGGCACAAGTATCTGCAATGCCATGACCCCGCTGGACTCCTTCGGTAATTTTTGGTTTGCTTCCATGAGGACATCTTCATCACCATCACTGGAGACATCTTCAGCTGGTAACATAGCAGTCGTTTCTGAAGTCTCCCCTCCATCACAGTAATTGTAGTTGGCATAGTCATCGTACCTTTGGCCACAGCTTGATTGTGCGTGCCCATTACTGCCATGGAAAGACTGCTCTGAGAAGTTGTGATACTCCATGTGCTGCTCAGATCTAGTGCTAAATGTCTGTGCTGCAGGTGATAACCCATCTTGCCAAATGCCATTTGCTTTCTTGTGCCTGTCTTCCTGGTTTTTCTGGTAAATTACTGGAACCATATTCAACAGTAAGTTTAAAAACTTATCAGATTGAACTGTACTTAAAGTTAAAGTCCAGTCTACAAAACCTCCTCCACTACTTGGACCATCACTTGTTTTATTAGTAACAGATCTTCCTTTACTATTAGTCATATTGTCATCGCAGAAGACCCTGTCCTCCTTAGACCTCAAGCTTCATGAACCATAGCAGGTGAATCAGAATCACATGACATAGGTTTAAATTAAGATGTTGAATTCATTTTGTAGAAAATGTTTCCACTAATAAAAGATGTTTAGGGTGCCACACAGAGATTGGATCTGGAAAAGAAAAAAAATAAAGTTATTTTTAAAAATCAGATGAACTATCTTGATACTTAAGATTTTCAAGTTAAAAATATAGAACACATGCCTGACCTATGGTGACGCAGTGGATAAAAGGGTCGACCTGAAACGCTGAGGTCCCCAGTTTGAAACCCTGGGGCTTGCCTAGTTAAGGCACACACAGTAAGCAACTACAAGTTGATGTTTCCTGCTCCTCCCCTTTTCCTTTCTCTCTCTCCTCTCTCTAAAACGAATAAAATCTTACAATGAAAAATGTTATAAAACTCGTATGTTCTTAAACCAACCCTAAGGTACTGACATACTTCATGGGCTTAATATAAAACTGCTTTGTGCCATACTACTGCTTTATATGCAGACATATCGTACAGAGCTATTTTCTTTTTCTTTTTTTTTTTTTTTACAGAGACAGAGAGAGAGTCAGAGAGAGGGATAGACAGGGACTGACAGACAGGAACAGAGAGATGAGAAGCATCAATCATTAGTTTTTCGTTGCGCATTGTGACACCTTAGTTGCTCATTGATTGCTCTCTCATATATGCCTTGACCGTGGGCCTTCAGCAGATCAAGTAACTCCTTGCTCAAGCCAGCGATCTTGGGTCCAAGCTGATGAGCTTTGGCTCAAACCAGATGAGCCCGCGCTCAAGCTGACAACCTTGGAGTGTCGAACCTGGGTCCTCGGCATCCCAGTCCGACACTCTATCCACTGCGCCTCGCCTGGTCAGGCCGTAAAGAGCTATTTTCTGTGCTCAATATTGGTTATATTTTTCTTACCTTTGCATATTTTATATAATTAGTGCCTATGAAAACCCTTCAACTGTCTCTTAAGTTCTACAATGGACAAATTTATTAAATAAAGTGATAGCTTCCATTACTATAGAGAGGTCTCAGAATCAAACTGCTACAATCTTTTCCATATCTCAGTACACAGTAAAAGGTAAGACATATGATATTATATTTTAAGCACATTAAATAATAAGCTGTTACCTATTTATATCTTAATGTAAATTTTGTTATTAAATTGTGGAGACAGTGATAATGTCTGCCATAAAAATACTTGTTAAATATCTTGAATACTGTACTGGGCATTTATTTCACATATAAAATTAGACTGGAGCAATATTTGTAGTTCTAACATACAAAAAATTCATTAAATTGATTTAGGAGTATAATCCCTCTATTATCTAGGAAAAGGGATTACAAATATTCTCTTAATCCTCTATTTTGCAAACCAACCAAAAGAAAGCTTGTAATGCACTTATCCCTTAATACCCTTCTCCCAGTCTGCTCTGACCCACAATTACAGAGCAGGCCTCTGACTGGACAGCCGTGGCCAGATTCTCTGTACAGACTTTAACTCAGAGACACAGACACATACCAGTACATACTATAGCTGGTTCGAGAGTGATGGGCACTGAAGCTGCAAGGCCATGCCCCACCTGCCCTGGTAGAAAGCCTATTTGAATGGCTGCTGCCATCACTGCAAATGCTTTCAAAGCTATCTATCACAATGGATCTAAAGGCCTCATGTGTTTCTCTGGAAACTGGCACTGATTTGACCCAACATAGATGGTCCCACTGCCTAAATGGACTGCCTACCTACCAAGCTAGACTGAGAATTGTTGCTGCTAACACTGCTGCTTTTAATAAAAATTATTATATTCTTCAATATTTTTTTCAATGTCTTAAACTATCCATCTCTTCTCCTTGGATAGGAAGATCAATAGCAAAGAATGGCAAAGAAAAGAGGAAAAGGGGCCGTGTAGGGGACAGGTGAGCACTGAGGCATGGCTTATGTAAGTCATCCTTCACTCGTTGTCCTTTTCCTCCTGTGATTATGTATATTCTTACTGGGGAACATTCTTAAAGTATAGATTCGAGGACCCCTCCCTCCACCTACTGCCTCAGCATAGCTATGTTTGAGGCCTTAAATCCTTTATTTTGAGCTTCCCAAGTGATTTCAGTGCAGACTTCCTATGGACTTGCACTGAGAATCCAATGAGTAGACTAAGAGACTAAGTACCAGTTGCCAATTTTGGCCGTCCACAGATTGATGGGTATACAAAGTCAGTGTTTAAAGAAAATCAGATGGATGGAAACAATGTCCAGGGTGAAGCAGAGGAGAAACTAAGCAGTCCCAGAAAGAGAAATAAATAAGCCAGAAGAGCCTCCTGAGAACCTTGCATGTAATGAGAGGTTCAACTATGTCTGGAACTTATGAAATTCCTGGCAGCCTGAAATGAGTCAGATTGGGTGAGTTTCTCTTCCTGCAACCCACTCACCTCTTTTTAAATTGTGAGCATCTCACTGTCTCAAAGATGTCTTTAATCAAACAAAATAGAAAACAAAGAGATTGAGCTTGCAGACAAGTCTATTACACGGAAAGGCAAGTGGTGGATATGGGCCGTTTCTTCTTCTTGAAGAATTATCAGGTTGATCAAAAATGAAATGCAGAGAAATGTAGATAAACCAGAAAGATGGATGACAGTATCTGTATCACCATTCAGTCACACTAAAATTCAGAAAGCTCAAAATGTATTCTTGGGAAACCTGACCAACCGAAAAATAGAGGGTAAGGAAGAAAAGAAAGAGAGGGATTTCCCAAGACAAGTCATCTCTCTTAGAATATATGCAGAACATAGCTAAGCACAGAGTCTACACTGAGTTGGCCAGTCAGATCTAGATGCACAGGCATGTCCAGTTCATAATTTTGTTGTGGTTGTATTCCTACTTCAGTATGAGCTATTGAGGTTAGATGGAGAAACACTTCACCAGGTCCACTGTGTGCAGAGACCAATACAGAGCCTTTGTGTAAATTTAAAAACAGAGTGACTCCTGGAAAAAGGAAGCTCATGAGTAGTGCCTCGCATCCCAGTCCAATGCTCTATCCATTTCCATTGCACCATCACCTGGTTATGCAGGAACCACTGACTTAAAAGAAAATAAAACTAGTATTACAATTCTTATGAATTCAATTTAGTTACAAAAACAAAAAACAGCCTGACCAGGCAGTAGCGCAGTGGATAGAATGTCGGACTGGGATGCAGAGGACCCAGGTTCGAGACCCTAAGGCCGCTGGCTTGAGCGTGGGATCATCTGGCTTGAGCAAAAGCTCACCAGCTTGGACCCAAGGTCACTGGCTCGAGCAAGGGGTTACTTGGTCTGCTGAAGGCCCACAGTCAAGGCACATATGAGAAAGCAATCAATGAACAACTAAGGAGTCGCAGCGAAAAACTGATGATTGATGCTTCTCATCTCTCTGTTCCTGTCTGTCCCTATCTATCTCTCTCTGACTCTCTCTCTGTCTCTGTAAAAAAAACAAAACACATTACTGCTTGAACTCCTTATTTTTAAAAGTTAAGGAAAAGAAGTGTCTGGTATGTGCGTTGATTTACTAAAGCCGTGTCTCAGGGACATCTGCCCATTGTGCTGGAACAGGCATTCTGTTCCACTGCAAAGTTAAATGACAGCACTTGAAAAATCCAGCTAGCTCTGCGTTAGCAAGCCTAAATCATGCCGGATTACTAAACACACCATTATATGGGAGTTTAATACTCTATTATCTTCCCATAACAACAACAACAAAAAGGTCTTAATGTAATCTACTACCAGTAATTATCACATTTAGTGGGGAAAAAAAATCAAAACTTGTTGATCAGGTGAATATTTTGTATTTGTATAAACAAACATAAAACCACAGTATTATCACACACACACACACACACACACACACACAACCTAGACGTCTAAGTACAGTTATTACGTATTCTTACTTTTGCCACTCTACAAGTGTACATTTCGTTCCTTTCATTTTCTTTTTTATGAACACATTTTCTATGTTTGTTTGTTACTAAAATGTTGATAGTTCCCAAACAGGACCTATTATATGCTCAGTTATATTAGCTTTCAGAGAGATCATATTTATTTGTAAGAAAGATACATCAAAAACAAGCCAATGGCCTGGCCTGTGGTGGCGCAGTGGATAAAGCATCGACCTGGAAATGCTGAGGTCGCCAGTTCAAAACCCTGGGCTTGCCTGGTCAAGGCACATATGGGAGTTGATGCTTTCAGCTCCTCCCCCTTCTCTCTCTCTCTCTGTCTCTCCTCTCTCTCCCTCTCTGTCTCTCTCTCTCCTCTCTAAAAATGAATAAATAAATAAAAATTTTTTTAAACAAGCCAACAAATCAACTACAATCCACAGCTAAACCATTTCAACTTATTGAGAAAAATGTTGACAGTAAATATGGTGTGTGTCCTAGAACTAAGTATAGTTCATAAACAAAGTACAGTTTATTCCACCAAGTGCCATCAGTCAGATTATATCTAGTCCCACCAAACCAATCAACTGAAATATATAGGGGGAAAATGCATTTAACTGGGTTTTCTGATTAAATTGAAAGCAATACATGAATAGGCTATCTATTTTTTATAATACAGGAGGCAAATAATTTCCAGAAATATCAGTAGTGTTACTGTTTGAAACAAATGGATGAATGGCTGGATAAAAAACAAGATGAATCAGAGAACTGTTTTGAAGTTGAGAAAGTGCTTTTAAACAAAAAAGATTTCCCCTACTCTATCTTAAACATTGCTTATCTATATCTTACTAAGAAAAACTACTCAACATTTAATAATGTGCTCCTGTAATTGACATTCATTTATTTCCTGCAAACTACCACTAAGAACACATCACCTCCTCATGAATCCTTACTTAGGAATTACAACTACAGAAAGCCATGCTACTGAAAACTGGTGTTTTTACTTTTCTTTAATAAAGACTGAACCTACTTTTTTTAAACTTTAGCAGCAAGGAAGTTCGCAGTTACCCGTGAAACTGAAATCTGCGATCAACGTATTCATCTTAACATTATACTCCTAGTTTTATTTTCTTTGGTACTGGTTTTATAATTCTTCTTTTAAGAATTTTTAAAAATGTTTACTTTATTGATTATAGAGAGAGGAAGGGAGAGAGAAGGAGATGCAGGAAGATCAATCTGTTCCTGTTTGTGCCCTGACCAGGGATCGAACCAGCAACCTTTGCACTTCGGGACACAGCTCTATCAATCAAACTATCCAGCCAGGGTTATAAATCATTTTGAAACCAATATTTCTTGCATGTGTTGTTTTTATAAACTGACTCTACACACTTATGTAAAAGATAGTGTACATAAGACTAAAACATAAATAAAACATTCTCTTAGTTTTTCTCTGGTACTTATTGTATAAATCTGAAATACCTAAATTTAGAAACCAAGTATGGAGAGTTCATCAGCATTTCAAGAGTAGAAATTATTATTCAGAACTTATACAGAAGTATACTTTCATAATTCTACCCTTAACACGTCCTTATACTTCGAGAAAGAATTCAATTTTAAAAATGCAAACTCACTTCTGGGACCTACTTAAAATATGCCTTGACTCTTTGTATAATTGAACTGAAAATTGAAAATAAAACTTTCCAGAAAGTTAAGGTAAGAAAGAATGCCAATGTGTAAAATTTTTAAAAATATTTTTAAGAAAAGGGAAAGGAAGAAAGGAAGCTGACATGTCAAAGTTTAAAAGAAAAGCAAAACTTTCTTTTTAAGAAAAGTGAGAAAAAAATTATATGCCACCTGTAAGGTTTTCGTTTTTATTCTACATTTTAAGATTAAGAGTCTCTTGTCATGTTCAGCTTTCCCATTCCAAATATTTACTCAGAGCACTTTTATTTATCCAGGGCCCTTTCCTTCCCCCAGGGAAGTGAGCTGGAGCTGAAGCAGCAGGCTACCTGGATGAGCGGGCCACCCAAATAACATTACCTTCTGACTAGGCACTAGGGGATGAACTAGGACCGCTCCTACACTGAGGTCTTCCTCGGGGGGTGGCCGAGAAATACCTTACCTCGCTGGGATATCTCCACTCAGGGAGATGAAGCCCGGTCTTCTGCCTTCCCCAAATTGCACTTTCCCTCAATAGTGTTCCCTGGTACAGACTACAAAGTTGGTTCAAGTGCACAAACTCCCTACAGCGACTACACACAGATTAGATAAACTACAGGTACACAGTGTTATGTTACTCAATTATCTTGGCATCAAACTGAAACAATGACCTAACTCATCACCTTTACTCCCTGTAATCAAGTCTCTACCCTTTGGTCAGGGCTGTACACTTTTTTATTCAAATACCAGTTGAAAAAAAAAAAGGAGCCATTTTTCTGAATGGTTCTAAGTCCAACTTGAAGTTCAAGCTAAAACTACTCTCAAAGCCACTCAAAACCAGCTTTTGTTGCCACAGAATGGTCTTTTGCTCATAAAAATATACCTTCTTTCACACCCCATTTGAAACTGTGCTTCCAACATCCATTGGCATAGTTTCTTTTGTTTGTTTAACAGAAAATGTGTTAAATATGTGTTCAATATTTAACATAGCAATATGTGTTCAATGTAAATGAAAACTAAAAAAAAAGTCAAGGATAAAAAAATTAATCACTGCCCTGGCCGGTTGGCTCAGCGGTAGAGCGTCGGCCTAGCGTGCGGAGGACCCGGGTTCGATTCCCGGCCAGGGCACATAGGAGAAGCGCCCATTTGCTTCTCCACCCCTCCGCCGCGCTTTCCTCTCTGTCTCTCTCTTCCCCTCCCGCAGCCAAGGCTCCATTGGAGCAAAGATGGCCGGGCGCTGGGCATGGCTCTGTGGCCTCTGTCTCAGGCGCTAGAGTGGCTCTGGTCGCAATATGGCGACGCCCAGGATGGGCAGAGCATCGCTCCCTGGGGGGCAGAGCACCGCCCCTGGTGGGCGTGCCGGGTGGATCCCGGTCGGGCGCATGCGGGAGTCTGTCTGACTGTCTCTCCCTGTTTCCAGCTTCAGAAAAATGAAAAAAATAAAATAAAATAAAAAAATTAATCACTGATCACATATTTGTGTATATGATAGTAATACTATATTATATATACCGTATTTTTTGCTCCATAAGATGCACTTTTTTCCCAAAAAGTGGAGGGGAAAATGCCCGTGCATCTTATGGAGCGAAGGTTCGTTTTTTTTTAGCTGCTGCAGGTTCCCAGACAACTAGAAGAATATTTGAACATTAAAGTCCCTTCTCATTTGTTAATAACAGTGCAAATGGTTGTTAATACTGCTATTGAGTTTACATTGTTGAAGTATTATTGTGGTATATTTTATTAAATATATTTTTTTTTTTTCATTTTTTCATTTTTCTGAAGCTGGAAACGGGGAGAGACAGTCAGACAGACTCCCGCATGCGCCCGACCGGGATCCACCCGGCACGCCCACCAGGGGCGATGCTCTGCCCATCCTGGGCGTCGCCATATTGCGACCAGAGCCACTCTAGCGCCTGAGGCAGAGACCACAGAGCCATCCCCGGCGCCCGGGCCATCTCTGCTCCAATGGAGCCTTGGCTGCGGGAGGGGAAGAGAGAGACAGAGAGGAAAGCGCGGCGGAGGGGTGGAGAAGCAAATGGGCGCTTCTCCTGTGTTTTATTAAATATTTTAACACACCATTTGGTTCAGAATATTTTTTTATTTTCCTCCTTAAAACCCTAGGTGTGTCTTATGGTCAGGTGCAGCTTATGATGCGAAAAATATGATATATATGTTAAAACAAGAATGGTTCACATTGTACATACTGCTTTTCATCCAGCTGTTTGCATTTCAAAAAGTATTCAATATTTAAATTTTTCCTTATCAATATTAATTTAGTTATTTTTAATGGCTACTTACAATTTGCTGTTTCTAAAACTCCCAGGAGCCCTAGGATTTCTTCTTTCTTTTCTGCTTTTCTCTCACTGCGCATTCCCCAGTGAGAACACCACAACTAAAAGGCAACCGCCTTCCTTCAATCAGCACATCCCAAATGCTTTCAGACAACTGCCACCACGCCATTGTGTCTGTTCTTCAGAACCATGATTTCACTTATATCATATGTTTGTTAGACCACTATGAATCAATAACTCTCTCTGCCCCACCAAGCTCCAAGCCTGGGCCAGGCCACCCTCTCATCCGTGGTGTGTCTTCCCCACAATTCACCATGCACAATTCAAAATGAAAATAACTCCACACAAAACACAAGTCACAAACAGTATGATTTTACTCAGAAAGATGACCTCATTGTTTCTTTAAAAAGTACAAAACGTTAAATTATTTAAATGTTGTTCTCTTTTTGTGCTCCCTCCCTAATGCTCAAACACAGGCTGAGATTGCCTGTTAAGCAACGTCCCTGGAGACTGAGACACATTTTGTTCTAAGGGGTAGTCTGAGTCTAAATCCACATTACAAAATCTACACACAATCAAAACTCCACACCTGAGTGAGTATACTGATTCTGGTGGAGTACGTTTTGAAAAGGAGAATATTAACCGCCTGTTTAAAGCAGTGTACGGGAATCACTGGCAAATGCGCTACACTGTTTGAAATTTTATGAAGCTTACTGAGATTTTCACCGTGCTTTCATTAGGTGAATAAATAACATGACTTGCCTTAGGATATTTTATGGGGGAATTTCAACTGATCTATTCAGCAAATCTTCACACTTCAATGAAGAGAAATGATTTGCTTCCAAAGAATTAAATGTCAGGAAGTGTCAGCACACTAATGATATTGATAGTAAAGAGCCTGGACTCCCAAGTCAAACTGCTTTGGCTTAAATTCTGATTTTCACCAGCCGTGGAATCTATACCTCTATACCTCAGTTTCCTCATGAAAAAAAATACTTCCTTCATGGAGTTACTGTGAGACTGAAATTACTTAATACATGTAAAGTGCTCAGAACAGTGGATTGAGCCTTCAAAAAATATTAGCTAATTATTATCATCATTATTACACAAACAGTATTTATAAAATGTTCCAAATCTTTCTATTTTTTCCTCTCCTTACTAAGAAATACACTCTGCATTCTCTCTGCTCTCCCTCTGCCAACATGGTTTCTTTTCTCCTTCTCCTTCTCTGCTCTTTTCAAAACTTTCTGGAGTGAAAACTTTCCCTCCAGCAAGCATTAGCAAATCAATGGCTCTTCTCAAGCAGGAAGGTAATTTGCAATTTCACAGATCACATATACCTGGCGCTTCCCAGCCCCCAATGCAAACTATCAGTGAGCAAACATAAAAATTATATTTAACAAACTTATTTGACAACAATGTCCTAAAAAAAAATTAAAAGAAAAAAAAAGAAATATACTATACCACACAATCACAAAAATGTTATACATTGCTGTATTGAATCCCCCCAGCTTATAATTTTCAAATCAACTGTTTATGCTCCAATTTCCTCTAAAAAAGTCAATTGAATATTGGCTTCAGCTGCACATATACTAAAATTAGAATGATACAGACTAGACTAGCTTGGCCCCTGCGTAAGGATGGCACACAAATGTGTGATGCATTCCATATTTTTATCTTTCTGTAAATCAGCAAACACATCCTTTACTAACCTTTGATGAAAATGTTCCTTCTTAATGAATAAAGCACTTTTGTCATTTAAAAAAATTAACTGGCCTGACCAGGCGGTGGCGCAGTGGATAGAGCATTGGACTGGGATGTGGAGGACCCAGGTTCGAGACCCCGAGGTCACCAGCTTGAGCACAGGCTCATCTGATTTGAGCAAAGCTCACCAGCTTGGACACAAGGTCTCTAGCTCGAGCAAAGGGGGTTACTAAGTCTGCTGCAGCCCCACGGTCAAGGCACATATGAGAAAGCAATCAATGAACAACTAAGGTGTCACAATACGCAACAAAAAACTAATGATTGATGCTTCTCATCTCTCCGTTCCTGTCTGTCTGTCCCTGTCTATCCCTCTCTCTGACTCTCTCTCTCTCTGTCTCTGTAAAAATAAAAAAAAAATCAACTGAAGTTAATGTTTACATTTTATACAACTTACCCATCCTACTTATAATTAAACTTGTCAGCATGTTGTAAAGTATTGTGCCTATATATACTGACTAGTATATACACACTAAACCAGGGGTCTCAAACTCAACTCAGCATGTGGGCCGCAGAGCAAGATCACAGCCGTTCGGCGGGCCGCACTAGGTCTACAAAAGGCAACTGTTACGCAACACTTTTCTCACTGCAGTTGAAAACAAAAAAAAATCAGTACAACAAGCACAATCGTACATGCAGTTTACTCAGTGTCACAAAACGACCAGAAACTGTAGTTCGCATCACAACTGCTGTTAACTAAGCTAATATCTAGCTAGGATGCTAGAGAAATGAAAAATACAAGTAGGCCCCTAGGTTTACTTAATTTTATCCAAAATATTTTGAACTTCGTGGATTAGTCTGCGGGCCACACAAAATTGTTCGGCGGGCCGCATGCGGCCCGCGGGCCGCGAGTTTGAGACCCCTGCACTAAACAGTACCTATAGATATGGAACAACACAAGTCTTCAGGAAACCACGTTTTAAAAGGGAAATGAAAACTGGAATAGGAAGTAACTCTGATGCTGTTGTTAAATTTAAAGATCATATCTGATATAGCTTTTCATTTTAAAATGATATCCAAATAACATCTTTACAATCAGACAATAAAACATACTACCTTAAATCATACCATAAACTTTATTCTGGGACAGCTGAGTCTACCTAATCAGGGGTTATGCATTAGAAAGGTGGAATCCATGAGCTTGCCTGGGGTTATTTTGAGAACCTATAATCTAGAAACCCTAAACTACAAGAGCTTTCTTTTTTCTTCTTAAAGAGAATTAGAAAGTTACTATAAAAAATTCTTTATTAATTGTTTGTTATCTAAAAGAGAAAAGAAAGTGGCAGATAGAATGAAGAAAATAGCAGGCCAGGATTTGGACTCAAGGGTTACCTACTAATTTTGCTCTCTTTATAGTCTGCGTTAAGTCTCAGGAGAATACACTGGCTATTGATGAAAGAGACATAATATTTCCCCCACTATATGCTCCTTTGACCCTACTGCTTTCCTATATTGTTTATTCTTGACTTACCAGAAATATGAATAGCTTATCCAAAAAAGCCACTCTCAAACTAAAAAAAACGCTTCCTCAAAGAACTAGAGTCTTTCCATTTATGTTTAAGGTTCATGAAACCTTATTTACATAACTAATTAGCAGTTTCCACATCTCAAATATACATTAAAAAGAAATTGATTCTGAAATTGAAATCACTCTTTCATGCATTTTTCATAATGTCTCTTGCCACTTATCAAAACCATACCCTGAAAGAATTTTTCCTTCACAGATGGGTTTCACAATCTAATTCTGTGAAGTCACAGTACTATGACAGTATAATCATTCTCTGGCAACAAACTGACATCATTAAATTCTTATTTGTGTGATAAGGTGCCAAGGAATTGTAAAATTTAGCATTAGCAACACCATTTTTTTTTTCTTATTTTTACAGAGACAGAGAGTCAGAGAGAGGGATAGACAGGGGACAGACAGACAGGAACGGAGAGATGAGAAGCATCAATCATCAGTTTTTCATTGTGCATTGCAACACCTTAGTTGCTCATTGATTGCTCTCTCATATGTGCCTTGACCGCGGGCCTTCAGCAGATCGAGTAACTTCTTGCTCAAGCCAGCGACCTTGGGTCCAAGCTGGTGAGCTTTGGCTCAAACCAGATGAGCCCGCGCTCAAGCTGACAACCTTGGAGTCTCGAACCTGGGTCCTCGGCATCCCAGTCCGACGCTCTATCCACTGCGCCTCCGCCTGGTCAGGCCGTAAAGAGCTATTTTCTGTGCTCAATATTGGTTATATTTTTCTTATCTTTGCATATTTTATATAATTAGTGCCTATGAAAAGCCTTCAACTGTCTCTTAAGTTCTACAATGGACAAATTTACTAAATAAAGTGATAGCTTCCATTACTATAGAGAGGTCTCAGAATCAAACTGCTACAATCTTTTCCATGTCTCAGTACACAGTAAAAGGTAAGATATATGATATTATATTTTAAGCACATTAAATAATAAGCAGACTTTCAGCAGACCGAGTAACCCCTTGCTCAAGCCAGTGACCTTGGGTCCAAGTTGGTGAGCTTTTGCTTAAACCAGATGAGCCCGTGCTCAAGCTGGCGACTCAGGGGTCTCAAACCTGGGTCCTCGGCATCCCAGTCCGATGCTCTATCCACTGCGCCACTGCCTGGTCAGGCAGCAACACCATTTTTTTATTTTATTTTATTTTATTTTTTCATTTTTCTGAAGCTGGAAACAGGGAGAGACAGTCAGACAGACTCCCCGCATGCGCCTGACCGGGATTCACCCGGCACGCCCACCAGGGGCGATGCTCTGCCCACCAGGGGGCGATGCTCTGCCCATCCTGGGCGTCGCCATGTTGCGACCAGAGCCACTCTAGCGCCTGAGGCAGAGGCCACAGAGCCATCCCCAGCGCCCGCCCAGGCCATCTTTGCTCCAATGGAGCCTCGGCTGCGGGAGGGGAAGAGAGAGACAGAGAGGAAAGCGCGGCGGAGGGGTGGAGAAGCAAATGGGCGCCTCTCCTGTGTGCCCTGGCCGGGAATTGAACCCGGGTCTTCCGCACGCTAGGCCGACGCTCTACCGCTGAGCCAACCGGCCAGGGCAGCAACACCATTTTAAAGAGGAAAAATCAGCCGGACCTGTGGTGGTGCAGTGGATAAAGCATCGACCTTGTAATGCTGAGGTCACTGGTTCAAAATCCTGGGCTTGCCTGGTCAAGGCACATATGGGAGTTAATGCTTCCTGCTCCTCCCCTCCTTCTCTCTCTCTCTTTCCCTCTTTCTCTCTCTCTAATGAATAAATAAATTTAAAAAATAATGAGGAAAAATCAGGCCTCTTGCCCCCTCCTTTCTGTGGAGAAAGGAAAGAGAAGAATGCAGGAGCTTCCTGGCTTACAAAGGCAACTAGGTCAAATAAGTTATAATTTACAGAGCAGTGAAGATAGAACTTATCTGAGAATCCCTCCACCTCTCTTTTCTTAAAAGCCTTTAGAAAACAATGTTTATGTACCTTAATTAAGAATTCCTACACTCTGACTTACCTTCTCATCCTAAAGTCTTCAGGGAGACTTATACCTCTGGACAAAGGGATCACATGCCCCTACTTATCCACCCCAACCAGTACAGTGCCTGTACTTGATTTTGTATAAAAGCAGGCTCAGAACTGTATGAAGCCCTACCTGATTTGGGATTGTGCTGTGTGTAGCTAGCTAGCTAATTAATAACTCCTCAAAAATTCATCTGGAGTTGGTGTCTTAATGGAACTCACAGGTTACATTACAACATTGTAAGATCTTGAGGATGTACAAATGTTTTAGTTTTACTTTTTTGTGTGTGTGTGACAGAGACAGAGAGAGATAGGGACAGACAGGAAGGGAGAGAGATAAGAAGCATCAATTCTTTATTGTGGCTTCTTTAGTTGGTCATTGATTACTTTCTCATATATGCCTTGACGGGGGGGGGGGGGGGGGCTACAACAGAGCGAGTGACCCCTTGCTCAAGCCAGCGACCTTCGGCTTCAAGCCAGCCAGCAACCTCTGGGCTCAAGCCAGTGGCCATGGGGTCATGTCTATGATTCCATGCTCAAGCCAGCAACCCCACACGCAGGCTGGTGAGCCCGCGCTCAAGCCGGCAACCTCGGGGTTCTGAACCTGGGTCCTCTGCGTCCCAGTCTGACACTCTATCCACTGCGCCACCGCCTAGTCAGGTTAGTTTTACTTCTTGTAAAAATCAAAATCTATTTTCTGTTGCCTCTCCAGTAACTTCATATGAGTGATACATTTAAATCTAATTTCCTTTGTCCCCAGACATCTTTATAAAACTACTTTTTGGGGAGTGCTCAGAGAATGCCTTTTTGTTCCAAATAAATATAAATGACAGCTGGGCTATCTCTTCCTATGACCAATTTCTTCTTTTTTTTTTTTCTTTTTCTTTTTTGGTGACGGAGACAGAGTCAGAGAGAGGGGCAGATAGGGACAGACAGACAGGTACAGAGGGAGATGAGAAGCATCAGTTCTTCGTTGTGGCACCTTAGTTGTTCATTGATTGCTTTTTCATATGTGCCTTGACTGGGAGGCTACAGTAGATCAAGTGACCCCTTGCTCGAGCCAGCAACCTTGGGCTCAAGCTGGTGAGCCTTGCTCAAACCAGATGAGCCCGCGCTCAAGCTGATGACCTCGGGGTTTCGAACCTGGGTCCTCTGTGTCCCAGTCCTACGATCTATCTATTGTGCCACTGCCTGGTCAGGCATCTTCCTATGACCAATTTCTTATTGCTCTGTACTCCTGGGGAGGAGAAACCCCAACATCAGAAAGTTTGATGTTCTTATCTCTACACTGTTTTAATATAAGAGTACTTTTTATTAAATTATCCTTTAAATAATTGAATGTGGTTGTATCACATGATTTCAACTAAAAAAAAAAATACTAATTTCTATCCCTGGCCAGGTAGTTCAGCTGGTTAGAGAGTCATCCCAGTGCACCAAGGTTGTGGGTTTGACTGCCTGTCAGGGCACATACAAAAATCAACCAATGAATTCATAAATAAGAAAAATAACAAATTGATGTTTCTCTCTCTCTTCCTCCCTCCCCTTCTTTAAAGTCAATTAAAAAAAATTTTAAGGGCCCTGGCCGGTTGGCTCAGTGGTAGAGCGTCAGCCTGGCATGCAAGAGTCCTGGGTTCGATTCCTGGCCAGGGCACACAGGAGAAGTGCCCATCTGCTTCTCCACCCCTCCCCCTCTCCTTCCTCTCTGTCTCTCTCTTCCCCTCCCGCAGCCAAGGCTCCACTGGAGCAAAGTTTGCCCAGGCGCTGAGGATGGCTCCATGGCCTCTGCCTCAGGCACTAGAATGGCCCTGGTTGCAACAGAGCAATGCCCCAGATGGGCAGAGCATCGCCCCCTGGTGGGCATGCTGGGTGGATCCTGGTCGGGCGCATGCGGGAGTCTGTGTGACTGCCTCCACAGACTCAGAAAAATACAAAAAAAAAATTTTTCCAACTTCAGAAAAATACAAAAAAAAAAAAAAAATTTAAGATTTTCTAATAAAAACTTTTTTCAAAAGCAACATCAAGATCGCTTCTGCTGCCTGACCTGTGGTAGCACAGTGGATAAAGCATCGACCTGGAAATGCTGAGGTCGCTGGTTTGAAACCCTGGGCTTGCCTGGTCAAGACACATATGGGAGTTGATGCTTCCAGCTCCTCTCTCTCTGTCTCTCTCTGTCCCTCTCTGTCTCCTCTCTAAAATGAATAAATAAAATAAAAAATTAAAAAAAAAAAAAGATTGCTTCTGCTACTATGTAACAGGTCTTACATTAGGGGTATTTACACTCTATCAACAAAGATTTGCTTAGTCTTTACTGGGTACCAGACACCTCCCTAAATGCCAGAGACTCAACATGAATGAGAGGGAGGCAAGGTCTGCTCTCATAGATCTTTCAGCTTCGGCACAAAGGCACTTAGGCAAACAAGAAATCTTTATGAAATGCAAGGGTCCAGCACAAAACATAGTGGAATGATTCTTTGGAAAAAGAGATTGGAGGAGGAAAAAACAAGATTGAAACCAATTTTGGAATACCTGTAACAATGGGCCAAGAAATTTAAAGTTTACATTTTAAATACTAGTCAAAGGGATCTGTAGAAAATATAAATCTGGCCCTGGCTGGTTGGCTCAGCGGTAGAGCGTCGGCCTGGCGTGCGGGGGACCCGGGTTCGATTCCCGGCCAGGGCACATAGGAGAAGCGCCCATTTGCTTCTCCACCCCCACCCCCTCCTTCCTCTCTGTCTCTCTCTTCCCCTCCCGCAGCCAAGGCTCCATTGGAGCAAAGATGGCCCGGGCGCTGGGGATGGCTCCTTGGCCTCTGCCCCAGGCCCTAGAGTGGCTCTGGTCTCAGCAGAGCGACGCACCGGAGGGGCAGAGCATCGCCCCCTGGTGGGCAGAGTGTCACCCCTGGTGGGCGTGCCGGGTGGATCCCGGTCGGGCGCATGCGGGAGTCTGTCTGACTGTCTCTCCCCGTTTCCAGCTTCAGAAAAATACAAAAAAAAAAAAAAAAAAAAAAAAATATATATATATATATATATATATATATATATATATAAATCTAATAAGGCCCTGATTAAAATTTTTCAGTATCTTGTCATCTACTCTAAGATAAATCCGAAGTCTTTAATAAGGTTAACTATTGAATAAATCCTGCATAATCATCCTCACCTACTCACGACCTTTGGCTGTGGTCACACTGGACCTGTTTGCTCTGTTGTAGGGGTTTTCTAACTATATACCACAATCTAATAAGTATCTCTGTGTGACACTCTTTTCTATTTTATTTCTTTTTTAAAACACATAGGTCACACAAACAAAAAAAGTGAAAGAAAATAAACATACAGGTCACAACCCACTAAACTGAATTTACAATCTACTGGTAGGTGCCTAAATGCCTGCAGTTTGAAAATACTTTAGTATATGACACTCTCACACTTCTTAGCCTTTCCTCATGTTCTTTCCATCTGAATCACTATGGCTCATCCTCACTGTTCCCTTTTACCTGACTATTTCATATTCTACTTTATGATCTTAGCTCCTACACACCACTTCCCTGACCCTCTTAGATTAGTCCTCCCTCCTCTGTGGTCCCAAAGCACTCCATGCTTTCTAGCATTTACTATGCTTTACTGTAATGGTACTTGTATTTGTTGTCTCTCTAGGCTGTAAATTTCACAAGAGCAAGTAGTTTGTGCACTGATGAATTCCGACGGCCTAGCCTAGTGCCTACTGTATATCAGACACTCAATAGATATGGGAGGAGTAAAACAAGGAAATGCATAATCTATATCTTTAACCACAATGAAATGATCACCCATTTAAAAGCCATTTAGTTCTTTTCTACTTTTTTTTTTACAGGGACAGAGAGAGAGAGAGAGTCAGAGAGAGGGATAGATAGGGACAGACAAGAACGGAGAGCAATGAGAAGCATCAATTATCAGTTTCTCGATTGATTGCTTTCTCATATGTGCCTTGACCACGGGCCTTCAGCAGACTGAGTGACCCCTTGCTTGAGCCAGCGACCTTGGGTCCAAGCTGGTGAGCTTTTTGCTCAAACCAGATGAGCCCACGCTCAAGCTGGTGACCTCGGGGTCTCGAACCTGGGTCCTCCGCATTCCAGTTCGACACTCTATCCACTGCGCCACCGCCTGGTCAGGCCATTTAGTTATTTTCAAGGAAAACATGTTCTTGGTTCCAATTTTATAAATGGTGATTAAGTTCCTAAGCCAGCCTACAATACAATATTACCCACAAAACACTTAACTAATGAGAAAGTAGCTGCTTATTTTCCTCTGTGCAATGACATCAGAACTCAGGACCATAGGAACACTCTTCTCTCTTTCCACCCCACCAGTGGTTCCTCCTAAAGGAAAAAGATTTATCTAGTGGCTAAAATAGGGATAAAGGTCAGTATTCCAGATAAGCCCCACCCCTGAGCATTCATTGGCTCTCTTGTTTTTCAGGTCTTCAAGGTGAGAAAGTTTTCCTTTCTATTTCAACTCCCAAGAGATAAACTCCCTGGAGACAGGCCTTTCGTTCTCTGCAGGAGAGACCTGCAGTTTTAAGTGCTACAGTTTTATGGGGGTAGGTCAATTAAGAAGGAATAGAGTAAACACAAGTCTAAGCTAAATTCTCCAGTACAGCTTTATCATAAATGACTATGAAATTATACTTTAGTACTCTAATCCTTATCTGGCTTCTTGGATTTTATCTCAGTTTGACCAGAATCTGGAGAAGGGATATACTTAGCACACTGAAAAGCTGAACAACAGTAACCCCAGTCTGATGCTGGGTCCTAGAACAGCAGGCAGGGAGGAGCAAGTTGAGCAAATAAAATGGGAAGAGAAATGGGATAAGGACAAGGTTTGTTCTACTTTCCCTATTTAGAGTTTTTCTTGGGCAAAGTTGTCTGAAAAAGCTGAATCTACCTTTATATCCTACAACCTTCCCTTCTAACCTGTTTCTCACTTGTGCTTTTCTTACCTTCCAGACCCCTTATTATGTCCAAAGATCCCCATTTTCAACACCCACACTTTTAGACATAGAGCAGTTTGCCCAAACCTCCCAAATGTTCCATGACCCCATACTACTTACCTCTCCTAACCCCCCTCATGTCAAAACTCATTTCCTTAGTGCAACTGATCATGGGAAGAGCAATCTGATTAAATCCATTCACATTAGATTAGCTACCTGGCTGACAGTCTTAGCCTTTGAATCCTACTATAGACAGATTGAGACAGATTTTTTATTTTATTTAAAAGCTACAGAACTCTGCAATAATTTCAGGGGAAAGATGAGGAGTGTTTAGAAGTCTCCCATAAAGGAGGTAGGCCCACTCTGACCAGCATTTTCTGGGGATTGTGCCCCCAAAGCCGTTCCCACAGACCTCTCCAGGAGGCAGGGAAGCACAACCGGAGAAAACACTTGTAGCAACCGGATATTTATACAACCATCGGGTAAGTCGGTAACAAATTAGGTTGAACAGGTTATATTTTCAATGACTGATAATCATTCCATTTGCTAAAACAAAACAAAAAAATCATACACTCAGGTTATACATAAATTGAAATTACTAGCCTCATCCTACTAATGGAGTCAATCAGGCATAAATGGGTTAAATGTTTCCATTGTGTTATAATTTGGTAGTTGAAGCAGAAGATTGGACTGCTCTTCACACTCTTTCAATAAATTGCTTATCCATTATTTCCACTTGGAAATTTTTGTCTACATATAATGTCTCTGAAATTTGGCCATATATATATATATATATATATATATATATATATATATATATATATCTTTATTATATGAGGCTTAAGTGTCTGTCGCCAATAGCTTATTGGTTGCTTGCATAACTGTACTAGCCAATGGGGTGAAGTTGCCACGGCTGAACGCAAATTGAGCGTGTCAGGGGGAAGGTGAACATTTGTTTGCATTGGCAATCATCTGTTTTACATAAAAACTACGTCTTAATGTAATTTCTTTTAAGAATGCCTCCTAGAAAACACAGCACTGAAGAGGAGAGAAAAGGAGCTAAAGCTGCACAAAAATGGCTTTCTCGACAAAAAGAAACCACTGAGCAGAGAAAGACAAGGCTTGCTTCAGTCGCAGAGCAAATGCATCTTTCTCGGCAAAATGGGACTGATGAGCATAGAGAAACAAGGCTTGCCTCAGATGCAAGACAAAAAAGCCTGTCTCAACAAAATGAGTCCCTTGAACAAAGGCAGGAGAGAAATGCAAAACGACAGAGTAATGCTGACCGAAACGCAAAAAGGATTAAAACATATTTAAATCACCTTTATTTATTGAGCTAGCGGTGGCTCTTAAGAAATGTACCGCCAGTGGTTTCCTTCATTGCACTCTACTTTAAGCAATTAAGCAAGTAGAAGGGGGAAACCCCATGGGGCACTAAGCAAAGGGGCGTCCTCGCCGCCTGCCCTGGGTAATTCAGTTTGAATTAGCAGACATCTTTGCACAAATCATTTTAATTACAATTTATAATATCTAGAACAGCGGTCATTTCGTATGACCGCCGGGCTTTCTAGTATGTATATATTGTGTGTGTGTCTGTGTGTCTATGACAGAAACAGAGACAGGCAGTCAGGAAGGGAGAGAGATGAGGAGCATCAATTCTTTGTGGCGGAACCTTAGTTGTTCATTGATTGCTTTCTTATATGTGCCTTGACTGTGGCCCTTCTGCAGACCGAGTGACCCCTTGCTCAAGCCAGCAACCTTGGGTTCAAGCTGGTGACCTCGGGGTCTCGAACCTGGGTCCTCTGCATCCCAGTCTGACGCTCTATCCACTGTGCCACCGCCTGGTCAGGTGGTAGTATACTTTTGAACAGTCATATTAGAGTAATAGAAAAATGGGCTTGAATTTTTTTTTTTCAGATTTTGTTTATTGATTTTATGGCAGGGGAGAACGAAGTAGTTGCTTCACTCTAGCTGTTCATTGGTTGCTTGTGGTATGTGCCTTGAATGGGCAAGTTCAGGGTTTTAAACCAGCGACCACAGCAATCCAGGTCGGTGCTCTCTCTACTGCGCCACCACAGGTCAGGCTAGGCTTGAATTCTCAATCATTCCAAGTGTCATGTCTTTTTCACTGTTTTTTTGCTATGAAAGACCTGAAGCTAATTCTGAATTTGTGTACACTCTGAAAAATTTTTTTATTGGTTGATTTCTAAGAGACAAAGAGAGGGAGGCAAAGGGAGAGGGAGGTAGGGAGAGAGAAGCATTTATTTGTTGTTCCACTTAGTTGTACATTCCTTGGTTGCTTTCTGTATGTGCCCTAGGGTTCGAATCCACAACCCTGGCATTCTGGGACGACACTCTAACCAACTGAGCTAACCTGCCAGGGCTGCACTCATAAATTAACCAAAAATAAGCATAGCAGCATTCATTCATCTGTATGTGAATCTTAACTTCAGCGCCATCAAAAATATTTATTTGAGCCTGACCTGTGGTGGCGCAGTGGATAAAGCGTCGACCTGGAAATGCTGAGGTCGCCAGTTCGAAACCCTGGGCTTGCCTGGTCAAGGCACATATGGGAGTTGATGCTTCCAGCTCCTCCCCACCTTCTCTGTCTCTCTCTCCTCTCTCTCTCTCCCTCTCTCTCTCTCTCTCCCTTTCTCTCTCCTGTCTAAAATGAATAAATAAAATTAAAAAAATATATTTATTTGAGGCCCTGGCCAGTTGGCTCAGTGGTAGAGCATCGGCCTGGCGTGCAGGAGTCCTGGGTTTGATATCTGGCCAAGGCACACAGGAGAAGCGCCCATCTGCTTCTCCACCCCTCCCTCTCTCCTTCCTCCCTGTCTCTCTCTTCCCCTCCTGCAGCCAAGGCTCCATTGGAGCAAAGTTGGCCCGGGCGCTGAGGATGGCTCCATGGCCTCTGCCTCAGGCACTAGAATGGCTCTGGTCGCAACAGAGCAATGCCCCAGATGGGCAGAGCATCACCCCCTGGTGGGCATGCCAGGTGGATCTCAGTCAGGCGCATGCAGGAGTCTGTCTGACTGCCTCCCCATTTCCAACTTCAGAAAAATACAAAAAAATATATATATATATACCCATATATAAATATAATTAAAATAAAGACTACACAAACTTAGAAAAATAGGATCTTCCACCTTGCCTGAGAAGCATGTGAAATTTTAATTGAATAATAGGTGTCTGTCAACTTTTATTAGTTTGTTTAGCTAGCCACCAAAATAATTTGTAATTAAAGTGATAACTGAGACTATTTTCATAGAATATATAAAAATGCTAAATATGTGTGGTCTCTCTTGACTCTAGTCATGAACACAACTTTTGTAGCTTTTTTCAAAATGCCAGAAAAGGAAAAGGGGCAGTAAGATGCCCAAGAATTGATTGTGTATTCTGAAAGACTTCAGTGGCACTTATTTAACTTTCCCCAGTAGAAGCAGTATGTTGCTTAATATTGGGTTGATTGTCTTTATTAGTCAGTGCTAGACCCATAACCAAAAACAAGTTTTTTGTTTGTTTTTGGGGGGGTCTTTTAGCGAGAGATTGAGAAAGAGAGGGATAGACAGACAGGAAGGGAGAGAGATGAGAAGCATCAACTCATAGTTGGGGCACCTTAGTTGTTCATTGACTGCTTCTTATATATGCCTTGACGGGGGGGAGGGGGCTCCAGCCAAGCCTGTTACCCTTACTCAAGCCAGTGACCTTAGGCTTCAAGCCAGTGACCTTTGGGCTCAAGCCACAGACCATGGGGCCATGTCTATGATCCCACACTCAAGATGGTGAGCCTACACTCAAGCCAGTGATCTCAGGGTTTTTAACCTGGGTCCTTGGTATCCCAGGCTGACACTCTATCCACAGTCTGGTCAAGCCAAAAAAATTTTTTTCCATAAATGAACAGTATAATTCAACAACAAAATAGCCTAACGGTGATGGCACAGTAAATAGAACTTCGACCTGGGATGCTGAGGTCCCAGGTTTGAAACCCTGAGGTTGCAGGCTTGCGCAAGGGGTTAATGGCTCACTAGAGCCCCCTGGTCAAGGCATGTATATGAGAAACAATCATTGAACAACTCAAGTGACACAACGATGAGTTGATGCTTCTTCACCCTTTCTAAGCAATATAACTACGAGTTGATGCTTCTCCTCTCTCTCTCTCTCTCTCTCTCTAGTGCATGTACAAAAAAGGAAATAAATAAACAAACATAATCCAACTGAAACATTGGAAATATCTGAATAAACATTTCTCCAAAGAAGATACACATAAGCACAGGAAAATATGCTCAACATGATTAGTCACCAGGGAAATACAAATCAATACCATTTCACACCCACTAGGATGGCTATAATAAAAATTAGCCAATAGAGACCTGTGGTGGCGCAATGGATAAAGCGTCGACCTGGAAATGCTGAGGTCGCCAGTTTGAAACCCTGGGCTTGCCTGGTCAAGGCACATATGGGAGTTGATGCTTCCAGCTCCTCTCCACCTTCTCTCTCTGTCTCTCTCTCCTCTCTCTCTCCCTCTCTGTCTCTCTCTCTCTCCCTTTCTTTCTCCTCTCTAAAATGAATTTAAAAAATTAGCCAATAGACAACAAGTGTTGGTGAGGATGTATAGAAACTGGAATCCTTATACACTGTTTGGTGGGGATGTAAGAAGGTGATGCTACTTTGGAAAAGTTGGCAGTTCCTCAAAAGTTAAACATGTATGGGCCCTGGCTCGTTGGCTCAGCAGTAGAGCGTCGGCCTGGTGTGCGGGAGTCTTGGGTTCGATTCCAGGCCAGGGCACACAGGAGAAGCACCCACCTGCTTCTCCACCCCTCCCCCTCTCCTTCCTCTCTGTCTCACTCTTCCCCTCCTGCAGCCGAGGCTCCATTGGAGCAAAGTTTGCCTGGGCGCTGAGGATGGCTCTGTGGCCTCTGCCTCAGGCGCTAGAATGGCTCTGGATGCAACAGAGCAACACCCCAGATGGGCAGAGCATCGCCCCCCCTGGTGGGCATGCTGGGTGGATCCCGGTCGGGCGCATGCAGGAGTCTGACTGCCTCCCCGTTTCCAGCTTCGGAAAAATGAAAAAAAAAAAAAAGTTAAACATGTATGCATACCCAAGAGAAATGAAAGCGTATGCCCACATAAAAACATTCACAAATGGCCTGACCAGGCGGTGGCGCAGTGGATAGAGCGTCATACTGGAATGTGGAGGACCCAGGTTCGAGACCCCTAGGTTGCCAGCTTGAGCCCAAGGTCGCTGACTTGAGCAAGGGGTCACCCCATCTGCTGTAGTCGTGTGTCGTCCCCACCCCCCGCCCCCGTCAAGGCACATATGAGAAAGCAATCAATGAACAAATAAGGAACCGCAATGAAGAACTGATGTTTCTCATCTCCCTCCCTTCCTGTCTGTCCCTGTCTCTCTCTCTCTGTCACAAAAAATAAAATAAAATAAAAAATCACAAATGTTCTTAGCAACATTATTCACAATGGTCAAAAAGTGTGACCGTCCTTAATGTCCATCAACTGGTGAATAGATAAGCAAAATGAGATACTATGGTACACCAATACAATGGGATATTATCCATCCATAAAAAAGACTCAAGTTCTGATGAATCTTGAAAACATTATGCTATGGCAAAGAAGCCAGTCCCCAAAACCCACATACTATATGATTTCATATCTATGAATTTTCCAGAATTGGGTAATCCACACAGACAGAAAGTAACTTACTGTTGCCAAGGGGTGGGGTAAGGGGGGGAAGTAGGAGTGACTACTAACTGGAAACAGGGTTTTATTCTGGAGTGATGAAAATGTTCTGGATAGTGCTGATAACTGCAGAACTTTGTGACTATACTTAAAGTCGCACTTTTAAAGGATGAATTTTATAATATGTGAAATATATCACGATTAAAAAAATTGTTCAATTACATATGTGTACTATACATGTAAGATGATAGCTAGCATATGGATATGTAACCTGTAAATGAACACTTTGGGTTTGTGTATGTGTGTGTGCGTGTTTTACTGAGATTTACTTCACACATATAAAAAAAACCAACAAAAAAGAAAGAAACACAGTGACTCAGAACAAATGCCAAGCCCTGAAGCAGTGGATTTGGAGTGTGCCAGAGCCTGCCTCGCAGCCTCTCCATCCGTACTCCCCTTCCACCCATCACTCGGCCACCACCGCGGTGTGACCCAGGGTCCCGGCCCGGGACGACCCACCGCGGCAGCCCGCGTCCGCAGACGGCGCCCAGAGCCAGCCTGCCCTCCCGCCCGAGGCTGCGCGGGCACGGCGGGCCGGGCTCCGGTGCCGGCGATGCCCGCGGCCAGGAGGGGCACGGCGGCTGCGGCGGGCCGCGCCCAGCTCCCCCCGCACCCCGCCCAGGTCCCGAGCCCGGGTCCCGCCCCACCTCCCTCTGGCACCTGAGATGCGCCCGAACCCGGCGCCGCGGCCAAAGCCAGGACTTCCCCTCCATTACCACCTGCCACGGAGCGCGGCGGCAGCCGAGATGGAGAGGGGACCCCGCCTCCTCAGACCCGACCAAGGCACCTGGGGCGAGGAATGGATGGGGCATTCACCTAGGACCCCCGCGACGGCCGCCGGGGCCAGCGACTCCTGCCTGCTCGCGCCTCCTCGCGCCCTCGCGGCCCGGCGCTGACAGCCCAGGAGCCGGCGGCCCGCTCGCTCCCTGCCACCCGCCCCGCCCCCGCGCGGCCGCCTAGCGCAGGCGCAGGCGCGGCCCCCTCCGAGCGGGGAGAGCGAGGTGGGGGAGGGTGGGGGTGAGCTCGAGCCTGATGATGTGGCCGTTTGGGCGGCGACCTGGGGCGCGAACTCCGCCCCCTACCGGACCCTTGGCCGCACCTTGAAAGAAGCCGACGGAGGGCGGGATTGAAGAGAGGGAACGGGAACTCTCCGGGAGAGAAGGGCTGTGGCCTCTTTTTGGCAGCCCACTCCATCCCCTCCGACCCACGCGCAGCCACATCACCGAATGCTCCTCCGTCCCAACCGCCAAGTCCATGACTCATGTTCTGTGTTCTCAAACCAAGGGTTAGCCGGGTTCGCTTTTTCTTCTCGCAGAATGGGATTGAAACCAAGGCACGTGTAACTGGATGCCTTTCGCAGAGCAGCGCGCCTTGAGCCGAGGGCGGAGAGAAGGGGTCCGACTGGAAGAGGACGAGATTCAGGGCAGCTCCTAGCACCCTCCCAGTGGGGACAGGTGTGCAAGCACAGTCCACCGCGCCGCGGAGGTGGCTAGAATGCCAGACTTTTGAAGTTGGCCCACGCTTGCTTTTAAATGTAGGTAAAAGCGAACCAACGTTTGCAATGTAAAACCAAGAACGAATTTATGTTATTTAACAGCTGTTTGTTGAGCACCTTTTGTATATGATTCAGGTAATGGACCACGCTCCCCGCGGGATATTCCAGGGAACACAACAAAGGTGTCAGTTCTTAGGTACTTTATCCTAAGGGAGAGAGTGTTATTGTAAAGATTACACAGCTGCCTGACCAGGTGGTGGCGCAGTGGATAGAGCATTGGACTGGGATGCGGGAGGACCCAGGCTCCAGACCCCGGGGTCGCCAGCTTGAGCGTGGGCTCATCTGGTTTGAGCAAAAATTCACCAGCTTGGACCCAAGGTCGCTGGCTCAAGCAAGGGGTTGCTTGGTCTGCTGAAGGCCCGAGGTCAAGGCACATATGAGAAAGCAATCAATGAACAACTAAGGTGTCGCAATGAAAAACTAATGATTGATGCTTCTCATCTCTCCGTCCCTGTCTATCCCTCACTCTGACTCTCTCTCTGTCTCTGTAAAAATAAATAAATAAATAAAGATTACACAGCTAATGACATTCTTTTCCTCAAATTATTAGAGCTTCCACCAACTTAAAGTCACACCAGTGATTTAGTAGCAGCTTCTCAGGTGCTAAAAGACACCAGGGCGTACATTTATCCAGTTTATTTTTCTGCTGAAGTTTTGACTGTCACCTTCAGAGTTAAAGGTGCTTCCGTATGTCTTGGCCATCTGGCGTTAAGCTTTTCTAAATTACTCATGTGAAAATAAATAAATAAAATGGCCCAGGCAGGTGTTCCTCACTGCCTAAGCACAGTGAGGAATAAAAGTGTAATTGCAAGGAATATGGAAAAACAATGTTTCTACTGTATTTCCAGTGGTTTTCTCCTTATAGTTTTTAATTACATATCACTTGAAGATAATTAGCCGCTCTTGAAATTTTGCCAGAAGTCAAGTTCCAACCAGATCAATGTTCCTCTACTGGGTCATGTAATCTCTCAAGATTCCGCACTAAGTATACCATATTTCCCCATGTATAAGACACACTGTTTTTCAAAAAATTTGGAGTCTAAAAACTGGGTGTGTCTTATACATTGTTTATGGCATTTAAATGCCATAGATGGAACTGAGAACGAGGCAATATATGAAGACAGTGATTCATCATCAGACACAGATGAGGACAAGCTAATGGATGAGAGTTTTGACAGTGATGAGGAGTTGTATGAATTTTATGATGAATAAAACTTGAGTTCAATAACTTTATGTAATACAGTTTTTTTCAAATTTTGAGCCCAAAAATTAAGGTGCGTCTTATACATGGGAGAGTTTATACATGGGGAAATACAGTACATAGCAGAGGCCACCCTCTCCAGGGTTTGAAAATTCTACCACCAGGTTCTCCCTCCCAACCCAACCCAGGCCATTTACCTTTGCTTTGCCCTCTCCTAAGCTCCAAGGGCACTTTTGTTTCTGGAACTTGCTTCCTGTGCCTACACAACCCAGCTGGCTCACTTATTCTACCCTTGTTTTGGGCAAATCAATGTGGTTCAAGTGTGAAACAGTGTGTTTAGTTTGTTTACTTGTATTTTGCATTGGCGCAGGGCAGTGCCTTGTGTGTGGTCTGTGGAAGGCTGCAGATGCTTGCCCTCAGGGTGGCAGGTTGTAAATTTCAGATTCACTTCCTGCTTGTGAGGGGCAATTGTTTGCTATTGTTGGTTGGAGAAGGGGTTTTCTCCCCCAGCCTGTTTTGGCTGGAGAGTGGAGAGAGAGAGAGAGAGAGAGAGAGAGAGAGAACGCACTGAGGGGCTTTGGAGCCCTGAGATTTCTACCAGGTCTGTTGGCTGGGGAGTGCTGAGGTTGGTGGATGCTGAGAGAGAGGGAAGGGGTCTTTCTGCCTGTTTGCTGGTCTGCTGTTAGGAGACTTTAATAAATGGAATGACACACCATTTTCTGGCTCCACAGTTCCTTTACTGTTGCCCAAATCTAATGAGAACCTGCATGACCACAGCCACAACCACCAGCCTTACACCCTATAACTTTCTAAATAAACTTCCTCTTATAATTTGAAAAAAAAGAAAAGAAAATTCTACCACCATTTTTTTTTCTGAGAGACCTGATGGTTTCAACTGCCCTAAATTTCATTAGTTGGCATGTGGTGGGCAATCTTCTACTTACGGAGTGCTCTTCATTCTGTGTGCTACAACATAGTGTGTATTTTTTAAAGGTACTTTAAGCTTCAAGCTGGAACCCAAATTTTAATTACATTTCAACTCTGAAAATAGCTCAAGGGAGAATCAGATGAAGAGATATTACCTTCTGAAAAATTAGGTCCTAATGTGTGCAGGCAATGACTACGTTATTACTTCACCTTCTGCCTGATTGCTGGCAACTTAAACTGCGAAGCAAGTAGGTTAGAATTGAGGATGTGTATTAATCACTGTTGTGATGACTGTTAGACAAAAGCCTGGGAATTATAAGAGTGTGTAACAAAGGCATCTGTCTGCTCTACAGGGAAAGAAATAGGAAGTGACATTTAATCTGAACCTTCAAAAATGAAAGGGGAAGGCCCCAGCCACAAAGGGAGCTGTGTGGGGTGGGGAGTGTACTCGGAGAGGCTGAAAAGCAGGTCTAAAGGGCTTTTGGTAGAAAGGGGTTCCACCTATTCAGGCCTGGAGAAAAAGGCCCCACAGTGACTGGAGTGAGATTAACAGTTCTGCAGAAGAAGTAAAAAGCCTGGAAGGCCATGCTGAGGACTTTTGAGTTAATCCTAAAGACCAAAAGGTAGCCACTGAAGAGTTGAAGAGAGTCCATCTGCACATTATCAGATGTGTATTTGTAAAAGACATTTCTGGTTGTAGAGTGGGGAATGAATAAGAAGGAAGCAACAGCCCTGGCCAGTTTGCTCAGTGGTAGAGCGTCGGCCTGGCGTGCGGGAGTCCTGGGTTCGATTCCCGGCCAGGGCACACAGGAGAAGTGCCCATCTGCTTCTCCACCCCTCCCCCTCTCCTTCCTCTCTGTCTCTCTCTTCCCCTCCCGCAGCCAAGGTTCCATTGGAGCAAAGTTGGCCTGGGTGCTGGGGATGGCTCCATGGCCTCTGCCTCAGGCGCTAGAATGCCCCTGGTTGCAACAGAGCAACGCCCCAGATGGGCAGAACATTGCCCCCTGGTGGGCATGCCAGGTGGATCCCAGTCGGGCGCATGAGGGATTCAGTCTGACTACCTCCCCGTTTTCAACTTCAGAAAAATACAAAATATATATATATATATTGCAGGCAATAGCGATTGGGAAAGATGTTGGACTAAAGAAATAGATCAGGCCCTGGCCGGTTGGCTCAGCGGTAGAGCGTCGGCCTAGCGTGCGGAGGACCCGGGTTCGATTCCCGGCCAGGGCACACAGGAGAAGCGCCCATTTGCTTCTCCACCCCTCCGCCACGCTTTCCTCTCTGTCTCTCTCTTCCCCTCCCGCAGCCAAGGCTCCGTTGGAGCAAAGATGGCCCGGGCGCTGGGGATGGCTCTGTGGCCTCTGCCCCAGGTGCTAGAGTGGCTCTGGTCGCAACATGGCGACGCCCAGGATGGGCAGAGCATCGCCCCCTGGTGGGCAGAGCATCGCCCCTGGTGGGCGTGCCGGGTGGATCCCGGTCGGGCGCATGCGGGAGTCTGTCTGACTGTCTCTCCCTGTTTCCAGCTTCAGAAAAAAAAAAAAAAAAAAGAAATAGATCAAAGAACTGTAAGGACTTGACCTTTGACTACATGTGAAAGAGAGAAAAGTGAAAAAAAAAATGACCCCCAGCTTTTTAGCTTAAGCTTGTAACAATAATATAAACAGTGCCACTTTAACATGGAGTCACTGCCACCCCAAAGAAACTGCTTTGCAGATCTCATTACTCAAACCTTTAGAATGTTAAAACTGGGCAAATCAACCTTTGTAGTTGGTCTAAAGCTGCCCTGTATTCCGAACTGTTTATTGTGTCTAGGACTGGAAATTCAAGGCATTTTTTGAAATTCATGTCACTATGTTAGTTTATCTGTGTTAGATTCAGGGAGTACTGATATGCTGGGGCTGCCAAGAGTGTAACTATTGAAGGAACAGGGAGTGCTGATAGGGCCCCTGTGAGGCTGAGAACAAAGAAGGTCAGTGACCCTTATCAGAAGTTTATGTTTGAAATTCGCCACTAAGCTAAAACCGGCCCCTGTTGCTATGCCGGCCCCTGTTGCTATGCTGCGTGCGACCTCCCTAGCCAATAGCTAAACTGCCACATATGCTTCTGTATAATGCTTGCTCACTTAGGATATATAAGGACCTGGCTGTAAGTGCCAGGTGCAGCTTCCGTTTGCAGCTCCTCGTGAGCAGCTCCTCGTGAGCACGGTGTCTCCGGACATCTTGGGAGTTCGCCCCTGCGCAGGTTAAACTGGCCAATAAAGTAACATCTAAACTCCTGAAAGTCTCCGACGTTTGTTCTTGTACCCGGTGGACGCAACAATCTGCACCTATAGAAATCCCTTTTCTATTCAGGTAATTCATTTTCCCCTTTCCCTTTGGTATAAATATTCTTTACCTTTACCTCCTAATCAGACTCTGACTCATCCGAGTTTTCCTGGAATCAAAGGCTTTCATCTCACCAGTCTTACTCACCTTTGTTCCCTAACTCTTTCTCTTTGCACTAACTCTGCATGGATTGGCTTCTCCTTCAGCACTCCACCATCTTAGCTGCCTCTCCTCTGTAATGTTGATGGTAAAATCTGAGAGAGAGAGAGCTGCCGGTCTGCCTTATGTTATAGTGTGGAAATTAAATCCTTTAAGCCAATATACAAATAAGAAAGTCTCTGATACAAAGCCACTTATCTGAGGCATAAATCAGATTCCTCATAAGAGTGCACCACCTCACATCATTCAATAGTCAAGGGTATGGGGGAAAGCTTAGTTTTGAGAAGATCTTAGTATTAGAAGCGTGTTGAAAAGATCTTAGTATTAAAAGGGTGGGAAAGGCTTAGTCTTAAAACGAAGGCTTAGGCTATAAGGACCTTGTGAGCGTAACAGCCTGTCTCCCACACCCAATGCAAACTATAAGCGAGCAGACATATCTATCATATTTACAAATTTATTTGACCGACAGACAACTACTTGGGTTTCTGCCAGAATTGGTGCTTCTGGAATACTTATTCTTTGGATCTCAAATAAATGAATGCCCTTGCCTTTCACTTTGGCCTTTTACTTTAAGATTAATAGTATGAATATGTAGATAGATGTAGATCCCATATGGTGATAACTACTTATGAAAACATAACAGGGTTGGCCTGACCAGGCGGTGGCACAGTGGATAGTGCATCAGACTGGGATGCAGAGGACCCAGGTTTGAGACCCCGAGGTCGCCAGCTTGAGTGCGGGCTCATCTGGTTTGAGCAAAGCTCACCAGCTTGGACCCAAGGTTGCTGGCTTAAGCAAGGGGATTACTCAGTCTGCTGTAGACCCCATGGTCATGGCACATATGAGAAAGCAACAAAAAACTGATGATTGATGCTTCTCATCTCTCTCCGTTCCTGTCTGTCTGTCCCTATCTATCCTTCTCTCTGTCTATCTCTCTGCCTCTGTAAAAAAAAAAAAAAAAGAAAAAACATAACAGGGTTGGAGAGTTTAGGGGCATGGTGGGAGGCATGTATAGAGAGGGGTGACTTTTACATAAAGTGATCCAGGGAGATCTTGCTGGTTTAAACAGAAAGAAGTGTGGATGATAAAAGGATTCTATGAAAAGTAATCTTAGAGTGATCCTAACAGGGCAGGTCATGGTGAGTAATCACATCCCAGGCACATAACTTTCTAGTGAAAGGTTGACTTTTTCCTTAAGCATTCCCTGTACATTGTTTTTGTGCATCTAAATTAATACACCTTTTCAATAACCACCAGCAAGAGAGCATATAATCTCAACTATGCTGTAATCCCATCCTACCTTCCTTTCATCTTCATGTAATCTTTCTTCAATTCCCTCCTTAAGGCTGGGGTGGAATTGTTAATGTAGGCAGGTAACTAGAAATTGATGGGGAAAGAGAGCAAAGGGAGTTGGACATTATATTTTATAAAACTTGAAAAGTCTGAGTCCGTAAGAAGCTGCAACATCCCACTTAACTTAATTTGCTAGAAGGCTATATTCACAGGCTCAGCTGCAAATTTCAGGAATCTATTGTGCCCTGAGAGTTCATTGGTTCTTCAGCCCTCAGGTCTTAATTCTGAGCCATTAGGGAGGAATTTCCACAAGGCACTGCTTGTCCTGTGCTAGAGGAAGATGCTTCCATGCGCAGTGGAAGCCAGAATGGCAACCATAGACACATGTCAGTCTAGAAGAAGAATCTGATTGGTTAGTGGGAGGAAACAACATAAACCCGTGAAATAAATGAAACTATGATTGGTTAGTTTAAGGAAAGTTAGTCCTTCCCAGCCCCAAAATATAAACATGGGCTTAACAGAAGTTCAACAGTTTTCTCTCTTCCAGTTTAGAAACGAGCTTGCCTCACTCATTCGTCAGCAGGGTGTGTTCAAGCAGCAACCAGATGATCTCCCACTTTGAGCAAAACCTCGACTAGACTGAGCTATGATATGGGCTAAACCACGGCACAGAATATCTGGACTTTGGTTTTAATACTGGGCTTAATGAAGACAAGACTGAACTTCTTCTTTGGCAAGACAGATGAAGATGAGACATTGGATACCTGTGAACCTTTTATTTCAACTCCAAATAAATCTTCCTACAAAAGCCTAAGCTTCTCAACGTGCAGGTCTATTAAAATGCTTTTTATACAATATCGTACAAGAACTTGATCAGAACTGGTATCAAAATAATCAAAAGGATAGTGGTAGCAGATGCAGTCAGCGAAGTAACTGGAGGCAGGGCATGAGGACTGTAGGCCACTGGAAGGCCTTTGGCTTTGCTCTGAGTGAGACAGGAGCCACTGAAATGATCTGGACAGAGGAATGGCCCACTGTGACTTAGGCTTCAATGGGCAAGGCCGGAAGCAGGAAAAGTCATGAGGGGGCTTTCACAATAATCCAGGTGAGAGGGAGAGTGGCTCTGGCCAGGGTGGTGACAGAGGAGGTGGTGGGAAAAGGCTGGACTCTGAAAGTTTTGAATTAGAGTAAAAATGACAGGCAGGGCCCTGGCCGGTTGGCTCAGTGGTAGAGCATCGGCCTGGCGTGCAGAAGTCCCGGGTTCGATTCCCGGCCAGGGCACACAGGAGAAGCGCCCATCTGCTTCTCCACCCCTCCCCCTCTCCTTCCTCTCTGTCTCTCTCTTCCCCTCCCACAGCCAAGGCTCCATTGGAGCAAAGATGGCCCGGCGATGGCCCTGGTGCTGGGGATGGCTCCTTGGCCTCTGCCCCAGGCGCTAGAGTAGCTCTGGTCGCAACAGAGCGAAGCCCCGGAGGGGCAGAGCATCGCCCCCTGGTGGGCAGAGGGTCGCCCCCTGGTGGGCGTGCCGGGTGGATCCCGGTCGGGAGCATGCGGGAGTCTGTCTGACTGTCTCTCCCCATTTCCAGCTTCAGAAAAATATATATATAAAAAAATGACAGGCAGGATGTGCTAATGGAATAAATGAGTGGTGTAAGAGAAAGAGAGGAGTTAGGGTGCCTCCAAAACTTTGTCTTGAACAATTGGAAGAATGGCATCACCATAGGCTGAAATGGAAACCGCTATGAGAAGAAAGTCAGGAAATGGGTATCAGATCAACTAGTGAGAGTTTACTATTCTAAGCACCTGTCTGTATGAACTCATTCTGTCTTCACAACAATGCACTAAGGTAAGTACTATTGTTATTCCTATTTGGTAGGTGAGGAATTGAGGTATTACTCTACCATATGCCTCAAAGCCCACAGCTGTAATGTGAGGTAATAATCCTGCTGAGTTTTCCACTGCATTGTCTGTCAGGGAAGACAGGTAACTCAATAAACAATTTCAACAATATCTGGATCTATGGTGAGGAAAACCTGAGGAGTTGTATTTGTACAAAGCAGAAACATCTCCTAATGTTTGGAGGTAGTGAAGACAAACAGGGTTGTTATGAACCTAACGTGAGTAATTATTGATTGGAGCCCAAATTGATTAGAAATTTAAAGAGCCTTTATTAGCCAGCCAGCGACTGCTAGCTGACAATCCACACAGGGAAACAGCTAACAGCCCCGAAAATAAGGGGAGAGCAGTATTTAAGGGGATAAACCATAAAGTCATAGCTATTGCAACCTGTTTGCACAACTTGACATTTCAGCAGAAAGAATTCTTTGTTTTAAAGCTGATTACAGTTTGTTGGTCAAATAAGTTTGTAAATATGATATATATGTGTTGGTCAAATAAGTTTGTAAATATGATATATATGTTTGCTCGCTTATAGTTTACATTGGATGTGGAGGACAGGCTGTAAGCAGCCAGGGTCATTATAGCCTAAGACTTAGTTTTAAGACTAAGCCTTCCAAAAAAAATAATAAAGACTAAGCCTTCCCCACACCCTTGACTGTTGCATGATAGGGAATGGTGCACTCTTATGAGGAATCCCATTTATGCCTCAGATAAGTGACTTTGTAACAGAGACTTCCTTATTTGCATATTGGATTAAAGGTTTTGATTTCTACACTATAAGAGAGAGCAGAGAAAGGCCATGTGGAGGAGAGGAGAAGCAGCCAGGATGGCGGAGTGCTGAAGGAGAAACCAGTTTGTGCAGAGTTTGTGCAGAGAGGGGGAACAGAGTGAATAAGGCTGGTGAGGTAGAAATCTTTGATTCTAGGAAACTCGAATAAGTCAGTGGCTTTGGGAGCCCTGAATGGAAAGGGAAGTGTTTTCCCACTGTGTGTATTTCTTGCCTACTGAGTGCAAGCTAGGATAAAGATGACAGCCCATCAGTTCTTGGCTTTATTGTTTCATTACCGTCTGTCTGAATCAAATGAGAACCTGCATGGACCAGGCGGCTGTGATGGTGGCCGTGACTACTGGATTTACACAGTTCTTCCTGTAATTTCTGCAAGGCTA
Source organism: Saccopteryx bilineata (assembly GCF_036850765.1). NCBI lineage: Eukaryota > Metazoa > Chordata > Mammalia > Chiroptera > Emballonuridae > Saccopteryx > Saccopteryx bilineata. Next base: position 106,256,510 of record NC_089490.1, read on the forward strand.
AAGCATAAAACTACATCCTGCTTCTGTAGGCAAGATTTGAGTCAAGATATTTAACTAGCTGGGCTTGTAAAATTTTTTCACTCTAAGCTACTGGCATAGGCAAGCTCCGTTTAATGCTTAACTTCCTTGTACAGACTATTGGGGATTTTCTACACTAAGCAACTACCAAAAGCAAGTTTAAAGTTCTTCTTTATGTCCAATTCTCCATAAACAATACTAAAGTCCCATACACAACACCAGGCCCCTATCACAGGATTCATCTTTTTTTCTTTTTTTTTTTTGTGACAGAGACAAGAGACAGTCAGAGAGAGGGACAGATAGGGACAGACAGAAAGGAAGGGAGAGATGAGAAGCATTAATTCTTTGCTGTAGCCTCTTAGTTGTTTATTAATTGCTTTCTCATATGTGCCTTGACAAGGTGGGGGGGAGGGCTACAACAAAGCGAATGACCCCTTGCTCAAGCCAGCAACCTTGAATTTCAAGCTAGTGACCTGTGGGCTCAAGCCAGTGACCATGGGGTCATGACTATGATCCCATGCTGTTGGTCAAATAAGTTTGTAAATATGTTATATAGGTTTGCTTGCTTATAGTTTGCATTGGGTGTGGGGGACAGGCTGTAAGCAGGCAGGGTTGTTATACCCTAAGGCTTAGTTTTAAGACTAAGCCTTTCCCACCCTAAGTGACTTTGTATCAGAGACTTCCTTGTTTGTATATTGGATTAAAGGTTTTGATTTCTACACTATAAAATGGGGCAGACCGGGAGCTTGCTCTCTCTCAGTTCCTGAGATTAGCATTAGAGGAGAGAGCAGAGAAAGGCTGTGTGGAGGAGAGGAGAAGCAGCCATGCTGGTGGAGTGCTGAAGGAGAAGCCAGTTTGTGCAGAGAGAAGGAGATGGGGAACAGAGGTGAATAAGGCTGGTGAGGTAGAAAACTTTGATTCTAGGAAACTCGGGTGAGTCAGTGGCTTTGGGAGCCCTGAATGGAAAGGGAAGTGTTTTCCCACTGTGTGTATTTCTTGCCCGCTGGGTGCAAGCTAGGATAAAGATGATAGCCCACCAGTTCTTGGCTCCATTGTTTCATTGCCGTCTGTCGGAATCAAATGTGAACCTGCATGGGCCAGGAGGCTGTGATGGTGGCCGTGGCTACTGGCTTTACACACACTCAAGCCAGCGACCTCAGGGTTTTGAACCTGGTTCCTCTGCATCCCAGTCCAATGCTCCATCCACTGCACCACCATTTGGTCAGGTAAGGCTCATCTTTTTTAAGAGGAAATGATGTTAGGATGAAATCCAAAGGAGTTAGATTAGGCTAAGAGAAATTTTAGGAAAGGATGTAGAAAAAGAAGGAGAGAACATTTCAGGTACTGTATAAGGAGCTACTTGTGTAAAGAAGGAGGGTGGATTTTGAGGAATTGAAAAAATTTCAGAATGTTTGTGTGTTGATTGGTCCCTATTGAGAGTTTGCCTCCACAAACATATAATAATGTTTCATGGTTCCCTATTCCTAATGTCTTTAGACTGTTATCTTTGAGAAAGCAGAAGCCTGCTGTCCTTGATTAATCATCAGGTCTTTGTCATTCATCAATCATGACCATGAGTTCTTGCCTCTGGACTTTGGACTTGCTGTTCTCATTAACTAGAACACTCTATTCTCCCTAAACCTTCCCAGGTATGCACCCACCAGTGCATACCTTTTTTGCTTCCATAATAGCCAGTGAAAGGCATGATCACAGCACTTAAAAATACCACATTGGTGTCTGACCAGGCGATGGTGCAGTGGATAAAGCATCAGACTGGGATGTGGAGGACCCAGGTTCGAGATCCCGAAGTTGCCAGCTTGAGCGCAAGCTCATCTGGTTTGAGCAAGGCTCACCAGCTTGAGTCCAAGGTCACTGGCTCAGGCAAGGGGTCCCTCGGTCTGCTGTAGCCCCCTCCCTCCCCCCATCAAGGCACATATGAGAAGTCAATCAATGAACAACTAAGGAGCTGCAACGAAGAACTTATGTTTCTCATCTCTCTCCCTTCCTGTCTGTCCCTTTCTGTCCCTCTCTCTGACTGTCTCTGTCTCTGCCACAAAATATAAAAAACAAATAAATAAAAATAAAAAATACCACATTGGTAAGGTGACCAACTTTTCTTGCAATGAAAAAGAGGACAAAAATAAATTGAAGAAAACAATATTGTAAATAAAAGAAATATTTTATTTATTGCAACAATAATATACTATATGATAAATGCATATAAAAACATTTGTAACATTCTTATTATAATTATGCTTACATGCCTATTAATTTTTAATGGTAACAGTTTTTAATAATAATCCATTGAATGAATATTTTTTGTCAATGTATCATCTTGTAACAATATGTTGGAAATATCTGAACAAGAAATATCCTTCATATTGAATTTTATGGCAAGTGCTGCAGCTAGAGTATCAACAATCAACCTTGATTTCTCACTTGTCCAAAATTCATTAGCAACTGATAAAAACTCTTTCAACTGCTACATTAGTTCCAGGGCAGCACAATGTAAATTGAACAAGAATAAATAAATTTTCACATGGAATATGTTCATTTTTGAAATGGCTGAATATTTCCATCTATCTTTTATCAATTTTGATGTGTTCATTTTCCCATTGTATTAATTTTTCAGAATTTAAATATACATTCAGTCTTCTAATTTCTTCAAAGAGACAATTGTCTATTTTGATGTCTGGCATTTCTTTAGATAAAAACTCAAGACAAGATTCAATATCTGTCCAATATACTTGTGATGAAGTAAAAAAAACACCATTGAAAACTGTTATTTCCCGTGATGTTTGTTTCAGACCATTCTTCGATATATTGAAAACATATCTGGTAAAAATTCTGCACTTCTTTGATAAACTTTTCTGTTATGCCCGGATTTTATTCCTCTAAGTTTGACAATTTTCTTTTTATAACTAAAGGAAGAAATTTTTCTTCAAAATGAGATTTATATTGAAGGATAAAGTCATTCAAAATAAAACTAACTTCCTTAGCTGAAATGTGTTCACCTTCAATCTTTTGAATCGTTTTGTGAAAAATAGATGCTTGGTTATTTACAAAATACATTAATATCTCAGATATTTTATTATTGAAAAATGATTCCAGGGTTTTAGCACATTTGTCTAAACTTAAAAAATATGAACAGAGAGGCTCAAATAATTGTAGAACCCGCTCTATAGCAGGTGTTAGAGCAAGCCATTTAACTTTTGAATATCCTAAAAGTTTTTTGTATTCAACATTTGCTTCTTCACAAAATTGTTTGTTTTAAAGCAGCAACACAAATGGCAAAATGACTAAAATGCAAATAAATTGTAGTTATTATTACTTCTACATCAATTCGCATGGCACATGATGCTGTGTTGATTGCATTTGACAAAATATGTGCATTACAACCTATTCTTAGTATTTTCTTTTGGAGTAACTCTTGTAATTTATATACACATTATTCACTTCTAATTGTTTTCATTTATTACTCTGTATAGATGGTATGACAAAATTTCAGAAGTTTTGCCCTCAATGGATTCTAAGTTTAAAATTTTTATTTGAATTCCCTTGGACACATTAAAATATCTTACTATTATTGGATACAATTTAATTTCACTATAATTTGATGCATTAGATAAAATTGTTATAAATGCTGCAGTTTCCAAGTCCTCTGTAAGTATATATTTTGTCACAGTAATTTTTAAATACTGATTTCAAAATAGCTTCACATTTTGTTCTGGCACATGAAAATTTTGCATTGTGAAACTTTTTCAATAATTTAGTTATACAATCCATACTACAAAAACTTTGATTGTGAATTATGGTATGAAATGCAAATGTTCCCTCCATTGCAGCCAACTGTTTTTCATCTTCAGAATAATTTGAAGTTTTAAGAAACTTTTTACTTTATAACTGGAAACTGATGCATCTAATGATTGCTTATGTTTGTTGGTGGTCAAGTGTTTCCTTATCGCTACTCTGCCCCCAACTGCAATACAAAATTCTCTGCTGCAAATATTGCAGAAAACAATGGTATCTTTCTCTGATATGAGGAATGAAAATTCCTTTTTCAATTTATCGTTGAAATGGCATTTTCTCTTTTTTGATTTTTCTATCCCTTAAATGAAATTTAAAATTAAAAATAAAATATAGAGCTACACAAATGATGCAAGCACATTAGAAATTGAAAATGTTACATCATCGTATGTGAATTTCCCAGAAGTTAAATTAACAAAACTAAGTATCAAACAAGACTACTAATTTGGAGTGATATTTGGGTGTATTTATCATTTTCTAATTAAAAATGTCTGTTTTATGCAACTATTTAATCAAAATGCATTATTAATAGATATGGTATGGTTTGAGGTTAGATTTCCACTTTAAAACTTGAATTTCGGGGCCTGACCTGTGGTAGCGCAGTGGATAAAGCGTCAACCTGGAAATGCTGAGGTTGCCGGTTCAAAACCCTAGGCTTGCTGGTCAAGGCACATATGGGAGTTGATGCTTCCTGCTCCTCCCCCCCTTCTCTCTCTCTCTCTCCTCTCTATAATAAATAAAATCTTAAAACAACAACAAAACTTGAATTTTGGGAAAATACTTGTAAATAAAATTATATGTATTTGGAAATTATTAAATAGATAATCTGTGTAAATAAAAATGTAAATGTTTGTTTGTTCAAAATCTTAAATCTCCGAAAGTTCTTCACAGATTGCTTTGAAATTTTGAAACAATGTTGCATTTGAACACCCTCTCTTTTTTATATACCTACTATTATATAGATATAGATGTCACATCTGTGACAGGTAAAAACATGCTTTTTTGAAAAACAGCGCCATCTGTTGGACGTAAAAGCAACACACTCTATTCTAAATATTTTATGATTCCATTTCAATGTTTCCAATTTACAATTCAATTACATGCAGCCAGACTTGAGGATGCACGGTTGCAAGCATGGCGATTGCGTTTTGCAGCTTCAGATCTACTTCATTCTCAACAGAATGAATGCAACAGGCTGAGAGTGGCTGAAAGACATCAATGAGAAACAGCAGATCAGCATCAAACATGACTTTGTGCTCAGCAATCATGTGATTACAATCGCTTTGCATTCTGGTACAACCCAGCTAATGATTATAGTTTGAGCTGGCATGTTCTAATTGGCACTATGACTGAAGCGTGTCCTTATTGCAAGGCTCTAAAATTTAATGGAGAAACAAAAGAAATGTGTTGCACCACTGGAAAAATTAACTTAGAGAACCACCAGAGCCATTAAAAACTTTGCTTGCTGGATATACCACCAAATCAAAACATTTCTTATCTAACATCACGAAATAGAACTCATGCTTCCAAATGATGTCATTCGGCGCAGAAATCATAACAGCGTAATTCATGCCAACTTTCAGAGTGAAAGGACAAATTTATCATAAAGCCAGCTCCCTGCTTCAGTTCCCAGATAGTCAACATAAATTCCTACGAATGTGGCCCTGGCTGGTTGGCTCAGTGGTAGAGCGTCGGCCTGGCGTGCGGGGGACCCGGGTTCGATTCCCGGCCAGGGCACATAGAAGAAGCGCCCATTTGCTTTTCCACCTCCCCTCCTCCTTCCTCTCTGTCTCTCTCTTCCCCTCCCGCAGCCAAGGCTCCATTGGAGCAAAGATGGCCCGGCGATGGCCCGGGCGCTGGGGATGGCTCCTTGGCCTCTGCCCCAGGTGCTAGAGTGGCTCTGGTCGCGGCAGAGCGACGCCCCGGAGGGACAGAGCATCGCCCCCTGGTGGGCAGAGCGTTGCCCCTGGTGGGCGTGCCAGGTGGATCCCGGTCGGGCACATGCGGGAGTCTGTCTGACTGTCTCTCCCCGTTTCCAGCTTTAGAAAAATACAAAAAAAAAAAAAAATTCCTACAAATTTATTTCATCAGTGATGGCAATGATAAATTGAATGCACGCTGCAGAATTTCTACCGGCATAAAAAGGTCCATTGTTTCCCAACTGCAAGAGCTTCTTCACAAAAAAAATATATATAGTGCATTTGTTCAAAACTGCAATTGACATGATGCCATCTGATACAAGATTGTTATTCATCCTGACAAAACAGCTGCTGGAGAACATATGTGAAGATTCAATGCTCCAACTGTAGACAAAGTGGCAATTGTTATAGTCGGAGATCAATCCCAACCTAGAGATATTGTTCTTCATTGGAGAAACAATCAATTGACAAAACTTGCAGAAACTCATCGATGCTACAGTGCCCTGAAATATCCAATCATTTTTTGGGATGGTGCCGATGGATATCGCTTCAATGTTAAGATGATAAATCCAGTCAGTGGTGAAGAAACAAATATGAAATGCAGTGCAATGAACTATTATTCATACCAATTAATGATTCAAGAGAATGAAGACAATCACATTTTGAAATGCTGTCAATTGTTTCACTAATACATCATAGAAATATATGCAAAAATCAAAACAGAACATTTGATATTCGTCCTTTTGAATCAGACCAAGCTTTGCTCTGAAGAATATGTTCATTTGTGAGATGCAGTAGTAAATGATGGTAATACAACTACCGTTGGAAGACTAATGATTTTGCTATCTTTATATACGGGCAGTCCATGTTATGTGCATGAATATGCTCAAGATTCAATTGCCTATGTTTGTCACTACAGACATCCAGACCTATTCATTACATTCACATGCAATCCAGCTTGGGACGATATACAACAGCTCTCACTTCCTGGTCAATCGCCAGTGGATAGGCATGACATCACAGCACATATTTTCAGACAGAAGCTGAAATTGCTGATGGATTTCATGGTAAAAATGAAGTGTTTGGGTCTGTGCGCTGTAAAAAATTAATGAGCAATGTCGTAGCAGCAACAATCTTGACAGGACCTTTCAAAGGTGAAGATGTCCTCATTCCTCACATTCCTATGATTCCAAAGGATATGCCATTTCAATTTAAGAGATTGCAGTTCCCAATTCGATTGGCGTTTGCAATCACCATCAACAAAGCTCAGGGCCAATCTGTAGAATTGTGCGGTTTAGATCTACACACGGATTGCTTCTCACATGGACAGTTATATGTGCGTCTTCTAGACTCCGTAAACCAGAAAATCTCTATATCTGTACAGACAATGGAACAACAAAAAATATTGTATACCCACAAGCATTGTGAAATTAAACATATTAGAAACGTGTGCTTTCTCTTTTCTTTCTTTTCCATTTAACCAGACTGAGCCACTGCAATGCATGGCTGGGTACAGCTAGTGAATTAATAAAACATGAACTGTGCTTACCTGTCTATGATTAAATATTCACTGAGAAAGAAGTAATCGTGAGTCTACAATGTTATATGTGCCGTGTCGTGTTTCAGTAAGAAGTACACAAAGCCATTTGCACGCTCGGTATATCGCACTCTCTCAAGGTCTCTGGTGCGGAGCATATGTGTCTCATAATTGCATCTCGCTGTACTGTACTGATCCTTGACGAATTGTCATGTCAAATACAAATATGTCACATCACACACAATGGATTGACTCTGCATTGATTGAATATGGACATTTACAGATTAGTCTTCCAATATCAGAAAGGAGGACACGTAGGAGGACACTTTTCAAGAGAGGATGGAACTTACAGAAGAAGGACTGTCCTCCCTAAAGGAGGATGATTGGTCACCTTAACATTGGGGTTCTGGTGGGATAGCTCAGCTAGTTAAAGTGTCCTCCCAATAGGCCAAGGTTGCGGGTTCAATTCCTCATCAAGACACATACAAGAATCAACCAATGGCCTGACCAGTAGTGGCACAGTGGATAGAGCATCAACCTGGGACACCAAGGTCTCAGGTCCAAAGACTTGAGGTTATTGGCTTGAGCGCTGGCTCATTTGGCTTGAGCGCAGGGTTGCTACTTTGAGCAGGGGATCATTGACATGATCCCCAAGGTCACTGGCTTGAGCAATGTTTCACTGTCTCGGCTTGAGCCACCCCACCCCCCTAACCCCCTGCCTTCAGGGCACATATAAGAAGCAATTAATAAACAACTAAAGTGCTGCAACTACAAGTTGATGCTTCTTATCACTCTCCTTTCCTGTCTGTCTGTCTCTGTGGCTTAAAAAAAATAAAAATACTACATTGGTGAAGGGAGAAGTGGGATGAAAGGTGAAGGGGACTAAGAGGTACAAACTTCCAGTTATAAAATATATAAGCCACAGAGCTGTAATGTACAAGTCAGGGGACATAGTCAATAATATTATAATAACTTTGTGTGGTGACAGATGGTTACTAGACTTAGTGTGTTGATCACATTGTAAAGCATATAAATGTTGAATCACTAGGTGATACATATAAAACTGATATAATATTGTATGCCAACTATACTTCAACTATTTTTTAAAAATATATCATATCTTAAAGCTTTACTTTACCCCACTTCCCTATGAGGTGGTTGCAGGGTCTTTAGATCTCAGGCTAGCACAATATTATTAGCCCTGAGTGGATAGCAATAATTTTACTCCTGACATGAATGAATGGATACATTTTCATTGACCTTCCCTTGCTTTTAGTGGTGCTGCTACTAGCATTTTGATTTTCTGTTCTGGTTCCAATCCCAGCAGAATAATAATGTTATTTTAATTATATATTGCATTGTTCTGGCTTCTTTTTTTTCCTTTTCTTTCAGGGACAGAGAGTCAGAGAGAGGGATAGATAGGGACAGACAGGAATGGAGAGAAATGAGAAGCATCAATCATCAGTTTTTTGTTGCGACACCTTAGTTGTTCATTGATTGCTTTCTCATATGTGCCTTGACCGCGGGCCTTCAGCAGACCGAGTAACCCCTTGCTCAAGCCAGCGACCTTGGGTCTAAGCTGGTGAGCTTTTTGCTTAAGCCAGATGAGCCCGCGCTCAAGCTGGCGACCTTGGGGTCTTGAACCTGGGTCCTCCACATCCCAGATCGATGCTCTATCCACTGCGCCACTGCCTGATCAGTCTGTTCTGGCTTCTTTAACATGACTGTTGGATTTTTTTTTCCAGGGGACAGGCTTTTTGCAGCACTGGAATGCTGGTGGCTGAGATTTTTTTAGGGACATCTGGGCATTGAGTAGTCATCTGGGGATGAGGATGTAGCCTTGTTGATGCTGTCTGGTTTAAGGACAAGGCAAACCCAATTATTTCTGACCATTCTCTTCAATGGATACTCATGTATAAAAAAAAAAAAGAAAGAAAGAAAGAAAAGGAAAGAAAAAAGACTATACAAAACTGTTCAAAGCTGCTTTATTATAATAGTTAAAAACTAGAAATAGGCCCTGGCCAGTTGGCTCAGTGTTAGAGCGTCTGCCTGGCGTGCAGGAATCCCGGGTTCAATTCCCGGCCAGGGCACACAGGAGAAGCGCCTATCTGCTTCTCCACCCCTCCCCCTCTCCTTCCTCTCTGTCTCTCTCTTCCCCTCCTGCAGCCAAGGCTCCATTGGAGCAAAGATGGCCTGGGCGCTGGGGATGGCTCTGTGGCCTCTGCCTCAGGCGCTAGAATGGCTCTGGATGCAATAGAGCGACGCCCCAGAGGGGCAGAGCATCGCCCCCTGGTGGGCATGTCGGGTGGATCCCAGGCAGGCGCATGCGGGAGTCTGCCTCCCCGTTTCCAGCTTCAGAAAAATGCAAAAAAACAAAACAAAACAACCCCCCCAAAAAAACCTAAAAATAATCAAAAGTTCATTGATAGGAGAATAAAAAACTAAGTTTGATATGTTCATATGATAAAATGCTACTCTGCAAATAAATGAAACAAATTATGAATATACTCAACAAAAGGTGTTGAGAAAGCCCTGACAGAAAAAATAGACATGTTATATACATAATCCATTTTGCACTGCTGATATAACAAATGATCACAAACTTAGTGCCTTAAACAAAATATTTGTTATTGTAAAGTTCTGTAGAGGTCAATTCAAATCTCACTGAACTAAATTTTTTTTTTTTTTTTGGTATTTTTCCGAAGCTGGAAACGGGGAGAGACAGACAGACTCCAGCATGCGCCCTACCGGGATCCACCCGGCACGCCCACCAGGGGGGCGACGCTCTGCCCCTCCCAGGCGTCGCTCTGTCGAGACCAGAGCCACTCTAGCGCCTGGGGCAGAGGCCAAGGAGCCATCCCCAGCGCCCGGGTCATCTTTGCTCCAATGGAGCCTCGCTGAGGGAGGGGAAGAGAGAGACAGAGAGGAAGGAGAGGGGGAGGGGTGGAGAAGCAGATGGGCGCTTCTCCTGTGTGCCTTGGCCGGGAATCGAACCCGGGACTCCTGCATGCCAGGCCGATGCTCTACCACTGAGCCAACCAGCCAGGGCCTCACTGAACTAAAATTAAGATGTTAAGCTACTGTTGCAACTTGTCTACAAGCTAAAATTATATCAAAATAAAACATGACAAAAAAGTTAAGCTGGGAACAGGGAGATGGGAAGTTTCTGTGGCAGTCCTCTCACCAGCGCAGAGAGAAAAGTCGTACATAAATGTGCTGGTTCTGCTTTTATTCTCTGTGGCCACCTTTCTTCTAATACTGTCTGTATTTTTGGCTGAATAAAGCATTACTTACAGCCAAGGTGTAGGTGGTCTATTTCAGCAGCTTCAAAGGAAGACAGATTTTGCAAAATTGAAAGCATTCATTTAAAAATAATAGAAGCCCTGGCCAGAGGTAGATTTAACCACGGGCGCACTGGGTGTGCGCCCTGGGCCCCAATTTCTGAAGGGCCCCGCAAAACCCCAACTTTACAACTTTACACTTTTTTCTAATGTAAGGAGCCCAATATTTTCTTGTGCACCAAGGCCCTCAACCGACCCTAATCTGCCTCTGGCCCCGGCCAAGTAACTTAGTTGGTTAGAGCCTTGTCCTGATATATATGCCAGGGTATGGGTTCGATCCGAAGTCAGGGCACATACAAGAATTAACCAATGGCCTGACCAGGCAGTGGCGCAATGGATAGAGCGTCGGACTGTGATGCAGAGGACCCAGGTTCGAGACCCCGAAGTCGCCAGCTTGAGCGCGGGCTCATCTGGTTTGAGCAAAAAGCCCACCAGCTTGAACCCAAGGTTGCTGGCTCCAGCAAGGGGTTACTCGGTCTGCTGAAGGCCCATGGTCAAGGCACATATGAGAAAGCAATCAATGAACAACTAAGGTGTTGCAATGCGCAATGAAAAACTAATAATTGATGCTTCTCATCTCTCTCCGTTCCTGTCTGTCTGTCCCTGTCTATCCCTCTCTCTGACTCACTCTCTGTATCTGTTAAAAAAAAAAGAATTAACCAATGAATGAATGCATAAATAAGTGGAATAACAAATCGATGTTTCTCTCTGTCTCTCTCTCTGTCTCTCTCTCCCTCCTTCTATCTCCCCCCCCTTCCCTCTTTCTAAAATCAATAAATAAATTTAAAAAAATAACAGAGACCTCAGTGTCCTGGATGGCAATTTGGGGGCCCTAAACCAGTTTGTAATCAGAATGTGTAAACTTGCAAAATGTTCTTTACATGAAACAGAAAAAGGGAACAATGCACACTGTACCCACTTTACCAATGTAAAAAAAAAGTGTTTTCTTCCAGTGCTCTCCCATGGTTTAGTTCTTATATGTAGTCTTTCTTCTGATTGTTCTTTTTATCAGATTGTACCCCTATCATTGTATAAAACAGTATCCTGAGAATGCTTATTTACTGACCTAATTATGTAATTGTCTAACCATCAATACTTTTGAAGAGATGCTGGCAACCTAGCCCTAAACTCTGTTTAGCTAGAGCCAGATCCTGCTCATACTGGAGCAAGTTCTATATTTCTAAGATTCTAAAGTTGGGTAAAAAAGGTGAGGTGTTAAAGTCAAACTTGGTAGTTACAAAACAGTCACAGGGATGTGGGATGTAAAGTACAGCATAGAGAATACAGTAGATGATATTGTAATAAATATGGTGTCAGATGGGTACTAGACGTATTGGGATCACTTCGTAAGTTATAAAAATGTCTAAGTACTATGCTATATACCTGGAACTAATATAAAATAATGTCAACTGGACTTGAAAAATTAAAATTAAAAAAAATTTTAATTCCAAGAGGTGAGGCAAAAAAAATCAAGGTAGCTCCAGTTTATGGTAACTGCTCTTCAGAATACTAGTCTAGTACAAATAAAATCCACTCCCTCTACCCACTGAGTGAAACTTTTACATTATCAGAAAAAAAGCTGGCCATGGCCCATGGTTCTGTGGATAGAGTGTTGGCCTGGCATATGGATGTCCCAGGTTTGATTCCTGGTCAGGGCACACATGAGAAGTGACCATCTGCTTCTCTTACCCTTCTTCTCCCCCTTCTCTCTCTCTCTTCCCCTCCTGCAGCCAGTGGCTTAATTGGTCAGAGTGCTGGCCCCAGGTGCTGAAAATAGCTTGGTACTCAAGCATTAGCTTTAGACAGGGTTGCTAGGTGGATCCTGGTCAGGGAACATGTGGGAGTCTGCCTCATTATCTCCTCATCCCACTTAAAAATAATAATAATAATTTAAAAATTAATAGAGATAAAGCATTTTTTAAAAATTACTAATTTTAGAGAAAAAAGAAAGGAAAGAGAAACATTGACTTGTTCCACTTATTTATGCATTCATTTGTTGATTGTTGTCTGTGCCTTGATCCCCTGATGAAGAATAGAAACTGAAATCTTGGAGTATGGGACGATGCTCTAACCAACTAAGCAACCCAGGCAGCACGGTGGAGTCCTTATGAAAGGATTAGTGCCCTTATAAGAAGAGACAAAAAAGAGTTTGCTTCTTTTTTGCTCTCCATCATATGAGAATATAACCAGAAGATGACTGTCTATAAACCAGAAAGAGGATTTTCACCGACCCTGGCCAGTTGGCTCAGTGGTAGAGCATCGGCCTGGCATGCAGGAGTCCCGGGTTCGATTCCCAGCCAAGGCACACAGGAGAAGCGCCCATCTGCTTCTCCACCCCTCCCTCTTTCCTTCCTCTCTGTCTTTCTCTTCCCCTCCTGCAGCCAGGGCTCCATTGGAGCAGGGATGGCCCGGGCGCTGGGGATGGCTCCATGGCCTCTGCCTCAGGTGCTAGAATGGCTCTGGTTGCAACACAGCAACGCCCCAGATGAGCAGAGCATTGCCCCCTGGTGGGCATGCCGGGTAGATCCCGGTCGGGCGCATGCGGGAGTCTGTCTGACTGCCTCCCCATTTCCAACTTCAGAAAAATACAAAAAAAGAAAAAGAAAAAAAAAAGAAAGAGGATTTTCACCAAGAACCTGACCATGGTGGCACCCTGATATTGAAATTTTGGTCTCCAGAAACAAATGTTTGTTGTTTAACTCAAAAGAAAAGAAATATCTCTTCCTCTCTCTTTCTTTCTTTCTTTCTCTGTTTCTCAATTTTTGAACGGTTTTATTTTATTTTTTTACAGGGACAGACAGAGAGTCTGAGAGAGGGATAGATAGGGACAGACAGACAGGGACGGAGAGAGATGAGAAGCATCAATCATCAGTTTTTTGTTGCGACACCTTAGTTGTTCATTGATTGCTTTCTCATATGTGCCTTGACCGTGGGCCTTCACCGAGTAACCCCTTGCTTGAGCCAGCGACCTTGGGCTCAAGCTGGTGAGCTTTTTGCTCAAGCCAAATGAGCCTGCGTTCAAGCTGGCGACCTCGGGGTCTTGAACCTAGGTCTTCCACATCCCCTTCGACGCTCTATCCACTGCGCCACCGCCTGGTCAGGCTGAATGGTTTTATTTTTAATAGTTGGCTCTCTAATACATTTGGAATTTATCTGGATGCCTGGTATGTGGAATGTATCCAATTTTACCTCCCCCCCCCCAAATCATGTTTCTTTTGTTCCATTTAAAAATTCATCTTTTCCTTCTTGGTTTGAGATGTTACCTTTATCAACATTAAATTTCCAAATGCTCTGGGATCTATTTCTAAATTTTCTTTTTTGCTCACTGTTTCATTTGTGCACCAATACTGTTTTTAATTATCATGTAGACTTTAAATGTTTTATTTTATTTTTGTTTGTTTGTTTTATTTTTTTACAGAGACAGAGAGTGAGTCAGTGAGAGGGATAGACAGGGACAGACAGACAGGAATGGAGAGAGATGAGAAGCATCAATCATCAGTTTTTCGTTGCACATTGCAACACCTTAGTTGTTCATTGATTGCCCTCCCACACGTGCCGTGACTGCGGGCCTTCAGCAGACTGAGTAACCCCTTGCTGGATGGAGCCAGCGACCTTGGATTCAAGCTGGTGGGCTTCCCACTCTAACCAGATGAGCCCGCGCTCAAGCTGGCGACCTCGGGGTCTCGAACCTGGGTCCTCTGTATCCCAGTCTGACGCTCCATCCACTGCACCACCGTCTGGTCAGACTAGACTTTAAATGTTTTAATGTCCACCAGGAAGTGTTCCCCTTTCCCCACTATTGCTCCTTTTTTATTTTTTCAGAGCACCCCTTGTGAGCACTTATAAACTTTAATTTCATAATTTGTAGCCCAGTATTTGGATTTTTGCAGCTTGAGCTCTGAAGCTGCTTGCAGAACATAACTTTGCTCTTCTGAGCTCCAGAACTGCCCACACAGCCAGCAGCCCTTTCCCTCCCCCGTACTGATTGTACTGTCAGATAAACTGTACTCCTTGCATCATTATTAAATAATACCCCCTGCACTATGACTGTGTGGTCAAAGACAGCCCTTTGGTTGTGCAAGCCTGGGCTGAAGCTAAGACTCAATAAATGCTTAATCATATATTATCCATTGTTCTCTCCTTGCAACTCTATTAGCTTGACCACTGAGTCAGCCAACCATTGAAAGTCCAGTTGCCTTCACCCATTAGAAAATAAATGATGTATGTTCCTCTGGTCTTATTTCTCTATCCACCAATCGCTTTGATCCTCAGCTCCTTGCAACTTTTGTCTTTATAAACCTTGCCCAACCCCCCTTCATTTTGGAACATATTCTCACTTCATACCAAAGACTATATTTCCCAGTTTGCAAATTGTTACCTGAATAAACTCTCTATATTTTTTAAAAAGTTATCTCCAGAATTTTATTTATAATTACTACTGTTGTTTGTCTTTTGATATAAACTTTATACTCAATTGTCACTCAAATGGAAGAAATGCCTGACGGTATTTTTAAATAGAATTGCAAAACTTTCGTAGAGTATTTTAGAAGGTTGACATTTTTTTCTTTCTTTTTTTTTTAGTGAGACAGACAGACAGACAGACAGAAAGGGAGAAAGATGAGAAGCCTCAACTCACAGTTGCAGTACCTTAGTTGTTCATTGATTGTTTCCTCATATGTGTCTTGACAGGGGGACTCCAGCAGACCCAGTGACCTCTTGTTCAAACCAGCGACCTTTTGGCTCAAGCTAGTGACCATGGGGTCATGTTTACGATCCGATGCTCAGGTCGGCAACCCCACACTCAAGCTGGTGAGCCCATGTTCAAGCCGGTGACTTTAGGGTTTCAAACTTGGGTCCTCACCAGACCTACACTCTATCCACTGTGCCACCTCCTGGTCAGGCAAGGTATCATTTTTTATCTTGTTGAATATTGACTATCTTTGTGATATCTATGGGGATGATTGTATGATTTTTCTTTTTAACTGTTAGATTGATGAATTATATTTATGACTATATTAATATATTAGTGAATATACTAAAATCCACTCTTGCACTCCTGGAATAAGTACCACATTGGGGCTTGTTTTATTCAGTCTAACAATCTTTGCCTTTTAAATCTTACACCAATTGACATCTAATCTAATTAGTGATGTGAGTACTGCTTAAGTCTACCATTGTGCTATTTGTTTTCTAATTTTTCCCTGATCTTTGTTCCTCTTTACCTTTTATCCTGTTTTCCTTTGCATTAATTGAATATATTTTATGGCTCCATTTTATCTCCACTATTGGCTGAGTAGTTATTTATCTTTTTTCTATTTTTTAGGAGTTGCTCTAGTATTTACAATATAAATCTTTAAATGACTACCCTGTACTTTCAAACCCTATTAAAACACTTCATGTGAAATATAAGACCCTTACAACAGGTATTTCCATTTACTGACTCCATCTTCTGCTCTGTTCCTGTCATGCGTTTTACTTGTACATTTGTTATAAACCCCATTATACAACGTAAACAGTCAATTATCTTTTAAAGGTGTTAAGAGTGAGAAAAGCTATATTTTACATATAGCTTCATATTTCATAAAGCTGCTTTTCTGGTTAACAACATCATTTGCTAGGAGGGAAACTAAATTCTGCCTGTGTAATCTATGTTGGTCAGATAAATATCTTAGTTTCCAAGTTATTATAAACCAGAAGAGCTCCATTAATTTTGTACAGTTTGTACTTGTGGGATGCTTCTGATCTCAGTCAATAATTCACACACACATACAAAACTTGAGGACATGTCTAGGTGCTAGAATTCAGGTTTACTGATGCAATCAATTGGTTATTGAAACTATTAACACTTATCCATTTGCTCAACTTCTCTCTGTTCATTCATTAGTTATAGAGAATTAATAATTAGCTATGTGCCCAAATCCAAGTGAGGTACTGGCAATATGAAGAAAAAAGGTGCTGGCAATATGAAGAAAAAAGGTGCAGCCATTCCCCGGAGGCTCTCCAGACATGGTAGGTTTTAACTAGAAAGAGTAAATGTAGCTTTTAAAACACATTAATCAGTGTTTTCCTCTTCAGCATCCATGGTCATTTCTCCCATAATTCTCCCTAAGTTTTCATAATAATATGGTATAATGTTAAAATTATTATGATCACAATAATGCAGTTACCAGTTTCCTTATATACATGTTGGGCAGACAAAATATAATATATTATGCTCACTTTGTTAAAGATGGTGCTGCCCAGCCTGACCTGTGGTGGCGCAGTGGATAAAGCGTCAACCTGGAAACGCTGAGGTTGCCGGTTCAAAACCCTGGGCTTGCCTGGTCAAGGCACATATGGGAGTTGACGCTTCTTGCTCTTCCCCCTTCTCTCTCTCTCCCCTCTCTATAATGAATAAATAAAATCTTAAAAAAAAATAAAAAATTTTAAAAAAAGATAGGTTAAGGAGAAGATGTGCATTAAATAAAATAATTAAGAAAGAAAAAAAAAAAGATGGTGCTGCCCACATGGAAGCCCGTCGTCCAGATGATGGTATTGGTTGCCCTTCTTGCTTGGGATGGGCATGATTATATTAATGTGTGTTGGGGGCGGGCTGTGGGCAGACAGGATCCTTGTAGCCTGGGGTTTGGTTTTGGGACTAAGCCTTTCCCACCCTATTTGATGTATGGTGGTGCACTCTTACGAGAAATCCCATTATGCCTCAGGTAAGTGACTTTGTATCAGAGACTTCCTTGTTTTGTATATTGGATTAAAAGTTTTGATTTCTACACTATAAAGTGGAGCAGACCAGGAGCTTGCTCTCTCTCGGTTCCTGAGATTAGCATCAGAGAGGAGAGCAGAGAAAGGCCACGTGGAGGAGGCCAGGAGAAGCAGCCAAGATGGTGGAGTGTTGAAGGAGAAGCCAGTTTGTGCAGAGAGAAGGAGATGGGAAACAGAGGTGAATAAGGCTGGTGAGGTAGAAACCTCTGATTCTAGGAAACTCGGATAAGTCAGTAGCTTTGGGAGCCCTGAATGGAAAGGGAATTGTTTTCCCACTGTGTGTATTTCTTGCCCTCCAGGTGCAAGCTAGGATTAAAGCTGATGGCCCACCAGTTTCTGGCTCCATTGTTTCATTACTGTCTGTCCGAATCTAATGCAAACCTGTACAGACCAGGTGGCTGTGATGGTGGCCTTGGCTACTGGCTTTACAATACACTTTTAAAAAATATTATGTTTATTGACTTTAGAGAGAGGAGAGAGAGAGAGAGAAATGGAGAGAGGAGCGGGAAATGTCAACTCGTAGTAGTCACTTCTTGTATGTGCCTTGACTGGGCAAGCCCAGGGTTTCGAATCAATTACCTCAGCGTTCTAGGTCAATACTTTATCCACTGTACTACCACAGGTCAGGCTCCTAATATACATTTTAATCATCTTCTCAGAACAGCCTTTGTATGCTCAGTATAACCATGTAAAGTATGATTATTCTGATTTTACAAAGCAGAAAGATGAGGCTCAGAGAGTGATTTTCCCAGTCACAGGTATAAGTGAGTGATCTGAGACTGGATTTAATCCAGGTCTGGCTGACTTTGGACCAACTATTCTGTCAGAAACAAGCAGAAAACTGTTGGACCAAGATTTATGTTTCTGACCTGACCTGTGCTTGCGCAGTGGATAAAGCATCAACCTGGGATGCTGAGGTTGCCAGTTTGAAACCCTGGGCTTGCCCAGTCAAGTCATATCTCTGCTTCTACCCCAACACCTTTCTCTTTCTCTCTCTCTCCTCTTGCTAAAATCAATATATAAGATATAAAAAGAAAATCATGATAGTTTTAAAAAAAAAGATTATTGCTTCTGGTTTGAATCCTGCACCAGAGAGGTCTGAGGATTCTGTGAGTGAAAAGGAAACAATCAACAGTAAAAAGGCAACCTATGGAATGGGAAAAAATGTCTGCTAATCATGAATATATATCTGTAAGGGTTTAACATACAGAATATATAAATTTACTAACTCCTACAGTCCAACACCAAGAAAACAACTTGATAAAAAAAATGGGTAATGAATTTGAATACACATTTCTCCAAAGTAGATATACAAATGACCAATAAACATGAAAAGATGCTCACCATCATTAACCATTAGAAAATGCAAGTCAAAACCATGAGATGTCACTTTACATCCACTAGGATGAGCACTATAAAAAACAAACAAAACCCCCAGAAAATAGCAAGTGTTAGTGAGAGTGTGGAGAAATTAAAACACTTATGTATAGCTGGTATGAATGTAAGATATAGTGCAGACACAATGGAAACCAGTATGGAGGTTCTTAAATAATTAAAAATAGAATTATTATATATTCAGTAATCACACTATGGGAATATATCCAAAAGAACTGAGAACAGAACCTCCAAGATATATTTGCACACCCATGTTATTGCAGCATTATTTACAAAGCCCAGACGTGTAAGCAACCCAATTTTCCATCAAGGAATGGATAGAGAAAGTGTGGGATGTGCATAGAATGAAATATTATTCAGCCTTAAGAGGAAGGGAATACTGTCACATGCTACAACATGGATAGATTTTGAGGACATTATACTAAGTGAAATACATCAGCCATGAAAAGAGAATTACTGTGTGATTCTACTTATATGAAGTATCTGAAGTAGTTAAACTGATAGAAATAGATATTTATTAATTTTCTTATTTTATCTATTCATTTTTTATTTTTTAGAGATAGAGGAGAGACAGAAAGAGAGAGAAGGAGAGAGGAGCAGGAAGCATCAACTCTCATATGTACCTTGACCAGGCAAACCTAGGGTTTCAAACTGGGGACTTCTGCGTTCCAGGTCAAAGCTTTATGCACTCACAGCACCACCACAGGTCTGGCAGAAACAGATATTTAACAGTGGCTGCCAGGGGCGGGATGCAGGTGACAATGAGGACTGCTCAATAGATAGTTTCAGTCTGTGTTCATTGCAGCATTATTTACCCAAGTATTCATCAGTAGGTGAGTGGATAAAAAGGCTGTGGTACATGTACAGAATGAAATACTACTTGGCTGTAAAAAAACAAACAAACCCAAAACAAAAAAATTTTTTTTTAATATTTTATTTATTTATTTATTTATTACAGAGAGAGGAATAGATAAGGACAGACAGGATCGGAGAGAGATGAGAAGCATCAATCATCAGTTTTTCGTTGGGACTCCTTAGTTGTTCATTGATTGCTTTCTCATACATGCCTTGACCTGTGGGCCTTCAGCAGACTGAGTAACCCCTTGCTTGAGCCAGCGACCTTGGGTCCAAGCTGGTGAGCTTTTTTTTTTTTGCTCAAGCTGGCGACCTCGGGGTCTCGAACCTGGGTCCTTCCGCATCCCAGTCCGTAGCTCTATCCACTGCGCCACCAATTGGTCAGGCCAAAACGGAAATCTTAGCTTTTGTTAGAGCATTCACTTAGCTTATTATGCTAAGTGAAATAAGCCAGTCAGAGAAATACAGAGACCATATGATCTCAGTTAAATGTGAAATCTGATGAACAAAATAAACTGATGAACAAAGTAGAAATAGAGGCATGGCTACATGGAACAGACTGTCAGCTGTTGGGGTGGGGGCTGGGAGGCTGAATGAAAGAAGGTGAAGGGATTAAGCATATAAACATAAAACACACAGACAAGACAACAACGTGGTGATAGCAAAGGGGGGAAATGGGGACAGAAATTCTGGACTTTTTTTGGAGCAATGGAAGCAGATGCATTGTTAGATGTTTTGTTGAATGGTACACTTGACACCCATATGATTTTGTAAATCAATGTCACTCCAATGAATTCAATCAAAAAAGTCCTAGAGATCTCTTACATAGCACTGGGAATATAGCTAACACTCTGAACTGCACACTTAAAAATGATTAAGATGTGGCCCTGGCCGGTTGGCTCAGTGGTAGAGTGTCAGCCTGGCATGCAGGAGTCCTGGGTTCGATTCCCAGCCAGGGCACACAGGAGAAGCACCCATCTGCTTCTCCACCCCTCCTCCTCTCCTTCCTCCCTGTCTCTCTCTTCCCCTCCTGCAGCCAAGGCTCCACTAGAGCAAAGTTGGCCCAGGCCCTGAGGATGGCCATGTGGTTCTTAACCTTTCTAATGCCTAGACCCCGCAATAATACAGTTCCTCATGTTGTGGACCCCAAACCAAATATATATAGCCTGATAGAGAGTCAGAGGGATAGACAGGGACAGACAGACAGGAATGGAGACAGATGAGAAGCATCAATCATTAGTTTTTCCTTGCGCATTGCAACTTCTTAGTTGTTCATTGATTGCTTTATCATATGTGCCTTGACCGTGGGCCTTCAGCAGACTGAGTAACCCCTTGCTGGAGCCAGCGACCCTGGGTCCAAGCTGGTGAGCTTTTTGCTCAAGCCAGATGAGCCCGTGCTCAAGCCGGCGACCTCGGGGTCTCGAACCTGGATCCTTCCACATCCCAGTCCAATGCTCTATCCACTGCGCCACTGCTTGGTCAGGCATCAAAAAATAATTTTGGTGGCTACTTCATAACTGTAATTTTGCTACAGTTATGATTCGGAATGTAAATACCTGATATGCATTATGTATTTTCCGATGGCTTTAGGCAACCCTGCCAGTAGCGACCCACAGGTTGAGAACCGATGGCTGCCTCAGGCGCTAGAATGGCTCTGGTTGCAACAGAGCGATGCCCCCTGGTGGGCATGCCGGGTGGATCCCTATCGGGCACATGCGGGAGTCTGTCTGACTGCCTCCCCGTTTCCAACTTCAGAAAAATACAAAAAAAAAAAAAAAATCCAAAATACCGATCAAGATGTTACAATTTACGGGTTGTTTTTAACCAAAATTTTTAAAATCATTTTAAGAACAAAGAGAGGACAGCCCCGAATTTGTATAGCTTAAAAAAAAAAAAAGTTAAAGAGCCTGGCCATCAGTTATCCAACCATAGGGCCTCAAGAGTTGCAACCTCCCTTTTCCCACACTAGGAAAGGCCTCTAGCTTCAGCCAGGTGTCGCTCTCACCGCTGGACCCTCGCTCCGCCCCTCTCCCAGCCCACCTCCTAGATTTCTCCAATCGCGGCCCTGGCTCCGCCTCTGCCGAACCTCTTTCCTGCATCCGGGCCTGGGCCGGCTGGTTTTGAAGCAGCATGGAGGTCCCCAGCGAACCTTGGTGCCGCCGGAGCTCTTCCTCGTCCCCCAAGGATAGCTCCGGGGTCTCGGTGTCCAAGGAGCTGCTGACCGCAGGGAGCGGCGGCCACAGAGGTGACGGGCGGGTGGCAGCGACGTGGGGCGCGCACGTGCGGCGGGGGGCTTGCTTCCGGAGCGGCCGGAGCAGCCGGGGAGGAAGGAGCCAGCACCCTAGCCAGGCCTGGTATCCCACAGGGGAGCCCCCCGGGGTGACCTGCATGCCTGCCGCCGCGGGGACAGTGGGTGGAGGGCGTGCGTCGGTAGCGAGAGCCCATCTGCCGAGCGCCACAGCAAGGCTCCTTCCTTGGAGGTCGGACCTTAGGGTTGGCTGGCTGCGTCCTAGCGATTGGCTGGTCCTGGGAGCTGATAACTGATAAGGATCGTTCCTCCACTCCTCCATCCTCAAAGAACCAACACTTTGTGACGCCCTCTTGTAGAGGGAGACATAGGTCCATGGAATCCACACAGGGTTTCAGACACCGTAATAGAGAATTTAAAGCATAGGTTCGAGTCCCAGCTCCACGAGTAATTAGCTGTGGGCCTTTCTAGGAGAGTTGTTTGCATTCTCAGCGCCCGTTTTCACATTTGAAATATGGAGGTAGTAGTACTTACAGAATTTTTGTGAAAGGAGAATGTGCATATATTCTCAGTAAATGTTAGCTTTATGAAATAGTTTCGTGAGGACCCAGAGTGTCAGGAGTTATAACAGCCAAAGCTTTGTAATAATTATATAATAAGGAATAATAATAATAATAATAAATAACAATGAAAGTTTATGTAGTGTTTACTGTGTCCCAGGGATTAACCAAATTAATGCTCACAACCCTGTGCAGAAGGTTCTGTTCTCTCCATTTTATTTTATTTTTTATTTTTTTTAATTTATTCATTTTAGAGAGGAGAGGGAGAGAGAGAGAGAGGAGAGACAGAGAGAGAGAAGGGGGGAGGAGCTGGAAGCATCAACTCCCATATGTGCCCTGACCAGGTAAGCCCAGGGTTTCAAACCGGCGACCTCAGCATTTCCAGGTCGTCGCTTTATCCACTGCGCCACCACAGGTCAGGCCTGTTCTCTCCATTTTATAAAGGAGGAAACAGTCATGGTATATCATAGCAGGTAAGTAACTTGCCAGAGATAGTGTGGATGGAAATGAACAAAACTAGGATTTGAATCCAATCAGTTTGCCTGCAGAGTCCAAGCTCTTTTTTTTTTTTTTCTTGAGACAGAGAGAGGGATAGACAGGGACAGAGAGAGATGAGAAGCATCAATCATCAGTTTTTTGTTGCAAGACTTTAGTTGTTCTTTGATTGCTTTCTCATATGTGCCTTGACCGTGGGCTTTCAGCACCGAGTAACCCCTTGTTCGAGCCAGCAACCTTGGGTCCAAGCTGGTGAGCTTTTTGCTCAAACCAAATGAGTCCGCGCTCAAGTTAGCGACCTCGGGGTCTCGAACCTGGGTCCTCTGCATCCCAGTCCAACGCTCTATCCACTGCGTCACCCCCTGGTCAGGCCAAGCTCTTTGTACTAATCCAATCGCTAGGCCTAAATTAGTAAGCAGCCAATGTTTGTGGAGCTCTGTTTTGTGAGCAAACAGGAGATTTTGTGGGTATTGGACCCTGGGTGCAAAGCCCTGAGTTTTTTTGAAAGATAAGTCCTGTTCTCTGAGTTCGGATGGGTGGAAATGTTGGGTTGATTCAAGGAGTAGTGAATGATGAGACTAAATATATAGCATGGGGGGACAAAATTTTTCCAAAGGGCTGTTTTCACTAGGTTGGGAATTGTTTTTTTGGCTTTTTTTGCTTGCTTGTTTTTTGTGATAGAGGCAGAGAGAGGGACAGATAGGAAGGGAGAGAGATGAGAAACGTCAATTCTTCCTTGCGGCACCTAAGTTGTTCATTGATTGCTTTCTCATATGTTCCTTGACTGGGGGCTACAGCAGGGTGAGTGAACTCTTGCTCAAACCATCAACCATGGGTGGTCATGTATATGATCCCACACTCAAGCCAGTGACCCCGAGCTCAAGCTAGTGAGCCCACGCTCAAACCAGCGACCTTGGGGTTTCCAACCTGGGTCCTCTGCGTCCTAGTCCAATGCTGTATCCACTGCGCCACAGCCTGGTCAGGCTAGGTTGGGCGTTGTTAATGAAGGGGAGCTAACCACACAGGCATGTTCTACAAATGAAACGAATGCTCAAAGAGGTTAGGTAATTTGCCCAATATAACACAGCTAGTAACCATGTCTGGCTTCACCTAACCACTGTTTACTCTGTACAACTTCCTCCATTCTGTCAGTGCAGACCCATTTTTGTCATAGATGGATTTCTGATCCAGAAAGGTGCCGTTTAGTGTGACAGAGATGTATGAGACAGACTTAAGAAAGGGGAGGTACATAAAAACTAAAATGTTGTAATGGAACTTGGGGTGCTTCTCTTTTTGTTATTTTATTATTTATTTATTTATTTTACAGAGACAGAGAGTTAGATGGAGGGATAGATAAGGAGAGACAGGAATGGAGAGAGATGAGAAGCATCAATCATCAGCTTTTCGTTGCGACATCTTAGTTGTTCATTGATTGCTTTCTCATATGTGCCTTGACCGTGGGCCTTCAGCAGACCGAGAAACCCTTTGCTTAAGTCAGCGACCTTGGGTCCAAGCTGGTGAGCTTTTGCTCAAACCAGATGAGCCTGCGCTCAAGCTGGCGACCTCGGGGTCTCGAACCTGGGTCCTCCGCATCCCAGTTCGATGTTCTATCCACTGTGTCACCACCTGGTCAGGCAGAGGTGCTTCTCTTTTTAAAAGCATCTTGGGAAATGTGTAATGGTCAAGACTTAAGAGTGGTCACAGAAGGTTTGCTGATGGCCCCTATTTCTTTAAGCTATAGTAAATTGTGTGTGTTTTCAGGTATATGGGACAGATTGCTCATCAACTCCAAGCTTAATTCCAGAAAGAATTCCACTCTTCAAACAGTTCGGGTAGAGAGGAGTCCCTGTAAGTACCCTTCCCTCGCTCTCTTCGTCTCTCTCAAGAACCCTCTCGGATGTTAACTTCTGCCTGATTAAGTAGTTATTTGATGGGATCGCCTCTGTCTTCATGGTCAAATATTAAAACACCATTACCACCATTTTCTTTTCTTTCCTTTCCTACTCTGAACTTTTTAGCCACCTGTTGTGGAGCTCTGTCAGTGATTTCATGTTCTGAGAGCTAGTTATGTGCTAGGTCTCCTTCGAAAGAAAAAGGAATTAGTGTCCCTTATTTGTTGACTCCCCTTGCAATTATCCCCCCTATTTTATAGAAGAGTAAACTGAGATTTCGAGTGGTTAAATTAAATATACTAGTTTGGACTCCTGTGGTTGTAAATGACAAAAACCCAATTCAGATTGCTTTAAGAACAAAAAAAGAAAAAAAAGGAGGGGGGAAGGAAGGAAAGAAAGAAAAGAAATTACGTTGGCTCATTTTATTGGGGAAAAACCCCAGTGACTTCAGATACATCTGCCTCCAAGCGCTGGGTCCTCAGGGCTCTGCGTCTCTTAGCTCTCCCCTCCCCGGTGTGGGCTTATTCTAGAGCAGGGCCTTCCCCCACCTCTGGCAAGCTGGCCAACTTATCAGCAGCTCCAGGCTTAGATTCAGCAGCACACTCAGTCTGTCACTCAGAAAGATGGCCTTTCTCTACAGTTCAAACCATGTCTCAGGGTGACCTCGTATTGGTCTGGCTAGATCACGGTGTCACTGTGTATGCCATGCTTCAACTCATGCCAGCCAAGGTTGTGGAGCATGTAGTCACACCTGGGATGAGGGACAGTGACTAGGAGTGACAGAGCTTGAAAGGAAAGTCAGGGTTATGTTATTAGAAGAAAGGGGACTGGATGTTAGACAGGTAAAAACAATCACTATTTAATTAACATGCCCAGTGTAATTCATATCGTCAGAGGTAGAACTGGGATTCTGGTAATAACTGTCAGTCTGTCTCCACAGCCTGGTGCACTTAACTGTTAAGTCATTCGGCCTCCTTTTTCAGTTACTGTTGGTTGAATGTCAGACTTCTAGGAGGTCACAGGGCTGGGGATTTATGAAAAACATAACACGTTGAGAAATAATTGCTGGTGTGGTCCTACTGCTTTTAGAATTCAGAAGATGAAGATTTTTAAAATAAAAGGAATTTGAAAAATTTTAAATTACAATTTATTATTATTATTAAATTCAGAAGTGTTTTACAGGAAATTATGGATTTTAAAATTTGAACTTTGGGCAGATACTAACATAAGTATTGGTAAACTATATTACCTCTCCTAGTGTTGGACCAAGTGCAGACCTTTCTGCCACAGATGGCTCAGGCAAATGAAAAGCTAAGCAAAGAAATGGAAGCTGCACCACCTGGTCGTTTTAATATTGAAAATATTGATGAGACTCTTGGAAAAGTTATACAAATGGTAACTATGCTTTGTTTTCATTTCATACAGTAAAATTACCAGTATGTCTTATCACCGAAAAAGAGAGAGAAGTGAGAAGTGTTAACTCGTAGTTGTGCCACTTTAGTTGTTTATTTTTTATTTTTGTATTTTTCTGAAGTGAGAAGCGGTGAGGCAGAGAGACAGACTCCTGCATACACCCGAAAAGGATCCATCTGGAAAGCCCACCAGGGGGCAATGCTCTGCCCATCTGGGGTGTTGTTCTGTTGCAATTGGAGCCATTCTAGTGCCTGAGGCAGAGGCCATGGAGCCATCCTCAATGCCTGGGCCAACTTTACTCCAGGGGAGCCTTGGCTACAGGAGGGGAAGAGAGAGATAGAAAGGAAGGAGAGGGGGAAGGGTGGAGAAGGAGATGGGCGCTTTTCCTGTGGGCCGTGGCCAGGAATCGAACCCAGGACTTCCACACACCAGGCTGATGCTCTACCACTGAGCCAGCTGGCCAGGGCCACTTTAGTTGTTTATTGATTGCTTCTTATTTGTGCCTTGATGAAGGGGCTCCAGCTGAGTCAGTGACCCCTTGCTCAAGCCAGCCACCTTTGGGCTTGAACCAGAGACCATGGGGTCATGCTGCTCTCAAGCTGGTGAGCTTGTACTCAAGCCAGATGAGCCTGCGCTCAAGCCAGCAACCTCGGGTTTCGAACCTGGGTCTTCAGCAACCTAGGTTGATGCTCTAGTCCCTGCACCACTACCGTTCAGGCTAGGCTCATGTCTTATGTCTATTCTGGAATTCTCTCTTTTGTTTATTGATTTTAGAGAGAAAGGAAGGGAGAAAGAGACAGAAACATCGATCTGTTCCTGTATGTGCTCTGACCAGGGATCAAACCAACAACCTCTGGGCTTTGGGATGATGCTCTAACCAACTGAGCTCTTCAGCCAGGGCTGGAATTCTCTTTATAACAGTTGTGTCTGGGCAGAGCTGACACCATTGTTAATAATAATATCTAATTCATCAGCAAATCTGGTCAGCTCTACCTCCAGAATATTCCCCAAATCCAACCACTTTACGTGAGCTCCCCCTCTGCCACCCCTGCTAATAATTAAGGTCTCCCCTTTGGACGATTGCAACAATTTCCTAACAGGTCTGTGTTCACTCTTTTTTTCCTAGAGTCTCTTCACTCTGTGTGTGGCCCACAGTTTGGGAGCCAGCAGACTTCCCATCCCATTTCTTTTTTTCTTTTTTCTTTTTTTTTTAAACAGAGACAGTCGGAGAGAGGGATAGACAGGGACAGACAGGAACGAAGAGAGATGAGAAGCATCAATCATTAGTTTTTCATTGTGCGTTGCAACACCTTAGTTGTTCATTGATTGTATTCATGACATTATCAAATTGGGTTATAGGGGCCTTTTAGACTTTCGGTAACTGTAAATCATTATGGTGGATTCTGGCAACTAAAAGGATAAAAGTGTCCTCTTAGTTGAAAACATGTCCTCTGAGCTTCAATATTGTGCTAAATGTTGCTTGTTCCCAATGTGTTATGGCAACTCTTTAGGGAACTACCCTGAACTAAATTTCCCATGTGGTGTTTTTTGCAGGATGTGGTGTTGTTTGAGATGAATCGGTCTGATTCAAAAGAAGAGGACAGTTCAGAAGAGAATTCACAGCATAGTTCAGAGGATGACAGTTCCGAATCCGAGGATGAAGATGAGAGCACCTCTTCTGAAGTCACCATAGACAACATTAAGCTTCCTCATTCAGAAGATGGAAAAGGAAAGATAGAAGTGTTGGACAGTCCAGCGAGGAAAAAAAAGAAATAGTGAAAAAAGTGATCTAAGAAACAGGTGATCTATGCCTGCTAATTCTATGAAAAAGAATGTGGCTCGCTGGTTATTTTGCATTTCAGGTGTATGGGGCTTTGATGTCATATTGGATATGTTTTGTTTCCTGGAGAAACAGAAGCTTGACTTTTACAGAGTTGGAGTGGATAGCATTTGGGGATCTTCTAAGAGCAGACTGTCTTTGATCTCACGCTAGAAAGATTTAGTTTAGAAAGTTTAACTTTATTTTTGGTGATGATTGAATTTGTTGGCATTTTTGTTCTTCAGCATAGAGTTCAGACATATCAAACTTATTTTAAAGTAAAAATAAAAATCGCCTGTTAATTTTTGTTTTAAATTATCATCTCAGATTTTAAAAAAGACGAGGTGGGATTTTTTTTGTTATTATAACATCAAATTTATTTGTTAACATCAAAGAGATTTTAGTGAGGGAGAAATTTTTTTATTTTTTATTTTTTATTTATTTATTTTTTTGTATTTTTCTGAAGCTGGAAACGGGGAGGCAGTCAGACAGACTCCTGCATGTGCTCGACTGGGATCCACCCAGCATGCCCACCAGGGGGCTATGCTCTGCCCATCTGGGGCGTTGCTCTGTCACGCCCAGAGCCACTCTAGTACCCAGGGCAGAGGCCAAGGAGCCACCCCCAGTGCCCGGGCCATCCTTCGCTCCAGTGGAGCCTCGGCTGCGGGAGGGGAAGAGAGAGACAGAGAGGAAGAAGAGGGGGAGGGGTGGAGAAGCAGATGGGCACCTCTCCTGTGTGCCCTGGCCGGGACTCGAACCCGGGACTTCCGCACGCCAGGCTGACGCTCCACCACTGAGCCAACCAGCCAGGGGAGAAATTTTTAAGAGAAATCTTTTTTTTTATTTTTTATTTTTTTACAGAGACAGAGAGTGAGTCAGAGAGAGGGATAGACAGGGACAGGCAGACAGGAACGGAGAGAGATGAGAAGCATCAATCATCAGATTTTCATTGCGACACCTTAGTTGCTCATTGATTGCCCTCGCATATGTACCTTGACCGTGGGGCTACAGCAGACCGAGTAACCCCTTGCTCAAGCCAGCGACCTTGGGTCCAAGCTGGTGAGCTTTTTGCTCAAGCCAGATGAGCCCACGTTCAAGCTGGCCACCTCAGGGTCTCGAACCTGGGTCCTTCTGCATCCCAGTCTGGCGCTCTGTCCACTGCACCACTGCCTGGTCAGGCTCATCGATTGCTTTCTCATATGTGCCTTGACCGCGGGCCTTCAGCAGACCGAGTAACCCCTTGCTGGAGCCAGCAACCTTGGTTCAAGCTGGTGGGCTTTTGCTCAAATCAGACAAGCCCGCGCTCAAGCTGGCGACCTCGGGGTCTCGAACCTGAGTCCTCTACATCCCAGTCTGATGCTCTATCCACTGCGCCGCTGCCTGGTCATGCGAGAAATCTTTTATAATAAAGAGAATTACTTAGATTTACCTGCCCTCACGCATATCTCCTTCAATTTAAAAGGAGATATTCCTTGCCAGTTTGAGCTGGAAAACTGATTCTCCGTGGGTTAATCACTGTTGGTAACTCTGCAGCCATTCAGTGGGTACAGAATTTACTAGTTGGAAAAATTCATTTTCTTTTTTATAAAGCAATTTGTTTTTCTTATTCTACTGGAACTATTCTAACAGTTGCCCACAGTTTGAAATCTATCATGTGTAGACAATGGAGAAGCCACAGGAAAAATAAGGCACAGAACAAAAAAGGTAACAGTGGTTTTCCCATTCAAAGGCAAAAGCAGTCCTCACTGGAGTCGACCTTCAGCCTCATTCTTGGCCTCATTAAACTGTTCCAGATCTCATCCACTCTGGAGCTGGCGTTGCTCAGGATGTAGACCTGAGATTTTAAAGGACTATCTCCAAGTAGGTTGCTGATACAATTTTGCCCCCTAATGTTCTAGGGTTCTCTTTTAACTGTTTTCCTATTCCTCACATTAGCCTTGTAAATACTCTAAAGATAATTGTCACAGTTCTTTCTGGTATTTCCAATTGGAAATTGGAACCAGATCTTCCAAGCTATAACTGACTAGATGTAGGAAGAAATGAACAGATCTGGAAACAAGACTTGTGAGCTGGAAAGGGTACTGTGCTGTACTTTGTAGCACCAAACACAAGTGTGATGAATTACTGGTGTAAATATTTAAAGGTTGTCTTCTACCAACTAATTTATTGGGTTGGGGAATAAGTTCATAGTGTTTTTACTGAAGACTTTTATTTAAACAAAAAACAATATGTCAATAAGTTAATCAATTATATATTCACCGTTGCTGTTTACAACCTCTTCCCACCTCTCGACCAATTTGTTGATGCTGTTCTGCCAAAAATCGCCTGGTCTGGTGTCAAAGAAGTTGTTGAGCCAGTTTTTAAGGACCTCTTTGTTATCGAAGGTAATGCCCTTCATATGGTTTGACAGGGAGCAGAAAAGATGGTAATCGGTCGGTGCAAGGTCCGGAGAATACGTGCAGATGCTGAAGGACCTCCCATTTGAGCTCTTGGAGTGCGGCTTTGACGACTTGTGCAAATGGGGCCTGGCGTTGTCGTGATGGAGTATGGTTTGACCATGTGGATCAGGTCTTTTCAGTCGAATAAATAGCCTCATTCACGCGGTGTAGCTGGGCAATGTAGAGCTCCTTGTTGACCGTGGTATTCTTTTCAAGCATTTTCCAGTGCACCATGCCCTCCCAGTCTCACCAAACACATATCATGATCTTTGGATGAAAGTCTGGCTTGACTCTCGGCTTTGGCGTATCTCCTGGAGCCACCCACTCCTTTCTTTGCTTCATATTGATGTATAGACACCATTTCTCATCTCCCGTGACGATTCGGTACAAAAAGCGCTGTTTATGACCACGTGTTGCTCGATGGCGGGCGAGATGCTGAGAAGCAATTTGAAGGCGACTTTCTTTGTTTTTTTCGTTGAGCTCGTGAGGCACCCAGGCTCCCAATTTTTCGGTAAATCCCATTGAATGAAGGTGATTGAGAATCGTTTTATGATCGCAGTTCATTTTTTCCGCCAATTCACGACTGGTTTGGCGACCGTTCTCCTTCAAAAGTGATTTGAGATGTTCTTCATCGAATTCAGAAGGCCTTCTGCTGCGGGACGTGTCATCAACGTCAAAGTCGCCATTTTTGAACTTTGCAAACCATTTCCGTGCTGTAGACTCGCCTATGACACCTTCTCCATACACGTCGCAAATGTCCCGGGCTGCTTCGGTAGCTTTTTGACCTCGATGAAAAGCAAAGAAGAGCAGGTGTCGAAAATGTTGATTTTTGCCTCCTGGGTATTCCATTTCTAAGCCTCAAAACTAATAAAAAATTAAATAACTCAAAAATACAATGTTTTGTAGAGCAGAAAGAGTTTTATCGAATGAATACTTACCCTTTGCCAAACAGCAAACAAATCGTTGTAAAATAAAATATAAAAACGCTACGAACTTATTCCCCAACCCAATGTTATGTTACATGTGGGAAGAGTTGCATTTGTCTGGTTCACTACTTAGCATAGTGCATAGTACACAGTAGGCACTGAATACGTAAATTAACAGGTGTATGAGGATGTTGTAAGCCATGTAGCCTGTTACAGGCAAGGGGATATCAAGGTTTAACTTTACAGGAACTACATAGCCAAGTAGAAAGAGACTGAATGATCAGTGAAAGAGACTAGTCGCTCAGAAATACATACTAGTATGTAGAATTTAAATATTTTTCTCCTGCCATGGCTATCTCATATAATAGAACTAGGCTTCCTATACAGTTAAGAAAGTCAACTACATTCAGGTCCTCTAAACATTTCTATGACACAGGAGAAAAAAAACCCCATTAAATGATAAGGATGTCCTTTTAAGCAAGTGTAAAATGGAATGTTTACTGAATGTACAATGTCAGGACTGTCTATTTTTAAGCAAGGTTAGATTCTAGCCTCATATCATGTACTAAATTATATATGGATTAAAGATTTAAATATAAAGAAAATTATAAGTCTTCCATACTAAAATGGTGAATACTTAATAATGTAGTTAGGCAAAACTTTTTTAAAAAGTAGAATGTTAGGACTCATCTATAGTGCAGTGGATAAAGTGTCGACCTGGAACACTGAGGTCACTGGTTTGAATCCCTGGGCTTGTCTGGTCAAAGCACATATGCTTCCTGCTCGCCCCTCTTTTCTCTCTCTCTTCCCCCTCTCTAAAATGAATAAATAAAATCTTAAAAAAAATACCCATTTAAAAAAAACAAAATAACTTGAGTTCAACAACTTTATGTAACATTTTTTTCAAGTTTCTCTCTTTCCCTCTCCTCTCCTTTAAAAAAAAAAAAGTAAAATGTTAAAACCTAAAATCACAAAGGAAAGAGCAGAAAATTCATCCACGTAAATATTAAAAATAGGCCCTGGCTGGTTTGCTCAGTGGATCATCAGCCCAGCATATGGACATCCTGGGTTCGATTCCTGGGCAGGGCACACATGAGAAGCAACCATCTGCTTCCCCTCCTCCTTCTCCCCCTTCTCTCTCTTACCCTTCCAGTCAGTGGCTTGACTGGTCCGAGCATCGGCCCCAGACGGAGGTTGCTGGGTGGACCCCAGTCAGGGTGCATGCAGGAGTCTGTCTCACTATCTTCCTCCTCTCACTTAAAAAAATAAAATTAAATAAAAAACTAGTGAGTGGCAAGGAAATTTAAAGGGCAAAGTACCAGTTGGGAAAAATATTTGCAATATGAGACTGAGTGCCATTAATAGATACATACAAGGCTCTTACAAATTGGTAAAAAAAAAAAAAAGATGTGTATCTCCCTCTCTCCCTCTCTCTCTCAATAGTGAAAAGACCATAGGATGTGAACAAGTAACAACAAAAAAAATATTTGACCCCATTTATCAAAGAAATGCAAATGAAACCAAGATTGTATTTTTAACCTATCAAATCGACAGGTAAAACAGTACTTAACTGAGCCCATGCCATGTGTCAGTCACTATGGAAAGTGTTTTACATTTAAGAGTTACCACAGCCCTGGCCGGTTGGCTCAGAGGTAGAGCGACGGCCTGGTGTGTAGAAGTCCTGGGTTGGATTTCCAGCCAGGGCACACAGAAGCACCCATCTGCTTCTCCACCCTTACCCCTCTCCTTTCTCTCTCTCTCTTCCCCTCCTGCAGCCAAGGCTCCATGGGAGCAAAGTTGGCCCAGGCACTGAGGACGGCTCCATGGCCTCCTCCTCAGGTGCTAGAATGGCTCTGGTTGCAGCGGAGCAACGCCCTACATGGGCCGAGCATCACCCCCTGGTGGGCATGCCTGGTGGATCCCTATCGGGTACATGCGGGAATCTGTCATCCCCCACTTCTCACTTCAGAAAAATCCAAAAAAAAAAAAAGGAAAAAGTTACCACCATTCGTATGTATGTAAAAATTTATCGGATTGCACATATAACATTTGTGCACTTCATGTGTATACATTAATTAGAAAGCTGTCTTGTTTGTAAGCAGTTCTTTCTTACAGCCTATTGGAAAGTAAGTCACTATTGTCCTTGGGTTGGTCTGATCCTGTGCTTTGTCTGCCTGATGTGTAGGTGTGAGGTGATGGTAGCCGTTGGGAGGATGGTTCTCTTCCTGCCAAAGGAATCAAATGTTCTCTTCACATTTGTGGGCTATGACATCGTCTATGGCTCTGTGACAGTTAAATATCGGAAAATTAGGTGTAATGGTCTTTGACTAAAAATTTCATTCAAAATCAATCTGCCCTCGATTCTCATGTGCTATAACTGTGTATTAAATATGGTACCTATACCAAAACAAATGCCTTGCAAAGCAGTTTGTAGTTTGTATTCTTGTGCCTGTATCCACTTCTGTGCTAGGAAATATGAGGAAGAAGGTTGAGTCTTAATCTTCATTTGTATTCCCCTCAGTGCCTAGTAATGTAATGCCTTTCACTCAGTTGGAATGTACATTAAATGTGCATTAAACTGTTTTTTTCTCTTTTTGTCAATAAACAAGTTCATCCTAAACACATAGTGGTTCACAATCTTAAAAAGATAAGGATAAATATGATTGGTAGACTTTTCCCAAAAGGTTAATGTCAGAATATTTGTGGTTGACTCCCCACCATCCGTTCATGGAAATCCTTGGCAGTGATTGATTTGGGAATGGACATGGGACACTAACCTTCCCAATAAGATGAGCAAAGGCCTGTAAGTAGACATTGTGAAGGGCAAGTATGTTTCATTCCTAAACAGAAGGCACATGAAGAGATGGTCCCTCTCTTTTTTTTTTTTTTTTTTTTTTTTTTTAGCTTTCTTCGTTCTTTATCCCTTTTTTCAAGCAGTTATTTATTTGGTTTTTTTACAGAGACAGAGAGAGAGTCAGAGAGAGGGATAGATAGGGACAGACAGACAGGAATGGAGAGAGATGAGAAGCATCAATCATCAGTTTTTTGTTGTGACACCTTAGTTGTTCATTGATTGCTTTCTCATATGTGCCTTGACCGCGGGCCTTCAGCAGACCAAGTAACCCCTTGCTTGAGCCAGCGACCTTGGGTCCAAGCTGGTGAGCTTTGCTCAAACCAGATGAGCCCACGCTCAAGCTGGTGACCTCGGGGTCTCGAACCTGGGTCCTCCGCATCCCAGTCCGATGCTCTATCCACTGCACCACTGCCTGGTCAGGCAGGACTAGATATCTTATTATTGCATATGATTCCTGGGACTCTCATCTTGTAGCCATAAATGGAACCATCTCTTGGGTACAGGTAGCACACTAAGGATAGTGGAGAGAAGTAAGAACATTATTTTTTTTTCTCTTTTTTTTTTTACAGGGACAGAGAGAGGGATAAATAGGGACAGATAGACAGGAACGAAGAGAGATGAGAAGCATCAATCATCAGTTTTTTGTTGTGACACCTTAGTTGTTCATTGATTGCTTTCTCATATGTGCCTTGACTGCGGGCCTTCAGCAGACCGAGTAACCCCTTGCTCGAGCCAGTGACTTTGGGTCCAAGCTGGTGAGCTTCTTTTTTATTTTGCTCAAGCCAGATGAGCCCACGCTCAAGCTGGCCTCGGGGTCTCGAACCTGGGTCCTCCGCATCCCAGTCCGATGCTCTCTCCTCTGCGCCACCACCTGGTCAGGCGCAAGAACATTATTGAGTCACTGCATCACATAACTGTAGATTGAACTATGGCTGAATTTCTTGCTTCGTGACACAAATTTCCTTATTGTTTTCAAAAAGACTTACTACCATATGAAATATTCTGCTTATACCCATTGCACAGATGAGAAAATTGGCATGGAGATAGTAAGCAAATTTCCTGAGGTTTCACACTAGGTAAGTGGTGGAGCCAAGTTTTATGTTCAGTCACACCTAGCCAGCATGGGCCTGCTAGTCACCATTCTGAGCATAGGCTCTGAAACTGGATCAAATCTCTGCCCCGCCACTTACCTCAGTTTCTCCATCTGTCATTGGACATACTGTCAGTGTGAACAGTATCCCTCATGGAGTCTTGATAAGAAATTAATGAATTAATACATATCACTTGCTAAGAACAGTATTCAGTATGTGTGAGGTGTTATGATGTTATAAGAATAATACACAAGGCCTGACCTGTGGTGGCGCAGTGGATAAAGCGTCGACCTGGAAATGCTGAGGTCGCCAGTTCGAAACCCTGGGCTTGCCTGGTCAAGGCACATATGGGAGTTGATGCTTCCAGCTCCTCCCCCTTCTCTCTCTTTCTGTCTCTCCTCTCTCTCTAAAATGAAAAAATAAAAATAATAAAAAAACCCTAAAAAAAAAAAAAAAAGAATACACAAGCCTGACCAGGTGGTGGCGCAGTGGATAGAGTGTCGGACTGGGATGCCGAGGACCCAGGTTCGAGACCCCAAGGTTGCCAGCTTGAGCGCGGGCTCATCTGGTTTGAACAAAAGCTCATCAGCTTGGACCCAAGGTCGCTGGCTTGAGCAAGGGGTTACTTGGTCTGCTGAAGGCCCGCGGTCAAGGCACATATGAGAAAGCAATCAATGAACAACTAAGGTCTCACAACAAAAAACTGGTGATTGATGCTTCTAATAAAAAAATAAGAAAAAAAAAAGAATAATACACGAGCCTGACCACATGGTGGTGCAGTGGATAGAGCATTGACCGGAGACGCTGAAGTAAAACTCTGAGGTCACTGGCTTGAGCACAGGCACACCAGCTTGAGCACGAGGTTGCTGGCTTGAGTGTGGGATCATAAACATGACTCCATGGTCACTGACTTGAGCCTAAAGGTAGCTGGCTTGAGCCCAAGGTCGGCTTGAGCAAGGGGTCACTGGCTCAGCTGGAGGTGCCTCCCCATCAAGGCACATGTTAAAAGCAATCAGTGAACAACTGAGGTTCTGCAACTACAAGGTGATGCTTCTCATCCCCCTTCTTGTCTCTGCCTCTCGCTAAAAAAAAAAGAAAGAAATACAGTGGTGTCAAAAAACTTGAGGAAACGTGGTAAGATTATTGATTCCTATGTCCTTTGACTCAGGAATTCCACATCAGGAATTGATCTAATTAAAGAATTGGCTTTGTTCACAAATTTCTATATAAGATTTATTGTGATATTTAAAATAGCAAAAAGCAAATCTGAATGTACAACAATAAAGAGCAAGTTGAATTAAATCCATTGAACATGTGCAGAGAGGTATGTTTATTGACATAGAAAGATGCTTATAAATTGTTACTTGAGAAAGGCAACAAAGTCATGTACACTATTATACTGGTTCTGTAAAAATACGTGTAGAAAAAGTCTGGAACAATCTCAAATAACATCTGTGGTTACTTCTGTGTGGTGGTTCAGTCTTAACTTCCTGTGTTAATGTATTTTTACATAAGAAGGTATTACTCATTTAAAAATTTAACTTGGGTATTATTTGCAACATAGAAATAATAATAATCACCCACCCTATCCATCCTGGCTGGTGTCTGCTATCTTCCTGCCCCGGTTCCCTCAGCGGCTGTCATTTATTTCCTTGGAGGGTGGTATGGGGGAACCAGTGTAGGTTCCTCACCCTGTCTCACCCACTTCCACAAAAGCTCTTGCAGATAATGTCCATTCTGCTCAGTCCTTTGGTTTAACATACACTTACTGTGTGTGCCTGCTCTTTGCTACCCAGGCCCTGGTTAGGCATTGGCAATAAAATCCATGCAGCTTGGTTAAGACCACCAGCTTTGTTGCTTGAATGCTGGTGCTGCCACTTAATAGCTGTATGATTTGAGCAGGTTACTTAACCTATCTATTTGAAAGTAAACATTTTCTGAGCTCCTCCTACCCATAGGCACAGGAGGTATAGCACTGAACAAAAGAAGCACCTGTTCATGAAGCTCACGTTCTAAGGGGGAGGGATCCACAATAAATACAGGCCAGGTTGTGATACGTGCTATGGAAATAATGCAGGTTGAGGAGAATAAAGAGAACTTTGTGTACAGTGAAGTCAAATTGATAGGTCAAAATCAGTCTTGATGAAAGTATGCACAGAAATCAGCAAATACTATCAGTTTTTTCCCCCCCAGAGGGCCATTTGTTAAATATTTACCAGCACAGCACTGGGAAGCAGGAGCAGCAAGTGCAAAGGCCCTGAGGTAAGAGTGCACCTGGTGTGTATGAGGAATATACACACCAAGGCAGTCAGGGTGGTTAGACAGAATGAGAGGGCAGTGGATAGGAGAGGAGGTCAGAAGTAGCCAGGAGTAAGATTGATAGGATGTCGTAGGCCATGGTAAGTACACTGTACTTCATTCTAAGCAAAACGGCAGCCATTGGAAGGTTTTAAGCAAAGGCGTGACACTGCCTGATTTAAGCTTTGAACAGAACCACATAGGGAGGAATCAGGAAGACTAGTTGAAGACTTCAGCCATAAAGTGGAGGTAGTAAGAGGAGCACCTTAAATTTATTCATCTTTTTTCAGATGTTGTGAAATTAAGTAACATTTAAAAAGTGCTTAATGTTGATCTGGCACACGGGAGGCCATCGATAAATGATAGCTGTTGTTATTATTGACAGAATGCCAATTCTGGAGAGAGGAGGGGTGCTCATATCTGGTTAGGAAGGCAAATAATTGTAGCTCCATGGTAAGTAGTGTGCTCCAGATAAATGGGAACAGAGAAGAGAGACATTTCGACCACCTTTGGGTAGGAAGGCCAGGAAGGGCATTTGAGCAACAGGGCTGCTTTAGCAAAGAGGGACGGAAATGGGACCAGAAGGAATGGAGAAGGTGGGGCAGTGGACACACAATACTCTGTACAGAGATGTGTTGTGGAATTGAGCACCTGAAACTTGGATAATTATGTTAACCACTGTCACCCCAATAAATCCAATAAAAAATACAAAACAAAACAACAAAAAAACGAATGTAGAACTGCTGAAAGTGTCCCAGTTCAAGATCTTAGCTTTACCCTTTAGCAGAATACATCAGTGATCAGATGGAACAATGATAATTTAATTACTCAGTGTGTTAATTAAATTGCTTAGTAGGCTGTGGATCGTTAGGTTCCAACTCAAATTCACCGGTAATTTTATGAATTCCATGGAGCCTTTGATTCTGATCAACAGTCTGATAAAAACTCCAGCTGGTAAGAACTTTAGAACTCACTGTGGGAAAAGGAGTTTTTAATCTGAGGCCCAACCATGGGCTTCAGGAGGGCTGTGAATCCCATGAGGATATTTGCAGAATTATGTGTGTGTAATGAATTTGGGGAGAAGTGGAGCAGAGGGGTTCCATTTTTATGAGATTCTGAGGAAGGTTTACGACCTGAAGATTAAAAACATTGCTACCGAGATTAACATTAGAAGGTAAAATTAGTCTAGAAGAACAGGCATGTTTTTGTTTGCCATTTCATCCATCATTAGAAGATCTGGTAAATGATATTTTAAACCACATGAAATGAGTTCAGACACCACATTTAAATTGTGGTTCCGTTATAATAAGGCCTTTGTCATTTTAGTCAAATAGGAATCCAGAGATCATTCATTCCAACTAAGAATTCCAGTGGTAAATGAGCTTTGATATAATACAAAATGCTCTCAGTCAAAATAATGCTCTATTGACCATGCCAGGGTCATCTGGTATTCTTCCTTTTGAATGTTTTCTGGCTTTGATTTTGTTCTTGCTTATTAATTATTGATTTCCTATGGTCCCCAGATTGTAAGCCGCTAAACCTTCAAAACAACTCTTCCGTAAGG
This sequence comes from Saccopteryx bilineata, assembly GCF_036850765.1. NCBI lineage: Eukaryota > Metazoa > Chordata > Mammalia > Chiroptera > Emballonuridae > Saccopteryx > Saccopteryx bilineata. The sequence goes on from NC_089490.1 coordinate 106,295,739, forward strand.
GCTTCTTCAAGTTTAAAGAGATTGCAGAATTTTTACTTTAGAAGGAGGAAAAATAGAGGTTAATTGCTCTGACCATCTTCAGGAATTCACCTTCTAGGCACACAAGGATGGTGATAATTCACCTCCCTACATACCTTTGTCCGACAACAGGCTGTGCTATGAGTACTGCGTGAGTTGTAATAATTCCCATTTTGTGAGCAGACTATGGTCCAAAAACCTTAAGTGTGTTATGTAGATGAATTCATTGGATCCTTATAACACCCTAATGAGACAGGGACTTTATCCATTTTATAGAGTCCAAATCTAGGCTCTGAGATATCAGGTAATTTGCCCAAGATGACATAGCCAGTGAGTAGCAAAATCAGTAAACAGAAAATGGGAAACAAGATGTTCTAGGAAGGATGAGTGAGCTGCAGGAAGGAAAGCAACCCTCTTCCCTGCGCCATCGTCCTTTCTTGCTGCATGGCACTTTCCAGAGCTGCTGTATCGGGCACTGGGTCAGGACAGGGTGAGAAATAGAGTACGGGAATCATGACTATTGAGAAGGGTCCTAGGGAAATGAATTAATTCATCTACTTAATATATCTAACTATATATTGTTTAATTAGTGATGGTGGAAACAGTTAACTTTTATTATCTACCACAAAGCATGGTGCGAGGTGTTTTACTTATATTATTGCATTGAATTTTCATCATAAGTCTCCTGAGGGAGGCATTACTGTCCCCATTTCACAGATAAGAAAGCTGAGGCTCAGAGAAGTTGCCTAAGTTTCCCAAAGTCACAGATAGTAAGATTGTATGATATGAACCCAGATCAGCCCCCAAAACCTATTTACTTTATATAGCTGTGGTGGGTAACAGTAGGCTTACAGTTGTGAGTGCAAAACACAGAGTGTAGTCTTGTATTATTATTAATTATTATATTATTTACTTGTATCACAACTGTAAAACTACTTGTGCCCACACCTATATCATACTGTAAAATTTACTTTCAAAGCTATTGACTAAAATTTAAACTATCAGGGGTCAGAGATCTTGTCATGAAAATTTATATACTAGTACCTGTTACCCAGTAGGTATTCAAGAACTGTGAGTTGGTCACCTATCACAGTGGGTTGAAAAATAGAATATCAAAGGCACAAAGATGTATCTTATTTCCAAATATGAAAAAATAAACTTTTTTCACATTCCTTATAGGATATACTGTTCCTTGAAGGCAAAATTATAGAAAAATCTTTTCAATAACTCAACGTATGGTTCAGAAGTTAAAACCTGTACATATTATATAAAGCTTCTAAAAAATGCACTTAGTGATTATAACTGAATGATACTGACGTTTTCAAGATGGATAGTCATGGCTAGGTTAGTTTTGGTGGAGGAAAGCAGCTTGGCATTGTAGAAATATACAACATTATCAAAAACCAACAAGTGGGAGTCATTTTAAGGTACAGAAGGTACACATGTAAATGCTTAGACATGTGGCCTGACCATCTGCATGGTCCATGCCTGTATTTTCTAGCTCCTGGTTGATGCCTCCTTCCTCAGCTCACCCAGCCTTCTTACACGTGTTGAGAAGTGCGGAGCAGTGCTGTCTGCCGAGAGTTCCGACTGTGGCGTTGCTCTAATATTCCAGCGTCACCGTTTTGGTTTTGAGGTATTCGTTTAATGCGTCCTCACCTAGGGAAGAGAAAAACTTGAGGGATGTTCATAGGTGGGTGTGATATTACCAGACTTTTGGACACAGGTTTAGGTGTCTCGGTCACTAAGCAAATAGAATGTGGCCCAGACCAGCGCCTCTCAACCTTTAAATTTCATGGCAATCACCGGATAATCGTGTGAGACTCCAGGTTCTGATTCAGTTAAGTTCAGCATAGGCCCCATGATTAAGCATCTCTTGTCTACTGTGTCTCTTTTTTCAATTATAGTTTACATTCAATAATTTTTTTTTTTGAAGATGTGAGGCCTTAGGGCTTCCTCAAATCCATCTTTTTTTTTTTTTTAAACAAGTTTTATTTTCTTTTTTAATTTTTTTTTACAGAGACAGAGAGAGAATTAGAGGGATAGACAGGGACAGACAGACAGGAACAGAGAGATGAGAAGCATCAATCATTTAGTTTTTCGTTGCGCAATGTAACACCTTAGTTGTTCATTGATTGCTTTCTCATATGTGCCTTGACCACGGGCCTTCAGCAGACCGAGTAACCCCTTGCTCAAGCTGGCGACCTCGGGGTCTCAAACTTGGGTCCTCTGCATCCCAGTCCGACGCTCTATCCACTGCGCCACCGTCTGGTCAGGCTACATTCAATAATTTTGTATTAGCGCAGGTCAACAGCATAGTGGTTAGACAATCATACACTTTAAAAAGTGTCCCCCCTATTATTTCCAGTACCCACCTGGCTTTATACATAGTTACTACAATATTATTGCTGATATTCCCTACACTGTACTTCACATCCCTGTGATTATTTTGTAACAACCAACTTGTACTTGTTAATCCAGTCACCTTTTCTACCTAGTCCCCTAACCCTCCTCCCCTCTGGCAACCACCAGTCTATTCTCTGTATCTATGAGTGTTTTTGTTTTGTTTGTTTATATTGTTCTTTAGATTCCACAGGTAAGTGAGATCATATCATCCTTTTCTGACTTATTTTGTTTAGCATATACTATATCTCTCTTCTTTTTTTTTTAAGTGAGAGGAGGGGAGATAGCGAGACAGATTCCCACATGCGCCTTGACCCAGGATCCACCCCAATTTGGGGCTGATGCTCGAATCAACTGAGCTAGTTTTAGCACCTGAGGCTAACACACTTGGACCAACAGAGCTATCCTCAGCAAAAAGGGTGAGCTTGAACCAATTGAGCCACTGGATGCAGGAGGAGGAGAAGGAGAGAAGGGGCAGAGGGAGGGGGAGAGAAGCAGATGGTCACTTCTTCTGTGTGCCCTAACTGGGAATTGAACCTGGGATGTCCACATGCCGGGCTGACTCTCTGTCCTCTGAGCCAACCAGCCAGGACCTATACTATGTCTCTTGATCTCATCATTTTTTTCTTGTGCTTGCTTTAATCTTGTGTTGTTTTATAAATTTAGTGTAGCCTAGGTGTACTGTGTGTATAAAGTCTACACTGGTACACAGTAATGTCCTGGTCCTTCACATTCACTCACCACTCACTGACTGGGTCACCCAGAGTAACTCCCAGTCCCATAAGCTCCATTCATGGTAAGTGCCCTATACAGGTGTACATACCATTTTTATCTTTTATAATTGTTTTTACTGTACCTTTTCTACGGTTACACAATATCTTTAGATACACAGCTATATCCATTGTGTCTTCACAATAATGACTACCTACAGTCTTCAGTACTAATCATATTTTAAAATAAGGAAAATGCAGTTTTCCTGCTTCCTGTGGTATTTTAGAAGTAGAGAAAGCCATATCCACACAAAAATAATAATAAATAGATCTTGCTGTGTGTGTGTGTGTGTGTGTGACAGAGAGAGAGAGACAGAGAGAGGGACAGACAGGCAGGAAGGGAGAGAGCTGAGAAGTATCAATTTTTCATTGTGGCTCATTTGTTCATTGATTGCTTTCTTATATGTGCCTTGACCTGGGGGCTGCAGCAGAGCGAATGAGCCCTTGCTCAAGCCAGCGACCATGGGGTCATGTCTATGATCCCACGCTCAAGCTGGTGAGCCCCCCTCAAGCCAAATGAGCCCTCTTTCAAGCGGGCAAGGTCAGGGTTTCGAACCTCGGTCCTCCGTGTCTCAGTCCGATGCTCTATCCACTGCGCCACTGCCTGCTCAGGATTGCTTTCTCTTTTTTTTTTTTTTTTTTTTTTTTAATTTTATTTATTCATTTTAGAGAGGAGAGAGAGAGAGGGAGAGAGAGACAGAGACAGGGGGGAGGAGCTGGAAGCATCAACTCCCATATGTGCCTTGACCAGGCAAGCCCAGGGTTTTGAACCGGCGACCCCAGCATCTCCAGGTCGACGCTTTATCCACTGCGCCACCACAGGTCAGGCTGCTTTCTCTTTCTATTCTAAGCTAGAATAATCATCAATTTCTATAGTAGTTAAAGGGCATAAATGCCACAAAGCTGACGAGTATGTGATTCTGAGGGTTGAGCTAAAACAAGGGTTGTGCCCTTAAATTAGGATCACCTGTTTTATAAGAAAACCAAGACTCGAAGCTGGCCCATCAAAAGACAACTTGCTTCACTTCATAATACAGGGGGCCCTCAGGTTACAACACAGTTCTGTTCCTATGACAGTGATGTAACTGGAATTTTGGTGTAAGTCAAAGCAAACCCTAGCCTGACACAAACGGAACACTTGAGCTTTTAACAGTCCAAAGTGGCCTAGGTAAACTGCATTACTGTGTATTCTTCCACCACGTGCAGCCAAACTAGTCCACCCACAGCAGTCTATAAGTATGATGCTAACGGCATAAGCTGAAACATTCACATCTCAACTTTTTAAGTTTTTATGGGAGTGAGCGTTGTAAACTTGAAATGTTGTTATGTCGAGATTGTTGTAACCCAAGGACCCCCTATAGTGAACTCTGAAAGAAAATCTCCCAGTGTATGTTGGAGGCAGGATGAAAACTAGATAAAAGACCTGGAAAAAAAAAATGACTTCACCTTCCACTCAATGGAATTTAAAATGAGAGTTACTTTTATTGCTGCCAATACATTGCCCAAAGTCATCAGGAAAAAAAAAAGTAAAAATGCCCCAAGTTAACGAAATTTATATTAATTGACTATAATTTCAGGAAATCACATATATTTCAGTTTTTGAACATGCTGGACTGACCATGGGGAGTGAGAACATGGGCTCCACAGCCAGACTGCTTGGCTTGGAAATCTCTGCCAGTGGCTGGCTGTGTGACTTTGAACAAGTTAATAAATGGTACCTCTCTACCAGGGCTATTGTGAAATTGCTTGTGCTCATACAGGTGAAGTAATTAGAATAACACCTGGTTTAGTGTTCAAGGTAAGTTACTACTTGAAGTGGGATGGTGTCACGGCCTACAATGAATTGCACTTTGGGCTTTCGACAAACTTGAAATTTGTTCCCAGATCCCCAAACCCTGCAAGTTGCAGTGCTGACTGTGAAGGACTGCCAAGCAGCTCAGAGACAGGATTTATTCTTGGAGCTATCTGGGTATAGCACTGTACCCATTTTGCCTGTCTTGGGTCCACTTAGTCCAATAAGTGCTAAACCAAGTTCATGCTAAAAGTCAGGCCAAAAGAAAACCCAGACAAAAAACACTATTTTAGCTAAAAGATATTGTCAGAGGTTCTTTTCCCTTTCAACACTAATTTTCTTTTAAAAAGAAACACTTTCTCCACACAATTTGTGTACTTTTCTGTTTTTTTTTTTTTTTTTTTTCTTAAGCTGGAAACGGGGAGAGACAGTCAGACAGACTCCCGCATGCGCCCGACCGGGATCCACCCGGCATGCCCACCAGGGGGCGATGCTCTGCCCCTCCGGGGGGTCGCTCTGCCGCGACCAGAGCCACTCTAGTGCCTGGGGCAGAGGCCAAGGAGCCATCCCCAGCGCCCGGGCCATCTTTGCTTCAATGGAGCTTCTCTGCGGGAGGGGAAGAGAGAGACAGAGAGGAAGGAGAGGGGGAGGGGTGGAGAAGCAAATGGGCACCTCTGCTGTGTGCCCTGGCCGGGAATCGAACCCGGGACTTCTGCACGCCAGGCGACTCTCTACCACTGAGCCAACCGGCCAGGGCCAACTTTTCTGTATGTTCAATAAAATGTTTTAACATTTAAAAGAAGTTAGTGTCCGCCTGACCAGGCAATGGCGCAGTGGATAGAGCATCTGACTGGGATGCTGAGTACCCAGGTTCGAAACCCAGAGGTCACCAGCTTGAGCGCAGGCTTATCCAGCTGGAGCTCGAGCTCACCAGTTTGAGTGTGGGGTTGCTGGCTTGAGCAAAGGGTCACTTGCTCTGCTTGAGCCTCCCCCCCCCCCCATCAAGGCACATATGAGAAAGCAATCAATGAACAACTAAGGTGCCACAATGAAGAATTGATGCTTCTTATCTCTCTCCCTTCCTGTCTGTGTGTCCCTATCTGTCCCTCTCTCTGACTCTCTCTTTCAAAAAAAATAATTAAAAATAAAAGATGTGCCTGACCAGGTGGTGGCACAGTGGATAGAGCATTGGACTGGGATGCAGAAGACCCAGGTTCGAGATCCCGAGGTCGCCAGCTTGAGCATGGGCTCATCTGGTTTGAGCAAAAAGCCCACCAGCTTGAACCCAAGGTTGCTGGCTCCAGCAAGGGGTTACTCGGTCTGCTGGAGGCCCACAGTCAAGGCACATATGAGAAAGCAATCAATGAACAACTAAGGTGTTGTATCGCGCAATGAAAAACTAATGCTTGATGCTCTCATCTCTCTCCATTCCTGTCTGTCTGTCCCTGCCTATCCCTCTCTCTGACTCACTCTCTGTCTCTGTAATAAATAAATAAATAAATAAAAAATTTAAAAAATAAAATAAATAAAAGATGTTAGTGTCCTTCTCAACCCAGATCAAACTGATTGGAGGAAATTAATGCCTTTCAAAACAGTACATGACGATCGCATGAAACACAGAGCAGGCTTTTCTGTGATGTGGGAACAAAGGGAACATGCAGGGGAAAAGTGAAGCGTACCTAAGTCCTTTCCGAAGCCGGACTGCTTAACTCCACCGAAAGGGGCTGCCACGTCCGTCTTGTTGTATGTGTTAATGAACACGGTGCCCGCCTCCAGCTTTTCACTCACGTACATAGCTTTATTTATGTCTCTGGTGAAAACCCCCGAGGCCAAGCCATACTCTGTATTATTTGCTCGCTGCAACACTCCATCAATGTCCCTACAAGATGTTTTTAGAAGACATAAAACTTCATGAAATGTTAAGCACAACACTCCCACTATATGTTCTCATATTTTTCCCCTCTTTGCTAGAAACAGGATAACCTTACTGCCAACCTACTTACATTTTTATAAATTAAACTGTCCAGGCTTCTACCAAAAGATACTCCCAGTGAAACATTACAACTCCAGTATGATATTTTTCATCTATATCATACAACACCATTTGGAAACAAACCTGAAGTCATCTTTTCCATCTTCTTTGCTGGTTCTGCTTTATGATTTCCTTAGCCCTCCCTTGAGTCCCACTTCCAGACATACTCTCAGAGCAACCCCCATTGCCCTCCATCTCTTCAGACTTTAGACACACAGTTCACAACTCATTCAGCGCCTTGCCCTGCACCCCCAGCTCCCACCAGTGCCACTGTGGGGTGTCGATGGTAGTGACGCAGTGGGAGGGCTCTGCAGCCAGACTGCCTGGATGACCCTGGGCAAATGACTTCATCTTCCCACACTTGTTTATTCTTGTGAGAATGGAAATAATAATAGTAATGATAGCACCTGTTTTGTTGTGAGGATTAAATGAGCTATTGGTGTCTGGACCACAGTAAATGCTCAGTAAAAGTCAGCTATAATCAGGAAGCACATATTCCTCCAACTCAGGATTTTGGATAAACTCTTTGTGAACTTTTTTTTTTTTTTTTTTTTTTTACAGAGACAGAGAGAGAGTCAGAGAGAGGGGTAGATAGGGACAGACGGACAGGAACAGAAAGAGATGAGAAGCATCAATCATCAGTTTTTCATTGCGACACCTTAGTTGTTCATTGATTGCTTTCTCATATATGCCTTGACTGTGGGCCTTCAGCAGACCAAGTAACCCCTTGCTCGAGCCAGTGACCTTGGGTCCAAGCTGGTGAACTTTAGCTCAAGCTGGCGACCTCGGAGTCTTGAACTTGGGTCTTCCGCATCCCAGTCCGACGCTCTATCCACTGCGCCACCCCCGGTCAGGCTCTTTGTGAACCTTTGGTTCACCTCCTAACCAGATTGGAAACTCCCAGAGGATCTTGCTCCTCTTTACACCATGGTGTTGTAGTAGCAAACGAGTGGGAATTCAGTTAATTTGCTAATTCAACACAAGGAGGGTAAGACAATCCCTTAAATTGGTCTGGTGACTTCACTGCCTTTTGATTCAGTATGTGTCCAGTTCTAACCTGCCTGTCATAGTGTGAGTATCTCACCTTTCTGAGTGTCATCCTCATGCTTAGAAATGCACACATTTTCTACGATACGGTCAGTAGATGCAAGCCAGCAAAGAAACAGACTCTTTTCTAAAACTGTAGGAAAAAATAAGTTGTACTGAATTTTTAAAGAAAAAGCACAGGCTTTAATAAGGAGCCTTCCGAAGATATTTTCAAAGGTAATCTTGGCTACACACAATTTTAAATTTGCACAAGATATTTGGAACCTAACTTGGAGTGAACTGAAAAGCTGCTAAAATGCTCACACTTCACTGCATTGCTCCTAGTAGAGATCCAGATATTCATAGACTGGACTAAGGCTTTATGCCATTGCTCACGAGGACTATTGAGATGACATAGTGTCATAGTATATCTTGTCTACTTCTTTAATAATAACAAGCATAACAATGGCAACACACCAATAGCAAACCCTTGATTTATTTAACCCTTAGAATGACCCACAAGGGTAGATACTATTAATAACTCAATTTTCCAAATAAAGGAACCAAGGCACAGAATGTTTAGGTAACTGGCCCAGGTCCATACAGGCAGCCAGGTCTGGGGTCAGAGTACAGATTACCCCCTGTACAATACTGCCTCTGGGCTTCTGTGATTAATTGCCCATATACTTGTCTGTCTCCCACAGTAGACAATAAACTCCTGAGGACAGGAACTGTGACTTATCTAGGTTTATACCCCCCAAACATGGCTTCTAATATCTGCATGCTTAACACAGAGCCTGTCTTATGGGGGAATTTATAATAAGGGAACAGGGTAACAGGGCATTCTTGAATCAGTTTGTCAAAGTTTACTCACTATAGCTTAATGTCCCCAAAGTCTCTTAAAATGTGTCTATTAAAGACCAAGAGGTTCTTCTGAACTCTATATTCTGTTTTTCTCCCCCACTTTATCATTGGTTGAAGAAAACTAAAGCTAGAATTCAAAAGGATCTTGCGTAGTGTACCATCAGGCTATTGTATTACCGTAGATTCCCATGTATAAGACGCACTTTACTTTTGGGGCCGAAATTTGAAAAAAAATATGTTACATAAAGTTGTTGAACTCAAGTTTTTTTTTTAATTTTTTTTTAAGATTTTTATTTATTCATTTTAGAGAGGGGGAAGAGAGAGAGAAAAGGAGAAGGCAGGAAGCATCAACTTCCCTATGTGCCTTGACCAGGCAAGCCCAGGGTTTTGAATCAGCAACCTTAGTGTTCTGGGTTGACATTTTATTCACTGTGCCACCACAGGTCAGGCCCAAACTCAAGTTTTATTCATCATAAAATTCATACAACTCCTCATCACTGTCAAAACTCCCATCCATTAGCTTGTCCTCATCTGTGTCTGATGACAAATCATTGTCTTCATATATTGACTTGTCCTCAGTTCCATCTATGGCATTTGAAATGCCACAACCACTGTATAAGACACACCCAGTTTTCAGACCCCAAATTTTTCCAAAAAAATGTGTCTTATATATTGCGAAATACAGTAAATATTCTTATATGAGTTTAGTTACCATGTGGCCTTCTTCAATACACTGAATACTCTGGAAAGTTTCATATGCTATATATCAAACCAGGATATCATTTAAAGCTGATTATATGGTGATTGCAGGTATTTCTATAAAAAGTTGAGTAGGCCCTAACCAGTTGGCTCAGTGGTAGAGTGTCAGCCTGGTGTGTGGATGACCTGGGTTCAATTCCTGGTCAGGGCACACAGGAGAAGTGACCATTTGCTTCTCCACCCCTCCCCTTCTTGCTTCTCTCTCTCTCTTTCTCTCTTCTCCCCCCCCCCCCCCCAGCCATAGCTGGATTGGAGCAAGTTGACCCTAGGTGCTGAGGGTGGCTCCATGGCCTCTGCCTCAGGCGCTAAAAAAATGGCTGCAGTTGCAATGGAGCAAGGGCCCCAGATGGGCCAAGCATCGCCCCCTAGTGGGCTTGCTGGGTGGATCCTGGTCAGGGTGCATAAGGGAGTCTGTCTCTGCCTCTCCTCTTCCCACTAAGCTAAGAAGAAAAAAGTTGTATATTAGGCTTCTGGGAGCATAATCACTTAGGAAGGCAGCACTTTTTTTTGGAGAAAATCAGATTTCACAGATGCGGCCTTCTGTAAGAATGTAAATATAAAAACTAGTTCTGCTATTCTTGGTTATTTACCTGGGTCCAGAGACATTTCAAATGTCAACTATACAAGAACTAAACTTCAGTCAGCTAAAATCTCATGTCAGTCATTAATTTAAGCTAAGAAACAAAGTATATTTCAATCTACATCAGTTGGCACTCTCTTTTAATTAGTTAAGTCAATTATTCTTAAATTGAATTTTTAATAAATTTGTATTGGTTGATTTTAGAGAAAGAGAAGAACGAAAAGAGAGAATAAAAAGCATCGATTTGTTGTTCCACTTATTTATGCATTCCTTGGTTAATTCATGTTTGTGCTGTGACTAGGAATCAAACCCACAACCTTGGCATATCAGGACAATGCTCTAACCATGTTCATTGATTTTATGCTCTATGTACAGCTCAATGGAAGAAGAAAAAAGAACTTATTTAATCAAAACTTGTTAACATGTGCCTGAAGAACATACCCATTTTGGAATTTAGAAATGACCATAACAGGCCCAAAAGATTCCTCTTTGGCAAGATACATGTGGTCTTCCACATCTGTGAAGACTGTTGGTTCCATAAAAAAGCCTATTTGAAAAACAGAGGAAAAGAACATCAATTATAGGGTAGTTTCCAATGAACAGTTCTCATTTAATTACAATAAATATTTTTTTCTTCCCTCTGAGTGAGTAAAACCAAGAAACTTTCATTTTCCTATTTGGCACTAGAATTTCTAGGTTTGTAGTTTTTTAAAATGTCTTTATTATAAAAATTTCAAACGTATGTGAAAGTAGAGAAAATAGCATCATGAATAGTTAAATATTTATTCATATTTTGCTATATTTCATTCATTATTTTCCTTGCTGAAATATTTAAAAAAAAATTACAGAGATTACAACTTTGACCTCCAACTATTTCAGTATAAATCTGTAAAAAATAAGGACATTTTCTTACATATCACAATACATTATCATACCTAACAAATTCATGCTAATTCCTTATTCATAACTAGCCGTACCTGGCCACGCGTTGCTGTGGCTCAGTCAGGTTAAATGGAAAAGAAAGAAAAGAGAAAGTGCATGTTTCTAATATGTTTAATTTCACAATGCTTGTGGGTATACAATATTTTTCATTGTTCACTGTCTGTGCAGATATAGAGATTGTCTGGTTTGCCGACTCTAGGACACACAATATATAATTGTCCATGTGAGAAGCAATCCGTGTCTAGATCTAAACCGCACAATTCTAAAGATTGGCCTTGAGCTTTGTTGATGGTGATTGCAAACGCCAATCGAATTGGGAACTGCAATCTCTTAAGCTGAAATGGCATATACGTTGGAATCATAGGAATGAGGACATCTTCACCTTTGAAAGGTCCTGTCAAGATTGTTGCTTCTACAACATTGCTCATTAATTTTTTTATTGCAAGCCATGTGCCATTGCAAAGCTTTGACTGTTGATATTTCGCAACATGATAATTGGCACGCCGATTTTCAATTGCAGTATGTGCGGTGGCATCCCTGGCAGATCGAGTGAATTCAAGAATTCTGTTGGATAATTAACTGCTTCATCTGCTCCCACAACAGTGTTGACGGACTTGTATTTGACTGCCTCGCTTTGAATGTTGGACTGAATAATATTGTTAAGTTCATAGACGTCTTTGTTCTTGGCCGCAAGAATAGCTCGTTCACTCAGCTAATCGTGATTCTTATAATTGGGAAATACTTTTTCAACCAATTTTTCTTTTGATGTCACTAAATTGCAGAAGTTATGAGGCCTGAGGTCAGATCAACTGGCACCTTTCCGTTCCCAATTTCCAGCAACTGATGTGAGAATATCTCAGCTGATCGATTGTTTTGCAGCTGGACATGCATATTTGTAGTTAATTTTAACGTCTTTTCGTGTTGCCACAAAATAGAGTATTTCAGGTAAGCATTTATTTCATCCACTGGTGTCGATTGAGGAATTACAGGTAATGTTTGCCTGAAATCTCCTGCAAGCATTATTAATGTGTTCCCAAATGGTCTGATGTTTCCACACAAATCTTGCAATGATCGATCAAGAGCCTCTAGAGATTTTTTGTGCGCCATTGTGCATTCATCCCAAACAAGAAGTTTGCATTTTTGCAATACTTTTCCCATGCTGGATGCTTCGGAAATGTTGCACGTGGGAAGTTTTAATGAATTGCAAGTTCAATGGCAATTTCAAAGTGGAATGAGCAGTTCTTCCACCTGGTAGCAATGTCGCAGCTATTCCGGATGACGCAAGAGCTAAGGTTATGTCATTTTGGGATCGAATTGCTGCCAGAATCAATCTAATTAGGAACATTTAACCAGTTCCTCTTGGTGCATCTAAGAAGAAGATCTCTCCAACCCCGTTATTGACAGTTTGCATTATTTGATCATAAATGCCTTTTTGCTCAAGCATTAGCTTAGGAATATTTCATTGCACATACAACAAAAGATCACCCGTGTTGTAATTTTGTTCACGATGCAATTCTACGTCGAACAAAGCAGCAGCAGATCGATTCAGTGATGGCATTCCCAATTGATTGAGAACTTTGTTCACGATTTCTAAGCACAAATCTTCAATCATTATCAATGCTTCATTGTAGATTTCTGCTGTGAAATCCATGTTTATATTTGAATTTTCCTTGCGTATTTGATGGAAAATATCTTCAGCCATATGCGATTTATATTTCTCCCATAACATTGAAATGAAATCATAAAATATTTAGTATAGCATGTGTTGCTTTTACGTCCAACAGATGGCGCTGTTTTTCAAAAAAAGCATGTTTTTATCTGTCACAGGTGTGACATCTATATAATAATAGGTATATAAAAACATAAAAAAATATGTATTCTAATGCAACATTGTGTCAAAATTTCAAAGCAATCAGTGAAGAACTTTTGGAGATTTAAGATTTTGAACAAACGAACATTTACATTTTTATTTATACAGATTATACTTCAACTTCTGATTGTCTAGAAAGATCTCATTACAGATGATCTGTGTGATTCAGGAGTTAAATTCTACATATTACATTTGGTTGTTAGATCTCTTAAATGTCCTTTAATCTAGAACATTCCCTCCTTATCCCTGCCTCTTATTGTTCATGCCATTGATGTGTTAAACAGACTGAGTCACTCGTTCTATCCTGTGGAATATCTTGCACATTCGATTTGTCATTGCTTCCTTGGGTTGATATTTAATTTGTTTTTTTGTCCCCTGTATCTCATAAATAGAAAATTTGACCTAAAGATGTGATTAGATTCACATTAAAAGTTTTGACAAGGCCCTGGCCAGTTGGCTCAGCGGTAGAGCGTCGGCCTGGCGTGCGGGGGACCCGGGTTCGATTCCCGGCCAGGGCACATAGGAGAAGCGCCCATTTGCTTCTCCACCCCCGCCCTCTCCTTCCTCTCTGTCTCTCTCTTCCCCTCCTGCAGCCAAGGCTCCACTGGAGCAAAGATGGCCCGGGCGCTGGGGATGGCTCCTTGGCCTCTGCCCCAGGCGCTAGAGTGGCTCTGGTCGCGGCAGAGCGACGCCCCGGAGGGGCAGAGCATCTCCCCCTGGTGGGCAGAGCGTCGCCCCTGGTGGGCATGCCGGGTGGATCCCGGTCAGGCGCATGTGGGAGTCTGTCTGACTGTCTCTCCCCGTTTCCAGCTTAAGAAAAAAAAAATACAAAAAAATAAATAAATAAATAAAAGTTTTGGCAAAAACACTTTACAGGTAATGCTGTGTGTTACCCATTGCATCCCATAGGAGACACACCATATCCAGTTGTCCTGCTCTCACTGATGCTAAGACTGACCAGTGGTTCCAAGTGGTGACAGACAGACCTCGCCATTATAAAATTGTGTTTTTCTCCCTCTGATTGCAAGCCATCTTACACGTGATATTTTGGTATCTTACAAATACCCAGGTCCCCATCAACCTTTTTTTTTTTTTTTTCTGAAGCTGGAAACGGGGAGAGACAGTCAGACAGACTCCTGCATGCGCCCGACCGGGATCCACCCGGCACGCCCACCAGGGGCGACGCTCTGCCCACCAGGGGGCGATGCTCTGTGCCTCCGGGGCGTCGCTCTGCTGTGACCAGAGCCACTCTAGCGCCTGGGGCAGAGGCCAAGGAGCCATCCCCAGCGCCCGGGCCATCTTTGCTCCAATGGAGCCTCGGCTGTGGGAGGGGAAGAGAGAGACAGAGAGGAAGGAGGGGGGCAGGGTGGAGAAGCAAATGGGCGCTTCTCCTATGTGCCCTGGCCGGGAATCGAACCTGGGTCCCCCGCACGCCAGGCTGACGCTCTACCGCTGAGCCAACCGGCCAGGGCCCCCATCAACCTTTTATCTAATAAATTTAGCTTCCCTAATGATGATGGCCTGAATCAATTATTCCATTTAATTAAGGAGTGCAAGTTGGTTATTCTTCTATTCTATCACTTTTTTCTACAATAATTAGGAAGGATTCTTCTGAAAAAACAAAAAAAGTATCCTTTGTTAGCCGCTCAGTGATCCAGAAATTTAGTTCATATAGGAAATACAAGATAAATATTGATTTTTCCCCCTTCTAATTACCAATTTCAGAGTCAAGTATTGGTCCACAATCTACCTACAGGAGTAAAAAAATGAGTTTTTTGCAGTTGTTTTTCTTTTTCTCCTTGTGGGTACCATGACAGCAAGCCAGTCACATATTTTAGTAAGAGGTACTGCTCTAGACAAGAGGCATGAATCCTTCCTGGGCTACGCTGGTTAAGATTAAATCTCACAGCGTCAGGAAGAAAGATCCGCAGCTCCTGAGTAACACAGTTATCCACTATCCTTGTTTCCCCTCCAGTGAAGGCCCTGTCCTATGTCCTTTATTACTGAACTAGAAAGCCCGGCGGTCATATGAAATGATCGCTATTCTAGATATTATAAATTGTAATTAAAATGATTTGTGCAAAGGTGTCTGCTAATTCAAACTGAATTACCCAGGGCAGGCCGCGAGGACGCCCCTTTGCTTAGTGCCCCACGGGGTTTCCCCCTTCTACTTGCTTAATTGCTTAAAGTAGAGTGCAATGAAGGAAACCACTGGCGGTACATTTCTTAAGAGCCACCGCTAGCTCAATAAATAAAGGTGATTTAAATATGTTTTAATCCTTTTTGCGTTTCGGTCAGCATTACTCTGTCGTTTTTTTGCATTTCTCTCCTGCCTTTGTTCAAGGGACTCATTTTGTCGAGACAGGCTTTTTTGTCTTGCATCTGAGGCAAGCCTTGTTTCTCTATGCTCATCAGTCTCATTTTGCCGAGAAAGACGCATTTGCTCTGCGACTGAAGCAAGCCTTGTCTTTCTCTGCTCAGTGGTTTCTTTTTGTCGAGAAAGCCTTTTTTTGTGCAGCTTTAGCTCCTTTTCTGTCCTCTTCAGTGCTGTATTTTCTAGGAGGCATTCTTAAAAGAAATTACGTTAAGACGTAGTTTTTATGTAAAACAGATGATTGCCAATGCAAACAAATGTTCACCTTCCCCCTGACACGCTCAATTTGCATTCAGCCTTAAATTGTTTCAAAAGCAGATGATTGCCAATGCAAACAAATGTTCACCTTCCCCCTGACCCGCTCAATTTGCATTTAGCCATGGCAACTTCACCCCATTGGCTAGTACAGTTACGCAAGCAACCAATAAGCTATCGGCGACAAACAGACACTTAAGCCGCATATAATAAAGATTTTCACAGCCTAGTAAAGCAAGGTGTCCTCGTTTCATCCCATTTTACATTGGGGGCTCGGGAAAATTGTGTTCTTCACGGTGCCAGCAGCTTAGAAGAGCCAAGCAGGATCTAGAAATTAATTCCCCTGACTTCTGAGGCAAACTGGTGTTGCTGTAAAAACCGTAACCATCTAGTCCAGAGGTCTCAAACTCGCGGCCCACGGGCCGCATGCGGCCCACCCACCAATTTTGTGCGGCTCGCAGACTGGCCCGCAGATTAATCCACGAAGTTTGATTAGTCTGCGGGCCGCACAAAATTGGTGGGCGGGCCGCACGGCCGCGAGTTTGAGACCTCTGATCTAGTCCCACTGAAGAAGCCAGGCGCCCCTTATACCTCAGGAGGGTCTTCTTACCTGGCCTTGCAACTTGTCTTCCCCCATACACCAGCGTGGCCCCTTCTTTCACTCCAGTTTCACAGTATTGCAGAAGCTTTTCCAGATGGGCCTTATGATTTTGGGGCCCATGATCAGTAGATCTGTCCAGCGGATCACCTATTTTCATCTTTTTAATTTCTTCCACCTGTATGTCACCCAGTTCACAAAATACAACTGACTGTTAATAACATTAATGGATACCCTTGACTGAGCTTCTAGCATGCGGTCAGTGTCATATTAAACTCATAAAAGATGTGTTGTCATTTAGTCTTCAAAATAGCACTAGAGTTGGCTTTGTGTTATTTCCATGTTACAGATGAAGAAATGGAAGCTTAGAGAGGTTGAGGGACTTGCCCAAGGACACACAACCACTAAATGTTGTGCTTTTCCTGATTGGAAAGCCTAAGCTCTTAACCACTGATTTCTAAAGGAGCACAGGTACATAAAAATGATCCTGAATTAATCTATTAAAATAGTAAATCTGATGCTCTGGAATTTCTGTTAACACAGCGTACTAACACTCTTTGTGACAAAAAAACAAACAAACAAAAAAAACCCACAGCCAAAATGGCCACATCGTTATCTTTTTCTCTCTCCAAATGTGTCTGACTGCCCTTGTGAAATTCTCACGGCATGGCCATGCCAGAAGAATTGCTAGAATGTTCTTTACTGAACAATGTTTATCACTGATGTGTCTTTGTAATCACTTCTTGTGCACCTCAGTTATCTTAATCTATTTCTGCACTCTTTTAATGTTAAGTCCAATTCTAGTAAGAAGAAAGAATGGGAGGAATCGTGACCCCACAGGCCCATGAATTTAAATTGAGGCCTGACAATAATCCCTTAGTAAGTGTGAAAAAAAAAACACCTGTTGAATGAATAAGTGAATAAATGAATGAATATAAATCGCATGTGTAAAAATGTGTGTGCTGATGGACTGATAGAGGAAATCCTTGACATTTCTAGTCTCAGTATTTAAAATTTCAACAAGTTATAGTTGTAAAAACCCAATGACAAGAGGTACTGTAACTATTTTATTGAGGCACAAAATTGAATTACTGGGATATTTAGGTGGCAGCCGCTGCCCACCGTCTGCCTCTCTGTCTGACTTCCTTGTTTTCTACTCGCAGAAAGAAAGACTGTTTGCCTCTTGGGGATGGGGTGGGGGAATTGGCTCTGAAGAAAAAAAAAGCTGGGTGATTGTTTTTCAAATATAAACAAATGCATGATTACTACTACCATCGTAATGATATGATGTAGTATAATTTAGTGTTTAGTCTTCAGTCACAGAATTCATCTTAGTCGTTCTATAAATGGCTTTTAGTCCCATATTTATAGAATCCTGACCAATCTATAGTGGGCATCTGTCTATCTATCTATCTATCAAGTATCTCTCTTAGTGGAGAAAATGATATCTGCCTTGTTAACTGTGACTTGAGGATTTGTAAGGATCTAGCAGTATATCCCTCAGAGTCAATTTAGGGCTTTATAAAAACATCAAGTGTCAAGGATTTAATGTACTATAGATGCAGAGCAAGGCATATGTAATAACAGCTTGTAACAGTATGTTTTTTTATACAGACCTATAACTTTTTACTATGAAAAATTATAAACACATATAAAAGTAGACAAATAATATAATAAAATTCCATGTACCCATCACCCAACTTCAACAATTACCAGTTCATAGCCAATTTATTCCACCACTCACTTCCTCCCCTCCTGGGGAGTAGGAGGGAAGTGAAGTCTAGACATTATATAATTGAACCTATAAATATGTCCAAAAGTAGCTCTAAAAGATAAGGACTGTGTTGTGTGGTTTTTCTTTCAATATACAACCACAGTATGATTATCACACCTAAAAATTCACTAAATCTCTGAAGTACTTTTCAAGTTTCAGCAATTTCTGTTCGACTCATGGAGCCAAGGTAAAAAGGCACCTTACCACTCTCGTCACAAAGTCATCGTGGATGGATTCCTCCACAAACAGCCGTCCCGCTGCAATACAGTTCTCTCCTTTGTTGAAAAATACTGCTCCCATGCCCTTGGGCAGCAGAGGAGAAAAGATTGTTAACATTACTTGGGAAGTCGGGACTGTCATAAAATTGCATGTACTGAGAATTAGATGCTATTAAAGGCAGCAGACAGCACAGAGAGGTCACAGAAAAGCACAATCCCTTGGCCTAGTTAGTGATGAGAGCTGCTGGAGATGCTCTGTTTTGAATCTACATGCTTCTAGGGGTTTTGTTTCTTCCTTTTGGTCTATGAGCACTTTAAAAAGGGTGTAAAAATAAGGACACACCACTAAGCACAAATTTTGTGTTGCAAGAAAATCTAGATTGCTCTGTAAATTTAAAATGTAATACTTGTATAGCAAATTTTGCTTCTGAGAGCTCTACATTAGTTTGTATAAACCATGAATGTTTATAAGACTCCCCCACCTCCAAGCTTTAAAATCATCTTAATGAGCCCTGGTTGGATAGCTCAGTTGGTCAGAGCATCATCTAGAAGTGCAGAGGTTGCCAGTTTGATTCCCATTTAGGGCGCATAGAAGAATGGATGTTCCTGTCTTTTTCATGCTCCCTCCTCTCTCTAAAATCAATAAGATAAACATTTAAAATATATTAATGAGACAAATTATAAATATATTATTTTTAAAATTAAGTGCTCTGAGTATTCCCAAATCTAAGCATAAAGATGATAATTTCTACATATGACTGGACAAGACCAAATCTCACTGTAAGGTTTCTAGTGAGCAAGGAGGTGAAATGTGTTTTAGAAGCAGGCACCTATTTAGTTAGACTTGACCCACTCTTACCATTCTCACGGCTTTGTCAAGTTCACAGTCACTGAATATTATCAGTGGGGATTTGCCACCAAGTTCAAGGGAAACTTTCTTCAAGTTGCTCATAGCACAGCTAGAGAAAAATAAATGGGAAACGAGTATTTAGTCTCTCCCTCTCTCTCTCTGTCTCTGTCTCTCCCTCCCCACCATAAACTACCACTTGGCATGGAAAACATAACTGAGCCTCAGAAATATTCAGAACCTTACACAAAGACAAAACATGAGTGGTGGAATGAATGGGGATAACTGTTAAAGCTAGGTGGCAAGCACGTGGGAGTGCATGAAGCTATTCTGCGTGCTTTGCATATATTAGAAAGTTTCCATCATAAAAAGTTTTGTATTAAATTCTGTGGTATTGGAGAGAAGATGGCAGCAGAGTAGGCGGATGCACAGACACCCAGCTCTCAACACCAAACTGGAATACAAATCAATTTAGAAAAAATCAGCATGAAAAACCAACACTGAACTGCAAGAACAGCTCTCAAAAACCAAGGAGCAAAGAGGAAGCCACAATAATCCTGGTAAGGAGTGCCTGAATCTCCTCTGCTTACAGGAAGGGAAGGAGGGGGGTGAGGCTGAGAGCCCAGAGAGGATTTCACAGAGGAAAAAGAGCAGAAACTACTGCTCACAGCCACTTACCTGGCGACCAGGGAGCAAGGTGGGTTGAAAAGACCAGCTTATCTCCCAAGTGGAAAAGACAGGGAGAGGGACAGACTGTGAGGGGCTAAGGTATGCAAGAAACAAAATAAAAAAGCTGACTCATTCGTGCTGGAGGCGGCCATAGCTGGGGGAGGGACTGAACCTTTCACAAAACAGAGCTGAAGTGCTTCCAGATCAGAGATCTCCGGACATCTATCCAGCTCCAATCAGCACAACAAGACACAGCTGAAAACAAGAAGTGGGGAGGAGGGGCAGTAACTCAGGTCTCCATGGAGATCTGAGATACACCTCCCCCTACTGAAGCTGAGAGAAAAAACCCTGCCCCCAGTGAGATTAGTTGGAGGAAGAGACCTTCAGCGTCTCAGGTTACACCCACAGCATTCCTGGATACAGTTTCAAGGAAGCCCCCTGCTGAGATCAGTTAACAAGACTATCACCTGTTAAGAAAACAAACAAATCAAGACTTCAAAGCTGCCCAAATCCGAAAGTGGATTACAAATAATAGCTGATACCAACCCACGAAGACCTAAAAATAACACAACTGAAAACTGGAGGCAGACAACACCAAGCCTAGACTCAATCAACTCTACAAATAAAAAAAAAAAGAAGAAGATGAGAAAACAAAGGAGTGCAATCCAAATGAAACCACAAGAGACACTTTCGAGAGATGAACTGAGTGATATGGAAATAATCAAACTTCCAGATGCAGAGTTCAAAATAATGATTGTAAGGATGCTTAGGGATCTTAGAACAACAATGGAGGGGGAGTTTGAAAACCTAAATAAAGAAATAGCAAGTATAAAAAAGAATCAGTTGGAGACGACAAATACAATATCAGAAATAAAGACCACAATGGAAGGAATTAAAAACAGGATAGATAGAGCAGAGGATCGAATCAGCGAGTTAGAAGACAACTGGAATGAAGGCATGAAAGCAGAGAAGAAAAGAGAAAAAAGACTCAAAAAGTCAGAGGAAACTCTTAGAGAGCTCTGTGACAACATGAAGAGAAACAACATCCACATCATAGGGGTTCCTGAAGAAGAAGAAAAAGAACAAGGGATAGAGACTTTGTTCAATCATATCATAGCTGAAAACTTCCCTAAATTAATGCAAGAGAAACTCTCACAAATCCAAGAAGCACAGAGGACTCCATTAAAGAGAAACCCAAAGAAACCTACACCAAGACACATCATAATTAAAATACCAAAGCTAAGCGATAAAGAGAAAATATTAAAAGCTGCAAGAGAAAAAAAAGTTATCACCTACAAAGGAGCCCCCATAAGGATGACATCTGACTTCTCAACAGAAACACTTGAGGCCAGAAGGGAATGGCAAGAAATATTCAAAGTAATGCAGAACAAGAACCTACAACCAAGACTACTTTATCCAGCAAGGCTATCGTTTAAAATTGAAGGAGAAATAAAAAGCTTCCCAGACAAAAAACAACTCAAGGAATTCATTACAACCAAACCAATGCTGCAGGAAATATTAAGGGGCCTGGTGTAAACAGATAAAGTGGGAAAAGAATACAGAAAAAAAAAAAAAGAAAAAGGAATACACCTTTAAAGAAGAAAATGGCAATAAACAACTACATATCAATAATAACCTTAAATGTAAATGGATTAAATGATCCAATCAAAAGACATAGGGTAGCTGCATGGATAAGAAAACAGGTCCCATACATATGTTGTCTACAAGAGACACACCTTAGAACAAAAGACACACACAGATTGAAGGTAAAAGGATGGAAAAAAATGTTTCATGCAAACGGAAATGAAAAAAAAGCTGGGGTAGCAATACTTATATCAGACAAATTGGACTTTAAAACAAAGGATATAGTAAGAGATAAAGAAGGCCACTACATAATGATAAAGGGAGTAATCCAACAGGAAGATATAACTATTATAAATATCTATGCACCTAATATAGGAGCACCCAAATATATAAAACAGACTTTGATGGATTTAAAGGGCGAGATCAACAGCAATACTATAATAGTAGGGGATTTCAATACCCCACTAACATCACTAGATAGATCCTCAAGAAAGAAAATTAACAAAGAAACAGCAGACTTATTGGAAACACTAGATCAACTCGATTTAATAGATATCTTCAGAACCTTTCACCCTAAAGCAGCAGAATATACATTCTTTTCAAGTGCTCATGGTACATTCTCTAGGATAGACCACATGTTAGGGCACAAAAGTGCTCTCAACAAATTTAAGAAGACTGAAATCATATCAAGCACTTTCTCCGATCACAACGGCATGAAACTAGAAATGAATCACAGCAGAAAAGCTCAAAAATTCTCAAACACATGGAAACTAAATAGCAGGGTGTTAAATAATGAATGGATTAAGAATGAGATCAAAGAAGAAATAAAGAAATTCCTAGAAACGAATGACAATGAGCATACAACAACTCAAAATTTATGGGACACAGCAAAAGCAGTGCTGAGAGGGAAGTTCATAGCACTACAGGCACACTTTCAGAAGCTAGAAAAAGCTCAAATAAACAACTTAACCCTGCATCTAAAAGAATTAGAAAAAGAACAGCAAGTAAAGCCCAAATGTAGTAGAAGGAAGGAAATAATAAAGATCAGAGCAGAAATAAATGACATAGAGGCTAAAGAAACAATACAGAAGATCAATGAAACTAGGAGCTGGTTCTTTGAAAAGGTAAACAAGATTGATGCACCTTTAAGTAGACTCACCAAGAAAAAGAGAGAGAGGACTCAAATAAATAAAATTAGAAATGAGAGAGGAGAAATAACAACTGACACAACAGAAATACAAAATATTGTAAGAAAATACTATGAAGAACTGTATG
This sequence comes from Saccopteryx bilineata, assembly GCF_036850765.1. Taxonomy (NCBI): domain Eukaryota; kingdom Metazoa; phylum Chordata; class Mammalia; order Chiroptera; family Emballonuridae; genus Saccopteryx; species Saccopteryx bilineata. The sequence continues at coordinate 106,318,389 of NC_089490.1, forward strand.
CCAAAAAACTAGACAACCTAGATGAAATGGACAAATTCCTTGAAACATACAATCTTCCAAAAATCAATCTGGAAGAATCAGAAAACTTAAACAGACCAATTACACCAAAGGAGATCGAAACAGTTATCAAAAAACTCCCAACAAAGAAAAGTCCGGGGCCCGATGGCTTCACAACGGAATTCTACCAAATATTCAAAGAAGAACTAACTCCTATCCTTCTCAAACTATTTCAAAAAATTCAAGAGGAAGGAAGACTTCCAAACTCCTTTTATGAGGCGAGCATAATTCTGATTCCAAAACCAGGCAAAGACCACACAAAGAAAGAAAATTATAGGCCAATATCTCTGATGAATATAGATGCTAAAATCCTCAACAAAATATTAGCAAACCGGATCCAACAATATATGGAAAAAATCATACACCATGATCAAGTGGGATTTATTCTGGGGAGGCAAGGCTGGTACAATATTCGTAAATCAATCAATGTGATTCATCACATAAACAAAAAGAAGGAGAAAAACCATATGATAATTTCAATAGATGCAGAAAAAGCATTTGATAAAATCCAGCACCCATTCATGATCAAAACTCTCAGCAAAGTGGGAATACAGGGAACATACCTCAACATGATAAAAGCCATCTATGAGAAACCCACAGCCAACATCATACTCAATGGGCAAAAATTAAAAGCAATCCCCTTAAGATCAGGAACAAGGCAGGGGTGCCCCCTTTCACCACTCTTATTTAACATAGTCCTGGAAGTCCTAGCAACAGCAATCAGACAAGAAGAAGAAATAAAAGGCATTCAAGTTGGAAAAGAAGAAGTAAAACTATCATTATTTGCAGATGATATGATATTGTATATAGAAAACCCTAAAGTCTCAGTCAAAAAACTACTGGACCTGATAAATAAATTCAGCAAAGTGGCAGGATATAAAATCAATACTCAGAAACCAGAAGCATTTTTATACACCAACAATGAACAGTCAGAAAGAGAAATTAAGGAAACAATCCCCTTCACAATTACAACCAAAAAAATAAAGTACCTAGGAGTAAGCTTAACCAAGGAGACTAAAGACTTGTACTCGGAAAATTACAAAACATTGATAAAAGAAATCAAGGAAGATACTAACAAGTGGAAGCATATACCGTGCTCATGGTTAGGAAGAATAAACATCATTAAAATGTCTATATTACCCAAAGCAATTTATAAATTCAATGCAATACCAATTAAAATACCAATGACATACTTCAAAGATATAGAACACATATTCCAAAAATTTATATGGAACCAAAAAAGGACACGAATAGCCTCAGCAATCTTAAAAAAGAAGAATAAAGTGGGAGGTATCACACTTCCTGATATCAAGTTATACTACAAGGCCATTGTACTCAAAACAGCCTGGTACTGGCATAAGAACAGGCATATAGATCAATGGAATAGAACAGAGAACCCAGAAATAAACCCACAGTTCTATGGACAACTGATATTTGACAAAGGAGGTAAGGAAATACAATGGAGTAAAGACAGCCTCTTTAACAAATGGTGTTGGGAAAATTGGACAGCTACCTGCAAAAAAATGAAACTAGATCACCAGCTTACACCACTCACAAAAATAAACTCAAAATGGATAAAAGACTTGAATGTAGGCCGTGAAACCATAAGCATCTTAGAAGAAAACATAGGCAGTAAGCTCTCCGACATCTCTCGGAGCAATATATTTGCTGATTTATCTCCACGGGGAAGTGAAATAAAAGACAGGATAAACAAATGGGACTATATCAAACTAAAAAGCTTTTGCACAGCTAAAGACAACAAGAACAGAATAAAAAGACAAACTACACAATGGGAGAACATATTTGACAATACGTCTGATAAGGGGTTAATAACCAAAATTTATAAAGAACTTGTAAAACTCAACACCAGGAAGACAAACAACCCAATCCAAAAATGGGCAAAAGAGATGAATAGACACTTCTCCAAAGAGGACATACAGATGGCCAATAGGCATATGAAAAAATGCTCAACATCACTAATCATTAGAGAAATGCAAATTAAAACCACAATGAGATATCACCTTACACCAGTCAGAATGGCGCTTATCAACAAAACAACACAGAATAAGTGCTGGCGAGGATGTGGAGAAAAGGGGACCCTCCTGCACTGCTGGTGGGAATGCAGACTGGTGCAGCCACTGTGGAAAACAGTATGGAGATTCCTCAAAAAACTGAAAATCGAACCACCTTTTGACCCAGCTATCCCACTTTTAGGAATATACCCCAAGGACACCATAGAACGGCTCGAAAAGGAGAAATGCACCCGCATGTTTGTGACAGCATTGTTCACAATAGTGAAGATCTGGAAACAGCCCAAGTGTCCGTCAGAGGACGAGTGGATTAAAAAACTTTGGTACATATATACTATGGAATACTACTCAGCCATAAGAAATGATGACATCGGATCATTTACAATAGCATGGATGGACCTTGATAACATTATACGGAGTGAAATAAGTAAATCAGAAAAAAAACTGAGATGAATCCATACATAGAAGGGACATAAAAATGAGACTCAGAGACATGAACAAGAATGTGATGGCAACAGAGGTGGGGGGGGGTTGGGGGAGGGGGGAGGGGGTGAAGAAGGAGAGAGTGGTTAGGGGAGGGGAGGGGCACAAAGAAAACCAGATAGAAGGTGAGAGAAGACAATTTAACTTTGCGGGAGGGGTATACAGCACAATCAAATGTCAAAATAATCTAGAGATATTTTCTCTCAACATATGTACCCTGATTTATCAATGTCACTGCATTAAATTTAATAAAAAAATATTAATATTAAAAAAAAATTTAAAAACGAAAAAAAAAAATTCTGTGGTAGATGATTAGAGAGCTTTATAGGTAAATTTAGATTCTTTAGGTATCAAGAATTTCAGTTACATAAAAGGGCTGGCAAGGAACCTAGCCTCAAACTAGATTACCGGGGGAAAATATAGATTTTTAGAAGTATATTATTTCCCCTTTCTTGCAGAAGTATTATTTAGAACATTTTTAAAATTAAAATAAAATGCAGAAAAAGAATTCACAGTTCCGTGGATCAATGACCGTTGTTTTTTACTATTTTGATATAGTTATTTCTGGTCTGTGTCCAACTATAGCATTTGACTTGTTTAATATAGTTGGGAATCACCCAATATATACAATTTTATACCTTATTTTCCTTTCCATTTACCATTTTAACAACATTTTTCAATGTTATTAAAATGCTCTGTGGACATGACTGAACAGTATTCTATTATGTTGACATACTTTAACCACTGCCTTATTTTGGACATTTAGATTATTTGCAATTTAAAAAGAACTAATGTTATTGCTTTTTTAGAAATTCAGTTCATTAATAATCTAGATTTGCCATTTATATGCCTTTTTGGCGTCTTACTATGCTCCAAAAACAATTTGGGCCAGAGATCCAGTACAAAAAATGTTTAGTGCTGATTGTTAAAGCTACCAGTTGAGTGTAGAATTTCATTATGGCTTTAGTTTTATTGACTGTGGGATTTACACTTTGGAAAGTGTTTTATTATATTCAAACATTTCAATAGCCTACAGTGATAAGAAGATTTCTTTTCTAAAATGATGTGATATTTCTCCAAAAGCACCCTATTCAAAGAAGCAAGAGCGAAACCAAAAACCTGATTTAACAGGATCTACAGCAAATTGACTTATTCAAACCAATACCTCTTCATGATCTGTTTGCCAATAGGAGTGGAACCAGTGAAACCAAGTTTGCGGATGTCAGGATGTTCAGAAAGGTGCTGTCCCGCTACCCCGCCTATAGAATTAGGGAATCAAACATGATTTAAAACACTAGTCAAGTTCTGATGGCTGGGGTGGCTTTGAATTCATTGAAGGAGATTTCTCAGCTTTCATTGAAATCTTAGTTTTACATTTTCTATATTAATTATAAACTGATAAAAATCTAAATGCTGTCCTCCATGTGACTGTCATCCCCCCACAAAAGATGGGTAAGTCTAGGTTTTTTATCTTCCAAAATAGTTTTTAAAAATCAAAATGGGCACCCTTAGGGTAGTTTTACAATACTGTATAATTTGCCTGTCCTGTGGTGACACAATGGATAAAGTGTTAACTTGGAAAGCTGAGGTTGCTGGTTTGAAACCCTGGGCTTGCCCAGCCAAGGTACAAAGGAGAAGCAACTACTATGAGTTGATGCTTCCCACTCCTCCCCTCACCTCTCTCTAAATTCAATAATAAAAAATAAATAATAAAAAACAATGGTGTACAAGTTCTGCCCCTCCTGCTCTACTCACGCACCATTATATTTCCACTTTATGGTAAGTATAATTATCCTGAACTTAAATGGTAAACTGTATTTAGTTTTAATATAGTTATAATTCAGAACAGACTCTAGTAGGAAAACAACCACTCAACTACCCCTGTACCATTCATTAACTGTAGTGAAATGGGTCCTTTGGTGGCTTACCTGAGCCTGGAATGATGTTAATTACCCCCTTTGGAAAGCCTGCTTTCGCAGAGAGCTCTGCAAACTTCAAAGCAGTCAAGGGCGTGACCTGAACGGAAGCAGATAGCAATGACCTTCTTCAGACTTCATCCTGTCCTTTAGATCAGCAGCCAGCATTCCCCTCTATAGCCTCACTAGGGTTTGTATTCTTTTTCCTTTTGACATAATTTCAGACTTACAGCAGAGTTGCAGAAATAATATAAAGAATGTATGTCTCTGATTATAAGCAAGCAGGAAAGGACAAAGGACGCACAGGGCCACGCGTCTTACCAGTGCCGGCTTGAGCACTAAGGTATTGCCGGCTGCCAGGCAGGCGGCACTCTTCCACGCCAGCATCATCAGCGGGTAATTCCAGGGGATGATAATGGCACAGACGCTGCAGAGGAAGAACGACAACATCCTTAGTTGTCTCAAACTAACACAAGTCATTCAGAGGGACTTTCCTTGTCTTACCCGAGTGGCTCCTTCTTGGTGAAGGTCAGGTTGCGGTTTGGTCGGGCCTGGTTGATGGGAATTGTAGAACCCTAAAAAAACCCAAAAAGGTTTATACTTATTTTTTTTTAAAGGTTTTATTTATTCATTTTAGAGAAGGGGGGGAGGAGCAGGAAGCACCAACCCCCATATGTGCCTTGACTGGGCAAGCCCAAGGTTTCGAACCGGTGACCTCAGCGTTCCAGGTCGACGCTTTATTCACTGCACCACCACAAGTCAGGCGGTTTATACTTATTTTATTCATTGGAATAGGTAAATTTAATCTGTTTCAAAACAGATAGAGATTTGAGGATATTATTCCTTTGAGTAGTGAGTTTTTTTCATGCTCGCTGGCCCCTAGGAGTTTTTTTTCAAAAAATAAAATTCGTTCCAGTTACAGTTTTATTAACTTAAAATCATGTTTGTTTGATAACCAATTTATGGAAAAAAGAAGAATATACATTTGCCTTTTTTAATGTTACCTTACACATTTTTAAAATAAATCAGTCATACTCTGGATCATCAGGAGGCATGAGGACGTACATGAACGCTTGTACTACTCAAAGGGTTATAAGTGGTTTACAAAAATTGTTTCTCTGGCCTGACCAGGCGGTGGCACAGTGGATAGAGCGTCAGACTGGGATGCTGAGAACGCTGGTTCAAGACTCTGAGGTCGCCAGCTTGAGCGCGGGTTCATCTGGTTTGAGCAAAAGCTCACCAGCTTGGATCCAAGGTTGCTGGTCCGAGCAAGGGGTTACTCGGTCTGCTGCAGCCCCCCCCATTAAGGCACATATAAGAAAGCAATCAATGAACAACTAAGGTGTCGCAATGTACAACGAAAAACTAATGATTGATGCTTCTCATCTCTCCCTTCCTGTCTTGTCTGTCTATCCCTCTCTCTGACTCTCTCTCTGTCTCTGTAAAAAAAAAAAAAAAAAAAAAAAATTGTTTCTCTGTAATCTTAAAGAATACATTTTTTTTTGCCTGCATCTCTTGTTTTTCTAGCTAATATAAAAAGGCAGGGTTCAATTTATAAGAAATATAGCCACACCAAGAAAAGAGCTGCAATTTCTTTCTTGAAAGATCTAAGACATGGGAGAATAAACGTAACTCTAATTTATTCACCTCCATTCCAATTTCTTGGCATTGTAGGGAATGTTAATTGTCTGCCTGATATTCTTTCTCCCCTCTGTCTTAGTGATAGAAACTCTTATATTGATGATGGGGGTGGCAATATGCCCGGATAAAAAACTGTTTCCAAGTTTTCATAGCAGGTGGGATGGTCAGTGGAAGAGGTAAACACAAGGCATTGAGAGGGGAATGCTCTTCAAAGTATGCGGACTCAGCTCAAACAAATGCTTTTTTACCCTTTCTCCCCACTCCCACTTCTTCCTTCTTCCTGCTCAGAATGTTGCTGAAATGGCTGGCACTGCAGTGGTAATCATGAGACCATGAGACAAACTTAAGAGTAAAGATCATATGATACAAAGGATGGCCTGGCAGAGAGAGAGAGGGACCCTTCATCTCCCGTACTGGACCTGATTGCCTGCCTTTGAACTCCTTGAAAGTGAGATAAAAACAAACTTCTTAGTTGGGTTCTCTATTAAACACAGCCAAGTTTAGTAACAACTGATTCATGATAGTGATCCTTAATGAAGTTATATATTTGTTTTGCCACATAAAATATTGCTATAAGTAAGTGTACAATCTCTTATCTGAAACCCTTGGGGCCAGGCATGTTTGGGATTAGAAATATAATATAATGCATGTATTTTATATTATGTTATGTTATCTATAACTCCCAGTAGGTTCTGGGGCAGCCTCCCAAAGCATTGGAGGGGGGAGTGGGAATGGTTTTTAAAGTCCAGGCCCTGGCCGGTTGGCTCAGTGGTACAGCGTCGGCCTGGCATGCAGGAGTCCCGGGTTCGATTCTCGGCCAGGGCACACAAGAGAAGTGCCCATCTGCTTCTCCACCCCTCCCCCTCTCCTTCCTCTCTGTCTCTCTCTTCCCCTCCCGCAGCCAAGGCTCCATTGGAGCAAAGTTGGCCCGGGCGCTGAGGATGGCTCTGTGGCCTCTGCGTCAGGCACTAGAAGGGCTCTGGTTGCAACAGAGTGAGACCCCGGATGGGCAGAGCATCGCCCCCTGGTGGGCATGCCAGGTGGATCCCAGTCAGGCGCATGCAGGAGTCTGTCTGACTGCCTCCCCGTTTCCAACTTCAGAAAAATACAAAAAAAAAAAAATAATAAATTTTTAAAAATAAATAAATAAAGTCCTTATATTTTCCTCCTTCCCCACTTCCTTTTCACTTATGCTGGGAATGTGGCTGTGATGGCTGGTACTGCAGTGGTTATCATGAGTCTATGAGTGGCATGCATTCTGCTATTTAACATAAGCCTTACCTTTCCCTTTTACAGCCCCATTGCCAAGGGCAAGTATAGTTGCCACTTGTCATCACATATGTGCTATTTATTTTTAGTAGTAAAAGGAAAATGAACCCATGTCCTAATTCTTTTTTTCTCATACCCAGTCTGCATAGCCCTTCTATGTTAGCTCTCTGGGCTCTGTAGGCATTTGAGTTTGCAATTCCTCCATGGTGCCAGGCTTCTCACTATATGTCCAGAAGATTAGATGCCAAGGAGAAATTACAGTAAAGTATAAAGAACATCATTGGACATAGTTCAGAAAAATTTTGCCCTGGCCAGGAGGCTCAGTGGTAGAGCATCAGCCCAGTATGTGGATGTTCCAGGTTTGATTCCTGGTCAGGGCACACAGGAGAAATGACCATTTGCAACTCTACCTCTCCTTTGCTCTCTTTCTCCCTCCCACAGCCATGGCTCTATTGGTTTGAGCACCTCGGTCCTGGGTGCCGAGGATGGCTCTGGGGAGCCTCGCCTCAGGCACTACAAATAGCTCAGTTGTAGAGCATGGGCCCAGAAGGGGGATGGCCGGGTGGATCCTGTTTGGGGCACATGCAGGAGTTTGTCTTCACTATCTCGTCTTCTCTCACTTGGAAAAGAAGAAAAAAGAAAAAATTTGAGTTCAAATCTTAGCTCTATGGTTTACTTACTAACTATGTTACCATTGTCAAGTCATTCACTGTACTCAAGCCTCCATTTCCTTACCTGTAACAGGGATAATAAAAAAAAAACTTCAGGTGACTCTTACAAGGGTTAGATGAGAAAACCTACATAAAGGGTAGCTCTGACACAGTGTCTTTACAAACTAATAAATGTTTGCCCCTTTTCTTTTTGGAACGATCTACGTGGAGACAAACAACATTTGCGCTTACCTGAATTTTGTCGCACCAGCCAGCAAAATATCTGAATGTTTGTACAGACATTCCTATGTGCGTCTTCAGAGCCAAGGTGTAGACTGCGCCTGAATCGAGAGCTTCAATGGTTGCCAGCTCTTCTTGGTTCTCTTCCAGTAGATCTGCAAGTCTGTGTGGTCAGTGAAAGAAATCCATACAACAAATGTTGGCTGAGCTCCTTTGTTGGATAAGGCACCATACATCCTAAGTGCTGAGAATTCAGAGCTGAACACAAATGGACCAGGTCTCTGTCCTTATGGAGAACATGGGAAGACAGACATTAAACAAATAGGGCCGTAAATAATTTGTTTCAAGAGTTACAGGAGAAGCAGAGGGCATTGGAAGTCTGTATAATTCCCCTTATAAATATATGAGAAGTAGAACAGTGATTAAGTCATGGTAGTTCAAGACTGATGATAGAAAACAGCAGGCATGTGGCTAGTTCACGAATATACAGGGAGGTATTAGACCCCCTGGAGAACTCGTGAGCTTGTCAGAGGGTTTCTGGTTGGTAAAGAATTATTTCCAATGCTAACTGAAAAGGACGAAAGAGAAATGGATGGAATAAATTACAGATGCCACAATAGGTTTCTGTTTGGTGTCCAGTCTCCATGGGAAGATAAGTCTAGGACTGCCTAATGACTATGAAATAGCCAAAATTCACCTTTTTTTGTTCACTTTCGCTATTTGTTTTTCTTTAGTAGTTCCATGAGCTGTCCCTTTTGGGCCATTCCAAAGTCAGGCATGAAACCCTCCTACCCCAGTATTTCTTCCGAATCCCACTGTAAAGATCTTTTGACAAAGGTCAGCTATCTGGCATAGGTAAACAGAAAACTTAATTTATGATTGAATTGTTCTTGACATACTCAGTTATCAGTGTATAATACCCTTTCCAGGCCTTACTATTTTTCTTCCTTGCTTCTGCTTCTTATACATAAAGGGGATTTAAATTTTCTCTTTGAAAATAACAGGGGGCTGAATAGTCTTCATTTGTTGCTGTTAGCCGTTGTCTACCTGCTCTGTGACCTGGGAGGATGACCTGCATAGACTCCTGTTGCTTTCTCGCTGGGTTTGGCCAACAGGAGTCGAATGGGCAGCACTCTCAGAAGCCCAGCGAACTAGAGGCAGAAGTAGTTGGGGATTTGAATCCCCTGGCTGCCTCAGAGATGAGCAGTAGTTCAGCAGCTGCTGTATTCCCCAACCAAAAACCATGATAGTGTGGTCTTCTCCTATAATTTAGATCCTGCCAGACTCTAGTAGCCCCCTCCTCTATTCTATTAGACCTTGGTGTAATGGTAGCTGCTCCATGTTGCTACCCTTGCCTGGGTACTACATCATCCCTTGACCTTGCCCACACTGTTTTCTGGTTTGTTTGTTTTTTAATTCAGTGAGAGGAGGGGAGGCAGAGACAGACTCCTGCATGCGCCCCAACCAGGATCCACCTGGCAAGCCCACTATGGGATGATGCTCTATCCACCTGGGGCGTTGCTTAGCAACTGAGCCTTTCTTAGTGCCTGAGGTGGAGGCCATGGAGCCATCCTCAGTGCTCAAGATCAACTTGCTCCAACTGAGCCATGGCTGCAGGAGAGAGAGAGAGAGAGAGAGAGAGAGAGAAGCGAGAGGGGGAGGGGTAGAGAAGCAGATGCAGACAGGTGCCTCTCTTGTGTGCCCTGATTGGGAATCAAACCCAGGACATCCACACGCCAGGCCGACATTCTACCACGGAGCCAACCAGCCAGGGCCACCCACACCTTGATAAATAGTCCTTTATTAAACCTCTTTTACTAATGGAACCTTGACTGATACAAACAATAATATAAAAGTCAGGAACTCACATCTATGAAATTTTATATGATATAAGTAACAGAACATATGTTATATAATGGGTACATAATAGAATGTTTTGAAGGAATGTTTTAAATCTTGGGAATGTTAGTCAATATCAAAGTTCGCAGACTTGCATTTTTAAAAATACATACCTGTACATCAGCCTTCCTCTTTCTCTTGCGTTCATTCTTCCCCATTCACCGTTTTCAAAGGCATCTTTGGCTGCTGCTACTGCTTTATCAACATCCACCAAAGAAGCACAGGATACTTTGCATATTGTCTTTTTCAAGAAGAGTAAAAATAGGTTAAAGGTTATTTTACAGTGAGACATATTAATATACTTCTTAGAATTAATATTATATTATAAAAGCCAGAGATTTTTATAATGGAAAAACCAATATATTCAGTAATAAAGTAAACAAAAAAAACCCCAACAATGTATTTTTTCTTCTTTTCCAAATGAGAGGAGGGGAGATAGAGAGATAGATTCCCACATGTGCCCCAACCTGGATCCACCTGGCAACCCCCATCTGGGGCTGATGCTCTGCCCATCTGGTGCCATGCTCGCAACTGAGCTATTTTTAGTGCCTGAGGCCATGTGCTTGAACCGATTGAGCCATAGCTATGAGAGGGGAAGAGAGAAACAGAGAAGGGGGGAGGGTAGAGAAGCAGATAGCCACTTCTGTGTGCCCTAAGAATTGAATCCAGGACATCCACACACCAGGCTAATGCTTTACCAGTGAGCCAACCGGCCAAGGCCAAAAAGAAACAATTTTAACATGAAAATTGTGAGCTTGAAATTTGGTACTGCTCATGTCACACTACATTATGAAAAGAGTCATTTAGGAAAACTATAACTATTTCTTCTAGTGCCTTTTTTTTTTTTTTTTGTATTTTTCTGAAGTTGGAAATAGGGAGGCAGTCAGACAGACTCCCGCATGCGCCTGACTGGGATCCACCTGGCATGCCCACCAGAGGGCGATGCTCTGCCCATCTGGGGCGTTGCTCTGTTGTGACCAGAGCCATTCTAGCGCCTGAGGCAGAGGCCACAGAGCCATCCTCAGCACCCGGGCCAACTTTGCTCCAATGGAGCCTTGGCTGTGGGAGAAGAAGAGAGAGACAGAGAGGAAGGAGAGGGGGAGGAGTGGAGAAGCAGATGGATGCTTCTCCTGTGTGCCCTGGCCGGGAATTGAACCTGGGACTCCTGCACACCAGGCTGATGCTCTACCACTGAGCCAACCGGCCAGGGCTCTTCTAGTGCCTTTGAAAAGCTGAGTCTCTTGCCATGAGCTTATAAAGTCTGAAATTTCCCCCTGATATACAGCTTTATGTGTAGGTGTGCCTCTGATGTGTATATATATATCTGCCTAAATTCATCACAAATATTCATTCTGTAAAATAAGTTAGCGTAGCTAACAGCAGCCAGTACCATAACTGAATAGTTGAAAAGAAATGTATAAAATACATTTATATTAAGTGATCAGAGGCGGAGTGATAGAATAAAGCAATTTCTTGAGAATGTCTGTTTTCAAATGTGTATTAACTAAAAATCCATGACTAGAGGTCACTATGCTCACTGAGTAATTACTTACAGAGCCATCTGCTGGGTTGATTGTGTCATATGTCTTTCCATCATCAGCATCTGTGAACTGCCCATTTATGAAACACTGATATGGCATTTTTACTGTCATTTCATTGACCTCCTTTGAAACCTAAGAGAGAGAATTATATTAATAAATTCAATGGATGGCTGTGCTTACTCATTTGATACTGAAGAGCATTAAAAAAGCTTATTTACTAATGCAGAGGAAGAAGTTAAGTCAACGGGATTCTAATTCCTCCTGTTCAGAAGAGACAAGCACATGTAAGATTTGGGCCTCATCATGTTCAGATTGGCTACTGATGCAGGAGGTTGGCATCTACGATGACCAAAATGCTCGAGGCTGGGCTTTAGAAAGGTAGGATTTTCTTCCTTACACAGATGAAGAAAGTTAACTCAAAAGACCTCCAGATAATGGAAACACCACCATCTAGTGGCACGCTCTATGGAGTGCAGCCATTGCTTTCATTAAAAGCTTGAAACTGCCTTTTTATTTTTTAATTTTTTTGTTAAGTGAGAAGCGGGGAGGCAGGGAGGCAGAGAGACAGACTCCCACGTGCACCCTGACCGAGATCCACCCAGAAAGCCCCCTATAGGGTGATGCTCTGCCCATCTGAGGCCACTGCTCCAATCGAGCTATTTCAGTGCCTGAGGCCATGGAGCCATCCTCAGCGCCAACTTGCTCAAACCATTTGAGCCATGGCTGTGGGAGGAGGAGGAGGAGGAGGAGAGAGAGAGAGAGAGAGAGAGAGAGAGAGAGAGAAGGGGGAGAAGGAAGGGTGGAGAAGCAGATGGTCACTTCTCCTGCCCAGGAACAAACCTGGGACTGCCACACACTAGGCCGATGCTCTACTGCTGAGCCAACTGGCCAGGGTCTGAATCACCTTTATCAATAGGGTTGCATTTTAGTTTTCTTTCCTTATGTTCATCCTCATTTTCACTTTCTCTCTTTTACACGTTTTGCCTAAATTGTACTCTCTACTATTAGCTAACAAGAGAATTTAGGTTAGTCCATTAACCTCTATGAATCTTAGCTTTTTAAACAATAAAATGGGAATAATAATACCTGCTTTATATAGTTATTATGTGGTATAATTGAGATAGTATATGTAAAAGAGCACTTTGGCATAGATTCCATATCAACTCAAGATATTAAAAAAGAAACTTAATGATTTAAAAAATCATTTCACATAGAGAAATTAATGATGCTTAAGGAAGAAACAAAAAAATAACAAGAGGGTATCTTGTTTTAATCCATACCAAGTACTCATGTTCCATGAAACATTTCCATGTCCAGTAGGATATAATTTTATCTGAATTAATGTGTTCAGTCCCTGCATATAGTCCAGTTTTGTAAACTCATCATTCTGGGACTATGCTAAGTGTCTTACATGTATTATTTAATTTGATTCTTTCAACAACCTTATGTGGTGGCTTTTTATTGTTCTATTTCATGTCTGAGGAAACTGAGGCTTAGAAAGTAACTTGCTAAAGGTTATACAACTAGCAAGCAATATTACTTGGATTTAAACCTAGGTTTAATCTAGTCTGAATCCAGAATTCATGTTCTTAACTAGAAGATGCTGAACTGCTTCCAAATTTATCTATTATTATTATTATTATTATTATTATTATTATTATTTTAGTGATAGAGGCAGAGACAGAGAGAGGGACAGACAAGCAGGCAGGGAGAGAGATGAGAAGCATCAATTCTTTGTTGCAGCAACTTAGTTGTTCATTGATTGCTTTCTCATATGTGCCTTAACTGTGGGGCTACAGCAGAGTGAGTTACACCTTGTTCAAGCCAGCAACCTTGGACTCAAGCCAGTGACCTTGGGCTTCAAGCCAGTGATCTTTGGGCTCAAGCCAGCAACCATGGGGTCATGTCTATGATCTCACACTCAAGCCAGCGACTCTGTGCTCAAGCTGGTAAGCCCATGCTCAAGCTGGATGAGCCTGCACTCAAGCCGGCGACCTTAGGGTTTCAAACTTGGGTCCTCTGCATCCTTGGAGCCAACACTCTATCCATTGCACCACTGCCTGGTCAGGCTATCTAACTATTATTTTTTAGGAGAAGTACTTCTGGAATAGTAGATTAAGGACCTTTGAAAATCTACTCCTTCATAAAAGCAATGAGAACACTGGAAAATATGGTCAAAATAATTCTTCTCAGAACTCTGGAAATAAAGTCTTATAAGAATCAATTTACTCAAGAAAAATAGCTGACTCTAAGAACAGTGATCTTTATGGCATATTAAGTTGTCCTATTTTCATCTCTCACAACAGCTCTGCAGTAATTTGAAAATCACTATCTTTGCAACTAAGTTAGCTATGAAAATCAGAAGCCTCTTAACCACTGAAAGGGGGGATGGTCTGGAGCTCTCCATAAGCCTCATCCCTAGAGAGTTATTACCGTTTAGCCTGGAAGCTCCCTGATAAGCTCTATTCTCAGACATTGGCTTTATTTGACTTGACTCAGAGCTTCCTGTACACAAACAGCCCTGTCCCTAGGGCATTTGCCTAAAATAATCAGTGGTAATTGTTTAACATGGCAGCTTCCCGAGACAGTTATACTAATTGCAGCTAACAAATGAATGATCAAAGAACTTAAAAGGAAAACAGGCATGAGATTTACATAGGAAGCTTTAAGAAGCTCTGACATATTCCTGGATATCTAGAAGGTCAATATATATGTAGGATTTGTGCATGTGCCCAGGAAAGACCTGAGAAAACCCAAATCTTTTACCTATAGCTGACCTGAGACCCTGTGAGCAGGGAGTATGCAAAGACTAAGGCAGAACTGCAAATTGCCTGCTGAAGCTTTAAAGTTATACCCCAACATACAGAGTACCTCAGTAAAGGCTTGAAGACTTATTGGTCCAAGGACATTTAAGAAAATCTATGTCCAATTATTAGCTGACTATGAAGTTAACTAAGTAGAGACTTCAGTGGTGACAAACATCAAAGAATACAAGATTTACAGAATTAGTCCAAAAAAGTCACTAAACAAGGAAAAAGCAACAACTACCAGCAATGACAACAATCTCCATAAAGGTATGTGTATGGGGATTCTGATTTCCAGAGTAGCCACTTCTATTATTTAAAATGACTGGTTTCCAACAAAAGATTTTAAAATGTACAAACATGGGAGAGGTGGAGGGGGGAGAAGGCCCCTATACGGAGGGAGGGGAGCAATCAATGGAAACCATCCTTGAACAAAATGAGACATTGAATTTATTAGACAAAAATTTAAATAACCTTTTATAAACATATTCAAAGTATTAAAGGAAACTATGTTTAAAGAATTAAACAACAGTGAGAGGACAATGTCTTACCAAATAGAGACTATCAATAAAGAGCTAAGAATTATTTTTTTAAAAAATGAACCAAATTCTGGAGGTAAAAATTGCAATAAAGAGGCTCAACATTAGATTCAAGCCAGCAGAATAAAGAATTGGAAAACTAGACAATAGATCAATAGAGATATACAGTCTGGGAAACAGGAAGAAATAAGAATAATGAAAGACAAACAGCCTCAGAGGCCTGTGGGACACCACAAAACTTACCAACACATGCATAATAGGAATTCCAGGAAGAGAGGAGAGGGGGAAAGAGGCAGAAAGAATATTTGAGAAAATAATGGCTGAAATTGTCCCAAAACATTAATTAGCACATTCAAGAAACTCAACAAACTCCAAGCAGGATAAACTCAAAGAGATCTATCCTAGATTCATCATAATAAAATGGTCAAAAGACAAAGAAAGGCCTGACCAGGCGGTGGTGCAGTGGATAGAGCGTCGGACTGGGATGTGGAGGACCCAGGTTCGAGACTCCAAGGTCGCCAGTTTGAGCGCGGGTTCATCTGGTTTGAGCAAGGCTCACCAGCTTGGACCCAAGTTCGCTGGCTTAAGCGAGGCGTTACTCGGTTTGCTGAAGGCCCACAGTCAAGGCACATATGAGAAAGCAATCAATGAACAACTAAGGTGTTGCAACACGCAACGAAAAACTGATGATTGATGCTTCTCATCTCTCTCCGTTCCTGCCTGTCTGTCCCTCTCTCTGACTCTCTGTCTCCATTTAAAAAAAAAAAAAAAAAAGACAAAGAAAGAATCTTGAAAGCAACAAGAAAGAAGCAACTTATCACATAAAAGGGATCCTCAAGGCCCTGGATGGTTGGCTCAGTGGTAGAGTGTCAACCTGGCGTGTGGAAGTGCCAGGTTTGATCCCCAGCCAGGGCACACAGGAGAAGCACCCATCTGCTTCTCTATCCTTCTTCCTATCCTTCCTCTCTGTCTCTCTCTTCCCCTCCTACAGCCAAGGCTCCATTGGAGCAGAGTTGGTCTGGATGCTGAGGACGGCTCCATGGCCTCTGCCTGAGGAACTAGAATGGCTTTCCGCAACAGAGCAATGGCCCAGATGGGCAGAGCATTGCCCCCTGGTGGGCATGCCAGTTAGATCCCGGTTGGGCGCATGCGGAAGTCTGTCTGACTGCCTCCCCACTTTTAACTTTGTACAAAATACAAAAAAAGGGGGGGGATCCTCAATAAAATGAGGTTAACAAATGACTTAGCCTCAGAAACCATGGAGGTCAGTAGGCAATATGACATATTCAAAGAGCTGAAAGAAAAATACTGTCAATCAAAAATTCAATTTAGAGCAAAAATATCTTCTAAGAACAAAGAAATTAAGACTGAGAGAATTTATTGCTAGCACATTGCCCTTCAAAAAGTACTAAAAGGTGTTCTTCAGGCTGAAATGATAGGACTCAACAGAGTAATTTAAACCTACATGAAGAAATAAAGAACACTGAGAAAGGTAAATACAGGGCTCTGGCCGGTTGGCTCAGTGGTAGAGCGTCGGCCTGGCGTGTAGAGGTCCCGGGTTCAATTCCTGGCCAGGGCACACAGGAGAAGCGCCCATCTGCTTCTCCGCCCTCCCCCTCTCCTTGCTCTCTGTCTCTCTCTTCCCCTCCCGCAGCGAGGCTCCAGTGGAGCAAAGATGGCCCGGGCGCTGGGGATGGCTCCTTGGCCTCTGCCCCAGGCGCTAGAGTGGCTCTAGTCGCGGCAGAGCGACGCCCCGGAGGGGCAGAGCATCGCCCCCCCCCCCCCCGTGGGCAGAGCGTCGCCCCCTGGTGGGCGTGCCGGGTGGATCCCGGTCGGACACATGCAGGAGTCTGTCTGACTGTCTCTCCCCGTTTCCAGCTTCAGAAAAATACAAAAAAAAAAAAAAAAAAGAGAAAGGTAAATACAAAAGCCGGTATAAATGTAAAAGATAACTGCATAAAGCAATAATTATAAAACTATGTTGATGAACTTATAATTTATAGATATAATTGGAAATAATAGCAGAAATTAAGGGGTATGAAACAGAACTACATTGCAGCAAAGCTTTTCCTATACTATTGGTATTAAGTTGGTATTCATCTGAACTAGAATGTTTTAAGCAAAAATGTTCATTAAAATCCTCATGGCAACTACTGAGAAAATAACCAAGAATATACAGCAAAAATAATAAGGAATTAAACTGGTATGTTAGACAACATCCATTTAACACAAAAAAATCAGTAAAGGCAGAAAAAGAAGCATAAAAGGCATAAGACAAGACAAATAGAAGCACAAGTGGTAAAAGAACAAATTGATAAATTAGACTTAATTAAATTTAAAAAATTTTGTGTGCCAAAGGACACTATCAAAAAAGTAAAAGGGAAGCCCACAGAATGAGAGAATATACTATTCATAAAAATTAGGGGATATTTCAAAATGAATATGAAGAGATAGAAAGAAGCATTTGATGTTTTTTTATTAAACAAGAACATCAGAAAAGCAAACAACCAGTCAAAGAAAGTTGTTCAGTTATGCAAATAAGATGTAAAACCAACTTTTATTTTATTTATTTATTTATTTTTAAAATATTTTATTTATTCATGATAGAAAGGAGACAGAGAGAGAGAAGGGGGGAGGAGCAGGAAGCATCAACTCCCATATGTGCCTTGACCAGGCAAGCCCAGGGTTTTGAACCTGCAACCTCAGTGTTTCCAGGTTGACGCTTTATCTACTGTGCCACCACAGGTCAGGCAAAACCAACTTTTATTTCATTGGTGAAAATGCACTATACAAAAGGCTGAAAGTACTGGGGTATCTGCACAGTCCCTGACCCCCTAATTTTTGTAAGCAGTATATATCTGATAGGCTCTAGTATCCAAAATATACAAAGGCCTCTTACAACTCAAAAGTTTAAGAAGACAAATATTTCAATTTTAAAAAGGGCAAAAGATTTGAATAGCCATTTCTTCAAAGAAGATACAGAAATGGCCAATGAGCACATGAAAGATGCTCATCACTAGTCATTAAGGAAGTGAAAATCAAAATCACAATGAAATACCAGTTTATACCCATAATGATAGATAAAACAGAAAAGAACAGACAATAGAAAATATTGATGAGGACATGGAGAATTGAATCTTCCTACATTGCTAGTGGGATTGTAAAATGGTATAGCTACTCTGGGAAAGAGTTTATTAGTTCCTCAAAAAGTCAAACATAGAGTTACCATGTGGCTCAACAATTCCACTTCTAAATATATACCCAAGATAATTGAGAACAGATATTCACACAAAAACTTATACATGAATTTTTATAACCATATTATTTATAATAGTCAAAAAAGTGGAAACAACCCAAATGTACACGAACTGAGGAATAGATAAACAAAATTTGATATATCTACACAATAGAATATTATTTGGCCAGAAAAAAGAATGAAGTGATAATAGTATACTCTACAACATGGATGAACCTTGAACACATTATGCTAAGTGAAAAAAGCCAAACGTAAAAGCCCACATATTGTATAATTCCATTTATATTAATTAATTCAGAATAGGCAAACACAGAGTCAGGAAGTAAATTGGTGATTTCCAGGGGCCAGAGGCCAGGGAAGGAGAGCAGAGAATGATTGTCAATGGATGCAGGGCTTTGTTTGGGCGTGATAAAAATGTCCCATCATCAGACAGTGATGACGTTTGGTATTCTACACTGAATTCTACAATGTAAAAGGGTGAATTTTATGGTATCTAAAATATATCTCAATAGAACTGCTAATTTTAAAAAGTTATAACTGCAAAAACAAGTGAATGAAAGAGACAGCATTCCTTTATATCAGTAGTATAGGAATCTTAATGATTTAGATTTTTAAGCACCATAGACTTACATAATCCACTACCAGCTCTGCTTCTTGATCTTCTCCTCGCAGTTTCCTCACGACTTTTTGGATGAAGTCTTCAAACTTGGTGGCCATATAGACATCTTCATTCTGTAACTGAAGCCCACCACATTTCTGTCTGATCTCTTCAACCAGCCTTAAAGTAAGAACCATCTCATGTTACTTACATTTTTTAAAGGGTATAGGGGGGGCTGTATTATTACATTTGTCAAGTTGCTTCAAAGTAAGACTAATGTTTCATGCCAACTTATATCCTATGAAGTCTTCTATGATAAGAATCAGAGAAATTGATAAGACAGGGAAAAAAGATTAAAAAGCTGTCTTAAAGAATAGTAGGAATATATATTTTTTATTTTTCTTCTTTTTTTTTTTTTTTTTTGGTGACAGAGAGAGACAGTGTCTCAGTCCGACACTCTATCCACTGTGCCACTGCCTGGTCAGGCTTGTTTTTAACTTTATATCAATACATGCCTAGAAAGAAAAGAAATCAAGGCAAAAAACATTTTAATTACTTGCAATGGAAGCAAGATAATAAGGAGTTCATAAAATCAGTTCCTTTCCTTTCAAATGTAGTGAAAGAATAAAAAATAAAGGGAATTTCCTAACTAAAGATTATGATAATCACAGGTCATATTTTAGAATATTTCCTCTAGATTATGTGTAAGAATAAAACAAACATTTGTACTACACAGCTAATATAGATAGATACTCATTAGAACCACGGGTCAATATAATTTTTAAAGTCTTTTCCAATTCTTTGATTTTTCATTGTTAATTTTTCAAGTTACAGCTGTCATTTGTCATTTCTTGAATAGCAATGGAGTACTAGATGCAATATCGAAAGCCTGTCACAGTTGTCGTCATTTAGTCTCTAAAAGAGATAAGGTTTCTTGGTAGTTCAAGATAATAATATCAGGTGATTGATTATGGTAAGTCAGACACTCACACAGGAAGTGGGTAATTCCTGTAATATCTTGCTAGTAAAAAATATAAATAAAATATACTAAAAGCGCAGTATTGAAATTCTTAGTTGAGCAAGTTAGAAATTTCTGGGAAGTCATGAGTCATCAGTGAGGAATCTGTAATTTGAGGAACCAAAACTTTTTCTTCTTTGTTTTTTTAGAGGAACCAAAACTCTTGACTTTTGATAATGATGTTTGCTCTTGAGACGATCGATTTGATTACTGAAATAAAAAAAGCTTCATGAATGAAGGGACCTTGTCTTGCTGATGCCAGTATCCACAGTGCAAAAATCTATTCCTGGTATGTAGTAAGAGTCCAATAGGTTTTGTTAAGTAAATGAGTGGATAAATGAATAAACAGAATATTCATCAAGAACACTCACATTGTTGATATGAATGATTATGTCAAGAAGAGTATCATTTTTTTTTACCTTTAGTTAATGAATAGCCATAGTGTCAAAGGAAAAAACACCTCTGCAATACTCTTCATTATTAGGGTCCTGGTACAGTCTTCGTGCCATGGAGGGGGGCTTTCTAGGACTCTAGCCTCTTCAACTTGCTGTTGTTAACCTCTATAGAGTAATTCTGACTATAGGGTGATGATCCTTATTCTCACAAGCAGCCTGATAATTCTCCTTCTAGATATCTCTTACTGGACAATTTGAGGGGAAAGGAAAAAAAATATTTTGGTGGGAAGTGTAATCAAGGTCAGGTATCCTTCTGGATCAGACTCTGTAGAAAATTCCTGGTTAACATCTATACCCAGAACATCCCAATTCGAATGTCATATCGGAGGAAAATCAGCTAAGAAATATGAAGACAAATTTTGAAAGCAAACAATTTGAAGGGTTGCTATTTTTAAGATATGAAAACAACTCTTTGTTAGCAACGAAGAGAAAGGAACTAAATATATCTGTTTGGCCATGAAAACAAACAAACTGAAAAAGATGAAGAAAAATACAGTAGACAGGTAGGATAAAGTAATAACATCCAGAATAAAAGATTTAGATTTGATTTTCAAAGTCACAGTCAGAATCCCTAGTGGAGGGGTGTGAGTGAATAAGATGGTGGTTTTACCTGACAACATCCATTGACCTTGCTCCAGATTTAAAGAAGTCTGTTGAGTCTTCAATAATAGGGACGTTGCTTAAAATTCCAGCCCAGATGACCTACACAACAAGGGTAACTTTTACAAGGGATGTATCATGTAGAATGCTGGCAGGGACTGGCTAGCTCCTCAACAAACCTATTTCTTCTTCATATTGGATACATGGCCTGACTATATTTCTCAGCATCTCTTCAAGTTAGATGCAGCTGGCCCAGTGGTAGAGCATCAGCCTGGCATGTAGATGTCCTGGTTTGATTTCAGTCAAGGCATACAGGAGAAGCACCCATCTGCTTCTCTATCCCTCTCCATCTTACTACTTCTCTCTCTCTTTTCCTCCCGCAGCCATGGCTCGATTGGAGCGAGTTGGACCCAGGATCTGAGAATGGCTCCATGGGTTCTGCCTCAGGTGCTAAGAAATTGATTGCTGAGCAACAAAGCAATGCCCCAGATGGGCAGAGCATCACCCCCTAGTGGGCTAGCCGGGTGGATCCCGGTCGGGGCTCATGCAGGAGTCTGTCTCTCTGCCTCCCCTCCTCTCACTGAATAAAATAAAAAAAAAGAAAAGAAAAAGAAAACAAAAAGTTAGATGCAGCCATAAGACTATCATCTAGCCAATGAATAAGAGTGGAAGTGACCTGCACGCCAGTCTTGGCCCTTGAAAAACCTTTCTCACACAATTCTCTGTGCTCTTTTGCCTTTTTTTTTTGGTGGTCTGGAATGGAGATGATTCTTGGGTGACCTTGAAGATAGCAGAACCTGAGTCCTTGAACAATTTACACCCTAATCCTCATGTTCCAGCTTTACCCCTAATCCCTATGCCAATTTTCTTGGATTATTTATGTGAGTGAAAAATAAATCTGCATGTAAACTTTGGGGTTGATTTCTGATTGTAGCTAATACAAGAAAAAAAGGAAATGAAATTCCCCCTCCACTACTTTGAATATTGATGGTACCAGGTAGAGAAATGTTTCAGTGTTCCAGGGAAAGGGGAATAGTAAGGACATCACGTGCTCACCTTGATGGTCTCCGCCACCTTCACCTCATCGGCTGTAAGTTCCACCACTGATGTCTCACCTGCTGAAAAGTACTGAGAGGCAGGGATCATTTTTCCATCTTCAAACTGTAGATTTCTCACCATCAGCTATAAAACAGCAACAGTAAAATATGGAGAAGAATTGAGAATTCAGACAATTCAAAAGTGAGGTTGGTGGGGAAGGAGTCATGTATGGCTATAAGGGGCAGATTATTTGGCAACTGCAAAATATAGATGAAGAGCACTCACCATTATGTGTAAAAGGACTAAAATAGTATTTTAACAATGGCAGCAGAAAGGAAACAGTTAAGTCTGTTATCCATTTCAAAATGGATAATAAGCCCCTTAAAAATTGAGATTTGGCCTGACCTGTGGTGGCGCAGTGGATAAAGCGTCGACCTGGAAATGCTGAGGTCGCCAGTTCGAAACTCTGGGCTTGCCTGGTCAAGGCACATATGGCAGTTGATGCTTCCAGCTCCTCCCCCCTTCTCTCTCTCTGTCTCTCTCTCCTCTCTCTCCCTCTCTGTCTTTCTCTCCCTCTCTCTCTCCTCTCTAAAAAAAAAAAAAAAGAATAAATAAAATAAAATGTTTTAAAAAAATTGATATTTGACGTAGTTATTTGGACTAAAACCTACTATAACTACCACAACTGCCATGATCTGAACGCTTTAGCATGCACAGTGCTAAAGTTTGTATGTACTGAAGCATCTTATTTAGTCTCACAAGTCCTGATGGAGGAAGGTGCCAGTACTATTCTCAGTTTACTGATGGGGACAGGAAGTTAATGAAGTTAAGTAATGCTCAATGCCACATAGTTAGCAAGTAACAGTGCTGGGGTTACAACCCAGAAATAGTTGGACTCTGAAACCTACATTCTTCTTTGTTTTTTTTTTCAGAAACAGAGAGAGAGTCAGAGAGAGGGATTGACAGGGACAGACAGGAATGGAGAGATGAGAAGCATCAATCATTAGTTTTTCGGTGCACGTTGCAACATCTTAGTTGTTCATTGATTGCTTTCTCATATGTACCTTGAGCAGGCCTTCAGCAGACCGAGTAACCCTTTGCTCGAGCCAGCGACCTTGGGCTCAAACTGGTGAGCTTTTGCTCAAACCAGATGAGCCCACGCTCAAGCTGGCAACCTCGGGGTCTCAAATCTGGGTCTTCTGCATCCCAGTCCAATGCTCTATCCACAGCACCACCGCCTGGTCAGGCCTACAATCTTCTTTTTAAATTGAATTTATTAGGGTGACAATGGTTTGCAAAACCATACCTGTTTCAAGTGTACAACTCAATATAATACCATCTGCACACCACATTATGTACTCTCTGTCCCAAACAAAGTCTCTTTTGTCCCCATTTCCCCGCCTCTTTGTCCAACTCCACCTAGCCCCACCCCCTTTCCCTCTGGCTATCACCACACTATTGTCTCTATGTGTTGTGTGCATATATATATATATATATATATATATTTTTTTTTTTTTTTTTTTTACTATACCCTTCACCTTCTTTCATCCAGTCCCCTCATCCATCTCCCTTCTGACAGCTGTCAGTCTTCTCTATGTGTCCCTGCGTCAGTTTATTTTGTTCATTAGATCCCATCACAAATAAGTGAGATAATATGATACTTGTTTTTCTCTGACTGGAAGCCTACAATTTTAATAACTCATATATTCTGCAATCTAGCAGAGAGCAGCTGTAATGTGGCTAATTCTGGTTTACTTTCTTCATGAGGAAGCTGCCCAAGAGCTCAGTGAGGCCAGAGCCCACACTCCCAACACAGGGAGCAGGGGTGGGCGCCCGCCTGGTGAGGCAAAGGCAAGGAGCATCTGAGGAGGACCGCATTCTTCTCATTTGATTTTCCCTGATGCAGGCAGTGGGAAGCCAGACAGGTGAGATTACTTTCTGTTTTATAAATGAAGAAATGAGACTCAGAGGGGAGAAGCATCCTGCTCAAGACCTGTAAGTGGCAGAGCAGGGATTCACATCTCATTTCCTGACTAAATGCCAAGCTCTTTCTACTTCATGGCAGAGCAGACTGTGCAGGTCCTTGGGGCTCACCACAGGGAGCCTCGTTCCCATCCTGGCACACGGAGCCGGCTCATCCCCAGAGGAAAACTGGGGCACAGATGCCTTGAGCCTTTCCCATCCCACTACAAAGCCAGATTACCTTGTGAAAGGTATTCTCTCTATAGCTTAGATTCTAGAAGAAAACCCAAAAAATGTATTATATAGGTGACTCTATTAAACACTCACTGCTTTTCCGTCGTTACCAAAAAGAACAAGTCCATTTTTTGTAACAAGCCCAGGCTTCATGGCACCTTTAATTTCCAGTGGTTCTCCAGGCGGCACAGAGCTCTTCAGTAATGATGAGCCATAGAACGTGACCATCTGATAGAGATCAAAAGCCAGAGTGTCAAGTCACACCTCTGAGCAGGGGAGCATGCAAGCAAGCCTTTCTGCAGAAAAGCTGCAATTATCCTTTATGATAAAACTGGGACAGCCCAATGTGAGAGACTATCAAGCAGCTGTAGAAATGACACAAAGCAAGAGACAGTCGGCGACTATATAATTGAAGAGTTTCAAAAATGTGCCACATCCGACAACATGAGTATACATGTATCATTTACTCACACTGAAACAAAGGTGAATGAGAAAAGAAGCTGTCCCAGACTTTGCAAGCTGAAAGGGTTTTTGAAGGGAGTGGAGGTGTTGTGGGGGGAGGGGATCAGGGAGGGTTGATGCAGAGTAGAAAACAGAGAATTTTAACACAGTGTGATCATTGATGGGAAGTATGGGGTACTTTGTGGGTCAGTTCTTGGAAACACGACTGGATCTAGACTGTTAGCAAGACAACTCAACACTAAATGATTTGTAATTATACCTCTCTGATTATCGGCTATCTTTTATTGAGCACTATAGTGGTTAACATTTACTGACTACTTATGTCAGGGAGCAAGTACTTAAATGAATGAACATGCATTAACCCAGTTAATCTTGACATAACCCATACCCTATAAAGGAGGTACTATTGTTAGTTCCATTTTACAATAAGGAAATCAAGGCACCCAATGGTTAAGTAACCTGCCCCAAGTTACACAGCAAATAGTGACCAAGCCAGAATTTTTTTTTTAATATTTATTTATTTATTTGAGAAAGGCAGGGGCAGAGAGACAGGAACATTGAGCTGCTCCTGTATGTGCCCTGACCTGGAATCGAACCGGCAACCTCCGTGCTCCGGGATGACACTCCAACCAACTGAGCTATGTGGCCAGGGCACCAAGCCAGAATTTTAACTGTTCTGAAAAGGTTAAAATTCTGGCTTCAGATTCCGCACTCTGTTTTATTTTTGGCGGGGGGAGGGGGGCATTTTGTTTAATAAAGTCTCACAATGGTGGACAAGCACACAGGCAGGGGAAACAGCCTCTCAGGCAAACAAATAGCAAAATGGCCCCTCACAGTGGTGGGCAGGAAATCTGCACATCTGCAACCCCCTATCTCTCTTGAGCACAAGCACTCATAGCCTTATATAGGTTATGCACACATGGCACTGCTGTGGACACATGCACCAATCAGGCAAAGTGCTTGCAGCTGGTAATCCCGCTAACGCAGCGGCCCCACATTCTACCCCTTTAGGGTTGCTCGCCTCACAGGAGGTATATTACATACATTCCAAAAAATGACAATTACAAAGGTGTCCTTCACAATGTCTCCCTGAGCAGTCTGCTGGAGGCCCACCTCCAACTCCCCACCCCACGGTGCCAACAAGGCCCCCCATCATAGGTGGGGGCCTGTACAGTCCAGGGCCATCTCCACTGAAACCAAAAATGTCCTTGGTGTGTCTCTGCAACTGTGTGAGAGCAGCTTCCTGGTGCAGGAGGGCGTCCACCAGAGCTGCCCCCCACCATCAAGGGTCTCTCATACTGTCCAAAGGCGGCATGTCCATTCATCAAGGAAGCCGGTGCCTCCCTGATTGCAGTCCAACAGTCAGTCCACGATAGACAGCCCAGCTGTCTGTGCAAGTCACCAAGGTAAAGGTCCATTACAGGCAACTAGGTTCACATAGGGCTTCAGCCCCGCCCCCAACCATCCCTTCTGTCCTGGCCATCCTGAGGGCGCTGACCCAAGGAAGAGTATGTGGCCAGCCTCTCCACCTCTGCTCCAGAGAGCATGATGCCATCTAACCCTAAGCCCCACAATCACAGCAAGCCCACCAGGGGCTCAGTAGCTACTCTTTGCTGCTGGGTTTTTACCTTCCGGACAACCACTGGCCAAGCTCTGAGTGTGTGGACGGCAGCTTCAGCCCAAGACTCCTCATTCTCAGAAGAGGAACTGGAAACGCCTGCTTCCCCTGACTCAGAGCCGCTCTGGCACAGCTCCATCTTCAGCTCCTACGGCTGCCGGCTCTCAGCCTGAAGCTGAACACGCAGTTGTTCCTCCAACAACTGCTGCTGCCAACGTTCACCTCCAGGGCAAACAGCAACTCACAAACCCATTCAGCCTCCTTCTCCAGCACTCCCTCCAGTCAAGCTGTTGCTGCCGCTAGATTCCACACTCTTAACCACTGCACTAAACTTCCTTCCTTGGTCCTTCACTGATGCCTCATATTTTTATTGGCACCCCATATGCACTAAGAGCCCTGTTTAACGGCTGAGATTATCAAGACAAGAACTTGAAGCCCTTACTCCTAAAAGGTTTGTAGTCTAGTGGGGGAGGCAGGTAGATAAATAAGGGGACACAATACAGTTTATAACATGCTATGTCAGAGGTAGGCAGGGTGTTGTGGAACAGAGAGGATGGACAGTCAACTCAGCAGGCTGGACATGTGAGGTCAGGAAACTTCTCAGAAGAGGTGAAACCTGAGAACTCGAGTTGAGTTGAGATTCCCCAGGGATTAGAAGGCCCTTCCTGCTCCTGTCCCCGCCCACCTCCCCTGCCTCATCTCTCCCCGTGCCTCTCACATCTGCTCTTCACACTTGAGGCTCTGACTTCATTGTAAGTATTTGACCAGGTAATACACTATCCTGTTCTGGCCCTTCACCTCTTTTTCTCATTCTCCACTTGTGACCTTTTCTCAAAGTGCAATCAGATAAGGTCAACTTTTCCAGGAAGCCTTTCCTAACACACCTGAGTCTAGGTCTCAGGTATGTATAGCATTTGTCTTATGGCATTATGAGTATTTATTCACTTCTCTGCCTTTCCTTAAAAGTGGAAAAGTAAAGAAGGGGCTGTTTCCTTTCAGCAGGTCACCTATAACTAGAATCACAGAGGAAGCCTAGACTTGTGTGTAATACCTCTTACAATGGTAACATGAAAAAGATAATGGTTCCCCTACAGAACATACCTGTTCATTTATCTCTGTCCAAGCTCCAGGGACTTTATCATGACCTCTGATCCAGTTATGTAGAACTTCAGCAGACTGATTCCACGAAATCTAGGAAAGCACAGAGCACAGGCTGAACCTCCTAATGTCGACAGTGTGAAAGGCGATGGAAACATTTCTCTCCATCGGTAGTAGCAGTAGCAGTGGGTGGAGTTGCCCAGCTGCCTTTGAGCCAAAAAACGATACCACCTAAACATAAAGGGCCATGCATTTTGAAATGTGTTACTGAGCTGGTATAAATACCTCAGCATTTTCCTTTTTCTGGATACCTTCATACGTTGCCCCTTCTTCTGGCTGGGGAATCCGAGGAGCTTTTCCATCGGCGATGAGTTGAACAGCTTCCACCTAAAGCCAGAAACATTACCTGTGTTACAGCCCAATGGGCAACAAGGGCATGATCCACTTAACTGAAGTTTTTGCTCTACAGAATTACTACATGTAAATCTGTCCAGAGAGTCAGACTAGGACAATAAATACTATTTCTTCAGATCCAATTATGTGCCACGCAGTGTGGTAGCTACTTCTTGTGAAATACCCCTTGCAACATCACAGGAGTCCTTCAAGGGGGATATTATTATTCATGTTTCACAGATGAGGAAATTGAGGCCATGACTGAGCATCGCCAGTTCAGTAATCAAAGTTACATGTTCTGTAACAAATTATAACTATATAATCAAGCCTATGCTTTCACCTCTGGCCAAGTTCTCATTACAACTGAAAGGCCTGTTCCCTTCTGGCTGGTACACATCAAGAGTTAAAATGAAAGCAAGACGAATAAAGACTAGCGGGAGCTCCATGATTACACGTCAGCCCCCTCTCCTCACTCCCACCACACTGAGGTTTGCAGTTCTGATTCTCACTCAAGGCCAAGAGGACAACCAGATTGCAGGGGTGTGTGGGCACCTGTTCCAGAGAACAGGAACTCTAGTCTACATGTTACTTGCAAGCTTCAGTTCCTGTAACAACCGAAGAAGCAGACTCTAACCTTCAAATATTCCAGCTCTGGGAGATCTGCTGACCTTCCACCAGTTCTCTGAACAAACTGTGCTAGTTTGCACATAGGCCCCTCTGAACCCCCTTCTTTCAATTCCTTTGTTCCGTTTTTTGTTTTTTCCTCCTACTCTCTCCTTATAAAAATCCCTGCCTGCACCAAAGACCAAGATGGGTGTAGAGGACAGGAGTCCCCTCATCTTCTCAGGCTGTCGGCTCTTGAACAAACCTCTTCCCTTTTGCACCAGCACATGCCTTTCACGAGTCTGGCTTCTGTGTCACGGCAGGCAGCTAAACCTATGCTCAGTAACGGTTTGACTGCTAATTCATCCATTTGATCATTGCTCTCAGAAGATCAAATCAGCTCATAAACTAGAAATGTTAAAGTTCATATTTCCACCCTAAAATATACTATCCTATTAGTCGATATAAAAATCTAATTTTTTTTTTCAGATTTTTTTTTTTGTGTGTGTGTGACAAAGATAGAGAGAGAGAGAGACAGATAGGGACAGACAGGAATGGAGAGAGATGAGGAGCATCAATTCTTTTTTACAGCACCTTAGTCGTTCATTGACTGCTTTCTCATATGCACCTTGACTAGAGGGCTCCAGCAGAGCGAGTGACCCCTTGCTCAAGCCAGCAACCTTGGGCTCAAACCAGCAATCTTTGAGCTCAAGCCAGGCAGCGTGCGCTAAAGCTGGTGAGCCTGCACTCAAGCTGGATGAGCCCATGCTTAAGCTGGCAACCTTGGGGTTTCGAACCTGGGTCCTCTGCATCCCAGTCCGATGCTCTATCTGCTGTGCCACTGCCTGGTCAAGCTCAGATTTATATTTTTAGTAAAAAAAAAATATTTTTTTTTTTTACAGAGACAGAGAGTGAGTCAGAGAGAGGGATAGTCAGGGACAGACAGACAGGAACGAAGAGAGATGTGAAGCATCAATCATCAGTTTTTCATTGCACGTTGCAACACCTTAGTTGTTCATTGATTGCCCTCCCACATGTGCCTTGACCGCAGGCCTTCAGCAGACCGAGTAGCCCCTTGATGGGGCCAGCAACCTTGGGTTCAAGCTGGTGGGCCCTTCCTCAAACCAGACGAGCCCACGCTCAAGCTGGCGACCTCGTGGTCTCGAACCTGGGTCCTCTGCATCCCAGTCCGACGCTCCATCCACTGCGCTACCGCCTGGTCAGGCTAGCATATTTTTAATAAAAGAAAAATATCTTCAAAACTTTAAAGGTTTACTAAATTCTCCTTATTTAGAGACAGAGGAAGGAGAGAAAGAGAGTGAAAGAGAGAGAGAGAGAAACACTGATTTGTTGTTCCACTTATTTATGCATTTCTTGACTGACTCTTGTATGTGCCCTGACCAGGGATCGAACCTGCAACTTTGGCATGTTAGGAAGATATTCTAAGCAACTGAGCTATCAGACCAGGGCTACTAAATTCTTCTTGATGGCATAAATATACTGACCATGGCCTTGATTCCTTCAGGAAAAAGAAATCGATTATAAAGTGTGTCCACTGTATCATTGGGTTCAACATCACATGACCTCTGAAGAAGGATGGGTCCTGTGTCTAAACCATCATCAGCCCAGAATACAGAAAATCCAGCTTTCTTGTCTCCCATAATTAGAGTCCTGTGGGAAAGAAAACGCATTTCAGCTTAGAATATTGGTTAACTATAAACCATAAAATGATGAATTAGTGAGTAAAGTACAAGGTAGTTACAATGAAGAATTGGTGATGAAGGAAGCTACTGTGAGAATTAGTAGCAGAGCCGGAGGATGTCAGCACTGTCCCCTCTTCCCTCAGGAAGCTTAAAGTCGAATGGGGGAAGACAGACAATGAAGAAGATAATTTGAGGTAATTCAGCATTTCTTGAAATGTACTTAAGATGTTCTATAAAAAAAAATTTTCTGTGGTCAAATACATTTGGGAACACTGTGTACTCAGATTTTTCCTTGAGACTATGATGCTAACATTAAAGCATACATTATAAGCCCTAATAAGTCCTGTGATAAAGAAAAGGTTGTCTGACCACAGAATCCTTGTTTGCTTAATACCTAATTATAGTCAATTCTTGTAACCTAGTTACAGGCTCTGCTCGGGAAAGGCTGTTTCATCTTATGCAGTACCTCTAACTCTCAGGTGAGTTCATGCAATAGTAGCAATTATGCAGGACCTCAAAATTGTTCAAGCATACCTAGTTCCTTGATCAGCAGGTAAAAAACAGAAAGATTATGGGCAATAGAAATAGGCCCATTTTTCTCTGTTATAAAAAAGATTCTCACCAGTTGATAGCAGACGCCCCTCTGTGCCTGGGAAGGATGGACGGGTGGTAAACGATGGAACCGTGCTTTGGGCTCTCAGTGATATCCATGGGGATGAACTGTGTGCAGAAAGGAAGCACGTTGAGCTCGGCACCCACGGATCTGTAGGCCTCTGCCACCTCCTTTATGGTCTTGCCCTTGGCTCTCCATCTAGGGAACTTGAACACCGGGGTCCCATCTTTCTGTGC
Organism: Saccopteryx bilineata; assembly: GCF_036850765.1. Lineage (NCBI taxonomy): Eukaryota > Metazoa > Chordata > Mammalia > Chiroptera > Emballonuridae > Saccopteryx > Saccopteryx bilineata. The sequence goes on from NC_089490.1 coordinate 106,349,345, forward strand.
AGCCAAAGCTGAGCATAAAAGAGAAGATTGTTATCATTAAAAATCATTTTAGCCATGAATTTTTATTTCTGTGGTTTGCACTTTATAATTTTATAGCTTTCTGAAACATTTACAAATAAAATATAGTGAAGAACAATTTAGATTCTGACCAGGATTTGACTTGCTACAATTTTACCTGGAACCATTCATTTTTCTAATGTGATTTTTATCAAAAATTTGAGGTATAATGTTTGAATTCAAATGTTTGTGGCCAGATAACATTTTCAGATTTTAACTTAAGCTTTTTCTTTTATGGATCAGAATTTGAACCTCTATTACTGATCCAGACATTTAAAGCACATTTGCCTGCTTTCTAATTAAAAAAATAATCCAATGATTTTTAAAAGAATTTATCTTATTTTATTTATTCATTTTAAAGATGGAGGAGAGAGGAAGGGGAGAGAAAGAGAGAGGGCAAGAGATTGATTTATTGTTCCACTTATTTATACATTTATTCATTGGTTGATTCTTGTTTGTGCCTGGACCGGGAATCAAACCCACAACCTTGGCGTATTGGGATGATACTCTAACCAACTGAACTACCACTACCTAGTTAGGGCACTTGTTTTCTAGATTTGGAGCCAGCTGCCAATACATCACAAACCAAATTAGACACACTCAGCTTCTGGCACAGTTGGAAAACCTCAAGTTTCTTCCCATTCCCGATTCTTCTTTTTTTGTGTGACAGAGACAGAGAAAGGGATAGATAGGGACAGACAGGTAGGAAGGGAGAGAGATGAGAAGCATCAATTCTTTGTTGCAGGATCTTAGTTGTTCATTGATTGCTTTCTCATATGTGCCTTAACCGAGGGACCCCTTGCTCAAGCCAGCGACCTTGGGTTCAAGCTGGTGAGCCTTACTTAAACCAGATGAGCCCACGCTCAAGCTGGTGACCTCAGGGTCTTGAACCTGGGTCCTCCACATCCCAGTCCGATGCTCTACCCACTGTGCCACTACCTTGTCAGGCCCATTCCTGATTCTTGTGGTGAGTCCCTTTCATCACAGGGCAAACTGTAAACCAGGACTTATTCTCCCTGCCAAACAGGTGGACCCCAAAAGACAAAGGGAAAAGGGAGCTGAGCTGAGCCTGTCTAGTTCCTTCTCCCAATTTCACAAAGTAGACAAGTTAGTGGAGGAGAGAGGCCAAGACTGAAGAACACAGGCTCCCTGTAAGAGTTTGGCCACACTGAAGCAGAGCTGAGCTCTTGTTTGAGAAAAAGGTTCCTTCCAAAAGGAATGACTCCATCCTACCTCTGGACCAGAATTTGATCCATGCCTACCTGACATGGAATGGTGTTCCAAAGTGCAAAGAGCACAAGTGCATTTTTCCATAATAAAATATCATTTTTACTAACTACACGCCCTAAAATTTATATAAAGTATATCTATTTTCCATCAGCAACATAAAGTAACTACATTTTAGGCTTTTAATCTATACATTTCTGTTCTCTTTCCTTTCCTTCCCTTCATCTAATCATCAATGTTCATTGACTCCAGATGAGATGCTACACTGCAAAGCCTCAGTTCTGAAAACCAGTAAGTCTTGAAGGACTCTGGCCATCAAGGTGATGCCTTCTTCAATCCATGTGGAAGAATTCCAGAGACCAGTGTAATGATGTTCACAAAACGTTAAAAAACTGTAAACAACTCAAATGTCAAATGACAGGAAAATGGATAAACGGTGGTTAAAAAAATGTGAAGTTGGGAGAAAATTGTGAAAGGTTAGACTGGGAAAGAAAACTGACTGGAAGAGACTTAGAAGTCTTCGTTTTAGAAATCTCCTCCCCTGGGTCAGGCTGGGGCATTCAGGAGTTGTTCTCTCAAAATGATTTTGTGCTGTTCTAGTTGACTATTCTGAAAACAAGAATAGTTAGCTGTTGTCATAGAGTGCTTTTTATCACCAAGCGCAGTGCTGAACACAATACACATTATCTCATTTATTCCATGTGAGACGGGTACCAATGAAGCTTAGTGAGTTTAAGTGACTTGCCAAGATCACACAGCTGGTAAGTGGCAGAGTCAGAGCTAATGTCATTATGACAGAACATACACTGTTTACCATATGCTGTATCTCCTCTCAGATTACTCTATAAGGCAGGTTGATATATTTTTTTTTCTAAGTTATGCCAGGAGTCCAAATGGCCATGACCAATGAAAGGGGGGTCCTCACCCTGGGACAGGTACTAGGGAAAAGTTCATTTCCTAGGCCACACTCTGAAAGTTCTAAGAGTCACATGATTGCAATTCTTCTTAAGTTCATGTCCATAGGAGAGATTGCTAGTTGGTTCTACTCATCCTTTATCAGTGGATTCCTATAATTCAGCTTGGACACAAAGCCAAGCAGAGTAAACTATATAGTTATCAGGCTGTCCTGCAAATATTGAATAGATGTGACCTGTAAGTAAATTCTAGCCAACAGGATACAAGAAGGAATGTACACCTTCTTGCCCTTAATGGAAGACCTGCTCTCTACTTCTCTTTGTCCTCATGCTTGCTGGGGTGCAGGCCTGATAGACAGGGCTGAAGAAGCTACCCGGACCCCAATATGGAAGCCCAGTGTTGATAATGGCAAAACAACAAATAGAAAGAGTCTGCATTGTGATAAATGCAGAACTATCACAACAGCTCTGGTGGCCAACCCAGACCTGAGAAACAGACTTTTGTCTTAATTTAAGCTTATATTATTTGAAGTCCCCCGATATAACAGACAATCTGATATTCTAAATATAAGTCTTCCCCCAAATCTCCACACAGAACTAGTGAAAATAGGTAACGATGAGACAGGTAGTCGTGGCAACAGGAAGCATTCAGAAATAAGCTATGGAAGCCAGGTATAAAACTTCATGAGGCAGGTTTCCTCTGAATTCCCCAGGTTGAGGCAACCTTTCTCTGAAACAAGGATCATTTCTAAATCAAAGGATTAAGTTCATGTGCATATGGGCTCTTGGCTCAACATTTTTCTTTTTAGCTTGACTCCTGGAAAATAATTTAAAAGATAATATTTTAAAAAGCAGTCACAAGAATTAAGATAAGACCCAGAGCTGCTTATTCCAAGAAAAAAAAGTAAAATGTTAGGGTTATTGTTATATTGTTTTCCAACCAATGTGTTGCATCATATCAGTGATACATGAAGATCCAAGCCATAAGCCAAGATTTACGAGTCCTATTCCCAACCTTTATTATTTGTAGACTGTTTCTATCTCTGTGTCTTGCACCCTTTCTTGACATAACTGTAGCATGCAAGTCACAATCATACCGCAGGTTTGCTCTGAGGATACTATCTTCTTTACCTACCTATATCACCAAGCAGCCCTGGCTATAAGAATGAGATACACACATTCTTTATGACCCCAACATCAATATCTATGATTGGGTATGGTCTTCCCTTTATTTCTTTTTTTTTTTAATTAAAAAAATTTTTTTAAGAGTTTATTTGTTCATTTTAGAGAGGAGAGAGGGAGAGAGGGAGAGGGAGAGAGAGAGAGAGAAAGGGAGAGAGAGAGAGAGAGAGAGAATGGGGGAGGAGCAGGAAGCATCAACTCCCACATGTGCCTTGACCGGGTAAGCCCAGGGTTTCCAACCAGCGACCTCAGCATTCCAGGTCGATACTTTATCCACTGTGCCACTGCAGGTCAGGCAATTCCCTTTATTTCTATCGGCACCTCTGCATCAGATGTTATTCTTTGGAAAGTCATAAGTCTAACACAGAAAAAGCACATGCCTGGAAATTGCTCCAATGGACCTGATGATTACCATGGAGCTAAGTGGAGAAACTCTTACTTCAACAGGGGCCTGCTTCTCTGTCATGGGGCCCACAGAGAAGGGAGAATTTTTTACTCTGTATCCACCATGCCCATAGACTTGGCCTGACAAGGCTTGCTATAGGTCTGGTGGATGCAGCAGAGCCCAGAAGAGAGGCATGCAATCTGGGTCTTGAATAGTTGAAAGGCCAGTTTAGAGTCCTTGATCCAGTTGTTCCAAGATACTCGCCCAGTGGGTCAGCTTTTCCATCCTTGTCTGGAACTGTGAACACCCCCACGACTCGATGGCCCTCTTTGCAGAGGTGGCTGTAGACTTCTTGTCCAAAGAGGCTCTGACCAATAAGGGCCAATTTTAGCTTGTTTTTGAAATAAACCTGTGAAACAAGTCAAAATGACAGATGTTAGCATGGGCAGAAGACATATAGATAATCAACATTCTTTTGTCAATCATTCAAGATGACTTGAGAAGACAAAAGGCTCAAAGATCTACAAAATTAATTTTTTACTGACATACACTGAACCCAGACTACATTATATGTAGATAGTAGAGAAAATTTTACTTCTAAATAGTCTTCATTTTTTTCTTTGTTCTAATTCCCTTGATTATTTGTTATAAACACAGGGATTGCAAATATTTTTACAAGCCACTTCAACTTCTTGGTGCAATAAGGCAAGATATCAACAAATAAGTGTAAGTTTCATAGGTAAAAGCAGTTTAACTCAGAGCAAGATCCACTTCAATATGACAATGCTTTTATGCCTCTGCCATATAGAAATAAAAACTGTACTCATCTCTTACTCCAAAAGAGGTCAAGAGCTAACATGTAGTATAACATAGGGGTCCAAAGCAGACTCTAGAGCTAAACTATCTGAGGTCAAAGCCTAGTGCCACCCACTCACTAGTTGTGTGGCCTTAAGCAAGTAACTAACTTCTGTTTGACTTTTTTTCCTCATCTGTAAAATGGGAATAATAATATCACCAACCTCATACAATTTTGAAGATCACTTAATACGGAATAGGCTTAGAGCAGTGTCTTACACCATACTATTTAAATGAAAGCTTTAATAATGTTTTAAAGATTTTCCTATATACTAAACACTGTTTTTCTTCACAAAGCCCAGAATCCCCAAATCCTTGGTAAAGTGGATCTAACTCATTGACCTCAAAACCTGGATTGATCTAATGGAACATTCTTCATAGTCATTATAGGTTTCTTGTAAGTTTGCATAAACTCATTTGGCTTTAAACTTGACATATGCTCTTTGTAGTCTTTATAATATTTATAAAGATTACAAGGATATTGATTTGTTTTACTGCAAACTAATTAATGTATTTGTTACAGATACTGTCTCAGGCTCTGCTGGGAATTGTATATAGTGAACTATCTATATACCATATTAACTAAATGTGAATAATTCTGAACCCCCAAACATATTTGGCCCCACACTTTTCCAATAAGGAGTTGAGGGTTGTACATCATTTCACTTAATTTAATGCACACCACTACTTGTTATTAGACCCCATTTTGTATCATTTTATTAATGAAGAAATCAAGGCTTAGAAATGTCATGTATATCCCCAAGGTCATACTGGCAGAAAGGAGGACAGCTTGGACATGAATCAGGTCTGTCTGACTCCAAAGCTCACGTATGTACTTAAATGTAAAATAATTAAAATAAGCTACCACCACCTATCTCTTCGATCTTCTTTTTAGAAGATTAACACTGATGCACAGAAATACAGTGATATTAAGAAGTATAAACACCATAGAGATAAGAGTAGTACTAAAGGGGTTAAAGTTTTTAAAAGTTGCCTTTAAGCAATTATGCTTTCTATAAATTGTTCCCAAATGGGGCTCTTTCACAGAGCTTAAGGGCGATGAAAAACAGAGGTGGATTTAACGGTGGGCTCACTGGGCACATGCCCTGGGCCCTGACTTCTGAAGGGCCTGCAAAACCCCAACTTTATACTTTTTTCTAATGACACCAAGTTTGGTTTCATACGTGCAATTTTAACATTAATATAGTACATAATATTTTTCATTTATTTAAAAATATGGTTAACATGTATTTTTATTTTCCCTATCTCTCTCTCTCTCTTTTTTTTTTTTCTGAAGCTGGAAACGGGGAGAGACAGTCAGACAGACTCCTGCATGTGCCCGACCAGGATCCACCCGGCACGCCCACCAGGGGGCGACGCTCTGCCCACCAGGGGGCGATGCTCTGCCCTTCCGGGGCATCGCTCTGTTGCGACCAGAGCCACTCTAGTGCCTGGGGCAGAGGCCAAGGAGCCATCCCCAGCGCCCGGGCCATCTTTGCTCCAATGGAGCCTTGGCTGCGGGAGGGGAAGAGAGAGTCAGAGAGGAAGGAGAGGGGGAGGGGTGGAGAAGCAGATGGGTGCTTCTCCTGTGTGCCCTGGCCGGGAATCGAACCCGGGACTTCTGCACACCAGGCCGACGCTCTACCACTGAGCCAACCGGCCAAGGCTCTCTCTTTTTTTTTTAAGGGGCCCAATATTTTCTTCTGCTCCCGGGGCCTCAACCAACCCTAATCCACCTCTGGTGAAAAGCCATCAGGTGAGCAGGCTGGAAGCAGGACTGTGAGTGTAGAGAAGGGAATCAGAGGGTCATGACTGCCCAGGTGCTTCTCCTTTTAGCAACAGACCAACCCCAGCTCCCAGAACTCTTTCCACATTTTACTCCTCCATGTTAGAACGTGGTTCCACAGGGTTCAGGTTTAGATTGTTGTCCCCTCAACAATTGGGATTCTAAATTACTAAAGCCTGTGAACAAGTGGGATTCGAAATTACTAAAGCCTGTGAACATCTGATTATGAGGACTTAATATTTTCTTATTTCCCACTTTATTAAGGGCAGGACGGTATCCCTTTTTAGTCATGAATTTAAAAGCATACAGGGCCCTAGCCAGAAAGCTCAGTTGGTTGGAGTACTGTCCTGTTATGCCAAGGTGGCAAGTTCCATCCCTGGTCAGGGCACACACGGGAATCCACCAAGGAATGCATGAGTGGAATAACAAGTTGATGTTTCTTTCTTTCTCTGTCTCCCTTGCTGTCCCTCTAAAGTCAATAATAATAATTTTTAAAAAGCATATGGGCTCACACCTTCTTTGTAATTGAGCTGACAATTAAATAACTAAGGTTGTAGTTTAAAAATCCTTTTCCAGGGCCAGCAGCTTCAGTGTCTAACGATACTCACAAGCAAACAAACTAACTCTGGAACAACAGTACAGATTTGCCCACGGAAAACGCGTGACTACTTCATTTCCTCTCATCAAAAAATCTGAGTGTTCTGAAAACATTACGTCTTCAAATCCTATAATTAGTGCTGTGGCTTGAAATAGAACTTACATGTTGGCTACTTTACAAAATTTGGCTTTACCTCATACTATTACCAATGCCAGATTTTTATTTTTATTTTTTTGAGAGAGACAGAAAGAGGGACAGACAGGAAGGGGAGAAATGAGAAGCATCAACTCATTGTTGTGGCACCTTAGTTGTTCATTGATTGCTTTCTCATACGTGCCTTGAGCGGGGGGCTCCAGCCCAGCCAGTGACCCCTTGCTCAAACCAGCAACCTTGGGCTCAAGCCAGCGACCCTGTGCTAAAGCTGGTGAGCTTGCATTCAAGGCAGCAACCTTGGGGTTTCTAACCTGAGTCCTCAGCATCTGAGGCTGACACTCTATCCACTGGGTCACCACCTGGTCAGGTGATGCCAGATATTTTATTTTATTTTATTTTTATTTTTTTAATAAATTTTTATTAATGGTAATGGGATGACATTAATAAATCAGGGTACATATATTCAAAGAAAACATGTCTAGGTTATTTTGTCATTAAATTATGTTGCATACCCCTCGCCCAAAGTCAGATTGTCCTCCGCCACCCTCTATCTAGTTCTCTGTGCCCCTCCCCCTCCCCCTAACTCTCTCCCTCCCTCCCTCCAATGTCCTCCCTCCCCCCACCCCTGGTAACCACCACACTCTTGTCCATGTCTCTTAGTCTCGTTTTTATGTTCCACCAATGTATGGAATCATATAGTTCTTGGTTTTTTCTGATTTACTTATTTCACTCCGTATAATGTTATCAAGATCCCACCATTTTGCTGTAAATGATCTGATGTCATCATTTCTTATGGCTGAGTAGTATTCCATAGTGTATATGTGCCACATCTTCTTTATCCAGTCTTCTATTGAAGGGCTTTTTGGTTGTTTCCATGTCTTGGCCACTGTGAACAGTGCTGCAATGAACATGGGGCTACATGTGTCTTTACGTATCAATGTTTCTGAGGTTTTGGGGTATATACCCAGTAGAGGGATTGCTGGGTCATAAGGTAGTTCTATTTGCAGTTTTTTGAGGAACCACCATACTTTCCTCCATAATGGTTGTACTACTTTACAGTCCCACCAACAGTGGATGAGAGTTCCCTTTTCTCCGCAGCCTCTCCAACATTTGCTATTACCCGTCTTGTTGATACTAGCTAATCTAACAGGGGTGAGGTGGTATCTCATTGTAGTTTTGATTTGCATTTCTCTAATAACTAATGAAGCTGAACATCTTTTCATATATCTGTTGGCCATTTGTATCTCTTCCTGGGAGAAGTGTCTGTTCATGTCCTCTTCCTATTTTTTTATTGGATTGTTTGTTTGTTTGTTGTTGAGTTTTATGAGTTCTTTGTAAATTTTGGATATTAGGCCCTTATCTGAGCTGTTGTTTGAAAATATCAGTTCCCATTTAGTTGGCTGTCTGTTTATTTTGATATCAGTTTCTCTTGCTGAGCAAAAACTTTTTATTCTGATGTAGTCCCATTCATTTATCTTTGCCTTCACTTCTCTTGCCATTGGAGTCAAGTTCATAAAATGTTCTTTAAAACCCAGGTCCATGATTTTAGTACCTATGTCTTCTTCTATGTACTTTATTGTTTCAGGTCTTATATTTAGGTCTTTGATCCATTTTGAATTAATTTTAGTACACGGGGACAGGCTGTAGTCGAGTTTCATTCTTTTGCATGTGGCTTTCCAGTTTTCCCAACACCATTTGTTGAAGAGGCTTTCTTTTCTCCATTGTGTGTTGTTGGCCCCTTTATCAAAGATTATTTGACCATATATATGTGGTTTTATTTCTGGGCTTTCTATTCTGTTCCATTGGTCTGAGTGTCTATTTTTCTGCCAATACCATGCTGTTTTGATTATCGTGGCCCTATAATATAGTTTAAAGTCAGGTATTGTAATGCCCCCAGCTTCATTCTTTTTCCTTAGGATTGTTTTAGCTATTCGGGGTTTTTTATAGTCCCATATAAATCTGATGATTTTTTGTTCCATTTCTTTAAAAAATCTCATAGGAATTTTGATGGGAATTGCATTAAATTTATATATTGCTTTGGGTAATATGGCCATTTTAATTATATTTATTCTTCCTATCCAAGAACAAGGAATATTTTTCCATCTCATTGTGCCTTTTTCTATTTCTCTTAATAATGCCTTATAGTTTTCGTTATATAGGTCCTTTACATTCTTTGTTATGTTTATTCCTAGGTATTTTATTTTTTTTGTTGCAATCGTGAAGGGGATTATTTTTTTGAGTTCGTTTTCTAATATTTCATTGTTGGCATATAGAAAGGCTATGGACTTTTGTATATTAATTTTGTATCCTGCGACCTTACTGTATTGGTTTATTGTTTCTAATAATCTTTTTGTGGAGTCCTTCGGGTTTTCGATGTATAGGATCATATCATCAGCAAAAAGTGATACCTTTACTTCTTCTTTTCCGATATGGATGCCTTTTATTTCTTTGTCTTGTCTGATTGCTCTGGCCAGAACTTCTAGCACCACGTTAAATAAGAGTGGAGAGAGTGGACAACCCTGTCTTGTTCCTGATTTAAGGTAGAAAGTCCTCAGTTTTATGCCGTTTAATAGGATGTTGGCTGATGGTTTATCATATATGGCCTTTATCATGTTGAGATATTTTCCTTCTATACCCATTTTGTTGAGAGTCTTAAACATAAAATTGTGTTGTATTTTATCAAAAGCCTTTTCTGCATCTATTGATAAGATCATGTGGTTTTTGTTCTTTGTTTTGTTGATATGGTGTATTACGTTAACCGTTTTGCGTATGTTGAATCATCCTTGAGATTCTGGGATGAATCCCACTTGATCATGATGTATTATTTTTTTAATATGTTGTTGTATTCGGTTTGCCAGTATTTTGTTTAGTATTTTAGCATCTGTATTCATTAGAGATATTGGTCTGTAGTTTTCTTTCTTTGTGCCATCCTTGCCAGGTTTTGGTATGAGGGTTATGTTGGCCTCATAAAATGTGTTTGGAAGTATTGCTTCTTCTTCAAATTTTTGGAAGACTTTGAGTAGAATAGGAACCAAGTCTTCTTTGAATGTTTGATAGAATTCACTAGTATAACCGTCTGGGCCTGGACTTTTATTTTTGGGGAGGTTTTTAATAGTTTTTTCTATTTCCTCCCTGCTGATTGGTCTGTTTAGGCTTTCTGCTTCTTCATGACTCAGTCTAGGAAGGTTGTATTGTTCTAGGAATTTATCCATTTCTTCTAGATTGTTGTATTTGGTGGCATATAATTTTTCATAGTATTCTACAATAATTCTTTGTATATCTATGATGTCTGTGGTGATCTCTCCTCTTTCATTTTGGATTTTATTTATTTGAGTCCTGTGCCTTTTTTCCTTGGTGAGTCTTGCCAAGGGTTTGTCAATTTTGTTGATCTTTTCAAAGAACCAGCTCCTTGTTTCATTGATTTTTTCTATAGTTTTTCTGTTCTCTATTTCATTTATTTCTGCTCTGATTTTTATTATCTTCTTTCTTCGGCTGGTTTTGGGTTGTCTTTGTTCTTCTTTTTCTAGTTCCTTAAGGTGTGAAGTTAAGTGGTTTACTTCGGCTCTCTCTTGTTTGTTCATATAGGCCTGAAGTAATATGAACTTTCCTCTTATTACTGCTTTTGCTGCATCCCAGAGATTGATATGTCGTATTTTCATTTTCATTTGTCTGTATATATCTTTTGATCTCTGCGCTTATTTCTTCTTTGACCCATTCATTTTTTAGAAGTATGTTGTTTAGTTTCCACATTTTTGTGGGTTTTTCTCCCTCTTTTTTGCAGTTGAATTTTAGTTTCAAGGCTTTATGAGCAGAAAATATGCTTGGTACAATTTCAATTTTTCTAAATTTGCTGATATTGTCTTTGTGGCCCAACATATGGTCAATTCTTGAGAATGTTCCATGTACACTAGAGAAAAATGTATACTCTGTCGCTTTGGGATGAAGTGTCCTGTAGATGTCTATCATATCCAGGTGTTCTAGTATTTTGTTTAAGGCCACTATATCTTTATTGATTGTCTGTTTGGATGACCGATCTAGAGCCGTCAGCGGTGTATTGAGGTCTCCAAGTATGATTGTATTTTTGTTAGTTTTTGTTTTAAGGTCAATAAGTAGCTGTCTTATATATTTTGGTGCTCCTTGGTTTGGTGCATATATATTAAGCATTGTTATGTCTTCTTGATTCAACTTCCCCTTAATCATTATGAAATGACCATTTTTGTCTCTGAGTACTTTTTCTGTCTTGTAGTCAGCATTATTAGATATGAGTATTGCTACACCTGCTTTTTTTTGGGTGTTGTTTGCTTGGAGTATTGTTTTCCAGCCTTTCACTTTGAATTTGTTTTTATCCTTGTTGCTTAGATGTGTTTCTTGTAGGCAGCATATAGTTGGATTTTCTTTTTTAATCCATTCTGCTACTCTGTGTCTTTTTATTGGTAAGTTTAATCCATTTACATTTAGTGTAATTATTGACCCTTGTGGGTTCCCTACTGCCATTTTATAAATTGCTTTCTGTTAGTTTTGTATCTTGTTTGATTCTTCTCTTTTGTTTTTCTATCATTTGTTTTTGTTTGTTTGTGTTCCATACTTCTTTCCTCTGTTGCTACCTTTTTTAAGTCAAGTGTTTTTGTGGTGGTTTTTTCAAGGGTGGTTACCATTAAGTAATGAAAAGGGTACCTACCATATTCATTGTAGTACCCTATCTTATGAGTATTTCTGCACTTCATCGTCCTTTGCTACTGTTAATCTCCATCCTCTCCCCCCTTTTTTTCCTTTGTTGTCACAGTTTAAGTTTGCTTTTATTGTGTTCTTGGTGGAGCTGTTACTTGTGGTGTTGTTTTCTTTTGTTCTTTGAATCTGGTTGGAAAACCCCCTTTAGTATTTCCTGGAGTGGGGGCTTTCTGCTGATAAATTCTCTCATCTTTTCTGTATTTGTGAATGTTTTTATATCTCCTTCATACTTGAAGGATAGCTTTGATGGGTATAGTATTCTTGGCTGAAAGTTCCTCTCTTTCAGGGCTTTAAATATTGGGGTCCACTCTCTTCTAGCTTGTAGAGTTTCTGCTGAGAAATCTGATGATAATCTAATAGGCCTTCCTTTATATGTTGTACTCTTCTTTTCCCTGGCTGCCTTGAGAATTTTTTCTTTGTCATTGGTTTGTGTCATCTTTATTATGATGTGCCTTGGAGTGGGTTTGTTGGGGTTAAGAAAATTCGGTGTTCTGTTTGCTTCTTGAATTTGAGGCTTTAGTTCTTTCCACAGGCTTGGGAAGTTCTCGTCTATTATTTGTTTGAGTATATTCTCCATTCCATTTTCTTTCTCTTCTCCCTCTGATATACCTATTATTCTTATGTTATTCTTTCTGATGGAGTCAGACAATTCCTGTAGGGCTTTCTCATTTTTTATTATTTTTGAGTCTCTTTCTTCTTCTCTCTGTTGTGCCTCAAGTTGTTTGTCTTCTATTTCACTAATCCTATCTTCTATCTGGGCTGTTCTGTTAGCTAAGCTTGTTACCTCGTTTTTCAGCTCGTGAATTGAGTTTTTCATCTCTGTTTGATTTGTTTTTATAGTTTCAATTTCTTTGGACATATATTCTTTGTGTTCTTTGAGTTGTTTTCTGATCTCCCTAAATTGCCTTTCTGTGTTTTCTTGTATATCTCTGAGTATTTTTAAGATTTCTATTTTAAATTCTCTGTCATTTAGCTCCAAGGCTTCCAATATGTTAAGTCTTTTCTCCATAGATTTTTCCACATCTATTTGTGTTACCTCTCTTTCTTTTGTATCCATAATATTCAATTTCCTTTCTTATTGGCATCTGAGGGTGGTCTTGTTGATAGCACTAATTAGAATTAATAAAGAGTAAAAAGTAAAAAAAAAAAAAAGAAGGTAAAACACCCCACAAAAAAAAACAATAATAATTTATTATTTCCCCCTTTTTTTTTCTTCTCTTTCCCTCCTCTCCCCTCCTCAGGGAAATATCGTGATGACCTGTGACTTATATTATGCTAAATGGAACAAAAACTGCCTATAATGGAGGGCCTGATTTGGGGTGAAGAGTTCAAGGGGCAAAAAAAGGGAGTAGGGACCTACTAAATGCAAAAAAAAAAAAAAAAAAAAAGGAAGAAAATCTTAGACAAGCATAAGATGATTTGCTTGTAAGTGATGGTCGACTAAGAGATATAATGAGAGGGATAAGAGGGAACCAGAAAAAAGAAGAAAAAAAAAGATTAATAAAGAAGAAAAAAAAAATAATAAGTAAAAATCTGTTGTATTAAGTGGAGTGAAGACTAAATACAATGGAGACCTTGGGTTGGGAGGAATGCTAGTGAGTTAAAAAGCAATGTAAAAAGTACCCAAAATGCCACAAAAATAAACAAACAAACAAAAAAAAAACAAAAGCAAAGAAGAAAAATAAAACCAAAAAAAACCCTTGAGTCCCAAATTAATTAATTTGTTCGTGATTGAGGATTAAATGGGAGGAAAAGTAAAACGAGAAAAGAAAAAACGAATAGAAAGGAAAAAATAAGAAAAAGAGAAAAACGAAGGAAGAAAAAAAAAGAGAAAAAAACAAAATAAAGCAAAACAAAAAAAAACAAAAGAGGAGAGAGTGAGAGTTAAGTGTTTTGGAGTATAACCTTAAAGGAGGGTGAGGATGAAGAAAAGAAATAAAATGTAACACTAATGGGTAGTGTAGTTCAAGAAAAGGGAAGCATAAGATGGGCAGAGAATAGAAGGACCGAGGTGGAGGAAATAGAAATAATAATAATAAAGGCAATAAGATAGAAGAAACAAACAACAACAACAAAAAAATTAGTGGAACAAGTTGTAAAGTCTGTGGATTTTTCTTGATTTTGAGAGGTTAACTTCTTCCTTTTTCTTTTCTCTCCCTCTTCCTGGTCGGTGACTCTGTACCCCAGGCTCTGCCCCTGTGTCACACTTAGGTAGGGATTTGCAGTTGATCGGATTCTATGGCAATGTCATATAATTGGCTTTAGTCTTGCTGGTAGTCAAGGCTTGTTGGCGTTTGCAGGGTCCAACGATGAGAGAGTTTGCTTTCCTGGAGTCTCTCTCCTAGTCCCCCCTTTCTGAATTAGCAGCCTGGTGATCCAGCTATAAGGCTGCTACTGCTTCTGCCTGGGGAGTAAGAGGCTCAAAGAGCTAGGAAATCCCCACTCTATCCCCACTCAGCGCAAGGCTTTGGGAAAGGCTCTGGCAGTCAGAGCCTCCAGTGTAATCAGGTGGGGGTGGGAGTCAATTGTTGTCAAGGTGACTGTTCAGCGCCTAGCATTCAGTTGGACCACTCACCCAGACTTTCCACACTTTGTAGCCTGTTTTGGCTGGGAAGAAGGGGCACTCGTCTCTGCTTGCGACTAGTGTAGTATAGATCTTATTATCTGCCAAGTCCCTCTTGTTAGCGTTTATCCCTGAATATGGAGGCTCTATCAATCAGAAGTTGCCCCCGCCCCTTTAGCGAGAGGTACTAAAAAATATCACGCCTCTTGTCTTGGATCACTGAACTGAGAGAGATCTTATCAATTAGAGCCCGTGGGTGCGCAGATTTCATGGGTTAAGCTAATTTCAGTGATTGGGTCCGCAGCTGTGCTCCCGAAGGTATTTCAGGCTGCCTGCGCGCCCCTCCCCCAACGCTTGATTGTTAGCTTGAATGGCTGGGTGAGGTGCCCTGCCCACAGAGAGAATCTCCCAAGTAGGGAAGACCGCCCTGGCGCCTCTCCCGCTGGCCCCGCCGCTGGCGGCTGGATCGCACCAGGCGCAGGATAATGGGGCACCCTGGGTGTGCGGGCCAGTAGGGCGCTCTGGGCACGTGGGATGCCCAGGGCATGCGCGCGAATGGGGTGCTCCGGGCACCGGTGGCTGGGGACTCTCACTCGCAGTGCGTGGGCCGCTGGGAACGTTAGCGGTGCTCGCTCTGCAATCGGACCGGGCGCGCGCTGGCGGCTGCTCGCCGCTCCTGAGTGTGGGCTGACTCACCACAGGCGCACTCCCTCCGCGGCTTGAATGAACGTCCCTGCGGTAGTTAGCTTCCTCCACACCCTCGTCTCTCAGATTCAAGTGATAACAGTCCTTTCGCTTTCAGTTTGTGTGGAACTCCGGAATGCTCCGAGGATAAATTTTTCTGTTTCTAGTTGATAAATTTGTTGTGATTTTGGGGAGATCTGTCGGACGCGCTGCTCACGGCACCATTTCCGTGACATCACTCCCGATGCCAGATATTTTAAGACATCTAAAATACTACTTTTGGCCCTGGCCAGTTAGCTCAGTAGATAGAGAGTCGGCTCAGTGTGCAGAAGTCTGATGTTCTATCCTCAGTCAGGCCACACATAAGAAACAACCATCTGCTTCTTTTCCCCTCCTTCTCCCCCTTCTGTTTCTCTTCCCTTCCCACAGCAAGTGGCTCTATGGGTTTGAGTGTTAGCCCCAGGCACTCAGGATAACTAGGTTATTCAAGCATTGGCTCCAGACGAGGCTTGCCACCTGGATCCTGGTCTGGGCACATGTGGGAGTCTGTCTCTCTCTCTCTCTCCTCCTCTCACTTAAAAAATACTACTCTTGCCCAACTTGTGGTGGCACAGTGGATGGATCATTGACCTGGAATGCTGAGGTTGTGGTTTGAGGCCTGGGCTTACCCAGTCGAGATATACGGCACATATGAGAAGCAACTACTACAAGTTGAAGCTTCCTGCTCCTCCCCTCCTTTCTCTCTCTCTCTAAAAATCAATAAGTAAAATCTTAACAAAATAAAATAAAATACTACCTTTAAAACACAAGAGCCAGGAGGCTGAGCTAACTCAAATGTCAGCTGTCATCTAGTCATTTGGAGTTCAAATCCAGATGTAAAAGCTTCCAGAAAGACAGTGTTTAAGGAAACTGTGTCAGTTTCTTTGGAAATACTGTGCTACATTCATTGAAACACTTTTGCCCTGGCCGGTTGGCTTAGTGGTAGAGCGTCGGCCTGGTGTGTGGGGGACCCGGGTTCGATTCCCGGCCAGGGCACATAGGAGAAGCGCCCATTTGCTTCTCCACCCCCCTCCTTCCTCTCTGTCTCTCTCTTCCCCTCCCACAGCCAAGGCTCCATTGGAGCAAAGATGGCCCGGGCGCTGGGGATGGCTCCTTGGCCTCTGCCCCAGGCGCTAGAGTGGCTCTGGTCGCGGCAGAGCGACGCCCCGGAGGGGCAGAGCATCGCCCCCTGGTGGGCAGAGCGTCGCCCCTGGTGGGCGTGTGGGGTGGATCCCAGTCGGGCACATGTGGGAGTCTGTCTGACTGTCTCTCCCCGTTTCCAGCTTCAGAAAAATGCAAAAAAAAGAAAGAAAGAAAGAAAGAAAGAAAGAAAGAAAGAAAGAAAGAAAGAAAGAAACAGTTTCTGAGCTCAGTGCTAAAGCTGAAGTAAGAAAGATGAGTTTGTAACACTGAGGAATTTTTAGATTTTACAATCTTTAAGTGTGTTTATGAGTTAGCACAATTCCAAAAAACTGTACTGGGATATTTTCCCTTAGTCTTATTTCTAATCTGAAGACTGAGTGCCAGTGTTGGCAGAATCAGCTGGGCGGATATGTTAAAAATGTGAATTCCTGAGCCTCATCCCAGATCAACTTAGATGTTCAGGCCCAGGAAGCTGCATTTTAACTTATTATCTTTTTATTTGCTTATTCATTTTTTTAGAGAGGAGAGACAGAGAAAGAAACAGAGAGAGAAAGAAGGGCGGAGGAGCATGAAGCATCAACTCCCATATGTGCCTTGACCAGGCAAGCCCAGGGTTTTGAACTGGTGACCTTGGCATTCCAGGTTGACACTTTATCCCCAGTGCCACCACAGGTCAGGCCCAGGAAGCTGCATTTTAAAAAGTTCTTCCTTGTCTCACAGGCACACAGAGTCTGAAGATCTCTTCTTATGGAGGGTATGTCCACTGACTACAAAATATTCTGTTTAATGAGACCTTAATACATGCCAGGTATTTAATATATGTCACTTCCTTTTGATTACCCAGTGATTCTTGGAGACAGGCATTATTAAACAATTTTACAGGTAAAGAACTTAAAACACAGAGAAAACAATAATGACAGAAAACTTTCTTAACTTGGTGAACGAAGTAGACAATACAAGTCCGGGAAGCACATAGTTTCAAACAAGATGAACCCAAAGAGGCCCACACCAGGACACATCATAATTAAAAAGTAAAAGGTTAAAGACAAAGAGAGAATCTTAAAAGTAACAGAGAAAAGCAGTTAGTTACCTACAAGGAACCTCCCACAAGACTATCAGTTGATTTTTCAACAGAAACTTTGCAAGCCAGAAGGGAGTGGCAAGAAATATTCAAAGTGATGAAAAGCAAGAACCTACAACCAAGATTATTCTACCCAGCAAAGCTATCATTTAGAATCAAAGGACAGATAAAGAGCTTCCCAGAGGCCCTGGCCGGTTGGTTCAGAGGTAGAGTGTTGGCCTGGCATGCAGGAGTCGCAGGTTCGATTCCCGGCCAGGGCACACAGGAGAAGCACCCATCTGCTTCTCCACCCCTCCCCCTCTCCCTCCTCTCTGTCTCTCTCTTCCCCTCCTACAGCCAATGCTCCACTGGAGCAAAGTTGGCCCGGGCACTGAGGATGGCTCTGTGGCCTGTGCCTCAGGCGCTAGAGTGGCTCTGGTTGCGACAGAGCAAGGCCCCGGATGGGCAGAGCTTCGCCCTCTGGTGGGCGTGCCGGGTGGATTCCGGTCAGGCTCATGCGGGAGTCTGTCTGACTGCCTCCCTGTTTCCAACTTCAGAAAATACAAAAAAAAAGAAAAAAGAAAAAAAAGAGCTTCCCAGATAAGAAAAAGCTAAAGGAGTTCATTACCAGAAACAGTATTATATGAAATGTTGAAGGGTTTTCTTTATGACAAAGAAGAGGAAGAGGATGTAGTAGGAGGAAGAGGAGGAAGAGGATTCTACTACATGGATGGATACACCAAAGTTTGTTTATCCTGTCACCAAGTGAAGGACATTAAGTTGTTTTCAGGGTTTTTTTGGTCACTATAAACAAAGCCTTTATAAACATTCATAAATAGGTATTTGTGTGAATGAAAGTTTTCATTAGTAAATATCTAGGAGTGCAATTGCTGGGTCATAAAATAAGTCAATGTTTAACTTAATAAAAAGCTGTCAGTTTTCCCAAATGGCTGTACCATTTTACACTCCCACTACCCATTTTTGATTGTGAACCATTCTAATAGAACATAGTCCAAAGGATGGACCCTAATTTTCTTTCTTTTTAAATTTACTGATTTTCTTTTTAGTGAGAAAGGAAGGGGGGAGAAAGAGCAAGAAACATCAATCTGTTTCTGTATGTGCCTTGACCAGGGATCCAACAGGCAACCTTTGCAAATGAAGATGATATTCTAACCAACCAAATATCCAGCCAGGGAAGAGCTTTATTTTCTATAAAGGAAAAACACCAAATTCCTCACTTAGTCAATGTTTTCCTTATGGACATTGAAGAACCTGCCTTCTTCCCAGCCACATGTCACTGCTGTTCCATGTGCATTCCTGGAGATAGTCAAACTCAAGCCCTTGATCCCTCACCATTCCTGGTGCTTCCCAACATACGTTTTGCTCGTGCTATTTGCCACCTCGCATATTCACCTTTTTCTAGTCACATCTTATGTAAACCCCAACTATGGTAATCTTTTTTTCTTTAGGACTTTTTTTTTTGCTCTCAAAAAATAAATAAATAAAAGAAAGAAAACAAGGAGGAGTCCAGTGCACTGCTTAGGAGAGCAAGCGAAAGCTCTACAAGAGCATGTGTCTTTTTCTTTATTTTTGAAAAGATGAATGCTTCCAAAGTAACCAGAACTGATGATATGGGGTGAAGTAAATTCTCATTATTTGGGGTTGTCTGGGGAATGAAAGCCTTTCCATTTATGCCACTTTGGGTCAGTTCTTAGTGCTATTCAAGATCGCTCCCTGCCTCCAAGTTTTTAACATTTAAATGTGTACACATGCAATTATGGCTTTGGCAGAGAAGAGGAATAGAAAGCAAATTCTTTGATCATATAGCAAACATGCACTTCCCATAAACAGATACTGTAAATAGGATGGATTTTTTTCTTCCCTAAATAGCTTGTGGCCTGCTTACATATAGGGAGTCATCTCTCCCAAGGCCTCCACAGTGCTGAAGGCAGCACCACATGCAACGTGTCCACTCTCCTGTTTCTGGAGGAGTTGATGCAATTTCAAGGCCCAGGGCTGGGCCAAGACTTGGTTCTTGCTACACTTTATAATGTTCCAGAGCGACTGCTTCTGCGGTGCCAAGTAATCCTAGAAATCTTGCCGCCTGCATCTCGGGAATAATGAGTTTACAGCCACCAGCTCTAAGTGCCACTATCTGAATGGGCCGGGCAAGCCAGTGGGGAGCATTCAGACCTCTCAGGCCGGCTGACTTGATAGTAACTCTCCTCCAGGAGATGGTCTCGGTCCTGTACCTTGGCTCCAGCTCGTAACCAGGCCGACTCTGTCTTGCCCAGTGCTTGTTTCCACCCGTCAATCCCAGACCTGAGATGCTCAAAAGCCGCATCCTTGGTTCCTTCCCCCATAAGTGACAAGTTTGCCAAGCCCAATCTAGACCCTTCCCCGACCCTCTTCTGCAGTCTCCCAGTTTTAAAAACGTTGTCTTCGCTTTTAGCTGTCCGAACATCGCTGCCCACCCCCAGCCCCGCCGCCCAGAGCTCCAGCCCCGGGCTCTGGTAACTAGCCTGGGTGAGTGCCGGGACACTGGCCAGGGCGGGACTCACCCGACCCGTGGAGAAGCGCCGGAGGGCCTGGCTGCCCCGCCGCAGCATTGTGGAAAGAAGCGCTCCTGCCCGCAGCCTGCAGTTTTCAAGCCCGGGACCGACGCGCTTCCTGAAGCTGTCAGGCAAGCCCTGGAACCCAGCCCGCCGGCAGCCCCGCCCAGTCAGCTGGCCGGGCTCGGGGCCAATTCCGAGCGAGCGGGCGGGGCGTGCGCCGACCGCCTGGAGCCCTGGGGCCTCAGAACAGCTGCTGCGCTGGTGCCCAGATGGAGACACAGCTCCCTGTGGCTAGTTCGGCTGCAGACGTGTTCCAGGTACTGGCTGTGGGACCTGTTACTCAGACCCTGGGAGCTACATAGGGATCTGCCTTAGTGGTCAGTCTGACACTCCAAATCAATCCCATAACACAGTCCTGAGAAGGCAACAGGCATGCTAGTGTGCGTGGAGCTACGAAATTTAAGGGATGGGGGCACCTTTGCTATGTAAAGATCATGATACCTACCTCATAGGCTAATAGGAGGATTTGCGGAGAGACTGTATAAAGCACTTGGCGGAAGGCCTGGCACAGAGTTGGTCCCCAACAGACGATAGGTAGATGACAGAGAGAGAGAGAGAGATGATAGATAGATAGATAGATAGATAGACAGACAGATAGGTACATAGATATCCTTTTCCTCACCTTTTAGAAGAAAGGCTGAGACCTGCTTTAGCTGAGCACTTGCCTCACAGGAACTAGCCTGGCCTGCAAGGCCCACTGCAATCCAGCATTGCCCTTATTTCTGACTGCTCCTTTGCACAGGTAACTCAGCCTAACTGTAGTACTTGCCAATTCTTTCCTGAATAAGGGTCCTAGAAAAGCTTGTTACCTGACACTTGTCACCAACTCTGCGTGACCAAATTCCTTCTCTTCTTAAAGGTATAGCTCAAATATTGCCTCCTGGAGGCATATCTCTTGATTCTTTCTCTCTCATCTCCTTATTCCCCCAAAGTATCTTTAAAAAAAAAAAAAAAAACAAGATAAAGCACGCGCTCTATCTCTCATAAGGATTTTATTTGATTTTATGTGTGTGTGTGTGTGGGGGGGAGAAGTATCAGCTTATAGTTGCTTCACTTTAGTTGTTCATTGGTTGCTTGTCATATATGCCTTGCCTGGGGAATTCCAGCATTTTGAACCAGCAACCTCAGCATTCCAGGTCGATGATGTATCCACCACGTCACCGCAGGTCAGGCCCAAAGTAATCCTTTACTCCTCCAAACTGGGAAGGATTTTTGTCTATGCATGTCTTATGACGTTTTAGTCTGTTGCTGGTATTGATATACCTGTCATCTTCTCAACTGGAAGCTCCTTGCAGGTTGAGTCTATGCCTGATTTATTTATTTATCTTTTAATTATTTTTTAAAGACTTTATTTACTCATTTTTAGAGAGGAGAAAAGAGAGAGAGAGAGAAGGGAGAGAGGAGCAGGAAGCGTATGTGCCTTGACCGGGCAAGCCCAGAGTTTCAAACCGGTGACCTCAGTGTTCCAGGTTGACACTTTATCCACTATGCCACTCACAGCAGAGGTAGTCAACCTTTTTATATCTACCGCCCACTTTTGTATCTCTGTTAGTAGTAAAATTTTCTAACTGCTCACCGGTTCCACAGTAATGGTGATTTATAAAGTAGGGAAGTAACTTTACTTTATAAAATTTATAAAGCAGAGTTACAGCAAGTTAAAGCATATAATAATAATTACTTACCAAGTACTTTATGTTGGATTTTCGCTAAGTTTGGCAGAATAAGTCTTTATAAAACAACTTACTGTAGTTAAATCTATCTTTTTATTTATACTTTGGTTGCTCCACTTCCGCCCACCGTTCCATGAAAGCTGGAATGCCCACTAGTGGGCGGTAGGGACCAGCTGCCTATCACTGAACAGTATCTGTCATTAAGCAGAGCTTAAAAAATACTTGTTGAATGAGAGAATAAATGAATAAATTAATATGTTTAAGAAGGTAAGGGGGAGAGAAAAAGAACAATCTGTAAAGCTTGGAGAATTGTGGCAAACATCCAGTGTTTTGCTTTGGGAAACTGCCTCTTGCCAATTCAATTCATTTCCTTGACTGTTTTTGTGATTTCTTGCCTTTTTTTTTTTTAACTTCCAATTTTTTAAAATTTAATTTAATTTTATTTTTTTTAGCAAGGGGAGAGGGGAGAGAGAGAGATATAGACAGATCAACAGAGAGACAGGAAGGGAGAGAGATAAGAAACATCAACTTGTACTTGCGACATTTTAGTTGTTCATTGATTGCTTCTCACACGTGCCCTGACAGGGGGTGGGGGTGGACTCAAGCTGAGCCAGTTATCCCTTGGCTTGCTCAAGCCAGCGACCCTTGGAGTTTCAAACCTGGGTGCTCAGCCTCCCAGGTCAACACTCTATCCACTGCATCACCACCTGGTCAGGCCATATATTGATATTCATTTTATTTGTTCTGATCTGTGTAAACTGGGAGGGGTGGCAGAGAGTGTGATGTTTCCTGAGTGGGGGTTACATAGTTATATACTCAAACTCCTAACTTTAGAAAATGAGTTTACATTCACCCAAATATAATGAAATATAGAAGATTTTCTTCTATAAGAACCAAAAGAGTAATACTCTTGATACTGGAGATTGTTCCAGATGCAATTAGAGAGTTTCACAAACAACAAGAAAATTCCTGCCCATTTAGATTTATATATCCAGGAAAAAATGGAGATGAAATAAAGTCATTTTTAGAAACAAAAGCTTGAGAGAATTTGTCATCAGCAGACACACAATAAAGGGAATATTAAAGACTATCCTTCAAGCAGGAGGATAATTGTCCACATGGAAGCCTGGAAATGCAGGACTGAATGAAGATCAAATAAATAAAAAAGGGTGGGGCAAATGTGGGAGTGAATTTAAATGAACATTGGCCCTATAAACAACAACAATAATAATGTAATCTTGTGGATATATACACACATGTATGAAAAGATATACAAACAACAATAAAAAATTGTTGGCTAAGTTGGGGGGGGGGGGCTTGAAGGAATGGAACGGTCATTAGACAGAAAGAAAATAATCCCAGATGGAAGTTCAGAGATAAAGGAATGCAAAGGAATCGAATGGATAAATATGGGGGCAAATTTAAGTTAATATTGTCTGAAACAATTCTAATAATGTATAGAGTTCAAAAAAATATATAATTAAAATACAGGAGCCTGATCTGTGGTGGCGCAGTGGATAAAGCGTCGACCTGGAAATACTGAGGTCGCTGGTTCGAAACCCTGGGCTTGCCTGGTCAAGGCACATATGGGAGTTGATGCTTCCAGCTCCTCCCCCCTTCTCTCTCTCTCTGTCTCTCTCTCCTCTCTCTCCCTCTCTGTCTCTCTCCTCTCTAAAAATGAATAAATAAAATAAAATAAAAAATCTGCTTGAGTTTACATTTCTTTAAAAAAAATACAGGACAACAATAGCATCTGAGTTTTAAAGAAAGACTTAAAGTGTTTTAAGGCCATAGCATTGTCTTAGGAATAATAAAAGTACTAATTTATGTTAGACTTTAATAAGTTAAGGGTGCATATTATAATCTCCAGTATAACCACTAAAAGAATAGCAATGCCATGTATAACAACCAGGTTAACAGAATGTAAAACTATCAATACAACTGATGCTTTTAATCCAAAAAAACGCAAGAGGAGAGAAAAAGGAACATGGAATAGGTGAGAAAAAAAAATTGGAGGATATTAGTAAGATGTTAGATTTAAGTTTAACTGTACCAGAAATTGCAGTAAATGAAAAAAGACTAAATGCATATGAAGTTCTATATCTTCATTTTTAACACCTGCCCCACATTCCGTGTATAGGCCTACATGTCATTTACTTAACCTATCGTGCTGGTGGATATTAGGTTGTTTCTAGTCTCTCTCCTGAACAACCTTCAATAAATGACTTCTGTCTTCATCCTCACCAAAGATCCAGTCAAGGCTTTAAGATGAGTACTTATGGGTCTGGTTTCTGACCCAAAGGTAGCAGTTTAAGTACTAATGCACACTGTCAGATTGCACGTAGGAGGTGAGATACAAAGAAATGCTCATTTTCTCAGCAACTCTAGGGATTATCTTCAGCCTTTATATATTATATATTTTAAATTTTATTTAATCTAAGAAAATAATTTGCCCAGATTTTGGGGTTCACCTCTTTTGCAGTAGTTCCCTTGATCATTGGTTTTTTCCTTCTGTATGTCAAGCTGCTCTGCCAGCCCAACCTCTGTTCTCCCCTAATTTAAAACCATAGGGCTGCCTGACCAGGTGGTGGCGCAGTGGATAGAGCGTTGGACTGGGATGTGGAAGGACCCAGGTTTGAGATTTCCGAGCTCGCCAGCTTGAGCGCGGGCTCATCTGATTTGAGCAAAGCTCACCAGCTTGGACCCAAGGTTGCTGGCTCCAGCAAAAAGATTACTCGGTCTGCTGAAGGCCCACGGTCAAGGCACATATGAGAAAGCAATCAATGAACAACTGAGGTGTTGCAATGCGCAATGAAAAACTGATGACTGATGCTTCTCATCTCTCTCCGTTCCTATCTGTCTATCCCTGTCTCTCTCTCTCTCTGACTCTGTAAAACCACAGGGCTTCAGTTTATGCTACCTGAGATGCACATATGTTGAAGATATGTGTGGAGGAGCAGCAAACACACCTCTCAACAAGCACAGTTGTTTTTCTAGGACTCCTGACTGCTATTTCAGCAGCCCCTCTGCATGCAGTTTAATGGTCAGCCAGAGATTTGGGCAGAGTTTTGAAATTTGGATCCCATTCCTTTGGTGGGTCCCTGGTTTTAGGGTCCCACTCCCAATTTCCAGTTTTTCTTCCAACAACCTTGACCGTAATTTGCTACCACCTCAAGCTAATAAGATTGCAGTGTCTCACTCCTGGATTTGAAGGGGTGAGGGACACTGTCAGGCAAAAAGCCACAAACTCGTAATTATTACCTGTTGCTGAATAAATTTTCCTGTGGTTTATGCCTGCTTTTATTCTTTTTCAGATATTTAAAAAGTGATTTTCATTTTATTTTGTCTATTTTCCTAATTATTAACTGAAAGTGGGTCCACTTGACCACTCTAGGCCGTCCCCATTGCCTTCTTACAAGGACATAGAAGTGTTCTTGTCAATTACTTTGATATATTAATGATAAGATTTTTCTAAGATCGTTATGCCTTTCAAATTAGGTTATTTCAAACCCCACTTTGTAGACTATTATTTATATAAAGACTTTTATTTGGGTGGCTCATTTGGCTCCTCTGAAGTTGAAAGAAGGGTTGGCGAACTTTTGGTTAAAGGACTTGATAATAATTATAAATATTTTAGGTCTGTGGGCCATATGGTCACTGTTGTGACTACTGGACTCTACCATTGTGCTGTGAAGCGCCAGACACTATGCAAATAAATGATCAAGACAGTGTTCTAGTAAAACTTTATTTACAAAAGCAAGTTGCAGCTCTGCCAACTACTTTGTCAATTTCTATCTTGATCATTTCTCTTGCCAAGCAATTGAGCTTTTTGAAGGATTTTAGCCATTGGGATTTATCAACCAGAGGAGGTCCTGATTAATGATTGGTTGAAGAACTTAATAACTTTCTCATGCCTCTATAAATCTATCTTATTTCTTTATATCTCGTATTTCATAGTACGGATAATTAAACTTTATGTAATTATTCCCTGTGGATGGACATTTAGATCTTTTCCCATTAGTATCTATTAAAAACCAGGCAGAAATGAACATTACTACTAACAGAGTTACAGTATAACACAGATTCTTACTCGAGGAAAAGCCAGGTAGCGGGTCCCCGCCTCACCCCTCCTCCGCCTTTTTAAAGAGAGGGGGTGTACAGCAGGCGAATGCAATGTACGCAGAATAGTAAAAGTCCTTGCTCTGCTGTTTGTAAAGTCACTCGTCCCCTGGTACAGCAGTTTTTTCTCAAGAAGCAATCGCATTTGACGTGCAAGAGGAAAGCAGCAAGCTCCCTGACGGTGGCGACAGGGAGGCGTTGGCAATGCCAGCTTCCTGGAAGAAGCGCCTGGACAGCCACTTCCTCTAGGACCACGCCTTCCTGTGAAGCCCCCACACCATCAATTTTGCCTTTTCTAGTGAGCAGTTCCCAGGCATGAAAAATGGCCTGGAGACAGCAGGGCGATATTGAGGGTATTGGTGTGGCATGACAAAAGGCCCAAAAGAAAACAGGACACCTAAAAGACCGCTGCCTCTATGGCAGCCCCCATCCCACCCCCACAGCGGAGGACTCGCTTTCCCAGCGGCCCCCGCGGTCCGTAGGGGCGTGAAGCCCAGCCAGCCCTCGCTAGCGGGGGCGGGGCCAGGGCCGGAAGTCACGTGCTGTGACAGCCGCTGGGGTGAGGCTGCTGTAGTCGCCTAGACTGGTTGGGGCTGTGACTGAGGGAGGCAACGAAGTGATGGCGGTGGAGACTCTGTCCCCGGACTGGGAGTTCGACCGCGTTGATGACGGTTCACAGAGTAAGTGGCAGAACAAGGGCTGCGGGTGGACGCTCTCGCGTGGGCCTCAGCCCTGGCGGTGCTCCCAAAGGAGGGCTCTGTCTCGCTGTTGCTGCGCAGCCGTCCAGTTTGGGGCACTTGCTGCTCGTTGGGGTTTGAGAAGGAAGCGCCGTCGAGCGTTACTTTCCGGGGTGGAGGGGTCTCAGCAATGGCGGGTCAGGGTGCCCGGTAAGGGCTTGGCGATCAAGGCGGTGACTGTCCTAGGGAGCCCGCGGTGGCCCTGGGGGAGCGGCGTGCGCTCTGCAGCCGGGGACGCGGGCGGGGCGGGTCCTGCGCGTCCCGCAGACCCGGAGCGCAGGCTGGCGGGGTCTGGGCGCTCCGGGCTTTCGCCAGGTCCTCCGAGCCTTCACTTCCAGAAGAGGCTGAGGTCCGGGTTCCTGCTTCGGTTTCCTGTTTTTCTTTTTTTCCTCCCCAGCCAACTTTTGGAACTTTGAGTGCACCTTGCTTTACATTCTTATAGCCAGAGAATCTAGAGAAACGGAACTCTTCATTATGGTAAAAATAACACGTGAAAGCTAGTTTATCTCCTTCCATGCCTTTTATTTACGTTAGATTAAAGTGATGTCCTGCAGTTTCCCTTGCGGTTAGAAAGGTGTCACAAATTACAGCAAATCGCCTTCAAATCTTGCTTCAGAAAATCGAATTGTCTGATTTAACTTGGAAGCCCAATCAAAGAGCACTAACAAATTCAATTCCACGCAGCATAATTTAGAAGCCAAACTATTTTAATGAAACTCTACCTGAGATTAATGCAAGTTGGCAATCTGTTTCTTATCTTTGGTGATATTAATTTGCATAAATGATATAAGTGATATCGGGACATGCTGCTTGTGAATTTGTTTTTTAACGTAGTTTTTCCAAAAGGTGACTGTAATTTTTAGAAATTACATGTAAATTTTTCTTAATTGTACAAAGGAAGACGCATGTACAAACTTAGATCTAATTAGATTTTATTAGTCTCTCAAAGAAGCCTGCATTTAACCCAGGATGATTTGCAATTTTTCACAAAACATTCCACAAGATATCATCTTTCATGCAGCATTAAAAAAAATTCTTGGTGGTAATAACAAAATCCTTTAATTTTGCGGGTAGAGGATTCCTTACTGTTATAAACTGAACTGCACCTTGTTGTGTATGACATTTTATGGATAAAGGTCCCCTACTCTACCTTTGGAATAAGTAATGAATTCTTATGTGTAAGGTGGGATCTTTACTTTCATCTTCAAGAAATTGCAGTAAAAAGATAAACATATGGGGTTTGAAAATGGTTCACCTTGGAGTGGAAAGATCAGATTTACTCAGCAGATGTTTTGTATGTACCAGGCACTATGCTAGGTATTAGGGATACAAAGATAAAGCATTTCTTGGAAGTAGGTTTTTGGAATTTCAATCTTGAAGAATCACCATGTAGTACTTACTTCAAATCTTTTTAACTTTCACTCATTTTTAAAACCACTGCTTTTTCTTTTTTTTGTATTTTTCCGAAGTTAGAAGCAGGAGGCAGTCAGACAGACTCCGGCATGCGCCCAACTGGGATCCACCCGGCATGCCCACCAGGGGGCGATGCTCTTCCCATCCAGGGCGTTGCTCTGTTCTGGCTGGAGCCATTCTAGCGCCTGAGGCAGAGGCCATAGAGCCATCCACAGCGCCTGGGCCAACTTTGCTCCAGTGGAGTCTTGGCTGCAGGAGGAGAAGAGAGAGACAGAGAGGAGGGAGAGGGGAAGGGGTGGAGAAGCATATGGGCACTTCTCCTGTGTGCCCAGATCTGGAATCGAACCTGGGACTTCCACATGCCAACCGGCCAGGGCTAAAACCATTTCTTATCTTACCAGCAAAGAATTTGAATGTTGTTTTCTTTTGCCTAGTACTTTGTGAATTCCCAAGCAGGCTAAATGGGTAATTTATTGGCATGTGTTTCTGGTTTTTTTGTTTTTTTGTTTTGGGGAGAGAGAGGTGAGAAGCAACAACTCATAGTTGCAGCATCTTAGTTATTCATTGGTTGCTTCTTATCTGTTGTGCCTTGATGGGGGTAGGGGGAAGGACTCCAGCAGAGCCTGTGACTTCTTGCTCAAGCCAGTGTCCTTGGGCTCAAGCCTTTGGTCTGGAGCCAGCGACCATCGGATCATATGTGTGATCCCATGCTCAAGCCAGTGACCCAGCGCTCAAGCAGGATCAGCCTGCACTCAAGCCAGTGACCTCTGGGCTTGAGCCCGGGACCTCAGCATCTCAGGTCAACATTTTATCCACCGTGCCACACTGATCAGGCTCTTTCTAGTTTTGTCATTAAGAACTCATTTGCTGGTTCAGTACAGCTATGGTTATTTTACACGTAACTGAGAACTAGAGGTGTACTTGGGATTTTAAGAATCTTATGTGGTTTTTAATTTAAGCTGTGGGGAAAAGACCTCTCATCTCTGCCTGATTTTCATTAATTTTTGGACTGAATCATGTCTAGACTAATTGTTTTTCAAAAGTGCCTCGGTTAATGCTATAATGAGATATAAACCTTAATGAACTAAATTGATCCACCAGATTCAGTGTGTTAGTTGAAAAATAAGGGAGAATGGGGAGCTAGGTCTTTATCCTTAATGAATAAGAAAATACTTTATTTTAGAGTTTGTTTAGCATTGTTAATGTGAGGAAAGAAAAAATTTATCTTTTTTTTAAAGTATATGATTTTTTAATTATTTTTTATTTTATTTTTTTCAGAGAGAGAGAGAGGGATAGACAGGGTCAGACAGGAACGGAGAGAGATGAGACACATCAATCATTAGTTTTCCATTGCGCGTTGCAACACCTTAGTTGTTCATTGATTGCTTTCTCATATGTGCCTTGACTGCGGGCCTTCAGCAGACCGAGTAACCCCTTGCTGGAGCCAGCAACCTTGGGTTCAAGCTGGTGAGCTTTGCTCAAACCAGATGAGCCCGTGCTCAGTCTGACGACCTCGGGGTCTCAAACCTGAGTCCTCTGCATCCCAGTCCAATGCTCTATCCACTGCGCCACTGCCTGGTCAGGCAATTTTTTAATTTTTTAATTTAATTTTAATGGGGTGACATTGATAAATCAGGGTACATATGAAAATTTATCTTTATTAGGAGACAGATTAATGAAGTTATTCACATTAATAAAAACTGAGTTGGAGTTGAATTTGCTGCCTTTATAATAAGTAATGAATTTTTATGTATAGGGTGGACTATGTACTTTCATTAATATTGAAATATGCTGTTATAATTCAGTTTATTCTATTGACTCTCTAGAATCTATTAGTATGTAAACACTGTAAATATCAACCCAGCCCTGGTTGGTTGGCTCAGGGGATAAAGTGTCAGTCTGGCATGTGGATGTCCAGGTTGGATCCCTGGGCAGGGTATACATGAGAAGCTATCATTTGTTTCTCTTTCCCTCCTCCTCCCCCTTCTCTCTCACTTCTCCTCTGGGAAGCCAGTAGCTCCATTGGTTTGAGCCTGATTGATGGGAGTGTTGGCCTCAGGCGCTGAGGATAGCTCTGTTGATTGAGTATTGGCTCTAGATGGGGGTTGCCCAGTGGTTCCTGGTGGAGGCACATGTGGGAGTCTATCTCTATAGTTCCTCTACTCTCATTTAAAAAAAAGAAAATCAATCCAATATTCCGTACTTAGTGTTCTTTACTGGCTTTTCCAACTCTATTATAGTAAAATGATTAAAACAAAATATTTTGGTAAGTTTGGGGCATTATAGGAATAATACTCATTAGGATGAAGCAAGTCTAAATGAATTTTAAAAACAACATATAGGTGGCCTGACCTGTGGTGGCGCAGTGGATAAAGCGTCAACCTGGAAATACTGAGGTTGCCGGTTCAAAACCCTGGGCTTGCCTGGTCAAGGCACATATGGGAGTTGATGCTTCCTGCCCCCCCCCCTTCTCTATAATAAATAAATAAAATCTTAAAAAAAAAACAACTAAAAAAACAACAACAACATCATATAGGTGTATTTTTAAATAGTTTACTGTGTATAGAATTAAGAATTATTCTTTTAAATTTTTCTCGTATGACAACACAGATTTTTGCACATGATTCAGGTCATGAACTTTTCTTTTTTTTCAAAAATATTGTTTTTGACTGAAACAGAATCGGGTTATTGAGTTGTCTAAGGAATTATTTTATGTCTAAAAGCCCTAGATTATAGGGTAAATGGGATAGTGACTTTTTCATAATACGTTTAATTAGTTTTAACATGATATATATCTCTGTTTATGGCAACATCTGCTTTTAAAATTATTTTATCTATCTGGGAAATATTGAAAGCTGAATTATTGTTTACCTTTGAAACTTTATTTCCAAGAAGTTAAGACATTCTCGAATAATATATTTAATAATACATAATATCTACTTTGCTGTGACTTTTGAGATTATTTGAGGTAAATATCTTGTAATTTTTGTGTTTCTCACTGTTTTAAAATTTAAATTTAGAAATTCATGCTGAAGTGCAACTTAAGAATTATGGGAAATTTCTTGAGGAGTATACATCTCAGTTGAGAAGAATTGAAAATGCACTGGATGATTCAATTGGAGATGTTTGGGATTTCAATCTTGATCCTATAGCATTAAAGGTTTGATTTTGTTTTATATTTTTTAGTTATGCGTACATTTTCAGAACATCCTATATCTTGAAAACATAATTGTTATAAATGGAACATATATTATTTGGGATCTAGAAAACTAAAAGAAACATTAAGGAAAATTGTTAATTTCCTTTTGTGTAAGCCATGCATGTATTTTCGTATGTTTTTGTGTTTTTAAAGAATGAGATAAACTCAAATCCTTTAGTGTCAAGAATGACACAGGCTCCAACTCTTTGAGCTAGCTTTTTTTCCTCAAGAAAATGAAGAGGATTGGAATATAATATTCAGGCGAGGTTAATTTATATACCGTGAAATGCATAACCTTAAAATGTAATTTTTAATGAATTTTGCTAAAAACAGGTACCCATCTAACTCATATCTCAATCAAGATACATAATATTTTTATCATTTTCTAAAAATTCCTGTATGTTATTTAGGGAATCTTAATGTGGGAGTAATTTTCTAATGTATAAAATAGGTCACTTCTGCTCTATTCCATTTTGAAGTAGTTTTATCTGTTTCATTTTTGAAACTATAGCTTGTTACCACTTAATAACTAACATTTGTTATATATTAGACACTGTCCGAAGTCACATATTAACTTTTTTCCTCATCTCCAGTTCTTTGGGTTTTTAGTGTATTCACAAAATTGTGCAACCAGCACCAGAGACAATTTTAGAACTTTTTCACCACCCCAAAAAGAAATACTGTACCCATTAGTGGTCACTCCTCATCTGTTATGGTGCTTGTGCTGGGTATGTTGGATCTAAGGCAAGTTTAAATAGAATAGAGGTAGTCTCAATTTGTGTATTTAATATTCCAGTGATTCTTTTCAAATTAAAAAGAAATGTTCTTTTTCTTGTTTATATAGCTTTTGCCTTATGAACAGTCTTCCCTTTTAGAACTCATCAAGACTGAAAACAAGGTACAGATTTCTAAACCTAAACTATTTTAAAATGCTTTAGTTATTTGCTATAATTTACATTTTTTCTTTTATGTTTTCACTCACAACACTAGGTCTTAAACAAAGTCATCACGGTTTATGCTGCACTTTGTTGTGAAATTAAGAAATTAAAATACGAGGTAATTATTTGTATTCTTAAGATATTAAAAAACATGATTTAAAAGCAAATATGTACTTATATGTGTATAGTGTGCGTGAATATTTATCGAATGTGAATGAATTACTTATTTAAAGTAATGGTAGGAATAATGAGAATATTTACCATGTACTAAATACTTTGTTAAACCTGTTAATATTTATAACAACCCAGGGAGGTATGCGAGGAATAGATGAGGCAACTGAGGTTTAAAGAGGGTGTCATTGTCTGACATTTTACTGTTAGTAACAGTTTGTGAGTCTGTATACCTTCAAGGTCTGTGTTACCTGCCATGTATATTTGCTTTGTAGATATAACTGATTTTTTAAAAGAGCTTTGAAGTTGTCATATATTTTGTGTTTCCTTGCCCATGAGCAATTAAAACTGAAAGCAGTTGGTAAACTTCCATCTTTTGTTTCTCTACCTTCTTGATACTGTATGTTTGTTTCTGTCTTCCGTGAAGTAATGGGAAGATGTGGGACAATCGGAGTGGTCAGATTAAGACAAAATAAGGGCTAACAAAAGCAAGAAATAACTTTGACCATCAGTAATGTTTTGGTACTCTAAAGATAAATTGAATTTATCTGAATTGTAAGCAGTTTTTGAACATAAGAGAATTTGTATATAAGTGATGTAGCCCTCTGCTTGTTATTAAATATGTATAATTAAGAGAATCTTTAGGAATTTAAAAACGATACAGCAACTTGTAAAATTATTTTAATTTCTTTTAAACAGGCTGAAATTAAATTTTATAATGGTCTCTTATTTTATGGAGAAGGAGGTAAGTTTTAAAATTTCATATTGTAATGTGATGCCTTTTTTGAGGTTTAAACGAACAAAAAGTTAACAGATAATTTTAGAACTACCATAATAATGTATTAGTGTGAGAAAATGATCATTCAGATTTGTTTGTTTGTTTGTTTGTTTGGTTAACAGGTGAAAAGAACCCTGAGAGAAGAGCAGCAGCAAATTCTTTAAAGTCTATTTGTGATATTTTTATAAATTACTAAGCACTCTAGCTTGATGAGAATTTTCCTTAAATTTATTAAATAATAAAACAGATGGTTACTTTCAGTTGTGTAATTAATGATGTTCTCATTTTCTCTTTAGTGTAAAAATTCTGTTAATACTATGCAGATTAAAAGATGTACTAATGAATAAAAATCATTTTTATTTTTTGGTGTTGATTGAGTTTATATAAAACAATTGAAATACAGTTTTTCATGTTGCCTTTTAAAGCCACAGATTCTAGCATGATGGAAGGTGATTGCCAAATTCAAATGGGGAGATTTATTTCATTCTTACAGGTAACTGGTGTTTACTTTTTACTGAGGTTTTTCTTTGAAAAGTTTGAGTGAATTACACATAATTTAAAATGATTTCTAAAACCTCAAATGCTAAAAATGTGTACTGTGATGGTAAGACATTTAATTGGCATTGGATTATAAATTAAGGAGGTGGTAATTCCTGAAATATTTTCACAGCATTTTTAGGGAAATAAAACTCAAAATAAGTTTCTTTGTGTAATTTCATTTATGGACAATTCGTTACTGTACCTTTTAAAATAACTTGAATTTTGTACCAGGCAGGAAAAGATAATTTATGTCAGGAAAAAGTTGTTAATGGAGATGATTAAATTGTTATAAGAGAAATGATAAGGTAATTAAAGCAGTTGCACTTGATGCTTCTAACCAAATAGTTCAATTTAGATATACTTTTCATCACTCAAAATTTTAGTTATTCTAGGTCTTTATATAATTTTTTCCCTAAAGAATGAAATAACTTCTATTTCTCGCCTCCATTGTAAATTCATTGCTTGTACAATATGACAAAAGCAGAAATCGGAGATGAGGAAGAAAACCTACATCTACCTACCTCCAATAGTTGGGTACAAGATTTGATTATTTTATTTATTCAAGCATGTTAATATATTGTTCAGATCTTTTATGTCTTTACTATGTTTTTTGGTCTACTTAACCTAATTTGAGAGCATTTTGTTGAAATAAGCTTCTATTATAGTATGGGTCTATCTGGGTCCAGTCCACAAAACAATTCACACAAGGTATTTCAAAAGAGATTTAGTATAGAAAGTTGGTTACATAAGAGTTGGAGGGCTGAAAGTGGAAGGAACAGTGAGGTAATCAGAGGAAGCAGATACCCCTCTACATCTGGGGGAAACAAGGGAAAAGGTTGGGCTTGCCAGAATCTGGGAACTTGGAGGAGGAGCCCCTGGAATTAGCACTTAACACCCCTGAGGAGGTAGTGCTGCCTGGCTGCTGCAGGTACCTCAGAGAGAGCCATAGAGCTTGGTTCTGTAGTAGTGGAAGAAGCCCTAGGCTGAGCAGTCTGCCATTGCTGAGGTGATCATGATGATAAAAACAAAGAAATAGTATGCCCTTTTCTGGTCTCCCAGTTTTCCTTTCAGTGCCACTTGTTGTCAGAACCTAACAGGTCTTCTGGGTAGGAGTCTAAGAAATGTAATTTGCAGTGATTGTGTCAGTTTCTCTCCCGAGTTTTATCAAATTTAGCATTTCTTTTTGAAGATATTTTATTTGGTACATACAAGTTTAGAATTGTTAATAATTCCTGATAAATGGAATCTTTTATATTATTTGGTGACCCTTTTAAGCTATGATAATGATTATGTATATAATATATAATGTAAAGCTGTAGTATTGATAACAGTCTATTTTGTCTGATATTAATATCACTGCCCCAGCTTTGAGTTAACAATTTTTCTTTTTTTTCTTGATTCTTTCAGTCTTTCAATTGTTTTAGTTATGTTTCTTTAAAACTGCATATATCTGAATTTCGATTTTTTTATACAACCTGAAAATCTTTTGTCTTTTAATTGGGTAATTTAGTCTATTTCTAGCTTATATAAATAGTTTATTATATCTTTGAACTTGTTTCTACCTTTTTAATTTGTGCTGCTTGTCCTCCATTTTCTGTTCTTTTCTCTGCTTTTATTAAACCTTTAGAAATTTAATAATAAATGTAAAACTAGAACTGTTCAAATAAAATTGAAATGCATGAGTTTCATTTTTAAAAATGTTAAATTGTTTTTTCCCCCCCCACTCTTTTTTTTTTTTTTTTTTTTTTTTGAGACAGAGTGAGTCAGAGAGAGGGATAGACAGGGACAGACAGGAACGGAGAGAGATGAGAAGCATCAATCATTAGTTTTTCATTGTGCGCTGCAATACCTTAGTTGTTCATTGATTGCTTTCTCATATGTGCCTTGACCGCGGGCCTTCAGCAGACCGAGTAACCCCTTGCTGGAGCCAGTGACCTTGGGTTCAAGCTGGTGGGCTTTTGCTCAAACCAGATGAGCCCACGCTCAAGCTGGCGACCTCGGGGTCTCGAACCTGGGTCTTCCGCATCCCAGTCCGACGCTCTATCCACTGTGCCACCGCCTGGTCAGGCTAAAAATGTTAAATTGTTTTGGGGTCTCACTGACAGCTGCATAAAGTTCCATTTTAAACATTCAACAGATGTTTTATGAGCATAGCATATATTATAAACCATTCTTGGTGCTAGCGATCAGCGATGCACTAAACCAACAGAAATTCTTTTCCTCATAGATCGTAAAATTTAGAATAGCCATAAGTTTTTTTGTTTGTTTGTTTTGTATTTATTCTGAAGTGAGAAGTGGAGAGGCAGAAAGACAAGAGTCCCGCATGCACCTGACCGGGATCCACCTAGCAAACCCACTGGGGAGGCAATCAATGCTCTGCCCATCTGGGACGTTGCTGCATTGCAACCGGAGTCATTCTAGCACCTGAGGCAGAGGCCATCGAGCCATCCTCAGCAGCCGGGCCAACTTTGCTCCAGTATAGCCTTGGCTGTGGGAGGGGAAGAGGGAGATAGAGAGGAAGGAGAGGGAGAGGGGTGGAGAAGCAGATGAGCACTTCTCCTGTGTGCCCTGGCCAGGAATCAGACCCAGGACATCCACATGCTGGGCTGATGCTCTATCATTGAGCCAATTAGCCAGGGCCTAGAACAGCCATAGGTTTAATCAGCTTTTAAGTATGTTTGGATATAAACTGCTTCTATAGGTTTGAAAGGTGAGAGCTTCTGAAAAAATTTTAGGAGGTGTGGGACAGGGTAAATGCAAGTTAATTATTTAATCATAAACACATTCCTGGGATAATTAGTATTTTACTTGCTGGGTGCCAAGTCTGTTTATAAATCAGGTTGAAGGTAAACATTTGAAGTTATATCAAAGTGATTTCTATAGACCCTTTTCCCTCACTGTTATACTTTCTAAAATGGGCAGCTTTTGAGTTTTTGTTTTTTTTCTGAAGTGAGAAGCAGGGGAGGCAGAGAGACTGACTCCACATGTGCCTGACTGAGATCTACCCGGCATGCCCACCAGGGTGCAATGCTCGGCCCCTCTGGGGCATTGCTCCGTTGCAACTGGAGCCATTCTAGCGCCCGAGGTGGAGGCCATGGAGCTGTCCTTAGTGCCTGGGCCAACCTTGCTCCAATGGAGCCTTGGCTGCACGAAGGGAAGAGAGAGACAGAGAGAAAGGAGAGGGAGAAGGTATAGAAGCAGATGGGCACTTCTCCTCTGTGCCCTGGCCAGGAATCAAAGCTGGGACTTCCACACACCAGGCGACGCTCTACCGACGCTCTACCGCTGAGCCAACTGGCCAGGGCCTGAGCTTCTTTTCATTCAGATGTTCATTCATTCATTTGATAGGACAGAGATTTATTGAGAAGCAGTTTAGGGGTAGCCCACTGTGCTACACAGTGGATATTCAAAGAAGAAATGAGGGACTCTGTCACTTATGAATTATGTGAGTGAAATATAAGACTTAGACGTGTGAAGGAAGTGTTGCAGGGGCAGAGAAGTAGAAATGATCTTGGGATTTAGGAGGAGTTAAAAATTGCTTGAGGTATGGGTGCTTGAAGTTGGCTGTTCAACTAAAGTTCTTGTTGGAAAAATATTTTATTTTTGTCTTAACATTATTATTCTAAAATTTAGTCAGAAATGGTGAAATTTAAAAAGTAACTTTGTAACTTTTACCCAACTTGTCATTTCAGGAACTGTCTTGTTTTGTTACGAGGTGCTATGAAGTGGTGGTGAATGTAGTCCATCAGTTGGCTGCCCTCTATATCAGTAACAAGTAATGAATTTTAGAAATATTTTTGCATTTATAATAGAGATACAGGAAATATTTTTCTACAACTAGCTAATTACTTGAAATAGTTCTTTGTTCACTCATTCATTCCTTTATTCACTTATTCAGCATTCTGTGAACACTCAAGCTATTTCAAACAGTACTTGATGTCTTTAATAAAAGAAGTGATAGAAACAGTTTTTATCATGGTGAATGAATCCATTATCTGTCTGAATGAGAATTTGGACAGAATATTCAAAGAAATTTGATTGTACAGAAAAAGATGAACGTACCATGTTCTCTCTTCTTATTCCTTTCCTCTCTCCTTTGCCTTGAAGGTCCCCTGTCTTATTAGAATTGCATGAGACCTTTCTTAAACTACAGAATCTTTGGGAGTGGGGTTAGGGAATCTATATGGAAAATGTGAGTAATTCTAATCTTTATAGTTTGGGAACCACTGTCCTAAATCAAGAAAAATGATAAAAATTTCAGAGTCCTTATCATTTTTATTACAAAATAATTATTTTGCATGATAAATAGTTTATACTTAAAAATTTTCCCCACTTACTATCATCATGTGCTGCAATAATGACATTCTGGTTAACAGATGGAACACATATATATTGATGGTCCCAAAAGAGTGCAATGAAGCTGAAAAATCCCTACAGCCAGTGGTGTAGCCATAGTAACATCAATAGCATAATGCCTACAAAAATATTTACCATTGTGTTACATTGCCTATAGTATTCAGTACAGTAAGATCCTGGGTTTGTAGTGTAGAGGTAGTAGGGGAACAAGATTTGTCACCTTAAAGTTTGCTTTGGCATAAGGATTATTTTAGGCTTGTTAATTTAAAAAAACAACAGGCAAGGGAGAAGCTCTGAAAACCAAGTAGCAGTTACTTTTATAAAAGATGATTACATTTGTAAGGGAAATCTCCATCTGTAAGAGTGTCTGCCTCCCTGTACTAAAACAAAATCTGTCTTTATTATAGGGTTGTGTCAGCCACTAACCCAGGGGATAGAGGGCAAATTATTTTTCTTCCCCTACAGAGAAATAGGCTATACCATATAGCTTGGGTGTAGCAGGCTAGACCATATAGGTTTGTGTAAGTGTACTCTTATCTGCACAATGATGAAGTCGCCTAATGTCGCATTTCTCATACATCACCACTGTGGTTAAGTGGCCCATGACTGTATTTAATTAAACCTTACAGTAACTTTGTTTAGGTATATGACTAGGGATTCTCAGTTATGAGAAGAGATAACTGGGCCCAGAGGAATTACTTGACAAGATTCCGTAGCTATTTAGGTTCTTTTGTTCACCAATCCATATAATGTTGTTCTTACATACTACGCTACATCCCAACTCTCTCTTATAAACTGGAAAGCAGTATTAACTGTTCCTCATTCTCATTTTTCCCCTCAGTCAGCTATTGATGTTATTATACCCTTTCACTGAAACTGCTCGTGGCACAAGGGAATCAGAGCATAGCCCCCCCCCCAGCACCTGCAGTACCTGGTGTGTAACTCCCTGCCACCCCCCCCACCCCCCCCCCCCCGCAGTAAGATGAAATTTTTTTTTTTTTTCTGAAGTTGGAAACGGGAAGGCAGACAGACTCCCGCATGCACCTGACTGGGATCCACTCGGCATGCCCACCAGGGGACGATGCTCTGCCCATCTAGGGCATCACTCTGCCGCAATCAGAGCCATTCTAGTGCCTGAGGCAGAGACCACAGAGCCATCCTCAGTGCCCGGGCCAACTTTGCTCCAGTGGAGCTTCGGCTGTGGGAGGGGAAGACAGAGACAGAGAGGAAGGAGAGGGGGAGGGGTGGAGAAGCAGATGGGCACTTCTCCTGTGCCCTGGCGGGGAATCGAACCCAGGACTCCTGCATGCCAGTTTGACGCTCTACCACTGAGCAAACCGGCCAGGGCCAAGATGAAATTTTTTGATTGTGTTTAATTTTAAAATATTCTATCTTGTGGAATATATGTGTGCTTTGATATATAAGTACTATTTAAAATTATTTACTATTGAGCAAATTGAATCTCTAGGAAGTAAAATTGAATTATTTTAGGGCTTTAGACTTTGGTAATCCCAGTTACTCACACACTTCTTTTCACTGGGGATGACAACTTAGAAATAAACCCAACTGAAGACTAGTCTCCAAATGCTGGTTTGGGTAGGATAATAAAGATTCTAGATGGAAATTGGGAAATTCTAATAGTTTAGAAAGAAATAATCAGTTTTTTTATTTTCCTCTTTTCCTCTCTCCCAAAGTAGTCCCTTTAGATTAAACGGCTAAGTTTATACATGGACTGCATATTGTCACATCCCTGCTGTTGAGTCTGGGGATAGGTAGTGACTGCCCAGACTCTGTGTGTACAGGGTAGTCCTTTCTTGGGAAAGTGCAATATGGTAGTAATTTCTTGGATCTCTTAAATTTTATAGACTAAAACCTAAATAAAGGTAAATCCATATTTAAAATCTTAGCGTTCCTGACGCTGTGTTTTCCTTAAAGTAAAAATGACAAAAAAGGATATAGTTTTTTAACTTGAGTGTTATTTTATTATAGGGTTGCACCCAAAATTATAGAGACAACTGGAGTTCATTTTCAGGTAAAAGTAATTTAACTTGATCTGTAAAACCGTAAATTTTACTATATTTTACTTTGGAGTTTGTGTGATTGGGGACTATAGCAAGACTCTGAAAGGATTATTTCTTCAATTTGTTCTCTTTCATTTGTGAAGCTGATGAGTCATTACTGACCGAGCATCAGTGTATCTCAGTCTGCCTAGTACAGGCCCAGTGCAGAGTCTCCTACTGGTCTGTTTGGAGAGTGAAACAAATCTGCAGCATCACAATTACGGATGAACTATTGTGCAGTGTTTTTTTATTTAAAGCTAATCATTCCATCTGAGGATCAGTAGTTTCATGGGTAGCTTAATAAAATGATTTATCCACTGCTTTAACTCATTTAATAATTAGCTAGAATGTGTTTAACTTTAAAAATCCACATGATGCTTAACTTCTAACTAGTGGTTAAATGGTAATCATTAAAGGTTTTTTGACAGACTATGTATGAGCACTTGGGAGAGCTGCTAACAGTTTTGCTTACCCTGGATGAAATTATTGATAATCATATCACATTAAAAGACCACTGGACTATGTACAAAAGGTGAGCAAATTAAAATACTCTTTGTATTAATAAAAATTAAACAGATATAAATAGTGCAGGTTCTTTAAAAGATCTAGGAGATATATATTTAAAAGGATTCAGATGGGTTTGTTTGAGAGTATGATATATTTGCATAAAGCATTCTAATTTTGACTACCTTAGGACTCAGATTTATTCTTTCCTTAGGGTCTATTCAAGTGACAGTATTTTT
Organism: Saccopteryx bilineata; assembly: GCF_036850765.1. NCBI lineage: Eukaryota > Metazoa > Chordata > Mammalia > Chiroptera > Emballonuridae > Saccopteryx > Saccopteryx bilineata. The sequence goes on from NC_089490.1 coordinate 106,390,058, forward strand.
TCTTGAGTTTGGTTTTATTTCACTGTATACTGCAAGACTTTTTTTTTTTGTATTTTTCTGAAGTTGGAAATGGGAGGCAGTCAGACTCCCGCATGCGCCTGACTGGGATCCACTCGGCATGCCCACCAGGGGGCAATGCTCTGTTGCATCCAGAGCCATTCTAGCGTCTGAGGCAGAGGCCATAGAGCCATCCTCAGCGCCCAGGCCAACTTTGCTCCAGTGGAGCCTTGGCTGCGGGAGGGGAAGAGAGAGACAGAGAGGAAGGAGAGGGGGAGGGGTGGAGAAGCAAATGGGTGCTTCTCCTGTGTGCCCTGGCCGGAATCGAACCCGGGACTCTAGCATGCCAGGCCGATGCTCTACCACTGAGCGAACCAGCCAGGGCCTACTGCAAGACTTTTTAAAGTCAAGACATTTTATTCAATCTATAAATGTCTGGTATCTAGAGAGCACCAGGTATCTGAATTTAAGATGATATAAAAAGGCATGATTATAAAATTAAATATATTAGAACTTTTTTGTTCAAATTTTAGGATGACATTGGTTTGCAAAACCATACAACTTTAAAGTGTACAAGTCAATATGATACTATACAAATATAAAATTTTGATTTCTAGGGGAACTTTTAAATTTATTAGGCAATGCATGGTCTTTCTTCTGATCTTCCACAAGGTTACTGAAATCTGTTCATCACAATCCTTCAAAATTTGGAATTCAGGAAGAAAAACTAAAGCCATTTGAAAAATTCTTGCTGAAACTAGAAGGACAGTTACTTGATGGAGTGATATTTCAGGTATGAGAGTGGTATCAGGGTTGACCTAGCTCAGAATTATAGTAGGATGCTTCTATAGCATACTGTTAAATATGTTTTCCTTTAAAAGTACTCTGTCTTAAAACATTGTTAATGTCTAAAATATAATTGTTCAGGATCCAATAGCAAGCAAAATTAGTGTACTAGTTGTGTTTGGAGTGAGGGTTGTTTTTTTGTGTGACAGAGAGACAGAAAGAGGGACAGATAGGGATAGACAGGAAGAGAGAGAGATGAGAAGCATCAATTCTTTGTTGCAACACCTTAGTTGTTCTTTGATTGCTTTCTCATATGTGCCTTGACCGGGGGGGTCTACAGCAGACCGAGTGACCCCCTTGCTCAAGCCAGGGACCTTGGGCTCAAGCTGGTGAGCCTTGCTCAAACCAGATGAGCCCATGCTCAAGCTGGCGACCTTGGGGTTTCAAACATGGGTCCTTTGTGTCCCAGTCCGATGCTCTATCCACTGCGCCACTGTCTCGTCAGGCGAGGGTTGTTTCTTAAGTGTGTGAAAGGACAAAGCTATTCAAGTATTAAGATCTGAACAGTTGTGTTAATACTGTATTTGTTTTTAACCTCGAGATTAAGAATTGTAAGACTATCTTTTAATAATCTGTTCAGTTCTTCTGAGGCTCAGAGAATATGTTTTAGGTCTGCACAATCCAGGTATCTTCTAACCACATGTGGCTATTTAAATTTAAATTAATTAAAATAAAATAAATTCACTTTCTCTACCACTTTGACCTTACAGGTGCTTAATAGCTACATGTAACTTAATTATCACATTATATACTTTAAATTTACATATATTATATAAATATGTTAATATCTCAGTAAGGCTGGGAGAAAAATAGCTAGAGATAGTTGGTGGTCAGCCATCATATGAGACAATGTAGATGTAGAACATTTCCATCATCACAGGAAGATTTATTGAACCGCAATACTTTGGGTAGCGTCTATGAGAAATTGCATTATATTCCGTGGAATATATGCTTCCAGATTACCTTTAGTTTACATTTTACATGATCACAATTTTAACCGATTCATCCCAACACCTGTTAATATCAATTTAACTTTTAATCCATTAGATTCAGAAGGTAATTTTGTCATTGAATTTTTTTTTCCAGGAAACATTTCTACACATGCTGTAATAAAGTGCTAGGATAGTAACTAACAGTTAACTCTATTTTTAAAAGTTCAAAGTAAAGAATAAAACATTTTCTAGTGCTTCATCAGATATATCTTTTATATATCACTGAGTGTATCTTTTCATGTTGAATTGTAGACTTTTGGTGCAGTTTTAATTCACATAATTGGTACTCAAAGATATGAGTACTTATAAATTTTCCATTCAAAAGGATTTAGATTAAGGTAAAAATCTGGACTTCAGTGTTAGTAAAATTAAAATGGTGAATGTAGCTGTTTATCACATACACTATATTTAAATCTGTTTAATAGCTTCTTATTGGGAGTCTGACTTTCTCTTTAAATGTTTCCTCTCTAGGCCTGCATAGAGCAGCAGTTTGATTCTCTCAATGGGGGAGTATCTGTGTCAAAAAATAGCACTTTTGCGGAAGAATTTGCACATAGTATTCGCTCAATTTTTGCAAATGTAGAAGCCAGACTTGGTAATGTAAAGTGCATTTTTTGTTTTTTGTTTATAAAGTTTGCATTTTCTTGAAAGTAGAATTTTAATTATGTTCTCTTTTTCTCATGTTACTATTTTATAAGGAGAGCCTTCTGAAATTGACCAGAGAGACAAATATGTTGGAATTTGTGGACTTTTTGTACTACACTTTCAAATTTTTCGAACTATTGATAAAAAGTTTTATAAGTCTTTATTGGATATTTGTAAGAAGGTAAGAACTTGGAACTTTTATATTTTCAGTTTGAGAGAGAAAAAGTATTTTCAATAAAAGTGAATATCTTAAAATGTATTCTATCTTTGCTTACAAATATAGTTTTTTTAGTACTAATTACAAAAAAATATATTCACTTTAAAATCCAAGCATTCTAGAAATAAGTAATATAAAGTAAATGAAAATACCTTATAAATACATCATATAAATACATGTAAGTGATTGATTTTCCAGATTTTTTCCTATACATTAACTTTATATTACTACTTTTTTCTCTTTCTCTTATTGCTACTCATTCTCATAATTGAAGTAGGAAAAAAATTAAAATGTATTTTTTTTCACTACATCTTTGCTATTTTCATGATGTGGCACCTGATTTAAAAATTGAAAATTTAGGCCTCACCAGATGGTGGCAGTGGATGGAGCATCAGACTGGAATGCAAAGGACCCAGGTTCAAAACTCCAAGGTCATTGGCTTGAGCACGGACTCACCAGCTTGAGAACGATGTCGTTTGCTTAAGCATGGGATCATAAACATGACCCCATGGTCTCTGGCTTGAGCCCAAAGGTCGCTGGCTTGAACCCAAGGTCATTGGGTTGAGCAAGGGGTCACTTGCTTTGCTGTAAACCCTCCCCACTCCCCGTCAAGGCATGTAAGAGAAAGCAGTCAGTGAACAACTAGAGCCGCAATGAAGAATTGATGTTTCTCATCTCCCTTCCTGTCTGTCCTTATCAGTCCCTCTCTCTGTGAATCCCCCCAAAATTGAAAATTTAGTTTGTGTGAAGAATCAAGTGATATATGACCATGAGAACTCAGCCATCTTGAGTATTTTTTGTTTTTTCACTAATATATAGTGAAAGTAAAGGTCATGCAGATTTTTGTTTGATTTTATGCATATATTTGTTTATCTTAAAATCCATGAGAGTTTGTGTGCACATGTATGTGTGTAATTGTTTAATATTTAGGCAGAATAAAATTCTTGTCATACTCTCAACCAGATGTAGGAATGCATTAACTGTGCCACAGTAAGATAATTTGCCTTATAATGTATTTTTTTTTTAAGAATTTATTTTTATTTATTTATTTTAGAGAGGAGGGAAGGAGAGGAAGAGAGAGAGAGAGAAAGGGGGGAGGAGCAGGAAGCATCAACTCCCATATATGCCTTGACCAGACAAGTGCAGGGTTTTGAACCGGCAACCTCAGTGTTCCCAGGTCGATGCTTTATCCACTGCGCCACCAGAGGTCAGGCACCTTATAATGTATTAATGAGTATTTTTTGATTAATTTTCCTTGAAATAAATTGTCTTTCATTGTACATTGTAAACTTAGTGTGTAGCTTGCATTTAATGATTTGTTTCCTATTATGCTTATTATTTTAGGTACCAGCCATCACTCTAACTGCTAATATTATTTGGTTTCCTGATAATTTTTTGATCCAGAAAATACCAGCAGCTGCCAAACTTCTAGACAGAAAAAGTCTTCAAGCCATTAAAATACACAGAGATACTTTCCTACAACAGAAATCTCAGTTACTTACCAAGTAGGTTTAAAAAGTACTCAAATGAAAATATTTAAATATTTTAATACTGATTCTAAATATATGTAGAACATTTGAATTATAAAATCAAATATGTTTACTTATTATCAGAGAAAAGTTAGGGCAGTTTCTAGACTCATTTTCTGGGAGTTTGTTTTATTGTTAGGCTTAAATTCAATTAAGATTTAGTCAACTTATACTTTTTAGAGAGAGGTATGTGTGTGTATATATACACACATAGATACATGTATACACATTTTTTATCAGATGTATTAAATAGTTTTTGTTGAAAGCAAAGTCTATAGTAGAGGTTGTTTGATGACATTAAACATTGTGTATTCATGACTCTGATAATTTTTGGAGGAGTTGACTTTAATTTGATGCTCCTTTATTTTTATAAAAGTATTATATGTACATATTTTAAAAGTTAAAAAATTAAAGGTTTAAAAGGAAATGTAATTATTCTCTATACCTCAGTCTTCTCTAAAAGAATGTTTTTAACTTTTAGTTTCTTCTGATATTTACCTCTTATTTTTTGTTTAACTCTTACTTTGTAAATTTTCAAATATACATAAAATAGAGAAAATATTATAAAGAGCTCCAGTGTTCTCATCACCTAGCATCTACAATTGAATCTACTGCACATTCTTAACTTGAGTACAGTGCTAAATTCCCATGTTAACCTGTGTGAAGATTTTAAGTGAAGTGACACAAGATTCTGCGACTGGCCCTGTGGCTGGACACAGCTTCTTTCTTTGTCATATTTAAAGGATTATAGGGATACTTACCCACTTTTTGTTGATCTTGACTATCAAGAGGCAATTGAGCCACTGGTACACAATTGGGGAATGAGGAGTATGTCAAATACAGGATCCTCTAAAGCAGTGGTCGGCAAACTCATTAGTCAACAGAGCCAAATATCAGCAGTACAACGATTGAAATTTCTTCTGAGAGCCAAATTTTTTAAACTTAAACTATATAGGTAGGTACATTCCTTATCGAGGTAGCGCCCGCAATGGTATTTTGTGGAAGAGCCACACTCAAGGGGCCAAAGAGCCGCACGTGGCTCGCAAGCCGCAGTTTGCCAACCGGGGCCCTAAAGCATCTCTCAGTACTCCTGTAAATTGTGATTAAAGTCAGTGGAATATGCCAACTTTATATAGGCAGGACTACTTATGGCAGAGATTTGAGAGCTCTTTGATACATTCTGAAACAGAGTTGGGGTGGGAAAAAGACATAGGTTTGGATTTAGATTAAAGAGACCCAGTTTGGACCCTACTAGGACCCTGCTCAGACCCTGCTCTTTCTCTGTGTTCTAGACTTCTAAATTAAATCATCCATAAGTCAAATAATACACTTCACCATTTGAGGTGAAACCAAAAGTACAATATTGGTGCCTTTTGTCTAATGGAATCCTGGCTGAGCAGAAATCATTTTTCTCAGATTTGATGGTAGGGTTTTACCTTCTTAAAACACATTTATTGTAAGTTTTGGCATAATGACTCTTCAGATTGAGTTTCTGAGATTATCAGATTGCTTGGCAGTATAGGCTAGCCAACAACCTCTGTGGGATTCTAATCTTAATCAAGTTCTCTTCAGTCTCTTACTCTGAATCTTTTAGCTGATTCTGACTGGCAGTAATGGGACATTTCTCTACTGTAACTGTAGATGGTTTTTTTTTTTAACTTACAATTTTTTTTCATTGATTTGAGCATCAATGAAACAGAAGCATCAACTTAGTTGTTCCTTTTAGTTGTGTACTCAGTGCTTCCTTGTATGTGCTCTGACTGGGGGTCAAACCCATGACCTCTGGCATGCTGTGTTGACCCTTTGTCCACTCTGCCACCCGGCTAGGGCTAACTATAGATGGTTTTTAAAGAGTTGGTAAAGTCAGATCCCACAAAGGGTGATTGTCCATTTTTTGCACACTAATTTTTTAAAATAAAAAAGTATAATTTAACGGAATGTGGGCTGAAAGTTCCTGTCTTGGGTGACCTGAAATGCATTGGTAGAGTGTTTTAGTGTTTATGTTTAACCTGCATATAATTATATTAAGTCTTTCCAGGATGAGAAAGCTTCTTAGATTTGGGGTTGAATCTTGACTCACATATTAGTGACGTGGATATGTAACTTCTGCGTGTCAGTTTTTTATACTTAAAATGGATGGAGCTCATAAGGTTAATGTGAGGATTGAACTAGTGAATTTGTGTAAAGTGCTTAAAACAGTGGCTGGCATGTGGTAAGCATTCAATAAATAATCGGCTTTTATATTCAGATTCTGTCTACTTCCACTCTCCCATTCTGGTTCATGCTGTCATCCCTTTTCTCTTCTGCATTATCACAGGAGTGTCCTGACTGGTTTTCCTACTTTTACCATCATTCCCTTTATAGTTCACTTCAACATATCAGCCATAGTATATTTATTGTCTTCAAAGTTAGATCAGATCCCTCTGCTCAGGTCCTCTAGTGAATTTCCTCTGAAGTCCTTATTCTCTACCAAGCCCTCCCTACTCTCCATTTTTCCTTCTCCCCCAACCCCCACCCCTCTACAACTGTGATCCCTTTTCTGTTTTCATCTCTGCTCTTTGTTTTGCACTGATGTCTTTGGTATTACTTGAACATGCCAGACATACTTCCTCTTTTAACATGTTTTGCATTTGTTGCTTCACTAGAATTTTCTTCTCTTACATATTTGCATGGATTACTCATTCATCTTTAAATCTTGCTCCAAATAACCTTTTCAGTGAGCCTCCTTTGATCACTGTATTTAAAATTGTATCCACCATTTCAGTCCCTATCCCTTTTCCCTGCTGTATTTTTGACATTTTAATTATTTGTTATACAACTCACCTATCTAGAATGTAAACTCGTGGGGTGGAGATTTTTGTCTATTTTCTTTACTGCTGATTTTTGTTCTGAATACTGAGAAGCAGTACCTGGCTTATAAGGCGTTCAGTAAATCTTTGTTAAGTGAATAAATTTTATATGTATATGTGATATCTGTATTTTGAAAACAAGAACAGTGAAATGGCTGCTACAAGTAAGTATCAATACTTTTTCCCAACCAATACGAAGAAATGGAAGTAAATTTTCTTTTCTGTGCTGAGTAACCCGAATATTTTCCTTTGTTAGAGAGGTACAGTCTTACTATGTCTTTGTGAGCTCATGGATGATGAAAATGGAATCTATTTTATCTAAGGAGCAGAGAATGGATAAATTTGCTGAAGACCTCACCAATAGATGTAATGTTTTTATACAGGTAGTTGTATCTTCTTACTTAGAATATTTTGGGTGTCATTTCTTTGTTAATCTAATGTGCAGAAGTTATACTTCAAAAAAACTGGAAAGGATAGAATATGTTTTTGTCTTTAAAAATTGAAATGGATTAGGGTACATTTGGGTCTGTAAATTATTTGTTTTTTTGTGATATATTAATCAGATTTTATGATATATGCATTAAATCTACATTCTCTTCAAAGCATGACTTTTCTTTTTGCTGTATACCATAAGTTTTGATGTGTTCTACATGTTTCCATTATCTATTTAAAAATATTTAAAAATTTGTATTTTGATTTCTTCTTTGGTCTGTGGCTAACTTGGAAAGAGATTTATTATTTTCTGAATATGAGAATTTCCTAGTTTTCTTTTTATTGTTGATTCTAGCAGAACTAACATAATTTCAATATTCTCAAATTTGTTGAGATTTGCAATATGGCCCACCCTATGATAGCTTTGGTAAACATTTCGTAGACACTTGAAAATAATGTGTAATTTGTATTTGTTGGTTGTAGTGTTCTGTATATGTCAAGTAGATCATGTTTGTTAATGATTTTCTGTGCATAGCACAGTCTGTTACTGAGACAATTGGGTTAGAGCAGGGGTCCCCAAACTTTTTACACAGAGGGCCAGTTCACTGTCCCTCAGACCATTGGAGGGCCGGACTATAAAAAAAACTATGAACAAATCCCTATGCACACTGCACATATCTTATTTTAAAGTAAAAAAACAAAATGGGAACAAATACAATATTTAAAATAAAGAACAAGTAAATTTAAATCAACAAACTGACCAGTATTTCAATGGGAACTATGGGCCTACTTTTGGCTAATGAGATGGTCAATGTTCGGTTCCATATTTGTCACTGCTAGCCATAACAAGTGATATGACGCGCTTCCGGAGCCATGACGTGTGCGTCCCGCATCACCAAAAATAGTACTGTACGTGAGCAACGCCGCGCTGACCAACCCCCTTCCGGAAGTGCAGCGGGGCCGGATAAATGGCCTCAGGGGGCCACATGTGGCCCGCGGGCCGTAGTTTGGGGACCCCTGGAGAGTCTCCCACTGTTATTGTGGATTTGTCCATTTATCCTTTTAGCTCTGTCCATCTTTATTTTATATATTTTGATACTAAGTAAGTGCATAACATTGAGAATTGTTTTACTTTCCTGGTGGACTGAATTATGAAATGTCCCTGTTTTCTCTAGTTGTAGGTCTGTTTTGTGTGATTACCAAATGACATAGCTATACCAGTTTTCTTTTAGTTAAGGGTCCACGTGGTATGTCATCTTTGATCCTTTTACTTACAACCTGTTTGGCTTCTGGTGTTTAATGTCTGTCTTTTATAAGCAGCATACATTTACCCCAATCTTATAATTTTAATTTTTTCATTAAACTGTTTTCTGTATATGTTATTACTGATGTATTTAGCTTTAAAACTACTACCTGACTAGTTATTATTTGTGTCCCTTGTTCTAGGTCCTTTTTTTTTTTTGGCTGTCTTTTGAATTTGGATACTGTTTTCTTAGTGGTTACTGTAGTGTAGAGATTTTAAGATGCATGATTTACTCATTTAACTCCAAGGTAAATTAGTAGCTTGATCCAGACAGTGTAAGGATCGCAAACCATTTTAATTCTCTTTAACCCCCTCTCACTATGCTGCTGCTGTAATTTTGTTTCTCTATATATTTTAAACCTCACAGGTATTTTTATTGCTGCTGCTGGTTCTGTTTTTATTGTCCATATTCATTTAGATTTACCCACAGTTTTACCCATTCCGTTGACTTTTTTTTCTTGCATAACTCTTTATCCTTCTATTTATGGACTGTTAGTATTTCATTTAAAATGCCTTTCTGTGTAACAGTTTTTTGTATGAACATGTCTGCATTTTAACTTCATTTTTGAAGGTAGTTTGCTACCTGTAGAATTCTAGGTTGGTAAGATATCCCTTGTCTCCACCCATGCCCCTGCCTTTAGAGGTAGCTTTTTATTGCCTTCTGGCTTCCTTTGTTTTTGTTGAAAAGTCAGCTGTCAGCTTTGTTGCTTTTTCAATATGCGTCTGTCTTTAATTGCTTATAAGATCTACTTTTTGGGGTTTAGCAATATTACTTTGATGCACCTAGGTGTGGTTTTCTTTGTGTTTGTGCTGCTTAGGATTTGTAGAGCTTCTGGAATGTGTGGGAAATTCTGTCATTAATTCTCTAAGTACTTTTCTAGTCTTTCCCTTTTTGTTAGAATTTTTTTCCAGCTATGTCTACTTTGCTATTAAGCCCATTTACTGAATTCTTAATTTTAATTATTTTTCCATTTTTTTATAGTTTCCAATTCTCTTGCGAATTAATTTTATTTCCTTCAACATATTCGGCAATTATTTTGAAGCTCTAGTTTAATTTTATCTATTTCTATTAGCTGTTGTTTCTTTTGTTTTTGGATATGTCATCTCTTTGTATGTTTTGGGTATGTCATATCTTTTTTATTTTTTGAGAGTACATTTATTAAAGCTGGGAACAGTGAAACAAGGAAGGGCTTAAGGTAGAAGAAACAACAGGAGGGAGCTTAGGTGGAGCTGCTTGTCTCTCTAGGAATGTGATGGGAAAGAAGTGAGCCAAGGCAGGGCTGTCCTCAGCTCACTGGAGAGTCAGAGAAAAGGGGGCTTTGGGATCAGATTCAGGGTTTTAGCCTGGGACAAGCTGCCAGTCCCCATTGCTCCCCTGGTTGCAAGTTTCGTGGCAGCCCCTAGGGTTTAGGCAATGCAACCCGTGGGAGAAGAAGAGGAAGAAGGGAAAGATGTAGGCGTGCTCCTGGGAGAGAGAACGTACCTGGTTATTTTCTATAGTGTTACACACTATATATGAAAACCTATAGATATAGCTTGAGGATTTGAATATTGTTTTTATTTCTCCAGAGAGGATTTATCTTCCAGTACACATCTGGTCTAGCACAAATAGTAACACAGGTCATCTCAGTCCAGTTATACATTGAGATACTTGAAGTGGGACATAAATCTTATGATGGTTGATTTTTCAAGTTCACTCTTCCTTTTTAGGGGGTAGATTTTTCAGGATCCCACCTCAGAGCCTAGGGGTTTACCAGGACCTCATCCCATGAACTCCTATTTTTATTCCCTTTCCTTGAAATGTTGAAAGATAATGCTTGGCTTCTGTATTTATTTTTTCCTTTTGGAATGGGCAGATTCCTAAGGGAAAGCACCCTCAAGTACCAAGCTTACTTCTCATGGTTTCTGTTTTCTCCCAGACCTTGGCTTTATATTTCTTTATTTTCTTGAGAGCTTTAATGCCTTCCAAGAGATTTGAAAAAATGTTTTGGCCAGATTTTTCTAGTTGTTGTCAATGGGAAGGTTTGTCCAAATGATTTATTGTGCTTTAACAGAAACAGATCCCAGACCTCCCCTGTCCCCATTTAGATTTTTAAAATACTGTACTTCCTTCATGTGTATCCTTCACAAATTATTGACCATCTATCTGGGAATGGTGTGATACTGGCCCATGAGTTCTGTATCCCCCCCCCCCAATTTTTCTGCCTGCCTTAGAGTTACACTTGTACTGTTCCTGTTTCTGCTTTTAACTTTTCCCAGTGCTGTGCTAGGGCAGAGTCTGGTGTTACAGTCCTCTAGCTGACAAGGTAAGACTGTGGCTCCTTCCTGGGTGAATACCGCAGCTTTGGTTTTATTGCCAACTTTCTTAGGATGCTACCCTCTCTTCTCTTAATTCTCTTGATTTAGCATATCTCTTTACCAGAGCTATTATTGGTTCAGACATTGAGTGTCACTCCTTCAGTGAGCTACTGTTACTGATGGGAGAGTATTCTTTTAAAGATTTTATTTATTCATTATAGAGAGGAGAGAGAGAGAGAGAGAAGGGGGAGGAGCAGGAAACATCAACTCCCATATGTGCCTTGACCAGGCAAGCTCAGGGTTTTGAACCAGCAACCTCAGCGTTTCCAGGTTGATGCTTTATCCACTGCGCCACCACAGGTCAGGCCTGATGGGAGAGTATTTGATGTCTCACATAAATGGTAAGGCAGGAGACAGAGGTTGAGAATCACTGGCATACAGCTTCAGCCCCAGCTCCTTGGATATGTCCACAATAGTATAGGTTTAGGTTCATCTCTGACCTATAAGTATATCTTTTGGTCCTTTATAAACTCCGTTTCCATCATTATCTTGTGTTTCTGTGTCCTTTTTGGGTCTAAATGAAATATATTTGAGTGGTAATATTCTTTGTCCTTTTTTCTTATTTCCTACTGTTTTCTTAGGTTTATTAGCACTATTTTTTTTTTTTTAAACCTCAGAAATTTTGTGGGCTTCCTTCATGAATAGAAGGGAGGGGAGAATCTGTTCTTATGGGCTGGAAGGAGAGAAAGTCTGATTAGCAACAGCGTAGGCAGGAAACACGGTAGCAGGTGGACTGTGGGTATTGGCCCAGCTAAAAAGGAAAAGGCGAATTGGCTTGGAACTGAGAAATACACTTGTTATTTCTGTATTGGCCAGAGAGCTGCTCTCTTTATCCTCGTTTTTATTATTATTATTATTATTATTATTATTTTTTACAGAGAGAGGGATAGATAGGGACAGACAGACAGGAACGGAGAGAGATGAGAAGCATCAACCATCAGTTTTCCGTTGCGACACCCTAGTTGCTCACTGACTGCCCTCCCACATGTGCCCTGACCGGGGCCTCAGCAGACCGAGCAACTCCTTGCTGGAGCCAGCAACCCTGGGTCCAAGCTAGTGAGCCCTTCGCTCAAGCCAGATGAGCCCGTGCTCAAGCTGGCGACCTCTGGGTCTCGAACCTGGGTCCTTCCGCATCCCAGTCCGACACTCTATCCACTGTGCCACCGCCTGGTCAGGCTATCCTCGTTTTTAAATTCCTAGATCCCTAGTGTCCTGCAGGCAGATAGCAGTCTTTATATTCTTTCTTGGCAGATAAGAATTCAGTGAATAGATGTCTTCCTGACATCCAAATACTTTCTCTAAAGTTTTATTTATTTATTTTTTTAATGTAAGGATGCTTTAAATGTGGTTATACACTATAATTTTAACAGTACTAAACTTATGTTATATGATATATTAAAAAACTTTTAAGGGCTGCTTTGAAACAACCACAATGTATAACATTGTTTTAGGAAGAGTATTCTAAAACTGTAAGAGATGACTTTAAAATGAACTTTAGAAACAGTAGTTATTGGTAAGTTGAGGAATTATTATTACATAGAGATTGAAATTGTGAAGAAATGAATAATTTTCTTGTGATTATAATCAATGTTTTGTTTTATTTTTTATAGGGTTTCTTATATGCATATAGTATTAGTAACATTATTAAAACCACAATGAATCTCTATATGTCCATGCAAAAGCCAATGACCAAAACCTCAGTGAAGGCATTATGCAGACTTGTTGAACTTCTCAAGGTAGGTTTTAGATTATTTTACCTTGCCATTATAATTTAGAAATGACCTGGGCTTATATTAGGATGATCTTGTAAGATTTGACTTTCTGATTATATAAGAAGAAAAAATTATGGGGAAATGCATTTATTTATTTATTTTTCAATTGGGTGGAGGAACTAGCCATTGAAAGAAATTTATGGTTAACATTCTATGAATGGCTAATATATTAAAACTAGATTAAAAGTTAACATGCAGTGAAACAGAAAAGAAGGAAAATAAAAAGGTTAGTTTAAGTGTTAAGTTCCACGAGTAAGTTAAAGATTTACTCGTGGGAGTTTTTTTTTTTTTTTCCCCCTTCTGTATTCCTCTGAAGCTGGAAACGGGGCGAGACAGTCAGACAGACTCCCGCACGCGCCTGACCAGGATCCACCCGGCACGCCCACCAGGGGCCACGCTCTTCCCACCAGGGGGCGACGCTCTGCCCCTCCGGGGCGTCGCTCCACAGCGACCAGAGCCACTCTAGCGCCTGGGGCAGAGGCCAAGGAGCCATCCCCAGCGCCCGGGCCATCCCCGCTCCAATGGAGCCTTGGTTGTAGGAGGGGAAGAGAGAGACAGAGAGGAAGAGGGGGGGTGGAGAAGCAAATGGGCGCTTCTCCTGTGTGCCCTGGCCGGGAATCGAACCTGGGTCCCCCGCACGCCAGGCCGATGCTCCACCACTGAGCCAACCGGCCAGGGCCTACTCGTGGAAGTTTTAAGCATGTTGTATGAGTTAAAGAATAATACCTATGTATAATTATCTATTATTTTATAGTGTTCAAATGCATATGAGGATAGTCAACATGAGGCTATTTTGCAATTTAGAGAAAGTGCTGTAATCTTGTGATCTGAATAGCAGGCTACTTGTAGGTATGGTCTAGTATACTTGTGGATATATGGTAAAATATTTCCTAGCATACACTGTGTAAGTAAAAATATACTTAAAAGCCCTTTTATTTATTTTTATTTTATATTTTTTTATATTTTTCTGAAGCTGGAAATGGGGAGAGACAGTCAGACAGACTCCCGCATGCGCCCGACCGGGATCCACCCGGCACACCCACCAGGGGCAAAGCTCTACCCACCAGGAGGCGATGCTCTGCCCCTCCGGGGCGTCGCTTTGCAGCGACCAGAGCCACTCTAGCGCCTGGGGCAGAGGCCAAGGAGCCATTCCCAGCGCCCAGGCCATCTTTGCTCCAATGGAGCCTTGGCTGCGGGAGGGGAAGAGAGAGACAGAGAGGAAGGAGGGGGGGGGTGGAGAAGCAAATGGGCGCTTCTCCTGTGTGCCCTGGCCGGGAATCGAACCCGGGTCCCCCGCACGCCAGGCCGACGCTCTCCCGCTGAGCCAACCAGCCAGGGCCTTAAAAGCCCTTTTATATAGGAGAGCTTATCTAACCTTTTTGAAAAATTGATGTTAAGATTTGCTAGTAAATTTTTGCTAATAGCCTTTAGATTTGCTTAGGAAATAGAGATTTGTTTTTGGAGATTGTGCCTTTGGGTTTTTAGCCTTTTTTTTTTAAGCTGTGTTAGCAGCTATATTTATTTTTAAGAAATATAAATACAGAGGTGTACATATATATATATATGTGTGTGTGTGTGTGTATATGCACATATAGAGATTCATATCAAATATATCAGCATAATTAAATATACACTCAAAACCCCACCATCTTAAGAAATAGAATGTTACCTATACTTTCAAAGTTCCACGTTTCCCCTCTGCTCCCCATTGCATTTTATCCTGCCACCTGAGGAAACCACTGTCTTGAATTTTATGCTTAGTATTCCCTTGTTGTTCTTTTTAATTTACCACGTAAGGGTGAATCTATAAACCATTCATTGTTATATATGGTTTTGAAGTTTATATTAATGGAGTAATACTTCAGGTATTCTTTGACTTACCTTTTTTTTTTTACTCAAAATTTTGTATTTGAATTTGTCCATGTTGGAATGAATAGCTGTAGTTTCTTCCTTTTCATTGCTGTACAGCTCTCCTGTGGATGAATTTTTGGTTAGTTTTCATTTTTTGCTATTATACAGAATGCTGCCATTCTTGTTTGTCTCTTGCCTTACTTGTGCTAGAGTTTTTCTGAGGTATTGTGTAGGAGCGGATTGCATGTTCAGCTTTTCAAGATGATAACAAAGCAATTACTTCAATTTACATACTCCCCTAATTTGTCAAACTTCCCATTGTTCCCCTACTGGCCAACATTGGTATTATCAGGCTTTTCTATTTATTTATTTATTTTATTTATTTTATTTTTTTCCTGAAGTTGGAAACGGGGAGGCAGTCAGACAGACTCCCGCATGCGCCCAACTGGGATCCACCTGGCATGCCTACCAGGGGGCATCGCTCTGCTGCAATCATAGCCATTCTAGCGCCTGAGGCAGAGGCCACAGAGCCATCCTCAGCGCCCGGGCCAACTTTGCTCCAATGGAGCCTCAACTGCGGGAGGGGAAGAGAGAGAGAGAGAGGAAGGAGAGGGGGAGGGATGGAGAAGTAGATGGGCACTTCTCCTGTGTGCCCTGGCCGGGAATCGAACCAGGACTCCTGCATGCCAGGCCGATGCTCTACCACTGAGCCAACTGGACAGGGTTCTATTTATTTTTGACAAATTGGTAGGTATAAATGGTTTTGACTATGATTTTTAATTTTCATTTTCCTGATTCTTAGTAATGGTATTTTTTCAAAATTAACTATTTCGTGAAAAATTGGTTCATGTCTTTTGTTCAGTTTTCTATTGGATTATATGTCTTTTAAAAAAAAATCATTCCGTTGGGGTCCGTATAATTCTTACTAATTCCTTGTGTGTGGCAGATACATTATTTTCTCATACAGTGACTTGCCTTTTTATTATTAGTGGCTTTTGAAGAACAGAAATTCTTAATTTTATTATAGTTGAATTTACCAATTTTATTCTTCATGGTAGTGCTTTTTGCATTTACAAATTCTTTACATAGCCCAAGGTAATAAAAATATTCTGTAATTTTGCCTTAAAGTTACATTAGTTTTTACAAAATTACTTTCCTTTTTAGGCAATAGAGCATATGTTCTACAGGAGAAGCATGGTTGTGGCTGATTCAGTTTCACATATAACACAGCACCTTCAACATCAGGCTCTTAATTCTATTTCTGTGGCCAAGGTATGACAATTATTACATATTCAGCATAATTATATTTTTAGTTTGTTCTTCTGTTGCTTTATATATGTTTTCTAGTTTAGCCTGTTTACTTCATTCCTTCAAAAATAATATTCTTGGTCATTTATCTCCATGTTATTTTATGATTTTTACTTGGAATGGTCAGGGTTATCTTTCTCTGAACTTGTAGCATGTAATACATTAAATGATTTAAAAAATGACATTATATGCAATTTTAAAATATACATCTTTTTTATTTTTATTTTTTATCTTTATTCTTTTTCATTTTTCTGAAGCTGGAAACGGGGAGGCAGTCAGACTCCTGCATGAGCCTGACCGGGATCCACCCGGCATGCCCACCAGGGGGCGATGCTCTGCCCCTCTGGGGTGTCTCTCTGTTGCATCCAGAGCCATTCTAGTGCCTGAGGGACAGGCCACAGAGCCATCCTCAGCGCCTGGGCCATCTTTGCTCCAATGGAGCCTCGGCTGCGGGAGGGGAAGAGAGAGACAGAGAGGAAGGAGAGGGGGAGGGGTGAAGAAGCAGATGGGTGCTTCTCCTGTGTGCCCTGGCCGGGAATTGAACCCAGGACTCCCGCACGCCAGGCCGACGCTCTACCGCTGAGCCAACCGGCCAGGGCCTATACATCTTTTTTAAAAGAAATGATTTTCTTATTAATAATGGCAATTTTGAAGTATGCCTGATATAGATTTGCTGTCCCTGATGGTGCTAAACGATAATGTTATGGAAGTAGTAAAGCACTTAACAGTATCTAAAGAAGCTCAGGAGACTTGACTTGGGGTGGTGGATATGCAAGACAGTGCACGGGTGATATATTATAGAATTGTGTACCTGAAACCTATATAATTTTATTAACCAATGTCAATGTCAACCAGTAAATTTAATTTAAAAGAAAGCTTAAGCCCTGGCCAGTTGGCTCAGTGGTAGAGCGTCGGCCTGGCGTGCAGGAGTCCCGGGTTTGATTCCTGGTCAGGGCACACAGGAGAAGCGCCCATCTGCTTCTCCACCCCTCCCCCTTTCCCTCCTCTCTGTCTCTCTCTTCCCCTTCTGCAGCCGAGGCTCCTTTGGAGCAAAGATGGCCCAGGCGCTGGGAATGGCTCCATGGCCTCTGCCTCAGGCGCTAGAATGGCTCTGGTCGCAACAGAGCGATGCCCCGGATGGACAGCATTGCCCCCTGGTGGTCATGCTGGGTGGATCCCAGTTGAGCGCATGCAGGAATCTGACTGCCTCCCCGTTTCCAGCTTCGGAAAAGAAAAAAAAAAAGCTTAAAAGGGAACATATTGTTGAAGCTCTCTTAAAGTGAATCATGGAAAGGATTATTGAGAAGATTTTCTTTTGAATCTTTTGTTATTGTCTCAAAAATGAAACTACAATATCCTGTTTTCTTTTATCTTTAAGAAAAGAGTAATTTCTGACAAAAAATATAGTGAACAGCGTCTTGATGTGCTCTCGGCTCTAGTTTTGGCTGAAAACACTCTAAATGGACCAAGCACAAAGCAAAGACGCCTTATTGTTTCTTTAGCACTCAGTGTTGGTACACAGTTGGTAAGTGTTTTGCTATTACTTAGGTAATAAAAACAATATCAGAGATTTCATTGTTCCCTTATTTGCCCAAGAAACCTGTTCTTACTTGACTGTAACTTCTCTGCCTTTTTTCCTTTCTCTGATAGAAAACATTTAAAGATGAAGAACTCTTTCCACTTCAAGTAGTCATGAAAAAGCTGGATCTTATCAGTGAACTTAGAGAAAGGTAGGTAGGGATATGTTGTGATACTCAGAAGGTAGGAAACACCTTCTGGAAACACCGATTTTCCTTTTAGCATAGCAAGAGAAGAAACATTAACTCAACAAGATCATTAGTTCCTTGCTGTAATTTCTTTTGTGTGACTAGAATGAGACTGTGACTAGGGGCCATATTTCTTTAGCATTGCTTCTACAGTAAGGACATAGCTTGTGGAAGAACTCACATCAGACAACATGATGTAGCTCTGAGAGCATCTGGCAGACTCGGATGCACGTTGTGATAGTTGTGATGAGTATCTCCAGTGGACATTTAAAATTGTTGCACTTTATATGACTTCATCTATTTGTGAGAGACTTAGAGATCCATGTCAAATAATCTCCAATTTTATTTTGAGATCTGAATTTGAATTACATTGTCGGTAGCCAGTCACTAAGATGGAATTAGTTTTGAGAAGGTTTATTTTGTGGCTCCTTGTGGCTTTATTTAATTTTAAAGAGTAAGCAGGAAGTTTCTTAAAGGGAAGATGAGTTTTCTGAATTTTAATTCCCATCCAAATTAAGATTACAGTACAATTTCCATTTAATGCTCATATCTACAACATTGTATTTGTACTAAGAAGCTTAGATTTTTTTAGTGGCATTTAATGGTCCATCCTTTGAAGAATTACTGAATCATCTTCTTTATAAGGTACTTAATGATCATTTGTTGCCTCGTAAGTTATTAAGTAGCTACTTGGCAAAGAGTGTAGACAGATTAGTGTTAATGGGATTTTTCTTTTTTGGTCACAATTTTTAGAAGGTTTATCTTTTTTTTTTTTTTTTTGTAATATTTTCCAAAGTACAAAGTAGGGGGGGATGCAAACAGACAGACCCGACTGGGGGCGATGCTTTGCCCATCTGAGGGGCAATGCTCCATTGCAACCAGAGCCATTCTAGCGCCTGAGGCCAAGGCCATAAAGCCGTCCTCAGCACCCGAGCCAACTTTGCTCCAATGGAGCCTTGG
Organism: Saccopteryx bilineata; assembly: GCF_036850765.1. Classification (NCBI taxonomy): domain Eukaryota; kingdom Metazoa; phylum Chordata; class Mammalia; order Chiroptera; family Emballonuridae; genus Saccopteryx; species Saccopteryx bilineata. Next base: position 106,408,883 of record NC_089490.1, read on the forward strand.
CTGCAGGAGAGGAAGAGAGAGACAGAGAGGAAGGAGAGGGGGAGGGGTGGAGAAGCAGATGGGCGCGTCTCCTGTGTGCCCTGGCCAGGAATTGAACCTGGGACTTCTACATGCCGGGCTGATGCTGTACCAGTGAGCCAACTGTCCAGGGCCAGGTTTATCTTTTCAATTTTGAGACAGGTAAAAGGGTACATGTGATACAAATATTGTAATTGTAGACATGTGGTCTCTGATATTGAAAATAAATTTATTTTAAATTCCTCTATTTAAAAGTTATATTGTCTTTTTTCATATATGCTTTAAAACTAAAGCATGTGTGGAGAATTCTGAAAATGTCAGGTATTAGAGTATGTTGTTATTTATCTTTGTTCAGTTTGAAACATTTATTTTGTGGCTTTTGTATACTGATTTTGGGTTAGCGATGTAGGGAATGCAAAGATGAGTAAGACGTTATTTTGGGGGGGGGTACTTCAATTTTGCTAGCACTGATTACTACTTTACATTGTAGAGTCCAAGCACAATGTGACTGTTGTTTTTTATACTGGCATCGAGCTGTCTTCCCAATTTATTTAGATGATGTTTATGAAAATGCTGTTGACGCAGCCAGATTACATGTAAGTAAAGAATAATATAAAGAATAAACCCATCAATTTTTTTAGTCACAGTACAAACTATTCTAATTAGTTTTAAAATAGATCATTTGATTAAAATTATTTTAAGGCCTGATCTGTGGTGGTACAGTGGATATAGAGTCGACCCGGAACTCTGAGGTTGCCAGTTTGAAATCCTCGACTTGCCTGGTCAAGGCACATATGGAAGTTGATGCTTCCTGCTCTTCCCCCCGCCTTCCTCTTTCTTTCTCTCTACTCTCTAAAATGAATAAATAAAATCTAAAAAAAAAAAAATTAAAAATTGACTGCTAATGTTTTATGTAATGTTATGCATATTTAATAGCATTTATACAGTCTGTAGTTAAGTTTTATATTAATGCTAATAATTTTTTTTTTTTTAGAGACAGAGAGGGATAGACAGACAGGAACAGAGAGATGAGAAGCATCAATCATTAGTTTTTCGTTGCGCGTTGCAACACCTTAGTTGTTCATTGATTGCTTTCTCATATGTGCCTTGACCGCGGGCCTTCAGCAGAATCGAGTAACCCCTTGCTCGAGCCAGTGACCTTGGGCTCAAGCTGGTGAGCTTTTGCTCAAACCAGATGAGCCCGCACTCAAGCTGGTGACCTCAGGGTCTTGAACCTGGGTCTTCCGCATCCCAGTCCAGTGCTCTATCCACTGCGCCACCGCCTGGTCAGGCTTAATGTTAATAATTTAACGTTAATATATTTAACTCTTCCCCTCATACTCATACTCATTCTCATTTTCTTGATTTTAGTTTATGTCACATTGTCTGACATTATTTTGTCAGCAAGGTATATATTGAATATTATTCAGATCTTTCTATTTCTGTATGGAAATAAATGTATTTAAATGCTCCAGATAGGAAAGAATAAGTGCATGTGAATTTTTTGTATATGTAAAATACATACTTTAGAAAATGAAATCCGACTTCTCTTATTTAGGAAAGGAAGACAGTCATGTATTAAAAAACAAAACAGCCTTCAGATTGTGGTTTTGTCTTCAAGATAGATAATTAACCTTGGTCATACTTAGATTAGAGATCTGACTTTTATAATTTGATGTACATTCTAATTTTCTTGTTAGTACATGTTCAGTGCTTTACGTGATTGTGTACCCGCTATGATGCATGCAAGACATCTAGAGTCCTATGAAATACTTCTGGATTGTTATGACAAGGAAATTATGGAAATTTTAAATGAGGTAACATATTTGAGATTAGAAACTTAAAATGTATTTGGAATGCAATGTTTGGAAAAACTTTTGGATTGAAGCAGGCTTTCACATATTTAAAATTATAAGTCACTGTCTAGAACAAAGAAATGATTTTTAGTTATAGTTTTACTATTGTGCTAAAATGACCTTTAATTTCTAATTTTTATATACAAAGCTAGACTAGGAATTTGGAAAAGCTTTTTTACTTTAGTAAATAGTATATTTATATTTAAGTACTGTTTATTAGATGACTGCAAATGCAAAATTAGCTTGAATATTAAATGGTGCTAATGGTAATATAGTTAAGACCACTTAACTTTATTTCAACAACTTAATTAAATTCATTTGAAGAGCTACTAAAAGGAGGAAATTTTGTCTTTTAAAGATTTACTTGTGTAACAGAAATAATTCAAATGCTATATAGTACATCCTCCTGTTTGATGTATTATAAACACTGATATCTTTAAAATTAAATTTCCAGATAATGATATTTTTATTTTGAGGGGAGAAAAATGAGTAAACTTTACAATATAAACTTTATTCAAGTTTGATAAAATTATGGTCAATTTTATATAATTTCTTAAATTTTCTTATTTAGAAAAGAAAGTATGTGTCTTGCTGGTATCTATAACTCCAGGGTGGACCAGAAAAGATGACTTTCATTATTTTTAGTTCAGTGATTTTTAATGATTATTACAAGGAAATTTTAAAAAAATTCCTGCATGCTCTCAGGATTTTTCTTTTGTTGCTTGTTCCCATACATTTTATGCTTTGTAGTATATAGTAGTCATGTTCCTTGTAATAAAGCCATCAGGCACTAGCTTTTGATTTTCTTTCAAGGGTGTTAAAGTATGAATGAAAACAGAAGCTTAGAGTTTATCTAACTGCTTCCTAGTTAAAAAATCATTGGTTTAAAATGGGAAGCAAAGTAATTTTTACTTTCCCAGTAAAAATAATATTTTGCCATAGAATATTTAGACCCGTAAACCAGTTTGACAAATTTTTTATCATTGCCCTTATTACAAAACTCTAATTGTTAAAGCATAGAGGAACAGTCCAATTGCAAAACCATTTTGAAAAATTAAGGGTTTTTTTGGTGTGTGTGTGAATAGCATTTGCTGGACAAGTTGTGCAAAGAAATTGAGAAGGATCTGCGACTTTCTGTGCATACTCATTTAAAGCTGGATGACCGAAACCCTTTCAAAGTTGGCATGAAAGACCGGGCCCTTTTTTTCTCCTTGAATCCAATTCGGTTTTTCAATCGTTTCATTGACATTCGAGGTGAGTGTTCTGCTTTCCTTCTGAAAGTCATTCCATATCTTTTTACTCTAACTATAAAAGAACAGATACCAAAAATGAATCTTTGAGCTTATTTTGTTAATGTTGGTCCTTTATTCTTTAATTCCTTTTTGTTTATTCTTACGTTCCTAGCATCTTATTTAGAAAAAAGAAGTTTAATGTTCAAAGACAAGTTGTTTGATTTTTAGTTTCATTTCTTTGTTTTCTACCATTTCATGAATCAGATTTTTTATTTTTTATTTTTGTAGCTTATGTAACTCACTACCTAGACAAGACTTTCTACAATCTTACAACAGTAGCTCTTCATGACTGGGCCACATATAGTGAAATGAGAAATTTAGCTACTCAGCGTTATGGATTGGTTATGACAGAGGCACATCTCCCTAGTCAGACTTTGGAACAGGTATGGTATAAAATGTTTCTAGCATAGTCTGATTGTAGCATGATAACAGTATTTCTTTAAAAAATCTTTTTTTTAACGTTTTACTTTATTACATGTTTATTTTCTAAGAAAGTATTTGCTATATAAAATCTCATACTTAACAAGAATGAAAAATTAGATGGTGCTTATTTGCTTTATGAAGGAGGTTACCACAAACTTCCTATTTATACTTCTACCTTTTGTTGAACATATGAAATACAGGCATACCTCGGAGATAGGCAGGTTTGGTTCCAGATCATTACAGAGTAAGTGAATATCTTAGTAAGCAAGTCACACAAAAATTTTGGTTTCCCAGTGCATATAAAAATAATATGTACACTACTGTAACCTACTAGGTGTGCAATAGCATAAGTCTAAAAAGCAATGTACGTACCTTAATTTAAAAATACTTTATTGCTATAATATGCTATCATATGAGCTTATTGGAAAAATGATACTGGTAGACTTGCTTGATGCAGGGTTGCCACAAACTTAGTTTGTAAAAACGTAGTATGTACAAAGTGCGTAAAGCAAAGCCTAGTAAAATGAGGTATGCCTATATACATAGTTTTGATACAGTTTTTCAGAAACATATTGAGATTGCCAGGTGATTTCTGCAGAATTGTAAAAAGTTTAGTCAGAATCACATAGTTAAGGATTTTATTTTATTTATTTGTTTATTTATATTTTTACAGTTAACGATTTTAAATCTATATTATATAAGCTTTAATATCTTAGGAAAAATGCTTAAAATTATATAATTTTAAATGTTTTTGTTCTTAAAATGATGAATGTAAAGAAGTATTTAGCTTTGCTAATTCAATGGGCTAATTGACAATATGGCAATCTCTCATCAATATAAACCTTTGTTTTCAGTTAATTTGCATATAATTCTTTCTAAAATAGTCCAGATAATACTTAACAAAAAAAATTTATTCAGTACCAAAGTTTAAGAATCATAATTTTTCCTTCATCTCACTACATATAGGAACCATTTCTGGGATTAATATGTATATCATTTCATTCATTAATTATTATGTTTAATACTTAGTGAAAACATGCTAGGCGCTGAATTATGTTCAGGAATACCAAAATAAATAGAAACAGTCTCAGCTCATATACGTATAGTCTGGGAGAGGAAAGAATGAGGAAACAAACAAAAAAAGAATGAGTGAGCAATGTTTTAACTTAAAACATGAAAAAAGCTATAACAACAAAAAAAAAAGCTGTAACAAAAACTTTATTGCCTGACGAGGCAGTTGCGCAGTGGATAGAGCGTCGGACTGGGATGCGGAGGACCTAGGTTGAGACCCCAAGGTTGCCAGCTTGAGCAGAGCTCACCAGCTTGGACCCATGGTCGCTGGCTTGAGCAAGGAGTTACTCAGTCTGCTGAAGCCCCACGGTCAAGGCACATATGAGAAAGCAATCAATGAACAACTAAGGTGTCTCAACGAAAAACTGATGATTGATGCTTCTCATTCCCTTCGTTCCTGTCTGTCTGTGCCTATCTATCCTTCTCTCTGACTCTCTGTCTCTAAAAAAAACACAAAAAACAAAAAAAACTTTATCAAAGGAGTATTTGAGCCCTAATTAGAAAGGCTATATAGGACAATTTATATGATACCATTAGGTAGTGATGACTAAAAGATTCTTTTTTTTTTGTTTTTTTGTTTTTTTTAATTTTTATTTTTTTTATTTTTCTGAAGCTGGAAACGGGGAGAGACAGTCAGACAGACTCCCGCATGCGCCCGACCGGGATCCACCCGGCACGCCCACCAGGGGGCTACGCTCTGCCCACCAGGGGGCGATGCTCTGCCCATCCGAGGGCGTCGCTCTGTAGTGACCAGAGCCACTCCAGCGCCTGGGGCAGAGGCCAAGGAGCCATCCCCAGCGCCCGGGCCATCTTTGCTCCAATGGAGCCTTGGCTGTGGGAGGGGAAGAGAGAGACAGAGAGGAAGGAGAGGGGGAGGGGTGGAGAAGCAGATGGGCGCTTCTCCTGTGTGCCCTGGCCGGGAATCAAACCTGGGACTTCTGCACACCAGGCCGACGCTCTACCACTGAGCCAACCGGCCAGGGCCTTAAAAGATTCTTAATAAAGGATTCATTAAAGGTGGTCTAGTATAACTAAAAGAAGCATAAGGATTTGGAATGAGACTCTCTAAAATGTCTGGCTTCCACCTCTTTCCAGCTCTTTGAACTGGGAAAACTCCCTCAACTTTATTTTTTTCAAGTGTAGAATTTAATATAATACCTCATTTTAAATTAATTAATTAAGTAATTGTTTAAAAAATTAATTTTAATGGGGCGACATTGATAAATCAGGGTACATATGTTCAGAGAGAACATCTCCAGTTATTTTGACATTTGATTATGTTGCATTCCCATCACCCAAAGTCCAATTGACTTCCATCACCTTCTAACTGGTTTTCTTTGTGCCCCTCCCCTCCTCCAATCCCCTCCCTCTCCTCCCACCCACCCCTTAACCACCACACTCTTGTCCATGTCTCTGAGTCTCATTTTTATGTCCCATCTATGTATGGAATTATATAGTTCTTAGTTTTTTCTGATTTACTTACTTCACTCAGTATAATGTTATCAAGGTCCATCCATGTTGTTGTAAATGATCTGATGTCATCATTTCTTATGGCTGAGTAGTATTCCATGGTATATATGTACCAAAGCTTTTTAATCCACTCGTCCACTGACGGACACTTGGGCTGTTTCCAGATCTTCGCTATTGTGAACAATGCTGCCATAAACATGGGGGTGCATTTCTTCTTTTGGAACAATGCTATGGTGTTCTTGGTGTATATTCCTAAAAGTGGAATAGCTGGGTCAAAAGGCAGTTCAATTTTCCCACCAGCAGTGCAGGAGGGTTCCCTTTTCTCCACATCCTCGCCAGCACTTATTCTGTGTTGTTTTGTTGATGAGCGCCATTCTAACTGGTGTGAGGTGATATCTCATTGTGGTTTTAATTTGTATTTCTCTAATGATTACTGATGTTGAGCATTTTTTCATCTGCCTATTGGCCATCTGTATGTCCTCTTTGGAGAAGTGTCTATTCATTTCTTTCACCCATTTTTTTGATTGGATTGTTCCTGGTATTGAGTTTTACAAGTTCTTTATAAATTTTGGTTATTAACCTCTTATCAGACGCATTGTCAAATATGTTCCCCATTGTGTAGTTTGTCTTTTTATTCTGTTCTTATTGTCGTTAGCTGTGCAGAAGCCTTTTAGATTGATACAGTCCCATTTAATTATCCTGTCTTTTATTTCACTTGCCTGTGGAGATAAATCGGCAAATATATTGCTGAGAGATGTCAGAGAGCTTACTGCCTATGTTTTCTTCTAAGATACTTATGGTTTTATGGCTTACATTTAAGTCTTTTATCCATTTTGAGTTTATTTTTGTGAATGGTGTAAGTTGGTAGTCTAGTTTCATTTTTTTGCAGGTAGCTATTCAATTTTTCCAACACCATTTGTAGAAGATGCTCTTTACTCCATTGTATGCTCTTACCTCCTTTGTCAAATATCAGTTGTCCATAAAAGTGTGGGTTTATTTCTGGGTTCTCTGTTCTGTTCCATGGATCTATTTGCCTGTTCTTATGCCAGTACCAGACTGTTTTGAGACAGTGGCCTTATAGTATAACTTGATATCCGGAAGTGTGATAGTTCTCTCTTTATTCTTCCTTTTCAAGATTGCTGAGGCTATTCGTGTTCTCTTTTGGTTCCATATAAATTTTTGGAATATGTGTTCTATATCTTTGAAGTAAGTCATTGCTATTTTAATTGGTATTGCATTGAATTTATAAATTGCTTTGGGTAATATAGACATTTTAATGTTGTTTATTCATCCTAACCATGAGCACGATATATATAAGGTCTACCGGAAAGTTCTGTCCGTTTTTGGAATAAAACAAAATAAAATTTTTCTTACCGTCAATAAACTTTATTAAATAATATAATTGCCATTATTAATGATTTCTTGCCAGCGTGAGGGCAATTTGTATATCCCGTTTTTGAAAAATGTTTTATCTTTTGATGCAAAAAATTGAACCAGTGCTTGTTTGATATCTTCTTCATTTTTGAAATTTTTGCCCTTCAAAAAATTTTGTAAGGACAAAAACAAGTGATAGTCAGAGGGTGGTAAGTCCGGAGAATATGGTGGATGCGACAGACATGCTTCTGTAGTATTTCTTCCTTGTTGAAATTCGTAAAAATTACAGTGGCGTAAATGAACTTTATCAGTAGCCATGGGTACGCTTTCGCTTCACACAAAAGACTAACGTGAATCAACTTTGTTTTAGTTAATTTGCTACGTCAGTATGTATACATTAAGTGATAAAAATAGAGAGGCAAACATGCGCCAAATAAACATGTGCTTACGTGTCGAAACTTGTGATAGAAACGGACAGAACTTTCTGGTAGACTTTATACTTCCACTTGTTTGTATCTTCTCTGATTTCTTTTAACAGTGTTTTATAATTTCCCGAGTACAAGTCTTTAATCTCCCTGGTTAAATTTATTCCTAGGTACTTTATTTTTTTGGTTGCAATGGTGAAGAGGATTGCTTCCTTAATTTCTTTTTCTGACAGTTCATTGTTAGTGTATAAAAATGCCTCTGATTTCTGAGTATTAATTTTATATCCTGCCACCTTGCTGAATTCATTTATCAGGTCCAGTAGTTTTTGACCGAGACTTTAGGGTTTTCTATATACAATATTATATCATCTGCAAATAATGATAGTTTTACTTCTTCTTTTCCAATTTGGATGCCTTTTATTTCTTTTCCTTTCCTGATTGCTGTGGCTAGGACTTCCAGGACTATGTTGAATAAGAGTGGTGAAAGGGGGCACCCCTGCCTTGTTCCTGATCTTAAGGGGATTGCTTTTAATTTTTGCCCATTCAGTATAATGTTTGCTGTGGGTTTGTCATAGATGGCCTTTATCATGTTGAGGTATGTTCCCTGTATTCCCACTTTGCTGAGAGTTTTGATCATGAATGGGTGCTGGATTTAATCAAGTGCTTTTTCTGCATCTATTGAAATTATCATGTGGTTTTTCCTCCTTCTTTTTGTTTATGTGATGAATCACATTGATTTGCGAATATTGTACCAGCCTTGCTTGCCTCCCAGGAATAAATCCCACTTGATGATGGTGTATGATTTTTTTTTCATATATTGCTGGATCCGGTTTGCTAATATTTTGTTGAGGATTCTAGCATCTAAATTCATCAGGGATATTGGCCTATAATTTTCTTTCTTTGTGTTGTCTTTGCCTGGTTTTGGAATCAGAATTATGCTCACCTCATAAAAGGAGATTGGAAGTCTTCCTTCCTCTTGAATTTTTTGAAATAGGTTGAGAAGGATAGGAGTTAGTTCTTCTTTGAATATTTGGTAGAATTCACTTGTGAAGCCATCAGGCCCAGGACTTTTCTTTTTGGGGAGTTTTTTGATAACGGTTTCTTCTCATTTGTTGTAATCAGTCTGTTTAGGTTTTCTGATTCTTCCAGATTAATTTTTGGAAGATTATGTGTTTCAAGGAATTTGTCTATTTCATCTAGGTTGTCTAGTTTTTTGGTATACAGTTCTTTATAGTATTTTCTTACAATATTTTGTATTTCTGTTGTGTCAGTTGTTATTTCTCCACTCTCATTTCTAATTTTACATATTTATGTCCTCTCTCTTTTTTTCTTGGTGAGTCTGGTTAAAGGTTCATTGATCTTGTTTACCTTTTCAAAGAACCAGCTCCTGGTTTCATTGATCCTCTGTATTGTTTCTTTAGCTTCTATGCCATTTATTTCTGCTCTGATCTTTATTATTTCCTTCCTTCTACGAGCTCTGGGCTTTACTTGCTGTTCTTTTTCTAGTTCTTTTAGATGCAGGGTCAAATTGTTTATTTGAGCTTTTTCTAGCTTCTTGAGGTATGCCTGTAATGCTGTGAACTTCCCCCTCAGGACTGCTTTTGCTGTGTCCCATAAATTTTGAGTTGATTGATACTCGTTATCGTTTGCTTCTAGGAATTTTTAAATTTCTCTTTGATCTCATTGTTAACCCATTCATTATTTAAAGACATGCTATTTAGTTTCCATGTGTTTGAGTATTTTTCAGTTTTTTTGTTGTGGTTGATTTCTAGTTTCATGCCATTGTGATCAGAGAAAGTGCTCGGTATGATTTCAGTCTTTTTAAATTTGTTGAGACCGCTTTTGTGCCCTAACATGTGGTCTATCCTAGAGAATGTACCATGAGCACTTGAAAAGAATGTATAGTCTACTGCTTTAGGGTGAAAGGTTCTAAAGATATCTATTAAATCCCATTGATCTAGTGTGTCCGTTAAGTGTGCTGTTTCTTTGTTAATTTTCTTTCTTGAGGATCTATCTAGTGATGGTAGTGGGGTGTTGAAATCCCCTACTATTATAGTATTGCTTTTGATCTCGCCCTTTAAATCTATCAAAATCTGCTTTATATATTTAGGTGCTCCTATATTAGGTGCGTAGTTATTTATAACGGTTATATCTTCCTATTGGATTGCTCCCTTTATCATTATGTAGTGACCTTCTTTATCTCTTACTATAACCTTTGTTTTAAAGTTCATTTTGTCTGATATAAGTATTGCTACCTCAGCTTTTTTTTCATTTCCATTTGCGTGAAATATTTTTTTCTATCCTTTTATCTTCAGTCTACGTGCATCTTTTGTTTTAAGGTGTGTCTCTTGTAGACAGCATATGTGTGGGTCCTGTTTTCTTATCCACGCAGCTACCGTATGTCTTTTGATCGGATCATTTAATCTATTTACATTTAAGGTTATTATTGATAAGTAGTTGTTTATTGCCATTTTATTCTTTAAAACTGTATTTCTCTTTTGCTGTATTCTTTTTCCCCTTTGATTTGTTTACAACAGGCCCCTTAGCATTTCTTGCAGCATTGGTTTGGTTGTAGTGAATTTCTTGAGGTTTTTTTTTTTGTCTGTTAAGCTTTTTATTTCTCCTTCAATTTTAAACAATAGCCTCTCTGGATAAAGTAGTCTTGGTTGTAGGCTTTTGTTCTGCATTAGTTTCAATATTTCTTGCCATTCCCTTCTGGCCTCAAATGTTTCTGTTGAGAAGTCGGAAGTCATCCTTTTGGGGTCTCTTTTGTAGGTGATAGCCTTTTTTTCTCTAGCAGCTTTTAATATTTTCTCTTTATCACTTAGCTTTGGTATTTTAATTATGATGTGTCTTGGTGTAGATTTCTTTGGATTTCTCTTTAATGGAGTTCTCTGTGCTTCTTCAACTTGTGAGATGTTTTCCTGCCTTAATTTAGGGAAGTTTTCAGCTATGATATGTTTGAACAAAGTCTTTATACCTGGTTCGTTCTCTTCTTTTTCAGGAACCCGTATGATGCGGATGTTGTTTCTCTTCATGTTGTCACAGAGCTCTCTTAGAGTTTCCTCAGACTTTTTGAGTCTCTTTTCTTTTTTCTACTCTGCTTTCGTGCCTTCATTTATCTTTTCCTCTAATTCACTAATTCGATTCTCAGCTTCATCCATCCTGATTTTAATTCCTTCCATTGTGTTCTTCATTTCTGATATTGTATTTGTCATTTCTGACTGGTTCATTTTTATTATTTCAATGTCTTTTTATATTTGCTATCTCTTTATGTAGGTGTTCGTAATGACCATCTTACTGTTGTTCTAAGATCTTTGAGTATCCTAACAATCATTATTTTAAACTCTGCATCTGGTAATTTGGTTATATCTGACTCATTCAGGTCCTTTTCTGGGGATTTCTCTTGATTCATTTGTGTTGCATTTCTCTGCCTTCTCATTTTGTATGTGTTAAAGAAGGTTTTGGCCTGACCAGGTAGTGGCGCAGTGGATAGAGCATCGGACTGGGATGCAGAGGACCCAGATTTGAGACCCCGAGGTCACAAGCTTGAGTACGGGCTCATCTGGTTTGGCAAAAGCCCAACAGCTTGAACTCAAGGTTGCTGGCTCCAACAAGGGCTTACTTGGTCTGCTGAAGGCCCATGGTCAAGGCACATATGAGAAAGCAATCAATGCACAACTAAGGTGTTGTGCCCTCCCGGTTGGCTCAGTGGTAGAGCATCGGCCTTGCGTGCAGGAGTTCCGGTTTCGATTCCTGGCCAAGGCACACAGGAGAAGCACCCATCTGATTTTTCACCCCTCCCCCTCTCCTTCCTCTCTGTCTCTCTCTTCTCCTCCCACAGCTGAGGCTCCATTGGAACAAAGTTGGCCCAGGGGCTGAGGTTGGCTCTATGGCCTCTGCCTCAGGCGCTAGAATGGCCCTGGTTGCAACAGAGCAATGCCCCAGTTGGGCAGAGCATCGCCCCTGGTGGGCGTGCCGGGTGGATCCTGGTCGGGTGCAAGCGGGAGTCTGTCTGACTGCCTTCCCTTTTCCAACTTCAGAAAAATATAAATAAAAACAAAAACAAAAAAACAACTAAGGTATTGCAGCGCGCAATGAAAAACTGATTGATGCTTCTCATCTCTCTCCGTTCCTGTCTGTCTGTCCTTCTCTCTGACTCACTCTCTGTCTTTGTAAAAAGAATAAATAAATCAAAGAAGGTTTTGACCACTGGAGTTCATTGGGTGTGGCCTCTGTGTTCCCTAGGTGTGGTCTGTCTGCAGGCCCGCCACCCCCTCCACTGCTGCTGCCTAGGATGTTCAGGTATGGGTGTTGCTGGTGCCAGCCCACTGGGGCTGTTTCTGTGGTTTCCGCCTCTCCTTCACTGGAGGGGCTGTGATCTCATGCTTGGGTGTACAAGCCTCGGTGGCCTCGGCCTTCGCCCTGTTTCCACGGATTGGGTTATGCTTGGCCCTGTGGGCAGGAGTGAGCACCTTTGCTCAGCTGCGGGTCGCTGCCTGAATCCGGGCTTTCGCCCCGCCCCTGCAGGAGGAGCTGGCTTGTGGGATGGCTGCAAGCCTTGGCTCTACGGGCCAGGCAGGGCTGCGTGCCCACGATCAGTCAGGGAATTCTGCCTGTTCTGGGCTTTCACTCCATCCCTGCAGGTGGAGCCAGCTTCCACGTCAGGCCACAAGCCTCTGTTCCATGGGCGGGGCGAGGCTGCACTCCTGCGCCCTTACTCAAGGGCAGGTCTCTGCCCCTTCTGGGGCTCCTGCCCTTTCCCCGCAGGCTAGATTGCAGGCATCCTGCAGCTGGGCTTGACTACTTCATGTGTTCCCTCCTCCCCTGCCAGGGAAGACCTAGCTCACAGCTGGGCCTCAGTGGTGGCCAGCTGGCTCCCACCCTTGCCGACAGAACCGAGTTTTGGCCTCCCGCCCTTGGGTGAGCCCTCAGTCGTGTGGGTGGGGGTTCTGCAGCTCAGCCCCCAAGACTCACTACTGTAGTCCTGAAAGCTCCCTTCTTCTAAGCAACTCTGCTCTAAGTACTGCGGGAGAGCTTGTTTTACTGGTGTCCTGCTTCCCTTTGCTGGTATTGCTGTTTCCAGGGGAAATATTCACTTCAGATTCGGGGAGTGACTCATCCCAGGGGTTTTTGTGGCTGTCTCTTAAAGTGTTTCTCCCTATGCCTCCTAGATTACACTCTCTTCCTGCTACTCGGGTCCTCTCCTCTCTCCCCATCCCCTGGAGCCCCGGGTGAGTGGTTGTGAGAGAGGTTTTCTGTGCGGTCCCTTTAAGAAGAATCCTGGGTCTGAGAAATCAGTCTCTTTCTCACAAACAGTATCCTGACTTGTTTCCAGCTAAATACTGTCCATATGCCTCTTCTAGGCTCTGAGGCTGCAGGCTGGGGCTTTGTTCCTGGGGCTCAGAACCCTTCCCTCTCTGCTAAACTCTCTTCCTGCCACACGAGTTTTTCCTGGCTGCCGTTCACTCCGGGGAGCTGGGCAGCCCTCTTTGCTTTTCCGCTTTTCCTACCAGTCTCAGTGTGGCTTCTTCAGTGTTCCTTGGTTGAAGAGTCCTCTTAGTTTAGTCCAAAGTTGGTTTTTCCAGATGATAGTTCTTAAAATTAAGTTGTAATCCACTTTGGTTCTGGGAGGTGGAAGTTGGTATGTCCACCTACTCCATCACCATCTTGTCACCTCCCATAACTGGATACCTGCAGATTGTGATACAGGACCAAATACCTCATTTTTTAAGACTTATGTTTCAAGAACGTTGCACAGTACCTGACAAATAGTATGTATTTTATAAATATTACCACATATCCTACCATCTTATAGAATCTGGTTTACTTTGTAAAAAATAGAAAGATCTCTGGGAAGACAAGATATTCTCAGGAATGGTGGGGAAGTGATTATGAGTCATGGATCTTTGAATATTTAAACTTAACCTGTTCCTTTGTATACCAGAGGGATAAGATGACATGCAGCTCGATTTCTCCCAGAAGACAGTGCTGATTGTACATGTTAGATAGAAAGTTCTTTTAACCTTTATCATACTTTTTGTATAGTTGTTTGTGAAAATAATTTAAAAATTTTGGGAAATGTAATATAAAGTCACTATATTGATACAAGTTTAACTGATTATATGAGATGAATAACCATGGAGTGTCTGCGGATTGTTTTGCAGGGCCTGGACGTTTTAGAAATTATGAGAAACATTCATATATTTGTGTCTCGCTACCTCTACAACCTGAACAATCAGGTGAGTGGGTTTTAGAACATTTTTTTTTTTTTTTGTATTTTTCTGAAGCTGGAAACGGGGAGAGACAGACAGACTCCCGCATGCACCCGACCGGGATCCACCCGGCATGCCCACGAGGGGGCGATGCTCTGCCCCTCTGGGGCGTCGCTCTGTTGCGACCAGAGCCACTCTAGCGCCTGGGGCAGAGGCCAAGGAGCCATCCCCAGTGCCCGGGCCATCTTTGCTCCAATGGAGCCTTGGCGGCGGGAGGGGAAGAGAGAGACAGAGAGGAAGGAGGGGTGGGGGTGGAGAAGCAAATGGGCGCTTCTCCTATGTGCCCTGGCTGGGAATCGAACCCGGGTTCCCTGCACGCCAGGCTGACGCTCTACTGCTGAGCCAACCGGCCAGGGCCTAGAACATTTTTTTAATGTGGGTGAATATATAGTAGGAAGGCTGATGGGTAAAACATTTATTCGCAATAGTGAAAATTGGTAAATAAAGCAAAAAATAATTAGAGATCATCTTGTTTATTCTTTTGCTTTGATTATATTATCTTCTTTAATGACTGTCCAATGAAATTATCTTTAATGAAAGAGTAAAATTTTCTTGGGACAACTGACCAGTGATTGCTATGGTTTGTGTTGTTATTCAGCATAAATTTGTTTCATTGCAGATTTTTATCGAGCGAACAAGCAATAACAAACATTTGAACACTATTAATATTCGGCATATTGCTAATTCAATTCGAACACATGGCACAGGAATCATGAATACAACAGTAAGAATCTTTTGGGAGTGGTTGGCTGTGTAATAGTCCTCTGTTTAATTTGTCATTTTGGAAAATAGTTTTCTCATAGAATATTCTAGTCACTATACACTGCTACCTGTATATATTATACTGGAATTTCCATTTTTGTGGTTGATATAATTAAAATGTTTGCTACTGACATTGTGTTGGATGTGATAGAAGCCCTGTGATACAGAAGGCACATGAAAATGTCTTACCATCTCAAGGTCATCACTAGGAAAGCATTAGAGATTTGAGAGCATCAGCATAAATATATGTGTCTGTGGATTGTCTGATATTCTCTGAAAGTTGCTTTGAAAGTGGATCATCGATAAGTTTATTTGGCATCCCTCATGCTCTTTTTTGGAGAACTTACTAATTATTTGGTATTTATAAAAAAAGCAACTTACTAAAAGTATTTTGAATCTTAGAAATGGGCATCAATCACTTAAGGGAATCACTTGAAGTTGTATGCTATTTTTCCTTCTGTGGAAGTTAAGAAAATCTTTGAGTTCACGTGGTCTTCTGGGCATACTTATTTTCTTCTTGAGGAAAAAAGAATGTGAATGCCTAAGTAGTAAAATGTTACTAAGCATATTTGGGAGTAAAGGTATAAATGGAAAGTTACATATGGACCTTTGTAGTATATACTGGGTGAGCTACTAACGTGTTTGAGTTGATAAGTGATGTGATTGGAGCTCTATATTAGTAGTTACTAGTATGGAAATTTAAAATAAGGAGACATCTAAGTAAAGGTCATGTCTGAATGTTATTTTGTTTTTTGTTTTTCCTTTTCCAAGTGGGAGGAGGGGAGATAAAGAGACAGACTCCCATATGTGCCCTGACCAGGATCCACTGGGCAACTGCAATTTGGGGCCATGCTTGCAACTGAACTATATTTTTAGCGCCTGAGGTGGAGGTTCCACAGAGACATCCTTGGTGCTCAGGGCCGATGAACTTGAACCAGTAGAGCCATGGCTGCAGGAGGAGAAGAGGAGGAGAGAGAGAGAAGGAAAAGGGGCAGGGGTGGAGAAGCAGATGGGTGCTTCTCCTGTGTGCCCTGATGGGGACTTGAACCCAGGACATCCACACACTGTGCCAATGCTTTACCACTGAGCCAACTGGCTAAGGCCCTCATGTCTGAATGTTTAAAGATAGACTCTTTATTTACCTGTTTAGCAAATATTCATGTAACATATGATTATGTACATATTTTATATGTAAGGCATTGTGCTGGGCATGAGGGTGAGAGAAACAATCATTTCCTACTCTCCTAGTAATTATAGTCTGGCAGGGGATATAGTTAATCAGTTAATCACATTAATGAAAGTAAATTTGTGATGTCTGATGATGATAAAGTTAGCTAGAAGAGTAACAGGCTGGCAGTTACCCACTGTTAATAGTGGGAAGGATAAAGGAAAGACTACTTTTAAGAATTCTATTATTGTGATCAAGAAAAAAGCAATGTTTAAGTCACAAGAGAAGCTCTGAGAAAGCACCCATTTCTATAACTGGGTAAATGAAAACTGTTAAAAGTGGCATACATTTGCCAAAAACAATTAGTAGTATTTGAAGGTGGTGGTGATAGAACTTACTTAGTACAGGGCTTCCATCTGTAGGTCAGAATTAGTCATATGTTATTTTGACTTTACTCTCAGCTCATATCCTGCCTTTTTGGGATTTTTGAGATCAGAGCCTTTTGTTAATCATTCTCAAAGCACCCATACTTCTCAATATAGAAATTATTGCAGTTGAGATTTAGTAACTTCTTTAACCTATACTTGTCTAAAAGGTCTATCACTTCTGTTAGACTATAAACTTCATGACAAGGACCATGTCTAGTATGAAAGCAGGCATGTTGCCTTGCATATAGGACATGCTCAAAATATTTATTGATAAATAATTGAATGTATATCCTAAGGAAAGTTCAAAGAGTACCACGTTTATTACTTGAGTATCATTCTAGACATGAATATTAACATGGAGAAACAGAAACTTTTGATGACTGTGGTTTACAACTTAAAAAATAGAATATTGAGTCTGGTTTTGTGATTCTCACTACAGTTCTTAGTCTTATTATGAAAGTATTTTCTATTTTTTTATTTCTTTTCTTTCTTTTGTAGTATAACTTTAAGGGGAGCTTACTGAAAGTTCTGTGAAGTTGGGCGTATAAAAATTTCATTTATTTAATATTGCAGGCTCAATGTGCATTAGACTTTATAAATGTTAGACTTTACAAAGTATCATATAAATTAACTTTATAATGTAAATAATAGTAATTCAGTAATATTGATTTAAAATTTTTATATTAATTTTTTCCCAATATTTATAGGTTAATTTCACCTACCAGTTTTTGAAAAAGAAGTTCTATATATTTAGCCAGTTTATGTATGATGAACATATCAAATCCAGATTGATTAAAGATATTCGATTTTTCAGGGAAATCAAGGACCAAAATGATCATAAGGTATTTTACATAATCTTTTTAAGATAGTTCAGTTTAACTGTTGAGTGCAAAACAAAAATGGAGTAATACTCTACATACTCTTTTGCAGTGTGTTTACCTTGTTCTTTTAAGAGTTGATAGTAAAGGTGTATACTGAAGCTTATTTAACATTCTCCTACTGATTAATAGTTTTTTTCTGATTTTTCAATGTTACAAATATATTTTTTTTTTAATTTTTTTTTTCTTTTTTTTTTGAAGCTGGAAACGGGGAGAGACAGTCAGACAGACTCCCGCATGCGCCCGACCGGGATCCACCCGGCACGCCCACCAGGGGGCAATGCTCTGCCCCTCCGGGGCATCGCTCTGCCGCGACCAGAGCCACTCCAGTGCCTGGGGCAGAGGCCAAGGAGCCATCCCCAGCGCCCGGGCCATCTTTGCTCCAATGGAGCCTTGGCTGCGGGAGGGGAAGAGAGAGACAGAGAGGAAGGAGGGGGGGTGGAGAAGCAAATGGGCGCCTCTCCTATGTGCCCTGGCTGGGAATCGAACCTGGGTCCCCCGCACGCCAAGCCGACGCTCTACCGCTGAGCCAACCAGCTAGGTCAATGTTACAAATATTGCTCCAGGTAACATCCTTACACATTTATCTCTATATTGAGAGACTATTTCTGAAAGATTCCTTGAAGAGAAATTTCTAAGGCAAAGAATATGGTTATTTAAAATTCTGATACATAGTGCTAAGCACTCTAAAATACTGTACCAATTGACAAGCCAGTCTATAATTTATTAAAATGCTGTCTCCTGTTTATCCTCTAAGCCCATGATGGCAAACCTTTTTATAAAAACTGCCCACTTTTGCAGTGCTGGTCAACCTGGACCCTCCTGCCCACTAGTGGGCAGTCCAGCTTTCATGATGGGCCAGTCGTGGAGCCATTTGGTTGCTCCACTATGCCCACCATGAAAGCTGGAACACCCACTAGTGGGCGGGAGAGTCCAGGTTGACCAGCACTGCAAAAGTGGGCAGTTTTTATAAAAAGGTTCACCATCACGGCTCTAGGCTGAGTTTCTCATAGTGAGGTGAAGAATTGTAAGTGGTAACAGTACAGAGGAATATAGCCACTGGGATTGAGAACCAGCAGCCTTAGATGGCCATTCATTTGATTTGCCACATCCAGAAGTATAATATTTTAATTACCCTGCTTAAGCATCACTTAAGTCCAGCTCTCTGGTATACTGCTTGTGGTCTCTTCAATGTCAGAGCAGAAAAATGTTGCTTTCTGGTAAAATAAGAAAATTACAGATTATAGTAGAGACTTGTATTAACTTTAATTTTTATTGGAACAGAAATGATAAGTATTTAGAGAAATACATAACCGTGCTATTGTTGTGTAAGAATGGTTTCCATTTGTTATTAATAAAAAGGAGTCATTTCCTACATCTTTTAATCACCTAAAGAGTTGAAAAATCATCTTATTGGTGATGGCTGCTAGAAATTTTAGCTTAGTTGATATATGTTATTTGGGAAGAAGTGTGTTAATATGTCTTTATTAATACCTATTCAGCCTACAGAAATCTGATCACACATCTCTTAACAAGTGTTTCTAGGAGGAATTGGTTTCTTTTATCTGTCCGATAGAGGAGTTGGGTGTTGGGAGATTAATAAAGGTGGTGGGAAACTTACATTTAGTGGTATTAATAATTATTCCCCTTAACTTACGTAGAAAAAATTTATACTGACCTTGAACATTGGTAGTTCTGATGCTATAAATTTTTTATTATTAGACTTGAATGATTTTTTTTTTTCTTAAGCACAATGGAAATACAAAATTAGAAAGGAAAATGGTATTGGCATAGTTGATTTAGTAAGCATTTTATACTTTCGGTGTCTTTATTAATAAAGGTCGTCTTTAAATTATCTCTCTAGTATCCTTTTGAAAGAGCAGAAAAATTTAATCGAGGCATCAGGAAACTTGGAATAACCCCAGAAGGACAAAGTTACCTCGATCAGTTCAGGCAACTCATCAGTCAAATTGGTAATTTATTATTTATTTATTTATTTTTACAGAGAGAGAGAGAGATTGATTCAGAGAGAGGGATAGATAGGGACAGACAGACAGGAACGGAGAGAGATGAGAAGCATTAACCATTAGTTTTTCGTTGTGACACCTTAGTTGTTCATTGATTGCTTTCTCATATGTGCCTTGACCATGGGGCTACAGCACACCAAGTAACCCCTTGCTCAAGCCAGCGACCCTGGGTCCAAGCTGGTGAGCTTTGCTCAAACCAGATGAGCCCGCGCTCAAACTGGCAACCTTGGGGTCTCGAACCTGGGTCCTCCGCATCCCAGTCCGACGCTCCATCTACTGCACCACCACCTGGTCAGGCACAAATTGGTAAATTATTATCAAAGTGTTGGTAATAAATAAAGAACAAATCCCAAGAATCTTATCTCATAAATACCTTACACGAATAACTTAGTATGTGTCTGAGTTCAGCTTTATTCCACTAGAGTAACTTTCTTTGCTTACCAAAAGTTTTTCAAGTATGATTAGACCAGAGGTCCCCAAACTTTTTACACAGGGGGCCAAATCACTGTTCCTCAGACCGTTGGAGGGCCGGACTATAAAAAAACTATGAACAAATCCCTATGCACACTGCACATATCTTATTTTAAAGTAAAAAAAAACTAAAGGGAACAAATACAGTATTTAAAATAAAGAACAAGTAAATTTAAATCAACAAACTGACCAGTATTTCAATGGGAACTATGGGCCTGCTTTTGGCTAATGAGATGGTCAATGTGCTCCTCTCACTGACCACCACTGAAAGAGTTGTCCCTTCCAGAAGTGCGGTGGGGGCCAGATAAATGGCCTCAGGCAGCCGGCTGCATGTGGCCTGTGGGCCGTAGTTTGGGGACCCCTGGATTAGACTGTGCAGAAATAATCGATAGACTGTAGCCTAGTATGTTAAATAATTTTTTTCAATTAAATTAAAAATATATTTAATAACTAATTTGTCTGACAGACCATGCATATGGATGTACATAAGTATGTACATTTTAAGTGCACATATATGTAAGTTTTATTTTTATGGAGCAAGAACTGAAATACAAACAGTAGGATCTTTTGGTTCTAAGGAGTGGACACCTTGTAATTGACTAACTGTAGTTTTGATTATAGTTCAGAATTATTTGTATAAATACCTGATATTTTTTTGTGTGTGTGGTTTTTAAGGTAATGCTATGGGCTACATACGAATGATAAGATCTGGTGGCCTTCATTGTAGCAGCAATGCCATTAGGTATGGATGCAAACATCATTTTTGCCTTGTATATTCCATTAAAAAAATGTATGTCAATTAGACCTATTGGTTAGTGGGCACATAATGCAATATACAGATCATGTATCATATAGAATTGTATACTTGAAACCTATATTATCTTATTAACCAGTGTCACCCCAATAAATTTAACTTAAAAAATCTGTTGTAAGATTGTAGAGGGTTTTACTCTTGTTGATATATTTTGATATAAAATGTGGAAGAAAACCATTAATGCTAGTAGTTAAAATATTTTCTTAAGATTTTAGACTATAGCAGACTTGAAAATCTTTATTTTTCTCAAGGTAATAAGTAATTTATACTACAGTTTATGAATGGTTCTAAGGATTATATGATTTGAAGGATTAAAATTTGATTATTCCTATATAAAATTCAATTTTGGGACTAAAATGGTGATATTTGTAATTAACTGAAATGCAAAGTTCTTTTCAAATATATAGTTGAAAATTTAGAGTCCTACCATACCACTTTTATATATTTCATTTGTACATATTTATCTTGCTTTAATAAATTACTTCCTAAATTCTTATGTAGATTTGTGCCTGATCTTGAAGATATTATAAATTTTGAAGAACTAGTAAAAGAAGAAGGTCTTGCAGAAGAAACATTAAAAGCAGCAAGGTAATCTAATTTTAGAATAATATAAATTTGGAGATTTATAAAGTATATGTTTATATAAAACAAAAAGATAATATAAGAGTAATATAAACTTATGCCACTTTTTTTATAAGCTATGGTTTTCGTTTATGAAATATAATTTTTTTAGAGTATATAGTATTATTAGATTTTTCCAACTTCACTAAAAAGGAATCTTTTAGGACATGCTATTTAATATAGTAGCCACTAGCCACATGAGGCTCTTGAACACCTGAAATGTAGCTGAGTACAGATTGAAATGTGCTAGAGTGTAAAGTACATCACTATTTTGGGGAATATGGTATAAAATAAATGCCAAATATCTCCCTAGGATAAGTTTTTGTACCTGTTTCTTTTTTTTTGAGAGACAGAGAGACAGAGAGAGGGACAGATAAGAAAGGAGAGAGATGAGAAGCATCAATTCTTCATTGTAGCACCTTAGTTATTCATTGATTGCTTTCTTTTATGTGTCTTGACTAGGGCGCTTCAGCTAAGCCAGTGACCCCCTGCTCACGCCAGCAATCTTGGGCTCAAGCCAGTGAGTTTGGGCTTCAAGCCAGCGACCCCACGCTCAAGCTGGTGAGCTCGTGCTCAAGCTGGCGACCTCAGGGGTTTCAAATCTGGGTTCTCTGTGTCCCAGTCTGATGCTCTATCCACTGTGCCACCGCCTGGTTGGGCTTCCTTTTTCCTTTTTTTTTATATTTCTGTTGGCTAACACTGTTCTAGAATACCAGTCCTTCGTTTTGTGTAACCCAGAGCAGGACTGTCCAGTACAGTAGCCACTACCACGTGTGACTGTTGAACACTTGAAATAGGGCTAATGGGCCTGGGGAACTGAATTTTAAAATATATTTTATTTAAATTTAAATAGCTAATGGTTAGTCTTATTGGACTTTGTAGATCTGTAAATTAATCAGTGGTGATTTTGGAACACAACTTAAAATTGAGAGAGACATGCAGAATTAAATACTTTTGAAAACTAAGTTTTATTAATAATTATGACAATTTATTGAGTTATGAAAGAGTACCCTTAGACCAAGTGGAGACAGTTTGAAATCATAAATAATAATGATAGAAATGGATTATAATACATTGAATAAAATATATTAATACATTGAATAAAAAAAGCCAAGAGTCATAGTGATAATAAGAAAGATTGGAGGAGCAGAGGAAATAGTCCTTTTTACAGAGGAATTCTAGCTAGTAAATATAGAAAGGATGAGAAAATTTAGGCAGAAAAATCACCATTTTGCAGTCACCACTGTAATACTTGAAATTAGACAAAAATCATCAATTCTAAAATATTTTTGGAGAAGAGAGTATTTCAAAAATCCCATAAATTGCTTATTAATAACAAATAGGGAAACCGCCTTTATAGTGAATTGATTCCTATATTTTACCTTAACCAAGTAGTCAAACTTAGCATCACCAGTACCAAGACAAGACAAACTGACCTTGTGTGGCCTCCTTTTTTTTTTGATATGCTACTCTTTTTTTTTTTTTTTTTTTTTTACAGGGACAGAGAGAGAGAGAGAGATAGGGACAGACAGGAACGGAGAGAGGTGAGAAGTATCAATCAGTTTCTCGTTGTGACACCTTAGTTGTTCATTGATTGCTTTCTCGTATGTGCCTTGACCACGGGCCTTCAGCAGACCAAGTGACCCCTTGCTCGAGCCAGCTCATCCAAGCTGATGAGCTCTTTGCTCAAACCAGATGAGCCCGCGCTCAAGCTGGCAACCTTGGGGTTTTGAACCTGGGTCCTCCACATCCCAGTCCCACGCTCTATCCACTGCACCACGGGTGTGTGGCCTCTTTTTTTTTTTTCCCTACTTTTTTTTTTTTTTTTTACACAGAGACAGAGAGTCAGAGAGAGGGACAGACAGACAGGAACGGAGAGAGATGAGAAGCATCAGTCATTAGTTTTTCGTTGTGACACCTTAGTTCATTGATTGCTTTCTCATATGTGCCTTGACTGTGGGCCTTCAGCAGATGGAGTGATCTCTTTCTTGAGCCAGCGACCTTGGGTCCAAGTTGGTGAGCTTTGCTCAAAGGAGATGAGCCCGTGCTCAAGCTGGTGACTCTGGGGTCTCGAACCTTGGGTCCTCCACATCCCAGTCCGACGCTCTAGCCACTGTGCCACCGTCTGGTCCGGCTGTGTGGCCTCTTGATGCAATGTAATTGCAAGTGTCTATGTTGTATTCTTGCCAGAAATGTTTATTCTGAATTTATAATGAAGAAACCATTTGAGACATCCAGAATGTTGGGCATTCTACCAGACACTTGGCCTTGACTTTTAAACAGTGTTACATGTCATGAAAGACAAAAAAGGCAAGGAGACTTCTAGTTTAGGAGACTAAAGAAACTGGACCACCAAATGCAGTGGGTGATGGTCATTCATATCCTAGATAAGGGAAAAACAGCGATGAAAGAAGGATGTTTAAGGGATAATTGGGGAAATTTGAACTCATATTATATATTACTGTATTTTATTTTGGGTGTAATATGTATTATGGCTTTGTAGGAAAATGTCTTGGTTCTTAATATATTCATACAAAAGTGTTTATGTGCTAAGTGACATGAGGTTTGCAACTTTTAAATGTTTCAGGAAAAAAGAAAAATTGTTGACAAAATGTTAAATGGTGGACTAGCTGAAAGGTATACAGGTGTTCATCATACTATTTTTAAATGTTTTGATAGGCTTAGAATTTTTAAAATAAAAAAATATACTGGAAAAGGACACATTTGCCCTTTTGTGAGAATAAGGTCCCAACACAGAAGATTTGCTCTGAAATATCCTGTAGATAGTTTACTTCTTTCTCAGATTAAAGAAGCTATGAACAGTTAATAAGCTATTGGAAGTCACATGCCTTGACATGATTAAAAGAATTTGTGGCTTGTATATCAAAGAAGAGAATTAGACCATTTTTATCTCTTATTAAATGATGTCATTCATTTAAAAATTGGTGACCTTTAAAAAGTACTTTCAAATAGTTCAGTGAGGTCAGAGTGGGATATTGTCTTTTAAGATCTCCAGATTTGTGCAGAGGAATCAAGTGAAGGAAGTTCATGGCAGGTGAAGTCAAGGACTGGTGGGTTGTAATATAATGAGTTGATGATCTGGATGGAGGGTGAACACTTCCAGAATGATGAGCACTGGAGTGGGTTTCAAAGTCTGAGACAGATTAATGTAGGGCAGTAGGTAAAAGGTTAGTAGATGCCCACTTGCAGGAGGAAGTAGTTAGGGAGTTGGATATGGTTTGATTAAGTGAGTCTCAAAGGAGAGATTTCTGCTGTCTAGTGGTGGGGAAGTAATACTTTGAAAGTGGTAGTGGCTACACATGAGGGATGCAGGAGAAAAAGCAGCTGATGTTTCTGAAGGTTGAACAGATTCTAAGTTTTTGAAAAAGAACAAGGTTTCAGTTGAGGTACGGTGTAGAGAAGAAGCAAGAGTGAAAGATGAAAGGTGAAGAGGAGTCTAAGTGGAATGCTGTGCTACAGGCTCTGTGGGAAGAAGAAATACAAAACTCACAATATTGTTTTAAGTGCCAACATGCCCTGCATACTCTATTTTAGGGACAAAGTATAAATAAACAATAATGATCAGCTTCTGTCAGTAAGAAAATGAATTCATTTGGAACTCCAAGAAAACTTACTTAGAAAAGTTTTACAATATTTTGTATTTTTGCTTGCTCTCATCTAAGCTGATGAGAGATGGATTTAAAAACCATACCTTTTTTTCAGAAAGGAACTGAGTAAAGGGTTTTTTGCATTTTAGGCATTTGGATTCAGTCCTCAGTGATCACACACGAAATTCTGCCGAGGGAACAGAGTATTTCAAAATGCTTGTAGATGTTTTTGCGCCAGAATTTCGAAGGCCAAAGAATATACATCTCCGAAATTTCTATATCATTGTTCCCCCTCTGGTGAGTATTTTTAGTATCCAAAATCAATTTTAAAAAGTATTAATAAATAGATCCAGTTTTCTTTGCAGCAGGGAATACATATAAACTGTATTACTGTGTTTCTGGTTGTAGATAAAACTAAATGTGATCTCAGTGAATGTGGCCTAAAAATTTACTTATTAGCTATGCAAAATGAGTCTTCTTTATAGTTAAGGTAGATTCTGACTTGTTAATAACTGTCAGAGAAACCTAGTTGTGATTTAAATTACTTGAGTGTACACCATTACATATATATCATTTTGGGGTTGAATTCTACCACGATCATTTTAAGTGGTTAATGTAGATTAACTTCATGTTACAACGTGAAGTTATTTTTAACACATCTCTTAAAATCATTGTGCTAGAGGACAACTTCTTTCTATTAAGTAGAAAATACTAACATCTAGACCAGGGGTCTCAAACTCGCGGCCCGCCAAACAATTTTGTGCGGCCCGCAAACTAATCCACGAAGTTCAAAATATTTTGGATAAAATTAAGTAAGCCTAGGGGCCTACTTGTATTTTTCATTTCTCTAGCATCCTAGCTAGATATTAGCTTAGTTAACAGCAGTTGTGATGCAAACTACAGTTTCTGGTCGTTTTGTGACACTGAATAAACTGCATGTACGATTGTGCTTGTTGTACTGATTTTTTTTTTGTTTTCAACCACAGTGAGAAAAGTGTTGCGTAACAGTTGCCTTTTGTAGACCTAGTGCGGCCTGCCGAACAGCTGTGATCTTGCTCTGCGGCCCACATGCTGAGTTGAGTTTGAGACCCCTGATCTAGACTATATTTTTAGTGCTTCCTCATTATAGTATGTAGGGTGTTCTGCTCTCATTCTATAGTTTCCAACTAATAGCTCATCACCCAGAATTGCATTATAAAAACAATTGTTATAGTAGGGAAAATGAATTTAATAGAGTAGAGAAGTCTATATTAGCAATAAGAATTACTTTTCCTTAAAGATTTCTATATAAAACTGCTTTTTAAATGGCTAGGTCTGAAATCTAAATGTATCTCTGAGCATATGTAGCTTTTGATTAATCTAACTTTGGTTAAGAGTAATAACTGTCATATTGCTGCCTGAATAACACATCTTCTTACATATTATTGTAGCCATTGAAAGGAGTTGATAGTCTATTGACAGCTTTTCTCTCCATGAATTTTCTTTTCTACTTTTTAAATATACTTATTGTTAGTGAATGCTGTATCACAATAATTATGTCATAATTATGATGTAGCAAACTGTCCACATTCATCTGAGAAGCATTATCTTTTCATCTTAAGTTAGTGTCAAACAGGAGGTGAGTCTGTCTTAGTTATACTTTTATGACAGTGAAATTACCTAAGGGTGAGTTCAAACTCTATATTTTTTAATTCAAAGAGGAAGTATACTCCAGCTGTAGTAACAGCAGTGGATACTTTTGTGAGTGCAGGGCAGCGGTCAGAATGCTGGTAGTAGTGGGACAGCAACGTGGATTAAGAGCACTGCGAAGTACGGGACTCTTCCTGTGCTTGCGCTTATGACGAAGTCCAGAAAAAAGACAAGCGGGTGAGATATTAAAATAACTCTGGCCACAAATATGTGATTGCCAAGTAAGTTTTATATGCAGTACAACTGAAAATTGATATTTTGTTCCCAGTGTAAGCTATTGTAGTACTTATCACCTTATCATAAGTTTTAAACAGGTCTCTCTTTACCTCTTTAGAGCTGTGCTGCCATATGTAGCCACAAGTGGCTACTTAAATTAATTAAAATTTTGTAAAATGAAAAATCTAGTACTGTAGTTTTATTAGCCACATTTCAAGTGCTTTTGTCCTGCTGGCTGGCTAGTGGCTCCCTGTATTGGACCATGCAGCTATACACCTGGCTGTCCTTGCTCAGACTGCTGTTGGGGAGCATGAACTCCCTGATGGTATTCAGTTTTTGATCATAGTTAATATAGTAAGCATCGATAAGGCTTTGTAGAAATGATTAGAGAAGGTATTGGAGGAGCTGAATTTTAGGAAAGCACTTTTTTAGGGCATTTATCTAAATGACTGCTAATCCTTTTTAACCAAGATGATGTGAGTAGTATTTTAGGATGAATTGGGTGGCAGAACTAAGGACTGCCATGCTTAAGAGCACTTATGCTTCAAAGTAAGGCAGCCCACTTTTCTGAATCCAGCTTCCACTTAGAGTATGAGTTTGGACTAGTTACCAGACCTTTCAGCCTCAGAGTCCTCGTTTAAAATGTGCGCAGTGTTGTATGGCAACTCTATAAAGGCACCGTGCTTGGGGTAAGTAGTGATTGAGGGGGGCAGGCTCCTATTTAAAGGACTTGGAATAAAGAGCCACTAAGAGAAATACTTTTACAGATTGTGACTTCTCCAAGAGGCTCTTTAGATGAGACAAATGTTTGAAATCAAAAGGACAGGAACCTAGAAGAGAATCCTATTCATAATTTTTGAAATTCCGTTTTAGGAACTAAGATCTGAAGATTTTTTTAGCACAGTTGTTTCTCTAATTTGTTCTTATATCTTTTTAGACCCTCAACTTTGTAGAGCATTCCATTAGTTGCAAGGAGAAATTGAATAAAAAAAATAAAATTGGAGCTGCTTTTACTGATGATGGCTTTGCCATGGGTAAGCTTAATGGAATTGTTTCCCCATTAGTTTTATGTTCCCCTTACAATGAATTTTTAGAGAGATTTGCTTAAAAATAGGTCTGTGGTTGTTTTTTTGGGGGTTTTTTTTTTTTTGTATTTTTCTGAAGTGAAAAGCAGGGAGGCAGAGAGACAGACTCCCACATGTGTCTGACTGGGATCTACCTGGCATGCCCACCAGGAGGCGATGCTCTGCCCATCTGGAGCATTGCTCCATTGCAACTGGAGCCATTCTAGCGCATGAGGTGGAGGCCATGGAGCCATCCTCAGTGCCCGGGCCAACTTTGCTCCAGTGGAGCCTTGGCTGCAGGAGGGGAAGAGAGAGATAGAGAGAAAGGAGAAGGGGGAAGGATGGAGAAGCAGATGGGCACTTTTCCTGTGTGCCCTGGCTGGAAATCAAACCCGGAACATCCACATGCCGGTCTGACACTCTACCACTGAGCCAACTGGCCAGGGTGGTCTGTGTTTTCTTTATAGATTTATTTTTCACAAGCAGTGTCTACTGTTTATTTTTAGCTAGGTCATCTGAATGATACTTGTTTTTTGTAATTTGTAACTGTCACTCATGCCCCCTTGGTATTGGTAAGTGTGGTTGGACCTAACAGTTAGGCTTTGACAGTTTTAGCACCTTGTGTTTAGTTTTCCTAGTTTCCCGGTGGCCTCCTTGCTGTTGAGTTAGCAGTGGACCTTTCTCCCACCCTGCAGCCATATGTTATCTCCAGGTGGTTTGCATAGCCGTGCCATTTCTTTTTTCTTTTTGCTTGACTTTTCATTCTTTATACTTTCATATCCTTTTTTTTTAAGGAGAAATTAAGCTGCATTGCTAGACCTATGTGTTATGCTGTCAAATGTAATTTAAAAGAGAATTAATTGGAAATGGTTAGCTTAATGTTAT
This sequence comes from Saccopteryx bilineata, assembly GCF_036850765.1. Classification (NCBI taxonomy): domain Eukaryota; kingdom Metazoa; phylum Chordata; class Mammalia; order Chiroptera; family Emballonuridae; genus Saccopteryx; species Saccopteryx bilineata. The sequence continues at coordinate 106,437,718 of NC_089490.1, forward strand.
AAGTTATATTGGTGGAGTAGAACACAACTTCTAAACTCGTTGCATTTTGCTTTGGTTTTGCTAATGACTACAGGTGTGGCATACATTCTAAAACTTTTGGATCAATACCAGGAATTTGACTCACTTCACTGGTTCCAATCTGTTAGAGAGAAGTACCTGAAAGAGATAAGGGCAGTTGCTAAGCAACAGACTGTGCAGTCAGCTGGTCAAGATGAAAAACTACTACAAACCATGAATCTTACTCAGAAGCGACTGGATGTCTATCTACAGGTCAGAAGAGAGTAGTAGTGAAATCTGCTTTGACATTTTGATAATCCATTACTTTTTGATATCTGAAAAAAACAAAACATAAATCATATGAAAGCCCCTGTTTTAATAAGTGAGATAAATAGAGGTAATTAGAATATATTTTATTTCATGGAGAGAAGAGGTGTGGGAGAGAGAAAGAAACATCAATCTCTTCCTATATGAGTCCTGACTGGGGATTGAACTGGCAGCCTCTGAGCATTGGGATGACGCTCTAACCAACTGAGCTGTCCAGCCAGGGCATAGAATGTATTTTAAAATGAATGGTATTTGGGGCCCTGGCCAGTTGGCTCAGCAGGAGAGCGTCAGCCTGGCATGTGGAAGTTCTGGGTTTTATTCCCAGCCAGAGCACACAGGAGAAGCGCCCATCTTCTTCTCCACCTTTCCCCCTCTCCTTCCTCTATCTCTGCCTTCCCCTCCTGCAACCAAGGCTCTTTTGGAGCAAAGTTGGCCCGGCACTGAGGATGGCTCCATGGCTACCGCCTCAGGCACTAGAATGGCTTCTGCCAAAATGGAGCAATGCCCCAGATGAGCAGAGCATCGCCCCCTGGTGGGCATGCTGGGTGGATCTGGGTCAGGAGTATGCGAGAGTCTGTCTGACTGCTTCCTGCTTCTAATTTTGGAAAAATACCAAAATAATAATAAATAAATAAATAAATAAATGAAAATGAATGGTATTTGAAAGCTATTTGACTCAGATCTTAACAATGGATGGATTACTTAGTTTAGATTCTGTATTTATGATTTCCACTGGAGCTTTATAGAAATAATAAAAAAGACATTAAACAAAATTTTGATATTTTGCTATAATAAGTATTTCCAGCTTTTATTTACAAATTTTTTTATTTACTTAGGAGTTTGAATTGCTCTATTTCTCACTGAGCAGTGCAAGGATTTTCTTCAGAGCTGACAAGACTGCGGCTGAAGAAAACCAAGAAAAGAAAGAGAAGGAAGGTCAGTGAATGATTTACATTTGGAAAGATTAATAGTAGATACTAATCTCCCATTTTTATCTGGTCAGACTTCCAGCTTCCTTTTCCTTTTAAAAAATAAAATATAGACTGGAAATATCTTTTAAAAAACTAAAGCCTACGTGGATCACTAATGCAACTGAAAAGTGACACAGTATATGCATTTCATTCCCTTAAATAGAATTAAAAAGCTTAGTGCTATTTCTTTCATCCCTCTCCCTATATCATATGAGGAGGAACACTAATTGTTCTGAAGTCAGAGCTGCTGATGACTAGACATTGACTGAATGAGATGGGACAGGTGGCTAAGCAGGTATAAAATAGTAGGGGCCATTTAGTGACATAGGAGCAGCTTCCTGCTCTCCTCCGCAGCCAGGCCCTGGGGAGCCAGCGCGTCACAGCTGGAACACCCCAGTCACATCAGTGAACTTGAGTCATTTAGGAAAGGGCTCTGTCCACTGTATGCCGTGCAGGACAGTGGGAAAGTATATATTTTGATGTTTAGGAACATTGCTCAGTGTGGCAAACCTAAGGCCGCTGCCTTCCCCAGTCCCCATGATACATCTCCCTCAGATTTGAGCTTTAGGAGCAGCTGTCTTCCTGAGGAAGGGCTGTGTCCTTTTTTCCGTCGTGGAAATTCTGTACCTTAGGTTTCCTCTTTGCTTGGAAGCTCAAAACTAGCTATGGCAACGGGGGTGAAAGTTTTCATGTTTGCTTTTCCTTTTTTCCTTGTATTTCATAAAATAAATTTTTTTTTGTTTTTTTATAAAATAAGATTTTTATTCATCTTATTGAGAGATGAGTTAATTGGATACACCACTTATATCAATAATCTTATTCCCATAAATTAAATATTCCCTATTGGTAAGGAGCATATGCAGGCATTGTTGGAATCTAGACTGAGTAAATAATAATTATGTGCTTGAAAAATCATTTCAGGCTGTTACCTGGTAGATACTCAGTATTTATTATATAAAAAAATGTATATATTATGTTTTGGTTCATTTTCAAGGCAAGATAATGTTCAGCAAAGCCATTTGGGAGAATTTAGTCAGTGTAATCTAAATTAGGAGGCAGCTCAGTTATTGCATAGGTCCCGCTGAGGCTTTTCACGATACCAGAGCCTGGTCTCCAGTCCTTAATTTACCGGAAGGCCGAAAGCCTCAACACAAACCATGCCATTCAGCCTGAGTGGAACACCTGGCTTTGGACTTGGTCTCTGGTTGGCATACATCACTCATGCCAGGATCGTTCTTCTGTTTTAGGACTCTGTTTTAGCTAAAGATTGCTCAGGGGTAAGTCAGAGTTGCTGAATGTATTAGTCAAATAATTCTTCTCTGTTAAAGAAATGTGCATGTGACATTTTGCACAAAAAGCCAGGAATTTGTTTTATCATAGAAATAGAAAGAATCATAATAGAAAGTTGCTTTTAAAAATAAATTATATATATAAGTGGAAAGTGTTTCTTTTTAGACAGTTTTCATGTGCACTTGCAGCTGTCTCTCTCTCAATAGAGCCTACAGTGTACTGGTGACTTCTTGCCTTGGCTGCAGGGAGGTTGCCTTCAAACATGTATCGTGAAGCACCCCCAACAGTGTTCTCATCTCTCCCAAATCTACATTCCCTTTAAGAGCCAGCCAAAACACTACATTTGCAATATTTAGTTTAGATTTCTTTTTAATTAAGGTAATCTAGTTATAATTTGATATTAGAGAAATATTTGGTAGATACATTTTCTTAATTTGAAATTTAGCAATATAGCTCTTCTCAATTTTTATTTAGTCCTCAATTCATTTTTTTTTTTTTTCGTTTTTCCGAAGCTGGAAACGGGGAGGTAGTCAGACAGACTCCCGCATGCGCCCAACCGGGATCCACCTGGCATGCCCACCAGAGGGTAATGCTCTGCCCATCTGGGGCATCGCTCTGTTGCATCCAGAGCCATTCTAGTGCCTGAGGCAGAGGCCACAGAGCCATCCTCAGCACCTGGGCCATCTTTGCTCCAATGGAGCCTTGGCTGTGGGAGGGGAAAAGAGAGACAGAGAGGAAGGAGAGGGGGAGAGGTGGGGAAGCAGATGGGTGCTTCTCCTGTGTGCCCTGGCCAGGAATCGAACCTGGGACTCCTGCACACCAGGCCGACGCTCGCTGAGCCAACCGGCCAGGGCTCAATTCATTTTTTATATGAACATAAGTATGTCCATTTTTATTTTTCCTTGTGCTTCCAGAAGAGACTAAAACAAGCAATGGAGACCTGTCCGACAACACTGTGTCTGCAGACCGTGTCATCAAATGATAGTGATGGTATGCAGTCCCCTGCGAATTCATCAGAAGGTGTCGTTACCATTGCCAGTGATGTGGATGTTAGTAAGCTCCCGAGAAGAATTTCCTGGCCACATCTCTGGGGAGTATTTAGCTGTTGGAACTCTTTTAGGCAGTGCTTTGAAAATAAGTCCTTTTTCCTTCCAAAGGCTCTACTTTTCAAAGCTTAAGAATTAAGATTGTAAAGCTGAATTTTTTCCTGGACTTTATGCTAGAAGATATGCCTGGGAAGTGAAGGTATAAAAGGGCCAATTCAAATTCCTAAACTGCCACCCGAGATCTTTTGTCATCTACATGAATGTTTATAATTTATATCTGCATGGGTCTTTGATCCATTTGTCCAGTCGTTGGAAATTCAAAGCATATACTATGTACAGCCAGTAAGTGTTTAAACAGAAGGAATTGAGCCTGAAATTTATCAATATTCCTATAAAAGGAATATATGAAGATGGTTTCGATGCTAGAGACGAGACGGAAGTGTGTTATGTACCCTCTACGTGCAGTATAAACTGACCCATTGTTAGTTTCATGTGACTTATGGAGCTGCTGTCTTTGGTAAGGCATTTTATAACTTGTTTACATTGCTTTGAGAATATTTAACCTCTAACAACTACTTTAAATTTAAGATTTACTTAAATTACACAAGATGAGAGAAAATTCAGATAAAGCCATAGAGTCCTGCTTAAAGCTTCATTTTGGTTGAAGGCACTAAGTATGATATCAGTGAAAATTGAATGAATTCTTATTTTTACATCTAAACTCAGGTTTCTTCTTCATTAGGTTGAACTGAAATCTTGGTGATGGTTTGGGCAGATTTTTTTCTTTAAGTATAATCTAAGACATCAGATTAAGCACTGTGCAGGCTTTTAAAAAATTACCACTGTGATAATAAAGTTCTAAAATAAGTCATTCACTGCTTTAAGAAGGGATAGAAAGATTTTGAGTAAATCTAGCTCTCAGCAGGCTATTAGATTTATTTTTGTAAGCTTGTGTCAGTTAATAGTTAAATGGTTAATCATAGCCTGTAATCTTTTGAGTATTAACACAATGATACCTTTACAATGAAAGGAAGTTTAAAACTTTACATGTAATATTGACATCATTTTGGAAAACATTTGATTTTCCATTGCATTTGCCTATTAAGCATTTCTTCTAACATTGTTGCTTAATGACCAGCTTTTGGAACAGGTGTGCAGTGCCCTGTCTGTACTCATTGGCTAGTCAGGGTCATTTTCCCTGCCAAAGATAAATCCTTTTACTATTAAAAAATCAGAAGAAACAATAGGTAGGGGAAATTTTTTCTTAAATTTAAACATGACTTACCAAACTATGGACAATGAATGGATTAAAAGCATTTAATATTTGTAATTCATTCCAACTGTAGAAATGGCCCTAAAGCATGCTGCATAATTAATAATTTATACTTTCATTAATGTAAATGTTTATATTAATAATCTTACATTAGAATCTATCAAATTTGTCACCATTTTGTAGCAAAGTGTTGCTTTTCTGTTTTTCTTTAACTTCCCTAAAATCATCTCCTTTAAAAGGGAAAGAAAATGTAATTACAAGAGAATCAGTTGTCTTTATCTGATTTCCTTATCCGCACACACGTATCAGTTATTGCTCGCCACTAGATAGAGGTCACATGTTGACTGTTTGGATACCTACATTTAAGAAAGTAATGTTATATTATATTGCCATTAGTTCAAAATAATGTCACTGCAGTCTGGATAAATGACAGTAAGTTCACATATTTGAAATAAAATCTCATTAAAGTGCTGAGTAACAGGGCCTGAGTGTTTCACAGTTGGATGATGGCTTTCCTTGCTAACATATTAATGTTAATATTTTCATTTTTTTCAGACATACTGTAACTTAAAATTAGTGTGAGCATTTGTTGTAAACTCACAGAAAACCTAATAATGTTCAAATTCTCAGGAATTAAGTACTAACCATAACATTGTCAGTTCTAATTAAATTTTGTAAAAATGGGAAGTTTGTTACTTGAGTGGGGCCTCTCCTATCCTCAATTCTACTAGAATACACTATGTAAAATAAAACATTAATAAATAAAATGGGAAGTGCTTCTTTTAAGTTTTTTTTTTAATGTTTATTCTGTTGATTTTAGAGAGGAAGGGACAGAGACAGGAAAATCAATCTGTTCCTGTATGTGCCCTGACCAGGGGTTGAACCAGCAACGTCTGCATTTCGAGGCAATGCTCTAATCAACTGAGCTATTCAGCTAGGAAAATAATATAATTTCAGAAATGTACTTACCCTGGATGTTTATGTTCAAAATTAAATATCTTAAAACAGTATTTACCATTAACCTTTTGGAATCCCCTTTAATAAAGTATATGGAATCTTTAAAAAAAATACTTGCAAGCACATAGGCAAGGAATTTCAAGTGTAAGATTGGTATTGGCTCCTATCCATGCATCCAAATGAAGAATGTTTTCTTTCTTTTGTATCTACTTGATCTATTGCTTGCTATTTTAATATAAAATAACCTACATGATTAACTTAAAATCCTAATCCTGTCAAGGAATCATTAGTTTAATGTTAGAAGTAACTGTAGTGCCATTTGCAAACATGAGTCAAACTGAAACAAAAATAGTGAGTGCCTTTTAAATATTATGCTGGAGACAAGATTTGAGCCTTTGAAATAGCAACAGAAATTGTTCATGGTAAAGTCTGGTGGTCCTCTTCGGAAGTAGTACATTTTTGAGATTGTGGAAGAGATAATACCAACACATACACAGTCATGTTTCTCTTTCATGCTGGGTTGGCTAGGTGTTAAAAGATAGACTTTGTTAACTAATTTAAACAATTTTAGCTCTTTTTTTCAGCTAAAGTTGCAGTAGTTTCAGACAGTTTTCCTTAAGGAAGTTTGAATGCTACAATTTAAAAAACAAAGGTTTTTAGATGTCAGGAATAGTTTTAACAGTTGTCAAATATTTCAGTTAAAGAATCCAGAATAAGGGGAAATCTGCAGAGATTAAGTGTAGGCAGAGATGGTGATGGCCAAGTCAGAGGTTACTTTATACAGAGTTGTTACATATAATATATAAACAGTCTGTATGGGCAAATTTATGGATATTGTCTTCTATTTTATTATACTAGTTTGGCTTTGACCACCACCTTTACTTGATAGCTCCAGCTGTTCCCATTAGTGGAGACATACTCAGGAGAGTAGATGAAATGTATCTTCCAATCAGTATAGAACTGATGTCATAACTCTGGGGTCATCTTCATTCTGTAACATGTAAGATCTGTGTGTAGTGGAACATGCTGTAGTAATGCTAACATTATCAGTACAGGGAAGAAAAGTTAATACGTATTTTTATACCCAGAAGTACCTATCAGATTTTTTAAACTCAATTATTGTTTATTTTTTTAATTAATTTTAATGGGGTGACATTGATAAATCAGGATACATATATTCAGAGAAAACATCTCTAGGTTATTCTGACATTTGATTATGCTGCATTCCCATCACCCAAAGTCCAGTTGTCTTCCGTCACCTTCTAACTGGTTTTCTTTGTGCCCCTCCCCTCCCCCAACCCTTTTCCTCTCCTCCCCCACACCCTGTAACCCCCACACTCTTGTCCATGTCTCTGAGTCTCATTTTTATGTCCCACCTCTGTATGGAATCATACAGTTCTTAGTTTTTTCTGATTTACTTATTTCACTCAGTATAATGTTATCAAGGTCCATCCATGTTGTAAATGATCCGATATCATTTCTTATGGCTGAGTAGTATTCCATAGTGTATATGTACCAAAGCTTTTTAATCCACTGTCCACTGACAGACACTTGGGCTGTTTCCATATCTTCGCTATTGTGAACAATGCTGCCATAAACATGGGGGTGCATTTCTTCTTTTCAAACAGTGCTATGGTGTTCTTGGGGTATATTTCTAAAAGTGGGATAGCTGGGTTAAAAGGCAATTCAAATTTTAATTTCTTGAGGAATCTCCATAATGTTTTCCATAGTGGCTGCACCAGTCTGCATTCCCACCAGCAGTGCAGGAGGGTTCCCTTTTCTCCACATCCTCGCCAGCACTTATTCTGTGTTGTTTTGTTGATGAGCGCCATTCTGACCGGTGTGAGGTGATACCTCATTGTGGTTTTAATTTGCATTTCACTAATGATTAGTGATGTTGAGCATTTTTTCATATGCCTATTGGCCATCTGTATGTCCTCTTTGGAGAAGTGTCTATTCATTTCTTTCACCCATTTTTTGATTGGATTGTTTGTATTCCTGGTAATGAGTTTTACAAGTTCTTTATAAATTTTGGTTATTAACCCCTTATCAGACGTATTGTCAAATATATTCTCCCATTGTGTAGTTTGTCTTTATATTCTGTTCTTATTGTCTTTAGCTGTGCAGAAGCTTTTTAGTTTGATATAGTCCCATTTTTCATCCTGTCTTTTATTTCACTTGCCTGTGCAGATAAATCGGCAAATATATTGCTGCGAGAGATGTCAGAGAGCTTACTGCCTATATTTTCTTCTAAGATACTTATGGTTTCACAGTTTACATTTAAGTCTTTTATCCATTTTGAGTTTATTTTTGTGAATGGTGTAAGTTGGTGGTCTAATTTCATTTTTTTGCAGGTAGCTGTTCAATTTTCCCAACACCATTTATTAAAGAGGCTGTCTTTACTCCATTGTATGCTCTTACCTCCTTTGTCAAATATCAGTTGTCCATAGAGCTGTGGGTTTATTTCTGAGTTCTCTGTTCTGTTCCATTGATCTATATGCCTGTTCTTATGCCAGTACCAGGCTGTTTTGAGTACAATTGCTTTGTAGTATAACTTGATATCCGGAAGTGTGATACCTCCCACTTTATTCTTCCTTTTCAAGATTGCTGAGGCTATTCATGTTCTCTTTTGGTTCCGTATAAATTTTTGGAATATGTGTTCTATATCTTTGAAGTAAGTCATTGGTATTTTAATCGGTATTGCATTGAATTTATAGATTGCTTTGGGTAATATAGACATTCAGATGATCTTTATTCTTCCTAAGCATGAGCACGGTATATGCTTCCACTTGTTTGTATCTTCCCTGATTTCTTTTATCAGTGTTTTATAATTTTCCGAGTACAGGTCTTTAATCTCCCTGGTTAAATTTTAGGTACTTTATTTTTTTTAGTTGCAATGGTAAAGGGGATTGCTTCCTTAATTTCTCTTTCTGACAGTTCATTGTTAGTGCATAAAAATGCCTGTGATTTCTGAGTATTAATTTTATATCCTGCCACTTTGCTGAATTCATTTATCAGGTCTAGTAGTTTTTTGACTGAGACTTTAGGGTTTTCTATATACAATATCATATCATCTGCAAATAATGATAGTTTTACTTCTTCTTTTCCAATTTGGATGCCTTTTATTTCTTTTTCTTGTCTGCTGTGGCTAGGACTTCCAGAACTATGTTGAATAAGAGTGGTAAAAGGGGGCACCCCTGCCTTGTTCCTGATCTTAAGGGGATTGCTTTTAATTTTTGCCCATTCAGTATAATGTTTGCTGTGGGTTTGTTATAGATGGCCTTTATCATGTTGAGGTATGTTCCCTGTATTCCCACTTTGCTGAGAGTTTTGATCATGAATGGGTGCTGGATTTTATCAAATGCTTTTTCTGCATCTATTGAAATTATCATGTGGTTTTTCCTCCTTCCTTTTGTTTATGTGATGAATCACATTGATTGATTTGCGAATATTGTACCAGCCTTGCCTCCCAGGAATAAATCTCACTTGATCATGGTGTATGATTTTTTTCATATATTGCTGGATCTGGTTTGCTAATATTTTGTTGAGGATTCTAGCATCTAAATTCATCAGAGATATTGACCTATAATTTTCTTCCTTTGTGTTGTCTTTGCCTGGTTTTGGAATCAGAATTATGCTCGCCTCATAAAAGGAGCTTGGAAGTCTTTCTTCCTCTTGAATTTTTTGAAATAGTTTGAGAAGGATAGGAGTTAGTTCTTCTTTGAATATTTGGTAGAATTCACTTGTGAAGCCATCAGGCCCAGGACTTTTCTTTTTTGGGAGTTTTTTGATAACTGTTTCTATCTCATTTGTTGTAATCTGTCCGCTTAGGTTTTCTGATTCTTCCAGATTAATTTTTGGAAGATTATATGTTTCAAGGAATTTGTCCATTTCATCTAGGTTGTCTAGTTTTTTGGCGTACAGTTCTTCATAGTATTTTCTTACAATATTTTGTATTTCTGTTGTGTCAGCTGTTATTTCTCCACTCTCATTTCTAATTTTATTTATTTGAGTCTTTTTTTTTTCTTCGTGAGTCTGTTAAAGGTTTATCAATCTTGTTTACCTTTTCAAAGAACCAGCTCCTGGTTTCATTGATCCTCTGTATTGTTTCTTTAGCCTCTATGTCATTTATTTCTGCTCTGATCTTTATTATTTCCTTCCTTCTACGAGCTCTGGGCTTTACTTGCTGTTCTTTTTCTAGTTCTTTTAGATGCAGGGTCAAATTGTTTATTTGAGCTTTTTCTAGCTTCTTGAGGTATGCCTGTAATGCTATGAACTTTCTTCTCAGGACTGCTTTTGCTGTGTCCCATAAATTTTGAGTTGATATATACTCGTTATTGTTTGTTTCTAGGAATTTTTAAATTTCTTCTTTGATCTCATTGTTAACCCATTTGTTATTTAAAAACATGCTATTTAGTTTCCAAGTATTTGAGTATTTTTCAGTTTTCCTATTGTGGTTGATTTCTAGTTTCATGCCATTGTGATCAGAGAAAGTGCTTGGTATGATTTCCGTCTTCTTAAATTTGTTGAGGCCGCTTTTGTGCCCTAACATTTGGTCTATCCTAGAGAATGTACCATGAGCACTTGAAAAGAATGTACAGTCTACTGCTTTAGGGTGAAAGGTTCTGAAGATATCTATTAAATCGAGTTGATATAGTATGTCCTTTAAGTCAGCTGTTTCTTTGTTAATTTTCTTTCTTGATGATCTATCTAGTGATGTTAGTGGGGTATTGAAATCCCCTACTATTATAGTATTGCTGTTGATCTCGCCCTTTAAATCCATCAGTCTGCTTTATATATTTAGGTGCTCCTATATTATGTGTGTAGATATTTATAACAGTTATATCTTCTTGTTGGATTGCTCCCTTTATCATTATGTAGTAACCTTCTTTATTTCTTACTATAGTCTTTGTTTTAAAGTCCATTATGTCTGATATAAGTATTGCTACCCTAGCTTTTTTTTCATTTCCATTTGCGTGAAATATTTTTTTTCCATCCTTTTATCTTCAGTCTATGTGCATCTTTTGTTTTAAGGTGTGTCTCTTGTAGACAGCATATGTATGGGTCCTGATTTCTTATCCATGCAGCTACCGTATGTCTTTTGATTGGATCATTTAATCCATTTACATTTAAAGTTATAATTGATATATAATTGTTTATTGCCATTTTATTCTTTAAAACTGTATATTCCTCTTTTGTTATATTCTTTTCCTCCTTTGATCTGTTTACAACAGGTCCCTTAGCATTTCTTGCAGCCTTGGTTTGGTTGTAGTGAATTTCTTGAGTTTTTTTTTTTTTGTCTGGAAAGCTTTTTATTTCTCGTTCAACTTTAAACGATAGCCTTGCTGGATAAAGTAGTCTTGGTTATAGGCTCTTGTTTTGCATTACTTTGCATATTTCTTGCCATTCCCTTCTGGCCTCAAGGCCAGAAGTCATTTCTGTTGAGAAGTCGAAGTCATTCTTATGGGGGCTCCTTTGTAGGTGATAGTCTTTTTTTCTTTAGCAGCTTTTAATATTTTCTCTATCACTTAGCTTTGGTATTTTAATTATGAGGTGTCTTGGTGTAGATTTCTTTGGGTTTCTCTTTAATGGAGTTCTCTGTGCTTCTTGAACTTGTGAGATGTTTTCCTGCCTTAACTGAGGGAAGTTTTCAGCTATGATATGTTTAAACAAAGTTTATCCCTTGTTCTTTCTCTTCTTCTTCAGGAACCCCTATGATGCGGATGTTATTTCTCTTCATGTTTTCACAGAGCTCTCTTAGAGTTTCCTCAGACTATTTGAGTCTCTTCTTTTTTCTGCTCTGTTTCCGTGCTTTTATTTATCATGTCCTCTAACTTGCTGATTCGATTCACAGCTTCATTTATCCTGCTTTTAATTCCTTCCATTGTGTTCTTCATTTCTGATATTGTATTTGTCATTTCTGACTGATTCTTTTTTATTATTATTTTTTTTTTTTTAATTTTTTTTCTGAAGCTGGAAACGGGGAGAGACAGTCAGACAGACTCCCGCATGTGCCCGACCGGGATCCACCCGGCACGCCCACCAGGGGCGAAGGTCTGACCATCAGGGGGCGATGCTCTGCCCCTCCGGGGCGTCACTGTGCCGCGACCAGAGCCACTCTAGTGCCTGGGGCCGAGGCCAAGGAGCCATCCCCAGCGCCCGGGCCATCTTTGCTCCAATGGAGCCTTGGCTTCGGGAGGGGAAGAGAGAGACAGGAAGCAAATGGGTGCTTCTCCTCTGTGCCCTGACCAGGAATCGAACCCGGGTCCCCTGCACACCAGGCCGACGCTCTACCGCTGAGCCAACCGGCCAGGGCTTTTTTATTATTTCAATGTCCTTTTTTATATTTGTTATCTCTTTATTTAGGTGTTCGTAATGACCATCTATTGTTGTTCTAATATCTTTGAGTATCCTAACAATCGTTATTTTAAACTCTGCATCTGGTAATTTGATTATATCTGACTCATTCAGGTCCTTTTCTGGGGATTTCTCTTGATTTATTTGTGTTGCATTTCTCTGCCTTCTGATTTTGTCTATGTAAAAGAAGGTTTTTGGCCACTGGAGTCCACTGGGTGTGGCCTCTGTGTTTCCTAGGTGTGGTCTGTCTGCAGGCCCTCCACCCCCTCTGCTGTTCCGGCCTAGGGCATTCTGGTATGGGCGTTGCTGGTGTCTGCTCACTGGGGCTGTTGCTGTCGTTTCCACCTCTCCTTCATGGGAGTGGCTGTGATCACGTGCTCGGTTGACCTTGGCTTTCGCCCCACCCCCGCAGGTGTTGTTATGCTGGGCCCTGAGGGCAGGGGTGAGCACCTTCGCTCAGCTGTGGGTCTCTGCCTGCTTCTGGGCTTTGCCCCATTCTTGCAGGAGCTCGCTCCTGGGACGGCTGCAAGCCTTGGCTCCACAGGCCGGGCGGGACTGCGTACCCACGCTCAGTAGTGCGACTCCGCCTGTTCTGAGCTTTTGGCTCCACACCTGTGGGAGGAGCTGGCTCCCAAGTCAAGTGACAAGCCTAGGTTCTGCTGGCGCAGCAGGGCTGTTCTTCTGTGCTCTTGCTGAAGGGCAGGTCTCCACCCCTTCTCGGGCTCCTGCCCTACCCCTGCAGGCTGGATTGCAGGCAGCCCGCAGCTGGGTTTGACCGCTTTTTTACGTCCCCTCCTCCTCAAGCCAGGCAATATTGAGCTCACACCTGGGCCCAGTGGTGGCCAGCTGGCTTCCGCCTTTGCTGGCAGATCTGCGCTTCCATGTCCCGCCACTGCCTATCCTTGGGCAAGCCCTCAGCCGTGTGGGTGGGGGCGCTGCAGCTCAGACCCTAAGACTCACTACTGTAGTCCTGGAAGCTCCCTCCGTCTAAGTGACTCTGCTCTGAGTGCTGTGGGAGAGTTTGTTTGGCTGGTGTCCTGCTTCCCTTTGCTGGTATTACTGTTTCCAGGGGAAATATTCACTTCAGATCTGGGGAATGACTCGTCCCAGAGGTTAGGGTGGCTATCTCTCAAAATGCTTCTCCCTGTGCCTCCTAGATTACACTCTCTTCCTGCTACTCTGATCCTCTCTTCTCTCCCTGTCCCCCAGAGCCCTGGGTGATTGTGAGAGAGGTGTTCTGTCGGTCCCTTTAAGAGGAATCCTGGGGCTGAGAAATCAGTCTCTTTCTCACAAACAGTATCTTGTTTCCAGCTAAATACTGTCCATACGCCTCTTCTAGGCTCTGGGGCTGCAGGCTGGGGCTTTGTTCCTGGGACTCAGGACCCTCCCCTCTCTGCTAAACTCACTTCCTGCCACACAAGTCTTTCTGGGCTTCCATTCGCTCTGGGGAGCTGCCCTCTCCACATTTCTGCTTTTCCTACCAGTCTCAGTGTGGCTTCTTCAGTGTTCCTTGGTTGAAGAGGCCTTTTAATTTAGTCTAAAGTTGGTTTTTCCAGATGATGGTTCTTAAAATTAGTTTGTAATCCACTTTGGTTCTGGGAGGTGGAATTTGGTACGTCCGCCTACTACATCGCGATCTTGTCTCTTAAACTCAATTATTTTTAATGAAAAATGAAACCAGAAACAGTTCATCCCTTACTCCTACCCACCCTTGCCACTACCAATCTATGAGTTTCTATTTTTACCTTTTTTAGATTCCACATATATCGTATGGTATTTGTCTTTCTCTAATTTCACCTAGCGTAATATACCCTGTAGGTCCATCCATGCTGTTGGAAATACCAAGACTTTATTTTTGTGTCAGAAGAACATTCCATTGTTTAGGTATACCAGTTTCTCTGATATTCATGCATTGACGGACACTTAGGCTGTGAATAATGCTGCAGTGAACATGGGGGTGCAGATACCTTCTTCAGTACTTTTTTTTCCAGATAAGTACCCAGAAGTGGAATTTGCTGGATTATGTGGTAGCTCTATTTTTATTTTGAGGCACCACCATACTATTTTTTATAGTGGCTGCACCAATTTCCATTCCAACAGTGTACTTTTTTCCTAGATTCTCAGCAACACTTATTTTTTGTCTCTTGGAGGATGGCTATTCTCACAGATGTACAATGAGGTCCTGATTTGCATTTCCCTTATGACTAATGATGTAGAACATTTTTCATGTACCCTTGTCCATTTTTAGTCAGGTTGTTTTGCTATCAAGTTGTATGAGTTTGTTTTTTTTTCTAATTTGTATTTATTTTTAGTGACAAGAGGGACAGCAAGAGACAGGAAGGGAGAGATGAGAAGCATCAATTCTTCACTGCACTTTAGCTGTTTATTGATTGCTTTCTCATATGTGCCTTGACCGGGGGATGGGGGGGTTCCAGCAGACTGACTGACCCCTTGCTCAAACCAGATGAGCCACACTCAAGCCTGTGACCTCAGGGTTTCGAACCTGAGTCCTCCACATTCCAGACCAACGCTCTATCCACTGTGCCACCACCACCACCACCTGGTCAGGCAAGTTGTATGATTTATGTGTTTTGAGTGATCGCCTCTTGATCAGATATGACTTGCAAACATTTTCTCCCATTCAGTAGGTTGCCTTTTCATTTTATTGATGGCTTCTTTTGCTGTGCAGAACTTTTAATTTGTAGTCCCTCTTATTTGCTTTTGGTGTGTTATATTTTAAAGAAGCATTACCAAGACCTATGTCAAGGAGCTTACTTACCCTATATGTTTTCTTCTAGTTTTATAGTTTCAGGTCTTAATTCAACTCTTGAATGCATTTTAAGTTTTGTGTGTGGTAAAAGATGGTGGTGGTTTCCCCAAGATCACTTATTGGAGAATCTGTTCTTTCTCCATTGTATATTCTGGGTAGTAATTTTTTGTTCATCATGCTTGCTAATATATTAGCTCAGTTAATTTTGTTTTCATTCTCCTTTTAATATATTGAATTTAATCTGTTTTTCTTACGATTTGAATGCTCTGTGGTTTAGTTAAGCTATATATTCTTTTTTTCCCACCCACCCCAAGCTGTACATTCTTAAAAAATTTTTTTAAAGATTGATTTTAGTTTCCAACCATATCATTCATGACTTGAGATTCTTCCCCTCCTATCCTGAACAGTTTCTAAGCAAGAAAGAGATTCAGGGGAATGTGGCTCTCACAGTCTGTCCTCACAGTCTGTCAGAGACCTTCCTATATAATTATATATATACAAATTCATCAGGCTAAATTACTTAACGCTGAACTAATAATTGCATGGTGTAACCTCATAGTGACTGAGCTCAGCTCACTGTGTTTGTGATGGTGTACACATTATAGAAGTAGGTTCCTCAAATTGGCCCTATCTAAAATTAACCTAATATGGGGTTTCAAAAATTGTTTTATTAATCCTTCATTTTAAAAGCAACACCTTTTAAAAACCTGGCACTGAGATCCCATTATTCTACTCATGTTGAATAGAGGTATTTTTTGATAGTCACCCCCCTCTGCTGTGATTTCATTCTGCTCCAGAATTTTTAGAAATTCTTTTTTTTTCTTTTTACAGAGACAGAGTCAGAGAGAGGGATAGGGACAGACAGGAACGTAGAGAGATGTCAATCATTAGTTTTTCGTTGTGGCATTTAGTTGTTCATTGATTGCTTTCTCATATGTGCCTTGACCATGGGGCTATAGCAGACCAAGTAACCCCTTGCTCAAGCCAGTGACCTTGGGTCATAGCTGGTGAGCTTTGCTCAAACCAGATAAGCCCATGCTCAAGCTGGCAAGCTGGTCTTCCGCATCCCAGTCCGACACTCTTATCCACTGCGCCATCGCCTGGTCAGGCTGCCCCAGAATTTTTAAATTAATTTTTGGAAATAAACCATTAAAGCCATAGAACTAACCTTTAAAGTTTTCTCCCAGGGATGTTCTAGAAAATAACTACAAAAAAGCAAAAGAAACAGAATGATAAAAGATTTTATTTGCTAGCATTTACTGCTAGGTTAATTTATTACAAAGACAATGACATTTTGTTGAACTTGGTTATAATTAAACACACTGTACCATTCAAGATCATTATACGTAGGGGGGATGTTGGCGTGGGCTGGCATGCCAGAATGGAAATAGGAACTTTATAGCAAGCCCCACCACCAGCTGTTCAAGAGAATTTTACAATTAATTGGTCCCTTCGTTGAGGGTCTGGCTCAGAAGAAACGGGCCCTAGCAGAGCTGCACCCTGTCCATGGTGAACCACTAAATACAATCTCTAAAAGATCACAAACTTCTGAATGCTGTTTCATTAGGGATCTACTGTGAAATTGAGCATCCTTTGTGCTAGTCTTTTTACTGCATGACACCTGAAACAGTTATCAAAACTAGACCTGCATTTCTGCTAGTGCTCGGGCCTCAGAGCAGGGCTCGTCACCTAACTGCACAAATTAATGCTATTAGGTCCAATTATGAGACAAGCTTGATTATAAATACACAATTTTCAGAATGACAGGCACTTAAAGCTTATTTAAGTAAAATACAAAAATAGATTATATTAATAGGAAATATTTAGTGTTTATCAAATTATAAATCTAGGCTCTTGCCATTTTTAAAAAAGGATACTGGAAACTAAAAAGAGATGACATTTAAATAAAGTGAACAATGCATTTTCTTGTAACGTTCGTTCTGAGTGCTGAACAGTAACAATCTAAGAAAAGGACTTACCACAAAGCACCTAAAATAACATTTGTAGATGGGTAGGAATGTTGTCAACCATTTCTTATTGTTTCCCTCCCAAAGCCCAGTACCAGGGCACTGAGGGTACATCCCACAAGCAATTGTCAGCGTTCTGAAACCAGGTCCTGGGCCTGCGTATCAGAGAAGTTGGAAACCCTTAAGGCGGTAGCTCCTTCCCGGGTGCTCTTTTCCCGAAGGCGCAAGAGTTATGCTTCAGATTCTGCGCCTCTATTTGCACTTGGGCTTCCGTCACTGTCATCTGGTTGGTCATCTAATAGTACATATTTTCCATCATTGGTTAGTGGTATGGACAGCATTAACTGAGCCAGTGCTTCCGGATCCTGAAGTTATGTTTAAGAAGGAGAAAAGAAAACGCTTAAAATACACTTAAAACGCCTTTGGCTTGGCTTTCATTATGTTTAGTAATCTAGCCTCATTACTTCTTAACTTGCCTTGCCTTCAAGTGGGTCTCCTTACTTCTCTGAAAGAAAACTCAATTGCATCACTTCTAGAATCTAGGCCTGGGTCTTCCTCTCAGCCACATGTCTCCCACAGCCAAATCCTAGCCATCTTCCCAGAAAGAGTTCAAAGGGGGGCTTCCCTGACAACAACACTCTTCTTTCAACTCCCGTCTTTTCTCTCTTTTAATCTATACTAAGAGTTTGCAAACTATGGTCTTTTGGCCCACTGCTTGTTTTTGTGAACATTTTATTCACTTCCATACCATCTATGGCTGCTTCTGTGTTACAACAGCAGAGCCGAGTCTGAGACAGGTGGTAAGGCCAGAGGTCTACTATATGGCCCTGGTCTAGACCATAAATTCTAACTAGCAGTTGTCATGTCATGGATATCGGTCAGTCTGTGGCCCTCCTGCCCTCACTGTGGGATAGAACCATATTAATACGGTATTCACTAGCTACATGTTACTATTTTTATTTTTTGACAGAGACAGGGACAGATAGGGACGGGCAGGAAGGGAGAGAGATGAGAAGCATCGATTCTTCATTGCGGCATCTTAGTTGTTCACTGATTGCTTTCTCATATGTGCCTTGACCCGGGGGCTACAGTGACCACTTGCTCAAGCCAGTGACCTTGGGCTCAAGCCAGTGACCTTTGGGCTCAAGTTAGTGACCATGGGGTCACGTCCATGAACCCACACTCAAGCCAGCAACCCTGCGCTCAAGCTGGTGACCTCGGGGTTTCGAACCTGGGTCATCTGCATCCCAGTCTGATGCTCTATCCACTGCGCCACTGCCTGGTCAGACTATGTTACTATTTAAATTTAAATTAAATAAAATTTAAAAATCCAGTTTCTCAGTCACACTAGCCACAATCAATCTGTGTATTTTCCATTATTGCATAAAGTGCCCCTGGACAGTGCTGAACTCCCATGAAGCTCCCCAGAGCAGGAACTGTCTTCCTCACTGCTATAATTCCAGGGTTCTTCTTATTTATACAAAGTTGGCTCTCAGAAACTTGGTGGGAGAGTGAAAGATTGTAAGCTGTGGAAAGACAGGGAGGTCTTTTTGTTCCCAGTGAGTGTCCAGGTGACAAGTGTCAGTGCTGCTGGGCCTGCATCCACTCTGAGGAACAGGCCTAAGAGCACATGGTAGATGCTTAAGTTTGTGCCATCCTAATTTGAAAGACAGGAATCTAGGTGACAACAATAAGCAAAATACATAATACTAAAGCAAAAGCTATAGCAGTGACATTTAAAAGAAGTCCACATGCGTTACCAGTGACTTGGAGCTATCTGATAAAAAGAATGTGGTTAGAATGCTTAAAACAGAAATCCCAAACTTGGCCACACCACCTAGTGAGCAATGTTTCTCTTTTTGAGAGAAACCCTACTGTGTACAGGTATTTTGAGTGGTTGGTAAACCAACATTAAATGGACCTTACCTTTTGAACTTCAATGATTTCTTTTCCCAAATTAATAGCATAACATATCTGCAAAAGACAAGAAAAGCGGTATTTGGCAAAAGTAGAAAAGAATAAAGAATCTTAGGGGAAAAAATGTGACTGTGGAAGTACAATGAGGTCACTGCTCACATCAATGGCTGAGGACCTGGCTATAGGAAACTCATCACACAGGGCTCTGGACACAAGCGCCCACCTGTCCTGATCTGCTGCCGATTTGTGCACACAAGAAAATACCCAGGCGAGTGCAAACTGAAGTTACTCTAGCATTTGAAATTCTTAATGGGATGCTTGTTCCCTTTCGCTCTTGATCATTTTAGCCACCAGATGTTCATACAGTGGAAACAGATACTTGCTGAAGGGGTTGATTAATTTTGATTAATTCTAAGCAGTGAAGTCACAGTTTTTTATACTGAACAAATGAACGGTTCAGATGAACTTTCTCCACGTCTACTTCCTTGGTTTGCTCGCTGGACTAGATTTTCTCCACTGTGACTTCTGCTTGGAGGGGAACTACTTTTAACACTTACTGATAGCTCTATTAAACAACTGCATCTCACAGTAAAGTTCTTCATTCACTCTTATTTGGCTGCCTGATGCGTCATTTTCACAGGGAAATGTTACTTCCAGCAGTTTTCTTTTAGTGGTGCCTTCCTAGGAGGTTATCCTTATCTAAACTCCTCAATGGGGATTTGCAGAATAGTCAACTAACTATCTGGGAGGTGGTGCAAATAAAAACCTTTTAAATATCTTTGTACTGAGATATAATGGAATCTTAAGAGGAAAAAATAAGACCTTTTCGCCTTCTGAATTGCTTTCAAAAACGTATGTGCTCAGAGACTCTCCACCTGTGGACTCAGGCAAGCGGACCACAAAGCCAACCAGCCTCTTGTTTTCTTGGTGAGCAGCGAACTGGGTGACACTGGTAAGCTCAAACTGGAAAAAAAACAACATCACACAACAAACCAGAATTAACAAAGTCATTCTGCATGGAAAAGTCACGAAAAAAGTGCACTATTAGTTACAGTCATTTCATTTGTGTTTAAGGTGGTTACAAAGACGAATGAAGGAGGAGTCACTAAATGGCATGTGTGAGGATACTTACATTGGCTCTGGATACTTGAGTCTGCGGGTCTATTAACCTGAAATTTTAAGAGATTCATTATATCACAAATGCTGGATATATTTATTCTTAGAGTCTGTGGCTTTCTTTGCACTTGTTTTGATACTGCTCTTTGATGTCTATGGTTTTTGGTACTCTTACATACATTTACTCTGACTTTTTGGTGGAGACAGAACACTAAGCCAATGCCTGTAAAGACTCAGGACGTACTTGGAGAAAAGTTGTAAATAAATACAAAGTTTTACTCCTAAGAACCAATTCTTAGTATAAGGTTTATAACAAATGAAAAGGACTGATTTTAATGAATGGAAGAAATGATATTCTGATTTTTGCCAGAGGCCTAGCTAACTGCTTTGAGGCTCACATTTACTGAGCACTTTTAGTGTGCCAGTCACAGCTGCAAGTGTTCTACATGTATTAACTCCTCTGCTCCTCGTGCCTACACTGGGGGCTATTTCCATTTTAGAGCTGAGGACACTAAGGCGCAGGGGTTAAATAACGTGCCCATGGTCATACAACTAACAAATGTCACAGCCAGGAATAAGCCTGGGCATTCTGGCTCCAATGCCATGCTGCTTTCCTGGAGCAATAGAACGGGAGCCTCATGCATAAATTTTCTTAGCAGCCACAGTTAAAAAAGTTTAACAGGTGAAATTAATTTATATACTCGTGTATTAGACATATTATTAATATAAATTTATTGATATAAAAATTGAGCTGCTTTATATTCTTTATCGGGGGTTCTTTATCTGAGGCAGGATGAGATCTTAGAAATTTTGTATGTACATATTATATTTTGCATTTATAACACATCTCAGTTCAGAAGGGTTATGCTTCAAGGAGACATGTAGCCACAGTACTGGACAGCTTCACTGTGACCTGACAGTCCTTTGCCATTGTTCATATAGACCAGGCGTCCCCAAACTACGGCCCGCGGGCCACATGCGGCCCCCAGAGGCCATTTATCCGGCCCCCTGCCACACTTCCGGAAGGGGCACCTCTTTCATTGGTGGTCAGTGAGAGGAGCACTGAATGTGGCGGCCCTCCAACGGTCTGAGGGACAGTGAACTGGCCCCCTGTGTAAAAAGTTTGGGGACCCCGATATAGACCTCATTACCTGAACCTCCAAATCATGTAGTTAAAATAGCTTGGCTTCTTGATTCTCAGCCCAACAAATACTGAGCAGACGTTCCTTTTGGTGGTCTAGGCAGGCTCATGTCCTGTATTCATGGTGGTTAAGTTTTAGAAATAGTCCTCTCAGAGAAATGACATAAAAAACCCAAACACTTTCCATTCTCAAGCTCTGAGATAGACAGTTGCTCTCAAGGGATAGCAATCTTATGAACAACAGGATTCACACCACTAAATTCCTAAAGACAGCATTAAAGGAGCATCCTATAAGACCGAAGTGTAAAAACGAATAGTGCAGGAACAAGGGTAGTATCTTAATTGAACATTCTGGATGGGTAAATACACTCTGAAAGGGAAACCAGATGGAGCTATAAGAGAGTCCGAGACGGAACTGAATGTACCTCAGAGCCTGACTGGTGACCATCAGGTGGGACTCTGTCGTGCGGAAGATGTTATGAATAGCCCGTGCCGCCAACACTTGTCTCATCGCTTCATAAATCACTTCGGTACTGTTGTCTGTTTTAACTGCCATCGATCCCAAAAACCGAACTATAAACATCTGTTGCAAAAGAGAATCTGCAAAAGAGCATTTTCTGCTCAGGATGAGTCTCGTCCTGCCTGCTGCCGGGCTGCATGGGCCTCACGTGCTGGTCTGAGAAGAGCCTCGCCACGGCAGGTCTGGATGCCGTTCAGGGGGGCTTCCTACCCAAGTCTCGATCTCTGCTTTACAGACCGCAGACTGCCCAAGGTCCGAATCTCTGCTGTCTGTGTTTCGTCTGTTTGTAACTACTTCCTGACTAGGAAAGCCCTACTTTTCTCCACCTAAACGTAAGACAGTGCTGTCAGAGAGACAGTCTTCTGCACTAAGACCAGGTGATGACATGTAGGCAGCAGTGATCATACCTTTTCTCTGAAAACAAATTTTTCCACCAGACAACAGAGAATTCATGACTTTGGACCACTAATTAAGTCCTCTTATAAAACTTATTTGAAGAAAATAGACCTGATATCGGGTCTTGTTCATTTATTATTGAGGGGCAGGGATGATCTACTCCGTAAACTAATGGAGATCTCAAACTCCGTTTGCTGGCCGGATGCTGCGGCACGCCCAGGGCCGGCTTTCCAGTCCCGCCTGCCCGGCCACACGGGCCAGCGCCCCAACTGAAGGTCACGGAGAAGTGCTACAGATCTTTCCTCTGTAAGGACAACTCATTTACCCACCATGTCAAACGTAGCCTTTTTGCTCCTTTGCCCTCCCATTAGTATCCTAGCCCCTAAAAATAATGAGTTAAAAAACTTAGGAAAATATAACTGAGACAATGTCATAAATGGTTAATCCTACATGAAGCATTTTTATAAGTTTGAAAGTTTCTGTCTAGACTTTACAAACTGGACTGTATGAAAAATCAGCTAGATATAAGTGGAGAGTCAGATTTGAGGCAATATTTTCGAAATTAAAAAATTTTTTGCCTAAAGCTGGAGGAGTACCAGTTCTCAAGCCCTACTTTTGCATGTCAGTAAGTGGCATTCCATCCTAATGCCATTTGCCAGTCATGCAGGTGATTAAAATGAGGTCTCACCAGCACTCTGGCTACTCACTTCTTGGTTGGGAACTCAAGACCTGCTCTGTGGAGGAGTTTATGATCAGCTCTCCTGACTGGTCTGATGAACATAAGAATGTAAATCGAACCAAACCACTAATTTAAACATTTATGGGATCTTCAAATTCAAGAATGAGCTGTTTGTGCCTATGATTTCCTAAACTGAAACAGCACATTCATGACTCACCCAGGCTGCATTTTAAGGTGACCATTTTATCCTCTGAATGTAGTTTGTAATGGTGTGATACCAGGTTTAGACGTGGCAACTTCCTATGTAGGAGCTACAGAAAAGTATGTTTGTAGGTAGTGGTACAACGGTTACAGAGGACCTGTAACTTCTCCTCAGTTGTTACCGAAGGTCTAATTGCATATGTCCTAATGAGTTTTCAGAGAAAAACATGTCTGTGGGTCATAATTTCACACATTTGAAGCCACAGCTCTCTAGAATATGATGCTGCATCTCATTTCAGTGTCTCTGGTCACTGTGTCCAGAGGAAGAATAAGCACAATGAACCACCTACCTTCTGCTTCTGGAAATGTGTCTTCTTCAGTCTCACCGAAAGGGTTGGTACGCCTAGGGGACAGCCAGAGTCAAACGATCACACAGCTTCAGCTAAGGGACACTTAGCACCTGAACTCTCAGAATGGCAACGGTCTTTGGAGGTGGGTGGGGATACAGAGACGTCAAACTTATTTCCATTCCTCCCAGAGACGACCGCCCAGAGCAAGTACCTGCCGCCTCTGTTCTGGTCAAGGAACTCTGTAGCTGGAAGGACAATGTCAAACTGGATGGGTGTTCCAGGTGCAATCAGTTCTTCTGCTTCAGGCACGATGACTGCCTCTTTGGGAACAATCTTGTCATTTTCCATTTCTGAGTTTCTCAGGGTCTGGCTGGAGTACGGTTTAAGAGAAGAAGGGAAAAACAAGTCCCTTTTAGTCTTAAGCCTTTGCAATCAAACAAATGCATGCTGAATGCTGACAGAGGCATGGAAGGTTTCAACCAGGCCTTCAAACCCTTCTACAATTCAGTTTTCATAAAAAGTCATTCACTCTGGCCCTGGCCAGTTGGCTCAGTGGTAGAGTGTTGGCCTGGCGTGTGAAAGTCCCGGGTTCAATTCACAGCCAGGGCACACAGGAGAAGCGCCCATCTGCTTCTCCACCCTCCCCCTCTCCTTCCTCTCTGTTTCTTCCCCTCCCGCAGCCAAGGCTCCATTGGAGCAAAGTTGGCCCGGGCACTGAGGATGGCTCTGTGGCCTCTGCCTCAGGAGCTAGAATGGCTCCAGTTGCAACGGAGCAACACCCCAGATGGGCAGAGCACTGCCCTCTAGTGGGCTTGCTAGGTGAATCCTGGGCGGGTGCATGAGGGAGTCTGTCTTTCTGCCTCCCTGATTCTCACTTCAGAAAAAGACAAATAACAACAAATATAAAACCTCATTCACTCCTTTGTTGAAATCTTTCAGATCTCCTCACTGACTGTAGATAGCTCTGCTGCACAGCACTCTGTTACACTATGTATCACATAGTCAACTGATTTTCTATTTGTATCTTTCTCTCTGTGAGACAGATTTTTGAGAGCAGGGGCTACAGCTAAATCCTATTTATTACTTGGTACAGAGCAGGCAGTCAGAAGTGTTCACTGAATGAATCGTATCTAGCGTCCAACCACAACCTGGGTCTCATTACTCCCGAGAGCCTCCTTCTCCACTCCCTTCCCGTGCCCTCCCTAGTGCTGCAGCCAGCACACCTTTGCTCTCCCTTCCGTCTCCATCCCAGGTGCGCTGCTCACCCAGCCCTCTCGTTCTTCAAACACCAGCTCCAATTCCTATTCATCCACTAGAACTTTCAAGCCAGGCGGACCCTCTCCCTCCGCTGCTCCCCTGCGGTTCTTCTTAGTAAGTCACAGGGACAGGCTTGTGCCTCGCCCTACTGAGCTACACTGGATCTGACTGTGCCACCATTCTCAAAGCCTTCAGCTCTGCCCCACTGCCGACAACTGCTGAGCACGGCACCCAATTGTCACGGTTGGACTCAAACCTATTTCCTGGCCTTACCTTGTCCTGATCATGAACCCAGTGCAGTGTGGACACACACTGAGACTCTGGCGTCTGCTACCCTTCTGAGCTTTCTGACTCTTGGGTCTGCACAACACTTAGTGGGGCTCTTTCTACCAGGCCAATGAACGATGGATGCCAAACAGTCATAATTTCAATTTACCCTTTGGTGCCATGCTTTCATTGGCATGACACACACTACTGGTCTCTATTATTTAACCAAATGGCAACTCCCATTAAGACAAAAAGGTGAGATTCCTAGAACAAATCCTGAGACAATATTCAAGGTGGAAGAACAGCTAATATGCAGGGTAATGCCCACTATAAATGGTAACAGTAAACAATGGAAGGGGCAACTACCTAAATATCCCATAGCCAATAATAAGTGATAGTGTGTTGCTATTAAAAAGAACAACGTAAAAATATAAAATCTATGTGTGATGATACAAAATAAAAGCACTTGTGAAAAAGTAGATGTGTGGCTAAGGCCTGGGCTACTGGTAATATGGACACATAAGAGGGGGTTTTGTTCCCCATGTGTGTTTTGGCTTCATGACTTTGTTGATGCTGCTAGAAAATGGGGAGCGGAGGGACCCTTGTCCAGCAGGCCCATGGCCAGCCCCACAGGTCATGGGAAGCCTGGTGCTCAGCCAGCCTGAACCCCAGTTCTGCCTCATCTGCGTTGAGAGCCCAGGGACAGTCGCCCTTCCTGGCCAGGTACACTTCTGCACAACAGGCTGCTCAGTACCCTGGTGGCTTTTAAGGATGAAGTAGTTTGTGTCAAAGTTGTAATACAAAGCTAGCTTTCCTTTGTCCTTAGTTACCTGGGGCACGAACTTTCTTGTTTTTTTCTAAAACTTGTAATGGGAGTCACTGCTTGGAGAGCCGTCTCGTTCAACTTGATGGCGACTGCCTAAAAAGCCACAGGAAGACGGGCTCAGTCCGGGCGGCAGGCACTTGCCCTCTGGACTGAGGAGGGGCTGGGTACAGGGATGGCGCTGCGTGTTACCTCAGGGTTGTCAGTCAGGTAGATCTGCCTAGAGATGTTGTTGATGGCGCATATCCACTGTGGGGGACAGAAAAAAGAACCGCTGAGCCCCAGAGGCCCCCCGCCCCCCGCCACACCCGGAAGGAAGTAAGACAAAATCTTTACCTCTTCATTCTCCTTTCTGCTCTCTGCCTGCAGGATTATTCCCCTGAAATCAAGTGCATGTAAGTGAGTGCTTCCCAGACCTCAGTGACTGAGGATTACTCTACAGAAACTGAATTTGCTGGGGCCCCGAGGGAAAGGCCAGCAAGGCAGAGGAAGGAGAAAGGCGGCTCTGGGCCTGGCTCTGCTGCCCACTCACTGGCATGGGGGACAAACGTCCTTTCCTTGGGTCTCAGTCAGCCTTGTCGTCACTCAGAGGCTGCCATCCCTACAGTGCTGACTGTCCCCTCTCAGACGACACCCAGCACTGGGCACTCTGCCAGCCCCTCCTCCCAACACACCCACAGAAGGCACTGGAGCGCCCCACTTCTCCCGAGGACTGAGAATGTGCACACGGAGAGCGGGAAGAGACAGCACCGCCCTGCCTCTGTGAGGCTGAGCACTACAGGGACCTCACCTGCCTCTCCGTTCCTCACCCCGGCTGGGAGGGGGTGTGGCTCCCTATGTCCCAGCTGAGGAACCAAGGCCCAGGAGTTCAGTGACTGCCTGGCACCGTGCCTAGAATCCAGGCATCTTCATGCCCAGCACTTCCCCTCACTCAGGGACAAGGGACGATGCTTGCCAGTCTGAGAGGTGACAGTCCACACGGCCCCACCACTGCCCATTCTCCCAGACATGCTGGTGCTCAAATAAAACTTCAAGTTGGAACCCCAAAGGAGCCAATGCCGGCAGAGCAGTCTGACTGAAGGAAGGGCCACCCATCTCCCCCAGGCAGGGGCACCTCCACCTCTGGGGCTCTGATGTCCTTGGAGCACAGCCGGAAACCACTGCTCTAAGAGACAGGGGCGCCCAGTGAGATGGGATCCACTGTGAACAACTATAAGGCTGCCATTTAAGAGCAGGATCTCTCAGGGCCCGTGATGTGTGGGGACAGCATGCATGGGCACACCACTCCTGCAGCTAAACACACTATGCACGCTCCCATTTCAGCTGGAAAAACTGACTTCAGGCATCTTTCCTTACTGACTTCCCTGCTCGTCCCTATCCCATCATAGCACGAATACAGACACGCATCTAGGAACAGGAAAGGCATAGCCACAGCCTTCCCTGAGAACCCGTGCCGACAAACAGCAGCCTTCCCCAACACCGTGCACGTGGGTCAGCTCTTCTCTAAGCCACAAAGCCTCGCTGGGATGGATGCCTGACACAGGGCAGGCTGGATCCCTCAGGGGTCAGGTGTGCTCGCTGAGAACATAAAACCACTCTCCTGGGAGGTCCAGTGCTGGAACGAGCCACTGCCACTCCCATGGAGGAATGAGCTAGGAGGCCCCTGGCAAGGGTGGGGTCACACGACTTGTTCTCCACCCACAGAAAACCCACGGGACATACGATTTCCCATTGGGAGTGGTGATCTGGAAGCAGTAGCGTCGGTCTTCACAGTCCACCGCCATCACGGAGCAGTTGTCCAGGTCCTGGATCAAACCTCCAGCCACGGCGCCCCTGGGCTGACACATGAGATTCCCGCCTTGTGTGAAGAAGTAAAGTCTCTCCCAGGTGGTGGTGACCAGCCCTGTTTTACTGTAAGAATTGTGTTTTAAAGTCCATTAGTATTAGAAAGAATGAGCAGCACTTCATGTCTGCTGCCTCTATGGGTGTCAATGATAATTTAGAAACATTGCATTTCTTTAAAGTAAATTGCTTTGAAAATAATTCAAGTGCAAAGAGTAGCAGAAGTGCGATCAAACTTGAAGGCTCTGGGAGATGAATGGCCCCACTCACAGGGATGCCAGCCCAGGGCCAACTCCATCGGGTGGGACGCGCCTGCCTCTGCAGCCAGGCCAGCTGCTGAGCAGAACCCATGGCCTCTGGAGCAGAATCAGTGTGTCACCACTGGGGACTGACACCTAGAAGGTCACTTCTCTAAGACATGGAGCTGAACTGCTTGTTATCATTTTGGTCACCAGGGTCACCTCAGCCCACACCCCGGACTCCTGGGGCCTTCAGCCAGAGGCGATTTTGTTCCAGCTGGATGTTCTTGTTTTGTGGGCTGTTTACAAGAGGAAAATCCAGTTCCTGCAAATAACACCAGGCCCTTGTGGCCTTTTCTACCTGTACTACTTTAGTTACAGAACTAAAGAAGACACCTGGCCTGTGATCGGGCGGGCAGCTAACAGACCTGGCAGGAAGAGAGCTGGCCATTTCTCTCCGCCCCCTCCTTCGGGGCAGCAAACACACTGACCTGACTCAGTTCTGACTGAGTAGCAACTACGTGTGAGGCACTAGGTTTCCTGCCTCAGTAACTGCAGTAACTGTAATTCCCAAAGAGGTAATACCTAGCTAGCATTTGAGTGTTTACTGCCTGCTAGGAAATACTGCATTCAACCCTTGTAAAAACTTTATGCAGCATCAGCTCTACTTTCCGGATGAAGCGATTGAGGCCCCACTGATCCATGGTCTCTGAAACCAAAGTCAGAGTCTTCCCCCCACCTGCTAACAGCCCCTCTCTGCTCTTAGATGCAATTAAACCTGACCCTCCTCATTCCAAATGGACATTTAAAGACCTGAGCTTAGCTGAGTCTGGGACTTGGTCTAGATGAACGAGATGACTGGTGGAAGTCCTGGCCCTCAGCACTGTCTCAGCGGCAGATCTCTAGAACACTGCTCTTCCCTGCCAGGCGCCTGGGGGTGGGGGGGGCAGACAATAACTATCATTGGTCCAGGACAGTGACAGTTAACAGCAATCTATCTGCAAGCGGCCATGGTGACCTGTGGTGTCTTGGAGTCCAAGTGTTGGGGTCTTACATGCTGCTTCCAGCCCATCTCTCAGTGCGCCTAGGCCCTGGGCCCATGGCTCCCTGGGTCCCAGAGGCAGGGGTGCTGGGGTGGGAGTTCCTCCCCAACCTCGCCCACCCCCTCCCTTTGGCGGGGCACTCAGCAGACGCCCCAAAGCCACTCTGAGGGGCGGGCAGTGGCGTCCTCACTTTCTAAGATTAAGGTAACCAGCCTTCTGGATGAGGTTCCTGTTGATCTGGGGTGTGGTCAAGTCAAAGTCGGGAGTGTAGGTTGCTTCGTCGACGGAGAGCAGTTCCTGCTGGGACACCCTCATCTTTTCTGCTTCAGCCTCCAGTTCCACCTGAATGCTTAGGACAGAAGGAGTCAGGTCAGTCACACAGCACTGGCAGCCAGCATGCTGGGCAGTAGGTGGCAGAGCTGTCCCCATGATCCTGCCACACAAAGAGAGCCGCAGCCTCACGCAGCCCAAGAGCTGGTGATCAGAGACTCAAGGCTGCGCTACTTTAAGTGTTTATAAGGCTGCTGTTTTAAAATAGAACATAAGGAATGCCACCGGGCAATGCCTGCACCCAGCTACCGTTTCTCGGCTGACAAACTGGTATCCGTACTCACAAGCATTGATACAAATTTTAGGAGGAAAGCTTCGATGAGCCCATTCTTAGGGGTGGCAGGGCTGGCAGCCTGTGACAGTACCAGAAAGGCAATAAGGAAATAGCAGTCACTCCTGCCCCACCGTGGTTTAGGCAGGGGCCGGGGAAATGGCCAGTGGGACAGGGTAATGACCAGGAGTGGGACTAAGACAGCCATACGCCTGCCCCACCTGCTGGTGACAGGCTTGGTTATAAAGTCCAGCCGAGAAAGCAAACTTCAGAGGCATGTTCTGCTCCTCCACAGTGGGGAAGGGGACAGACAGAATTACAAAGGTTAAAAGCAGAAGGACCATGGGGCCAGATGCCGAGTGTTTCACACAGTGGCTCCTCAGGGTGTTCTCTCAGAAGGGTTCTGCGGGCACGAGTCTGGGCTGCACACTGCACACTCTCCTGCGGGCTTCACGTCTCCACTGCTTACATCTCTAATGCACTGCACTCCGGCCATCACCTAAGTGAGTAGTTCTGGCTATGTTGACATTTGATAGTCCAGGAGACGGAAGAAGGGAAGCAGCCAAAGGGTTACAAAAGCACTAAGGTTCTTAAGCTTCTGTGGGTGATAAAGCTCTGTGGACTCAATGAAAGGCGAGGATTCTCTCCCCCCAAAATACTCATGTGCACCAACAAGACAGAAAGACATATTTTCATACCCTGGAAGCCATGAAAAGTACTCAAGCGACCCTATTCCTAGTGAGAGAAGCCTGGTGCGGGAGGTGCCTGGCGCCTCTCAGCTCACTACCACTATCACACCCACTGGTGACAGGAGTCAGAGTGGCTCTAGCATCTGTGAAGTGTGGGCAGGGCAGTCTGAAAAGATGACGTATTTTTTTAAAATAAGCAATTGCGGCCCTGGCCGGTTGGCTCAGCGGTAGAGCGTCGGCCTGGCGTGTGGGGGACCCGGGTTCGATTCCCGGCCAGGGCACATAGGAGAAGCGCCCATTTGCTTCTCCACCCCCCCCCCTTCCTTTCTGTCTCTCTCTTCCCCTCCCGCAGCCAAGGCTCCATTGGAGCAAAGATGGCCCGGGCGCTGGGGATGGCTCCTTGGCCTCTGCCCCAGGCATTAGAGTGGCTCTGGTCGCAGCAGAGCGACGCCCTGGAGGGGCAGAGTGTCGCCCCCTGGTAGGCAGAGCGTCGCCCCTGGTGGGCGTGCCGGGTGGATCCCGGTCGGGCGCATGCGGGAGTCTGACTGTTTCTCCCCGTTTCCAGCTTCAGAAAAATACAAAAAAAAAAAAAAAAAAAGCAATTGCAAGAATAAAATTGATTCAAAAAAGGCTTTTTTGTGTGAAATTAATTCAAAAAAGGCTTAATGCCTTGTTTATCTTTTATAAATCAATATAATGATCAGCGGTTCCTGAAAAGTTGCAGTACTTCTGGCTACTAATCCTGTTAGCTCTTGAAGAAAAAACACAAAGCGCTCTTCTAAAATATCCATGGCAAGTCTAGCCAGACTCAGGCTTCTAACATGTGAATCTTGAATAATAACAAAAGAAGACCTTAAGAACCAGAACTTGGACTCAATAGGTAAGTACCCCTGCGGACATTTCAATCTTTTACTGATATACAAACTTTAAATGCAGTGGACAGGACTCTGGGCTCCTCACAAGCTGGGAACTGCAGAATCACTCCTTCTAAGCACACAATTCCCTCACCGCTGCGGCAGAGCCGCCCCCGCCTCCCAGAGCAGCTCAATCAGCAGGAAAGCGGAAGGCACAAAGAGCCAGACTGGAGTGCAGTGTACCTCTGAATCATGTCCGCGACGGAGGATAGAAAGCTGTCCATACTTTGGGAAAACATCTCTGCTCCTTTCTTTAAGAAGTTAATCTGAAAGATATAATTACAATATTCTGACTACACAGTCTGAAAATGAAATTGCAGCTGCTGACTTTTTGGGAACCAACAGAAGGAACACCTCACTTCCTGTGATTCCTGGGCATTCACCTCCCAGGTTTGGATCCCCCGTCAAAACCAGAAGGGTAGGGGTATGGGAAAGAGAGGACAACGACCACCTCTGTGCCTTACTGACACCTGCGACCATCCTGCCCAGAGAAGCTCAAGCGTCCATTTCTTTCTATGGCTGGGCCTTTACACAGCTGAATATTGCTATGAGCTGCTCCACTTTACACGCCCAGTTGCAGGGAAGCAACAGTTGCAAACCTATGTCATTTATGAGAGAAAATTCAGCCCGGACACGGGTATTCCCTCCTGTGCTACCTGGCTCCTCTGTCTGATCTGCAAACAGGCCCTGCCCTAGGCGATGTGACCAGGCACTGACCTCTCACAGAGGAGGCTAGCAGGTGTTAGCAGTACAGCCTGAGGCTTGGGGAAGCATGTAAATGCGTCTTTACTTTTCCTAGTATAAAAACAGATGACAATCAGGATTATCCTAATTCAAGGTAACACATGCAGGCGGATGTTCTGGTCCCGTGATCTCTTTCAATCATACAGAGATGAACATTTTGAATCTTTGAAATGTTAAATATCAAAGTCTGTTAAAAGAGCATTATGCATTTCTAAGGGCACATGATGGTGGTTTTTTCTCTCCTTCCCCTCCCTGAACTCCTACTTGGAATTTATACTCAAGTCCATGTCTTAGCTCCTCCACTGTTCTCTAAGCTCCTAGAACAAGACTCACACATTCCCTCAGAAGTCTGATGGAATGGATAGAAGAAAAGGATGAGACACTGGCTCCTACAGCGGCGTCACATGCTACTAACCGTATAAACACCATACTGGAGTCATTTGTGTGCTCCCTTTCATAAACCTGTCCACAGATTACAAAACCTCAATTTGTCTGCAGGCATGAGGACTGAATCACAACTTAATTGAAAACCTGTTTAACTAGGGCCAGGGAAGA
Source organism: Saccopteryx bilineata (assembly GCF_036850765.1). Lineage (NCBI taxonomy): Eukaryota > Metazoa > Chordata > Mammalia > Chiroptera > Emballonuridae > Saccopteryx > Saccopteryx bilineata. Next base: position 106,469,967 of record NC_089490.1, read on the forward strand.
CAGAAACAGAGTAAAACCACCTCCACTATGGCGGGTGATGACTAGAAGTCTGATTCAGAGGAATGTCATCCGAAGACCATGTGCCGTCGTGAACACTGGGAGCGCAGTGGGCAAACAACCATCAGCTAACAAAGGTGGGTGCTCAGTGACCACTGAGGTAAAAGGGCTGCTCCAGAGTCATCCAAAGATTCACAGAGTGAGACAACCACCTGGTCTAAGACAAAGAACTACAGTTTCACCAGGATTAAAATGGCTGCAGCATGAGGGGCTATTTGGTCTTGTGTCTTGAAATCTGGAGACTTTTCATACAAAAAATGAAACGGGCCATCCTCAGTCCTCAAAAACGATACTGCCGCTGCCCAGCAATGCCACTGCGCTGCTCTGCTCTCCCAGGCATGCTGCACCTGCGCGCTGTGCCCGGCGGCCCCTCCTTCCCCACTGCAGCGGCGCCCACTGAAGAGGTGCAAGTGGGAGGCAGCGGTGCAGTCCTGGGCCATGGAAAGTGAAAGCAGCTGGTAGCAAACCCATCCTTAGATCTTTTAAGGACAATCTGCTAACAACCAGGGTCCCAACACTATTTCAGGCCTGCAGCTGTGCATCTTCCCGGGACTCTAAGCTCAGGACCCCCCTGACTCTGGGCCTCTAAGGAGCAGAGATTACTGCTCCAAAGGCAAGGCCCGTCAGTGCAGGGACATGACAAGAGTATCGGCCAGAGAGAGCAAAGTGAGTACCGGCATTCTCTAACCAGCCAGCACACCCACCGGGCAGGCAGAGCTGCAATACTCACCAGGAGAGGAGGGCAACCGAGAGGACGCCCGTGTGCGCGCAGTGCCATCGCGAGGAAGCAGCTGGCTCCCAAGGATTGGCCGAGGGCTGGCGCCCACAGCTGGGCAGCACTCATATTTTGGCTTAACCCAGCTTTACCCAGATGACGCGGAAAGATTATACTGTTCTATTTAAATATCACCACTGAAGGCATAAGCTGACTTTAGTGTCCTCATCACTCAGCAAGGTAACATGTTAAGAGAACAGACAACTGAATTTGGATGTTAAAAACCCTCCTTTTCCTGAATGAGAGTGATAGTGTTTTATTGAAATGTATGTATTTTTAAAAAGTATTATAAAAATAATAGCTGCTTCCATGTAGATTTGTCTTTAAATTGCTGACTTTTTCCTGCACAACATTTTGCTTCCTTGCAACCCATTCTGTTCCTAGATCATCGGCTGAGAGAAGGTTCCCAGTATGTTTCTCGCAAACCAGAAGTTTGGAGTCAACCTAAGTGGGGCTAAAGCGGGGCAGGGACAGCAGGTGAGCGCTGGTGCCGCTCGCCTCATCCCTACGCACTCCTGTCCCTGCTGGGCTGGTGCCATAGTCAAGGCCCTGAGACTAGGACCTCCCTGCAGACAAATGTTCTGCAGACCATTAGACAGGGGAAGAACCAAATACTCCACAGTGACTTCACCAAGTACTGGCAACACTTCCCACGCCCTATATGCCAAGGTACTGGCGCCCCCCTCAGCTATGCCCGGTCTGGGAGCAGCCCGGCTAAGGAGCCTTACCACAGTGGGCGGCAGAGGGGTGGCAGAGTCCTATTGTAAGCCTGGCTCTGCCACCGGGACAGTCAACTGCTCCTCAGACATCAGACTAGGCCTGGCTGTCCTCTGGACCAGAGATAAAGGTCACGCCCTTGAACCCACAAGAAGTGTGGGTTCAAGGCCATTACTTCCCGCACGAACAGCCTCACAAGACCAGCTAGCAACAACCCAGCGCGACAGGAAGCTCTGTCGGTGCTGACCCTCAGCACGTTTCCAGGGCGGCCGTGCGCTGAGTTTCTGCCTCTGACGAGGGATGCGCGGTTTGTCCTCAGTGCTACCTCAGTTGCACACCATGCGGTCCTCCGCAGCTGGCTCAGGCCTGATGCCTCCGGGGAGGGACTGCCCTACCTGTGCATGGGCAAAGCCCAGCATGGGCTCCATCATGGCTGCGCGCTTCCTGTACTGTAGTGCGTTGAGGGCGCAGTAGTACTGCAGGGATGAGAGGTGCTGTTTCCGCCGGGCAGCTGCCACCTCCTTCACCACCTCGGCCTTCACCTGTGTAAGAGGTGACAGGGGAACTCTGTGACAGGCAACTCTGTGAGAGCATGCAACTTTAGAACATGGTCGCTTCTACATTAGAACCATTTTTGTGACCAAGAGAATAAAACACATATAAGGTTCCACCTTGTGTTTTTCAAAGTCCACACTAAACATACCAGAGTGATAGCTCTCCATGTTTTGAGGCTGCCCTACCAAGTGCCATCAGCCTTTAGGAAAACAATATGGCTGGGCCCTGGTTCACTGGTGAGACTGAATTCTAGGGGAATCATGTAACAAATAAAAGTTATATGCCCGAGGCCCTGGCCGGTTGGCTCAGTGGTAGAGCGTCAGCCTGACATGCAGAAGTCCTGGGTTCAATTCCCGGCCAGGGCACACAGGAGAAGCGCCCATCTGCTTCTCCACCCCTCCCCCTCTCCTTCCTCTCTCTCTCTTCCCCTCCCGCAGCCAAGGCTCCATTGGAGCAAAGATGGCCCGGGCGCTGGGGATGGCTCCTTGGCCTCTGCCCCAGGAGCTAGAGTGGCTCTGGTTGCAAAAGAGTGACGCCCCGGAGGGGCAGAGCATCACCCCCTGGTGGGCGTGCTGGGTGGATCCCGGTCGGGCGCATGCGGGAGTCTGTCTGACTGTCTCTCCCCGTTTCCAGCTTCAGAAAAATACAAAAAAAAAAAAAAAAGTTATATGCCTGAAAATATCCACTATTATTATAGCAGTGAAAAAGCTAGAAGGCAGGGGTTAAAGACTGAAAGTCAACACCCAGGGCAAGCAGTTCAAGTGCCTGTGTGTATGAGTTAGAGCAGTGGTCCCCAACCTTTTTTGGGCCACAGACTGGTTTAATGTCAGAAAATATTTTCACAGACCAGCCTTTAGGGTGGGACGGATAAATGTATCAAATGTATCATGTGACTGAGACAAGCATCAAAAGTGAGTCTTAGACGGATGTAACAGAGGGAATCTGGTCATTTTTTAAAAATAAAACATCATTCAGACTTAAATATAAATAAAACGGAAATAATGTAAGTTATTTATTCTTTCTATGCGGAATGGTACCAAATGGCCCATGGACCGGTACTGGTCCGCAGCCTGGGGGTTGGGGACCACTGAGTTAGATAATCATACGAGGTACCCAGCTGAAGTTAAAATCATAGTGTGATTATCATTTGACAATGTTTCCAAGTTGGTGTTTGAAAACCAGTTTCTAAAGCTAGAATTGGGAAATGGAAGTCTACTTAGCAGATTTAGAATAAAAAACTTAAAAATCCATGTTTAGGAAATAAGGGAGGAAATTCACCAAGGCACCCTCAATACCACAACCTCACAACAGGAAGAAACTAAAGGAGCTTAAGTAAACGAGGTGAGAAACAACACGTAAGGGGAAACTCTTACCTTTTCATTCTCCTTTTTTTTAGGAAGCCTGCTGTATTTCGCCATCGACAGGTCATGCTCTGAAAGTGAAGATGGGTTGAGAGGCAAGGACACTCACTGAGCATTGCTGCCCACAGACGCACCGAACCCGCACACTAAGACTGCAAAGGATGCCTACCGTTGCTGGCGAGTCCAAAAAGATCCTTTAAAGTGCTTACTTCTGCACAAGAGAAAAAAAATGTCTTAAAGCAAAGAAAAAACAAAACAAGCCAATCCAGAGCTTTATGCTTTCCCAAGAAAATAAAGGTGCACATGAGTACGGGGAGGAGCTGCCAGCACCGCCGAGGTCCTCTGCCCTCATGGGGCTCTGGCCCGTGACCGGGAACCTCGGTCTCACTGCACACTCAGGGACCCTGACTGCCCACGGTGCCTGTTCTCTCCAGACAGCCCCTGAGAATCTGTGAAGGAGAGGGCTCCTGGGGACAGGGCTGGAGTGCACGGTGGCCAGGGGCTATTCATGAAGACCTGGCGTATAAAACAGAAGCTCACTCCTCAGCCTCAAGTGTTCTAACACATCTTTCATCAGAATGCTCTGACTACAACAAACCCCAGAAATTTCCTGTCGTAACCATCTTAACAGCTGACAAAGGAATATGGGATGCTTGTTTTAATGAAAAAAATTTGAACCTAGTACTAGACAAGCCAACGCCAGCAACCAGCACCCCAGGTGGGCGCTACACCCATCACACACAGGGGTGGCTAACAAAGTCCAAGAAGACCAAGGAGAGCAGTGAGTGTCCAAGGTTAAGAAGTTAAAAACACAGATACCTAAAAGAACTGGATACTTTCTACAATTTTAAAACTTTCCATTCTCACTCTGCCAGAGCAAAGCATTCTCATGTGTAGGCTGCTTTTCAATTTACCTCAGGACTGCCTCCAGGTTATCAATGTCTCTCCCTAGTATTTTTACTATTGCTGCTGTCCCACTGCTTTCTGCCTTTCTCCTGCATTTCTTCTATTTCTCTCTCACGGTTTACTTTCTTTTTTTTTTTTTTTTAATTTTTGTGTATTTTATTTATTTATTTTTGTGACAGAGACAGAGAAAGACAGAGGGACAGATAGGGACAGAAAGACAGACAATGAACAACCTTAGTTGTTCATTGATTGATTTCTCATATGTGCCTTGACCAGAGGGCTACAGCAGACTAACTGACCTCTTTTTTTTTTTTTCCTTTTTTTTTTTTCTGAAGCTGGAAACGGGGAGAGACAGTCAGACAGACTCCCGCATGCGCCCGACCGGGATCCACCCGGCACGCCCACCATGGGGCGACGCTCTGCCCACCAGGGGGCGATGCTCTGCCCATCCTGGGCGTCGCCATATTGCGACCAGAGCCACTCTAGTGCCTGAGGCAGAGGCCACAGAGCCATCCCCAGCGCCCGGGCCATCTTTGCTCCAATGGAGCCTTGGCTGCGGGAGGGGAAGAGAGAGACAGAGAGGAAGGAGAGGGGGAGGGGTGGAGAAGCAAATGGGCGCTTCTCCTGTGTGCCCTGGCCGGGAATCGAACCCGGGTCCTCTGCACGCTAGGCCGACGCTCTACCGCTGAGCCAACCGGCCAGGGCCTAACTGACCTCTTGCTCAAGCCAGCGACCTTGGGCTCAAGCTGGTGAGCCTTGCTCAAGCCAGATGAGCCCACGCTCAATCTGACGACCTTGGGGTTTCAAATCTGGGTCCTCCCACTTCCCACTCCAACTCTCTTTCCACTGCGCCACTGCCTGGTCAGGCCAGGCAATACTTTCTATTGGAGCAGAGCTATGATGTTTTTCCTCAATGATTTTAAATAGCTTTCTGAATATTCCTTGTGTTGTCCTGATTCAAGTTATGCACTTGAATTGCTGGGTACATGAATAAGGCAGCCGAATGAAACACTGCATAGAGTTAATATTCTAATAACTACTATTGTGTCTGATGGGTACTAGATTTATCAGGGTGATCCCTTAGTATATAAATAAGTATCTAATCACTGCATTATACACCTAAAACTAATATTAGTATATCACCTATAACTGAAAAATACAAAAGTATTATTATATTTTTATCAAGTGAGAGGAGGGAAGGCAGAGGACAGACTTTTGCTAGCTCCTGACTGAGATTCACGTGGCAAGCCTCCTACCGAGCAATGCTCTGCCCATCTGGGTTTTTTTTTGTTGCTCAGCAACCAAGCTATTCTTAGCACCTGAGGCAGAGGCCATGGAGCCATCCTCAGCAGGCAGGGCCAACTTGCTCTAATAGAGCCATGGATGAAGAAGGGGAAGAGAGAGAGAGAGAAGCAAGAGGGGGAGGGGTGGAGAAGCAGATGGTCACTTCTCCTGTGTCCTGACCAGGAATTGAACCTGGGACATCCACACACTGGACTGATGCTCTACCTACCACTAAGCCAACTGGACAGGGCCAAAAATAAAAAAATACAAAAGTAATTTTTTAAAAAGAGATCTGATAGCCCTGGCCGGTTGGCTCAGTGGTAAGAGTGCCGGTTCAGTATGTGCAGGTCCCGGGTTTAATTCCTAGCCAGGACACATAGGAGAAGTGCCCATCTACTTCTCCACCCCTCCCCCTCTCCTTTCTCTCTGTTTCACTCTTCCTCTCCTGCAGCCAAGGCTCCATTGGAGCAAAGTTAGCCCGGGCACTGAGGATGGCTCCATGGCCTCTGCCTCAGGCGCTAGAATAGCTCCCACTGCAACAGAGCAATGGCCCAGCTGGGCAGAGCACTGCCCTCTAGTGGGCATGCCTGGTGGATCCCAGTTGGGCGCATGCGGGAGTCTGTCTGCCTCCCTGCTTCTCACTTCAGAAAAATACAAAAAAACAACAACAAAGATTTACCTTTTTTAACTTGCTGCATGTTTTCTAGAATTTTTTTTAACTTTAAGGTATTCCAGTTTTAAATAGGAAAACTGTATTATGCTGAACAAACCTTTAGTACTGTACTCAGGTTTAGACATTTTTGGTGTTCTAAAATGCTGATATAAGAAAATACAATTCTTGGCCCTGGCTGGGTGGTTCAATGGCTAGAGCATTGTCCCAGTGGGCCAAGGTCGTGGCTTCAATCCCTGGTTGAGGCATGACAGTACAATAAGCAATCAATGAATGCATAACTAAATGAAACAATGATTTGACACTTCTCTCTCTCAAATTTATGGAAAAATTGAAAATAAAATACAATTCTATGATTTCTAAGCAATGATTTATTTCAATGAAATAACAAAAGGACTAGAAAATTTGGATTCCTTTTTGTAACACCAATTAAGTTTTTCAAGATTGTTCTTTTTTATGTTTTTTTGACTACCCTGGTTTCTTTTTCTTTTTTTTTTTTTTTTTCATTTTTCTGAAGCTGGAAACAGGGAGAGACAGTCAGACAGACTCCCGCATGCGCCTGACCGGGATCCACCCGGCACGCCCACCAGGGGCGAAGCTCTGCCCACCAGGGGGCGATGCTCTGCCCATCCTGGGCGTCGCCATGTTGCGACCAGAGCCACTCTAGCGCCTGGGGCAGAGGCCACAGAGCCATCCCCAGCGCCTGGGCCATCTTTGCTCCAATGGAGCCTTGGCTGCGGGAGGGGACGAGAGAGACAGAGAGGAAAGCGCGGCGGAGGGGTGGAGAAGCAAATGGGCGCTTCTCCTGTATGCCCTGGCCGGGAATCGAACCCGGGTCCTCCGCACGCTAGGCCGACGCTCTACCGCTGAGCCAACCGGCCAGGGCCTTGACTACCCTGGTTTCAAAGAGATATAAAATGATTCTAAAGTTTTATTTTAGTTGAAGAGTCAAAATCGGTTCAAAAGAGCAACAAGTCACAGACACCCCACTCAGTGAAGTGAGCCTTGTTCACAGCTGCACCCTCCTATTTCTCATGGGAAAAGCATGGTCCCACCCCCTCCTCTCCTCTCCAAGCTTCCCACCGCTTCCCGTCCCGAAGCATTCATGCCTCCGCAAGAACAGTGTGCCTTTATAAGTGCTCCCAACTGGTAATACAAACCTTGCTATCTTTGTCTACTTGGGAAACGTTAATTCGTCTCTTAACATCCAGCCCAGAGACCACCTTCTCCAGGAAGCCTTTCCTGGCACCCTGTCCTCAAAAGGGTAATGACGTCTTTCTGTGTCCTGTTGCTACTCCTTATACATCTCTGTCTGCTGCCCTCATCACATGATATTACAACTGTCTGTTTCCAAGACTGTTTTATCAGCCTGTAACCTCCTTTAGGTGAGCCAAGAACACACGGGGATTCAATAAAAGCTAGTTAAATTGAACTGCTTTAAAAGGGGGGGGGCAATTCTCAATGATTCACACATTTAAAGAAATTAATGCAGTACAAATCATTATTAAATGAATTAACATTTTGAGGGTAACTGGCACTGAGTTAAGTTACTTTACCTGTGAGATCCTTTTCTCGAAATTGTACAATGGGTAGAACCATTGTGTCTGCCAACTGTTTAGCCAGCTCTGTATGGAGAACATTAAGCTGAAAAAACAAAAACAAAAACGAAATCTATTGAAGAAAATTCTATTCATTATTACTGACAGCATTTTATTTCACTACGGAATCACAGTGAACACTTCCACGTGGTTAGAGCTCAGTTACGCTGCCTTAGCAAATAAATACCCTTCTGACATAGTAAATGATACAGGCCTAGAGGTAATAAAAGCTAAACACGAGGCTCTAACTGACCAGCTGAATTTGCTAAAGGAGTCTCTGAGTCCAGTTCTCATCGTTTTCTGTGCTAACTCCGGCCCAGTGTTCTCAGTCGCAGCCACACCTGCCGGGGGACGAGAACGCTCTGAGGTGCCCGCAGCGAGCACAGCCACCTCTCCACCAGCTCGTGAGCTCTCTCATGCTCAGAAGGCTCAAGTCACACTTGAAAGACAGGCATGCTGGGAACCACCTAACCCTAAAACTGCAGCCAGCTGTGGGCCTGGGCATTCCTCCCTGGAGGAAAAAAGCTCCCTACTAAAACCACTCCGCTCGACTCTAGGCCTCTGCTCTTAGAAAAGAACCTTTCTAAGAACGAGACAGCTGTGTACAAGCATGACTCTCAGACCAGATAATTTTAACAGCTCTTGAGTCTGTCTCCCATTCTACCTCAAGGCCTAGGGAATCCTGCCATGGTCAGCAGTCACGAAGTAAGAATGACCTCCACCAGCACCAGCATCTGGAGTACTTTTTGTAGGCCAACCACACATGCTTCACACCATTTAGTTCTCACCTGCTCTGTGAGTTAGGTCTTATTTGTTGTTTCCATTCTACAGACACGCAAGTCAGTCTCCAAATCCAGAGAACAAACAAGTAGCATGACTGGGATTTTATCCTGGGCTACTGGGATTCAAAAGCCAAGCTCTTCTCTCCACTTTCAGACACAGAGTTTGTCTCTTATGCTAACAAAACTGCCAAAACTTCAAATGTTTGGCCATCCAAATATTAGCAATGAACACAGAGGAAGGGATTCTTCCCCTGGGCCCCAGACTTCCAAGAGATTACTGAGTATGCTTTAGGATTCCTGTGGGGTGAATAGTGGGATCACCCACCAATCATTTTTTTGAGTAAACATGTGGCAAAGTTTCTTTCAGCAGTGACAGCAGTAACATAAGAGTCCCCTTCTGCAGAGATCACCCCCTCATACATCTGGCCAGTCAAGGGTGTGCCTACAGAGGCTGCTTTTTTTTTTTTCAGAGACAGAGAGAGTCAGATAGAGGGATAGACAGTGACAGACAGACAGGAATGGAGAGATGAGAAGCATCAATCATTAGTATTTTGTTGCACGTTGTAACACCTTAGTTGTTCATTGATTGCTTTCTCATATGTGCCTTGACCGTGGGCCTTCAGCAGACCGAGTAACCCCTTGCTTGAGCCAGCAACCTTGGGCTCAAGCTGGTGAGCTTTTGCTCAAACCAGATGAGCCTGTGCTCAAGCTGGCGACCTCGAGGTCTTGAACCTGGGTCTTCCACATCCCAGTCCTATGCTCTACCCACTGCACCGCTGCCTGGTCAGGCTGCAGAGGCTGCTTTGATAAGCCTAGAGACTTGCTTAAGATCAACCATTTATCAGGCAAGGAGCTATAGGCCAAGTTGGTAATGTTCTCCCTTTCTTTCAATCAAGCCCAGGCAAGGCGGCTTTATTCAGCTGGGAATACATGGAGACAGCCAATAAATTAGCCATGAGGAGAGAATGTGTTAATGACTTTTCCTGAATAGCTTCAATAAGAAATGTACTGTTTTCTACTAACTGAATGAAAGTCAACAACTATGAGTGTGTGGCTCTGAGCTCATTGCTCTGATATACATTATTTCATTTAATCTTTATAACAGCCCAATTAAGTGGGCTTTCCCACTACTGCTATTTATAGAGGAAGAAACCAAAAACTCAGGGATAATAAGTGACTTCCCAAAGACAAGGCACTTCAGGAACAGCAATTTCCTAGCTCCTCATTTTCTTCCTACCTTCTTAAGGTTCAAAGGCTGTGTGTCATCAACTTTCTGCCCCGGGGCTTTGGAGAGGTATGGGGCAACCCTTTCTAAACCCTGCCTCCACTGAGGAGAGTGGACAGAGCACGGACTACCTCTTGACACTTCAGTGGCGACATACAGAAAATGGGGACACCACCATCTGCCTTGCGTGACTGTGTGAGGACAAAGCAGACCATGAACAGAAAACATTCAGAGTGGTGGGGCTGACACACACTTGGCAAATGAGATCCGTAATAAGGACATCCTGTCTCAGATGCACACCAAGGAAGTGATCTAGAAACCTTGCCTTTGGGAAATCACCAGGGACAAAAATCTCTGCCTACCCATTATTACATAGAAGAGCTAGTTCTAAGACATTCTATTATATACAGGCCACACAAATCTTTCAGCTGGAGTTTTAACTTCTGGGTCAAAATTACTTGTCTTGAAAGTTTTTAACCTGCTTTAGGCCCAGGTAGAGAAAACAAACTCAAAAGCTACACCCCTCTTTCCATGTGAGCTGTTTTCACTCAGTTCTTAGAAACTCCTGATGGCACTCAACTTCCAGGAGGCTCTGCTACCCCCCATACAATCACACTTCCAGCCTCCATCCTTTTGGAACGATTCACTCTCCACTAACGTCGTCATCATTCCTGCCCATGAAAATGTGGCTGGGAGTAAATATCTTAACTAGAATTCTTGGTTCTGGGGTTTTGACAAGAAGCCGCATTTCCTTAGCAACTCTCTTCAAGAAAACACACGACTTCAATGAGTGTAGTCTTTGCTTCTCCGCCTGGGTTATTTAGTCATTGTTAATTAATAAACATTTTTCTCCTCACTTTCCAAAAACAAACAAAAATTATCTCTTGCTCCTAATTAAATTATCTGTCCATTTTAAACACACATTTTGAAGAAACTCACAATAGTGAGCTAGAGGATGAAGCTCACAAAGAACTGGTCCACTTGTTCTCTGTTCCGTCCCTAGTGCCCAGACAACACCTGATGAACAGCAGGTGCTCAATCATGTTTGCTGAGTGAATGGGTTCTTGTTGGACTGATTTGTTGAATGAATGAATATGCCATCAGTACAATTTTACATGAATGCTAGCACTTTATAAACAGCAGACAGTGTCGGCTTCATGTCAATGATTCAACAGTTAAGTGGCCTCTGCATTTTGCCTTTTCTGCTTATTCTTTATCATAATCTTCTATGACAAGTTTGCAAGCTCCCAGAGAGATGAAACCGTTTATACCTACCTAATTTTGCAGAGGATTCCGCCTAGCACCCATAGCACCGGAGCTCTTTTTTTACAATTAGGGTTTATGCACTTTTCCTACAATACCTGTTTTTCACAAATCAGCTACAGAGCAGTAGTAGGAAACCCTTTGCACTGGGCTGAATTGTGCCCCCCCCCCGAAAAAAAGAAATGTCCACCCAGAACGTGGTACTATTTGCAAAAATGGTCTTTGCAGATGTAACAAAGAATCTTGAAATGATATCATCCTGGTTGGGCCCCAAATCCAATGACAATTGTCCTTGTAAGAAGAGAGGACACAGACAAAAGAGAAAACATGGGGATAAGGTGGAGTCAGGGGAGAAGGTCATGTGAAGTCAGGGGCAGAGACTGGAGTGATGCAATCACAAGCCAAGGACACCTGGAACTCCCAACAGCCAGAAGAGGCAGAAGGATCCTCCCCCCTAGAGCCTCTGGAGGGAGCATGGCCCTGCCAACAGCTTGATGTCACACTTTTCGCTTCTACTGCTTTAAGCTACCTACTTGCAATTTATTATAGCAGCCCTGAGAGACTAACATACCCTCCTTAGGAAACTAAATTCTTGGAAATCTTTATTTTGGCCTATTGTTCATGTATTCCAAAGCCATTCCCCTCAAACCAAAAACAAATATGATAGTATACAACCTCTTTTATGAAACAGACCTTGGAACATCAACAAGTTGAGATAACATCTCATATTTAAGTAGATACCTAAAAATGGAAAGTGGGCCAAAATAAATGCTGAAAGGAAGTTCAAAAGATGAATCAAAAAAAAAATGTTGCCACACTGCCATCTTACCTCATCCACCACTTTGGAAAAATAGTGAAGTGTAGAAATTACTTCTTCATCGCCTTTGCCAAGAGCAAAATTCTAAGACCAAAGAATAAAAGAGACAGGTGTTAACTGAATGCTTGAGAATCAGTACCTCAGCATCACCCCACAGTACACCCTCCACATCGAGTCCCTTTTTCTCATCAGAGCACATGATGTCAGAGCGTCCAGTGGTAGAAAACCAGCTCTCCCCTTGCTCTGCCCCCACCGTGCACACAACTGTGCCTCCCAAACTATTCCTCCACTGACCATCACCTCTCTGTTCAGACATCATGGTCTCTGAGTTTAGTTCTGAAATTGTTAATGTCAATTCACTTGTAGTCCCTCAGAGACTGTGAACCTTCCCTCAGGGGTAATTGATTGCTTCTGTAGGCTAATGAGAATACATCATACAGACTTGGAGGTAATCACCAGTTAGAATTTATCAGGGGAAAGAAAAAGGCAAGAAAAAAGAAAATAATGGAAATGGACTGTGGAAAAAAGAGAGGGAAGGAGGGTGGAAGATCTCTAAAGAATGCCTTCCGAGAATTTCTTTTCAAGAACACCAGTTCAGGAAGTTCTGAGTGCAGATCACATGCTACATAAATACCAAGTCACCTGCTTTTCATACGCCAGTAGTTGCTTAGAAAGCTGCTGGGTGGCCAGGCACATTTCATTCTGCATGGAGAGAGGAGAGAGAACAGCGAGATTTGTCCAATGCATACACAGTCACTAGAAAGTGGCACTTCTGAGACTTCCTTAAAGATATATGCGTGTTAAATAGTAATTGTATTGAGAAATTATTTAGAAAACAAAATCCATAGGTTAAAACTTGCCCCTTCCACTCAACACCATTTACAAATTACTGCTTCTTCAGGTTGAGTCAATAGACAAAGCTAGTGAACAATTATAATATGGCCAACAAAGACATGGTCCCTGTCCTCCCAGGGGCTTACTGGGGAAGCAGACATAAAAAAAAACACCAAAAAACAAACAAACAAAAAACAGTTATAAGCACAATGTGATCTACAAAGTAAATATTGGAGGCATTAGGGGGTTCTGACACGAAGACCCAGAGGGTCTTTAAGACAGAGGTGTCTTAAGCAGACCCCTGAAGGAAGACAAGAAGTTAGCCATGGGGACAGCTTTCCAGAAGGGGGGGCACCATGCGGGAAAAGTACACAGCCTGCCGGAGAAGCCACAAAGTGGAGCGGAGTGGGTCAAGGCTGGCAGGGCAGGCAGAGGGCACGCAGGACTCAGCGGCCCAGATTCAGACTTTATTGTCAGTGCAAGGGGAATTTAAACAGCACTAGGACGTGATCAGATTCTATCAAATATAGAGCACTGGGTCGGTGATGCCAGATGGTAACAGCACAGCCACAAAGCCCAGGGAGACCCATTTTGAGCTGATGTTTCCCTGGCCAACACTGTCCCTTTCCCTCCACTCTTCCTTATCCCTCTCATCTCTGGCTGCACAAGTTCTCTACAACTATACCCCCACCGTCAATGCACTTAGCGTAGAAAATGTGTCTTATGTTTCCAAAGCTCAGTTAAAGCTTTTCTTCAGATTCGGGGCTTATCCCGTTAGGAATACCAGGCGTGAGTTAGAGCAGATGAAGGGGCGCAGGGGAGAGGGGCTGGCCTGCCTTGGCTTTGACCTCCACTTCCTTTCTAATTCCTCTGGGTTTTCTTTTCTTTTTTTTCTTTTTTTTTAAATTTTTTAAATTTATTTATTCATTTTAGAGAGGAGAGGGAGAGACAGAGAGAGAGAGAGAGAGAGGAGAAACAGAGAGAGAGAAGGGGGGGAGGAGCTGGAAGCATCAACTCCCATATGTGCCTTGACCAGGCAAGCCCAGGGTTTCAAACTGGCGACCTCAGCATTTCCAGGTCGACGCTTTATCCACTGTGCCACCACAGGTCAGGCGGTTTGCTATTTTTTTACAGCGTAAGGCATGATCTCTGCAAGGGCTTGTTTTATTTTTACGGTCCTCCTTCGCAAGATTCATCAAAGCCTAGTACTACGTTTTTGGACCCTCTTTGCAGACATCTGGCTAACCTTCTTCCCTTTCTTTCTCTGTCCCAAGGAACAGGCACTAATATACTCTGAAATGTCCCTTTCCTCCCAAAGTAAAGTTAGGCAAATATAATTAAAGTTCCCAGCTTTGGCATCCAACTGGGGTGTTACCCCTTTCAAAACTAGCCAGGGCTGGCAGCCAAGAGGAAGGCAAGTGAACAAATCCACAAGCACTATGCTAGGCATCTTGACCAGGATGTGCAACAGTTCCCAGCACAGGACAGGCATTCGACAAATGTTTGATGAATGAATGAATGAATGAATGAACAAGGTTAGAAGATTCATCTAAATTCCAAGTTTAAAACAATACCTGGAATCATGAAGGAGGGGGAAAATACTTCTAACCCTATAAGGAAACATCACAGATGGGGGCAGTAAAGTACAAAGACTGGACAGGGATGAAGCAACAGCCAGGAAACAGCCTGCCGCCCATCTTCCGCAGTGTTGTTCTGAAGATCAGAGTGCACAAGAACAACCATTTTAGTCCACTCACTGGGCTAATTCTCAGCTACATCAAAAAATCCCTTCCCCCTCTGAGTTAGCTGCACTGGGTTAAAGGTGGATTTGTTCAAGCTACCTTGGCATCTGCCAGGGGCAACACCACATACACTATGCTTTACAGACCCACAGAATCATCCTAACAACAGCAGCTAATATTTGCTGAGCACTTAATTTATGCCAGATCCTGCCGCCCTGCATGCATTCCAGGCCTTACCTCATTTAGTTCTGACAACCCTGTAAGGCAGGTTCTAATTAGCAATGCAGCTTTATAAATGAAGAAACTGAGGCACAGAGAAGTTAAGCCACTTGTCCAAGGCCACCAGCTAGTCAGCAGCTAGGCTGGGATGTGTATCCAAGTCTGTCTGATTCTAAAATCCAAAATCTTAAACACTACTTTCTAAGATCCCAAGACCTGCTAAGAGACAGAATGAGACTCGAGTTGCAAACAGTAATTCTTTTTCCTTGTGAGATATATTGTCTCTGTCACAACTGCTCAACTCTGCTGCTGTAGCATGAGAAAGCAGCCACAGACAACACATAAATGAACAAGTGTAACGTCATTCCAATAATACTTTATTTATAAAACTAAGAGGCCAGCCCTTGGGCAGCTCCAGCTCTGGACAGTAAATGTTTCTGCAGACCAGCTTTTTTTGCCACAGCTCCCTCAGGAGGCTCTCCATTAAACTACAGTATTTCAGATTCAAGAAACATTTTCTATTCTTCTCATTCATTCCTCTAAAAAAGTTTTTGGCTAAGTCTAAAATGTTACTCCCCTATATCTGTATCCTTTAGATTCTGGTTAACATTTATGATAAACACCCTCCCTGCCTTCAAAACAAGCAAGGGCCACAGGCCACTTGACTTCTCTTCTTTGGCACTTCCTGGCAAGTGCTCCAAATTAATGGAAAGACCGGCTGGGGAGCTTTCAGCCTCAGACTGCGCCCAGCTGAAGGAGAGAGCACGTGTGCGCCACTCATACACCACCACTGCAGCTCAGGGAAGAAGGGGGCACAACATGCACCAGCAGTGTCCCCACGCTGCTGCGTACAATGGACTCTGCCACGTCTCTCCCAGAAATCCCTTGGGAAAAAGCTGTGCATTTTCACATGTGTGTGATTAGGCAGCAAGATTCTGCTCTACCAGTATGATTTCACCAGGAACAAACCGTAAGTACAAAATGGCCTGTCATCTGTCCTGGAAAGAAACGAACCTTTCCTGCACAGAGCACATTATAAGAAAAGTCTTTGAACTAGACCAGCTGTAATCTGACTCAACTTAATGTACTGTATACAAAGGTTTTATGAAATACCGTACCAACATCAGCTAATTAAGCCACACCCGGTCACGTATGCCCACACAATGATCTCTGCAACAGGACTTGCAGAACTGGAGCTTAAGTAAAGAGTAAATATTAGTAGTCACAATAATAAAGAGAAATGCTAACATTTGAGTCCTTCCTCACTTGATACTGCTGTTAAGTGTTTTTCATATACTATCACATTTAATCCTTACAATGCCCACATGAGGTAGGAACCATCAGAAAAGACAACTTCCTAAAATCACATTTGTACCTGGCACGGCCAAGACTGAATGCAGATCTGGAGGACTCATAATCTAAAGCCCAATCAAGCTCTTACCACCCTGCTGTTCCAACCCAAAGCCCCAGGACAGGAACATAAATACCATTCTCTTCCAGCTGTAGTTCAGCACAAGAGGTGGCCTAAAATTTAGATTCATAATGGGTTTCCGTAAGATTCCTTCGACACTCTGAAATAGCTCTCTGGTCACTATCTATGCTACTTGACGCCTCCTAGGAGTCCTTTAAAAAGATGACTCGATGAAGGGTTTACTGACAGGATTTCTCTCATGTTAAACACAACTTCCCAACACTACTGCCAAGGCAGAAAGACCAGTGGTTAGCAAATCGGAAAGGAAAAAACTGATGTTTTGGCAAAGGAATGTTTATCTTACGGTGGCACAGGGTGTTTCCTAATGGCAAATGTCACCTGAAATCCCCCAAAGCTTCTATGGATGTCACCACCCATGGTGAGCATGAATGAAGAGGCTGGGGGCAGGGGTATAGGAAATCCACTGGAGTCAAAGTCATGATGTAGAAATTTATTTTGACTATACCAAGTATTTGGCCAGAAATGTTGCCCAAAGCCAAGTAGCTGACAGTCCCATTTACCAGTGCTAACCGTGGAGCCGGGGTCATGGGACGCTCTAGTTCAGGAGCCCTGGAGGTGGTAGGCACTGGGAAGCAGAGAGGAGTCAGCAGGAATAGAGGAGAGAGTGGAGTTTGGGACAGGCCATGATTTGGAGGCAGCAAGAAAGCTTGGGCAAGAGAATGAGGGACTTGGGCAAGAGAATGACAAGATCAGACGTGAGTAGCAAAAAAATCCTAAGTGGCTGTGGTGGAAAAAAAATACTAGCCTGAGCATCACCAGACCATTTGAAGAAGTCAAGTGAGAGATAAAAAACAGGCCTGAGCCCGAACCAGAAAGTGGAGAACATGGCAGAGATCTGCAGGATACTCCCGAGGCAAAACAACAGCATGTCCTAAGTGAGGAAGGAGGAGTCAGAGAAAATTGGGCTCTAGGCTGGATGACAGATGGCCGATTGTGGCTATTGCTAAAAAACTAAGGTCAGGAGGGATTTGGGAGTGACACAGAAGTGTACAGTGGGCATGTCCTTCATTCAACACCTGTGCATCACACACTCAGTGGTGCCAAGCATGGTGTTGAGATCAGAGAAAACGAGAATCTGCTCTCTGGGAGCTCACAGTCCACAGGGGGGATAAGGAGACCCCACTGCCACACCTTAAGTGCTCTGACCAGCAAGTACACAGGGCATCCGGCACCAGGTGCGTTCAGGCCAGGAAGGGAGAAAAGTTAGAAAAAGTGTCAGGAACATCTTGGCCTTGAGGTTGATCTGAAGAGGCAGGAACACCACGGGGCTGGGCAAGCGGCTGATGGGAATGTCTGGCAGCAGGAACGGCCTAGCAGAGTCTTGAGATGTGTAGAGACTGACACATTCTCACACAGCCAAAGTGAAGCTGATACTCAGTTTATGAAGAGTTCTGGTATTGGTGAGTTTAACCTCTGCTACATGGTTACAGGGAGCCACAGAAGCATCTGAAGAAAGGGAGGGAAGGG
This sequence comes from Saccopteryx bilineata, assembly GCF_036850765.1. Taxonomy (NCBI): domain Eukaryota; kingdom Metazoa; phylum Chordata; class Mammalia; order Chiroptera; family Emballonuridae; genus Saccopteryx; species Saccopteryx bilineata. The sequence continues at coordinate 106,487,731 of NC_089490.1, forward strand.
AAGTCTGGATGTGATGAATTTAGCTGTAGGGTGGAAGAAGTACTGAGGGGGAAGACACCTCCCTGAAGACAGGAAGGTGGTTTAGATAGGAGAATGCTGCAATAGCCCAGGTGAGAATATGTACACATATGCATCTATTCAGACACTACAGAGGTTTTCAACTTATTTAGCCAATAGTTTGAAACATAGCAGATCTTTCTAAGTAACCTGTCTCTGCTTTGATAATGCCTGAGAAATGTGTATAGCTTCCTTCATGTAAATGACCTATAATGGGGTACCCTGTTCCCACCATGGGGAAAGGCACATCTAATGGAAAAGACCAGCTGTGACTCCAGGGACCGCTGGGAAATGCTGAAGATGGCTTAGAGGTTATAGCTTCAGTATAGCACTAGCTTCAGTATAGCACTAAGCCGAATAAAATTTACAAGCTCCTCCAAACCAGCCACAATCAGCAAAATTGCTCACACAACTTTCCTCTAGTTTTTCTTGCCTTATTTCTAAAACTGAGAGACGAAGGGCATTTGCTATATATCAGAATACAGAAATTTACCATGTGGTCTGATGAACCATACCTTTTATGAACATTTATCATTTATCAGCAACACAAAGTTGGTTTTTAAAATGTGATGAAAAACTACATCTAAGTACCTCTGTTCTTTAAAATAAAATTATAAAACTATATTAATCTAATTCAACAGACCCAGGTATAAAATATATAGGGACCAATGTTAAATAAACCACGAAAATGTAACTTAGGGGAAAACGTTGAATAAAGACACTGAGAAGTATTACTACATATCTATCTATCTATAAAATTCAAGCAAAGAGGAGCCAGAAAAGCTTTTTTTTAAATAAAAACAAAACAAAACAAAACACCTAACTCTTCAAATAAACCTGAGAAGCCAGGCGGCCCTGAGCCTGGCTGATGTGAGTGCAGGGAGCACTGCTGGAAGCCGAGGCCGTCTGCAGCACTACCCCACCGTTCCCGCGGCCTCTGCTGCAGGAAACTCCCAGGCCAAGGCCAGAGGGTGGCTCTGGCCAGGAGGAGAGCCCATGTGATGATCATGTGGTGTGAACTGAAAGTCAGTTACAGCCTCTTGGAATGCAAGACCCACTTAATTTTGGCAAATCGTAGTTTTCTGCCTCAAAAGACAAAATGCGTAAGAGAGGGTTTGAATATCTGCAAGTGAATGATTCTGACAGGGAGAGGCAGAGACTCTGGGAGCCGCAGAGACAGCCCCGTAGTCCTGGTGCTCTACTGCGTTACACAGAAAACAAATAATTTGTGATAATATTTAAATTACTGAGTAGCAATCAAGTTCAGGCATAAGCCAGGTTAAAAAAAAAATTAATTTCTTCAATTTTGATTATTTAGGGAAAATACAAACACCTACAATATAAGTAAATAGAACTCTAAAAAACCAACAAAGTATGACCCCAGTTTCTGAATGTCTTACCAAACAGACAAACAAAATTATAAATGAGCATGATTCATTTGGTCATTAAAATTAGTTCCAACTAATAAGTTACATTTATATAATCCAGTATAGTTTGCAATTCCTTATCTCTGGCCTGACCTCCAGATATGAGTTTTCTTTTTTTTTCTTTTTCTTTTTTTGTATTTTTCCAAAGTTGGAAACGGGGAGATAGACAGACTCCCGCATGCGCCCGACCGGGATCCACCTGGCATGCCCACCAGGGGGCGATGCTCTGCCCATCTGGGGTGTTGCTCTGTCGCAACCAGAGCCATTCTAGCACCTGAGGCAGAGGCCATGGAGCCATTCTCAGCGCCTGGGCCAACTTTGCTCCAATGGAGCCTTGGCTGCGGGAGGGGAAGAGAGAGACAGAGAGGAAGGAGAGGAAGAGGGGTGGAGAAGCAGATGGGCACTTCTCCTGTGTGCCCTGGCCGGGAACGAACCCGGGACTCCTGCACACCAGGCCGACGCTCTACCACTTAGCCAACCGGCCAGGGCCTGGATATTAGTTTTCAAAAAGACTTTTTTCCACACTGTGATGTCCCATGGACAGTTCCCAAACAGCTTTTCAAGAGAATTATGATGACATCAGCCATTATAAACACACCTTACTCCTCTTCCTGTATCCTCTTTCCTGTCCATGGCTGATGCTCAAGTCAAAGATCTGGACATCACTCCTGACTCCTCCTTTACCCACCTGATCCCTTCACATCCAATTAATCACCGATTAACCTCCTAAACACCTCTGGAATTTATCCACTTCTTCCCATTTCTACTGCCACTGGCTTAGTTCAGAATACCAACTCCAGGTTTAGTAGTTAGAGTTTGGACTTGAGTTCAGATTGACTTGATCTGCCATTTGGGGTGAACTTGAACAAGTCACCAATCATCAGAATCCTTAAGTCTCCTGACCTATATAAAATGAGGCTAATAACAGTATTCACGTTACAGAGTTGTTGGAGAATTTAAATGAAATGATTCATGTAAAAGCCCCTGAAAACGTGCCTGGAAACTATTAAGTATTCAATAAATCTCAACCATCACAATCATACTACTTTTAGGTGCCCAACACAAGTCCCTTGGGTCAGGTGATGTTCTCTCCTAGCACTGCTAACACTCTTAAGTAATTGCTGTCTTCCAACCTGACTGTAAGTTACCTAATGGCAAGGACTGAGTCTTCTTCCTGTATATGACATGAACAAATGACTAATAAAACAATGATAATAATAAATGGTTGTATATGCATATTAAGAATATGTAATAAAGACTACACATGAGAATGAATATATGTTGTTATTATATACTGACTGATATTTCTTTAGAGACCATCGATGAGAAAAAGAAACTTTATATATACAGGTCGGAATCAGCAAGAAATGAATCATCAAAAGAATCAGCTTCCGTAATATTCTGATGGGTAGCATAATGAATTTTCTTTTTAAGCAACTCCCAAGTCTTCTCTTAGAAAGTAACACACATGGGCACTTCTTGATCTTGACAAAATTCATTTTTGCTACTCTGCAATTTATTTTCCATGGTTTTGCAAGCCAGAGGTATTTGTTCCTCAAAACAAAGAAGCCACCCAATAGTTACAGAACTGTGACTCAAGTCTTTTCAGAGGAAGCGCTTGGAAAAACATCTCTACCCGCCTGCACTGACATCTAAGACTGCCCATTTATGAGAAGGACAAAGAGTATGTGTCAGAATACTGAACTCACTCATTCACAAGTAGGAAGAGGAGACTCAAATGTTTCCCTCTGCAGTTGAATTTTTTTAAAAAAATTAAAAGCAATGATATGGTCCCTTTCTACTGGTTCTACTAGTTACAGGGATATTAATCTTTTACTTAGCAGCAATAATAACAGATTGTCTTCAGTTTTTGAAAGTGAACCGATGTGAGAAAAACAATTCTGACTTTACTTCAAAATTTTAAATGGTGTTGTTCAGACTCAAATTTCACAACTTCCTGAGAGAAGTTCCAGATGAGGGCAGAGGGTGCTACTCTGCTTCTCTCCAGGTGAGGGGCAGCGGGTACCTGGGCTCCATAGACACGCTGCATCGCCTGGAGCAGCTGATTGGTATAGTCTGTGAGGGTGCCGGCATCTTCTTCAAATACACTCAGTAAAGAGCGAGTCTGCAAGGAAAGAAGAAAGTGGTCCATTTTATTCCAAGTGGAAAAGTTACAAAGGAGGCAGAAAACACAGAGAGAGAAATGGGGGAGAAGGTGCCAGTCTCTGTCTTTATTCTTTCCTTGGTACTAGTACAAACTGACTCCTGGAGCTGTAACTTAGGACTCCTTTTCTAATCCTTTAGACTACAGAATGGGGCAAACAATACAATTTGAGTATTGGGGATAGAAAAGGAAAGCCAGTTTTTAAAAGATTAAGTCTCAGGGATATTATCTGTCTTGACTTTAGCCTCTACCCAAGTACCAGTAAGTCTATCCATTTAAAGAAAAAGGGGGTTAAAGGGAAGCCTCTCCCTTTAAGCCCATAAACTGAATACCACGTCAGCTCTGCGTGTGTACCCTGGGTGTGGACACCAAGCACTGCGTCATCCCAGCAGTTAACCATCTGCCTGGTTTCTGCCATCTTGGACATCCTGCAAGAGTGTGTCATTCCTTCCTCTTACAGTACTACAGTCAATTCCCATGTCTTCTGTCATATATTATCCAGCCAATTTTCAAACTCATGGCCAGGAAATTCTGTGTGCCCTGGGTCTACCAGTGGTATAGATCTGGACACAAAACTCAAATAGCAGCTTAGAATTCTAGTTCAGTTTCTTCGAGAAGACTGACTATTTAGGCTCCAAGAACAGTGGGGAAATGTCATTAAGTGAAAGGTATCAGAATTGCCCGACACATGTGAGCACTAGGGAAATATTTATATATTTGATGTTGTCTGAGGAAGTATCAAGGCACCACGTAAGAGACTATGAACTTTTGTTAATGTGCCCAGAACAGTGGGACACTAAAATACCACATCAGTCATAATGGGATCTCTATTTTAGAAAACAGGCCTAGAATGGAGAGTAAGTTACAGAAATGCCTTTATGAAGCATTTGAAACACTTGACAAAAACCAATCCGTTAGAGCTTATTATTTCCTACACATAAATTCTGAGTCCTTTCTTTTTTTAACCTAGCTCAGGTAAGAGAGCAATAACTGGCCTCAGGCACTTCAATAAACTGGAGCAGGAACCTAGGCATTTGGATTATTTGTTCTACCTCTGATTTCATTCCACAAACTCTGGTGCACTTCACGGTAGTACATGCTTATCCTGGCTTTGTCCCTGGTAAGCTTTAAGGCTAAAAACACCTGCTCTGAGACCACTGTACTCTCTTCAGTACCATTCCTTATCCACAAAAGGACCAGAATGCAATGAATAAGGAAAATCTAAGATTGAATTTATTTTTAATTTAAGACATGGGAAATAGTTATTGACCATCTATTTTGAGTCAGTTACTTATCCTCTCCCATTTTCCTTGGAGGTAACTGTGAACCCTCCACTCTCAGGGCTGTCATGAGGATCAGCAGTGCTGGAGACAGGAAGTTTCTATCTAGTGTCATTTCTATGAAGTGATCCAGCATAAAGGGCATACAGATGTAAATCCAAACCACCACGTGGGACGGACTCTCATGTTAGGATTTTTAAAAGCTCTCAATGAGAGCAAGACATCACAGGATGCATGTACTGTGTAATTCGTTAGATTGTTTTTTAAACTTTTCACAATTAAAATCCACAGTAGAAAAAACATATTACCAAACAATATCATTAGTATGCATGCACACTGATTTTTTTCTAGTCCATTCTGTTCTGTTCCATTTGTAAACAAAAATCATGGCTGGGACCCACTGGATCTAATAATAATCCCTTAACGGATGTCAACCAGTAGATGATAAACATTCGTTTAGAATTCTTCATTCCATCTCTTTAAAATATACTTTTTATTTGGTAGAAAAAAGATTGTTACAAGACATTCTCAGAACCTACACCGGGTGGTCTACCCCTCTATTCACTCATTCATGCACGCACCTCTGCCTTTACCCAGTATCTGATGAAACACTGTGCTGGGAACAGAGACTCAAAGGTGATGAGAATCAATTCTATATTCTCCAGGAGCTTCTAGTCTTGCTGGTGTCTCTCAAAGCATCTGACCTTGTCAGTCCTGGGCCCAAATTCAGGCTCTAACACTCACTTGCAGAGTTAGTGAGATAATGAATGTGTGTAAGTAAAGTGCCTACCAGTGCCTGACATATAGCAACAGCAAATAATGTTGGTTATAGAGAAGCCAACTGATTTTCATTGCTTATTATATTCTGGCCACTAAGGACTTACAATGTATGGTTTTATTTTTAACCCTACAGTGACACTGTTGTGTAGCCATAAATGTCATTCCTGCTCATGGTGGCAGTGCTGTAGGAGCCCATTAATGTTAGGATTCGGTACCTCTCTTTCCTATAACTAATGTATCTAAGAGAATGGTAAAGAAAGAGAGTGATATAACTGGATTGAGGATATTTAATTTTCCTTTTTACTACTACTGATGTCCATTTAGTAGAGTCCTTTCTATTGTTTTTAACATTGTTTTACAAATAAAATAGAATGGAAAAAGAGAGGTAAGAGGAAAAGAGAGGACCTATGTAAATGTCCTCCATAAAAAGAACAGAAAGAAAACTAAAACTACCTTTTACTCCACACCTATGTGTCAGACACTGTGCTGAGCACTATTTGTTACTTGGTTTAACTTCCAACAACTTTATGAGGTAAAGACTATGGCCACAGTAACCATATTTTACAGATAATGAAACTGAAGTTCATCAAGGTTAGGAAGCTTGCTCCACCTCTCACCACTGGGAAGCAGCAGGGCTGGGATGTAAACCCCGGTCTGGCTGGCCCCAACAGCCATGCTTCCTGCCCTGCAGGAGTCTGTATCCACCCAGCACCGTGCGTTCTATCAGTGAGCATGCCCTTGGTCCACAGCCCACTGTCCTCCCGGAGGCGGGATAAAGGCTGCCTGGAGCTGGCCTTTCTTTGAGCATCTACTGTCATACTTTCACCTATGATAACTGCCAAAGAACCAAATCAAAGGTGTTGTTTTCTCTCCTTCCTTATACTTTGTTTTGTTTTTCTTTTTCTTTTTCTTTTTTTTTCTTTTGCATTTTTCCGAAGCTGGAAACGGGGAGGCAGTCAGATTCCCGCATGCGCCTGACCGGGATATACCCAGCATGCCCACCAGGGGCCGATGCTCTGCCCCTCTGGGGCGTTGCTCTGTTGCATCCAGAGCCATTCTAGCGCCTGAGGCAGAGGCCACAGAGCCATCCTCAGCGCCCGGGCCATCTTTGCTCCAATGGAGCCTCGGCTGCCAGAGGGGAAGAGAGAGACAGAGAGGAAGGAGAGGGGGAGGGGTGGAGAAGCAGATGGGCACTTCTCCTGTGTACCCTGGCCGGGAATTGAACCTGGGACTCCTGCACGCCAGGCCGACGCTCTTCCACCGAAGTAGCCAGGGCTTGTTTTTCATTTTCATTAAAGAAAGAGGAAAGAGGGAGGGTGAGGGAGGAAAGGAAGGAGGGAAGATGGGAGGGAGGGAGGGAGGGAGGAAGAGAGAGAGAGAGAGAGAGGAAAGAGAGAGAGTAAGGAGGAGGAGCAGGAAGCATCAACTTCCATGTGCCTTGACCAGGCAAGCCCGGGGTTTCAAACCAGCGACCTCAGCATTCCAGGTCAACGCTTTATCCACTGTGCCACCACAGGTCAGGCTCTTTCCTTATACTTTGGACATATTTACTGTGACACCTGTTAGAACTGACAGGAAAACACCAGTCTTCCCTTTCTAACTGAACTAGGCCCTGATCTCCCCTGAAAAAAATATCCCCAGCTATCTCAGACACTGTTTTCTGGTATCATTTATCAGCTCCACATTTGCTTAATCTTGTATTTGGAACAATAGGAATGTTCTGAGAATGAGGCCAATGACCAGGCAAAGGTACACCAGCTGTTCAAACATTCTACAAAAAAGTCAGAAAGATATTGGTGCATATCACTTATAAAGACAACACAGCAATCATTTACAGAGTTACTCTGACACGTAGGCATGAAGACACTTTAAATATGCTATTTATTCTTCACAAGAATTCCACTAAAAGCCTATTTTTATTCTTATTTTAGAGATGTCAAAACACAAGCTGAGAGAGGTTAAATAGCTTGCCTAAGGTTAACAGTAGCAGAATCACAATTTGAACTCCATCCTTTCTACTACCCTACACTCTCAAAGAGTATGCCCAGCCAGAAACACAAAACCACACACCCTGTGGACACAGCCTCGGCCCCACATTATCCCTCCATCTTACAGAAACTGGGCGTTACCTAATAAAACAGTCCTAGACATGATTTTACCCAAGAATAGCATCTAATTGTATAAAGACACAATTTTAAAGCTCTGATTATAAAATACATATATTTAAGTTATATATGTAAATAGTGATGGACATAGACTTGACTTGGAGTGAACAAATAATACAGTGTACAGATGATATGTTGTGGAGTTGTGCACCTGAAACCTGTATAATTCTGTTAACCAGTGTCAATAAATCCAATAGAAAGGAAAGTAAATATGTATTTTATAAGGTAAAAACAATTAAAGTTCTTTATGTAAATTTTTTTTTTTTTTTTAAAGAGACAGAGAGAGAGTCAGCGAGAGGGATAGACAGGGACGGACAGACAGACAGGAAGAGAGAAAGATGAGAAGCATCAATCATAAGTTTTTCGTTGCGACACCTCAGTTGTTCACTGATTGCCTTCTCATATGTGCCTTGACCGTGGGCCTTCAGCAGATTGAGTAACCCCTTGCTCGAGCCAGCGACCTTGGGTCCAAGCTGGTGAGCTTTTTGCTCAAGCCAGATGAGCCCGCGCTCAAGCTGGCGACCTCGGGGTCTCGAACCTGGGTCCTCCTCATCCCAGTCTGACATTCTATCCACTGCGCCACCACCTGGTCAGGCAAATTTTTTATTAAATTAAGAGAGAGGAAAAAAGGGAGAGGGGGAGGGAGAGAGGGAGAAGTTTCAGTTTGTTTTTCCACTTAGCTACGTGCATTTGTTGGTTGATTCTTGTATGTACCCTGCCCCAGGGATTGAACCCGCAACCTTGGTGTATCAGGACAATGCTCCAACCAATGTATCCAGCCAGGGCTACAATTAAAATTCTTTTTTTTTTCCTAATTAAGTGAGAGGTAGGGAGGCATAGAGACTCTCACACACACCCCGACCAGGATCCACCTGGCAAGCCCCTTACTGAGTGATGCTCTGCCCATCTGGGTCTATTGTTCCTTTGCTCAGCAACTGAGCTATTTTAGCACCTGAGGCGAGACCATGGAGCCATCCTCAGCGCCTTGGGCCAACTTGCTCAAACCAATTGAGCTATGGCAGCTAGAGGGGAAGAGAGAAAAAGAGAGAGAGAGAGAGAGGGAGAGAGGGAGAGAGAGGGAGAAAGGGAGGGGGAGGGGTGGAGAAGCAGATGGTCGCTTCTCTTGTATGCCTTGACCAGGAATTGAACACAGAACTTACAAACGCCGGGCCGAAGCTCTACCACTGAGCCAAAAGGCCAGGGCCAAGTTCTTATAATTTGGCAGAGGGAGAGAAATGTCTCAGTAGAAGCGAGTCTACTGAAAGGAAATATGAATTATAAACTAAGAGAGCAGGAAAAAACCCTCTCCACAATGAAGACGTAGCCACCAAGTTGTGTTCTGAGGCATCTTGCTTGACTAAAACAGGCCTGATTTGGTCAGAGAGAGCTATTTCCGCTGGACTACTCACTGTATAATCTCAGAACTAAGTCTTTTATCTCTCTGTGCTTCTGTCATGCCAACTGCAAAGGAAACAAACAAAAAATCAAAACCAAACAGTAAGCAATAGTGCTTTTGTCTTCACTTTATCTCAAAAGCAGACTATTGATACAAAGGGAATAAGCCCCTGAAGAAGTATGAGCTGCACTTGTGTTCCTACGGCAGCAGCATCCACACTGTACTGGGACTGCTTTCCTTATCTGTCTCAGGAACAGACTGAACCAGAGGAGGGCAGGTACTCCTATCTCATTTCCTCCCAGCATCTAGCAGTGCCTGATGAGGCTCCCTTGCTAGTAGCAATGGAAACAAGTACCTTAATCCCTAAGCCTGAACCTCTCCTGTCTCCAAGGTATGTGGACGCACACAGACTAGTCGTAAAGACATCGTGCAGTACTAAACAGGAGGAAATGAATAGATGTATCTAAGGTTGGGCAACTGCTACTCAGCTCTTCCTGGGCCATTAAGTTCAAATACAAAAGCTTTTGTTTTAACTTAACAAATCCTGTGCAACCAGGTTATTGGAGCAACCCTCATAAGTACTTAACATAAAACTAGAGGAAACAAACAATAGGTGGTTTCTTAGGATCTTTTCCTTTGAGTGAAACAACATTTTAGGTCACCGATGACAGAAAAGCCAGGTGTTAAGTATTAGGTAGCTGGGCTAACTTGAACAATACAAGACTGCCTGGGTTCCAATACTGACTCCGCCGCTTGATAGTGTATAATCTTGGGCAAGTTATTTAACTTCTCTGCTCCTTGGTATTTTTACTAGAGTACCTACTTCAAGACTGTTGAGAGGATTGAGTGAGTTAACAGAAGTAAAGCTAAGTAAAATGCAGTGTGATACAGGTGTCTGAGATGCCTTCCAGTTCCAAGTCTATGAGTCACCTTGGCAGTAAAGCTGAACCAGACACGTGCCCTGTACAATACTGTTAAATAAATATGTTCTGATGATTATCAAAGATCATCTTGAAAGTTAGCATCCATTCAACAATCTCACCAAGACACCTAGTAGGTTGACACCCAAGTCTCAAAAGCAATGACAAATTCCCTACATGAAGAGGAACATTAAATAAGAATAATGCCTCTAAACCTCCTCTTCCACATATAAGTTGAGTTGAGTTATAAGCAATGCAGATATAATACAACTTTAAGCTTCTAAAGCCCCTTCAAAGATCATCTGCTCCATGTCGCTCATTCTGCAGATCTGAAAACTGAGCCAGGCTGGGGCTAAGTGACTTGCTTAAATCACATGATAAGTTACTGTTAGAGCCAGAATTAGGACCCAGATCTCCTGACTTGTTTGCCAGGCCTCTTTCTACTTCCTCACAGCTGAGCAAACAGGGTAAACCAGTCAGAGATAGTACATATTCATTTATGTGAGCGCCAAAAATTCAGGTGACTTATCGGTGAGGGCAACACGGAGAATCAGTGCAATCTGGCTCAGCCATCACCGTGTTCGGAAAGCAATACATCTTGGCACCTCAGTTTCTCCAACTTCAAAGCAAATGGAAATCCTCATTCAAAATCTTATTGTTAGAAATTCTACATTATTATTTTCAATCCCACACTTCATGTATGAGGATGGATGAAATGACTTCTACCAAGGGTGCTGGTCCCATAACACGCCAGAAGTAAAGAGGCCTTTGAAAAGTCTATGAGACCGGGAGATGCCAATTAAAAAAAAACCCAAATCACAGCTTGCTTACAATTCCTTACAAAGAACTGGGCACAAGGCAACTAAGCCCACAGCCCTTCTGATTACTTATTCTGAACTGGGGAGATGCAGAGTGGCTGTAGGGAAGCCCAAAAGATCATCCCAGGACTACGATTCACTAAGAGGAAAAAAAGAAAGAAACCAAAAAGAGAAGAGAAACTGTGAAAGGAAAAGAGGTTAATCTCATTCTAATTTTTCAAGGGTTGAGGCAGTAGGGAATAAAGAGACTTATTTAAATAACCCAGGGATGCAGAACCAGGAGAGTAGATATGACTGAAGCTGGGGAAATGTTAATGGAGAACAAAAGTTCCCTGGGGAAAAGTGCACTGAATTATGAACTAATGTCATTCTGCACTCATTTGCCATTACCTACACACCAGTTTTCACCTGCAGAGCTCAGAGGGCTTGACTCTCATCTGGAGCGCGCTAATGTTCTCCTGCACGACAAATAGGGCTGGTATTGGTCATTTTCTCTTCAGAACGGGAAGACAGTGCCAAAGGGAGGCCTAGGACGGCTGGGACAGAGATCCAGGTTCTGCCTCCCAGTCTGGCCCTAAATCTACCTGGTTCCATCCCATCAGTCACAGAAGTAAGAAGAAAGATGGATGACCCCATTCTTACGTTCAATGGATCAGGCATTGTCAGTAACAACTTTACAGGCGTTTATTTATTCAATTCTAACAACTAAAAGAGGCAGGTATAATTATTATTCCTATTTTACAGATGACAAAACTGAGGCACAAAGAGGTTATCTGCCCGCGGCACTCAACTGGTACGTGGTGGAGCCCGAGGTGAGGCCGGGCGCCTCAGTTTCTAGCTGATTTTGGAAAGGGGTCAGGACACAAAGGCTCCGGCGGGGGTTTGCCCGGGTCCCCCAGCTTTGCCAGAGGGAAGCCCCCTCCCAGGGCAGCCCGGGCTCAGGACGCAGGGCCGGGCTCGCCCCCTCCTCGCGCCCGAGGGTACCCTGCCTCCACCCGGGGGCGGTCTGGAGGGGCCCTCCTCGGCCGCAACCCTGGGGCGAGGCGGGACCGCAGCGGCGGGAGGTACCTGGGGGCTGTCCTGCAATGCTTCCTCCAGCAGCAGCTTGTCCACGGCGGGCATGGTGCCGCGCGGCGGGGCTGAGGGACGGATGGAAGGACGGAGGGCAGAAGGCGCGGCCGCCGAGGATACTCCGGGATCGGGCTCAGAGGATGAGGCGGACGCTCTATGCTCGCGACGGTGCCGCGCGCGCCCACGCCTGACCAGCGGCCGGCTCCTCCTCCCGCCTGCCGGCCCTCCTCCCAGCCCCGCCCACAGCGGAGCCAGATCAACAGGAAGTGTGGCGAGTGCCCAGCCCGGCTACCGGAAGTGTGGCGACCCGCTTCCGCTCTCCCACGCCTCGTGGGAAGCCGCAGACTATCCCGTCAGTCACTCTGCTCCTTGAACCCATGAGGTGTGTCTGCCACACTAATACAAATCAGTGTCTGTGAAGCCCGCGAAGGAGAACTCGAGGGCGGAAAGGTTAAGGTTTTATATACTGTGGCCACCTAGAAAATATTTGAATCTAAGAAGCTAGGAACAAACAGGTTTTACTGCTGTGACTCGCCACTTTTTTTTTTTTTTTTTTTAAAGGAAGGGGAACACTGCACGTCCACACCACTTTTTCTAGATAAATCTCGTCTAGTTTTAAGGAAAAAACTAGATGATTAAGTCATTATCAGATGTGACCATTTTGGAAACCACAGCAACTCGATTTGAGCAATAGAATTAGGTCTCCTCGTGGTTTGTGATGTTTTGTCATCTTGGAAAATCAAGTTTTTAGAATGGGAATGTTTAGATATTCTAGGTCAGAGGTGTCATTTTTCAATAATACAAATTTAGAAGGGATCCAAAAAATGAAGTGATTTGGTCAAGGTCAAACTGAATGAAAGCTGGAAGAAGAAGGAGGAAGGGAAGAAAAGGGAGTGATGGGGTAGGACTGGCAAAAAGAACTTCATGTTCTTTTATACCAAAGGCAAGGGTTTTGGAGGTTTCTTCTTTAGGAATCAGTGGGGTTTGTTCAAGAGGATACATGTCACCAAAATCAAAAGGCGGAATATGACAAAATTATTCAAACTCTGTGTTCTACAGAAACATCTATAAATATATTAAGGCACAATATTAAACACCTTTGAAAGTCTGATCACATGCTGTCTGATCCCTTGAAAACTCCAAGGCCAGTATTTCCAGTGGGTTCTTTCTCCAGCCCTTGTATGACTTCCTTGGGTAAATCATCCAGCATCCTTTCCACCACTGTATTCTTTTTTCTTCCTGGGTATGATAATGCTCATACCATTGTATCTTTCTTTTTCTATGTTTTTTGTTAAGTCTCTTTCTCATTCAGTTAATTTTACCTCACACACTTCCAACTCTCTCCTGACTGAATCTTCTTCCACAAGGTATGACTCAAACTCTCCCATCCCCTTCCTGGCCCTAAAGATCACTCCCTCCTCTAAACGTCCATCACCTGATTGTCATCCAACATGTCTTACCCAGTAGCACTTTTTCTATGTGTAAGTCTTACTCCCTCTGAATTGTAAGCCTCTCAAGAGAATAATGTGTTGACTTTTTATTCTGAATATAGAAACACATGGTAACAAATATGTATGTGCTGTTTGTGACATGCTCATCCTTCCAATTCTTCCAATGACTTAAGAGAAGTTCTTGCCAACTTCCCATCTTACTTTGTTCTTACCCTTCTATCCAGTTGGAAACACAATAGTTATTAATTCCTTGCCAAATAAACAATAGTGATGATCCTCTTATGATAGAAGACTATGATTTACCAAGGGAAAGAAATGCATACATTTTAATTTAAAAAAATTTTCCCATTGATTTGCAAGAGGGAGGAAGGCAGGAGAATGGACAAAGAGAGAGGTATCAATTGTTCTTTTAGTTCCATTTAGCTGTGTAGTCATTGACTGCTTCCTGTGTATGCCCCGACCAGGGGTCAAACCCGCGACCACAGTACACTGGGGATGATGCTTTATCCAATGAGCCACCCCAGGGACTGCATACATTTTATTTTGAACATAGATGTAAAAAGGAGACACTGCCCTCCAGAACCCTGGAAAGGTCTCAGAAATCCATTTGGGAATCACATTTTTCATGGGGTAACTCATCTCCCATTTAAAGTTACTTTTCCTTAAACACCAGTATTCAAAACTGTTTAAACCATGTTTTTACACAATGCCATTATTTTTTTACTTTTTTTTTTGCTACATTATGGGCCAAACAGCTTTAGTGGGATTTCTTGGCACTTAAGTATAACTTGTAACATTGTTTTTATGGGAAAATGCACCCCAAATTCAAAACAACTAAGTTACTAAAACCAACTCTGGGACAACACACATTTACAGATTCTAAATTTAATTCATTTTATTCAATAATTCTTCCAATCATTCATTCATAAATATAAACTGTGCAATGTTAAGCACTGTCTCCTACTTATTTTACTTCCTTTATTATGACTCATTTAAGAGCTGAAGCCAAATATCCTCCTCTTCAACAGATAATCTGTGAAAAACTATGTAAGAGGAACTTTTGTATGAGCATGAGAATTATTTTTAAGTTTCATTATAGAAATAGTTGTCCTTATTAAACTATCGGGAGGGTGGATTTCAAACATGCAAACTATATCTGAAGTAGCTGGACATCTATGACGTTGAAGACAGGAAGTACAAAGATGGGCAATTTAGAGTTGCCATGTCCTTTGAAGAGAAAAGGGGTGTACTCTTTGGAGCTGTAACCTTTTACCCACTGAAGACTAATGGGGAAAAGGACTCGAGCTGTTTCCATAGGCTCCTATCTATGTGTCCTGTATTAATCAGGACTTTTTCAGTTGCAGATGGCAAAAACCTAACACCAGTTAGCTTAAAGAAACAAAAAAATCTGTGAGAGATCGAGAGGTGAGGAGGCTGTATTTCTTGGTTATTTGTACACTGATAAGATGGTCCAGTAGAGTGTGTGTGGCGGGAGGAATTTGAGATAGAGGAGAGTGAAGTGACAAATGCAGGAGCACAGTCCTTGGATAGACAAAAAGAGTGGGATCCAAATCACAAACGAAGGGGGTAGAAGCAGGGACAGTGCATTCAGACTGATAACATGTAACAGTAGGTTAGTAGATTAAATGGAGTAGAACGCAGGAATTCTTTTTCTGATTGCTTTTATAGTCTCAGTAAAATAAGAAGCAAAGCCATCAGCTCAGAGCAATGATGGTGAGAGGCTGTTGGCAGTTGGAGGGAAAGAAAAGGGTAAGATAAAGTCATGTTGGAACATGGGAAGATGAAGCATAAGAACCTTATTTCCCGATGTAAAATACGATCCCATGTATAAGACGCACCTTAAGTTTGGGATCCGAAATTTGAAAATAAGATGTATTACGTAAAGTTACTGAACTCAAGTTTTATTCATCATAAAATTCAGCCAACTCCTCATCATTGTCTAAAGTCCCATCCATTAGCTTGTCCTCGTCTGTGTCAGATGACGAATCGCTGTCTTCAATAATGAGTGTAAAAACAAGCACAAAAAAGCGGTAAATGCAAGTAAAAAAAAATCTGCAACCACTGTATAAAACGCACCCAATTTTTAGACCCCAAATTTTTCAGAAAAAGGTGCATCTTACACATGGGGAAATATGGTATTAATATCCCCATTTGATAGATACTGAAACTGAAGGCTCAAATGACATGACAGAGACAAGGTTCCAAAGGCCAGGACTGTGCCTACTGCATCTCAAAGAGAAAAAGGAAGTATGCTCAGTAGGAAACCTAAGGCTAGTTAACCTTAGAACTCTCACCCCTTGCCTCCCAGTTGTGTACATAGTGTCTGATCTACAGGAAATGCTTTTCAAATGGTTGTTTAATGAATGACTTTTCCTGTTTTCTTCATTAAGACTCCTATGACATCAGGGTATTGCTCCTTTGACTGTCATTTCATCTACTTTTCACCCTACAGGCAGTCCATGAAAGCTAAGAGAGGAAACTGAAGACCTCCCAACAGGTCTGTACTCCTTCAGATCTGAGAGACCACCATGGAAAATAATTTAAAAAGTGAAACAAGAGGAAAGAGCCTTGTCATTTCTGAGTATTCATCCTATGATGAGAATTGGCCTGTGTATTTTTCACTGTAGATACAAATTTGATCAGGACACTCTGCTGTTTAAACCCTTTGGTGATAATAGGAGCAACAATTATTATAGCAAACAGACACTTACTGAGCTATTACTGTGTGATAGCTTTCATACCTGCATTAATATATTACCTGCATTATCTCCTGGCATCTTATCCAAAATCCCCTTGGTTATTTGCTGTTATAATCCCCATTTTAAAGATGAGGAAACTGAGGTCTAGGAAGGTTGAAGAGCTGCCAAGAGTAAGCTTATTCCAGAGGTGGCATTCAAATACAAGCAGTCTGACTCCAGAAGATGTTCTTACCCAATCTCTTCAGGGGTCTCCTTCAAAGACTCCCCATTGCCTACTGTATTTTTTTTTTCCGAAGTGAGAAGGAGGGTTGGGGGAGGCAGTCAGACTCCCGCATGTGCCCGACCAGGATCCACCAGGCATGCCCACCAGAGGGCAATGCTCGACCCCTCTGGGGTGTTGCTCCGCTATTTTCGGAGCCATTCTAGCGCCTTAGGTGGAGGCCATGGAGCCATCCTCAGCGCCCGGGCCAACTTTGCTCCAATGGAGCCTTGGCTGCAGGAGGAAAGAGAGAGACAGAGAGAAAGGAGAGGGGGAAGGGTGGAGAAGCAGTTGGGCGCTTCTCCTGTGTGCCCTGGCCAGGAATCGAACACGGGGCTTTCACATGCCAGGCTGATACTCTACCACTGAGCCAACCATCTAGGGCACAGCTGTATTCTTTAGCAGGTACATAAGTCCCCCACCCCACATAATGTAGCCCTGATTCATCTGCCAGGACCCTTTGCACATCTGCCGTATGAGGGTCATTGTAGTCATTGAAAATACACTGTTTGGCATGCCTGTGTCTGTGCAGAGATTGTTTCCATCAGCCCCAAATGCCCTTCCCTCCCTGAGCCACTTAACACATTCATCTTCTAAAGCTTGGCTTAAATATCACTTCTGCAGTCTGTGAAATTCAGTTCAGTGCCTGTTAATTTAACTTGTACTTTGTTACAAACACCAAGCAAGGCTGTGAAAGTTTAATAATGTCAAAGAGACATGGGTTTCCTGCCTTCAGGGGAGCTTCTGGTCTAAGGATGGTAGGCTGTTAAAGAGATGAGTGTTCTGATAATGGCTGCACAGGCTTCAGGAGAGCACATGGTTAGAGGCTAAGGTTGACATTTCTGGGAACCAGGATGGGCGCACTGACAGGCAAAGTGGCCTCTGTTAGTCTCGCATGTAGCTGTTGCCATATTTTTATGTTCATGGCTCTGTCTGCTGCTAATGAAGTCATTCTTGCAAGTAAATATACAAATATTAGTAAATTTATATGTATAGTATACTTTATAAGTCTTTTGAGCAACAGTCCAAGAAATAACAAGTTTGAGAAGAAAAATGCATCCTTGAATTAGCAATTTCATTACAAGATCCAGTGCCGTTAGCCTGGGTGGAAGAGATCAGTGTTACAGCTCTGAGGGAACTGGACAGTTGACCTTTCACCAGGCTTGCTATGCCCTGGTGAAAGCCAAGGGTTCCCCTCACTACTGCTGGTGGGAATGGGAAATGGCACAGCCACTGTGCAAAATAGTTTGGCAGCGCCTCAAGATATTAAACAGAAAGTTATCACATGGCTCAGCAAGTCACTCCTAGTGTGTACCCAAGAGAATTGGAAACATCTGTCCCCACAAAAACGTGAACGTGGATGTTCATAGCATTATTCATAATATCCAAAAAGTGGGGGGCAACCCAAATGTTCATTAACTGTAGACGGATTAACAAAAAATGGTATTATGTTATACCCGTACAATGGAGTGTTATTACTATTATTTGGAAATTAAAAAGGAATGAAATACTTAAACTTGCTACAATGTAGATGAACCTTGAAAACAAGAGGCTGCGCGAAAGAATCCAGACGGGAAAAGCCACATATTATATGGCTCAAACTATGTGAAATGTCCAAAATAGGAAAATCCCTGGAGATAGACAATGGGTTAGTGGCTGCCAGGGAGGCTGGAGGGAGGAGAGAATGGGGAGCAGCTGCTAATGGGGGTGGGGTTTATTTGGGGGTGATGAAATGATCTAGAATTAGAAACTATGGTTTTACCACCTTGTGAATCTACTAAAAAAGCCATTAATTGTTCCCCTTAAAATGATAATTTTATAATATGTGAATTATATCTCAATTAAAAATTATGGTTTAAAAAATACGGGGTTCTATTATTAAAAGAAGAGTAACAATTTGGAGATAGTAGTCTCTGCCACAGTTCCCTAGAATGAGTCAGTAGTCAGAAAAGATCCACTTCAGACTCCATTTGGGTTAATGGCGTAGCAGGATAATAAGGCTCTGTAAAGAAGAGGATGTGACAATACAGAGAACTGGGCATGAGAGAAGTTCGTAGGAGCTCTGCTCAACTTCTGAAGCCTTGGGCTCAGTTCATCACCTCCTTGCAACTCTGTTGGGAATTAAACTGAATTTCCATTTGAACTAAACAAACAAACAAACAAACAAACAATAAACCAAGACAAAGTTTTGAAAAATAAGGTTCCATCAACGAAACTTCTGCAAAATTAACAATGAGGCCGTCTGGTATCAGTGACTTTTAACTGGGAACAGTCAGAGTCAGAAAATGCTCCCAAGAACTCACTGTCTGGCCCTAATTGCTTTTAAGCAGAAAAACCTGGAATTTCAGTAGCATGAATAATAACCCTAAAATTTGAAGTCCTGAGTTTATACAAAGGAATGCTGAGAATAAGGAACTGATTGGGAAGGAAGTGCGGCATCATAGAGAGATGACTGACTTTGGAGTCAGACACACCTGCATTTGAGTCCTGGCATTGCAACTGGCTGGTCATGAGGGTTTAGACACTTCTCTAACCTTCCCGAGTCTCAGTTCTCTTCTCATGATATGGTAATAATATCGACCACAAGCTGTTTCCATAGGCACCTAGCCATGTGTCTTATATTAATCAGGACTCTTTCAGTTTGAAGTGACAAAGCCCTAACTCCAGTTAGCTTAAGGGAAACAAAAAAGGCTGGGAGAGGTTGAAAGGGAGAGAGGGGAGGCTAGGTTTCTTAGGTCATGTCACTAGGAGAGGTAAAAGTGAAGCTGGGAACTGCTGGGATCTAGGAACTCAAAGTCAATGGGCAGGTTTATTACCCATCCTCTCTGTGTTGGCTTTGCTGTCAGACCCAAGCCTCAGGGTCACTAGAACCAGGTTTGTTAGCAATTGCAGACTCACTGTTATTACTAAAGAGGAAGAGGATACCTGCCAGCTTCAGTTTGGAAAATCCTAGGGAAATGCTCTGATTATTCTATTCTGGCTTAGGAAACTTACCTGCCCATTCCTTGAACCACTAGCTGTGCCCAAGTACCAGGATGAGCCCCAGCCTCATCACAACTACACCTCTGAGGTGAGAGGAGGTGGAGTCTGTTACTGGGGGAAGGTGCAGTGAGAAGCGTTGCACAAACCCAGCATGAGAAGTCTACCCCAGTCTCAGACCAACATTCACCTTCAACCCATTTCTCTGCCCTTGCCACCCCACATTCTCTCTTCCACCCACTCTACACCTCAGGGGATGGCCTCACCCAGGGGCTGTAGCTGGGAATCTGGGAGTCAAGGTCTAATCTTCCCCCTTGCTGACCTCCCCTATGGAAAGAATCACCAGCTCTAGTGCTCTGCCCGTCAACTCCTTGCACGTTTGTCCCTTTCTCTCATTCCCCTGACCTTGCTCTTGCATGGACCTCAGCAACCTTTCTTCTTGTTGTGCCTCCTAGTCTAACTTCCACACTGGTCAGAGTTGTTTTCCAAAATAATAGTCTTGTCGTATCTCTTCCCAGTTAAAAATTTTTCTAAAAAAAAAAAAAATTTCTAATGGCTCCCCATCAAAGCTAGCCACATAATTTCTGGGACCTGGTGAAGAATGTTTAGAAAGTAAGGGAAAAGTGCCATTAAATGAACTAAAATATGAAATATGAATCTTTTTCCTTTTTTGTGACAGGGACAGAGAGAGGGACAGATAAGGACAGACAGGCAGGAAAGGAGAGAGATGGGAAGCATCAATTCTTTGTTGCACAACCTTAGTTGTTCATTGATTGCTTTCTCATATGTGCCTTGACCGGGGTGGGTTGGGCGCTACTGCAGAGCCAGCAACCTTGGACTCAAACCAGCGACCTTGGACTTCAAGCCAGTGACCTTGGGCTCAAGCCAGCGACCATGGGATCATGTCTATGATTCCACACTCAAGCCAGTGAGCCCACTCAAGCTGGTGAGCCTGCGCTCAAGCAAGCAACCTCGGGGTTTCAAACCTGGGTCCTCTGTGTCCCAGTCTGATGCTCTATACACTGTGCCACGGCCTGGTCAGGCTCCTTTTCTTTTTTATTTTTTGGTGGTGTCTCTCAACTTGTCGTGGTGTTTTTATTTGCCATTTAATATAAATAAATTCAAATGATAAATTATTAGTACAAACTTTATTGTTCATCTTTATACTGTGCAGTGCCAGTAAAAATTGCAAATATGAGAGCCTTTAACGCCTATGTGGAATCCCTGAAATGATACAACTTGTATTTTGCATCCCATGGCACAAAACTAACCCCACTGTTTTGTCTCACTCGTTAGTATGCGCACATTCTCTCAACACTCAGTGGGAGCTGGTGGCTTCCATAATGTGCTTACCTTGTACTTGTTCTGAGTTGCTAAACTCCCACCCATATGGGTCCACTGGAATTCTGTGTTCACAGGGCTTCATGAAAGCCACATGTGAAGGAAGCAGTAAGATAATGCAGACATGCCTATTGCTTATACCTTCTCTGCTCATGTGCTGGCTTCATTGTCCCATTGGACTTGGCTTACAAAACACATGTTCAAAGACAAAATTATTAAGAATGTCAAGACAGCCCACAGCAGAGCAGTAAACCAAGCACAGGGCTCATCTGAGCGTGGAGAACTTTGGGACTGCACAGGTCACATGTGATGGAGTTGGTCCTGCTTACTATTTTATATAAGGTAAGTTCAAACTATTTCACATAAAATAGAGCCTTTCCTCATCTCTTTTCTTTCTCAAGTCACTCTTCTACTTTTTCTTGCCCCACCAAAGTTTTCCTCTGTCACACCTGTTCGATTAGCTGTTATTAGCAAGTCAGGTAATAGCAAATGTTGGAGAGGCTGTGGAGAAAAAGGAACCCTCATACACTGTTGGTGGGAATGTAAAGTAGTACAACCATTATGGAAGAAAGTATGGTGGTTCCTCAAAAAACTGCAAATAGAACTACCTTATGACCCAGCAATCCCTCTACTGGGTATATACCCCAAAACCTCAGAAACATTGATATGTGAAGACACATGTAGCCCCATGTTCATTGCAGCACTGTTCACAGTGGCCAAGACATGGAAACAACCAAAAAGCCCTTCAATAGAAGACTGGATAAAGAAGATGTGGCACATATACACTGTGGAATACTACTCAGCCATAAGAAATGATGACATCGGAACATTTACAGCAAAATGGTGGGATCTTGATAACATGATACGAAGCGAAATAAGTAAATCAGAAAAAAACAGGAACTGTATTATTCCATACGTAGGTGGGACATAATAGTGAAACTAAGAGACATTGATAAGAGTGTGGTGGTTACGGGGGGGAGGGGGGAATGGGAGAGGGATAGGGGGTGGGGAGGGGCACAAAGAAAACAAGATAGAAGGTGACAGAGGACAATCTGACTTTGGGTGGTGGGTATGCAACATAATTGAACGACAAGATAACCTGGACTTGTTATCTTTGAATATATATATCCTGATTTATTGATGTCACCCCATTAAAAAAATAAAATTATAAAAAAAAAAAAAAGTTTTCCTCTGGTAAGGCTGAACTTCTTGTAATCTCTCACATCATTCTCTTTGCCTGAAGTGGCCGAGGTCCCTTGCTCATCTTAAAGTCTCAGTTCAAAGGCTGTAAACACTCCTCTGTAAAGACTGCCTTGACTGTCCCAGGGGGGTTGAGTTCCCCTTCTATGTTTCCCTGTAGCCCAGTACAGTCTGTGGTCATTGCATATTGCATCACCATTGCTTGTGTGTCATATCTCCAGTATTATAAGTTCTTTGGGGGCAGGAACTGTCCCTTTACTGTGTTTGTTGTGTTATTTTTTAAGTGAGAGGAGATGAGGCAAAGACAGACTTTCCCTAGCACCCAAATGGGATCTACCCAGCAAGCCCACTAGGGGGTGATGCTCTGCCCATCTGGAGCATTGCTCCATTGTTCAGCAACCAAGCTATTTTAATGCCTGAGGTGGAGGCCACAGAGCTATCCTCAGCGCCCAGAGCCAACTTGCTCCAATTGAGCCATGCTGCAGAAAGAGAAGTGAGAGAGAGAGAGAGAGAGAGAAGCAAGAGGGGGAGGGGTGGAGAGGCAGATAGTTGTTTCTTCTGTGTGCCCAGACTGGAAATTGAACCTGGGACATCCACATGCTGGACGAAGCTCTACTGCTGAGACAACCGGCCAGGGCCTCCCTTTACTGTTTTGAGTTCGCAGTGTCTAGCAGAGTGTCTGGCAAATAGTAGGAGCTTGCTCAATAAAATACTTTTGAACTGAATGAAAGAATGAAACAATGCTTGGCATACAGTAGGCTTTCGTTAGTTAATTGATTCTTTCAAAAATATATACTAAGTGCCCACTATATTATGGGCTCTGTGCCATGTCTGTCCTTCCTGTAACAAGTACTCAATGAGTGCTTTCAGCATGACAAGGCCTATGTTAGGAGCTGAGAACACACTGGGAACAAGACAGCAGTGTCTCTTCTTTATAAGACCTTACACTCTAGTTGGCTCTCAGTAAACGTCATTTTATTTCCTCCTCCTTTCCCTGTGCCTCCCCAGAGGTAACCAAATCAGTCATACATATTTTAAGACTTTCTCCGCTTCCACCTTCTGCTCAGGATTCTCTTTCTCTGCTCCATTCTCAGGTACCAAGAGGTGGATGTTTGATCCTGCCAGAGTCATTCTGTTGTTTTCAACCACTGCAGACATCAACACAGGATGACCATGAAACTAGCCCATTAGCCCCTGTGCCAGCTCGGGCCTTCTTATTAAATTACTCCAGAAATTATTCCATGCAGGCTCAAGGAAGTCACTAAACACTGACTACTGTTTTCAATCTCTTCCCTTTACCTATTTGTTTCTCTCACAAATTTGAGGTTTATTTCCTTGTAACACAGACCATATTTGGTCATCACAACTGTACGTGTCTCAGTTGAAGAGCAGTCCGCTCCGGAGCTCGGCTCAGGCTAACCAGAGACAGAACAGAACTGTTGTTTGGATGCTTGAGTTCTTGCTGACATAAAACTATTTTCCATCCTCCCTTCTCTTGTCCTTGACCTTCCCTTGGCCTCATGTACTTTCTAAGTGTTCTTCAGTGCAGGAGAATGCCACGGAGGCTTCCTTTATAAAGGCGCCCTCGCTCATGCAGAGCGGCTTCTCTTTAGTGTTCTCCCAACTAAGATGAAATTATTTACGCTTCATCGTGGGTAAAAGAAGACTTATTTTGGAAAATATGAGAAAATGCATTTCAGAAACTACTTTATGACTTAGAGAATGGATTTATGTTTCAGGTGAAGTAGTAGCAGGAGGGTCATTCTCTGGACTGAATTGTGTACCCCCACCAACTTCATATGTTGAAGCCCAAACCCCCAATGCACTGGTATTTGGAGATGGGCCCTTTGGGAGGTAATTAGGATTAGATGAGATCTTGAGGGTGAGATCCTCATGATATGATTAGTGGTTTTATAAAGAAGACGTGGAGAGGGACATAATCCCTTTCGTACCCTGTGTGGACACAGTGAGTGGACAGCCATCTGCAAGGCAGGAAGAAGGCCTTCACCAGGAACTGAATCAACCAGCACTTTGGTCTTGACCACTTTGAACCTCCTGAGGTCATCATTAACTTTCACATGCCTCTGTTAAGGACTGGTCACTGCTGAATAGTTTGGGTCCCTTGAAGGTCCTACCGTTGAATAGTTTGGGTCTATTCAGGGCATGTTTGAGGCTAGATTGACCACATCAACTGCCTCAGCAACTCACCGCACTTGGTTAATTTAAATAATGACCCCATCTGACCTCTGACACATTCAATGGGGCAGCAGGCTGCTGGGTCCAGTGACCACTTGAAGTCATTCTCTGTCCATGAATAGGTTTTCATGAAATTCTTGTTCCTGAACGAAGTACTGTTATGGAGGACTCAGCTCTTAGTCACTGCACTTTGGCTCGTTCTGCTTCCCCAGAAGGTATTGGAGGAGATGATCAAGATATGACCACTGGTTGACCTGAGAGCTGAACCCAGGCAACTCAGAGGCTCCTCACCCCCTCCATGCCTTTGGAATATGCATTCTGCCCACTGTTCCCACCCCCCAACCCCCACCCCCCGGGCAGCGGACCGGTACCGGTCCGTGGGCCATTTGGTACCGGTCTGCAGAGAAAGAATAAATAACTTACATTATTTCCTTTTTATTTATATTTAAGTCTGAATGATATTTTATTTTTTAAAAATGACAGATTCCCTCTGTTACATCCGTCTAATACTCACTCTTGACGCTTGTCTCGGTCACGTGATACATTTATCCGTCCCACCCTAAAGGCCGGTCCGTGAAAATATTTTCTGACATTAAACCGGTCCGTGGCCCAAAGAAAGTTGGGGACCACTGATCTAGATGATATAGAGAACTGAACACAGTGAAGGCCTTACATGGACTTTAAGATTCTGGCAGGTGAATGTGGAGATCTCCTCCTCCTGCTACCACTCAAGATAAGCCTTGTTAGTAAGCTCCCTTGCTTGTTACACCTCCACCTGGAGCAGTCTGCTTCTTCCTTTGCTCTCTCTTTGTACTCTGTGCACGGGAGCAAGTGGCAGCCACAGGAGGGCCACTGAAGATTTAAATGAGCCAGTGGGGTTGTCCCTCCCTCTCTAGCTTGAAATTGTCCTGTAGCATTTTTGTCTATCAAAAACAACATTTTAGAATACTTGGGATAGAATGATAATAATAATAATAATACCAATAACAATAATAGTGCCAGCTTTCATAAATGGAGGCCTAATAGGTATCAGATACTGTGCTCACATATATTAATATGTATTTGAGATCTTACAACAATCATGCAAGCGACATGTATCATGATTCTTGTCTTATATGTGAGGAAGCAGAGGCCCACGCAGCTAGTTCAGACATGGACTTAAGATTTGGCTTCAGCTTGATCTGACGACTCCAGTGTGTAGGCTTTGTTCACTACGCTGCACAGGCCTCTGCACCAGAAATGTGATTCCAAGCCTGGATCCCGCTTTCTGGGAGGCTGTCTAATTGAGTCAGTCCCACTGGTTCAGGGAACAATAAAAATAAGTGGTGAAGTAGGCCTCCTTTGCAAATTCCTCCGATGTAGCATTTGAGGAACAGGGTGTGTTTCCCACATCATTGAGTTGTCACTTTGTTATTAAGAGAAAACTTTTTGAGGCGAGTTAGAAAATCTTGGAACAAAAGAGCCTTCTTTCTTCTTTATTTTATTAAACAGAATAGACTGAACATGATGAATTCTATTCTTGGCATGTTAAGTCCATTTTTTATAAGCATGGGTTGTGATCGTCTAACATAAATAATGTCACCCCTGGGGCCCTTGCAGGCTACTTATAGGGAGCTTTTACATCTATATTAACTGGCACAATCTACTTTTTTGTTTTGTTTTGTTTACTGTTTCTTCTGTCTTCCTTCCTCCTCTTAGGCAGTTGGCTGTCACTTTTCCTGATGCACTCCTCACTCCCCCCATTTTCCAATATGCTATATCTAAACTGTTATTCTTTAAAAACCATATTGAGTTTATTGAATTAAGAACTTTATTTTTCAAAAAAATTTCAATCAGTTGTGAGTAAAGATGTGTGGTTGCTCCTAGACCCTCCCTGCAGGCAGCGTGCACGGGCTTATGATGGTGCTTACTCATTCTTATTGTTACTTCCTCTGTTTTATTCTGGGTTAGTGACCTTGAGCTAGGTGTTTGAGCCTGCTGTGAGCCTGGCCTTTGAACAAGATGGCAATACAGATGCGGCAATGATGGATGTTTTTACTTACAAGTAAGAGATGCCCTACTCAAACTGACTTAAAAAATAAGGAAATGTATTATCTCACACAACACCAAGTCCAGAGATAGGGCAGGCTTTGGGATTGCTTGATTTAATAGCTCAACTAGGTTACCAGGGCCCCAAATCTTTCCATCTCTTGGTTCTGCCATCTTTAGAACAGCCATGGCAGCAATTGGGACATCAGCTGATGGGAATGAGGGAATCCATCCTGCAAACATGAAACATAAGTTCTTCCCTTTAAGCTGATTGGCCAGTTTAAGCAACAAGTCCACTTTGGACCAATAAACACTGCCAGAGGTATCCAGTGCTCTGATTGGCCTAGCCTAGTCCAGCAAACTTTTTTTTAAAGAACCAGATGATAACTATTTTCAGTTTTGTGAGCCATACTGTCTCTGTCACTCAACTCTGCTAATGCACCACAAAAGCAGCCACAGGAAATAATGGGTGTGGTTGTTTTCAAACACACATTATTTACAAAGCAGGTATTAGGCACATGGGCAGACCTCTGCCCTAGACTAACAAAGATCCACCCCTGAACTGGGAGATGAACCAGCATCCCCAGAGTCACGTGGGGTAGGTGTGGACAAGGGTGAAGAACTCGGAAATGAGTTCTGTCAGGGATGGGCACTACCAGCAGACAGTGGCTCCATGCATTGTTCTTTGAAGGACTGGAGTTTGACCACCACTTTTTTTAACTACAATGAAAAACAAAGAAAAGGACTGTGAATTTGGTCGATGATATAAATATAAATATGAGATAGCTTATCACTAAACCAACTACTTCAAGAACCAGTCTCTTCTTTGCCTCTTCCTTCCTTATCCCTGGACTCTAGCCTTAGAAGGAAACATCTTTCCTGGAAGGTGACAGGCTCTCCTGAACCTGGCACTTGCTCCTCCCTTTCTTAGGAACATGCTTTCTCCTCCTTGTTGACTCTTCTCTTGGGTAAGTCCTAGTCATCCCTCAACACTCTGCTCCATCATACCTCAGACCTTCCCTAAGGTGGATGCTTCTTATTTAGGGTCCACAGCCCCATACAAATCTCCATTATGGCATGTGGCACCCTGCATTGAAAAGATCTGTTCACAAGTTGGTCTCCTACACCTGACTGCGCCATCCTGGGGGCCCTGGTTCCACTGTGTGACCCAGTCTCTGCTTGGCCCAGCCCAAGAACACAGCAGTCTCTCAATACTCATGCATTTTATAAATGAATATTTATGCCTTGGAAAATGAAAGGAAATTGAATATGCTTTCAGTATGTTTGGGGTGTTATCATTGAGGTCAGAATAGCAAAATATATAAATCATTCTTTTCTGAATGCCTTAATTGTTAAATACAAATATCAAGTGTTTGAGCCTCTGGTCTTTATATATAAATCTAATATGGTAGTTGCCATGTGCTTGCATCATTATGTCTGGCTTCAGGCTTCAGTTCCACAGTTGTGACTGTGCAGCCAGACCCCTCTCAATCCCACACTCACACCTCCCATCTCCAACGTACTCATGAGGAGAGGAGTCTCTCTGGCCTCTGACCCTTTATTGAGCGGGCAGCACAGGAGTCTCTTCCTCTTCAGTTTGGTCTGGCTTTCTCCCTGGCTGTACTCAATGGTTTCCTTGCTGAGAGCAGAATTCCATTCTTGGATAAATTGGCATTTGCTGTATGGATCTCAATGGATTAGCAAATAAAGCTCTCTGGTGGGCAGAAGGATCTCTCCTCAGCCCCTCCTGCAGCAAGTGCCCCAGAGTGGTTAGTTCGTGAGCTTAGAGGGAAACCACACTGCCTTGGCTATTATTGGGTAGCTGTTTACTTAGCTGGTCTAATCTACAACTATCTCACTGATAAGGTGGAGATAACAGAACTTTCTACATCATAAGGTTTTAATAAGGATTAAATACAATAATGCATATAAAATATAGCATAGTGTCTGGTACACATAAGTACACAATAGAAAAAGCTACTAATTGATGCCCAAAATGTATATCTTTGTGGGCATGTGTAATTGATAATATTAATACATTTAATGTTTTAGTCTAGAGATTCCAGATATGACTCATCTGAACCTTTTAGGGAAGTTTCTCATTTTTATTTGTTTTTGATATGAGAAATTACAAAATATACCAACCAGGAAGAACAAAATGCAATACGGTATCAGGACTAGGTTCAACTGTGAGTAATTGCAACTTCAAATAACCATGGTCAAACAACGTAGAAGTTTCTCTTTTATATAAAAGTCCAGAATTAGCATTGTAGGGCTGGCATGGTGGCTTTACCCAGTGAGGACCTCAGGGATCTATGCTCTCTCCCTACCCTAACTTTATTGAGGTATAATAAACAAAATTTTATATATTTAAAATGTACAACTTGATGATTTGAAATATGCACACATTGTGCAATGATTACCACAACCAAGTCAACACATTTACCACCTTACATTGTTATCATCTTTTGCATGTGAAAACACTTGAGATCTACTTTCTTAGCAAGTTTCAATTATTCAACACATTTTATTAACTCTAGTCACCATGCTGTACATTAGACCCTCAGAACCCATCTTACAACTGAAAGTTTGTACCTTTGATTGATACATCCCATTGCCCCCACACCCTAACCCCTGATAACCACTATTCTACTCTGTTTCTATGAATCTAACATTTTTAAAATGATTCCACATTTGGGATCTTGATAACATTATACAGAGTGAAATAAGTAAATCAGAAAAAACCAAGAACTGCATGATTCCATACATTGGTGGGACATAAAAATGAGACTAAGAGACATGGACAAGAGTGTGGTGGTTATATCTGTATACATACCACGTTTTCTTTAACCATTCAGTTGTTGATGGGCACTTAGGCTGTTTCTCTCTCTGTCTTGATGTTCCACCATACATAACTTCCCTAGGTCAACTTCCTGGCCCAAGAGGGCTGCTCAGCTCCAGCCTTCAAATCTACATTCCAGGCAGTAAGAAATAGAAAGCAGCAAAGGAAAAAAGAGGATGGCACATGTCAGAAGAAGGATTTGTGGAAGCTGCCGTATAACACTCCCATTGGCTAAAACTCAGTCACATGGTCTTACCTAGCTGTGAAGAAAGCTGAGAAATCCAACCTGTATTCTGTATTGCCATGTGCCCAGCCAAAAATCAGGGGTTCTAGTACAATGGAGGAAAGGGGAAATTGTCCCAGTAGAGCCCAAGCTCTACGTCGATCAGGCATCCCTGATTCGACGTCCCTATGCAGTGGGACACTCCTGCTTATTAGCAGGGTTGGCAGCCTCTTCAAGACTACTCTTGAGGTGGCTGTGAGGATGCTACTGTTAAATGCCACTGGAGGAAAGACATGACCGACACACAAATTAGTTGCAATAATCACACAGGCAATTTATTACTCACAAATCCTTTTGGCGTGCCTGGGTACAGCTTAAGGGAGCCCCATCGCGTGCTCCGCTCGCTGGCTTTGGTCAGAGCTCAGAGTGGTGTGGAGACAGTCCACATCAATGTTGTAGTCTGGGCGACTACTGCAGCAGGGGGCCCCTCAGTTTTAGTAGCCTTTCTGGCCAACGCCTTCTAACAGGTGTCAATCTACAGGATTATCACCTCAAACCACCTTTTTGAGAATTCCTCGCAGGGAACCTCCTTTATGTCAATCTACTGAAATGTTTACATTAAACCACTTTTTAAGATGTTCTTATTTTCATTAATTTACAAAGTTAATGGAAATAACACCAAGCCACTTCTTATCTATGTATAACTTCACACACACATACTAACTGGGCTCTGCTTGAAAGTCAGAGTCTGTTTATCACATTACAGAATTATGGCACTAAGCCACTATATTAATTCCTATCTAATTGGCATACCTTTACTTAATTTTAATAATTATTTTTAATATCCTTTTAATTACTTTTATATATCTTCCATATTTTATATTTCTATATATATAATTACTATAACCTTATATTACTACAACAGAAATGAATACTGAAAATAGTCTCTGCCACAAATACCCATCCATTTCTCCTCATGATATTCATTATACTCAGAGACCTCAAGTAAGGTCCCTAAAACTTCACTGTATTTTTTTTTCTTTTTTACAGAGGCAGAGATAGACAGGGACAGACAGACAGAAATGGAGAGAGATGAGAAGCATCAATCATCGGTTTCTTGTTGCGTGTTGCGACTTCTTAGTTGTTCATTGATTGCTTTCTCACATGTGCCTTGACCGTGGGTCTTCAGCAGACTGAGTAACCCCTTGCTGGAGCCAGCGACCTTGGGTCCAAGCTGGTGAGCTCTTTGCTCAAGCCAGATGAGCCCACGCTCAAGCCGGCGACCTTGGGGTCTCGAACCTGGGTCCTTCCGCATCCCAGTCCGACGCTCTATCCACTGCACCACCACCTGGTCAGGCTTCACTGTATTTTTTTAATTCAATAATAAATAAGGCCCAGCATTTTGCTTGCCACAACCAAGTCAACACATTTACCACCTTACATTGTTATCATTTTTTGCATGTGAAAACACTTGAAATCTACTTTCTATTTTTTTTTTTTTATAGTTACAGAGAGAGAGTCAAAGAGAGGGATAGACAGGGACAGACAGACAGGAATGGAGAGAGATGAGAAGCATCAATCATTAGTTTTTCATTGCAACACCTTAGTTGTTTATCGATTGCTTTCTCATATGTGCCTTGACCGCTGGCCTTCAGCAGACCAAGTGACCTCTTGCTTGAGCCAGCGACCTTGGGTCCAAGCTGGTGAACTTTGCTCAAACCAGATGAGCCTGCACTTAAACTGGCAACCTCGGGGTCTCGAACCTGGGTCCTCCACATCCCAGTCCAATGCTCTATCCATTGCACCACCGCCTGGTCAGGTGAGATCTACTTTCTTAGCAAGTTTCAATTATTCAACACATTATTATTAACTGTAGTCACCATGCTGTACATTAGACCCTCAGAACCCATCTTACAACTGGAAGTTTGTACCTCTGATTTGCTTGCCACATGCCAGAAATCTAGGCACTGGGGATACAAAGATAAATAAGAAGTGGTTTATTTCCCAATAAAAATAATACAGTGTTTTATGTGCTGTACCAGTGGTTATTACCAAGACTGATTAAATATGGAAGAAGGAATGATTAAACCTTCTGGAGAAGAGGATAGAGGGGATGGTCTGAGGTAGGTGTCCCCAAACTATGGCCTGCAGGCCGCATGCGGCCCCCTGAGGCCATTTATCCGGCCTCCGCTGCACTTCCGGAAGGGGCACCTCTTTCATTGGTGGTCAGTGAGAGGAGCACTGTATGTGGCAGCCCTCCAACAGTCTGAGGGACAGTGAACTGGCCCCTGTGTAAAAAGTTTGGGGACCCTTGGCTGAGGAGTCCTTGCTGAGAACAACTTGTTTGGGACCTTGGCAGATAAAGAGAACCTTCCTAGAAATGAGCAGACACAAGCCAAAAACAACTACTTGGAGTATTCTCAGCTGAAGGCAAGAGATTCTTGGCTCAAATAAGTGGATACAAGCAAAGAATTGTGAGGAGATGGGGGAAGGAGAACCCCAAGGAACCAGAAGGAAATAATAGATACAGTAGTTTTCCTTACTTTCAATGATGAAACTTAGCTAGACTTAAGTAATTGGATTAGTCCAATTATTTACCCCTAAAATACTAGTTACTTTTCATACTGAAGAACAAATCTAGCCTAATGTGAATGGTAGAGAACCCCTTTTTAGAGATAGATTGAAAGTATTTTACTGCACAAATTAGCTGATATGTGCATGATTTGAAATTTCTGCGTTAAAATAATAGAAAAAATTCTCACTGAGAGAGTAATCAGAGCTCCAGGGGAAAGCTTTAACAATGACAATAAAAGCATTCTCACCTAGTTTATTATCACAGGTGGGGAAATGGAACGATAAAGTTAAATAGCTTTTCCAAATCATGGGCATTATTGTGGGAGGAACTCCAATTTTCTCATTCCTGGCAATGTTTGTTTGTTTCAGTTACTAAGCCAATTTTGAATGTGGACACAGAGTTATTTTCTATACTGCAGACATGTAACCTTTCAAATTACAGTTTGTTTTCTATTTTGCTCCACCATGTAATAAGTCCTGAAGATCTAATGTACATTCTAATATAAGCTCAGGTATTCAACCTGAAAAAAATTATGTGACTGTGGGAAATGTCTTCATGAGGTTTTCATTGTGCATATAGAAACAATTTAAATAACCTAGATGGTGATGCTACAAAACCATTGTTACAAATGTAGAAACCATAACATATCAAAGCTGGATTCAAAATAGTTAGCAAGCACTTCTTTTTAAAAGAACACAGAATAACTCTAGTTCAATCTAGGGGAGAAGAGAAAAACATATCCAGCCATCTAGAGTGTACTGAGTGTACCACTGACCTGGGGGTTTGTTGGGAGTCTTTGAGAAACCCAGAGTGCCAGACAAGATCCATGTGCAAACTATGCTGCCTCAGCAGGAAGAAAAATAAAAATAAAATACAAGTCGTGATTATTTCAGTTTTGTCGCAGTAAGGGTTTTTTTAAAAAATGCTAATAGACTTGAATCATTTTGAAATAATTTTACCATGTAATTATTAAGGAATGCAATACAAGTAGCCCAGACAATAAATATTATCTTTTTTTTTTTTTTTTTACAGAGACAGAGAGAGAGAGTCAGAGACAGACAGGAACAGAGAGAGATGAGAAGCATCAATCATCAGTTTTTCATTGCGACATCCTAGTTGTTCATTGATTGCTTTCTCATATGTGCCTTGACCGTGGGCCTTCAGCAGACTGAGTAACCTCTTGCTCGAGCCAGCGAACTTAGGTCCAAGCTGGTGAGCTTTGCTCAAACCAGATTCAGGGTCTTGAACCTGGGTCCTCCACATCCCAGTCCAACACTCTATCCACTGTGCCACTGCCTGGTCAGGCAATATAAATTTCATTTTGTAAAAACATCTTGTTGCCCAGGGGTTTTGTAATTTTTTTATATTAAATAATTTTTTATTTTTCTATTACAGTTGACATACAATATTATATTAGTTTCAGGTATACACCCCACTGATTAAACATTATGCCACATACTAAGTGATCAGTAATTATTCCTCTAAATTTTGTAATCATACATAGTACAATATTATTGACTATTTTCCCTATGCTATACTTTACATCTCTATGACTATTTGTGTGTGGGTGTATTTTTCTTAAGTGAGAAGCAGGGAGGCAGTCAGACAGACTCCCACATGCGCCCGACTGGGATCCACCTGGCATGCCCACTAGGGGGCGATGCTCTGCCCATCTGGGGTGTTGCTTCATTGCCAGCAACGGAGCTCTTCTTAGCGCCTGAGGCAGAGGCCATGGAGCCATCCTCAGCACCCTGGCCACCTCACTCCAGTGGAGCCTTGGCTGTGCGAGAGTAAGAGAGAGATAGAGAGAAGGGAGAGGGGAAGGGTAGAGAAGCAGATGGTTTCTTCTCCTCTGTGCCCTGATGGAAAATCAAACCCAGGACATCCACATGCCAGGCTGACGCTTTATCACTCAGTCAACCAACCAGGGCCCCTCTGACTATTTTTAAGGTGACCAACATTTTTACAATGAAAAGGAGGACAAAAATAAATTGAATAAAACAATATCATAAATAAAAGAAACATTTTATTCATTGCAACAATAATACACTATAATATGATAAATGAATAATAAAAATATTTGTAATATTTTATATTGTAATTATGCTTACATGCCTATTAATTTTTAATAATAATTATAAGAAAAAAGTACTCATTTAGATACAAATACATCACATCACATGCAATGGATCGACTGCATCGACTCAACTGAATACGGACATTCAGATTAGTCTTCCAATATCAAAAAGAAGGACATGTAGGAGGACACTTTTTGAGGGAGGATGGAACTTACAAAAGAAGGACTGTCCTCCCTAAAAGAGGACGATTGGTCACCTTACTATTTTGTAACTATCAAGTTTACTTCTTAGTCCCTTTCCCTTTTCACCTATCCCCCCCAACATTCCTCCCAAGTGACAACCATCAAAATGTTTTCTGTATCTCTGAGTCTGTTTCTGTTCTGCTTGTTCATTTGTTTTGCTTTTTGGTTCAACTGTTGATAGATACGTCTTTATTGCCATTTTATTTTTCATACTTTTTATCTTTTTTTTCCTCCTTCTTTTTAAAGAAGACCTTTTAACTTTTCAAGTAATACTGGTTTGGTGGTGACTTTTAGCTTTTTGTTGTCTAGGAAGCTCTTATATGTCCTTCGATTCTGAATGACAGCTTTGCTAGGTAGTGTAATCTTGGTTGTAGGTCCTTGCTTTTCATCACTTTGAATATTTCTTACCAATCCCTTCTTACCTGCAAAGTTTGTATTGAGAAATCAGCTGAAAGTCTTATGGGAAATTTCTTGTAGGTAACTAATGGCTTTTCTCTTGTTGCTCTTAAAATTCTCTCTTTGTGTTTAACCGTTTCCTGTTTAATTATGATGTGTTTTGGTGTGGGCCTCTTTAGTTTCATTGTGTCTGGGACTGTCTGTACTTCCTGGACTTGTATGTCTATTTCCTTCACCAGGTCAGGGAATATTTCCATCATTATTTTTTACATGAGTTTTCAGTTTCTTGTTCTATTTCTCTTTCTGGCACCCCTACAATGTGAATTTTTGAAGTTGTTGGCACAACCTGTTGGTATGTTTTGTTTTGTTTTTCATTTTTCCGAAGCTGGAAATGGGGAGGCAGTCAGACAGACTCCCGCATGTGCCCAACCGGGATCCACCCGGCATGCCCAACCAGGGGGCGATGCTTTGCCCCTCTGGGGCGTCGCTCTGTTGCGTCCAGAGCCATTCTAGTGCCTGAGGCAGAGGCCACAGAGCCATCCTCAGCGCCCAGGCCATCTTTTGCTCCAATGGAGCCTTAGCTGCGGGAGGGGAAGAGAGAGACAGAGAGGAAGAAGAGAGGGAGGGGTGGAGAAGCAGATGGGCGCCTCTCCTGTGTGCCCTGGCTGGGAATCGAACCCGGGACTCCTGCACGCCGGGCCGACGCTCTACCGCTGAGCCAACCGGCCAGGGCTGTTGGTATGTTTAAAGTAGTCCCAGAGGCTTCTTACACTATCCTCATTTTTTTGGGTTCTTTTTTCTATCCTGATTGTTGTTTTTTTCCCCCTGCTTCCTTGTCTTAATTGGTGATTTGATTCTCTGCTTCATCTATGTTGTTGAGGTCCTATAGTGTACTCCTTATTTCAGTTAATGTATTCTTCATTTCTGACTGGATATTTCTTATGTTTTCTAGTCTCATTTTTATGTTTTCTATCTCTCAGCTGAAGTTCCAAGTTCATCTACTCTTCCCCTAAGTTCACTGAGCATCCTTATAATCAGTGTTTTGAACTCTTCATCTAGTGGATTGCTTGTCTCCATTTTGTTTAGTTCTTTTTCTGGAGTTTTGTTCTGTTCTTTCATCTGTAACATCTTACTTTGTCTCCTTATTTTGGCAGCTTCCCTTAGATTGTTTCTATATATAAGGTAGAGCTACTACATCTTCTGGGCTTGGTAGAGTGGCCTAATGTAGGAGGTGTCCTGTAGGGTCCAGTGGCACAGCCTTCCCTTTCACCAGAGCTGGGCACTCCAGGTGCACCCCCACACCCGGTGTGGGCTGCGTACACCCTCCTGTTGTAGTTGAGCCTTGATTTCTGTTGGTACATCAATGGGAGGGATTTACCTCCAAGGCTGACCATCTGCAAGGACTGGCTGCAACCACTGTGGGGGGATCAGCTGTGCAGGGGTCTACCCCAAGGAGCAAGACTTACTTTAGTGGGGCTCTTGTGCCTGCTGAGTTTGCCCCATGGGTGTGTTGCTTGTGGAAGTGGTTGGCTGGTGCTTTGATATAGTCTGAAGCTGTTCACCAGGTGTGCTGGCTCCGGGGCCTCCTAGGTGGTGCAGGCCAAGATCAGCTGCTGCCTGTGTTCTCTTCAGGGTCACCAGCATGAATTACAAAGTGATCTGCAGATGGCTGGTACTTGTACTGGGTTTAGAGATGCCAAGGAGAGGACAAGCTGCAAACCAAGGCTGGCTGCCTCTAGTGCCAGGCGTGGGGCACTTAAAGAGAAGTATGGGGCATGCCAAGGTCAGATGCTTCCAGTTTGAGAGATTTTAGAAAAGTTAGCAGCATGAGACATGGGTGGTTTGGGGGTCTCAGGAAGTCAACAGAGTGGGCAAACGGCATTAGTCAGGTAGATGAAAACTCAGATATAGAGTCCACCGGCCAGCTTTGTTTGGGGAAGGCATCAGAAAAAAAACTCTGTCTGGGCCCTGGCCGGTTGGCTTAGTGGTAGAGTATCGGCCTGGCGTGCAGGGGTCCTGGGTTCAATTCCTGGCCAGGGCACACAGGAGAAGCACCCATCTGCTTCTCCACCCCCCCCTCTCCTTCCTCTCTCTTCCCCTCCCGCAGCCAAGGCTCTATTGGAGCAGACTTAGCCCGGGTGCTGAGGATGGCTCCATGGCCTCTGCCTCAGGTGCTAGAATGGCTCTGGTTGCAACAGAGCAACGGCCCAGATGGGTGGAGTATCGCCCCCTGGTGGGCATGCTGGGTGGATCCCGGTTGGGTGCATGCGGGAGTCTGTCTGACTGCCTCCCTGTTTCCAACTTCAGAAAAATACACACACACACACAAAAAAGAAACTCTGTCTGTGAGAAAGCTGCCCCTCCAGTCCTTGCCTTCATGCCAGACAATTCAGTTCCTCCCCATATGTCCCTGGTGGCTTTCAAGCTGCTGCTACAGAGCTGAAGGTTAGAGCA
Organism: Saccopteryx bilineata; assembly: GCF_036850765.1. Classification (NCBI taxonomy): domain Eukaryota; kingdom Metazoa; phylum Chordata; class Mammalia; order Chiroptera; family Emballonuridae; genus Saccopteryx; species Saccopteryx bilineata. The sequence goes on from NC_089490.1 coordinate 106,524,793, forward strand.
AGTGAGTCAGAGTAAGTTCATGTGCAGGCTCTTTAAGAGGAACACCTGGACTCCAGGAGCCCTTCTTCTCTCTCAGCCATAATCCCTGCTGGTTTTTACAACCAGAAGGTACAGGAACTTCTCTTCCTGGCATTGGAATGTTGGGCTAGGGGACCTGGTGTAGGGCTGGGACCCCTCACTCCCCAGTGGGGGACCACTGCAGCCAAGATATCATTCCTGATTTTTATTTGCTACATGTGGTTGTGGGACCAGCCAATACCTCATCTCCACCCCTCCTACCAGTCTTGATATGGCTTCCTTTTTATATCCTTAGTTGTAGGACTTCTGTTCAGCTAGATTTCAGGTAGTTCTCAATGACAGTTGTTCTGTAGTTTAGCTGTAATTATGATGCGGTTATGGGAGGCTGTGAGTACCCTGTTTACCTACACTGGCATCTTGATCAGAAGCCACCCCAGTGGTTTTGTATTCTAGATTGTTTTATTCTTATTTTTTTCTTTTTAACAGAGAGAGAGAGAGAGAGAGAGAGAGAGAGAGAGAGTCAGAGAGAGGGACAGAAAAACAGGAAGGGAGAGAGATGAGAAACATCAATTCTTCGTTGCAGCTCATTAGTTGTTCATTGATTACTTTCTCATATGTGCCTTGTCCGAGGGGCTACAGCAGAGCGAATGACCCCTTGCTCAAGCCAGAAACCATGGGATCATGTCTATGATCTCATGCTAAAGCAACCCCACCACACTCAAGCCAGTGAGCCCATGCTCAAGCTGGTGAGCCTGTGTTCAAGTTGAGTGAACCTGCCCTCAAACTGGCGACCTCGGGGTTTCAAACTTGGGTCCTCCATGTCCCAGTCCAACGATCTATCCACTGCACCACTGCCTGGTCAGGCTGTTTTATTCTTTTTTTATATTTTTTACACTTTAGTTTTAATTCTCCTCTGCTTTAGTATTTTTGAGAGGTTGTCATTCATAGGTCAGAAATAGTTTTGCTCTCACATATTTTGGACTTTATGTCCTGGGAACTTTTGTATTTCACTCCTAAGAACCCATCAGTCTCCTGGCCAGGGTCTTCCTCTCCCTGAGGCAGTGCCTAGGCTTACAGCATAAGAGGGTTAGCCTGAGGGCTGTGTAGTATTAGGCATGCGGTTCTTGGGTTTGGATACTGCCATTGGCACTTTCTATCTGTGTTTTTAGACAGGTTACTTAACCTCTCTCTTTCTGAGTTGCTTTGTGGTAAAATGGGAATAAACAGAGTACATGTGTCATATGTGTATATATATGTGTATATGTGTATAATGAAATATTATTCACCTTATAAAGGAAGGATGTTTTGACATGTTACAACACAAATGAGCCTTAAGAACATTATGCTAACTCGAATTAGCCTGTAACAAAGTATCAAATACTGTATGAATCCACTTATATGAGGTACCTAAGCAGCCAAATTTATAGAGACAGAAAGTAGAATGTTAGTGGCCAAGGGGCTGGGAGAGGGAAGAATGGGAAGTCAGTGTTTAATGGGTACAGAATTGTAGTTTTGCAAGATGAAAAGAGGTCTTGAGTGCATGGTGATGATGGTCGCCCAGTAATGTAAGTGTATTTAATATGGCTGAACTGTACACTTAAAAATGGTTAAGATGGTAAGTTTTTGTTATTTTTATTTTATCACAGTTAAAAAAAAATTAATATATTCCAATGCAAGATGTCCCATTGCAGCGTGTCAGAAAGATGCACGTAGAACAGGAGCAGAATGGACTCTGGACTAAAGGCCAGAAGAAGGAGAATCATCTTGGCCATTCTTGTCTGTCTTTGGGATCTTTGGTTGCATTTCCTCTGTGAGGAGGGAATAGGAAAGTGATAGTCAAAATCCACCACGTGGTAGTTTGTAATGTCATCCTACTTAACTGAAAAATGAAATCTATTCATTTTTCTTCCATATTGTATTCCATTACACTTTTCTTTATGTGGTCTTTGTAAAATCCCGGAAAGAAGTACTCCTGAAGACTAGTTATGGACCTGAAGACCAGCTATATAAGTAAACTGGATTACCAGACCTGAGACAAAGATTTGAATGTAAGTTGTTATTTATTTGCCCACTGGTAAGGAAGTGGGCAAGGGCTACAGAGAAGGGAAAGACACCAGTAAAACGTGGGTTATTAAACCAACTCCCTTAGCTGGCATTGAAATTTTATCCCACAGGGGAATTTTGGGAAATGGTGTAAAACACACATCTCAGAATAGTCCTACTCAAGAGATAGAGGCCTGGGGTACAGCGAGAACATTCAGGTGGGGATAGACTACATAAATTTCCTGGCACTGCAAGCACATGCCTGTTAAGGTGCCTTACTTGATTCCAAAAACAGCCTCCAGGTGCCGAGATTCCCATGCCAGAACTCCATCAGCTGGGGCACACTGAGTTGTTGAGGACTGTAAGTGGGACAGCAATAGCAGCTGCTACATTAACCATTGCCATCAAGGTAACCAATGCAAGCTAATCTGCTTCCCATCCCAGCCCTACCACTATGCGTTGTAAGATCTTTGGCAAATTTTTAACCTTTCTAAAACCTCCATATTTAAGCCTAAGAATTGATACCAGCTTTATTAGGTGGCTGTGAGCATTAATTAAGAAAATGGATGGCAACAAAACTCTCATGCACAGTAAGTCATTAATACATATGTAGTATATAATAATATATAATACATATATATTATATATAATATTTATAAATTCTTGGGGTAGTGAGACTAGGCAAACTACTCTCTTATTGAATGCATAATAAGGGTTACTTTGATCTGGGAGTGTTACATATTGCCAATCATATGGGGAGAGAAAAGACCCATTTGTATGTCAGATCAGCACCCCATAATGAGTATACAACACAAACAGAATTTCAAATGTCGTTCCTAGAGCGTTAAGCAAATTTTGAAAAATTAACACAAGAGGACTTTTTGTGACCTTCAGGTGACTTCAGAGCTCCCCGTGCCCCCAGTCTGTGGTTCAGTCGCATGTGCAAGCCACAGTTCAAGCCTTTCAGCTATTGAGCGTGTGACCCTCCTCCCCTTGGCAGTAGACTTGAAGAAACCGAGGGGTGTTGTAGGTTTCCAAGGTAACCCTTTATCTCAAAACTCCTGGAAGACCTCCATATTCTTTTCTCAGATTGTGGTCTTGTGTCACTCCATTCTACACAATTAAATCTGCCCCTGAACAATAGTTCTTCTTATGGGAAGTCGAGTGCTGTCAAAACAGAAAATCATTATTGTTTTACAGAACCTCTCAAAGGAACCAAATATAAACTGTTGATTTATCCAGGAGCTTGTTTTTAAAAAGGAATAAATATATATCTTTTAAAAAATTATATTTTATTCAAAAGATACTGACATTTTACAGGTTTTCTTTATTTTTTGTCAATAATATTACTTCTTGTCAATAAGATCACTAAGATCTTATCTACATACTGAGAGGAGTCCTGCTGCATTTAAAATTCCTTTTGTATTAAAAAGCAGAGCTGCGATTATCTGCATTTGGATGGTTCTTGAATCTCAGAGTGAGCATCTGATATGGATTTTAATGCCAGTCTCCCAACTGACATTACAGAAGACCTACTTTGCAAGAGTACAAACTAAAGGAAGGCCAAAGGGTCAATGAAAATAAGTGATTATTGAGTTTTCAAAACAACGTTACTTTTAGCATTGTTCTTTTTTTTTTTTTTTTTTTTTTTTTGTATTTTTCCGAAGTTGGAAACGGGGAGGCAATCAGACAGACTCCTGCATGTGCCTGACCGGGATACACCCAGCATGCCCACCAGGGGGCAATGCTCTGCCCATCTTGGGGCATTGCTCTGCCGCAATCAGAGCCATTCTAGCACCTGAGGCAGAGGCCACAGAGCCATCCTCAGCACCCGGGCCAACTTTGCTCCAATGGAGTCTTGGCTGCGGGAGGGGAAGAGAGAGACAGAGAGGAAGGAGAGGGGGAGGGGTGGAGAAGCAGATGGGCACTTCTCCTGTGTGCCCTGGCTGGGAATTGAACCCGGGACTCCTGCACTCCAGGCCGACGCTCTACCACTGAGCCAACTGGCCAGGGCTTTAGCATTGTTCTTGAGAAAAGATTTGTGATATCTTCTGAATATTTTTAACCCATGGGCGAAGATTTGCTTTCTCATGTGATGTAAGAGGAGTTGGAGCCAGAATGAGAAAATATAACTGGTCACTTTTCACCATCCCTTCTTATCCTGTGCTTGGGAAACAAGGAACACCTTACCCAGTTTCATGGCTCCCCATTCAGCATTAATTGGAATTTTCATTTTGTTCCTATATGGATTTCTTTCAAACCTCTTAGAGCCAGAGTTGATTTTTTTCTTTTACATACTACTTTCTCCTTAAATTTTATGTCTGATTCTCATGATATTTAAAAAATTTTTTAAAAGATTTACATGAGAGGAGCATCATTCATTTTAGAGAGGAGAGTGAGTGAAGGGACAGGGGGGTGGAGCAGGAAGCATCAACTCCCATATGTGCCTTGACCAGGCAAGCCCGGGGTTTTAAACCGGCCACCTCAGTGTTCCAGGTCAACGCTTTATCCATTGTACTACCACAAGTCATGCACTTCATAATACTTTTTAATTTCAGCCTTTTATTTAGTCATCCAATTACTCAAGCTATCTATTAAGTATGACACCCAAGTTCTCACACCCTATTTTGTTCAGAGAAATGACCAGAAAACACCAAATTAAATGCTTTTCACTTACAAACTCACGCAGTGCTAATATGGAGCTGAGAGCTCTTAGTTGCTTCTCTATTTGTCAGAAATTTGATTTTTTACCCTTGTGTTTGGTACCAAAGTTCATCCATTTGCAGTTGGGTGCAAAACTAAAAAAAAAACAAAAACAAAAAAACCTTTATTGATTATTATTATTATCATTATTGTTGTTTTGAGGACCATAATTAGTGTTACTGATGCATCAGGAACAAGGAATAGGAAATTTGGAACAAATGACCAGCAGTAATCACATCTAAAGTGCTTGAAGTTGGTTGGGAGGGATTTTTATCATCTTAACCAAAAAATTTTATATTCCTCCTTTACCTTTTTTAGCCATTTTGGAGTTCCCCAACATAGCTATTTAAGATTAAAAAAAAATTCCTTATTCATTGCACTCGCCTTTATATTTACTTTCATTATCATTGTTGAAACATCTTATTCCTGCAATTTTTCCTGCAGGTAAAATTTAAACAACAACAAAGCACAAATAGGCCTCTGTGGGTTGATCTGAGAACCCTACACTTTAGAAATTTTTTTTATGAAAAAAAAATGTATTCCAATTTGAAACAAACAAAAAGAACACAATCCTTCTGTACATTGGACATGGCTGACTTGTACCAGGTAGAGAGCATGCGTTGAAGTAAGATGGATGGAACTCAAGTCCTGGCTCTGCTTCCGGCTAGCTGTGTCACTTAGAGAAACTTTTTTAACCACTCTGAACCTCTATTTCCTCTTTTCTAAAATGGCAGAAAGAAGTACTCACTGCCAAGGGTTGCTGTGAGGTAGGAGTCTGGTCTAAAACATCACAGCTGGGGGGAGGGGGGAGAGGGAGAGGGAAAGGGGGAGGGGGAGTGGCACAAAGAAAACTAGATAGAAGGTGACAGAGGACAATCTGACTTTGGGTGATGGGTATGCAACATAATTGAATGACAAGATAACCTGGACATGTTATCTTTGAATATATGTATCCTGATTTATTGATGTTGCCCCATTAAAAAAATAAATTAAAAAAATAAATAAATAAAACATCACAGCTATTCATTTTTCTTTTCAGTTGCTGCTGCTGGGGCAGCCACAGGGGCTTATATGTAAAGCTCATAGTAAATGCTCAACAAACATTAGCTGTTATGATCATGGTCTTAAGGTCCCTTTTAAACCTTTTATTACACAAGTCGGACTGGAAAGATCAGAGCTCAGGGCAAAAGTCCAATCCTGTGTCTCAGTTTTTTCCTTTTTAGAATATGTGTAAGTAATAATAAAACCTGCACCCTTTTTTCTCTCTCCAGTTTTATTGAGATATACTTGACATGTAATATTGTATAAGTTTAAGGTGTACAACTTGAAGATTTGATACACGTGTAGATTTTGAAATGATTAATACATAAGATTTGTTAACACCTCCAGCACCTCACATAATTGCCACCTCTTTTAGTGGTGAAAGCATTTAAGATATATTCCCTTAGCAACTTTGTAGTATATAATGCAGTACTGTTAACTATAGTCACCATGCCATCTTATAACTGGACGTTTGTACCTTTTCACGATCTCCCCATTTTCTCCACTCCCAACCCCTGGCAACCACTGTTCTATTCTATTTCTATGGGTTTGAAAACTACCTCTCCTTAACTCAGAGAACTACTGAGAATATGAAGGAGAGAATCTTTGCTCAGGGTCTGTGAACTAAGCAATGGTAAGCATAAGGTGTCACGAATCTCAGACCCATACAATTTTACACATATTCATTCTCCTTGGGAGAGTAAGAGGGTGAGAAACCAAACTGAATTGGCTGTAGATCTGTATTGGCTATTAGAATATTTGGGTTCTTCACATTTCAATATTTACACACAAGCTTCAGTTGTGTTGAAGAACTTTGAAGACAGATTGACTTGAGGTCTGATCTCAGTTCTGCCACTTACCAGCTAAGTGATCTCAAACAAGTCACTTAATCACTCAGGGATAATACCAGTATTTCTCTCTAAGGGCCGTGGTGAGGATGAAGTGAGTTGTAGACAAACACACTTAGCACAGTGTCCAACAGAAGCTCAATGCTCAAAACAATAGAGATGATGAGGGTGGGGGTAATGGTGATGGTGAGGATGGTGATGATTTTGTTAACTTACTGCTTAAAATTGTCTGGTCTAAAACATCACAGCTGTTCATTTTTCTTTTGAGTTGCTGCTGCTGGAGCAGTCATAGGGGCTTAAAATACAGACCTGAGCTCTCCAAAGATATTCTTCTATTTCTTTTTGAAACTGTTGCCCTAATTAAATTACAGTGTTGGTTCCATATCTCCCTTCTGTTTAATAAGACACATAATTGTTAAAACGGAGAGAAGAAGGAAAGAGATGCTGTTAGACATGTCTTTCTACAATTTCTTTTTACATTTAATGTTTTGAATTTTCTTCTTGTTTTAAAGAAACGATGACACTGGCAGCGTGTGCCAATTGTCATTTTGATGGATTCTCATAGCATATGACAAGATTTGACATAGAGTTTTCAAAAATTGTTAGGTTTGTCAGAGTTCTAATCTGTATTTTGTCAAGACCTACCACCATGTGCCATAAATCCAAGGACTTGTCAGACAAAAATGTGGTCATTGCAGGGATGACCAGTCTGCACATCCCAGCCCCCTGTACCACCTTCAACCTGAATAGCTGTACTTTTATGTCTTGGAATTCCAGGTAAGATTTAATTTAAAAAGATGTTCCACAGCTAAAATGTCTGTGGTTTTGTACATGTATGTTCTCATGTAGGCTTAGACAAAAAATATAGTGGTTCCAGGAAAAAAAATTCTAATCAGCCATTTATAGCGAGTCAGAAAGGTAATGTAGTAATGATGAGAACTATAAGGAAAAAGGGAGGTATATAAAAACAGATAGGTAAACAGACAAGACACATTTGAGCAATGAAGTATAATTCAAACATTTTTTTGTTTGATATAAGCTGAACATATTTACAAGATCTGAGTTCAATCACCAGCTCCTTGAAGATAGGACTAGGGTTTGAACATCATTAAGAACTGATGAGCAGAATTCAGGCATGGCTAGATCCAGAAGCTCAAAGATTGGTGAGTTATTGGTCTCGTTCTTTCCACCTCTAGGCTCTGCTTTCCTGTGTTGACTTCATGCTCAGATAAGATTTTGTCAAATCCAGTGATGCCCTCTATTTCCATGGCCTTTAGCTAGTGGTTATAGAGGAAGGGGAGTAAGAGGTAGAAAAGTATTCTCTTAATATTGATAGGAACAATTCTAGGCTTGACCCTCATTGGCCTGACTGTGTCATGTGCCCATCTCTCAGCCAATCATTGTAGTTAGGGGGATGAAGTTCTCTCATTGGATATTTCTGGGTCATATGTTCACTCTTGAAGCTAATGTGGGATGAAGTTAAATTCTATTTGATGTACAAAGAAGGGATGTTATTCCAAAGGAAAATCAGGGTGTTATTCTCAAGAAACAAAACAATTAATAAATACATATAAAACATTCTCTCTCTCTTTCTCTCTGTTTTAACAATTATGTGTCCTCTTTCCTCTGGTTAACTACCAAAATTCTCAAAAAGGAATATTGTAAAGAGACAGTCAAAAACACTAGCTTTGGAATAGACATTCTGTGTTAAAATACAGTTACTGATACTTACTAACTTGGTGGGTCCTTGAATAAAAAGATTTAATCTTTTTGAATTTCAATTCTCTCAATTCTAAAATGAAGATAATAATAACCTTCACTTTATTGGTTGCTGACAAGATTAAATGGGATGAGGCTAACGTTACACTTGGCTGCTTAGACCTAGTAAAAATACAGTTAATGTTATATTTCATAGAAGTTCTGCTAATGACCGTCTACTTAATTCATCCATCTTATTGAACTCCATTCTCCATTACATTCTTCTTAAAACATACAGATAGACATCCATGACATGCTGATGGCATGTTGAATACCTGGACACTTCTGTTCTCATGCTTTAAGTTGCAGTTGATCTGACCTATTTATTCCACTTGTGCCTTTATTTTATTTATTTATTTATTTATTTATTTTAATTTTTCTGAAGCTAGAAACGGGGAGAGACAGTCAGACAGACTCCTGCATGCGCCCGACCAGGATCCACCCGGCACGCCCACCAGGGGGCGACGCTCTGCCCACCAGGGGGGATGCTCTGCCCCTCCGGGGCATCGCTCTGCCGCGACCAAGGCCACTCTAGCGCCTGGGGCAGAGGCCAAGGAGCCATCCCCAGCGCCCAGGCCATCTTTGCTCCAATGGAGCCTTGGCTGTGGGAGGGGAAGAGAGAGACAGAGAGAAAGGAAGGGGGAGGGGTGGAGAAGCAGATGGGCACTTCTCCTGTGTGCCCTGGCCAGGAATCGAACCCGGGACTTCTGCACGCCAGGCCGACGCTCTACCACTGAGCCAACCGGCCAGGGCCCCACTTGTGCCTTTATTATAAATACAAAATTAAGTAGTATTAAACCAATATCATATAAATGCCAAAAGAGAGTTGTTTCTCCAAAATCTCTTTTGAATGTCTTGTGGATATTTTGGAAAGACTCCATCAAAGTGAATTGCTAAAAATAAGCATTACAAAATTAGATGTGGGCAAACTAGTACAATAGATAGTGGAAAACAGTAAAGCTCTAGAAGGATTCTGCCCACAAAATGGTTTATGAGTGTGGCTTATTCTAGAAACATCATACAGAAGCCTAATCACAGACCTATACTTAAATAAAAGGCTTTAGCTGCAGTATATCAGTTGAATGATGACCACATATACAATTATGTGTCTTAAATTCAGATAATGCCTAAGGCATTTATGATTTTTTATAAGGCCATGCTCTAGTTAATTTTTTTCAACTAACTAAACAATAACCAATATTAAGTTCCTTTAACCAGGTACCTCCCTACAGAAGGTCACAAACTCCTGTTTCACATTCTTCATGAAACTGTTTGTATCCTTATACTACTCTCCCTCGTCCACACACTGTCCAGCTCTTTTAGAGAGAGGACAGGTCTTTTTCAGCTTTATGGTCTTTATATTACTTAAACTTGTGCCTTGTAAAAATTGGTGTTCAGAAAATGTTTGCTGAATTTATTTCATAGTTCAGGGTAAAGAAGAATAGAATGGCAGCCAGTTAGAGCAAGGGTCTTAAAAATTATATTAGGCTGCTGGTCCCCAACCCCCGGGCCGTGGACCAGTACCGGTACGTGGGCCTTTTGGTACCAGTCCGCAGAGAAAGAATAAATAACTTACATTATTTCCGTTTTATTTATATTTAAGTCTGAATGATGTTTCACTTTTTTTTTTTGGTATTTTTCTGAAGCTGGAAATGGGGAGAGACAGTCAGACAGACTCCCGCATGCGCCCGACCGGGATCCACCCGGCACGCCCACCAGGGGGAGACGCTCTGCCCACCAGGGGGCGATGCTCTGTTGCGGCCAGAGCCACTCTAGCGCCTGGGGCAGAGGCCAAGGAGCCATGAATGATGTTTCATTTTTTTAAAATGACCAGATTCCCTCTGTTACATCCGTCTAAGACTCACTCTTGAAGCTTGTCTCGGTCACGTGATACATTTATCTGTCCCACCCCAAAGGCCAGTCTGTGAAAATATTTTCTGACATTAAACGGGTCTGTGGCCCAAAAAAGGTTGGGGACCACTGTTCTAGAGGATATGATGAGAGGAAAAATAAAATGGTAGTGGTAGCCATCTAACAACAGTTATTGCAGATGTCCTTTCATAATGCCAAGGTCACTGGCTCCCTTCCTACTCCAAGGGACCAACATGTCCCTGAAGTCCTGTGATGCTTTTGTTGTACTAGGATCAAGAATGGACCTTACAAAAACAAGACTAAAGCTTTGTGCCATTTCAAATCTAGGGCATACTGAACTGTCAAGGGCTGAGTAATTATGAGCCAAATAATAGCCTGGCATTTGCTGTGCAGGGAATTCAAGATAAAGAGAAAAGTATTCTGTAATACCTTGAGTTTTTTATTTTTTAGTCAGCACTTAGTGATCCCAAAGGAGATTAAAAATACCACTGAAGGTGGTTTCTTCCTTTTTTTTTTCCCCCTCAAAACTAACCCACAACATCATCATTTTAATGTAGAACTCATGGGTTTGACCATTCTTCTGAAATTTATTTTTACTACAGAAAAATCTATGAACAGTGGCTGAACATGGGCATATTGGTGAAATGTTTGTTCTTTAGATACTTGTAATTGAAATGATATTGAATAGATTAATGAGTTCAATTCATCTTTGGGAGTGTCAATTCAGAATCACAAACCTTCAGAGCTGTAGAGCTGGGCTTATCTTGAATCTTCCCATTTAACACCCATAAGAAATACAATGTTTACATTTTGTGAATAGATTCCCACATCAGAAGAGAAAGAAAAACTCTCTACCTAACTATCATTAATTGAATACTGTCGATGTCCTTCAGAAAAAGGAGCTGGTTCAGACCACCAGGAGCATACCATGGTTGAACAATCTGGATTGATTGCTCATTGCAGCCAAGGAGAACACACACCATTTGGAACCATAGGCATCCCAGTAAGAGGATGTTATTAAGGAACTTATTATAGTATTTGGGCTTTGCTTGGGTAATCTTGGGAAAGTATAATGAAGCAAGGGCCCATTGTTGATTGGATGTTGTCAGCAAGCAGGGGCAGTCCTTTGACTAGGCATCTCAATAAATCTTAGCACTAGTGAGGATGTACTAAAGTGGGGGAAGAAGCTATAATTGGTGAAGAAGTAGCAGTCAGTCATTTTAGCAGAGAGGGGGGATGTTTGCTTTTTTGTGGACTGTACTGTGACCTTGTTTTATCTCACTTTATCATGGTTTCAGAGTGGACTTGTCTGGTGTCAATGTCCTGTGAAGTTACTTATGTTCAGTATGAGAAAAACATGAGCATTACTGCTTTCTCTGCCCTAACTCTACTCTAAGTGCTCTGCACACATTATTTTATTTAATCCTCAAAGTTCTATCAGGCAGATATTATGAGTCTCATTTTACAAGCAAGGACACAGAGATGTGATGAAATTAATGGTAGCAGTGATTAAATAGCAGCCAGCCAGAGTCAGGACTGACACGAGCCTGACTCAGAAGCTCACAACTATTGATATGTCACATGTGTGATCCTCAGGTGCCTTAGAAATGGGGGAAGGACAGAGGACATGTGTGTGTGAAGAGAGCAAGCTGGACTATGCAATCTTGGTATTTGATTTTCTGTTTTCCTGCTTTTCCTCTCTCTGAGACGGGAGATCAGCCACCTAATTTCCCGGCCCTACGCTTCTGCTTCAGTGACACGAACCTCCAATCCATTTGGCCACCTCTACTTGCTCTCTTGCATCTTGGGACTTGCCATTTCTCCAAAGGGGTCATCTCTAAAAATTAAAATTCTGAAATTTCCATACTGGTCTATTTCTTCCATTATCTTGTGTTCATCAAACTCATTCTTTCCCTTTTAAATTGAGAACCTGATGAAGGTTAAAATGACCTCTTTATATAATAACCGAGATAGGAAAGCAACCTAGGTATCTGTCAATAGATGAATCGGTAAAGAAGATGAGGTACTTACATGCAATGCAATATTACTCAGCAATAAAAAAATAAAATCTTCCCATTTGCAACAACATGAATGGACCTAGATGGTATCATGCTAAGTGAAATAAGTCACAGAGAAAAACAAATATTGTTATGATTTTACTTATATAGAGAGTCTTAAAAAAACCAAAACAGATGCATAGAAAGAAAAGATGGCTGCTAGGGGGGAGAGAAGGGGGAAGAGAGGTGAAAAAAGTCAAGGAGAATAAAAGGTACAAACTTCCAGTTATAAAATAAATAAGTCATGGGAATGCAATGTAAAGGAATATAGTCAGTAATATTGTATTAAATTTATAAGATTACAGATGGTTACTGGACTTATGGTGATCATATTGTAAAGTATTATGTTGTATATTTGAAGCTAATAAAATATTATATGTCAACTATACGTTAATTTTAAAAACCTTTTTACAACTATAAATGTTACTTAATTAAATATCCTAAATTTTTGTAAGAAATTTTAGGGGTCTGCAGACTTATTTCCTTGATTTTTTTTTCACAGAACTACTCATTTTTGTACCCAGTATAGTAGCTCATATATAGCACTTAGTAAATATTTGTTGAATTGAATTACATGGACTAAATTTCAATTTAACAATCTTAAATGCAGAAATAGTTAGATTTATATATTTGTTCAAAAAAAGGACTTTACATTGTTAATGTTTAGACACTCTTCATTTTCCTTAGTACCTTGGCCCCAGTAAAGTTAAATCCCTTTCTCTCTTAATTCAATAAAGTTTCAGAATAATGTATTTTAAAAATTTTAAATTAATTTTTAATTTTAATTAATTAATTAATTTGAGAATTTTTATGAGTTTATCTGAACCAAAATTAGGACAATTGCCAGGAAGCCAAATCCCAATGGGTTGAGAAAATGTTCCCAGCTTCAGAATTTAAAAAAAAATTATATATGTATATATATGTATATATATATATATCAACTCAAAGTGAAAAAACAAAAGCAAAATCTCTCAAAATCAAATAAAAGCCATAATACTGAATGCATGCATAGTTTGCATATTCCTTATCACAGTGGTTCTTAACCTTTCCCCTAATTCAACAAAGCTAATGATAACAGTGACTCACAACACATTGATTCCCATGAATTGGCCATGGCCACATGTGTACTTGGAGGTCACAGCAAAATGTCTGGGGAGAGCTATTATTCAGAAAAGCTCTCTGGGGGATTCTAGCATGCCACCTCTCTCTGTATTCTTATTCGTGCCCTAAGATAACAAGGCCTACTCAATCATTAACTGGATTTGGCTTACTGGGCACCAGCCCTCCTATTCCTCTGTTTATTTTATTAGGAGAGCAGGCTTCAGGATTAGACTGTTTGGATTAAAATCTTGGTTCTGCCACTTAATCTCTCTGTGCCTCAATTTCACTGATACCATCTTCTGCCAAGAGCCATCTCTTCTTTTCTGTCTGCCTATAGAATATGAATCGGTTTAGATATTGGCAAGACATCCCTGACCACAGGGAGCCCCATATCCTATCCCAGTCCTAGGATATGACTCATAATTGGTCAAAAATAGTCCTAGAAATCTTTTCCTCTGTTGGCCAGGGATTAATCTAAAAGTAGGCTGTGACCAGTTAGACATGTAAGGGATGACTTAGGGAGATGTAAGGGCAAATCAGCTGATAGGTTAGGTGAGGCAGAATCCATCCCAAATATAAGATAGACAAATCTTTGAGAGGAGGAAACAACCCTTCTTTGCTCTTCCTGCCTGGGTGCTGACATGACCTTAGAGGTGAAGCACCTATCCTGTGGCTTAGAAGGGAGAGAAAGCATGCTAAGAAAAGAAGCATGAAAAGCAGAAAGTGATTAGTAGTATTAATTGTGTTATGAACCTCTGCACCAGCTCTGGATTTATGCAATGAGAAAACAAATAATTCATTTGTCAAACTCCAATAGATTTTGTTACTTTCAGAATGCATTCTTTAAATAGATTTTTAAAATTAATTTGAGAGAGAGAGAAGGGCGGAGAGAGAGAGAAACATTGATTTGTTGTTCCACTTATTTATACATTTATTGGTTGATTCTTGTATGGGCCCTGACTGGGGATCAAATCCACAAACTTGGCCTATTGTGATGATGCTCTAACCAACTGAGCTACCCATCCAGAGCTTTAGAGAATGTTCTTATCTGATATACTCGGTTTCTAACTAATAGAGCAAGGATAAAAATAGTACCAACTGAAAAAGAAGTAATAAAATTATCTGTTTGTCCATTATATATATGGCCTTGTACATAGAAAATCCTAAAAATTCTGTGGAAAACCCTGTAAGAACTAATAGACTCAATAAAGTTTTAAAATACAAAGTCAATACACAAAAATTAGTTGTGCTTCCTTACATTAACAAAAACAATCTGGAAAAGATATTAAGAAAACAATTTTATTTACAATAGTACAAAGAGAATAAAATAAGAGTAAGTTTCTTATTCAAGGAAGTGAAATACTTGTACACTCATAACTATAAAACATTGCTAAAAGAAATTAAAAAACACTTAAATAAATGGGAAGACATCATATGTTCAAGGTTTGGAAGACTTAATATTGTTAAGATGTCAACACTATACAAGGCAATCTACCGATTCAATGCAATCCCTACCAAAATCCCAGTGACAAGTTTTCTGGAGAAATAGAAAATTCCATTCTAAAATTCATACGGAATAGCAAGGGACCTCAAATAACCAAAACAATCTTGAGAAGGAAGAACAAAGTTTGAAGTCGAATACTTTCTAATTTAAAAAATTACTACAGCCTGACCTGTGGTGGTGCAGTGGGATAAAGCATCAACCTGGAACGCTGAGGTCGCCAGTTCAAAACCCTGGGATTCCCTGGTCAAGGCACATATGGGAGTTGATGCTTTCTGCTCCTCCCCCTTCTCTCTCTCTCTCTCTTCTCTCTCTCTCTAAAAATTAATAAATAAAAAATTTAAAAAAATTACTACAAAGCTATGGCAATCAAAACAATGTAGCACTTACCAAATGAAAGATATAGAGCAATGGAAAAGAGTAGTGAGCTCCAAAATAAACTGACATATACGGTCAAATGAATTTTCGACAAGGATGCCAAGACCACTGAATAGAGAAAAGATAAACTTTTCAACAAATGGTGCTGAGAAAACTGGATATACAAATGCAAAAGAATGAAGGTGTACCTTTGCCTTACACCATATATAAAAATTAACTCAAAATGGATAAAAAACTTAAACATATGAGCTAAAACAAAACAACTCCTAGAAGAAAACATAAGGAGAACTCTTCATGACATTAGATTTGTCAGCAAGTTCTTAGATATGACAGACACCAAAAGATATGACAGTCAAGAAAAGAAGAAATGGAGAAAATTTTATCAAGAGAGGACTATATCAAAATTTAAAAACTTGTGCCTTAAAGGACATTATCACCAGAGAGTGGAAAGACAACCTATGAAATGGGAGAAATGTTTGTAAATCATATATGTAAAAAGGATTAATATTCAGAATATATAAAGAACTTCTACAACTCAACAACAATAATAAAACAACCCAATTAAATTAACTTTGAGCTTGAATAAACATTTCTCCAAAGAGGATTTATAGATGGCCAACAAGCACATGAAAAGATGTTCAACATCGCTAATCATTAGGAAAATGAAAATCAACACCACAATTAGATAGCACTTTTCACCCATTAGAATGACTATTATTTTATTTTAAATAATGAAAATACAAGTGTTGGCAAAGATGTAGAGAAATTTCAACTCATGTGCACTGCTGGTGGGAAAAGTTGTGCAGCCATGGTGGGAGTCAGTATGGTGGGTCCTCAAAAAAAACAAAACAAACAAAATTACTATGTGAACTCAACTACTATATGAGTCAGCAATTTCATTTTTGAGTATATATCCAAAAGAATTAAAAGCAGGAACTCAAAAAGATATTTTTATACCAATGTTAACAGAAACATTATTCACAATATACTTAAAAGATAGAGCTCGGACGTCACAGTGATGGCGCGGTAGGAAGCGATACCGAAAATCTCCCCATAAACTCAACAAGTACTTCAACCAGAAACAGAAAAACCTATCCTTGGAGTCTTCAGATGCTTCACAACACACCCGAAGGTAGGATCAAGCGAAAGATTGGCTAAATATATGGTCAAACTTCGGGGGAAATAAAGAGTAAGAAATGCTCCGCCTTCCTCTCTAATCCAAACAGGATGGCTTTCACTGAGAATTGAGAATATAGAAACTAAGGCGGGCGTAGGGAGTGAATAGTTCCAGGCTGCGGTACAGCCAAATCAGGCGGTGGCACGGAGATCCAAGCCTTGGAAAAACCTGGGCAATTCAAGCTAACACGCGCGCGCCAAACCCAGACAAAGAAAGACAAGTGGGGCAGCCATTTTCCGCATCTCCTGGTTGGCGTGGTTAGTGGGCAAAAGATTCCTACGAACACTTCAGGGGTGGGCGCCGCCCGTGCTAACCCACAGAGAAGCAAAGTCAGAGGCCTCTGTGTGGGCAAAAAGCAGCATCTCCTAGGAGCCCCAGCGCCCTGAGGGGACCGGGCACGGGGAGGGAGCTGGAGCCAACTCCAACGGCGGAACTTTTCTGTGCGGGAGGAGGGCTTTCGCGGAGCGAGAGGCGTCCCGTGTGAACCTCATAATCTGGTCAGTGCGCACGCACGCAAAGGGGGCAGGAGATTCCTCCAAACTCCTCAGGGGTGGGTGCTCGTGTTTTCCCTCAGAGGAGCAGAATCAGAGGCCCGTGAGCAAGCCAGGAGCGGAAGCCCCAGCACCCTGGGAAAGCCGCACGGGGACAGAGCGAAAGCCAATTCCAACCCAGTAACTTTTCCGTGTGGGCAGAGGGCTTTCTTGGAGAGAGAGGCGTCCCGGACGCCTGAGCCTCAAAATCTGGTCAGTGCGCACGCAGGAAGAGTGAACAGGAGATTCCTCCGAACTCCTCAGAGGTGGGCGCCCATGTTTTTCCCACAGAGGAGCAGGTCTGTGAGCGGGGCAGGAGCGGAATCTCAGGCAGCCCTAGCCCCTTGGGAAAGCCGCACGAGGATAGAGCGAAAGCCAATTCCAAAGCTCGATCTTTTCCGTGTGGGTAGGGATTTCACTCGAAGTGTGACCTGTCTGGCTAGAGATTCCTCCGAACGCCTCAGGAGTGGGCACTCGAGTTATCCCACAGAGGGGCAGAGCCAGAGATCTTTGAGTGAGAGGAAGCCACGCCTGATTATGCTGGCAGGTCTGACTGACTGAGCCTTACTCAGAGCCCTGTGCTGAGTGGGAACAGAGTGGGGAGTTGCCAGCTCTTTGAGACTCTTACTATCCAGGCAGAGGCAGCAGCAACCCCATAACTGGATTATCAGGCTTCTAATTGTGGAAGGAAAGACTAGGAGAGAGGCTCCAGGAACACTCACAGTGAGAGATCCTCTCTGTTGGAGCCTATAAACACTAATGAACCTTGGCTGCCAACGAGACTGAAGCCCAATACATGACATTGCCATAGAGAATTATCAACTGCAAACCTCTTCCAGAGCGTGCCACAGGGGCAGAACCCGGGGTACAAAGTCACCGACCAGAAAGACAGAAAAGAAAAAGCAAGACGACAACCTCTCAAAATCAAGAATAATCTGCAGATTTTATAACCTATCCCATCTTATTATATTTGTTCGTCTGTGTCTCTTTTCTTCATTCTTGATTTTTTTTTCTACTCCAATTTGGTCATTTAATTCTCTCTCAGTCTTACTCTCGCCTCTCTTTGAACTACACTACCCATAAGTGTTACATCTCACATTATCTTTTCTTTCCTCCTCCTTTCTCTCTTTGAGGGTTGCAATCCAAAACCCCTAACTCTCTCTTTCTCTCTCCTCCTTTTTCTCTTTTCTTCTTTAAGTGGTTCCATCTTTTCTCTCTCTCTCTCTCTCTTTTCTCCCTCTATATTAGTCTCTTCCTCTCTCCTTTACGTCTTCTCTCATTCAAACTTCAATAACGAACAAATTATCTTATCTGGGACTCAAACTTAAGTTTGTGGCATTTTGGAGGGTTTTTACTTCACCTTTTTAACACATTAGCAGTGCTCCCATCCCTGGCTCTCCATTTTATCTAGTTCTTGTTCCACTAAATACAATAGTAATTTTTAATTTTCCACCCTTTTTTCCTGTTTCCCTCTTATTCCTCTCATCATATCTCTGAGTCAGCCAACACCTAAAAGCAAAACATTTTATTCTTGACCCAAATTTTTTCCTAATTTGCTTTTTGTGGGTCTATACTGCTCCCCCCTTTTTTATATATAAATATTTTTTCTTGTATTTTTTTTTCTTTTTTTCTTTTTTTTTCCTTTACCCCTATATTACTTCTCCCCAATTCAGGCCCTCCACTACAGGTATTGTTTGTTCTATTTAGTACAATATAATTCACAGTTCATCACAAGATTTTCTCAAAAAAGAGGGGAGAGGAGAGGAGAGGAGAGGAAAAAAGGAGGGGAAGGAATTATTCCCTTTTTTCCCCTCAAATTTTTATCTTATTTTATTTTTCTTTATTTAATGATTAATTTTTTTAAAAAAAACGTGCAATTTTTTATTTTTATTTTTATTTTTTTATCCTTTTATTCCTTATAAAATCTCATTAATACTATCAAGAAAATCACCCTCAGATGCCATTAAAGAAGAGAAAATCGAATATCATGGATACAAAAGATAGAGAAGTAACACAGAGAGATGAGGAAAAATCTATGGAGAAAAAATTTAAGATATTGGAAACCTTGGAGTTAAACGACAGAGAATTTAAAATAGAAATTCTAAAAATACTCAGAGATATACAAGAAAACACAGAAAGGCAATTTAGGGAGCTCAGAAAACAACTCGATGAACACAAAGAGTATATCTCCAAGGAAATTGAAACTATAAAAACAAATCAAACAGAGATGAAAAACTCAATTCATGAGCTGAAAAATGAGGTAACAAGCTTAACTAATAGAACAGGCCAGATAGAAGAGAGGATCAGCGAAATAGAAGACAAGCAACTTGAGGCTCAACAAAGAGAAGAAGAAAGAGATTCAAAAATTAAAAAAAATGAAATAGCCCTACAGGAATTATCTGACTCCATCAAAAAGAATAACATAAGAATAATAGGTATATCAGAGGGAGAAGAGAGAGAAAATGGAATGGAGAACATACTCAAACAAATAATAGATGAGAACTTCCCAAGCCTCTGGAAAGAACTAAAACCTCAAATTCTAGAAGCAAACAGAACTCCAAGTTTTCTTAACCCCAACAAACCTACTTCAAGGCACATCATAATAAAAATGGCACAAACCAACTGCAAAGAAAAAATTCTCAAGGCAGCCAGGGAAAAGAAGAATACAACATATAAAGGAAGGCCCATTAGATTATCATCAGATTTCTCAACAGAAACTCTACAAGCTAGAAGAGAGTGGACCCCAATATTTAAAGTCTTGAAAGAGAGGAACTTTCAGCCACGAATACTATACCCATCAAAGCTAACCTTCAAATATGAAGGAGAAATAAAAACATTCACAGATACAGAAAAGATGAGAGAATTTATCACCAGAAAACCCCCACTCCAGGAAATACTAAAGGGGGTTCTCCAATCAGATACAAAGAATAAAAAAACAACAACAACAAAGCCACAAGTAAAAGCTCCAAGAAGAACATAACAAAACCAACTTTAAACTGTGACAACAATAAGAAAGGGGGGGAGAGGATGAAGATTAACAGTAGCAAAGGGCGATGGAGGGCAAAAGTACTCACAAAATAGTGCACTACAATGAACAGGGTAGGAACCCTTTTCATTACTTAATGGTAACCACCATTGAAAAAACCACCACAGAAGCACATGATTTAAAAAAGATAGCAATAGAGGAAAGTTGTATGGAACACAACCAAATAAAAACAAAAGATAGAAAAACGAAAGAGAAGAATCAAACAAGGCACAAAACTAACAGAAAGCAATCTATAAAATGGCAATGAGGAACTCACAAGTATCAATAATTACACTAAATGTAAATGGATTAAACTCACCAATAAAAAGGCACAGAGTAGCCGAATGGATCAAAAAAGAAAATCCAACTGTATGCTGTCTACAAGAAACTCATCTAAGTAACAAGGATAAAAACAAATTCAAAGTGAAAGGCTGGAAAACAATACTCCAAGCAAATAACATCCAAAAAAAAGCAGGTGTAGCAATACTCATATCGGATAATGCTGACTACAAGACAGGAAAAGTACTCAGAGACAAAAATGGCCATTTCATAATGGCTAAGGGGACACTGAATCAAGAAGACATAACAATTCTTAATATATATGCACCAAACCAAGGAGCACCAAAATATATAAGACAGCTACTTATTGACCTTAAAACAAAAACTGACAAAAATACAATCATACTTGGAGACCTCAATACACCGCTGACGGCTCTAGATCGGTCATCCAAACAGAGAATCAACAAAGACATAATGGCCTTAAACAAAACACTAGAGCACCTGGATATGATAGACATCTACAGGACATTTCATCCCAAAGTGACTGAGTATACATTTTTCTCCAGTGTACATGGATCATTCTTAAGAATTGACCATATGCTGGGCCACAAAAACAACATCAGCAAATTCAGAAAAATTGAAGTTGTACCAAGCATATTTTCTGATCATAAAGCCTTGAAACTAGAATTCAACAGCAAAAAAGAGGGAAAAAATCCCACAAAAATGTGGAAACTAAACAACATACTTCTAAAAAATGAATGGGTCAAAGAAGAAATAAGTGCAGAGATCAAGAGATATATACAGACAAATGAAAATGACAATACGACATATCAGAATCTATGGGATGCAGCAAAAGCAGTGATAAGAGGGAAGTTCATATCACTTCAGGCATATATGAACAAACAAGAGAGAGCCCAAGTGAACCACTTAACTTCACACCTTAAGGAACTAGAAAATGAAGAACAAAGACAACCCAAAACCAGGCGAAGAAAGGAGATAATAAAAATCAGAGCAGAAATAAATGAAATAGAGAACAGAAAAACTATAGAAAAAATTAATAAAACAAGGAGCTGGTTCTTTGAAAAAATCAACAAAATTGACAAACCCTTGGCAAGACTTACCAAGGAAAAAAGAGAAAGAACTCATATAAACAAAATCCAAAATGAAAGAGGAGAAATCACCGCGGACATCGTAGATATACAAAGAATTATTGTAGAATACTATGAAAAACTTTATGCCACTAAATTCAACAACCTAGAAGAAATGGATAAATTCCTAGAACAATACAACCTTCCTAGACTGAGTCAAGAAGAAGCAGAAAGCCTAAACAGACCTATTAGTAGAGAAGAAATAGAAAAAACCATTAAAAACCTCCCCAAAAATAAAAGTCCAGGCCCAGACGGCTATACCAGCGAATTTTATCAAACCTTCAAAGAAGACTTGGTTCCTATTCTACAGAGAGTCTTCCAAAAAATTGAAGAAGAAGCAATACTTCCAAACACATTTTATGAGGCAAACATAACCCTTATACCAAAACCAGGCAAGGATGGCACAAAAAAAGAAAACTACAGACCAATATCTCTAATGAATACAGATGCTAAAATACTAAACAAAATACTAGCAAATCGAATACAACAACATATTAAAAAAATAATACATCATGATCAAGTGGGATTCATCCCAGAATCTCAAGGATGGTTCAACATACGTAAAACGGTTAACGTAATACACCATATCAACAAAACAAAGAACAAGAACCACATGATATTATCAATAGATGCAGAAAAGGCTTTTGATAAAATACAACATAATTTTATGTTTAAGACTCTCAACAAAATGGGTATAGAAGGAAAATATCTCAACATGATAAAGGCCATATATGATAAACCATCAGCTAACATCATACTAAATGGCACAAAACTGAAGGCTTTCCCCCTTAAATCAGGAACAAGACAGGGTTGTCCACTCTCTCCACTCTTATTTAATGTGGTACTAGAGGTTCTTGCCACAGCAATCAGACAAGACAAAGAAATAAAAGGCATCCATATCGGAAAAGAAGAAGTAAAGGTATCACTTTTTGCAGATGATATGATCCTATACATCGAAAACCCCAAAGAATCCAGAAAAAGACTTCTAGAAAAAATAAGCCAATACAGTAAGGTCGCAGGATACAAAATTAACATACAGAAGTCAATAGCCTTTCTATATGCCAACAATGAAACATTTGAGAATGAACTCAAAAGAATAATCCCCTTCACAATTGCAACAAAAAAAATAAAATACCTAGGAATAAACATAACAAAGAATGTAAAGGACTTATACAATGAAAACTATAAACCATTGTTAAGGGAAATCAAAAAAGACATTATGAGATGGAAGAATATTCCTTGTTCTTGGTTAGGTAGAATAAATATAATCAAGATGGCCATATTACCCAAAGCTATATACAAATTTAATGCAATTCCCATCAAAATTCCAATGACATTTTTTAAAGAAATGGAGCAAAAAATAATCAGATTTATATGGAACTATAAAAAGCCCCAAATAGCCAAAGCAATCCTAAGGAAAAGGAATGAAGCTGGAGGCATTACAATACCTGACTTCAAACTCTATTATAGGGCCACGACAATCAAAACAACATGGTATTGGCAGAAAAATAGACACTCAGACCAATGGAACAGAATAGAAAGTCCAGAAATAAAACCACATATATATAGTCAAATAATTTTTGATAAAGGGGCCAACAACACTCAATGGAGAAAAGAAAGCCTCTTCAACAAATGGTGCTGGGAAAACTGGAAAGCCACATGCAAAAGAATGAAGCTGGACTACAGTTTGTCCCCCTGTACTAAAATTAACTCAAAATGGATCAAAGATCTAAACATAAGACCTGAAACAATAAAGTACATAGAAGAAGACATAGGTACCAAACTCATGGACCTGGGCTTTAAAGAGCATTTTATGAATTTGACACCACAGGCAAGAGAAGTGAAAGCAAAAATTAATGAATGGGACTACATCAGACTAAGAAGTTTTTGTTCAGCAAGAGAAATTGATAACAAGATAAACAGACAGCCAACTAATTGGGAAATGATATTTTTAAACACCTGCTCAGATAAGGGCCTAATATCCAAAATATACAAAGAACTCATAAAACTCAACGACAAACAAACAAACAATCCAATAAAAAAATGGGAAGAGGATATGAACAGACACTTCTCCCAGGAAGAAATACAAATGGCCAACAGATATATGAAAAGATGCTCATCTTCTTTAGTTATTAGAGAAATGCAAATCAAAACTGCAATGAGATATCACCTCACACCTGTTAGACTAGCTATTATTAACAAGACAGGTAATAGCAAATGTTGGAGAGGTTGTGGAGAAAAAGGAACCCTCATCCACTGTAGGTGGGAATGTAAAGTAGTACAACCATTATGGAAGAAAGTATGGTGGTTCCTCAAAAAACTGAAAATAGAACTACCTTATGACCCAGCAATCCCTCTACTGGGTATATACCCCAAAAACTCAGAAACATTGACTTGTAAAGACACATGCAGCCCCATGTTCATTGCAGCATTGTTCACAGTGGCCAGGACATGGAAACAACCAAAAAGCCCATCAATAGATGACTGGATAAAGAAGATGTGGCACATATACACTATGGAATACTACTCAGCCATAAGAAATGATGACATCGGATCATTTATAGCAAAATGGTGGGATCTTGATAACATTATACGGAGTGAAATAAGTAAATCAGAAAAAACCAGGAACTGCATTTTTCCATACGTAGATGGGACATAAAACTGAGACCAAGAGACATTGACAAGAGTGTGGTGGTTACGGGGGGAGGGGGAGAGGGAGAGGGAAGGGGGAGGGGGAGGGGCACAAAGAGAACTAGATAGAGGGTGACAGGACAATCTGACTTTGGGTGATGGGTATGCAACATAATTGAACTTTAAGATAACCTGGACATATTACCTTTGAATATATGTATCTTGATTTACTGATGTCACCCCATTAAAAATAAATAAATTAATTAAAAAAAAAAAAAAAGATAGAAATAACCTATATGTCCATTGACAGATGAATGGATAAACAAAATGTGCCATATACATACAATAGAATAGCACTCATCCTTAAAAAAGAAGATATTCTTATATACATGACAACGTGAATTAAACTGAAAACATGCCAAGTGAAATAAGCCCCACACAAAATGGACAATTATTCTATGAATCCACTTATATTAGATACCTAAAATAATCAAATTTATAGATTTGATTATTTTAGGTACCTAATAGGGGTGGGGGAGGGGAGAAATGGGGAATTATTGTTTAATAGGTATGGAGTTTCAGTTTGGGCAGATGATCAAGTTCTGAAAATGGACGGTGGTGATAGTTGCACAACAGTGTGAATGTACTTAGTGCCAATGAACTATACGCTTAAAAATGGTTAAAATGGTAGATTTTATGTTATGTATATTTAACACAATGACAAAAATAGTACCAATCCCTCAGGGAACTTGTCAGCATGAAATGAGGTAACACCTATAAAGCTCTACACCTAGTGCTTAACAGGCAGATCACTCTCAATCTGGGTTGTCGGTGGCATTAATATTATCATTACAGCCTTGTAACTTGTCCCTTAATGACCAGCTCTCCTGTGTCTTGTCCTTTCCAGCACTGAGGACTGAGCTCCTGGCATTCTTAGGCTAAGCCCCTTCTTGTCCCTGAGCCAATGGTAACCAGCTTTGCTGAAAAGAGTCCCCATTCCTAAGACATTATCCTCGTTGGCATCCAGTGGAGCCTCAGACCACAGCAGCAGCCTGTGGTCCAGGGCCCTGGCTGCAGACTCCTCTCCGTGGCCTGACGTGGACTGATTCTGACCTTGAGTCAGTCAGGGGGCATATTGTCTTTGATCATCTTTTGTGTGGGGATACAGCAGAAAATAAGAGACTCTCTGCCTTCCAGGAATTTAGTTTCTAGTGGAGATAGACAAACAATAAGATGATTTCTGGCAATGAAAACAAAATAACATGGTATAATGAAGAGTGAGTGGAGAGGTTGTTTTTAGGTGGAGTGGACTGGGAAGATCTTGTTAAGGCATCCAAGTTGAGACTGGATGCAGAGAAGGAGCCATGTACAGATCAGCAGAATGACTGGTCCAGGCACAGGGAACAGAAAGCACCAAGTTCCAAGGTGGGCAAGAGCTTGAAGTGTTTGAGGGATGGCAGGAAGGAAGATGCAGGGAGCGAGGGCGGAAGAGGTCAGAAGTGAGGTTGGAGGTCTTGTAGGGCCCTATAGGACTTGGGTAGGATTTTGTTTTTTGATACCAGGGTAGTGTTAAACCATTGGCAGTTTCCAGGAAGTGGAGTAAAAAAGTCTGACCTTTGCTCTGGGTGCTGTGTGCAGGATGGACGGTGAATGGGTAAGAGGCAGGCTGCTGCACAAATCAGGTCAGACACTGTGGCTTTAACTTAGGCGGCGCAAGTGGAGGTGGTGAGATACAGAGTTGTGGTTATATTGTGGAGGTCGAGTTGTGGTGGCAATATTCACTGCTGGCCTGAATGCAAGATTTGAGGGAGAAGAAAAATTAGAATAACCAACCCCTAAGCTTTTGATCTGAGCACTTGAGAGTGTGATGGTGCAATTTAGTGAAAGGGAGAAGGTTCAGTGAAGAGGCAGGTAAGGGCTGCTAGGGGAGAGGGTGTGGCAGAAAGGTAATGATGTGTAAAATTTAGAAGGCCTGATGGACTTCCAAGTTGATATCTGATTCTAGGGTTTTGGGGGTCGGGTAGGAATGGAGTATCATAAACATAGAGATGGTATTTGAAATCAAGAGATTAGCGAGAAGGCAGAGAAGAGAGAGGGCAAAGGGCAGAGGCTCGGACCACCCAAAATTGTAGAGGGGAGAAGCAAAATAAAGAGACTGAGAAAGAGTGGCCTCCGAGTTAGGAGAAAATCCAGGTGACTGCTCTTACGGGGATCTTTGAGAAGACTTTGGAGAATGAGGGAGTGGTCAACCGTTGTAAATGTTGCTGAGAGGTCGAGTAAGAGGGACATGGAAAAGGGAGCACTGACATTTAGCTTTCGCTGAATGTAGAGAAATGGTGACCTTGACAGTGGAGGACTGGCAGAGATGACAGTCCAACTGATTGGACTGAATTCATTAATGAAGGAGAGGAAGCCAGGGCATCAAATGTGGGCGGGTCTGTATAGGAACTTTACTGAAAAGGGTTGTGTGGTTGATTGAACGGAGGGTAAAGAGAAGAGAGATACCAAACATGACCCCCATGGTTATGGCCTGTGCAACCGGGTGGCTGGAGAAGTTGGAATGTTGGTTCAGGACGTTGGGAGACTGGGGTGCTGGGAGGGATGGGTGCTGTTCCTCAGCTTGACGTATGCCCGAGCTATTTGGAATTTGTAGGAACAGAAGAACCCCTTTCTTGTGGGTGGGCTAAGGTCATTGGTCTTTAATTAACAAAGATTAATTTCATGAGAAACCTATGTAAATGCTCAATAATTTACACAGAGGTTTTAAATGGGTTGTATGTTTTTATAATCTAAAAAAAAAAAAATCCAAACAGCTCTCAAATCTGCTGTGCTGTACCACTTCTGGCTTTTAGAAGTTATTTCTTAGTTATTAACAACAATCTCGACTGCTAGCAGCTTTCTTTTAATTTTATTTAAAAAATAGCAATTAGCATATGCTGCTTTCAGTTGTTCAAATGAATTAGCCTCAATTTATATACTTGGTTGTAGGAATTATTCCAGGATTTCTTACTAACCCAAATAAGTTATTAAAGATAGGTAAATAATTAAAAAGTAGATTTTTAAAGTTAAGCTAGAAATAGGAAAAATTAGCTCCTCTGTTCATTTTTAAATTGGAAAATGTATACATAGGAAGAACACCCTTCTCCTAAAGTTTTGAGATTACTCTGCCAATTTCAAATGGCTCCTGCTTCTAAATACTACAGATTTCTTGCTTTTGAAACATATTAGTCTATACAGCAAAGGAGATAAATATGAATTTACTTTTTTTTTTCAGAGGGAGAGAGTCAGAGAGAGGGATAGACACGGACAGACAGACAGGAACGGAGAGAGATGAGAAGCATCAATCATCAGTTTTTCGTTGCGACACCTCAGTTGTTCATTTATTGCTTTCTCATATGTGCCCTGACCGTGGGCCTTCAGCAGACCAAGCAACCCCTTGCTTGAGCCAGTGACCTTGGGTCCAAGCTGGTGAGCTTTGCTCAAACCAGTTGAGCCCACGCTCAAGCTGGTGACCTCGTGGTCTCAAACCTGGGTCCTTTGCATACCAGTTCAAAGCTCTATCCACTGCGCCACCGCCTGGTCAGGCTGAATTTACTGTTTTTTTTTTAAAAGCTAGAAAACAATTTCAAAATACTCATCAATGCTTTCCCTGCAATAAAGTTATAAAATACAAAGAATATTTTAAGAAATTATCAGGATCCCTGGAAAGAAAAATAATAGATTTGCTGATGATTGACTGCAATTTTCTCTAACATTCTTGTTCTGGGTACTTCTTTTTTTTACTAAGTTGTAATAAAAATGCTCATTTCAGTAAAGCGATTTTAAAGAACAAGCAAAACAAATACCAGAGGAAAGGTAGGCATATCTTTTCTGTCTTTCTGAAGACTAAAGAGGCACACTGTTCTTGCTGCTGGTGATCATAATATTCTGAGAAACCCGGGTTGCAACCTCATGTTCATTTGTGATTTCTACTTCTCTTCCTTCATTTCCATCATGTACCTTCTCTGCTCAGAACCTTGTTTGTAAAGCTGTATTTTTTTTAAATTTCTGATTTAATTCATTTTCCTTTGTGTCTTTTTTGTTTGTTTGTTTTGTTTTCTTGTACCTAAAGCTGTATTTTTTTAAAATAAGATTTTAAATTCATAAGAACAAAAAGGTATACTGAGAAATATTTCCCCCTAGCTTCCTGGCCACTTAAGTCCCCTTCCAGAGTCAATTGCTGTTTTCAGTTGGTTGTGTATCCCTGTTTTCAGAGAGTTTATGCATTCACATGCAGTTACATAAACACATGTGTACATTTATCAACTCCTTTTAAAAACAACTTTGTATTTTGAACCAGTGTATGAATCACAAGGAGCTATAAAAACATTACAGAGAGTTTCTATGTACACTTTGTATAGCTTCCCCCACAGATAACATCTCTTGCATAAACATAGCACATAAACCATTTTCAAAACCAAGGAAAAGGACATTAGTATCATTGGTGTAACTACCAACTCAAACTCAAATACAGACCTTATTCCACCCATTCATTTATTTAAGAGGTATTTTTCTGTAGTTGTCATTTTTTTATAAAGATTTTATTTATTCATTATAGAGAGGGGAGAGAGAGAGAGAGAGAAGGGGGGAGGAGCAGAAAGCATCAACTCCCATATGTGCCTTGACCAGGCAAGCCCAGGGTTTTGAACCGGCGACCTCAGCGTTTCCAGGTTGACACTTTATCCACTGCACCACCACAGGTCAGGCTGTAGTTGTCATTTTTTAAAGTTGTTTTTAATTGATTTTTTAGAGAGAGAAGAAGGAGGAGAAACATCAATTTATTGTTCCATTTATTTATGCGTCCATTGGTTGACTCTTGTGTGCGCCCTGACTGAGGATTGAACCTGCGACCTTGGCGTATTGGGATGACGCTCCAACCAACTGAGATATCTGGCTGGCATCCATTCATTTTTATCCATCCTCTTTTTATGTAATTGCATATTTTATAGCATACTATAGTATAGCATATTATATTAGCATAATGGCACATTATACTTCTGTTCAGCATCTTGTTTTATTTACATTTAACAATATAACTTGGAAATTGTCTCATATCAATACGTAAAGCTGTTCTTCATTAAAAAATGAAAAAGACTATCGGGTACCTGCATGGAAAATCAATTTAAGCAGATATTTCTTGCTAGCCTTTCAGGTGATTCTCAATCTTTTGCAATTACCAACACTTTAATAATGAATATTTCTCTACATAAGCTATTTTACTCATGTGTAAGTATATCTGTAGGAAGAATTCTTAGAAGATGACTGGGTCAAAGGCTACGTGGATTTGTAATTTTGATATTGACAGATTAGCTTCCAGAAAGGTTTGTCAATTTATATTCTCCCCTGTTTAGTGTGAGAAAATTTCTATTTCTTCAAACTCTCACTAACATAATTTACTAATCTGATGGAGGGAAAAGTATACTCAGTGTGGATATAATTTTACGTTTTTTTCTTGTTATAAATACAGTTGAGCATATTTTCATATGTTGAAGAGCCATTTGCATTTTCTTTTCAGCAATGTCTTGTATGTTCTTCTATTGAATCATAAGATTGTTCTTAGACTTGAGGAAATGTTTATATTTAGGGAAATTAGCTTTTACTTTAAAGTTTTAAATATTTCCCACTAACTTGTTGCTTGTCATTTAAAAACTGATATTCATTAACCTTTCCTGATATCTGGAGATTGTTTCATACTTAGCAAAAATCACTAATCAGTACCAAACCAAAGTGTTCATAGAGTTGAGAGTCAGCATCTCTGAGGACCAGAAAAGAAAGGCCATGCATTCATACAGGTGGGTTAGTTAGGCTATGACACCAATAAGCAGAGTACAAGGCCTCGAACCAGGTGGTGAGGTTTCCGAGTAGTTGCTTTGTGACAAGGTGCCAAGGAATTGCAGAAATTGTTAACATTAGTATTTTAAAAGGAAGAGTCAGGCCCCCTTACTCCTCCTTTCTGAAGAGGAAAAACCCTAAAGAGAGAGATTAAAGGGCAAAAGTTGTAACTAATCATAATTTAACTATAGTTCTCTGGAAGGACTGAGGCCATTTGCTAGTCAGCAAAGAAGGTAAAAGTTATCTGAAAACTTCCTATTCCCCTTCCTAAAGAACCTTTAGGAGACAATGTTTACATATCTTAATTAAAATTCTTACACTGATTCTAACTCTTCCTCCCCTCCTGGAGTCCTGAGAGTGACATATACTTCTAGATGTATACTTTCTGTCTAGAGTCTAGAGAAAGGGATCAGGAGCCCACTTCCCTTGCTTGAAAAACCTGCATTTGTAACATTTTAGATGCTTTCTAATAATCATCCCTTTTGAAATTCTTTATATGTATAAAACTTGTAAACTACACAAGCAGGTACAAGCTTATTAGGTTTCCTAATAAGCTAGCCCCAACACTTTAGCAAAGGTAGTTTCACTTAGCTTCTCTCCTTATCCTAAGCTAAACCATTTCATTTCCCACTGCTGTGGCAACAAGGATAAGTGTAAACCCTGGAAGATTTGGGAATGTCTTTGATATGTAAATCGACATTTATTGCTATTGTGTCAGGTATGTAAAACATTTATCGCTACTGTGTTATCTTGTAGTCTTAATGTGTAGGAATGTTTTTTCTTTTAATAGATCTGATAGATAAATGTTGTAAGCTTATCAGTAAATGACTTTTATATCATGCTCCCCCTCCTTTTCCCCCCAACCAGTATGTGATCATGTCTATACAACCAACCTCAGGACTATAATCAAGGCTGCACAATTTGGGTTAGTTATACCCTGTGTAAGTTATATGTAGCCAGCTTATTAATAAATCTCCTCCTAAAATTTCTTCTGTATCCTGCCTTGATGTCTCTATGTAACCCATGGATTAAAGTAACATACTTTATAACACTTTCATATGTTGCAGATCCGTAGTTACACGGGCTCAAGCTTCAATGAGATGATTTTTAGCAACCAATGGACAAGGCAGATGAACAGATAGAGAGGAGAGAGAGGAAGAGATAGTCAAAGGTCTACAGAGGAGTTGGTTATAATAGTGGAACTTGGCTTCTATGCCAAGTAAAAATGAAGACATAGGAGGTAGGACAAGAGAGAGTGAAGAGATGATGGTGTCAATGAACTGCAGGTATTGGGGAGACAGAGCACTACCATACTTGGTACTGGAGAAAAGGAGTTGGGAACATAGGAAATGGTCACCAGGGAAACGGTGGAGTGCTTAAGACTGAAAGGGTGGAGGTTGTGGCAGAGACTGCCATGTTTCCACAAAATCTACTCCCTCTACTCCTGGGGACACAGTTACACTAAATTTCCCACGTTCCCTTTCAGGTGCTTGGGGCCTTGTGACTGAGTTCTGGCCAATGGAATGTGAGCAAAGAGGACCATGCAATTTAGAGGCACAGGGACCAGGGGATTCCCTGAGGAAGGGATGTGACTCAGCTCTTCTCCATCATCCCTTCCTAAACATACTGCTCACAAAAATTAAAGTATATTTCAAAATGAATATGAAGCGATGCAATATCCCCTAATTTTTGTGAGCAGCATAGAAAAAAAGGACAGCTTCATCTACACAGAACTGTTAATAGCTATTATCTCTGGGCTATGAGATTGGGAATGGAAAGAATTTAATTACCTACTTTTATACATTTCCAAATTATCTACTTTTCTTTTCCAAAAGCTTTTTGATACTGATGAAGTAAAATGCAGTTTAAAAAGTAAAGGGAAGGTGGCCCTGGCCGGTTGGCTCAGTGGTAGAGCCTCGGCCTGGCGTGTGGGAGTCCCGGGTTCGTTTCCAGGCCTGGGCACACAGGAGAAGCGCCCATCTGCTTCTCCACCCCTCCCCCTCTCCTTCTTCTCTGTCTCTCTCTTCCCCTCCCACAGCCAAGGCTCCATTGGAGCAAAGTTGACCCGGGCACTGAGGATGGCTCCATGGCCTCTGCCTCAGGCACTGGAATGGCCCTGGTTGCAACAGAGCGACTCCCCAGATGGGCAGAGCATTGCCCCCTGGTGGCATGCCAGGTGGATCCCAGTTGGGTGCATGCGAGAGTCTGTCTGACTGCCTCCCCGGTTCCAACTTCAGAAAAAAAAAAAAAAGTGAAGGGAAGGCAAATTTATAGAGATAGAGAGTAGAATAGTGGTTGCCAGAGGCTAGGAGGAGGATATGGGGAGTTGTTGTTTATGGGTATAGAGTTTTGCAAGATGAAAAAGTTTTGGAGATTGGTTGGACAACAATGTGAATGTACTGAACTCTACTAAACTAGACGCTTAAAAATGGTTAACATGGTATGTTTTTTGTTATGTGTGTATTTACCACAATTAAATAAAAGATACTGTAAAGGGATTTTTTTTTTGACATTTCAAGAGGCAGAATTTAATTCTTTGGAATAAAGTCAAAATTCAGATAAGAAGCTTTCCAAATATTTAATGACCATGTTTGGTAAAGCCTTGAGAAATGATCATCTGAAAAATTTTAAACCTTATACTTCTCAGTGAAGGAAAATGAGAGCCAGTGGAAATAACCATGGTCATTCTTCATGAAAATGTCTTTTGATATTGATCACAGTTCTAGGATATAGAAGGGAAATATCTATAATTTGTTTCTTAACATCATTTGCCATCAAAACCCCAAAATAATTAAATCAGATAAGCTCTGATATATAAAACTTCATATAAGTTTTATGTTATGGATATTATACCAAGATTTCTGATTAAGGATACTATTACCAGGATAAAGAAGGCTAAAAGCCAATTTTATATTAAAGAAGTTCAATTAATAAGACTAATCTTAGATATTTTTAAGGGTCATATGCCTATTCCTGATATTCTAAATGGGAGCCACCAACAAAACAACTTGGTTGCAAAAAGGGGTGGAGCAGTTTTTGCAAAGCAGGAGACCTAAGTAGAAATGAGTAAATGCCATTATGAAGATGCTTGGTTTGACTAGTCCAAGGATATACACAGAACATAGTATAGAACGCTGGAGATGAGGATGTTCCTGAGAAGTCCAGGGTATGCTTTAAACCAGTGGTTCTCAACCTTTCTAATGCCATGACGCTACAATACAGTTAGTTCCTCATGTTGCGGTGACCCCAAACCAAAAAATAATTTTGGTGCCTACTTCATAACTGTAATTTTGCTAGAGTTATGATTTGGAATGTAAATACCTGATATGCATTATGTATTTTCCGATGGCTTTAGGCGACCCCACAGGGGTCGCGACCCACAGGTTGAGAACCACTGCTTTAAACAAAGCTGTTCATTTTTTCTTTCTTGCTCTCAAGGATGTTATTGGCATTTGTGGAAGAAATGAAGACATTTGTGAACTGTCAATTTCAACCCTAAAAATCAGCTTATTTATTTATTTATTTATTTAGGACAAGCCAAATTATTTTATGATAGAATTATGACTACTAAATGATGCAGAGCATTTGATAAGGCTAACTAACTGGTCTTAACACACACACACACATGTATATATGTATTTGTATATTTGTTTTAACAAAAGACGACATGGCTTCTACTACTCAAGTAGAGTTCTTTGATACTTAATTATTTCACATTTCCTTTATTCTAAAACTATAGCGTCCAGGTTTGGTTTGCATGACACCTTGAAGGGAATACATGAGCATGAAACTTTTTTATTTGGTTCTGTTTCCATATTTATCTGACAGAT
The DNA here is from genome assembly GCF_036850765.1 of Saccopteryx bilineata. Taxonomy (NCBI): domain Eukaryota; kingdom Metazoa; phylum Chordata; class Mammalia; order Chiroptera; family Emballonuridae; genus Saccopteryx; species Saccopteryx bilineata. Next base: position 106,558,604 of record NC_089490.1, read on the forward strand.
TTCCAAGCTTTATTTTTTGTATTAATTTATCTTCCTTTAACATGGTTTTATATGCATTTATTCTTGGTAATTTAATTCAAAAAGTTCTCTCCCGCTCCAGATTTGAGGAGGCCAACAAAGTGCTCACTGTGGGGACTTTGCTGAAGAAGCGCCAGTCTGCATTCTATGTGGTCACAGTCTTATTGGTGAGGAGACAGTGTACATCTCCAAAGAGGGTATGACAAGCAAATCACCTACGTCACCATTTTGGAATTCTAGTTTGCAGGCATGATTTGGAACCCAGTTTCATATTTACTTGAGGGCTTAATGGGCCCCTCGGGAAAAATAATGAGCCATCTGGAACTGATGGACAGCCATGGAAACATTTGCTTTCTTTTACAAATACCTTCTGACTTTTTCTTTTATTATAAATAACCCTCCTTGTTCCAAAATAGACTTACTATTTTGCCCTTAAAAAATTTTTTTTGTCTGAAAAACATGATTTGCTGAAGCAAACATTTTATTTAAAAAAGGTTTTCCAGACAGTGTAATTTCCATCCTCTCTAAATGATCATAAATTTCTGGCAAAACCTCTTTTTTAACCACTTGATCACCTGCTGTCTTTGTATTATTACATAACTGTCTCAGGCTTGTATACCTTTTATTCCCTAACTCTGGGCAGAAGGTAGATTTTATTCTGTTTGCATAACCTTCAGTGCTGAACACACCCTTCTGCAGGTAACACATGTATAATAAGCATTTGCTAAATGAATGAATAAAATGATGAATTAATTTACTACTAAATGCTTCATAATTTTGAGGCAGGCTGTCTGTAAGCCTTTGTTTCAATATATTGTGGGTTATATTATGATTTGTTTTCTAATAAAGCAATCTGTAAGTTGGCATCTCGTATTTAGGCATATTTACATTTAAAAAATATTGATGACAGAAAAATGCAGGACAAACCTCTGGGACTGGGGAGAGATGGTCCCCAATGTTAAAAGTGTGATAATGTGAAGAGTCTTTGGGAACAAGAGTGGAAGAAAGTAGAGGAAGATTTTTAGAGAAGCTGGTGATCAGGCATGACACCTATGCAAGGGTAAGGGGGTCAGTGGGGTTCTGAGACTCAATTTCAGCATATGTGTGCATGGGGTATTCCCACACAGCACCAAGTGAGTCTCCAGACACCAGCTGAGTGTTCGACAATTTAACTCAGTCCTGACACTATTTACCTGGAGAGCGAATCAGATCCCACAGGTTAAATGGTCAGTCCTACAAGAGTGCTCCACCCCCCAACTTCAGGTGCCAATTTCATCTGTACTTCTGACTGATTGGCTAGAGATTGGAGGTTCCAAAGACCTCCTCCTTGGATTTCAGACACTAGTTGCAAGTCCAGAGTGTTACCTATACTTCTGACTGTCTATCAATCAGGGATTCCCACAATCCTGGGATTTGATTATTTTGCTAGAGTGGCTCACAGAATTCAGAGAGAGAGTTTACTTGCTAGATCGCCAGTTTATTATAAAAGGATATAACTCAGGAACAACCTGATGGAAGAGTTGCTTAGAGCAAGGTAGAGTAGCCTGCCCTTATCTACGGGGAATATGTTAACAATCTGCAGCTATAAAGTTATGTGAACGTGGTCTCTTTCTCTCAAAATATATCTGTACTGTGCTCACTCACCCTTCCTCTTGTGATGAGGCAAGGTGATAAGATACCTACATGATGAGATAAAGTGATCAATGACTACAGTTTTTTTTTTCTTTCTTTCTTTCTTTTTCATTTTTTCTGAAGCTGGAAACAGGGAGAGACAGTCAGACAGACTCCCGCATGTGCCCGACCGGGATCCAGCCGGCACACCCACCAGGGGCGACGCTCTGCCCACCAGGGGGCGATGCTCTGCCCATCCTGGGCGTCGCCATGTTGCGACCAGAGCCACTCTAGCGCCTGAGGCAGAGGCCACAGAGCCATCCCCAGCGCCCGGGCCATCCTTGCTCCAATGGAGCCCTGGCTGCGGGAGGGGAAGAAAGAGACAGAGAGGAAAGCGCGGCGGAGGGGTGGAGAAGCAAATGGGCGCTTCTCCTGTGTGCCCCGGCCGGGAATCGAACCCGGGTCCTCCGCACGCTAGGCCGACGCTCCACCGCTGAGCCAACCGGCCAGGGCCTGACTACAGTTTTTGATAATAACACTCAATATGTTGGCCACTGATAATCCAACTTTCCAGGAGGGAATGAAAGCAGTAAAAATTTAGCTTAATTTATGGATCTTTTCATGACAGGAGGTGAGACAAAGCATTTTATGTAGGGATATGTAAGATGGTAGATGTAAATTTAGTTTCCAAATTTCCATTGCTGTAAAAGCATTTTAAGGCTTTATTTTTTCTCCTCGGACTATAATGTCTCCTACTCCACATTTAATATCAGTTGTTTATTTATGTCCCCATCATTTATTCTCCTTTATTACGTTCTGTGTCGATGAGAGCTAGCAGATGTCAGCATTGCTTTGAGGCCTGGCACTTAGAGGATCATTAGAAGAACTTCTTGAGAAAAAACACAATTCCTTAAATTGAGAAATTAAACTGATGGATTCCTATCTTATTTGCCTATTGTGATGGCCTCTAAAACTGACCAATGATCAGAATGCTCTGGGAAGTTTTTCCCATGTTTTCCACTGGTGATAAGTTAGTGGAAAAAGTGATGTGATAAGTCAATAGCAAAAGTAGTATGTGCTTTGAGTTAAACCAATTCAAAAAGTGCAGAAAGATAAAACATTGAAAATAAGTGCCCTCTTTCTGCTAAGTGAAATAAGTTAGACAGGGAAAGAAAAATATCATATGATTTCATTTATACAGGGGTGGGCAAAGTAAGTTTACAGTTGAACATACACAAAACAGTTTATTTTTGTATTATTTACTATTTATTATTGTATTCTTTATTTTTTTTATTATTCTTATTGTTATTATTTCATATCCTTACTTATGATTTATCCTTTAGGTAATGATGACTGGTAATGTAAATCTACTTTTGCTTACCTCTGTATGTGGACTCCGAAGAACAAAATAAACACAGTAGAAACAAACTCATAGATACAGAGAACAGACTGATAGTTATCAGAGGGGAGGGGGCTGGGGGCTGAGTGAAAAAGGTGAAGGGATTAGGAAGTACAAATTGGTAGTTATGAGGCAAGATGGTAAGAAGCCAGAAAAATTCCCAGACAAGTGGAATAAGGAAACTGAGACAGATGGCTGATTCAAACTGGCCCCATTCAGCACCTGAGTTACCTGTCTCCTTCTCTCTTGCACAACCTTTGCCCATAAGCATTAAGCCCTTGGGACAATGAGGTTCTGGTCAGCATAAAATCATTTTAGGAACAAAGCCTCTGGCCTGTTTACCTCAGAGACAGAGTTTTGGTCAAACTAGAGATAACATCTAGGCCTTAGCTGTCTCTCAGCTTCAGGCCCAGAAAAGCAGCAAAACCAGTTGAAGTGACGCCAAGGCTGACTCAGGACCAGATGCAATGGCCAATGATCCGCTATCCTATTGCTGATCAATCAGTAGAGACCATGACCCTGACCTTATATGCTCATTTTGATGAATCAGCATAGTAAAGGACACACTTGGAAAGCTGATGAACATTCTGCTGAGATCCTCCCCTGACCTCCCCTAAGATTCCTGCCTTTAGAAAACACACAGACCCTTAAGACGAAGAACCAGTGTGCATTCTCCCTCTGGAGCACGCCTACACCTTCTTTCTTCAGGTGTGTGTCTTTGCTTTCTTTTTTCTAAGCTCTAAGGGTCTCCACAAGACCTGCGACCAGGGGAGCATCAGGAAGCAGCAGCTCATCCTGGCCAACCCCCTGAACCTGCCTCCGGCAACACTTTTTTAAAAAATTATTTTTATTTATTTATTCATGTTAGAGAAGAGAGAGAGAGAGAGAGAGAGAGAGAGAGAGAGAAAGAGGAGGGGGGAGGAGCAGAAAGTCCCACATATGCCTTGACCGGGCAAGCCCAGGGTTTTGAACCGGCGCCGTCAGCGCTCCAGGTTGACACTTGATCCACTGTGCCACCACAGGTCAGGCCCAGCAACACTTTTTTGCCTCTGTTACTTGTTTCTTGCATCCATGCAACCCAGCTGGCTTATTTCTTCTGCCTCTGTGTCTTTCCCTCTAAAAGGCCAAGGCAGCTGTCCGTGAAGCCCGCTCCAATCTTCCTTTTGAGTGTACCTTCGCTTTGCATGCTAAATAAACTTCCTCTAGTGATAGAGTTCTTGGCTCTGAATTTTTTTTTCCTGAACTTAAGAACCAAGGTCCAACATCACCACTAACAGTTACAGAATTTCATAGAGAGGTAGATTACAGCATAGGGAATATAGTCAATAATATCATAACTATGATATTGAAACATCAGGGAGACCACTCTAAAGTACATGATTTTCTTTCTTTTTTTTTAAATTTTATTTATTTATTCATTTTAGAGAGGAGAGAGAGAGAGAGAGAGAGAGAAAGAGAGATAGAAGGGAGGAGCAGAAAGCATCAACTCCCATATGTGCCTTGACCAGGCAAGCCCAGGGTTTTGAACCAGCGACCTCAGTGTTCCAGGTCGAAGCTTTATCCACTGCACCACCACAGGTCAGGCTAAAGTATGTGATTTTCTAACCACTATGCTATACCTTGTCAAACTAATATAGAATAATATTGAATGTAAATTGTAATTGAAAAATTAAAAAATACCATTAAACCTTAAAAAAATGTAAATGCCCTCTCCTCCGCTTTGCACTTCCTGGAATAACCCCACTGTGAATTACCTTCCCAAAACTTTTTTTTTTTAAACATTGTTTTCTAAGGTTTTCAATTTATTCATTTTAGAGAGGAGAGAGAAAGGGGGAGAGAGAGACAGAGACAGAAGGTGGGGAGGAGCAGGAAGCATCAACTCCCATATGTGCCTTGACCAGGTAAGCCCAGGGTTTTGAACCGGCAACCTCAGCATCTCCAGGTCGATGCTTTATCCACCGCGCCACCACAGGTCAGGCCCAAAACTTTTTGTATATAATACAATTGTATGCTTATTTACATCATCTCCCCCAAAATGTGATTATTCTTACATCTACCATCTGTGATTTGCTTTTCCAGACCACTGTCTTCTGAACAGTTTTCTATGGATTGTTTGCAGTTGCACTCAGTCCTTCAAATGCATATGTTTTCCTTTAGAATGATTCTGCCACATTGGCTCAGGTGAGGCCCAGGTAGTTACGCTTTTCAAAGAAGTTTCTCCATTATTTCCTATGTAAGCTAGTCCATGAACTAACATTTAGAAAACACTGTCTTAGCTTATGTGGCAAAATATGTTTTAAGATATATCATTTCCATATTTGGCTTTTCTTCATTAGGATTAGACACTATGTTTTTCTTCCCATTGCTTGTTGAGAAGGAGAAATGCAATATACAACTGGCCACAAAGAAATTTTTTTTAAGTGTCAATAGAATGCTCCTATACACATAAGGAAGAAAAGTTTCCCTGGCAATTAGTAGCAAGTACAGGAGATAATAGGTAAAATTTATCATAAGAATAAGACAACGTTTCCACTGAGAGAGTGTCAGAGTGCAGAAATCTAAATGTGGTATGAAGGTCTGCAAGCAGAGCAGAGAATAAACAGCTGATGTTCATAGATAAATAGATGATAAAGGCACAATACTTAAAATTAAATACCTCCCATTTTTTAAAGCTGAAAGTATATCTCTTCTATCAAAATCATCTTTACCTTGAAATTGGGTTCTGGTGAATTGCCTTAACTATTTTTCCTTGTCAAGAGGTAAAGAGGGAGAAATATACGGTGACAGAAAATGATTTGACTTTGGATGATGGGGTATACAACATAATCAACAGTTCAAATGCTATAGAAATGTTTACCTAAAACCTATGTACTCTTATTAATCAATGTCATCCTGTTATATTTAATTTTCTAAATAAAAAAAAAAAAAAGAGATAAAGACTTCATTTTGGAAAATGCTATCCAAAGCCATCGGTGGGAGGTTTGGATAGCCTTCTAGGAAACAATTAAATGTCAATAAGCCTGCCAAGGAGCTTCTCTAGGGCTCCCTGGTATTAGCAGCTTGTCATCCACCAGCAATGACTTGTGTTTTTCTGCAGGATGAGTCATGGCTGGTTAAATGAAGACTTGCCAAGAACCCTACTTAAAGTAATATAAGTTAAAATCCATTTTCTCCCTTAAGAATGATTATAGCCTGACCAGGCGATGGCACAGTGGATAGAGCATCAGACTGGGATGCAGAGGATCCAGGTTCAAGACCCTGAGGTCGCCAGCTTGAGCGCGGGCTCAACTGGTTTGAGCAAAGCTCACCAGGTTGGACCCAAGGTCTCTGGCTCGAGCAAGGGGTTACTCCGTCTGCTGTAGCCCCACGGTCAAGGCACATATGAGAAAGCAATCAATGAACAACTAAGGTGTCGCAATGAAAAACTGATGATTGATGCTTCTCATCTCTCTCCGTTCCTGTCTGTCCTTATCTATCCCTCTCTCTGTCTCTGTAAAAAAAAAAAAAAAAAAAAAGAATGATTATAAATATTGTGGAGGAGACTTGAATATATTGGATCCATTAAATTCCTTCGCTTAGAAGGCACCTGCCTCTCCAACCAGGACATCGCTTCAGTTTGTGACAAGTGGCAGAAATTATGAGTTTTTAAGGCAGAAAGATCAAGCTTTATTAACCACATTATGTTTTCCAAATAAAAAAAAGTCGAAACTCAAAAGATCTTTTAAGCATGATTATATATATATATTGTGGACCGTAAATGGCAAGAAGCCATTGTAGATTCAAGGTTTAGCAAAAGGCTAAGTTCTCCCCCCTCCATCTCCATATTTGGCTATGATGCTGAGTATTTGCACCCACTCTACTTGCTTCCTTGGGTTGCTGGAAGCAATATACATGCCCTTCCTCTGACTCTTTGTTTGTTTCAGATGTTGGTAGATTTCACTAATGTATCCTGTTTTTGCCTTGGGAGAGTTCCTGTCTTAGCCTTGGATGTGCAACTTTGTATTAGGGTCCTTGATTTGCATATGGCTATATAATAAAGCAAACTGGGGCTATGGGGCACTCGGATGCTGCCAGGCATTTTGAAGAGTCCTCCCGGTCCCATCGTTTTTGTTTTGATAAGTGTATTTTCTTAATTCCGCACCATTATTAGGAGCTGCGAGCTGCGCTGGTCCACGGAATGTATGTGTGTGTGTGTGTGTGTGTGTGTGTGTGTGTATATAATTTCCTTAAGTATTTTATTTAACAGCTGCCCTCTTGAAAGAGTATTCAGAGCAGCTCTGGAGATTCCACGAACAGGCTCTTTTGGGCACTGCTGTCAGATGACTCAGCTTCAGTTGCTTTCCACCCTGTGTCACTGGGCTTGAGATTCAGATTCCTGGCAAAGAGTTGGATTGGCCCAGTTTGGACAATAGCTTACTCCTCAACTAATTTTCCTTGGTGAGATGTCATGGCTTACCGTCCCATCAGGACCACATTGAATGGGAAGTGAAGCCTTACCCAAATGGAAGTTGGATTCTTGTCGTAGGAGAAGGGGGGGGGGGGAGGAATCTTGGGCAAGCCCAAACCAGAGCAATCCACTCCTGTCACATAGCATAGCAGTAAGATGACTTCAGTGACAAGTAGTAATAACTAACAGGATTGTGAACAGTGGAGATTTTACTTTTCTTACTACCTTACAAGAAGTGCAGAGGTTGGTAGTCCCAGAAAATACTCAACAAACACTCATGATGAATGGACAGAGAGAGATCGTGGAAAGACAGTAGGTGGGCCATAAACTGGGGAAGTGAGAACAGTTAGAGTGATGGAAATGGAGTAGCAAGTAGAGTTTATTTCTACACAACTGGGGGAGATATTGCCATTCCTAAGGCCAGAGAAGAGGTAAAAACTGATGCCCTTTGTGGGAGAGAGGAAGGTGGTAAAAGTGAGATGTCTTTCCTGGTAGCATGGGGTAGAGTCTAAGACACAGGTGGAAGGTGACCTGCATGCTGAAATAGTACATATGGGCATTTCCACATGTGCTGTGGGGTTGCAATGCCCTTTTCAATTTTTGATGAGCATGGCCACATTACGTGACTACCCCAACAGCCCAACTCTGGTGATGTGCTGAATTTAAATACCTTGATTTGACTTTTGCTGCTGTAGGCCTTCTCCTGTTAGGTGTGGTTCATTCCCAGCTGTGAATGTTCACTTCTCAGCCCCATTAAGGGGGATATCTGAGCATCCAGTTTCCTCTTCTAATTGCAGAGCCTGAATTGGTTTCATGTATGTCCCTGGCAAGCTATGGAGAATACAAATTTCATTCTGGGCCCATTGGTGGAATTACTTCCAATTCATTGTGCAGGGAAATCTAGGTCATGGTCTCTCATGGGTGATGAGAGCTGACTGGGTGGCAAGAGAATCTCAAACACCAGGACTGTGTGTCTCACGGGGACCAAGGACTCCAAAGCTATAATTTCTTTCAATGACGTTTTTTCTTGTTGACTGTACATTTTGAAAGCAAGTGCTTGGGAGATTAAGGATTGAGAACACCAAGAACTACTGCTTGATTTTTCCTGCAGAACGCTCTGATCCAGCTGGCTGACTCCCCTTCAGCGTTTCTACATTGACTCTGTGACTCAGGGAACATTTGCTCAGCATCCTTCGGAGGTGGAATAGCCCAAGGTTACCGAGAGCTTCCTAGGTGTTTGGCTATGTGGGAATGCAAAATTGAATGACACCTTAACTTCGTGGAATTAGTATTTTGGTGGTGGTGATGGTGATAGTGGTAATGGTGGTGGTGGTCATGGTGGTGGTGGTGGTGATGGTGGTAGTGTTGATGGTGATGGTGGTGCTGGTGATGCTGTGTGTGGGGGGGAAGAGTTGGGAAGATAAATAAGTCATGATGATATAGTGTGTAAGGAATGTGCCTAAAGTATAGTGGGAGGAGGGATTATTTTATCCTGGGAAGAGACAAAAAGAGTTGTCAAGGAGGTGAAGGGGTTCAGAACAAGTCTCCCCAGAAGGTACCATTTTGGCATGTAGACTATTTTTTTTAATTAAAACCCACCAAGGCCCATAAACATTCAGAAGGAGGTCATTATCTCCCCTTTAACTGCCTAAAAGAATTTAGATAGAGGGCCTGGCCCAGAAAGAAAATTGTCTTCAGAGATAATGACAAAGAGTAAGGGTTAGGTGTGGAGGGCTTGGGGTGGTGGGGTGGGGAGAGGCAAGGCCTGGAGTTCAAAGTCCTCTCTGTCCACTGTCACTAAAGTGATTTATATATATTTACTCATTTAATTCTCATGGCAATCTTCTGATGTAGGTCCTGTTATTTTTCCTTTTTTACAAATGAGAAAACTGAGACAGAGGGAGTGGCTAAGTAACTTGGTAGTCAGTGGTGAATTTGAATTTGCACCCAGGCCGTCTGTTGTTTAGATTATGTCCACATAACAGGTTCAAAGAGGTTAGGGGGCTTTAGATCATTCAGTTATAAATGTCAGGAGTTGACACCATGTTTGCCTAGCTCCAAAGTCCTAAACCTTTCATTTCCTGCTTCATTTTATCTCTATAACATGCATGTGCACTGGGGTTATCATGAAGACATTCAGAAAACTGAATTTCTGCAGAATGAAATAAGGCACAGTTGAGGGACCTCGGACTCCCGGTGGAGTTAAACACAGTCAGTTCTGGGGGAGGCTGCAGGAACTCCAGGTGGCTGGATCGAGAGTCTGTAAGAGCCTGGGATTCAGGGTGCAGCTTTCATTGGTAGTTTCCAGCCTGAGACACTGTATCTGAAATGACCTTGTCTGTATCTTCAATCCAAGAACCACAGTAGTAACTTAATACAATTTTTTTTGTCATCTATTGAAGCATTTAAAATAAGAAAATGATGTCCCTCTTTATATCTCTGAATCTGGCAGATTTTTCTCTAGTAAAAGGGCCTGAGTTTGCAAATCATGTCCTTTAGAAATCCTTTCAAGTCCAAATTCCTTGTGCTTTAGCTAATGATTAAATGTCTCCTTTTCACCTTCTAGTTTCCTCCTTCTTTTCCAAGCAATTTAATCTTAACCATTTATGTTTGCTGTTTAGTTGTTATGGCAACGAAGCCATTTGACTGGCCAATGAGCAACTAAATTTAGACATGACATTGACGGTTCAGTTGTGTTAGCCAGATTGTTGAGATTCTAGCATAAAGGTTGGACTGATGTCCATAAATTTCCAAAACACTTGGAAATGATGGTGCTGTAACAAAAGATAAAGTTTCCTTAGCGTGCTAGACTACATCATTTTGGCTTTAAAATACATTTGCAAAGCCATCACCATTGATGAGAACGCAGCTCATTTGGTTTCATTTAAAGCAGTCTGAAAAAAAAAAAAAAAGTCCAATGAGGAGAGGAATTCCTTTGGAAGAAAAGGACATTTTTAAGTTTTATTTTTTATTTATTTATTTATTTTAGTGAGAGAGAGACAGAGAAAGAGAGAGACATAGACAGACAGGAAGGGAGAGAGATGAGAAGCGTCAATTTGTAGTTGCGCCACGTTAGTACATGGAGGGGGGGCCTCCAGCCAAACTAATGACCTCTTGCTCAAGCCTGAAGAAAAAGGATTTTTTAAAAGAAATGTGGATTTCAGTATTTCAATATTAAGCTTCCTTTTATTTTCCTCTTTAGAGAAACAAGTATAGAATTGTTAAAATCCCACCTTTAAAAATTAAACTTGTAACTGGCAGTCTGTAGCAATGAAGGCATCATATATGCAGCAAAACTGTCATTTTCAGTTTTCCTTAAGGTTTGATAGTGTTTTTTATTTTTTATTTTTCTGAAGTTGGAAACGGGGAGGCAGTAGACAGATTCCCGCATGCGCCCTACTGGGATCCACCTGGCATGCCCACCAGGGGGCGATGCTCTTCCCACCTGGGACGTTGCTCTGTTGCAACCAGAGCCATTCTAGCACCTGAGGCAGAGGCCATGGAGCCATCCTCAGCGCCTGACCCAACTTTGCTCCAATGGAGCCTTGGCTGCGGGAGAGGAAGAGAGAGAGACAGAGAGGAAGAAGATAGGGAGGGGTGGAGAAGCAGATGGTGCTTCTCCTGTGTGCCCTGGCCAGGAATCGAACCCAGGACTCCTGCACGCCAGGCCAACGCTCTACCACTGAGCCAACCAGCCAGGGCAGGTTTGATAGTGTTTTATAATTTAAAATATGTGATCTGAAATGTGATTCAAGTGAAAGGGCATTTGCAAGTTTAAAATTAAATTTCTAAACAAATATGTAATATACAAAGAGTCTTTCTGCGTGTTTTTTTGAAGCCATCAGGGATGATTCAACCATGTTTCAAATTTTCAAAAACAATATGTAAAATAACCCATTTAAACAAAGAAGAATTTCAGGCAAGTTACTTCCTGCTTATGGTTTGAATTCTAGCTCAATCTCGCAATTCGTCAGGGCAAGCTCGTCCACTCTGCACAGGGTAATAGATGTTTTTCAGATCCTGAATGTTCAGATACCCAAGAAAAATGCTCACTGTTCTCTGAAGGAAATGAGGATATTTGCTTAATAGTTTGCTTCAGAGAAAAGAACATGACATTATTTATTTTACATGTGCATTAAACGTTCATCATGGTGCTCATTAGGCACTAAGCAACAGGGTTGTCACCTGCCTGCTGGAAATTGTTCCCAGTTTCTCCTCCTTCTGGTAAATAACCATTGACTTCTAGTAAAACCTTTTATTCTTGGTTTCAGTTAGACCTGTTTAGTCTATAAGTTCATGGGAGCATGAAACAATGCACTAGCTTTGATAATGTAAAAATATTGTAGACCAGACACCCAATTTAAAATGCAACAACATCTCCATTTGTATGAAATGCTCAGAACAGGCGGACCCATAGAGATGGAAAGCAGGTTAGTGGTTGCCAGGGACTGAGAATGAGGGTGGGAAACAACTGTTTAATGGGTGCAAACTTCTTTGAGGGGCGACGAAAAGGGTTTAGAACTAGGTAGTGGAGATAGCTGTACAATGTCCTGGACACAAAATGCCACCGAATTGGACAGTTTAAAACTGTATGTTTACATTATGTGAATTTTATGTCAATTTTTAAAAAATGTAGTAACATAAATGTAATAACATTGTGAAGGCTGGCAGTGACTGGTAAGGGAAAAGGATGCTTAGGAGGAGATTGCAGTCACATGCCTATTTTTGGCCTTGGCCCAACCCCTTCCCTTTAAAAATGACAAACTAATTAGACATTAACCTAGAGGAAATGATGTAGATATGTTGTGTGAGCTCTGAGATGGGTCCTGCCCGATGCTTGATGGTAGAGCACTAGACCACGTTTCCTTCCTTCGCTCTGGAAGACCCCTTCTTGCTCTGAAATCCTAGGAAATTTGTTTAGCACACTTTTCTCTCCACTCTTGAGGCTGTGACTCTTTATTAATTCTAAACCCTGAGTCCTGGTGCCCTGAGGTGGCCGTATCTGAAACACAAAGCCAAGAAGCTTTAAGAGCCCAGCATCTTTCTATCCTCAGGTGTGACCTCAATTGTCACATCACCATCTAAGTAGCTTCTTCACTTGTGGGGTTTTTTTTTTTAAGATTTTATTTATTGATTTTACACAGAGAGAGGAGAGAGAGGGAAGAGGGAGTGAGAAGTACCAAGTCATAGTTGCTTCACTGTAGTTGTTCATTGCTTGCTTGTCATATGTGCGTAGACCTGGCAAGCCCAGGGCTTTGAACCAGCGACCTCAGTGTTCCAGGTCAATGCTTTATCCACTGTACCACCATAGGCCAAGCTCTTCACTTGTGCTTTTTAGTCTCAGACTGTTATGTCGGCTGAATGTCTATCTTCATTGCACTTAGCCAAACGGATGTTTTGGGGGCTATTTTTTGTCTCCTTATCTAGAAGGTCAGCAACATGGGTGTATAGATGGATGAACGCACATATTCCTGAATTCCTGTTTTGGTCCAAACACTGAACTAGATGTTGGAGAATCAACAGGGAAGCCAAACCGGGCCTGATCTCTGTGTTAATGAACCGACAGACCAGTAGGAGAGACAGATGTTAAGCTAAGAATCACATGGAAACCTAGAGCTGCAACCGTGACAACTGCTTTGAGGACAGAGAGGTTGTGTGACAAGGAAATTTAAGCTCATCAGGGGAGGTGAGACAAGGCTGCTCTGAAGTAGTGATACTTTGTCAGTTTGAAAGCCAGGCAGGAGTTAATTAGGCAAAGAGAAGAGAATAGAGTGCTCCTGATCAAGGGCAGCTAGTGCGAAGGCGTCGTGGTAAGAGGGACACGACATGAACGAGAGACCAAAGGAGAGACGGATGGAGGTCAGGCCAAGCCAGCCACAGTTTGGACTTTTGTTTTTATCATGAGAATAATGGGAAGCTAGCTACTGAAGATCTTCAGGAAGATGGGCAGGCTGATCGGAGCAGATTTACATTCTGAAAGGCACTCTCTAGTGCAGGGACCGGACAGGAAAGGGGAGCCTGCCTTGTGCCTGACCAACCTCTTCTCTTCCCCCTTAGACCCTGCAGTCTGGATGGAGGAATAGGGGTGGAGCATGCCTGGCCAATCAAATTGCCACACACCCCTTTTTTTTTTTTTTTTTTTTTTGTATTTTTCTGAAGTTGGAAACGGGGAGGCAGTCAGACAGACTCCTGCATGCACCCGACAGGGATCCACCCGGCACACCCACCAGGGGGCGATGCTCTGCCCATCTGGGGCGTCGCTCTGTTGCAACCAGAGCCATTCTAGCACCTGAGGCAGAGGCCACAGAGCCATCCTCAGCGCCCAGGCCATTTTTGCTCCAATGGAGCCTTGGCTGTGGGAGGGGAAGAGAGAGAAGAGAGGAAGGAGAGGGGGAGGGGTGGAGAAGCAGATGGGCACTTCTCCTGTGTGTCCTGGCCGGGAATCGAACCGGGACTCCTGCATGCCAGGCCAATGCTCTACCACTGAGCCAACCAGCCAGGGTCAACCACACCCTCTTTTATCTTTAGTGACTGGTTCTTTGATGAGCATGTGATGAAGAGCTGGCTCTCTCAGGGAGACTACGGGAATTTAACAGGATTTGCCAGAAAAGATGCATGGGTTTTTTCTTTGGTTTTGAACTTGAGTACACATGAGGAGCTGCTGTAGCCATCTTGTTACCACAATGTGGGGAGTCTGATGCTACCAGGACTCACCAGGTGGGACCCAAGAATGGGGCTGAGCTGAGAGATGGTGCAAAGCTGAGTCCTGATGACTTTCCGTATCTTGTCAAAGCACAGCTGAAGTTGTCCTGGCTGATGTAAATTGCAGTTCTGTAAGCCAATGCTTTCTTGCTTTGCTCTTTTGCCAAATCTCACCCAAGAGAGGTTGATGGGAAACAGGGGAGCCTGGAAGTAGTCTCCATCTGGGCATGCCCATCTGCTGCATGAGGACAGTGGAGGGCAAGGATCCCTATTTCAGCTACTTCCTCCTGCCAAGCAGAGGGTGGGGCGGGGGCAGGAAGAAAATGGCTGTTGGCCTGGGAAGATGTGTTTTGGAGTGCATGTTAATCTCATCTAGTTAGAATAGGTTGTGTAAATTCATCCTTGTCTATACTGTGTGGGTGCTATCGTCTCTTCGTTTCCTAGCACAGTCTCTCTTGGAAGCTCAGGTCTGCTCTTGGCTGATCTGAACAGGAAGGGGAGGGAACCAGGGTTCCAGAGAGGTCAGAATGCCCTGGGAGCTCTAGGTGGAGGAGCAGGTGTGTGGCAGTCACGGAGGCCAAGCTCCAGCTCCAGGGACTGGAAAAAACGTTGACTATCCTTCTCTACTACCCGTGATGAGGCTCCCTGCGAAGTACCTTCCAGCCCAGTTTCCCCAGCCAGCAACTCTGGAAGCCTTAGTAAACTCTCTAGGTTTTCGGAACCAAAGCTGCCTCTCAAATCTGTTGATTATTTGAGGCCCAAAAGTTGGCACTTCTCATTCTCCCAGAGGAGGAATATAATGCCCACATGGAGGGAAAGGCAGGGAGACAGCAGCACTCCAATCTGTCTTTTGGGATGAAAAGGGCGGAACAGTCTCATCAAGAGAGTTTGACAGGAAATGAGAAGCCACGGGTTCAGTTCTTGCTCTGTTAACTAATAAAACAGTGGTGAGCTAGATTGCTTCATTCTGTTCTTCACTGTCGAGTGAGAGCTTTGGATTCAATGTTCATTTTATTTCTTTTCTTCCTAGTGAGAGGGACAGAGACAGAGAGAGAGACAGGGAGAGAGACAGATAGGGACAGACAGACAGGAAGTGAGAGAAATGAGAAGCATCAGTTCTTTGTTGCGGCACCTTAATTGTTCATTGGTTGCTTTCTCATATGTGCTTTGACCTGGGGGGCT
This sequence comes from Saccopteryx bilineata, assembly GCF_036850765.1. Lineage (NCBI taxonomy): Eukaryota > Metazoa > Chordata > Mammalia > Chiroptera > Emballonuridae > Saccopteryx > Saccopteryx bilineata. The sequence goes on from NC_089490.1 coordinate 106,573,963, forward strand.
CCAGCAGAGCCAGTGGCCCCTTGCTCAAGCCAGTGACCTTTGGGATCAAGCCAGCCACCAGGGGTCGTGTCTGTGATCCCACGCTCAAGCTGACAACCCCACACTTAAGCTGGTGAGCCCTCGCTCAAACTGGATGAGCGTGTGCTCAAGCTGATGACCTTAGGGTTTTGAACCTGGGTCCTCTTGTCACAGGCTGACGCACTATCCATCGTGTCACTGCCTGGTCAGGCTAGATTCGATGTTCTTAAATCCAATACTATACATGTTATAGTGGATAACTGCCTTATTAAACTACTCATAAAATGAACCCTTTCTCAAGTTTTAGGAAAAGTCACCTGTTGTTTAAGTCATGATGGGATTTCCCCCACCCCTTTCTCAACTGAAAAAAAGGACAGGTTCTTTCTCTGTCTAACCCTACACAGCATTTGACCTTGGATCTTCCCTGCTGGGGCTTTGAATCTAGACAGAGGGGCACATAGGTAAGTGAGGGGTGTGTTCGGTTTGTGACAACAGCAGCAGTAGGTGGAGACAGGGCAGGAATAATGGGATGATGAACAGGCACTAGTGTGCCGTGGCGGCATTGGTCCCCATTGCCCTGTGTCCCTTGCTTCCTGACTACTTCCCAGGTTGGGTTCCCAGGCTTTCTATTAAGTCTGTGAACCACCCAACAAAACCTACCCTTTAAAGCTTTCATGAAGGTTAAATGAGGTAATCCATGCAAAGTGCTTGGCATTGTGCCTGACCCATAGTAAGAGCTCAACAACATATTATTATTGTTCTCAGAAAGATTATGTATGTTGTTTTGAAAAGCCAACTCTAGGATTAATAATGGCAGTTGGACTTAAAAAAAATGTTTTTACAGTGATTTTCTTTCTCTTCCCCTCACCCCAACCCATTTGCACTCACACAAAGACATTGTGCTCTCACGGTACAGTAAAGAAATAAAAAGTGTGGATAGCGTCCCTGTCCTCAGGGAGCTAACACTGTAATCAGAGAGATACACAATACATATATTCAAAGTTGTCTCTCTAAAAATGTCGTTTACAGGCCAAAAAAATAGCATATACCATAAAAACAGTTTTGAAACATGTTCCAATATTAAATGAAGGAAATCCCAATATATTTCAAATCACCACTTTCATAGTGATAATCCCTCCAAGACAAATTAAAATCAATCATAAAAATATTAATATATTTGAAAAAGAAATGCATTTGCAAACAAAATAGTTCACAATGATTCCAGGATTAACAGGTATTAGAAGTTGCAAAGTATTTACAACTGGACAACACTGAAAATTCAAAATATCAAAACTTTGGAGGTGCAGCACAAGCACTATTCAGAAGAAAGAAAAGAAGAAAAAAGCCCTGGCCAGTTGGCTCAGCGGAAGAGCGTCGGCCGGGTGTGTGGAAGTCCTCGGTTTGATTCCTCGTCAGGGCACACAGGAGAAGCACCTATCTGCTTCTCCACCCCTCCCCCTCTCCTTTCTCTCTGTCTCTCTCTTCCCCTCCCACAGCCAAGGCTCCACTGGAGCAGAGTTGGCCTGGGCACTGAGGATGGCTCCATGGCCTCTGCCTCAGGCGCTAGAATGGCTCTGGTTGCAACAGAGTGACGCCCCAGATGGGCAGAGCATTGCCCCCTGGTGGGCATGCCAGGTGGATCCCTGTTGGGTGCATGCAGGAGTCTATCTGACTGCCTCCCTGCTTCTCACTTCGGAAAAAAATACAAAAAAAAATACAAAAAAAGAAGAAAGATTTAAATGAGCTAGTGTTTAATTCAAAAAATTATATAACAGTGTAAACTCAAAGAAATTAGAAAGAAGAAAATAATAAAGATGAGAAGTGGAAATCAATGAATTGAAAACAAAACAAAAAAGGTAGGAATAAAATTAAAAGCGGACTCTGAAAACTCCAATAAAATGCACAATCTAAATGTAAGACTATTCAAGAAATAAAGAAAAAAAAAGTGCAACTAAACACTCTAGGAAGGCAAAAAGAGGCATAGCCACAGATGAAAAAAAAAAAAGATAAAAATCGCCCCAGGAAAATACTGTTGATCAATTTTATGTCAATGTATTTGAACATGTATTACTGTAGCAGACACAGGTAGTTGCTGTGTCCGTGCCATGATACATTATGAAATGTTATGTTCTGATTTGATATGATATAGTATGTTACAATACAATCCTAACATCCCAGTGGCTTAAACGTAGCAAAAGTTTCTTGCTTATGCTGCAGAACCAGCGTGGTTTTGGGTGGGGATCCTCCTGAATAGTGATTTAGGATTGCAGGCTGATGGAGGATGCAAATTCCTCTGCACCTGCTTCCAAGTTCCTCGCAGCTGGAAAATCTAGCACTCAGGATCTAGAGCTGCTTCTTGTGCCCCAGGTGTGGAGACATGCTGCTCAGATCTCCCTTTGAGAGAGATCCTGCTGTGAGCAAGAAAGTTGGCTGACAGCCCCAGTACTGGAACTCTCAGGATTGGCTGATGTGTTCAAGCAGAGGCCAAGATCTCTCTGGGCAGCTGGCAACCCAGCATGGTTCCTAGTGCCTGGCCATCTCTGCCCAGCCTGGGAGTACCCTTACAGGCAACCTGCATTTGAAGTTCCCCTTGGTCTTGGTCAAGACTTTCTTGGAGCTGCACCGTGGTCAGAACTTCTTCCTACTCAGGCCTCCTTACATGTCTTCCTTCTTATTTCCCACTCTGGTGTCAGACCTGCAATGCAGCCTGAAGTCTTTCCCCCTCTACTTCCCCTATCTTTCGAGCATTACCCATAATAAATCTCTTGCATTCTTGACTCCTGATTCTGAGCAGATGGGAAGTCATAGGGCCTCTAAGTCATACTTCACTTTTACTCTTACTTCATTGCCCGAAGCTAGTCATATGTCCATGCCCATCAAGGGGTGTAAGAAGCCTAACCCAGAACACAACTAGATATTGGTGCACATTTATAATATCTATCACAATTACAGATTAAATAGCTAGTAATTATCCCCACCCCACCCCCTTTTTTTTTTTTGCCAGCAAAGCCTCAGTTTTGTTTAGGAATCTATTCCACAGACTCAGGGGTAAATTGTAACTTATCAGAGCCAGTTACAACCATCCTATTTACCTTCTCAGTGGCTGGATCAAGACAGGATTTATGGCCCAGTTCTGGCCAATGAAATGAGAGAGGAAGTGCCCCAGCTTTAAAAAGGGAAGGGAAGGGGGGAACGCCCCCGTTTTGTTGCTGAGATTGTTGTGCGTGGATGTGCGACTCACAGTTGAGGCAGTCATCTTGCAGCCTGTCAACAGGGAAAAAGAAAAAACAGAAATAAAAGTCAGGCTGGCAAACTGATGTGGGGAGCCTTTTATGGAAGATACACTATGAAAGTTGAAACTTATTTAGCTCCAAGTTCTCCTGCCTCTTGCTTTTTCTTATCATATCAATTTTAGTCACACACCTCTCCTTCACACCACATCAGTTCTTGTTTGAAAAATGAAAACAACAGCTGAACAGTATGATTCAGCTGGCACAGAGAAAGAAGCTAAAATTGACCAGTCAGAAAATGAGGCATGCATTAATAATTTTCTTTAACAATTTTTTAAATTGAATTTATTGAGGTGAAATTGGTTAATGAATTTATATCGGTTTCAGGAGTACAGTTTTTTTGTTTTTTTGTGTTTTTTTTTTTTTTGGAACAGCAAAGGCTTTATATAGTACAGTGCATCCTGTCCGACGAGGTCCTCTGTTCCTGGGGGACAGAGGCCAGAGGAGTCGCCAGGAGTACAGTTTTATAACACATCATCTGTACACTGCATTGTGTGTTCAGCACCCCAAGCCAAGTCTCCCTCCATCGCCATTTATCCCCCTTTATGCTCCTCTACCTCCCTTCCCCTTTTTCCCTCTAGTAATCATCATACTGTTGTCTGTGTCTATCAGTTTTTTTCATGTTTATTTTATTAATTTTTGAGAGAAGAAAGAACAGCACGAGAGATAGGAACATCTGTTCCTACATGTGCCATGACCTGGAATTGAACCAGTAAACCTCTGTGCTTTGGGACGATGCTCTAACCAACTGAGCTCTCTGACCAGGGCTATGAGGTGTTTTTTTTTTTTTTTTTAATTTGCTTAATCACTTCACCTTTTTCACCTAGTCCTCCAACCCCCATCCCCTCTGACAGCTGTCAATCTGTTCTCTGTATCTATGAATCTGTTAATATTTTGTTAGTTTATTTTGTTCACTAGATTTCACATGTAAGTGAAATCATATGGTATTTGTCTTTCTCTGACTGGCTTATTTCTCTTAGCATAATGCTTTCCAGATCCATCCACACTATTGCAAAAGGTAAGACTTCCTTCTTTTTTTTTTTTTTCTTTTCTTTTTAAAAAATTTTTCTGAAGTGAGAAGCAGGAGGTCAGAGAGACAGATTCCCACATGCCCCTGGCTGGGATCCACCTGGCAAGCCCACCAGGGGGCGACGCTCTGCTCATTTGGGGCATTGCTTCATTGCAACCAGAGACATCCTAGTGCCTGATGTGGAGGCCACAGAGCCATCCTCAGCACCCAGGCCAACTTTGCTCCAATGGAGCCTTGGTTGCAGGAGGGGAAGAGAGAGATAGAGAAGGGAAAGGTGAAGAAGCAGATGAGTACTTCTCCTGTGTGTCTGGCCAAGAATCGAACCTGGGACTTCCACATGCGAGGCCGACACTCTACCACTGAGCCAACCGGCAAGGCTAGACTTTCTTCTTTTTTATGGCTGAGTAGTATTCCATTGTGTAAATGTACCACAACTTTTTATCCAATCATCTATTGATGGACACAGGGCTGCTTTCAACTCTTCACTATTATAAATAATGGTGCAGTGGACATAGGGGTGCATATAGTCTTTGGAGTTAGTATTTTGGGTTTCTTCAGACACAGTCCCAGTAGTGGGTGGGATTGCTGGATCATAAGGCAGTTTCATTTTTAATTTTTTTAAGTAACTCCATACTGCCTTCCACAGTGTCTGCACCAATCTGCATTCCCACCAACAGTTCACAAGGGTTCCCTTTTCTCTACATTCTTGACAATACTTGTTGTTTGTTGATTTATTGTTGATAGCCATTCTGACAGGTGTGAGATAATATCTCATTATGGTTTTAATTTGCATTTCTCTGATGATCAGTGACATTGAACATCTTTTCATGTGTCTATCGGCCATCTGTATGTCTTCTTTGGAGAAGTATCCATTCAAGTCTTTTGACCAGTTTTTTAATTGGAGTGTCTGTGGTTTTGGTGTTGAGTTTTATAAGTTGTTTATAATTTTTGGATATTAACTCCTTATTAGAGGTATCATTGGTGAATATGGTTTCCCATTCAGTGGGTTATCTTTTGTTTTTGTTGATGGTTCCCTTTGGGCATACTTCAACGTAATAAAGGCCATATATGACAAACCCACAAACAACATCATACTCAATGAGCAAAAGCTAAAAACGTTTTTCTTAAGATCAGGAATAAGACAAGGATGTCCACCTTCACCACTCTTATTCAATATAGTACTGGAAGGTCTAGTCATAGCAATTAGGCAAGAAGATGAAATAAAAGGCCCCCAAATTGGAAAGGAAGAAGTGCAATTGTCATTATTTGCAGATAACATGATGCTGTAGAGAACACCAAAGATTCCACAAAAAATACTAGAACTGATAACTAAATTTAGTAAAGTGGCAGGAAACAAAATAAATATCTAGAAATCAGATGCTTTTTTTATACACCAATAATAAACTATCAGAAAGAGAAACTAAAAAAAAAATCTCATTTACAATTGCATTTAAAAAATACTTAAGAATAAATTTAACCCAGGATGTAAAAGACCTGTACTTAGAAAATGATAAGATACTGAAGAAAAAAATTGAAGAAGATACAAATAAATGGAAGCATATACCATGTTCATTAATAGGAAAATTAACATAATTAAAATGTGCATACTACAGCCCTGGCCGGTTGGTTCAGCGGTAGAACATTGGCCCAGTGTGTGGAAGTCCTGGGTTTGATTCCTGGTCAGGACACACAGGAGAAGTGCCCGTCTGCTTTTCCACCCTTTCCCCTCTCCTTCCTTTCTGTCTCTCTCTTTCCCTCCTGCAGGCAAGGCTTCATTGGAACAAAGTTGGCCTGGGCGCTCAGGTCGGCTCCATGGCCTCCACCTCAGGTGCTAGAATGGCTCCGGCCACAACAAAGGAACACCCCAGATGGGCAGAGCATCGCCCCCTGGTGGGCGTGCCTGGTGGATCCTGGTTGGGCACATGCAGGAGTCTGTCTGATTGTCTCCCCACTTCTAACTTTGGAAAAATACAACCCCCCCCAAAAAAAAAACCATGTGCATACTACCCAAAGCAATCTATAGATTAACACAATTTTTTTCCTTTTTCTTTTTAAGTGTGAGGAGGGGAGATAGTGAAACAGACTCCCTCATGCACCCCAACCGGGATCCACCTGGCATGCTTGCCTGGGGCTGATGCTCGAATCAACTGAGCTATTTTTAGCACCTCAAGCAAACACACTTGGACCAACCGAACTGTTCTCAGCACCAGGGATGTTGCTTGAAACAACCAAATCATTGGCTGCAGGAAGGAAAGAGGGAGAGAAGCAGATGGTCACTTCTCTTGTGTGCCCTGACTTGGAATTGAACCTGGGATGTCCATACACCAGGCCAATACTCTATCCACTGAGCCACTGTCCAGGGACTCAACATAGTTCTTATGAAGATACTAATAGCATATTTTACAGAACTAGAACAAATATTCCAAAAATTTACATGGAATCACAAAATACCCCTAATCCTGAGGGTCACAACAATCTAGAGAAAGAAGAACAAAGTTGGAGGAATCATGATACCTGATATTAAACTACACTACAAAATGATAGTAATCAAAACAGCATGGTACTTGCATAAGAACAGACATATAGATCAATGGAACAGAATAGAGAGCTCCAAAATAAATCCACCTCTTTATGGTCAATTAATATTTGATAAAGGAGGCAAAACACACAAAGGAATAAATGAGGTAAAGAGCCTATTCAATAAATGATGTGTTGGGGTAATTGGACAGAAACATGCAAAAAAATGAAACTAGAGCACCTTGTTACACCATACACAAGAATAAACTCGGCCCTGGCCGGTTTGCTCAGCGGTAGAGCGTCGGCCTGGCGTGCGGGGGACCCGGGTTCGATTCCTGGCCAGGGCACATAGGAGAAGAGCCCATTTGCTTCTCCACCCCCCCCTCCTTCCTCTCTGTCTCTCTCTTCCCCTCCCGCAGCCAAGGCTCCATTGGAGCAAAGATGGCCCAGGCGCTGGGGATGGCTCCTTGGCCTCTGCCCCAGGCGCTAGAGTGGCTCTGGTCGCAGCAGAGCGACGCCCCCTGGTGGGCGGAGCATCACCCCTGGTGGGCGTGCTGGGTGGATCCCGGTCGGGCGCATGCGGGAGTCTGTCTGACTGTGTCTCCCTGTTTCCAGCTTCAGAAAAATACAAAAAAAAAAAAAAAAAAAAAAGAATAAACTCAAAATGGATTAAAGACTTAAATGTTAGACTTGAAACCATAAAAATCCCAGAAGAAAATATAAGCAGTAAAATCTCAGACATTTCCCGTAGAAATAATTTTCTTTTGACTCATTGTATTTAAAAAACATCCAAATGCAATCAACCATTGTCTATCAAATGAAACAAATTCCTAAAAAGGAAAAAGGAAACACTGGGCTACTCCTTTACTCCACATTAGGGAGATGACTGACATTTATGGGGCACTTATATGCTTGTCACTTTATTAAGAACTTATCATACACTGTCTCATCAAATGACTACATTGCTCTTTATTTATTTATTTTTGTATTTTTGTATTTTTGTATTTTTTTTTTTGTATTTTCCGAAGCCAGAAACGGGCAGGCAGTCAGACAGACTCCAGCATGTGCCCAACCGGGATCCACCCGCACGCCCACCAGGGGGCAATGCTCTGCCCATCTTGGGGCGTCGCTCTGCCGCAATCAGAGCCATTCTAGCACCTGAGGCAGAGGCCACAGAGCCATCCCCAGCGCCCGGGCAAACGCTGCTCCAGTGGAGCCTTGGCTGCAGGAGGGGAAGAGAGAGACAGAGAGGAAGGAGAGGGGGAGGGGTGGAGAAGCAGACGGGTGCTCCTCCTGTGTGCCCCGGCCGGGAATCGAACCTGGGACTCCTGCATGCCAGGCCCACGCTCTACCACTGAGCCAACTGGCCAGGGCCCTACATTGCCCTTTTTTTTTTTTAAATATTTTTTTTATTCATTTTAGAGAGGAGAGAGAGAGACAGAGACAGACAGACAGAAAGGAGGAGCAGGAAGCATCAACTCCTGTATGTGCTTTGACCAGGCAAGCCCAGGGTTTTGAACCAGCGACCTCAGTGTTTCCAGGTCGACACTTTATCCACTGCGCCACTACAGGTCAGGCTATATTGCCCTTTAAATAAAATTTTAGCTCCTTACAAAGCCCATCATACTCAGTGTGATCTGACCTACCTTTCCAACTACCCTCCTTTATCGCTGTCTTAGCCTAGGCATCCTGACCTTTTCCTGTTTATGCAACATACCCAGCATATTCCTGCTTCAGGGCTCTTGCATTTTCCATTACCTCTGCCTGAAATACTTTTTCTTAGTCTTTACATGTCTAATCTGTTCTCATCAATCAGACCTCAGCTAAAATACCCCTTCCTCTGGAAGGCCTTTCCTGATTATCCTGCCTAAAATAACATCCCTTCTTCTTCCTCTAGTCACCTTTTCTAGTGCCCTACCTTATTTTATCTCCTATTGAGTTTATAGTGTCTGAAATTATCTTTTTCTTTTTCTTTTTTTAAGTAAGAGGAGGGGAGATAGACTCCTGCCTAAGCCCTGACCAGAATCCACCCAGCAACCCCTGTCTGGAGCCGATGCTCAAATTAACCAAGCTATCTTCAGTGCCTGGGGCCGATGCTCGAACCAATCAAGCCGCTGGTGGCAAGAGGGGAAGAGGAAGAAAAGGGGGAGAGAAGCAGATGGTTGTTCTATCCACTGAGCAAACCAGCCAGAGTCTGTGATGGAATATTCTTAATAAATCTCATCTAATAGGCAGGAAGGAACACTGCCATGGGGCTGAAAGTATAACCAGTAAGCAGGTAACAGTCATTTAGATCAGCCAGGATTGTGCGGTCTTTGGTGTTTTGTGGTTTACCAGTGACCTTGTTTTTGTCATACCTACACAGGATGACTGAGTGCTCTTTTTTTTTTTTGGTCTTACTTTAGCACAGTTATAAAGTGGCCTTGATGGATACTGGTGTCTGCACAACTGTGTTTAATGGGAGAACACAGAGGCTTAGTTGTGAGTGTCAGGCTAGTTTCTGGATGTCAGGGTTTTTTCTTCTTCTTTTTCTTTTCTTTCTTCTTTTTTTTAATAAGTGTCCTAGGTCTGGAGTCCAGTGTCAGACAGCCCAGAAATAAACAAGAGTAATTCTTTGGACTGTTTGATAGTCCCCCTTCCTTCCCACTGATACTGGATTTGCATGAAACTGGCCAATGAACCAAGATAGTGGAGGCCCAGGTAAAGAAACAATGCTTCTAGAAGTTAAACAACTCAAAAACACCTTTATTTGCCCAAGAATTAACTACCATCTCAGCACATGCCCAGGTATACCTAATTTTCAAATGGTGGATGGCGTATTTTTTGTATCCTGAGTTGATAGGATTACCCAGTCCTCACTATTGCCTTGAAGTCCACTAAGGCCTTGGCTTTGCTTCAACGTGTTCTCTAAACACAACTTTATGGTTTCAGGAAAGTCTTTTCACCAGTATGCCAGTACCCTCTGGGCTCCCATAGTACCCTGTGTTCCTCTGGTAACATCCCTGCTATATTGTAATTAATTTGTTTATAATCAGTCTGGCTGGTTAGACTGGCTCCCACATAATTGTATCCTTGGAACTTAATTTTAACAAAGGACCTGGCACAGGCTAGGCTCCCTATAAATATTAAATGGATTTAAAATGGAGATTTAATTCCTGGCTTGAATTCATCTCACAAAACATTTACTAAGTCTGTCCTATGAGCCAGGACATTGTGATAAATCAGCTAGTCCTTACCTTCAGGGAATTAGTATTCCTTTGTAATAGACTTAAAGACAAGAAGAATAGCTGACATTTATTTGGGAGCAGATGCTGTGTTAGGTGCTTTACCCGTGTATCTGAGTTATTCCCATTTTACAGGTAAAACAACCGATACACTGATGGGTTAAGCAACTTTGCTGAGGTCAGTAGGGGCAGAGCGGGGATTTTAGCCCAGACAACCTGACTCCAGTGACAATCTCCCAACTATTAGGTTGAAAGGTGCCATGTGAATTCACAGTTCTATCATTAACTCAAAGTGGAATAAGTTAATATGACCAACGTGGGGAATATTTCTGTTCTTTATTGGCCAGTGTGGATGGGCGAACTGAGATGCATTAGCTTTCTGTTAAAGCAGAAATGAATTTTGGTTTGGCTTCAGATATGAACATCATACAGTCAATAACATTTATTGGGCTCCCACTGTGCGCAAAACAGGTGTTCCCTGCCAGTTCCTCTGCTCCCCACACCCTGGAGAAGGGAGGAGAAGTGGAAAAGAAAAAAAAAAAAAGATAAAGAGCCTGTAAAGAGTGGGCAGATGAGCATTCTCTATACACCTGGGTCGCAGCCCCGCGCCCATACCGGCCACGCCCCTCAGCCTCGCCCATGCTCCAAACCCAGTTTAAACTCCCGCCCCCTCTTAATGACGACCAATGTCCGGCCGGGGAGTCCGCAGGAGGCTGCGGATTGGCCGGCGTTGTGGTTGCCGAGGTGACGGGTGGACCCGGAGGGGTCCCGGGAGCAGGGCGTGGGCTAGGGTGCCCGGCGGTTTCCGCCCCGCCCTGGCCCGCGCGCGTGGGTGGCGGGAAGGGCCCTCGCGCCCCCAGTCCCGCGCACCGCTCCCCCACCCCCCACTGCCGCGGGCCTCCTGCTCGGGGCGCGCCGCCCTCCTCCGTCTCCGCCCCCAGGACCTGCGGCCGCCAGCTGTAAGCGCCGCTTCTCCGGCCAGCGGCGCGATGGGCTGCGGGAACTCCACTGCCACCAGCGCGGGCTCGGGCCGAGGTGAGCTCAACGGGCTGCCGGGGGGCGTGGGGCGGCGACACGGGGGCGATGGGGAGTCAGCAGGGCGGACCACCTGGGCGAGGGAGACCAGGAGAAAGGCGGTAGGATGGAGGGAGCCGGAGAGGGAGGGCGTGCAGCCCCCGTGCCCGTCCTCTTTTCGGGACTGGAGCACACCGCCCGCTTTTGGAACCATTGAAAGCAGGGCATTTCCCCCGCGCGGGGGCGGACACGCCTGGACGAGGAGAGCCTGCAGGGTGATCCTGCAGAGGGAGCGCTGGAAGGACTGGCGGCGGGGCTCCCCTGCAGCGTGTAGGCTGGGCATTCTCCTAGGAGAGAGGGTTCCTAGTGGTGGTGTGTGTCCGTGCCCTGCGCTCCTACACTCGCACCCCCTGGGCCTGGCCCCCAGCCCCTCGGAACCCAGGCGCTGCACCTGGAAAAGTGTAGCACAACAGTTCAGGACTTTTATTTGGTGGTGCTGCTGTGGGGATGCGAGTGGGGTTGAGAACTGCAGACAGGCTCTAAATATTCATCCTAGTCAGTCTTGATGTTTAAGACCTGCTGGTCCTTTTGTGGGATTTCTCTGAGAGGTTGCAGTACACAGGAAGCTTCAGGTATCTGATGGAGTTTTAGTGTTAGCAGTGATCTGTTCCTATATTTTTCTTAAAAAAAAAAAACATACCGAAACTTCTTTTTACATCACTTCATTTTGTTGATTGGCAGCGAGTTTTTTCTGGATTCCCCTAGTCACCCAGGCTTTGTATCAGTGACTTATTTAAAAAATCCAATCCTTCCCTTGAGCCCAGCTAGTGCCTCCTGATTTAAGAGTCTGGATCTGTTTTGAGTATTATCTGCTGACCTATTTTAGTCTCTGTTAGGATAAAGAACTTGTATCTCCTCCAACGGAGATCAATCAGATGCCACATCCCATCCCAACCAGCAAATGTAAACAGCGGTCTGATGCTGCAGTATTTCCTAGGTGGGGGTGGCTACCCTGTCAATGACTTTGTGACCTTGAGGTGTCACTTTCTTTAACTCAAATCACGGTGGAAAATGCAGTTTTAAAACCCAAGACTTATTTGCTTGTTTATTTTAAAGTTTATTTTCACGCTCATAGACTGGATCAGCTGTGGAAATCTGCTCAGTTAGTTGGCCAAGTTTGTTTTTCATCCTTGGTTGTCAGTGGCCTCATATGTGGAATATATTAAGAGAAGGTGCTAAAATATGTGGGATTCTAGTCCTAGAGCTGTGAATGAGCCCAGGTAATGATTTAATCCAAAGTTTATCTCTTCCAGGTAATCTTTATTATCTTGAATTAAATTCCTATCCGTGTAACATGTACAGAGAGCCACCAGGGAACAAATCTTTTCAATTCAGATAACAGTGACACACGTTAGTTAGAGCCTTATGCTAAGGAAGGCAAGAACAAAATTCTTGAGAGTGGCCAGAGAGCTCTGCATGGAGACGTGGAACAATGTCAAGGCCACATCCCACACCATGAATTATATTTCTCAGTCTAACATGCCCTGTGGCCCTATGTCAGCCACTGTATGTACACCCACCCTACTTAACAAAAAGTTAAGGACAGTTATCCATGTTAAAAAAAAAAAGTAAGAAGGATTTGTAACAGATTTTCTTTAAAGTGGAGGCAGTTTAGTTCATTTGCATTTTTATTACTGAACTGCTTTTGAGCTGTGGGAGGAGCCCCATTGCTAATTCAGAATGATAATAAGGTGGCTCTGAAGAGTGGTAATGTAAGAAAATGGGAAAATATGATTCTCTTTACATGTATCTGGTTGATCTTTTTATTTGTTTACCCCCCAGGAGTACACCCTTTAGTACACGAAGGGAGGTACAGTTATGTTGAAGAAAACCATGCAGAACTCCTGTCTTCTTGATGAGTACCCTTTTGTTTATGAAGGACAGCTCATGCAAGAGCATGCTGTTCTCTCCTCTGGCTTGCTCTTTGCTAAAAATTACTTTATGTTCAGGGAAGAGCAAGATAGCCTGCAGACTGTTAAACATTAAGGAAAAGAAAACATCACGAACAGGGAGTTACTGCATCACCTCTTTGAGGGATCTGCCCTTGTCTTTGAGAAGTCATTCCCCAAACATTTCCCTGCTGGTGAATCCAGCTGGCTCACTTGGGGATTTGGTCATGGTTATTTTGAAGTTTTCTGTAATCTGGTAGTAAGACTTTAGTTTCAGAAAGGTCATGCATAGGGATGAAAGATGACAGGGCAAAAAAAACAAAAACAAAAAACAAAAACCAGGCCCTGGCCGGTTGGCTCAGTGGTAGAGCATCGACCTGGCGTACAGAAGTCCTGGGTTCGATTCCGGGCTAGGGCACACAGGAGAAGCGCCCATCTGCTTCTTCACCCCTCCCCCTCTCCTTCCTCTTTGTCTCTCTCTTCCCCTCCCGCAACCGAGGCTCCATTGGAGCAAAGATGGCCCAGGCGCTGGGGATGGCTCCTTGGCCTCTGCCCCAGGCGCTAGAGTGGCTCTGGTCGCAACAGAGCGATGCTCCGGAGGGGCAGAGCATCGCCCCCTGGTGGGCAGAGTGTAGCCCCTGGTGGGCGTGCCAGGTGGATCCCGGTTGGGCGCATGCGGGAGTCTGTCTGACTGTCTCTCCCCGTTTCCAGCTTCAGAAAAAAATACAAAAAAAAACCCAAACCCCAGAGTGCAAAGGTTTTTAAATTTCTTTCAATTGTGAACTTTAACATCAGTGTCAATTATGCTATTGACTGAACTGCAATAGTACTTATAGTACTGAACCCCGGGGCAATGAAATGCATTAAATAGATGCTGTTCCTGTGTTCCAGGTACTTATAATGTTCAACTTCTGAAATGTCCCAGGATCATACAGTTCAATAGCCATGTTTAAGCTTTTCAGCAACAAAAGTGCAGAGAGAGGTAATGGGAAGGATGCTGAACTTGAGCCTAGAGAGTGAGGCTTAAGCTGGACTTTGGCACTGTGCTGGTTGCTGTGGCCATTTCAGTTGCACTTTTTTTTGAGTTCCAGAGTGAGAGCACTCTGTACTGTATTTATTATAGAGTAGTGGAATATTACCATGTGGAGGTGAAATGGCTTTTCCTTAGTATTTTTCTGTAAGAACATGGCAAATCCACTTTCAAAGGAAGCATTGGCCCATTATCATAATGCTCCCAAACCTGAAATCTCCATTATAAGCCCTGTTTTACTCCCTAAGTAATTCAGGTAAAACCAGATCATTGTTTCTCCTTTCCCTGAGTTATCTGGACAGCTGCTTTTCTTGGCTTTTGTCTGGTGGAATTGGTTAATATGACACATTGGTATTTAGTAGTGTACTTGAGTAAATTTGATTCAGTATGTTCCCTATGTGGAGAAACTGATATGCAGCAAAATGGTCAATGGCCAGAAGAAATCAGCCTTAGATCATCAGCCAGGCTCTAAATCATTCAGTTAGATTTCCTTCACAGGAGTTGTCTAACGTCAACTTAAACACACCTCCTCTAGGTGCAGAGCACTGTACTAGGAAGTTAGGGGAAGGGTTGGGGCAGCCAGTAATGATGGTTGCAGAATGAAATCAAACTTTCTTGCTCCTGAGAAGTTAATTGTCTAGGTAGGAAGATTAACCTTTGAGAACAACTGCAAAGCAGATAGAATTCACATTGAACATCCATGTGGCCAGGACGTTTTGAATGATGTAGTTCAATCAGAGAAGGCTTCTGGAGGAGGAGCTCAGCTGTCAGTCTACATGGTATCATGAGAACCATTTCGATTACACAAGAGCTCTCTCTATTTTAATGTTCTAGGAAGATCCCTTTCTCAATGGAGGAATTTGATTTTTCCCTACCGAGAGCTATAGTAAAAGGATGGCTTCTTGTATTTTTCATTCAGTGATGATTCAGTACATTTTTCCTGCATCTTCTGCAGTCTAGACCAGGCATGGCCAACATACGACCCTTGGGCTGGATCCCGCCCGCGTAATAAGTTTATGCGGCCCGCGATTAAATTTTTAATATTCTCCACTACTTTAAAATCTCAGCTACTCAGAAGCGGAAGCATCTTTGATTATTGCAAATCGAGATATTTAAGAAGACAGTGATATGCGGAAAAGAATTCCGCGTGTGACTGATCTAGGGTTAACTTCCAATAATTGGTCAAATGGATTCATGATACTTTATTTAAAAAAAAAATTCCATTATAAAGATTTACGGCCCTGGCTGGTTGGCTCAGCGGTAGAGCGTAGGCCTGGCATGCGGGGGACCTGGGTTTGATTCCCGGCCAGGGCACATAGGAGAAGCGCCCATTTGCTTCCCCACCCCCCCCTCCTTCCTCTCTGTCTCTCTCTTCCCCTCCCGCAGCCAAGGCTCCATTGGAGCAAAGATGGACCGGGCGCTGGGGATGGCTCCTTGGCCTCTGCCCCAGGCGCTAGAGTGGCTCTGGTCACCGCAGAGCGATGCCCCTGGTGGGCGTGCTGGGTGGATCCCGGTCGGGCGCATGCGGGAGTCTGTCTGACTGTCTCTCCCCGTTTCCAGCTTCAGAAAAATACAAAAAAAAAAAAAAAAAAGAAAAAAGATTTACAACTTTTGTACTCATATGTACTCGATATGAACTGTTAGACGTTTAGCAGCAATGTGAAACCCACATTCTTTTAGGCGGAGTTTGCCAGTGCGCACCCAAGGTCAAACAATTCGTTATTTTTGTAGTTAAGTGTGCTGAATCAAGTGGCATTGTAGCATAGACAATAGCTGCAGTTGATAACTGAAAATGTGTCCAGGCTGTTTGTAAAACGAAATAATTGTTTTATTTGTGATATAACCCCTTCAAGCTTATTCTATTAATTATATATTGTTTTGATTGATTGCGATACAGTTTGGATATTTATACGGTATGTAATTATATTTTTATTAAAATAATATTGTATATTAAAAAGTTTTTCACTCACTTACATTTATTCATAAACAAATTACATAATAAAATTTTGTTTACTTAAACGAATCGTTTTTGTATTTAACATTTTTTAATTTTAATATTTCATCTGGCCCGTGAAAAAAGTTTTCTTTCTAATCTGGCCCGGGGACAAAAACTGTTGGCCATGCCTGGTCTAGACCCTAAACTATAGAGCAGCGGTTCTCAACCTGTGGGTCGCGACCCCGGCGGGGGTCGAACGACCAAAACACAGGGGTCGCCTAAAGCCATCGGAATTTCCTATAGAGAAACATGTGAATTAAATAGTTTATTTTAAAGGGTTGCATCTGCTGTAAGGCAGGGAGCTTTTGCTTTCTGTCTCTGTCCCCCAACCCCCACCTCTCCCTCTCAGCCATCAGATTCTCTCTCCCTTCGTTTTTCTTTGAACATATTCCCTAAGCAGGCAGAGAAATGAGCAAGCCTGCATTCAAGGCAGTGATTTCAAACAGGTCAGTCATTCCCTCTTACACAGTTGTACACATAGATTGTTAAGTGAGTCCGTAATGTAATCCAGAAAGTCCCTTAAGAGTTTGGATGGTTCCAGTTATCTATCTACTAAAGCATATTTCAGTGCAGGCAAAGGCTGTAGAAATTACTTGTAGCAGCACAGTTATTTCAGAAGTATTCTGCTTATGATAGTTGATTGAATTGGTTAGTTGTAGTTTTTCTAGCAGAGGTATGTAACTGGCAACTATCTAACCATAACTTTGTGGGCAGTTTATTACCAGACTGCTTCTATCATGGTTCCACTGCTATTTATATAACAATAGTCAGGAGGAGGAGACGTTTAATAATTTTTTTTTCCATTTTATAAGTTAGCCTAGGGAGTTGCTATAATTCTTTTGGGTCCAGTTACTTAGATTAGTTATTCTCATTCCCAGTTAGATAGATTACTACATTCTCTTTTGTAGCTGTCTGGTCCAGTCTGTATCTACAAATGCTTTGGTAGTATCGAAATGCTGCCCCTGTGCTTAGCATTAGTCCAGGCCGAATACTGGGGAGATACTATACAATATTTATTTATTTATTTTAAATTTTAGTGAGAGGAGGGGAGGCAAAGACAGACTCCTGCATGTGTCCTAACCGGGATTCATCCAGCAAGCCCACTAGGGGGCGATGCTCTGCCCATTGGGGCCCTTGCTCTGTTGCAACCGGAGCCATGTTTTAGCACCTGAGGTGGAGACCATGAAGCTGTCCTCAGCACCCAGGTCCAACTCACTCCAGTTGAGCCATGGCTGCTGTAGGAGGGGAAGAGAAGAGAGTGAGATAGAGAGAGAAATGAGAGGGGGAGGGGTAGAGAAGCAGACTGGTCCTTCTCATGTGTGCCCTGGCTGGGAATTGAACCCGGGACATCCACACGCCGGGCCGATGTTCTACCGCTGGGCCAACTGGCCAGGGCCAATACTAGACAATTTTGTTGATATCATCAAGAAGTCGTGTTGTCTTGTGCTTCTCAGCTTACTTAGGCCCTAGCCCCACCAGCCTTCTTTCTGTTCTTTAAACATGCTGACCTCTCCTGTTCCCCCCCATCTCGAACACTCTGCTGGAGAGCTGGTGTTTGTTGTCTCTGTTGTCCTCCCACCCCCCAAATGTGGGCCTGATGCAAGCCCCAGGCATCCTGTTCACAGCTGTGCCCTCAGCTCCAGATCAGTATCCAAACGTTCAAAGGAATTTTTTTGGCCCTCAAAAACATTTTTGTTGAATGAATGAATATATTTGGGGAAATGAGATGATACAAATGTAAGTAAGTGTAAATTATGTGGGAACACTGTGACTGGCGTGGCAATTTTTGAGAGAACAGGAGGGAGGGCTTTTTTAGTACTGTGTGAAATCAGAGGGACAGAAATGGGATCGCTGCTTTCCAAGGCAGGGAGAAGGCTGGCCTGACCTGCTTTTGTTTTTTTGTTTTTTTTTTTTTTGTATTTTTCTGAAGTTGAAAACGGGGAGAGACAGTCAGACAGACTCCCGCATGTGCCCTACCGGGATCCACCCGGCACACCTACCAGGGGCGATGCTCTGCCCACCAGGGGGCGATGCTCTGCCGCGACCAGAGCCACTCTAGCGCCTGGGGCAGAGGCCAAGGAGCCATCCCCAGTGCTCGGGCCATCTTTGCTCCAATGGAGCCTTGGCTGCGGGAGGGGAAGAGAGAGACAGAGAGGAAGGGGGGGGTGGAGAAGCAAATGGGCGCTTCTCTTATGTGCCCTGGCTGGGAATTGAACCCGGGTCCCCCGCACGCCAGGCCGACGCTCTACCGCTGAGCCAACCGGCCAGGGCCTGACCTGCTTTTATAGTTCATATTGGTCACAGGGTGTTGCGAAGGAGGTAGGAATGGTTAGGATGGGGGTGGGGAGGACAGAGAGACTTTTGTCATTTTTTCATAGCAAATCCAGCTTTTGTCTTTGATTGGCTGCATGACGTGGGGTAACTTGTTTAAACTGTGCCTTAGTTTCCTCAACTGTCATGGGGGAGTAATTATGGAACTGACTCTAGATTTACTGAGTTAATGTATGTAAAGTGCTTACAACAGTGCTTTGTATATTGTTAAGTGCTTAATATACTATTTATTATTAAATAAGGCATTCATAGCTGATGTAGAGGAAAGAACGAGCATAAATTAGACGTAAATTAGAGCTGCTGTTTTCTGGCATCAGTGGGGTGACAAGGGCCCGGATGATGGACGTGTTGATTTCAGAGACCCCTGGAAGACAGCCAGGCTGAGGGTGAACTTCAAGTCAAGGAGGGAGGAGGAGGGGGAAGTGAAAATAAACTCAAACTGGTAAAGCCTGGGTAACTGGAAGGAGATGCTACTACCTCTAAAGGGTAGGCAGGAAGATGCAGGTGATCAATATACTCTTGGATGGAGCTCCTTTGAGTGAGGGTGAATGGTGAAGATGGGGAGATACCACTCTCAGCCATCACCACTGGTCTGACAGAATCAGCAAGTTTACTTGTTCCAGCTTCCCCCAATTGACCTTGCAATCACATGAGTGGTTCATAAAGATGACCAAAGTAAATTATGCAGTTCTGCCATGAACTGCTTATAGCTAGCTCAGTATAGACATGGCTTAAATTATAGCAACTAAATGTCAATGTGGTACTTTAGTTGTGTACTTACACGGCTACCTTCATTAATATTTCTCTACTTAGGCGTAGCTACTGAACCAGGAAACCTGTAAGCAAGAGATCTGCGTTCATTAGTATAATTTGATATTTCTAGGATACATTGACCTGCATGTTTTTTTTTACATTATTGAAGAAATGTCTTAGGAATCTGTGTCTTTTGTTGGCATCTTGAAAAATAAATAGTGCTCTGGATGAACTGAAGAACTATTATTCTAGTTCTTTGGGCCAGACTGAGAGAGACTATGACATAGATTTAGAACTGTTGTGGGTCAGAATAAACTTAGCAAGCTGTCAAAATTAAGAGAATTTTGTTTGTTTTTCTGTAGTCATGCTTCTACAGTTCTCAGAGGGGCTTTTTTATAAAGCAAATAAAGAGTAAAACATTCCTGCATATTTTTATGATTTCCCATAAGAGCCATAATCTTTTGTTTCTTACCATTTATGGTGAATGAAAGAAGACTGATTTATAAATCCTTCGTACTTTTTAGAAATTATGTATATATTTGTATTTTTTTGGTGTGTGTGTTTAAAGAATCACCACTTAGTCTAAAGAAATATTATTTAACATGTAATTTAATAATTCATTTACTTGTGTGACTCTTTCCAGTATGTTACATAAACTCTGTAAGGTACATATAGACTAGTGATGAAAAAAGGCATTAATAGATTATTTTTTTTCAAATGTAAAAATGTATGTGACCTTCCTTTAAAAAAGAAATATTTTCTTTATATTAGAACTTGGCATGTTTGGGGAACTCATAACAATAAGTATATGAATCTGAAAAATATTTAAAACATGCTGGGCACTATGGCTCACTCTTCTTAATTTATGAGACTGATAAGATTTAAAAGGGACATCTGTCTGTAGGAACCAAGATCAAAATTACTGAACTGATGTAGTAGTATCTTGCAGCTGGCTTGCTTTATCATTCATTAGGAATACAATTTTGTTTGTGCTTGTGGAATGTATGATATGTTATATAAATTTAATTCTCCCTCAGATTTTAACTTTGCTACATATTTCTTTTAAAAAGAGATTTCTGGTTTTGGAGGGTTGATAAGAAGGTGCAGTAGTCTGAATGATAACCTGTAAAAAGTTTCCTACTGTTAGGACATGGTGAATGTTATCTTATATGGAAAACAGGGCCTTTGTTATGTAAGTTAAAGATTTGGAGATGGGGAGGTTATTTTAGATTATCTGGTTAGGTACCTAAATCCAATGCTAAGTGTCCCATAAGAAACTGAAGGGAAGACAGAAACAGAGAGGGTAAAATGGTGTTAGGACAGAGTGAATGGCCTAAGCCAGGGAATGCCAAGGAATGCCCATGGCTACCAGATGCCATGAGGCATGGATGGATTCTTCCCTAAAGCCTCGGTAGGGAGTGTGGACCCACTGACACCTGGATTTTGTTCTTCTGGCCTCCAGAGTTCCAAAGGCATAACTGATCACTGCCCAATTTTTGGTTATTTGTTACAGTGACCATGGGGAACTAATACAGAAGGTTTTTCTGTCATTGTTTTGGGAATGGGACAAAATTAGAAAATAAGAAAATATTAAACAACCCTATACCTGGAATGTAAATAATTATTTGTTGACATAAACAGCACGATTCAATCTTGATGTGATTCATAAAGCACTTCAGGATTGTCAGGGCCTCATTTATTAAGATACCAGATTTTTATAGAACATGTTATAAAACATGAAGAATACATGAGATTCTCCCCTGATACCATGCAGCTCTCCATTTCTCCGACACCAGTCGGGTGTCCCACAGTCCAGTTCAGACCTGACACTAACTTCATGCAGTGTCAACCGCCACAGGTTTAAGGGCTCAGTGCCCATACAGCAGACTCCAGTCACAAGTATTGGGTTCCCAGGTTACCACTTTTGAGGGGTTTCTATGGCCCCCTCCCTCAGAGTTGGATATGCCACCCTCCTGGCACATGGACATGTTTGCCAACTCAGAGAATCTGAACCCTGTTGTTTGGTGTTTTTTATGGAAGTTTCATTAGGTAGGCACAGCTGATTAAATGAATGGCCATTGGTGATTCAGTCTTTAGCCTCTCTCTCCCTTCTCCCTGGAGATTGAGGAACAGGTTGAAAGTTCCAAGCTTTTCTGATGACCAATCCCATCCAAGAGCAATTGGAGGGCTTGCCCAGAATCACCTCGTTAGAAGGAAAAATGATAAGAGTATCATTCAGGAAATGCCAGGAGCTTTAGAAGCTCTGAGCCAGGAATGGGGGCTAAAGACCAAATACCTTTGTGTGATTCTACAATATCAGATTAGGTTTTTTGAATGTTTGAACACATTGAATTTGCTATGTGTTCTTAAGTAACTGAGACTTTGACTTGGAGACTCATGTATAAAATATGGAAATCTTTTGAAGTGTGTAAAGTGAAATGTATACACAATCACAGTGAAATGAGATATTGTGAAGAACCAACACGTGGGCAAAAGTAGGTTTACAGTTATTTGTATGGAAAAAGACATGTAGGTTATGCTTATTACAATAGCTTTATTAACTCAAATGAATGCCACAGTGGCATTTAGATATAATCTCCTAAGTGCTCAAGTTGCTGGCTTTCATTATTTACATAGTCTTATTGTCTAATTGCTATACTCTGTGTTTCACATACTCACAACTGTAAACCTACTTTTGTCCACCCTGGACAGGTGAAACACCATTTCCCTGTTTTCAGAAGGAAATGCTCTTCCTTACATACTCTAACTATTTGTAATTATTTTTTGTCACTAGAACTGCATATGATACTTTTATGAAAGCAAAAACTCCCTCTCTTCTACTTTTTAGGAAGATACTTAAAATTATGACAATTGTTTATACAGTTAGAAAATTGGCATTAACTCTTTTCACCAACAAAAATTCTAATGGTCTGTATATTTTGTGGTACTTTTATTCCACAAGAAACATGGTTATCTTTTTTTTCCCCCCATCTCTATTTCCCCTCAGGCTGTTATGTTAATGAACCAAGGCTATGTTTAAAAAGTAAAAAGTTATTTTGGCAGGAAGTGAAGAGGTGCTAACAGGGATGATTGCTCTGTCCCCAGGGCCTACAAAGAGGTGAACACACCACTGTAAACATTTGTTTAATAAATGACAAATCACATGAACCATAAACACAATGCAAATGGGATTTTGCCACTATTTGAATAGTTCTAATCAAAGTAGGTTTTGCATGAATTAGAGATTTCCATCTGGTTAATTATGATTCGTATTTAGGTAAAATGTGATTAAAATGTTGCAGTGGACGGTAATGATATTTTTTCTTCTATTTGTAATAATTGTAGGATTTTATAGTTTTGCTGAACAAAGGTATTTCACATTTTATATTCCTAGATATTCTGAGGGTTTCCAATAATTACATTATTACTTTTTTTTTAATTTGAGAAATTGTGTGTTGGGGGGTCATGTTCTTCCTGCCCTTGTAAACTTATTAACACCATGTTATCTTGCTTCAAAGATGCATGTTTTCGGCTGGTTCCGATGGTAGTGGGTTATCAGAACTTATTAACTTAGTGTCACTAAAGTTGGTATACAACCAACTGCTAATTTGACGGGCTTAAAAAAAAAAAGATGCATGTTTTTGCAAATTCTAGAGGGAAGAGGGGAGGGAGTTGGGGGAAGGGGGCAAAGGGGGTGTAAAAAGAGACATGGGTAGGGGGTGAGGGAGTTATATTCAGTGGGACACTTGAATCCATGTAAACAGAATAAATTAAATAAAAAAAATAAGGCATCTATTATAATCATATGTATGCACTTGATGTAGTGTTTCTGACTTCTTTTTCCTCCCCACCATTATTAAATAGATGGTGATGTGAGGGACATTTGAGAACAAAGAAATGATGTCTGACTTCCTTTTGGAAGGTAACACCAGGCCTGGGACCTACTGGGATGTCAGATGCTGAACCCAACTGGGAAGAGCCCGTGGGTTCCTGGAGCACAGAGCACTCTAGGTCAAGTGGATGGAGAGTTCCTGGTGCCTGATTAAAATAAGCACTGATGAGACAACGCGGGGCTGTTTTGAAACTCATTTCACAAACATTATTGTGCTTTGTCTCCTCAGCTGCCTTTATTGGCCCAGTGTTAGAAACTGAAGCAGAGTGATCTATTGGCTGTTAGATATTGGAATAGGACTTTATTGGGGCCTTCTGCCTTCCAGTTTCATGGCATTCTATTCCTGCCACCCTACTGCCATCCCTGAGATGAAGGGGGATGGCTCCTGTCCCCTCTGCTCCCCCTGTGGCTTGTACTAGATGGCCCTTCATTACTAAATGGACTTGCAGCCCACATTGTGATCTCTGCTTTCTTTTCCCTGGAAGACTTCCCTGAATTGAAGTTTCTGATTATGCCTGGTTCTCCACTCCCCTGACCACAACAGAATCCTCAAATGTTCCCTATTCTCTTCTATTAAAATAAAAAAATGAGAAAATGCGGATATAATTTTCATTCTAGACTGTCTTCCAGATTCTCATACTTGTCTTGACTTTGAAGTAAAATGTTCATTTTCACGGGTTTTTGGTGGCACTAATCATTTGTTTATTTTTTTTTCTATACAGATACCTCACTGTTGGCAGAGTTTCTTAGGCTATGGTTTGTTTGTTTTTTAAGTTAGAATTTTTTGTTTTTATGATCTCGGATTCCGAAGCAGTTTCTATTTATATAAATGAATTGATAGCCTTGACACAGAAATATTATTCTTCCCTGAAGGAAGAACTGAGTTTATTACAAAATTCAGGTTTGGTGAAAGCCTTTAAGGTATTTGTTTGAGACATATCTTGATTATCTTTACGTTCTGCTTTGAATTTGCAGTATGACAGATCCTAACTTGGCATCACTGGGGGGTAGTTTTTGCAGTCTTTTTATTTTTTTAATAGTGAGAGAGAGAGAGAGACAGGAAGGGAGAGAGATGAGAAGCATCAACTCATAGTTGTGGCACCTTAGTTGTTCATTGATTGCTTTCTCATACGTGCCTTGACCAAGGGGCTATAGCAGAGCGAGTGACACTTTGCTCAAGCCAGTGAACTTGGGCTCAAGCTAGCGATCGTGGGGTCATATCCATGACCCCACACTCAAGCTGGTGACCTTAGGGTTTTGAACCTGGGTCTTCAGTGTCCCAGGTTGATGCTCCATCCACTGTGCCACCGCCTGGTCAGGCCTTGCAGTCTTGACAATAACTTTTCTTGCAGACTTCCTTGCTTATTTTCATATTTATTTATTTCTTCCTTTATTTTCATATTTCTGTGACTTTTGCAGAAGTTACTTTTTATTTTTTTAAAGATTTTATTTATTGATTTTATAGAAAGAGGAGGGTTGGAGGAGCAAGAACTATTAACTCATAGTTGCTTCACTTTAGTTGTTCATTGGTTGCTTGTCAAATGTGCCTTGACCAGGGTGAGCCCAGGGTTTCGAACTGGCGACCTCAGCATTCCAGTCAGCACTTTATCCACCACACCATCACAGGCCAGGCCATTTTATAGATATGGAAATTGAGATATTAAGTTAAATGTGACTGCTAATAGTAACTGAACTATTTTTATGGCCAGACTTAGTGCTGTGTTTACATTATGGTATTATATATATATATATATATATATATATATATATATTTATATATATATATATATTTATATTTAAATTTTTTTATTTTTTGTATTTTTCTGAAGTTGGAAACGGGGAGACAGTCAGACAGACTCCCACATGCGCCTGACCGGGATCCACCCGGCATGCCCACCAGGGGGCGATGCTCTGCCCATCTGGGGCATTGCTCTGTTGCAACCAGAGCCATTCTAGTGCCTGAGGCAGAGGCCACAGAGCCATCCTCAGTGCCCGGGCAAACTTTGCTCCAATGGAGCCTTGGCTGCGGGAGGGGAAGAGAGAGACAGAGAGGAAGGAGAGAAGGAGAGGTGGAGAAGCAGATGGGCGCCTCTCCTGTGTGCCCTGGCCGGGAATCGAACCTGGGACTCCTGCATGCCAGGCCGATACTCTACCACTGAGCCAACCGGCCAGGGTGGTTTTTTATTTTTTCAATCTTCACAACCTTTGAAAAAAGTACCTTATTACCTTCATTTGATACATGAGGGAAGTGAGGTTTTAAGAGGTTAAGGGGCACTGAATGTGGCATAGATAGTAAAGTTGGAACCAGGTTCTCTGGATAGATATGGATATTAGGAGGAGGAAGCGTGCAGGTCAGACTATGTTGTGGGTACAGAACCTGTGATAAGTGATAAGAACCAGAACCAGGTCCAAACGAGATGTGTTGTTTATGGCATGTGAGTGGGAAGCAGAAAGTTCAGTAGCAAACAGGAGCACAGTTATAAATGTATGTACCTGCTTTTGGAGCCTGGCTGGCGACCTTGACATGTCCTAATTCACTTAACTATCACCTCCATTTTGTCTCACGACTTTGCTTTATTTTGTGACTAATGCAGAGTGTGGCTTATGACAGTGACATGTAGACACCAGTTTAAAAGGGGTGTGGCTTAGAAGAAAGGTATTTCTCAAATCTTTCAATTGATTTATCTGTAAAATGAGAAGATTGAATTAGGTGATCTGTAAAACCCTTTAAGAACCAACACTGTGTAATATACAGGAATTGTTAAAAATGGGCAGAATAATTTCTTAAGATTCAAATTTTATGATTGCCTTGCCCTCCTTTTTCTGAAATAATCTTTTAAAAACCATATCCTCAAGTTGTCTCTTGTAGAATATTATTTTAATTGGGTATTGGGCTTAAAATTTTTATAGCAATACTAGCATACTAATGATGAACTTACCTTTTTTGTTTTCTAGGTTCTGCAGGAGCAGCTAAAGATGTGTAAGTACTTAATATTATGATTTGCCAAATTCCTTCTGAGAGAGACACTGCTTTTTATGATTATGACCTTTAGATATATGTAGGTATGACTGAAAGACATGAAAATACTTTCTGTAGTATGAACAAATCAAGTTTATCATTTGGTTTATGAGTAAAGTGTTAGTTGAAGAATGTGATTATTTGTAACTTTTCTCATTAGCCTTTCAGTTGCCCTTGGACTTTAATTTGGAACTTTAAGAAAGGGAAATTCGTGTTTCCATCCCAGCTTCTGTAGAGATTTCTTTTATTTAAAAGCAGTGGCCATTGGAGACTTAAGCCCCGAGCTCCTGTGCAGTGTCTTACGGTTAGATGGTGGCGGACAGCTGGAGCCCAGCCTTCACCAAGTGTACAGTCAGTTATTTATTTATTTTTTTACAGAGACAGAGAGAGAGTCAGAGAGAGGGATAGACAGGGACAGACAGACAGGAATGGAGAGAGATGAGAAGCATCAGTCATCAATTTTTCATTGCGACACCTTAGTTGTTCATTGATTGCTTTCTCATTTGTGCTTGACCATGGGCCTTCAGCAGACCAAGTAACCCCTTGCTTGAGCCAGCGACCTTGGGTCCAAGCTGGTGAGCTTTGCTCAAACCAGATGAGCCTGTGCTCAAGCTGGCGACCTTAGGGTCTCGATCCTGGGTCCTTCGCATCCCAGTTCGACGCTCTATCTACTGTGCCACTGCCTGGTCAGGCTACAGTCAGTCATTTAAAAGTTGATAATTAGATATTTAAGTGAAGGCACAGCATAGCCAGTCAATTCTGAGTTGATCTTTAGACTGTAGCACATTTAATAAAAGGGATTCTCTCTGTGAGAGGTTTCTGGAACTCAGGAACCCTTTCAGTATTTCCATATGCCCCTTTTCTGAATCTTCCTACCTTCAACTGAAGTCTAGTCAAGGCTTTGCATTAGTTCACTATTTAAGAGTATTTGCAGTTACTCCATGGAGGGTGGGATCAACCCCTGCCCCACGCACCACAAACTGGTTTGATATGAAGACTGATGGTGCCGCACACACATCAGGAGTGTATGGAGCCCTGGCTGGTTGGCTCAGTGGTAGAGCGTCGGCCTGGCGTGCAGAAGTCCCGGGTTCGATTCCCGGCCAGGGCACACAGGAGAGGCGCCCATCTGCTTCTCTACCCCTCCCCCTCTCCTTCCTCTCTGTCTCTCTCTTCCCCTCCCGCAGCCAAGGCTCCACTGGAGCAAAGATGGCCCGGGCGCTGGGGATGGCTCCTCGGCCTCTGCCCCGGGCGCTAGAGTGGCTCTGGTCGCAACAGAGCGACGCCCCAGAGGGGCAGAGCATCGCCCCCTGGTGGGCGTGCCGGGTGGATCCCAGTTGGGCGCATGCGGGAGTCTGTTTGTCTCTCCCCGTTTCCGGCTTCAGAAAAATACAGAGAAAAAAAAAAGAGGGTATGGAAAGGTCTATTGATCACATAATGAGGCTTTTTCGGGAGGGCAGGAAAGGCACCCAAACCAATCATTCAGCTTGAATGAAGGAATACGTGCAGCTTTGGTTTTAATGGGGGCTGGGGAGTGGCGTGGGTGAGGACTCCCGCGCACAGGCAGAGGGTTGCCTGATCCGCTCTTCCCGCCAGCACAGAGGAAGGAGTCCCCAGCTTTCTCACCGGCTGGCCCAGACCTAGGCAACATGGATGGTGGGACTTGAAAGCTGTCAGTGGTCAAACACCCAAAATAGATGTTTTTTTTTCATTCCAAGGAAGAATTCAGAGAAGATTAGAATGGAGTTGTAGGCCCTGGCCAGCGTTAGAGCGTCGGCGTTAGAGCGTCGGCCTGGCGTGCAGGGGACTCAGGTTCGATTCCCGGCCAGGGCACATGGGAGAAGCGCCATTTGCTTCTCCACCCCCCCCCCCTCCTTCCTCTCTTGTCTCTCTCTTCCCCTCCTGCAGCCAAGGCTCCATTGGAGCAAAGATGGCCCGGGCGCTGGGGATGGCTCCTTGGCCTCTGCCCCAGGCGCTAGAGTGGCTCTGGTCGCGGCAGGGCGACGCCCTGGAGGGGCAGAGCATTGCCCCCTGGTGGGCAGAGCGTCGCCCCTGGTGGGCGTGCTGGGTGGATCCCGGTTGGGCGCATGCAGGAGTCTGTCTGACTGTCTCTCCCCGTTTCCAGCTTCAGAAATAAAGAAAAAAAAAATTAAAAAGAATGGAGTTGTATAGTTTTTGAGGACTTAAATGTGCATTTTATATGGGACTTTAGGTACAATGGAAGCAGTATAGTTTGCCTCAAATTCCTGGTTGTAGTGTTTGAGTTTATTATAAAAACAGTAGCCAGGCCCTGGCCACTTGTCTCAGTGGTAGAGCATTGGCCCGGTGTGTGGAAGTCCTGAGTTCGATTCCCAGCCAAGGCACACAGGAGAAGCGCCCATCAACTTCTCCATCTTTCTCCCTCTCCTTCCTCTCTGTTTCTCTCTTCCCCTCCCGCAGCCAAGGCTCCATTGGAGCAAAGTTGGCCCAGGCTCTGAGGATGGCTCCATGGCCTCTGCCTCAGGCGCTAGAACGGCTTCTGCAACAGAGCAATGGCCCAGATGGGCAGAGCATCGCCCCCTCATGGGCATGCCAGGTGGATTCCAGTCGGGTGCATGCTGGAGTCTATCTGACTGCCTCCTTGCGTCTAACTTCAGAAAAATACACACAAAAAAATTAGCTACAGTGAGTTCAGTATCCTCTCCTTCTTCCTGTTATTGCAGTGTCTTGGTCTCTCCTCACTCCTTCCCTTTCATTTTTATATGGTGTTGCCAGATTAATTTCCTCAAACACTCTCCTGCCCTTTTATGACCTCTGTTCAGAAATGTTCAATTATTTTCCATTGCCCACTGTATTGAACCCAGAATCCTTTGTGAATAAGAAGACAGTTTATGTTTTAGCCTTTATCTGACCGACTCTGCGTGAGGTCGCAGGAAACAGTGCCCCAGGATTGAGCAAGGCCAAGGACAGAGTGGAGCTGATGTCCCCTTCGGTGAGACGACTCTCGGGGGGCCCAGACTGACTGCATGCTTTCTGTCTCTGTCCCTAGATTTTTGCTACTCCCTCTACCTGGAATGGAATTTTCTCCAATTCTGTTTATATAAATTCAATTTTTTCAGGATTTACATCTCATCCTTTTAAAAAGAACTTGATATAATCAACTGGATATAATATGTCTTTCTCTTCTGAACTTGTATACCAGTTTTCGGACCACTCTTATACATCATTTTTGGCTTATATTGTAGTTATTTATCTTCTTGTCTTGTCCCCTTGAAAACTGAGGGACATGAAATGTCCTGCCCATCTCTGTGTCCCCTGTAGTTGTTACTATTGTGCTTTGAACATACTGTTCGATGAATATATATTGAATGAATTCTATCAGTTCTCTTCAAGCAGACACTGAATTCATGATTTCCTCTTTCTTTTAGAGGCATGGAAATTTCTAATAAAATTTAGTGGTGCCTTGTGGATATTTTGTCAACAAAATTTATTTCAGGATGTGAGATCCCATTTAACTACTTTCTAAAATCCTGAGTTCTCCAGATTTAATTTTTCTGTGGCTCAGCGTATGTCCTTTTACTAAAAAGATATAATTTTATTGAATAAATGACCCTTTTAAAAATTAATGTAGTGAATTTAATTGGAAAAAGTGAAAGAATATTATAGTATTACTTTACACAAAAGATATATTCAAACATGTTCTTTTTTCTAAAGTAGAAGCTATAGATTTATAAACCTTGACTATAGCATTAGGTGATGCTATGAGTGAACAAGAAGCTAAGAAATTAAGACAATTTAAACCTTTTATAATGAAGGTTAATTTTTTTTTAATTTAAAGAAATTGATTCTGAACCAAAAGGAGTAGCCAAAATCATATAATGGATGTTAAGAGTAAGAACTTCAAATAGGGCCGCCACCATGTTATACAGACCACAGAAAATCTTTTGGGAGAATTATGGTTATTTTTAGAAGTCAGAAATGCTATAATTGACCCCTTAGTGTATAATAAAAAAATCAGTTCTTTAGGGAAGTTCTGAAATTTTTACTATATCTCCCCTTTCCTATTTATTCATAGGCAAGAAGCCAGGGTAGAATAATAGATAAAGTGATATTTCTTTCTGTAAGTAGATCACTGTCTACTGGGGACTAAAGTCCAGTGCGATAAGTATTAATTATTAAAGTAGTAAGAATTTAGTGCTACTCTGGTTTTGGAGGGTGAGCAAGAGGTTGTGCGGGAAGGGGAGGAGTGACAGCGGGCAGAGGCAAGAGCCCGTAAAGAGGCACTTGGTCCGTGGCAGCAGGATGGCCGCCACTTTCCTGGGAAAGCCTGTCTGTTTCCACAGAGGTGAAGATGCGGTCGAGGTGCTGGCCTGGCCTGTGCATGGCCTCTGGTGCCAGGCTGGTAACAAATTGTACTTGATTTTGTATGCATTCAAGAGCCATACGAAATTTTAAGGTGGAGAATTGCGTGATCATGTTTGAGCTTTAGGGTGATAAATCCCAAAGCAGTGCCCTATGTGAGATGGGGGAGGGGTGAGGCACAGAGGAGTGATGGGGGTAAAGCCACAGGAGGGTCAGACAGTCGACAGTCACTGTGGGAAAGCTGAATAGGTGATGGGGTCAAGGTACACTTGGAAGTAGAATTGATAAGATTTGTTGAACCACTGAACAGGGAAGGTAAGGGAAAGAAAAATTCAAACTTGAGTCAAACTTGACCAGGTGGTGATGTAGTGGATAGAGCATTGACCTGGGATACCGAGGACCCAGGTTCGAAACCCCAAGGTTGTCGGCTTGAGTATGGGCCGTTCTGGCTTGAGCGCGGGCTTACAGCTTGAGTGTAGCCTTGCCGACTTGAGCGTGGGATCACAGACATGACCCCATGGTCTCTGGCTTGAGCCCAAATGTTACTGGCTTGAAGCTCAAGGTTGCTGGCTTGAGCAAGGGGTCACTGGCTTGAGCAAGGGGTTACTGGCTCTGCTAGAGCCCCCCTGGACAAGGCATGCATGAGAAGCAATCAGTGAACAACTGAGGTGCCACAACTATGAGTTTTATGGTTCTCATTTCTCTCCCTTCCTGTGTCTCTGCTTCTCTCTCTCTCTCTGTCTCTCTCATTAAAAAAACAAAAACAAACAAAAAACTTTAGCCAAGGAAAGGGATGGCTGATAATTCAGAGGTCAAATGGGTTAATGGGAAGCCATTGGCTGTGGCATGATGACCACACTGGTCTCCTGGGGACAGTAGTTTCAGTTGAGTGGCGTGAGTCAAAGAGGAAGTGAGCAAGGAGCCAGGACGTGTGTGTGGTCTTTCACAAGAAGAAGCATATTTTTAAAAAGTGTATATTTCTCTCATAAAAGTAATAATACCAAGAAAATTTGGAGAGTACAGAAAACTAATTTTTTACAAAAGAGTAAAAATAGCTATCCTACTACTGGTGACAACTATCACTAGTAGCTTACGTTATTCTATATTTTTCTAATTACTTCTGCCTGATTGTGTGTATAGACACTTTTGTATGTTGAAGTCTGTTACTCTTTAATTTTTGCATGGAGGAGTTATAGGTGTACTTATAGGCTAAAGGGTAGTGACCAGTAGAGTCAGAAAAGTTGAGGGTGGTTTGGGGACGGTGTTATCTGTGGTGAGGGAGAAAATAATTGATAGAAATAGATGACCTGACCAGGCGGTGGCGCAGTGGATAGAGCACCGGCCTGGGATACTGAAGTTCAAAACCCTGAGATCGCTGGCTTGAGCGTGGGATCATAGATAGGACTGCATGGTCACTTGCTTGAGACCAAAGGTCGCTGGCTTGAGCAAGGGGTCACTGACTCTGCTGGAGTCCCCCGATCAGACACATCTGAGAAAGCAATCAATGAACAACTAAGGTTCTGCAATGAAGAATGTATGCTTCTCATCTCTCTCCCTTCCTGCCAGTCCCTGTCTGTCCCTCTCTCTCACTTAAAAAAAAAAGAAAAGAAAAAAAAGAAACAGATGACAGAACAGGCAACAAGGATTAAAAACGTTGAAGCTTAACCTTAGAAACTTGAGATAGGGAGGAATGTACAGGTGAAGTTACCTAGAAATTTAATTAAGACAGATTAGCATGCACATCAGGGCATCAGGGAGTGAGCCTTTCTTTTTCTGTCTCTTCAAAATTAAACCACAGTGCAGTGACATGCAGAAAAAAATAGAAGTTAATTCAACATGATGACATTTGGCTGTTTTTACAAATCTGCAAATATCAGCCATGCTTTTTTAAAATTAAATTAAAATTTATTTCAGTGAATGATCTTTAACTATTTGGCACAAATAGGTTGTGTTGAGATATTTTTGGTTGGAAATGGCAGAAGCCCAGCTTAAACTGGCTTAAACAACAAAAAGGAATTTATGGGCCCGTGTGATGGAAAAGCTGCATGGCTTGGGCCGTAGTGACAGCTGGGCCCAGGTAATCAAGTGACAGGAAGAAGCTCCCCCATCTCTGCCTTCCTGTTTTTGGCTTCATTCTCAGGCAGCTTTCCCCAGCTGGTGATGGAGATGCCAGTTTATATCTTACCAGCTTAATAATTCCTGTAGAAAAAGGGCTTCTCTTTCCCTGTGATTTGATGAAAAGTCCCAGGGCTCGGCTCTCCCTGGTCAGGACATGGGGTCATATGCCTCTGAATTAGTCAGTGGGCCAGGGGGAATGGGAGCTGCTTAATGACCAGGCCTAGGTCATGTGCCCACTGCCAGAGCCCGTCAGTGCCATTAGCTCCACATGACTACATGGCCAAAAAGGGGGAGAGGGGCAGTTCCCACCCCAAAGAAGAATTGGAATGCTGTTACCAGAGCGAGGGCAGTTCTATCTGGGCAGGCAGAAATAAGGCCTGTTCTCCATGTGGGTCAGTGTTCATGTCTTAAAAAAAGATTTCAACTTAAAATTTTAAGCAGTATTTATAAGAATATGGTAAATATATTTCAGATGAGACTGTATTATACAGCTTGACTTAAGTTTAATATTTGCTGTTAATTCAAAAGACCATAACCACTCACTGTAAGCAAGATAATTCAAATGCTTCTTGCACTTAAAACTTTTAAAGTGGCATTTCATTAATATTTCATTCTTAAAGCAATTTTATTAATATGGAAGGTGGCAGCTATGGAGAGAATTATTTTGAAATGAGTTTGCATAAAACACATTGAAGTTCTGTTTGTTTTTTTTTTAAATAAAATTATGAATCTCTAATCTTGAGTTTCCTTGGAATTCTTTATTAATTTTCGTTTCTAAAGCACTTGTGTCAGCCGAGCCCTCTCTGTTCCTTGTTACACACCCGAGGGTATTTCATGGACGCATTTTTCCTCTGTGAAGTAGCAGGCAGGGTGCGGAAGGTGGGGTGAGGGTAGGATTGGAAAAGCATGCATTTTGGAAGCAGAGAGACCTGCTACCATTTACTAGCCATGTAATATTGTGTCCTTATTAGCAAAATTGGGATATGAGAACTGTGCAGAGTAACCACCTTCATTGTCATCATCATTCTCAGTTAGTAGCTCCTCTTGACTGAGGACTATATGCTATGTAGTGATTCTAGCATTTCAAGTACATTATCTCATTCTGTACCCATGACAGTCTGATGGGGAAATAAATCTGTTTCATTTTACAAATGAATGAGGCCTAGAGCACTTAAGTAACTGCTCGGGGGTTACAATGGGTTCAGTAGATTCAGTATCCTAGGATAATACTAGGTATACACTTTACTGCCACCCAGTAAGTGCTATAGAAGTATTAGGTGGTTTAAGCATTGTTGAAAAGATTTAGCAGAGCCTCCGTCATGATACCTGATGGCAGAAGACCCGTCGCATTGAGGGCCTGGCCTTCGTTAGAAATCAGACAGTCCCAGGGGTTGTCCATCAGTACACGGTTAGATTTTCCTTGGGGTAGGACCCAGTGGAGGAGGAGCAGGTAGAGGGAAAGTAAAGTAGCTGTGCGGGTTTGTCCAGGGACAGAGAGGGAGAGGGTGACCAGCAAGTGTTGCTGAAATGCTTGACTGCTAGGCACCTGCTGGAGAGAGAGGGGGAGGGACACCCTAGGGGCTGATGACTGGGGACAGGGAGGGTGGATGGACTAGAGGTGAAGGCTCAACAAGAACACAGGCGCATTGGGAATGGAAACATCGGAAGGAAGGCTTTTCCCCCCCAGGGGGTGGGATTTTCTGCTCTCCAGTGTCAAAAGTGAAGCAGTTCCAGGTACTAAGCTCTCCTGAGCAGCCATGGGAGTCAGTTTTAGAACAGCAGTTCAAGTGGTTGGGATGGAGAGAGTCAGTAAAATGTGAAGCAAGAAGTCGATTTGGTGATTTTTGTGGATTTTAAAATTGTCTAAGATCATGATGCTTAGGAGGAAAGCCAGAATCTTCAGGGCGTTGAGGCTGTTACAGCTGGGCTCCGAGGCCAGAGGGGAGAGGCTTTGAGTGAAGGTGAACTTGGCCAGGGCGAGAGAGCTCTGTGGGAGGGCGGCCCCCATCTCCTGCCGGAGGCTGTGGGGCAGGGGTCCCTAAACTTTTTACACAGGGGGCCAGTTCACTGTCCCTCAGACCATTGGAGGGCCGGACTATAAAAAAAAAACTATGAACAAATGCCTATGCACACTGCACATATCTTATTTTAAAGTAAAAGAACAAAATGGGAACAAATACAATATTTAAAATAAAGAACAAGTAAATTTAAATCAACAAACTGACCAGTACTTCAATGGGAACTATGGGTCTGCTTTTGGCTAATGAGATGGTCAATGTCCAGGTCCATATTTGTCACTGCTAGCCGTAACAAGTGATATGATGCACTTCTGGAGCCGTGACACATGCGTGTGTCCCATGTCACCCGAAATAGTACTGCATGTGAGTGACGACTTGCTTTGCGGCACCGCCACATACAGTATTCACATACAGTGAGAGGATACATCCTGTGCTCCTCTCACTGACCACCAATGAAAGAGGTACCGCTTCCAGAAGTGCGTCAGGGGCCGGATAAATTGCCTCAGAGGGCCGCATGTGGCCCGCAGGCCCATAGTTTGGGGACCCCTGCTGTGGGGTATGAGAAAACCAGCTGTGATGTGGGAAAAGTGGTACCATCCCGGAAAAACAAGTTTTCGTTAGGTAGAGAGGTGAAGAGAACATTCCTGACTTAGAGCAAATGATACTTTTACAGCCAATGATGAAGCTTTTACAGCCTTCACCCCAACACTGTGTGCTTCTTAGGTGGAGAGCAGTAAACGGGGAGCGAAACTGTAATTTCACTCTTGCCCCATTTGCCCCGTAAAGAGAGTGACACCACTCAAGTTCTCCAGCAACATGTTCTGGAAGAAAGAAAGGGACCAGTAGTGGCCGAGGGGCTCATCCAAGGAGGGGGATTTAAAGATAACTGTTTAAAAAAGTTTTGAAATTGTGAAGAAATGAACAAGGTTGTATTATAGGTCAAAATAATCCATGGTAAAGCATGAATTCCGTCCTGAAACAAGTGTAATTAAAAAGCTGGAGCAGTTATAAAAACATTATAAAGAAAATGAAATAATTATACTTTATCTGGAGAAGTGCCCTGTGACCAGAAGTCAGCACTGTCAATGAATAAACCTGTTCGGAAGATTACTCACTAAGAGTAGATAGTTAGCTACACAAAAGGTCTCCAGAGGTTCCCATATTAAGTTTTTTCTGTTTACAAATCAAACGAAGTTAGTGGCACTGCAAATATGGAAAAAGAAAAGACTACAGGCTGTTTTTGTGCTTCTTAGATCATCACTAATAAGATAGCTCTAAATTTAGAACATTTTTCTTGATGAATAAGTAAAAAAATAAATCTCTCTTTTTTTTTGGTTACATAACTATGTTAGGTCTGGAGAGCTGGGGAAGTGA
The DNA here is from genome assembly GCF_036850765.1 of Saccopteryx bilineata. Taxonomy (NCBI): domain Eukaryota; kingdom Metazoa; phylum Chordata; class Mammalia; order Chiroptera; family Emballonuridae; genus Saccopteryx; species Saccopteryx bilineata. The sequence continues at coordinate 106,609,874 of NC_089490.1, forward strand.
GAACTTTGTGCATTTTAAGGCGGCTGTAGCCAGGATGAGTTAGGAGATGCCAACTGGGGACAGAGGCAGGGGCTGCTGTCTAGCATTTGTCGTCTGTATCTGTCCTAGAGAGTGCGTGTAATGTATCCCATGCCGTGGTTCCTCATTTTACCTTGGAAACCCCTTTTTAGGCCACTTCAGATTGCTATTTTATACAACCCAGAAACTAAAATACAGTGATGGAAATATTTTGACTACCATGTATGACTGAGGAAGAAAAAAGTTGTGGTTTGTGTGTATTTGATATAGTAACTTTGGATAAGGTTTCTCTTAATTAAAGTGCTAGTTATTGATAAGATAGAGGTTGTGGTGATATAAACTGACTGAAAGGTTTAAGTGTTCTGTATGGATATTTGGTTTTAGATAGGTCTGTACAAAATACATTGATACATAGGACAGGCAAAGGAAAGTCCTCTTGCCCCAAAAAGCCACCACAGACACGAACCTGGTTTTGAGGCAGCCCACTTCCTGGAACCTTGACTTAAAAGAAGTCAGAGTTATGGTTAGAGAAAAATTCAGTCTTTCTGGTTCATTTAGGAAAGGTCTACAGAGCTAAGGGCATGGGTCTGTAGTTACCTAGAGAATATGGACCAGTACAGACAATCTGAGAACGGTTAAGGGGCCCAGGCTGATGTTAGCAAGTTCACAGGAAGTGGGCTATAAGTATTTGGTGGAAACTCTGAGATATATGAAAGCAGTTTTGGAACTTGAAGGTATCCAACTGTAAGCTTAGTTGTGGTTGTCGATAGTTGGTTGCTTATTTATTTATTTATTTTTCTGACATGCTGTTTGAGGGCTAAGTGTTGGGACAACTTTGGTAAGATAGGTATCACTCAACAAGAGTATGTCATTTTTAAACTATCAACTGAGGATTTACCGTATCTTTTTAACACTCTCCAAAGTGGAGGTAATGTTAGCGGTCCACCTCAAACATTTTTACTGGTCCTGTGACCAAGAATTTCAGTCAGAGCCTGTGAGCTGTGGTCTCACTCTGGGAGATTATTATAATAACCAGTGGGTCACTTTGGCCTTGACACAGTCTTTCTACTTGAATACCTGACTTGTTCTTTGATAAAAGGAGCTAAATCTCTGCTAACCAAAAGAGATCAAATTTTACTTAAATACCCAGTTTATTTTTTAAACCCGATCCAAAATTGTTAATACGTGTTTCACAGATCTTAGGAAATGTTCCTGTGGTTTTAAAAGTTTTCTTCATAGCTGGAATTTGAGCTTATGATTAAAAAAGTAATTATACTTACATTTTTTTTCAAATACTACATCACTTTCCACAACTTTTCATTTGATGTACATGGTCAGAAATAAAACATTATTTTGATATCAGAAAAAGCAATTTATCATTAGGCTTTTGGTCATGCTCCCTCTGGAAAAAACAAATGTGTCACACAGGCTTACTCTGTAGAGTAGTGGCTCACACACAACTAGAAAATGCAATGACTACTCGTTAACATTAATGGCAGTCCTTTAGTATTGTACTTCCTTGCTCCTTTGCTCTCCGGACAACAGAAGTAAGTCTTGCTTCCAGGATTGATCCTGGGTACAACTGTGAAATGGACAGTGTTGAACCCGGGTCTAGCCCCTTCTTTGCGCCCCCCCCCCCCCGCCTCTCTCTTCATTGGCACTGAAGCACACATAACTGATAATAGAAAACTCGAATTTGTAACTTGAGCCAACAAGTACAGTTAAACTATACTTAAGCTCATCCTTTTTAGACTCCTGAAATTATTCAAATAGTTGGTTACTTATACCTTTGAATAAAAATAGTCAACCTACCTGCTTCTTTATACTTCTCCTTACCACCTTGCACTCTTTAGGGCATTAAAACCATGGTAAACCGAAGGGCTTCCTCTGTAGGGTTTTAGATTCAGTTCCATATTGCAGGGAGAATTTTGTGGCTGTTTAGTCCCTGGTTAGATTAGAGACGGCTGCTGTAGCTTCTTCTGTTTCCCGTTTCCTCTCTTGAGAGCACTAGGCTGGCCTAGATTAGAACTGAGGTGAAACTAATGACAAAGAGTGGACTTTCTTCGCCAGCCAGGAACTTTCTGTTTTCCTGGCAGTGCCTTTGAGAAAGGGGTAGGCCCTCTAGGTGGGAGGCGTGGAATTAGTCCCCTGACCTGGGTGGTTGCCTTGTTAGGGGGTGCTTGTCCTCTGTGAGACCTACTAGTCACCTGATTACCACTAGACCCACAAATAGAGTCAGACCTCAGTGTGCCCCAAGGGACAAGTGCACAGTCTGACCTGGGGGGAATGAGCTTATACTACAGAGTGAAGCAGGATTTTGTAGTTTGTAGTCCTAGACACTTAGGGAATGTGTGTGGGAATGGATTCTAAAGGTATGAGGGCAAAGAGGAAGGAATATATACTGAATTAGACTGAATTTATTGTTATACTTAAAGAGATTCTAGATTCAGTAATTTAGGTGCAAGGCTGGGACTCTTAACGGTTCAGTTAACTTGGTTGATCAAACAGAATGAGCTTACACTCTGAGCAGGGAGGAGTGTGTCAGAACTCCCCTGACCGGGGAGGAGTGTGTCAGAACCCCCCCTGACCGGGGAGGAGCGTGTCAGAACCCCCCTGACCGGGGAGGAGCGTGTCAGAACCCCCCTGACCGGGGAGGAGCGTGTCAGAACCCCCCTGACCGGGGAGGAGCGTGTCAGAACCCCCCTGACCGGGGAGGAGCGTGTCAGAACCCCCCTGACCGGGGAGGAGCGTGTCAGAACCCCCCTGACCGAGTGTCCCTGACAAGCTCTAAGGCGGCTGTCCTCTGTAAGGTGACTATGATAGTGGGAAAAACTGTCCCTGAGATGGGCTCTTAGGAGCAGAGGCCTAGTGGTGGCAGAACTTAACCACCTGAGACGTGGTGGGCACACTTGCCATAATGGACAGCAGGGATGAAGGGGCAATTCAAGTGTTTTATCCGGGAAGGATCTTTGGTCATAGCTAGTTGGTCACAGGCTCCCTAGGGATAAATTAGATGGATGGTCTTTTAAAGGCTAATTTTCTCTCTCTGTATATTACTTTCTTCTTTTTAAAATTTTATTTATTGATTTTAGGGAGAGGAGAGAGAGAAAGGTGGAGTGGGGAGGAGTGGGAAGCACTGACTCATAGTAGTTGCTTCTGCTTGTCATATGTGCCTTGACTGGCCAAGCCTGAGGTTTTCAACCGGCGACTTGAGCATTCCAGGTTGATGCTCTACCCACTGTACCACCACAGGTCACGTGCTCCCTCTGTGTATTTCTATAGGAGGAAGACTTCTGGTCTGGGAGTCCGGAACCTGGACACAATGGAAAGGCATAGCCTTAACCTAGTTTCCAGACACAAGTTAGTCTCTGAGCCCCTTGATCGAAGGGGAGGCCCTGCTCCCCGAGGGAACGTTCAACATGGCCACAGTCAGGTACTGTAGATAGTCCTCCATGTCTTCCCCAACAGACTCATCATGTCCATTTACTAGAGCAACTGTGCCTGGAGCTAAAGGATGTACCTGGACTTTTTAGAGATTTCTAGACACTAGCTCTGAGTTGGTGCTAATATATGAGGTCCCAAAAATGCCACTGTGGTCCACTAGTCCATGTGTGGGCTTATGGTAGTCAGGTATAAAATGGAATTTTGGCTGATGTTCAGAATTACAGTGGGTCCAGTACTCTTCAGACACATGCTCTGGTTATTTTCTTAGTTCCTGAAGTCATAATTGGATTAGACATGTTTGGTAACTGGTGGAATCCCTACATGGGCCTCTGACCTGTGACGGAAGGCTGTCTTGGTAGGAGGTGCCAAGTGGAAGCCCATGGATCTCCCTTCCCTACCAGGATAATAAACAAAAGGAATACTGCATCCCTGGGGTGCGGGATTTCAGAAGTTAGTGTCCTCACAAAAGACTTGAGAAAATGAAGGCATGGTGATACCTCTCATATTGAACTTGCCTGTTTGGCCTGTGCAGAGGCAGATTTATTTTAGGGAGTGATTTAGGATTATTGTACACCCCATGAAGAGGTGATTCCAATTGAGCTGCGGTTCAAGATGTGGTATCCTTTTTTTTTTTTTTTTTTTTTAATGTAAGAGGCAGGGAGGCAGAGACAGACTCTTGCATGTGCCCTGCCCGGAATCAACCTGGAATGCCCACTAGGAGACAATGCTCTGCCCATCTAGGGTATTGCTCCATTGCTCAGCAACCAAGCTCTTATTAGCGCCTGAGGTGGAGGCCATGGAGCCATCCTCAGCACTCTGGGCCAACTCACTCAAACTGCTTGAGCCATGGCTTCAGGAGGGGAACCAAGAGTTAGATAGAAGGGAGAAGGGGAGGGGTGGAGAAGCAGATGGTCACTTCTCCTGTGTGCCCTTGCCAGGAATTGAACCTGAGACTTCCACATGCCATACCTATGCTCTACCGCTGAGCCAACCTGTCAGGGCCCAAGATGTGGTAGATTTAGCTCTTGTTTATGCCACCTTTGGTCTGTTCTTTATCCTGGTGCCAGTTTGTAAGGATCACCCGAAGCGGTGTACTGTTCCTGGCATGGCCAGCAGGATACCACTGCAGTCTTGCCTCTGTGTTATATATCCCCTGCTTTCTCACAGGCTCTGTTCTGCCATATCTTCATTTTATTGATATCCCACAGCACATCACACTGGGACAATATATGGATGACTTTGTAGTGATTGGACACAAGAACAGAAGGGAACAGTACTTTGCTTCAGTAAGATGGGTTCAGTGGGTGACATTAGCCTTACTTTTGCTACCAAGTAGTGTATCAGTCAGTGTCCAGTCAGGGTGAAGGAAATCACATTAACTGTTTTAGCAGAATTTTCTGTTGGGAATTGGTTAAACAGGTGTAGGTGGATTGAGAATGTAAGCAAGGGGGACTGAGATGAATAGAACAGTAATAGCAGGAAGTAGCTGCCTGGATAGGGCTGGAGTGACAAAGGAAAGAGGTTGGGGTTATCAAAATCTAGGAGCTGGAGGAAGAGGGCTGTGGGCTGGGACCCAGGCTTCTGAGGAGAGTGTTGCCTGGCTGCTGCTAGTGTCTCAGGGTCTTGGAAGCCAGGGCAGTGCCAGGCTGGTGTTGTCACATCTGACTTTTGAAATCCATCAGTGATCACAGCTGCAGGCCACTCAAGAGCCACTGCCCTCACTTTCCTCCCCTTGAGTTGTAGTGACCAGAAAACGGGAGTAATGGGTCCTGTTCTGGACACTGGAACCAGATGCTGGGGTGATGCTGACAGATCAGCACCCAAAGCTGGAAAGAGTAGCCCTTTTCCTCCTTTTGCATTTTATCTCCAGCATTTTAAGGAGAATGTGGTTTTCAGAGTCCTAATCCCAGCATCACAGAGTAGGGGGCAGGGATTTGGTGATGCGATATAGTAGCTTAATGTCCAGTATGGGCCCCCTAGAGAGAGTAGATTATGTCTTTCTCTGCTACATAGTGGTTTCCAGATCACCCTTGACCCTTTGGTAATTTGTGCTAGTTTCCATTCCCATCATTGACCCTCGTCTTTGGCTCCCTGATGGTGATTCCCTAATTGGAGTCAGGGGAGGGGAGCAGCGAGGAAAACAGGTAAAAGTTACCTTTCCCTTTTTGTTTTTAGATGATATGGTTTATGGTACCTGGTCCCTCACCTCCTACAACCCTGTTATTTTGGTTCTCTTGGTAGAAGCCTTATTCCCAAGGTGTCTTCACCTATGGTAGATTAAGGGGTGCTCAGATTATCCCTGTCTTGCAGGACAGTGGTGAGGACGAAAGGAAATGATATGGTGGCACTAACAAAGTGCTGGGTGCAGTTACACAGCAGGTGTGAGCCAGAGTGATGCTGAAAGCTTTTGTAAGGGTGGAGTGGAGGCAGCGCCCACTTTAGGAGCTTCCTATTTTAGAGGCAGAGTGGTGGATTAGGATGTGGAGCATGGCTTTGGTGTCAGGTGATTGGGGTAAATGTTGATCTTGCTTATTGGTCTTGCATGTGTATTAATTGCATGGCTCTCTATTTCCTCAGGTTCAAATTCTCAGAGGTGTTGTGAGGAATAGCACTGATGGGTGTGAGGTGCCCTGTGCAATATCTGACACACAGGAGGGACTCACTGATGATGCTATTTTTACCCATGTGGTCTTTGGTCTCCAGTCATTGTATTGTAGAATAATTGTTTGTGGAAAGAATGGGTGAAGCAGCAGTCTAATACATGGGGGCCTGTGTACCAAGGCAGGCATTATAAATTATTTGAAGGTTTTAAAGAATAGACATCTTATAAGTCCTTATAAATGATACTTTAAAACATTTTGCATTATATCTGAAGCTTAATTTATTATTCAATAAATATAGCAGCTATATTATTATTTCCTGCCAATTAGATGTATAAGATTGTTGATTAATTTTATAATGGAGAACAGATTGGGTTTTAGGATATTTAATCATTAATAAGATATAATAGATTAAGATAATTTATGGTTTTCTTATATTTAGGGAAGTTAAATGTATGTTAAAACCTTGACTATATCCTTAAGCAGATTAAAAAGGGAAAGAATTAAACAGATTTGTAATTGGATATGAAAAGTATAGCTGTGGCAGAAAATAGGAGCTTTGTGTATATATATATATCAAAATCTACCAGTTACATACAGCTTCAGTCATGATAACATTAGTCACTCAAGTCCAAAGGAAACTGTTCTAATAATCTTTCTTGAGTGTATCACAATCATTTTCCTATTATCTGTACCAACAGCTTATAAATCTATTTTAATTACAAGTACTAGACAACACTTTGTTATACCACTGCAGTAAGCATAACACCATTTTTAATACAGTATGACTTTGACGCCTTTAAATTAAAAAAAAAAGACCCAACTTTAGCAAGAGAGAAATGAAGTCGATAATTATCTGGCCAGTTTAGCTTATATGCTCAGTTTGGATCAATTAGATCTCAAGGGGATTTTGCACTCTATTGGAGTGTTAGCTGTGTGGATGGCCAGTGTTCAACTGATAATTGCCACTTTTATACTCCCTTTCTTTATAGACCTGGGGCTTACTGGCTGTTACACTGAAGCCACATCTCATGTCCATATACATTTGAAATGTTTACAAATAAGTGAAACTACAGTTAGACAGGCCCTAGAATGAGAAGATTCAGGGAAGCTATTTAAATGGTTTTAGTTTGCTTTTCTTCTTGTCTAAAGCTTCTAAGAATTACACATTGAGTTCAGCCAGATAGATTTGGATCTTGTTGAATTTTTATTCTATTTCAGAAAAGTAACTCAAATCTGCTAACTTCAAGGAAAGCTTCCTGATCTTCTCAGAAATATGCCAAGGAATTCTTTGGTCCTCTTATGCAAGGAAAGGGACTGTACATTTATAGTAGTGGTTCCTGCTGTGAACTTCCCTTTCAACAGTTCCTCCTCTTTTTGCAGTAGGTCATGTATAAAATAGTTGAAGTTTTGTTTTATATAAAAAAATTTAATTGACATAATTTTTTTTTTGTACTAAAGAAATCGTTTGTACCTAAAGTAGTGCTATTAAACTGGCACGAAAAACACAAATGAATGGTACTATATTAAACTAGAAAGCTTCTAAGACTATACTTTCAGGGATTATTTCTATAGTTTGTTACTAGAGAAGTTTCTCTGATTGTGTAGAGTACCCGAAACCATGAGGAGGAGTTGCAGTGTTCTTTCCTGAGCGTGAAGCCGGCTCTTGGTGTTGCTTGTGCAACTGCCTTTTGCCATTGATGATCGTTCTTCTCTTCCTTTGGGAGAGTAAGAGGCAGAGAGCGCAGTCTGAGTGGTTAAAAAACAAACAAACAAAAAAACTAGAAAGCTTCTGCATGGCAAAAGAAACTGACAACAAAAGAAAAAGGCAGCCAACCAAATGGGAGATGATATTTATAAACAACAGCTCCAGTAAGGGATTAATATTCAAAATACATAAAGAACTCACAAAGTTCAGCAACAAATAAGCAAAAAATCCAAATAGTAAATGGGGAGAGGACCTGAACAAGACACTTTGCCCAAGAAGATATACAAGTGGCCAACAGGTGTATGAAAAGATGCTCATCTTCACTATCTATTCGAGAAATTCAAATCAAAACTACAATGCAAATCAAACTACCTGTTAGATTGACTATTATCAACAAGACAGGTAATAACATGTGTTGGGGAGGCTGTGGAGAAAAAGGAACCCTCATTCACTGCTGGTGGGAATGCAAACTAGTACAACCATTATAGAAGAAAGTATGGTGGTTCCTCAAAAAATTAAGAATATAACTACCATGTGACCCAGGTATTCATCTGCTGGGTATCTACCCCCAAAATTAAAAAACGTTGGTCTGCAAAGACACATGCATCCTCATTTTCATCACAGCATTATTGATAGTGGCCAAGACGTAAACAACCAAAGTGTCCCTTGATAGAGGATTGGATAAAGAAGATGTGGTACATATATACAGTGGAATACTACTCAGCCATAGAAATGATGACATATTGCTATTTATGACAATATGGATGGACCTTGAGAACATTATACTAAGTGAAATAAATAAGTCAGAAAAAGCTAAGAGGGAAGACAAGATGACGCTGGAGTAGGCGGACGTACCAACATCCACCTCCCAGAACCAAAGTGGATTACAAAATAATTTTAAGAATTATCATCTGGAAAAACCAACTTTGGACTAAACTAAGAGGACTCTTCAACCAAGGAACACTGAAGAAGCCACACCAAGACTGGTAGGGAAAGCAGAAACGGGAGAGGGCTGCCCAGCTCCCCAGAGCGAACAGCAGCCAGGAGAGACTTGTGTGGTGGGAAGTGAGTTTAGCAGAGAGGGGAGGGTCCTGAGCCCCAGGAACAAAGCCCCAGCCTGTAGCCCCAGAGCCCAGAAGAGGCATAAGGACAGTATTTAGCTGGAAACAAGTCAGGATACTGTTTGTGAGAAAGAGACTAATTTCTCAGACCCAAGATTCTTTTTAAAGGGACCGCACAGAAAACCTCTCTCACCTCTCTCACAACCACTCACCTGGAGCTCCGGGGGATGGGGAGAGAGGAGAGGACCAGAGTAGCAGGAAGAGAGTGTAATCTAGGAGGCACAGGGAGAAACATTTTGAGAGACAGCCACCCTAACCCCTGGGACAAGTCACTCCACAGCTCTGAAGTGAATATTTTCCCCGGAAACAGCAATACCAGAAAAGGGAAGCAGGAGAGCAGCCAAACAAGCTCCCGTGCAGCACTCAAAGCAGAGTTGCTTAGAAGAAGGGAGCTTTCGGGTCTACAGTAGTGAGTGTTAGGGTCTGAGCTGCAGCACCTGCACCCCACATGGCTGAGGGCTCGCTGGAGGGTGGGCGGTGGTGGGACACAGAGGCGCGGTTCTGTCGGCAGGGGCGGAAGCCTGCTGGCCGCCACTGGGCTCACGTGTGAGCTCAGTCTTGGCTGGCTGGGGAGGAATAGGCGTGCAAAAGTTGTCAAGCCATCTGCCAGCAGCCTATAATCCAGCCTGCAGGAGAAGGGCGGGAACCCCGGAAGGGGTGGAGACCAGTCCTTGAGCAAGGGCGCAGGAGCACAGCCTTGCCCTGCCCATGGAACCGAGGCTTGTGGCCTAACTTGGGAGCCGGCTACTCCCGTGGGGGTGGGGCCAAAAGCCCAGAACAGGCGGAGTTCCGTTACTGAGCTGAACGTGGGCACACAGTCCTGCCAGGCCAGTAGAACCAAGGCTAGCAGCTGTTCCACGAGTGGGCTCCTCCTGCAAGGGTGGGGCGAAAGCCCAGAAACAGGCAGAGACCCGCAGCTGAGCAAAGGTGCTGGCCACTGCCCTCAGGGATGAGCATAATGCCACCCACGGGGGTGGGGCAAAGGCCAAGGCCACCAAGGCTTGTGCACCCGAGCACGTGATCACAGCCACTCCCATGAAGGAGAGATGGAAATCACAGCAACAGCCCCAGTGGGCAGGCACCGGCAATGCCCATACCCAGATGCCCTAGGAAGCAACAGCAGAGGGGGTGGGGCCTGCAGACAGACCATACCTAGGGAACAGAGGCCATACCCAGTGGACTCCAGTGGCCAAAACCTTCCTTTACACAATGAAAATGCGAAGGCAGAGAAATGCAACACCAATGAACCAAGAGAAACCCCCAGAAAAGGACCTAAATGAATCAGAAATAACCAAATTACCAGATGCAGAGTTTAAAATAACGATTCTTAGGATGCTCAAAGATATTAGAACAATAGATGGTCATTATGAACACCTAAAGAGATAGGAAATATAAAAAAGGACATTGAAATAATAAAAAGGAATCAGTCAGAAATGGCATATACAATATCTGAAATAAAGAACACAATGGGAGGAATTAAAAGCAGAATGGATGAAGCGGAGAATCAAATCAGCGAGTTAGAGGACACGATAAATAAAGGCACGGAAGCAGAGCAGAGAAAAGAAAAGACTCAAAAAGTCTGAGGAAACTCTAAGAGAGCTCTGTGACAACATGAAGAGAAATAACATCCACATCATAGGGGTTCCTGAAGAAGAAGAGAAAGAACAAGGGATAGAGACTTTGTTCAAACATATCATAGCGGAAAACTTCCCTCAATTAAGACAGGAAAACATCTCACATGTTCAGGAAGCACAGAGAACTCCATTAAGGAGAAACCCAAAGAAATCAACACCAAGACACATCATAATTAAAATACCAAAGCTAAATGATAAAGAGAAAATATTAAAAGCTGCTAGAGAAAAAAAGACTATCACCTACAAAGGAACCGCCATAAGGATGACTTCTGACTTCTCAACAGAAACACTTGAGGCCAGAAGGGAATAGCAAGAAGTGATGCAGAACAAGAGCCTACAACCAAGACTACTCTATCCAGCAAGGCTATCGTTTAAAATTGAAGGAGAGGCCCTGGCCGGTTGGCTCAGCGGTAGAGCGTCGGCCTAGCGTGTGGAGGACCCGGGTTTGATTCCCGGCCAGGGCACACAGGAGAAGCGCCCATTTGCTTCTCCACCCCTCCGCCGCGCCTTCCTCTCTGTCTCTCTTCCCCTCCCGCAGCCAAGGCTCCATTGGAGCAAAGATGGCCCGGGCGCTGGGGATGTCTCTATGGCCTCTGCCTTAGGCGCTAGAGTGGCTCTGGTCGCAACATGGCGACGCCCAGGATGGGCAGAGCACCGCCCCCTGGTGGGCAGAGCGTCGCCCCTGGTGGGCGTGCCGGGTGGATCCCGGTTGGGCGCATGCGGGAGTCTGTCTGACTGTCTCTCCCTGTTTCCAGCTTCAGAAAAATGCAAAAAAAAAATAAAATAAAAATAAAAAAAATAAAATTGAAGGAGAAATAAAAAGCTTTCCAGACCAAAAAAAAAAAACAAAAACAAACAAGAAAAACTCAAGGAATTCACTACAACCAAACGAAGGCTGCAAGAAATGCTAAGGGGCCTGTTGTAAACAGATCAAAGGAGAAAAAGAATATAGCAAAAGAGGAATACAATTTTAAAGAATAAAATAGCAATAAACAATTACATATCAATAATAACCTTAAATGTGAATGGATTAAATGATCCAATCAAAAGACATAGGGTAGCTGTATGGATAAGAAAACAGGACCCATACATATGCTGTCTACAAGAGACACACCTTAAATCAAAAGATGCACATAGACTGAAGATAAAAGGATGGAAAAAAAAATTTCACGCAAATGGAAATGAAAAAACTGGGGTAGCAATACTTATATCAGACAAAATGGACTTTAAAACAAAGAATATAGTAAGAGATAAAGAAGGTCACTACATAATGATAAAGGGAGCAATCCAACAGGAAGATATAACCATTATAAATATCTACGCACCTAATATAGGAGCACCTAAATATATAAAGCAGACTTTGATGGATTTAAAGGGCAAGATCAACAGTAATACTATAATAGTAGGGGATTTTAATACCCCATTAACATCATTAGATAGATCCTCAAGAAAGAAAATTAACAAAGAAACAGCAGACTTAAAGGACATATTAGATCAACTCTATTTAATAAATATCTTCAGAACCTTTCACCCTGAAAGAGCAGAATATACATTCTTTTCAAGCGCTCATGGTACATTCTCTAGAATAGACCACATATTAGGGCAGAAAAGCGGTCTCAACAAATTTAAGAAGACTGAAATCATATTGAGCACTTTCTCTGATCACAATGGCATTAAACTAGAAATCAACCACAACAGAAAAACTGAAAAATACTCAAACACTTGGAAACTAAATAGCATGTTATTAAATAACGATTGGGTAAACAATGAGATCAAAGAAGAAATTAAAAAATTCCTAGAAACAAATGATAATGAGCATACATAAACTCAAAATTTATGGGACACAGCAAAAGCAGTCCTGAGAGGGAAGTTAATAGCATTACAGGCATACCTCAAGAAGCTAGAAAAAGCTCAAATAAACAACTTGACCCTACATCTAAAAGAACTAGAAAAAGAACAGCAAGTAAAGCCCAGAGCTAGTAGAAGAAAGGAAATAATAAAGATCAGAGCAGAAATAAATGACATAGAGGCTGAAGAAACAATACAGAGGATCAATGAAACCGGGAGCTGGTTCTTTGAAAAGGTAAACAAGATCGATGAACCTTTAACCAGACTCACCAAGAAAAAAAGAGAGAGGACTCAAATAAAATTAGAAACAAGAGTGGAGAAATAACAACTGACACAACAGAAATACAAAATATTGTAAAAAAAATACTATGAAGAACTGTACGCCAAAAAACTAGACAACCTAGATGAAATGGAAAAATTCCTTGAAACATATAATCTTCCAAAAATTAATCTGGAAGAATCAGAAAACCTAAACAGACCTATTACAACAATGAGATTGAAACAGTTATCAAACCCCCCCCCCCAAAAAAAAGAAAAGTCCTGGGCCTGATGGCTTCGCAAGTGAATTCTACCAAATATTCAAAGAAGAACTAACTCCTATCCTTCTCAAGCTATTTCAAAAAATTCAAGAGGAAGGAAGACTTCCAAGCTCCTTTTATGAGGTGAGCATAATTCTGATTCCAAAACTAGGCAAAGACAACACAAAGAAAGAAAATTATAGGCCAATATCCCTGATGAATTTAGATGCTAAAATCCTCAACAAAATATTAGCAAACCGGATTCAGCAATATATGAAAAAAGTCATACACCATGATCAAGTGGGATTTATTCTTGGGAGGCAAGGCTGGGACAATATTTGGAAATCAATCAATGTGATTCATCACATAAACAAAAGGAAGGAGAAAAACCACATGATAATTTCAATAGATGCAGAAAAAGCATTTGATAAAATCCAGCACCCATTCATGATCAAAACTCTCAGCAAAGTGGGAATACAGGGAACGTACCTCAACATGATAAAAGCCATCTATGACAAACCCACAGCTAATATTATACTGAATGGGCAAAAATTAAAAGGAATCCCCTTAAGATCAGGAACAAGGCAGGGGTGCCCCCTTTCACCACTCTTATTCAACATAGTTCTGAAAGTCCTAGCCACAGCAATCAGAAAAGGAAAAGAAATAAAAGGCATACAAATTGGAAAAGAAGAAGTAAAACTATCATTTGCAGATGATATGATATTGTATATAGAAAACCCTAAAATCTCAGTCAAAAAACTAGTAGACCTGTTAAATGAATTCAGCAAGCTGGCAGGATATAAAATCAATACTCAGATATCAGAGGCATTTTTATACACTAACAATGAACTGTCAGAGAAATTAAGGAAGCAATTTCCTTTATTATTGCAACCAAAAAAATAAAGTACCTAGGAATAAATTTAGCCAGGGAGATTAAAGACTTATACTTGGAAAATTATAAAACATTGATAAAAGAAATCAGGGAAGATACAAACAAGTGGAAGCATATACTGTGCTCATGGTTAGGAAGAATAAACATCATTAAAATGTCTATATTACCCAAAGCAATTTATAAATTCAATGCAATACCGATTAAAATACCAATGATTTACTTCAAAGATATAGAACACATATTTTAAAAATTTAGATGGAACCAAAAGAGAACACGAATAGCCTCAACAATCTTGAAAAGGAAGAATAAAGCAGGAGGTATCACACTTCCGGATACCAAGTTATATTATAAGGCCATTATACTCAAAACAGCCTGGTACTGGCATAAGAACAGGCATATAGATCAATGGAACAGAACTGAGAACCCAGAAATAAACCCACACTTTTATGGACAACTGATATTTGACAAAGGAGGTAAGAGCATACATTGGAGTAAAGACAGCCTCTTCAACAAATGGTGTTGGGGAAATTGGACAACTACCTGCAAAGAAATGAAACTAGACCACCAACTTACACCATTCACAAAAATAAACTCAAAATGTAGAAGACTTAAATGTAAGCTGTAAAACCATAAGCATCTTAGAATGTAAGATGCTTACATAGGCAGTAAGCCCTCAGACATCTCTCGTAACAATACATTTGCCGATTTGTCTCCACAGGCAAGTGAAAAAAAAGACAGGATAAACAAATGGGACTTTATCAAACTAAAAAGCTTCTGCACAGCTAAAGACAATAAGAACAGAATAAAAAGACAAACTACACAATGGGAGAACATATTTGACAATGTGGCTGATAAGGGGTTAATAACCAAAATTTATAAAGAACTTGTAAAACTTAATACCAGGAAGACAAACAATCCAATCCAAAAATGGGCAAAAGAAATGAATAGTCACTTCTCCAAAGAGGACATACAGATGGCCAATAGGCATATGAAAAAATGCTCAACATCACTAATTATTAGAGAAATGCAAATTAAAACCACAATGAGATATCACCTCACACCAGTCAGAATGGCGCTCATCAATAAAACAACACAGAATAAGTGCTGGTGAGGATGTGGAGAAAAGGGAACCCTCCTGCACGGCTGGTGGGAATGCAGACTGGTGTACCACTGTGGAAAACAGTATGGAGATTCCTCAAGAAATTAAAAATTGAACTGCCTTTTGACCCAGCTATACCACTTTTAGGAATATACCCCAAGAACACCATAGCACTGTTTGAAAAGAAGAAATGCACCCATGCTTATGGCAGCATTGTTCACAATAGCAAAGATCTGGAAATAGCCCAAGTGTCCATCAGAGGATGAGTGGTTAAAAAGCTTTGGTATATATATACTATGGAATACTACTCAGCCATAAGAAATGATGACATCGGATCTTTTACAACAACATGGATGGACCTTAATAACATTATACTGAGCGAAATAAGTAAATCAGAAAAAACTAAGAACTATATGATTCCATACATAGGTGGGACATAAAAATGAGACTCGGAGACATGGTGGGGGGGAGGAGAGGGAGGGTGTTGGGGGAGGGGAGGGGCACAAAGAAAACCAGTTAGAAGGTGACGGAAGACAATTTTACCAATGTCACCCCATCAAAATTAATAAAAAAAAAAAAAAAAAAGAATGTGTCTCATGGCTAATTCAGGCAGTTAGAAGAATAGTATAAGGATGATAATTCTGCTTCTCAGGCCACATCCTGCAAAAGGGACCCCATGCAAATTGGTGATTTGGCTCCTCTGATTTTGCCAATTGGATTTAAAAAAAAATAGGTCAGGAACGCCCTGAAATGGAACTAACAATACATGAGCATAAATTTAAAGGACTTTTAGATACTCGAGCTGATGTATCTGTTATTGCTAAGCTACATTGGCCTCCTTCCTGGCCCATTCATGCAGCAGCCACAGAATTACAAGGTATAGGGCAGAGTAAATCCCCTCAACAAAGTTCTAGTTTTCTACATTGGGAAGATTAAGAAGGTCATTCTGGATTTTTTAAGCCTTATGTGCTCCCTGGATGGCCAGTTTATTTGTGGGGTAGAGATGTTTTGAAAAATATGGGAGCATTGCTTATCAGTCCTAATGGTTTAGTCAGTACTCAGATGCTTGATCGGGGATTTTTGCCCACCAAGGGACTAGGGAAAGAACAGCGAGGAATTCTCACCCCCATAGAAGTAGTACCCAATACCAGAAGGTGTGGATTAGGATATCAAAATTTAGCATAGGGCCTTGGGAGCTCCTGCTACCTCAATAATGCATTGTGCAGACCCAATTACTTGGAAATCAGATAATCCTGTATGGGTAGACCAATGGCCCCTTTCTCAGGAGAAACTTAGGGCAGGTGCTCAATTGGTACAAGAGCAGCTACAGCTTGGGCACATTGAACCATCTAATAGCCCATGGAATACACTTACATATTTTGATCTTGTTGCCTCCTGGATTATCAAGGGGCATAGGCGACCCTTACAGCTTATAGATTTTGATCCTCAAAATTATTGTTGTTCTTTTTTTTTATTATTCATTTTTTTAGAGAGGAGAGAGAGGAAGCATCAACTCCCATATATGCCTTGACCAGGCAAGCCCAGGGTTTCGAACCGGCGATCTCAGCATTTCCAGGTCGACCCTTTATCCACTGCGCCACCACAGGTCAGCTGTTGTTCCTTTTTTGAAAGGATCAACAACAATGGCTCTGGGAAACTTCCACTAAATGGCAAATCGCTTTTGCAAATCAATGGACAACTTTATACTGAAACAGTCAACTTAAAATCAGCTCAAAGTCTAGAATTATATGCTATTATCATGGCTTTTCAGCATTTGCCATATTCCCCCTTTAATCTATATACAGACAGCAAATATTTACTTATGGTGTTTCCACTATAAAGACTGCTGTCTTAGGGACAAATGCTGATGAACTATTTCAGCAGTTCCTCCTTCTTCAAAGACTTGTATGTCAACATAGAGTTCCATGTTTCATAGGACATACTCAAGCTCACTCCATGCTCCCTGGAGCTTTAGTGCAAGGGATTGCCTTTTTTTTTTTTTTTTTTTTTTTTTTACTTTTCTGAAGTTGGAAACGGGGAGGCAGTCAGACAGACTTCCGCATGCGCCCAACCGGGATCCACCCGGCACGCCTACCGGGGGGGATGCTCTGCCCATCTGGGGTGTTGCTCTGTTGCAACCAGAGCCATTCTAGCACCTGAGGCAGAGCCATCCTCAGCGCCCAGGCCAACTTTGCTCCAATGGAGCCTTGGCTGCGGGAGGGGAAGAGAGAGACAGAGAAGAAGGAGAGGGGGAGGGGTGGAGAAGCAGATGGGCGCTTCTACTGTATGCCCTGGCCGGGAATCGAACCCAGGACTCCTGCACGCCAGGCTGACTCTCTACCACTGAGCCATCCGGCCAGGGCCTAGGAATGCCCTTGTTGATCAAGCTACCCAAAAGAAAATTATTTGGAGCAACCATGACAGATCGAGCAATTTAGTCTCATACTATTCATCACCAGAAAGCTGCAGCCCTGTGTAAACAGTTTCAACTTTCTCGGAAGCAGCACGGCAGATTGGGAAATCCTGTCCAGGGGGTCCTATACTACAATGTGCCCCTTCATTCGGAGTTCACCCTCAAGGACCCCTACCAGGGAAAATTTGGCAAATGGATGTTTCTCATATACCTTCATTTGGCAAACAGTCCTATTTCCATGTTATAGTGGGTACATATTCTGGATTTATAGTAACCTCTGTCAGAACAGGAGAGGCTGCTAAGCATGTTATAGCTCATTGTCTGTATGCACTGTTCTATTATTGGATTTCCTAAACTGGTTAAACTGACAATGCTCCTGCATATGGAGCAAAAGCATTTACTGTATTTTGTCAAACCTATCGAATTATGTGTATTTCTACAATCTTTAAAGTCAAGGTATTATTAAAGTGTACCCAGCAAATATTTTAAGGTCAATTTAAAAAAATTTAAAAGGGGGGAGTCATATCCTGGAACTCCAATGGATCTACCATATCATGCTTTTTACTTAAAATTTTTTAAAAATTTCTTTTGAATGCCGATGAACAGGAGACGCCGAATCTTTTTCTCCTGCAAACTACTACCTTTTTTTATTTGATCCAGGTAATAACACTGTTTTGTCTTTTTTCAAATAGCTCCAGATATATGGAAAAGATTTATATAGGCGGATGGGGATCCTCAAACCCCTCAGCAAGATCTTCTGAGCATGGCTTTTAAGATACCAAGAGGCAGAAAAAGCCCAATAGAGATCAGGGGAACTACCAGCTTTTAGGATATGCCCTTAAAGGCTCCAACGCACCAAAGGGGTCTCATAGGCTGCCATCTGGGTCCTGCTTCAATAGTGGAAAGGAAGGTCATTGAACTAAAGCCTGCCAGGCTTACATGCCTCTGCTGTGAGGAAACAGGGACACTGGAAGGTAGGCTTCTCCCTCGCTCCTCTAAGGGAGGGTTCAGTCTCTTCCAGCCCTGCTCCATCCACCTAGAACCTAACCTTGCTCAGAATGCTGGGGTTTGCCACTGAAGGTTGAAGGGGCCCAGGGCCATCGGCCCCATCTATGACACTGTGGACGAGCCTAGGGTATTTCTTCCAAGAAGCAGGTAAACTGATCTCATTTGCACAAGGGCCACTTAACTATGTCTTGCCTGAATAGTCAGATTTTTTATTCTTCCCTCGAAGATCTCTGTTGTGGGTGTTGATAGTCCTATTTCCTGCTGCTTTATTTAATATATAGTGTTTCCTTTATTCCTCCTACCTCAATGCCCCACTCATATTTCAGGCTGGGACCTACTCCTAATTTAGAGCTCTTTTTCCCCCTTTTGCCAACTTGTAGTATGAATCTACCTTTGCCACCCAGCTTAGTGTATCCCAAAGTTCTCTTTACCAAGCCACAATTGCAGAGCTCCAGGGAAAAGCAACCTGGTCTCATCTCTCCAGGCAGAAGAGAACAGAAGCTCCATCTCCACACATGCTACAGATGGCTTTTCCAGTCTACCTGAATCATTACCAGCTAGAAGCAGCGGTCATTGGGAGTTGGACATGAGCTGCAAAGTATAGAATTGTGACAATTCCAGTGCCATGTGGGTTTTTCCTGGATGTGGACTTTTCCTGGACTCCTGCTCCTTGTGACAGCTCCTAACAGACTGAACTGGGGTTGGGTTGCATTTTTCAGGGATTTGGCATGGTGTTGGGGCCAACTTGGACTTGGTGAACATGTTAAGGACACTACTCTTTTATGGATTCTTGCTGTATTGGCCAAGAGTTTGCTTAAAGGCTTTAATCACTGTGAAAAAAAATAGAAGACTGGATCAAGAAGATGTGGCATATACACCATGGTATACTATTCAGCCATAAGAAATGATCCCTTGCTGGTTGGCTCAGTGGTAGAGCGTTGGCCTGGCGTGTAGAGGTCCCGGGTTCGATTCCCGGCCAGGGCACACAGGAGAAGTGCCCATCTGCTTCTCCACCCCTCCCCCTCTCCTTCCTCTCTGTCTCTCTCTTCCCCTCCCGCAGCCAAGGCTCCATTGGAGCAAAGATGGCCCGGGCGCTTGGGATGGCTCCTTGGCCTCTGCCCCGGGCACTAGAGTGGCTCTGGTTCCAACAGAGTGATGCCCCGGAGGGGCAGAGCATCGCCCCCTGGTGGGCAGAGCGTCACCTCCTGGTGGGCGTGCCGGGTGGATCCCGGTCAGGCGCATGCAGGAGTCTGTCTGACTGTCTCTCCCCGTTTCCAGCTTCAGAAAAATATCAATACAAAAAAAAAAAAAAATGATGACATCGGATCACTTACAAAAATGGTAGGATCTTGATAACATTATATGGAGTGAAATAAGTAAATCAGAAAAAAACAAGAACTGCAGGATTCCGTACATTGGTGGGACATGAAAACGAGACTAAGAGACATGGACAAGAGTGTGGTGGTTACGGGGGATGGGGAAGGGGAGGAGGAGGAGGGGAAAGGGAGTGGGAGGGGCACAAAGAAAACTAGATAGAAGGTGACGGAGGACAATCTGACTTTTGTTGTTGGGTATGCAACAGAATTGAATGACAAGATAACCTGGACATGTTTTCTTTGAATATATGTACCCTGATTTATTGATGTTTCCCCATCAAAATTAATAAAAATTTATTTATTAAAAAAAAGCTAAGAAATTATATGATTTCATATGTAGATGGGACATAAAACTGAGAGTCATGGATATAGATAAGAATGAAGTGGTTACTAGGGGCAGGAGGTTTTGGGGAGGTTGGGGAGAGGGGAATAAAGAGGGATAAATATATGGTGATGGAAAATGATTTGACTTTAGGTGATGAGCATACAACACAACCAACAGTTCAAATGCTATAGAAATATTTACCTGAAACCTGTGTACTTTTATTGATCAATGTCAAATCATTAAATTCAATTTTCTAAATACAGTAAAATAAAAAAAAAGAGACACAAAATCAGCATGTTGGGCCTGGATAAGATCTTTGGAGTTATCTGCTCAACCTTTTTTTGCAGATTAGATTCAGGTAGGTCACTTGTCCACAACCTGTCACACAAGAGAGTGGATGGCACAGCCAAGAGAAGAACCCAGACTTGCTGACGCCTAATTTCCATGCTCTTCCCATTTGTGGCTGCCCTCAATTTTTCATTTTGTTTGCAGTTGGGTTTATGTCATTGGCTTGGTTTACACATTTTGATAAGTAGAAAATTACCAATTTTTTAGTGCATGAGTGATTGTAGTGAGACAGAATACTGTGTTACAGAAATACCTGGTGGAAGAGCTTGAAATAAAATAGACTTTAACTCAGAGTCCTTTTTCTCATATAGAAAAATAAGTCTCTGACTACATAACCAAATGTCTCATAGCAAATGTTTTTTTGACCTTTTAGAACAGAAGAATCGATAACAGAAGATGATAAGCGGAGGTATGTTTGATATTGAAGCTGGCTTTAATTTGTATAAATTTGGCCACATCGCATTTAATTTGACACAGATTGATTTGAATCACAAATTTAATTTAACACTGTGGCACACTACCAAACAATAGAGATTCCACCAGGAAAACTTGGCACAGAATATGTGATCTGAAAAAGAACTTGCCCAGGGTTTATTATCTTCGTTTTATCCAAGCAAGTTTTTTTGTCCTGTGCATGTGGTCTGTAGTAGTTTCCATCTTGTGGCCTTAGGGTGTGCTCTTCTCCCTAACTTGATGCCTTCTCTCAGTCCTCATCCTTCTCCCTTCTCCCCTTCCTCCTCTGGTGTACTGCTCTCTGCTCTTGTTACCACTTAGCGCGCTCTTTCAGTATTTTATATAATATTTATAGCTACCTATAGCGGAAATGTTTTTGTATGTCCATAGCATTGAGTATCCCTTTAGCCACTCTGAATTTCTAATAAATATCACATGTCACTCCACTAATATTTATTAGAATACTAAATTAGAATATTTGAACTTTTCTTCTTTTTGTAAGTAAAGTATCTAAAAATTTTACAAACTCAGTGTATAGATATATGGCTTCTTTTAAACAGAAAAATAATTATATTTTCAAGGGCCATAATATTCTGAATTCTACTTTTGAAAACTCATGAGTTACTTTTAATAATTCTATAATTGTTTGACATACTCCATGCTTCTGATGCTTTCTTCAAATACTGTATTTCCCATGTATAAGACACTCCCATGTATTTATAAGAGGCACCTTAATTTGGGGCCCGAAATTTGAAAAAAAAAATGTATTGCATAAAGTTATTGAACTCAAGTTTTATTCATCATAAAATTCATACAGCTCCTCATCACTGTCAAAACTCCCATCCATTAGCTTGTTCTTATCTGTGTCTGATGACAAATTACTGTCTTCAACAATGAGCACAAAACAAGCATGAAAAAGCGGCAAATGCAAGTAAAAAACCCCTATAACCATTGTATAAATATTTGGGGTCTAAAAACGCACCCCGTTTTTAGACCCCAAATATTTCTTTTTTTTTTAAATTTTTCTTTTTATTAATTTTTTTTTTTTTAGAGAGGAGAGAGAGTGAGAGAGAGAGAGAGAGAGAGAGAGAGAAGGGGAGGGAAGAGCAGGAAGCATCAACTCCCATATGTGCCAGGCAAGTCCAGGGTTTTGAACTGGCGACCTCAGTGTTTCCAGGTTGACGCTTTATACACTGCGCCACCACAGGTCAGGCGACCCCAAATATTTCAAAAAAAGGTGTGCCTTATACATGGGGAAATACGGTATATAGTATTATTTAAGTTGGTCTGCTTTTTCTATATCTGCTTTTTTTTTTTATTAAGAAACTATGGTGGAGTGTATGTTGGTCTCCCATCTGAAGCTGTGAATATGGTATCCAGTCAAACAAAGACTGTTCGAAAAAGTAAGTAATATCATGTGATATTTTTCTCTAAAGATTTATTTTATGTTTTGTGAAAAAATATGAAACTTGTATTTCAGCTTGCTTGACTCAACTTCCATATTACTGAGTGGCAGAAAATCATATCTGTCCTTTGTAATCATTTGTTGAAATTACCACCCATATGATGAAAGTCATAATTGTGCTTCTCATTGTAGTTATGCTTCATGGGTATTGGTATTTAAATTTTTTTTATTAAGTTTAGTGATGATTCATGTGAAAAGGAAGGCTAATGTTTCACTCAGTTTATGGAGTTTTTGTAGAACATAAAGGCATATTCCTATCGTATATTATAAATATGACTAACTGATAATCAGTTTGGTGATTGGAGGAAGAGTACCTACCTGTTGTGTAATTAAATGAAGTGAGGCTCTTTTGTCTGAGTTTTAATAGTAATTGTGGGTGAATGAAATCCTTTTGATAATAGGTATGACTGCAACCTTGTAGATAGCTTCTTGCTTAAATTTTTAAAAAAAGATTTTACTTGTTGATTTTACAGAGAGAGAAGGGGAGGGCAAGAAGTATCAACTCATAATTGCTTTACTCCTTCACTCTAGCTGTTCATTGGTTGCTTGTCATATGTATCTTGACCCAGCAAGCCCAGGGTTTCCAACTGGCAACCTCAGCGTTCCAGGTCAACACTTTATTCACTGCGCCACCACAAGCCAGGCAATAAATTTTTAAGTGAGGCTTGTGGTAAAGACACTGATTTACTAAGTGCTGTACAGTTAGTTGTCTCATATTTAGTTTTATTAAAAAACTATTAATATGTTTAATGTGCACACAAGGTTGTAGTACATGAATTTTAGAATACGTTAGTTATTTGTTCCTCATTACTGTTTCTCTGCTTTATGACTTGATTAGCAAATAATGTATTCATGATTACTTGTGGTTTTATAAGGCACTAGAATGTTTATAATCTGAACATTTACCTTTTCTTAATTTTCTCTTTAAGATTAGAAGAAAATATCATGACTCAGTAATCAAGAGGTACTGTATATTTTCTAAATAATTGGATTTATTTAGCCTGTATGATGAATGAACTGTAGATATTATTTTGCCATGTATTTCTAAGAAATCTTGGACTTCAAGATTAGGAGGGGGTTTCATCTTGTGGTTAAATGTATGGAACAGAACATGTTTTATTGTAAAGAGGTCTTTAATAATCAGATAAATTTTCTTTGCAGGTTTTAAAACATTTTTATTTTCAAATGCAATTTATAAGAGCAAGCCAAGTGTTTACCAAAAACATGAGGTTTCACTCTTCATTGGCTAAAACTTAAAGGGGCTTCGATCTTAGAAATGACAGGGAGAGACTAGAGAGGCTGTGGCTGGGAATGAGATTAGGATCAACATTGTTTGACATTAGCCAGGAGTTTGTTAATGTACATAGAGCAGTGGTCCCCAACCCCCGGGCCGTGGACCGGTACTGGTCTGTGGGCCATTTGGTACCGGTCTGCAGAGAAAGAATAAATAACTTACATTATTTCCGTCTTATTTATATTTAAGTCTGAACGATGTTTTACTTTTAAAAAATGACCAGATTCCCTCTTGTTACATCCGTCTAAGACTCACTCTTGACGCTTGTCTCAGTCACGTGATACATTTATCTGTCCTACCCTAAAGACTGGTCCATGAAAATATTTTCTGACATTAAACTGGTCCATGGCCCAAAAAAGGTTGGGGACCACTGACATAGAGTATATGTATCAGTACTGAAACCCCAGTGGAGATGGGCATACATCACTGCTCAGTTTGGCAGGAAGGAATAGTAAAATCAGAGGCCAAGTTTACTGGTTGGATATCATAAAACATGTTCAGTGTGGACAGAAGAAAACATCTAAAAGATACACTGTGGACTTGGGATCCTGGTGAAGAGCTGGGAGTTAGAATTATAATATGACGAACAAGAACAAGAAAAGGACAGCTTTCATTTATTAACTACCCTAGTCTCTAAAAGATATCAAGCAGCCTTTCCAAAGAGGCAGAGAGCTTCAGCAATACATTTGATGCTTGGATCCCCACTTTCAGTCTTGCTAAATTACATCTTGCCTTTTTTGAACCTTGCTTAATCAGTAACGCTCTATCTCCTGAGATTACTGAGATAGCCCATTCTCTTTTGGGAGCCATACAGCCTTGGATTTGAATTCAGCTCTTTCACTTATGGGCTGGGCAAATTACTTCCCCTTTGTTGCCTCCATTTTTTAATCTATAAAATGGAACTAATGCTTAGCTTGAAGGGTTGTTAGGATTTGATATGAAATAAATGGTAGCTTCTGCTATCATCATCATCATCATCATCATCACCATCATCATCACTTAGTCCTTGGCAGACCCAAAGCAAGATTTGATTTTGGGTGATACTGAACTGATTTGATACTGAGCCAACTTCTTGCTGAAGAGACAGTACTGGAGGTGGCGTTTGATTGGAAGGGAATGACAAAATAAGCTCATAGGTGGAGACAAATAAGCTTTCCCAACAGGGGATGGGGGCACAGAAACTGTAAATAATTTCTTCCTGATAAAAAACATAACAATCTTGGGTAGCCACTTCTTTGAAGATTTTCTTGTCAAGGCACCAGCATCATGGAACTTTATTCCCTAGTGCCCATGGCCACATTAGGGCGTTGAGTTCTCTTTAGGAATTTGATGGAGATTTTCTATTTCTAGTTTTTCCTTCCTCCCTCCTTTCCGTTCTTCCTCCCTTCCCTCCTTTCTCCTTTCCTTCCTTTTTATCTTTTGAGAGACAGGAAGGAAGAGGGTGGGGGAAGGAGAGAAATGAAAAGTATCAACTTGTAGTTACATCACTTTAGTTGTTCAATGATTGTTTCTCATACGTGCCTTGACCAGGGGGCTCAAGCTGAGCCAGTGACCCCTTGCTCAAGCCAGCGACTTTGGGATCATGTCTATGATCCTGTTTACAGGCTGGTGACCCTGCACTCAAGTTGGCAAGCCTGCGCTCTAGCCAGTGACCTCCGGGTTTCAAACTGGGGCCCTCAGTGTGTGAGCCTGACGTTTAATCCACTGTGCCACCACTGGTCAATCATATTTCTCGTATTTTTAATAGAGTTCTAACCCTTCATGTAGATTTCTAAATTCACTGCCACTTTCTCCTGATTGCAGTAGTACTTTTTTTATTCTCATCAAATTGAAAAGACAGTTGAGTTGAAAGCATATGTTACTGTTCACCTTTCTGAAAACACAGTATATTTCAGAAAGCAGGGGAATGGGGTGGAAAAAGGTGCCATGTAGACAGATACCAGGAGACTCAGTAGCTTTGTTGACATAGGACCTTAAATGAATCCTTTACTTTTTCTTGGCTTCTCACAGTTCTAGTTTTTTCATGGAAGTTAAGGTGATTGCTAAATTTTGTGTGTGGATCTAAAATTCCCTGACAATAATTTAGCGATATTGCTGGTCCCCCAGCCCACATACCTTTAGGCAGCTGGCTAGAATATTTCCTCACCACTCATAGCTATAAATGTCTTATTTTATTGCCATCCCTCTCTCTTCTCAATTTTCCCTGTTTTGACACAATCAATTTAATCCTGATCTTTCTTTTGCTTCCTTTGAATTAAATGCAAAGCTTTCTAAGTTGAAAAGCTGTCCATTTTCTCTAGTTGCTAAGTGTGCCTTTGGTGCTTATCTGTAATACATCTGAACTCATGGCATTCTGGGTTTAAATTATCTGGCAGGAACCCTGATGAGAAGACTATCCTTTGGAAAAAAAGACATTTTATGGAAAGGAGTGAAGACACCTTTTTTGGCCTACCATGTAAAATCTCTTTTGAAAAAAGCCACTGAACTCACTCAGTGATTAGTGTTTAAAGTTGATTTGGTTACTTTTTGAAGCAAATTAAGGAGTTCTTTTAAAATTATTTATATCATGATAGAAATGTGTAGTTCCTTGTACAGCTGACGCGAGGGGGAAAGTTGTGCCCATGTAGGTGTGTGGAGTACTGCTAACACAGGAGGCCAAAGGGCTGGCTCTCAAATGCCAGTGGACGGGCTGGCTCCATCAGAATCCCCCTCGACAGAATGCGGGTGGGTGGCTAGACCCCGCCCAGCAGAGTCTCCCAGGTAGAGAGGGGGGATGGGGTTGTGGCTGAACAATCGGTATACCTTTAGGCTGAGTGATGCTGACCCGCAGCTAGGTTTGGGCATTATGATGTCGTGTTTTAATTGTAAGTTTTAAGTCTCTTTTTTCTACCTGACCTTGTCTCTTTATATGTCAGTAGTTAGTGCTGTATTGACCATGTATTAAGTCTTAAATAAATAGTTAAGAGAATGTTGAATGTGTGTTTCACTAAAAAGAAAATAATGTATAAGCTTAAAGCTGATCGATTTTTATTGAAGTTGTACCTCTTCACGCTTGCTAATTATTTTCCCTTTGTCTGTTTTCTTTGTAGCTTGCTCATCAAGATTTAGAAGGTATTTTGCTCCATGGGATGTTGTAATGTGCACAGACCTTTCTAAGTAAATTCTAAATAGTCACCTGCCCTACCTCGAATCTCCCCCAAACACTTAAGTCAGTAGTTAAAAGCCTGGGTGCATATTGAGTGGTGTGGTACTGGAAAGGAGTTGGTTAAACAGGACCCTTGGACGTGGAGCTCTCTGCAACCCACCTGCGGAAGACAGGCCTACTGGTGTTGCCTGGCCAGCCGCTCTGTTCTAGCAGCAGTCACTGGCCATGCAACACAGTTTGTGAAGATGATGGTCTTTTCACTGATACTTTTTAAATAGTTTTTATATATTAGAATCCTTATTGTATTTGTAACTGAAGATAATAAGACACTATAAATGAGTTACCTAAAGTAATATATTTGTTACCTTTCACTATTTCTACTTCATGTTAATTATTAGTTGTAGAATTGTTAAATTGATTCTTACCGTTACCTCTCTCCCTTTTTTTACTGTTTGGTTTTCAGCTTTATTTAAATATCGGAGAATTTCCTTTATTAGGAACAATGTATGACATTGCAATATTTAAAAATAAACCATTGAAATTGGCATGTCATGGATATATGTATTTTGATTAACTTCCTGTTTTTTTTAGTCCAAGGCTCTGTAACTACAAACACTTCCTGGCCACTGAGTCTCCTATTCTACTTTCGAATGGTCACAGCAGCTCATCATGTTAATTCTATATTATTTCAAGGACTTGTGACTGATGGTTACTGGAGTTATTTGGCAAGTTTTTAATATGATAATGACCATGTATATCCACTTAGTACTGCAATGTAAATTACTCAATTTACCAATGAATTTCAACAATTAAAATATTTTTATCCCTCTTTACCTGGATTTCTTAATTACTTTTCAAAAGAACATTTTCAAGGAAGTCATACATAGGATTGTGATATATAGATACACTATATCAATATATAAAGATAATGTATAAATACACAGATTATCATGATAAAAATTTTCCCAAGAAGAAAAGCATGATCTTATATATTTGGTCCATATGACCACCATAGAGACATCAAATTGATAAAAAATATCAAAGGTAAGAATCACTAGGAAATGATTATGAACATGTATGCCTGTCCCATATCTACAAGTCCTTTATGGTATTTGGGTGGACCATCAGCAGTTTATCCCATTAGGGATATCGAATAGGGTCACTTTTGAAAACTTTTAGTTTTAAAATACTTTAAATTTACAGAGGAATATAAAGGTAGTATAGAGAGTTCCTGTATACCCTTCCCCCAGCTTTCCCTAATCTTAACATCTTACATAAATATAGCTTATTTGTCAAAACTAAGGAATTGACCATTGGTAGGTACAGTGCTATAAACTAAACTACAACCTTTACTTGGATTCTGTCAGTTTTTTCATGTCCTTATTCTTCTGTTCCAGGACCCAATCTGAGATTCCATTGCATTCTGTTGCATGTGGTCATCCTTAGTCTTCTTTTCCTGGTGATTTTTAAATTTTTCCTTGTTTTTCATGACCTTGATACTTTTGAAGGCTCCTGGTTGATATTTTGAGGTATTTCCCTTAATTTGGATTTGTCTTATGATTAAGAGCTCCGTGGGCCATGCTGGACTTTGGAAGTCTGCAGGAAGCCGTCAGGGAGTGAAGCAGTTGTGCAGCCTATGTGCTGGGTCTCCAGGTGCCCGCCATCTGGGGCCATCGGAAAGTTTGCTCTTACCATCTCTTCTAAGTCCTGGTTTGCCGGTCTCTGTAGGAGGCATGACTAATGCCGTTCTAGTTTGTGCAGGTGGGGCATTCCCATATAATCTGTGATACACATACCTGGGGTTTCCAGACACACTGTAATTTGTGAAAAGTGTGAGAAACAAGCAAGAACTAGGGCAGAGTTGAATGATACAGTTTATCTCCTACACAAGAGTACACCTTCACGACCGGGAGAGCTGGCTGTTTTCTGTAGTGCACAGAAACCAACACAGAGAGTCAAGGGGAATGAAGAAACAGAGGAAAATGTTCCAAATGAAACATTCCATTAGGGCAGGGCCATGTCTCCCAGCAGCAGTCTAACTGTGTGCTTAGGAAGTAAATTCTTGATAACATAAAGACCACCCTGTTGATTACATATTTCTCTCATTTCTTTCTCCACAAAACCATTCCATTAAATGAAGACAAACTTCTTTCCCCAGTGGAATCTGACACTTAAACTAGCACTCAACTACATATTTTATGTATTTTCTAAATATTTAATATAAAGTACTGTGTACTCCTCAGAAGGCAGGTGCCTTATATGCTCTTTTCTACTCTTAGAATTGAGTCCAGGGAACCAAAGTGAAGACATAGCCTTAGGCTGGTGTGAAAGCAAAGGAATTGGTGACTCCCAGAGCAGGATGGACTTCTGGGGCAAATGTGGTATCTTCTCTAGAGTGGTAATATCTTTGGGACACTGTTTAATACCTTTGGCAATTCATTTGGCTTTTGGGCACCTTGGAAATTTTCATTGAATGAGACAAAATCTAATTCTCTTCTACGATTGTTAGTAGAAATCATTCATTCATTGACTCGTTGATCCAGCAATTATTTCCTGATTATCTATTTACTGTTTTAGGCATTGGAGATACAGCAGTAAACAAATCAGAAAATAGTTCTTGCAATCATGGGGCTTATTCTATACAGAGGGGGAACACACTAAACAACTAGTATATATGTGGTTGTGAGAGATACAAGTTCTGTGGGGAGAACTATGCCAGAGAAGAAGGAGAGCTAGTTGGGAGATTTTTTAACAATTTAATTGCAATTTAATTCTTAACAGGGCAATCAGGGATTACTCATTGAAAAGATGACATTTGAAGGCAAAGACTAGAGGAGAATAGCTACCCATGTGGTTATCCTGCGGAAGAATGTTTTAAGGAGAAGGGACAAGTTAAAATGCCTCATGCAGGAGCATGTTTGCATATTTGAAGAACAGCAAAGAACTCAGTGTGGCTGGACAAAGATTACAAATGGGAGAGTAATAGAAGAGGCCAGAATTGTGCTGGGGAGGACATTTTAGAAGATTAGGTCTACTGTTGACTATTGGCTTTTTTTTTTTTTTTTCTTTTTGGTGACAGAGTGAGAGAGAAACAGGGACAGATAGGGACAGACAGGCAGGAAGGGAGAGATGAGAAGCCTCAATTCTTCGTTGCAGCTCCTTACTCTCCTTTGTTGTTCATTGATTGCTTTCTCATATGTGCCTTGACCGGGGGGCTACAGCAGAGTGAGTGACCCCTTGCTCAAGCCAGTGACCTTTGGGCTCAAGCCAGCGACCATGGGGTCATGTCTGATCCCATGTTCAAGCCAGTGACCCCGTGCTCAATCTGGGTGAGCCCATGCTCAAGCTGGCGACCTCGGGGCTTCAAATCTGGTTCCTCTGCATCCCAGTCTGATGCTCTATCCACTGCACCACCGCCTGGTGAGATAACTGTTGACTTTTTAATTATGGTAATTAATATATTTTAAAAATAAATATATTTAAGGTATACAAACATGATTTAACACACATATACATAGTGAAATGATTACTATGGTGAGCTAATTAACACATCATCTCATATAGCTATGTTTTTTGTGTGACAAGATCACTTGAAATCTACTCTCTTAGCAATTTCCAGTAATCAGTGCAGTATTAACTAGTCATATCCTGTACTAGATCACCAGCCTTATTTGCCTATACAACTGCAACTTTGTATTTTTTGATAAATATCTCCTCATTCCCACCACTGTGCCAGCCCCTGGAAACCACTGTTCAACTCCGCTTCTGTGAGTTTGACTTTTTTTTAAAGATTCCACACCTAAGTGATATATAGTACTTGTCTTTCTCTGTTTGGCTTATGTTACTTAGCAAAATGTCTTCCAGTTTCATTCATGTTGCCATAAATGGGAAGGTGTCTTTCTTTTTAATAATAATGGAATATTATAACATATACTATATATAGTATAATATACTATATATATATATAGTGTATTATATAACTTTATGCATTCATCTGTTGATGGACACTTGGATTTCTTCCATATCTTGGCTACTGTGAAAAATGCTGTAATGAACATGCCGGTGTGTGTGTGCGCCAATACCTTTTTGAGATACCTATTTTATTTCTTTTTAACACATAGCTAGAAGTAAGATTGCTAGATCATACTGTAGTTCTGTTTTTAATTTTTCAAGGAATATCCATGCTGTTTCTCATAATGCCTCTACTACTTTCTATTCCCATCAACAGTGTACAGTGGTGCCCTTTTCTCTGCATCCTCTCCAACACTAGTTAGCTTTTGTCTTTTTGATAATAGCCATTTTAGTAGGTATGAGGTGATGATATACCTCATTGTGGTTTTGATTTGTATTTTGTTGATGATAAGCATCATCTTTTCGTATATATGTTGGCCATTTACCATATTTTTTGCTCCATAAGACACACCTGACCATAAGACACAACTAGGGTTTTTTTTTTGTTGTTGTTGTTTTTTTCTTTTTAAAAATTTTTCCGAAGTTGGAAACGGGGAGGCAGTCAGACAGACTCTCGCATGCACCTGACCGGGATCCACCCGGCACACCCACCAGGGGGTGACGCTCTGCCCATCTAGGGCATCGCTCTGCCTCAATCAGAGCCATTCTAGTGCCTGAGGCAGAGGCCACAGAGCCATCCTCAGCGCCCGGGCCAACTTTGCTCCAATGGAGCCTTGGCTGCAGGAGGGGAAGAGAGAGACAGAGAGGAAGGAGAGGGGGAGGGGTGGAGAAGCAGATGGGCGCTTCTCCTGTGTGCCCTGGCCTGGAATTGAACCCGGGACTTCCACACGCCAGGCCAACACTCTACCACTATGCCAACCAGCCAGAGCCCACAACTAGGGTTTTAAGGAGGAAAATAAGAAAAGAAAATATTCTGAACCAAATGGTATGTTAAAATATTTAATAAAATACCGTATTTTTACCTCCATAAGACACACGAGCATTTTCCCCTCCACTTTTGTGGGGAAGAAGTGCGTCTTATGAAGCGGAAAATACGGTATATATCTTCTTTTGAGAAATGTCTGTACTGGTTCTTTCTCCATTTTTTGATTGGGTTATTTGCTTTCTTGCTATTGAGTTTGAAATTTTTATATATTTTGGATATTAACCCTTTAACAGATGTTTGGTTTGTAAATTCTTTTTTCCCATTCTGTAGGTTATCTCTTCACTCTTGATTGTTCCCTTTGCTGTGTGGGAGCTGTTTAGTTTGATGCAGTCCCATTTGTCTGGCCTTGCTTTTGTTGCCTGTGTGTAGATCTTATCTCTCAGTCTGTGTGGTGGGATGCCCTTGGATGATTTGCAGTAGAGGAGTCATGTGATCTGAGTTTAAACTGGATTACTGGTTGTTGTGTTGTATATGAAGAGGATGAAAGCAGGGACATTCATTGGGAGGTGGTTAGAATAATCGAGGAAAGAGATGACAATTTGGAACAGGGCGATAGCTTTGGAAGTGGTCAGGTTCTGGATGTATTTTGAAGATGGAGTGAATAGAATTTGCTGAAGTATGAGATATGGGATATAAGAGTAAAAGAAGAATTAAAGAGTACTCCAAGGATATTGGCTGAAGAACTGGGAGATTGTAGTCGCCATTTGCTGAGAAGAAAAGGATCATGAGAGGGGCAGGTTTGAGGGATAATAAGTTGATTAGATACATTAACTTTGAGATGCTTCTTTAACTTCACAGTGGAGACATAGAATAGGCAGGTAAGCTATCCGGAGGGAGGTAAGAGCTGGAGATACAAATTTGGTATGTATATGTTTATGTGTGTGTGTGTTTGCAGGTGGTATTTACAGCCACAGGGTGATGGGATCACCAGAATAGATACAGAAGAGGTTGAAGGGCTGAGTCCTGGCCACTCAGTTTGGAGTCCAGAAGATGAGGAAGGACCGGTGAAAGATAGTTAAAAGGAGTAGCTAGAGAGGAAGGAAAGCCAGGATTGTTTGGTGTCCTGGAAACCACACAGGAGAGCCCTGAATGAGGTACTGTGTAAGTTCCATTCAGGAGGAGGAGGAGGAGATGGGTAGGATAACCATGTTCTCATAAGCACAGATTCCCATGGGAACAAAGCCAACAGGGACAGATTAGAGAGTTTGGAGATACTGATTTTGTTTTAGGCAGATGGTCTATTAAAATAAAAACCCTATTTAGGCCTATTGTAATTTTTGGCTTTCGGTATATTTTCAACTGATGTAAGTTCTGTTTGGAGCTAAAGAATGAAATCAATAACTGGGGATTTCCAAATTCCCTACACAAGGGTGGTGTAACGGGAGGGTGTGATCAAAGGAGGTTGTGTCCTTTAGGAGTGAACTATTTTCCCACCGGTCTTGAGGGTTTAATACTTGGGGGTTGGGAGATGGATCTATCCTTTCTACTGTATCCCACAGGCCTTCTGGGTATCTTCTTCTCATTCTCCAAAGGAAAAAGGACAGCCCATGCTCTGGAACCTTAGTCCAGAGTATTTCTTCTTGGAATATCTTTCCATTTCTCTCCATCTTCCTTGCAAGCTTTATTTTTGTCTTAAATCTGAGTTCCAGTGTCATCATCAGGCAAAGCCGGTCACTCCCTCTCCTGTACTCTTACACCACTTGGCTCTAATACATCACTTATCACATTGTTTTCCAAATTCAGTTTCATCTAGGTGCTCCAAATATATACTGAACGTATCCACTTCTTTCCGTTCCTGTTGCTACCACCATTTTGTGCCTGGACCATCTCTGTGATCTTTCACACAAAACAAGGGTGGGTGCAGACTGGTACAGTGGTGTGGTGGGTCCTTGTCTCATTGTTTGGTGAACATCATACCTGGTACACCCTGCCTCCCAGCAGTAGTGCAGAATCTGGCTCACAAGAGGGAATAACAATGGCTTAGTGAATGTTGGTGAAATGAAGTCCTTCTATTTGACAGTTTACCAGACACTTTACATATATAATATTTAATCCTCACAGCAATCTTCTACATTTTAAGGTAATAGGAAAATGGAAAAGTAGTTTGGATTATATTTCTTTCTTAACAATCATGTAAAATATGTGCTAAAACATTCAGTGTTTAGTATCTTGGATTAGAGTCATGACTGTGTAATGCATGAGTCTACTGCTGCCTAGTGGAATTAACTTCTCATAGCAGCTTTATTTTTCCTTCTTATCGCCAGTGGGAGTAATCCTTATCTTACTTTATGTATTTGTGGATTCCAGGATTCTTCTGCATTTTCTTCACAATAGCAGGGAGTTTATATACTGGCTTATTATATCATAACAATAATTATACACTCTTATTACCTGTATATCTTAGGCACTTTAGTTCTCTATGTCTCAGTTCACTAATTTGTAAAGTGAAGACACTAACAATGGGGTTTTTGCAGATGTAATTTATATGAAGTCATACAGGATGAAGTGAACCTTTAATCCAGTATCACTGGATTATTATTATTATTATTTTAGATTTTATTTTTTGATTTCAGAGAGAAAGGAGAGAGATAGTGAGAAGGAGGGGGAGGAGCGGGAAACAAGTTATAGTAGTTGCTTCTTGTATGTGCCTTGACCTGGTAAGCCCGGGATTTCGAACCAGTGACCTCAGCATTCCAGGTCGATGCTTTATCCACTGTGCCACCACAGGCCTGGCACTGTTGTCCTTATAAGAAGAGAAAACACCCAGAAACACACAGGAAGAAGGCCATGTGCAGAGGCTGCGATCGGGTGATGCAGTTACAAGCCAAGTGGTGCCAGGGATCGTTGGAAGGCACAAGAATCTAGAAGAGGCAAGGAAGGATTCTTCCCTCGCACCTTCTGAAGAAGTATGGCCTTGTTAACACTGTGATTTGGGATGTCCGGCTGCTAGTACTGTAAGGGAATAACTTATTGTTTTCAGCCACCCATTTTATAGTACTTTGTTACAGCAGACACAAGAAATTACTACCCTAGGGTAACATGGCTTTCTGTTTGCAGTGAAGGGGGTTATGGGTGCCTCATCCCTGAATAGATGGACTTTCCCACCCAGCCTATGAAACACTTTCCATGGGCAGCAGGTTGGCTCCTGAGGAAGAAGTAGAGTAGCTGAGCACAACCAGTTTCTTCTCTGAAATGCACCAGTCAGGACAAAGACGAGGGGTGGGGTATGGCCTTGCTAAAGTTCCTCCCCAAGGAAACATGAGGAGTGGCTAAGCAAGAGTTCCTGCCTTAGAGTGAACTACAGATGCCAATTTTTCTGCCAGCGCAAACTTTTCCTAAAAATATTTGAATCAGTTCCTAACATTTAAAGCTGGGAGATTTCATATAAAATCCAGATTTCAAGCTGCTTCTTGAAAATGGAAAATATTCCCACACTGGACCAGTTCCCACAGAGCTCTGACTGGCTGATGTTGCAAAGTCGGTGGCTTCTTCAAAGGGACTGCAAGCTCACCATTCTGCCTGCTACTTCCCAGGTCTCACCTCTGACCTGTGCTGCTCATTTCTGTTCTCACCCATCGGCTTTAGACATTTTGGCTTGGGACTCCCAGAGAACAGACTCTGAAGTCCGGGTCCAAATCTGAGCTAAATCACTTCTTAAATAGGTGGTCTTTGGTAGTTTAGCTAACTACCCTGACCCTCAATTTCCTTGTTTGTAAAACAGGAATAATAATAGAACCTTCTTACGGGATGTTGTGAGAATGCAATAATGTAATCACATGAGTCTTTTTGAACATATGCACGACACATAATACATGCCCAGTAGATGGGAGCTGTTGTTACCCTTTGAAGAGCAAAGCTGGGCAGTGTAAGAGGAAACCTGGAAGAGAGAGAGTCTCTGGCTCCAGGTACGCTTTGTCTGGTTGTAACATTGCCCTTCAGTTTACCGATTTTCAGGAAAATATTTTAATAAGTGAGCTTCCAAGAAGCCCCCTTTTGTGGAGTAAGGAGTGCAATAGCAGATTTGGGAATTGGAGGTCCAATTAAGGTGGTTTTCCTCCTGCCCACAATTTGATTCTTTTCTGGAAGGGAGGTTGCAGGGAGGTAGGAAACTCTGGATCTTATCCAAATACTTTGATGTCTGGGTTTTAAAATAGCTGCAATCTTAGCTAGCTTTGCAGACTTCGTTGTGGGCCCTCAAAGGACAGCTTCTACTGAGACTGATCACTTCTCCTGGGCGGCCCAGAGTGATGGACGATGCAGAAGGAACCAATTGACTTTAAATAACCTACTTCCAAGTAGAGGTGAGAAACCAGATGTAATTGGGAAGGATGCAGGGTGACAGGAAAGGTGTTTTTAAATTTTTTAATGAAGAACATATAAGCTTCTATGGGAAGGAATATCCAGTTAGGAGGCCATCAACCTCTGAAATTATTGTAAGCTACAGAAATCAACTCAAACGAGTCTTTGTAAAAAAGTGAATTTATTTAAAATACTGAAGTATTTTCTAGACAACCCCCTCACAAGGACAGGAAGACCTCCCCAGAGTCTAGAACCAGGAACTGGAAAGTGATCAGGTCCAATGTGTAAAGTATTAATATAACTTAGTTATGGATACAGCAGATGACTACCTACTTGTTCAAACACCACGTATTGAGTAATCCGTCTTTTCTTAATTTGTTTGAAATGCCACATTTATCATACTGTGTGTGTGTGTGTGTGTGTGTGAATTTCTGATAAAATTCTATGCCAGCTGATATTCATGGTGGTTATGGGTTGAATTTTGCCCCATAAAAGAAAGATGTTAAAGTCCTCATCTCCAATACCTTAAGTGTGTGACCGTATTTATTTAGAAATAGGGCTTTACAGAGGTAATCAAGTTCAAATGAGGTTGGTAGGGTTGATCTTAACCCAATATAACTGGTGTCCCTATAAAAAAGGAAAATTTAGACACAGGCAGACATGCACAGAGGGAAGACAAACATATGAAAAAGGATGATTGGAGGCATCTATGAGCCAAGGAGTGTCAGAGGTTGCCTGCAGACCACCGAGAGCCAGGGAGAGGCGAGGACGGGTCCTTCCACAGCAGACTTGGGAGGCAGCACAGTGCTCCCTGCCCCTCAATCAGGGAAAGGCGAGGACGGGTCCTTCCACAGCAGACTTTGGAGGCAGCACAGTGCTCCCTGCCCCTCAGTTTCAGACTTCTACCCTCCAGGGCTGTCCCACAGTCAGCTCCTCCCAGGTTGAGGTACTGTGTTAAGGCAGCCCTACCAAACTACTATGATGCTCCAATAATAAGCTGGGTTTTTAAAAATGTTTATTTTTTTGATTTTAGAGAGAGGAAGGGAGAGAAAGAGGAGCATCGATACCCTAACCGAGGATCCAACTGGCAACCTCTGTGCTTTGGGACGATGCTTTAACCAACTGAGCTATCCGGCCAGGGCAACAAACTTTTAATTATTATAGCTTTCTAATATTTAAAAATGCCTGGTCACATTCATCCCAGGGAGGATATTTTAAAATGGGAAGGATTAGAGTCACTGTAAATGCCTAAGATTATAATCTAGGATATAATGTTTAAAATTAATTCTAATTATTTATACTATGCATTAAAATATATTCTTGAAATGGTTACATTTTATTGCATGTTAATGATACCTCAATAAAACTGATTAAAAAGAGCTCCAGAAACAACACAGACTCAAATGTATTATATACCCCAATGTAGCAAGTGGGGAACACCCCCATTTAGCTTTTTCATGCAGTTGCATGGTTTTTGCAAACTTTGGACCAGAGCTCTGCATATATTTAAAATTCTTGTGAAAGTCTCATTGACTTGTGGGGCTGGGGTGTTATGCTAATATTTAGAAATAATTTAGGCTAGCACTCATCTACTTGCCTAAAACTGTGCAAATGTATACATTCTTGTAACACATGTGCAGGCCATTCTCAAGTACAGGCTGGGTGAGGCTCTGTCATAACTTCATACATCAGCTGGGGAGTAACAGCAGAACATAAAACATGCTGAGTTGTGACAATATAATTTCATAGATCATTTATGTTTTTAAGTTTTTGTTACAGTTCTGGCTTTAGTAAGCAGAATGGTTTCAATATGGCAATGTGGGGCTCATGAGTTGCCATACCTATAGGAATAGCTAAAGCTTCCTTCAGGTAATTGAAAGATTACACTTTGGACTTAACATTCAAAACAAAGTGAATTAGGTAGTTTTGAAGTCTTTTGTGAATATCTGACCAAACAGGAATGGAGATGTCGAATAATTAAACATGTCATCGAATATTTCAAGATATATTTGAAAAACAATTCTGATTTTCCAAAAGAAGGAAACTTTAAATTAGATGAAGACCTTGTTCATCAAATCATTCCCAAGGTAATACTTAATAATTAAGAAATGTGAACAACTGTTAGCGGTAGTTGTCATTAGCCCAAACGTCCTGCTGTCTGTCCCTCAAGCTCTGGACTTGTTCCATTATACTGAGATTGGAAAGCAAGCTGTTAAAACTGTTCAAAACGCAATTACTTATGTAAGTTAAGTGAGCTGTGACAGCCATGGGTTTTTTCTGCCTAGCACATTTTCCTTTTTCTTTTCCTTCTGCTAACAGAAGCTCTCCTCCCTGTGGGAAACCCCTTTCTCATGGATGAGAGGGGCTGACGTCATGTCCTTCCTTCCCACCAAGATGGCAAGGTGACCCCAACCTGGCCAGAGTTCCTGAGACTGTCCTACCAGGATCTGCTCTGGGATTTTCTCCAGAACTTCAGGGAGATAAAATAATTCTTTTTTATCTAGGATTATGAACTTTGACTATAATATAAGCGTTAAGCTGCTGGGGTCACCCTTCCTTCTATAATAGGGTGGCTTTCTGAGAATAAATGCAATTTAGAGCAGAGCTGAGGGGTGAGCGGGGGGGGGGGCGATGGGCAGACTGCCATGGCCGAAGCCCTTCATTCCCTGCCTTTCCCTTGTGGGGGCTGGTAAATGCTTCCCCTTACACCCCCTTTCTTAATCTAGGTTCAATTGAATTTTTCTCATTTGCAACATAAAGATTACAAGAAAATTGTAATTATAATTACTGGCAAATTATCTGGTTGTGAAAATCAAAATTTTCTTGCAACTGTGCTGCAGTGGCAACAGCAATTAGATGCTGAAGCTAATATAGGACTGAACTATTCTCCATTAGGCAGAGTTCCGCGTTATAATTTGTTCAACCCATCAGAAAAACCTCAGTGAAACTCATTATGGATACTTTGTAATTAAAATGATATACTTATGTGAAAAATATGACTTTATCTCCCCACTTTCTACATTAAGGTTTTGGTTAAAATTTCATTTGATGAAAGTGTTCTCTTGCTAAAAATCATTTGAAAAATGATTATATTGGATGATCTCTTAAAGCTCTCCTAACCTTGACATTTTGAGATTTGAATATCCTTCTCTGGATTGAATGGAAAAAAAAAAAAGAAGAAAAATATCAGGGAGAAGGAAATGTCAGTTTCTCTGTCTTCCCCTTTGAACCAGTCTGTTGGTTCTCAGCTGAGCTGTGAAACCAGGCAAGAGGTCCCCCCCACCCCAGAAGACATGGATTCACTGGAGCTCGAGGCGGGGAGGAAATGGCCAGAGAAACTTTGGATGGGCTGTAAATGGTTATTGCCATCCTCCCACTTATCCCACTTCTTACTCAAGCTGCCCAAAGAGCTCTTCTCACCAAGAGTACTTTGGTTAAGGACAGACATGCTCATTTGTTCAGTACTAGTTCTCTCTTTCCCTCTCTCTCTCTTGATGAAGAAGAAAATGAACTGGTTTCTTTCCATTAGTAGTAGCAGGATTTTTCTGAAACCTTCCTCCATTGAAACACATGTTCTCTCCATTTGCTCACTGAGAAGAGTTGGTTTCCCGCTTAGTAGCTCTGAAATAGAATGGACCACAGAAATGTGGGATGGGAATGGCAACTTGAGCAGGAAACATGGCATCGTACACTTGTCACCCCCTGAGGCTGACATCTTACTGGGCTGAATAACAGAAGTAGGGACCGTTTATAGTGCCTGGTTACATGCCAGCCACTACCCGGGCTCTCATCTCATTTAATCTTCACAAAAATCTATGAGGTCAATGCAGTTTTTATCCATGACCTCTCCAGGCTATAGAAGTCTCTCCCATACATAATATTCTGTAACATCACCTCAGAGCATTTGCCTCAATTTGGGATGGTATGTGTCTCCCCATGGGAACATAAGCCTAACAGTGGCAGAAGCTAGGAATGTTAATTGTGGTTGCCCCACTCTAACACAGTGCCTGACATATAGCAGGCATTTAGTTAACATTTGCTGAATAAATAAACACTCATTTAATATGGAGAAATTGAAGCTCAGAAAGGCTAAGTACCTTGCTCAAGCTCACACAGCTGGCCAGTGGGGTGGCCAGTGCTGGAACCCATGTTCTTAACGCTGCCTCTCAGCAGGGAAGCCTGCTTTCCAGGCTCCTTCTGTTGACGCCTCCTTCAGGCAGGGAAGCAGGTGTGCCCAGTGTAGTTTAGAATCAACATTGTGTTACTGGAGCACCCAGGGTAAGAGCGCTGGACCAAGTGATGGGAATCTGTGAGACCAGAGTGGGAAAAGGGGACGTGTATCATTATGAAGAAGATGAAGTTGGCTTTCAGAATTTACCCACGGGCAGCCCTTGATGCTTGATTTAAGTTTCTGAAAGATAGTCACCTAATATATTATTTTCTCCAGAAGTACTTGAATCGTAACAAGGGGTATTTAAATCACAGGAGTGACTGTTATGAACTGAGACCTCTAACTTATTAACTGATTTCCAGTCATACCTTGGTAGAGGTATTGCCAACTCTCTCCTAACTAATGTCCATTTAACAGTCTTGCTAGAGGGGTTGGAGGAAGTGAGTACATCCCCGTTCCTTTCTCTGAAACTTCCTGACTGATGTGCAAAGCACACTGAAGAGTCACAGCTCTTGGGCTATTTTACAGAACTTGGTGCTTTTTCTCCCAAGTCATTGTGTTATCAGCAGACAGTTGTGTTTGCTTCCAAACCTATTCAGCCAATTAAACTTAGTGCAATTAAACTATCACTAAAATATGTTTTTACAGTGTTAAAAATTAAACCATGAGGGCATAAAGAAGGCTGTTTTTATAGAAATTAGAAAAAGAAAGACAAACTGGTTGCCCTTTAGTAGCAATAGCAGAATATTTCAGGAATGTGTATGTGTGTGTGTTGTTTTAAGTTAAAATACTTGAGGTATGTATGCATCATTAAGAAATCTTTTTTGATTGATAATCTCTGGAGTCATTCTGGTAATTGGCTCTTATTATATACATACAGTCCTAGAAGAGATACTCATATCCTTCCGAGGTGGTGAATTGGCACAGGCTGCCAGCTCTACCTGTAACCTGACCCCCAGTCCATTCTGGAAAAATAGAGGGAAGCATGAAATACAGGAAATAAAAATGAAAAATAAAACAATAGCAGTCAGCCAAGCAAACACAAACAGCAGAACACTGTAGAAAAGTTCTGGGGAGCTGGAGAGCTGAGTGGAGCTGTAGGTTTGGGTGGGAGAAGACAGAGTAGAGTTGAGTGGTGGTGGAGGTGGCTGTAGCCTGGGTCAGAGTGCCATGTGCTCAGATAAATAGATAAAGCTGGTTACATTTCTGCCCTTGTTACATTTCTGTCTGCTGGTTACATTTCTTGCTCCACCAGTGACTCAGGATAATCACGGTGCAGGTATAAATTAGGACAGAGCAAAAGCCCTGTTGGGATAAAGAGTTCAGGGAACAGGTGGGTGATTGACTTTCAATGGGTGTTCATTTCTTCAAAACTCTTCCCAATGTTGTTTGTCTTTGAAGGTATGAAGGTGATGTCTTGGTGGGTGGGACCAAGAGGAGTGATTGCAAGCTCTTTGTCCTAGGACTTGTCTAATCTGTCTCCTAGCACCCTGGCTGACACTAGGGTTTGACCTTCAGCCCTTTTGTGGGTAACATGACAGATACCTTTGAGGACTAATAACTCATAGACCAAAGTAAGAAGACATCTAGAGAGTACAGCCTAAGGAGTATGATGACCTCCATAGAAAAGATAAGAAACGGAACTAAACATACACATGAAGCAAAATAATTAGAACAAACAAATATGTTAAAATAAACACAGTAAAGATCCCAACTTAGATAAAGGACTAGAATAGAAAAGAAAAAGAAAATCATGACACAGAATCAAGTGGAAAAAATAGTTTTGAAAAATACATTGGTTGAAATCATTGACTATAAAATAGATGAGATACAGTAGAATTGATACAACGGAAAACACGAAGTGAGTTAGGTAACCATACTGATGAACCCTTCCATAGGAAGCAAGGATAATAATAATATGTAGAAAGTTAAAAAATATGGATGAAGCAGTTTACTTTGGCTTTGAGATCAATGCTGTGTTTTTACTAATTGGTGAAAGGAGTAATAGGGAGGCTTTGGCTACAGAGACTAGAGTCTTTGCTGATCTATGGAAATGATTTTCCTTTCCCAGCCAATGCCTTCTCAGATGGCTTTTTAAGTGGTGTTTTTTAGATTACGGATGTGTGGTTGAGAGTCAAGTTGTTGGAAAAGGCTTTTGGCAGACTCATGGGCACTTGAATGAACTTCTGTCCTTCCTCCTAAGTTTTCGGCAGTTACCCTGTTGAGTTCTAATGAACACCCGGAAATGTTTGCTAAGTTGCTCACTTCTGATGGTTGGGAATATTATGTTCATTAGGATCAGCACTTTTGTCCCACCATAGCCTCAACATCTGGACATTTTTTTTATGTGAAAAGTGTGTGGGTTCTATTCTCCAACTGATCTTGAAGTTTCTGCTTTTGATGTTCTTGTTTTTGGGGCTGTGATGGGCTTGATCATTTTCTGTGCTAAAAGGCTTTGTGTCTTCCAATGAAAATAAGAGCTGCCCTTAGTGTTTACTCTAGGGCAGGTCCTGAGCTAAGTGGAGTATCTGCATCGTCTCACTGAGCCCTCCACATCCCAGGGGGTTGAGGACTACTACTGCCATTTGGTAGATGGGACGCTAAGGCTCTGACAAGTGAAGTGATTTATTTAAGGTCATGAAATTATTCAGTACATAGGAGAGAATTGACCCAGGGTAGTGGGATTACAAAGCTGGCTTATTTAACCACAACACTAGGAGGGCCTGTTGCCATGCCAGTCCCGTTTCCAGGACAGCATCTGGAACCTGAGGGCAATGGTACAGAGGCTACTTGCTGGCCCAAGTCCCCACCGAGGGTTTCTGGGACGCCTCTTTTAGC
Source organism: Saccopteryx bilineata (assembly GCF_036850765.1). Taxonomy (NCBI): domain Eukaryota; kingdom Metazoa; phylum Chordata; class Mammalia; order Chiroptera; family Emballonuridae; genus Saccopteryx; species Saccopteryx bilineata. The sequence continues at coordinate 106,652,788 of NC_089490.1, forward strand.
AGGTTACTCAACATCAAGCATTGCTTTCCTACCTGGAGGAATTTAAAGCACTAATCATTAAAACCAGGATTTCAGTGACAATAAAAACACAAGTTATTCAACAAACTCTACCTTTTCTCCAGGAAAGTCTATATTGAGGAGGCTTGATACACTCCATTCTCTTGAAATATGTCAACCATGTGTATGTATGTCTTTGTGTGGGTCTGAGTGTGAAGGTGCATATGTGAAGCCTTTACTCAAATATCCCAGCCTTCTTTCCTATTCTCCATCCCTAGCTTTGGCATCCTGGGTACAATTGTCTTGGTGGTCATTTCTACCTCCAGTAGTGCCCTGCATCCTGAATATATCAGCCACTCTTGGTGGATGTTGCCGGTACCTAACTCTCACTCTGCTGCAGAAGGCATTCTCTTCTAAAGCTCTGAGTGTGGTCCCTGTACCAGCTGTGTCCCTGCTGGGATCTGTTAGCAGTTAGCTCACCTTTTCAGAGTGAGCTCCCCTCTTCCAGGGGAAGGGTGCTGTGGTACTTAGGTGAGGAGTTATGGAATCAGGTGGCCCTTAGCTGATCTGCTTTACTTTCTGCTCACTGTGTATCCTTGGGCACATTGCTTAGTATCTCTGAACTTTAGCCTTCTCATCTGTAAAATGAAGATTATGATACCTATCCCATTTCTGGTCATGAAGAATAACTGAGATGATGCATTTAAACCTAGCAGATAGCATCTAGGTAACTGGGGCCTTTTAAAAAATCTTTTTCTTAATTCAAACATCTTATTTTACTTCTTCCCATCATGTCTGGCTGTCACTGATAGTATGTTCCAGCAGCTCAGGCTCCTTGGCGCTCTCTGTTCTCACAGACTGAGGACAGGCTGGGGACAGCTGCTTTGTCTTTGGTTTTCTCCTGGTCCTTCATGGGTTTCAGGGTCTGTATCAGCCTTTGTAACTCAGTGTGCTCAATGCCAGCATTCGTGCTCCTGCTGAGACTTGCGCGCCTCTCTGCTCTGCTTAGAGAGCTGAGGGTGCGACATGGACATGACACCTTGTGCTGGCCACAATATCATCTTCCATTCAGTTTTACTTATAATTAGCCCAAGAGACAAAAGTCATGCTTGTGATCAGGCCCAGGGAATGTACGCTGGCCATCTCCTCTTTCCCTTGACTGGAAAAGGGTGATTCTGGCGGAAAGACATTGACAATCCATAGAGAAGCATGGACTGTAAGCGCTGCAAAGGCCTTAGGTGCAAATTCCCTTTTACGGAAGAGGAAACTGAGGTCAGGAGAAGGAAGATGTCTTTGTGTTTTCAGAAGACAGTTCTGTATAGTCATGAAGGCTACTCATGTTCAAATCTCTGTTCCTCCCCACATTTGACATGTGACCCTGAGCAAGTCGCAGGATGTCTCTAAAATCTCAACCTCTTCACCTATGAAATGGGAATGATAATGATAGTACCTGATTCACTGTGAGGGTTCATTGGGAGAATTAAACGAGATTGTGTGTGCGCAGGTGCATCTGCATCTGGGCGTGTGTGCTTGCGATGCTCAGCCCAGCTCCTGGTACTGAGGAAGCGCTCAACCAGTACTATTAACTCTTGCCCTCACACCGCCCTTCTCCGGCACTCTCTTCTTCAGCACCAGTGCTGTGGAGTGCTCTCTGAAGCACCCAAGGGATCGACAGTGAAAGCTCACACCTCCCTCTCCCCAGTGCCTACACTCTGGAATCTGGGGACCTGGGAATTGCCCCGCATTTTGTTTTTAAGTTTTCCATAGAACCGATGGTCACATAAACTCTGGGGACAACTTTGGATTTCTTACTTATAATCATGTCATAATAATCAGAGTAATAATTATAGAATTACATTTCTCATAAGGAGTGCTAGACCCTGGTCAGGTTGCTCAGTGGATAGAGCATTGTCCTAGAGTGCCGAAGTCGTAGGTTCAATCCCTCAGCAAGGCACAGATGAGAAGCAACCAATGAGTGCACAACTAAATGGGACAACTAAATGGAATGAGCTGGTGCTTCTCTCTCTCTCTCTCTCCTACTCCTCTCTTTTTCTTTCTCAAATCAATGGAAAAATTTAAAAAATACACACAACAAAGAATGATAGGGAACATCTGTGGGGTGTGTTCAATATGCCACCGTGCATGAATCTTCACAGCCATGCTCTGAGGTAGGTTCTATTTTTATCACCCTCATTATACATATGAAGAGACTGATGCACCAAGAAGTTAAGTAACTTAAGGTCATTAGCTGCTATGTGGCAGTGTCTTGACATGGTCCCGTTGCTGTCTGATTTTGGAGTTATAGTATTTCCCTCTATATACTCAAATAGCATTCCTTCTTTACTCTTAGCGATTGCCTTATTTAAAGAGGATCATTCTTTGTTTTGTCTTTTAAAATCCATGTCAACTTTCCAAGTTTTATGGGAAACTATAGTTTTCCAGTTGTTGGTTCTTGGGTGTGGGTGTTGGCCTGGTGGTTTCTCTGGGGATCAAACTGGAGATGCTAAGGTTGACCAGTTAGCTGCAGACATTTGACAACACAGTTTCTCTTTCCATTTAACAACTTTTGTCTCATATGGAAAATTTTATAGTTTTTCTTTTAATGACTTTTTTTTTTAAATGTGAGGGTTGGAGGATGTGGGTGGAAAAACAGGCAGGGCAAAGGAAAAGGTCTTTATTTTTTAGTCTGGTCTCATTTAAAATGCTCTTTTCACTCTGTTCTTAACATCTTGGCTTTCCAAATTTTCTCTTGTTAGTGGTTTTTCCCCCGTCTCTGTTTATTTTGTGACTCGTGCCTGCAGGGATATTTTCTCAAAAGGCAATTCTCCACACCACATCTTGTTCTGGCCACATGTTGACCACTCTCTTGGTCAAGGTCTTCTTTGTTTGCGAGAGTGGAGAATTTGTTCTGGTTAATGAGGATGCTGTATAGAAGCAGCCGTCAAATGGGGCAGGGACACAATGAACTGCCGTTAAAATAAGCAGACATTTGGGTTGTAATATCCATTACCCGATGTTTTTCCTGGCACCAGACCACTTAAGCAGAGGACTAGTACACAGATTTTAATGTGGGTGACCAAAGCACATCAAGATTCTTGTTGTTCTTGTCAGAACGAAGAACAGCAAACTTTGTTCAAGTGAGTGGTGCTCACTCGAAGGCTATTTCACTGGAAAGCAAAGATGCTGGGGTCTCATAGGGACTGGAATTGGACTTCGTGGTGACATCACACACTCTGGCTTTCAGACAATGCAGGGTCCCCTCCTCCTGTCATTTCTCAGGGCTGTGTGATCTCTGAGCCTCTGTCTCCTCATTGGCACAGTGAAGTGGTCACAGAGTGGTTAAGGGTGCAATCCGAGAGTCAGAATGCTGACGTTCATTCCCGCCATCGCCACTTCCTGAACTTTTGGCAGATCTCTTTGTGCCTCAGTTTCCTCATTGGTGAAGAGAGCATCGCCAGAGTCTGGGCTTGTGAGGTTTCAGTACTTGTTGAGTTCTTTCTTTGCACAGGGCACCATACTGGGCAGTGCTCAGCCTGTGCTGGTACTGTTGTCCCTTGTGACTGGTTTCTCTTGCTCTCCTGTCACCAAACATAGCCATAGTCAAAGGCAGTATTAACTTTACTAGAAATAATTATAAGAGCTTATAGTTATTACACTTTAAATATATAAATATTTATAAATGTTTTCTTCAAGAAAATCACATTGATGTAGTTACCTTTATTCTCCTCACATTATCAGTTAGGGAACTGAGGCTCAAGGAGACTAAGTCACTCACCCAAAATCACACAGGTAAACTGGGACCGTCCACCTGCAACTCTGGGAACACATGACTTAGTCTGTTCAGGCTGCTTGAACAGAATGCCGTAGATAGGTGGCTTAGTAATAGGTGTTTATTTATCATAGTTCTAGAGGCTGGAAGTCAGACTCAGGGTGCTGGTCAGACTCTGGTAAGGACCCTCTTCCAGGTAGCAGACTGCCAACTTCTTGTGTCCTCACATTGCAGAAAGAGGTGAAGATGCTCTCTGGGGTCCCTTTAATAATCATCATCCCATTTATGAAAACCCCACCTTCATGACCTAATTACCTCTCACGGGCCCTACCTCCAAAATTCATCACATTGTGGGTTAGATTTCAATGTAGGAATTTTAGTGTGGGGGGTGGGAGACAAAAACTTAGTTCATTGCCATGACCTCTTAAATCCAGTGACTCTACTTCTGGTGGTGTGGTTGCAGTTCTGAATCTCGGTTTCTTAGTTCACTAGTTCCAGTTCTTGAGAAGGATTATGATGCACCAAGCCCAGTCTATGGATTTTTCCCCCTTTGGGTTAGGTGTACATTCTTGGATCAGTCAGCTGTGGCCGGAGGGGTGGAGTCGTGTGGTTTCAACTTGGTGACCTAAACTACATAGAGACTTGAGAACCTTTCCCAGAAAGGGAAGGTAGGCAACCAAACCTCTCTATTATCCACACCCTCGTTAAACTAAAAAATTGTCTCAGTGTTCTCCCCGGAGGGTTAAAGCACTGCAGGATTACTGTCTGCCTTTCTCCTGCCAAACTTGACTGTAGGCAAGGGGGACCTTCAAGCTAAGTCTCGCCCAGTTCTGGAATTAATCTACACAGTGTTGGCAGTACATTGAGTGCCCTGTGTCTGCCAGGGGGTAGGGTCTGGAAATTAGTCTGGCAATCATAAACAGTAAGTGTCTATATGTCTACCATGCTGGTCCCCCCCCCCGCCTCTTGCTAGGTGTGTCTGTGTCTTGGGATTGTACCCCAATATTACTGTTGTCGTTAGACCTCTTTGATGGGCCTGGACATTTGCCTAGCACTGCCTCCCCACGCCGTGGGGCCCTGACCACTAGCCAATATCCTGCCCTAATCCAAATATAAGGCTCTGAGGCACCAACTTTTACTTCTACCACCCAACCATCAAATCAGGCCCCTTTGCATATTTTTCTTTTAACTTTCATTATGTAAAATTTCAAATATTCACAAAAATGTAGAGACTCATATAATAAACCTTTATGTGATCATCACCCAGCCTCAACAATGATCAAATCATGGCCAAACTTGTTTATCTATACATCCATGTGATCTCTCTTCTAATATTTTGAAGCAAATTCCAGATCACATTATCGCATCTGTAAATATTTTAATGTACATCTCTAAAATATTAGAACTGTTTGTTTTTAACATAATCACAATTCTACAATCACACCTAAATATATTAACAATGATTTCTTCATGTCATCGAGTAATCTAGCCAGTGTTTATATTTCCAGTTGTCTCATAAATGTTTTAAAGGTTCTTTTCATTAACAGTTTGCCTGAGTCAGCATCCAAGTAAAGTCCACATATTGTGATTTGTTAATAAAAAGCCCTAGATTTCTGTTCCCACATCTATTTTTTCCCTTGAAATTTATTTCTTAAAGAAGTTGCCTGACTAGGCAGTGGTGCAGTGGATAGAACATTGGACTGGGTTGCAGAGGACCCAAGTTTGAAACCCTGAGGTCAAGGCTTGAGAGTGAGGTCACTGGCTTGAGTGTGGGATCATAGACATGACCCCATGGTCACTGGCTTGACCCCAAGGTCACTGGCTTGAAGCCCAAGGATGCTGGCTTGAGCAAGGGGTCAGTTGCTCTGCTGTAGCACCCCAGTCAAGGCACATATGAGAAAGCAATCAGTGAACAACTAAGTTGCTGCAACAAAGAACTGATCCTTCTCATCTCTCTCCCTTCCTGTCTGTCTATCCCTATCTGTTCTGATTCTCTCTCTGTCTCTGATAAACACACACACACACACACACACACACACACAAGTTGGGTTGTTTGTTCTGTAGTTTCCCAGTTGGGACTTGGTGATGGGACATCCATGTATAAGCATTTGATTAGAAAGTCTTGATCGTATTTAGATTTGATTTCTCTCGGCAAGACCACTCTGGTGATGCTGTGTTCTCCACCAGAGACATGAAATATCTGATTATCCCTTTCTGTTGGTGTAGCAGGTGTTGATGCTTATGCTGAAATTAATTTATTAGAGCTCACAAAATGGTTAGGCTTGAGTTCTTTGATTCCTTTTTCATTTATTAAGTAGAATACTTTTTTAAAAAGAGACCACCTCATCTATTATTTGGTCACCCAATGGCATAGTCCATATAGAAAAGCTCAGTAAATACTGAATCCTTCTATTTACCAGATTTTTGAATATGGAGTTAGTTTATTAGCATCTTCCAATATTGAGCAATTAGGGTTTTTGAGTGGTATCATTAAAACTCATAGAATTATCCTGACCAGGCGGTGGTTCAGTGCATAGAGCATTGGACTGGGATCTAGAGGACCCAGGTTTGAAACCCTGAGGTCACCGGCGTGAGTGTGGGCTCATCTGGCTTGAGCGTGGGCTTACCAGCTTGAGCAAGAGGTCACTGGCTTGAGCGTGGGATCATAGACATGACCCCATGGTTGCTGGCTTCAGCCTCAGTCCAAGGTCATTGGCTTGAGCCCAAGGTCGCTGGTTTGAGCAAGGGGTCACTGGCTCAGTGGGAGCCCCCTGGTGAAAGTACATATGAGAAAGCCATCAATGAACAACGAAGGTGCCACAAGGAAGGTGTCTTGATGCTTTTCATCTCTCTCCCTTCCTGTCTGTTCCTATCTGTCCCTCTCTCTGTCACCAAAACAAAAAAAAACCAAAAAAAAACCCCCAACTGATAGACTCATAGAATTAAATTTATTTGATAGGTTTCAATTCATATCAGTTATTATATTTAATCATGATCAAACTTTTATCACCTTTGGCCAGTGGAAGCCTCTTTAAATTGGCTTCTGGATCTTTTTAACAACTTCCCTTTCCTGCCCCCGGCATATTGACAGGAGCCCGGATTGAGCCCAAGTTTATTAGGCCATATGTGTGTTTAGTACAATGTCTGGCACCTAGTGAGTATTCAACAAATGGTAGATGTGAATGTTATGATTATTTAATAGAGATCTTAACCTTCTCACACAGGGCCAGTACTGTAACTTAGAATACCTGCCCTACCCAGCCATGAGTTCCTGGGACAAAAAGGAGTGGAGGGAGTTCCATCTCTCTCTCTCTTTTGATGTAGCTCTGTTATTATCTCCACTCCTCTTACTAGCTCCTTGGTGAGATTGAGACCAGGGGAAATGAGCATATGTAATATAGCCCCTCCTGTCCTCTCCCAGAGGTGGGCTTCATCCACATGCTGTGTATGTTCCATTTGCACCTGCTTCCTGCATGAGCTGAGCAGCAAGGGCAGACCCAGCATCTGGAAGGGGTTGCCTGGAATTGGTGGGAGTGAGGGAGGAATGTAGAGAAAGCTACAGGATGAGTGTGTAAATTTAATTTAGTAGGAAGGAGTAGAGTCCTGCTTTAGGCTTTATGTGTAAGCTTTGTTCTCTAACCTATAAAGCAGATAGCATTGGTCCTTATTGAACTCCTCTTTCTGCTTCTCATGACTTGTCATCCAACAGAAAAAGGAGCATGCTAAATAAACAGCTTAGACATGCCACCGCTTGCCTCCTTTGCCCCCAGTCATTGGCTTTGAGGTCCCACCCTTCCCATAGCCAACCTTGCCCAAAGTGATGCAGAAGGCTCTTGTTAACATGCAGATATTACCTAGAAGAAGAGCTGTCAGGTATTAAACCCAACAAGCAAATCATCCAGTACATGTCTTAAAGAAGTGAGACAAGTATTCTATTAAGAAGCAAAGAGAGTCTTTCCATTTATAAACCTTTTATATTCAGGAAATTGAAGACTGTGCAGCTTGTACTGTACTTCCCAGCCAGTCCTGCAGCTGGGTGCACGTGTGTGCAATGGACTCCGAAATTGTTAAGGCCACATACCTGCCATACTGGAAGCCCCAACTCTGTTCCTTTTAGTTTGATTTGAAGTAAGCTCAAGGCTGATGGTTAGGGTATGTCTTAGTGTGCTTGGGCTGCTATAACGAAACACCATAAACTAGGTAGCTTATCCACAACAGAGATTTATTTCTCACAGTTCTGGAGGCTTGCAGTCCAAGATCATGGTCAAGAACAGCATGGTCAAGTTCTGATGAGGGCCCTCTTCTAGCTTGAGGACCACTGACTTTCCATGTTCTCACATTGGTGGGAGGAATGAGGGAGCTGTCTGGGGCCTCTTTTATAAAGGCACTAATCCCATGCCTGAGGGCTCCATCCTTATGATCTAAGTACCTCCCCAAAGTCCCACATTATAATACCATCACGTTAGGGATTAAGCTTCAGCATATGCATTTTTGAGGACATAACATTCAGTCTATTGCAGGGTAGATGAAATAGACCCCAAATAATGATATATTAAATTAGATCAGAAATGTCTCTCGTGTAAAAATCGGAGCTGATGTAGTGACTCTGCTTCACAAAAGCATCAGGAGCAATAGCTCCTTCCATTTTTGGTTCAGAATTTAATCTTTGGCTATAGGAAATGAGATTTTTTTTTTTTTTTTTCTGAAGCTGGAAACGGGGGAGACAGTCAGACAGACTCTCGCATGCACCCGACCGGGATCCACCTGGCACGCCCACCAGGGGGCGACGCTCTGCCCATCAGGGGGCGATGCTCTGCCCCTCCGGGGTGTCGCTCTGTCGTGACCAGAGCCACTCTAGCGCCTGGGGCAGAGGCCAAGGAGCCATCCCCAGCGCCCGGGCCATCTTTGCTCCAGTGGAGCCTCGGCTGCGGGAGGGGAAGAGAGAGACAGAGAGGAAGGAGAGGGGGAGGGGTGGAGAAGCAGATGGGCGCCTCTCCTGTGTGCCCTGGCCGGGAATCGAACCCGGAACTTCTGCACACCAGGCCAACGCTCTACCACTGAGCCAACCAGCCAGGGCCAATGAGAATTTTTTTATATGGGGCCAAAGAGGCACTGTGCTTTTACACTTCATTTTTTTTTTTTTTTTTTTTCATTTTTCTGAAGCTGGAAACAGGGAGAGACAGTCAGACAGACTCCCGCATGCGCCCGACCGGGATCCACCCGGCACGCCCACCAGGGGCGACGCTCTGCCCACCAGAGGGCGATGCTCTGCCCATCCTGGGCGTCGCCATGTTGCGACCAGAGCCACTCTAGCGCCTGGGGCAGAGGCCACAGAGCCATCCCCAGCGCCTGGGCCATCTTTGCTCCAATGGAGCCTTAGCTGCGGGAGGGGAAGAGAGAGGCAGAGAGGAAAGCGCGGCGGAGGGGTGGAGAAACAAATGGGCGCTTCTCCTGTGTGCCCTGCCCGGGAATCGAACCTGGGTCCTCCGCACGCTAGGCCGACGCTCTACCGCTGAGCCAACCGGCCAGGGCCTACACTTCATTTTTAATTGACTATTAGTCACTCTCAGTCTTTGGTTATCTTGCCCCAAAGTGAACATTGTTTTCCAGCAACAGCTGTTCAATTCCGTTGCCTTTATAAGGATTATTTCCTCCATATTTTTCAAAAGGTTGATATGTACCTTTTCTTCTACCTGCATCCTGTTCTATTTTATTGCTGGTGGCAGTTTTACCAGTCTCACCACTGTCCTCTAAATTCCACGTATCAACAGTATTAGGGTTCTCATTTCCTGTCGACTGGCAGGTGGTCCAGCTCCAGTTCCATTTAAGCATTTCTTTTCTCAGACTACTCCTGCTGTCACCTGGCAGGGTGGGTCCCCAGGAAGCGGCCACTGGGACGAGCTCAGACCGCAGCAGGTCTAATGGGCAGTGTGCTCAGGACGGAGACCTGTGGCGGAAGGGCGTCAGCAGGGCTGAGCGGAGAAAGGAGTGAGACCGCACCTCAGGTTCAAGGAAGGTCTCCGCTGACTGCTGGGGAGCCCCGAAGCTTGGAGGACCCCTCACACTTGTCTCAAGTTTGGGCAAGAAGCGAATTCTTGATGTCCCAGCATTGACCAGTTATCACTGTGGGCATGCCCTGGGAAGGCGGAGTGTCCTTGAGTGGGGTGGGGGGCTTTTTTTTTTAGGAAAAAAGGAGCAGTTTAAAGGAGCAGTTTCTGAGAGTGCTGGCTGTTCAAGGCCCTCAGCCAGCAAAACTCCCAGCAGCAGAAGGAATAAAGAAAAAATAACAGGCACAGTAATGTATAGATCTGCTCATCAAGAAGTGGAGTCTGTTTTTCCTTCCCTTGAATTTGTCATGGCCTTGTGACTGGCTTTGGTTAATGGGACAGTAGCATTTTTGATACAAGAGATTCTTGAGAAGTGTTTGTCCATCGGGGTTACTGTTCTCTTGCTATTGAGTCCTTTCCACCAGCACGGTCGTGAAGAAGCCCGGGCTAGCTCACTGGAGAGGAGAGAGGCCTCACTCCCCTCAGGGGAGCCCCAGACATGTGAATGTGTCATCCTAGCCCCAGATGGACCACCAACAGGCCCTAAGGATCATGGGAAAGAATACGTTTATCATTTTCAGCCACTAAATTTCAGGTGTCATTTGTTACAGAGCAAAAATTTATTGATGAGCGGGCCAGCGTGAATCTGGCATTTGGTCTGAACAAATGGGGAAAATGTTTTGGGATTTGGCAAACTTATATAGTTTTATTCCACCTTTCCAGCTTTCTAGATTTCTGGTAAAACTCTAGCCAAACCCATGTTTTCTTCAGAGTCTTTACAAAGCACCCTTTCAATTATCCAACTCAGCTCAGAAAGGAGAATATAAGAGGCCTTTACCATTCATATTTGCTAAAGAAAATACATGCTTTCAGTGCTGCCAGTGCTACGGAACAGAAAACAATCACTACTGCAGAAACCAAGGACTGCCGTTTGATCACTAATGTGCTAAAGAGGGCAGTAGGCTGACGATTTGCTGAACCGAGTTTCCGGAGAAGCATTTGAGAACACCAGGCAGTGAATTATGTTGACATGTGCTAAAATAAAAAATAAAAAAGTCAAAAGAAAATGTGAATCAAGCACTTTTGTGTTGTTTACTGGAAAAGTATTTTCTTTGTACATAGTTCTTGACACTTGTAAAATGTTTGTTTAATGAATGGATGGATGGATGGATGGATGGATGAATATATGAATGGTAGGAATATGTGCTACAGTGCTTGAAAAATCCATGCTGCCCTGTTTTGAGATCGTGGGAGGATCAAAATGGCATTATAATATTATAGGAATGGGGTTTAGTAATCTTAAAGATTTTTCTTCCCAGAACCTGTAGAACCTTACTCAGATCCTAGGGCCACCATGTCCATAGACATGTTGATCCCTCTTTATTTCTCAATTTTCCCTCTGAAAACAGAGGACTGGACCAGATGGAAAGCCTTGGAGAAAGAGTGGTCTTGGTTTACTTCCTTACTCGGCCTCTTGCCAGTGCTGTGTATGTGACCTTGGGCAAGTTACTCACACTGTGCCTCAGTTTCTAAATCTGTATAGTGAAGCAGTAATACTCCTTGTAGGGTTGTTGGGAGACTTAGGGATAATATATGTAAAGTGCCTGGAATGTAGGTTCTAAATAGCTGGAAATTATTAATAATGGGTAAGTTGTAGACTGGTGTAGTGTGAGGAGAATAAAACCTAGATATTCTAATGGACCCCATGAAATCTAGTGTGTCTGGTTTTATGCATAATTGTTAAATATTGGGGGAATCCCTCTGTGGCCATTTAACTCCACATCTTCGTTTAGAATTCTGAACTCTTTCTGACTATTCTTGCCTCCAGCCCCCCACGGGGACAAGTCACATTTCTCAAGCTGCTAAATCGAACGACAGCTGCCTTTTATCCCTTATGTTTCTCATTTCAAAATGTTGTTTTGAATATTTTCAGCTACTAAGCACCAACTTATAATTTTTTTTTGCAGATTTCAGATGCCTGCCTTTGCGTTTTGCATTATGCTGCGGTTTCCTACTCATTTGCTCCGCCCTTTAATTGCTCCACCAGCACTTAGTCTCCCTGCCTGCCAAGACCGTCTACCCCTTTTCCTAATATTCCCAGCTGTCCCCGAGGGACTGTCCTTAAGCCAAGGAGCTCTCGAATACTTTGCAGAATTGCAAGCCCTCTGTTTATCCTGCTCCCGCCCGTCAGTGTTCGGGCAGTTATCTCACTTGGGCTCCCATTTCCTGGTCTTATTCTTGGCTCCCTGCCAGTCATCACACTTTCAGATGAAATCCTGCCTCTCCTCACAGAAGGGAAAGGCTGTTTCCATTCATGGAATGCTCATTGGCCACAAAGATGCTACACCCTCGCCACAGGCAGAGAGTTCTCAGGTTTCCTGACATGCTCAGGGCAAGGTTGGGGGGGTGGGGTGAGCTCTGGTCCCAATAGTTATTTACAATAATGGCAAGTCAGGCTCCAGAACAGTGTGGTCTTTGTGGTGACAGGGAGCAAGCTGGGACTGTCAGTGCTAAGTGACCTGGAGATGGGTGTCTGTACCATGACCGAGCCTCGGTTTGTTTATTGTGAGATGGGAATCGGAAGAATACTCACTTGGCAGTGTTACTGTGAGGCTTGTGAGTGGAAAGGACTTTGCCCACGGCCTGCCTGGACAATGACATTTGCTCCATAAATGTTGTATTTTCTCCCCTCTTACTGGTGGCTAAGTCCTTCTAGCCAGTCAGTCTCAGCAAGAAGAGAATGGCACCTCACAGTGTTTAATGAAGACAGTGTGACAGAAGGAATAGGTCTTGATTTACAGAGGTGTGGGCCAGGGAGGAGAACCACCCTGCGACCAGCAAGAGCCAGAAGGCACAGCTTGTGCTGCAGGGCAGTGCAGGGGTGTGGGTCCACCCACACCTGGTCAGAGCTGCAGCCATGATGCAGGTCGGAGCACATACTGGCACTGAGAAAGTGTTTTGAAGTCTTAGCAGACTTAGCTCATTTCTTGCCCTCTTTCCCAGGGTTCTAGATTTCACATAAAACCTAGGCAAACCCAAGTTTTTTGTTTGTTTGTTGGTTGGTTGGTTGAAGTTAAGGTGGTTGAATAGGGACTGTGGCTCAGGTGGAGGACTGCTGCCACTACTAAAGTTATAGCCCATCAGAGATCTTCCTGCCCGTGATTTCCATTGGCTGAACCCACCTGGGAGCCAGTGAGTGAGGGGTTTGGGTGATGAACTCCAGACGCTGACCTCCTGAGCACAAAGAAAGGCAGAGAACAGTGGAGAATGGACCTGGAGGGGCAGAGAATCATCTTGTCATTTGTCGCTTAGTTTAGCCAGACACTTTGGGCAAGGCTCTGAGCCTCAGTTTCCTATAAAGCGGGTATAAAACTAACCTGTTCATCTACCCCACGGGGCTATCGTGAAGATCATCATTTACTCTGCAGGGCGAACCTCCTCTTTGTCAGCATGATCCCATCCAGTGCTTTAACAACCAGTTCAGATACCATGCAGAGGGCCTTGGGACTCGGTGGGTTGTCAGTGGTGGTTTGGCCAACCTCTCTAACTGTGGGATCATGGGCAAGTGACTTAGCCTTCTGAGCCTCAGCTGCTGTCTTACTTCGAGTTCCCCCAAAAGCAGATCCTGAGACAAGTATCTGAGTGTATGTGATTTATATGGGAGCTGATTGCAGGAAACAGAGTGGGGAGTGAGGCAGAGAAGGGAGGAAAGTGAGTTGTGGGTCTTATCAGCCCCCGGAGACTGTGTAGGACACATCCCTGGATTATACTGCTTCAGGGTGAGGGAGCTGGGGTGTTTTTCGCTCCCACCCCTCATTGGCTGAAGGTTGCTCCTGGGTTAACTCCCTGGCCTTTCCTGGCTGCCTTTATGTGCACAGAAGCAACTAAGTCAGCCAGAGAGACATAGGAAGCCACATATAGTGGATGTCCTCCAGTGAGCCAGGAGAAAATGTCTGGGAGACCGATGGCATCTGCTTTGGTTTCCCAATTTGTATAATGGGGATGATGCCTATCTCACAGGGTGGTTGTGAAGATTAAATAATTAATGTTAAAACGATTAAATGTCTGACAAGTACCAGGCCCAGAGCAGGTATTCGATAAATAGAAGGCATTCATTATAAGATGGGTAAAATATTCATGTATTACAGATGGAGGCAAATGGAACTCAAATGAGTTAAGACATTTGCCCTAAATCACAAAGACTGAGTGGCCAAGTCAGCTCCGACTCCAGGCCTGCTCCCTTTCACTCTGCGTGCTGCCTCCTGCTAATGGACTATACATGGAGAGCATTTTTGCATCATAAAGTGTGAGAAGCTCCATAAACATAAAATGTTTGTAGCCCCAGACGTGCGAGCTCAGATCCAACCGAAGTGGAGTCTGGGTAGCTCCTCGCTCAGCCCTGATCCTCATAAGCTCCAATATATGTTTTCTTAGTCCCCTGGGGCTTTCCATTCTGTGCCCAACAGTCCCCAGCCTTTCATTAGTGATGCCTAGGTGTCTCCACGTATTTCAAGGGGTGCCAGAAAGTCTCCAGACAAAATAAAATATGCCATAAAACACGAAGGGCATAAAACTCTAGACACCTTATTCTTCATGTAATGTTTCCTTTTAAAAACAAATATTTTGAAATGCCCTCTTTACTATCCTGCTGATACACACATAAAAACTAATAAAATGCATAACTAAAAATATTGTCATTAAAGAAACACAACACAAAATTTACCATTTTAACCATTTTTAAGCACACGAGTCAGTGGCACTGAGCACATTCACAGTGTTCTGAAACCATCACCACCATCCATCTGCAAAACTTTTCTCATCTTCCCAAACTGAAACTCTGTGTCTAGTAAACAATAATTCCTTATTCCCTCTCCACCTGACCTCTGGAAACCAACATTTTACTTTCCATCTCTATGAATTTGACTTTTCTAGGTATCTCATATAAGTAGAATCTCACAGTGTTTGTCCTTTTGTGATTACCTTATTTTACTTAGCACCATTTCCTCAAGGTTCACCCATGTTATATCATGTGTCAGAATTTCCTTCCTCTTTAAAGCTAAATACTATTCTACTGTATGTGTGCACTATATTTTATTCATTCATCTACGGATGGACACTTGGATTGCTTCTACCTTCTGGCTACTGTGACTAATGTTGCTATAAACCAGGGGTTGGGAATATTTTTGGCTGAGAGAGCCATGAACGCCACGTATTTTAAAATGTAATTCCATGAGAGCCATACAACGACCCGTGTACCTTACGCATTATCCAATAAAAATTTGGTGTTGTCCTGGAAGACAGCTGTGATTGGCTCCAGCCACCTGCAACCATGAACATGAGCAGTAGGAAATGAGAATGGATTGTAATACATGAGAATGTTTTATATATATATATATTTATTTTATTTTATTTTATTTTATTTATTTATTTATTTATTTTTGTATTTTTCTGAAGCTGGAAACGGGGAGAGACAGTCAGACAGACTCCCGCATGTGCCCGACCGGGATCCACCCGGCACGCCCACCAGGGGCGACGCTCTGCCCACCAGGGGGCGATGCTCTACCCCTCCGGGACGTCACTCTGCCGTGACCAGAGCCACTCTAGCACCTGGGGCAGAGGCCAAGGAGCCATCCCCAGCGCTCTGGCCATCTTTTGCTCCAATGGAGCCTTGGCTGCGGGAGGGGAAGAGAGAGACAGAGAAGAAGGAGGGGGGGCGGGGGTGGAGAAGCAAATGGGTGCTTCTCCTATGTGCCCTGGCCGGGAATCGAACCCGGGTCCCCCGCATGCCAGGCCGACGCTCTACCGCTGAGCCAACCGGCCAGGGCCTGTTTTATATTTTTAACACTATTTTTTTTTATTGAAGATTTGTCTGCAAGCCAGATGCAGCTATCAAAAGAGCCACATCTGACTCGTGAGCCATAGGTTCCCGACTCCTGCTATAAACATAAGTGGACAAACTTGAGTTACCTATTCGAGTCCCATTGTCAATTCTTTTGGGTATATAGCCAGAAATGAAATTGTGGGCCATCGGTAATTCCCTGTATAACTTTCTGAGGAACTTTCATGCTGTTTTCTGTAGTGCCTGCACCATTTTACATTCCCACTAGCATCACTGTTTTATAAAAGAGAAAAATAGGGAAGTCCTCTGTAACTAAATAGAGGCTGGCACTGGACTGCATAGAGACCCAAGGCGGGAGTTCCACATCTGCCCTGAATGCCACAGCGGCAGCCAATGCCCGGGGCAATGCATCCTAGGCTCTTTATTGAGGGCACTGACGTCAGCGATTTTCCAAAAGCAATCAGCAAATTAAGCATAGCATTGCCTGGATTAAACTTGTTATGTTTCTAGAGATTTGAGTGTTTATTAAAATTGACATGATTTGAAGGGTCTCTGTACTTAATTAAAGATAATACAGCATGAAGTAAAAGAGTAAAAGAGGATGGGGGCAAATTGACAGGTCCACTAAGGTGCTAGTAATTCATAACCCAAATTTCATCCCCTTTTCCCATGGGACTTAAACAATGGAGACAGGAGTGTGACAACAGTCCCTTACCCTAAACCAGGGGTAGTCAACCTTTTTATACCTACCGCCCACTTTTGTATCTCTGTTAGTAGTAAAATTTTCTAACTTCCCACCAGTTCCACAGTAATGGTGATTTATAAAGTAAGGAAGTAACTTACTTTATAAAATTTATAAAGCAGAGTTACAGCAAGTTAAAGCATATAATAATAATTACTTACCAAGTACTTTATGTCGGACTTTTTGCTAAGTTTGGCAGAATAAATATTTATAAAATAACTTACTGTAGTTAAATCTATCTTTTTATTTATACTTTGGTTGCTCCGCTACCACCCACCATGAAAGCTGGAATGCCCACTAGTGGGCGGTAGGGACCAGGTTGACTACCACTGCCCTAAACTCATTCTCACTTCAACCTGTTTCTTTTTTATTGTACCTCAGGGTTAGTTAATTGTGCTTTTCACTTTGTAACCAGTGATCTGCTCCTGCAAAGCTCTTGTTTCATTGATTTGTTACCCCCTTGTGGCTGCATTTCGTGCATCTTCCTCTCAGAGCTGCATAGGCAGTTACTCTTACTGTGTTTTCTACATATATTTGACCTTGTATGTTTCTAGCAAAATAGATTGTTTTGTTCTGAATGTTCATGTAATTGCCAATTGAAGTGTGAAAATAGATTTTAATTAATAATAATGTATTAAAAATATTGGTTTATTAACTATAACAAATACGCCAGTGTAAGATGTTAATCATTGGTGAAATGAGTGCCAGGTACGTGGGAACTCAGTACTGACTTAGTTTTTCTGTAGATGTAAAAAATAAAGCCTGTTAAAAATGTAAAAAAAAAAAAAAAGTACCATGGGTACCTTGGTGTTTATTGTGAAACAAAATCATAACGAGGAAACTTGTGAACAGGCGTTTCATTGACACGTGTCACCCGCAGTACAGTTGCAGGCTGTGTGGGACAGGGATATTTTTGTTGTGCAGACCTGTCCTGTGTCACGAATTTCCAGTAGCAACCCTCCCCCCACTCCAGCACATTGTAACAAAAAACATGCCCCTACACATTCCCAGTAGGCCTCCTAGGGAAGGAGGTAACGGACTCATTTAGAAACGCTCTCACAAGCCCACCTAGGGTCTTAAATGTGGACAATGAGAGATTGTTGGTTGTTTGACAGTAAGAATGGGAACTGTTGGGGTAAACGCATTTAAAAATGACCAAGGCTTTCCAGCTTTTGGTGTCAAAATTCAGTACACAGTCTCTTTTCCTAGTTTTTACACATCCCATAGGAGCTCAACTGTTCTCGTCATCTGTTTTTGGGGTCTAGTCCTGTAGACTAGAAGGACCATGGGCCTGAGCACTGTGGCCTCTGTGGAAAGGAACAAAAAGAGGCAGATAACGGAGACATTTTTGAAGCTGATTCTCTAGAGCGTAAGTGCCCAGTGAGGAAACGATGAACATAAAAACTGGCTTTGTAGTTTTGGGATCGGGCGCTGGAGAACTCACATGCCATCAACACAGAGAGTGGAGAGGTGTTGTATGCACAGCTGGCCCCAGAGTCCCTCAGGCAGGAACTGTGAAGGGTGAGGCTGACGGCTGGTGCTGGAAGGCGACAGTGACACGAGGAGGGAGCTGGTGACTAGCAGTTGCAAGATGTAGCAGAAGAGCTAGGCATTTTGAAGGAGGAGGACTGGGATTTTGGTTCTGTTCTACCATTCATAAGGTGTGAGATTTGGGGCACAAGATTCATGAGTGCCAGTTTCTTCATGTGTAAGGTGGGGCTGATTCCAGCCCCAGCCTACCTCCTGGGGCACCTGGGTCTAAGCGCAGTGTTCTTGGTTTCCCCACTCTATCTGGGACCTGACGCTCTGCTTACCTCGCACCTGCTGCGAATCGGTCAGGGTTCTCCAGGGAGACAGAAGCAACAGAATGTCTGTACACACAGAGGCACTTACTCTAAGGAATTTGTGGAGGTTGGCAATTCCAGTCTGGAGAGCGGGCTGGAAACTGAAGCAGGATTTCTGTATTAGCTCTAAGGCAGAATTCCTTCTTTTCTAGAAACCTGCACTTTTTGCTCTTACACTTTCAACCGACTCAATGAGGCCCATGCATAATCAAAGGGAATCTCCTTTACTTCAAGTCAGCAAATTTTGGCTGTTAATCACGTCAACTAAATACTTTCACAGCAACGTCTGGATTAGTACCCCAGCCTAGCCAAATTGACACACCAGATTCACCCTCCATGCCTTGGACACATGGGGAGACAGATGACAGGTCTGACGCAACCAGAAACTGAGGCCTCGGGGTCTGCTCCACTTCTCACACAATCAAGAACACACCGGGCTGTGGGCCCTGCAGCCTTTCTCAGTAACCCTCCTGTCAGAGCGCAGTCCTTCCTTCCAAAGCCCCGGGAGGAACCTTTCGTATGAGAGTGGCTCTCCCAGAAGCAGTGCAGTGCTCAGTGTCTTCCTCGGCTAGTGTGGGCCCGGTGCCATGTCTAGTGCCCCGAACCCAACGGGCACGAGTGGGTAAAGGGAGGGGCCTGCGAAGAGGTGCTCTTTGTCGCCAAGCTCTCTGCATTGCTCTGCCGTCCTTGCTCCTCTCTCACCTCAGTAGAGCAGAAAGCCCCTGAGGGTGCCTGCCACTGCCCCCACGGCAGGGCCCAGGGCCCCTTGAAGCAGCTGAGTCTGTGGAAGAAACTGTTTGCCGCTGCCTGAGCAGGCTCACGCTCTTCCTCCTCTTCCCAGGGACGTAGGAGCCTGTTGTCTGGGACCATTCGAATTAATTTTTCCGGGTCAGGCTGCAGGGAAAGTGAGGGGGCACGGAAGTTATGGTGTTCCTGAAAGGTGTGCCCAGGTAGCCTGGGCCCTCTTGTCTCTCCAAGATTGAAGTTTGATCAGCCACGCCCCTGGCACCTACCCCTGCCCCTGCCACCTCTACAATCTCTGAACATAGGTGGCTGTTATCAAGATTTTCACCAGTTTTTGGGGGGGGGAGATTTTTTTTTTTTTCTGAAGTGAGAAGCAGGGAGGCAGAGACAGATTCCTGCATGTGTCTGACTGGGATCCACCCGGCATGCCCACCAGGGGGTGATGCTCTGCCCATTTGGGCCATTGCTCCATTGCAACCGGAGCCATTCTAGCACCTGAGGTGGAGGCCATGGAGCCATCCTCAGCGTCAAGGCCAACTTTGCTCCAATGGCACCTTGGCTGTGGGAAGGGAAGAGAGAGACAGAGGGAAAGGAGAGGAGGAAGGGTAGAGAAGCAGATGGGCGCTTCTCCTGTGTGCCCTGGCCAGGAATCAAACTCGGGACTCCTGCACACTGGGCTGATGCTCTACTGCTGAGCCATTTGGCCAGGGCCAAGAGTTTCACCAGTTTTGAGGACATCAACTCTTGTGGTCTGTGTCCACATTTGCTGTCTCTGTTTCACTTGTCAGTTTAAGACAGCTAACTGTAGCCCCCTCTCTGGCTTTCACAGGAGATCCCCTCACACCAAACGTTTTGTGAATTTTAGTGGCATTTCCTCAAGACTTGGTGGTGAAGGTGGCTGAATTTTACCTACATCAGCATCACCTGCATCCTCACATCAGCCTATGAGGCAGACATTATTAGCTTTGCTGTGCTGAGTATCCTGACCATGGCCACACAGCTAATACGTGAGGGGCTTTTATTCATTAACTATGAACTGTGTCCCTCTTAGGAAGCTGGGACACAGGAGCGCAGTGTCTGCCTGCAACTTAGCAGACCAACTGGAAGGAGTGATATTTCTCATTTATTTCTTCATCGGTTTATTTACTCCTTTATCTTGCATGTGAACACCTTGCAAGTGCAAAGCATGCTTTAAGCAGTGTGGAGTCTCGGGAAGGAGCTAGCCGAGTCCCCCAAGGAGGGGCTGAAGTGATTTATGTGCACCTGCACGTGGCACAGTTAAGCATGCGGAGCTGGGCGGGGAGACATAAAAAAATGCTGACTGTGGCCTCAGCCCGAAACCGCCCTTCCCTATAGCTCCCAAATAGGAACACTGGTGTCACGGAACGTGTTGCTCTCAAATTCCATCCAGCTGCACAATCAACAGTAGCCCCACCCGGGCAGGCGGGAACGGGTGGGGTGGGGAGAGCCTGCTGAAGGGATGGTCATTTTTCTTGTTCCTCACCTCAGCGGCCTGGTGGTCAGGCAGATGTATGGGAACGTCTGGAAAGTGTGATGCGAGTATAAACAGCTGTCTGGTTGGGGCTCTGCCCGCCTCCAGCCTTTGGCTCTCTCTGCCTGGGTCACCCTTTCTTCTCCCTCTTGTCGAATGGCATGTTCCCCTTCTCCTGTCCCCGGAGAAGCGGTTTTGGAGCTTTGGTAACCACACTCGCATTCTCTCCTCCTCCGCACAGAGCCTTGGGTGTCGTTGAACTGTGCCAGCAGCGTGAGCTTGTTTCACGCGGTGTGGTTATGAACTCCTGGTTAAGCTGTCCGAGGCCTGAGACCTTGGAGGCACCGCTTCAGCCTCCTTCACACTTTCCTCTCATGGACACGGTGTCTTGGCTTCCTTTTTCTGGTTCTCTTGTCCTCGCCCAACCAGGCTCCAAGAGAAGGGGCTTCAGGCAGGTGCCAAGCAGGTCCAGTGCTTTCTCGCTTTTGCTGGTCCTCATATCGGCACTGCTGCAACCCTCTCCTCTCCCTGCCCAAAGCCTGGTTCGCTCCCTGGTTCAGTGAAGTCTCCCTTTCCCTGGAACTCCAGACCCCTTAATCCCATTCCCTCTGAGGCATTTACAGCAACAGCGCTAACTGACCTCTGTCTGGCTGGTTTACCTTATACTGCACTTCCCCGTATGTGATCTTTACTTGTTCTTACCCAATGATGGTGGCGAATAGCTTCCCTGTATTTCATCTTTACTAAGAACAGATACTTTACACACACATTACTTTTCGTGGTCACAGCAACACCATGAGATGTCTGTGGGTGTGACCATTATACAGATGAAGAAACTGAGGTGCAGAGATGCTAGAGCTCTTGCTCAAATTTATCCGGCCAGGAGTTGAGCCCAGGTCTGCCTGACTTCAAAGCCTTCTTTTCTGCCACAGCATGTGGCCTGTGGGGAGAACATGCTGTTCTACTGGTCTTCATTTATAGAGGTGGAAACCAAGCCTGAGTGAGGACGAGTAACCTGCCCAAGATGGCAAATGCAGGACTTTACTGGGGACTCCCCATCAGCCCGGCCCGGGCTCCCTCATGGGGGCACCGCAGTCAGAGGCTCTTCCAGTCCCCCTTCCTTTCTGCCCTCCCTTTGCGGGTGTCAGACCAGCACTGTGGCCTGAGGGTCTCCACCCACTCCTGCTCCCTCCTCCTTTATCTTCCACAGCTTATCGCATCCCAGTGAATGACTGCTATATCTCATCTCGTTTCTCAGAGGACCCAAGCTGACCCCATTAGCAATTCTGATCATCCAAAAGCACTCTTTCCTTCAATGGAGCCAGCAGTACTAATTATTGGTCCTTCCTGTAGAGTCTGAAGGGACAGGATCACGAAAAAGAAACATCAAGATTCCATGCACATGTTGGATCTCTCAGTGTGTGCTGTAGGAGTTAGTGAGTTAGCCTTCTGCTTAGAAATCCCAGACTCCTCCCTCTAGACTGCTGCTTCTGCTGGATGCTTGTCCTGACAGATAGCCGTGGTGTTCACAACTCATCTCTTCCACTCGGTGCAAGCAACGGTAGGTTAGATCAGTGTCTGATTCGCCCAGGTGGGTCCCAGGATTGCCCAGATTGATGCCTGACCACTGGGGTTTCTGATCCATGTGATATGGGTAGGTGAATGGAAGATAGAAGTATATTTCTGTGCCAGGTGGACAGATCCACTTGGGATTTCACATCTGGAAACTGATCAGGAGGGAACTGCAAAAGGAACTGGGCTCTCGGCTAAGTAGATTGTGGAAACAAACCCTGCACGCTTCATAGTTTTGCCAGGACTGTCTCATGTCAGGTAGTGGGCGATGGGCTACAGGCGGTGGCCACCTCGTAACGCGAGTGATTGATCTGGTCCTGGGTGCTCCACGGGCCCCTCGCTAACTCCTACAGCACACACTGAGAGATCCAACATGTGCATGGAATCTTGATGTTTCCTTTTCGCGATCCTGTCCCTTCAGACTCTACAGGAAGGACCAATAATTAGTACTGCTGGCTCCATTGAAGGAAAGAGAGCTTTTGGATGATCAGAATTGCTAATGGGGTCAGCTTGGGTCCTCTGAGAAACGAGATGAGATATAGCAGTCATTCACTGGGATGCGATAAGCTGCGGAAGATAAAGGAGGAGGGAGCAGGAGTGGGTGGAGACCCTCAGGCCACAGTGCTGGTCTGACACCCGCAAAGGGAGGGCAGAAAGGAAGGGGGACTGGAAGAGCCTCTGACTGCGGTGCCCCCATGAGGGAGCCCGGGCCGGGCTGATGGGGAGTCCCCAGCAAAGTTAGAGGAGTCCCGAAGTGGGCAGAAAGGGCCGGGCTCTGGTCTGCCCTCGTGATCAGTCACCGGCTGGGAGAACCCTGGTGCAAATCCTGCCGCCGTTCTGATGGGGCAGCAGCTGGAGGCTGGCAGTGAACTGTGCCCACTGCCAGCCAGTGCCTCCCGAAGGAAGATGTGAACAGCTCACCTGCATGAGTGACAGAGGTATCAAGCCAGTGCTCTGGACCTGGGGAGATTCGGCTTATAGGTTTCATGACTGCAGGTAAGTTAATGAGTTTTATTTTTAGTTAATTGATTCATCGTTGGCTGACAGATGGAGTAAATGAGGTAAGGTATGCCATGCCTGTAATGATTAAATTGCTCAAAAAATTGTTAGATGTCTTCCCTTTCAGAGGCAGTATAAAGTAGTGGCTGACAGAGCAGGCACTGGGAAGAGGCCACCTGGGCTCCATCCTGTTTCTGCTACTAGTTATCTGTGTAATCCTGAACAAATTACCCGACCCTTTTGCGACTCAGATTTCTCCTTTAAAAAATGATGATAATAATAATGCTTAACCTTATGAGATTGTTAAGAGAATTAAACAAGAAAATCCATGTAAAGTAGTCAGAACAGCTGCTATTGTTTGCTTGAATTCTAGTCTTGCTTTCCTCTTCCCGGGCCATGCATGTCAGTGACCTGCAGAGGGCAGTATTTCCGCAGTAATCCGACTACTCCTGGCTAATGTGACGGGGGGCCTTCCTTTCAGGGCAGAGAAAACAAGGTATACAAAGCACAGCAGAGTGACTAAATGGTGGAAGAGATGCGATGGCACAGGAAAATGGGCAGAATTTTAAAAAAGAATGTTTCTTGGTGGGTGGCTGCTGTGAAGCAGAACGGAGGAAAATACTAAGAATCGAAAGTTCAGAAAGCCAACTTGAGGTGAGCTTGCAAAACAAAAGCTTCTCACTAAAGACGACACACCTGCTCTCTTTGGGCACTGCATGGGGGCCCCAGGGGTCTGGTGACCTGGGCCCTAGCTCATTTGTACAATTTGTGCCAGAGAGGAAGACATTCTTTGGAAATACTTGGAATGCAACTTAAAGATCAACAATGCCCCCGTAACTGAGTGGGGAGTGGGGCAGCGCTGGATTTGCAGGACCTCTGGTGTCTGATGGCAGCTCAGATTCTGACTAGCTGGGGGACTGAGCGACCAGTTGGACATCTCTCTGTGGGATGCAGACAACCTTTTAAACAGTCAGGAGCAAAGAGCCAGGGTAGGGTTTACTATTATTCTGTGTTCCATGCCATGTCCCCCTAAAGTCTTTCTTGATTTGCCCCATGCTGTCCTGCAGGACACTTTCCTCGTTTCTCTAGCATCCTGGACAAAGGAGGGCATTTTCCTACACTCCCAGTGAGCCTGTCCTCCTTTTTGTGATCTGGCCTCTTAGGAGTCTCTTGGGACCATCATTAACGATTATTAAACACAGAAGTCTCTACTGCTAATTACCACGGAGCCTAGCTTCATGTACAAAAATAGTTTTATGTTGATTTCAACGTCTATGCTTAAAGCCCTGCCTTATTCTATACCTAGCGTTCTGTACTTTGCCCTTTTCACTACCACATACCTTAGAGAATTTCCCATGCCACATGAAAAAATGACTATGCTCTTCAGAGTGACCTGATGCTAATCGATTGTATGGATGTACCAGAGTTAATTGATGAAATCCAGTGTCAATGGACATTTAGAGTTTTTCCAATTTCCCCCTTTCAAAAGCAGCAATGCAAAGGTGTCCATCTCTAGTGAGCCTTTCACTGGGATGTGTGCCTAAAAATGGACTTGCCAGGTTACAGGAGGAGAGCATTTAAAAATTTGACAGATACTACTGATTTGCTACTGAAGACTGGCCCGTTTATATCCCTTTGTCTTCTAACATACTTGGTTATAGTCCACAGATGACAGGTAGGTTCCATGTCAAGAACTGATGAACTAAAAGCAGTATATCCTAGTGGTCAAGATCCAAATATTGCATTCAAATCTTAATTCTACTCCCCACAATTAATGTGAACTTGGGCAACTCACTGAACTTCTTGTGATTTAGTTTTCTCCAGGATAAAGTGATACTATAACTAGTATTTCGTTCAGGTGGCTGGAGTAACAAATGAGTTAATGTATGGAAAGCACCAGAACAAGTGCCTGGTGAGCAGCAAGCCCTAGGCCATCCTTTTTCCCCCCCAGATATTTATTTATTCAGAGAGAGAGAGAGAGAGAGAGAGAGAGAGAGAGAGAGAGAGAAGGGGGGAGCAGGAAGCATCAACTCCCATATGTGCCTTGACCAGACAAGCCTGGGGTTTTGAACTGGCGACCTCAGCATTCTAGGTTGACACTTTATCCACTGTGCCACCACAGGTCAGGCTAGGCCATCATTTTGTGGTACCATTAATCAGCTTCTCTGCATCCTGAGGTGTTGACTGGTGAGCTGAATGTGTGAGAAATTGCAAGATGCATGTGGCCTATCAAATTAGAGAATAAATATCCTTAGTAAGACTTTGTCAAAAAACATTAAGGACTTCAACTGGTAAGTACATAAAAACATTTTTATATGCAAACAGATATTATGGAGAAAAATGTAAAATGACATGAATTTGAAACTATGAAAATTCAAAAATTGAATATATATTGAAAGCTACGATGGCTGGGATGCTTCAATCCCCAAGGAGTGTGGGCTCCTTTTGGATTATTCTGATGGGAGAATGTTGAATAAGTAGAGTGATTCACACAGTGGTTTGCCTTCTGAAACAGAGCCTTTGTGGCTCTGGGTTTGCCTTCCACGGTTTCTTAGCACTAATGACTGTTCCTAGCAATGAAATGCAAATTGTTCTGAGAGATAGCCAGTCTCAGTGTTTTAGCAAATCAGTGAGCAAATGTTATGCTTGAAATGATTTCCAGTTAGTGCCCTATAAACAGCTGGAGTTTAAAATAGTCCATCAGGTAATCAGAGTCTTCATGATCTTCTGTCTTGCTGAGCCACCAGGAATAATGGGACAACCAGAAATTTCTCCGATTTTCAGAGTCTTCAGAATCACTGAGCCTTGTACTTCATTTACAGTGTCCTTCACTCTTTGTCCTTCTTTCACTCCGGTCTTTCTGTTGTGTCTTTTTTATATTTGTCACATTTCATTCAAGGAAAAATATCTAGTTTTTTCCCCCTCCCACACCCCCCTCACCGCAGCAGCCTCTTTTAGCAAGGCAAAGGAGTGACTTCAAATTTTGGCTTGGTTACTTAATAAAGATGTGAACTTTGGCAAGTTAACTAATCTCTGGGAGCCCCGTTGAAAATGGGGATTATTTCTGTGTTGGGTGAGAATTCTGTTGCAGATGCTAGAAGTCTTATTCCAAACAGAATTGACTGGCTCACAGAGTGGACAGGCTGGGGTTTGCCTTTCAGGCATCTTTTGAATCACAACTCAAAGGCTATCCAAGGACCCAATGTCTTCCTCTCTCTTTTGATTCTTCAGGTTTGACTCTGTTCTCAGACTTCAAGTGTTAGCAAGATGGCTGTAGGGGCTCATTCTCGCAAGCTTCTATCCCAAAGGAAGTGTGTCTGCTTTTCTCCCAGTATTTCCAGCAAAAGTTTTACTGGGTGTCACTGCAGCTGATAGGATCTTGCACCTATCCCTGAACCAATCACTATGGCTAGAGGAATCACATGACTCACACCTGCAATGGGAGTAGGACTCCCCTGGATGCCTTAGACCGAAGGTGAGAGGTAATGCTCCCAAGTCAAGACTGTTAGATGTTGCTAGAAAAAGAGAGAATAGATGTTGGGAAGCAAAAGACGAATGATTGCTGTTGTAGCAGTTCTCCCACAGGTTTGTGGGGAGATAGTGAGGGCACAGTGACACATGCTGGACAGTTAATGTGTTTTCTGCCAATGTCTCCTCTCTGGCAATACTTTGGCTGCTGCTTTCTTTTTTATACTTGGTTCTGTGGAGATTCTGTCTGCTTGGCAACAATTTTCTAATTTACATTTCTATCTCTGGTCCCAACCTTTCTTCATAGTTTTAGTCCCAGGTTTGTTTGTTTGTTTGTTTTTTTGTATTTTTCTGAAGCTGGAAACGGGGAGAGACAGTCAGACAGACTCCTGCATGTGCCCGACCAGGATCCACCCGGCACGCCCACCAGGGGCGACGCTCTGCCCACCAGGGGGCGATGCTCTGCCCCTCCGGGGCGTCGCTCTGCCGCGACCAGAGCCACTCTAGCGCCTGAGGCAGAGGCCAAGGAGCCATCCCCAGCGCCCGGGCCATCTTTGCTCCAATGGAGCCTTGGCTGCGGGAGGGGAAGAGAGAGACAGAGAGGAAGGAGGGGGGGGTGGAGAAGCAAATGGGCACTTCTCCTATGTGCCCTGGCCGGGAATCGAACCCAGGTCCCCCGCACGCCAGGCTGATGCTCTACCGCTGAGCCAACCGGCCAGAGCTAGTCCCAGGTTTTGTACTGACTTTTGATCATTTCACTTAGTTTTCTCGCTGCCACTTATAGTTCAACATGTCAAAAACCCTACTCATGGTCTCTACCTTCACATCAGCTCCCCATTCCTGAGTGCCTCATTACTGCCTTTGGGTCCCAGACATCCATTGGGTGCTCATGTTACATTGGTTTCGTCTTTATTTCCATACCCCCCTTTTTTAAAAAATTAAGTGAGGGAAGGGGAGGCAGAGAGACAGATTTCTGCATGTACCCAAACTGGTATCAACCCAGCAAATGCCCAATGGGGTGATGCTCTGCCCATTTGGGGTGTTGCTCTGTTCCTCTGCAACTGAGCTATTTTTAGTGCCTGGGGCCAACTTACTGAAATCAATTGAGCCATAGCTACAGGAGTGGGAGAGAGAGAAGGGGGAGGGAGGAGAAGCAGATGGTTGCTTCTCCTGTGTGCCCTGACTGGGAATTGAACCCAGGACATCTATATGCCAGGCCGACACACTACCGCTAAGCCAAGTGACCAGGGCCTTCATTTCCATTCTTGATGCCTTGATTGTTAAAACAAACTCTTCTGCTATGTGCAGGTTCAGTCCTCTTGTTCATCCTGGGTCGCTGAGGATGAGGCTTGGAGTCCCACTGCCTGGTTGTCTTAGCTTGGTTCAGGTCTTATAAGCTGCATGAACTTGAGACACTAACAACCTTTCTAAGTCTCAATTTCTTTAGCTGTAACATCTATTTTGCTTTCTTTCCAATGTCTATTTACAATTTAAGCCATACATTCCTTTGATAGAGGATTCAGTCTTTCGAGCAGTTCATGAGCATTCAGGTTTGTAGCTGTGGTATGCTGACCTCAGTATCCCATGCAGTCTCTCCTATCTCATCTCATTCTACTTTGGGACTCCCCATCCACCCCATCCCCCCCCTTTTTTTTCTTTTTCGGCAGCAGATATTTCTGATTTAGAGAGTGTTGGCCAACCCTATAGAAATGCTACTTTCGCACCTGTGGAATATCATGTTGCCTGACGTTCACTTCTGGAGCACTTCTAATCCTCTCTGGCTCTGAGATATGTAATTATATACACCCCTTCCCAGCTCTGGCTGCTGCAGCACCGCCACTGGATTGCTTGTCTGTTTCCTCCTTACCTTCCGGTGACCCCTAAAAAGCTTCTTACCTGGGAGCTGGGTTCCTCAAGGCAGAGGTGAATACACTCAGTGTTATCACAGGCTCAACTATAGGAGCCAGTGGGTGTGTGGTGAGTTGCTTGTGGGGCTGAACTTCATTCAGCACGACCAGCTAAACGACCCTAAGTGCCGTGAAGCAGGGAGACAGGGGACACACCTGGATGCTCAGGCATTATACCTGCTATAGTCACTAGCCCCAGCCACATGTGGTGATTTAGTTATAACTAATTAAAACTAATTAACCTGTCTGTTCCTTGGTCATACTAACCACATTTCAAGTTCTCAGTAGCCACTTGTGGCTGCTGATGCACAGTTTGGACAGCATGGCTATAGGACAGTTCAGTCACCCCAGAAAATTCTGTTGACCAGCGCTGCTCTGAAGTATGGCTGGCAGCAGGAGCCGGCATGCTGGGACCCTTGCCAGTGCTGTCAGAGGGGACAGTAGAGCTCTGTCCCCTTGGTTAATATGATGTGGGCTGGGGAAACTGGCTTGGTTTCAGAGAGAGGTCTTGGGCCTGGCAGTGCTTAGCACCCAAGGCTGGATGCATCCAAGTGAAGCCCCTTAATGCTATGTGGGCAGAGAGGTCTAATCTTCTGGGCACAACACAGTCTTGAGACATTCAAGGCAGATGGGAGTCCGGGGGGGACGAGCCCTGTTCTAAGTGAGCACTTTACGTAGAGTATTGCGTTCAACTTTGGGGGAGTTAATATGACATCCATTTCGTGGATGAGGAAACCGAGCCTCAGGGAAGGGAGCATCCGTGAAAGCACTTTCTGTACTGCTCTGGGTGGCCTTGAAGTCAGGCAGAGGGACCTGGTTTCTGGGGGAGCCGCAGTCTGGTGTGTGGCAGGAAGCTGGCTAGGATCAGGCTCAGTGGCTCTGATCAGGGACGGGGTGGGGTCAGCTCTCTGTCTCTCAGAGAGGACCGGAATGTCTGGCAGGGAAGAGGAGGCGGGGCCAGGTGGGAACAGGACCGCTACGACAGACCTAACTCATGGGTAGTGCTGATGCTTCGGGATGTGTGTCCATCTGAGAAAGAGACTGCGAGTCCTCCGAGGGTAGGACAAGTGTGCAGGGTTGCAGGAACGTGGACATGGTGGGGTCACACGGCCCTTCTCTAAATCCCGATTCTGCCGTTTATTCCTTTGCCACAGCTTGGGTCACCTCTCTGTCAGTTTTCTCATCTGTAAAATAAATACCATAAGATGACCTTTATCATTATCATCATTACCTTTGTAGCTTTAGCTATGAATACTATACTGAACGTAAGTAAGTAGCCCGTCAATAGAAATGGGATAGAATTGAATCCAGTTGTGAGGGCTGGAGGATGTAAGGGTTGAACAAGGGTTTACATGGATGAAAAGAAAGAAGCCTACTCAGGTCTAATTACAGCAATAATTACAGTAAATTAGAGCAATAATTACAGTAAATTACAAGGTCATTGACTTCTTGCCCAACAGAGCATTCATGCAATTTTGCTTCCAGAAATCCCAAAGATGTACCCACTCACTGTAAAAGTGACCACTCAATGCCATCATTTTGTGACCACTGGCTCTATCAATGTTAGGATTTTCATGTACCTAATGCATAACTGGGCTCAACCTAGAAATTGCCAAATTACTGTTGTCCATTGGATGGGGATAACATGTTGTACCTGTACACACACAGTGGTTTAAAACCATTTCACTTAATCAATTATTTTGAAAATCTTTAGCTTCCAAATATTGAAGTACAATTTCAAATAAGTTTATCTGTGTAGGACTAAGAACTGGCACATGGAGGCTTCTTCGGGGCTGGCCAGACAATGTTCTGGCTGTCTGGTGACACTTGTAGGCTTTGGTTTATCCTGCATGTATATCTTGATGTTAAATTCAAGGTCAGAAATATTGTAAGGTCACTACCATCTACAGCATTGTCAACAAATATTATTGGATGTCTGTTATGGATATGAATGTTAGCAACTCTCACCTACTCATATCTCCTGGTCAACATATAGGTGTGATCTTAACCCAATTCCCAAGCTAAATACAACCTGCTTCCAGCAAAGCCATATTAGTAAGCTTAGTTACTAAATTATACCACCTGGTCTGTCTGGGCTTTTGACCTCACAAAAGACTAGATCCTTGCAATAAGGCCCTCCTGTAGGTTCTCCAGGCAGAAAGCTAAAGACAGAATATGTAAATCCCGGCTTCTGCTCTCTGGGATGTGTGCATGTGTGTGTGCATGTGCATTCATGGGGGAGAGACACATCTGTCCCAGGGCCCAGGCTAGCTGTCTGCTTGAGTTGCTGTCACACTGTCTTTTTATCCTATGGAACAGTGTAGATGACCTTTCATATAGAAGCTGGGGAATTTAAAAATCATAGTCACTGCTGGTTGACTCAAAGAAGCAGTGTCCCAATAATGACCTGATCCCCTACCTGAGAATCTAAGTCACCTGTCCTGAGGTGGGTATCAGCTGTGGACCGCTGGTCCCCTGTGCTAGTGGCTGAGTCCTGCTCACTGTGTTGACATGCCCTGTTTTGCTTATAGGAGACCTACCCTTGGTTTTTTGTACTTCAGTGTTATTTTATTTCTTCTCTGACTTTCATTCACCATGGGCTCCAAGGCAAATATTTGGCCTTAGTCTCTTGCCAGAGCCTTTTAGTGCTCAGTCTGGTCTGGCTCTGCTCTCTGTCCTGAGTACGTGGGACAAGTGCTTTCCAGCTGCTTTGCCCTCACCTGGGTCATGAACGGGTTCTAACCAATGTAATATGAATGGCAATGATATGTGTCACTTCTCAACTGAAACATTTAAGAGCCAGTATCCCCTCCTCTCAATAAGTGACAGTTGTTATGCTTATGAGTACTACTAAGTGGAGAAATGTGAGGCCGTTCCTTACTGATGGGATGAGTTAAGAAAAAACGTGGAAGCAACAATCGGTTATCTGTTGCTTATGTCGAAAATGGAGAGAGATTAGGTTAAATAGAATGAACACAGTAAGAGGGACTAAGGGTTGGAAAGGTCTAGAACTAGTGAACCTGGTTGTATTACTACCTCTTCCCCTGTTAGCTGTGTGTCTTTGGACAAGTTCTTATTCTCCTCAAGGGTTAGTTTTCTCATCTGAAATGTTTAAGGCACATATGACAGCCCTACATGAGTATCATGAATACTAACATGCAAAATAACTTTATAAGCCAAACAATGCTAAAAGAAACAACCCAACCTCTCTCCATTGCATTCAAAAACACTGTAGAAGAATAAGTATGTTTTGTCCTGAATTAGCCCATTTCTTCTACCCATCTATCTTTCTGTCTGTCCATCTATGTTAAATGAGTACCCACTAAGCATTTAAGAACCCAGGCAATGATGAGTTATTATTTTTTTGTGTGTGGGTAGAATGGCACTTTGAGGAATTCTGGCCTTAAGATGTATTGGATGAATTAGAATGGGGAGAGGCCAAAGGCAGTTCATTGGGAGAACATTGCAGTAGTTTAGGTGTGAAATGATGAAGCCTAAAGTGGGCAGCTGAGAAAAAGGTTGGAAAGAAAAAGAGGTTGATAACCATTGGTGATGTTACAAAAGCAAAACCCAACAGGCTCTCCAAATGGACCTTTTGCTCTTGTGTCTCTGATACAGTCTCAGGAAGAGTGGGGTATGGTAAAGCCAGCCAAGTCTTGACACTTTAAGCCTCGTGGTGAAGTCCATGATGGTCCTGGGTATCCAAGTGAAGTACTGGTGGTAATCTAGTGTGAGTTATAGCTTAGACTCTTTCACTCTTGTTGGCACCTTGTCCCACCCCAAAACACCACATACCCATCTAAAACACACACCCCTCCCAAGGACCAATGTGAATTCTCAGTGATAACAAGCCAAAACTCATCATTGCAAAGCATTTCTCTCATGGTGGCATTCCTGTCTACCTCTCTCAAATTGCTCTCAAATCATGTGCTCTCCAGCCTATTTGAAATATGATATATGACTGTCCCCAAGCTTCACAAAGACCCAGGAATCTTTGGAATTACCATTAACAAGGGCCCAGTTAGGAGCCATTTTCTCCCCTTCTCTTTCTGAAAGAGGCAGCTGACTGGATTCATTTCTCCAGCGAATTATTTTTGTCCATTCACCTTTACTACCTCCATGCAGATCTGATTTTTTTTTTCTTGTATTTTTCTGAAGCTGGAAACAGGGAGGCAGTCAGACAGACTCCCGCATGCGCCTGACTGGGGATCCACCCGGCACGCCCACCAGGGGGCGATGCTCTGCCCATCTGGGGCGCCTCTCTGTTGCGACCAGAGCCACTCTAGCGCCTGAGGCAGAGGCCATGGAGCCATCCTCAGCGCCCGGGCCATCTTTGCTCCAATGGAGCCTTGGCTGTGGGAGGGGAAGAGAGAGACAGAGAGAAAGGAGAGGGGGAGGGGTGGAGAAGCAGATGGGCACTTCTCCTGTGTTGAACCTGGGACTTCCGCACGCCAGGCCGACGCTCTACCACTGAGCCAATTGGCCAGGGCCAATTTTTTTTTTAATTTCTTCATTTTAGAGAAGAGAGAGAGAGAGAGAGAGAAAGGGAGGAGGAACAGGAGCTTCAACTCTCATATGTGCCTTAGACCAGTTAAGTGCAGGGTTTTGAACCAGCGACCTCAGCGTTCCAGGTCAATGTTTTATCCACTGCGCCACCACAGGTCAGGTCGCAGATCTGATTTAAAAAAATCCCAATACTAGTCTTATTAGAAACTCAGGTGTTTTGGGATCATGTTCAACCATTAACTTGACATAATTCCCCAAAATTATTATTATTATTTTTTAAATTAATTAATTAATTAATTAATTTATTCATTTTAGAGAGGAGGGGGGGAGAGAGAGAGAGAGAGAGAGAAGGGGGAGGAGCAGGAAGCATCAACTCCCATATGTGCCTTGACCAGGCAAGCCAGGGTTTTGAACCGGCAACCTCAGTGTTTCCAGGTTGACGCTTTATCCACTGCGCCACCACAGGTCAGGCCCCAAAATTATTAAAACAGGTCCTTACATGGCTTTAAGTTTACCAACAAAATAGTTCATGAGTCTCAAACACCACCAGTGCTGACAGTTCTTTTTCATATAGTATATTATTATCTCATTTGATCTTTACAATAATCCTGGGAGGTAACCCGACTTCGTACTTTTATTCCTGTTTTAATACATGAAAAAATTGATGTTCCCAGAAAGAAACGCCTAAGGTCTCTCAGCTAGTAAATGATTAATTAATTGCAAATAAGGGATCATACACTTTTGCAACCATCATGAGAGCCTTCTATGTTTAACCTAGAGCCCCCATTCCTTTGCAAAGCAAACAGAAATTATTTCACAATTGCGCTTAGGAACGATTTAAAATGTGTAAAGTGTTGGAATTTGTTTTTATTTTCCATTCTCTAAGACCCCTTCCTGTTCAAATTGTAAGTCAGAGAGAGAGAGAGAGAGAGAGAGAGAGAGAAAGAGAGAGAGAGAAGAGTTCAGCTGGCTGATCTGTGTGCTATTGAGGTTTTTGCTTAGAAAGGAAACCTGATCTCTGTCTAAGTGGCGCTAATGTGTGGGCTGAGAGCTACTACTGTAAATTCAGCCAGGGATTCATTAATGCCGCGAACCCCCTGGAGCGCCGCGGATGGGTGACCTGAAATAAAAGCATAACCAGGAAAGATAAGACTTCACGCATGATATCCAGGACTCTTTCTGGTGATCTTCGAGATATCTTAAGTCAAGAGTACTTAGGGCCAGAAAGCCAGGAGTTGGGTGGGGAGGGAGAGACCACACAAAGATTAAATGATACCACCCAATAGGTTCATGGCTTTTTGAAATTCTTTGGCAAATCTTTTTTTCTCCCCACTGTTCTCTTTGTTGGGAAGGGTTTTTGCACTCTTTTCTTTACTGGGAAAAATAGGTTGCTGTTTTTGAAATTACTGTGATGCCATCAGTAAGGCTGGTGAACTGCTGATTGGAACCTCATTGCTGGAAGTGAAACAGTTAAGTTTCTGACTTTGACATGGAGTGAGGAGTTGAGGTGGTGGAGGCCATGGCTCTGCTAGACTGGCCTTCTGGAAGCTTTTGCTTATGATACCAAAGCTTTCTTAACAGAGATTCTTTAAAATCAGTTTTTATTATATTTTATTCCTCCCAAACTACTGTAATGTGTTTGAGTCACCATAAAAAAAAATGTCTCAGGCTTAAAAAACAGATATTTATTTTTGCATAGTTTTGGAGGCTGAAAGTCCAAGATCAAGGTGCTAGCAGGGTTATGTCTGGTGAGTCCTGTATTCCTGGCTTGTAGACGTTCACTTTCTCTGTGTGTCCTCATATCGTCTCTGTGCAAGAGGCAATAAAGAGACCCCAGAGATAGAGAGTCATCTCTGGGGTCTCTTCCTTTTATTTTATAAGAACAATCTTATAGGTTTATGGGCTCACTCTTATGACTTCACTCTAAAGACCCTATATCTAACTACAGTCATATTGAGAATTAGGGCTTTGAAATATGAAATTTGGGAGGACATAATTCAGTCCATGGTAACTACAAAGGCAAACACTTATTATAAAAAGATTAAAAAATATTGAACTATAACAGAAAATGTTAATTGTCTCCTCTAACTGCTGCTTGTCCAGCCAGGTGACCAGTTGGTAGGTATGTCTCCATAACTTTCTTTTCCTCATACAAACACATAGAACATTTTGCTTTTATAATAGTGAGGTTATTTTATGTATATTACTGTGTAACATGCTTTCTAATTGACTAACATTAAGTTCATTTTAAAAAATGTATTGGATTTCTCATTGCTGTCCATGGCTGTAGAGCAAGGATTCTTAACTGGGGTTTGGGAACTGCTAAAAATCTATGGGTAGAAATCAGGAGGGGAGGTCCATGAACTTGACTGGGTAAATAATTGTGTCTTGATTATCACTCATCTGTAACTGAAATTCGGTGTGTCTTTTGACTAAGACTATAGACAGATATAGTCAATAATATGCTAATAACTATGCACAGTGTCAGATAGGTACAAGGTTTATTAGGATGATCTCTTAGTAAGTTATATAATGTCTAATTACTGGGGTGTACCCCTGAAACTAATATAATAATGTATGTCGACTGTAATTGAAAATTAAAAAAAATAAATATCTAGAAAAATGAAAAAATATATAGACAAAAAACCGTAGTTGTATTAGCAAGATTCTCAGATATTTTCATAGGGTTACATTTTTGTAGCCATCTCAAAATATGCTGTATGCTTTATATTGTAATAGTGATCAGATCTGCTTAATGGGATGTATTATTTAATGTGTTAATTATCATGTACCTGTTGCTATATTTTAAATTTGTTTTTATATAATGTTTTTGATAATATTTCAATGTAATTGGTTTAAAAAAATTATTCTGTAGATTTTTTCCCTCCAAGTATTTAAAAACAGAATTTTGAGAAGTGACTCCTAGTCCTCACCGGACTGCCAGGGGGGTCCACTGCACAAAACAGGTCAAGAACGCCTACTTTAAAGGCAAGGCTTAAATTTCCTTGGTGGACATATGATAGTCTCTTTCCTTGTTACTTTGTTGTCTACCAACAAGAGGAAGTTCATAAGGAAGAAGAAGCGTGCAGGCCTTGAAGTAAGCCCTTCTCTCAGGCTGGTCTGGGGACTGAGAAGTTCAGATAAAAAAAGGAGCAAATATGGCCCTGGTCGGTTGGCTCAGTGGTAGAGCGTCAGCCTGGAGTGAGGGAGTCCCAGGTTTGATTCCGGGCCAGGGCACACAGGAGAGGCGCCCATCTGCTTCTCCACCCCTCCCCCTCTCCTTCCTCTCTGTCTCTCTCTTCCCCTTCTGCAACGAGGCTCCATTGGAGCAAAGATGGCCCAGGCGCTGGGGATGGCTCCTTGGCCTCTGCCCCAGGTGCTAGAATGGCTCTGGTCGCAACAGAGCGACGCCCTGGAGGGGCAGAGCATCGCCCCCTGGTGGGCAGAGCATTGCCCCCTGGTGGGCGTGCCGGGTGGATCCCAGTCGGCCGCATGCGGGAGTCTGTCTGACTATCTCTCCCTGTTTCCAGCTTCAGAAAAATACAAAAAAAAAATAAATAAATAAATAAAAAAAAGGGAGCAAATACTGAACTTTCAATAGTCCACACTTCTCAATTGGCATAAAGAAGCACTCAAACACATTCAGATTCCAAATCTCTTCCTGTAGAGACTCCTTGGCCAAAGTAGAAAAGAGAACCATCTCTCTTTTAGATCCTCCTGACTCACAGTTTGACGCTGATCACAGCCTTTGTCTTCCTACTCTCTCCCAACTCTAAGCCACTTTTGCCTGTACCTCATACTCCCTCCGATTGGCTCCTCTTCCTTGCTGGCCTACCAGAATTCTCTTAGACTCAGTTGTCTCTTAAAGTCAAAGCTCCCTCAGATCAGACAAAACCCCTTCCTACTGGGTGCAAGCCCTGGTCTCTCTCTGAGCTGAGAGCCCAGGCAGGATGGGGACAAATTTTCAGAGGAATTTAGAATAATCTTATGACTGTGTAATGCGGGCTCATGGGTCTCTATTAGTGTGTTAGTAGGTGGATGGAGAGGCTAAGGAATGAATGGAGAAAGTAGTGTTGGAAGCTCTCAAGGATGATTTAAAGCACTCAGACTTTCATGGGAAATCAGAAGTGTTTAGAAAAGCTGTAAATGTTGAATAAGGTCTCTTGGAGCCTCTCCCCAACATCATTTTCCCTGTGAATGTAGATTAGACTCTAATCCAGTTGCAAGGAAAGAAGGATGAGTATTCTGGAGACTTTAGGATTAGGCTCATTACAGCGTTAGACAGCATTCAGGAGGGGATCAAGAAGACAGGAGACCTCTTTTCTCTCTGTAAAAAAATAAGTGGTGTTAAGCCAGAAATCGGGTATTTAATACATAAGTGTAGACTAGAATAGGAAATAACCCCACTGCCAGAACTCTGACACCTGCTGAGCATTTGAAAAATAGTTTAGGATGAAAACGAAGTAGAAACCTGAATAAATTTATGGCCTTGCAGATAAAACATTTTGATGTTCCCATCTCAGTCATTCAACTCCAAGAATGGAATCTCTTGATAAAGATGGTTATAGATATCATAAGCAGAAAGGACATTGGAAAAGAACTGCCATGTCTTGGCTAAGAAAACTGAGAAACTATTTAGAAAAGAAAATGATGCACTGAGAAGGCGCTCTGAGGGTCTGTTGAGCAGAAATTTCTCTCAAGATTAAAGGAATTTCCTGACCTGTGGTGGTGCAGTGGATAAAGCATTGACCTGGAATGCTGAAGTTACGGTTTGAAACCCTGGCTTCCATGGTCAAGGCACAAGTAGGAGTTGATGCTTCCTGCTCCTCCCTTCTCTCTCTCTCTCTCTCTCTCTCCTTTCCAAAATGAATAAATAAAATCATAGAAAAAATTTTAAAGGAGTTTACTGATTGATTTATTTCAAATAAGTTCTTATATCAATTGAATATTCAAAAAAATTCCAGAAATTAAGAAAGCCAAACTAATGCTTTTGTTAAAAATATATTCTGCTAGACCAGGGGTCCCCAAACTTTTTACATAGGGGGCCAGTTCACTGTCCCTCAGACCATTGGAGGGCCGGACTATAAAAAAAAACTATGAACAAATCCCTATGCACACTGCACAGATCTTATTTTAAAGTAAAAAAAACAAAACGGGAACAAATACAATATTTAAAATAAAGAACAAGTAAATTTAAATCAACCAACTGACCAGTATTTTAATGGGAACTATGCTCCTCTCACTGACCACCAATGAAAGAGGTGCCCCTTCCGGAAGTGCGGCGGGGCCGGATAAATGGCCTCAGGGGGCCGCATGCGGCCCGCGGGCCGTAGTTTGGGGACCCCTGTGCTAGACTCTTAACTCAAATGGTTTAAGAGTCCAAGTTCAGATACCTTAGGTAAAATTTTGTTTGTGAAACTATAATAGTTTGTTATTTTTGGTTTACTGAAAAAGGTATTTCTTCTCTGGCTTATCGTAGTAAAATATGACAGAAGATAAAGATTTTATTCTACTTGGGTATGTTTTTAAACTTATTGATCAGGTAAGCTAGCATTTTTTATATTTAATGCTTATAGTTATGAAAAATGAAAGCTTGTGTTGGTGTATTCCAAAATTTTAATTTTGACAATAGTTATATTTTATAGTATGTCAGGTAAAAAATTCATTTCCAAGATCTTTAGGACAGATACTAAATTGAGTTAATTCATGGATTCTCACTGGGTGACTAGACAACTTCCAAGTAAGATAGAGTGCCGTGAAAGGTCCGGGACAGGGCTCCTCAAGATGTGCCAGATTAGGGTGTGAATGACTTTGAGCTGAAGACACTTGAGACCCTGTGGACTCACCTGAAACTTATACCTTTCTCTTAAAAAGTTTGAATTTGGGGCCTTAGACATATTAAGAGTTATCACTAGAAATAACTTTTAATGTACTATCTGCAGAGCAGAGCAAACTTGGAATTACTGAACATTGCTCTTCTTAATTTCTGGCAAATGTCCTTTCTCTCCTGTGCAGCTCTAAAATGAGTCTTACCTCAGCCTTAGCTCAGAATGCCATATATACCTCATTTTAATTTTCTGTCTTAGAACCTCTCTTGTATGTGGGATTCCCAAACAGACATATGAATTAAATTTGGTCGTTTTATCTTGTTAGTCTGTCTCTCATGTTGATTTAATTACTAGACCAGCAGAAAAAACCTTGAAGGGTAGAAGAAAGTTTCTTTCTCTCCCACAGTTGGTGCCGCGGGCAGGATACATCACCGTCTGGACATTGCTCACTGCCCTGGGACTCTAACATAGGCTGTCAAAAAGAAAAAAAAAAAGGTAAGAATTATTTCCAGGTCAGATTTCTGGACCAACACCTGCATAGTTTGGTAAAATTAGAGTAGTTGGAATCCTTTACTAAATTTGGTTTAGCAGAAGAAAATATTAGTGGAAATAGTTCCTTGGGCTGAGTGACTCTTGGTATGAATACTCATGGGTGTTGTTAATTCTGTTTTTCTCTGTTTCTGTGTGGTGTCTCCCCTTTTGCTTTGTCACATGTGCAGAGAACTTGGCCTTTGTACACAGTGAGGATATTTTCTCTCTGGCTTCCACCATTTGGAGGGTACATTTTCTGGAGTGCACCTTGCTGGCCAGTCAAATAGACTGGGGACTCTGGGCAACCATAACCAGTGGAACAGAAGCACAGGGGTTTCCCTGGGGCTTACGGCTGGGTCAGCTGTTACCAGTAAGTCAGAAGCATAGCATGCTACCTGGAGCTTGTGATGGACATCTCTTTGTCTTTTTGTCTGACAATGCCAGGCTCTCAAGAGAGTTTTCCGTGTTTATCCATCCTCTTCCAGAGATGGTAAAACAGGGCCCTTTTGTTATTGTTTTCTGCCAGTCAGAGGATGCCCATGTATCTGGTGGGCAGCTTAGGGAATCTAAACACCCTATTCTGTTCAAGGGGATATGGTAGGCGTGGGGGAGAGAATACAGAATTCCCCATGTTTTGGAATGGCTGTTCCTAACTCTGGGACTGAATTTTCTAGATCTTGTGCTTTGTCTTTGGTTAAGCCATAAAAAGGTTTATTGGTTTGAGTTGCTGTTAAGATCCTACTCATCAAGGCCAGAATGATGAATTTTTTGAATTGAAAAAACTTTTAAATTGAAAAGAATTTTTTTTTCTTTTCATAAGATGGAAGGACAGAAATGAGAACAAAAATCAAAGTTAACCAGACCCCTTCCAATTTGCCTTCAGATATTGTAAGAAATGGGAACATCAGAAGTACTAATGTCCTGTACTTAGGAAGAAAAAGAAAAAAATGGCAAAATCTTATTAAAGACAACCTATATATTTTATGTCCTAAGAACTTGGCTTGGTAATCATCAGGATGTAGGTTCCAAAATGTGACCAGATAGAAATGTGAGCTATAAACTCCATTTCCAGCGAGGGTCCGACCAAACTGCTGTCAGCCCACTGGGAAAGTATAACCTAAAACTACAATGGCAATTATGAGGAACATTCCAATTAGATTAGATCATTTAAAAGTACACTTAAAAGGAAGGGCTTCTAAATCAAATAAACAGAAATGAGATACCTATTTTTTTTCTGTTTTCATGTACTATAAATTAGTGATAAAGTATTATTACTAAGCATTCAGCAGTTGCTTTCACTACTTTTTTTTTTTAAAGACTTTATTTTATTCAATTTAGAGAGAGAGAAAGAAAGAGAAAGGGGAAGGAGTAGAAAACATCAACTCCCATATGTGCCTTGACCAGGCAAGCCCCAGGTTTTGAACTAGTGACCTCAGCATTACAGGTTGATGCTTTATCCACTGTGCCACCACAGGTCAGGTGAGATGTCCTTTTTTAAATTGGCATGTAAGGGCCTTTATAAGGCTTCAAAAATTCAAAAATAGTTTTTTGAAAGATTTGTTTTAAAAGGCTAATTAGATAATAGTTAGATACCTAAAGTAAAAGACAATAAGACCAACATTATCCCTTACAGGCAATAGTCCTTAGATATATTTTACTTCCTGGTCTAAGGCCACTCTAAAGTCTATATTGGAGTGGGTTTGTTAAACCCAGGGAAGAGCCTCACAATTTTTTGTAAATGGGTTATCTCTTGAGCTGAGTGAGAGAGGGAAATAAAATTTTATGGTCTTTCCTTTCCCAAATCCAAACTAATTGGTTATTGATCTTTTTTTCTTTAAGGGAGAGCTATTGTCTGTGTCCTAAGGGCCTGGTTGGCTCTCTGTTGGCCTGGGACATGCGGGCTGCCAGCCCTTTCTCTGGCTGTCAGAGGGGATAACTCTGGCAGCTAGTAACCTTTGCACCCTTATTGGGTCCATGGCATTGTTTAATACCGCCAGAGATATTTACTGTCCCGGCTGAAACCTGACAAGACACTCAAAAGGATTTAATAACTATGATCAGAAATATAACTATGTACCCAGAGGGAAAGAAGCTAATTAGAGATGATGTAGTTGGATGGGTAGATCAACCTATGATGTCACTTTAGTTACAATGGAGTTCTTTGGAAATTGGGAGCAATTGTTCTTATCTTACAAATCTTTGCAAAACCATAACTGGGGGTTTAGAAGCAGTTCAAAGCTCTCCTACCTTGACCATCCTTAATTCCTAAGACTGAAGAAACAAATAGGAAATGAGAGTTATTGTCTTCTCCAAAAATGTTAATAAGAAAAAGCTTTAGCCATATGAACAGATAAACTTATTCCAAATATTCTTTTATAACTAGTGAATTTTAACATTAACATACCTGCCTCACGACAGTAATTTTATTTATTTTAAAAAATTTTAGTTGATTTTATTGAGAGAGGAATGAAGAGAGAGAGAGAGAGACAGACAGACAGACAGAGACAGACAGGAACATCGGTTTGCTCCTGTATGTGGCCTTGACTGGAAATGGAACTAGCACTCTCTGTGCTTCGGGATGATGCTCTCACCCACTGAGCCATCCGGCCAGGACGTCTCATGACAGTAATTTTAAAATGAAGGCTAAGAAGTCTCTGTTTGTGTCTGTCTGCATGTTCATGTATGTTCTGTGGTATTTTCTACTTGTAGATGGTATGGCTAATTTGTAAAAGAACTCCATTTAATTGGCTTAAATAAGCAAAGACATATAAAAATATTATAGAAACTAATCCAAATGCTTTTCAGGTTCATATGATCTGAGGAAAATATTTGGGAATAACGTTAATTTAAGTTTGTTGGTTTAATTAAACAGGCATGTCTTTAGAGTTATGAGAATTAAATATAATACTTTTATTCTACCTGACTTTATTGATTAAATAAGTTCATGTCATCAAGAAAAAATAGCTTCAGGTGTTGACTGATGTTATTTAAGGCATAATGAAACTTTTGTAGATAATCTAGGCTTCATTATTAACAAGTAAATTAAATGTAAATAGAATAAAAAATTTTTAGGTGAACTCTTTAGCAATAACTATATTTTCTGTGAACTTAAGAATGACTTCCTAAATCTCATTGGTAACCTGAAACTTTAAAATTTTTGCTAGCTAAATTAAATGATAGGTAGTCATTGAATATTTAGATAATTTCCAAATGAGATAAAATAATGAAACATTAATTACTGAACATAGATTTACCCACTTTTGGCTTCCTATTACAGAGAAACTAAAGATAAATTTGCATTGGTTAATAAACATTTCTTGTGTCTCACTGAAGCACAATCTTTTTCATAGATTATACTATGAAAAAGTATGCATTTCTAAAGATTATAGTGCTTATTTTTAAATTATCAATCTGTTTATTTATTCATTTTAGAAAGGAGAGGGAGAGACAGAGGGAGAGAGAGAGAGGAGAGACAGAGAGAGAGAAGGGGGGGGAGTAGCTGGAAGCATCAACTCCCATATGTGCCTTGACCAGGCAAACCCAGGGTTTCGAACCGGCGACCTCAGCATTTCCAGGTCGACGCTTTATCCACTGCGCCACTACAGGTCTAAATTATCAATCTAAAGAACACCAGTGAATCATGCAGTTCACAATTGTTTCTTAGTTTTTATTTTATATTATTTTATTTATTTGAGAGAGAGGAATAGGGGAGAAAGGAGAGAGAGAGAAGCATTAACTTCTTGTTCCACTTAGTTGTACACCCATTTATTGTTTCTCATATGTGCCCTGACCGGGGCTCAAAGTGGCCACCTTGAGTTGAGCTGGTGCCCTCCAGGTCGAGCTGGTAACCTTGGCACTCTGGGACAAGCTCTGTCCACTGCACCCCCAGCTGGGGCTGTTTAGTTCTTAGTTTTAACCTAAAATCAAAGTTGCTAATGGGTTAATAATATTAAATACATAATTAAAACTATAAAAAGGGAAACAAGTCTGAATACAAGAAAGATAAGATGTATTTTGGGTTAAAAGAAAAAGATATGAGTTAGTGATGTGTTTTTTTTGTTATGGGAAACAAAAGTAATTTTGTCTTAGTTGTTTCAGAATGGGTAAGAGAGCAAGACATGAACTCAAATGGACACAGAATTTCACAAAAAGTTATGAAAAGGGAATTTTTTTTTAATAAATTTTTATTTTAATGGGGTGACATCAATAAATCAGTGTACATATATTCAAAGAAAACATGTCCAGGTTATCTTGTCATTCTATTCTGTTGCATACCCATCACCCAAAGTCAGATTGTTCTCC
Organism: Saccopteryx bilineata; assembly: GCF_036850765.1. Taxonomy (NCBI): domain Eukaryota; kingdom Metazoa; phylum Chordata; class Mammalia; order Chiroptera; family Emballonuridae; genus Saccopteryx; species Saccopteryx bilineata. The sequence continues at coordinate 106,696,375 of NC_089490.1, forward strand.
GTCACCTTCTATCTAGTTTTCTTTGTGCCCCTCCCTCCCCTCCCTCATTTCCTCCCCCCACCCCCAGTAACCACCACACTCTTGTCCATGTCTCTTAGTCTCGTTTTTATGTCCCACCAATGTATGGAATCCTGCAGTTCTTGTTTTTTTCTGATCCACTTATTTCACTCCATATAATGTTATCAGAATCCCACCATTTTGTTGTAAGTGATCTAATGTCATCATTTTTTATGGCTGAATAGTATACCATGTTGTATATGTGCCACATATTCTTTATCTAGTCTTCTATTCTTTTTTTTTTTTTACAGTGATTAAAGCCTTTAAGCAAACTCTTGGCCAATACAGCAAGAATCCATAAAAGAGTAGTGTCGCCTGACCTGTGGTGGCGCAGTGGATAAAGCGTCAACCTGGAATGCTGAGGTCGCCGGTTCGAAACCCTGGGCTTACCTGGTCAAGGCACATATGGGAGTTGATGCTTCCAGCTTCTCCCCCCTTCTCTCTCTCTGTCTCTCTTCTCTCTCTCTCTCTCTCTCTCTCTCTCTCCCCTTTCTAAAATGAATAAATAAAATAAAATTAAAAAAAAAAAAAAAAGAGTAGTGTCCTTAACATGTTCACCAAGTCCAAGTTGGCCCCAACACCATGCCAAATCCCTGAAAAATGCAACCCAACTCAAGTTCAGTCTGTTAGGAGCTGTCACAGGGAGCAGGAGTCCAGGAAAAGTCCATATCCAGGAAAAGTCCACATGGCACTGGATTGTTGTCACAATTCTATACTTTGCAGCTCACGTCCAAGTCCCAATGACCGCTGCTTCTGGCTGGTAATGATTCAGGTAGACTGGAAATGCCATCTGCAGCATGTGTGGATATGGAGCTTCTGTTCTCCTCTGCCTGGAGAGATGAGACCAGGTTGCTTTTTCCTGAAGCTCTGCGACTGTGGCTTGGTAAAGAGAACCTTGGGATACACTAAGCTGGGTGGCAAAGGTAGATTCATAATAGAAGTTGGCAAAAGGGGGAAAGAGAGCTCTAAATTAGGAGTAGGTCCCAGCCTGAAATATGAGTGGGGCATTGAGGTAGGAGGAATAAAGGAAACACTATATATTAAACAAAGCAGCAGGAAATAGGACTACCAACACCCACAACAGAGATCTTTGAGGGAAGAATAAAAAACCTGACTATTCAGGCAAGACATAGTTAAGTGACCCTTGTGCAAATGAGATCAGTTTACCTGCTTCTTGGAAGAAATACCCTAGGCTCGTCCACAGTGTCATAGATGGGGCCGACGGCCCTGGGCACCTTCAGCCTTCCATGGCAAACCCCAGCATTCTGGGCAAGGTTAGGTCCTAGGTGGCTGGAGCAGGGCTGGAAGAGACTGAACCCTCCCTTAGAGGAGTGAGGGGGAAGCCTACCTTCCAGTGTCCCTGTTTCCTCACAGCAGAGGCATGTAAGCCTGGCAGGCTTTAGTTCAATGACCTTCCTTTCCACTATTGAAGCAGGACCCAGATGGCAGCCTATGAGACCCCTTTGGGGTGTTGGAGCCTTTAAGGGCGTATCCTAAAAGCTGGTAGTTCCCCTGTCTTTTTCTGCCTCTTGGTATCTTAAAAGCCATGCTCAGAACATCTCGCTGAGGGGTTTGAGGATCCCCATCTGCCTATATAAATTATTTTCCATATATCTGGAGCTATTTGGAAAAAGACAAAACAGTGTTATAAGCTGTATCAAATAAAGAAGGTAGTAGTTTGCAGGAGAAAAAGATTTGGCGTCTTCTGTTCATTAGCATTCAAAAGAAATTAAAAAATTTTTTAAGTGAAAAGCATGATATGGTAGACCCGTAGGAGTTCCAGGATATGACTACCCCCTTTAAAAAATTTTTTTAATTGACCTTAAAATATTTGCTGGGTACACTTTAATAATACCTTAACTTTAAAGATTGTAAGAATGACACAAAATACAGTAAATGCTTTTGCTCCATATGTAGGAGCATTTTCAGTTTAACCAGTTTAGGAAATCCAATAATAGAACAATGCATACATACAAGGAGCTATAACATGCTTAGCAGCCTTTCCTGTTCTGACAGAGGTTACTATAAATTCAGAATATGTATCCACTATAATGTGGACATAGGACTGTTTGCCAAATGAAGGTATATGAGTAACATTTATTTGCCAAAGTTGTCCTGGTAGGGGTCCCAAATGAAGGGGCAGATTGTAGTATAGGACCCCTTGGACAAGTTTTCCCAATCTGCTGTGCTGCTTCCCGAGAAAGTTGAAACTGTTTACACCGGGCTGCAGCGTTCTGGTGATGAATAGTTTGAGACTGAATTGTTTGATCTGTCATGGTTGCTCCAAATAATTTTCTTTTGGGTAGCTTGATCAACAAGGGCATTCCTAGGCCCTGGCCGGTTGGCTCTGTGGTAGAGCATCGGCCTGGCGTGCAGGAGTCCCGGGTTTGATTCCCAGCCAGAGCGCACAGAAGAAGCGTCCATCTGCCTCTCCACCCTTCCTCCTCCCCTTCCTCTCTGTCTCTCTCTTCCCCTCCCACAGCCAAGGCTCCACCAGAGCAAAGGCAAAGCCAGCCTGGGCACTAAGGATGGCCGCGTGGCCTCTGCCTCAGGTGCTAGAATGGCTCTGGTTGCAACAGAGCAACACCCCAGATGGGCAGAGTATCCACCCCATCCCCCCCCCCCCCCCCCGTAGGTGTGCCGGTGGATCTCGGTTGGGCGCATGCGGGAGTCTGTGTGACTGCCTCCCTATTTCCAACTTCAGAAAAATACAAAAAAAAAAAAAAAAAAAAAAGAAAAGAAAAAGAAAAAGAAACAAAAAAAAAAGGGCATTCCCTTGTGCTAAAGCTCCAGGGAGCATGGAGTGAGCTCGAGTATGTCCTATAAAACATGGAGCTCTATGTTGACATACAAGTTGAAAAGGGAATTTTGAGAAAGAAATTTTATGTATAATCAAGTTGAATAAAACTAAATGAATTTGTTAGAAGGTGTTTTTTTTTAAGATTTATGATCAATTGTGTAGTAAAACTTAATATTCTTTCATCCGCTAAAAGGACAAAGTTTTCTTGGGCTATTTGTCCTGATAAAATATGTGAAATATTTTCTGCTGAGAAAGCAAAGATTCTGTGTTTTATCAAAATAGTCTTCTGTGTTTTATGACTTCTTAGTTAGGTCTTTGATTACTTAAAAAACTGAATCTTCTCAACAGTAAGAGCTAATCATCTGCATTTGTTTTTGAAGTCTTTTATTGATATTTTGGTCAAATAGATAATTAAATATTGTTTCATGATAACCTGTGATTTTATTTAGTCAAGAATCCAAACAGTGTGCCTTCTTTATGTTGTATCTGTATATATGTATAAGTATTCCAGAAGTCGTGTGAAATTCCTGGAAGTCTGTTATATCTTGGCATAAAACGTTGTCTGTCATCACATTAAAAGGACTGAACCTGAGGGAAGAGTCCTAACTGACTTTCATGTAAAGTCAATAGCAGAGTCTATAAAGTGTGTGGCACATGTGGGCGTAATTCATTCTGCTTCTGCAAAAGTGACCGCTGATTGTCAGACTTTTTCATTCTGATGCTCTTGTAACATGGCAACAGTCTGCTCCTAAATCAGAGAAACTAAGAAGATAAATGGTTATAAATTAACCAAACAGGGCTATAGGAAATCCAGGATGGTCACTTTGTTCTACCAAGCTCCCTGGCAAACCCCAATTTTTCCATTTTTTGCATTCTTTCATCCACCATAGTACTAAAGCTAGACTTCATTCAGCTGCTGCTTAGTGTGGGTTTTCAGTTCTTGATGTTGTGTCTATGCTTTCCAGATGTGTTGAAGCCTTACTCACCTGCCGCAAGACTGATTCCCTCACTGTGGCAAAGAAATTGTTAGAAAATATGTTTCCCACTTGGGACATGCCTTCCACAATTGAGTGATCTAGGTATCTAGAGTGAAGTGGTTCAAATCATCACAATCCTTTATGGAAATCCTTACAGACTTCTTGGAATTATCATGGTCCCTATCACCCTCAATCATCAGGCAAGGTCAAGAGAGTTAATAGAAAAACTAGATGCTAATACTGCTCATTGTCTTTTGAGGTTTTGTTCCTATAGGTAAACTAAACTGAATCCCCAATTCTTCTAGTTTCTTTAAATATTTAGCTACAACTTTCCAAACTAAAGTTTCAATTTTTTCTCCCATCTATTGACTTGATATCATTGAGGACCAAAACTACCTGACTTTTTGAGACAGTTATTGAACTGAACTGACTAGTGTAACGAGATATAGAACAGTCTATCAACTCAACTACTGGTATGTAGAACTTCTCAGATTGACACAAGCAGAGCAAGGACTATAGGCCAGGCACTGAAGGTCACCAGGGTGGAAAGCCCCAGGTGCCTGGCATTGGGCAAAACTTGGAAATCAAGGATCTCACCACCAGGGCGACCTTTCCTCCACTAGCATATTGCTGGTCATGTGGTTTCAAACCCCTGACTTTTCATATCACTGGTCATGCAGTTCGGATTCTCCTCTGACCTTCCCTCCCCTGACGTGTTGCTAGTCAAATAGGTTAGACCCCCTTAGAGGAGGAATGAACAGGCGGTCAGAGAATAGCCCTGCAGCATTAACCCCTAGTGGTAACATCTAGGCCTCAGTTGTGTTTCAGCTCCAGGTCCAGAAAAGCAGCAAAACCAGACAAGTGATGCCAGGTTGACCTCAGGACCAGCTGCACTGACTAATGATCCTCTTCTCTGGCACTGACCTTGCCCTGGTGCTGACCAATCAATGGAGACCACAACCCTAAAAGGACACACCTGAAGAGCTAATGACTATTCTATTGAGATCTCCCCGGGACCTCTTTTATGATATCCAGCCTTACAAGCCCTTAGGATGGAAGACCCTCTTGGGAGCACACTTGTGCCTTTTCTCTCCCATTCCCCCTCTGCCTGCCCCTCTTCTTCTGCTTGCCTTTCTCTTTCTCCTAAGCTCCAAGGGACCCCATGAGACTTGCAACCAGGGGAGCAATGGGCAGGGCAGCTCATCCCAGGCTAACCCCTGATCCTGTCTCCAAGCCCTCCTTTTCTCTGACTTCTCAGTGATCCAAAACAACTCAGCCTAGGCTCTTTTTTTTTTTTTTCTATAATGTTTCTAGAGAACCAAAGCAGGTCCACCTAAGCTCTCTCATTTGCTTCTCCTAGACCCTTCTTGTTTCACTGTCCCAAATTCTGTAACTAATCAGGGCACTCATTCTCACGAGTGAGTCGTCCGCTTAGTCCCTTCTGAGTCTATTCCTGTGTGGCCAATAAGTTCTTACTTTACTTAACTGAATTCTTTTCTTTAGGAATACTGGAATCGAGGTCTCATTGTTTTGCAAGTAACAGTTATAATTAAATATACCCAATGAGTATCTACTATGGGTAGTCTTATCAGAGAGGCAGACATTTGCATGCAACATAATGACAAGTGGTTTTGCTAAGGAAAGAGAAGATTTTAGTATGTGCCAATAATGAGTTTGAAGAGCTATGAAATATGTTAAACTCTGAGCAAACTTTGCTCAATTTTGATGAGTTTGTTTCTTTTTTTTTATAATAATTTTATTTTTTTAATGGGGTGACATCAATAAATCAGGATACATATATTCAAAGATAACAAGTCCAGGTTATCTTGTCGTTCAATTATGTTGCATACCCATCACCCAAAGTCAGATTGTCCTCTGTCACCTTCTATCTTGTTTTCTTTGTGCCCCTCCCCCTCCCCTTTCCCTCTCCTATTCCCCCTCCCCCCCCCCGTAACCACCACACTCTTATCAATGTCTCTTAGTTTCACTTTTATGTCCCACCTACGTATGGAATAATGCAGTTCCTGTTTTTTTCTGATTTACTTATTTCGCTTCGTATCATGTTATCAAGATCCCACCATTTTGCTGTAAATGTTCCGATGTCATCATTTCTTATGACTGAGTAGTATTCCATAGTGTATATGTGCCACATCTTCTTTATCCAGTCATCTATTGATGGGCTTTTTGGTTGTTTCCATGTCCTGGCCACTGTGAACAATGCTGCAATGAACATGGGGCTGTATGTGTCTTTACGTATCAATGTTTCTGAGTTTTTGGGGTATATACCCAGTAGAGGGATTGCTGGGTCATAAGGTAGTTCTATTTTCAGTTTTTTGAGGAACCACCATACTTTCTTCCATAATGGTTGTACTACTTTACATTCCCACCAACAGTGTATGAGAGTTTCTTTTTCTCCACAGCCTCTCCAACATTTGCTATTACCTGTCTTGCTAATAATAGCTAATCGAACAGGTGTGAGGTGGTATCTCATTGCAGTTTTGATTTGCATTTCTCTAATAGCTAAAGAAGATGAGCATCTTTTCATATATCTGTTGGCCATTTGTATTTCTTCCTGGGAGAAGTGTCTGTTCATATCCTCTTCCCATTTTTTTATTGGATTGTTTGTTTGTTTGTTGTTGAGTTTTATGAGTTCTTTGTATATTTTGGATATTAGGCCCTTATCTGAGCTGTTGTTTGAAAATATCATTTCCCATTTAGTTGGCTTTCTGTTTATTTTGTTATCAGTTTCTCTTGCTGAGCAAAAACTTCTTAGTCTGATGTAGTCCCATTCATTAATTTTTGCCTTCACTTCTCTTGCCATTGGAGTCAAATTCATAAAATGCTCTTTAAAACCCAGGTCCATGAGTTGAGTACCTATGTCTTCTTCTATGTACTTAATTGTTTCAGGTCTTATGTTTAGATCTTTGATCCATTTTGAGTTAATTTTTGTACAGGGGGAGAGACTGTAGTCCAGTTTCATTCTTTTGCATGTGGCTTTCCAGTTTTCCCAGCACCATTTATTGAAGAGGCTTTCTTTTCTCCATTGTGTGTTGTTGGCCCCTTTATCAAAAATTATTTGACTATATATATGTGGTTTTATTTCTGGACTTTCTATTCTGTTCCATTGGTCTGAGTGTCTATTTTTCTGCCAATACCATGCTGTTTTGATTGTCGTGGCCCTATAATAGAGTTTGAAGTCAGGTATTGTAATGCCCCCAGCTTCATTCTTTTTCTTTAGGATTGCTTTGGCTATTCGGGTTTTTTGTTTTGTTTTGTTTTGTTTTGTTTTTGCTATTTTCTGAAGCTGGAAACAGGGAGAGACAGTCAGACAGACTCCCGCATGCGCCCGACTGGGATCCACCCGGCACGCCCACCAGGGGCGATGCTCTGCCCACCAGGGGGCGATGCTCTGCCCATCCTGGGCGTTGCCATATTGCGACCAGAGCCACTCTAGCGCCTGGGGCAGAGGCCAAGGAGCCATCCCCAGTGCCCAGGCCATCTTTGCTCCAATGGAGCCTTGGCTGCGGGAGGGGAAGCGAGAGACAGAGAGGAAGGCGTGGCGGAGGGGTGGAGAAGCAAATGGGCGCTTCTCCTGTGTGCCCTGGCCGGGAATCGAACCTGGGTCCTCCGCACGCTAGACCGACGCTCTACCGCTGAGCCAACCGGCCAGGGCTATTCGGGGTTTTTTATAGTTCCATATAAATCTGATGATTTTTTGCTCTATTTCTTTAAAAAATGTCATTGGAAGTTTGATGGGAATTGCATTAAATTTGTATATTGCTTTGGGTAATATAGCCATCTTGATTATATTTATTCTTCCTAGCCAAGAACAAGGTATATTCTTCCATCTCATTATGTCTTTTTCGATTTCCCTTAACAATGGTTTATAGTTTTCATTATATAAGTCATTTACATTCTTTGTTATGTTTATTCCTAAGTATTTTATTTTTTTTGTTGCAATCGTGAAGGGGATTATTCTTTTGAGTTCGTTCTCAGTTGTTTCATTGTTGGCATATAGAAAGGCTATTGACTTCTGTATGTTAATTTTGTATCATGCGACCTTACTGTATTGGCTTATTGTTTCTAGTAGTCTTTTTGTGGATTCTTTGGAGTTTTTGATGTATAGGATCATATCATCTGCAAAAAGTGATACCTTTACTTCTTCTTTTCCGATATGGATGCCTTTTATTTCTTTGTCTTGTCTGATTGCTCTGGCTAGAACCTCTAGTACCACATTAAATAAGAGTGGAGAGAGTGGACAACCCTGTCTTGTTCCTGATTTAAGGGGGAAAGCCTTCAGTTCAGTGCCATTTAATATGATGTTAGCTGATGGTTTATCATATATGGCCTTTATCATGTTGAGATATTTTCCTTCTATACCCATTTTGTTGAGAGTCTTAAACATAAAATTGTGTTGTATTTTATCGAAAGCCTTTTCTGCATCTATTGATAAGATCATGTGGTTTTTGTTCCTTGTTTTGTTGATATGGTGTATTACGTTAACCGTTTTACGTATGTTGAACCATCCTTGAGATTCTGGGATGAATCCCACTTGATCATGATGTATTATTTTTTTAATATGTTGTTGTATTCGATTTGCTAGTATTTTGTTTAGTGTTTTAGCATCTGTATTCATTAGAGATATTGGTCTGTAGTTTTCTTTTTTTGTGCCATCCTTGCCTGGTTTTGGGATGAGGGTTATGTTGGCCTCATAAAATGTGTTTGGAAGTATTGCTTCTTCTTCAAAATTTTGGAAGACTTTGAGTAGAATGGGAACCAAGTCTTCTTTGAATGTTTGATAAAATTCGCTGGTATAGCCGTCAGGGCCTGGACTTTTATTTTGGGGGAGGTTTTTAATGGTTTTTTCTATTTCTTCTCTACTAATAGGTCTTCTGCTTCTTCTTGACTCAGTCTAGGAAGGTTGCATTGTTCTAGGAATTTATCCATTTCTTCTAGGTTGTTGAATTTAGTGGCATAAAGTTTTTCATAGTATTCTACAATAATTCTTTGTATATCTACGGTGTCTGTGGTGATTTCTCCTCTTTCATTTTGGATTTTGTTTATATGAGTTCTTTCTCTTTTTTCCTTGGTAAGTCTTGCCAAGAGTTTGTCAATTTTGTTGATCTTTTCAAAGAACCAGCTCCTTGTTCTATTAATTTTTTCTATAGTTTTTCTGTTCTCTAATTCATTTTTTTCTGCTCTGATTTTTATTATCTCCTTTCTTCGGCTGGTTTTGGGTTGTCTTTGTTCTTTTTTTTCTAGTTCCTTAAGGTGGGAAGTTAAGTGGTTCACTTGGGCTCTCTCTTGTTTGTTCATATATGCCTGAAGTGATATGAACTTCCCTCCTATCACTGCTTTTGCTGCATCCCATAGATTCTGATATGTCGTATTGTCATTTTCATTAGTCTGTATATATCTTTTGATCTCTGCACTTATTTCTTCTTTGACCCATTCATTTTTTAAAAGTATGTTGTTTAGTTTCCACATTTTTGTGGGATTTTTTTCCTCCTTTTTGCAGTTGAATTCTAGTTTCAAGGCTTTATGATCAGAAAATATGCTTGGTACAACTTCGATTTTTCTGAATTTGCTGATGTTGTTTTTGTGGCCCAATATATGGTCAATTCTTGAGAATGATCCATGTACACTGGAGAAAAATGTATACTCGGTCACTTTGGGATGAAATGTCCTGTAGATGTCTATCATATCCAGGTGTTCTAGTGTTTTGTTTAAGGCCATTATGTCTTTGTTGATTCTCTGTTTGGATGACCGATCTAGAGCCGTCAGCGGTGTATTGAGGTCTCCAAGTATGATTGTATTTTTGTCAGTTTTTGTTTTAAGGTCAATAAGTAGCTGTCTTATATATTTTGGTGCTCCTTGGTTTGGTGCATATATATTAAGAATTGTTATGTCTTCTTGATTCAGTGTCCCCTTAGCCATTATGAAATGGCCATTTTTGTCTCTGAGTACTTTTCCTGTCTTGTAGTCAGCATTATCCGATATGAGTATTGCTACACCTGCTTTTTTTTGGATGTTATTTGCTTGGAGTATTGTTTTCCAGCCTTTCACTTTGAATTTGTTTTTATCCTTGTTACTTAGATGAGTTTCCTGTAGGCAGCATACAGTTGGATTTTCTTTTTTAATCCATTCTGCTAGTCTGTGCCTTTTTATTGGTGAGTTTAATCCGTTTACATTTAGTGTAATTATTGACACTTATGGGTTCCCTATTGCCATTTTATATCTTGCTTTCTGTTAGTTTTGTGTCTTGTTTGATCCTTCTCTTTCGTTTTTTTATCTTTTGTTTTTATTTGGTTGTATTCCATACATCTTTCCTCTGTTGCTATCTTTTTTATCTCATGTGCTTCTGTGGTGGTTTTTTCAATGGTGCTTACCTTTGAGTAATGAAAAGGGTCCCTACCCTGTTCATTGTAGCAAACTATTTTGTGAGTACTTTTGCACTCCATCATCCTTTGCTACTGTTAATCTCCATCTTCTCCCCCCCTTTCTTTTTGTTGTTGTCACAGTTTAAATTTGGTTTTATTGTGTTCTTCTTGGAGCTTTTACTTGTGGCTCTGTTTTCTTTTGTTCTTTGTATCTGATTGGAGAACCCCCTTTAGTAATTCCTGGAGTGGGGGTTTTCTGATGATAAATTCCCTCATCTTTTCTGTATCTGTGAATGTTTTTATTTCTCCTTCATATTTGAAGGATAGCTTTGATAGGTATAGTATTCGTGGCTGAAAGTTCCTCTCTTTCAGGACTTTAAATATTGGGGTCCACTGTCTTCTAGCTTGTAGAGTTTCTGCTGAGAAATCTGATGATAATCTAATGGGCCTTCCTTTATATGTTGTATTCTTCTTTTCCCTGGCTGCCTTGAGAATTTTTTCTTTGCTGTTGGTTTGTGTCAATTTCATTATGATATGCCTTGGAGTAGGTTTGTTGGGGTTAAGAAAACTCGGAGTTCTGTTTGCTTCTTGAACTTGAGGCTTTAGTTCTTTCCACAGGCCTGGGAAGTTCTCATCTATTATTTGTTTGAGTATGTTCTCCATTCCATTTTCTCTCTCTTCTCCCTCTGATATACCTATTATTCTTATGTTATTCTTTTTGATGGAGTCAGATAATTCTTATAGGGCTATCTCATTTTTTTTAAATTTTTGAGTCTCTTTCTTCTTCTCTCTGTTGTGCCTCAAGTTGCTTGTCTTCTATTTCACTAATCCTCTCTTCTATCTGACCTGTTCTATTAGCTGAGCTTGTTACTTTGTTTTTCAGCTCGTGAATTGAGTTTTTCATCTCTGTTTGATTTGTTTTTATAGTTTCAATTTCCTTGAACATATATTCTTTGTGTTCATTGAGTTGTTTTCTGAGCTCCCTAAATTGCCTTTCTGTGTTTTCTTGTATATCTCGGAGGATTTTTAGGATTTCTACCTTGAATTCTCTGTCATTTAGCTCCAAGGTTTCCAATATATTAAATTTTTTCTCCATAGATTTTTCCTCATCTATCTGTGTTACCTCTCTTTCTTTTGTATCCATGATATTCGATTTTCTCTTCCTTAATGGCATCTGAGGGTGGTTTTGTTGATAGTATTAATGAGATTTAATAAAGAATAAAAATTTAAAAAAATAAAAAATCAAAGAGTTGTTTTTTTAAAAAATAATGAAATAAAGAAAAATAAAATAAAATAAAAATTTTAGAAAAAGGAAATTATTCCCCCCCCTCCTTTTTTCCTCTCCTCTCCTCTCCCCTCTTTCTTGAGAAAATCTTGTGGTGAACTGTGATTTATAACAAACAATGCCTGTAATGGAGGGCCTGAATTGGGGAAAAGTAATAAAGGGGCAAAAAAAAAGAAAAAAAAAAAGAAAAAAGAAGGGGGTATGGACCCACAAAAAGCAAATAAGGAAAAAATTTGGGTCAAGAATAAAATGATTTGCTTTTAGGTGTTGGTTGACTAAGAGTTATTATGAGAGGAATAAGAGGAAAACAGAATAATGGGGGGACAAATTAAAAAATTACTATTGTATTTAGTGGAACAAGAACTAGATAAAATGGAGAGCCAGGGATGGGAGCACTGCTAGTGAGTTAAAAAGGTGAAGTAAAAATCCCCCAAAATGCCACAAACATAAGTTTGAGTCCCAGATAAGATAATTTGTTATTGAGGTTTGAATGAGTGGAGATGTAAAGGAGAAAGGAAGAAACTAATATAGAGGGAGAAAAGAAAGAGAGAGAGAGAAAAAAAGAGGGAACCACTAAAAGAAGAAAAAAGAAAAAAGAGAGAGAGAAAAAGTTAAGGGTTTTGGAGTGCAACCCTCATAGAGAGAAAGGAAGAGGAGAGAAAAGGTAATGGGAGATGTAACATTTATGGGTAGTGTAGTTCAAGGAGAGGAGAGAGTAAGACCGGCAGAGAGTTAATTGGCCAAATTGGAGGAAGAAAAAAAGTATCAAGAATGAAGATAAGAGAAACAAACGAACAAATATAATAAGATGGGATAGGTTATAAAGTCTGCAGATTATTCTTGATTTTGAGAGGTTATCTTCTTGCTTTTTCTTTTCTCTCCCTCTTCCTGGTTGGTGACTCTGTACCCCGGGTTCTGCCCCTTTGGCACGTTCAGGTAGAGGTTTGCAGTTGATAAGTCTCTATGGCGATGTCATGTATTGTGCTTTAGTCTCGTTGGCAGTCAAGGCTCATTAGCATTTATAGGCTCTGACAATGAAAGAGTCCGTGTTCCTGGAGCCTTTCTCCTAGTCTTTCCTTCCTCAATTAGTATCCTGATAATCCAGCTATGGGGTTGCTGCTGCCTCCACCTGGATAGTAAGAGGCTCAAAGAGCTGGCAACTCCCCACTCTATTTCCACTCAGCACAGGGCTCTGGGTAAGGCTCAGTCATTCAGAGCTGCTAGCATAATCAGGCGGGGTTTCCACCCACTCAAAGACCTCTGGCTCTGCCACTCTGTCCGGTAACACAGGTGGGCACCCACTTCCGGGGCACTTGGAGGAAACTCTCGCTCACTATCTGCGCTCACAGACCAGGATATCCGGCCAGCAGTCTCACGCTCTGAGTGAAACCCCCAACCGCATGGAAAAGTTGCAGCGTTGGAATTGGCTCTCGTTCCGTCCCCGTGCATGGCTTTTGCAAGGCGCTGGGGTGGCCCGAGATTCCGCTTTGGCCCACACAAAGGCCCCTGACTCTGCCCCTCTGTGCGATAACATGGGCATGCACTGCTGAGGCACTGGGAGGAATCTCTCGCTCACTATCTGCGCGCACAGACCAGGATATGAGGCGGGCCATGTTTCCCTCTGAGTGTATCCCTTACCAGCACAGAAAAGTTCAACCGTTGGAATTAGTTCTCGCTCCCTCCCATGCGTGGCTTTCCCAGGGCACTGGGGCTGCCCAGAGATTCCGCTTTTGGCCCTCACAAAGGCCTCTGACTCTGCCTCTCTGTGGGGTAACATGGGCACCCACTCCCGGGGCTTAGGAAGAAATCTCTCACCATCTGTGCACTCCAACCAGGAGATCGGGTAAAATGGCTGCCCCGCTTGTCTTTCTTTGTTTGGGTTTGGCGCGAGTGTTAGCTGTATTGCCCGGGTTGCCACAGGATCAGTTTTTCCTCGGCTTGGATCTCTGTGCCACAGCCTGGTTCGGCTGTTTGTGCCGCGGCCTGGATCTATTCACCCCCTTTGCCCACCTCAGTTTCTATATTCACAGATCCCAGAGAAAGCCGCCCTGTTTAGGTTAGTAAGGAAGGCGGAGCATTTCTTACTCCCTATTTCCTTCGGGGTTTGGTTATATATTTAGCCAATTTTTCGCTCGACCATACCTTTGGGTGTATTGTGAAACATCTGGAGGCTCCAAGGATAGGTTTTTCTGTTTCTGGTTGAAGATCTTGTTGAGTTTTGGGTGAGATTTATCGGTATCGCTTCCTACCCCGCCATTACTCTGACATCATCCTCTGAGTTTGTTTCTTGATTTACTGTTTATTGCCTTTATGTAGATTATAAAGACATACCTATTTATTTATTGGCCACTGCTTTGTCCTCTAGGAAAGAGTTTAGTGGACCCCTCACTACTCCAGAGGAATTCTGGATTTCAACTGAGAACCGAATTGCCTATCCTCATGCGCGATATGGGCACTGAGGACCAAACCACGTCATGCTCTCTGCATCAGCATGGCTTTGTGCTGTTCCTATCTTTGTTAGCATGACCTTATTCTTTCAGGTATCTGCTGCTCAGGCAAATGGTCTGATTGATCATTCCTGGAACTTCCTGAAATCTTTGTGTTGAGGTCCTTACCTTGCTCTGTGCCCCAGCCAAGGACTACTACACATGATCCTTAGCCAATCCTAATCAAAGCCTTGCTTTGAAAACCCACTTCATATCAAATTTCCAATTCTTAACCAATTCTGATTTTCTGTTTCTTTCTTCCTCTTAGACATTGCCATGGCTTTGCCAGGTGGTATTCTCCTTTACGTCAGTAAGCAATAAACTCAGCTTTGTTGTATCAAGAAGTTGGTAATATTCGTGGAGGCAATTTTTTGGTGGATGCTACAATTGCTTTAAGGGAGAAGTCAAAACACAGACCTTCACAGGTTAGAAGTAATGAATTTGCAAATTACTGAAAAACTGCCCTTTTTTTTTTTTTTGAGGAGCAGGTTATTTCTCTTCCAGACAGAATTTATTTGCATGTCTCTAGACAAAATGACTTGCTTTGCTATCGGTTACCTATGACTTACAGAGCCATAAAAAAACTCCAAGGTAATGAAAGCTGTAGAGCCACCATAGAATCAGAATCAGATGACTGGGAGGTATGTGCTGTAGATAGTGCATAGTTTTCCCTTGAAGCACAAATTCTTCCCTAGACTACTAGTTGTCTAGTGCGGTTCTAGGGCATTTCTCAGACTTTATTGAGTTTAATCTTCACCACACCCTCCAAAATAATATTACAATTTCCTTTTTTCTCAAGTGAGGAAACTGAGGCTCAGTGAGGTCTTTTAAAAACCACAAATATGCTCAAATAACATGTATAATCTATATTTGGTTAGTGAAAACATCGTGTAGTAGAGGGAAAATTGCACAAATCTCGGGTGAAGAGAGAAAGGGATTACTGGGTATCATATGGAATGTTGGATGCTCTCCAGCTTTTTAATTTGGGTTCTTTACACCTTTTATTGTCCTTGAGCTATTTAATAACTCTGTAAGTTGGAAAAACAACAACAACAACATCCCATAACTGTGTAAACAAGTCTTGTCCATGTTCAGTACAAATACCTGCTAGCTGGAAGAAGCCAGTCTTGAATCTATTAGCAAGTGCATTTCAGCATTTCTGAAATGCAATCAGCACTTCTGATTGCCTACACATGTGTCTGTTCTTTGACTTCTCCTTTGAACACCTTAGGGTTCCTTATTAATTGATGAATAAAATAGAATCTTTGACATGTGTTCATTTTATATCTGTATGACAGCCATGATTTTTATCTTTTCAAAAATACTTTTTAACAGTTGGCCATGAGGTTAGCCTTTCATTAGTAGGATCTGGGGGCACTTAACGTTTCGGGCCACTGAGAAGATTGGCGGCTCATCTGAGGCACTCCCTGCCCTGAAATTATTCGATTTTATGACTACATACCTGACATTCCTAGAGTTGCATGTTAAGCCTTCCATTGTTTTCTTTTCAGGGCTATCTGATAGCACAGGCTGTCTGTTAAATAGAGTCTGAGCAATTAGACCCAGCTAACGTCTTCCTGACTAAAATGCCAGTACAAATATCTCACAGCAACAAGTGGTTGAAAATGAATGGGGATGAATTGATGGGGACTAATTTGGTGTTACAAGGGAAATAGGAGTGACTGTGTGCATTCTAATTCCAGTTAAATGTGACTTCTCTTCAAACATGTTGGAATTTCAGATACAATAAACTTTAACCATATGAGTCCTTGGAAGTTTCACAGGTATCACTACTATAGCTCTTGTACTGTAGAGCTGTCTGGATCCCCCCAAGTCACCCTAGGGGCCTTTGTAAACTTGTAACTGCTTCAGTGTCCTGATACTTGCATCATTTAATTTCTCAGTATAACATATTGAAGTTGGAATTCTCAAGTTCAAAGCTCAAAAAACTCAGATGCATTTAGGAGATAAGGTTTTAGTGATGGTCTTCTTTGTTGCGTGTGGCAGAAATCCCAACTCCAGCCAGTTTGAGCAAAAAAGGACTTTGTTAGGTCACATGGCAAAAGTCCTGGGGCATGGTGAGTTCAGATATCGCTAGCTCTAGAGCAGGGGTCCCCAAACTTTTTACACAGGGGGCCAGTTCACTGTCCCTCAGACCGTTGGAGGGCCAGACTATAAAAAAAACTATGAACAAATCCCTATGCACACTGCACATATCTTATTTTAAAGTAAAAAGACAAAGCGGGAATAAATACAATATTTAAAATAAAGAACAAGTAAATTTAAATCAACAAACTGACCAGTATTTCAATGGGAACTATTCTCCTCTCACTGACCACCAGTGAAAGAGGTGCCCCTTCTGGAAGTGCAGTGGGGGCCGGATAAAGGGCCTCAGGGGGCCGTAAGCGGCTGCGGGCCGTAGTTTGGGGACCCCTGATCTAGAGGCTCCAAGCCTGTGATCGAGACCTGGTCTTTCTCCTTTTCTAGGTTCTTCCTTTGAGTTCACTTCATTGTCAGAGGCCTTCTCCTCTGATGAGATCAGGCCACTCCTGGCTTGTCACCTCGCTTCCCCCAAATCAGTGGGAAAAATGCAGCTCTCCCCCTCTTTTCTGGTTGTTCAAACCAAAGTCTCGCGATTAGATCTTATTGGACTGATTGCCAAGGGTAGGATCACATGCCCATCTCTGATCATCATGACAATCGCTGTGTCCAGGATGGTGTGATGTTTTGATTGGCAAGGATGCACACCCACACCCATGTGCCAACCAAAGCACAAAGAGTGAGAGTGGGCATGGAGAGACTTCCTAGAGGAAAATCAGAAAATTTGGCTGTTATGAACTGGAAAACACCACTCAGGAAGAGTATGATGTCTTGACTGAAGCCCTCAGGTCAGAGTCCTCGTCAGGCGGCAGTACTTGATGAGGGCTCTCTGCAGGATACCTGTGCTGTCTGCATCGGTATCTAAATATACCCAACCATTCTATCAATAAACACTTACTGAGAACTTCCTGTGAGATTAGTTCTAAACTAGATCTGGGGGATACAGAAATAAAAATCACCATCACTGCTCTCAGGGAGAGTGTGACAGTAGTGCCATTTTATTTTCAGGATCTCTGCTTGTTGGGCGACCTGCTCAGAGTAGATACCAACACTGAGCCCTCAGTTGCACATCATTCCCCTGGGTGATCAGCTAACTGCCTGGTGGCGGCAGGCTGGTTACATAAGACTGCTTCCATCATGGAAGGGACTAAGTTCTTCCTTACTGGAATAGATGCTCTGTATATGGAGTTGCCTTCCTTGCACATGATGCTTCTGCCAAACATACTGTCTGTGCAATTGCAAAATGCCTTGTCCACCATCGTGGTATTCCACATAGCATTGCTTTGGATCAGAAAACTCATTCCACAGCAAAAAGAAGTGTGACAATGGGCTTATGCTTATGAAACTCACTGGTCATACTATGTTCCCCACCATTCTGAAGCAGTTGGCTTGATAGAATGGTGGAATGGCCTTTTGAAGACTCAGTTACAATGCAAGCTAAGTGGCAATATCTTGGGGTGCTGGGGCAAGGTTCTCTAAAAGGCTATATATGCTCTGCATCAGCATAGAATAATATATGGTGTTATCTCTCCTATAGTCAGCATTCACGTGTCCAGCAATTAAGGGGTGGAAATGGAAGTGGCACCACTCACTATTACCCCTAGTAATGATAATAATTATTAGTAATACCAACTATTACTAATAATAATTATTAGTAATACTAATTATTAGTAATAATAATAGGAATGCTTTCACAAGGAGACACAACAATGGTTCCATTGAACTGGGTGTTAAGACTGCTGCCTGGCCACTTTGGGGCTTCCTGTGCCTCTGAAACAATAGGCAAAGAAGGAAGTGACTGTGCTGACTTGGAGATTGATCCTGTTGACTTGGAGATTGATCCTGGCTACTGAGGGGAAATTGGACTACTGCTCCACAAAGAAGGTAAGGAAGAGTATATCTGGGATACAGGAGACCACTTAAGGCATCTCTTAGTATTACCACGCCCTGTGATTAAGGTCAAAGGAAAACCACAACAACTCAATCCACGTGGGACTACTAATGGCCCACATTATTCAGGAATAAAAGTTTGGGTCACTGCACCAGGTGATGAAACAGGACCAGCTGAGATACTTGAGGAAGACAAAGGAAATATGGAATGGGTTGTTATAAATGCCAGCCATGACCAGTTACAGAAATAAGGACTGTGATTGCCATGAGTATTTCCTCCTTATTTTGTTATAAACACATTTGTGTGTATATATACATACCTTAAGCAAATATCCTTGTTTTCTTTCCTCTCTTATCCCTTTACCATGTAACATAAGGTATATTGACTTTATATTATAGTATTTAAGTTATAGGATATCACAAAGAAGAGAAAACATTTCTGGGGAAGGGGTTAGTGCATATTTGGTTGTATGCAGGATAGCTGTATTATGTCCTGCAGAATTATGACCTTGTTAATGTTTTCATTTGGAGGTTAAGTATGGGTTAAAGAGATGCATAGAGATGTCAAATAGACAAGGGTTAGCTTGTGATGGTTAATTTTATGTGTTACCTTGAATGAACTAAGAGATGCCCAGATAATTGATAGAACATTATTTTTAGGTGTGTCTCAAGAATGTGTCTGGAAGGGATTAGCATTTAGTGGGCTGAATAAAGAGATCTGTCCTCACCAATGTGGGTGGGCATCATCCAATCTGTTAGGGACCCAAAAAGAACAAAAGGTAAGGAAGGGCAAACTCTCTCTCTTCCCGAGCTGGGACGTTTGTCTCCTCCTGCCCTCAAACATCAAAGCTTCTGGTTCTCAGGCTTTCAGACTCTGGCGTTTACACAGTGACCCCATTGTTCTCAGGGGTCTGGATTTAGACTAACTCAAACCATTGGCTTTCCTCATTCTCCAGCTTACAGATAGCAGATGGTGTGATGTCTCAGCCTCCAAAATCACACGAGCCAATTTCTGTAATAAATGTGGTCATATATATATTCTCTTTATCTGGAGAATCCCAACTAACACAGGTGAATAAGATGTGAAATTAAACCAAGGACCTGTTAGTTTCAGTTTCTCTGAGCTGTGAAGTTGGTGGTTACAGATATTTGTCTGGAACTCAGAGCAAGGTCAGAGAGCTTCGATATACATGTGGGTGCTATGTTAATTTTCTAGGACTGCCAAACAAATTACTTTAACTTGGCTGATTAAACAACAGAAATGTCTCCCGTCACTTTCTATCTGGTTTTCTTTGTGTCCCTCCTCTCCCCCCACCTCCGGTAACCACCACACTCTTGTCCATGTCTCTGAGTCTCATTTTTATGTCCCACCTATGTATGAAATCATATACTTCTTAGTTTTTTCTGATTTACTTATTTCACTCAGTATAATGTTATGAAGGATCATCCATGTTGTTGTAAATGACCCGATGTCATCATTTCTTATGGCTGAGTAGTATTCCATAGTATATATGTACCACATCTTCTTTATCCAGTCATCTATTGAAGGGCTTTTTGGTTGTTTCCATGTCTTGGCCACTGTGAACAATGCTGCGATGAACATGGGGCTGAATGTGTCTTTACGTACCAGTGTGCTTGAGTTTTGGGGGTGTATACCCAGTAGAGGGATTGCTGGGTCATATGGTAGTTCTATTTTTAATTTTTGAGGAAGCACCATACTTTCTTCCATAATGGTTGTACTACTTTACAACATAATAAGTGTCAAAATAACCTGGAGATGTTTTCTCTGAATCTATGTACCCTGATTGATCAATGTCACCCATTAAAATGAATAATAATAATAATAATAATAATAAAAACAACAGAAATATACTCTCTCACATTTCTGAAGGTTGAAAGTCACAAATCAAGATTTGGCAGAGTCAGCTCCCTCTGGAGGCTCCCAGGGAGAACCCATTCCACGCCTCTCTTCTCGCTCCTGCTGGCAGCTGGCACTCCTTGGCTAGGGAGGTGCAAACCTGCAGTTTTCAATGACTTTCCCCTCTGTGTATTTCTGTTTCTTCTCCTTTTCATTTATAAACTCACTCACCATTGAATATAGGCAGTGGTGGGCATCCTCAGTGCCTGGGCCAACTTTGCTCCAATGGAGCCTCGGCTGCGGGAGGGGAAGAGAGAGACAGAGAGGAAGGAGAGGGGGAGGGGTGGAGAAGCAGATGGGCGCTTCTCCTGTGTGCCCTGGCCAGGAATCGAACCCAGGACTTCCACACATGGAGCCAACACTCTACCACTGAGCCAACTGGCCAGGGCCCATTCCAGGTGCTTTTAATTTAGAGAAGTCATTTAAACTTTGGCCTGTAGGCAGTTGTCTCAAGAGAGAATATAGAGGGAGAAGAAAAGAGGGGAGCAGAGTCTTAAAGAGCTACAGCATTTAAGGGTTGGGTAGAAGTGAATGAGCCTATGGAAGAGGCCAAATGGTAGAAGGAACTCTAGGAAGAGAAGTGGAAATCAAGAGAAGAGTACATTTCAAGGTGGAGGGAGGAGCAATGCTTACAAATGATCACAAGAGAGAGCTAGGTACTTGCTTAAAGTAAGATTTATTATTGGCTGTGAATGTTGTCAATCCAGGACTAATGTTATCAACTTATTTTTGTTTTTCTGTTTACAATTTTTTCATTGATTTTGGAGGAAGGAGAGAGAGAGAGAGAGAGAGAGAGGGAAAAGCATCAACTCGTTGTTCTCCTTAGTTGTTCCATTTAGTTGCCCTCATTGGTTGCTTCTCATATATGCCTGGACTGGGGATTGAACCTGTGACCTCAGCATGCTGGAATGAGCAACCCAGCCAGGTCCTATTTTTGTTTTTCTTGACTGAATTTTAACCAGAACTGCAAATGGAATGTTAACGTTATAGAAAGTTCAATCAGACAGATATATACATGTTGACAGAGAAATTTCTGGACCTCCTTATTTTCCTTTGTGGTGGAAATAATCCAAATAGCTCATCACCTGAATTTTTCCACCTAAGATGTATTTTTTTTTTTATGAAGGAAGACAGTTTTTTCTTTAACTTTGGAGTGAACCAAGCTATTGTCCTAAATCTTAACTTGAAGCTGCATCTTAGAATCAACTCCCTTCTTTTGGTACCTTCATAGCAGAATGATATTATCAGGAAGGAGATAGATTTAAAAATCTGTATATAGAAAAGACCACCTTTCTACCAACAGTGGACTCAGAGAGAATGTTTAACAGTATGTTTCTTTTGAGATAACAAATGAGGCAAAATTGTGTTGGCAAAAAATAGCCCACTGTGTTTACCAAATGAAATTTCTGGCTGCCCACTGGGTTGAAAACTAGTTGTAGCTTTGTGGGGGGTATCTTCTTTCTTTGTAGGTATATCAGTCTACGGCCATACCACCCTGAACGCGCCCGATCTCGTCTGATCTCGGAAGCTAAGCAGGGTCGGGCCTGGTTAGTACTTGGATGGGAGATCATAGGTATATCAGTACTTCCTGCTTTTTGCTGAAGTATTCTCCTGGGTGTGGAGAGGCCAGGTGAGGGTGAAGTATGTTCTGGCTGGAGCTGGGGCATCTACGGCACGAATGAGGGACAAAGTCTGTCTGATAGTGTTCGTGTATGGAGTGAAAGGGAGAAAACGGAGAGAGTTAAGTCCAATTACAGAGAGTTTTGAATACCAAGTTCAGGACCTACTCATGGGTAGAGTGAGATCTGTCCCAGGACAAAAAGTCCTTTCTCCAATTCTGTTGCTGAGATTCATCCTTGGTTTTCAATGTAAGCACAGTAATCCAGAGTACAGTTATTTGTGTTTTCTCTGGCCTAATTTGGGAGTTTCTCTGGATTGAGGTCAGATTTTCATTACTCAACCTAGAATTCTTTGGCTGGGAACTGGAAGAGTGGCTCAGGGAAAGGGCAGCTGGATCTGGGGCCCCCTGCTGCTGCAGGCGCTGCAGGGTCTCCCCCAGCATCCACAGTGTGGCCTGGATCCAATGGGCCACAGTGGCAGAGTCCCCTGGAACTTGATCAGAAGTGACCAGAGGGGTCCCATTCATCCTCTGTGTATTTTTGTCTCCCCTCCCTTCCAATGTTTTCAGCTCAGAGACGCACTGGAAAGATGTGTTCCTTCTGTTTTTATTAAGCTACTCTGGTTTGAGGGGTGAAAGAGACGGGGATCAAGCAGGAGGGTTGCAGATGCGATGGGCTCCAAGGCGGGAATTTATAAGAACATCCTTCCAGCCTGACCAGGCGGTGGCACAGTGGATAGAGCGTCGGACTGGGATGTGGAGGACCCAGGTTTGAGACCCCGAGGTCGCCAGCTTGAGCAAGGGCTCATCTGGTTTGAGCAAAGCTCACCAGCTTGGACCCAAGGTCACTGGCTTGAGCAAGGGGTTACTTGCTCTGCTGAAGGCCTGCTGTCAAGGCACATATGAGAAAGCAATCAATGAACAGCTAAGGTGTTGCAATGAAAAACTAATGATTGATGCTTCTCATCTCTTTCCATTCCTGTCTGTCTGTCCCTATCTATCCCTCTCTCTGACTCTCTCTCTGTCACTGTAAAAAAAAAAAAAAAAAAAAAAAAAAAGATCCTTCCAGTGGGTGATGTCTGCATGAGTGGAGGTATAGTTTCAGTTCTGCTCTGAACCCATACCAGCCCATGTTGCAAGCACATAGTTCTCTTTCATGCCTCACACTGATTCGGAATTTGTAGACAACTTTGTACTTTGGGCCTCTGCCAGCTGTCCTGGAGAAATGACTTCCCTTGGCTTCACGTTTTTTATCTCACCCTCCCCACTCCTAACTGAAGTTAGAGAATAATTATTGTTTTATTAGCAAATACTGCTCCTAAGCAAACCCATGAAGGACCTAAGCAATCGTGCGTTTGGGGACCAGTGTAGTCTTTGCATGTCTTTGTGGCTTTCCTCCCTTTGGTTGTATTAGAATACCATTCTTAGGTTTGTGCCCTTCCAGGATCGTCCTGGGAGCGAGGCTCACTGCACAGACAGATGTCAGCCAGGAGGAGTGGCTTTCTGGTTTTTGTTTTGTTTCAAACTACTAACTCAGTCTAAAATTTTGTACTTAACCTACATTTTCTGATATATCCATGAGAGAAAAGAAAACATGTTTTTATTTCTTCTCTATTATTCTCCAAGATATCCCTTTTTTATTAAAAATGTGACCAGCTGCTGTAAGATCCAGTTTACTTATCTGTGGGCCATCCAGACCACTGGCCTTTCCTCTGTCTGCCCCCTGCTTTTTCTTGCATGAGGAAAGCTCGCTGTGCGTTAGCCCAGGCCAAGGGAATGGAGGAAGGGAAAGTGACAGCGAAAGGAAAAGTGACCACAGAGCTGCCCCTGTGTCACACGGTCTCCACCAGCAGCCAGAATCTGTAGAATATAGGTCTGATGTTAGAACCCATTAGTTAAAACAAGGGTCTGCAACTTTGTGCTGTAAAAGGGTCGCATAGTAAATATTCCAGGCTTTGCAGGCTGGGCCACCTCTGCGACAGCTACTCACCTCTGCCGCTGTGGTGTGAAAGGAGCCATAGATAATAAGTGAATGAATAACCATGACTATGTTCTAATGCAAATGTGTTTACCAAAACAGCCAAATCTGGAAGGCCAGATTTGGCTCAGTGCTGTATTCTGCTAATCCCTGATTTATACCAGTTAGTGTCGTGCCTCTGCTGTTAGCCTGAAGCTCAGACTCCGCGCCAGGGTGCACAGCCAGCACAGCACGGCCTCTGTGACCTCTAGCAAACTCGGCTGTACGCATTGTGTTCCAGCCACACTGATTTTGCTTCTGTTCCTCAAACTTGCCTCACTCCCTCCCACCTCAGGGAATTGACAGGGGTTGTTCTTCCTGCCTTAAACCATTTTCCGGTCCCCTTTGCTTTTCTCACACACATTTACGTCCCATTTAGCCTGTAGATCTCTATTTAATCTTTTTTTCCTCAAGCTACTCTCCCTTAATCCTTGTATAAGTAAGGGCTCTTGATAGTAAATGACAGAAATTAAACTTGGTTAAATAGAGGCATTAAAAACCAAGGAAATTGTTGATGAGATAAATAAACTCTGGAGAAAGCTAAAAGAAATTGAGCTTAGGGATTACTAATATCAGAGCTGTGATGATGATATAGTTGGTGTAGAATGTACCCACCCCACGGTGGAGGTTCAGAGATGTCTTCTGAATCTAGTGACCTCAACTGACTGGAGCATGGCTCAGACGCTAAAAGCAACAAGAGCCTCTGAGCAGCAGAAGAGATGGTAACAAACCTCTTGTATTAAAACAAAACAAAACAACCTTTTGTTGTACTCATTAGAGAACTCCTCAGACCTTACATCAGAGCCTGTTTACTTTTAGCTGTTCTAAATAATAATTTTATGTATCAACCTTCCCAGTCTATAGCATGTTAAAAACAGCTTTTTAAAATATATATATATATATTTTAGAGAGAGAGAGAGAGAGACATCTGTTTGTTGTTCCATTTATTTATAACATCATTGGTTGACTTTTGCATGTGCTCTGATTGGGGATCAAACCTACAATCATGGTGCATTGAGATGACATTCTACCAACTGAGCTACCCGGCCAGGGCAGCTTTTTCTTTTTTTTAAATATAATTTTATCAGGGTGTAGAGGAGCTGCCAGAGGTAGACACACTGACACCAAGTAGGGGTGACAGTGAAAAGACAAGCAAGGCAGAGAGGGAACCTTCTGGGAGGCAGAGGAGACTGGGCTACTTGGTGATAGAGGATGTACTTAGTTTTTCAGTAGGTACCAAGGGCATCAGTGCTTCTAAATGATAGCTAGTAACAAAATGTATATAATGCTTATTTTACACCAGACCCCATTCTAAGCACTTTATGGGAATGATTTAATCTTGCAATAATCCATGCAATGAATGCTACTATCATCCTCCGTCTACAGATTGTATTAGTTTTCTATTACCATGTAGTCAAAACTTAGTGGCTTAAAGCAACGAACACTTATTTCCTCAAAGTTTTTGTGGGTCAAGCATCCTGGTGTGGAATAGCTGGTCCTTGGGCTCAGTCAGGGTCTCTCTTTTTTATTTTTCAAATTTAGACAATTAAATTTAACAGGGTGACATTGGTCAACCAGAGTACATAGATTTAGAGAAAGCATCTCCACATCATTTGGACAGCTGATTATGCCGTGTATCCATCACCCAAAGTCAAGTCATCTTCTGTCACCCTATATTTTATTTCTCTTTAAACCCCTCCCCTTTCCCCATACCCTCTCTCCTCCCTTCCCCTCCCCCTGGTAACCACTGCAACCCTGTCTATGTCCATCTGTCTCAATTTTGTGTCCCACCTATGTATGGAATTGTACAGTTCTTAGCTTTTTCTGATTTACTTATTTCACTCAGTATAACGTTATGAAGGTCCATCCATGTTGTTGTAAATGACCCGATGTCATCATTTCTTATGGCTGAGTAGTATTCCATAGTGTATATGTGCCACATCTTCTTTATCCAGCCATCTATTGAAGGGCTTTTTAGTTGTTTCCATGTCTTGGCCACCGTGAACAATGCTGCAATGAACATGGGGCTGCATGTGTCTTTATATACCTATGTTTTCAAGTTTGGGGGGTATATACCCAGTAGAGGGATTGCTGGGTCATATGGTAGTTCTATTCTTAATTTTTTGAGGAACCACCATACTTTCTTCCATAATGGCTATACTACTTAACATTCCCACCAACAGTGAATGAGAGTTCCTTTTTCTCCATAGCCTCTCCAACACTTATTACCTGTCTTGTTGATAATAGCTAATCTAACAGGTGTGAAGCGGTATCTCATTGTAGTTTTGATTTGCATTTCTCTAATAGCTAGTGAAGACGAGCATTTTCTTGTATATCTGTTGGCCATTTGTATCTCTTCCTGGGAGATGTGTCTTTTCATGTCCTCTTCCTATTTTTTTTTCTGGATTGTTTGCTTGTTTGTTGCTGAGTTTTGTGAGTTCTTTATATATTTTGGATATTAGCCCCTTATCTGAGCTGTTGTTTGAAAATATCACCTCCCATTTAGTTGGCTATTTGTTTTGTTGACAGTTTCTTTTGCTGTGCAGAAGCTTCTTAGTTTGATGTAGTCCCATTCATTTATCTTTGCCTTTACTTCCCTTACCTTTAGAGTCAAATTCATAAAATATTCTCTACTGCCAAAGTCCATGAGTTTAGTACCTGTGTTTTCTCCTATGTAATTTATTGTTTCAGATATTATATTTAGGTCTTTGATCCATTTTGAATTAATTTTTGTGCAAGGAGACAAACTGTAGTCGAGTTTCATTTTTTTGCATGTGGCTTTCCAGTTTTCCCAGCACCATTTATTGAAGAGGCATTCTTTTCTCCATTGTGTGTTTTTGGCTCCTTTATCAAAGATGATTTGACCAATATGTGGTTTTATTTCTGGGTTCTCTGTTTTGTTCCATTGGTCTGTGTGTCTATTTTTCTGCCAGTACCATGGTGTTTTGATTATCGTGGCTCTGTAGTATAGTTTGAAGTCAGGTATTGTAATGCCTCCAGCTTGATTTTTTTTCCTTAGGATTACTTTGGTTATTCGATTTTTTTATGGTTCCATATAAACTTGATGATTTTTTGTTCTATTTCTTTAAAAAAGGACATTGGAATTTTGATGAGTATTGCATTATATTTGTATATTGCTTTGGGTAATATGGCCATTTTAACTATATTTATTCTTCCTACCCATGGACAAGGAATATTTTTCCATTTCATTGTGTCTTTTTCAATTTCCTTTAATAATGCTTCATAGGTTTCAATATATAGGTCCTTTATATTCTTTGTTATGTTTACTCCTAGGTATTTTATTTTATTTGTTGCAACTATAAAAGGGATTTTTTTTTGTGTGTTCTTTTTCCGAAGTTTCATTTTTGGCGTATAAGAAAGCAATAGACTTCTGTATATTAATTTTGTATCCTGTGACCTTACTGTTTTGGTTTATTGTTTCTTTTTTTTTTTTAATAAATTTTTATTAATGGTAATGGGATGACATTAATAAATCAGGGTACATATATTCAAAGAAAACATGTCTAGGTTATTTTGTCATCAAATTATGTTGCAAACCCCTCGCCCAAAGTCAGATTGTCCTCCGTCACCCTCTATCTAGTTCTCTGTGCCCCTCCCCCTCCCCCTAACTCTCCCTCCCTCCCTCCCATGTCCTCCCTCCCCCCCCACCCTTGGTAACCACCACACTCTTGTCCATGTCTCTTAGTCTCAATTTTATGTTCCACCAATGTATGAAATCATGTAGTTCTTGTTTTTTTCTGCTTTGCTTATTTCACTCCTTATAATGTTATCAAGATCCCACCATTTTGCTGTAAATGATCTGATGTCATCATTTCTTATGGCTGAGTAGTATTCCATAGTGTATATGTGCCACATCTTCTTTATCCAGTCTTCTATTGAAGGGCTTTTTGGTTGTTTCCATGTCTTGGCCACTGTGAACAGTGCTGCAATGAACATGGGGCTGCATGTGTCTTCACGTATCAATGTTTCTGAGGTTTTGGGGTATATACCCAGTAGAGGGATTGCTGGGTCATAAGGTAGTTCTATTTGCAGTTTTTTGAGGAACCACCATACTTTCCTCCATAATGGTTGTACTACTTTACAGTCCCACCAACAGTGAATGAGGGTTCCTTTTTCTCCACAGCCTCTCCAACATTTGCTATTACCCGTCTTGTTGATAATAGCTAATCTAACAGGGGTGAGGTGGTATCTCATTGTAGTTTTGATTTGCATTTCTCTAATAACTAATGAAGCTGAGCATCTTTTCATATATCTGTTGGCCATTTGTATCTCTTCCTGGGAGAAGTGTCTGTTCATGTCCTCTTCCCATTTTTTTATTGGATTGCTTGTTTGTTTGTTGTTGAGTTTTATGAGTTCTTTGTAAATTTTGGATATTAGGCCCTTATCTGAGCTGTCGTTTGAAAATATCAGTTCCCATATAGTTGGTTGTCTGTTTATTTTGATATCAGTTTCTCTTGCTGAGCAAAAACTTTTTATTCTGATGTAGTCCCATTCATTTATCTTTGCCTTCACTTCTCTTGCCATTGGAGTCAAGTTCATAAAATGTTCTTTAAAACCCAGGTCCCTGATTTTAGTACCTATGTCTTCTTCTATGTACTTTATTGTTTCAGGTCTTATATTTAGGTCTTTGATCCATTTTGAATTAATTTTAGTACACGGGGACAGGCTGTAGTCGAGTTTCATTCTTTTGCATGTGGCTTTCCAGTTTTCCCAACACCATTTGTTGAAGAGGCTTTCTTTTCTCCATTGTGTGTTGTTGGCCCCTTTATCAAAGATTATTTGACCATATATATGTGGTTTTATTTCTGGGCTTTCTATTCTGTTCCATTGGTCTGAGTGTCTATTTTTCTGCCAATACCATGCTGTTTTAATTATCGTGGCCCTATAATATAGTTTAAAGTCAGGTATTGTAATGCCCCCAGCTTCATTCTTTTTCCTTAGGATTGTTTTGGCTATTCGGGGTTTTTTATAGTTCCATATAAATCTGATGATTTTTTGTTCCATTTCTTTAAAAAATCTCATAGGGATTTTGATGGGAATTGCATTAAATTTGTATATTGCTTTGGGTAATATGGCCATTTTGATTATATTTATTCTTCCTATCCAAGAACAAGGAATATTTTTCCATCTCATTGTATCTTTTTCGATTTCCCTTAACAATGCTTTGTAATTTTCATTATATAGGTCCTTTACGTTCTTTGTTATGTTTATTCCTAGGTATTTTATTTTTTTTGTTGCAATCGTGAAGGGGATTATTTTTTTGAGTTCGTTTTCTAATATTTCATTGTTGGCATATAGAAAGGCTATGGACTTTTGTATGTTAATTTTGTATCCTGCGACCTTACTGTATTGGTTTATTGTTTCTAATAATCTTTTTGTGGAGTCCTTCGGGTTTTCGATGTATAGGATCATATCATCAGCAAAAAGTGATAGCTTTACTTCTTCTTTTCCGATATGGATGCCTTTTATTTCTTTGTCTTGTCTGATTGCTCTGGCCAGAACTTCTAGCACCACGTTGAATAAGAGTGGAGAGAGTGGACAACCCTGTCTTGTTCCTGATTTAAGGTAGAAAGTCCTCAGTTTTATGCCGTTTAATAGGATGTTGGCTGATGGTTTATCATATATGGCCTTTATCATGTTGAGATATTTTCCTTCTATACCCATTTTGTTGAGAGTCTTAAACATAAAATTGTGTTGTATTTTATCAAAAGCCTTTTCTGCATCTATTGATAAGATCATGTGGTTTTTGTTCTTTGTTTTGTTGATATGGTGTATTACGTTAACCGTTTTGCGTATATTGAACCATCCTTGAGATTCTGGGATGAATCCCACTTGATCATGATGTATTATTTTTTTAATATGTTGTTGTATTCGGTTTGCCAGTATTTTGTTTAGTATTTTAGCATCTGTATTCATTAGAGATATTGGTCTGTAGTTTTCTTTCTTTGTGCCATCCTTGCCAGGTTTTGGTATGAGGGTTATGTTGGCCTCATAAAATGTGTTTGGAAGTATTGCTTCTTCTTCAATTTTTTGGAAGACTTTGAGTAGAATAGGAACCAAGTCTTCTTTGAATGTTTGATAGAATTCACTAGTATAACCGTCTGGGCCTGGACTTTTATTTTTGGGGAGATTTTTAATAGTTTTTTCTATTTCCTCCTTGCTGATTGGTCTGTTTAGGCTTTCTGCTTCTTCATGACTCAGTCTAGGAAGGTTGTATTGTTCTAGGAATTTATCCATTTCTTCTAGGTTGTTGTATTTGGTGGCATATAATTTTTCATAGTATTCTACAATAATTCTTTGTATTTCTATGATGTCTGTGGTGATCTCTCCTCTTTCATTTTGGATTTTATTTATTTGAGTCCTGTGTCTTTTTTCCTTGGTGAGTCTTGCCAAGGGTTTGTCAATTTTGTTGATCTTTTCAAAGAACCAGCTCCTTGTTTTATTGATTTTTTCTATAGTTTTTCTGTTCTCTATTTCATTTATTTCTGCTCTGATTTTTATTATCTCCTTTCTTCGGCTGGTTTTGGGTTGTCTTTGTTCTTCTTTTTCTAGTTCCTTAAGGTGTGAAGTTAAGTGGTTTACTTCGGCTCTCTCTTGTTTGTTCATATAGGCCTGAAGTGATATGAACTTTCCTCTTATTACTGCTTTTGCTGCATCCCAGAGATTCTGATATGTCGTATTTTCATTTTCATTTGTCTGTATATATCTTTTGATCTCTGCACTTATTTCTTCTTTGACCCATTCATTTTTTAGAAGTATGTTGTTTAGTTTCCACATTTTTGTGGGTTTTTCCCCCTCTTTTTTGCAGTTGAATTCTAGTTTCAGGGCTTTATGATCAGAAAATATGCTTGGTACAATTTCAATTTTTCTAAATTTGCTGATATTGTCTTTGTGGCCCAACATATGGTCAATTCTTGAGAATGTTCCATGTACACTAGAGAAAAATGTATACTCTGTCGCTTTGGGATGAAGTGTCCTGTAGATGTCTATCATATCTAGGTGTTCTAATATTTCGTTTAAGGCCACTATATCTTTATTGATTCTCTGTTTGGATGACTGATCTAGAGCCGTCAGCGGTGTATTGAGGTCTCCAAGTATGATTGTATTTTTGTTAGTTTTTGTTTTAAGGTCAATAAGTAGCTGTCTTATATATTTTGGTGCTCCTTGGTTTGGTGCATATATATTAAGGATTGTTATGTCTTCTTGATTCAACTTCCCCTTAATCATTATGAAATGACCATTTTTGTCTCTGAGTACTTTTTCTGTCTTGTAGTCAGCATTATTAGATATGAGTATTGCTACACCTGCTTTTTTTTGGGTGTTGTTTGCTTGGAGTATTGTTTTCCAGCCTTTCACTTTGAATTTGTTTTTATCCTTGTTGCTTAGATGTGTTTCTTGTAGGCAGCATATAGTTGGATTTTCTTTTTTAATCCATTCTGCTACTCTGTGTCTTTTTATTGGTAAGTTTAATCCATTTACATTTAGTGTAATTATTGACACTTGTGGGTTCCCTACTGCCATTTTATAAATTGCTTTCTGTTAGTTTTGTATCTAGTTTGATTCTTCTCTTTTGTTTTTCTATCATTTGTTTTTGTTTGTTTGTGTTCCATACTTCTTTCCTCTGTTGCTACCTTTTTTAAGTCAAGTGTTTTTGTGGTGGTTTTTTTAAGGGTGGTTACCATTAAGTAATGAAAAGGGTACCTACCATATTCATTGTAGTACCCTATCTTATAAGTATTTCTGCACTTCATCATCCTTTGCTACTGTTAATCTCCATCCTCTCCCCCCTTTTTTTCCTTTGTTGTCACAGTTTAAGTTTGGTTTTATTGTGTTCTTGGTGGAGCTGTTACTTGTGGTGTTGTTTTCTTTTGTTCTTTGAATCTGGTTGGAAAACCCCCCTTAGTATTTCCTGGAGTGGGGGCTTTCTGTTGATAAATTCTCTCATCTTTTCTGTATTTGTGAATGTTTTTATATCTCCTTCATACTTGAAGGATAGCTTTGATGGGTATAGTATTCTTGGCTGAAAGTTCCTCTCTTTCAGGGCTTTAAATATTGGGGTCCACTCTCTTCTAGCTTGTAGAGTTTCTGCTGAGAAATCTGATGATAATCTAATAGGCCTTCCTTTATATGTTGTACTCTTCTTTTCCCTGGCTGCCTTGAGAATTTTTTCTTTGTCATTGGTTTGTGTCATCTTTATTATGATGTGCCTTGGAGTGGGTTTGTTGGGGTTAAGAAAACTTGGTGTTCTGATTGCTTCTTGAATTTGAGGCTTTAGTTCCTTCCACAGGCTTGGGAAGTTCTCGTCTATTATTTGTTTGAGTATATTCTCCATTCCATTTTCTTTCTCTTCTCCCTCTGATATACCTATTATTCTTATGTTATTCTTTCTGATGGAGTCAGACAATTCCTGTAGGGCTTTCTCGTTTTTTATTATTTTTGAGTCTCTTTCTTCTTCTCTCTGTTGTGCCTCAAGTTGTTTGTCTTCTATTTCACTAATCCTATCTTCAATCTGGGCTGTTCTGTTAGCTAAGCTTGTTACCTCGTTTTTCAGCTCGTGAATTGAGTTTTTCATTTCTGTTTGATTTGTTTTTATAGTTTCAATTTCCTTGGTAATATATTCTTTGTGTTCATTGAGTTGTTTTCTGATCTCCCTATATTGCCTTTCTGTGTTTTCTTGTATATCTCTGAGTATTTTTAAGATTTCTAATTTAAATTCTCTGTCATTTAGCTCCAAGGCTTCCAATATGTTAAGTCTTTTCTCCATAGATTTTTCCACATCTATTTGTGTTACCTCTCTTTCTTTTGTATCCATAATATTCGATTTCCTCTTTCTTATCGGCATCTGAGGGTGGTCTTATTGATAGCACGCGGGCGCACTCCCTGGCGGCTTGAATGAGCGTCGCTGCGGTACCTTCCTCCACACCCTCGTCTCTCAGATTCAAGTGATAACAGTCCTTTTGCTTTCAGTTTGTGTGGAACTCCGGAATGCTCCGAGGATAAATTTTTCTGTTTCTAGTTGATAAATTTGTTGTGATTTAGGGGAGAGCTGTCGGACGCGCTTCTCACGGCGCCATTTCCGTGACGTCACCTCCGGTTTATTGTTTCTAATAGCCTTTCTGTGGAGTCTTTGGGGTTTTCTATATACAGGATCATATCATCTGCAAAAAGTGAAACCTTTACTTCTTTTCCAATATGAATGCCTTTTATTTCTTTCTCTTGTCTGATTGCTCTGGCTAGAACTTCCAGCACTACGTTGAATAGGAGTGGAGAGAGTAGACAACCCTGTCTTGTTCCTGATTTTAGAGGAAAAGTCTTCAGTTTTTTTACCATTTAATATGATGTTAGCTGATGGTTTGTTGTAAATGGCCTTGATTATGTTGAGATATTTTCCTTCTATACCCATGTTGTTGAGTGTTTTAAACATAAAAGGATGTTGTATTTTATCAAATGCCTTTTCTGCATCTATTATAGGATCATATGATTTTTGTTTTTTTGTTGTTGTTGTCATTGATATGATGTAATATGTTAATCATTTTATGTATGTTGAACCATCCTTGTGTTTCTGGGATAAATCCCACTTGATCATAGTGAATTATGTTTTTAATGTGTAGTTGTATTCAATTTGCTAGTATTTTGTTTAGTATTTTAGCATCTGTATTTATTAGAGATATTGGTCTGTAGTTTTCTTTTTTTGTGTTGTTCTTACCAGGTTTTGGTATGAAGGTTATGTTGGCCTCATAAAATGTGTTTGGAAGTATTTCTTCTTCAATTTTTTGGAAGACTTTGAGTAGAATAGGAACCAAATCTTCTTTGAATGTTTGGTAGAATTCACTAGTATAGCCATCTGGCCCTGGACATTTATTTTTGGGGAGGTTTTTGACAGTTGTTTCTATTTCCTCTCTGCTTATCAGTCTATTTAGACTTTCTACTTCTTCATGATTCAGTCTAGGAAGATTGTATTGTTCTAGGAGTTTACCCATTTCTTTTAGATTGTTGAATTTGGTGGCATATAAATTTTCATAGTATTCTGCAATAATCCTTTGTATATTTATGATATCTGAGGTAATTTCTCCTCTTTCATTTTGGATTTTGTTTATATGAGTCCTTTCTCTTTTTTTCTTAGTGAGTCTTGCCAGGGGATTGTCGATTTTGTTGATCTTTTCAAGGAACCAGCTCTTTGTTGTATTTTCTATAGTTTTTCTGTTCTCAATTTCCTTTATTTCTGCTCTTATTTTTATCATTTTCTTTCTTCTGCTAGTTTTGGGTTGCCTTTGTTCTTATTTTTCTAGTACCTTAAGATGTGATGTTAGGTTGTTTTTTATATAAGCCTGTAATGATATGAAGTTCCCTCTTATTACTGCTTTCACATCCCAGAGATTCTGACATGTTGTGTTATCATAATCATTTGTCTGTATGTATCTTTTGATCTCTTCTTTTATTTCTTCTTTGACCCAGTCATTCTTTAGAAGTATGTTGTTTAATTTCCACATTTTTGTGGGTGTGTTTACTTCTTTTTTGCACTTGAATTCTAGTTTCAAAGCCTTATGGTCAGAAAATATGCTTGTTATAATTTCAATCTTTCTGAATTTGTTGATGTCAGTTTTGTGGCCCAGCATATGGTCTATTCTTTTTGTTTTGTTTTGTATTTTTCCTTAGTTAGAAGTGGAGAGGCAGTCAGACAGACTTCTGCATGCACCTGACTGGGATCCACCCGGTATGCCCACCAGGGGGCAATGCTCTGCCCATCTGGGATGTTGCTTCATTGCAGCCGGAACCATTCTAGCTCCTGAGGCAGAGACCATGGAGCAGTCCTCTGTGCCCGGGCCAACTTTGCTTTAATGGAGCTTTGGCTGTGGGAGGGGAAGAGACAAACAGAGAGGAAGGAGAGGGGGAAGGGTGGAGAAGCAGATGGGCACTTCTCCTGTGTGCCCTGATTGGAAATTGAACCCAGGACTCCCACATGCTGGGCTGATGCTCTACTGCTGTGCTAACCAGGCACGGCCTGGTTTATTCTTGAGAGTGTTCCATGTACACTGGAGAAAAATGTATACTTGGACGTTTTGGGATGAAATGTCCTATAGATGTCTATTATGTCCATTTGTTCCAGTGTTTCATTTAAGGCCAATACTTCTTTATTGATTTTCTGTTTAGATGAACGATCTAAAGCCATCAATGGTATATTGAGGTCTCCAAGTATGATTAATTTTTTTCAGTTTGTACTTTTAGATCAGTTAGTAGATGTCATAAATTTTGGTGTTTCCTGGTTTGGTGCATATACAGTGGTACCTTGAGATACAAATTTAATTCGTTCTGTAACTGAGCTCGTAAGTCAGTCAACTCATATATCAAACTGCTGATACTGGACCCATCCGCCAACATGCCAACTAGTGGCAGCTTCTCGAATCACGACTTGTATCTTGAAATTTCGCTCAGATCTTGAACAAAAGTACGGACTGAGTCGCAGCTTGTATCTTAAAAAATTTTTATATTGGTCTGTTTATATCTCACGGTACCATTGTATATTAAGAAATATAATGTCTTTTTAAAATTTTTTTTTTATTTATTCATTTTTAGAGAGGAGAGAGAGAGGGCGAGAGAGAGAGAGGAGAGAGAGAGGAGAGAGAGAGACAGAGAGAGAGAAGGGGGGAGGAGCTGGAAGCACCAACTCCCATATGTGCCTTGACCAGGCAAGCCCAGAGTTTCGAACCGGCGACCTCAGCATTTCCAGGTCAACGCTTTATCTACTGCGCCACCACAGGTCAGGCATATAATGTCTTCTTGATACAGTGTCTCCTTTATCATTATGAAATGTCCATCTTTGTCTCTGGTTACGTTACCTTTGTTGTCTTGTAGTTAGCATTGTCAGATATGAGTATGGCTACACCTGCTTTTCTTTGGATATTATTTGCTTGGAGAATTGTTTTCTAACCTTTCACTTTGAATCTATTTTTATCCTTGTAGCTTAGATGTGTCTCTTGAAGGCATCATACTGTTGGGTTTTTCTTCTTGATCCAATCTGCTACTCTGTGCCTCTTTATTGGTGAGTTCAAACCATTTACATTTAGTGTAATCACTGACAGTTGAGGATTTCCTATTGTCATTTTATATACTACTTTCTGATAGCTCTATGTCTTGTTTGGTTCTTCTTTTTTGTTTTTCTGTCATTTATTTTTGCTTGGTGGTATTCCATACTTCTATCTTCTGTTTTTTTTTTTTTTTTTTTTAAGCTATATGTTTTAGTAGTGGCATTTTTAGGGGTGGTTACTATTAGGTTTTTAAAAGAAAAATTATCATATTTATTAGAGTCCAGTATCTCATGAGTGCTTCTGTACTCCATCCTCCTTTGCTACTGCTGATCTTTATCCTCTCCCCTTTTATGTTATTGTTGTCACAGATTATCCTTGTTTTTATTGTGTGTTTGTTAAAATTTTTACTTGTAATTTTGTTTTGTTTTGTTCTTTGTATATGGTCGGATAACCCCCTTTAGTATTTCCTATAGTGGGGGTTTTCTGGTGATAAATTCCTTCAGCTTCTGTGTGTCTGTAAATGTTTTCATTTCCCCTTCATATTTGAGGGATAGCATTGATGGATATATTATTCTTGGCTGGTAGTTCCTCTCTTTCAGTACTTTAAATGTTGGGGTCCACTCTCTTCTGGCTTGTAGAGTTTGTGCTGAGAAATATGATTATAGCCTAATGGGCCGTCCTTTATATGTTATATTCTTCTTCTCCCTAGCTGCCTTGAGGATTCTTTCTTTGTCATTGATTTGTGATAATTTCATTATGATGTGCCTTGGAGTAGGTCTGTTGGGTTGAGGTAACCTATCGTTCTGTTTGCTTCTTGGATTTGAGACTCTAACTCTTTCCACAGGCTTGGGAAGTTCTCATCAATTATTTGTTTCACTATCTTTTCCATTCCCTTTCCCTTTCTTCTTCTTCTAATGTGCCCATTATTCTTATACTGCTCTTCCTGATGGAGTCAAACAATTCTTGTAGAGCTTTTTTTTTTTTTTGTATTTTTCTGAAGCTGGAAACGGGGATAGACAGTCAGACAGACTCCCGCATGCGCCTGACCAGGATCCACCTGGCACGCCCACCAGGGGCGACGCTCTGCCCACCAGGGGGCGATGCTCTGCCCCTCTGGGGCATCGCTCTGTTGTGACCAGAGCCACTCTAGCGCCTGGGGCAGAGGCCAAGGAGCCATCCCCAGTGCCCGGGCCATCTTTGCTCCAATGGAGCCTCGGCTGAGGGAGGGGAAGAGAGAGACAGAGAGGAAGGAGAGGGGGAGGGGTGGAGAAGCAAATGGGCGCTTCTCCTGTGTGCCCTGGCTGGGAATCGAACCCGGGACTTCTGCATGCCAGGCCGATGCTCCACCACTGAGCCAACCGGCCAGGGCCTTTCTCATTTTTTTAAATTCATGAATCTCTCTCCTCTTCTCTCTGTAGTATCTCTAATTGCCTGTCTTCAATGTCACTGATTCTCTCCTCTCTCTCCTCTATCTGGCCTGTTCTATTTGCCAAGCTTGTTACTTCATTTTTCATTTCATGTATTGAGTTTTTCATCTCTGTTTGGTTCTTTTTTAGTTTCAATTTCCTTGATGAAGTACTCTTTTGTTCATTAAGTTGTTTTTTGAGCTCACTAAATTGCCTTTCAGCATTTTCTCAGTAAAAATACCCTTACTGAGTATTTTTAGAACTTCAACTTTGAATTCTCTGTCATTAAGCTCCAAGGTTTCCATGTAATTGAGATTTTTTTTTTTTTTTTTTTGCATTTTTCTGAAGCTGGAAACAGGGAGAGACAGTCAGACAGACTCCCGCATGCGCCCGACCGGGATCCACCCGGCACGCCCACCAGGGGGCGACGCTCTGCCCATCCTGGGCGTCGCCATGTTGCGACCCTCCTGGGTGTCGCCATGTTGCGACCAGAGCCACTCTAGCGCCTGGGGCAGAGGCCACAGAGCCATCCCCAGCGCCCGGGCCATCTTTGCTCCAATGGAGCCTTGGCTGCGGGAGGGGAAGAGAGAGACAGAGAGGAAGGCGCGGCGGAGGGGTGGAGAAGCAAATGGGCGCTTCTCCTATGTGCCCTGGCTGGGAATCGAACCCGGGTCCTCCGCACGCTAGGCCGACGCTCTACCGCTGAGCCAACCGGCCAGGGCATAATTGAGATTTTTTCCTGGAGATTTTTCAGCATCTGTCTGAGCTATGTCTCTGTCTTGTATATCCATATTTGATTTCTTTTTCCTTGATGGCATTTGTGAGTGGTATTGTTAATAAACCCAACAAGAGATAATTATTCCTTTTTCTGGTAAGAGGTGCTGCACTACAAGATTTGCCTCTGTGAGATTCTTGGGTGGAGTTCTGCTGAGGCATCGCTGTTGCTGTCATAATGATGCAGGCAGGGCCTTCGTGTTGGTAGGAGGGGCTTGTTGCTAGGGCTTTGCAATTTTATGGCTCTAGCAATGGCCAACCAGGGGTCTTCTGGGGCCCTCCCCGACGTCCCAACAGAGCAGGGGATCAAGCGCCCCAGCACCCCCATCTCTCACAGGAGAGAGAAGCCTGGAGACCCCGCTGAGGGAGGTCCAGCCACCGCCACTGTTCGCACAGCAAGGGGAGCAATGTGGGACTGGGAGGCTGGGGTGACACAGTCCAGTCCCCCCTCCAATACCACTCTAAGCACTCAAAGCACAGCCCTGGGCAGGGCAGGGGCTGCGCGCCACAAGTTGGTGTCCGAGCTTCAGGAGCAGTTGCTCCAGAGATGGCAGAGCTGGGATGTCCTGCCCACACATGCTGAGCTCTGCCCTGCAAGTGCCCAAGCTTCGGTGCAGGTGGAACACAGATCCCAGATCAAGTGCCTCTGGCATCACAAGGCTAAACTCTGCTGGCAGATTAAGCACGCTCCAGTGCCCCATGGACCTATCTCCACAGGCTTTTCGCATACAGTTCTTGGGAACGCGCCATGGGTTTTGTGTGTGCCCAGTGTCTGCAATAGCCTAGCGCCTGCAATCATGGGTGTGGCAGATGCCGGGAAATGGCCCTGCTCCCCGTTCTTGGTTGTTGCCCCTATCTCTGCTCTTTCCCCCAGACTCTCTCCTTCTCCTGACTCTGGCTCTGAGACAAAGCCTGTGCCATCAGTGCCTCCCTCCCTCAGGTCTGTCAGGAAAGAAAAAGACTCAGTCCTCTGGCATTTTTTCTTCTTCTGTGAGCAGATTCTATGTTTGGCCCACCTTCTTGCACAATCATACCTTTGTCTATCTGGTGTGTGTATATTTCAGGTTCATCTGGGTTTTTTTCTCTGCATATAGTTGTAAAATTTGTGTAAATTTCAAGGGGAGAGATTGCGAGAATCTCTCATGTTGCTGTTTCTCTGACATCCTCAGGGTCTCTCTTAAGTCTGTAATCAAGGTGTTGGGCAGAGCTGCAGAATATAAGCATGCAAAATATATTTGTTGAATAAATAATAGTTCATAGAAAATATGGAAAAGCAAAATCTAAAATAAATAAATAAACAACAAATAAATAAAGTGCTATCCTATTAACACAGAGATAATCTTTGCCAGTGCTTTGTTTTTATTTCCTTTCACTTATTTTTCTATTTATAAATATCTGTGTCATCTATATCTACAATTATACCTGAATATGTAACTTTTCCTCTCCTTCTTTGAATGATAACAGCCAGCATTTACTGACACTGTGCTAAGTGCTTGGAAAGATAAGCCTCACTTCTTGCCACTAAACTCCTGAGAACATACAGTCTAGGGGTGTAGAGCTGGAGTCATGGCTAACAAGGCACAGCTGTCATGAGGCTCAGTATTTGGGGATTTAGCCTGGCATCTTTAATATGAAATGGGGAAAGCAGCTGGTCCTAACCTTGCCAGGAAGGGTGGATCAGACCTGGGGACCTGACCCGGGGACTTCCCTTAGTGACAAACTCTGACAGCTAACACCATTTTCCACTTTATAAGAGCAATTCTTTTCTTAAAATCCTTCATGAAAGGGCCCATCATCCGAAGTTGAAATACACTATGACTTTGAGTGAGAAAATGGTTTTTCATTGCAAGTCCTCAAATTGACTTCCATTCTGCTAAAAAAAAAAAGATACCAAAACAAACAAAAAATCATCAAATCCCACTAAAATGGGCAAGATAATTATTTGTTGACTTAGCTTAACAAAGCATTGCCCTTCATCAATTACTCTACATAATATGGCTGTTTACTTGGCTTTCATTAACTCATTACACAGAGCACAGTTAAGACTTTGCTCTTGAACGACAATTCTGATGCTACATTAAAAAAAATTTAATATTTACTGCAAATAAATAGACTCAAATAGAACAGTAGTGACAATAGAAATTGGTGAAAGCAAAATGTTATACTACACGATCCAAAGAGGTGATATCACTGGGCATAAGCAGAGGTGGACTAAGGTTGGTTGAGGCCCCAGGCGCAGAAGAAAGTATTGGGCCCCTTAAAAAAAAGAGAGACAGGGAAAATAAAAATACATGTTAACCATATTTTTAAATAAATAAAAAATATTATGTACTATTAATGTTAAAATTGCATGTATGAAACCAAACTTGGTGTCATTAGAAAAAAATGTCAGGTTGGGATTTTGCAGGGCCTTCAAAAGTCAGGGCCCAGGTGCACGCCTGGTGTGCCCATGCTTACATCCGCCTCTGGAAATAAGGCACAAGATTGAGTCCTTTTAAAAAGAACATTCTGAAAGGAAAATTTGGTGAAACATGTGCTAACTGTACAGTTGCAAAAATGACCCTGTGGTGGCTCTCAGCTGTGGCACTCCACTGCTTATGAGGTGAACAAAAAGCAAATGGCTCTTCCACATGCAAGATTTTAGTAGATGAAAGAGGGCTACTAAATAAATTACTGTTGACTTAACATCCCCTTTGTATAATTCTGTGCACATTGTACCAAAGGCTTCCAAATGTAACGGGATTAGCTCTTTTTTTCTCTTCTGATTCTCTTATCTGCAAATCTATTCCTCTTGTCTTCTCCTTCTGAGTAAATGACACCACTTTGTACCTAGTTACATACACTAAACACTGAGGTACCACCTTTGTGATAGTTAATTTTATGTACCAACATGACTGGGCCATTGGATGCCAAGATATTTCATTAGATTTTATTTTTGGGTGTTTCTGGAAGAGAATACCATTTGAATTGGTGGAAAGATGAAAACAATGCCCAGGGAGGGCGGGCATTGCTTATTCCACTGAGGGTCTGGATAGAACGAAGATGGAGGAAGCTTGCCTTTTCTGTCTGCCTGGTATCTTGTAGCCCTAACATTGACCTTCTCCTGCCCTTGGCACTCCTGGTTCTCAGGGCTTTGGACTTGGACTGGTGTCTACACCAGGCCTTTGAACGACAGCACCAGCTTCCCTGGGTCTCCAGCGTGGAGATGCAGATTGTGGGATCTCTTAGCCTTCATAATCACATGAGCAATACCTTGTAATAAATCACCTTTTATATATCTGTGTAGATCTATATATGTATATGTCTATATATGTCCATGTCTATATCCAGCCTAATGGTTCTGTTTCCTTGGAGAACCCTGACTAATGCAAACTTGCTATCTCCTTTTCTCTAATCACTCATATCCAATTTATCAACAAGTCCTGAGAATTCCACTCCAAATACATCTCATATTTGTCCCATGCATCACCACTAGCAGGTTCTGGGCTGATGGAAGAAGATACTGGAACATGGCTCTCCCTCTAAAGCTCAGCACTGGGCCACACGGGTCCTCATCAGAGACAGTGGCCCACACTCACATGCTCCCTGGGTAATACCAAGATTTCATTCTGATCCCCATAGGAGGGGGTTTCCACTGGGATTCTGAAGAAAGTAGACTCTTATTCTAGCTTTTGCCAGAAGTTAGCAGAATGAGAAGGGGAGACAAGGTCACACCCATCTTGAGTGAAAATGACTAGGTTGTGTGTAGGGGGAAACCCAGGTACCTCGTCCTTTTCCTGTCATTTATCTCTTTATTATCACTCTTAGGGGAGCACCTTGAGCCAGGTGGAATAATGTGAGGAAATTTGCCCAGACTGTTATCTTTGCACTTTGCCAAATAATTGGTAAGCCCCAGGGGGCTGGTGCAGCCTCTGTCCTGACAGGGAACCTTGCTTGGAAGCCTTGCGAGGGAAGTGCCTCAGCGGTCCCACGTGCCCAGCGTGGAGGAGAGCCCTACAGTGCCCATGCTGTCTGTGCCTGAGGCCAGGGGCCAGGCCCAGGGCTGCTCAGTGGCCAGGTCAAGTGTGAGAGGTGTTGCTGGGATGTTTTTGTTCAGCCAGGAATCAGGTGGCTTCCTTAAAGGTGTCATTTGGGGCCCCAGGGAATACCTTGTCTCTGTGCGTGGTACAAAAGTATAATTTTCAAAAGCTTGAAAAAGTATGACTCTAAAACAACAACCAAAAAGACTCACGCAAATACAAAAGGAGTATATGTCCAAGATTTTATTCCACTCATTCATTAATTAGAGAGCCAATTGTAGTTGAAACCTGTCCAAAGAACATTTCAGATGCTAGAGATATGTACAAACATATATATGTCTCTCTATAAAATTATATATAATTAAATATATAGTTAATTATATATAATATGTGTGTGATTGTATACATATATACAATTATATAGTTATATATAATATATTATGATATAATTACATTTAATATAAAATATAAAAATTATATGTAACATGAAATATATATTATATGTTAATATAATTATATATCATATATAATATAATTACATATAATATATAATTACATATTATACTATCTATAATTGTGCTTCTATATGCAATTTAATAGATTGCTGGGTTAAAGTCCAACAGAGCCATACGTAGTAATCTGCAGGGTATCTGCTCCCCAGACCTAAATTACTTGCATCTCTACCAGATAGAATTCTACAAGTCAACCTCTCCTTTGCTCTCACAGAGTTGTAAACTAGCCCAGGATGTAGAAAGCCGCGACCAGAACTGCACTGAAAGAACACTCAGTACTCTCTTTTGCCTATTTCTAGGATTCAGATAATTTTTCAGATACTGGATTTTGATGACAGCTCCCTCCTCAGAGCTGTTTGATGACAGCTGAAAGGTGCCCCATCCCAAAAGTTTATCCTGACAGACTGCTGTGGCTTCCCTTTCCTTTCTGTGAAGATTTTCCAATCTGTACTACATGCAATGAGAACCGTTAACATTTATTAATAAGTGCTTGCTCGGTGCTAAACGCTATGTGCTTTATACAGATAACCTGAGTTATTCCTCAAAACAAATCAGTTACTCTTATCTCAGCTTTACAGATGAGAAAACGAAGGCTTAAGGAATTCAATAATTTGCTCAAGGTCACAGAGCCATCCAGGAAATGGTGGATCCAGCACCTGAAGGCACATGTGCTGACTCTTGAACCTAGGTAGTGACCTGGGCACAGAGTCCCAAAGAGGTTAGCTATACTGCTGTCTGCTCAAAGTCACCTTGGGGAGGTTAATGTCCTACCAAGACAGGGCTTTATATTTTACCTGAAAAAATGAGATGCTGCTCATGCCCTCACCAGTTACTGTGAGGAAAAGTGAGATTATATGCAAGTGCTGTATGCACTCTACATTAGTGGGCCAACGTTGGTATTAGGGAGCTGAAAAGTCTCTTTATCAGAGCCATCATTTGGGCTCTTTAAGTAGCATGGACATTTGTACCAGAAATTCATTTTAGGGTTTTGATGAGCTAGAGTCAAGGACAAGCTGTTGCTGGCTACCACCAGGGCTATGACAAGGATGATGCCAAATTTAAAAGGGTACCATGAAGCTCAGTAATCAAGACTAAAAAAACGTTTTATTTTCTTTTATTTTAAATTTATTTTTTAAGTTATGGGGATGACATGGTTCGCCAGACCATACAGGTTTCAAGTGTACAACTCAGTATAACACCGTCAGCACGCTGCGTGGTGCCCTGCCCCAACCCCGGCAACGTTCCTTCCTGCCCCGCCCCCCTGTCTGCCTTCCCCCTCTACCTCCATCCCCGCTTACCCTCTGGCTGTTGCCGTTCTGTTCTCTGTATCTATGTGTTATATATGTAGATTTTTTTGCTAATTCATTCACAGATTAGTCCAAAATTAAATAAGATTTAATGAAATATTTAAAAAAAATAAAAATTAATGAAAAAATCCATGATGAACAAAGCATCAAAATTTAGACAAAGACAGGATTTGCATTATTGATCTTCCCTTTTGTCTTGGGCTCCAGTCTGGCTCTGTTTGGTATCATCTACCAGCCCATTCCCTGAAGGAATTCACTGAAGGCCAG
Organism: Saccopteryx bilineata; assembly: GCF_036850765.1. Taxonomy (NCBI): domain Eukaryota; kingdom Metazoa; phylum Chordata; class Mammalia; order Chiroptera; family Emballonuridae; genus Saccopteryx; species Saccopteryx bilineata. The sequence goes on from NC_089490.1 coordinate 106,740,235, forward strand.
GGTGATAGCATGCACCCCCAGGCTTGTCCTACCATATTCGCATTCGATTATCTGAATGTTAAGTACAAGTAGAGCAATTAAAAAAATTTAAAAGGTCAAAGGACCTTCTTGTTCATCTTGTGAGAAGCTTTATTGGTCTTGACAATGGCTTTGCTCTGATTGATATAGATTGTATGAGTTGGTCCTTCAGAGTCCTCTCATTTTGCATGGAACTTCTGGCAGCAGATTCAAACTTCTCGTCCCCTTCCGCTGACCCAGCATGTCCCCACCAGACTTCCTCTTCACCATCCTTTACAGTCCTTACAATCCCCATCTTTTTAAAAAAATGAATTTTGGCGTAACATTTCTTAAGTTCTTTTTGTATCAAAAGGTTTTCACTTATTTCCTTAATTACCTTGTTTTTTATTTTTTACCTTATTTTACCTTATATAGTCCCTTCAACTATCCCAAGAGGTAGATGTTATTGACTCCAGTTCACAGATGAGTCTGTGGCTCAGAAACATAAGGAAACTCGTTCAAGGGTCTCATAGTTGATCTGCGGTGAAGGCTGTGTTGGAACACAGGCATCCTGGCTCAAGCTCATGTTATTCACCACCTCACCTTACTGCCTCATTTCTGAGTGAAACTTATTCCAAGGAGCCACCGTTCCATATCTAACTCAACTGCCACCTCCTCCATTCAGTCTTCTTTGGTTACCTCAGCTAGATGTTCATTCACCCCTTACCTCATAGTCCCAACCACTTTCTCTAAAACCTCTCTTATAACTTCCACCACATTTTCCCATTTCCTATAGTTATTTGTAGATATTTCTGAAAATAGAGCCCTCGTCTAACAGAACAACTTTTTTCCGCTCAAAGAGCACAATGCCTTGCTTATAAGAAGCACTCTGTGCATCTCTACTGAATGAAGGGACTTTGCTTGTTGTCCTCAAGGGCCATGCCTTCAGCTCCTCTCTCTGTACCTTGCTTAGGATGGGTGAGAGAAAGACTCACAGTCAGCAAACCCTGCTGACCAACCAAAGCACTGAAGTGCCTCTTGAGGATGGCTTTCTGGCCTTTTCCGTCTTTCCCATGTAAAATGTCTTGGTTGCTTTTGTTTTTCTTTTTTCTTTTTTCTTTGGGATTAAATTTCTAAATGTAGAAGCTAAAAATTTTTCCTTTCATAAGGTAGGAAAAGTCTGATGGAAAGAAATCAAAATCTGGCCAAACCTTATGAAATTCTCAGCAAACTCCTATCAGAACTCCCAGGAGTCTGTCGAAGCCGGAAGCTGCCAGGTTGAAACTCTAACTACTTAAAGATGTCTTTCTATGGGGTCTCACTGGGTTAAATTCCCCTGATGGTTTGTGTGTTTTTTTATTTTTAGTGAGAAAAACTATTGTTATGTCTGAGAAAGAGACAACACTTTTCTTAATAGGTTGCTCCAAGACTGATTACTTTCGATAGCAATGACTATGTGCGGCTTGTGGCAGAGACAAGCTGAGGAACTGAGCTACTGGGGATGGTTCTAAATAAGATGGACATAAGTGTGACCTGATGGGCACATCTGAACTATCCTTTTCAGAACTTGGGGCCAGTTTTGCCCCTCCCTCATCTAACCCAGCACCTACTGTTCCCTTGCTGCTCCCTGTTTTCAGAAGAGCTCATGCCGAGGTGCCTGACTCCTTCCTCCCAGCTGGGACCTCCCGACCCTCTGCCCTGCTGGCTGAAATGTGGACATCCTGTCTGCATCCACGGGGCTTGCTCTTGGGCCTCCCTAATCTGCTAATGTGATAATGGGAATGCATGCCTTTCTCCCTACCCCAGATAACACCCTTGTATTTTATTTTTAACCAGAGGCAGATGATCAGGGAGGTTGTAGGAGCAGATCCAACACTATCAGATAGCATCAAAGTTACTGCAGTTCAGCCTTCATGCTATTGTTTTTGTTTTAAAAAAGCAAAGAGCAAGCCAACCAACAAACAAAACAGAAGCTTTCCTTGCAAATTCAGGGCTGACTTGTGGTTCACTGTGGCTCCAGACTTTTGTTGCTGTCGCTGTTGTTGGCCTCTTACATAAGAAGGCTCTCTCCAGCTTGTGGTTGTGCACCATGTTTTTCTGGATGATTTCCATAAATAAGAAAACTGTGTTCCAATACTGCTTCCAAAATATAAGATGCCCATTTCTTTTTATTTCCTTCTTTGCAATAAGACCTTTCCTCACTGACAAGATTATGGCCAAGGGTGGATGACAAGTGTAAAGCCAGGAGGCATGGCCAGGGTCACTATCACAGCAGCCTTCTGGCCTATGCAGGTTCACATTGGATTCGGACAGTCGGCAAAGAAACAGCGGAGCCAAAAACTGGTGGGCCATAGTCTTTAATTCTAGCTTTGCACCCGGCGGGCAAGTAAAAATACACACTGGGCTCCAAAACCCAGTCACATTCAGTGCTCACAAAGCTACTGACTTATCCGAGTTTCCTAGAATCAAAGGTTTCTAGCTCACCAGACTTATTCACCTCTGTTCCCCATCTCCTTTCTTATCTCAGATACAAACTCTACACAAACTGGCATCTCACTCAGCACTCCGCCATCTTGGCTGCTTCTCCTGGCCTACTCCACGTGGCCTCCTTCTGCTGCTGGCTCTACTCTCTCCTCTAATCATCCCAGGAACCAAGAGAGCCAAGTCCCGTTCTGCCCCCATTTTATAGTGTAGCTTCACAACCTTTAATCCAATATATAAAATAGGGTAGTCTCTAATACAAAGTCACTTCTGAGGCATGATTGGATTGTACCACCCTACAGCAAAAAGGGTAGGAAAGGCTCAATCCCAAAACCAAGCCCCAGGCTACAAGGATTCCGCCTGCGTTTAGCCCACCCCAACACACATTAATATCACCTGGGCAACAGCCTCCTCGTGTTATCTTTAACAAAGTGAGCATAATACATTTTATCTGCCCAACAACAAGGATTGCAGTTCTCATGTTGTCTCAGTCCTCATCCAGATGCTCTTCCTGCTCAGGGTCCCAGGACTGTCTGTGCAGGGACAGGTGTGGCAGTACTGGTTATTTCTCAGTGAAGCTTCGATCCTTGTCTTCTCTAGCTTCTTTCTGACCGGGGAGCTGGGTTGTGAGTCTGGGGCCTTCCCTTTGCTCACTTCTGAGAGACACCCAGGCCCTGTCATCTTCCTCCACCCCCATCTTTGTCCTCTGGGATGCAGGATGCCCCCTGAATAAGAGGGTTATCTTATTTCCTCAGTTACTAAGCAAACAGGAAATGCCCATCCCATGGGAGAGAACTGTCTCTGCTCCAACCTCCCACCCAAGCTATACGACCTACTTTGGCAGCCCATTGTGTACTTGGTCTGGGTGAGAATGCCTTCCCACCTTCATGGGGAGCTTTGATCTTCCCCTATAGGTTGATTAAAAAAAAGGGTGGATACTCTACCAGTCTCCTTTATATACATGTAGCAGACATCACTAATCAACTGTGATTTCCCACTGTGTCTGGGATGGCTGTGCTCTAGCAGACATTAGCAATCTATTAGAGTTTGCATTGGAGAACAAACACATTTACACATTTGCCACCCTTTGCATAACGATGCTTCTGTCATTAATTGGGGATGGCAAGAAGAGGGGCAGTTCTTAAACTAATTGTAGTTAACAAGATATAAAAACTGGGGCGAGAGGAATAAAGCTGGTTTATTTTCTTTCAGATTTCATGTGGCTTTAGGGCCAAAAGCTTTACCTGAGTCACCTTCTGACCCAGGGCTTGAATGGACCTACCTGAATATGGCATCTCCATTCATTTTCTCTGCTGATTAAGAAACAAAAAATGCAAGAAATAACTACCCCTAGCAGCAGTAGACATGCTCCCTGGAGAGGAGTAAGGGATGCAGTGACTCAGGCAGCCAGAGAGGGCTCAGTGGAGGAGGACATGTCAGATGCTGGTGATAGGCGGGCAGAGCTGAAGGTATCCAGGTCACCGACAGCCTTGACGCTCACAATCCTGCAGAACAACACAAGTTCTCCTTGTCTGCCACTGAAATTTCCTGACAGGACTGCCTGTCCAAATTCATTCAAAATAAATGTCTCTGTCTTCAGTGGGGAATCTTGGCCAGGATCCCTGTCACCTCCCACTCAGTTATACATTATCCTTTCCCTTTAGCTTATTAACTGCCTCTGTGGGAGCCTGGGCCTTTGCATTCCCTTTCAACCTGAAGCTGTAGCAAGGACTGAGGGAGGTCTGCCTCACAAGTCTGAGATGCACAGCAGCCTCTCAGCAGGGCTGACACAGTCTGATGCTGAGAATCTGGGTTCTCAGCCAGGGTCTCCCCGCTTTGCTAGAGAGCCAGGAAATGGGCAGAAATGTCCAGAGCCAGAGCAGAGGAATGAACAGGAGTCAGAGAAGAGAAGCAGAGGCTGGAGGAAACCTTCTTGTAAGATTTACTGCAAGACCAGCTCTTCTGCTCACTGTGCCCTCCCTGCGGTCTGCAGCCTGCAACCTTGCTCACACGGTCAGTGGCTGCTGGGGCATCGTTACCTGCCCGGTGCTCTTAGGTGATAAGAAGTAGACGAAGAAGACCAAATTCTTTCCTCCAGGAACTCCAGGAATTTACAATCAGACAGAGGAGATGACAAGTACAAATCTGATTAAAACAGAAATGCAGAGAAGGAGGGGGACAGCTACAGTATGTGAAGAGTTCAGATGAAGTAAGACTCCGGTCTTGGCTATGGGCTCTCAGAACTAGATTTTAAGTAGTGTGTGTGTGTGTGTGTGTGTATGTGTGTGTGTGTGTGGAGTTCTCTGTCCTCCAAACAAGCGGTTCTCAATTTCAATCTCAGTTTCTTACCTGTACATTAGGATCAATGGATGAGCTTTAAGAAATACTGATGCCAGGCTTCACCCCACAGATTCTGATGCAATTCACTCTGAGTCTAGGGAGTGAATCCCACAGGGATGGGCAAGGTCAAGCTGTATAGTGATTGGCTGGACTCTGGTGCTCTCTAATTTGATTGATGAGATGGAAAAGTGATGGTGGTGACGGTAAGATGGAGGGCAGTTTCTGTGAGTCCAGTGAGAGATGCTGTCCTTCACTTTTCTCTGGAGGTAGTCAGGAAGGAAGTAGTCTCTGGGTTGTGTTTGCATTGAAAATGGACCCACAGGAGGTAGAGTTTCACATTCCAAAGCAACACCTCTTTCCTTCTTTAGTATCAACATTCAGTCCTGAGAGGATTTTCCTCATTCTCTCTCTGTTCTCTCCATTCATTCTTCCCTTCTTCCCTCTCTCTCTTCCTTCTTTTTCCCCACAGATATTTGTTGTACTCATACCATATCCCAGGCACAGTTCTAGGGGTCCATCAGTGAACAAGGGAGATTCGTTCTTGATTTCAAAGAGTTGACCTCTTGGGTGCTTACCATAAAGCAAACATGGATAGTAGTGGAAATGTGTGTGTGTTGTGTACATAGGATCTTCCCTGAAGAGTTAGCAGTTGCTGCCTTAGTGCTATATTTTTGTGGCTGTCCTAGCATCTCCAGCAAGCCCAGCCTTCCACTATCCCTGCCAATGCACTAGACACTGTGGTAAGCTTTTTTGGTTGTGTCAGTATAATAGAGGTCCTGGAGGACTGCAGGCCCATCTACCATCACCATGAGCTGTGATGGGTCCTCCCAAGTTGCTGTGTAACTTCCACATTCTACAAGAATGCACCCTGTCCCTAGAAAATGTAGTGAGACAACTGTGATGAGATAGAGCAAGAATTTTATCAGGGCATTAAAAGCAGTGGGAACAGCCTGACCAGGAGGTGGCGCAGTGGATAGAGCATTGGACTGGGATGCAGAGGACCCAGGTTCGAGACCCCGAGGCCGCCAACTTGAGCGCGGGCTCATCTGGTTTGAGCAAAAGCCCACCAGCTTGAATCCAAGGTCGCTGGCTCCAGCAAAGGGTTGCTCGGTCTGCTGAAGGCCCGCGGTCAAGGCACCTATGAGAAAGCCATCAATGAACAACTAAGGTGTTGCAATGCGCAATGAAAAACTAATGATTGATGCTTCTCATCTCTCTCTGTCCCTGTCTATCCCTCTCTCTGACTCACTCTCTGTCTCTGTCTCTGTAAAAAAAAAAAAAAAAAGCAGAGGGAACAGCAAGTTCAAAGGCTGTGAGGGTGAGCCTGCCCAGGGAGTCTGAGGACTATCATGGAGGTCAGTGTGGAGTGAGTGAGCAAGAATGTAGAGGAAGGAGGTCATGGGTGGGCACCTCTAGAAGGCTGGACACCCCTTCTGACACCACTGGGAGAACACTGGCTTTTAGCCTTCGCAGGACTTTGAGCAAAAGTCATATCTGACTTATGTTTTAGAAAGCTTACTTTAGGTACTGATGGGGAACAGAGTGGGCATAGTGGTGGTAGGAGAGGGAAGAAGGAAGACCGGTTTAGAGGTCATTGCTAAAGTCCAGGTGCTAGAAAAGCATGATTACTAGCTCTAGGGGGTTACTTGCATAGGGTAGTGGCAAGTGGGGTTCACACCCCTGAGTTGTGGTTCTAGCTCAGCCACTAATGTGTGTAGTAGACAGGTCTGCCCCAATATTTAGGGAGAGGGGCAAGAGTACAAATGGAGGTCCCTACACATTTAAAAAGTTTAATCAAGCTAACATACTTTTAAGTAAAATTACTTCATTCTCTTTGCCTTGGCAATGTACCTTCTAATGACAAAATAAAAAATTGTGATTAAGATGTTCTCATGTTTTCCTGTAGCAATTAAGGTGACTGACAGCCCCACAGAGTCAGGGCTTTGCACCTCCACTTGGCTGTCAATCGCTTGGGAACATACGTGGTTGACACACATGAGCAGACACTGCACGATGCATTCTTCCCCCTCACCTGCTATGTTTGTAGACTCCTCCCTGTTTTTTACTAACATGGATATGGGACTAGGACCTGGTTACCACCTTTGGTCCAAATCAGAGGGAACTAAGGTTATTTTCCTGAATTTTAGGAATGGCAAATATTTTTCTGGATACTCGTTCTGATCTTCCTCCTGGGAAGAACCAGGTCCTGATCCCATTGGGTAAGTTTTATTTCCAAAATGTTTTTTTAAAAAAATTATTTTGATTTTAGAAAGAGAGAGGAGATTGAGAGAGAGAGAGAGAGAGGAGAAAAAAAGAGAGAGAAGCATCAACTCATTGTTCCTCTTAGTTGTGCACTCATTGATTGCTTCTTGTACATGCCCTGACCAGGGATTGAATTCACAACCTCAGTGAACTGGGATGACCTTGCCAGGGCAAAAATTACTCCTATTGAGATATAATTTCATATCATAAAATTCATCTGTTAAGAAAATATACATTTTAGTAATTTTTAGTATACCCTCAGAGTTGTGTGTGCATCCATCACCATTATTTAATTTAAGAACATTTTTATCAGCCCCCCCAAAGAAGTTGCGTACCTATTAGCAGACTCTCCCCATTGTCTCTCCCTCCACTGTAGCCCAATGTGACCACTAATCTATTTTCTGTTTCTATTTTATACAACTCTGCCTATTGCAGACATTTCATGTAAATGGAATGATACAATATGTGATCTTCTGTGACTGGGTTCTTTCACTTAGCACAGTGGTTGGCAAACTCATTAGTCAACAGAGCCAAATATCAAAATACAGTGATTGAAATTTCTTTTGAGAGCCAAAATTTTTAAACTTAAACTATATAGGTAGGTATATTACTTATTGAGGTAGCGCCTGCATGTGGTATTTTGTGGAAGAACCACACTCAAGGGGCCAAAGAGCTGCATGTGGCTCGCAAGCAGCAGTTTGCTGGCCAGGGACTTAGCGTAATGTTTCCAAGTTTCATCCATGTTGTAGCATGTACCAGTACTTCATTCCTTTTCATAGCTGAATAATATTCCATGGTATGAAGATACCACATTTTATTCACTCATTCATCAACTGAGGGCAATTTGGATTGTTTCTACTTTTTGGTTATCATAAATAATGCTGTTCTGATCATTTGTGAACAAGTTTTTGAGTAAACACATGTTTGTATTTCTCTTGGGTATATCTCTAGTAGTGAAATTGCTGGGTAACGTTCAGGAATTGCCAAACTGTTTTCTATAGTGGCTGTACCACTTTACACTCCCACCAGCAGCATTAGAGGGTTTAAATGTCTTCATATCCTCCCAACACTTGTTATCATCTGTCTTTTTGATTATAGCTATCCTAGTAGTTGTAAAGTAGTGTCATATGGTTTTGGTTTGCATTACCATGTTGGTGAATATCTTTTCATGTGCTTATTGGCCATTAGTATATCATCTTTGGAGAAACCTCTATTCAGGTCCTTTGTCCAATTTTAAATTGGGTTATCTTTTAAAATTTTTTAAATTATTATTATTTTTTGTATTTTTCTGAAGTGAGAAGCAGGGAGGATGGCAGAGAGACAGATTCCTGCATGCGCCCGACTGGGATCCACCTGACATGCCCACTAGTGGGCAATGTTCTGCCCATCTGGGCCATTGCTCTGTTGCAACCGGAGCCATTCTAGTGCCTGAGGTGGAGGCCATAGAGCCATCCTCAGCACCTGGGCCAACTTTGCTTCAATGGAGTCTTGGCTGCAGGAGGGGAAGAGAGAGATAGAGAAAAAGAAGAAGGGAAGGGTGGAGAAGCATATGGGTGCCTCTCCTATGTGCTCTGGCCAGGAATCAAACCCGGAACTTCCACATGCTGGGCCTACACTCTACCACTGAACCAACTGGCCAGGGCCTGGGTTGTCTTTTTATTGTTAAGCTGTAAGAATATTTAACATATGCCAGATATTAGTTTCTTATCAAGATCAGCAAATATTTTCTCCCATTCTGAGGGTTATCTCTATCATTAACTTTTCTCGGTTTTGGAAAACTATGTAGGCTCCCTTATTAAGTCACAGAACATTAGAAAAAAGAGAAAGCATTTATTAATTACCTTTCATGAGTTATTTATTTTAGTCCCCACAACAAGCTAGTGGTATATGTTATTGATCCCATTTTACAATGATAACACCGAAGCTCAGAAATGTTAAGGCACCTTGGCCAAAGTCCCCCGACTAGTTGGAATGTAAAAGGAGATTAAAACTCATAACCTGTTGATTCTAAATACATGCTTCTTATTCTCTAGCTACTAGGTCCCCTCCTATCACAATGAGTTGACACCAGATCCATCGAAGTTATAAAAATAAAACACTGATATCAAAGAAACAATTAAGGACTTGGCTTGAAAGACCATTCACCTAATGTTACCTTTATTGAATGGAGTAGGAATTGTGTGTATCTGGGAGGCTGGCCTGGGAATGAGAAATCACAAGTTGAGGCACGTGAGTATTTTTGGTAAGCAATTGTGTTTGCTCTTCCTTTTTGAGGGTGTCAGAACAGCACCACAGGGCAACTATTATTATCCTGCTTGGCATTACACCCTGGGAGCTGGCAGCGCAGGCCCTGTGGCGTGCTAGAATATTCATTATTGGAGCAGATAAAGGAGCTGGAAATCACCAGCTGGCCTGGATTTCCTAGTGAGATTGGGAGGGCAGATATTGCTGGGAGGGAAAAGGGCCTTGGGTCATGCCCGGGGAGAATGATTGGCTATGGAAGGCCAGGAGGGCCAGTTTTAAACAGTCCTCTTTCTCTGGAACATAACACTGGGGGAATTTAATAAAATAGGATCCTGAGGCTGAAATGATGTAGTTACATAGAAAGAAACTCTGCTGGAATGAGGTCCTTTGCTCCAGCCCACAATCCCCCCTCCCACTGCCCTGCCAAACAATAACCAGATGATCTGTTATATGCATAAAATCAGATACTCCAAATAGGCTTTCCTGAAAACTCCCAGTTTCTCCCAGTTGGACACGACTGGGATGTTGGAAATAAAGATTCAATAGCTGGTTTTCTGTTCTCTCCAACATGCCTCTCCTTGTTTCTAGTCATCTTTTTAATCTGGCATGATCAGCAGAGATTGGTGGAACAGATGGTATGCACTGTCCAGTGGTACACATTTGTTTAGTGGGGTTGCTTCTGAGAGGGGGTAAAGAGCCTTCAAGTGGTCTCCAAATGCATCTGTGTCTTTCGAGCCTGGCATCTGTATAGAGCTGCATGGGGTGCCAGCAATAGTAGTTTGCTAAATTGTAATATGATAGAAGAAGTAGGGTTAGCTAAGTCTCAGGAGCTCCTATTCAAATAAGTTACTCTAAATCACTAATTCTTTCAACAGACAATATTAGGCACGTGGCGTAGCCCCAATACCGTGTTAGGTGCTCTTCTAGATCACAGCAGATTCAAAGACATGGCCTGCATATTCACGGGACTGACCGTATAGTGGGTAGAGGTTGCCATGATGGGGTAAGTAGATTGACTATTTTAGTTCAGTTGGAAGATTAAATGTTCTATTCTCCAAGAAGACAGATACAAATCAATTTGGGAGGATCAGGGATGACATCCAGGGTAAATTGACTTTTTAATTTGAAGAGCTGCTCTTAATGAATTTTAAGTCAAAACTGGTCTATACTGTTTGTTTCTCTGGGAAAAAAAAATCTAGAAGTCATTATACTCCTACATGTCTTGTTGGGTGTCCCACAGATACAAGGTTCTGACTTCTCTATACCTGGGCCAGATCTCAGAGTTGTTTGCAGTGAGCACCCTTGAGGGATGAAGTCCTATCTACCTTTAGGACACATTGCGGGTGGGCTTGCTGCTTGCTATAAAAGTGGTAGATTTCCCCCAACTCAGGGTTCTTCAGCTGAGATACAGACTCACTCTTTGTGAACATCCATCTAAGCTTTATTACATTGACATATGGAACTTGGGGGGTCAGAGGAAGTGATGTAAACATCCTGCTACTCATGCTGCTTGCTATACTGTGAGTAATAACATATTTAGTCTTTGACACAGTAGTCTTGTGTCTTCTACCAGCACCCTGGAAACAGTAACATGCTAACTTATTAGATTGTAAAATCCCAGGCCCAACACTCCCCTTCACCATGAGCTGAAATAAATGCTCTTTCTGTGCTATGCTTTATTTAAAAGCAAGAAGAGAGCCTCGTGGTAAGGTTGCTTGGAATCTCAAAGTGTCACAGACACATGATAATACAGTTCCACCTGAGTTGCACCATCGTAATTCTGTGGAAGATGGTCAGAATTTAAATAAGATGGATTATTCTAAGTCCCAAAGTCCCAAAGGTTTTTCATTTTGACAGCTGAACCACTTTCCCCCCAAATAATTTATAAGAACACCAAGATAAATGAAGAATACAGAAAACTACAACTTTAAGGATAAATGTTGAGTTTGAAAGCTACTTAGCTTTTGTAACTTAGATGTATTTTAGTAAAGAACATTCAGAATTCTATTTTGGTAAGAGTTGACTTGTAAGACAGCCTCCGTACCCTTGTGCCATTTGAAACACAAAATGTTTGGTGGTAGAGTGCTCTTGTTGGGAAGGCAGCTAATTCTCCACCAGCAGGCTTCAGAATGAGGCAGTAACATTTATGGCTTTGCCACATTCTGCTCTCTGGTCTTCAGCCTTGGGGATTGAGAGACTTGATTCATCCAGCACAGCAAGAGTAACTTTCAAGGGCTCACTCACATTAACTGTACTTAGAAGACTGATGTACGAACCAGCATCACCTTTGTTCAAACTGAAGAAAGAAAGGTGCGTCTTCTACTTGGCTGACACAGCCTTGCACCTTGGACTTGGTGAGAAAAGTAACTGGGACACCCTCCCCTCTGCTGAATGCCTCCTGCAGAGCATCATCCGCACAGGACATGCAGATCTGTTTAATGCCTGCATCCCTAGCCAGTTGCTGAGCTTGTGATGGATGGAACACATCCTATATATTCTTTTACCCACAGAGACCAGACCAGGGCCTTGCCTTCTTCAATGAACTAAAAAAAAAAAAAAAAAAAAAAAAAAAAAAAGAAAAAGATGAGCAAAGAAAAGGAAGAATAGAAGAAAAAAGAGGAAAGAAAAGAAAAGAAGAAAGAAAAGATGCAAGGAAAAAAAAGTCAAATAATAAACTAAAAGGACAGATCTTTTCTGATTTAGAGAACACCTGGGCACATACTAGCGCTTTATATTCTATATGTGTGTGCATGTGATCATAACAGTACTGTACGGTATATCAGACAGGTTTTCTTTATTTTATGGCTGGGAAACTGAGACTCAGAGAAGCTGTTTGACTAAGTCCAGGTCACACAGCTCACAGACCCTGGAGCTGGATTTCTCCTTTCTGTGATGTATATATTTTAGTTTAGCTTTGGGAGGATGTGCCACTCCTCATTAAGGGCTGAGTGAGGGAGCTGTCCCAGGGAGGAGGTGGCCCTTCCATGTGGTTGCTGTATTTGCTCAGCTCTGAATGGCTTCCTCTATTTAATAAACTGTGTTAACTTTACTAGCACTTGTTCCTGGCTCTGCTACACAGCAGTGGTTTAGGCAATACGTTGGAAAAATGTGCTAATTGCAGGCTTTAATTTTCTTCTATCTTAAAAAGAAATACTTGGCATTTTAGTACTTGGAGAGAGGAATGACATAGCAGAGCTGGGGGCCTCAGAGCATGGTGACTGGGAGGAAGAGCTGGAGGGCTTGAGAACAGAATGCGCAAGAGCAGAAAAATAGAAGTCTGTAGAAGATCCTGGGGCCTGGGGTCTATTTAGAGCAGGGGGATATGTATGTGGGTTGTGTCAAGGGAAGATGGAGAGGCACAGGGAGGGCTGAATAAAGTTCTGGGAGAACCCCATCAATGCTCCCTATTACACAAGAAGAGGGAATTGGCTAGTTGATTCGACTTTGGCTACTTGGCAATTATGAGTAGGTAAGGTAGAAGGTCATGAGTTGTGTAGATTGAAAAGTTATTCTCTCATTCAAGAAATGTTTTTTGAGCACCTATACTTCCCAGATACTGTGTCCATGTTGTGCAAACAGTGGGAACAAGGCAGATGTGACCTCTGGCCCCATGGAGTTGACAGTGGAGTCCTGGAATATTAGCATTGAATGGAACCTTATAGATAACCTCTCCAATCCTTTATTTTACAGTCAAAGAGGCCCAGAGAGGGGCAGGAACTTGACTCTATCACTCAACTGTTGAGTGGCAGAGTCCAGACTGAAATCCACGCCCCTTGATCCCAGGCCCAGACTTCTTCTACTCAAATCTTCACTACCACTAAAGGACAGCATCTATTCAGGGTCGGGAGCAATAGCTCTATGGAAGTGTGTTAGAGCCAGAGGTGGATTAAGGTTGATTGAAGCCCTGGGTGCAGAAGAAAATATAGGGCCCTTTAAAAAAAAAGAGAGACAGGGAAAATAAAAATACATGTTAACCATATTTTTAAATAAATAAAAAATATTATGTACTATTAATGTTAAAATTGCACGTATGAAACCAAACTTGGTGTCATTAAAAAAAAGTGTCAGGGCCCTGGCCGGTTGGCTCAGTGGTAGAGCGTCGGCCTGGCGTGCGGGGGACCCGGGTTCGATTCCAGGCCAGGGCACATAGGAGAAGCGCCCATTTGCTTCTCCATCTCCCCCCCCCCCATCCTTCCTCTCTGTCTCTCTCTTCCCCTCCCACAGCCAAGGCTCCATTGGAGCAAAGATGGCTGGGCGCTGGGGATGGCTTCTTGGCCTCTGTCCCAGGCGCTAGAGTGGCTCTGGTCGCGGCAGAGCGACGCCCCAGAGGGGCAGAGCATCGCCCCCTGGTGGGCAGAGCGCCCCTGGTGGGCGTGCCAGGTGGATCCCGGTCGGGCGCATGTGGGAGTCTGTCTGACTGTCTCTCCCGGTTTCTGGCTTCAGAAAAATACAAAAAAAAAAAAAAAAAAAAGTGTCAGGTTGGGGTTTTGCGGAGACCTTCAGAAGTCCGGCCCAGGGCGTGCACCCAGTGCGCCCACTGTTAAATCTGCCTATGGTTAGAGCCCTAACTATTGTACGTATGGGTAACTATTATATTAGTTAGGGCAATGCTAGTGACTATAGGAAATAAATTACAAAATCTCACTGGCTTAAACAATAGAACTTGATTTTTTCCTTATGTTAAGTCTTTTCAGCAGCTGAAATTCAGCAATTTAATTCCATCACCATTAGGCCTTTTTTAGGTTTCTTAAAGGTCATCTGGAAAGACCTACATTTTTCTAGAGGGAAGTTTTTATGGGTCCAGGTCCAGAAGCGTTGCTCCCAGTCCACTGGCTAAAATCTGTCACATGTCAGCACCTCCCTGCAAGGTTGGCTGGGAAACCCCCTGTTGTGCACCCAGAAAGAAGACCAATGAGGTTTAGTGAATTGTGAGCCAATCACTGCCATGCACATTAAACTATGAATTTCATTGTAGAATAGGAAAGGGAGTGATAAAATACTTGTTACAAAAAGGGGATATTGGATGTAATAGAGTTGAGACTGCTAATAGATGAAAACCTTTGGGAGGAGTTGTGCAGTAGGTATTAACATTTTTTCCTTGCCCATGGTTTTTCAGTTCATTTCTAATGAGATTTGCCTTTGGCGTGGTGGGAGTCACCTCAGCCTGACTGGAAAGAAGGGCATAACACGGCTCCGAGGAAGAGGGCGAGGAGTCTGCAGACAGCCCGGCAGCCTGGCTCCTCGTGTCTGGGGCGTGTGAGATCCTGCTCTGGGTAGTGTTCAGCCTGACACTGTTGCTGCTCTTATTTTTTAGTCGGTGCGGCTAAGGAAGGCTCCTAAGCCTTTCTAAGCCCTCACATTTGGATAGTGCCTCCTGGCTTACAAAGAACTTTCTAGAACATTATTTCACTTACGCATCACATTAAGCCTCTGAGATGAAGGAGGGGGAGGAAAGGAAGGAACTAACAGGAGCTGAGGGAGTTCAGAGAGAGGGGAGATCACTTTTCGCTGAGAGGCCTCCCTGATAAAGTGGAATATGAGATGGGCCTTTAAGGAAGCGCGGGAGGGAGCGGACAGCAGTCCAGGTAGGGGCCACGTCGTGAGAAAACGTTGGTGTGCTTTTGTGACTGGGAGAGAGGGTCAGCTTGACTGGGGCGTGGACTGCCTGTGGGAAGCCAGGCTGGAAAGATAAGTGGGCCCAGAATGCAGCCCCATTATTATCCTCACCCTCACTGCCCACTTGGAAACACACTTCTGCATCACCTGCTAGGAACCAGGCACTTTGCTAGGTATGGGATACACAAAAATATTGCACTAATTCCTGCTTTTGTGGAGATTATGTCCCCTGAGGAGAAATGCTGCACACGCGCGCGCACACACACACACACACAGCAACCTTTATTGAAATGCATAGGAACTACTTGTAAAGTTTGCACTTCTGCTTAATGTGTACATGTTTTCCTGTTCAAATCAGAACAATAGAGACCTCCAGAAGTCCCTCTCTCTGTGTACCTGGAACTCACTCTTGAAAGGCCCGGTAGTCTTTGGGCAGGCAGTGGACAAGTGGTGAAGACCGTGTCTCTGGGGTTGAAATCTGGTTATCCTACAGATGACATATGACTTCTGGCAGAGTCTTTATTTCTCCAGCTTGTCTATAAAATAGGAATGAAAATGCCACCTGGTTGATTGGGTTGTCATGAGCATCATTTGGGACAATGTGGGAAAGCACCCAATAAATGTGAACCAAAGATACTGCTGCTTGGGGCTTCAATAGCTTGCTGAGCGCCCGGGGAGTCTCTGAGTGGGAAGAGCACCAAGGGACATGGCCTTCCAGGAGCCCTGACAGGAAGTGAAGTGGGGCTGGCAGGCCTGGTCAGTGCAGGTGCTTGGTGACATTTCTTGGCTTGAAGGAGCAGAGATTTCTTAATAAGTTGGGTGTTTCTTGTAAACACACACCCACACACACCTTCTTCAGCAGTACCTGGAATGTGGAGAGGCTGTTTTAAACTTGTCACCACTAACTGTTTCATCCTGTTCTGGAGCAGTGGTTCTCCAACCCCCAGACCACGGTGAGTGTCAGGGCAAATGCCGGGGTCACTGTGCTGGGAGCCTGGTGCATGTGGCAGCACACGATGCATCCTGTGAAACACGCCCACTCCTTGGCTTCCTTCAATTATACTGCCCCGTGTGAGTTTGCACACCCTCACACACAATTGCTCTTCCTCTCTTACAAGTTTGGGATATTTCAGGCCCTGCGAGTCAGCTGTGTTTATTAGATAGCCTTTGTTTTCCCCTTCTAAGATAGGAAGCTCATTAGAAACAAGCATAAACAATTACCCTTGAGAACGGGGGTGTGTCCTAAGAGGGTCATGTTCAGAGACACGGCCCAGCTCAGGGCAGCTCGGCTGCCAAGTCAGGTCCCAGGCGATGCTGGGCTGGAGTTGAGAGAGCTCTCCACGTTCTGAGGATTTCGAGGTTCCTGAGATGAGTGCTTTCCCTCTGTGACCCCATCTGATGAGAGAGGTAAAGCTGGGCAAATGATCACATTGTAATTAGTCACGATGGCCCTGGAGTCGGATGATGTGTGTTAGGTCTTTTCCTTGTATTACAAGGTAGGAGCTCCATCAGCATTGTCACCAGAGATATTGAATAACTTCATCATCACAGCTACTGGGGAGCAGAATCAGAACTCAAACCTCAGCTGCCTCCATCTCCTGCGGCCTGCCCCTCCTTTCCCTCTCTGCTCCAGCATTGCCTCTTCCACTCTTCCTCCCGTCTGAGACCTTGCATTCCTTTCCGAGAACACTGCAGCCATCAGCTACCACCTTAGTTATCAGCTGACGCCTTTGTTATCAGCCGAAGCCAAGAGGATTAATAGGACTAGTGCTCTGAACACAGCCAGGATGTAGGCAGCTTTCCCAGACGTGTAAGTGGGTGGGCACAGAAGACAAACTGCCTTCACTAATGGGCTGCCTCCTGGCTGTGTCTCTTCCAGTTCAGCCTCCAAGATGTCCTGGCTGCAAAGAAATCTTTGTACTGAGTTGAGCCTGAAAGTAGAAAGTGTAAGGTCCAGGGCAGGGGCCACCCACTGGGCACAGATACACTGGTGTGCTGGGCAGAGGCACAGATAGCTCTTTCCCTGCAGTAGCCCCCTGGTCCCCAGCAAAAGCGCTCCTGCATGTCGGTTTCCTAGCATTGTCTGATGGATAATGGCTGTGCTAAGGTGTGTCCTAGTTACCATGAAAGATTATAGCAGTCTTTCCTTACTGTAGTTTTGCTTTCTATGGCTTAGTTACCCGTGGTCAGAAAATAGTAAATGAAAAATTCCAGAAATAAACAACTCATAAGTTTTAAATCGCACATCATTCTGAGTAATGTGATGCAATCACGCACCGTCCTGATCTGTCCCAGCCAAATGTGAAGCATCCCTTTGTCCCCTGCCCACACTGTGTACATTCCCCGCCCATTAGTCACTTAGTATCCATGTCAGTGATCAGATCAACAGTCAGTGTCACAATGGTTATGTTCAAATAACCTTTATTTTAGTCAATAATGCCCCCAAAGCCATTATTAGAACTTTTATTATAGTATATTGTTATAATTGTTCTATTTTTCTAGTAGTTACTATTGGTAATCTCTTACTGTGCCTAATTTACAAATTAAACTTTATCATAAGTATGTATGTATAAGGAAGAATATAGTGTATACATAGCTCGTGCTGTCCACGGTTTCAGGTCTCCACCGGGGGGCTTGGAAGATGTGCGCCACAGGTAAGGGAGGCCTTACGCTTTGCAGTGCCCCCACTTTTCAGCCTGTCATCTCAATTTGACAATTTTGGACTTATCAGGCTTGGTAATCACAAGAGTTAGTTCCTTAAATAAATCTCTTTTGTTTCTCTCTGTGCACCCTATTGGTTCTGTCTCTCTGGAGAACCTTGATTACTACAGTTGCATTTGAATAGTTTCCTAAAATTTTTATAGTTGAATTCATCTTTATGGTTTGAATATTGTTTAGGAAGTCCTTGACTACTTTTTCTCATGAAGACAGGATTCTATATTTTCTTGTAAAAATTTCAAAGACTCCTCTTTCATTTTTCAGCCCTTAATCTGTCTGCAGTTGAGTTTTCTCTATGATGTGAGTAGGGATGTAATTTTTTGTACACGAAGAACCAATTATCCTGGCGTAGTTTGTCAGACAGTCCCTCCTTTC
The DNA here is from genome assembly GCF_036850765.1 of Saccopteryx bilineata. Lineage (NCBI taxonomy): Eukaryota > Metazoa > Chordata > Mammalia > Chiroptera > Emballonuridae > Saccopteryx > Saccopteryx bilineata. The sequence goes on from NC_089490.1 coordinate 106,758,268, forward strand.
TCACTGATCAAATGACCCTTCTGTTCCAAATAAATGGGGGTCTGTCCCTGGTCCCTGGGTCTTCTATTCTGTTCCATTGTTCAATTTGTCTATCCCTGTGCCAATATCTTTTATATATATATATTTTATTAATTTTAATGCAGTGACATTGATAAATCAGGGTACATATGTTCCGAGAAAACATCTCCAGATTATTTTGACCTTTGATTATGCTGCATACCCCTCACTCAAAGTCAAATCGTCCTCCGTCACCTTCTATCTGGTTTTCTTTGTGCCCTTACCCTCCCCCCACTCCCACCCTCTCCTTCCTCGCCCCTTCCCTACCCCTCTACCCCACTCCCTGTTACCGTCACATTCTTGTCCATGTCTCTGAGTCTTATTTTTCATATAGTTGGTTGGTTCATATAGTTCTTAGTTTTTTTCTGATTTACTTATTTCACTCCATATAATGTTATCAAGGTCCATCCATGTTATTGTAAATGATCCGATGTCATCATTTCTTATGGCTGAGTAGTATTCCATAGTATATATGTACCAAAGCTTTTTAATCCACTTGTCCTCTGATGGACACTTGGGCTGTTTCCAGATCTTCGCTATTGTGAACAATGCTGCTATAAACATGGGGTGCATTTCTCCTTCTGGAACCGTTCTATGGTGTCCTTAGGGTATATTCCTAAAAGTGGGATCCTGTGCCAATATCTTAATTGCTATAGCTATATGAGTCTTACTATCAGATACTCAATAAGTATTGAAATTAGAGAAGAAAAGTTTCTTATGTTACTTTTTAGTTTATCCTTAGCCCTTTACTCTTTTATGTAAATTTTTGAATTAAGGATGTAAAAATTTATAGAACTCCTTGTGGAATTTTGATTTGAATTAAATACAAACTATAGATAACTTGGAACAAACTGACTTTAGAAAATTTTGAGTGTTTTACTCCATTAATATGTTTATATCTCTAAATATTTATTTCATTAGTCAATACCCGCCCACAATAAACTTCACATTTTTGTTAGGTTTATCTTAGATACTTTTTCTTGCTATTATATATGATATATATATATATATCCAAATATATATATACACAAATATATGTATATGTTATGTATGTGTGTGTGTATATATATTTTAAAGTAGTAAAAGATATCCAATGCACTCATAACTTGGCTTCAGCAGTTATGACTATTATACAACCAGACTTGTTTACCTCGAACCTGACCTACATCTCCCACTTTAGGATTATTATTATTATCATTTTTTTCAAGATTTTATTTATTGATTTTTAGAGAGAGGAGAGAGAGAGAGAGAGAGAGAGAGAGAGAGAGAGAGAAAGGGCAGTGGTAGAGAGGAGCGGGAAGCATCAACTCATAGTATTTACATTTGCTTCCTGTGTGTGCCTTGACTGGGCAAGCCCGGGGTTTCAAACCAGCAACCTCAGCATTCCAAGTTGACACTCTATCCATTGCGCCACCACAGGTCAGGCCCACCTCAGGATTATTTTAAGAAAACACCCAAATTATATTATTTCTTTTGTAAATGTAAATTATACCTTTAAATTTACATATTTAAACTGCTGCTTATGTGTAGAAATCCGTTTTTTTTGAAATATGACATTGGATCTAGTTACCTTGCAAATCTCTCTTATTATTTATAATGTGTTGGAAGATTCAACTGGTCTTTTATGCAGGCAATCTGTTAATATAGTTTTGTTTCTTCCTAACACTTGTGCCTTTTATTTATCTTTTCTGTCTTAGTACACCATTGCTGCCAGGTTAGCATGGAAGACAGGTAGTGATATCTTTGTCTTTTTCCTGATTTTAGTAGGAATGAGTCCACTATTTCACACTAAGAATGATGCTTATCATAGATTTAATAGAAATTCTATATAAGGCTATGGAAGTTTGTTTTCTTGTTATATTGGTTGTTAAGATTTTTTATTTTTAAATTATGAATAATTGGATTTTACGTAGAGCTTTTTCTGTTTGTGCTGTGAAGATTAGATGGTGCTTCAGACACTTCTTGTAACTCTCAGGTTCTCTTAGCCTTAACTTTCTCTTCTTCCAGCCACTGTTGCAGGGACCAGCCTCTCACAAGTGCACCCTGACATCTCGTAACCTCCAGGTCCAACTACACGCCTCTGCTCTTCTCTGTTGGTGCCACAGTGGGAGCCAGTATGGGACCCTCTGGCACTCACCAAAATATATTCATTGAGAGAAAGGATTTTTCCCTTTTCCAGATTGGACAGTACTTACATGCAATTTACTTGACAATTCAGGGACTAAGTCACCCAGCAGTGGCCAGCCTGGCAACTCATCTTGATGCTGTCCCTTCCCTCCTACATCCTGCCCTGCGAAGGTCACTCACTCCTCAGAAAAGTACATGGATTTTAGCTTTTGCTTCTAGAGAACTAAGGCTAAGGATATAGCTTTTCTCCTTTAGTTTAATTAACATATTGAATTAAATTTATAAGATTTCTGATATTAAATTACCCTTGTATTTTTTTTTGGATAGACTAGCTTGGTCATAAAATGTTACATTAAAAAATGTATTGCAAGAGTCAGTTTACTACCATTTGGTTTGAAAATGTCACATCTGTGTTCAGGAGTAAGATTGGAGTGTATCTTTTCTTTTTTAAACTTTCTTTGTCTGGTTTTATTATCAGTGTTATTTTAGCTACATAAAACGAATTGTGGAGTGTTCTCTCTTCTTCTGTTCCTTGGAAAAGATATTTGAAAAGCTATTCTGTTCCTTGAAAGTTTTAAAAATGCACCTGTAAAACTGCCTGGGCTTTGTGTTTATTTTCAGAAGAATGTATAATACTGATTATGTTCTTTTTGTGGTTGTAAGATTATATAGGGTTTCTATTTCAGTAAGTCTGTTTTTTTTTTTAAATTTTATTCAGACAATTAATTTTAACGGGGTGACATTGATTCATTAGAATACATAGGTTCAGAAAAAATATCTCCAGATTCAGAAAAAGCAATCCATTGACATTTGATTATGTTGTATACCCATCACCCAAAGTCAAATTGTCTTCCGTCACCTTCTATCTGGTTTTCTTTGTGCCTCTTCCCCCTGCCCCTGTAACCACCACACTCTGGTCCATGTCCCTGCGTCTCATTTTTATGTCCCACCTATGTATGGAATCATATAGTTCTTAGTTTTTTCTGATTTACTTATTTCACTCAGTATAATGTTATGAAGGTCTCTATGTTGTTGTAAATGATCCTATGTCATCATTTCTTATGGCTGAGTAGTATTCCATAGTATATATGTACCACATCTTCTTTATCCAGTCATCTGTTGAAGGGCTTTTTGGTTGTTTTCATGTCTTGGCCACTGTGAACAATGCTGCAATGAACATGGGGCTGCATGTGTCTTTACGTACCAGTGTGTTTGAGATTTGGGGGTATATTCCCAGTAGAGGGATTGCTGGGTCATATGGTAGTTCTATTTTTAATTTTTTGAGGAACCACCATACTTCCTTCCATAATGGTTGTACTACTTTTCAGTAAGTCAGTTTTGATTACTTACCTTTTCCTAGATATTTATTTACTTTAACCTACCTTTGCAAATTTATGAACATTAAGCTTCAATTTAATTTCAAGTTAAATTTGTTATATTATTCACTTATTATCATTCTCTGTCTCTGTGCTAGTGTTATATCCTCCTTCAGTCCTAATATTGCTTATTTGTAGGTTCTGTTTTTTTCTTTTTGATCAGTCTCACTACTGGTTTATCTGTGTCTTCAGACTTTTCAAAGAACAAATTTTCAGTTTTGTCAATTCTTTCTATTATGTTTTTGTTTTATACTATGTTGGTATTCTTCTTCTCTTTAGCAACTTTTCAATTGATGGCTCAGCTCATTAATGTTAAAGCTTTATTCTTTTCTAGTATAAGTGTTTAAGTGTATAAAATCCCCTTGAAATATGGCTTATGTACCCCTTAAATGTTACCATGTAGTATTATTGCTGTGATTGAGTTCTATGTATTTTTAAATTTCTATTTTGGTTTCTGTTCTCCCCAGAAGTGATTTATGCATGTATTGTATAATTATTAGTGTGTTTTAAAAATTATCTTTCTGTTATTAAGGCCTGATTTAATTGCATTGTCATTAGAGAATACCTCCTATATGACACTCTGTGAAGTTTGTTAAGATTCATTTTTTTACAAAGGGGATGGTATTTTAAAAATAAATGTTCCATGTGTGTTTGAGACACACATTTTCTAATTATTGGAAGCAGGTTTCTAAATACGTGCTTAGTCAAACTTGTCAATGAATTATTCAGATCTGCAGTTTTTCTTTTCCTTATCAATGAATCAGTGTAATGGTGAATTAGTTTCTCTCTGTAGTTCCAGCAATTTTTGATCTTTATAATTTAAGGTTATCTTATTAAATGGGTACAAGTTTAGTGTTATTCTATCACACTGGTTAATCAGACCCTGTAGTGTCTGCCTTTCCCTATCTTTGTACTTATGCATCATATTATAATTGCGTAATTGTGTGTCTACATCTCCCATAGACTGCAAATGCTGGGAATTCAGGCAACAGATCTGTCTTGTTCATCCTTCACAGTGTTCAGTGAATAATCATCAAATGAATGGATTCATGAACAAATTGACCTTGACCTCTCTGATATAGCAAATGATTAATACTGAGTTATATACACCAGGATCTCTTGTTTTAGGCCAAGTCCTAAATATGTGTCAGAATGTCAGATTTGCAATGCAACAGAAGCTAGATCTCAAATATCCTTATCTTGGTTTAGCTGTCCTCCTCATTTTACAAAGGGCTAATCTGCGGAGGAATCCTGCTGGTTACAGATTTTTGATGGTGACTCTTTCTACTTGGGTGATAATCACCGCCCCCCCTCCTTTTTATTTGGAGATTTCCACTTGGAGAAAACACAAACTCAGCAGGTTCTTTCATTCCCTCAAGGTAATATCAAAGTGCTGATGCAGGAGGAGGAGGGAGAGTGGCTCTCTCAATGGCCCCTTCCCATTCATGCAGGGAAGGTCTGAGCTGAGGTTGGGAGTTTCTATAGTGGTGCTATGGAAGAATCCAAAAGACTATTTAGTTTTGAAAGAAGAATGCCGTAACGTTGTTTCTGTTGTCAAGAGAATCGACTCAATGAGAGCTCCTCCCTCAGGTCCAATTGTAGATTTAGATTCAGGGAAGTGAGCAACTATTTTACATCAATCAAATAAAACTTTTATTGAACACCTACTTTGCATCAGGCCTTTAGCTAAGCGTGATGGTTGCAAAGAGGCATAGACCTTTTAAAGAACTGCAGAAAAAGGTGTTTTTTTTTTTATGTGACCTAACTCATTTATACTTATTATCTCTTTTGTTCTTGACAATAGTCCCAAGGGTTAACTTCTATTGTTTTCATTTTGGAGATTAGCAATCCTATGTTCCAAGAGTATTCTTAAACAAATGTGACCTCAACTCCCACCTTGTGACTATTGGTCCCATTTAGATCCCCATTTTGAAGACATAAAATTGATGCATGGAGAGATTAAGAAAACTGTTCACGGCTAACAGGTACCAGAGATGGGATTTGAACCCACATTGTCAGGCCGTGGTACTTCTGCCTTACCCCCTCATAAGCAACATGATTAGATACAAGAACCTTGGACATGGAAACCCAAGACTCCATTTTGAGTTCCAAATCTGCCTCTGATCTCCTGACTACCTAAAGTGTGATCCAGGGACCAGCAGTGTTGGGCAGATAGAGTATATTATGCTCACTGTGTTAAAGAGGCTGTTGCCCAGGTGATATTAATGTGTGTTGAGAATCCTTGTAGCCTGGGGCTTGGTTTTGGGATTAAGCCTTTCCCACCCATTTTTGATGTGGGTTGGTACAATCCTATCATGCCTCAGAGGGTGACTTTGTATTAGAGACTTCCCTATTTTGTATATTGGATTAAGGGTTTGGATTTCTACACTATAAAATGGGGACGGAGCGGAAGCTTGCTCTCTTGGTTCCTGAGATTATCATTAGAGGAGAGAGCAGAGCAGAGAGCAGAAGGAGGCCACGTGGAGTAGGCCAGGAGAAGCAGCCAAGATGGCGGAGTGCTGAGTGAGATGCCAGTTTGTGTAGAATTTGTAACTGGGATAAGGAAGGAGATGGGGAACTGAGGAGAATAAGGCTGGTGAGCTAGAAACATTTGATTCTAGGAAATTCAGATAAGTCAGTGGCTTTGTGAGCACTAAATGTGAGTGAGTTTTGGAACCCAGTGTGTGTTTTTACTTGCCTGCCGGGTGCAAGCTAGGATTAAAGAAAATGGCCTGCCTGACCAGGTGGTGGCGCAGTGGATAGAGCGTCGGACTGGGATGCGGAAGGACCCAGGTTCGAGACCCCGAGGTCGCCAGCTTGAGCGCGGGCTCATCTGGTTTGAGCAAAGAGCTCACCAGCTTAGACCCAAGGTGGCTGGCTCCAGCAGGGGGTTACTTGGTCTGCTGAAGGCCCGCGGTCAAGGCACATGTGAGAAAGCAATCAATGAACAACTAAGAAGTCGCAACGCGCAACGAGAAACTGATGATTGATGCTTCTCATTTCTCTCCGTTCCTGTCTGTCTGTCCCTGTCTATCTCTGCCTCTGTAAAAAAAAAAAAAAAAAAAAAAAAAGAAAATGGCCTATCAATTTTTGGCTCCGTTGTTTCTTTACCGACTGTCCGAATCCAATGTGAACCTGCATGGGACTGGCTGCTTTGATGGTGGCCCTGGCTGTGCCTCTTGGCTTTACAAGCAGCATTAACATGACTGGGTGAGGGTTGTTAGAAATGCTCAGTGTGTCCTGACCTGCCTGTAGTGGCGCAGTGGATAAAGTGTCAACCTGGAATGCTGAGGTTGCCGGCTCGAAACCCTGCACTTGCCTGGCTAAGGTATATACGGGAAAGCAACTACTACGAGTTCATGTTTCCTGCTTCTCCCCACCTCTCATCTAAAATCCAAAATAAATAAATAAATAAATAAATAAATAAATAAAAAGAAATGCAGAATGTGGAGTGGACCCTAGACCTACTGGATCAAACCTTTATTTTAGCTAAATCTCCAGATGACTTGTCTGCTTATCGCCTGACATAGAAACACTGTCTTATCAGATTAGCCCAGAAAGGATCCTGCAGGCTCTCTCTTGGCCTCAGTTTCCCCAACTGTAGAAGGAAGCTGTCATCTGCATCTGCTCCCTCTCAGGGCCGCTGGGCAGATCAAAAGGCAGGAGGTATGTGGCAAGGCGTTGTAAATTGCAGTGTTCCACAAAGGTCAAAACCAAACAGTGAACCAGAGCATTAAAGCTTTAAAGAAAATTCGACAAACAGATAATGCCTTTTATCTCCAGGGCCTGGCTGGGCAGGAACTCTCTGCTGTGTGTTATGCAAAATAACCAGACAGAAGAAATGCCTCTTACAAGCAGTTCCTGGAAATTTCTAGTTTTATCAAGGAATTTGGTTTCTCCAGTTCACTGCCTAGTGAAAATAGCTGGTCTTTAATAAGGCCCAGATGTTGACACAGTCACTCACCTTCCCCATTGCATGGATGCGTTTCATACTGAATTTCACCTAAGGAATTTTAGACTTTAAAGATAATAATCAAAAACACTGCAAGCTTCCCTTTGGGATTCTTGCTGATTTGGGAGATCAAAGCCATCCCAACACCACAATGAATGTAGACAGAAAGTAAGGTTTCTCTCCCCCGCTAATGTAAAGATGAATGCAATGTAACAATGGCTATCTTAGCACTTTTGTCCCCAGATCTGCTTCAAGCTGGTTCTATTTTCACATATTTTTCTAACCCCCCACCCAGCCCTCCCGCGCTGCCCTCCTTCCCTGCGTGCTATCGGTAAACGTGGTCAGTGTGCTAACAGTGTTAGCTTCTGTTTCAAATACAATTAAATGGATGCCCTTGCTGGTTAATTCTTGGCATACCTCTCAAATACTTTCCTCTCGTCTGGGAAAAGTCTGAGATGTTTAAATTCCAAACAATGAACCATTCCCAGGGGCATCTCCTAAGGAGCTTCGTGAAATGGGAATCTGGCCCGAAGGAAAGGCACTCTCCGTGGTGGCCCTCATTTTATCTGGAGGCAGCCCGATCTGACTTTCTGCACAGGGCCGAGAAATAACAGAACTCTTGACTTTCGAGAGAGCCCCGTACTCTTGTAGACACACATCTAGAGACCAGGCTGTTTTCATTATACACTCGCTGGAATGCATGGGATCTGCTACAGGTCCCCGGGGATTGTACTAACCCCAACGCAGGAATGGCAGCAATTTGACTTTTGGAGCCCCCACCTCCATCTTCAATGTGCACTCTGCTTTCCTCCCCTTCTCTAAAATACTGTAGAGGAAAATGGTCTCAAAATTGTTGTAAAGGGCCAGGCAATGAGGACCCTATCTGACGAAGGATCCCCCCCCCCCCCCAGCAAGAGTATCTTGTGGGCATGGTCATTTGCCCCAAGACAGAGGCATGAAAACAGGAAGCTTGCCTACTGTTTGAGCCTGGGTTTGTGTAAAGCCAGTAGCCGCGGCCACCATCACAGCCGCCTGGCCCGTGAAGGTTCGCATTCGATTCGGACAGACGGTAATGAAACAGTAGAGCCAAGAACTGGTGGGCCATTACCTTTAATCCTAGCTTATACCTGGCGAACAAGAAATACACACAGTGGGAAAACACTTCCCTTTCCACTCAGGGCTCCCAAAGCCACTGACTCATCCGAGTATTCCCAGAATCAAAGGTTTCTACCTCATTAGCCTTATTCACCTTTGTTCCCCATCTCCCTCTCTCTGCACAAACTCTGCACAAATTGGCTTCTCCTTCAGCACTCCGCCATCTTGGCTGCCTCTCCTCTGCAATGCTGATGACAGGATCTGTGCTAGAGAGCCCCCAGTCTGCCTTATCTTCTAGTGTAGAAATTAAAGCCTTTAAGCCAATATATAAATAAGGAATACAAAGTCACTCATCTGAGGCATAAATGGGATTCCTCATGAAAGTGCACCACCCTACATTATGCAACAGTCAAGGGCGAGGGGAAAAGCTCAGTTTTGAGAAGATATTAGTATTAAAAGGATGGGAGGCTTAGTCTTAAAACTAAGCCTTAGGCTATAAGACCCTGCCTGCTTACAGCCTGTCCCCCACACCCAATGCAAACTATAAGCAAGCAAACATATATATCGTATTTACAAACTTATTTGACTAACAGTTTGCATCCTGGCTGTACCCCTGATTTGCACTGACAAAGAAGGATCTTATGCAGATTACATGAGCCCCTGACTCCTGCTATTAGTAACCTGTAGATTTCTCTAAAAAGATACTGTGTTCTTCCACATTGGAAGTGACCACTGTCAAGCTTTATATTATTTTTTTTTACTTTTTTTTAAACTTTTTTTTTTTTACAGGGACAGAGAGAGAGTCAGAGAGAGGGATAGATAGGGGCAGACAGACTGGAACAGAGAGAGATGAGAAGCATCAATCATCAGTTTTTTGTTGCGACACCTTAGTTGTTCATTGATTGCTTTCTCATATGTGCCTTGACTGCGGGCCTTCAGCAGACTGAGTGACCCCTTGCTCGAGCCAGCGACCTTGGGTCCAAGCTGGTGAGCTTTTGCTCAAGCCAGATGAGCCCACGCTCAAACTGGTGACCTCGGGGTCTCGAACCTGGGTCCTCCACACCCCAGTCCGACACTATCCACTGCACCACTGTCTGGCCAGGCAAGCTTTATATTATTTTTAAAATACTGAAGATGGAAAATGAAGAGTCGGTCTGTTTGAGGATCAGTTAGGATAGCGCTGAGCACCCAGGTCTACAGCAGAAGCTGCTCCCAGGGGAGTTTCAGCCACACTGAGTGCATTCTAACAAGTGTATGTTAAACGCTGTCCCACTGCTGGTGATGACCTGGGTGCTTCAGTTACTCCATAGAATGAGACAGGGCTGGTGGTCCCTGCAGTCCAGGGGCTGAAGGTTGGTTAGGGGAAATAAATAAACAAACTGGCAATTAGAAACCAGTTCGATAAATGTCACAGTAGGGAAGCATAGGTGCTCAGGACACCTGCTGAGGCCTGAGTGGGGGAGGGGAAGAGTTCCCAGATGCAGGGATATTTAAGGTGTGATCTCAATGATAAATGAGACAGACCACGGGACCCATACAAGAACCTGAAAGTGAGCCCAAGACTTATTCAGAGAGGTGAATAAAGTGCCATAAGTGTAAGGTATTTCCTGCCGAGGAAGAAAGAAGGACGTAGCCACCAAGTGTGGACAAGCAAAAGCTTTATTCAGAGTGCATCCCGGGTGAGGTTCACTGGTCCGCAAGACAGGGGCCAGGGAAGTTGCACAGTTTCTCGCACCCGGGGGGGAGGGTAATTTATAGTGTTGGTAAGGTGGTGGCGGGTTGATATGACATGGCGAAATTTCATTGGCTGACAGATTTTTCAAAATGCTCCTGTGCCGTTTCTTTTGGTGGTCATGGATGTGGACAGTTTCAGCCAAAGTCCCTGGACCTGGTTCCTCATGTGACCTTCCCCCATTGCCAACTGACCTCACAATAAGGAGGAGCAGGGCTTGAGAAGAGGGGACTGTGGCAGTGGTGAGGTTGAGGAGAGGGCAAGCCCGGCCACAGAGGGTTGTATAAGCCAGTTCAGGGAGTTTAGACAAACTTAAGGGAGCCATTGGGGGATATAATGCTTCAGGGTGACCCAATTAGGTTTGTGTTTTAAGTGGATGGTACCGTCTGAGCTCAGCCGCTAAGCGGGTTCTTTCATGAGCCCTGGAGGCCCACATGCTACCCATTTCTGCTCTTACCCCATGGGTGGCAGCAGCCTCTTTCCTGGTCTCACCTTGGGGCTACCCACTTATTCCTCCAGGCCTCTTTTGCACCTTCATGCCTTTGCTCTTTCTCTTCTTTCTCCCTTGATTGCTGGCTTGCCCAACCTGGCTACTTGTGTCTTAAGATTCATTTGAAATACCTGTGGAGTCATACATGCGCCACTTCCAATGAGCCACCATCATCTACTGTGAAGCTTCCGAATGGCCTGTGACAGCTCTTAACTGACTGCTCACTTCTACTCCTGCCCTGTAGCTGATTGTCCAACTGACAGCTCAAGGGCTTGGCAAAGACTCTCTCCTTGACCAGACTTTAGTCAGGCTCCTCTTAGCCCTCTTTTCAATGATGCCTTGACCTTAGCCTGCCATTCTGCTCTTGGCCCGCTGAACCCAGTTTTAGCAAAGGTTCTACTAAGTCAGTATAGCAAGACTTCTCCCACCCCTAATATTTAATCAAAGTCCTTATCTCCTAGCCTTGATATCTAAATCCTTGGTCTGCCTTTAGCCAAAATCCTATTAGGTCAGTTTAGCAAGAACAACCCCCCTGCCCCCAATATCTCTTTTTTAGTAATTTTCCATCCAACTGACCCTCTCACTTTACTCATTGGCTATAAATCCCCACTTGACCCTGTTGTATTTGGAGTTGAGTTCAATCTCTCTCCTGCACTGCAATAGTCTTGAATAAAGTCTTTCCTACCATTTAACAAGCATCAAAATAACTTTTTAAAACAATATTTGGTTTAGATATGAAATCACTCTTATTAATGCAAAGTTCTTACCATAATCTCCCCAGAGAGATCTCTGGTGCTGTCTCAAACATGCTCCACCAGTCACTAGTTTTGGCCATACTGGTCCCTGCTGTCCTTTGGATCCCCACATTTCCACTTTTCTATTCATTCCTCCTTTTTCCAGGAACATCCTTTTCCAGCTCTTCTCATGGCAATCTCCCTGACTTTATTCAGGCCCTTGCTCAAATGACACCACCTCTGAGCAGCGTTCTCTGCCTTTTCTAAGCTGGAACCCCTGACATTATTCAGTCTCTCACCTCTCCTTTGTTTTCCCCATATTACTTATCCATGTCTTCATTATCTTATGTCATCGTGTTATCGTCTGTCTTCCCAATAGAATTCAAGCTCCTGAGGGCAGGATTTTATCTGCATGGCTCACAGTTGTATCAGCAGTGTCTAGAAAATGTCTGGAACATGACAGATGACCATTACATGTTCAGTGATGAATGGTTCAATAAATACACTTAAGCATCGTGCTCGTTAGTGTGGTGGCAGGAAACAGTTACATTACACTCAGATGACTCAAATGAAATCAAACAACTTTGGGGAGATCGGCAGAGCTGGATGGAACACATGGGTATGTAGGACAACTATCCTGAGGTCTCCCTCCTCCCACTCTCTGATCACCACGGCTCTACCCCAGCATGCTAGGAGCCCCTGGGAGGCAGCCCGTAGGAGTTGGTCTTCCAGGACAAAGCAAGACAGAGAATGATTCTGGAGCATGGGGTGAACATAGAATAACTAACTCAAGCGATAAGCCTGTGCCAGGCCTTCTGCTTGGCACTAAAAATACAGAATAGGTAGTTTCTTCCCTTTCTTGCTTATGAGGAAGCCTCCTCCAACACATTTTGAAACAAATTACAGACCCTCCTACTCTGCAGAGAAGTCAGCAAATCTCTAAGCGTGCTTGCCTTGCATGGATCAGACTGGGTTGCATTTATTTGTCTATTAGTCTGCCTCACTTTCCTCACTGTGAGCTCACTGAAATCAAGGGACTAGACCTTATTCACTGTATCAGTCAGTTATTGCCACAATCATGCTGCATAACAAACAACTGCACAGCTTCAGTGGCATACAGCAGTAAGAACTCTCTTAGATCTCACTGCTAAGAGTAGTGGTCTAGGGGCTGTGACAGAGCCTGGCTCAGTGGGATGACATTGCTCTGCTCTGTGTGCCTCTTATTCTCCTTGGACTAGCAGACTATTTGTTTAGCATCTACTCAGTGACAACATTGGAGAGTTCACACAGTCTTATTGATAATTCTAAAAACAAAAAAGTACTCACAGGTTTATGAGTATATTTAAATGACATAAAATGGCATCAATTTGAAAATCAGGTATAAAACAAAAGCAAGATAAGCAAGAACATAGACCAGAGTGAAGACAGCAAAAAGGGCCAGAAACGTAAGCATAAATGACCTCCTCATATTGCTGAGGTTGCACTTAACTTTCTAGCAGTTATTTTGAAAGGGAACTTGGTTGCTGACACAACTCAGCTTCCTTCAGAGAAAAGCTTACTGGTTGTTTGTTAGATCAGAAGTCCTGAAGGTGAGATACCGGCCACCCTCCCCGGTGACTGGGGGCCAACAGGGAACCTGAAGTCTCTCTCTCTCTGCCTGTAATACCTGACCTTGTCTCACTGCCTTGTGCTCCCATCCCCCTGCTCTGTAGATGTGGCAGTGAATGTTACAGACTGAGCCCAATGGGGCTTGTTCTAAATGACTTTTTAAAACAGCAGCCCTTAGCCAGCTTACATATGTGAAAGGTTAGGGTGCTCAGGAGTTGTTCTCAAGCTTGTATAAGACATACACAGCCACCCATCCCTGCTGCCCTGGGATTTGTGGTTGCCTTTGATAGTCTTTCTGCTCAGACAGTTCCCCCTTTCCTGTGGCTGGCTGCTGGAGAAGGCTCAGCAAGGGGAGTATGCGGAGGGTGGAGAGTGAAGCCGTTTGAGAGGGAAAGAGGAGGCTTGGGTGGGGGAATGAGTGGGACTTTAACTTCTCTCCATTCCGAGGGATTTAGATGTTTAGCCGCCTTTCACACTAATCCCTGAAAATCCTAACACTTGTGGAATGAGGAATTTCTCACTTACGAGAGAGGGCTGGAACCTGGTTATTACCCTTGTGAGTGATGTGTGAAGGCACATGCTAAATGATGCATTAGCAGATAAGAAAGTGAGTCCAGAGGTGGGCGGCTCAGTGTTCTGTGCCCCGAGTTCTCCTTGTTTAGAATTCTTTCTCTGAGACGTGATATGATCTCTAGGTTCTGATTATCGCTGTCAGCTGGAGATGGGGGATAAAGTGCTTGTGTTCTCTATGCTGAGTTAATTCCATCTAATTCCACTCCCTTTCCCCACTCCCTTGGTCTCCCTTGTTAAAGGGCATGTCTTCTGAGAGGTAAGTGGCTTGTGCTTAGATGATAAGATAGTGATGTCTGCCAAGGGCTCTGTGTGCCAGGACCATGCTGATTGCTTTCCCTGCATCACTGCTTTGCTCATCATACAGGTTCCAGTATCATCTCGAAGTGCATACAGGAAGTAAGGAGGTTAAAAAAACTATGTAATGCCACATGGCTTAGCTGTAGCCTGGCTGAGATTTGAACCTAAGAACGTCTGGTTCCAGAACTCACAGGCTGAACCATGAGTTTCTGTAGCCTCCTCTCCAAATAGAAACACAGGTTGGTGCAGTACAAGAGTCAGGGCCTTAACTCTGGTGCTGACTCTGCAATAGACAGCTGTGAGACCCTTGGTAAAGATGCTACTTCCCTAGGACTCAGATTCCCTCTCTCTAAGGGGACAATGTTGGTGTAGATACTCTCTAAGGTAGCTGCCAGCTATGAGAGTTGGTGATTCTAGAATAATGTCTAGAATCAAGGGCTGGAGGAACTAATTTTCTTTCCTTTGTGGAGCTGGGTCCTTAGAAAAGGGTATTGGCTTTGAGGATTAGACCCTAGTCTTATTTAAGAGGCTAATGTTCAACAAGGAACTTTATGAGTTTTGGAGCTTTTGGACCAGGATTGTAATTCTGGTTCTGCCATGAGTTTTCCGCAAGTCATTTTATCTCTGAAAGTCAGTTTTCTGATTTTTGGGATGGAGATGATAAACCCATCCCACAGAGGATCCATGAATGTCCCAACCATTATGGTACCACACAGCATGGTATCTTGAGGGTGGGGTCATGCCCACCCTGGAAGAAATGATTTATTTCTTCCAGGCATGGGGTTGGGTTGAATTGATTTCAAGTAATAGAAAAAAGCAAATCTGGCTTTTTCTGCATGACGAGTGTGTGTTTCCCCTTTGTTGGCAGTGGGTATGTGCATTTCTTCACCCCAACTTCTCTTGCTGGCCAGGGTTTTGCCCTGTCTGGAGAGGAGAATCCCCTCAGTTCAGAGGACTTTGTCATCCCCTGCTCCACCAGCCAGATCATGCTTAAGGGAAGGGGACGCAGCATAGTGTCTCAGGATTTTTTTTTTCAGTGTCTCAGGGTTTGATCATGGAAGAAGGATTTGGGATGGGCATCAGGTGGTCCCCTGTTCCTCCTTTCACACATATATCACAGCTTCATTTTCTTCTCTGGGTTCCCCACAGTGAGACGTCATCGTGGGACACAACCAGGTCTGGAGTCTGACACACCCTGACTGTTGGCTTCTGCCTGTGGCTGGCTTTTTTTTCTGAGCCTCTGTATCTTCAACTGTAAAAGGGGATAATGATAGAACCTGCTTCCTAAAGCTGTTTTAAAGGTGAAATGAAGCCTAGTACAAAGCAAAGGCTCAATAGCAGAAACAATTTTTACTTTTTTTAAAATTTATTTTTATTTTGTTTTGTATTTTCCTGAAGTGAGAGGCAGGGAGGCAGTCAGACAGACTCCGCATGTGCCCAACCGGGATCCACCTGGCATGCCCACCAGGGGGCGATGCTCTGCCCATCTGAGGTGTTTCTCCATTATGGCTGGAGCCAATCTAGTGCATGATGTGGAGGTCATGGAGCCATCCTCAGCACCCAAACCAACTTTGCTCCAGTGGAGCCTTGGCTGTGGGAGGGGAAGAGAGAGACAGAGAAGAAGGAAAAGGGGAAGGGTGGAGAAACAGATGGGTGCTTCTCCCATGTGTCCTGGCCGGGAATCAAACCCGGGACTTCCACACACCAGGCCAATGTTCTATTGCTGAATTTTTACTTGTGTTTCAGCTCTATTCTGCCTGTTACTGGGGACTCATGGCCACTAGTAGAAAGAATGATGAGAAAATCAGTCAAAGCTGTGTATTTCTTTTTTAACTGTGCCAGCCATTCTGACCTAGAGCTGAATTTGAAGCTCAAGTCAGACATTTGAGTTCTATAAATGCATCCATGATTTTTAACTAGAGCTATTGGTGTTTAACTAGAACTGGAATGGACTTAGTGATCATATATTCTGATCTCTTCCTTTTGAAGTTGAGGAAAAGGAATGACAGAATATTCCTTCTCACCTACCAAAAAAGGTGGTTTAAATAAGAAAAATTTGCTTCTTGTTTACTTATTAATTTTCACATAAACATCAGGAGCCCAGAGTTGAAATCATATCAGTGAAACTATGCTTCTTCCAAACTTGTTGCTTTTTCATCCTCAATGCAAGACTTCCACTTTGTGGCCCAAGATGGCTGCTTCAGCTCCAGCTCTCATAACTGTGTATAATCCAGCCTCCAGGAAATTAGAAAAATAAAAAATATTGGCACAAACATACCACTTAGTATACATCGTGGAAGTCATACAAACCATGTAATACATTCATAAGGATTTACTATGCACATAGGATTTATGTACATAAGGACTACACAAGACATATTCAGTAACATCCCAATGGTAAAAATTTGTGATATGTCTATATCTAGCTGCAAGGGAGCTTGGAAAATGTAGTATTTGTTCTGGCAGCTATATAGCCAGCCAATACGTGGGGGATTCTGTTGTGGAGTAGCAAAGGGGAAGTGCATCTCAGCGGACAACCAGCAGGCTCTGTCATACTAAGATCACACACCTACTTTCCTGTAAAGTTCAAGTACAGATGCATTGGCTTCTAAACCTCTGCTCTCTCCATGGCGTCACAAATTCAGATTATATTTCTATTAGATTCTCAATAAAATTTCTTGAAAAATTCTTGTCACAAGGGGTAGCTGCTAACAAGTTCCAGACTCAGACAAGTTGGTAAGAGTACAGACAGGGAATGAGGTGAGCGGGAAGTGGGAGGAGACATGGGCCTTTAGTCTGACTAGGTCCCTCATGCTGAGGAAATCCTTGTCTGCCCCCGGAGTGAGGCAGAGGCACCGCACTGCCCACCATGGAGGCAACAAGGAGAAATGAGATTGCACAGGGGTGAGAGGAAAGGACAAGAACTTCCGGGAAAGTTAGACACTTGTAAAAATCCTATCTAAGCTGAAAATGTAAAATGATTTGCTGTTAAGATAGGTATGTGGCCCATACTACAGCCACAGCAGTCCCAGTCACTACCATAAGCACTTAGGACTCTGGGAAAAGGCATAGAAGGAGGGCCTGGACCCAGAATTAATAAAAGCAGGAATGGGGAGCCTTCAGTATGTGTCAGTCTCCGAGATGCCATAAGGATGTGTGTGTGTGTGTGTGTGTGTGTGTGTGTGTGAGAGAGAGAGAGAGAGAGAGACAGACAGACAGACAGAAGTGTGTGTGGAGGGGAGACTGGAGAATGAGAGAATAGAAAGACAAGGGAAGGGAAAGCAGAGATAAGAATGGAAAAGTGAGTATGAGAGAGGAAAGAACAAAGGGCATACGAGAGAGGAGAGACAAGGAAGATGGGTAAAAAGAAAGGAGAAAAAAGGAAAGAAAAAGGGAGAGAAGAAAGGAAGGAGGGAAAGAGGGAAAGAGGAAAGGGTAAAGAGAAAGCAGAAAGGATGGAAGGAAAGAAAAGGGGGGTGGAGGGAGTGATAGTTGTGTTTCACCTGCGTGTGCACATCAGAAACAGCGGAGTGACACAAGGTGTTGTGAGCCTTTGCTATAACTTAATATAAAAACCCAGCCCCACTCCCCAGCATACCAGCTCAAATGGTTACTCCCTCAGATCCCAGGAAGAAGTGAGGACTCACTGCAGTTTCTCCTCCCTTTCTGCTCTCCGGAGTGTATGGTCCCGACCCCACATCCTCCTCCTCTCCCCTATCTCCATCCTGCTGGGATCCTGCAGCCTGTTGGGAAATCGTGGGATTGTTTCACCCATGTCATTGGCCGTGCTTTAGCCAAGAAGACCAGAGCCTTCAGTCTGCCATGTGTTTTCAGTGTGCTGTCTGCCCGAGAACACATCTGTCAAGCTTAACATCAGAGAACAAAAGCGTGGGTTTGACATAAAAAGGACAGCAAAAAGCAGCCCTGACCTGACTGCCATGTGGCATTCCTAAAAATGCAGAGATTCAGCCTGGAAGATATGCACCATACTTGAAAGGAGTCTTTTATCCAGGCAAGAGGGGATAAACACATCTGTATGGCATTGATTCCCTACCCCCCTGCCCCTTTCTTTCTGGGATTTGGAGCTGGGCTGGGGGAAGGAACAATGAAAACATTTGAAACATCTGACACTGAGTTGGGGTTGTGGGTAGGCAGCATTTGGGGGATAATGAAAGGTGAAATGCCAAATTTAGTTTGGCTCTTCTTTCTTTCTGGCGCCATTTTTCTTTCTTATATTCAACCTGTATTTTCCTTTTAGTACTGGTGGGGGGGGGGGTGGATCATGTAACATTCCTACTTAGCACATACATAGCTTGCCTTGTCTTGAAAGGAAAACATACACTGACAACGGAAACCTCACAACCTCCCGAGTGGGAGACAACCTTAGGATTCTGGCTTCTAAGATATTTATTTTGGTTACTGTTTAATGTACTGAACACCAACCAGGATCCCTTGACTCACAGCTAAAATGGGATCAGAATCCAAATGCATGACGTCTCTGCTGGAAACACAAAGGTTGTAGCTATACAAGAGCAAACAATTATATTTCAGAAAGAAGTCATTCATGCAGGGGTGGGGTCAAGTATATCCATGTGTCGGGGAGAAAGAGTTTGGTATGTTATATTCTGGAATGGGTAGGGTGATTTTATTGAGGTCTCCTGCACAGCCCACTGGGGTGGTTGGGTCTCTGATATGGTCTACCAGATGTCCTGGGAAAAGGATAGGTGTAGCAGACCAGATAAGATAAATAATGAAGCTTATTACCCAAGACTCACAAGACCTGACACTATTCATGTGGTGATGTGTTGAGGCAGACCTTGGTTCCAACCCAGTTGTTTAGTAGTTTGAATGCTTTTTGGAAATTCAACTTACCTTTCTGAGTTTTATATTCTTAGTTTTCAAATTTCAAATGGGGTGTCGTGAGAAATAAATAAAAATATAATACATGGGTTAAGAAAAGGCTGATATAATAAGAAGTTAGCAACTGCTATGTCACTATATCTTATTTCCTGACAGTGTGTCCTCAACTAGATTGCAAGCTTCTAGAGTGTGCATATACCAATTTGGGAGATGTTTATAGTATTTGACCATAGTGCTTTGTAAACTTATATTGACAATCTCTTACTAAATATGCCTCAGTCGATTATAATAAACTATTTTCCCCTTTAAGATTGATTTTAGGGTGCTTTTTTTGGAAGTCCTCTTTGAACCCTTAAAGTCTTTTTTTTTAAAAAAATAATGGTTTCATTGGAAATATAATTAATTTATCATAAAGTTGGCACTTTCAAAGTGTACATTTCAGTAGTCATTGGTATACTGACAGAGTTGTGCATCCATCACTATTATCTAATTTTAAAGTATTTCATCTGCCCAAATAGAAACCCTGTACCCATTAGCGCTCACTCTCCATCCCCTCTCCTTACTCTAGCAGATACAGGCACCCACTACTGTATTTCACATCTCTACAGATTTGTCTATTCTAGAAATTCTATATAAATGGAATTATACAATATGTGGTCTTTTCTGATTGGCTTCTTTCACTTAGTGTAGTGTTTTATGCTAAGGTTTATCCATGTTGTAGGATATACCAGTACTTCATTCCTTTTTATGGATGGATAATATTCCATTGTGTGGATGTGCCACATTTTGATTACTCATTCACCAGTTGATGAACATTTGTGTTGTTTTTACTTTTTGGCTGTTATGGATAATTCTTCTAAAAACATTCATGTACAAGTTATTGTGTAGATAAGTTTTTAATTCTTTTGGACATAGATCTAGGAGTGGAATTGCTAGGTCATATGACAACTCAATATTTAAGTTTTGAGGAACTGCCAAACAGTTTTCCAAAATGGCTGAGCTACTTTTTATTCTCACCAGCAATATAGGAAAGCTCCAATTTCTCCACATCTTTGCCAATATCTGTTATTGTCTATCTCTGTTATTATATCCATCTTAGTGGGTGTACAGTGGGATCTCATTATGGTTTTTATTTGCATTTCCCTAATGATTTTGAGCATCTTCTCACCAACTTCTGGCCATTTGTGGTTTTAAAGATATTTTTGGTACCTTTTGAGATTTATAATTTGCATATTTTCCCTTCCATTAAATTGTTCTTTTTTTCTTACTTGATAATATACTTTAAAGCAGAAAAGGTTTTCCTTTAGTTGCTTGTACTTTTGGCGTTATATTTAAGAGACCGTTGCCTAGTCCATGGGCATGAAAATTTACTTATATGTTTTCTCCTAAGAATTTTATAGTTTAACAAATAGTTTTAACTCTTACATTTAGCTCTATTAATCATTTTGAGTTAATTTATATATATGATAGGAGATAGGGATATAATTTCATCATATGACCCATGAATATCCAGTTATCCCAGCATCATTTGTTGAAAAGACTATTATTTTTTTCACTAAAATTTTTTGGTACCCTTTTTGAAAACCAAACCAACTGACCATTAAATATTGATTTCTAGACACTCAATTATACTCCATTAATCTATATATCTATTTTTAAAAAAAGATTTTATTTATTGATTTTACAGGGAAATGGGGGGGGAGTGAGATGTATCAACTCAGTTGTTCACTTCAGTTGTTCATTGATTGTTTGTTGCTTGTCATAAGTTCCTTTACTGGGCAAGCCATCAGTTTTGAACTAGCAACCTCAGTGTTCCAGGTCGATGCTCTATCCACTGTACTACTACCGGTCAGGCTACATATCTATTTATATTCCAGTAGCAGACTATTTTGACTTTTGTAGATTTGAAATAAATTTTGAAATCAGGGAGTATGACTACTTCAGCTTTGTTCTTCTTTTTCAAGATTGTTTTGAGCTGAAGGCTCACGGTCAAGGCACATATGAGAAAGCAATCAATGAACAACTAAGGTGTCGTAACAAAAAACTGATGATTGATGATTCTCATCTCTCTCCATTCCTGTCTGCCCCTATTTATCCCTCTCTCTGATTCTCCCTCTGTCTCTAAAAAAAAAAAAAAAAAAAAAAAAAAAAAAAAAAAAAAAAAAGCTTGACCAGGCGGTGATGCAATGAATAGAGTGTCAGACTGGGATGCTGAGGACTCAGGTTTGAGACCCCGAGGTCACCAGCTTGAGCGTGGGCTCATCTGGTTTGAGCAAAGCTCACTAGCTTGGACCCAAGGTCGCTGGCTTGAGCAAAGAGTCACTTAGTCAGCTGTAGCCCCACAGTCAAGGCACATATGAGAAAGCAATCAGTGAACAACTAAGGTGTCGCAATGAAAAACTAATGATTGATGCTTCTCATCTCTCTCCATTCTTGTCTGTCTGTCCCTATCTATCCCTCTCTCTGACTCTCTCTCTGTCACTGTAAAAAAAAAAAAAAAAGAAAAGATTGTTTAGGCTATTTTTGGCCCCTTGAATTTCTCTACACATTTTAGCATCAACCTGTTAATTTTGGTGAAAAAGATATTTGAGACTTTGGTAGCTATTGTCTTTTTACTTTCCTAATTTTTTTTTTTCATTTCTTTCAGCAATGCTTCATAGTTTTCATGTATAAGGTTTGCACTTATTTTGTTAAATTTATTACTAAGTATTTTATTTAATTTTAATTTTAATTTTGTATTTTTCCAAAGTGAGAAGTGGGTGAGGGCAGCAGACGAACTCCTGCATGCGCCTGACCAGGAACCACCTGGCATGCCCACTAGGGGACAATGCTCTGCCCCTCTGGGGCGTTGCTGCAACCAGAACCATTCTAGCTCCTGAGGTGGAGGCCATGGAGCCATCCTCAGTGTCTGGGCCAACTTTGCTCCCATGGAGCCTTGGCTGCTGGAGGGGAAGAGAGAGAAGAGAGAAAGGAGAGGGGGAAGGGTGGTGAAGCAGATGGGTGC
This sequence comes from Saccopteryx bilineata, assembly GCF_036850765.1. Lineage (NCBI taxonomy): Eukaryota > Metazoa > Chordata > Mammalia > Chiroptera > Emballonuridae > Saccopteryx > Saccopteryx bilineata. The sequence continues at coordinate 106,780,173 of NC_089490.1, forward strand.
TTCTCCTGTGTTTCCTGGCCAGGAATTGAATCTGGGACTTTCAAACGCTGGGCTGACACTCTACCATTGAGCCAACTGGCCAGGGCTCTAAGTAATTTATTTTTGTTGACAGTCTTATAAATTGAATTGTTTTCTAAATTTTATTTTTGGACTGTTTATTGCAAGTTTATAGAAGTACAACTGATTTTTGTATACTAATCTTGTATCATGTAACCTACTGAACTCATTTATTAGTTCTAATGTTTTTAGTGTATTCTTTTGGATTTCTTATTTGCAAGATTATATAATTTTGATGATCTTATTTTTTATTTTGTCACTTGTACTTTTGATGTTACCTTTAAGAAACCATTGCTTAATCCAAGGTTATAAAAATTTACTCATATATTCTAAGGGTTTTATAGTTTAACAAATAGTTTTAGCTCTTACATTTGGGTCTATGATTCATTTTGAGTTAATTTATGTTTATGATATGAGGAAGAGATCTAATTTCATAATTTGACACATGGATATCTAGTTATCCCAATACCAGTATGGTGCTGGAGAACGTTCCATGTGAACTTGAGAAAAACTATGCATTTTGCAGTTGGTTAGAATGTTCAATAGATGTTTGTCAGGTTTAGTTGGTTTTTAGTATTGTTTAAGTGTTCTCTTTCTTTGTTGATATTTGCTCATTATTTAAATGGAGCCATCAAAAATAGATATCTTATCCATTATGGAAAGAAGAGGATATTGAAGTCTCCAATTATCGTTGTTGAATTGTCTATTTCTCCCTTCAGTTCTGTTGTTTTTTGCTTCATGTATTTTGGGGCTCACTTGTTAGATGCATTTATTTCCATAATTGTTATATCTTTGTGATGGGTCAACTCTTTAATCATAATAAAATGTTTCTCTTCATCTCTAGTAACAATTTTTGTCTTCGAGTTTATTTTGTCTGATACTAGTATAAGTACTTCAGCTCTTTTTTAGATTCTGTGTGCATGGTATCTTCCCCCATTATTTTACTTTAACCTATATGTGGTTTTGATTCGAAAGTGTATCTCTTTTACTCAGCATGTAATTAGATAATCCCCCCCATCCATTCTGCCAGCTCCTGCCTTTTTTTATTGGATTCTGCTGTCTATTTAAATTTAATGTAGCTACTACCCCTGATCTTTTGATCAATGTTCTTGTCTCTTTTATTATCATATTTAAAAAATATTTTCATAAACTAGATATTGTCTAGTGACATGTTCATCTTTGTACACCCAGTGGCTATTACATATAATAGGTACTCTTTTAATGCTTGATGAATAAGTGGTGAAAATTTAATTAAACTTGCTGAGAATTTTCCATAGGGATAGGACTCAGAGAAAGATAGAGGGTTTTATGATGAGACATTCATACCAGTTTTTTATAAAAATGCATTGTTTGCTTAATTGTCTTGGAGAAACTGAGGCAATACACCATACTTGTGAATGTGTTACTGGTATGAAGCAAGCACCACTGTGGAGGCAAGAATCAAATGCAGTCAGACCCCTAGTGCTGACCTGACTCAACTACTCAGTTGTAGGAGGAGAAGCTTGAACAGAGAGAGCAAATTCCTGGCTAGGTCATTGATCCAAGAGAGCAAGAGACGGTGAGAATGAGAGATAAGCCCTATTGTTCTTTCAATGTAATGATGCTGCCTTTTGATAAATGTAGCCCGGGGGATGCCAGGATTCACTGTTTTCACCAGTTAAGTTGTTTCTCTTCACAGGGAGACAACAAGAAGAGTGGAAAGAGAAACTGATGAAATCACTCCATACAACCTCATCCAGGGAATTGGGGCTGAAATTTCCTCTTTTATCACTACCGTTTTTCAGAAAATGTCCAAACTCAGACTTGCTTGAGTAAAGAGTATATTGATCCATGTAATTGAAAGGCTCCGGAGTTCTCTAGGAACAGAGTTGATGCCTAGAGAAGTGAATTTCTCTTCTCTCTCGATCCTTGACATGGTGGCTTTCATCTCAGAGTTTTCATGGTGGCCGTAACACTTTAGACTCACATCCTTCCAGAGTCAAGTCCTGCAGAAAAGAAGATGTGTATCTTTTTTAGTAGTTGCAACAAAATAATCATTGTATTTTAATGACTCTGGGCCTTATGTCCACTGCTGAACCAACCACTAGGTTCAGAGCTGTATAATGACCCAAGTAACCCCCTCTGGATCTAGTATGGCATTAATTCTAACCAAAATGTGTATGGGCTAAGTAAGAAACAGGTAGTTCTGGGGAGAAATATCAGGGCATCATTCAAGGAAAAGAGTTGAAATAAAGAAGAAAGATGTTCACGGATGATTTTCCCATTAACATGTTTGAGGTTTATGTTGTCCAATATGATAGTCATTAATCAAATATGGCTATTAAACAGTTAACATGGGGCTAGTCCAAATTGAGGTATAAAATACACATTGGGTTTTGAAGACTTGGTAAAAATATAATTTCCTTATAGTGATTACATGTTGAAATAATTTTGATGTATTGGGTTAAATAAAATATATTATTAAAATGAATTCCACCAGTTTCATTTAATATTTGTAATGTGGGTACTAGAAAATTTAAAGTTATATTTGTGACTTACATTATATTTCTATTGGACAGTGCTACTCTAGATGTTGCTAGATTCATCTAGATTCATATTAGATGGCAATTACCTTAACACCAGAGACTGTGCCTATATTATTATTAATTTCTTAGTAGACAACCTTTATTATATACTACATGTTTAGTAAGTATTACAGAAGAAACAAGTATTGTTTGTCTTAAATAATTATCCATTTTCAACAGAATGTATGCAAACTTCTGTAACAGTCTGACTTTAAGACTGTATTCCAAACTTACTTCCCATCATAGGTTGGGTCATATTTCCTGGGCCATGTTATGTTCAAATAAGTCTCTATGCTTTTCCATTTCAGTCCAGCCTGCAGAGGTGATAGAACCCAGGTTACAGAAGAAAGAAGTGGATGAGACAGTGTGTGGAAACTCTTTATATGATGCCATATAGAGAGCTGTTCATGTGTTGTTTATTTAAAGCCATAGCTAGAGTATCTTTATTTTCTAAAACATTCCAGGTTTTTTAGGGAAAGACTTGGGCATTCCCCCTTTACTTCAGTCTTGCACTTAATCCAACTTGGACTTTCTTGCAACTTTCCCCAAGATTCCCAGAGTCTATAAATATCCTTGTTCTCTCTTTGGCTTAAACTAGTTCGTCTGAATTTTGGTCACTTATCTGCAACAAGAGGAGTCATAAGAACATAGCCCTTATAAGACTGTGCATAGTAAATGTTGATTGAACAATGGAAAAATTCTGTGGCTGTAGTGTAGAGAGCAAGACTTTGCTTTGTGGCTGTGATCAATACTGCTTTGGCACTGTGATCAATGCTCTTTCTTTTTACACCATGCTGAGCCACAAGAGAGAAATATGGAAGGAGTGGTGTACACCATTTACAAAAGGTGATGTCTGGTTTCCTTCTTCAGGCAGTTTTCCTGTGAAGGGAAGTGGACTGTGGGCTCAGGGCCATGGCGTCTGTTGTGTCTGTACTTGTTCCATGAGGTTTGAGCTGTTTCCCCAGGCAACAGTGAATATGCTAATATTTCCTGCTGATGTTTTCCTTCTTTTCAGGAAAAATGTCTGGGAAGAGTACAATGCAGACACTGTCCTTCCTAGAGGGAGAATGCATCCCCAGGCTCAGGCCTGGAGTGCTCTATAGAACTGACCTGGCTATGATGCAGGGGTGAGCAGACACACTTGTAGACTGACAGCTGAGAGTCCTAATGGTGTCCCCCTTCCCCGCAATACTAAAAAGTAACTGAGTTCAGGAATAGCTAGATCGAGGTGCTCACATGATTTTATCAGGAAGTTGCTTCTTTATAGCTCTATCTCTATCTTTCTGGGTATTGATTCCATTCTTAGGGCATGGGGGGATGTTACTCTTGAAGTGATGTCTAACAGCTCTAGGTTTTAACCTCATGGTTGAATGACATTTCCTTGATCATACCAGCAATATTTCCAGGATTAGTTCTTACTGGTCACATAATTTCCACTGTTGAGCCATTTTGTTGGTTCATTGTTTATTAAACCAGTCAATCAAAAATCAGTGATTGCTTTCTATGTGCCAGCTGTATTTTAGGTTACAGGGATATGACATTAAGAGACATACAAGAGCCCAGCACTCATTTCAGAAGTGGGAGATACACACACCACAAAAAATAAATAAACAATAAGAAAACATCAGATAAAGATAAGAGCTGTGCAGAAAATTAAAATAGGGAGGTATGATTGAAAATGATTAAATTTGGGCCTGATATGTAGTGGCACAGTGGATAAAGTGTTGGCCTAGAATGCTGAGGTTGCTGGTTTGAAACCCTGGGCTTGCCTGGTCAAGGCACATATGGGAATTGATACTTTCTGCTTCTCCCCCTTTTCTCTCTTTCTCTCTTTCCCTTTCTCTCTCTCTCCTCTCTAAATGAATAATTAAAAAAAGTGATTGAGTTTCTACTTCAGATTGGATGGCAAGGACAGGTCACCGATCATCACAGCCAGCAAGTGGCATACACTGATTGGTATTACTAGTGTTGCCCCTGTATTATGGAGCCAAGGCAACATTCCCATCCAAACTGGGAGAGAGAGAGAGAGAGAGAGAGAGAGAGAGAGAGAGAGAGAGAGAGTTTCTGATGGAAAACTGGAGTACTATTCCTAGAATCAGAGGGAATGGGTGCTGGGTAGGGAAAAATCATAGTTGTAGACTACAGAAATTCCTTTATACAAAAATTAATAAAGAAATTTTTAATGAGAAAACTTCAACTATTAAAGTAAATGAATACAGCAGTGTTTTCTTAGGATGAATATATTCTTTAAGTTCAGTGTTATTACAGCAAGCACTCTGAAGTCAGGTCGTGAGAACCACAAAGCTGTTCTGATGAATCTCATGTGAGATTTATGTGAGTTGCACCAAATGCAACCCGCTTCTTTCTCTTGTCACTTGTCCTCTGGGAGGGGACAAAAGGTCACATTTGCCACTTCCTTTCAAGCACTTGCTCATTTCAATTCCAATCCCTCAGCAAACAACTATTTGAAGGAATAAACACCCAATTTTGAAAGAGTAAAAAATATTTCATTATATGGTAGACAAATCCATAGAGAAACTTTTCTACCTGACTGCCCCCAAATTAATAGAGTTCACAGAGACATAATTGTGGGAGGCTCTGGCCGTAACCAACCAGGCTATTCAGCTTGTCTAAATTAGGTGTATTGAATCTATTGGATTCTGTCTTTAACCAGGAAGTTCTTGCTTTACTTTTACCTATCTTAAGGGATCATTGATATAGTTTTCTCAACAACAACAAAGTCCTAAAAGATGAATTAGCCTATCCCAAAGGAGAGATCAAATTTTGGTCAGATTCTTAACTTGACACATTCAGAGTCCTCTACTCATGATTGTACCTTAATGCCCATATTTTTATCTTTCACTGTGAGCCAATGTATTATTGGCTTTGGCTTGAACAAGTTCTTCATCTCCCATGCATGTTCTGTGCCAATTCAGCCTCCACATTTTTACTGATGCTGTGATACCTCTAGACTCCCTCTCCAGTTCTTTCCAAATCCCGTCCATCCTTCAAGTCAGCCTTGTCCAGGAACTCCTTCCAGACCAGCCCACTGGATTTCCATTCTGCTTTACTTCTCTCAACAATTTGGGTTTGTTGTTTAAGTTGTAGGTAGGAAAAATGAGGTGAAATGTCTATGGTCTAACAATCATTCTTTTAGAGAGGGAGCAGCTTTGACTAAAAATGCCTGAATCTGTCCATAAAGGGGGTAGGCAAGCCTGAGAGGCATGGGTGTTGATGAGGTCACCGGCACACAGGTGGCTGAGGTGTATCCCCGAGGGAGGAGCATTTGTTTTGTGTTCCTGAGTGGGAGGGGCAGAGAAGAGGAGAGTGGTGATGGGAAGGATGGGGAATGGAAGGAGGGACCAGTGAGTGCAGTCAAGGTGGGCCTCTGAGCAGTGCAGGGCAGCCTCCCTGTGGTGGGGGCCAAGGGGTTTTTGAAAAAGGAGTATCTGATGCTCCTCCTAATATTTGTGCTATGTTGATACAGTCTCTTTCCTCACCTTTAGAGAAGTCTGCCACTCTCACAAGAGCTTTGCATAAACAGCTTTTGGAGAGAATTGCAAAAAAAGAGCTGGGTTTTATGATCGGGTTGACGTGGCATGAAGCTGAAAGCACGGGTGTAGGGAAGCAAGAACCTGGCCCCAGAGGCTACACAACGACTTTGGAGAAATCTTTGGGGAGTTCGAGCCAATCACAACTATTTCTCTGGGGCTCACAATAGGGTTGCCCTAATTAGGTTGTAGTGTATACTCCAGCAACTTGATAATCCCCAAGCCACCTACACAGGAATCTTTTGTTTCAAGATCCCACTTCTCTAGGAAACTACTTCTCATTTTTTCTCCCTCATTCTCTCTCACTTTCTGTGATGGTTCCTCTCTCCTCCCTCCTCATTTCTGCCTGTTCTTGTTGTATTTAGAGCAATTTGGCTTCCACCATCCTTCTGTCTACTTTTTCTGACAGCATGACAAGGATTTGGTAATGAACCAAAGATCAAAAGGTCATTCCTTTTATAACAGAGGGAGGTTGAGGCGCAGAAGAGGTAAACTGTAAATCCTTATCATTTAATATATTTTTATACCTGTCTCACTCTCACATGTGCAAACACATATATACATATAGGACTTATCAGAACTTCTACTTTTTAAATTCTATGAGAGTAGGCACCGTGACTTTTTTTAATGAGCCCTTATTTAATGAATTATAGATAACCTTCAGCGAGTCACATGACATCTATAGGAGGAGGAGGGAGGGAACAGGATTGATATTTTTAGGGTCTCTATTACATGCCAGGCACAGTACAAGGCACATTACAAGTAACATCTGCAGTATCTGCAATACCTACTACTCTATGTAGGTTCTTCTGTTTAATTCTCACCACTGGGCCATGTTACTATATTCTAGGAATTGGGCAATATGGTGACCGAGCTTGTAATTGTCTTATAGCATCAATAGTGTGAACACCATGACACAGATGAGGAGCCTGGGTTCTGAGAATCATTAGCCTTCCTCAAGTTTTTGCAGCTGGAGGGACAGAAACAGAACATTTGTCCTGGTCCTTTTGACTCCATAGCCCATGGTCTTTTTTTTCTCCATCAAAAAACAAGTCTATTTCAAATGTTTGAAGACAACAATGTAGAGACCAGAAAGAGGAAGCCTGTACCCATAACTAATGTACTATGCAGGAGATGGGGAGAGAAGGTACATGTTTCTTGAAAGGGACACTATGGACATTTTTGATTGGATAATTCCTCATTATGTAGGAATGTTCCTTGCATTGCAGGGTATTTTATATCTTTAGTTTTTGCTCACTAAATGTTAATGGTGCCCTTTCTCTTTGTGACACCCCAAAATAAGTGCTTACAGACATTTTCAAAAGTCCTTAAGAGAGTGTACTGCCCCCTGAATGCTAAGAACCACTACAGACTAAACTGCCTCCTAAGTGATCTGTTGGGCCCCATTAGCTTCAGTTCTATAATTCTGGGCAGAAATGAATGAATGAACAAACAAAGGCCAGAAGGTCAGGAGTGAACCCAGGCCTCACCTGCTCTTGTGAAGGCAAGTTTGGATGACATGTTTCCTGTGGTCTTGGGGTGCAGAGATCATGGAGGGACCCAGGATGGTACCCAAAATGGAAGTGTGATTTATGTCCCAGATATGAGAAGAAAAGACCCATAAGGCAGACTCCATCCACTTTGCAGTTTACCTCTAACCGAACTCTTTCCTGGTGCTTTCCGGACTGCTAGATGAAGACGCTTGCTCAATGGCAGCCCCGAGTAGGAGCAGGGGAAGGGAAGGAGGTGCACTGGCTTCCTATAGTAAAGCGAAATACCATCGCTCTCAATGCTAATGCAAACCAGCTGCCCGCCGGCCCCAGCTTGCGATAGAACAGGCGGAATTCTTGGACACTGAGTTATTCTTAGAAGCATGTGCACAGCCCCCTGGCAGGGCTCACTGTGAACTGGCTGTTGCCAGCCCCCTGTCAGGAAGCTGTGCCAGCAGACCCAAGAGTGATTGTTCTTGCATATGAAAAATAACTTTGGGATTTTAATTTCAAATAACCCACAGAGCTGGGGCCTGAATTTGGAGAATGGCGGTAGGGGCAGAGGAGAGCAGTACAAAGGAAGGGGATAAGGGATGGGGGAGAATCATTCACTAGTTCAACACATATTTATCCAATGTCTGTCCCATGCAGATACTGGGGTTCTTAGCATACTCAGACTTCCATTTGATCTGGGTGGACACAGGTGTCCAGCTGTCGCGAGCTTGAGCTGTAGCATTCTCACGTGGGTTTAGGTTCTGCTTATTGAATGTTTTTTACATAGATCTCATTCAGTCTTCACAGGAACATTGAGAGGTAGGCATCATCGCTCTTATTTGACAGGAAACTGAGTGTTGGAGAAGGACTATGCCAAGGCTCCACAGCTATCAAGGGGCAGAGTCAGGATTTGAACTCAGGCCAGCTGACTCCTGCCTTCACGCCTGTGTTGAGCACCAACTCCATGCCAAGTCTGAGCTAGATATTGAGACTGCAAAGCCAAATAATGGGGCTGAATCTCAGCCCTTGAGTCCCTTGTTTGCACTGGCAAGGGGAGGGACAGACATATGACCAGGAACAATAACAGGATTTATAAAGCAGGAGATCAGAGATACTGAAGAACTCCACCAGGACGTGTAATGGTCAGCTTAGCTTCAAGAAGGAGGGACAAGATGGGTCTTACATAGGTGTCTCCATGTAAGACAATGCAAAAGAACACTTCATGTAAAGGACCCCATATGCAATAGCATGTGGCTGGTGACTGTGAGCTGCGCAGTGGGGCTGCAGTCCGGGTGCACTGAAGAGGTGTAGGATTAGATGGCCGGGAAGCGAGAAGGCTCTCAGTAGGAAGGGTCTTGTAGGACAGCCCAAAGAACTAGAACTTTGTCCTGGAGGAGCTGAAAACTTAGGTACCCATTGGTTTAGTCATTTGTTCATTCAACACTTTTAAATTGAGCACCCATTATATGCTAAACACCAGGCACTTTACGTCTAAGGAGTTTTAAGCAGGAAGACAGGTGCATGCTTTGTAAAGGGGGGGGGGAAAGGTACCTGTGTGAAAAATTATTAAGGGACCTCCATAGTGGTCCAGGTGGGAGATGATCTAAAAATGACAATGTTGGGAGGTGGGAGCTTAGGAGTATTCTTAACAATATGAGTGGCCTTGACACTTGACAAACACAAAGGATTCACTAAAGCTCTTCATTTCCTCTGCAAAACACATTGATGAATGCATGCCCACATCATGGGAACTGCTTGCAGATCTGGGCTGCTCTCCAGGACGCCCACGTCTGTCTGCTCTCATCAGTAGAATTGAATGTCTATCAAGGATCATTTGTGTTTGCTTCCAAATCTATTCATGCCAAATATTAACTAAAAATTAAAACAAGTGTGTACAAAAGAGAAAAATGTGTCTGAATGCTGAGTTAAAAGCTTTGAAAAGACATGGGAGAATTACTAAAAAAAAATTCGCTATGAAATTGGGTGTGGTTGAGACAATGAAAGGATCGGGAAAATCATAAAATTCTAGCAAGATTCTGCACTCAGATTGCTTTACATGGGTCTTTAAGGTCTCGCTCTACTTCAAAGAAACTGACGCTGGAAATTGTAGATGATGTATGATGGGTGTGGTTTATGTAAGAAAGATGACAAGAAGCTCCGGTTAGCAGACCCGTACTCAAAGAAAAACCTTGGCTCCACATCAAAAGAGTGGTGAATGAATGTGCATTTATATGCTTTAAGTTAAAATTAAACAGGTTTGAAGTATTATGTATCATTTTTTTAGCTTTAAGAAAAGGTTTTATTGGAGTGTAACATACTTAGAGAAAAGTGCACAGATCTAAGAGTCTAGGGAGGATGTATTTCTACAAAGGGAACAACCCAGAGTAACCAGCGACCAGATCAGGAAATAGAACTTTCCCAATACCCCAACATCTTTCCTTATGCCTTAACCCAATCATGACACCTCAAAGGTGTCATGCTTCTGACTTCTATAAGCATAGATTGCATTTGCCTATTATATCAATCAAGCAGAATGTTTTTGTTTTTGGCTTGGTTTCTTTTTTTTTCTTTTTCTTTTTTTTTCATTTTTCATTTTTTCCGAAGCTGGAAACGGGGAGGCAGTCAGACAGACTCCTGCATGGGCCTGACTGGGATCCACCCGGCATGCCCACCAGGGGGCGATGCTCTGCTCCTCTGGGGCTTCGCTCTGTTGCATCCAGAGCCATTCTAGCACCTGAGGCAGAGGCCACAGAGCCATCCCCAGTGCCCGGGCTATCTTTGCTCCAATGGAGCCTCGCTGCAGGAGGGGAAGAGAGAAGCAGAGAGGAAGGAGAGGGGGAGGGGTGGAGAAGCAAATGGGAGCCTCTCCTGTGTGCGCTGGCCGGAATCGAACCCCGGACTCCTGCACGCCAGGCCGATGCTCTACCGCTGAGCCAACCGGCCAGGGCCTGGCTTGGTTTCTTTTGCTGGGTACTAACTTTGTAAAATCCATCCATGTTTAGTGTAGAAATGATTTTGTCACTATTCAATGGGTTATATAGTGGTACACAGTAAGCACTCAACAATGGCAGCCAAAAGGACATGTAAGTGACCTCTATCAAAATAAGGCACTTGAACAGCTGTCCATCATCTGAGTTCACATGGTGCTTTGGAAGAGGTGAATACCCCATTCTATAATTAAAGGATATTTATGTTGTTTTTAATGTCTGGCTATTACAAATGGTGCTGCTTAAATATTTTATACAGGTTTGGTCATTAACATATGCATGCATTTCTTCTGTTATCTGTCTAGGAGGGAAAGTTTTGGGCCTCTTCTATGAAAATTCTAGTGTCTTTGTTATCCTTGCCAACATTCGGTACTGTTTATATCATTGTTGTGATGTTTAGTTTTAGCTGTTCTTGTGGGGGTGAAGCAGTATCTCATTTTTTATTTGTTTGCTTTAATAAACCCTTTATTGTGGAATGATTTTAAATTCATAGGAAAGATGCAGAGATAGTTTCGGGAGTTCCTATATGGACCTCATCTAGTTCCTCCAGTGTTAACATTTTATTTGTCAAAGCTAAGAAACCAACAGTGGGACATTATTGTTAAGTAAACTCCAGACTTTACTTGCATTTCACCAATTTTTTCATTATTGTCCTCTTTATGTTCCAGGAGCCATTCCAGGGAACCATACTATATTTAGTTATTGTGTCTCCCTGCCTCTTTGGTCTGTGACAGTTTCCCAGTCTTTTCATGACTTTGATGGTCTTGAGAAATACTGGCAAGGTATCCTGTGGCATGTTCCCCAATTTGGGTCTGTCTGATGTCAGAACTAGAATGGGGTTAAAGGTTTTTGGAAAGAATACCACAGAGGTGAAGTGCTCTTCTCATTACACCATAATTAAGGACTGCATACCAGCCACATGACATCACTGATGATGTGAACCTTCATCACTTGGTTAAGGTCGTGTCTGCCAGATTTCTCCACTGCAAGTCACTATTTCTCCTTCTCTTATTCTATAGTTTGGAAATGAATCACTAATAGCCCTCCTCAAGCGTGGAGGTGAGGGGGGGGGAGGGAGAATTAAGTTTCACCTTCTGGAGATTGGGGTATGTACATATTATATATTATTTGGAGTTTTACAAGAAAAATTTGTCCTTCCTTCCTTCCTTCCTTCCTTCCTTCCTTCCTTCCTTCCTTCCTCCCTCCCTCCCTCCCTCCCTCCCTCCTTCCCTCTCCCTCCCTCCATTCCTTCCTTCCTTTCTTCCTATCAGTATGGATTCATGTATATTAATTTTATAATTTGGGTTATTTATGTTTTGCTCAAATTTTTCTGGCTTTGGCCATTGAGAGCTCTTTTCAAAGATGGCTTTTATTGTGCACCCCATTTTTTTCTTCTCTTCTAAGTGAGAGGAGCAGAGAAGGAGAGACAGACTTCTGGTCAGGATCCACCGGCAACTCCTGTCTGGGGCCGATGATCTGCCCATCTGGAGACATGCTCACAACAGAGCTATTTTTAGCTCCTGAGGTGGAGGCTCCACGGAACCATCCTCAGCACCTGGGGCTGATACACTTGAACCAATCGAACCATGGCTGTGGGAGATAGAGAGATAGAGAGATAGAGAGAGAGAGAGAGAGAGAGAGAGAGAGAGAAGGGGGCATGGGGGTGTGGAGAAGCAGATGGTCACTTTTCCTGTGTTCCCTGACTGAGAATCAAACCACAAGTTGGGCTGATGCTCTACGACTAAGTCAACTGGCCAAGGCTGGGTGCCCTCATTTTTTAAAAGCACTTTCTAACTTTCTGATACTACAAGATACTCCCAGTTCATAATGTATTTTCTCTGCTCCAATTTTAGAACCATCCACTTCTATATGGAGCCCTGATTCCTTTTATTAGAGAGTAGTGTTCAGAAATAAAGACCTCGGTGCTGTCTCATTGTGGCACTGTCTCACTGTATTTCCCATAAAGATAGTCAGCTTTTCAAATGTTTATTGGCCATTTGACTATTTTGCTTAATGCAGTACCTATTCAAGTCAGTTTTATATTTTTCTATTGGAATGTCTATATTTTTTTTCTTAGAGACTTGTAGACATTTTTGTCTTTTTTTTTTTTAAATTTTATTTATTCATTTTAGAAAGGAGAGACAGAGAGAGACAGAGAGAGAGAAGGGGGAGGAGCAGGAAGCATCAACTTTCACATGTGCCTTGACCAGGCAAGCCCAGGGTTTTGAACCGGCAACCTCAGTATTTCCAGGTCGACGTTTTATCCACTGCGCCACCACAGGTCAGGCCATTTTTGTCTTTTTTAGTATATTTTGGATTTGAGTTCTTTACTGGATATATGTATCACAAATCTCTTCTCCCACTCTGCGGCTCGTCTTTTTTATTGTATTTGTGGTGTTTTTGAAAAACAGACGTTCTTGATATTATCATGGTACAGTTAGTCATTTTATTTCCTTGTGGTCCTGTTTATGATCATAAGCATATTTTCCCATGCTAGCTTCTAAGAGCTTTATTGTTTTACCTTTTATATTTGGATCTATAATACACCTGGAATTGATTTTTGTGTGTAGTGTGAGGTAGAATCAAGATGCTTTATTTTTTCCCATATGCATATCCAATTGACCAAGCCCCCGGTATTGAAAAGACCATCCTTTCCTCACTCCATGCATTTTCATCTTCGTTTTGGAATCTCTGTTCAATTCTGCAGGTCTATTTGTCTCTCCTCTCACCAATACCATACTATCTTGATTACTGTAGCTTTATGTCTTGACATCTGGTAGGGTAAATCCTCTGTTCTCTTCTTACTCTTCAAGATCATCTTGGCTATCCTTGTTCCTTCTCATTTCCATAGGAATATCAGAGCAGATCAATTTTCACACACACATACACACACACCTTACTGCAAATTTCGTTGCATCTATACCTCTATTTGGGAAGATTTGACACCTTTAAATTATCAGGTCCTTTTCTCTATTGAAAGGGATGCAGATGCTTCTATTGATGTAGGCCTTTTATAATTTTTCTCAATGCTTTCCAGCTTTTAGTGTAAAAGTCATGCATATATTGTTTTAATTTTAAGCAGTTGCTATTTTTGATATTGTATTGGTAGCTTTATCATGTTTACTTGTAATTGTTTATTGGTAGTGTATCAAAATATTGATTTTATAATATATATTGATGTTATAGCTGCTAACACTTTCTACTTTCTCTTTCTAATTTATTTATTTGTCTGGAGAATCTTTTGGTTTTTCTGTGTACACCATTATGTTATCTGTCAAGAAGGGTAATATTTTTCTTCCTTTTCAACCCCTATACTTTTCATTTATTTCTTATTTTCTTATTATACTGGCTGTGACTTCCAATACAATGTTGGTTAAAATGCTCACAGCAGACGCTTTCTTTTCCGCCCTGATTTCAGATGGAGACTTAAAAAAAATTATTTATTTTAGGGAGAGGGAGAGAGAGGGACTGAGACCATACTTGCTTCATTTTAGTTGTTCATTGATTGCCCGGGGTTTCAAACCAGTGACCTCAGTGTTCCTGGTCGATGCTCTATCATTGTGCCATCCCAGGCCAGGCTTACAGGGGAACTTTTAATATTCTGTTATTACATATGTTTCCTGTAGTTTTCAACATATATATGCTTATTATCAAATTTAAGAAGTTTGATTCCAGGCTTAGTTTGCTAAAGTTTTTTTTTTTTTAATTGCAAGTGGATTTGTACTTTATAAATGCCTTTTATTCACTTATTGAGCTGGTCTTGTGATTGTTCTCTATATTATCCTAATGTGATGGATTAGATTGATTAATTTTGAGTGTAAAACCGGCCTTGCATTATGGGAATAAGCCCCACTTGGTTGTCATGTATTATTCTTTTTAAAAGTGGTGAGGTAATATTTGGTTATAATTTTTCCATGTTTATGAGAGAGATTGACCTGTAATTTCTGATTCTTATAATGTACTTGTTAGATTTTGCTTTCAGAGTTACACTGACATGGTAAAATAAACTGGGAAGTATTTTCATTTTTGCTTTTATTGGGAAGAGATTGTTTAAGATTAATGTTATTTATTCTTTAAATATTTATAAGAATTTATCAGTGAAGCAATCTGAACCTGGATTTCTTTGTGAAAAATTTTCAAATTACAGATTTATTCATTTACTTATTAATTTATTAGTGAGAGCAGGGGAGATAGACAGACTCCCACATGTGCCATGACCAGGATACACCCAGCAACCCCTGTCTGGGGCCAATGCTCAAATCAACAGAGCTAATTTTAGTCGCTGAACCTGACACTCTGACTAACTAAGCTATCCTCAGTACCGGGGGCTGCCACTCGAACCAATAGAGCCACTGGCTTCAGGAGGGGAAGAGGGAGAGGAAGGGGAGGGGAAGGGGGAGAGCAGGTGGTCGCTTCTCCTGTGTGTCCTGAATGGGAATTGAACCTGGGACCCCCACACACTGGACCAACACCCTATCCACTGAGCCAACCACCCAGAGCCAGATTTAATTTTTAAATTTGATATGCATAGTACTATTTCAGGCAAAGGCCAGAATTCTATGTTTTCCTGAAAGTATCCAGTTAAGCCCGAATGTGATAAGAGATCAAGTTTACAGTGTCAGCCACCATACTTACACAGCCCGTCGTTACGAACATGAACATTGGCACTCTTCTAGCCCTCTTTAAAATGTGAACAAAAATGTGACCGTTTATTCAGCTTCAGTATTAGCATCCTAAACAATCAACAGATAAGACTTTATAGGATTAAAATATATATTTAGCTTGTTTCTATTGGGTGTCTTAACCCTCTACTCTGTGTGAACTCATTGAGAGGAAGTGTGCTGGGCTCACCTGCCTACTCTTCTCTCTGTTGGAGACTTTGGTCCTTCAATTCTTAGTTGCTTTGGAAGCCTCAAACTGCAATCCTTTTATCTCCCCAGCTTTGTGAGATTTTTGAAAGCTTTCCTGGCATCTCTGCCCTTAACACTTGTCCTCTACCTGGGTACCTTGCGCATGCCGGAGGGGGGTGGCGAGGAGGAGATTGTTGGCTCATCTCTCTGTGGCCCCTTCTCTCTGGGATCTTGACTCCTAACACACTGGCTGCCTCAGCAACTCTCTCATGACTTCAAACAGCTTTATTTTTGTATTTTAATTAACTTTTCTACTTTTTCTTGGCATAAATGTTAGCCTGCTGCAAGTTCTATAATATAGACAGAAATCAACATTTAAATATATATTTATTATTATTATTTTTCATTCCATGCTTGATCTGACTTTTCCATTTAACCAATTGTATAAGGGTCTTGGTTAGTAAGAGGTAAAGTATCTGCTACTATGATGACCATAGTAATAGTGACAATAGCAGCTTAACATTCATTGATAAATCACAGGGTGCAAGGCTATATGTTCAATTATTCCTATGTACCCTCTCTTTTCATCCACCCAAGAACCTTGAAGGTAGAGATTATTTTTCTCATTTTTTTGGAGGAGAAACTGAACTCAGAATAATATGCTTATACTCACAAGGCTAATGAGTGGTTGTAATAAAATACGAGATAATGTTCTCTGATTCCATGAGGGAGATGGACTTTTGCCTAAAAAAAAGGAGGAGGTTTTAGTTCCAGAATACTTTCTATCCCTCCAACTGAAATTTGTTATTTCATATATTTTATGTTCTCTTTAAAAGGGGATGCATCTTAGATGTCAAAAGGAACTTGTCAGCTGCCCAGTACTGTGGTCAGCTGCGACAGAGCTGTCATTTCTAGCACATGCCCAACCCTCCCTCCATTCATCGGATGGACATTTCAGTTGCGCTATTTGATTTGGAGGCACCTTACCGTGATGATTACTACTTAATGTTGCCCTCTTCATGAAGCTTCCTCAAAAAGTTATACAAGAATTAAGCGTCGAAACAAGAACTTCCTGAATTCTCAGCTTTCCCATCACGTATCAGGAAATACCACTAAAGCAGTTGAAGTTGTCAAATATCCTGGAGCCCAGCACAGATTCCTCAATGCCAGCAGTGGTTGTTGTGACTGATTCACGTGTCATGAGGAACATCAAGCACCCAACATGCAGCTGCCAAAAGTTTCTAGCAGATTTTTAACTTCCAGGAATGTCTACCTCAATTAAGGGAAGACACGAAACAATGAATTTAACCAAATCAGAAATGCAAACATACCCCTGTGTTCTTTGGTATGCCTGGAAATGACTATTAGTCAAAGGTTCCAAAAAAGTCAATATCAAAGATTTGATTATGAAAATTACAGCATGTTTGTTAAAATGCAAATCTAGCACCGTACTGCCTGCCTTTCATTAGTTAGGGAACACAGGTCACTTCTCTCTGCTCGATGTTCTGAACTGTCCACAGAAAACTAAGAACACCTACCTAATGGAATTGTCATGGGGATCAGCTGAATCAGTCCAAATACAAAGAAGGATGTTTGACAAGTGGCAGGTGCCCAATATATGTTAACCATTAAGATAAGCAACACATCACTCTGAATACTATGCTTGACGTGACTGCCCATGGCCTAATGTGACTCAGAAAAATATTTCGATTCGGAATTTAAGGAGACCTTAGGGGCTTATTTTGAATGTTATATTGTTGAAGCAAGGGGTATAAAAGTATATGCTATTGTCAGCCAATAAAAGTTTTATTTGTTGTTATTGTTTTTTCTTACTCTTCATGTAGTGTTTCTTTTTGTTTGTTTTTTGTTTTGTTTTGTTTTCATCAGGCCTGGTGCTTAATTATTGCCGTAACTTAAATCTGTCCACCCTGCCGTCGGTGCCTGGGCCACGGTTGCCTCTTAGCTTATCTCCCCATGTATTCTTTTTGCCATTTTGCAATCTTTGTTATGCACAAATGGAAGATACTTTTAACAAATGCAAATTGGATTGTGTTGTTCTTTGTGGAAAAACATCCAGAGACTCCGCACTGCTCTTAGAATAGAACCCAGACTCTTCCACTCGGGCCGCAGGATCTGGCCCTATGTGCCATCTTTCCAGGGCTGTTGTTTACCCGCACTCCTCACCTGCTGTCCTCTCCCTCTGGCTGTCAGTGGCTCCCAAGGGCCAAGCCCATCATGCTCAGAACCTTTGCTGCCCTCCTCCCTCTGCCTGAAGGCTCCCTGGCTAACATCTGTCTGCTCAGCTGATGTTGGCTGAGTGTCACTTCCTCCAAGAGGTCTTCTCCGATGCTAGGTTTAAGTCAGACCTCATGTCACAGCCTCCCCCACTTTCCTTTTATATCAATTGCCATTCATTTGGAAATATCCCCTAATTTTTGTGAGCATACATAAGGTTCACAAACTTGAAATGTACATCATGATACATTTTGACAAGCAGAGGCGTCCATGTTACCAGCACCCACATTATGAAACTGAACGTTATGAACTCCCAGCAGACTCTCTTCCACCCCGGCGTGTCATTCTCCAAAGGTGAACCATTTGCACTTTTATCATCAGAGATTAATTCTTGAACTTAAAACATTTTTATTTTATTTTATTGATTTTAGAGAGAAGAAGGGAGGGAGAGAGAGAGGGACAGAAACATTGATCTGCTCCTGTAAGTCCCCTGACTGGGGATCTAACCAACAACCTCTTCGTATCGGGACGATGCTCTATCCGACCTGTCAACCGAGCTGTCCAGCCAGGGTGTTTTGAACTTTCTATAAATGAAGTTGCAGGCATGTGCTCTTCTGTCTAGCTTCTTTTTTTCAACATTATGCGTGTGAGAGTTATCCTTGTCATGCATGACCTAGTGGTTGTTTCTCAGTGCTGTATTATAGTCTACTGTCTGAATATACCACAATTAATTTGTCCATCATACTATTGATAGACCACTGGGTTGTTCACCCTTCGGGGAGGTATAACAAATAATGCTGCCATAACCGTTCTTCTGCATGTCCTCCAGCAGACCTGCGCACTGATTTCTCGTGGGTATGTAACCAGGTGTGCAACTGTGACCGCTGCAGCAATTGGGCAACCATGTACTTGACAAAATATATATATTTTTTTCATACTGTGTTTTGTCAAATACATGGTTGCCCAATTTTTTTTAATGCAAGAATTAATGTAGTGTGTGTGGGGAACCCTTGTCTCCATTCTGATGAAAGTTTTGCCAAAGTTCTGGACCTCACCTTAATTTCTTTCTCACTAAGTGTTTATGGACTGCAAAAATTCACAAAGGTAGATGGATACAAATTGGCCGTCACCAAGCATGGGAGGAATTTACAGGGGAGCGGGGTGGTATCCAGAGGTGCCCGTCTCTTTTCTGGTCTCCTGCTGAGATGTGCTGACCTCAGGCCTGTGGTCTTCCAGGCTGAGTCCTGTCCAGCTGTCCAGCCTGCCCCACCCAAGCCTCTTCTTTCCTTCCTCCTTCTTGGCCTGTGCATTTCAGTTTGTTCTCGCTTTCTGGAAGGTTTGTGTTCCAGGAATGAGTTTGCCAACATCTTAATCTTTGTCTCCTGGGACTGAAGTTTCTCCTGGGACTTTGCTGCACTCAAATCAGCAGGGTTGGAAGGTGATAGGCCCATTATCAAGGGGCTGTTTGTTATGTCTGGTTGGGAGCTAACGAGCCGCTGGGACTGGGCTGATTTACAATTAGATTTGGGTAGTGGCAGAAAGATCCCTGTGGTCAGGCCTACTTTCCGCTTTGCTGTGACAATGACAGACGCCACCATGACTTCTTTCTTCTTTGGTTGAGCAGCAGGCCTGCAGTCACATACACAACACTGGCTGCAAAGGCCTCATTAGCCCAGAGCTCAGGGACCGTTAGTGCTCAGAGTCCAGAGGGAGTTGCAAACTCCCATTGGCTTTCCATGCAATGCTGAGTCTCCCTGTCCTGGGGGTCTGGTTCCCACTCCTTAGTTTCCTTCTCTTCCTCCTGTTCTACCCTCTTCTTTGGGGAGCCTGCCTTTATCTCAAGCACCCTCCTGTGTCCACCCTTCAACTCCCTCATGCTGGTATATCTGTCAGCAATTTCCAGAGAACCAGAAACAATAGGAGATATCTGTATCTGTATCTCTATTTAGATAGATACAGCTTGTAATATCACTCAGTTTGAGTCTGAAGGCCTGAGAAACCGGAGAGTAGAGGAGGTAACCACTAGTCCACAGCCAAAGGCCTGAGCACTGAGGGACTGCTGGTGGCAGTCTCAGAGTCGAAGGCCTGAGAAC
Organism: Saccopteryx bilineata; assembly: GCF_036850765.1. Taxonomy (NCBI): domain Eukaryota; kingdom Metazoa; phylum Chordata; class Mammalia; order Chiroptera; family Emballonuridae; genus Saccopteryx; species Saccopteryx bilineata. Next base: position 106,799,994 of record NC_089490.1, read on the forward strand.
CAGGAGCTCCGATGTCCGAGGGCAAAAAAGACGGATGCTCTTCCTCTACCTTTCCATCTTCTTCAGGCCCTGACAGACAGCATGATGCCTGCCCACACTGGTGAGGCTGTTCTCTACACTCAATCTACCGAGAAACCCAATTTCTCCCAGGAATGACCTCACAGACACAACCAAAAACAAAGTTTTACTAGCTGTCTGGGCATCCCTGAGCCCAGTCAAGTTGACATAAAATATTAACCATCACAATTGGTAAGTATCTTTTTATCCTCAGGTATTTCTAAGGCCAGCCACCAGAGAGAGACCCACAGAGCTCGTGGGAAAGCAGACTGTTGCCCCTTAAAGCACCACTTTGATTTGCGATTATCCTGAAATACTCTTCCCCACCAAGCTTGGGGTTGGTTGAAGTGGGTAAGAGAGTCAGAGAACGCTGGAGACTTCTTTTTTAAAATACTAAGAAAAGTTTAAGGCCAGATTTATCGAGGCATATCGAGGCATGCAAGTAAAATGTATCCTTGTTGGACCTACAGAGGAATGAGTTTTGATGAGTGTATACAGTTGTGTAATTACCACCATGATTGAAATATAAGACATTTCTATCTCTCTAAAGTGTCAGTATAGACTACTCCTTCTTCTAGCTTATAGAGACCCAGAGGGGACTTCAGTGTCCCCAGAGCACTCAGGTTTCTCTGTGGAGCCAGATATTTTGGGGGGAACCCAGTGTCCTTGGAGCAAGCCAGTATCTCTGGTGGATCCTAGTGTCCCTGGTGGATCCCACTGTCTCTGGTGGATCCAGGTGTCCCTAGGACCATGGTATTCCACGGTGGATCCAAATGTTTCCAGGGGATCCTGTTGTTCCTGGTGGTTCCTGGGTCTGTTTCTTATAGCACAGATGCCCCCTAAGAAGGTGACACTAGCGGGTCCTGAATGTTTGGCTGTGGGGATAATCTCCCTTCTAGATGGGAGGCACTGGGGGAGTGCGAGGTGAGGATGGCATGTTTGGTGCTGAGCACAGAACTTAGCCCCAAGGACGAGGTTCTGGTTGGAGTGCCTGGGACTGAGACCTGGGTCCAGAGGAGAAACTGAGAGAAGCACCAATCTCAGGTGTGAACCAGAGCTGGGTGTGGAGGTGGGGGACCAAAGCCAGAAATCACGGTGTAGAACTCAGCATCCAACGTGGAATCCAGTAGGCTCTTCATGCTGGGCCAGTCTTACCATGTCAGCAGTGTCACCTGGCTGAGGGATTATGGGCTCGGATTGAGAGAGAGGGCACAAACGCCACAGGCCCCGGGGGCACCGCACATGGGCTCAGCTCAGGTTGTGTGCACGCGTGTGTATGTGTGTGATGGAAGACTGTGACGACATTTGTACCTGTGAGGCATCTTAGCGAACCCACACTCTCAGCTGTGGAGAAGCATGGAGCCTCTTCTCTTTCCTACACAGGGGAGCCCCCCCCCCCCAATCGCTGCCTCACCAGCAAGCCAGTGCTGCAGCCACAGAGCATGTGCTGGGGGCTGACATCCCGGCCCACGCTCAGCTCACGCGCCGTCCCCGCCGGCTGGGGCAACCGCACATTCTTAGACGCTCTATGTCATGGAAAGAAAGGTGAAGTGCTCCGTCTGCTCTGCGCTCCCAAACATTAGCACTCCGGCAACAAAGGGGGGGGGCGTGGTGCTGAGAGACTTTCTTCTCTTGGCGGGCAGGGAGTCTTTCAGATCCCGGAAACCATGGTGATATTAAGTTTGAGGAATTTTTCAAATCATCGTCCCGCAGAAGCATCTGCTAACCACCCTTCTGCACGTGATTCTGGTGGAGACTCAGCCGGAGGAGAGGGGCACAGCAGGTTGTGTTTTCATGGAACTGTGAGCTGGAGGAGACGGGAGCACGCTTCCTTTCCCATACCTGTTTGCTTTAATTGATGGCCACGTTCAAATACCCAGCCCCTGCTATGTGCCAGGTGTTAGAGAGAGCGCAGGGAGCAAACTCAGCAAGGCCTCTGCCCTTGTGAACCCGTGATCTCACAGATGTGGGCTTCCACCTGGAGCAAGGCCCTGAGGGAGGTGCTGGGAGGGCTCCAGTTGGCCAGTACTGATCAGTTGCTTCTATGGTCCCAATTAATGACTTGTTGTGCCTGTGCCCTTTATGAAATAACCATCGTAGCCTGTTTAGGCTGCTCTAACCCAAATATCATAAACTGAGTGGCTTATAAACAACAAATATTGATTTCCCGCAGTTCTGGAGACCAGATGTCCGAGATCATCGTACTGGTCAACTTGGTTCCTGCTGAGGTCACACTTTGTGGTTCATAGGTGGAAGGGTCCAGGGAGCCCTGTGAGGACTCTTCCATAAGATCACCAAACCCATTCATAAGGCCTCTACCCCCTGTGACCTAAGCACCTCCCAAAGGCCCTAGCTCCTAACACCATCACTTTGGGAGTTAGGTTTCAATACAAGAATTTTGGGGTGGGTCTGTGGGAAACAGACCCAGGAACCACCAGGACACAAACATTAAGATCATAGCAATGACTTTGTAGCTCTGGCCATCACGAAGCGAAGCCTGTTTGCCCGTCCCTGAATCTGGGCTGACCTTGCGACTGGCGTCGGCTGACAGAAAGTGAGGACGTGAGGGGGGTACTTTGTCTGCTCTGCCAGGGCCTCTGCCAGCACCAGTGGGCTACTGAGGTCACTCCACTGGCAGCTGTCGCTCTCCTGGCATTGCTGGTGATCTCAGCAGTGTTGGAGGGACTGCAACTCCTGTCCAAGGTTAGCAGCAGTTTCCTGATCCCGAGGTGACAATTCTTAGCTCCCTCTTGCTCTTTGAAGCCTTCCAACACCTTTATAATCAGTCCCTTGCTTTAATTTACTCTGTTCTTGAAATAATTTAAGTGGCTTCTGGAAGAGACCTGACAAAGCCCCTCAAAGGGAGAAAGCACTCAATCAGTGGGAGCTCAGATAGGTGGGGCAGGTTCCAACCCGTGAGCACCTGTCATGGATCGTGGAGCTCTGGGTTCTGATACTTTTACTGCAACATGGGAAGTTTGTCTTCTGATGGGGAAATGCTGGGCCTGGATGGAATGGAATGGAGAAGAGAGCCCCAGGGTGAACGGGGCAGGGCTAGCCTGTCTCTCTCACTCAGAGATCATTCCTCACCTAGAGAGAGGTTAAGGCTTGTTCTTAACTCCCACCTGGTCCATCTGTTCGAGGATTGGGAGGCCACACATGAAAATGAAAGTCCAGCCCTGGCCAGTTGGCTCAGTGGTAGAGCATCAGCCTGGTGTGCAGGAGTCCCGGGTTCGATTCCCGGCCAGGGCACACAGGAGAAGCACCCATCTGCTTCTCCACCCCTCCCCCTCTCCTTCCTCTCTGTCTCTCTCTTCCCCTCCCGTAGCCAAGGCTCCACTGAAACAAAGTTGGCCCGGGCACTGGGGATGGCTCTGTGGCCTCTACCTCAGGCGCTAGAATGGCTCTGGTTGCAACAGAGTGATGCCCCAGATAGGCAGAGCATCGCCTCCTGGTGGGTATGCTGGGTGGATCCCAGTCGGGCGCATGCAGGAGTCTGACTGCCTCCCTGTTTCCAACTTCAGAAAAAAAAGAAAAAAAAAAAAGAAAGTCCATCTTACTGGCTGGCTACATCCTTGTTGGGTTGTTCAGTCTTGGCCACCTGTTGAGGTGGTGGCTAGCAACCAGGAGGTGGGCAGCATGTGTGTGTGGTTGGCTCAGAGGGTCGGTTTGGAGCAGGGCAGGGACGGTGTGGAAAAAGAGACAGAGCCCATGTGTTTTGAAGGTTTAAATCCATCCCAGTGTATTTTTCTAGTGCATTCTAACTTTTTATGCATTCTAGCCATTCTAGTGCATCTTTTTCCCTTCATTTTAGCATGTAGATCTGTTGATGAGGGAGATATATGAGTGACTAGTGTGTCTTTCAACTTCGCGCTAGTGGTTGTGATGCTAGATTTTGGCTAAGTTTCATGATTTTAGCCTTATTGTGGATTATCTTGGTGTACACAGAGATGAAATGAGGCCCCAGCCCCAGACCTCAGCATTTTGAAATAATTGTCTTCCTCATTCTGCACATCATAATCATGTGGGGAAATTTAAAATATAGTCACACTTAGGCCTAACTCCAGAGACTTTGATTCAATAAGTCAGGCATGGGGTCTGGACTTCAGCATTTAAAGAAACCTATACCTGGGAAATTTTAATGTCCTGTTGGGTAAAAAACCAACCTGTTCAGCTTTAACCCTCATTCTCATTTTAAAAATGGGTGCCTGATGCAGTTTCCCTTGTTTCTGCCTAGAGAGATAGTACTCTTCCTGGAAGAACAGTTTCACCTTCCTTTAATGTTTCAAGCTTCCTAAAATACCTCACCTCCATAAACTCTGCCAAAAGCCCCATGGTGACAATTACAGCAGTACACTATAAAAAGTTATGTGGCTGTACACTCTCTCTCTCTTTCTCTCACAATATCTTCTTGGGCTGTACTCACCTCTTCCATTAAAGGAAACCCTCTATAGCTTCTCTCCGGCATATTCGAATTGCCAGTGTCGCTACTCTCATGCTTTGGGGCCATTCAGTAAAACAAGGGTGACTTGAGCACAAGCACTGTGGTGCCATGATAATTGACTAATAACTGAGCCGGCTACTAGGTGACTAGCAGGTAGGCAGTATATACAACGTGGATACACTGGACAAAAGGGTGACTTATACCTTGGGTGGGAAGGAGCTGGATAGTTCTAGATTTCATCGCAGTACTCAGAATAGTGCACAATTTAAAACACATGAATTGTTTATTTCTGGAATTTTCCATTTAATACTTTTGGACCACAGTTGACCAGGGTCACTGCAGCTGTGGAAAGTGACACTGCAGATAGAGGGGGAACTATTGTAATTTGTTCAGTTGTCTTTATGAGCCCTGCTTGGCTGTGTCATATACTTTCTTGTTCCAGTGTCAGCAGCTCTGACAATGTTGGCCCAAAGCAGGACTCTAAACATTCTTTAAACATTCTTATTACTTCTCTCCACCTGTTTGAAAATCCCATACACTCTTTGTAGAATCTTTTTTTTAATGTTTTAGTGCAAGGAGTAGCAAAATGTTTCTATAAAGGGCCAGATAGTATATATTTCAGGCTGTGTGAGCTACATGTTATATTAGTTTTTTATACTGAGTAATCACTTGTCACAAACTTAGCAGCTTTAAACAACACACATTTATTATCTCACAGATTCAGTTGATCATGGTCTGGGCATGGCTTAGCTGAGCTGTATCCTCAAGGTTTCACAAGGTTATAGTGTAGTGGGTTGCTGGGCTGCATTCTCATCTGGAGGCTGCACGTGGAAAGAAGTCACATCCAAGTGAACATGATTGTTGCAGAATTCAGTTCCTTGTGGTTGTAAGACTGAGGCCCTCAACTCCTGAGATCACCTGCTATTCCTTGCCATGTGGCTCTCTCCATCGGCAATTCACATAATAGCAGTTTTCTTCTTCAAGACCAGAAAGAGAGTCTCTCTCTAGGCAGCTAAGACAGTGTGACATAAAATGACATAATCAAGGGAGTGATATTTCATTACTTTTTGCCAACCACTGATCTTTAGAGTGATGCTTTTGGCCTGCACCAAGGGATTTCTATAAAGATATTATTTGCTGCCCCATTTAATATTCTCTTTATGATAAATCTTGGAATAAGTTATTTTTCTGGTAATTGTGTTTTGTTTTTTTTTTTGAGCAACTGGCTATTTTTAAATTCATGAACACTATGACTTGCAAAAAAATTATTGAAGTAAAATATACTAGCAAGAAATGTGCTGAATACTGAGTTTTGGATTTGACTAGGTTTTCTTCTTCACTTCGGTTGCTAATAACCTCAGAAGCACGGTATAACCATCCATACCAAATACAAAGTACTCCATAGTATACATTTTCTGTATTTGTTTCATTTCTGGCTCCATTTAATGTTCCTATCTTGATTTTTCTTCTTGCATACTGATATAATTCATGTCATCTTGCTGCACTGTGTGTTTAAATCTTAAATCTTTTCTTTATAAGTTAAGAAAAATGTTGTATAAAAAGAATAAAGAACTGTCCTTTCGTGTATGATGTATTATAATAAGAATAACCCCTATCTTCAGGTTGAGGTAAATAGTAATTTAGTGGAAGGACATTCAAGTTCTCCTTTTATGATATTTAACCCAAGGAGAGAGTTGAAAAATTCTTGTACAGGGACTATTGCTGATTTCTTCTCATTTATTCCAAGCTTTGCTGTGGAGGAGAAGACTGACACCAGTTCCTGGACCTTGCAGGCTGTACCCGGCTGCACCAAGGTGGGGCTGGGCCTGGGCGGGGATTCTGGCTCAGTGTCTGACCCATGACATCACAAGCTACATCCTACAAGGGTGCCTTTGTGCCTGGAGCCTCACTGGTGATTTCACTCCATCAATTCTTGCCGCCTGAGGAAGGCAGCTGTAAAATGGTTCTCTAGTGAAATCATCAGACCCAAACTGCAGCTGTCAGCCTCCCTCTGCACAGCCCGGACCCAGCCTCATCTCCTGGGGCGGAGGTGCCAAGGGGTGAGGGGACCGCCTCCGTCAGCAGTGCTGATGCTGGGCTTGTTGGCCCAAGAGGCCTGGCTTAGCTTAGCTCAGGTGTCCTCCCCAGAGAAACCTGGCCTGTCTCATGGATCGGGATAATGAAACAAAGGGCAAAAGACTGAGGCTGCCCTTTTTCCAAGCCGGGGATGCCCTAGACTCTTGGGATTTTTCTTGGGGGTGATGTGCACATTACTGAAATGTGTCTTAAAGAGTCTAGCGCAGTGCTTGGCACATAGTATAAATGAACACCAAAAGAACCTGTTTAGAGAACCATATTTCTTTTATCTAGCAAATGTATACTGATTTGCTTAGAAAGGCAGTATAGCATAATGATTAGGAGCAAGAGGTCTGAAACCTGGCTTCTTGGTTCAAATCTAACCTCTGACACTAACTGGTTGTGTGACCCTGGGCACATTTCCTGACTTTTCTCTGTTTCCTTACATATAAAATGGGGATTAGAACAGATGCTATATCTCTGTTATGTCCCTGCTCTTCCCTGGTTTTCTCTCCCTGGGATAAGCCAGCTGCCATGTCATGGAGATATACTCAAGCGACTGAATGAAGGCATGCAAGTGGTGAAAACTCTGAGGCCTCCTGCTGACAGCCCTGTGAGAGAGCCGTCTTGAAACCCAGTCCCCCAACTGCAGCCTTTGGATGATCACAGCCCAAGATCTCACAAAAGACCCCAAGCTGGAATTACACCATTCACATACTCCTGGTGTCCTGAATTCCAGAAACTGTGTGAGGTAGTAAATGTTGTTTTAAGCCACCAAGTTTGGGGTAATTTGATGTGGTAATAGATAACTAATGCAGACTGTTTTCTGTGTGTAAGACAGACACGGGTTCTGCCATCATGGTGTTAAATTCTAGCAAAGCATAGAAATGAGGAAGCTAAGGAGCACAGTACAATGCGGATGGGGTGTGAGGAGAGCATTTAGAAGAGGTGCTGGAAAAGGCTTGAGGGTGGTGGTCAGCAGGGGGCGATCTACAGTCAATAACATCTAAGTGGTATCTCAAAGGATAAGCATAGCAAGTCAGGCAGGCAAAGGGAATGGGGAAGGGCATTTCAGGAGAAGGAACAGCATAGGCAAAGGCTTGAAGGTAAGAGATGGCAAACAGGAGCAGGGGCTAGAAAGGGGTCAGGTGATACTGGCTTTTGGGCTCCATGATAAAGGAGTTTGGACTTGGAAAGGTTTTAGGCAGCATAGAATTTGCATTTTAGAAATAATAACCTGACTATGGCATGGAGACTAGATTAGAGTAGGGCTAGAAAAACAATGAAAGCTAACAATTTATTTCTATTTATTTGTTTTATGATGACACGACATCACATTATCATATAGACATACATAGATTTATTTTTTTTAAAAAGCAGAAGTCACTGTGAATACACTGAATATACTTACTTTATTTAAAATAATTTTATGATGTGAGGATTTTCTCATGTTCTTATCATTATATAAAGTATAAGATGATGGCATAGGTATTTAAATGTACCACAGTTATTTTAACCAATTTCTTATTGATGGATGGTTAGGTTATTTTTTTTTCACTGTTGTAAATATTGCTCGGGTTGATGTGAGAAGGGTCTGCAAGAATCTTGCACAGTGAGTTTTATCATCTGGTGGTCTTGAGTAAGGGTTGGAAGGGCATGTAGAAGCAGGAGCACGTACAAGAGGTGGTAGACTGAGCCTCAACATCCCGGTGTGTTGGTGGCATCATCTCTGGTAATTTCTGAGATGTTCCTGCCTCACTGGAACCATAGAATTTGGAGGCAGAATTTCTGGAACATTCTGCCTCACTGGGGCCATATACCTTGAGTTTTTGTTTAGAAATATTATCACCCTTCCATGCCATGAACTTCACACTTCAGCAGCATTGACTTGCTTTTCACGTGCCACACCTGCCCCGCTGTTCTCACTTTCCCATCTCTACTTACGCCGAGCGCTCAGCCTGAGATGCCTCCCCCTCCATTTTACCCGTCTACCTCCTTCTTACCATTCTTTGACTTATCTGACACAGAAGGTTTTCCTCCAGAAGGTTTTCCTATTCTTGCCCCACCCCAGGCTGGGTGGGGATCCTTTCCTCCATGCATCCAGAGTGGCCTGTGATGACTTCTTTCACTGAACTAGCATTTTTGGTTCTTACCTACTCAGCCATAGGCTCTTCAAGGGCAAATGATCATGAATTAAACAAACAAACAAACAAACAAACAAACAAGCAAACTCTATTACTTTATATAATGACTAGAATACTTTAGACGTTAAGCAAAATTTTAGTGAGAGTATAAATAAATCAATAGCCCCAGTGAAAAAAGGTCAGTACAGTTGAAATGTCCTAGGGCTAGGGTTTTGCTGGACAAATGTAGCACCTTTGGGCAAGGAAATTGAAATTACTAAGAGGGTTGAAGTGGTAAAACATGGGTATATGCTAGATAGGAGGGAAGTGAAGACAGGAAGGGCTGGTAGGCTAAACAAAGAAGAATCAAGGACCAGAGGACTCTGTGGATTTGAAGGACAGGTGGGTGGTGAGTAATGCCAAGGCTGATAGGTAGCCCTTCTTAAACTCAATTATGCATAAGCATCATCTAGGGAACTTGTTAAAAATGCTGATTTCTGAGAACCTCTCTTAGGAATTCTGAGCCAGGAGGTGGGGCCTAGGGTGTGCATATTTAGGAAACACTTCAGAAAGTTTTCATTCCAAGGGTCTGTGCACCACCCTTGGATAATTTCTGAAATGTAAGGTTTGGTGCAGAAAGCGAGTTCTCTCGCTTTAGAGGTGGAGTCATCCTTCCTGAAGCCCAGGTCCAGATGTGGCCACAGCAATGCATGACTAAATCAGAAGTGCAGTAGAGATAAGTGGAGAAAGGGTCTTGGTATGGAAGAGTTCACCCATGTGACAGTCACCCAGGTTGGTGGTGGAAGGGAATAGAGGGAGGAAGAACTCAGTACCATGTACCAAAGTCTTTTGTGATAAAAGGGGAGTTACCACAGGCACATTCGATGATCCCCATGACTGGGTAGAAACTTTACAAGCTAATCACTACAGTTCTTAGGTGTGAGTGCCCAACTGCACTGTGGTGAGAAGCTTGTCTGTGACTTTTTTTCTTACCACCATTCCCAAGGCTCCATGCTTGCCAGGGGAGGGATGAATCAGGTGACTTCAAAGTGGTTCTAGAGGCTGAAATAGCATCATCATGGGCACAGATAATAAAGAACTTCCAAAGGCCACTTGGCTTTGAGATTAGAGAAGAGGTTCTAGAAGCACCTATGGATCCCAGCATTCAAACAGTGGTATCAACTGGAATCACCCTTGGTCAATAAATCCAAGTATCTCTAGTTGGGCTTCACTGGAGATTTGAGGTGCCTCCCAAAGACTTCTCCCAGCCAGCAGCTGAGAGCAGCAGGATAATAAGACAGGCTCCATCCTGGAGACATGGGACTCCTCTGATGGTCAACTTGCCCTGGAAGCTGCCCTGATAACTTTGCCAAATGGTGCTTAGATGGCTCGGCATTCTAGGACACTTCTACACACCCTCCTTCTTCTCTCCTTCACTCAGGGTCAGACCTGCACTGTGGCCTCACAGTGCTCCCCGCCTTAGCTCATTCCTTTCATGTTTTCTCTTAAAACTATTTCCCTTAATAAGCTTCTTGCGTGTTCAACCCAATTTTGGCGACTGCCTTTTGGAGGACTCCGACAAACACAGCAAATAAAGTAAGAGAACTGTGGTGGGGTAGGACAGTGATGTCTTACTCTGAATCCTGCCTCGGGGGGGGGGCGCCTTTGAAGAACTTCAGGAAAGATAACCAGATCACAGGTGATTAAGAGAGACACTGTTGGCCAGTGAGAATTTACGGAACAGTGATGACGTGTTGGACAGAATGCATTCATTTTCTCGGTAAACCACAGCTTGACAAACCAGAACCTGACACTCAGTGAGGTTCAGCAACTGAACCCCGATCCTGCAGCTAGCAAAGAGGAGCTCCCAGGATGAAAACCCAAGCCCCTCTGGGTACCCGCCTCATGCACTTCCTACCACATCATGCTGCCTGCAGGGACGAGGGGATTCCCAGGATGGAGACACAGCCAGGAGACTGGTCTAGTATCTGTCTTTGGTGGCACCCAGGCCTTTTGGGTCCACTGATGTCTACAAATATCTTTAGAGAAAATTCTCATTTTAGGCCGCTCCTGTTTGAAGTGACTATTGAGCATTTAAAACCAGTTTTTCTAATGTTCTTAACTCAGAGTTAACAGACCTTGTAATGGACGAGATCAAAGTCATGATCAAATGGCCGACTGGTACAAACATTAGGACCTCCTGAAGTTAAAGGCTCTCTTGAATCACATCTAACTAGACAGGTCAGCTTGCTTTGTAAAATATATCCTGAATCTGTCTGCTGTTCTTTGTTCCACTGCTCGCATGCTTGTCCACACACTATCTCCTCTCCCTGGTAGCTGCTGCAGCCTCCTACTGGTTCTCCTTGTTGCCTTTGGCCCCTTCCAGCCCATTCTCCACATACAACCATGGTGATTGCTCTAAAAGTCAAATCAGATCATACTTCTCCTACTTTAAACCCTCATGTGGCTTCTCATTACACTTAGAAGATCTGCACTCCCTCCCATAGCCACAGTGGTCCTCTGAGACCACTGTCTGAGACCTGCCTCTCGCTGCCCGGCCCTCTCTGATCGAAACACCTTTGGCTGCCCCGTCCCATTTGTGTGTCTCTGGAACAGACTGAGTTCTTCCTTACTCCACCGGCCCTTCTGTTGGCCTGCATGCTCACTCCCCTCTTTGCAAGTCTCCTGTCTCCTTACAAGTCAGAGTCTCTATGACCACACGGTCTAAAGCCCACTCCCCTCCATCCCCAGTTGCTTTTTCACACAATCCTGCTTTATTTTCCTCAGACCACTCACCATACCGGAAGTTACGCGATTTACTTGTTCATGTGTTTATTGTCTGTCTTTCCCAAAAGAACGTTGACGCCATGAGAGTAGCTGGCTGACTGCTTTGTTTTGATTCTGTATCCTCAACACTGAGCACAGTGTAGGCATTCAGTACGGATTTATTGACTGGAGTAAAGATCAATCAGGGATGGAAGTAGAGCAGGTCTAAATGAAAATGTAAGTCAACTAAGAAAATGTGAGTCAAGCATTTGTGTTATGTGCAACAATGTATTTTCAATCCATTAGCTCTTAGAAGAAACCTACTTTCTCTTGCCATAAAATTGGACTTACAGGAAAAGTGCATTAAGAAGATTTGAAGGCTTGATTCAGGATGCGAAGGATTTGTTGCCTATGTCTCCGGTTTTCATCAGGGAAATTAGAGCAGAATTGAAGTAGCCGTTGGTGGAGATCTACTCAGGGCTAGCACTGTGCTGAGGACATAAAAATAACAATAGATTGCACTTTGTGGGCTTCTATGGTCATACTAGCCCTGGTAAACATTTGACATCCCTATGTAAAGTAATCCTCACAATGAATGACCTTATGAAGTTGGCGCTATCACGGAACTTATTGTGTAGAACAGGGGTCCCCAAACTATGGCCCGCGGGCCGCATGCGGCCCCCTGAGGCTATTTATCTGGCCCCCGCCGCACTTCTAGAAGGGGCACCTCTTTCATTGGTGGTCAGTGAGAGGAGCACATTGACCATCTCATTAGCCAAAAGCAGGCCCATATTTCCCATTGAAATACTGGTCAGTTTGTTGATTTAAATTTACTTGTTATTTATTTTAAATATTGTATTTGTTCCCATTTTGTTTTTTTTTACTTTAAAATAAGATATGTGCAGTGTGCATAAGGATTTGTTCATAGTTTTTTTTATAGTCTGGCCCTCCAAGGGTCTGAGGGACAGTGAACTGGCCCCCTGTGTAAAAAGTTTGGGGACCCCTGGTGTAGAAGAACTGAGGTCGCAAGATGAGAACTGGCCTGAGAAACCACAGCCAGTAATGACTGGCTCTGAGGTTTTGATCCTATTCTCTTTAATTTCAACGCTCATTGTTATACTGTGTATATAACCCGTATAGCTACCAAAAATTGTTCGTTCACAGGGTGAGGCTCAGTAGTAAGTCTTTAGGTAAAGCTATAGATATCAGCTAGGATCAGAACTCAAAGTTTCTGCTTCTCACATTGGGCCACATAGCCTAATGACTAGACTTGACCATCCTCTACCTTTAGCTTCTGGTTTGTTCTCTTAGGAGCAGATGTCAATATGACTATGTGATTAATTCATCTGTTGCCAACCAACCAAAAACCTGGGAGGGATTTGGCCGATTCATCGGGTGTGATGCTACTCAGCATCGCCATAATATGAGCTGTTTGCAAGGATACCTCAGGTGTTCATTGTAAGCCCATGAATTGTCTGATGTTCACAGTAGTTCTATGGGTCCTGGAGTCAAACAAACTAGGTTCGAATTCTGACTCTATTACTCATCAGCTGTGAGACAAATCCTTTTGAGGCCTCCTTTCCATATCTGTGTGTGCATAAAACATAAGTTACTGCTTTCATAGTTTGTGATTCATTGTGATCATGCGCTCCACAGGGTGCCTAGAACCAGTCCTTGTAGCGTTAGCTATTGGTGATATTTTAATTATCTTTACTGTACCAAACTTGAGGACTGTCCTGGGCCAGAATGTAGAAGAAGACTAGGGACAGGATGTTGGGGAAGGTATTTGTTGTCTTAACTACACAAAGGGGCTTTAGATTAATAAGACCAAAGATCTCAATTGCTTATGGTTTCTACATCTATACAATAGCAATGGTAATACTCTCATGGGTATGAAATTTAAATGAAAACATCTATACAGATAATGAATATAATGGCTAATGTTTATTGAGTCCTTAGTATGCTCGAAGCATTGTTCTAAGAATTTTTTCTTTCTTTCTTTGTATTTTTCTGAAGCTGGAAACGGGGAGGCAGTCAGACAGACTCCTGCATGCACCCGACCAGGATCCACCTGGCACGCCCACCAGGGGGCGATGTTCTGCCCATCTGGGGTATTGCTCTGTTGCAACCAGAGCCATTCTAGCACCTGAGGCAGAGGCCACAGAGCCATCATCATCGCCCGGGCTAACTTTGCTCCACGCCATCATCAGCACCTGGGCCAACTTTGCTCCAATGGAGCCTTGGCTGCGGGAGGGGAAGAGAGAGACAGAGAGGAAGGAGAGGGGGAGGGGTGGAGAAGCAGATGGGCACTTCTCCTGTGTGCCCTGGCCGGAAATCGAACCCGGGACTCCTGCACGCCAGGCCGACGCTCTACCACTGAGCCAACCGGCCAGGGCCTGTTCTAAGAATTTAACATACATTAACTCACAAGTCTACAGAAAACACTCTGGAGTAGGTGCTGTTATGACTCCATTTTAAACATGAGGGACTGGAGGTATGTGCATGTCTGGGATATCACAGGAATTAATTAATATTTATTAGATACTGAGATCTTTCAACAGAAGAGATTTTTCATTTTCTCCAGGGCCCAGTCCACTACCTACTACACAATCGGTGCTCACTGATTTTTATTGTTGAACAAATGAGACAGAGCAGAGGTTGACAAAATTTTTTTCTGTGAAGGGCCCCATAGAAAATATCTTGGGCTCTGTTTTCCATGTGGTCTCGGTCGCATTTTCTCAACTCTCCCATTCTAGTGCAAAAGCAGCCACAGACAAGACAGAAATACATGAGGATGGCTGTGTTCTAATACAGCGTCTCTGAAACAGGTGGCAGCACAGATCTGGCTGCAAGCCATAGTTTGCCTAGCCCTCGTGTCAGTGCTGATGCTGAGAGACAGAACCATTCATTAAATGCATACTCTGTGCCAGGTGCCGTTCTAATACAGTACTTCAAACATTATCTCCCGAGACACCAGCGAGGAAAGTGGGCTCACTTGTCCAGGTCTGTGAGACCACAATGTGTAAACTAAGGGGACAATGTGAAAGATTTTTTAACATTATTTCAATAAAAGTACAAGTTAACTCTAGATCCTACTACTCATAGTCTGACCAACAAACCAATAACAGCTTTAGCATCTGGGAGCTTGTTGGAAATGCAGACTTTTGGGGTCCTCCCAAACCTCACAAATCAGAATTGACATTTTCACAAAAAGTTCTAATGCACATTAAAATTTGAGAAGCAAAACCACAAAACAAGAACCCAAACAATGTTCAATTGCCTGAAACGTCCAATTTTTGGGAATAACTTGGTTAATAATAATAATATGGCTAAACTTTTCATTTATCTTGTGGGTGTAAATCTACTTTCAGAAGGTCAAGAGAGGCAGGAACACTTCTCTTGTGAGAAAAGGTAAGCTTAGATGCCAAATAGAAACTTTATTGTCTAACAAACTTTGAAGACTACTTGGAAAGTGTAGCCAGTGATATAATGATCTTTAACTTAAAGGTAATTTAAAGACATTAGAAGTTATGCAAGGTGAGCTAGTCAGTTTCACAAACTGGGGTTAGAACTTGGTTGTTTACCCAGAGATTAAAACCCAGGTTGAAATTTCTCCCAAGCTCTAAATGGAGCCAAGAATATTGATTGACTTCTTTCTTTGATAGGAACAGAATGGTAGTCCCTGCAAGAGCCTCTTTTTGCTGTGGCTTAATGTGATTGACAATCAGCTTAGCCCACAAAGGGCAGTGAGGAATCACTCTGCTAACAAGCTCCTTGCCCTCCGGTCTCTGTTAGAATGTTGACTGACAGGGGCACAATTAAAAGGGGATTGATTTATTGAACTGGAATGCTCCAGTCCCCCCACCCCCCAATCTCAGCATCTCTCTACTTCATGCAATCACCATTTCCAAACAAGAGTCAGCCTACACAAATGAAACCCTCCTCATCACCAGGGAGCCAAAGACGCTCTTAGTTTAGCAAAGGTAGCTCAGCTTTAGAAGCTCATAAAGAAAAACCGCATAAAAGAAGTCCTTTCCTGCACCAGACCCTGGATAAGGATCTGGAATCCAGCAAAGACTGGTGATCTAAACAAAAAGCAAGCAGTGGTAATGAAAATGGCTAACCTTGACTGCAGGGGGGAAATGGGTTAAGAAGAGTAAATGGGCAAGGAGCCCTATTTTTGTCTCTTATATAATGAAACTGTAAATTTCTGTTCGAAATCAAAGGGTCATCAAGTATCTGGAATGTTGATGGGGATGCCGGTGGGATTCAAGGGAAGAAAAGTCTGTGGATTTGAATTCAATGCTCCCTTTGAACTGTTTCACTGAACTGAGGCGGTCAAATCTCAGCTATGCGTATGCAAATAATTATTTATAATTGTTGGGATTTGAGGAGCATGCCATAAATAGCACCTCTCTTTTTTTTTTTACGGGAGCTATGAACTGATGAAGTAAAACAAAAGACTTGGCAGCTGGAGATCAAATAGTACTATCTTTGTTCCTGATAAAGTGGAACATGTAGTTTGTATTTGTGGACTGGCAGAGTTCTTGCTACTGAGCCCCCAGCCTGAAAAGACTTACTGCCCTGGGTCAAAGTGGCTCTGAACGGGCTCTTGGGACACGTACTGAACATGCTCTTTGCAGACCGGCTCACTCCCAAGAGGAAGTGTAAAGAAAGGGGTGGGCCAAACCTTCTCAATTTCTCTCTCCAAATTTATCAAAATAAAAATACTGTTACTGGAAAGGGGTCAGGGCCTGGATCGGGTTTGCCTAAGGCTGGTTGGTCGATGTGTGGACTCTTGACTTCATGCAGGAAAGATTTCACAACACGAGCCCAGGTGACTTTGAGAGTAGGGTTATAAAAGCTGGGGACAGTGAAACAAGGGAGGCCCTAGGACAGAAAGGCAGCAGGAGAGGGACTGGGCGGGGCTGCTGGCTCTCTAGAAATATTGTGGGAAAGAGGTGAGTTGGGGTGGGGTTGCTCTCAGCTCACTGGGGAGTCCAAGAAAAGGGGGCCTTGGAGACAGGTTCAGGGGTCCAGTCCAGGACGAGTGGCCGCCACCCACTGCACCCCTGGTTGCATGTCTTGTGGGAACTGTTAGGAGTTTAGGAGAAAGAAAATTCAGTAGAAAAAAAATGATTCGGGCGAGTGTGCTCCATGGAGGTTGCACTCTGACTTCTTTGTCTTGAGGGGTTTTATCTGCTTTCCAAAAGTGAGGGTTTCAGCGGATTTTAGGGAGATCTCACTAGAATATTCACCAGCTTCTCCAGGAGTGCTGTTTCAAGGTTGTGGTCCCCTCTGGTTAGGCAGGGGTCTAAACCACATGACCAGAGATACACCAGGGGGGGAAAGGCCACCTTGGGGTTGAGGTCTGGCGGCAGTTTTGCCCATTGCTAGGTGCCCTGGGCTTTCCTCCTGGTGACCTTCTGCATCTGGCCATAAATTGCTCAGCCAACTTGTTCAGTTATCGGTCTCAGTTTCCCCATTCCCCTTGTTAAGGAATCTCCCTAGCTTTCTACTCTCCTGCCTCAGTACTGTCACTCTTTCTTCTCTGAGCATCAGTGAGTGAGGGGACAGAGACAGACCAAGGGTGACATGGAACCTCTTCCACATGGAAGGAATCATCATGGGTGAGGACGAAGTGCCCTCCACCCCGACACAAACAGCTCTCAAATTAATGAATAATAATAACAGAAATAATAATAATAATGAGAAAAGTTACACTTTACTAAGTATTTACCCTGTGCTGGCTCTGGACAGAATACTCTACCTCCTCTAATCTTCACAACCCACTGAAATAATTTTGTTATTATTTCTCTGCAATGGATGAGAAAACAGAGACTACGAGAGGTTGTGTAAGTTGTTCAAGGACACATAGCTAAGAGGTAGGAGAAGTAAAGTACACGCTCATCTTTACCTGGTTCCAGAGCCTGAACTATGGAGCAGGCTCTGTTCTCTCTCTCTTTTTTTTTTTTTTTTTGTATTTTTCTGAAGCTGGAAACAGGGAGAGACAGTCAGACTCCCGCATGCGCCCGACCGGGATCCACCCGGCACGCCCACCAGGGGCGACGCTCTGCCCACCAGGTGGCGATGCTCTGCCCCTCCAGGGCGTCGCTCTGCGGCGACCAGAGCCACTCTAGCACCCGGGGCAGAGGCCACAGAGCCATCCCCAGCGCCCGGGCCATCTTTGCTCCAATGGAGCCTCGGCTGCGGGAGGGGAAGAGAGAGACAGAGAGGAAGGAGGGGGGGAGGGGTGGGCAAGCAAATGGGCGCTTCTCCTATGTGCCCTGGCCGGGAATCAAACCCTGGTCCCCCACCCGCCAGGCTGACGCTGTACCGCTGAGCCAACTGGCCAGGGCCAAGGCTCTGTTCTCTTTGTTTGATCAATAACATGAATGAAGGAGGTGAAATTCGAGGACAATGAGTTGATCAGCACAGGATGGATAATCTATGAGTGTTGCAGATTCAACCTCCTTTCCCCCAGATCAAGGGCTGGTCCCCAGGACTCTTCACCTGGATGTTCTGCCCTACTGTCAGGCCAAGAAATGTCCCACAGGTGGTCTCTGGATCTGGTCCTGTGTCAGAGTGAGCTGTGTAAAGATCACCAGGTGTCCACTTGTCCACTTGGCCAACCCCTTTGGTTGGTCTTTGATTTCATTCTTGATTATCGGAGCAACTGTTCTGATTGGCCTTCCAGATGGCCAGTGGCCTAAACACCTCTGTTCCCAAAGTTAAGCAGGATAAATCCATCTCAGCCCAAGCTAGAAATCAGACTCATGGCTTTGGGAAAACCACAGCTGACTGAGGCCGACACTCAGCTTTCCCTCTCCTGGTGGGAATCTCGCCATCTCCTGAGCATCTGGCCACCACATTTCTAGACACACCTCTCACCACTGGCTATTAAACAAAACCCAGAGCCCCTGATACCTCATTTTCCCTCACTTGTTCTTCACACCTTGCAATTTAGTTTTAATCCTTGGAGCAGCCACAGTTATCTGTATTGGCTTTTCCTCTCTCCAGGAGAGGACCCCTTCCCTTCCCCCAATATTTGTTTTCTACCCATCAGCTCTGTCACCTCACTCTCTTCCCTCATTGGCTGTCACGCCGGCTCTCGCATTGACTTGTATTATCTTAATCTCTTTCTTTGGAAACTCCTGTCACTTCCAATTTTCCCCAGTTTTCTTCCTCTAGCTCAGCCTTTTCTTTTTTCCAGGCCCCCTTTGCCTTCTCAGTTTTCTTTTCAAAGGTGCTGCAGTTCTTTTTCTCCTTATTTGGTCCAATGTGACCTGACAGGGTGACTGAAGCAGCCATACTGGGGATAGAAATATGCACGAGTTTTCCATAGTTGCGTCTTTTTCTTTTTCTTTTCTTTTTTTTTTTAGTGCAGTATTTGCAATCAATTTATGTAGTTAGCTGAAAGGTTAAGAATTTTCCACTTAGGCCCTGGCCAGTTGGCTCAGTAGTAGCACAGAGGCTCAGAGTGTGAATGTCCTGGGTTTGATTCCCAGCCAGGGCACACAGGGGAAGCAACCATCTGCTTCTCCACTCTTCTCCCTCCCCCTTCTCTCTCTCTCTCTCTCTTTCACTTTCCCTCCCTCCCTCCCTCCCTCCCTCTCCCTCTCTCTCTCTTCCCTTCCCACAGACATGGCTTGAATGGTTTGAACAAGTTGGCTCTGGGTGCTGAGGATGGGTCCATGGCCTTGCCTCAGGTGCTGAAATAGCTCAGTTGCTGAGCAACAGAGCAATGGCCCCAAATGGGCAAAGCATCACCCTGTAGGGGGCTTGCTGGGTGGATCCTGATCAGGGTGCATGTGGCAGTCTATCTCTCTGCCTCCCCTTCTCTCGCTTAAAAAAAAAAGAAGAATTTTCCACTTAAAAATCAACCTTCCCAAATGAAAATTTTTGTGTTTCCCTCACTCCACATTGTAGTTAGTTCTCCACATGAACAGAGACTGTCGTAGGAGGACTTCCTGAGGGACATCTGCTGAGTCCGTCACTCTACCCAAGTCTTATGAACATTGGTCTCACAGACAGTGGAGCACATGGCTTTATTTGCCTTCTCTGGAGTTCTGTCTCAGAGAAGTGTTGTCAAAATGAGATGCTTCCAATGGTGCTGCAGGTGGGGATGAGACTAAGGTGGTGTCAGGCTAGAAGTCTGTTTGTATTTGAATCTCTCCAGGATAGATCTCTGTGGAAATAAATGTTCAAAGGAAAAAAACAAAGCAAGGAAGCCCTGAATTATTTGCTGAGAGTCTGACTTCAAACCTTGTTGCAAATTCAAGTAGATCCAGACTCTCCCCCATGGAGGTTTCTTTTTCTAAAGTCAAGTAGCCCTGAGGAGTCTGGAGTGGGTGCTGTTGGTATTACCACCCAGCTCCCTGTTACTAGGGGTGAGCCCATACCATACTCCAGCTGCTCCAGGTGTTGCTTGCCAAGGGCTCACAGCTGCCCCTTTTCTAGAAATTTCTTATCACCCATGGGAGACTCTTCACTTGGGAGAATACCAGTTCTCCAAACTGCCCCCTGCAGCCTCTATCCAACAAGTCACCAACAAGGGATATAAAAGGCTGACTCTCATTTCAAAGTGACATCCACTCTGAGCTACATTTCGTGCTCCAGAGCTCCCTCTGGGATTGGGCTTAAGCTGAGATCACATCTTGCTTAGTTCTTCCCCTCCCTATCTTGCTTTCCTCACTTCCTTATTAAATCATGTGTACTCACATCCTTGTCTCAGGCCCTGCTTCCAGATAGAAAACAGACTACCATGTCATATCAACAAAAGTTCTGCCCCGTCCATGCCCAAACCTGAACCTGGGGTCTTACCACTTCAGGGGGAAGGGTGATCGTTCACATGGAGAGAAGCCAAGGAGACCACTGTGCAGACATTTCCCCCATCTTTGGACCGGAACTGGTGTGGACTCGTCTCATCTTCCTGGAGTTGGGATGCTGGAGGGCGTCACAGGCTTGTTTCACAGCCCTTGGCAGGATCAAGAGAGACCGTGTACCCAGATGGGATGGGGAGTATCAGAGTGAAAGAAAGAGGACCTTCTCTGAAGAGGGTGGGCTCCAGGTTCCTGGGAAGAAACAGCTGCTGAGAGATGGAGGCATGTCTCAGGTTCCTGCCACCGTAGAAGTTAGGGGGACACAGAAGAGACCTCACTTCTGTTTTTGACCATTTAGGCAAGCCCAGCGAAAGCTCTGTTTCATCTAGCATAAATATTTCTCTGCTGTGGGTGTGGGTTTGGGATGAGTGAGAAGGGGTTGGGTTGTAGCTGTGCTGGGGAGGGGTGGAGAAAAGGAGAAGAGAAGCAGTTCTCTCCTCCCAAAGGCTGACATTGACCTACATCTACCTCTCTGCTTTGTCGTACTTCTTCTTTCTATAAAGATCTTATTGATTTGAGAGAGAGAGGGAGTGAGATCCATTTAGTTTTGCTTTAGGTGTTCATCGACTGCTTTCCATATGTGACTTGACCGGGAAAGCCCGGGGCTTCGAACTGGTGATCTCAGCGTCCCAGGTGGATGCTCCCTCCACTGCACCACCACGGGTGAGGTCGTACTTTTTGAATTTCAAATCTTTTGTACTCCTTCTTACTGTGAAGTCTTAGCCAACCTTTTGCTTCTTCCAGCTTCTATCCTGCTTTCTTGCCTGGCCAAATTCTTGGCATTTATTCAACAGACGTTTACTAAGTGTCTACTAGGTGCCAGGTGCTTTTTTAGACATTGAGGAGTTCCTGGGAATAGGTGTTCTTCATTGTTGCCAGTGAGGAAGACACCCGGACAACATGCAAACATCTAAGTGGGATATATCCAGCTAGAACTAAGTGCTATGAGAAAATAAGAGCATCATGTATTCATTATGCTAGTGTTTGTTTTTGCTGTGAATCTGTCCTGTAAAACTGCCGGTGCTTAGAGGGTGGAGTTCTCAGTTGACATTTTGGTTCCTCTAAGAAGGCTGATCTGGTGTTGTACCCATCACAAAAAGTCAACAAAAACTTGTCAATTTTTGGATAGAGATTACACCAAAGACTTTCTTACTTTGGACCAGCCTTAGTTTCAATCCTTTTGTTCTCGGGTTTCTTCCTTTTCACAGTTTGTGTTCAGTGGAGCAGATGTGGCCTTGAGGACCTGTGTCATAAAGTTCTGCTGCTGGCTGGGTGTGACCGACAACAACTGGGGAGATGACAGTGTGTCTCATGGAGGACAGGTGAGACAATCTGCATAATGTTGCCCTTTAGAGGAGGATATTGGCTGATGGGTCAAGTCCTCACTTAGCACCACAGGTGTGGCCAGCCTCAGGAGGATTCAAAGAAGGATATTATGTCAAGACCCAAGACTCCCCTTGGGTAGCTTCCTGGCAGACTTGACCATTTGTTTGGGCTTGACCCAGGTCCTGAGCATAGGCTTTCAGGGGCTGGCCAAGGCCAATGGCAGGAGAATGCTCTTCCCCAGCCTCCCTGCTGCTCCGGACAGCTCATCCTTTCCCTCCTTAAACGGATGTCTCTCTTTCTCTCCTTAATTAGGCTTGAAATCCAGCTTCATCTCGGTTTCCCCTTTCTCTATTCTGTTCCTCTGCTCAGAAGCCAAGTGTCCTGTGTTTCTTTTCCTTGAACTCCCACCATTTCATTTCCTTTGCCCTTTGCTCTGATCGCAGCCCAGCTCCCCCTTTATTTCCTGGTGCCTGGTGTCACTTCCTCAGGGGTGTCTCTGACCCTTGATTCTCTGCATCACAGTCCAGCGGTCATACTTTGTGATCCCACTTCCTAAAAGAAAAATAGTTCAAACCCCTTGTGCTGGCATTTGGAGCTCTCTGCTCTGGGACCACCTCCACTTTCCTCCCTTCTGTCATCAATACGGCAGCCAACCTGCCCACTCACTGCTGCCTGGACACAGCCTGTGTTTTCCCGGCCCTGCGCTTTCACTCCTGCTGCTCCTGCTGGGGAGGATGCCACATTTGCCCTGTCCTCAAGAACCTGCTCAGACACTGTCCCGGATGTCACGACTGGCCGGGAACTTGCCCTCACCTCTGCACATAAATTTCCCTTCTCTTGTACCTTTCCTATGACACTTACATCCTGTGAATGCTCTAGAGACTCATGCACTTTGGTGATGCTACGAGATTTTATTTTCTCAGATTCTGATGTAAGCATCCCTATTGGGTAAAACCCATGTTTGTCGAGAACACGTCTTAGTATGTTCTCTGCAGGGGCAGATGCTGAGCCAGGCAGGTGAAAACACGGGGGACACTTGACATAATGCAGGGGCACAACTGTGGTTGCACCAGGGGGGAACATGGAGAGGCAACTAGACATGTGAGAAAACTAAGTGCTTCACACAATGTTTCCTTTTCCTGGATCCTCCAAATCTTCAGTAAAGATGAAGTTCTAGAGGCAAGAGACATTTCTGTGGGATCAGAGAAGGTATGGCTTCTGGATCCGTGGGGACTTAGGAGTGGGTGGGCCTGACGAGCTCACCTGTCAGCAACCTGCAGGGGCTGTGAAGGTTTGGTCCCCATGAAAGCCAAGGAATGTGGTTTCTGGCTAGATCAAGGCCGTTTTTTGCAAGGTGACTTGGAGGTTGTCAGATGGCATCTGAGAAAAGTTTCTTAACCCATCTGAGAGATTCTTGGGGGCAGAACCCTAAACTCCTCCTTATTTTATTTTAGTGTTTGTTTTTTTTTTTCATTTTTCTGAAGCTGGAAACAGGGAGAGACAGTCAGACAGACTCCCGCATGCGCCCAACCGGGATCCACCCGGCACGCCCACCAGGGGTGACGCTCTGCCCACCAGGGGGCGATGCTCTGCCCCTCCGGGGCGTCGCCATGTTGCGACCAGAGCCACTCTAGCGCCTGGGGCAGAGGCCAAGGAGCCATCCCCAGCGCCCGGGCCATCTTTGCTCCAATGGAGCCTTGGCTGCGGGAGGGGAAGAGAGAGACAGAGAGGAAAGCGCGGCGGAGGGGTGGAGAAGCAAATGGGCGCTTCTCCTGTGTGCCCTGGCCGGGAATCGAACCCGGGTCCTCCGCACGCTAGGCCGACGCTCTACCGCTGAGCCAACCCCGGCCAGGGCTATTTTAGTGTTTTGGTGTCTGCAGTCCAAAGCTGGCAAACAGCTGTGGATTTAAATTGCAATACTAAGAGGTGGATGGTGATTTCTTTGCAGGGAAGTGGGTATGATTGGCCATTTTGTTTCTTTTTCTTCATATGACATAACATGATTTTTCTTTAGTTTTTATAATTGGTTGTGACGTGAACTATTTAAGTTGGAGTTTCATAAATTTTTGGACAGATAACGAAACTGGTTTTCAGAGAAGCAAGTGACTTCCTGAAGACCACACAGCTAGAAAGTGACAGAGCTGGGACGTGAACCCAGAGCTCCTGGTTCTGAGTCCAGGGTTCAATTTTTCTTCTACACCAGGCACCCCCGTGCATTCTCATAATTCAGGTCCAGCTGAACTGGGAGCGTCTGGGAAGCTGGGTTCCAGAGCTTTCTATATTGACCCCTGAAGAAAAATTACATATTTTGGGAGTATGAGTTGATGTCAGGACCCTCTCTTCTTTCTGAAATTATATTGATGAATTGTTTTGCTCATGCATGACTACCAAAGCAATTCCAGGATCCCAAAGCAAGGAAACATCTAGACCACTAAACCAGAGTGTGCCAATCCCTCTGAAATCGGGAGGATTCTCATTCCGGTGTCCACCTCACCTGGAAGACAGCCATCGTTGTTAGTGACGTGTAATCTGATTTTTGTCTTCACTACTGTTTGGTATTTATCCTTATATCACATTCCTCATGGGGCGTGTGAGACTTCCTCCCTGTGACAAATGAGGAAACGAGGCTAAGATTAAACTGCTTGCCCAAGTTCATGCGGTTAGTAATGGAGAGATGGGAAATCCAAACCTATAGTATTTCTTAATCCAGACACTGTGCTCTCAGCTACTAAGCTATTGTGTCTCCAAGTAGACATTTGCTGATTGAATGGAGTTGAATAACAATAGTGGAGTGAGCGTGGCCACATGCCAGGTGGCCAGTACAGGGGGGAGTGCTGGAGGAGTCGGAGGAGAGAGGGTCATCTCTGAGACGGTGTTGGTGCTGCTGTAGAGCTGTCAGGTGGCCTGGCCACTGGGGTGAGCAAGTAGCTGGTGTCCGGGTCCTTCTTGGGCAGCTGGTGAAGAATGAGATCTCACAGGAAAACTGACTTGTGATGAACCATGCCTGAAATGGCCACTCCGTCACCAGCCCCCTCTGAGGTCATATTTCAAAGACTGGCTCAGAGCCACTGGCTGGGCGCACGACTGTGAGATCATGGCTGAGCAATTTGACTTTAAAATATCGAAGGACCAACTTGGGAGTTTTATCGCGTTTCTGCTGCCCAGGCATGAAGTCAGCTGGACCGCGCATGACAGGGAGCGCTCCTCTTGTAATTAGCCGGGGTGGGATTTTTTTTTCTTTTCTCATGTGCTGCCTAAATTCAGTGTGCCGCAAGTGCGTCCGCTCCCTCGCAGCTCCCCCACAGCAGTAGCGGAGGTGAGTCATGGCCATAAAATCTGGAAAGCTCGTGGGGGGGGGGGATGAGAGTGGTGGAGAAATATAAATTATTATCATCACCTTTCAGGCACACTCCAGTTAATTAGGGCACTTTTACCAGCTGCCCTGTGCCTGCGTCAACACCGAGCTAGAAGTGATGGTTTTAGTGGGGACAGATTTGGTCCCCTGCTCAGGCAGAAGCCTGGGAAGCCCTTGTTCTCATGAGGGAGGATGGGGCACGTTCAGTGCCCAGCACCGCCCTCACCAGCTGGGACCTGTGTGGATTTGCTCTGAGACACCTGAGTGTGAGCAGTGTCACGTCACGTTTTCTTTATTTTTCTAAAGCAAATAAATCTGGCATGGTTCTCCACCTGCTGGGCCTGGTGGGAAACCTATTCTCACTTATGGTGTTGAAGCGTTCTTTCTCTCTTCCTTCGGAACATAAGGAAGCCCTGGGAATTAGGTAATTCTGCAAGATTTAAGGGTCAGTTTCTCATCTTGGGTCCATTATAGCAAATCCTTGCTCATGGGTTGCAAGCACCATTTTGAAGGGAACCTCTCATTTCCCTCCAACCCTAATCTTGCCAAGGGGTCTCGACAGAGGGTTCCCAGGCAGACAACCGGGAACCCGGTAGGCACACCCCTCAGTCGTCCCTTCCCCCACATCCAGTGCTGTGGGTCTCCACTCTCAGGGACTTTCAAAGCACTGTCCCTTTCCTAGCCTCAGGAGGACACATCACATGTCAGGCTTAGTCTCCTCTCCTCAGTCTTTCTACCCTCAGAACAGTTCTTCTCTCAGGCCGAGCACTAATCTCATCTCTTTTAGTTGTTCTTTAAAATAAAAAAATCAGAAAAGCAGAAAACCAAGCCGAAGATTCCATCCAAATGGACGTTCACCCATATCGCACATTTAAAGTTGAACAGGCGTCAGAGTTTCCTGGAGGACTTGTGGAAACACAGATTACTGGGCTAACTCCCAAATTTCTGATTCTGGAGCCCTGATAGTTAGCATTTCAAACAAGTTCCCAGGTGAGGCTGATCCCGATCACCATTTTTTTGGGGGGGAAGGACTGTTTTAGATGAATAGTTCTCTCCTGGAGATGGGAGGTAGGTTAGCCATAAGTATTTTAAACAAAATAAAAGCAAAAACAAAATCTCTCTCCTGTACTGAGTTGATTAGCACTCCACCACCCAATCAAAATTCATATCCACCCAGAAACTTTGTGACATTATTTGGAAATAAGATCTTTGCAGATGTGATCAAGTTAAGGTGGTCACACTAGATTAGAGTGGGTCCTAAATCCATTGTGACTGTTGTCCTCCTAAGAAGAGGGAAAATTAGACACACAGGTGCAAAGATGGAGACACACGGGGGAGAATTCCATGTGAAGATGGAAACAGGTTGGAGTGACGTGTCTACCAGCTAAGGCACACCGAGGGTTGCTGGCTACCACCTGAAGCTAGGAGAGATACATGGGACAGGGCCTCCCCAGAACCCCCAGAAGGGACCACCCCGGTTGACACCTTGATTTTGGATTTGCAGTCTCCACAACTGTGAGAGACTAAATTACTCTTGTTTTAAGCCATCTCAGTTTGTGGCAATTTGTTACAATAGCCCTAAGAAACTAAGGTGCCCCTAAAATGCAAAAACAAATACCCTGAATTCAAAATCAGTGATTTTACCTTTTCTTCTTTCACTGAGAAACTTCAGTGAGCATTGGAAACTGCCAGGGGGATCAGAGGGCCCAGGTGAAGCTGTGCGGTGGTTCTTACCTGGAAGGGGGTCCAGCCCACTCAAAGCAGTCCCACCCACTCAGGGGCACCATGCTCGGCAGCTCTACTGGGGGGCAGGTGGAAGCTAAGATCCCCAGGTTCCAGCCCCAGGAGTCTACTTCTGTAGTTTGGATGTGTCCTGGAAATCTGCATTTTAATAAATAATTGGTGGCCAAAGTCTGCATTTAATGAAACAGAGATTGAAGGGGAATGGGGTATGCAATATTTTAAAGTAGGCAAAACCTTTTACTTTCTAAACCAGGAGTTTTTAATTTTTCTTCGGTAATTTGTTGAAGCCTATAGACTTTTCTCAGAATAGAATGTGGTTTCTAAATGCACAAAATAAAATATCTAGGATTACAGAGGAAGCCATTTATATTGAAATAGAGCATTAGAAATGTAAAAAAAAACATCCCAGACTTTTTAATATAGTACTGTAAGTGATTTTTTATTAACATATTATATAACAAGAATTAACAGTAGGTCTAATAAGCACTGAAATGTCAAGGTGGGAATGTGTCTAAATCATATTTTGAAAAGCTGTGACAACTATACAGTAATTTAAAAAATCTGTGATTTCTATTCATAAAAAGTCACAGGAATTGCTTATACTCTGTGGTTTGTGATCCACATTCATAATCGAATACATTTTCTTTAGAATTAGTAGAAATAAACATGAACATTTCCCCCAAGTTTATGGTCCCCCTGAACTGTGTCTACAGATCTTTTGAAACTCCATGGACCTCAAGTTAAGAACTTCTGGAGTCTAGTCCTTCACATTTTCCACTTCTTGGTGGTATCCCTGTCCCCCTGCAAGCCCACAGCAAACCCAGAGTTTCCTCCTCTCAGCCCACGCCCAAACCTGCCCTTAGAGACTACACTGCACAGTTAACCAAACTTGGATTTTACAGCCAGAAGGTTCAGGGGTTCAAGTACCTTCCTCCCCACTTATTAGCTGCATGACTTTAATCCTCTGAGCCCTGGTAGCTGCATTTATAATATCCACTTTGTAAAGCTAGGATTAGAGATGACGCATGTAAAGAGATTGGCACACAGCAAGTGCCTAATGAAGGTTAAATGTCACTTATTACAAGTTATAAGTAACTGATTAAAAATACTTTTTTAGTGTTTCCTCAGTTAGGAGCTATTCAAGTTTTAACGAGGATTCATAGCATTTCAGGCATCTGTTGGAGTAAGAGGACTGGATGGGAAGAATGAGAACCTTCAAATCCCTTCCTGTGGGAGCTGGCTGGATTCATTCATTGAGCAGTCTTTCAGAATGATAGCTGAGCACTGCATCTCTGCGCGTGCACTGTTGGAGCCAGAGGAGCATTGGGGAGATTCCTGGTGGAATCTGGGCCAAGTTTCAGCAGCTCATGCCTCCTGAGGTTTAACCAGCCTGGTTGTTACTGTGGCAATGACAGAGCCAGGTAGAAGGTGGGTGAGGTGCTTGTGGTGGCTTGGCCACTCCTGGAGACACAGGCTGTGCCTTGCCTGGTGTGAGGCCGGAGTGTTGAGAGGACAGGCAGACAGGCTGGTAAACATTCCACCACGCTGTCCCAGCCTGCTCTCGCCAAGGGCCTGTTCCTAATAAAGCCCGCGTGTGTGAGAGAGCCTCTGACAGATGTAATGGGGGCCTCCGCTTGCCAAGTTTGCTCGCTGGCCATGCTCTGGTCTGCTAGGGGACTTGTCTGCAAAGCCACAGGACAAGCCCTCCTGAACCCCCTTTCCCCATCTCTCTGAGATGGGAGCTAGCATTAGAGGTCTCTGGGAGGTACACTTCTTTTTCTGCTGTTCTCCAGGGTCTGGTATAATGGCCAGGCAAACTGCAACAATGTCGGCTGTGGTGGGGGAGATGATGAGTCCATCCCGTGCCCTAACTCATGCCGCTCAAGAGACAAACCCCCTGAAAGGAATACCAGCTTCATCTTCCAGCCTGTCGATGGTGACAGTAATCTTTGTGAAGTAGCATCAAGACACAGGGAAGCAAAAGATTTAAGGTCAAGTATCCTGGATTTAATTCAGTTCTATTTCTATCAACTGCTACTTGTATGATCTTCGCCAAGGCACAGAACCTCTCTGGGCCTCATTCTCTTTACAGAATATAACACAGGTAGAAAGTAGGGCCACCTTGTCAGTAAGGCAGTAAACAAGGAGGCTGAGAGCTGCCCCTCTCCTTCCACAGCCCACAGTAATCTCCTGTGTGTCTGCATTGTGGGCTCTAGCTTCCTCACCCCCAGTTTCTGCTCTGTGCCACGTCACACCCACACGTGACACTTC
This sequence comes from Saccopteryx bilineata, assembly GCF_036850765.1. NCBI lineage: Eukaryota > Metazoa > Chordata > Mammalia > Chiroptera > Emballonuridae > Saccopteryx > Saccopteryx bilineata. Next base: position 106,829,037 of record NC_089490.1, read on the forward strand.
TGAGTGTTCTAAAGGAACCCGCTCCTAAAGTACCAAGAGTAAGATTAGTAGAATTGGCCAAAGTGTCTTGATTTTGTTGTGTTTGTTTTTATTTCTGTTTTGGTTTTGACAGGGGAAAGAGAGCTGAGGGATTTACATGGCAGAAATTTGATCAGCTTCAAAACATAGCAGGCATTGTTCCACCCATAAGACAGTGTTCAGCAACCCAGCTCACCTCAGAGGGGAGCATCTTGCCTCCCCCCATCCACGTCCTTCTCTCTCTGTGGGTCCTATCACTCCATCCTCTAGTTTCTCTTCTCTTCCCTGATCTCGGCACACTCAACCCCTGGCCTCTTGCCCAAGGTTGAAAGGCTTCTCGCTCCTCTTGTTGTCTGGGTCAATGTGCCTGCCTTCATGATTCAAGCAGCTCATAGAAAATTGCCATGATTATACCTCCAAGTGGTATTTGGGTACTCATTAATAATCCCAACAGTTCACCAGCTTGCATGAAGATTATATGAGATAGTGTAAATGAAAGTATTTTTGAAATGCAAGGTGTTGGACAAATTCATTCATTCATCCATTCATTTATGCAATAAACCTTTGTGAAGACTTTTCCAGGTGTTGGAGATGCTGAAATAAACAAGGGGCTTTCAAGGAGTTCAGAGTCTAATGAGATTTTAAGAATAACTGCAATGAAGTGTGATAAATGCCAAAATTGTGCTACATTTTATGTGTAATGATGGGATAAAGAAGGGAATGATAGGTTCATGTTCCTGCAAATATAATGGATTAGATATTTAAAGTATAATATGGACAAAACAGATGCTCTTCTGAGCACTTTGGAGAAGAGCTTTCTGTGTGATTGACCCAGCTCCTAGAATCATATGGACAGCTATCTACATTCCTGTGTATAGATAAGGTCAGATCTGGGTGCCAGGACTACAACTTTATACCTCGTGTAGATCATTTGACCTCTTAGCTTAGGGTCTCAGTTTTCTCATCTTTCAAATCTGTATGATAATCCCCCATAAGGTGGCCAAAAAAGATGAAGAAATTAATTTACTCATTCATTCCACAAAGCTATGGAGCAACTACAATGTGCTGGATGCTGCTCTGGGCACTGTGATTTTACAAGGAATGAGAAAGTGAATGGGTTCCTGTCTGTCAGAATGAACATCCTCCTGGGGAGGAATACCTGTTGCTGCCCAGCCCTGTTAACTGGCAACTAGAAGCTACGTAGCATTCTTACTCCAGCCTTTCCTTTCCATTGTCTTCATTATTCAATTCTCCGGCACTTGGCCTCAAAATTCTGTCACCTTAGAGTCCTTCAAATAGAAGTTGCATAACGGAACTCCTGGGAGTCTGGGGGTAGGGGGCAACCTCAGACCCCTGGCGCAGGAGCCTGGGTTAGAGAATATCTTAGCTCTGGCTCCCATAGACAGGGTGTCTTAAACCTTTGTTTCTCACAGTTCTGGAGGTCAGGAAGTCCAAGATCAAGGTGCTGACAGGGTTGGTAGATGGTGAGGGTCCATCACTATGATCTCACATGGCAGAGAGAGCAGTCAGCTCTCTTGTGTATCTTAGAGGAACACTAATCCCATTTATTGAAGCTCCACCCTCATGACCTAATTACCTCCCCAACGCCCCACCTCCCAATACCCTCACACTAGAAATTAGGCTTCAATATATGAATTTCAAGGACACAAGCGTTCAGTTCATAGCAGGGAAAAGAGTAGGGAGCCAATCAAAGACGCTGAAACCAACTAGCAAATATCTCTTCTCTGCTTTCTTTTGCCAACAACACTGGAAAGAAACCCAACTTTTTAATGACTTCTCTTTTTTTTCGGTTCAGGATATATTACAAATATACCTCCTTTGTGTCTCCTATAATCATGTCATCGAGTGGCCCAGAGATAAATGTCAACAATGCAGCCCTCTGGCTTGAAAGGGGCCCAGGGAGGCTTGGGCTTGTCATTAAGGAGCCCTGGTGGAGGGGAGCAGACAGGGGCCTGGCAGGCTCTGCAGAGGACACATTCATTACACCGCGGGAGGGTTGGGGAGCCATCCAAGACCGGGTCTGGCAGGGTTTTCAACCGTGGCAGGGAGCAGAGTGCTTTTGTGTCTCAGGAAACCTTCTCGTCAGCCTAGTTTCTGGCTCCTTTGTCAAGCTTGGGATCTTCAGTTTTGACATTTGTTTTTCCTTTTGGATTTTCCCTCTCATTACAAGTATGTGTTGTGAATTTGAGCCCTGGGAGGCACTGCTGCATTTTAGGCATTGAGAGTTGGTGGCGCGTGGGACCTGTGAAAGGAATTCAGTGCCTTGTGCTCACGGAGGCAAGGCTTGAGGTCTTGTGGTGTGTATGCGGTCGGAACGAGGTAGAGAAGTAAAATATTCAGCAATGGGACCGGATTTCTTGACTCCTAAACTGGACTGCCAGCGTCACACAATCCAAAGGGCTCCCGCAGATACAGTGCACGTGGCACCCTCTGGGGTTGTTGTGCAGCACAGCAGTCAACTCTCTACTTTCCACTCCACTTTATCTCTCAGCCTTCCTAGTTTTTAAGTGGTTAGACCAAGTGCCAGTTTCTCTATGAGCTAGCAGGCGATCCAAGGAATGGACGCTAGGTAGACTTCATCAGGAATTCTGCTGTGGAGACAGACGCAGGAAAGCCACAGTCAGATGTTGCCTGTAAGTCTGGAAGAAGGACTGTGCTCAAAAGAACCCTGAGTGGATCCCCTGCTTAAGACTGGGTGGAAGGTTTGGGGAGACCTTTTGCTGTGTTTTAAGGATGGCTTTATCTACCTTTCCCTTTTCTAATGTGCTAGAGTTAGGGTTTTCCACATGCCAGTGTTAGGGCTGCAGAGATGTGTTGTGGTCAGCCATGACGAGTCTAATACGGGGTCTCGAACAGGAAAAGGTATGGGACTGAATAAATGATAGTCAGAGACTTAAAGATATATACATACAGATGGGTTCAGGAGGACTGCACGGAGAACAGTCTCTACTGTTCCTGAGCCATAACATGGCTGCTCCCACAAGCACATCCGTCTTTATTCAGGGGAAAAAAATGGTCCATTAGCAATTCAATTGTTTCCAAGACAACTCAAAGACAACCCCCACCATACCATTCACATCTAACTTTATACCAGTAAGAAAATAGCTTCCAGTCTCTTTTAGAGAACATGCGTGGGACAAGCTAGAATCAGGTATAGCTCTTTGTTAACTAGGCAGGTGAGGTGGGGGTTGGACCCAGCACCTCTGTCCCCAAGATATCCAGATTGTAAAAATACGCTGTTTATATTTTGGTCCCCAACAAAGATGAATCATGACATGAGTTTGGATTAAGACTTAGGTGCACGAACCTCACCATTTCCTCGTCTGTGCCTCTTGACTTCCCCAGGGAGAGATTAGCATTCCCCAGAGACAAACGCTGATGGAAACAAAATATTGCTCAAAAAAAACAAAATAGTTGGGCAAATACTTCATGCCCCTTTCCTCTCTATATTAACCTCTCTCCTGTTGCCATTCAGAGCTTTCTGGTATTTGTACTGGGGTACAAGACAAAGACCTGGAAGCCTTAGTAAGTTTCTTAGTACTGCCCCCAAAGCCAAGATAGATCTGTAGAGGAAGCCTGCTTGTTTAGCCATGGAGGGGCAGATAAGGCAAAGCTGGAACAGAGCTGATATATGTTTTACCCTTGATCATGCGCAGTGACTCTGTACACAGAAATGGTGAAGTCCTGTCCTCAGTATCACAAGCTGGGAGCTGACCTTGACCCTTTTCTCTCTTTCAGTCTCATACCCAACTTTTCACCAAATCCTGTCAATTCCAACTCTAAAACATCTTTCAGCTCCATCTGCTTCTCTCCAACCCCTCTGCCACCTTCTGACGACAACCTCACTTCCAGTGCAGCAACCTCATCATTCTAGATCTCCCCACATCCTCCTCCACTCTACCCTTCACCCGCGGGTCACATTGCTGCCAGGGAAATACCTTGAAAATATCTATCCGGTTAAGTAATTCCCTTATTAAAACCCTTCAAAGTCATCCCTTTGCCCTAGAAAAACGTTTTAAATGTTTCTGATCATTCTGATTATCCCTGCTTACACTCTTTATCTCATCTTTCACTTATCTCAGGGGTAGTCAACCTTTTTATACCTACCGCCCACTTTTGTATCTCTGTTAGTAGTAAAACTTTCTAACCGCCCATCAGTTCCACAGTAATGGTGATTTAAAAGTAGGGAAGAAACTTTACTTTATAAAATTTATAAAGCAGAGTTACAGCAAGTTAAGCACATAATAATAATTACTTACCAATTACTTTATGTTGGATTTTCACTAAGTTTGGCAGAATAAATCTTTATAAAACAACTTACTAGAGTTAAATCTATCTTTTTATTTATGCTTTGGTTGCTCTGCTACCACCCACCGTGAAAGCTGGAATGCCCACTAGTGGGCGGTAGGGACCAGGTTGACTACCACTGACTTATCTGTTCCAGACACCTAAACTGCTTTCCTTTTTCCTCAGATGGGCCATGCTCTTCCTTGCCTTTTCCAATGCTGCTCCTTTTGTCAGGCATTCTCACCCCCACCCCTATCTCCTTTTCACTAACTCCCATGGAATCTTCTTGTTCTTTGTTTAGTTGTCTCTTCACGAGGCAACCTCCCCTCCTTTGTTTGCACTGGTGATCCTCTCACATGTTTCTGCAGCCACCTGTCCCTTTCTGATTATGCCTTATCATTGCCTATTTACTTTCCATTCTTCCTGGCCACTACAGCAACATTTGCCATCAAAAGATGCCCGCTTGACTTGTGCTAGGCTAAGCATGTAGGGTCTCCACACCATGTGGATTTATTTTATCTTTTCATGAGTTTGCCTAAAGCAAAAGAAAAGGGACACTGGCTACCATAATGGATGATGTTCACAATGGCAGTGATTTCTTTTAATACAGAGACATTCCATGCATTATTGGTTGCTTTATTGTTTCTCAACAAAGCCAAGAGTGAAATGAGATGTTAACTATTCAAGTAATGATTCTATTGGGTAATGGGGTTGAGACTGCTTTTTAAGTTGTGTCTGTAAACTCTCGAATGAAACACAGTTTCACCTCTTCTTCTCTTTGCAATGGTGGAAACTTTGGAGAAGACTTGGTAAATCTTCTCTCTCTCTCTCTGAAGTATCATAATTCAGCCAGATTTTGACAGGGGCTATATATCAGATGGTTCTCTGTGGAGCCACTGGGGAGAGTCTGAAATGATGTGTTGCTGATTAGGAGAGAATATGCATATTCAAAATAACAAGATGCTTCTCTTCTTTTCTACAACCAATGTTTCCTGAGCATCTAACCTGTGCCAGGCTCTGCTGAGTGCTGGGGTACAAGGTAATCAGATACATCCCTGCCCTTGAAAACCTCACCTGTCCCTGAGTTCTATAAGAATAGCATGCGTGTGCGTGCGTGCATGCACACACACACACACACACACACAAAATGGTAGGAGTTGAGAGAAGGGAGAGAGTGTACACAGAGACACACCAAATAAAGAGGAATGGGCAAAAATGGTGAGGTCCCAATTATACATGAACACTTTATGTGTGACAGCGTGTAATTGCCTTGGAAAGTGTCCCTCTGATGGTGACAATGCCAAGGATCAATGTAGAATTGGGAAGTTTTAGTATTCCCCCAAATCTCCATTAGCCCCCCATGTTCTTTATAAAATCACCTCTTCTTTAATGATATATAAAATGTTATATACATGCACCCTCAGGTCCCCTTGCCTCCCATCACCAGCTTGTCTCCTAAGCCCAATGTTAAACATTCTGTAGCCATCACTTCCTCCCTCTGGATCCTTGTTAATTGACAAGTTGTTGACAGTTGGTCCTTAGTTGGAAATGGAGGTACACCGGGCTGTGATAGACCTGGGCACAGGCTTATGCAAGCACGCATACACTTTATGTGCAGACATATAATCCCAATGGACCCTGTACCGCCATATTGTCGTCCCTCACGTCATTGGATAAGGATGTCTGCAAACATTCCAGGGACTGAACAAGCTCATGGGTAAGAGACTCTTCCTCCTCCTAGAGACTGGACAGGCTTTTGCAAAGCTGACCTAACAAGGTCCTGGCTGAGAGAGGAGTAGGACAATGAGGATCTCAACATTATTTATGACAGCTTCTCTTTGTATTGTAAGTGACCTCAGTGCCCTGTTTGTGAGGGAAAAGTTTCTGTGCTAAGAAGACAGGAAGATATGTGGGTGTGGCATGATAGATGGGGTTTTGGGGGTGAAGAGTTCAGAGGAGCTAGAGTGAGGGGCCAGGTGCTGATTTTGAGGCTGTTTCTAGTGGTATTAGGACATCTCTGACTAAACCAAGACAGACGAAAATCCTAAGTTTTCATTGTAAATAAGTTTGCCTTAGAAGCAAGAAAATGATGATATTAATAATAATAACTGTCATTTTCAACAGGTAGGTTTTTTGAGGGGGCATAATCATTATCTTTTTTTTATGATTCTAAAACCAAGACAAATAAGACAAATGTTCGAGGTGGATGGGGCCATACTGTCACCTTTATGACAGAAGCAAGCCCTTTGAGTGAGCAATCAACCTGAGAACAAACTGGGGTCTGCAAAGCAATGCATTTCTCTAGGCAGAGAAGAACAGGGAAAAGAGGCCAAATATCCCCTTGGGGATTTTTGATAGTTAGCACCACCCATTAAAGAAATATAGACAATTGTCTCTTGTTTTTCAACCAGGTAACTCATTCTTTCTCTCCAGGGAGAAGTGAGAGGTGAGACAGAGACCAGAGGTGTTCAGGATAAATCCTCTCTCATTGCAGTGAACAACTACAGAGGGGAAAAGTTCATCTCCCTAGAAGAACTTTCCCCATGTTTTTGTCATAGTCAACCCATAGTCAATGTGGATTGTGAGTGTCTTCCTGGTGGAGGTAGGTCCTTTGTCAAGACATCAGGACAGCTCTACTCTTCAGGAAGCTGCCTTTCCCACACAACCCCTGCTCCTTCCAGTGTTCTCCTTGGGCAGCTGGTGGCAAGGGTACACTTTGCCCTCAGAAGGTTCTGAAATGAAGAAAATCATCCATTAATTATATTACCTCCAAGGACATTCTGATCAGGGCTAAAACATTATTCTATTTCCTGCTTCTTATCCCAAATTATGTCTAGCTACTTTGCCTACTGTAGCTCCCAAGAGGTTCTTGTCCAATGGAGAAGCAAGAGTGATGAAGATGATCCGTTAGGACAGAGCCCTGATGGAGAGCCTCTGAGGGGCACGTAGACAGCGGGGGTCACTGAAGGGCACTGGCTGCTTCCTGAGAGGAGCTGCTGGTTTGGACTGTGGGCCAGTGAACTCCATTTGACTCAGGTGTGAGGATACAAATGAGGCAAGATATTTCTCTTTTTCTCTCTATATATCTAAATCTCTCTCCTTTTTCTTTTTCTCTTCCTCTTTCTTCTCCTTTACCCCATAACCTCTCTCTTTTTTCCTCACCCTTCCTGAATTAATAGCTCAACCAGGACTTCCTGAGAAAAACAACCAAGTCAGAAATCACCCCGCCTCTCTGACAGCCAGACCCATCCCTACAAACCCATATCTCATGAGCAGCCACTCCCACGTGTCATCAGGCCACTGAGAAACTTCCTGTTCATTCCACTGTCAGAGACATTAGCACTTTTTGGCAAAGGATCTTGACAATTGCCTTGGGAAGGAAAACAGCACCATGGTTTAGTGGAAAGAATGTGACTTCTGGAGCCAGGCAAAACTGGGCTCCACTCCTAACTCTGCCACTTAATACCTGTGTAACCCTGGGCCAATCACTTAACCTCTCCGACTTTCAATTTCCTTTCCTGCAAAATAAATAATAAAAAGATGATAATAGTGATATTACAGAACTGTTTTGAAAGGTTAGAAATTCCATACATGATCCGTTCCTGCAGGACATATGGCAGATTGGTTTTAATATGTTGGGATGGGCTAATTGCAGTTTTATGGATTTTTTCCTTTTGATAAAAGCAGGACTTATTTGAAGACTCTGAAATTACAGAAATCATGCAACATTTATACTGCACAAGGAAGTTCTTACTAGATAGTCTTCATTAGTCTTCCTAATGAATCACCCTTTATTTTGCTCTAAGTTTGTGCCTATTTCCTTCTTAGTGGTAGCTTCCTGTTAAGGCCATTTTGTAAATTTCCTCCCACAATATCCTTCCAGCTATTTCTTTACTAGAGTGGCCATGGTCTGTAATGAATTGTTTGCATATTGAGGTTGTCTTTATGTGGCCATGGAATTTATAGTGTGGACAGAAAAAGTCTATGGGACACAGGAGTCTGGCTGATCTTTTGGTCCTTGCAGTCTTTGTTATGGGCCAGCCCTGGTAGGTGACTCAAAGTTCCTTCATCCTTCCAGATTTTGGAACTTGGATGAGGCCCAAGCCAGATCAGTCTATCCATAAACCCTGCCCTGAGGCCAAGTGTGTTAGAGAGAACACGTAAATATATCATGAGGATGTTTCCCTAAGAGTATCTTTCAGAATAATTGAGAGCAAGAAACAGATTTTAACAAAAAAAAATACATATATTGAAAAGATATCAGGTAACTTCCAACATCAATGGAAAACTGGAGAACCAAGTTGAGGAAATGCATGCATTGCAAGGTTGGGCCACAGCTGAGGTTTCTTGTTAGCATGCTGCCTCCAGGTGAGCACCGCTGCCCCCGCTGGACCCTGAGGCTTATAGCACTGAACCTCGATGACACTGGATGAAAACCTTCCCTTTGTTCAATATTCACAGACTTGATTGGAACAGCCCATTGACTGACCCTAGGTCAATGTGGCTGGGAGGGAAATTCCTGTTGGTTGATGTTAGATCACATGTCTGGTTCCAGGTATCAGAGAGCAAGGAGTCTTCTTTGACTTTCTTTGTGGGATCACTTAGTAAAAAGTTCCTCCTAGAGTAGGAAGGTGTTTGAGAATTTAATATCTAATAATCTATAAAACTAGGCAGCTTTAATTTATTGTCACAACTTTTGGTCCAATATACAAAAGGCATAATTGAAATGCTGTGCACCCTTAAAACTTGGGTATAGCAGAAAAGTTAACTACCTGCCTTCAATATTTTTGACCCTCCATTTCTTCTTCAATGAAATGAGAATTAGAATAACTATCCTGCATACATCTCTCAAGGTTGTTGTGAAAATCAAATATAATAATATAAATACATAACATGTTAAATGCTTTATCAAAGGAGTAGAGGGTATGAATATCTTCCCATACTGTCTGATAAACCACTGGCAAACAATAATCTCCCTATAGATGGTTCTTGAAAAGAACTAGCACAAACTATGCAATTGCATGCTAGTAAAATTATGTCAAGTCTCTATCCTGTATAAAACTTTCTTCATGTGTGCACATCATCCTTTCATTCAATAAAACGTGCTGTTGCAGTTAGTTTATGACTATGAGCTCTGAGAGGTGAGTACCAGATCTATCTTGTTTACTATGAGATCAGCCATTTTTCATATAGTGCTGTAGAATAAGCAATTGTTGAATAAACGAGTAGATTGATGAGTGAATTACTGGAAGAAGTAAAGTTATCAGGACTTGGGAGTGAATGGATCTGGTAGATTGGGAGAGAGGTGATGTCAGGGATGGCTTTCAGGTTTTTTGAGCTTGAACACCTGGTTGAATGGTGGATACCATTTACTGAGGTAAGAAACATGGGGAGATGAGCAGACTCTGGAAGGAAGATTAGGAGTTTAGTTTTGGACTTGCCAAGTTTGTGTGTCAGTGAGACATGGAAGTGGGGATGTGAGTGGGCAGCTGGATATGGGTCTGGAACTTAGGGGCGATTTTGCAATGGAGATAGAAATTTGGGACTTGTCAGCATCTAGCTAGTAACCGAAGGTAGAAACACAGACATAAGACAAATGATATAAACAGTATATAAAAATATATATAAATCTATAAATATTTAAATAGAAAATTACATATATATGTGTAACCATGCATACAGCAAAATTAAGTACTGGTAATATTCAATGAAGAATACATAATCTCAACCTGAGAAGTGAGCAGGGTTCAGTGGACACCAACATGGCAAAGACCTTTCACTGGAGGTTGAAATCATTGAATTCCAAATTAGTCTGTCTGCTAAGACAATATAAACACACATTAGTGGTGTGTCTGTGTCTCAGAGCTTCTCTTGCTACGTTAGACACAGAATGTTTGATATCTCAAATGGACATTAGTCATGGCATAGACATTTCCTTTGCGTCAAGTCTTAGAACATTCTGCGGGGAAAGCACTAAGTCAGGGCAGTGGGAATGTCAAGCTGAGACAGGACATGGGGCCTTCATAGGGAGTGAGTTTTAGGGACAGGAGACTATGACTAAAGAGAAGACCCCATATCCTTTCTCCTCTCTGGGAAAGGTGTTTTCAAAGGGCAGGGCAGTCAAGGGATTCACATGGACCCTTCTCAGGCTTCCAGCCTGAAAATAGGCTGAGAGCACCTGTGTTACGAGGTCCTTGTACTCTACAGTTCAGCAAATACAGGCCACCCATTCATTGTTACTATTAAGAGCAAGTGTTGTAAATTAACATAGGTGGATTTATAGAGTTCAAACCCCACCTCTGCCACTCATTTGCTGGGAAGCCTTTGATAAATTACTTATTCTCTCTGAACCTCAGTTTCCTGACCCCGCTGAAAGGACAATGGCAGTATAACACACGGGGTACATTGGGGGTAGTGAATAACTAAACAAATTCCTGTTGATAACAAATTTGAATCCTCACTCTGCTACCCTATTAAATGGGTAGCCACTGGTGGATTTGAGACAGAGAGGTGCTAGAATCTGATTTATCATTTAATTTTTTAATTTAGTCATTTTAGAGAGGGGGTAGAGAGACAGGGAGAGAGCGAGAGAGAAAAGGGGAGGAGCAGGAAGCATCAACTCCTATATGTGCCTTGACCAGGCAAGCCAGACGTTTCGAACCAGCAACCTCAACATTCCAGGTCAATCACCACAGGTCAAGCTGATTTATCATTTAAAACAACCCATTATCAAGTGCGCCATCACAGGTCAGTCTGACTTATCATTTAAAACACTCCTAATGTTATATGGGGGATCAATCAGAGTGAACACTGGCTACTGCACTAGTCCAAACATGGAGTGATGATGGTTTGAATCAGTGTAATAGTAAAGTGAGGGTGAGATAATGAATTTCCAAGTTATAAAGACTAGTGTTTAGCAGGAGCTTAATAAATGATAGTTAACATAATAATTATTATTAAGATTATTACTTTTATTCTTAATAACACCAGGCAGTTGCAGAAACATATTTGAAGACATGGCAAAAACATGTACATTATAGTTATTTATCGTGTATGCACTTAAACCTCTATTTAATTGGCACCCTACTAAGAATTTTGCATGCATTAGCTTATTTAATGCTCCTAACCCTTCTAGGACCCCCATTTTACATAAGAGAAAACTGAGGCTCAGAAATGTCCTACAGCTAGTAAGTGTATAGGTTTCAACCCCATATAGTCTTGGTTATATTAAATTTGAAAAAAAAGAAAAAGATGGTTCTTAGAATTAGTTTGGAACCAACTCTGTTTTTATGCCTCTGTAGTAACTGGCTTGGAGTCTCTTGCCCAAGGATTGAACAAAGCTCCTGCACAGAATTCAGCTGGTTCCCCTTATACCCTGGAGCCATAGAGGGCACAGCTTTTTTGATATAATTATATGAACATTGGAACTAGTGGGCATTTGGGTTGAAAGTTTCTTGGAAAACTTCTTGTAGTTCTCTGGGGTGTATGCCTCCACCTCCAATCAAAAATTAATTATGAAACAAAATAAAATTAAAAGACTTAAAAAATTGCCTGCCTGTTGAACTGCCAAGAGCCCAATTAGTCAAAGCAGAGCTTACAATAATACCAAATCAGGGTGAGTGCACACTGGAGGAAGTCTGATAAGAAAACACCGCCTAAGATGATTTTTAATTGGCAGCAAGAAAAGAGCTAGAGAACAATAGCTTGGCGGTGCCAATTCTCTTCACATTTCTCACTACATTAATGTCTTTTCCCATCCAGAATACTTTACCCTCCTCCCCTTGACCCACCCATTTATACAATTACCTCTGGACTTGGCTGAAATCTTAGCTCCCACTAACTGCCTTCCCCACCTAGCATCAATTTGCTTGGACTTGATAGATTGAATCATTAATTTCTCACTCACTCAGTGGGGACCTTCAGGGTATTAGATACTCAACGAACTGCTGAGAATGCGGTAGTGAACTGGGCTCCATTCCTGGCTCCTTGGAGTTCGGAACTTTCTGTGATGCTGGAAACATTCTACATTTGTGTTCTCCAATATAGCAGCCACTAGCTGTGTGTGGCTTTTGGGTGAGCAAATGAAGAACTGAATTTTTAAATGCTATTTAATTTTCATGAGTTTCAATGGAAATAGCCACACAGGAACAAGTCTACAGTGAATGACTAACAATCAAGAAAAGATTGCAGCTCAGTCTTCAGGGTCTGTGATAGAAATTCATAAGAGGTTGAATGAGGCACCTGGGATGGGGCTAGTCGGCTCTCCCAGGCAGAGACAGGGTTGTTCAGGCGAGCAGTTATGCAGAACCTCTGGGTCAGTTATGTGGGCTCAAGCTCAGGTTTTTTCCACCTGTTATCTCTAAAATTCTGTTTTACAAATGAGGAAAGTGAGGCAGAGGTGAGAAGAGCTGGAGAGAAGGCAGATTCAAGATCTGGCCAGTCTCGCCAACAGTCTTCTTATCATGCATGACAGGGCTCATGTACCGTAACTTTATAGGCTATTCTTGCTCTGAGACTCACATTCCAGGTGTCTGTCCACTCACTTGCACGCTCATTCCAAAATAAAATATATTTTTAAAAATCTGATTACAAAACGTATTCTTTCTCATTATTTTGAAAATGCAGACATCATGGAAAATTATAAAGAATAAATCACAAATCTCACCATCTAGAATTTCAGGAATTGTGTAAATATGCAAACATTACTATATAGAGATATATAAATTCCCAGATGTGAGAATATACTATGTATTATGCTCTTTAATTGCTGCTCCTCTCAATAATTTGTTGAGAATATTTTAATATGTTTATGTAGAACTTCATAAACACTTCAATGACTACATAGTATTCCATTGTGCCATTGAGATGGACACTTAGGTTGTTGATAATTTCTCCCCATTCTGAAATATTCTGTGATAATCATATATTCTGATGTGCTTGTGTGATTATCTCCATGGGCTAAGTTCCAAAATGGAAATTTTGGTATCAAATAGTACATTTAAATTTTAATACTTAGCAAGGATTGCATTGAATCTGTAGTGTGTTTTGGGTTGTATGAACATTTTAATAACATTAAATCCTTTAATTCATGAACACAGAATGTTTTCCCATTTATTTGTGTCTTTTATTTCTTTCACCATTCTTTATAGTTCTCAGTGTATGAGTCTTATCTCTTCAGTTATGTTTGTTCTTAAATATTTTATTCTTTTTGTTGCTGCTCTAAATGGGATTGTTTTCTTAATTTCCTTTTTGGACAGTTTGTATATAAAAATACTACTGGTTTTGGTATGTTGATTCTGTATTTTACAACTTCACTGAATTTGTTTTTAGTTCTAACAGTTTTTTGTGCAGTCTTTAGAATTTTCTACATATGTTATCATCTGCAAACAAAGATAATTTTTATCTCTCTTCTTCCTTTTTTATTTGGATGTCCTTCCTTCCTTCCTTCCTTCCTTCCTTCTTTTTGCCTAATTGTTCTGGCTAATTAGGTACTATGTTGAACTGAAATGACGAGAGTGGCTATCTTTGCCTTTTTTTTGTGATCTTAGAGAGAAAGTTTTCAGGTTTCTTAGCTATAGATTTTTAATAAATGGCCTTTATTGTTTTGAGGTAAATTTCACTTTCCAGAAAGTATTTACTAATTTATGCTTCTTTTTATATTTCATGAGAGTACCCCTTTCCCAACCACTTATCCAAAATTACATTGTGTCAATATTATTAATATTCTGTAACCTAATGTATTATAGTGAGCAACTACTATTTTTTTAAACTTATGATTTTTATTATTGTTGAGGTTCACTTTTTTGTTTATTTTCCATTTTTCCTTTTATGCATTGCCTATTACTATCTTTGTAATATTTTTATTATTATGTTCAACTTTTTCTTCATTTTAAGAGCTCTTTACATATTCTTATTTAACCCTTTTCTGAATTATGAATATTAAAAATTTATGTTCTGCTTATTAAAAATAATTTTAAGTATGTTTAATAGTATTAAAATACATATAAGATTGTTTTCAATCAAAAATGCTTTGGAATTATTTAGGAAAGAAAAAATCACTTCAAGAATGTAAGACGGTTGGGTTCTTAACTTTAAGTGTTCTGGAGGCCAACAAAAGAAAGAATATTGATAGTTTTAGATTTTTCATAGTTTAATGGAAGCAAGGATAAAAGAAAAAAGATTTTCTTAATTCTAATTCCTAGACAGACTCTTCTTGAAATAGTTTGTGAGGTGAAGACAAGCTCGTGCCCAACCAGTTCCCCATTTTGCAAAGTGCTTTGCATATGATGGAGGCACATGACCGAGCCAGTACATTCTGTGGTACTACTCCAGGGAGAGCCCTCCGAACACAATGTGACTGGTGCTGACCCCTGGGACACATGAACTAATGACAAAGACCAACAAGGGACATTAGGTTGCTCTCAGGTCATGGGATCACAAATTTTAGAACTGAGACTCAGAAAACATGGGCTCCAGCTTCAGCTTTGCCAATAAATGGCTTTGAAACCTGGGACAGGTCACAACCTCTGTTGGTGAAGTAAGCCAAGTTCTCTGGCCATTTAACCCAGAACCCCTTCTCTTAAAAGAGACCAAATTTAACCTGTACTCTCACCCCTGTTTTTAATTGGTGTCCAAAGTCTCAGCCCTTCTCCACCTACCACCTGTCACTTCCTCCACCTAAGTCTTTGCCTCTGCAGACCTCCTCTTCCCTGCACCTCCCGTGCCTTCTGCTCTGTTCTTGGGAACTTCTTCAAAATTCAACTCTTCGTATTCACATGCTTTACTGAGGTTCACATCCAAAGACTTGCTGCTTCTCAGGACATTCTTCTTTACAGCCCTCGTAAGCGATGGTTCTTTTAATTTCAAATGTACCCCACACCTACCAGGTCTGGAGAGAGTTGTGAAAAATCATGACTCTTTGAGTTTTGTTCAACTTAAGTAAGTTTCTCTCTTCCTCCTTTTTGTTAGCTGCTGTCTTCTTGGACATTCTTCTTTATTCTCTAAACATGTTAGTTAGCTCCTTGTTCAATGTCTTTGTCTTTCCCAAGCCCTGACTCATCTGGAATGACTTCAGCCTTGATATTACAAGTTTCACTGACTTTCTCTCCTGCTCCACCTTAGCTATGTAATTTCTTATTCACACTTTTGATCTAGTTATTACTTGAATATTCTCTAATTCCAAGGTTACTAATTCAAACAGCCTCTTTCCCACTTCAACCTCATATCTTTCTAACTTGCTTATTCAACATTTCCCTTTATATTCTTTATATTATTTGACTTCATTGGCACCTATGGTCCACTAAATCCTTTACATTCTCCTAATTTACCAGCTTTCTTGTTTTTAAAGTTCTTCCCATTGTCAGAAGTTGCCATTTGCCTATACCCTACATTCATTCTTGGCCTCTTCTTAGTTTATAAGTAACAGGTTTTATTGCTTAGTTATAAAGCTAAATTTCCCAGACTACTTGTATCTAGGAGTAGCCAAAGATGTAACAGGAAATTAGTTGTTGGGTGGGGCTTCCAGAAGGGCTCTCAAAAAGCTCAGAACAAACCATGCCCAAATACAGAGACAGATTTAACAGCAGGTGCACTGGGCCAGTGCCTGGGCCCCAATTTCTGAAGGACCCCACAAAAGCCCAACTCTACACTTTTTTCTAATGACACCAAGTTTGTTTTCATATGTGCAATTTTAACAATAATAGTATATAATATTTTTTATTTATTTAAAAAATGTGGTTAACATGTATTTTTATTTTCCTTGTCGCTGTCTTTTTGTTAAGGGGCCCAATATTTTCTTCTGCGCCTTGGGCCTCAACCAACCTTAATCTGCCTCTGCCCAAATATGCCACTTTGATGTATTGATTATTTTGAGAAGTGTAGGCTCCTGAAAAACAGCAAATGCCAAGGGTTGCTTTCTCTGAATGCTCCCTACTGTGTTAAAGACAGATCCTCCCAAAGAAAGTCAATGGTCATAAATTTCCTCCCCGGAAGTTTCATCAACCCAGTATGATGAACTCAAAGACAACTGATTAGTAATTTTATTACATCTTCAAAAACCCTTTTGCTATTTAATGTCCCATAATTGCAGGAGTGGTATTCCATCATATTCACAGGTTCTGCCTACCCACACTGAAAGGGCGGGAAATACAGGGTATTGGAATCTTGTGCACCATCTTGGTATTCTGCCACCAAACAAGTCCTTCACAGCCCTGCCTGGGCTGGCCTCTGCCTCCCTCAATGGTCTCGTCTTGTTCCATTCTTTGCTTTTCTATGTTCTAGCCTTGCCACCCTCTATCTGCTTTCACTTTCCTGAAAATCCCTTCTTCCCTCCTGCCCCAGGGCCTTTGCATACACTCCCTCTATGCCTCTTTCTTCCCCTCCTCAAAACCCTTCCCACATGTCCCCCCTCTTCATTAGTTAAAGCCTAGTCTTCTTTCAGGTCTTAAATCCGAAAAGACCTTGCCACAGGGCTGTCTTCACTAGAGCAGGTCCACCTGAAATATGCTTTTAGTACCCTGTGTGCATCTTTACAAAACTCATTAGTTTGAATTAAATACTCGTATATGTAATTATTCAATCAGTGTCTCTCTCTCCCACTGTACTGCAAGCACCGTGAGGTGAGGGGCTGTGTGTACCTTTGCTCACCACTTGATCCTAACACCTAGCACTTCATCTAGCACATGGTAGGGCTCAAGAAACATAGGTTGACATGTGAATCAGCCTCAGTTTACTTGTCTATGATATGAGGGGGTTAGTTTAGATGACCACTCATTCTCTAGTATTTTGATTATAAGCTCTAGTTAAACCATCTCAATTTATAGTCAAGAAAGTGGTCCAAATAAGAAGTGATTTCCAGATGTTTGAGAGAACAGAGGGGCTGCTGCCCTAACCTCTTCTACACTATGGTTCTGGGCCTCGCTCTGGTAGCCAGTTAGCCATTTACCAGTTTCTTTTCTTTTCCAAATCTTAAGATGCCCGAGTTAAATTCTCCATTTGCGGATTGATTGGCCCCTCAACCACAATGACTGTCCAAGTGTGGACGTACATGGTCTTCAGGTGGTTCTTGCTGCTAACTCAGTGTGACCTACTTGGTGAATAAAGACAATCTGCTTCCCTGTTGGCAGCCAGTTGGGTGGTGCTGTGGGACGAAGGCACTGGCAGCCTCAAGGGTAGACTGCAGTGTCACTTTCTGCACTGGGGTTGTGTTGACCTCCTTGCTGGACAGCTGTTATGGCTCTTTGGCCTGCAATGGACACCGAGTGGCAGACCACTTGAATGGAGGCTTGTTTCCTATTTGCCTGTCGCCACATGGCCTGTCCACCTCAGCTGCGTGAGGAACGCCAGATGTCTGGAAGGAGTGTTTCTCCTCTGGATTATTCTCATTGGCTCTAGGTCACTGATAGAACTTGGAGAGAAACAAAAGATCTGGATGATCTACAGTGTCATGTGACCAATAGCAGAAGATGGAAGAATCAAGGGAGGCACCAAACTTTCAAGAAATGGAAACAACTTTGTAAGGAAGTTATGAAGCACAAAGTCAGGCAGTGGTCCAAGAGAGGGCTGCACACTGGGATGTCCCATGAATCTGACTTCCAATAGCTCTGAACTTTTTAAGGCTAGAAGCAGCAACAAACTGGTATTTTAAAGCTGCCCATAATTATATATTTATCCTGTAAGGATAGAAGCAGAATTCATCTTTGAGGTAAGGCTTGTCTTTCATTTTGTGAAAAACATAGGATGTTAAATTACCTAAAGGTGAAGTTAAAATTACTAAAAGGTGAAGTTACTTTGGAGTGGAGAAGTTAGAGACAAAGAAAGACTTAGCAGAATGGCTAAACTGTTCTGTATAACCATGCAGAATAACCTGAGTTGCAAGCCTGGTAAGTATTACATGCCTGAGGAGAGCTGGGAGCTTGGATTTCAGAACCCTGATGATGGTAGGAGGTGGGCAGATTGTCAATATAATGGAGAGCAGAAAAGTACTGCAGTCAGGGACAGGGTGCTGGCAAGAGGGCATGGTTGATGGACCCAGCAGCAATGATATCTGATAACCACTTTAAAAAGCCTTCTTTTCTCACCCCATATGAGTTAGTGACATTTTTTAAATTGTCACCCTAAAATTTGACACTGTCTACCTGGGAAAATATGTTGGGAGGTTCATAGGATTGGAGGATTAAATAGATAATCAAGAATCAGAAGAGTGAAAAGAAACACAACCCCTGAAATACAGAAGTGGAAGTTTATGTTCCTTTTCAGTTAGATGGGCTCTTCCTGCAACCTGGCACCCTGATTTCTAGTCTGTGTCTCCCTGTTCAAGCTTCAGATTGCCGGGGGACAGAAGCTGATCACTCCAACTTGGTAAGGCATTTCTACTCCCAGGTCAGTTGGCCAGGCTGGAGACAGGGAGTGCCACAGATTTGACTGGTGGGGGATTGTCGTAAAACTGGTAGTGACCTCAATTTGGTTTCCTTATAGAAAATCATTAGAAATTTTGTTAACAACTAACCTCCACCAGTAGTGTGAGAAAATAAGGAAAGATCAAGTGCCTATTGACAAGGGCTCTAAATCTTTAAAATTATATCATTTTACTGTTTTTAGGGTTTCTCTTATAGACTGAAACTGAATTTTAAAAATATGTTTGTAAGTTAATTCACTTATGTGGACAATAGTGCAGGCACATGCCTTATGTTTTGTATTAAATAGTAAGACTTCCATTTTCTCTATTGTTATTGAATCTTTATCAATTCAGTCGTTTATTTTATACTTACTCCACGTCAAGTATGGTTCAGAGTATATTTTATATTAAAAGCTACAATTTTTACATTAGTCAGGACTTTGGGGGGAGGATGTAAGTGACAGAGGCTAAGATTTGGCTTAAACCAAAATCAGAGTCCATTGGTTTACATAAGTGGGAAGTCCGGAAGTAATTGGCTGCAGGTACAGCTAGATCCAGGAACTTAGAAAATGTTATTGGGAATCTGTTTTCCTCTTCATTTCTTGACTCCATGTGCTAGCTTTATTTTGTAGACACTTTCTCATAATGGAGCAGATTGCCACCAAGCAGCCCCCACATAGATCATCTGGTATAGGAACCGCAGTGAAAAAAATAGCTCCTGTATCTCAACATGCATTTATGAATCAAGGGGAACATCTGGATTGGGTCTGGTTCTTGTCCCTGACCAATCACTATTGTAGGAGGGTGGAGTGCTGGAGTCCAGCTCGGGCCACCTGCCTCCGTCAGTGGTGGTAAAAGGTTAGGGGTTGGGTGCCATAAATTGCAATGATTCTCAGCCCATGAGAACCACATGGGAAGGACGGAGTGCCATTCTTGAATGGGAAGGTAGTTCTGGGAAGTCAAAAATGGCAGATTTCTACTTTAGTTATATTCATAACTCCTGAATTGTAGGTTTGGGAAGGATGACAGAAATCACTTGTCAGCATCTGAATTTTAAAAATAAGAAACCAGACCCATAGAATCAAAGAGAGTCTATGTAATCATTCATTAATTCAGCAGTGCTATGCTTTGCAAATATAATTGTGGTCAATACAATCTCTTTCTCCAGGAGATATCTTCCCAGTATGAAAAACACATAGACAAATAAAGAGTTTATTACAATACAAATATGGTAGGTGTTCCTGAAGGAATAAAAATGAGTGCATTATGGGCGCACATAAGGGGGTCCACTAATCCAGTTGAGAGAGCCTCTATGAAGAAGAGATATCCACACCAAGACCCAAAGAATGGGTATATTAGCTAAGATAATGCTAGCTGCTATGACAAACACCTCCATGGTTCAGTGATAACATGATAGAAATTTACTTCTCATCACAAAACTACCAATGCAATTGGTCTAAGTGTGGCCTTCCAGTGATTCAGAGACTCAAATTGCTTCCATCCTACAGTTCCATCACCCCTAGGATCTTGGAGTCCTTTACTTCCAGTTGGCAGATGATGAAATAGGGAGAGAATATACCTGCTTCTTAGCCACTCTGGCTTAGAAGTGACATGCGTGCTTATGTTCCCATTCCACCGGTGAGATCTAATCACGTGGTCCCACCTGGATGCAGAGATGTTTGGAAATATAATTGCTGATGTGGTATGGGCCACAGCCCAGCAATAACTTCACACTATGGAAGGTAAACATGGAGCTTTGGTGTCCCTGACTCAATGAGTTAGCCAAGCAATGACAGAGAAAAAGCTTGGTGTTCTAGCAAAAGGTCTTTAACAAAGACCCAAGATGAACAAAAGCAGGTCCAATGGAGTAGGGTGGCCAAGTTTATGCAGATTTAACAAATAAAAATAGAGAACTTCCAGTCACATCTGAGTTTCAGATAAACAGCAAATAATATTTTCGATAAGTATGTCCCAAATAGTACATGGAACATACACTAAAAATTATTCATTGTCTCTTTGAAATTCACATTAACCCCAGCATCTGGCAATCCCACATTTGGGGAAAGAGCAGATTATTCAGAATGACCAGAGCACCGAGTCTGGGTGGGTGCGAATTGGAGATTATGAAGCTGGAGAAGTAAGCATAAGCTAGGCTCATGATGATCCTTTTAAGCCATGTTAAGAATTTATCCTAATAGCAGAGGGCAGTCATTAAAGAGTTTTAAATGGGGGGAAACGGCATGAAACATGCTCAGATCTGCATTGCAGGAATGTCTAATGATGGTGAAGAGTATGGACTGCAGTAGAGATGACAGAAGAGGGTGGCCAGGGACAAGGAGATGATGGCCAAACCAAGAGCAAACCCAGGGCTTCAAGTCTGAATCCATTTCATGGTTCTTCAGGGTTCTTTGAAGCAGTGTAACAAAGTGGCAACAGTATGGCTAGGAGACCTAGGGTCCACTTCTGAACAGCTGGGTACAGCAATCACTTGGCCTTTCTAAGCATCCCTGTCCCCATCTCTAAATTCCTCTGGAATTCTAGGATTCCACCTAGCTGCAGGACGAGTCTCCCCCACCTCTGCATTCCACACCCGCAAACACTGAATGTCTGAGAGCCTCGCAGCAAAAAGTCAGCCCCTGCCTGGCCCTGGCACGTCTATAACTGTCAGATCTTTACCATGTTTTTCGTCCATCCACAGTTTGGTGCTATCAGCTCCGCTGCCATTAGTGAACCATCGCGTTAAGCTGCAAAAAGTCACACCTGCCAGGCCCAGGCTGTTTATCTCAATAATTTTCCCACATAAAGTAAAAACAGGGGACTATTTATTTTCCTTGCTGACATCCATAAGGCTGTTAAAAGGCTGAGAGCACTGGCAGTTTACATGAAGTTAACCTTAATTGCACACTGGAGTGCCATAAAAGGAAGATCAGCCCTCATTAGCTAGGGACCAATTTTACATTTTTCTCTTCTGACCAAAACTGTTTAAAAAATAAGGGGTACTATCTCCTCCCAGCCAGACATAAATTTCAGTGCTGTCAAAATGCCCTTGCTGAATTCCAGCTTTTCTCAGGCTTGAACATGTCCAGTGTGTCAACTTGGGTTACAGAAATGTTATATCTTCCTTGGCTCCTCCCCTCTTCCCTCACAATGAATGAAAAACTCTCTATGGTTTTTATAGCACAACCTCCATTACACATAGGACATAATCCTGATTAATTTTTTTTAATGATGCAAGTTTAAGCTGAAGTACTTTCAACCTTCCTCATGGAAAATTTCTCTGACTTTCCTACTATTTATGGGGCAGCTATGCTGCACGTGGATAATCAATGCATTATCTCAATATTCACAATTCTCGTCCAAATGCCTACCACCTCAGTATCACTCCCCTGTATAACAGCAAGATGAGCCCAAAGCACTGGCCTCACCCTTTTGCTTCAACCTCCCACCCCCTTCTGATCAGCCAGTGCCTGTTCATCTATTTGGGAAATTCTCCCTCCTCTTCTACTGTGACTGACATTATTAGTTGTGTCAGGTCTTCTTCTGGCTGCTCTCAAAAAGGAGCTGGTTTTTGTCCTTTTGCAAAGTCAAGGAGAAAGACCTTCCCCCAACTCTACACCCTGCTTTGTTGCTGAGCTCCCAAAGCAACTCTACTAGTGCCTAAGCCAGTGGTTCTCAAACTTTTTGAAGTTGGGGTGCATTTAAAATCCTACAAATAATTGTAGACACACTATATACAAATTTCTGAGAAATGTTATAATAATTAAGTCAAATATTAAAGAAAAAAAAGTCCAAGCATGCTTTTATGGTAATTAAATGAAATAAATATGACAAAATTAAATGAATTCTGACATTTAAAAACATTTTTATGTTACATTTTTTGAGTTATGCTTTTTAGAATTTGTAAAAAAGAAGGGTTAAAAAATTAAAAGATGACAAAAATGTTATCCTTTTGTATATATATATATATATAGATACATTCTTAGTAAGATTTAGTAAATTCAGCAGGTCCTGGCATGAATGTGTTGTTTTTTCATTCTTGTGTTTATGAGAAATATGAGCCTGATGTGTCCTAGAGATTTCTTCAATGTTTGGGCATATATTTAGAAGGCAAACTCTCATTTCCTCATCAATACATTGAAGAATTCCTCTTTTTTATTCTTAATTGTGTTGAGTGCAGAAAACCCCTTCCATACATATCATCTTAACTTGACACCAAACAAAGGATAGAAGAAACTTGCCTCCCATCTTTCTGGGGAACATGGGGGGTAGTGTAAACAATCCAGCACCTCAGCTTAACAGCCTTTTGCAACCTAATCAGGCAAGTGAGGTGGGAGTTGGGCAGACTGTCAGCTTACAGCCAATTCCCCACACCTCTGTCCCCCCAAAATCTAAACTACAAAAATCCTGTTGGTTTTTTGGTCCCCAGCAGGCACATATTTCTCTAGAATACCATAAGGCAGACCTAGAAATCTAGGGTATACCAGTGCGCCCTGGCGCACACTTTGAGAACCACTGGCCTAAGGTATCACTAATGCCCCAGCAGCCTCCCCTTTGTCTCTGCTCCCCACTGGATGCCCAGCCCCAAGAATAGACCTGGAATGTGAAGGAAGTTTTCCAGCTTCTCCACACCCCTCCTGTTTCCTCCTTCCTCCTCACTTCCAACAAGATCCTCTTTCCTTCCTTGGGTATATATAAAACTAAAGATATAGAACTGTAGGTCTTTATAGACAGAAACTAAAGCTTCCATCCACACGAATGAACATCACCAATAGCTAACACATCGGTAGAGCGTGACAAGCACTGCTCTAACTGCTTCTTATGTAACAGCTTATTCAGTGCCAGGGGGTAGGGTAGATTGTTATCTCAAATACAGAGGGGAACCCAATGTAGAAAGAGGTAAGTCATACTCCTGGACAGTGTTCGTGCTGACAAACACCGTACTGTAGCGAGACTCAGGCAGTGGTGTGTGTGTGTGTGTGTGTGTGTGTGTGTGTGTGTGTAGTATTATCTACATGTAAATCAAAGCCAGTAGGTCATACCAAAGTTTTCAAGAGAAGTAAGACTATCTCCATTCTATTGATAAAATAACTGAAACACAGGAAGGTTAACCAGCCTCGTCTGAGGCATCCAGGATTCCGTCCTCCTTCAGAGGTTGACTTTGTATGGCCATCACCACTTGCCTGTCAGAAAGTGTTCTAGGTGCCTGCAGTTAATGACCATATGGTATGTAAGGCAAGCGATTCCTTCACTGGGAAGCTAAGATTCTCCAGGTTGCTAGGGGTGGAGAGAAGGACACTAGACTTGGAGCTGAAGGACTGGCTAAGGGATTTCATTTTGATACCTTACTTGCTGGGTGACCTTGGGCAATGCCTTCAGCTCTCAGGTTGTCATTTGTCAAATGGACATGTGTTTATTTGTCAGAGTGTGTGTGTGTGTGTGTGGGGGGGAGTTGGAGAGAGAGAGAGAAAGAAAGAGAAAGGGGGAGAACTGTATGAAATTAAGTACACTCTCAGTCCAACCTTATGGGCTTATGTCTTGGCACTTGTGAGAAAAGCTATGAAATCAAATGTCTTGCAGCCTCAGTTTCTCCATTTGTGACAGGAGGAAGATAACAGGGCCCACCTCAAAGGTTTGGAGTGAGGAGTAACGAGTGCAGTCCAAGCCCTCAGCTCCCAGGGATTGGCCTGGAGTCAGCAGTGGGCAAAGGCAGCGATTTTTTATTAACTCAGCCTCTGCTGGGGGTGGGGCTGCTGCGTGTTAGGCTCTGCACACAGAACACTCACCAAGGTGCACGAGGACACAGTTCTGCCCTGTCAGTCCCCTCCCCCCACCTCTCAGGAGAGCCAAGGGAATCAGCAGGGACCACATTTTACGCAGTGTGGGGCTGCATGGGTGTGAGTGATGGTTCTGCTCTTTGACAAGTCTATGGGTTGAATGCAGGTGTGGAGAAGCGCGGCACCAAGAGTATATTATAAGGAGCACTGGATGGTTTGGCTGCAGTCAGGAATCAGTGACTAGGACGCGGCCCTTCCTTCTCCAAAGCTGCAGTCCTGGCCTCTAAAACCAGGTGGTTGTAGAAGAAAGAATTCCGGAGTCTCTTTTAGCTCTATTCTCTCTGATTTTATGTTATCTCTTTGGCTCAATAATCTTTGAGCACCTGGAATTTGTTTTAGGTAAATCACTAACATAAATGATTATTTTTGTAGTATTTTCTTTTTATCTTTTATGTAGAGGATTGCCCATGAACCTAGGAATTGAGGGCTTCTGACTGGCCGGGGGGGCAGTACACTGAGGTTTTGCTCCGTGTCTGTTGGTACCAGTTCATCTGCGAATGTGACCTAATCTTGGGAGAGGGGATTTAACACTGCCGGGGATTTTTCTTACTTGAGGAGAGATGTGGTCATTAATCCTTTTTGTTATTCCCACTCACATCTTCCAAGCAATTAGTGAGGTCTCGTGCCCTGAGCGCCCTCAGGGGCTAGAAGCTTGCCCTGGTGCCTGCCTGCCGCTCTCCCAGAGCAGCTGCCCGGCCTCAGAGCTCTTCCACAGTAAGTTTGCTCCCTGCAGGCGCAGCTTCAGACTGCTTCTTGAGCCGTCCCTGGCTTTCTGGCCTTTGGATCCTAACTGTTCGATCATGGCTCTGCCTCAGAGAGGGCCTAGACCAGAGGACTGTTTCAGGATCCTTGGGCATGCTCCTTTCTTGCATTTTTTCTTTCTCGTTTTCTGCCTTTCCATCTCTCTGTGCGTCCTTCTCCTTTCCCCACCCCTTTATAGTCAAATTATTTGGTTTCACATCCATAAATATGAACCAACTATGGAGCTGTGAGCCGTCGTCTTTCACATGTATTCTACTTTCTTTTCTGTTTTTAAATCTACAGAGTATAAGGAAATCGGGCGTTGGGAGTCAGAGACCTTGATTCTGAGTTCTGAGAACTGCATGCAGTGTGCAGAGGCGGGTTATGGTCGTTTGAGGCCCTGGGTACAGAAGGAAATATTGGGCCACTTAAAAAAAAAGAGACAGGGAAAATAAAAATACATGTTAACCATATTTTTAAATAAATAAAAAATAGTATGCACTATTAATGTTAAAAGTGCACATATGAAACCAAACTTGGTGTCATTAGAAAAAAGTGTAAAGTTTGGGTTTTGTGTGGCCCTTCAGAAGTTGGGGCCCAGGGCGCGTGCCTGCCATTAAAGCCACCTCTGGCTGTGTGACCCTGGTCAAGTAACGTAACTTCTCAGAACTTCAGTTTCCCCAGCACAAATGTGACATCACCTACATTTGCACTGTGATTATTGCCTTCTAGTTCGCCCTCCTCCAAGCCACTTTCCTGGGGCAGATGGCTAGAGCTTTCAAAGACATAAAGCAAATCTTTTCATGCCTCTGTCCCTATCCATCTGGGCTTCCCAAAACCTTTAGAGGCCCCTTGTTGAGATCAACAAAGCCCAGCATGGCCCCTCCCTGTACCACGCTGCCATCACACACCAGGTTACCCCCACCGTTGTTACTGCTCTACGGCCCTTGCACGTGCTGTTCCTTCTGTGCAGAACAGCCCCCCTCTACTCTTCACCTAGTTGACCCTTCTGATATCCAGGTCTTGGTTTAAATGCCACCTCCTGAACTAGACCTTGATTTCTTCCCCAGTGAATGGCCAGTAGTCGCCACCATCATTGCCATGCACATGCAGGTTCCCATAGAATTTGGGCAGACAGCAAAGAAACAGTGGAGCCAAAAAATGGTGAGCCATCCTTTATTGAAGTCTTGCACCAGCTCTAGAGCAAACACCAAGGGGAAAACACTTCCCTCTTCAATCATTCAGAGCTCATAAAGCCACTGACACATTATCTGGTTCCACAACCAGGAGTATTTTCTCCGGTCTCTCCTAGAATCAAGGGCCCCATTAGTCTCAGCAGAACTCGCAAAGCTCCTCAGCTTTGTTCTCCCTCTCCTTCTGTCTGCACAAACTCATCTTCTTCAGCACCCTGCATTCTCTCTGCTCTCACTCTGCAAATATGGCTTCTCTCTCCTCCAGCAAACATTAGCAAGACAATGGCCCTTCCCCAGCAGGAAGATGATTTGCAATCTCACAGATCACATACCTGGCACTGCCCAGTGCCATTTTGTAACACTAAAAGTGAGCAAACTCAAAAAATACAAACTTTACAAACTCATTTGCCCAACACCCAGTATAATTTGAGACCTTTGCATATGCATATGCATATATATATATATATATATATATATATATATATATATATATATATGTTAAGCCTAATCTGGAGGGACCCAAAACATTGAAGACACGAACAAAGTCCGTCGATTACACATCAAAGCTTTATTGTCTAGCTTGGCCAAGCGGCGGCAACTCCGACAGAGGTCTGAGGGAGAGTGCACTGGCCCTTTGTTTTACCTAGTTTTTATAGTTTTGTAAGTGGAAAGTACAGAAGGAAAAATTGTAATTAGGAGTCCCTTACCACTATTGGTTATAGTCATATGTCCTTTAACATGATAGGACCACGTTCAATTTGCAAGCCATACGTTATTTTGGAGAAAACAAAATTTACAAGTCAACACAATGGTAGAAAGATGTCTTTTTACATATTAAAAGGCATTCCTATATTATCTAGTGTTTATCTGCCATCTCTCTGTCCAGAGTCACACGTGTTAATCACATTCATTTACATAGGAGAGGTAGTTTCTGTGGGGACAAATGCCCGCAAATGGCTCATTGCTATAAGAAAAGGTTTATTTTGGCTTTTCTCTTCCTGCACCTGGCTAGCCATTCACCCCTTTCCCCACAGGCATGGTGGAATGTCTGGGAATTCATGTTTTCTTCCCCTTTGCATTTACAATACAATGCCAAGGGCCATCCTGGTCATGCCAATCACACAGTACAGGGACTATTTCTCACAATTTCTCTGCACACCTTAACCCAAATTAATAAAATGTTCTTCAAGCCTCCCAAAATATTAATATTAATTCTGTAGCTTTTGGTACTTTACAACACCTGCGGGTGAGGTGGCACAGTGGATCCATATATATATATATATATTTTAATTTTTAAAATGGGAAACGATAACAAAATTTACTATCTCAACCATTTTTAAGTGTGTAGCTCAGTGGATTAAATATCTTCATATTCTTGTACAACCATCATCCATCTCCAAACTTTTTTATCTTCCAAAATTGAAACTCTGTATTTATTAAACAATAACTCCTCACACTCTTCTCCCCCACCCCTAATAACCATTATTCTTTTTTTCTGTCTCTAAGCATTTGACTTCAAGTCAGATCAGACAGTATTTGTCCTTTTGTGACTGGCTTATTTTAGCATAATATCTTCAAGGTTCATCCATGTTTAAGTATGTGTCAAAATTTCCTTCCATTTTTTTCTTTATTTTTTAATTTTATTTTTAATTGAATTTATTGAGGTGACATTGGCTAATAAAATGATATAGATTCAGGTGTACAGTTCTATAATAAATCATCTGTACCCTGTATCGTGTGTTTACACCCCAAGTCAAATCTCCCTTCATCACCATTTACCCCCTTTTACCCTTCTTTACCTCTTCCCACAGGTTATATTCTTTTATAGCATCTTGTACTTTTTTTTTTAGATCTTATGTGTTTCCTCATTTATTCTCTTAATCCTCTAATAAAAGTTAAGCTATGTGAGAGCAGGGTCTGCTGCCTGTTTTGTTTACTGTGATAGATTGACTGTCTTCACAGCATCTGGCACAAGGGATTACGACGTGGACTCCAGCACCAGCCTGTCTGTGTTCATATTTTGTCTCTACCACTTACTAGCTGTGTGACCATAAGCAAATGACTTCATTTTTTTGTGCCTCGGTTTTCTTACCTATAACATGAAGATAAGGAGGGTACTTGCCTCCTAGAGTTATTGGAAAGGATATGTATGAAGGGCTTAGAAGAGAGTCTGATCAACAGTAAATGCTCAATTAATGTGTGCTGTTATCATCACAGTAGATATTCAAATATTTATTGAGTCACTATGTTAAACAAGTGAGATGACATTGAAGAGGAATCTATTTGTTTCCCTCATAACCTCTGTCTTTCATATGCATTTCATTTTCCTGCTCCTCACAGCAGGGGCAGATGCTAATGGAAGGCAATGTTCCTGTATCTTGGATGCTCATTGGTCGACTTTTACCAGGGCCTCTCTCTGAAGCTCTGGTTCTCAGCCTCCCTGCGCCTCAGAATGACCTGGGGAGCTTCAAAAAGTCCTGATGCCCAGGCTGCACCTAGACTAATTAAATCAGAAACTCTAGAGGTAAGACCCAAACTTTAGTATGTTTAAAGCCCAGGGTCATCGCAATGTGCAGCCAAGGCTGAAAACCATTGATCTGGGTAAAGCTTGGGGTCTGATGGGTAACTTCTTGGGCTCAGCTTTTCAGAATCTAAGCATCCCAAATTTGGGGGAAGTTTCTATAATCTTAAAGAGCAGACCTCTCATTCACAAAAGAACCACACATGGCTGAGAGTGAAATGAAAACACCTTCAGTCTCACTAGAAAATCAAAGAAGGGCAGATTACAAAGACTGGGTGACTATTTACTCGTTTCCCACCAAATTGGTAGAGATTTAAAAAGAGGTTTTCGTTTATAGGGAATTGGGCCCTGCTGTGCACAGCTGGTGAGAGTATAGTTGCAACAATCCATGTGAGCTGAAGGACATTAAATATCAAAGTCTTTATAGGTTTTCATATCTGATCTACTATGTACAGAAAAAAAACCACTTGGCTTGAATTGAAAAAAAATTGTATTACTTTTACTGATTATATAATTTATATATGTTTATTATAAATAAAAAGATATTAAAATGACCCATAAACCTACCAACATAACATAGGCTAACATTTTGCTGTGTATTTTTCAGATATTTTACTTTTAAAATTTTTTTATAAATTTCAATTTATTGTGTTAACATGGATTCAAGTGTCCCACTCAATATAAATCCCTCACCCTCACCCCCTTATTCACCATTATACCCCATTGTGCCCCTCCCCAAACTTCCTCCCCCCCTTCCCTCTGGGATTTACTGTCTTCTTATCTGTATCTCTGTGTTATGTATATATAATTTCACTAATCCCTTCACCTTCTCTGACCCATCCCTTCATCCCCCTTCCCTCTAACAGCTCCCTGTGACCCCGCCTCTACCTCTATTTCGTTCCTCAGTTCACTTTGTTCATTAGATTCCACATATAAGTGAGATCATATGATATTTTTCTCTCTCTGCCTGGCTTACTTCACTTAGCATAATAATCTCCAGGTCCATCCATGCCATTGCAAAAAGTAAGATTTCCTTCTTTTCATGGCTGCATAGTATTCCATTGTGTATATATGTACCACAGCTTTTTAATCCACTTGTCCACTGATGGACACTTGGGCTGTTTCCAGATCTTGGCTATTGTAAACAATGCTGCAATAAACATGGGGGTGCATTTCTTCTTTTGAATCAGTGATTTGGTATTCTTAGGATATATTCCTAAAAGTGAGATGGCTGGGTCAAAAGGCAGTTCCAGTTTTAATTTTTTGAGGAATCTTCATACTGTTTTCCACAGTGGCTGCACCAGTCTGCATTCCCACCAGCAGTGCAGGAGGGTTGTTTTCTCCACACCCTCTCCAGCACTTATTGTGTGTTGATTTGTTAATGAACACCATTTTGACAGGTGTGATATAATAACTCATTGTGGTTTTAATTTGCATTTCTCTGATGATTAGTAATGTTGAACATTTTTTCATATGCCAATTGGCCATCTGTATGTCCTCTTTGGAGAAGTGTCTATTCAGTTCCTTTGCCCATTTTATTTGTTTGTTTGTTTGTTTGTTTGTTTATTGTATTTTTCTGAAGTGAGAAGTGGGGGAGCAAAGAGACTGATTGCCACATGTGCCCACCAAGATACACCAGGCAAGACCACTCAGGGGCAATGTTCTACCCATCTGGGGTGTTGCTCCGCTGCAACCAGAGCCATTCTAGTGCCTGAGGTGGAGGCCATGGAGCCATCCTCAGTGCCCAGGCCAACTTTGCTCCAGTGGAGCCTTGGCTGTAGGAGGGGAAGAGAGAGACAGAGAGGAAGGAGAGGGGGAAGGGTGGAGAAGCAGATGGGCACTTCTCCTGTGTGCCCAGGCTGGAAATCAGACCTGGGACTGCCACAAGCTGGACTGATGCTCTATCACTGAGCCAACTGGCCAGGGCAGTTCTTTTGCCCATTTTTTAATTGGATTGTTTACCTTCCTGGTGTTGAGTTTTAGAAGTTCTTTATAAATCTTGATTATTAACTCCTTTTCAGATGTAATAGCAAATATGTTCTCCCATTGTGTGGGTTGTCTTTTTATTTTGTAAATGGTGTTTTTTGCTGTGCAAAAACTTTTTAGTTTGATATAGTCCCATATGTTTATTTTGTCCTTTATTTCACTTGATTATGGAGATAAATTGGCAAAAACATTGCTACGAGAGATATTGGAGAGTTTACTGCCTGTTTTCTTCCAAGATGTTTATGGTTTCACAAATTACATTTAAGTTTTTTATCCATTTTGAGTTTATTTTTGTGAATGGTGTAAGTTGACGGTCTAGTTTCACTTTTTTGCATGTACCTATCTAATTTTCCCAACACCATTTATTAAAGATACTGCCTGTACTCCACTGTATGCTCTTACCTCCTTTGTCAAATATCAATTGACCATAACATGTGGGTTTATTTCTAGATTCTCTGTTAGTGTCCCATTGATCTGTATGTCTGTTCTTATGCCAGTACCAGGCTGTTTTGATTACTATGGCCTTGTAGTATAACTTGATGTTAGGAAGTGTGATACCTCCCACTTTATTCTTCATTTTTAAGATTGCTGAGGCTATTCATGTTCTTTTTTGGTTCCATATAAATTTTTGGAATATTTGTTCTATATCTTTGAAGTATGCCATTGGTATTTGAATAGGAATTGCATTGAATTTATAGATTGCTTTGGGTAATATAGACATTTAAATGATGTTTATTCTTCCTATCCATAAACAACAGTATATGCTTCCACTTGTTTGTATCATCCTTGATTTTTTTTTTCAATGTCTTACAACTTTCCAAGTACAAGTCTTTTACCTCCTTGGTTAAATTTACTCCTAGGTACTTTATTTTTTTTGTTGCAATAGTGAAGGGGATTGTTTCCTTAATTTCTCTTTCAGACTGTTTATTGTTGGTGTATAAAAATGCCACTGATTTCTGAATATTAATTTTATATCCTGCCACCTTGCTGAATTCATTTATTAGGTCTGGTAGTGCTTTGACTGAGATGTTAGGGTTTTCTGTGTACAGTATCATATCATCAGCAAGTGATGATAATTTTACTTTTTCTTTTTCAATTTGGATGACTTTTATTTCTTCTTGTCTGATTTCTGTGGCTAGGACTTCCAGAACTATGTTGAATAAGAGTGGTGAAAGGGGGCACCCCTGCCTTGTTCCTGATTTCAAGGGGATTGTTTTTAATTTTTGTCCATTGAGGATGATGTTGTTGGCTGTTGGTTTGTCTTAGATGGCTTTAATTATGTTGAGGTATGTTCTCTGTATTTCCACTTTGCTGAGAGTTTTGATCATAAGTGGGTGCTGGATTTTCTCAAATGCTTTTTATGCATCTATTGATATAATCATGTGATTTTTATCCTTTGTTTTGTTTATGTGATGAATCACATTGATTGATTTGCAAATACTGTACCAGCCTTGCCTCCCTGGAATAAATCACACTTGATCATAATGTATGACTTTTTAATATATTGCTAGATCTGGTTTGCTAATATTATGTTGAGAATTTTAGCATCTATGCTCACCAGAGATTGTCTATAGTTTTCTTTCTTTGTAGTGTCTTTACCTGGTTTTGGAATGAGGATAATGTTTGCCTCATAAAAGGAGCTTGGAAGTCTTTCTTCCTTCCTCTTGAATTTTTTGAAATAGCTTGAGAAGGATAGGTGTTAGTTCTTCTTTGAGTATTTGGTAAAATTTGCCTGTGAAGCCATCCTGTCCAGGACTTTTGTTTGTTGGGAGTTTTTTGATAACTGTTTCAATTCCATTTCTTCTAATTGGTCTGTTTAGGTTTTATGATTCTTCCAGATTGAGTTTTGGAAGATAGTATGTTTCTAGGAATTTATCTATTTCACTTAGGTTGTCCAATTTTTTGGCATATAGATCTTCATAGTATTTTCTTATAATTCTTTGTATTTCTGTGGTGTCAGTAGTTACTTCTTCATTTTCATTTCTAATATTATTTATTTGAATCCTCTCTCTTTTTTTCTTGGTGAGTTTGGTTAAAGGTTTATCTTTTCAAAGAACCAGCTGTTGGTTTCATTGATCTTTGTATTGTGTTTTTTTTTAGCCTCTGTGTCATTTATTTTTGCTCTAATCTTTATTATTTCCTTCCTTTTATTTCCTCTGGGCTTTATTTGTTGTTCTTTTTCTAGCTCTTTTAGATGCAGGATTATTTGCATCTCAAGTTGTTTATTTGAGCTTTTTTTTGCTTCTTAAGGTATGCCTGTAATGCTATGAACTTCCCTCTCAGGACTTCTTTAGCTGTGCCCATAAATTTTGAGTTGTTGTATGTTCATTTTAATTTGTTTCAAGGAAATTTGATTTCTTTCTTAATCTCATTGTTAACCCATTTGTTATTTAATAACATGCTGTTTAGTCTCCAAGTGTTTGAATGTTTTTCAGTTTTTCTATAGTAGTTGATTTCTAGTTTCATGCTTTTGTGATCAGAGAAGATGCTTGATATAATTTCAATCTTCTTAAATTTATTGATACTTGTTTTGTGTCCTAACATGTGGTCTGTCCTAAAGAATATACCATGAACACTTGAAAAGAATGTATATTCTGCTGCTTTGGGGTGAAAGGTTCTGAAGATATCTATTAAATCCAGTTGATCTAGTGTGTCTTTAAGGCTGCTGTTTCTTTGTTAATTTTCTGTCTGGAGTATTTATCTATTGATGTTAATGGGGTATTAAAATCCCCTACTATTGTAGTATTGCTATTGATCTTGCCCTTTATGTCCATCAAAATCTGCTTTATATATTTAAGTGCTCCTATATTAGATTCATAAATATTTACAATGGTTATATCCTCCTGTTGGATTTCTCCCTTTATCATTATGTAGTGACATTTTTTTATCCCTTACTATAATCTTTGTTTTAAAATCTATTTTGTCAGACATAAGTATTGCTACCCCAGCTAGTTTTTTTTCATTTCCATTTGCATAAAATACTTTTTGCCATCCCTTCACTTTCAGTCTATGTTTATCTTTTGTTCTGAGGTGGGTCTCTTGTAGACAGCATATGTATGGGTTCTGTTTTCTTATCCATGCAGCTACCTTATGTCTTTTGATTGGAGCATTTAATCCATTTACATTTAAGGTTATTATTGATATGTAGTTATTTATTGCAATTTTATTCTTTAAATCAACAATCCTCTTTTTCTAGATTTATTTTTTTCCTTTGCTCTTTTTACAACAGGCCCCTTAACATTTCTTGCAGTACTAGGATGGTTGTAATAAATTCCTTGAGTTGGTTTTTTTTTTTGTTTTTTGTTTTGTCTTGGAGGCTTTTTATTTCTCCTTCAATTTTAAACAATAGCCTTGCTGGATAAAGAAGTCTTGGTTATATGTCCTTGTTTTGCATCACTTTAAATATTTATTGCCAATTCCTTATGGGGGCTCCTCTGTAGGTAATTAACTGCTCTTTTCTTACAGCTTTTAGTATCCTTTCTTTGTCTCTCAACTTTGGCACTTTAATTATGATGTGTCTCACTATAGGCCTCCTTCAGTTCCTCTTTAGTGGGCTCTCTGTGCTTCTTAAACTTGCATGACTTTTTTCTTCATCAATTTAAGGAAGTTTTCAGCTATGATTTCTTCAAACAGGTTCTCTACCCCTTGTTTATTTTCTTCTTCTCCAGGAACCCCTATGATGTGAATGTTGTTTCTCTCCATGTTGTCACAGAGGTCTCTTAGAGTTTCCTCAGTTTTTTTTTTTTTTTTTTTTTTTCATTTTTCTGAAGCTGGAAACAGGGAGAGACAGTCAGACAGATTCCCGCATGCGCCCAACCAGGATCCACCCGGCACGCCCACCAGGGGCGGTGCTCTGCCCCCCAGGGGGCGATGCTCTGCCCATCCTGGGCGTCGCCATATTGCGACCAGAGCCACTCTAGCGCCTGAGGCGGAGGCCACAGAGCCATGCCCAGCGCCCGGGCCATCTTTGCTCCAATGGAGCCTTGGCTGCGGGAGGGGAAGAGAGAGACAGAGAGGAAAGCGCGGCAGAGGGGTGGAGAAGCAAATGGGCGCTTCTCCTATGTGCCCTGGCTGGGAATCGAACCCGGGTCCTCCGCACGCTAGGCCGACGCTCTACCGCTGAGCCAACCGGCCAGGGCTGTTTCCTCAGTTTTTTTAAGCCTTTTCTTTTTGCTGCTCTGCTTTCATGCCTTTATTTTTATCTTGTCCTCCAAATTACTGAAGCAATCCTCTGCTTCATTCTGCCTGCTGTTGATTCCTTCTAATGCAGTCTTCATTTCTGATATCATACTTGTCATTTCTGAATGGTTCCTTTTTATGATTTCAATGTCCTTTTTGATGGTTGCTATCTCTTTATTTAGGTGCTCATTATGTCCATCCATTGTTGCTCTAAGATCCTTGAGCATCCTAAAAATCATTATTTTGAACTCTGCATCTAGTAGTTCCATTTCATTTAGTTCTTTTTCTGGGGATCCCTCTTGCTGATTCCTTTGGGTTGCATTTTCCTATCTGCCCGCTTTGTCTATGTATTATGTAGTGCTGTCTGACTTTGAAATTTTTGTGGCGCCTTTATGAAGAAGATGGGCTCAGTGGTACTGACCTCCCAGTCACCTATTTTCCTTGTTCTAGGAATGCTTCTTGAGGGTACTATTTTTCTTTCTTGTTGTATGTAAGTATTGAATGCAGTTGGTCCTTTCATGGGTATAGTTGTCCCTTCAGACTGGCTGACTCTAAGGGTCAACCTTGATCATGTGTATTACACACTGTGCCATGTCTGTCCTGTTGGGCATATTTATTCTCCACAGTGTCTGGTGCCTGCTAGACTCCTCCTTAGGGTGTGCTGCTTGTGTAGCTAGCTGAGTCTAGGGTTGGGGTTTCTGCCACCCACTACCAGTTATATTGGCTCTAGAGCTTCTTGGGTTGGTGTCAGCTGTTGTTTGTAACCTGATGTAGGCTACCTGTCTGCAGATACTGCACTTTTTGCTGTTTGTGTCTGCATTTTCTGTGCCTGGGTAGTGTGGGAGAGGCCAACCTGTGTATAAGGATCAGCTTCCTCTTGCTTAGAGATGACAGTAGCTCCATAAATGCCCCAAGCTCTGTAAGATTTGTCTTCATTTTTCAGCTGCTCCTCCTCCTCTTGCAGCTGCCCGGTCCTCCCATAGAGTCTTCTGTAGAAAGACTGTAGTGTGGGCTCAGACTGGCCTCACCCAACCAACCCTTCTACAGGTTTTACGCTTGGTGGTTTAGGGCAGCTGAAGTTGTGAATACAATGTTTGTGGGACCCCCTACTTCAGGGGTCTCTTGGTCAAGAGCTAAGTCTGGGGAATGTGGCCCCTACTCTAGAGCTTAGTCCCTTAGTCACTACTGGATACTCAAATTTTATTTGTCCCCAACAAGGTGAGCAGCAGTTTCAGACCAAGTGTGGCTGACAGTCCCCTCTGCAGAAGTTCTTTTAGCTGGTGAGACCCTGGTCTAAGGTAGAAAGACTGAGAGAGTCCTCTCCTGGGGCTGACTGTGCCCCCCCCCCCCGGAGGTAGCTAAGCTCCTCAACCAGATTCAACAATAAGCTCATAGGGACCCACATGTGAAATGTTCTTGGTCCAAGCCTCTCTCCCTTCCCCTTGTGGGATCTAGCCCAGCAGTGCAGTATATCCAGTACCCAGGCCAGCTGACTATGAAGCTCCACTCTATTCAATGTACATGAGCTGCTGTGCTGGTGCTGATCACAGAGAGCAGAACTTGCCTCACCTAGGCCAGGTGTGAGGAACCCTTCCTTAGGCTTCCACTGTAGCAAGGGTTGTTAGGTCCTGAACCGATGCTTTCCACAGCTGTAGCTAGCACCTGGATGTGCCAGCCCTGGGCCTTGCCGGCAGGAACCCAGTGCAGACCAGTGGGAAACACTACCTGTGACTGGCCCTCAGCAACCTTCTTGGAGCTACAAGCAATCCAGAGTTTGTGGCTTCCTCTGCTAGGCCCAGGTGCACATGGAAATACCAAGCTGCACACCTAGCTTTTACCTACACTGGTCCTGGGGAAAGGTCCGCTTAAAAAGCCAAGGTTCCCTGAATCCCATCTCCTACAGCTTCTTTCTGCTGGCTGTTTGTTGGGCCTGGCCACTGAAAAAACCTCTGTTAGAATCTAGAGCCTGAAGCTATTCAGTGATTAGGTTGGTGTAGCTCCGCCCCTTAGCTTTAGGTGTCAGCCTGTCCAAACTTTTTTGTCAGATCTCAGTAGAATGTGGCCCCAGGAACCTTGTGGTTGTGGCCTCTGAGACCCAGAGGTGTGGTCTGCCCGCTCTCTGGACAGTTTCTACTGAGTTTCCGGTAATGTGGAAGTAAGTACCAGTCTTAGAGTCAGGACTGTGTGAGGGAAAGCTTCAGCCTCAGCTTCAGAAAACTGAGTCACTGACACCCCCCCTGTTTCCTCGCCTCTCAGACCAGACTGTTGCCATAACTAGGGTAGGAGAGATTCCTGAGGGCAGAGCAGTTGCTTTTCCCCAGGCTGATGCCGCTCAGAGGGGATGCTCTGCTCAAGAAAAATGGCAACTGCAGTATAGGAGAATGTCTCAGCACAGGGGTTCCAGTGGCCATCTTCCCACAGTGTCTTTCTCTGGGCCTCCAACTTGACACTCTCCTCACACAACTCTAGTCCTCTCAGCTCTCCCTCCACCAGAGCCCTGGGTAAGTGACTGTGAATGAGGTTT
Source organism: Saccopteryx bilineata (assembly GCF_036850765.1). Taxonomy (NCBI): domain Eukaryota; kingdom Metazoa; phylum Chordata; class Mammalia; order Chiroptera; family Emballonuridae; genus Saccopteryx; species Saccopteryx bilineata. Next base: position 106,866,736 of record NC_089490.1, read on the forward strand.
TCTGCACGGGCCCTTTAAGACGGAGCCTTGGTCTCCGAGAGCTTCGTCTCTTTCTCGCAGACAGAAACCCGGCTCTTTTCACTGCCAAATGCTGTGTGGGCACCTCTTCTAGGCTCTAGTCTGGGGCTCTGGGCGTGGGGCTGAGGACCCTCCCTTCTCAGGGTGACTGTCCCCGTGGTGAGAGTCCCTGTGGACCCTCAGCCTCCACTTGCTCCTGGGAGCGGGGCAGCCCTTTCAGGGTCTCCACCCTTTCTACCAGTCTTGGTGTGGCTTCTTCTTTGATCCTTGGTTATAGACTCCTTTTTGTTTAGTCTGAAGTTGGTTTTTCAAGATAATTGTTCTTAAATTAATTTGTAATCCAATTTGGTCCTGGGAAGTGGCAGTTGGAATGTCCATCTACTCTGTCACCATCTTGTAATGCTCAGACATTTTAATACATATATTTATACATTTTTAAAAAGCCACAAGCATATTATAACTTTATAAACTGCTGTCTTTTTTTCCACTTTGTTTATCATAGTTCATGCATTGTTAGTGCCAAATAAATGTTTCTTGTCTGCTTAAATGAATTAATATTCTCCAAGAAATTAATTTTTAATAGCTCAAGATTTGAGTTTTATGATGTACCATGATTTAACTAATGCTGTACTGTTAGATATTTCTGTTATAAATTACTTTGCAATTAATACTCAAGCAGCTATAACAAAATATCATAGACTAAGTGACTTATAAACAACATAAATTTGTTTCTTATCTTTCTGGAGGCTGGAAGTTTGAGATGGGAATGCCAGTACGATAGGTTCTGGTGAGAGCCCCGTTTGGGTTGCAGGTGGCTGACACGTTCAGTCCTCACATGGGAGATGGGGGCACGGGCGCTCTCTCAGGGCTCCTGCATAAGGGCACTAATTCCATCCTGAGGTTTCTACTCTAACCCCCTCCCAGAGGCCCCACCTTCTAATACCATGTATTGAGGACTAGGTTTCAACATACAAACTTGGGGAGGACATAAACATTTAGTCTATAGCAGTACTCTTATATGCTCAGTTATAGTCTTAGTATATAAATTCTTAATATAAACTGGAATTATTAGGATAAAGAAAACATACCTTTATAAGGCCTGTTTCCCTTTACCTCTAGGTGTGCTAAGTGACTAGTAGTGATTGTCCATGATATCAGTAAGTTGTAAACAAAAGTGGCAAAGGAGGCAGATACAGGCACTATGTATATATACACCTGCATGTATGTGTGTGCGCACATGTGCACACATGCTTGTGAGCGTGTATGTCCTGCTGACTCCCCCACAATCCTCTCTTCTATGTTGGCTCCTTTCTCGGTTCCAACCCACCCTTCTGCCCTTATTCTCCTGGCTGATTTGCAGAACCCTACTCCATACCCTGGCTTCTGACAGTGGGTTTTGTTTCCCCACCTTGGACTCTGCATTTCCATGATGGCCAGTGGAGTTAGCAAGTCAGTTAGGAGCCTGGAGTTTGGGCTGGAGATGAGGATCGCTCTCCGCCAGCACTGGCTTTCAGGAGCTCTGCCCCGCTGAGCTTCTTTCTGGCTCCTCTTCTTCCCCCATGAGGCTACTGGGAGTCCCCGGAAGATCACAGTCTGAGGTGGGGTGGGGCACCTGCACCTGTCTGCAACAAAGAGGGAAATGTTTCTTCTTCTCATTAGTAGGCTTTCAAATGCTTTCTGGAAGCATTTTTACCTCCCTCCCTCCATCTTTTTATTCTTCATCTTCCTCTTCAAACTGAAGCAAGAAAACAAGAAAATAAGGAATTATATGTGAAGAAGGAAACAAAAACAAGGATAGAAATAACAACATGCAGCAGAAAGTTTCCGATGCTCTTATAACATTTATTTTCTGGGCAACAGAGAGAGAGGCTGTGTTTGTAGCTAATCGTAATCTTCAGAAGTTGCTGAGGAGTCAGAACCTAGAATTCGGAGATGCACACAGGGCACTTTGGAAGAAAGCTGAAATCTAAGTGGCAGCTCCAGCCATAATTACTCACAAAAAGCTTGATACAATGACAAATTATTTGATTTTTCATCTAAAAAAGGCCTCCTCTAGGTTAGCTGGTTTGGAGCCGAGTGATAAAGCTGGCTTTCTTGTAGTAGGACTGTGAAAACACGCAAGGAAAACCACACCATTCGAACCTGGAGGCTGATTGCAAGGGCCTTTATCAAAATGTTATTCTTTCCCAAAAAGGCATTCATCATTTTCAACAGGGCTTCCTCCTGCTGTTGGTGTCGGAAAGTGAAGTCTTGCCTCGGGCAGGTTAAACTAGCAGCATTCAGGGAAAAAATAATCCTTCTGCCTGTATCCAGGGAGCTGTCAGGATGATTAATTAGCCTTGACAGTCCCAGGTGGGTGATAAGGCCCAAAGCATTCTCGCCTACTATTTGTACTTAGTGACATAGGCGTGGGCTCAAGTCCCCTGCATGTCATCCCATCCTCAGTCTGCAGAAATACCGACCCTCAGCCTGATCTTAGGGAAGTGCGTGGGCAGGTTAAGTTGAAAATCTAGAGAGGTGGAAGTCTAGACGGCTCTGTGCTTCATTTGCTTGGTACCCTGGAGCAAGGTTCCTGGTAGCCTTGGAGCTCAGTTTTCTTAAACAGGGCTCGCAATGCCCCCTCATTATCTGGCCATTGTCTGCCTCTACAACACTCCAGTCTCACTGGGCTTTTAGCTTTTTCAACTTTTTCTTCTTCCTCTTGCCTCTAGCCATTACCCAGCCCTGTCCAGAGACCTCTTTGATCAGCTCATTCCTGCATAGCGTTTAAGCCAGAGCTGAAATGAAACTCTCTTTGCAAAGTCTTGCTGAGTTGAGCTTTGACTCCTTTGACTAGTTAGGCTCACCTAACGCTTACCATTCATGTTGTGGGGGCTCATTCATGGCTGTCCCAGCTGGCCTTTGGCTTCTTGAAGTCAGGGAGAGTGTCTATCTTTTTCGTCACTGTAGGTACATCACTAAGTACAGGGTCTGGCACATGGAAGAGGCTCAACAAATGATAAGGAATAAAGATAGTGTTAATCCAAATTCGGAGGAACCCGAAATATGGAAGACAGGAGCAAGGTCTGTCGTTTACACATCAAAGCTTTATTGTCTAGCTTGGCCAAGCGGCGGAACTCCAACAGAAATCTGACGGAGAGCGCGCCGGCCCTTTGTTCTACTTAGTTTTTATAGTTTTGTAAGTGGAAAGTATAGAAGCAAAATTGCAATTAGGAGCCCCTTACCGCTATTGGTTATAGTCATATGTCCTTTAACATGATAGGATCACATTCAATTTGCAAACCATACATCATTTTGGAGAAAACAAAATTTACAAGCCAACACAATGGTAGAAAGATGTCTCTTTACATATTAAAGGCTTTCCTATATTATCTAGTGTTTATCTGCTATCTCTCTGTCCAAAGTCACACACGCATTTACATGGGAGAGGTAGTTTCGGTGGGGACAAATGCCCGCAAATGGCTCATTGCTATAAGAAAAGGTTTATTTTGGCTTTTCTCTCCCTGTACCTGGCTAGCCATTCACCCTTTTCCCCACAGGCATTGGTGGAATGTCTGGGAATCCATGTTTTCCTCCCCTTGCATTTACAATACAATGCCAAGGCCATCCTGGTTATGCCAATCACACAGCACAGAGACTATTTCTCACAATTTCTCTGCACACCTTAACCCAAATTAATAAAATGTTCTCCAAGCCTCCTAAAATATTAATATTAATTCTGTAGCCTTTGGTACTTTACAACACCTGTGGGTGAAATGGCTCAGTGGCTCCTCAACAGGAGATAAAAGAAGGGGAAACATATTAAATGAATGGCACAAATGTTTTGCATTCAAAAATACTCTATCTTTATAGCCTAAAATTTGCCTTGTTATCCTCACTGTCATCTCCACACACAGGTATAACTGTTGCTGGGCATTTGACAGCCATTTATTGAGAATTAGAAAATGACAAAAGTCACTATGAATTAGCATTGTCATTAAATTAAATTGTATTTTATTAATGACTGTACCACCACCGTACATTTGAAAATACTCATCCATGCAAGCAGTAGAATACTCTGTCAGAAACTGAAATTTGTGTTTTAAAAATTAATTTTTAGTTTGAGAAGTGTCATAATATTGCTTTTGGAATCATTGAAGGTGGTACCGTTCCTTGCCCCCAATTCTCCCAGCTGGAGGGGGTATACAAATTTTACAATCACTTGGAAAATTCTCTAGAAGAATCAATCACTTTTGAGTCACCAACAAATTTACTATTATTATTATAAGTAGTAGTAATAGTGTCATATTATTATTACTCATGTAGAAGGATGATATGTAGCCACATAATATGTTTTTTAATGCTTTTTAGAATTCAACTGTTTATATTTGAATTTCTTTTTATAATTGTTTGGTATTTATATAATAATCTTATATTGTGTGACCTTCATTCACTTATTTAAGAGTTGTTTTGTAGATTTCTTACAATTTTCTACATGTCCAGTGCAATCTGTAAATAGACATAGTTTTACTTCTTGCTTTCTGAGCTTTATGCATTTGATTTTTTTCTGGCCTTTTCACAATGGGTAGGACTTCCAGTATAGTGGTTCAGTATAAATGAAGAGAGAGACAGTCTTTTCTTTTATGAATATCAGAGAACAAGTGTTCACAATTTTACTGTGAGGTGATTTCTTTATTTATTTTAATTAAGTGAGAGGTAGGGAGGCAGGTAGGCAGAGAGACAGACTCCTGCATGCACCCCAACTGGAATCCACCTGGCAAGCCCACTAGGGGGCGATGCTCTGCCCATCTGAGGGCTCTGCTGTGTTGTTCAGAACTGAGCCATTTCAGTGCCTGAGGCCATGGAGCTATCCTCAGTGCCCCGGGGGCCAAACTGCTGCTTGTTTGAGCCATGGCTGCAGGAGGGGGAGTAGAGAAAGAGAGAGAGAGAGAGAGAGAGAGAGAGAGAGAGAGAGAGAGAGAAAGAGAGAGACAGAGAAGGGAAAGGGGTGGAGAAGCATATAGTTGTTTCTCCTGTGTGCTGGGACTGGAAATCAAACCTGAGACTTACACATGCCAGGCCAACGCTCTACAACTGAGCCAACCAGGCCCCTGTGAAGTGATTTTTTTGTTGGTTTGTTTTTTTATTTTATTTTTTTTAGTGAGGGGAGGAGAGTCACTCAGTGCTAGCGTCTGCTGGGGGCCAATTTGAGCCTTGGCTGCAGGAGGGGAAGAGAAGAGGAAGAGAGAGAGAGAGAGAGAGAAAGAGAAAGAGAGAAGGGGAGGGGGAGAAGTAGAGAAGCAGATGGTCACTTCTCTTGTATGCTCTGACCAGTAATTGAACCCGAGACTTCCACATGCCGGGCTGACACTGTACCACAGTGGCCAGGGCCAGTAAGGTAATTTTTGCTATCAGTTTCTTATAAGTGCCCTTATGAGACTGAGCCAAGGAGAGATGTGGAATTTTGTCAATTGCTTTGACTCTATTAAAAAATCATACAGGATTTTTAAAAAATCTTTTATTCTTTTAATATGTTAAAATACATTCATTACTTTTTAAATGTTAAAACCTTGCATTTCCAGGATAAATTCCACTTTTATCTTTTATCTATACATTGCTGAGTTCAATCTGATAATATTTTGTTAGGAATTTTGCATCTATGTTTCTGATAATTTTATGAAAAGGTTTGTATATGGCCTGACCTGTGGTGGCGCAGTGGGATAAAGCGTCGACCTGGAACACTGAGGTCGCTGGTTCGAAACCTTGGGCCTTGCCTGGTCAAGGCACATATGGGAGTTGATGCTTCTTGCTCCTCCCCCTTCTCTCTCTCTCTGTCTCTCTCTCTCACTCCTCTCTCTCTAAAAAATCAATAATAAAAAAAAAGATTAGTAGGTTATTTTCCCTCTTAACAATCTGATGGAAGGCATCATTGAAAGCATGGACCTGGAGTTTTGTTTGTTGGAAGTTCTCTGATAATGAATTTAATTTCTTTAATAGGTCTGTGACTGCAGATTTTTTTTCTTGTATCAATTTTGTTGTATTTTTTAAAGAAATTTGTTCATTTCATTTATCAAATTGAGATAATGTTCCTTATAAAATTTTATTCCTTTATCATTTTTATGCTTGTGATATCTGTAATGCTAATTCACTTTGCATATCTAATATTAATATTTAGGGTTATTTTACTCTTTTTCCCAGTCGGTCTTGCTAGGATTTTATAGATTTTTATTTTAACTTTGTCAAAAGCCAACTTTTGGCTTTCTCAATTTTCCCTATTGTTTGTCTATTTCTTTTCATGGATTTCTTTTTTATCTTTATTATTTCTTTTCTCCAATTATTTTTATTAATATTTTTCTCTCCTTTTAAAATATTTTTCTCTTTATTCTTCATATTGAGATTATTTCCATTGATCTATTTTTATATTGATTGCCCACTGATAATCATATCCAGAGAGGTTTTTTTATTTCTGGTATTCTATGTTTCAATTTCCCAATTTCTGTTTGTTTTTGTTATGTTTTCTCTTCCTGTGCTGAGATTTACTCTCTTCTTATCCATTATGGTGCATTTTTTTCTCATATTCTTAGCTATAGTTAGCTGCTTTAAAAACCTGTGCTAACACTAATATCTTTGTCATCTCTAGGTAGTCTTCATGGATTGCCTTTTCTCTTGAAAATACATTACATTTTTCTGATCAATTTTGGATCATATCTGGACTCTGAATCCTATACTGTAAAGAATTTGAATCTGATTACAGTCTTCTAAACAGTGGATTTAGTTGCTGTTTTCCTTGTGGGCACTAAACATGGCTGGAATCTGAATACAAACATTGCTTCCTCTGCAGCAGGTGTCAGCTCTAATCTCAGTTGAAGCTTGTTCTTTTCTGGTTTGCTTGGAGTTGGCTTCAAGTCGTCATGATTCAGGCTCAGTGAGAGATTGGGAGATGGCTTATACACAGAATTTAGGAGTCCTTCTTTCTGGCTCTCTTCTTCCTGGGCTACGACATTTTCCAGTGGAATTGCCCCAAACTCTGTTCTTCAGTTCCTTCAAGCCAGTAAGCCTAGGTGTTCTATAGGAATTTTAGCCCGTTCTTAATATCAACTCCTCTGCTTGCAGTATCATTTTTGCTGTTAATTACTTTGTATTGCCTTCGAGTGTTTGTTTTAAAATTTTTCCCCCAGAGATGTCAGTTGTATTCTGTGAAGGAGTTAGTGCCAAAGGAGCTACTTGGCTTTATTATAGGCTAGACTTGAGTTTGATTCTCAGGTCTGCCACTTATTAACTAACAAATTGATTAATTTCTAGGACACTCACCATCCTTATCTATAAAATAAAAATGATGATGATGACGATGATGCTGCTAAATCACATAAAGTTAGTCTGAGGATTAAATGAGATTATGTAAAGTGCTTGCCAAGTTCCTGGTACATAGTAAATGCTCAATAAATAGTAGTTGTTATTAATAATTATTAGTGCAAGTGCACTAATAAATAGTGGAAGAAAGAAAGGTTGGTTGGATAGGAGGCTAAGAAATTTGAATTTTATTTGAAAACTGTGATCACCTATGGAATGATGAGTTTTTAGACATATATAATTAATTTCTTGAGAGTTAAGAACCCTATTTAACTTCAGATGTGATCTTGCTCTTTGTTAAATTTGCATGGAAGTAATGAAATTTGCATGGATCTGATTTTATACATCTCTTCTTATTTACACAAGCAATGGTATCTTTAAGATTTGTCTCTGCTGTATAGGCAACTTTTTCTTCTGTCTTCAAGGATGACATATACATTGGCATACCTGTTCTGCCCTAGGGTTCCAGGCTGAGTGGGTAGAAGATTTAGTGTATGTTGAAGAACACAAAGTTTCCAAAGGATGTACTACATCCATGGCCTGGAGGCCTCCTTGGAGCTTTCTGTTCCAATCTTCATGCTCACCAAAGAAACTCAGCATCCATGCTGTGAGAAATAGAAAATCAAGAAAGGCTGTCCACATCCAGTGAGTCACCAGATTATGACAACTCCATGTTCTAAATATTTCTCAAATCTTGTTCTTTCTTTCCATCTGGGTACTGATTTTAATCTAGTACAGGTCTCAACACTATCAGGCCACTTTCACTAGCCTTTATTATTCTTTCTTCTAGACTTTCATTCCTCCATTTTCCTTCCACATTACTATTATGAATGTCTCTATGTATGCTACTCCCTTGCTCAAAAAACAGAACATTAGAGACTATAAAATAGCAAAGTCCTAAGCACTGAACTCAAGGTCTTTCATGGTCTAGTCACTTTATTGCCCATTTACTAATTTACAAATCAGAGTCTCTTCCTGTGTAATGTCTCCCTGTGTCAATTCTTCACTTTACTTAATAGTGATAATATAATAGCAATAATTTCTTTAATATTCAAGTGTTACCTATAATGAGATTCACTGTCAATTTAATAATAGCTTTTTCAGGAAGAAAAAAGAATACTATGACACTAAGTAAATGGACACTTTAATTGTAAGATACCTTGCAATTCCAGACACATTTAAAATGTGAAGAAGTTTTAGGTCTGGGAGCTGAAAACACATCTCAATAGGAACTATTTATTAAATGTCAGTAAAAGGCTCAGCACTGATTAAGCTAAAGAATCTTTTCTTGCTTATTCTACCTCCAAGGAGCTCTTAACCATGCAGTCCTACGCCTCTGCATATGACTTTCTGGATTATTTTGTGCTAAAATAAAACTTCACTTGGTCTAAGTTTGTTGAGTCTGCACAGAGAATAAGTAATTTGTTTACTCACTGTATAAAACTTGCTATACTTTCAGGGAAAAATTATAGTTGAAAATAGGACTCTAATAAGTCCCAAAGTATTTGTTATATTTGGCTGGTGGCTGAGGATTATCATATTTTTTGTTCCATAAAATGCACCTGACCATAAAACACACCTAGGGTTTTAGGAGGAAAATAAGAAAAAAAAAATTCTGAACCAAATGGTGTGTTAAAATGTTTCATAAAATACGGTATTTCTGCTTTCTGGGAAGGGTGTAGGGAGTCAAAGCAGGGGGTTCTCTCTTTTTTTGGTCACACGATGTCATCTTCTCTTTTGAAGTTATTACCGATGCAGTTATTCAATCAAGGCAAATTAAATACTTGGGTCTCAGGCTGGGGTTTCCCTCCATCTCTTTCTCTACCACTTTTGGCCTCTAAACATTTGACCAGAGTTGAAGCTGGAATTAAGCCATCACAGATCTTGATTTGATAAGGAGGAAAGGAATTAAAATTAACAAAGAGAAGTGAGGCTAATTAGCATTTCCAAGTAATTTTTTTTCCCTTTGAATTGGCCAAGGAAAATGTCATGAGGGAGGGGGTATTTGCTTTCTCCTAGCAGGCTTCATCGTGTGCCCCTGGGGCCAGGCCTCACCCTCACCAGCCTCTTGGTGCGCCATTCTTAGGATATAAGTGAGCTGGGCTTTGTTGTGAAAGTCTATACACAATTAATGAGATTTCTGTTGTCTGTGCTCAGAGGATTCCAGACACTCCACTATAGTTAATTTGGAATTCATTCATCGTGGGCAGTTCTCCAGGCTTAATGGCCGAAGGGTCCTTTTAAAAGGGGAAAGAGTTCAGGGGCACAATTCCATAAAGCTTAGTATGAAAACGAATTCTTCATAAAACTCTGAAAAGTTTTCTCCGAAGTCCAGACACAAAACCTATTGTGGACCTCAGGATTTCATCTCTGCTCTCCTTGCTTGGGGCCTATGGACCGTAAGCAATGAATGTGCATTGGTAAATAAGGCATAACTTCATGACAGTTTAATGGGGCTGGGGAAAATAATTGCTTTTCTTTTTTTTTTTTTAAAGTGGTTCTTCTTATCGTGTCCTGCTATGGTGAACTGTGATGGTGAATTTGCTAGAGATAAGATTCTTAAACTGAGACTAAAATAAACACAAAGATAATCTTATTCCATTTCTGGGCTTAGATTGTCTACCAAAGAGAAGCACGTTCATTGTAAAAATGAACAGGATTCCTGGCCAAGCAGTCTGAGGGGAGGAGGAGTGGGAGCCTGGCAAGAGGGGACAAGAGAAGCAAGCAGCTGGGAGCCCTTATTGGCATGGCCCCTCTGACCTTGGTAGCCCCCTCACTGTCCACTCATTCATCCCTACATAGTGATTACTCCCTTTGTTTCAGTTTCATTCAAGCTCAGGTTCATCCTCAATGCTATCATTTTAAATTTGCCTATAGGGCCCTGGCTGGTTGGCTCAGTGGTAGAGTGTCAGCCCAGTTTGTGGAAGTCCCAGGTTTGATTCCCAGCCAGGGCACACAGGAGAAGCGCCCATCTGCTTTTCCACTCCTCCCCCTTTCCTTCCTCTCTGTCTCTCTCTTCCCCTCCTGCAGCCAAGGCTCCATGGGAGCAAAGTTGGCCCAGGCACTGAGGATGCCTCCATGGCCTCTGCCTCAGGCGCTAGAGTGGCTCTGGTTGCAGTGGAGCAACACTCCAGATGGGCTGAGCATTGCCCCCTGGTGGGCATGCCGGGTGGATCCTGGTTGGGCGCATGCGGGTGTCTGTCTGTCTGCTGCCCCCTGCTTCATACTTCGGAAAAGTACAAAAAATTTTTTTTTGCCTATGAGCTTACCCATCCCCTTTCTCCTCTCTGCTTTTCTAACCCCTACCCATTCTTGCAGGGTCATCTCTCAGCGAAGTCTCCCAGTGTCTTCGTTCTCTCCTAGCACTTCCCTCCCTGTGCTGTCTGTGCTTATTGGCAGCATTGATAGCCTTCTTTACCTGTTTGCATCAGAGCCTCTTCCCCTAGATTCTGAGCCAAGTGTTCATTCATTTGTTCACTCTCTCGTGTAATCATTGAATCAGTACTTGGCCAGCACATACTCTGTGCTGGAGATACAAGGGAGAACATAACCATCATGTCCACTGTTTCAGTCTAGTGAGGGTGATACAAAACAGAGGATCCAAAATCAAAGCTATGGATGAAATGCACCAGGTGCTGAGATAAAGAAATGGAGAGATGACTACCTTATCAAGTGGGTCCTTGAGGAAGTTTCCTTGAGGATGTGGTATCTAAGTTAAGACCCAAGGAAGTAAGGTTTAGCTTTAGGACAGAGCATATTGACTGTTCCATGATCAATTGAAAGAATAATTCTAAATGAAAGGTCTTTATGGTTTGCCATAGTCAATTAAAAATACTGCTGAGAATAATGTCAATGAGTATTTCCTAAGGCAGTGTTGAGAGGTTTTTCAGGTGCTATCTCTGATCTAGTGGCAAAGGCTACTGGGAACACAGCTTTGAGGAGCATTGTGATTGGATGAAGCTCAGTGGGAAAGAGTGCCATGATCAAGGTGTGAGGTCAGCCTAGGTGTGCAAGTGACAGTGACTATAGAATAGAGTATTGGAGTATATAGATTCCGGTTGAATAGAATAATTGGCTCAGCAACTATGTCTCAGTTCTTACTTTTTCTAATTTTTTCTTTTTTGCTCTTTGATTCTTCTCCCAAAATCTTATCCCAGTTAATCAGCTTATATCTTCATAAAATTTAAGATTTCCCCAACTGTATTTGTGTGCGTATCCCCAAATATAGTGCACCACACACAAGCACACACATATAAAAATAAATGCATGTGCACGCATATATATACATATATAAGTCATATTCACACTGACACCCACACATGTTCCCAGTCTCACTGTGTACAAATGTGAACATGACCCCATCCAGTACACAAATTATTCACTCTAGTATTAAATTTTAAAGAAGAGTAAATATTTTACCTTATCTGTCTACAGCTGCTTCAAGCAGCCTGGTGAACCCTAAGAAAAAAAGATTTAGATTTGAAAGACCAGGATCTAATTTCTGCTCTTCCACTTATTAGCAATAACTTTCCAAGCTTTAAATGTATAAAATGGATTTAATAATAATAATAGGTTTTACATGCTCCTTACAAAAACGTTGGCAGGTCAAATGAGAACACATGTGAGTGCATTTGGAAAACTTGTACAGTGGTACCTTGAGATACGAGTTTAATTCATTCTGTAACTGAGCTCATAAGTCAGTCAACTCGTATATCAAACAAATTTCTCCCATTTACAATAACTGAAATAGATTTAATCTGTTTTAGCCCTATGAAACATCCCCAAACCATCCTAAATTATGAAAAAAAGATGTTTTTAATTAAGAAACACACATGTATACTTTACCAATGCATAACAATATATATGAAATAAAAGAAAAAGTGTTATTTAGTACTGCATTCTTACCTTGGAGACAGACGAGTGTGGCTAACGGAGGTGAATGGTGGAGGAGGAGGGAGGGAGGAAGGGATGCAGGCACTGTAGAGATGTAAACTAAAACTGCACTTTCTTAACACTAAATGTAAACTAAAACTGCATTTTCTTTACTTTAAACAAACTGAAACTGAACTTTCTTTACTTAAAATTAAACCACAAAAACTTAATTGTAAAAAATGCACTTTCTTAACTTTAAACTTAACCTAAGCTTAACATTACATATTTTTCATTTAATCACCACCTGTTTTTGCCTTTTGGCTACACTTTCAGCACTTTCACTTGCAGGACTTTTAATAAAAATCTATCCAAAGAGGTTTGCTTTCGCCTGCCTTTTAAAATGTTATGGAAATGTGACAAACAAGTGTTATTAAAAAGTGCTGAAGCACGACCAGTTGAAACTTTTTCTGGGTGTTTCTTTTCAATGAATCTTAAAAGCTTCTCCCACATTACCAGCATGTCTTTAATTTCACTTGTAGAAATCACTTCCTCCGACTCTACCTCCTCCTCACTACTAATCTCTTGCAGAAGCTCTGTATGTTGCATCATCTGTAGCTCCTTCAACTCCTCAGTTGAGAGTTACTTCTCATATTCCTCGATGAGCTCGTTTACGTCACCCTCATCTACCTCCAGGCCCATCAACTTTCCGAGAGATACAATCTCCTCCAACGCTTCTACCTTGGTCTCGGTCTGTGGTTCAAATCCTTCGAAGTCCCTGTCTGCAACAACATCAGGCCATAACTTTTTCCGTGCTGAGTTCAAGGTTCTTCTTGTAACCTCTTGCCATTCCAAGTCAATAATGCGTAAACATATCACGATGTTGTAGTGATCTTTCTAAAACTCTCGAAGGGTTAGATTTGTATTCTCAGTCACCTCAAAGCAGCGGCGGAACAATTGCTTTGTGTAAAGCTTTTTAAAGTTGAAAATGACCCGCTGATCCATAGGTTGCAAGATTGAAATCATGTTGGGTGGGAGGGTAGAGGACTTTCACAAATTTGAACTCATTGAGAATGTCATCTTCAAGACCAGATGGGTAGGTTGGAGCATTTTCAAGGATTAGTAATGCTTTCATTGGGAGTTTATTTTCTTGAAGATATTTCTTCACTGTAGGACCAAAGACAAGATTTACTCATTCAATAAAAAACTGCCACGTAACCCATGCCCTAGCATTGGCGCGCCACATAACCTGCAGTTTTTCTTTAAGAATCTTGTGATTCTTAAAAACTCGAGGATTTTTAGAATGATACACTAGCAGTGGCTTTACTTTACAGTCACCGCTTGCATTTGCACACAATGCAAGGATCAGACAGACCTTCATGGGTTTATGGCCTGGCAGCTTCTTCTCTGGGGTGATGAAAGTCCTCCAGGGCATTTTTTCCCCCAAAACAATCCTGTTTCATCACAGTTGAACACTTGTTGGGAGATGTAGCCTTCCTTTACAATAAGCGCAGCAAAACGTGCGATGTACTCCTCAGCTGCCTCAACGTCAGCACTCGCAGCTTCACCATGCCTCACCACCGAGTGGATGCCAGATCTCTTCTTAAAATTTTCAAACCAGCCGTGACTTATCTTAAACTTATCTTCTGCTGCCTTTTTTGAGGTTGATGGTTCTTTTTTCTTCAAGACGCTGTAAATAATACGTGCCTTTTCGCATATTACAGTCTCCGTCACTGTATCTCCTGCCAGCTCTTTCTCTTTCACTCACCTCAGCAGAAGCTTCTCCATTTCTTCATGGATATTTGTCCTTAATTGGGACAGAACTGTAGTTCCTTTTGCTGGATTTGCGCTTTTGATGGCATCCTTTTGTTTAAGGATGGTACAAATTGTAGATGTATTGCGGTTGTACAGCCTTGCCAGTTCAATCTCTCGTACACCTTGCTCATGTTTTTCTATTATTTCTTGCTTTACTTATATCAACATCATTCTCTTCTTCTTCCCACTACTGTCTTTTACACTTGCTTTCTTCGGCCCCATGATAGCACACAAAAATAGTTAGTAAAAAATGCAAAAATGATGCAAGAATGAGTACAGTTCACGAGATTAGACTTGATTCTGCAGGTAACATGAGAAAGAATGAGATGCTGGTGTTGTGCTGCTGATACTGGACCCGTGCGCCAGCACGCCAACTAGAGGCAGCTTCCTGAATCACGACTCGTATCTCGGAATTTTGCTCTGATCTCGAACAAACATACAGACCAAGTTGCAGCTCATATCTAAAAAAAAAATGTGTATGTTGGTCTGCTTGTATCTCAAGGTACCACTGTACAGAGATTTACAAATGTATTATTCCATGAGCATGTTCCAATGACCATATTCCACATTCACCTCTTTGTCCCTGGTACTTGTGTATATGAGAACTCAAGTGATTTAGAAAATCATTATGCGTGAATTGTGGTTTATTAAGTGAATTCTGACACAAATAAAAGCAGCTCCGTGCACATTTACCTTTCCTCTTGGTTACTAAAGAAATAAAATTTCACATGGTTTTAAAATGATTTGTTTTGCTGGTTTTCACAGTAAAATTCCATTAGACTGAAGTTCCTCTCCTGCTAGGTCCCTTTTAACAGCATCTAGTATTTTCATGTACAGAAGAGACAGTGCATCACATTTTAAAGCTACTGTTAAGTCAGTACAAATTAAATACATACTTTAAAATCAGGTCTTGTTGCAAAGGGAAGTAGGCTAAAGGGGACCATGGCACCTGGGGCTCACAAAGCATGGTCCTTTCTGAGCCAATTCTCTACACCAATGCCTTTTTGTCATCTTCTCTTCCTTCTCCTCCTCCTCCTTCTTTCCCTCCTTCCTCATGATAGCTAAAATGTACTGATGACCTATTGTGTTCTAAGAACCAAGCTAAATTATCTTATACATTATTCTGTTTAATCCTCATAACAAGTCTGCCTTGTCAAGTCGACTTCACAAATGAGGAAAACAAGATTCATTGAGCTTCTGCCCTCACCCAAGCAGCTCGGTCATCTCCAGAGCCCGCTCGGCAGTCCTCTGTCTTACAACATTCACTGCCTGCACATCCCTTTGTGGACTTCGTGCAAATCAGAGTCGTTTCCAAGTAAAATTCACACATGCACTTACACATAAAACTGCATTTGCTTTTTTCTCCCTGTCTCTCCTGTCATCCCTTAAAGGCCTGGTTCTTGTCTTCGTCATGTCTGTGTCTGCCCAGAACAGGAACTCCAAGAAGCACCGTGATTGGCTGAACTAAGGAGGTTTGGCGTTCCTATGGTGAGACTGATGAAAAACAAACAAGTAGCTGATCAACAGTCTGAGGTTATTTACAAAACTGAAAAATAAACTGGATCAGGCCCAGCTATTGGGACCAAACTAAGCAAGAATGCAAGGTGCAAAAGAATCTTGCACCTCGTGTTCATGCTGCACACGTACCCACCCCCCCAGCCCCGGGTCCTACTGCAAAAGTGGAGGTAAATTTCTAACTGCTCTAAACAGCTGAGGGGAGAAATGTAAACTGATTTTTCATGCCATTGATGGGGCCAAGACAACCGAAACTGAAATGAGAATTTTGCAAACATGAAGAGGTTTATTAGTCTGGGCAGAAAGTCAAAAGCACTAAATTTTCCTGCAGATATGTTTTGCGCCTCATTCCTGATGTCTTGGACTCTGAAGAGCACTGGCCTGCGTCGTGGGTGAGAGAGTCATCAGTTCAGTTTTGCACGATGGAAATAGTGGCTCCCTGCACGTTGGCTTGTACTGGGCATGTTTTGGGGGCGTCATGGCCTCATTCCCTCCAAAATGTAGCTGCTGCCATACACTTGCCCTCTTCCCATCCAAAGCTGTACACTTGTGGATGACTGAGGAACCCTGGCACCGTACAAATGATCCATTCAGACTGTCAAGTGTCTTTTGTTTGGAAGGAAAAGAGATGTGACAAATGTAAACACTAGAGAATGGGACCCGCTGCAGAGGACAGATGCCATGTCAGACCCGATAAAAGCTGATGTGCATTCCTTTACTGTTAGTCAGCAGCTGCTCTCTCTCCAGCCTCCCAGACTTCGTTTTTTTGCTATAATATTTTCTTTCATTCTGACCCCTAAGGCATGCCCTGGAAGCAAGATTCTGATTAGCACAAAACTGCCCACCTTATGTTTTCATTTTCATCCATGTTTCTAGTTTGCTGCTCGGACGCAGGATGCAGATACAGATCAAAGTTGATGAAGGCCACTTGTATCCCCAAACAGGAGGCAGAGAAGATTCTTTTCTGTCACTCAGAGTGGCAGGGCCATCTGGTTCAAATGCAGATGGAGGCTGTGCCTTCAATTATCAAGGTTCCAATATCATAAAATTTCCTGAGGCAGAGGTGGAGGGCTGAAGGCCTGGAGAACAGTCAACAAAAAGGAATTGACCCCGGAAAATTCTGAAAACCAAATCAGTGTTTCAGTGTTTTATTCTAGGGCTGTGAGTGGACGCCCTAGACTTTATTTTACAACAATTTTACTACTGCCCAGCCCATTCCTGAGACATGGCTGAATTAGCTTCTAGCATGCTTAACGGTGCACTGAAGTTGAAATTGGCACCTTTCAGGGAGGCTGTCCAGGTTGGCAAGCTCAAAGCAGAAGCTGCAAACAGCAGCTGCTAGCTGGGCCTTTTCTGGCCAACAAGGGCACATTTCTTCTCCATCTGCATAGCTATTGTCTCAGGTAAACCACAGATAGTACAGAGCAGCAATTTTCAACCTTTTCATCTCATGGCACATATATATTAATTATTAAAATTCTGCAGTACACCAAAAAATATATTTTTTGCCAACCTGACAAAAAAAATAGAGGTATAATTTTGATTCATTTACATGCACAGAAAAGTTGGCCACTGATGGCTCAAGTCATAGTTATTCATCTTACACGACCAGAATTCCAGAGGGAGGCAGGCCAGGGCCATCACCTTGGCTTGGAGATGCCACTGTGGGCCGGTTCATTTCAGCTTCCTGTTCTGTATCCTTAAGGGGTTGTCATGGAACAAAAATATAACCCCAAAGATCTCAATGGAATGCAGTTTATTTTCAGGAAAGGATACAACGATGGTGAGATAAACAAGCAAAATCACTCAGTGTATCTCAGGATTCCCAGGAGAGATGCTGCTCTCAGTTTGAGCTAGCAGCTTCTCTGAGTTCCCCAGCAGAGGTTCCACGGGGCGAAGCTCTCCAAAATGCCCTCCTGGGTCTTGTCAACTAGCAAGCACATATGCAGCACACATCAATTATGTCTTGTCTTTTTTTTATGCTCACTTATTTAAGAATGCTTCAGCTGTGAATGGACACCCTCTAGACTTTATTTTACAACAATTTTACTACTGCCCAGCCATGACCCTGAGCCACAGTGGGTTAGAGGGGGGCCAGAATGAGGGCAGTGGCGATGGGTTTAGAGAAGAAAGAATCTGTGAGTGAGACACTCTTTCCTGGTGGAGAGTGATTGGATGTGGAGGGGTCTAAGTTCGTGGTGGGTTCTTCAAATGGAGGTGCTGGCACAGTGGTGAAGCCGTGAATAGGAATCAGGAAGTCAAGAGGAGGAATCTGAGAAGTTCAGTTTAGGACACACAGGGTTTCTGGGGTTGAATAGAGGCATATCCAGGGAATATATTCAAGGCGCAGCTGGAAATCCAGGCATAGAACTCAAGAGAGAGGATTGATAAAGTTTAAATATAATAACTATTTAATGATATTAATGAGAGAAGATATTTTTTTAAATTAATTTTTGACTAAAATGGCGTAGTAGTTATAAGCATCCATCCTGTGGATGAACTGAACCCACAAGTTGAGGAATATGAAGTCTGCAATTATCTGGTGAATATGATCTTTGTGGAGAGTCCGTGGAGGGGGGAACACAAACCTCTGGTTCCCCATAAGTGCAGGGGAAGTGGGCAAGGGTGATTATTTCTGATTTCACGGGAATAAATATTTCCTTGGGTTATAAAATTTTTAAAGGCTTTTTCACAATTTATTTGATATTCACAAGAACCATACAAAGAATGCAAGGGAGAGCTTCCTTTCAATGTTGATGAATGAAGAAAGAGGGATCCAATTGAGCCCCTGGTGTATCCAGAATCTGGACTGACTGAGCCCATGATGGAGACCAGAACTGGAACCAGCTGGCCCAGGGCTTGGAGTGGCTGCCAGCTCCTCCCTCCTATTAAAGTACCTTTCCCACCCAAGTACGAGTGCTTCAAAGCTTTTACAATACCACCTCCACTCTTTGATGACTTCATAGTGAGTTAAATAAATGATTCTTAAATGTCAGTATGCTTGTAAGATACAATTTTGAGCTTCACCCCAAAAGATTCAGTTTCAGTATGTGCATTAGGGTTCTCCAGAGCAATAGAAACAATAGGAAAAAAAAGTATGGCTCACATGAATATGGAGGCTAAAAAGTCCCACAATTTACCATATACAAGCTGGAGACCCAGGAAGCCAGTGATATGGTTCTAGCCTGAGTTCAAAGGCCTGAGAACTAAGAGCGCCAAAGGCGTATATCTCCATGGGAGAAAATTGATGTCCTCTCAGGCGGAGAAAGAATTCTCCCTTCCTCTGCCTTTTTCTTCTATTCAGGCCCTCAATTGGATGATGCTCACTCACACTGGGGAGGTCCATCTGCTTTGTTCAGGAATACAAATGCTAGTCTCTTGTAGAAACAGCTTCATAGCTGCACCGAGAGATAATGATTAACCAGATATCTGAACATCCGTGGCCCAGTCAAGATGATATATAAAATGAACCATTACAGTAAATTTGCCAGGAATGTACATTTTAGCAAATATCCCAAGTGAGTCTGATAGTGGATGGTTCACCTACCACATTTTGAGAATCACTGAAGTAAGGGGGTCTGGGGGTTGGGAGAGGATGTCTAAGTCCCTTTCGTTGCCTTTCCTGCCCTTCCCTCATCTTTTGTACATGAGGACTTCTTATCTCATTGGCTAGATTCTGGGACATAAACCAGGCTGCATTTACTAATGGACATAATCATTATATTTTCAATGTCAAATAGTTATAGTTTCTACCTTCTTTCTCCTTCTTGCTGCTGTTTTGATGTGACATCACTAAGCAGAGCCAGATCCTGCATTCCAGGGGACTTCATCCTATCTTTTTTTTTTTTTTTTTGCATGCTTTCTGAAATGATGTCATGAAAACTGTGACCCAGCCAGAAGGTGATAACACCCAAAATTGCATTTGGGAGGTAGGGAATTCAACTAGGTTGCAAGTGGCCCTCAGTCTTACCAGAGTTCCATTTTGAATATGTCATCATTGGTTTCAATAAAAATAAAGTTTTACCTTGTGTTTATTCAGTCTTATCTCATATGCATATAGCATCTTCAAGACTCCTAGCTAGCATTTATTGATGCATACTATGTGCCAAACAGTGAGTGTTTTGCATAAAGCAGCTCATTTAATCTTTATAACAGTTCTATGAGAAGATGCTATTATTATTCCTTTTCTTTTTTTCAGATGAAAAATTAACCCAACGTGTTCTCACTGATGAAAAAGCAAGATTTGAATCTAGTCTTTTAATTACATATACAGTACTTCATACATCTGATTCTACTCTTATCTACTATATCATCTTAGGAACTTCCTGGGGGAAGAGCTGGCTGATAATGGTAGAATGTTGGAATGCTCAGGTCCCCTGCACATATACCATCTTTGTATCATCCAAACTCTGAAACTCTGCTTAGAACCCCAGCAGAGGCCAACTCAATGGCAAAAGAACACAGGAATGCAAAGCCATTATCTGGCTAATTATAGCCACAACTCTATTTTGAGTTGCATTAACTAGATAGATTTCTTTTGTCCAATAGCTTGTTGACTCTCTCCTGAATGAGTACTCAGTTTGGCCCCTTTTTGCTGTGTTGAAATTTCTGTAACCTCAGTGGTTCTAAAATCAACAGATGATGAAACTTTTTAACAAATCTATTTTCTGAGCCAGTTGACGAGAACAGGGCTGGTGTTCCCTATCTGAGAACAAACTATTCACCAGAAAGGAAGGCCACAACCATAAATTGACATAAACTGGGTATAACCTTCTCCAAATGACTTTGTCCTGCCAACCTTCTCCGAATGACTTGTCCTGCCAAAAGTGTTCTTAGCTTTATAACGTTGGTTGTCACTGGCCCTAGCCCAGCAGTTTCCAGTTTTTCTTTATGGGGGTGAATAGACTAAACTCAGCACTTTCTCAGTTTTTCAAATAAATGCACTGACATCATTTGGAAATTATAAGAATCCACATATCAGGCCAAATTCCACTCTGGGTTCAACATCCGCTGCTTCCCCGCCCCCACCCTGAAATCAACCCCCAAGAGTATAATTAAGTAAGGGTAGAACTTGGCCGGAAGCTTGTTATTTTTGCAGTTTTAATTACACATACCTCATTCATTTGCCCAAATTAGGAGAGTTTTAAGGAGGGAACCTTTGCCTATTGGCTTGCCTCAATGTCTGGTTATTCTAGTTCTTAACTTGGGAATTTCAAGAAAATAGTCAAGAATTGACATTATAAATCTTGGGGGCTGGAAAGAACTTAAATCACAAATATCTTATCCAAACCCCATGGTTTTATAGACCAAAACACAAAAACAAAAACAAAATCCTATGAGGTTTAGAGAAGAAAAGTGCTCAAAGTCATATAAAAGGTATGATGAGCCAGACCAAAAAAAAAAAAAAAAAAAGAAGCCAGGAACCTGTCTCCCTGTTTACCATGCTTTCTGCCACCCCCTAGAAAGGGTAATTCATCACAATGATTTGTCCTGCTGCTTTTGGTAGTGCGAAGAACCCGGGATTTAGAGCCATGGAGAGGTAAGAGTAAATCCAAGTTCAACTACATCTTCATCATGCGTGCTTAGTTTCTTACCTTCTTTGGGTTTTAGTTTTTGTAGTTATCAAATAAAGAAGACCGATACATGCTTCCTAAGAATGGGGTGACAGTTAAGTGAAATGATAGTCTCCGGGCAAGTGAGACACGGTAACTGTTTGATCCTCTTCTTTTTAGGACCCTTGGGTTACAAATGATGGAAACTCAGACTGGCTTGAGCATAAAAGGGAATTTCTTAGGACATGTGATGTTGAGTAGATTTTGGTTCAAGAGAGGCTGGTTCTACAGGCCTACGTGTCATCATTAGAAATTACAGCTTTCTTCTGCACTAGTGACATTCTCAGGCCAGCTCCCTCTTGGTGTGACAAGATGGCTGTCCACGGCTCCAGGCCTCTCTCCTATAAGGTTACAATTCAGAAAACAGAAAACTTTTCTTATTTAATACCTCCAATGAAGACTCTAGAATTAAGTCACATTGGTCTAGTTCTGATGAAAGATAAAATGGTAAAAATCAGGAACAGAACAAACCATTGTGCCGTAAAGCTGGGTAACAGATCAGAAGGTCAGGTTGATCTGCTATGTCCCCTCCTGGAGCTTGCGGGAGGTGGCGAGAGAGGGGAGGCTGAGTGTCCAGGAGCACACAGGTTGAGGGTGCAGCAGGGTTAGTTCTCTGTGGAGCCACCTGTGTGCTCTTAATCTCTGAGCATTCGCTTCCTTCTCCTTTCTCCTTGCCCTGGGTTTGTCAACACGCAGAAGGCTGTTTGTTCTCTCAGAATTATTGTATATGCTATCTGCGCAAGGAGGAACTAAGTGACACTGAAGTTAGTGCCTTTGGTCTGAGTAATGAGACTTCAGTGGTTAAGAAGAAAGAATCGGTTAGAATATTTTTCCATTCAGCTATGCTTTATCTTTCCTTATAAAATAAAAACATCACACTATATTAAAATAGACAAATAATACCTGCAAACCAGGATAGAAAATGCCACCTGTTGTTAAAAATGAGTCATCACAGTCTATAGCACAATATCCTACTTGGATGTAATATTACATATTTAAAACAAAAATTATTTGTTAAGCATTTACTGTGTGCTAGGTACTGAAATTGAGTTAAGTGCTGATAACAAGAACTTTAAAAATAGTTTTAACAGGAATCTATCTTAAGATTCAGTAAATGCAAAAATATTTATTGAGGCCCAGCCATGTGTTGACCCTCTTTCTAGGCAGCGCAGGAAGTGAAAAATTAAAAGCCAGACGAACATAGTGGTTAAGTGCATTGGGGCTTTGAAGAGAGATGGATCTGTGGTCGAAACTTGGCTTCATCACAGACCCACTCCATGACCTTGAGAAACTTGCCATGGAACTCAGGTGCTGTGAAATGAGCATAAGAATTGCATTTATTTTTTCAGGGTAATTGTGAGGTTTAAAATTCATAATGTATCTTAAATTATTTGGCTCATGTCACAAAGTAGGTTATAAAATGGTAGGTGGTGTGGCAATTTTTGCACTAATATCCTACCACCCACCTATAAGCCCCAATGTACACATGTACACACACACACACACACACACACACACACACACACACACACACACACGGCCACGGACATAACAAAAGCAAGGGCTACATATATATGCTGTGATCAAACTGGGCCAGAACCTGCGAGCAGAACTCTGCTTGTTGCAGAGTATCTCTTCTGACATTCCCAGTCCCCCTATGGCACACTTTTGTGGTTGTCCCACAGTTCTTGGATATGCTCATCAGTGTTTTTGAGTCTTTTTTTTTTTTTTTTACTTTCTTCTATTTGCTTTCAGTTTGGGAAGTTTCTGTTGACATATCCTCAAACTCAGAGACCCTTTTCTCGGCCATGTCCAGCCTACTTATCAAAGGCAGTCTTTATTTCTGTCATAGTGTTCTTGATCTCTAATATTTCTTTTTCTTTCTTTCTTAGAGTTTTTGAATTGCTGCTTACATTGTCCATCTGTTCTGGCATGCTGCCTACCTAATTATAATTGTTTTAAATTCATGGTCACGTAATTCCAATTTCACTGCCCTATTTGGTTCTGGTTCTGATGTGTATTGTTTGTTTGCTTGTTTTGTTTTGTCTTTTAGTATGCCTTGTACTTTTCTGTTGAAATTGGGACATGATGCAGTGGGTGGAAGAAACTATGGTAAATAGGCCTTTGCTAATGTAGCGGTAAACCATGGGGTGAGGAGATGTATTCCATTGTTTTCTGATGGAAGTCTCAGTCTTTGGGTGGGGCTGTGCCCGTGGACTGTGAACATCCCCCATGCCTCTCAGTTGTTTCCCCCTCTAAGTGCGACAAGATGGCTGCTGGGATCTGGACTTGAGTATGCTCTTCCACCACGTAGGCGAGGCTTTGATATAACCCAGCAGGTTAGGCTCTGGTGAATAGTGTTTCCTGAGGGCAGGCATTGTTGAGAAGGACAAAATGCTCTGGTATATGCAAATGGTTCTTTTCCCACCCCTGGGGACATTTTTCTCCAATATTCCCTTGAAGAACCTGGTAGAGTTCCAGGAGGTAAAACTCAAGTAGTGTGAGGGCTGTTCTATGACTGGGTTGCCCTGGAGTTTTTTATAATTTGGGTGGGTTATCTATACTGAGCCTCCAGCAATTCATCAATTGCAGTTTTTCTTTGAGGCACTGTTGTCACGGAAGCTTCTGTTCCAACGAGTATCTGTCTGTCTGCCTCTCTAATTTTGTTGTGGCATTTTGTCCCATGACTTCACTTCTCTGAAAGATCTAAGAAGATGTTGATTTTTTAGTTTGTTCAGCTTTATACTGATTGTTAGGATAAAGACTGGTAAGCTTTTTACTGCTGAACTAGAAACCAGGAGTCTGCATCGAGTTTTGAATTCTTATCCTACAATCCACCTGTCACTTTCACTCCCAAAACATTGGCCAAAACTAGTCACATGACCCTGCCTATCAGAAGAGGCCCATGAAGTATTCTCCAATCCTGTGCCCAGAAGGGGAAGAAGAGGAAATATTTTGTATACAGCACTAATATCTACCATAGAGGTCAACGTTCAACAATGTAGAATGATCCTGTTTAGATATGGAGATGCAACAGGAGTTCAATACTTTTTGCAAGTGTCTAACTTGCCCTTGTAGCCACTGACTGGCATAGCCGGACAACCATAGCTCTCTGTCCCCAGGATGCTAGGGGACCAGGGCATATTCTCTCCACAGCAGATCAGAAAAGAGAAAACCCAGAGGCTGAGAGTCTCATGCCTACTTTTTCTCATTGTTGTTACCTCTCCACCTTCCTTGATGATAAACAAGAGAGAAGAGGATGATGGGTAAGGGCAAGAATATTACTCTGTAGACCAGTGGTTCTCAACCTTTCTAATGCTGTGACCCCGCAATACAGTTCCTCATGTTGCGGTGACCCCAAACCAAAAAATAATT
Organism: Saccopteryx bilineata; assembly: GCF_036850765.1. Lineage (NCBI taxonomy): Eukaryota > Metazoa > Chordata > Mammalia > Chiroptera > Emballonuridae > Saccopteryx > Saccopteryx bilineata. Next base: position 106,891,269 of record NC_089490.1, read on the forward strand.
TTGGTGGCTACTTCATAACTATAATTTTGCTACAGTTATGATTCAGAATGTAAATATCTGATATGCATTTTGTATTTTCTGATGGCTTTAGGTGACCCCGCTAGGGTTGCGACCCACAGGTTGAGAACCGCTGCTATAGACACTTCTCCACAGAGGACATATAGATGGTTAATAAGCATATGAAAAAATGTTCAATATCACTAATCATCAAAGAAATGCAAATTAAAACCACAATGGGATGCCACCTCAGACTTATCAGAATGGCGCTCATTAACAAAAGAACACACAATAAGTGCTGGCAAGGGTGTGGGAACCCTCCTGCACTGCTGGTGGGAATGCAGACTTGTGCAGCCACTGTGGAAAACAGTATGGAGATTCCTCAAAAAATTAAAACTGGAACTGCCTTTTGACCCAGCTTATTTCTCACTTTTAGGAATATACCCTAAGAACACCAAAATACTGATTCAAAAGAAGATATGCACCCCCATGTTTATTGCATCATTGTTAACAGTAGCCAAGATCTGGAAACAGCCCAAGTGTCCGTCAGTGGACAAGTGGATTAAAAAGCAGTGGTACATATACATGATGGAATACTACGTGACTGTGAAAAAGAAGGAAATCTTAGTTTTTGCAATGGCATGGATGGACCTGGAGATTATTATGCTAAGCGAAATAAGCCAGGCAGAGAAATAAAAATATCATATGATCTCACTTATATGTGGAATCTAATGAACAAGGTGAACTGAGGAATGGAATAGAGGCAGAGGCAGGGTCGCAGGGAGCAAAGGGACAGCTGTCAGAGGGAAGGGGGATGAGGGGATGGGTCAGAGAAGGTGAAGGGATTAGTGAAATTATATATTCATAACACATAGATACAGATAAGAAGACAGCAAATCCTAGAGGGAAGGGGGAGGGAATTAGGGGGAGGGGGGAAAGGGGATAATAGGGAACACGGGGTAGGGGGGTGAGCGTGTTATATTGAATGAGACACCTGAATCCATGTTAACATAATAAATTAATATTAATAAAGAAAAAAAGAAATATTAGTCTGTTAGGAGTTCCCTCATTAAAAATAACCTTGGCAGTCCCCCTCATCTGTCTCTTGCTTCAACAGTGTTTGAACGGAACAGACCCAGGGATGCCCCTTCTTTCGAACACCCTCCAATCTCTTTCCCAGTCATCACCTGTGGAACTACCTCAGCCAGTCTTAGCCTGGAGACCAACCAACACTATTTTTTTTTTTTTTACCTTAACTCCTTATTGCTAAACAACCATGAGCTCTCAAATTCATCAGAATTATTCTACCAAGATAGAGGCTGCCATCAACCACCTAATCAACCTGCATCTGCGGGCCTCCTACACCTACTTTTTTTTGGGCTTCTATTTCACCTGCAATGATGTGGCTCTGGAGAGAGCGTGGGCCACTTCTTCCCAGGATTGTCCAAAGAGAAGTACAAGGACACTAAGCATCTCTTAAGGTGCAAAACCAGTGAGGTGAATGCATTGCATTCTCTTCTAGGACGTGCTGAAGCCTTCTCAAGATAAGTGGGGTAAAACTCAGGATGCCATGGATGCCACCATGGTCATGGAGAAGAACCTGAATCAGGCCCTTTCAGATCTGCATGCCCTGGGTTCTACCCACACAGCCCCTCATCCCTGTAACTTCCTGGAGAGCCACTTCCTGGATGAGGAGGAGACGCACCAAGAAAATGGTTGACCACTTGACCAACCTCAGCAGGCTGGTGGCCCCTGTCTGGGCTGGGGCAAGTATCTCTTTCAAAGTCCCACCTTCAATCATGACTAGGAGCCTTTGGAGCCCAGAGGACTTTGAGGGGTGCCCCTGTATTCCCTGATGCCTGGCTTTTGCCTGAAGCTCTCCCTGATACCACTAAGTATCCTTTTAACCACCCTGGAGCCCTCTCCCATGTGTTGAACCAAATAGAAACAATAAAGAAAAAAAATATATATATAATGACCCTGTTTTTTTTCACCAAGAACTGTAGCTTCTTAGAAACCATTATAGAAACTCTGTGTTGTATTGATTGTACTTGTGCCCATGGCCGAGTGCCTTTGAACTAAAGCACCATCCAGAACATGGCAGATCCCACCTCAATGCTTCACATTACTCAGAACTGAGCACTTCAGCTTTCTCACGAATAACCTTCAAACAGCACACTCTGGGCTACCTGATGGGGAGATCACAGGGGTGGGGATTGCTTTGAGAAGATACATGACAGGAAAAGAACTAACATAATTTGAAGGCCTGACATGAATCAGTCTTTGACATATTTTCATCCAATAATATAACTCTTTATTCAATGCTTACTATTTTCTAGGTATCTCTTTTAACCCTGAAACATGTGGACAAATTGGACAGTTGGCTGTAATGCATTGGTTAACACTGTGGGCCTGACTATCAGTAGTTTGATCTGGCTCTGTCGGTTGTAGATAACTTACTGTCCTGTGACTCAGTGTCCTCGGCTATAAAATGAAGACAGTGATAGCTCCCCCTCATAGGCTTCTTTGAAGGATGAAATGAATGAATATATGGCAAATAGAAAGTACTCTGTCGATATTGGCTCTTGCTACTATTATTAGCCTCTTATTACAGATCAGAAAACTAAAGCTTGACGAGCTGTGTCTAGAGCCACAGCCAGGAGATTGTCGACTTGAGGCGAAGGGGAAAGACTGGAAGGGAAATTTGACTTGGATGAGCAGACACAGCAGGGAGCACAGAGTGCCAGAAGAGGATCAGATGCTAGAACCTCGCACAGAGGGGAGCTTAGATATTGGAAGTGTGGTGAGGATACCTCCCCCATGGAGGTATCTACAGCTTGCTTTTTACTGGTGATCCCAGATATGATCTCCTGGGAAGGTAAATGGGGAAGAGAACCCCCAAGCACAAATGATGAGTCACGGCCTATTTTGGTTCAGGTTAGAAGGGTAACCTGGTAAAATTCCAAGGCTGGTTGGTGGGAAAAGTTTTCCTTTTTTGCCTTCCTTAGCAGGGCTAGTTTTTGTAAACAGAGTTTCCCAGGCAGGAAGAGGAAATCTGTTTCCAGTGAAAACAAGTCACTTGAGGAGAGACAGGAAGGAAGTTGTGTGGATTCGCAGGGCTACTCGCTTCAGTTCTGGATGGTCTTTTAGTCCCTTACTTGTGGCCAGTGGATCTAATCAGCACTTTGGAATGGAGCCGAGAAGGAAGAACACTGCAGGCTTCTAGAAGCCCACCACTGATGCTACCCCATCATGCCCACAGCCTCCATGTTTGCTGTGCGTGCCACCCAAGGCATTTTAAGCCCGTTTTTGGTGTTCAGGTTTCATATGATGTTTGATTTCTTGAAAGCCTTCTGTAACTGTTGTCTCAAGGATACACAACAACCGTTCTGAGGTGGGTGGGATGAAGGTGATTATTCTCATTTTGCAGAGGAGAAACCAGGGTCTAGGAGAATGTGTTTCCTGCCTGAGGTCGCAGAGCTGGTGAAGGTTAGCATCAGGTTGAACTCAGGCTTGTCTGGAAGCCCACTGGACTGGGAAGGTATGTGCGTGAGCGGCGCGAGCAGGCACAGATCTGACAGGTGAGGCTGGGCTGGGATGTGGGAGTGGAGGCTCAGTTTTCTGCACCTTCGCATCCTGCTGCCTGGACCTGTGCCTGCCTGTCTCAAGAGGTCTCAGATATTGGTTAAAATGCATTGAAAGGAAACCTCCAGAAGCCAGGGCTGGCTTAGGGCAGGGGGCTGCTGAGCCTTTAGGTAGCAGGAGCAGGAGTCCTTGCTGGAAACAGGACATGGGGGTCTGATGCACAGTAAGTTTTTAATTAAAAAATTGCCCCAAAATGTGCTTTAAAATTGTACAGTACATTAACAAAATATGTTGCTTTCCCTTGTTTCGGTCAGAAGGAAGAGCCAGGGACCAGGGAATAGAATGAGATGCTTTTCTCTGCCCCCATGTGGCCCCCGAGCCGGCCCCTTCTGTGTCTTTCATGCCTGAGTCATCTCCCTTGCCTCTGCCCAATACCCTGGTTGCTCAATGAACACCATTATTTTCCAAGCCCCAACATGAAGCTCCTTGGACCCAGTTGAAGAAAGACTGAAAACAGCGCAGAAAGACAGGGCACCTTTACAGTCAGGAAGCCTTGGGTTCTCCTACATCAAGGTCACCCACATCCATCCCAGGCCTTACAGTGGCTGCCCGCTCCTTTGCCCTCTGCCATGGCTCAAACCACAGGCTCAGGTGTGTGGTGTGGATGAGTCTTATTTGGCTCTTTGGAGAGCACACAAGGACAGCAGTCTGCTCTTGGGATCCTGAGAGAGTGCCCCGAAAAAGCTCATTAGGTGTGGAAGCCCAGGCAGCATCCTCGACTGTCAAAGAGGGTGCTTTGTTCTTCCCCCTCCGCCTGGCTTTCTGGTGGGTGTCCTTTGCTCATTCATGTCGAGGAATGTCGGCTTCTCAGCTGTCTTGTACAGCTGCCAGACTTTCACTAAGGGACATCATTGCTGTTTCTGCAAGTGTGCATAGTTATGTTTCTGAGAAGACTTCTTTTGGTTTTTAATAGTTATTCTGGCTTGGGAGAGCCTAACCTACGAGCCTATCTGCTATGCTGAATAAATCCCAGTGGATAATCGCAGTTGTTATGATGGTAATAGCAATGGTGAGCTTTAATCAAACACATACTACATAAGTGAGGTTGATTTGAGGGGCATACATGCTCCTTTACCTCCCTGTCTTGGGCTGTGTCTGTCAAGTCTATGAACTTTTATCAGCATGCTCTGGGGACCTCTAATTTTACCTCCCGCCATCCTTCTACATTTTTAGTTCTTGTGTTCTGTTCTCACTGACATCCTCACTGTTCCTCAAACACATCAAACATCCCCCTGTCTCAGGGACTTTGTGCTTCCTGGTCTGTCATTCTGGAATGTTCTTCACTCTAATAACTTCTGAGTTCACATCCTCATTTCACTTAAGTCTGCTCAAATATCTACCGATTGTATATACAGAAGCTTCCTCTTCTTCCCCCATTATTCTGGGCCTCCCTGCTTCTCGCTGTGTTATTCCTCTTCAGAGCTCTCACCATCACCTGGCACAGTGTACAAACAGATGCTTGGCCAGTGTTGTTTCCTGCTGTGTCCTCTGCATTTAAAACACTGTGTGTCCTATGATATACTTAGTAAATAGTTGTTGAATGACAATATTGGTGAATGAAATGGTCCAGGCACACCAGTCCAGAGTATGAAGCCAATTGCACATACTGCACATTATAACTTAAGGTATATGTTGACATAACAAGATAGAAGCTGATTAAAAAATTTAACAGTTGAAAATAGCACAGAGATTTTAGAAAGAAAATAATAAGAATGTTTTTGTTATGCTCATATACGGATCATGTGATTGTGACTATTATGTGAAAAGTTAGAATTTTGGACTTGGTCCCAGCTAACAGTTCTATAATTTCCATGCAGAAATCATGTGTGCCTTCTACATGAAGTCTCCTAGCCTTCCCAGTAAAAATTAATACCTATGTCGTTGGAAATTCCAGAACACTTTAGCTGTACCTCTCTAATGAACAGGCAGCTAAGCCAAAGGGAGTCATACAAACACTGGACTTGAAGTCTAGCAAATAAAAGTCAAACCCTTCTTAGGACATTCTATAACTAGTGACTGGATAACCCATATAACTACTCTCAACTTCTGTTTCTACATTTGTAAAACGAGGGCACAGTAATGTGGCCAATTTTTCTTTCATTCAGCAAATATTTCTTAAATATTTTTTATGTGCCAGGTACTTTCTATATGTTTTGTGACACATCCTAGGACAAAACCTACAAAAGATCCCTGAGTTCATGGAGTTTATATTTAAGTGATAATGAGTGTGAAAAGAATTTAAATACCATCAAATGCCAAGTTAACATTAAATAGTCTAACATGTTATTTATTGTCCTGACATCTATCCTCCCTTTTTCTGAGTTCCAGAGCCTCAATTATGTTTTGACATCTATGTCTACCACATGGAGCACATTCATAGCCTCAGGAGCAGATCCTCACCATGAGGACTGATACCCATTTGGCCAGTGGTTAGAGTAGGGGTGGAAATGAGCCCCAGATCTGAACAATGAGATGGGAGAGAAAATTTAGGTGAAAGAAAACAGAAAAGATAGCTTCATTTTTGCCTGTAGATATTATTAATTCTAGATGTTACAGCTGAAACTGGCACAAAGGAATTGAGCAACTTCCTAACTGAGGAAGAGGACAACACTGAAAATGCAGAGCAGAGAAATGGAAGGAATCTGGTTTTTCAATAAATTATCAGCTGTGAGCTCACTCAACTCTAATCTTTACCCCACCATTGGACTTGGTGCTATGTTTCTAAATTATTGAGGTCTGTCTTAATTAACATTTTTTCTTACTTGAGTCCAAAGACACTATACTTGATATGAATTATTCTTATGGTATTATTCTCCCTTATCAGTGAGATCATTGGGAGTTGGGTCTGTTTTATGTTCATGTTTGTATTTGACTCGCGGGCACACATAGCACCATGTTTGATGTAGGGTGAGTAATGAATGCCGATTTCAGTGAAAATGTATCTACAGCCATATGTTTATGACTTTGTATGTATATGATTGTTTTCAGGGCTCAAGTCCAGTGCTTTATACAGTTGTATAAGAGAATAATAAATATCAACTGACTTCTAAATGTTTGGATATAACAGATCCAAAAATTTTAAAAGAATCTTCAGAGTCAGTATGTCTGAGGTGGGTTTACTTGAAGCAATGGCCAATAATATAAGTCAACACCAATATATTTTAAATAAAACCTTAAGAGTGTGGCTGAGGCTGCAACTCTACTGAATGAGCGAGGACAGTAAGCCCTGCTGCCCGCTCTGTGCTCAGGCCAGTGAGCTAGAGTGAAGGTGCTGTCTACTCTGCCCCATAATTACGTTCAGTGAAGTCATGGGAACTAGATGCTGCTTTCCAGAGGGTACCTACCTCCCTACAAAACTGGCCCTTCAATTCAGTTCTGCTTACTGATCAACATCTATTCCATGTTTGACACTATGAAGGATAAAAGGCAAGAAATAAGCAATCTTTCTTCAAGAGACTAACCTTCTAGTAGGAGAGTATGCCAAGTATATAACTCACTCATTCATGTTTGTTCATTCCTTCATTCACTCCTTCATTCCCTCACTCATTCAACCAATTTCTAGGAACCTGAAATAAAGCAATGAATAATGCAGACCTGGTCTCTGCCCCTAGTGTTTGTATTCTAACAGAGAAGACATTTATTAAATGTTAACTACCTAATCAATGACTTAACTACATTTGTGATATGTACCACTGAAGCTGAGGGTCCTTATAACTTTGATTAAATTTAATTAGAAATCATATCTTTTTTTCCCTTCACCTTATTCCTCCCTCAGAGATCTACCTTTGTCCCTGATAATCAGCAACCTGTGAACCAGCAGAAGACAGTAACCCACACCTACTAATGGTGACATGTTCCAAAACTCTGGCTGGCTAAAGATAACATCTTGACTTAAGCTTTACTTCCTAAGCACTAATGTAGAATAACCCCCTGGTTACTTTCCCATGAGGCTAGACAGAAGACAGAAGGACACCAGAAAAAAACTCAGAACTGTCTTCAAGACCTCAGGAAATTACTCATTACCCTAACCTCACTTCACACCAATCAACTTCCAGCACAACTCCAAACTCCAACCCACAAGGTCTTGTGATTTTTGCCTTATATACTCTGTAATGTACACACTACCGGGTAGTCCAGACTTTAGCATTAGTTCCCTGTCTTTGGATTGGCCAATTCAGTATTAAACTATTTTTCTTTCTGTACGGTAGATTCCTGCTCATGTATTTCTTTGGGCCAGTGAGCACAGGCCCATGGACTCAAGGAAAAACTCTAGAGTTCTGATAACATCATAAAGGAAAGAAGTACTGGATACCATGAATGCACTGACAGGGGACCTGACCCAAATTGGGGTCCTAGTATCTTCATTTCACAGATGAGGAACTAAGTAATGTGCTCCAGGCCCCAGTTAAGTGTGAACCAGTCAGATTGTCTCTGCACAGAGTTCTTAACCACCATGCTCTGCGAGGAGAAGTCATGACTCCCTTTGCCATGGAGCCTGCAGTTAGATAGATCAGTCTGGACCCTGCAGGAGGCATCTGGGCAGGGGTTGTTACACAAATGAGAACACAGCGTGTGTCAGCAGAGAAGCACAGTGGCCTGCAGAGGAACATTAGGGAGAGACTGCATCTATTTGACAGATCATACATGGGTTCTTGGGGAGGGTGCCATTTAGACACTGAAAGAAACATGGAAGAGTTTCACAGGGAGAAAGAAAGATCGGGGTAAAAAGAGCATCCAGGCAGAGAGAAGGCTGTGTGGAACAAGGTGTTGGTGGAGGCAGGGAGCTTACTTAAGAGAACCTTGCCAGCTCCTTCTCCTGCTTTGCCAATTTTTTCCTGACAAGTGCACTTGCAGGCATGTGAGCATGCACAGAATTGTAGCTATTTGTTGAATATTCATGAGGGCCTCCATTTCTACAATCCTTGAGCAGCAAAGAAACCATATTCAATATCTACCTCAACAAGGGACCAGTGTGTCTCCACTGGCCTCCTGCCCCATTCCTAGTTCAATCTGAGGAATGAGATTTTGGAAAGGGACTTAATTTAAGAAATAGGTGTCTAACACAAATCTAAAGGCAGGGACAGAATCTATATATATTATCCCCAGGAATTCAGGAAATGCTCAGCCCACTGTGATCTCTGACTAACACATTCTGAGACCTTTAGAGCTGGAAGGGACCCAAACTCATGCAGCCAAAGCTCTCATTTTACTTCCTATGAACTGAGGCTCAAGTTGGGAAGTGACCACCCAGAGTCTCTTTCTACCTCCATCCAACTCAAGTAGCTCCAGTCGGATTCATTACCTCAAGGTGTGGCTTTGTAACGTGCATCTCATGCTCCCTACCTTGTCCTTCACCTTTGGTTTCTGTATGTTTGTTTTGATGCATTTAATTTTGTTGTTGCCAATTTATTGAGCATTGCTATGAGACTAAGGACTTTCTTAATCTATTTATATACATCATCATTTGTAATCCTACCATCATCTTGTAAAGTATAGGTATTTTTGTGCCCTTTTTACAGATGAAAAGAAACAGAGACAATGGAAGATTAAAGTGCTCTTCTCCAACCCGTACAGCTGCTATTTTGTTGATCCAGGATTTCAGCCTATATCTACCTGACTCTGAACACATATCCACAATGCCTCTTGTTCACAGCTTTTGCCATTTGGAAGCCTGGCTGCTTATAGATTAGAAGGATTGATTGGCCACCAGTCTTTATTCTCTTTGAGACACGGGTGTCCCCAATAACAGGCTTCCTCTTTTAAAAGTATATTTTAACAACAGCTGTCATTTTTAGTCAAGACTGAAGTGGAAATTTATGCTTGTTGTAATGGTTTCTTTACATTAGTATGACTTTTAATATTACTTTTTGTTACTTTCCAAAAAAAGTTATCTTATACTATTACTTCCTGTTGACTTATTTTCTAAAAATGTTACCTAATCATTAGCACTTTGAAAGAGAGAGAAAGCATTGCTAATCTTGACTGTCTTAATTTTGAAAAATCACTTAATGTCCACAGTCCATATATGCTTCTTTGAGAAAGATAGAATCAATTTATCAGGTACCCAAGAAGATATAATGCCACATCTTATGGTCTTTTATAACTTTCTGACAGTGTGTCAGCAATGGTGGTTGTTCTGAATTCATGTAGCCTGGCCCAGAACCAGAGAACATTATCTCCCTTCCCAGAATGCTCTTGGATGAGGCTACATGTCAAATTACCATTCATTACCCAGGAACGCCAGGCCTCTTGCAGCTTACTGTGAATTTACAGTTCTTCATCTTCTTCCAAACTCCAAGCATTTCTTTTGATGTGAAAAAGCAATTTGAAAATGTATCATATCTAATATAACACATGGACATATTCACCACACACATTCTTTTAATTAAAAGAATCGGTACATGGCCTTCTGCTGACAGTTAGCACCAACGCTTTAATGCCATTTCTAGTATTGATTTATGAGGTGCATACTCAAAGCAAATTAGGGAATAAATCATTGATGACATTGATTTGCTTACCAGCTCTCCCATAAATGTGTATAATTAATTGTGGGTGTGCTACCTGTCTCTGCTACTTGAGACCTTCCCACAGTCCTTGGCCTCTCCTCTCTGTTCCACAGCTTGGATTAATGGAGAGGATGGGTAGTGAACCTGAAGGTGTACTGTGGGTCAGAGCTTAAGCCATCGGTACATCTGATACGCTGAGGTGGAAAAGAATTTTTGCACATTCCCTGAGAGAGGGAATGAGGAGACAGGAGGGGAAGGAGTTTCTGCATGAGTGAGGCAGCTCATTATTTCAAAAGATTTGCAGGGTTCTCAGTAATACCTCTGGAACCAGTTATTTCTCAGTCAGGGTGTCTGTAGAAACAAGTGGTTTTTGCTTTTATGGTTATGCTAGAGAAAGGTTTTGGTCTGTGAGGGCCAGGGAAGAGGAACAGGTGGCATGCTTTTGTTCGATGGGTCAAAAAATCTGCTCTTAAAGGAGCAAGTGCCTCTTTTAAATGCAAGAGGGGAGTTCAGTATCGTCCAAGGGGCAGGGGCAGCGGGTGTGGTGGGTGGGTGTACTTCCTCAAGAGCCAGCTTGGTTCAGATTCTAGCCACTGTCACGTACTCTCACACATTACTGTGAACTTTGGCAAGTTCATTAACTTCTTAGTCTCAGTTCCTTTGTCTACAAAGAAGAAAATAACCATAGTAGCTAGCTCTTAAGGTTGCTCTAAAGATTAAATGAGCATCTGTGTAAAGTGTATAGAATAGAGCCTGGCAATTGCTTAGCATTATATAGTCAACATTAATATTTATTATTTTAGACTCCATGGATGGGCTTTTGTGTGTCTGTAACTCCGAAGAGCTGTGTGTATATACATATTTCTGAGGAGTAGATCTGTGATATTTATCTGAGTCTCAGAGGAGTCCCAGACCTGCTAAGAGTCAAAGGCTCTCTGGCCAAAGGGGTCTCCTTCCTGTTTGTGGAGCTCTCCTAACTGGGCTCTGCTCTCTGCTTTGAATGTTTTGTTCCATCTGAGTGGAATATACTGTCCCAAGCCCTTCTCCCTTCTTTTTAGTAGTAATAATACTAACAATGATAATAATAGCAGTTAATATTTATAGAGCACCTACTATGTAGCAGGTCTCAACCTATTTAAGTTACTAATTTTTCATTGAGCCCCTGTTTTACATCTTGTAGGATTGTTGTAAAAATTAAATGAGATAATATGGACAGAGGAGCTGATGATCAATTAGTATACAGAGACAATCAATACAGACTCTTACTTTATTACTGTTGCATCTCTTCTAGAATCAATCCAGAAGGTCTTTATTAATCACTCTCTCTATGGTATGCACTTATCTAGGTCAAGTGAAAAATATTTGGTGATAATAATAACATGTATGTAGTATTTCACCAAGCTCTGTCCCACATACTGGCTAATGCCACAAAGTATAAGAAGCTCATTTATGAACTAATTCCTCTCAATTCAGGACCCACCATTGTACAGCACCATGCTAGGGACTCGATCTCTGCCCTCAAGGAGCTTGTTGTAATGAGGGATTCTGCAAAGCAAGTGCATAATTGATGGCATCCCTGACCTGAGGCATTTAATCAGAGTGGGGTGTCAGAGGTTTTCTGGAAGGAGGTGACAGTTGAGTGAGCTGAGTTGAGAAAGAGAGGGGAGAGCACCTCAGTGCAGGTCCAAACTCTGAAGGGCTTGACATCTTTGGAAGCTCATGTGCGCTTTGTTTGCTAAGATAAATTTAGAGATAAAATAAACTAAGCTGAAATAACTCTTTGCCTTGGCCTATAAGTTGTGACAATGTCTGGCCTCTGCCTGCGTTGAACGACACCTTTTCTATTACTTTCTTCCCCACACACTATGGTCCAGACACAGGCCCTTTTCTAGCTCCTCGGGCGCTGAGACTGTTTCTTTTTTTCTTTTTTTTCTTTTTTTTTTTTGTATTTTTCTGAAGCTGGAAACAGGGAAAGACAGTCAGACAGATTCCCGCATGCGTCCGACAGGGATCCACCTGGCACGCCCACCAGGGGCGAAGCTCTGCCCACCAGGGGGCAATGCTCTGCCGCGACCAGAGCCACTCTAGCGCCTGGGGCAGAGGCCAAGGAGCCATCCCCAGCGCCTGGGCTATCTTTGCTCCAATGGAGCCTTGGCTGCGGGAGGGGAAGAGAGAGACAGAGAGGAAAGGGGGGGGTGGAGAAGCAAATGGGCGCTTCTCCTATGTGCCCTGGCCGGGAATCGAACCCGGGTCCCCCGCATGCCAGGCTGACGCTCTACCGCTGAGCCAACCGGCCAGGGCGAGACTGTTTCTAATACAAAGCATTGGCTTGGCTCTGCTGGTCTTTCCTAAAGTGTGTGCCACCAGATCTGCCCCAGGCGGCCTCGTTCTCACAGTCTGTCTCAGTTCAACAGTCACCGTCTCAGAGAGGCCTCCTTGACCACCCAATCAGAATCACCCGTCCCCAGTATACTCTTTATACCCTCCTGACACTCTATCTGAACTCTGCCTGCCCTCCATAGCAGCATGGAACTCCTATCAGCCTGAGGTCCCAACTTAGGGCTTTGTGATCAGAGCATTCCACCAATCCTCAGCAGATAGAAAGCAGGAGGAGCTAAGCTTTTGTTATCTAAGGCATGAAGTTCTTGGGTCTGTGTGTTACTGCGATGTAATGTAGCCCATTCTGACAGATTTATTGCTCTATCCTCCCGTACCCAGGCTATTTAGGCACATGATTAAATACTCAATAATTATATATCGGCCAGCTGAAGGAAAGAAAGAAGGAAAAAAGGGTGGGAAGAAGAGGGAAGCAAAAAAAAGTTGGAGAGAGTTAGGATGAGGCTAATGACTCATAATGTGTGTCATCTTCTCTAGGGTGATGGCCTAAAACAATAAAAATTCTTCCATCTAGAAAAAATAAAGACATTACAAAACTTCCGAAAGACAGATATAATGATAGAGGGCAGGCACATTTCGGATCAGTGATGGGGCCCAGGAGTCCGGAGCATCCATCCCGCTCTTTTTCAGGTGGTCGTCAGGTATTTCCCTGAATGTGGTATCATCAGTCCCCCGTGGTGTCTGTGGTCTCTGGAGAAGAACAGATGGTAGGAATGTTCTTTCAGAAAGATCATTTTGCCTCTAGGGCCTCAAATCATGCCATAATTGTGATCTTGATCCTTCAGGCCATCATCTCTGTGATGCCGTCTGGCCCCGAAGCCTCTTGCTGTGATGCACACAGGGTCTCAGCGTACTCCCGGCTGACTGCATGGTCCCATAGAAATAAAGAATAAAACTGATTGGAAACAGATGGCCAGCACCACCATCAAGACTCCTCTCCTGCGTCCACCCTCCTGAAGACTTGGGGTGCCGGTCCTCAGAGCTCGGGAGGACCCCGGCTCTGATACAGCAGGGTGAGGGACTGCCGAATTGTTGGCATTCTTTTGTTCTGAGGAGAATAAACTAGTTTTAGCTAAAATAAGAACCAGATTGCCCCCAAAATGTAAAAGTCTTGGGACTCACTGGTTAAAAAACAATGTTTGAATGAGAACTTTTCCCAAGGATTGCTTCGGTGGAGGGGGAGAGGCTGCCAGATACTGCATCATTAACGAAATACGACAGAAAATGGCTCTTGGTTTTATTGCTGTGTGTGTTAAACTATGGAGAACAAGAAATTGGAAAGCCCAGTTGTAGTCAAAGAATGAAGAACAAAATGCCCCAGCTGTTCTGTTCAGGGAAGGATAATTCATAAACAGAGAAACAGGCAACACATTTTTGGATCCGGCTGAGCAACTAGCTGGAAGCCATCACGCTGGCAGAAGGCGTTTGGCCAGAGCACCCTTCCCCACCTTCTCCCCTCAGAAGTGTCTGAAGCCATGTCTCAATCCCATCCTGGACAAAGTCAAACAGCATGCGTGCCACTGCTTGTCAAATCACCTCAGTCCTTTGGGTGACCATTTCTTGCTTATGTGAGGCTTGCAGACCAATGTACAAGCTGACACAATATCAGGGCAGCTATTGTTGCTCCTAAGTGTGGATTTAAAAAGAGAAAAAGGAAGAGAGAAAGTGGCAAAAGTGTGACAACCCTGCCCCCCCCCCCCCCACCACCACCTCCCACTGTCTCTTGTTAGAGTTCTATTAGAGCTTCCATTCAAGTCTGGAAAAATTCATCTGATGACATCTGCTCGACCTCCTGGGAAATGGAAGAGGGGTGGGGCTTGCCAACAAGAAAGCTTCCTCCTCCACTTCCTGCAGCCTCCACTCCAGCAGCGCCCATGGCTGCCTTCCAGCTGAGACCCTGACTGCTGCTATCACGCACCCCACCCTGCACGTTCGTGCCTGCATCTGGAAGCCCTGCGGCCTCTGGCTGTGGGCCTACTAGAGCAAGGCAGACTTTCTCAGCCCTGCGAAGGCGTTGGCTCTGGAGATAAGAGCTCAGAGAATACTCGAGTAGCCCATGGCTATGGAATGCAAGGTCTTTGTGGAGCTCCCAGTGAAAACTGGGGGTCAATACTTACTTTTTCTGAAAGAGTTCATCCTTCAGGAAGGTTGAATTCTGTTCTTCTCTTTGAGCAGTTCATGAACTAGGATAAGCAAAGTCCATTCATTCTATTTTGTTTGTAGATTCACTATTCAGCTGTTTTTAAGCTACCAAACCATTTTCATATGGTTCTCTCTACTTCATTATTTTAGCACTGTGCTGGGCACTAAAGATAAAAGAAAAATACAATAAGAAGACATCCTTTAGGGAACACGGCATCCAATAAGGGAGATAAGCATTTAAGTAGATGATTCCAGAACATTGTGAATAGTGTAATTGTAGAGGGTGTGGCAAATTCTGCTTATCCAGCATAGAGGAGATTACCAGGATCAGTTCTTTTTTTTTTTTTTTAAATAAATTTTTATTAATGGTAATGGGATGACATTAATAAATCAGGGTACATATATTCAAAGAAAACATGTCTAGGTTATTTTGTCATTAAGTTATGTTGCATACCCCTCACCCAAAGTCAGATTGTCCTCCACCACCCTCTATCTAGTTCTCTGTGCCCCTCCCCCTCCCCCTAACTCTCTCCCTCCCTCCCTCCCATGTCCTCCCTCCCCCCACCCCTGGTAGCCACCACACTCTTGTCCATGTCTCTTAGTCTCGTTTTTATGTTCCACCAATATATGGAATCATATAGTTCTTGTTTTTTTCTGATTTCCTTATTTCACTCCTTATAATGTTATCAAGTTCCCACCATTTTGCTGTAAATGATCTGATGTCATCATTTCTTATGGCTGAGTAGTATTCCATAGTGTATATGTGCCACATCTTCTTTATCCAGTCTTCTATTGAAGGGCTTTTTGGTTGTTTCCATGTCTTGGCCACTGTGAACAGTGCTGCAATGAACATGGGGCTACATGTGTCTTCTCATATCAATGTTTCTGAGGTTTTGGGGTATATACCCAGTAGAGGGATTGCTGGGTCATAAGGTAGTTCTATTTGCAGTTTTTTGAGGAACCACCATACTTTCCTCCATAATGGTTGTACTACTTTACAGTCCCACCAACAGTGAATGAGGGTTCCTTTTTCTCCACAGCCTCTCCAACATTTGCTATTACCCGTCTTGTTGATAATAGCTAATCTAACAGGAGTGAGGTGGTATCTCATTGTAGTTTTGATTTGCATTTCTCTAATAACTAATGAATCTGAGCATCTTTTCATATATCTGTTGGCCATTTGTATCTCTTCCTGGGAGAAGTGTCTGTTCATGTCCTCTTCCCATTTTTTTATTGGATTTTTTGTTTGTTTGTTGTTGAGTTTTATGAGTTCTTTGTAAATTTTGGATATTAGGCCCTTATCTGAGCTGTTGTTTGAAAATATCATTTCCCATTTAGTTGGCTGTCTATTTATTTTGATATCAGTTTCTCTTGCTGAGCAAAAACTTTTTATTCTGATGTAGTCCCATTCATTTATCTTTGCCTTCACTTCTCTTGCCATTGGAGTCAAGTTCATAAAATGTTCTTTAAACCCCAGGTCCATGATTTTAGTACTTATGTCTTCTTCTATGTACTTTATTGTTTCAGGTCTTATATTTAGGTCTTTGACAGGATCAGTTCTTAGTCACTGCACACACATGAACTTCTTTGCTTAAGACTAGTTACTTTCTACCAACAGTTAAAGCAGGGAGAAGAGGCATATAGTATTCTTTCATAATTCAACTTAAAAAAAAAAATTTTAGTTGTGGCCTGACCAGGCAGTGGCACAATGGATAGAGTATTGGACTGGGATGCAGAGGACCCAGGTTCAAAACACTGAGGTTGCTGGTTTGAGTGTGGGCTCACCAACTTGAGTGAGGGGTCAATGGCTTGAGCATGGGATCATAGACATGACCCCATGGTCGCTGGCTTGAGCCCAAAGGTTGCTGGATTTAAACCCAAGGTTGCTGACTTGAGCCCAAGGTCACTGGTTTGAGCAAGGGGTCACTTGCTCTGCTGTAGTCCCCCAGTCAAGTTACAAATGAGAAAGCAGTCAATGAACAGCTAAGGAGCTGCAACAAAGAATTGATGCTTCTCATCTCTCTTCCTTCCTGTCTGTCAGTCCCTATCTGTCCCTCTCTCTATCTCTCTCACTGTCTCTGTAACAAAGATATTAATAATAATAATTATTATTATTATTATTATTTTAGGTGTGTAGAAACATTGCAAAGCTGTACAAAGAGTTCCCATATACCCATCATCCAGTTTCTCCTAATATCTTACATTGCCTTGGTACTTTAGTCAAAACCGAGAAATTAGCATTTGGTATACTACTATTAACCAAACTCTAGGCTTTATTTGATGCCACAAATTTTCCACATTTCACTTAAGTGCAGTGGTTTTAAAATGCATTTTACAACTTTTTTTGATACTCCTCCCATGGAAAATAGGGTCTATGTCACCTTGCCTTGAAACTGGACAGGCTTTGGCAACTGTTTTGGCCAATAAAGTACAAAGGAAGTGACAATATGTGATTTTCTGAGTTGAGATCACAAGTGGTGATTCATTTTGAATCCTCCAGACTTGAGTAAGTGGTTTAACTGCCCTGAGCCCACCATGCCTGAAGGGAGCCCACACTAGCCTGGGAGACAGACAACGTGGAGAGGACTTGAGACCACATGGAGAGAAATGCTGAGCCACGCTCCAGCCTCCTGGTCCACAATTGCTCCAAACCCATGCTGTTCTGCGCTTAACTACTTTCAGACTGTAACCACGGGAGAGATCCTGCTCCAGAGCTTCCCAGCTAAGTATTCCCTGAATTCCTAATTCCCAGACACTGGGGGAGGTATTACAATGATTGCTGTTGTTTTAAGCTACTATGTAGTGGGGCGTTTTGTTACACAGAAGTATCAATAAATAAATGGAATAATATGGCTTCACCAGCAGGTCAGACATAGGATATGAAGCTCATTCTCATGTAATAACCTTACAGACATTCCACTGTTTCAATCTTCACACATTTCATTGAGTATCTATTTGTCAGGTACCAGAGGGAGGAGGTGACTAAGGTAGTTCTTGACATTGAAAAGTTTATAAATCAGAAAGAAAAGCAACTAAACAAATGGCCATATATAATATGTTAAAACCAAGTAAGATGGAAAAAAGGAAAAAGTTTCCTGGGAGAGGTGCTGCACACACTTTGAGCCAAGACATGTAGGGTGGGTTAGGGTTTTCCACTGGGGATGGGAGGGGAGTGCACAGTGTGTTTGAGGAGCCTCGGTGGCTCTGTGTAGCTGGAAACACTGAGCTTATTTGCATGAGTGGGTGTCTGGGGCTGGGGTGGGGTCAGGCACAGCACAGGAAGTAAAAGTGGGAAAAAACCCACTTCTCTCACAGCCAGCCTTCATTCTCTCCTCATCCCCACCAGCAAAAGATGGCTGACGATCCAGAAGTTACCCTGGGCTTTCAGGAACTCTGACTTAGGAACATCACTGAAAAAGGGAATGTCACCTGTTCTCATCGCTCATGTCATTTCCTGTAGAAATATAGAGAGGACACACCTCTCAGTTGCCATTCAAGTCAAGTGCATTAGTCTGCTCATCTGCTATGATGAGCTATCAGAGATTGGGTGGCTTAAACAACAGACGTTTCTCTTCCCCCAGTTTTGGAGGCTGGAAGTTTACAATCAGCATGCCAGCATGGTCAGGTTCTGGGGAGGCCCTCTTCCTACCTGTACAAACGCCTTCTCGCTTTGTCTTCACGTGGGCTTTGTGTGTGTACATGTGTGTATATATAATCTCTTTTTTTTCCCCATCTTTTTCTAAAGCCACCATCCCATCAGATCAGTTTTCATACTTAGGACCTCATGCAATCTTAATTACCTCTTACAAGCTCCATCTCTAAATATTGGGGGAAGTATTATGGCTTCAGGATATGAATTTGGGGAGATGTGATACAGTCCATAGCAGCAAGACTGCAATGTCACAGATTGGGGAGCTGAAGCTCAAGGTTGTCTTTGTGTCAATTTCTTATAGCAAGGAAATAGCCAAGGTGGAATTTGAGACCAGGTGTCTGATTCCAAAATCTATGATCTCCATTCCTGGAAATTTAACGCATTCTTATCATGACTGATGATAAAACAGTACAATTAACTATTACTGAGGGCTCATACATGCTAGGCACTGCTCTAGCACTTACAGTTATTAACTAATTTTGTCTTTGTGACAATCCTGTGCTATACTTCAGAGATGGCAAACGCAAATGCAAAAGTAACCAGTCTTCAGAGCAGGTGGCTTTCACTTTGGCTTCTCCTCTTACTGTCTCCTTCAGCCCTTTCTTGCATTGTGCTTGTACTTGAGAGGAGTTTGGTGATGCTTGTTTGGGTAAGAAGTGGGGCTGGGGGAGTCTGGGTCCTCTGATAAATATTTGTGATTTGCTTTCTTGCACCCCTTCTGATTCCATGGCATCTGAACACACCCTTCTCATTTCTTAGAGTTCCTGGCTGGGGGAGGGGCTTTTCCATTCGGGTCTCATTTCCCCACCTCCCTTCCTGCCTCCTCCTGGCCAAGACTGATCTGTCTCTTTGACAGCTGGACACCTGCTGCCAAGAGAAATAATACCCATGTGTAGAGGGTGTTACCGAAGGGAACAGGGTGGAGGGAGAAGGGAAGGGCTTCCTGCCAGCAGCCCAGTGGGCAAGAAAGAGAAGCAGGAAGGCCATAGTGGGCCCAGAGGGAAGGGCATATGTGAGCAGGGAAAAGACCTGTCTAGGGGAGGGGTGTGGACTCCAGGCGCAGCTGGGAAATAACAAGGGAAGGGAGAAGCCAGGAGACAGAGGGCTTAGGAAGGAGGGAGTGTCTGGAGGCTGAGGACACCACAGGGTGGTCACAGCAACTTACCTTTGTGCCACATGTCACAGCTCCCACAGTATTTTGGCCTATGTTATCCTACCAGGAGGCTTCCTGAGGCTACCCATTTGGCTGAGAAATAAGCTGAGGCTCAAGTCATAAGTGGTTGATAATGTTTATTGGGCAATACTTATATGTTGGATAAGGCCCCAGGTGCTTTGATATCTGTGAATCGAGGTCATCTTTCAGGGCCAATTGCAGGAGGAAGGTAGAAATAGTTACCCTTTAATCAATTGAGAAACAGAATATAGTTAACGCCTGTCCTTGAGAAATTCATACTGGCCAGTGCTACTTCCCGGGTGCCACACAGAGGCTGGAAGTGAAACTAGTGCAAGTACTTTCCCTGGGTCTGGATGGCCACGGGGGTTTTGCACGTGCGATTTTTACAATCAAGAGATGAGCACACTATTATCATCATTTTTCTTTCTTTTCTTTCTTTCTTTCTTTCTTTCTTTCTTTCTTTCTTTCTTTCTTTCTTTCTTTCTTCCCTCCCTCCCTCCTTCCCTCCCTCCCTCCTTCCCTCCCTCCCTCCCTCCCTCCCTCCCTCCCTCCTCCTTCCTTCCTTCCTTCCTTCCTTCCTTCCTTCCTTCCTTCCTTCCTTCCTCCCTCCCTCCCTCCCTCCCTCCTTCCCTCCTTCCTTCCTTCCTTCCTTTCTTTCTTTCTTTCTTTCTTTCTTTCTTTCTTTCTTTCTTTCTTTCTTTCTTTCTTTCTTTCTATCTCTCCCTCTCTCTCCCTCCCTCCCTCTCTTTCTTTTCTTTCTTTCTTTCTTTCTTTCTTTCTTTCTTTCTTTCTTTCTTTCTTTCTTTCTTTCTTTCTTTCTTTCTTTCTTTCTTTCTTTCCAGATGAAGAAACGAGGTTGTAGAAAGGCAGAGGGGTAAGCTACGAGTGGGATTTGAACCAAGGCAGTGTTGTTCTAGAGCTAAGGTTTGTCTCCCATGCTCTACAGCAGTGAGTAAAAGAATTGTGGCTTGGTTCTTAATTTCAAGTGAGTAACTCCAACTTCTGTATACTTCCCACTAACCCAGACTGCCTCTCTGGCTTAATGAAGGAACAGTTGCATGTCTTAAACATAGTACAAGTGGTGGTCATGTACCACACACCTGTTGAGCTGCTAGATGATTAAATAGAAGGGTCCAGGGCTTTGGAACAGCATTAAGAAACTGATTATTATTATCCTTGATCATAAGGGTCTAATATTTTTTTTGAGAAAAGGTAATAATTAAAGAAAAAACCTCACTTTCTTTTGAAAAAAATATTTTATACAATATTATCTTGAATGACATATTTTTTTAGTTGAAGAGGAAAGGGAAGGAGGACAAAAAGAGGGAAGGAAGAATGGAGGGAGAGAGGGAAGAGAGAAAGATTCAAAATTAGAACGACAATGGACCCTGTCACAATCTCATATTCCTCACTCTATACTATCCTATCCTTTCTCTGCCCCACCCCTTGCTCCAATCCATTTATAAATTCTGTTGGACACTTGTTTTTTGTGAAGAAGTGGTCTAGTTAAATGGTTCCTGTATAGTCAGTAAGTTTAAGATTAAAATGTAACTTAATTACAAATGTCTAAATATGGCAACTGATATTTATAGAGAAAAGGGAAAGTGAGTTCCTAACAGAAAAGCTAACTACAGGGTATGCTTACTTTCCCCCCACAGCCTTCTGAACTAGTTTTCAACAATGTCAACTTCTGAAGGGTTTCCACTTCTATGAGTCATCTAAGACATCTTCTGTGGACCCAGCTCCTCCCAGGACCCTGCATTCCAAGCAGAAATTTGGGGACAGGAATGTTTGTTTGTGTCTGTGCTTATGTTTCAAAAGCCAAAGGGAATTTTGTGACTTCTTTTTTCTATCCTGAAAACTTATACTCACTTTGGCTCTTTGAAATGATAGTCAGCGGTAGAATTCCAAGGCAATCCCTTTTCCAATTTCTTTAGTTGCTTTGTTTCTTAATGTCAGTCCATACTAAGGAATGGATGAATTTCTGATCATGGCAACTAAAATGATTCCTAATCAGGACTTGATCAGAATCCTTTCCTCATTCTTCATCCTTGACCTGTACTGTCTCCTGAGCTGCATTAACTTCCTTTAATGGTCTGCACCCCATGCCACACTCTAGTTTTGTAGGCCATTGGCTGAGTTATTCAGCATCTGCTGTAGGGTCTTCCACAGAGCAAAAGTTTTTAATTTTGATGAAGTCCAAATTATTAATTTTTTCTTTTAGGGACCATGCTTTTGGTGTCAATCCAAGAACACTTCTCCAAGCCCTCAGTCCTGAAGATTTTCTCCTATGTGTTCTTCTAACAGTTTTACACTTTGATCTTTTACATTGATCTTTTACATATGATCCTGTTTAAGTTAGTTTTTCTGTCATTTGTGAGGCCTAGGTGGAGCTTCATTTTTACTTGTGGATATCCAACTGCTCCAGCCCCATGATTTGAAGGTGATCCCTCTTCCATGAAACTGCTTTTGTACCTTTGTTAAAGATCAGTTGGGTGGGTATGCATTTAGGATAGTTCTGTCTTCTTTGTGCTTAACCCTCTTATCATTATGTAATGTCCCTGGTCATTTTCTTTATTCCAAAGAGTTATTTTATCTTTCTGTAATCGAGCCAATCAAAATAGAAATGAACAGCATTGCCAATTACATAGCTTTGGGACAGTTGACAGACTGTTGCAAGAATACAGAAAATTTGAAAGTAAGAGAATAGAAAAATATATCCAATCTAAACACTAACCTAAAGGAGACCTTAAGGCAAATAACATTGTTAGATGTAAAAAAAGAATATATATATATATATATATATATATATATATATATATTTTTTTTTTTTTTTTTTTTTTTTTTTTTTTTTGCATTTTTCCGAAGCTGGAAACAGGGAGGCAGTCAGACAGACTCCCACATCCGCCCGACCGGGATCCACCCGGCATGCCCACCAGGGGGCGATGCTCTGCCCATCTGGGGCGTCGCTCTGTTGCATCCAGAGCCATCCTAGCACCTGAGGCAGAGGCCACAGAGCCATCCTTAGCGCCTGGGCCATCTTTGCTCCAATGGAGCCTTGGCTGCGGGAGGGAAAGAGAGAGCCAGAGAGGAAGGAGAGGGGGAGGGGTGGAGAAGCAGATGGGCGCTTCTCCTGCGTGCCCTGGCCGGAATTGAACCAGGGACTCCTGCACGCCAGGCTGATGCTCTACCACTGAGCCAACTGGCCAGGGCCTATTTTTTTTTTTTTTTTGTATTTTTCTGAAGCTGGAAATGGGGAGAGACAGTCAGACAGACTCCCGCATGCGCCCGACCGGGATCCACCCCGCACGCCCACCAGGGGGCGATGCTCTGCCCCTCCAGGGCGTCGCTCTGCCGCGACCAGAGCCACTCTAGCGCCTGGGGCAGAGGCCAAGGAGCCATCCCCAGCGCCCGGGCCATCTTTGCTGCAAAGGAGCCTTGGCTGCGGGAGGGGAAGAGAGAGACAGAGAGGAAGGAGGGGGTGGGGGTGGAGAAGCAAATGGGCGCTTCTCCTATGTGCCCTGGCCGGGAATCGAACCCGGGTCCCCCGCACGCCAGTCCGACACTCTACCGCTGAGCCAACCGGCCAGGGCCCCAGGGCCTATTTTTAATAATAAAAGGTTTATTTTACTTGAACTATATAATGATTCTAACTTTAAGTGTATTTAATAACAGAGTATCACAAAATAAAGCAAACATTGTTAGACCTAGAAGGAAAAATAGATTAATCTACAATCAATTAATTAGAGAGTTAACATCTCTGGTAGCAACTGATAGAAGAAGACCCCCCCCCCAAAAAATCACTAATATATAGAAGATTTAAACATGATTAACAAACATCATATATAGGATACTGTACTTCAAAACCAAAGAACATTTTTTAAAAAATACACATGAAACATTTACCATTTGCTGAGCTATAAAGAATGGCTTATAAAGTTGAAAGAATTCAAATTATCTAGGGAATTTTTTCTGACCACACTAAAAAAAATAAGGTAGAAATTTCAAGGTACCCAGTATACTCTAAAATAACCCATGGGTCAAATTTTTAAAAATGAGGTTAAGATTTAAAAAATGTTTCAAATTAAATGATGATATATGGAATGTCCATCTGTCCTTCATTTGTTCATTGGATGTTTCCTCTAGTGACTTGTAAAACCTTCCACCCAGAGGAGGAGTGTCTAGCTAGACCCAGAAAGCAGGTTTGCACGGAGATCCTCAACTCAGAAGGTCAGGGGGTGAACAGAGAGGGCTGGCGGGATGCTGCAGCAGGGCCTTGGGGCGACGGGGCCTTGGGGAGCAGAGCTCCAAGAGCATTTCCACCATGAAAAGAATGCCTCTTCACCTTTCTCTCTAGAAGAAACTTTGTTTGGGATATTGTTAGTAGAGAAAAATGAAGCCTTAAATACATATAAAAGAAGAAAAGACAAAAATCAATGCTTAAATATCTATCAAAAAAGTTGGCAAAAGAATAGCAAATTAAATCCAAAGAAAGTAAAAGGAAGGAAATAATAAAGATAAGAGCAGAAATTAACAAAATAAAAAAATAAACATTCAAAAGAAAATAATCAGCAAGACCAAAATTTGTTTTCTTGAATAGACTAATAAAATTGATAACCCCCCCAAAAATAATTAAAAGAAAGAGAAAGAGAAAGCACAAATAACCAGTATAAATGAGAGGACAGACATTAAAGAGATAATTATAGGTTATTATAAACATTTTTTATGAATAAACTTGTCAACTGAGATAAAATGGAAAAATTCCTAGAAAAACACAAGAGGATATAAACATTTAAATAATTCCATATCTATTCAAAACAGTAAATCTATAATTTAAATCTTCCTATAAAAAAAATCTAGGCCCAGATGGTTTTAGTAATGAATTCTTCCAAATACTTAAGGAAGAAATAACACAAATCTTATATAGACTTTCTCACACAAAGAATACTTCTCAACTCTTATTAGACCAGCAAACCTAGATACCTGAAAAATATTACAAAAAAAATTCAGTTTTTCTCATGAATATTCATGATATTTTTAACAAAAATTATATAAATAAGATATATAAGGTCTACCAGAAAGTTCTGTCCATTTCTATCACAACAAGTTTCGACATGTAAGCACATGTTTATTTGGCGCATGTGTGCCTCTCTATTTTTATCACTTAATGTATACATACTGATGTAGCAAATTAACTAAAACAAAGTTGATTCACATTAGTCTTATGTGTGAAGCTGTAGTGTACCCATGGCTACTGATAAAGTTTACTTATGCCACTGTAATTTGTACGAATTTCAACAAAGAAGAAATGCTACAGAAACATGTTTGTCACATCCACCATATTCCCTGAACTTAGCACCCTCTGACTATCACTTGTTTTTGTCTTTACAAAATTTTTTGAAGGGCAAAAAATTTCAAAACTGAAGAAGATATCAAACAAGCACTGGTTCAATTTTTCACATCAAAAGATAAAACATTTTTCAAAAATGGGATATACAAATTGCCCTCACGCTGGCAAGAAATCATTAATAATAATGGCAATTATATTATTTAATAAAGTTTATTGACAGTAAGAAAAATTTGTATTTTGTTTTATTCCAAAAATGGACAGAACTTTCCAGTAGACCTTATACAAAAAGAGTATACATTGTGACCAAGTCAGGTTTTTTTCTCCAACAAAGCACAGTTGATTTAACATTAGAAAATCGCCACTATAATTCAATACATTAATAAAAAAAGAAAAACTAAGTAATCATATCAATAGTTGTGAAAAATATTTAACAAAATTCAATATCCGTACATGGCATAAAATAATCATGGAAAACTAGAAATATAGGGAACTTTCTTAATTTTAAAAAAATTATAAAACCTTATAGCAAACTTGATATTTAATGATGAACTATCATAAAATTTTTTTTCTGAGATTGAGGTTGAGAAAGAAATGGACACTCACTATTGTATTACCACTATCAGCATTGTATTGGAGGGCCTAGCATTTGCATAAGGATTGACAATCCAAAATAATCTACAAATAATACATTAGTATTAGTAAGAGACTCAAGCAAAACTAAAAATATTATAAGAAAAACTAAACAAGATATAAATAAAGATAGAAATATACCATGGATTCTCCCCAAAATACTCTATAGAGTTAATTTTATCTTAACCAAAATTTAGTAGCTTCTATTAGATATTATCAAGTTGACTTAAAATTTTTCACAGAAATGCAATAGCCTCCCAGTTACAAAAGAGGAAGAACAAGTTTGGACCTCCTATACTACTGGGTATTATAGTTATATAGCTATAATAATTAAAACATCATGGTATTATCGGGACAACAACAGACAAACCAATGGAGCAAAATATAGTCTAGATAGAGAACCAAAAATATATGAACACTTGATTCATGACAAAGGAGCATAACAAAGCAGTGAAGAGAGGATAATCTTTTCAATAAAATGTCTGGTCAAGTGGAAGAATTATATTAACCCCTGTTTTCACACCATACTCTTAAAAATGTAATTCCAGATGGACTGTGAGTCTCAGTGTAAAAGAAAAAACCCCCACCAATACTGTTTGTGGAAGATAATGTAGAGAATATCATCATGATATAAGTTGGGCAAAGATTTCTGAAACAGGATATAAAATCACTAAACATAATGGAATTGGTTGATAAACTGGAGTATATTCCAACTGAGAACTTGTGTTTCTCAAAGGCACTATTCAGAGAGTGAAGATGCAAACCACACTTAAGAGATGGTTTGTATACATGTAATCAACAAAAGACTTATATTCACTCTTACAAGTCAAGATTTTTAAAAAGACACTTGTCTTTTTTATGCCATATGGGCTGAGGACTTGAATAAACATTTCTCCCAAGATCACACAGATGGCCAAGAGATGCATAAAAAGATGCTCAGCACCACTAATCACTAGGAAAATGCAAATTAGAACCACGCTGAGATATAACTTGTCAAAATGGCTGTCATCAATAAAACAAGTGTTGGTGAAGATGTGGAGAAAAGGGAACCCTCCTGCACTGTTGGTGGGATTGTATATTGGTGTAGCCACTATAGAAAACAGTGTGGAGGCTTCTCAAAAATTAAAAATAGAACTACCATATGACCCAGCAATTTCGCTTCTGAGTATTTGTCTGAAGAAATCCAAAATGCTAATTTGAAAAGACATATGCACCCTTGTGTTTATTGCAGTATTATTTACAGTACCAAGATATGGAAACAGCCCAAGTGTCCACTGATAGGTGAATGGAGAAGTGGTGTATATATATAATAGAGTATTATTTATAAAAAGAAGGAAATCTTGTTTTTTGTGACAACATGGATGAACCTAGAGGGTATCATGTTAAATGAAGTAAGTCAAAAACAGAGAAAGACAAACACCATATAATTTTACTTATATGTGGACTCTCAAAAACAAAATAAATGAACCAACAAAATCGAAACAAGCTAACAGATACAAAGAATAAATTGATGGTTGCCAGATGGGAGGGGAGTTTGGGGATGGATGCAAAAAGGGGAGGGATTAAGATATATAAATTGCCAGTTATAAAAAAGACAAACAAACCAATTTAAAAATGCACAAAAGAAGAAGCATTTCACATCTAAATGTTAAATGATCAATAAGCACATGAAAAGGTCCTTGAGATCATCAGAAGGCAAATTAAAATCACAGTCTGATACAATTACAAACCAAGTAGAATAACAATTTTAAATGTTGACAAATGTGGCACCCCATTGGTATTCAGATACTGCAGGTAAGAGCGTAAATTGGTACAACTACTTGGGAAAACTGAGCATTTGTACAAACTTTGATCCAGCAATTCTATTGCAGGTATGTACCCAAGAAAAATGCTTGTGTCTGTTCACCAAAAATGCCTACAGAAGATGTGATGCCATACGGCATACACAGCATTGCCAGTGACAAATTTTGCCCAAAATATTTAACCTGAATCTATCCAAGCATTTAAATCTAACTTCCAGTTTACAGTAAATGCAAGGTAAAGAGAAACCATGATACCACAAGAAAATACTCAGATAAATCCAAAATACTGGATACTGTATCAAATGACCTGAGCCCTATAAAGTCACTGCTAAGGAGGAACAAAACAAAACAAAGGTGAGAAACCCCCCCACACACACACACACACAAATTCAGCACATCAACCAGGGCTGGATAGTGGTTGAAAAAATAAGAAAACAACACACACAAAAAATCTTCCACGTGACAATCTTGTGACAGCTGGGGAAATCTGAAGGCTTGATATCAGATGTTATTATAAAATTATTGCTATTTTTTTCATTGTGTGAAATGATATAGAGGTATATTTTCATCCCCAAGAGGTACATGATTTTATGTTTAGGGGAAGTGTTATGATGTCTATAATATATTTTCAAATATTTAGCAAAAACAGGTATAGATAGATGACAGATGAATGGATGTAGACATAGGTCTTTCTATATGTTGAGGAGTAAGGTAAATATAGCAGTAGGTTACAAGTTGTTTCATTTAGGCAGTGAATATTTATTTTAGTGTTTATTATGCTAGTCTTTCAACTGGTCTATATGTTTAAAATTTTAATTAAGAAAATTTTAATGGAATTTTACACCTAGACTTCTTCAGAAGGGCAATCAATTTCTATTCTAAGAAAATAGAAAATAGAAACCCTAAAATGTATATTATGGGTGTAGTCTATGTTAGAGATTATTGTTGGAACTCCAATTAGAAAACTTTTTAAAAGCCAAAGAAAATGTCTGGGTTCTACATCAAAAGTCTGGTTCATGATGTACACTGATATGTTTTATGTTTAAATAAAATGGTTAATGGATGTGCACATCACCTTTTAATAATTACCATCCAACACAAAAGCAGGGCTGCTTACCATCTTGTTGCACCAGGAGAGTCTTCTCTCATCCTATTTATTTTTCCAGAAGGCCCAACAGCATTAATGAAAGGTTATACCAATCTAAGGAATGTGGGATGAAATTCTGAAGATGTATGTATGACCTTGGGAAAGTCACTTAACCAATAGGAGCCCAGTTTTTTTTCACATGAAAGGTGAGACTTACCTCATAGAATTTTTGCAGGGGTGAAATGAGACAATGTCTCTATAGAAACTCTATAATAAAGATGCACAACAAATAAATTAGTCTGTGGTGGCGTTATGTATAGGGATGTCTGGCAAGAGGAAGAGGGTAATGATATACCAGCTGAGGCATTAACTATTGCTGAAGTCACATAGGAAATGGAGGCTCTGCTTTCAATAAAAATCCTTAAGGGAGAAAATTTACCAAAGGGGTAAATTTACCAAAGGTGCTTCAAAGGACCTGATTCTCATAAAAA
This sequence comes from Saccopteryx bilineata, assembly GCF_036850765.1. Classification (NCBI taxonomy): domain Eukaryota; kingdom Metazoa; phylum Chordata; class Mammalia; order Chiroptera; family Emballonuridae; genus Saccopteryx; species Saccopteryx bilineata. Next base: position 106,920,142 of record NC_089490.1, read on the forward strand.
GGTTGAACAGAAGTTCTTGATAAATACTGTGTGATTAAATAGGCAAATCAGCAACATATTGATCCATTACTCTTATAGAGGGGGCAGAGAGGTAGGACTGATTTCTGCCCTTCCTTACATACCCCTTAGGCTGCAAGGTGCCCTTCCTTTTTCTTTTTGCTACTGTCCTTAGGTTCACTACTACTTGATTTGGCTGCAAGAATTTACCAAGACTAGAAAAAGGTGAGACCGCCCTGGCTGGTTGGCGCAGTGGTAGAGCATCAAACCGGCATGTGGAAGTCCCAGGTTCGATTCCTGGATAGGGCACACAGGAGAAGCACCCATCTGCTTCTCTACCCTTCTCCCTCTCCTTTCTGTCTATCTCTCTCTTTCCCTCCCACAACTAAGACTCCATTGGAGCAAAGTTGGCCCAGGCACTGAAGATGGCTCCATGTCCTCTGCCTCAGGCACTAGAATGGCTCTAGTTGCAATGGAACAATGCCCCAGATGGGCAGAGCATCGCCTCCTAGTGGGCATGCCAGGTAGATCCTGGTCAGGCACATGCAGGAGTCTATCTCTCTGCCTCCCTGCTTCTCATGTCAGCAAAAAATACAGAAAAAAAGAAAAAGAAAAAGATGGGACCCTGGACCTCTGCTGCCTGAGAAATCCTGGCCAGGAAGCTGGCTTTATCTAGAGCAGTGGTTCTCATTGTGTCTGCTCTTTAGAATGACCTGAGGCTCAGCCCGCACTCTCGACAAATTAAGATTCATCACTAGAATTGAGATTCAGATATTGTCATTTTTCAAGATTTTGTTATATAGCAAAGTTGGGGACCACTGGCAAGCAGTAAATATAGACAGCTCTAAAAAATCCCAGTGTTGAATACAAAAGGTAGAAAACAATTTACAACATAATATCATCTAAGGATAAATTTTAGCATACACACAAAACAAAGCTATATGTTTTCACATATGCACACACACAAAAATTCTAAAGACCTATACCAAATCTCAGGTAGGGGGAGAAGGGAGGGGACTAGGAGTGATGTTAGAGAATAAATGGGGTAAAATAAAATTAATCAATATAGAGGCCTTACACAGACCTTAAAGCTAGATACTAAGGAGTGTGGCCCCTACAAGTCCAATCCCAGTAGTTAATATGAATAGAACACTTACGAACGTCAGACACAGTGGCATTACTTTACATCCCTCATCTCTGTCAATTTTCATAACAGTGATGAGGTAGATATTATTTTGAATAATTTTTCATATGAGAAAACTAAGGCTTAAGAGTTCAAGAATATTAACTAAGGTTGTACAACTAGTAAGTGGCAGAGCTGGATATAAGCCTTATTATCTGCTTGACCAGAGTTGAGGCTGTCTTTTCTCCGTTCATGGCCTGCTTTGGGTCTTCTTGAGCATCTGCTAGAAAGAAAGCTGCCTTCTCCCAGCTTCGCACTTCATTCCGTTCCTTACCAAGGGTGACGTTGAGACTGATCGTCCAATGCTCTGTGCCCAAGGCAGAGGAAGGAGCCCGATGTACAATGTTCTTGACACAGAAACATCCAAGACCGGTCTCAAGTTCCTCGTGAGGACCAGCAACATCTGTTGGTTTCAAACAGCAGAAAGAAGCCTCATATGGTAGACTTGAGAAAAAGGATGGTAGTGGCTAAGGTGGAGAAAAGGGACCTCAGGGCTCTTTCAATATATTTTATTTGTTTTAATTTAACATATTTAATAACACTAAGTATATCCTTTCCCTTACAGTTGACTCAGCTTGTGGAAGACTTATGTGTATCTTTATATCCACTATTCACAACACCTATTTCTGAGGACAGGATCTTCACCCCAATCTCGGGACCTTTAGAAATGAATTATAATAATAATAATGTATTTATTGAGTCGGGCAAAAATATTTGTCCCCATTTGCCTCAGAGAAAACAGAGGGGCAACTTTATTTCTCAGCTAGAAAGTGATGAGGCAGAAGAAACCATTAAGTGTACTCTATTTGTCATCTGGGTTGGCGCCCTCTAGAGGTGAGTTGTGCCTTTCTCGCCTCCCAAGTGGATATCCAATTATCTAAGTAGATTTCTTTATCCCAGAAGCCGGCCCTCCACCAGGCTGTGCTCTACCCTTGGGGTGCACTCATAGGGTTAGAACAGAGTAGGCTGGCCCTTTGTTTTGGATGCATGTGCCTCTGCTTTGGTGGTGGTGGGAGTATCTAGAAGGACTGAAAACCCTCTTCTCCCACTGAAAAGTATTTCCCTTGCTGCCCTGCCACATTATCTGAAGTCATCCCATTAGATTATGGAATTAAAAACTTTTGTTAAAATATAAATCTCTAATATGAAGGGTGTGAAAAAATAAGGAAACCTTTTCAAAAATTTCTGTGCCTAATATGCCACTTGAAAATTTATCGAAACTGCAGATTTTGAGCAAAGATTTTGATTCAACAGGTACAGTGGGGCCTGGAAATCTGAAATTTTAATGGCACTTCTGGTTGTTCCGAAGATGGAGTTCCCTGAACCTCACTTTGAGAAATACTATGTTAATATGAACACTTTGGCTTTAATGAGTTCATCAGACGCTTGGCCCAGCGGTCAGCTCAAACTATGACCACAGCTCTAATGAGACAGGAACAGGAGGTACAACTGCTTCTTCTCCGATCAGGTCTCTGTGCAGTTCAGAGTATGTCTCAGCTCATGGCTGGGAGAGGTCATTCAGGGCCTTAACTTAGACCCAAACTCAGCCCTAGTTCCCAGACTCACCAGGCTTTGCCTCACCCACGTTCGGGGGGATGATGATAAAGGCCTTGTGATACAGCAAGACCTCAGGCAGTAGTAGTTCTCCACTTTTCGGGACCACCCAAGAAGTAAAGGTGCAAAGAAGAAAGTGATATTTTGAATTGTGATGACACTGTTTTTAAACATATTCTTACATCCTCTGAAAGTTTTGGATGGTATTACAAAAGAGTGTCACACGAGGGCACTCTAGAGAATCAACAAGAGCAAAGGCCATAGGAAATGGGGAGAGGGGGGGTGCAATAATGAATAGTTTTCACTTTTTAGTCTGGTTGAGCCTCCCTAGCCTAGAAGAATCCATAGAGCTTCCAGCTGTGTGTGCATGGCCGTTCATGGTGTGTGTGTATGTATGTATGTGTGTGTATGTATGTATGTGTGTGTGTGTGTATGTGTGTGTGTATATGTGTGTGTGTATGTATGTGTGTGTGTGTGTGTGTTGCACACATAGGGTGGTGGTGGTAATAAAGAGTAGAAATTGATGAGGGACCAAAGGGATAGAAAACTAAAATAATGAGCCTTCACAGATCACCTTTGCTGTGATTGGAGAGACAGTTTTTTGCACCGTCCTTAAAATGTCCCCATCCTTTCCTGTTAAGGGAAAAATATCATTTCCCACACAGAGTCCCTGAGAAGAGGCAGCACATGGAAAACATGCCAGAAGAAAATGCAAACAGAGGGAGGCTCGTGGGCGCAGGCGCACCTCCCTGGGTCTGCTTTTGCTGGGACCCCGTGGGCCCCCCTCGCCAGCAGCCCTCACCGGCAGACAACAGGGGACCTGGGCTCTCTCCGGCAGCTGCCCGTGCAAGGCTTCGGCCCCAGAAAAAGCAGCTCCAGTTACACATTAGTCACTAAAATAACAGCGATCAAAGGGAGCAGAAGGCATGAAACGGCTTCATTTTCCCGATTTAATTACAGGACTGGAAGACCCATTTAGACCTGGAAGGAACCTGATTTTAATTTGTTATAAAACAGTTGAGTAAGGTCCTGGTTATTATTGTCATTTCCCTGCTTCCCCAGCTTTTCTCCCCTTGCCTTCCCTCCACACCTTCAGTGCAAACTTTTCCTGGGCCCTTGGGCCCTTTTCAGCCTCTTCCACAGGCCCATGATGAGAAATATCAATGAAAACCCACATCTGCCCTCTTTTCACCTGGGAAGGCTGAGTCAAGAGGCTGAAGGGCCCAGTCAGAGCCCATAGGGAAGGCCCTGTAGACTGTCCTGGGCCCCGAAAGGGATGACGTCAGGTGAGGGATGAAGGGACCTCCCCTTCAGGGCAAGTGCCCTGAGTGGTCTCATTGTGAAGGTATTTGGTCATCTGAAAAAAGGGGCCCATGGCTGCTGGATCAGATGACAGTGCTCCAAATGCTTTCTGAGTTACAAGTTGTTTTACGAGGCAGTGGAAGACGTGATCAAAGCAGCGTTGCAGGCACCTGTGATTGACTTTCTGCTCCCTTGAACACACACGCGTACACGTACACATGCATGCATGCGCATATGAATCCTGCTGCCCTAAAGCCAGGCTTTGCCCTTCGAAAGGCTGGACGACAAAAACAGCCCAGGGAATATGTTGTCATCTTAGAAGCTGGCTGGTTTTTATACTTGTGAAATGGCAAAGTATAATGAGGTCGTTGCTTCATGAAGATAAGGCCACCAGGTTATTGGGAAGGGGGCAATGATGAGATACTTCTTGTTGGGTTTTTCATTATACATAAAGCATTCAGTAGTGGGCAAAACTGTCTGAAGCTGGGATTGGCCACACAGACAGGTGGGGGCTGGAAGTCAGGGTGGTAGTGCAGTTTCCAGACCAGTTCTGCCACTGCCCAGCTGGGTGAATTTGGGAGGGGCGCCCTCTGGGGTTCATGCTCTTTCTCTGTGCTCATAGATTGTTCTCCCTGGGCCCCTTCAGCTCCAAGTCTTCTTTGAGGCTCAAACACCTGTGCACACCCTGCATAGGAGGCCGCTGCTCTTTTCATGTACGCTGCATTGGGATTGGTTTGGAATTTTACTTATTCTCCACAAGGTTCAAGTTGAATGCAAGGTGTGTGTCTTTCTCCTACCTCCCAGGAATTAACACACAATGGAAATTACAGACAGAAAGTAGCTGAAGCAGATAAAGATGGAAGGTTTTGACTTCTCTTTCTCTTCCTTTTTCTTTGGACCTCTTTGTCCATATTGAAGCCCAACTCTGGTTTTCTCCCTCCACGCTCCTGTTTACCAGTGACACAGGACAGGGATTTTTCTGCAAATCTTACTTGGTCCTCATTTAAAATTTGGATTGAGCTCTTCCTTGTGAAATGGATCCACTTTTCTTTTTCTTTTTTTTACATGCTGAAGATAAAAAGCAATTAGGATAGAATCTGTACAACAAAGCAAAATTTCATTGATATCTTCTCTTAATCAAAAGTAACAAGTTTATTTACAAATCATATATGTTCAGATAACACATGGAAGCCAGCTCAATGCTGATTTCACATTGAGGTTGAAATGTGTGCACTCCAAACTGATAAGAAGTCATACATGGAGAAATTATATTCTGTGTAATGTGCTTGGCAATGTAAATAACCTCGTCTGAAGGCCTGTGATAGGCTCTGGCAAAGGGTGGAAAGGCAAGAAAGGGTGGAAAGAATTTTAACTTTAGAATTCCTTGTCTGTGACTATTTAGGACCCTGATTGTAAGATAGATACACAAGGGTTTTTTTGTTTAAATAACTTAATGTTTATTAAGGGCTTAAATAAAAGTTTTTATAACATTTATTTATCTTTCCCCAAAGGGCCAAAGAGTAGGCAAGAGGTTTTAATCTTCCTAGGCCAGTGAGATTGCACTTTAAGGAACACTGGTTTCATATTTATTCAATTTTGTCCAGTTAGAATTTTTCAATTTTTATTTTGGCTACTTTGTACACTGAAAGGCTTAGGTGTATTGTTCTACCTAAACTTGTTTGATTGCATTCTATAGATCACCAGACACACGAGGGAGAGGCTATGTCTCATTCTTCTTCTCTCTCATTCTGGAACTCAGTACACTGCCTGAAGTACAGTCGACTTTAAAAAGATGTTCACACAGCTCACTGAGTCAGAGCCTCAGCTGTGATAGAAACTAGCTATAGAACATAGATAGCCTCAGGCTCTGAAAGACAAAACATAAACGTTATTTGACCTCCAAAGTGGCCACTCTTTGCATCTTTGCACTAATTCATACCATCAGCCGTAGATTTTTGCATTATCATTCAGCTAGAGTCCGTACTAAGCTTGCTCGTCTTGTCTTCTTGCTTAAAGGAAATGAAGGGGCATTGGAGGCGGGACCTCAACAGATTTTCCTTCACTTGTCATTGCCCAGGCCCCACGTTCTCCTGCTGGGGATGCTTCCTCCTACTCTCTACTTGTCTGAAACCTGGTCACCAGTCAAGGGTTAGCCCAGGCCTCACCAGAAAGCCCACTCTCCTCATTGGTACCTTCTCTTCTGATCTTCCACAACACTTGTGTGTCTAGCAGCTCTTCTGAACCAGTCTTCACGCTGGCCAAGCCAAGTCTGTTGCCTTTGCACCCCTCACCTTACTGATTCTGGTTAGAGCTAGAATCCTAATTTTCTTTCACCACGTTTTTCTTCCTACATTCCTGAGATCTGCAGTAGAAAACCACAGCATAGTGTTGAACATCTTTAGTTTGTATTGCCTAATTAGTGACTCAGACACATCCTGCTGTTGGTTCTTATTTGTCTTCTCAAATATATCCAATCCATTATGGATCCTGTTACTTTTAACTCCAAAAAGTCTCACAAATCCATCCAGCTTTCTCCATCTCCACTGCCATCTCTCTAACTAGTCCAGGCTGGCATCTTTTCTCACTTAGGGTTTGGCTCTAATTTCCTGCTTGGGCCTGACCTGTGGTGGCACAGTGGATAAAGCACTGACCTGGAATGCTGAGGTCGCAGGTTCAAAACCCTGGGCTTATCTGGTCATGGCACATATAGGATGTTCATGCTTCCTGCTCTTCCCCCTCTCTCCTTTCTCTAAAATGAATAAAAATATTTCCTGCTTGGTGTTCCCATATCTCATCTGTTCTATACCCTGTAGCCAGAGTGATCCCAAAGTACAAAATGGTCTTCTCTCTCCCTGGCTTAAATGCAGCATTAGTCTCCCACTGCTTTTAAGAAGATAAAACTTCTCAACATGAACTACAAGGTATATTCTGGTGTGTCTCCTGCCTACCTCTCCAACCTCATCCTCCAACAAGCTCGCCTTGATCTCTCAGCTCCAGAACAGCCTTCTTTCAGTTTCTGTATTTTCCAGATTTCTTTCTGCCATAAGACCTTTGCATACACAATTCCCTCTGCTTGATTTTTCCTCTCCTCTTCCTCCAAGTAACTGCTATTCAGAGTGCAAAACTGAGCTCTAATCCTTCCCTGATATCCCTAGCTAGGTCAAACCTCATTCTCATGATCCCATAGATCTTCCTTCAAAACACTTAGTTCAGTTTTCACTGTACAGGTATTGCTGTGTTTGCTTGATTAGTATCTGTTTCTATAATTGGCTGCAAGCTTCATGAGGATAGAGGTCATATGTGATTCTGTTCACCATTGTGTCTCAATTATTTAGCCCAATTCTTGTCAAATTTCAGGTACTCAAATATTTATTGAATATTTATCGAATGGTGAATACTTAATAAATTTATTTAATAACACTAAAAACATCATTGGGGATGTGAATGTACATTAGATATTGCCCTTTATATACAGAATCTCACCCTCTAATGGGGAAGACAGACTTGAAAGTTTTTACTTTGAGGAGTATAATAGAGAGATGACCATAGAGCTTGGGAACCAAAGGAGAGAGCAAATGAATCCACCCCAAAGAATCTATAGAAATTTCCCAAAGAATGTAATATTTCAGTTATGTCTCAAAAGAAAAATGAGTTTTACAAATGGAAAAACATCCTAAACAGAAAGAAAACATATGGAAATGCCTAGAGTTATACAGTAACTGGGTGGCAGGTATATAGAGTTCTAGATTAATGTTGGGTTGGGGTGATGGGGCATGGATGAGGAATGGGTGGCAGGTTGAGGTGAAAGGTCTTGCTAAGGACATTGGACTATAAGAACCAAAGTCAATGGAAGTATAGGTGAAATATGTAGATTTAAGGATGCTTGCATTTTGGGAAGGTCATTTAAACTGGAGTAAGGAATTGTGGGAGGGGAAGAGAGAAGAGTTAGGGAGAACAAAGAAGAAGCAACTTCAATAATTCAGATGAGAAAAAAAAAACAAAAACACCAAGGGCCTACATAAGGCAGTGCTAGCAGAGAAGGGGCAGTTAAATTTGAGAGATGTTTTAGAGGAAGAATCAACAAGACTTGATGATCAATGAGATGCGGGGATTGAGGAAGAGGGGGAAGTGTAAGAATCCAACTAAACTACTGAAATGGCAGAATTATTAATCTGCATATGAAATACTGCTGGAAGAACAGGTTTGGGGACAAGGGAAGAGAGAAATTACTCCGTTTGAACCAAACTGAGTATTAGGTGCTTTTGGAGACTCTACGTAGAAATGTTCAGGAAAGGTTTGGACCATCACAGGGCTAACTATCAGTGGGTTTCTTTGACTACCTATTACTTGATTTTTTCTCTGACATTGGTGGTGACCTATAAGAATACATCAGTACCATGTGCCTTTAAAAAGACAATAGGCAGCATCTGCCATGTGCCTGGAGCCAGGTACGTCATCACCAGGACAATGTACCACTCAATCAATAGCTCAATTGAGGGAAGGTCATCATATGCTATCTCAATAATTGAAAAGACACCTCCCGTTTTCAAATAAAGCTTTAGTTTGGAATTAGTAACAACAGATGGATGACCGCTAGGTAACTGAATAGAATAGAACTCTTTTTAAGAGTTAGTATTATAGTAGGGCACAAAAAAATCTACAAAAGATTATTACATATAATTGTATTATCTTCATCTATGGAAGCCACTCAGTGTCTTCTGGTTTGGCCTGAGGAAGGGTAAACATCTCTTTTGAACTCCCTTTGACTCCAAATCACTCGCTGACCTTTTCTTCCATGTCATAGTTGGAGCATTTAGGTTCAAAACCTCTTGGCAAGTGATAAAAACACCAGCTTCAGTTCTTGCTCTTGGTTAAATGCATGAGTCCTAGTGCTAGAGAGCTTGGGGTTCAGATCTTGGCTCTACCAGTTCTTAACTACATGGTTAATTTTTTTTTTTTGTCTCAGTCTCATCTTCTGTAAAATAGAGATAATTGTAACTGTCTTAGGGATTTGTAATGATTAAATAACTCAGTATATGTGAATACTCCAGGGGAGTGTCTGCCATTTAGGAAGTGCCCAATAAATGTTTGTTTGATTACTGGATCTTGAAGTTCAGATATTACAAACTAGAGTGTTTTGCTTGATAATCAGTGTCTTAAAAGTGAATGTAAATGGCTTTAGAGGAGCAGTCCCCACTTAGGCCCCACTAATCTTCATGGCCTTCATACTCATCCCATTCACACATTTTTATTAGCCTCCTGTACCCTGTATAGTTGGAGTTTTTAACAGCCCAATATAACCCAATTTAAGAGTGTACATCAGATCATATCCTAACAATGGAAGGAAGGACAATTTTTCTTATCTTCACAAATAAGAACAGTTTGTCCTTCACAAAGGCAGAGTAACCATTTGTTAGCTGGTTTGATTAGAAAGGTTTTTAAAAATCTCATTGGAATTCTTTTGGGTGAAGTACCACAGGATTGAAAATATTCAGAAATGCAGGGGCTAGTAAGGCCAATTTCAGATATGAATGGCAGTCTGATATCTTGAGCCTATGGACTGCTGACCCAGATTTAAAAATTGAATTGGGAGATGACGTCAGAGTAATGGCGGAGTAGGAAGCAATACCGATAAATCTCCCCCAAAACTCAACAAGATCTTCAACCAGAAACAGAAAAACCTATACTTGGAGCCTCCAGATGCTTCACAATACACCCGAAGGTATGGTCGAGTGAAAAATTGGCTAAATATATAACCAAATCCTGAAGGAAATAGGGAGTAAGAAATGCTCCGCCTTCCTCACTAACCTAAACAGGGCGGCGTTCTCTGATAACTGTGAATATAGAAACTGAGGCGGGCAAAGGGGGTGAATACATCCAGGCCGCGCACAAAAGGCCGAACCAGGCTGTGGCACGGAGATCCTAGCGGAGGAAAAACTGTTCCTGTAGCAAGCCGGGCAATACAAGCTAACACTCGCGCCAAACCCAAACAAAGAAAGACAAGCGGGGCAGCCATTTTACCCGTTCTCCTGGTTGGTGCGCAGTTAGTGGGCGAGAGATCTCTTCCTAAGCCCCAGAAGTGGGTGTCCGTGTTGCCCCACAGAGAGGCAGGGTCAGAGGCCTTTCTGTGGGCTGAAAGCAGAATCTCTGGGCAGCCCCAGCACCCTGGGAAAGCCGCGCACGGGAGGGAGCGAGAACTAATTCCAACGGTGGAAATTTTCCGTGCTGGTGAGGGTTTCACTCAGGGAAACGCGGCCGGCCTCATATCCTGGTGTGTGCGCGCAGATAGGTAGTGAGCGATTCCTCCGAGTGCCTCGGCAGGGCGCGCCCGTGTTATCGCACAGAGGGGCAGAGTCAGGGGCCTTTGTGTGGGCAAAAGGGGAATCTCGGGCCGCCCCAGCGCCTTGCAAAAGCCGCGCACAGGGACGGAGCGAGAGCGAATTCCAGCACTGCAAATTTCCATGCGGTTGGGGGTTTCACTCAGAGCGTGAGACTACTGGCCGGATATCCTGGTCTGCGCACGCAGATAGTGAATGAGAGTTTCCTCCAAGCACCCCGGAAGTGGGTGCCCGCCTGTGTTACCGGACAGAGTGGCAGAGCCAGAGGTCTTTGAGTGGGCGGAAAGCCCGCCTGATTATGCTAGCAGCTCTGACTGACTGAGCCTTACCCAGAGCCCTGTGCTGAGTGGAAATAGAGTGGGGAGTTGCCAGCTCTTTGAACCTCTTACTATCCAGGCAGAGGCAGCAACAACCCCATAGCTGGATTATCAGGCTACTAATTGAGGAAGGAAAGACTAGGAGAAAGGCTCCAGGAACACGGACTCTCTCACTGTTGGAGCCTATGAAAGCTAATGAGCCTTGACTCCCAACGAGACTAAAGCACAATACATGACATTGCCATAGAGACTTATCAACTGCAAACCTCTACCTGAGCGTGCCAAAGGGGCAGAACCTGGGGTACAGAGTCACCGACCAGGAAGAGGGAGAGAAAAGAAAAAACAAGAAGATAACCTCTCAAAATCAAGAATAATCTGCAGACTTTATAACCTATCCCATTTTATTATATTTGTTCGTTTATTTCTCTTATCTTCATTCTTGATACTTTTTTTCCTCCTCCAATTTGGCCGATTAACTCTCTGCCGGTCTTACTCTCTCCTCTCCTTGAACTACACTACCCATAAGTGTTACATCTCCCATTATCTTTTTTCTCCTCTTCCTTTCTCTCTATGAGGGTTGCACTCCAAAACCCTTAACTCTCTCTCTCTCTCCTTTCTTTTTTCTTCTTTTACTGGTTCCCTCTTTTTTTCTCTCTCTCTCTTTCTTTTCTCCCTCTATATTAGTTTCTTCCTTTCTCCTTTACATCTCCTCTCATTCAAACCTCAATAACAAACAAATTATCTTATCTGGGACTCAAACTTATGTTTGTGGCATTTTGGGGGTTTTTTACTTCACCTTTTTAACTCACTAGCAGTGCTCCCATCCCTGGCTCTCCATTTTATCTAGTTCTTGTTCCACTAAATACAATAGTATTTTTTTAATTTGTCCCCCCATTTTTCTGTTCTCTTATTCCTCTCATCATAACTCTTAGACAACACCAACACCTAAAAGCAAATCATTTTATTCTTGACCCAAATTTTTTCCTTATTTGCTTTTTGTGGGTCCATACCACCCCTCCCTTTTTTTTTTTTCCTTTTTTTTTCTTATTTTTTTTTTGCCCCTTTATTACTTTTTCCCAATTCAGGACCTCCATCACAGGCATTGTTTGTTATAATTCACAGTTCACCACAATATTTTCTCAAGAAAAAGGGGAGAGGAGAGGAAAAAAGGAGGGGGGGAATAATTTCCTTTTTTTAAAAATTATTATTTTATTTTTCTTTATTTCATTATTAATTTTTTTTAAAAAAAACAACTCTTTTTGATGTTTTATTTTTTTTAACTTTTTATTCTTTATTAAATCTCATTAATACTATCAACAAAACCACCCTCAGATGCCATTAAGGAAGAGAAAATCGAATATCATGGATACAAAAGAAAGAGAGGTAACACAGCTAGATGAGGAAAAATCTATGGAGAAAAAATTTAATATATTGGAAACCTTGGAGCTAAATGACAGAGAATTCAAGATAGAAATCCTAAAAATCCTCCGAGATATACAAGAAAACACAGAAAGGCAATTTAGGGAGCTCAGAAAACAACTCAATGAACACAAAGAATATATGTCCAAAGAAATTGAAACTATAAAAACAAATCAAACAGAGATGAAAAACTCAATTCACGAGCTGAAAAACGAAGTAACAAGCTTAGCTAATAGAACAGGTCAGATAGAAGAGAGGATTAGTGAAATAGAAGACAAGCAACTTGAGGCACAACAGAGAGAAGAAGAAAGAGACTCAAAAATTTAAAAAAATGAGATAGCTCTACAAGAATTATCTGACTCCATCAAAAAGAATAACATAAGAATAATAGGTATATCAGAGGGAGAAGAGAGAAAAAATGGAATGGAGAACATACTCAAACAAATAATAGATGAGAACTTCCCAAGCCTGTGGAAAGAACTAAAGCCTCAAATTCAAGAAGCAAACAGAACACCGAGTTTTCTTAACCCCAACAAACCTACTCCAAGGCATATCATAATGAAATTGACGCAAACCAAAAGCAAAGAAAAAATTCTCAAGGCAGCCAGGGAAAAGAAGAATACAACATATAAAGAAAGGCCCATTAGATTATCATCAGATTTCTCAGCAGAAACTCTACAAGCTAGAAGAGAGTGGACCCCAATATTTAAAGTCCTGAAAGAGAGGAACTTTCAGCCACGAATACTATACCCATCAAAGCTATCCTTCAAATATGAAGGAGAAATAAAAACATTCACAGATACAGAAAAGATGAGGGAATTTATCATCAGAAAACCCCCACTCCAGGAATTACTAAAGGGGGTTCTCCAATCAGATACAAAGAACAAAAAAAAAAACAGAGCCACAAATAAAAGCTCCAAGAAGAACACAATAAAACCAAATTTAAACTGTGACAACAACAAAAAGAAAGAGGGGGAGAAGATGGAGATTAACAGTAGCAAAGGACGATGGAGTGCAAAAGTACTCACAAAATAGTTCGCTACAATGAACAGGGTAGGGACCCTTTTCATTACTCAAAGGTAAGCACCATTGAAAAAACCACCACAGAAGCACATGAGATAAAAAAGATAGCAACAGAGGAAAGATGTATGGAATACAACCAAATAAAAACAAAAGATAGAAAAACGAAAGAGAAGGATCAAACAAGACACAAAACTAACAGAAAGCAAGATATAAAATGGCAATAGGGAACTCACAAGTATCAATAATTACACTAAATGTAAACGGATTAAACTCACCAATAAAAAGGCACAGAGTAGCAGAATGGATTAAAAAAGAAAATCCAACTATATGCTGCCTACAGGAAACTCATCTAAGTAACAAGGATAAAAACAAATTCAAAGTGAAAGGCTGGAAAACAATACTCCAAGCAAATAACATCCAAAAAAAAGCAAGTGTAGCAATACTTATATCGGATAATGCTGACTACAAGACAGGAAAAGTACTCAGAGATAAAAATGGCCATTTCATAATGGCTAAGGGGACACTGAATCAAGAAGACATAACAATTCTTAATATATATGCACCAAACCAAGGAGCACCAAAATATATAAGACAGCTACTTATTGACCTTAAAACAAAAACTGACAAAAATACAATCATACTTGGAGACCTCAATACACCGCTGACGGCTCTAGATCGGTCATCCAAACAGAGAATCAACAAAGACATAGTGGCCTTAAACAAAACACTAGAGCACCTGGATATGATAGACATCTACAGGACATTTCATCCCAAAGTGACTGAGTATACATTTTTCTCCAGTGTACATGGATCATTCTCAAGAATTGACCATATGTTGGGCCACAAAAACAACATCAGCAAATTCAGAAAAATTGAAGTTGTACCAAGCATATTTTCTGATCATAAAGCCTTGAAACTAGAATTCAACTGCAAAAAAGAGGAAAAAAATCCCACAAAAATGTGGAAACTAAACAACATACTTTTAAAAAATGAATGGGTCAAAGAAGAAATAAGTGCAGAGATCAAAAGATTTATACAGACAAATGAAAATGACAATACGACATATCAGAATCTATGGGATGCAGCAAAAGCAGTGATAAGAGGGAAGTTCATATCACTTCAGGCATATATGAACAAACAAGAGAGAGCCCAAGTGAACCACTTAACTTCCCACCTTAAGGAACTAGAAAAAGAAGAACAAAGACAACCCAAAAGCAGCCGAAGAAAGGAGATAATAAAAATCAGAGCAGAAATAAATGAATTAGAGAACAGAAAAACTATAGAAAAAATTAATAGAACAAGGAGCTGGTTCTTTGAAAAGATCAACAAAATTGACAAACCCTTGGCAAGACTTACCAAGGAAAAAAGAGAAAGAACTCATATAAACAAAATCCAAAATGAAAGAGGAGAAATCACCACGGACACCGTAGATATACAAAGAATTATTGTAGAATACTATGAAAAACTTTATGCCACTAAATTCAACAACCTAGAAGAAATGGATAAATTCCTAGAACAATACAACCTTCCTAGACTGAGTCAAGAAGAAGCAGAAAGCCTAAACAGACCTATCAGTAGAGAAGAAATAGAAAAAACCATTAAAAACCTCCCCAAAAATAAAAGTCCAGGCCCTGACGGCTATACCAGCGAATTTTATCAAACATTCAAAGAAGACTTGGTTCCTATTCTACTCAAAGTCTTCCAAAAAATTGAAGAAGAAGCAATACTTCCAAACACATTTTATGAGGCCAACATAACCCTCATCCCAAAACCAGGCAAGGATGGCACAAAGAAAGAAAACTACAGACCAATATCTCTAATGAATACAGATGCTAAAATACTAAACAAAATACTAGCAAATCGAATACAACAACATATTAAAAAAATAATACATCATGATCAAGTGGGATTCATCCCAGAATCTCAAGGATGGTTCAACATACGTAAAACGGTTAACGTAATACACCATATCAACAAAACAAAGAACAAAAACCATATGATCTTATCAATAGATGCAGAAAAGGCTTTTGATAAAATACAACACAATTTTATGTTTAAGACTCTCAACAAAATGGGTATAGAAGGAAAATATCTCAACATGATAAAGGCCATATATGATAAACCATCAGCTAACATCATATTAAATGGCACTAAACTGAAGGCTTTCCCCCTTAAATCAGGAACAAGACAGGGTTGTCCACTCTCTCCACTCTTATTTAATGTGGTAGTAGAGGTTCTCGCCACAGCAATCAGACAAGACAAAGAAATAAAAGGCATCCATATCGGAAAAGAAGAAGTAAAGGTATCACTTTTTGCAGATGATATGATCCTATACATCGAAAACCCCAAAGAATCCACAAAAAGACTACTAGAAACAATAAGCCAATACAGTAAGGTCGCAGGATACAAAATTAACATTCAGAAGTCAATAGCCTTTCTATATGCCAACAATGAAACAACTGAGAAGGAACTCAAAAGAATAATCCCCTTCACGATTGCAACAAAAAAAATAAAATACTTAGGAATAAACATAACAAAGAATGTAAAGGACTTATAATGAAAACTATAAACCATTGTTAAGGGAAATTGAAAAAGATATAATGAGATGGAAGAATATACCTTGTTCTTGGCTAGGAAGAATAAATATAATCAAGATGGCTATATTACTCAAAGCAATATACAAATTCAATGCAATTCCCATCAAACTTCCAATGACGTTTTTTAAAGAAATAGAGCAAAAAATCATCAGATTTATATGGAACTATAAAAAACCCCGAATAGCCAAAGCAATCTTAAAGAAAAAGAATGAAGCTGGGGGCATTACAATACCTGACTTCAAACTCTATTATAGGGCCACGACAATCAAAACAGCATGGTATTGGCAGAAAAATAGACACTCAGACCAATGGAACAGAATAGAAAGTCCAGAAATAAAACCACATATATATAGTCAAATAATTTTTGATAAAGGGGCCAACAACACACAATGGAGAAAAGAAAGCCTCTTCAATAAATGGTGCTGGGAAAACTGGAAAGCCACATGCAAAAGAATGAAACTGGACTACAGTCTCTCCCCCTGTACAAAAATTAACTCAAAATGGATCAAAGATCTAAACATAAGACCTGAAACAATTAAGTACATAGAAGAAGACATAGGTACTCAACTCATGGACCTGGGTTTTAAAGAGCATTTTATGAATTTGACTCCAATGGCAAGAGAAGTGAAGGCAAAAATTAATGAATGGGACTACATCAGACTAAGAAGTTTTTGCTCAGCAAGAGAAACTGATAACAAAATAAACAGAAAGCCAACTAAATGGGAAATGATATTTTCAAACAACAGCTCAGATAAGGGCCTAATATCCAAAATATACAAAGAACTCATAAAACTCAACAACAAACAAACAAACAATCCCATAAAAAAATGGGAAGAGGATATGAACAGACACTTCTCCCAGGAAGAAATACAAATGGCCAACAGATATATGAAAAGATGCTCATCTTCTTTAGCTATTAGAGAAATGCAAATCAAAACAGCAATGAGATACTACCTCACACCTGTTCGATTAGCTATTATTAGCAAGACAGGTAATAGCAAATGTTGGAGAGGCTGTGGAGAAAAAGGAACCCTCATACACTGTTGGTGGGAATGTAAAGTAGTACAACCATTATGGAAGAAAGTATGGTGGTTCCTCAAAAAACTGAAAATAGAACTACCTTATGACCCAGCAATCCCTCTACTGGGTATATACCTCAAAAACTCAGAAACATTGATACGTAAAGACACATGCAGCCCCATGTTTATTGCAGCATTGTTCACAGTGGCCAGGACATGGAAACAACCAAAAAGCCCGTCAATAGATGACTGGATAAAGAAGATGTGGCACATATACACTATGGAATACTACTCAGCCATAAGAAATGATGACATCGGAACATTTACAGCAAAATGGTGGGATCTAGATAACATGATACGAAGCGAAATAAGTAAATCAGAAAAAACCAGGAACTGCATTATTCCATACGTAGGTGGGACATAAAAGTGAAACTAAGAGACATTGATAAGAGTGTGGTGGTTACGGGGGGGAGGGGGGAATGGGAGAGGGAAAGGGGGAGGGGGAGGGGCACAAAGAAAACAAGATAGAAGGTGACAGAGGACAATCTGACTTTGGGTGACGGGTATGCATCATAATTGAACGACAAGATACCCTGGTCTTGTTATCTTTGAATATATGTATCCTGATTTATTGATGTCACCCCATTAAAAAAATAAAATTATTTAAAAAAAAAATTAAAAAAAAAAATTGAATTGGTGTTTGAGTCTGGTAGAAGATGAGTCTTCATTTAAATTATGTGCGGTCCTCAAGTGGGCTTTCAGTGGGCCGGAGCTTTTTCTGTGAATCAGACAACTTACATGATGCTTTATCGTAGGAGCCTCTTTTTCCTAAGCCACTTTGTGTTTGTCATAGTTGACCCTGGAAAAGCATGAGACTGGAGGGTAGGCAGAGGGGACAATGAATTCCCCCACCCCATAATTCCCAAGCTGGTTTATTTCCATACCAGAAAACAGGAGACACAAAAATAAATTCACGAATGAGTCTAGTTGTATTCAATGGCAAAGTGAGCACCAAGCTGTTTTGAAACATAAATTCAGTTATTCAGGTCACACAACTGATTTCGGCAGCAAAGGCCAGGAGTTCTCTGAAGGCCACTCACAGCTGTTCCAATTCATTGCTGCCCCTCCTGGAAAATTCCACACGGAGAACATATTACCCGGATACTGCCTGACTTATCCAGGGTCCTGATGTTTATCCCTGGAGAAAACACTTCAGTGCATTCAATGACAAAGCTGTCACCAAGCTGTTCTAAGTTAAACTTTATTCACTTAGAGTCTATTCGTTGCCCACAGCTTTTGAACTTAAAAAATATCTGTGTGGCCCATTAAAAATCAGGCTCATTATCTTTTGTTTGTTGCTTTTTTATTTTTGTTTTTGCTTTCTTTTATAGAGACATAACTAAAGAAGTAAAGGAAATATGCCTTCACCACTCTCTCTTTCCTTTTTTTTTTTTGTACTTTTTTGGCTCTTTGAATAGAGCAACATCCAATGGACTAGATCCTTAGCTACTAATGATAGAACTACTAGTTGATTGAACTGGAGAATTTTATGAAAGTACTCATTATTTTGGGGCCATATCTGCACCACTGATGAACTGGAGAGTTGCTCCTATTGATCCAACACCAATTAATATGTCATTGATCTCTCTGCTGAACCCCTTGCCTGAGAATAGGGTTAACTAATGCAGAGACCTTGCTATAGCAACTTTCCGTACCTGTGCCCAATGCAAACTTCACTAATAAATTCTGCCCCTCTTTCTGAGCCCAGACTCAGACTCATGGCTCCTTTTAACACATCACCTAAGTAGCCAATGAAATGGAGTTATACTCAAGTAGAACACCATTTGCCATCCTTTCTCTGTAACCCTTCTATCCTCTCTCTCTCATCAAAGCATAATTGCTCATGTTTATGCAGCTATATTCCCCTTCTAACTTTAAGATAGTAAGATAAGACACACCGATATTCAATGCTTCTTTGAGTAGAGGCAGTCTATGTGCCTATCATTGTATAGCTGACCTTATATATTCTTATTGAAATAAAGGTACTAGTACTAAACTTGACACATGCTACTATCTATACCTTCCACTCATTGTCACCTTTTTGTCAGTTCTTCAAAGTTTGAAGAACTGTGCATTGTTGTGTCCTGGGCCACATGAACCACTGGACTAGTAGTCAAGATTCAGTTACCCAGTGGGGCATATCTGGGGAGTAAACACATTTGTCTGAATGAGGCTTATTTGTATCTGATGTTGCTATAGGTACATAATAAGGTAGTTAGAATAATTGGTTGGGGAAAGGAGTTTGGGGGAATCAGAATAGGAGGCATCAAATATGGTACGAATCAAGAGACCCTGGAGTTCAGTTTGTAATGTAAGCAAAGTAGCAGTTATAAAGAGTATTTCAAGACTATGGTCAGATCTAAGTAAGGTAACAAAAAAGAAAAAAATATATAGTGGGCCCCATGGCTCTATTCTTATCAAAATATGCATTTAGACATCAACTATAAGCAGAACAACAACAGAATTTATTGTCTAAACCAGGGCAAGTGTGAGAGTGAAAGAGACACTATTAATAATTGCAATGAGACAACAGGTGTAAGCTAGGATACATGATCACTGCAACCATAGCCCTTCCTTTGCGGTAATTCTGAGTGTGTCAGTAAGAAGAGAGTAAATGAGTAAAATACATTTGATAGAAGAACAAAGTCTTTGAGCACTGCTTTTCTTCCCATTGAGGGGCATAGGCAAAAGAGCAAAGGTCAGATAAAGACACGGGGAGAATATTTAAAATATGTAGTTTTCTTACCAATATGTTGTTCATAATATGTTTTTGTTTCTAAGTAAGGATGAATTAGGAGGAAAAAATCCATTTAAAAATAAAATGTTGTATCGCTTATAGCTCCAGATAGGTTGCTAATGGCAGTGTCTTATAGTGGTTTCCACCAAAGTCCCTCCCAAGAGGCGCAGAACAAACATGCCTTGTGGCCTGCTTAGACAACATCAGAGCAGTGAAATAAGCCAGTTGGAGAAAGACAAGTGTCATATGATTTCACTCATAATGAACGAAATGAACTAAGAAGCAAAATAGAGACAGATTTATAGAAAGCAGGCTGACAGCTGTCAGGGCATTTGGAGGGTTGAGTGGGGAGGTGGAAAGCTTGAGCAAAGAATAAAAATAATAAAGAGAAAAATCTCATGGTCACAGACAACAATGTGGTGATCGCTGAGGCAAGGAGGAGTGGGAGGAGGTGGAAGAGGATATCAGGGGATAAATGGTGATGGAAGGAGACTCGACTTGGGGCAGTGAACACACAGTGCAGTGTACAGATGATGTGTTGTGGTATTATGCACCGGAAACCTGTATAATTTTGCTAGCCAGTATCACCACAATATAGTCAATAAAAAATAAATAAATTTTTACATTCCTGGAAGAGAATTCATCGTAAAGAATAAGAAATCTCAATTGCACAGTTTTAAGAGAGTTATGTAGCTCTAATAATCAAGCATTTCTGTCTGGCCCCATGGAAGTCACCTGCCTGTGTTTAGAACACTGCAGAATGTTGCCACAAGGATTGCGTGGCTGCATTAACTCAGATTTCCTAGAAGAAGAAACTAACACTTCTCATATTATTTAACCTCACAAAAATTCTGAGTATTTTACAGATTTATCATTTTAAAAATACAAGAGTGGCGTTTAGAGGTTATTTACCCAAGGTTACCTTGTTAGACTGAGATTTGAACTTACTAGGTTTGACTTTCCTCCCATTGTCTAAGTTAAAGGCATCAAACAAAACCAGTGAAATATTTCCTGAGGGCCTACAGTGTGTTCTATGTACTAGGTTACAGGGACAAACTGAAATTGTCCCTTGTGATGCTTATATTCTGGTATGGAAAGCAGGCAGAGAATTTCTGGCAGAGGGAGCTACACTTGCAAAGGCCATGCAGAGAAGCATCCTCAACTGTTAAAGGAACATCGAGGACAGCAGTCTTACCATGGAACAGTGAGGAGAGCAGCTAGGGGAGAGAACCAAGAAACAGCGTGGGTGGAGTCATGTGAGGACTTTGGCTTCCAAATAAGATGGGAAATCAGAGAAACAAAGTGATCGTATTTACAACGGTGTGAAGCCTGAACCACAGGAGGCAAGATGGGAAGCAGAACAACCACAGGGGAGGCAACCACAGTCTTCCAGGCTAGAGAGGGTGTGTCTTTCCTTTTGTTTTGCTTTTTAAAAGAAATTTATTTAGAAAATTAGCAGGGCGACATTGATCAATAAGAGTACATAGGTTTTAGGTAAACATTTCTATAGCATTTGAACTACTGATTATTGTAAGGCCAGGGACCACCACTACCGTGGCCATGCACATGCAGGTTCCCATTGGATTCGGACAGACGGTATAGAATCAATGGAGCCAAAAAATGGTGGACCATTCCTCTTTATTCAAGTCTCATACTGGCCGACAAGCAAACACACAGGGAAAAACACTTCCTTTGCACTCAGAGCTCACAAAGCCACTGACACATTCTCCAATTCTGCAACCAGAAGAATCTTCTCCATTTTTTCCTAGAATCAAAGGCCCCACCAGTCTCAGTGGAGCTCGCAAAAGCTCCTCATCTCTGCTTCCCCATCTGCCAACAAGGCTTCTTACTCTGCAAAACTGGCTTCTCTCTCAGCACTCTGCATCCTCTCTGCTCTCACTATCCAAAAATGTCTTTCCTCTTCTCCTTCTCCTTCTTTTTAAAACTTTTCTGGCGTGAAGACCTCTCCCCCAGAAAATATTAGCATAACAATGGTCCTTCCCAAGCAGGAAGGTAATTAGCAATTTCTCAGATCACATACCTGGCACTGCCCAGTGCCATTTTTTAACACTAAAAGTGAGCAAACTCAAAAGATACAAATTTTACAAACTCATTTGCCCAACAATTATGTTGTATACCCATCACCCAAAGTCAAATCATTGATGAGGGCAGCACCAATGGAGTGGTAAAAAGCAGATCAGGCAAGGATCAGGTCTGAAGTTCAAGTGATTTGCTGATAGATTTGCTGATGTATTCTGTGCTGGCCTTGGGAGCAGAAGAGGCACCTGTTAGTGGAACCACAATCTGAGGTTGAGAGCAAGGAAAGATGAAGCTGGGAAAATGGGCAGGGCTTCATTTCTCTTCAGATGAAAGGATTCAGGATGTTCCTGAAACTTTTGGTCTTGAAAGATCTCTTAGACAATCCTTTGGAGAGTTCTAAGGGAAGAAGAAAAATCATTCCACTTTTGTTTTGGAAAGATCACATTATGGCAGTGTTTAGAACAGATTATGGAAAGGCCAGTGAAGAAAGGGAAGGCAGTTGGGATGTTAATTGCCAAGTTAGGTAAGGGATCAGGAAGGCTTGAATCAAGGCATTGGCAAGGGAGGTAAAGACAAGAGGTGACACTTGAGAAATATTTAGGGGTGGGGGAGTTTATTAGAAAAACAATGACTTATTAGATGTAATAAAACTCTGTGCACCACAATTAAGCATAGCCATCATGAATATGACTTTTTAACATACAGTCCATCCCAATGTGTTGTCTCTGCTCATGGGATCATGTTCAGAGTTTGTGTATAGTCTAACTGTAAGGATGCTGCCCACATTGGTGCCAACATTTCTGTTCTTTTTAAGTCAAGCTATAAATTGTCTAAGAGTGTAGGCTTCATTATTTTGACTTCCCTGTCCTTAATTTTGACATAAAATGGAAACACACATTTCAATTGCCCACTTGACTCACATGATTTAGCCACCTATACTTTTGGTTGTTTACTGAAAGTAGCTCAGTGGTCAAAGGATGGAAATTTCCCCCACTGAAGATATGTAAAATTATGTGCTATAGGATTCTAAAGCCATGCATAACCACTATACACTCTTTCCTCTAAGACACTGTGGTTCTCTCCGGGGTCTGTGCCTTTGGGCACACTGCTTCTGCCACCTCGTCCTCCCTCCCACCTGTATTTGCACAACCTACCCTTCAGAACCAGCTCAGCTATCTCTTCCCCTGGAATCCAGCCTTTGCCCTCCAAGGACAGGCCTCTCTTCTGTGTGCTCCTGCACCCCAGTGTTTACTTCTGTCCATTCTGTGGACTGTGCCGCTCCATCAGTTCTCCCATCAATTGTTTGTGAGCTCTTGGAGAACCGGAACCTCTGTTTTTATATCTCTATCACTTAGCATAAGGTTCAGGTGCAAAAGACACATTTTTAAAATAATGGAATCATGACCAGCTCTAAGGATTGAAATGACTTTTTTTGGGGGGGGGAAACAGCATCAAACAATTGATATCTATTCTGCCAGTAACAATCTCATCAGGGCAACACTCATCCAGAGGAACAGAGGAGGGCTGCCATGTGGGTGTGTGAAATAAGGTTGGTCATAGAGAAGAAAAAGAGTTCATTTTGGGAACCATCTTTTTTTTTTTAAGACTTTTTTTAATTGATTTTAGAAAGAGGAGAGCAAGAGAAGAGAGGTTGAAGCAAGAAGCATCAATTCATAGTTGTTGCTTCTCCATTGTGCCTTGACCAGGCAAGTCCAGGGTTTTTATCCAGTGATCTCAGAGTTCCAGGTTGATGCTGTATTCACTGCACCACCACAGGTCAGGTGAAGAGTGCATTTTGAAGACCCAGTTGTGTTGCTGTATTTCTAACAACAACAATGATAGCAATTAACTAACTGGCCACTGTTTTGCACTAATCTTGTGACAGAGAATGCTAGTTATCTGCTAATACCCAAGTGTTTCCCAACAGGTTTCCTTACTAACAGAACACCTATTTTATTGAGAAAAGGATGTCTTAGTCTCTATTTTCCAGTCTCCTTTGATTTGGAACAAAGACTTTGGGAAAGACTTCTAGAAGGGCATCTTAAAGGGTGAGCAGACATTTGAGGAAAGCCCTTTTCCCCATTCCTGACACTTACAATGGAGCCATTCTGCATCATTAAATTACCTTGAAAGTGGACTCTATCTTTAAGATGCCAGAGTCAAAGACAGCAGGCTCCTCGCTCATGGTGTCTTCAGGGGACTGTGGTGTGCTAGCCCCAGGTGTCTTTCACATGTGGAAGTGAATCCTCCTGTAGCTAAACTGCTCTTATTTTTGAATTTTTTGTTATAGGCAGCTACACTTATTCCTAATGATTTCAGGTGTTTTATAAAGAATATTTTAATTAACTTTCATAATACCCCCTTGAGTTAGGTATTATTATCCCCATTTTACAGATGAAAAAAATTAAGGTGGCGGAGGGGTTTGAACTCATTGATTGTCTGGCTCCAGATCTGCTATTACATATGAGGATGATCTTCTGTTTTGAGTGAATTCATGCTTTTCTATCAGCTTGAAGTTGTGGACTTTGTATTTTCTAAACACTTTTTTTGAGATCACTTTTCTTTTTACCTATTTATTTATTTATTTTTAATCATTTTTTGTGTGATCAAGATGTATGGCTGGGTAATAAACCAGTAAGACCTTTTTCTGAAAGACTTTAGCCCAGAGAAGGAGGCCCATGGTACGTGGGTCAAGCGCAGGGGATGTTCTTTGCTCTCTTGGTATCTGCATAGTAGCTTGGCTTTCTTTGTCTTGTTTTGTCCTCATGATGCTCTGAGACTCAGGCAAGACTGTGATTCCATTACTTAATAAATAAGACGACTGAGGGTTCCAGGGTAAGCTCTGTCCAGAACCATTTGGAGACTCCTGACCACTTTTCATTCTGTACTCAGGACTTAAAACTTGTCACTCTGTACTGCCCAGGGAGTTTGAGGGAATCAACATAATAAATAATACCCTGGAAGAATTTTTAAATCCCCAGGGAACCTTTCTAATATCATTCAATATATGTCTCTTCATTCAATTCTAATTTTCAAACATATGTAAATTTTTATACCAAGTATTCTAAAGAACCCTTAAAATGTCAGTAAATTTAAAATTTTATATATTACAAAAACATTAAGGAGAAGGTCATAGGTATTTGTTCATCTCCTTCTTTGGGGAGGTTGAAGGGCCATCATGCAAACCTGCCTTATCTGGACTTTCTCTGTCACATCTTACACAGAAAAAGAATTCAATTTCTAATAAATATCTCTTGGATTCCTTTCTAAGATATTAAGCTCAACTGTGTTTCTGCCTTTCATCTACTGAAATTCATTCTAACTCTTAAGAGGATCATGTCATTTTGCACATCAGTGAATAAGCCTCCCAACTCCCATTTCAACCCACAGCAGACGCCCTTGAGGTTAGAGCTTGATGGTTAAATACAAAAGGTCCCAATGCCCTAGGATTCCACAGATGCCTGTTGAATTACCAGGATGCCCACAGACTGCGAATACTTAACAAAAGAGGTTTCTCCTCTCTGACACCTCCCACACTCCTGCCCCCACTGCAACTAAAAGAGAGAGAAAATAAACCCCAAAACTTCAAACAGTGCACCTGGCTGCAATCTTTTCTACTTGAACTAATTGATATTTGGAATGGGAGAAGGTTAGGGGCAGGGGAGGGAATGGAGACTCCTTTGGCTAATAACAAAGTATCAAACCACAGAATGATTTTATACCGTTCGTTGTTCCATTCTTGGGCAGCCAACATCTTACATTAATTTTCAGTTGCAGAAAATCTAGTTCTCCTGCAAAGAGATATATTCCTAACAAGGTACAGAAATTAATTTTCAAAATGCCCTTAGTACAAAAGCAGGCAAGGAGTTTTGAATTGTTTCAGATTTTTAAAGTGACTTTCACAGATGTCTGAAAATAACTTTTGGAACTTTTTAAAGGTATTAATGTTCTTAAAAGGGGAAACCCCCAGTGTTTATGATGACCAAGGTTTTACTTATGCTTTATGATTATTTATTTATATTAATGTCTGTCTCACTAATTAGATTATGCATGTTATGTGGACAGGGACTCTATTTCTGGTCACCACCATATCCTCAGTGTTCAGCAGAGTGCTTGGTACATGGCAGGTGTTCAGTAAATTATTGTTGATAGAGTGAATGAGTGAAATCCCAAGGTTATAGACAATTACTTCAAATGTTTGCAGTAATATCCTGTCACCAAATGATTAAAAAGGAAGAGATGGAAGGGGATTTTAAACGTTCTATAAATTTTATTGTTTATAGAGCTCCTTATCTAAGGAACTGTTTTCACATATAATAATAATGATGATTATCAGTTGCAATATTATTATTATTAGTAGTAGTAGCAGTAGTAGGAATAGCAGTGAGGTGCGGGTAGTGGCCGTGATTGAGTACTATGGGCCAGGTGTTGCGGTTAGTGCTCTGCATAAATCGTATTTTATTTTCACAGCTTCTCTATGGAATAGTTATTATTACTATCTTCATTTCATAGATGGGAGAATGGAGGCAAAGATGCATTAAATAACTTTCCCAAAGTCCTAGCTTTCTTACAGCTAAGAAGTGGCAGAGCTGGGACTAAACTTCAGCCCATCTGCTGAAGTTCTCTTCTCTTCTCTTCTCTTCTCTTCTCTTCTCTTCTCTTCTCTTCTCTTCTCTTCTCTTCTCTTCTCTTCTCTTCTCTTCTTTCTCTTCTCTTCTCTTTTTTTCTTTTCTTCTTTCTTTAGAATAGCATATAGTGGGAAGGGGGGGAGACTCGATGGTAGACATGGTAGTTTGATTCTCTAAACATTCATTCCCAGGCACCTTCTTCCCAACCTTCCTCTCCTAAGTGACTGGAAAACTAAGTATTTAATTTCCCTGTGTTCTTTGCATCAGGGCTGGCTATGTGACACAATTTAGGCAAAGCATTAGAAATGGAAGTCGATAGAAAGAGGCTGTAAGTGGGGGTTGGGAAAACTCTTGATGTCTTTAAAAAAAAAAAGGGACAAGTACCGCTGGCATTCTCGCATTTTTCATCTGCAGTCCTCCACTGTGAACACGATGTTTGTCTGGAGTGCGGCAGCTATGTTGGAACCTTGAGGCCAAGAGAAGCAGAGGGCCATCAGCCTCAGCATTGTGAACCCACTGAACAGACCTCACCACCTACCTGTGGACATCTTGTTAAGTCCAGAAAACAAGCCTGGGTTTGTTTTAGTCACAGTGAATTCAGTTTTCCACCATTTGTGGGTGAAATCACTCCAGAATGATGCCAATCTGAACCTTCCAAAGTTAAGGCTAAGAACCCAGGAAGCTGCTTCAGGGGCAACCCGAGGAAACTGACTTTTGATGTTGAGACCTAATCTTATGGAGTGGAGATATTAAAATCCCAAGTCAGATAGAATTTACTTGATTGAAATTAGGTATAAACATCTATATTTGCCTCTTCCAAATAGAAACCATGAGTGGTGCTAATAGAAAAAGTGAAAGTCAAGGTTTTGCAAATTGTAATCAGATTAACAGCAAAAACTCAGAGACGTGGAGGAAACCTGACAGTTCACAAATGGATGGTTATACATTCGAAAGCAGCCGCATCAACGCTCAAAAAACCCATCAAGGTTTTTCTGACAGAGAAATCATAGGGACTGTCATCAGTCAGTTAAGGTAAGAAGGATGATTATATTCCTGCCTGAATAGCCATTCTTGTTGCTGTTTTATTCTACCATTCAGAATGATCCAGAACAGTTTCTTAAAACCTACCTAAATAGTAAGCTTAGATCAAGGAGTGTCTCATGCCCATATTTGTACACTGGGTGGTGGCTCTCTTGTGGTACTTGATGGCTCTTGTATCAGTTTGGAATGGCCTTCCTCATTTGGATAGAAAATTCTTAGCCTTTCACAGAGAGATTGTGCTTACTCGTTGGGACTATGGCACAAATTAGCCGGGTAACCTGTTTCTACCGATCGTTTAGTTCAGTTCATTCATTCAGCACGATGGAAATCTCTTCAGGGCTGCTTCTTAAAGTGCTGTCTTACTGGTAGTTAGAAGTGATTTGATAGTTTCCAAAGAAAAAATAATGGCCTAAATTTATTCATATTTTTTTTCACAAATTTGAAATGCAAAAAATAATTGTGGTTTTCATTGAGATTTCATTGTCTTTTTAAAAGCTGTTTTTGCTAATGTTCTCTTAATTTGATGAGTGTTTTCATCTCATTTGTGCATTACAGTTTACCCTGAAACTCTCCTTTTCCATCATTACTATGTGGCTTTATGTTCACAATTCTCATAAATAGATCATTGGCTCAGAAGTGATATGCTGAACATAATGTTAGTATTGAAAATAAAGGTATAGTTACTACAGCTCAAAATAATGTTATAAACAAAGAATAGGACTAAAGTGTAAGTGTGGATATGTGTAAGTTGGGAAGGGGCTATAGGTACTCATGTGATGTTTTGATAGCCTTTCCCCCAAATGTATGCATAGGAAAAATCAAAATGAATATCTGAGGGTACATTTTACTATAAGCAAATTATACCTAAAGAAAATGAATAAATGAATGAATAAATACTCAAAAGATATTAATCTCTAATATCCAGGGTATTATCTATTTTGAAATTTTGTAGAGTAAAAAATAAAGCCAAAAAACATTTTCACTTAATTTTGAAACAAAGCCTAATGATATAACTGTTCAACACTTGAGTTTCTCCAGAACAAGGACAAAAATAACGCTTTTTCATACAACATGGGTGAGTTAAAGCAGTGAAGAGACCAAAGCTCTTGAAGAATCATCTTAATTCATATTTCTTGAAGCAAAACAACTTAGTCATCTGTGGCCAAGATCATTATTAAGACTGGCCTGAAGTTAATAAAAAAAAAAAAAACATTATGCCCTGGAAGAAAGCAGGATGAGGCTTTGGCAAGGTTCTCTGATCCAATGACACTTTAGGGTTTCTTATTCGCGGTAGAGAAGTTGCTGTTACTTTCTTGTTGGATAACTCTGTTGATACGCAGAGTATGAACAACTCTTAGCCTTTATGCAGGACAATGTGAGGGAAAAGCACAAGGTGACATCTTCTGCCATTTAATTGCTTAAGTCCCTGTCAGAGGAGAAAACATTTTCTACGCAGTTAACAGTTATTCTGGGAGTCACGGGCAGGCTGTAGAAGGTGGCTAGAATCAGTAGTGGTGGCAATACTCTGAAACTAAAAGAGTTCATGCCCAGTGCCAGCTCACACATTGCTTGATTCAAAGAGAATGGGCAGAAACAACTCCAAGAAGCAGCAATGACATTATGCTTAGGAAAACAATGGCACTATTAACTCCTCCCCCAAAGTTGTGCAACCAGGTGGCCCTGATGCTATGCCACTGTTCTTGAGTCTGAGTTGAATAATAATGGTGAAAATTCCAAGCCCAACCAAACCACGTCTGATGAGTGCAAGAAGTCCACTGAGCCTTTTCTTATTCTTTGTTATCAACTGAGCAGTGGTGTAATATTCTGCTTTTTGGCACTAGAATATGCTGGCTCTTCAGGGAGAATGTGCTCTGACAATTTTTGTTTTCCAAATGAAGAATGAGAAAAATAAAACCTTTTTCCATGACGCTAAAATACCTTCTTTAAAATATTGTTTCAAGTGACTGGTTCAAGTGGACTGTCTCAACGATATATACTTCATATTGGTTCCAAAATATCATGACTTTTCATGTCAAGGATTAGATATTAGGATTACTTAAGAAAACCAAACTGGTACAAGCACTTCCATTGCTGGGAGTTTGATTCATTCCTAGTACTTTATGATTTTCTTTACTTGTTGAAGATCATCGCTGATGATATATTATTGGTCATATTTTAAAGCCACATCCAAATGCTCCAACATACCATGAAGAAATGCTTTTGAGAGCAGATGGCAACAAAATGGATGCATTAGAAATTCACTGACTAATCTTCCAAGTTGAAAAAGACAATTTCCAGAATTTGGATAAGATGCCCTTTTTTCCCCCTAAATACTTTTTTTATTATTAAATTTATTGGTTAATAAAATTATATAGGTTTCAAGTGTACAATTCTATGATCTATCATCTGCATATTGTATTGTGTGTTTACCACTCAAAATCAAATCTGTTTCTTTTTTTTTTTTAATTTTTATTAAATTTAATGCAGTGACATTGATAAATCAGGGTACATATGTTGGGAGAAAATATCTCTAGATTATTTTGACATTTGATTGTGCTGTATACCCCTCCCGCAAAGTTAAATTGTCTTCTGTCACCTTCTATCTGGTTTTCTTTGTGCCCCTCCCCTCCCCCAACCCCTCTCTCCTTCTTCACCCCATCCCCGCTCCCCCAACCCCCCGCCCCTGTTGCCATCAAATTCTTGTTCATGTCTCTGAGTCTCATTTTTATGTCCCTTCTATGTATGGATTCATTTCAGTTTTTTTTCTGATTTACTTATTTCACTCCGTATAATGTTATCAAGGTCCATCCATGTTATTGTAAATGATCCGATGTCATCATTTCTTATGGCTGAGTAGTATTCCATAGTATATATGTACCAAAGTTTTTTAATCCACTCGTCCTCTGACGGACACTTGGGCTGTTTCCAGATCTTCGCTATTGTGAACAATGCTGCCACAAACATGCGGGTACATTTCTCCTTTTCGAGCTGTTCTATGGTGTCCTTGGGGTATATTCCTAAAAGTGGGATAGCTGGGTCAAAAGGCAGTTCGATTTTCAGTTTTTTGAGGAATCTCCATACTGTTTTCCACAGTGGCTGCACCAGTCTGCATTCCCACCAGCAGTGCAGGAGGGTTCCCTTTTCTCCACATCCTTGCCAGCACTTATTCTGTGTTGTTTTGTTGATAAGCGCCATTCTGACTGGTGTAAGGTGATATCTCATTGTGGTTTTAATTTGCATTTCTCTAATGATTAGTGATGTTGAGCATTTTTTCATATGCCTATTTGGAGAAGTGTCTATTCATCTCTTTTGCCCATTTTTGGATTGGGTTGTTTGTCTTCCTGGTGTTGAGTTTTACAAGTTCTTTATAAATTTTGGTTATTAACCCCTTATCAGACGTATTGTCAAATATGTTCTCCCATTGTGTAGTTTGTCTTTTTATTCTGTTCTTGTTGTCTTTAGCTGTGCAAAAGCTTTTTAGTTTGATATAGTCCCATTTGTTTATCCTGTCTTTTATTTCACTTCCCCATGGAGATAAATCAGCAAATATATTGCTCCAAGAGATGTCGGAGAGCTTACTGCCTATGTTTTCTTCTAAGATGCTTGTGGTTTCACGGCCTACATTCAAGTCTTTTATCCATTTTGAGTTTATTTTTGTGAGTGGTGTAAGCTGGTGATCTAGTTTCATTTTTTTGCAGGTAGCTGTCCAATTTTCCCAACACCATTTGTTAAAGAGGCTGTCTTTACTCCATTGTATTTCCTTACCTCCTTTGTCAAATATCAGTTGTCCATAGAACTGTGGGTTTATTTCTGGGTTCTCTGTTCTGTTCCATTGATCTATATGCCTGTTCTTATGCCAGTACCAGGCTGTTTTGAGTACAATGGCCTTGTAGTATAACTTGATATCAGGAAGTGTGATACCTCCCACTTTATTCTTCTTTTTTAAGATTGCTGAGGCTATTCGTGTCCTTTTTTGGTTCCATATAAATTTTTGGAATATGTGTTCTATATCTTTGAAGTATGTCATTGGTATTTTAATTGGTATTGCATTGAATTTATAAATTGCTTTGGGTAATATAGACATTTTAATGATGTTTATTCTTCCTAACCATGAGCATGGTATATGCTTCCACTTGTTTGTATCTTCCTTGATTTCTTTTATCAATGTTTTGTAATTTTCCGAGTACAAGTCTTTAGTCTCCTTGGTTAAGTTTACTCCTAGGTACTTTATTTTTTTGGTTGTAATTGTGAAGGGGATTGTTTCCTTAATTTCTCTTTCTGAATGTTCATTGTTGGTGTATAAAAATGCTTCTGATTTCTGAGTATTGATTTTATATCCTGCCACTTTGCTGAATTTATTTATCAGGTCCAGTAGTTTTTTGACTGAGACTTTAGGGTTTTCTATATACAATATCATATCATCTGCAAATAATGATAGTTTCACTTCTTCTTTTCCAACTTGAATGCCTTTTATTTCTTCTTCTTGTCTGATTGCTGTGGCTAGGACTTCCAGGACTATGTTAAATAAGAGTGGTGAAAGGGGGCACCCCTGCCTTGTTCCTGATCTTAAGGGTATTGCTTTTAATTTTTTCCCATTGAGTATGATGTTGGCTGTGGGTTTCTCATAGATGGCTTTTATCATGTTGAGGTATGTTCCCTGTATTCCCACTTTGCTGAGAGTTTTGATCATGAATGGGTGCTGGATTTTATCAAATGCTTTTTCTGCATCTATTGAAATTATCATATGGTTTTTCTCCTTCTTTTTGTTTATGTGATGAATCACATTGATTGATTTACGAATATTGTACCAGCCTTGCCTCCCCAGAATAAATCCCACTTGATCATGGTGTATGATTTTTTCCATATATTGTTGGATCCGGTTTGCTAATATTTTGTTGAGGATTTTAGCATCTATATTCATCAGAGATATTGGCCTATAATTTTCTTTCTTTGTGTTGTCTTTGCCTGGTTTTGGAATCAGAATTATGCTCGCCTCATAAAAGGAGTTTGGAAGTCTTCCTTCATCTTGAATTTTTTGAAATAGTTTGAGAAGGATAGGAGTTAGTTCTTCTTTGAATATTTGGTAGAATTCCGTTGTGAAGCCATCGGGCCCCGGACTTTTCTTTGTTGGGAGTTTTTTGATAACTGTTTCGATCTCCTTTGGTGTAATTGGTCTGTTTAAGTTTTCTGATTCTTCCAGATTGATTTTTGGAAGATTGTATGTTTCAAGGAATTTGTCCATTTCATCTAGGTTGTCTAGTTTTTTGGCATACAGTTCTTCATAGTATTTTCTTACAATATTTTGTATTTCTGTTGTGTCAGTTGTTATTTCTCCTCTCTCATTTCTAATTTTATTTATTTGAGTCCTCTCTCTCTTTTTCTTGGTGAGTCTACTTAAAGGTTCATCAATCTTGTTTACCTTTTCGAAGAACCAGCTCCTAGTTTCATTGATCCTCTGTATTGTTTCTTTAGCCTCTATGTCATTTATTTCTTCTCTGATCTTTATTATTTCCTTCCTTCTACTACATTTGGGCTTTACTTGCTGTTCTTTTTCTAATTCTTTTAGATGCAGGGTTAAGTTGTTTATTTGAGCTTTTTCTAGCTTCTGAAAGTGTGCCTGTAGTGCTATGAACTTCCCTCTCAGCACTGCTTTCGCTGTGTCCCATAAATTTTGAGTTGTTGTATGCTCATTGTCATTCGTTTCTAGGAATTTCTTTATTTCTTCTTTGATCTCATTCTTAATCCATTCATTATTTAACACCCTGCTATTTAGTTTCCATGTGTTTGAGAATTTTTGAGCTTTTCTGCTGTGATTCATTTCTAGTTTCATGCCGTTGTGATCGGAGAAAGTGCTTGATATGATTTCAGTCTTCTTAAATTTGTTGAGAGCACTTTTATGCCCTAACATGTGGTCTATCCTAGAGAATGTACCATGAGCACTTGAAAAGAATGTATATTCTGCTGCTTTAGGGTGAAAGGTTCTGAAGATATCTATTAAATCGAGTTGATCTAGTGTTTCCAATAGGTCTGCTGTTTCTTTGTTAATTTTCTTTCTTGAGGATCTATCTAGTGATGTTAGTGGGGTATTGAAATCCCCTACTATTATAGTATTGCTGTTGATCTCGCCCTTTAAATCCATCAAAGTCTGTTTTATATATTTGGGTGCTCCTATATTAGGTGCATAGATATTTATAATAGTTATATCTTCCTGTTGGATTACTCCCTTTATCATTATGTAGTGGCCTTCTTTATCTCTTACTATGTCCTTTGTTTTAAAGTCCAATTTGTCTGATATAAGTATTGCTACCCCAGCTTTTTTTCATTTCCGTTTGCATGAAACATTTTTTTCCATCCTTTTACCTTCAATCTGTGTGTGTCTTTTGTTCTAAGGTGTGTCTCTTGTAGACGACATATGTATGGGTCCTGTTTTCTTATCCACGCAGCTACCCTATGTCTTTTGATTGGATCATTTAATCCATTTACATTTAAGGTTATTATTGATATGTAGTTGTTTATTGCCATTTTCTTCTTTAAAGGTGTATTCCTTTTTCTTTTTTTTCCCTGTATTCTTTTCCCACTTTATCTGTTTACACCAGGCCCCTTAATATTTTCTGCAGCATTGGTTTGGTTGTAATGAATTCCTTGAGTTGTTTTTTGTCTGGGAAGCTTTTTATTTCTCCTTCAATTTTAAACGATAGCCTTGCTGGATAAAGTAGTCTTGGTTGTAGGTTCTTGTTCTGCATTACTTTGAATATTTCTTGCCATTCCCTTCTGGCCTCAAGTGTTTCTGTTGAGAAGTCAGATGTCATCCTTATGGGGGCTCCTTTGTAGGTGATAACTTTTTTTCTCTTGCAGCTTTTAATATTTTCTCTTTATCGCTTAGCTTTGGTATTTTAATTATGATGTGTCTTGGTGTAGGTTTCTTTGGGTTTCTCTTTAATGGAGTCCTCTGTGCTTCTTGGATTTGTGAGAGTTTCTCTTGCATTAATTTAGGGAAGTTTTCAGCTATGATATGATTGAACAAAGTCTCTATCCCTTGTTCTTTTTCTTCTTCTTCAGGAACCCCTATGATGCGGATGTTATTTCTCTTCATGTTGTCACAGAGCTCTCTAAGAGTTTCCTCTGACTTTTTGAGTCTTTTTTCTCTTTTCTTCTCTGCTTTCATGCCTTCATTCCAGTTGTCTTCTAACTCGCTGATTTGATCCTCTGCTCTATCTATCCTGTTTTTAATTCCTTCCATTGTGGTCTTTAATTCTGATATTGTATTTGTGGTCTCCAACTGATTCTTTTTTATACTTGCTATTTCTTTATTTAGGTTTTCAAACTGCCCCTCCATTGTTGTTCTAAGATCCCTAAGCATCCTTACAGTCATTATTTTGAACTCTGCATCTGGGAGTTTGATTATTTCCATATCACTCAGTTCATCTCTCGAAGGTGTCTCTTGTGGTTTCATTTGGATTGCACTCCTTTGTCTTCTCATCTTCTTTTTTTTTTATTTTTTTATTTGTACAGGTGGTTGAGTCTAGGCTTGGTGTTGTCTGCCTCCATTTTTCAGTTGTGTTATTTTTAGGTCTTCGTGGGTTGGTATCAGCTATTATTTGTAATCCACTTTCGGATTTGGGCAGCTTTGAAGTCTTGATTTGTTTGTTTTCTTAACAGGTGATAGTCTTGTTAACTGATCTCAGTAGGGGGCTTCCTTGAAACTGTAACCAGGTATGCTGTGGGTGTAACCTGAGACGCTGAAGGTCTCTTCCACCAACTAATCTCACTGGGGGCAGGGTTTTTTCTCAGCTTCAGTAGGGGGAGGTGTATCTCAGATCTCCATGGAGACCTGAGTTACTGCCCCTCCTCCCCACTTCTTGTTTTCAGCTGTGTCTTGTTGTGCTGATTGGAGCTGGATAGATGTCCGGAGATCTCTGATCCGGAAGCACTTCAGCTCTGTTTTGTGAAAGGTTCAGTCCCTCCCCCAGCTATGGCCGCCTCCAGCACGAATGAGTCAGCTTTTTTATTTTGTTTCTTGCATACCTTAGCCCCTCACAGTCTGTCCCTCTCCCTGTCTTTTCCACTTGGGAGATAAGCTGGTCTTTTCAACCCACCTTGCTCCCTGGTCGCCAGGTAAGTGGTTGTGAGCAGTAGTTTCTGCTCTTTTTCCTCTGTGAAATCCTCTCTGGGCTCTCAGCCTCACCCCCCTCCTTCCGTTCCTGTAAGCAGAGGAGATTCAGGCACTCCTTACCAGGATTATTGTGGCTTCCTCTTTGCTCCTTGGTTTTTGAGAGCTGTTCTTGCAGTTCAGTGTTGGTTTTTCATGTTGATTTTTTCTAAATTGATTTGTATTCCAGTTTGGTGTTGAGAGCTGGGCGTCTGTGCATCCGCCTACTCCGCTGCCATCTTCTCTCTCCCAAATCTGTTTCTGTTACCACACATTTGGCCCCTTTACACCTTCCTGTCCCCCCTTTTCCTCTGGTAACAACCATCCTTTTGCCTGTGTCTAGGTTTGCTTCTTCATCAGTTAAACATCCAAAACTATGAAATGCTTGCTGCTCGCACCTGCTCTATGCTCAACCACCCACTCGAACTAATGTGTGAACAAACACACACCTCTTCTTTCTCTTCTCTTTATTAACAAAATGATGTCATTTGCCATACATTTTACTCTGCAACTTACTTTTTATTACTCAAACATATATTATGGGCAACTCTCCAAGTGAATAGGTAAAATAAGTCAATTTCCTTAGAATATTCTAACTTTGTAAGTAAAATAATAAAAAGATGTAAGCTGTCCATCTTCCAGATGCTTATTTCATGGGGAGAAAGACAAGTAAACAAGTAAACTGATATTTACTTGTGATCAGTACAGAGGTTGGTTATGGATGTACTTGGGAAAGGCACTCAGAGTGTTGGCTGGTTCAGAAAAGACTTTCCAGAAATGATTCCTTCCTAACATATGAAGGATAGATAGGATTTAATGACAAAGGTGTAGGGAGAAATAATCAGAAAAATTGATTATTGTTCCAATGGTACATGGAACTGATCTTAAATGAGGAACAGTTGCAAATGAATCCCTCATTATTATGACCAAATCTTATTATTAATTTTGTAAATTTATATCATAGCTGATCATTTGAAAACTGAGACATGTACTTTTGTTCTGGAGGTATAACTGACACCCAATAAACTGAAAATAAAGTGTAAAATTTAGTGAGTTTTGCCATGTTACTATATCTGTGAAACTATCAGTACAATCAAAATAATGAACATATCTGTCACCCCTAAAAGTTCTCTCGTACACTTGGGCATTCTCTCCCTGCAACCCCACCTGGCCCTAAGCTGCAGGTAAGCTTCAATTTTGTTTTAGATGTCTCATTCTGGAACCAGCAGCCACATAAGGTATTCTTCTCTCCTAATTATGGCTGAGACACAAGAAGCCAAGCCAAGTCATGCAGGCTCATTTAAAACTTCTTGTTTTATGACCACTAATATTCCATTAGCCAAAGCAAGTCACATGACAGCATCTAACATCAAAGTGGTGGGGAGATGTACTTTCCCCACTGGAGGGGCATATCCTGCATAATTGCATGGCAAAGGACATGGATGTGCTATTCTTTAAATAAGAGAAAGTAAAAGATTGGGCAGAATAATTCAGTTCCAATAAACAGATAGCTAAAACTATGGAACTGGTGTTCACAAGCTGAGAATTCACATTAAGTAATTGAAGCCATTGCTGTATTTGATAGTGTACAGAAGGGAGGATGGTGAACAAGACTACAGCTGGAACCTTAGGATAGGCTCTGTTTAGGGAGTGAGTGCGGGAGGAGGAGGAGAACCATCAGGAGGTTGGAGGAGGATCAAAAGTGCAAAAGGAAATGTTGTCAGGAGACATCTTTCAAACATCCAAAGGTCTTGAAAATATTTTAATCATTTTACTCATAGACATTTTATGACATTTCCCCTACTGTCAACCTTCTAAGCCAGATAAGGGAACTGAACTCTTTGGCTGAAGTCTCTGATCCCATTTTTTTTAAAATCACTGGATTTTTATTATAACCAAAACAAGTATTATAAAAAGGCAGACTAGAGTTAATTTGTTTGAGAAATTATTTACTATTCCAAATGACCTTCTATATACAAATATATATGTCTAAATTTAATATATGTTTACTATGAAGGGTCTTAAGTATCATATAAATATATTTATATGGTCAGTCTTGTGGAATAATGCATACTCGCTGATTTTCTGTGACTCATCACATCATGAGCACTGGGAGGACCCTGACCACAGCTCTACAGAAACTTCCATAATAAAACCATAATGGGCACTGCACAAATTGCCTTTTTTAGATTTGGGGTTTTGTAGCAATTGGGAATGTTGGACGGATTTCCTTGAGGCTTGGCTTGAGGAACTTTTAGTCGTCCTTTGCCCAGTCCTGAATCTGGAATGTGGCTTTAAGTGGAAAATATGCCCTAAACTCAGGCTAGGTGTGGTGGCGATGTTTTTGTTGTTGTTGTTGTGTACATCATAGGGTTGATGGAAAATTAATTCAAAAGGCAATTATTTGGGGGATGAAACGAGTTATTTTTCTTGGGCATGTATTGAGAACAGAGAGTGATCGTTCATTTAAAGTTTCTAACATAGCATGTCAGTTATCAATTTGTGGCTTAAAATTTTCTCTGCTTAACCTGCCAGAGAGTTTCTATCTCCTAATTGGCTGAAAACTGTTGCCCATGGAATTGAAAGATCTTCACAAACCATGCCTGGTTTCTTCCCAGCTTCCCCTCTTATCTCTCCTCTCCTCAGATGTGACTCTTCAGCCATACCTCCTCTCTCATCTCTGGCCCGAGTCACCCTTTCCCTTTTCCTGATTATTTCTCCCTACACCTTTGTCATTAAATCCTACCCATCCTTCATATGTCAGGAAGGAATCATTTCTGGAAAGTCTTTTCTGAACCAGCCAACACTGTGTGTCTTTCTCAAGTACATCCATGACCAACCTCTGCACTGATCACAAGTAAATATCAGTTTACTTGTCTTTCTCCCCATGAAATAAGCATCTGGAAGGTGGACAGCTTACATCTTTCCCTGTCACGGTTCCAGCTCCCAGCTGGGCTCAGGCACATGCACCCAGTCAGTATCTCACACACATTTATTGAATGAATGCCCGAGTGACAAGGTACCTGTATTTAAGGAGATCATAATTGACCACAGAGCTTAGTGTACAAAACACTAGATGAATTTAAAATGTTAATTCTGAAATTTAGAGAGCAGAGAAAACTTGATGGAGAAGACAGTATTTAGGCTGGTCTTTGAAGAATTTCATGAGGCAGAAATGAAGAATTAAGGGTGGAGGGAACAGACTAAACAAATACAGGGTCGGGTAAATGTAGTTTCCCAGTTGTTTATATGAAAAAATAATACAATAATTAATAAATAAATAACAATACAAGAGTAGACTGTGTCTTGCATACTCACAACTGTAGACTTATTTTTGCCCTCTTCCACCCCCGTATATAGAGGAGACCTCATGTATGTTCTGAGCATGTAAAAAAAAATCTCAGTTTTGTGGGATGCTCAAGTGCATCATGGTAACCCAACTGTGGCAAAGAAGTGTGAACAGGAGACTTGGAACAGATCCTGAGAAGCCCCACATGATACGTAGGTTATAAAAAAACATGGTCCAGCAGTACCAGCAACCACTGAGCACACGTAAGAAAAGCAAATTCTTTGCCCCCACCCTAGACCTCCCAATTCAGGAGATCTGGGAGGGGCCCAGCAGCCTGCGTTTCTGCCAGCCCTCCTGGCAATTCTGGTGTGTGCTGTGTGCTGGAGTTTGAAAACTACTCTAAGATGTTGGGCCTTTTCCTCTGAACTCAAGCCACTGTTGCTGTGTTTCTGTTGACTATAGAACATCTTCCCCAAACCTCCAGATGGATACTGTACTTTGAGGTTAATTTGCCCAGATGAATATAATGTGGTGCATTCTGTTGGCTTCTGGATCATATGTCAGACATCTTCAGAGTAGTCTGACCTCAAAAATCAGCCCAGTCCATAATTTCCACATTAGCACATTGCATCCTCTATCTGGCTCCCAAGTTTATCAATGGACCACTCTTCCCCCTCCTTATAGAGGTTCTTTGTGGGAATCCTCTGCCTGGATGTTTCCAAGAGAAGCCAAACTCTCAGGAATGGCTTATGTTTATCTGTTTGGGGGTGGAGTCATGGACCACTGCTCTTCCTAAATTGGCCCCCATAGTATTTGGTAATTCTTTTACTGATGCTCACACTGTCCTTTAGAGAACCAAGGTCATTGGACTGCAGGATGCACACTAAGGTCAACTCTCCCCCTGTCCCATTCCCATGAACACCTACTATCCAGAATTAACAAGAAGATGGTGTATTAAATCTTTCTTTTTGAGTTACCCACTTTCCTTAAAGATTCTCCTAATTTGTTTTTGCTGTGGACATCTGATTTCTTGAATAACCCAAATCTATTCCCCTCTCTCATGCTTTTAACCCCTCCCTTCCATCTTCTGCCATCACAAAAGTTTCTTAACTACACACACAAGGTATGTCTAAGTATGTCTTTCTGTTATAATAGGTGCTCATAAGATCAGGCACTTTATATTTGAAATGCTCATTCTTCTTGTAATTATTCAACACATCTTTCCTATTGCATTGTGAATTCCATGAGGCTGACACCATTTCCGATTTGTTCACTGCTACATTCCCATGTTTCTCAGCAGAGCCTGGGTCATGGTAAGTGCTCAGTAACTGTTTTTAAAGTTCAATGGCTAAAAGAATGATGCAGTTTTATAATGCAGGTCACAAGAATTGACCTTGTAGTAGCCCCAGGGCCTAGAGTCACGCAAACAGAGGGTACTAAATAAATGATTGTTGCTACCTTTACACATACTATTTTCCTCTACTTAAACCACCCTCCTTCTGCTTCTGTACCTAAT
Source organism: Saccopteryx bilineata (assembly GCF_036850765.1). Classification (NCBI taxonomy): domain Eukaryota; kingdom Metazoa; phylum Chordata; class Mammalia; order Chiroptera; family Emballonuridae; genus Saccopteryx; species Saccopteryx bilineata. The sequence goes on from NC_089490.1 coordinate 106,960,351, forward strand.
AAAATCCTAGTCCTTTAAGATTCAAGTCATGGAGTCATGGTCACCATGTAAGATGGTATAGGTTGGATATTTTCCAACCCAGAGGGTGCCATTGACATAGACTATGATATGAATGGTGCCCCTGGAGCTGTACAACATAAAGGCCCCACCCAGCTCAAATGTCTCCCTCCCTGGGAAGCTTTTCTGAATACAGGCTGCAGTCTCCGTCTCATGCAGCACCTAGAACAGTGCCTGGCTCATAGCAAGCAATGGATAATTGTTTGTTGAGTATACAAATGATTACCTCAGTCCTAAAAAGCCATTGTCTTCTGTATTCTCCACCTTGTTCTCATTCCTAGTTTGGAAATATTTTTATGTGGCATGATGTTCATAAGTTCACTCATGATTATGACCCAGCTCTCAGTAATTTTGAACTTTGTTCTTTTTTATACCAAAATGTGAGGGTTTCAGAGAGCCTGTAATTATAAGATTGAAGGCCTTATACCACATCTATACACAGGTGGATCAACTCTCCATAGATGCTTCTAGAAATTGTGCACACCCATGTTTTAATGAGGCCTGGAAATTTTACCTCAGGGTGTAGTACATGCAGTTTAGGCCACAAACCATGTTTTCTGAGAACTACTGTTTTGAGAGGGAAGGCTCTGGAAACTCGGATAGTAAATGTGCATTAGCCCCAATGGAGGACAGTTATACTCAGAGGCTTTTGGCCAGCCCAAAACATTAAGTAGTAGTCTAGATTTTAGAATACTCCCTGTGTGCATTATTTTAGAAAAAAAATTACATAAATATTTTGGTATGAAACTTCCCGTGGAGCTCTATTGAGCATGCTCTTGCTGATCCCATGATGCCTGGGTCATTAGATAGCCTGTTGGGCTGTATGCCATTCCAGGCACAAAGGAGGATCACTGTAACTGGGAGAGTGGAGGGGGTGTTTCTGCAGATGCTTTCAGACAACTAGAGAGGCCCCTAACTTACAGTTGGTGGTAAAGGTGCTAATGCAGGGGTAGTCAACCTTTTTATACCTACCACCCACTTTTGTATCTCTGTTAGTAGTAAAATTTTCTAACTTCCCACCAGTTCCACAGTAACGGTGATTTATAAAGTAGGGAAGTAACTTTACTTTATAAAATTTATAAAGCAGAGTTACAGTAAGTTAAAGCATATAATAATAATTACTTACCAAGTACTTTATGTCAGATTTTTACTAAGTTTGGCTGAATAAATCTTTATAAAACAACTTACTATAGTTCAATCTATCTTTTTATTTATACTTTGGTTGCTCCATTACCGCCCACCATGAAAGCTGGAACACCCACTAGTGGGCGGTAGGGACCAGGTTGAATACCACTGTGCTCATGTCTCCTCTCAATGGCATCTCTGCTATTGGTAAATGCTGGCTGAGTCTAATGATGACCTAATTGGCAACAGAGATCAGAACAGATGTTTCACCTACTAAAGAGCCTTTGTGTCTACGGGCTGACTCCTTTTGGGCTTAGCTGGGCTTCGGTACTGTATGTGATCCCACTTGACCATTGTCGTTCATCAAACACACTCATTGCTTGTTGCTAGCTGTGTATCAGGTCTGCCAGATAAATCTGGGCCAACTGAGCATGCTCAGATTGACTTTTCCTGAATTCTGACCTAGGCCTTGTCTCCTATCACCTCATTTAATCCACACACAGGTTAGACTCTTTCTCTATCCACTTATCCTCTCAGTCCTTGGTGGAGTTACAATGGATGCTTCATTCCCCAGGTGTAGGGAAGTGAAGAGATGTTAGTGGTTCTTATCTCTCTCTTTAACAAAGAGGGGCTGTGTGTGGTATGAAGAGAGCTGGCCTGAGTTTCCATCGTGTGGTAGAAACGAGACTCGGGACTTCCTATGCGGAGACGGAAGGGAAGAAAGTGCTTTGGAGTACAGATATCCCCTTTCTCTCTTCCTGAATGTGCACCCGACCAGGTAAGGTCAAGGTGATGGTTATCAGCTTGCAGAGGCAAAGGCATTTTACCTTCTACATTTCTGGTTGAATAAAGGATACCAATGAACAGAATATACTATTGTTAAAGAATAGCTTCTTTATGGATGCCCAAACAATAAGCTAACAGAATTAAGGAACATTATATTAAGGTGAAATACCCAGGAGGCAGCAGCCAGAACAAAAATAGTACATTTCCTTGAGAACTAACAACTTGAAAAGTTTGTATTCTGTAATCCTAATTCCAAAATTCATAAGTAATCATTGAAAAATAAAAGCCTTACTAGGTTACACAAATTTAGCCAGGTTGCCTTTTTTTTTTTTTTTTTTTTTTTAAACAGGACTTATTAGAGTCTTCAGTGTAGAATATAATTAATGGAAGTATTTATTTTGACTCAATATTTCTTACAAAACAATTGTGTTAGGCATAATACAGACCAGTCTTTATATAGAAAGAAACTAACATGCATATCATTCTTTCTAATTTTTGTTATTAGATGTTTCACAAATTTCTACTATAAGAACTGAATTTTTCAGGCTCCCCATCAGTTTCACCAGTTATAAACATTTGTTATTCTGAATCAGTTCATTGTTTTCTGAACAATGGGTGGACAGTTAGATGGGTGGGTTGGAATGGGATGGAATGAAATGGAAAAGAATAGCAGCAAAAATGTTCTCAAGAATCTCATTGCTTCTCCTCCAGCTCTATTTTTATTATTGTGTGATTCTGAGCCATTTCCTGTTATTATTACACTTACTGTTGTCAGAGGAAGCCAGTTCATTTTAGTATGAGCTTGAGCAAAACATAATTAGGAAAAGAATCTGCTACCAAAAAGGAGACATGTATGTGCAGCTTTGCATTGCCAAGCCCGGTGCTCAGATACAAAGCCATATGGACAGCACTATCCACAGTCGCACCACCTCCCGCGAGGCCACGGAAAATGCAGGAGCTTTGAGGAAAAGCAGTCTGTGAACCAAATGATTGACTAAACTTACCACGATTCCTGTTTTTGTTTTTTGGTTGTTTATTTTTTCTTCTTACTTAGGAAAAAAGGAAGAGAAGAGATGACAGAGAAGGGGAGAGAAAAGAAGGGGGTCAGAGAGGGAACAGCTTGGAGCACTAAAAATATCCCCGACCCCAGACTGGAGGATGAACTGCTGGCCTTTTTGCCAAGAACTTGCAGCTTCTCAAGAGCTACTGCTGACATTTTTCTCCTGAGAGCTGAGAGCTTCTGAGAACTTAAAAGTCCCCCTATCCATTCATATGCTAAGGATTCTTTCCTCTTCACTTTCTCTCCTTTGCTTCCTCTCTTACTAACAAAAGTGTTTCTTCTTAATTGCATGTGACATATGACATACACTAATAGTGGACCTAATAGTGGAAGGACTGCTATTTCCTAGCTGTAGATAGGAGGTGCAGAGTCCAACTCTGCAACTCTGTGCCAGTCAGGCCCTGGTAAGTCTTTTTACATAAATTATTTTATTTAATGCTCACAATAATAGTCTGAGGTAGGTATTGTTATCATTCCCATATTACAGATAGGGAAAGCAAGGACTGCAGTGGCTAAGGAACTTGCTTAAGGTTATACTAGATGGTGTTGGAGGCAGGATTTAAATACAGGGAGGTCTGCAGACTTTAAAAGCCAGAACTTAACAACAATCCTAATGTTCTTCATTAACCTCTTCAAGCTTCCGTGTTCTTGTTATGATTCAGAGACTATCCCTGATCTTTCCTTTGTCCCCTTTATAGTTTATTCTTCATACAGGGGACAGGAAGATTGTACCAATGACCCCTGTGCTGCCACAAAAAGAGACACAAAGTAAATGTCTGGAGGCAACCTATATGGGAAGTATGGATCTGCTCCACAAGGTCCTTGGGGACTTAAGCTTCTTCCAATTCACTACTATCCCATCCAGAGGGGTGTCTGTTTTCTTCATGGTCCAAAGCAGCTGCTTGAGTTCTAGCCATCATATCTGCATTCCAGGCAGTAGATGAAGGACAGAGTAAAGAAAAAAAGGGTCAAAGGTAGACATGAGTTTTTGAAGCACTATGTTACACTCTGCTTATTGCAAATAAACCAGACTTAGAAACATGGCTATACTTACCTGGAGGAGATGCTGGGAAATATAGTCTTTCTTTGGGGATGTCACATGTCCAGCTAAAAAGTGGGATTTTCCATTATTATGCAAGGAAGAGGGAATGGACAGTTAGGGGATGGTGCACATTTTCTGCCAAAGTAATTCTTTCAAAATGTAAGCCAGATCACATTACTCTGCTTAAAATTGTGGAGAGACCTCCCATTCACTCCGAGTAGATGTCCGAGGATTTGCAGTCAGTGTCCAATAGAACCTTCCATGTCTTGTCCTTCTCTGAGGTCTCTGACCTCATTTTCTACCTCTCTCTGCTTTGCTCACTCTGCCTCAGCTACACTGGCCTCCTTGCTAGTTTTCTAATAAGCCAAGCACATTCCTGCCTAAATGTTTTCTCTGAGGCCTTGGGAAGCCTCTTCCCCCATGCATCTAGTCATCCCCGCCTTTCGTTCCTTAGGTCTCTGCTCAAATATCACTCCATCAGAGAGTACCCAATAGAAAACAGTACGTGTCTCCCCTGGGACTCTCTAGTCCCCTTACCTTGCTTTATTTTTATTTCCTGCTTTTTGTCCCCATTTATCCCATCTAATATAAAAGAAAGACATGGGTTTATTGTCTTTCTGTTTCTTCTATTAGAATAGGGACTTCATTTCCTTTATTCAGTGCTTTCTGTCTTCAGGACCTACAGTAGTGCCAGGCATACTGTAGGCATTCAATAAACATAAATTGAATAGGTGAATGACTGATTGACTAAATCCCAGTTTATCCACCTTCAAAAATTTAGGATTGAGTGCATTAAGGTATCTAACCCTAAAGGGCTTTGAAAATAGAAAGAGTCAAGTATATACTAGTTTTCTGCTCGTCTTTGATGTCTGCCCATTTGTAAAAGCACTCCATTGACTGGGAAGAAGAAGAACACAAATACTGTTGGCCATTATTATTTTGAAGTAAGGCACAGTGGGATAGAATTTCTAGTCATTTCTTCCCAAAGCACCAGAACTATTCATTCTAAATCCATTTCTTCCCTGCCTTTAGTTTTGAATGAACTCAGCTTTGCTGCACATAGTTCCCTAATATATCACTTTGATGGTTTGTTTCACCTTAAGTAGCATGGAATTGGAGTCTGAGACTGTATCAGGCTGATTTCAGGTTTCCTTTCTTCCCTTTGTACCATCGCGGTGGGGGAGAGTTGTCCAGCTGTGCTTGGCCAAGTTAAATGAGGAGACCAGATGGTCAGAAAGAAAGGAATTTGGGTCTAGGTTGAGGTGGAGAAAAGCTTGGAGCAAAACTCCTGCATAGTTTTTGACTAAGAGATCAGAACCCTCAGCACTGGGGATGATTACTGACTGATGGGGTCCCCCAGCAAATGTTTGCAAGATAGGAGTTCCTTTTCATGTTAATCTCCTAGAACTTTCTGCCAAGACTCCAGAATCGTCTCCCAGGGTGGAGGGGGTTTTGGTTATAGGTTGCTTTTGGTTTCCAGAGACAGATAAATTGCTTTATGTTAAACACACAAGAAAAGGAAGGGGAAAACAAACAAACAAACAAGAAGTAAAAAAGTCACTTTGAGCTGTTGCTTTTAGATGCCAATTTCGAGAAGGAAAGCAAACAAAACCTAAAATTGAGGGAGAAAGGAGGGCAGGAACCACAGACAGGAGTGACTGTGAACGGCAACCTTCAAGATCTCTCTTCCTTCAACAGAAAAGGCAGGCAGGGCAGCAACCCAGAAGCTGTTCCAAGTTGAATTGAGAAGGGGCATCATGGGCTTTCTGGCACTGACGCAAGGTCAGGAGGCAAGAGAGAGAAAGGCAAGCAGTAGAAGGTGGCAGGGATCCAGGCAGGAAATAGGCCGGGTGTGAACAAGTGTCTTCGTGGTAGGGACAGATGGAAAAGGAGACATTAGGGAAACACCGCTGAGAAAGGAAGAGCCTGACTCCTACTGTCCTCTGATAAAGCATTCATTGCCGCCGGCATTCAGCAGACCTTGTTTTTCTGTGCTCGTTGCTGTGCTCACAGTAAAACATCAGGGCCCCTGCTCTGTGTCCTCCTAGCTTAAATGTTCCCCAAATGGCATAAACACTGTCCTGGAAGGACTGAATGACAAGCCAGCATCACCAGGACTGGCTGAACTTCTCTGGTTTTCATTCTGATTGTCGCTGTTATGCCAGGGCAAACTAAGAACCACGTGGCATGCCCATAGCCATAATGAGCCCCTTTCACATCGGCTCTCTCCTCTAAGCATGACAGCAGCCCTGTGGCAATAAATATGGAGTGAACTGTGGCCACCTTCCCTGAGATGAAAGGATTGAGGCTCGGGGAAGGTGACTGGTTGCCTGTAGCTACTTAGCTAACAAATGATACAATTGGAACTAGAACCTGCTTCTCTGTCTCCTAATGGGTTGCTTTTTCACAACTTTATTTGTGGGAGTTAGTTACCACTGATCAAGCATATGTTCTATGTATCACTGTGAGAAGAGGCAGAAGAACCAACCAGATGTGACCTTCTCCTCGGGACGCTTCTGATCTAAAACGGGAGACAGGACAAAGGTAGATCAATGAATCTATGTGCAAATGCCCCCTTAGCATACACTTAACTAGATGTTCAGACATAGTCATACATCCTCAGGTCATAGTTGGAAACTTCAGGAAGGAAATCTCTGAGGATGTAAAGAAACTCAGAAAACTGCCTCATTGGCATGGCTGTGAGGTTATTCCAGGTATGGGAATACCTGCTACGTAAATAAGAGCCCGGATTGGGGCCAAAAGATGCATTTGACCAGAGGGAAAGGATCTGGGATGAAGAATTGAGCAATTGTTGGGCAGCAAAGACAGTCAACCATCTTAGAAAACTCCTCTGTGGTGATTTTCCTGCCCGGATGCCCTTTATAACTGGAATCCAGATACAGAAATCTGGAAAACTTTGTCCCAACTGTCATTTAGCTTCTGTTTCATCACATTGTTCACGTGGCATATGTCAGACATTGAATGTCTGGGGATCTTGGAAACACAAATGCCATGGGGGTCTGGGTAGTCCCCAAACGCAGGGGTACTGAGGAAGGAAAGGAAAGATGCAAGCAGAACACTGAGAGGAGTTTATCCTTGGGCCACCCTAGCTCTTGCCCTGGACAAGTTCAAATTACCTATACAAAGTGTCAGTGACCAGATACCATAAGATCCTTTCTCTTATGACACAATGACCCCATTACCTACTGAGAATGTCTTGATTTCTCTTTGGAACCATTCCTCTCCCATTGTGTAGTCTTAAGGGTCTGACAACCACTTGCTTCTGACCAGGGTAGCCTGATGGTCCCTTCCCCCTGGATCTGGGTCTGAGACCGAGGGGCTCACAGCACCACCTGCAGTTCAGCAGCGAGACAGTGACTCTCTGAATAGCTTGCCCCTTCATTTCTGTTCCCGAGCTCCCCCACCCCCCAACTCCTCCAGCATTACCTTATGTTCTCAGAACTGCTTCCTATGTTTCTTCCAAATTCTTCTTGTACTGTGGACAAAGTTTGCTTCTGTTGCCTGCAATCAAAGAACCCCAAGGGAGGAATTCACCCCTAATGAGATCATACACTACTTTCAGGTGCTTGGGATGTGTCTGCTTCTGTCTGTCCTCCAGCCCACCTGCCTCAGAAGCCTCCTTAGGGGTTGAGGGCTCTTCCACAAACCAGGGTTCTGAAACGTGGAACGTGGAACACCAGGGGGCTAAAGCAATTAGTTGGATACAGAATGATGCAAGCTTCTATTTCAGAAAAATTACTCATAATTAATTGCCCCTTGACCTCCAGGTCTGTCTACAAGTATGACACTAATTACAAGGCTGATTTAAGTCTCAGACATAAATTTATATGCCATGTGCCCACGACTATTCCCAGCTCTAAATAGAAATAGAAGTTCTATTTCTATTTCATTATATTAAAAGCCAGACAATGTATTCCCAATGTCACTATCACATTTACATCCTTGAAAAGTTAAAATAAATGACTGATATGGTCATGGGATGCCTGGAAACTATAAAGTCTTTTGCTAAAAAAAAATGTTGGCTTTTTATTCCTATCATGTAGGACCCAGGTTCTTTGACAGCAATCAGTAGAAAATGCCACCAAAAAAAGATTTTAACACTTTACTAGAGAATTAAAAGGTGTCCCAGAATGAAGAATTTTATAGCATGCTCTACAATTGCATGAACATTAACTACAAACAAGAGCAAGTTAAAATCTGAGCTGAAAGGGCCATGATGAACATAGGTAACATCCTCAGATTCAGGAGGGCCTGAGTTCACCTATTATTTATACATTTCATTTCAGTAAAATTCCAAGATGTCTGCTTTGGAGCCCACGGTTTAACCATGGAATGATGTCTCTGTCTAGCCCATGGTAGACATGATTGGCATGTTTCTATATACATAAAAATGACAGTGAGATGGTGGGAGATAAGCAGTAATAAAAAACTTTAGTGAAAATAAGAATAGATACTTTTAAATGGAGAACTCAAGGGACTCAGTCTATTTCTAGCTACCCCGTGTATCCCCAGTTGATGTCACTCTTTGCTGCACTTGCATAGCTAACACCTGTCGCCTAGCTCTGCTAACATCAGAACCTCATTCCTTCTCCTTGTATGGGGAGATGACTGTTTTTATGGAAATACCTTCTGTGATTCCATTAAATTGTAGGTTGTATCAATCAGGGAGGCAGAGTAACAGTGAACATTATGGAAGTAAGGGGTTTGTTAAGAAAATCAGATCTTTCACAAGTATGAGAGAAGCTGGAAAGCTAAAGGTATGAAAAGAGGAATAAGAGTTTCAAAGAAAGAGCCACCGGGCTGTCCGCCCGAAGCACAGGCGAACATGAACAAGCTTGCACTCACAGGGAGCTATGAGAAGCCACAGACACCTGGCCTTTGCAGTGGACAGCAGAGGGGAGGCTCCTCTTGGGGTCTCTGGAGGTTGATACCTTTGTGTTACTGAATCCCTGAGCCCAGCGATGAGAATTTCAGCAGGTTAACAATCAAGATTATGAAGTAGATGTGGAGCAAAGAAAAGCAAGTACTGCTGTGTTTCTCCAGAACTGTATCTGAATGCCTATGGTCTATCCACAGAGAGGAATGGCCACAATTTACCTCCACCTTCAAATCCTGAAAAAATTCCTCCTTTGGCCAGCTGTCACCTGGACCCATGCAGATGAGGAAAAAGAAAAGAGGGGAATTTTGAGAATGCTTCTAGCTTAACCAAGTTGTCAATGAAATAATTCAGAACAGTGCAACCCTTATTAACTTAGTGTGTCTCTCTTTTTCTTTTCTGTACCTAACTTCAAAATAAAAACAATGGTAAAATTATGCTTTCTCCTAATAGGATGCAACTATTCTTCACAGAAATGAAAGCAGACTAACCCTGGCCAAGTGTATATACTTCTGTCATCTTTGGGTTATATTCACTTTCCCTGCTAGCTAAATCACACTCCTGCTTTAATATCCTGTAACTGAAACATCAAAACATAAGGCTTCCTACTTTTATCACATATTACATAGTAAATGAATAGGGTAAGAGTTAAAAACAAAGAAAAATAATATATAAAAAGAAGATATATATATATACACACACACACACATATATATACAGTGTGTCTATAAAGTCATGGTGCACTTTTGACCGGTCATAGGAAAGCAACAAAAGACAATAGAAATGTGAAATCTTCACCAAATAAAAGGAAAACTCTCCCAGTTTCATACCTATTCAGTGCTGTTTGATGTGGGCTCACACACAGATTTTTTAGGGCTCCTTAGGTAGCTATCCCGTATAGCGTCTACAGACTTGTCACTGACTGATGGCCTACCAGAACGGGGTTTCTCCACTAAACTGCCGGTTTCCTTCAACTGCTTATCCCACCAAGTAATGTTATTCCTATGTGGTGGCGCTTCATTATAAATGCACAGATATTCACGTTGCACTTTGGTCACGGATTCGAATTTAGCGAGCCACAGAACACACTGAACTTTCCTCTGTACCGTCCACATCTGGACTGGCATGGCCGTGGGCTGCTCCGCTGTATGTACGGTGTTACATCATCATCTGCACATGTGCACATGCTGCCACATCATCCTACAGAAACTGGGAGGGTTTTCCTTTTACTTGGTGCAGATTTCACATTTCTATCATCTTTTGTTGCTTTCCTGTGACTGGTCAAAAGTGCACCATGACTTTACGGACACACTGTATATGCACACATATAAATATAGATACAAAAATATCAAAGAAAAAAATAAATGCTCATAGCTATCATAGGCATGATCTCTGCAATTGGCCATATTATCATAGCTGATAATTCTAATTTCTTCCTTCCACATCTTTTCCTTATTTTCTTGGACCCAGGGAAGCCCTGTAGCTGGTCATAGTTTCTTATCCAGAGGAATGATCCAAACCCTGACTGTCTTGGTGGTCTTGTCTTCACTGACTTGTAGTTTCCCATTCATTTTGGTCACAGGGCAAGGTATTACTTAGAGCTATCCCCAGGATTGCCTGCATTCCAGATATACTCTTTCCTGTTCTTAGTGATTAGTAAAGACTCAGTTTCCCCTTGGTAGTTGGTCAATCACCCAGGCCAGTGCAGTAACCTCTTCCTCTGCTTGTTGGTTTTCTAGCACAAGGACCTCAAAGTGGCCAGGTAGCAGACTTGGTTTATAGTTAATGGAGCTATTGTTAGTTCCTGGTGGATAAGTCCCTGTCAGAGCACCCTCAAACCTGTTCATGTTTTCACTAAGCTACAGATGTCTTCCTAAACTCTCCTTCTGAGGAACTTCTCAATTTTCTCCAAGACATGAGCTTGGAATTCAAGGTGTATTAGAACACACACACACACACACACACACACACACACACTTATTATACTTAGAAACAAAAGAAAGAAATAGAAAAGGAAGCAACAGAATGAGAAAGAGGAGAAGGAGGAAAAGGAAGAGGAAGAAAAAAGAAGAGAGGGAGGAAAGAAAGATGTTCTGTCTCTGGGAAGGGAGGTTTTCCCAGAAAGGATTCTATCATGGTCGTTTCTGGTCATTAACCTGAGAGCCATCACCACATGTGCTGCTTGGGGATCTAATGCTCTATTTCCTGGTTTGACATATCATGAAAAATTTAATATGAGAAATCTGTGTTAAGAGCAGTGAGATCATGTGACTCTCTGGACCTGGAGCTGCATTAATTTAGAAATGTGAAATAATTCTTGGAATAAAAACAGAAAAACTACCTTCCAACCTTGTGCCGGGCTTTTTGAAATTTTAATCATTTTTATGAGGTTAAAAATAACAAAAATTGTAGTTTCACAAAATATTGAACACTTAGGTCAAGATAGAAGTTGGTCGGGTAGGGGAAAGACTCACACTGGCTGAGTTTTAACCTCTAAATCAAGAGAAATCAACAGAGAATATAATTCAAACATGTGCTTCACATAGTTTCCACTGTCCTGTGTTACCGAGGTTAGAATTATGGTTGGGTTCACTAGTGAAAAAGTGAAGAATTGACGACATCTGCTCTCTGAGGCCGTTGTGTCTTTCCTGATAGCTACTGCAGGGGCCTAGCCATTCTGTGATGAAAGCTTTGGACGTATGATGGGAAATGTTGTGTGGGGGTTGAACAGTTTAAAACACAAACTGTCCATGTTCCCAGGATTCTTGTAAAGTGTTTTCCGTTGCTACTGACAAGATCAGACGCCCTGAGTGTTTTGTGGTAGAATATCCTGAAGTGTGGAAAATCACTATGATGGAAGGAAGCCTAAGAGTCTTACCAAACCAACAGAAATTAAGGTATTTTTGCCATCACCACCATCATTTCATTCATTCACTCATTCATTTAACAGTAGTATTTATGAAACACTATAGCAGACTGTGTTGGGGTCTCTTCACATCCTTTGTGCCTTCTCACTTTGATTTACCCAGCCAACTTCCTCTGCCTGTACCTATTTTTCTTTACCTGGGGGATTTCTCCAAAGCTCCCCTGCCTGCTCCCACTGAGGAAGTGGTGAGTGAGTAATACTCCCTGTGAGCAGTTCCCCACCAATGACTAATGAGAGTTTAATTACAAATACCTCAGCTCCTGCACACTTGGGGCAGAATAACACTAAAGGACAGTTTCTATACCATTTTTTAATGTTCCTTCAATTGAGCTCTGGTGGCCCACGGCTTTAGCTGATCTGATGACACACCCTTTTATAGGTGGCCTGCCTTCCTTGTAGACCTCCCCACCCCCACTCGTGTTTCTTCACTTCCCTCCAAAAGGAACCACCTCCACTCGAATTTTTGTGTCAGAGTCCACTTCTGGGGAACCCACACACCAACTATGTGCCAGGCATTGTGGCAACAATTCATTGATAGAAGAACCATCAGATTATAAGATTTTAGATCCCAGTGACAAGTTGGTGGAAAGATGTTTGATGGGAGTTTGAGAGCCTATTCTAATAACTTACCATGAACTTACCATGTATAATTAGTGTGAGGTCTAACCTTGTAAATCACTTAAAATAGTTCCTGGCATATAGTAGCAATAAAGTAATATTAATTATTATAATTATTATCCTGCTGAGCTAAGGCATTGGGTGTTTAACAGTTTCTTGTTAAAATATAAATTCCTAGGCAAAGGTAGTAAGTAAGCTCTTAGTGCCCATTGACACTTTAGAAGGAAGAGATTGATCAGAGAAGCTTTAGTCATTTTTCTAGACCTTGAGAGAATGGACAAAAGGCAAAGTAAGATATAAAGGCGGTAGGAGGAAGAGGGAGAGCCCACTGACAGGACAGCAGGAGTGAAGAGGCAGGGCACAATCCAGTAGGACTTCTCCCAGGCTTCAGACTGCCTGACGGTAAAACCTGACCCCGGGCAGGTGAATCCAGACTTATCAGGGTCCAAAACCTCAGTAGAAAAATGGCAGCACTAAGAACTGAACCTAGGTCCTGCTCTTTCATTCATTCGTCATTTTGATACAATTGTTCAACAATAATTATTTAAACTCGCATTTCACAAGTCATCAGAAGACTCTCGATGGAAGACATATTTGTAGACCATTGGTGTGCCATGATACCTCCTAAGTGTTTGGTGGAATGTGTGTGTGGATCAGATGCAGGGAATAGCTCCTTCCTCGCTAGTCAGGAAGTGGGAGGGCAGGCTGCAGCCCACATTCTGTCTGCTTAGCCCCTTTGCCTCTCTAATGAGCAAGTCAGCTCATTTCCCTGAACCTCACTTGGATCCTTCCCTGTTGTGTGGGGGTCCTGACCCCAAGCTCACAGGCTGCTCTGAGCATTGCAGAGGAGCAGGGATAGGAAGGACCCTGCAAATGCCAGTTTCCTTCCATCTTCCCTCCAGCCTGAAAGGATCGGGATGCAAATAGGAAAACTGCTTCTCAATCTAAGGACCGACAGGCTTGTTAGCAGACAGTTCTGAGACCAGAATGAGCTGTACCGGCCTGAGGGAGCCCCAACACCGGCTGAATGGGGACAGTAGCAGGGCAGCACGGAAATGGAGGTGTGAGCTCTCGAGTCGGATGCCTGGGTCCAAATCCTGGCTTCATTCCTCATTGATTATGTGATCTTGGGCAAACTCCCAGACTCTGTGAGCTTTAGTTACTTCATCTGTACAGCACAAACGATAATAGTAACAGTTCTCACCCCCTAGTGTTGTTATAAAACCAAACGAGATGATTTAAGTGTCTGACACATTGTAAGCACTCAAGGGATGTAGTTATTATTTAGAAGGGATTCCAGCTCTAGGAGTAATTACCTGTCAAGGTTCCTGACTTCTTTATCTCAATGACCATGATTCAGCAATCTCTAGGAGGCACGGGGTAGAGCCTAAGTGGTTAGTGCTTTAGAATTAGGGAGCTTTGTGTTTTGATTCGGTGACTACAGACTTTGGTGATGCTCTGCCCTCAGGCCCGAGACATTCGCCTTCATGAGGTGAAGGCTATGTACCAAGCACTCCTGTGACATGACTCAGCCTGAGAAGATGTGACTTATTCTGTATTTCTGGCAGGCTGAACATGCCCTCAACCCATGACAGAGGAGAACTGGTGATCAACAAACCCCTCAGGCTCCTTGCCCTCTTATTTGGCTGTGATTCTGGGAGCATTTCTACAATGAACTTAACATCACCCAGAAGGACTGAGCTGCAGTTTCCCACAGTGTTAAAAAGCTCCATAACACCCCTTTTATTAGTTTCTTTCCCTTCTATCTCCACTCTCCACTCCCATTTCCTATCATGATACTCTAGGATTACTTCTTAAGTAAATTATTTGCACTGAAATCCTTCATTCTGTTCCTGGGGGAATCCAAACTGAGACACTCATTGATAGGCACGTTTAAATAAGTTCAACACAGGCCAAATGAAGTGCCAGGTAATACCTGCGTGCAATCACGACTGTCTAGACAGCCAGCTCAGGCCCAAGCACATTTTTGCTTGCCTGAATTATTTGGGTTGGCTTTCCCAGGCAGTTCTGGACTCCCTCCAAAATTTTCCCAGCCCCCGCTTTCCTTTAGTCTTGCAGACTTAACCTCTGAAGTTGGCAGGCCTCAGATAGGAACAGCACACAATCCTGTGAAGGGCACATGTGGGCTACTCCTGCAAGCAAGCACAGGACACTGGGTAGGAGCACAGCTTTTCATTGTTTTTCAATAAGAATACCAGGTCCTTTTTCTGAGCCCAGAGATAGGGCTTGAGTTTGTTGTTTGTCTGGAATCAATGCCGTTATCAAAAGTGAGATAGTAACAACCCTGGGAGGTATGCATGAAAATGGGGGCAAGCTGTCACCACTTAGTGCTCTGAAGCACTAAGAGCAGACCCACCCTTGGTCTGTAATTCACCTCTGGGCTCTGGAGTTACTGTCGTGATGTTTCAACAGAGCTGATGTGGTTTATGCAATTTTAAGGGTACCCAGGCCCTCATGACAAAGTTGCCAGTGAAGTAGATGGAGAACACCAAATTGATCCCAGGTTCAGAGGTAGGGACCAATCTCAAGTTCAATAACAGGAGCCCCCTCCCTCTTCTTTAGATCCCCTTGAGAAGAGAGATGGGAGAGGAGCTGAGAACTCAACATTACAGATCCAGAAATGTGGAGGCATGGGTTTCAAAAGAAGGCGAAAGACAGTGAGACAGTAATAAATATAGGTGAGCATTATTGAGCTCTTCCCTCAATAAATGGCCAACCAATGAGTTAAAATAGCACATTATATACATAATTGTATTTCCTCCTTCTTCCTCTGCCTCATTCTCTTTCCCCCTTCCTTTCTCTCTCTCTCTCTCTCTCTCTCTCTCTCTCTCTCTCTCTCTCTCCCTCCCTCCCTCCCTCTTTCTCTATTTTCCCTAATTTAGTGATGGTGAAGAGAGAATAGCTTTCTACACAAAATTACCTGGCTACTAAGTGAGGATGATGAGATTTGACTCAGATTGATCTGACCTCAAATTTGAGTTCTGCTCATTATACTCAGAGAGCCTGACTCATTAACACAACCATAACTTGTGATCCTTCTGTGCTCCCTCATTAATGTGATCAGCAATATTTGTGGTATAACCCCTATATGATAAAGTACTATTATAAAAGCTACAAAGATAAATAAAACATTGAAATCACTTTGGTTTACTTTTCCCTTTGTTCCTTTAAGCACCACATTCAATTATTCAAAAGCTTCTTTCACAAAGTCTCCCAGACTTTGCCCTTCTTCTTGACTACCTCTGTAACTAGGGAGACAGGTCACCATCATGTCCCTTCTGGCGGTACCATAACCTCAGTCTCCTGATTGGCTTCTTGGCTTTGAATTTATTGGAGTAAATTTTTGAAGCATGATCTTCACAATGTTGCCTAATAGACAGAAACTGACATCCATTCCTTCCACTATGTATGGGAAATGTATGGGACATGTATGAAAATGGCCAGGAGTGGGAAATGGGAGACTCAGAATCTGGTCCTGGGCCTGCCATTTACTGCTGGGTGACCTTTGGCAAGTTGCTTCTCTCTTCTGAAGGGGCTTCAGGTCCTGGTCTGTAGAATAGAAGAATTGGGGGCTTGGGGTTTCTTAGAAGTGCTTCATAAGTACTTAGCGCATAGGTATATATCTAGAAGTGGAAATGCCTGGTCAAATGGGCACTCTATGTTTACCTCTTTGAGGAACTGCCGGGTTGTTTTCCAAAGTGGCTGCACCATTTCACATTCCCTCCAGTAATGGCATCCTCCTTTTACAGATGAAAAACTTGTGTGATTGGAAGGAGAGGACAAAACTTTGTGATGCTTCTACATTTTAAAGATCCATTAAAGAAAATGAGCTGGCAGTGGAAACTGAAGAAGAGCAATGATAAGGAACAGGAGAAGGAGAGACCATCATCATACAACTGGTAGAACAAAAGAAGATCAGAAGCATCAGTGTGAAAATAATCACAGCAAGGAGTGACGTCACGGAAATGGCGCTGTGAGCAGCGCGTCCGACAGCTCTCCCCTAAATCACAACAAATTTATCAACTAGAAACAGAAAAATTTATCCTTGGAGCATTCCGGAGTTCCACACAAACTGATAGAGAAAGGACTGTTATCACTTGAATCTGAGAGACGAGGGTGTGGAGGAATTTACCGCAGGGACGTTCATTCAAGCCGCGAGGAAGTGCGCCTGTGGTGAGTCAGCCCACACTTGGGAGCCGTGAGCCGCCGCGAGCAGCCGCGCGCGCGCCCGGTCGGTTGGGCACCGCTGACGTTCCCAGCGGCCCGCACACTGCGAGTGAGAGTTGCCAGCCACCGGTGCCCGGAGCACCCCATTCGCGTGCGTGCCTTGGGCATTCCACATGCCCAGAGCGCCCTGCTGGCCCGCACACCCAGGGTGCTCCATTATCCTGTGCCTGGTGCGATCCAGCCGCCAGCGGCAGGGCGAGCGGGAGAGGCTTGGGAGATTCTCTCCGTGGGCGGGGCACCTCACCCAGCCATTCAAGCTAACAATCAAGCGTTGGGGGAGGGGCGCGCGCAGGCAGCCTAAAATACCTTCGGAAGCACAGCTGCGACCCAATCACTGAAACTAGCTTAACCCATGAAATCTGCGCACCCTCGGTTCTAATTGATAAGATCTCTATCAGTTCAGCGATCCAAGACAAGAGGCGTGATATTTTTTAGTGCCTCTCGCTAAAGGGGCGGGGGCAACTTCTGATTGATAGAGCCTCCATATTCAGGGATAAACGCTAACAAAAAGGACTTGGCAGATAATAAGATCTATACTACACTAGTCGCAAGCAGAGACTAGTGCCTCTTCTTCCCTGCAAAAACAGGCTACAAAGTGTGGAAAGCCTGGGTTGAGAGGTCCAACTAAATGATAGGCGCTGAACAGTCACCTTGACAACAATTGACTCCCACCCCGCCTGATTACACTGGAGGCCCTGACTGTCAGAGCCTTTCCCAAAGCCTTGCACTGAGTGGGGATAGAGTGGGGATTTCCCAGCTCTTTGAGCCTCTTACTCCCCAGGCAGAAGCAGTTGCAGCCTTATAGCTGGATCACCAGGCTGCTAATTCAGAAAGGGGGGACTAGGAGAGAGAATCCAGGAAAGCAAACTCTCCCATCATTGGACCCTGCAAACGCCAACAAGCCTTGACTACCAACAAGACTAAAGCCAATTATATGATATTGCCATAGAATCCCATCAACTGCAATCCCTACCTAAGTGTGACACAGGGGCAGAGCCTGGGGTACAGAGTCACCGACCAGGAAGAGGGAGAGAAAAGAAAAAGGAAGAAGTTAACCTCTCAAAATCAAGAAAAATCCACAGACTTTACAACTTGATCCACTAATTTTTTTGTTGTTGTTGTTTGTTTCTTCTATCTTATTGCCTTTATTTCCTCCACCTCGGTCCTTCTATTCTCTGCCCATCTTATACTTCCCCTTTCTTGAACTACACTACCCATGAGTGTTGCATTTTATTTCTCTTCTTCATCCTCACCCTCCTTTAAGGTTATACTCCAAAACACTTAACTCTCACTCTCTCCTCTTTTGTTTTTTTTTTTTTGTCTTGCTTTATTTTGTTTTTTTCTCTTCCTATATTATTTCTTCCTTCGTTTTTCTCTTTTTCTTATTTTTTCCTTTCTATTCGTTTTTTCTTTTCTCATTTTACTTTCCTCCCATATAATCCTCAATCATGAACAAATTAGTTAATTTGGGACTCAAGGCTTTTTTTTGGCTTTATTTCTCTTTTTTCCTTTTGTTTTCAGTTTTTTTTCTTGTTTGTTTATTTTTGTGGCATTTTGGGACCTCCCAACCCAAGGTCTCCATTGTATTTAATCTTCGCTCCACTTAATACAACAGATTTTTACTTATTATTTTTATTTTTTTTCTTCTTTATTATTCTTTTTTGTTCCTTTTTTCTGGTTCCCTCTTATCCCTCTCATTATTTCTCTTAGTTGACCATCACTTACAAGCAAATCATCTTATGCATGTCTAAGATTTTCCTCTTTTTTTTTTTTTTTTTGCATTTAGTAGGTCCCTACTCCCTTTTTTTGCCCCTTGAACTCTTCACCCCAAATCAGGCCCTCCATTATAGGCACGATATTTCCCTGAGGAGGGAAGAGGAGGGAAAGAGAAGAAAGAAAAAAAGGGGGAAATAATAAATTATTACTGTTTTTTTGGTGGGGTGTTTTACCTTTTTTTTTTTTCTTTTTTTTTTTTTTTTACTTTTTACTCATTATAAATTCTAATTAGTGCTATCAACAAGACCACCCTCAGATGCCGATAAGAAAGAGGAAATCGAATATTATGGATACAAAAGAAAGAGAGGTAACACAAATAGATGTGGAAAAATCTATAGAGAAAAGACTTAACATATTGGAAGCCTTGGAGCTAAATGACAGAGAATTTAAAATAGAAATCTTAAAAATACTCAGAGATATACAAGAAAACACAGAAAGGCAATATAGGGAGATCAGAAAACAACTCAATGAACACAAAGAATATATTACCAAGGAAATTGAAACTATAAAAACAAATCAAACAGAAATGAAAAACTCAATTCACGAGCTGAAAAACGAGGTAACAAGCTTAGCTAACAGAACAGCCCAGATTGAAGATAGGATTAGTGAAATAGAAGACAAACAACTTGAGGCACAACAGAGAGAAGAAGAAAGAGACTCAAAAATAATAAAAAACGAGAAAGCCCTACAGGAATTGTCTGACTCCATCAGAAAGAATAACATAAGAATAATAGGTATATCAGAGGGAGAAGAGAAAGAAAATGGAATGGAGAATATACTCAAACAAATAATAGACGAGAACTTCCCAAGCCTGTGGAAAGAACGAAAGCCTCAAATTCAAGAAGCAAACATAACACCGAGTTTTCTTAACCCCAACAAACCCACTCCAAGGCACATCATAATAAAGATGACACAAACCAATGACAAAGAAAAAATTCTCAAGGCAGCCAGGGAAAAGAAGAGTACAACATATAAAGGAAGGCCTATTAGATTATCATCAGACTTCTCAGCAGAAACTCTACAAGCTAGAAGAGAGTGGACCCCAATATTTAAAGCCCTGAAAGAGAGGAACTTTCAGCCAAGAATACTATACCCATCAAAGCTATCCTTCAAGTATGAAGGAGATATAAAAACATTCACAAATACAGAAAAGATGAGAGAATTTATCAACAGAAAGCCCCCACTCCAGGAAATACTAAAGGGGGTTTTCCAACCAGATTCAAAGAACAAAAGAAAACAACACCACAAGTAACAGCTCCACCAAGAACACAATAAAACCAAACTTAAACTGTGACAACAAAGGAAAAAAAGGGGGGAGAGGATGGAGATTAACAGTAGCAAAGGACGATGAAGTGCAGAAATACTTATAAGATAGGGTACTACAATGAATATGGTAGGTACCCTTTTCATTACTTAATGGTAACCACCCTTGAAAAAACCACCACAGAAACACTGGACGTAAAAAGGTAGCAACAGAGGAAAGAAGTATGGAACACAAGCAAACAAAAACAAATGATAGAAAAACAAAAGAGAAGAATCAAACTAGATACAAAACTAAATGAAAGCAATTTATAAAATGGCAGTAGGGAACCCACAAGTGTCAATAATTACACTAAATGTAAATGGATTAAACTTACCATTAAAAAGACATAGAGTAGCAGAATGGATTAAAAAAGAAAATCTGGCCCTGGCCGGTTGGCTCAGCGGTAGAGCGTCGGCCTAGCGTGCGGAGGACCTGGGTTCGATTCCCGGCCAGGGCACAAAGGAGAAGCACTCATTTGCTTCTCCACCCCTCCGTCGCGCTTTCCTCTCTGTCTCTCTCTTCTCCCGCAGCCAAGGCTCCATTGGAGCAAAGATGGCCCGGGCGCTGGGGATGGCTCTGTGGCCTCTTCCTCAGGCGCTAGAGTGGCTCTGGTCGCAACATGGCGACGCCCAGGATGGGCAGAGCATCGCCCCCTGGTGGGCAGAGTGTCGCCCCTGGTGGGCATGCCGGGTGGATCCCGGTCGGGCGCATGCGGGAGTCTGTCTGACTGTCTCTCCCTGTTTCCAGCTTCAGAAAAGTCAAAAAAAAAAAAAAAAATGAAAAAAAAAAAGAAAATCCAACTATATGCTGCCTACAAGAAACACATCTAAGCAACAAGGATAAAAACAAATTCAAAGTGAAAGGCTGGAAAACAATACTCCAAGCAAACAACACCCAAAAAAAGGCAGGTGTAGCAATTCTCATATCTAATAATGCTGACTACAAGACAGAAAAAGTACTCAGAGACAAAAATGGTCATTTCATAATGATTAAGGGGAAGTTGAATCAAGAAGACATAACAATCCTTAATATATATGCACCAAACCAAGGAGCACCAAAATATATAAGACAGCTACTTATTGACCCTAAAACAAAAACTAACAAAAATACAATCATACTTGGAGACCTCAATACACCGCTGACGGCTCTAGATCGGTCATCCAAACAGAGAATCAACAAAGACATAGTGGCCTTAAACAAAATACTAGAACACCTGGATATGATAGACATCTACAGGACACTTCATCCCAAAGGGACAGAGTATACATTTTTCTCTAGTGTACATGGAACATTCTCAAGAATTGACCATATGTTGGGCCACAAAGACAATATCAGCAAATTTAAAAAAATTGAAATTGTACCAAGCATATTTTCTGATCATAAAGCCTTGAAACTAGAATTCAACTGCAAAAAAGAGGGGGGAAAACCCACAAAAATGTGGAAACTAAACAACATACTTCTAAAAAATGAATGGGTCAAAGAAGAAATAAGCGCAGAGATCAAAAGATATATACAGACAAATGAAAATGAAAATACGACATATCAGAATCTCTGGGATGCAGCAAAAGCAGTAATAAGAGGAAAGCTCATATCACTTCAGGCCTATATGAACAAACAAGAGAGAGCCGAAGTAAACCACTTAACTTCACACCATAAGGAACTAGAAAAAGAAGAACAAAGACAACCCAAAACCAGCCGAAGAAAGGAGATAATAAAAATCAGAGCAGAAATAAATGAAATAGAGAACAGAAAAACTATAGAAAAAATCAATAAAACAAGGAGCTGGTTCTTTGAAAAGAGCAACAAAATTGACAAACCCTTGGCAAGACTAACCAAGGAAAAAAGGCACAGGACTCAAATAAATAAAATCCAAAATGAAAGAGGAGAGATCACCACAGACATCATAGATATACAAAAAATTATTGTAGAATACTATGAAAAATTATATGCCACCAAATACAACAATCTAGAAGAAATGGATAAATTCCTAGAACAATACAACCTTCCTAGACTGAGTCATGAAGAAGCAGAAAGCCTAAACAGACCAATCAGCAGGGAGGAAATAGAAAAAACTATTAAAAACCTCCCCAAAAATAAAAGTCCAGGCCCAGACGGTTATACTAATGAATTCTATCAAACATTCAAAGAAGACTTGGTTCCTATTCTACTCAAAGTCTTCCAAAAAATTGAAGAAGAAGCAATACTTCCAAACACATTCTATGAGGCCAACATAACCCTCATACCAAAACCTGGCAAGGATGGCACAAAGAAAGAAAACTACAGACCAATATCTCTAATGAATACAGATGCTAAAATACTAAACAAAATACTGGCAAACCGAATACAACAACATATTAAAAAAATAATACATCATGATCAAGTGGGATTCATCCCAGAATCTCAAGGATGGTTCAACATACGCAAAACGGTTAACGTAATACACCATATCAACAAAACAAAGAACAAAAACCACATGATCTTATCAATAGATGCAGAAAAGGCTTTTGATAAAATACAACACAATTTTATGTTTAAGACACTCAACAAAATGGGTATAGAAGGAAAATATCTCAACATGATAAAGGCCATATATGAAAAACCATCAACCAACATCCTATTAAACGGCATAAAACTGAGGACTTTCTACCTTAAATCAGGAACAAGACAGGGTTGTCCACTCTCTCCACTCTTATTCAACGTGGTGCTACAAGTTCTGGCCAGAGCAATCAGACAAGACAAAGAAATAAAAGGCATCCATATCGGAAAAGAAGAAGTAAAGCTATCACTTTTTGCTGATGATATGATCCTATACATCGAAAACCCGAAGGACTCCACAAAAAGATTATTAGAAACAATAAACCAATACAGTAAGGTCGCAGGATACAAAATTAACATACAAAAGTCCATAGCCTTTCTATATGCCAACAATGAAATATTAGAAAACGAACTCAAAAAAGTAATCCCCTTCACGATTGCAACAAAAAAAATAAAATACCTAGGAATAAACATAACAAAGAACGTAAAGGACCTATATAATGAAAATTACAAAGCATTGTTAAGGGAAATCGAAAAAGATACAATGAGATGGAAAAATATTCCTTGTTCTTGGATAGGAAGAATAAATATAATCAAAATGGCCATATTACCCAAAGCAATATACAAATTTAATGCAATTCCCATCAAAATCCCTATGAGATTTTTTAAAGAAATGGAACAAAAAATCATCAGATTTATATGGAACTATAAAAAACCCCGAATAGCCAAAACAATCCTAAGGAAAAAGAATGAAGCTGGGGGCATTACAATACCTGACTTTAAACTATATTATAGGGCCACGATAATCAAAACAGCATGGTATTGGCAGAAAAATAGACACTCAGACCAATGGAACAGAATAGAAAGCCCAGAAATAAAACCACATATATATGGTCAAATAATCTTTGATAAAGGGGCCAACAACACACAATGGAGAAAAGAAAGCCTCTTCAACAAATGGTGTTGGGAAAACTGGAAAGCCACATGCAAAAGAATGAAACTCGACTACAGCCTGTCCCCGTGTACTAAAATTAATTCAAAATGGATCAAAGACCTAAATATAAGACCGGAAACAATAAAGTACACAGAAGAAGACATAGGTACTAAAATCATGGACCTGGGTTTTAAAGAACATTTTATGAACTTGACTCCAATGGCAAGAGAAGTGAAGGCAAAGATAAATGAATGGGACTACATCAGAATAAAAAGTTTTTGCTCAGCAAGAGAAACTGATATCAAAATAAACAGACAGCCAACTAAATGGGAAATGATATTTTCAAACGACAGCTCAGATAAGGGCCTAATATCCAAAATTTACAAAGAACTCATAAAACTCAACAACAAACAAACAAACAATCCAATTAAAAAATGGGAAGAGGGATAGTGACGTCACGGAAATGGCGCCGTGAGAAGCGCGTCCGATAGCTCTCCCCTAAATCACAACAAATTTATCAACTAGAAACAGAAAAATTTATCCTCGGAGTATTCCGGAGTTCCACACAAACTGAAAGCAAAAGGACTGTTATCACTTGAATCTGAGAGACGAGGGTGTGGAGGAAGCTACCGCAGCAGCGACGCTCATTCAAGCTGCGAGACAGTGCGCCTGCGTGCTATCAATAAGACCACCCTCAGATGCCGATAAGAAAGAGGAAATCGAATATTATGGATACAAAAGAAAGAGAGGTAACACAAATAGATGTGGAAAAATCTATGGAGAAAAGCCTTAACATATTGTAAGCCTTGGAGCTAAATGACAGAGAATTTAAAATAGAAATCTTAAAAATACTCAGAGATATACAAGAAAACACAGAAAGGCAATATAGGGAGATCAGAAAACAACTCAATGAACACAAAGAATATATTACCAAGGAAATTGAAACTATAAAAACAAATCAAACAGAAATGAAAAACTCAATTCACGAGCTGAAAAACGAGGTAACAAGCTTAGCTAACAGAACAGCCCAGATTGAAGATAGGATTAGTGAAATAGAAGACAAACAACTTGAGGCACAACAGAGAGAAGAAGAAAGAGACTTAAAAATAATAAAAAATGAGAAAGCCCTACAGGAATTGTCTGACTCCATCAGAAAGAATAACATAAGAATAATAGGTATATCAGAGGGAGAAGAGAAAGAAAATGGAATGGAGAATATACTCAAACAAATAATAGACGAGAACTTCCCAAGCCTGTGGAAGGAACTAAAGCCTCAAATTCAAGAAGCAAACATAACACCGAGTTTTCGTAATCCCAACAAACCCACTCCAAGGCACATCATAATAAAGATGACACAAACCAATGACAAAGAAAAAATTCTCAAGGCAGCCAGGGAAAAGAAGAGTACAACATATAAAGGAAGGCCTATTAGATTATCATCAGATTTCTCAGCAGAAACTCTACAAGCTAGAAGAGAGTGGACCCCAATATTTAAAGCCCTGAAAGAGAGGAACTTTCAGCCAAGAATACTATACCCATCAAAGCTATCCTTCAAGTATGAAGGAGATATAAAAACATTCACAAATACAGAAAAGATGAGAGAATTTATCAACAGAAAGCCCCCACTCCAGGAAATACTAAAGGGGGTTTTCCAACCAGATTCAAAGAACAAAAGAAAACAACACCACAAGTAACAGCTCCACCAAGAACACAATAAAACCAAACTTAAACTGTGACAACAAAGGAAAAAAAGGGGGGAGAGGATGGAGATTAACAGTAGCAAAGGATGATGAAGTGCAGAAATACTTATAAGATAGGGTACTACAATGAATATGGTAGGTACCCTTTTCATTACTTAATGGTAACCACCCTTAAAAAAACCACCACAAAAACACTTGACTTAAAAAAGGTAGCAACAGAGGAAAGAAGTATGGAACACAAACAAACAAAAACAAATGATAGAAAAACAAAAGAGAAGAATCAAACTAGATACAAACCTAACAGAAAGCAATTTATAAAATGGCAGTAGGGAACCCACAAGTGTCAATAATTACACTAAATGTAAATGGATTAAACTTACCAATAAAAAGACACAGAGTAGCAGAATGGATTAAAAAAGAAAATCCAACTATATGCTGCCTACAAGAAACACATCTAAGCAACAAGGATAAAAACAAATTCAAAGTGAAAGGCTGGAAAACAATACTCCAAGCAAACAACACCCAAAAAAAAGCAGGTGTAGCAATACTCATATCTAATAATGCTGACTACAAGACAGAAAAAGTACTCAGAGACAAAAACGGTCATTTCATAATGATTAAGGGGAAGTTGAATCAAGAAGACATAACAATCCTTAATATATATGCACCAAACCAAGGAGCACCAAAATATATAAGACAGCTACTTATTGACCTTAAAACAAAAACTAACAAAAATACAATCATACTTGGAGACCTCAATACACCGCTGACGGCTCTAGATCGGTCATCCAAACAGAGAATCAATAAAGATATAGTGGCCTTAAACGAAATACTAGAACACCTGGATATGATAGGATAGACATCTACAGGACACTTCATCCCAAAGGGACAGAGTATACATTTTTCTCTAGTGTACATGGAACATTCTCAAGAATTGACCATATGTTGGGCCACAAAGACAATATCAGCAAATTTAGAAAAATTGAAATTGTACCAAGCATATTTTCTGATCATAAAGCCTTGAAACTAGAATTCAACTGCAAAAAAGAGGGGGAAAACCCCACAAAAATGTGGAAACTAAACAACATACTTCTAAAAAATGAATGGGTCAAAGAAGAAATAAGTGCAGAAATCAAAAGATATATACAGACAAATGAAAATGAAAATTCGACATATCAGAATCTCTGGGATGCAGCAAAAGCAGTAATAAGAGGAAAGTTCATATCACTTCAGGCCTATATGAACAAACAAGAGATAGCCGAAGTAAACCACTTAACTTCACACCTTAAGGAACTAGAAAAAGAAGAACAAAGACAACCCAAAACCAGCCGAAGAAAGGAGATAATAAAAATCAGAGCAGAGATAAATGAATTAGAGAACAGAAAAACTATAGAAAAAATCAATAAAACAAGGAGCTGGTTCTTTGAAAAGATCAACAAAATTGACAAACCCTTGGCAAGACTCACCAAGGAAAAAAGACACAGGACTCAAATAAATAAAATCCAAAATGAAAGAGGAGAGATCACCACAGACATCATAGATATACAAAGAATTATTGTAGAATACTATGAAAAATTATATGCCACCAAATACAACAATCTAGAAGAAATGGATAAATTTTTAGAACAATACAACCTTCCTAGACTGAGTCATGAAGAAGCAGAAAGCCTAAACAGACCAATCAGCAGGGAGGAAATAGAAAAAACTATTAAAAACCTCCCCAAAAATAAAAGTCCAGGCCCAGACGGTTATACTAGTGAATTTTATCAAACATTCAAAGAAGACTTGGTTCCTATTCTACTCAAAGTCTTCCAAAAAATTGAAGAAGAAGCAATACTTCCAAACACATTCTATGAGGCCAACATAACCCTCATACCAAAACCTGGCAAGGATGGCACAAAGAAAGAAAACTACAGACCAATATCTCTAATGAATACAGATGCTAAAATACTAAACAAAATACTGGCAAACCGAATACAACAACATATTAAAAAAATAATACATCATGATCAAATGGGATTCATCCCAGAATCTCAAGGATGGTTCAACATACGCAAAACGGTTAACATAATACACCATATCAACAAAACAAAGAACAAAAACCACATGATCTTATCAATAGATGCAGAAAAGGCTTTTGATAAAATACAACACAATTTTATGTTTAAGACTCTCAACAAAATGGGTATAGAAGGAAAATATCTCAATATGATAAAGGCCATATATGATAAACCATCAGCCAACATCCTATTAAACGGCATAAAACTGAGGACTTTCTACCTTAAATCAGGAACAAGACAGGGTTGTCCACTCTCTCCACTCTTATTCAACGTGGTGCTACAAGTTCTGGCCAGAGCAATCAGACAAGACAAAGAAATAAAAGGCATCCATATCGGAAAAGAAGAAGTAAAGCTATCACTTTTTGCTGATGATATGATCCTATACATCGAAAACCCGAAGGACTCCACAAAAAGATTATTAGAAACAATAAACCAATACAGTAAGGTCGCAGGATACAAAATTAACATACAAAAGTCCATAGCCTTTCTATATGCCAACAATGAAATATTAGAAAACGAACTCAAAAAAGTAATCCCCTTCACGATTGCAACAAAAAAAATAAAATACCTAGGAATAAACATAACAAAGAACGTAAAGGACCTATATAATGAAAATTACAAAGCATTGTTAAGGGAAATCGAAAAAGATACAATGAGATGGAAAAATATTCCTTGTTCTTGGATAGGAAGAATAAATATAATCAAAATGGCCATATTACCCAAAGCAATATACAAATTTAATGCAATTCCCATCAAAATCCCTATGAGATTTTTTAAAGAAATGGAACAAAAAATCATCAGATTTATATGGAACTATAAAAAACCCCAAATAGCCAAAACAATCCTAAGGAAAAAGAATGAAGCTGGGGGCATTACAATACCTGACTTTATATTATAGGGCCACGATAATCAAAACAGCATGGTATTGGCAGAAAAATAGACACTCAGACCAATGGAACAGAATAGAAAGCCCAGAAATAAAACCACATATATATGGTCAAATAATCTTTGATAAAGGGGCCAACAACACACAATGGAGAAAAGAAAGCCTCTTCAACAAATGGTGTTGGGAAAACTGGAAAGCCACATGCAAAAGAATGAAACTCGACTACAGCCTGTCCCCGTGTACTAAAATTAATTCAAAATGGATCAAAGACCTAAATATAAGACCGGAAACAATAAAGTACATAGAAGAAGACATAGGTACTAAAATCATGGACCTGGGTTTTAAAGAACATTTTATGAACTTGACTCCAATGGCAAGAGAAGTGAAGGCAAAGATAAATGAATGGGACTACATCAGAATAAAAAGTTTTTGCTCAGCAAGAGAAACTGATATCAAAATAAACAGACAGCCAACTAAATGGGAAATGATATTTTCAAACGACAGCTCAGATAAGGGCCTAATATCCAAAATTTACAAAGAACTCATAAAACTCAACAACAAACAAACAAACAATCCAATAAAAAAATGGGAAGAGGACATGAACAGACACTTCTCCCAGGAAGAGATACAAATGGCCAACAGATATATGAAAAGATGCTCAGCTTCATTAGTTATTAGAGAAATGCAAATCAAAACTACAATGAGATACCACCTCACTCCTGTTAGATTAGCTATTATCAACAAGACGAGTAATAGCAAATGTTGGAGAGGCTGTGGAGAAAAAGGAACCCTCATTCACTGTTGGTGGGACTGTAAAGTAGTACAACCATTATGGAGGAAAGTATGGTGGTTCCTCAAAAAACTGCAAATAGAACTACCTTATGACCCAGCAATCCCTCTACTGGGTATATACCCCAAAACCTCAGAAACATTGATACGTAAAGACACATGTAGCCCCATGTTCATTGCAGCACTGTTCACAGTGGCCAAGACATGGAAACAACCAAAAAGCCCTTCAATAGAAGACTGGATAAAGAAGATGTGGCACATATACACTATGGAATACTACTCAGCCATAAGAAATGATGACATCAGATCATTTACAGCAAAATGGTGGGATCTTGATAACATTATAAGGAGTGAAATAAGTAAATCAGAAAAAAACAAGAATTACATGATTCCATACATTGGTGGAACATAGAAATGAGACTAAAAGACATGGATAAGAGTGTGGTGGTTACCAAGGGTGGGGGGAGGGAGGACATGGGAGGGAGGGAGGGAGAGAGTGAGGGGGAGGGGGAGGGGCACAGAGAACTAGATAGAGGGTGGCGGAAGAAAATCTGACTTTGGGCGAGGGGTTTGCAACATAATTTGATGACAAAATAACCTAGACATGTTTTCTTTGAATATATGTACCCTGATTTATTAATGTCATCTCATTACCATTAATAAAAATTTATTATAAAAAAACAAAAAGAAAATAATCACAGCAGCAAAAAGGTAAGTTACAATAATTACTGAAGAGAGGTTTTAACAATGTGCCCAGTAGAAGGTACATGGTGATTCTTAGAAGTTTCAGGGACAGTAGTGGTGAAAGAAACCAGATTGCAGTGGGTGACAGGTGAAGAGTGTGCAGGCAGGACATATTTGAAATTCAGCTCTGATGAAAAGAGAAGAGACGGAATCCTCCATCCTAAAGATGGAGACGACTTGAACACATACATAGAGACAAGAATCCAGAGTGATTATGATGCAGTTATGGCCGGGAAGATGGGGAAAGTAACAAAGGCACAACATCAGACTGAAGGGAAACCTAGTTCTCTGTAGCCAGGGGTGGAAGGACAGAGAGTGGGTACAGATGAGAGTCATTTGGGGGATATATTCAGGTCTGATCACCTTTTTGAGAATTTTCTGTATCAATAGGCTCAAGAGTCCTAAGAAGATGTTAGGGCACAATATGTTTTCCTTCCTTCCTTCCCTACATTCCCAT
Organism: Saccopteryx bilineata; assembly: GCF_036850765.1. Taxonomy (NCBI): domain Eukaryota; kingdom Metazoa; phylum Chordata; class Mammalia; order Chiroptera; family Emballonuridae; genus Saccopteryx; species Saccopteryx bilineata. The sequence goes on from NC_089490.1 coordinate 106,990,294, forward strand.
CAAATCATTGGCAGGAGAAAGTTGAATTTTCAATACAAATGATGAAAAGACACTGAGGGGGCCTTCACAGTCTTTTAACCTACTCTATCATTCAAGGAAGATTTGTCTTGAAACAAATCCATAGAGTTTGAAGTGAGTTTGTGTGTGTGTGTGTTGTCTGGGATTTCGAATATTCATTATAGCATTCATTCGTGGAAGCTAGATTTTCAGAGGATGCCACTAAATGCAGATTCCTGGGCTATAAGGCACAGCTTGGAGGACTCCTCTAAACTGCCATTCATCATGCATCATCCCTAGTATACAGTACTTATTAGACACTACATTTTTCCTTTGTAGCCCCGAAAGCCCTCCTAACTGAAAAACCAGGATGTAGCTCATCGTTTCTTTAAGCAGAAGCCATAGGGTTTAGTTGTAGTAAGTTTCTCCCATTCCAGCTGAGTGTACTGATTTATAAAGCTTGCTGGGCTTTGCTCAGAGGAAAAGGGAAAGGAAAGCTGTATACACTCACCACAGTCCCTGGCTGATAGCAGAGGCATTTTAATAAAACCCAGCATAAAAACGCAGGTTTTGTTGCACCGACTCCAACTGATAATTAGCACAACTTTGACAATCTCAGAAAAAAATGATCGGCATGACTACATGTGGTTTCGAATCTAGACTGCAAATTCTGGGGGTGGTGAGGAGTGGAGAAGTCTGTGCTTTCAAGTAAAATGAGAACCTCTGCCGGAAATGGCTAAGACATCTCCTCCGCTCCATAAGCGCCAGTTCAGAGCAGCTGGGACCAGTTAGACTGTCCTGTGTCTTCCTTCCCGGAGAACAGTGGCCTAGCCCAGGGTCCCCTTACAGTTCTGAATGTGGTTGGGCATAATCCAGGGACAAAAACATGTACTTTTGCATGAATACTTCTCCCCATTTCTATGGCCCTCTCATATTTTCCAAGGATGTGTGGATCCAAGGATGCTTTTGGTGCTGCTGTTTTGTTGCTTTAATTATCCCTGCTGGGAAAAGCAAGGCAGGAGTTTTAACCTGAGGTTTAGGAAGGGTACAGGATCTTTCTTAAAGTCATATTACAGCTGTGGGTGAGAGGGGTGGGAGTCCAGGATTCCTGAATATGTTGCCTAGAAACGTATCACACCCAGTAGGTAAGAGTTCAGAAACCAGTAGCCCCATTCTGTGTGTTCCTCTAGAATAAAGGACTAACAGAATGGCTCAAGTACCTGTGAGGCAGGAGAGCTTTTACCCTCCAATACCGCTTCTGGCTTTTCAGGAACCCTAATGCTCCAGCCTGGTGGAGTTGCCTTATCCTGTGATAGGTAAATAAGAGCTGCCTGAACATCCATCTTACAAATACTGAGAGCCCCATGATGAGTCCCCCAACCCTTCATATCCACAAGGATTCTCTAAGTACTTAGAATTTTCCTGGTGACTTCAGGCTTCTAGTGAGTTCCTGATCTCTTACCAATGTCTTCCTGCATATCTCTTCTTTTCTAACCATGACAAACTGACCTTTTTCCTGGAGTTTTTTAAAAATCCCACCCATACGGCCCTGGTCAGTTGGCTCAGTGGTAGAGCATTGGCCTAATGTGTGAAAGTCTTGGGTTTGATTCCTGGTCAGGGCATACAGGAGAAGTGCCCATCTGCTTCTCCACCCCTCCCCCTCTCCTTCCTCTCTGTCTCTCTCTTCCCCTCCTGCAGCCAAGGCTCCATTGGAACAAAGTTGGCCTGGACACTGAGGATGGCTCCATGGCTTCCACCTCAGGCAGTAGAATGGCTCCAGTTGCAACTAAGCAACACCCTAGAGGGGCAGAGCATTGCCCCCTGGTGGGCATGCCAGGTGGATCCCCATTGGGCGCATGCGGGAGTCTGTCTCTGTTACCATTTCTCACTTCAGAAAAATACAAAAAAAAAAAATCCCACCCATACAATGAAATTTGGTACAATATAACTGAAGTGACTATTTGGGGGTGATGACCAAGAGTAGTGGGTGGGCTGTGTTACATTGCTGGTAGCAACATGAAAGAAAAGACCAATTTTCAACATTCTCCAATGGAGTCCTGGTACCCCAAGCGATGGCTTTGAATTAGAGGAAAAGCTCATCTTCCTCAAGACCTTTATCATCTGTTGAGAACTTGTTTGAATGACTATCTGAACCAGGAGGTTGATTGCTCTGCCTGGGGTGGTGCCATACACAATGGACGCAAGGGGATCCGCAGCCCCTCCCGCCATTGGGAGCTTTTCACTGGCCAGTGCTGCTCCTGAGGGCCCAGTCCTCCTGCATCTTCAGGCCTGGTTCTCTCCCTCTCTTCCTCCAAGCCATTTCTTCCTTTAATTTCCATCGGGTTCCTTTTGGTCTAGGTCCCTTTACTCTCTTTAAAAATCATCATATTATAAACTTGAAATATAGTAGGTGCTTATTAAATATTTGCCAATAGAATATTTATGATGCAATGTGTAAGGCTATGCAGTTTTTTTTTCTAAATATATTAGACTGCAACCTAGTTTCAGGATTCTTGGTGTGTGCTTAGCAAATTGCCCAGCTCTCCACGAGTGCTGAAAAGATATGTGTTAAATGAATATTGACTAACAAAATAACCCGTCTTCCACCTAACCCAGCAGAGTCTGTGGAGCTAACCATCATGATGTTAAAGAGAAATAGGGAGATACAGGGTCATTTTAATTCTTTACATTATCATGGTTGATTAATGCATTAATGGGATAAAATTATTTAGAAAGAAAATATCTTTATAGCTTGTATACCTCAAAAGCAGTTTCAAGAACATTATTTTCATATCTTCTCCTCAGAACTTTATGAATTTGATACTGTATATTTGCCCTGCCCCTCACCATGCCACATTACATATGAAGAAACTAAAGCCCAGAGAGATTTAATTTGGTTAGGTTCAGACATCCGGTAAATGATGAAGAAAAGAAAGAAGAAAAAAAAAAAAGAAAAAACCCTTGAACATAAATCTACTAATGCCAAGTTCTCTACATTTTTGGCTACATTACAGCTTTCCTGGTTCGGAAGCAGAATGTCATGACTCCAAGGTTCTCGTTCCAAAGTAGATGTTGCAAAAATATGTTCAGATTTTGCAAAAGCATAAAACACATTGCTCGATGCCAACATAAGTCTTCAGTCTTGAATCCAGACTGTCAAGCATGCAGCACGGCATACTTTAAAAGAGGCCGCGTGAAAACACAGAGTGGAGATTGTCTCTAAGGACCTTGCCTAAGTAGGCTGAATCTAGTGGGGAAAATAAAATCTTTTCCCAGGGCTTCATGGGAGTGGAAACTGAAAGATTGAGAGCTTGTGAGAAATAACAGATACTTTCAAAAATGTTTGATTAGAAATAGAAGAATGGCAGAACAGTTAAAAAACATGAGAATAAAAATAGTGTAACAGTTGAGATATTTTCTAAAATCATATGATTTTAGGGCTGAAAGGGACCAGAAAATGCATCTAAAACTCCCTTTCTTGGACAAAAAGTAGCAACATTTTGAATCACAATCAGGATCAGCTAGTTTGTGGGGCCTAATACAAAATAAAAATGTCATATCCCTGTTTTAAAAAATTAAGAATTTCAAGATAGTGACCACAGATCACTACGAAATCAAGTGTGAGATCCTTCTAAGTGCTGGGACCTATATGGTTGCACAGGTCACATACTTATCAAGCTATCCTCATCATGATATTACCAACACTTTACATTTATATGGGCTTTACAGTTTATACATCCTTTTCACAGATCTGATTTGAGTTTCACAATAGTTCAGTGGAGTAGTATCAGTGTTGCCTTTATTTTCAAATATTTTTCCTCAGAAATGAATTTACCAGCCATGACTTTCTGATGAACTGAAATGTCTCTATGCCCTTCATTCCATTTATATTTATATCGTGATGGTAGCAACATATATTAGATTAAGTAGGAAGCAGTTAACTTGCTCGTGATAGTCATTCAACAAATTTGTTAGCACCTACCATGAGCTGAGCGCTTTGCTAAACATTTCAGACATCTAACCTGAACTTCACAAGAACTCAGTGAAGTACATGAATTATCATTCTCAATGTACTAGTGAGTAGGCTGAGAATCAGAGAAGTAAAGTTAGACATTCAAGGTCACAGATTAATTATTACAATAATCAGGACTAGAATGCTCATTGCCAGACTGTTCTGTGATATTCTTTAAAAAATATTAAGGTCTGCAAAATGAGATGTAAATGTAAATTTCAAATTGTCTGACAAAGAGATTAAAGCCAAACAAAAAAGGAGATTAAAAAATAAGTCACTGCTCTCTCTTTTCTACCTCTCTTCTCTCGTTCTTTGTTCTGCATCAGTTTCTAGAGTGGAAGGTACAGAGATAAGTATAAAGATGACATTCGCGTAAGTTTTCAGACATTGCCTAGTAAATGAATTAAAAGTAAGTGAATCAGCCTGATCCCTCTCTCCTAGCAGAGCACTGATTGCTTACTAAATATGCGTGAGCTCATCCACACTTTGAAGCTGCAAGTTGGGCAAAACCACAGGACTATTTCTGGCTAATGAACTTGAAGCAGAAGTCCCGTGTGTCATTTCCAGGCTGAAGTAGTGAAAAGCACCTTCATGACTCTCTTTCTCTGACTCGGTGGTCCCAGAAGCCACGTGTTGAGATTCTGGAATCACAAGGTGGAAGCATATTGGCTCTCTGAATCACCACTTGGAGGAGAGTTGCCCTGGAGAGGCAGGGCACTTGCAGTGGATTTTATGTGAGCAAAATATATTTTCACATGAAAGCCACTGAGATCTGGGATCTTATCACTGCAGCATAACCCAGCATCACATGACTAATCTACGATACTCCTTTCGTTCTGGATTGGTTCCCCTTCCCTATTTTTTTTTTTAACTCTAAGTGATCATAGTTAATATATATAAAGGTTTTCAAAATTCATCCTCAAACTGGTTTTTGTTTTCATGGAAACTCGAACAGGTGACCAGGTTCTACTCTTTTCAAAGGTTGTGGCTCCAATCTATTTGATTTTATGTTAAAAACAAGCATGACCCGAAAGCTGAAGAACTTGAGTGTACAGGTGAATCGGAAGCTTTAATAATTTCTAAATCTTCTTAAAATAAATGAATTGGGGGGGGGGAGTACCTAAACACTAAAATGATTGTTTAGCTTACTAACCCAGGTATTTGTTTTTCAGGAAATCTTAAAAGGGAGAATGTTTTAGCTTGTTTTCTTGAGCTTTAGTACAGGAAAAATGAACAATCTTCAGGCATAACCATAAATCTTACACTTAAATAGTCAGGCAGAACAGTTATGTTTGAAAACAAGATTATATGAGATGCAATCATCACACATGTAAAGACACTGACTTATATATAAAATATATAAAGGGTGTGAGTTCCCCTCAGGAAAGTGGTCATCCTTAGAGGCTAAGAGCTTTGACCAAAGAGGTGCCTCTCAATGGCTGGCATCTATGATAACAGCTCTCCTACAATCATTGTAGCACTTTTTGAGTGGGAAGCATGGGCTGTAGGGTCTGAAGAACTAACTGCCTGTTGCTAGTAATGTTCCCAGAGGAAGTAAGCTGACTGCACTGAAACCTCATTTCTCAGCTGTCACGTGGTGGTAATAACAGCGTCTGCCTCATAAGGGGACTGTGAGGTGTTAACGAGGTACTGCGTGGAAAGGTCTTAGCCCTAGCTATTATTCCGGAAGACTCTCAGGCATAGAAAGCCTTTATCTTTTGAGGATGACGTTCATGTCTGGGGAAAACAAGTCGCTATCTAGAATCTGAGCTGATGAAGTAGGGTCTGCCACCCAAGTCACCAAACCTGAGACAACCTAAACCAAGGAGGCTTTTTCTCATTTGTCTCTCATTCGTGTCAAAGTGCCTGGGCGAGACTACCTGTACAGCATCTAAATGAATCCTGGGAAGACAGTCGGGTTTCTAACAAGGAAGGAGTTACTCAAGGCAGAAGGAGCAGCAGGGCAAAGGCAGGAGCAAGTCAAGCCCTAGGGGATAGGAGGTGAACTAGTTTGATTGGAATAAACAGAAGGTGAGGCCAGAGACGTGGCTTGGAGTTGCTCCACAGAGCACCTTGAATTCTGTGGTGAAATATTTGTACTTGATTCACTTAGCCGTGGGGAGTCATAAAAGGTGTTAGAGTGAGAGAGTAAAGGACAGGACTGAATGGGGAAGCTGCTAGAGGGGAAGGGCACAAACAGAGGACACCTTAAACAACACCGGTGAATGGTAAGTGGTCATGAACTAGGGCAATGGCAGTAAAAGAAGAAATAGATTTGAGATGAAATATTCACGACTTGGGAACAAAGTGAAAGCAGTTTAACATGAGCACCAGGTTGAGGGCCTGGTGCCTGGGACAAGGTTGGTGCCCTTTATCCAAACTGGAAAGCCAGAAGGAACTGGTAAGGGGAAAAGGAGGAGACAGGTGTTTGCTTGGCGACGTATTCACTTTGGGATCCTCATGAATTTGTGTAGGTATGTTCCCGGCTAGCCGCAATACCAAAAGTGTCCCTTGTTAAGATACCAGTCAGACTTGGACAGGGAAGTAGGGGGAGAGCTGGAGCCTGCATGTGGCTAATTTCATGAGTCATCGCTTTAACACCAAACAAACATTACCTTTGGTTGGACCTTACTCTTATACTAGCAATGACTTTGGCCATTAAAGCTTTGGAATACTTGTAGCAACTAGCTGTTTATTGGCACATTGGCCAGTTGGCCTTTCCCTGGAAAGGACATATGAAACAGATTTTCTTTATAACACTGCTAGGTACATAATTACTAACAACTATAATATTTTAACATAAACCTAGTACCCAGGTAAGAAAACTCACCTGCAGGAGAATTAGGAGAAGTCGGCTGGAAAGAAAAGAAATAAAAGAAAAAAAGTAAAACCTACAAGCAGGAAGCTATAATTAGATTCCTAAAAGAAGAAGGGAAATGGAAACAAATCAATAATTACTGAGCTCCTTTTATGTCTCAGGGTAAGTGCTGAAAATACTGAGATGGATAAGACACATCCCTGAGCTCTCAGGCTTGTGGGAGGAAAGTCTAGTATGGAAATGTAACAAGAGGGTACTCTGAGTTTTAGAGCAGAGGAGAACGCATTTTGTTTTGAATGTATTCCCACTTAAACTAGGGACACGAGGGTCAGGGAGTCCACTGTTAGGTGAAAACTGAGATTGTAAGAAGTTAAATGAGTTGCCTAAAGTCACACAGTGTGATCAGCATGGCTTCATTGGTTACAAGGGAAAGAAACTAAATTCAAACTAGTTCAGGGAGGATAAACCCATAGTGGTTCATGTGATGGAAAAGTACCGGATTCAGGGGTGGATCTGGCTTCTTTCCTGGATCTAGCTGCTCCCTCTGTGCCCTGTCTTTGGTTCTGCCTTGCTTGTGTTGCTTCATCCTCAGAAAGTTTTCCCTACAAGGGAAGAGGAGATGACTCCCAGAAGCTACTGGACCCCTGGGCTTCCCAGCTGGCTGCCCATATGGACACACAGAAGCATTCTGATTGACTCTGCTTGGCTGCCTTGGACCAATCCCTGAGTCAAGTGGGATTGCATGCTCTGATCACTTGGTAGATTGACATTTCCATCGGAATCATCTGCAGCAGGAAGGGAACAATAAGATGGATAGCTGCCATCCCCAAAGGAAAGGGACAAACACAATCCATGTCCACCACACAGATTTCAGAAAGCTGCAGAATGGAGCTGAGAGCCCAGGCTATGTTCCAAAGTCTGTGTCTTTCCACCATCCACAGCGTCCCGATCCTGATGAATGAGAACAGGAAGAAGATCAGATGACAGGGCAACTGAAAGGAAAGGCAGTCCTCATTTTGGGAGGCCAACACACCACAGAAGAAACAAGGAGAGGAAGCAAGAGAAGTAGGATGGTGAGAGACTGTGGGAAAAGGGAAAAGAAAAATGGGGGGGGGCATCCTGCTGCCTTCAACCCCTCCTCTGGAATCCTTGCCAAGAGCCACTGCTGCTTTTCAGAAAGCTTTTCCCCTTCTCCCTTGTTAAGAAGCTAGGAGCCAAATACCCCATTAATCTTTCAAAAAGTCCACTCTGGCTTCTCGTGGCAGAGCTGTGCACATTTGGCTTGGCTCCCTCACGTTCGTTTTTTTTCCCTTCCCAACAGCAATGGAACTTGGCAGACCCACCCAATACCCTTTGGGACCACAGGGATCAATGGCTGGTAATATAGCGGCTTGTCTTTACCTGGCAAGATAGTCGTCAGCCCTGTGCCTAAAGGACTCTTCTGCCATGTGCCTAGCCAGGCTCTGCTATACCACAGTCTTATTTATCAGGCTCGCTTGCAGCGTGAAAAACTCAGAAGTCAAAAATAAACCCAGAGCTCAATTTGCTAGCACCCCATGAAGCAGCTGCTGTGAGGTAGGGTATTATCAGGGGATCCTCTCTCCTAGCAGAACTGGCAGTTGGGGTGGAGTAGATAAAAATAGCCACATGGACTAAAGAGTAACATGACACAACAGTAGTAGAAAACAATGTAAAAATTTTTTAAAATACCCTGGCCAGTTGGTTTAGTGGTAGAGCATTGGCCTGGCATGTAAAAATCCTGGGTTTGATTTCCGGTCAGAGCACACAACAGAAACGACCATCTGCTTTTTCACCCCTCCCCCTCTCACTTCTCTCTCTCCTCCTCTCTCTCTCTCTTCTCCTCTCCTACAGCTATGGCTTGATTGGAATGAGTTGGCCCCAGATGCTGAGGATGGCTCCATGGCCTTGCCTCAGGCACTAAAATAGTTCAGTTGCTGAGCAACAGAACAGCAGCCCCAGATGGGCAGAGCATTGCCTGGTAAGGGGCTTTCCAGATGGATCCTAGTCTGGGCATATGCAGGAGTCTGTCTCTCTGCCTCTCCACCTCTCACTTAATAAATAATAATAAATTTTAAAAATGTAATAAAACAAAGCAAGAAGTATCTCAAAAGTGACTATTTTGTCTTACTGAATATCTTCCATGACCAAGTCTTCAATAGAACCAAGCCAACTAAGTTCCATTTCATTAAGTCAGATGTGGACTGTTGGAGGGGGTTACTTCCTCCCCTCCCATAATTTCCTTCATGTGAAAGGAGTATAGCTGGTGTGAAATAGTTGACATCTCTGCACGCCTTCTCCCACGTCACACTTAGAGAGTTTGGCGGGCAGGCGACTAGGCAACTTGGAAAGAGTGCTGTGTGAATAGCTCACTTGCAAAGGTTATAATGGGTCATGCTTGTGTCAGCTCCACTTTTTTGGCTCTCTGGAGTTGCACTGCCAACTGAGAAGCCTACTGTTATGAGCTGAATTTCATACCTCCCCACACACATACACAAATTCATGCATGTATTGAAGTCCTAACTCCTAGTACCTTGGAATGTGACTGTTTCAAGATGGAAACTTCAAAAAGGAAATTAAGGTTAAATGAAGTCTTTAGAGGTGTGCCCAAATTCAGTATGACAGGTGTCCTTATAAAAAGAAAAGATTGCAGTGTGAAAAACTCAGAAGTCAAAAATAAACCCAGAGCTCAATTTGCTAGCACCCCATGGAATATAGACACACATATAGGAAAGACCATGTAAAAGTACAGGTAGGAGAGGATGGCAATCTACAAGGCAAGAAGAGAAGCTATTTCTGCTGACACTTTGATCTTGGGCTTCTGGCCTCCAGAACGATAAAATAAACTTTTGTTTTTTGAAGCCATGCATTCTGTGGCATTTGTCATGGCAGCCTTGACGAATGAGTGAACCTGCTCTGCCTGAGCCAGAAGCCAGGTCCGGAGAGAACCGTGAGACTTAGCTGAGCAGGGGCCCCTCACCATCACACCTTCAACCCAGTGTTTTCTGGATAGAATTAATAATAAAGCTGAGAGTTTGGCCTTCATCTACCTTCCTCTTGGTTTTTTGTCTCATTTTGTTCAGATGTTGGATGAAGCAGTGGGATACCTTTAACTGGTTTTCCTCAAAAATTGCTGGTTAGACCATAGCAGCCAGGCTAAGTCAACTTCTCCTGTGGTAGCAAATAAGCTCCACATCTCAGCGGCTTAACCAATCGGTTATTCCTGGATCACTTTCTGTTTTCAGCCTTCCTAAGTGGACCTTGGATTCTACATTCCCAACACAGCTCAACAGAAAGACTACTCCAGAGGGCCTATCTCATGACAAGGGTCCACAGTCACCTCAGAGGGAGGTAACAAACATGGTGAATTGCACACTGGTTTTTAAGCGTCCCTCCAGAAATGACTCACATCACCTCCAATCATATTTCATTGATCAAAGCAAGTTATTTGATCATGGCTAATGTCACAAGGGGTGGCAAAATATAATCCTATCTTATGTCCAGAAGGAGGTGATCTGGAACTATTTGTGAATGGCCCTAAAGATCACCACATGGGAACCTTGTCCCAAGAAGGTTACAGTTTAAAGCAGCAGGATAAAGAATGGAGCCCACATTTTCATTCTCATATTAGGACGTGGCCTTACTTGTGTGTGTGTGTGACCTACTTGAAGATCCTCAGATGAGCGACTTACTCCCTGACAAAATGAGGTATTAGAGAGGGAAGCTAGGGTCATGACTCTGCTCATTCAGTTAATAAATATTTGTTAGCACCTATTAACAGGCCAAACACAGACTCTATTTCAATTCTTGTAGGATTTGGGGAATCTCTGACCTCCCACTCCCAAAATGCCAATAGTATCCCCCAATCATTATGAAAACAAATATATATCTACAGATATCCAGTCTAAAGCAGTGTAAAATTATGGCAGAAGTATTTGGGGGGTGGGGGGAGAGAGGCGTTCATTTCACAGCAGGTTTGGTGGGGGAATCATTTAGGACAAAAGAAAGCAATAGGTTTCCATCCTGATGATCCAAAAATGGATATGGAATGTTCTTGGAAAGATCATCACCAGAGCTGGTTGGAACCTTTAAAAATTGCAAATCCAAGTCCCTGATTTTACAGACAACGAACTGTAAAAACTGTTTTCCTCATCTTCAGGTGAGGAAAGAAGAAGGCAGACTCTCCTCATCACTGCTCTGATCACATTGTCTTCTTTCCAACAATGGTGCCCAGGACTCCTATGTTACACCTGTCTGTCTAGGACTTTGGGTTTGGGTGGGTGGAGACAGGAGGAAGTGAGGGGCAGCAGAGGACTAAAAGAAAATGAGAAAAGGAGAAGCAGAAAGAATGCTTGCAGAGCAGGTGGTTCCCTCCCAGGTGTGGTGGAGGGGAGGCAAGCCACTGGAAAGAAGCCTGCAGCATAGTGGACCTCCGAGCTGACCTACGCACTGAGAAGACAGGTCAGACAACCGGGAAAGCATCTGGCAATTGCCGGTGAGGAAGAACTGGGATGCACATACCAAGCAGTATTACTATAACTGTTCGTATTTATAGCATAGTTTCTAAATCTAGCAGCTTGAGGGGTCAGCAGAACTATTTGAGAGTGAAGGCAGGAAGTCGACTTGTAAGCATCATCAAAACCCTGTCGGTTTCCTCGTCCTCTTTCTGACGGACAATGTGGGTTTAAAAAGGATGAGAAAACACTTAGTTTGTCATGGTGGTTAGGTGCTCCAGATGTTAGATCACCTGCTTCAAGATTTCAGCTGAGACTTGCAAATGTATTTTATTCGAGTCCTTAAGCTGGTTTCAAGCCTTGGTTCCCAAAGCAAAATTGAAGTTTAGAAAACTCACCCCCTGGTACACTTCCCAGGCTAGAAAACAGAAGCTGCAGGCCTACACTGTGTCTTCATGGTTAGAACTGCTTCTACTTTGGGGCTGCCCCAGAAGTTCAGAAATTACTGGGAAGAGCTGAGAGACCACAGATTCCTTAGGAGCAGTTTGTTTCATTGTCCTGCAGTATTTTATAGGGATGTTGGCGGGCCATGGGTAAGGCTTGTAGGGTGGTTGTCAACGGCACTGGGAAGCAGAGAGTCAATTCATAAATCAGTGTCATCTGGGGCGAGTATACTCCTTGGCTTACTCCTGCATGGACAAGCCTGTGGCTAAGTGGACAGGCGAAGTGAGGGGCACCGCTGCCCCCTCTGCCACATTATGTGATTGGAGCACACACCTGCAGCTTAAGAAGGAAGTCAAATGGATGTTCCTCAGGGTGACACAGCTGTAATCAGCAAGTACGTCAAGAGGGGTGTGTGTGTGTGTGTGTGTGTGTGTGTGTAGTGGGAGAGACAGCTCATTTCTCTGAGGACATTTTGTTTTAACTTTGGCCTTACTTTGTTCTTATGCCAAAATGGATTGTCCAGGCCCCCAAAACACCAGCTTGTGGAGAGCTCTTCATTTCCTTTGATTTAGGAAACAGAGGATGGAGAGTGAATACCTCAAATCCATTACACACTTGTTGACAGCCAGAAGTGAGACAGCCAATCCTTGTCCTTTATCTCTAGACTTCAATAATTAGCAGAAAGAGAAAATCAGTCTTCATTTAGAGCAGCTAGTTCCCAAAGATGGAGCTGTGGGTCCCAGAAGTGTTCCAAGTTAGGAGGCAAAGTTATTGTGCTTCCGACACAGAGAGCTTGAGTTCTGACTCTGCCACTTAATAGCCACGTGGCCTCAGGTAGGTTGCTTTAGCCTGCTTTCCTCATTTGAAAATGAGAGTAAGGATCCCTTCTTCCTTCACAAAGTTTCTGTGAATAAGTTAATGTTTATGTAACACTCTCCCTTCAGTCCCATATGTGGCCTTGCTCCCAGTAGGGACTATGACATTACATGACATACCTGATCATGTGGGGACCTGAGCCATGGGCCAGGGTTCAGGAGCCAGAATGGCTGCAGGGCTTGAGTGGGACTGGCCAGGAAGTTACATCTAACGGAAAGCGGAAGCACAAGTCTGAGCCCTGATCTAAGCAAAAAATCAAGCACAAAGGACCAGGAAGGAATTAGGACACAGTTATGAAGCAAGGGGTTGGAAAATAAATGAATCAAATCTGAGAAGATAGACTCCCAGTGGTTGGTAGGACACAGACCTAGAGACTAGTCTCTGAGGCTTAGAAATGCAGCAAAAAAGCTTTTTATAGAGTGACTGCAGACTGGATTCCAGCAAGGAGGGAATTGTGGAGGGCCTTGAGCTAGTCTGGGTAATGACACAGGTTCTGTTGTTAGTGCTTCTTCCCCTGGCTGTCTTACTTGCCAGGATCTCTGTTGAGGACAGACAATTGCCATTCACCTTGAGAATTATATAGGGTCTGGCCAACCAATCACAGCAGCTCAGAATACTGCTCAGGGGAGAGGGAGAAAGGCTTGGTAGACATGCATTCACAGCGCTTATAACCAGGGCAGGTGCTACTCACAATTAGTGTTTTTTTTCTTCCTCACTTACCTTACTCAAATACCTTGATTATTTCTGGAGTGTGTGACTCCTGATTCTTTAAAAGGGCAGTAACTCCAAGAGCATCTACTACAGCACAGTGCCAAGTTCAAAGTGGACACTTGAATTTAGTTCAGTGCCTGGCTTATTCCCTAAGCAGCTGGGAGTATATTCAGTTATTTCTGATACTGATGGTTGATAGCTCATTTAGTAAAACAGGAATAAGTCTTCTTTGACCTATCTTTTGTGATCAGACAGTTCCAAAATCACATTCCTCTCTTTGTTGACCCAAATGAGGAGTTCCCCATTTATGGGGGCATGGGTACAGGTTGACAGATGACACCATGCCCTTTCTATCCTCCTGGTTCACCAGAGTCTTTCTGCAGGAGACTTACTCTCCCCCTTCTCCACCCAGATCTGGGTGGCCAATACCAATGGGATTCCTTCCCTCTGGCTTCCTGTTGGGTCAGACAATGACGCCACCAGCAGGAGACGGAGAGAGATGAGAATGAGATCAGGGCGCCCTGCCCCGGCATCCTCCCCACCAAGGCTCCTTGGGCTGGCCATGTCTAGCCAAAGGTTTCCTTCTCCTCCCAACCATTTCAATTTCCGTGGTTAAGGAGCCACACTCTGTCCTTGCCTGGTCATGATAGCAGAGGCTTAGAGTTTCTACTTCCCAGGGGAATTCCTGCCCTTTGTGCTTTCCCCTACCTTAACAGTGCCTTTGTGTGAGCTCTTCTAGTTCTGATATCAACACCATCCTCTAAGCTTAGGGAGCTTAAAAAAAAACCTTAAAAAATAGCAACTTGCTGAAAAATATTGTGAGTCTCTAAAGAGAGCAGAGCTCCAACCTCTTCCTTACTACCATGTCCTCTCCTCCAGTAGCTTGCTGCTGGCTCACTGATGCAGGCTTCTGCCCACTCAGTCCATCAAGGTCTTGTACATGGACCTGGTCACACCCAGCATAGGTGCTGTCCCTGGGCTGCTATGCTGAGGTGTAAGAACACCGGGCTTACCTGGGACAAATGAAAGACATGCCCCAGGCAGGTTTGAACTGCATTGACCAGGGAAGCAGAACTCGAAACTAGAGAATGGACCGGACAGTGAGTCTGCAGGATGAGGCGAGGCTTCCACAGGGAGATGACTCAGCAGGGCAGGGAAGGAAGAGCAGAATTCAAAGCAGCTTGAGGCAAGTTGATAGAACAGAGGCCAGGAAATGTGTACAGGTGTCTGAGGCTCACTTCTACTTGATAGAGACAAACCCAGAGGAGGTGGGCAGTTCATAAACCAGTTCCTTTCGTGAGAGGCTGCAGCAATAGCCTACATTTCACGCTTATGGGGCCTGGAACTGGGTCAGGCCCCCAGTGCCAGTATTTGGGGGTATGACCATGACCCTTCAGCTCTCATGGAGACCCTGTAAGTTTCCAGCATGCTGAGTAGACCAAGAACTTCTTAGCAAGGGTTAAGTCCTACTGTCCAAATCTCAGTTCTCCCAGTTCCTAAGTGAGCCCATGCCATAGAATAGTCTTCTATCAAATGACCCTCATTAATCTGAGCCTTTGTGGCACTTTATTTCCAGCTACCAGGGCTGGCCTCAGTAAATTCAGGCTCTGCTGCCTAAGGTTCCCCCTCCCTGGGGACTGAGTCTGCTCTGATGACCCCACTTCTAATAAGTGCCTTTCAGTATAATTTCAGGTGGAGAGTCTTGGGCCTCATCTCTCTGACTTCTGACTAGAAAACAGTGATTTAACTTCTTCACCTTTCTGCTGGACAGGATGCATAGCAACAACCCCCAAATTTGGATAGGATCATTATACAATAATCTAGGTCTTGAGTAGCACTTAGAGGTCAGCTTTTTGTGGTAGGGTTAGTATTGCCACTCCACACCGGATTTAAGGAGTGAATGCCCCACCCCGTTTCCTCCAACCCTGTGTGGCTGAAAATTTAGGATGTTTTGGACCTAACCCTTTCCAGGTGAGAGTAAATTTATAGCCTCCTTTTGTCTACTCCCCCTTTAAGGCTCCTCAAGCCTCCTGAGAGTGATGGGATATATCACAAGAGTGAAATGAGCAATGTTGTAGCTCCTGGTGTTCGGTCTCTGTGGGGACTCATGATTGCAGGTGTGGAGTGCAGGTAGGGTATCAACCTGGATTATATTTGAAGCACTATCTACATTGTAGCACCCAGAGAGTGCCAACAGCTACTCTCTTGCCTTAAAATGTGTAGAAATTATAAGCTATTATTCTACTGTTGTAAGGTACCAAAAAGCTGAAAATTAATATTGATATTCTGGGAGGAAAGGTCAGGCTTTGCTGTCCTGTCCCTCCTTTGGGGAGGGGAGGGAGAAGAATGTAGAAGTTTCTGGCAGTCCGAGTACAGTGGGTCATTTAGTTTTAAATCTAAAATAAAGGTTACCCAAGAAACTTCTTCTCTTTCAATAAAAGGCAGAATTTACATACCATCCTACATTGATTGAGGTAACTCCCCCTTCCTGAGATCTTGAGAGTAAAATACCTCTAGGCTAGTGAGGGAAGATGAACCCTAAAAGATTTGTAAACATCTTTGATTGTGTTACCTTGAAAGTCTTAATGTTTCTGTGTATCCCCTAAACAAATGTTGTCAGCTCGTGCCATGATGTCATGCTCTCCCCCGCCTGTGTGTGATCAAGGGTATATAAGCAGCCCCTGAACTATTTTGGGAGACTGTACGATTCGGGCCTGCAGATGCCTCGTTGTCAGCCATATGCGGCTGGCATATTTAATAAATCTCCTCCTTCAATAAAACTCTTCAAAATTCATCTGAACTGGATGTCTCTGCGTGAACTCGATAAAGTAAGGTACAGTGCCTTTCAGAATCCTGGGTGCGGCACTTTATAACACTACCTATTTGATAAGTCCTTTTACAGGTAACACTCCCACAACAAAGCCAAAGTGTCCAGCCCGAATCTCTGAAGAGAGAAAATTGTCCAAGGTTGAAGACATGCCTAGTAAATCCTCACCTAACATTGTCCATAGGTTCTATGACTTAAAGTGAAAAAAAGTATAATGAGACCAATTTTACCATAGATGAATTAATATAAATAAGAGTTGAATTCCATGGAATCTCATCAATGTTCTAATGAGACAATGTTGAATGAAATGACATGATTCAAGGACCTGCTCTGTATGTCTGCCTCTGTCCAGTATATGGAAGGCCATGGTAGACCTTGAGGTTCCCTTCCTATTGTGGCCACCCCTGTAGGCATGGTCTTTTTCTTCATAAATCCACACAATCTATTGTGACAGAGTTTGAGGGATGGTTGGTGGGACAGCTCTGGGACACTTGCCTCTCTTCCATGATGTAGAAATGGATTACCTGGCAGCCTCCGTCGTCCAGAACATGGACCCAAGCCAGGGACTACCATCAAAGATAGATGTGTAATCACTTTGTATATCTGTATTCTGTGTTCCCAGTGAGATTTTTTTCCTATCAAGATAGGCAAGCATCTTATTTTATTTATGTCATTTACAAACAGACCTATCATGTTGTCTAATACAGAGCTGGTAGAAAATAGAGATTTTCTAGGTGACGATGGTAGAGCCAAAACCTGCCTTTTGGTGTCCATTTAGGAAATGTCATTGGTCAACTTGCTGGAGCCATCCCAAGAAAGCTTTCCTCCTTCTACAGAAAAAAACTCTGCTTTTTAAAAATAATGTGTTTCCCCCACCTTCTGTTTATGGACATCATAATTGCTTTTGAAATACTTGAAAGCAGCAATCATGTGGGCTTTAGAGTAAGACAGGCCGGGATGGAATCCCATTTCCACTTCCCTATGGCCGGAGCCCCTGCAGGCCACTCACCTTCCTTTGGTTGTCTTTAGGACTGGGATAACAATCAGAAAAGCATGGGCTGTTGAGAGGAGATAACACAGGTAATCTAGCCCTGAGGAAAACTCAGCGATCATTTGTTGAATTTAAACAGAGTGAACCAGATCTTAATCCCCATGCATTTTAACTCCCAAACTTGGTTAGTTTCTACTCTAATGTGTTACCACCAAGCCTGATCAAATTGACAGAAAATGCTTTTTGGTTACTTATTCCTCCACCTATCTTTTTTTTTTTTCTCTTTAAAAAATGTAACACATCTGGGATCTATTATAGGGTGGTATATCTTTCAGTGTATGTTTCTGCTAATGCTTTAGTAAACAGAAACTGCTTGAATGTTGACTGCTTAAATACAGTAGCCGCTAGGCTGCCTTGAGTGAGACTCAACATAAAGTTAAACATTGTAGAATTTTAAAAAGTGGGTGCAACAAAAGGGGAACTCTAGCCCCCTTTAAGTATCTGAATCACTTATTATAGTTACAATGATGCTTTTATCCAGTTCCTACTGCTTAGAATGAGAAGAGTTTTAAAAGTTTATGATGTTCTTATTCATATCAAAGGCAAGTGTATCAGGAACACCTCTGGCTGTTAATCTCAGTACACTTACTTAAAGATGGATTAAATAAAAAGAAGGTATTTTGTAATTGTTTTTATATTTTCTCAGAGATCAGGGTTCAAAGCTTGTATCTCTGTGATTCATTTGTCTTTTCCTCATGGCTGTAAGATGGCAACCCTGACACCAGACATCAAGCCCATATCCAATTGAAGAACTAGGAGTGAGAGGTAGGATCAGCTATGCAATATATATATCCTTTTTATCAGAAAAGCAAGATATTTTCCAGAAGCACTGAACAGAGTTGTACCACAGTAACTTCCAACTGCACAGGAGATTGAGAAAATGAGATTTTATGTCCTCTGGCCTCTGCAGTAGAGGCAGATGAGCTAGAAAAAGATAAAAATGGGTGTTGGGTTAGCCAACCCTAGTGTCTGTCATCATGAACCTTATATAAAAGCGTTTGTAGGCTGGGTCCTGCTGCAAATCTCCCTAAAGTAACTCTAAAAAACAACAGCTGTATTGGGCTATAGAGCAAAGAACTTTGGAATCAGAATCACCAAGATTTTGGTCCTGGCTTTGTCATTTCCTGAGAGAGATGACCTTGGACAAGTCAGTTCTTCTCTTTGAACCTCTCTTTCCTCACCTCTAATAATACTTTGTCCTGGGGTTATTGTGATGAAATGAAAGAATATATAGGCACTTTTTATGCTGATCACTCTTCCGCACATGGACATTATTATGATAAAAATAATGGTGGTGGGCAAACAAAGAAGTAAAAGAGGAAAAGTAAGAGCACGTTCTGTACTACACAGAGACCCAGGCCCGTAGGGCTATGATAACCTGGGTCTTACTTTCTGTGGTCCTTCCTTCAAGCACGTCATTGTTTCACAGCCCACACTGTGTTGTCCCAGTAAAGCCCAAGCTCTACATTGATCAGGCATCTCTGATTCGACTTCCCCATGCGGTGGGACACTCCTGCTTATCAGCAGGGCTGGCAGCCTCTTCGAGACTACTCTTGAGGTGGCTATGAGGATGCTACTGTTAAGTGCCACCGAAGGAAAGACACAACCGACACACAAATTAGTTGCAATAATCACACAGGCAATTTATTACTCACAAATCCTTTTAGCATGCCTGGGTACAGCTTAAGGGAGCCCTGACGGTGTGCTCCTCTCAGCTGTCTTTGGTCAGAGCTCAGAGCAGCGTGGAGACGGTCCACATCAATGTTGGAGTCTGGGCGACTACAGCAGCACGGGGGCAGGGGGGGTCCCTCAGCTTTAGTACCTTTTCTGGCCAACGCCTTCTAACAGATGTCAATCCACAGGATTATTACCTCAAACCACCTTTTTGGGAATTCCTCGCAGGGAATCCCCTCTATGTCAATCTACTGAAATGTTTACATCAAACCACTTTTTAAGATGTTCTTATTTACATTAATTTACAAAGTTAATGTAAATAATACCAAGCCATTTCTTATCTATGTATAACTTCACACACATACTAACTGGGCCTTGCTTGAAAGTCAAAGTCTGTTTATCACATTACAGAGTTATGGCACTAAGCCACTATATTAATTCCTATCTAAATGACATAACTTTATTTAATTTTAATAATTATTTTTAATATCATTTTAATTACTTTTATATATTTTCCATATTTTTATATTTTTATATATTTAATTAGTATAACCTTATATTACTATAACATGTGTCATGTTCAATTTTAATCTCCAGTGCTTAATGCACAATGGTAGGTACTCAGGGAATGTTTAATGAATGAGTGAATTCCCCCTAGTAGCATGGACTAGTTAGAAAAAGAGGAAGTTGGAGATGACGTCAGAGTAATGGCGGGGTAGGAAGCGATACCGATAAATCTCCCCCAAAACTCAACAAGATCTTCAACCAGAAACAGAAAAACCTATACTTGGAGCTTCCAGATGCTTCGCAATACACCCAAAGGTATGACTGAGTGAAAAATTGGCTAAATATATAACCAAACCCCGAAGGAAAAAGGGAGTAAGAAATGCTCCGTCTTCCTCACTAAATTACTAAAGGGGGTTCTCCAATCAGATACAAAGAACAAAAAAAAAAACAGAGCCACAAGTAAAAGCTCCAAGAAGAACACAATAAAACCAAATTTAAACTGTGACAACAACAAAAAGAAAGAGGGGGAGAAGACGGAGATTAACAGTAGCAAAGGACGATGGAGTGCAAAAGTACTCACAAAATAGTTCGCTACAATGAACAGGGTAGGGACCCTTTTCATTACTCAAAGGTAAGCACCATTGAAAAAACCACCACAGAAGCACATGAGATAAAAAAGATAGCAACAGAGGAAAGATGTATGGAATACAACCAAATAAAAACAAAAGATAGAAAAATGAAAGAGAAGGATCAAACAAGACACGAAACTAACAGAAAGCAAGATATAAAATGGCAATAGGGAACTCACAAGTATCAATAATTACACTAAATGTAAACGGATTAAACTCACCAATAAAAAGGCACAGAGTAGCAGAATGGATTAAAAAAGAAAATCCAACTGTATGCTGCCTACAGGAAACTCATCTAAGTAACAAGGATAAAAACAAATTCAAAGTGAAAGGCTGGAAAACAATACTCCAAGCAAATAACATCCAAAAAAAAGCAGGTGTAGCAATACTCATATCGGATAATGCTGACTACAAGACAGGAAAAGTACTCAGAGACAAAAATGGCCATTTCATAATGGCTAAGGGGACACTGAATCAAGAAGACATAACAATTCTTAATATATATGCACCAAACCAAGGAGCACCAAAATATATAAGACAGCTACTTATTGATCTTAAAACAAAAACTGACAAAAATACAATCATACTTGGAGACCTCAATACACCGCTGACGGCTCTAGATCGGTCATCCAAACAGAGAATCAACAAAGACATAGTGGCCTTAAACAAAACACTAGAGCACCTGGATATGATAGACATCTACAGGACACTTCATCCCAAAGTGACTGAGTATACATTTTTCTCCAGTGTACATGGATCATTCTCAAGAATTGACCATATGTTGGGCCACAAAAACAACATCAGCAAATTCAGAAAAATTGAAGTTGTACCAAGCATATTTTCTGATCATAAAGCCTTGAAACTAGAATTCAACTGCAAAAAAGAGGAAAAAAATCCCACAAAAATGTGGAAACTAAACAACATACTTTTAAAAAATGAATGGGTCAAAGAAGAAATAAGTGCAGAGATCAAAAGATATATACAGACTAATGAAAATGACAATACGACATATCAGAATCTATGGGATGCAGCAAAAGCAGTGATAAGAGGGAAGTTCATATCGCTTCAGGCATATATGAACAAACAAGAGAGAGCCCAAGTGAACCACTTAACTTCCCACCTTAAGGAACTAGAAAAAGAAGAACAAAGACAACCCAAAACCAGCCGAAGAAAGGAGATAATAAAAATCAGAGCAGAAATAAATGAATTAGAGAACAGAAAAACTATAGAAAAAATTAATAGAACAAGGAGCTGGTTCTTTGAAAAGATCAACAAAATTGACAAACCCTTGGCAAGACTTACCAAGGAAAAAAGAGAAAGAACTCATATAAACAAAATCCAAAATGAAAGAGGAGAAATCACCACGGATACTGTAGATATACAAAGAATTATTGTAGAATACTATGAAAAACTTTATGCCACTAAATTCAACAACCTAGAAGAAATGGATAAATTCCTAGAAAAATACAACCTTCCTAGACTGAGTCAAGAAGAAGCAGAAAGCCTAAACAGACCTATCAGTAGAGAAGAAATAGAAAAAACCATTAAAAACCTCCCCAAAAATAAAAGTCCAGGCCCTGACGGCTATACCAGCGAATTTTATCAAACATTCAAAGAAGACTTGGTTCCTATTCTACTCAAAGTCTTCCAAAAAATTGAAGTAGAAGCAATACTTCCAAACACATTTTATGAGGCCAACATAACCCTCATCCCAAAACCTGGCAAGGATGGCACAAAGAAAGAAAACTACAGACCAATATCTCTAATGAATACAGATGCTAAAATACTAAACAAAATACTAGCAAATCGAATACAACAACATATTAAAAAAATAATACATCATGATCAAGTGGGATTCATCCCAGAATCTCAAGGATGGTTCAACATACGTAAAACGGTTAACGTAATACACCATATCAACAAAACAAAGAACAAAAACCACATGATCTTATCAATAGATGCAGAAAAGGCTTTCGATAAAATACAACACAATTTTATGTTTAAGACTCTCAACAAAATGGGTATAGAAGGAAAATATCTCAACATGATAAGGGCCATATATGATAAACCATCAGCTAACATCATATTAAATGGCACTAAACTGAAGGCTTTCCCCCTTAAATCAGGAACAAGACAGGGTTGTCCACTCTCTCCACTCTTATTTAATGTGGTACTAGAGGTTCTCGCCACAGCAATCAGACAAGACAAAGAAATAAAAGGCATCCATATCGGAAAAGAAGAAGTAAAGGTATCACTTTTTGCAGATGATATGATCCTATACATCGAAAACCCCAAAGAATCCACAAAAAGACTACTAGAAACAATAAGCCAATACAGTAAGGTCGCAGGATACAAAATTAACATACAGAAGTTAATAGCCTTTCTATATGCCAACAATGAAACAATTGAGAACGAACTCAAAAGAATAATCCCCTTCACGATTGCAACAAAAAAAATAAAATACTTAGGAA
Source organism: Saccopteryx bilineata (assembly GCF_036850765.1). Taxonomy (NCBI): domain Eukaryota; kingdom Metazoa; phylum Chordata; class Mammalia; order Chiroptera; family Emballonuridae; genus Saccopteryx; species Saccopteryx bilineata. The sequence continues at coordinate 107,012,783 of NC_089490.1, forward strand.
TAAACATAACAAAGAATGTAAAGGACCTATATAATGAAAACTATAAACCATTGTTAAGGGAAATCGAAAAAGATATAATGAGATGGAAGAATATACCTTGTTCTTGGCTAGGAAGAATAAATATAATCAAGATGGCTATATTACCCAAAGCAATATACAAATTTAATGCAATTCCCATCAAACTTCCAATGATGTTTTTTAAAGAAATAGAGCAAAAAATCATCAGATTTATATGGAACTATAAAAAACCCCGAATAGCCAAAGCAATCTTAAAGAAAAAGAATGAAGCTGGGGGCATAACAATACCTGACTTCAAACTATATTATAGGGCCACGACAATCAAAACAGCATGGTATTGGCAGAAAAATAGACACTCAGACCAATGGAACAGAATAGAAAGTCCAGAAATAAAACCACATATATATAGTCAAATAATTTTTGATAAAGGGGCCAACAACACACAATGGAGAAAAGAAAGCCTCTTCAATAAATGGTGCTGGGACAACTGGAAAGCCACATGCAAAAGAATGAAACTGGACTACAGTCTCTCTCCCTGTACAAAAATTAACTCAAAATGGATCAAAGATCTAAACATAAGACCTGAAACAATTAAGTACATAGAAGAAGACATAGGTACTCAACTCATGGACCTGGGTTTTAAAGAGCATTTTATGAATTTGACTCCAATGGCAAGAGAAGTGAAGGCAAAAATTAATGAATGGGACTACATCAGACTAAGAAGTTTTTGCTCAGCAAGAGAAACTGATAACAAAATAAACAGAAAGCCAACTAAATGGGAAATGATTTTTTCAAACAACAGCTCAGATAAGGGCCTAATATCCAAAATATACAAAGAACTCATAAAACTCAACAACAAACAAACAAACAATCCAATAAAAAAATGGGAAGAGGATATGAATAGACACTTCTCCCAGGAAGAAATACAAATGGCCAACAGATATATGAAAAGATGCTCATCTTCTTTAGCTATTAGAGAAATGCAAATCAAAACGGCAATGAGATACCACCTCACACCTGTTCGATTAGCTGTTATTAGCACGTCAGGTAATAGCAAATGTTGGAGAGGCTGTGGAGAAAAAGGAACCCTCATACACTGTTGGTGGGAATGTAAAGTAGTACAACCATTATGGAAGAAAGTATGGTGGTTCCTCAAAAAACTGAAAATAGAACTACCTTATGACCCAGCAATCCCTCTACTGGGTATATATCCCCAAAACTCAGAAACATTGATACGTAAAGACACATGCAGCCCCATGTTTATTGCAGCATTGTTCACAGTGGCCAGGACATGGAAACAACCAAAAAGCCCATCAATAGATGACTGGATAAAGAAGATGTGGCACATATACACTATGGAATACTACTCAGCCATAAGAAATGATGACATCGGAACATTTACAGCAAAATGGTGGGATCTTGATAACATGATACGAAGCGAAATAAGTAAATCAGAAAAAATCAGGAACTGTATTATTCCATACGTAGGTGGGACATAATACTGAAACTAAGAGACATTGACAAGAGTGTGGTGGTTACGGGGGGGAGGGGGGAATGGGAGAGGGATAGGGGGTGGGGAGGGGCACAAAGAAAACAAGATAGAAGGTGACAGAGGACAATCTGACTTTGGGTGGTGGGTATGCAACATAATTGAACGACAAGATAACCTGGACTTGTTATCTTTGAATATATGTATCCTGATTTATTGATGTCACCCCATTAAAAAAATAAAATTAAAAAAAAAAAAAAAAAAAAAAAGAAAAAGAGGAAGTTGTAATTCAATCAAACATGTTATGAAAACTAAGTTTCTTAGAAAACTATTCAGCAACTATTTAAGAATAAATAGGCAAGGAGTTCTGAGAAGAAGGTGGTGGTAGTACAAGCATAGTTTTCAGATCTTCTCAAATTTCCACGTAGCTGCTAGATGCATGAACCAAAATTCATGGGCTGCATTCGCAAAAGAAAAAAAGAGAGAGAGAGAGAAAGAGAGAGAAAGTAGGTGGCAATGTATAGCCTCAAATCCAAAAATAGAGTGGGTGATGGAAAAAAACACCAACAGCCAGAAGATCTGCACTGTCTCAACCTGTGCTGGAAGATCAAATTGGCAGGAAGAGGACCGAAGAAGCTGAGTGCAAGAGAGCCTCATATAGTCAGCAACTCTTCACGGAGAATGACCGAGGGGTGTTTTGGTTGAGCAGCTGACACAGACATTTCAGTAGGATTTTGCCCTTGAGAACAGGGGTGAGGGTAAGAGGTCCACACTAAGAACTAAAAACCCAGGAACAGTCTATATTTTAAAAAAATCTTGAAACTTGACATAATTTCTCCCTTTTAGGACAAGGTCACTCACTGAGAAAAAAAATGTGCTAGGAGTGGAATCAAAGTTAGCAGGTCAGAGACAATATTAATGAGGAAAGAGAAGTTTCAGATAAAAGTAGAGGAGGGAGGGAAGAATCCCAGGATATTTTAGAAAGAAAACCTTTGTATTTTTAATACAACATGAAAACCACTGCACCGTGTGTGTATAGTCTGTGGAGGGCTGTGGTGCTTGCCCTCAGGGTGGCAGACTGCAATTGGCGGATTGCCTTCCTGCTTGGAAGAGGCCATTGTTTGGTATTGTTTGCTGGAGAAGAGGGTCCCCCCCCAAGACTGTTTTGCTAGAGAGACAGAGAGACAGAGGGTGCTGAGGGCTTGGGAACCATGATGAAGCTTGTGGGGGCCTAGGAGTCCGAAGAATGAGTCCTGGGTGTGGAAGCAGAGACCAAGTGAGGGCTTGGGAGTCCTGAGAGAAAGGAAAGCAGTTCTCCCTGCCTGCCTGCTTGTGCGCCATTACGAGACTTTAATAAACAGAATGACCCACCGTTTTCCGGCTCCACTGTTCTTTTCTGTCTGCCCAAATCCAATGAGAACCTGAATCTGTATGGCCACAGAAGCGGCTACCCACCCTACAGCCATTTTCTTCAAAAAAATTAGAGCCTGACCAGGCAGTGGCGCAGTGGCTAGACTCGAGCATTGGACTGGGACATAAAGAACCTAGGTTTGAAACCCTGAGGTTGGCGGCTTGAGTGCAGGATCACTAGCTTGAGCACGGGCTCACCAGCTTAAGCACAAGGTCACTGGCTTGACTGGGATCATAGATATGACCCCATGGTCGCTGACTTTAACTCAAAAGTCGCTAGCTTAAAGCCCAAGGTCACTGATTTGAGCAAGGGGTCACTCGCTCTGCTGTAGCACCTCCACCCCACCCCAGTCAAGGCACATATAAGAAAGCAATCAATGAACAACTAAGGTACCACAACAAAGAATTGATGCTTCTCATCTCTCTCCCTTCCTGTCTGTCTGTCCCTCTCTTTGACTCTTTCTCTGTCTCTTAAAAAAAAGAAAAAAGAAAAAAAAAGAAGTTAGCAGAAACCAATTTTACATAAAAATGAGCAAAATAAAACTATGGAGGTCAAGTTTCATAAAAGGTTACTTTAAGAAAAAGGAAACTAAGACATTCTTATGGAAAATGAAAACATGCCAGAAAAGTGTGTTCATAAAAGAGATGAAAATTTCAATCTATTGTTTCAAGATCTTTTTCTTTTAATTAATTAATTTATTTATTTTAGAGGAAAGAGAGAGAGAGAAAAAGAGAGAGAAAAGAGGGGAGGAGCAGGAAGCATCAACTCCTATATGTGCCTTGACCAGGCAAGTCCAGGGTTTTGAACCAGTGACCTCAGTGTTCCAAGCCAATGCTCTACCCACTGCTCAACCACAGGTCAGGCCCAATCTATTGTTTCAAAGTGAATAAAGGACATTAAGAAAATGATACGGCCCTGGTCGGTTGGCTCAGTGGTAGAGCGTTGGCCTGACCTGCGGAGGTCCCGGGTTCGATTCCCGGCCAGGGCACACAGAAGAGGTGCCCATCTGCTTCTGCACCCCTCCCCCTCTCCTTCCTCTCTGTCTCTCTCTTTCCCTCCCGCAGCTGAGGCTCCATTGGAGCAAAAGATGGCCTGGGCGCTGGGGATGGCTCTGGTTGCGACAGAGCCCGGATGGGCAGAGCATTGCCCCTTAGTGGGAGTGCCAGGTGGATCCCGGTTGGGTGCATGCGAGAGTCTATCTGACTGCCTCCCGGTTTCCAGCTTCAGAAAAAAAAAAGAAAAGAAAGAAAAAGAAAATGATACAATACATGAAAGAACAAAATAGATCATAATTAGAAAAAAACTCAGAAATAGAAATGAAAAATAATTTAAAATAAAAGAACAAATCATTTTACAAATGAAGATTAAACTATAAGGAGCACAGAACAAACAAACATAAGAAATATGCTTTAAGAGAAATGGAAGGTGGAAGGAGCATTGTTTTTTAAACTAAAAATAAATAAGAGGAGAAAAGTATTCAGTAGAACATGATAAATATTAAAGATAGGTAAAGAAGATCCAGTGTACAAAAGAGTTCCCTGTTAAGAGGGAACAGAACAATTCAAAAAAAATGTAATTTAAGAAAACTTTCCAAAATTAAATAACACTTGGAACTTCATATTGAAAGGGTATATTGTATATCTGAGAATATTAGCATAGATTAAACAATAACAAGAGATATTACTAGACTTAAAATTTAGAAAAAATCCCTTGGCATTCAGGCCAAAAAAAGCTAGTAACTTATCAAGGAAAGAAAATTAGACTACCTTCAGACTTTAGGGCCACACTTCACAGCAAAATAAAATGGAATAACATATGTAAAATGGTAAGTTTAAATGCAACTATATTTACAGTTACATTAAATGTAAATGGTCTAAAATTTTTTAAGTTTGCCTTTCTCAGTACTTCTGCAAAACACCCCTCCCTCCATGTTGCATTCCAAATATGTCTTGAGATGGCAGAGGGTCCTGGATGAGAGTAAGCTTCCTGTCCATCTGCCAGTGGTAGCAGACCTCTGCTTTATATCAATGCAGGATTCTGGTACAATGGTTAATTGAGTTTTCTTGACCTTTCTCTGGGAGCAGAAGGGTTTCCATAATTTTAGTGCAACATATAAAAGCTTATTTTCTACCCTTTCCCTTGTTGCAGCCAACCTTTGCCTTGAAGTGGGTGACAGTGACTCACAGGAGAGTTTCCTGCTTGCTTGCAGTGACAGCTGATCACCACCATGTGCTAATGGAGGTATTTTGGGAATGAAAGAAAAAAGGAACTACATATATGATATAAAAGGAATTAAGTAAAAATCCTACAACTCTGAATTTGAAACACTTTTATAGATTTACAAGCCATATCTTATTTCTAAATATATTTATTTCCTTATTCCAGCCACCAAAAAATGTCTAGAACATGACTAATCTAGTCACAAAGCATCTGTGGTGCCCTGATTGCGATCTTCAAATATAATTTCCTATTATAAGAAACCAGGGTTTCCTGGAAATGTAGCTGATTCCAAGTTTGGGGTGGGTGGGAACTATGCAAGATAGGGCTAGATTATCTTGTCCTACCAAATTGAAAAGATGCTGTCAAAGACTGATAAGACCATGCCAGGGCTCAGCTGCCAATTTTAAGAGATTTCCACTGGCCAAAAATGGGACAACTTGAGTTTAAATAAAGATAATAAGTACAATATCTTTAAATCCATTAAATGTTTAAATTCATGAGTTTATAAACACATATTTTTAAAAATTAAACTAGTCAGTTTCAGAGGGTCATGAAGAATCCATTCATTATCTTGAAAACAGGTAAATAAAGAGAAGGAATCAAGAATTTGTCCTTCCATATATAAACTATGCAACTGGGTAACCAAGTAATAGATGAGAGAAGCATCTCTTTATAAATTTTTCCAGCCAAAAAGTAAAATGAGGTATAGAATTAGACTGTCACCATTTTTCAATTTCCAGTGAATTAATGGGTCTAGGTCATGACCCTCAAAGGCTGTTGACATTACAAAAAGAGAGATGACCAGACATATGCTATCTAATAAAATAACATGCCACTTCCTACAGTCTTGCCAAAATGACTGATTCAACACTTTATCGGTCTCTGAATCCAGCTTCTGGTTCACAGATTATACAGAGGACCGAGAACCGTGTCAAAAAGCACCACGAGTACACGATCCACAATACCCAGACAAATGAGAAATTCCACAGGTCAATTCTCCAAGGATCTTTAACAGATAAATTATAAGCAAAAACAAGGGATGGTGGGAAGAAAAGTAGATTAAAAGAAAATGTAAAACACCAAAATGTTGAGTGAGTGAGAGCAAACTGTGGTGCTAAGAATGTACACTCGGGTAACCAAATCATAAAAAATGTAGGGAAGTCATTACTCTGAAAGTCAAGATGGTGGTTATTGTTGGAGAGAGAAGAGAGACACATGGAAAAGGATTCAGGAAAACCTGGCAAATTTCTATTTCTTGACCTGAGTGTTAGCCTTATCGTTCACTAGGCTGTATGTTTGTCTTTTATAATGTTCTGTATCTGTGTTTTATTTTACAATGAAAGATTTTTTTAAAAAACCTGTTTAACAGAAAACTGCATATGCCTATGTGTGAAAATGAAATGCACTATAATTTTTTAAAAGAATAAATCGGTAGGAAGTAAGACTATATTTCAGATCAAGTTATATTTCCCTAAGTGCCTTTATTAAAACCCATTTCACAAAATCCTTTCCTTCCTTAAACCTTTCAGAAGAGTCTGTGCACCTTTTCTCTACACTTGCCAAGCTAAATTAGCTAGAAAGTATTTCCTTTACAAAGTCCAAAGAACATGCAATCCTCTATATAATAATAATAATAAAAATTTAAAAAATGTATCAAGGGTTCCAATTCGTCACTCTCTTCTTCCATTTTGGAGAGGAAAACACATGAGTCTAAGTATGCACACACTTACGAAAGCGGAGTGGATGCACTAATGTAAATGTAGACATGGCATTCAAAAGGGAAACATTCCTGAAAAAAAAAAGTATCTTTTTCAGGTAAGAGTTAGAGGGTAAAATGATTTCATCGAAGCATTTAAATACTTTAAAGCATATTATTTGCCATCTGAGCTGTAATTTCAAAGCCAAAATGTGAGCCCACTGTGGGGATTTCAGCAACAACTGAAATTGCTGACTTGCTGACTTCTGAAAGGGGATTCCGGGCTCTTCCTCAGCCTTTTGAAGTGCCATTTTGCTTTGTCTTCTGATGTTTGACATAATCAGCCCATTGATGCCTTGTGCTGTCTTGTGAAAGTGAGCATTTACTCACAATTCCATGTCAGGGCCCAAGACAAGGAGAAGTTCAGATCCGTTTGACACCAGGGCCCTGGTCAGGAAGTTCTCAAATGTGCCGCAATGTGAACTTTGAGCTGAACCGCTGCCCAGTGGGGCACCCGTCCTTTCAATCTCCATAGGCTGAGGTCTTCAAAGGCTGAAGGCACTGTACCCAATGACCTGTACCACTAGACTGACAAATCTTTTTCCTGTGGGCAGTGGGGATGGGGAGCTGGATTGACATGCCTTGTATACCTTCATTTCTCAGATCTGAACCAGAACATGTGTGAGACTCACCAAGATCGACAAGTTCACGCCCAAGTTGTATTGGTCCCTGAAAAAGCATCTATTTGATCCATTTTAAGAAGCTTGGTTCCCATGCTTTGGGTCGGTATTGATATGATAATAATACTGGTTCACGCTCAGATGAGTGTGAACATTGTCCTTGTTTAATCATGATAACAACCACATAAGTAAATATTATGATCTTCATTTTACAGGTGAGGGCACTAAGTGAATTCACTCAAAATCACGTATATAATTAGTGGCAGAGCTGAGATTTGAACTCAGGCAATTCTGGCCCCCAGTCCGTTAACTACCATGCTAGAGAGCTTATGACTAGGGAATAAGCAGTCATAGACTTAGCTATACCTAGTACTGTGTAACAGCTACCATTTATTGAGCACTATACCAAGCTTTACAAATAATTTGTTTAATTAGATAGATGTAAATACAGATATAAATATAGACATAGATTCATAGGTAAGAACACACACTTGAAAGCCTAACAATTATGAGCTAGCTTTCAGTTAAACTGCCTAAATTTAATCCCAGCAGTTTACCAACTGTTGGTCTTTGAACAAATTATTTAGCACCCATGGACCTCAGTCTCATCATCCAAAAATATCCCCCTCATAAAGATACTGTAAGAATTTAAATGAACAATCTAATACAGTCCTGGCACAGACTAAGCATCCAACAAATTAGATATTTTATTATTGTATTGCATATAATACATAAAGTATATAATAATATCTTATTATATAATATTATCGCTATTATATATACATAAATGGTCTACTTTTTTAAACAATTCATAAAATTGGGTAAAAATGAATAGTGTTTTTCAAATTTTATCAAGGCCAAAGATTATCCCTCAAAATTTATGCTGAGCTGAACTTTTCACCAAAGAGATCAATATTCGAGATGCAGACAGCCAAAGTAGATTGATGAGACTGGAGGTGAAAGTAAGCCTTAGCATAACAGACCATGCCCACCGCACAAAAGCACTGTTCTGAGCAAGGCAGACCCCCAGCACAGAGGACAGTTAGTATTCAACTCCTATTGACACAGAAGGTGCTGCCTGTCTGGGGGCGCACAAAGGCCAGGTGGCTCTCGATCACAATGCCCACTTTACTCATTTCTCATTACCTGGACTCTGGTTCTTCAAAAACCAAGTCTACTGCCTGACCAGGCAGTGGTGCAGTGGATAGAGCGTTGGACTGGGATGCTAAGGACCCAGGTTCGAGACCCCTAGCTCGCCAGCTTGAGTGCGGGCTCATCTGGTTTGAGCATAAGCTCACCAGCTTGGACCCAAGGTTGCTGAACCAGCAAGGGGTTACTCGGTCTGCTGAAGGCCCACAGTCAAGGCACATATGAGAAAGCAATCAATGAACAACTAAGATGTCACAATGAGCAATGAAAAGCTAATGATTGATGCTTCTCATCTCTCCGTTCCTGTCTGTCTGTCCCTGTCTATCCCTTTCTTGACTCTCTCTATCTCTGTAAAAAACAACAACAACAACAAAAACCAAGTCTACTTCTGTCTTCATAATCCCTGCACAAGCTTCCAGTATCCAAATCCCACTTGATGCTTAAACATACATTCCTTGCAAAGTAGATATGTTGGAATGATAACATAAGCCCAAGTAGACTGTACTGAGCAGGTGCTCTGCACCAGGCAATGTGCCCAGGGCCTATGGACAGCTAGTTGGGTAACATGTCCTTTATGAAGAAGGGGGGCTGTCAAGGGAAAATAGGTTTGAGAGAGGAAAAAAGACCTTAGCCAGGTTTGTAAACCATGACAATAGAGCATTATTGCTATCACATTTGATGACAAGTAAACACACTCAGCAAAGTTATTTTACTGGTTCAAGATCACGTGTCTAGTAAGCAAAGGAACCCAGCTTTCAGACTCAAGTTTTTCTGAGTGATACCCAAAACCATGTTGTTTTCCTAACAATTCTTACACAGCCTCTTAAGAGGAAAGAAATGATGAAAGCATCCAGTAGAAAATCATAGAAACAGTCATGCAGGGAGGCCAGCCCAAGACCAGACCTGAGCACCTGCACGGGCCACAGCAGGAACCAATGCAGACACCACGGTTGTTCGGCCATGCCCTCCAAGACCAGGACACTGGAAGTCAACTGCCACTCACGCAATTCTGGCGAGAACGGCTTCTTCTCTCAAAACTGTGGGGCATGAATACTATTAACTTACAGCTCTGGTCCCCAAACATGGACCCTGGATCAATAGTATTAGTATCACTTGGGAACTTGCTAGAAGTGCAAATTCTCAGGTGCCACCCCAGACTGACTAACCAGAAACTCCGGGGTTGGTACCCAGGTCTCTGTCTTCTAACAGACTTTCCAGGAGATTGCAGATGCACACACAAACTTGCGAGTCACTGAACTATAGCATCTGGTTGCATCTGGTCTGACATTTATTTGCCTCTGGGAAACCCTGGCCTGAGTGAGCGCAGTATAATCCCAATAACAGGCTGACTCTGGGTCAATGGGGAAACCACTGTCGAAGCTGGAGAGGAGCTCATCCCCCCCCCCATCCAATTCCCTTATATCAATCTGGATCCAAAAAGGAAATAGCCCCTCCCTTTTAAAGGGACTGTTGTTTTGTGGCAAAAAGAATGCTTTGCTAATTTTAGGAAGATAATTTCAGTTGTGGACAGGAAGTGTTCAGGAAAGGGGAAATTTTTACTTGAATTTTTAAAAGTCGTGTTTCTTTCTTCACTTATCTTTAGAAAAGAAAGCACTGTTAGTAAACCTCTGCTGACTGCAATCCCTGAGAGGGAAGGGGAGCCTTGCGGAGCCTTTGTTGAGTCCCTTCGACGGCAGCTGAATGAGCCTGGAAGACTGTGGCCCTCGAGATTTCACTCAAAACAGAGAATTTCTGCAGCGTGAATGGTCATTAGGAGGAAGCAGAGCATCTGGCTTTTTGGTAAAATATTTATAGATCTTCAGAACATTCTTCAGCCCCTTCTATTCTGTGCGACTGGTCACATTGTCCCCTCAAAAGATCACCCTGGAAACTAAGTGCCATAGTCAAGACGATCTGTTTCATGGGCTCTGCAGTTTACAAATGCTGCCAACCTTCCTTATCTTGTCAACTCTGCAGCAGGAATGGCATTTCATATTATTTCCATTTCACAGGTGACAAAACTGAGACGCAGGAGGAAAGTAGGCCTCTCGGAAGGATAAAAATCAGGAGTCATGGGAGTTTTCACTATTTTATCTCAGTGAATTTTTTTTTTTTTAATAAATTTTTATTAATGGTAATGGGATGACATTAATAAATCAGGGTATAGATATTCAAAGAAAACATGTCTAGGTTATTTTGTCATTAAATTATGTTGCATACCCCTCGCCCAAAGTCAGATTGTCCTCCGCCACCCTCTATCTAGTTCTCTGTGCCTCTCCCCCTCCCCCTAACTCTCTCCCTCCCTCCCTCCCATGTCCTCCCTCCCCCCACCCCTGGTAACCACCACACTCTTGTCCATGTCTCTTAGTCTCATTTTTATGTTCCACCAATGTATGGAATCATGTAGTTCTTGTTTTTTTCTGATTTACTTATTTCACTCCTTATAATGTTATCAAGATCCCACCATTTTGCTGTAAATGATCTGATGTCATCATTTCTTATGGCTGAGTAGTATTCCATAGTGTGTATGTGCCACATCTTCTTTATCCAGTCTTCTATTGAAGGGCTTTTTGGTTGTTTCCATGTCTTGGCCACTGTGAACAGTGCTGCAATGAACATGGGGCTACATGTGTCTTTACGTATCAATGTTTCTGAGGTTTTGGGGTATATACCCAGTAGAGGGATTGCTGGGTCATAAGGTAGTTCTATTTGCAGTTTTTTGAGGAACCACCATACTTTCCTCCATAATGGTTGTACTACTTCACAGTCCCACCAACAGTGAATGAGGGTTCCTTTTTCTCCACAGCCTCTCCAACATTTGCTATTACCCGTCTTGTTGATAATAGCTAATCTAACAGGAGTGAGGTGGTATCTCTTTGTAGTTTTGATTTGCATTTCTCTAATAACTAATGAAGCTGAGCATCTTTTCATATATCTGTTGGCCATTTGTATCTCTTCCTGGGAGAAGTGTCTGTTCATGTCCTCTTCCCATTTTTTAATTGGATTGTTTGTTTGTTTGTTGTTGAGTTTTATGAGTTCTTTGTAAATTTTGGATATTAGGCCCTTATCTGAGCTGTTGTTTGAAAATATCATTTCCCATTTAGTTGGCTGTCTGTTTATTTTGATATCAGTTTCTCTTGCTGAGCAAAAACTTTTTATTCTGATGTAGTCCCATTCATTTATCTTTGCCTTCACTTCTCTTGCCATTGGAGTCAAGTTCATAAAATGTTCTTTAAAACCCAGGTCCATGATTTTAGTACCTATGTCTTCTTCTATGTACTTTATTGTTTCGGGTCTTATATTTAGGTCTTTGATCCATTTTGAATTAATTTTAGTACACGGGGACAGGCTGTAGTCGAGTTTCATTCTTTTGCATGTGGCTTTCCAGTTTTCCCAACACCATTTGTTGAAGAGGCTTTCTTTTCTCCATTGTGTGTTGTTGGCCCTTTTATCAAAGATTATTTGACCATATATATGTGGTTTTATTTCTGGGCTTTCTATTCTGTTCCATTGGTCTGAGTGTCTATTTTTCTGCCAATACCATGCTGTTTTGATTATCGTGGCCCTATAATATAGTTTAAAGTCAGGTATTGTAATGCCCCCAGCTTCATTCTTTTTCCTTAGGATTGTTTTGGCTATTCGGGGTTTTTTATAGTTCCATATAAATCTGATGATTTTTTGTTCCATTTCTTTAAAAAATCTCATAGGGATTTTGATGGGAATTGCATTAAATTTGTTTATTGCTTTGGGTAATATGGCCATTTTGATTATATTTATTCTTCCTATCCAAGAACAAGGAATATTTTTCCATCTCATTGTATCTTTTTTGATTTCCCTTAACAATGCTTTGTAATTTTCATTATATAGGTCCTTTACGTTCTTTGTTATGTTTATTCCTAAGTATTTTATTTTTTTTGTTGCAATCGTGAAGGGGATTATTTTTTTGAGTTCGTTTTCTAATATTTCATTGTTGGCATATAGAAAGGCTATGGACTTTTGTATGTTAATTTTGTATCCTGCGACCTTACTGTATTGGTTTATTGTTTCTAATAATCTTTTTGTGGAGTCCTTCAGGTTTTCGATGTATAGGATCATATCATCAGCAAAAAGTGATAGCTTTACTTCTTCTTTTCCGATATGGATGCCTTTTATTTCTTTGTCTTGTCTGATTGCTCTGGCCAGAACTTCTAGCACCACGTTAAATAAGAGTGGAGAGAGTGGACAACCCTGTCTTGTTCATGATTTAAGGTAGAAAGTCCTCAGTTTTATGCCGTTTAATATGATGTTGGCTGATGGTTTATCATATATGGCCGTTATCATGTTGAGATATTTTCCTTCTATACCCATTTTGTTGAGTGTCTTAAACATAAAATTGTGTTGTATTTTATCGAAAGTCTTTTCTGCATCTATTGATAAGATCATGTGGTTTTTGTTCTTTGTTTTGTTGATATGGTGTATTACGTTAACCGTTTTGCGTATGTTGAACCATCCTTGAGATTCTGGGATGAATCCCACTTGATCATGATGTATTATTTTTTTAATATGTTGTTGTATTCGGTTTGCCAGTATTTTGTTTAGTATTTTAGCATCTGTATTCATTAGAGATATTGGTCTGTAGTTTTCTTTCTTTGTGCCATCCTTGCCAGGTTTTGGTATGAGGGTTATGTTGGCCTCATAAAATGTGTTTGGAAGTATTGCTTCTTCAATTTTTTGGAAGACTTTGAGTAGAATAGGAACCAAGTCTTCTTTGAATGTTTGATAGAATTCACTAGTATAACCATCTGGGCCTGGACTTTTATTTTTGGGGAGGTTTTTAATAGTTTTTTCTATTTCCTCCCTGCTGATTGGTCTGTTTAGGCTTTCTGCTTCTTCATGATTCAGTCTAGGAAGGTTGTATTGTTCTAGGAATTTATCCATTTCTTCTAGATTGTTGTATTTGGTGGCATATAATTTTTCATAGTATTCTACAATAATTCTTTGTATATCTATGATGTCTGTGGTGATCTCTCCTCTTTCATTTTGGATTTTATTTATTTGAGTCCTGTGTCTTTTTTCCTTGGTGAGTCTTGCCAAGGGTTTGTCAATTTTGTTGATCTTTTCAAAGAACCAGCTCCTTGTTTTATTGATTTTTTCTATAGTTTCTCTGTTCTCTAATTCATTTATTTCTGCTCTGATTTTTATTATCTCCTTTCTTTGGCTGGTTTTGGGTTGTCTTTGTTCTTCTTTTTCTAGTTCCTTAAGGTGTGAAGTTAAGTGGTTTACTTCGGCTCTCTCTTGTTTGTTCATATAGGCCTGAAGTGATATGAACTTTCCTCTTATTACTGCTTTTGCTGCATCCCAGAGATTCTGATATGTCGTATTTTCATTTGTCTGTATATATCTTTTGATCTCTGCGCTTATTTCTTCTTTGACCCATTCATTTTTTAGAAGTATGTTGTTTAGTTTCCACATTTTTGTGGGTTTTTCCCCCTCTTTTTTGCAGTTGAATTCTAGTTTCAAGGCTTTATGATCAGAAAATATGCTTGGTACAATTTCAATTTTTCTAAATTTGCTGATATTGTCTTTGTAGCCCAACATATGGTCAATTCTTGAGAATGTTCCATGTACACTAGAGAAAAATGCATACTCTGTCGCTTTGGGATGAAGTGTCCTGTAGATGTCTATCATATCCAGGTGTTTTAGTATTTCGTTTAAGGCCACTATATCTTTATTGATTCTCTGTTTGGATGACCGATCTAGAGCCGTCAGCGGTGTATTGAGTCTCCAAGTATGATTGTATTTTTGTTCGTTTTTGTTTTAAGGTCAATAAGTAGCTGTCTTATATATTTTGGTGCTCCTTGGTTTGGTGCATATATGTTAAGGATTGTTATGTCTTCTTGATTCAACTTCCCCTTAATCATTATGAAATGACCATTTTTGTCTCTTAGTACTTTTTCTGTCTTGTAGTCAGCATTATTAGATATGAGTATTGCTACACCTGCTTTTTTTTGGGTGTTGTTTGCTTTGAGTATTGTTTTCCAGCCTTTCACTTTGAATTTGTTTTTATCCTTGTTGCTTAGATGTGTTTCTTGTAGGCAGCATATAGTTGGATTTTCTTTTTTAATCCATTCTACTACTCTGTGTCTTTTTATTGGTAAGTTTAATCCATTTACATTTAGTGTAATTATTGACACTTGTGGGTTCCCTACTGCCATTTTATAAATTGCTTTCTGTTAGTTTTGTATCTAGTTTGAGTCTTCTCTTTTGTTTTTCTATCATTTGTTTTTGTTTGTTTGTGTTCCATACTTCTTTCCTCTGTTGCTACCTTTTTTAAGTCAAGTGTTTTTGTGGTGGTTTTTTTAAGGGTGGTTACCATTAAGTAATGAAAAGGATACCTACCATATTCATTGTAGTACCCTATCTTATAAGTATTTCTGCACTTCATCATCCTTTGCTACTGTTAATCTCCATCCTCTCCCCCCTTTTTTTTCCTTTGTTGTCACAGTTTAAGTTTGGTTTTATTGTGTTCTTGGTGGAGCTGTTACTTGTGGTGTTGTTTTCTTTTGTTCTTTGAATCTGGTTGGAAAACCCCCTTTAGTATTTCCTGGAGTGGGGGCTTTCTGTTGATAAATTCTCTCATCTTTTCTGTATTTGTGAATGTTTTTGTATCTCCTTCATACTTGACTGATAGCTTTGATGGGTATAGTATTCTTGGCTGAAAGTTCCTCTCTTTCAGGGCTTTAAATATTGGGGTCCACTCTCTTGTAGCTTGTAGAGTTTCTGCTGAGAAATCTGATGATAATCTAATAGGCCTTCCTTTATATGTTGTACTCTTCTTTTCCCTGGCTGCCTTGAGAATTTTTTCTTTGTCATTGGTTTGTGTCATCTTTATTATGATGTGCCTTGGAGTGGGTTTGTTGGGGTTAAGAAAACTCGGTGTTCTGTTTGCTTCTTGAATTTGAGGCTTTAGTTCCTTCCACAGGCTTGGGAAGTTCTCGTCTATTATTTGTTTGAGTATATTCTCCATTCCATTTTCTTTCTCTTCTCCCTCTGATATACCTATTATTCTTATGTTATTCTTTCTGATGGAGTCAGACAATTCCTGTAGGGATTTCTCGTTTTTTATTATTTTTGAGTCTCTTTCTTCTTCTCTCTGTTGTGCCTCAAGTTGTTTGTCTTCTATTTCACTAATCCTATCTTCAATCTGGGCTGTTCTGTTAGCTAAGCTTGTTACCTCGTTTTTCAGCTCGTGAATTGAGTTTTTCATTTCTGTTTGATTTGTTTTTATAGTTTCAATTTCCTTGGTAATATATTCTTTGTGTTCATTGAGTTGTTTTCTGATCTCCCTATATTGCCTTTCTGTGTTTTCTTGTATTTCTCTGAGTATTTTTAAGATTTCTATTTTAAATTCTCTGTCATTTAGCTCCAAAGCTTCCAATATGTTAAGTCTTTTCTCCATAGATTTTTCCACATCTATTTGTGTTACCTCTCTTTCTTTTGTATCCATAATATTCGATTTCCTCTTTCTTATCGGCATCTGAGGGTGGTCTTGTTGATAGCACTAATTAGAATTAATAAAGAGTAAAAAGTAAAAAAAAAAAAAAAAAGAAAAGAAAAGAAAAAAAATTAAAAAAAAAAAGGTAAAACACCCCACCAAAAAAACAGTAATAATTTATTATTTCCCCCTTTTTTTCTTTCTTCTCTTTCCCTCCTCTCCCCTCCTCAGGGAAATATCGTGCCTATAATGGAGGACCTGATTTGGGGTGAAGAGTTCAAGGGGTAAAAAAAAGGGAGTATGGACCTAGTAAATGCAAAATAAAAAAAAAAAAAGAAGAAAATCTTAGACAAGCATAAGATGATTTGCTTGTAAGTGATGGTCAACTAAGAGATATAATGAGAAGGATAAGAGGGAACCAGGAAAAAGGATCAAAAAAGAATAATAAAGAAGAGAAAAATAAAAATAATAAGTAAAAATCTGTTGTATTAAGTGGAGCAAAGACTAAATACAATGGAGACCTTGGGTTGGGAGGACCCAAAATGCCACAAAAATAAACAAACAAGAAAAAAATAAAAACAAAAGCAAATAAAAATAAAGCCAAAAAAAAGCCTTGAGTCCCAAATTAACTAATTTGTTCGTGATTGAGGATTAAATGGGAGGAAAGTAAAATGAGAGAAGAAAAAACGAATAGAAAGGAAAAAATAAGAAAAAGAGAAAAACGAAGGAAGAAATAAAAAAGGAAAAGAAAAAAAAACAAAATAAAGCAAAACAAACAAACAAAAAAAAACAAAAGAGGAGAGAGTGAGAGTTAAGTGTTTTGGAGTATAACCTTAAAGGAGGGTGAGGATGAAGAAGAGAAATAAAATGAAACACTCATGGGTAGTGTAGTTCAAGAAAAGGGAAGCATAAGATGGGCAGAGAATAGAAGGATCGAGGTGGAGGAAATAAAGGCAATAAGATAGAAGAAACAAACAACAACAAAAAAAAATTAGTGGAACAAGTTGTAAAGTCTGTGGATTTTTCTTGATTTTGAGAGGTTAACTTCTTCCTTTTTCTTTTCTCTCCCTCTTCCTGGTCGGTGACTCTGTACCCCAGGCTCTGCCCCTGTGTCACACTTAGGTAGGGATTTGCAGTTGATGGGATTCTATGGCAATGTCCTATAATTGGCTTTAGTCTTGCTGGTAGTCAAGGCTTGTTGGCGTTTGCAGGGTCCAATGATGAGAAAGTTTGCTTTCCTGGATTCTCTCTCCTAGTCCCCCCTTTCTGAATTAGCAGCCTGGTGATCCAGCTATAAGGCTGCAACTGCTTCTGACTGGGGAGTAAGAGGCTCAAAGAGCTGGGAAATCCCCACTCTATCCCCACTCAGTGCAAGGCTTTGGGAAAGGCTCTGGTAGTCAGGGCCTCCAGTGTAATCAGGCGGGGGTGGGAGTCAATTGTTGTCAAGGTGACTGTTCAGCGCCTATCATTTAGTTGGACCTCTCAACCCAGGCTTTCCACACTTTGTAGCCTGTTTTTGCTGGGAAGAAGAGGCACTAGTCTCTGCTTGCGACTAGTGTAGTATAGATCTTATTATCTGCCAAGTCCTTCTTGTTAGCATTTATCCCTAAATATGGAGGCTCTATCAATCAGAAGTTGCCCCCGCCCCTTTAGCGAGAGGCACTAAAAAATATCACGCCTCTTGTCTTGGGTCGCTGAACTGAGAGAGATCTTATCAATTAGAACCGAGGGTGCACAGATTTCATGGGTTAAGCTAATTTCAGTGATTGGGTCGCAGCTGTGCTCCCGAAGGTATTTTAGGCTGCCTGCGTGCGCCCCTCCCCCAACGCTTGATTGTTAGCTTGAATGGCTGGGTGAGGTGCCCCGCCCACGGAGAGAATCTCCCAAGTAGGGAAGACCACCTTGGTGCCTCTCCCGCTCGCCCTGCCGCTGGCGGCTGGATCGCACCAGGCGCAGGATAATGGGGCACCCTGGGTGTGCAGGCCAGTAGGGCGCTCTGGGTGCATGGAATGCCCAGGGCACGCGCGCGAATGGGGTGCTCCGGGCACTGGTGGCTGGCGACTCTCACTCGCAGTGCGCGGGCCGCTGGGAACGTTAGCGGTGCTCGCTCTGCAACCGTACCGGGCGCGTGCCCGCGGCTCGCGGCGGTGGCGGCTCGCTGCTGCTCGCGGCGTCTCGCGGCTGCCGAGTGTGGGCTGACTCACCACAGGCTCACAACCTCGCGGCTTGAATGAACGTCCCTGCGGTAGTTAGCTTCCTCCACACCCTCGTCTCTCAGATTCAAGTGATAACAGTCCTTTCGCTATCAGTTTGTGTGGAACTCCGGAGTGCTCCAAGGATAAATTTTTCTGTTTCTAGTTGATAAATTTGTTGTGATTTAGGGGAGAGTTGTCGGACGCGCTGCTCATGGCGCCATTTCCGTGACGTCACTCTCTCAGTGAATTCTTAAAGTGAGAAGTAGTTCTGTTTTCATTTTACAGCTGAGGACACAGAAAGCTTAGAAAGTGGAAGTACCTTGACTAAAGTCACAAAGTTAGCAAGTCAGGGGATGCCACTGAAACGTTAGGCTTCTAGTACCCAGCCCTCCTCTGTGGGTCAGAGATGCATTCTTTAAAGTAGATCATGGACTTTATATTGATCTCTAGAAAATTGGACATTACAAAACAATTGCTTAGTTCAAATCCAATGTATCCCAACAATGGGCAAGTCCTTGCATTAGGAGCATCTGCTCTAACAAGTGCGGGCCTCAGAGCTCACTCCAACAGCTGTGAGTGTGTAGGGAGGGGCAGAGCGGCGGGGCTGGACCAAGGAGGAGGAGCTCTGCTCGAGGAACAGACTTCCTTTCACAGCCCCTGCTCTGCCCTAGCCAGGACGAGGGTGGTCAGCCCCTATGTGGCTGCATGAAACCCCAACTGCAACCCCCTGAAAAGTATCAAAGAGACTTTTCTCCCTGTCCTTTTGGCACAGAGATGTGACCTGCGGCCACCTCCTCTACTTGAGTCATCAACAGTGTAAAATTAGAGATGGCTACTGGGCCTGGGGAGAGGGAGACTGCCCATAAGGAATGCATCTTTTTTTAATTTTTAATTTTTTTATAGGGACAGAGAGAGAGTCAGATAGAGGGATATATAGGGACAGACAGACAGGAACGGAGAGAGATGAGAAGCATCAATCATCAGTTTTTTGTTGCGACACCATAGTTGTTCATTGATTGCTTTCTCATATGTGCCATGACCGCGGGCCTTCAGCAGACTGGGTAACCCTCTGCTTGAGCCAGTGACCTTGGGTCCATGCTAGTGAGCTTTTTGCTCAAACCAGATGTGCCTGCGCTCAAGCTGGCAACCCCTGGGTCTCGAACCTGGGTCCTTCCGCATCCCAGTCCAACGCTCTATCCACTGCACCACCGCCTGGTCAGGCAGGAATGCATCTTTAAGTCATGCTTGACAAGTCTGAACCAGGCCACATGCCCAGCACGGAGGCCTATTCAAGACAATCTGCCTCACATGGATTTAAACTACTGCCCCAGAAGGGTGTCTTAATTTCCCTGACTTCTTGTCATATTGACCCATGTGAGTCTTTGGAATATAAGTAAGAGCCTGTCTTTTACCTTCAGCTTAGAAATTTTTGACGAAGTCCAAAATGTAATGAAAATGAGAAGTTTCTATCCTAGCAGCTAAAAATCTACCACTCAGTTGTCAGATTCATTTATTCTCTCCTTCGTGATTGATTGATTTAAAATATCCACCTTCTAGATGAGGATGATGATGATGATGAAGAAGAAGAAGAAGAGGAAGAAGAAGAAGAAGAAGAAGAAGAAGAAGAAGAAGAAGAAGAAGAAGAAGAAGAAGAAGAAGGAGGAGGAGGAGGAGGAGGAGGAGGAGGAGGAGGAGGAGGAGGAGGAAATGGGAGGCGGGGGATGAATTAAATAAAGCAACAGTGTCCTAGCAGAAATCTAAAAATGAAAATTGACTTTTATTAGCAAGTTCTGGTTTTTGGTTGCAAGGTAAAATATGTATACTTTAAGAAAATTGAGTCTGAGTCACTCACCTTGTGCAATCTATCTCACAGGCTCTGGGATTGGCTCAGAAATCCACGTGTGTCCCAAGTTGGGACAATAAGATCTGAAGGGATATTTTGTTGAAGCCTCTGGGAAAGGAAATCTTTGCTACAGAGAAAGATGCCGCCTCATACCATGGGGATTGTCATGTGTGGACTAAGGCAGTCATCTTTCTTCTATTCAGCAGATCACACAGGGCCGCAGAAGAGGACAAGGTCCAGTGAGTCACAAAGAAATGACCAAAGACTCTGCTGGGTCTTGTGAGGTGACTCCCTCCCCCTCTCAATGATGAAGACCCCACAGGCAGGAGCTGGGTGTTCCCCACGTGTGCCTGT
The DNA here is from genome assembly GCF_036850765.1 of Saccopteryx bilineata. Lineage (NCBI taxonomy): Eukaryota > Metazoa > Chordata > Mammalia > Chiroptera > Emballonuridae > Saccopteryx > Saccopteryx bilineata. The sequence goes on from NC_089490.1 coordinate 107,033,312, forward strand.
GCAGTGGGCCTGGCACAGTGCTCAGCACCGAGAAGGGACTCAGCTCAGGAAGTGGAGAATGAGCGGGTAGATAGATGGATTTCCACCCTGAGGTTCTCACAACACTTTCAGCTGAATCGCAAGCTCCACCTCATGCAGGTAATTTCACTTCCTAGGCTGACATTCAGGGACATACAGATGAAATTTTGGAAGAAGTGACTTGGATAGCATATTGGGGAGGAAAGTGGCATGAGAGGATGGAGAAAGGGAAGTGCACAGGTCCTGGCTTTGGGGCAGTACCCTGACCAGGATCATGTGTGTGAGGCTGTCCCAGCCACGCACACAGTGTTCTCCTGTGGGTCTGCACATGCTGAGCCAGTGGGATGTTTGTGAGGAGCCTGGAAGAAGCTCAGACCTTTATTAGCTTAAGGACTTTTCCAGAGTTTAGGTTGCATCCAAACCTGGAAGTTTCAACAGCAAACTTACAGTGACTTTCCAAAAGCTTGAGGCTTGCCTTCCCATCAGTCCAAAAGAGGATGGTGCCAGTTAAAGCTAAGAACCAGAAAACAGTTGTGTAGATTTTAAAACTTGTCTCTGATGAGATTTTTTTTCCATGCCTTTCTGCTATGCAGACATCCAGCAATTCTTTTGAGATAAGTCAAGTCCAATCTGTAGGTTCTGGCTCTTTCTGAATCAGTGGCTGCCTTATCTTAAAGAAACTTCAAGGTCCAGTTGAAAACAATGCTAGGTTAGATTTACTAGAGAACTAATTTAACTTGGCCAGGATGGTTGGCTCCTGGGGCCTACAGCCTCTCATCTATAAAATGAGGGGAAGAGCTAAACCAACATCAAGTTCTTCTGTATTGAGAAATATAATTACATGAAATGAAAATCCAAACAGCATTTAGAGAAGAGGAGCAAGGGGTCAGAGGACAGCCTAGGTCAATGCATGACCTCAGGTAACTCACTGTACAGTTCTGAATCTCAGTTTTGTCATCTATAAAATAGAAATCATTTCAGTTTCAAAGAGAAGCCTTCAAAGAGGTGATATAGGCAAAAAAAAAAAAACTGTCATGGAGTAATCATGTAATAAAAAATTAATTAAACAGATATTTATTAAGCATATGCAATGTGCCGAGTGCTGTGTTGGCCTGTAGAAATAGAGCAGTGAACAGAATACTCATCACCCTTACCCTCATGCAGTAGGCAGGTGGTAACTTAGAAATCACATTTATGAATGTATAACTGCCAAAGGAGGTAAGATCTGCAAAGGAAAGTGATAGGGTTCTCTGACACAAGCACGATACATGTTACTCCTTGTCCCAACTACTCTTTTCATTCAGCAATGCCACCAAAGCCACCATTCACTAAATGTTTCCCTCATAGTCCTTTCCATGGTTCACCAGGGAGAATGCATCACCCAAGCTAGATTTCCCACTAGGTTAATTTTCCACTATTAGACATATTTGGGAGTTTAGCTGATTTCACTTGCAAAACATGCATAAAATAATGCAAGACTGTTCCCAGGAGTGGGAGGCATATCTTTGAACTGCTATTGCCAACCTCATGTTCTTTCTCTTCAGTCTACATTGCTGCTCATCTGTGCTGAGATAGGTTTGAATAATCAACACATCCTGCCCCAGTCATCATCCATAAAGCTGTCTAACTACAAAGAATGGGGGCTTTCTGCCCAGCCTGACACCCACCTGGTGCCAGGTAGATGCGGGGGCCTTGGGAGATCATTCCAGCTGCTGTTGAACTTGTCCAAGAGTTCACTCTGGTAGCAACGGATGTTTAGCTTTGTCAGGAAGGTAATGTTTGGCATGAGAGAGAAACTTGGACATGTTACATCTAAGATCTGTGCCACTGTTCTCTCATTTACAAGTGAGAACAACCACAGCCCAGCCTTGCATTGTGCAGAGTTTTCATTCACGTGTGAGATGATGTCCTATGACTTCTTTCAGATTCATCACTTTGTTTACACCTCTATGATCACAGTCCTAGCTCAGATCTTATCGTCACATGTCTGAATTATTGCGGTAGTCTGCTAATGAATTTCTTTTCTCTCAATCTTGTTCCCAATTAGAATCCCTTCTAATCCAATTATAATTTGGCTTCCAAATTTAAAATATAAGTGATAGCTTATTGCCTTCTGCTTTAAACTGATGACATCCTACTGCCTTCAGGACGAAGTCCAAAAAATTTTCAGCATGGCATTTGTGGCATAGACTGTGAATGGTCCATCCACAAGCCTTTCTTCCCCTCTTCTATACCAGCAGAATTCAATTCAAGGTCTGGTCCCAATTTGCCTAAACCAAGGGGATAAGCTGTGATAGTTCTAAGCCAACTATAGTGATTGCATTCCTCTTTGGACTAAGGGTACTTGGTCAATGATATAAGGGAAAGTCTACTGGGATTTTAGAGAAAGATTATTTCCTTCTTGATGAGAAAGAAGTATGTGAAAAGATAGCCTGTTTTCTGTGTGATGCAGCTTGGGTTGTGGCAGCCATCTTGTGACTGAGAGGAGAGAAGATGACCAGCTCATTCCCCTTTGCCTAGGACTTTCTCAATTTTAACACTAAAAGTTCCATATCCTGGAAAACTCCTGAGTCCCAGAACAATTGGGACAGTTTGTCACCTTAGGAAACATCACTGGTATTCTGAGCAAGAAAAAACAAAATGATATGGACAACCTAATGACCGTCATTGAGCTGCTCAGTCAGTTCTGAGGTTGCCTTTCTCAAGTCCTCTTGTGCACGTTCCCTGATTGTCTGAATCACATATTTTGTGACTTAAAGCGGACTCTAGATTGCTCTTCTTCTAACAGTCTAGTCTGAATAGTGTTGGGCTGGAGGAGATGGGGCTATGGATGGGAGTTTTGGCAAAGAGAGAAGAACTGGCTAGTGATTTTCATCCTGGTAGTGAAGACACCTGGCAGGGATACCAAGATGTCTCTGTACCTGCAAAGGCCCACCTTCCAGAGCTGGGAATGCACAGTTTCCATCTGCCCCAAGAGAACTAAGTTGAGGATAGCCGCTCTTAGGCAGCAGGAAAAGGCATATTAAGGGTATGGGGGGTCACATTCACTTCCCAAGGAATATTCTGTCTGGCTCATACAGTCTTTATGAAATGTTTAACATAAAGCTAGCTTCAAAACCTTAATATTTTATACAAAAATAATGAATTCCATTGTCTCTTAAAGCTTAAGGAGGTCTAGAAATACTATCCTTTGGGAGAGTAACTGGGAGGCCGCCCTAGGTTTCGCACTTGGGCTGGAGGAGAACACCCACAGGGGGCTGGGTGAGGGCTGGATGTGAATTCTCTCTCTGAGAAGTAAAAGTGTATTAAAGTGATTAAAATTTAAATTCAATTTCTAATTTTCATATATAACAATATCCCAAAGCAGAGCCCCTTTCCAAGTGTGACTTTCTGGGTACTCCACAAGGGTTAAGCTACTCCAGGGCCAAGCCAAACCCTGAGTCTGGTAAGTGTGGGCCCAGGTTCCTATAGGGCTGGGAGCTATTGTTGTAGAGTAGCTGCCATCTGCTTCGGAAGGGCACCTCTTCCCCAGGTAATCACCGACCTCATGATTCCTGATTTTAGCAAGCCCATGTCATTTATATATTTCCCAGCTTCTGGAGGCTATGTGTTAGCTTTTAAGCTCTGCTACAGGGAACTAGAGTTGGACTTCTCATAAGAAGAAATGAATCATTAACTATCTGATTTTTTTTGTGTGTGTGGAATTGCTTTAAAAATGAAATAGCGAAATTCTTTACCACCAGAAGTGTTCAAGATGAAGCAGAACCACCACCCATAAAAGGAAAACCAACATGGATTGAAAGTTGGTGTAGAATGTGGGCTCTCTGAGGCCCAATGCTTCCCCGCAAGGCACAAGTCCTTGAACAGCTGGGAGCAAACAGAACTTGTTCAAGGAGGCCGAACTTGCAGCGAGAAGCCTGAGTATGAAAGAAAATATTACTGGCACCTTATTTGAAGATTGGGTCCAAAGCAATCTGGCAAATTTATCCAAAACAGGAAGAAAAATTTCAGTGCACACTGGACTTGAAAAATAATCAGCGCTTATTCCAGGAAAAATAATATCATTCATTTGTTCAGTGCCATGTGGTTTGAAGTGCACTTTCACATGCGTTGTCTTGGTCCATCTTCATGACTCTGTGAGAGGAGAGTAACCACCAATCCAATTACACAGATGGGGGAACTAAGGTTCAGGGACATTGTATCTCCTACTCAACAAGTCAGCAGTAATCAGGCCCTCTATCTAGGTAACAGCACTGGTTGTCTTGTACTCACCCAAGTCCACCTCATAGTGGCTAATCTCAGAGTCATAAATCCAAAGCAAAACTCTGAGGGTCACTCACCTCCACCTCCCATCCTGACAATCTCCCATTAAGGAGATCCTACCGATAATCTGCCGAGGCTAGGACAAGCTGTGCTGCTATCAGCCTCACTTAGATCATCTTTCCCCGACAAAGGCTCAGTTCTTCTGCTTAGACTAAGAAAATGAACAGGTGGTCACCATCTTCGCCAAAACAGCCCCTCACCAACCAGAAGCCTGTCATTAAGCCGACTCTTCATCTTTTCCATCTCCAGACAAAGTAATTGACTTAACCTTTCCCCCAAATGACAACCACCCTCTTGAGTATCAAACACCCTTTTCACATAAATGGGGAATTCCAGAGTGCCCACTTAACAAGCCCCTCTTATTTAAAAGCTCCTCTTTCCAAAAGTAGTGAGGCTTTTAGCAAGTGAGCTGTTCCAGTAGCGCATTAGTGTTCTGAAAGGATCGGTAAAAAATACGATCAGACCTTTGACCTCAGGTCTGAGTGAGGGCTTTGAAGAGCAGAGAATGGCCTGGCCCCCAAGTCAGGTCAGTCTGTCCCTCTCACTCTTCAACCCTGGGCCTAGGCCTCGGCTGCTCACTTAGAAAAAGTAGATTTGGAGTCCCAGGGCTTTCTTGGGAACCTTTTTCTGGCCTCATCTTACTTTACATCCCCAAGTTCATTGCTGGTGAAACCTTGAGAAGGTTATTCTTGCTACAGTAGAATCCTTGGACCACAAACATGCTTCTTTTCCTTCGCAACAGGAACTTGCAAAGAGTTTAGACTATAGCGACCCAAAGTATTTTTCATCTGATTTACGATAGTTAAATGACTACCTTTCTGAACTTTTGCTTCCATCAGTGTAAGAGGGAATAAACATTTCAAAATACCTGAATGGGTATTGTGAGACATACATGAACTGGAGTCTATGGAAAGCTGTTATAAATTGTGACATGCACTGTGAATGTGCAGGAAGATGAACATTTTCACCTTAGCCACTCTTCAGATGATCTCCCAACCAGCAGGTCCCCATGGGACAAGAAAGACAACATCTCAAAATAAACCTGGCCCAGGCTAGAACACTGGTGACAGGGGAAGGCTGAGAGGCTCAGCCTGTAGCTTCCTACTTAGCTTCCCTTTGTTCTTGCACACCTGCCCTCTCAGGCGTCTGTCTGACATTGTAAACAAGCCTCTCAGGAATCGCTTTTGTCACTGCATCTGCCTGTTCTAATTTACTTGCTGTGATCGGGGCCCATGGCTCTGGATGGCTATTTGTAGACTGAAGGCACAAAAGAAAGTTTCCCCCTGGGGCCCATTTGTTTCTGTGGTGAGGTGCCCCAGTGGCCGCTTACCCATAAATGGGGCACTATAGATCCCCCAGCTTATTCATCCATCTCATGCCTTTTCTAAGTTCCCTGGAGTCTGACATCTGAACCACAACCTGCTTTTTCCCCCTTTAATATCTCGGTCTGGCAGTGTGTGTCTCCCCTTGTGAAAGACCTAAGGAAGGTCTCCTATCAATTTGTAGTATAGTGTTTGTAATAAAAAAAAAAATTCTTATGTGAGTGAAACTTTTGCAAAGTATTTATATTAATAAGCTTTTTAAAAGTAGAGAATAACTATATTTACATAGAGTTGTGCAATTTCTAAGCCACTCCACCTTAAATAATATATGCATCTTAATAATAGGAATAGGCAGAAATAAACATGCAGTAGACTTTTATCTCTTTCAGCTCTATATCTCCTTTACTGCCTTCATTTCCTTTCCTTTTTATTAAAGCATAGTTGACATACAATATTATGTGGGTTTCAGGTGTACAACACAGTTATTCAACATTTATATACCTTATGAATTGATTGCCATGAAAAGTCTAGTAACCATCTGTCATCACACAAGTCAAGATACCATTGACTATTTTCCCTAGACAGTTTTTACTGCTAAGCCAAACCAGACACAGATAGACATTTCTTTGTAAATATAGGTAAGAAGAGAAAATTCTAGTCTTGCCCATAGTGAACTCAATTCTTTGTTCTTCCTTCACGTGACTTTGGAGTCCCTCCAATAGGCGTGGTATATTGCCTTCCGCCATGTGACTCAGCTTTGGTTTAAAGAATGAAGGAGAAGTGAGGGTGTGCTTAGGTCTCAAGGGGACTTGTATGTTTTTATTTGCCCTCTTGGGCATCTACCTTTGCTAGATGGAGAATGTGCCAGAGCCAGCTGGTGGGTCCCCGAAGGAGGCTGAGAGCCATATGGAGCAGAGCTGCCCCAGCTTAGCAGCCCCCGCCCAGCTCTGCTCCACTGAGCCCACCAGGCTACCTGCAGGCACAGGAGAGAGCCCAGCTAAGATCACCTGCCCTGGAAGACCACACACAGACACAGGAGCTATAATAAGAAATGACTTTTGTTATAAGCCACCAGGTTTTAGGCTGATTGTCACATAACAATTGCTAATTTAATAATACCAATGACAAGTCCTTGGAGGATTCAGAGATCTCTCTCTCCCTAAAATAAACTTGATGTTAAAAAAGAAGAAATTTTTGGAAATACATTAAAATTTTTTCCTACTACAGAAAACTTAATTCATTTCAGAATACTTGGAAAATAGAAATAAGTAAAAAAAAAAAAAAAAAACCATCTTTCAACACTGAGAACAACCTACATCTGCTAACATTTTGGTGTTTGTAGTGTTTTAAAAACCAAAATGGTTTTGTTACTAAGTTTAAAAATAACAGCAATAAATAACAAAGAAAGCTATCAATAGATGTGAGTGAGCAAAAATGTAAGATAGCTGCATGGTTGAAGGGAATACTAGGAAGCGAAGCAAGAAAAAACGAGGGGAAATACATATTTGTGATACATATGACAGAAGTGTCTGTGTCTTTGGAGCACGAAGAGTTCACTCCATTGATAGTGAAAGTGAGATGTAATCCTGAAAGCTAGATGGTTGAAGGACGCATGTCAACCATTAACAGAAAGAGACCCCTGACCGGTAAATATCATATGGAAAAATGCCAAGTCTTATAAGCAAACATTAACGTGCAAATTTAAATGACACTGAAATATGACTTTCCTGATGACATTAGAAAACAAAACTTAGATGACATTTAAGGTGGAAAGTAGCAGGCTTCAAAAACTACTCATATACATTACTGGTGAAATGATAAATATATGTAACCCTTGGGGAAGTAAATATGGCTTCTTAGTTGTAAAATATGCTTACATTTTTTTCCAGTAATTTCACGTATGGGCATCAATCCTAAAGGCAAAATCCAACAATACAGCCCAAACTGTCTGTATAATTGACCAACAGTGAGGTAATCTTTAAGTAAATTATGATAAGCACAAGTGACAGAATGGCAGGTAGCTACCGAAATAGAAAGCATAAGATGTTTAAATAACTTAGTAAAAATGCTTACATTTAATATTAAGTGATAAATCACCACTCAATTAGCATGGAATGTAATTAAAATTCTGTATAATAAAATTTATGAAAGTAAAACACCAAAATGCTCATAGAGTTTGTTTCATGTTGGATGGGGCGGTGATGAACTGCTTTATAATTTGTTTCTATCTTTTTATTATCAGCTGAGTGCAGACATCACCCTGACCCTTTGAGCACATGCCTGGGAAGTGAGGCTCTTGACACTGAGGTCAGGGAAAGTTAGGGCAAGTGCAGCACCCTCGCTGACAGCTCTTGCTTTGTGACACCCGTGGCATTGTGTAATTACATTGTTTCCCTAAGAAATGACCTCCACATTGAGCCTGAATTTGGTTTTCAGCTGCTTGGTGCCTGTGGTGGTGAAGGTTCTCTAAAAGCAGAGACTAAGGTGAGGATTCCTGTGGAAGCGGTTTATTGAGGGAATGAGGCAGCAGGATAGGCAGGGGGGCGGGGGAAGCAGCTAAGGGAAGATTGGGTCCTGGCTGGAGTGAGATCCCGCTTGGTCCTGGGGGCTCTAAAGCACTTCCTCTCTGTGTCCCCCAGTCCTCAGGCTCTGGCTCTCCTCCCCTCCCTGACCCTTCAGCATGGGCGTCTCCTGTTTGGCGCAGTCCATTCTCTAGAGAAGGAGGCAGTTCTAGCATGTCATCAGCCTCACTCTCAACAGTGGAGCTGAAGGGGTGTGGGAGGGACACCCACCTCAATGCCACACTGTCTCCTTCTGACCTCCCCTGCTGCCTATTCATTGATGACCTTGGCCTTATTGGATCTGGACCACATTCAAGGCTAGACTTGCTTTGTTTGTTGGCTTCCCACCACCATCTGCCACATTTCTCTGACCTGAAGTATGATTATGAGATCCTCTTATGAAAAGCCAGGCATGGACAGAATTGTAACTGCATCATTCAGCACACTCAGTCAGTTGGAGGTACAGACTCTGCTCACCACAGAGAACCCCTTTCCTGAAAGTTGAGGCAGGATGGGTCAGGGGTTCATGCCAGCCAGAGTGTCCCCACGTATACTTGAGCTCAGGGGACAAGTCTTCTAAAGGCTATCATCCCGAAGTCTGAGACCATCTGACCAGGAATGTGATGGTGTCCGCCTTGGCTAAACAGAGAGAATGGGGAAATGTTATTTTCGAAAGCAGGCAAAGAGTAAAAAACAAAACAAAACATGGTGACTCAGATATATTAATCCCACTGGTGAGTTTTCCAGCCTTTTGTTATCTCTTTGGGGAGCCACTATTTAATGATCTGTAAATATTTGCTGAGGACTGAAAGGATCAGGGAGAGGAGAGTCTTCTAAGTCAGTCAGTCATGAGTGAAGGTGGACTCACGGATGGCCACAGAGTGCTCTGTGGACAGTAAAAGATGGGGCTCCCTGGGAGAGAGGAAGATTCAGTCAACAGAAAATATTGTTAGTGGAATCTCCTTAGTGCTTGGAATTTATCTTGCAATTAACTGGGAACTTGTGATGGTTCTAGGGACGAGAGCATGTTGGCAAGGCATTACAAGCCATGGTAGACATGTGTTCTTGGGCATGTTTTTAACAATTTTTTTATTATCAAAATATTTTCTACTTATGCCTTAGCCCTTTCAGGATCTGGCGCTCGTTTCTCTAGTCTCCAACTGCAGCAGTGTAGATCATTTTACACGGTCTTTGTTGATCTTGTAAGGAAAATAAATCCCCAGTTAGACTAGAAGCTACAAGAATTGTCTTATTTATCTTTGGATTCCAAACAACCAGCATGTATGTTGAATGAATGAATGAATAAATGAAATGAAACACATTTTCCTTCTGTAGCACCTCTGCCAGAACATCCTCCGTGCCTATTTTATACTTTGTCCTACAGATGCACCCTCCCCCTCCTGCTGTGTTCCCTTCCCTGCTCTGTGTCTCAGTGTGCTGAATCCACTCTGGTTTTGGTTTTGAATTCTAAAAGTCTAGCTCCTGCTTATTCTGCCAGCTGAGGCAGTATGAGTACTACTCACGAGTCTCTGGACCTGCAGATTTCCCCAACGTAATTTCTGTAACCATAGCAACTATGCAATTGATAATGTCATTACTAATGATGATACTGTTTAATGATCCTTCACTCTATGACTGGCATTGTGCTAAGTGCTTTACATATATTTTCTCATTTACTATTCCAACCACTTTGTAAGTTAAGTGTTATCATTATCCATTTTCCAGAAAAGGAAACTGAGACTCAGAGCAGTTTGGTGACTTGCTCAAGGTAAAAAGGCTCATCGAGAACAGGCAGGGGGTGGGGGAGAAGCCTTTTCCTGATGAGCTAGTCAAATGATAGAACAAACATTTGAATCCAAGTCCAGATAGTTGTAGGGCTCAAGTCCCCACCCCTGCATCGTATTATGTCCCCCAGTCACAAGGACTCACACTCACTGCAAGCGTATAATGCCCTGGACAGTGTGTTCAGTGCTAATGCAAGTTATTTCCTTGAAAACTCCAACAGGGCATTATAAGAGGGAGTAGCTGAATTGTGGGGCAGGAAGCAGCCCAAGGGAGATGAGGGCAAATGGAGCTAAGTGTCAGATACAGGGGACCTCTGGGACTGGCTGAGGAAGGCTGACCACAGGATCAGGAGCTGAGGGGCCGGGAGCAGGCTGGGAAATAAGGCACAAAATGAGTTGGGGTGAATAGTTTGGAGTGAGGATGGAGAAGTCTCTGAGGGGGCTGAAACCCCACATGTTCATGTGTTATTAGCTGGTATGAAAGCAAGACTGGCAGATTTGAAGGGCCAGGCTGACCATCACTGCAGGAACAGCCCCTGATGAACGCCCTCACGGTCTCTCCTTGTACAGCTGGTTGGCTGCCGCACAGCTTCCCTTAGGCTCTTTGCTTCCACAACACCAGGCATGGAGGGAACTTTGGAGTAGAGCAGATCCCACACTGATTTGAGGTTCAAAGACGCTAAGTTTCTTTCTTGGTTCAGTCTTGCACCAGCTGTCGCATTCTTAGGAACTAACTTAACCTCTCTGAACCCTGGTTTCCTCAGTTGTCAATGAGAAAACGACACCTACTCCATTGTATAGTTGAGGACTAAATGGGGTACCATAGGGGAAGCGTTTAGTCCAATGTGTACATGGAAGGCGTTTAAAGACTGCTAACTTTCCTCAGCTGTCCTTCTATAAGTAACTGGTTCATTCTATCTGTCAGTTGCTTCATGCACATGGTTCTGTGTGTCTTCTTTCAGGGCGAAGACTGTGCCTTTTATTGTCTTCATTCATTCATTCGGCATGTATGAATGTTAAGCACGGTTTACTCACAGTTGATATTATGGCTTTGATCACTTGGTAAAAATGGTAAATATGATATAATTTATTAAAAAAATCCTTTCCAAGTGTGAAACAATGTCCAAATCAGTTTACACATCAGAAAAAATGTTTTCTGGAAAGGCTACTGAGTGTGTGACATCGTCAAGCATTGGGTCAGCACACTGAACAGCTGAGTCATTCTCAAGAGATTCTCATTCTCCTCCATTACTGACTACATTGCCTTAACCCCACCCTTAGTGCCTTTTATACATTTAGAAGGAGTAAATAGTTCAATCAGTTTTAAATATCAGCTTGTGAAATTTTTAAATTAAAAAAATTTTCCAATTACAAGAGTAGCTCATGTTCACCTACAAAGAATATTTTAATAAAAATAAGAAAAATAAAGATGCATTTAAAACACTTATAATTCTTCCATGTAGAAGTATCCATTGTTAGTTAACACTTTGATATAAATCCATCTAGATTTGTGAAATGTATTTGTGGGTATATTATATGCCTAAAATAGGATTATGCTGTGTAATATTAGTTTGTCTTTCATCATTCTAATTTCCACTTTGGATTCTATTCATCTCTATTAGTTTATCAGAAAGAAGAATTTTCATTTCAAAGTGAAGTCAAGCATGGCAGTGTTTATGGGACTTGAGTTCCTGGTTAAAGCTTGTGTCAGCAAGTGTCGGTCCTCAGGCACAGAGAGGAGGGTGTGTGTGTACTTTAAACCATCCTGCAGGTGTGGTTCGAAGGCAAGTTCTGTTTCTCTTACATCCTAGGTCATTTCAAGTTTTTTCCCTACTTCTCTGCCTTGTTCTTGGCACTTTCCTCTCTCTCTCAGCTTGCTTAGAGTTATAAGGACATGAACAGTGTCACCACAAAGGTCAAGCCTACTGAGATCTTTGCTCTGTGAACTTGTCTGCCTGCCACAGATGGTCCTGCCATGGTGGTGGCATACTGTACGAAAGACAGCCATGCCAAGGACATTGTGTTCTGCCTATACTCGAATCCCATCAAATGGCTAATTCTTCTATTTGAAAGTTTGAATAGGATGGCACTTTAGAAAGAACTCTAGCTGGTTAAATCTAGAGCCTGAATAAATTCCAGTCTAATGATACGTTCTGGCTCTGGGCCCACCACATCCTTTAGCTGGTGAAACTGGATGAGTTTTCATTCACTCCGGGCTGCCTCTCAGGGTCACACGCTTCTTCGCTTGTGTTGGCCTGGGTAGGTCTGGGTCACTTAATGAAATGAGCAGCTTGCAGCATGTCTCTGGCTGTTCAAGGAGCCTCGTGTTTGCTGATGCATTTTCAGAGGTTGATTGTGCAATGGCTTGGCCTCTTCAGTCATCAAAGTGGCACCTCTCTTCACAGGGCACCAGCTCATCCATCCATTCCTTCTTTTCTTGGTAAACTATTTACCAAAGAAAGTCCCACCTCCCTGTACCTTGTTAATGCCTACAAGGAATTTCCTCTGGTTGTGTTTACCAACTCGACTAGTAGACATTTTCAGGACGTTAAGTTGTATTTTCCCAGTTCTCCCAAGTCTTTACTTCCCAGAGCACAGACTAGCCCTAGATCCTTGTATTGCCTAGTTTTATTCACAACACTGTCAACAAATGATTCAGAGGTACCCTCCATGGCATGGCACCCTGCCAGGTACCTGGGAAAAAGGAAGTAGAAGAAAGTCCCAATCCTGTGGATTCCAAGGTTGACCAGCTCTCCCCACCTCCCTGCAGGTTGAATTGGTCCCTTGTCTTACACTTTTACCTGGATTTTAATCCTGCTCACCACCTGCTGTAAACCGGGTACTGCAGGCTCTGCACATTGTAATCTCAAACCTCCCAACTTCTTGGGGTGTAACTATACTATTGTTAACATAAACAGATAGCTAGAAATTGATAGAAAGCAAGAGAAATTGGACATTTATTAAAACTTAAAAAAGAGCACACCAAGGTTCTGAGAGTAAAAATTATGACTAAGACGACACAATTACAAAGAGGCAGAGCCAGATGCAACACTAGGGACCTAACCTCAAGGCTCATGCTTTTTACCTTTTATCTGTCTCTGAACTCTAGACAACCACCAGTATGTTTATTGAGTGAGGGAATGAATGACACATTGTTTACCTTCTATATCCCTTCCTAGTATAGTGCAGAAAAGAGCAGAGAGAGAGAAATGAACTCCTGTGTGAGTGTGAGTGTGTGTGTGTGTGTAGCAGGGAATCTGAGATAGTCTGTGAGAGGAGATGGGATTAAGTGTATTTTTCTAAGGTTCTCCTTGCTCCCCCCACCTCAGGGACTTACACTCAACCTCAGAGGTCAGCTGGTCACTGGGACAGTCTATGCTGAATGCCAGGGCAAGGGCTTGTGGAGGCTGTCACCCTCTAGAATCCTTGCCTTGCCTGGCCTCTCGGGGATTTCCAAGGCTGGGCCTGTGAAAGGGACCCTCCACCCACACTGCACATGCCGCTTGCCTCACCATCTTGGTGTGGGTCTGCTTGACCCTCTTGGGATGTCTCTTCCTAGCTGCCACCTGCCTCAGGTAGCTTGGCTTCTTATAGAATCTGGGCCCTGTCATAGGATCATTGTTCAGGAGAGGTTGGAAGGAGACAGAACTGGATAAGGTCATCCAAGCTGGAATGATCTGGAAGGTAGAGACTGGTCAGGGGGAAAGTTGATAAAAACTGAACTTTCCACATTACACACATTTATAGCACCTAAATTTTAACAACAAAATATTACATTTACAATATGTGAGAAGCAGTTTAAGGCAGTGATTATATACCCAGGACCCAGAGTCAGACTCACTGAATGAGCTGTACTGCTTGTACCGTTACTTAAACTCGCTGTACCTCAGTCATCCTGGATCGATAACAACAACATCTACCGTGCCGGGTTGTTGTGAGGATTCGAGGAGATGAGGAACGGAAGGTTTCGGTGCACTTTGGGCACAAGGAATACACTTAACCCACTTTATCATTTATTATTGCTCTTATGGTTAGTGATATTTCAAAATAACAAAGGTTAATAAATGGGGATTTCAAAGCAGAGAAGCAGCCAGCCACTCCCTGAGACACAGAAGCTTCTGGAAGCCAGCTGGGGGCAGAATTGAGAACACAGTTCTTGTCTGCCGTCATATCCTTCAGCTTCTTCGCAACCTCCTCTCATTTTCCTGAAATCGTAACTATGTGGGTAATGGGAAGATGAAGGTGACAGAGGTGGGAAAGAGTGATGGGCCACAGGGACCCCAAGTGAAAGGAGAAATGTTCATAGAAACGAACTATGCAGATTGAGTCTGCAAAGCTAAGTTTTATTTTTTGTGAACTCCGTGAAAGCTTCCGAGTCAGCTTGTCATAAAATTACTGGATGCTTCATGAGGAGGGGGCTTCACCAATGCTGGTTTGACACTGGTGTGATCTCTCCAGATCACAGCGGCATCAGGGAAACCGACCAGGCTCGGCCATCAGCCTTCCTCGTACACAGGGGGCCACAGGGAGGAAAATCTAATCAGGTCGCTGTGTTTGAAAACTTGCACGGCTATGCAACATAATTGAATGACAAGATAACCTGGAGATGTTTACTTTGAACATATGTACCCTGATTTATTAATGTCACCCCATTAAAATTAATAAAAATTTATTAAATAAAAAAGAAAACTTGCTCAGCAGCAATAAAAACAAACTCCAAACACCCACATATTTGATCAATTTACTATTATCCTTTAATCATAAACCTCAGCCCTGCAATCAGAAAGAAAAACATTTTGCTAAGCATTTCATTTCTCCAGTGATTCATCTAGCAGTGGTCTCAAAGCTGACATGATGGGAATGAGGCATTTCAATGCTGAGATCATTTTTATGACCGCATCACAAGAGGCTGGAATGGCTTTTAAGGGACCTCATATGTTCATCACAAGCACACATAAAACATATACTGCTTGAAAACTTTGGAGAAGCTTGAATGGAAATGTCAGAATCATAACTCCATTATCAAGACATTTTCAGTTTGTAATCCCTTCGGTGTCATTGGTTAGCCTGAGAGACTAGGAAGAAATGTGTTTTAGAAAGAAACAACAATGTACACCCAATGTCAAGCCAGCAGACGGCCAAGAACACTAAAATGGGTCACCTTATGCAGTGGTGGAATTCAAATAATTTAACAACTGGTCCTCTGCCCTAATGACCACTTGATGTATAAAAAAATATATACTGAAAGGTAGTTGATTATTTCATGCATTTAATACTTAAATAAGAACAATAACAAAGGTTCACAAAACTAGATTATGTTATAAGAGAGTTTTAAAGAATTAATAAAAAAACATTAAATAATACCTGACAAAAAAACAGTGAACTGTTATTTAAGATATTTCCATATTACTTCTTTTTTTTTTATAATAATTTTATTTTTTTTAATGGGGTGACATCAATAAATCAGGATACATATATTCAAAGATAACAAGTCCAGGTTATCTTGTCATTCAATTATGTTGCATACCCATCACCCAAAGTCAGATTGTCCTCTGTCACCTTCTATCTTGTTTTCTTTGTGCCCCTCCCCCTCCCCTATCCCTCTCCCATTCCCCCCTCCCCCCCGTAACCACCACACTCTTATCAATGTCTCCTAGTTTCACTTTTATGTCCCACCTACGTATGGAATAATGCAGTTCTTGTTTTTTTCTGATTTACTTATTTCGTTTCATATCATGTTATCAAGATCCCACCATTTTGCTGCAAATGTTCCGATGTCATAATTTCTTATGGCTGAGTAGTATTCCATAGTGTATATGTGCCACATCTTCTTTATCCAGTCATCTATTGACGGGCTTTTTGGTTGTTTCCATGTCCTGGCCACTGTGAACAATGCTGCAATAAACATGGGGCTGCATGTGTCTTTACGTATCAATGTTTCTGAGGTTTTGGGGTATATACCCAGTAGAGGGATTGCTGGGTCATAAGGTAGTTCTATTTTCAGTTTTTTGAGGAACCACCATACTTTCTTCCATAATGGTTGTACTACTTTACATTCCCACCAACAGTGTATGAGGGTTCCTTTTTCTCCACAGCCTCTCCAACATTTGCTATTACCTGACTTGCTAATAATGGCTAATCGAACAGGTGTGAGGTGGTATCTCATTGCCGTTTTGATTTGCATTTCTCTAATAGCTAAAGAAGATGAGCATCTTTTCATATATCTGTTGGCCATTTGTATATCTTCCTGGGAGAAGTGTCTGTTCATATCCTCTTCCCATTTTTTTATTGGATTGGTTGTTTGTTTGTTGTTGAGTTTTATGAGTTCTTTGTATATTTTGGATATTAGGCCCTTATCTGAGCTGTTGTTTGAAAATATCATCTCCCATTTAGTTGGCTTTCTGTTTATTTTGTTATCAGTTTCTCTTGCTGAGCAAAAACTTCTTAGTCTGATGTAGTCCCATTCATTAATTTTTGCCTTCACTTCTCTTGCCATTGGAGTCAAATTCATAAAATGCTCTTTAAAACCCAGGTCCATGAGTTGAGTACCTATGTCTTCTTCTATGTACTTAATTGTTTCAGGTCTTATGTTTAGATCTTTGATCCATTTTGAGTTAATTTTTGTACAGGGGGAAAGACTGTAGTCCAGTTTCATTCTTTTGCATGTGGCTTTCCAGTTTTCCCAGCACCATTTATTGAAGAGGCTTTCTTTTCTACATTGTGTGTTGTTGGCCCCTTTATCAAAAATTATTTGACTATATATATGTGGTTTTATTTCTGGACTTTCTATTCTGTTCCATTGGTCTGAGTGTCTATTTTTCTGCCAATACCATGCTGTTTTGATTGTTGTGGCCCTATAATATAATTTGAAGTCAGGTATTGTAATGCCACCAGCTTCATTCTTT
The DNA here is from genome assembly GCF_036850765.1 of Saccopteryx bilineata. Taxonomy (NCBI): domain Eukaryota; kingdom Metazoa; phylum Chordata; class Mammalia; order Chiroptera; family Emballonuridae; genus Saccopteryx; species Saccopteryx bilineata. The sequence continues at coordinate 107,050,225 of NC_089490.1, forward strand.
TTCTTTAGGATTGCTTTGGCTATTTGGGGTTTTTTATAGTTCCATATAAATCTGATGATTTTTTGCTCTATTTCTTTAAAAAACGTCATTGGAAGTTTGATGGGAATTGCATTAAATTTGTATATTGCTTTGGGTAATATAGCCATCTTGATTATATTTATTCTTCCTAGCCAAGAACAAGGTATATTCTTCCATCTCATTATATCTTTTTCAATTTCCCTTAACAATGGTTTATAGTTTTCATTATATAAGTCCTTTACATTCTTTGTTATGTTTATTCCTAAGTATTTTATTTTTTTGTTGCAATCGTGAAGGGGATTATTCTTTTGAGTTCGTTCTCAATTGTTTCATTGTTGGCATATAGAAAGGCTATTGACTTCTGTATGTTAATTTTGTATCCTGCGACCTTACTGTATTGGCTTATTGTTTCTAGTAATCTTTTTTGTGGATTCTTTGGGGTTTTCGATGTATAGGATCATATCATCTGCAAAAAGTGATAGCTTTACTTCTTCTTTTCCGATATGGATGCCTTTTATTTCTTTGTCTTGTCTGATTGCTCTGGCTAGAACCTCTAGTACCACATTAAATAAGAGTGGAGAGAGTGGACAACCCTGTCTTGTTCCTGATTTAAGGGGGAAAGCCTTCAGTTTAGTGCCATTTAATATGATGTTAGCTGATGGTTTATCATATATGGCCTTTATCATGTTGAGATATTTTCCTTCTATACCCATTTTGTTGAGAGTCTTAAACATAAAATTGTGTTGTATTTTATCGAAAGTCTTTTCTGCATCTATTGATAAGATCATATGGTTTTTGTTCTTTGTTTTGTTGATATGGTGTATTACATTAACCGTTTTACGTATGTTGAACCATCCTTGAGATTCTGGGATGAATCCCACTTGATCATGATGTATTATTTTTTTAATATGTTGTTGTATTCGATTTGCTAGTATTTTGTTTAGTATTTTAGCATCTGTATTCATTAGAGATATTGGTCTGTAGTTTTCTTTTTTTGTGCCATCCTTGCCTGGTTTTGGTATGAGGGTTATGTTGGCCTCATAAAATGTGTTTGGAAGTATTGCTTCTTCTTCAATTTTTTGGAAGACTTTGAGTAGAATAGGAACTAAGGCTTCTTTGAATGTTTGATAAAATTCGCTGGTATGGCCGTCAGGGCCTGGACTTTTATTTTTGGTGAGGTTTTTAATGGTTTTTTCTATTTCTTCTCTACTGATAGGTCTGTTTAGGCTTTCTGCTTCTTCATGACTCAGTCTAGGAAGGTTGTATTGTTCTAGGAATTTATCCATTTCTTCTAGGTTGTTGAATTTAGTGGCATAAAGTTTTTCATAGTATTCTACAATAATTCTTTGTATATCTACGATGTCCGTGGTGATTTCTCCTCTTTCATTTTGGATTTTGTTTATATGAGTTCTTTCTCTTTTTTCCTTGGTAAGTCTTGCCAAGGGTTTGTCAATTTTGTTGATCTTTTCAAAGAACCAGCTCCTTGTTCTATTAATTTTTTCTATAGTTTTTCTGTTCTCTAATTCATTTATTTCTGCTCTGATTTTTATTATCTCCTTTCTTCGGCTGGTTTTGGGTTGTCTTTGTTCTTCTTTTTCTGGTTCCTTAAGGTGTGAAGTTAAGTGGTTCACTTGGGCTCTCTCTTGTTTGTTCATATATGCCTGAAGTGATATGAACTTCCCTCTTATCACTGCTTTTGCTGCATCCCATAGATTCTGATATGTCGTATTGTCATTTTCATTAGTCTGTATATATCTTTTGATCTCTGCACTTATTTCTTCTTTGACCCATTCATTTTTTAAAAGTATGTTGTTTAGTTTCCACATTTTTGTGGGATTTTTTTCCTCTTTTTTGCAGTTGAATTCTAGTTTCAAGGCTTTATGATCAGAAAATATGCTTGGTACAACTTCAATTTTTCTGAATTTGCTGATGTTGTTTTTGTGGCCCAACATATGGTCAATTCTTGAGAATGTTCCATGTACACTGGAGAAAAATGTATACTCAGTCACTTTGGGATGAAATGTCCTGTAGATGTCTATAATATCCAGGTGCTCTAGTGTTTTGTTTAAGGCCACTATGTCTTTGTTGATTCTCTGTTTGGACGACTGATCTAGAGCCGTCAGCGGTGTATTGAGGTCTTCAAGTATGATTGTATTTTTGTCAGTTTTTGTTTTAAGATCAATAAGTAGTTGTCTTATATATTTTGGTGCTCCTTGGTTTGGTGCATATATATTAAGAATTGTTATGTCTTCTTGATTCAATGTCCCCTTAGCCATTATGAAATGGCCATTTTTGTCTCTGAGTACTTTTCCTGTCTTGTAGTCAGCATTATCCGATATGAGTATTGATACACCTGCTTTTTTTTGGATGTTATTTGCTTGGAGTATTGTTTTCCAGCCTTTCACTTTGAATTTGTTTTTATCCTTGTTACTTAGATGAGTTTCCTGTAGGCAGCATACAGTTGGATTTTCTTTTTTAATCCATTCTGCTACTCTGTGACTTTTTATTGGTGAGTTTTATCCGTTTACATTTAGTGTAATTATTGATACTTGTGAGTTCCCTATTGCCATTTTATATCTTGCTTTCTGTTAGTTTTGTGTCTTGTTTGATCCTTCTCTTTCGTTTTTCTATCTTTTGTTTTTATTTGGTTGTATTCCATACATCTTTCCTCTGTTGCTATCTTTTTTATCTCATGTGCTTCTGTGGTGGTTTTTTCAATGGTGCTTACCTTTGAGTAATGAAAAGGGTCCCTACCCTGTTCATTGTAGCGAACTATTTTGTGAGTACTTTTGCACTCCATCGTCCTTTGCTACTGTTAATCTCCATCTTCTCCCCCCCTTTCTTTTTGTTGTTGTCACAGTTTAAATTTGGTTTTATTGTGTTCTTCTTAGAGCTTTTACTTGTGGCTCTGTTTTTTTTTTGTTCTTTGTATCTGATTGGAGAACCCCCTTTAGTAATTCCTGGAGTGGGGGTTTTCTGATGATAAATTCCCTCATCTTTTCTGTATCTGTGAATGTTTTTATTTCTCCTTCATATTTGAAGGATAGCTTTGATGGGTATAGTATTCGTGGCTGAAAGTTCCTCTCTTTCAGGACTTTAAATATTGGGGTCCACTCTCTTCTAGCTTGTAGAGTTTCTGCTGAGAAATCTGATGATAATCTAATGGGCCTTCCTTTATATGTTGTATTCTTCTTTTCCCTGGCTGCCTTGAGAATTTTTTCTTTACTGTTGGTTTGTGTCAATTTCATTATGATATGCCTTGGAGTAGGTTTGTTGGGGTTAAGAAAACTCAGAGTTCTGTTTGCTTCTTGAACTTGAGGCTTTAGTTCTTTCCACAGGCTTGGGAAGTTCTCATCTATTATTTGTTTGAGTATGTTCTCCATTCCATTTTCTCTCTCTTCTCCCTCTGATATACCTATTATTCTTATGTTATTCTTTTTGATGGAGTCAGATAATTCTTGCAGGGCTATCTCATTTTTTTAAATTTTTGAGTCTCTTTCTTCTTCTCTCTGTTGTGCCTCAAGTTGCTTGTCTTCTATTTCACTAATCCTCTCTTCTATCTGACCTGTTCTATTAGCTAAGCTTGTTACTTCGTTTTTCAGCTCGTGAATTGAGTTTTTCATCTCTGTTTGATTTGTTTTTATAGTTTCAATTTCCTTGGACATATATTCTTTGTGTTCATTGAGTTGTTTTCTGAGCTCCCTAAATTGCCTTTCTGTGTTTTCTTGTATATCTCGGAGAATTTTTAGGATTTCTATCTTGAATTCTCTGTCATTTAGCTCCAAGATTTCCAATATATTAAATTTTTTCTCCATAGATTTTTCCTCATCTAACTGTGTTACCTCTCTTTCTTTTGTATCCATGATATTTGATTTTCTCTTCCTTAATGGCATCTGAGGATGGTTTTGTTGATAGTATTAATGAGATTTAATAAAGAATAAAAAGTTAAAAAAAATAAAAATCGAAAAGAGTTTTTTTTTAAAAAAAATTAATAATGAAATAAAGAAAAATAAAATAAAATAAATTTTTTTTAAAAAGGAAATTATTCCCCCCCTCCTTTTTTCCTCTCCTCTCCTCTCCTCTTTCCTCTTTCTTGAGAAAATCTTGTGGTGAACTGTGAATTATAACAAACAATGCCTGTGATGGTGGGCCTGAATTGAGGAAAAGTAATAAAGGGGCAAAAAAAAGAAAAAAAAAGAAAAAAAAAAGGGGGTATGGACCCACAAAAAGCAAATAAGGAAAAAATTTGGGTCAAGAATAAAATGATTTTCTTTTAGGTGTTGGTTGTCTAAGAGTTATGATGAGAGGAATAAGAGGAAAACAGAAAAATGGGGGGACAAATTAAAAAATTACTATTGTATTTAGTGGAACAAGAACTAGATAAAATGGAGAGCCAGTGATGGGAGCACTGCTAGTGAGTTAAAAAGGTGAAGTAAAACCCCCCCAAAATGCCACAAACATAAGTTTGAGTCCCAGATAAGCCCAGATAAGATAATTTGTTTGTTATTGAGGTTTGAATGAGAGGAGATGTAAAGGAGAAAGGAAGAAACTAATATAGAGGGAGAAAAGAAAGAGAGAGAGAGAAAAAAAGAGGGAACCACAAAAAGAAGAAATAAAAAGGAGAGAGAGAGAGAAAGAGAGAGAGAGTTAAGGGTTTTGGAGTGCAACCCTCATAGAAAGAAAGGAAGAGAAGAGAAAAGTTAATGGGAGATTTAACACTTATGGGTAGTGTAGTTCAAGGAGAGGAGAGAGTAAGACTGGCAGAGAGTTAATCGGCCAAATTGGAGGAGGAATAAAAGTATCAAGAATGAAGATAAGGGAAACAAACGAACAAATATAATAAAATGGGATAGGTTATAAAGTCTGCAGATTATTCTTGATTTTGAGAGGTTATCTTCTTGCTTTTTCTTTTCTCTCCCTCTTCCTGGTCGGTGACTCTGTACCCCGGGTTCTGCCCCTTTGGCACGCTCAGGTAGAGGTTTGCAGTTGATAAGTCTCTATGGCGATGTCATGTATTGTGCTTTAGTCTCGTTGGCAGTTGAGGCTCATTAGCATTTATAGGCTCCAACAGTGAGAGAGTCCGTGTTCCTGGAGCCTTTCTCCTAGTCTTTCCTTCCTCAATTAGTAGCCTGATAATCCAGCTATGGGGTTGCTGCTGCCTCTGCCTGGATAGTAAGAGGCTCAAAGAGCTGGCAACTCCCCACTCTATTTCCACTCAGCACAGGGCTCTGGGTAAGGCTCAGTCAGTCAGAGCTGCTAGCATAATCAGGTGGGCTTTCCGCCCAATCAAAGACCTCTGGCTCTGCCACTCTGTCCGGTAACACAGGCGGGCGCCCACTTCTGGGGTGCTTGGAGGAAACTCTCGCTCAGTAACTGCGTGCGCAGACCAGGTTATCCGGCCAGCAGTTTCACGCTCTGAGTGAAACCCCAACCGCCTGGAAAAATTGCAGCGTTGGAATTGGCTCTCGCTTCGTCCCCGTGCGCGGCTTTTGCAAGGCGCTGGGGCGGCCCGAGATTCCGCTTTGGCCCACACAAAGCCCTCTGACTCTGCCCCTCTGTGCGATAACATGGGCGCGCACTGCCAAGGCACTCAGAGGAATCTCTCACTCCCTATCTGCGCGCGCAGACCAGGATATGAGGCCGGCCGCGTTTCCCTCTGAGTGAAACCCCCACCAGCATGGAAAAATTTCCACCATTGGAATTAGTTCTCGCTCCCTCCCGTGCGTGGCTTTCCCAGGACGCTGGGGCTGCCCAGAGATTCTGCTTTTGGCCCACAGAAAGGCCTCTGACTCTGCCTCTCTGTGGGGTAACACGAGCACCCACTCCCGGGGCTTAGGAAGAAATCTCTCGCCCACTAACTGCGCACCAACCAGGAGATCGGGTAAAATGGCTGCCCCGCTTGTCTTTCTTTGTTTGGGTTTGGCGCAAGTGTTAGCTTGTATTGCCCGGGTTGCCACAGGATCAATTTTTCCTCGGCTTGGATCTCTGTGCCACAGCCTGGTTCGGCCATTTGTGCCGCGGCCTGGATCTATTGACCCCCTTTGCCCGCCTCAGTTTCTATATTCACAGTTACCAGAGAAAGCCGCCCTGTTTAGGTTAGTGAGGAAGGCAGAGCATTTCTTACTCCCTAATTCCTTCGGGGTTTGGTTATATATTTAGCCAATTTTTCACTCGACCATACCTTCGGGTGTATTGCGAAGCATCTGGAGGCTCCAAGTATAGGTTTTTCTGTTTCTGGTTGAAGATCTTGTTGAGTTTTGGGGGAGATTTATCGGTATCGCTTCCTACCCCGCCATTACTCTGATGTCATTCCCCCATATTACTTCTTGATTGGGGTCCTTACTTGCAATTTTTTTCACCTATGGACAGAATGAACATTGCCTCAGGCACTTAGAATACACTGTTGTGCAGATGAACGTTAAAAAAGAGTTAGGGATGTAAATTTGTGATTTTCACATTGGGCAGCAGCCCAGGCACCCACCTTAGAGAGAACCCTGATTACAAGTGCCATTTTAACAACCAGTTCGCCAAACTCAACAAAAAATTAGGTATCGGTTCTGCCAAACCATGTGAACCAGCTGAATCCCACCACTGCCCTTATGTTACTCCTGAGTCAGGGGAAAGGCCTCTGAAATATCAGAAAGATTCCCAGAAGCCAGGACATTGGCAGCGTTTCCACGGGCTGTACTCACAGCAAGTGCCTCTCACTGGTGTGTCGAACTCAGTATCACTGCCCTCCACGGCTGGAAGGAAGCAAAACCTCACCGTGGTCCTGCTGCTGAGCCCAGGCCAGCCTCTCTCCAGGCAGTTGCCACTCAGGTCCATGAAAACAGGAATGAAAAGGGAAAGAGATCAAAGGATTCAAGAGTTGACTCAGAACGTCAGAAAGAGCTGAATGGGAGCTGGTATTTTAGTTAGACTTTAAAAAAATAAGACTCACTAATGCTTGCTCGGCACTTCCTCTATTGTCAGAGTCTCTGCAGAATATTACAGGGATCATCTTATTTTACCCTCAGACACCAACCTGTCTAGGTGCTACTTGTAATCCCCTCTGGAGAAGAGCAAACAAAAGCTCAGAGAGGGGAGGGAGCTGCCCAGGGATGCACAGCTCTGTAGTGCTGAGGTCAGACCTGTGCAACATCTTGTGCCTTAGAATTGATTACCCCCCCAAACATACACACACCCCTCCCAGCCATTCCCTCCTGTTTGTTCTTCCCTACTTTATTTTCCTCTAGCTACAAAGTATGATTTAGGAGTTTCACTCCCTGGAAATAGTGTCATGTTGCTTTGCTTCCACTGCACCTGTTCCTTCTCCCTTCTTAAAACACCCCTTCACTGCCTAGCCTTCACAGCCCAGCACAGCTGCTACCTCCCTCTGTAAGTGTTCTTCACTCCCTTGTCTAGCAGAATCCATTTTTCCCTAGGCAAAGAGAAGTGGGTCAGGGAAGAAGGGAAGGAGGCAAGAAGGAGAGGAGGGGCTCTGAAGATCTTTTTAAAGAAGCAGGATAATGTGGTGAGAAATCCGAGCTTTGGAAGCAGACAAGCTTGGGTTGAGATCCTAGATCTGCTGTTTCTAAACAGTGTGATCCGGGATCAGTTACATAACCAGTCTAAACTTCATCTTCTCAATTGTAAAACAAGGAATAATAATAGCTGGTGTGTTGAGTTATCATGAGAATTAATGAGAGGGTTTTTATCCAGACTTTGGGTTCACAACTAATGAACCAATATTATTACATTATTAACTGAAGTCTATACTTCATTTAGGTTTCCTTAATTTTTAACTGTCTTTTTTTTTTCTGCTCCAGAATTCCATTCAGGATGTCACATTACATTTACGTGTCTTTAGCTTCCTCTTGGCTGTGGTAATTTCTCAGACTTCCCTTGTTTCTGATGACCTTAACAGTTTTGAAGAGTACTGGTCAGATATTTTGTAGAATGTCCCCCTACATTGGGATTTGTCTGACATTTTTTCTCATAATTAGACTGGAGCTATGGGTTTGGGGGAGGGAGAACACAGTGGTAAAGTGTCATTCTTAGTCCATCTTATCAAGGATACACTACCAATGTGACTTACCATTGTTGATGTTGACCTTGACTAACTCAGTTGAGGTAATGCTTGTCAGTTTATTCCACTATGAAAGTGCCTTTTCTTTCTTTTTTTTAAATAAAACAACTATATTCTTCAGGAGAGAGTCATTGTGTCAGCGTACACTTAAGAAGGGGGGGGTTATGCCCTATCACTTGTATGATGGAGTATGTATGTAAATTATTTGGAATTTTTCTACATAGGAGAGTTGTCTGTTCTCCTCTCATTTACTTATTTATTCAATTATTCATTTCTATCAGTATAAACTCATGGATTCCTTTTAGACTTTAGGTTATAATTCAATACGCCTTTTACTATCTTAACTGTTTTGTGCTCTAAATAACTGTGGTTGAACTTTTGTTGGCTCCCATACACCTTTGGCATACCTTTCTTATTTGTTATTGTGGGTTTTGTTTATTCATTTTTGTACCAGCACTCCCTTATTTTCTGGCTCTACATGATGCTTCAGCATCCTCTTGGTCATTTTCTGCCATGGTTTTAGAATCAGCCTTTTCTCCAAGAAGCCTTGGTGCCTTTTACTGGAGAGCAGTATTAGAAACTAAGATCTTGGCATGAGGTACACTCGGTGCCACCAGGCTGCCATTGCTTTAGCAGTGTTTCATTTAGGAGAACAAGGGGTTGTATGTGTGTATACTAACTGGTATACAGATACATATTTCTGTAAATATTTCTCAATGTAACCATCTGTATCTATATTAAGCTGTATATGAGTTTACAGAGAAGTCTCTAACTCTAATCTATTAACCATTTGAGAGTATGAACATTCATGTGCGTCCTCGTGCCTCCTGACCATCCACAGTATGATCGTACATGTGTAAGGCAACATTTAAAAAAAAAGGCAAACGTATGTTCTTCTTGTTTCCATAAATTGGTTATCAAACAAACATGATTTTAAGTTAATAAAACTGGAACTGACACTAATTTCGTTTTTTGAAAAAAACTCACTCCCCGGGGGTCAGTGAGCATGAAAAAAACTCACTACTCAAAGAGTTATGTGTATACTAACTGGTGTACAGATATGTATTTCTATAAATATTTCTCAATATATCCATCTGTACTATATTAAGCTGTACATGAGTTTATAGAGAAGTCTCTAACTCTAATCCATTAAGACACGTATCATCATTCTAGCCTTCTCTCATTGCTTACCTGTAATCTCCCACTCCAACAATGAAAAGCCTAGTTCCTAGCATGTGTCATCTACTTATTTAATTGTTCAATTCCAGTGTCCTTGGATAGTGGTTAACCTATAATAATGTGGGACTCAACTTTATCAACTAGAGTACAGTGCTATGTACAGTTACTGTCACCATCAATCTTACAGACCCACTTACTTTTGGAGTTACTTAGCTCAGTACATTCAGCCTTCCACAAAGTTCTTTTCTTGGGACTTTCCTTCAACTTTATCTTATTTCCAGTCCCAAGACTTTCTTATGTTTTTTACTACCTTATTTGACGGAAGCTATTTTGAGAAACAGAAAATAAGAAACTGTATGTTTAAAACAATGTCTTTATTCTAGCCTTAATGTTGGTTTCATAGCTTAGTGGGCAGAGTAATAGTCCCCAAAGATGACCACATCATGATCTCTAGAACCTGTGAAGATGTTGCATTATATCGCAAAGACTTTGCAGATATAATTTATATAATGGATCTTGAGATGGTGAAAATATTTTAGACAGTTCAGATGGACCCAATATGATGATATGATAGAAGCTCATAAAAGCAGAGAACTTTCTCTGACTGAGAAGGGAGATGAGGTAGAAGTGGTATCAGACATTTAAAGCATGACAGGGATCTGATGCAACTCTGCTGACTTTTTAAAGTTTATATTTTTTTATGGAATTTACTAGGGTAACACTTGTTATCATAATTACAAAGGTTTCAGGAGCCCAAGTCTACAACACACGTCTGTACACTGTATTGTGTGTTCATCACCACCCCCAAATCAAGTTTTTACCCACCCCATTTATGTCCCCCATACCCTCATCCACCTGCTCCTCTTCCCAGTAATCACCTCATTGTCATGCAACCCTGCTGACTTAGAAGACAAAGGAAGGCAACCTTGAGCCTAGGAATGTGGGCAGCCTTGAGAAGATGAGAACAAACAATGGCCAACAACCAGCAAAGAAATGGGAATCTCTGTCCTAAAGCAGAAATGAACTTAATTCTGTCAACAGCCTGGAGATGGGAACAAGACCCACAAGCAAGGGCCCTTAGACAGGAGCACAGCTGTGCCAACACCGTGCCGTCAGCCTTGCAAGCCTCCAGCCTAAGGAGTGAGCCAAGACTGCCACGCTACTGACCTCCAGTGCTGTGAGACAATACATTTGTGCTGTTTCAAGCTGCTAAGTTTGTGGTGATTTGTTATGGTAGCTATGAAAACTAATACATCTTGTTTAGATAGAAAATATCTAGGTTAGGAATATTTTTCCCTCCGAACTTCAGGGATACTGCTCTGCTGTCTTCTAGCCTCTAGGGTTGTTAAGAAGTTCAATGCCATCCTCATTTCTGTTCCTTTTTAAGTGATCTGCTTTTGCTTTGAGATTTTCTCCTTATCTCATAATGTTTTAAAATTTTATAACAGTGTGCTTTCGTGTGGGCCTTTAATTTATTTATTGGGATGGGCGCCTAGTAGAATTTTTCAATCTAGAAACTCATTGTATCAGCTTTTGTTGCATGGACAGCACCCAAAAATTTAGTTATGGAGAGCAATTTGGTCTGAGCTCTGCTGAGCGGTTCTAATGACCTGGCCAGGCTCCTTTCTTTGATCTAGGCTGAGCTCTAATGGAATCACCTCTCCGTGTTCTGTATTATTACTAATTCTCCAGCGGGGCAGCCAGGCTTGTTCACAGGTTACAGTAGTTAGCGGTGATCCCAAAAGAAGTGGAAATCTGCAGAGCTTCTCGAGGTCTAGGCTCGGAAATCCTGCCATATTCTATTGCAGTGTTCGGGAAACTTTTTGGCCGAGAGAGCCATGAATGCCACATATTTTAAAGTGTAATTCCGTGAGAGCCATACAACGACCTGTGTATGTTACACATTATCCAATAAAAATTTGTTGTCCCAGAGGACAGCTGTGATTGGCTCCAGCCACCTGCAACCATGAACATGAGCAGTAGGAAATGAATGGATTGTAATACATGAGAATGTTTTAAATTTTTAACGTTATTACTTTTTTTATTAAAGATTTGTCTGCGAGCCAGATGCAGCCATCAAAAGAGCCACATCTGACTCGTGAGCCATAGGTTCCCGACTCCTGTTTTATTGGCTGAAGCAAGTCACAAAGCCAGCTCATGGTCAGGGAGTAGAAAAATTGATTCTGCCTTTGGATAGAAGGATTATGATTAGTTTTTGTTATGTCTCTAAGACCTTTCTCTATGTTATTTCCTTAATAATTTACTTTCTCTCTGTTCCTTTGCTGTCTCTTTCTGGACTTCTTTAGTGGATCATCAAACCTCTAGTATTTATAAAGTTCGTTCCTTATCTTTCCTCTCCTATACTCTATCTTTTTTATTTTTTTTGTACTTTCTAAAAGATATCTTAAACTTTAATTTCCAACCTTCTTATTGGTTAGTTTTGTTCATTTTGACTGTCATAATTAATCATTTAAATTGCCAATAGCTCTTTCTTCCATATTCTCTGAATGTCATTTTTTATACTAACTTGTTCTTTTGTCATGATGTAATAATTTTTTTTATTTCTCTGAGTGTTTTAGTATAGTGTTGTTTTACCTTAAAAACTCTTTCTGCTCCCTGAAAATTGGATTGCTCTTCCAAGTCCCTCTGTATTCTGGGTTATAGAACTTTCTCAAGGGTCTGAAGATCCTTAGCTGTCTCTTTTTGTTTAAGAATGAGGCTTTATAACATTGGCTGGAAGCCCAGCCTGCATGAAGCAGGCTTGCCACTTGGTAGGCTTTAGAGTAGAGTTATTTAGAGCCAAGATATGCATTTAATTGAGAGAACTCCCCAAATATCAACACATATACGTCTTTGCTACTGTCCAGGTTGGTTTCTCCAAACTTCTTCCTGCCTCAGCACCTTTGCACATGCTGCTTCCTCTAACTGGAATATTGCCTTCTCTCTTCTCACTATATATCCTGTGCCTACATATTTCAAATCTAAGTGAAAATGTCACTTCCGCAGGAATGTCTTTTCTAATGATTCTGATTTGATTTTGAGCCCTTGTAATAAATGCTTATAATATTTTTTCCTTCTTCTTACCAGTACTTAAATAAAATTTAAAATATTATTTAATGTAAACATCTATCTAATCTTTTCTCACCTAGGCTACAAGTTTCATGGGGGCAAAGCCCTTGTCTGTGTTGTTCACTGTAGGGGCCAAGTACCTAGCATAGTACCTGGCACGTAATAGCTACCCAGTGAATATGCTCTGACTAAATGAACACATAAATAAAACAATTTTACCAACTTACATATATTTTAGTGGGGAAAAATGTCCTGTCGCACTTTCTTGCAGGATTTTTTCTCACCTCTGAATGTCTCTCCTGCGGTTCCAAATCAATCCTCACAAGAGCTCTTGGAAAGACTGTTCTCATCCTAACTAATGCCCAACACAGAAACCCCTAGGAGACCAAAAAACTGCAGATGTCCTGTAGACAGCCCAGCTCACAGGGGCTGCCTTATTTTAGGGCAGAGCCAGAGTTTGGCTTGTCCCCAAGACTGAAACCCTTATTTAAAATATTTGCGCCAGAGAGCAGGGCTGTGGCATCTGCCTGGGGCGGCTGACTCCTCGTTTCCAGCATTCACGCCCAGGCCCTAGCACTGCCGGTGCCACTTAAGAGCCTGGGTGTTTCAGGAGTAATAGAAAATGAAAAACTCTCCGTTGACAGATTTCACCTTACCTGGCATCAAGACAACTTTCCCTATGTGCTAGAAATAAAATAGAAATAAGTTTAGAGGAAGTCTCTTAATCCCATGGTAAACTCAAAAAGTGTTTAAGGTTTGTGACCTGTCTGCTTCAAAGACCGCACTTTACCTATGACTGGGAGAAAACAGACACAGACAAACAAATAAGTTTTATACACTCCAGACGAGGTATCCTAAAAACTTGACATTAAAATAAGGCAGAACTGAGAACATTCTAGTCTGGATGAGTTTTTCAGGACCTTCTTTAAAAATAATGGGCGATGAGAACTGAATGAGGCTTGTGAGATAATGCTGTCAGCCTTTCATTTCAGACTTGAGAAAACCAACTGTCAGAGAGGTTAGGTGACCTGTCACAGGTCTCAGAGCTAGTGAGTTGTAAAGCCAAGAGCCAAATCCAGGCTCCCGAAACATTGTATACATACAATAGTAATTACATCTAGGATAGATTTTAACTAAAGAAATTCCACTTCTGCTTATAATGTTGAAAACCCCAAGAGAACGTTAATACAGAAGAAAGTGCTGAATAATTTATAAAAATTATCTCCCCCTTTTTTTTTGAGGCAATCAGAGAGCCCAATTGCAAAGCTACTAAGTAAACCACATTCTAGAGAGAGCAAACCTCTCCAAAAAGAAGCAGGACGCACCTCGACTTTGGTGGAATCAGAAGGAAGAGGTGGCCACTGTCCAAACAGGCAGGAAGAAATCAGCTAGGATGGTAACAAAGTCTTAAAGGTCAGTGTGGGCTAGCATGTGAGTGTGGCGGAGCTGGGCGCTCAGACAAGTAAGCACAGCACTCGCTCTCAAGCTTTGCTCCTCTGGCCTTTCCTGTGTTCACGAGAAAGGCGAGTGACAGGCAGGAGACTGTAGAATCCCAGCGGTGGCCCTGGTGGGCAGGAGGGGACAGGCACAAAACCTCACTGCTTTCCCAGATCCGTGTCCTTAGAAAGCAGAGCCCTAAGCTGCAGAGGCAATACCTCTTGTCCACGGGGAAGAACAGAGCCAAACATTTATGTTTGTCCTTTCTCCAGCATTTTTGATGTATCTCCAATTTACTCAAATCTCTTTAGACTCACAGGCCTAGACATCCAGCTTAATACGAACCATTCAACACAGCCCTGTACGAATTATGGGTGATTTATTGAGATCACTTTAAGGATCTCAAGTGCAGGCGCTGCTGAGATTGCCGAGGCTGAACGTCATGGGGAAGTTTGCCAAGGAATCCTGATTGCGAAGGGCTCATCAGTCCAGCGATGGTTTCTGCTGCCGTTTCTTCTTCTAGTGATTTTCCTAGAAGAGGCCTAAGCTCTGCACAGAATTGGAGCTCTAGCTGTTTGCAGAGCGCTGTGAGCCTGACCCTCCGCCTTCTGCTCCTCTCTGCTCATTCACAAAGAGGTGAGCAAAAGTGAGCTGTTTTCGGATGGTTAACAACTATGGCCTAGAAGTGCCTGAATCTACTTGGTTTCCAATGAAACACATCCCCTAACTTTCCTGCCTCTTTAGAGGTAACGCAACAGCACAGACTCTAGGGCCAGACTGCATGGGGTTCAAATCCCCGCCCTGCCACCTCCTAGCTTTGTGACTTTGTGTAAGTTCTTTGACCTCTCTCTGCCTAATGGGTTAATAGATAAATTTAGATCTACATTATTTAGAGCAGTGCTTGGCACACAGTATGTCCTACCAGCTATTGACTACTATTATCCTCTAAATTTCATACCTGTCTTTGCTGATGTCCAGATTCTTCATACCGTGGATTTCTGGTCAGCCTTCAGGTCTGCTCTATAAGTGTCCTTCACACACCAACTGTGTACACTACTCTTTTCCCTATACCCCCCAAGATGCCCATAGAAAGCTCTGCTATGTTGACCCCTCTGCCCCATCCTGTAACTGGGACCTGCTGAAGAGCCGCGACTTTGCCTTGACCGAGTCACAGGCCCAGCATGTCATTAGCCCAGGGCCCAATTCATGAAGAGTGCTCGCTAAATGTTCTTGGAAGAAAATAGAGGAAAAAATTATCACCCTCACTCACAGAGGATGGGGAAGAGGAAGCTAATAGGTATCAGACACCTAACAAATATAAGGCATTGAGCTGATTTCACATACTATTCTGCATCCTATAGTAATGTGATGTATTTATTAAAGGTTCGTGTATTAGCTGACCTTTAGTAGTAGATCAAAGATAAGTGGTTTGCTTATTCTCATTTGTAACAAAACACAATGTGTATATGGTTAGGAGCATAGGCTCTAGAGGCAGACTGTCTTAGTTTAGAGTCAAGATCTACACTGGCTGCACAATCTAGGTAAAGTTACTTATATTCTCTGTATTTACATTTTAAAAAATTTTGTCATATGATGAATAATAGGACAGTGAGCATTACATTATGTGTACCACTAATACACAAAAGGCATTAGTAGCAATGACTATTTTATAGTGAATATTCAATAAATGTTAGCTGTTACTGTTATGTAGTGTTTGATGTCTTAATGGAGTAATGTATATACTGCCATAGAATTTTAATAAACAAAATATGAAATAACTGACCACATTCGTAGGCCAAGAAGAGTGTATACTATGGAAGAGTCCCCCCCCCCACCACCACCTGAGAAAAGAAAGAAGAAACAGAATAATAATCTGATGGGGATAGAACACTGAATTTGGAGTAAGAAAACCTAGTTTCCAGTCCCCATCCAGCCTGGGATATTGTTAATCTCTCTAAGTCTCCTTTTTCTTTCCCAAGGATTGGAGACAATGGGGCGTCCTGCCTAGATAGTGTGAGAATAAGCAGAGACTGCAGCTACAGAGGCACCCCCCTTGTTACCAGGGACATTGGAAGCACCCACAGAACCTAAGAGGGTGGTATTTATTACATCTTTATTTCACTCATTTACATTTTCCAAAGACATATTCACTCCATGGCAGGTAAACTGGGGAAAAGACTTAAAAATAAACACTTGTCATTTTTGGCAATGGGCCCCTGGAAAGCCAGTGTCTGGGTTTGACTTGTAAGAGCAGTAGGGTAGGACTGCTGTGAACAGTGAAGGTTGCAAACATCTCTCAAGAGCCAAAGGACAGCCTCTTGTTCAATATGGTAGAGGGAGCTCACTTTTTCAGACTCTAGAGATATTGCTGAATAAACCTTTTAATAAAGACTAGAAATCTCTGCAAAAACATCAATCTGAAGGAGATGTGTTGGTAGATAAAGCCAGGAAGTAAGTGGTTGCCACCCAGAATATGCCACCAAGGAGGTCACAATGGTAGTGTGATCCATCTTCCAGGGGAACCCTCTTAGAGACCCAAAGCTTAGAGTCAGCAAGAGCCGTATCTAATGGGAGTATGAGCAGGGATTGGGGATAAGTCAACCACCTCTACAATGAACAGTCATTCCAGTTGGTTCCACTACTCTCTTTCCCACTCCCACCTCACAGAGAAACCAGCATCTTAGATTTTACTCCAGGCATAAATCTGGGAAGAGATAACACACCTAGTGTGGGAGTGGACAGTCAGAGTAATGCCCTTTTCATTTTGGCCACTTCAGGCTTCCAGATGGCTCTATGCCCGTTTCCTACAAGTAAACCCCACCAGCTCAACTCTGCAGAGGTCCCACTTCAGAGAGAAGTCCTTGAAAACAGCTGCATGGTTGAGGGTACCTGCACCAGATTTCTAGAATATTCAACCCTGTCTTCCAAGGAACGTGTGGGTGATTGTGGCTGTTACACTTAGGAAGACAGAGCTGCCGAGGACATTGGTACATTGAAAATAGTGTATGTCATTAAACTACATTAGCAAGGGGAAATGGAAAATCTCACTGCATTGGTATTTCAAAATAGGGACTTTGACTATCTTTAGAGAACCCAGCATAAAATTTCATCCCGAGACATCAGACAATTATAATGGCAAAACATTGTCTCCAAATTTATGAACAAGACATATTTTTAATATAGTTTAATAATTCGCAGAATGTTTCCACTGAAAAGTTGATCCCCCTTTCCCTCTGTATCAGTTGTTTATAACTGTAGTAAGGCTGCACAGTAGTTTCCTCCAAAACTCAGTGGCTTCGTTATTGCTCAAGAAACTATGCATCAGCTGGTGGTTCTTCTGGTCTTGGCTGGGACCACGCATGCGTTTGTAGTCAGCTCTGGGTCAGTTCTGCTGATCTTGGCAGGGCTCTCACATCTGGAGGTTGACTGGCTATCAGCTGGTCTAGGATGGCCTTGGCTAGGATAATGGGCTCTCTCCCATGTACCTCTCAATTTCCTCCACTAAGCTAACTCAGACTTGTGTGCCAGTGGGATGGTTTCAAGAGAGTGAGTAAGAGTGTTTAGGGCCTCCTGAGAGCTTAGAACTGGAACATGTTGCTCTTAGTCATTCTATTGGCCAAAGCAAGTTCCATGGCCAGCCTAGATTCAAGGTTCTATCACTCGATGCAAGAAACTATAAAGCCACATAGTGAACAAACGATGTGCCTACAGGAGAGGTGGAGAATCAGGACCATTTTTGCAATCAGTCTCCCACACTCTTTATTCTACTTGTTTAATTTTACAACTTCCCTCTTAGAGTGTGTTTCTTTCTTAGGGAAAATGTGATGCTCAAGATTGATCCAGTCTCACTATATATTGGTCTTCCTTCCCCATGAAACCATAATGTTTATATTCAGTTTAGTCTATAGTTAATAGACTAAAGTAATACACTAAAATAAGTAAATTAACTATTTTAACCTTCCCAATAATCTTATAGAGTAGGAAATATTATCACTACCACCACATTTATTTTCTAGATGATAAACCTGATGTTTAGAGAGGGTAAGTAATTCACCCAAGCCCACACAGAAAGTGAAGGGTAGAATTGAGATTTAAACCCTAATATCTTTCTCCCGGCAGGCATTCCCAAACTACAGCCCACGGGCCGCATGTGGCCCCCTGAGACCATTTATCCTGCCCCCCGCCGCACTTCCAGAAGGGGCACCTCTTTCATTGGTGGTCAGTGAGAGGAGCACTGTATGTGGTGGCCCTCCAACCGTCTGAGGGACAGTGAACTGGCCCCTTGTGTAAAAAGTTTGGGGACCCCTGCTCCAGGGCTTGTGCTCTTAACTACTATGTTATTTTTATCATTTACCATTCAGTGGTACCTACCTCAGAGGGTTACTGTAAAAATCAAGGCACTTATACAAAGTTCTTAAAATAGTCTCTGGCATATAGTGAGAGCTTATTAACATATTTGCCATTATTATTGCTTGTTATTGTTATTAGATATAAAGAGGGGATATTAATTAATTAGTTATTAATTAACCCCTTTCTGGAACTTTAGAATCATCTCAAAGTTGCTTCTTTGTGTCCCGTATTTTTTTAATATAATTATTATTAACCTCTCTATTCATTTGACAGTTTATCAACAGTGTGTTCAAAGCAAGCCAGGTTTTTCCTAACATGAACTCAAAACTCTTCCAGTCTCTACCCATTCCCTAGTTCCGAATCTACTTCCACTTTTTAAAGTATTTGTTATTGCAACATCCTACTTCTTGGTACCAAAATCTATATTAGTTTGCTACAGCTTCCATAACAGTGTCACAGACGGGGGGGCTTAAACAACAGAAATTTATGTTCTCACAGTTCCGAAGGCTGGAAGTCCAAGATCAAAATATCAGCAGGGTTGGTTTCTTCTGAGGCCTCTTTTTTTGGCTTGTAAGTGGCTGGCTTCTCCCAGTGAGGTCTCCCAGACCTCACATGGTCTTTCCTGTATGTGGCCCATGCTCTTCTTTCTACATCTTATAAAGACATAAGTCATATTGAATTAGGGTCCACCCCTATGACCGCATTCTACCTTAATCATCTCTATAGGGCTTATCTTCCAATGTAGTCACATGCTGAGGTACTGGGAGTCCCGGGGATCAGGACTTCTATGTATGAATTGGGGGGAACACAATTCAGTCCATAGCAACCTTCTACCAAAATTGTCTAGGAGACAGATGATAAGAGACTAAAATAAGAGAGTAGGGGAGAAATTTACAAATATACACATTATCTTTTTCTAGGAGCCCCAGATCCTTTCTTCTCAAGGTGCCTCGACAACAATTTTATCCCAGAAGAGGGGGAAAAACTGAGAACTGAGTTAACTCAGTTCTTGGCCTTCTGTCTAGAAATGAAAGACCCTGGGGTTTTCTGAGGGTATTATCAATTTTTCACTCCACAGTACTGGCACCATGAAGACAGAAGCTGAGAGAAACATTGTGAGTCTGGAACAGAGTGAAAAATTAAAACAGAGAAGGACAAAAGGAAACAAAGAACGACACGTTTCTGCCTCAGAGAGCCGTGAATGGAATTGAGAACCTCCCGCCTGGGCCCAACCGACTCATCTCCAGCAAGGAAGGCCCCAGGGCCCCAGCAGGGCAGCAGATGGGAAGAGAAGATTCTGGAGAAACTTGTGTGTCTGTGACAGCAGATGACTAGAGTCTAAGGAGAGGGTGGGGAGGCACTGCCATGTGAGCATCAGCTTGAATACCACTCACGCCAGTAAGACCTACAACTGCTTTCCTTCTGAGTGTCTCTGATGTCGCTGAAAGAGTCCCGGGTGGGATTCAGAAACCTGGACGGGTACCAAATCTGCCCTCTAGCACCTGAGTGACTTTGGACAAATATCTTGATTCTTCTGAGCCTCAGTGCCCTCATTTAGGAAAGGATGACGGTATTGTATGTACTCTCCCCTTAAACAGGCTTGTAGAATTAACATAATGTACATAAAAGTGTTTTGTTCAGTTCTAAAGTGAAGAAGAAGAAAGCAGCCGGGCTTTGGAACCAGACAGACCTGGGTTCAAATGTGGTTTTAAACACTGACAAGCCAAATGATCCTGAGCCAAATCGCATAGGCTCAGCTTCCCCATTCATTTATTCATTCATTCAATAAATATGTTACAGAGGCCAACCACAGGTCAGTTTCTGAATGATGAAGGCCTGGAGTCCTTACCTTCACAGAACTTTCTTATCTGCAAAAAGGAAAAAATGAATTGCCTGCTTCACAAGGCTGCTGGAAGAATCAAATAAGATTATCTGTAATGCTCAGCGGAGCGGTTTAAAAGGAATGTTTAACACACATTAATTCCGCCTTCTTTCCCTGACAAGAGCATTATTATCATTGGGAAGCCTTCCCACACTATCATATGGGAAATTTCTTTTGATCAAGGCCTTTTAAGAGAAAGACATTGAAAAAGATTACAGAGAAGGGCCGGTTACTTTCACAAATTAAAAATTGGTTTGAGCATAAGCACATTCTGCTGTGGCCGAATAGTCCACTTGATGGACTGGAGGATAAACGATTTTGAGGGTTTTTTTTAATTGAAGTCAAAATTAATCAGAGCCACTAGCTTGAGTCCACTTGACATCGTGCAATTCTATTTGGAGACTGAGAAGATAGCTTTACTAATGGGCATCTGGAAGCCATATACGTATCAAAGCCTGGGACCCGTCTCTCTTGCTGTCTTGCTCTCCTCTTTATTACAGCCCCAGGTGTATAATGATCTGCACACATATGTATACATGGACATACACGGGCACACATGCATACACACAAACATAACCATGCAAGGGCACAAATATACACACATGCCCATACACAATTCCCAGGAGGCCGGTATGGCTGCTTCATAAAATAACACGTCATTTCGAGAACTAGTTCTAATTTCTGCTACTCTCATAAATAGTAACTGAATGAAGAAATAGATGAATAAATGAGTTAGCTCTTATGAGTCAAACACCAGCTATAAAACGTGCTTTTTAAAGGGAAAAACAGCAGAAGGGTACCCCAGCCAAATAAATTTGGGGTACACTGAATCTTATAATCCCTGCAAGAGATTCACAATGCACAGGAGAATATAAAAGTTTGAGAATTTTTCTGGCAAAGAAACCAGGTTTGGGGTTTGTTTGTTTGTTTTGATGATGTACTTACCATTTAAGCCTTATTTCTCCAGCTTTATACAGGTATAATTGACATATAACATGGTGTGAGTTTAATGAGAAACCAGTATGCCTGTTGATCCAGAGATGCCCAACTTCCTTGGCCAAGGATGGCTCTTTGTATTTGTCTGTCTGTGCTGAGCACCCATGAATTCCACAGAACCTGTTGTCCTGAGACAAACAGTTTGGAAAGCCTGTACTAGGTAATTTGGTGGTAGCGGAGCTGCACCTTAGACTCTGGCTGGGACTTTGCAATGTGCAATGTTACTATGTCTGAAGATAATGTTTGCCCTGCCTATCTCTGCAGATGACTGAGGTCAGTTCCAGCCAGGCCCATGTTAAAAACTGGGCTGTATCTTAACGACAAAGGAAGTCTCAGTGAACCCAGGATTATGGATTTAGTGGGACCTCAGAAAATACTGGAAGCGGGAATTGCAAGGAGACAGGATCAGCTCAGTCCCCCATCCTTTCTCTTCCCCTACATCAGCTTTGTTCTTCTGTCTCTCTGCCTCCTCTGCCTTTGCTACTTCAGGTCACAGAACAGATGGAAGTTGTCCACATTGACACCTTAACACCAAAGATTGGAATCATGGGCAGACTCTCATCTTATCAGGTGACTGCTGGACCTCTGTCCCCTCAGGGGAGGGAGACAGCTAGAGATTTCTAAACAGCTACCATGCAAGGGCATGCCACATTCTCTTATGTGATATGCCCACCTGTGCTCCTAAATGCTGGCCATACCTTAGAATCACCTGGAAGCATTTTCAGATACCTTGGGCTACCTAGTGGGGATGCCAATCCGGGAAATCAGACAAGGATACAGAAATCTGTATGTTTTAACAGCTTCTCAGATGTTTGTCAAAGTGTTGCTCTAGAATCATCCATCTACTGCTGCGCCCTGGGTACTTCCCACCATCCTGAGCTCTGAGTCTTTGGTTCTCACTGTCCTTCACCTTTGTTCTTCTCTGTCATTTCTCAACTGACAAAAATATTTCTCATCTCTCAAGGTCCAGTGTAAATGTTGCCGACTCCAGGAAAGGTCCTGGATCCTGCTCGCCATGGGATCAACGAGTTATCCCTTCGTTCTTCCATGGCATTTGCTGTAGTTGGTTAGAAATCAACCTTTCTCTCTCACTAAGTTTTAAACTACAGCAGGCAAACACAACTATGTTAAATAATATATTTCTTAGTATTAGTAATGTATACTCGTAAAATTTGAAAAATTCATATATTAAAAAAGAAGAAGAAAATTTATAGTTCTCCAAGTCAAAAATAGCCATACATTTAAGTTTGGGCCTATTTTCTCTAGTCTTTTATCAATGGGTTATGTGTGCATTTTTTCCCCATAATTGGAGTTATATATAAATTTCTACCCTGCTTTCTTCAGTTGACTTTACATTGAGAACATTTTTCTGTGTTTTTGTTTCTGCAAAAGCATTCTTTTCAATGACTGTGCCATCCCACTCCAGAATGTACCGCACCTGATTGATTCACTTCCCAAGGAGTTGTTTGACACTTCCATTGTCTTCCATTGTTATTCTTGCTCTTAAAAATAACCAAGTGTGCTGGATATTTTTTATTTGTCTCTGCAGAACCACTGTTCACCCTGGGCCCATGAAGACTTTGTCAAACGGCTCCCTTGGTCCTGTGCCTCCACACAGGATTGGAGGTGCTGGCAAAAGACCAGAAGTTGGGGGGAAGGTGATGGTGGGCTGTCTCTGCCATGCGGGCCACCCAGAGGCCTCTCCAAACAGCTTCTCCCTCCAGGTTCTGGAAACCACTCGCTTCCTGCCCTGTAAGCCTTGAGCAAGGCCGATGCCTCCCTTTGGGCTGGCCCCAGCCCCAGTGCTCTTCCCACACCTCGCCCACACTTTGTACGTAGTTGTTTTGTTGTTGTTATTTTGTTTTTTAATAAACTACGTTCTAGTGACTCAATTTTTTTTTATTAATTTTAATGGGGTGACATTGATAAGTCAGGGTACATATGTTCAGAGAAAACAGCTCTAGGTTATTTTGCCATTTGCTTATGCTGCATTCCCATCACCCAAAGTCCAATTGTCTTTAGTCACCTTCTAACTGGTTTTCTTTGTGCCCCTCCTCTACCCCATCCCCCTCCCTCTCCTCCCCCCTACCCCGTAACCCCCACGCTTTTGTCCATGTCTCTGATCTAGTGACTCAATTTGAATGCAATGCACTGTTTCCTGATGAGATCCTGACGGATACACATGGCAGTGGACATTTTATACCTAAATCTTTGACCACATTCAGTTTCCTCCTAGAGATTCCAGATACGATCTTAAAAGTAGGTAAACAGATAGAGAAATGTTTATAGCACTTAATTTGTATATTGTCACATTGTTTTCCAAAAATTAGTTATGCCAAATTATACTCTTTTGAGTAGAGTTTAAAAATTAAAAATTACAGTTTTGAATTTCAAAACATTGGTAAGCAAAAAGCATTTTGTGTTTTGTTTTGCATTTCACTGATTACTAGATAGGATGAATTTTTTTACATATTTAATTATTTTGCAAATGACCATGCCTGATTTCATTCTCTATCCCTCATACACCTACCTACCTATAATAATAATAATGATAAAAATTGCATTTAGTATTATCATTATTACCAGTTTGGGCAACCAGATGGATGGCTGAAATATTAGATGAGGCAGAAACTGAAGATGCTACAAAAACATAAAAATTAATCCTCATCTATTAAATGAGATGCTCAGGGACCACATGTCATTTCAATCAATGGAAAGATAATTATAAAAATAGTAGCTATTGAATCCCTGTTATTTGCTAGATATTGTGCTAAATGACTCATGTGTTACTTTCATTAAACCCTTAATATATATCTGATTGATCAATATGTTCAATAACTATTGAAGCATTTCTGGACATTTCTGAAGCCCAGCTTCACCTCACGTTTTATAAGCACTAGAATCTCAATTTTTCTCTCCAAAATACTTTTTATCTAATGAGATCTGAGCTTCAACATGATGTGGTCTTGCTGATGCTCTAGCATCTCTAAAGCAACCTCTGGTTCCAAAGTTGAACAAAAGTGGAAATGTTGAGATTCCACCACACAAACTGTTCTTGGATATTCCCCACTCACTTTTATAAGTGCAGAGGGCTTGAGAGGTTTGCATAAACATCCAGTATCATTTAAACCTTTTGGTACTTTGAACAAAGTGGGATTCATCAGTTGGAGAGAAGAGATTTTTTTTAGACAACAACCGCATAAATGTTACTTCCAACTTCTCTTTACAAGTTTTACTTTAGAATGAAGTGAAGAATTTCTGGAGCAAAATGGGGCCAGTTTTGAGGTCTGCAAGCAAGCGTATCTTGAGATAAGCCACATTGCCGGGCGAGCCTGGCGCCATGTCACTGTGACAGTGTTCTCCCTTTGAGTTCTTTCCTTTTAAAAAGAACGTTCTGCCTCCCCACCCCAAATGTTCAAACTTGTAGTTTCCATTTTTAGAACATCAGTCTCACTTTCCTTATTTTACTGCTCCCTTCTTTTTTTTCCATTTGGAGGGACAGTAGCAAGAATGCCGTCAATTCTCTCTAGGGTTTGGTCTGGCAGGGAAAAACATAGTGGTAGTTTCGCAGAAGCACCAAATGCTATTTCTGAGATCTGTGGCTTTGCATAGGTTTTTATTTCTGTAAGAGGTTGTGTTTTATGTATTATGGTCTTAGATTTCTGCTTGTTGCAGTGGACAGCCAAGCCTGAGTTTTAATTTCACATTACTTTGGCTGGTAATGATGAGTCTGGAGGATGGAACGGAACTCAGAGAAAACTCTCCCTTCCATCCCTGCAAAAATTGCCCCTTGCTCATTTTCAGAGAGAGCTAAATTTTTTAGAGCAAAATGAAAGGAGTAGAAAGAAAAGAAGAGAGCTGAACTCTCAGCCCCAGCCAATACCAGCATCATTCCATGGGTGCGGTCATCCAGATGTGAGCTCCTCCAGATGTCCAGCCTTATCCACCCCAAGGCAGACCCACCACCTGTGCTGTGAGAATGTGATAGATGGGAGGTCAGGCTGCTCACCTTCAAGTCACACAGATAAATAAAAGATACTCTCTCTTTAGCCACTGGTGTTCTAAGCCCATCTCTATGTCCCTATTAGGTCTGATCATTCAGGCTTTGGGTTCCCAGAGGAAGAAGAAGAGACCATTTGTCCAAGGAAACGTCTGTGATACATGTTAAGTGGCCCATGAGAGATCCCTCTCATTTATTGGCTGAAACATGAAACGGAAAACATGTGCAGCTAGCACAGGGCCCCCAAGGCTCTCGCTTCTTCCCAGGAAACAGAGTGATGAAGGATGGAGCAAACACGTGAATTCAGGCAGCCCACATGCCTGGCTGTTTCACAATGCAAAAAGCATCTGTTGGGTGGAAATCCTGGGCATCAGAATTGGAATTTATAGAGACAGATTGACTTCTGGTCTCTAGCAGGGATTCTATTCCCGCTGCTATGGAAATAGATTTTTTTTTCCATTCATTGAGAAGAAATCATTCCTCATTCAATTATGTTTATTAAATATATTTGATGTACATTTGCCCAATGTCAGTGTCTGTGTTTGGGGCTGAGGACCTAAAAATGAATAAGGCATGGGTCCTATCCTCAAGGAAATTACTCTTTATGGGGGAGAAAGATAGAGAAATCATTATTTACAATATAGAAGGGCTTGTGTGACTATAGAAATGGGGATTTGGGTAGAAACCAGGGGAGTGTGGCCATCTGTAAACCGAAGAGTACTGGCTGTTTGCTGCTTTTGGCTATCAAAGATCCATTCTTCCCTTCCTCTTGATATCATTAAAAATACATTTTTATTTATGTATTCATCTCACCCACACCCAGCCCAGGTGTGGCCCCTGATTGGCTGAAGCAACCAGGGGTGTTAATGTCTTGGGAGGAGACAATACCAAAGCTAGATCTTCAAGACTGGCTAAGAATTAGCCAGACTGTTTTTCATAAATTGAGAACATTATTCTGGAAAGAAGATGATCATTCTAGAATTGCATGAGCTAAAGCACAAAGGTGCAAACATGACATGATATGTGCACAGCTTTGCAAGCAGTTTGGTATTTCTAGAAAATACACGTGCATCGAGAAGATATGGATAAAGAAGCAACCAGAGGTCATGTCCAGGGAGGCTCTTGTATGTATATTGTACACGTCTACTTTACTCCTTAGAGCAATGGGTTCCAAAACCTAACAGGTATCAAAACCACCAGAAGAGCACAGATTTCTGATTCAGGAGGTCTGGTGAGAAGCCTCCAAATTTTTTATTTTTAATAAGTTCCCAGGAGGTGCTGAGACTATTGGTCTGAGGAACATACTTTGGGAACCATGGCCATAGAAGGCAGAGTGTTATTGAAGGGCTTAAGACGGGGAGTGGTGTGGCTAATTTTACTTTTCTGCCAAAGAAGCCAGGCCCAAGGGAAATCTATCTTATATGGTAGCACCATGGGCATTTACTCTACCCACTTTTTAGGGTCATCAGTGCCTTAAATGAGACCCTCTAGCCTGATTTAAGTTTTAATAGAGCAAAGCTCCTATTCACTAGGATTGTTGCTAACCTCCTCTTGTCTATGGAAAATTGTATCTACACCACCGAGTCTCTGCAAGCTGACAAAAGGCCAGCCAGAACCAGAAAGCCAACCGTCTTGCCTGACTCTGCTCTCAACCACAGTCATGCTGTCCTTGACGGCTTCTTTCGTGGGGGTGCTCAGGAGTGTTTCTAAAGTATCTGTGAGTCTGACAAAGGGACAGAGGTTTCTTGAATGAGACACATCACCTTTCTGAGCCTTGTTTTTCTTATTTGTAAAAGAGACATGAAGGCTACATCTAGCTTGGCAGGGCTGTGTTGACAAACAAATGAGAAGAGATGTGACAGCTCTCTGGGAACATCAGGCATGATGATGAGGGTGTCAGTTTTTGCTCTTAGTGACCTTTTTGAAAGAAGGCTGGAGGGAGCATGCCCTCTGTGTGTTACATGCTGCTGCTGAGCTCAGACAGTGTCTGGAGGTCTGTCCTGAATTGACAGCAAAGACGAAGAGAAGTCTTAAAGGTATTCTACTTAGAATCATAAGACTCTACCAGCTGCAAAGGACCCCAAAGCTCACTCAGTCCTGCTACCTTGCTGATATGGGAATCTTCTCTGTGACATCCCCCACAGTGTCACTTTCAGAAAGCACCTTTGGAGTGTAAATGCTACCTACCCATTGTACATTTTATTATATCACTCAATATGCTCAGAATCCGATTTACAATTTTCTCCTTTTAATCTGCGTTTTTGCCCAGTGTTTTCTATCTCAGAGAATGGGCAGAATACAATACTCTTCCTTCATTCACTCACCAAATATTTATTGAGCGCCTGTAATGTTCCATATCCTGCTCCGTTAGCTCACATCTATTTTACCTCCCAACGATCTTTTGGGTCCATTCAGTCCATTCTCTTCTCCCTAAACTTAACACCATCGCCAAATTCTAAACTACCAGCTCCTGTCACCTGGAGGATTGCAATGGCACCCTACCAACCTTTCCAGATATACTTTGCCCCTATTCCTGACCTGAAGCCAGAGTGACTTTTCAGACAACAAACCTTAAAACCTCACCTTCCTGATGAAGGTGTTTTAATGTTTTGCCATGACACTTACAACAGAGCCAAGGTTACACAGTGTAGCTTACAAGGTCTGTATGGCTCGACACCCACGTATCTCTCTACCTTTGTATTGTACCATGCTTCCTTCCTCTCCCTGAATTCCAAATGTATTCACTCTGACCAGAACCACCATTTCCACTCCCTTCGCCTCTCCTCATCTCTCTTTCTCCTCATCTCCTCTATCTCCTCTCCTCTCCTCCACCCTCACTTTCTCCTACCCTAGGTTGCATTCAGTTATTCAGTCATACTCCTCAGCTCATTGTGTTTTCCATACTTGGCATCATCTAGCCAATCATCTTGTCCAGATGCATGGTATAAAATAAGTATTATTGTTGGATAGCTTACATGAGCTGATATCTAGTAAACCTCAGCATCTCTTTGTATTATTATTCACCTTTTGAGTTTCCTCTTCAGTTTTCTGTTTGTCTATTCTACCCATTTTTTAACATGTGGGCTTCCTGATCTTTTCTTTTGAGTTCTATGACATACAGATATTCTTGTATATTCTTTTTGTGTGTGTGTGTTAACTCCTTTTTTTAGAATTTTTTTATTTAATTAATTGTAATTACATAGATTCTAGGGTCACCCCGAATGCATCTCCCCTCCCCCATATTTCCCTCAACATCTCCCTTGTCCCCCTCCCCCCTTCCCTTCATGTTTATCCCACCCTATCATCCCCTTTCCCTCTGACCTCTTTTCCTCTGGTCCCTTTGACCCCTCCTCTGTCTCAATTCCATTCCTCAGTTCTCACTGTTCCTTGGATTCCTCAAATGAGTGAGGTCATATGCCATTTTTCTTTCTCTGCTTGGCTTATTTCACTCAACATAATAGTTTCCAGGTCCATCCATGTTGTCACAAAAGGTAATTATTTCCTTATTTTTCATGGCCCCATAGTATTACATTGTATATATGTACCACAGCTTTTTAATCTACTTGTCTCATCCACTGACAGACACTTGGATTGTTTCCAGATCTTTGCTATTGTGAAAAATGCTGCCATAAACATGGGGGTGGATTTCTTTTTTTCAGTTGGTGATATGTATATTCTTGATAGTAATCCCTTGTCAGAACTTTATAAATGCACTATCTCATTGAATGTATAATCATTTAATGTCTGTCTCTTCACTGTTTTGATAAGACAATACTGGTAGATGAAGCTAGAGATCCAGATAGAGGCCAGTTACTGGGAAAATCACATAGATTGTATGTGGAAGTGCCGAGTTTAAAACCCTGGTGATCTCTAAAAGCTCATTCATAACTGATGGGATTTCTGATACAAGATGCGGTCTGGAAGAGCCGGAAGAGCTGGATGCAGCTTTGTACAATTACCCATTAAAGTGCCCATGAAAGTAAAGAAGAAAATAATCACAATTCACACCGCCACCAATGGCCATAGAATCATCAGAAGTAGATTAGAACATCAACAACAAACTAAAGCCTCACAAACACCACGTCTACCTGAAAGTATGTATGCAGACCATTTTTCTATCCCACATTTTTATATCCCTAGTTAAGAAATGTAGGGTCTGAGTCAGAGATGACAAAAGATGGTCTGACACCATTACACCTCCTTCCCATGCTCATGGCAGCATCACCAACCTACCAGTATATTCCCTCCTAGTGAGCTCAGCTATGCCCTTATCAGAAGTAATTCAGCTGCCACACCAGTTAATTGACTGGCGTATAAGCTAAAATCTACCAGTTATTCAGTCATTCTAACAAGAAAATGAAGAGATCCCCATTCCTACTAGATGTTTTTAAAAGATACCTGGGTACACGCTCTTCTCCTTACCCAGTCTCCAAATGAGATCCACTTTATTTTGCACCCAATCAGTGTCTGAAATGTTTATAAAATAGCTTAGCAAAGAGTACTTGAGGACCAGCATGACACTTGTCTTGTGGAAGGCATATATACCCTGAATAAAGCCGGAAAGTCAGACATGAGAAGGACAACACTGGTAAGTTACAATGCAGAATAAGTCACACAGAAAAAATTAAAAATACATGAATAATAACATATAAGACACAAGGGGTGGTGGAATAAGAAGCAATATTTGAAGAACTTATGGCTGAAAATTTTCCAAAATGGTGAGATATTAAATACAGATTCAAAAACATCAAACTAAAAAAAATAAATAAATCTAATGTATAAAAAAAAATAATAAATTTGGATACATCATAATAAAATGTCAGAAAAACGGGGTGGAGGGCAGGAAATTACCTCTAAAGAATGGACAGTTAGACAAACAGCTAACTTCTTAATAGCAGCAATGAATCCAGCGCACAATGGGTGATGATAACTGTTTCAGTAGAGCCCAAGCTCTACGTGGATCAGGCGTCCCTGATTCGACTTCCCCGTGCAGTGGGACACTCCTGCTGATCAACAGGGCTGGCAGCCTCTCGGAGACTACTCTTGAGGGGGCTATGAGGATGCTACTGGTCAGTGCCGACACTAACTGCCACCGGAGGAAAAACACAACCCACACACAAGTTAGTTGCAAGAACCACACAGGCAATTTGTTACTCACAAATCCTTTTGGCGTGCCTGGGTACAGCTTAAGGGGGCCCCGTCCACGTACTCCTCTCGGCTGTCCTTGGTCAGAGCTCAGAGCGGCGTGGAGACAGTCCATGTTCACGTTGGAGTCTGGGTCACTGCTGCAGCAGGGGGCCCCTCAGCTTTAGTACCTTTTCTGGCCAACACCTTCTAACAGATGTCAGTCTACAGGATTATTACCTCAAACCACCTTTTGGGGAGTTCCTCGCAGGGAGCCTTTTTTATGTTAATTTACTGGAATGTTATATTAAGCCACTGTTAAGATGTTCCTAGGGAAGCTTCTTGTTTATCTTAATTTACAGAGTTATGATATTTAGCCACTTCTTATCTATGTATAACTTCACACACACACACTAACTGGCCCTTGCTCGAAAGTCAGAGTCTGTTTATCATATCTGCACACACTATATTAATTCCTATCCAGATGGCATACTTTATTTAATTTCCTTAATTAATTTTAATATTATGTCTTAATTACTTTTATATATTTTTCATATTTTTTATATTTCTATATATTTAATTATTATAACACTATATTACTATAATAACCTCAAATGAACTGAACAAGTTCACCTAGAAGTGGAAGAAAATAATGATCATCTAAGAACTCTGTACGTTGTAAGATAATTTATAAAGTTGCT
The DNA here is from genome assembly GCF_036850765.1 of Saccopteryx bilineata. Lineage (NCBI taxonomy): Eukaryota > Metazoa > Chordata > Mammalia > Chiroptera > Emballonuridae > Saccopteryx > Saccopteryx bilineata. Next base: position 107,081,049 of record NC_089490.1, read on the forward strand.
TTCACACCTAAGCTGAATCTAGACCAGGAGTCCCCAAACTATGGCCTACAGGTCGCATGCGGCCCCCTGAGGCCATTTATCCGGCCCTGGCCACACTTCCAGAAGGGGCACCTCTTTCATTGGTGGTCAGTGAGAGGAGCATAGTTCCCATTGAAATACTGGTCAGTTTGTTGATTTAAATTTACTTGTTCTTTATTTTAAATATTGTATTTGTTCCCATTTTGTTTTTTTACTTTAAAATAAGAAAATGTGCAGTGTGCATAGGGATTTGTTCATAGTTTTTTTTATAGTCCAGCCCTCCAACGGTCTGAGGGACAGTGAACTGGCCCCCTGTGTAAAAAGTTTGGGGACCCTTGGTCTAGACCAATAGATTTGCGCTACTAAAAATATTCTGAAGTGTGTTATTCAGAGAGGGGAGTGATCCCATAAGGAAAGTTGAAGATGCAGAAAAAATAAAAAGCCATAAAAGTAGTAAAAATGTGATAACTTTAAGTAAATATTTATATGCATGAGTAAATAAATATAAACAAAAAATAATAACATCTTGTGAGGTTTAAAATATATTTTTAGAGATAATTGAAATATACAACAGTAGCATGTAAAGTTGACAAGTCAATAGAGTTAAAAATTCTAAGTTCTTTGAATTTTTTCAGGAGAAATGTTGCATATAGAGTGACACTTTTATTTATTCATTCACTAATAGCACAACTTATATAAAAATGTCATTAAAAATACAAAGTTTTTTGTGAAATTGTTAATAGTGGTTGACTCTGGATTGTGGGATTATATTCATTTTTCTGCTTCTTTAGAATGTTTTGTACTTTCCAGCCCTGGCTGGTTGGCTCAGTGGTAGAGTGTTGGCCCGGTGTGTGGATGTCCTGGGTTCAATTCCCAGCCAGGGCACACAGGAGAAACACTCATCTGCTTCTCCACCCTTCCCTCTCTGGCTTCTCTCTCTCTCTTTCTCTCTCCTCTCTTCCTCTCTTGCAGCCATGGCTCCATTAAAGTGAGTTGGCTCTAGGCACTGAGGATTACTCCATGGCAGGGGTCCCCAAACTTTTTACACAGGAGGCCAGTTCACTGTCCCTCAGACTGTTGGGGGGCCGCCACATATAGTGCTCCTCTCACTGACCACCAGTGAAAGAGGTGCCCCTTTCCGGAAGTGCAGCGGGAGCTGTATAAATGGTTTCAGGTGGCCACATGCGGCCCGCGGGCCGTAGTTTGGGGATGCCTGCTCCATGGCCTCCTCCTGAGGTGCTAAAAAAATGGCTCCAGTTGCAATAGAGCAAAGGTCCTTGATGGGTAGACCATTACCCCCTAGTGGACTTGTTGGGTTGATCCCAATCAGGGCACATGTGAGAATCTGTCTCTGCCTCCCACCTCTCACTTAAAAAAAAAAATTAAAAAAAGAATGTTTTGTATTTTCCAATTTTCTACAATGAGTGTATAATACTTTCATAACTAGAAAGTAATAAAATACTAAAAATACAAAATGTCATCTATAGTGTAAGTAAATTAAATAATGTTATCTGTTAAGGTCAACAAAAAAGTCTTCTCTACACTAGGAAGAATATTAGATTCAGTGACTTCCAAGACCTTGTCCCAAGCTAAAACTCCAAGCCATTGGCATATTTTCTCTTTAGCCATCCAAATTCCACACGTTGAGGAGTGATCTTGGCAAAGGCATCTGCAGATAACATAGGTGATTAACGAACATTATCAGGTCATCATGTGGGCTCTCATCCAAAAACCAAACCTGCACTGAATCTGTCTGTCTTACATTCTTTCCCACTAGGGTGCAGCCAAGGAGGCCGGTTCAATACCACAACAGTACAGAGTGGTCCAGCCTAAGGAGGGGGAAGGGCCTGAGAAGGGTTCTGAAGAGGGAGAGCCCAAGAGGCCCACCACAGAGCCCCAGCTACACAATCCCACCACAGGAAGTGTGGGCCCCTCCCCTTAGTGGTCTGGGTCTGGAAGTGAGGGTTGTGGAGTGCTGCTGTGGACTTTAGGTAACTGGGGAGAGTGTGTCAACACTAAACAGTTGGATTCAGCTTCTTCATTTCCAACACGGAAGAAACTTAGAAATCATTCTGATATCACAAACAAATTGGCTATCAGTCCCTTCAATGTTGGCTACCAGGTTCTTCAGCCAACGTCAGTCATCATATCTCTACAACGGCTTTAAGGACAAAGTTGTATTGAGTGGGATGTTGTCAACCAAACCAAGAGCCTTGGACAAGAAACTCAGGCCAAGAGCACATGGCAGTATCCTCCTTGAGATGAAGACTGGAACAAAGATTTGAGGGAACAGAGCAGCACGCCATTCCTCTGGGGCACAACCAGCTCCCGTGGCAACAACAGCCCTTCAAGCAACCCAGTGATGAAGCATAAGGCATGCGTGTTCCTAAATCTGTGGGGTGTGTTCTGCTATAAAAAGACAATGGAAATGCAGAGAGACTAAATATCTATCTCATCAAATGCCAGACTCTATAGGACTCCTGCTTCTTCCTGCTACCAATGTGTTCATTTTTTCTCCTAACCTAATTATAGCAAGATAAACAGTGACTTTCAACAACAACAACAAAAATGTGTCCCAGCCTGGGGATTTACACAGTTTGCTTCTACCCTCTGGATCCCCCTGGAAAGATATGTTATACTGCAGTCAGCTTTCTCCTGGGCTATCTTGAGTTTGATCCTTGGCCCTGCAGCCCATGCACTGTGTAATCTGGGGGGAATTCACAGAGGTCAGTGCCTTGGTTTCTAACTATGTAAGAGAATAGAAAGTAAGGCAGGGCTGAAAGTGAGAGCTCCCCTGAAGAATGTTGGGGAACTCCCTAACACTTTGCACAGCTCTGAGATACTCAGTGTGAGTACGGGTAAGACTCCGCCAGGAGTCAAATGGATATTTGCCCAGTGGCCTGGGGTGGAAAGGGTGGAGAGCAGAGGACGGCCTAAACTATATCCTCTTTTCACAAGGACCAATGGGAGTGGATGAGGCTCTGGTTCCCAGGAAAGGAGGCCACCCTAGTGAACTCACACCCTGAGGATTTGTCCAGCCTGCACAGCAGAGGACACGGGGTGTGATGTGAAGAGCCAAATCCTAAATACTGTGAGCCTTCTCCAATTCTACAGTACTGAGAAAACATCTTGTGCTTGCTGACCGTGGGATGGCTTTCACTCAAGAGTGAGGACAGGCTCTGCTATTCCTGACTTCTTGCCATCTGGGTGTGGGTGTGACACATGTTCCTACCACAGCTCAGGCACCACAGAGTCTGCTGTCCCCTGGGAATTTGGACATTTAGTCAGAAAGCATCTCTAAGGTCATCCACTGATGCTTGACTTCCTTTCCATCATCTTCAACAATAGCCATGTTCCTCCTTTTTCAACACCTCCAGTAATAGGAAACTCACTCACTGACTTGGCACCCTGAGTGCATATTTTGGGTGTTTTGGATTTTTTTTTTTAATGTCTTATGGAGATTTCTGTCTTGTAATGAACAGAAACTTATCTCCTTTTACTTTTTTTTTCCCTTCAGGTCTTAGGTAGAATGGCCTTACTATTTTTTGTCCAAACCCAAGTTCATGTTTGAGATTAAATAGGGGCACTGTTAATAAATACACCAGGACAATAGGAGTAAACTGGAACTCTCTTGACAAAACAAGACTTAAGACTGCCTCAATCTCAGGTTTATCCCAGGAGTAACTAGAACAATTCTAGTCGTCCCCTCCCCCCCATATTCAAAGGTGCTTGAATTACCCCGATGTCCTTTCTCATCTAGAATGAACACAAAGGCTGATTTCTTTAGTGGAAAGATAACTGGACTGAGAACAAGGAACAGCTATGTGACTTTTGGGCGCAACATTAGGAAGGGCAAGTAGCCTCCCAAGATCCAAAATTATGTTCTGATATTTCAGAAGAGAAAGCAATTTGTAGCATTCTGAAATGTGAAAGGTCTGTGAGAAGGACATGAGGTCAACCACACAAATTGTGAAATAAAAATTGTGGCTTTATTTGTTCTGCAGAACTGTGAAAAAAACTGACATATTTTCATGAAACGGTATAGGGTGGCTGCAGGGACGCCAAATTGGTCTGCAGCCTGGGGCTGAGCTGGCGGTATCAGAATCTGGTGGGAGGTGTATTAAAACCAGACTCCTGGACCTCAACTCAGAATCGCCATGGGGCTTGCAGCATTTGCATTCTGAAAGCTCTAGATTCTGAAAGCTCTAGAAAGAACTCGAATGATGAGCCAACATTGAGATCGATCAGCAAAATGGACAGGAGCCCCAACTTAGGTGTCATACATCCTATTTGCTCCTCAAATATCTATTGAGTACCTACTATGTGCCAGATATATTCTAGACTCAAGAGAACCACAGTAGACCCCCATCCAAAAAATAGAGAAGGCAAAATAGCAAACAGAGTTATAGTCAAGGGCTAAGCTGATATCACTAGCTAGTGACTCAATTTATCAATGTCTCAGTTTCCACTTTATAAGGTTATTGTGATGTAAAAATAAGGTAATATATGTAAAGTGCTCACCCCTGTGGCTGGTCCACACAGAGCACTCTATGAATGTTAGTTACAAAGAGAATGTCATGTTGAGGATGACAGTGATGTCAAAGACAACAAGGATAAAGCTAGAAAAGAAAAACATCCTGACCAGTCATGGCACAGTTGATAGAGCATCAGACTGGGATATGGAGGACCCAGGTTCGAAATCCTGAGGTCGCCAGCTTGAGTGCAGGCTCATCTGGCTTGAGCAGAGGTTCACCAGCTTGAGCATGGGTTGCTGGCTTGAGCGGGGGATCATAGACATAACCATATGGTCGCTGGCTTAAGCCCAAGGTCACTGGCTTGAAGCCCAAGGTCGCTGGCTTGAGCAAGGGGTCACTCGGTCTGCTATAGCCCACCTGTTAAGACACATATGAGAAAGCAATCAATGAACAACTAAGGAGCTGCAATGAAGAATTGATGCTTCTCATCTCTCTCCTTTCCTGCCTGTCTGTCCCTATCTGTCCCTCTCTCTGTTTCTCTCTCTGTCTTTGTCACACACAAAAAAGAGAGAAAAGAAAAAGAAAAACAAAGAAAGCTTGCTAGTTTCACCTCATGGAGACATGGATAGACTAACTACCACCACATCCAAGTTCTCAGTGCACCATGTGGTCACTTTTTCACTAAGACATTGAGTGGTCTTTTTTTTTACAAATCCTTGTCTCAGGTATAATATGAAGGACCAATATATGAAGATAAGTAGAGATTTCATCCCAGATAAAAGTTCTATAAACCCCAATTTGCTCAAACATGCCTCAAAAAAAGATGTCCAGGCACTCAGCCCACTCTGACTTTCTTCTGGACCATTCTAGCTGCTGGTTCTTAACCTTGACAAGGGCCCCTCAAGTCAAATACATCATCTCAGGCATGATGTGAACTAAAAAATATATAGTAAAGCAAATAATGAGTAAATTAAATAGCAAGGAGTTGAGAGATCGCTTCTATCATTCTAGCTCTTATGCATGGGTAACCTCAGACCAGGCTCACGTCCCCATAGTTGGGCTAAGGCTGTGGCTCAGGAAGAAGATGGACAGAAAAACAAAAAGGATCTGCAGAATAAGACCCCCATAGAGTGAGGCAGGGCTGTGGAGGAGGTTGAGAAGCTGCCTATTTCTCAGGCAACAGCTTTCACTCCTCCAAGGAGGTCAACAGAGATTGTAATGAGAACATCTTGGCTGAGACCATGATTCATTGTCCAAAATTGGGCTGGGCCCCTCGCTCTGGGAGAATTTCACAGTTTTTCACATTATTCTCAAACCTCATTCCCCTGTTTAGGGGTGTCACTCAGGGTTTATTGCAGAAAGGGTCCAAAGGCCTTCATTCATATGTCCTAGGAGGCCAGAGGTTTGGGAAGACTGGCGGTGGTGATGGAGGCAGCCAGGAGCAAGGATAAAGGTCCATACTGGGGAGCTTAGCGGGAAAGCTCCTAGGAGGGAAAACTCAGCTCTCTCTGTTTACACAAACTTGGTTCAGAGCCATGAAGAGAAACTAACACTGAAATGCAATGGGAGAACAAGAAGTTGAAAGGAAGAGCAACTTCCAAGAGGCCACTGGCCAACCATAGCTCCACCATGTACAGCTGGTGGCGTAGTCTGAGCACCGCACAATTCCAAAGGGTGCCCTTCATGCAGATTAGACAGGCACTTTCTCTGCAAAGGGCCAAATAATAAGTATTGTTGGCCTTGTGAGCCATATGGTGTCTGTCACAACTACTCAACTTTGCCATTATTGTTAGGGTGGTCAGATAAAGTACAGGACACTGTGTATTTTTCTTTGTTAAATCTGGCAACCCTATTTATAGCATGAAAGCAGCCATAGACGATACATAAACAAATGGTATGACAGTGTTCCAATGAAATTTTTCTTGTAAAAGCGGGCAGTGGAACCAATTTGATGATGATATAAATGGCAATCCATGGAGTTCTGCGATGCCACTGTCTTTGCCTGACAGCAGTACCAACAAAGCAGGCCAGTTTTCAAGTAGAATGACCAAGCAAAGCAGTATCTTTCAATCATGTTCAACCACAACCCTCACAGTAAAAGACAGGTTGGAGATCATAATAATGCTTCACAAAACCTTACCTACCCTTGCTAAGTATAATATACTCTAAGATAGTCTATACTTCATTCTATTCTATTTAACTTTTTTAAAAAAAATGTTGGTGGCATTTGAAACAATTAACTTTATAATCTTCTAATGGGCCTTCACTCTAGGATTGCTGGATTTGGAGCCAGGGATATGAGTTTCAGTCTTCCAATTCTTACCAACAGATTCTCTTTAAAAGAGTTGTCTCATTTGAGAATTTGCATCTAAAAACGGGGTCCATAATTATTTTAGAGTGACTTTCTAGGAGAAACATGATATAATTCAGTTCCTCAATGTGGTATAGTTACCACCAGTGGTAGCTGGGATGGCTTTAGGTAATTCACAGGTATACACTGTAGATACTCATTTTAATTTTTTATGAAAATGTACAATGTATATTAAATGCATAATGTTAGCAGTGATACAAACCTTCCTTTTAAAATACATTTATTTTAAATCTGATTTATTTATTTATATTATTTTAAATAAATTAATTTAGGTTAGGTTATTAAAAAAAATTTAAGTGCCTGAGCAGGCAGTGGTGCAGTGGATAGAGCATCAAACTGGGATGCAAAGGACTCAGGTTCAAAACCCTGAGGTCACCAGCTTGAGCGTGGGCTCATCTGGCTTGAGTAAAAAGCTCACCAGCTTGGACTCAAGGTCGCTGGCTTGAGCAAGGGGTCACTCAGTCTGCTGTAACCCCCTGGGCAAGTCTCATATGAGGAAGCAATCAATGACCAACTAAGGTACCAGAACAAAGAACTGATGCTTCTCATCTCTCTCCCTTCCTGTCTGTCTGTCTCTCTCTGTCTCTGTCACACACACACACACACAAAAGAAAAATATTAAGCTGGTAACAATATAAGTTATATGTGAATGTGGCAAAATTTGTGCAGATGGCGAATGAAGTGTGGGATGAATGGAGATAACACATGAGCAAGTACAGTCTAAAAGATAGTAGCTGTGACATGGTGACCCCTTGAATATTTGAGCTGAATGTGTGATTCACTATTGATTCCCAGCACTTAAAGTTGGATTGTATCATAATAAATGCTCAATAGGAACTTATAATAAGTGGATGGATAGGTGGATGGATGGATGATGAAAAAATTGATGGACCATGGGTAGATAGGTAAAGGAATGATGAATGGATATGGATGACTGGATGATAATGGATGACAGATGATGAATGATGGGTGAATGGATGAAAGATGGATACATAGGTAGATGGGGTGATGGATAGATAGATGGATGGATAGGCAGATGAATGGATGGATGGATGGATTCATGGATGGATGGATTCATGGATGGATTCACAGATTCATGAATAAAGTAATTAAACCCCAACATTTGGAATTAGAATGACTTAGATTAGAATAGTGTCAAAGGTATTGGTGACTGGAAGTGCAAAGGGGAGGCAGACATTCTTCCTCTGAGGTGTCATCTGGATGTGAAAATCCTCCACACTGCCACAGTTAGCACTGAGCAATGGAAACACTGTGCTAGGACAGGAAACACTAATCTGAAGCCAACTCTGTTGGCCACATCAAAATGCCGTTGCTGGATGGAGACACTTGGAGCAAATGCTTAGTGTTGCAAGCATGATTGGAAATATCTAGAGCTATAAATGTTTGGAAATGCTGACTCATGTAAGTCTAAATTTCTAACCATTTGCTGATGAGAAAGGCACCTTCCAGGTGCAGCCCGTGGGTCCAGAGGGCACCAGTGACCAGCAGAAATTGCATGCCAAAAGGACAAGGAAGCACAGTGCTTTGCATTGCCTCACACAGATAGGATCTCCCTTCACAGGCCAAATTTCAACAGAGGGGATTTTTGCTTTGGCAGAGAAGGAACAATGACTTATACAACAAACAACAGCTTTAGTCGTACATTCTCTACTTCTCTTACGGCAAAATATTTTGGAAAACATGACTTGTTCAACTTATTTCTTCTATCTCAGGGCAGATTCTTCTGCTTTCACGTGCCTGTTTCTTGCTGAAGGATTGAAAGTGGCATGACTTTCATTCTTCCCTTATTTCAATGTAGGAAAAGAAGCTTGACTAACAAGCCTAGGGAGTGCAATCTTTACCGACAGAGGGCCATGTGAGACAGCAGTTATGGTCCAGCCTCTATGCACAGACCCAGTTCTCCAGCTGCTGGCACATCCCACCACCTCTCTGTGCCTCAGTTTCTACATCCATAAGGTAGGAGTAAGTTTCCACAGGGCTGTGGTCAGGACTAAATAAGCTAATAAAGACAAAGCATTTAAAAACACCTCTGGCACATAGTAAGCACTCAATAAATGTTACCTAATATTATTCTTAGTTTTGAGACTATACTACTAAGGATCAAAGGGTAAGTAGTTTATCAAAGTCTAGTAAATAGTAAAGGCAGGACACAAATCAGGTTTTGTTCCAAATTCCTTATCTCCTTGTCTTTCTTACCATTCCATGCTACTGTGCTAACCTAATTTAGCAATTAAATGACATTTCCAAAGTATTCATTTAACTTGGATTCTATTTAAAATTTTTCAATTTAACAACAGAATGAATTCTCTTCTTCCTTCTCTATTCTTTGTTGTTGTTTAACAGTGTGTGCGTGTGTGCGTGTGTGCGTGTGTGTGTGTGCGTGTGTGTGCGTGTGTGTGTGTGTGTGTGTGTGTGTGTGTGTGTGTTGGATTGAGGAGAGATGCTAAAATCTGACTCAAATGACCTTGAAAGTGAACCTGATTTCATCTTTATTCTGTGAGACTTAGTAGCGAGGGTATGTGGAGGAGGGATGTGGTGAGAAGAGATGGTCCATGGTGGCACGGCCTTTGATGGGCCCCTCGTCTGCTGCGCGGGCCAGTCTAGGAGGCTGCTAGAGGTGACTAGACACATTGGCGCCTGCCCTCTGGTTACCAGCTTCTTCAGGACCCAAGCTGTCTTCCAGCCCTCTGTCCAGATCGAGCATCCATCTTGAGCACAAGACATCGTACCCTCTGACAGACTGTAGAGTAGAGAAGCAATGGGCATAAATGTGTTTGATGGGAAGGAGGAAGAGCACAGAGGGAGGTTCTCCCAGCAGCCTGTGGCTTCCCCTGAATGAGGCGAGGCACTGGGAGCCTGGGGAAGTGAAGGGGAGCTGTCAGAGCAGGAAAAAGAAAGGCCAGCAGGTATTGAGGGTTATTTACTGAGGAAGGCTGCCTCCTTCTTCAGACCCTAGCTGTCTTCCTCTGAAGAGTAGCTTCTACTCTTGAAAGGTCAGGCTGCGGTCTTGAGGGATCCCAAGGGCAGATGCTCAGTTCACTTGGCTCCACATGGATTTATTCTGTCCCCAGATAAGCCCTTGTTGAGCACGTACTAGGTACTGGAAACTTGGCCGTGGAAATAAACCACGTCCCTGCGCTTGTGGAACTTTCGGTGTGATGAGGGGGAAAATAAACAAAAACAAACCCTGTTCCTAAATAGGAAACAGGCAGAGTGTGAGGAAAGAGAATAACAGGGTGCACCTTCCAGGTGGAGTTCAGGGAAGGCCTCCCAGGAGAGCGGGATAAAGAGAGTTCCTTGGGCAGAGGGGACAGTGTGTGTGGAGGAGAAACTGTCAGGGCACTGAGCCTCAGGGCAGTGAGCAAGGAAGAGTGAGGCAAGGCAGGGTCACGGGGGGACTGGCAGGATTAGGGTCTTTGGAAGTCAACTTGGGCATCAGCCTTTGTACCTAAGGAGGCTTTCTTCATTAGCAATGTCCAAATTCCACATTATGAAAGCGTTAGGCTAATGTAGTGTCTTTGCAATGTCTGCACTGTCCCCAAGCTCTCATGACTGGACAAAATACTTGAGGATGGCTGGGATCAAGGGTCAAGCTAAGCTCAAGTATTTTGCTCTTAATAGAGGCTCACAGCCTCGGCTGACATCAAAGCCACTGTGGAGCTTTGTAAATATATGATGGATGTCAGAGCTCCCCTCAGGCCTTCCACACCAGAGTCCCCACGGGCAGGTGCGGGAAGGGCTGGGGTCAAGACCCAGACAGTTTTGCTGTCTTACAAAGTTCCGAGTTAACCACCCCAGCCTCATAAAACCCTGGTTTCACCACAGACCACATCAAAGATGGTACCCAAAGAGAACGCCTTTCCCTCTGTTGATAATGACTCACCCCGAGCATTTCTCCCCTGCACCCTTTACCTGAGGCAGCCTCTTTAGGAAAGTAAACCTGTCCATTTGTCAATATTTACTCTGTCTGCTGCCCTCAACAGAAGAAACTGTTTTCATTGTCAAACTCGTGTTTATACAAAGGATTTGTAGGCTTTCTTGGAGCTATGGAAAATCAATCACCTCCAGTTAACCTGTGCCCTTAATGAGGTGGTAGCATTTCTCCCACCATCCTATCCATCATGGATGACAATACATGGCTTGTCAGCCAGTAAGAATTCAGGCTGAAAAGAATTTCACCCAGAACCCTGGGGAGACAGATGCTCAGAGTGTAACCCAATCTGAGCAGGGAAAGCCTACCCTGCTGTTTCAGAGGACGGTGCTGGTGGGGCTCCTTCTGGGACCCATTCAGAAGAGATTGGCAGATGCTGAGACTTTCAGAGGAAGCACTTGGAAAGCTCACCAGCCTCTCACATTTGCTCTAATCAATAGTCTGTCCAGTGTTACTTCCAAGGCAGGCCTCTGCTACTGTTGAATCCAAAGGAGTTGCGAGTAAAGTTGCTGGAACCAAGCGTTGCTTGGATAACAGGCATTCCTGGGCTCGGCTCCCAGGGGAGAGCAATGTTTGCAACCAGAACATCAGCCAGCTTCAGTCGGGCTTCAGTAGTCTCAGTCACAGCCACGTGGTTTTGGACATCCAAGCCACCTGGGACAGACACACTGAAAAGCCATTTGCTGGGCTCAGGAGAAAAAACAAATCTGATCACTGCTTTCATCATTCAGAAGAGCCCTGGGGTTTTTATATGTGTATCCGAGGGGCCCAAAACAGGAACATCTGAGAAAGAGCTTTGGGGGCCATGTATGTGCCACCAGAAGCGCAGCCGAGATCTACTGTTGCAGCTCGTGCATGTACTCAGCACTGAGCTGGACACCCAGAAGTAAAGCAAGGCTATGAAACATCAGGCACATTCCAGTACGTGTGATGCAGCCTTGGAGGGGGCGGGGACTCAAACTCCTCATGAGAAGAATTGAAGAGTTTGGGTGAAGCTAGCTCTAGGGGCATGGGGAGGAGAGGGGGAGGGGAGGAGAGGAGGGTGGGAAGGAAGGAAGGAAGGAAGGAAGGAAGGAAGGAAGGAAGGAAGGAAGGAAGGAAGGAAGGAAGGAAGGAAGGGAGGGAGGGAGGGAGGGAGGGAGGGAGGGAGGGAGGGAGGGAGGAAGGAAGGAAGGAAGGAAGGAAGGAAGGAAGGAAGGAAGGAAGGAAGGAAGGGGCAGAAAGGAAGGAAGGGAGGGAAACAAATATCTCTTAATGTGTACCTTACTATTTGCCAGTGACAGCTTTACAAATTTTAACTTATTGAATTCTTTCACCTCAACCCTCTCAGATAAATTTTATTAATCTTTAAAATGGGGACAATTCTAGTACTCACCCCAGAGGATTGTCCTTCCGTAGAATCTCAATAGAATAGTACCTGGAGTGTGTTAAAATAGTCTTAGCTAGTAGTGGGTGCTCAGTAAGTGTTATGTACTTATTATAAGTATTATTCCTACTACTTGTATTATACCCTTTTTATGGATGAGGAAACTCATTTGTAAAGGCTTACAGAGGTCATGTGGGCAGTGAGCAACAGCAAGCATAGAAAGTTAGATTTCCCAACTCTAGAGACTGAGGTCTTTTCTGTGGTGTGAGGACTTCACTTCTAAAAAGAAGTGTGTGGGCCTACATGGAGCTGCTCTTGGGTACCCAGCCATGTAGTACTGCTGTCCCGAGTTTGCTGTGCTCCACTAGGTGTCCTGACTTCTCTTGCCTTCTGGAAACAGGAAGCCCTGCTCTGGGCCTTGTGTGTCCCAGGCCCTGTTCTCCAGGCCACTCCTGGCTGCAGTGGGAGACTACACCTCCTCCCTAGAGGCCCTCTGCCTGGGGTGCAGGGCTCCCAGGACCCCTCACCTTCTGAAACTTGGACTCTCTCCCTTCTTAGATGGCTGAGCTGGCACCTGGCTGGGCCTCCCAGAGGCAGAGCAACCCACCAGCATGAAATTCAGCTTCTCCCATGTCCTTCTGTTTTTTTCCTGTTTTGTTTTGTCACAGTTCTAGTTTGAAGAGGCTTTGTCATACATTATGTTTCACATGATTTTGGAGATTGTTCCCCTTCCAGGAGGCAACATTGGCATTTTAACTATTTTTATTCATCCTCACAAGTGGTGAAGCATTCTGAATCAAATTGTTTCTTAGAAAAGTCATGGCCTAAGTGGGAAATAAATAGCAAAATAAAATCAAATCTGATTCTTAAAGGTTCTTTAAGGAATGTTAATAAACACTAATATAAGAAATAATTCTTTTTTATTATTTTTTTTATTTATTCATTTTAGAGAGAGGAGAGAAAGAGACAGAGAGAGAAGGAGGGGAGGAGCAGGAAGCATCAACTCCCATATCTGCCTTGACCAAGCAAGCCCAGGGTTTCGAACCAGTGACCTCAATGTTCCAGGTCGATGCTTTATCCACTGCACCACCTAATCTTCATTATCATGCTTACTCTGCCATGTATTATTACTCAAACTCAATACACATTTGTTGGCCCCCAAAGGGCTATTAACTTGTTTTTCAAGTTATTTAGTTAAATGTGCTCCCTTTAAAATACCTATATTAGCATCATACTGTCTCTTTACTAAGCATTTGAAGGCTCTGAGAACTGTTTGATATTTAAAATTCATAGCTTTTATTGCCATCATTAATGATAATAGCATTTTGCAATAACAAGTATCTGTTTTGCTCCAGCAGACTAATAGAATTTCAGTATATAAAATACATCTTCCCTCTGGGATGTATTGGGCTTGTGGTCCTCTACTCGAAATGCATATTCAGAACAAACAACAAATCCACCATGACATGGCTTGTTTCTATGTCAGTCCACTGGGTAGACATGTTGTAACCTGCAGGTCACAGGATCATAGATCACACAACACAGCCAGGTGCCAGAGACCATGCTGAAGCAGACAGCGCTCAGCGATCTTCCAAAGGCAAGGCCAAATACATAGAGGATGAATGCCAACTCTGACCAGGTGACGGCACAGTAATACACATAACATTGTTTAGAAATTCTCTCTTTGCTCGTTCATGCAAACTAAATTGTGAGCCTGGTGAAGGCCAATTTGTGTCTGATTCACTTTTGTATCTCTGCCCCCTGGCATAGGGTTTGTCTGTCACATAGTTGGCAGAATCAAACTGACTGTTGCCCCAGAGGGTTCTGAGAGGGCAGCTCCTTCTCTGGGCAGTACCAGCTTTTCAAACCACCCTAGGTCCACATGCTCAGGCTCAGGCCTCTGCTTTCTGGCTCTGACTCTGTCTTTGGCCAGGCCCAGCAGACCAAACCATGCCGTGGCCCTGTCCATCATAGTTAACTCTTGGGGTCCAGACCTCTGACCTGTCATGTCAGAGGCCCTGGCAGAGCAGATATCCCTTTCCCTGTCCCCAAGGAGCCATGGCCAGGGTTCTTGCCTCGTCAAAGCAGAATTATCTTTTGCTACGAGATAAGAAAGGAGTGTATTTATCTTTTGAGTTATCTGGAGAAATAGAAGATAGATAGATAGATAGATAGATAGATAGATAGATAGATAGATAGATAGATAGATAGATAGATAAATATATTTATGGTAAGAAATTGACTGTCACATGGTTATAAAGGCCAAAAGCTACAATATCTGCAGTCACCAAGTCATTAAAGTAGAGACTCAGGAGAGGTGATGGTGTACTTCCAGTCCAAGTCCAAAAGCCTGAGAACCAGAAGAACCTATTGTGTAAATCCCAATGCAAGTCCAAGTCCAAAGGCAGGACTGATGGCCCAGCTCAAAGACAGTCTGGCAGAAAAAGCCAATTCTTCTGTCTTTTGGTTCTATTCAGGACTTCAGTGGATTAGATGAAGCCAATCCAAACTGCAGAGGCAATCACTTTGACTGAGTCTGTCTGCTCAAATGTTAATCTCATCCAGAGATCCACCCCGAATAATGTTTAACCAAATAGCTGAGTACCCAGTGGTCCAATTATGTTGACACAGAAAATTAACCATTATAGGAGTTAAGCTGCGTGTATAGATCTTTGCCTCAAGGGGGGAAATCCTATAAAATCCAAGCAATGTGGAAAGAACATCAGTTTTGGCACTAGTCAGGACTGAGTTGGAACCCCACTCTACCATTTAAGAGCAATATAAACAAAAACAAATTAACCTCTCTGAGCTTGTTTCCTCAGCTGTAAAATGGGAATAATGCTAACCAACCTGCAGAGCTAACTTGAGGAGTCATTGCATTCGTGTGCCTAGCTCAGCATGTGGCACGTATACAGGGTCTCAGGAAGTGCCAGACTTCCTCTTCCTACTACCAAGTACTTTTATGCACTGGCTTCCTTTTCAGCCTTCCTGCCCATGCCTGGTTAATCTTCCTGCTTTTATCCAAATTCCACATGTCTTTTAAGGTCCTCTTCCCCCAAGAGGCCTGTCCTGGAGCTCCAGAACTCTTTTTTTTTTTAATAAATAAATTTTTATTAATGTTAATGGGGTGACATCAATAAATCAGAGTACATATATTCAAAGAAAACATGTCCAGGTTATCTTGTCATTCAATTATGTTGCATACACATCACCAAAAATCAGATTGTCCTCCCTCACCCTCTATCTAGTTTTCTTTGTGCCCCTCCCACTCCTCCTTCCCCTCTCCCTCCTTCCCTCCTGTGCCCCCCCTCCCACCCACTCCCAGTAACCTCCACACTCTTGTCCATGTCTCTTAGTCTCGTTTTTATGTCCCACCAATGTATGGAATCATGTAGTTCTTGGTTTTTACTGATTTACTTATTTCACTTTGTATAATGTTATCAAGATCCCACCATTTTGTTGTAAATGATCCGATGTCGTCATTTCTTATGGCTGAGTAGTATTCCATAGTGTATATGTGCCACATCTTCTTTATCCAGTCTTCTATTGAAGGGCTTTTTGGTTGTTTCCATGTCTTGGCCACTGTGAACAATGCTGCAATGAACATGGGGCTACATGTGTCATTACATATCAATGTTTCTGAGTTTTGGGGTATATACCCAGTAGAGGGATTGCTGGGTCATAAGGTAGTTCTATTTTCAGTTTTTTGAGGAACCACCATACTTTCTTCCATAATGGTTGTACTACTTTACATTCCTACCAACAGTGAATGAGGGTTCCTTTTTCTCCACAGCCTCTCCAACACTTGCTATTACCCGTCTTGTTGATAATAGCTAATCTAACAGGTGTGAGGTGGTATCTCATTGCAGTTTTGATTTGCATTTCTCTAATAACTAATGAAGATGAACATCTTTTCATATATCTGTTGGCCATTTGTATTTCTTCCTGGGAGAAGTGTCTGTTCATGTCCTCTTCCCATTTTTTTATTGGATTGTTTGTTTGTTTGTTGTTGAGTTTTATGAGTTCTTTGTATATTTTGGATATTAGGCCCTTATCTGAGCTGTTGTTTGAAAATATCATTTCCCATTTAGTTGGCTGTCTGTTTATTTTGTTGTCAGTTTCTCTTGCTGAGCAAAAACTTTTTAGTCTGATGTAGTTCCATTCATTTATCTTTGACTTCACTTCTCTTGCCTTTGGAGTCAAATTCATAAAATGCTCTTTAAAACCTAGGTCCATGAGTTTAGTACTTATGTCTTCTTCTATGTACTTTATTGTTTCAGGTCTTATATTTAGGTCTTTGATCCATTTTGAATTAATTTTAGTACAAGGGGACAAACTGTAGTCCAGTTTCATTCTTCTGCATGTGTCTTTCCAGTTTTCCCAGCACCATTTGTTGAAGAGGCTTTCTTTTCTCCATTGTGTGTTGTTGGCCTCTTTATCAAAAATTATTTGACTATATATGTGTGGTTTTATTTCTGGACTTTCTATTTTGTTCCATTGGTCTGAGTGTCTATTTTTCTGCCAATACTATGCTGCTTTGATTGTCGTGGCCCTATAACATAATTTGAAGTCAGGTATTGTAATGCTCCCAGCTTCGTTCTTTTTCCTTAGGATTGCTTTGGCTATTCGGGGTTTTTTATAGTTCCATATAAATCTGATGATTTTTTGTTCCATTTCTTTAAAAAATGTCATAGGAATTTTGATGGGAATTACATTAAATTTATAAATTGCTTTGGGTAATATGGCCATTTTGATTATATTTATTCTTCCTAACCAAAAACAAGGAATATTTTTTCATCCCGTATCTTTTTCGATTTCCTTTGACAAT
This sequence comes from Saccopteryx bilineata, assembly GCF_036850765.1. NCBI lineage: Eukaryota > Metazoa > Chordata > Mammalia > Chiroptera > Emballonuridae > Saccopteryx > Saccopteryx bilineata. Next base: position 107,098,059 of record NC_089490.1, read on the forward strand.
GCTTTGTAGTTTTTGTTATACAGGTCCTTTACATTCTTTGTTATGTTTATTCCTAGGTATTTTATTTTTTTGTTGCAATCGTGAAGGGGATTATTTTTTTGAGTTTGTTTTCTAATATTTTATTGTTGGCATATAGAAAGGCTATGGACTTTTGTATGTTAATTTTGTATCCTGCGACCTTACTGTATTGGTTTATTGTTTCTAGTAATCTTTTTGTGAGTCTTTGGGGTTTTCGATGTATAGGATCATATCATCTGCAAAAAGTGATAACTTTATTTTTTCTTTTCCGATATGGATGCCTTTTATTTCTTTATCTTGTCTGATTGCTCTGGCCAGAAATTCTAGCACCACATTAAATAAGAGTGGAGAGAGTGGACAACTCTGTCTTGTTTCTGATTTAAGGTGAAAAGTCCTCAGTTTTATGCCATTTAATATGATGTTGGCTGATGGTTTATCATATATGGCCTTTATCATGTTGAGATATTTTCCTTCTATACCCATTTTGTTGAGTGTCTTAAACATAAAATTGTGTTGTATTTTATGAAATGCCTTTTCTGTATCTATTGATAAGATCATGTGGTTTTTGTTCTTTGTTTTGTTGATATGGTGTATTACGTTAACCGTTTTAAGTACGTTGAACCATCTTTGAGATTCTAGGATGAATCCCACTTGATCATGATGTATTATTTTTTTAATATGTTGTTGTATTCGATTTGCCAGTATTTTGTTTAGTATTTTAGCTTCTGTATTCATTAGAGATATTGGTCTGTAGTTTTCTTTTTTTGTGCTGTCCTTGGCAGGTATGAGGGTATGTGTGCCTCATAAAATGTGTTTGGAAGTATTGCTTCTTCTTCAATTTTTAGGAAGACTGAGTAGAATAGGAACCAAGTCTTTGAATGTTTGATAGAATTCACTAGTATAACCATCTGGGCCTGGACTTTTATTTTTGGGGAGGTTTTTAATAGTTTTTTCAATTTTTCTCTACTAATAGGTCTGTTTAGGCTTTCTGCTTCTTCATGACTCAGTCTAGGAAGGTTGTATTGTTCTAGGAATTTATCCATTTCTTCTAGATTGTTGAATTTGGTGGCATATAGTTTTTGTAGTATTCTACAATAATTCTTTGTATATCTATGATGTCTGTGGTAATTTCGCCTCTTTCATTTTGAATTTTGTTTATATGAGTCCTTTCTCTTTTTTTCTTGGTGAGTCTTGCCAAGGGTTTGTCAATTTTGTTGATCTTTTCAAAGAACCAGCTCCTTCTTTTATTAATTTTTTCTATAGTTTTTCTGTTCTCTATTTCAATTATTTCTGCTCTGATTTTTATTGTTTCCTTTCTTTGGCTGGTTTTGGGTTGTCTTTGTTCTTCTTTTTCTAGTTCCTTAAGGTGTAAAATTAAGTGATTCACTTGGGCTCTCTCTTGTTTGTTCATATAGACCTGAAGTGATATGAACTTCTCTCTAATTACTGCTTTTGTTGCATCCCAGAGATTCTGATATGTCGTATTGTCATTTTCATTTGTCTATATATATCTTTTGATCTCTGCACTTATTTCTTCTTTGACCCATTCATTTTTTTAAAGTATGTTGTTTAGTTTCCACATTTTTGTAGGATGTTTTTTCTCTGTTTTGCAGTTGAATTCTAGTTTCAAGGCTTTATGATCAGAAAATATGCTTGGTAAAATTTCAATTTTTCTGAATTTGCTGATGTTATTTTTGTGGCCCAACATATGGTCAATTCTTGAGAATGTTCCATGTACACTAGAGAAAAATGTATACTCTGTCGCTTTGGGATGAAGTGTCTTGTAGATGTCTATCATATCCAGGTGCTCTAGTGTTTTGTTTAAGGCCAATATATCTTTATTGATTCTCTGTTTGGATGACTGATCTAGAACCATCAGCAGTGTATTGAGGTCTCCAAGTATGACTGTATTTTTGTCAGTTTTTGTTTTTAGGTCTTTAAGTAGCTGTCTTATATATTTTGGTGCTCCTTGGTTTGGTGCATATATATTAAGGATTGTTATGTCTTCTTGATTCAGTGTCCCCTTAATCATTATGAAATGACCATTTTTGTCTCTGAGTACTTTTTCTGTCTTGTAGTCAGCATTATTAGATATGAGTATTGCTACACCTCCTTTTTTTTTGGATGTTATTTGCTTGGAGTATTATTTTTCAGCCTTTCACTTTGAATTTGTTTTTATCCTTATTGCTTAGATGTGTTTCTTGTAGGCAGCATAAAGTTGGATTTTCTTTTTTAACCCATTCTGCTATTCTGTGTTTTTTATTGGTGAGTTTAATCCATTTACATCTAGTGTAATTATTGACACTTGTGGGTTCCCTATTGCCATTTTATAAATTGCTTTCTGTTAGTTTTGTATCTTGTTTGATTCTTCTTTTTTGTTTTTCTAGCATTTGTTTTTGTTTGTTTGTATTCCATACATCTTTCCTCTGTTGCTACCTTTTTTAAGTCATGTGCTTCTGTGGTGGTTTTTTCAATGGTGGTTACCATTAAGTAATGAAAAGGGTACCTACCATATTCATTGTAGTACCCTATCTTATGAGTGTTTCTGCATTTCATCATCCTTTGCTACTGTTAATCTCCATCCTCTCCCCTTTTTTTTGCTTTTGTTGTCACAGTTTAAATTTGGTTTTATTGTTTTCTTGGTGGAGCTTTTACTTGTGGTTTTGTTTTGTTTTGTTCCTTGAATCTGGTTTGAAAACCCCCTTTAGTATTTCCTGGAGTGGGGGCTTTCTGATGATAAATTCTCTCATCTTTTCTGTATTTGTGAATGTTTTTATTTCTCCTTCATATTTGAAGGATAACTTTGATGGGCATAGTATTCTTGGCTGAAAGTTCCTCTCTTTCAGGGCTTTAAATATTGGGATCCACTCTCTTCTAGCTTGTAGAGTTTCTGCTGAGAAATCTGATGATAATCTAATAAGCCTTCCATTATATGTTGTATTCTTCTTTTCCCTGGCTGCCTTGAAAATTTTTTCTTTGTTGTTGGTTTTTGCCAATTTCATTATGATGTGCCTTGGAGTAGGTTTGTTGTGGTTAAGAAAACTCAATGTTCTATTTGCTTCTTGAATTTGAGGATTTAGTTCTTTCTACAGGCTTGGGAAGTTCTTGTTTATTATTTGTTTGAATATATTCTCCATTCCATTTTCTTTCTCTTCTCCCTCTGATATACTTATTATTCTTATGTTATTCTTTTTGATGGAGTCAGACAATTCCTATAGGGCTTTCTCATTTTTTTAAATTTTTGAGTCTCTCTCTTCTTCTCTCTGTTGTGCCTGAAGTTGTTTGTCTTCTATGTCACTAATCCTACCTTCTATCTGGCCTGTTCTATTAGCTAAGCTTGTTACCTTTTTTTTCAGTTCATGAATTGAGTTTTTTTTTTTTTTTTTTTTTTTTTTTTTTTTATAATTTTATTTTTTTAATGGGGTGACATCAATAAATCAGGATACATATATTCAAAGATAACAAGTCCAGGTTATCTTGTCGTTCAATTATGTTGCATACCCACCACCCAAAGTCAGATTATCCTCTGTCACCTTCTATCTTGTTTTCTTTGTGCCCCTCCCACCCCCTATCCCTCTCCCATTCCCCCCTCCCCCCCGTAACCACCACACTCTTATAAATGTCTCTTAGTTTCACTATTATGTCCCACCTACGTATGGAATAATACAGTTCCTGTTTTTTTCTGATTTACTTATTTCGCTTCGTATCATGTTATCAAGATCCCACCATTTTGCTGTAAATGTTCCGAAGTCATCATTTCTTATGGCTGAGTAGTATTCCATAGTGTATATGTGCTACATCTTCTTTATCCAGTCATCTATTGATGGGCTTTTTGGTTGTTTCCATGTCCTGGCCACTGTGAACAATGCTGCAATAAACATGGGGCTGCATGTGTCTTTACGTATCAATGTTTCTGAGTTTTGGGGATATATACCCAGTAGAGGGATTGCTGGGTCATAAGGTAGTTCTATTTTCAGTTTTTTGAGGAACCACCATACTTTCTTCCATAATGGTTGTACTACTTTACATTCCCACCAACAGTGTATGAGGGTTCCTTTTTCTCCACAGCCTCTCCAACATTTGCTATTACCTGACTTGCTAATAACAGCTAATCGAACAGGTGTGAGGTGGTATCTCATTGCCGTTTTGATTTGCATTTCTCTAATAGCTAAAGAAGATGAGCATCTTTTCATATATCTGTTGGCCATTTGTATTTCTTCCTGGGAGAAGTGTCTATTCATATCCTCTTCCCATTTTTTTATTGGATTGTTTGTTTGTTTGTTGTTGAGTTTTATGAGTTCTTTGTATATTTTGGATATTAGGCCCTTATCTGAGCTGTTGTTTGAAAATATCATTTCCCATTTAGTTGGCTTTCTGTTTATTTTGTTATCAGTTTCCCTTGCTGAGCAAAAACTTCTTAGTCTGATGTAGTCCCATTCATTAATTTTTGCCTTCACTTCTCTTGCCATTGGAGTCAAATTCATAAAATGCTCTTTAAAACCCAGGTCCATGAGTTGAGTACCTATGTCTTCTTCTATGTACTTAATTGTTTCAGGTCTTATCTTTAGATCTTTGATCCATTTTGAGTTAATTTTTGTACAGGGGGAGAGACTGTAGTCCAGTTTCATTCTTTTGCATGTGGCTTTCCAGTTTTCCCAGCACCATTTATTGAAGAGGCTTTCTTTTCTCCATTGTGTGTTGTTGGCCCCTTTATCAAAAATTATTTGACTATATATATGTGGTTTTATTTCTGGACTTTCTATTCTGTTCCATTGGTCTGAGTGTCTATTTTTCTGCCAATACCATGCTGTTTTGATTGTCGTGGCCCTATAATAGAGTTTGAAGTCAGGTATTGTTATGCCCCCAGCTTCATTCTTTTTCTTTAGGATTGCTTTGGCTATTCGGGGTTTTTTATAGTTCCATATAAATCTGATGATTTTTTGCTCTATTTCTTTAAAAAATGTCATTGGAATTTTGATGGGAATTGCATTAAATTTGTATATTGCTTTGGGTAATATAGCCATCTTGATTATATTTATTCTTCCTAGCCAAGAACAAGGTATATTCTTCCATCTCATTATATCTTTTTCGATTTCCCTTAACAATGGTTTATAGTTTTCATTATATAAGTCCTTTACATTCTTTGTTATGTTTATTCCTAAGTATTTTATTTTTTTTGTTGCAATCGTGAAGGGGATTATTCTTTTGAGTTCCTTCTCAGTTGTTTCATTGTTGGCATATAGAAAGGCTATTGACTTCTGTATGTTAATTTTGTATCCTGCGACCTTACTGTATTGGCTTATTGTTTCTAGTAGTCTTTTTGTGGATTCTTTGGGGTTTTCGATGTATAGGATCATATCATCTGCAAAAAGTGATACCTTTACTTCTTCTTTTCCGATATGGATGCCTTTTATTTCTTTGTCTTGTCTGATTGCTGTGGCGAGAACCTCTAGTACCACATTAAATAAGAGTGGAGAGAGTGGACAACCCTGTCTTGTTCCTGATTTAAGGGGGAAAGCCTTCAGTTTAGTGCCATTTAATATGATGTTAGCTGATGGTTTATCATATATGGCCTTTATCATGTTGAGATATTTTCCTTCTATACCCATTTTGTTGAGAGTCTTAAACATAAAATTGTGTTGTATTTTATCGAAAGCCTTTTCTGCGTCTATTGATAAGATCATGTGGTTTTTGTTCTTTGTTTTGTTGATATGGTGTATTACATTAACCGTTTTACGTATGTTGAACCATCCTTGAGATTCTGGGATGAATCCCACTTGATCATGATGTATTATTTTTTTAATATGTTGTTGTATTCGATTTGCTAGTATTTTGTTTAGTATTTTAGCATCTGTATTCATTAGAGATATTGGTCTGTAGTTTTCTTTTTTTGTGCCATCCTTGCCTGGTTTTGGTATGAGGGTTATGTTGGCCTCATAAAATGTGTTTGGAAGTGTTGCTTCTTCTTCAATTTTTTGGAAGACTTTGAGTAGAATAGGAACCAAGTCTTCTTTGAATGTTTGATAAAATTCGCTGGTATAGCCGTCAGGGCCTGGACTTTTATTTTTGGGGAGGTTTTTAATGGTTTTTTCTATTTCTTCTCTACTGATAGGTCTGTTTAGGCTTTCTGCTTCTTCTTGACTCAGTCTAGGAAGGTTGTATTGTTCTAGGAATTTATCCATTTCTTCTAGGTTGTTGAATTTAGTGGCATAAAGTTTTTCATAGTATTCTACAATAATTCTTTGTATAGCTACGGTGTCCGTGGTGATTTCTCCTCTTTCATTTTGGATTTTGTTTATATGAGTTCTTTCTCTTTTTTCCTTGGTAAGTCTTGCCAAGGGTTTGTCAATTTTGTTGATCTTTTCAAAGAACCAGCTCCTTGTTCTATTAATTTTTTCTATAGTTTTTCTGTTCTCTAATTCATTTATTTCTGCTCTGATTTTTATTATCTCCTTTCTTCGGCTGGTTTTGGGTTGTCTTTGTTCTTCTTTTTCTAGTTCCTTAAGGTGGGAAGTTAAGTGGTTCACTTGGGCTCTCTCTTGTTTGTTTATATATGCCTGAAGCGATATGAACTTCCCTCTTATCACTGCTTTTGCTGCATCCCATAGATTCTGATATGTCGTATTGTCATTTTCATTAGTCTGTATATATCTTTTGATCTCTGCACTTATTTCTTCTTTGACCCATTCATTTTTTAAAAGTATGTTGTTCAGTTTCCACATTTTTGTGGGATTTTTTTCCTCTTTTTTGCAGTTGAATTCTAGTTTCAAGGCTTTATGATCAGAAAATATGCTTGGTACAACTTCAATTTTTCTGAATTTGCTGATATTGTTTTTGTGGCCCAACATATGGTCAATTCTTGAGAATGATCCATGTACACTGGAGAAAAATGTATACTCAGTCACTTTGGGATGAAATGTCCTGTAGATGTCTATCATATCCAGGTGCTCTAGTGTTTTGTTTAAGGCCACTATGTCTTTGTTGATTCTCTGTTTGGATGACCGATCTAGAACCGTCAGCGGTGTATTGAGGTCTCCAATTATGATTGTATTTTTGTCAGTTTTTGTTTTAAGATCAATAAGTAGCTGTCTTATATATTTTGGTGCTCCTTGGTTTGGTGCATATATATTAAGAATTGTTATGTCTTCTTGATTCAGTGTCCCCTTAGCCATTATGAAATGGCCATTTTTGTCTCTAAGTACTTTTCCTGTCTTGTAGTCAGCATTATCCGATATGAGTATTGCTACACCTGCTTTTTTTTGGATGTTATTTGCTTGGAGTATTGTTTTCCAGCCTTTCACTTTGAATTTGTTTTTATCCTTGTTACTTAGATGAGTTTCCTGTAGGCAGCATACAGTTGGATTTTCTTTTTTAATCCATTCTGCTACTCTGTGCCTTTTTATTGGTGAGTTTAATCCATTTACATTTAGTGTAATTATTGATACTTGTGAGTTCCCTATTGCCATTTTATATCTTGCTTTCTGTTAGTTTTGTGTCTTGTTTGATCCTTCTCTTTCGTTTTTCTATCTTTTGTTTTTATTTGGTTGTATTCCATACATCTTTCCTCTGTTGCTATCTTTTTTATCTCATGTGCTTCTGTGGTGGTTTTTTCAATGGTGGTTACCTTTGAGTAATGAAAAGGGTCCCTACCCTGTTCATTGTAGCGAACTATTTTGTGAGTACTTTTGCACTCCATCGTCCTTTGCTACTGTTAATCTCCGTCTTCTCCCCCTCTTTCTTTTTGTTGTTGTCACAGTTTAAATTTGGTTTTATTGTGTTCTTCTTGGAGCTTTTACTTGTGGCTCTGTTTTTTTTTTGTTCTTTGTATCTGATTGGAGAACCCCCTTTAGTAATTCCTGGAGTGGGGGTTTTCTGATGATAAATTCCCTCATCTTTTCTGTATCTGTGAATGTTTTTATTTCTCCTTCGTATTTGAAGGATAGCTTTGATGGGTATAGTATTCGTGGCTGAAAGTTCCTCTCTTTCAGGACTTTAAATATTGGGGTCCACTCTCTTCTAGCTTGTAGAGTTTCTGCTGAGAAATCTGATGATAATCTAATGGGCCTTCCTTTATATGTTGTATTCTTCTTTTCCCTGGCTGCCTTGAGAATTTTTTCTTTGCTGTTGGTTTGTGTCAATTTCATTATGATATGCCTTGGAGTAGGTTTGTTGGGGTTAAGAAAACTTGGAGTTCTGTTTGCTTCTTGAACTTGAGGCTTTAGTTCTTTCCACAGGCTTGGGAAGTTCTCATCAATTATTTGTTTGAGTATGTTCTCCATTCCATTTTCTCTCTCTTCTCCCTCTGATATACCTATTATTCTTATGTTATTCTTTTTGATGGAGTCAGATAATTCTTGTAGGGCTATCTCATTTTTTTTAATTTTTGAGTCTCTTTCTTCTTCTCTCTGTTGTGCCTCAAGTTGCTTGTCTTCTATTTCACTAATCCTCTCTTCTATCTGACCTGTTCTATTAGCTAAGCTTGTTACTTCGTTTTTCAGCTCGTTAATTGAGTTTTTCATCTCTGTTTGATTTGTTTTTATAGTTTCAATTTCCTTGGACATATATTCTTTGTGTTCATGGAGTTGTTTTCTGAGCTCCCTATATTGCCTTTCTGTGTTTTCTTGTATATCTCGGAGGATTTTTAGGATTTCTATCTTGAATTCTCTGTCATTTAGCTCCAAGGTTTCCAATATATTAAATTTTTTCTCCATAGATTTTTCCTCATCTAGCTGTGTTACCTCTCTTTCTTTTGTATCCATGATATTCGATTTTCTCTTCCTTAATGGCATCTGAGGGTGGTTTTGTTGATAGTATTAATGAGATTTAATAAAGAATAAAAAGTTAAAAAAAAATAAAAAAATAACAAATCGAAAAGAGTTGTTTTTTTTAAAAAAATTAATAATGAAATAAAGAAAAATAAAATAAAATAAAAATTTTTAAAAAAAGGAAATTATTCCCCCCCTCTTTTTTTCCTCTCCTCTCCTCTCCCCTCTTTCTTGAGAAAATCTTGTGGTGGACTGTGAGTTATAACAAACAATGCCTGTGATGGAGGGCCTGAATTGGGCAAAAGTAATAAAGGGGCAAAAAAGAGAGAAAGAAAAAAAAAAAAAAAAAAAAAAGGAAAAGAAAAAAAAAAAAAAAGAAAAAAGAAAAAAAAAAGAGCATATGGACCCACAAAAAGCAAATAAAGAAAAAATTTGGGTCAAGAATAAAATGATTTGCTTTTAGGTGTTGGTTTTCTAAGAGTTATGATGAGAGGAATAAGAGGAAAATGGAAAAATGGGGGGACAAATTAAAAACTTACTATTGTATTTAGTGGAACAAGAACTAGATAATATGGAGAGCCAGGGATGGGAGCACTGCTAGTGAGTTAAAAAGGTGAAGTAAAAACCCCCCAAAATGCCACAAACATAGGTTTGAGTTTCAGATAAGATAATTTGTTTGTTATTGAGGTTTGAATGAGAGGAGATGTAAAGGAGAAAGGAAGAAACTAATATAGAGGGAGAAAAGAAAGAGAGAGAGAGAAAAAAAGAGGGAACCACTAAAAGAAGAAAAAAGAAAGGAGAGAGAGAGAAAGAGTTAAGGGTTTTGGAGTGCAACCCTCATAGAGAGAAAGGAAGAGAAGAGAAATGATAATGGGAGATGTAACACTTATGGGTAGTGTAGTTCAAGGAGAGGAGAGAGTAAGACCGGTAGAGAGTTAATCGGCCAAATTGGAGGAGGAAAAAGAAGTCTCAAGAATGAAGATAAGAGAAACAAACGAACAAATATAATAAAATGGGATAGGTTATAAAGTCTGCAGATTATTCTTGATTTTGAGAGGTTATCTTCTTGCTTTTTCTTTTCTCTCCCTCTTCCTGGTCGGTGACTCTGTACCCCGGGTTCTGCCCCTTTGGCACGCTCAGGTAGAGGTTTGCAGTTGATAAGTCTCTATGGCAATGTCATGTATTATGCTTTATTCTCGTTGGGAGTTGAGGCTCATTAGCATTTATAGGCTCCGACAGTGAGAGAGTCCGTGTTCCTGGAGCCTTTCTCCTAGTCTTTCCTTCCTCAATTAGTAGCCTGATAGTCCAGGTATGGGGTTGCTGCTGCCTCTGCCTGGATAGTAAGAGGCTCAAATTGCTGGCAACTCCCCACTCTATTTCCACTCAGCACAGGGCTCTGGGTAAGGCTCAGTCAGTCAGAGCTGCTAGCATAATCAGGTGGGCTTTCCGCCCACTCAAAGACCACTGGCTCTGCCACTCTGTCCGGTAACACAAGCGGGCGCCCACTTCCGGGGCGCTTGGAGGAAACTCTCACTCACTGTCTGCAACCAGGATATCCGGCCAGCAGTCTCACGCTCTGAGTGAAACCCCCAACCGCAGGGAAAAGTTGCAGCGTTGGAATTGAGTCTCGCTCCGTCCCCTTGTGCGGCTTTTGCAAGGCGCTGGGGCGGCCCGAGATTCCGCTTTGGCCCACACAAAGGCCCCTGACTCTGCTCCTCTGTGCGATAACACGGGCGCGCACTGCCGAGGCACTCGGAGGAATCGCTCACTCCTTATCTGCGCGCGCAAACCAGGATATGAGGCCGGCCGCGGTTCCCTCTGAGTGAAACCCTCACCAGCTCGGAAAATCTCCACCGTTGGAAGTAGTTCTCACTCCCTCCCGTGCGTGGCTTTCCCAGGGCGCTGGGGCTGCCCAGAGACTCTGCCCTCCGCCCACAGAAAGGCCTCTGACCCTGCCTCTCCGTGGGGCAACACGGGCACCCACTTCCGCGGCTTAGGAAGAAATCTCTCTTCCACTAACTGCGCACCGACCAGGAGACCGGGTAAAATGGCCGCTCCGCTTGTCTTTCTTTGTTTGGGTTTGGCGCGAGTGTTAGCTTGTATTGCCCGGGTTGCCACAGGATCAGATTTTCCTCGGCTTGGATCTCTGAGCCACAGCCTGGTTCGGCCGTTTTTGCTGCGGCGGCCTGGATCTATTCACCCCCTTTGCCCGCCTCAGTTTCTATATTCACAGTTACCAGAGAAAGCCGCCCTGTTTAGGTTAGTGAGGAAGGCGGAGCATTTCTTACTCCCTATTTCCTTCGGGGTTTGGTTATATATTTAGCCAATTTTTCACTCAATCATACCTTTGGGTGTATTGCGAAGAATCTGGAAGCTCCAAGTATAGGTTTTTCTGTTTCTGGTTGAAGATCTTGTTGAGTTTTGGGGGAGATTTATCGGTATCGCTTCCTACTCCGCCATTACTCTCCTGACCAGTATTTCAATGGGAGCTATGCTCCTCTCACTGACCACCAATGAAAGAGCGAATTGAGTTTTTCAGCTCTGTTTGATTTGTTTTTATAGTTTCAATTTCCTTGGTAATGTATTCTTTGTGTTGGTTGACTTGTTTTCTGAGCTCCCTAAATTGCCTTTCTGTTTTCTTGTATATCTCTGAGTATTTTTAGGATTTCTACTTTAAATTTTCTCTCATTTAGCTCCAAGGTTTCCAATATATTAAAATTTTTTTCATAGATTTTTCCACATCTATCTGTGCTACTTCTCTATCTTTTGTATCCATGATATTTTATTTCCTTTTCCTTAATGGCATCTGAGGGTGGTCTTGTTGATAGCACTAATGAGAATTAATAAAGAATAAAAAGTAAAAAAAAGTTAAAAAAAGTAAAAAAAAGAAAAAAAATTTGGAAAAAAAATCAAAAAAACAATAATAATTTATTATTCCCTCCCCCTTTTCTTTCTTCTCTTCCCCTCTTCTCCCCTCCTCCTTAGGAAAATATCATGATAAGCTGTAAATTATATTATGCTAAATGGAACAAAAACTGCCTATAACGGAGGGCCTAAGTTGGGGCGGAGTGTTCAAGGGGCAAAAAAGGAAGTAGGGACCCACAAAATGCATAAAAGGAAAAATTTGGGTCAAGTATAAAATGATTTGCTTGTAAGTGATGGTCAACTAAGAGATATAATGAGAGGGATAAGAGGGAAACAGGAAAAAAGAATAAAAATAACTATTGTATTAAGTGGAGCAAAAACTAAATAGAATGGAGATCCTGGGTTGGGAGGAATGCTAATGAGTTAAAAAGCGAAGTAAAAAGCACCCAAAATGCCACAAAAAAAAACTTGAGTCCCAAATTAAATAATTTGTTCGTGATTGAGGATTGAATGAGAGGAAAGTAAAAGGAGAAAAGAAGAAACTAATTGAGAGGGAGAAATAAGAAAAAGGGGAAAAGGAAAAGAAGAAAAAAAAACAAAAAGAGAGAGAGAGAGTTGAGGGTTTTGGAGTATAACCCTCATGGAGAGTAAGGAAGAAGTAAAGAAATAAAATGTAACTCTTATGGGTAGTGTAGTTCAAGACGATAAAAGAATAAGACGGGCAGAGAATAAAAGGACTAAGGTGGAGGAAATAGAAATAATAATAATAAAGGCAAGAAGATGAAAGAAACAAAAAAATAGTAGAACAAGTTATAAAGTCTGTGGATTTTTCTTGATTTTGAGAGGTTAACTTCTTCTTCCTTTTTCTTTCCTTTCCTTCTTCCTGGTCGGTGACTCTGTACCCCAGGCTCTGCCCCTGTGGCACGCTTAGGTAGGGATTTGCAGTTGATGAGACTCTACGGCTATGTCATATATTAGGCTTCAGTCTCGTTGGTAGTCAAGGCTTGTTAGCGTTTGCAGGCTCCAACAATGAGAGAGTCCGTTTTCCCAGAGCCTCTCTCCTAGTCTCTCCTTCCTGAATTAGCAGTCTGGTGATCCAGCTATGAGGCTGCCGCTGCCTCTGCCTGGGGAGTAAGAGGCTCAAAGAGCTGGCAAATCCCCACTCTATCCCCACTCAATGCAGGGCTCTGGGTAAGGTTCTGGCAGTCAGAGCCACCAACGTAATCAGGTGGGGCTGGGAGCCAATTGCTCTCAAGGTGACTTTCTATGAGCCTCCAGGCCTGTTCAGCATGCCTAGCACTCTGTGGGACCACTCTCCCCATGCTTTCCGCACTTTGTAACCTGTTTTGGCTGGGAAGAAGATGCCCTAGTCACTGCCTGCAATACAGGAGGTCTTAACATCTGCCAAGTCCCTCTTTTTAGCATATATCCCTGAGTATGAAAGCTCTGCCAATCAGAAGTTGCCCCCACCCCTTTAGCAAGAGGCACTAAAAAGTATCACGTCTCTTGTCTTAGATCTCTGAATTGAGAGAGATCTTGTCAATTAGAGCCGCTTAGGTCAGTTGGGAGGTAAGCAGACTATGGGTTAAGCTAATTTCAGTGATTGGATCCACCAATCTGCTTCAGAAAGGACTGCAAGCTGCCTGTGCACCCTGCCCCCGATGCTTGATTGTTAGCTTGAATGGCTGGGTGAGGTGCCCCACTCACCTAGAGAAGCTAGGGTGTAGGGAAGTTCACTTTGGCGCACTCACCACGCACCGCTGGCAGCTGCTGCTCATGTGGGCTGATTCACCACAGACACACTCTTTCCTCGGCTTGAACGAATGTCTGTGCCACAGCCTAGCTTCCTCCACACCCTTAGCCCTCCCCCCCTCAGTTCCAAGTGAAAGCAGCCTTTGCTCAGGTTAGTGAGGAAGGCAGAGTGTTCCTTTGTCCGACTTATTTCCTTCAGGGTTGATTATGTATTTAGTCAATTTTTCACTTGATTCTACCTTTGCCTTCAGTGTGTGGAACTCCCGGATGCTCGAAGGATAGATTTTTCTGTCTCTGGTTGATGAACTTGTTGAAATTTTGGTGAGATTTGTCGGTCGAGCTCCTTTTGTCAACTCCTATAGCGTTTTATCCATAGCACATAGCTCAGTGCACACCTGTGTCTCAATGTCATATTTGTTCAATCAGATTCCAACTCCTATAAAAGAGGCAGCTAATGTTAGATTAATTCTCTTCTCTTTCTAACCCCAAAACATACCAGCTAAACAGGACTGTGTACATCAAACTTTCTTAGTGAAGGACCAAACTGAATCTAAATATATAACTAATTGTTGGAAGGCATTGATTATTTTTAATAGAAGAGAAGCAAATGCCTTCATTCTTATTCCCCATATACTCAAGGGACTCAATATCTCACAGGTCTGAGCACTGGAGTGAGGGACCAAGTGAGTGGAACATCACAGGGACAAGCCACATGAATTGTCTAAAGGCCATCAAGAATTGTCAAGGTAGCCATCAAGAACCAGCATATCTTATAAGCATCATGACAATGTATTAGAAAATTTTAGAAACTAAAAGTTCCAGATTTAAATTCCCACTTTCATTTTTAGTACAGTTTTAGCAAATGAATTAAACTCTGTTTCTCATTTATGACATGGGCATATTGTTCATGCCATGGAATTGTATGAAGATTTAATAAAATAATATGCAAATAGAGTAAGAGCAGCACAGTTGGGGCTTGGGAGTCAGGTTCAAATCTCAGCTCTTCTGCTTATCTGCTATGTGATAGCAGGCAAGTTGTTTAACATCTTGTGTCTCGGTTTCTTAATCTGTAAAATGGGCATTATAATAGTACTCATCCCTTGGGCTGTTGTAAATTGAATGAGATAATAACCATAAAGTGCTTAGAACAAAAGAGCAAGGAACAGCGTAAAGCTCAATAAATGTTAGCTGTTATCACAGGAAGGGCCAAGCTTGGTCCCAGGCAGTTTGTAAGCACTCAGTGAATGGCAGCTACTGTCGGTTAAATGTGTGGTCAGTTGAGGAGAACAGGAAACCCATTAAGAAGAGAAGCAGCAAGAGCTGTGTCCTGAACAAAAGCTGAAAGTGGAAAACAAGAAAATTTCATGGAGCCCTGGCCGGTTGGGTCAGCGGTAGAGCGTCGGCCTAGCGTGCAGAGGACCCGGGTTCAATTCCCGGCCAGGGCACACAGGAGAAGTGCCCATTTGCTTCTCCACCCCTCCGCCGCGCTTTCCTCTCTGTCTCTCTCTTCCCCTCCCGCAGCCAATGCTCCATTGGAGCAAAGATGGCTCTGTGGCCTCTGCCTCAGGCGCTAGAGTGGCTCTGGTCACAACATGGCGACGCCCAGGATGGGCAGAGCATCGCCCCCTGGTGGGCAGAGCGTCGCCCCATGGTGGGCGTGCCGGGTGTATCCCAGTCGGGCGCATGCGGGAGTCTGTCTGACTGTCTCTCCCTGTTTCCAGCTTCAGAAAAATGAAAAAAAAAAAATTAAAAAAAAAAAAGAACATTTTATGGGAGCAAAACTGACATTTTGCTCCATTGCCGTTATTAATAAACATCAACAATATGTTCTTCAGTAAGGGGGGGAAACATACACGCAAACTTTGTGACCCTGAAAGTCATAACAAAATTATGTCTGGTTCTGGTCCCCTAAGTAAATGAAACTTCAAACATTTCTTTATAAGCATGCAGCTCTAACAAAAATGCAATGCTGATAGCTGAAGGCATGCCACCACCTTCCTGCATGTGTTAACCACATAAGAATGCCGCTTACCCCACCAGGAAGAGACTGACGCACTCTGGGTAACCTTGATGGTCTTGTGGTTTTGTTCTTTAAATACCTTCTGTGTTTTTTCCTGGGCGAGCCAGTCTTATTGAAGTCTGACTCCCTTCACTTGTTGCAAGTCAACGTCTTTGCTTTCCTAAACTTCTGTCTGTGCATCTTCCATTGACAGTTCTGAGGCCAGTGACAGCAAGTTTAATGTTCATCTTTTCTGAGTCTGAGGTTGCTAAGAAGTTCCCCCATGGAGGAAGCTATTATTAGAGTTGGTGGCCAGGATGTGAGTCCTGAGACGACACAATGAGAAAAGGTGAGAAGACTCCAACTTGGCACATCCGCCCCTAGATGAACTGGGTTGTCTTTTGCATCTGGTAAATAACCTGAAGAGCGTGCTTGTCCTCAACCAGGTGCCGTGACCTCGGGAGCACAAAGCTACCCAAGAGGTGTGTGTTCATTAAGACTCCTTAAAGACAGCGCCATCTAATTTTCTAAGGCATGGAACAAGACTTAAGAATTTATGCATAAATTAAGATATTTATAAACAAATAAATATTTTGTGAATAAAGATATATAAAAGAAAATTAATTAAATATTTATATTAATTGCATATGTTATCTATTAATGTTATAATATTAAAATATTAATGTATAATATTGATATTAATATAAGACATATTGTATATTAATGTTAAATATATCAAATGAATATATATTTATAAATAGATAAGCTTATATAGAGTTATAGTGTATCAACAAAGAAATATATTTTTATAATTTTTAAAATAAACTAGGTCAACAGTGTTCATTTAGGCACTTCCAGTTAGTTTGGAGCAATTCTAAGGGATGTTAATTTCAGGATTAGATAGTGTAGAGATCATTTAAATACCAACTAGATACTTTGAAAGTGTTTGAGAACATTTGGAAACAGTTTCTTCTCTTGGCAGATTAAGTATCACCCAGAGCATTTGTCTTAGTTGTTCTGGCTGCTATGACAGAATACCACAGACTGGGGGGTTTATACACAACAGAAATTTATTTCTCACAGTACTGGAGGCTGCAAGTTCAAGATCAAAGTGCTGGCAGTTTCAGTGTCTGGTGAGATCCTGCTTCCTGGGTCATAGATGGCCAGCCTTCTCTTCTCAGTGTCTTCTCATGGGGAGAATTTTTATCTCTACAGCCCATTTATGAGGGCACCACTCTCATGACATAATCACCTCCTGAAGGTCCCACCTCCAAACTTCATCACATCAGAATAACAAGTGCAGATGCTCTGGTGTGTTTTTTTTTGGGGGGGGGGGCTGTGGGACTGTTGCAGGAGGGCCCAGAAGGTCACTGTGTGGCTGGAGCTGAGACACCTAGGGCAGTGGTTTTCCAAGTTCTGTCTTCGCACCACCAGCAGCAGCATCACTAGCAGGCTAGTAGAACAGTGAAAATTCCCAGAGCTTGGTCCAGCCTTGCAGAAATAGAAGCTGTGTGGTGAAACTTGGCTCGTGTGTGTGTGTGTGTGTGTGTGTGTGTGTGTGTGTGTGTATGTGAACATTTTATTTGGAATAACGTATGATTTACAGAGGATTATAAAGGTAGCACAGAGATTTCCTTCATACCCAGTTCCCCTAATGCAGTGGTAGTCAACTTGGTCCCTACCACTCACTAGTGGGCATTCCAGCTCTCATGGTGGGCAGTAGCGGAGCAACCAAAGTATAAATAAAAAGATAGATTTAACTATAGTAAGTTGTTTTATAAAGATTTATTCTGCCAAACAATGAAAATCCAACATAAAGTACTTGGTAAGTAATTATTATTATATGCTTTAACTTGCTGTAACTCTGCTTTATAAATTTTATTTTATTTTTATTATAATTATTTTTTGTATTTTTCTGAAGTTGGAAATGGGGAGGCAGTCAGACAGACTCCCGCATGTGCCCGACCGGGATCCACCTGGCATGCCCACCAGGGGGCAATGCTCTGCCCATCTGGGGCATCTCTCTGTTGCAATCAGAGCTATTCTAGCGCCTGAGGCAGAGGCCATGGAGCCATCCTCAGCGCCCAGGCCAACTTTTTGCTCCGATGGAGTCTTGGCTGCGGGAGGGGAAGAGAGACAGAGAGGAAGGAGAGGGGGAGGGGTGGAGAAGCAGATGGGCGCTTCTCCTGTGTGCCCTGGCTGGGAATTGAACCCAGGACTCCTGCATGCCAGGCCGACACTCTACCACTGAGCCAACCGGCCAGGGCTGCTTTATAAATTTTATAAAGTAAAATTACTTCCCTACTTTATAAATCGCCATTACTGTGGAACTGGTGGGCGGTTAGAAAATCTTACTACTAAGAGAGATACAAAAGTGGGTGGTAGGTATAAAAAGGTTGACTACCCCTGCTCTAATGTTAACATCTTACATAATCACAGTTTGTTTGTTTTTTAAACTATGATGAACCTTGGTACAACACTACTGACTAAACTGAAAACTTTATTTGGATTCCACCAATGTGTGATGCCTTTGGTCTAACAAGGTCTCCATGTGATGCCCACTAAAGTTTGAAGACCACAGTGTAGGGGAACAGCCATAGGAGAAGAAGACAGGAAAGCTGGGACAGGTCTAGACACTTTAGTCTCACCGGCAATTGTGAGGCCTTTGGCTTTTCCTCTGGGTAAGGAGGAAAGCAACTGGAGGGCTTTGAGCTCAAATGAGACAGTTTCACAACGTGGTCCGACATGAATACCTTATTTTAAAGTTGGAAAGTCTCTTCCCTACCCCTACTCCCAGCATTACGCTCAGATTTCCCTTCCCTTGCATAATTTTTCTTCTAGTCTTTGCTTCTCTCCCTTTATTTATTATCTTTACTGTATTATTCTGTCTCCTCTGCTAGCTGTCCAAGGGCTGGGATCTCTGTCTTAGGCACTGACACATCCCCAGCACCTGGAACAGCTCCTACACACCACAAGGGCTCTGCAAATGTTTGCTGAAAAAATGAAAACACCTAGAGAGAAAAAAAAGTAAGCAGGGAAGGAGTGAAGCATTTTACATTCATTTTGAAAGGTTCATTCTGGGTACCAGAATGAAGAAAGACCAGTAACAGATGGCAGGGCAGAATGGGCAGAGGCAAAAGCAGGTAGGCCCAGGTAGGGGTTCCTGCAGTGATGGGGAGTAGAGGGAGAAGGTGAGAGCTTGATGTTGCGTGGGTAAATATGGGGTCTTGTGTCTTACACGTGCTGGCTGAACAGACATTAACATTACAAACATCTGAAAATACACTGTTTAAGAAGAGCTCTGCAGAGGAACTTTTGAAGATAAATCAACTTCTTATATTAAGAATAAAAAATAAACTCTTAATATTTGGTTATTTTTAAAGAATTTCCTGTGCACGTGCAAAATGCCCAGCTTTTATTCTCTATTAAGACATACAGAGTCTATTATTACAGCCTTGATGTTTAACTTTCCATCAAAGGGAGCAGGCCAACATGGTCAGCTCTCCAGCTCAAGAATGTTAAACACTACTCACTATATACTCCAGACTGAACATACTGTATTTTAATACTGAATACCATGGTTCACAAAGGACATACTCTTTCTTCCAGAAATAGGGTGAGGATGTAGGGATTTTTGAGATAACATCCCAAAGGTAGGGTGGCACTCTAGAGGTAAAAAAGCAGCTTAGGAGCCAAACTTAGTTCTGCCTCATATTAGCTGTGTGACCTGGGACAAGTTACTCAACTGCTCTGGGCCTGAACATCTTCACCTTATTATCACTGACAACAGTGCCTGGCACTCTGCATGCATATCAGGGTACAGAATTTAATGATTTTCATCTTAGCAAGGGAGACTGCTCTTGAGTTGCCAATTGTATCTCTAATAAGGAAGATAACAAGTCATTTTCCAGGAAATAATTTTGTTCTTGGAAGAATTCTTCAAAGGCCCCTTTTGGTTTTGTGAATGTCGGATGAGAAAAGCCCCATTGCTCTGGAGGAGAGGCTCAGTAGGACAGTTTCTTGGCTTAGAAAAAGCCACTCCTCTCCAGTCCCTTCCAATTTTGCATGAGGGCAGAGGAGACCCTGGAAAGGGAAAACTGGAAGGGCTGACTCCTTCTCTTTGTAGGTTCCACTGCTAGAACCTCTCTGATGGATGGAGGTTAATTTGACTGAGGTCAGCTGGCAGGAAAGGGCCCTCCCAGGGGCCTGGGGAGGGAAATGATGCACATGTTTGTTATTATCAGAGAATAAACATCAATGATCACGAACATTTGAACTGCTTTGCAGTTTCCAAGGCATTATCACATCTGTCAATGTCGTCTTCACAGCACCATGATTTGACCCAATTTCTCAGCATGAGGAAGCCGCATCCCTGCCCCCAGTCAGCAAGGAGCGATTCTCCTGGGATTGCATCCAAGAAATGCCCTCGTGGATGGCCAGCGCCTATGGCTACAGAGAGTTCAGGACCGGCATCTCCACCCCAATCTTGCTTTGAAATCTCTTTAAAAATCCTTTTCTCACCTTTGTCCTTACCAGCCACTCATTTTCACCCTGTGGTTATAACCTTTCCTGAGGCCCATCAGTTCAAGTGAAGGCTTACTTTTCCCCTGGCTTTGAACGCCCATGATCTGCCTCCTGGCTGCTACTTTTCATCTCTCCTCTTTAGCTTGATGACCACATAGTCATAGTCTTCTTGGTACCTCTCTGCTAACGCTCCCTGGTCCTCAAAACCTTCCCTTGGTATATCGCCCCATAAGCAGCTCCCACACTTTCAGGAACATAGGCAATTAAATTGATCTGACAGATGTTGAACTTGGCCAGATCTGCACAACCAACCAAACTGTGTTGCCCCAAAGTGCAGCCCAGCTCTTGGAATTCTCCTATACCTGTGCCTCTACTCTTTCCATCTCACCAATTCTCCTTTAAAACTTGTAAGAATACTAGCAACATCCCAGCCACGCAATGCATTTATCTACACATGGGAGATTTCATTCAGTAGAATAGTGTTTCATTACATTCTTTTCTTATCTCGTGGCATGACACCCACCCCACCCTACAAGCATAGCCGGAGGGGTTCTTTTTCGGGTGATCAGGGAACAGCAGTAAAAAGGTCATTCATCTTAACCCAACGAAGAACTGTTCGACCAAGGATCCGTGACTGCAAAAAGGCGAGTAGCCTGAGCGAAAGAAGTGGCCTCAGGGGGCCAGACTCTGCCAAACAGCTGACCAGTGAGATCCAAATTGGCAAGGAGATCCAGTTTGCATTTCAAAGGACAAATTAAAACCAGGCTTTGGGGGAGGGCAGGCCCTAATCAGAAGGGAGGTGATGCCTGTAACCAAGGCAACATGCAAACACCAATATTTCCTTTCTCCTCTTTTCTTCCCCAGTGGCCAAATTCCAAACAGTCCTCCTACACTCATATATCTCAGGGAGAGGTGTCAAGAGAGGATGAAGACATCTTATCATGCCCTGAGAAAATCCAAAAGGTTTAGGATGCTCACACCGAAGAAAAATTTTAAAGACAAAGAAAAATCACCATAGTTGCTTATGTCAGTAGAGAAACTTCTATAATAAATATAGGAAGCCATTTACATCTTTCCAGACTGAGGTCATGAAGATCCTTCTAGAAGGATTAGAAAGTAAAAACATAATAATAATAATAATAATGTTATATAAAATAGTCAAGACTATCTTACATTTACGTGAGTGCTGCAGCACGCAGGGTGGTTTTACATGCATTGCTATCTTGTGAGGTAGATCTCACTGTCTCCATCTGCAAGGGGAGAAAATAAGGCTCAGGCAGTTTAAGTGACTTGGCCAAGATCTGGCACATGTCCCAGAGCCTCAGACAGAGTTAGTCCTCAGTAGATATTTTTTAAATGAATGAACGCAGTTCACATTAGAACTGATCTTGGCTTCAAAGTTTCCAAACCCAAGTTTAGTTTCTTGCTGTCCTACTCCATCCTAGTTATACTGAATTCCTTGCGGGCTCCTCTCAGCCTTTCATTCACCAATTCAACGGCTCTTCCCTGAGGCCCCACTATGTGCCAGGCCCTGTGTGAAGCAGTCACCGAGCAGGAAAGAGGCCAGGGCCCTTATGAAGCCCACATGCAAATGGTGGTGTGTGTGTGGGGGGGGGGGGGGGAGGGGGCAAGGGTAGTGGATAGACAGGAAGGAAGAAGAAAGAGGTAAACAGATAATTTCCCATTGTAATAAATGCCCTGAAGAAAACAAACAGGGTGATGTGTCAGGAAGTAACTAAGCAAAAGTGTAGGTGGAGCTATTTATGGGGACCTCTGGAGAGTTGCTATTGACATCCAGACCATACATATACAGACAGTAGTGTCCTACTAACCAACATTTCTAATATCTGTAAACTTCCAATTTAAGTACAATTTTGGAGACCTTAAATTATTGTGAAAACTCTAACTGGATGGAAATCTTTAATAAATACTGTGCATTTAACTGTTTTATTAAGCACTCAAATTGGGTCTAGAAAGCTTTCAGCTCTGCACTTGAAGGTTGTACTAAATGATGACTCGATTATTTCATCTTGTCTGTCAGCTGTCTTACCCTAGTGAAGCAGCAACAGTGGAGCCACCCGCATATTTTAACCAGCCCTGACCTATGACCTGGAAGGAACTAACTGTGGATCCATTAAAATCAATAGTCTTTGGTAGGCTGTTTTCAATTACTCCCCAGAAGGGAAAGGATGACAAGCAAGAGAAGGAGCAGCAGCAAATCCTTTATTTGTTGAGCAAATTACTTAAACACACAGGGAGAGGTAATAACAGAACCAAGACTAGAACATAGCATTCCACCCAAGTTCAGGGCTCTTTCTAATCTAGACCACAGGAATCTGCTCAGCCTCAGGGCACTTTTCCATAAAAAGAATTGCCCTAAATGACCCGAGGTTCTTTCTGGCTTTAAAACTCTGTGATAGAAGACATTCATCTGCAGTCCCAATGGAGTAATAGGAAACAACCAAAATCACCACACAGGACACATGAAACAATGCTTTTCAAGACAGTGGGCATCAAGCAATGCAGGATACATGGCAAACAAACAAGATGAGCCAATGGTTCCCCCAGCTTCCTGGCTTAAAAGAGTTTCCAGGCCATGGGGCAGGAAGGGGAGCCTAACGGCACCCAAGAAATTCCTGAGTTGAAGACACCTAGCTGAGAATCCAGGGAGACTGAGAAGTCTAGAGCTCACAGGACAGTATGGAAGAGGAGAGAGTCACACAGAAGAACTCCAGAAATCTGCAGAGGGCTCCTCTTAAGTATTCAGCAGACATCTGATCAGTGCAGGCATTGGAGAAAACTATCTGAGGCCTGGAAAAGAGTCATCAAAAAAGATTATAAGGACAGCATATAGCATTCACACAAAGCAAGGAAGAGTCTTAAGAGTCAGACTGAACCACTTTATCAGTCTCAGGACATTGGGTGGGATACTTAGGTCTTGTCTCAAGCCCAGGGATGAGTCAACATTTAGCCCTTGACAAAATGTTGCCCTGGTTTCACCTAATAGGCCTAAAGGTAGATTTGAAATAAAACAAAAAAACACAAAAAACCCAGACTCCTTAACTGGGTCCTAGATAAAGCTCAAGAGTATTTACAGGAAAACAGAAATGTTCAGCGGCTAATAGGTAAAATGAACAATGTCTGGCATTCAATCCAAGACTAGCAGGCATGGAAAGATAGAAAAATTTGATACTAATGGAATAATCAATCAATTGACATAAACCTAAAATTGACACTGATGTTAGAATTAGAAAATAAGAATATTAAAGGTTATTATAACCATATTTCACTAAATGTTACATGTTATAAAGGTTTTCTATAGTTATATAGAGACACAGAAGGAATAAAGAAGACAAAAGGGTAGAAACTTTTACTTATAAGGTGAATAAATTCTAGAAATCTAACAGAAAGCATGGTGTTTGTAGTTAATAATAATGTTTTATATCCTTGAAATTTGCTAGGACAGTAGATCTCAAGTGTTCTCACCAAAAGACAAAAACAATACACTAAGGTAACAATCAGAGGCAATGGGTATGCAACTTAGTTTGATTGCGGTAATTATTTCACAGTGTACACATATATCAAAATGTTACATTACATGCCTTAAATATGTATAATTCTTTTTAAAATATAAATAAATTCTTTTAAAAAACTGGTAGCCTTATCAGGGTGATCACTTTGTAAAGATATAAATATTTAATCACTATGTTGTACACCTGAAACTAATCTAATATTATATTGTATGTTACTCATTTTGAAAGATCAATTTAAAAACTTTTAAGTAATATAATGTAAAATAAAAAATAAAACTGAAAAGAAAAAGACCCAAATTAAACTTCTAGAGATGAAAAATACACTGGGTAGGATTATTAGCAGGTCAGGTAATTTAGAAGAACATATTAGTAAATTTGAAGAATAATAGAAACTATCAAAAATTAAACATACAGAGAAAACAATTTTAAAGAAAAAGAGTGCTAATGATCTATCTGTAGGACAACTTCAAGTGTCCTAATATACATATACTTGAAGTCCTGAAGAGTGAGGGGGACTTTGGACAGAAAAAAATATCTGCAGAAATAATAGCCAAAATATTCTAAATGTAATGAAAACTATAAATCCACAGATCCACAGCTTAATGAATCCGTAAATGAGTGAATATGACAGTGTTTCAATAAAACTTCATTTATATAAAAAAAAGTGATGGACCAAAGTTGGTTCATAGATTGTGGTTTGCAGACCCTCATTCTTAAAAATCTGGACATACATGAGTATTTCTATCAGCCTACTATGGAGAAGATAATCTTATCCAGAAATCCAAAATGAACTTCCCTAAATAAAATAAAATAAAATAAAATAAAACCACAAATAATTTAGTTTTCAAACTAGGTCATATATAATAGACATGTGCTTCAGGATTTCACGTTTTCAGTTGAATATTTCCTTTAGAAGTCTCTTTTTACATATAAAAATATTTAAGATGACTCCACTGTCAAGCAAAAGCATGAATTCAACCCGAACTTAGCCTTCAAAGCCATTCCCTGACCCTTGACCCTTTCTTTGGATTGCAATTCAGCATCCGTGACTGGTCTTTGTTCTTAGATATTATGCTTTAAATGCAGTTCAGTAAAGCCACAGTTATGGATTCCAAATGACATTCTCATCTTTGCCTTTAAAAGAGGTTGTTTCAGAGAGCATGGAACTAACTGCTCTGGAAATGAACAAAGAATGCACCCAGTTGCAGTCTGGCAGCTGAGTTGCCTTTGCTCTGGGAAGAAGATGCATTTCTGAAATCTTTCTGGATGACACAACTTGGCCTGACTTACCTGTCCTAAAAGAGTCTAAAATGTTCTTGCCTCAGGAAACAATAGGGCCACCCCCTGCCCCCCAAGTCAAGATGCTCAAGGTAGGAGCTTGACTGTCTTGCCATCTCAGCCAGGTAGCAACTGCTTCTCTGAACGTCAGCTTCCTTCATGCAAGTAACTCATCATGACATTAAATTTTTACTTCACTTTGGATGCCATACGTTTAATAAGAGAAGCAACTTTTGCTACAGTGTGGGAAAGGAATATGACTTTCTTAACTATTTATTCCCAAGGTGTATTCTGAATGTTAAGGTCCCATCCCATTTGTAAATTTACAACTAAAACCTTTCCAAAAGCAAGGTTTGGGGCTAAAAGTATCATATTAAACAGACATTCATTTTATAGTATTCACAAATTAAAAACTCCTAATTGTTATAGAATATTAAATTTAGATCTGGACATCACACAAGAAGAAGACTTTAGATCAGGGTTTTCCATTGTAACCTGTTTTGCAAAATTTTAGTAATCCTGTGGAGGGATATATTTGGCTGCATTTCAACAAAGGCCAACTATCATAGCTCAAATAGATAAGGTTTTGTTTTGATTTCATATGACAATAATTCCAGTGTGGCAGGCAATTCAGGACAAACCTTAGCTTAGTGATGTTTCATAGATCCAATATCCTGCTTTCTTTCCTCTCACCCAGACTTTAGACTAGTGGCAGTTTGGCTGCTATAGCTCCAGACATCACATTCATATGCCAAGTAGGAAGAAAAAGGGGCTAAGAAAAATTTCCTGAAATAGCTGTCTCTTTTTATCAGTAAAGGAAAAACTATCCTGGAGGCCTCCCAACACATCCGTACAGACTTCTCTTTACATTCCATTGAACATTTATGGTCCACATGACTATCTCTAGCAGTAAAAAAACCAGGACAGTGAGGGTGTCAAATTTCCAACCACTGTAATAGAGGCGGTAAGAAAGGAGATGAATGGATGTCAGATTAGTCAATGCAATTTGTCTCCTGCAACATACTATTATATGTATTTTGCAATATATATATATATATATATATATATATATATATATATATATATAGGTATTCTATTTGTGAGCAATAAAATATTTTTTATTAAGAAAGTAATTTTTAAGTTTACGGTTGTGATAATTTTTACACTGGGGAACAAAATGTTGCATCCACAAAAACACTTGTTCTTACCTAATTCAAGTGTGCTGATCTCAAATTTGACATTAGTTTTTCTCTGTAAGCTAGAGTTTTTTTGCAATTCAAGATTTTAGGTTTACATCTTATTGTAAAATTTTCAACATTTAGTTTAACATAATGAAGTAGAATGTCTTCTTGGGCATCATTTTGTGAAAATATAATAATTTATATAATGCAGTAAATACACTAATACACTAAAAGATATGATTGCATCAGAATTTGTCTACAATTTCAAAATAGAATATATTAAAACACTTATTTTAATCATAAAATTTGCGCAAAACTTATTTAAATTCTATTTAGGCAAAAAATTGTGTGTGTAGCTCTTGCGTTTGTGTACTTGTTGAGGACAATCTCGTTTGATGCTCCAGCAGTAGTCTGACCATCACTAACAGCTCCAAGATTTTCGGGAAACTTATCAAAGTGACTGTTTAGGAAGTGAATCTTAAAGCTCATGTTACATCCAATGTTGCGGAAAGCCAACAGCATCCTTTGAAGCAGAAGTTCATAGTTTTCTGCTTCACTGTTTCCAAGAAAGTTTTTTGTAACTGCCACAAAAGACAGCCATGCTGCTTTCTCCTCCTTATTCTTCTTCCTGGCAAATTCTTTGTCACATATGAGGGTTCAAATTTGAGGTCCATCGAATACATCTGCTTTTATCTTCTCAAAAGACAAGGCAGGAAAAGCAGAAATAATATGTTGAAAGCATTCACTTTCTCTATTCAAAGCCTGAACAAACTGCTTCATTAAGCCAAGTTTAATGTGAAATGGGAGAATAATGATCCTGTCTTGATTAACTACAGGTTCATTCACAATATTTTGCATCCCTACTTCCAGAGCTTCGTGTTTCAGCCACTCTTTCTGTGTCCAGTGTTTCTCCTGAGCTTGGCTGTTCCACAAACACAGAAAGCAAGGATACTTTGTGAAACCTCTCTGTTGTCCTAGCAGAAAATTTACCATTTTAAGATGCACACAAATGTTCCAGTTATGCTCCTCACACTTCAGAAAGTCAAGGACAATTTTTATGTCATTCTTACTAAGTCATTCAATTCAGGTTGGCTCAACTGCTGAAGGGCTAATGACTGCTTGGCATCAGAAGAAGACCCTTCAGATTCTACAGCCATTTCCTCATGCATCTTATCAAAATACACTTGATCACCATGTTCACTTTCTTCATCCTTAGAAGAAATAAAACCATTGAAAACTGGAACCGGGAGTGTCTCAGAGTGTGGGATAGGTCGTATTGCTAAAGAAATATTAGAATATGCAATCATATGCCATTTTTTCTTGCCAATGCCCTTTGTATGGATCAGACAGAAATGACAGTCACTGCTGTGGTCCTTAGGTTCACGTCAAACCATGGGAATACCAAAAGGCATTCCTCTGCGTTTTCCTTTTGTCCAGTCATGAAGCATTTCCTCTCTTTATGACACACAATATGAGAAGCCCAATTCTTGTCTTGATTGCCAAGGGGAACTTGAAAATAGGCAATATATGCACATGTCACAAATGATGAAATATTGCGCCTTTGACATTGAAGTGTGTTAACAGCCACATATATAACAGAAGGTGTCAGGACTATTCTTACATTTACGCCTACTTGAAGAAACCATGATTCAATCTTAAAACAAAATAAGAGGATGTTTTTATCAGATAATAATTTTTTACATTTTAAAACAACTACAATTATGTAAAAGTGATGTTTGTAAAACATTAATTGCTTGTGGTATGTTCAATCCAAGAGTCGTTGCCCTTTAACTCCAATTTAAAAATTAATGCATGCCATTAACTGTAACAAAAAGAAATTAAAATTGCAGAAAAACTAGAGCATGCACCAAAAAACAGATTACAGATTTGGAATCAGCGATGCAGAAATATATAGAAACAGTTCTAAAACCTCATGCAACAAAAAATGAAAAATATTTGTTCCCCAGTGATTGAAATCATTCTTTTAACCCAATAAAAATGTCAGTATTTAGGGCCCTGGCCGGTTGGCTCAGCGGTAGAGCGTCGGCCTAGCGTGCGGAGAACCCAGGTTCGATTCCGGCCAGGGCGCCCATTTGCTTCTCCACCCCTCCGCTGCGCTCCCGCAGCCAAGGCGTGCCCGGTGGATCCCGGTGCGTGCCCGGTGGATCCCGGTGCGTGCCCGGTGGATCCCGGTGCGTGCCCGGTGGATCCCGGTCGGGCGCATGTGGGAGTCTGTCTGACTGTCTCTCCCTGTTTCCAGCTTCAGAAAAAAAAAAAAAAATGTCAGTATTTAAATAAATGCCATTAGTTTAGACTCACCCTCTTAACATACCCTCTGCAGTAGGAGATGGCAAAGGGCCAAATCAACCCACCAACTGTTGTTGTTTATTGGAACACAGCCACACACATTCATTTATGATTGTCTGTGGCTGCTTTTGTACTACTAGAGCAGAGGTGAGCAGTTATAACCAGGAGACCAGGAGACCTGCACACCTGAAATACTTGTCTAGCCAATCACGGAAAAAATTTGCCAACCCCTGAGAGTTAGGATGCACCCTGGGGCAGAAGCTAGCTCATCCTGCAGACTCTCAGACCCCTTTTGGGGGTCTTCAGGATGGATTGGAGTATTTTTAATGAAGACAACATCCCATTACAGTCCTGGAAATGCCAGCAGCTCCCGCCACAGAGACTGATCAGGCCCTGGTGCCTCCTGCACTGGGCTATAGGTTTGCCTTTGTTTTAAAGGTACTCTTTCTAGTTTTTAAACAATAGATATTATGTATAAATCACCCACTTGAAGAGGAGAGTTATTTAGCAAATACTTATTCTTTTGTATTTGATTTTTTTTTTTAAACAACAAGCAATAAACTCATTGGCTCAGGGAATCACCATCATAGCTGAACCAGTAATAAATTATCTTGGTTTTATAAACTTTGCAAACAAAAACTTTATAAAAATAAAATAAATCTCTTCTAAATCAGGGCACATAGGACATGTCCAATAAAGCTACTGAGAGCTCTAGAAACTGCTTCCACCTTCTGTAAGAGCAGATGCCTCCACCCATCTTGCTGGGCCGTAATACATCCCAACAGCCACTGGGGCTAAATTAATGGCCATGCTTTTCGAATGGAACAGTTAATCTCATTGATGTTAACAGTGACTGATGTCAAGTTCTCGTTTTGGATAAAAATCCAAGAAACCTGGACATGAACCTCTAAAATGCTGAGCTGTCCTTGCCAACCGCAAAAGGTAACAGCTCAGGGGAGACCCAGACGCCCCTCATCCTTCTCCTGCCTTCTGCCTGCCCTGGTTTCTGAGCCACTGACCGCAGGGCAGGCTTTGCAATGGGTCAGCAGTTGTGGTGGGCTTGGCCTGCCGTGCTGCTAATTATATAAGCTATACTTACCTAGAAAGTATGGGTGGTGTCTTATGAATCTGGCTACTACGGTTACAAATGTAATTCCTAAAAGTAAACCAAAATGTGGGTTCCTTTCTTTTTATTTACCCTTTCCCCTGTTTTCTCCCAAAAGCATGAAAATATATGCAGAACCAAAAACAAGATTTTTGAACAAAAGCAGAAAGTAATTTTTTTTCTTTTTTTTCCTCACCTACTTTGTGCTTTACATATAGTAAGTAGTTCATGTTATTGCCATGTTGTCTACTCAAAAGCCTTGTGAGGTTGTGACTTATTTTGCTGATGAGGAAACTGAGAGGTTGAGTGACTTGTCCAAGTTTCCAGAGACAAGTGGCTGAGCGAGGCTTAAGGGCAGGCCTGTTCAATTCCAAAAGCCACTTTGGAGTCATTAGATGACAAACACGAGGACCACGAGCCAATCTATTAACCATCTATTTCTTGGGCTCCAAGCCTTTCAGCCAGTCTGGCATGCCCATGCCTAGGGCCCAGGAAGGCAGTAATCCTTAATGTATAAAAAGGGGTTGAGAGGGCCAGAGTATATGAGGGCCTAATGCTGGAGCAGGTCAGAAACACCTGCCGAGGATTCAGGACCCAGGTCTCACTACTGCCAAAGCCATGTTTCTGCTTTAATTGTGCCTTTTCAGTCAGCCCTTATGTGTTCAATTCTGTGCTCAGCAGCTCCACCATTGCTTTCAAGGCTATTAATTATACCAATCAATCAAGAAGCAGCTCAGTTTGGCCCTCAACATTGTCAGGGCTATGCCCAGGTCTTCTCAGACATGTTCTGTATTGGTTTCGTGTGTGCTTTATTTCTTTTTTTATTTTATTTTTTTCCTTCTTTTCCAAGTGAGAGGAGAGAAGATAGACAGACTCCTGAATGCGCCCTGACCAGGATCCACCAGCAACCTCTATCTGAGGCCAATGCTCTGCCCATCTAAGGCCATTCTCACAACTGAGCTATTTTTAGCGCCTGAGGCAGAGGCTCCATGATCCATCCTCTCCAGTGTGCTCCAACCAATTGAGCCATGGCTGCTGGAGAGGAATTGGGGGAGAGAGAGGGGAAGGAGTGGAGAAAGAGATGGTTGCTTCTCCTGTGTACTCTGACCAGGAATCAAACACAGGACATTTACACGCTGGGCCAAAGCTCTACTGTTGAGCCAACTGGCTAGGGCCTGTATACTTGACTTCTAACTTTCTCCAGGGAGACACTCTTGAGCCACTAAGTCTATTTGCCCATGCACAGAGCTAGAAGTTCCCCAGAGTTTACATCCTCTCCAGCAACCTATAGCCACTGTCTAACAGTCAGGAGTAGGGAAGCAAGCCCAACTCCCTTGCCTTGGGGCCGAACAAACTCTCAAGATACAATTTACACTCCCAAGGTCCAACAGTATCAGGCTGAGAATGAAACTCTGTCTGAAATTGTACCTTGGCCTGCTTCTTTCTCTTCTCCAATCTACTTTCCTCGCTCCTTCTGTCATTTCTTCTGAAACACATTCTTAATAAATTTGTTGTGTGCAAATTGTCATGCTTCTGGGGAACTGGTCCTAAAACAACACCTAGATTAAGATTACTTCCTGTGATTTTGCATCTTTCAGCAGCATTGTGTCCCACTCCATTCAGTCTCCTAAGGGCGATCACGTGGACTTCCTCTTCTGTTCCTGACTTGCTCCAGCTCTGCCCCATTTTCTTCTGAATCTCTGCCTTTGGATATCTTTTTTTTCATGGTTAGAAAAAGAGTAATCATCATATACAAAACAATAGAAGAGAGCCTGGACCCAAACCAGGTCTGTCTGATTCCAAGTTTACACTGTTGACCCCTTAAGTTTTCTCTTGGTAGCTGATCTCTGGGATCCAGACTCTAGAATATCTCCCAAAGACGATAATTTGGATTCACCTCATGAAACTTTCCCAGCTCAAACTTCCTTAAGCCTTTCTACCTGACCACTTAGAACCTAATGTGTAGACATGTCTGGCCCATCCAATGTCCCCAAATGGAAGACTTGATATCTGTGAGCTTCATTCACGCATGCACTCAGTCTAGAAGAGATTGAAAGCACTTTCTATACTGCATTCCATTTGAAACACTGGGGATACGTGAGTATTGAATTGGGGAAGGGAGGGAGGGACATGAAAGGTCCTTACTCTCTTTCCTGGTTTTAATCTCCTTAAAGGCCTCTTCCCAAACTCCTCCAAAAGTTAAAAACAGTATAACATAAAAATAATGGACTTTGGAGGGCAAGAAAAACAAAGAACTCATGTTTTAAAATACTCCCAGCCAAACACTAGTTCTGAGACTGGTTAGATTCATGTAAGGTGACTCTTCAGTAGTGGTTCTCAACCTGGATGCAGCCAGGAGGCATTTGGTGACATATGGAGACATGTGTTCATGGTCACAACTGGAGTGTAGGATACTACTCCGATGGACAGAGGCCAGAGATGCAGCTAAGCATTCATCCAACCATGCACAGAACGGCCTCCCACAGCAAAAACAAACAAACAAATAAGCAAAAACAAAACAAACAAAAAAATCTTTGACCCAAAATATCAATAATGCTGAGGCTGAGAAACCCTGTTTTATCGTAATAGCTCCAAACCCATGAGACTTTTGTACAAACAAATGAACTCTCTTCCGCTAAGTTTGAGTCTCCTTTACTTTCCTCCTTCCCTCCCCTGTAGCACAAAATACCAGCACATTCTCAGATCTGGGATTTTGCTGGGAAACATGAGGCCTGACCTAACTCTCCCCCACTTCCTACCACACCTCACTCCAAGAGAATTGCCTAAATTCACAAGGCAACTTCAAAGAAGATATTCTGTTCTCTTTGCAGTGACAGAGATTAAATAGGTGCTTATCATCCGAGCATATGTTGGGAGGCTGAAGCCTTTCTTCTTGTTTTAAGAAGATGGAAGCCACAAAAAGATCATATAGCAAGCATAATAGTAACCAGATTTCATCCCGTGTTTTACTGGAACAACCAAGCTGCAGGCATTCACCTGGATGAAAAGCACTGGCGAGCCTGAGCCCAGGTAAACTGGACTAAGAGCCTCTGGGACTGATGTCACTTGACCCTTGCCACCGGCTATGGCATTCTTAGCCAATTTCACTTCCTTTGCAGAATTAATTAGACCTTTCACAGACTAGGAAATTGTGGGCATAGAATCAGCCACTCTTAATTAGAATCTCAGCTGAGTCACTCACTCCTTCATGGTCCAATATGGTAGCCACTAGCCACAAATGACTATTTAAATCTAAGTTAATTAAAATGTTTTAAAAATTAGAAATTTCGTTCCTTAATCACACTATCCACATCTCAAGCGCTTGTGGCCCCTGTGGCTACTTGCCCACCACATTGGGACACTGCAGGATTTTACCTCATCACAGAAAGCTGGCCAGCACTGCAATGTTGGCAAGACACTTCATTTCCTTGAGCCCTTGTTTCTTCACCGGTAAAATGGGGACCGTATTTGTTGACTCATCCCTTTTCCAGAACAGTTAGGAAGGTGAACCAGTGGAGTGTGGGTGCTTTGTAAAATAGAAATCAGTATACAAATGTAAGGGCTGTGGTAAGAGCCTCAGTCATTTCCTTTACCAAGATGATCAGCCTTGCTTTATTGACAAGAAAACATAATGCCTCTCTGTGTGGACTTTTTATTTCTGGATCCATTGCTTATCACTCAGGGTGAATAACTTTATTATTATTATTATTATTATTATTATTATTTATTCATTTTACAGAGGAGAAAGAGAGGGGGAGAGAGGGAGGGAGAGGAGCAGGAGGCATCAAATCCCATATGTGCCCTGACCAGGCAAGCCCAGGGTTTTGAACCAGTAACCTTGGTGTTCCAGGTCAACACTTTATCCGCTGCCCACCACTGGTCAGGCAGGGTGAATAACTTTAAGATGAGGAAGTTTTGTATGTTTTCTTTCCTCCCTGACTATTGTCTCTACTGTGTACATAGTAAACAGACTGATCCATTCAAGAGTTTTGTGCATCAGAAATGTTTCCTTTGCCTACTTATGAAGTGTTCACTATGGTTTTGCTTTTTTTTTTTCTCTTCCATAAAATCAGCCCAGCTCCTTCATCCCTAAACGGGTATTTGAACAAATTCAGTCTCTGAGCTTGAGGGAGTCTTAGAACTTTTCCTACTTAGGATCGACAAAGCCTTCCAAATCAAACAGAAGAAATAATTCCCACTAAACCCCAACGAGTCTTTGGTGTTATCTCTGCTGTCAGCTTGGACACACTCCTCCGAAAGAGCAGATCTCTGTTTTTACTTAGGCTTGTCCTGATCTGTTGTAAGTCATAACTCGATGAAAGCATTATAAAGCAATAAGAGAATGTATGTCAAGTAATTGGCTAAATTATGTCTGAGAGGGCTCAAAGCATGCCAACAGGGCAGCTCAAGCAATCTAGAAGGTGCCATTGGAGCCTGGAAGTTTGAGCCGTTCCCAGGACTCTTAAAAGCCCTTGTGTTTTTCTAATGGTAATTATAGGCTTGGCGTTTGCATAAAGCTCTTCATGTTCTTGGGGTGAAGATGCTTTATCAACATGGGCTGTTTAGCCATACCATTCATTACTCCTTATGCAAGACACTGAAGATCAGAAAATGAAGTCCTGGGACTGGGCAAGCCAGGAGGAAAACTTGGTTTTGCCTTGTTGCTCCTTTTACATATCCGGACTACTTCTGGAAGTAAAGCACACAAACTACAGCCCTCATGGAACTCATATTTTAGTGGAGAGGGGAAAAGCAATAACAAATAAAAAAATACAATGGGACAGGAATGCTAGAGATAGAAGAACGAGTTGAAGTTTCACAAAGAATGGCCAGGAAAAGCCTCACAGAGGACATTTCATTAGCAACCTGAAGGAAATGAGGATGCAAGCACTGGGGAATATCAGTAGGGAGTGCTCATGGGCAAAGGAAACTGGCAAGTGCAAAGGCCCTGGGGCAGAGGCATGCCGGCCTTTCAGTAAGAGTGACAGATTAGAGTAGCTGTGGCAAAGTGAATGGTAGGAAGGGGCAATAGCTGAAGATGAGGTCACAGGAGGCATGGGGCCAGATAATGTAGGACCTCCTTCAGTATTTTATTCAGTAAGACACAGAACCTTTTGTAGAGTTTAGAGCAGAGGAGTGAAACAATCAGAGACTTAAATTATTAAAGGATCTTTCTGGATTCTCTGTTGAGAGTAGACCAGGTGATGGGAAGGCAATGCCAGGATGAAGGAAGTTTTGATCAACCAACCTCACAGGGCTTTCCCGGACCCCTATTTTCCATCAGCAGTTCCCCACCCTTGTCTCTCGGACCTGCAAACATTCATACCAAATTAGTGCTATCCTCAGCCGGCCATCTCATAGACTGCAATGAATGGTGCCGTTGGAGTCATTCTGTTAATCCAGTTCCACTCAGAGCCTCACAGAATCAGAGTTCATCCATGTTGGAAGAAACTTGGCTCAACTGTTCATTTTTTTTTTTTAATTGCAAAGTGAATCACACATCCAGAACAGTTTAAATGATAATAATAAAGTACTTATGTACTACTACTGAGCAAATATGAAGAACGTTGCTAGTCCCTTAGATACCCACTGTGTCCCTTCCTAGCCATAGGCTTCTCCCTTTATCCTTCACTCCCACCAAGACATAACTACCATCCCGCCTTCTCCGTTAATTGTTCCCCAGATAGATTTTGTCGGTCTCTGACTTATGAGTAAATATTATTTAGATAATATGCTTAATTTGGGGAGAGGGGTAACAGCAAAAACGTATGTGTGACCTTGCTAGACAGAGACCCACAGGAAAAGACCAGTAGAGCTGAGTCTCCAGGTCATGATCTGGCTTCAGTTTCCCTGAGGTTTTACAAGAGCCCCTTCTGGGGAAGTCACTGGACAAGGTCACAAGAGAGTCCTCAAAAACATAGAGCTCACTTCAGAAACCTTACAGCTTGCCTGGCAAGGCTGTGGTGTGGGCCAAGAACTAGGCCTATGGATAGAGTACAGTTACGGAGAGTGGGCTGCTCTGAACTGACATGGTCTAAGTCTGGTTTTCAAGGTCAGGTCTAAGTAGAACATGTCTGTGGCTGAAGGGAGTGCCCTCAGCTTATCTAAGAGCAGGGCAGGCATGGAGCAGAGATCAAGAATTTTCTCAGCATATTGTCGAGACAAGCCAGTATAGTTCAGAGTACAGACCAGACTCTCCTGGTTGTCCTGTCCCCAGGTGAGCTAGGCACTTGGTGTTGACACCCCTCAGTCAGCCTGCCTCTGCTCAGATCTTGTGGGCTGCCTTTCATAGACAGCTGTCATCCAAGGCTACCCTCTCACTGTCCCCCGGGGATTCCTCTCTGCCCTCTCCTCTTTTGGTTCCGCTATATGCAGTATCCATGTCGTCCTCATTCTTGATCTATTCTTTCCTTTTTTTAAAGTACTGGTAGAGCCTTCATTTTGAGACCTTGAATGCCTTAAAATGCCTCTCTTCTACCCTCAATTATAATTAATAATCTGGGTGGGTATATAATTGTTAGTTGGATATTATTTACCATTATTTAGAGTTTTTGGAGATGCTGTTGTTGAAAAATATAAAGCTATTCTGAAAACTGAACCTTTGTATGTAGTCTGTTTTTTTCTTTCCAGAAACTCATAGAAGCTTTTTTTGTTTGTTTGCAATATTCAGAAATTTTATGATAACCCTTTATGTGGATCTGTTTTTTCATCCTGTGTGCATTAAGTGACAGCTCTTTCCATCAGTTAACCCATATCCTTCAGTCCTGGGAAATTTTTTAAAATTATTTCATAGATTGTTCCTGCTCTTCCCTTGGCTTTCCCTGATCTCTTTGTCTGGAATTCCTTTTAGACCAGCCCTCTGATATTGTTACAATGTTTTTTTGTGTTTTTTTTTTAATTTCCTTGTGGTTTAGCTCAACTGTTAGAATATTTCTTTAAATTTATCTTCAAGTCTTTCTACAAAGATTTTTATTTCTGTCCTCATGTTTTTAAACCTCCTGAAAGAAAAAGAGAAAGAAAGAAAGAAAGAAAGAAAGAAAGAAAGAAAGAAAGAAAGAAAGAAAGAAAGAAAAAAAGGAAGAAAGAAAGAAACTTGTTTTCTTCCCTCTTTATTTCAGTGTATTTTCCTCATTTCATTCATGGACTATCTTATCTTTCTTAAGAACATTGATGAAAGCCATTTTATCTCCCTCGTGACTGTTTCTTCTCTGTTATATTTACTCTGCTTATTTGTCTCCCTGTATTTCATGTTGAAGACTTTCTTAATGTTGGGTAGTTCTGGTTGCTTGTTATGACTAAAAGGAAGAAACCAAAAAACATTGGAAGCTTTCAGCAGAACAGTAAAGCTTATCAGCATTGACATTGTCAGACTGTGTGTTGGGAAGTCCCTTATGTCATATCTTTTAGTCTTTCTTCTTGGCTGAAAGTTAGAGTCCCCAGAGGGGATGCTACCCATCTCTGGACTGAAGGGGAAAGACTTTGACATATTTCTGTGGTCAAGGTAGAGAAGAGGGATGGAGCTCAGCATATAGCATGCGTTGCACAGTCACTTATGTCCTTTTGTAAGGTATCTACTCTGCATGCCTGGAATCCCCTAGTCCAGTGACCTCCAACTTTGAACATTCATAAAATAAGCTTTCAGACTTACAATCGTTCTGTTGTATAACCATTTAAGGCAAATAATACTAGTTCAGTAACAAATTCCCAAATTTCTTTTCTTTCCTTAAGAGAGAAGTAGGGAGGCAAAGAGATAGATTTCCACATATGGCCCAATCAGGATCCACTTGGCCATGCCCTTATTGAGCAATGCTCTGCCCATCTCTGGCCATTGCTCCATTACTTGACAACTGAGCTATTTGAGAGTCTGCGGTAAGGCCATGGAGTCAATCTCAGCAGCTGGGGCTAACTTGCTCCAACCAAGCCATGGCTGCAGGAAAGGAAGAGAGAGATAGAGAAAAAAGAGAGGGAGTGGGGTGGAGAAGCAGACGATCACTTCTTCTGTATATCCTGACTGGAAATGGAACCTGAGACATCCACACACCTGGCTGACACTGTACTACCGTACTACCGAGCCAACTGGCCAGTGCCAAATCCCCAAATTTCAATGGCTTAATCTAATGCATTTACTTCATATTCCTGCAAAGTCTATTGTCTGTGTTCTTACTTGGTAGATAACTCGCATGTAGCCATTCAGGAACCCAGTTTCATTCTATTGTGGGACTCCACCAGATCTCACACATTGCTCAATATAAGTCTCGTGGGCAGGAAGAAAGAAAGGTTTGTGCATATAAGGTTGTTATGGGCCAAGCCTGAAAGTGGTACATATCATTGTGCTCTCATTTTCTGGTGGACTCCATTACATGGCCATACCTGACTGTAAAGGAGACTGGGAAATGTATCAAGCTGAGTGCCCAGCAGGAAGAGGAAATGTATTTTGGTGAACACACAGCTATCACTACTTCCAAGACCCTGGCATATTGCTTAACCTCTATGAGACTCAATTTTTTAACCTGTAAAATTGGAACAATACAATGTTATTGTAAAGATTACATTTGTGAAATGCTTGGTCTGGTGCCAGGCACACAATAAACCTCAGTGAAAAAAAATGTTATTAGTATTTTGTGTTTTTCGTATCTCTCATTATTTCATTTGATCAAAAATGGAGATTCATGAAAGATTAACTCTTCCATCTTTTGAGGAGGAAACTTTTAAAGCAGGTGACAACATACAAAAAGAATAAGGAAACGAAGAAGGAGAACACTTGCATTGTGAATATCACACTCATTTCATTTATATGTTACATATTTTCTGAACATCTATTATGAATCAAGCATTGCGTTAGAGGTCCGGAGACACTGAGCTGGTAAGATAAGATCCCTGCCCTTGGGGTTACCACAGTCTGTCTGAGAATCAGAAAGCTAAACTTTATTACTTGTTTCTTGCAAGCTTTGGGCTGTTTTTCAAAAGGAAGTTGGAAGATGTCCCAGAAGATAAAATGATCTGAAATAATTTTCCAGGTTAGTGGTCAAAACTTAGATTAGTCAAAGTTATCAATCATCTCTGTGTTGCTAAACCCAGTGGCTAATTTTTGGTCTTGATCTTCACTTGATTTGCAGCTGATCATGACCTCATCCTTGAAGCAGTATCTTCACATGGTTTCCAGGACAGCACATACCCTGGTTTTGCTTTTCGTTCACTGACTGTTCCTTATCAGTCTCTTGCACTGGTTCTTCTTCATTCTGCAGGACTCAGTCTCTATACCTCTTCTCTTCTCCATGTATACCTTTCCCCTAGTGATCTCATACAGGGTTATAGCTTCCAATACCACTTATAAATTGGAGACTCCCAAAATTATGCATCCTGAACTTCCTATTCATACATCCAATTGCCTGCTCAACCTCTGCGTTTGGATGCCTAGCAGCTGAGCTGCTGATTCCCTCTATACCCACACCTGTTCTTCCCACGGCATTTCCCCATTTCATCAGTTAGCAATGTCCTTCCATTGTTCAGTCCACAAACCTAGGAATCATCTTTGACTCCTCTCTCTTACACCTCATTCAACACACCCCTGTTGCTCCACTTTCAAAGTATACCCTGAACCCAAATATTTTTTACCCTATCACCATGGCCCTGATCTAAGCCACCGTCATCTTCTACCTGGGTTATTTCATTAGCCTCCTACTTTTTTTTCCTCAGCCCTAGATAATCCAAGATGTTTGGTTACTCTAAACCTAGCATAGCACCTGCTGCCTAGTAGACCACAATAAATAACTGTTGGATGGAGCTCATTGTGTTACAGTTATCTGTCTATGTGTCCATTCCCACCCTATTGCCTGGTATATGACATAATATTTTCTAAAATGTGTTTCAAAGAACCCTCAACTCATATGATATCAACAAAGGTCATTGCTATAGTTGATGCTATTGGGAGCCTCACCCAGATCTACTTTCCTGAGATGAGGCATCCGTCCCCTAGATGATCTAACTATTGAATACTAACAATTTACAGCTATCCCCTTCATAACAAAGAGCAACCTTGCCTATTGGAAACTACTTGCCTGGGGATTTCAAGGAAATTTTTGCCCTTCTTCCCAAAGGGTTGCTTGGGGGTAATAATTGTCTGATACTATAATAAAAAGTTCATCCCACTTTCTTCAAGATGAGACAACACTGTGGTGTACTTCATATTCAGAGCTCCCCATGAGGCTAGATATCAGCTGAACCTATATCTTTGTAAAGATGCTTCTCTCATTTCCTTCCAAATTTTTCCTAAGAAACTTCCTTCAATAAATCACTTGCAAAAGAATCCCTTTCTTAAATTCTGCTTCTAATAAGCCAAAGATGAAACAGTTATTACTTAGAGTTATTCTAGGAAGCTATGTCTATGGATTCTGGAGTTAGATAACCAACCGCATTGCTGATGGCAATGAGGACCCCACCTCTACTGGCTAGTGGAGACAGATGGTCCTTGGTGTGCAATAGCAAAATAAATGCTAGGATTTCCCCCTAAAAGTGGATAGAATAGAGGTATAGGGAGATGCATATATACATATATACATAGATAGCTAGGTAGGTGGGTAGATAGATAGATAGATATCTTTATAAGGAAAGCTACAAGGGAAATAGTCATTATAAAGATAATGGAATTTTAGGTAGTTGTTGAGTGCTCTTGATACATTAAAGAAAGAGAACATCATAGGTTCATATTAATTGCTCATAAATTCAAAACAAAGTGTGATATTCAATGGGCTCCTTGTCAGGATTTCAAGAGATTCTCTTATCCTACAGCCAGAGGGCAATTGAGCCCAAACCAGGTTCAAATCTAATTGTAATAGTAGAAGGTTGAATTCTAATCCTTACAAAGTCTTCTAATGCCACAGTTGGGCTCCGAGAGAGAAGTGTGATCCTGAGGTTTGGGATGAAGATACCTGCATAGATATATTGGAGAATCTTGAACTACCAGTTTTTCTTGAAGACGCTGGGCCTGCAGAAGCCAGCCACTCCCTCTTATTAGAAGATAGAGCCTCCTCTTCCCACCTAGACTTACCTGCAGATTGCACAAAAACCTCACATGAGACAGGTGCTTCATAAGACAATGCTCGCCCTTCTTGGGATCTGGCTCCATTTCCTTTCCCAGTCACCAGTCCCATAATTAGGGTCAAGCCTCAGCTTGGCCTGACTGACAAAGTGCTCAGCCTACTAAAGGAGACGAAGAACTTCATACCAACTGAACGACAGACATGGATAAACGTTCCAGCAGGAATTAGGAAAGAATGTCGGAGATGAATCATAAAAGTATTGGATCAAGGAAAATAATGCATAAAGTTGAACAAGGGAGAGCTTGTCAGTGTCAGGTTACCTTTTTTTTTAACACAAATCCCCAATAAGTGTTGTAATATAGTGATTGTTGTTAAAATATCTGACCTGACGTCCAGTCTGGTAAATTGCTGAGATGGATCTTGGAAATCTAGAAGAAACAATTGTCAATAGTAAATAAAGTTGACCCCAGATCTGTTAAGCAGATTTCACAGGAAAGATTGTTTAAAAGCCCATAGCCCTGGCCGGCTGGCTCAGCGGTAGAGTGTCGGCCTGGCGTGCGGGGGACCCGGGTTCGATTCCCAGCCAGGGCACATAGGAGAAGCGCCCATTTGCTTCTCCACCCCCACCCTCCTTCCTCTCTGTCTCTCTCTTCCCCTCCCGCAGCCAAGGCTCCATTGGAGCAAAGATGGCCCGGGCGCTGGGGATGGCTCCTTGGCCTCTGCCCCAGGCGCTAGAGTGGCTCTGGTCACGGCAGAGTGACACCTCGGATGGGCAGAGCATCGCCCCTGGTGGGCGTGCCGGGTGGATCCCGGTCGGGCGCATGCGAGAGTCTGTCTGACTGTCTCTCCCCATTTCCAGCTTCAGAAAAATACAAAAAAAAAAAAAAAAAAACCCATAAAAATGGGTCTACTGAATAAGAACAAAGATTTTATTAGTTATCCATGTTCATCAGGACATCCCGCAAGACATTTTATTTACCAAGGTGATTCAGAATGCGTTGGTCAGGAGAGAACCAGCATTGTTCAGAAGCTCAGGAATGGCTATTCCCTGTAGGCTGAGCTGATGATAGGAGTTAGCTAGTAGCAATGGGATGGCAGAGGTCAGGAAATAGCATTTAAATTCAGAGGCCACATAACAGACTACAGAAATGATGAGCAATGTTGGAATGGCAGCCAGGGAGGCGAGACGTTCAAGGAGATACAGACATAGCTAACAGAACAGGGTTTCTGAGGGAAAGATAGATAGATAGATGATAGTTAAATAGATAGATAGATAGATAGCCAACAAGAATTTAAACTAATTGCTTTACTATAATACTGCTCAAATATAATAGGTTGAGATATATCTGTGATCCTCTAAGAAGGTGTCTCAAACTTATATGACCGGGGAATACTTTTTTTTGTTTGTTTTTAAAGAACAGACTGGTA
Source organism: Saccopteryx bilineata (assembly GCF_036850765.1). Classification (NCBI taxonomy): domain Eukaryota; kingdom Metazoa; phylum Chordata; class Mammalia; order Chiroptera; family Emballonuridae; genus Saccopteryx; species Saccopteryx bilineata. The sequence goes on from NC_089490.1 coordinate 107,139,853, forward strand.
TTTTACAAAATAGTAATGCTACACAGTTCATTGTTCAAAATATTTCTGAATTGAATGCATATATGAATGCATAACTGGTTCCTTAGTACAACTTCATATAGTCATTGAACATACCTAGAGCTTCAAGGCATTATTCTAATGCCTACATCTTAGGAAAGAAAAAAAAGTGAGGAAAATATTGATCTAGTAATGAACAAATAAATTTCCTAAGAGGCTGGCCAAACCACAAACTCAAACAGCTTAGGAGCAGTCAGCATTTGATATGTAGCAAACCATTTGCCCTCCCCCACCCTAAAAAAGCTTACAAAGACTGGACATCAAGAAAAATGACTTTGGGGAAATTAATGGAACAATGTATAGAGAAGAGAAGAAAGTCAATAATGAAATTGGTCCAATTTAAACAGCCCAGGCCAAGACCACAAGGTAAAAAAGTTATTTTAAGTTACATTCAACACTGAAAATAAGTCCCTATGATTTATTTAGCATTCCAGAAGATAAAGAGCAATAAACAACTACTTCAAGTGCATTACACTATCGTCAGAGTTTTATGCTTCAACGATTCAATGCTGGGCACAATACAATTCAACAGCACACACAGTGAGCTTTGTCCCTTCCATCTGACTGCCTATAGGATCCCACCACTGCGTCAACAAAAAGGCTCCAACCGTCATAATAGGTAATTTCCCTTCAATCAGTAGGCAAGCTATAAGAGGGAATAAATCCAACATCAGCATTAGTTCCAAAAGAAAGACATCCATTTATCAACAGCATCTGTTTTCTGCCTCAGGCTCTGTTGCTCGAACTCTTCAGGAACAATCTTTCCTCTGTTCCTGTGGAAGATGTCTCTTTCACCAAGCTCCAAACCTTGCTGGCAGGACATCTTGACTCACACTTGAAAGTGCCAGTTGTTTCCTCTCCAGTCCCAGATGTAGACTTCACCTCGTGCTCAGACTCCTGCTATAGACTCAATTAGTCTCCCAACCTCAATCACTCTTCTTTATACCTTTTCTGCCATTTCCTGTTTAAAAACCACCAGCAACATACTGTGCCTGCTGTATAAAGCCCAAACTCTTTGGCCATTACTGAAGAACCATTTGAGAAGATCCAAGAGGTAAAGAGGATATTTTGAGCTTTGCAGTCAGATCGACCTCAGGTCAAATCTCAGGAGGCTAGCTGAGTTTTCTTGGGAAAGTGACTTTACCTTCTTGGACCTTTGACATCTGATAATGGAAATAAATCTTGATGTTGTAGGACTTTGTGCATCCTTTGAGATAATATTAGGGTGCTTAGCACCATGTTTAGCATATATAGTAGGCATTCTATAATATAAAAGGCAGTTTATAGGCCTTGGCTCGTGGCTCAGTGGATAGAGTGTTGGCTCGGTATATGGACGTCCCTGGGTTGGATTCCCAGTCAAGGCACACAAGAGAAATGACCATATGCTTCTCTCCCCCTCCTTCTTCCCTTCTCTTCTCCTTCTTCTTCTCCCGCATCCAGTGGGTCAATTGTTCCAAGTGTGGTCCTGGGCACTGAGAATAGCTCTGTCAGAGCACGACAGCCTCAGATGCTAAAAATAGCTCGGAACTCCAGCATTGATCTCCAATGGGGTTGCCAGGTGGATCCCAGTTGAAGTACATGCGGGAGTCTGCCTCACTATCTCCCCTCCTCTCACCTAAACAAAAATAAATAAATAAAAAGCAGTTTATATATATAGGATAGGGCAAAAGTAAGTTTACAGTTGTTAGTATGCAAAACACAGAGTTTATTCTTATATTATTAATAATTGTATTATTTTCCATATGAACATCTGTAAACCTACCTTTTCCCCACCCTGTACAGCCATATATAACACGACTCCCTCTTGCCTTTTCCTATCGTGTCTATTACCACTCCCCTATGTGAACCCAACTTTCCACTAGATTAGGCTACCTACAAAATAGAGAATGTTTGGAGTTAAAAAGGACTTTAGATATTGTCAAATCTAGAAATGACATGTAAGTTTCCTTCCTCATGTCAGCTTTACCAATTGGTAATGGCCACCTAGAATTCTGCATTCAAACTAATTCCAGTGTGTGTGTGTGTGTTAATAATGTAGAAAGTCATGTGTGTGTGTTAATACTTTAGAAAGTCAGATAATCCAGGATGGAATGTAGACTGTGACAAAAGATTCTGAAAATATTACAAATGTACAAAATAACCTCATTTAAGGGAGTGGGAAAACAAAATCTAACCAAGGAATTTTGGAAATGCGCAGAGTCTGAAAGACTAAAGACAAAAGGGATTGCACACAAGCACAGTACTGTGGTTGATAAAGTCATTTCTTATGGGGGTGCAGGTTGACAATTCTGAAAACACTATACATTATATTGTAAATGCACAATTAAATGAATGAATGGAGACAGGAGGAAGGCAGGCTTCTCATGGCTGGAGTGGAAAATTACAGATGAGCAAGATCAGTAGCCTAGAATGACCAATGTGGTAAGTTCTCTGCACCTCTGCATAGCAAGGCCACTGTTAATGAGGTACTTTGAAAGGGCAGTTTAAAAGTATGTGCACAAATATTTAAGAAGTCTTTGATGCTCTTAAATTCCTTTATTTTAATTTTCTTAAAGTTTTAATGATCTGTAAAAGCTTTAGAGAAAACAGTGACAGAAGAAAATAAACCCACCACTTTTGAATCAGAGAGATCTGGATTCAAAATTGGTGCAGAAGTTAGCCTAAAGCAAATGACTTAAATTTTTGGTGTTTCAGGTCCTTTGTCTATAAAAACTGTGATGATAATAATACTTGAAGTAATGTATGTACAGGACCTAGAAACAGTGCTTAGTCCACAACAGTGTTCAAGGTTCTTTTTTTCCACTGTTCCCTTTAGATATTGAGGTAAGGATGCTATCTTACGGAAAAATTCCAGGCTGAAATCTCCACCTGCTTTGCTAGTTTCATTGATGTAGTCTTTTTGGTATTTAATTATCTTAGGTAGATTGGCTTTCAAGTGGGGTGCCCTTGGGGCTGTGTGCTCGTGCTCTGTATCAGGAGATGAGAGTACTTACCCTTGTTATGTCACTTACTGCCTTTGTAATATAGGGACACTCATTACTGAGCCCCTTTCTGTGGGCTCAGTTTCTTTACCTCTTGAATAGTCATCTTAGTTTATTACCAAGATGCCTCATGAAGAAGTCATCTTAAGAAATTCAAATTCAAATTGTCCTTTGTGTTTCATGAATGTTTTCCTCATCCATGGATGGAGAACTGTTTCCTTCAGTGAGCGTTGGTCCCCATATTGTTGCAAGCTGATGGAGTTGTTTGTACCTTTTAAATATGTGCTCTTTAGTCAAGTTATCAGGGACTTGAATGTTATAGAAACTTAAAAGCATGGTTTAAAGGTCCTTTCTAGCTCTAACACTTCATTTTTTATTAGACTATAAGATGATTTTTTTCCCCATGAAACTCTCAAAGTCACGGAACACAAAATTAAAGGTAAAATGGTCCTCTAAAGTAAAAAAAAATACTTCAGGTGAGCAAAGAACTGAGAACTAGCATTTGTGACAGAGCTAAAGAGACAGAGAGAGGGACAGATAAGAACAAAGAGACAGGCCCTGGCCGGTTGGCTCAGCGGTTGAGCGTCGGCCTAGCGTGCGGAGGACCTGGGTTCGATTCCCGGCCAGGGCACACAGGAGAAGCACCCATTTGCTTCTCCACCCCTCCGCCGTGCCTTCCTCTCTGTCTCTCTCTTCCCTTCCCGCAGCCAAGGCTCCATTGGAGCAAAGATGGCCTGGGCGCTGGGGATGGCTCTGTGGCCTCTGCCCCAGGCGCTAGAGTGGCTCTGGTCGCAACATGGCGACGCCCAGGATGGGCAGAGCATCGCCCCCTGGTGGGCAGAGCGTCGCCCCTGGTGGGCGTGCCGGGTGAATCCCGGTCGGGTGCATGCGGGAGTCTGTCTGACTGTCTCTCCCTGTTTCCAGCTTCAGAAAAAAAATAAATAAATAAAAAAATAAAGAAAAAAAAAAAAAAGAACAAACAGACAGGAAGGGAGAGAGATGAAAAGCATCAGTTCTTTGTTGCGGCACCTTAGTTGTTCATTGATTGATTTCTCATATGTGACTTGACAGAGGGCTACAGCAGACCGAGTGACCCCTTGCTCAAGTCAGCAACCTTGAGCTCAAGTTGGTGAGCCTTGCTCAAACCAGATGAGCCCGTGCTCAAGCTAGCGACCTCAGGATTTTGAACCTGGGACCTCTGTGTCGCATTTCGACGCTCTATCCACTGCGTCACCACTTGGTCAGGCTAGAAAAAGAACTAAGTTCACAAGAAAAGACCACTTTTTTTGAGTTCTCAGAATGGATATTCTAATGGTTTAATATGAAGATTCAACTCTATTTAATTCCAGAAATTTCTACTGAGCATCCACCATGAGCCATCTTTTGTCCTGGATATAACAGGGGAGCATTTAAAGATTTAAAGCAAGGGATTGACAAGATCAGGTCTGCATTTTGGAAAGGTCACTGGGGGAGTGGAGCTGAGTGGAGAAAGAGGAAAAGCAGGGAGATCAAGGGGAAGGTTTAGGAGGTTACTGAGAGTCCAGGCAAACGCTCTGGTGGTCTGGATCAGTGTGCGCTGGTGGAGGTAGAAGGGCGTGGAGAGATCCGAAAGTACACAGGAGAGAGAGCTCCCCGACTTGGGGGCTGGCTAAAAGGCACGTGTGCCATGGGCTCACAGCTGTATGGTGTGTGCAGGTGTCCATGACACACAGGTTTGGATGGGGAGGGGTGAACTTAGAGTGCCTCTCAGCAGCAAGGGGAAACGAGATGGCTCTCAGAAGCAAGCCTTGTCTCGAGGGCCACAGGAGAAAAACAAGAGGCTGGACAAGAAGTTGCATGTCTGAGGTAAAGGGAAAAACATGTTTGGTCCTAATGGGTGGAGGGGGGGGAGGGAGAAGAAGAGGAATGTTCTTGAGCAATCTGCCCTGAGGTGAGGACTGGTTTGTGAAGCTGCCAGTATCTGCAGGGAGATAGATGCTAATGAGGGTTATCAGCTGTCCCCAAACAAAGGCAGGCAGCTGTCTACAGCCAAGAGCAGGGACCAGCCCAAACGTGTGTGAGTGTGTATGAGAGTGTGAATGTGTGTGTGAGAGACAGTGTGTGTGATTGTGTGTTAGTGTGACTGTGTGTGTGTCCCCGTGTGTCTGTGTGTACATGTCCCAGAAGAAATGCATGCTCACTCTATACAGCTGTTGTCAGAAAACAAACGGCCAAAGTATGCAACCTGTGACTACCAGTGATACAAGACAGACACCGTTAAGGGAGGAAGGTTGGCACTTCTCAGTGCGGGCTATCTGCATAGAGTTGCTCCATTCCTCTTTCCTCTCTGGCAGAAAGGGGACTCTTCTAGCCTTCCCCAAACACACACCAACCAAACACACACAGTCCCACAGACACGCAGCCCCAGAGGTCTTCTCTGTATCAAAAGCCTATCCTTTTTTTTCTTGCCAACACATATATACACACCAGGGCTTATATTTAAGCACATTTCTCATAAGAGAACTATTCCCATAAATGGTGCTCGTGAAATATGCAAAGACCCAGATATCAAACGGTAGGGGCCCAACAGCATATTTCAAGCAGTATTTTGACATTTTACCCCACTTGGCACCAGGCATCAACTTGGTGTTCTAGGTGGCCTGGAAAACATTTGACTTCTTCTGGAGATCTTGGTAGCAAAGACAGTAAAAGAATTAATTTTGCCATTAGGTAAGCTTGGGCCACATTGTGGCTTTCCCACTGACCTCGGGTCTCTGACTTTATAGTTCCGCTTTGGTTTTCTCATTTGCAAAACGGCATCTGTAGGCATTACCATTATCCCCATTTTACATATGGGGAAAGCTGAGACACAAAGAGATTGTCCCAGATGAAGCAACCAGTTAATAATAGCACAGCTTGAATTTGAACGCAGGCAGACTGTGCCCTCCCCACATTGCCTTCCATACTTACACAAGACTTCTTGAACCCTCAAAACAAGTCTGCTAATGAGATGTTGGGTACACAAATGTTTTTTGAAGTTTGCTTGCATGTATTGGGGCAGCCCCATGTGTGTATAGTCTGTGGAAGACTGAGATGCTTGCCCTCAGGGCGGCAGATTGCAAATTGCAGATTGCCTTCCTGCTTGGGAGGGGCCACTATTTGCTATTGTTTACTGGAGAAGGGGTTCCCCCCACCCTGTTTTGCAGAAAGAGCAGAGAGAGAGAGTCCGAAGGGTGAGATCAGAGAATAATGTGGAAGTGTAGACTGAGGAGGGCTTGGGAGCCCTGATTTCACCCGGCCTGTTTGGCTGCGGAGTGCTGAGGCTGGTGGGGTCCTGAGATGGGAGAAAGGGAAGCGGTCTTCCCTGCCTGTTTGCTCGTCTGCCCTTATGAGACTTTATTAACCGGAATGGCCCACCATCCTCTGGCTCCCCAGTTCCTTTACCATCTGCCCGAATTCGATGTGAATCTGCATGGCCATGGCGGTGGCCCTGGCCTTACATGAGAATTTGAACAAATTACTCAAACTCCCTCAGTCTCCTTTGGCTCAGGAAAAAATTGGGTTTTATTTTCGTAGTCTTCATAGGATATTATAGGGAATAACCAAGAAATGCAGATAACAGGGTGAGCAGTTGTGAGCACAGTGGTAACAGTAATCAGGTTGCCAGCATCACAACACCCATTGTATTTCTTTTTTTTTCTATTACAGAGACAGAGAGAGAGTCAGAGAGAGGGATAGATAGGGACAGACAGACAGAAATGGAGAGAGATGAGAAGCATCAATCGTCAGTTTTTCATTGCGACACCTTAGTTGTTCATTGATTGCTTTCTCATATGTGCCTTGACCGCGGGCCTTCAGCAGACCAAGTAACCCCTTGCTCAAGTCAGTGACCTTGTGTCCAAGCTAGTGAGCTTTGCTCAAACCAGATAAGCCCACACTCAAGCTGGCGACCTCGGGGTCTCGAACCTGGGTCTTCCGCATCAGTTCTATCTACTGCGCCACCGCCTGGTGAGCACCCATTGTATTTATTTGTTTCAGTGTTGGTGATTTCCTCGAACTACATACATGTTCTGTGAAGACGGAAACTCTCTTTCCTGTTAGTCCTTGCACTCACAGCATTTGGCAACCTAACACAGACCTGGAACACGCTGTGCTTTCGATGTTATTCATTGATGAATGGATAAGTGGCTTCAGTGCTGCCTTTCCCTTGGAAGGCTGTAAGATTAAATGAGGTAGTGTATGTAAGACAGCACGTACAATGTTTGGCTTGAGAATTCCACCCAATTAGTGTTAGATCTTTCCCCTTTGCAACCGGAACACATTATATGAGACAAACACTTTGGAATCACGTGGTTCAGAGAGTAACAAACAGAATGTCGAGGCTCCTCTGATGAACACAAATGTCCCTGCCAGAACCCATGCACCATGTGACCTGGGCAGGTGAGCTGAAGAGGAGCATCAGCTAGGATCCACCTTGGTAGGCAGCACCATCCTGCATCACAGGGCACCACACTGTGGGCATGTTTGAAAGTCTCAAAAGCAGGAAAGAAAACACTTGATGTACTGATTGATTATTAATTAACTCCAGGCATGGTGCAGACACAGGCAGCTCTTGCTCATTGGGTACCAGGAGAAAGTCTGGCAGAGATGAAGGAAAGTACAGCCAATCCACCCGTGAGCCAACGTGCTGCATCTATAAAGGGATGATTCAACTGAGTACATTTGGAAATAGAAATTGCCTACGATGTTCAGGAACTCTAAATAGAAATAGTCATTCAGAAACTAAATAGAAATGTAACAGACAGATGGGCAAAAATGTCTCTTGCTCAAAACTGCTCAGATTATAGCTAAAACCAAAACAACAGGTAGTGCAGAAAACAGGGACTTGGGCATCAGACAGGGACTTCCTTTCCAGTCTTGGCTTACCAACTGTGGCTGACCAGAGGCAAGTCTACTTACACTTCTGAGCTTCCTATGTCCTCTTCTGCAAAATAAAGAATATTCACTTTGTCAGAGTATGAGAAGCTTAAATAAATAATCTGTAAAAAGGGACTGGCAGCCTGACCAGTGGTAGTGCAGTGGATAGAGTGTTGACCTGAGACACTGAGGTCCCAGGTTCAAAATCCCAAGGTTGTTGGCTTGAACACAGGCTCACCTGCTTGAGCACAGGGTCACTGGCTTGAGTGTGGGTTCATAGATGTGGCCCCATGGTCACTGGCTTGAGCCCCAAGGTCACTGGCTTGATGCCTAAGGTTGTTGGTTTGAACCCAACGTTACCAGCTCAGCTTGAGCCCCCCAGTCAAGGCACCTATGAGAAGCAACCAATGAACAACCAAAGTGATGCAACTATAAGTTGATACTTATCTCTCTCCCATCTTGTTTCTCCTCTCTCTATCTCTATCTTTTTCTTTCTCTCTCTCAAAAAGAAAAGGGGGGGGGCTGTAAAATGGTACGTCTGCTACTGTCACCACCACCATCGAAATGCAGTCACCCTGATTAGATGGTCCACACCAGCTGGAATCAGTGCACTCATACCGTCCTGCTTAAGTGGCTCTAGTGGTTGTATTATTGTGTTTTGCTGTGACTCATTATCTATTAATATAAATTACCAAGGCTTGTAATAGGACAAGTGACAAATAAGAAGTCAGAGATGGAAAGGAGTTGGATCATCCTCAAATAAGATAAGCCACTCCAGAAATAAATGACAGGGCATTGGCTGGGTTGGGGGGTGGAGAGAAGAAAGAGCTGGCATGAACCAGGGAAGTTGGAAGAGGGCAAAGAATGAGGAAAGAGGCAATCGTAAGAGCTCTCGGAGAGAGCAGAGGGCCAGAACAGGCCCTAATAAGGGAGCGGTAACTGAGTGATGGTGCATCATCTACTTCATCAATTCTCTGCCAAGGCTGCCCACCCATGCTGCATTATGGAAGGCCAACACAGGTAGAGGCAGCAGCCAATGAAAGGAAGCTAATTCATGACTGACAACTTTGGAATATTTCAGTAAGTAGAGAAGAAGATAACTGCAAGAGGTAGGAAGTGAATCTAGTCTGGAAACAAGGGTCTTTAGATATAATAGCAGCTTTAGACAGAGGAGTCTCCAACCCCATTCAGGTAACTCAGGCAGGAGACAAAGAGTGGGTCTCTGGTGAAACTGAGCTGGCCAGCCTCTAGACTTGCCTTCATTCAACCCTTGAAATAATTTTTATGTTTCAAGGAACTTAAAAATTATTATATGTACAGGTCATGGTACAGTAATGTCATCAGTGACTTGAAGATCTCACAACCCAATAATAAGTCAATGCTTTTCTGAGCAGAGAGTGTTTTCTGCAAATTTATTTGGTTTTACCTACCAATTAGCCTAATATTTTTTTGTGGTTTCTCCCTCCAAACAAAAAATAGCAACTCTAATACAGGTCAGAGACTCACTTTCTTATTCAAGTCTTTAAATTTATGCCAGTAGGACTAAAAATCTTATAATAAATTTCTACTATCCAAGACACTAGCAAGATCTGGTCTATGGGATATGGCATATACCAGAGTAGTGGGGTTTTTTCTTATTTAAAACCAAAAAATAATTTTTAAGCTAAACTTTGCTGAAAAAAATAGGCAATTAAACTTAATTTACATTTCTTGAAACTAATCTTTCTTTTATTAAATTTTTAAAATTCAAAAGCAGAATGTAATACACTTGTATCAAATAATTGGCTTAAGAAAAAAATGAAATTTAATTTTTCTGAAAGCAGATTCCATATATTTAATCTAAATAAAAGTTGTAATTTCTTTTAATGCTATTTAAACCATGAAAATGTATTAATACTGTTGACTAGTAAAGCTATAGAAATCATGTACCAAAACAATAGGAATAAAAATAGAACCTAAGACAATGTATATAAGACCTTGAAAAAGCCATTTTCTCACTCAAAGTATTGGGGTTAACTGTAGGCCTAGTTGTTCCAAAATAATTACGGACATGTGTTTGTTTCTTGATTTTGAATAGGCCTGTGTGCGTATAAAAATTTTATGTTTTCATTTTATGAAATCAAAATTTTATGAAATCAAAAATAAAATTTAACATTATAATGTGATACCTGTGCTATTATTTTATTATTGTTGTTGTTGTTATTATTTTACGGTACAAATACTCAATTTTTGGTCTACCTTGCAATAAGTACACACAAATTTTATTCCCAATACAAGTGAGACCATTTCTGCTCTGGCTCTTGACACATGCTATACAAGGAAAGGCTTGGTCGCACATGGAGAAGGCTGACAATTGTCCCAAGATGGCCCTTGCAAGGCGGGATACTCTTCTTCACAGAAACCAGAGCTCGGAAAGGGCTGATCAGTAAACCTCATCTTGAGCTTACTATCTGACTGCCCCTCACTGACTTCTTCCTCTTCTCTCAAAGTCAAGTTTTCAGGCTGAGCAGAAGAGTCAGAAAAAGGGTCCCTCGCCTCATCATGCACACATGCTGAAAAGGAAGGAAATGCTGCTCACTTTGGTCTTGCTATTCTTCCAGGTGGTTTTTTTTTTTTTTTTTTTTTTTTTTCATTTTTCTGAAGCTGGAAACAGGGAGAGACAGTCAGACAGACTCCCGCATGCGCCCGACCGGGATCCACCCGGCACGCCCACCAGGGGCGACGCTCTGCCCACCAGGGGGCGATGCTCTGCCCATCCTGGGCGTCGCCATGTTGCGACCAGAGCCTGGGGCAGAGGCCACAGAGCCATCCCCAGCGCCCGGGCCATCTTTGCTCCAATGGAGCCTTGGCTGCGGGAGGGGAAGAGAGAGACAGAGAGGAAAGCGCGGCGGAGGGGTGGAGAAGCAAATGGGCGCTTCTCCTGTGTGCCCTGGCCGGGAATGGAACCCGGGTCCTCCGCACGCTAGGCCGACGCTCTACCACTGAGCCAACCGGCCAGCTGAGCCAACCGGCCAGGGCCTCTTCCAGGTGGTTTTGATATGATTTAAGGCATACTGATATCCTTCCTCTCCCATAAGACCAAGCAGAGTGCAAACATGTCAAGATTTCCTTTTGAAACATGACTTTCCCCAGCATGTTGTTACTTCAAGTCAAAACATTCTTTTTAAGGCTTTGCAGAGACTTCTTTCCCTGGTCCATGTGAGGAAAACTGTTTCTGAGACAGACTCAAAACCACCAGTTTTTACCTTTAAAATTCTCAACAAATCTGGCCAGCTATTTTTTTTAAGTACTCCTATCATCCACCTTTAAGCTCAAACATCTGTTGAGATGTCTCTTCTACTAAGCCACCAAATTTCTGTATGTAGAAACCTCTGGCCTGACCTGTGGTGGCGCAGTGGATAAAGCATTGACCTGGAATGCTGAGGTCGTTGGTTTGAAACCCTGGGCTTATCCAGTCAAGGCACACATAACAAGCAACTACTACAAGTTGATGCTTCCCACTCCCCATCTCCTCTTCTCTGTCTCTTTCCTCTCTCTAAATCAATTAAATAAAACCTTAAAAAAAAAAAAAAGAAACTTTTGATGGCCACCGCCAATACAGCCACCAGCACAGTTTCTCTAAGACAGACTTTGTGTGTCTACATATAAAGACAAAACATTAAATATAGATGAGTTTTGCTTGTTCCAGGTAATTTTTTTCTTTTTTTGGTAACAGTAAACATTTAGTTGAATTTCACCATCATTTAAAAATCTTGCGAATACCACATCATGGCATTTATTGGTGAAATTTGTTGGCACAGCTTGGATAGAGAACCTATTGTGCTTCAGTTCATTACACAAACCTCCTTATCATCAAGTGACATGTCGTCAATGTGCTGACTACTCAAATGGCATGAAAGTGGAATCTTTTCTATTTCTCCTCCTACACCTTGTCCTACCATTTTACTCCTGTTAATTTTACTAGCATTATTAGGTTTTCACCATGGCTTTTCCTTTTGGGGGCAATAAGTTCTACTATTAAGTGATTTGCTCTCTGGACCTGAGTGTGATTTTTTTTTTAACTAAAGGTTTTCCTTGTTTGTTTTGAGATTCTAATTGCCTTTTACAATCACTGGCACCTTCCCATGACAAAGGGCTGTGATTTGTAGTTAAAAGTCATAGTTTGCAGACATTATCACTGCATTTGGTAAGTGTTTGTCACAGACCCTGCACAGTGGACTAGGGCAGTGTAAATCACTAGCCATGTAACTCCATTGATGAGTAGCTTTCATCATGAAGAGGGACTTTTATGGTGTGGCCCTTATTGCAATAGTGAGGTAAAGTGACTCAGAAGATTATAATCCATCATTACTAACCTTATCAGAATTCTCCATACCTGTGGGATTAAAAAAATGCCACATGGAAAAATAAGCATGGAAGCAGAGCCAGGGAACATTAAAAAAGGAAAACATAGGGAGGCACTAACCCTCCCAGATGTCAGAACATACTATAAAGCCAGTATAACTAAAACAACACAGGACTGACACATGAATTGACAAACAGACTAATGGAATAGAATTGGAAACCAGAAATAGACTCAAGTACACTTGGAAATTTAGTAGTTGAGAGTGGCCTCTCAAATCATTGGTGCAAAAAAATTTTTAGTACATGGTACTGGACAACTAAGTAGTCAAAAGAAGAAGCCCTCCACGAGTAGGGAGAAAACAGTTGTGCCGGCTGGGCTGTGCCTCTGAGTGGGCTCATGGGCCCCATGTCAAAGGGAGCTTGAGGCTGAAACCTCCCACCAGGGAGATGTTGACAGGAAGAGAGAGAAATAAGTCCTTCTTCCTTTTTTCTACCTTCCAATCTCTCCTCTGCAAGCTAACCGGTAAAGGAGAAGATGTAGTGAGCAAAGTATTGGTCCCAGCACTGCAGAGCAGAGTATTGGAAGGTGGGCTTGGAGCCACATTAACGGCTGGCAAACAGGTAAATGCTGAGTGCTTATTTAGTTAGCATGCACTACCCTTTAGCTCCATTGAGAAGAAGAGTGAGGACAAATGAAGACAGGGTGGGACAAGAGTTCTAAATCTTCATCTCCCTTCATAAAAGGTTAAGGCAATATTCAAAAGCGATAAGAATCAATATATAAACATGGCACAAAAACCATATGAAACAGCTAAGAAAAGTTTAAGAAATGGGATTTAGTTGGGGAAGAGTAGAAGATGGGGTTAGCTTTTTAAATTATAGACATACATTTGACTTTGTTGTGTTTTTTTTTTAATTAAAACTTAAGTGAATAAAGAAGAAAAATGTCCAGCTTTATGGTGGCGTTTGGACTTTGGAAAAATACATTCAATATTATAAGTTCAATATTATAAGGTTCCCACTGGGATGGTAAATTGAAAAGCTATCATTTGGATAATACAAATACAAACTCCTGAAAGTGAAAAAGGGAAAATCCTTTTTGTTATTGAATCTTGTGAGAAACAGAGAAGAAATTAGATTGTGAACCCATGAGGGCAGATTGTATGTCTGTCCTAGTCACCAGTTATACCCAAATTTTATGAACTAATAGATACAGAGAGATTGGCCAGAAGAGCTCAAAGCAGAAAGAGCAGCTCTCACACCTGCATTGACCACATAAAACCTCTAGGGCTTGCCAAGTAAAAACAGCACCTGTCCGGCACCCAAGTTGCTGCTTTCAGACAGGCAACCAGACCCTCACACTGTCATGTGGTTAGGGCTATTTCAATGATGGGGACAAAGAATTGTGGCCTATAGAAGGTGGAGAATTTCACTCTGCTTGGGAGTAGCTGAAGGTGACCTTGAGGGTTGAGGGGCCATTGTTGGTCTGAGTTTTAAAGGATGTCTGAGAGTTTACCAGGTAAGGAAAACAGAGGGAAGGAGTATGTGAGAACACAAGAGGTGACAAGCCTTGGTGTAGCCAAGGGAGAGTTATATGTCCTGTGGCTGAGAACAGAGGGTCTGCTGAGAAGCGTGGTGAGCAATGAGACTGCAGAGGGAGGCTGATTACCAGGATGAGTTCATTGGATCTTAATCTTTGGACACTGGAGAGCAAACAGAGGCAGAACAGTCCCTTAGTCAGATTTGAATTTTAGGGAAGAACATTCTGTTAGTAGCATGGAAGAACTACCCCGAGCAAAAGAGGAGAGACCTGCGACACTAGAAATAACAACAGCAATAAGAAAAGCTAATGTGCCTTTGATACTTATTATGTGATGTGTACAGCTCTGTGCTCAGGCTTTGCTTGCATTGTCTCAATCCTAAATATCACTCTGTGAAGTGTTGTATTTTGTTTTGTTTTTTATTGCAATCATACAGACAGAGATGCTGAGAAATAAGAGACTGGGCTTTTATTTAAGAAAAAAAAAAATGTGTTCCCTAACAAGGAATCCTTCGATACATTTTTCTGCCTGGGCAGGAACCAATCAACACTTGGGGCTGGCTTGGTTCCAGCAGGTGTGATCACCTGGAAGAACAGGAAGCACTTGGGCAGGAGCAAGGGCAGTTCCTGACAAGCGCAGAATGACATTTGTTGAGAGGGAAATAAGGTTGATGCCTAAATATGGTTATTAAAGAGAAGTTCAGGGACATGATGTAAGAGATATCCAACCAGTCTCCCACTTCAGTCCTCTCCAAAGCCTGTCCACTCTAGCCCTGTGTGACTTCATCTTGCCATTAAGAATTACTAATCATGCCTCCCCTCAGTAAGTTACTATTTGTTACCCCAGAATGATACATTATACACTACACGTACAATAAGTGTTATTTTCTTTTGCCCACTCCCCTTTTCACTGGAATCCCTTCCTCTCATCACCATATAACCACTCTCCTATTTAATGAACTGAACATACTTTGCCCTTTGTAAAGTGCTTTCTTCCAATTTCAATAATGGCTTCATCTACTTCAAGGGTAGTCAACCTTTTTATACCTACCGCCCACTTTTGTATCTCTGTTAGTAATAAAATTTTCTAACTGCCCACCGGTTCCACAGCAATGGTGATTTTAAAAGTAGGGAAGTAATGACTTTATAAAATTTATAAAGCAGAGTTACAGCAAGTTAAAGCATATAATAATATTACTTACCAAGTACTTTATGTCGGATTTTTGCTAAGTTTGGCAGAATAAGTCTTTATAAAACAACTTACTATAGTTAAATCTATCTTTTTTTATATACTTTGGTTGCTTCGCTACCACCCACCATGAAAGCTGGAACGCCCACTAGTTAGCGGTAGGGACCAGGTTGACTACCACTGATCTACTTAATCACTGGCTAAGCCAGAAGTCTCAATGTCATTGGTAATCCTCTTTCTCCATACTTAGGAAGTTTCATCTTGACCCCAATTCTTGATGCTTTTCCAACCATTTTCTCTTCTCCTCTGACCATCTCAGACTTACATAGTCATCCAAAGAGCCTTCTTATATATAGCTGTCTAAACACTGGTTTTGTCCTCACCAAAATAACCCTCACAGTCTCTGTTATGGGTTGAATTGTATCCCCCCAACATATGTTGAAGTTCTGACCCCCAATACTTATGAATGTGACCTTATTTGGAATCGGTCTTTGCAGATAATCAAGTTAAGATGAGGTCATTAGGGCAGGTCCTTCTCCAGTATGACTGCATCCTTATGAAAAGGGGTAATTTGGACACAGAGTTAGACACGTACACAGGGAAAATGCCATGTGAAGCCAAGGAACATCAAACATGACCAGCAAACCACCAGAAGCTAGGGGAAGGCATGGAACACATTTCTTCCCATCCTCTTAGAGGAACCTACCCTTCTAACACCATGGTCTCAGACTTCTAGCCTCCAGGACTGTGAAATAAAATTCTGTTGTTTAAGCCCCTCAGTTTTTTGTCCTTTATCATGGTAGCCTTGGCAAACTAATATAACCTCCATGGTTTTTTAATAAATGCCCATTTGATCACACCAATCTCTGCTTAAAACCCTTCCACAATAATGAAAACAATGGGTTCTACTTATTGAACCCTGCTGAGGGCTAGGTGCTTCTAATCCTTAAGCATACTTTGAAGCAAGATATTACCATTCCTGATTTTGCAGTCCACGAAAAGCTATCACTTGCCCAAGTTCCTATCTCTTTGAATCCCAAAGTTACACTGGCATTGTTTTATTTATAATAAGGACAAGCCAACTTCTTTGGTAAAGGGCCAAAAATATTTTAGGCTTTGCAGAGCACATGGTCTCTGTTATAACTATTCACTCTGCCATTCACAACATGAGAGCAGCCCTAGACAATATGTCAATGAATGGGCATAAATGTGTTCCATAATCTTTATTAGAAAAACAAGATACAGGTCAGATTTGGGCCTCTGGCCGTAGTTCACTAACCCCTGTCCTACAATATTGCCTTTAGACAATAGTCCATGCTCCTTGATAAAGTAATGCTTAATATTCATGTATTGTTTGCTTTATGGCAAGATCTGTTCATGTATTAATTTAGTTAAATCCCTACTACTATAATATCTGTTTTAGAGATTATGAACTTGCCAAGACACAGATAGTGACAGAGCCAGGATTCTGGGTTCGGCAGTCAAGCTCCAAAGTCCATGCTCTCACTCATCATACACAAGGGCCTTCATACCTCCTCCATCTACATACCACAGCAGGTTCCTCTGCCTTCTGCCTCCTTCCCTCACCCAGCACCCTGTACTTCTTTCAGCCATCCCACAGTGGAAAGGGGGAAATGAAGAATGAAGCCTGGGCTGGCCCCACCTACCTGCTCAGATTCTACATTTGCCCAAGGCCAAAGTCTTGGGTTTTCTGGAGCCCTGCTCTCAGTGCGGAGGAGGAGTACAGAGCCAGGAGTAAGTACCTACCTTCTTCACCTAGTGGTTTTGAGAATCTAGGGAGATCACATACAGTATCTGAAGTAAAAGTCCCAACGTGCTTGGCAAATTTCCTAGGCTTGCTTTAAAGGCACTCTTGTCATTCAGTAGACTCTGAGCTGGTGATGAAGCTACTAGCCTCCCAACAACTGTGTTTTCCTTCCTCCTCCTCCTCTTCCTCTTCCTCTTCCTCCTCTTCCTTCTCCTCCTCCTGCTCTTCTTCTTCTTCTTCTTCTTCTTCTTCTTCTTCTTCTTCTTCTTCTTCTTCTTCTTCTTCTTCTTTTCTTCTTCTTCTTCTTCTTCTTCTTCTTCTTCTTCTTCTTCTTCTTCTTCTTCTTCTTTTTCTCCTTCTCCTTCTTCTTCTTCTTCTTCTCCTTCGCCTTCTCCTTCTCCTTCTTCTTTGTTAACTTATAGAACCTCAATTTTGTTTGGGATTGCAAGTAGAAGTGACCAATAAATCCACTTCTGGCCAATGACACATTAACAGAAGTCTTTTGAGGATACGCAGGAAAGTTGTGTTTTTCTCATATAAATAAGTATGCCTTCTTTTTGGTTGCTTTCTCCTTTCCTTCTGGAATGTGGTCAAAGGACTGGAAGTAGATCAGCTATTTCACAACCATGAGGATGAAAGCTCTTAACTGAAATAAAACTGGTGGAGGAGAAAGCAGAATCTTGGGGCACAGGTGTAACTGTGCAGCCATTATAGCCTACTGCACACTCTCTACCTCCCAACTTTTGGTTGTGGAAGAAAAATAAGCCCTTTTTTGGTAAACCAATGTAGTTGGGTTTCTGATACATGAGGATGTAGGCTTTTCTAACTGAAAGACCTGTTTGGGATACCAAACACAACCTCAGCAAAGATCATGATTTCTAGAATATAATAGCTGCTCAGTAAATGTTTGATGAATGAATTGATAAATAAATGACCATATTAACACTAAAAGACAGAATCATTAGATTATAGCTGGCAGCTGCCTTAGGGGAAAATAACATTTATGGCTCCAATTCACTTGCTAAGCCCCTACTGTGTGCCCTGCATTCTCTCAGCAATCTTGACAACTGTTGGAGGATGGTATTGTCATTTCCATTTCACAGACCAGAGCTAAAGCTCCAGGAGGCTGAACTAACTTGCCCAGGGGTCACAGCCAGTACATAGTGGGGCTGAAGCTTGAATCCAGATCTGGATGATGCTGAAGCTTGTGTGCCTTCTCTTAGGCCAAACTATTATCGCACTGAACTGACTACTGGTCACTTGAGCCAGGGCTTGTGAAAAATTAGAGAAATTTGGGGTGGAAGCCCAACCCCACAACCACCAAGCTCTGTTGGATAGTTTTTTCTGCTGTTTTTCAGTTTCCTCATTTGCAAAAAGGAAATTGTAAGGCCAGTGGCCATGGACATGCACATGCAGGTTCTCACTGGATTTGGGCAGACAGTAAAAGAACTGTGAAGCCAGGCAATGGTGGGCCATTCCACTTATTAAAAGTCTTGTAACGGCAGACCAGCAAACAGGCAGGGAAGACCACTTCCCTTTCTCTCGGGGCTCCCAAGCTCTGACCCCCTCTCCGGTTCCACAGTCTGGACTCAATTCTCCAGACTTATCCTGCAGACTCACCCTCTGGACTCCTAGGCTCCCACCAACTTCAGCACTCTCCCTCTCTCTCTGCCCTCTGGGGCAAAACAGGCCAGGCAGAAATACTCCTTCTCTGGCAAACAATAGTAAACAATTGACCCTCCCCACAGGAGCAGGCAGTGTGCAATCTACAATCTGCCACCCTGAAGGCATGCACAGCAGCCTTCCATGGACTATACACACGTGGTGCTGCCCCAATACAAGTGAGCAAACCTAAACACATTTGAAACACTGTGATTTGCCCAACAGGTGTCAATGTAAGAAACATCCAAATCTGTAAGAAATTTTTTTTTTTGTAAGAAATTTTTATTTATGAGTTTCTTTGAGCCAAACTGACAACAATCTCCAGGACACAAAATTCAAAGGATTGAGAAAATCCTCCAGAAATGGCAGTTTTACCCCTTGTTTTATTCATCAGAATCAAAGGGGAAGTCTAAAGGGGGTTACAGCAGTAATAGATTAGGGAGGCGGGAGAAAGCAAAACAAGGAAATCTTTGGGATTGGATAACAAGTACAAGAAATAGACACATACTTCTTTTATATAGGCTGGTATAGGATAATTAATAGTTAACAATTAACATGAAATAATAACAATGAGGGGATTTGTGACCTCTTCTCTTGTGCTTTAAGGGTGGAGGAGAGGAAATGGCTCTCATATTCCAAAGGCATGTCATGAGATATGCTACCTTAGATGCAAAAAGACAAGAGATAGGCTCAGTTAAGGTGAAGATTGACCTTTGTTAGGGAAAAATACTGGCCTAGGACATGACTACCTGCCATGAACTACTGTTAGAACATTTTAATTTCAGATCATCCTCTGTGGTCATTTTAGGTCTCTGAGTTTGTGAGGCCGCCATGCAGACCTCCCCCAAGCTTGACAGGTTTGGGATGTGGCCCCATTTTCATCCACAAAGGTAACAGTAGTCCCTTTATAGGCTGGCTGTATTCCAAGAGAGCCGCATAAATAAAGTGTCTAGCAGCATGCTAGTAAAGGCTCAAAAATTATTCCCGCTGAGGAAGAAAGAAGGGCGTAGCCATGAAGTGTGGAATAGCAAAAGCTTTACTTAGTATGCAACCAGGGAATTAGAGGTCCAGAGTGTGATGGCAAAACAGAGAATTTAGCCCCCATGTCCACAAGAAATGAGATGGACTTACTCGCTACCTGTAGCATTACCCTGGGCTCAGCGAGGATGATAGAGTCTCCAAGTCTGTGCGGCATCAGTCGTCCATGAGGCCTAGGAGTTCGAGTGGTGGGCCCACCTGGCTGGCTTGGCCTCCCATTTGGGTGGCTTGTCCTTCAGAGGCACCAAGGAAGAGCCTGTTGCCCAAAAGGGACAATCACTCCGTCAGTGACAGGGCTGCTTGCCGTCAGGGCAGGGGTTAGTGGGTGGCTTCGGGCAGGGGCACTGTCAGGCCCAGTGACCCTCTTTGACACATTTAAAGCAAGTTTCTGGTGGGGTTTCTCTTTGCGGCCTGGACTCGGATCAGGCACTTTCTATGCCTTGCCCCTGTTGCTCTGCTGGCCTCAGTGCTGCCACAAGAGCCTGGGTTTGGAGTATCACTTTTTGCCGCATGCAGGCCTGGCGAGCAGCCTTGGCCTTTTTTTACTAGTCGCAACTATTAAAAACTTTAAATGCCATGTTCACAGGTCTTGGATAGGGAATTGGGGGTTGAGAATAAGAGGAGGGGGGCTCCTGGGGAGCCCAGCACTCAGATCCTACTGGAAACACCAGGGCCAGAGGCAAGACAGGGCCAGGCCTCCCTGCAAGAAGACTGAGGTTGGGCCATGGGGTCAGGAACCCTGCAAACCCATGTGAAGGCCAATGGCTGGTGAAGAAGGGCCTGATGGGGGAGGGGCTTAAGAACACAGTGGAGAAGGGAGGGGCTCCTGGCCTGCAGGGGAGGGGGTTTCCTGGAGGGAAGAGTCCTGAGTGGAAGAGGTCTGCAGAAGGAGCAGAGAGGGGTCCTGAGAGAGAGGCGCCCCTGGGGGGTCAGGTAGGAGGGGGAGAGAGTTGGGGGTTGGCAAAAAAGGAAAGATCAGGAGTGGAGGTTTTAGCTGAGGTTTCTCTAGCCAAAAAGGGCCTATGCCGTGTAGCAGGCGGCACAGAGATTAGGATGAGAGCACAAATACTAGAATCCCTGAATGTAAGGGATCTCCAACCCTTTCCCAGTTTTTTGACAATAGTTAAATTGGTGAGGGTGTTAAAATCGAAAGTCCCTTCAGGAGGCCACATGGTTTGGTTATCCAGTGGGTATTGTGGCCCTGCCATAGCAGAGAAGAAGAACAGTTTCTTTAGGGAGGGAGAGATTTCAGATAAGGCACTCCAGGAGTGTTTTTGAGTCAGGTTTAGATTGCTGTGCCTCTATGGCCACCTTTAGCCCTTGGACTGATCAGAGATGAAAACTGGTATCCCGCAACTCAAGCTGTGGCCACCGATGGTTAGGTAAAGTGGGTGTGTCCAGGATGTCTCCACAGGCACACATGCACTTGGAATGGATAAGAGGTCCCTGATGCAGCTGTGATTACAAACAGGGAGTCTTGGTGGAAAAAACTGAGGGGAAGCTGGAGTCAGGGGACTTACTGCACCATGTGCCGAAGTAGGTGGGAGGTCAGAGGTCCTGGTTCTTCCTCGGAAGGGAAGGGGAGAGGAGCAGCCCCAGGGGGCTTCAAGCTCCTCCCGGGTTATGGCACCAAATGTAAGGTATTTTCCTCACCAAGAAAGAAGGAAGGGCGTAGCCACGAAGTGTGGAATAGCAAAAGCTTTATTTAGTAGAGCGCATCCCAGACAAGGTTTTCTGGTCTGTGAGATGGGGGCCAGAGAAGTCGCACAAATTCTTCCTCTGGGGGGTAATTTATAGGGTTGGTAGGGTGATGGCGAGTTGATATGATGTGGTGAAATTTCATTGGCTAACAGACAGTCATCTTTCTCAAAGGGCTCCAGGCCAGGTTCCTCACGTGACCTTCCCCCATTGCCAACTGACCTCACACTCATGAGCATATTGTCATCATCAGCCTCACCTTCTCCTCCAAAAATATCCTGTTAAGAGTCTATGACCTGAATGGGGTTGGCCTGAACGGAAGGTTCTGGGTGAGGTGTCTGTGTGGGTCGAGCCTTGCAGCTGTTGAAGCCAGTATGACTTTTTAATTTTGGTGACCTTGTCCCAAATTCTCGCTGCCTTCATTGGCATCTCCTTCTGAGCACAGGTCCTCACAGGGCCTCAGAAAAGCCTGTGAGATTTCTCCTTCTGCCTTGAAGTTCTGATAATTGGCTGACTTTATTGTCATTCCCAGCTGAGGGAGTGTTCTTTGAAACCCAAAGTCTCACCTCTTAATCCCATGAAGGTGTCAGACAATGCCCGATGGGCAGACAACAAGGCCGGGCCCCACCTCTGCACCAGGAGCAGCAGCGGGGAGGTGGACGAGTCTAAGGTGAGATGCGGGGATGGATTTTAGTCTGAGATGCTAATCTGCCTGACTGAAGGTTTCGCATGTGCCTCAGCACAGACACAGATGCACAGGATCTAAAGAGAGTCAGTTACAGCTCTGGGTAGGTGGGGGAGGGTCTGGCATTGAATGCAGGGAGGGCTAGATGCCTACCCTGACACATCTCGCTGGTGCCCTGGGCTGCTCAGGAAACAATGTCAGTGCGGGAAAGAGCAGGCAGGGAACTGCTCTAGAAAGAGGCCCTTGCTGATCCAAGTTTTGTCTGAATGCCAGATCTTAATTAATATGCTTAATAATTGTGTGACTTTAACGATATTGCTTAATCTCTCTTAGATGCCATTTTTTTCATCTACAAAATGACAAAAATAGTAGTACCTACTGTTGTTATCAGTATCAGAGATGATTTAACATAGTTTTCAGCACAGTCTTTGGACAATTGTTAGTGATCAAAACATCTTAGCTATGATACGTAATCAGGCGGCATCCAGTAAGTGTTCTATGAGAGCACCGAATGCTTCTGGACAATCAATCAAAACCTGCTGAGGGCTCTGGAAGGGATACTGATCATGCTGTACTTTATATATTTTTATTGTTGCTTATCTATGTCCTGGAAAAGTGTTAAGATGAATGGGCATGGGATTGATTTGTGATAAGAACATACCTAGTTCTTAAAGTACAAGTTTTGTCAGTTTCTACTCTCTGCTGAGTGTTATTTGTTGTTCTAAATAAAAAAAAAAGGATGCAGCATAGCCCCTCCCTTCAGTCTAATTGGGGAGATAATATCAACAGATTAAAATAATATTAAAAATGTGAAGAGCCTAAGTAGAACAAGGTATGTAGCTAAATGCTAGTGTGAATGGTAGTGACCCTAATCCCTGGGGTTATTCAGAAGAAAGGGGTATCTAGGAGGCATGAAATGGATACTTAGGGTCTGGCTGACCCCTCCCAAGTGGCAGGAAATCACTGAGCCGACACTGACAAGGAAAAGTGAGAGGTAGTCCTTATATTGTGCTTACTGCATGCCACATACTAGTCCTGGCACTGCACATATGTTTCCACTTCTGTATTCTATATTCATAGCTCTGTGCAGTTGGTCCCGTTATTATCATCCTTTTAAGGATAAGCAAGTGGGATACAGAGATGTGAAGTAATTCACCCCAGGACACACTGTTAGTAAGTGGTAGAGCTGGATTTTGAACTCAGGCAGTCTCATTCCAAAAGTTGCTCTTAACCACTATGCTCTCCTTCCTTTCCGAAAGAAGGAAACCAAATTGTATTTGTTACATGTAAGTACGAGTAGATGCTATAACAAAACATCCCAAATCCTCAGTAAATTAACAGAACACTTTATCAGCTGTCACGTAACAGTTCAGTGGCGGTGTTTAGCAGGCATTCTACGACAAGTGATTCAGGGACCCAGGCTCTTCCCACCTTGTGATGCGACAGTTCCCAAGGGCACCTCCTGGAAGGGGTCCCTCCACACAGGGGATTTCATGGCCGGTCCTGCACGTGGCACCCCTCATTTCCACTGACATTCACTGTTTAATCACACAGCCATTCCCGACTGCAAGGGAGGCTGGGAAATCCAGTCTATCCAGGCCTTGGAGAGAACACAAACCTTGGTGAGCACTCACAAGCTCTGCCACACAAGACAAGACCCGAGTCACTCACCCAAGTGCAAAAAAATAGAGAGAGTAGGTCCAACTCCAAACGCTCAGCCTAGCCTCCAGTACCCAAGTTGCTGCAACCGTGTGGGTCCCAATTCTAAAAGAGGTCCAAAGGTACTTGAATGGCCAAATGCTCAGGAGTCTGAAGCAGAGAACTCCAGGCAGTGACTAGGTGCTCAGGAGCACCCGAAGCAGAGGCTCTTTCTTAGCGCATGCTGCTCTGCAAAAACAGAACAAAAACTAACCAGATTCAGCAAGATCTCTGCCAGTGAGTCAGCGAGTCAGAGGCTTCTGTCTGGAGCTTGGCAGGACACCAGGGCCCTGCCAACATGCTTTAACTGTAGAATAGTCTAGACCAGTGGTTGGCAAATTCATTAGTCAACAGAGCCAAATATCAACAGTACAACGATTAAAATTTCTTTTGAGAGCCAATTTTTTTAAACTTAAACTATATAGGTAGGTACATTGTAATTAACTTAATTAGGGTATTCTCATTGCCTGACCAACAGACACCCCTGCACATAACTGCGTGCTGGCACGTGGTATTTTGTGGAAGAGCCACACTCAAGGGGCCAAAGAGCCGCATGTGGCTCACGAGCCGCGGTTTGCCAACAACTAGTCTAGACCATGGCTGGATTCAGGATGGTGCTCCTGCCTGGAGGGGGTGACTAGGATGCCAGGCAGAGGGATTAGATTAGGTAAGGTCCTGTAGTTGAATCATTATAAAAGATAGGGAGAAGCAGGACTAGACCACAGATACAGTGAACTCAGATCAGATTATTCACTTCTGCCCATCCAGTCCGTATTCCATGCCCTAGTAAGCTGTTCCACCATTCACCAAGCTGCCCAGGTCAGAAATGTGGGTATCATTGCTAAATCTCTACTAAATAACAAGCCCAGTGGCTCCAAATTGCCTCTAAATATCTCCATTCTACACATCCCCACATTCTTGCCCTGACTCAAACATCTCCCTTTTACCACCTGGGGTCAAGAGACCTACAACTTGACTAGTTTTTCCTCTTCCCACTATTCCTTGGTTCCTCCAACATGTGTTTATTGAGCTTTGTAACAAGATCCTCCCAGGGCCCTTCCTCACCTTCTGCCTACACTTGATCTTAGCCAAAAGGCTGAGAAGTGATTCACCTTTACCTTACCACTGAATCCTAATTTGTCAGAAAGGTAATATGCACAGTTTAAAAACCTCACCTTCCCTCTCTTCTTTGTGACTAGACATAACTGTGTGATAGAGTTCTGGACAATGAGAAGTCAGCAGATATCTCTGGAGAGGATTTCTTTCTTTAACTGTGAGGTGGGGGGGAGGTTTCCAAGAAAGATTTTTTTTTTCCATTTCCCTTTGGCTCTTTCTCCTAGCGTGTGGACATGGTGTCTGGAGATGCCGCACCTTCTCATGGCCAAGAGGGAGAGAGCTGTGAGCTAAGGATGGTGATCAGGGAGCCAGAGGAGTCAGAACCTTGACAGTTTTCTCTCTCAAGTAGCTGCACTCTCCTTGAGTTGCCTACTTCTGCATATTTTGTTAGGTGGGTGTGTCCGTTTCCTCTTACTGCTGTAACAGATTACCATAAGTTTAGTGACTTCACACAACACAAATTTATTCTCCTCCAGTTCTGGAGGGCAGAAGTCCAAAGTCAGTTTCAAAGGGTTTGAAGTCAAGCTGTTGGCAGGACTGGTTCTGTCTATTGACAAGGGAGGAATCCATTCCTCTCCTCTTTCAGCCTCTAGGGCCACCTGCATTCCTCAGCCAGTGGCCCTTCCTCCATCTCAAAGGTGCAGCACTCCAATCCCTCCTTTGTCATCACACTCTCTTCTCTCCTACTCCCGTCACCTCTTTTTTAAAGGAGCCTTGTGACTATATCGGGTCACATCATGGACCTCAGGATAATCCAGGATCACCTCCCCATCTAAGATCCTCAACTTCGTCATATTTGTAAGATCCCTTTTGCTATCTAAGGTAACAGCTTCCAGGTAAGTATGATGAAGACTTCTCTGAGGGCCATTATTCAGCTTACCTCGGCAGGAAAAGATAAACTCTTTGCTCAGGTAAACTACTATCTGGTGGTGATGGTCTGTTATAGCTGAAGGCAATCCAAACTGACGTGAGTGTCTATTAGGTCCCAGGCTCCATGCTTGGTGCGTTATGACTGGCCCTTGCTGGGAATCGTTATGCTGTGTTTGCAACTATTAGTTTGTTTGATGGCCTTGAGCAGCTGCGAACTCCAGAGGGCAGGAAATGTGTACCTCATGCTTTTCCATCATCCCAGCCCCAGTTGAGGGTTTGACAGACACATTGTGGTGCTCAAGTAAGGCTTAACAAAGAAACTCAAAAACTTGGGGATCACGATGCAAACCACCAAGCCCCAAATACAGGAGCCACAGTTGACGCTAAGCATCACAGAATAGGAAAATAAAGACTATTGATTAACTAACGTTCTGTCTCAATAGTCCCCAAAAGAGGTCCCATGGAACAGATGCGAGGTGAAAACTAAAGGGGTCAGGAAGGTAGGGTGGGAGCCTAAAACAATAAGTGGGGACAACCTATACAAGCTTGCCTCTTAAAGTTTCAAAAGTCTGCGATGCTCCACAGTGAACTTTAACTTTAGCTCAGTATTTCCCAAACTTATTTGACCATGATATTCATTGATCAGGGGACACTTAGGAATCTCCTATAGAACTGGAGTTCTGTGGAACACCCTTTGGGAAGCACTGTTCAACCCACCCCAGAACTAGTTTGGGAGCTAGAGCCGTCCAGTGCCTGCAGGTGATTCCGCTGTAGATCACATGAAAAGTGTACAATTTGCCCAATGTGAGAGCTGCCATTGTCAAGGAAGGCTTTGGAGTGGAGTGGGACCTCAAAGGGCAATGTCATTAGTCCTGGCAGAGGGGAAGGTGAGGCATTCTCCACCTATTGCCAACGGCTGCCTGACTTGTTTCAAATGGCCCAGGGGCAGAGTCAGTGGGCTCTAGGGAACAGGGGAAACAGGACCATGCCAAGGCATCTTTCTTGTGTGCCCCCAGCTAGGCAAACCCCAGGTGTGCCCTGATCCTATGTCGGCTGACCATTCCCAGCCACTTCTAGCCAAAGGGCAGCCATTGTGTTAGAACCTGATTTCTTCTACCAAAGAGGCCAGCCTGGGAAGGACTTCTTTTGTTCTGTCACGGAACCCATGTGACCCTGCAGCCCCTCTGCATCTGACCCACTGCCGATGGGAGTTACTGCTCTTTCTTCCTTTAGCCACTAGCAGTGACCTCCAGGCTCAGGGAAGTCCCTCCCCCCTTTCATCCCAGTCTGAAACCTCCTCTGATCTCCTGCCCAGGGGCCATGGCATGATGGTGAGTGTGATGTTGAAGATCCTCTGTTCTGCGGTCTTCAAGTTGAAATCTGCAGTTCAATTTGTTCAATTCTGAACCAAAATCTGGCAGTTCATCACAGATGGCTGGTGTGGGACCCACTTTTCGGAGACAAGGGCAGCTTCTACGTTTTTCATATTGAAATCATTTCAAAGAATTCATTTCTATTCCTTACAAAGAATTTTTAAAAAATTTTGAACCACATTCTCTAGGTCGTGATCTTCATATTACACATGATGAAACACTGATGACCAGAGAAAGAAAGTACCCATGATTATAAAGCAAATTAAAGGCTTCTTTGAAAAGAGACTCAGGTCCTTTGACTCCTAACTATGCATTATTCCCATCACACCTTGCAGTTCCTAGAATGGGTGGCACCGGACCAGAATGGAGCATCTGATGCAAAATTTTTATGAGACTTCTTTTTAAAACAATTTCCCAGCAGTTACTAGAAACTATAGTAGAAAACAGATCTTTCAAGATAAATTTGGATGACAATAAAAAGCATATTTCTTAAAGGACATCTTCCTACCAGGGACTCTCGCTAGTTAAGCTTACTCCATTGTTCATCTGTTGTGAAGGTTCCATAGGCTTTAAAATAGATTTGCATTTAGGGTTCTCCTTTTCTCCCGCAACTCTTCCCAAATCTATCCAGTCTCTGTTCTCATCTACTCCTTAGTCATTTTTAGCAACATCACTCTAGCCAAGAAAAGAAAAGTATTCTTAATCCTGAGCAGGTTTTGAATAACCGTGTACATGAATATAAAATAATTAAGCACTGACCCCACTCCACAAAGAGTAGGTTGCAGCCCAATTTAGTCCCCTACCACCATCCCTAGCCCCAGACAAATCATCAAAAGCAACAAAACCTCTTTATTTTTTAGAAGACATGTTAAAGAGAATATCCATCTATAGGAAGTTTCCAACACAGAAATCCTCAATTTGCCAGTTTGAGGATTTGCGTCAGAAAAACTGCCTGAGATTGAGGTAGACAGCAGGACCCACCATGAGTGCAGTGGAGCATGGGCTTTCTCCCCTTCCTTCCCTACACCTGTGTCCCCTTGATGGCTCTTACTTAGGGGGAAATTAACCACTGAACCACTTACTTTCAGGGAAATATGCTTTCTGACACTGGAATTATGACCATAATACAAAATGAAGAGCTTTCTGTATTACAGTCATAAAAGAGCTAAAGCTCAGAATGATTAAGTAACTTGTCCAAGGTCACACACACAGCAAGGAAGTAGTGGAACCTGCATTCCGAGCCAGGTTTTAGGCTTCAGTGCTCATGGTTTCTCTACTGGGGCGTTAGCTTCTGGGATGTAGTATTCATAACAGGAGCTGACACTTATTGAGGTCTTGCTATGTGCTGGCCACTGGGCGAAACTGCTGCCTTTGAAGAGGTACCGAAATAAACCCACACCAGAGAGGAACAGGAATGGCTTTGGGGTTGCTAACCTACCTCTATCTTCCAATTGAGACAGGGGGGGAAAAAGACTTGACCATCTTTGGAACTTATCATTGGATTATATGAGATGCATGGGCCCAGTTAACTAGTTGAATGATCATCTTTGCAATCCGAGGCCTTGCATTTGGAGAAGAGAAATACAATCTTCTTAACTTTTAAGATGTCTCTTAGCATCGACATCTCTTGTGCTCTTGCCAGGTCACAGAACTACACTTGATCTTAGCCAAAAGGCAGAGAAGCGATCAGGTCACAGAACTAAATGGCAGTATCACTGTGGTATCCCCTATCTGAATAGTGGATGTGGACTGCACCCTAGATGTTACCTATGGCAATAAGACATGCTAGATGTTTTAGGAGGGTTCCAGACATGGTGTCTGTCCTATTATCCATATAAGTGGCTTGCCAAATCATATGGTTGCCATATATAACCCCTCCCATAACTTCCCACATAGTTAACATGAAAATCATGTCACCAAAGCCCAGAGTTGCAGTATGAGCTTGAGCTTGCCCCTGGA
Source organism: Saccopteryx bilineata (assembly GCF_036850765.1). NCBI lineage: Eukaryota > Metazoa > Chordata > Mammalia > Chiroptera > Emballonuridae > Saccopteryx > Saccopteryx bilineata. The sequence continues at coordinate 107,168,727 of NC_089490.1, forward strand.
ATTGCTTTAATTTATCACTGCTTCAGAGAGGCTGGTTTTCAAGTTGCAGTCCATGATCTCAGAGATAGGCATGAGCCCTTTCTCTGTATAACAGGTTGGTTTCAGGAATCAAAGATCCCAAAGATTGAAGTGTCACCTGTGTTTTGTAGGCAAATATCTGCTTCATCACGACTCCATTGCCCGAGGAGAGAATCACAAGCTATGCATTTGTTCCAAAGGAATTTGGTTTCCTGGTTGGCAATAAATAGCATAAGTTTCTAAACTGGGCATGTTTAGGCATTTGATATCCTATCACTCTGAAGATCTAAGAACAAGACAAAAGGTGGTTTTATGCCCAAGCAGAATGGTAGAGAAGCTGAGGACACCCAAAATTCTCTTATCTAAAAATATTCTTCCACCACCACTCCCATGTCACTACCTAATCACCAAAACTACCAGCCACCATGAATATCTAGTTTCTTTCCACCGGGTCTGAGCACTGCTGGTATGTCCACGAGTGATGAGGGTTCCGCAGGGTTCAAGACCCAGGGAGCCAGCTGGAGAGCAGAGGGATGTACAGAGAAGCCGAGGCTAGCTCATCTGAAGGCAAGAGATAATCATGGGGGTCAGAGACAGAGGACCTACTCTGCCTTTAATGCTTCTCTCGCTCTAATCCTACTAGAGAAATTGCTAGAACTCTTTCCCCTGAGCAGTCCTTGAACCATTTTTGAAGTCACTAGAGGATCTCGGGTGACTTTGAAGTCATTAGACTTGTTCTCATGAACAAGTCTCCCATTACCCTTCGGCTTCGGCTTCAGCAGGAGTATTTGTTGCTTCAACCTCTGCTACTCACAAAGCCACCTCTACACACCCTGGCATTCTCACTGCTCGCCTCAGTCTCCTGGCACTGCTGGAGGCTCTTGAAATAACCCCTTCTACTCTACGTTCCACACTCACTTCCTAAGGACACAAGCAAAGGCTTCTCAGTGTTGGGCGGGACAACAAGTGCGGCAGACAGGCTGCCCTAAACACCATCGCCATCTATGACAGTCCTGTGCCCTCTGAAACAGACTTCTGTGCCTCTCCTCTTTTCTTCAACTGAATTCTAACCCAAAAGATTTCTTGGTTCCCCATATAAGCCACCCCACTGTCCTTCATGGTAATGTATCCCTATATTAAGCCAATCCTTACACTCCTGATGTTTCTTCAAGACACACCACCCTGGGGGTAAAATGGGATCAAGTTAATAGAAATAAACTGTATCTCTCTGATTCTGTCCCCATCTCTGTTCAAGATCTCAAGTGATCCTGAGAGTTCCCTCTTGCAAAGGGGCCACCTCTCTCATGTTCACAAATAAGCTTCCTCTTTTTCTTTTTCTTTTTTATATAATTTTATTTTTTTAATGGGGTGACATCGATAAATCAGGATACATATATTCAAAGATAACAAGTCCAGGTTATCTTGTCGTTCAATTATGTTGCATACCCATCACCCAAAGTCAGATTGTCCTCTGTCACCTTCTATCTAGTTTTCTTTGTGCCCCTCCCCCTCCCCCTTTCCCTCTCCCTTTCCCCCTTCCCCCCCCCCCCGTAACCACCACACTCTTATTAATGTCTCTTAGTTTCACTTTTATGTCCCACCTACGTATGGAATAATGCAGTTCCTGGTTTTTTCTGATTTACTTATTTCGCTTCGTATCATGTTATCAAGATCCCACCATTTTGCTGTAAATGATCCGATGTCATCATTTCTTATGGCTGAGTAGTATTCCATAGTGTATATGTGCCACATCTTCTTTATCCAGTCATCTATTGACGGGCTTTTTGGTTGTTTCCATGTCGTGGCCACTGTGAACAATGCTGCAATGAACATGGGGCTGCATGTGTATTTACGTATCAATGTTTCTGAGTTTTTGGGGTATATACCCAGTAGAGGGATTGCTGGGTCATAAGGTAGTTCTATTTGCAGTTTTTTGAGGAACCACCATACTTTCTTCCATAATGGTTGTACTACTTTACATTCCCACCAACAGTGTATGAGGGTTCCTTTTTCTCCACAGCCTCTCCAACATTTGCTATTACCTGTCTTGCTAATAATAGCTAATCGAACAGGTGTGAGGTGGTATCTCATTGCAGTTTTGATTTGCATTTCTCTAATAGCTAAAGAAGATGAGCATCTTTTCATATATCTGTTGGCCATTTGTATTTCTTCCTGAGAGAAGTGTCTGTTCATATCCTCTTCCCATTTTTTTATGGGATTGTTTGTTTGTTTGTTGTTGAGTTTTATGAGTTCTTTGTATATTTTGGATATTAGGCCCTTATCTGAGCTGTTGTTTGAAAATATCATTTCCCATTTAGTTGGCTTTCTGTTTATTTTGTTATCAGTTTCTCTTGCTGAGCAAAAACTTCTTAGTCTGATGTAGTCCCATTCATTAATTTTTGCCTTCACTTCTCTTGCCTGTGGAGTCAAATTCATAAAATGCTCTTTAAAACCTAGGTCCATGAGTTTAGTACCTATGTCTTCTTCTATGTACTTAATTGTTTCAGGTCTTATGTTTAGATCTTTGATCCATTTTGAGTTAATTTTTGTACAGGGAGAGAGACTGTAGTCCAGTTTCATTCTTTTGCATGTGGCTTTCCAGTTTTCCCAGCACCATTTATTGAAGAGGCTTTCTTTTCTCCATTGTGTGTTGTTGGCCCCTTTATCAAAAATTATTTGACTATATATATGTGGTTTTATTTCTGGACTTTCTGTACTGTTCCATTGGTCTGAGTGTCTATTTTTCTGCCAATACCATGCTGTTTTGATTGTCATGGCCCTATAATAGAGTTTGAAGTCAGGTATTGTAATGCCCCAGCTTCATTCTTTTTCTTTAGGGTTGCTTTGGCTATTCAGGGTTTTTTATAGTTCCATATAAATCTGATGATTAAGTGTCAATACTTACACTAAATGTAAACGGATTAAACTCACCAATAAAAAGGCATAGAGTAGCAGAATGGATTAAAAAAGAAAATTCAACTGTATTCTGCCTACAGGAAACTCATCTAAGTAACAAGGATAAAAACAAATTCAAAGTGAAAGGCTGGAAAACAATACTCCAAGCAAATAACATCCAAAAAAAAGCAGGCGTAGCAATACTCATATCTGATAATGCTGACTACAAGACAGCAAAAGTACTCAGAGACAAAAATGGCCATTTCATAATGATTAAGGGGACACTGAATCAAGAAGACATAACAATTCTTAATATATATGCACCAAACCAAGGAGCACCAAAATATATAAGACAGCTACTTATTGACCTTAAAACAAAAACTGACAAAAATACAATCATACTTGGAGACCTCAATACACCGCTGACGGCTCTAGATCGGTCATCCAAACAGAGAATCAACAAAGACATAGTGGCCTTAAACAAAACATTAGAGCACCTAGATATGATAGACATCTACAGGACATTTCATCCCAAAGTGACTGAGTATACATTTTTCTCCAGTGTACATGGATCATTCTCAAGAATTGACCATATGTTGGGCCACAAAAACAACATTAGCAAATTCAGAAAAATCAAAGTTGTACCAAGCATATTTTCTGATCATAAAGCCTTGAAACTAGAATTCAACTGCAAAAAAAAGAGGAAAAAATCCCACAAAAATGTGGAAACTAAACAACATACTTCTAAAAAATGAATGGGTCAAAGAAGAAATAAGTGCAGAGATCAAAAGATATATACAGACTAATGAAAATGACAATACGACATATCAGAATCTATGGGATGCAGCAAAAGCAGTGATAAGAGCGAAGTTCATATCACTTCAGGCATATATGAACAAACAAGAGAGAGCCCAAGTGAACCACTTAACTTCACACCTTAAGGAACTAGAAAAAGAAGAACAAAAAAAACCCCTAAAACCAGCCAAAGAAAGGAGATAATAAAAATCAGAGCAGAAATAAATGAATTAGAGAACAGAAAAACTATAGAAAAAATTAATAGAACAAGGAGCTGGTTCTTTGAAAAGATCAACAAAATTGACAAACCCTTGGCAAGACTTACAAAGGAAAAAAGAGAAAGAACTCATATAAACAAAATCCAAAATGAAAGAGGAGAAATCACCACGGACACCGTAGATATACAAAGAATTATTGTAGAATACTATGAAAAACTTTATGCCACTAAATTCAACAACCTAGAAGAAATGGATAAATTCCTAGAACAATACAACCTTCCTAGACTGAGTCAAGAAGAAGCAGAAAGCCTAAACAGACCTATTAGTAGAGAAGAAATAGAAAAAAACCTTAAAAACCTCCCCAAAAATAAAGTCCAGGCCCTGACGGCTATACCAGCGAATTTTATCAAACATTCAAAGAAGACTTAGTTCCTATTCTACTCAAAGTCTTCCAAAAAATTGAAGAAGAAGCAATACTTCCAAACACATTTTATGAGGCCAACATAACCCTCATACCAAAACCAGGCAAGGATGGCACAAAAAAAGAAAACTACAGACCAATATCTCTAATGAATACAAATGCTAAGATACTAAATAAAATACTAGCAAATCAAATACAACAACATATTAAAAAAATGATACATCATGATCAAGTGGGATTCATCCCAGAATCTCAAGGATGGTTCAACATACGTAAAACGGTTAACATAATACACCATATCAACAAAACAAAGAACAAAAACCACATGATCTTATCAATAGACGCAGAAAAGGCTTTTGATAAAATACAACACAATTTTATGTTTAAGACTCTCAACAAAATGGGTATAGAAGGAAAATATCTCAACATGATAGAGGCCATATATGATGATAAACCATCAGCTAACATCATATTAAATGGCACTAAACTGAAGGCTTTCCCCCTTAAATCAGGAACAAGACAGGGTTGTCCACTCTCTCCACTCTTATTTAATGTGGTACTAGAGGTTCTAGCCAGAGCAATCAGACAAGACAAAGAAATAAAAGGCATCCATATCGGAAAAGAAGAAGTAAAGGTATCACTTTTTGCAGATGATATGATCCTATACATCGAAAACCCCAAAGAATCCACAAAAAGACTACTAGAAACAATAAGTCAATACACTAAGGTCACAGGATACAAAATTAACATACAGAAGTCAATAGCCTTTCTATATGCCAACAATGAAACAATTGAGAACGAACTCAAAAGAATAATCCCCTTCACGATTGCAACAAAAAAAATAAAATACTTAGGAATAAACATAACAAAGAATGTAAAGGACTTATATAATGAAAACTATAAACTATTGTTAAGGGAAATCGAAAAAGATATAATGAGATGGAAGAATATACCTTGTTCTTGGTTAGGAAGAATAAATATAATCAAGATGGCTATATTACCCAAAGCAATATACAAATTTAATGCAATTCCCATCAAACTTCCAATGGCTTCCTCTTTTTCTAATTGCCAGTCTTCTACCACTCTTAACCCTGACTCAGAGGACCAGCTTTATAAATTATAATGTCAGAGAGGAGGTTGGCTTATTACTTCCATCGCCATGTCTTTCACTCATGCTTTCTGCATCCATCAAAGTTATTAATGTCCTTGATGGCCATCAAATTCACCATTGAGCCAACATCATCCATCAAGAAATTGTGACCAGACTAGCCAAGATTCTTAGGGTTGCCAGTGACAGACATCCAGGTCGATGTGAATAAGCACAAGAAGTTCATTATCAGGTCATATGACTGGAAGACATCACATTAGGGCAGTATTCAGGAGTCCCATCCACCTTCTCCCCCTCTCCCTTCTGCCCCTCTTTGTGCTAGCTTCATTCCCAAATGGGCTCCTGCCTTATATTGACTAAAGTGGTCACTGTGACTGACAGCTCCAAATTTATGGCCATACATAGCAGGGAGAATGAGAATACAAACTTATTCACTCAACAGCTCTGGAGTAAAAGTCCTGGCAAGTCCTCTGACTCTTCCAGCTTGGGTGACATACTTTCCCTGAACTAATCACTGGGACCAGACGAATATAAACATAAGTTGACCAAGCCAAAGTCATATGCCCACCCATGTGTGGGAGAGTATTGGCTTCAACTGCACTAAATGGAATAGTGTCCCCAGAGGAAAGAAAGAATCTGGCACCAAAACAAGGAGGAGAAGAATTCCAGGAAAGCTAAAGCAACAGAAACTCAAATAGACTTTATTCCGAGATCTTACATCTCTTAGCTCTTTTAGGTTTGCTCAGGAACTGGGATAAAACCAGATCTGCAAACATGGAAGTGAGCACATCAATGACCCCCAGTATGAAGATCAGAAGAAACAAAGTAGGGGGAGTTGTTGATTCCAACTCAATGTGGCCTGGACCAGTCCCTTTCTCTGTGTGAGCCCCATGAACAGATTGGCCTAAATCACTGACTTCATTGAGGGCCCCTGAGCCCACTGGAGCTTCATTATTGCCCCATGATCGAACTTCCACATAAAATGCTAGAACCCTAGAGTCTGGCTCCATATTATTCAAGGCCTGATTTCTGCCTTTCTCTGGATTCTTCCATTATAGAAGCCATCATGTTCCTTCCCACACACACCATTATGGGCTGGCTTTTCTATCACTTAAAACCAAAAGAGTCCTAAGTGTAGTAAATAAGGGGTGGTGTTCCCAAGCATTATCTTGAGAAGTGTGATGATACAAATGTTTAGTGACAGCACTCAACTTGACTAGAAATGTCTGTCCTGGGTGTAAGTCCCATTTGGGATAGGGAATGTTGGCATCTATACTACACACTTGAGAAAATCAGTAAACGCAAATCTGTGTGGCAGTAAACATCTTGTCTTTAGTGCTACAGATCATTGACAATTGATCAGACCCCAATCTCGACCAAAGGAAAAATTAACTTAGAAATACAGCCAACTTCTGTTGCCCAGCAAGATGAGTGGGCCAGTTTTTTTCCCAGGATATCAGGGAGGCCAGTGCCATGAGATCCCATCTGATTTGCAAAGTAGCAGATCCTGTGGACATTAATGTGCTGATCATCTTTCAAAGAACCAAACAAGTGCCAAGCCAAAATAAGGAGATTTATATGGGCTTCTATGAATTAGCTATCTTTTTGATTAGTATTTAGTTTCTGTTTAAGGATTCATTCTCTTGGTACAAGGGTGAGTACTGGGAATGCATATGAATTTGCTCACCTTATGAGGAGTTTTATATGAAGCTAAATACCTGAGGCTTTCATGATATTGTGAAACCCAAATCTCCCAAATGAACAATTAAGATCTTATATGCAGCTTAGAAGAAAAAAGCACTTCAAAGACCTTTTTGGAGGTATGAGGGTCTTGGGCCTGTTCACCTTTGGGTTTGGGTTTGATTCACTTTGGGAGCTTGAAGGATCTAAACCCAATTTGTCTAACTACAGAACCAGAGCCTCTTCAACACTGCTCTTTCCTGCCTAATACACTTCTTTGAACAAACTAGACAGCCAAAATAATATTTTTAGGTTTTTTTTTGTTTCTTTCCCCTCTAGAAGAAACTCTAAAGTTAAAAGATCTATTCCTTGACACTCAGGCCAGTCCTAGGTATTAGCCTTTAGAAAATCAAACTCAAATGATAAGGGGAATTTATTAGTTAATGTAACTGAATGACTTAGGGATGAGTGAAGAAGCTTCAGGCAAAGCTTGATCTAGACTTATATTTTGAGATCAGGACTTGATTTTTTTCTTGTCCATTATTTAAGCTTAATATTAGTCTATTTCCTTTGATGTTGGCCCCAATCTCAAACAGCCTCTCTCTCATCATGTCAATGACTCTCAGAGCTACATGATTCTTTATTCACATCCAGCAGAAACAGACTCTGTGCCTCAGTATTTCCAGCCAAATTTAAAATTCATTCTGATTGGTTTCTTCTGAACTAATTGCAATGGGAAGGGAGAGTGCAACATGCTGATTGGTCAAATCAGAGTCTGCCCTTGGAGCCAGGGAGGATGTCAGTTTTACCTAGACCACATGGTTAGAGAACTTGGGGTATTAGTAGGTAAGAAAAATGGGCATGAGGGTGGCAATCCTGAAAAGCCCATTATAGCCCTCACTTTACACATGAAGCAACAGAAAACCAGATAGGTTACATTACTCATTCAGACGAGATCAGGCGCGTTCAGGGTGGTATGGCCGTAGACACATTACTCATTCAGAATCACACAGTGAGCTGAGTGGAAGAAGGAGAAACTGACCTCAAACCACTTCCCTAAAGCACCTTGTTCTCGCCTTGCTATATTAAACTTACTCCCAACCAAAACTGTACAATTGTCATCATGTCTTTTAAGACTTCTTAAGTTTCTGGAAGAAAAGTCCTAAATACTCCATAGATACGTGGTGAGGGCAGAGTAAATTACCTGTAGGGGCACTCTCTTTCTCAGGAGTAGGTTCTTGCTTTTTAAGAACAAACAACAACCAAAACTCAGATCCCAAGAATCCAATGCACAGACCCATTCTGTCATCCTAGCCAGACTGAGCAACTGGCAGGATGAACTGGACGGAGAACAAAGGAGAAAGTCTTGCTTGGGCCCTAGGGCTGCATCAGACTTTTCAGCCTTTTCTCTGCTCCCAGCGGTAGGCTGTTTGCATCTCATTGCGGTCCTGGATGATTTAAGGAGCCCAATGAAAGCCCTTGGATGTGGTCAGGACATTCATGCTCCAGGGATAATGCGACCAATGTGTATGGACTCTAGGCAGTATCAAAGGGTTTCTTGGAAACTTGGGAAAGGCAGGGCTTCCCCTCTACACCCCCCTTCTGCTTATTTTATTTATTTATTAACCCACTTGATGAATTGATTTCTTGTCCCTTTCCAAGTGTTTAATGCCCTCCTAGGAACTGACACGTTTCTTGTCTTTGGCATCAGATCTTTTCAGTTCTGCAGCTCTGCCTGAGCTTTGATCAGCAGGCTGAGTTGAAAGGAAAGGGTGAAGGACACCAGGCCCCTGGCCCAGCCTTTTCCTTCTGCTGTTCTCTCCAGACACGTTTTGTTTTTCTCAAAAGAAGTCTCCTGATGGACTTGAAAGGCAGCTCTGCATCCACAAGGGATAATTCTGGCGGGGCATGGGGAAGGGACGAAGCCACTGAAAGGAAGGAGTGGGGTCTCTGGACAGGGAGGGATGTGGGACAAATGGGACCTGGGCCTGCTGTCTGAGCGGGACTTGTCACTCTGAGGCAGGTCCTGCCCAGGGGACTGGGGCCTTCATCTGGCAGGAGAAGTGATAATAAGAACTCAGGAGCCTAGGCTTGTCTTTGCTGGCAGGGAAGTCAGGTTTGGGCAGGTCAGAAGAGAATGACTGCTGGTTATTGCTGGAACAACCTCTTAGAATTGCCCCCATTTCCACCACAGCAGTTAAGAACGTGGGTTTTGGAGTAAGTTCACCTGTCTAAGCCTTCTCAGCTTGTCCCTTAAGTGAGAGAAAGTACACTCCTTTCTAATGCAGTTACAGCAAACCAAGTATCAAAAAGGGTACACTGAGTATGCTATTGCCCAATGCCAAGACGGGGCCACCATCAGGGCCGAGCACTTCTTCACCCCCATGCAGGCAGAGAGAGAACTGTGCCTTGCTCACAGGCCTCCAAGTCACAAATTGTTGAGGGGGTGGGGATGCAGGAATGGGTAGGAGGCAATTTTTAAAGGAAAAGGAGGTACATTCACTGGTGGGGGGGGGCATCATGAGGGAGACAGCCCTAAAGATCAGAGCAGTGGCTTTCAGATGCCACATCTGAATTTTCTCCAGCCTTTCTCCATCAGAAAAGAATGAGTTGACTAGACACAGGGTTTCAAGCACATCCATTCAGCAACAGCAGGGGAGTAAGCCAGCAGCTCCCCAATTACTAGCAAGACTGAGACAACATCAGTGGAAGGAGGAGACCCCTTTATAGGGAACACATGCCAAGGTCTGTTTCCCTGGTTGTCTTCCTGCCCCACTAAAGCTAGAGATAGTTCTCTGGTCAGAGAGAAGGTTACTAGTATCCAGGATACAGATCATTGTTGTCCCTGCCTCTTACAGTTGTTGGGATCCAATAGATAATATATGTATAGGGCACTTAGACAATAGTAGCTATTGTTTGCATTTCAAGAGCATCCAATTTGCTTCATTTACATTGTTAAGTTCCATCAGAACTTCCTCTTTTCAAGGTGGAAATATCAGAACACAGCTCAGATTTCACGGTTTCCCTCCCTCATTTTGCGTGGTGGCTTTTTGGGCACTGAGGCTGATCATGTTTTCTTTCCCACTGTCCCATCGTCAGAGAACTTGGCTTTCTGACATCATAAAAGCCCTCTGTGCCAGCACAACCAATTAAGCATCCGTGGATGGAGGAGTCTGCAACTCAAGGGTTCATTTTTTTCATTTGTCTTCCAAGAGCAGTGATAGTTGTTTTCTAGAGCCATGGAGGCTCCATCTGTGTCAGACCCTCCAATAGAATGATTTAAAGATATCTCTTTGGGGGTACCTTGCCCACTTTGTGGGTTCAGTATTGTCTAAATCACGTTCTGGTTTCTTTCTGCCATTTGTCACACACCTGGACCCTTTGTGTCCTCCCTCTAAGCTGTCATCATGTGGTTATTCGGCAATTGCCAACTGGTTTTTCATATTAGCCCAAGAAAAACATCATTAGGAAGGGTGAGCCTGTGGCCAAATCCATTGCTTAATGGTCTGCAAAGCCAAACAAAAATAAATTGGAGGTATCTGAGCCGAAGGCCTCTCTCCTGCAAGGAAAGTGAAACTTAACTCTTTCAAACAGGAGGAATGGTAGGGTTGTCATTGTTGCCCCGCAGAAAGTTTTCCCTAAATAAGATCACTTACAGAAATATACCATTCCTCATCAGGTTTTCTTGAAAAATTGCTATAGAAAGGAAGACCATTTTCTCTGCAGGGTAGAGTGCTCATAGTCTCAGTTTTTATTAAAATTCTTGTTCCCCACAGAACAGCTTCTTTGGTAACTGGCTCTATTTCTTAATGGTTGCAAAATTATGAAGAAGGCAGTCAGTCTAAAGTCATTCAACACTTCCCTTCTGCCTCTGCGACTCTCCTCTGCCTTCCCCTTCCCCCTCATTCCCACCCACCGCCAATCCTGGCGCCACTGTCATATGAGTCCACGGACACATAGGCAAAAACAAAAAACAAAAAAAGTTACCCATAGGGTAAAATTCAGGCTGCCACCAAATATCTCAACAGCATGAGACAGATGATCATAAATTTTGAGGAGAGAAAGGGTGACCTGAGAGTTTTACAAAATGAGGAAGTTGTCCAAATTCAAAGATATCAGCCAAGATATAACATACCAAAAAAATAAAATAAAATAAAAAAATTAAAGATACTTTACAAGCCGTTAAAAAAATTAAAAGAGTTGTCTTTTTAATCTAGCCAAGCAAAAGATGAATCAAAATAAAGAAGTCCAAAAAAGAAAAGTTAGATTTTAAAAGACTACATAATAAAACCCTGGCTGGTTGGCTTAATGGTAAAGCATTGGCTTGGCATGTAGATGTCCTGAATTCGATTTCTGGTCAGGCATACAGGAAAAGCACCTGTCTACTTCTTCACTCCTCCCTCTCTCACTTCTCTCTCTCTCTCTCTCTCTCTCTCTCTCTCTCTCTCTCTTCCCCTCTTGCAGTCATTGCTTGATTGGAGCGAGTTGACCCCAGGCACTGAGGATGGCTCCATGGCCTCTGCCTCAGGTGCTAAGAAGAGCTCAGTTGCAACAGAGCAACACCTCTGATGGGCAGAACATCGCTCACTAGTGGTCTTGTGGGTTGGATCCCAGTCAGGCGCATGTGGGTCTGTCTCTGCCTCCCCTGCTCTTACTAAATAAAAAACAAGCAAACAAACAAAAAAACTACATGATGAATATTAATATATCAAATATATAGCTAAAGCTGTTTAGCTATACTAATTTTAACTTAAAATGTAAAAACAGTAATTTCACTAATAAAAACTGAGACAGACACTAGTTCTCATTTCTGAGGGTGTGCCATATCAGGAGGTTTATAGATTTGTTTACATTTAAAGCACATGTTTAAAAACTATGACTACCCCAAGCTGTTAGTTTTTTAAGAATCTTTGTGTTTTGATCTTTGGTAAGCTCTTCAGGAACTTATCACTCATTGTAAATAAAAGTTTATGTACAGTATTAGTAATTCCCTCAGTTTCTTTACTTCCATGAAATAACAGGCTCATTTTATGCTTTTTGTTCATAAAGACACACATAGAATCTATTTTTTCTATTTATTATTTTATCTGTGTATAAAGAGAGGAAGAGAGAGATGGAATTAGGATCACAAATATTGAAGGTGGTTATTTCTGTGTAGTTGAGATTGAACATCATCTTTAGTTTTCTCAGCACTTGTGTATTGTGTGACTTATCTTAAGCAGTATTGCATGTCATTTTACAAAAACAGCATTATTAAAAGAAGTTAAAATGCTAGATTTGGACAAAAAATTGTTAGTGCCTTTTCCAAGGCATCCCAGGCCCCTCCCAGGAGGCTCTCCCGCAGCCTCACACCTCTTTGGCTCCATCACGACAGCAGGGCCTTGGGGAAATCGGCTGATAGCCCTCAGCACACAAGTTCCTCTGGGAACTGCCACCTTCCTCCCTCCTCACTCCAAAGCCACTGGGTATTTCCATGGAAGCTGTGCACTGCACAACTCCAGGGGGATCATTTACATAGTCTACAATGTGAACAGTGCCCCCGGAGCTGTGCCACCCTGGTTTCTTGCCAATTTCCAATAAGTCAACTCTCATTCATCCTTCATGACTCAGCTCAAGTGTTTTCTTCTCTCTGAACTCTTCCCTGCTCTCCCTTCAAAGAAGTAATACTAATACTATAGCAATAATAGCTAACATTGTGCACTAGGAACCTGCCAAACATTGCACTAAGCACTTTACATGATTCATCACATGACATAGTTATCATTGTCATCTCTGTTTCATAAGTGACAAAACTGAGGCTTTGATAGCCTAAGTTACTTGCTCAAAGTTCCATTGCTAGTAAGTAACCAAGTGAAGATTCAGAGGCAGGAAGGCTGACTCTAGAGCCCAAGCACTGCCCTTCCTACAGCCCCAGCCATATCCTCTTTTGTGCCTCACAGTGCCTGGAGGTTACTCTCCCCCTTTCTTGATGTTCACCATTTGTCTCTTCCACCTGACTGCAAGCACCTTGAGAGGAGGGTTCCTTTCTTCTTCATCCTGATATACTTTGGGCATCTGTTAAAGAGTTGGAACTTTACTAACCACTGGAAGCATGCATGCAGACATGATTGATGGCTGATTGGCATGGCCTATTTCTACTCTACCTCCACCCTGGGTTCTGCCCTTCAGTTTGCTAAACACAAATGAGCTCAGAAGGTGACCAAGGACAGGAACAGGTATAAAGCAGGACTCTTGATTTCATCGTGCCCAGTTAATTACTTAATGGAGCCAGAAAGTAGTCGCTGTTAGCTTTGAGGCTGATGGAAGACTTCAAGGCATCACTTTCTGAACAAGGAAGTGCCCCTGTCGCTTGTTCCTGAGACCTGAGACTGGCATTCCTGAAGCTGAGAGTGAGCATGGCCATGGCTTTTCCTCTCTCAGGCTGCAGGGAGGCCTTCCTCTGCTCTGAACAGAGCCTCCACATACCCATTTCTGTGCATGTGCAGAGACCTAGACTGACAAGCCCAGTAATTTCCACCTTTATTAGCAATAAAACCATCTTATATGGAAACCTAATATACAAGTCTGATAAAAGATGCATGGCTGAGGTCAGAGGGGGGTCTGGGGCCTGGAGCACCCCGCTCAGCCTCCCCTTTGTCTGCTCCATTGGCTGTCCCCTTCATCTGCTCCATGGCCTCTGATTTGGCCTAGTTCCTCCAGCTTATCAATGAAGAAAGGATCAGAGATGGCAAGATACTCAGGGTGTGCGCCTCTCTTATCAAATATTCTCATACAAAATTGGTCCAGGAAGGCCACCATTGAAATGGCTGGGCCCTGCTGCCACCTGCTTAGCAACGAGAAAGGGCACACTCTGATCCACCCACACCCTCCCCTGTGTCTTGGGGAACATGTTTCTGAAGCATTCCATTGGGCAGTGAGAACCTTGAATTCTCATTGTTCCCCAACACAAACCCTGTATTCATTTCCTAGACCTGCCATAACAAATCACCACAAACTGAGTGGCTTAAAACAATAGAAGTTTGTCCTCTTGCAGTTCAGGAGGGCAGATGTGTGAATCCAGAAGACAAGATGTCTGCAGGGTTGCTTCTTCCAGAGGATCTGAGGAAGACACGGTCCCCTGCCCATCTCCCACCTTCTGGTGGTTGCCGGCAAACCTTAGCATTCTTGGCTTGTAGACACGTCACTCCAAGTGCTGCCTCCCTCGTCCTCGAGCCTTCTTCTCTATGTGTCTCTCTGGGTCCTCTCCTCTTCTTAGAAGGGCACCAGTCTTTGCATTAAAGACCCATCTTAAATTCATAATGACTTCATCTTGAGATTGTCAATAAATTATGTTTGTAAATATGTTATTTCCTAATAAGTTCACATTCTGAGGCTCTGGGTGAATGTGAATTTTGAGGGGAACATTATTAAACCCACTATACATCCCAAATGACTCAACAGAGAACTGAAACCCATGAGCTCAGCTTTATTAGCTAGCACAGGGGTCAGCCCCTTTGGCTGAGAGGGCACAGTCTCTGCTGAACTCGCTCCTGACAACACAGACCCGTCAGCTCCTCCACATCCTGTCAGCAGTCCCAGCAGGAGGAATGGCTACACTGTTCATGTCGATAGAGATAATCCAGAGAGGAAAGGCTAGGGCTGACAGATCATTTAGGAGATTTGTCTTAGAAGAAACTAGTCTGAGAGACTTCGCAGTGAACTTGGGAAGGGGCTCTCCTGAGCTCTTCCTAACATCAGTTCAAAAGTTGACAGTGCCTATTAGCCAAGAGACAGGGAGCTTCGCAGCAACATTCCAAACCTGGGAATCTTTCTAAGCTTTGAAAACTGGACCTAGAAACCAGAATTGATGTATCCTGGAACCACTTCACTCAAAGAAAATGAGAGGCCACTTGCTCTGCAGAGAATCCTGCAGGTTACGGCTAGAAGAACATCATTAGTAGGTGATGCAATGAAAGTTTCAGAGAAGGCCCCAAAAGAGGCCTACACACACACACTCATACTCAGAGACACACAGACACACATTCTCTGCCTCCCATCTGCTGAGCCAAGTACTAACACAGGAGGAATCTGGAACCTGTGGTTCTTTACCTGCTTTGAACACCTGGGTAAGAGTCACACATCGTTGAAGGCATATGTCTAGACTCGGGAACCTGACTTTTCCTGCAGGTCGCATTGAGCTCGATTAGTAATAAAGCCAATGACCTCAGGCCTGCTAGTCAGTTAGTTTTAACTTCTTGGGGAGAAAAAGATTTTGGCACTTCAGAAACTCCATGAGTATCCCTGCAACTATAACTTACCCAAAGTCAAACAGCTGGGCAGTATGTAGATGCCAGGTCGGAACTCAGAACCTGAATTTTTAACTGCTACTCTACATTGCCAACAAGGAGGAAACTGAGGCCCAAGGAGGTGAGGCAGGAGTCACATCACAAAAGGACTTGTGGAAAGTGGGGGATGTTTGGATTTTATCACATGGGCTATAGCAGGCCTCCCATGTGGTTCCAGCAAGGAGAGGAGACATGCCCATCTGCAATAAATCTGTGCCAGACCCCCATGGTTAAGACTCTGAGTTAGAATTTTCTTACCAATGAAAAAGTGTCTGAGAAAATAATATTGTTACTGTCTTTGAAAACTATTCGTGACATGTGAGGCTGAGGAATGGCAGTGTTCATGATTGTTGCTGCTTGTTCTTAAAGGAGAAACATATCTAAATGAGTGGGTTGTTTTGTCTTTCATTGACTTCCTCATTCTTGAGAAGTCAGGCAGGTCAGAGCGGCAGCCCAAGAATGTGTGTGGTCCACCTTGGCCTTGCCAATGTGTCTGGCAGACCCAGACTTCACTGGTACCTGCTGGTCTTCTGGCCCACTGAGCTCAGAGTCAAGCCCTAGCACACAATTTGAGGATCATCATCTACTTCCTCCTCATCATTAATAATTTCCTCAGCTACCTATGTCAACTAGCCACTTGGCAAGGTCAACCTCAAACAATTTCATAACAAGCTTATGAGGCAGGCACTATTAGGATTTCTGTTTTACAGTTGAAGAATTTGAGGTATGGAAAGTTTAAGCAATTTGGTCAAGGTTAAACAAGTAGGAATTGGCAGAGCAGAAATTTGAACCCTGGCCTGTTTGATGCCAGATTTCAAGCTCTTAACCACAAGAGCTATACCTTCCACGTGGGAGGTGTTTATAGTTGGTGTCGAGACTACCAGAAGCATTTTTTGTACAATGTTTGGGGTGTGGCTAGGGATGGGGATAGGGATAGCTTTGATAGGCGTAAAGGTTCATTGCCCTGGTGCAGAGGCATACAGAGAAAACCACTCCTACATATGATACCTTAAAGACAGAAACTATTCTCAAGGAGCTTCAAGTCTCAGTTCACACAGAATATTGTGGAAACATCGACTTAGTCATCTGATATCCCAAACACACACACAAAAATAAACAAAAATATTTGCATTTTTATCTTTAAGCATAATATACACAATAGAAGTAGGGGCAAATAGCTACTGATTCAAAGCAAGTCAGTGCTTATGAAGCGTGTATTATGCACGAGACACTGGAGACAGAAATGGAGCGGGCACAACCATTGCCCTAACAAGGCCTACAGAACACTGTAAGGACAGGAAGTTTAGCTCTTCTAAGACCACCATGGCCAGATTTTATAGATGCAATAGAAACAAGTGTTCATTGGAGTACAGAGCCTGAGCAGTTATTCCTATTCAGAACTTGAGGAATTCTTCACAGAAATGGAGCTATTAGAATTTAGCCTTGAAGGATGAGATGAATCGAATCATGGGGAAGGCTATTTTGGAGAGGGAAATGGCTTGAAGAGCAAAAGTGTGAGCTGAGAGGTGGAAAAAAGTGCAAAGTAGGTATGAAACCTGTAAGAAATGTTATAATTCTGGGATGTAGAGGACAGATAAAGACTCTGCTAGGGAAAGAGGCAGGGCCCAGATCATGGAGCATCTTCCATGCCAAAATAATGAGCTTGGACATGATTCTGTGGATTATGCTTAATCACCAAAGAGTTTTGGAAGCAATGGCAACAATTGTTTGGTGAGTATTTTGGAAGCACGCACTGATGTCAGGGCAGAGGGGAGACTGGAGGTTAGAGGCTAGAGACAAGGGTAAGGGAATTCTTAGGAGGCTATATAATAGTCCAAGTTACTGAGGACAAGGGCCTAAATGCTAGCAATGGAAGGAATAAAGAAGAGGGGTAGTGTTGCACAAATATGTCTGGGGTCAAATAGACAAGGTTTCATGACTCAGTGGACATGGAGGTAAGAGACTGGGAAGAGAAGACCCTAAGGTCTCTTGTGCATGTGAAAGTGTGGAAGGCTAATGACGTCATGAATCAAAATAGGAGACTAGGAGGATAAATGCGAGTGGGGAAGATAACGGGTTCTGTGGGGGATAGGCTGCATTTGAAGCATTGCAGAGCAGGCAGAAAATTGGAAAACAGTTGGAAGCAGAAGCCTGAGTCTCTGAAGAGAGAGAGAGAAATGTCTGAGTCATTAGTATTTCATGGCAGTCGATGGTCTGGGAGAAAGAAGTTCCCAGAGAATTCAGAAGTTGCTAGGAGAGCAGACAGGGCAGAGGACCCGAGATTCTCCAGAGGTGCAGCAGTGAGAGGTCTGAGGCTGTGGCTCGAGAGCAAAGCAAAGGCAGGGCAGGATTTTAGGTGAATGGGGAGAATTTTTTTGCTGGAGAATTTTTGGTAGAGAAAGAGGAGCAAGAAATGGAAGTTAAGAAAGAATAACTAAAGAGGGAGTAGGAGAAATACGAGAAAGAGGAATGATGGAAGGGATGAAGGTGTTCCAAGACTTGTGTCAACTGCCTCGGAAAGATTGAGCATGAATGTTCTACTGAGTCACCTGGAGAGCTTGTTAAAATGCAGATTGTGAGGCAGTAAGCCTAGGGTAAGGCCTAAGATTCTCCATTTGAAACAGGCTTCCGAGTGATGCCCTTGATCCTGGTCCATACACCACACTGAATTAGCAAAAGAGTAGAATGAAAACTGAGTGAAGTCCTAAAATTTAGCAAACAGGAGATCACTGGGGACTTTTGAGGGGTTTTAACAAAGTGGCAGAGGTCATAGCCAATAATAGGTTTGGATGTAGAATGACTGGGACACTGAGGGGCTCAAGCAAGGATGGAGCCGAGATTCTCCAGAGGTGCAGCAGTGAGAGGTCTGAGGCTGTGGCTCGAGAGCAAAGCAAAGGCAGGGCAGGATTTTAGGTGAATGGGGAGAATTTTTTTGCTGGAGGGAGAGGGAAGCGGTTTAGAGGAAGTGATGATAATTCTAGAAAAAGTGGGAGGTGATGTTACTGAATAGTTGATCTTTGCCTTCTTACCTCTCTCAAAGATACCTCTCAGACAAAAGGGAAAGAGGGGAGGTTGAGAAAAGAAATAAGGAGGTTTTTGAGGAGGCAAGGTAATGAATTTCATAACAAATGTCCTTTATTTTCTCAAAGAAGTCAGAACTAATGGTAAGGTTTCTCTACTGAGAACAAGAATGGGAATTGGTTTTGCAGGGTAGAAGAGAATAGTGATGCTTCAGAATTTCCCCTGTAAAGAATGGGGGAAAGATAAGATGCTGATAAGAAAACACAAGATGAGCCCTGGCCGGTTGGCTTAGTGATAGAACGTCGGCCTGGCATGCAAGGGGTCCTGGGTTCGATTCCCAGCCAGGGCACACAGTAGACGCACCCATCTGCTTCTCCACCCCTCCCCCTCTCCTTCCTCTCTGTCTCTCTCTTCCCCTCCCACAGCGAGGCTCCATTGGAGCAAAGATGGCCCGGGCGCTGGGGATGGCTCCTTGGCCTCTGCCCCAGGTGCTGGAGTGGCTCTGGTCGCAACAGAGCGATGCCTCAGAGGGGCAGAGCATCACCCCCTGGTGGGCAGAGCGTCGCTCCCTGGTGGGCGTGCCGGGTGGATCCCGGTCGGGCGCATGCGGGAGTCTGTCTGACTGTCTCTCCTGATTTCCAGCTTCGGAAAAATAAAAAAAAAAAAGAAAAAGAAAACACAAGATGAAATAGTTATAATAAAAATAAAGTATGAGAGATGAGCTTGGAGAGACAAGATGGCGATGGAGTAGGCGACGTACCAACTTTCACCTCCCAGAACCAAAGTGGATTACAAACTAATTTTAAAAACCATCATCTGGAAAAACCAACTTTGGACTAAACTAAGAGAACTCTTCAACCAAGGAACACTGAAGAAGCCACACTGAGACTGGTAGGAAAAGCGGAAATGTGGAGAGGGCTGCCCTGCTCCTCGGAGCGAATGGCAGCTGGGAGAGAATCACATGGTGGTAAGTGAGTTTAGCAGAGAGGCCAGGGTCCTGAATCCCAGGAACAAAGCCCCAGCCTGCAGCCCAGAGCGTAGAAGAGGTGTATGGACAGTATTTAGCTGGAAATAAGTCAGAATACTGTTTGTGAGAAAGAGACTGATTTCACAGACCCAGGATTCTTCTTAAAGGGACTGTGCAGAAAACCTCTCTCACACCACTCACCTGGGGCTCCAGGGGATGGGGAGAGAGGAGAGGACTGGAGTAGCAAGAAGAGAGTGTAATCTAGGAGGTACAGGGAGAAATACTTTGAGGGACAGCCACCCTAACCTCTGGGATGAGTCACTCCCCAAATCTGAAGTGAATATTTCCCCTAGAAACAGCAATACCAGCAAAGGGAAGCAGGACACCAGCCAAACAAGCTCTCCTGTGGCACTCAAAGCAGAGTCACTTAGAAGGAGGGAGCTTTCAGAACTACAGTAGTGAGTCTTAGGGTCTGAGCTGCAGCACCCGCACCCACACGGCTGAGGGCTCACTCGAGGGCGGGCGGCAGCAGGACATGGAAGTGCGGTTCTGTCGGCAAGGACAGAGCTGGCTGGCCACCACTGGGCCCAGGTGTGAGCTCAGTCTTGCCCAGCTGGGGAGCAGAGGACGTGCAAAAGTGGTCAAGCCCAGCTGCGGGCTGCCTGCAATCCAGCCTGCAGGGGAAGGGCAGGAGCCCCAGAAGGGGCAGAGAACTGCCCTTAAGCAAGGGCACAGGAGCACAGCCTTGCCCTGCCTGCGAACCTAGGCTTAAGGCCTGACTTGGGAGCCGGCTCCTCCTGTGGGGGTGGAGCCAAAAGCCCAGAACAGGCAGAGTCCCACTACTGAATGTGGACGTGCAGTCCCTACCAGTCTGTGGAGCAGGCTCCTTCTGCAGGGGCAGGCAAAAGCCTGGAATCACGCAGAGACCCGCAGCTGAGCAAAGGTGCTCACCCCTGCCCTCAGGGCCGAGCATAATGCGATCCGCAGGGGCAGAGTGAAGGCCAAGGCCAATGAGTCTTGTACACCTGAGCACGTGATCACAACCCCTCCCGTGACAGAGAGGCGGAAACCACAGCAACGCCCATACCCGAATGCCTTAGGCAGCAACAGCAGAGGGGGTGGCAGGCCTGCAGACAGACCACACCTAGAAAACACAGAGGCCACACCCAGTGGAATTCAGTGGCCAAAACCTTCTTTTACACAGTCAAAATGAGAAAGCAGAGAAATGCAACACAAATGAATCAAGAGAAATCCCCAGAAAAGGACCTGAATGAGTCAGATATAGCCAAATTACCAGATGCAGAGTTTAAAATAACGACTGTTAGGATGCTCAAAGATATTAGAACAACAATAGATGGTCATTACAAACACCTAAATAAAGAGATAGTAAATATAAAAAAGGACATTGAAATAATAAAAAAGAATCAGTCAGAAATGACAAATACAATATCAGAAATGAAGAATACAATGGAAGGAATTAAAAGCAGGATGGATGAAGCTGAGAATTGAATCAGCGAGTTAGAGGACAAGATAAATAAAGGCACGGAAGCAGAGCAGAAAAAAGAAAAGAGACTCAAAAAGTCAGAGGAAACTCTAAGAGAGCTCTGTGACAACATGAAGAGAAATAATATCCACATCATAGGGGTGCCTGAAGAGGAAGAGAAAGAACAAGGGATAGAGACTTTGTTCAAGCATATCATAGCTGAAAACTTCCCTCAATTAAGGAAGGAAAACATCTCACAAGTTGAAGAAGCACAGAGAACTCCATTAAAGAGAAACCCAAAGAAATATACACCAAGACACATCATAATTAAAATACCAAAGCTAAGTGATAAAGAGAAAATATTAAAAGCTGCTAGAGAAAAAAAGACTATCACCTACAAAGGAGCCCCCATCAGAATGACTTCCGACTTCTCAACAGAAATACTTGAGGCCAGAAGGAAATGGCAAGAAATATTCAAAGTAATGCAGAACAAGAGCCTACAATCAAGACTACTTTATCCAGCAAGGCTATCGTTTAAAATTGAAAAAGAAATAAAAAGCTTTCCAGACAAAAAAAAACCCTCAAGGAATTCACTACAACAAAACCAAGGCTGCAAGAAATGCTAAGGGGCCTGTTGTAAACAGATCAAAGGAGAAAAAGAATATAGCAAAAGAGAAATACAATTTTAAAGAATCAAATGGCAATAAACAATTACATATCAATAATAACCTTAAATGTAAATGGTTAAATGATATGATCAAAAGACATAGGGTAGCTGCGTGGGTAAGAAAACAGGACCCATACATATGCTGTCTACAAGAGACACACCTTAAAACAAAAGATGCACATAGACTGAAGGTAAAAGGATAAAAAAAAAGATTTCATGCAAATAGAAATTAAAAAGAAAGCTGGGGTAGCAATACTTATATCAGAGAAAATGGACTTTAAAACAAAGACTATAGTAAGAGATAAAGAAGGCCACTACATAATGATAAAGGGAGCAATCCAACAGGAAGATATAACCGTTATAAATATCTACGCACCTAATATGGGAGCACCTAAATATATAAAGCAGACTTTGATGGATTTAAAGGGTGAAATCAACAGCAATACTATAATAGTAGGGGATTTCAATACCCCACTAACATCACTAGATAGATCCTCAAGAAAAAAAAATTAACAAAGAAACAGCAGACTTAAAGGACACACTAGATCAACTCGATTTAATAGATATCTTCAGAACCTTTCACCCTAAAGCAGCAGAATATACATTCTTTTCAAGTGCTCATGGTACATTCTCTAGGATAGACCACATGTTAGGGCACAAAAGTGGTCTTAACAAATTGAAAAAGATTGAAATCATATCAAGCACTTTCTCTGATCACAATGGCATGAAACTAGATATGAACCACAACAGAAAAGCTCAAAAAACACTCAAACACATGGAAACTAAATAGCAAGATGTTAAATAACAAATGGATTAAGAATGAGATCAAAAGAGAAATAAAAAAATTCCTAGAAACAAATGACAATGAGCATACAACAACTCAAAATCTATGGGACACAGCAAAAGCAGTACTGAAAGGAAAGTTCATAGCACTACAGGCACACTTTAAGAAACTAGAAAAAGCTCAAATAAACAACTTAACCCTGCATCTAAAAGAACTAGAAAAAGAACAGCAAGTAAAGCCCAAATGTAGTAGAAGGAAGGAAGTAATAAAGATCAGAGCAGAAATAAATGACATAGAGGCTAAAGAAACAATACAGAGGATCAATAAAACTAGGAGCTGGTTCTTTGAAAAGGTCAACAAGATCGATAAACCTTTAACTAGACTCACCAAGAAAAAAAGAGAGAGGACTCAAATAAATAAAATTAGAAATGAGAGTGGAGAAATAACAACTGACACAACAGAGATACAAAATATTGTAAGAAAATACTATGAAAAACTGTATGCCAAAAAACTAGACAACCTAGATGAAATGGACAAATTCCTTGAAACATACAATCTTCCAAAAATCAATGTGGAAGAATCAGAAAACCTAAACAGACCTATTACACCAAATGAGATCAAAACAGTTATTAAAAAACTCCTAACAGACCCTGGCCAGTTTGCTCAGTGGTAGAGCATCAGCCGGGCATGCAGGAGTCCCAGGTTTGATTCTCAGCCAGGGCACACAGGAGAAGCACCCATCTGCTTCTCCACCCCTCCTCCTCTCCTTCCTCTCTGTCTCTCTCTTCCCCTACCGCAGCCAAGGCTCCACTGGAGTAAAGTTGGCCCGGGCGCTGAGGATGGCTCTATGGCCTCTGCCTCAGGCACTAGAATGGCTCTAGATGCAACAGAGCAGCGCCCCAGATAGGCAGAGCATCACCCCTGGTAGGCATGCCGGGTGGATCCTGGTCGGACTCATGCGGGAGTCTATCTGACTGCCTCCCCATTTCCAAGTTCAGAAAAATACACACACAAAAAAAACTCCTAACAAAGAAAAGTCCGGGGCCTGATGGCTTCACAACTGAATTCTACCAAATATTCAAAGAAGAACTAACTCCTATCCTCCTCAAGCTATTTCAAAAAATTCAAGAGGAAGAAAGACTTCCATGCTCCTTTTATGAGGTGAGCATAATTCTGATTCCAAAACCAGGCAAAGACAACACAAAGAAAGAAAATTATAGACCAATATCCCTGATGAAAATAGACGATAAAATCCTCAACAAAATATTAGCAAACCAGATCCAATAATATATGGAAAAAATCATACACCATGATCAAGTGAGATTTATTCTGGGGAAGCGAGGCTGGTACAATATTTGCAAATCAATCAATGTGATTCATCACATAAACAAAAGGAAGGAGAAAAACTACGTGATAATTTGAACAGATGCAGAAAAAGCATTTGATAAAATCCAGCGCCTGTTCATGATCAAAACTCTCAGCAAAGTGGGAATACAGGGAACATACCTGAACATGATAAAAGCCATCTATGACAAACCCACAGCCAACATCATACTCAATGGGCAAAAATAAAAAACAATCCCCTTAAGATCAGGAACAAGGCAGGAGTGTCCCCCTTTCACCACTCTTATTCAAAATATTCCTGCAAGTCCTAGCCACAGCAATCAGACAAGAAGAAGAAATAAAAGGCATTCAAGTTGGAAAAGAAGAAGTAAAACTATCATTATTTGCAGACTAAAGTCTCAGTCAAAAAACTACTGGACCTGATAAATGAATTCAGCAAAGTGGCAGGATATAAAATTAAATACTCAGAAATCAGAGGCATTTTTATATGCCAACAATGAACAGTCAGAAAGAGAAATTAAGGAAACAATCCCCTTCACAATTACAACCAAAAAAATAAAGTACCTAGGAGTAAACTTAACCAAGGAGACTAAAGACTTGTACTCGGAAAATTACAAAGCATTGATAAAAGAAATCAAGGAAGATACAAACAAGTGGAAGCATATACCGTGCTCATAGTTAGGAAGAATAAACATCATTAAAATGTCTATATTACCCAAAGCACTCAATAAATTCAATGCAATACCAATTAAAATACCAATGACATACTTCAAAGATATAGATCACATATTCCAAAAATTTATATAGAACCAAAAAAGAACACGAATAGCCTCAGCAATCTTAAAAAAAAAAAAAAAGAATGAAGTGGGAGGTATCACACTTCCTGATATCAAGTTATACTACAAGGCCATTGTACTCAAAATAGCCTGGTACTTCCATAAGAACAGGCATATAGATCAATGGAACAGAACAGAGAACCCAGAAATAAACCCACAGCTCTATGGACAACTGATATTTGACAAAGGAGGCAAGAGCATACAATGGAGTAAAGACAGCCTCTTTAATAAATGGTGTTGGGAAAATTGGACAGCTACCTGCAAAAAAATGAAACTAGACCACCAACTTATACCATTCACAAAAATAAACTCAAAATGGATAAAAGACTTAAATGTAAGTCGTGAAACCATAAGCATCTTAGAAGAAAACATAGGCAGTAAGCTCTCCGACCTCTCTCGCAGCAATATATTTGCCAATTTATCTCCATGGGGAAGTGAAATAAAAGACAGAATAAACAAATGGGACTTTATCAAACTAATAAAAAGCTTTTGCACAACTAAAGACAATAAGAACAGACTAATAAGACAAACTACACAATGGAAGAATATATTTGACAATACATCTGATAAGGGGTTAATAATCAAAATTTATAAAGAACTTGTAAATCTCAACACCAGGAAGACAAACAATCCAATCAAAAAATGGGACAAAGAAATGAATAGACACTTCTCCAAAGAGGACATACAGATGACCAATAGGCATATGAAGAAACTAGAAAGCCCGGCGGTCATACAAAATGACTGCTGTTCTAGATATTATAAATTGTAATTAAAATGATTTGTGCAAAGGTGTCTGCTAATTCAAACTGAATTACCCAGGGCAGGCAGTGAGGACGCCCCTTTGCTTACTGCCCCATGGGGTTTCCCCCTTCTACTTGCTTAATTGCTTAAAGTAGAGTGCAATGAAGGAAACCACTGGCAGTACATTTCTTAAGAGCCACCGCTAGCTCAATAAATAAAGGTGATTTAAATAATAAAATGTTAATTCACATGTCAAAGATCTCTTTGTACACATTTCTTGTGTAGATCTTTCCATCATTTTTAAGCTCGCCTTGCAGAGGACCATCAATTATTTTTAATTTTATGTTCGTTCTTTCACGAACTCTTGAACAGGCAACATAAAGTTGACCGTGTCCAAATGCAGGCTCAGGTAAAAAAATGCCAACAGGCTTAAGCGTTTGGCCCTGAAACTTATTGATGGTCATAGCAAAGGCAAGTTTTACAGGAAATTGTCTATGTCTCAATTGAAACGGCAACCCTGTTTGAGATGGAGCCAAATCAATTCTTGGAATGACATGTATTTCACCTTTAGAGGAGCCAAAGACTTAGCTATTATGACATTATTTTTCAATTGGAGAACCTCTAGTCTGGTACCATTGCAAAGACCCCTTCTGCTGTTAAGATTTCTTAACAGCATAATAATTTCTCCAATCTTTAACCCCAGTTTGTGAGGTGGCATGCCAGAAGGCGGGACTATTTGAATGCCGTGGCAACTTCACCCCCTTGGCTAGTACAGTTACGCAAGCAACCAATAAGCTATCGGCGACAAACAGACACTTAAGCCACATATAATAAAGATGCTCAACATCACTAATCATTAGAGAAATGCAAATTAAAACCACAATGAGATATCACCTCACACCAGTCAGAATGGTGCTCATCAACAAAACAACACAGAATATGTGCTGGCGAGTATGTGGAGAAAAGGGAACCCTCCTGCACTGCTGGTGGGAATGCAGACTGGTGCAGCCACTGTGGAAAACAGTATGGAGATTCCTCAAAAAATTGAAAATCAAACTACCTTTTGACCCAGCTATCCCACTTTTAGGAATATATCCCAAGAACACCATAGAACTGCTCCAAAAGGAGAAATGCACCCCATGTTTGTGGCAGCATTATTCACAATAGTGAAGATCTGGAAACAACCCAAGTGTCCATCAGAGGATGAGTGGATTAAAAAGCTTTGGCACATATATACTATGGAATACTACTCAGCCATAAGAAATGATGACATCGGATCATTAACAATAACATGGATGGACCTTTATAACATTATACGAAGTGAAATAAGTAAATCAGAAAAAAACTAAGAACTATATAAATCCATACATACATAGGACATAAAATGAGACTCAGAGACATGGACAAGAATGTGATGGTAACGGGGGGGGGGGGGGAGAGGTGAGAGGGAATGGGTCGAGGAAGGAGGGAGAGGGTGTGGGGGAGGGGAGGGGCACAAAGAAAACCAGATAGAAGGTGATGGAAGACAATTTGACTTTGGGTGAGGGGTGTGCAGTATAATCAAATGTCAAAATAATCTGGAGAAGTTTTCTCTCAACATATGTACCCTGATTTATCAATGTCACTGCATTAAATTTAATAAAAATAAAATAATAAAAAAATAAAGTATGAGAAAAAATGACAATTCATAATAATTCTATGTATATAATAATCCATTATATATGTATAATAATATTCTACTTCACATGCAAGAATCAATTGTAGGACTCCAAAGTCCAATAAGTTTTAGCATCAGAAAGGATCTCTTATTATTGTTTATTTATTTATTTATTATTAATTTTAATGTGGTGACATTGATAAATCAGGGTACATATGTTCAGAGAAAACATCTCCAGGTTATTTTGACATTCAGTTATGTTGCATACCTATCACCTAAAGTCAAATTTTCCTCCGTCACCTTCTAACTGGTTTTTTTTGTGCCCCCTCTCTCCCCACCCCCTCTCTATCCTCCCCCCCCCCCGTTACCACCACACTCTTGTCCATGTCTCTTAGTCTCATTTTTATGTCCCACCTGTGTATGGAATCATATAGTTCTTAGTTTTCTCTGATTTACTTACTTCACTCAGTATAATGTTATCAAGGTCCATCCATGTTGTTGTAGATCCGATGTCATCATTTCTTATGGCTGAGTAGTATTCCATAGTATATATGTACCACCTCTTCTTTATCCAGTCATCTATTGACGGGCTTTTTGGTTGTTTCCATGTGTTGGCCACTGTGAACAATACTGCAATAAACATGGGGCTGAATGTGTCTTTATGTACCAGTGTTTTTGAGTTTTGGGGGTATAACCCAGTAGAGGGATTGCTGGGTCATATAGTAGCTCTATTTTTAATTTTTTGAGGAACCACCATACTTTGTTCCATAGTGGTTGTAGTACTTTACATTCCCACCAACAGTGGATGAGGGTTCCTTTTTCTCGACAGCCTCTCCAACATTTGTTATTACCTGTCTTGTTGATAATAGCTAATCTAACAGGTGTGAGGTGGTATCTCATTGTAGTTTTGATTTGCATTTCTCTAATAACTAATGAAGATGAGCATCTTTTCATATATCTGTCGGCCATTTGTAGTTCTTCCTGGGAAAAGTATCTATTCATGTCCTCTTCCCATTTTTTTTATTGGACTGTTTGTTTGTTTGTTGTTGAGTTTTATGAGTTCTTTGTATATTTTTGATATTAGGCCCTTATCTGAGCTGTTGTTTGAAAATATCATCTCCCATTTAGTTGGCTGTCTCTTTTGTTGTCAGTTTCTCTTGCTGTGCAAAATATTCTTAGTCTGATGTGGTCCTATTCATTTATATTTGACTTCACTTCTCTTGCCTTTGGAGTCAAATTCATAAAGTGCTCTTTGTAAGCAAAGTCCATGAGTTTAGTACCTATGTTTTCTTCTATGTAATTTATTGTTTCAGGTCCTATATTTAGGTCTTTGACCCATTTTGAATTAATTTTAGTACAAGGGGACAAACTGTAGTCCAGTTTCATTCTTTTGCAAGTGGCGTTCCAGTTTTCCCAGCACCATTTGTTGAAGAGGCTTTCTTTTCTCCATTGTGTGTTGTTGGCCCCTTTATCAAAAATTATTTGACCATATATATGTGGTTTTATTTCTGGGCTTTCTATTCTGTTCCATTGGTCTGAGTGTCTATTTTTCTGCCAATACCATGCTGTTTTGATTGCCGTGGCTCTATAATATAATTTAAAGTCAGATATTGTAATACCCCCAGATTCATTCTTTTTCTGTAGGATTGCGTTGGCTATTCAGGGGTTTTTATAGTTCCATATAAATCTGATGATTTTTGTTCCATTTTTTTAAAAATTGACATTGGAATTTTGATGAGAATTGCATTAAATTTGTATATAGCTTTGGGTAATATTGTCATTTTGACTATATTTTTTCTTCCTGTCCAGGAACAAGGAATATCTTTCCATTTCATTGTATCTTTTTCTATTTCCCTTAACAATGCTTTGTAGATTTCATTATATAAGTCCTTTACATTCTTTGTTTTATTTATTCCTAGGTATTTTATTTTTGTTGTTGCAGCCATTATAGGGATTATTTTTTTGAGTTTGTTTTCTGATGTTTTATTGTTGGCATATAGGAAAGCAATGGACTTTTGTATGTTAATTTTGCATCCTGCAATCTTACTGTATTGGTTTATTGTTTCTAGTAGTCTTTTTTGTGGAGTCTTTGGGGTTTTCAATGTATAGGACCATATCATCTGCAAAAAGTAAAACCTTTACTTTTTATTTTCCAATATGAATGAGTTTTATTTCTTTTTCTTGTCTGATTGCTCTGGCTAGAACTTCCAGCATTATGTTAATAAGAGTGGAAAGAGTGGACAACCTTGTCTTGTTCCTGATTTTACGGGAAAAGTTTTCAGTTTTATGCCATTTAATATGATGTTAGCTGATGGTTTATCATAAGTGGCCTTTAATATGTTGAGATATTTTCCTTCTATACCCATTTTGTTGAGTGTTTTAAACATAAAATTGTGTTGTATTTTATCAAATGCCTTTTCTGCATCTATTGACAGGATCATATGATTTTTGTTCTTTGTTTTGTTGATATGATGTATTACATTAACCGTTTTACGTATGTTGAACCATCCTTGTGATTATGGGATGAATCTCACTTGATCATGATGTATTATTTTTTTAATGTGTTGTTGTGTTCGATTTGCTAGTATTTTGTTTAGTATTTTAGCATCTGTATTCATTAGAGATATTGGTCTGTAGTTTTCTTTTTTGTGTGTTGTCCTTGCCAGGTTTCAGTATGAGGGTTATGTTGGCCTCATAAAATGTGTTTGGAAGTATTGCTTATTCTTTAATTTTTTTGGAAGACTTTGAGTAGAATAGGAACCAACTCTTCTTTCAATGTTTGATAGAATTCACTAGTATATCTGTCTGGCCCTGGACTTTTATTTTTGGGGAGGTTTTTGATAGTTGTTTCTATTTTCTCCCTGCTTATGGGTCTGTTTAGGCTTTCAGCTTCATTATGACTCAGTCTAGGAAGATTGTATTGTTCTAGGAATTTATCCATTTCTTCTAGATTGTCAAATTTGGTGGCATATAGTTTTTCATAGTATTCTTCAATAATTCTTTGTATATCTATGATATCCGTGGTGATTTCTCCTCTTTCATTTTGGATTTTATTTATTTGAGTCCTTTCTCTTTTTTCCTTAGTGAGTCTTGCCAAGGGTTTGTCAATTTTGTTGATCTTTTCAAAGAACCAGCTTTTTGTTTTATTAATTTTTTCTATAGTTTTTCTGTTCTCTATTTCATTTATTTCTGCTCTGATTTTTATTATTTCCTTTCTTTGCTGGTTTTGAGTTGCCTTTGTTCTTCTTTTTCTAGTTCCTTAAGATGTGAAATTAAGTGGTTTACCTGGGCTTTCTCTTGTTTGTTTATATAGGCCTGTAATGATATAAACTTTCCTCTTATTACTGGTTTTGCTGCATCCCAGAGTCTGCTATGTCGTATTGTTATTTTCGTTTGTCTGTATGTAACTTTTATTTATTTATTTATTTTTATAGAAACAGAGAGAGGGAGAGATAGGGACAGACAGACAGGAACAGAGAGAGATGAAAAGCATCAATTATCAGCTTTTTGTTGCGACACCTTAGTTGTTCCTTGATTGCTTTCTCATATGTGCCTTGACCGTGGGCCTTCAGCAGACTGAGTAACCCCTGGCTCGAGCCAGTGACCTTGGGTCCAAGCTGGTGAGCATTGCTCAAACCAGATGAGCCCACGCTCAAGCTGGTGACCTCAGGGTCTTGAACTGGGTCCTCTGCATACCAGTCCAACACTCTATTCACTGCACCACCATCTGGTCAGGCTGTATGTAACTTTTGATCTCTGCTTTTATTTCTTCTTTGACCCACTCATTTTTTAAAAGTATGTTATTTAGTTTCCACATTTTTGTGGGTTTGTTTACCTCCTTTTTGCAGTTGAATTCTAGTTTCAAGGCTTTACAATCAGAGAATATACTTGGTATATTATCAATCTTTCTGAATTTGTTGATCTTATGTTTGTGGCCCAACATATGGTCAATTCTGAAAATGTTCCATGTACACTAGAGAAAAATGTATATCTGGCATTTTGGGATGAAATGTTCTGTAGATGTCTATCACATCCAATTGTTCTAGTGTTTCATTTAAGGCCAATATTTATTTATTGATTTTCTGTTTGGATGAACAATCTAGAGCTGTCAGTGGTGTACTGAGGTCTCCAAGTATGATTGAATTTTTGTCAGTTTTTGTTTTTAGGTCATTCAGTAGCCGTCTTATATATTTTGGTGCTCCTTGGTTTGGTGCATATATATTAAGAAGTGTTATGTCCTCTTGATTCAATGTCCCCTTTATCATTATGAAATGACCGTTTTTATCTCTGATTACCTTTGCTGTTTTGTAGTCAGTATTGTTAGATATGAGTATTGCTACACCTGCTTTTTATTTTCTTGGATGTTATTTGCTTGGAGTATTGTTTTCCAGCCTTTGACTTTGAATTTGTTTTTATACTTGTAGCTTAAATGTGTTTCTTGTAGGCAACATACAGTTGGATTTTCTTTTTAAATCCATTCTGCTACTCTGTCTTTTTATTGGTGAGTTTAATCCATTTACATTTAGTGTAATTATTGACACTTGAGGGTTTCCTATTGCCATTTTATATATAGCTTTCTGATAGTTTTGTATCTTGTTTGAGTCTTTTTTGTTTTTCTACCATTTATTTTTGTTTGGTTGTAATCCATACTTCTTTCCTCTGTTACTTCTTTTCTCAAGCCATGTACTTCTGTGGTGGTTTTTTCAGGGGTGGTTACCATTAAGCAATGGAAAGGGTACCTATCATGTTCATTGTAGTACATTATCTCATGAATGCTTCTGCACTCTATCCTCCTTTGCTACTGTTACTCTTTGTCCTCACCCCTTTTTTGTTTTTGTTGTCATGGATTAAATTTGATTTTATTGTGTTCTTGATGGAGCTTTTACTTGTGGTTTTGTTTTGTTTTGTTCTTTGTATCTAGTTGGAAAACCCCCTTTAGTATTTCCTGAAGTAGGGATTTTCTGGTGATAAATTCCCTCATCTTTTCTGTATCTGTAAATGTTTTTATTTCTCCTTCATATTTGAAGGATAACTTTGATGGATATAGTATTCTTGGCTGGAAGTTTCTCTCTTTCAGAACTTTATATATTAGGGTCCACTCTCTTTTAGCCTGTAGAGTTCCTGTTGAGAAATTTGATGAAAATCTCATGGGCTTTCCTTTATATGTTGTATTCTTCTTTTCCCTGGCTGCCTTGAGAATTTTTGTTTTTTTTGTCATTGGTTTGTGCCAATTTCATTATGATGTGCCTTGGAGTAGGTTTGTTAGGGTTAAGATAACTCAGTATTCTGTTTGCTTCTTGAATTCGAGGCTTTAGTTCTTTCCACAGGCTTGGGAAGTTCTCATCTATTATTTGTTTGAATATATTCTCCATTCCATTTTCTCTCTCTTCTCTCTCTGATATACTCATTATTCTTATGTTGTTCTTTTTGATGAAGTCAGACAATTCCTGTGGGGCTGTCTCATTTATTTTAATTCACGAGTCTCTCTACTCTTCTCTCTGTAGTGCCTCCAGTTGACTAACTTTTATGTCACTAATTCTCTCTTCTATCTTGCCTGTTCTATTAGCTAAGTTTGTTACTTCATTTTTCAGTTCATGAATTGAGTTTTTCATCTCTATTTGATTCGTTTTCATCATTTCAATTTCCTTGGTGATGTATTCTTTCTGTTCATTGAATTGTTTTTTGAGCTCCCTAAATTGCCTTTCTGTGCTTTCTTGTATATCCCTGAGTATTTTTAGGATTTCAATTTTAATTCTCTGTCATTTAACTCCAAGGTTTCCAAGCTATTGAAATTTTTTTTTCTATAGATTTTGCCTCATCTTTCTGAGTTACATCACTGTCTTTTGTATCCATGATATTTGATTTCATTTTATTTAATGGCATTTGAGAGTGGTATTGTTAATAATACTAATGAGTTGATAAAGAATATAAAAATATATATAAAATAAATAAGTAAAATATTAAATAAAAATTTTTTTGAGAAAATACAGTGAAAAATTGAAATTTATATTGTGCTAAATGGAACAAAAACTACATAGAACAGAGGGCCTGAGTTGGGGAGAAGTGACAAAGAGGCAAAAAAAGAGGTAAGAAACCACAAATTGCTACAAGGAAAAGATTTGGATCAAGAATAAAATAATTTGTTTGTAAATGATGGTCAAATGAGAGATATCGTGAAAGAGAAAGAAGAAAAGAAAAAAAAGAAATAAAATGCAGTGAAAATGCAAATTCTCTTGAATTAAGTGGAACAAAAACTGCATAGAATGGAAAGCTGGTGTTGGGGGGAATACTTTTGAGATGAAAAAGAGAAATAAAAAAGCACACAAAATGCCACAAAGAAAAAATTTGAATACAAAATAAAATAATTTGTAAGTGAGAATAGAATGAGAGGAAAAGTGAAAGAGAAAAGAAGAAACTAAAAGAGAGGGAGAAAAAAAAGAAAATAAAAGGAGAGTTGAGGTTTTTGAAATGTAACCCTCATAGAAAGAAGAAAAAAAGAATGGAAAATGTAACCCTTATGGGTAATGAAGTTCAAAATGGAAAGAATAAAACAGAAAAAGGATAAAAGGATCAAGGTGGAAGAAAAAAAGATACAAAAATGAAAGAAAAAAATGAAAAAAGTTATAAAGACTGTGGATTTTTCCTGGTTTCTTCTTTCTTTCTCTTTTTGGCCAGTGGCACTGTACCCCAATTTCTGCCCCTGTGGCACTGTTAGGCAGAGACTTGCTGTTGTATCGCTATGGTGATAACATAAATTAGGCCTCAGTCCCGTTGGCAGGCGGGGCTTGTTAGCATTTGCAGGCTTCAACAATGGGAGAGTCTGTTTTCCCAGAGCCTTTCCCCAAGTCTCTCCTTCCTGAACCACAGCCTAGGGACCCAGCTGTGAAGTTGCCGCTGCCACTGCCTGGAGAGCAAAAGGCTCTAAGAGCTGCCAAATCCCCTATCTATCCCCACTCAGTGCAGGGTTCTGGGTAAAGGTTTGCCAGCCTGAGCCACCAGCATAATCAGGCAGGTCTGAGAGCCAATTGCTTCTCAGGTGTCTATGAGCTTCCAGGTATATCTAGTATGCCTTAGCACTTTGCGGGACTACTCTCCCAGGCTTTTGCACTTTGTATCCTGTATTGGCTGGCAGGAAGATGCCCCAGTTACTGCCTGCAGAACTAGAGATCTTAAATGCTGCCAAGTCCCTCTTCCAGGTCCTTTTAAAGCACAGCCCTGGATATGAAAGCTCTGTCGACCAGAGCCACCAGCTTAAGCAGGCAGGGGGATGAGCTGACTTCTGGTCAGGCTCCTTTCTAAAGTTCCTTGGATATGTCTAGCTAAATTTGCCTTAGCACTCTGTGGGTCTGCTCTCCACAGGCTTCTCCTTTATTGGGAAGCCTACAGCCTAGCCTGCCCAACTTCCGCAGTGTTTTCTAAGGTCTGCTCTGTAGGAGTGTGCTTTTTAACCTGCATTGGCTGGCAGGATGTTGCCCCAGCTACTACCTGCAGAGCAAAAGACCATAAGAGCTATCAAGTTCCTCCTCTGGGTTCTCTTAAATCACAGACTTGGGAAAGAAGATCCTGCCAGCCAGAGCCACTGCCAGCATAAGCCAGCCGGGCAGTGAGTAGACTGCGGGTTAGGCCCCTTTTAGGTTCCTACGCACCTTTCCCCCAGCATTTCTGTAGTTTTCTTCCCCAGAAATGTGCTTTGTTAGCCTATATGGCTGGTAAAGCTGCCCCACCTGGAGAGGTCCAGGTGTAGGGAAGCCGGCTTTTGTGCACTCCCTGTGCACTGTTGTTCAAGGAGCAGGGATTACACAGAGACTCTGGCCACAGCCCATGCAGTAGGACACTGCTGACAGTCTCCGACCCAGCCCCTCCATCCAGGAACATGGGCGTCCACACCCGAGGCACCAGGAGGAAGGACTCGTACACTGCCCGCATTTGCTGATCAGGAGACCAGAAGTAAACAAAGCCCACTCCACAGGCAAGCCACTCACCCACCTCTGCCAGGATTTGCTGCTGGTGTTAGCTCCGTGTGGGCTGAGCTGCAGGAACACTCTCCCCTCAGCTTGAGTCTCTCTGCCCTAGCCCTCCCTTCCTCTCAGTTCCAAGTGAAAAACGTTTCCTCGGGACAGTGAGGGAAGCAAAATACTCCATTCTCCTTCCTATTTCCTTCAGATTGGTTTATATATTCAGCCACCTTTTCACCCAATCATACCTTTGTTTGATGTATGTGTATTTCAGATGCTCCTGGGATTGCTTTTCTGTCTCTAGTTGTTGAATTTGTTAAAATTCCAGGGAGAGGTATTGGGAGCCCCCCTCACAGAGCCATTTCTCTAATGTCACTCTCTATTTATTTATTTGTTTATTTTTAGTTCGGGGACAGGAGAGAGAGAGAGAGAAAAGCATCAACTTATTGCTGTACTTTATTTGTGTATCCACTGATTGCTTCCCATACATGCCTTGACTAGGGATCAAATCAGTGACCTCAGGTTTCAAATTGGTAACCTCAGGTTTCAAACTGGTGACCTCAGGTTTTGAACAGACGTCAGTGTTCCAGATTGACCCTCTATCCACTGTGCCACAAACATTCAGGTGGGTCTTTTATTCTTGAAATAGAATTCCCAAAGCCATGAAGTGATTGTGGCACAGGAAATGTAATGTCTCCAGTTTTGATCAGAGAAATCTTTAGCTGCCATTCCTCTCAGCTCTGGGAGTGCATCACCTGCACCCCACAGACAAGAATTTCCCTAGGCCTTCCCATTTTTTAAAACTTAATTTAGGCACCAGACACACTAATTTCAGCTCATTCTACTATTCTATGATAAACAAATCTTTCTTTACAATCTTCCCTTTTGAAAAGATCTAAGAATGTGGCTGTGAAAAAGAAGAAAATCTTACCTTTTGCGACAACATGGATGGACCTGGAGATTATTATGCTAAGTGAAATAAGTCAGACAGATAAAGAAAAATATCATATGATCTCACATATATGTAGAATCTAATGAACAAAGTGAATTGAGGAACGGAATAGAGGCAGAGGTGGGGTCACAGGGACCAGAGGGACAGCAGTCAGAGGAAAGGGGGACGAGAGGATGGGACCAGAGAAGGTAAATGGATTAGTGAAATTATATATACAAAACACAGAGATATAGATAACAGGACAGCAAATCTTAGAGGGAAGGGGGAGGGAGTTAGGGGGAGGGGGACAAAGGGGATATAAAAAGGGACATGGGTGGGGGTGAGGGAGTTATATTCAAGTGGGACACTTGAATCCATGTAAACATAATAAATTAAAAATTAATAAAAATTTAAATAAAAAGAAAAGATCTGTAAGAAATAGGAACCTATGAAACACAATTTTATGTGTTACCATCCTCTATTTGAGTGAAAAAACCAATTCACTTTGGAAGGGTTTCCAATGGGATTTGGGAATATGTTACTTGAGGGGCCTCTCTTTGCTCATGTGAAACCGGAACACTGTCTCCTTGGCACCAGAAAAAAGGGGAAAAGCAGCATTAGTAGCTGTTCTTTTCTGTGGTTCTCTGAAGCTTTGCAGCACACTGCTTCTCTTGGTACCAGAGCTCTGAAGAAAATGTTGATCAAATTGCATAGAGTCCAGGAGTCTCCTGGGAAGGAACAGCCTGAGACTTCCAACTCCTTTTCCATGAAATTCAAAGTTGGGAATATGCTGGCATGGCCCTCAACAAGGAATATTGAAAAGGAGAAGTCAAGAAGAACCTGCAAAGCCTCAAAATATATCTAGAACCTGACCACTTCTCACCTCTACCATGACTGCATTGGTCTGACACCAGCTTGTCTAATCAGGATTATTGCAATCATTTTTTAAGTATTCTCCCTACTCAGCCCTGGACACCAACACTCTGTTCAAGACTACAGCAGAGAGATACCTTTACAACTTTACAACTCAATCTCTGGTCACTTCCATGCTTATATCTCTCCAATATTTTCCATCTCACTCAGGGCAAAGGCTCCTTATAACTGTCTACAAGGTCCTGAATGAACAGGATCTCATCAATTGTTTTTACTTCATCTACAGTGACTCTCTCCCTGTTTCCTTTGCTCGAGCTGCACTGTCTCCTTGCTCAAGCAGGCCAGGTATACTCCAGACTCAGGGCCTTAGCACTCTCTGTTCCCTCTGCCTGGAATGGTCTTCCCTCCAATATGCAAATGGTTTTTCCCTTTACCTTTATTTTTTGTTCAAATGTTACCCTCTTCCTAAGGCCTTTACTTACAACCTATTACACTTGCAACCCCGCCTTGCCCTTCATCTTCAGTCTACCGACACTGTTTTCCTCCCCAACACTTATCACATGCTATTTGGCTTGTTGGCTCTGTCTCTCCACTGAATGCAAGCTCCTGGAAGACAGGATTATTGTCTATTTTGTTCACTTGTGTATTCTTAGTGG
The DNA here is from genome assembly GCF_036850765.1 of Saccopteryx bilineata. NCBI lineage: Eukaryota > Metazoa > Chordata > Mammalia > Chiroptera > Emballonuridae > Saccopteryx > Saccopteryx bilineata. The sequence goes on from NC_089490.1 coordinate 107,206,101, forward strand.
ACAGTGCCTGGTCTATATTAGGTACTTGATAAATATTACTTTAATGAATATACCCAGGACCCAAGCCCAATGTAACAGCCTAAACCACTCATTGCAAGCCCAAATGCATGTAAGGGCTAGGCAGGGAGTGACCAAGGAAATTGCAAAAGGTGAGAAGCAGGATTCACTGGTGAGTCCTGGCCAGTTCAGATGCTCATCCTCAGCTGTTGCTGAGGAACGGTGTAGGCGTAAGAAGGCCAGATCTTCACATCTGTTTTTCAGAGAAGCCAGAGATATGATATTTATATGAAACACCAAGATTTTGTCATTGATGATTAGTGGTCTGGTCTAAAAGTTCAAGGAAAACAGCCTAGCCCTGTAGAGGTTTGAGGCCAAAAGTCCTTCCAGATCTGGCCATCTTGTCTAAGTGAGATAAGAGGATTAGAGATGTCATTCAGGGTCACCCACCTCTGGGCTTCAGTGTCCTCACCTGTAAACAAGGAAGTCAGAAGGGATAGTCTCTACAGCCCTTTCCTACTATTGGAGTATTGATAGGGCACCCTCCACCCACCCACATCATAGGGGCCAGAGATTGACCAGCCATGACCTCCGTCTGAAGTAGCTCACAGTCTGATGGGGAAAACTAGAGACATATGTCAAGAGTAAGCCACAGACCAAAACATATGTGTTCAGTGAAAAGAGAGAGGGGGTTTGAAAACCAGCTGTCACTGTTGGGATGGTCTGGAAAGACGTCTGGCAAGAAGTGGACTTCAGATTCTGTTTTGATCTAGGGATAGGGACTAGGATCAGGACAACAGAGCATTAGGTCAATTCAAAACCACCAAGCCAAGACTGAGTTCATTAAACAAACATATGTTGAGCACATGCTTATTCTCACCTTTTTGGAAAAGTGAAAAAGCCCACTTTGCCCCTCAGTCTTCTGGACAAATACTAGGTTCCCTTTTAAAGGAATCTCAATTTAAGTCCTGTTGTGTCTCAATACTGACTTTAATAACTAGCCTCACTTTCTTCACAAAGCTTTCTCGACCCTTCCAGTGTGCCTCTATACTTACTTCTACTGTGATATTAAGGTCCTATCTGTATCCTTGTTGGCCTCTTCTGCTAAATGAGTCTCTCTGTGACATTTCTTACCCATCTTGTTAATCTCACACTTCAGCAGTATGCTTGGGAGTCAACACATTTGTGATGGGAAGAGAGACAAAGAAAATGCTCACTTTCTACCTCATCCTACAACCACTCTTTCATCAAGAAAATTCTAATTTAGGTCATTTATTACCTTCCCTTTCTTTTCTAAAAGTTATTTTAAGTCTTTTAGTGAAGTTCCTGGAACTTATTACACAGGTCAGGATAATCAGTGGAATACACATATAAAAAACAAGAGCAAATAAATGTTTACATTAAAGAAAGAGCTGTTAGGATAGGGAAAGGCCCCAAAGATGGGAAGAAAGAGGAAAGAGCCAAGAGGCACATGGTTTGGGTTTTAGTAGAGGTTTTGGCAGAAAAGTCAGAACAGTATTGAAGAAAATAGGGGCTTGGGGACAGCAGTGAAGTTTAGGAGACATTGAAAGTGATAAAAATGGTAAATGAGGATTTTAAGAAATGTTGCTGAGATTTAGGAATTGAATATCCTGTGATAATAGTCAAGATATTGAAACCAAGGATTCTTATGACTTTGATTAAATTTAACTTTAAATCCTAGCTCTAAAAACATCTCTCCTCACCCACCACCCAGAAAGCTAGCTTGTCCTCATAATCAACAAACCCCAAGGCAGCAGAAGACAATAGCCCACAAGGTCAGGACCTCTGGCTAGCTACAGATAACATCTTGACTTAAGTTATGTTTCAGCTCCTGAGCCTTAAGGTGGAACAGATCCTCTGGCTACTTTCCCAATAAACCAGTCAGAGGGACCCCAAAACAGACCTCAGAACTGTCCTTAAGATTTGAAGAAATGATTTATTACTTTTACTTCTGGCCAATCAGCTTTCAGCATGCTTCTGGATCCCCTAACCCACATATAATGGGTTTAGCCCTATAATCTGTAACCTACACACCATTGGGGAATTGGAGCTTTTGAGCATTAGCTTCCTGGGTGGCATTGCTTATAATAAAATAGCCAACATCCCTCCACTGCAATCCCCAGTGTTCAGTGTTTGGCTCTGCTAGGGCTGGGTAGATGACTCTTTCTGTTTAATAACAAGATGCCAAAAAAGTTGAAATAGCCTTTAAGAAGTTGGTTGTTAAACTGTTCTTTATCAATTGTGATGCCGTGCAGAAACTAGGCCATGGATGGTTTTAACTTAGCTCTGGGTGACAAACATAGGTATAGAGAATTAGTACATGAACAAAAAATTTCCAGGTTGTCTAGTGTTACATCAAGACTGAGTTCATGTGAACCACTGAAACTTATTCTAAGCTGTTAGGCAGTGTTTAACTCTTTGAATAGTGAGTTTTTTTCATGCTTGCTGACCCCAGGAATGAGGGGTTTTTTTCAAAAAATGAAATTAGTTCCAACTACAGTTTTATTAACTTAAAATCATGTTTGATAACCAATTTATGGAAACAAGAAAAACATATATTTGCCATTTTTTAATGTTGTCTTACACATTTTTAAAGTAAATCTATTGTATTCTGGATGGTCAGGAGGCACAAGGACGTACATGAACGTTCGTACTACTCAAAGGGTTAAGAAGTTAGGCTCTGGAGAAAAGTTCCCCAGGTTTGTGTGCTTACTTGCTGAGTAATTCATGTAAGTTGCTCAACTTTTTTGAGCCTTCATGTCATCATTTATTAAGAGAATAGGAGTATTTACTGGATAGGGTTAATATACAGATTATATGAGTTAATCCATGCAAAGCCCTTAGGACAGGCCCTGATATATAGTAAGCATTTCATAAATGTTAGTTTTTATTATTTGCGTATGGTTGTCATTATTATCTCATCACAGTCTACATAAACACAGGGCCCTCTGAATTTTTTGAATTTCTTGCTCACTGGTCAAGCCACAGCTTTGTCTCCGAGGCCAATATTGACCATCACTAGGCCTAATTCAAACCTCATTTCCTTCTAAGTGCCTTAGCGCTATTGTCTAAACCAGTGGTAGTCAACCTAGTCCCTACCGCCCACTAGTGAGCATTCCAGCTTTCATGGTGGGCGGTAGTAGAGCAACCAAAGTATAAATAAAAAGATGGATTTAACTATAGTAAGTTGTTTTATAAAGATTTATTCTGCCAAACTTAGCGAAAATCTGACATAAAGTACTTAGTAAGTAATTATTATTATATGCTTTAACTTGCTGTAACTCTGCTTTACAAATTTTATAAAGTTACTTCCTTACTTTATAAAACACCATTACTGTGGAACCAGTGGGCGATCAGAAAATTTTACTACTAACAGAGATACAAAAGTAGGCTGTAGGTATAAAAAGGTTGACTACCCTGATCTAAACCATTCATTGCAATATGATCTTTTCTGTGGGGTATTGTTCATCTTGCTTCTCTAAGGAGATTGAAAACTCCTTTAAGAACACAAGAATCATACTTTTGAGGGTTCTGCTTTCTAGCCCCAAGAAGCCCAGATGAGCACATACTGGGCTTGAAATGTTCCTTGGCTGAGTGGAGGGGACAAGAGTTGGGTGACATTTAGCCTCTCATGGACAACCAGCTCATCCTCATCTATCTTATTGTCCAGAAATGACCAGACTTCATCATCCAGAAAGTTCTAAGAAGCAATAACAGTGAATGTCATGTGCTCACAACTGTAAATAGATTTCATCTTAAATGCCCTAGGCTTTATAGATGTTATAGGCAGACTTTTCTGTGTCTATCAGAGCATCACAGACAGCGTGGTGCATTAGAAAGCACGTGGAGTCAGGAGGGAGAATATCTGTCTTTGAGTTCTCTTCTACCCTCTCCTAGTTGTAAAGAGGGGCAGATCACTTACTGTCTGGGTCTTAACTTCCCTCAAATATAAAATGCAAATAATCAAATGCTTACCCCATCAGCTTGTTGGTCAGAATAAAAGCTATAACATCTGGGAAAGTTCTTTGAAATGATAAATAGATCAATTTAGTTTTTATTCTTATTATCAAATGTAAGAATCCTCCAGAGAGGGGGTGCCTCACAGAAGAGACAAGCCATTGAGCTTCCAGCGTGTGCTCAGCCTAATCAACATTCACCCAGAGAGACAGGGGATGTGGGGGTATGGGGGGAGAGGAACAGTTGGTGATAAAGAAAGAAATCTTTAATCTAATCTTTTGCTAAAACCAAAGGCCCCCGCTCAAGAACACATAGGCAGACAGTGAAGCATGGTGACCCGGGACCAGCTGGGGGACCTCCTGCACAAAAGCAGCTAACAATACTGCTTTCAGCTCCACGTCCCCCTCTGGCTGGCTTGGGCCTGGGGCTGCTAGGAAAGGGCTGCGGTGCTGCCTGGAGACCCAGCCTCCCAGTCAAATGTCAACCCATCAATACCAAGTGAGTAGAAAGGAGCCTAATGCTTGGGGCCTTTGTTTCTTTATTTTTAATTAATTAGTCTTTTGTTCACCTCTCTGAGTCCTAAAGAAACCTCTTCAGCAATCTTTTCAAAATCCAACTCCCTCACATGTACCCACATCAGTGAAAACAGAATAAAATTTCTGGTTTGGGCTCATTGCCTAGGCCATGTGGTCAAATAGGACTTTGAAGGGTTCCTCTTTTTTTTTTTTAAACAAGTGTTTATTGAGTGACCACTATTCATTCAACAAACATGTAACGAGTGCCTACTACACTACTGGCCCTATGCTTGGTGTTAGAGACACAAAGATGAATAAAACGCAAACTTGGAACTCAATAAGCTCAGTAAGGGAGGTCAGAGATCGAAGCCAGTTCACACGGTGCCTGGCAGAAAACACAAGTCGCCATCAGAGGCATCCAGATGGAATGCACCACGAGCTCGGAGGGGGAGAAGGACACTTAGTATTTAGAAATAAAGCCGGGAAGGCTTTATTGCATGGTGACATCTGAGTGCTAATGGATTCAGACGTGCAATTCCGCAAATGTTTACCACGTTAACATCATAGCAAACTGGTGCAGGCCGTCCTCTGGGTGTGCTGGGCACCCTTCCCAGCACTTTCCTCCTGTAACTCACACAGTGATCTTTAGTATAGGCTTATTTCCACTTCACAAGCACAGATCTGGACTCAGGCAGCCTGCCTGTAGAACTCATGCTCTTGACCTTGATGGTATAGTCTCTTGATACCAGACCAATCATCTCTGAAAACTGTCTGCCTCCCCCACCTGGGCCCTCAAAAGCAAGGGATTTATTGATCTTTGTGTCCTCACAAGTGCAGACACAAGGTGAACCTCCCAAAGAGGTCCCTTGAACTGTTGAACTGAAGCCTCTACAGCCAGATGCTGAGGTCCCAGCAGGCGTTGCAGTAGGGACTGGCAGGTTGGAACAGCAGGGGGGCTAGAGCAGGGGCTGGGATGGGGTTGGGAGAGCGGAAGACACAATGGACTTGTTTCACAAAGCCCTGCTTGTGGCTTTTCAGAGGCCAGGAATGAGGGCAGGGCTGGAATTTGGAAAGCAGAAGCCCCAGTCCTCCGTGACCCCATGTACACGCTGCTCCTGCACCAGGCACAGACCTGCCCTCGGGTGCACTTCTGTGGCTCTGAGGGCAGGCTTTGGGCTTTAGATAATAATTGCATAGGTTTGCTTAGTAAACACAGGGCAACCGTAGGATAATTACATGTTCTTACAGAGATGGGGCTCAGTAATTACTTTCAGTGGCCCCAAAGTATTATTTAACACATATTCTGGTTTATAAGACAGAAATAATGATGAATTTGCTTGGTAATTACACAGCACTTACCCACTACAGATCCTGCCAGTAGCTGATACTTAGCCCATCATTAAGGAGCCAGCAGTTGCTTTGGTAAATAATAAGTTCTTCTTATTATTGGTCTCTAGGTACATACAGCATTATTAAAACATCATTAGTGACATTTCTCCAAAGTTAAATACACAGGTTTCTGTGAGAAGCCAACTCTCCTTGGGCTAAATGCCTTATTTTTACCTTTTTGATAGGAGAAATAGAAAGAAATCAGTTCTAACCTGAGCGTCTGGTCCCTTTAAAATGTTTTCTTAATGAAATGAAGCCAGATCTGCCCTGGCTTAGGGAGCGGAAAGGAGTCGCCGCTGTTTTCAATATGAAGATTGCTCTTCAATGTGCCCAAATCATTGTGCCCAGTTTGGGAGGAGCCCAGGTCTGGCGCCACCACCCCTGTGGTGGGCTGGGTCAGCACATCTAGTGCCAGGGCAAACCACAGCCTTTTGATGGGTCTTGTTGGCGGCAACCTCAGATGTTCCTCCTAGCCTGGGGCCTGAGAGGCTTATGGAGGGCCTGTGACTCTGGGAGCCAGGACACTCAGTTTTGTTAGGCCATGTGGAGTAGACATGGGGAAGGAATATACACACATCAGATATCAAACAAGGGCAATACAAGCCCAGAACCAGCCTCTTTGTCCTCGAAAAGGACTCTTGGGAAAGCTGCCTGACATATTTTGTCCAGAAGGCAGTAATTTGGGGGGGCCAAGGCACAACTCTAACTGCCCTTGGCTCAGCCACTTGCATCAGAAGAAATCAACTCTTTGTAATCAATAGGGGGCTTAAAGCAGGTGGTCAACCATTATGGCTGGTGGGCAGGAGAGGGAGTGGGCCCTCTGGGGAAAACAGAGCCCTTATTACCATTCCATTCCAGCCCATCTTTCTGGAGGGAACGATTCAACATCAAATATGAGCTCAGTTCCAGATCCCAACTGCCAAGGCAAGTGGCCAGGTCCAGAGGCCTGTTTCTTCTGTAATGAACTCCAGGACTCTGACTTTGGCTTTGGAAGTAACTTGAGTTACCATGAAAGCCAGTGGGGAGTAGCTGGGAAAAGCTTAGGGTTAAAGCCAGAAGACCCAGGTTCAAATCCTAGCTCTGTTCCTTACTGCCAGAGTCATCTTTGGAAATCACCTATCTGACCTTCAGTTTCTTCACTTGTAAAGACTATAAATTCCCTTAGGCTGGAAATAACATCTATTTTATTGACCATTAAATTCCCTGTACCCAGCCCAATGCCTGACACTTTCTGAATCTATAATCAACATTTTTAATGGAATAAGACTGGGGAAATGCATCACATATGTAATTTACATGAATCTACCCATTTATTTAGTGACAAGAGAGAAATAAAAACAACAATTTAAATAGTCCAGATTCTTCATGATAATCTACTCAATGTGCATGTGCCCCAGGATGATCGTTAAGACCAAAAACGGGAAACTGCTCTTCTCCCTTTTCCCCATTGTGAAAATCTTGCTGCATTAAACGCACAAATGGCTGCACTTTAAGACTGCACTTTGGAACATATACTCTCACTAAATATGTTACTATATTTATCTTACGTAATTCATAAGTATTACCAGTTTTGGTTGTAATCACCAAACCTTTTAAACTACTTTATGAATGATTTATAGGAGTGACAGGGAAATTTTGATTATACCTAGCTTTTGCCTTAAATTTGACCTTGAGAAGCTTACTCTTCCCATTTGGATTATTTTACAGGGTCATCATGAGTCACCTGGCAATGTAGGTGCTATGAACTAGAAGCACTAGACAGAAACTATTAGGATAACTATTATCCTGCTTACTGCTCTCTTGGTATGGCTAGTTAGCTTGGTCAAGGTCAAGAAACTTGATTACAACCCAGACCTCCTGAGCACTAGTATCTACGTCACAATTTAACCCAACAAAAACCCAAAAATCTATTGAATAATTATTAGGTGCTCAGTAGAATATTAGCCACATAGAGTAGTATAAGAGGAAATATAAGGGACAGAGCTCTGACCACCAAGAGCTCAGTAATTCACACAGACTCAACAAGTGCTCAACAGGCCTACATATGGCAAATCTGGGCATCCTACCTAAACTTAGAGGAAGCTCCTAGGGAGCATGAGATGGAGGGATAGTCACACGCACAAGTAGAATTGGCCCCCAGTCTTTGCCACTAAATCCCATTGCCTCCCTGTTCCAAACTGACTATTAACTATTGTAACTATTTCCCCCTAATTCAAAGCTGCCTGTTTCCATGATTTCACTGGAAAGGAAATACAATGTTATTTCTACCCCCCATGTCCTACCCGTATCCCACCCCATCCTTATGATCAGGAAGGCTCTCCAGCCCCAGTGGAAGAAACATAGAAGGTACATACAATCCCATATTCAACTGTAAAGTGTTATAAAGATGAGAAAAGGGAATGTGAACTGGAATGAACCTGAACTAGAGAATCAGGCTGTGGATTGTGTCCATTGAGTTTCCCTGTCCTGTGTTCATTCAACCCTATTCTCGTGATTGGATCCTGATTTCCTTTGGGAAAAGACCCATCTCCCTGGCTTTCAGGTGAGCAAAGGACACAGGCCTGGACAATAATGGGAATCCCATCTACAGATTAAGTGGTTAGTTTATGGGTGAACGTGTACATGTCCAAGATGGTCTAAGCAGGCCACCCCCAGGATTACTGGCAAAGAGGCCACCTCCTTCTGTAGAAACACTAACCTGGTATAACAGAAGCCCGGAGCTGTCAAGGCCGGCCCATCCAGTGCTGCCTGAAATTGGAGCCAGTGTAGGAAATGTAGTCTAGACATGGAGAAACGGACTAAAACCAGGTCCTGGAAAAATCATTTGAACCCCTGGATCCAGCTATACCTGACTTTGAAGTCAAATGGTCTTGAATTTTAAGTTACATTAGTCAGTAGATGTAGTTTTTGCTTAAAGGAAATTGAATTGGGCTTCTCTTAATTGAAGTGGAAAGAGTCTAATAAATTAGTCATTAAAAAAAAAAAAGGATGGCAGTACAGACATGGATGATGGCATGAGCAAAGCCCTAGACCCAGGGACATAGGCTTTGGGGTTTCTCAACCATATTTATCAAGTATCATAGAAGAGAAATAAGGTGAGGGGCATATTTTATAAAAACTACCAAGTGATAGGAAGAGGCATTTGGACTTCTGACAACCAAAATCCAGAGATGAGAGTAGGAAAATGCATGTCTCAGCCCAAAGGCGTCTCATGAACTGGCTGATTCAGTTACTGTTCTCCTCATTCAGGGAAATCCCGACATGCCAGATGCTACACATCTGCGGTTAGTATTGTTCCTTTAAAGAATAACACAGATTCCTCCCTGGGCACGCCACACATTTTCATTACTTGTGGTCAGGAGGGGAACCATGCTCCTTCAGACGAGTTGCAACTGACAGACTGCTCTGGGGCACGGCTTTCAGGAAAGCTGATTCATCTCCTCTGTTGGCCGACTGGGGGGATACACACCTGTGTCCCAGGATGACTTCAGAGAGAGGGGAGACAAAAGACCACGCTGGGCTCCAGCTGCCTCTGCAGACACTCCTGCAGCAGAGGGGACACAAGTACAGCTATGCCTGGTGGGCAGTCAGCAGTGGGGTTGTCTATGTTCAGCTTCAGGGAACCCCCACTGGGGACTCTTCTTCTGAGTCCTGGCCCAACCCACGGCTTGGATCAGGGAGACTGACTGACATCTGGGCTTGATTTGATCCCCTACTTATCCACCTCTCAGCCATCCATATGCTATATTCTCCAGCAGCTGCAGAATGCAGGCTGCTCAGAGGTGCCTTGATGGTGGAGCCTCAGACAGGAGTGGAGGCACGGTCACGTCATGCCCACATTAACTTATAAGAACTCTGCTAAAGGCACACCTTGGAGATACTGCAGGTTCACCTCCAGACCACCACAGTAATGTGAGTCACAATCTTTTCGTTGGTGGAGGGCCTTGCCTTCAATTTGTAAAAAACACGACATCTGTGAATCACAATAAAGCAAAAGTCAATAAAACAAGGTGTGCCTGCATATGTGCTCAGTAAGAGAGAGAAGAAAGAGACTAAAGGAGAACAATATAATGGGTGTGAGCGGCTTGGCCTTCCACTCCACTCACAGGGAAGAAGCTCTGTAGTGACTATGAGAAAATGCATGAATCTCTAGTCCCCCAGTATGTCTCAGTTCCCATAGACCTCTCATGGCATAAACACCTTGCCTTGTTGAGCATATTTGTTGACATAGATCTCACTGCTGTAGTAAATAATACCAAGTCTAAGAGGCATAACACAGTAGGGGTAGGTTGTTTTCCAATTTTCACTGGGTGAAACAGGCCTGGAGGTACTCCTTAGGGCAGGGGTCCCCAAACTTTTTACACAGGGGGCCAGTTCACTGTCCCTCAGACCATTGGAGGGCTGGACTATAAAAAAAACTATGAACAAATCCCTATGCACACTGCACATATCTTATTTTAAAGTAAAAAAACAAAATGGGAACAAATACAATATTGAAAATAAAGAATAAGTAAATTTAAATCAACAATCTGACCAGTATTTCAATGGGAACTATGCTCCTCTCACTGACCACCAATGAAAGAGGTGCCTCTTCTGGAAGTGCGGAGGGGGCCGGATAAATGGCCTCAGGGGGCCGCATGCGGCCCATGGGCCGTAGTTTGGGGACCCCTGCCTTAGGGACTGTCCTCTGAGTAGTGATACAAGAATTCAGCGCCTTCCATCTGTGACACTGCCACATGAAACACCCCGGAGAGGGATAAAAGTCCCCTTCTGTATGTTGGATTCCCCAGGGTCAGACTCTGAGATAGAGATCAGAGTGTGGGACATTTATTAGGGAGAGTTCATGTGCAGGTGAGGCAAGGATGCAAAATCAGGCAGAGGAAGAAGGTGAACTGCAATACAGTCCCCCCGAAAGGTCTCCATCAGCCCAATGGAGAATTCTGGAGCTGGGTGGCCTCTCAGGGCTGTCCTGAGTTGGGGCAAGGTGGTCATGCTGTTGAACCTGAGTTCACTGGACATTAGACACAGGTGAAGCCATCTTCCAGCAGCATTTCTAGCAGTTATGGAATTCATTGCTAGCGGGGAAAATGGGTGGCACATTACACATCCCCACAAGAGGACTGCAGCAGTGGTCAGCAAACTTTTGGTAAATATTTTAGGTTTTGTAGGCCATGCGGTATCCATCACAACTACTCATCTTGGCTGTAGCAGCATGAAAGCAACTAGAAGCAATGTGTAAACAAATGAGTATGGCATGTTCCAATAAAACTTTATTGACAAAAGCAGGCAGTGGTCTGACTCTTGGACTAAGTATTTCAGAGCCAGCCCTAGAACTGACAAAGACCACTCCTGACCATATTCCATTGGCCAGAACACAGTCACATGGCCCCACTTTAACTGCCAATGGCTAGGAATCGGAGTCTTTCTCTGAGTCCCAGAAGAAAATAAATGAAATTTGTGAGGGTCCAACCAAAATGCCACAGTCTGAATCTCATGTTGAAAGTCATTTTTAAAAACCATGATACAGCCCTGAAATATATTATACATTTCTACATGTCTATTACTATATTTATTCAATATATAGATTCCTGCATCTCTCTGACTTTGATCTTGTTGATCTTCAACAAGATCATCAGATTGTCTCCCAGCATCTGGGGTTGAGATAAAGAAGAGTTGCTATGACTCTTATACTTACAAATAAATAGAAACTGGTAGTGAAACTTACCTGACAGGGATGTTGGGAGTATAGTCTATGTCAATAAAAATGTGTTGAGGGCAGAAATATACAAGATAGGATAGCAGGTTCTGGGGGAACAAACATGATAAGATATTGTATTAGTTCTCGATTGCCCCAGAGCTTAGTGATTTAAAACAGCAACAGTTTTACTGCCCACAGTTCTGTGCAGTGGATGGGTGGTTCATCCCCTGGTTTCTCTTGGGTTCACTAGTGCAGCTGCCATTACCTGGTGTTTGGCTGTGGACTGGGCTCAGTGGGGACAGCTGGGAAGACTGTGCTCCCTACGAGCAAGTATAAGCCTGGGACACTTCTCTGCTTGCTAACGATTGATTGCTGGGGTTCATTGGCCACAGCAAGACCAGCACCAGCGTGGAAAGGAACCACACAAGGGCATGGATACCAGGAGGAAGAATTTGTTTAGGCCCATTATTGTAACAATTTACCACATTTATCTTAAGAAAGCAGCCATGAAATGTCCACTTTGCTCCCACTAGATTTATTGCTCTCCACAGCCCACCTTCCCTGGTATCTCCCAATGAAGCATTCAGAGGAGAACCTGCCTGGTTAGCTTGCACATAATTGCATTAAGTCTAACTTTCCACCCAGAACATCAGGCAAAAATGTATTCAACCTTACATCTGAATGATCTCATTGGCCAGAACCCAGTCACATAGCCCCACTGTAACTGCAAAAGAGGCTGGGAAATGTAGTTTTCTTATAAGTCCCAGAACTAAGGACAGGCTCAGCCCTCACAGAGACTTACGTTGGTGTGACTTCTTCCTCCACAAGGTCCCTCACACTCTGGGAAGCTCACAGTGGAATCCTTCTTTGCCCTTTAGCATGACTTGGCTGACAGTGTAACACCTGAGAGGAGATGATGGGACCTGTGGAGAAATGGCTTTATGGAAGAAAGTGAGCTGGAAGTCAGTGGTGTTAACTGGATTTTTTTTTTTTTTTTTTTTTTGAGATTTGAAATGTGGGCAGAAGAGAATCCTCTAGCTTTTGGATTTTGTGTTTTAAGGAGGTGCCATAAATGTGTGTCATACTAAATTACAAAGTACATCTCTTAGCATCCTCTCCTTCTGCATGTCTATACTTCTTCCATCCATGAATACCATATTTCCCCATGTATAAGACGCACCCTTTTTCAAAAAATGTGGAGTCTAAAAACTGGGTGCATCTTATACAGTGGCTGTAGATCTTTTTACTTGCATTTTCCACTTTTTTGCGCTTGTTGTCTTTGCGCTCATTGTTTCACACTTGTTACCGGTATATTATAGTAGGTTATATAATACAGCTAGTGCTCGACTTACGACCACGATTGGTTCTGACAGACTGGTCATAACACAATTTGGTCGTAAGTTGAGTAGGCGATATGTACAGTACTGTGAAATGATGTTATAAAAATCTTTAAGTCATATTTTATTATAATTTTCTTTCATTATTGTTATATATCATAATTTTCTTTGTTTATTTTATGCCATTTGTATCATCTCTACACCATTTTGTTTCTTATTTTTACATTCGTCAGGTTTAAGTAAAATACTGCATTACCAGTACAACTGATTTAATATTTGCAAAGACAATTTCCTCTTGGTAGACATCTTGGGAGGGGTTTAATGAAAAATATCCAAGACACAAAACACAAATTGCTGTACCGAGTCTGGGATAACAGTTGAAATGGTGCACGCGGAGATAGCAGAGCTGCCGGAAGCTGCTCTGCACTGTTGTACGCCCAGCTGGGTAATAATGCTTGCGCTGCCAGACGCAGAGCAGTCACGGCTAGCGATTGTGGTCATAAAGTCGAATGGTCGTAAGTTGCATAGGTCATAAGTCGATCAATATTTGTACTTATTTTTTTAAATTTCAGGCCCCAAAATTAAGGTGTGTCTTATATATGGGAGCGTCTTATACATGGAGAAATATGGTAGGTCCATCAACATGGAAAAAACGAAACAAAACTAGAACACTCTAATACTGATGCACGCAGTAGACAAGAATTTGCTGCTCATCATCCTCAACATGGATTCCCCTGACGGGCTGTTCTTAGAAGAAATGCCTTAACAGTGACTGATCATAACCCTTAAACCAGGGGTCTCAAACTCGCTGCCCACGGGCCGCATGCGGCCCGCCGAACAATTTTGTGCGGCCCGCAGACTAATCCACAAAGTTCAAAATATTTTGGATAAAATTAAGTAAGCCTAGGGGCCTACTTGTATTTTTCACTTCTCTAGCATCCTAGCTAGATATTAGCTTAGTTAACAGCAGTTGTGATGCGAACTACAGTTTCTGGTCGTTTTGTGACACTGAGTAAACTGCATGTATGATTGTGCTTGTTGTACTGATTTTTTTTTTTTGTTTTCAACTGCAGTGAGAAAAGTGTTGCATAACAGTTGCCTTTTGTAGACCTAGTGCGGCCTGCCGAACGGCTGTGATCTTGCTCTGCGGCCCACATGCTGAGTTGAGTTTGAGACCCCTGCCTTAAACTATTTCTTTAAAATACAAAGTGATCTGACCTCCCTCCTTTCCATGAACCATCAACCAACCTATACCTTCACCAGGTTGCTCAGGGTGTGAGCCAGCCCCTGATCAGTAAGCTAAGTACATTCCTAGGTTCCAGCTCCTAAGAGCCAACAGATCAGACCCTCTTCCCCAACCATGGAAAACTGTAGCATTTGGGTCACAGCAGAGGCCACTGATCAAATACCCAGTTGGCCTATGGACCATGCCTTGACCATTTCACTGTGGGAGGTCAGTTTCCTTTTTTCCTAAGAATCCATCACTGAATTCCCCAGTCCTTCTTTTCTCATTATAAAAGCCAGCTGTTTCCTGCAGCCGCCTGCTGGGCTGGGAGCACTGGGCTGGGAGACCTGACTCAGAGACCTATGTTCAGTGTTCTCTGGACATTGCATAGTTAGAAACCCTCTGTCCTCTTGGAGCTCTGCTCCTTCCTCTGCAAGATGAGAGCACCCTTCCTTGTCTTCCAAAAGGGCTGGAGAGGTCAGGTGGCACAATTGCCTGTTCCCCTTCCGGAAGCATAAGGTGGTGGTCCTGTTACAAGCCACTGCTCCTGGCTGGTGGGCGTCTAAGGGGTGGGGCTGAGGGAGCAGCTGGGTCGATGCTCAGATAAAATGCTGACCCAGGGATACCTTCGTTGTACTTGGCCCTTGGCCCACCCACAACTTTCCCAGCAATCTTGTTGTTGCCGCACCTTAAAACCACCCAGCAAGAAGCGGGGGTACTCCTTCTCTCAGTAAAGCCTTCGGGTCCTCCCTCTGAAACCAGAGCTTCAGGCAGAGCAGCAAGTGAGCAGTGACTCAGTGTTTAGTCTGTGGTATTTCGTGTGCACACGAAGGCTCAGGAGGGTCAAGCTCAGCCTCTGCCACCACTCAAAGGAGTCTGGGAGCGAAACACACTGAGAACGCAGCTGAGCCCAGGCTACTGAGGATGAGGGGGGACGCTGGTCCACAGTGAGTGAGGTGGAAAGGTTTAGAGGGCGGCCCTGCACATGCGCATCGGAATCAGGCATGGGATGGGCTGGCGTCAAGCAAGATGGCCATCCAGGCGGAGGCTTCTGCAGCCAACATGAGGTAGTTTGGCAATCAGAGAGCGCCTCCCCAACAGATCCCTGGCAGGAGTGTAAACAGAATGTGGTCTCCTCAGGGCCCCATGCATGACTAAAACTGAGGAGGAAGAATTGCTGGCCCACCTTAGGCCTCTGGTCAGACCCCCCAGCTTGAGCCCTGGGAGCAGCCAGGTTTGATACCCACCCCCTACCATGTCAGCCATTGCAGAAGTGGAAAATACAACACAAGAAACATCTGCTTCTCTTCACAGGAGTCCAGCAGCTTCAGTGTGTGCCTCTCAGCTTCCTCCTTATGCCTCCCCTCTTCAATCCCTCCTTCTTCCAACTTTTACAAACATTAAATGGGATGCTAGGGCTCACAAAGCAAACCCCAGAGATATCCGGATGGATTTGATATGTGGTTCATTTGCTACCACAAAGGTCTGCCTGCGTGTGGGAGGGACATGTCCCCAAAGAGATGGAGGGAAGGAACAGGAAGCAGAGAGCATGTCAATGGTGCGAAAGGAATCCAGAGAATGAGGGTCAAGCTAGACTCACACCTTGGAGATGTCACCACCTTCTTGGCTCATGTGCTTAGGGAGAGCTGTGGAAGTTTGATTTGTCCCATCCTTACAGTAAAGCTTCCTCAGCCCTCAGCCATGCCTTCCACCTGCACCTTATTTCATCCAAAGCTCACTGCCAGAACTCAGCAACTCATAAATAATGGTAAAATAAAGAATATCTAGTAGACGTTAAGTAGTTTAAAAAATCGGCCTTGCTAGACATCTTCCTGCTGTAACAGAAGGCACCAGTCACAGCCAAAGTAGCTGGTCCCTGCTGGCTACCGGCCACTCAAGCCATGTGTTTTGACCAGTCTTCAGATCAAATTTGAGCACCCATAATTATTTTCTTCCAGCATTATTGCAAAGTCTAGCTACTTTCTCAAGTTTTGCCTTTTATCGCTCAGCCTCTCATTTCCTAGTCACATCCACCCGCATGCTTCCTAGGAGACTACAGATGTTCATGCTGATGGCTGAAATCTGCTCAGAGTGTCCTTTTGATTCAGAGATTAAAACATGAAAAGAAAGTGGTGACTGCAACGAAGAGCCAGTTGATTACTGCTCTGGAAAGAAGGGGATACGTCCAGAAGTAAAATTATCTTTGTGTCACTGCAAGAGAGAAGACACTCAATCCTTTCTCTTCATAACACAACATTTTATCACTGCCTGCCATTGTAGTATATGTTTTTTATGCATCTTCTTGCTCCTCTACTAGAAAATAAATCCCATGAGGGCAGAGACCTTGACTTTTAGGATTGACTTCTCACCACTGTATCCACAATGCCCAGGACAGTGCCTGGCATATAGTGGCTTATTTATTTCATGAACAGATTATTGAACGAGTCTCTCTAGTCAGACTGGAACATTAATGACAAGGGAAATGTTTAGCCATATGAATACATTGGACACAGACATGCATGCACACCAACACACAGGGGACAGTGAGGGTTTGTGAGTAAATATAATCATGATAATATTAATGTGATAATAATCACTGAAAGTCATGCCTTTCTATGCCAAGGATTGTATTAATCATTTACAAGCATCACAATGTCTTGCCTCTTTTAAAGATGACAGAACTTTAGAGAGATTCAGTGTCTTGGCAAAGTCAAACTAAGTTAAGAGCCAGGCCAGGCTTGAAGTCAGATCCAGCTGATTATGAAGTCCATGCTTTTTAACTATGATACTTCTCAAGGTCATTATTTCATGCAGGCATTCATTTTTTTAACAAAACATTATTATATTATGGCCCTGGCCAGTTGGCTCAGTGGTAGAGCATCAACCTGGCGTGTGGAAGTCCCAAGTTCAATTCCCAGACAGGGCACACAGGAGAAGCGCCCATCTGCTTCTCCACCTCTCCTCCTCTCCTTCCTCTCTATCTCTCTCTTCCCCTCCCGCAGCCAAGGCTCCGTTGGAGCAAAGTTGGCCCAGGCACTGAGGACAGCTCCATGGCCTCTGCCTCAGGCACTAGAATGGCTCCAGCTACAACGGAGCAATGCTCCAGATGGGCAGAGCATCGCCCCCTGGTGGGCATGCCTGGTGGATCCCAGTCGGGCACATGTAGAGTCTGTCTGACTACCTCCCACTTCTAACTTTGGAAAAATACAAAAAAAACCCAAACATTATTATATTATTATTATTTGACTTCTCATCAGTGCCTTATTTCTGTCACTAAATTAGAACTTCTTAAAGTTAGAAGCTATGTCTCATTTCTTTATTATATTCCAAGCAGAAGCTAGAACTTTGACCTGCACAGTGCAAATACACAATGAGTGTCTATCTGATTAATCAATATAACTATAGATACATAAGAGAAATCAACTAAAGATGACGTTCAAAGAAAGGAAGAAAGAAAGAAGACAGGTGTTCAAATGGCCCTTTCTGGCTAGAAACCTGTCCTTCATAGGGCCAAGTTTTATTCTTCTTTATATTTCTAATCGTTTCCAAAGTCCTTGGCATTGTGCTTGTTGCACGAATTAAGAAGAGCTGATTCATAACTGGGTGTTTCACAGAGTGAGATTATTTTATCCAGACTTTTGAAAGTTTTGATGGATAAGCACCCAGTATGATGTCTAGCTTCCAAAAAGTCTATAAAAAATGTGTTGAGTAAACCAACACATGGCGGTCTCACAGTAACTGGCATAGTATCTGGCATAGTATCTGACATAGGCGGAGTATTCAATAGTTACTTACTAAGTTAGATAAGTAAACAACTTTTGCTGGTCTAATAAAAACAGCTTTCAGTGGCCTCCTTAGCGCAGTAGGCAGCGCGTCAGTCTCATAAAAACAGCTTTTATTTGTCTAGCTAGACACTATTTTGCATTTATTATCTCATCTAATCCTCATATTAACTCTATGAAGGAGTTATTATTATCTGCATTATTAATAAAAAAAAAAAAACTGAGGCTCAGAAAATTTAAGTCCTTTGCCTAAGATCCCACAGATATAAGGGATAAAAATAGGAGTTGAATTGTTTGACTCCAAAGGTTTATCCCTGAAGCATGGTCCTACCCTGTCAGCTCCTTATGGCAGAGGGACTGTGTCTTGAATACAGGGTGGTCATGGGAAATCTGTAAGCCTCACAAGCCAGGTAAGAACTTCAGGTACAAGGCAGTGCCGTGAGATGGTGTCTGGGCTGCTGACTTCCCCAGTGGTTCACAGCCAGAACCCCCGCGTTCTCCCTCCTTTTCAGTAACACTTTCAAGGCTCAGGTAAGACCACAGAGTTGAAGGCTCTTGGCTCTCATATGATATCCTACATCCAGGTTCTTTGCTTTTATTATGTAATTTACCATATTTCCCCATGTATAAGATGCTCCCATGTTTAAAACGCACCTTAATTTTGGGGCCCAAAATGTGAAAAAATATATATTATGTAAAGTTAATGAACTCAGGTTTTATTCATCATAAAATTCATACAGCTCCTCATCACTGTCAAAAAAAGCAGGAAATGCAAGTAAAAAATCTATAACCACTGTATAAGACGCACCCAGTTTTTAGACCCCAAATTTTTCAGAAAATGGTGCATCTTTTACATGGGGAAATATGGTAGGTCTCCCAGAAATATGCAGAATAGATAATGATTTTATCACCATCTATGGAGGAAGACACTAAGGCTTAGGGAGGTTGAGTTGCTTATCCAAGTTCACACAACTGGTAAGTGGTAGAGCTGGGTTTCAAACTCAGATCACCTGGCTTCCCAAGCTCATGCCTTAACTATTATTACTGCCTTACATTTCACAGCATCCAGAAACTACCAGTTAAGGCAATCCTATTGATATAATAATTATAATCATGGCAACCATGTAGTGGGTTCTTACTGTCTGCCAGGCATCATTCTAAGAGTGCATTTCTAATTTGATCCTTCTGCCAGTGCTACAGGATGGGTACTATTAGCCACATTTTACTGGCAAGGAACTGAGGCTAACACAAAGAGGTAAGTGGTAGGGGTGGGACTTGAATTCTGGGCTGGCTACTTCCAACACTTGGATACCTTCAACCCCTATCTGGTATCCTTGTGCTTAACAATTAAACTTTCTGGTGTTCCCCTGTTGGCTTTGCTTTGCCTTGGAGATTGTACTATACTACATGCTACTTCTACTCTATACGTCTTGTCCTATGTATTTCTTGGGAACTACAACCAGGAAGATCATGTCAAAACACAAAGAATTAGTATTGATGTTTCTACCCTCTGTCTTATATTGCACCTATCAGAGGTGGCCTTAGTTTTCTGCTTTTTTCTACAAACTCAACAGGGTTACAGTCTCACAAAGACTTTAAAATGTGTGGACACTGGGAGGATGCTCCTGCTCCACTTACAATACATTTGGTAAAAAAAAAAAGTGAGATGGGGTGTATTCTAATCAACAAACAGAATGGCTTCCTCAAGGAGAGTTTATTTGAAACCATCCCTTTAACCAAAAGTTAAGCAACAGCAAGAGAACTAAACATGTGCAGAGTCAGAAGTGCAGGTGCTGGAATTTCCTTTGCCATCTAGGTTTCAACCCCTCTAAAGTATATAGCAAATCAATAAAAACTTGTTGGAAAATGAATAATGCAATGAGATGGCTCTAGGTGTTTTCCAGAAATAAGCATGCTACATTGTTATCACTGGAATCAACATTGCCAGATTGAGTCTTGCACCTTCCTTGAGCTAGAAAATGCTCCTGGGCATAATTTATGTAATCAAGGGGTGATAGTATAACGCCTGACATCTGCATGAAGTTGGGAGGCAATACCTTTTCACATATACTGTATTGCTTTGTCCTTGCCTCAGTCCGCTGAGATCCATAGGATTTCCATTTAGATGCAAGAAAACAAGGTTCAGAGTTTAGGTTTCCTGAATTCAAATCTACCATTTTCTCTATTACTCTTAAAAAGAGTTGTAGCAGTAGCAGTAGTAATAATAATATAGAAAATTAAGGGAATGGACTAGGAAAGCAGATAGACTTCCCAACTTCACTCTGTTTTAGCTTTGCCTGATGTATTAGTTTCTTGTATTTTACAAAATATCATTAATAATGAGTTAAATGAATGTAGTACCTCTCTTCTGGGTGAATATAGTTGGATAAGGCAACAGCGCTGCCCACCTAAAGAGTATGCATTTATTCATTCATGAAATACAAGGACATAGGGCTTTGCTGTCACATAGGAAGATTTTGCACAAATTACAGAAAGGTACTTTACCCCCAGAGCTGATGTGATCCTAGATGAAGACACAGGGACTGTCCAGTGTAGCACTGGCTGACATTAGCTTCTATTTGTCTCCCAGGACTAACCTTTGTCCAGTGTCCAAACTGTACAACTACAGGCGAAGACACACTCTAGAGGAGAAGACATTGTAAATGGGTCATTGCAGCTATGTAATAAATATTATAAGACACTAGAAGGGGATAAACTAATTCTATTCAAGATTTTATTTCCAATATTATTGCTGAGGTTTGAGAGACGCCAAATAATGGTGTCCTTTCTCCTCTCTGAACCAGCTATAAGACAGCATTTAGAAATAGGCTGATATTAGTGATCATGGCTTTAGGGAAGTGGCTAAACAGACTTCTTCAGGCAATATCCCAGAACCAGACCCATTTACCCACCTGGTCAGCTGCAGGCAGGTCAGGATAATGACTGCACACAAGCTGCCAGGCCCACACTTGGACCTGGCCACGTCCAACTCACTTTCGGAAGAAGCCAAGGAGAATGTGCGCATCCCGCAAAGTGGATTACACTCCAGAGAGAGAGGACAGAAAGGATTGAGATACCTATTGCCAGTTCCTTATCCCAGATTCACCATTCAAAATTTGGAAGGCCTGGAACAATAGCAGAATTTCTCTCCCATGGAAAGCAACGGGGAAGAATCTCCATCTACCCTACCTTTCATTTAACGCAGGGGTAGTCAACCTTTTCATACCTACCATCCGCTTTTGTACCTCGTTAGTTGTAAAATTTTCTAACCGCCCACTGGTTCCACAGTAATGGTGATTTATAAAGTAGGGAAGTAACTTTACTTTATAAAATTTATAAAGCAGAGTTATAGCAAGTTAAAGCATATAATAATAATTACTTACCAAGTACTTTATGTCGGACTTTCTGCTAAGTTTGGCAGAATAAATCTTTATAAAACAACTTACTATAGTTAAATCTATCTTTTTATTTATACTTTGGTTGCTCCGCTACCACCCACCATGAAAGCTGGAATGCCCACTAGTGGGTGTTAGGGACCAGGTTGACTACTACTGATTTAACAGATATGATGTTCTCTATTCCTATCCCTAGCCCTAGACCCGAGCCTAGACCAGGGCTGCTCTGCTCTCCATTGTTTTCTCCAGCTCCCGTCACCATACTTGACACCCAATACACAGGAGACACCTAATACACATCTGTTGAAAAGTATGAATGATTACAAGTTGAATGAAAAGATCACAAAAGGCTTCCAGAAAGCAAATGACATCTGAGTTAAATAGCAGCTGCAGCCACACCCAGAATGAGACCCCACTGGAGAAGTAGAGGGCAAGTGGCTAAATATCTTACTTCAGTTTCATTTTTCATTTCAGGGAACATGAATCATTTGTGAGATTGTAAATCTGAAGAGAAGCAGAAACCCCCACGCATCCATTGGATAAAGAAGGACAGGTTCTGTCACCTTGTGGCCACCATCATTGCCATCCAGCATCATAATCTTGGCGCATCAACTGAGGGCAGGCTGCAGGAAGCTCTGTGCTCCTTCTTAGGGACAGGAAGGAGCACACACTCCCATCTCTGCATTCTCCAGAGAGCCTCGCTCCGCCCACCCTGCCTCCTTCCCCTTCTCCCACATCACTACCCCCCTTCACACACACACACACACACACACACACACACACACACACACACATGACATTTCACCCCACTCCTTCCCAACACACAAGCAGCTGTGTTCTCATGATTGGAATGCTGATATGAGGCCTGTTTATTTTGGGTTAAGAAGAAAATATTTATAATTCATGAAGTCGATGAATGGTTTCTTAATAACTTCTTATATAATTATTATGAAATAATATTCTCTCTGTCTCTCTGTCTCTCTCTGTTTCCCATATTCTCTGTCTGATCACCAAAAATCCTTTTTGTTTTAATTAACGAAATCAAGGGTTTGATAAAACTGAGAATGAGAACAAACGCAGTTTCATTCACAATTCTGCATATATAATTCAACTGAAACCTATTCATGGAAGCCAGCAACTAATCCCACACAGGTAACCTACCACTAGTTTGATATCCCTCTTCTCCAGGCAAGGGGGAAAATAGCCATGGGGAAATTTGATGAAATCAGCTCACCCCAACTGATCACCTCCACCCCTCTCTACGTCACACATTCTAGTCCCAAAGCACAGGGCTCCTGCCCCGCAGGATCTGATCTGGCTGCCTCTCAGCAGTACTCCAGCACTTAGGAAACACAAACACACTTTATGACAGCCTGATAACAAGGCCATTTAGATAAGGCACCTTGAAAGCCTTTCAAAACCCAAAGCAAATGGCACTGGTGGTCTCTCTCCAGGCTTCCTCCCCCAGACCCAGCCACCACTGGGTGTCAACCATCTGTGAACGCCTGGGGACCATGGCCAAGTGCAGATACTGAACTGCTCTCCTCTCCCTGGCCCCTTCACACAGCCCACAGCTGCCTTTTTGTTACATGAGGCCCAGGGGCCTCTTATGTGTCAGCTGGACTGGGGATAACTCGGGTCCCTGATCATTTCAATGTCATCAAGTTGGAATGCCTCTTTGATCCAGTCCTTTATATAATAAAAACATATGGAATAAAGGAAGATATGAACAATTCTCATGTAGTATTTATTACATTCTAGGCACTGGACAAGGTGCTTGCCCTACATATCCTTCTATTCTCCTCATAAACAACCTTCTAAACTATCATTTCAAGGAGTAGAGTCTCTTTGGTGAAGGGAATGCCAGGCAGACTCTAGAGCCAGGGCAACCCGGTTGGAATCCTATCTCCACAGCATATCAGCTTTGTGACTTCGGGCATGTTATTTAACCTCTCTGTGCCTTGGTTTCTTCATCTTTGAAAGGAGGATAATCACACTTAAAAATATGTCCATTGTAAGGTTGTCATGAGGTTTGAATGAGCCACTCCATGTAAGACCTTTGGAAAAACCTCTGGCCATAGTAAGTGCCCAATCCATGTAAACCACTACAACTCTTTCCATCTCACAGATTAGAAAATGGAAAGTCAAAGAGGTGACGTGACTCTCTCAAGTTTACACTCCTCAAATGCATCTCCAGCTAGAGATTCTAAGGCCTGGGATCATAACCACTCTGATGCTTTCAATCCTTCTTGAATGCCAAGCACTTTGAAACAGTCGCCTTTTTAAAATCAGTCATTGTGACACTGTATCACTCCTCTGCTATTCCTGCCAAGATGGCAAGCCTGCACCTCCCTGCAAAAGAAACATCAGAGAAACACAAATTGATGGCCATTCTAAAAAAACATCACCGGCCCATCCACTTGAAAAAAGTCAAGGTCATGAAAGACAAAGCCTGAAGACTTTCATATTGAAGGAAACTAAAGAGACTTAATTAAATTCAACGCATGATCCTGGATTGGATCCAGAACCAGAAAAATGTTTTTCTTTTGCTGTAAAAGACATTATTAGGTCAACTGGCAAACTATGAATAAGATCTATGGGTTAGACATACTCTCACATCAATGTAAATTGCCTGCTTTTGATCATTGCGGGAGAATGTCCTTGTCTCTTGGGGAAATACACCTTGAAGTATTTAGAGGTAAAGGGACTTCACGTCTGCAACTTCCTCTCAAGTAGTTTAGAAAAAGTAATGATAAGATACATATAGAGGCCCTGGCCCATTGGCACAGTGGATAGAGCGTCGGCCCAGCATGTGGATGTCCTGGGTTCAATTCCCGGTCAGGGCACACACATGAGAAGCGACCATCTGCTTTTCTCCCTCTTCCCCTCCCTCAGCGAGTAGCTAGATTGGTTTGAGCATGGCCCTGGGTGCTGAGGACAGCTCAGTTGATCCGAGCATCAGCCCCAGACAGGGTTGCCAGATGGATCCTGGTCTGGGTGCATGCGGGCGACTGTCTCACTATCTCCCCTTCTCTCACTTAAAAAAAAAGAAAAAAGAAAAAAGATGCATATAGAAAGGCAGAAAATGATCAAATAAGTGTGGTAAAATATTAACTTTGGGGAAATCCCCAAATCTAGGTGGAGAATATTTGCCAAATCTTTGTATGATTTTTGCAACTTTTCTATAGCTCTGGGATTATTTCAAATTAAAATATTTTCCAAAAAGAAATGCAGAGAATTGATCTTACCACTTTTCAATGACTGCATCTGAGTAAACGTGGTGTGGAGCAGAATTTCATACAGTCTCTCCTGCAGGCCCAGTATCAATCCAGAGAAGCCCTCCTGCTTGATGATAACTTAGGAGATTGCTTTTCCAAGAGAGAAAATACTCCTAAGCCATCTATTGGGCCCTTTACATAAAAAGACAGACTTTTCAAACTTAAAGGATATCTTTTGCTCTTGTCCGAGAGGATAGAGCAACTCCTCATCCATTTCCCCACTCCTAAAAATTGTCCATGACTACACTCATCCCTTGACACCCACTCACAAAACCCTTTTTTGTCTGCCAGATTGTCACAGGCTTCTAAAGAATGCAGTGAATATGCTGTTGCTGAATGTGGTTCATTTGCGCAAAATTCCTCAACCCCTTTTTCCATCCACACTTTCATCATCCGTGCCCTTTTCTCTAATAGGCTACTTAAAATCAGAAGCAGAGAGTGGGGGGTTGGTGGACGAATGGCAAGGACAACAAGGGAGGCTGCAGTTCATTCGGTCAGCAAGCATTCATTTAGTGAGCACCTATTATGTGCTGCCTGCCAGGCCAGGGGCCTGGCAGGGAGGGAGGCAAGCCTGACCTGCCCTCATAGCGCTTGTTCTGGGCAGAGGAGTGGGAGCTCCTAACCAAATATTGCCAAGTACTACAGAAATAGAGGTACAGGGTATGGGGGGCCTGTAAAGGGGAGACAACTTACTCTGCCCAGGTCAAGGAAAATTTTACACCAGAAGGATGACCACATGTTTAGGTCAGAGGGAGATGGGGGCAAGGGGAGTTAAAAAAAATGGTTTTCACTCATAAAAATAAACACCCATGCTTTCTTAAAGCAAAATAAACAGCACTGTTGCTAGGATTGTAAAATGATGCAACTGCTATGAAACCCCGTATGGAGGTTCCACAAAGATAGCCATTACCACCCCCCACCAGCACTGCACCACCTGGCCACACCCACACCTGTGAGGCACCGGGCAAGGAGAGTACCTTGATTGGCTTTCACCAATAGTGACTCATCTCCGGGATCTCCAGAACAGCACCATCACCCATGACCTAATACCGAATCGTTGTCCTGCTAACAAGTACAAAGGGGAAAGGAGGTCTGTTGGGTCAGAGACCAATGCTGTCTGCCACCCCCTGACCTGGTGTCTCTGGCCCCTCCTCTCACAGCTCAGACAACTGGATTTCACACAGAGACTCTAGGGCAGTGCTTCTCTGACTTAAACCGGTATGCTGTCAAGTACGCACTTGGGACCCTTGAAGATTTTGCCTTGTGTACCATTTAATCTGCCTGTTCATTTGTATCCTTTATAATAAAATGGTAATCTAAGTACAGTGCTTTCTGGAGTTCATTGAGTCATTCTAGTGAATTATCAAACATATGGGGGTCGGGGTCCTGGGAAACCCTGAATTTGCAGCCACGTCAGACAGGATGTGGATAGCCCAGGACCCTCACTTGCATCTGGCATGTGAAGTAAAGGCAGTCTTGTTGGGGACCTGGTGCCTTAACCTGTGGGACCTGATTCTAACTCCAGGTAGTATCAGAAGTGAAGTGAATTGTAGGACATTCAATTATCATCAGAGAATTGGTGTCGGAATGCACTCGGATAATCATGACAACAACTATAGTAGGAAGCAAGAGAGCCCCAAGTGACACTCAGATTTGTTTATCTTAGAACTTGAGCTCTAATCCAGGGTGACAGTTTAGCACAAAGCTGGGGGCACCGTTTATGTTCTGCATATGTGAACAAATGCTCCTGTCAGCCCTGCCATGGTGCAATGCACAACCCTACAATCACATCCCCCAACTTGGCCAAATTCACCTAATCATCAGGATCACCTGAGGCATTTATTAAAACTAGGGATTCCCAAGCCCTTCCCCTAAATTCTGGTCCAATAAATTTGGGGTGGGGCCTGGGAATTTTTATTTTTAACAAGCTCCCGCAGGGTATTCCAACAATCGAGCAAGTTTGGCCAACAATGCATTTACCAACCTCCTTATTCAGGACTATCCATCTGCTGTATACCCCGCCCTTGTATTTCTCAGTTTTTTGCCTAGGTACCTGACACATCCCTATGAAGGGATTCTAAGAATTGGATAAAGTCTTTTTCAATCTCCACACTGTTGCCTAGTCTTACCTTTGGAAGAATGTTTATGAATCAGGCAATATGAATTCAACTCAGCATGGCTAAAGCCAAACCCATCAACGGTCCCACAGTTAGAAGAGCTTCCTGTTTTTCCTTTTATGTCCTCAAATTCGGCAAATGACCTGCCCACCATCCACCCAAACATCAGAGCCAGGAATCTTTGGCATATTCTTGCTCCACTTTCTCCTTCACTCTTCATTTTCTGATCACCATTTCCTAGTGATTTCTAACTCCTACAAAACAAATCAGCTCTTCCCCTTCCTTCTCAGATGACATCCATTCCACCAGCTTATTAACAAGGCTTTCTGCCTTTATCCTTGGCCCTATCCCATATCTGCCACCCCATAGGAGTGCATTTTGGTGACTATTTCAATCAATAGAGTATGTAGAAGTGATGCTACATGACTTCTAAGGCTGGTTCCTATAAGGAGATTCACAGACCACTTTGCCTACTATGACACTCACTCTTGAGGCCTTCAATCTCCATCTACGCCTCCATGTCGGCTGTCCACTGCCTGAAACCGCCATGCTGAAAAAGAGCCCAATCTAGCCCACATACCCTGAGACTATCGAGAGATGCCCGACCAGCCTCCAGCCCTGACTCTTCCATCTCTAGCAACCGTCTGGCTACCACCACATGAGAGACTCAACCAGAACTGACCCTCTGAACCCCTCCTGAATTCCTGACTCAAAGAAATTATGAGAGATAACAAAGTAATTGTCGTTTTAAGCTAGAAAGTTTTATGCAGCAATAGCTTACAGAAGCCCCACTTAATGGGTGCAATGGCCAGAATTGTAGCTGTGCTACTTAAAGTGTGATCCCCACCTAGGGCTGGAGAACAAACTGCTACCAGTCATATGGATACTGAGGGTAAGCATTGGGAAACCTTTGACAGGGTGATCGTTTTTTTTAATGAATTTGTGTGTCTGGATTTGGGAAGACCTGGGTTCAAAGGACAGAAGGAAAACCACTTTGGATGAGTGGTCAGACACAGCCCCACCCTGGGAACTGCACTACACCAAAAGAATGAAGACAGGCCAGGGGAGGAGTGAGGCCAGGCAGAGGCGGTACAGGAGGGGGTCTCTTTTTAACGCAAGAAAAAAGTGTGGTGTGTTCCCAGGACTGAAAGAAGGCAAGGTGCCCTTAGACAACTGCTAACTTTGGGAATCCCTTCAACTGCGAATAGCAGAAAACCTACTCCGGGGGCTTTATTTTCCTCACTGTATCAGGATCTTGTCTGTGACACTTGGCACTGGACACTGTGTACCACAGCCAGTCTTCCAACTGGCACCTCTTGGAGGGTTTTCTCCGAAGTCACAGAAGGTCACTCTACCCTGGGGTGTGATAACTGATGTTTGTGTCCTACACTGGCTCCTGCAGTCCCCCTGCCCCCAGCAGGATTAGACTCCAGGCGCCATAAAGAGATCATGCTTAATAATTCACCCTCATTGTCTTTCCTCCCATCCTTTTCACATGGTCCCCTCTCCCTCACCAGCCTTTCCTGGAATCTCTTACCAAATAAACTACTTGCAGTCTGTGAAGTTAAAGCAGCATACGCAAGACAAAGAATGATAAGAGATAGCATGGGAGAAATAGGCAGGGACCAGAACAGGGGAGAGGTGTGGGCTTGCCTACGAACACACAGAAGTTAGTGCACTGCTGGAATTAGACCCTGCTCCTGGGATAACAGCTCAGCCACTCTCATTAGGCTGCAGTGCACTCCCTGCGAAGTCAAGAAACAGAATCACAAACTTACAGTTGCCTCCAAATAATCTTGGTGATTCTTCCTACAAATGACCTCACCTGAATTTTTACTTTTCACAGCTTCCTCCCCACCACAGGGCACCTGACATGAGTCAGCTTAAAGTGAAAGAAACAGAGCATTTAAAGTCACACAGACTTTGCTTAGCACATGCCTCCTTCATGTGCTTGCTGTGTGACGAAGAGCAACTATCTTGGCTTCTCTGTGCCTTTCCTTCAATGTAGGTGTGCTCATAATGCAACCTTGCTGGGTCATTTTAAAACAAAGTGGAAAACATGGAAAGTGCCCAGAGCGTGCCTGCCACACCGTATGTGGTCAATAATGGCTGGTCTCCTCTTCTGTCTTCCCACACATTTTCACAATGGAACGAGAAGCCAAGTAAAGATGCAAATACTTCACCCCATTTGTCTGGTGCTTCTCAGCCCCCTTGCTTCACATGATTATTTCTATGAGGCTAATACCTCATTACAATAACACTGCACTCTAATACCAGTGGGCCCATAAACAGAGGCCCAACTAAAATAGAACCATTATAATCATGGCCTAGATTTAATCACTGGCTAGTGGGCTCCCCAGCGGTTTGACCAAGAGCCAGGCAATAGTCAAATAATCAAACTGCAGATGCTGGGATAGCAAATCGGCTTAAATTTAAACAGTGGCAAAGACCCAAACTACAGTGGGGAGAAAAGAGAGGCGAGGAGGGGGAGATAGAGCCTCGTACAATGTTGGAATTTCCTTTCCACCTCCTCCCAAGTTAATTGGTCTATAAATAACCAAGCTTGTTAATGAATAATAGACTCATTCCTGGGAGGCACCTAGGTCAGGCGTCTGCTCAGGGCCTGCTAGCTGTCGAATCCACTCTTAGAGCTTAAAGGTACCCCACGGGTTATATGAAGGCAAGGCAATGATCTCTGTCCTAATGACCACTCACAGACATGCAGCTACTTACCAAATGGACCCCAAGTCATAGAACCAATAATGATAAGGAAGGAGAGGAGATCAGTTTCGGAGGTCCTGAAGCTCGTACAGTTTGGGGCCCTCTTTGAGAAAATAAGAAAAAAAATTGTGCATATAAAATATGTTCAGGCTGACCAGGTGGTGGCGCAGTAGATAGAGCATCTGACTAGGACATGGAGGACCCAGGTTTGAAACCCCGAGGTCGCCAGCTTGAGCGCGGGCTTATATGGTTTGAGCAAGGCTCACCAGCTTGATCCCAAGGTCGCTCGCTGGCTTGAGCAAGGGATCACTCACTCTACTGTAGACCCCCAGACAAGGCACATATGAGAAAGCAATCAATGAACAACTAAGGAGCCACAACAAAGAAGTGATGCTTCTCATCTCTCTCCCTTCCTGTCTGTCTGTCCTTATCTGTCCCTCTCTCTGTCTCTCTCTCTGTTCCTGTCACAAAAAAATAAAATAAAATAAAATTTTATATATATATATATATATATATATATATATATATATATATTGCCATCCAATAGCACCTTGCACAAAAGTGTGGTCACCCAACACCACCAGCCCAAGGAGAAGGGTGAGGGAGGGGAGGTGAAGTGGAAAGAGACAGCAGCCTTAGCCACCACAGTTAAAACATGGCACAAACATATGGCTCTGTGAACACGAAGCCAGTGCGAGGCCTGGAAGCTTTTTTAGTTTCATGATAAGCCCAGTTCTAATGAGGAACCGAGACCTTGAACTTCTGAGTTTTCCACATGTTGCATCCTGGTGTTATTCTATCAAACTAAGAACCCTGGTGCCACCTAAGTCTCGAGCTGGGCTGCCACTCATAGCATGGCATCCCAGGCACGGTAAGCAGAGTATATCCAAGGGTAAAGTCTGAGGGCACATCACACTGTTTCCAAAACCAAAACACTAGGGACTTTTTGATCACCCAGGTTCCAGTTCTCTCTGCTATCTGTAAAAAGCTCTGCATTTAAGGACTACATGCTTCATGAAACAAGCAGGCTTTGAAGTCCAAATTCTTCCAGGGAACCTAAATAGTCAAAGAGAATCATGGTTTAGACCCTCACTGGGGCAAGCAGTCCACGGCTGAAAGCACTGTGGTTAAGAGTGTAGGTTTTTCAATTAGACAGATTTGGGTTCTGACTCTGTCACTTACTAGCTCTGTGACCTCAGGGAACTTCCTTAACTGCCTTCAACCTTGGTTGCCTCTTATGTAAAACTGAGGTAATAATAACAATATCTATTTCATAGAGTGGAAAAGGTCAATTAAGATAATTCACATGAAACAGCCCGGATTCTAACACATAATCATAGGAGATGAAGAGTCACTGGGATTAAGCATAAATCTACTGTCCCTTCCTATTATGGGATGAAAATTTGTCCCTGCCTCTCCAAATTCATATGTTGAAGCCCCAGCTTCCAGTGTAACTGTATTTGGAGATAGAACTGTTATGAAGGTAGTTAAGGTTAAGGAAAGTCATAAGGTTAGGTCCCTGATCCAATGGGATTAGTGTCCTTATAAAAGGAGACACCAGAGAGCTCTCCACCATGTGAGGAAACAGGGAGAAGGCAGCTGTCTGTTAGCCAGGAAGATGGCTCTCACCAGAAACTGATCCTGCCAGCTTTGATCTTGAACTTTCAGCTTCCAGACCTGTGAGAAAATAAATGTGTTGTTTCAGCCATTCAGTCTATGGTGTTTTCTTATGGTAGCCAAGTGGACTAATGTACTTCATGGATCAGTTTTCCCCATAGATAAAATTACTGCCTTGTGGGTCTTATATGTCTTCTATTTTCCAGCACAAATAACATCTCCATCTTTCTTACTCATTCTTCCTTAGAATAAAATGTCCAGGACCTTTACCAGCTAAGTGACTTTGTCCAGAATCCAATCAACTAGATCGGGTCTAATACACTGATAAAATATATCAATAGTCCTCTCAAACATTTGCAACCAATACTGAGCTTCCTCTTCCCAAACATGATCAGAGAAGGAAGGCAACATCCAGGGACACTTTAGGCTGGTCCTTCTAGACCAGGGTTTCAAGAAATAAATAGACATACATAATGAACTTCCAGTGATGGTGCTATGCCGTCTAAGAAGCCTTAGAAATATAAGATGGAGGGCAAAAGAAGCACATTTAACATCAACCGTACCATAACCTCACCTAATTCCTTCTACTCTGAAATGGAAAATGTTCCCCATCAAGACTCAGAAAGCAACACATTTTCTCTAAACTGAGTAAACATTAGTGAAGCCAAAATTTGATTGTCCAAGAACCCTTCTGTTAGGGGATGCACTCCTCCCCCAGTCCAAGTGATATCTGGAAACTGCCCACACCACCCTACCCCACCCCACACCACCCTACCCCACCCCACACACACTCCAGCTACAGGAGTGGGCCAGTGATCCAAGACAACCAATCGGAACACTCCATTCCTCCAGCCACAGTGATTGGACAAGAAGCAGACACACAGCCTGAGCCAAACAAATCAGTCTTCACTGAGACGTCTATGCTAAAGCAATCTGGGAAGATAACTTTCTGCTATGGAGGTTCTTGGGAGGGTGTGAAGTCATAATTTCTAGTGGTTATCTTCCTCCATCCCAGGGAGTTAACCCGTCTATAGAGGGTGAGTATGAGGCCAATGTGGGGGGGGGGAGCAGCAAAGTTAAAGAAATAGAGTACACTCTGAATATGACTGAGGCCTGGATCCAGCTATCCCTGAACCCTATGTGAATTTCCCCATTTTGTGAGCCAACAAATTTTACTTTTTTTTTTTAAGGATAATTTAACATGGGATTTCTTCTCCTCCTCCTCCTCCTCCTCCTCCTCCTCCTTTTTCTTCTTCTTCTTCTTCTTCTTCTTCTTCTTCTTCTTCTTCTTCTCCTCCTCCTCCTCCTCCTCCTCCTCCTCCTTCTCCTTCTCCCTCTCCTTCTTCTTTTCTGTCATTATATCAAAGAGTCCTAATACCCTTCCCACACTAAATGACCTGCCTGGACATCTTCAGCACCATCTGGTCAGATGTGTCACTGCTAGACGCATTCTCCCACATTCCCTCAGACTCAGAAGTGGCCAGTCTACCTCACTGCATTATCTCCTGGCTGCCCAGTCCTCAGCTGCCAAGTGGCATGGGCAGCACTTAAAGCGGAAGAAACCTAGTGGGGGCTGCTCTGCTTAAGTCTGTCCCAGGCACCGTCACACCTGCAGATACCATCATCTGAGGGAAAGGTAGTAGGGGCGGTCAGCAGAGCTGGTCAACGAGAGCATGGTTAAAGTTTTCTTGTTGCCCTGATGGGTGTTTCCAAAGCTGGTCCTGTGTGCTCAGTGTTTACTCTGGAGAGAGGGGCAGTCTGTCTGTCTTGGCTTGTCTGTGTACTGAGGGGAGGTTGAGGGACAAGGAGCTAACCCCTCTGTTCACAGGACTCAGAGAAGTGAAGTCCACTTGACTTGAAACGTGTCCAAGCCCTGTGACCTGGGACCAGAGCACCAACTCCTGGGAGGAAAACACATGCCCATGTTTGTTTGACAGCCATGTGCAAATGAAAGAGCCAGTCCTGGGCCCCCATGCCACTGCTCCAGCCTTGCCAGTGACAGCACAGATGGGAAACAGAACACTGGAGCTTGATGGCCTTTCCTTCCCTTTCCTCCTGTGAGGTGCTTTCAAAGAGGTCAGCTCATGTGAGTCCCACACCAAGCTTGAAGACAGGAGGAGGGGTCAAGGCAGGGGTGAGTCTCTTCCATATGCCATGTGGAGAGACTGAGGTTAAGCGAGATTAAATAGCTTTCTCAAAGCGACGCTGTCGGCCTGTACCTCACCTTCCTCGCCTCTGCCTTTCCCAGCTGTCCCGCTGATCCATCCACCCACAAAAGCCATGAAGCCTTCAGCAATCCCCGTATAGTCCTGTCTGACCAGCCCTGGACTGAAGCAGAAACATCTTTAATTTACACACAAATATCTCCCCACACATATGCACACATTCATATACATGTACAAATACTTATACATATACACACAAGCATATACTTATTTACATGTTCATATGCATGTATACATATACTACACACTCATGTGTATAGGCTTATCCAAAACACATATGCAAAAACCCATGCAGATATGTAACAGAAAGACACACACATGCATTTACCTGTATGGAGCATAGTACCCCAGCTGTCTCCTGATGCAAGTTCACAATACTGTGGCCCCTATAACTGATGCCTGTCTTCCTCCACTGAGCCCAGTCACCCAACCTGCAAATTCACCCCACACACACCCTCCCTATTCCAAGATTTTCATCCAGGATCAAGATCTGAGTTTTTCTTTACATACAGCCTCTCACTGATGCTCCAAGACAGCTTTATCATGACAGCCGGAACACAATCTGCCATGAACATATGTGGAACACAGCAGAAAGGATGCGGGATCCTGTGGAAAGACCAGAGACTGGTTCTGTTGTGCCAAAACTGAGTGCACCAATAATAAGCCATAGCCCATATTCACTAAGGTTGAGGGTAAATCCCAAATAAATAGTAACATATCAGACTTAATATTATAATAAAATATAAATAATCATGAAGATATCTATTATTATAATCCATTTACATAAACTCATTCAAAAATATTTATTGTATTATTTGAACACTTACTCTTTTGCCAATATAATGCTGGTTCAAGGACAAAACAATAGAACAAAACAGATGGATAATTCAATCTACAAGCATATTAATGGAGTAAGGGACTCCAGAGACAGACCCATATATAAGATATACTCTAATGATAAATGTGTTAATTTAAATCAGAAGGGTAAAGAAAAGACTGTCTTTTGACAGTCTTTATCCAATACATACTCTTGACATGACCACTACCTTACAAGGGAAAAAATAAAACTAGGTCTTACTCAACACCATTCAAAATAATAGATCTGGATGCATTAGACTTTAACACACAAACCAGAACTGCAAAGTGTGCCCTGTAACAAATTAATTCAGATATGACACTACCGGTGATTGGCGGTTATTATCTTTAGCGAGTAATACCAACCCCACATTTTAAGTGACAATATTTTGGGCACAAACCCTATGCTGGTGTTACACCAGAAGAGAGCGTGGGAGTATATGTGCACAACCTTGGGATGAGGGAAAGTTCTTCCTAAGCAAGACACAAAACTCAGATCAGAAGCTGTTAAAAAAAAGGCCAATTGTTGTAACTACATCACAATTCAAGGCCCTGTCCATTAACACCAACAAGTAGAGTTCAAAGATAAAAACACTCCAAACAACCCAAACATTTTTCAATAGAAAAATCATTTATAAATTTGATTACATAATTTATTATGTAGCCATTTTATGGAATCTTAAGTAGTGGTAACAAAAAAATTATGCAAAGTTATATATACATAAGTGTGAAAAAATTTCCAAGACATTGAGCTAGGTGTCAAAAATAAGTCATAGGACTGGCTAGACAGATAGAAAGATCCCATTTTATGTTTAAAAAGTATGTGTGAAAATTGCCATAAAACTTCGTAAGAAATGGACTACACTCATCCATGATGAACTGTTAATGGTGGTTATTTCTCAGGAGGAGTATGGGGCCAAGACAAGGGATGAATTTCACTTTTTACTCTATAAGTGCCTCCTGAATTATTGAGTTTTTCACAAAGAGAATGCATTTGTACATTTCATTTGTATGAGACAAAGAAACTTGTAACATTTGGAATCAGATAGACTGTCGTCTTGCCTCCAGTGTGTGTGTGTGTGTGTGTGTGTGTGTGTGTGTGTGTGTGTGTGTATTTAGATATATTTTAGTGAGAGAGAGAGACAGAGACCGACAGACAGGAAGAGAAAGTGATGAGAAGCATCAACTCATAGTTGTGTCACCTTAGTTGCTCATTGATTGGTTTCTTATATGTGCCTTGACTAGGGGGCTCTAGCCGAGCCAGTGACCCCTTGCTCAAGCCAGCAACCTTGGGCTCAAGCCAGCGACCTTTGGACTCAAGCTAGTGACCCTGGGTCATGTCTATGATCCCACACTCAAGCCGGATGAGCCTGCACTCAAGACGGCAACCTCGGGGTTTCAAACCTGGATCCTCAGTGTCCCAGGCCAATGCTCTATGCTCTGCACCACTGCCTGCTCAGGCTTGGCTCCAATGTATATTAGCTTTGTGAATTGTGGCAACTAGCTCAGTCGAAATGGGGAAATGACACCTACAGTTATGCACACCAATGTTATGAGCACTAAATGAGTTTAAATGATTTAGTTATAACTACTGTTATTGACCATCGACTATATACCAGGCTTTTCAAATGCACTGTTGCCTTTTAAATACACTGTCACCTTTTAAATACACTGTCATACTGAACAGTAGAGCAGCCTCATAAAGTAACTGTTGTTGTGTTTTGCCTGTAAGGAAACTAATGCCCAGAGAGGTGAAGTAATTTGCCCAAGGTTACAGAGCAGGAAAGTAGCAGAGCTAGGAGGGAAATGAAATCTTTTCATTCTAAGATCTATACTGGTCTAAGATCTATGTTCGCCACTTGAGGTCCTTTGGTTTTTTCTCTCAGGGGCTGGTGCATATACTTGGCTTAGGCAACACCCCAGAATAAACCTTAGAGCAGCTCTAATACTACTCCCAGCCCAGACCCTGTAGAAATGGGACCAAGAATTACAGCTGTAGCCGACTGCTCATAGGCAGCATCAGAAAGCACCCATCTCCCACTTCCTGTGACACAGAGAACAGCTTTTCAGCCTGAAAAGCCACAGGTAGAAACACTCAAAGAATAATAATAACCTAAACTGAAAAAAAAAACCTCTTTATAAAAGAGCAATCAGGGCCTGACCAGGCAATGGTGGATAGAGCAATGGCCTGAGACACAGAGGATCTAGGTTTGAAATCTCGAGGTCGCCAGCTTAAGCATGGGCTCATCTGGCTTGGGCGCGGGCTCACCACCTTGAGCGTGGGGTCACTGGCTTGAGCATGGGATTATAGACATGACCCCAGGAATTGGATGTTTGAATCGTTTATAGCAGGGTATACAATCTGATCTCTCTCTGTGAGTCCCAAATGCTCAGCCAAGTCTAATATGCCTACAAATATTCACTAACCACTTTCATGGACTTATTATGGGCTAGGAACTTTTCTAGGGATTTCCACTATTTTAAGTGGATTAATTAATCCACTTAATCCCCCAAACAACTCAAGTATTATCCCCATTTTCCAGGTGAAAAATCAAGGTACAGAGAAGTTATGTAAGTTGTCCAAATTCCCAAAGCTAGTAAGGGACAAGCCCTGGACTGCCCGACTTCAGAGGCCACGTCCCCTTAACCACCGCCCCACGTCGCCTCTCGGACACTTGGCATGAGGAAATTTTGCATTGAAATGTATGAAAAAGCTGCAGGTCAGGTCTGGATAAAGGCTTCTCCCCACACCACAACACATTCCCAATGCCTCCCCACACCAAATGCTCCCGGAATGACGCAGCCAGAAGAATGATAAGATCAAAAGTCCCTCAAAGGTTAAGATCATCTCTTACAACTGGCCCACAAAAATGTCCTGCGGGGTTGGCCTTTCCCTACTGTGGAGAACTGAGTGAAATCAGCATTTTTTTCACCGCTCTCTCTGCCTTAGTCCAGTGAACCATACCCCAATTCCCTTAAAGAAGAGGATTTGTCATTTTAGCCACAATTTTCCCTTCTTCCCAGTACCAGTAACAGAATTTGTTTGGCTCCATCCGCACGCAGTCAGGAAGCTCCAACTACTGTCAGATTCCCTGCAGTGAGTTCTGGGAGTCCTCAAGCATGGCTGTAGTGAAGGTTAGAAATAACATCTCTGGGCTGTCTGAGATTTCATAGATGCTCAAATAAATGACAATGGCAAACGTAGAGAGAAATCAATTGCTATTTTAATTAACTTAAGAGGGCCTACTCCCTGCCAGCCACTGGACTGATGATGCCAGTCATGCGTGGTTGCGATGATCATATCATGATCAAGAAAGAGAAATTGCTTATTCCCACTGGACAGATGGGTAGGGTTGCCCAAATTAGCAAATAAAAATACTGGATGCTTAGTTAAATTTGAATTTCAAACAAGCATTGAATAATATTTCAATATAAATCTGTCTCATGAAAAATTTGAGATATACCATGCTTTGAAAAAGTGAATCACAATGAATCAACTGTGTCTTTTACATTGAAATGTGCGTTACACATCTAACAGAGGCTAGGCTTGGCTTAGTAAACAAAAGTAATAAAACACAGTCCTGGCCTTTGACAAATGCTGCTCTCCTACTGGAGAGCATTCCAGGCCAGGGGTCAGTGCTTTGGGGAGAAATCTGTCAATGAATATCAAAAGCCTTGGAAATACTTTAATTTTTTGACCTAGAATTCCACTGCATATGACTTTTGGATATATTAGATAATTTTCTAAATCTTTAAGATATTTCATAACTTTTTGCACAACAGGCTACAATTGCAAATATCAGTACATCCTTCAAGACAAAAATAAAATAAATATGAGCTAATGTCCTTACGGTGGTGGCTAGAAATTATTATGGCATGAATTGTGTCCCCCCACCCCCAGAAAAAATAATTATGTTGGAGGCCTAACATCTAGTACTTCAGAATGTGATGTTTCTTATTCTGAGATGTCTTTACAGAGGTAAACAAGTTAAAATGAAATCCTCAGGGTAGGCCCTAATTCAATGTGACTGATGTCTTTATAAAACAGGGAACTTTGGACACAGAGACAGATATACAAAGAGAGACACAATGTGAACAGACACAAAGAAGAGGGTCATCAACAAGCCAAGGAGAGAGGCCAGGGCAGATCCTTTTTCCACAGCCTCAGGAGAAATCAACCCTGATGACACCTCAGTTTTGGACTTCCAGCCTCCAGAACTGTGGAACAATAAAGCTTTGTCATTTAGCCACTCAGTTTTGGTGTCTTGTTAGAGCAGCCTAGCATACTTATACAGGACCATCTTAGCTTATTTTCAAATTTTGGAATAAAATTGATCATGAATATTCTTTTTTTCTTTCTTTTTCTAAATTTGGCACATGAATTGTCCACCATCCTGGGTTAAATGAATTGTGGTACAATAGAAAACTTTGTGGCTAAAGCTACAGAAAAATATCAGAATGGCAAGCCGCACCCACATATTACAAAATGAAAATGTTTAGAGCCTAACCTCCTAGTTCAAACACTGGCTTCATCACTTTCTGGTAGATCACCTCATTTAACTCTCTATAACTCAGTTTCTTCATCTCTAAATTGGGCATGAC
Organism: Saccopteryx bilineata; assembly: GCF_036850765.1. NCBI lineage: Eukaryota > Metazoa > Chordata > Mammalia > Chiroptera > Emballonuridae > Saccopteryx > Saccopteryx bilineata. The sequence goes on from NC_089490.1 coordinate 107,244,832, forward strand.
CGTATCAATACCTACCTCATAGTGTTATTATGAGAATTAAAGTAAGCAGGTATTAGAATAATACCCTCACATAGAAGTTCCTCTATAAATATTAGCTACTACAATTTGTAGTGTAGTTCGATTTCATGTTTGTAAAAATCACTTACAGGCTTATATGTAATTTATATCTCTATGTCTGTATCTATAAATATTTTCAAATCCTAGATAAATAACAGTCACTAGTTCTGGATGGTGGAATTACAGGTGATTTCCATTTTCTTCTTCTTGTTCACATTTATTAACTATTCTACAAGAGGCATGTGTTGTACACATAACACATTTTGACAGATGTTTCTATTATTTTAGAAATGTGTCTTTTGACATTCCTAAAATTATATTGCAACACAGTAACATGCAAGGAGTTGACTAACAGCCAGTTAACAAAAAACATCTTCATTCCTGTGACCTGGGCTGGGAGTTTAGGTTTCAGGAAGAGACCTGCAAGTTTGCCATTGGCAGGCTGGGCTCTTCTTCCTGTTCACAGTGAGATTAGGAAGGGGAGGTGGGTCTGGATGAACAGGGAAAGGACCCATATAGATGACAGCCCATGAATCAACCCCTGTCAATAGGTGATCTGACTTATGATGTGTGTCTACACTAGGAAGGTCTCAGTTATTCATTCACTTATGCTTGTTCTACTTTTGCACTGAGGGAACATTGTCTAAATCAGAGGTCCCAAACTATGGCCCACGGGCCACATGCGGCCCCCTGAGGCCATTTATCCGGCCCCCGCCGCACTTCCGGAAGGGGCACTTCTTTCATTGGTGGTCAGTGAGAGGAGCATAGTTCCCATTGAAATATTGGTCACTTTGTTGATTGAAATTTACTTGTTCTTTTATTTTAAATATTGTATTTGTTCTCGTTTTGTTTTTTTACTTTAAAATAAGATATGTGCAGTGTGCATAGGGATTTGTTCATAGTTTTTTTTTTATAGTCCGGCCCTCCAACGGTCTGAGGGACAGTGAACTGGCCCCCTTTGTAAAAAGTTTGGGGACCCCTGGTCTAAATACTTATATACAACATATCCTGTGTGGTATAAACATTTTCATTGATCAATACCTGGGCATAGCTTGCCATTTTAAAGATAAAAAGATGATCCAGATATAGTCTGCCCTCAAAAATCTCACAGTCTAATGCTGACACCAGATGGCATACGCCACATCATGGACAATGACAATACCTATAGCTAAAGCAGTGACATGCAAGGAAGCAGACCTTCAGGCAGGCCAATCAAACCTCAGAAGCTGTGGGCTAGACTCCTCAAGAACTCCTCTAGAGCCTTCTTGGTCAATTCTGAGATGTTAACCTTATCTTTAACCCCCAGTACTCCCAGTCCAGGGGAAAAGTCAAACACTGCCCTTGAAATTTTGTTCTTTGACATTTATACAACCAGTGAGAAGAAAAACCCAGACAAAGAACGAAGGCATTCTAGTCCTGCAAAACACAAGTGTTCCATTTTTCAAGTAGGTGTATCCCTTCCAGATTCATAATAGTTAATAAGAAAGATTTGAAATGCTCTTTGCAAATTTGATAAGAGGCATTGTAACAGATCCTGTCCAACGTTGAGAGATATGTAAATGTGTAAGAGCAAGCAATGATACCTGCATAGCGTTCTATAAACTCACTCCAGAATCTCAGGCCTCAGGCCAAGAAAATGCTGCTGCTTCATGTCATTATCTCCCAAGGGGCCGACCTCCCTCCCAAAGGATGAACTGGGGTGACCTCCCTCCCAAAGGATGAACTATCTCCTAAAACCTGCACTGCCCGTGATCCTCAAGACGCCCTCACAGGGAGGGGCTCTGAAGCTGAGACAGGTCAGAAAAGAAAACAATGTCTGAAGCCCAGAAGAAGGAGAGAGTAAGGAGTTCTTATCACCATTGCCATCATTGCCACCATCCCCACCGTCCTTCTTGCCTACAGGAGATTTTATTGAGTGCCTCCGACATGCACAGCAACACCCGGGCTGCTACCTGAGCAACCTAGAAGATGTTTCTGCCTGCCCCTCCCGCCCCCGCCCCGGAACTCTCATCCTCTTGGAGAAGAGGTGATAAAAATGTTTCAGAAAATTCCAGGTAATGATAAATATTATAAAATAGACTGACATGGTAAAGAGGAGTTTGGATGAGGGAGAGAAAGTTCAGCTAAGACAATGAGAGAAAGCACCCTCAGAGGTGAGAACTGAATGATAAAAAGAAGCCAGGAGGTTGAAGGTAGGTGAGGAGACTTCTGCACCCAGAGGTAATGGCACATGCAAGACTCTGAGTTCGGACGAGCTCGGCATGTTCAAGGAGCCTAAAGAAGATCAGCGTGGGTCCTGGCTGGTTGGTTCAGTGGTAGAAAGTCAGCCTAGTGTGTGGAACTCCCAGGTTCGATTTCTGCTCAAGGCACACAGGAAAAGCAACCATCTGCTTCTCCACCCTCGTCCCCCTTCTCTCTCTCCGTCTTTCTCTTTTCCCTTCCCACAGCCAAGGCTCAAATGAACAAGCTGGCGCAGGTGATGAGGATGGCTACATGGCCTCGCCTCAGGCACTAAAATAGCTCGGTTGCCAAGCAACAGGGCAGCAGCTCCAGCTGGGCAGAGCACCAGCCTCAGACAGGGGTTGCCAGGTGGATTCCCATAGGGACACATGCAGGAGTCTATCTCTCTGTCTCCCTGCCTCTCACTTTATAAGAAAAAGAAAAAAGAAAAAAGAAGATCAGCATGGCCCTGGCTGGATAGCTCAATAGGTTAGCAATGGTTCTCAAATGTTTTGAGGTCGGGGTGCATTTAAAATCCTACAAATAATTATAGGTGCACTATATACAAATTTCTGAGAAATATGTTATAATAATTAAGTCAAATGTTAAAGAAAAAAAATAAAGTCCAAGCACGCTTCTATGGTAATTAAATGAAATAAATACGACAAAATTAAATTTATTCTGACATTAAAAAAACATTTTTATGTTACATTTTTTGAGTTATGCTTTTTAGAATTTGTAAAAAAGAGGGGTTAAAAAATTAAAAAATGACAAAAAAGTTATCTTTTTATATATATAGATACATTCTTAGTAAGATTTGGTAAATTTGGCAGGTCCCAACGTGAATGTGTTAAGTTTTTTCATTCTTGTGTTTATGAGAAACATGACCCTGATGCGTCCTAGCAATTTCCTAAATGTTTGGGCATATATTTGAAAGGCAAACTCTCATTTCCTCATCAATACATTGAAGAATTTCTCTCTTTTTACTCTTAATTGTGTTGAGCAGAAAACCCCCACCATCATATCATCTTAACTTGACACCAAACAAAGGATAGAAGAAACTTGTCTCCAGTCTTTCCGGGGAACATGGGGGTAGTGTAAACAATCCAGCACCACAGCTTAACAGCCTTTTGCAACCTAATTAGGCAAGTGAGGTGGGGGGGGGGGCAGACTGTCAGCTTACAGCCAATTCCCCACACCTCTGTCCCCCAAATATCTAAACTCCAAAAACCTTATTGGTTTTTTGGTCCCCAACAGGCACATGTTTCTCTGGAATACCATAGGGAGCCCTGGTGCACACTTTGAGAACCACTGGGTTAGAGCATCGTCCCAGTACGTGGAGGTTGCCAGTTCAACCCCCATCAGAGCACATACAGGAACAGACCAATGTTTCTGTCTCTCTTTCTCTCCCCTCCTCTCTCTTGAAGATCTATAAATAAATTCAAAACAAGGAGAAGATTGATGTGTCTGTACCATATGCAGTAAACCACAGGGACAGGACAGGAAGTGGATGGGAGAAACACAAGGGGCCAGATCACATGGAGCTTTATGATGAAGACATGGATTTTGCTCATAGCTTTACCGAGCACCTATTATGCTCTGGGCATTTTACAGATATTATCTCTTTAAGTCCTCATGGTAACCACACTAAGTCAATGTAATGCCCACCACATTGTAGATGAGAACAATGACATAGAGAGGTTACAGGGTGTGTTTTATATTCCACAGCAAGTGGCAGAGCTGGAATTTAAATCCATGTTTGTCGGACTCCAAAACCCGTGTAGCTAATCTCTACATTCCCTTTGGTAAAAGAAGGGGACTTTAGCGGTTACAGCACCTCTGTGTGTTCCTCTGTCCTCCTCGCACACCGCCCTTCCAGCTGCTTGTCCCTCTTCATTCCTCTGCTCTTTCCCTCAAATGTCTGTAGCATGTAACAATTTGAGGGCCAAAGCCAGACAGCCACCCCAGTCCCTAACTCAAACCTCTGAGCCCTGACTCTGCATCAGGAGCAATCCTGAATGTTGGGAGAGCCTCCTTCCTCTCTGGGTGTGCCTTTCAGACCTGGCAGCAGCTCCCTAGGGCAAGCTCTTAGTTTCTCTCCCCACTCTCTTGCATGCCCCAGGGGAGGAGTGACTTAACCTGAGGGGTGAGGTTACAGGGGTCTCAAACTCAACTCAGCATGTGGGCCGCAGAGCAAGATCACAGCCCTTCGGAGGGCCACACTAGGTCTACAAAAGGCAACTGTTACGCAACACTTTTCTCACTGCAGTTGAAAACAGTCTGCGGGCTGCACAAAATTGTTCGGCGGGCCGCATGCGGCCTGCGGGTCGCGAGTTTGAGACCTCTGGGTTAAAAGGAAGCCCTTTTCCCTCCCCTGCCCATCCCTCCTGTCACCTCTCTTTTCCTTCCCTTCCTCTTCCACATGCAGCACCCGACCTCCTTCAGGTTCCCACCTCACTAGGGTTGGCGGCCCGAGCTGCCTACCGCTGGAGGATAAAGTTATCCATTCCAAGGTTAGTGTTAGGACCCCCACAAGTCTGCCATCTGATCCACAGCTAACTCACCTCCTGCTGTTCTTTGAGGAACAAATAGTGGGCAAACACTTTGTAGGGGGACAATTAATGTTCTGAGTGTGATGCCTCTGCATAGGTCCCCTGAGCTGTGGTTTGCACATTGGTAAAAGCTGAGTTCATCTTAGTTCTGACTGTTGTGAGAAGCAGCTGAAATAAGACAGTGAACAGCAAGGTGGCCCATAACCCCTCAGGCCCTATTAATAAAGTTGGAGGGAGGAAAACGTGATCAATACAAAATGCAGACATCCCAGGACCTTGGAACCAAGGTAGACAGAGTGTGGTGAGGAAAGGCATAGAAGAGGGCCTGAGGGACAGCATGGCGTCAGCAGTACGTGGCAGAAGGAGCAGGAGTTTCGAAGTAAGAGAGACCTCGGCCAGAAACCTGGCAGCTCCGGTTCCCAGCTGTGACCAAACCTCCCGGTCTAAGTTCTCCTCAGTCCCTCACCTGTGAAGAAAGTGGACGCAGCATCTGTTCCACAAGGCCAATATCCGTGCCCTACTTCTGGTAACACCTCTTGATTTATTTTTGTGGAATCGCCTGCCTCCAGTGCCAGGCCATGTTGTAGAGCTGACCTCACCCCTAGGTCCAAGGTGGGCATTTGACAGAGCCTCGAATGCTTTGAGCATGAAATTCCCATGGCCACAGTGAGTTGTTTAGAAATGAGTCTATTCTCATTCTGAGCCCTTTTCTGAAATTCTCAATCAAAAATCTTCCCGGACTTGACAAGTGTCCGTGGGTAAGGGCCAGGGTGGGTGGGTGGAGGGTCATCCCAGTTGTAAACTGCTGTTCTAGACCAAGGCTATGAATGTCCAATCCACTGAATCATCTTGGTGGTAAAATGTGAAACTCAAGGACCCTAAAATTTTCAAGGACACAAGCAGTATGAAGTTTGGAGGATTTAATGGACAACTTGAAAATGCAAATTACATGATGGTGGTGAGAGCATCAACATAGATAAAAGTAAAACAACTTGTAAGGAATTTTACATCATTATCATCATCATCATCATCATCATCATCATAGCACGGTAGCACATGCATTTTATGCTACCAGGCACTTGTCACATTATACTTATTATCTATTGTAAGCCTCACAACAGCCCCATATGAGGAACTGGTATCAGAGATACAGGTGAATAAACAAAGGTCCACAGAAGTTAAGTAACCTGCCTGAGGTCACACAGCCAGCAAGAGGTGAGGAGCATGTCTGGGATTCAAACACAGATATTCTGACTTCACAGCCCAGACTTTTAACCATGATGTTATACTAATCTTGTATAAGATTTCATCAACTGAGTGCTGAATTTGGTATTAATCATAGGAGCCTGAAATAGACATAGATAGATAGATAGATAGATAGATAGATAGATAGATAGATAGATAGATAATTGGATATATAGAGAGACAGAATCAGAAATATGGAACCAGAAAGGGTTTAAGATATTACTGAGGGCTGTGGGTCCATCCTGGAGAACAGGTCCACCAACTCTGCTTACCAAATGTGATTAGAATCCGTAATCGGCTTGATAGTCATCAATAGAATTCCTAAAATGCAGTTTTATCACATAATTAGAAATATTTATATGTCTGAATCATAAGTAGCAGGAAAAAAATATTGGTTATATTTTAATAAATAATTTGTTAAGAAGACACTATCTTTCAAAACATGGGAAGAAAAGGAATTAAGATAAAAAGGCCTCAGGCATTGAAAAAAGTATGAGACCTGCTCTAGTCCAATCTAGTTGCTTTTAAGGAACGTGGAAAATTATGGAAACCAAGCTGAACAACACTGTAAAAGAAAAAAACTAAATTTTCCTAAATTCATAGTCCTTGGAACACCGTCAGAAGATGTGCCCACACAAATGTATTCCTTTTTTCTAACTCTGCATGGTGGAACTTTCCAAAGAATTTCTTTCTGTGGCAGACCAACCTTTCTAGATATGGAAACAGTCACACAGAGCCTCTTAAATTAGCATGTGACCAGCAGGGAGATGTGGAGAAAGCAGAACAAAACCACCAGACCCGTTCATCCTGCTCAGACTTGAGCACGAATGGAAAGGCTGGCTGGGCCAGATCACACAGACCATCCACGTGACCTGTGCACATTGTAGATAAAAATGTATAAATTCTGGCCGTGGCCATGTGCTTTTTACTGATCTTCCCTCCAGGACTATAACCTCCTCTTTGTATCTCCAATGACTGGTACCTTTCTTGATATGCAATAAGCACTCCATAAAGGGTTGTTGAATTAATCAATTTTGATGGGCTAAGGCATTACTCAGCAACGGTGACTATGAATTTCAAGAACCAGGATTTGAATCCTGGCTCTTCCTGAAAAACTTTATGACCTCCATCTAGGCTTCCTTGTCTTATCTTTAAAATGAGTAAATCCGGAAGTAAAATCTCTATGCCATGTAATAAAGTGAAAAGGTAAATGATTATAGACATTTCAGAAAACAAACTGTCAGCTCTAAGTGAAGTGAAATGTGTGTGTGTATGTCCTCCAGGATTGCAGTAACGATTTATGGTAATGGGTGAGGCCAGGAGAAATAACCAAGTTAACGGTAATGAATGCACTCTCTGGAGTGCAATGCAGCAAAAGAAGCAACGGACTGTACCTCCCTAGAGCATCGTGCACGAATTTCAAAGGTGCAGTGTTAACATACGAAATAAGCGAACAGCTGGAAACACATGAAGAGACCTAAAACCTAACTCATAACAAGAAAAAAATGCAAATTAACTCTCTACTGAGATACCATTTCTCATCTATTAGATTGTCAAAAATATAAAAGTTTGACCTCACTCTCAGCAGGACTGTGGATTGACTGGCATAATGTGGTACATTATATCACATCAATGCTACACTCCCTGTGGTGGGGAGTTTGAAAATTTTCTCATAAAGGGATGTAGCATTTGTCCTTTGATTCTGTCTTTTTAATCTATTTCTAGAAATCGGCACTAAACCAGCACTTCCATACATACAACGTATGTGCAGGGTGATTCACTGTGGCACTGTCTAAAAGGACAAAACAATGGGAGCACACTAAGTTTCCAAACCTAGGAAAGTGGTTGAGGAAACTATTGTACATTGTCACAACAGGTACTAGGCATCCATAGGAACAGGAAAGAAGGTCTTTATCTACTGACTGGGAGTAACTCCAGGATACATTATTAAATGAAAAGCAAACAATGTCTAGAACGCTGTTTATACAGGTGCTACATTTCATGTAATAAGAAAGAGAAAAAAGACTATATATATATACATATGTATGTATATGTGTTTATTTTTGCCATCCCCCAAAAAAGATCACCATAAAGGAAAGCCAGAAATTAATAACAATGGCTACCCTTATGGATGAGGGGGCCGGAAACGGGATGGTGGTGTAGGGCTGGAAGGGAGATAGATATCTCTGAGTGGAATTTTTAATCTAGTTTTTGTCGTTTGAACAATGTGTGTTACAGACTCAAAAAATAAAATAAATTCAATTAAACCAAAAAAGACAGCAGAAAAGACAAACTCCCAAATTGAGAGCAAACTTTTGAATACAATATTTAACTATTTATCCTTAGTGGGATATAGTCTAAGAACCACACAAGAACACAAAAATTTTGCAGAGATCTCAGACTTCACTCAGTAGCCTCATTGTTAGTAATAATTGTGCTTTCATTTAAAAAAATAGTATTGAGTGAGAAAATAAGAAAAGAATAAGATTTATGCAACAATGCTATTTGTGAAAATTAAAAGCACATACATCAGTAATGTTTTACAAAGACACACCCGTGTTTAAGGACATCTATCTCCCATTAGGATGAGCACCTACCTATTGAAGGGAGAGAGAATGGATGTGGATGGGCATTAGGAAAAGGAGGGGAAGAGAGAGTCTTTTCAGGGACTAATGATGACAATGGGCTACCACAAATTTAGGAGCTTAAAAAGCAACACCCACTTTTTACCTCGCACCTCTGTATTTCAGATGGCTGGCTTGACATGGTTGAATTCTGGTCAGGGACTCACAAGACCAAAATCAAGGTGTTAGCAGAGCTATGTTCCTTTCTGGAAGCTCTGGGGAAGAACTCACTTCCCAGCTCATTTAGAGTGTTGGCAGAATTTAGTTTTTTGCAGCTGTACAACTGAGGTTCCCATTTCCTTGACCTGTGGCCCCTCTGTCTTCAAGCCAGCAATAGCTTTCAAATCCTTCTGGTACTTCAGGTCTCTCTGACTTTCCCTCCTGCCCTCTCCTGCTCAGGGTTAGTGTGACTACATTGAGTTTGCCTGGGTAATCCAGGGTAATATTCCTATCTTGAGGTCAGCTGATTCTAACCTAAATTATGTCTGCAAAGTCCTTTTTTGCCACTAGAGCTGTAATCTTGTAGAACCAAAATTGTGTCTACCCTCCTTCCCAAAGCCCTAAATTTCTCTCCTTGCTAAGATTGTTAATATCACCAAGAAAATGTGGGGGTTTTTTTTGTATTTTGTTTTTTTGCTTTTAGATGAGAAGAGGGGAGATAGTAAGGCAGACTCCCACACATGCCCCTACCAGGATTCACAGGCAATCTCATCTGTGGCTGATGCTCCAGTACCAAGCTATTTTTAGTGCCTGTGGCTGATGTGCTCCAACAGAGCTATCCTTAGTGCCAGGGGCCATGCACAAACCAATCAAGCCACTGGCTGCAGAGGGGAAGAGGGAGAGAAAAGGGAGGAGAGGAAAAGCAGATGGTCACTTCTCCTGTGTGCCCTGACCGGGAATTGAACTTGGGATGTCCATACACTGGGCTGACACTCTATCTACTGAGCCAGGGCCAAAAATATTTTGAAGTGTGGTTTGATCTGCATTTTAAGAAGACTCAGGGGTCAGTGTGCAGGAGAGAGTGAAGAAACAACAAAGCAGGCAGAGAAATGAGCTCACATGACAGATGAAGAGGGTGAGACCCAGGGCAGTGGCCAAGGGAGCACATTTGACATTGAGAGTGATAAAGAAACCAACTGGAGGCGGAGAGAGGGCCGAAAGAGATAGGGCAGGAGGCAAATGTGGCTCTCCCTGCGTTTTCATCGTGCCCATCTCGTGCCCTTAAGCAGCATAGGAAACTAACCAGGGAGAGAAGAGGGCTTGCTGGATAGAAATAAAGTGAATTTGAGTTGAAGGCATTGCATTTGAGAGACCTGAAGGTCATCAGAGTGAAAATGCATCCTCAGCCCTCGGAGGAGGCAGAGAGAACTTGGGAAAACTAAAGCTAAAGCAAAAACAAAAACAAAAACAAAAAAAAAACAATGAAAGCAAAGAAGAGAGAGGGAGAAGGCACTCAGATGGAGTGGGAAGTATAGACAGGTAAGGGAGAAGCTTCTCAGACACACTGACAGCTCTGTTAGGGGACAGACTGTGCTGGCTGCACCCACAGCTACATGTGATCGCGCCTTCCCATCTGCTGCATAATCAGACACATCGGCCTCTGCTTCCAAAGCGTCAGGCTGTTATGCTTCCCTGAGAAGCTGCAGCCCAGCACAGGCCTGCTCTCCTGATTTTGCAAAGATAAAGCTGCCTTGGGACTCCAGATGGCACTCTGGGATTCCTGCCCACATGTCTTATGCTTCACATGCCCCAGAGCATCGCTGCCACCTGAATTCTCCGTTCCTGCCTACCATCTCCAAACATCCCACACAGCAGCCTCTTCCTCATCTCCCTCGCATCCTCCCCACCTCTCCTTCCTCGTGCCTGAGCCTGAGCCCCATGATCCAGTGGGAAAATTATGGCCCTGGAATCTGAAAGACCTGCCTTAGTACCTTAACCATCTGTGTGGCCTCACGCAAGTTACGTCACTCTCTGAGCTTCAGATCATTCACACATAGAATGGAATCAGTAACGCCGGTCTCCGTGGGTCTGCAGTGAGTAAATCTCTTAGTACAGGACCTGGCATAACGTAGAAACTCAGTCGGTGTCGATGCCCCTCCCCCAGCATGGCACACAGCCTGTGGAGCACTTTCAGAGGCAAGAAGGTATGGCCAGAATGACCGCGGGGAGCCCAAGCTTTACGATGATGGGAACAGAGCTGTAGTCTGTCTCTGCCATTCTAACGGGTTTCTTCCTGGGCCCCTATCTAACCTCTCGGAGCCTTGGTTTCCTCATCTAGAGGAAATGTACTCTCCACCTTTTACCTGCTTTGCCGTGGAAGGTGCCCTGTGTCAACTCCATCAACGGATGGATATCCTGCCCTCTGGCTGCAGTTGAAGTTCAACTGAGGGCATGCACTGGGAGAATGGGGAGACCAAGGTCCCATTTCTGAGTTCACTCCCTGGAAGGTCACTGTTGAGCAGAACATGTATACCACTTACCAGTCATAAGGAAGGACTCTTAAACAGTTCTGCTTAGTATCAGGGTCACCAAGAAGAACACAATGCAGTCAGGATGTTCTACTGAGTGGAAAAATCCTTTGCTGACACAGAAAAGAGGCCAAGCAAGATCAGCTGCAATTGTGGGCATGAGTCCCCTGGGGCCAGCCATCTCTCAGCAGCCAAGGCACGGCTGTTGGCCTACACACACCTATCTTGTGCCCATAGCGGGAGGAACCTGTCCCTTCCACACAGAGGACAGATACAACAGATGCCATGTGACACACATATTTCAGACAAAAGAGCACTCATCATACCTGAAACAGGGAAAGGTGTCCCCCAAGGCAACAAGTTCTTTATCTCTTGGTAAGGAAGTGTTCCAGACCCCAGAGGACCTGTTCTTACGCAGCCACTTGGAGGTTGACAGACTGCACGCAGGAGCCGGCTTTTGCCACCAGTCACCTTGGCAGCTGCTCCCTTGCTGCCAGCTCCTGTCAAGGAGGCCATCTCCGTACCACGGCTCCGTCCTTCCAGAGCCTGGGAACTGCTCCCTTGTTCACACCGGCTTGCTGTCCCTGGGCACTGCTGCTCCCTGGGGCCGCCGTACTCCCTGCCCACACCTTTGGAAATGGTTCTTTCCATACAACTCTCAAGTTACCCTGTTTCATGCCAAGCCCCTGCCTACAGCTGGTAAGGAGGGAACAAATTCATATATACCAAGGGCTTAGAAAATGTTCTGGCATAATCACTAAATAAGTGTTAGTTAGGGCTTCTTATGTTGTTTCATAGGGTTTTGATGAAAATTTAATAAGATCGTTTTTATAAAGTGCTACTGGCGTGTGTGATGCAGAGGAAGGTCCTGATTGATGATGGTATTAGGAAAATGTTTATTCCTCCTGTATTAACAGAAGGGACTATTGGTAAGAGGGACACCCGGCCTCCTTCTCCGTGCCCCTCTCTTCTTGGCGCAGAGTGATGACCGAGCTGTTGAGACCAGGAAAGGAGCACAAGGTAAGCTCACCCCAGGCCATCTGGGGTCAATCTCTCGCCCTCATGAGTCTCAGTTGGTTCCCTTGGTCCCAAGCATGTCACCCTGTGTGGAGAGACTCTGTTCAGCCAGCTTCTCTGCCTCTCACTGCTGGACTTCAGTTGAAGAGAGAAGGAACCAAAGCCCAATATGGGGTAGAGTACAGGTCTCTAGTTTGGCTTTATCAGGAAAAAAGCTAGTAATAAAGCTAACAGCTGGCTCGGTTCCTCAATGGAGTCAGAACCTAGAGCAGAAAAAGTGAAATTGTTACCTATCCTAAACTAGAAGTTGATTTTGTATTATTATTATTATTATTATTATTCTACTAAAAGATAACTTGCAAGCAAAAGAAAAACAACATTTATCACACAGCTCCATGGGGAAGTCAGCCACATGGGCCTACTTTGCAAAGCCTTTCCAGACGGGGTTGCAGCATACACTATCATTCTTGTAGTTGGGGCTCAAGAAGCTGTATGTTCAAACTCATCTTTCCCTAAAACACTGTGGACATTCGTCATCTTATCTAGATGCCTAACATCTTTGAAGGCCTGTACTATGTCCCCAGAAGTCCCCATCTTATGGGGCTCAGTGCAAGGTAGAAGTTACTAGAGTTACTAGAGTCACTTCCCTTGCCCAAGGGCCCAGGCATGTGACCCAGTCCCCACCAATTAGATAAGCTCATGCCTAGCTCTGAGCAACATGCAGACTGCACATGGAGTCTCTGTGGTGGCAGATGTCTTCACTTATCAGAGACAGCTCTGATGAAAAAATGTATCATTAGTGGCCTGTCCCCAGCACCACCCTGTCAGTTGTCTGCCGTGCAGAGGCTGTCTGTGACCACTTGGGCTGCTGGCCTGATTGTGTCTCCGCCTGATAAGTTCTACCAATAGACTTCTGTTTCCACACCTGCTCTCCTGACAGCTCTGTGTTCACTGAACAACCTTCAATAATTTCTATTTCTGCATAAAAGAACCAGAACTTGTTTCTAGTGTTGGAAGTTAAGAATTCTGAACTAATGTAGCCATTGAAATGACTGCCCTTTAGACCATGAACCGCATGAGAGCAGAGTCCAAGTTCGTCTTGATCTCCACTGTCACCACTAAGAGTTTCTGCTGGCTTTCTATCCCGTGTTAGTCTCAGAAACTGTGTCAGTCAAGAATCCTTCCATTGCAAGTGACAGAAACCTACATTAAACTCATTACCCCCCACAAAAAGTACTAACTCTCATAACGGTTAAGACCTGGGTTAGTGTTTGCTTTAAGGACATCTGGGCCCAGAAGTTCAAATGATGCTACAGGTCACATTTTCTTTCCTTCCTTTGTTCTGTTCTTATCTCTCTTGGCTACCTTCTCAGGCCATCTTTCTTATCATTTGGTGCCAAAACAGGCCACCAACAGTATCTCTAGGTTTACATCATTCTCTTGGTAATTCCAGAAAGAAAAGAAATAAGAAGAACACAAACCCCTCTCCCCCAACATCCACATGTGACCACCACACGGCACCAATTGGCCCTATGTGGGTTTTAGAGTGATCCCAGGACCAATCACTGGGTCCAGGAAAAAGAAATCCAACTAGATAGAGTGGGTGAAGATCTCACCCCTGCAATGTGGAAGATGATTACGGCTAGGTGATGCCCTACTGGAGTCCCATTGCATTAGGAGAAACAGTTCCCAAAGGAAGTGATGCAAACGGGCAAAAAGAGTAGATTTCCACTACAGAACCCTAAGCAGCACAAAGTATATATTCAATAAAAGTTACTAGAATAGCCTGACCAGGTGGTGGCACAGAGGATAGAGCGTCGGACTGGGATGCGGAGGGCCCAGGTTCGAGACCCTGAGGTCGCCAGCTTGAGCACGGGCTCATCTGGTTTGAGCAAAGCTCACCAGCTTGGACCCAAGGTCGCTGGCTTGAGCAAGGGGTTACTCAGTCTGCTGAAGGCCCATTGTCAAGGCACATATGAGAAAGCAATCAATGAACAACTAAGGTGTCGCAATGCGCAACGAAAAACTAATGATTGATGCTTCTCATCTCTCTGTTCCTGTCTGTCTGTCCCTGGCTATCCCTCTTTCTGACTCTCTCTCTGTCTCTGTAAAAAAAAAAAAAAAAAGTTACTAGAATAAAAATCAAGTAAGGAGTAAGGAATTTCCTACTTCCTCCCTTCTTTCCTTCCTGCTTTTTCTTTCTCTCTGTTACATGCGTGCACGTAACACACACACACACACACACACACAGGTTTCAGATAGTCCCTTGGGCCCTACCAGAGGAAAACATCCGTGAGGATCTATCCCAGTATCACTAGGGGCACAGATCTAAGGTCTCTTTGTTACATCAAGAATAAAAAGCACCTGACCAGGCAGTGGCGCAGTGGATGGAATGTCGGACTGGGATGCGGAGGATCCAGGTTTGAGACCCCAAGGTTGCCAGCTTGAGTGCAGGCTCATCTGATCTGAGCAAAGCTCACCAGCTTGGACCCAAGGTCGCTGGCTCGAGCAAGGGGTTACTCTGTCTGCTGAAGGCCTGCAATCAAGGCACATTTGAGAAAGCAATCAATGAACAACTAAGGTGTCGCAATGGAAAACTGATGATTGATGCTTCTCATCTCTCTCTGTTCCTATCTGTCTGTCCCTATCTATCCCTCTCTCTGACTCTCTCTCTGTCTCTGTTAAAAAAAAAAAAAAAAGAATATAAAGCAAAACCATGAACCGAAGCGTCAACTTCCTAATTGTGAGAACCATAATTGGCAGGCAGTAAATACCCCATCATTCTCAAATAGACCATAGCTTCAGGAAGCCTTAATTAAATAACCTATATTATACAGACATGAATAAAGTTAGGGAGGAGTGAGATGTGCTGAGGCAGTAGAGATTAAAAGGGGGGGGGGGTGATTGTTCCTGATGTTCCTTTGTAACTCACTCTTACCCAGATACTAAAATTGAACCACCACAATGAGCCAAGTATCATATTCCCAAAAAGTCTGCCAGACATTCCTGCCATTTCGGCTTTATTGAATTACTATGTAGAGCAGCCTTAGGAATATAAATCATGCGAAGCAGGAAATGCGTTTATTTCATTAACCCATTTAGCCTTCACTTAAGGCCTGCTGGTGCCTCCCTCAGGGACAGCCCTGCTCCCTCGCCCTGCGAAGACATTGCATTTTGTCTTCCAGCAGCGGCAAACCTGATAATGGGATATCGCTCCATTCCTGCTTCTCCTCAAAAGTCTTTTCTTCCCAATTTAGTCGCCCAGATGCAGTACAGAGCTTTAAGATGAAGGCATCTGTGTGTCCTTTTGTGTGTCATTTCTTGGTCTTCCAGGCAGTAGTTGGCCAGACTTGTTTTTCACTTCCATTCCAATCAACCCTCCATGAAAAAGAACTCATCTCCAAGATCGGCAGCAAACATCTGGATGGCATGCTAGAGCCCGGATGACCTTTGGCACAAACACTCGGAGCTCAGTGGAGGAGCGGTGCATGCACATGGAAATTGATGGCATGAGTAATGAAGACAGAGATCATTCCATCAGAGCAACCCACTTCGCCTGCTTAGATGACAGAGCGGAATTAGAATGAGAAGCCCTGGAGTTAGATGGATGGCCTGAGTTCAGAATCGGGCCAGGCACTTTCTGGCCGCACGACTTGAGCCCATGACTTCCCTTCTCCAAGCTTCTTCCATGTTTACCTCCAGAGCTTATTGAGAGGCAGCTTTGAGGGAACAAAACTAGTTGGGGATGGGAGTGCACTGTAACCCACAAAACGTCATTCAACTTTGTTATTATTGTGACATTCAAACGAAAGGAGACAAGAGACATACTTAAGTGGCTCAGCTGGAGGCCGAATCTCAGAGTCTGTCCTGGCCACCTTTCCTGTGAGCGTTCCCCTGCTTTCCCATCCTGTCCCATTTTCCGAGAGGCCCGTGTTATTCTCCAGTCTCACTCTCAGTCATCACTTAATAACTCTCTCTTGCAATATTAATGGCCAGCTAAGACACAGCTGATAATGGCTTAATATGTGAGTCCTCCCAGGAGTATTGGCACTTATTTTAATAGGGAAGGAGACCCTAACTTCTCTCCTAACTATGCAGAAGCTCCACTAAGGTCCAGGGAAACATCCTGAAGATGTCATTATCTGGGCCTTTCCCACCTGATCGTGAATGTGAAGGTGTGGGAAGGTGAGCAAAGAGAGGATAAAAAAAAAACCCGAAAAAAAAAAGCTGTTGGAAGTTACTTCTCATTTTCCAACATAAAAAAAAGTCTGGAATGCAGTGGGTGTTCCATAAATAATCTTGAGTGGGCGAATAAACAATAGGATTGATGAAATGAGCGAACAGATAAATGAAGAGCTATCCCATACATTCTCCATTTAACTTGGAAAGAAGACAAGAAACAAAAGCTTACTTTGTCAGGGCCCCCCTGAGAAAGAACCAACTACAACAGCACACTCTCAGGCTAATCCCTTCGCTGGACTTACCAGTAAACAAAATAACTAATTTGCTCTTCACCTGCCTTAGATTTTTTTTATGTGCCTTCTTTCTGGAATGTGATTTTTTTAAAGGGAGTGGGGAAGGAGAGAAGAACAGAATCTTGGTAATGGTGGAAGCACAGGCTTTAGAGTCTGTCATATCTGAGTTTACCACCTAGTTTCACCATCAACTATTTCTGCTGTCAAGCAAATGAATTAACGTCAACAATTACTTCTACCCATGCAGGAGAAACTCCTATGGACTATCCCTTGTCCCACTGTAAAAAAAAAAAAAAAAAAAAAAAAAAAACCCTACAAGACAGAACAAAATATGTTGAACAATTATTTTCAGAAAGCAACATAAGAGTATGATCCCAGTCAAGAAGAAAAAACAAGGGAAATCATACAATTGTCCTCACCTAACCTGGAAGAAGTTTATGGTGAGAATCACCAGGACGGTGAACCCAAACAGAACAAGTAACAGAAATCAGGAAGGCCAAGACAGCTAGCTTGGAGGGCATAGAGTACTGGGGAGGCCACTAGACAAAGACAGAGCTCCAGAAATCTACATAGAACACTGTGAGTTTCTAATTAAATACTAATATGCTAGTGTAGGGGAAAGTCTATGAAGCTGGGCAAAGAAAAGTAACCAAAAACAAACAAACAAACAAAAACCCATGAGAGCTGCAAGCCAAACAATTTTCAGGCCTAACCAAGAACTGAAAATGTCAACTTCCCACCAGCCAGAGTACAGAGATGCTGCTGAATGTGTACACACACACACACACACACGCACACCAAAAGGGACTTTTAGGAATGAAAAACACAATATCTGAAAAAAATTTGACTAGATGGAGTTCAGAACAGATTAAATACTCCCCCGCCCCGAAAAAAGTCAGAGAACTTGAAGACATTTAAAAAAATAGAAGAAACAAAGAGAGAAAACAAGATTAATAAATATATAGATCAGTATGTGGAAGGAGGGGCAGGCCCCCTCTTAGCTTAGAAGGAAGAAACAAAAAGAATACAAGGGAAAGGAGCCTGCTGGGGTAACAGAATCAGCCAGTGATAAATTATCTATATCCCATAGTTACAACACAAAACAAGAACAGCAAGATCTGTATGTAACTATGACCAATAATCTGGTAACCACTTCCCCCTTGCTGACCCCACCGAAGCTTTTTCTCTCCTCTCTTTGAGTTTGGGAAACCTTAAACAAAGAAATCACATGCTCATTGTTTAGAATGGGGTCTCAAACTCGCGGCCCACCGAACAATTTTGTGCGGCCCGCAGACTAATCCATGAAGTTCAAAATATTTTGGATAAAATTAAGTAAGACTAGGGGCCTACTTGTATTTTTCATTTCTCTAGCATCTTGCTCTGCGGCCCACATGCTGAGTTGAGTTTGAGACCCCTGGTTTAGATACTGTAAAGGTATATAACCTGTAAGAAAGTCAACTTCGGGAGCCCATATTTTGGAGCTACAAATTTCACGTGCTCCACCGGCTTTAATAAATCCTACTTCCTTCATCAAGTTGTCTGGGCGTTTTTGTCCTCCTTTGATTCCTGCAATATATGATGCATTGACCCGGAAACAAGGAGGAAGGACTGCAATCGGTGGACTTCAGGCCCCCCCATGGGTAGCCCCTGAGCCACCCTGCAGAGGCGCCTGCTGAGCATAGGCTCCTCTGTAGGACGGAGGGGGGGATCCCCTTCACCAGTCCCAGCAAGGACCAGACAAGAAGGAACGAGGGAAGAGGGCGCGTCAGAGCCACAGTAAGGAAAACCGGGCAAGGGAAGCTAGCTAGAGTCCTGCCCTCCTGGGCAGAAGGGAGGCCTGATCACCCTCCAGGGAGTTACTAATCACCCTCCATAGGTTAGAAGCAGCGGCTGTGAAGAGTGGTCCCCACAGGAGTGGTGACTAGTCACCCTCCACAGGTTGTGGGGAACAGACCCCACAGGGTTAGGAGAGGTGACTTGTCACTCTCCATGGGTTAGGAGTGGTGACTCATCACCCTCCACTGGTGGGTGGGAGGTTGTGTGAAAGAGACTGAGTGTAGAGTGAACGAGACAGACACCAAGAGAGGGTTCTGACTGTCTCCTACAGGGCCGAAGCGAGTGTTGGGACCCGAACCGCTGTTCCGTAGGGCGCCTCATAGGACTAAGAGGCAGAATTGCGTGCTGACATTTTATATCAGCTTGCCATAAGCCAAGAGGGCCCGCCATTCCCGCAAGGGGAGCAGTCGGTGATGGACTGAAGCGAGTGGCATCCCCAGCAAGTTTCCCCTCCCCTTCCCCCATTCCTTCCTGTGGCCTGACTGTTGTCTGTCGCGGGAGGTATGGGAGGTTCACAGGAAAAACCTACTCGTTTAGCCACGATGATCAAGAGTTTTAAGAAAGGATTCTCAAGGGATTACAGGGTTACTATGTCCTCAGGAAATTGAGGACCTTGTGTAAATTAGAGTGGCCCACTTCTGTGGTAGGGTAGCCATCAGAAGGAAGCTTGGATAAGTCTGTTTTACAGAAGGTGTAGCAGGTTGTCACTAGAGATCCAGGCCACCCTGACCAGTTTCCCTATATAAACACTTGGCTTAGAGGTCAGGCTTCTACAGTACTGGTAGCTGAAGCAGGGAAGCGTTTCACCAGACCCCGCTAGCCACTGCAGCAGCCAAAGCCAGAATTTTAACCCCTAGTGAACCAGAAGAAGCAGAAACTTTGGCTCCTCCACCTAACATGCCGGCAAGGCTCTACCCGTCCACACCTGACTCTGTTCACTCCAGAGACTGCCACTGACTCAGGCCCTTCATCATAAGATTTATCAGGCCCCAGCATGAGTGCGCCTGACCCCGAGCCGGAGGTGACCCCCACTGCCTCGCCAGAATCAGGCCCAGGCTCTTCTCCCCTAGCTGGGAGGTTACAACAGTGCCTAAGCCTAGGCTTGTTCTAACCCTAACCGTCCCCAGAGAGGAGGAGTGGAGGATCTTTTCTGCCACGTCTGGGAAGCCTCCAAGCCAAAAACTAATTCAAAAATACCCTGGAGTCTGGGCTGAGGAAAATCCCCCCGGGCTGGCAATAAACCAAGTGCCAGTTCAGATAGAGTTAAAACCTGGGGCACTGCCTGTCAGCCAGAAACAATACCCAATTCCTAGGGAGGCCTGGGAAGGAAGCCAGGTGCATTTACAAAGGCTCAAGGAGCTGTGCCAGTCACCCTAGAATACAACTTTGCTCCCTGTCAGAAAACCAGGGACCAATGATTATTGGCCAGTATGGGATTTGAGGGTCGTAAATGAGGCAGAAGTTACTCTGCACCGGACAGTACCAAATTCTTAGACACTTTTAAGCCTCCTTCTTGCTTAAGTCTCATGGTTCACTTGCTCGGACTTAAAAGATGCCTTCTTTAGTACAAGACTGGCTCCTGAAAGCCGGAAGCTGTTTGCCTTCCAATGGGAGGACCCAGCTACAGGGGCAAAGGTGCAGTATACCTGGACTAGGCTCCAGCAAGGGTTCAAGAACTCCCCTACCATCTTTGGAGAGGCCCTCGCTCGGGACCTCCAGAGGTTTCCAGCACCAGACAAAGGATGTGTCTTCCTTCAGTATGTAGATGACCTATTGCTAGGTCATAAGGCTCTCCAAGGATGTGCTTGAGGAATGGATGAGCTTCTACATCATCTGGAGAAGAAGAAGGCCCAGATCAAAGGCAAGTAAGATACTTGGGATTCATTCTCCAGCTGGGGGAATGGAGGCTAGAGGTAGAATGGAAACAGCTTATTCAGAACATCCCAAATCCCACCACGAGGAGACAAGTTAGAGAGTTCCTGGATGCAATAGGATTCTGCCGTCTGTGGATCCCCAACTTTGCAGTACTGACCAAACCCCTCTATAAAGTCACAAAGGGGGGAGAGAAAGAGTCCATAGGCTGGGGGCCAGAACAGGACTGTGCCTTTCAGACTCTTAAGAAGGAATTACAAGTTGCCTGAACACTAGGTCTTCCTAACCTAGCAAAACCTAGAGAGGAGCAAGACAGCAGTGGGTGTACTAACCCAGGATTTTGGGTCATGGTCTAGACTGGTGGCCTGCCTCTCCAAGCAACTAGACAGGGTTGCAAAGGGCTGGCCACCATCCTTAAGAGCCTTAGCAGCCACTGCCATGCTGGTATAAGAGGCAGACAAATTAACCTTAAGACAAGACCTACAAGTGCAGGTGCCACATGCAGTAGTGACTCTGATGAATGCCAAAGGACATCACTGGCTCACAAATGCCCACCTCACTAAGTACCAGAGTTTATTATATGAAAACCCAAGACTAGTAATAGAGGTGTGTACCACTCTAAATCCAGCAACAGCCTGACCTGTGGTGGCGCAGTGGATAAAGCGTCAACCTGGCACACTGAGGTCACAGGTTCGAATCCAGCAACACTGCTCCCAGTGAATAAGGGAAAGCCACAACACAATTGCTTAGGAGTACTTAATGCTGGATCAACCCATAAGAGACCCAGATTAGAAGCTGTATATAGATAGAAGCAGCTCTGTCTACTCACCAGGGGAAAGGCAAGCAGGGTATGTATCAATTTCTGCTTTGCCTTTCTTACTCTGCAAGTCCAGAGAGCCAGAAAGAGTGCTCTTGACAGCTAGGGCAAGGACCTCAAATATCCAGGAGAAATTCTTCAGCTGCTGAAATTAGTCTAGAAGCCAAAACAGATAGCAATAATCCACTGCCAAGGACTCCAGAAGGCAGGATAGGTAGAAGCCTATTCTATCCGGACTGAAAAGGCCAGAGAAGTAACAAGGGCATTGCTCAGAGAAGTGATTCCAAGATTTGGACTGCCACTTTGGATAGGCTCCGACCACAGCCTGGCCTTTCTCAAGTCTAATACTTGAGAAAAAGCTCAAGTATTAGACATCACCTGGAAGCTTCACGCAGCATACAGACCTCAGAGCTCGAGGAAGGTGGTGCACCCCCTCCAAGAACACCAGGTATTCACCTTATGAGATATTATACAATAGGCCTCCTCAATATTACGTAGGTTACCCGGTACTCCCTGAGAATTAGGAGAAACAGAACTATATAGGCAATTAAAATATTCAGGCAAGGTTGCTGGTACCATATCCAAGTAGGTGCTAGATAGAGCTCAGATTAGTTTGTTCGCCCCTGTCCATTTTTTTTCCCCAGTAAACCAGGTGTGGGTTGAGGATTAGAATCCAGCTCCCCTCTGACTCATGTAAGGGATCCTATACCATGATCCTGACCACTCCCAATGCTGCCAAGGTAGAAGGCATATCCACCTAGATTCATCATAGCTGGCTGAAGCCTGCGGCCCCAGTGGAGATACCTTCGTAGACAGAGAGACTAACACTGCCAACTCTTGTAAGTTGACCCTGAGAAGACAACATGCCCTGCTCCAGCCACTAACTGGGAGCTGGCTGGTCAACGTACAACCAAAGCCTGAGGAATCTCGCCATGGGAATCCTTATAATTGGACTCTGAGGAGGGAGGGGCAGAGGACTGTGAACTGTGTATCCATGTCACCAAGGAGGGCCAAAAGTTCTCCACCACCTTGCTTTTCTATAGCTTCTATGAGTATAAGGGAACTCAGAAAGGGACCTGTACCTATAATCAAACTCAATATTCAGTGTGTGACCCAGGGAATAAACAGCCCTATGTCTGTTATGATCCTAAAAATCCTCTTACTACAACAATATTTAAAGTAAAAATAGCAGCAGGAGGATAGAGGAAATAGATAGAAAGACCAACAATAGTCCAGACCAAAGTTAAAGGAAACTCCAGTAGCCTTTTTAGGGGATAGTTCTCAGCCTTTAGTAGGCTTAAAACCTTAATAGGAGCAGTCTTACCTCTCCTAAGAATTTGCTTAATAGGTCCGTGTTTGTTGCCACTATTAATAAACAGCATAAGGAACATGATAGAGGCAATAGTACAGCAATGAACAACGACCCATGTATACTTTACCTACCACTATCAGGCCTTCCCCTAAGGATCAGCTAAAGAATTTGAGACTTCCGTATAAAAGAAATTCTGAATTCTCAAAGAGGGGAGTGTGGAAGGAGGAGCAGGCCCCCTCTTGGCTTAGAAGGAAGAAACAAAAAGAATACAAGGGAAAGGAGCCAGCTGGGGTAACAGAGTCAGCCAGTGATAAATTATCTATATCCCATAGTTACAATGCAAAACAAGAACAGCAAGATCTGTATGTAACTATGGCCAGTGATCTGGAAACCCCTTCCCCTTGCTTACCCCACCGAAGCTTTCCCTCTCCTCTCCTTAAGTCTTGGGAAACCTTAAACAAAGAAATCACATGCCCATTGATTAGATACTGTAAAGGTATATAACCTGTAAGAAAGTCAACTTCAGGGAGCGCGTGTTTTGGAGCTACAAACTCCTCCACATGCTCCACTGGTTTTAATAAATCCTACTTCCTTCATCAAGTTGTCTGGGCATTTCTGTCCTCCTTTTATTCCTGCAATAAGTAGAATTTCATTGATACAAAAATAACAATATCAGATGGTGATAAGACAGGGCAAGAAGTAAAGCAGGACAAAGAGAATGGGGGGGAGAAAAGTATTTTTGTAGTGTTCAGAGAAAGCTTTGTTGATTAGGTGACACTTAAGCAGTTAGCCCTATAGATGTGTTTTTTTGTTGTTTGTTTTTGTTTTTTTCATTTTTCTGAAGCTGGAAACGGGGAGGCAGTCAGACAGACTCCCGCATGTGCCCAACCGGGATCCACCCGGCATGCCCACCAGGGGCGATGTTCTGCCCCTCTGGGGCGTCACTCTGTTGCATCCAGAGCCACTCTAGCACCTGAGGCAGAGGCCACAGAGCCATCCCCAGCACCTGGGCCATCTTTGCTCGAATGGAGCCTTCGCTGCGGGAGGGGAAGAGAGAGACAGAGAGGAAGGAGAGGGGGAGGGGTGGAGAAGCAGATGAGCGCTTCTCCTGTGTGCCCTGGCTGGGAATCGAACCCGGGACTCCTGCACGCCAGGCCGACGCTCTATCGCTGAGCCAACCGGCCAGGGCCTATAGATGTGTTTTGAAAAAGTCTTCATCCAGCAGAAGCAGCAAGTGCAAAAACCATGAGTAAGTAACACACTTGAGGGGTTCAAGAAATAAAACACAAGGTGGCTGGAACAGGGAGGACAGGAAAAATGGCTGGAGATGTCAAAGTGGCAGCCAGGGACATCCCAAGCCATGGAACCCAACTGTGGAACACAGAGAGACTTCTTTTTCTCTTTCCTTGTAATGTCTTTTTTTCCTTGCTGAAAATCCCCAAGACCTTCTGTAACTGCAAATCTGATTATATACTTCAAGTAAAGCAACATATAACATGACAGTGAGTGCAGAAGCAGATGTGAGAATCCAGCTAAAAATTCAGATAAAATAACCTTTCTTTGTGTATTGTCTGTCTTCTCTCCCAAACACAGGAGGTTATCTCCATAAAGTTAAGGATCATCTCTCTGTTCACGGCTAAATCCCCTGCATCTTCAATAGCATATGCAATACATATATGCTGCTTAAGTCAGTTTTAAAAGTGGGGCAAGAAGCGTTTCTCATAAAAATAGACAGAGGGTTTCTGCTCCCAAAAGAAATAAGGACCAATGGTATAAAAAATAACCAGTATATATCCACGTAATGCAGTGAAAAAACTGAGTGAAGTGCTTTGGAGTAGATCTCTCCGTTTGTGTGACCACTAAGACCAGCAGGTTGCTAGAGGAGACACATACTGGCTCACAAGAGCCAATTGTTAAATGTCCAGGAATTTTGCTAGTTCATTGAGGTCACATCAGTCTCTTGAAATTGATCATGGTGGGATAATTTATACTATGGAAATGGGCAAACTCTACAAATTAATGCTTCTTCTCACATCTCTCCCTGCCCCACTACCTGACCTCAGAGAGCCAGTTGCTAAGTTATTTACCAGCCCTCCGCTGACTAAAGCTATAAAGCTCAGTGTTTTAAAAAATTTTTTTTTCTAGCCATGAATTTCAGTCTTCAAACAAAAACCTTTCAAAAGGCACAATATACTGATGAAATGGAACAGTTTAGGTTAATATGTGGGTTCGTTTTCTAAATCCCAGTAGCTCTAGTTCCTTTCTCTCCACTCTTCTTGACTCAGGCAGGTATACTTCAAGCTGATCCCAAGAACATAACTTGAAAATCACTGCTCCAATCCAATGCCTCCCTCTGCAGATGAGAAAAATGAAATCCAGAACGAGAATACAATTGGGTCAAAATCACAAACACCAAGACTAAGTTCTCCCAACTTGTCATTGGCATCTACATTGGACTAAGACCCTGACTTCCTTTAGCTTGAAAGGATGATTCCCAATTATTTATTAGGCATTGGGTCAGACAACAAGGTCACCTAGTGCAGGTGAAGGGTGCAGGCTGATCCAGGGGTCCACGCTAGGATGTCACAGCAGTGCTCATGTTTAAGAAATGAGTGTGAGAATAAAAACAATGGCAAGCAAGATCCCAAGAGCCAGGAGAAGGGAAACATGTTTCAGCAGGTGAGGCGGAGGAAAGAACAAAGCACTGAGGGCCAGGACATTGCCTGTGAGCAATGTGTTTGGCTATAGTGGCAGAATCATGAGATCAACCAGAATGGAAGCTACAAGGACAGGAAGACCTCGGGTGTAACAACAGTTAAAGCACCAATGTGTGACTGCACTGTAACCTTGGAGGATGACTGTCTCTTTTCATCATGTTCCTTCACTTTGAATTCTCTTCTCAATGATTCCCATTAACTCGTACTCACCCTCGTAGGCAGCACTATTCTGGATCCCCAAAGGACCTGAGCATGTGATTATGAGTTGTTTCTCTAAAAGATTCTCACGTTCTCCTGAGCCCCCCCCCCCATGTCTCTTTACTTCATCAGGATGCACAGGTGTATGTGCTTATTATGAAAAGCCAATCTAAGCAGCAACCAGGGCCAGGGACCGTCTGCCCTTAACGAGGACTGAACCCCCAACCATGGCCTCTTTGGAGCTGACCAGCAGATCCGGTTCTGAGAGCTGCATCTGGCTTTCTGCTTTGCACACATCTTTTTGTCTGAGCTCCAAAGCCTGATGGCTGAAACTTCTGGAATGCCCTAGGCACTGCAGAATCTGATGTTTTTCAGCTTCAGTGATTCACAAATTCCAATTTTCAGAACTTTCTCGGAATAGCTATTTTCTGGAGCCCCTTTTCTCCAGCTGCCTCCAAAAGGAACAGTTCCCCATCCTTGGTTTCTCTTGATTGAGAGAGAGATATTCCGCTGGAAGTTCAGTTTGGGACCAGTCCTGTGTCATCATCCTGCTCTGGGCTCTGAAGACGTGGCAATACTCTCCCTTTTGTGTGGTCGTGGTTGCTGTTGCAATGCCTGGTCCCCGGCAGATGCATGTGGCCCAGCCTGGTATCCTGTGTTTCCATATGGCTCCACGCAGCTGCTTTGAGCCATTAGTCCTCCAGAAGCAGGGTCCCCTAAGGTCGCCAGCACAGGAAATAGCACTTGGAGCCCTGTTGGGGGATGAGTAAGAACACATAGCTTTGGACAGGAGGGACCTAGGCAGTGACAGCCTTCTGTCTCTTTACTGAGTTTTGAGCCACAGCAGGTGCTCAGAATGGAGACTCACTCCTTCATCCCATTCCACTCCAGAGGAACTAAGAAACCAGATCAATTCTGTTCATTCCATCTGCTTAGCTTGGGTCTTAGAACATAAAACCAATGGGGTCCTTGGAGACAGTTGCTTTTTTCCGGTATTTGTTTGGAGAGTGCATTGATTTGGGCCGGTGTCTTCATTCCTGATGGTACATGTTTAGCTCCTGCAGGAAAATACCATTTACATGAACAGGAATAGTGACAGGACCGGGCTTATGGTGAAGGAGGCTGACTTGAAGAAGGACCATCTCAGGAACACAACCAAGCAATTCAGAGCTTGGGCTCAGAAGCCAGTCAGCCAGGCCTATATCAAAACCCAGCTCCACATTTAACAGTTAGGCAACTTGGGCAAGTTACTGTACATTCCCAACCCTCAGTTTCCTCATCTGTATAAATGGAGATAAGAGAATGTGAGGAGCATTGAAAGAGATGATGTCAACAAAGGGTAGAAGCACTGCCTGCAACTCAGAAAGAACTCGGTTAGAATTAGCATTAATGATTTTCATTTAGGCTGGGACATCCCCATGGGAAGCACACATAAGTTGTGACAGAGACACTGTTATGTGTCCGTCTGACTCCATTCTATTTTCTCCTTCTTAAGTACTATAGACTTGAAGATTATCCAGGAACTTAGCTTGGTGTCAGGTGATTGAGTTCTGGCCAATGGGATATGGGCACAAATGATGTACATCACATCCAGGCCTATTCTTAAAAGATCTTGACTTGTGTTTTCTCTCTCCCTTATCTGCACAGCCAGAAATGAAGGGCCCTAAGATGACAGACCCACAGGATGGAAGAAGCTCAGGCCCCCAAGTCTCTGCATGGGAACGACATGATAAGAAGAGCTGCCCAACCTGTAGAGAACATGGTGAGAGTAAGAAATAATTGTTTATCATATTGAACCCCTGACATTTCCAGGCTTAGTTGTCACTTTAGCATAACATAGTCTATCCAGACAAATTTACAAATGAAAGAGAGTGGGAGGGGGGATAAAAAATAGTGGATATTCCCAGTCAGGTAGAAGTGGGCAGTGTACATTTTTTATCAGTAGAAAAATAATGGTCACAATTTAAAAACAAAATTGATTGCTAATTTTTCATACAACTCCCTAGTGGAACCAGACAGATTGGGGCAGGTTTTGTGACATGATCTTTATAGAGCGTCACTGCTGCTTCACTTCCATATCCCACACTTTGCATGATTCTGTTTATTAAAAACATCCTCTCCATAAATTTCAATAAAGTGGCAGTGAACTTCTACAGTGAAAACATACTCTCATTTGCAATGCATGTCATGGCATATACCTCGTCTGGGGACCACCTGTGGAAGGAGGCAGCCATCTGTCACGGAGGCTACACAAAGTCATAAATGATTACAGCCAGTCCACATTTGAATGTGACCATCTGCTTAGCAAAATGGCACACTCCTGGACCATGGTTGTCCTCTGCCAATGGACCAGAAATTAACCCTGTGAAGCTCTGTGTTGAAGACCCCAGGGTCCTTGCACACTGTTCCTACAGCCGAAATGCTTCCTCTTCAGTCCTCTGCCCAAAAGTCACCTCTTCCGAAAGGACCTTCCTAGACTATTCTTTCTATAAAAGGTACCTCCTCCCTTAATTCTTTATCTCTGCACCCTTTCAAGTTCCTTCATAACACTTACTCCAATCTGTACATGGGCAGTGGGATGTTTAGTTATTATCCGTTTCTCTCACTGGACCTAAGTAACCATGAAATCCACCTTATCTCTAGAATTCCAGATAGATGAGCTAATAAAGCCCTTATAGTGCTTAAACAAGTTTCAACTGGATTTTCTCGTGTTATAGCTGATTTT
Organism: Saccopteryx bilineata; assembly: GCF_036850765.1. NCBI lineage: Eukaryota > Metazoa > Chordata > Mammalia > Chiroptera > Emballonuridae > Saccopteryx > Saccopteryx bilineata. The sequence continues at coordinate 107,272,967 of NC_089490.1, forward strand.
ACAAATATCTTTCTTCTCAATAGCACGATATTGTTGTCTTCCTGATCCTAGCTGTATAAAATTAGTCTTCTTTGTATCAGGAATTAATTTTTCACAATAACTCTGAAAGTTAGGGATGATTTAATGCTACTTTATAGACGAGGCCGAAAAGGTATCTTTTTTGTTGGCTCTCAGTCCCTTCTGTTGAGAGTGCTGCCCTCCTCCACGGTGCGATTCTGAAAGACCTGTCATTCTATATACATATACCGCAAGGGTGGGCACATGATCCAGGCTGGCTATTAGGGCATCTCTCTAACTGCATTCTGTGACTGGGCCAGAGGGAGACACCTGATCCCAGCCAATGGACCAGAAATTCACCCTGTGAAGCTCTGTGTTGAGCTTTATGTTCCCCATCTCAGCCTATCTTGCAAGGCACAGGCATGTCCTAATTTGGCGGGCCACAGTTATAAGTGTCCATTCCCCAACCTTCCACCATCGCCAGTATCCAGTCAATGTATCCAATTAAGCCCCATCAGGTTAGGCTGCCAGGTAAAATATAGAATGCCAGTTAAATTTAAATTTTAGATAATTTTTTCAGTATAAGCCTAACCCAAATATTGCATAGGACATTCTTATACTAAAAACAAACAAACATTGTTTAAATGGGTGTCCTGGAGTTTTATTTGCTAAATGTGACAATGCCACATCAGATGTTCTCCCAGTAGATCAGATAAGGAATAAAAGTTGCAATTTCTTTGGAATGTCAGACTTTTCTTGCATGGATCCTGTAACACTACTCTCATCAGTACAGAGCATGACTCCCTAAAGTTTAAATCGAGGAAAGGGTTTGATATCATTTGATATTGTGACCGGGATCCAGGAACTCCTCCAACTCCCCCATTATTCATCCCTCTTTCCAAGAGCTTCCTGAAGGTTCTGTGCACAAAAGGAACAGTGGCAAAATGTGACTCACGATGTCACTTTACCATAAGCAGAGCAGTGGCCTTCCCCATTAGGAAACACGGCCCATGGATCTTGGACTCTGAGCAATTAGATTAGGGATTTGTCTGCTCTTAGGATAGATGGAGGTGCTGAGGACTGTGATTTGGGGAGAGTGGGGGGCAGCAGAGGAGGCTAAGGCCAGGCCCTGAGCACGGCTGGGTTAACTTCTGGTGCTGTGTCTAGTCCGGGTTGAAGGAACTCGGTCAGTAGTCACCTTTATTTTTTTTTATTTTTGTATTTTCTGAAGCTAGAAACGGGGAGAGACAGACAGACTCCCGCATGCGCCCGACCGGGATCCACCCGGCATGCACACCAGGGGGCGATGCTCTGCCCCTCCAGGGCGTCGCTCTGCCATGACCAGAGCCACTCCAGCGCCTGGGGCAGAGGCCAAGGAGCCATCCCCAGTGCCCGGGCCATCTTTGCTCCAATGGAGCCTCAGCTGTGAGAGGGGAAGAGAGAGACAGAGAGGAAGGAGAGGGGGAGGGGTGGAGAAGCAGATGGGCACTTCTCCTGTGTGCCCTGGCCGGGAATTGAACCCGGGACTTCTGCACGCCAGTCCGACGCTCTACCACTGAGCCAACCGGCCAGGGCCAGTAGTCGCCTTTAGAAACTGGAACTGAAAACATGTAAATTTGAAAGTTATCTGATAAGCCATGGTGGGTCACAAAATTGGGGGTGAGGGGTGGGGAAGTCAGGCTATAAAAAGAGAATAAAGCAGATAAGCAAAGAGGAGCAGAAAAGAGGGCCCATGGTTCTCTGAGACCCCACACCTCCAGTTCCGGGCTCCGGCGGCACTGCCAACGGCTTTCCGCCTTCTGAGAACTTAAGCTAACTTGTGTGGGTTTCTGTAACTTATACGCATTTTGTTGCTTACTCAACTAAAAGAAAAACAAGCAAATAAAGAAGCAAGTTCCCAGTTCTGTTCAGTTCATTGCAATTTATTTAATTTAAAAATAAAAACAGAAACAAAAACAAAAAAACAGAACAGAAATCCGTTTCCAATGAAAATACAAACACTTTGGGTGGTTATCCAGCTTTTTTTTTCCCTGTAGGGCTCAAACCAATCAAATGAGTGAAAACCAATTTTGACTGGAGCCATAGCGCATGTTGCACCAATTAAATTACACCTATATATTATTATAATACCTTTGAAATGCCTTTCAGACCAATAAATAAGAAAAGACAAATTCAAATAAAAAAAGTCAACTTTTTATTACCAAAAAAAAAAAAAATAGAAATTAAATAAAAGTCACAACATGGATTTAAAAAAAAAAAAATGTGCAGTCAAGTTTCTCTCTCTCTCTTTTTTTCTTCTAGGAATGATACCATGCCAGTTAATCCCTACAGAACATTTCCAGTTTGGCAATAAGCAGTCAGTCGGTCATTCACATTTGTCCTCAAGACAGCAGGCCTGGGCAACACTCACCTGAACTTCACCCTGAAAAGTGCTCCCTGTCATCTGACGCAGCAGCGCCTTATACCAGGAATGGAAATTCAAGGGGTTCTTAGTATTTTCATTTTGCCTGGGGTCTTGAAGCACTTCCTGAAAACTGATCATGCCTTCAAATTTACCTGTAAAAGAAGTATCATTCTACTCCTTTTGGCAGATGTGTAAACTAAGACACTGAAAGGCCCACAGAGGCAACGAAAGGACCAGGAGACCTGACATCGAATCTTCTGCCTGGTCCACCAGGTCATAAAAATGTCTCTCGCTCGGGATTCCATGAAAATGAATCAGCATGACCTCCTTGGCTGGGGATTGGCTAGTAGGGATGGTAGGACTTAATCGGGAAGTAGGGAAGTTGCTTTTCTGGGCTTTTCCCTCTATTTCAAGGTTTTCCTTGAAAAGACAGAGTCACCATCACATAACATCACCAAGGATTTAGCAGAATGCCAGAATTAGGCAGGGCCCGTGAGACCAGTGAATCCACCCCTCCCTCTGGCTCTCACTGAAAGGAAAACTTCCTCCCCAAAACTGTTCAGGTGCCTAAGGCCACACGTTAGTTTGTGGCACACCAGGACTCAACTCAGAATCCTTGCCTCTGAGTGGAGGACTATCTTTGCCACAATCCAGTCTGGGTTTATTGACAAAAGAGGACATACATGTGTGTTTCTTTTTATGGGGAGGGGGCCTTAATAGTGTCATTTTTATTTAAAGATTAAAAGGCTGCAAAATGCTAAAGAGAGGTAATCACTTGGCAAAAGGAGAAAACACTTAAACCAGTAAGTAGGTGCTATATACTTAAGTCACACTGACAGCTACCAACTAGGCAGCTGCCACCATGAGGACCAGCAGTGTGGCAGTACAGGGTGCTCAGAAAGGGCTGCACAGAACGCAGTGGGGAGGGAGCTCAGAGGTGGCAGAATGCCCTCCAAGCACCCACATGCCCTCCACACACAATTTGCCACCTACTGATTTTGTTTCCCTTTGAACCTATACTGGAGTTCAGGAAGGAGGTGAAATTGAATGAAAGGAAACTGAGAAGCTTCCCACAATACAGTACTCAGCTAGACCACAACCTAAAGGAATGCACAAACCCAAACCCCAAGCTGGTGGCAAAAGGGAGACATGCAGCCATCTCCTTAGGGAAGGGGTAGTTTTGTTCTAATTAATGTTCTTAGTGCCTTAAGATGAATTCTTTCTCATCTCCCTAGGAGCTATTATTGCCTGTTAGTTTTCCCAAAAATACCTCCAAGACTAGTCCTCCTTATATCTCTAGGTGGCTATCAGAAGTCAGCCATCTTGAAACAAGGGTTTCAATTTCCCCAGGCCAGTAGAATCTGAAGTCATCCCAAATTCACAAATAAAAGCATTAATTCCAAACCTCGTATCAGATGTCCCATTGTGGGAGTGACGTCTTGTCACTTATAATCTGGGTGTCTAGAGGTTAAATACCTAGTTACATTACTTTTTGGACAAGAGTCCTATCAGACCTCGTCTCTGTCTCCTCCAGAACCCTGTGGACAGCTTCTAGGGAAATGTCTCCTCTTCTGTATGCTTCCTCCCAACTCACTCTGCTTTGTCAACACCTTATACATTTGAATGAGTAAAACTTTCTTTCCCCCCAAAGCCTAGGAGTTCAAACCCATAACATAGGATATCTAGATTTGGGGGAAAACCACCTTCTGCCTGACTTTCCTTTCCTCATTCTAAGTTCCAACCTGCGCACTAACTCCCTAGAAGCAAACCTGCCTACCTCTGAGGATTCCACACTTGGCGGATGGGGAAGCCATCTGCTATTACTAAGTAGGGTCAATGATTGAGCCAGTTACTCCTTTGGAGACTATGGACAGTATCACACCCAATCTAGAGCATTCGTGCAGGTGAGAACAGCCCAAGAGGTGGCATTCCAGTTAATAATGAGATGTTAAAGAAACTGACAAGTTGATTCCCCTTGCTGGTGTGGGTCAATTTCCATTCATCTGTGCAAGACCACAGAGGTGTCCCAAGCTCTGTTATATAGCAAAGGTTTGACCTTTGACACCACCATCTTTTTTCCCATACACCTAAAGAGCAAGGCAGAGATCAGGAAAGAAGCCAAAAAATCACCATGGGCTTACTTTAAGTCCGAGTTCAGAGCATGCTCTCTCTGACCAAGGCCCTGTCTTCCATTCAAGGTAGAGTAGCAAATTAACAAATGCCACACCAGAAGCATTAAGAGACAATGTAGATCCCACAGGATGCTTTAACCTAACTCCCAGGGCTTAGCCAGATCAAGAATGACAACTATATGGCATGAGTGCTACTGCCCCCCTTCCCATCCCTGTGGCAGCCATGACCATTCAATCATAGCACTTCTTCCCATGTGTCTGGGCTACTCACACCAGCACAGCCAGCAGTCACTATCAACCGATCACTGATGCAAGCTCAAGTTGCTGAAATCTATTTGCCAACACCACACAGTCAGACCAAGCTTGCTAATATGAGGAGAGAAGGCACAGGCTCTGAGTTCACCAAAAGCAGACTTGCCCCTCCTTCAGAAGCAGTTGGACTACTTCTAGGGAAATATTCCCTCTCCCATATGCTTCTTTCCCGCCTCTTAAGTGCTGGCCAATACCACTCCCCCAGACAGCTGGTGTTCCAGGAGCTGCCATAAAGCCAATGCCAATTAGGACCCAAATTCTGATTGGCAGTTGACAGAACTATTCAAGAGCCCCCTTCTCCCTCATAGGTGCTGGCTGAAGGCTGCAAACTTGGCCAAGCGAGATGGCACCAACCACTTTTCAGTCTATTTATCCTGGCCAGCAAAGAGGTAACCAGCTCGTCAGCACAAATCAGTGCTTCCCTTAGTCCTTTCTACCTACCCCCAACCCACCCCTGATCTCCGGGGAGCTAGTTGAGTTTGGTGCAGATCTCTAGTGCTTTCTTATACACCTGAGTCACATCATCCATGTCTGTGAGGAGGGAGAAGCTGCTGTCTCCCAGCCGGTTCCGGTACCGCTTCAGGTACTGGGGCCGGGGCCGGTTCTGGAGCCCTTCAAAGTCCTGGATCTGTAGGAAGTTTTCGGCAGAGACGCAGCTGCGGATGCGCTGGCGGGCGGGGCGATTCTCCTGCAGATCCAGCAAGTCAAAGGAGTCGCTGGACAGGACGCTGTCGTCGCTGATGATGCTGGAAGGCCGGCTGTAGCTCCGCGAGAGGCCCTCGGCGGGGCCGCTGGGCTCCAGCAAGGATTCCAGTGTGGGCATTTCGGGGCCGGCAAGGGCCGGGTCCATTGTGCCTGCAGAGTACTTGCTGCTGTGTTTCAAGATGCCCTTCCTGCGGCAGGAGAGGCTGTGGGCAGTCACCCTGGCTGGGTCCGGGGGGCTAGGGGACGGCACGCCGCTGCCCATCCCATCGTTACTGTCCAACAGCTCCGAGGACTCGCTGCGCTCCGGGGAGGAGTAGTAACCTGATTCTCTCTGCTGCGTCTTTTTCAAGATGCCTTTCTTGGGCATGGTGGCCGACTGCTTGGGGCTGAGCTTACCGGGCACCTCTACCTCAGGGGAGCTTGGGAGGGGCACGGCAGTCCGGCACAGGTCCTGCTCCATCTTGAAAGCAGAGGACAAGGCCGGACTGACAACACCTTCAATGAAGCCAGCGCTGTGCGAGCGATGCTCGCTGTTGCTCCGCTTCTTCAGGATCCCTTTGGGTCTCTTGGAACTCAACTTGGACGGGCTTTCAGGCACCAAGTCCTGGCCAGACTGGGCAAAGTCATTCTCTTTCTTGGACTTCTTCAGAGACCGCTGCCGCTCCAGCATGACCTCAGAGGTCCCAGGTTTCACCAGGCTCTTCATTTTGGCGTCGGCCTCAGCCTGCAGCCCTGTGGAACGGTGGTGCCAGTCGATAATCCGGGCCAGGAGCGGGGACTCGGAGCTGTGAAGGGCATCACAGTCACATACACTGCTCTTGTAGCCCCAGTTCACCCACCAGTGATTGGCGATGTCCTCGATGGTGGCCCGGCGGTCAGGGTTCACCATCAGCATCCACCGAATGAGTCCTCGTGCGTCTACGGGACAAGAAAAAAGAAGGATGATGCCCTGCTGGCAGCTCTTGGCTTTGTGACAGGGATGACATTTTGGGAATGGCTAAGGAAACATATACTATTGGAAAACTCCAACTGAAATGCTGGACCAGCCAAACCCTTCCAGACTGCACCTCAAAAGCATCATCAAAACTCAGAACCACAGGCCAGCATGCTATCACATCCCGGCATGCTTTTCCCTGAGGGAAGGAATGAGCTCCCATTAACTCTGGTCTTTATAAAATGGGCACAACCAGGTACCCAGGAAATAATCCAGACCCAACACCCAGCAGAGCCCCACCATTCCTGTGCTGAATGTCATTTCACCAAAAGGGAAAACAGGTAAAGATTACCATGGCTCTCTTTAGTCCTCCAAAGATAGGCCTGCAAAAATACACAGTGAGCGGGGTCAGCAGGAAAGTGTGTAGGCACAAAAAGGAAATTTGGGGCTGAGAAAAAGGCTCCTCATCTGAGAGTAAAAGACAGGAAAGGATGAAGAGCAGCTCAGACCTGGCACACCTGAGCAGGGAAAGGAGCCGTGCCCCAGGTGGCCTTGGCCAGGTTCTGAGACCCACATCCCGTGAGCTCACCTCCTTTTCCTCGCTGACATAAGCCACAGAGGGCGGAGCCGTCAGATCAGAGAGCTGATCTGTCCACCGTCCGCTTACTGCCTGTCTGAGGAACTCCACGTGCAAACTGCTGCTGCCAGAGAGTCATAGAAAAGCCCCAAAGGGATGCCCAGGAGCCAAGTGGCTCTCACAGCTTATAAACCGACTTCAAAGATCAAACTACGCTTCTCCCATGGAGGCTAAATTATATCCTGGGAAGGCGCCACCTCTCCCCAGCCACTTATGTGGGCTAATGAATTGGGGGCACCCCTGAAAAGTGACAGAAAGATGTTCATTCAATCATTCAAAACAGGAACTCCAGTTAGCTGGTCAGGCAAATAAGACTGCCATAGAGGTCACCCTAAAATTTCTCAAAAAAAACAAACAAATCAGGTTGGCTTATTGAAAAAATAGAGAGATACAAATCTATCTAACTACACATATACAGTGTGTCCGTAAAGTCATGGTGCACTTTTGACTGGTCACAGGAAAGCAACAAAAGATGATAGAAATGTGAAATCTGCACCAAATGAAAGGAAAACTCTCCCAGTTTCATACCTATTCAGTGCAGTTCGATGTGGGCTCACACACAGATTTTTTAGGGCTCCTTAGGTAGCTATCCCGTATAGCCTCTACAGTCTTGTCACTGACTGATGGCCTACCAGAATGGGTTTCTCCACCAAACTGCCAGTTTCCTTCAACTGCTTATCCCACCGAGTAATGTTATTCCTATGTGGTGGCACTTCGTTATAAACGTGCCGATATTCACATTGCACTTTGGTCATGGATTTGAATTTAGCGAGCCACAGAACAAGCTGAACTTTCCTCTGTACCGTCCACATCTCAACTGGCATGGCCGTGGGCTGCTCTGCTGTATACATGGTGTTACGTCATCATCTGCACATGTGCACATACTGCCACATCATCCTACAGAAACTGGGTTTTCCTTTTATTTGGTGCAGATTTCACATTTCTATCATCTTTTGTTGCTTTCCTGTGACCAGTCAAAAGTGCACCATGACTTTACGGACACACTGTACAATAGTCAATCCTCATTATTCACAGATTCTGTACTTGTAAATTCACCTATTCATTAAAATGTATTTCTAACCTCCAAATCAATACTCAGGGTGCTTACTCAGTCATCTGAGTACATTTGTAGAGTGGCAAAAAACTTGAGTTGCTCCAACACACATGTGTGTTCCCAGGCAAGGTCCAACATGGGATGACACTCTGCCTTGGTGTTTCTGCTCTAATACTAACAAGTGTCCTTTTCAGTCTATTTGGTCCATGTGTTTCACAGTTTTGTACTTTTTGTTGGTGATTGAATTGTATGCAATGTCCCCTAGGCATAGTGCTGAAGTTGCTGTCTAGAGTTCCTATGCGCGTCATGGAGAAAATACGGGTGTTAGATACAAGCTTATTTCAGGCATGTGTTACAGTGTTGCTGGCCATGAGTGTGATGTTAAAGCATAATCAGTATGCTTTAAGTGAGGTGTCTTTAAACATAAACGTACATAAAATAAGGTGATGTTTTGTTCAGTTGGCAAAAAACATTGTGACCAGAGGCTCACAGGAACTGAGCCCTGCGTTTCCCTGAGGAGCAATGCTTCAGTATTTACTAGCCTAGGGTTCACAGCAACGTTATAGAACATAACTACTATGAATAATGAGTCTCGCCTATGTGTATGTCTATGTACAGGCATATAGAGTATGTATGATATATACATGAAGTGTCTATGTTAATTATATTCCAAAAATGGCCACCTGGACACACCCTCCCCATACACATATGGCAACTCTCCCATCAAGAGATGGAGTTTACGGTTGTTGTTGCTTTGATCAATGGAATGTGGCAGAAGTGACATTATCTGGCTTCCTAACACAGACATTAAGAAGGCCTGGCAGCTTCTTCTTCCTCGTTCTTAGAGCCCTAAGCTGCCACATAAGAAGTCCAGGCTTCTTCCTGGACTGAGAGGCCAGGGAGGGTATCTCATGGAGAGAGAGCCCACACAGAGGTGTCACAAAATCAGCTCTAGCCCCAGGTGCCATGTGATTACAGAGGCAGAAGAGATCTTAAGCAAGAACAGAGCTCCAGCCAACCCAGGAATTGAGAGGTGTGGTTACACGGTTGTTGTTTAAACCTCTGAGTTTCTTTGGGGGAATGGGATAGAGCTGTTATGCAGCAACAGAAAATGAAATTGGGTCCAGGACCTGGCCACATGGCTCAATGGATAAGAGTGTCATCCCAGAGTGCTGAGGCCACGGTTTTGATCCCCAGTCAGGGCACATAAGGAGAAGCAACCAATGAATGCACAATTAAATGGAACAACCAGGTAGAACAATGAATTGATACTTCTCTCTCTCTCTCTCTCTCTCTCTCATATATATATATATATATATATATATATATATATATTCTCTCCTTTTCACTCTCTCTGAAAGCAATGAGGAAAAAAGAAAGAAAGAAACAGCGCCTATTTACCATACCCCTGGGGCAGGGCAGAGTGGTGAAGAAGGGCATCTGTGACCCTCGTGGCACTCAGTCTAGTTAGGCTGGTTTGTATGTCTACATGGACCAGAAGGGATGTCATGCAATACGTTTTCCAAAATTTTAATTTTTAGTGGAGAAACTGAATCCAAACAGGGTCCTGGATTTGCCCAAGTTCACACAGCAAGTAAACAGGACTCCTAGCCTGCCTGTTTATTCCAAAATTTTCATTTGGGAAAGTTTGGGTAAAGCAGCCAAACAAGCCAGCTTTGCCACAGGCAAAGACCTGGAGAAAAGAAAGGGAAAGCAGGAGACTCCTTACAGACACTAAAACAGACGCAGAAAGGCATGCACTAGGGCAGGTGAGCGGACCACGCCCACCCCACCTCTGCCCCACCCTGAGCACACACCTGAGGGCTGCGTGGGCTCCCGGTATTCTCCGCTGCTGATTTGTCGAATGAGGTTTTTATGATCGAAACCATCGAAGGGCATTGTTCCGTAAACGAGAGTGTAAAGTAATACGCCCAGAGCCCAGCTGTCCACCTGGAGCAGAGACAGGACATATAGAGTTGGGAAGCAGATTCCGGATACCCTCCAAACCATTCACATCAGAGCATGAGCAGCCACCCCCAGTGACCCCAGGAACTGAATTTCGCACCTGCCAGGCAGGTTCCCATGGCAGCCTGACAACTGATAGGGACTGCAGCTGGGCATAGGAACTTTCTCAAATAGATTATCTTCTTTGATCCTCATGACAAGAGAAAAATACTAAGGCACAAGAACCTCAATGGTTTCTCAGAGGTTAAGACTGGGACACAGAGCTCTTCACTCCCAATCCAGAAATCAATTCCTTCCTGTACTGTGAAGGGTGTGGTGATGGTTTACCCACCATCAACAGGCAGCCTCCCCTTGGCTATGCTGCCTCACAGTGACACAGGCCCCACACTGCTAGATCCCTTGGTTCTTCAAGAGAAGTCAGAAACCAGATTTTTATGTAAAATCTCCCAGTTATTAAATGTTTGTTCAATTTTTTTAGAAAGACTAATGTGGCCAAATAAAGCATGCCTGCTGGCCCGATCACAGGCTGCCATCTTGTAACCTCGGAAATAGATTCTCAAAGATCAAAGAAGCATTCATTATCTATGATAAATTTACAGTTTCGAGTTTCTGCAGTTTTGTAAATGGAATCCTATGCTCCTCCCTTACATTCTTCCTTCAGAAAGACATTCTGTTCACTGTAATTGGCAGAGGTTCTTGGCGTCGTTCTCTTCAGCCTCTAGCCCTGCCCCCAAACACTTTCAAACAGATAAATATTTGGAAGGAAACATTTCAACCCAGTGAACAGCTGCTATTTAAAGAATACTGAGTAGATGAAATCTCTCTGTAAAGCAAACCATCTTTTTTAAAGAAAAGAGTCACTCACAACTCAATGGTTTTCAAGATAACATTTCCACATAACACATCTTTTTCAGTGGCCCTGAAGACTTTAGGCAAGAGAGAAATGCATTTCTCATGAATTGGGAGATAAAATTAAAATGTGTTTCCTTAATCAAAAATGACAGGGGCTGTCTAAGTATCTGCAAAAATATAGTCACTCCCAGAGTTAGGGAATTTTTGGTTTGATGTTTGTTTTATCTGTTTTGTGATAATGAGGAAAAACTGAAAATAATCTGACTACCTAAATCTTGGGGAGTGATTAAATTATGGCATATTTATTCACACAATAAAACTTTGTGTTGACATTAAAAACTATGTTTTAATAACGAATTCAGAAAATGTCACAATATAATGTTAATAAAAGGCAATGTATGTATATACAGATATACAAGGGCCTCAATTGCTTTTGAAATGCAGAGATTTACACTGGAAAAAAGGTCTTTAAAAAAGTCACAAAAGCCTGACCAGGCGGTGGCGCAGTGGATAGAGTGTCGGACTGGGATGAGGAAGGACCCAGGTTCGAGACCCCAAGGTTGCCAGCTTGAGCACGGGCTCATCTGGTTTGAGCAAAGCTCACCAGCTTGGACCCAAGGTCGATGGCTCGAGCAAGGGGTTACTCGGTCTGCTGAAGACCCGCGGTCAAGGCACATATGAGAAAGCAATCAATGAACGACTAAGGTGTCGCAACGAGAAACTGATGATTGATGCTTCTCATCTCTCCGTTCCTGTCTGTCTGTTCCTGTTTATCCCTCTCTCTGACTCTCTCTCTCTGTCTTTGTAAAAAAAAAAAAAAAAAAGTCACAAAAATATTCACTAGTTTTCTTTTGAGGTAGATTGCAGGTAACTATTTTCTCCTCTTTTAGGTTTTTCTAAATTTTCCAAATTTTCTCCTAGATGTTTATGTTATGCTTTTATAATCATAAAAGTAAAGGTTTTCCTTGCTGGTTTGGGGGATTATTTTTTAAGTATTTTCTAGATTCAGCTCTTGCCCTCTGGCCTTTTCTTGCCAGCCTACCCACCCAACTATGCACAACTGGCAACCTGCTTACCTCTGGCCCTCGGTAAGGCCTCCCATTGACAATTTCAGGAGATGCATAGAGTGGGCTTCCACAAAACGTTTGCAAGAACTTGTCTTTCTGGTACAGGTTGGAAAGCCCAAAGTCAGCAATCTACGAAAACAAGTAAGATTTAGGGAGGCTGGTTAGCGCCGCAGTTAGTGTCTGTGTTGGACAATCACACCACCCTGCACTACAGCAGCTGAGGCACCTGGCTGGGGCTGCCAGCTGAGTCACCCTCTTCTCTCCAGCCCTGGGTCTTCATAAAAGGACCAGTCAACACGACTGGTCCAGTGATTCTCAACTGCGGTTCTTGGCATCCAACACAAGTTCGGCCGTACCTACACACTACAGACTCTATTGCTTACTTAAAATTACTCCTAACACAGACTCTCTATCTTCACTTCAATTTAGACTTGCCTGAGAAATAGCCACAGAATCACAAGCTTGATGTTTCTGATGAATCGGACATGCAGAACTATAAATTTGGAAAGTGTTCATCTGCAGCAGACCTCACTGCACTGCAGTGGTGTGCATCTCACACTCTGGAAAACCCTTACCTGTGCACCTGATACCACCACCTTTGTATCTACCACATTCTGATCAAAACCCTAGTTTCCCTGCCATGTGACCCTAAATGACACGGACTTAAGGCACTTGGTTTTGAGTCATATTTCAGCCATCTGTGTGACATGGAATAGGTCCCTTAGCTACTCTGTGCCTCAGTTTACCCATCATAAAATGGGAATCCATAATCCTTATCCTGTTCTAGATCACAAGATTATTTTGAGAAGAAAAAAAATCCACCCAGATGAGACCATGAATGCAAAAGTGTTCTATACCTTTCAAGTCTTCATGTCCCATGCTAATGTTTGACCTAACTTTGCTTCTTTTGTATTGCACACCCCTTGAAGTCATTCTCTTTCCTTTAGTTTCTTGAAGTGTTTTATTTATTATCTTAATGGCAGCAATCTTCCTTGCATCTATATATACATATATACATGTGTATATTTTTCACATATATATCAGGTATATACATATGTATATGGATATATATGCATGCATATATAAATACATATATATATATACATGCACGCACACACACATATATAAATTTACCTTGCTTATTAGACTCTGAGTCCCCTGAGGCAGGTGGCAAGTTCCACATCTTCCCCTCATCTTTGTATCGCCCACTACTTAGCACCTGCCCTCACCCCAGAAATACTTGTCACTAGAATAGGCATTATATGATATTTTGAAAAGCGGAAGATAATTAGTAGATAACACAGAATAATAATAATAATAATATACTTAGTTACCACTTACTGAACAACTTCCAAGTATCAGGCATTGTTCTAAGCACTCACCCTCTCTAATTAAATCCTATCCTAAATCTCATTTACACAATAAACTAAATGTATGTCATGCCACTGAACTATACATCTAAAAAGGGTTAAAATGGTAAATTTTATATTATGGATATTTTACCACATTTTTAAAAAAAAGAAAACCCATTTAACTGATGAGGAAACTCAGATTTAGAGAGATAAGGTGGTTCATCACAGGTGAGCTAATGAGTAAGCGTCAATGTAAACCCATGTCTCTAAAGCAGGGGTTGGGAACCTATGGCTCGCGAGCCAGATGTGGCTCTTTTGATGGCTGCATCTGGCTTGCAGACATATCTTTAATTAAAAATAATAATAACTTTAAAAATATAAAACATTCTCATGTATTACAATCCAATCATTTCCTACCGCTCATGTTCATGGTTGCGGGTGGCTGGAGTCAATCACAGCTGTCCTCCGGGACAACATCAAATTTTTATTGGATAATGCGTAACGTACACGGGTCGTTGTATAACTCTCACGGAATTACATTTTAAAATATGTGGCATTCATGGCTCTCTCAGCCAAAAAGTTTCCTGAACCCTGCTCTAAAGTTTCTAAACACTGAGCCACTCTGCCCCAGGGGACAGCAAACTTCACTCCATTCTAAGGCTTCCACTCCAGCCTTGCAAGCTGAACCACTGCAGCTTCTGCCATTCCCCAAGCTGATTTCCATTTGAGGCTTATAAACAGGCTTATTTACATGCCCAGGGAGCCGCCCAGCCTCACCGCAAATGCGCCGAGGCTCTGTTTTGAACGCAGCCCCCAGAATAAGCCTATTTTGTAAAAGGCAGCCCTGAATGAATGGAATGTCATTGAAAGTGGCTGGTGAAAAACCACCCTCAGAAAACGCATTCTTGAGGTTCATGTTGCACTTAATTGCCCTAAATTCCACTTTCTTATCAAGGCCCCAGCCCGGCTTGCTTGCAGGAAGTTGGTTGGAAGCTCTATGGAGTGTGCCCTGTCCATCCAAAGACAAATAAAATGGCTGCAGCCCTGGGACAAGGCCGAGAAGGCGCAGGCGCCATCCTCTCTGACTGCAGTGAAGGCAGGAACTGTCAGAGCACAGCGCACATCCCGAGGGACATACGTCCCTTCCCACCCTGTAATGTCTGCGGTGTCTGGGCACCTGCGAGCTTCCAAATACACACATGTGTGTGAGGCACCAGCCAGCTCCACGTGCAAATTCCTGCATGCACACACTCACACCAGGAGTTCTCCAAGTCTGAGCATCCTTGCTTTCTTTGTAGCCTTTCTGAAAAGCATGTTTATGTTGTACCCAGGCCCATCCTCACAGACTGATGTTTATCAGCCTCTCCCAGTAAAACTGTCAGAGCCACTGACAGAAGATTAATAGAAATCTAGATTAGTCTGTGCTCTTGGCATTTCAACGGAAAAGCAATATTAATCAACACACACACACACACACAGTAATCAAACCTTGAGCCACATAAACTTGGGCTGTGGCTCTAACGTCTCATGCCATATAGAGCTTATAACAAGTGACCACTGGGTATGAAACTTCTCAAAGCCTCAGTTTTCTCATCTGTAAAATGGAGGGAGGAACAGTACCTACCCCCACAAGGTCGTGGTAAAAATTAAATAGCAATGTATGTAAAATGCTTAGAACAATAATTGGCACAGAATTTAGGCTCAGTTTAATATTTGCTTCCCACCTTTAAATCCATAGAAATAACTTTAGTAACTTTATGATACTGGTTTTCCATTTATGGGAATTACATAAAGCTTCCAATTCAAATAAATATATATTTTTTTAAAAAAGTAAATTGAATTAAAACTATTAAGTGGCCTGACCTGTGGTGGCGCAGTGGATAATGCGCCGACCTGGAAAGGCTGAGGTCGCCGGTTCGAAACCCTGGGCTTGCCTGGTCAAGGCACATATGGGAGTTGATGCTTCCAGCTCCTCCCCCTTCTCTCTCTCTCCTCTCTCTCCCTCTCTGTCTCTCTCTCTCTCTCTCTCTCCCTTTCTCTCTCCTTTCTAAAAGTGAATAAATAAATAAAAAAAAATTTTTTAAAGCGTGCTATATTTAAAACTATTAAGTAAAACAGCAGAGAAGATACTAGAAAAAGGCAAAATCCAAGTAAAGAGTGAAAGAAAAGAAATCTGGAAAATGTAGAAAACCTACAACATGGGGGATAATGATTTTGAATGTATCACAAAAATAACCAAATCTCCAAAATGGTTTCAACCTGAAAGAGCCCTAAAAGATGAACTAATCCTACTCCTCGTCCTGCAAGTGCAACAGGGAGAGGTCAGAGGACATAAAGGCTCTACTAAAGATCACAGAGACAGGACAACCCCATGAGTGTTGGGTTCCTCGCCGTGTGTGTGCTTTCTCTGGAACAGAACATCTGTTGGGTATCGAGGGTGACTCGCCACCAAGGAGACATCTGGGCTTGGCTTTTAAAGTCGTATTTTGCTGACACACTTAGGAACACGGTAACTAACTACTCCGCATTTTTTTTCTGGCACTGGATTGTTCCCCTCCCGGTACTAGTTCAGAACCACCCTCTGTCCCCATACTGAATTCAGTTTAGCCTGGACTCTGAAAAGGAAACTGGGAAGTCAAAACTCATGTCTTTAACTTTTGTGGAGTTCTTTGTTTCTACCAAGCCTTTCTAGAAGTGTGCCCTGCTGGATGCAAATCCAAGTGAGAAAGATAAACTAGGAAATGATTATTCACATTTCAAAAGATTTAACCTCACTACAACATGGATGAAACTTGAATACACTGTGCTCAGTGAAACAAGCCAGACACAAAAGGATAAATATGCTATGAGTCCACTTATCTGTGGTGCACAGAGTAGTCAAATTTGTAGAGACAAAAAGCAAAACGGTATTTTCCAGGGGCTAAGGGGAGGAAGAAATAGGGAATTGTTTTTTCTGTAGGGACCAAGTTTCAGCTGGGGAGACACAAATGTTCTGGAGATGGACGGTGGTGCTGGTTGTACAACAGTGTGAATGCACTCAATGCCACTGAACCACACACCAAAAATTGGTAAACTTTATGTTACATATATTTTACCATTAAAAAAAGGATTAACCTGAAATTTCACGAATAATCTTTGTGAGCTCACTGGATGAAAAGGGAAGTATCAGTTTGAATACTGATGATAATGACAATGTCAGCAATGGTCTGAGAGTCATTTGCAGTGTGTAAGAGGAAATGCAGTAAAGTGAACAGATCGGAGGTTTAGGAGCCAGGAGAACTTGGGCTTAGCACCACTAGGTAATCAGTGAGACCTGCCAATTACTCAGTTACCTCATCTGAAAATGGGAACAATAACGGACTCCACCACATAAAGGTGTTTGTGAGGATCAGAGAACACTCATGTAAAGCCCTAAAATAATCTTGTTTCCAGCCAACTCTATAAATCACAGCTGTTATGGTGATGCTTAACCCATGACAGCCTCACTCCTGAGCTGTCAGGAAGTGAAGGTAGAGAGTAGGATAGTGAGCAAAAGGGAATGGGGTTGGCTTTCATCTTCAAAAGATCCAAGCTCACACTGCCTCTCAAGAGAGACTTAGAAATGACCATGGACTGGAAATAACCAAGTCTACATGACCTGGGGAAGCTCTTAGCTGAAGGAACCTCCAAGAAGCAGCCTCTCAGGGAACATGGGGACCCTGTGTTTGGAGAGTCTCTCCCAGGGACAGCTGGATACCAGCTGCTACAGACAAGGTAAGGCCACCTGAAGCAAGGACAGAAAAGTGTCCTCATGTGATGCTTTCTTGTATTTAGGGCAAATTTGGGTGGGAGTGGTAAAAGGTAGACTTTATCAGGTGCCTGGTCTTTAGAGTCAAACAGCCTTAGCTGTAGCCAGCCCTGTCACTGATTAGTGGTGGGAACATCCTCATCTGTAAAATCAGAGTAATCAAATCCACCCCAGCGGAGACAATCTAAGAATCAAATAAAAGAAAGCATGTGGAGGTCTGACACTGGACTCTGGCTTCTAGGGAGGGCTCAACAAAAGTTGCTATTTTTCTAGTTTCCATGCCCTATTATTCCTGTGCTTGCTGCTCCTTCCCCTTAAAAGACCATCACAGTTCTCTCTGTTGAACTCCTACTTACCCTTCAAAACCCAGTTCAATCAGCACTTCCTCGGCAAAGGCTTTCTGGTCTGTCCAGCTAATAGACGCACCACTTCTTGATCAGCATTTCCACAGCATATTACGCAAGGCACACGAGGGACATAGGGGGGCCACCTGGCCCTGACAAGGAACAATGAACAGAGAAAGCTTCCTGGAAGAAGAGGTGCTCAAGCTGAGACTCAAAAGACAGGCAAAAAGCACTGGGAAAAGCATTCATGTGGAAAGGCCTGGAATCCAGAGAAAGCTTGGTGGGTTTGAGGAGTTCAAGTCCTATGCTAGGGACTATCCTAGCTAAATTAGTATGTGCCATTCTCTAACTTAACCCTGTGTAGATTTTCTTCACTGACAGACAATTAATTATATTAGATAGATAGATAGATAGATAGATGATAGATAGATAGATGATAGATAGATAGATAGATAGATAGATAGAGCTTTATTTATTGCTTGTGTCCCAAACTGAAATTCTAAGTCCATTGGGGCAAATACTTCATCATCCTCACTCACCTCTGTATCCTTCTCATGACTCACCGTGACAGATGGGTTAACAAGTGCTAGATTCTGAACTCCAAGAAGATAGGGACCTGGCCATCAGGTTCACTATTAAATTCCCAGAATCCAGCCCAAGCCCAGCATAAGTTCCCAGTAGGAACTTAGTAAACATCTGTGGTTTAATAAATATTGCCCAAAGAAGAGACTCAATTTGCTGAATAAATAAGTGCAGGAATGAATGAGTGAATCTAAAAACGCATGAATAGATATGTGTTCACTCACAGAAATGGACAGATGAATCAACAAATGGGTGGATTAATTATGCATGAATGCACATTCTCACATTCGTACATTTAAAGCCCAGCGGCACACATCCCAAGCTGCCTCACTTGGTCTTGTTAAGCCTCAGAGGCGTCTGCCTCACCTTAGCCCTCGCCATTCAAAGCTCCTTTTCTTATCCGCAGCAGCGGAGTCCATTGTCATCAGGGGCAACAGGCCATCTCCCCTATGCCACTCTACTCTGAGTCCTGGGAGCTCACCAAATTCTCATCCCTCTTTGAAGAGGTCGGCTGACCCTGGTGCCTGGACCTCTTCTCATTGTAAAGCATTTCTACGGGAGCCTCCTATGGGAATTGTCAGCATTCCATTCTCCCAGAAAATAGGATGTGACTCTGGTCCGTTTTCATTCATTGCAAGTTAATGCTATAATGGGTGTCTATTTTGGTAGGCATGCTTCTCCACGGAGTACGGAATGCAACCCAAAGAAACACATTGCTCTCATTCTTTTGTCCAACCGACTATGAATATTTTTAGATGCCACACCCTCTCGCAGTGGCCAGATAAGTAATTCCCAATGCCAGATGTGCTCTTTGCAAATCAACATCAGGCAGGGAAGGGAAGGAGAAGAGCTGCATAGCTCACACCAAAACTGCAGCGACAAGTGACAAGTTTAAACCAGTAGCATTTTTACAGACTTCATGGGCAAAAAGCCTTCTACCCTTGGAATAGGGAATACACGCCCATATTTAGGGAGATACAAAAGGGGGCTCCAAGAGGCCCCTCACTGCTCATATCCCATTGGTTGGTCATAGGTTATCAGTGTCAATGGTCCCCCAGTCCAGACACTGATGACATGGGCTCTCTTTGAATTGGAGACCAGCTTGTGGCCATGTGTCTATGCCTGCCTGCCTTTGTCACCAGTGCCCTTTCCAAATATGTTTTAGCAAATATGCTGACTCGGCAAGAGCTGAGCGTATCCAGCTGGAGGACGAAGCAACACCAGCTGAAACACATTTTCAAAAACCTTGGAAGTGGGTGTGAGATGATGAAAACAGAATCCGTCTGGATTCAAACGTGTCAGTTCTCATCCCAGCTGTCATCCCTTCACTCCAAATCAAACAGTTGAAGAGCACCTACTGTGTGGCAAGTGCTGTGCCATACTCCGGGGAAACAGACACAGTAAGTTCATCTATACTGATTCACTGTGGGTGATCCTGGGAACATCACTTGGACTTTCTGGACAATAACCATTAAAACAAGGCACTGGAGCCTGACCAGGCGGTGGCGCAGTGGATAGAGCGTGGACTGGGATGTGGTGGACCCAGGTTTGAGACCCAAGGACACCAGCTTGAGTGCGGGCTCATCTGGTTTGAGCAAGGCTCAGCAACTTAAGCCCAAGGTCGCTGGCTTGAGCAAGTGGTCACTCAGTCTGCTGTAGCACCCCCGGTCAAAGCACATATGAGAGAGTAATCAATGAACTAAGGAGCCACAATGAAGAATTGATGCTTCTCATCTCTCTCTATTCCTGTCTGCCCCTATCTGTCCCTCTGAGTCTCTCTGTCTCTGCCACAGAAACAAAACAAAACAAAACAAAAAACATAAGGATTCTCAGAACCTAGCAGCATTCCTTCAAATAAGAAGGAGGAAGGCCTGACCAGGCAGTGGCACAGTGGATAGAGCATCAGATTGGGACGCAGAGGACCCAGGTTTGAAACCCTGAGGTCGCTGGCTTGAGCAAGGGGTCACTCGCTCTGCTATAGGCCCCGGTTAAGGCACATATGAGAAAACAATCAATGAGAAACTAAGGTGCTGCAACGAAGAACTGATGTTTCTCATCTCTCTCCCTTCCTGTCTGTCTGTCCCTCTCTCTGTCTCTGTGTCTCTGTCACACACACACACACACACACACACAGAAGGAAGAGGAGAAGGAGAAGGAGAAGAAGGAGAAGAAGGAGAAGGAAGGAGAAGGAAGGAGAAGGAAGGAGAAGGAAGGAGAAGGAAGGAGAAGGAAGGAGAAGGAAGGAGAAGGAAGGAGAAGGAAGGAGAAGGAAGGAGAAGGAAGGAGAAGGAAGGAGAAGGAGAAGAAGGAGAAGAAGGAGGAGAAGGAGAAGGAGAAGGAGAAGGAGAAGGAGAAGAAGAAGAAGAAGAAGAAGAAGAAGAAGAAGAAGAAGAAGAAGAAGAAGAAGAAGAAGAAGAGGAAGAAGAAGAAGAAGAAGAAGAAGAAGAAGAAGAAGAAGAAGAAGAAGAAGAAGAAGGATTAATGTCAGAGAATGGGAAGGTTTGGTTTTTGTTTGGGATGTGTCTGGTGTGTTTTTTCCTGGTAAATGCCAGAAACAGAAAAGCTTAAAGATTAAGAATCCTAACGAAAAAGATATTACTAACACCTTCATTTTTATAATGTGCTAGGTGTCTGCTGTTTCCCCACCTAATCAACAGGGGTCCTAAGTGAAAGGTCTTGGTCCTGGGAGCTGGGAAGTCCAACATCATGGTCCTATTACTTCTGCCAACGAGCCATTCTCCTGGGCTCCTGTCTATTGTTCCCAGCACAAATTGCTTTCAGAATTCTAATCATTCTTCTCCACTGAGCAATGACTCCCTAGGAAGCTATGTGCCTTATCACTTCTGGGACTACATCATGGGGGCAAGAGGTCACACTGTGCTACAGAACCCAATCCCCAAGTGGGAGGCTCACATTCCAGGCCCTGTAAAGACTACATTTACTTTGGAGGGCTCTGGGGGCAGGTGGAAGGGAGAATCTGCAGATAAAGTTACGAGGGTGGACAACACAAAACCTTAGAATGTGTCCCTCAAACCAGAACCCAATCCTCTCACCATAGCCTGACCACCAGGTGCCTTCGGCGCAACTGACTTCTTTTTAATTTCTCTCCACTGGCCGGCCATTTAGGTAGGCACCTCGGTCATAAACAGTTAAATGCTAAGTGCTTTAACTATATATTGTCTAACATCCTCATGTTTGTCACTGATTCTTCAGGACCTGGCACAGGTATAACACAGATAGTACTTGGGAAATACTCACTGAAAAAATGAACAAATAAACAAGCATCAGAGACAGGGACTGGCATCCATCTCTACTGGGAAAATGAGGAAACCGAGACTTAGATAGGCAAGTAATTTATCCAAAATACTGCCATTGGCAATGGGGAGGGCTGCAATTCAAACCCAGGCTATCCAACTCCAAAGCCATTGCTCTTAACTTAGACTCACTGCACAGTGCTCAGCAGTTTATAAAGCAAAACATAGAGTATCTCCTTTACTCCTCCAAACAAGCCTGTGGGCATTACTGCTACCCCGCATTATAGTTGAGGAAGCAGGTAAAGTGTATTTCCCAATGTCAAGGAGCTAATAAGCCACACAGGATGGGATTTTCTAACTCTGCATTTAGGTGCCTTCTCAAATATTCCAGCCACTTTGCCAGAATTGAAGGGACCATAATATTTCACTTCCTGTTTCTAGAGAAAACTGCCTTGACCAATGGTTTCCTCTTTATTCTAAGGACTACACAGAAATATGTGACCACAGTCAACTACTCTCAAGAACAAGAGTCACCGGACATGGCTTCCTGGGGTCTTTCAAAAGATGATGGTGACTAATGATGGTCACTATGATCTGCAAACAGACTCCAAATGCCAAAGCAACTACACCCTTCCAAGCAAGGAAATAGTCTCCCCGTGAAGCACCCCTCAACTTAGAGCAACAACAAAAACAACAACAAAAAGAGGACCATGCAAGGTCATTCCCACGCTTTGTCTGGGGACCAGGGAAGAGGCACTAACGTCACCAGTGGCTAAGTAGAGGGATCTCCTGGTGCCGGGAGTATTAAGGCCATTTCATAATGAAACTCATGCAGCGAGCTCCGTTTATTTTGAAATCGTATTTGCTTATTTTGCAGATGTGATCAAAAGGACATTTGGAGTGCTCTGCAGGAGGCACTTGAATCCTATTGGCCAGGAGAACTTTCTCCAGCTCCAGTGGCAGCCAGCAATAATACTCTCCATAAAAGTAAACTCCATCACTTGACGGGATGCTCTTTTCCAACCACGAACACCACCATCATTTCAATCAGCTTCCTCCCCTTCCATGGAAGGTTTCAGGGGTGGGAGGGCTGGGAGGGAGACGTGAGGTGCGAGTGACAGAAAAGTGGCAGGGATAGAGTCCCGGCTCTAAAACAACTTGGGGCCCTGCTGGCAAATCAAGTGTAGTGGTTCAAACTTGGGCTCATGAGTCAGACAGACATGGGCTTAAACCCCAACTCCACTCCCCACCGTTGTGTTGCCTTGGGTTGTTACTTTAAGTGATATCAGACAACTTAGATATGTAACACATACGCAAAGTGTTATTTTTATAAGTATTTTTATGGCAATGATTGCAGACTATGAACTTGTTGAGGACAGGGACCATATTTTAGCCACCTAATTATCCCAGTATGAAGGAGAAATTCTGGCCTGTAGTTAAAGATGGGTAAATGCTTACCGAATTCAATTGTTCAAACTGAACTAAGAGCTCAAGCCCAGGGACTTTCCCCAGCCGCCCGCCAGGGAAGCAAGTGGCCTCCTTACTTGCAGGCTGCAGTTTGGAGTCGCTCAGCCCCCCACTGGATGCCATCCCCAGGCCCCGCATATCAATCACCGAGGCAAGAGGTTTACCTTAATATTGCAGTTGTCATCGAGCAGTATGTTTTCCAGCTTCAAGTCCCGGTGGACCACACCATTCTGAAATGAAAAGACAGGCAGGGAACTGAATGGGAGTGGATGGGATGAGAGAGAGAGAGAAAGAGGAAGGCGGAGGCAGAGCAAAGGGAAATGTCTGACAGATGAAAGAAATGCCCCAGCCCGGTGGTCTTTGTCCCCATCTTTCAGGGCTGTTCTTACTGTCATGGAGCTCTCGAGAGCCGAGGGACAGAAGAGCATTAGTCACTTGCTGTGTGGTTAAGGGAAAAATGACTGGAATCCATTCTCCCCCAGAGCCTGTAAAACAGCAGGGGGATCCTTTGTCGGAATGTCATTCCACTGTGTGAAAGCAATATAGTCCCAGGCGGTGGCAAACCATGTCTGTCTGTGATGTGATTCCCAGGGAAGAAGCAGATTTCTCTGCTGGGGACTCAGAATGCAGGGCTCCCAGACCTTGTCTGTCTGTCTGTCGGTCTGTCTGTCTGTCTGCAAGCCTGCCTGCCTCCTCAGTGCTGGAAAGAAGTCTGATTCAATCTATTCTGATCCATGGAAACAATCCAGATCTGTTCTGAGGAGAACAAAGGCATGCTACCCTAGGGTGTTTCCTAAGCAGCTAGGAGGAAAGATTTTAAAAGCCCCTCTCTGCTCTACGGGATTCAATATAGGTGAAGGGTGAAGGTGGGAGAGGCTAGTGAGACCATAGCTATTGGGTTACTCAAAGCAGGTCACTGCCACACTGGGTGACCTTTCCATGCAGGCACACTCTGCAAAGGCTGGCAGCTGAGCTGCAGTGACAAGCGGACAGCCAGCTGAAAGGTATAAAGGAGTCCTCAGCCAATAGGCTGTTGGTTTATCCAGCAGAAATAACTGGTGTGCTCAATTCTCTTTTAAAATCCAAAGATCTTTCAAAGGTGTGGGTGGGCATGGGAAAGAGTGGAACCAACTGTTTTGGGCTGGGCAGATCAATAGCAGGGAGAAAGTTTTTCACACCATTCAGTATAAAGGACATTTACAATTGAAGCTGCTTTTTTAAGCAAAAGAACTGGCTAGAAAGTCTTTGTCTTTCAGTCAAGATTTCCTTAGTTCAGCTTGACCAGGCAGTGGCACAGTGGATAGAGTGTCGGTCTAGGACACAGAAGACCCAGTTTCGAAACCCCGGGGTCTCTGGCTTGAGCCCAAAGGTCACTGGCTTGAGCCAAAAGGGTCACTGGCTCAACTGGTGCTCCCTCCTCAATCATGGCAGGTATGAGAAAGCAATCAATAAACAACTAAGAGGCTGCAACTATGAGCTGATGTTTCTCATCTCTCTCCCTTCCTGTCTCTCTCAATAAAAAATGAAAATATTAAAAAAATTTCCTTAGTTCAGAATCTTCCTGTTTATAGTTCTTTATTATTCCCCTTGCCATCTGATAGTTCCCAACATCCCCAAAAGCACTGACTGGAGAGATGACCAAGAAAAAAAATGTATTTATATATTTCTGCAACTCTTTTTCTAATTCATCCTTTCAAGGATGTGTTTTGTGCGATACACAACCCAAGCACAAAACAAAAGGTACCGATTCTGTTCTGTTTTAAATATTGGGAGTAGTTTGGTTTACACTGCTGCATTCCTGGTTTCACAATAAGATGGAATGAGTCTAAGAAAGTCCCATACATAGGAAATCCAAGTACTCAGACACTTCAAATAACAAAAATACTGTCTGTAACATTTTTTGATGATGCCTGATGATAAAACACAAAATGTTCTGTGATCTGAATCACCAGGGCCTTGAGTCAGCAAGGAAAAGTCAAATAATGTTCACATGGGCTGCAGGTTTTAGATCTGAATAATCATTTTCAAATTACTCCCAGAGCCACTATCAACTAAACAGAATATTCAACAAACCAGAAGACCCCATACTGCAATCTGTATGAAGAAGTTGAATCTGTTTTGGATGACATGTTGGATTCAAGTCACTGCTGCCCTTAAAGTACAGGATTGTTCAAGGTATATTAGTTCTGAGGAAAAGTATAGTAAGATGACTAGTAACAATAATGGCTAAAATGTGGCTTGGAATTATCTGGGCACTTCATTGCCTTCTCCAGAGACCAACGGTGGCTAAACGGCAGCCATACTATGAGCATATCCCATTAGGTGTGTTGCACATATAAGTAGCCCATGTGGATGTAACTGATGCAACAAAAGGTACCAAGAGCCCAGAAAGGTTCAGAACCCATGGCCTAGCTATTCCACTTCTAGAATTCCTCTTAAGTATATTATTCAAATGAGAGGAAAAGGTTAATGTAGAAAGATATTGGTCACTATTTATAATAACTAGAAATTGGGACTAACCTAAATGTACAACACTCACAATAATTACAGAGAATTTTTAGTAACACGGGAAATATGTTTAGATGAAAATACTGAGTGAAAAGGCAAGACACAAACTATGTACAAATCATGCCATGTGTTACTCCTAGAACAGAGAAAAGCCATTGGTGAAAAAAGTGATGAACTCCAAATGAAATCTGGAGTTTTGTTCATGGCAATGTACAAATGTTGGTATATTTGTACTACTGTAATTTATTTTGATAAGATGTTACCAGAGGGTTGGCTGAGTGAGGGGTATATAGGCATTCTCTGTACTATTTGGAAAACTGCTGTAAATCTAAATTTATTCAAGATAAAAAGTGTAAATAAAAAAACAAATGTTAAAAGTAGGAGGAAGGAGATTGGAAAGAAACAAACAAAAATGTCAATAGCAGATAACTGCTGAATTTTGGATTTTTAGGTGGTGGTAATTTTCTTCTTTCCACTTTGTAAGTTCACCATAAGTACTACAACGAACAGACCTCACCCTTATAATGTGAAAAGAAGAAATCATGTGATGTCATAAAAACCATCTGTGGCCAAAGCTCTGGCGGGCCAATACCTTGTGACAATAGTGGACAGCGGAGACGATCTGCCGGAAGAAGTGTCTGGTCTCCCTCTCGCTGAGGCGTCTCCGCTCGCTGATGTAATCATATAGCTCCCCTTTGCTGGCGTATTCCATGATGATCACAATCTTATCTTTGTTCTCAAACACTGTGGGGGGAATAGCAATATACAAACACCCTGTTTATCCAACAATCTCACTTATGAATACAGAGAGTGCAAGAGGACAACGGAGATGTCACTGAGTGAGGAGCAGGCAAACAGCTACCGACAGGACACAAGCTGGGCTATTCAACATCAGAAGGAGTTGTACAAGTTTTCCAGCCACGTGGACAATGACATCACTATTGTTACTGGACACACCTTGATCACATCAAGGGAACATGCCTCTCTCTTCTGAGGATGCCACTTCCGTTAGCAGGATCATGCTCACAAGCCCCTCCCACCAGAACAGCACCCCTATAGAAGGGATAACAGCTAATAACAAACACAACTAATGTTTATTAACCATATAAAGTGGACCAGCTACCCGGACCTCATAATCTATTCTGACCCAAAGTGGGTGGCTGATCTTGTCACCTCTTTGCTCAAAACCTTCCAGACTTCCCATCTTACTTAAAATAATACCCAAAGTTCCAAATGCGGCCCACCAGTTCTGACATGATCCCATGGACTTTCTTAGCTCTGCTACACATCTCTTCTGTGTACTTGTTTATTTTCTCTCTTCCATTTTAATGTAAATGAGGGTTGTTCTATTTAATTCACTGATGTATCCCCCCCCCCCTGCACTCAAGGCGCTAGTTGACATAGGGGCTCAATTAATATTTATTAAATGAGTGAACTCAAAACCTCACAAATGCATTCTGGACAAGAATAGTAATTACATATCACTAAATGCTTCTTTCTCCCCAACCTTGATATTCTCTAGCAGTGACGTTCCAAACTCTGCTCATCTGAGTTCTTGAAGCTCTAGGCAGATGCCGGGGTGGGGGTGGGGCTAACAGAACCCTGAGGGACAGGTCCTCAGCAAGGCCTCAACCAAAGGTACTCACTCCATTGCTATGTTCCATATTTTGGGCTTTCACATAAGATGTCCTTTGAGCAAAGAGATAATAAATAGTAATTGTTTTTAAATCTATCACTCTCAAGTGATACGTTATTTAAAAGAAAAAAACTTTTATAGGCTACCCAAGACCTTCCCTGAAGGACCCCTGCCTACCACCCTCCATCTCACCAACTTCTACTAATCCCTGTCTGGCCCACTGTGCCCATCAGTGCGGGACTGTTTGCTGTTCCTCATTATCTCTCTCTCTCTCTCTCTCTCTGCTGTTTCCCTGCTGTTTCCCACCTCTATGCTCTTCCCTCTGCCTCTACTCCTACCAGTCTTTCCTGCTAGGAAAACTCCCAACTCATCAGTCAAGAATGAACCCAAATACAGCTTCCACTTTGCCTCCCCTCTGCCTCTCTACTAATCGATATTTGCATCATAGGACTTTCAAACTACATGAATTTATTTGTTGGTTTCCTCTGCATGGGCTTTTAGACTTAAAAACTATAGTTTGGGAACCAGGCAGAACTAAGTAGAATTCCTAGATCTGTCTCCTACTTGCCATGTGACTTTGGGCAAGTGGGTTGCCCCCTCTGTAACTCAGTTTAGCCAATAAAATATGCATAATATTAGTACCTCTTAGAACTGCTGGGAGACTTTATTGATATTAGGTATGTTAAATGCTTAGAACAAGACCTGCACTTATGGCATGTACTCAATGTTAGCTATTATTGTTGATACCATTATTATTGGACCCCAGGGCCTACCACTGAAACACGCATGCGCACGCGCGCGGGCGCGTGCGCGCGCGCGCACACACACACACACACACACACACACACACACACACACTGAGGACTGAGTTAGACTGGACTGTGCCCCAGGCCTGGGCCCCTGTCCTCCAACACCTTGTCACTGGCTGCTAGAAGCTCAGGCCCCTCCAGTTCCTTTTCGGCTCCTTCAAGTCCAGCCAAACCTCTATGATAAAATGAAAGGGGAAGGAGGAGGGCAGGGAGGAGGAGGAGGAGGAGGAGGAGGAGAAAGAGAACAGCCAGATAAAATTGGCTGCTCCCACATCTGCTGGCCTCGGTGTACCCTACGGCTCTGGCTCCTGCCAGGGATTTCAGCCTGGTTTGCACTTTTCATTAACAATAAACTTTGGAAACTGGGAAAGCTGCTTCAGGATGTATGGCTCGGGCTCCAGTAATGATAGAGTGATATCCCCTGAAGAGGGCAGAGGGTTTTCTCATTTTAAAAGGGGTGGGGAGAGGAAGAGAGAAGAAAACTACTTCTACAGAGAAAGAAAGAAGGAGCCTTACACCCCAAAAAGTCTGAAGCCAAAGACTAAAAGAGGCCAAAGCCAGCAGTCCCCTCAGTGACTATCAGAAGGTGTGGGTCACTGCCTCATATAGACCAAAGGACTGCTTCAGCGACTGGCTACTTCCTTTCCCAACTGGCTGACTTGGTATCCAGAAAACATGAACACAGTTCAATTCAACACACTTCAATATGCCAAATATTTCACTAAGCAGCTTCCATCAGTAAATCCTGATGGTCCTACCTCTAAAATACATCCAAACTCTGTCCACCTGTCTCATGTCCCCGGTCAACCCTTGCTCTGCTGGCTGCATTTGGAGGGTTCTGGGGAACAGTCCCAAAATGCATGTTGCACAAAGCACTGGCTAGCCCTACAACATATTCTGGATGGAAAAAAGGTGTACCGTGGTCAAACAGAGGTAACATGTTTAGAAAATGCTAATACTTGATGGCCCTTGGAGAGTCTGATTTTTTTTTTTTTTTTTTTTGTATTTTTCTGAAGCTGGAAACGGAGAGAGACAGTCAGACAGACTCCCGCATGAGCCTGACCGGGATCCACCCGGCACGCCCACCAGGGGCGACGCTCTGCCCACCAGAGGGCGATGCTCTGCCCCTCCAGGGCGTTGCTCTGCCATGACCAGAGCCACTCTAGCGCCTGGGGCAGAGGCCAAGGAGCCATCCCCAGCGCCTGGGCCATCTTTGCTCCAATGGAGCCTTGGCTGAGGGAGGGGAAGAGAGAGACAGAGAGGAAGGAGGGGGGGTGGAGAAGCAAATGGGCGCTTCTCCTATGTGCCCTGGCCAGGAATCGAACCCGGGTCCCCCGCACGCCAGGCCAACGCTCTACCGCTGAGCCAACCGGCCAGGGCGAGTCTGATTTCTTTAACACCAGAGTTTTGTAGGTTGATTTAGTCATTTCAATATTCCTGTTGAAATCCAGAGGAACTAACCAGGAGCCCATCTGGGAAACACGGTATGGAGGAGATGGCATTCGAGCGATAAAATCAGCCCCTCACAGCTGCAGGTGGGCCTGGTGGGCAGCCAGGTGGGAGAAACGTCCAAGTGGCCAGGCCTGGCTCTGGAACCCTACCTTTATTCCTCCCACAGGAAGCAGCTGGAGTCTCATGGTCAAGGCCCTGATTATAACTCTAGATTAGCTAAAGGCAAAAAGAGTTTAGATATGAAACATCAATGATTCATCAAGAATACCATGTGGTGTCCATACGTGAAGTTTCTTGAGTCCTTCCTAATAAAAGCAGCATTTATTGAAAATCTACTATGTGCAGGCACTGTGCTAACAGCATTTTGCATGAATTATGTCATATGGCTTTGGTCCTATGAGTATCCATATTCAACTGATAGGAAAGGCTGAGAACAGTGAGGTTAGTAACTGCCATGGCCAGAGAGCCCGCGGTCCAACTGCACAGTCCCTGCTCTGAGCCACTGTATTATTATTCACACACACATTAACCTCCCTGACCCTCAGTCTCCTCATCAGTCAAGTGAGGCTAACGATTTCCTCACACAGTTACAGGGGATTCAGTGAGCTCCTGGGTCCAGTGTCCTCAGCACAGCTCCTCAGCCCATGCTCTATAAATGGAAGCTATTCTCATCGTTACTTCATCTGCTTCAGAGGCAGCTCTGGCAAAACAATACCCTAAGGCTGGCCTCTCCTCGCCAGCATCGCTCTTTAAAACATGTTGTAGCTGCTGCAGAACCACGAGATTTTCAAACAGAAAGAACTTTAGAGATCATCTATTATTTTTTCAGAATTTATCATGTATGAGAGAAAGGCCTTGGTAATCTGCTCGGAAGAATGACCGGCGTTGCATCCGTGCCCCTGGCTCAAAGCCCCCTGCCCACAGTCGGGTCACTATCAGCGAGGTTGACAGGAACTCTCTCGGTCATTCTTATGGCAAAAAGGCTGCTTCCCTTGGGCACTTTTACAACTGGTTATTTATAAACCCAGAAATCTTGTCTGTGTTTATGTTATTAGTCACTAAGCAAAAGCTTATTTTCCACCAGTTGGGAAGGGTTTCCTTTCCAAAAAATGAAAGCCTGTGTCTCTTGGCCAGACAGTTTTACCCAGAAGCCCGGTGGCCCCAGGGTGGTAAGGAAAACTATGGCCCTTGACATGCCAGGCCCACCAGGAAAACGAATGCCCTGAATAGAAACTTAGCTCAGTTGGAGTTAGCCCACAGAACTGGGGCTATGTCCATTTGGGGCAAACCTGGATTTTTAGTACAATAACAAATTTTTATGAAGCACCCACTATGTGGATGGCACTGGGGATTCTCAAGGGAATCTTTATGAGGTTAAGAAGGGGAGGAAGAGCTGGCCCAGGAGAGGAGAAAGTGAGTGAGGGCAGAGACGGGAGCACCATGAGCAGAACTAGCAGCAGCCCACAGGTGCAAGGGATCAGGAGAAGAGAAAGAAGCAGGCCGTGTGTGCAGCACAGAGGCCTCGGATGCCTACAGGGAGCTCTGCAGAGGAGGAGTCAGACACATGACCAGACAGTGCCAAGAATAGCTACGTGGAACAAAGGACAGGGTACCATCCAGGACCTTGGACCTGTGAAGTAGTCCAGGCCTCACTTCTCCCCAAGAGCCTCTCTGGACAGTGGCTACTCCTTCTCTGGAAGGCTTACTCATAATAACAAGAGTTAACATTTGCATGCCATGGACTGTCACATTTAATACTAATACACCTGTAAGATAGGTATTAATATTATTCCTACCTCATAAATAGGAAACCGGCATTCAGATCAAGAAACAATGTGGCCAGCACCCTGCAGGTACTCCCATGTCCTCTTTCTGTCACTATCCATCTCCCCAAGTGTGTGGGAGACATACCACACATATATATGTACCAGTATCATGAATATCATAAATATAAGCCTATAACATAGACTAGTTTGGCATATCAAGTTTTATAAAAATGGAATTATGCAGTACATATTCTTTTGTGTCTGGCTTCATTAGCTCAACATTATATTTGTAAGAATAATCTACATTGTTCCATGTTTCACCTTCATCGCTGTAGAGTTCTCCATGTTTTGACTACATCATGGTTTAGTGATCCAGTCTACCATTGATAACATTTGCATTGTTGCAAGGTGAGGGTCCTTGTAAGCAGTGTTGCCATGAACATTCTTACACATGACTTTTGATGCTCATCTGATGCATTTCTGTTGGGTAGATCCTTACTGGGTTTGATCCCAAATGTGTATGCCTCAAAAGCTTATGTTTTTGCCACAACTCCCCACCACCTTCCTCTATCATCCATTTACTTTCCTTACATAATACTCAATACAGTCCCCGAGTTACAAATGAGATAGATTCTGTAGATTTGGAAATGTTTTAAGCATCTATATGCACAGTTAAGACAAACATCTGTTTAAGTTGCATTTAATAGGTAAATGTACCTGTTCCAACTTACATATAAATTAAACTTAAGAACGAACCTACAGAACCTATCTTGTTCAGAACCCAGGGACTGCCTATATTCTCCTTCATTAAAGAAAACCAACATCGTCTCTTCTGAAAAGGCTCCTTTATTAGCCTATCTGAAACATTTATCTGAGCCTTATGCTGTGTTTTAAAGAGGACACAAACATAGTATAAGATACAGTCTTTGTCCTCCAGACTTGCTATCCAGTTAAATAACACTAGTACTTAAAAAATAAATCTTGTGCATACCTATACCATACAAACTTTAAGTACCTAGATGATCAGAAAGACACTGGTGAGGTCACTTGAAGGGGCCTGAAAAGATTCCTAGAGAAAACAGGTGTGGAACTGACCCATAACAAATGACTTGGGTTTTGTTTGCACGAGAGGGTTTTGCCATTGTTTCAGCTTATCCGAAAAAATATACAAACTCTCATTTTCTTTTACGGCTCCAAAGAAGGGCCTTCTTCCCAGACACCAACTTGAATTATTTTCCTTGTTTTCTGTTTATTTTCCATTTCAAAGGAGAGTGGGGATTGGTTGCTATAGCAACAGCTACTTCTCCAAATCAATTCTGAATTTCATCAGATGTTCAGTCTGACAGTCCAGTTCTACCTTCTGATTTGCCTGGCTTTCACAACCACTCTAATTACCCAACTCCTAACACTTGCCTTCTGTTGCCCTCAGGGTTAATAACACAACTGTATAACTTGAGAATATGCATATTATAAAAACAATACTCTGGCCAGGGAGAAAAGCTAGTGAGTGCGGAGACCTTGGGATTTTAACCATCCACTGGCCATTTTAGAGCCAAGTACAGGAGGCCATTTAGGAAGACAATGGTCTTGGGAAGGGAGAGGGTAGGAATTGATTTATGGGATCCTTCGTGAAGAGCAGGTTATAAAAAAAGTGGAGGGTATCTTTCTGGTTTACATGTAACCTCAAGAAGGGAAGATCAGTTTGTTGGTTTTAAGGAAAAAGGCCAAGGGCCCAGAGTGGACCAGTCTGGAGTCTCTCCATGCCTTTGCCATCCATCAACACTAACTCCCAAATTGGTCTCAGGAAGCTGCCATTCCTTTCACGGCACTGCCTCCCCACACAGCAGAATTTTCACTACTTTCTGAAGACCTCAGACAGAAGTACCATTCCATTCCTCAGGGGTGCTCTTTCCTTAAAGGTCAGTAGAACTCTCACAGACAATCGCTTCTCATTTTACAAATGGAGCGATGTTTCCTTTGCAAGAATTGTTTGCAAGAATTGTCGGCAACATCACATCACTGAGTCAATATGAGACTCATGCTTCAAGAGTTTCCTCCCCAGAACTAAATTTCAAACACCTTGGGGGCTCACAGCTTCACAAAACGATCCTCTGTTCCCTCAGGTCTGAAAGCCCAGGGCAGTGAGAGTGAGAAAAATCAACTAGGCTGTCATTCCTTATTGTCAATGAGTTGGTTGGAGTTAAGTCAATGTGCTTCCTGGTTTGAACAATAAAAGGCTCTGTAGTTCACTAATAGTCTTTTCTTAAACCAAAACTCTTTCTAGATGTTGGCTGGCATGTCCAAGGAGAACCAGAGCCAACCAGGCCACCCACTGTCAGCAGCAGACTCCACAGAAGGCAGAAGAAATGGTAGGAAAGTGTATAAGAAACCTACAGAAGACACAGATGCAGAAGGCTTGCCAAGAACCGTTCACTCCTGCTAAAATCATCAGTGCTTTTTGGGGGCCCAATATCAAGTCCGAGGAGGACAGGGGACAGACATGGCCAGGATAGAGAGAAGAATAGCATGGGAGAAGAGATCAAAGACACAATGTTTGACCAGCCATGGGACTGCATCCTTCTTCCGGAACCATTCCTGGCAGTGTTTCCATGGAAACCAGCAGGACTGAGGGTATGGGCTCTGTCAACCATTGCCACACCACATCCACAGTCTCCCTGATCATTTTCTCTATTACTCTGTCTCAGCCTTTTTGTCTTACACACACACACACACACACACACACTCACATGCACACAATCCTGAATCTAAGAGAGCAATAACAATTGATCAGAACATCTCAGAACCACCCCAGAATGAAGCTAAGGCTCTTTTACTTGACACAGTAAACTTCTGAAAAACAACCATGCTCCCCCAATTCAGGCAATGAAGGGGGTAGAAATCCTTCCCTCTGGGAAAGCAACCTTAGTAGCCTTAGTCTTCCTTCTCCATGGAGGGCTTTACTACAGGGGCCTACACCACCCTTCCCACCAGTCAGAGTGGTCGATAACCAGCCTACAGTTATCACATCTCTGCTTCTAGTCTCTGCTTGAACCACCATGCATGGCTCTTCTTGTCAACTATAAATTCCAGTCCACCTCATTGGGCAAGACAGTGTAGTGGTTAAGAGCCTGATTCCCAGAGCCAGGCTACCTGGGTTCAAATCCAGGCTCTGCCACGTATCAGCTGAGTGACCTTGGCAAGTTACTTAATCTTCTGTGCCTGTTTCTTCATCTGTTAAAATAAAGACTATCCTTATTGTAAAGTTTATCATAGCACATAATAGTAAGCATATTTATAAGTGTTAGCCTGCTAATATCAGGCAACAAGTATTAGTTTAAGAATGAACACCCACACCTGAGATTACATATGTGCCACTGAAGGATGGGGGAGAGTTGGGAGAATAAAGGAGACAGTAAACTATTACTCAAAGACAGTGAAGCCTGAGGTAGAGGCAAGCATAGATCTCTTCACTAGGTTCCAAAGCACAGACCTCAATCAGGAGTCCTACCTACCGCAGGAACCTACTGTCAAAAATCAGGGCAAGCGGCAGGACCTTTTCTATACTCTCTGAGCCTTCCTAAACACATGCTGCTGACTGCCTTGAGCCATCCCAGTTAATTCCCAAAGATCCTATATTAAAACAACAACACGATTCCATTTTCTTCCTTTAAAAATTAGCTTCAAGTACAAGCGGTATTATTTGAGGCACTAGAAAATACTGAATTCCAGGAAACCCAAGAGGGTGAGGCAGGACAACCAGGGAGTAGCATTAGTTTTTAGCTGTTTTATTTCTAATCTCCGGCCTTCAGAAAAATGAGTTGGGTGTAATCAAAAGAAAACAATGAAAATAATACACTTGAAGGTCAAATAGCTAACTTAATAGGAAACTCATTAGAAATGTGGCTGGACAGACTCACAGCTGAAGAGCTAGTTCATATGATTAAACGTGAAGACAACTCTCTGGTGCTGTGTTATTAACAGGGGCAGGGCCTTCCTTTGGATCCAGTCTGCAGAGAACTTCGTGTAGAACTTAAACTTGTGAATCTGGCAGCAAAGGCAGTGTGTTAAAAGTCTTAGCAATTCGCCATGGGTTCAAAAGAGTAAACACAAGCATAATACACCACTTTGCCAAGTTCAACAAACTGTTTCATGGGGTTCCGAGTCCCTGATGAGGGCAGCAAGCAAATGGCTAAGTGAGCAAACCCAAGCCCAAAGGTATCGCACACTGCTCACTGGCGACTGCTGCCAGACACAGCGTTCCTCTCTGGATTCACTGCTGACAAAGGATCAGACCAAGATGAGTTTCTAGAGCAGGGCTCCCATTTCCCCATAGTTGCAGGGTAAATCCATATTTCTCAGTCTGGCCAATTAAACCTAATCCCTATGGATTAGATTAGGCAGAGGTATCAGGATTTTTTATAAACATTCCATAAGACTCTAACGTGCATCCAGCTTTCAGAATCACTGACCTAGGCAATCTGGTCTCAACTTTCTCTCCCAGCACCTCCCAATAGAAGTTTCTACTCGAGCCAAAAAGGACCTCTCAGGGCCCTAAAGATCAATCGCATCAAGAAGAATCAGTAGCATTTATTAAGCATGTACCCAGCATTGTGCTCAGCAATTTTATGTATTATCTGAGTTAATCTTTACAACCTTATCTAGACAATAGCTAGCTATTGGCCAGATCTTATAGTTAAGAGAATTGAGCCTCAAAGAAGTTAAGTCACTAGGCTAAGATCGCATAGTGGCAATTGGTAGAGCAACTGGTTCATTCATATCTGAGCCCATTTGGACAATAAATATATACTCACCCTACTAGAACAGTACCTGGAACATAAATAAGTGCTCAATAAATTTTTATAAAAGGAGTGAATTTTTATAAAAGGATTGAATAAATGAAAAAATGACTAAATTGGTGAATGAATGAATGAGAACAATGAAAATGAGAAGAAAGAAAATGAGAGAAGCTTTTAACTGATAGTTTGTCCAAAGTGTATTAATGGTAGGATTTGGGAGAATTTTCTAGAATACAGACTCTTTTATGCCTTCTCACAGACAGCACGTTTCAGGATCATAGGGCAAGGGCACACCACTCACACGCTTATCAAAGACGGCTTGTCAATTTTGTTCTGTTATTTTAAGTTTGAGAAACTCTCCCAAAGGCAAAAGATCGCAGCTGGAAAATGCCACATAGGCTTCCTACTTTGTCCCAGAAAGCAAGGATCACCTTTACCTAAGATAGGAACCATGTTGAAAGGGTCGGCCAGTTCTAGCATATCACAATGCAAAGGGCCAATAAAGAGATCTAATCTTGAAGGGCCAGGAAGAGAGATTTCCAGGAACAAAAGCTGAGGGCATAAAAGGGAAGGCATCAGCCCAACCTCCCCACCCCCTCCCCTTTTTCCCTTTTACCTGTGGGACTA
This sequence comes from Saccopteryx bilineata, assembly GCF_036850765.1. Taxonomy (NCBI): domain Eukaryota; kingdom Metazoa; phylum Chordata; class Mammalia; order Chiroptera; family Emballonuridae; genus Saccopteryx; species Saccopteryx bilineata. Next base: position 107,309,406 of record NC_089490.1, read on the forward strand.
TTACCAGATGGGGTGCCAAGGTTCCCTAAGGTATGGCAAGATGTTCATTCTCATGGTTGTGCAGACCGAAAGGGGGGGGGGGCACAACAGGCCTTTGATGTTTGAACTCAGATCCTGAAATCAGAACCTCAGGCAAAAACTGTTTTTATCTCTTCCATCCTAGGCAACCTGGCCAGCACTTCCTTTTCAGCTGCTGTTCCATATTGTTGATTACCTCCCTGCTGAGAGAATGGAATTCCTTTGACTGGAAACAGGGGTCTGGCTCAGAGATGGTGCCAGAGATTTCTTCCTGTTCTCTCACGTTTAGGTTCCTCTTCGTATCACACACTGGAAGGTGGATTTTCATCCTCTTTTATTTGAGCATGAGAAGCCAGTCACGGTTTGTGTTGACAGTGTGGACAGATTTGAGGGTTAAACTCCTCCCCACACTGGGTCAATAAGGAGAGTAACCCCAGGGTCTGGTTTGAGATAGGAACATTTGAAAGGGATTAAGTTTCAGACTGAGTGAACAACATGCACTGATTCAGCCAGGTCGCAGATTTTATGAGCCTGCAGGTATTATGAATAATATATCAATGTATATAAATAACTTATATTTCCATGGACTGCTGTGTGGAAAACACTTGCCCTAGGAGTGTACTGGATTTGGACACCAAGCTTCTTCATGACACGCATGCAGAAATATTTTCTAAAAACTCACAAAGCTGAGATGTAATGCTCTCATGTATTTAAGACAGCAATCTCTGTGCAGGCCAGAAATTCTCCACATCATCAGGTCCAGGACAATGCCCCCAGTCAGCGTTCATTGCAGACCACCAAATGACCTGGTTAGTTTTACAAGCACCAGCTTTGAAACATCCCTGACCTGATTTCATACTCAAACCCACCACTTATTAGTTGGTGCAAGCTTGGGAAAAACTAAATTTTCCTTACCATAAAGCAAGAACGTTAACAGTTTGTATATCATGGATGTAAGGATTAAGTGAGATACTACATGTATACATCCTCATACAGGGAAAGCAATCAATAACTCCTAGTTATTATTAGTATTACTTCAAAGCGTAAAATTAAAAAATGTTATTTCACGGCCCTGGCCGGTTGGCTCAGTGGTACAGCGTCGGCCTGGCATGCAGGAGTCCCGGGTTCGATTCCTGGCCAGGGCACACAGGAGAAGCGCCCATCTGCTTCTCCACCCCTCCCCCTCTCCTTCCTCTCTGTCTCTCTCTTCCCCTCCTGCAGCCAAGGCTCCACTGGAGCAAAGTTTGCCCGGGCGCTTAGGATGGTTCTGTGGCCTCTGCCTCAGGTGCTAGAATGGCTCTGATTGCGGCAGAGCGATGCCCCAGATGGGCAGAGCACCGCCCCCTGGTGGGCATGCTGGGTGGATCCCGGTCGGGCGCATGCGGGAGTCTGTCTGACTGCCTCCCCGTTTCCAACTTTAGAAAAATACAAAAAAAAAAAAAAAAGCTATTTCACTCTTCAAAATCAATGATTTACCCTTATTCTGGGTATAAAATCCATCTTCTCTCCTTTAGCCAATGTGGGCAAGATCTGCTCCTCTCCAACCTCCTTTCTCCTGCCACCATCCTACTCAGTGACACCCTCATCTTCACAGGCCCTCTGTCACTTATCCTAGCATAAGCTCCTCCTCTGAGCATCCACACATGCTGTTCCCTTTGCCTGGAATGCCTAGCCCTCCACAGAGGTCACGCCCTTCTTAATTCAGGCCTCAGCTCAAAAGTTACTTATCTATTCAATTGTCTTCTCACTGAATGTCAGCTCCATGGGGTCAGAGCTCATCTTGTTCGCCCTGGTATTCCTGGTGCCTGGAACAGGGCCTGGTACATATTAAGCACTTGATATTTTTTTATGAATGAATTACTTTTTCTCTGGAACTAGTATTTCAATATCACCAGATAATATAGTCCAAGATGGTGCCTTCTCCTCAAGAAAGCCCAAAGTTCCTGAACATCTGAACATACAGGGAAGTGCACCAGTGCTAAGTCGTGTTGCTGGGGTTATTGTTGCTGCTGGTGTGTGTGTGTGTGTGTGTGTGTGTGTGTGTGTGTATGTGTGTGTGTGTGTGTGTGTGTGTGTGTGTGTGTGTTTAATCATAAAGGTCTTTATTGAAAAAGAAATTACAATGTTCTTTAATAGCTTTAGTCACTTGGCTAATGTCCAAACAGCCACTCAGATAGATGGTATTGATTTTTCATTAAGCAAATTAATGCATTTCTGCACTCTGCTAAGGCTCTCTATTGGTCTGTAAAACAACCAATTAGCTTCCAAAGAGAAGGTTTACTTTCTCTCTGTGAGGGGCAGAGAAACCAGCCCATTAACTCACAGAGTTGGGTCCCACCACCATTGCTGCCACCTCACTGTCCCCACCTCATTCCAGGTTTGAGAAGGATAGAAAAAGCAGGCTGAGGGGAATGCCTGAGGCACAGAGATCAGCTGCAGAGCCAGCAAAACAAGACACGAGGTAAAAAAAAAAATACAGGATGGAGACCTGGCAGAGGGAAGAAAACAATTGGGGTCAGGTGTGTGCTAAGGCCACCAACTAGCTATGACACTGTGTTATGAGCTGAATTGGGACCTCCCAAATTCACACACTGAAGCCCTAACTCCTCAGAATGTGACCCTATATGGACAGAGGTTCTCAAAGGCATAATTAAGGTTAAATGGGGTCATTAGGGTGGGTGTTAATCCAATGTGACCGGTGTCCTTATACAGAGGGGAAATTTGGACACAGATACATTCAGAGGGAAGGTAATGTGAAGACACAGGAAAAGGACATTCATCTACAAGCCAAGGAGAGAGGCCTTAGAAGAAACCAACCCTACTAGTACCTTGATCTTGGACTTCTAGCCTCCAGAATTGTGAGACAATTAATCTCTGTGTTTAAACCTCCCCACCCACCCGGTCTGTGGTGTGGTACTTAGTAGTGGCAACCCTAGCAAACTCATACAACCAGCAAGATATGAACCATCAAGACTTCCACAACTGCCAAATCCTAACACCTGGTCGGCCGACATCAGGCTGTCTGACTTCACTCTCAAAATGGGGTCTTGGGCTGCCCTGGCCAGATGGCTCAGTTGGTTAGAGCATTGTTCCAAAGCACAGAGGTTGCCAGTGTTGGGGCACATGCGGGGACAGAACGATGTTCCTCTCTCTCTCTCTCTCTCAAGTCAATAAATTAAAAAAAAACAAACTTTTTTATTACTGTAATTGGGGTCTTGAGGTCATGGGCAGTGAAGCAGATAAAGTCGTAAGACCTGAAGACTTCAGGGTCCCAGTCAGAGGTGTAGGAGCTGGAGCAATGGCCTGGCACCTCCTGCTCCTTACCCCTCAGGGAAGGGAGGAAGGGAGCTGCCCCCCCCCCCCAGTGATTGAGTGGATGTGGGAGAAACAGAACTTGTGTGGGAGAAGGGAAAGAGAACAAAACAGAAACTGGTAATCTCTAAGAAATTAAAAAGAAAGTGGACCACAGTTAAGCCCTGGGAGTTTTCTGGATAAAAACAATGCCTTTTATTTGTGTGGTACTCTGCAGGTCACAAACCACCTGATGGCAGTAGCTTTTTTTTTTAAGCTATTGAAGTCAGGAATCCCTCTGAGAGTCTGATGAAAGCTATGCACTCCCCAATAAAAAGTAACCCACACACTCACCACAGAAAACATTATATCCCAGCATGGGCCTACTCTGCAAGGATGAAAATGTTCTCTATCTACACTGTGCACCGGGCCAGCCACTAAAACAGGGGGCTACCGAGCACTTACATGTGGCTAGTGCGACTGAGGAACCAAACTTCTAGATTTTTAAATGTCCATTATTTTTCATTTAAATCCCCATCTGTGGCTTCTGGCTTGTGTGTTACACAATGCAGTGACAGATCCTCTGTAGCCCATCCGTGAAATACCCCGGTCTGTGGACCCCAGGTGAAGAGCTACTTATGATGATGACACTGTCTTCAAAGTAATTATCCTTTTGGAACTTGCAGCACATTTACCATCTCATTTAATCCTGCTGACAACCCTAGGCGAGGTAGGACTCCCCCTATTCCACTGAGGCACTGAGAGGCCTGCCTTTCTGCCCGGTGTCTCACGTCTAGCCCACTGAGGAGTGTCTGATGTGAGAACTCCAGCTCTTTTCTGACTCCCTGAAACCAGGTCAGAGTGTTTTATGAATTAAGATGAATTGAGGGTTTCTTAATATAAATTGAGTGAACTTATTTCAAGTTACCCAAAGAACTTTAATTCACATGGGTACCCATCTGAGCAAGGGCCTCTCTTCTCCTTGAAGCCTCCAGCAGGGACTGGACTGAAGCCACCTCAACCTTGACAATAGAATGTTCTCCCATTATGGCTCATCTCTGGCCTGCCCTTGAGAGGTGAACAGATGCCAGTTTCCACTTGGCTTGTGGGATTCCCAAGGCCAAGGAGGGCACGCGCTGTTAGTGATGAAGTCGGGCTTCTCTATGAGAGACTCTGACGGCCACAGATGCCTCCCAAATAAAGAAATAGGGAGCTTCATGCTGGAGAAGATGCTTTCTGCCTCCTGGGAAAGAAGGCTCCTTCTCCAGGTCAGAAACCCCTAACACATCAGTGCTCACAGGCATGTGACCCAGTCCCAACCCATCATACAGGTCAGCCTTCACTACTGCCTTCATGTTTCCATAGTAACCAGATCACAGTGGGCAAGAACACTCAGAATTTGATAAAGGTCACTCTCATCCTGCATTTTGTATATCTACTCACTTCTAACTTCTAGAACAGGGGTCGGGAACCTATGGCTCGCGAGCCCGATGTGCCTCTTTTGATGGCTGCATCTGACTCGCAGACAAATCTTTAACAAAAAAAAGTAATAACGTTAAAAATATAAAACATTCTCATGTGTTACAATCCATTCATTTCCTACCGCTCATGTTGATGGTTGCGGGTGGCTGGAGCCAATCACAGCTGTCCTCCGGGACAACACCGAATTTTTATTAGATAATGCATAATGTACACGGGTCGTTGTATGGCTCTCATGAAATTACATTTTAAAATATGTGGCGTTCATGGCTCTCTCAACCAAAAAGTTTCCCAACCCCTGTTCTAGAAAGTGCCCTCATTCACCAGGCAGATTCAGATTTATTCTATCAGCCTAAAACTCTACCTTTGCCAACTCTTCCTCAAAACAACTCCTCCAAGACCCAGCTCAGATGGCACAAGTCTCCATGAAAACTTCTCACACACAGGCCTCCACGGTCCCAGAATATGCTGCTGACACATCTCCAGAGCACTTTTCCTATCACATCTGCATCACTTCTTGAGCACGAGACCCATACTATATCCCTCTTTAAATTTCACATGGCTTCACAAGAAGCAGATACTCAGTAGACCCATAGTTCCCAACCTGCCCAAACACAGATGATGGGGCCCCACCCCCAATGATGCTGACTCAGCAGGTCCTGTGGGAGGCCCAGGAACCTGTGTGTCTAATAATCCCAATTATACTGATGCTGCTGGTCCAGGGACCACACTTTGAGAATCGCTGCAAGATGTGTCTGTAGGTGAATGAATGAATTATTGAATGAAAATGTTCCTTAAAATCAAGATAAACAATATTACCAGCAATTACTTGTCGGTAAAGAGCAAAAAAAAACCAAAAACAAACAAACAAAAAAAAACAACAGGGAAACAGAAGAAGGAGAATTTTAAATATCAGAAAAACTTTAGTTACCATTTGTGTTCTTTTAGCTCTTACTGTGGAACTTCTCACAATCAGACTAGAAATTAGAAATAGGTTCATTTTTCTGACTCAGCCACATATTAAAAAATATTCTCTTTATGTGTAGAGATGCAGAAATGTAGAAAGAAATACCTGAAAATATGTTCACAAATAATGCTTACTAAGGGATGTTGAGATTTCCATAAGCTTTATAATTTTTGTATCTTTGTATAATATGTGAACTTGTTTTTACTGTAATCATATGTCAATTTTATAAAAACAAAGCTATGTAACAAATACATGGAAAGTAAAAAAAAAAAAAAATACCATACATTCTCAAGAATCACTTTGACTCAGAAAATCCAAGACTAGGAATTTTTCATAAGAAAATAATCAGAAATGAACATAAAAATGATGTCCAAGGAGGGTCACTAAAGTCCAGTTTATAATAACCAGAAACTTGAAACAACCGAAATGTCTGACAAAAGGAATTAGATTCAATAAATTACGGTATTTCCATAAATAGAATACCATAAAGTATTTTAAAATGTCCTCGTAGGGAAATATTTATTGACATAGGAGAAGATGCATTTTACAAAAAAAATGAAAACAATCAAGTTAATAAATGGTATAAACTGTATGATCTGACTTTGGATCAAGACACATACAGATACAGAGAAATAGATAAAAACATAAATATGGATAGAGAGCTTTTTGTCAAACTGGAAGTTAGAACAGAAATTATTTTTTAATTTTAACATTAGTATTTTAATCAACTTCGGCAATAAACACAAACTGTTTGTGTAAAATTGGTCCAGGGTATTAAAAAAAAATGATAAGCTGTGGGAAATTTATACTCTCTTTTTCTTCCCACGAGGAACCAAAGAAGTTGAAGCATGAGCCTTTTTATAAGCTTTTCCCCACCCCAGCCCTTCTATAAACACCAGCTACAACTTGGACTCCATCAGCGCCAATAGCTCCCCCTTCTCCCTCCAAGTTTCCAGGACCTGCTGCTCAAAGGTGATACCTAACTCAAAGAGCCTACCTTTGAGTAATTCAGGACACCACCCCCTGAGCGGTCAGCTTTGTGGAGTGACATGGACAATGCATCCACCCTTACTTGGTCACCTAGCAGGCTCGCCATTTTTTAGAAACCACAGCTGTCTCACATACTGGCTTTCAGTAAGGTGGATGCTTAGCAACCGCCAAGGAACTGGGAAGCTGGAAGAAGGCACCGGCCAGAGGTATTTTATGACCAAAGTGAGCTGTGCTACATGGGTCTGGTTGCATTCAAGGTAACCAAATAAGAGATAACACTGGGCTATTTTTGCATCATGAGGAAAAATACTTGGCTTCTGCCCAGAAAGGCAATTACCTAAAAATCTTGGCAGGCCCTGTGGTATGAGAAATGGTAACTGATACGAGGATGGAAGAAAAAAAAATCACTGACCTTCATAAATACTGATGATATGGGGATGGTTGAGGGATGACATAATCTCAATCTCTCGTCTGATGTGAACCATGTCTTGTTCATCCTTAATTTTGTCCTTACGAATGGATTTTATAGCAACCTGTAAAGTCAGGAAATGAAATGTTACTTGGAGAACTAAACAGATGCAAATCAGCCATTGGGGGAGTTTGGAAAATAAATACAGATGTTACTTGTTGGCAGAATCGACAATAACCAAAACAAAGCTTCGAAATACCCCCTGTCATGTCTTGCATTTATAGCAGAAACACCCTTCTCCCAACAACAGAAAACATCAGGTTTTAACAGCCTGAGGTTGGGGACTGTGGATTTTTTCCCCCCCATAAAGCGGAGGCTACTTCATGTGGCCAAATTCATTTACTCTAGGAATGCTGATCCTTTGAAAAAAGAAAAATGAAGAGCTCAGTTTACAGGGTATGGATGATTAAACATGGATAGGTGAAATTAGCATCACTCAGCTCCTCCGGCAGCTGCCCAGGCGATGGCTACAGAAAGCCCTCTCTGGAGGCCACTTCTGCCCAAACCTTGGGTTTTAATACTCCAGTCTGTACTTTTTTATGCACTTGCTCAGAAGCCAAATCCTTCTTACACCCTTCCTCTTGCCCAAGGCACCAGCAACAGCACGTGAAGTGACAAAAAGGCTCTGCTAGAGGAAATGAGGGTAAAACCAGAGTGACAGCTAGACTCCCTGTCCAGCATCAGTGGATTCCAAAAGCTCCAAACCAATGTCGCCTGCAAATCCAAACCATATACAAGGGCCAGGGCCAGGACACAGAGCAATGACTCAAAAGAATTCCATAAATAAAAAGGCATTATACAACAATGGGAATCTTATAAGGAAACATATGTTTGCTGATAGGTTCATCTTTGCTCATGAACAAGTTGGTTGGTAATTTGATTCTCCATGGCTCTGGAGGGGGGACAGTACAAAAACTACTTAAGGTGAGGAGGTATCCATGGGTAACAAGGAAGCCTGCGAGCCAACCAATTTTGCGGCCCACTCTGAAAGCCTGCCAGGTCACCTCCAACCTGGTGTGCCTGTGGCATTAACCTACCTGTCCCACCCTTTCCTAGACAAAGGTGGTTAAACCATTGCTCTGGATTCCGAAGCCATGAAGCTCCAGAGAGAAAACGTTCTTGTTATCAACTGCCCAGGGTCATACCTCCGCTTTCACAGGGTGTGCCACAGTGGGCCTCAGCAGGGCCCTCATCACGTCTGTGAACACTCATGATTCTGGCATATACCAGGTCCCTACCAAACACTATACATGAGAACATTTCTAAAGTCCCTCTGTAACTCAACAGGAATTGGGAAGCTCTTTGTATTATTGTTTTTGCTATTTACTGACCTCCCCAAAAGTCAGAGGAAGTCAACTAGCTGCTCCCTGTAGTTCTTTGTAGAACCTTCCCCAGTTGCAATTACATCAATATTTGTGTCATTACCTGACGCTACACTAGTGGGGATCTTACTCACTGCTTTATCTCAGTGCTTAGCACCATGCCTGGCACGTGGCAGGTCTGAGAAAAGAGCGTGGGCAGGCAGGCAGGTAGACAGATAGAATGGGAAGGAGAAAAGAGGAGGCAGGAAGGAAGGAGGAGAGGGGGAGGCCAGGGTTGGTGCTACTAGGTGACGAGAGCCCAGACTAGAGAACAGATAGTGGAATTAAAGCAAAAAGGAAGGGACCGCTCCTGACAAACAGCACCGCCGAGACAGGCACGACAGGAAGATGGTTTAGGGTTTCTTGGACATCTTCCCTCTGTGGGCATCCGAGGACTGAAGAAAGCAGATAGGAAACAGGGGACACTCTGCTGGACAAAAAGCGCTGCACAGAGATGAATGAGCTTTCACCTACAAAACCCCTTTTCACCACGCAGCCAGGCTCAGAGCTGCCCCGGGTCCTCACGACAGCCGCATTCAGTATGTAGCAAGAAAAGTCTCTGTGCGCTTACGTCAAATGTAAAGATATGACTAGAAGGCTTTATTTTATGTGAGCAGGGCTGGTGATCCTGAGAGCCAGTTCTTGGAGGAAGCAGACAGTGAACACACACAGGCCTGGAGGATGTGGGTGGCTGTTGGACCAACTCCTACATTCCTCCATGAACTAAAGATGGGAGGAGGGGAGAAACCATCTCTTTGATATGCACCAGGCTGAACTTGGACCTAAGGAGGGCCTATTGTCAAGTGACAATAGGAATACATTCTTTCACTATTCAGGGTCAGGAGAGGGTAGTGACATTCTGGGGGGGGGGGGATAAGAAAATAAGCCCACTTGTCAATTCTCCCCAACAGGAGCCAGAGGCCCACAGTGCATTTGCCGGGGGAGGCTTCTACTCCATCGTGAAAAGGGGAGTGCCCACATTCTAACACAACCTCGCTCAGCACTGAGAAAGCAAAAAGGGCTCCATAAATGTTAATAAGTATGGCGGTTGTCCCTCCACAAAAGCTTCCCTCTTCCAGCAATGAATCTTCTATTGAAAATGTAAAAAAGGGCGCATTCTATCCCCTGTGTCAAAGGGTGGTAGAAGTCAGGAGAAGACAGACGCTAGAAATCACTTAGAACTGTGCAACTGCCAAGGCCGGTGGGAAGGCTTTCAGTTCAACTCCCAAGAGCAGTGAGATGACTTCCCCAGGGTCACAGAGCAGTTCATGGTAATCACCAAAACAAAACAATAACAACAACAGCAGGCCCTGCAGGAGCACTTACACATGGTACAGACACTGCGCTAAGTGCTTTATCCACCTCAGATCTCCACAGCCTTCTCATCACTCAAGCTTCAGCGTCAGGCCCCCTTAGGGAGGCCCTCTCTGACCCCTCTGGTTATAAGGCCGCCCCTTGGCCACCTCTTCTATACTTTTCCCCATTTTATCTCTTTTGGGGTGTTTTGTACCATCTGAAATATCTTGCTTCTTTGCTGTCTATTCATCCAGCCTGTGGGCTAAAATCCAGTTTGAGGTTGTTTCTGTAAGACTCAGAGAGCTAAGAATAGTTGTCACTTTTTTTTTAATACTTGTTTTATTGATTTTAGAGTGAGGAAGGGAAAGAGCAAGAGAGAGACAGGAACATTGATCTGTTCCTGTATGTGCCCTGACTGGGGATCAAACCAGCCACCTCTGTGCTTTGGGACAACACTCTAACCAACCAGGCTATCCTGCCAGGGCTGTTGTCATATTTTTAAACAGTTCTTTAAAAGGAAGAAGGAGGAGGGCCCTGGCTGGGTGGCTTAGTGAATAAAGCATTGGCCCAGATGCCAGAGGTCATGGGTTCAACCCCCCAGCACGGCACATAAGAGAAGCAATCAATGGGTACACAACTAAATCTCTCTCTCTGTTCCTCTTTTTCTCTCAAATCAATGGACATATTAAAAGAGAGACAGAGAGATCTATAAGTGTTAGCTTTCGTAATGGGAGGTAGTGCCCGCTTCATGAAGTTGAAGGATATACTGAGCCAGGGCACATGGGAAGCAGTATTGCCTAATGGTTAGCAATAGTTTTCAGTCCTTGCCAAAATCCCTCACTAGCTGTGTGACCTTGGGCAGGTTACATAACTCTCTGTGCTCCAGTTTCCTCATCTGTCAAGTAGGGAAATAACAGTACCAGCTTCATGGGTCCCTCCCTGTGAGGATTACATGTCAAATGCTTAGAATGTACCTGGCCCAGGGCAGTTGTTCAATAAATGTCAACTGTGTTTAACCCAGGGAGAGTGCCATAAATAGGGTTTCTCTTCCTTTCATCCTCAGAGCAAACCTAGAATTCCTCCTGCTTTCTCCTGGGGCAGTGAGCAAAGGCCTGGGGTGGAAACCACATTTGTTCCCAAAGAACACAACGGGCTGGAGCATCTCTCTCCTGAGTCTTCAACTTATACCCTCATCCGCAATGCTAGGAAGCTCAGAGCAGGTGGGGCCCCAGAGTCTGAGACCAGACAGCAGGTGAACAGCTTGACCCTAAGAGCATCTTTCCTCAACCATCTCCTTTTATGATCACCCATCCGGGCGAACAAGGGAGTACACTCTTCTTCCTCAGAATCAAAAGTCTGGCTCCAGTGACCCACTGCCGCTTTTCTGGATTTGTTCATCCACTTACTCCTTTGAGCACTTATCAGGTACCAAGCACAGTGCTAAGCAGTGGTGGGATTCAGTTGGTTCACTCAGTTCACACAGTTCGGCAGAACCAATACCTAATTTTTGTTGAGTTCGGCAAACTGGTTGTTAAAATGGCACTTGTAATTAGGGTTCTCTCCAACGTGAGTGCCTGGGCAGCTGCCGATTGTGGAAATCACAAATTTACATTCCTCACTCTTTCTAACGTTCATCTCTGCAACAGTGTATTCTAAGTGCCCGTAGTGATGTTCAGTCCATCCATAGGTGAGAAAAATTGCAAATGAGGATGCCAATCAAGAAGCAATATGGAAATAACTTAAATAAAAGTTTTGTTTTTATTCAGGTATTGTTTAATATTTTTTCATTAATATTTTAAAACTCTTTCTTATACTCTAGCTTTGTGCACCTCTTTTATTGTTCTTATTTAAGTCTAAAATGCATGAGATAATAAACCACCTTTCGGTATACAGCTTTACTTTTTTATACTTAAAATGGTCATTAGGGCAGAGAACCGGTTGTTAAATTATCTGAATCCCACCACTGGAGCTGAGACGACACAAGAGGCAGCCACCAGCACTCTGCCCCAGCGCTCAATGTTGGGGGCACAGGGTACAAAGAAGAAAAATTACATAAATAACTACATAATTTCCCTCATGGCCAAATGTTACCAAAGATACGCAAAGAGATGCCAACATTATAGGAAAAAAAGCTGCTCTCCAATTTTCCTCCATCCTCACCACATCTACAAAGAAAGACTGAGATAAGTAAAGAGCTCAGCAGGAAGAGATTACCAAATGTCTGAAATCATGCACCCTCCTCCCCCCAGCAAAAAAAAAAAAAAAATCTAATTTGTTTCTGCACGAGTCAGATTTCACTCTGCCTTCAAAATGACTAGAGCCGGGAAGTCAGGTGTCTGAGCCCGACACTCAGCACAGCAATGTTCATAAGCGTCCTCACGTCTAGACAGCGCCATGTGCCTTATAAAACGATCTGCTTTTCAATGAAGCCACCCCATAGTTTAATGTTTAAACCATATGCAGCAGCAGGTCTGGCCGGGGACCTGCCAACGCTGCCCTGTGGTGCCTGCCTGCCGCTATAAAGAGGCAAAAACCAGCCCGGCCAATTTCCATCCCTTATTAAATACAGAGGGCCCAGCCTCCTCTTCCACAGAGGTAGGGTTTCCTTTTTGTGAATCATCACCCCAAACCACCTGCTCTGCAGCCTGCCACCGTGGCAGCTGTCAACAGTAGGAGCTCGGTGACCTTGGCAGGCTTATGGGGAAGCAGGGCAGCGGGGTGAAAGCTTAGCTTTCACTGGAGGGCTGACCTCAGGCAAGCCTGAACCTCATGGGCTGTAAAATGGAGTGAGCAAGTCGGACCTCCCAGGGCTGTTGTAAGGAGTGGAAATCGTGTATGTAAAGTGCCCGGCACACAGTAGGTGCTCACTGAATGGAGGTGACTATAAATGAGGTCTATCAGACACAGGGTCCTGGACCATGTTTTAGGGGTGAGGAGCCCACAGCACATCGTTTCACAGACCTCCCCCCTCCTCGTTTCCCCCACACGTCTCCTCCCCACATTTATACTGATGGAAGAGCAGGATGAAATTCACATACAGCCTGCATGTCTGCATGCGGCAGACAGCCAGCAGTCTCCCTGGCCTGCTTTGGGGTGTGGGGGACATTCTGGGCAGGATGTGTGTATCTGAGCCTCCAGTCAGAAGAATTACTGCCCTGACCCTCCGCAGCCCCTTCCCATGGGTGCTCCTCCCTGCCCTATGTCAGCCTGCAGGAAGTGTTCCAAAACAGTGCCTCTCACACAGGGATCCTAGACATCTGGTTAAAATGCAGATCCTGAATCCAAAGTCTAAGGAAGGGCCTGGGATCTTGCATTTCTAGGAAGCTCCCAGGTGATGCCAGTCATGCAGGTTCAAGGACCCACTTTGAGCAGTGAGATCTTAGTGCTCTGCCTTTGGCCCTGACATTACCAACATTTTTACATCGGTGACAACATTCTTAACAACAGCAGTGACTAACATTCACTCTGTGTGAACCATGTGCCAGGGGACCTTACCTCATTTAATCCTAACTACAACCCCATTTTAGAGGGGAGGAAACTGAGGCACAGAGGACATAAACATTACCCAAAGTCACACAGCTGGCAAATGATGGAGGTCACACTTGAACCCAGGCAGGTTGAGCCTAGAGGCTGCTGATTCTTGAGGCTGTGGAGGAAGTTAGGATGGACAGCTGGCAGAATCTCCCAAGGCCAATGTGATGGGCCCATCCAAGCATATGCAGTTTTACAGGGTCACAGGTGAGATGCTGGGAGGGGGGTTGGGGAGTGAGCAGCAGGAAAGACATATGGCTGTAAACGCGGCATTAGTATCACTTTAGTGGCGACAAGCTTGCAGTTATCTGGCAACAGGAGCTGGCAGCTTCCCCGCCATTCACAAGGTGTGATCTCACACCCAGCCACATTCCACAGGAGCTGCAGGAAGCCGAGAGTCAGAGGCAGCTTAGGGACCTTTTCTGACCAAAGGGCCCACTGCAAGTGGCCTCTAGGCAGCCAAGTTGGAGGCCAGTGTACAGGTTTCTGTACCTGTCTGGTTGATGGTCAGAGTTCAGCAAGGCTGAGCTCCACACGGGCCACACAGGTCCAAAGCTCCTTAGGAACACCAAATGGCTTTCACTCAGAAGGCCTGTGCCCAGCCACCACCTCAGTGATGCCACCCAAGAGACAACCTTGTAGCCAAAGCCCTTGATTAATTAAATGACCCCTGGCTCTTTGGGAGCAGCCTGGCCAACTCAGGAAAACACTCCAGCAAGTTGCAATGATGCAGCCAGCCCTACAGGGCCCCAGGCCAGCTCTGCCGCGGGGCCCGTGGGCCTCTTCCTCTCCGGCCTGTTGATTCATGTCATTACATGGATGTTTTTTCAGACAGAAGCCAGTTGGAAGCCAAGAGTTGTATCAACAGGCTCTGAGCAGAGGCATCCCGATGCCAGGGAGTATGACGTGTAGAAAAAAAAGGTTTCTTCTTCAAAGAATGGCATCCCACCATTTGCCACCACCAGCCCTTTAATCTTGTAAGAGGTTCTAAAAATATAATCCTCTGTCACTCAGTTCTCAATCCTCTATTTCCCAAAACTCCCCATCAGAGATGACGTTTCCTCAGATGAGACCGATTTTTCTCCTGCTATGAGAAATGTGTTCTATTTCCAGAATGTAAGCAGCAAATCAGATTTTTACTTGACGGCACCAGGGCCTGCTTCGGGGGACTTCAGAGAGGTCTGGGACTTTTTCCCTGCGTGTACAGTCAGTCTTTGATCTCCACCGCCCCCCCTCCAAGGACTGAGCTAAGATTCACTGTTGCACGTGGTGATGCCACAGGGAAGCGGAATTAAGACTAAGAAATCTCTGGCAGATTTACACACCCTGTATGGCAGGCGCTGAGGTTTGTAAACATGAGATAATGGCCATGGCTGACCAAGCAGTGAAAAGAAGGCCAAGGGAAAGTTAACACCAGTGGCCATGCCAGAAGCAAGCAACAAACCAGCTCGGAGCACACACTTAGGTTCTCGAGCGTCTCAGAGCGATTTGCCAGAGGGTGGTGAGCACACCCTGTGCATCAGAGCCCCTGGTTGCGGGAAGAGTGCAGGTAGGGGAAGCTGTCAAAATGCAGAGTCAAGGGCCCACCCCAGATCTATTGAATTTTGAGGGTGGGGGCAAGCTGGTATCAGCATTTTTTATGAGCCTCCCCAGAAATTCTGCTGCACTTTGAAGTTTAAGAAACGCCACCTTAAACCCGAGTAACTATGGCCATGATGGCCCTTATTATTCTGTACCTTTCATATGATGCAGTCATAGTAAACATTAGGTCAGGGGTCCCCAAACTACGGCCCGCGGGCCACATGCGGCCCCCTGAGGCCATTTATCCGGCCCCCACAGCACTTCCGGAAAGGGCACCTCTTTCATTGGTGGTCAGTGAAAGGAGCACATTGACCATCTCATTAGCAAAAGCAAGCCCATAGTTCCCATTGAAATATAGGTCAGTTTGTTGATTTAAATTTACTCATTCTTTATTTTAAATATTGTATTTGTTCCTGTTTTGTTTTTTACTTTAAAATAAGATATGTGCAGTGTGCATAGGGATTTGTTTATAGTTTTTTTTTATAGTCCGGCCCTCCAACAGTCTGAGGGACAGTGAGCTGGCCCCCTGTGTAAAATGTTTGGGGACCCATGCATTAGATGATCAGTGAAACTGATGAGCTATACAACTAGACAGAGGAAAATGAAAAACAAGCTGTTTCCTGGAGGGGAATCGGTGACCTGAATTCATTCACCCCCGGCAAATGGAAGGCTTCTTCCTCCCATCCTCGCCCAAGGCAGGCCTATGGCTGCCACAGGGCAGGGAGCTGGCTGCCGATTCACTCTGCGCACCCAATGGGGGGGGGGGGGCTCCCACGCCTGGTAGAAGTGAATGTGTCCAACAAAGGAGAAAGAAAGTGAGCCCCGGAGGCCACATCTGCGGCCTTGGGGAGACTTCTCTTACCAGGACCCTCTGTAAGTCCCTCGGGGCTCTCTGCTCTAACAAACACCCTCAAGGCCGCCTGCACAAAAATGTCTCTTGTCGCAAAGGAGATGCCACACGGGCAACTAGAGTGGCAGACACACTGAAAATGCAAGGCTTTTTAGCTGGGACTCAAGTGGCCAAGCAGATGTTTGCGGACTTTGATGTTACCTAAAGGCAACATCAAATCTGATGTTGCAAGACCAAATCTCAATTCTCAAGTGCCGCTGCTTTTCTTCCAGGTTACAACTGCGGGGGGGGGGGGGGGGGGCACGGGGGCTGGACCAGAGGGCTGTGCTTACTCACAAGTTGGAGGGCCTCAACTGGTAGCATCTGATCACTCTGACTCTGTTTATAACACAGCTTGGATAAGCTTAGGGTTGTGCAACTTTTATTTATCAGCCTCCAAGCCCAGCAGAGAGCCCAGCCAGAACCGCTAAGAAACCTGGCATCAGCACTTGGGCTTGTACTTGGCCCAGGTGCCCCTGCACAGAGAGGTCCTCAGGAAAGCACATCACAAGCTCAGTTTCCTCATCTGCAATGAAGAAGATAAGAGCACCAACCTCGCAAGCTGGGGCATGCAGAAATCATATCAGCTATGCATATGATGGAGGGCAGAGAAGGCCAAGAGTCATTAGGGCAGAGGCATAATGAGCACCATTATCACCAGCAGATGTTAGAGCTCCCAAGGAGGTTGAAGCACAGGTCCCAAGTTAACAGCATCACTGGAACTGCAGCAAGAGTCCTGAGTCTGCCTGACCAGGCAGTGGCGCAGTGGATAGAGCGTCGAACTGGGATGCGGAGGACCCAGGTTCGAGACCCCAAGATCACCAGTTTGAGCACGGGCTCATCTGGTTTGAGGAAAAAAAAAAAAAAAAAAAGCTCACCAGCTTGGACCCAAGGTCACTGGCTCGAGCAAGGGGTTACTCGGTCCGCTGAAGGCCTACGGTCAAGGCACATATGAGAAAGCAATCAATGAACAACTAAGGTGTCGCAATGAGAAACTGATGATTGATGCTTCTCATCTCTCTCCATTTCTGTCTGTCTGTCCCTATCTATCCCCCCCCCCCTGTGTCCCGATAGATAGATAGATAGATAGATAGATAGATAGATAGATAGATCAAAAAGAGTCCTGAGTCTCACTCCGGCCCTGGATTATTACTCTGGGCAAGGAATCCTAAATTCCGAGCCACAGGCGGCAGCAGGACAGACTCTGCCTCAGCAAGGTTCAACATTTACACCTGAGTCAGGCTCCTGCGCAGTCAAGTCCCCAGAGGCACTGTATTATGGACACATGGAGACGAGGAGTGACAGACACACCTAAGCATGCAGGTAAATTGTGACCCATTTCGCAGCGTGGTGCATTATTTCCACTCCATCGAATGCCGGGAGCTGTCCTCACACACATGCTGGGGACACTGTTTTCAGTCCAATTCAGTCCAAACCTTGTTCCAACTTCGGAAGGCTGATTTGATATTACACATGAATAGGCATACTTGGGAGGTTTTTATCCCATTATTTCTTACTTAATCATTTGAAAACACTGCTTTTAAATATTAACTTCAGGCTGCTGTTGAATCACTGACCTTGGGAGCAATGAACAGAAAGACAAAAAACTAAGAAACAAAATGAGTTTTCCAC
The DNA here is from genome assembly GCF_036850765.1 of Saccopteryx bilineata. NCBI lineage: Eukaryota > Metazoa > Chordata > Mammalia > Chiroptera > Emballonuridae > Saccopteryx > Saccopteryx bilineata. The sequence continues at coordinate 107,326,910 of NC_089490.1, forward strand.
CGAGAAAGAAAATTAGCCAGTGGAGTTTAGCCGATCCAGATGAACAGAACGAAGAAGAAAAAGTTTTTAATTTCTTAAGATGGTAAAATACATTTAACATGCAACTAAAAAAAGGGCATGGCTTTACATTTTATTTAAATATAATATAAACATGGGTGATTTCACAGCTAAGTGAAAGAGAAGATTCTTCAGAAGTTATTTTTATCCTGACAGACTCCCTCTTAGTCGAAAAACTGACTTATGGCAATTAAAGTGCAAAGACATATCAGACAAGGAAGGAACAATGGCCCGGCTGCAGTCTGTCCCCCTGGAGGCCTCATTCATCATCCCTTCACACTCAGAAGCTTCTTTTCCTTCCAAGGAAAGCTCTCATTGTCCATTACCCAGAGAGTTAACAGGCTGGTTCCTGCTCCACAGCTCCAATGCAAAATCCATCTGGATGCTTATCAGCCAGCTAATTACTGCCCCACAAACCTGCCTGAGATGCTTGTCAAGGCAGCACCTCCGGCTACAAATGCACAGCCCCCCAAGCAAGGACAACCCCAACCCCAAGGAGCATGCTCAGTTCCAGGCAGGTATTTCCTGCCGCCCGGATCAGGATCTCTGCCAGGACCTCTGTCATCTGTGACTGACTTCCGCTACCGCCTCCTTCACATTCAGCCCCTGCAATGAACCCCATAAAGCACGTACAGTCCCCTTTCATAACCTCACTCGCCACCACAGGTAGGTTCCATTCATATAGAGACCACTTCATTCTAACACGTCTATCGTCTATTTCCTTCAGTACAACTCCAGTGCCTAACAGGGGCATGGTGCATGTATTACATGCCGAAATGCTGATGCTGAAACGGACCCTACATATTAAAAATGACTCTTAACATTATGCTAAATGAAAAGTCAGACAGAGAAAGACAGATAATGTATGATTTTGCTTACATGTGGAATATAAAAGATCCAAACTCAGAGAAACAGAGAGTAGGGGCTTGGGGGTGCGGGGAGAAACGGGGAGATGCTGGTCAAAGAATACAAACTTTCAGCTGTAAGATGAGGAAGTTCTGGGGACCTAATTACAGCATAATGACTACAAGTAACAATATGTGTAAGGTCGGTGGATAATGGGGAAAGGTCAGGCCTGGGAACTTTGGCTGGGACCACCAAAAACTCAGAGCGCCAAAAGAAACTTCCCAGGAGCGCTTTGGAAAAAAGCGACCATCTGCCAGCCACTGAGATTTCACCACGTCATATTAGCTCGACCACCCTAGGGACCTTTTAAATATCTCCCACACGGGTCACCACTTGCGACTTCCCTGGCCTCCATCTTTCCTTGGGGCCAGGGAACCTCCAGGTGGGATGCACGCTCTGTACTCAATAAAGCCTTTTGTTATTCCACACTTTGTGGCTCGGACCCCCTTCCTTCCTTCTCGGCGGGGAAAAATACCTTACAATATGTATTATATACTTGAAAGTTTTAAGAGAGTAAATCTTAAATGTTATCACCACACACACACGAAAGATAAAAACGAATTACATGAGGGGATGAAAGTATTAACTTACCATATTGTGATAATAATTTTGCCACATATATGTGAATCAAATCAACACCTGGTCTTCCTTAAACTTACATAACATGTGTCAATAAAACTGGGGAGAGGACCCTTAAAAACCATAAAACAATAGCAGGACATCTTATTATTACACAGGTACCTGTCACCGAGTCTTCTTTTACTTACTAATCTCTCAAGTATTGAATCCAATCTGCCCCTGTCCTGAAATCACTTAGCCTAAACAGCTCTTCTTGAAAATAGAGATGGGCCCTGGCCAGCTGCTAGGTTGGCTAGAGCATCATCTGGATACACAGAGGTTGCCAGTTTAATCCCTAGTCAGGGCACACACAGAAACAGATAGATGTTTCTGTATCACTCTACTCTCCCCTTTCCTCTCCTCTAAAATCAATAAATAATTTTTTTTTAAAGAAAAGAAAATGGAGATGGGCTGGGAGATAATTCACAACAGCTAATAGTAATCATATATCGACCAGTCATCAAGCCCTCAGTACATGCTAGGCCCTGGGCACCATCCCATTAAAGGCCTCAACCATTTACTCATTAAATTCTTGCAGAGTTGATGAATATAAACTGAGTCTGAAGGAGGTTAAGTAACTTGCCCTGGGGCACACAACTAATAGGTAGGAGAACTGAGTCTCATTAAAAACCCCAAAGACCATACCCTCCACCTCCGTACCACACTGACAAAGCACACTGCACGGTGCCTGCACACGGTCAGTGTCTGATGAATGCAAACTCAGCCAGTCTCGGGAGGTGAAGGCCCCACCAAATCCACTCTGCTTTGGCTTTTTTTAAGCTAAAATTTAAACCACTTCCATCTTCAAAAGCGCACCCCCTGCTGTTCCTCGCTGCTCTCTGAGGCCAGCTGATGCAGCTGGCAGAACTGGGCAGCAGGGTTTGGGAGGCATGTCCCTAAAATGATGCAATAATGAGTCAATTCTCCACCAAGCAATTTTGGGAAATCTACTCTAAATAAGGCATTGATCCAGGTGCTATAAAATGTGACCCAGACCTACTCCTTAAGTTGTTTATAAGCCAGTTGAAAAGAGCAATGGGCATGGGCACCTCCTTCCTTCCCTGTACCCATTCACCCTGCTACTAGTAGCCATAGTTTCTGCCAAATAATGCTCACACCAAAAAATATTTACTGTTGTTATTGACCAAATTGTGTTTATTCCCTCACCCCCCCACACACACACACACACATACACACAAGTTCATTTGTTTAAGCCCTAACCCCCAGCATGACGGCATTCGGGGAAAGGACCTAAAAGGAGGCAATTAAGGTCAAATGTGGTCATACGGGTAGGGTCCTGGTCCTACAGAGCTGGTGTCCTTACAAGAGGAAGAGACACCAGGAGTCTATGCACACCTAGGAAAAGCCATGTGAGGACACAGTGAGAAGGCGGCTGTCTACAAGCCATGGAGAAGTGGTCTCACCAGAAACCAATCCTGCTGGAACCTTGATGTTGGACTTCTAGCCTCCAGGACTGTAAAAAAAATTAATTTTTCTTGTTTAAGCCACTCAGTCTGTGGCCGTCTGTTATGGCAGCCTGAGCAGACTAAGACACTGGCCATTCTCCATGCTACTTAAAACACAGTCAATAAGTAAACTAACAAAAGGGAGAGTCATTCATGGTCAATACCAGGCTCAGCGAGCAGAGAATGCCAAACAGGAGCCCTAACTGCTTTGTTCATCCCTGTGTTCCCAATGTCCAGGAGAGAGTCTGGCCCCACAGCAGATACTTCATAAACACTTGTTGAGTTGAACTGAATCAAACATGATAAATATTTTCATAAGGATGACTCCTTTCTCACCCATCCACCCACTACCACCAACCTGGCCCAGTAACTACAAGTTGCTGAAATCAGACACCCCCCCCCCCCAATGATATCCCAGATTCCACTCTGGCCCACACTGCTTCTGTACTTGTGGGTAAGACCACAAATCCATGGGTACAATACCATGGTGTGAAGAACCAACTCCTATGTATACAATGCCGCCCTATTTCACTCTCCCCACCATCCATGAGACAGGCAGGAGAGGGACACAAACAGAGGAAAAGAACTCCCTGAGTCCTCACATGTCATCAAGTCAACACCCAAGTTTCAACCCAGGTACTTGACTTCTGTGGCCAGTGTAGCTTCTGCCAGACCACACCTACTTCCCCATTTCATCAAACCTGTGGAAACACGGAGTAAAGAAGCAACACCCTGAGTCCTGCCATTGTGATGCTTCCTTTCTCTGGAGCTTAGGCCTTGTGGAAAACTAGCTCAGAGATCAGACTGTTCAAATGTCGTGGGCGACCTGGCCAGGGAGCTAATCAGAACAATTTGGGAATGCGGCGAAACAAGGACACCCCTTCCTGGATCAAGCATTGCCTTTGTGGCAACACTTCATAAGAACCATTCTCTTACAACAAAACTGTCAAATCCAGCAACCACAGGCCAGAAACATCCCAGCTGAACCCCGCCAAGCTGCTTTCTGATGTACTGTACACACAAATACCAGTATTCCCCAGATGTTCTCCATGTAAAACATTTGGTTTGAGACACAGCCTTTCTTTCCCCAAAATTCTTACATTTGTTTAATGGACTCATACAGTTCAGCTAAAATATCCTGGAGCAGACATCTGAAGCCAGCCCAGCTCTGATGCAAGCATCCCATCTGCAGGAAAGACAAACAAGTAAATAAGACAAACCTCCCCCAGATTTATGCTCCTTGCATCTTTTAAGCAGGTCATAAAATGCAAGCTATGTGCGGATAGCAACGCACATTGCTTTTAAGTGTGCTCAAACAGAGAATGGGTCTGGACTACTGAAGAGGAAGCTACATTCTCTTTCTTACTCCCTCAGGAGAGAAATTACAAAATCTGTCACCTGAGCAATGTAGATGATTGAGGTAAAGACAGGTTTTTCCTGGATCTAGTCGTCCAAATATAGCAATAATTCCTTTATTCCAATGACCCTTATCTCTTCACCCACAATCCAGAACACAGGTAAGAGGTGGTAAAAAATGTGAAAGCAGCCCAAGAGCCCATCAGCAGATAAGTGGATAAAAAAGCGGTGGTACATTTACACAATGGAATACTACTCAGCTATTAAAAAAAAAAGAAGGAAATCAACTTTTACAACAGCATGGAAGGACCTATAGATTATTATGCTGAGTGAAAAGCCAGTCAGAAAAAAGACGAATATCATATGATTTCACTTATACATGGAATGTAATGAACAAAATAAACAAAACTGAAACAGAGTCATAGATAGAACAGACTGACAGCTGTCAGAGGGGAAGGGGGTTGGGGGCTGGTGAAAAAGGTGAAGGGATTAAGTTAAAAAAAATCTCACAGATACAGACAACAGTGTGGAGATCACCAGAGGGAACGGAGGAGGGGGAGGGAGAAGAGGGCAAAGGGGGGACAGATGTTGATGGAAGGAGACTAGACTTTGGATGGTGAGCATTAATTGTATTAAATATACAATTGATGTACTAAAGAAGTGTACACTTGAAACCTATATAATTTTATTAGCCAGTGTAACCCCAATAAATGCAATAAAAAAAAATGAGGTGGCAAAATGGAAAATGCATTGTATCTTAAGTCAAGAGACCCAGCCAACTTGGCCACATACTAACTGGATGGCCCTGACCAGCCCTTTTTCCTCAAAGTGGCTTAGCTTATTATATCAATATAAGGAAGATGAGGCTTCACTAGATTCACTGTCATGGGCAGTTCAACTGTGAAGACTATGATTAAGGGCAATAAACCCTTAGAAAAGCCAAGAAATGTCATCAAATCCATGCATTGGGCCCCTGCAGACGGCCACCCATAGTTTTCCTACTAACAGTTCTAACAAGCTTGGTCACAGCAAATCTGCGCAAAAGTGGAAAAACAGAATCAGAAAGCCACTAGAGACAGACTCACTGACAGAATGAAGACAGGACCGCTAACTTCACCTTTAATCTTGTCTTGGGAGTTTTCAGTATTGAGCCTGTGGTATTCTTTGCTGTAGGGAAAAGAAGAATTTTGCCATTTAAAAAGGCCACAAAAAGGAATGAGTTGATGAGGGAGAAGATAGATGAATTATAAATAGCAGACATAAGAACTCCAAAACACAGTACTGAGAACCATTTAAGAGTTCACCCAAAGACATCGAGATAAGGTTTAACTACCTTCAAGGTATTTTGTTTTAAGAAGGCAAGAAATGGCCCTGCCAGGTGGCTCAGTGGATAAAGCATCATCCCAACACACAGAGGTTGTGAGTTTAATCCCAGTCAGGGCACATACAAGAAGCAATTAGTGAGTGCACAACTAAATGGAACAACTAAGTGGAACCATGATTTGATGTTTCTCTCTCTCTCTCTTTCAAAATCAATGGAAAATTTTCAAAATGAAGAAGAAAGCAAGAAAGTGTGCATCTACTTAGAAAGATTTCCATAATAAATGAATATAACTTTTTTAAAAACTGACTCTTTAATGAGTGGACTTCAATTACCTGGAAAAATATATTTAAAGCTCTATATTATAATTTATTTCCACTTAAGGCATCAGATTAACCAGTGTTCTCCATTTCCTTGACTGAGGCTCATGCCAGGTTGAACAGTACCAGTTCTTGGGCTCCTCTCTGCATTTCCCGTACCCTTCTGTTCAATCAGCCAACTGTCTTCCGCCTCCGCAGCCAAACCGACGTCTCCAGTGTGGTGACCTCTACAGCCCATGGAACATCTCACTCTCCAACAAGGCCAGCAAATCGTAGCACAACTGTAACTTCCTCCAGATACAAATCTCCAGAATTCAGACTTGTGTTTACCCCCACTACTGCCAAGAAAAGGCAAAATACAGTGAGATAATATACAGAAAATGCCCAGCAGTGTGCCCAACATACAGCATATGCTCCAACACCACTTTTTAAGTTACTATGATTAACAAACAGACCTTATGCAGAAATGCGTGTACATAAGGACACAACAGTGAGATCCTTGGAATGTGAGGCTGAGAGGATGGTGACAGAGAGGACAGGGGTTGGGAGAAAGGGAACAGCTGTACTGTGGCCTCTGTTAAGAGGACATTTCAGGTCACCCCACTAAAAGAAGTCCCTCCAAATGTCCTTCTGTAGCCCTCAGGGAATCAACTGCAGAATGGGATTGTTTCCCTGAAACAAGCAGACACACAAAGGTCACTACAACTGGGGCCTAAAAAGAAAACAAGCGGCTGCCAATTTACGGGCAGCCTCTGATGCAACAGAGCCAAAGGTCCCGGCCCAGGTCCGGCAGGATGGCTTCGGACACACCAGGCCTCCCTAAGGAAGGCACACTGGGCAAGAATGAGGGAGGGGATTCACCTTCCTGCGGGCCAGGCCCAGGCTTGACCAGTCATGGATGGGGGACACCCTCAGAGATACAGACCCTTGGACCTTAGTGGTCACCATGCTATAGCCAGTGGCTCTCAATTTGGACAGTGCATGACAGCAACCTATGGGGCAGTTCAAAAATACTAATGCCTGGGCTGCATCCCCACAGAGCTTTTAAAAGGTCCACAGGGCCCTGGCCGGTTGGCTCAGCGGTAGAGCGTCGGCCTGGCGTGTGGGGGACCCGGGTTCGATTCCTGGCCAGGGCACATAGGAGAAGTGCCCATTTGCTTCTCCACCCCTCCCTCCTTCCTCTCTCTCTCTTCCCCTCCCGCAGCCAAGGCTCCATTGGAGCAAAGATGGCCCAGGCGCTGGGGATGGCTCCTTGGCCTCTGCCCCAGGCGCTGGAGTGGCTCTGGTTATGGCAGAGCGACCCCCCCCTGGAGGGGCAGAGCATCGCCCCCTGGTGGGCAGAGCGTCACCCCTGGTGGGCGTGCCGGGTGGATCCCGGTCGGGCACATGCGGGAGTCTGTCTGACTGTCTCTCCCGGTTTCCAGCTTAAATTAAAAAAAAAAGAAAAAAAAAGAAAAGGTCCACAGGTTATTCTAACGCTCCGCCAGAACTGAGAACCAGAGGGGTAGCAGGAAGAGCCACGGTGGGGAGAGACAGACCTGAGTTTTGAACTCCAGTGCCGCCACAATTACCAGAGCAGATGAATTCCTCTTTCTGAGCATTAGCTTCTTTAACTGCACAGCAGGGATAATAGTCATGACGTGTCACAGAGCTGCCGTGCAATGAGAGGACGCATAACTGCCTCACTGTCTGGCAGAAGGCACACACCAAGTGTTCTGTGAACATTCACTCCTGTCCCTTCCACTCCCCTTCTGTCCAGGTTCTCCATGCAGGTCAGGAGTTCTGAGCACGCTCACCTCTATGGGGTTTCCTGCCTCGCTAAGTGGTTCATAAAGGGCAGAAGGCAGACATATGCTTCCTTACATTGTACCCCCATCACAGATGCAAACACTGAGCCCTATTAGGTGAAACAGGCATATTCTGTGGCAAAACTACATAAAAACTGAGTCACAAGCAGCAAATGAGGGAACTCCTAGTTTTTAAGATTTGGTTTGCTTTTCCTGTCTAGATGACAGACTCATCTTGGGTATGACACTTTCTTGGAATGTCCCTGCCTCTGTATCTGCCCCCCCCCCACCATTCAGCCAGGAGCAAGGCTCACACTTGGAGCACCACACAGGGCTGGCACACAGTAAGCCCATGGGAATGCCTGCCGAATGAATGAATTACTCTTCTTGGGCCCAGGGATGGGCACTTACAGATCAAGAGCTCATAATGCCCAAATGTGTTAATCCCCAAAAGAGGAATTTCATAAATATACTTGAACTCTGATTCTCAGCAACTGGCAGCAAAGGAGATAAAGGCCCCATTCAGCATTTGGGAGGCAGCTGCTCAGTGACCATAAGCAGCACTTCTGTTTGAGTGGTGCAAACATGGGCAAGTGACTTAATTTTCTTAATTCTCAGTTTCTCCACTATAAAATGGAATAATAATGGTGTGTACCTTTTAGGGTTACCATCAGGATGAATTCAGGTCAGTGATCTAACATGCTCAGACTCCTGCCTGGCACCATCACTGCCTTTGCAACCACTTGCTATTCTTATTATTATACCATAGAAGGATAACAGCAAAGAGACCTCCAGCTTCAGAACCAATATAAGGACCCAGGGTCTTAGGGCCCTCCAGTTATCATAAGAGAAGGTATGAACTAAAGAAATGGGGTGGTGTATCCCCAGATAAATACAACAAGTAGCTTTCCCTTGCTGTGTTTCTCCAAGTACAGATCATGGACCAATTCCTCATACTCATTTGAGTTAGTTGCCTAGTTAAAATGCTTAATATTATTCCTGAGTTCTATCCTGGACCTGCTGAGTCAGATTCTCTGAGGTGGGTGCCAAGAATGGTGCATTTTAACAGGCACACCTAATAGACTGACATCCCCTTGCAAATTTAAGAACCATTGGATTGGATAAGCTCTTTAGAGGTTCGTGTCTGTGTGCTCATCACCATATCTTCAGAGCCTCACATAATGCCTGGCACATAATATGTGTTCAACAAATATCAGATGAATCCATTCAGTGGTTACCACTCTAGAATAATTCATTCAATTTTTTGAAGGCCTACTTTGTGTCATGCTAAGCCAAGCTGAATAGACGACTTCATTTATTCATTCTAAAAGTCTTTACTGGGTGCTTACTACATACCAGGCACTATCCTGGACACTGGAGATACAGAAAAGATGATGAATGAGGTTGCTCAGAGATCATTACAGATGGTGACAAGTGCTATGTACGGAGCAAATAAAGCAAAGGGGTGGAGTGTGTCACCACAATCACTAAACTCAGCATCTGGAGTTGGGCTGTCAGAACTTTCTAGGATGATGGCAATGACCTTTTCTGCACTATCCAGTGGTAACCACTAGACACAAATGGTTCTGAAGCACTTGAAAATGTTGCTAATAGACCAAGGGACTGAAGTTTAAATTTTATTTAATTGTAATTCATTTTCATTTTAACAGCCACGAGTCCATATAAGACAGTGCAAGTCTAGAGGCAGAAAGAGATAAACTGGAAATTATAACACAGACAATATGTGCTATGGGTGGAGCGGGGGAGGAGTGGGAGTAGAGCACCATGTGTTACCGAATGCCTCACACCCAATTACCAGATGCCCTAGTGTTCTCAGGCACCGGGAATTAAAGGAGCAAGGTCAGGTACAAGGCATTGTACTTGGGCTGGAATTTTTATGGCCCATGATCAGTTGGAAGTGGTATGCAGCTCCGCCAACCCCAGAGACTGTGGCTTAAGAACACAGTACTGTCCGAAAAGCCTGCCCACAGCTGCCAGAGAGATTTCTTTCTACACCGTCATTCTGCTGATGGTCATTTTGTCCTTGGCTAGAACGTCCCAGTGGGCCTGAGACGCTGCACAGATTTTATGAGATTTCTTTGCTTCAAGCATAAGTACAAACACAAGCCTCCTAAATTCCACCGGAAAATTGGGGGCTAATCCAAACATTTCATAAAATTAGAACTCATTGTGGGGCTGAAAGGAATTCAGACTGTGCCGCCACCAGAGAAATGCAAAATATTTGTTATAATTTTTCTCTTCATGAGCTGTTTTAAGAAGCAAGTGCCTTTTCTACTTGAAGCAAAGGAGTTGGGGAGGGCAGGGAACGGGAGAGTTTTGGTTTGTCTTTTTTTCCTCTGTGGTTTGCAAAAAGTATCTCCAGATGAAAAAAAAAAAAAAATCGAGGAATCCTCCCTGACTTCCTAATCCCTCAGCTAGTGGAGATAATAAACCCTCCCAATCTCGGCTACATCTTGCCTTTACAGAGACAGTGTTTTTCCTAGAAAATGGCACTTTTGAGCTTTAAGTTTTTCCTTGCCCTTTAACCCCAGAATTTTTAGAGCTGAGATTTTGTTAGCAAGAGAGACATCGCAATCATTCATTCAGGCATGCCTGCCACAGGTCACCAATATTTACTTGCCAGGCACTGTACTAGGCACATGGGATCTTTCAGCAAGCAAAACCAAAGGACATCCTGCTTTGGTGGAACACACCTTCTAACGAAGGAGGATGAACAAGGAAGGTTTAGCGTCTGCTGTTTTGAAGCAATCCGGGGATGAGACGTAAGGCCTCACCAAGTGCAGAATCTGGAAGGGGCCAGAATGTAAGCTCTAAGACAACAGGAACCTCATTTGTCACATGGTCATTGTCACTCTCTCCCTGCCGCCTAGAGCAGAATAGTATCTAACACATAACAGGCATTCAACAAATATTTGTTGAATGAATAATGAATCCTAAAACAAAAATCAGACCCAGAGCTCTCGTCTCACAGATAAGTCAGCTGATGCTGAAGCCGTGGAAGGAACATGTCAGCTGATGCTGAAGCCGTGGAAGGGACATGTCAGCTGATGCTGAAGCCGTGGAAGGGACATGTCTTGGAAGCTGAAGTCATGGCAATGGTGGGACCAGCGCCCAAGTCTCCTCACAACATCCCACACTCAACACACTCCATAGCCATTCAACAAATTTTTATGGCATTTTTGTTTTGTATGCCAGGCACTGAACTAAGACTAGAAATACAAGCAGAGGTAAGACACAGAAAAATCGAGATTACAGAACAAAGTTCCTCAAATTGCTGTTTTCACAAGCCTGAAGACAACTTTTTCTGAGCTTTACGTCTGGTTTCAATGAATCAAAGCCGAAAGCTGCAGAGGCTTATAGGGTTCCACACCCATGAGAGGCCCTGGAGCCCAGTGGTTATAACCACAACCATGATGTAGACCAGGGGTAGTCAACCTTTTTATATCTACCATTCACTTCTGTATCTCTGTTAGTAGTAAAATTTTCTAACTGCCCACCAGTTCCACAGTAATGGTGATTTATAAAGTAGGGAAGTAACTTGACTTTATAAAATTTATAAAGCAGAGTTACAGCAAGTTAAAGCACATAATAATAATTACTTACCAAGTACTTTATGTCAGATTTTCGCTAAGTTTGGCAGAATAAATCTTTATAAAACAACTTACTATAGTTGAATCTATCTTTTTATTTATTTATACTTTGGTTGCTCTGCTACCTCCCACCATGAAAGCTGGAACGCCCACCCGTGGGCGGTAGGGACCAGGTTGACTACCACTGATGTAGACAGCCCAGCCCTAAATCCCAGCTCTATGACTTTGGACGAGTCATTTGATCTAAGTCTCTCCTTCCTCGTCTTCAAAATATATGCACTAATAATACAGGCTCCAAGGACAGAAGGCATGTGAAGTAGTTAGAACAGTGCCTGGCATGCACTTCACTTGTCAGTCATTAACTCTTTCCTGCCGTTAGGACTGTTGGGGAAAGGATCCTCCTGCTCTGAGCCTTCCTACATATTCGAGAAGGTGGATACAATTAATGGAGATTTCCACTTAATTCTTCCCCTCTCCAGGACTTCTGCTACCAGCTGCTTACACACCCACACGTTGGGTTCCTCCCTGAGCATTCCATTTGCTTCTGCCCAGGAAAAGATATCAATTAACCTTGAGGAAGATGCAAAGGGGAATTCTTCCTGGAGTGAGCACATCACTGCCCTGCCTTTCCATCCAAACACATTCTGTGTTGGGCTCTGAGCTCAGTAGATAAACCAGCTGTCAGCCTCTTCCCTACCGCTGCTTCTGCTGCTTAGAGAAAGAGTTCACTTTCAAATCTACTAAGACCCATGCAAAGTAATTATGTTGCATCAAGGACTGCTGAGAGTTTCTCAAGGTTTGCTGGCATCTTTTTAAATTGATACTGTGAAAGTCAAGGCTACATAATGGATGTACTTTGGGCAAAGGCATGAATTCTGAGAGATTTTTAAAAAAAAAGAAGGAGGGAGGGAGGGAGGGAGGGAGGGAGGGAGGGAGGGAGGGAGGGAGGAAGGAAGGAAGGAAGGAAGGAAGGAAGGAAGGAAGGAAGGAAGGAAGGAAGGAAGGAAAAGGAATCAGTCTCCTTACATTGACCAGCAAGGACAGGTAAGCATGGACCACAGAGATGGGGATGTGGAAATGACAAGGGGTAGGCAGGTACACGTTGTAGAACCAAGAGGTGGTTGAGCTCCTTTGGGGCAGAGGTTATATCTTGTTCCCTGTTGTCCCCCCAGTCCTATACAGTGCCTGGCCAACAAATACCTGAATAAATATTTTTAAATGTATTATTTCCTAGGAGAAACAGAAGAAACACCTGCCACAAGAAAAAAAATGACAAAGATATTTGTACTGTCTTCTTGGGAAGCTATCTAAGGCCACAGCTGAGAGCTCAGGCAGAGTAAATTTGGTTCCTGCCGTCATCCCCAGGTTAAAAGTAGTGCAGCCCTCTGTTGCCCGGAGGGGTAGGAGTGACAGTGGCATCTCTCTTGGAGGCTGAGTTGAAGGTCGACAAGCAAGGCAGTGAGATGATGCAGGCAATGCACTTACCCTCAGGCCTGGCAAGGATAGGGTGCTCCCTAAAGGTGAGTTTGATGGATTGATTTTGTAAACATATTAGTGGATCAATTCTTCCTTTTTAACTGAGGCTGCTAAAAACATCTCTTGACTTGGGGACAGGACTCCTCCTTAGCCTTTTCCTCATTCTTGCCTCCAATCTACCTGGGTCCTGGATGAAGAACCCAGACTGAAGGAATGCTGAATTTCCCTATCACTGCTAAAGCCTCTGGGAGAACAATGGTGTCTCCAGAAAGAACCAAGGGCACAACTGAGAGCAGAGGCTCTGGCTTCATGGGACCAAACACAGAACCCCTCTAAGTCAGTGATAGTCAACCTGGTCCCTACCACCCACTAGTGGGCGTTCCAGCTTTCATGGTGGGCGGTAGCAGAGCAACCAAAGTATAAATAAAAAGATAGATTTAACTATAGTTAAGTTTTTTTATAAAGATTTATTCTGCCAAACTTAGTAAAAATCCAACATAGAGTACTTGGTAAGTAATTATTATTATATGCTTTAACTTGCTGTAACTCTGCTTTATAAATTTTATAAAGTTACTTCCCTACTTTATAAATCACCATTACTGTGGAACCAGTGGGCAGTTAGAAAATTTTACTGCTAACAGAGATACAAAAGTGGGCGGTAGGTATAAAAAGATTAACTACCCCTGCTCTAAGTATCTGAGGAATAAGCAAAGATCCTTCTAGGCAACCCAGTAGAATGAGAGCTTATCCTCCTCTCAACCCCAAATAAGAACAGAAAACATCTATCAAGACCCAGCTATACATCAGATACTATTCTCAGCACCCTTCCTGAATCCTTACAACAATGTAAGAGGCAGGTTCTATTGTTATCAACCCATTTTACAGTTGAGAAAATGAATGGGTCTCCCCCACACACACACTCCCAAGTTAGAAGCGGGAAGGCAGTCAGACTCCCTCATGCACCCAATCGGGATCCACCCGGCATGCCCACCAGGGGGGCGATGTTTTGCCCAACTGGGGTGTTGCTCCATTTAGGCAGGAGCCATTCTAGTGCCTGAGGTGGAGGCCATGGAACCATCCTCAGCACCCGGGCCAACTTTGCTCCAATGGAGCCTTGGCTGTGGGAGGGGAAGAGAGAGAGAGAGAGGAAGGAGAGGGGGAAGGGTGGAGAAGCAGATGGGTGTTTTTCCTGTGTGCCGTGACCGGGAATCGAACACCAGGCCAACACTCTACCACTGAGCCAACCAGCCAGGGCTGGACGGGTCTTTCAAAGCGAGAATTTTCTAATTTACACATAATCTAGCTCAAAGTCCACCTCACAGACATGCTTAAAAGAGCAGTGCCTGACTAGATCTGACCGGGACCCTAAAGCAGCAGAGAGCAGGGCAGGTGGGGAGTCCTCTTTGACACAGGCTGACCCTCCACGTGGGAGACTTTGCTTACACCTGACAGAGCCTGCACCAAACAATCTCAAAAGGGTTTGAAAGCTGAACACACTCCTCCTCCCGCAACAAGGAGTCCTTCTGCCAAACACCAGGCCACAGGAAATGAAGTCTACTTCACCCATTCCTTTTAGGCGAATCCCAGGATTCTCTTCCAAGGACCTGGAAGGGACTTTGGAGAACATTTTGTCTTGGCCACTCAATTTACAGGTGAAGAAAGGGGGTTCAACACCGGGGCACCTACTATGTGCAATGCACTGTGCCCAGGCTGTGGAGGTACAGACAGCTGAAACCAGACCAGCCTATCCCAAGAGAAAGCCTTCCAAGAACACATAGAGAACATTCACCGTGGACCACACGCTCTTCTGAGAACTGGACATACAACTTATTTATCCTGAAAGACACTCCCATTTCATAGATGAGGAAACTGAGTCAAGCTGGCCATCTCAAGGTTACACAGAAGGTGTGAGGGGGACTCTGTCAAACCCCTGTGCACCCCTTTGGTCTCCTACATTGGATGTTCCACTTCCCTTCCACCACCCAGTAGAAGACTGGGATCAGAGTATCCTTAGGCCCTTGGGGTGAATCACAGGTAAAATTACATCAGCCAGCAAGGATTCCTTCTAGTCTGCTGCAATCAGCTGCCTTTGTGGCTTGAGTCAGCTGGAGGAGCGGGGAGGGACTGGCCAGGAGGAAAGGCTTAGACAGAGAAGCAGTCCCTTTTTATGCCTGGGAACTTGCCCTTGGGCCAAATAGATTCAAGTTGCACACCCTGAGCCATTTGAACACCGCCAGTCCCCTCCCCTTCCTGGGAAAGAGAGGAAGCTACCACAGAGGCTTCTTAGCACCTGCTACCTGGAAACCTCATGCTGCCTCTCATATCTCTAAGGAAAGTCAACAAGTGGCATTCACATTTAAAAGGCAAATTGTGATGGTGTTTCTTCCAGACATACATTACCTCTGCACTCTAGCCAGTGTATCATTCCTTAAGTACTTGATTTACAACCCTGGGATAAAATGTTTTGAAAATCTTGCAAGTGCATTTTGCATCTACAGCTTGCCTACTCCGCAGAGTTGATCACCAGGGTTTCTCGGAGGGGGAGCTGGAGTCTCAGGGAAGGATAAAAATAACCCAAGGGTATGAAAGTAAACCAAGGGGAGCAGCCCCCAAGGGTGGGGAAGAGGTCCCCTCTCCTATCCAGGCTCATGGTGCAACCAAGAAGCACCTGGCCATGCTGGGCTCTCCACAGATGCCCTCACAGTGGTGAGAGGAGTGATCCAGAAAAGGAGGAGGAAGGTCCCATAGGGCCGTCTCTGCTGCCTCCAACCTTCACAAAACTCCTCCCTCTCAGGATTGCTAGTGTACTCTCCACGCAGTTGCTTGTTCGTTTGTTCACTCATTCATTCGTATATTCATTCATGCTTACTGAGCACCTACTATATGCCTGGCACCAAGCTACAGGCCAGGATGCAGTGGTAAAACAGTGGCCCTGTTTCCCTTCTAATGGGCAACAAGGGCAGAGCGTATACAGACAAATCATCAATCCAACACAGTGCGTGTGTTCTAAAGGGAACAGACACAGGTCCAAGGAGGCGGAGTAAGGAAGTGGGAGTTCGGGCATCAGGCAGGAGCCACAAAGGACATGCAAAATACAGAAATTAGTGTCCCTCTGCAACCAAGAGAGGGTCTGAAGCAGAGAGAACCACGCCTAAGATAAGAAGGTCACCTGGTATTCAATGCTAGTACTTCTCACCAAAATAATAATGTTGGCTCCAGTTTTCAAGAGCCAACTATGCAGCAGGCTCCAAGCCCCGGGTTCTCATGGAAACCCCACTTGGTAGCGGCAGTTCTCTAGATGAGGACACAGAAGCTGGAGGGAGCGAGGGAGCGTTGAGCTTGCCCAGATCATCTAGCTGCCAAGCGGCAGGAGGGAGTCTGACCCCAGTCTGTCTCATTCCACAGCATGAGTTCTACTCTGCACCTGCCTTATATACTACCTTGCACGGGTCTCGGCTTACTCCAGTGTGTTAACTATGCCCTCCAACCAACGTCTCAGCATCTCCATGGCAGGTCTTGTCAAAGTCCCTGAAATGTCCCACAGCCCTAGGCACTTTAGTAAGCACTCATTAAATGCACTGGGTTTACTGCTAGAGAGACAGGAAAAGAAAGTCTAACAACCCCCAAAGTATGTTGCGTCTCCATTATAAGGAATCTTCAGCAGAGTAGTGACACATGGAAGCTGATAAGAACAAGGATGAAAGCCACCCCTTGGAGGGGCAAGTGACAGGCATCCAGCCCACACTGTTCACACAGAGCCATAGTCTGGGGGAGCTGCTGCAGGCCAAAGAAGGAGTCTTTTTCAAATCCACCCACCTAGAGAAAGGCTGTTTTTTAATTCATACCAATGTGCCTGTTAGATTAGCCATGGCCATGGTGCATTCACTGCCTGCCTACTCTGTGCCAGGCACCAGACTAAAGGCTTAGCTACAGCACTCAAATC
This sequence comes from Saccopteryx bilineata, assembly GCF_036850765.1. Lineage (NCBI taxonomy): Eukaryota > Metazoa > Chordata > Mammalia > Chiroptera > Emballonuridae > Saccopteryx > Saccopteryx bilineata. The sequence goes on from NC_089490.1 coordinate 107,343,771, forward strand.
CCCTCAATGGTCCATAAAATAAGAACTATTATGAGCCCCAGACAAGAAAACAGGTTTGAAGGAGACTAGTGACTAGCCCAAGATCACACAGCTATCAAGGGGTGGGATGGATCGTGGACCCAGGCAGCCTGGTTCCAGGGCGCTCTCTCACTGGACCACAGCACACAGGACGGTGCTCTCCACTTCTGACACAAAATACGCATGTGCAATTCGTGGCCCCATGGGTTGGCATCTCAGGGGTCTGAATAGATACAGGCTTCTACCCCATTCTCACTTCCAAACCACCTCCCTGAGCTACAGTTACTTTTTACAACAGACTTATTGAGACCTAATTCACATATGATCAATTCCCCATTTAAACTGTACAAGTCAGGGCCTTTAATATAGTCAGACTTGTGCAGTCACCATCACAACCAACTTTCAAACTTTAATCCCTAAATAGAAACCCCATACTCGTTAGCAGCCACTACCACTTACTTCCAACACACCCTGGCCCTCAGCAACCACAAACCCACTTTCTGTCTCTATGGATTTGCCTGCTTCGGATAGTTCGTAGGAATGGAGTCATAAATTATATATGATCTTTTGTGACTGGCTTCTTTCACTTAGCATAATTGTTTCCAAGGTTCATTCATGCTGTAGCATCTATCAATATTTTGTTTCACTTTATTCTTGAGTAATAGTCCAGAAATATTCCATAAATAAATGAGGGCACTGATATAAATAACATTCATACAGAAAATGAACCTGCCACGTTTTATCCATTCCCCAGCTAATGGGTATTTGGGTTGTTTTCAATTTGGGGCTTTTCTGAATAATGCTGCTGTGAACATTTGTGTGCACATTTCCACGTGGACATGAGTTTTCATCCCTCCTGGGCTGTCCTAAGAGTGGAAGTGCCCAGCCCCAGTTTAACATGCAGCTGAAAGTTTACCAAAGAGCTTCACAGTGAAGTCAACATCTGGCTGCTCCTGGGCTGTTTCCAGAGAATTTTATCAATACAGCCAGACACCACTCACGGGTGGGTCATCTGGCCCAGCCCCTCCTCTTCTGGGGCCTGGGATCTTCTCATTCCTGCACTGCACAGTGTCGTCTGGGCCAGCACAATGATAAATGCATTCTGCTTTAAAGCAGATACTTCACAAATCATAACTTACAGATGCTCCAGGACTTTCATGTGGGAAAGACATATGAGACTTACGCTGTCTGACTCCAGAGCCACTGAGGACAGGAAGCCGTGGCCAGGAAGCTAACAAGCCTGGATAGACATGTCTCCCTCCCTTTCCCTCTCTCTCTCCCTCTCTCTCTCTCTCTCTCTCTTTCTCTCTCTCTCTTTCTCACACGACTGCATGAGCTCATGCAACAGAAAGGGAATTTGTGCAGAAGAGGGTCAGCCTGGCCTTTCAGACTTTGCTATAAAACCTTGCTATTCATTTCCAGCCATTGTCTTTTCTTCCCAACCAATCAAAAAGCTCCTTAAGGTCAAAGATGATGACCTACAACCTCTATACCTCCTAAAATAGTCCCTGGCTCAATGTATTCACTTCAATTCCACTCTACAAGCCTTTGTGGAGGACCTACTATGTACTTGGCACTACGCAAGGCATTGACAGTAGGTTCAAGACAGTTAGACAGGGCTTACCAACAGAACAGACAAGATACCTGACTCAACCCTTATCTCCTCTGCCTCCCAGGAGGAAATGATACCATGAAGACCTGCACTGCGGTGTGGGTGCATTTGTCTGCAAGCAAAAACGGGCTGATCTCCGAGGACCCCTAGGGCTTCCAGAGTCTGAGGATACTTAAGGAACAAAAAACTAAGAGTGTGTCCAGGTGGAGAGCTCCCTGACTTTATTCATTAAAACATACTTGTGGCTCAACAAGCAGATAGTTCTCCAGAAGCAGACATATCTCCTCTCCCCAACATGTTCTGATTTTTATCTCTCATAGCTCAAATCTTGCAAAAACCTCCAGATGGTCCTCCCTGCTCCAAGCCAGCCCACCAGACGGACGGGCTCAGAGCCCCCTGTGAGCAGAACCCAACCCAGCTCTCTACAGGAGGGGAGATGGTCAAGGTCTCTGCATTCATGCTGCCTGGGTCCAAACCCTGATTCTGCAGCTGCCTGTGACCTTGGATAGGCTACTGAACTGCTCTGTGACTCAGTTTCTTCATCTGGAAAACAAGATCATTACAGAATTGTTAAGAGGGTTAAATTAGTTTAAATGTGCCTGCATGTTATAATCATTCAAGAAGTATTAGCTGCTGTTCTTCTTATTATTATTTTATATTACTATCACTCTCAGCCTATTTTACCCATCTCGCCTCCCACCAGGTCCCAGCACGCACTCGCACTGCAAGCAGTCTGGCCAGCTCACCCTAGAATCTGCCCTCTAGCTGAAACGCCCCATATCTCAGTCTTCTAAAATTCAAAGGTCATCATCCACAGCACTTGCTGTCCCTAATCCTGGCCAGTAATCCATGTCCCCTTCTCTATATTCCCTGCTGAACAACAACAAGAAATTCCCTAGGAAAAGAATCTCCCTGTCACTGGTCTTCTCACACCATGAACGGAGCACCATGCCAAAGTCCAGACGTGACTAGCTGGACAACAAAACTAACGCTCTCCATTTATCTAGCGGCAATGGGTTTCAAAACAGGTAGACTTGTTTGATACAGTCTAGCTGTATGCTGCTGGGCAAGTTACTAAACCTCCCTAAAGCATCACTTTTCCTATCGCTTAAATGGGTTTAAGTAGAACACATACATCTTAGCATTGTTGAGAGGATCAGAGGAAATGTCTGTAAAGCAGACACCCCAGGCTCTCCAAAATATCAGCTGGCTGTAATAATGCCAGCAGGGCTACCACAAAGGGGGAGGGGGTCCTGTCCAGGATTGAATTAATATAATGAACTCAGCTTCAGTGACTCCCTTCCCAACTTAAAGATCACCTGAAAGAACTGAGTCCTATATAGAAGAATCCATGGCCTAGCAACTGCTTAATTCTGTCTCTTCTGCCAGATAGTAGGTTCTCTGTCTATGTCTAACATGGTGAGAAGCATACGGCAGATGGTAATAAATCTTTGTTGAACTGAGCAGAATTCATTCAATATTTGTAAGTACATTACATTTTTGCTACAAGATTATAAACTCTTTAAGAGTGAGGATCATGTCTTGCTCTAGGAAAGATTTATTAAATGAGTGATGGAAAAATACCAAACCAGATTCAGGTTTTTCAGACCCAGCTCAGTCACTTACGAGATGTGCATGCAACCTCAGAAGAGTTATTTGACGCTTCTATGCCTTACTTTTCCCCCCTCCAGGATGAGAAGTTTGGACCACATGTTTACCGAGGTCCCTCGCTCCAAGACGCATTGGGTCTTAGCTGTAACATGGCACCTCCAACACCGTGCATGCGACAGCCACACATGCCCTGGCCCAGCAGGCCAACCTGCAGTTCGTCCTCTGATCTGCAGGTTTCCAGCACCAGGCTGTGAATAACGAGGCCAATGCTTAAAACACTCATTTTGTGTCAAATCAGTAGCTGTGCCAAGTGAGGGTGGCTGTCACTCAAGCTAGGGCTCTGGGACCTGGGGCACACTCTGCTTACAGGACCTGTCACGCCCATGCCAGACCTCTCCCACAGACCTTCCCTCCTGCTTACATAACATCAAGTACAACAGATAACCTGCTGCACAGGGAAAACTGAATTTGGCCTTTGGCGATGAGGTGATCACATGACACCTCTCCCCAAAATGTTGTTTTTGGTTTTGGTATTTTTATCAATACTGTGTGGAGCCTGAAGGTCCAGGGAGTTTGGCTCAAAGAAAATGCAAGCCGTGTTATGACACAGTGGTCCATTCGACAGCCCTGCCCAAAATTGAAGCAAAACAAGAGTTATGCAATAAATAAAGCCTAAATTCAGAGCCTATTGGAATCTGGATGCCTTGGCTTCCTATGGGCACACTGCCCTAGCATTCCTTTTTTATTTTATTTTATTTTTTAGGTGAGAGGAGAGAAGAGAGTAAGGCAGACTGCTGCATGCGCCCTAATCAGGATCCACCTGGCAACCCCATCTTGGGCTGACACTTGAACCAACCAAGCTATTTTTAGCACCTGAGGCTGACGTGTTCAGACCAACCACCAACCAAGCTATCCTCAGTACTGGGGCAACACTCAAATTCATTGAGCCACTGGCTGCAGGACGGGAAGAGGGAGAGAATGGGAAGGGGGATGGGGAGAAGCATGTGGTCGTTTCTCCTGTGTGCCCGACCGGGAATCAAGCCTGGGATGTCCATACACCAAGCCAACACTCAATCCACTAAGCCACTGGCCAGGGCCCATAACATTCCCTAATTAACAAGATAAGTTGATTATTTCTTCTACCTTTCTCTGAACAATACAAGGCTAACTGTCCAAAGCATCATGCCTTTCTGATGGTCTTAAAATCTAAATGAAAAAAATATATGTAAATGAAAGCCCAAGTAAGATGAGAAACAAAATCTGCTAAAAGAAATAATTAAAATTGGCTAATTTTCTATTTGAGGCTTTCAGTTGATAATTTTACTCAATTCTCATAAGTGTATGAATTTGGTACCATTAGTTGCCCATTTTATAGATGAGGAAGCTGCGATTTCAAAAAGCTATATAGTTTGTACAAGGCTTTTCGCTCTCCTGAAAGAGTGCCTCATGATTGGGCTTGTTAATCTCTGGAAGAAGCCACTTTGAGCCTCTGTCTCGTGGATGTGCTCAAGCAGTGGCCGCAAGACCACATTTGGGATGGAAGAGGGGAGGATGCCTGGACCATGCAGAGGGCTGGACCAGCCGATTCCAACTTCCTGATTCTGCAACTCTTTTTGGAACTGCCTTTCACAGAACACAGAAGATGCCTCTGTGTGGTATTTTGTTTGATGCAGAAGGCCCTCCAGACATGTAATTAAAAGCCACAACATTCTTGATTTTAAGCACTTCTCTGTCACAGAGGTGCTGATTTCATAGCATCTCCTGCAGCCAGCATCCCTCGCCTGGCAAAGCAGCTTAAAGCCACTGAACCTCTTGAGAAGTGCTCTGAAAAGTGTGGCTACAAATGACAATAAAGCATCACTGCATAATTCTCCCTGAAAACCAAAAGAGCAGAATCGAAACTGTGCTCTTCAATTCCCAATTGTTCCTTCAAGGCAAGTTGAGGCTGTTTAGTACTTCCTGGAACCAGAATAAAACTTCCAGTTTAAATGAAAATTTCTTGCTGCTCTTAACAGATTCTGAGTCATCAAGCACTGTATGGCAAGAGCAACTTGCTGACCAATTTCTTTTTATGTTTGTTTTATTTTCTGTTCAGCCAGGCACAGGGAATTTTCTACCTGACAATTCCTGTTTCTCATTTAAGTTCTTATACCATCTGTGAGCACTGTGCTCAGCAGGGGGAGGACTCAAGGCCAAGGAAGTCTTCCCTTCACCCAATCTCACCCAGTAGTTTTCCCATCTATTTAATGCAAGGTTTTCACCAGATGATTTTACTAACATGGTAAGCTTACCTACCCAGTAGAGGGCAGTTTGGGGACTGCCAATTTCTGGGTCTTGATCTGCTACCAGATTCAAAATCTTTCCATTAATTTTTGAGTAAAACATGAGATTGAGCTGAAATAAATTGTACAATGGAAACTGAACTAGGGCTGGACAATAACAGCAAGACGAATGATGGCTTGCCGCTGAAAAATGAGCCTCTTCTGTTCTCAGGGTGCCCCCTAGTGGGCATTCGACTAAATCCCGCCGGAATGTTCAGTTTCTGCAAATAAAGGGAGACACCCACCGAAAGAGAAGGGCAGGCTCCCCTCTTCTGATGCAGTCCCTTTCACTCTACTCTGTGGATCAGACAGAGAGACAGAACGTCTGACAGGAAGCTCCACTGAAGCTCATAAAGGTGACTACCATAACACAAGGTTTCATTCTTTCACTTTGAAGCAGCTCTCCAGCATTCAGGCTTCTGTGTCGCCTCACAGATCCGGCAGACACACCCTTTACCACTCAACCCCTCACAAACTCACATCCTCAACCTGCCGATCCAACAGCGTCTGTTTTTCATTATTCCACTTTCCAACTTCTCAGCGCGATTCTTCAACAGCTATTAAGACAACACGAGCAAGGAGCTAAGCTTAGTTTTTGCTTATTCAAAATCCAGCCTGGGGAATATCACTTCAGAAGACAAGCATGAATGAAGTGCACATTTCTCAGCCTCTTCTCCCACAAACCTGGAAGTGTGTTCCTCAAAGCACATCTTTACCACCACCTCCTCTAAAATTTTCAGCCTTCAAAAATGGCACCTGCACAGAGTGAATTCTCAACTACTTGCTTGCTTGCTATAGAATGTTTACTGGAGAAAGCTTAAATACGTACTGTAGAATATTTCAAATTCCAATTAACCTACAACAGAGTTTTTTTAAAGCTATAGGATAAAGTTGCTTTTTCTAAAGCTATAGAATAAAGTTGTATCAACCCAATAGTGAAGCTTATAATGAGAGAGTTATCCAGGTACCCAAATACAAGAATTGAGGAGCTAAACTTTGATTGATGTCCTTTCTTTTTCTTTTTTTTACAGACTTGTCCCTGCACATATGCAAAAGGAAAATACTAACATCAACCTACAAATTCATTCAACGATTCATCCTCCCTCTTCTTTGGTCATTTGTTAAGTTCATAAGCAACCCTGGCCCACAAAACACCCCCAATAGTGCACACAAGGAGTCCCAAAATTAGTTCCTGACTTTGGCACTAAATCGATTAAAATATTATTCAATAGGCCTCAAATCAAAGAACCTGTTCATTTTCTGCCACACACCTCACAAAATCTTTCTGTAATAGTAAATCACTTTGAATCCAAGTCTCTAGTCACAAGCAGTGTGAATTTCAAGGGCCCGTTCTACAGAAAGGAAAATGATAATAAACCAAGTAGGTGACAATCTAGACCCCAATGCACTCTTTAGGGTTATACAAATGGTGCTGGGACCCTGACAGGGTTTCAGCGGTCACAAAGAATGGGGCAACTAGGCCAGACCCCTTAAAGCAATTTAGTGGCCCTGCAGCCAGGACCTGAAATGTAATTGAGTCTGCTGCAACTCAGCATCTGTGTGGCTATTCATGCTCTGGGCATTTCAGTCCTCCCTGAAGTCAGGCCAAACTGTCACAACCCTCATGCCTGCAGCAGCCTTTACTTTTGCTACCTAACCTTCTCTCTGCAAAACAGGCAGGAGTTCTTCCTCCTTTGCAGCGACAGCAACATCAGGGTGACAGGGAGTATGAGTGGAGGGGTCGCATTCATCTGCAGGACACGGGACTTGGGGGACCAGGTCTGAACTGAGGACGTGGGTCTGGTTTGAAATTAGAGCAATAAGGCATTCCAGGGCATGATCTGCACGAGTGCTCGCGAGGGGAGACCCTGATGGTCCCAACGTTGCAAACTGTTTGCAAATCATAAATACTACTTTGCTGCTAGGATAAAAAAAAAAAAAAATATGCGCGGACAGGATGTAACAAGTGTTTCAGAAAAATATGCCTGAGTCACGGGGAGTTGGGATGAGAGTGGAATCTGTCTGGGGGCTCCCAGGAAGACCCTCTCATACGACAGAGCCTCAGCGTCCAAGACCCCCATCCCCCTCGGTACCAGCCGCGTCCCCGGATTTCCCCCACTCACCACACGGCCCGAAAACCTCTCGGTGGCCCTCTTGACTTTGCCGTAGGTGCCTTTCCCTAGGGTCTCCTGCAGCTCATAGCGGTGCTTTAAGTTGTGCTTGTGGTGATGACGCTTCACCCCGTGCGGTTTCTTGGGCTCCGCGACCACTGCTGCGGTGGCTGCAGTCGCCCCCGCCACCGCCTCCGGGAGAGAGCTCGGCGTCCCCGGCCCCAAGTCGGGACCGTCCCGGGCCGTGGGCGCAGCGGCCCCCTCCATGTCCAAACTCAGGGAGAGAGTGATGGAAAGGGCAGACCCGGCACAGCGCTCTGGGTGTCGGGGTCCCTGCCCAGGGAAGTCAGAATGCGCTCAAGGTCGACCCCGCAGCATTGGGGAGACAGCGGGATCCCTCTAGGGCTGCGGCTGGGTCACTGGCGGCAGCAGCTGGGACTACACATCTGGCGCCCCCGGCGCCCACGGTTCGCGCACCGCCCACCGGCCGCTGCGAGCTGCGGAGCGTCGGCGAGGTGGCGGCGGTGGTGTTTGCAAGAGGGAGGGGAGAGGGGTGGCTCCGAGCGCAGGACAGGGAGTGTTATGTGGGCGCCGCGCCCCCCGACCCCTCCCCGGTAGGACGGGCAGACGGGACGGGGGCGGGGCGGCGCGCTCGCCGGTCCCGGGGGAGGGGGAGCGAGAGGCGGGACGGCCGGGGCTTCCCCCACCTCACTGCAGCCTCCCAGGGCCCGGGGCTACCCTGAGCTGGGAGGGGGCTGGGTGCCTGTCGTGACTTGCCCTTTGTGCCGCGCGGTGTAAGGGCCGCGCGACGTAGGCCGCAGTAGTGGCAAGGGAGCTTTGTCCTCACTCGGCCGAGATGGGGACCGAGGGTTTCCAAGCCCGGGCGCCCCCTCCCCGGGCTTGCCCGCCGCAGCTACCGCGGACCCTCCGCCGCCGCCGCCGCCGCCGCCGCCGTTGCCGTCTCCTGCTCCGGCCGCTCGGCCTCCCTTCTTTCTCGCGCCCGGGCGGCGGCGGCTGCTCGCCGAGCCCGGGATCCAGGCAACTGAGAGCGCTCCGAGCCGGGGGCCGCCTGGGCCCGCTCGCGATCCGGCCGGGGGCGCCACGGGCTCGGGCGCCCCTTCATTCTTTTAGGTGTCGCCGTGGCCGCCAAGCCGGAGCTGGGGGAGAGGTTGGGGGAGGGGAAGCAGAGCGGGTGTTGGGTTACAGGCAATGAGTCACGGCCCCCCTCGCGCCGCATGCGCACCCCTCCCGTCCCGCAGGCCCGCCTGGGCAGCTGCGCGCTCCAGAGAACCCCAAATGGGTGCGTCGACCCGGCCCTGCGCTCTCCCCAAAGAAAGGAGAATGGGAGGCTCGGAGGTTGAACCTAGGGCCCGCTGCCGGACTGCCGGTTCTACGTCACCATCTAAGACTACGGCCGGGTCAGCCGCCTGGGAGAAGAGGCTTAGGGACGTGGAAGAGCTGGAGCGCTAGAGGCTCCAGGACAGAGCTGGGCGCCTACCCTGTCCGCCAAGAGTGCCTTCGGAGGTGGGAAAGCCAGGGACCTCTGATGGAACCGAGCCCAGGGCCTGCTCAGCAGGAGGCAACTTGCAGGCCTCTTGGCCCTTTGGGCCTTGACTTACACTTTAACTGAAAGTACCATCCTGGAGATGGTAACTGCGACAGTACCCCCAAAGCTGAGGGTCAGGCTGGGAGGGCCTCCGACTGCAGCAACGCTGCCTCCTCCACCCCACCTTGAAGAGGCAAGAAAAAACAAAGAATAAGGAAAGAGAAAAAGAGGCCTTAGGGAATTTTTTTTATAAATGGTGCGGTATAGCAGACGGGGATGGGAAGAGTAAGGTATGAAGAACGTCTGGTGCGTTGCAGATCGCCTGGTGGTTCTTCACTTTTTCACCAGCAAGCTGGCTCAGCCTTCCTCTGCAGCTCTCAGGTTCATCCCTTCTGCATTCCTGCTGTCTACACTCCTGTCTCCCCCTATCACCTTACCCTGGACTCCTGCAATGGCATGTCCTCTCCATAAACCCCCTCCCTGCTGTCAGAGTAATGGCCTAACACACAGCAGTCATCCTGTCCTCCATGCCTGCCCCTCTGCCACAGTCCAGTGCTTGGTCTTATCTGTCCACACTTCCCCTCTACTGAGGCTTCAAATTAACCCCTTTGACCCTTCCTGCCTTCCCCAGGAGCATACTAGTTATTGCATAATACAAATACAAAAGCCATGTTTATTCAATTCCTATTCTGTCCTCCACACTTGCAGTACCTCCCTACCCCCCATCCTGAAACTGTATTCTGCATTGATACAAAGTCTGCAGACATTGTGCATGTAAAATAAAGAGAGTGAGTAACATAAAGGCTGAGCCTGGCTCCCCAGTGAATAGGCTGTGTGACCCTGGTCAAACAAATGACTTAACCTCTCAGAGCTTCACTTTCCTCTTCTTAAAATATGGATTACGAATCTGTTTTACAGGTAAACAGTTATGTAATTAAAACTGTTCACCAGGTATTTTCTGGTTCTTTTCCTTCCCAAGGATGTGGTAGGAGTCCACTACCCCAACCTCTTGAAATTAGATGTGGCCATATGCCTTGCTTAGGGCGATGGGATGAGAGCATTGCTTTTAAGTAGAAACTGTTAAGATCCAATGGGGAAATCCCCAGGTCTTGGCAATTCTGAAAGTACAGTCTTGACAATTCTCTCTTGACAACCCTGGAAGTACAAAGATTGAGCCTCCCCCAGCCAGGCTGGGTTTCTATAAAGATGGCAGAGTAGTCCCAGCTAACCTGCATTGGAAAAGTAATGTGAGTGAGATTCAGAGGAGTTGTTTGTTACAGCAGCATAACTGCTTATTCTGGCTGATGTTATTGCCCACAAGTGCCTGGGACTTTATCAGAATTTGTTGAGTGAATAGCACCTACCATAGGCTGGTGCCATTTTAGGACAGTAAACCCTTTACAGTGGTTATAATCCCTATTTTCTTTTTTTTTTTTTTTCTGTATTTTTCTGAAGTTGGCAACAGGGAGGCAGACAGACTCCCGCATGCACCCGACCGGGATCCACCCGGCACGCCCACCAGGGGGCGATGCTCTGCCCATCTGGGGCATCACTCTGTTGCAACCAGAGCCATTCTAGCACCTGAGACAGAGGCCACAGAGCCATCCTCAGCCCCTGGGGCCAACTTTGCTCCAATGGAGCCTTGGCTTGGGAGGGGAAGAGAGAGACTAAGAGGAAGGAGAGGGGGAGGGGTGGAGAAGCAGATGGGCGCTTCTCCTGTGTGCCCTGGCCAGGAATCGAACCCGGGCTCCTGCACACCAGGCCGATGCTCTACCACTGAGCCAACTGGCCAGGGCCAATCCCTATTTTCAATTGAGGAAACCATACCAGAAAGGTTAAGTAATTTGCCTGAGATTATAGAGGCTGTAAATAGTGCCTGGATTTAAACTCTACCTGTCCAGTCCCAAACCTTGTACTCTTCCTCTTCCACAGATGCTGTGCTGCCTCTCCTTAAATGGGAAGGATGGAAACACCCAATACAATGCCTGGCACACAGTCCTGTCCAAGCACTGGGTGTTCCTCTCCAGACTGAATTCCTATAGCATTTATAATTTGAACCACACTTCAGCACAATGTTATCATGCATTGTATTCAAGTGTTTTCCATAGATAAAGCTTTTCCTCCAAAAAGATCCCACACTCCTGGTTTTTAGATAGAGTTTGCATTCTGGAGTCAGACTGCCTGGGTTCAAAGTCCTGTTCCACCACTAGTAATTGGCAGTCTTGGGCAATTCTTTTCCCTCTCTGTGCCTCAGTTCTCTCATCTGCAAAATGGTGATGGTAATAATATAGGTGGTACTGGCAGTGGTAACAAAAATATGTACCATGGGGTTAGTGTGATGATTAAGGAATATAATATATACACTCAATAAATCATGGCTGTTAATACATTTATTTTTTATTTTCATGGCTCCTACTAGAATTGCAATTACAAGCAGTTCAATCATACTACTTGTTTAGACTGTGATTTCTGGCTTCATTCTGGATAGAGGACAGTTTGGAACATCTGAAGTTGGAAGCATAACATCCACATGGTCCCACAACTTATATTTACATAGGCTCATTACTTGTTCTTTATTACACTTTCTATTTCCAAAAAAAATTTAAAAGAAAGAAAGTATCTTTTCTCTTTCTTTTTTTTCTTAAGTGAAAAGCAGAGAAGCAGAAAGACAGACTTCCACATATGCTCCAACCCGGATCCACCCGGCTAGCCCCCTATGGGGCGATGCTCTGTTCATTTGGGGCCATTGCTCCATTGCTTGGCAACCAAGCTATTTTAGTACCTGAGGTAAGGCCATGGAACCATCCTCAGTGCCCAGGGCCAACTTGCTCTAGCCAAGCCATAGCTACAGGAGGAGAAGAGAGAAAGAGAGAAGGGAGAGGGGGAGGGATAGAGAAGCAGATGGTCACTTCTCCTGTGTGCCCTGACCTGGAATCAAACCCAGGACATTCACACACCAGGCCAACGCTCTACCGCTGAGCTAACCAGCCAGGGCCAGAAAGAAGGTATCTTTCCTTTCTTAAGAAATCTTTGTTCAGAAAACATAGTAATACTAGTTACCATTTATCTACTATCTACTGTCTTCCATGACCTTGGTATGTATTACTTCTAATCATCATAAAATTGCCATTTGGGTGTTATGATCCCTGTTTGGCTGTTAAGAACACTGAGTCTCAAAGAAGTCAAGTTGCTTGTGTTCCAGCTGCGAGTAATTGCCTGAATCAGGATTTGAACCCAAATTCGTGACTTTTAAAGTTCTGCTCAGACCCATATTCCAAGATGCCTGACATCCCAGTTCACATCAGTGAATGCCTGTGCTTTGATTGACACTAGTCTTCTATTTTTTTCTAGACAAAGTTTTGAAAAGTTACATAAGATTGTGACATGTCTAATTTAAGCATGTTGTCTGGTAGACATCTTGTATTAAAGAGCAACCTAAGAAGATGCTTATCCTTCACTGTGGCAGAAGATTGCTAGCTACCCACCAAAAATTCATGCTTCTCCTTTTACAGGGGAGCTGATGGACAGCTGCTCAGCTGGGGCTTTATTTCCCATCCTCCCTTGCATCCAAGCATGGCCATGTGACTAATTCTCTCTAATGAAATATGAACAAAGGGATGGTCATTACTTCCAGGCCAGGATGTTAAAAAATTGGTTGTGCCTTCTCCACTTTGCCTCCCTGGACGCAGAGGATTCCAAAGCCCCAGTAGATGTTGGACCTGCTAGATAAAAGATGCCTGGGTCCCTGCCTCACCTTAAGGAATGAAGCCACCATCTGACCAGGACATTGCACTGGTACGTGAGTGAAATATAAACTTGTATTGTGTTAAGCCCCCAAAATTATAGGGTGTTTTTGTTACAGCAGCAAGTATGGCCCTCACTAATGCATACAGTTTATACTAAGCCATATTTGCATATAAAAAGCAAGACTGGAGATTATAACAGCCATTTGAATACTTGAGGATGTGCTGGGACAAGACAGGAATGGTCTCATCTTCATGACACTTCTAGTCTGTGGGTAATAAACACAATTTACAGCATTCAGCTGACCTCTGGCCACCATACTTCTTGGGAGCATTCAGGCTATTTGAATATGAAATAGCTTGCTAAAATAAAAATGAAAATTTATTCACAGATCAAAACAGAAAGCTGTGTTTTTCTCCCTGCTGAGTAGCTAGAAAAACAGTAAGAATAGTAGTTAAGAGCATAGGTTCTAGAATCAAAACCACGGAGTTCAGATCCTGACTCTACAATTTTTTTTTAAATTATATATTTTTTGTGTGGCAGAGAGAGAGAATCAAAGAGAGGGACAGACAGACAGGAAGGGAGAGAGATGAAAAACATCAATTCTTCATTGCAGTTCCTTAGTTGTCCATTGATTGATTTCTCATATGTGCCTTGCGGGGGGAGGGGGGGTACAGCAGACTGAGTAATCCCTTGCTCAAGCTAGCGACCTTGGGCTCAAGGTAGTGAACCTTGCTCAAACCAGATGAGCCCGTGCTCAAGCTGGCAACCTCGGGGTCTCAAACCTGGGTCCTCCACATCTCAGTCTGACGCTCTATCCACTGTGCCACGGCCTGGTCAAGCCTGGCTCTACAATTTTTAAGCTGTGCATCTTGGGCAACTTTCTCTTTGTTTTCTCAGTTTCCTCATCTTTAAAATGGGGATATTAACAGTACCTAGTTCAAAGGGTTTTTGTTGAATACCAATTGAGTTAATGCAAAAAACAAAACTAGAAACAGCATGAGGCCTGGCCTGTGGTAGCACAGTGGATAGAGCATCAACCTGGAATGCTGAGGTCGCAGGTTCAAAACCCTGGGCTTGCCTGGTCAAGGCACATATGTCAAGCAATCAATGAACAACTAGAGTGAAGCAACTATGACTTGATGGTTCTTACTACCCCCTTATGTAAAATCAATAAATAAAATCTTTTTTAAAAAATAAAGAAAACAGCATGAGATGGGCATGAGGTGGGCATTAGAACCCAATAAATATTACTGTTTATATTATTTGCCACCTTCACCTTCCCACTGGTATTATATTTTGTGTTTAAAAGGACAATTTACCATGGCCTTTCATGGGGTTGACAGATGACATCAGGAAACAGATTTATTAATAGAACCAGTGGATATTCCAACAATTCTACTGAAATAAGCCAGACTGAGATCTTATTTTTTGTTTTCTCATCCATTTGGTGATTAAGAGGGCAGAAGGATCCTGTTTGGGAAGGGCATCAATTTGAGCATCCACCATAATATGGGGACAAGGACAGGACTTCAGACCTTTGGGGTACCCGGTGGTGCCACCTTGGGCAGGTGCTACCTTGGGCAGATGCCTCTCTGTGGAATGATGTTATCAGGCGAGGTGACGTATGATGACACTCCAGTGCTTACAACTTTGAGCCTTCAGCAGATTTCGGTTTTACAGTCCTTATTTTCCTACCTTCTTTGTGCACATATGCAGACGATGGGGCAAGAGGACAACTGGCAGCAGTTTCATTTGCTTTGTTTTCTCTGTCCTAAACTTTAGACTAAGAAATAAGATAGCTTCTTCCTGAGGGGGGAAAAAGGACAGCAGGGATTCCTTAGAAGGCTTTATTATGGAGAAAAGAAACTGAAATGTGATAAATTCCCCATCAACAGGGAAAGCACTCTGGGAGCAGAAAACAACACCATACCACCCTGGATAGAGCAGCCACCAGAAAGTAAATCCATCACATGCAGGAACGTACTAGGGTCAGGTGGGGAAAACACCTCTGATTGGCTACAATGGAAGAGACTATGTGTTCCATTGAGATTCAATAAGGGATTCTGGGCAGGGTAGGGGGAGATATAAAGAGCTCCTCTCTGCATCTTGCTACCTGAATGGGCGGATACATTCAGCCACATTATCTAAGTTCTTACCATGGGCCCATCGTGAATCTAGTTACTGGGGACACAAGTGATCAAAAATGAAGACCCTGTGTATAGATAGATAATTTACCATGGACAAATAAACATATTAAATGTCAGGTAATGGTAAGGCTGGTATGAAGAACAAAATAATAGGAGGTAGGGAATGATGATGATGGTGGTAAAGAAAAGACTTTCTGGTGATAAGGTGACATTTGAGCAGAGGCCTCCAAGAAAGCGAGGGAGTGTACAATCTGGATATCTGGGGGACAATGTGAATACCTGGGGAAGAGCCTCCCAGGCACAGGGCATAGTAAGTGTAAAGGCCCTGAGGCAGAAATATCCTTAGCATGTTCCCGAAACAGTGAGGCGGTCATTGTGAGTGAAGTGAAATAGAAGAATACAAGGAGTATAAGCCAGAGAGTTAACAAAAGACCAAATCCTGTAGGGCTGTGTGTAATGATGTAAGAACTTTGGGTTTATGTTGAGTCAGGCAGGAGCTATTGGCCAATTCTGATTATAGCAGTGACATAATCAGACTTGAGTTTGGAAAGTCTCTCTCTATCCACTGTATTGAAAATAGACTTGGGAAGAGAAGAATGTGATTGGGGAAGGGGGCTATGCAAATGCTAAGGAGAGGCACCTATAAGAACTAGAAAGCAAGAACTACAGCACTTTAGTCAGCCTCCTCTGTGCTGTCCCTCCTCCATATAGTCACCATAGGTTGTTCCTAAAACATACATCTGACCCTGTGTCTCCCTCCTCCAAGATTCTGCTGATCTCCTGTGGCCTTCAGGTCAGAGTCCAAACTCCTTAGCCTGACACAGCTTGACAGGACAATGAAAGCATTGATATTAGCATCAGACAGATCCTGATTAGAACCCTGTGCTGACTGGTCATCAGGTATGGGACTTTGCTCAAGTCACTGGATCTCTCTGACCTGGATTTGTTCTCTTTCCTATTTGTCCTGACATATATGTCAGTTTCCTGAGAGCAGGGACTTTGTATTGTTTCCTGCCCAGAACAATGCCTAGCACATACATTAAGAAACATTATATATTCAGTGCCCAGAACAATGCCTGGCACTTAGTAGGCACTCAACAAGTATATGTGTAACCAATGAAAGAGCTAATGTAGGAAAAAGCTTTGGGCACAGTGCCTGGCACACAGTTGCCCAGCAAATGTGACTTTCTCTTGCTGAGTAATACTTGTTGCTGTCTCCCTGCACGGTCTGACCCTAACAGGACTCTCAGTTTGTATCTGCACTTCTTCCCACCAAACACCCTGCGTTCCAGGCGCACTTCTCACTGTTTCATGCCTCTCCGCCTTTGCGCACACCATGCCCAATGTCTAGGATGCCTTGTTTCCTATCCTCCAGATGACAAACTCCTTCCTACCCATTGTGGAGACCTAGCTTAAGACGTCACCTCTCCTCTGATCTGCATTAGACAGAACTGACTCAGTTCTCTGTTCCCAAATCACTCAGTTTCTGAGTCTACTAAAGCACTTAACTCATAGTATTACAATTATTCAACCATGTGCCCAGCTCTACTCAGTTGCCTGGGAGCTTTAGAATGGTCAGGTCTACAACATTACTGTCCAATAAAAATATAATGTGAGCTACTTATATTACTTTAACTTTTCTAGCAGCCACATTAAGAACAAGTAAAAAATAAATTAATTTTAATAATGTATCTTATTTAACCTAATATATCTCAAATATTACCATTTCAATACGTAATCAATATGTAATCAATATAAAAATCTGTTGAGGAGATATTTTACATTCTTCTTTTTTTACTGTCTTTGAAATGTATTGTGTATTTTACCCTTAAAATAACCTCATAGTTAAGTTAATGATTAAACTGAAATGCAACCCTAGTAAAACAATGAAATTGTAGTTAAAAGAAAAATATTTTTCACTGCTCCAGGGTTTCTTAATTTAAAATTTAGTTAATTGCATAAAATTAAAGTTTTTGTTCCCCAGTCACATTTTAAGTCCTCAATAGCCACATGTAGCTAATGGCTACTGAATCCAGCAGCACAGGTCTAAAGCTTACTCTTCTTTCTAATGAAAGTATAGATCTGGTTTGTAATGGGCGCCAAATAAACATTAAATGGATGGATGGATAACGGATGGATGGATGGATGGATGGATGGGTGGGTGGGTGGATGGTGGATGGATGAATTTTACCACCTTTACTTCCTCCCTAGTTTACTTTCTGATTTCTTACCCTGTTATGCTGGTTCAGGAAAGAGAGAATAAACTTTAGAGAAAGGTGATTCCATAGAAATCATCCTTGTCCTCCCAACTTTTCAGTTTGTTCCACTGGACAAAGTTCAAGTGCATCAAAGTTCTACTCTCTGACTCATGCAGCACCACTGCTCCTTGCTCAGATGCTACCCATCAGTGGGGTCTGCCCTGACCATCCTGTTTAAAATTGCAGCCCACCTCTCCTCCCTCCTTCCAGCACTGGTGTTCCTTAACTGCCTTCCCTGCCTTATTCTTCACTGTTGCATTTACCAGCATGTAATTTATTATATAATCTACTTATTTCTTGATTTTTCTGAACAAAGCAGGGGTTTCTATCTACATTATTCACTTATGAATGCTCAGAACCTGGTATATAATAGGTTCTCATTAATTATTTGTGAATGAATAAATGGATGCATGAATAGTTTGAGTTCCAGCTCTTTTATCTATTATCTCTAAAACCCCAGTAAGTAATTAAAGATTAAACCTCAGTTTCCTCATCTGTAATATGGGTATTCTACTTATGTTATAGAGCTGAGTGATATAGCCCTATAGGGTCAATGCTTACCTTATCAGACTAAAGAAGATAATCTCTATGAAGTGTTTAGCATAGTACCTACATGGGTATGTGATAAGCACTGATAAAATGGTAACTGTTATTATTACTGTTTAAATAATAATATCATTAGATTTAATCTACCAGGTCTATAATATGTAAACAATATCAGGTCAATAATAATGCAAAGCAAATATAATTTCCCAAGTACGGTAATTCTGTCCCAAACAAACAAACAAACAAAAATACTAGGTCAGGGGAAAATAGTCTTGCAATCTAGATTGCCTACATAATGCCTATATTTACCTGCCCTGCTTTTATTTGTATTTCTAACCATGGGATACAGGTCCCTCCTCCCCACCCTGCCAAGACCCAGGGCAGCTCAGTGTCCGGCTCTGCATTCATTATGTTTACTGTCACCAGGGACTTAGGCTCTAAGAGCAGGCATGAGAGGGTGAGCATTTCAGGCACGTCACCAGCCTATCCTTGACGGCAGAAGCTCTTGACCCACCTGCTCTGGAATAGTCACATGGACCTTAAATGGCCCAGGGCTTGGCAGCCGAGTGTGAGCCGAGCCAGGCTGCCCAGGCAACCAGCTGGGGAGGGACAGTGAGCTGCCTTCCTGGCAGATGAGGCACGTGCTCCAAGTTCCTCTCAAGGGCCTGCTTCCCCAGCTCCCTCTGCAGCCTCATCCTTTGAAACCCTTAGTTTAACAGGCACATTTTCAATCTGCTCTTCACTTCATGATCTCTGCGTCCACTTGTTCATTCATTCATCCAACAAATGTTACTTAAGCATCTCCAAGATACAGTTATTGTGCAAGGACTGGGGATAGACAAAGCATTAGATAAGACAGTCCTCTGCCCTTGGGAACTTTCCTATACCTTCTGTCAGTACCATGCTTTACAGTTTTCACCTGAAGGGTCTCTTTTAACTCTCATAATGATATCTTACTTGGAATTAGATATTTTTATGTTCCCCGCATTTCATTTGATGTGTTAAGAAATTGAGTGCCTTGGCCCTGGCCGGTTGGCTCAGTGGTAGAGCGTCGGCCTGGCGTGCAGAAGTCCCAGGTTCGATTCCTGGCCAGGGCACATAGGAGAAGCGCCCATCTGCTTCTCCACCCCTCCCCCTCTCCTTCCTCTCTGTCTCTCTCTTCTCCTCCCGCAGCCAAGGCTCCATTGGAGCAAAGATGGCCCGGGCACTGGGGATGGCTCCTTGGCCTCTGCCCCAGGTGCTAGAGTGGCTCTGGTAGCAACAGAGCGATGCCCCGGAGGGGCAGAGCATTGCCCCCTGGTGGGCAGAGCGTCGCCCCCTGGTGGGCGTGCCGGGTGGATCCCGGTCGGGCACATGCAGGAGTCTGTCTGACTGTCTCTCCCCATTTCCAGCTTCAGAAAAATACAAAAAAAAAAGAAAAAAGAAAAAAAAAGAAATTGAGTGCCTTACCTGAGATCTTGCAGTTCACGAATAGGGAGCCAGGACTCAAACTCAGGTTTTCTGGTTACAACATAGCTTATATCCAGGCAACACCACATCTCATAAACAGCAGTTCTTTAAAAGTCACAGAAAGTCAGAAATTTGAAAGATAAAAGCATCCCCCACTGGGTTGCTCAGTGGATAGAGCATTGTCCCAGCATGTTAAGATCATGGGTTCGATTCCCAGTTAGGGCAAAGGCGAGAAGCAACCAGTGGGTACACAACTAAGTGGAATGATAAGCTGATACTTCTCTCTTGCTCTCTCTATCTCTCCCTCTTCCTCTCTCTCTCTCTCAAATCAATGGAATAGGAAAAAAGAAGAAAGGGGGGAAAGGAGGGAGGAAGGGAGGGAGGGAGAGAAGGAGAGAAAGAGAGAGAGAAAGAGAGAGAAAGAAAGAAAGAAAGAAAGAAAGAAAGAAAGAAAGAAAGAAAGAAAGAAAGAAAGAAAGAAAGAAAGAAAGAAAAAGAGGGAGGGAGGGAGAAATAAATAATGGCCATTTGACTGTATATCTAAAAGCTCCAAAAATAAATTGCATGTTATACATAAAGCGGAGAAAGACCAACTCTGTCCCCACAGGAACAGGGATGAACGGGGCCCTTCCCCAGACCTGTCTTTCCCTGGCCTCTCCAATACAAACACCTCACTCGGGATTCCTGAAACCTCTGAACTCAAAGCCCCAACTTCCCCAATTAACAGGATGTGGACAAATGCTGGAACTCATGCGCAAGTATGAACCACACCTCCTTCCTCCACGAAGCTCCATTTTTGGAGTCCCTGCCTTTAAACCTGAAGTTCTCCGAAGAAAAACTTCCAGGCGGCTCAATGAGAACAAACACCCTCCCACAGCGCCACCAAGTGGCTGAGTCTCTGCCTGCTAAAAACACCATGAAACAGTCTGAAGAAGTCTAGTTCGCTACAGGACAAGCCAAGGCACAAATACCAAGAAAAAGAACTTGGCAAAGGGGAGGTGGGGTGGAGAAATTCAGGGGAGATTTAGGAGGTGTGGACAGGCAGAAGGCAAGTAGCCAAATCTGTTTATGAAGAAGCAATGTGGCAGCAATTCATTGACTATTAGGGCTGCAAGTGGCCAACCCTTCCTTTAAAAAAAGTTTTTTTAAATCTCAATTACAGTTTATATTTTGTATTTAGTTTCAGATGTCCAGCATAGTAGTTAGTCATATTTCCAGTACCCACCTGGCGCCAAACAGTTATAATATTATTGACTGTATCCCTATGCTGGACTTACATCCCCATGACTATTTGGTAACTACCAAACTGTGCTTCTGCTCTTTCAGCCAGTCCCCAGAACCCCATCCCCCCACAACCCTTCCTTTTTATAGATGGAAAAACTGATGTTCTGGTCTCAATCTCCCAACCCTTCATCTTGAATACTTCCTCCCACCCTCATCATGCCATCTCTCTGGGCCTCGGTTTCCCCATCTATCACATGGGGATAATGATACCCTTCAACGTAGGGATATGGTTAAATTTTTTTAAAAGGTACATACGTGAAAGCCACATGTACAATCTTCATATGTAGCTAGTTGCAGGGTCTCGGTCTCCTTTTTGTAGCAGGAAGCATGGCATTTTCAGCCTGCCGATTGGAAGAGTACTGCAAGCCAAAACCAAGAGCCAGAAAAAGAACAGGACAAAGAACCCCAGCCTGGCTTCAGCCTGGCCTCCTGTACTTTCAAAAAGAGCAGCCGCCTCAGTCTTCTTTCAAAAGGGCAGTTGATTGGGTTCTGGGCGCCTTTATTTGCCAGAAGGACATTTAGGGAAATTAATGTGTCCTTGGGATATTTCCATCTAGCAGTCTCCTTCCAGTCTTGTACTCTGCTTCTCACCTCTGGCCTTCTCAGGTTACCATCGGGCTTCCTCCAAATCAGACAGGCAACAGGTGATGAGTGGACTCTGGCCCAAGGGTCTAGATCCCTACACTGACAAAGAATGGACAGGGACAGTCACCCAGGCAGTTGGTAAAGAGAGGTAAGGATCTGCTGCTGAGGCAGGAGACAGTGATCAGCCCAGTTCTGAGACACAGCAGTTACCCACAGAGTTTGGGCCCCCACTACCTTTACCCAAAATGTCCCAGCAGCTCTCACCATATTGCTTGGGTCATGAGCCTACTTGCTGTCAATTCTCCTTTCACAGTGTGGCTCTAACATCTGGCAACATCTGCCTAGAACAAGTCAAGCCAAAGTTGAAAGGAATAAAGCACAGAGAAAGTCCAATATAGGTGAGGCCATGGGTATTGAGAACGGAGGCTCTGAAGCCTGTTCTGGGTCAAATCCTACTCTTTCCATTGCTAGCTGTGTGACATTGGGCAAATAGCTAAATTTTTCTGGGCCTCAGTTTCTGAATCTGTAAAATGGGGACAATACCTAACAAATATAATTTGGTGAGGATTATATTAAAGTAGCCTTGTGTCTGGCACATATAACTGCTCAACTAAAAGTGGATAGTGTTATTTTTTACTGTTGGGGCAGTAATTTCTCCTTAGGCATTTTGGTAGCCCTTTGTCTCTCAGATCAGAACTGCTAAAAATAACTGGATAATGGTGAATTAATGAGTGAATGAATGAACTGACAAGCACAAGAGCAACAGACTTTATTCTGCCTGATAACATCTAGAAGAGTCATGCCATTGCATTAGTGGGTTCAATTTACAGATGAGCAATGGCAGTGTCACAGTCTTTCTCTTGCTTGAGTCAATTTCCCCACTCCCTGAATCTAGGATGGCTTCATGACTTACTTGGCCAATAAAATATTATGGAGGCCCTGGCCAGTTGGCTCAGTGGTAGAGCGTCGACCTGGCGTGCGGAAGTTCCGGGTTCGATTCCCGGCCAGGGCACACAGGAGAGGCACCCATCTGCTTCTCCACCCCTCCCCCTCTCCTTCCTCTCTGTCTCTCTCTTCCCCTCCCGCAGCTGAGCCTCCACTGGAGCAAAGATGGCCCTGGCGCTGGGGATGGCTCTATGGCCTTTGCCTCAGGCACTAGAATGGCTCTGGTTGCAACAGAGCAACGCCCCAGATGGGCAGAGCATCGCCCCCCTGGTGGGCGTGCCGGGTGGATCCCGGTCGGGTGCATGTGGGAGTCTGTCTGACTGCCTCCCCGTTTCCAGCTTCAGAAAAATACAAAATATATATATATATTATGGAGGTGAAGCCTGGACCTCACGGGATCTTATTCACTTCTACTTTTTCTCGAGGCCTTGGGGCACTGCCACCAGAAAAAGTCTGGATTGGGCAAGCCTGTTGCAGGATAGGAAGCCACATGCACCAGAGGTGAGCCAACCCAGCTGAGGCCATCCTAGACCAGCCAGCCCTCAAGCCATCTAGCAGCTGACCACAGATGCATGAAGCCAGCAGCCATAAGTCCCACCTGGCCCAGATAAGAGAAATAACCAGTCACACAGAGTCTCAAGAGCTAAATAAATGGCTATTGTTTTAAGCCAGCAATTTTCAAAGTTTTTTTTTTTTTTGTTACACAGCAAAAGCTAACTAATACAATTAGCAATACTGGTGTACATAGGGTGGTAGTGACAATTGCAATGACCATGCACAGACCCTCTTAAAGATGAAGTTAGGCAACAACCAGCTTAACTGCTTTCCTGGTCAATTAGGTCAAAGACCACAGTTCTGCCTCTTCCTTTTTGCTGTCACTCCAAAGATAAGTCACATGGCCTGCAAGATGATAAAGAACCACAGTGTTTCCAAATACTCTGAAAATAAGCCAAACAGGCAAACAGGTCTTTCATTCCAGTCCCCAAGGGTTTTAACACACTGGCTCTCAAACCCTGACATAAATCTTGCTCTACCAAGAAGTGAGTATTGTGTATCCCAGAATTAGAACATTTCAAAGGAATGCTCAATGAATAAAACAAAGTGCCAGGAAACCCTCTTATGTAACTCAAAGGAAATTAAATCAGTCCCTTTGGAAGTGACTTGGATCTTGGAGAGGACACCTGTCTGTTTTTTGGTTAGTGAACAAGGACTCAGCATTTCTAGAAAGGGATGAGAACCTTGCTGATCTCTCACCAAGTC
The DNA here is from genome assembly GCF_036850765.1 of Saccopteryx bilineata. NCBI lineage: Eukaryota > Metazoa > Chordata > Mammalia > Chiroptera > Emballonuridae > Saccopteryx > Saccopteryx bilineata. The sequence continues at coordinate 107,367,211 of NC_089490.1, forward strand.
TTGGCTCCTCCACCCCAAAGCTGTCAATTTTCACTTAATGGGCTCTATCTCAGTAAATGGAGATGACTCTGATCCCCTAGGAGAGAGGAGCTGTCTTTTCAATTAGCTTCTTAATTGCTCGGCTGCATTAATATAACCCAAGTTCATAGCCTCAAGATGCATTCCTAGCAGTGTAAGCAGGAGGACAAGGACAAGCTTTTCCCAGCCTTACTCGTTTAGTCCCAGTAAGCTGGCACTGTGCTAGGCTGTGGAAATAAAATGGGGAAAAGACACAGGACCTGCCTTCCTGAAGAAGAAGGAAATGGAAAACAGAGATGCAATGCAGAGATCTTCTAAGCAGTGTGGGTTTTGTTTCTCCGGTTGGTGTGTTTGATTTGTTCTGTTTGAAGTTTTTGTGTATTGAGAGTCTGGCACTGCACCAGGCTTGAGGAGAAAAGAGTTTGGTTTTTTTTAAGTGAGAAGTGGGGAGGCAGAGAGATAGAGTCCTGCATGAGCCCCAACTGGGATCCACCTAGCAAGCCCCCTATGGGGTGATGTTCTGCTCGTTTGGGTCTATTGCTCTGTTGCTCAGCAACCAAGATATTTTTAGCACCTGAGGCAAGGCCATGGAGCCATCCTCAGCACCCAGGGCCAACTTGCTCCAACTGAGCCATGGCTGTGGGAGAGGAAGAAAGAGATAGAGAGAGAGAAGGAAGAAGGGGAGGAGTGGAGCAGATGGTCACTTCTCCTGTGTACCCTGATCGGGAATCAAACCTGGGACAGCCACATACCAGCTGATGCTCTACTGCTGAGCCAACCAGCCTGGGGTAGAGTTAAGCATATAAACAGAATCCACTTTCAGAAAGATAATAGTAATTGTGTTTTAAAATGGTTTCATTTTGTTTGTTACTTTTTTGTGAAAAAATATATATTGTATAAAATTGACCATTTTGATTATTTCTCAGTGTTTAGTTCAGTGGCATTAACTGCATTCACAGTGTTCTGCGACCAGTCTCCAGAAGTTTTTCATCTTCCCAACTGAAGCTTCGAACTCATTAAACACCAATCCTCCACTTCCCTCTCTCCAAAGCCTCTGGCATCCTGCATTCTACTTTTATGATTTTGACTGCTTATTTCACTTACATAATATCTTCAAGGTTCATCCCTATTATAGCTTTTGTCAGAATAGCATTCCTCTCTAAGGAGGCTACTGTGAATAATGTTTCTATGAGCATGAGTGTGCAAATATCTCTTCATGTTCCTGTTCTCATTTCTTTTGGGTATGTAGCCAGAAATGGAATTGCTGGATCATATGCTAATTCTTCATTTAATTTTTGGAGGAACCACTATACTGTTTTCCACAGTGGCTGAATCATTTTACATTCCCACCAGCAGAGCACAAGGGATCCATTTTATCCACATTCTCACCAACACTTACTATTTTCTGGTTTTTATATAATAGCCATCCTAATGGGTGTGAGATTTGCATTTTCCTAATGACTAGTGATGTGGGACATCTTCTTGTGTGTTTATTGGTCATTTATAAGTCTTCCTTGGAGAAATGTCCATTCATGTCCCTTGGTTTTGCTTTTCATGAGCATATGCTGCATTGCATTGTTTTTTGCCAGGTACTCAAGCAAGCTCCACAGATGCATGTTTGTATTGCATTTAATTTCCCTGAATTGAGAGGTTACTGTTCCCATTTTACAGGTGAAGAAACTGAGGTTCTTCTCGCAACTTACAGCCTAGTAAGGAACGGAGAGGGATCTGAGGCTGGCCTGGCTGACCACATTGGCCTCACTCCATGTCAGACAGGCATTGGAGACCTGAGGAAAGACGGCCAGAAATGCACACAGGGTGGTGGTGGTGGTTGGGGGTGGTCTTTGGGTTTAAGGCATTCCCTTTTGTGCCTTTTGCAGCACTTTGCTCCTCTTCTGTCTTCCTTTCCTTCTCTTCTTCTCTCCTTTCAGATCTGAGCCACTCGATATCTACTCCATTCTGGCCAAAATATGATCAATTCTTAGCCCCTCAGTGAAAATGGCTCCCTCCCCAGGAGGATTTTTGTTTTCAGAGACATGAACTAGAAGAGAGGTACCCAGAAAGACCTTTTGGAGGTTCACCCCGGGGGCCCCAACTGGGAAAGCTCAATCTAACCTGGGGTGAGAAGATCAGAGAAGAGGGGGGCAAGATGGTTCCAGCCTCACCCACATGACCTGGTGACCAGAAAGTGTTACCAACTATTCATTATCTCCTACTGCAATGAATTGTGGGCATAGCTATAAAGTAACTGAGTGCTTACCATGTGCCAGGCACTGTTCTAAACACTTCACACATAGGTATTCACTCACCTAATCCTCCCAACCACTACTGGTCCCACTAAGAGATAAGAAAACTGATCCTCTGAGAGCTGAAATACTCCCACCACTGGTCAGTGGTCCAGCCGGCAATCCAACTCAGTGTCTGGTTTCAAAGTCTGCACTTAGCTGCTACTTCATGCTGCCCCCAATTTTCTCCTAGAAGAATTTAGAGACAGGAATACGTGATGGAGATGGAGGGATGGACGACGATGATAGATAGATGATAGATAGATAGATAGATAGATAGATAGATAGATAGATAGAGAGATAGATAGATAGGAAACAGATAGGGGAAGGCAATGGAGGGGCTTTTTCTCCATCCTGCCTGATTTTACTCCCTTGTGGAATAGCTCTACTATCAAAATGAGCCTCACTGTGGCTCCTCACTCACATCTCCTAGAGCAGGGGTTGGGAAACTTTTTGGCTGAGAGAGCCATGAATGCCACATATTTTAAAATGTAATTCCATGAGAACCATGCAACGACCCATGTACGTTATGCATTATCCAATAAAAATTTGGTGTTTTCCGGGAGGACAGCTGTGAATGGCTCTAGCTACCCGCAACCATGAACATGAGCGGTAGGAAATGAATGGATTGTAATACATGAGAATGTTTTATATTTTCAATATTATTTTTTTATTAAAGATTTGTCTGCGAGTCAGATGCAGCCATCAAAAGAGCCACATCTGGCTCGCGAGCCATGGGTTCCCGACCCCTGAACTAGAGAAAGAAGTTCATGTTGTCTATTTGTTTGCCCTTCCCCCCAAAACCAATCCATTCTCTTCTTTCTCTGGCTGGGGAGGCTAACTGCTATGGGCCACACCAAGGCCCCCTTGACCTCTGGCTTCCAGTTGGGCACAGCCAATGAGAGGCAGTAGCAAGGGACATAAAGTGAGAAGTGTCCTACTGCTGGCAGTTTCTGATCCATCCTTCCGGGGCCGGGGAGACTGCCCTGTAGCCCCCTCCGTGGTACAGCATCTCCCAACTGAAAACCTCTGCTTCCCTGGCATCCTTAGGGGAGGTAGTCCTTCCAGTTGCTAGCTAGCCTTAGGGTGCCATACCTCAGGGTGTCTGTTCCTTATCTCTGCCTGCACCTCTGTAAAGCTCCCTTCCTTAGATCTTCCTTACAGGCTCTGCAGACTCTCTCAGAAGGTTCAGACATCAGACAGCAAAGAAGGGCTGTTTTTGTTGGACCCTACACATAATATATACTCACATATACACAGACACACATATATATGTGCACACACATATACACATGCACATGCATATATACATGCACTTACACATAGATACACGTGTATACACACACATACCAAGTACAGGGAGAGCGCAAGCCAAAATGCCATCAGTGATTTTCTCTGGGCAGTAGGATTTTGGTGATTGGTTTTTTTTTTCTTTATGCAGGTTTGTATTTTCTATGACTTTATTTCTGTAATGTTATTTTTTCCCCAAAGAAATACTGATTCACAGGTGAGAAGGCAAAGCCAATGGAGATGCATGGTGGGGGAATATGTTGAGAGGTCAGAAGATTCTCATTCCCCTAAGATCATAGTAGGAAAAGGTGGCCGCCCCACCTATGCATCAGTCCACCCCCCAGCCCTCCCATGGGGACCACTGACCTGTCTTTGCTCTCACCAAGGCCACGCTGAGGCCTTGAAAATAAGAAAGGCCTCAAGAGCTCTTCATTCTCCCCAAATGGCCAAAAGTGTCAGCTAGACATATGCCTGGGCCCCTGTCCCCAGGATCCTCTGCTCTCAGGTGTGAGGCACGCCCCCCCCCAGCTCCCTGCTCCCCAGCTGAGAAGGAGCCACATCTGAGGACAGACTGGACTTCCAGACAGGCTACATAAAACTAGGATCAGGTGAAGATTATCAAGCAAGAAGGTCAAATGCCCCTGACCCAGTAGGGGTTGGGCCAACAGAGCCCCCCAGCCCTCACTATAACTGTACATGAGAAAAATGTGTTTCCCATGACCCAGGTCCTTACTCCCTCCTGTCCCTGCCACCCACCGCACTCCCCACGCACTCAGTTCAGTTCTGTCAGGACCAGCCCTGAGACCTCAGACCCGCTCAGACAATAATAGCAGGCCAGAAGGAAAAGTGTTGCTTCTCCCAGGGGTATTTACATCTGAAATCAAGAAATCACAGAAAAGCAACCCCAAAAGGGCCTTTAATGGAGGAATTCCAGCAGCGGTGGGCACAGTCTGTTGAGGAGCAGAGGGCATCGTTCTGCCCTTGCACCAGACCAAAATCAACTTTCCACTGCGTTTCAAAGTAGGTTCAACCGCGGTTAACTAGGTCAGTGCCCTTGGCAACTCCTGAGCCACTGCTAACCTTTCAAGGATCCAGCCACAGGGGAGGCAGGAACCAGTTATTCAGAAGTAAAACTAGGTCCAAATCAATAAGTCCAATCCTTCCACTCCATTTCCCAGCTGCATTAAGTCCATGAGATAGCTGCGGTCAGATAGCTGCATAGGGTAGAAGGGGAGATGTGTGTGTATGTGTGGAAGTGGGGGACAGCCCCTGGCCTAGAAGTTTAAAAAATCCTGTGCTCTGCACCTAGCTATCTCCTAATTTGCTGTGTGGTGTTAGGCAAGATACTAAACCTCTCTGAACCTTGTGTTATAACTGGCAACATGATGAGTCTGGATTAGATGGTTGTAAGGACCCCTCCAGCTCCAGTGTGCTATAATCTTCTCCCCCTCCACCTTCTTCCCACTCCCCAAGACATGCAAACACACAGACACACAGACACACACACACAAACACACACACCTACTCCAAATAATGCACATCAAGACAAAGGCAGAGAGTTTGGCTCAACTCGGCCCAGAGACTTCTGGGAACCGCAATAAGCCTGCAGTTCACATTTGGTCAACCATGTCCAGCTGTCTTAGGGACTGAAAGAGCATCTCTCCCCATGTCAACAAAAGGTTCTGGCCTAGATAAAAGGCCTGCCCCATGCTCAGCTAGCTGAGTTGTTCAGCCTGCATCCAGGATTAACCAAGGATTCTCACTGGCTCTCTGGTTTCAAAACAAAACTTTGAAAGAGAACTGCGCTCAGTGGAAAATCCCCCAGTAACAAGGCCGCTGGGAGCATTATGGGAATACCATCTGTCAAGCATCGCTTCGCACAACCTGTGACCAAAACAGCCTTTTAATGTCAATACCAATCATGATAATCACACCTCGTGTGTTTAGACAGCACTGCTGACCTTTCGAAGCCCTTCATCTGGGCTCAATTTGGCCTTGTGCAACTTTCTGAAGGAGGAGCAAGGAACTTTCAAATATCTTAGTCCTGTGTTAGAGATGATGAAATTAAAGCCCAAAAATAACAGAGGTGAGAAGAGAGACATTCCAACCTGGACCTAAGTCCCCTAAGCATAATCCAGTGAGTTCTCCCCACACCAGTACATCCCAAATGCCATCGGCAGCTGCTGCCCGGCTGGCTGTGTCAACCAGCACAACCACTACACTGATGTTAGAAGACTTGGATGTAACCCCAAAAAAGTATTTGTTAGTTTCCCTAGTGATGCACATGTTTGGAAGCACACTATGCTGTGTCCACAATATCTTGGAATCCTGGAAACTCCAGGCTACGAGGACTATCTGAGCTCATTGAGTGTAATCAACAGCTCAGCACAAATCACCGGTCTGCAGCTTCCCCGGGTGCTTAGGACAGAGGTTCTGCTGTAGTGACAGAGACCACAAATAATAACACCTTGAATGGAGGGTCAATTTCTTTCTTTCCTGTATCATCTTCCAGATGTAAATGGTACAGGCTAATAGGGAAGCTCCCTGGGGCCGGGGACACAGGACTCCTCTCTGCTTTGGGATCTTTGGGGAGTATTGCTGTTTGGGCCCCCAGAAGGCAGATTCTGAAATGGAGGTTAGCATGCAGGGTCCATCCTTATGGAAAAGGGTACCTGCTGGATGAAGCAGAGTGGGGAGCTGGGCTGAGATGCGGTCACAGCCAAAGACTCAGCTGCCCCTTAGGGGAGCCCTGAAGCTGTTAATAGTTGTCCAAGTTGAGGCAAAGCCTTATTCACATGCAGAGAGACTGGTTGTTGGATGCTGGCTGACCCCAGAAAGGGATGTGACCTTGGACTAGAAGACTCTCTTCAACCGAGAGCAATTCTCCACGAGGGCTGATTGCTGAGGGCTGGCAGCTGTGGGAATAAATCTTTTGGTCCTGAAAAGGGATCTGAGCAGTCCAGCACAGTGTTCATTGTGAGGGTGGTAGGGATTGGATTGTGTCTTCTTCATAAATGCATATATGGAAGTTCTACCCCCAGTGCATCACAGTGTGACCTTATTTGGAACTAGGGTGGTTGCAGCCATAATTAGTTATGCTTAGATGAGGTCACACTGGAGTAGGGTGGGTCTCTAATCCAATATGATTTGTGTCCTTACACGAAGGAAAGTTTAGTATGAAAATGCACACAGAGAGAATGGCATGAAGGAAGAGATTAGGGTGACACTGCTACAATCCAAGAAATGTCAGATTGACGGCAAGCCACCAGAAGCTAGGCAGGATGCATGGAAGGCTCTCTCCACAGCCCTCAGAAGAAACTAACTCTGCCGACACCTCGATCTTGGACTTTAGCCCACCAGAACTCTGAGACAATAAGTTTCTGTTGTTTAAGCTACTAAATTTGTGGGACTTTGTTATGGCAGCCCAAGAAAACTAGGCGACTAAACATGTCACCTTTAACCACATGGTCCAAAATGGTTTACTGCATGTCACGTGCCAGCCATTGGAAAGGAGAAAAAAGGAAGAGGAAGGAGGACAGACCTCTTCCCTCACATCAGCCCATTGGTCACAACTTGATCATGTGGCATTTGCTACAGGATGCTGGGAAATAAAGTCTCCATTGTGACAGCCATGTGCCCAGTTAAGGACTGTTATTAAGGTGACCAAAAAGTTCCGTCTTCCCTCAAAAAGTGTCCTCTGACATGTCCTCCTTTTTGATATTGGAAGACTAATCTGTAAATGTCCATATTCGATAGATGCAGAATCGATCCATTGCGTGTGATGTGACATATTTGTATTTGACATAATGATTCATCAAGGATCAGTACAGTGAGGCGAGATGCGATTATGAGATGCATGCGCTCCGCATGGGAGACCTTGAGAGAGCGTGCGTTATACCAAGAGCGCAAATGGCTTTGTGTACTTCTTACTGAAACACAACATGGCACATACGACATTGTAGACCAGGGGTCTCAAACTCAACTCAGCATGTGGGCCGCAGAGCAAGATCACAGCCGTTCGGCAGGCCGCACTAGGTCTACAAAAGGCAACTGTTATGCAACACTTTTCTCACTGCAGTTGAAAACAAAAAAAATCAGTACAACAAGCACAATCATACATGCAGTTTACTCAGTGTCACAAAACAACCAGAAACTGTAGTTCGCATCACAACTGCTGTTAACTAAGCTAATATCTAGCTAGGATGCTAGAGAAATGAAAAATACAAGTAGGCCCCTAGGCTTATTTAATTTTATCCAAAATATTTTGAACTTCATGGATTAGTCTGCGGGCCGCACAAAATTGTTCGGCGGGCTGCATGCGGCCCGCGGGCCGCGAGTTTGAGACCCCTGTTGTAGACTCATGATTGTTTCTTTCTCAGTGAATATCCAATCATAGACAATTCACATTTTATTAATTCATCATCTATTTAATAATTTCCAAATACGTATAATTTTATTTACAAGTATTTTCCTGAAACTTGAGTTTTAAAGTGGAAATCTAACCTCAAACCATATCTATTAATAACGCATTTTGATTAAATAGTTGCATAAAACAGACATTGATTTTTTTTGTGTTTTTTTTTGTTTGTTTGTTTGTTTTACAGAAACAGAGAGAAAGTCAGAGAGAGGAATAGATAGGGACAGACAGACAGAAACAAAGAGAGATGAAAAACATCAATCATCAGTTTTTCGTTGCAACACCTTAGTTGTTCATTGATTGCTTTCTCATATGTGCCTTGACTGCGGGCCTTCAGCAGACTGAGTAACCCCTTGCTCAAGCCAGCGACCTTGGATCCAAGCTGGTGAGGTTTTTGCTCAAGCCAGATGAGCCTGTGCTCAAGCTGGTGACCTCAGGGTCTTGAATCTGGGTCTTCCACATCCCAGTCCAACGCTCTATCCACTGCGTCACCGCCTAGTCAGGCAAACAGATGTTTTTTTAATTAGAAAATGATATCTGTCTGACTGTCTCTCCCCGTTTCCAGCTTCAGAAAAATGCAAAAAAAAAGAAAAGAAAAGAAAATGATAAATACACCTGAATATCACTTCAAATTAGTGGTTTTGTTTGATATTTAGTTTTGTTAATTTAGCTTCCGGAAAATTCACTTACCATGATGTAATGTTTTCAGTTCCTAATGTGTTTGCATTGTTCGTGTAGCTCTATATTTTATTTTTAATTTTTAATTTTATTTAAGGGATGGAAAACTCAAAAAAAAGAGAGAATGCCATTTCAATGATAAGTTGAAAAAGAAATTTTCATTCTTCATATCGAAAAAAGATACCACTATTTTCTGCAATATTTGCAGCGAAGAATTTTGTATTGCAGTTGGGGGCAGAGCAGTGATAATGAAACACTTGACCACAACAAACATAAGCAATTATTAGATATATCAGCTTCCAGTTGTAAAGTAACAAGTTTTTTTAAAACTTTAAATTATTCTGAAGATGAAAAACAGTTGGCTGCAAGGAAGGAACATTTGCATTTCATACCATAATTCACAAAGTTTTCATAGTATGGATTGTACAACTAAATTATTGAATAAGTTTCACAATGCAAAATTTTTATGTGCCAGGACAAAATGTGAGGCTATTTTGAAATCAGTATTTAAAAATTACTGTGACAAAATACTTACAGAGGACTTGGAAACTGCAGCATTTGTTAACAATTTTGTCTGACGTATCAAATCATAATGAAATTAAATTGTACCTAATAGTAGTAAGATATCTTAATGTTACAAGGGCATTCAAGTAGAAATTTTAAATTTAGAATCCATCGAGGGTGAAACTTCTGAAATTTTGTCAAACCATCTATACAGAATAATAAATGAAAACAATTTGAAATCCAAAGTTGTTGCACTAATGGCTGATAATACAAATACAAATTTTGGTGGGTGAAGATGCAAAGGGGTGAATAATATGTATGTAAAATTATAAGAGTTGGCCCTGGCCGGTTGGCTCAGCGGTAGAGCGTTGGCCTAGCGTGCGGAGGACCCGGGTTCGATTCCCAGCCAGGGCACATAGGAGAAGCGCCCATTTGCTTCTCCACCCCTCCGCCGCACTTTCCTCTCTGTCTCTCTCTTCCCCTCCCGCAGCCAAGGCTCCATTGGAGCAGGGATGGCCCGGGCGCTGGGGATGGCTCTGTGGCCTCCGCCTCAGGCGCTAGAGTGGCTCTGGTCGCAATATGGCGACGCCCAGGATGGGCAGAGCATTGCCCCCTGGTGGGCAGAGCGTCGCCCCTGGTGGGCGTGCCGGGTGGATCCCGGTCGGGCGCATGCGGGAGTCTGTCTGACTCTCTCCCTGTTTCCAGCTTCAGAAAAATGATAAAAATAAATAAAAAATTATGAGTTACTCCAAAAGAAAATACTAGGAATAGGTTGTAATGCACATATTTTGTCAAATGCAATCACACAGCGTCATGTGCCATGCCAATTGATGTAGAAGTAATCATAACTACAATTTATTTGCATTTTAGTCATTTTACCATTGTGTTGCTACTTTAAAACAATTTTGTGAAGAAGCAAATGTTGAATACAAAAAACTTTTAAGATATTCAAAAGTTAGACGGCTTGCTCTAACACCTGCTATAGAGCGTGTTCTACAATTATTTGAGCCTCTCTGTTCATATTTTTAAAGTTTAGACAAATGTCCTAAAATCATGGAATCATTTTTCAATAATAAAATATCTGAGATATTGGCCCTGGCCGGTTGGCTCAGCGGTAGAGTGTCGGCCTGGCATGCAGGGGACCCGGGTTCGATTCCCGGCCAGGGCACACAGGAGAAGCGCTCATTTGCTTCTCCACCCCCACCCCCTCCTTCCTCTCTGTCTCTCTCTTCCCCTCCCGCAGCCAAGGCTCCATTGGAGCAAGGATGGCCCGGGCGCTGGGGATGGCTCCTTGGCCTCTGCCCCAGGCGCTAGAGTGGCTCTGGTCGCAGCAGAGCGACGCCCCGGAGGGGCAGAGCATCGCCCCCTGGTGGGCAGAGCATCGCCCCTGGTGGGCGTGCCAGGTGGATCCCGGTCGGGCGCATGCGGGAGTCTGTCTGACTGTCTCTCCCCATTTCCAGCTTCAGAAAAATACAAAAAACAAAAAAACAAAAAACAAACAAACAAAAAAATCTGAGATATTAATATATTTTGTACATAATCAAGCATCTATTTTTCACAAAATGATTCAAAAGATTGAAGGCGAACACATTTCAGCTATGGAAGTTAGTCTTCTTTTGAATGACTTTATCCTTCTATATAAATCTTCTTTTGAAGAAAAAATTTATTTCTTTAATTATGAAAAAAAATTGTCAAACTTAGAGGAGTCAAATCTGGGCATAACAGAAAAGTTTATCAAAGAAGTGCGGAATTTTTACCAGACATGTTTTCAACATATCGAAGAATGGTCTGAAACAAACATCACAGGAAATAACAGTTTTCAATGGTGTTTTTTTACTTCATCACAAGTATATTGGACAAATATTGAATCTTATCTTGAGTTTTTATCTAAAGAAATGCCAGACATCAAAATAGACAATTGTCTCTTTGAAGAAATTAGAAAACTGAATGTATATTTAAATTCTGAAAAATTAATACAATGGGAAAATGAACACATTGAAATTGATAAAAGATGGGTGGAAATATTCAGCCATTTTAAAAATGAACATATTGCATGTGAAAATTTATTTATTCTTGTTCAATGTACATTGTGCTGTCCTGGAACTAATGCAGCAATGGAAAGAGTTCTTTCAATTGCTGATGATTTTTGGACAAGTGAGAAATCGAGATTGAATGTTTATAGTCTAGCTGCAGCACTTGCCATAAAATTCAATATGAAGTATATTTCTTTTTCAGATATTTCCAATATATTGTTACAAGATGATACAGTGACAAAAATATTCATTCAGTAGAAAAGTACTCATTTAGATAGTATTATCTAATTAGTACTTTTTTCTTACAATTATTAAAAATTAATAGGCTTGTAAGCATAATTACAATATAAAATATTACAAATGTTTTATTATGCATTATTATATTATAGTATAGTATTGTTGCAATGAATAATATGTTTCTTTTATTTATGATATTGTTTTTTTCAATTTCTTTATGTTTTTCTTTCCATTGTAAAAAAGTTGGTCACTTTACTGTTATGAAAGATGAAAAAAGCCTCTCACTAAAGTGAAGTTAATCCTTTCAATGAGTTCAAGTGAGCTCAGGGGTCAGTCATAAAAGCAAACACTTCACTTAGAACACCTTGTCAGGAGGTCGCCAAGAAAGAAAAGCATAAAGGACAATAGGAGCACAGAAAAAAATCATTCTCACTCTGCCTGAGAGCTGGGCAGACTTCCTGGATGAGGTGACACAGGATCTGGGTCCTAAGGAACAGAAAAGACATTTCCAAAGTAGACAGAAGAGGAGGGAATTTCAGGAAAGGAAAAAAGCATGCTCAGTGAGCAGCATTCAGAGCTTTACATTCATTATCTCATTTCATCTTCAGAACAACCCTGCAAAGCAATCATAATTATCTCCATTTCAGAGAGGCGGAGTCTGAGAGGCTAAATAGAGAGGTTAAGTAACTTAAACAAGTTTCTGTCAAAGGTCACAGACCTAGTAAGAGGCAGAGCAGAGGCACAAATTAGGTCTTCTGAGTCCAAGCAAAGGCTCTCCTTGTAACCTAGAAATAAATTGGGGACCCTAAATCTCGAGACCTATATAGGACTGCCATTAGGTCACAGATACAGCTAAAGGACACTAGTCTTTTCCAAAACGTGGGCACATTCCCAAGGACTCATTTATCCATGCTATCCTGTCTCTGCTTCGAGAATCCTGGGCCTTCAGGAGCTGTCTTGGCACACCCTGACGTCAAATTGGATATAAAACTCTTCACTTGTTTCCTAAATAAGTAAGTAAAATGTTTATCTAAGAGCGGTAGTAAGGAGGGATCATACCTCTCCTGAATGACCATCTCAATAGTCTCATCACCCGGCTCCCTTCCAAGTTCCACCACCTTCTTTGAAGCCCTGATGATCCAGGAGACCTTTGATAGGCCTGGGCCCATAATTTGCCTACTGATTTGCAGGATTGCAGCCGCCTTTTTCTGCTCTGGTCTGTACACCTGGAGCTAGGTAGTATGCAAACTACACTTCTCAGGCTCCCTTACCAGCTGGCTTCCTGGTTAGTTCCACCAATGGGAGGTACTGGTGGGAGATGAGCCAGTGGTGGGGCCACGTGAGAGGCTTCTGGTTTGGGCACTCAGACAGGTGGAATTGCTGGGGCTTGCTCCGGTGACAGCAGAGGTTGGGTGAATTTGGATTCCAGAAACTGTGGCAGGAACAACCCCATGTTAGCAGCCCCAGCCTAACCTAAGGAGTCACCTATGGGGCAGCTGTGTTAGGCTTGCTCGGAGTGGGGGTGAGGGGTGGAGGGCTGGGATTACCAGCTGCAAACACTTTGCCTGATTGATACATGAGTGCATGGCTGCACCACGTGTGTGTGGCCTATATAAAACTACGGGTGCTCACGGGAGATTAGGGATTGCGGATGCACAGATTGCCTGTCTGCCACTGTGAGGGGCCATTTTTGCTGTTTATTTGCCTGAGGGGCCGTTTCTCCGTCTATGTGCTTGTCTGCTGTTGTGAGACTTTATGAAACAGAATGGCCCAACCCTTTCCGGCTCCACAGTTTTTCTACCATCTGCCCGAATCCAGTGTGGACCTGCCTGGCCTCGGCCACCGGCATCACAGCACCTCTCCAAAGGACCCAGATGTCACTGCAACTTCCCCAACAGTGAAGTGACACCAGCAGCTCTGGGTGCCCAGGTGTCTTCCCTTCTGTTCTTCCTGGTCCCTTCCCACTTCTCATTTTTGTTTTTCAGCCCTTCTAACATCTTTATAACAATGTCCTTTATTAAATACCCTCTGTTTGAAATACCTACTATGTTTTTTTTTAATTTTCTGACTGAAATGCTTCAAACTCAATATATGTTTTCCTCTTTCAAGAAAAGAGTGAGAATAGATTTAATATTTCCCTCTGCTTCCAGTGAGGAGCACTAAGATCTGTATGCATCTTTCTCAGAAAGATAAGTTTTCCATTATTAAAGCAAATTAAACATAACATATGGGAACATTATTATAAGTAGTAATTATTCAATAATTAGGTTAGAACTTTAAAAAGCCAAGGGGAGCCCTGGCCAGTTGGCTTAGAGGTAGAGCGTCGGCCCAGTGTATGAATGTCCCAGGTTCAATTCCTGGTCAGGGCACACAGGAGAAGCAACCATCTGCTTCTCCACTCCTTGCTCTCTCTCTTTCTCTCTCTCTCTCTCTCTTCATTCCTCCCTCTCTCTATCTCTCTCTTCTCCTCTCCTCCTACAGCCATGGTTCGACTGGAGCGAGTTGGCCCTGGGCACTGAGGATGTCTCCATAGCCTCCACCTCAGGTGCTAAAAAATGGCTCCTGTTGCAATGCAGCAAGGGCCCCAGGTGGCAGAGCATCACCCCTAGTGGGCTTGCCAGGTGGATCCTGGTTGGGGTGCAGGAGATGCAGGAGTCTGTTCCTGCCTCTCCTCCTCTCACTAAATAAAAAAAAGCCAAGGGGGACCCATTAAAGCCACCTCAATTGAATATGTGGAGTTACAATCTAATATCATCCTGCTAATAATATTTTCCCCCAAGATTTTATAAAAATGCCATCCCCTTCTCAAAGCAGACAACCATTTGTGAGGTGGTGAGTGGGAAAGAACTCTCTGGGTCTTCCCCCACCCAAACTAGGAATCTCTTCAGACAGATTAAAACAAGAACACATGTCCCCGGCCGAGGACTGAGGTGATGTGGTAATAGCCAGATGTTAGTCTGAGTTAACACTGAGAACAATCTTGGGGTGGCTGCTGCCTCCCCTGGTGGATAGATGCTTCTTCCTAGTTACTTATTTCAAAAGATTTCAAAGTTGTCCCCAGCCTAGAAAAAGGATCCACCCAGGCTTTTGGCGAGTCCCTAATACTCCTGGTATGAGCTCCAAGGGATCACACCCCAATCAGTTTCATCAATGTTTTCACAAATAAACAGTGTGCTCCCCAAAAGGAATTCTTATCAGCTGCTAAGACAACAGTGTTCTCCATGGTTTTATTACCACCTTAACTAGGTCACCTCCACTGCCCCAAGCATGGCTCTCTAAAGGGGTCTAGCATGGCTCAGTAGCTGAAACCATGAATATCATGGGTTACTTAGATCATTCTGTGGTCAATGAACAGACTTCTCCCTCACCCCTAATGCAGGTGTCTGAAAAAGGCACAGTTATGTTTGGTTAAAGTCCTATTTTGTCATTTATCTTGGTTGAAGGGTGCAAAGACACAAGCCGGGACTTCAGTGCAGGCTGGAGGGCAGGGTGCTTTGGGGGCTCTGGTTATCATTTGAGTTGGGGCTGGAATTGAAGTAGGAGGGAGTTGGAGAGCCAGCAGGTGACATACCAAGAGAGGCTCAAAAAATACTTTAAATGAGGACTCAGGAATGACAGTTACATGAGGTAGAGCATATGAGGCTTTGGGAAAGTTTTGGGAGGAAACCTGACCCTCACCTGTTCTTACATCTTTCAAATCACGGTGATTAAGTCCCCCGTTCGTTCATTCGCTCCTGCACATTCAGGGAAGCAGTATGTGTCTTCTAGGCAGTCATGCCTCGTGATTACATTGTGCCCACTGCAGAGTCAGAATCCCTGAGTTTGACTCTTGTCTCTGTCTCTTCTTACCTACGTGTCTTAGGCAAATGGTTCAATCTTTCTGAGCCTCAGTTTCCTCATAGGTAAGGAAGTAGGGGTAATAATGCCTCTTTCAAAACTTTGCTGTGAGGATGAAATAATGTCACGGGTGCATGGCTTACAGAAACACTCACTTAACAGTAGTATAAAACACCTGATCGGGTCATGGCAGCAAGCACATTGCCTGGTATGTAAGAACTTACTTAATGCTTGCTGACTACTTGACCTTTGCCCCCATGGCCCCTCTCTAAGAACCCTGACCCAAATGGGCCAGTGGGGTTTTGTCTTTCTAAAATTTGTAATTACTACTCAGAAATGTTGGTTCTTCTCTGTTGGTGCTTGAACCAAGATGACAAGCAAGAACTGAGATGGCCATCATATGTCCTGTATCCAGAGAAGCAGAGAAAGCCTAGTGGGGGGAAGATGGGCAGGCAGAGTGGAAAAGATGAGAAGACACTGGGGTGTGAGTAGGGAGGAGGGTAGCAGAGGAAGGAACTGAGGGGAAAGTAAAGGAGGAAGAAGGAAAAACGAGAAGGAAAAAAGAAAGCACACTTGGTTTTCATAAGAAACCCCAGGATCCCATGGAGATTGGTTGCAGCCACTGTGAAAATCAGTAGGGAGATTCCTCAAAAAATTAAAAATGGAACTGCCCTTTGACCCAGTGACTCCGCTTCTAAAGAAACCCGAGACACTAATTCGAAAAAATATCTGCACCCCTATGTTCACTGAAGCATCATTTACAACAGCCACACTGTAGAAGTAACCCAAGTGCCTATCAACAGATGAGTGGATAAAAACACTGTGGTACATATATACAGCGTAATATTTCTTGGCGATAAAAAAATAATGAAATCTTACCCTTTGTGACAGCATGGATAGACCCACAAGGCATTATGCTAAGTGAAATAAGTCAGTCAGAGAAAGAGAAGTACCATACAATTTCACTCTTTTGTGGAATCTAAAGAACATTATAAACAAACAACACAGAAACAGACTCAGATACAGAGAACAGACTGATGGCTGCCAGAGGAGAGGGGGGTTGGAGGACTGGATGAAAAAGGTGAAGGGATTGAGATGAACAGATTGGTAGATACAAAGTGGAAAGTATAGTCAATAATATTGTAGTAACTATGTACAATGCCAAGTGGGTGCAAGAAATATCAGGGGAACACTGTGTAAAGTATATGATTGTCTAACCACTATACTGTACACCTGAAACTAATACAAAATAATATTAAATGTAAAATGTAATTGAAAAAGAATTTTAAGTTAAAGAAATAAGAATTAAAAGAACCAATGCAAAAAAAGAACAAAACAAAAAAAGAAACCCCAGGATCCTCCGATTGCCCCCTCCCCTCGCTGAAGCTACCTGGTGAGCCTGATCTAAGACATCTGTTCTTCCAGGTGTTTCCTCGACTTACTGATTCTTCCCCTGTCCCTCAGATTTTATGTATCCTGGTTCCTTCTTTGACAGATGAAGATGTGACATTTAGAAAGGTTGAGTGTCCCGTCAAGGGCACACATCTGGTAGCCTCCAAGTCAGAACTCAGACCCTGGTCATCTGTCTCCCTGTGGAATGAGCACGGAGCAGGAGTCAGAAGACCCTAGTTGGAGGGGCGGGCAGTCCTGCCACTCCCAGCCATGTGACTTGGTCAAGTCTCTCAATCACTTGAGTGCCCCACTTACTTATTCTGTAAAATGGGAATAGCAATGTTTCTTCCCTCACTCTCCAGGGTCATCGGTGAAATACTATCTGTGAACCTACCTTTTACTGTAAAGCATTATATGATACAAATACTAGCCATTATTCACTTATGTATCTTTGTATATCTTTGATCATTTTAGGAGATTTTTAGTGAAAATCCCATAGATTGGGACTGTGTCTACTTAAATGCCCAGAAACTTCCCCGGAAGCCTGCTGGTCCTTGGAAAATGTTAAAATATTTCAAGTTGAGAGATCACAGCATATATATTTTTCTGAAGCAGATGATACAGACTTTATAAGGAAAATAAATATGTCTTTTAAAATTACACTCTTTCTTCACTCACGTTCCCAACTGTTTTTTGAAAACACTGTGGATGGCATTTGAAATGACTAACAAATAAGAAATAATTTATGAGAGTGTCTGTGTGTTGCTTCTTAAAGGAGCTATTAAAACCCAACTGAACAGCATGTGTTTTTCCATTCTCTCGAAAGCAAGAAATATAGAGCTGTTTTTACTCAAACTTTTCCAAAACAAATCACCTTTGGTGATGGAAAATGATCCCTTAAGGAGAGAAATTTTCAGAAAAATTATGAGTGAGTGAAAAAAAAACACATAAAACAGTGCACCGAATAGAAGCCCTATTTAATGAGAACAAGAACCTTGGCCAGTAGATCTGACTCCATTTGCAGCCTGTGTCGTTCAGCTGTCTCTCGTCTGTATGAACATTGAAGTCAGACAGACTAGGGTTCAAATGCAGCTGTGACTGTTGGCTGAGTAGCCTGGGATACCTCGTCACTACTCCAGACCTGTTTCCTCATCTGTAAAATAGGGATAACTTCTGGAAAGCTTAAAATGAGAGTGTGTATTGAAAGTACCCACCATATGATAACCTTTAGATGCATCGTCATTTCTCCGGTTGCACAGGGCATGTATAATCCCACAGAACATAAACCACTGCCCTGTGAAGCATCACCTTGGTCTCAGAACCACTCTATTCCTAGGGATGCCTACTAGAATATTCTAGGTGCCAAAACTGAGTTTTTAGGCCTCTTATCTTGGTATCTGAAAGAATAAGGATTGGATATAGAAAGATAAAATGTTTTTGTTTTCTTATCCTTATATTCAGAAAACACTGCTGAGTGCAAGAGAAAGCTGGGAAGGGGCCCCACTAAACACAGGGTCGCAGTGCCTGTGGCGTGTGAGGGGGGTAACATGGAGAGAAGGAGGGAGGGGGAAGCAGACTGAGAAAGAAGGGAAAGAGAATTTGAACTTTATCTGTAATTTTAAAAGTTCAGCCATATAAAAATATTTGTGGGAAATAAGATAAAATGTTAGCAGCAATTTCATATGGGGGTATAGGGATGTTTGTTACGGTATTCTTTGTACCTTTCTGTATTTTCACAACCAAAATGATTTCCATCTAAGCAAATTATTTATTATAACCACAGTAAAAATTTTTAATGGAAAGAACTTCACCATATCCTGCTGCCCTAACAATCGATATCGTTGACATCCTGTTTCTTTTTTTTTTCTTGTGTTTACACATGCGCATAGCTATTTCACAGAGTAAGTGTGCAATCCATTGCCACTTAGGCATATGCAAGGACAGCAACATACCAGCCCCAGGGGCGTTTTGTTGGGCACTTTGCTTAACCCGCATGATAGGGCAGAAACTGGATTGTTCACATTACAAACAGTCTGGCACCTATTATCTCAAATATGGCCAGCTTGAGGAATGTTCTTTTTCTACAGCCTGGTCCTTGAGTTTGCAAACGACACATCATAACATCACATCTTCCTGCTTTAGCTCACCAGTCATTGATGTATCCACTCATTCCAGATGTCTCTAGAGCATCTCTAAGTACTTGGCCACATGACTTGGGCCAGGTGGCCATTCTCAAGTAACTGAGGGACAAATGCAAGAGATGGACAAGTAAGCAGCCATGATAGGTTATGCAAGGTGATGAGGTGTGATGATGGAGCGAAGCGGAGGTATGTGGAGGGCACCAAGGAAACGGGGGGTCTGGGACAACCCCCCAGAAGAGATGATAGCTGGAAAAAGTCTTGAAGGAAAAGAGATTGCTAATTAAAACTTGGGAGATTATTCTATGTTTTTTAAAATCCAGATACATTGGTTTATCTTTCAAAAAGTCGGATGATCTGGCAATACTGGGAGAGAGTCGGCTGGCCTCAGTGCAGGGCCGCTGTGCCTGAGCAGAGGAGAAAGTGTAAGGTGAAGGGACCCTGCCACCAGATGTCATCAGTTTCAACTGGGCTGGGGCCTTCACAGGCCCCTTTGGTTGCTCTCAGCTTTGCAGGGAAGAGCACGCTGCCCCTCCAGGCAGAGGGGCCAGAGAGGTTCCAACCCAGGGTGCTCCAGGGCAGAGACAGATTTCAAACTGCACCCTTTGATAGTAAGTCCAGAGCTCCTCTCTAGGCCAGAGAAGCCCCCATTGGTGAAGATATTGGGTACCAAGGGAGGCCAGCTGGGAGGCAGTTTACAAGGGCAGATAACTGGTTCTCTTTATATCTCATAGCCCACTTCCTTTCCTATGGCCTCATGGAGAGACCTTCCTGGGCAAATGAAGAGAGAGAAGAGGTTCACTGAGACCTTTTCAGGCCCTCAGGGAGCTGAAATGAGAGGACCGCCAATCAAGACATGCCTTGACCTATGATTGAGAAAAAGTCTGTAGAATATCTGAAGTGTTCATACACGCAAACTCAATAATGTAATATATTCTGTTGTGGTGGTTGCTGTTCATCGCTATGTACCATGCCTCATTCCAGCACTTACCACTGAATCCTTCCCTGAATGCTGGGAGGAGGCTAAAACTAACAAAGCAAAGGTAGATGAGGGTACATGACTTATCCAGGGTCAACCAGCTACAGAAAGGTGGAGCTAGTTGTCCAACTCGAAGACCTATGATCTTTCTATTAACCTTAGTCAACTGCCTCCAGCATCTGGAAACCTTGCCCAAGAAGATCATCTTAAACTTGGAGTAGTATTAAATGTCCTTTTCTAAGTACAGTTAAGAAGAGTTTGTGATAATAAGTAATTGTTATAATTTATAGGAAAATGCCAAGTACACCATTACATATATATATAATGATCACTGGACAAAAAAAAATGCAAGAAAATATGACTTCAGAGCTTGCAGTCACTGTATTTTGCTGTTAGTTTTAGACTAATATGAATTTAATGTTTTTTCTTTCCATTTTCCAGATTTGCACTTATAAGTATGGATCACTTTTATAATAAAAAGGAAACACTTGGTTTTATTTAAAAGAAACCCTGAATTTCAGAATTCCAGCTGCAAACAAGGAGGACATGGAACTAGAACGTGCTGGGAAAACTGGAAAATGGACCCTGCCCAAGGGCCAGCCCAAGGCAGGTGCCAGGGAAAGGGACAGCTACTCCGGGACAAAGGCTCAAAGGAAAAAGCAGGGTGGACAACAGGAAGATCTGCAAGGGAGAAGGATGTTTTGGGGGTGGGGGTGCTGCAGAAAGGGCCTAAGATGAGATAGGAGCAGGCAAACCAGGAGCACACATGGAGTCTGTAGAGCAGCGGTAGTCAACTTTTTATACCTACTGCCCACTTTTGTATCTCTGTTAGTAGTAAAATTTCCTAACCGCCCACCGGTTGGTTCTACAGTAATGGTGATTTATAAAGTAGGGAAGTAACTTGACTTTATAAAATTTATAAAGCAGAGTTACAGCAAGTTAAAGCACATAATAATAATTACTTACCAAGTACTTTATGTTGGATCTTTGCTAAGTTTGGCAGAATAAATCTTTATAAAACAACTTACTATAGTTAAATCTATCTTTTTATTTATACTTTGGTTGCTCCGCTACGGCCCATGATGAAAGCTGGAACGCCCCCTAGTGGGTGGTAGGGACCAGGTTGACTACCACTGCTGTAGACAGTTATTTCTTGAGCACCCACCTACTGTTTTCTATGTTCAGGACTATTCACATATTATCTCACTTCACCCTTATTGTGAGTCTGTACATTTTACTGTTTCAGTTTTACAAGTTGATAAAAAAAACTGCTATGAAACCAGTTTAGAGGTGGAAAACACCTGTGAGTTCATTGATATCAGAAATTTCCAGAACTAACAGTATATCACAAACTTAGGGATGCTTTTTAAAATATGGAAATGTCATTTGACCAGGTCCCTCAGCTAGCAAAATGGCTAAGCTGAGACACAAACCTAACCACTTTGCAGGCTATGGTATAGGACCCAGAGTTTGGGGAGTCCCTCTATGCCTCAAGGTTGATGTCATGAAGGAGATCTCGCCTACCCAAAGGCACCCCCTCAATACTCCCTGAGCCCACCAGCCCAAGCCTGATCTCACCAGCATTCCTGAGTTTTTATTGTCTATTTACTTGTGCTGTACCCACTCAAAAACTCATAGTTATGGAATATTAGAGTTGGAAGACGTCTGAGAGATGACCTAGTTCAATCTGACAAATGAGAAGATTGATACCCAGAAAAGTTAATAAACTCGCCCAAGGTCACACAGCAGGTGGTGCCTCTCATCCTAGTTCTGCAAGGACCAGAACCCAAATGCTTTGACTTCAAGCCCACTTTCCATTTTCCCTCTCTTTCTTCATTCTCTCAAGTTCCATTTCATTCTTTTATGAAAAAAGAACTATTTGTCCCAAATGCGAGAGAGGAAAGTTTTTCTGTCCCCTAAAGATTTTCTTTCCAATATTTAGGGAATTACCACAAATAAGAAGTAATATTAAGTTATTAAAGCAACCTCATATAAAATGAAAAAATGTCATTTCTCAGAAAATGGATTCAAAGTCGTTTTTCAGAAATTAGAAAAAAAAAACAAAATAAAGACTAGAAATAGGGCAGGAAAATCACAATTGATCCTAATGGAACACATGGAAGGTCTGCCAGGGCTCAGCTGAAGGCGGAGAAATAGCCAGTTTCTTTCAATTACCCCCATTTTCCATCCTCTAATCTAGACAAAAACTGTCATTTTATTGGCTTGTCAATCTTTAGGAAAGTTAAACTGTTTTTCGTTTATTCAGGTATCTCCCCAGCCCTCGTGCTCCAGCCAGAGGTGAGCGTGGAGACCAGCTTGCATGGGGCACAGCTAACTCGCACGGGGCCCAGCTAACTCACATGCAGCTCCTTTACCCCCATTTTATTGCCCAAGGAGCTGCTTATTTCTTTCCTACATTACTTTTCATTTTCTGACATCCTTAAAGTTGATGCTCATCCCCCTACTCCAAGAGTATGGATTTTGGAGTCAGCCTCAAGTTGAGTGTTAAGCCCAGAAGGGCCATCACTACCTGGCCTTGACTATTTGAGCTCTCTGAGCCTCAGTTTCTCAGTCAGTAAAATCACACATGACTTTTGTAAGAAATAAATAGGATTACATGTATAGAGTAACCAGCACATAGTAAGCACTCATTCAATAAATGCTGGTTGTATCCCCCATGAAACTTTGTGTGACACACATAACAATCATCCCTTTGGCTCAGGATACCTGACAAGTTAACTTTCAAAGTACAGTCGTCCACCTCCATATCGCGGTTCACTTTTCACAGTCACACTGTATTGTGGATTTTTAAATTGTATACATCTAATTTTGTATCATCGATTTTTCACTGTATTGTGGCATTTTGCAGTAGATAGCCATTTTATCTACAGTGTGTCCGTAAAGTCATGGTGCACTTTTGACCGGTCACAGGAAAGCAACAAAAGATGATAGAAATGTGAAATCTGCACCAAATAAAAGGAAAACCCTCCCAGTTTCTGTAGGATGATGTGGCAGCATGTGCGCATGCACAGATGATGACGTATCACCGTGTATACAGCGGAGCAGCCCACGACCATGCCAGTCAAGATGTGGACGGTAGAGGGGAAAGTTCAGTGTGTTCTGTGGCTCGCTAAATTCGAATCTGTGACCAAAGTGCAACGTGAATATCGGCGCGTTTATAACCAAGCGCCACCAAATAGGAATAACATTACTCGGTGAGCTAAGCAGTTGAAGGAAACCGGCAGTTTGGTGGAGAAACCTCGTTCTGGTAGGCCATCAGTCAGTGACGAGTCTGTAGAGGCTATACGGGATAGCTACCTAAGGAGCCCTAAAAAATCTGTGCATGAGCCCACATCGAACTGCACTGAATAGGTATAAAACTGGGAGAGTTTTCCTTTTATTTGGTGCAGATTTCACATTTCTGTTGTCTTCCGTTGCTTTCCTATGACCAGTCAAAAGTGCACCATGACTTTACAGGCACAGTGTATTTATTATTTTAATTATTTTTGAGGTAAAATAAGCATTTTCTAGCCTTAAAAATTTGAAAAATATTAATTTTAAATATTAATTATTAAAAGAATATTAAATCGAAATAAAGCCTTAAATATATATATAAATAATAAAATAAATATGAAGTCGCTATTTCGCGGATTTACACCTATCGCGGGGGGGGTGGGGTGGGGGGAGGTGTCTGGAACCTAACTCCCGCGATAGATGAGGGACCACTGTATCACAAGATTCCAGGTACTTTACGACTTGGGGGACACAAAGGGAAATAGTTACAAAAAATGAATAGAAAAGTAGTTTTTTCTTTTTAAAAACATCAGAATTGGTAATTCTAAGACACAAAACTGGAGATGGAATTAGATAAGAAATCCGCTAAAGGCACCGAGAAGTCCTGCAGACAGAAATCTGTGCCCCTTGTTTAACTAAGCATTTTCTTTATTCTGTATTTCTTTCTTTCTTTCTTTCTTTCTTTCTTTCTTTCTTTCTTTCTTTCTTTCTTTCTTTCTTTCTTTCTTTCTTTCTTTCTTTATCCCTTTCTTTTTTCTGACTTTCTGTCTTTCTTTTTTTTTTTTTTTTGTATTTTTCTGAAGCTGGAAACGGGAAGAGATAGTCAGACAGACTCCCGCATGCGCTGGACCGGGATCCACCTGGCACGCCCACCAGGGGCGACGCTCTGCCCACCAGGGGGCGATGCTCTGCCCCTCCGGGGGGTCGCGACCAGAGCCACTCTAGCGCCTGGGGCAGAGGCCAAGGGACCATCCCCAGCTCCCAGGCCATCTTTGCTCCAATGGAGCCTCGGCTGCGGGAGGGGAAGAGAGAGACAGAGAGGAAGGAGAGGGGGAGGGGTGGAGAAGCAGATGGGCGCCTCTCCTGTGTGCCCTGGCCGGGAATCGAACCCGGGACTTCTGCACGCCAGGCTGACGCTCTACCACTGAGCCAACCGGCCAGGGCCCTGTCTTTCTTTTAACTAAGCATTTTCTACACTCATTTGGTCATAGAAACTTTTGTCAAGTGATACCTATTAATTCCCAACACTTTTAGAACTGTTGTTAATTATTTTAAGAATATTAACAGCTATCACTGGTCAAGCTGACCTCTATGTGTTGGGTGTTTCTATGACTTCATCAGGGCTCACACCTGCATGAGAGACATTGTTGTCCCTATGAGGCAACAGTCAGTTGTCCAACATCACACAGGCAACACGGGCATAACTCTACCCAAGTCTGCCCAACTCTGACGTCCATGGCCTTTTCCCCACACACCACATACCCTCCCAGTTTTGTCTGATTTCTATCTCCTTCATCCCAACCTGATCTGCAGCTAATCCTCCTCCCTCTGTAAATGCCACCAAGTCAAACATTTAACTAAAGCTCCATGATCAAGCTGACACAGAGTTTGCCTTTAGTAAGCAAACACACATGGTGATGCCCTGCAAGACACTGCTCAGACTGCACCCACCCATGGACCCTTCCTTCACAGAACATCTCATGGGACATGCTTCCAGAAACACTTGTCAAAGTTTCTCTGGGAAGTCACAGTGGAGTTGGCATTCCAGTTGTTTTAGCATAGTCGTGTCCTGACTTTAATATGTGAGTAAAGTAGAACTCAGGGACTGAGTTCTTGCCTGGTGCTATCTCTATGGACAGGTATGTCCTTAGGCAAAATCTCAAGACTCCCCCTCTCTAGACTTGTGATATAGCAGCTATGAAATGAATAGGATATACTAGGTAGCTTTGGGGTTCCCAATAAGCACTTAGGTGATTAGATAATCTGAGTTTATTATTTCATGGAGACTTGGGTTCTAAAGTCCAACCGCTTGGGTTGGAATCTCGGCTATACCCCTTTGTATGACTTTGGGCTCCTTACTTAACCTCTCTGTTCCTTAGTTCCCTCATCTGTCAAACGGGATTAAATCAGAGAACTTACTTTGAAGGGTTAAGTGACTAGAATATTGTTTGGCACATTTCAAGTGCTTAATAAATGTTAGCATTATTATTAGCATTAGCCTTGTTGCAAAGTGCTGCTCAAGGGGTTACAATTCCAAAATGCCCCAGTTCTCAGACAGAGCTGACCTCTCACCCACAAAACTCCTTCCCCCTTCTCTCCCCTCCCACTCCTCCTGCCACCCCACCCCTTCCACTCTGCCCCATCTACCTCCCCAGCCTCTGAGTCTGAACCCCTCAAAAAGGAGCCTGCAGGGAGCCTAGATGGAAGCCACCTGCCTGAAGGAGCCAGAGAGGCTGACCTCTCACTGCTGGACCAAGCTCACAGTGACCAGTGGAGCCACACAAGGTTGGGGGGAACAGCAGGGTCACCTGAGAGATTGGCCAAGTTGCCAGCCTATTCACTGACACCTGGTATGCTGCCTGTCCCAGGCCTCAGGGTCTCTGGGGCTATTGTGACAGAGGAGTTCTTCTGCTGGGGTCAGCCACCTGTGCCCCACAAAGGCCCTGTTGACCAGAGCTTCCCCTAAAAGTAGCCCACACAACAGGGGTTCTCTTTGCTGCATCTGGACCCAGGAGGAGCTGGCAGGGGGAGGAGGGGACAATAGTTAAACACACTAGGGTTTCTGCCATGAACTGGACTCTTTACACAACGAGGAAGAATGAGCACTAGAAAGAGAAATAGGTGAGATCAAACATGGCTTCACCACTGCCCACACTGACATATCTCCACGTCATCAGCCCCTCCATGCCGCAGCTCACTGAGAGAACCGAATGAAATAATACGTGGAAAATTCTTAGAAGACACGGTAAACTCACAATAAATATTAACTGTTACTATCAACAATTATTCATTGATTCCTCACAACAGCCCTCTGAGATAGAAATTATTACCATTTCCATTTGTCTGAGGAAAAACTGAGACTTACTGAGTGTGTAAGCTGGAGCCTGGGTGCAAATGCAGCTCTGCCCGAAGGTCCACATGGGTGCAATGTCACCCCCTGTTCTGGAGTTTCAGACTACCTGTCTCTAGCACATTCTTTTCTGATGGAGACAAAACCTATACATTTTGTCCATTCAGCCTGTACCTGGAATGTGACAGGTACTGACTACAGGATCAGAGATATAGGAGGAAGCAAAGACTCCATGTCTACCCTCATGATGCTTATGGCTGTGACTGAGACACAGGGATCAAACCAACAGGAGTGAAAACATAATTCCAACATGAGACAAACGCTCTAAAACTGTGCCATCCAATATGGTAGCCACTTGCCACATGTGGCTATTTTAATTCAACTTTGAATTAAAATTAAACAAAATGGATAATTTGGTTGTCCAACCACATGAGCCAAGTGCCCATCAGCCCATGTGGCTTGGGGCTTCCATCCTGCTCAACACAAAGATAGACCATTTCCATCATCACAGAATCTTCTATTGGAGAGCATTGCTTAAGAGGATAGGGACCGGAACCATGAGCTCTGGGGCTTCAGACGCTAAAAGGTTTCCCTGAGGAAGTGGCATTCGAGCTGGAACTGAAGATGAGGGAAAATCCAGTGACGCAGAAGGTTGGAGAAGGGCAGGACAGCCTGCCATGGGGGGGGGGGGGGACAGCACCCATCAAAGCCTGTGGTGGAGAGAACCATGTGACTGGAATGCAAAGAGAAGTAGTTAAGAGCGGAGTCTCCAAGGGAGAGCCGCCTGGATTTGAATCCCAGTTCCAACTTTTCCTAGCTGTGTGTTATTGGACAAGTTACTTGCCTTCTCTGTGCCTCACTTTCCTTACCTGTAAAGTGAGTTTAGTAATAGTACCTCCCTCCTGGGGCTGTCCTGAAAGTGCTTGCACAGGCTCAGCGCTGTGTGCGTGTTTGCTGCTGTTATTCCTGGTTCAAGACGGGAGGGGAAGGCAGGAATCCGACTTGCAGGCCTTGTGGGCCATGGGAAGAATGTTGGCCTCTATCTGAAAAGCAACGGGATGCCTAGAAGGTGTTAAATGGAGAGGGCAGAACGTGACTGTGGACAGTGGAGAACCACAGCCGTCTGAAGGAGGTGACAGCCACCCTCAACACCAGCCAGGCCCTGGAATGTGGAACTGTGGACCCAGTATAGCCAGAGCATCCAGTCTTCCAAAAGAGGCTGGAAATTGAGATTTCTAAATGTAAACATCTCTTAATTTTTAAAGTAATTCTCTTATTCCCCAATTTTTAAATATTGTGAGGAACAAACCAGCCACTTGCTAGGACTTCTGGTCTACCCCACAATCTGCAGCTCCCCAAACTTCAATAAACCAAAGTTTATACTAAAGCCACATCACCTGGTGAGCCAGCTGGCTCCAGGAAGAAGCCGGGAGATTGCTAAGAACAAAAGGGAGATCAAATTAAATCAAAATCAAAAACGTCACCAAATTAAATCCAAACCAAATTTCCACACACACGAATGGGCTAGAGGCCCTCAGAGCCTGAGTAAAGGGGCCTCATGATAAAAGTGAGCACAAGCTGCAGAGCCTTTTTATATTTAACTTTTGGGTAGTAAAAAGAAACTATAGAAACCAGTACTCTCTTCACTCTGAGGTTGTTAAATGAAAGTATTCTTAGCCCCTCCATAAAGTCCATCAATTCTTTCACCCAAAAATATAGGAAGCAGGTGTTCATTTGGGAGGTCTGTGGTTTGTGTCATTTCCTGGTACCAGGTTATAAAACAAAACCACTTCATTAGGACGTGGTATTGGGTGGGAGCCAGTGAGGGCACGGAGACGCAAGACTGGTTTGATACACGAAAATGCTTGAATGAAAGCCTCAGGCCTGAGCAACAATCAGGTATTTTAGGTTCCAATTCTTAAGATTTTAATCCTCATTAACCATTGCTTTTTCATAGAATTCCTTCTTTCAAAAATATTGACTATCTAACGTTTGCTAGGAACCGGGATACAGAGCCCTGAGCCCTGTCCCCAGGTAACTTACGGGCAACCACGTGGTGATTCCTGTTCCACCAGATTAAGGAAGAGACCCAGCTAAGTACTCGTTCTAGGTGACGAAACATTTGTAACGAAGAGAATAAAGAAAAATCCAACTGGCTTTAGCATCTTATTAAACCCTTCTTTCCCTGTCCAGTCCCCCAATCAAGGAAGGAAAGTGAGGATTGAGTTTCTTAGGGAAGATTTTATGAATACTGGGAAAGCAGAAACTGCCTCTGAAGAAAGAAGCTTCTAGCACATCCTCCAAGGGTCAAGCTCAGGAAATATTAATTTAGAAACACCAGGCTGCTAAGAAGGGTGGGAATTTTACTGGGTGAAGTATGTCAGTTTAGGCTGACACTGGACTAAGCTAGAGGCTGGAGCTGAGGCTGTGGGCTACCAGCAGAGCTCCATCCAGCCTCCTTGCCAACTGCCCCTACATCACCCCAGGACCCCCCCCCCCAAGTAACTAACGGACAAGTAGGCTATGGGCTGACTTATGATGACTGTATGTCTGTCCAGCTTTGAGAGCAGAAAAAGAAAGGGGTCATGATACAGAAACATACAAAATGCTTCCAGATCTTAGGTCAAGGGCATCTAAATCCAACCAGGACAGAGTTTCTAACCTGTATTCCGTAAATCAATGTCTCCTTGAACGTGGACAAGAAAAACTTCATCTTGATTTTTATTAACCTCTAACTGAAATGAAGCATGTATTTCTATTTTGAGTGGAGGCAACAAACCACAATGGTTATTGCAGTACTTGTGAATTTCCCACAAATTATAATCACAGATATTCTTATATCACATTCTATTTGTGGCAGAAAGAACATTTATGGACATCATTGCGTCAAAACTGGGGTAGTTACTAAACTTGCTGTTGGATATTGTTATTTAATGAATTATTAAAGAAGTACATAAATTACTCTATCACTAAGTCATTTTTTCAATGGGGTCCAAGATATAAAAAGGTTAATAACCTCAAGACCAGAGGATGCAGATACAGTGTTTTGAAGGATTGGTTGCTTGAATTTAAAAGGCATTAATTAAAGCAGGCAAATGAAAAGGGCAGGGGAAAGGCATTTTGGTCTAGGGAATAGCACTTGGAAAGGCACATGCTTCTCAGACACTGTAACTGCTTAGCAAGGGTGCAGAGGTCCCAAAACGCAGGCTTTGGATCCTAATCATCAAATGAGATGTATGACCATTTAAAGTGCACCATAATTTTTCTACCCCTGTTTTGACATGTCTTTCTTTTTCTTCAAGGAATCCTTCTTGACCTCTGAGGGAGTGAGGCTGGCCAGGAGGGAAGGATTTCCTGGAGGTGGGGAAGAAGACAGACGAGGTCAGCAAAGTAAACAGAGGCCAGATCAAAGAGTTGCATTTCTGGATTTGATTTTTTTTTTTTTTAAGGTTTTCTTTTTTTTTTTTTTTAATGTAATGAAAGTGACAGAATCTGTATAGTGCTCATTTGCTGATTTCATTGCCAACATCTATCCCCTTTCTCCTGACAACAGTAGCTCAAATTTCAAATGTGACCCCCACAGTGCTTGATTTAGAGGTAAGCCTATCAAAATAATTCCATCGTTGTGACTTCAGGGATGGATACTCTTCCCAAGTTGGTCCAATCAGAGCAAATTCTGCAATTTATGTAAATACTATTGGTGGAAGGGTGTCTTTTTTTAGGCTGGGTTTGATGTAGAAGGGTTTAAGCCTAGAGAAGGTAGCTAGGGTAACTCCCTTGCTAACATACAAAGCCTGAGAATGAAGTCAAAAATGGGGAAGCAGAGTCAAGAAGAGATGGAGTCCTGATGATAATACTGCACCTCTGGATAAAGCTGGGCCAGATCTATCCTAGACTTCTATAACAGAGCCCCAAACTGCCAAGGGTCCATGACAAAGGTTTATTTCTCACTCACATTGCTTTTTGACTGCAGGCTGACTCTGGCTTTGTGGCTTCATTCTAAATGTCTTCCCCATTCCAGGATCCAGGCTGGGGGCAGCTCCTATCTTAGTCTCATGCCAGAAAGTAACAGAACAGTAACCAAACCACACAATGGCTCTTAAAGTTTCTGCTCAATGGTGGCTCTGTCACATTTGCCCACATTCCATTGGCTAAAGTAAGTCTATGGCCAAGCCCAACATCAACAGAAGCCCTGGAAGCTGTGTGACAATAGGCAGGGACGTATAATCCTCTTATGAAAAAAGGCAGTGACTAATTGGAACAGTACTAGGATTCACTGCCAAGAGCGTGGAGGGGATTTGGTTCAAGCACCACATTTCACACATGGAGAAACTGAGGCTCTGATTAGTGAAGTTGCTCACAGTCACATGGGTCGCCAGTGGCAGGGAAGGGCAAGGACACAGTTCCTCTGGTTCCCAACCCCGAGCTCTTCCCTGCACCCTGGCTGCTCCCCTTTGGCAAATGACCCACTTTGGCAAATGAAATGAGATGGTTCAGGGTCCTCTGTTCTCTTCCATTCACTTGCACAGTATGTTCCCAGCACAGACAGCTGGATGACAGACAGGGCAAGAGAGAAAATTCTCCAGGATTGCTATGTGAGCTTGTTTCTCCCAGGCATCTAGTGAAAACAGAAAGTTGATCTAGGGTGAGTGGACAAAGCCTTGGAAACAGTCACAAGAAATAACGATTCTGCAACATTTTACAGATTTAGATTTGAATTGGGGGTTTGGGACTTCTTACTTTTATTCTGATTTGTTTTTGTATTTGACAGGGTTTTTTTTTGTTTTTTGTTTTTCTTTGTTTGTTTTATTGTGTTTTTTGTTTTGTTTTGGTAGTTTTCTGAAGTTAGAAGTAAGGAGGCAGTCAGACAGACTCCCACATGCACCCTACCGGGATCCACCCAGTATGCCCACCAGGGAGCAATGCTTTGCCCATCTGGGGCATTGCTCCTTTGCAACTGGAGCCATTCTAGCACCTGAGGTGGAGGCCATGGAGCCATCCTCAGTGGCTGGGCCAACTTTGCTCCAATGGAGCCTTGGCTGCAGAAGGGGAAGAGAGAGATAAAAAGAAAGGAGAGGGGAAAGGATGGAAAAGCAGATGGGTACTTCTCCTGTGTAGCCTGGCCAGGAATCGAACCTGGGACTTCCACACACTGGGCCAGGGCCTTTTTGGCAGTTTTTAATCCTGCAGAGAAGAATGAAATGTAATGGTTATTAAACATCCAGAGGTGTCAGGCACTGATAGATTTCCTACATAAGTAACATTTACTACATGGATTTTCTTGTGTAACTGGGAATTTTAAAAAACATTTCTCAAATGACATGTTTCTCTTCCCTCTCTACCCTTTTTTATAGCACTCCTAAGAACACACAAAATATATAAGCCCTGCTTTCATACCACACTAGGTTCTACCACCTAGACTTTTGATCAGCCGATACTCTTTATCAGCTGATCAGCCCATACTCTATATAAAATACTTGAAGCACCACATGTATAAACTGATTATAGACTCTAAAATTTTTGGAGAAGTCACACTCTGAAAAACCCATTCACATTAGTGCAACCAACACTGATCTTCCAGATCTGGGCATTTGGGTCTGTGGTCAGTCCCTCAATGTCCTGTAATTCTACTGGACCCAGTGACCTACCTCCAGTCCCAAAACCATATGTAAGAGAGACTTCCTCAGTGGAGTCAGCGGAGGGTCTATGAACCCCAAGCTGAATATTGAAGCCAAGTAGGAATCTTCACCAATCTCCCTTGCTGGACCTCTAAGTCACTGATCCAGAAAGAGAGGGTGGACTATACAGCCACCAATGGTGACTAGTTAAGGAAATGAATCCTATACCCTCACTAGCCCTCACCTAACTTGCCTAACCCTTCTGGCTCTACTGTCTTTATTTTCCTTTCTCCCAAAATCACCATCAATTCCTTGAGGGTATCTCTTGGTGAATTTTTTTTTTTTTTTTTTTTTTTACAGAGTCAGAGAGAGAGTCAGAGAGAGGGATAGATAGGGACAGACAGACAGGAATGGAAAGAGATGAGAAGCATCAATCATCAGTTTTTCATTGCAACACCTTAGTTTAGGGGTCAGGAACCTATAGCTCGCGAGCCAGATGTGGCTCTTTTGATGGCTGCATCTGGCTCGCAGACAAACCTTTAATAAAAAAAATAATAACGTTAAAAATATAAAACATTCTTATGTATTACAATCCTATCATTTCCTACCGCTCATGTTCATGGTTGCGGGTGGCAGGAGCCAATCACAGCTGTCTTCCGGGACAACACTAAATTTTTATTGGATAATGCCTAACGTACATGGGTAGTTGTGAGGTCAGGAAGTAAACTTTCTTCCTTTTAATCAAGCAGTTAGCTAGCTAATTGCGAAAACCCTTTTGACAAAGAAGATGGCTAAAAGAAAAAAAGATGAAGAGTATCGTATTTTTCAGCAGGAATGGACAGAGGAATTCACCTTTGTGGAGGGAGCCGGTTCTGCAGTGTGTCTAATATGCAATGATAAAATTGCATCAATGAAACAGTCAAATATAAAGCAGCACTTTGACACACGCCATACTACATTTGCATCGAAATATCCAGCAGGAGACAGCAGGAAGAAAGCATGTCAAGAGCTACTGTGTAGAGTGCAAGTTAGTCAGCAGCAATTCCGTGTTTGGACCCAACAAGGTGACTGGAATTTGGCTAGCTTTGCTGGTGCTTTAGCAATTGTGAAAAATGGAAAGCCATTCACAGATGGGGAGTATGCCAAAACATTCATGCTTGATGTTGCCAATGAACTTTTGATGACTTTTCGGATAAAGACAAGATAGTCAAATGAATAAAAGACATGCCTCTGTTGGCAAGAACTGTTCACGATCGTACCATCATGATGGCAAATTAAATTGAGGCAACACAAGTGAAGGACATAAATGCAGCACCATTCTTTCTCTTGCTTTGGATGAGTCAACAGACGTAAGCCTTTTATCCCAGTTCAGCGTGATTGCAAGATATGCTGTCAGTGACACACTATGTGAGGAAAGTCTTGCTGTTTTGCCTATGAAGGAGACAACAAGAGGGGAGGATTTATTCAAGTCTTTCACTGAGTTCACTAAAGAAAAAAATCTACTGATGAATAAACTTATTTTGGTGTGTACTGATAGTGCTCCGTGCATGGTGGGGAAAACAGAGGATTCAATTCGTAGCGCTTCTTCGTGAACATGAAAAGAGACCCATCCTAAGTTTTCACTGCATCCTACATCAGGAGGCGCTTTGTGCTCAGATGTGTGGTGAGCAGCTTGGTGAGGTGATGTCACTGGTCATTCGGGTGGTCAACTTTATTGTTGCTCAAGCTTTAAATGATTGCCAGTTTAAAACACTGCTGGATGAAGTTGGGAATAATTATCCTGGTCTGCTTCTGCACAGCAATGTGTGTTGGTTGTCAAAAGGGAAGGTGCTCAGCCATTTCGTGGCTTGTCTGAGCAAAATCCGGACTTTTTTTGAAATGAAAAATGTCAAGCATCCTGAGTTAGCTAACACTGAATGGCTCCTGAACTTCTACTATCTCATGGACATGACTGAACATCTGAACCAGCTCAATGTGAAAATGCAAGGCATTGGAAATACAGTCTTATCCCTTCAACAAGCAGTATTTGCATTTGCAAACAAGCTGGAACTCTTCATCATGGACATTAAAACAGGTCATTTACTACACTTTGAAAAACTGGGAGAGTTTAAAGATGCATGCACAGCAAGTGACCCTGCTCAACATCTTGATCTCCAGCAGCTAGCAGGCTTCACATCTAATCTCCTGCAGTCATTCAAAGTATGCTTTGGAGAATTTCATGAGCGCATTTGTCTTTTT
Source organism: Saccopteryx bilineata (assembly GCF_036850765.1). NCBI lineage: Eukaryota > Metazoa > Chordata > Mammalia > Chiroptera > Emballonuridae > Saccopteryx > Saccopteryx bilineata. The sequence goes on from NC_089490.1 coordinate 107,401,239, forward strand.
AAGTTCATCACCCATCCACACAAGTGTGCAGTGGACAGCGCCTACCTGAGTTACATCCCAGTGTCTCCATCAGAGATTTTGAGCTACAAGCTGCTTACCTGAAGGCCTCAGATATGTGGGTGAATAAGTTCAAGTCACTGAATAAAGATCTGGAAAGACTTGCACGACAGCAAGCAGAGTTGGCAAGCAAACACAAGTGAGCAGAAATGAAAATACTTCAACCTGCGGACCAGCTGATTGTCAAAACTTGGAACATGCTTCTCGTCACATACCACACACTGCAGTGTGTGAGTATTGCTGTACTGACAATGTTTGGCTCTATGTATGCATGTGAGCAGTCTTTCTCACATCTAAAGAATGTTAAGGCCAACCTACGATCACATTTAACGGATGGAAGTCTCAACGCCTGCATGAAGCTTAACCTCACCACGTATCAACCAGACTACAAGGCCATCAGCAAAACCATGCAGCTCCAGAAGTCGCATTAATGGTAAGAAGTACCTTATTCATCATTGGTTAGCAACAGCATAACAACATTATTAAAAAGAATTCAGAGACTTATTGTACTTTAAAAGTGTTGGTCTTACATAAAATACACACATTTACTTGTATTTAGTGTTAAACATATTGTATGGCTCTCACGGAATTACATTTTAAAATATGTGGCGTTCATGGCTCTCTCAGCCAAAAAAGTTCCTGACCCCTGCCTTAGTTGTTCATTGATTGCTTTCTCATATGTGCCTTGATCGCAGGCCTTCAGTAGACCGTGTAACCCTTGCTCGAGCCAGCGACCTTGGGTCAAGCTGGTGAGCTTTCTTTTTTTGCTCAAGCCAGATGAGCCTGCGCTTAAGCTGGCCACCTTGGGTTCTCGAACCTGGGTCCTCTGCATCCCAGTCTGACGCTCTATCTACTGCACCACCGCCTAGTCAAGATGAATTTCTTTATTAACTAGTACATTAGTTAATCCAAACCTCATAACAAAATCTGTGTTATAGATACTATTATTTCCATTATGCAGATAAGGAATGTGAGGCTCAGAAAGGAAATGGACCAATTTTGGCCATATGATTGTGGAGCCAGTATTTGACACTACATCTGCCAGACTCCAAATCCAGAGAGGCTAAAATTCATTCATTCACAAATATGGTAAAGCACCTGCCATCTCCAAGTCCTGTGTGAAACCAAAAACAAATGGTGGGCAGGATGCAGTCCTCATGTAGCTTATTCAAAATTTACTCAACAAATAATGTCTGAGCTCCTACCATGTGCTTATGCCATAGTAGTTTATAAATTACTAGCAAATGTAGACAAAGTCACATGCAACTAAGTGCAATTTACTAGGTCTACTATAATGGTAAGTAAAGGGGTTCGTGAGAGCAAAGAGAGCGAAAGCCACATTTTTTACCACTTGCCTTGTACTGGGTTTGAAAACCTTCACATAAGCCTACCCAACCCCACTCCCTCCGATTCTAATCATTCCCTTACTTAACAGCTCATCAAAAATAGAGACCTGCAGGGATTTAGGATATACTGGCCTTTGGCCTATTCTTTGCAGCTATAGAAAAATGTATTGGAGCAGTGCCCTAGGCCAGAATCAATTTCCGTCCAAGAAGCCAGGCAGTGTACTTACAGCTCAGTAATGGGAGGGTGTGGAGAGAAAGTCTGAGATGATTCTGGAGAAGTCCAGAGATGGCTCTGCAGTCAATTATGGATGGTGAGTGAAAAATGAGGTCAGTTCCCTGACAGCAAGGCCCGAGAGAGGCAGAGAAATACCACAGAACCCCCATTCTCCGTGGCCCGAGGACATAGCATCTAAAAATAGGCACACAATAACACTGGATCTGCTGTGGATTTCACAACTGCTGGCCCAGCACAAAATGTTTGGCTTTGGCCAAGTCAGGATGCAATGAAAACCAGCCGGGAAGCTAAGCATGACCAAGATCAACATTCCCCAGGACAACAGCAACCCCTCTGTCCATCAGGCCTTGACCATGAAGCTAAATTACCCACTGTCCTAAGGCTTTGTTCAGCTTGCTCTGCAACTTACAGAAGACTTGCCCTGCATGCCAGGGACTTTCTAAGACATTTCATTGCAGGGACACTGGGGCGAACTTGTGGAAGATTGCCCTGAGACCTAAAAAATTAGTGAAAAATGTCCCTGATTTCAGGGTAAGAGAAATACAACTGCAAGCGTGGGACGTGGGTGGAATGGGATAAGAAAACATTTTAAAGAGAAAATAATTGCAAACACATGAGAGGGGAAAAGGGCATGGCCCAGGCTGGAAGTGTGTAAGAAAATAAAATGAAAACAAGAAAAGATTTGGCATTACATTTGTGGGTTTAAAACCAATTTTAGAGTTGACAAGTCTACTCTACTGGCAAATATCTGGTTTTATAATTTATGAGATCTTATTTACTGACCAGGTAGCATGTGCCAGAAGCTACTCTCAAGCCGTACATGCGTTATTTCATCCAATCCTCACACCAGTCTATGGGACAGGCACTAAGGCTATTCCCATCTTTCAGATAAGAAAAGCAATTTTTTTAAAAAAGTTTTTATTGTTGGTTTGAGAGAGAGAGAAAGGGGGTGGGGGCGGAGCAAGAAGCGTCAATTCATAGTAGTTGCTTCTCATATGTGCTTTGATGGGGCAAGCCCCAGATTTCGAACTGGCTACCTCAGCATTCCAGATCAACACTCTATCCACTGCACCACCACACGTGAAAGACAAGGAAAGCAATTTTAAAGCTTGAACAAACCTTGAAAATTATCTTCATCAGTGTTTTCTAGGCTGACTGGTACATCAGAAGTATCTTATCTTAGAAACACTGCAGAATATCTGGGACCCTATTCTAGACAACTCTACCCCAATCAGAATGGTGATCAGAAGTTGACTGCAGAGCCCAAACTCTGTGCTTACAGAGCACTGACATGATTCTCACATACAGCCTTCTTTGGAGTCCACTTACCCATCCAACTGACCTCTTTGTTTTCCAGACCAGAAAAATAAAGCCCAGAGAGTTCTAATGACATGCTCCATATAACCAGCCTCCTTAGAGTAGAGCCAAAAAAACATGGAATCCAGAGCTTATAATATGATGCCCTTGCCACCATATCATTCATTCTTCACTGGAATCTTGCATGGGGAAAAGGTGGTTTCTTTCTCTCCCATGAGATCACTAGACTTGTAGTTCACCCAACTCTTGCCCAAACCCTTTCACTGAACTCTGCAACAAAACAAAGTTTGGCTAAGCACCTCCTCTGAGCTACATACACACTGTCTTTGCTGCTAGTGACCCCAGGGTGAACAAGGTTATCACGAGACCTTGCCCTCAGAGCGCTTACAGTGCAGCAGAAAAGAACAATTTTAGAACTGAAACCAGCTTACTGAATGAACTGAAATCAGCAGAAAGCAATTTTATTTTCTCATCCCTACCACTTCAATCCTGTTCCACCTTCCTATGTCCTGGAAATCTTAGGTGTCTTAGACAGATCTTATAGTTATCCTGGCCACTCTTAGGTATGAAAGAATAGCCTCATGTTTCAAGCCAGTTGTAAAGCTCCATTTGGTCCAAAGGCAAAGCTGTAATCTCTCAGCCAGTTAAAAAGTTCTTCCCCACCCTTACTTTGGGACTGGCTCGGGTTTGGGAGCTGCCATGGAGAAGGGGATAGTGTGGGTTCTTGCCCTTCTTTCTGACTCTCTGGGGCCAGGATCAGAAGCCCAGAGAGCAGGAAGGAAAGACCAGAGCAGTAAAGAAGGTGAGAAAGTCTTATGGAGCCAGGGTTGCCTATACAACTCTAATGTCCTCACTCATGGGAGATGTCCAAATGCTGGTTCTTTCTCCCATGAGGACTTCCCCTCCACTTCCTCCAACTAGTGATGGAATTGACCTCCTGCAGTTCCCTGATATGGGCCATGCTTCTTCCCACTGACTCCTCAGCCTCTCATTTCCATCCATCTATCCTATTCAGACACTCTGTTGGGGTTACCTTGTGCCTCATAAGGGATCTCTTGGATAAGACTCTTTCTCAAAATGTCTCAAGCCTGGATTGCTCCTCCTGGAACAATATTGGGAGGACTGCTCCTACCAGCATAGTCCTTCATCCTCTCTCTCAACAAGGCAGCACCAGGAGGCCTCTTTCTTTAGAGCCTCCAGGCGTGAGTTGGACACCAGTCACTAAAGCCCTTCCATGCCAGGGAGTTTTCCAGATGATTCTCAGAAGTCCTCCTCATTTGGCTTGGAGGGAAGGAAGAGAAACACTCCCTCTCTTCCCCCACTCTGACCACTGGCTCTTCAATCTCTCTCAGTTGATTCACACCACACCCGATTGCATGTCCTCCATGTGGGTGGTGAGCTAAGAATTTTTTAAATAAAAACCGATTTCACAATCTCTTAGCATGTACTGCACAGATGGTCTCAACCCTTGGGTACTTTGCCAAAAGAGCAAAAGTCAAATATAACATCCTGTTACACAAGAAATGACAAATTCAGAGTGCCAAGGGAACAAGGGTATTTGGGACCAGCCCACTTAGTTACTAATATCTTTCCCTCACAGCCCCCAGGTGAGTCACCTCCTTTCTTCTCTGGGCCTCAGTGGACACTGGCTTCCCAGAGGGCAGATAAGTAGCTCTCCACTGTCACTCACGATTCACCCATCCCACTCCTTCCAAACACCTCCGCTTTGCATTGTACAGTATATATTTAAGTTTATACATGTGCAGCCTCTATATACTTCTGTTCTGTATCTTTAAAATCATGGATTGCAAACTTCTATGAAGAAATCTGGGACATCTCTAGGATGATGATGATAATGACAGGGGTGACATCAGTTAGTAATTGTTAATAGTGGTTAGAGGCCCTAGCTGTTCTAACTATTAATACATTGTCTAGCCTTCTAGATCCAACTCAAAAATCTGTCACTTCCATTAATACCATTCCAAAGATACGAAACATTTTATTGAGTATCTTCTGTGTCTAAAACGTGCATTGTAGTAGCCAGCCTACAAGAGAGTCCCCATGGAGCCTCACCTTCTGGTATTCATACGTTTGTGAAGGCCAGTTCCACAGTAAATAGGGCCAACCCCTAAATAAAATAAATTAAAAAAAAAAAAGAATGTTGTGGAAATAATGGTGTGTGGCTTCTGAGGGTAGGTCATGGAAATATAAAAACTTCAATTTTCACCTTGCTCTCTCTTTGAACATGAAGTCAGGAGAAAGCCAGCTGCCATGTTGTGAGGACAATCAAGCAGCCTTATGGAGAGGGCCACGTGATAAGGAACTAAGGCCTCCTGATGACTTGTCAGCCATGTGCACAAGCCATCTAAGAGCCAGACCCTCCAGCTTCAGAAAGGCCTTCTGTTGACTGCAGCCCTAACTGACACGTTGACTTTAATTAACCTCATGAGAGACCCTGAGCCAGAATGGAAGACCCTGAGCACCCATGGTAAGCAGTTCCTGAATTTCTTTTTTTTTAATTTTATTTTTATATTTTACAGAGACAGAGAGTGAGTCAGAGAGAGGGATAGACAGACAGGAACGGAGAGAGATGAGAAGCATCAATCATTAGTTTTTTCACTGCACGTTGCAACACCTTAGTTGTTCATTGATTGCTTTCTCATATGTGCCTTGACCACGGGCCTTCAGCAGACCAAGTAACCCCTTGCTGGTTCAGCGATCTTGGGCTCAAGCTGGTGGGCTTTTTGCTCAAACCAGATGAGCCTGCGCTCAAGCTGGCGACCTCAGGGTCTCAAACCCGGGTCCTCTGCATCCCAGTCTGATGCTCTATTCACTGTGCCACCGCCTGGTCAGGCTGAATTTCTTACTTATAGAAACTGTGTGAGATAATAGACATTCATTATTGTTTTATGTCCATAAGTTTTGGGGTAATTGGTGACCAACAATAGATAGCCAATATAATGGTTAAATGCACAGGCTTTGGAATTGCAATGTCCGGGTTCAAATCCCATCTGTGTGATCGTGGCCAAATCATATAATGTCTCTGAGCCTCTGGTTCCTCATGTGGAAACAACAATACTTGCTTCCTACTCCTGTGAAAAGATTAAATTAAATGAGATGTGCCTCTAAAGCACTCAGCACAGGGCCTGGCATGGAGAAGGCACCAAATAAACATTAGTTATTACTGTTAAGCCCCTCAAAAACTTTCTTGAGGTCCCACATAAAATGAACCCTTTCTGCTCTGATTTCTGAGAGCATTTGCCATTGTTTTGCAAAAACATAAAGGGAATGAGAATAGAGTTGGCATTACCTGAACAGGAGTCACTATCCTGGAGACTTGGCATGGATTATCACATCTGATCTTTGCACAGTCCTGTAAGTGTAAGGGAGCTGCAGCTGAAGCATTGAAGTCATGTTCAACCTAATATTCTGATGCACGGCTTGTCCAGCAGAACAGATCAATGGGCTAGCCTGCCACAAGGTTATTTGCATGAGACACCAGAGAGGCCCCCAGGAAATATGCTACCTTGAGGTAGCATTAAAGACGACAAATTAAAGATGGCCATAAAGTCTTTTACACTCCATGCACTGAGAGGTAGGATCTATTTCACCGCCCCCCCCCCTCCTGAATCTGGGCTGGCCTGTGATTGTTGTGACAAATAGAATACGGTGAAAGTGACATCATGACAATTCTGGGTCTAGCCTTTGAAGAAGACTCACAACTTCTTTGGTCTCTTAAACCCTCCAAATCAGACCACCTATCAGACAAATGCTAAGTGATTCTAGTTATTATCAAGTAGAGCAGCAGAATCACCCAGCAGAACCCTGCCCAAATTCCTGTATATAGATTTGTGAGATATAATGAAAAGTTGTTTAAGCCACTAAGTTTGAGGTAGCTTATTATGCAGCATAATATATATCAGGCATGTCTGGAAAACACATATCCTAAAATACCTGTGAATAGAATTCAGGAAGTCCATAAATTTGGAGGAAAAAATTATATCTTTACTTTTACTAACCTATAACTGAAATAAAGCTTTTTTTTTTCATTTAGAGCATACATTTATAAAATCTGTATTTTCCGATGGCTTTAGACGACCCCTGTGTTTTGGTCGTTTGACCCCCGCCAGGGTCACGACCCACAGGTTGAGAACCGCTGATTTATAGTATAGGTAGCAAACCTCAGTAGTGTTGGTTGTATTATGACTTTGACACTGAGAAGGAATTTATAGGCTTTTCCAAACTGCATACACACACACACACATATACACACATATGTACAAAAAGCTGGAAGATAGAGTATAAAGCACATAAGACAGGGACTAGAGCAATAGGCCAGTGTTATGGGGAGAAGGATGATCCTGATCATGAGATTCTATTATCTGTGACTCATGCCTGAGTCCTGGAACAAGGGGGCTGCATCGACAGGGTCAAAAAGCTGTTTTACTGAAATAGCTATAAAACCTTGAAAATCTAAAGTAGAATTGGCACAGCAGCTCCAACAGAAGCAGACAGCTCAGCAAAAGCCAGAGAGAAGAGGAGAATGTGGCAGGCATCTCCAGGCAGCGGAAAGGACTCTGTGGACGCAGGCCCGCTATGGGTAGGGGGCTATTCAGAAGTAGTTGGGAACAACCCTAAACTGGTCTGTAGTTCTGCAAAATATAAGGGGAAGAGAGTGGAGAGATATTCTTTAGGACAGTTTGGTGACACCATATTCCTCCCATGTTGAAATGGCTTGGAAAACATGGGTTGTATGACATAGGCAAAATAACTAGCCTTTTGCAGGGACCAAAAGAGGTTCAATAACTTAACAGAACACATTGAGGTAGTAAGTGGCCGACCAGGATTCAAACTCAAGACTGACTCCAGAGTCCATGTGATTTCCATGAAGTTGGTCCAGTCTCACTTCCCGTCTGTCTCTCCTTGTCAAGGTTTCTTGGTTTCTTCACACATCTTAGGATCCCAAATAGCGGTGTCTTTGCTCACGTTGTTCCCTTTGCTGGTTTTCCTTCCCCTGTTCCTCCTACCCCTCACTCCCACTCCTGAAAATCCCTTTCATGTGGAGCTTTTTCTTGTACCATCAGAAGAATGTATTGTTCTCTTCTCTATAGTTCCATAACCCTTCATCATCATGATGATGATGATGATTAATAGTTAACATTCTCTGAGCACCTATTAGATATTATTCCAAAGACCTAACATTTAGGTCATTTGATAACAACAGCTCTATAAAATAGGCACTCCTGTTATTCTTATTTTACAAACATAGAAACTAGAACACAGAGAGCTGGATCAACTTGCCCAAGGATAGCCAACTGGTGGAGGGCAGGTCTGGCATTTGAACCATTGTCTGTCTGACTGGGTTATAAGGCAGAAATCATGCCTACGGTTCTTTGCCCTCAGTGTAAACTCAGTAAATAATAATTGAATGAATGACGGATAAACATACCATGTCCAGGTACTATGCCTGGAGCATGGCAAGATGCCCACTAATATTTGTTGATGAATTGAATGACTGAATAAGTTTACTTTCAGCTCTGGTGCCCTGTGGTGGTGGCACAGGAATATAGACATGAAGCGATCCTCCCAGGTAAGAGTTGTCACAACTCTTGATTCTGAAGTCCCTACTCTTCTCTGGGGCCATCACCACCTACAATCACTTTTAAGTACCTAACAGAACCTGAACCCTGCTAAGTTCCTGGACTGACTTCCCAGGATCCTGAGGGGTCTGGTGAGCAAATCAGGGAGGAACTGAGTGTGTTGTCTGGGAAGTTTCACGCTACAGTTCTTCTCTGAGCCAGACCCAGAGGTCTGGTCTTGAAGCAAGTCAAAATTCATGAAAAGCAGATTTCATATTCTTGAGCCACTACTTCAATAAAACAACAATAACAATAATAATGAGTTGAAAGAATAACTACTTCTATGCCATTATTTAGGAACCCTCAGACCAGCCAGGCAGCTTCGGAATAGGGCCCTTCAGGTGCCTCGTGTGACGGGGAAAGATAAGGTGGGAACACAGACAGAGAAGGAAGCTCACTGAGCTCTCTGGAGGTTGGCGTTCTGGGGTTTCGCTGGAGGTACTGGTCCCAGCCACACCAACACGGCAGCCCACTCGCCCTGACCTGGCTTTAATCACCCATTGAGGTCCCAGGAGCCCCTTTTTACCTGCCAGGTGCACTTCTAAAGTGGGCAAAGGGCGAGGAAAGGAGAGGCCCAAAGGGGAGAAAATAATGTTGGGGTATGCAGTTTGAAATTCTTTTGAAATTAAACAACATAGGCCATGATGTTAAATTAAATAGTAACTATAAAAGGCCCAGCCCAGGACCTGCCACAAGATTAACTGCTCAGTAGGTGTGAGCCCCTTCCCTCTGCTAATGACAGAGACAGGAACCCTGGCAGCACCTGCCCCCACCGCGCCGAATCTGCTGCTAAAAGGTGAGGATAAGATTTTCAAATGCTGCACTTAGGGTCCCAGTCAGGGCTAATAGTTAGCCAGTATGCCCAGTAAGACTGTACTGGCTGTTTATGGTAAGTATCCACCCCAACTGAATCATGCTTCTGCCTTCTAGTTAGAACATTTTTTGAATATAACATCTGATTCTGAATATTCATTTATTTAATACATATACATTGAGTGCTCACTATATGCCAGAACCTGGTCAAACAAACAGCAGTGACCCTCTAAAGTGGGATGGGGAGGGACAGGGGCTATGGGCAGGACACCAACATCCACTACAACCAACAAGGAGGCCAGTGTGGCTGAAGAACCAACATATATATGTATAAAAGTATAAATCCCAGGAACCACCCAAAAACCATTGGCAGCATCTACAGACTAAACAAATTTTCCAGGCTTACGCCCTCATCGGGACTATACAACCCCTCCCACCTGTTAGCCTGCCTCCAGCCTCACTTACCCTGATCTGATCCATTCTTCATAGTCAACCAAAGTGGCCAATAAAACATGAGAATCTGACAGTAACACATCCCTGCCCAGCATCCTTAGGTGCTTTTCCATCTCTGTCAGGATAAAATGCAAGCTCTTTGGGCTGGCAGACAGGATCCTGTGTGAGTGACTGGCCCTGCCCATCACAACAACTCATCTCCTCTGCTCTCCATCTCAGCATTGACACTCCAGCCACCGCTCAGGGCTGACCACCCACCACTGGCCCAGGTTCTCTCAAAGCCCTATTCCTCTGCTGATGCTATTTCCTCTGCCCAGAGTCCTCCTATGTCTCCCCCTCATCTTTTGTCACCTAATCAACTCTCACTCTTTCATTCAAAAAAGTTACCCAGGGCACACCATGAGCCAGGCACTGTGGACACAGCTGTAAATAATCAGACCAAGCCTTTCTGCACTCAGTGAAGATGATTAGGGGGCAAGGGAAGAGACCAGTAGTAATAAAGTTAACTAAGAAAATCAAATAGTAGTAAATGCAGTGAAGCAAAAAATAATAACAGTGTTATATGACAGTGGTGATTAGGTGGGAAGTGTTGGGGTAGTTTTGATGGGGTGATCAGGGAGGGTCCTGAGGTGGTGGCATTTGAGGTGACTGGTCTGAATGACAAGAGGTCATCAGGCATGTAGGAACTGAGGCAGCGAGTTCTGTGAGGAAGGATAACAAGTGCAAAGGCCCTGAGGCATGAAGGAATTGGAGTGCTGTCATAACTGAAAAAAGGTCAATGTATTGGGGCATAGCAAGCTAGGGAAGCAAGACAGATGTGCTCAGAAGACGGACGCCAGGTCATCATGGAAGGCTTTGCTGGTCATGGGAAGGGTGCTGGACTTTAGTCTTCCATAAAAGGGTTATTTCTTATCTTAAATAACCCTTGACACAGAGGTCCCAAAGGTTGGATTGTTCCAGACATCTATTCTTAGCCTTGCCTCTGCCTGGCTGTGTGACATTAGCCAAGATAACCTCTCTGTGCCTGGAATGTCTCCATGAATTTCTGTTCTATTCTCTAAGTGACACTGAATTAACTAACTCAGCCTCGTGGGAAAAAATAGGAGAATTAACAAAAAAATTTTCCCACAAGCAAAGTGTTTTATGAGTCCTCCTTAGTACCACGGTCATTAAGAACGTGGGTTTTGAAGTCAGACAGACAAGGTGCTGCATCCTTTCTTGAGCAAATTATTTAATCTTCTTTAGCTTCAGTCTTCTTAGTTGTACGTAGAATAGAGCTAATAAGTGGTCCTACTGCATAGCGTTTGGGGAATAATTTTGTGAAGAAAGGCATTTAATCACTTACCATAGTCTTTGTACAAATTAAAGCTCAATATATAGGTTCTATAATTTTTTATTCATCCTTCCAACACCATCTGGGTTTGGCCACCCCATTACTTCCTCTGTAAGAAGGCTAAGATTTCCATTGCGGCTACCCTCAAAAGTTCACCCTCCAAACCTAATGTCATGGGAAGACACTGAGTCCCAAACTAGGATTCAAACCCCATCTCAGCCAATGACTGGCTTTCCATCTTAAAGCACCTCCCCTCTGGTCCCTTGGGCCTCACTGCATGACTAAAGGAAACTGCTTCTCAAAGAGGCCTGTAGTAGACAAAGGGTCCCCCAAAGATGTCAACATACTAATCCCTGAAGCCTGTAACAATATGTGACCTTACAGGGCAGAAAAGGGGCTTTGCAAATGCAATAAAGTTAAAGACTTTGAGATGGGGAGATTCTTCTAGATAATCTAGGTGAATCCAATGTAATCACAGGGATCCTGAAAAGAGCCAGAGAAGGAATGCAATGAAGAAAGCAGAGTGTCTAAGTGTTGCTATGTATATTTGAAGGTGCTACAGTGCTGGCTCTGTAGATGGAGGAAGAGGCCATGAGCCAAAGAATGCATGCAGCTTCCAGAAGTTAGAAAAGTCAAGGAACCAGTTTCTCCTCTAGAGCCTCCAGAAGGAGCCAGCCCTGCCAAGGCCTTGACTGTAGTCTAGTGAAACCAGTTCCAGACTGTGACTTCCAGGACTGTGATAAAAGAACTCTGTGTTGTTTGAAGGCATTAAGTGTATGGCCACTTGCTGTAGCAGCCATAGGCAATCAGTACAAGCAAGACTCCTTAGAAAAAACTGCTCTCTTCCTTCCTGCTTCCCCACCCCCACCTCTGACCGCTGCTAACATTTAAGGTGAGTGACTTGACAAATCAGCAGGTAGTTCAAGTTCTGGCAGAGGGGAGAAGTATAAACACAGGACTTTATTTCCTAGGGGTCACTGCCCCTCCGTTAGACCAGAGGCAGATGTCACAGAACCTGAACTGGGAGCTTCAGAATCGCAGCTCCCCAGGACATGCGGAGCCCAGAGAAGGTCAAGGGACTGTCTTTCCAACAAACAATTATTATGCTTTCCATCCTTACTCAGAACCAAAAGATTTCATCCCAACCAGATCCATCCTGGCAAAAAAAGGACGGTCCACAGGAATTCAGCATAACCAGGGCCATTTTGCATCCAACATGAAAAGTGCTAAGGAAAAAAGCCCAGCCATCTCCTGCAGTGCTTCCCTCACGCTCTGTAATTACTCCGGGTTGTTGTTGCTCTCATGTGTTTCTTTTCTTTTTCTCCATAAACAATGTAAGTTGCCTTTGCTTTTGAGACAGCTCCTTTGAGAAAATGTAAAAAAGAGTGATTTTCCAGGATCCCTCCCATGGTTAAAACCACTAGGCTCCAGATTCTTCTGAGGAGAAGTCCCATAAACATTCTGCCATGCGGAGAGCTCTCACCCGGCACCAGCCGCGTTGTTTTTGGCAGGCAGAGGGGTGGCCAGGGGCACACCTGCTTAAGGCAGCACTCTGCGTGCTCAGCAAAGGCTGGGGGTGGGCGGAGAGAGAAAAGGAGTGGGCTGTGGCAGGTGGGCAGGGCAGGAATGAGAGCCAGGGCTGGGCTGGGGCTGGGGGAGCCCCCGGTTTAATGGGACACACCTGCTGGAAACTGCCTTGCGGGGAGCCTCCCCAGTCAGCTGGGCACTTGTTAAGACCATGTGCTTTGAAAACGCAGACCAAGAAATAGTGCTAATAAAGAACAGGAGGGACTTATGTGAGGAGAAGGAAGAGTGGGTTGGTGAAAGTGGGTGAAGAAGGAAAAAGAGGAATGGGAAAGATTGACAGTGGCAGAAAAGAAGGAAGGGAGAAAGGGGGAGGGACATAGGGAGATAATGAGCTCATTTGGGGTACAATAAATTTAATAAGCTTGGGTCTTGGCTGCGTTCAACACAAAATAGCCCTGGCTTGGGAGGTATCTGGTGGCTCACTTGCTCATCAGAAGGCTAGAGACCCAGTCACAGAAAATATTCAGACAAGAAGGAAGCAAAGTTCAAGTGAAATCTATCAGTTGTGGATGCTGCCAGGGCCATCACCGCTGCTGGACAGTTGCCATCTCAACCCTGGACATTCAATTTCCTTGGTATCGCTGTAAGTAACCTCTGATTATCTCTGTGCCTTAGAGAGTAAAGGCTCTAGGCTGAGAATCTGTTTGGGACCTGGAAGAGAGGATATTTGTGTCTCTTCTCCCAAATAGAAGGCGTTCCAATAACTGGGAGTCTGCTGTGAGGTCGTTACACATGCAGGCAGAAGTGGCAAGTATGCATTCAAGCAGGGCTGGTCCAGAAGTCAGAAGAGAAGTCTGGGCTGGAGACAAAACCTTGGTGTCCTCAGCCTGTGGAGGTGGCATCTGAGCCCAGAAACAGATGGCATCATGCAGGAAGAGAGGAAAGAGCCAGGACAGAGCCTTTTGGTCTGGTCAAAGAAGAGAAGCCCACACAGACCCCAGAAAGTGAGAAGAAAACCGGAAGCGTGAAGCAAGGTGGGCGCCCCAGAAGGAATTGAGCACCTGCAGCAAACACTGCTGGGGGTCGAGGGAGAAGAGGACGGAGAGATCTGGGTCTTGGAAACCACTGGTGACTTCAGCAGAAACCATCTGACAGCACAGAGGGGAATTCAGATAGAGGGGACTGAAGAGGGAAGAAAAGGAGCCAACGTAGGTGACTCCTTCAAGAAGTTTGCCTGTGGGGTAGAGGCATGAGGTGGGATAGGCACTGGAGGTTTGGGGGCTTTTGTTTGTATTGGGGGGGTTGTTGTTGCTGTTCCTGAATAGGCAAGGGATGAACACATTCAAGACTTGACTGGATAGAGCCAGGAGAAATGAGGCCAAAGATACAGGTGATGAAGGGGGAGGGGAGGATGTCTCATTCTGGGTGGTGGGTCACTTATTCAACAAACATCATTGGACACTTAGCTACAGGCTCAAGCAGGATGGCACAGTGGTCCAGAACACAGCCTCTAGAATGTCTGGATCTTTATTCTGCCCCTGACTAGCTCAAGGACTTTGATCAAGTCATGTAAACTCTCTGAGCATCAATTTCCTCAGCTGTAAACTGAGACTAATAATGACATACTTCACACACTTGTTGTGAAGACTAAATGAGTTAAAGTGTGAAAACAATAACACTAGCAACCCTTTAATAAGCACTTGTTCTGTGCTTAGTATTTAGTTATCTCAGACAGGTGTGCAGATGTAGTCCCTGTCCTCTACTATAGTCAGACACAGAAGTAGAAATAATAATTCTTTTTGTGTGTGTGAGAGAGAGACAGAGAGAGGGACAGACAGGGACAGACAGACAGGAAGGGAGAGAGATGAGAAGCATCAATTTTTTGTTGCAGCTCCTTAAGTCACTGATTGCTTTCTCATATGTGCCTTGACTGGGGGCTACAGCAGAACAAGTGACCCCTTGCTCAAGCCAGCAACCTTGGGCTTCAAGCCAGCAACCTTTAGGCTCAAGCCGGCGACCTCAGGGTTTCAAACCTGGGTCCTCTGCATCCCAGTCTGATGTTCTATCCACTGTATCACCACCTGGTCAGGCGAAATAATAATTCTTTTAATGTATTTTATTCTGGGATTTTTTTTCTCTGCCTACATCAGTCTCTACAATGTAGACATGAATGTATATTTTCAACAAATCTTTATCAGGTACCTACTTATAGTGCACTAAGCACTTTAATCCCCACAAATAACTCTGTGAGGTACTATTACATTCACCCCATTTACAAGTGAGAAACTAAGGCAATAAGAAGTAATTTAGCCCGAGTCACACACCTAGACAGCCCAACTCCAGAGCCTGCGTTCCAAGCCACTAGGCTCTCTTGCCACCACTAGCTCCAAGAACTCCCAGGGTAATAACAGCAGCTGAGGTAGGAGGTCCACAACCAACGCATGCAGGAACAGGCTGGACAATGAGAATCATAGTAGGAAACTCCTAAGCAGGGCTCACCTGCCCAGAGTTTATCCTTTTCCAGCAGGCTTTTGGGTGAGTCTTGCAGAATTAGAGGCCAGTGGAGATGCGTATATACCTAACCACCCAAAACACCCATTCATCCCTTAGTGACAAGCTAGACCCTTAGTGGCCTCTTAAAACATAATCTCATTGTCCCTGACCTCTGGGGCACCCGTTCAAATGACTCCAATGGAAAAAGACTCTTCCCAAAGTCATTGGGGGGCCCTAGGACTCCAGCGGGGTTTCTAAAGCACAGTGAGGCCTGCTCAGGGGTCCTGAGCTGAGTCAGAGAGGGGTTTGCCTGTGACTTTACTCTCTATCTCTGCAAGGGGGACCCCAAGGCCACCACAGGCTCTGCATCAAGCCATTTCTGGAAGGAATCTCCACCAAGAAAAAAACAGGCTTTACTATTATAAAATGCAGAGATGGGCAAACCACCAGTGTGTGATGTTTGTAACTTTGTTTCTTTGGGATTGAGCATTCGCCCCAACAGCAGCAGACTGTCATGGTGGATTCCAAACTACATACTTGAGGTGGTTTGACAAGCTGCCCACCCTGAACATGTGACCCTAAGAAAGCTGTTTTAAGGTGTTTTCCCCATGTTGGGTTCACTTAGATTTGAGTTCCTACACAAGAAACTTCCCAGCTGCACACACACCCCCATCCCTCATTTCTCCCTAAGCCCCACCTGTTCCCTACTTTTGATTTCTTCTTTACATAAGCTTATTTGGAGTTATTGGCTAATTCATTCCAATTCTCTCCTGACAAGATCGCAGAACCTTAGAGCTAGAAGGGGCCATCGGGAAAAAAAACTGGGCCAAGTTAATTTCCCAGAGCACTGCTACTTTCCAGCAATCTAGACTAGAACCTGCACCTCCCGAGGCTACTCTCTTCTCTGTCCTCAGCACAACACTGCCCTCTTATGGCCATGGCGGGAAATTGCCTTTTTGGTCTGCACCTAGTTTTCAAGACTATCTTGAAATTCTGACACCTCCTGGAGGCAGACTTTTCTCTGCAGAGTGACTCCAGGGCCTGAGGCTCTAGAACAGGGGTCCCCAAACTACAGCCCGCCCGCAGGCCGCATGCGGCCCCCTAAGGCCATTTATCCGGCCCCCGCCGCACTTTCGGAAGGGGCACCTCTTTCATTGGTGGTCAGTGAGAGGAGCACATTGACCATCTCATTAGCCAAAAGCAGGCCCATAGTTCCCATTAAAATACTGGTCAGTTTATTGATTTAAATTTACTTGTTCTTTATTTTAAATATTGTATTTGTTCCCGTTTTGTTTTTTTACTTTAAAATAAGATATGTGCAGTGTGCATAGGGATTTGTTCATAGTTTTTTTTTTATAGTCCGGCCCTCCAGTGGTCTGAGGGACAGTGAACTGGCCCCCTGTGTAAAAAGTTTGGGGACCCCTACTCTAGAGTGAGTCCCTGCAAATTTCACTCACTCTCTCTGGCACCTCTTTATATAGTGCTACCAACTACTATAAGCAACTGTGTTTCACAAGCATCACATTTTCAACTCCCTGCCCAACAGTCTATTTTTAATTAATAATGTACTGAGCACCTTACTATGTGATGAGTACTATTCTAAGCACCATAGATGTAGTAACTCTTTTAAGCTTTGCACAACCTTCTGAAGTAGGTATTATCATTACCATCAACTCCTTTTATAATGGGAAACTGAGGCACAGAATACTTCAGTAGTTTTCCCTATGTCAGACAGCTAGAAGGTGGTATGGCTGGGATTTGAATGCAGATAGGCTTCAGAACTTAGTTTCTTAATCACTAGTATTATATAGACAGTGGAAGTATATAGAGTTGTATCCTTGGACATGATGGAATGCCAATGTAATTGCTGTGGAATAGTGGGGGGGGGGGTCCCTGGCGGGCACAGAAGAGTCATTAGAGACAGGCACATGTGAGTCTGAATCCTGGTCCTACCACTTACTATGTGATCCCAGGACAAATTAGTGAAACTTTCTTAGCTGCTGTGACTGGTCAGCAAATCAGAGACAGCTGTTCTTACTCCCTAGGATTATCGTCAGGATTAAGTGAGATAACAAATGTGTTCAACCTGATGCATAACATAAAACACAGACACACAATTATGGGAAGCTGCTACTATTTATGTTAATGACTAAGCGTGCCGCCTTAGCTGCTCTAAGGGTCAGTGCCTGCCCTTCTGAACCAGCTGGACATGGAAAGGGCAAAGGCCCTTGGGACTCTAAGCTTCTTTTTTTTTTTTAATTTATCAATTTGAGAGAGAGAGAGAGAAACAACAATTTGTTGTTCCACTTATTCATGCATTCATTGGCTGATTCTTGTATGTGCCCTGACTGGGGGGTTGATCCTGCAACCCTGGTGTATGGGAATGATGCTCTAACCTACTGAGATACCCGTCCGGAGATCTAAGCCTACTTACTTAGCTACCTGGCCAAGGGCTCTAAGCTTCTAACAAAATATTTCTATTGGCAAGACCCCTCATTAATTATTATAAGTTCTCAGAAGAAATTAAGGGGAGAGTATGCATATTACAGTGTTCATGTCACATAAAAATGCACTCATGGGCCTTGTAAATAGTGTGTGTGTGTGTGTGTGTGTAATTTTTTGTACTTTTCTGAAGTGAGAAGCGAGGAGGCAAAGGGACAGACTCCCACATGTGCCTGACCGGGATCCACCTGGCATGCCCACTAGGGGGCAATGCTCTGCCCATCAGGGGCATTGCTCCGTTGCAACCAGAGTCATTCTAGCGCCCAAGGAGGAGTCCATGGAGCCATCCTCAGCGCCGGGGCCAACTTTGCTCCAATGGAGCCTTGGCTTCAGGAGGAGAAGAGAGAGAGAGAGAGAGAGAGAGAGAGAGAGAGAGAGAGAGAGAGAAAGGAGAGAGGGAAGGGTGGAGAAGCAGATGGGCGCTTCTCCTGTGTGCCCTGGCCAGGAATCGAACCCGGCACTTCCACATGCCAGGCCGATGCTCTACCGCTGAGCCAGCCAGCCAGAGCCATATATAAAATTTTTAATTTTTCCATTGATTTGAGATAGAGGGAAAGAGAAGGAGTGAGGGGGTGGGGAGAGAAAGAGAAAGAAGCATCAACTCATTGCCCCACTTAGTTTTTCCACCGGGGATTGAATTCACAACCTCAGTACACCAGGATGATGCTCTATGCACTGAACCACCCCGCTAGGGCCTTCTTGGTATATTTTATTAGCGCAGTTTTATTTATCCCCACAATAGCTGCTCAAAATTTTTTTCCAAAAAATCACTCCTGTGATCTCTAACTCAGACACTAGATGGCGCTAAATTCTCACTTCAAGTGGCATCTTTAGTTCCTACAGCCACAGTCCTACTGATGAAGTGCTTACTCCCCAGCTGAAAGTTCAAACATTCGAGCTGCTTTTGATTTGTTACTAGTGATTCCGGGCCTCTTTTGCTTTCTAAGAATAGGGAAGGTGTTCCTTGGTGGTCATGAACCATCCAGGCATCTTCTGAAAGTAAACAGACTTCAGGTGAAGTTAGTTATACATGATGTCAGCCCAGCCTGGCAACTATCCCTAATTAAACAAAAACAAAAAACTAACAAATCACTGGCCCCACTCCACTAAGAAATAAAATATTTTAGCACCCACTGTATACCAGACACTGATGCAAGCTACAAATTTAGCCTTGGTTGAGACAGGTGGCATCCCTGCCCCTCCCCCACCCTGGGATTTGCCCACTCTCTTCCTTTTTTCCTCAGGCCTTTTGATGCCCACAGGAAACTCCCAAAGAATCATATACAATGATAAAGTCAAAGCTGGAAGAGAACTTGGAGATCATTTTTTCACCCACCTCACTTGACAGATAGGAGAGGCCCAGAAAGAGAAGATGAATTATCCAAGGCAACAGAGGTGAGCAGACCAGAACCAGGACCCGCTTTCCAATCCCAAGTCCTTATCCACCCAGCCTGCTGCCCTTACAACTCCAGCTGGGGATGCCCCCCTAGGAGAGCAAACCAAGACTGACCACACCAACGAATGAGAAAGAAAAACCTATCTATGGTCCTGAGTTTTTAAGAGTGACTCAGTGGGACAGTAAGTGTCCACACCTGATTGGTAACAGGCATTTCAACAGAACATTACCAGATATTTAAACACAGATAGGCCGAGGCCACCAGCATTACACTGTGGTTTCCCCATAACTCATTGCCCAACAGGTTTTGCTGTGGGTGTTCATGACCAACATGCTCAGTTTGGCCAAGGTGCCACTCCCTTCCCACCCAGAATGCAGATTCCTGACTGTAGACACTCAGCTACACTGATCCTTTGCTTCTTCATGGGCATTTAGGATCTTTGCTTAGGCCTGGGGTGAATCCAAAACAAACAGTGGTGGAGAAAAGCAGGAACAAGTTTCAGTCCCTGTATTGCCTGTGGCCAAGGCCAGGCAGGATCACATTGGATTTGTGTAGAGTAGACGATAGAAAAACTGCAGAGCAGGAAAAGGTTGGGCCATTCCGTTTAATAAAGTCTCACAACGGAGAACAAGCACACAATCAGGGGAAACTGCCTCTCAGGCAAACAAACAACAAAATGCCCCCTCACAGTGGCGGGCAGGCAATCACCATCCGCAATCCCCCTGAGTGAAAGCACCCATAGCCTTACATGGGCCATACACATGTGGTGCTGCCACGCGTTCACACACTGATCAGGCAAAGGGCTTGCAGCCGGTAAACCTGCAAGCAAGCCTAACACAGCTGCCCTCACAGTCCCCTTACCAGTTAGTGTGTGAGCTTGGGGGAGTAACTTCCTCTCTCTGAGACTCAGTGTCCCCATCTGTGAAATTAAGGAATTAGACTGTAAACCTGTAATGCTGGTGCTTGAGGCCAGGCAAGTCTACATTGGATTCGGGAAGATGATAGAAAAACTGCCAAGCCCGAAAGCATTGGGCCATTCCTGTTTAATAGAATCTCGCAACAGTGGATGAGCAAACGGGCAAGGGAAAACAGCTTCTCACAGCTGCAGGAGAACGAACATCACAGACAACTCACAGTGACAGGCAGGCAGTCCACAATCCACCCTGAGCGCAAGCACCTGTAGCCTCACGTAGACCATACACACATGATGCTGCCACGTGCTCTCGCACTAATCAAGCAAAGTGCTTGCAGCCAGTAAACCAACGAGCAAGCCTAAAACAGCTGTTTCCCCAACAAAACCCTTTTCCAGCTTTAGCTCTCTAAGGCCTGCTACATGGCTATTCAGCTATCATAATGAAAATGAATTAATCACGTTTAAATATAGCACTTTGTGAAGTATACGGGGGTCATCATTTGTTTTCTGACATACACTATTTAAACAATAAGAGTATGAGTTTTTCCTTATTTGCTTCTTCCCCTTGTTAAAAAAATTTAACTACAAAATATTCCTGACATACAAAAACATATCAAGAATATGGGGAAATGGATATATATGTGATCAGTAAATATGCAATCTGTTTATTGTGCTAAGTAGTGGTGATATGAGTGCTCACTGGACAATTGTTTCTGTTTTTTCTATTTGAATTTTCAAATTACATGTTAGAGAAGAAAAAAGTATTAAAACTAATATCATAAATGCCCAAGTAGCCCCCACTTAGCCTAAGAAATCAAAGCACCTGGACTTAGATCTGCTGTCTTCTAGTCACTTTCATTCCCTGACGCTTTCCTGGGCAAGTCTCCTTGACGCTCTCACTGCATTAGATAATATTATTTGCAAGTTTCTTAATTTTACATGCAAGTTTTCACATTATTTCCTTCAGCAGCTTGTTTCTTTCCACTCAGTGTTTTAGTGGAGAGGTTCATCTGCACTGATACATTGGATGATTCCAATTTATTCATTTTTACTGTTGTCTTGAGGTTCATTTTATGCACAATGTAGTTATTGATCAGGTTGCCAGACTTTTGGGGTGTTTGCAATTTTTTTAGTCACAAGCAGCGCCGCTATGCCCATTCTTTAATGGCTCCACATCACCTTGTACCCATAGAAAGGTGGCGTGGTGGGGTGGGAGTCGGTGTGGTGAAGAAAGTGGCTCGGGAGCTTCAGGCACAGCTGGATCCAGGTGCCCGTACTGTGTCATTAGGATCCTGTCTCTTGCCCACTTTAGGTTCTCCTTTCTTCTATGCTGGCTTCATTCTCAGTGGTCTCTCCATCTTTAATGGCCCCTAAAGGTTCTGGGCTTATATCCTGCCAGCTTAGCAGCCTCAGTGGACTGCAAGCACCTCTTTCTAGAAAGTTCCAGCAGCAGTCAATGAACCAGGTTGAGACATGTGTTCATCTTGAACAATCAGACCAAGAGAATATGGTTTCTGATTGGCCAAACCTGGGTCATGTGCTCATCCCAGTCGGATTCCATCAGAGCCGAATGGATTGAGAGTGGGGAGGGGTGGTTCTCTACACAAAAATAAAGAAGTTACCACACAAGGGAGGACCGGGTGCTGGGAAGGCAATGGCAACAAAGGTCCCAGACCTCGTCACTGCCTCCTGTATGCACCCCTATACTGTGACTGTGGTGTCCTATGTCCTGTTCAGCTGGGAATCTCCAAGGAAAGGAGACTTCATCTTTCTTCTCATCTCCCAAAGCAGACACAGCTCAGTGCCAAGTTCATGATAAACAGCCACTGCGGAATCAGCCCCTTGACCAACCCTCCGCCTCTGTGGTTTGCAGCTTCTCTCACTGCGGACCCAGCCAGAGAGGCAAGAGGAAGAATGTGTCCACCACACCTCACTCTCCTTTCTCTCAGCAAGATGGAGACCCCAAAATGCATTGTCCAGTTCAAAAGTCCATATGTACTCAAGCAGCTGCTGTTTATTGAACACATGGGTGCTATATATTTTTACATGTGACTGGGGCAAGATATATCAAAATAGAAATGTGGTTAGCCTTCTGTGAATATACTAAGAACAGTTATACATTTTAATAGGGTGGATTTTATGGTACATGAATTATTTATATCTCAATAAAGCTGTTGTTTTTCCTAAAGGACTGCCAGGTCTCATGTGGTAGGATTTCATTTATTTAAAATTCAGAAATAGGCAAAAGCAGTCTATGGTAATAGTGGTCAAAAGAGTGATGACCCTGGGAGCTATTGACTGTGGGACACTGGAAGCCTCTGGAGTGCTGGGAATGGAGTGTATGTTGATCTGGTGGTTAGTATGTGGTGTAGCATGTGTAAAAATTCATTCAGCTGTGTACTGAAGACATATATGCCTTAAAGCAGTGGTCCCCAATTTTGGGGGGGCCACGGACCAGTTTAATGTCAGAAAATATTTTCACAGACCGGCCTTTAGGGTGGGATGAATAAATGTATCACGTGACCGAGACAAGAGTTAAGAGTGAGTCTTGGATGTAACAGAGGGAATCTGGTCATTTTAAAAAAATAAAACATCGTTCAGACTTAAATATAAATAAAACGGAAATAATGTAAGTTATTTATTCTTTCTCTGCGGACTGGTACCAAATGGCCCACGGACCGGTACTGGTCCGCGGCCTGGGGGTTGGGGACCACTGCCTTAAAGCACAAAAGCTATACTTCAGTAAAAAGTAAATCCCCAAAGTGCCAGGTGTTTTTAAGTGAAGAAAAAAACAGTTCAAGAGTAATTCAGCCTGACCAGGCGGTGGCGCAGTGGATAGAGCGTCGGACTGGAATGCAGAGGACCCAGGTTCGAGACCCCGAGGTTGCCAGCTTGAGCGCGGGCTCATCTGGTTTGAGCAGAGCTCACCAGCTTGGACCCAAGGTCACTGGCTTAAGCAAGGGGTTACTCGGTCTGCTGAAGGCCCGCTGTCAAGGCACATAAGAGAAAGCAATCCATGAACAACTAAGGTGTCGCAACGAAAAACTGATGATTGATGCTTCTCATCTCTTTCTGTTCCTGTCTGTCTGTCCCTATCTGTCCCTCTCTCTTGACTCTCTCTCCGTCCCTGTTAAAAAAAAAAAAGAGTAATTCAGAGCACAGGTTTTCAACTTAGAAAACTGGGCTCTAAATCTGGCTCCACCACTTCTTTATCTGTGACTACTAAGTACGTGGTATAAGTTATGGAACCTCTCTGTGCGTCAGTTTCTCCATCTAGGATATAATGGTACCTTCACTATTGTAACACTTTGAATTAATCCTCGCAAACCCCTCAGAACAGTGGTTGGCACGTAGTACGTGCTCAATAAGTTTGGTTATGTTTATGGTCACTGATGTGGGTCAGGCGTAGTGTGATCTCTGTGGATGCAGAGATGAAAGACTCAGCCCTGTCATCCATGGAGTGCATCACCCAGTGGGAAAGCAGACAAGCACATGGTCATAAGAGAGAGGGAGGCGCGCTGTCATAGCAAGAAGCCCGGGCTGTGAGCTGCGTCCCAGGAGTTCCCACATTCAGCCTGTGGTTCCAGGACGGGAAGGCAGAGGACTTGGGATAAGAGGGAAAAGAATGTCCAAAGGCACCTGGTGACCGAACAAGAGGTAGATGGGGAATGACTCAGTTGGTTGGTGCAGCTACAAGCAGAGTCCATAAAAGATGAGGCTGGATGTCAGGCAGAGAGCAATCAGAAAGTTCCTTCTCAGCCAAACTATGGAGCTGGGGTTTCCACCAAAGGGGTGACCCTGGAGGATTTAATAGGGAAGGGACCCGGGCAGATCTCTTTTGAGAAAGACCACACTGGTCATCCATGGGGAATTCTCTAAATGGGAGGCAGGCTAAAGACAGGTAGGTCAGTTGGGGGCTGTTCCTGTGCCTGTAGACAGATCCTGCGATCTGTACGCTTTGCTCATATTTACTGCTGGCCTCCTCCCAGCTGGACTGTGTCATGAGGACAGGAACCGTACCTGTCCTGTTCTTAGTCATCTCCTCAGTGTCCGGTGAAGGGTGGTGCTCTTAGAATATTATTGAATGTCTCAGTTAACAGGCAGGGGGTACCGAGAGGGGGCTGCTGCTGCTGGAATTCAAGCACCATCTCACGATGGAGCGGAGAAAAGGCCGAGAGAGGTGGAATGGGGTAGCTGTGTCAGAGCATCCACCCAAGTGGATGTGGAAAGGCAGAGGGGCAGGGCTCACGTGATGAGGGGGCAGTGGGAGCACTTACTTTTGGGGAGAAATGCTGACTTCAGTCTGGAACCCTGAGATGTCTGGTGAGGTGTGTGTGTGTCCACGTTACCAGAAAAACAGAGCAGTAGCTCAGAGGCATGCTTTGAAGAAGACAGGGTGTTTTCAAAACATTTTACCACTGATAAAGCAGGAGTGCCCATCCATTAGATCTGATGCTGGCCGTGGCCTGGAGCAGGGTCCTGGAGGCCCTTGCTCTGCCAGGGTGTTAACCTGTAAGTTGCTAGACTGGGAGGCAGTCCAGAGATCCCAAGGGAGGTCTCCAGTGGTCCAGGGCTACGGCTATTTTACCAAGAGCATGTAAGTACTATATTTCAATTTTCTAACCTCTGGTATGCCTGCACATGAACAAGTCCTGGAGCTCCTACTATGTTCCAGATGCTGTGCTAAGCTAAACCCTCACCACCCCAACCTCATTCAAACCACCTGTGAGATATCAGCAGCAGCATTACCACTACCATCATCGTCGTCCTCACCATATCTCCATTCTAAGCAATGTGGGAAATGGTAGAGCAGTCTTCCCACAAGCGTGCTGATGAGCTCACCTGGGAAACTTCACTGCAGCCTCTGATCATGGTGCTGGATCATCAGCAATTTAATCAACACCTTCAATAACGTGCATATTCCCGGTTCAAAAAGCACAGCAACCTCGCCTCCTGAACATTCTCATCGTGGAAGCATTCCCAAGGCCTTTGCAAACCTGTTCTAACCACCCCTCAGTCAACCCTGGCTGAACTGGCCACTCCCTCCTCTGTGCCCAATTCACCTGGGTACAGTACCTGTAATTCCTTATGACACCTACCAGTTTCCATGACTGACAACCCCACTGGAATGTAGGCCCTTGCAGGACAAGGATCCTCCTGTCATGTACATCTTGAAGTCATAATTAGCAAAACATCTGGCTGTGGACTCAATAAATGTTCATTGAATGAGCACACGAACTCTCCTGGATTGTGATTATTATTTGGAGTAAGATCAAGCTCCAACTGCCAACCATCAGAAATATGTGAATTCCTAATGCATTCCTTTTATTTTCACCACTTGAATTTATATCCGATTACTTCTCTCACCCTTGTAGATGTTTCCTACTATATTAAATAAGAATCTATTGAACTACTCCAGTCTGCCTGACCAGACAGTGGCACAGTGGATAGAGCATTGGCCTAGGATGCTGAGGACCCAGGTTTGAAACCCTGAGGTCGCCGGCTTGAGCACGGGCTCACCTGACTTGAGCACAGGTCACCAGCTTGAGCACGGGATCACAGACATGACCCCATGGTCTCTGGCTTGAGCAAGGGGTCACTGGCTCAGGTGGAGCTCCCCCCACCCCCATCAGGGCACATATGAGAAGCAATCAATGAACTAAGGTGCCACAACTACAAGCTGACGCTTCTCATCTGTCACTTCCTGTCTGTCCCTCTCTCTCTCAAAAAAACAAAATTAAAAAAAAAAAACTACTCCAGTCTGAGATGATAGACTGCAGAAAGGGAAGAGCAAGATTGTGCCTGATGCAACCAACCAACCTGAGAAAGAACGGAATTTAACTTTCTCCATGCATAGTTTATGTTGCTCAACCCCTTCCCGAAATGAAGAATAACTAGTTATTATAACATATATATATGTAAACTCTTAGACTTTAAAATGAAAATACAAATGATTCCTGACAACTATTAAGGGCCCATCCTAACTTGCAAACTTCTTTCAGAAAAACATCATGCTCACTCGTGTGGCCTTAGAGATGATGCCTCAGGGACCCAGAATGATTGCTAGAGGAAGTTCAGAGATGAGGGGCCCGCTGTCCAGAATTGAGGGCACGAAGCTACCTATGCACTCAGGTCCTGCCTCCCCTCTGCTCCCTGCGTGGGTGAGAAAAGAGCTCCTGCTGCTTCAGGCTCTGGAACAGAGGACAGCAGGTGCTGCACAGGTCATTGTGGCCCTGCACTAGTGGTGTTGAAAAGTGAAGGATGCTTGTCACAGTTAAGAGGGCTGGGTTCAAATCTCAGCCCTGCTACTTCCTAGCTAATAACCTTATATGATGCTTCTCAGCCTGCTGCCTCTCTGCAAAATGATAATGCCTACCTCCCAGAAGTATTAGTAGGATTACACAGAGGCTTATGAAGTAGTTGGCACAATGCTGGCACACAGGTACTCAATAAACATTCTTGTATTAGCTAGTTGGTAGGGCAAAGACTGAGAAGTCAAGGAAACACACCCAGGTCTGCACTGGGGCCGAAGGTTGCCAACATGGTCTGAGACAGTGGTTCTTAAACCTGGCTGCACATTAGAATCAGCGAGGGTGGCTTTAACATTCTGGTACGCCAGCCCTCTTCACACCGCTTAACCCCAAACCCATAGGGCAGGCCCAGGCATTATTTTAAACTCTGAGAATAGTCAGATAGGTAGTCAGGGCTGAGCCACTCTGCTGTAGCTAAC
This sequence comes from Saccopteryx bilineata, assembly GCF_036850765.1. NCBI lineage: Eukaryota > Metazoa > Chordata > Mammalia > Chiroptera > Emballonuridae > Saccopteryx > Saccopteryx bilineata. The sequence goes on from NC_089490.1 coordinate 107,427,994, forward strand.
AGGAATTGGGAATCATGCAATAACCTATAAACAAACCTGCTAGTGGTCAGTCAAAAATTTGTCCCCAGAACTAAGAGTGAGGCCATTCTTGGTTTTAGAATTGAAGAAAAAAGTCTAAAATCTGAAAACTTACCTACTTTCTAATCCTCAATGCACATTAAAAAAACAGATCATAATTATTAAACTCTCAGAAAGCAACCACTCTGGAAAAGTCGTAACAAAGCTCAAGTGTTTATTAAGAATTAAAAATACTGTAAATAAGCCATACAGTTCATTTCACAGTAAACTAAACAAACCTTTTTTTCTTTTATCTTTCTCTTTTCTTTTTTTTTCCTTTTCTCTTTTTTGAAAGGCAAGACAGCCATTAAAGAACAGTACAGCTCGAAGGGAAAGGGACACAGCAAACAACTACAGAAAATGCACAAGTTCCTCACGGACAGATGGGGTCCGCTCTGACAGCAGACCTATCATAGACATGTGGTAAAATAAAGAGACCTGGCCTCCGTTCCCCAGGGAGACAGCCTGTGCCTTTGTGGACAGCCCCCGCAGCACATTTCCTGAAAGAATCCAAGGACTCCCCTCTCAGGGATTGTAAATCTACGCATTATTTGGGGACCCTACCAAGAGGTGACACAGGTCAGCCACAGGAACTCTGTGGGGTGTTGTGCCTTCACATTCAGAACCATCTGGATTCTTTGCATAGTTACCTTTGAGATCATGAGATGACTCGGGAAAGGAAAAAGACACCCACACCGCGGGAGGCCACAGTCAAGCAGCTGCTGCTTTTCGACTAAAAACTAGGGGCCTTTTCCCTCCCTGTTCAGAGCTGACATGTAGGAATTTTCACCAGTTCAAAGTGGAAGACAAAAAAAATTGAGTGACATCTCCTGAAATCTTCAGCCAGAAGTATACAAATAAGTAAAATTAATTTTCCTTAAAGACAATTGGAAAGAAAAATGCCTCCCCCCCCCCCTTCTTTTTCACTTGAAATCTGCTAGCATGGCGGGCTTTACTGAGGTTAGAGTTAATCTGCTTCTGCTAATCCCCGGTGGAAGCCATCACCACTCTCCTCAGACCCGGCTGCCGCAGGCTGGGCCTTCAGGAAGCCACCCAAAAGCAGAAGCAGAACACTTGAGAAACCAGTGCTGTGTGGTAATAATCGTAAATAAATTAACTGGGCACAGAAATACAGAATGCTGTGGGGTTCCAAGTGGTGTCTCCCACTCCTGGAGGGGGGACAAGAACGTGGGGGGTGGGGCGCACAAGAGAAAACACCTTTTTTTTTTTTGGTCATGAGAAACTGGACTTTCAATCCGCACCTTGCAAACACAATTCACTTAGACTTTTTCGTGAATTTTTTCAACTTGCACAAACAACCTATCCAGGTCATTTCTCAGATCATCGAGCAGACCCTTGGCTGATTCCAGGTTGTTCTCGTTGGTTTCTATTTTCACTGAGTATGCCACCAAACTGTCCACAGCAGTCCTGAGCATTTTCAAGTCCAACTCCACTTGGCTGACCGAAGACTTGAGGTGGTCTAGAGAAGAAAGTCTGTCCAGCAAGTCCTGAGGCGCCAGGCGGGCCTCCTGGGCTGGGTCCTGCCCCAGCAGCGTGTGGACCTGCTCTTGAACCTTCTGGAGTGCGTCCACGGTGCTGGGGAGCTCGCCCACGCTTCTCTTCAGCTCCTCCACGTCGCTGTAGAGCGAGAGCTGGGCCTCGCCCAGGCTCCGCACGGTGCTGGCCAGGCCCCCCCTGTCCGCCTCCTCCGAGGAGCCCAGGCCGTCCAGGCGCTCCTGCACGGCTGCCAGGCGCTGCTCGCACTCCTCACTCTTGGCCAGCAGGGCCTCCAGGCTGTCGGCCTGCCGCGCCGAGGCCATCTGCACGGCCTGGACTCCGTCCTCCACAGTCTGCAGCCGGGAGTCCCAGCCCTGGCTCTTTTTCTGCAGCACTTCGAGGGCGTGGGCACCTTGGAGAGGTCCGTCTCCCTCGGGCCGCAAGGCCTGGGCCTTCAGCTGGCGCAGCTCCTCCTCCAGCCGCCCGATCTCTCTGGGGAGGCGAGAAGCCGACTCCTCCGCCTGGAGAAGCTTCTCCGTCAGGGCCTGCAGCGTCAGGTGCTCCGAGGCCGCCGCCTCTTTGAACTTCTGCTGCTCCTGTTTGAGGCTCACCAGCTCTCTGACCTCGGTGTAGACATCCGACTCCATGGTCTGCAGGGTGCTTCTCAGGGCCTCCATGTCCTTTTCCTTGGACTTCATAGAGGTCTGTATTTCCTTCACCACCTCTTTCAGGGTTTTCAGTTCCTGCTTGTACCCGTCCGAGTCTTCCAGAGAGGCAACCTTTGCCTTCACGTCGTTGATTTCCTTCTGGCTCCTCTTCTGGACCTCCGTGAAGATGGCAATGTTGTCGTTGATGGACTTGGTGAGCTCTGTCAGCCTCTCCTCTACTGTGTTCTCGAGGGAGGTGAAGTCCCGCTCCCGGGCATCCTTCACCACGTGGATCCCATCAGAGAGGTCTTTGAGAATCTCATTCTGGAGCTTTTGCAGCACTTCACTGATCCTGTTGATCTCACTCTCCCCTTGCTTCACGATTTTCTCTGTGAGATCTTGTTTATGTTGGGAGCTCCTAAAGATGGACTCAAAAGTCCCAAATGTGGCTTGCAGGGACTGCACCTGTAACCAAAGTCCAGATGTTAATTGCTAAGAAGAGCTGATGAGGATTTACAACTATACTTCATTTTGTCTGCTCAGCTTCCAGGTCCCTCCTCTTCTAGAACGGCACCATAATTTCCCTTTGGAGAACCATCCTTCTACACACAATCCCTGTGGTTGGGGGATCCTTCTCCAAGTACTCCAAGGATGGTTTGTGGAACAGGCCTGACCAGTCAGCACTCCCCATCTACCTTGCCCCCCCGCCCCAAACAGGAGCCACAGTGATTAGCCCAGTGATGGGCATGTGGCCTAAAGCAAGCCAAAAAGTCGATTCCAAAACTTCTATTAAATCTACTTGGAAAGAAAGCCTCTCTTTCTACTGGGGATTGCTAGCTACAGAATGAGGGCATCCTAGGGCTGAGATACTCAGACTAGCACGTGAAGAACTCAGGTATTAAGAATCAACCTGCACAGAGGAAAGCAGAACTAAGAAACCAGATCACAAGATCCAAGTAAGGGTCTGACCTGTGGCGGTGCACTGAATAAAGCATCCACCTGGAACACTGAGGTCACCAGTTCAAAACCCTGGGCTTGCCTGGTCAAGGCACATATGGGAGTTGATGCTTCCTGCTCCTCCCCTCTTCTTTCTCTCTCTTTTTTTCTCTTTCTCTCTCTCTCTACAATAAAATCTTTAAAAAAAAAAAAAAAAAGATCAAAGTCTGAAGACACAATTTGAATCCCTGGATAGTTATACCTGAACGACTCTACTCTCAACTTTCTACTTTGTACCAATGAGTTCTCTCTCCCCATCTCTTTTAAGACATTTTGAGTTGAGTTTCTAGCTTTTGCAAGTGAAAGAGTCTCACAGGTTTTCATAGGACAAAAGCTGAGGCACATGGAAGACACTGGGCTATAACACAAAGGACAAAGCTTCCAGTCTCTGCTCACCACTTTTAGCTGTGTTGCCTCAACAAGTCACTGTCCTCACCTGGAAAATGGGAGCAATGGACCACATGATCCCTTAACATCCTCTGGCTTAGTGAACACATTATGATCCTATTGGCCATCACACATTCATTTTAAATAAATTCTACCCTAAACAAGGTCTGACCTAGGAACTACCCCAGTTTAATGTCCCGAAATACGATGGCTAATGATCCAGGCCTTACCCTAATGGGGTATATGGGGCAACCTAGAATGCTTTCTTGCACATAAAAAATAAAAGGAAAAAAGAACCTGAATCCATCTAGTCTTAGCTCTAATCACCGATTCACAGAAAACACACAAGAGAGAAACAGGCCAGGAGGATAAAATCAGTCAAACCCACAAAGTGGAAAATTCTACAGGACAAATACCAGGATCTTCAATGAATAAATGGCATTTTAAAAGGGAGAAAGGAGACTATTACAGAGTTTAAAAAGTTTAAGATTTATCAATCAAATATAATGTGTAGACTTAAATGGATCCTGGTTCAAAAAAACCAACAGTAAAAGAGACATCTTTTTGAGAGAATCAGGAAAATCTCATTACAGACCGGGTTATTAGAAGCTAATCAAGAATTATTGTTCACTTTATTAGGTTTAAGGTACTGTGTTTTGTCCAAAGAAACAAGGAAAGGAGAGGGAAGGAAAGGAATTCTCATCTGTCACAAATAAATCCTAAAATACAGTGGGTGACCTGATATGTGAGTCAAGGATTAATTTTTAAATTGCACAGGCCCTTCAGAGGTCCTGGAACCAAACTATTAACATTTTCTGAAGCCCTACACCCACTTGTGCCTATGGAACCTTCTGGGTAAGTATAGGCCAGCCTATCCGCCCATGCTGTGGCCATTCAGAAGACCTCAGCCTTTTCCAAAACCAAGACCACCCGGAGAACAAGAGAAACCAGGCAGCCACCCAATAGGACAGTGAAGTAGAGTGTGTCAGAATCAAAATGCTCTGACACCAGACCACACAGAGGACGGAAGGGGTGGAGATGGGATAAAACAAGAGTAGGGAAAAAAAGGTAATTACTGAAATTGGGATTCTCTATATGCATCTCTTCTTTTGTTTATGCTTCAACATATCTATAATGAAAATTTAAAAATTAAATAGTGTGGGCTCTAGAACCAGAGTGTTTTCATAGCCTAGTTAGGACACTGCCTAGCTGTGTGATTGTGGGCAAGTTACTTACCCTATCTGTGCCTTGGTTTCCTAAGATGCAGGATAGAAACAAAAATAGTACCTGACTCAGGGCTGTGTTGTGAGAATTAAGGGAGTTAATCTATGCCAAGTGCTCAAATTGTGATTAACACATAATGATCAATCAATAGATGGTAACTGTCATCTTCATTATTGTTTAATCTTTTTTTTTTTAACAAAGATTTATTTATTGATTTTTTGAGAGAGGAGGGAGACAGAGAGAGAAAGGCAATGGGAAAGGAGGAGCGGGAAGCATCAACTCTGCAAGCCCTGTGTCTCGAACCGGCGACCGCAGCAGTCCAGGTCGATATCTTATCCACTGTGCCACCACGGATCAGGCTATTATTGTTTGATCTTTCTTATTAAGTAGCTCAAAAGTCTGGAGATTCCTACATCTTCCTCAGCCCGATGCCAAAGTGAAGAAACTATAGGAATGGGATCAGGGCACATGAGCTCTAGTTCCAGCCCCAATAACCAGCTCTGTGAGCACAAATAAGTAAGTCACACTTACTTCCCAAGTCCCAGGCTCTCTGTCTATTAACAAACAAGTTTCTAAAGTCCCTTCTGGCTTCCGCTAGTCTGTGCTTTTAAGAGAAATTAGACTAAGGTTCTCTGGGACTCTAGGATATTAGACAATTTCTCTGCCCAACCAAATATAACATAAGTCATAAAGGACACTGTAGAAAGCTCACCTCTGAAACTAGGTTATGTAATCACAGTATTTGCTTGTTCTAAGCACAGCACACAGAATTGAGGCGTGAGCAGGTGAGTGCAGTACCTGCAACGTGGCATGTGTCACCAGTGTTTTCTGAATGAATCAAAGAATAAATGAATTAACAGAGCAAAGCCTAATGAAGACTGAGCTGGTTCATTTCCTCTCTCATGCCTGATTGTCACTCATACCCTGGGGTGGTTCTTTATAAATGGCTGGGAAGAGAACTAGACCAAAAATCATGGATGAAACCAAACAAACCAACCCCCAACACGATGAAAAGAACTTAGCGTGTTCCCCTACTAATACTGTTGGTTGCTTATCTTTACATGCAAAGCTCTTATTTTAATTAACATGCAATAGATGTATCTGTTCCCCCAATACATACAGGGTGCCACTAAGTGGTAGGTCTGGGCAAGATGTCAGAGATAAACTAATAGCTAAGACAGGATCCCTGCCCTCAAGGAGCTCGGCCTGGGGAAGGGCGACAGCGGTGACTGTCATTCACCTGAGCTCCTACTGTATACAATAATTATACAAAGTACTTCAGAGACATCATCTATTACATCCTCATAATAATCTCATGAGTCAGTGGCTCCCATTGATCTCCATTCTACAAGTGAGGAGACTGAGAAGTGATAAGAGCTGAGCATCAAATCCCAGAATGTGTGACTTCAGAACCTGAGCCCTTAACCTCTGTGCAATATGGTTGGGCAGAGACGTGTTCAAAGTGTGCTGAGTGCCTGGAGATGCTGCCTAAGCCCAAAGCCCTAACTCCTGGTCCAGAGCCAAATGGGAAAGAAATACAAGAGAGGTATTCAGTGGGACACTTGAATCTATGTAAACACAAATTTAATAAAAGAAATACAAGAGAGAACTCAATCTTCTACAAATAACAAGTATTCTCATTAAACTGTCACCACTAGGCCTAAAGTGACCTCCTACGGTCACTTTAGCCACCCTGGATCCACCAGGACAACCCAGGACCTTCAGCACCACCACTTAGGGTCTGGGTATGACCATAATAGTCATGAGTAACAATGGCTCCAGGCTCAGCTGGCCCATCTGTGAACTAATAAATGGTACCTGTCTCAGAGGGTAGCAGGGAAGCACTTAATGCTTGGCGTTAATGTGAATACCAATTAGGAATAACACGGTAAGTATATGTCCCTGCTTAGAACCAAACCTGAGCCCCAACCAAGCCTCATATCAAGTTATAATAAAAAGGTTTCAAACTTAGGTTGTCAGAAGACCCATCACTACTCACTCCTCAATGCAAAATAACTTATTTACTGTCTACCCAGAGGAGCACACAGAAGTGACGACATGCCATGGCGAATCCTAATACTGTTTTGGGCATGTTCTGAGTTCCAAGTCAATGGAATAGGCATAAACTGAGCTCTACTACACACTAGGCAAGGCATAGGAAAGATAACAACATTAACAGATGAGTGGTTAAGAGTGCTGCAGTTTGAATCCTAGTCTTGATACTTACTAGCTGTGTAACTATGCAAAGCTACTTAGACTATTTGTGTCTCACCTTTTTCATCTACAAAAAGAGGATAATAGTACAGCTGACCCATGAACAATGCAGGAGTTAATTAGCCAGGTAGCTCAGTAAGTTGGAGCACTGTCCCAATATGCCACGGTTGTGGGTTCGATCCCAGGTCAGGGCACATACAAGAATCAACCAATGAATGCATAAATAAATGGAACAACAAATCGATGTTTCTCTCTCCCTCTCTCCCTAAAATCAATAAAACTTTTTTAAATCATAAAAAAATACATTTACAGTACAGTATGTATAAATAAAAAAATATCCACATATAAGTGGACCTGTGTTCAAACAGGTCAAAACATGTTGTTCAAATATCAACTATACTTATCCCTTGGTGGTGGTTGTGAAACAGATGAGTGCACAATAAATATGATGCATTAAATAATAGCTTGATTACACTACTAAATTAAGAGAAAGGTCACTATTTAAATAGTGATCACTATTTCAATACTTTAGAGATGGGTGAATTCTTAAAAATCTAAAAACTGAGATGGAACCCACCTCTCACTGCGTAGATGAGAAACTGAGCCCCAGAGAGGAAAGTAATCAGTACACAGCTGTGACAGAGAAGGGGGTGGAATCAGAAAGGTGGCAATAAGAGGAACAGGGAGGAAGCAGAAAGAATAAAGCCCGATTTGGTCAACCTAAATTCATGACCTCCCCCATTTGGGCCTCAATTTCAATCACCCCTCTCACAACTTCCTGTTACTCTATAAGAGGTAGGGTAGCCACCTGCTGTCCCTCAAACATGCTGAAGATTGTCCCCTGCCTGTGTGCTCCTCATTCCTTCTCTCAACAGTAATGGATCACCAATTAGATCTCGACTTGTCTTTACCCTGACCACCAGGATCCAGGCACAGGCAAACTCCATACTCTCTTTCCTCTGATGGAGACCCATTCTTGTGCAGCTTCACAAATACGATTTGCGTCTTTTCCGCTTCGTACCTTCCACGGGGCCTACGCAAAGCCATATGACTATCAGACTTCAAAAAATATTATGATTGATTAGTAAGTGGGTGGGTGATAGGGAGGAAAATGGGAGCCTAGTGATTATACTTCTGAAGTATGTCTATTTTTTAAGAATGACTTAACATTCAGGGGATAGGCAAAGCAGCACTGCCTATTTAATTCAAAAAGTCACCTCCCGTGGCCTGCAGCACTAAGCTGAGGCTGACTCATTCTAGTTGCTCTGCTCGTCTTATGAAGAAATTCCTAGTCCTGCATACTCCACAGAAGTGGAGAGAAATTTGGCAGGACAGGCAGCATTCTGGAAAAAGGAGGAAGCAGTTTCAGGCTCATAAGATGTGGCAGGATTTTCTGTTTTAATCAAGCAACCAATTTTCATTGAGCAGTGGCCTTAGTGGAGGCAGGGGAAGGAATGAGATTTGAGGGAGTTGCACTTGGTGTGGAAAAACACAGAAGAGTGGACGCTAAGCAACTCTGTGTTGAAAGTTGGGTCTATCCACACACCCGAAATAGGGCCCTGTGGACCCTGAACTGGGTGGCCCTAGACATTCTCGGTTTGCCACTCACCAGTTGGGGTCTTTACCAATTCATTTACTTAATCTCTCTAACCCTCAGTTTTGTGGTCTAGAAAATGGAGTCAGAACTCAGGGTTGCTATGAGTACTAAATAAGTGAGTAAGCCTTCTAAACACTTAAATCTGTAAGTGGTATTATTCACCAGTAATACCTACTATTATTCACGGCTTTGCCTTTCCTCTGAAGCTGAAGTATACTGCTTCAAAGGCCCACATAGGTACAATAAAGGACAAGAGGGCCTAAAGATAACGTTATATTTCATCTGAACTTTGCAAATGAATAAGACTGCTAGGTTTTCCTTCCCCCGGCTCCGGGTCTATTAAAAACCGGCTCAGATGTCTCCACTGGGAGAGCTAAGGTACTTGCGGCCTTGCTAGAGGCTTCCAGGGATGCGCTGGCTTCCCTTCCAACCTCCTTTGCAGACAACTCTGCCCATTCAGCGGTTCCTAATCCAAAAAGAATGGGCTCCGCAGAGCCTGCCGGCTTCCCTACAGCTCACCGCTAATGTCCTGTGACAGGCCCTTGGCCCACCCTCGCGGCAGTCCATCCCTCCGGGCCGATTCCTCCGCAGCCATTAACAAAGAGGGTCCGGGGACCGCCGGCAAAGTACGACGGGCCGATGGGGGCGCCGGCCGGGAGGGCACGAGGGGGCCCGGCTGTACCCACCTTCTGCTCGACGCCCTGCAAGCCCTGACCCAGCTCCTCCCGCTGCCGGGAGAAGTCCTGGTGGCTGCGCCGGACCTGCTGGACCTCCTCCAGGACGTGGTGGACACACCAGCCTGAGAAGGCAGCCGCCGCCACCAAGGCGAGGTAGAAGAGAAAGTTGAGCGCCCGTCCGAGCCTGTGCGAGCAGGACGCCGAGGACGAGGCGGCGGCGGCGGCGGAGGAGGACTTGCCGCCGCGGTGGCCGCCCTTGCCGTGCGCCTGGTTCTGCGGGTGCTGCTGCGGGTGCGGCGCGGACGGCGGCGGCGGCGGCGGCTGCTGCTGCGGCGGCGGCGGCTTCTTCGCCACGTCATCCGCGCCGCCCGACGGGTGGGCGCCCTTCTCCGAGGGGTTCCCGGCTCCGTGGCCGCCCTTGGAGCCCCTTTGTTTGGCCGAGGGCATGGCGGGCGCGGCGGTGAGTGAGGCCGCGGGCTGCGAGGCGAGCAAGCGGGACGCGCGGCCCGGGAAACTTCCTCGGGTTCCCCCGGGGCTGAGCGAGCGGCACGCGGGCGCTGCTGGCGTCGGAGCGGCCGAGAGAGAGAGAGAGAGAGAGAGAGAGAGAGAGAGAGAGAGAGAGAGAGGAAGGAGGCTGGGCGAGGGAGGAAGGAGGAGGGGGCCTGGCTCGCCGCCGCCGCCGCGGCGCCGACCCCGCCTCCCGGGAAGGGAGGCCGGCAGAGCCGAGTGGGGAGCCTGCCACGCACGCGGGGGCCGGCGGCGGCCCCTCCCCCTGCCGGCACGACCCCAGGGAGGGAGGGCCGAGCGGAGGAGGCGGCCGGCGGGGGCTAGGCGGAGGGGGGGCCAGGCCCGGGTAGGAGTGCCGGGGTGAGGGTGGGGGTAAGGGCGGCCTTGGGGTGCGTGGTGACCGAGCGAGGTCTACGGGGGCCGAGGAGTGGGCGAACGGCCACTACGGGGGCCGGGGCATCCGGCTGGAGTGGCGGAGGTAGGGAGGGCCAGCGCGCGCGCGGGGTCTACAGAGCTGGTGGCCAAAGGGAGGGGCGAAGGACTGGGTGGACCCGGGGCGCGAGGCCCTCGAGAATAGGCATTTGAGGTGGCGGTGGCTAGGAGGGTAGGAAGGAGGAGAACCGGGGATGAGGGGATGACCCGGTGCAGGGGGTGCCCCCTCACTTCTCGACCTGTGCGAGGAGAGGAAATGAAGGAGGGCACCCAGGAGCCCTGCCCCTGCGAGTGGGAGTAAGCCCTTACTCAGTAGGGGCGGGAACAGACTCCCCCCCCCCATCCTTCCAGCTGGCAGTGGAAGCATCCCCGCCTTCACCCCCCATGCCACCCTCCAAGCCCGCCACGGGGCTGGGCCTTGCTCTTTCCATGGGTTTGAAGGCAGAGGCCAAAAGGACTGTCTGCTTAAAATCCAGTCAACCTGGAGGCATGATTGGGACAGTTAGCAAAGGTTCTTGGCCTCTGTGAAGTCTGTTCCTGGAAACACACATATTGAGCGTCCCCTTAGCTCAGTCAGTTCTCTGTCAACGCTCTTTACTTTCTTTTCTGAAGCCCTGTCAACTGCGTTTTGTTTTTGCTTTTTTTTTTTTTTTGGAGGGGGGGAGGTCGTGCAGTCTATCACAGCCCCTACTAGGAACAGGTTCTGTGCCGTGTAGTGTTAGGAGACCATGAGAGGGAGGCGGATAGACCCCTGCTTTGATAGAAGGAAATATAATAATGCCAGGATTGTGCTTAGCAGCTGTTCTTAAAAAGCTCACAAACACCGTGTAAGGTAGGAATTATTGGACCCATTTTATAGGAGGGAAATTGAGGCTGGACCTTCACCCCAAGTGGCTGCGTCAAGGTCACATTCAGCCACCTTCTTCTTCCACAACCTGTGCCACTTAATCACTTTAGAGTGGGAAGGGGCCCCATGGAAATTAATCAACTTGCCCCCTCTCTCTAAGGCTAATTGGTGCTGGGGCAGGGAACGAACTCCACTTCACTGCTTCCCTCCTGAGCCTGGTATCTGGTGTGTGCCTGGCACTGTGCTGTAGGAACACTGTTTCTTCTGCCTGTTGACCCTATTCTGTTTTTGAGAAACATTTCCTGTTCTTAAGGCTGAGCTCAAATGCCACCTCTTTCATAATGCCTACCTATAACAGCACCTGATACTTCTCATGGGACTTAGAGAGCGCAAGTAATTGAATATATATATATATATATATATATATATATATATATATGCCAACTCTTACATTCTCTGCTCTTTGAGGACAGGAAACAATCATTGCTTATATTTCTCTCTGTAGTTCACCTTGTGCTTTTAAAAGTCTCTAGTGAATGAGTGAACACGTGTGCCTGCCCTCAGGGGGCTGCATTACATTTGGAGAAATATGCAGAAAACTTCTGAGGCTAAACTATATGGTTGAGAATATAAATGTAAAGGGAACTTGGAAAGCAAACCACTGGGCTGTATATGGAGAAGTTTTCTCTGGCAGAACCGTCTTGAGCAAAACCTTAAAGAAAGGATTTGCATAGGAGGAGAGCAGAGAAGATATTTTTGTGGCGGAAATGGGGTGAGCCCAGGACACCTGTCTGATATGAAAGATACATGCTGCATTATAAGAAAGAAAGCAAAAAGTGAGCTAGGTGTCATGGGTCCAAACTGCAGAGGTCTATAGAATCCAGCCAGCCGGGCAGAAGAGTCACTGTTAGTGTAGGAGGCCAGAGTAAATTATAGGTTCTAGAAATATAATCATTTGCTCCAGTCAGGAACCTCTTACTTAGTTCAACAGGGCATACAACTCTGACCTTGGGTGGGGATGGGGAGGGAGTGGCAAAGGAAAACAGAACACTAACTCATCAGAAGATGCTAGAAAAACCTTGTTTAAAAACTTCAGCTAAGGCCCTGGCCAGTTGGCTCAGTAGTAGAGCGTTGGCCCGGCGTGTGGATATCCTAAGTTCAATTCCTGGTCAGGGCACACAGGAGAAGCACCCATCTGCTTCTCCACTCCCCCTCTCATTTCTCTCTCTCTCTCTCTCTCTCTCTCTCTCTCTCTCTCTCTCTCTGTCTCCTGCCTCCTGCATCCATGGCTGGATTGGAGCAAATTGGTTTGACCCTGGGCACTGAAGATGTCTCCATGGCCTCTGCCTCAAGCACTAAGAAGAGCTCAGTTGCTGAGCAACAGAGCAACACCCTAGATGGGCAGAGCTTCACCCCTTAGTGGGCTTGTGGGGAGGATCCTGGTAAGGGCACATGTGAGAGTCTGTCTCAGCCTCCCCTCCTCCTCTCACTGAATTAAAAAAAGAAAAATAACCTCAGCTGAGTTCAGATTGTGTTTAGAACCTCTAGTGCACAAAAAAGCCATCATCCTTCAAGCAGTCACCAGTGTTAGGGCAGAGACAGTAATAACTTGCAAAGCAGCTTTGGTGGTCCAGCCACGCTCTGACCTGGGAAGCAGGAGTCCTGCCCTGTTAACCTTAGTTCTGCCACCAAACTAACTGTGACCTTGAAAAGTATACTTAAACTCCTCTCTGAATTTCAAGGTCACCCTTTCTGCATCTAAAGACCTTTATTATTACTCATGATTCTTAGAGAAAATAGTCCTTGATATCAGAAATATTTTAATTCAACTTCTTGACTCTACTGAACCCTGGAAGACTAGAGGAGAGGTGGCAGAGACTATTACTATTTTCAGTATTTCTCCTTCCTCCTGTTCCTCTGGGAGGTAGTGAGGTATAGTGGTTAAGACATAGGGTCTAGAATAGACTGACTTGGGTTCAAAGCTCCTTGACAGATTGGGGAATGTGACCTCTCCAAATCTCTGTCCTCATCTATGAGATGGGAGTGATAAGAACTACTTCACCAGGTTGTTATGAGGATTAAACAACAGATACCATATAATACTGGGCACATAGCAGGGCTCAGTGAATAAAGGGTAGCTAACACAATTTGCAGACTCATTGAGTGAAAGTATAGCTGCATAGACCTTCTGTGTCTAGGTTTCAATGATTTTCTTTCATCATTATATCCTGGAGCTTCCAGCACCATATGTGGCTTATGGACCACGAACTTTGATGTGTTTAACTTTAAAAAGCAGGCATTGTTTTCCTCTGAAGCATAGTTCCACTGTGGTATTTGGCTGTACCCAGAGGAGAGGGTCAGAAAAGTGCATATTCTAGGGCTGAAAGGCACCAACAGGTCTTCATAGAGGTCTTTATATTTCTGCCCCATTTTCTGAGTCAACACAGCATGCATTTAAAGGAAGTTTTCCTTTTTGCCTCTTGACTTCTCTATCCTTTTCTTCTTCATCCTCCCTAAAGTGGGTTGGATGGTCCCCCTGCTTGTGCAAACCTCTTCAGAATGTCATTGGACTACATGGATCATAAATTACAAGACAGGATTATAAGCCAGCAGCCCTCTTAGTTTTTGCATTTTGGTTAGAATGCCTATATAGAAAGCCTCTATTACTGCCAATAGCCTCTTCTCTGTTCCAGGTTAATAAGACCCCCCTCCCGGAGGCCAAGGTTGAGCCTGACTGCCCTGCAAACAGTGTATGTGTTAGAGGTGGGGGCTTCCTTTATATTTTGGCTCTGAAGACCTAGGACCCAACCCCACCCCAGCCTCATCATTCACACTCCTAGGAGCTCTCCAGCCCCAAATCCTATAGCTCCATGCAGTAGAGGAAATATTTCTTGAACTTCCAGCACCATATGTGGCTTTTAAACCACAGCCTTTACTTCACTGAGGCCCAGTTTTTATGGAAGATACCATGGTACCTACCTTATAGAGGCAGTATGACCATTAAATTGATTTTCTGCTCTACATCTGCTTCACGCAGAGCCTTCCTCATCCCAGTAGATGCTAAGAACATCAGTTTACTTGCTCAGAAATGAACCATGACCCCTCTCTTTCTCTTACCCGTCCCCACACACCCAGTGCAGTATATTAGCAAATCTTGTCTTACCTTCAAAATATACTCAGCATCCCCCACTTCTCATGACCTGCAAACTTCTCACTACCACTGACCCAAGACTCCACCAACTCACACCTGGGTTATTGAAATAACATCATACTGGCCTCTCTGCTTAAGCACTTACTTCCCTGTGGTCTGTTTTCTCCCATCCAAGTACTAACCAGGCCCGACCCTGCTTAGCTTCCGAGATCAGACGAGATCGGGCGTGTTCAGGGTGGTATGGCCGTAGACTGTGGTCTGTTTTCAAAACACTAGCAGAGCCGTCCCTGGAAATACCGTGTGTCAGATCATGTCACACCTTCTCTAAAACCCTCCAATGACATTCCAAGTCAGTGGGACTAAAAGGCAAAATTTTTACAATTACTCCCATAGCCCCCATGTCCTGACCCCCTGCTACCCTCTCTGATCTCATCCCTACCTTATTTGACCACTGACATACAGACACAAAGGTTTTTCTTATCGCTCCTCAAGAAGCCAGGTATGTTCCTGCCTTGGGCCTTTTGAAATTTTGTTTCCTGTGCCAGATGAACTTGACCCGCTGCCCCATCCACTGTGCAGTGTCCTTCACCTCTTCCATTCAGATGTCACTTGTAGGCATGCTCTTTGTTGGGCAGATAAAATACAGTGTGTCCGTAAAGTCATGGTGCACTTTTGACTGGTCACAGGAAAGCAACAAAAGACGATAGAAATGTGAAATCTGCACCAAATAAAAGGAAAACTCTCCCAATTTCATACCTATTCAGTGCAGTTCAATGTGGGCTCATGCACAGATATTTTAGGGCTCCTTAAGTAGCTATCCCATATAGCCTCTACAGCAGTGGTTCTCAATCTTTCTAATGCCGTGACCCCGCAATACAGTTCCTCATGTTGCGGTGACCCCAAACCAAAATATAATTTTGGTGGCTACTTCATAACTGTAATTTTGCTACAGTTATGATTCGGAATGTAAACACCTGATATGCATTATGTATTTTCCGATGGCTTTAGGCGACCCCGCTGGGGTCGTGACCCACAGGTTGAGAACTGCTGCTCTACAGACTCGTCACTGACTGATGGCTTACCAGAACGGGTTTCTCCATCAAACTGCCGGTTTCCTTCAACTGCTTATCCCACCGAGTAGTGTTATTCCTATGTGGTGGCGCTTCGTTATAAACGCGCTGATATTCACGTTGCACTTTGGTCATGGATTCGAATTTAGTGAGCCATGGAACACACTGAACTTTCCTTTGTACCATCCACATCTCGACTGGCATGGCCGTGGGCTGCTCCGCTGTATACACATGTTACGTCATCATCTGTGCATGCACACATGCTGCCACATCATCCTACAGAAACTGGGAGGGTTTTCCTTTTATTTGGTGCAGATTTCACATTTCTATTGTCTTTTGTTGCTTTCCTGTGACTGGTCAAAAGTGCACCATGACTTTACGGACACACTGTATATTATGCTCACTTTGTTAAAGACGGCGCTGCCCACATGGAAGCCTGTCGCCCAGGTGATATTAATGTGTGTTGGGGGCGGGCTGTGGGCAGGCAGGATCCTTGTAGCCTGGGGCTTGGTTTTAGGACTAAGCCAGTGGTCCCCAACCTTTTTTGGGCCATGACGGACTGGTTTAATGTCAGAAAATATTTTCTCCGACGGCCTTTAGGGTGGGACAGATAAATGTATCACGTGACCGAGACAAGCGTCAAGAGTGAGTCTTAGCCCTGGCCGGTTGGCTCAGCGGTAGAGCGTCGGCCTAGCGTGCGGAGGACCCGGATTCGATTCCCGGCCAGGGAACACAGGAGAAGCGCCCATTTGCTTCTCCACCCCTCCGCCGCGCTTTCCTCTCTGTCTCTCTCGTCCCCTCCCGCAGCCAAGGCTCCATTGGAGCAAAGATGGCCCGGGCGCTGGGGATGGCTCTGTGGCCTCTGCCCCAGGCGCTAGAGTGGCTCTGGTCGCAACATGGCGACGCCCAGGATGGGCAGAGCATCGCCCCCTAGTGGGCAGAGCGTCGCCCCTGGTGGGCGTGCCGGGTGGATCCCGGTCGGGCGCATGCGGGAGTCTGTCTGACTGTCTCTCCCTGTTTCCAGCTTCAGAAAAATGAAAAGAAAAAAAAAAAAAAAAAAAGAGTGAGTCTTAGATGGATATAACAGAGGAAATCTGTTCATTTTTTAAAAATAAAATATCATTCAGACTTAAATATAAATAAAACGGGAATAATGTAAGTTATTTATTCTTTCTCTGCGGACTGGTACCAAATGGCCCACGGACCAATACCGGTCCGCGGCCCGGGGGTTGGGGACCACTGGACTAAGCTTTTCCCACCCTTTTTGATGTGGGTTGGTACAATCCCATCATGCCTCAGATAAGTGACTTTGTATTAGAGACTTTCCTATTTTGTATATTGGATTAAAGGTTTTGATTTCTGCACTATAAAGTGGGGCAGATCGGGACCTTGCGCTCTTCGTTCCTGAGATCAGCATTAGAGCAGAGAGCAGGTTGGAGAGCAGAGTAAGGCCACATGGAGGAGAGGAGAAGCAGCCAAGATGGTGGAGTGCTGAAGGAGATGCCAGTTTGTGCAGGGAGAAGGAAGGAGATGGGGAACAGAGGTGAATAAATCTGGTGAGCTAGAACCCTTTGATTCAGGGAAACTTGGATAAGTCAGTAGTTTTGTGAGTGCTGAATGAGTGGGTTTTTGAGGCCAGTGTGTGTTTTTACTTGCTTGCCAGGTGCAAGCTAGGATTAAAGATGATGGCCCACCAGTTCTTGGCTCTGTTGTTTCGTTACCGTCTGTCCGAATCCAATGCGAACCTGAATGAGCCAGGCGACTGTGATGGTGGCCGTGGATATTGGCCTTACACTCTTTCTTGACCAACTTACACAAAATAAGAACTTCCCAACCTAAGATACTTTCTTTCCCTGCTTTATGTTTTTTCTGTGGTATTCATTTTTCTCTGACATACTACATATTTGTTTAATTACCATAGTTTTCGCTCCATAAGACTCACTTGACCTTAAGACACACCTAGGGTTTTAAGGAGGAAAATAAGAAAAAAATATTCTGAACCAAATGGCATGTTAAAATATTTAATAAAATACTGTATTTTTCACTCCATAAAACACAGGCATTTTCCCTTCCACTTTGGGAGGGAAGTGCATCTTATGGAGCAAAAAATACAGTATTGTTGCCTGTCTCTTTTGATTAGATTGGAAGTTCCATGAGTGGGAACTTTATTTAGCTCACTCATATATCCCCTAGAATTTAGAGCAACGTCTGGCACAAAGTATGGAGTTCAATAAATGTTATGAATTTCACATTATTAAAGTCCTTCTGTGTAGAGCCTTCTCTTTCATAAAATAACCACAAAGAAGGAGAGTGCAGGGGAGGAACCCAGTGAGGAATGGCCTCGTAGAACTTTGATATCAGGACGATGGGAATCATGGTCATGACTGTGAGGACAGTGATGATGAGGATGATGATGACAAAGGAGGAATGATTGCTAACACTGTTAGGTTGTGGGGGAGCTGCAATATCACAGTTAGTTGACATTTACTGATCACGTACTGTGTGCAGGCACTATGCCAGGAGTTTAACATGCATTACCTCCTTTCATCCTCAGGGAGCCTTTGATGTAGATACCACAGTAGTACTGATCCAGTTTACCCATCAGGGTGGACAACTTATACAAAGTGACACAACCTGAGAGTGCTAGGAGTCAGGCTAGAATCTAGGCAGCCAATCCTGGGGCTCACACTCTCAACTAGCACATGAATGTACAGACAGATAAGAAGGCAAAGCCTAGCATGATTAGATAGTTTATCCAAGGCCAGTCAGCCTTCTGATAAAATCCAGACTCTTGATACGCTTCCCAGAATCTCAAACTGGGAAAGGTTGGGCAGGGTTATATCTCAACCTGATACTGGTAATTTACTAATTCACTTCTATAACTATGCCCTCTCACCATGCTGCTGATGGAATACAGTATATCTAATAAGAACCACTGGTTAGCATGACATTAAAAAAAAAAAAAAAAAAAAACACACTTCATATTCTGGCCCCTGCTTTTCTAGCCTCATCTTTCCCTCATCCCTTCCTACTCTATGAGGCCAGTTGAACTTCCCTAAAGGTGCCCTAACTTGTCATATTCTCTAAGAAACTCAACTTCCTTGACCCTTTCCCTGACCCTACCCCCAACCTGCATAAGTGTCCCTCCTGGGTGGCTCCGCAGCTCCCAGATGGGCCGTAGCACTTACTATGATGTATTATAATCGCCTGTTTAACTTCCATCCACACTAGAGCTCTCAGGGCAGTAACTGTGATCTGATCCCTAGTGCCAGACAGTTTGCCTGGATTGTAGGAGGCACTCAATGCATGATGCATAGGTCTGGCAACACATAACTCACAGTGCTAGGCTTCTCATTCTCAGCATCCCATACTGTCAGGGTTCCCACTCTTCAGGGAGTGGAGGTGTTGGGAAAGTATCAAAATTTTAGAAGTTTAATAGAACTAGGTATTATGTGCAAATGCAATGTATTATGATAGGTTCAGATAACATAATTGTTTGCTGCTAATTTAACCAAGAAGAGGAAGAGGTATGTGAATCTGATGGATCCCTAAATGAATAGGATGGAGATGTTACTAGAAAAATCCCACTCCCCTGAGATCACTTTCATGCCCAAGTGTAAAGCCAGTAGCCGTGACCACCATCACAGCTGCCTGGCCCACGCAGGTTTGCATTAGATTCGGACAGATGGTAATGAAACAACGGAGCCAAGAACTGGTGGGCCATTAGCTTTAATTCTAACTTGCACCTGGTGGGCAAGAAATACACACAGTGGGAAAACACTTCCCTTTCCATTCAGGGCTCCCAAAGCCACTGACTTATTCGAGTTTCCTAGAATCAAAGGTTTCTAGCTCATCAGCCTTATTCACCTCCTTGCCCCATCTCCTTCTGTCTGCATAAACTCTGCACAAACTGGCTTCTCCCTCAGCACTCTGCCATCTTGGCTGCTTCTCCTGGCCTCCTACTGGCCTTTATCTGCTCTCCTCTCTAATGCTAATCTCAGGAACCAAGAGAGCAAGCTCCCGATCTGCCCCCATTTTATAGTGTAGAAATCAAAACCTTTAATCCAATATACAGACAAGGAAGTCTCTGATACAAAGTCACTTATCTGAGTCATAATGGGATTCCTCATGAGAGTGCACCACTCCACATCATGCAACAGTCAAGGGTGTGGGGAAAAGCTTAGTCTTAAAACTAAGCCTTAGGCCAGCGGTTCTCAACCTGTGGGGTCGCCTAAAGCCATCGGAAAATACATAATGCATATCAGGTATTTACATTCCGAATCATAACTGTAGCAAAATTATAGTTATGAAGTAGCCACCAAAATTATTTTTTGGTTTGGGATCACCGCAACATGAGGAACTGTATTGCAGGGTCACGGCATTAGAAAGGTTGAGAACCACTGCTTTAGGCTATAATGACCCAGCCTGCTTACAGCCTGTCCCCCACACCCAATACAAACTATAAGCGAGCAAACATATATATCATATTTACAAACTTATTTGGCCAACACCAAGCATTACTCAAGAATCTCCCATATCTCCTTATTGAAATTAAATCACAGTGTCCAGGAGTGTGTATGTGGGAAGGGGGTGTAGGAACTGTGTCTCCCCTCCCATCTAGGATTTTGTTCAGACTACCTCTCCCTGCACTACAGGCACCTGCAAGCCGTTGTCCTTTATCAAGCTCTTCTCCCCGGCCCTCCAACCTAGAAGTTACAACTCCTCCTCTAGGAAAATCTAGTCCCTGACCACCTCTCCCACCCCAACCCCCATCTATTGGTCCCTTCATCATTTGGGCTCCTTAGAATAAGGAAGAGTAATGAGGATACAGATTGGGTTTGATCTTATCTGGAAAACTAGGTTGTGTGGTTCTAGGAAAGTTATCTAATGCCTCTGTTTCAACATTTATAGAATAGGATGAACACTTCGCAGGGTTCATGAAAAGTAATGAATATGAAAAAAGACCATTATGGATGTCTCAGGTTCGATTCCCAGTCAGGGCACACAGGGCCACCGTCTGCTTCTCCCCCCCCCCCCCCCCCGCTTCTCTCTCTCTCTCTCTCCCACAGACATGGCTCAACTGGTTCAAGCACATTGGCCCTGGGCACTGAGGATGGTTCAGTGGAGCCTCTGCCTCAGGCACTAAAAATAGCTTGGTTGTGAGTATGGCCCCAGATAAGCAGAGCATTGGCTCCGTACGGAGACTGCAAGTGGATCCCACTCAGGTGCATGTGGGAGTCTATCTCTCTATCTCCCCTCCTCTCACTTGGAAAAGAAGAAAAAAATAATAATAAATGAAAAAAGCCATTATAATTGAAAGTTACATATACATATTTATCATTATTATGTGTCAACTAAATAGATCAATTCCCTCTATAATTTAGAGCAGGGGTCCCCAAACTTTTTACACAGGGGGCCAGTTCACTGTCTCTCAGACCATTGGAGGGCCGGACTATAAAAAAAACTATGAACAAATCCCTAGACACACTGCACATATCTTATTTTAAAGTAAAAAAACAAAACAGGAACAAATACAATATTTAAAATAAAGAACAAGTAAATTTAAATCAACAAACTGACCAGTATTTCAGTGGGAACTATGGGCCTGCTTTTGGCTAATGAGATGGTCAATGTGCTCCTCTCACTGACCACCAATGAAAGAGGTGCCCCTTCTGGAAGTGCGGCGGGGGCCGGATAAATGGCCTCAGGGGGCCGCATGTGGCCCGCAGGCCATAGTTTGGGGACCCCTGATTTAGAGTCTACCTGGATATTTCCAGCTATAGAAAAAACTAAAAGAGTATCTATAAACTGTTGTTTGTAGTACCATGGCCTAGGATTATGACAAGGTTTCAGTGCAATAATGTAAGTAAAGCACCCAGAATGCTCCATTTCAGTAAAATGGAAATTATTATATAATTAGTGTAATATCTTATCCCCACCAGGCCATGGACCTCTAGAGAGCAGAAACCTGTCTGTCTTGTTCACTGCACCATCCTTAGTGTTTATTGTTGCGTAGATAATTGACACTGAGAACATGTTTTATTTGGTTCATGCATTGAACAGATTTGAGCATCTGACAGGCAAGGGGGGTAGAGCAGTGAATAAATGGTCCAAAATCCCTACCCTTATGGAGCTCTCACACCAGCAAGGGAGACCAGAAAGTAGCACACTAGTAAATCCAGTATGCAGGAGAGTGCTAAGGGGAAAAGTGAGGAAAGAGAAACAGGAAGTGTGGGATTGGGAGGAAGGTTGCAGTTTTAGGTGGTCAGGGAGACCTCACTGAGAAAGTGACATTTCCGTAAAGAACTGAAGGAATTGAGGGAGCTAGCCACGCAAATATCTGGAAGAAGAGCCTTCCAGGTAGAGAAAAGAGTGAAATTCAAAGGCCCTGAGGTATACATATGTGGAGCCTAGAACAGGCCAGTGTAAACAGGAAGAGTGAACAATTCAACAAGTATTTATGACGCCCCCAATATTTATTGAATAAATTAATAAATGAGCACAATGCCTGGTATGTAGTCACCAGTCAGCACATGTTGCTGTTTTTATTATCATTGTCATTATCAGTATTACCTATTATCATCCCACCACCCAGTACCCAAACCAAGACCCATCACCTAGTAAGAGCTCAGTAATCTCTTGAACTGAATCTCACTGTCCTGTGTAAACTGGTGTCCCTAACCATTATCGCTTCGTTATCCCTTGAAATTTAGCTGCATTAGAGATGTACTGTTTCCTAACATTAGGCTTTGCTCTGAAAATCTGTAGACCTTAAAGTGATAACAGAATTGTATGTAAATGCAGTACTGTATCATTTTGGTTTAATTCATCAACATTCAGAAAGAGAAGTCCAGCAGTTCCAATTCTGTGACTTCTGCTCAGTATGGGCCCCTTCATATTATAAGGACCCCTTAGAAAAAATAGCAAATGCCTGGGCTCTGGGCCAGCATCCTCTTTGGCTTTGGGGGGATGTCACCCGAGACCCAGCACTAGAACTAAGGGCCTGCTCACTGCAACTGAGATTAGCCTCTGAGAAGGTTTCAGTGTAGAACTGAGTGGTTGGAAGTGTGGGAACTAGGAGCTCACCAGGAAACTTTCAAACATAATCATTACAGTAATTCAGGAAACTTCTCCAGTATGTGGAAGAGATTGAGAGTCACTAATGAATTAGTGAAGTCCTCTGTGAGCCCCTGCCAGCCAGGAGAGTTCAAGTCTTAGAAAGAAGATGCCTTAATGACTTAGGATACTCTTTTCTCAGGATAAGGAAGTCAGTATTACTATCTAATTGAAGCCCCTTGTGTTTCAACAAACCTAGGTCCCTTTGTACTTTCTTCAAGTGGAAAAAAAAAAAGACATCTCTCTCTTGATCTATTTCTCTGATGTCCAATGAAGGCAAAGCAGACAAGAACACTACTCATCAGAAACTTTCAGTTCAGTTGCTACATGATTCTCATACCTGTCCTAAAGCCGGGGCTTTTGGTGTGTGATCAGTATACAAGTCAGAAGAGCCCTTCTTTTCCTGTCCCAGTGTTTTCTTTTATTATTCCCCAAAGTACCCTCCCCCAAGGGCAGGCTGGCATCTCTTTCTCTCCGCTCTAGTACCACACAAGTTCTGTTTTCCAGAATGAAGGACCTCTTTCCTCCTCTCCACCCAACTCAATGCTGCTCCTCCTGGAAGAGAGCACTGGCTTTAGAGTAAGGATGGCATTCTCATTTTAGAGGGAGATAAGGCCAGGCCCAGACTATTTTAGCAATTGGCCTAGAGTCGCACAGCTCATCCCCATCAAGAGTCAGGGTTTGAGCCTGACCAGGCAGTAGCACAATGGATAGAGCATCAGAGTGGGGCACAGAGGACTCAGGTTCGAGACCCTGAAGTTGCTAACTTGAGCATGGGATCATAGACATGACCCCATGGTCACTGGCTTGAGTCCCAAGGTCACTGGCTTGAAGCCCAAGGTCTCTAGCTTAAGCCCAAGGTTGCTGGCTAGAGCAAGGGGTCACTGGCTCTGCTATAGCCCCCCCATCAAGGCACATATGAGAAAGCAACCAATGAACAACTAAGATGCCGCAACAAAGAATTGATGCTTCTCATCTCTCTCCCTTCCTGTCTGTCTGACCCTCTCTGTCTCTGTCTCTCTCTCTGTCACACAAAAAAAAGAAGAGTCAGGGTTTGAGACCACATGTATGTGATTCTAAATTCCTCTCCCTTTTCACCAGTCCTCTCTGCTTTTTTGGATGGATGCCCTCCAAGGAATACTGATTAGCACTCAATTCTAAAATAAATATCTGTCCACCCTAGCTGGATAACTCAGTTGTTAGGTGTCAGCCTGTGCATAAAGGATGCCGGTTTGATCCTTGCTTAGGGCACACACAGGAACAGATCGTTGTTCCTGTCTCTCTCTCTCTCTCTCTCTCTCTCTCTCTCTCTCTAAAATCAATACATCTGGTATGAATGAGTCAAAAATAAATAAATATCTGATGTAAACTTATAATACAGGGCAGCATAGAAAACTGGTTTTAAATCAGGACTGTAGAGGCTAGTTCCAAAGTAGTTGTCCAGCAGAAGTGATATCAATAAATATATATTTGTCAATCATGGAATGAATATCTGAAATGAAATATGAAATTAAGGCAGGTGGATCTTCTGAGAAGTAATGGCATTTTTCATCCTTGAAAAAGGAGATTCTTTGCTCTGTTAACAGCTTTGCATGAGAATTTTTATAAAAATGACTGCACTTGTTCTGTGTGTGTGTGTTCGTGTGTTCATGACAGTTGTCCTTCCTTTCCAGGTTAAGCTGCCCAGGGGCTGGGATTATCTTTGCTACTGAGCCCAGGTGCTCTGAAGTGAAGCCCGAGTTTGCCTTTGCCAAGCTTATGAAGGCCAGAGCTTTTTGAAGTTCAAAGCATCTCCATTTCTCTAAGGAAAAAGAGTTTGTTTCCAAAAAGTTGCAGCCTCTTTGAAGGTTTCTGAAACCTCAGGGATTTGAAGGACAACTTGGACCTCTTTCCGTTTTGTATCCTGACATGTGTTTGCATGTTTTCTCCAGAAATGTCTTGCATCAATTTATCCCAAAGGCGGCTCTGAAGCAGGCCTGACATGAGCCAAAGGCTCACTCAAGAGGAAGAAGGAAGAATTAATTAAGGTGTCAGGTGATGAGCCAGACATTTCATACTTGAGTTCCCATTGAATCATCACAACTCTATTAGGCAAATATTATTATGTCTGTTTAGGATAGAAAAATGAGAGTCAGGACCAGTGATCTGCCCCGATGACACAGCTTACAAGTGGCAAAAATAGGATTGAAACCTACATCTGCTTGAGCCCAAAGTCCGTGCTCTTTCTCCTGTCCCCTCAGATGCTTCCTGGACCTACAGCTAAATTCATCAGGGCACTGACACTTCTCTCAGGCTGCTCCCTACTTATCTGACTCATTTTATTCACCACCATTTCCTACATTGGCAGTGCCCAGGGAGCTTTAAAAAATAGATGAACTGTGCCCTATTTCAAACCTACTAATGGCAGGGCCCAGGTATGGGTGATCCTGTAAACTCCACAGTCAACAGATATGTTTATCCCTAGTTAAGAATCACGACAATATAGGGACCCTTTACTCTACAAACTCAGCCCACCATAAATGCCTCGTGTTTGCCCTCTGCTCCACCATTCCCCATTCCAGCTTCCTGAACTGAGCAGTTTCCGTTGCCCTTCAGCCACCCCTGCCTCGCCTCTCTGTCAGTCAGGGTTCTGTCATCTTTACAAAGCAGAGGAGAAGGGAAGCCTCCAGGAGTTTTAAAAGTTTTGGGGAATCACCCATACACTCTGCCAAGTTAAAAATGAACTAAATCACTGAATCAAAAGTTTCAAGCCTAGGCAAAGAGTAAATACATTTTTTAAATGAAAGGAGGAAAATGAAAGAAAAACTTTTTATTAAAAGGGACAGTATATCAGATTTAACTACATGAAAATGTTAAACTATTTTGAAGAATAAATAAAGAACATATGAAGGAAAAATAACTTGTTTACCTCATGTTCTTTTCTTCAACTAGTCCCTAACCCCCTCATTCAGTTTCATGCTATCCCCACCTCTCCCTTCACACGGCCATTTAAACTAGCCAATTGGGAAAAAGTAAGAATGTACGGTCAACACCCCAGCCAATGGGGCAAGACCCAGCCCAGGGCCTGCATTAGAGATAAAAATAGAACCCACCCCGCTGCCTGCACACTTGCTGGTGTGCTTTCACTGGCTGCAGCACACCCTTCTGCAGAAGTTATTATAGTTGCCTTGCCAAGGTATTTTGTCTCCACGAGTCTTACTTATTACAACTCTAACACATAGAAAAATGATCTGTTGTAATATGAGAAGCAAATGTTAATATATTATTATCTCAAAAGGCCATATGGCCTCACCAGGCGGTGGCGTAGTGGATAGAGTGTCAGACTGGGATACGGAAGACCCAGGTTCGAGACCCTGAGGTCGCCAGCTTGAGTGCTGGCTCATCTGGTTGAGCAAAAGCTCACCAGCTTGAGCCCAAGGTCACTGGCTCGAGCAAGGGGTTACTCGGTTTGCTGAAGGCCTGCGATCAAGGTACGTATGAGAAAACAATCAATGAACAACCAAGGTGTTGCAATGTGCAACGAAAAACTAATGATTGATGCTTCTTATCTCTCCATTCCTGTCTGTCTGTCCCTGTCTATCCCTCTCTCTGAATCTCTCTCTCTGTCTCTGTTAAAAAAAAAAAAAAGGCCATATGAATAAGGTAAGTGCTCTGAAGACTGGAACCCTAGCTTGTTTGCTATTATATGTTCTGTGTCTATAGTTGCTTGGCCTATAATAACAGAGCAGCAAATATTTGTTGAATGGAGAGATTATTTTTATAAAACCTTAAAGCCCCAGGAGATAAGGGAGCAAAAGACATGAAAACAATTCACAAAAGAGGAAATAGAAGCATATTGCTACCTCGCGGTATAAGAAATAGGAACAATTAAAATACCGATGGGTTATTATTTTTGTCTATGAAATTAGCTAAGATTAAAAAAAAATTAAAATGTAATGCCAAGTAGGTAGGATAAAACAGTTTCTTCATGCTGTCATAGATTCAGCCACTTTGGAGACTAGTAAAAGTGGGAACCAGGTACTGATGCACTTGGGATGGTTACTGTAATGGAAATGACTGGGTTTGTCTCACCAGCAGCTCCCCCACCCCCTTCTGACAGAGCACATGACCCACAGGTAGTGCACTGACCCTCTGATCCAAGGGGAAGGTACACAAGTAAAGGCTGGCCAACCCTTCACTGGGATTAATCAAAACATCCCTGGCTGGAGCACAAGCCCTTCATTCCTTTGGTTATGTATCAGTAATATGTGACTCTAAAAACTGCTAGCAGTCATAGCTCTTAAAATCTGGAGAGAGTCTATCTGTAGTAGAAAAAAATTAAGTTAGTTTGCAGAGAGAATCCTGCTGACAAGAGATTCCTTGCTTCCCACCATTCCTGAGGTCACTCTGTGTGTCCCTGCTCTTCCCACACTTGGATGATGTGAGTCACCCACCCCCCTCTCTGAGTGTACACCAGAGTGGGCTCCTTCTGGCTTGCAAGAGCCTACTGTTAAGCTTTTAGGCACTTTGCAAACTGGTTGTTAAACAGTTCACACTTGAAATCAGCCCTGGTAGGATTATGGACTCCACAACCTTGGGGGGTTTTCTAGCCCAGGGAAATCTATGAACAGTGCAAATCAGGGCTTTCCTCCCACTGTTGTGAAGCATTTACCAGCACGCCACTTTCCTAAGGTTCTTGGGCTGGATTTCTGTCACTGGCCATCCCAAGAATGTTGGGCATGCAGCCAGAGATGCTAATAGCCCCTAAATCCCACCTAAGACTTCTACTATCTTCAGTTTACCAATGGACTCTCCCCAGTCAGTCCCCAAGGGAGAGCTTTATTTCTAGGTGGGCTTTAGACTACATCTCATAACGAACTCTGATGCATAAAACTGCTCTGTGAGATTGCAGCTAGACACTTAAGGGGGCAGCTTTCTCTGACCTAACATTGGATCAGCCATTTTGCAAGGGAAGGTGTAAATGCATGTCCACCCATGCTGAATGAGATGGACCCACAGAAAGATCTCAGAAAGTGCACTTTCTTCTGAACCTAGCAACAGGCCCTGGCAGGGGTCAGGGAGAGTCCCAGGCCTGCTTGCCACATGGGAGAGAAGAGTGTGAAAGGAATGCCATGGGTCCTCCAGAAGTTCATGCTCTGGGGCAGCTTCTCTCTCACACTGCACTCAATAGATTGGCAGGAAGAAAACTATACCCATCTCCAGACCTCCTTCTGCCTGGTGATTACCCACTGGCCAAGATAACCCACTGAGTGCTTGGGCTTCTGTTAATCACATTTCTCCTTTTCATCCCCCTCTTGGAAAAGAAGCAAAAAAAGGACCATAAGGGAAAAGTGTGGAGATAGGAGCCCGTCCTCCAGGTGCCTTCAGAATTCCTTTGACAGTAAGAAGGAACATTGAAACAGTTGATTCCTTCTACATCAGTGATTTCATTTCTGGAATGGTTTCTAAAGAAATAATAGAAAATAGAGGAAGAGGTTTGTGTGCAGACTTGTTTAGTACTGAGTTATTTAGAATAGGAAAAAAAAAAAACCCCTGAAATCCACACAAATGTCTAACAATAGATGAATGATTAAGTAAATTACAACATATGAATTCCATTTAATGTATGCCAGCCATTAAAAAGTGTTTTGAAGAGATTATACTGAGATGGGGGAAAATTCTATGTTGACTAGATAGTAATTAGGATATGAGTTTTATATTCAGAATGACTGCAATACAAAAAGAAATAAAAAAGGCAAACTAAATTATACATGGACTGAAAACTAGAAAGGTACACTCCAAACTGTTAACTGTGGTTTTCTTCTCTGAGTGATGAAACT
Organism: Saccopteryx bilineata; assembly: GCF_036850765.1. Lineage (NCBI taxonomy): Eukaryota > Metazoa > Chordata > Mammalia > Chiroptera > Emballonuridae > Saccopteryx > Saccopteryx bilineata. The sequence goes on from NC_089490.1 coordinate 107,456,232, forward strand.
ATGGATGGTTTTTAGTTCTACTTTTCTTCGTATTTTCCAAATTGCATTCAATAAACCTACATAAAAATGGACATCATTTATTGAGTATTCCTCAATATTTATCTTGTGCTAAGCACTTTTCATAGATTATATTACTTCATTCTCCCAGCAACCCTATATGGTCAGCCCTTTTATCATCTCCAGTTTACAAATGAAGAAACTGAAGCTCAGTTTATATAACTTGCCCGAAGTCAAGATTTAGAACCTGGTCTGTTTAATTTCAGAGCCAAAACACATTATCCAACTCACCCTCCTTAATAAGAGAAGAAAAATAGACAACATATCACTATATATTTAAAACTCTAAAACTACCTATATGTGTTATTATATAATAAACTTCTTCTAGGCAGTTAAGCTGTCCTTCAAGGTTAGTTCCAGGCTTATACCTCTCTCATGAAAACTGCTTTTCGTCCCTAAACTCGTATACTGATGTTTGCTCCTTTCATTGACTCATCACATGGATGGCTATCTTTTCACATAGGATTTACACTCTCAAATAGGTCAGAAGTCTGGGGGTTGGAAGGGCATTCTCTCCTCACTCTTCTTTCCTCTTTCCTCCTCTCCTTTCTCTGCATCCTAGAAGTCATCTGTAATCTCTCTGCACCATAAGATGAAATGAGCTAGAAACACCCAAATTTATATCCTAAGGGCATTTTAAAGCCCTGCCCATGATTTCTGCTTTCTTAAGTTTACTTTCTTATGGTTGCTTCTGCCTCCAACTCCTGACTCCACCCAACAAGTTCATCCAGGAAATGGTCTCACCTTTCTGTCCTGACCCGGATGGAAGCTCAGCCCCTTCCTTCCTCGGTTTCTACAGAAAATCCACACTCCAATGGATGGCGATCCCATGTGTAGACTTTATCAAAGATTGGGGGGTGGGGGTGGCAAGGATAGGTTTGCATTGTTGAAACTCAAACAACTTCAACTTGAATGTTAAACTACCCTGTGAAAACAAAACAAAACCCTTTGACTACCAGGCCCTGAAGATGTATTATTTATTGGCTGCTTAGTCTAGAGTATCTGCTAGGTCCTCTCTTTCTCCGCCTCCCTCTCCTGGGCCTTCCTACCCCACCCTTACCCCACACCCAACCCCAAACTCTTCTCTCTGTTCTGCCAAACCATTCAGCCCACTCAAGCCCCAACCTCTGGGCTCAGCTCCTGACCCTTGCAGGTGCTCAGCTGAACAAAAGAACCTTTCATTGAAACTGAATCTACACTTCTTGTGCATGTGGATTACAAACATTTTATCCTCTTCTATTACATTTATATCTATGAGTTTGATGAAGAACCTGCTTTGTGCCAAATGCCAAAGATGCACAAAACTGGAAAAATAAACAAACAACAATCCTTAAGAATGTAATCATTAAGTTCTTTAAGAACTCACAACTTATGGAACAAGTAACCCCCACACCAAGTCATTGGAGCTATCACGGAGGTTCCAGCTAAGGGCCGTGAGGCTGGAGGGGATGAAGCAGCAAGTAGATTTGGGCCCCTTTGAGATTCAAGGCCCAGACATACAGAAGTCTTGAGTTCTGAGTTCCTTTCTCTAGCCTTAGGTTCAGCTGCTGTTCCTCACATTTTCCCTCCAAAAGCTCCTCTTTGGCCGTGGCTGCCATGAATCTTTCTATTGCATTACATAATACATAGCATTTATGACTGACACCCCAATATCCCTAACTTGACAATAGCCTCAATATGAAACTTGTAGGTTAGCTCTGCACCACCCGACAGGATGTCGTGAGCATGTGAGCACTGCAAGACCATTTGGTGGGTTGAGCAACAGAGGATATTGAGAGTTCTCCAAATAAAGTCAACATGTGTTACGATGCTCAATAAAGTCCACTTTCAGCCCAAGTTTCCTGTTTCCAATGTGTTTGTTTCCCCTTTTCAAAACCAAATGCAAACCAGAGCTCTTCATTTAGATTCTTTAAAAATTGGGGGGGGGGGTAGCACAAGACTGGTTATCTCTGTTATCATAAAGGATGTTTCCTGTCTTGACATTAGTTTCACCAGTTCCTTTACAAAACACTGTGACTGTGCTTTATTTAGCCTTAGCTTGAATTCTGAGCATAGAACAACTGGTTGTCAGGATACACAATTTCTAATATTTGTGGAACACATGTTACATGCTAGTTATTGTGCTAAATATATCAAATTTTATTCTCAAAATGAACCAATAAGGTAGACAATATGTCAGATTTTCTTTTTCTTCTTTTGCAGGTGGGAGAGCACAGATAGAAAGACAGACTCCCACATGAACCCTGACTGGGATCCACTTGGCAGTCCCAGTCTGGGGTCAGTGCTCTGCCCATCTGGGGCCATGCTCACAATCGAGCTACTTTTAGTACCTGAGGAGGATACTCCACAGAGCCATCCTCAGCACCCAGGGCCAATGTGCTCAAACCAATTGAGCCATGGCTGCAAGAGGGGAAGAGGGAAAGAAAGAAAGAGAGAAAAGGGGGAGGGGGAGGAGTGGAGAAGCAGATGATCGCTTCGCCTGTGTGCCCTGACCGGGAGTTTGAACCTGAAACATCCACATGCTGCGCCAATGCTCTACCACTGAGCCAACCAGCCAGGGCCTGATGTGTCAGATTTTTAAAAAGAAAAAGAATATCAAAGTTCTGAGACTCTGTCCCAGAACCCACAGCTGCTAAGTAGATGAGCTGGACTTCACAGTCAGTTGATTTAAGTCTAAACTCATGGTATCTCTCAAAAGTAATAACCTCTGAAAATAAAAATTATCATGGTTTTGGGGTCCCTTCCTACTAAATTGAGCCTTGAAACCAAATATTTTATCATTTAAAGATATAATCGGGATCTGCTTTCATTCTAGCATAATATACTATTAAGTTTAAAGTTCAAATTGTAATTATTGTTTTATTCTGGGTTGAGATATTTCATTTATATATTTATTTATTTTTGTGACAGAGACAGAGAGACAGAGACAGGGACAGACAAGGACAGTCAAACCGGAAAGGAGAGAGGTGAAAAGCATCAATTCTTCACTGCAGCTCCTTAGTTGTTCATTGATTGCTTTCTCATATGTGCCTTGACTGGGGGGCTACTGCAGAGTGAGTAACCCCTTGCTCAAGCCAGCAACCATGGGGTGATTCTACGATCCCACGCTCAAGCCAGAGACCCTGTGCTCAAGCTGGTAAGCCCGCACTCCAGCCGGCAACCTCAGGGTTTTGAACCTGGGTCCTCTGCAACCCAGTTTGAAGCTTCATCCACTGCGCCACTGCTGGTCAGGATGGGTTGAGATATTTTAAATGTTTTTTTGTTATAAAAGAGATAGAGGTTTGTTATAAAGTTAAAAATTTTTAAGTGTATAGTGAAATAAATGTCAATAGCCTACAAAAATTTAAATAGACACTCCGCCAAAGGAGATCTACAGATGGCAAATGAATATCTGAAAACTCTACATCATTAATCATAAAAAAATTAAAATTTAAACCAGTCATTTGACAAACTAAAATTAAAAAGTCTGATCATGCCAGACACTGGCAAGGCTATAGAGAAACTGGAACACTTGTACAGTGCTGGTGGGATGTGAAATGATACAATCACTTTGGAAACCAATTTTGCAGTTTCTTAAAAAGTTAAACATACACCTACCACAGGATCCAGCCATTCTACTCCTAGGTATTTTAATTTTATTTTATTTTTTTACAGTGACAGAGAGAGAGTCAGAGAGAGGGATAGATAGGGACAGACAGGAAGGAAGAGAGATGAGAAGCATCAATCATTAGTTTTTCGTTGGGACACCTTAGTTGTTCATTGATTGCTTTCCCATATGTGCCTTGACCGCGGGCCTTCAGCAGACTGAGTAACCCCTTGCTTGAGCCAGTGACCTTGGGTCCAAGCTGGTGAGCTTTGCTCAAGCCAGATGAGCCCGCACTCAATCTGGCGACCTCGGGGTCTTGAACCTGGGACCTCCGCATCCCAGTCCGACGCTCTATCCACTGCGCCTCTGCCTGGTCAGGCCATTCATAGGTATTTTCACAAGAGAAATGAAAGCATTTGCAAATACTAGACTGGAACATGAATGTTCATAGCAGTTTTATTAACAATCCAAATGCTCATCAGCAGATGAATGATAAACAAATTATGGTACACCCATACAAATATAATTCTGTTCAGCAATGAAGAGGAATTGATAACTGATATACTTAACAATATGAATGAATCCCAAATTAATTATGCTAAATGAAAAAAGCAAGACCAAAAATTAGACATATTATATGATTCCATTTATGTAAAATGCTGGGAAATGCAAACTGTTAATGCCAGAAAGCAGATCAGTGGTGGCCTGGGGACTGGGAACAGAGAAGGAAGGTAGAAGGGACTACAAAGAAATGTGAGGAAACTTGTGAGAGTGATGGCTAAATTCACTATTGTGATTAGAAAACTTATTAAATTATATAGTTTGAATATGTGTAGCTTATTGTATGCAAATTATGCCTCAATAAAGCTGTTAGACATGCACACGCACACACACAGAGGCAATAGCCCTAAATTCCTCTCTAGAAATTACTACACATATCAATTTTATGACCATCATTCTAGACATTTTCACAACAGGGATCATATTATACACTATTCTACAATTTTCTTTTTTCACTTGGACATTTTTTTTTCATGTGGGTACACACAAAGCTAACTTCATTCCCTTAAATGGCTTCCTAGTCATCCAGTACATGAATGTTTAGTGATCTTTAATGTGTCCTCTATTTGTGGACATTTTGGTGACTTCTAGTTTTTACTGAAGAATATTTTAATCAGTACAGTTATTTTCAGAGTTATGAGTACCTGACTTAGAAGCTTCCTGCTCATGAAAAGTGCCTTGCTGGTGCTGTCTCCTGTTTTTATTCTTTCTCCAAACCCCGCAGTCAGCAACCAAGCTGTTCCAGCCTACTTGCTCCACCTGCTGGGAAGTGTAGGAAACAGCCAAGCTTTATTATTTCTCCTATATGAGTGGGCCTCTGACTCCATTTTGCCCTTCTCCAACCCAACATGCGCCTGGATGCCAGAGTGATCTTTCTACATACAAATATGATCCTCTCTCCTCATGAAAAAGCATTACCTAAATAAACCCCCATCCCCTTATTAAAACATGCAAAGTACTAAATTCTGTCCCTTGCCCAGCTCTCCAGCTTCAATTTTAGCAATTCTACTGGTACGTGTACTCCAGAAATACATAACCAATGTAGCTCTCTGAACAGATACTGCTGCTTCATACATCCATATATTTGTACCTTCCATTTGGAGTGTCACTCTGCCCTTTCCTATTTCATGTTTGCCTGGTAAACTTCTATTTAGCCTTCAAAACCCTACTTAAGAATCTCTTCCTCTCTTCAGTTTTATCTGCCCCCCCCCATGGAATTAATCATTCCTTCCTACCATGCCTGGTGTAAATATCCAATACCACACCTATAGCATTTCATTATAATGACCTGTTTATATGCTTGTCTCTTGCACTACACTGGCTTCCTCACTAAGCCTTCTCACTGAACTTGAGAGCCTTGGCCGTTGTTACACTCCCATCATATTCCATAGTGCCCAGCACATAGGAAAGTGAGGCTTAATAAGCAGACCAGAAATAAAATGAGCTGACCACATCTGCAACCTCAAGGAAATGGTGCCAGGTGCTGCTTATTTTTCTCCTGTGTGAAGGGCCTGCCAAAGTTAGGGTGCTATTGGTCAAGACACACAGTCCCAGGATGAACCAGTCAGAGAGACCATATACTTTTTAATCTTTACCAAATATATTGTCAAGTGATAGCCTCCATTTGGTCAAGTCTGAGGATCATTTCAACTATCTTAAATGTGGCATTCCTCATTCAATGGCTGGGAAACCAACAAAGATTTGTTTGATGAATGAATTTCGGGGTTTGGCTTGTAGTTTAAAGCTTTGTCCCTGTGTGGGCCAAGAGGAAACTATTCCAGCAAACAGTTTCCTCGCTTTTTTCTTACTTCCCCAGGAGAGAAAGTATGAGGCCATCATAGCCGTCCTTTTTGCTTCATTTGGGATCCAAAGGAAAATATTTTGCCCTTTTATATCATTCATTCAACAAATATTTATTACGTGCCTACACTGTTTCAGACATTGTTCTAGGCACTTAGGATAAGTAAGTGACTAAATCAACGATCCCTGCCCTCAGAGAGCCTAATTCTAATGGAGGAAAAAAGAAAATGCTAATAAGCATTATAAGTATGTATATTTTGTAACATAATAGAAGTGAAAAAAGAAAGAGTTGAGCAGGTCATCTATGTCTATAAAGACATATGTATTAAAATGTGGAGGCAAACAGAATACCTCTGGACTTCCCATTATGGGAGATAATTTCCTCACGGTTTAAGCCAGTTTGGATTGGTTGTTTTTTTTGTTTTGTTGGGGTTTTCTTGTATTTTTCTGAAGTGAGAAGTGGCAAAGCAGACAGACTCTCACATGTGCATGGCCAGGATCCACCCGACAAGCCCATCAGGGGGTGATGCTCTGCCCATCTGGGGTGTTGCTTCAGTTGCAACCAGAGTCATTCTAGCGCCTGAGGTGGCCATGGAGCCATCTTCAGCACCTGGGCCAACTTTGCTCCAATGGTGCCTTAGCTGTGGGAGGAGAAGAGAGAGATAGAGAGAAAGGAGAGGGAGAAGGGTGTAGAAGCAGATGGGCACTTCTCCTGTGTGCCCTGGCTAGGAATAAAACCCAGGACTTCCACACACCAGGCCGATGCTCTACCGCTGAGCTAGCTGGCCAGGGCTGAACTGGTATTTTGTTCCTCAAAGCTAAAAGCAGCCAAACTAAACTCAGGCAGCCATCTTGGCATGCCTTTCCTTAAGAGCAATGCATGTCATCCTCTAGTCCCATCTGTTTCCTTGGCAAAGAAAATTTAATTATGAGGAGACAGCAGAGTCTCAAGTTCCACTTGGGGATTTTCCAGAGGGCCTTTATGACACTGTGTTCTTATTCATGTACCATTCTGTTGCATCCATCCCAGGTAATCTGCTTCTCGCTGTCAGACGTGCAGTCAGAAAGATGCACCTGACAGTATGCTCCCAGGACAGGATTTAAGAGGAAAACACCCAACTGCTATGTACAGGCTTGCTCCATCCACAAGGAGAGACTCCCAGCACAATCCCAGGACCACCAGCACCATCTCTACCCAGAATTCCTGCCACAGCCTCTGGACTGGTCTCCCTGCTTTCTTCTTGCCCTACTCTGTCATCCTCGCAGCAGTCATGTTGATTCTTCTAACACATCTGTCACATCCTGTCTCTCCAATCGCTGTTCTTTCCTTAACTCTAACCTCACATCCTCCCATCCCACTCCCCATCCGCTTCACCACCACACTCCAGGACACCTGCTCCCTGGCTATCCCTTATGTTTGCCAGTGTGCTTCTACCTCAGGTCTTTTGCACTCACGATTTCCACTACTAGAAAGTTTCTTCCCCAGATACCTACAGGCTTAACCCTTCACTTCCTTCAGATTCTTGCTCAAACATAACTTTAGAAAGAATCTGAGGGATTCCTTGCCTGACCAAACTACCTAAACAAGTCCCTAAAATAGCACCCCACACTTATCCGTCTGTACCATATCCTGCTCTGTCTTTCTGCATAGCACTTGTCATACCTAAAATTATGTGTATCCGTTTATTTATTTTTATGCTGCTTGCCTTCCCCTACTAAAACGTGAGCTCCTTGTGGGTAAAGACTTTGCCTACTTTGTTCACTGCTTGGCTCTCTGGTTACAAACAGTCCCTGGCACATAGTAGGTGCACAATAAAACTTTGATGAATGAATGAATGGTAACTTGCCTAACTCTCTTCACATCCAAGGTGGGACATTCACACAAAGACATATATCCTTTTCAAGCCTATTCTTCTCCACTCCTCTTCTGACACTTCTAATATCTTTAGGAAAGGTTGGCTTCCATTTTCACTTCTCAATCCCTTAAAGAGAATCATATATAGTCTTTTGTTTTGTTTTTTAAGTCATGTTCTACTAGAAATCTGATTGGTGCCAATGTTCTTGAGCCGTGCACTGATAGAACTGTCTCTAGGAAGCAAAGCTGCACTGGATCTGGTAAAAGCCCTCGTGAGCATGAGCAACCAGGAATGTGTACAGCGTCAGGGAGCAGGACTCGGTCCCTGCCTCGGCACTGAGCCCAGCAGGAAGTTCAGAAGATCTGGGAGCATCTGGAGGTTGTATCTTTGGCATGGACGTTGGCTGTACCATGGCTAACAGGGACAGAGTTGTCAAGTATCTATGTGAGCAGTAGACCTAGACACATGGGAATCTGAGTAGGAGGGAAGAGCAGGGCTAACGCCATGCAGTATATGTAAACTCAGAGGCTAAAGTGACTGCTCAGCAACAACTGGGGGATGCTTTGAAGGGGACTCACTTCCAGCAACACAGCTGGTAGGCACCCATGCTGTCATATTTAGAATGCAAATTAGAAATGTGACCTGATTTTCTATTCTCAAGCTTGTGAGGGCTGGGACAATTGGGTTATACCTGGAGGTGGGGTAGGAAATCAGAGTTAGATATGAAAATAAACCAGGTAAGCCAATCTTCAAAGTCATGGAGAGGGTCAAGAAGTCTTGAGTGAATGCTCCCCAAATTTGGCAACCACTTCCTCACTTTCCTTTCCCTAAGTTAGCTTTTCCCTCAAACATCAGTCTGTTGAAGTTGTTTCAAAAACTATACTCACTTATTTTTTTTAGTTTTGTTTAATTATTAGGATTGTGTCATTTCTTTTCATTGCAACTAATTGGTAGTTCAAAGATATTATTGCTGGAATAGTATTTTGTAAGTCACCTAAGAAACTGAATTCTTTGTGTTCATTCGGGTGTTCTTGCAAAATATCCCCTGAAAATTTTTGGAATATCACTTGTTTATAAATCTGAAACTTTCCCTGGCTAGATAGCTTGGTTGGTGAGAGCATTGTCCCAATATGCAAAGGTTGCAGGTTCGATCCCCAGTCAGGGCACATACAGGAACAGGTCATTGTTTCTGTCTCTCTCCCTCTTCTCTTGGGAAAAAAAAAAATCAATAAAATAATTGTTTTAAATCTGAAGCAGCTCACCAGTAGTTGCTTTTGTGTTTATTTATTTGCATTAGCATTGATATTTATGGTGAGTAGAATTATCTCAATTCATTGTTTGTTATGGCCCAGAAATCACTGCTTTTAGAGAAGAGAAAGTTGGGGAAGGGAAAGTCTTAGAAGGAAGGGCTAGAGCGGTGTTTCCCAACATGGGGCCCACACCCCACAGGGGGGCAATTCGATAGTTAAGGGGGGCAATTTGAAAATGGACTCGACACGACTTTAACTCTTTCGCCCCGGGCCACTTAAACGCAATGCTAGATATCGGTGCCAAATTTAACAAAAAATACAAGTCTTAAATAATTGCGGTAAATAATTATTAAGTATAATTTCATTTGACGAGACCAAAATATGAACTGGGTGATTGGCGTCGTCAAGTAAACTTTGTCCTGGGTTCACCGCGGAGCATGCTGTCTGCCGCGGGGAACCCCGGACGTTTTAAAAACTCGCAAAACAATGCAGTTGTTCTCACCTAATTGGCCCATCGCAACTTCTGTAGTGTTTCACATCATTCAGTTGATGTTAATTTGAAATAAGTGTCAGTCAAAACTGTTGTAAAAGCTCGTTGATTTAATAAATATACATATATATTGTATAGATATAATTGGTAAGTATTTGATTTTATTTTTATCAATATTAAACTCTTTATTAAGTACTTCTTTCATCGGGGCTAGAAAGCAATAATATTTTATAAATATTATTGGGGCTATAATAGTGCATGCATGACAATTTTAATTTTAGAAGCATAACTTTCCAGAAAATTTTGTCAAGTGGAAAAAATATAGATACCTTTTGATTTGCGGTGGTAGTGTAGTAAATGTGTTATATACATTTAAATAAATATGAATTTTTAGTATACGTTTACTCTATGTCACATTGAATATATTTTAACACATATTTTAATATTAGTTTTTAATTGATCTTATTTTTATTATAGCCCATAGTAAAATGAGTGGTGCAAGCAAGAAAAAAACTCGTCAATATTCGGAGGAATATTTAAAGTTTGGGTTCATACCCGCTGTTCATGATGAGCGGATTCCTTTTTGTCTTTTATGCCAGCAATGCTTGACCAACGAATCAATGAAACGAGGTCGTCTTGAGGCGCATTTGAAGGCGAAACAGAGTGCTCATATTAATTCAGATTTGAGTTACTTTAAAGAAAAATTTTGAAAAAAGAACAACATTAAAGTCTCTACTTACTGCTCATACTTCAACTAATAATCGTGTTCTTGAGGCTAGTTATCAAATTTCTTTATTCATCGCTAAAACTGGAGAAAATCACACTATAGGAGAGAATTTAATAAAACCGTCAATATCAGCATTTCTTAAAACGGTTCTTGAAAAAGATGACAAAGATGTAAAAGCTATGCCACTCAGTAACAATTCTGTTAGCAGAAGAATAGACGAAATGAGTGAGGATATTGAAAAACAACTTATTGAAAAGCTGAAAACAAGAAAATTCTCCTTGCAAATGGATGAATCAACTTTGAGAGACAGTGAGGCAGTATTGATAACTTACGTAAGATATATTGATAAAGGACATTTTGCTGAAGAAATGTTGTTCTGTAAAAGATTAGAAAGCACCACTACCTCCAAAGATATATATATAAGCTAAAAAACTACTTAGATGTCAATGATATACCAATGAAAAATATAACATCTTGTGCTGCAGATGGTGCTCCCAATATGATGGGCAAGAAAAATGGCTGCTTAAAATTGATGAAAGATGCAAATCCAGAAATGATTCTTGTGCATTGTGTTATTCATAGGGAAAACTTGGTAGCTAAAAACATCTCGCCTGTTCTGAATGAAGTATTACATACAGTAATAAAGTGTGTTAATGCTATTAAAGCTAGTGCCAAATGTGAGTGTCTTTTCAAGCTATTTTGTGAAGAACAAAATGAAGACCATGTGAGACTTTTACTTCATACTGAAGTAAGATGGCTATCTAAAGGAAACTGCTTGAAAAGATTTATGGAACTGTTTGATACTCTTAGTGATTTTTTAAGCGACAAACCTGAAATGAAGTATCTGTTAACAATAGATGGTAAAGCATTTGTGAGTTATTTAGCTGATATCTTTGAAAAACTAAATATATTAAATAAGCAACTTCAAGGAACAAATAAAACTCTTGTTGATGCAAAAGCAAAGATATTTGGTTTCATTACCAATATTGAGTTATGTCAGAAACATATTAACAACAAAAACTTTAAACAGTTTCATTGGCTCCAAAAATGTGAAGTAACTGATACCGCTTTACTTGTTATTGTCAATCATTTGAATATTCTATCGGCTGATTTAAAAGAAAGATTTTCTGATTTAAAACAAATTGATTTCCCAACATGGATGATGCAGCCAATGTTAGTGGATTTGTCTGATATATCAAATATGCAGTATCAAGAAGAACTCGCAGAATTGCAAAATGATGAGTCAGTTAAAGCTTTATTTAATATCAAAGGAGCAATGGCATGGCTTTATGAGGAAACAGAAATCAAATACCCAAATTCAACCAAATGTGCAAGAAAACTATTGCTACCGTTTCCATCTTCATTTTTAGCTGAATGTGGATTTAGTGCTGTAAATGATTTACTGGTAAAAAAAAAAAAAGAAATCGGCTGGATATAACACAACGTGGAGACTTGAGACTAAAGCTAACCAAATTGGAACCTAATATAAAATCTCTGTGCAGCAAGCATCAAGCGCAAGGATCACACTAAATTAAAATAATAAATTAATATAGAAAAATCTGTATTAAAATTATTTGGAATTTAAATTTCTGTTTTTCATTATATGTTTTGAAATTTTACTTACTGTGTTTTGTTAACAATTTCATAGTGATTTCTTCCTAGAACCTATCATTTATGTTTATTAAGTGAACAAATCAATTTTTTAATGTTAAAAATTATGTATGTTACATAGGGGGGACATAAAAATTTTAGAAAGGTTAAGGTGGGGCATGGCACAAATAAAGTTGGGAAACATTGGGCTAGAGGGTGACCTTTGTCTGTTTGGGGCAACAGCATCAATCTTCTCCAGGGAAGTAATTGTTGGAGGGGAGCCATGATAAAGACCATTAATTCTGACCTAGGCTGTCTGGCGGATTAAGAGCATCTCATGCCCTTTCAACATTTGGAGATTATCTCTGCCAACTGCTGCAACCTGCCTCTAACCAACTTAATGGAAAAACAGCAAATTAGCAAACTATACACGAGTGCATGTGTACATTGGGGGAGGTAGACCCGATCATTTAACTAACATTCTTTCAAAGTCTACTGTGGCCGAAGCACTCTGGGAGAGCTAGAAAGGGAAGTGTGTGTGTAGGGGCACAAGGGGTGCGGGGGTTGTTACAAACATAAGTCAAACTTGACCCCTATCTTCAAGTCAAACTTAACCTCTATCTTTAAGACACGAAAATCCAAAGGGGAAAATGAACCTGAATAAAAACAATTTAAAAAGGATGTCCTCAGTAACACCTGAGGTCACTTTCACACCTGAGACTTTATTATTCTATTTATCCATTCAACAAATATGTATTCAGGTCACCTAAGGGAAATTGAAAGAGGGCCAAACGCAGAACAGAGAAGGTTAATTACTTCCAAATGTGGGGCTATTGAAGGTTATAGTGATGGCATCTAAGCTAAATCTTAAATGGTGAGTAGAAATTTGGAAGGGAGATTTACGGGAACATGGCAATGCAGGGATATGGTAAAGGATTAGTAAAAGCATGACCACAAAATTCAAGGATCAGTGGGTGGTTTAGTGTCCCTAAAGCATAAGTGAGGTTTGTGGTAGTTTTAAAACACATCTAAAAATTCTTTGAAGACCCTGCCACAAAGGGTGGGATCTAATTTCCCTCTTCTTGAATATAACAGGCTTGTAGCTAATAGAATGTGGTGGAATGAGACTGTGTGACTTCTGAAGCCAGGTTAGCAAAGGTGATGCAGTATCCACCTGGCTCTCTCAAGGCATGTGCTTGGGGAGCACCCATGTGAGAAGAGAGGCTACCCTGAAGCCACTGGTCTAAAGAGACCACATGGAGAGGACACACAGAGAGACAGGGACATGCCCCAGGAGCCCCAGATATTTGAATCTTCCCAGAATTAACCACCAGACCTGCAAGTGTGCTTACCCTTCACCTTCAAGTCTTGCCTTCAAGTCTTCTAGCTGAGGTCCCACTCATTCTAGAGAGAGATAATCCTTCCCTTCTGGGTATTTTTCAAATTTTTGATACTCTAGGATCTGTAAGTAAATGAAAACTTATTTTATGCCACCAAATTTGGGGGCTAATTTGTTACACAGCCATAGTAACCAAAGAAAGTTTTCTGGCAGATAAGACAGAAAGAGTTGGTTGCTGCCCAATCAGTAAAATCCTTGAAATCCATGTTAAGAAGTTTAGATTTTATGGAGGTGGGGTGGCAGTGGGGAAGCTGATACTGGAGAGTCACTGATGGTATTGGAGCAGGGATGTGACATAATGACATTTTATAAAATTGTTCTCCAACATTTTTATGGGGATTAACTTCATATTTCCTTGAAGCCTTATTGTCAGTGGAGAAAGGAGGAGGAAGAATACAGGGAATGAAGTCTTTGAGGAAGGTGGTGTGGAGGAAAAGGCACCATCTCTGTGGAGATTTCTTATGTCCTGGGGAGTACCAGAAAACATGGTGAGCAGAAATATCTGAGCTCTCCCACTAGATACAAAGCCATTGTTTCAGGACATGAATATAAGACCAAAGGTAGTCTTCTCTTTTTCCTCATTTTCCATAGAATTAAGAAAAAATACACTAGATTGGTGAGCTGTATGTATACAAAGAGAAATAAACTAAACTATATGGAATATAGCCACTTGTTCTTGCTCTTTAAGTCTGTCTTTTCCCCACTAGGGACACACTGCTATTTCTTATCCCTGTGCATTTTGTCAAGCTAAGCCCTTACCTAGAACACTGACTCTCTTTCTTCTTCTAGTTAACTCATCCCTCAAGACTCAGCTTTAGGGCAGCTCATTTATTCATTCATTCATTCACAAAATATTTATGAGAAAGCAAATAATGCACCAGACACAACACCAGGCATTGAAGAGACAGCCATGAAAAAAACTGATGTTGCGCTACCTACATGGAGCCCAGTGGAAAGGACAGATGAAACAAGGTACAGGCATACCTCAGAGATATTGCAGGTTTTGTTCCAGAACACTGCAATCAAGTATCACAGTAAAGTGTGTTGTAACCTTTTTTTCTGGTGGGGGTTGTCTTGCCTTCAATTTGTAAAAAACATACCACCTGTGAAGCACAATAAAGTGAAGTACAACAGTGCAAGGTATGCCTGTATATAAATGATATAGTGATTGTATCAATTTCATCTGTAGCCCCAAGAAAGTGTGTGCCAACTACTCCCAGGTTCCTAAGTGAGATGGCTGTCAGACTACTCAGGACTTGCAAATGAGATGGTCAAACACAGCTGTATGACTCCTGGCTCCTCGTCCACTTAAAAGTAGGAAGTGTTATATTTAGAGAAGCCAGGAGAGACACAGTACATCAATAGTTACGGAAGTCATGGGAGGAAACGAGGGTACCTGTGGAGGAAATGTGGGCATGTTGAGAACAAATGAGTGACAAGAGTGATGATTATACCCTTCAGAAACACCATCAACCACAGGGCTCATCTGGGAAGAAGAATCTGCAAGACTGAGAAGGAATGGCCAGAGAAGTAAGAGAGTCTGTCTTATGCACAGAAACAAAGCAAAAAAAAAAAAAAAAAGTGTTTAAAGATGGAGAGAGTGTTCAAACTATGATAGAGATCATAGAGTGTTCAAACCATATAGAGATCTAGTAGGTTGAGGACTGAGAATTCACTATTGACTGGCAACATGGAGATTTTCTATGAAGCTTCCCCATAATTCTCAAAGTAGCCTAAATGTACCTCTTCTATGCTCCCTAGGCATCCTGGATGTTTTAAAATTAATACTCTCTTGAAATTATCTATCTCTATGTTATTCTCTTGCATCAGACTATGGCTCTTTAAATTTAAATCAATTAAAATGAAATAAAATTCAACATTGTGTTCCTACGTTGCAGTAGCCACATGTGATATGAGAATGTTTCCATCATTGCTGTAAATTCTATCAGACAGCATTGCTTGTATATTAAATGGTAATAAAAGGACTACCACTTGGGAAGCTAGACCACCGAAGTGACAAATGGTCCCAAGTGTACCCATTTTACACCTGTAGAAATAAGGGCATATGTATAATGAGTGGTGGGACTTGGCTATGAACCCTCTGATCTATCTGAATCCAAAGTTCAACACCCTCTTTCCACCATATTATATTTGCTCTTTATACAGGAAGTTAGTTTATACCTTAATGAATTTGCTCTTTGGAAATCCAATCAAGGTAGCCTTCTTTTATTTTATTTTTTTTACAGGGACAGAGAGAGAGTCAGAGAAAGGGATAGACAGGGACAGACAGACAGGAATGGAGAGAGATGAGGAGCATCAATCATCAGTTTTTCGTTGCGACACCTTAGTTGTTCATTGATTGCTTTCTAATATGTGCCTTGACCATGGGCCTTCCGCAGACCAAGTAACCCCTTGCTCAAGCCAGCAACCTTGGGTCCAAGCTGGTGAGCTTTGCTCAAACCAGATAAGCCTGCACTCAAGCTGGCGAGCTTGGGGTCTCGAACCTGGGACTTCCACATCCCAGTCCGACGCTCTATCCACAGCACCACTGCCTGGTCAGGCTCAAGGTAGCCTTCTTGTATGTAAAGAATTCAGTTTACACATTAAAATTCACTTGCACACAATTATGTTGTACCAGCTTTTCAGGATCTGCTGATTATGTACATGCAGATGTACCTGTAACATAAACAATGTCATGACCAAGAATCCCTCTCAGGAAATCACCCAGAAATGCCTTACTGTTGCTCTTTACTCCAAATATTCTTGTAGCCAAATTTACTTCTTTATTTCTTCTGCTTCATATACACATGAGAGAAACATAAACAGTTTCATATTTTAGGAGTATTGGCAGCATTTCATTTTTCTTGCTTCCCAGAAGGCACAGGCATCTCAGGACTTGATCCCAACACCCTTCTAGAGTAATGGAATGTGAATGTGATTATCAATACTTTGGGCACTTAGTTGATACAGTGCTTGTTGACACGTTGTTGTGAGAATTAGACAATTATGCCAATTGGTAATACTTTGCACGTGACACTGCATGTGTATGGGTGCATGAAGCCATGAAGCTATGAAGTAAGTTCTGGTGTCTATTCTTGACCTGCAAATTCAGTGAGTCACTGAATACCCCTTTGCTCACCCAAACCCTAACCCTCAATGCCCTAATAAACTGTGGAGGATGAAAAAAAAAAAAGAAGAAGAAGAAAAAAACCTTTCCTCCTGCCTTCTAAGTTCTTTTAGTTAGGCTAATAATCAAATTAACAGAGACAGATTAACAGAAGAAAATCAAATGTTAATACATATGCCTGGGTGCATGGCCAGTAGTCGCCGCCATTGTTGTGGCCATTCACATGCAGGTTCCCATTGGATTCGGGCAGACGGTAAAGAAACAGTGAAGCCAAAAAATGGTGGGCCATTCCTTTATTCAAGTCTCACACTGGCCGACGAGCACATAGGGAAAACACTTTTCTCTGGTTTCACAACCAGGAGAATCTTCTCCGGTTCCTCCTAGAATCAAGGCCCCACCAGTCTCAGTGGAGCTTGCAAAAGCCCCTCAGCTCTGGTTCCCCATCTGCACACCTTTTCCCTTCTCTCTGCACAAACTGGTTTCTCCTTCAGCACTCTGCATTCTCTCTGCTCTCACTGCAAAACATGGCTTCTTTCTGCCTCTTCTCTTTCTTCTCTTTGCTCTTTTCAAAACTTTCTGGGGCGAAAACCTCTCCTCCAGCAATCATTAGAAAAACAATGGCCCTTCCCAAGCAGGAAGGTAATTTGCAATTTCACTGACATATACCTGGTGCTGCCCAGCCCCCAATGCAAACTACAAGTGAGCAAACAAAAAAATACATCGTATTTTACAAACTTATTTGATCAACACTGGGAAATTCCCATAAGCATGAAAATTCCAAAAACAATGAGGCAACATTGGGTATATAAAACACTTTGGACAAAGGAGAAAAGGGGGTTTAAAAACCCCCTTTCAATTTCAGAAGTGCGATTTATAGGTAGTTGTGGAAGAGGGGAACACAAAAGGCAGCTGTCGGGCAGATAAGATATATTTTGCTCACCCTGTTAAAGATGGCCGTTGCCCACATGGGATGGCTGAATTCCCTTCTTGCTTGGAAGGGGCATGGTTTTTTGCTAATGTGTATTGGGGAAGGGCTTTGGTACCAAAGGTTTTAAAAGGAGGAGCTAGGAGGTCATTTGGGGGAAAGCGATCAAGTTCTAGTAAAAGGAAGAGCCCATGGTGGAGCAGGCCAGGGAAGCCACATGGAGGAGGCAGCCAAAATGGCAGAATGGGAGAAGGAGAAGCCAGTTCGTGGAGGAGAAGTAAATGGGGAACAGAGGTGAATAAGACTAGTGAGGTGGAAGCCTTTGATTCTAGGAAAACTCAGATGACTCAGTAGCATTGTGAGCACTGAATGAGTGGGTTTTGGAGCCCAGTGTGTGTTTTTACTCGCTTGCCAAGTGCAAGTCTAGAATAAAGGAAAATGGAACACCAGTTTTCGGCTCTGTTGATTCCTTACCATCTGTCCCGAATCAAATGCGAACCTGTGCTGGCCAGGCGGCTGTGATGGTGGCTGCGGTCACTGGCTCTACAGCAGCCAAATTCTTGCTAGTGACTCAGCAATGGTGGGACATAGAGGGTATCCAACAGGCTCCTGCCTGAAGCCCTCCTATTTACC
The DNA here is from genome assembly GCF_036850765.1 of Saccopteryx bilineata. NCBI lineage: Eukaryota > Metazoa > Chordata > Mammalia > Chiroptera > Emballonuridae > Saccopteryx > Saccopteryx bilineata. The sequence continues at coordinate 107,474,233 of NC_089490.1, forward strand.
ATGCTTAGTTCAAATTAGGCTGAGGCAAACATCCTAAGATTTCCTTCCTGAAGCAGTGAATCTCTCCCACAGCAAAGCGGGAAGGGTTATAGGCTCTTTTCTTAGTAAATTTATGTCTCAAAAAGGCAGCTTTGGGTGGCAAAACTTTAATTTTCTTCAGTACCTCCTATTAGAATCCTCAAGAACTCAGCTAAAAGCCACGGTACATCCGAACATCCAGGGCTCTCAACGTTCATCCTCAAAAGTTATTATAATAAGTCCCATATCACATCGAAAAAGAATGCCTGTTTTGTTCATCATCAAAGGAAGGAAACCCTTGGAAGCCACAGGTTGGGGCAAAACATGTTTTAAAAATGCAAATAAATGCCATACACTTTGACTTTCTAAGAATTAGGCTTGACAGGAACTACTTGAAAACTAAAAATTAGTATTTTTCAACCCAGCATAATTTTGACATACTGTAGAATTTTAAATTATCTTTTTAAAATAATAAAGGCCTTTTGCAAATCTTTCCTATAATTTATATGAAAAGCTCCATTTGTTTTCATGACTTTAAAAAATATGAAAAAAAAAGAGAGAAAAGTTATTTATTATGCAGTGTTAATAGCCCACCACCACTAAGGTATATTTAGGAAGACGTACAACTATCGGGTGGTATCATTGTGTGGCACTGTGAAATTATACTTAGTGACATTTGAACTAATACATTCTCACTGTAAAAGAAATAGGCCATTTGCATGTATATAAACTAAATCAGAAACATCTCCGAACTTGTCTCCTAAACAGTTTGGAGGATAACCTTCTAGTCCATTTCTATGTATTTCATATATACATAATACATATATGTGCTCTCAAGTGAAAGTCCTCTGTCATGTATAAATGGTATCACCACATAGTCATTGTTCTAATTCATGTTTTCATGTTGAACGTGTTCTCTAAAGACACATATCTTACTCTTCTCCTTTATTCCTTCTAAATTTGGCCTCTTCTTTTAGAAACTCTTCCCCCACTGGTTTTCTAATTGATATTTAAAGTGAAGATCAAAATATTCAATCATGATTGAGCAGGACTATAAAGGCATTTAGAAAAGGGCTGACTGGTGATCCAGTGGTGGGGTAAAGAGCATGACTGTCTTGGCCAGGGCTCTTGAGTCACCACTTTTTTGGCTTCTAGATGCTCCTTGGAGTATCAACTCCCCTTGGGCCCTCCCACTTCCTGCCCAGAGTTGTCTTCACTGCTGGCTCACTCTCATTTGCTTTCCAGGGGACAACAGCAGTTTCCAGGTAAGTGGAAGGGGCCCATGGAGGGTGAGGAGAGGTTACTGTTTTCTTTTAGTATGAGAGCGGTCAGGATCTGGAGCCGTGTCTTAGGAGCGAGAGTACAAGTGCAATTGTTATGAGAAATAACCTTCAGTTTTATACTAATTCAGTTTAGTGGAGTCAGAGGAAAAACTGGTTTTGGTGATTTGGAAACTTGATCAAGCAACAACATTTTGATTAACAGTTGAAACTGGTCAATGTTCTAAATCTGCCTTATATTCAAGAGAAAAAGAAAAAAAAATGACAAAATCTGCTAAGAAGGTGTGGTCAAAATTTGAATATTCAGTGACCAATTTTCTATTTTGTATATTAGCCAAATTATTTAATTCTATCCACTTTACATTGCCTCACCCCCTTACTAAATTTTAACCTTTCCTTGCATGTTATGATTAACAGGGGAGAAAAAGAGAGATGAGGTTCCATTTAATCAATTTTTTCTACTTATAGTGGAGTCATATCTTATGTGAGGGGTAAAGTTCTAAGGAACAACAGAAGGTCAAAATGAGCAGTCAAAATTATTCTTAAAAGTTCCTTCAATGGACCACAAGACCTGGGATACACCCACTCTTTTTGCCTACAGCATTGAAACAGATATGTTTCATCAGATGAGCACTAGATGTAAAATACTTGCATTGCATTTTGGGGACAGGTTAAGGGAAAATAAGTGCCTTTAAACACTAGACTCATAATCTGTGTGGTGAGATCAGGACTGGCTATGTAATTTTTGAGGTCCCGAGCAATATGAAAATGTGGGGCTCCTTGTTTAAACAATTGTTACAAATGTTAGGATCGCAGCAGCAGAACATTAAACCAAGTGTGGGCTTTTCCAAGTGTATGGTCTTGGGCAATGTCACAGGTTGTACATCCATGAAGCCAGTCCTGGGTAAGAAGCTTGAAACATAATGAGAAGCTTGGAAACTGAGATCAACTCGGGAAGAGACGCCTCAAAACTCCCAGAGAGAGAATAGGGGCAAAATTATTGCCAGTGTTCAAATTATTCTCTTGTGCTGCCCACACCCTGTTCCATCTGAATAGTATAGTTGAAATTGTATTATGCTACATCACCATATTATATAAGTTAAGTGGTTGAGAGGTTGCAGATCAATATTACAATAAGTTTTGGATTTTATAATTTTTTCTCAAGGATTCATTGTAATTTAAAACTCAGATTGTAAAAAAATAAATAAAATAAAAAGAGAGAATAGTATTTACATTTCTTTACTGTGCAAAAATTTTGACCTGCCCTTAGTTACTTGCCAAAAGCAATAGATCAAATTTAGTCTATTTTGTATTTTATCAGGTAAAACAAACTGCATTACCATGAGTTCTCCAAGTGGTCACCCAAAAAGTAAGAAAAATTAGTTGTTATCATGTCTTTTTCACATAAAACGTTTAATTATTTTACTTACTAAAGAGTTGCCTCTTCAGACTTTTTTTCCCATAACGTCTTGAATAATAATCTGAGCAAGAAGGATTTTGTTCTATGACTGCCTGAACTCTCTGAGCAAGAATGTGATTCAAGGCTAATTTTTTAAAAAAGGAACTAATATTTTACAGTACTATATTTTTTCAAAGCATTTTTATATCTAAGTCAGACTGAGGGCAGTTGGTCAAATAATTGACCAAAAGGTTTCCAGATAGCTAGTTTTCAATGTCAAAGTAACAGAAGATTGTTTTTCCACGCTATTTTCTTTCCCTGGCTTGGACCTCTGATGTTACCCCACCTCTTCTACCTCAAAGATCTCAACCCAGTACATATTAAAACTTGACTAACCTGCTTTGACAAAAATTGCTTCCTTGTGCCCTTGAGAGTTACATATTTGAGCTTTAAAATAAGCGCCATGCCCAGGGTCAACAGCTGGTCATTCAGGTGGATTGGTCAACTTTCTTGACTCATGCTCACCTGCTCCAAGTTATGTAATAGAGCAAAACAATACTTAAGCTCCTACAAAGCTAAGAAAGGAAGCAAAGCTGCAATGTGTCATTGTCAAAGTGTCCAGAAATTTGAAGGATATTATTGGTTAAGCTATTACAGAGATTTTAGGGTATTGATGGCAGTTGTCATGTGGTGGTTGTTATTTGGGAAGATTAAAATTAGAGGCATCTGTTATCCTGACTGCTGATTACAACAAACTGTATGGAACAACTTAGAAGAATAAGGGCGGCAATATAATTTTCTTTTTAATCTCTTGATTTGTATCAAGTTGTATACTTTTAGAGAAGGGAGGAGAGAATGGCATAAGGCCGAGGCCAGGCAGGTCCACATTGGATCTGGGCAGACAGTAGAGAAACTGCCAAAATGCGTTGGGCCATTCCTGTTTAATAGATTCTCGCAACGGCAGACGAGCACACAGGAGAAAATCACTTCTCAAGCAAACAGCAAAAATGGCCCCTTACAGTGGTGGCCAGGCAGTCTGCCGTCTGCAACCCGCCACCTGAGCGCCAGCCCTCATAGCCTTACATAGATTATACACAAGTGTTTACACATGCTCACACACCAATCAGGCAAAGTTCTTCCAGCTGGTAAATCAGCGACCAAGCCTAACACAGCTGTTTTTCCCACAGAGATGCAAATGCATATTTATATAGCTCACCAGATAAGTTTGTTCAGAGGGGTTTGCCAAATAGTTTTAATACCTTATGGAGTGCTTTCTGTGTCCATTTCTAACAGCTTCACAGGTGTTATCTCATTTCATCCTCACAGTAACCCAATGAGACAGTTATCATTGTCATCCCCATTGACCAAGATCAGTATGGGCAGTAAATGTCAGAGCCAGTGTTTAAACCCAAGATGAGCCCCTACTACAACAGTGAATTATTCCATCCAGGATTAACTGGTTTTCAACCATCCTTTAAAATGTTGCCTGATTGGTTCTCTTCTAGAACCAATTTTGCCTCCATAATCCAGACATGATTTCAGCACTAAATAAAAATACTTCAGCCTATATAAAATTAACTTACATTCCTGCATCAAACTATCTCCTAAATAACACCAACATACCCTAGGCATAAGATAGAGTGATTTTCATGCGCGTGGCTAGGGGAAAGATGTTTCCGTGCACCTTGAAGCATGCCTACAAGTGCTGAGCGGTAGGCCTGAAGGCACAGAGCCCATCCTAACACTGCTTATTTACATTAACCAGTGTTGAAACTTCTCCCGGATACAGTTAGGTGCTGCCTAGAACCGTAGATGCTTTATCTCTTGCATACACACAAGTTTGCTCTTCAGAGAGCCTGTGTGGGTGTGACTCCCAGGAGTTAATCGTCTAGTGCAGCCATATGCAAATCTGGACCCGTGTGTATGTGGAGATGCAGACACGGTTGGTTGCTGCTGACGTGTGTGGAAACGCACTTGCCACGTTGTCCATTTGGCTGTCTCTGCAAGTGTGGTCGGTGTGACAAGTGAGCACCCAATTTGGATCTGCCCGACTAGATGAGAGGTGTTACGGTAGCAAAAGTTCCACCCGCGGCCGGGGAGCTTGCAGCAAAGTTCACACGCTGGTGCGTCCCGGGGGACTGCAGTGGGATCGATACAGCCCTTCCAGAGCTGATCCACCCGCTGCTTCGCAGAGCCCCTAGCTAGCTCCCCTATTCCGCCCCGCCTTCAGCGCCCCCAATTTGGCCCCGCCCCCAGCGCCCGACAAGCCCCGCCTCCAACGCCAGGAGCTCGGGGCTGCACTGCTGCCCCAGTTCCGTAAACACTTCTCTCCCCGCCCCTAGATGTCTCCGGACTGCACCACTCTCAGGCCGCGGGGGGTGGCTTTCTCTTTAATCCGAAACACCTTCAATTCAGGCTCTCCTCGGCTTATTTCATCCAAACATGCAGAAATATGTTCTGAATAAAGTGAAAGCTGTCATATATCTGCTTGCGGATCCTGGAATGCCCTGGATTCCCTTCTCTACATGCTGCCTTTCCCCCACCCGCCGGTCAGGCGATGGTCAGGCCGTGACTTCCCCCTTAGAGTCCCTCCCGGCCCTTTAAATACCGCGTGGAGGGGACGGAGAGGCTGGGGTTGGTTGGCTTGGTGAGTTTTCGCGGTGTTTGTGCCCGGCTGGGTGAGGGGGCACCCAGAGGCCCTTTACCCGGGTTCACTCAGTCGCCTTTCTCCTCGGCCTGTCTCCGCTCCGGGCACTGCCTGTCTGTTCCCGGGGAGGGGTCGCCGGCCCTGAGGTGAGGGGCCGGGCCCGCTGATGGGGATACGTTGGCTTTAGGGCTGCAAGAGCGTCCCTGCCCCATCTTAGAACTCAGGCCTGGGAGGCCGGGGGCGGTAAAGCCCGGTTTCTTGCCCCCCCCATCCTCCTGCTTCACATCGAACCGCCGTCCCGCGTGGGAGCGGGGCGCGGGCGCCGAGTACCCACGGCGGGAGTCGGGGTGGCCGCGGGCTCCGGGCCCCGCAGGCAGCCGGCGCAGCGGCTGGGCCGCTGTTTACATCTCGCTGGGCCGGAGCCAGCGACCGCTCAGCGACCGGCTTCCCACCATCTGGGCTCCGGGAAGGGGCATCTTGTTCCCTGCGACCCCCCGGCCCGGCTGGAGTGGGCGAACCGGACCGTGGTGAGTGCCAGGCGGGCTCTGAAGCGTGTGTTTGGGGTTTGTTGCCGGGGCGTCTCTGGTAGTCGGCTCAGCCTCCGCCGTCCCCTCCCCCAAGGGTTTGTTTTGACAGGAAACGTGCTGCTGGAGGGGAGCGGCTGCGGGAGGACGTGTGGGGTGTGGCTCTGTGTGTGTGTGTGTGTGTGGGGGGGGGGGGGGGGGTAGTCTGTGCAGACTCCGGTTTGTCCCCTCGGGGTTACCTCGTTAGGGGAGAGGCGGGAAGTGCCAGCCAGTCAGGCCGGGGGTCCAACCCCTGGCCCCTCAGGGATGGCTTGTGCTTCCCAAAGCTTCTCCAAGTCTTGGTGGCACCACTCAGGTTAATAGTGCTGATTTGAGGTGGCACGTGGACGAACATGACTCTGTGTTTTTGTTAGTAGTAGAAAAAACTGTTCCATTAAATGAGCGATTTCACAATGATATGAAGTCTCCTTTTAAACTAAGTGCGCTTAAGTGAAAAACCTGGTGAAGATAAAGAGAAGCTACTGAGAAATTAGTGTATGTGTGAGGATGGAAACAGGTGTAAAGAGTGACACTCAAATGACTGAAGTTTGGGAAATATTGCCTTGGCCGGTTGTCCTATTACCTTTATCTTGAAGAAACTAGACAAATTGTCCCTGTACCCAGTGGGCCCACCAGTCCCCAAGTTTCCTGTGGTCTCATGATCTCCAGCCCAGCGACCTTTCTCGCTGCTAACTGCCAACCATACTGACGTTACAACGTTTCCCCTTTAGGAGGCTCCCTGCTTGCCTTTTCCTCTTGCCTCCAGGGATTTCATACATCACCCTGCCAGCCCAAAGAGGTAGCCTGACTTGAAGTGGCCCAGGGCTAAAGATACTCAGTCATATGTGGAAACAGCTTCCATGCCATTATGTGGGGGTGCTGAGGGCCCCAGAGGGCACAGGTCCTAAAACAGGGCAGCCAGTGGTGGGAGGAAGAGTGTTTTCAAGGTTGAAAAGTGCCTAGAAATCCTCTCTGATGCTGTCATGTTATGTGTAGTGTGAACATCTGCTGTTTTAAGTCAATGACTGGCTCGTTGACTTTTATCTAACTCTCTGGTGGCTCTAGTTTGATGAAGATCAGTATTCTCTAGATGAACCAAGCAAGCACCTTTCTCCGGTCTGTGGTTTTTGCTTTGCTGGGGGTGAATAACTTTTAGCACTGCTGTTTGGGACTGATTCTAAAGCAACATTTTTGCAGATGTTGGAGATTTTCCACACCATCTGCAATTTTTCTTAGAGCCCAGTCTTAGTCCTTGGACTCCTTGCCCTTTAGAACACCTATGTGAATGCTTGTCCCGGCACCTGACCTTGATTGGGTCTTCAAAGATGAAACCCACTAGATATTTCTTGAAATTTCTTTTTGGTGACAGCCTTAACTGGATGGGTGTCATTTCTCAAGGCACTGCTGGATAATCTGAACAATTCACTTCAAAATCTTTTTGATTTACACTAGTTGTCACTGGGGATTTTGCAGGGCTTAAAGAATGGCTGCCTGCTAGAGGGTTTTCAGTCACTCTAGTGGGGTGGTTGAGAGTTATTTTGGACAATAGACTCTTTCAGTGATGTCCTTACTGGTGTAGTACTTGAGCAACCACCCTGGGGTAAGGTCAGCTTGCTACCATATGTGCAGATGTTCACATGGTGATAGGTAGATTGAATTGGCAGAGTGGGAGTGGAAAGAATGAGCAGTCACCAGAAAACGTGGGCTTTAGGGATCCACTGACTGGATCTGAGTTCTGCTGCTGCTGTGAGTCCTTGAGCAAGTAAATAATTTAACCTCTCAGCCTCAGGTTCTTATGTGTAAAATAGTCATAACAGCAGTTACTTTAGTTAGCAATGTTATAATGAAAATTCAAAGAGATAAAACATTTAAAGCACTTTTCATTGGGGCTGGGTCATAATAAGTACTTAGTAACCATTAGCTTTGTTATTATTTGCTATCAGTGAGCATTGAAGAGTGGAAAGATACAATGTAACTGTGAGTCTTGGCTATTTTGAATGTGTTGAATTTCTAAGGCACTGGGAATTAGAGAAGGGAGACATAGCTCCTTCCTGGAAGCTACTTAAAATTTAGTGAGGAGACAGATAATGCAGAAACAACTATAGTACTTTAAGTGACTGCATAATGAGAATGTAAATGATGTAAGGAAGAAGAGAAGGAAAGTCCAAGTTTTATGAACAGGAGTGTGGCTTTATTTGTCCATCAGCAATACTTATTGAGCCCTTGCTTTATCTCAGGAAGAGGTCTAAGCTCTACGTGGCTAATTTAGAGGGAGTGAATGAGGATATTAGGGAACATGACTTTGAAGTCATAACATTTCGTTTCAAATCTGAATGATGACAAGGAGCCAATCATGAGATCAGGGAGAAGAATGTCCCAGGAGGAAGGACTAGCAGGTGCAAGTACTCTAAAGTAGGAAGTTCGGCTTGTCTGAGGAACGCAAAGAAGGCCATCATGTCTAGAGCAGGAAGGGTTAGTGGGAGAGTGGTACAGGGTAAGTGGGCAGAGGCCAGATCACAGAAGGATTATAAAGCAGCACCAGGAGACTTTTTAGGAAAAAAGAAACCATCTGGAGAAGAACTCTCGGGTGATTTATTTTTCCTCTTTGGAAGGCCTCTGGCCTATTTCCTGTATTATTCTCTTGGCGCTGTTTAAGAAGGACCTTGGCACAAGTTTGACTGTATAGAACTTTTGTAATAGAGTGGTATCTAAGCTGTCATTTAGACTTGAAGTTTCAGTTAAGTATGTTTTTCTTTTTTTTTAACCCTTTGCTCAGAAATAATTTCAAACTTATAGAAAAAGTTGTGAAAACAGTACAAAAAACTCCCCATTGTCTACCTTTTACTTATATTCACCTATTAATATTTTGTTCCATATGCTTTATTATTTTCTCTCTCATTTAAATAATTTGAAAGTTACATGCATCATGGCCCTTTACTCCTAAATGTGTAATCACAGTACATTTATTAACTTCAGTAAATTTAATGTTGTAATACGGAGGTAGATCCCAGTGTTGTGACAGTGTTCTCAATTGATGCAGTAATGTGCCCACTCCCACACTCTGATACAGGATCCAGTCTGGGATCATCTGTTGCACTCACTGTTAAGTATCTTTTCATCTGTAACATATCCTAGCCTTTTGTTTGTTTATTTGTATGACATTGACATTTTGGAAATTCGTAACTTCTTTTTTTATGAATTTTTTAATGTTTTATTTATTCATTTTAGAGAGGAGAGAGAGAGAAGGTGAGAGGAGCATGAAGCATACACTCCCATATGTGCTTTGACCAGTAAAGCCTAGGGCAGGGGTCCCCAAACTTTTTACACAGGGGGCTAGTTCACTGTCCCTCAGACCGTTGGAGGGCCACCACATACAGTGCTCCTCTCACTGACCACCAATGAAAGAGGTGCCCCTTCTGGAAGTGCGGCGGGGGCTGGATAAATGGCCTCAGGGGGCCGCATGCGGCCTGTGGACCTTAGTTTGGGGACACCTGGTAGGGTTTTGAACTGGTGACCTCATTGTTCCAGGTCGATGCTTTATCCACTGTGCCACCACGAGACAGGCCTCATAACTTTTTCTAGTAAGAGCAAAATAATAGTTAATAATCTATCACCAGGAGCTTAAGTACTTGACATAGACTATTTAAATTAATCTTCACAACAATTAAAACCAATCTTTCTTCCATCTGTTATGAAATATCAGGTCTCTGTACCCATGCCCTCCCCTCTAAAATATCAGTGTCCATTCTGTCATTCATTCATTCACTTATTTCAACAAGAAATATGTGTCTGCTGTATCCCAGTCTTTGACCTTGGAAGGAATGATATAATATTGCATTTATTATTAAATATGGAACACTCAGTAAAAAAAAATGTAATTATTTTTTAATAATGACTCACTGTAGTATTAGAGGCCTTTGCTTGGAGTCCTCTTCTGTTTTCACCTCTGACTTGACCTTTGGCCCCTGAGTAAATCCTCCAGGTTTGAGAAGTGATGTTCCTGAAAATTGTGTGGTTTGTATGTGAGTTGCCATGGTGAAGGTTAAATAGGTCTAAGTTTGCTGATACGAGAATCTAACTTTCATAAAAGAATCAGCCTGGTTTTATGACCACTTGTTTAAGAAAGAATATGGAATAGTTTTAAAAGCAATCTAATTACCCTCAATGTCTTTTTGAGTCAAGAAACATTGTCCCCAGATGACTTACATAGAAACCTGAGACCAAGAAAGTAAGAACAGACGTGAAGGAACCTAGAGAAGACCGTTTACACTGGATGGGACACTTGCCTTCAGTTTTTAGATTTCAAACCAGTGTAAGAGTTCTGCCCTAGGTTAACTACCAGTCTTGTTTATCTGTAGGAGAACCTGCTTTTATCATCATAGGATAACACTCTTCTTCCCTCAGAGTTTGTAATGCCTAAAACGATGCTGATGATAATAACAACATAAGCAAATAGTACTAATAATAGCAAGCTCTGTATCCTGTTTTATGCTGTGTTAGACACTGTTTCAAGCACTGCATACATTGGTGTGAGATTTCATTTAGTCAGCCCTATAATTTAGGTAATATTAGCAAGCCTGTGTGAGGAATTGGGCAATTTCCTAATAAAGTAACAATGGACATTTTGGCTTTAAAGAGAAGTTTCTGCTTAGAAGAAACTTCTGCACTAAAGCCCAGTGTGTGCGGAGGCTTCTACCAACTGAGTTTCTAAACATTTTGAAACTTTTAAATTTCCTATTGCATTCCCTGTACTAGAAAGTCTCCCTTCAGTGAATTATTGGAAGAAAGCGTAGTTGTGTGTTATTAACTGTCTGCTGTGAGCACATTTAATTTCTCATAACCTCTAGTGATGCCTCATGGAACTCTAGGTTTATAGCATTTTAGCAGTTTCTAGCTGCAAGGAAACTTGTAACTGGCCCAACCTGCTTAGCAAAGTGAGGTGGAAAAAGCAGATATGATGTGCAGAAAGTCACACAGAAAATTAATGACAGGCCCAGGCCTCATATCTTAGACTTCTAACATCTAACTTAGATCTTTTATTTCTTCAATCTTTGTACCTTGCTGCCTTGTTAAACACAATTTAAAAACCGATGAAGTGTGTTGTACAGCTGCAGTAGAAAAAATGGACAGTTCATAAATTCTAATGGATGAATTTATGGTTAAGTACATCCAATGGATTAATGTATGAATTAACCTAGTTCATAAATTCCAGTGAACGAAAGCTTTTATTCACCTTTCCTTGGAAAAAAGGCCAAAGAGAAATAAAAGCAGGCCACACATAGCACAATGATTGCAGTGGAATGACTGAAACAAAATGATAAAAGTGGAAACAAGGTTTAAGATATTCAAATAAAAGTGTGATATGGACCAGGGAATAGTGCACTTAAACCTAATAAGGTAGGTTTCTCTGTAGGTTCTCTGCTCCAGTACTTGAACTTTGGCAATACAGGCCTGTAAATGTGTAGTGATATCAGTTTGCAAATGTTCTGATTGAGGCTGCACCAAATGGGATTCAATGATTTCAATTGAGCTGACACGGAATAAATACTTGTCACATACCTGACACTGGCAGTAGACAAAACACAGTCTCAGCTTTACTAAGGAGAGTTGGAAGTAGCAATAGGGGAAAATTACTGTACAAGGGACTAAGCACTGTCATAGAGATACAGGAGATGTGCTGCAAGTGTACAAGGAAGAGTGCCCTTAGCACTGGCCACAGAGTAGAGGGAAAGCTTCCTAGAAGAGGCAGCGTTTTCAAGAAGTGCCATAGGAGAAGTAAAATGTTATTAGTAAAGAGACAAGGCTAGAGGGAAGGGCAAGCATTCATTCCATTTAGGATCAGGTTTGGCAGAAGGGAAAGGATTAGAGCAGATACTTTCCTTTTGTCCTTCCCCCTCTCCCCAGCAGATGAGAGTTAAAGCTCAAGTCGAATCCAGTTTGCATGGGGATAAAGGAGGTTATTTCACCACTGAGGATGCAAGGGCTTAGGGCTTTTGTATAGCCCATGTTCTAGGTGGTTGGCCTGGGGACTCTAGGAAAAGGTTGCTTCCTCGCAGCTACACTGAACTCCTTGCCCTTTGGTCTGCAGAGGCAACCTTCAAGTTACTGGTTTTCTGTTTGGGAAAGCGGTGGGCTAAGCCAGGGTACATTTCTATGAGTAGCAGGTCTGAAGAAGTTTCTTTAGGTAAAGCCAGGTGCAAATGACCTTGAGCTTTTGACCCTTTACAAGTCCCCTTCAAGCCTATCTTCGCCTCTCCCACCAAGAGATAAAAAGTGGCTCTATTTCTCTCAACAAAGGCTAGATTCCCCTTAAGTCCCAACCCTGCCTGCCTTTCCTTTCTCAGGTTTCCTTAGCACTGCCTTGTTTTGTCTTTTTCTTGTCTTCCAGCATCTGGCACACACAGTTTTAGGTAACTGGACTTGAGAGGCATGAGAACAGGGTCCTGTCTGTTTTGTTCACTCTTACTTTTCCCAGTGCCTAGTACACAGTAGGCACTCAGTAAATATGAAAGGAATCATTGAAGAAACTGTACAGGTATTTCTAGGCATACTCTGCATAGTTGTGGTTCCACATTCTGGCAGCTTTAAAAGCTCTGTGTCCCTCATTGCATGAGCTGGTCCAGGGTTAAAGAGACTCTGAACCCTTTCTATCATTACTGTCCATTTAGGGGTTGAGATGCCTTTCTCTTCAAGCCCAGGTTTCCCCTCAGTGTCAGCTGGCACCATACTCATGTGAAGGCCAGTTTTCTCATGGGCCTGGCTGGGGCTCCTGGGCTCGGGCCTGGGCAGCCTGTGTGCCCAGGATCTCCTTTCTAGGGGGTGACTGGGCCAGGTGCCCTGCCCTGGGAGGCAGTCTGCTGTCCCAGTGACAGCACTGAATGTAGAGGTAAGGGACTTGGCTTATGGCATCGTTAAGTCTCCTTGTCCCTCAGAGTCTGTCTCCCCAGCCTGTGACTCAGGATCTTCTGGGCCTGTTTATCCATTGGGTGGTAGTGGGTACTTTGTAAATTGTCAAGTACAACTCAAATATCAGGCCTTACTCTTCCTGTCACGGCAGTTCACCAGAAAATGGAGAAGAAACTAAAGACCTGCCAGTCAGAGAGGCTCACAGACAACTTATGAAGCTGATTTCAAAAATACTTGATTTAAAACAGAGACGTAGAACGTTAACAACAGCTAACATTTGAGTACTGTACTAAACACTTTAAGATGAATCCAGCCTGACCAGGCGGTGGCACAGTGGATAGAGCGTTGGACTGGGACACAGAGGACCCTAGTTCGAAACACCTAGGGTGCCAGCTTGAGCACAGGGTTGCTGGTAGCTTGAGCATGGGATTATAGACATGATTCCATGGTCGCTAGCTTGAGCCCAAGGTCGCTGGCTTGAGCTAGGGGTCACTCACTCTGCTGTGGCCGTGACCCCCGCCACTCCTTTCTCAAGGCACATATAAGAAAGCAATCAATGAACAACTAAAGTGCCGCAATGGAGAATTGATGCTTCTCACCTGACCTGTGATGGCACAGTGGATAAAGTATCAAACTGGAATGCTGAAGTCACTGGTTCAAGGCTCTGGGCTTGCATGGTCAAGGCACATATGGGATTTGATGCTTCCTGCTCCTCCTCCACCTTTTCTCTCTCTCTTCTCTCTAATAATAGAGTCTTTTAAAATAAAAAGAATTGATGCTTCTCATTTCTCTCCCTTCCGATCTGTCTGTCCCTCTCTCTGTCACACACACAAAAAAAAGATGAATCCTGTTTCATCTTCCAGTAATCCGATGAGATTAGTCTTTCAGCCCAGTTTTACTGATAGAGTAGGTAGTTCAGTGACCTCCTCAAGGTCATATAATGAGACTGAGCTTCTAACCTGGGCAGTTTGACCACAGAGCCCCACACTCTTGCTCTTACATTCCTCTGTTTTCACAGCTCTGGGAGAGAGATTGTGTTCTGCGCTTTGTTTTTTAAGGATCCATTATGACTGAGACTCCACATTCACACTGAGTCTATTCCAAGTAAGGTCACACCTATGGCCATAGAATCCTTTATCTGGAAGGCAGTCCTGAAAGCTGAGTGATAGCCTGGCTGGGTAAGCATGAGACCTTCTGTGAGAGCCTTTCGAATGCTGTGATACATGTGACATGATGTTCCCACCGAGGAAGCATCAGCATCACCGGTAAAGTACCACAAAATATTGACCCAGGATCTATTTGTCTCTGCAGGTACTATCTCTCCGCCCCACACTCAAGTGACACACGATGCCCTTCAATGACGAGAAGCAGTGTGTGGGTGAGGACCAGCCGAGCGATTCTGATTGTTCCCAGCTTTCCGAAAGCATGGCTTCGCTCAGTGACTGTGAGTGCTCCGGGCAGAGCTTTACAAGTGACTCCTCCAGCAAGTCCAGCTCTCCTGCTTGTAAGCTAACTGGGGAGCAGAGGCTGCGGGAAGTGGGGCGATTCTAGACATGTGTGTTGGGTTTTACAACTAAGAATTGACAGATCCGAGTACAGACATCCCCTTCTTTCCATATATATCAGAATAGCGCTGCAGAGGCCTTGCAGCTAGCTTGGCCAAGCTCTCAGAAAAAAATAGGCACTAAAGATTTCAAGCTGCCCATTGTTATTTTCATCACTGTGTCTGGTCTGCTTTGGTGTGACTATAAACCAACCCCACCTGTCTTTCTAAAATAGTGCAAAACCATTCTTTGACATCACTTCTTGGCCCACATTCAAGGATAGATTGAAATTGGTCTTTTCTGATCATTTCTGATTTATATTAAAGTCCCAATTCAAGGGTCATGGAGGAAGTGAAATACTCTAAAGATTTCCTGCTGATTTCAAAAACTTTGTTGTGCAAATCAGTTCAGAAAAAGGACCCATGAGGAGAATTACTACACTAAGGGAGTGGCAAAGAGTTAAGAGTGGCCTCAGTGAAGGGAGACATCTCTTTTCCTTTTACTCTGTGTGGAAGTTAGAGATGTCTGAAAAAGGTGCATTTATTTGTTTTTTATACTTTTAAATTGGCATTTTGTATAGAAAATATAACATTTAAGATGACAAAATCAAATGCAGCAAAAAGCAACTCAAATGTTTTATAATATGATCAAATGCCCATTTCAGAAACATTTGTTCATTTGCATTTATTTAAATTTCTACATTCTCATTTTTAAAAATTGGAAAGTTGTATAGAGAACTTACGTATAGAAAAAACATTGCCTGTATTATTGCCCAAAGATGGCAGCTGGCAGTGCTTGGTCATATCTTCGTTCTCCATATAGACATATGTGTGTGCATTTGTGTGGACTCTTCACTTAGTATTATAACTAAAACACTTGCTCATGATAATATATTTTTAAAACATTGTTTTTATGACTACTTACTACATCAAGTGAATATATAATAAATTTATTTAACCATTGATTTGTCACTGGACATTCAGTTTGTTTTTTTCTTTTCTTTTACAAATACTGTTTTATGAACATCTTGGTGCACAAAGCCTTTCTAGGAGTTCCTTCAATATAATTGGATTATTGGACCAAAGGGTATAGACAGTTTTAAAGCAATTCTTAATGAGACAGAGAATTGGCAAAAGAATTTTCTAGCAGCCATACAGCTTTCGGTGCCTTTTTTTACCCTTTATACTAAGTATAGAGGGTTGGTGCCTCTAAAAGGGCACCTAGGAGCACTGAAGAAGGGTTTTACTAATCCTGTGTATCACCATTCCTTCTTCTTCCTCCTCTTAAATTCTTTAACGTAGCAAAATATTGCTAGTCAGTACTGATGTTGAGGTAATGATTGTTAATTAATAGGAGCTAAGAGAACCAACAGTGGTTTCAAATGGACCTGATTTATTAAACATTTTTTAGAATAATCTTTAGAAATAAATAGAATAATTTTCCTTCCTTCTGAAAAGTATAAGCCTTTCAGATTTGTTTTAATTACCTACATTTATTGAGTTCTTACTATGTTCTTTTTTACCTAAATGATCTCATTGAGTCACCTCAGCTAAGTCCTGTGAGGAGGGTCAGTCGTGCCTCAGTGAAGTCGAGGGTAACTACCAACTGGCGAAACTTAGAGCCCAACCTAACGCTACCCTGCCTATGCTTCCTAGAAATTATAGTTTTAAAAAATCAGTTATTTCATAGTAAGTCTGCTTAAATTACAGCATAAACAGTGGTCATCAATTCCCTGTGTATTACATATACTAGATGTAAATGTAATAGGCATAGAAATGAAGTGATTTAATTTTATTAAAATTAACCTAGCCAATTTTAATAAGGTTTTCTCAGAAACACTGAAAATATATCAATGCAGTAACTGAAGCTATCAAAGGAGTTTTTAAATTTTTGAATTCTTAAATATTAAGCAGGGGAATCCATCCATTTTGTGTGTTCTTCTTGCTTGTATAACCCTGAAAATATATACATGTTGGGATAACTTACACTCTTGCTGCATCAGGAGGCTTCATTGGATGCCAGCTTTTTTTTCCACATTAACTGGTTTTTGCTTTTCTCTTAGCAGCAAGCCCTCCCAGGGTTACAACATTTGATGAAGTGATGGCCGCAGCAAGGAACCTAGCAAACATGACTCTGGTTCATGAAATAGCTGTAAATGAGAGCTTCGAATTGAAACAAGAAGTCCTCCCTGAAAACAGGTAACCAAAAGATGTTGTGCATAAACTGTACTGCAGATTGTGTGTTGTGTGTGTGTGTGCACATACACATACACACCAAGTCCTAGAAGTTCTCATATAATATTAGTGGGAGTAAACATTCTCTGGTTCTCTAACAAGTTCTTATACTTGTTTTTAAAACCATTCTGCTGGGTTATATGTTATCTGTTATCTTTAGAACTCAGCTTGTGTGCCTCTGTCTCTTCCTGAAGGAAGCTTTTCCTGACATTTCTGAGCCTTTTGGATGACATGACATCCTCTTCCTAAGACTCCTGCAGCCTCCTCTACCTTCCCTTTGTTAAGATGTCCTAAAAATTTATATTCAGCATCTGTTTTTTCCCACTTGACCCAAAGCACCGTTAATGGAGGAACTGTGTCTCTACTATTTGCTCTATCCTTATGACCTAGCAGAGTGCCTGACATATAATACATGCTCAAGAAATATTTGCAGATGGACTTATTAAAAACCAGTATGTACATTGTAAAAGATAAAGAAATGCAGCTGAGTGATAGTTAGGAAGAGGTGATCCAGAAGCCTCTGGATGGAGGAATTCCAGCTTCATAGGCTCCCCTATTTAACCTCACCACCAAGGCCCCTTTAGTTATAGATGCACCCTTGTATCCTATCTCACCCATCTGGCCTCTGAGGCAGGACAAAGGAGAAAGCCTTGTGGCCATTACTCTAGATAAATCATCATTAGAGGCAAAGTTGGCTCATGGATAATGTCACTGCACCTTTAACCTCACAGTGACATTTATAAACCTGGAAGCATTCTTTCTATCATCTCAGACAACATGTAATCTTGATTCTATTCAGAACTTTGTTTGTTTTAAAGCAAGACAATTGTAAACATAAAAGTTTTTAAATATAAAATGTGGATTATAGTCTTCCTGGGGATGTTGTTCCTAGTACTCCTTAATATTTTTTAAGATTACTGGCCCAAACAGGTGTATCTGTTTGGTTTTCTATGGTAACTGCATTTTGTCATCATCTTTTGTATCAGTTTAGGCTACCATCCTCTCTAGACTAGTTCAGTCCTGACTAGTTGTTCCATCTCCATTCTTAGTTCTTCCACATCCACACGGTAGACATTGAGATCTTTCTAAAGGGGAAATCAGATTAGATCATTTCTTTGCTTAAAAGCCATCAATGGTTTTCTAATACACTTAGAATAAAAGTATAGGCTCTTTAATATGGCCTGTAAGATCCTCCTCCCCAACTGTGTCTTTAATCCTATACCTGCTTACTCATTTTTAATGTTTTTTTTTGTTTGTTTCTCTTTCTCTGCTAACATAAAAGCTTTCTGAGAGATATCTTTTCACTATAATATCTCCAAAATCCAAGACAGAGCCTACCACATATTGAATGTTGAATAAACATTGATTGACTGACTAGTAAAAATGAATGTTTGAAGTTAAAACTAGTATTTTTTATGAAGTACAGCAAAAGATAATTTTGGGACATTTGTACTTTAAATTCAAAAATTACAAATATATGTAGTAGTAAAGGTGTTTTAGGATCAGGCGGCCCTGAGGTTTGAATGTGAACTCTGCTGAGACCATATCTGAGCCTCTCATTCCCCAGAATGAGATGGGGACTACAATACTTGCTTCAAATGCATGCTCAGGGCCATGTGAGCACCTTGAACATAAGTACTTTGAGACTATGGAAAATATGAGTCCTCTTCCCTTCATTTCCTATCATAGCTAGAAAATATGAGCAAGGGACATGACATGCAGAGTCCTTAGGACACATTACCTTTGTTTAAAAATGAAATAGCATATTAGGGCCTGACTAGGCGGTGGTGCAGTGGATAGAGTGTTGGACTGGGGCACAGCGGACCCAGGTTCAAAACCCCAAGGTTGCTGGCTTGAGCATGGGCTCAGTGAGCTTGTGTGTGGGATCATAGACATGACCCCATGGTCACTGGCTTGAGCCCAAGGTCACTGGCTTGAGCAAGAGGTCATTTGCTCTGCTGTAGCCCCTCGGTCAAAGCACATATGAGAAAGCAATCAATGAACAACTAAAGTGCCACAATGAAGAATCTATGCTTCTCATCTCTCTCCCTTCCTGTCTGTCTGTCCCTATCTATCCCACTCTCTATCTCTGTAAAAAAAAAAAGAAAATAAAAGAAATAGCATATTAGGAACTGCTGATTTTTCAGATAACTCTCCACAATGGCCAAGTCGTTGCTTTTTGAAATACGGATGACTCATATTTTACCAAATATTTTCTTTGGAGAAAAAACTTGGTAAAATAAATCAGATATCTGATACCCAGTAGGCATGCTTATAAATGATTTAGTTGATCTTATCCTCCTCCACTCCACCCCCAGAAAATTAAAGAAAATTAAAGACCTAAGGAAGTATCTTTCAGCCTTTAGGAAAATAAATTTAAACTCAGATGTCCTCCTGAGAGAACTATAAAGTTGTTTTAGCTCATTCCTGGTAGGTCCATTGAGGCCAAGTGTCAATGAGGCTGGTAAAGTCAAGAGCAAAAGTGCACCCCAACCTTTGTTTTTGTTCTATAGCTGCTCAAGAGAGTCTCAAACATTGAAAACGGCATTTCTGTTGAAAACGCTTTAACATTTAAAGTTGCTGAGTAGAATATAGTATTTGTAATTATAGAAACAATTTATAGAAACACACTCCTCAAAATGTAATCTCTTTCTCATATTATTGTATATTTAGCTATTTGTACTTAAAATAAAATTAGGAGATACACCCAACTATCACATTGTCAATTCATTCACCAGGAATTTATTGAACAGTCTGTATATGCCATGTGCCGTGTTAGTAGGTACAGTGGTAGGTACCTAGAAGAGGTTGTGGCCTCCACCTGGGAGAGGGGTATAGCCTTGTGGGGGTAGAGACTGGTAAATAATTCCAGGGAAGGCAAATATGTACTGTTCTCAGAGCTGTTACAAAATAGTGTAGGAGTTCTGTAGGGATGTGTATTTTAGTGCATACCTATTTTAGGGGATTGACATAATGAGTGAGGCAAGGTGGTCGTCTAGTGGTCTGTTGTGAGCTGTTGCTAGGAATCTATTTCAGCAGTTTGCTCTGGCTAACTTTAAATGGGACATCAGAGCTGAAATTGGCAGGCTTTCAAATACATGTCTCCTTGGGGCCAATCTGTTCTGTTCTGTGCCACAAAACATCAGCTGCTAAGGAAAGAGCAACTTTGCCATCTCATCCCAAAAATCTGGAACAAATCTAAGAATCTGTGTAAAAGAGTAGCTAGGTAAATTATGATATCTCCTTAGGACAGAATATGATGAACTTATTGAAAGCTATAGGAAGGAAGCATTTTAAAAGTCTAGAGAAAATAGGACAGAATGTTAAATAAAACAAGTATATAATATATATAATTGGTACTCTGTGTTAAAACAATACATTAAAAATGGAAATAATGTGATTTTGGGAAATTTTTATTCTCTACTTTTCTGCATTTTCTTAGATTTCTACCATAAACATGCTCCTTTTATAAACAGGGAAAACAATGCTCATTAAAAAAAAATGATCCTTATCATTCCTATAGCTTGGTCAGCCGAGTGAAGCACATTGTCCACCAGGCCTTCTGGGATGTTCTGGAATCAGAACTGAATGCTGACCCTCCCGAGTATGACCACGCCATCAAACTGCTTGAAGAAATCAGAGAGGCAAGTTGACATTGTCAGTATTAATTAGTAATTGTTTTCCTGCAGAGACTGTTTTCATGCCTTCCAAAGAGTATTTAGAGACACTTTTTGAAAAACTGAGTGAGTTTAATCACGGAGGGGTTTTTCCCACACCTCCTAAGTGTAGGTGGAGGCTGGAAAAATGGGGCCGTGGAGGGCACTCAGGGTGATGGCTTAGCACACCGAGTAGTTGCTGTAGTGGCTAAGACCACGGACTCTGGAGTTAGATAGTCCTGGTTTGTGATGGCTTCTCCCTCTTGAAGTCTTATTTCCTGAGTACTTATAGATTAGCTATAAGGATGAGATGAAGTGACACTTACAGTTTTACCTAACATTTACATGACACTCACTCTGTGTCAAGCATTAGACTGTCCATTTATCCTTACCATGATGCTGTGAGGTAGTTACACCTGTTGTTTTATATAAAGAAACCAAGTTCCCTGACTCCAACTCAGGGTCACACAGCTTTGAGGAGTGGGGAGGGCTTTGAAACTGGCTCAGAGTGCTCCTGCCCATGTGTCTGCAAAGTACTGAATATTCAGTATAAAGTTTCTTATATAATATTTAATAAATATATGTAAAATGTAATATACTAATGGAGCCCTTAGAGGGATTCCATTTGCTCTTGCTTAATGGATTCTTTTGGAGCCATGATCTGCAACTTGTTCTCTCTTTGCACAGTGTATCTGTAAACCTTTTGAAGTTCTTTTCAGTAATATTGCTTCCTTACTATTTGCTTTCATTCCAACAGTATCAGTAATTTCCCATGAAAAGGGGGAAGGAGACTTTAATTCAGAAGCCAGATCTTTTTAGGGTTGAGATACTGGAGTGCTCTGAACCACTATCCAGTCCATATATACTTCCGTGGCATTCAGGGCATTAAAATATAGACAGGGAACTTGGTCATCTAGACACTGAAATAAAAAATGACAGGCTTTATTTATGTAATGATGCTGTTCATTTTTCATCCCTTTCCCTGTGTAGATTCTTCTCTCTTTATTGACTCCCAGCGGTAACCAGCTTCGCAACCAGATCTGTGAAGTTCTGGACATAGACCTCATTAGGCAGCAGGCTGAGCATGGTGCTGTTAACATCCAAGGCCTGGCCAACTACATCATCAGCACAATGGGAAAGCTGTGTGCTCCTGTGAGAGATGATGATATCAGAGAGTTGAAGGTTACTGGGAACATTGTGGAGGTGCTGAGGTTAGCACTTTTGCCACTTGCATTTTCTTAGAGTACCTTTGAATTCATGCCAAAGGAAAGTGTGGGGATCGAGGAACACAGACTAATAACTGGTCTCTCAGAGGAATCCTTGGCACTAAGAAAGAAAAAAACTGAATAAATAAGGATGAAGCCAACCATTTGCTGTGCACATAGAGTCTTCAGATGAAATGATCTAACAGGGTTATTTGGTATGTGCTGGGCATTAGGGATGCAGTGATGAAGAAGACGGAGACAATCCCTGACCCCAGGGAGTTTATAGGCTAGTGGGAAGGCAGACTCTGAACAAAGAATTAAACCCTGTGTTAAGTGCTATGGAAGGGGAAATAGAAGGGCTAATAGAGCCTCCAGCAGGAGGACCTGGTGAAGGATCTAGAAAGGCCTCTTTATTAGGTTACTGCTAGCTGCTATTACACATAACTCTGAATTCCCAGTGATTTAACCAATAAAAATTTGTTTCTCATGTCACAGTTCAAGTCAGGGGTTCTTAGTAAGCCTTCCACATGCCATTCAGTGACTCGGGCTCCTTCCTGCCCTGTTCCCAACCTTACTCAGGTCCTCAGAGTTCTTTACATTCAGCTGGTGAATGGGAAGGAGATCATGGGGAAGGCATACCCAAATGTCTAACCACCTCGGCCCAGAAGTGACACATTCCATGGACTGACTAGCACCACAGTCCCACCTAGATCGAAGGGGGCCTGGGAAATGTGGTTGCTGTCTGGAAACACACTTCCCAGCCTCAAGACTGCACTGTGGAAAGGACTCATGGATCTTTGGTGATCAGCTAGCTATCTCTGTCACAGCTTCCCTGAAACAGTGAGACTCTAACCTGGCTGTGCAGACAACAAGTTCCTTGTGATCCCAGAGGAAAGAGGAGTCTGTAACACTCCTTGCCACTGAAGGGAACTTTTCTTTGTGTGTGTGTGTGAATAGGGCCACACTGATACGTGAATTTTATGTAATAGCATTGGAAAGGTAGGAGAAGGGAACTGCATGTAGCAGGTACCTTACTTTACAACCTTGGGCACACTGATAACCTCTCAAAGTCAACTTTTACCCATCTTGTAAAATAGGTGTTATGATCCTTAGAGTTGTGCTCAGCTCTGGCAAATTGTGATTCTTCAGTTGCAGAATCTTTGCTTCTAGTTGTCTTACTACCCATGTGTGATATCAAATCTGTGGTGTTCATCTTGGTCATTTATCGAGCACTTACTGGGTGCCACTGTCCCCTACATTTTACATTTATTATCTCATTGACTCTTTCCATCATCCCTGCAAGGATGATCTTGTCTTCTCGTTCAAAGGTGAGGAAACTGAGGCTTAGAGAGATTGAGTGACTTGTGCCTGGCCACAGAGAGGATTTGAGCCCCAGGTTGTCCAACTCTAAAAGAAAGTATTTTTTTCCTAATGTTTCACTACCCTGTCCTTTCTTTTCTTTTTTTCTTATTCCCTTAGGAATAGAAACTATATGCACTATGTTCAGACTCCTTAAAATTTTAGGGGCTTTCAAAGAAAATTCCTTCTTGAACCTTTTTTTTTTTATCTCATTGTTAAGACTACTTCTTAGTGGTCAGGCCTGGATGTCATGGTTCACATTGAGGCAATACATTTGCTAAAGCAAATACTTTTGAGAGGTATAGGAGAATATATTTGGAATGCATGTGTAATGCAGTCTACGAGAGGGGACCTTGCCAAATGGCAATTGGAATTTAAAAAACACTTTGGGAGTGTTTATTTTTTTCTAGCCTGGTAACTAAGTAAAAGTTTGTGACCTTCAGATTAGCTTCTTAATCATCTCTCTATTTTAACTCTGAAATTTTTAGACAAATATTTCATGTTCTGGACCTCATGAATCTGGACATGGCAAATTTTTTAATTAGGAGTCTTAGACCACATCTTCAACGTGAATTGGTGGATTATGAGAGAACCAAGTTCCAGGAAATTTTAGAAGAAACTCCAAGTAAGTACAAGCTATTATTTATTTATATTAAAATTAGGTAAAAATATGATATTTATATATTTGATATCTTAAGAAGCATCATTAAAGAATTTTGGCCTTTCTATTAAACATGTTTTTAACTTTTAACATTGACATCACAAACTTATAGCTGTTTACTATATCACAAGAACTGTGCCAAGTTCATTTCTTTATGCATTAGAAACAATATTTATTGAGTACTGCTTAGGTGCTGTGAACACTGCAATGAACAAAATAATAACATTGTAACCCTCCCAAGGAGCTGACATTCTAGTAGACAGACAAACATATTATCAGCTGTGCTGATATATTAAGTGCTATGGAGAAAAATAGACAGACCCTGGTCAGTTGGCTCAGTGGATAGAGTGTCCAGTGTATGGACATTCCAGGTTCAATTTCTGATCAGTACACAAGTAACCATCTGCTTCTCTTCCCCTCCTTCTCCTTCTCCTTTTCCTCTCCCTCTTCCCCCCCTATAGCCAGTGGCTCGATTGGTTTGAGCATTGGCCTGGGCACTGATGATAGCTGGATTGGTCCAAAGAGAATCAGCCTCAGGCGCTAAAAATAGCTTGGTTGATTTGAGAATCAGCCCCAGACAGGCATTGCTGGGTGGATCCAGGTTGGGGCATATGCAGGAGTCTGTCTTACTGTATCCCCTCTTCTTAAAAAAAGAAAATAGGCCCTGGCCGGTTGGCTCAGCAGTAGAGCATCAGCCTGGTGTGCAGGAGTCCCGGATTTGATTCCCAGCCAGGGCACACAGGAGAAGCGCCCATCTGCTTCTCCACTCCTCCCCCTCTCCTTCCTCTCTGTCTCTCTCTTCCCCTCCCGCAGCCGAGGCTCCATTGGAGCAAAGATGGCCCGGGTGCTGAGGATGGCTCTGTGGCCTCTGCCTCAGGTGCTAGAATAGCTCTGGTTGCAACAGAGCGACACCCCAGAGGGGCAGAGCATCGCCCCCTGGTGGGCATGCCGGGTGGATCCCGGTCGGGCGCATGCGGGAGTCTGTCTGACTGCCTCCCCGTTTCCAGCTTCGGAAAAATGAAAAAAAATAAAATAAAATTAAATTAAATTAAAAAAAGAAAATAAGTAAATCAAGGGATAGACAGAAATGGTGCGAGAGTGAGGGTAGGGAGTGCTGGGGTTTTTTGTTTTTTTTCAGATGAGGTGGACTTGGAAGGCTTCACTCACAGGTAGCATTTGAGCAGAGTTTTCACAAAGGAATGAGGAAGGGGCATGTGAAGATGTGCGGGAAGAACATTCCAGCCAGAAGGAGCTGCAAACACAGCAGCCCTGAAGCAGAAACTTGCTTGTGCGTTTGGGTAGACAGTGTGGCTGGTGTAGAATGGGCAAGGAGAGAGTGGTTGGAGACAGTTCATATAGAGCCTTGTTCGGAAATAAGAGGAATTTAGATTTCATGCCAGATATGAGGGGAAGTTCTTGGAGAATTTTAAGAAGGGTGCAACATCCAATTTTCACTTTTAAAGAACATCTGGCTCTTGAGTAGAGAAGAGATGATACAGAACAAAGAGGGAAGCAAGGGTACCAGTTAAGGGACAGTACAGTTGCTCAGACAAGAAATGATGGTGGCTTGGGCAGGTGACAGTGGTGGAAGTAGTAAGACATCATATCCTGGATGTATATGAGGGTGGAATAACAAGATTTTCTAAAAGTTAAATGAGGGGGAAAAAAAAGAGGAGTTGAGGATGACTCTAAGCAACTGGGTGACTAGCGATGCCTGTTAATGAGATACGGAAGATGAGGGGATAGAGAAGGTTGGGGATCAAGTTCAGTTTTAGATACATGATCTCTGAGATCGTTTGGTTGACGTCAGCATGGAGATGTAAGGTAGGCATTTAGATATAAGAGACTAGAGCAGTGGTCGGCAAACCATGGCTTGTGAGTCACATGCAGCTCTTTGGCCCCTTGAGTGTGGCTCTTCCACAAAATACCACGTGCGGGCGCAAGGGCCAGCTTAGGAGTACCCTAATTAAGTTAATAACAATGTACCTACCTATATAGTTTAAGTTTAAAAAATTTGGCTCTCAAAAGAAATTTCAATCATTGTACTGTTGATATTTGACTCTGTTGACTAATGAGTTTGCCGACCACTAGACTAGAGTATTGGAGAATGGGGATATACATTGGGAATCATCATTATATTCACGGTAGATTAAAGCCATGGAACTAAATAATGTGTATAAATTGCTTACCATATTCTAAGCACTTTACCTGTACTAACTATTTTTTTTTTTATTTTTCTGAAGTTGGAAACGGGGAGGCAGTCAGACTCCCACATGTGTTCAACCGGGATCCACCCGCATGCCCACCATGGGGCAATGCTCTGCCCATCTGGGGCATTGCTCTATTGCAACCAAGGCCATTCTAGCACCTGAGGCAGAGGCCATGGAGCCATCCTCAGCGCCCAGGCCAACTTTGCTCCAGTGGAGCCTTGGCTGCAGGAGGGGAAGAGAGAGACAAAGAGGAAGGAGAGGGGGAGGGGTGAAGAAGCAGATGGGCGCTTCTCCTGTGTGCCCTGGCCGGGAATCAAACCCGGGACTCCTGCACTCCAGGCCAACGCTCTACCACTGAGCCAACCGGCCAGGGCTTGTACTAACTAATTTAATCTTTACAATACTTTAGGAAATCAGTCCCCATTTTATGGAGGAGGAAGCTGAGTCATAGGGAGGTTAAATCATTTGCTTCCATAATACAATTTGCATGTTACGGAGCTGGGACTCCCTCAAGCAGTCTGGCTCCCCAGCCCATGCTCTTATCCACAAGAGTGCTCTGGCTGAGATGACCTAGGGAGTGAGTGTAGATACTAAAGGGGCCTGACCTCGGACTCTAGCATCTGGAGCTGAAGAGAAGGATCAGCAATTGAAACAGTGCAGGCATAGTGAGAGCTCAAGAAAACCAAGAGAGAGTCATGTCCTGTAAGACACATGAAGAAAGTGTTCGGAGGAGGAAGTGGCTGTGATAAGTGCTGCTGAGTGGTCAAGGAAAGGTGAAAACCAAGGCTTGACCACTGGATGTGACAACATGAGGATTCGTAGTAACCCTGATGGGAGCAGTCAGTGGATTAGTGGGCATTAAAGCTGGACTGGGAGTGAGGGGAAAGAAAGAAGAAGAGCGAGGCAGTATTACCTTATAGAATTCACAATTACTCAGAGAGGTAGGCACTTCTATACCCTCATTTATTGGTGAGGAACTGATATTTCACAGCTGGCAAGAGACTGGCTAACTGGTTCTCTCATTGGCAAACCCTTGTCACCAGTTTCTGGACTTTAATTAGCCACAGTCTAAGGCTGAGTTAGGTGATCCACCCACTTTACTCTGCCACTTGTGGATAGAGCTTTTCTCTCAAGATAGACCATATGATAGCATTATGTGAACAAAGCTAATAGGGGCCACTTGGAAAGGGGCTCCAGCAGGCTAGAAAATATCCAGGAAAGAGAGCATGGGTCATGGAGGGTCACATGGAAACAGCTGATGGAACTGGGCATATCTGAGTGATGGCAGGGCGACTCAGGTGGGCCATAAGCTCCACCCTGCTGATGGTGATTCAAGGACTTTGGCTAAGCTCTGCAGGGCCAAGTAGGATCCATGGAAGGGAAGTAGCCACCAGCCAGTTTTGACCTTACTAGCAGCTGGAGCCCTTTTAACATTAGCATGGGCCTCTCCTTTATAACAGTAGTCAGTGCTAGCTACATTTTATTTGAGCACTCAAGTACCAAGTCCTTACTATATGTCAAACACTGCATGTATTAGCCCATTCAGGCCTCATCATGGCCCTATGAGGCTGGTACTGTTATCACCCACAGTTTACAAATGAAAAAATTTAGTTTCAGAGAAAGAGAAGGATTAAGGGAAGTAGTGCCCCACATAGACCCTGAATCTGAACCCTGAACTATAGTTTGTTCTTAGCAGTGTTTTCCTAAGACTTAGTAGTTGATTTCATTTGTATATGTGGATATATACCCATATGTGCAAATGTCTCCATGTTTTGAATAAAAATAATTTGGAATCTTGAGCAGATTCCTTAATACAGAGTTAAATTATAGCTTTGTTTATCTCAAATAATTTGTTTCTCTCTTTAAAACTTGGGCTTAGTGACCTATAATTCATTTGCACCTTTCACATTGGATATTTCCAGAGATTTAAGAATAGAACAAATCCAGCTGTGCATATAGGTCATTATTGCCCAGCTCCAAGTATGTTCCCAGAGAAGCCAAGAGCCAGGAAGCAAAGTGTATGTCAGTTGTTAATTATATCCTTAAGTGACTGCCAAAAGTCGGCCACTGTGCCCTGATATCAAAATAAGAGCCTCACAGAATCACACAGAAAGACAAAATTGTCAGATTTTTGTGTGTGCATGACTTTTATAAAATAGTTACAGGAAAATTACTATAGATAAGTATTCTTGAGTTTCTGAATTGACTCCAACAAAGATTTTACTTTGCTGACAAAGAGACTCGATAAATGCATCTGCCTTATTTAAAACGCACCCAAGAGACTTCACTAAAAAACAAAAAACAAAGAGTAAACAAAAGAAAAATAATTCATGCAGAGAACATTCCACAAAACTTTTTTAAATTATTTGAGAGAGAGAGAAACAATGATTTGTTGTTCCACTCATTCATGTATTTGTTGGTTGATTCTTATCTGTGCCCTAACTGGGGGTAGACCCCACAACCTTGGGATACTGGGATGATGCCAGGGCCAATTCCAGCAGCTTTTATTGAAAAAGACTTTTTATTCTTCATTGCATTGCTTTTGTGGGTTTATTTAAGTTTTATTCTTTTCTTAAATTTGAGATATAATTTATATGCCATTAAATTAATTTTTTAAAGTATATAATTCAGCTGTTTTTAAATATATTCACAAGGTTATGCAACTATAACCAGTATTTGATTCCAGAAGGTTTTTATCATTCTAAAAAGAAATCCCATACCCATTAGCAGTATCTCCCCATTCATATCTTTGCTTAGCCT
This sequence comes from Saccopteryx bilineata, assembly GCF_036850765.1. NCBI lineage: Eukaryota > Metazoa > Chordata > Mammalia > Chiroptera > Emballonuridae > Saccopteryx > Saccopteryx bilineata. The sequence continues at coordinate 107,502,675 of NC_089490.1, forward strand.
TGAAAGCCATTCTCTTTCTGTCTCTACGGATTTGCCAGTTTGGCTCATTTCATATCAACAGAATCACACAATATGTGGCTTTTTGGCTCTGGCTTCTTTCACTTAGTATGTTTTCAAGATTTACCTATGTTGTAGCATGTATCAGTACTTCATTCCTTTTTATTGGATTATTTCTTCTTTTCCATTGATCTATATGTCTACTTTCATAGTACCACACTATCCTGATTATCGAGGCTAAATCTCAAAATCAGACAGTGTTAGTCCTTCAACTTTGTTCTTTTTTTAAAAATTGTTTTATTTCTTTTAGGTTCTTTGAATTTTCATATGCATTTTTAATTAGTTTATTAGTTTCTTCAGAATTCCAGCTGAGATGGTGACTTATGTTGAATTGATGTCTTAATAATATTGAGTCTTTACTCTATGAACTAGATATCTTTACTTAAATATCTTTATTTTGGCAATAATTTTTAGTTTTAGTATACCAGTCTTGTATTTATTTTATTAAATTTAATCTCATATATTTTATGTTTTTTATGCTATTATAAATGATATTTTGTAAATTTTTTTCTAGTATATAGAAATAGAATAGAATTTTTTTTTTAGTGAGAGACAGACACACAGGAAGGGAGGTAGATGAGAAGCATTAACTTGTAGCCTTGTAGCACTTTAGTTGTCCATTGATTGTTTCTCATATGTGCCTTGACTGGGGGGCTCCAGCCAAGCCAGTGACCCCTTGCTCAAGCCAGCCACCTTGCAGTCAAGCCAGCAACCTTGGGGCTCAAGCCAGTGACCTTTCTGCTTTACTAGTCATACACAATTCTGGCTATATATTAGGATCACCCAGGATGTTTGAACACTGCTGCCTGAGCCCCATTTCAGACTGATTAAATCAATCTCCAGGACCTGTATTCAGGACCTTTTTTTTTTCTTTTTAAACTTGCCCAGATGATTCTAAAATCAGCCAGGATTGAGAACCACCATGCTACATTCTTGCTTTTGTTTGAAGTAACTAAATGGCCTTTTAAATGTGTCAGCTATAAATCATTACGCTTGCAGTATAGATGCTTATTACCATCACATTGTGATTATATCCATGTTAATTGCTGTACACTGTCTCTGTGTGGGATATTTCTTAAGTAAAAGACTGCAAATCTTTACATCTTTATAAGCAGAACTAGAAAAACCAAGAACAGCATTTGCCAACTGAGGGGAAACAAAATTGTGAAATTGTGGGGGAGGTGTCACTTTTGTGTGGCAAACAGAACTGCTCATAAATTACCCGTTTAAGTGCTGGGTCTGAGGAGGAATTTCGGGGTGACTAGTCTTGATTTCATTCTCTGGCTTTTAAAAAAGAAATCTGCACCTGTGTTCAGTTTTAGCAGTTGCCACCTTATAAATTCTACCAAATACATAATTTCATAAGAAATGTAATATAAAAAGCAACTTGTTTCTAGTAGGAAACTTTAGTACCGGGTATAAAGTAGCGCACATGCATTTTGGGAAAGATGTAGCTCTAGTGACACACCCAGAGGGGTCCAGGACCCACAAATGTTTAATAATCACTGTTTTTATTCTAAATGCCTTCTCCGCACAATACTCAAGGTGGTGTGTGACCTGGCCTGTCTATTCATCCAATGCCATCCACTACCACTCTCTTCCCCCTGGTTCTTTTGAATCAACAATACAGATTTTCTTGCAGTGTCCAGAATGTGCCGTGTTCTCTCACTTTTCTGGGTCTTTGTGTGGACTGTTCTCTGGACTGGGGCAACAGCCCTTTCTTCTGTCTGCCTTGTACCTTTCAGTGTCGCAGCGCTTTCTCTTGGACTCTGCTTTGCACGTCCTCTGCTTCCTCCACTCCCACTGTGCCTTCTAGTGCTCTTTGTACTCTGCTGTAGCTGTTAGTACACAGCTCTGTCTCCCCACCTGGACTCGAAGCTCCTTGAGGGAGACTGCTGTCTGTTCGTTCATGCCCAGCACCTAACATAACATCGTCCTGAAGGTTGCAGAAAGGCAGGGATCCATCAGCTGTAGGATAAATATGTGGCCTTTTTACTTGTAGGTGCTCTTGATAAAACTACAGAGTGGATAAAAGAATCTGTAAATGAAGAGTTACTTTCTCTTTCTGAGACCACCTTGACTCCTGGGGCTGAAAACAGTGCCAAGCCAAGTTTGAGCCCTATATTGGTGCTAAATAACAGTTATTTGAAATTGTTGCAGTGGGATTATCAGAAAAAAGTATTACCAGAGGTGAGTGATTTTTTTTTTCTTCCTCCAAGTTTTCCATTATTCTAATTCTTAAGTTCTACCATGAGTCTATCTGTGTTGTGTGTGGTTTAATGACTTGACTGAAATCAGATAAAAATGGGAGTTTGGATGTAACATTGCCTGTTTTACATTTTCATGATATTGAGCCTCTCCCTTTCTAATTTTCCATTTTAAATACATATGCTAGACACTGATGACAGATGAAGGACGTGTCCAGGAACTGACAGAAAAGCTGAATCAGTTGAAAATTATTGCCTGCCTGTCCCTTATTACCAACAACATGGTGGGCGCTATTACAGAAGGCCTACCTGAGCTTGCAAACAGGTTAAAGAGGATTTCAACTGTTCTACTTGAAGGCATGAACAAAGAGTAAGTTCCAGGTGTTTTCATCTGTCCCCCCTTGTGCTAAGTCTCCACATGTGTTTCAGAGAATGGGAATAACCTGGGACATCTGGATGTGATATTCAGAACTGCACTTCAAAGAAGCTTATCTCACACCTTCTTTTTCTAGAATTTCTTTTAATATCTCTGAAGACTCAGATGTCCTTTTATAGGAAGGGAGAGGTCTTTTCCACAAGTGCCAGACTTAGTGTAATATTTCCACTGAGGATGGGCGTGTGCAAAAGCTCTTCTTTGACAGTGCTGTGGAGAAAAACAAAACCCAGAAATCCACCAAGCTCAGTGTTTAGCATGCCCTATCAAAGAGGCTTTCCAGATTAAGTAGTTCTGATGCCATTATTTTTCTGAAATGAAATGTTTACCAAGTTTACTGATCCAGGGTGCTGTGAAGTCTTTAGAAGCAGTGACCTCTCTGTCGAAGGTTTTGTTTTTGTGAAATTCATTTCCCAGTATCATACCTTCATTTAATACTAGAATCCCATTGAGATTTTGCACGTAGGTCATCCTGTTGGGAATCACATCCAAGTCAGAAAATTCCTAATCTTAGTCAATGACCACATTTCCATGGGTCTTATATAGGTTAAGAGCCTCCTGCTGCTTTGGTCCCCTGTTAGGTGTTTTCAGGGACATATACTCTGTTCCTCTCATTGAAGGATGCACGTATCTTACCATACTCCTGCCCATTTCTCCAAGAGTACATTACTTTGATAAAATCCTAGAATATTAAGAGCCAAAAGGAGCCCAAGTTGCTATAAAATCCAGTGTTCTCATTTTGAATTGAAGCCCAAGGATTTTCCTTGAGCTGCACAGCAAGAAAGGGACAAACCAAAACCTGAGCCCTGGTCTGACTATGTAAAAACCCTGCCTTTTCTACTGATTCTTTTTTTAAGTTATTCTGATTTTTTTTTAAATATTATAAAACTTATAAAAAGTACTAGAGCATAATAGGTATAGACATGCTCTATAAGAATAATCTCTGAACCCAATCTTAAAATAATAATAATAATTATTATTATTATTATTATTATTATTTTTGTACTTTTCTGAAGTTGGAAACGGGGAGGCAGACAGACTCCCGCATGCACCCGACCGGGATCCACCCGGCATGCTCACCAGAGGGCGATGCTCTGCCCATCTGGGGTGTTGCTCTGCCGCCATCAGAGCCATCCTCAGCGCCTGGGCCAACTTTGCTCCAGTGGAGCCTTGGCTGCGGGAGGGGAAGAGACAGAGAGGAAGGAGAGGAGGAGGGGTGGAGAAGCAGATGGGCGCTTCTCCTGTGTGCCCTGGCCGGGAATCAAACCCGGGATTCCTGCACGCCAGGCTGATGCTCTACTACTGAGCCAACCGGCCAGGGCCTTAAAGTTATTATTAAGGTTAAAAATACATTGTCTTTTTTAGTTTTTTTAGTTTTTATTTTTCAATTACTTTACTTTCAATGTTGTTTTGTGTTGGTTTCATGTGATTAGACCAGTGATTTTCAACCTTTTTTGCGCCGCGGCACATTTTTTACATTTACAAAATCCTGGGGCACACCACCTACCAAAATGACACAAAATGACACTCTAACACAGTACATATTATACATATAGTTAATAATATAGTTTCTAAATGTATTTATACTCACTTAGTGTGAAACCTGGGCCTGTTTCGATGAACACAAAAGGGATATCCTGGCAGGAATGGTAGAAAGACACACACGAAGCTCTTCCTCAACAGTTCTCAGTCTCTGTTTTTAGTTTTTATCGCAGTCAAGCTTGAGAAGCTCAGCTCACACAGATATGTGGTTGAAAACGGGAGCAATGTCAAAATAGCTTTGTTGGCCAGAATGGGGAACTCCTTGGCAACAGATAACCAAAAACTGTCCAAAGGAAGATAAGCAAACTTTAGCTTTAAAGTTAGATAACATTGTGATGCATTGTGATGCATTGTATATCACCCTCTGCGGGGCCTCTTTTAAAAAGAAAAAGGTCAAAAAGAAAAAAAAAGAAAAAGAAAAAGGTCAAATATCTATATACACCATCAGGATAGACATAACCAGCTGAGGCTGAGGCTTCATCTAGTGGTGGCAACATTTACCTCCAGTCCTGACCAGGATTAGAAATCGAGACCATGGGGAAGAGTAGCAGCTTCAACTACTGGCCACAGCCACACAATGACAAGTGCGCGGCAGCCCGAGCGGGGACCTTCCTGGGTGTGGATGAGAGGCGGCCTACTATTGGCTCATCGCTAGTGGTCGGGATGAATCCTAGAAGATGATTGGTCAGGGAGCATTCCCTGTGCCTCCACTCTTCCTGTCGCTGATAGCTGGAGGGATTGTGAGGGGAATGTTTATGTTCAGATGGAGGCAGCTGGCGGCGGGCCGGATAAATAGCCTCCGCAGGCCATATCTGGCACGGGGGCCGTAGTTTGGGGACCCATGTTTTATTTCCCCACGGCACACCTGACCATGTCTCGCAGCACACTGGTTGAAAAACACTGGATTAGACAATCATCTACTTAACAAATGTTGCCCCACTCTTCCCTTTTACTGATTCTTATGCTAACCTGCCAGGCTCATTGATTTCATACTCAGGACCTAAGACCTATAATGAAAAGAAACTTCTGTTTTTGTATTCAGTTTTACCTTAGTGTTTACCCACACTGGGTAGCCTTTATTTTCCAGAAACTTTTTAAACATTTAGTCAACTCCCAGGGCTGCTAAAGTATTGTTATAGAGCATATAACAAAGTAGCTACTATAAGGACAGGTTTTTGGATCTAAATCTGGATTTTTAAATCCCAGTTCTGCTATTGACTTATGTGTATACTCCTGAACAAGTTCCTGAAACACCCTGAGTCTCACTTCCTCACTTGCAAAAAGGGAATAATATTTGTGCCTGTCTGTCATGGAGTTGTGAGAACTCAAGGTGATTCATGTGAAACACTTCTACTGGTGTCTGGCACATAGTAAGTGCTAAAGAAATGTTAGCTTTTAATAACTTTATTTGTTAAATCATTCTCTTTGTAGTTGGTCTGCCTATCTGGTTGTTTTATTATTTTGTTTAATCCCCACCACCAGCCTGTGTTAGGAAATGATTATAATCAGTTCTCAATTAGTATCCTTGTTATGGATGGGGTAATAACATTTATAACATTGAAAAGCAGATGATTCCAAATAACCAGTAGTAGATACAGATGTCATTTATATTTGGTTTGATGATGCAAGAATTTTGCCTTTATTATGAATAGGAAGTCGTGGCTTATACTGAAATTAATTCTTCCTTTAGCCTAAGGATTCATAATTAAAAGCAGGAAATCTAGGAGAAAGTTGGGTAAGAAATTCAGAAGGTAAAAATTTTGCCATAGCCTGACCAGGTGGTGGCACAGTGGATAGACTGTCGGACTGGGACATGGAGGACCCAGGTTCAAAACCTCGAGGTTGCCAGCTTGAGCCTGGGCTCATCTGGTTTGAGCAAGGCTCACCAGCTTGAGCCCAAGGTCGCTGGCTTGAGCAAGGGGTCACTCAGTCTGCTGTAGTCCCCCGGTCAAGGCACATATGAGAAATCAATCAATGAACAACTAAGGTGCCGCAACAAAGAATTGATGCTTCTCATCTTTCTCCCTTCCTATCTATGTGACCCTGTCTGTCCCTCTCTCTGTCTCTCTCTGTATGTGTCACACACACAAAAAATTTGTCATAAATAATCTAACTTTAGGTTGTAGAACCTCAGAGGTAGGTTCAGTGTAGATTTATAACAAATTCCAGCCAAGGCAGAACACCAGGACTTACTTCTTGTTGTTAATGATGATAATGATAATAAACAGTCTTTTTTTTCTTCTTTTATTAAGCATTTGCTACATGCCTTACAATCTGCCAAGAGTGAATACAGTCATATAGCAAGCTTAGTGTTAGAGTCAGGATTTGAACCCAGGTCTGTGTGACACCTCAGCTTATACTGTAATCACTACATTACACTGCCTCCTATCATTGGGCCTCTCATCCTTTAATTCCCGGTTTCAACAGAATTTTCTTAAAGACCCTGTCTGGATAGTGAAGTGCAATTTTTAATCATTATTCCCCAATAGTGCACATTTTTTAAGCAGGGGAGAGAGAGAGGGAAGGGAGAGAGATGAGAAGCATCAACTTGTAGTTGTGTCACTTTAGTTGTTCATTGATTGCTTCTTATATGTGCCTGATCAGGGGGCTCAAGCCAATCCAGCGACCCCTTGCTCAAGCCAGTGACTTTGGGCTTCAGGCCAGCTCTCACAAGTCGATGATCTTGCTCAAGTTGGTGAGCTGCACTCAAACCTGTGCTCAAGCCAGCAACCTCTAGGTTTCAAACCTGTGACCTCAGCATCCCAAGTTGATGCTCTTATCAACTGTGCTACCACCAGTCTGGCACAAATGCACCTTCTAATTACCTCTTTTTTCTTACCTATTAAATAACCAACTGATAATTACTTTTTACCACTTTCTGAACTCTGTATATTGCATTATTGATCAGTTGTTTGAAAGTGGCAGTGAGAAGAAGCTTCTTATCTTTGGGCATGATAGGTCAAAAGTTTTAGGTAATTTGCCTTTATGTTATTGAACTCTGTATATATCTTCATTTCTTGGTTTGATTAGTGTTATAGATTTACTGCTCAGGCATAGATAAATGAATTGACTTGACCTTATTTTCCAAGCAAAAAGAAATATGTACAAATGAATCAACTAAGACCGAAGAGTTTATTTTAAGAATAGATATTTTCTTTCCCTTTCTAATAGCCCTGCAGGAAAATGGGATTGCAGACTTATTTTCAGGGATCACATTTTTCTGTCTGTGCTTTCTTATATAAACACTATGTACAGAATTAAGTGTTTTTAAGCATGTAAAGTCTGCTACAAATACGGGTTGGTGATTGGGAGCAGTTATTATTTTCTAAGTTCATTATAACGAGGTAATTGTAAGAAAAAATGGGTAGATGCTTACAATTGGTATGTTAAAAAAACAACAATAAAACTGAGAAATGAAACCTCTCATTGATGGGATTTTTTTTCTGTTTTGTAGGACCTTTAACTTGAAGGAAGCCCTGAATTCTATTGGTGTTCAGACTTGTGTTGAGATTAACAAGACCCTGATGGAGAGAGGCTTAGCCACTTTAAATCCTGAGGTTGAAGCTAATCTTGTAGGTCAATTTTCAAGCATCAAAGAGAAGGACAATCCTATCTGGTCCTTGATTGGTGGGTCCTCATATTTTTATTATTTTCTTCCTCAATTTCATTTGCATTACCTTGCTGGTTTTGACTAATGTTAAGTGTCAGTCAAAATTTACTCTTCAACAGGTTACCTGCTGCTTTTGGAGAATAAATTTGAAAACATGAAGAAAGCATTACTATAGTGTGTCCATAAAGTCATGGTGCACTTTTGACCGGTCACAGGAAAGCAACAAAAGACGATAGAAATGTGAAATCTGCACCAAATAAAAGGAAAACTCTCCCAGTTTCATACCTATTCAGTGCAGTTTGATGTGGGCTCACGCACAAATTTTTTAGGGCTCCTTAGGTAGCTATCCCGTATAGCCTCTACAGACTCATCACTGACTGATGGCCTACCAGAACGGGGTTTCTCCACCAAACTGCCAGTTTCCTTCAACTGCTTATCCCACCGAGTAGTGTTATTCCTATGTGGTGGCACTTCGTTATAAACGCGCCGATATTCACATTGCACTTTGGTCATGGATTCGAATTTAGCGAGCCACAGAACACACTGAACTTCCTCTGTACCGTCCACATCTCGACTGGCATGGCCATGGGCTGCTCCGCTGTATACACGGTGTTACGTCATCATCTGCGCATGCGCACATGCTGCCACATCATCCTACAGAAACTGGGAGGGTTTTCCTTTTATTTGGTGCAGATTTCACATTTCTATCGTCTTTTGTTGCTTTCTTGTGACCAGTCAAAAAGTGCACCATGACTTTACAGACACACTGTATTTTTAAGGGTTTGGGACTTGCTGCTGCTCCTCTGTGTGTACAGAGTGGAGTAAGTCGTACTTCAGGCCTTCTTACTATCAAGCCAATAGATTTATATGAGGAAAATAATGAAATGCTGCCAGTAATGTTAAAATCCTAGATCAATACAACAATCCAAACGAGCTGACAGTATGTTCACATAAAGTAGGTGTCAATACTGCTGTGAGCTAGCCTGAGCCAGCTGAAGCCCCTTTCTTGGTCAGACTTAAGAAGACAAAGAATGAAAAGGCTATGGCACAGGGAGGCATAATGAATGGGCTTTTTTGTACTTGCTTACTAAGAAAGTGAATATCTGGCTGTCAAGCTGTGTTGATGAGCTGGGGAAATGGAGAATGTATCAATTAGAACATTTTCTGTTACCTGTGACTGAGAATCTAAACAGCTGAAGCAGAAAGAGAACATTTTCTCATATAACTGAAAAGACTGGAGGTAGGGTTGGCTGCAGGTACAGCTTAACCAGAGCTCAGACTGTGTCCCGGTCACTAGTTTCCCCATTTCCAGCCCTCAGCACTGCCTTCCTTTGGGCTGGATGTCTCAAGATCATCTCTTCCCACACAGTAAGACAGCTTCCTCTCAGGCCTGTATCTTCCTATGTTGAAAACAAGGCACTAGCCTCCCTGTTAGCTCACTGGCTCTGGCTGGCCTGAGTGGAGGTCATGTCTCACTCTTGACTCAGTCTTGGTGGCCAGAGGGGAGGAACTTAGGCCCTGAGACACGTTCAGTTCCTGGAGTCAGGGAAGTTAGCTTAGCCTGTAACACCTGATCTGACAATCGGACAGAGATGGTTTCCCCAAACAAAATCGGGTAGCCAGTAATGTGGTGCACAAAGTGAGCATTGACTACTGAGAGTGAGAAACAGAATGGAAGGAAGAAAGAAGTGTAGAACTAGACCAAACTAACTTTCTGGGACTAATCTGCAAGCTTTAAAAGTACAATGTTGACTTCCTTAAGAATACAAGTACTTATTATTTATTTGAAGCTCTCAAATAGTTTTTCTCATCCTTATCCTTGGGGACAGAGAATGCTGGAGATCTAGGCCACACAGGCCACTTACAGGCCACTTCAGTCCCGTCTGGTATGCAGCACTGCAGGCTGCTGAGAGGTGACAGGTGATAACAGTAACAAGCACAGCATGACCATAGCCGTCTGTGGCTGAGCCCTTGTCTGTGACTGAGCTCTTCACTGCATAACCTTCACTGGTGACAGGTCTGTCCGCACAGTCTCCAGTTGAAGAGCTAATACCTGAGAAGCCGTGTTCCACAGAGAAAGACAGACAGACTGTCTGTATTCTGCCACATACCATCAGCTGTATCCTTGCACCGGGCTGGGCCCATGGTGACATTTAATATTTGTGGAAGGGATGAAGGCAGTGGAGACAAGAGTGGTTGAGTGACTCTCCCACAAGGTCACATAACTGGCTGGTTACAGAGTAGGGCGTCTTACTGAGCCTGTCTGACTCTGGAGCTCATATTCTTAACTGCTCTGGTTGGAGCCAGAGCCCTGCTGCTTGTTGGCAGGGTGGCCAGAGCATCCCAGTGTTCTCTGCACCCTTGCTTTAGATAAGGGAAGTACTTGCAGTGCCATAGGGAGAGGGAAGCTGGGGGCCAGGAGATGCCCCCATCTTGAGGTGGCCTCTTAAAATACGATAAAACAAGTTTTTCCCACCCTTGTCTCCCCAATTCAATTTTCTTATTCTTTTGAAAATGTAAACATTTTAAACCTCATTCACAGTACTGTTGCCTAGCACTTTAATGACTCACCTGAGCAGTGGCTCTCCTTTGACTCTGGAAGCTGCAGGCACGCCTTTGTCAGGGACTCAGTTTGGCTGCTCCTAACTGGATAGATGCTTCTGTTATTTTAGTCTTGGCCAAAAAACTGACTCATCTGCAGAGGAGACAGAACCACTTCTCAGCATAATAGCAGTTTTGAAAGAGTTTATCCTTTAAACATTCTTGCAGGAAACTGCTTGGACCGTATCTGTGATGAAAATAGACCTGTGCTCCAGAGAGTCAGGCAACCAGTCTAATGGGAAATTTAGTACACAATTGATTCTCAATTTTCTGCCCACAGGGGAGTGAGAATAAATTAAGCACTTAGAGGACATGGAAAGGACTTGACCAGTGTTAGCCATAGTCTTCCTCTCCTCTATGCACAGTACCCACCATGGTCTGCCTTTTGTTCTTAGTTGATGTGCTATTTATTTGCAATGCAGTTATAACTCCCACCATGTTCTTAGACTTATAAAAAGATAATTAAAATTTTTCTTTCAGAACAGTTTTTTTTCTTTTTCTTTTTTTTTGTGTGGCAGAGACAGAGAGTCAGAGAGAGGGATAGATAGGGACAGACAGGAAGGGAGAGAGATGAGAAACATCAATTCTTCGTTACAGCTCCTTAGTTGTTCATTGATTTAATTTCTCATATGTGCCTTGATCGGGGGGAGGGCTACAGCAGTCCGAGTGACCCCTTGCTTGAGCCAGTGACCTTGGGCTCAAGCTGGTGAGCCTTGCTCAAACCAGATGAGCCCGCGCTCAAGCTGGCAACCTCGGGGTCTCAAACCTGGGTCCTCCACATCCCAGTCTGATGCTCTATCCACTGCACTACCACCTGGTCAGGCTCAAAACAGTTTTTCTCAAATGAATACCAAAACCAGGTAAATATATATTATTTGTAGACTACCTACTGTGTAGGTTATTTGCATGCTATAGCCATCTGCATTTTTTAAAAGCAATTGCCAATTGTACAGGTGATTATATACACGAATACTTTCTTCTTTTTAACAAATAATGAATAAGGCCCAAGTTATCTTTGCCTTTCCCAGCTCCCGTTCCTCCCTGACTCCCGTTGTCTTCAGTTTAGCATTATAGACCTTTTCCATTCCATTCTCAGTGAGCATTTGTGATGTGCCTGCCTCATGCCTGGCCAGGGATATAAAGATACAAGAGTAGCTCTCACCCTCAGCTCACCTAAGCAAGGGGACATATTCTCAAGTGACAATAATGTGGTGTGACAGTTTGCCAGATGGTAAGGAAAGCCACAGGAGGAGGAAACTTTAGGCTTGGCACTGAAGGATGCTTTTGACTTGGGGCAGGAATGAAGTGAGATGGAAGAACATTCTAGTAAAAGGAAGCAATTCTGGCTAAGACATGGACATAGGATATTGGGAACTTTGAGTTCTAGGTCAGATCTGGTTGGAACATGTGACTTTTGGGAGAAGTGTTTGGAAATAAGTTTCACTAAATCATGGTTGTCTGTATTTGATGAAGTTTATTCTCCTTAGTACACCTTCTTATTTGTGTGATTTCTGTTTCCAAGGCCAAAGAAAATTCTTGAAACAGCATGAGCTATAGCAGATCTGGTTTGTCCAGTACTTTTTGTCCAATACTAATAGTACTGGACAAACCTAATTTATGTTTGCACTTGGTTGCTTTTGGGAAGTAGTCTCGAATGCATACACATTGAAGCAGTGAGGCAGAAAGCACAAAGGAGAGGGCAACTGGAGTGCCAGTTGGGGTAGCACTCCTCATTGCCTCCAGACCGTTGGCCATGTGTGGGGCAAACCTATATTGTCCAAACCAGGACACTTTTAAGAGTGCTCTTTTTAATTATGCCAAGACCACAGGTGTAAACTTCAGCTGTCCTGGGAAAACTTGAATGTGTGACCATGTGATAATTGGGGCTCCTAAGTTTGCCAGATCTCTAGATTTTTAAGAGGAACCAGTAATTTGAATCTTTCTTTCCTTTTTCTTTCTCTTTTTTTTTTTGAGAGAGAGAGAGGGAGAGGGAGAGGGAGAGGGAGGATGAGCAGCATCAACTCATAGTTGCTTTCACTTTATTTGTGCATTGATTGCTTCCCTTATGCGCCTTGACGGGCCAACCAAGCAACCTTGGGCTTTTCATGCTAGTGATCTTTAGGCTCAAGCAGGCGAGCGTTGGGATCATATGAATGATCTCCTCCCAGCCCCAAGCCAGCAATCCCCTTGCTGACAAGCCTGTGCTCAGAGCCAGCAACATTGGGGCTTCGAACCTGCAACCTCAGTGTTCCAGGTTGATGCTTTATCCACTGTGCCACAACTGGTCAGGCCAGAAATTTGCATTTTCATATGAAATCCCCTGATTTTAAGTGGTTTTATTTTTTAAAAGCACTGTGTGGGCCAAATTGGCAGTGTCAGTTTACAAACTCAGCTTTATTGTGTATAACTAAAATTTGGGCATTAAGTACTGTATTGAGTTTTTGTGAAAGACTCCCTGACCTACCCCAAAAGTGTTCTGCATCTTTTATCAGTTAGCTTTTGCTATGTAATAAGTCATCTCTGATTCCATGGCTTTAAAAAAAAAAAAAAAAAAAAAAGGCAAACATTTAAAAAAAACATTTAAAAGAAAAGGCATTCATTTGTGAGTATTGCTCACAAATCTATGGGGCAACTGGGTAGTTCCTTTGGTCTTTCTGGACTCACACATGCATTTGTGGTCAACTGTGGCTTGGGTTGGTAGGCCTGCTGATCTTGGCTGGGCTCTCTCAAGTGTTTGGGAGTTGATTGATCTCGGATGGCCTCAGATAGAAGAGCTGGACTTCCCTTTTTGCTATTACGTAGCAAAAGCTAACTGATAAAAGATGCAGAACACTTTTGGGGTAGGTCAGGGAGTCTTTCACAAAAACTCAATACAATACTTAATGCCCAAATTTTAGTTATACACAATAAAGCTGAGTTTGTAAACTGACACTGCCAATTTGGCCCACACAGTGCTTTTAAAAAATAAAACCACTTAAAATGGACTTCCCTTCCATGTGGTCTTTCACCAAGCCCAGGTTTGTTCACATGTAGGCAGAAAGGGCAGATGTGAACTGTGCCAGTTGAGGCCTCTGCGTGGAACTAACATACCAACACTTCTGGATTCTGTACTAGCCAAAGGAAGTCGAAATGCCAGCCCCAATTCAAACATGGGGAAACAGACAACAACCCTTGATGGGAAGAGCTGCAAAGATACTTTGTAAAGGGTATATATACAGGGAGGGTAAGGAATTCGGAATATTACTGTAATCCACCTACCATTATTACTATTCTCATTAAAAAAATTATGTGCTTTAATAATGGGACAGATAAAGATATCTTATTTTCCCCCAGATAAACGAATCCAGCTATACCTGAAGAGCCTACTTTGTCATCCAAACCCTCAAAAAGGCAGGCCTCCCATGCCTGGAGGCCTTGCTGTCATTCAGCAGGAGCTGGAAGTGTTAGGTTGTCGGTATGTCAACATTGTGAATCTCAACAAACAAGTGTATGGACCATTTTATGCAAATATACTTCGAAAGCTGCTCTTTGGTGAGGAAGCCGTGAGGAAGACCGATACTTCACCTTCTGCTAACTAAAGAGGAACTGACATTAGATGAGATTGGAAATCCAGCACTTTGGTATGGAATCTGTTTCCATCAATGGCATTACAGACGCAGCACATTCTCAGTCCTGTTCGTGGTGCAGTGTTAGCCTGTGTAACCAGTAATATTAGAATTGCAGAAGACATGCACATATAGATCCTATTCATGCATCATTTTTAAGTTCAAAAGAGGTGTTTTTCATGAACAGAAAGCAATTTGTAGTTAAGTATATTACCTACATAATACTTAATAAATGTTTTTTAAGCATTTATAACTGGCTTATTCAACCCTTAAGGAGTTGTATTTCCTTACTTGTCACTATCAAATCTAATGATTTTTAATTTTGGTACAACTTAAAAGGTTGAAAGTTCTGAAAATAACCAAGGGGATTGATGTTCTGAATACATGATGTAAAGTAAGCATAACTGTTTTTGAAATGTGCAATGAAAAAAAAATTTTTTTAAAGAAATGCACAATGAAATTTTATTAATGTGTAATAGAAACTTAACACAGTAAGTTCTAGAATTCCACAGATGTACCAGTTCACATTTTATAATACCAATTGTCAGTATTTGTATAGAATTTAAATTTATTAAATATATTTTAAAGCTATATGCAAATTTTGGATAAAATCTCCCTTGTTCACTTAGAGAAAATAGAAACCCCTTCTAAAATTTTATTCTGGAGGTTGGTTTATGCAATTTATCCTGCTCTCTGAGAGAAACAATTTTTGCACAAATCACTTGGTGAATGTCTTTGCATTTCTCAGGCCATTGGTAAGATTTATATAAGATTTTGATATTTTTATCAAAAATGTAAGGCAGGAAAGGTTTGGATTGGTTTAGTTGTGAGAAGAAGGGAAGTTTAACAATAAAACAAGATGCCCAGGCAGATCCCCATTCTCAGTGAAGTTCATTGAAAACTAGTAATTGAACTGTGGATTTTTGAACCACATAGCTTGCTAGCAAATGCATTCTGTACTGATTAGATTCTTACCCTGCTATGACCAAGGTACTCTTCTAAATATCTTTATTTGACATTCTTGAGTATGAAATCAAACTTTGCCAAGCTAGCACCAGCTGTCGTTGAATTTTAAAGAAATCTACTTGTCCTGGAATTCCATACTTCTTCTGAAATGTTAAGGGAAGCATTAAAGTTTGGGAAGATTCAATCTAGAAAGTGCTTTATTTGCATAAAGCACATTTTTATTGTTTTGTTTTCTAAGGACTTACTGAACCTTAGTGGCTGATAGGCAAGGGTGGGTATTACCTACCTTTTCCTCATCATGACCTCCACCATGATGGTGCTACTCCTTTGACAAAGTGCTAAGAAATGATTGTGTGAATAAATTGTCTCCAATCTTCACATTTTAGAGCTATCTGCCAAAATTTGAGGAAGTTTTTTTTTTCACAATGACCAACACATACAAATCAGCCATTTTGTTCATTTAAGCAGGAGTGTACAGGTGGAAATTTGCTGAAGAACATAGCATTGGTCTCTCCCTCTGTATTTCCAGTCTGCCCATGCTTTTCTCTGCTTAGAAACCACAAGGTGCTGAAGATTTTTGTTTTCATTTTCTCTTAAATTGAAGTCGTTTTCAACTGTGTTCACTTCAGGACATGGGTGGCCAGGGAAGTCTAACATAGCAAAGTAAAGTATTGTGTGATTTTTTGGTTGTTGTTGTTTTCTGAGGTGAGCTACTTAACAGGAAGACCAGATGCACTTTTTAACCATCAGATTGGAATCTAGCTGGTATTCTTATATACTTGATTATACTGCAGCTGCCAGCAGGAAAACAATGTGCAAACATTTTTAAAAATGCATTTTAAATGAAGGGCATTTCGCTTTTTTTCTTTAAGTGGCAAAGTAAATCTCAATGTCTCATGTCTGGATTTAGGCAACTACATTTATCAGGATTTTTACATCATATCCCTTAGCATGTTGTTTGTTTGGTTTTTAACTGTTTACTTCTACTTTTAAGGTTTTCCTAACATGATCTTGTTTTGTAATGTCAATTTTATTAAACACCATACACACATTTTCATTCTTCTGCTAAAACATGTATTGTGTGAACTGTTAAATTTCAAACATTAAACATTATTTCAACATAGCTAGTGTCTCTTTGTCTTCTAAACCAGAAATTTCGTGCCAATCCACAAAAGAGTTAACTAGTGAAAAACACTTGTCTAAACCACCTGTGGATAGGTCAGGGCTGGACTACTTTAGTCTTTATTGTGGTTGTTCTAAAATGATTCTTCTGCTAATCGTCAGAGCCTTACAGACATCAGGTCATGTTCACTCTTTCATTCAATTAGTCAAGAAACACCTATTTGCATCTTCTGTGTGCCAAGAAGTATCCTAGGTTTTGTGATAAATAGACGACTAGACAGACACTGTCCTCAAGAAGTTTATACCTACTAAGAACAAACTTGTGAATAATTACAATAAAGTATAATAAGGGCTATAAAACAAATACACGTGTTAGAGGAAAAGTCATCAAACTCTATATGATGGAGATCATTCTTTTTTTTTTTTTTAATTTTTATTTATTTATTTTTTACAGAGACAGAGAGTGAGTCAGAGAGAGGGATAGACAGGGACAGACAGACAGGAACGGAGAGAGATGAGAAGCATCAATCATTAGTTTTTCATTACGCGTTGCAACACCTTAGTTGTTCATTGATTGCTTTCTCATATGTGCCTTGACTGCGGGCCTTCAGCAGACCGAGTAAACCCTTGCTGGAGCCAGCAACCTTGGGTTCAAGCTGGTGGGCTTTTCCTCAAACCAGATGAGCCCTCACTCAAGCTGGCAAGCTCAGGGTCTTGAACCTGGGTCCTCTGCATCCCAGTCCAACGCTCTATCCACTGCGCCACCGCCTGGTCAGGCGATGGAGATCATTCTTGATACAGAAAACGAAAGATAAGAACTTGCCCAGAGACCAAGAAACAGAAAGGCACAACAGGCCAAGTGGACAGTGGATACAATGATGTGGAGAAATGGTGAGCCCAGGGACCAGCATATGGTACAAGAGTGAAGGCGATGAGAAACAAGTAAGGTACACAGGTCTGGGTTGTCATACTAAACTGTGCATTTTGTCCTGAGATAAAGAATCATTGAATCTTTTGAGACAGGAGAATGTTATGAACAAATTATTGTTTTGGAAAAACTGCCCTGGCAAACAACACTTGCTGTTGATGCTAGAATATTCCTCTGTGTTGTGTGCATATGTATTACACATGCACTTACATGAACACAGTACAAGCAGTAGAAACAGGCTCTGGCAAACTGAAGCAGAAAAGGAGTTTACTGGATAGATATTAAGAACCTCAAAGACTACTTGACCGTGGGAATCAGTCTTGAAAAATGGGCAAGAACCAAGGCAGTGTAAGCTGCAGGATTCCAGCCACACTGGATTTAGTATGTGGCTTCAGAGACTGGTTTCTCAGCTGTCCTTGCTTCTTTGACTAGTTTGCTCAAGATTTAGTATCCCAAGTATCAACATCCAGTTGGAAAAATCTAGGTCATATGCCCAGACTCTTAATTTGTAGGTGATGGAATGAAGGGAGTAGCTGATGCTTAGACTCCCATGTTCCCAACAAAAGTCACCCAACTAGGGGTTTCTCTGGAAGAGTAGGCTGAGGAGCAGAAAAACAAATCCACTATAATGTACATTCATGAGGTCTTGAGAATTTGAAAGTAAGGAGTGTGTGAGACCACCTAGTCCAGCATTGCCTCTGAGAATGGACACCAAAAGATGATTTAAGGAAGGGCATAATCACAAGAAGTCGACCTTTATTATTGTGTGTAGATGAACTACTCAACAAAAACTTCCAAATCAGGGTAGCCTCAGTATAAGACATTTCTCAAATTATAGTTCAAAATGGGCTAGGTGGTGTGGGGGTGGGAGGCTCCTCCAGCCATTCAGAGACCCAGCTTCCATCTGTCTTGTGACTCAGCTGTCCTCTACATCTTCAGAGTATTATGGTCCATTCCAGAACCCAATCCCATGCCCTCATCTAACCGCGAGGCAGGAAAATGTACCCAGGAGAAAGAGGCTTGCATGAATTTTGGTAAGCATCCAGTTTCCTTGAGTATGCCCCATAAACCTTCTTTTCATAAAAATAAGTTTAAAATTATGTGTCTGCTCTGATCTTTTAGTAGCTCCTCAGAGCACTGTGTTGGGAGGATTTTGAAGCCAGTTCCAGAACAAGGAGTAGAGAATTCTGGATCTTACTGGCGAAGTATGCCATGGGCATAAGGAGTGACACCTTTTGTAAACATTTTTTATTTCTCGCTTGACCCCCTTCTTGAAACTAAAGTTTAACCTGTTCTACCTCTGAAGATGTTTGTTTTTATTTTCCCCACTTGACAGCTGAGGAGACTGAGGAGTAGAATAGCTGCAAAATTTCCTACTCCTTTAGCGAAAGTCGCATGGAACTGAGAGTCACAGATCTGAGTTTGAATTCACTTTTACTAGTCAACAGCTATATAAACTCGAGCCAGTCTCTTATCTCCCTAAATCTCCCCAATGGAGATTTCCTACTCTACTACCTACCTACCTCACAGAGATACTATGAGAACCGAATGAGATGACGTACTTGAAACTGTCCGCAAATCCCAACGCATAATGCAGCCAGGGTACATTATAAAAACTGTAATTTATTAGTCCTAAATCTCTTTCAAGCTTCAAGAGGTTTTAGTATCGTGAGATGTGATAATTAAGTACTTAAATACATAAAAATAAAAATTGTGATATCTCATCAGAAGCATGGTTCATTAAGCCCAATATTGTCATTGGCAGAAAAACTCAAGGGTATATGGAAGGCTGCAGTTACTGTCCTTGATGTCAACTTCAAAGGAGAGTGGCAGAACCCAACATGTTCTGATTTCCTTTAGTAATCAATCATGACTTTATTATCCATGATTTAATCTAACCTTTTAGAAAATATGTTTGTATTATCAACTTGTGCCCTCTTGTTCTCTATTTTTGAAGTGAAGCTTTATTTTTTTCTTTTCTAAGCTTACTATGTTAGTCTCTTTAAGATTTCAAAGGAAGGCACCTCGGGATTTAGTGCAAGGCTTTATGAACAAGAAAGGAAACCCAGGAATCTGTCCCAACAGCTGCACTGGCAGACTTGGTGGAGAACCTAAATATAATTTTCCCCCCTAAAATAATAACAGCCTTCAAGCACTTACCCATATGGTAAGAAAAACCCTAAGGATTTGGTATAAATGGCTTCATACAACTGCACAACAGACTGTAAGGCAGACTCTATCATTTTTCCCATATGTGCAAAGTGACACTTAGGCAAAGGAAGTCATCCAAGGTCACTGAGCTGGTAAGTATATTTGAACTCAAGAAGTCAAACCCTGGGCCCTGGCCGGTTGGCTCAGTGGTAGAACGTCGGCCTGGCATGCAGAAGTCGCGGGTTCGATTCCCGGCCAGGGCACACAGGAGAAGTGCCCATCTGCTTCTCCACCCCTCCCCCTCTCCTTCCTCTCTGTCTCTCTCTTCCCCTCCCACAGCGAGGCTCCATTGGAGCAAAGATGGCCCAGGCGCTGGGGATGGCTCCTTGGCCTCTGCCCCAGGTGCTAGAGTGGCTCTGGTCGCAACAGAGCGACACCCCGGAGGGGCAGAGCATCGCTCCCTGGTGGGCGTCGCAGGGTGGATCCCGGTCGGGCGCATGCGGGAGTCTGTCTGACTGTCTCTCCCCGTTTCCAGCTTCAGAAAAATACAGAAAAAAAAAAAAAAGTCAAACCCTGGAATATGTGCTCTTAACTATATGCTACATTGGTTTCCTTAGGTCATCAAATGAAAAGTTTTTACTGTCCTGTTGCTACCAAATGCTGACTTGTTATTTTCTCTACTTTTGCTTTCTATAACTGCCTTCCTTCTGGTTCACCTTAAAAACGTCTCAGGAAAGAGGATATGATGCGGTCTATTTGTCATTACTCAGTATGGACACCCCATCTCCCACTGACCCTCACTGGGTAGGGGGTCTCATGACAAGCCACCTCAGCTTCCTTACATGGCTATCTTTGGCAGGTACCTGGCTCTATTTGGCAGAATGATAATGTCACAGGACGCAAAGCGAGGCTTTTCAGAGAAAGGCCTGTGGGTATGGCAGGCAGCTAGAAGTTTTGTACCACTCAGTCTTACTCAAAATGCAAAATGCTCTCTGATTACAGTCGGGACTTCTGATCATATTCCTCCATCTGTGAAATGACAGACTTCAAGGACTCCCCCTTTGCACTTGCCTTTTCACACTGAAGAGCGCTTATTCTTTCTCCAACATTGTTCTGGTCTTCTCTAGTTCTAGTATGAATTTATTCAGGTATAGAAATCAAGACCACACATTTTCCCACCCTGAATGGATGGAGGTTTTGAAGACAGGATAATCTTTCTTTTGTTTCTAGTATCTTCATGTTGAAGCCTCTCATAAGGTCTAACTTAACATGGCATAAAGACCATTAAGGTTCAGCCCCAATGGATTTTTTTAGTGTCATCTAGAAACACTTCCCTTGATGGCCCTATGGGAGAACTACACTCAATCACCAGAATGTGGCATTATGTCATTGAAAGCCCTCGTGCCATTGTGCAGGCTGCTTTTCTCTGCTTGAAATGTCTCCTTCCGCCCTCCTTTCACTGTAGTATTATGATGGAGAGGTTAAAAGCATGGACTCTGGTGTCAGATAATTATGAATTTAAATCCCAGCTCTGCTTGGCAAATTTCTTAATCCCTATGAGCCTCAGTCTCCTTACCTGTCAAGTGAGGATAATCCTACTTATCCCCCAGGGGTTCCTCATTAAATCAGAGAATACACATAAAGTGTTATTCTAATGTACGGCAAATAGTAAACACTCAGGGAACAGAAGCTTTAATATTCCAGGGCACAGCTTGGACACTTCTGCTTTCCCCTTTCCTTTTCTTCTTTTCCAAATGAAAGGAGGAAGGATAGAAAGACTCCAGCATTTACCTGACCGGGATCCACCCAGCAACCCCAGTCTCAGGCCAATGGTCTGCTCATCTGGGGCCATGATTGCAACTGAGCTATTTTTAGCGCCTGAGACTGAGGCTCTACAGAGCCATTCTCAGCACTTGGGTCGATATGCTTGAACCAATCAAGTGGGAAAGGAAAAGAGAGAAAGAGACAGAGAAGGCAGAGGGGTGGAGAAGCAGATGATCTCTTCTCCAGTGTACCCTGACCGGGACATCCACACACTGAGCCAACGCTCTACCGCTGAGCCAACTGGCCAGGGCCTGCACTTTCCTTTATTCTCCTTTAACCAATGCCCCTGTTTTTCCCACTGCCTTACTCACTGTCCCACCTGGCCACCCAAACACTTTTACATATGTGATAGGATAGTAGTCCAGGGTATCAACCATTTTCCCTCTGCAATTCCCTTTCCCTAACTGCCTCTATTCAAGCTACCACTGTTTTTTGGCCAACATCTCAGGAAAAGGATGTGACAGCAGAGAACAAAAATCAGGAGATTGTTCTTAGCTTTTTGGTTTCTGATTTTTTTTTTTTTTTTCTGCTTAGAATATCAGAAAGAAGTCATGGATTTCACCAGGGAGTGCAAATGCTGACACCTCAGGGGCCAGGTGATGAAAAATTGTGGCAATTGTGGCGTAAGGGCTAACTCCACTCAACATCAGCCAATTATTGCTATGACTCTGGGACCCTAGCAACCACATCCTCCTCTTTTCAAGAGAAATTTTAAAAATTAGGATTGAAAAAAATTGTAAAACAGAACATTGCATTTATTATCAACTCATTCCATGTTTTTCTTTTAAATTATTTTTTTCCACACACATTTATTCAGGAACAAACCCATTGTGTTTGTCCCTGAACATGGAAATACAAGGACAGACAAGACTGTCTCTGTTCCAGAAGGTCCCAGTCTGAAGGAGAGCTAGGAATGAGCAGAAGATATGGTACTGAGTGATGGGTCTTATGTTAGAAAGTGATTCTCAAAGTGTGATCACCTGGGAACTTATTAGAAATGTAAATATGCAGACCCAAGACAAAAACTACCAAATCAGAAAGCTGAGGTTGTTTTAACAAGCTCTCCAGGTGAGGCAGTCTAAAGTTTGGGAACCACTTTGACAGCAGGAAGCCAAGAAGACTTAGGAACAGAAAGCCAAAACATTTAAGCCAACCCTGACATCTCTTTTCTCAAAAAAAATTACTTCATGGCCCTGGCTAGTTGGCTCAGCGGTAGAGCATTGGCTCGGCGTGTGGAAGTCCTGGGTTCGATTCCCGGTCAGGGCACACAGGAGAAGTGCCCATCTGCTTCTCCACCCTTCCTCCTCTCCTTATCTTTCTTCTCTTCCTGCAGCCGAGGCTCCATTGGAGCAAAGTTAGCCTGGGTGCTGAGGATGGCTCCATGGCCTCCGTCTCAAGCACTAGAATGGCTCCAGCCGCAATGGAGCAACACTCCAGATGGGCAGAGCATTACTCCCTGGTGGGCTTGCTGGGTGGGACCCAGTGGGGTGCATGCGGGAGTCTGACTGCCTTCCCACTTCTAACTTTGGAAAAATACAAAAAAATAATCACTTCACAGTCCCTTCCAGACTAGATTCTAAATAGGTTGCTCTCTGCTAATTCATGAAAATAATACAAAAGTGTATCTGTCCCTAAGCAAAGTGTAAAATCCTGAGCAAGAGTTCTTTTTTTCTTTCCTTTCTCCTCTTACTTTCAGAAATCAGTAAAATACTTAGAAGATATAGACATTCAAAATTACTTGAAGTAGCTAATTCAGCAATTAGACTAACCTGGGTCAAGGTCTGTACATTTATGAGGAAATGACAAATATATATTTAACAGATTTTTATAATTTATTGTAGTAAAACATTGTTTACCATTTTAATCATTTTAAGTATCTATTCCAGGGGCTGTATGTTCACATTGTTGTGCAATCATCGTCATCCATATCCAGAACTTCTGCATTTCCTAAAGTGAAACTCCTTACCCACTAAACAATACTGTTAGTATCTCTTGTTTTGTTTTACCCAATGGGATTTTTTCCTTATAGATTTGTATAAGTTCGTTTTAAACTAGGGATACCAAGTCTTTGTCTTTTGTCAACTTGTGTTTCTAAAAACTCTATTCATGGTGATTTTTAAAAATCTGTTCAGAAATTTAATTTTTTTTCATGGAATTCTAAAACTATGATTAGAATTATATTATTAAATCTATGGATTTCTGACTGTTGCCTTGATGGCCCTCATCATCACACGTTATGAATAAATTCACTTGCATTTTCTTATAAAGTTTTGTTAACATTTAAATATTTCATCCATACAGAGTTTACTTTTTTTCCTAAATGGCTAATCAGCTCTTCCAACATCATTTACTGGATAACCTATCTTTTCCTTGATTTGAAATGTCACCTTTTCATACTAAATTTCTCCTTGGCTGATATTTATTCCTGGACCTTACCTCCAGTCCTTTTAGAATTGAACTGTCCTGTGAGTTAATACCACCTCGCCATGGTTATTTTATAATAGTTGAATAATATTCTACTCACATACACGCACTGTATTTTTATTTTTTATTCATGTATTTATTTTTTTACAGAGAGAGGAATAGATAGACAGACAAGAAGGGAGAGAGATGAGAAGCAATTCTTCATTGACGCTCCTTAGTTGTTCATTGATTGCTTTCTCATATATGCCTTGACCGTGGGGACCCGAGTGACCCCTTGCTCAAGCCAGCGACCCTGGGCTCAAGCTGGTGAGCTTTGCTCAAACCAGAAGAACCCAGGTCCAAGCTGGCGAGCTCTGGGTTTCGAACTTCGGTCCTCCCAAATCCCAGTCCGACATTCTATCCACTGCGCCACCGCCTGGTCAGGCCGTGCAACCGTATTTTTCTTAAAACCACTCTCCCTTAAGCATTTGGCAAATTTCCTATTTAAATATACTATACAACGTGTCGTTTTGGACTGACTGAATTACGTGAGCTCTCTGTCTCCGTGGCTCAAGTTGCTTAAATTACTCGTTTACCCCTTTCTCTTAATTATTTTTTAAATTACAACCAATATGCTCTATTGGTCTCAATTACAGGATATCTGGCAATGAACCTGTCCTCCGAAGTTTAGGGTCGCTCGGGCAAGACCTCCAAACGACACCAAGGGGCGCAGTTTCCCAACTTCGACTCAGCCACATCCGGGTTCCACGCCGGGAGCAGGCGGAACCTTTCTGTTGCGCCTTCACTCAACCTGCGCGGCGGGGAACGTTTAGGCACGCGCACGCCTCTCTACGGTTACGGCTACTTCCTTCAGGCAGCGAAGGCTGGTGTGTGGTGCTTCTGTTTGCTTTTTCCTTCATCGAGAGCAGTATGGACGTGCTTGCGGAGGAATTTGGGAACCTGACCCCGGAGCAGCTGGCTGCGCCGATATCAACTGTAGAGGTGAAGGCCAGGCACGCGGATAAAGGAAGGGGCCGAGACGCATCCCTGGGAGGCGGTACCCGGATAGCTCTCGCCCCAGAACGGGGCGGGCCGCAGCTTCTGCGCATGCTCAGGTCTCCACACGGCGAGTTGTTCTTTCCCCAGCCGGCTGCCGCTAGCCGGTGTGCCGCAGTTTAGCGGCACGGGACGAGCTCTCGCGTTGGGCCCTTCCTTGCATTCATGTGTGTGGAGATTGCCCTTGGGTCCATCTTTGGTGGACATATTCCATCTTTGCGAGTATTCCATACTGATGGTGGACATATTCCATACTGATGCTCAGGCAGCTTAGGCCTCTTTCGTGAAGTCCCATAGCTGGCTGTAGTGGTAAAACCACATTGTCTCAGTGCCAGGCTAGTAATCTCCCATTTCGCCCTGGAATTCAAGTTTAGACTGCAGGCGTATTTTAAGCGCCCTGAACATTTATTCAGAATTCTGCATAGGTGTTTTCTGGGAAATAGCCCCATAGCTTTAGACAGGTCATCAGAGGTTAAGGATAACTGCTCTACAGGGAGCAGCTGCCCGATGAAGTTCAGCTGTTGACATGCTTTTATTTTCTAATATCATAACCTTTCAGGGCCCCAGAATCGTAATTGGCATGGAATGGGAATCCAGAGAAACGAGTCTTGGA
Organism: Saccopteryx bilineata; assembly: GCF_036850765.1. Classification (NCBI taxonomy): domain Eukaryota; kingdom Metazoa; phylum Chordata; class Mammalia; order Chiroptera; family Emballonuridae; genus Saccopteryx; species Saccopteryx bilineata. Next base: position 107,527,793 of record NC_089490.1, read on the forward strand.
AAGATAGGGCAGCGATTTCAGGTCTAGAGAACAGGACACTTGAACCCCGGTAGTTTTTGAGGAACTCAGATAAGTCTTAGAGTGAAGGAGAGGGGAGGAGAGATGAAAGATGGGTAGGTACAAGTCCTGCTTATGGAATGTTTTGCTAGACATCTGCAGGAGGAGTGAGGTGCTGTCGAAGAGTTTCAGCAGGAAAGTGACATGATCAGTGAACTTTGGTGGGATTATAAGAACCTCTTTATAGTCATTGGCTCATTAATGAGATCGAGTTACTATTGTCAGTCCATCAGATCCAATCTACGAGTGTCTGCAATAAATACACTGCTAGTCATTATCAGGAGGTAATAGTAAGGGCCAACACTTAATGAGTACTGTGTGTCAGGCTCTGTTGTAAACCTAACATGCATTATGGTGTTTAATTCTCTGAAATAAGTACTATTTCCACTACGTTTTGCCAGTGAATACTGGAAGCCCAGAAAGGTTAAATAACCCAGTGTCAGAAGGTTGATCAGCAGCTGATCTGGAACTTGTACTCTGGCAGTCTGACTAGTCTTCATCCTTCGCTGCTGACTGGCCTGCTTTTCCATACAGCTAAAGAAATAAGCCTAAGATTGTTACTTCTTGCACAAACATGAAGAAACCACAATTCCAGTCTTCTGACTCAGGAATGACATTTCTTCTTGACCTTCTGTGTCCAATCTTCCATCCGTCCTATACTAAAATCTGGAACTTCATTCAGCTGTTTTCCAAGTCTGAACCTCTGTTATCTCTTACTTCCTAGGCTCCTAACTTCTCTTGTTCCTATCTGTTCTCTGCTTCATGGCCAGAGCCATCAGTTTAAACATGCAAATATGATTGTGTTGCTATGTTTGTTCAGTTTCTTCAATCTCTGCCTATAGGGCAAAATCTAGTGTTTACTATGTTTATAAGACCTTCTTCAGTCTGGTTACTGATAGCTTGCCCAGCCTCTTTCTCCCTCACTCTCTTCCCTCCTTCACCACCTGTATTCCCTGCAGTGTTTCTACTCTTCTTATAAAGCTACTTTGATCTTTCTCTCATTCCTCTTTGTAGATTTATATGCAATAAAATGCAGGAGTACTGAGTGTTCTATTACATTAGTTCTGACAGTTGTGTATTCCCAAATAACTACCACCCAAATCAAGACGTAAAACATTTCCATCACCCCAGAAAGTTACCCTTCAGTCTGTCTTTACCACCACCTCCATCTTTTTTTTTTCCTTCAGTGAGAGGAGGGGAGGCAGAGACAGACTCCTGCATGCACCCCAACCGGGATCCACTCCACAAGCCCACTAGGGGGTGATGCTCTGTCCATCTGGGGGGTTGCTCCTTTGCTCAGCAGCTGAGCTCTTCGGGGCAGAAGCCATAGAGCCATCCTCAGCTCCTGGGGGCCAAATTGCACCAACTGCAGGAGTGGGGGAGAAGTGAAAGGGGGAAGAATGGAGAAGCAGATAGATGCTTCTCCTGTGTGCCCTGACCAGAATCAAACCCGGGACATCCACACACTGGCCTGATGCTCTACCACTGAACCAACCAGCCTAGGCCCCCATCTTTTGATTCCTATCATAGATTAGTTTTGCTGGACTTTCTCTCTTTTTTTTTTTTTTTTTTTGTATTTTTCTGAAGCTGGAAACGGGGAGAGACAGACAGACTGACTCCCGCATGCGCCCGACTGGGATCCACCCAGCACGCCCCTGTTGCGACCAGAGCCACTCTAGCGCCTGGGGCAGAGGCCAAGGAGCCATCCCCAGCGCCCGGGCCATCTTTGCTCCAGTGGAGCCTCGGCTGCGGGAGGGGAAGAGAGAGACAGAGAGGAAGGAGAGGGGGAGGGGTGGAGAAGCAGATGGGCGCCTCTCCTGTGTGCCCTGGCCGGGAATCGAACCCGGGACTTCTGCACGCCAGGCCGACGCTCTACTACTGAGCCAACCGGCCGGGGCTTTTTTTTAAGTTTTAAAGACTTAATTTTATTTAGAGATTTAAGGTTCATGGTGAAATTGAGAGAGGAAGGTACAGAGATTTCTTATATACCCCTTGCCCCCACCTCGCTTTTTTCTTGAAAAATGTTTTTACTGCCTGCCTAGTGGTGGTGCAGAAGGTAGAGCACCAACCTGGAATGCTGAGGTCACTGGATAGAGTACAGCTCATAGGCTTGAGCATAGGATCATCCATATGATCCCAAAGGTTGCCAGCTTGAGCCCAATGGTCACTGGTTTGAGCCCAAAGTTGCTGGCTTGAGCAAGGGGTTTCTGGCTCTGCTTGAGCCCAAGGTCCGATCCCCAGTTGAGGCACAAGAAGCAATCAGTGCACAACCAAAGTGAAAGCAACTATGAGTTGATGCTTCTTTCTCTCAAAAAAGAAAAAATGTTTTTACTTTCTTTGGTTGTCTCCTTCTTTCCTTGGCCTCTCTTTTTCCTTAGTTCACTTTGCTAGATCCGCCTTCTGTTCCTCATCTCTAAATATTGGAATGTTCTTATTCTTCATGGGACCCTTCTCCATCTACACTCAGGCAGTCTCATCCATTATGTGGCTATAATTTCCATCCATTTGCTGATCTCTTCCTAATTTATCTCCAGGCTACCCAAGTTCCAAACTTCTGTTTGTTGTCTTATTTCAAATCTCCAACTGAATGTCCAGTGGATATCTCAAAACTTAGCATGCCCCCAACCAAACTCCTGATAGCTCCTCCCACACTTTGAACCTGTTGCTCTGACAGCATCCCTGCTTCTTCATCTCCATATATGGCAACCTAAGGGGTCATTCTTAAGTCCTCTTTCTCTCAGTCTCTATCTAATCTATATCAAGTCCTTTGGCTTGAATTTCACATTGTGTCTTCTAGCTAATATAACAATTTCTCACTACCTGTACTATTATCAGCTTGGAGTATTGCAATAAACTCTTAAAGGATCTTCCTGTTTCTAACCTTGTCTGTTCTCAATCCAGCAGTTCAACTTATTATTTTAACTGATCCAGTTAAAACTAGTCACATCATTATGTCACTCTTGTTCAAAAAATTTCATTGCTTTTCATGCCAGAGTGCAAGTCAAAAGTTTCATTTTTGCTGCAGGGTCTTATGTAATTCTCAGGCTCTTATTCAGAAACAGTATATTTTGCTTTAGATTCAGTTCTACCGATCTGTCAGGTTTTTCATTAACAGTTTAGATGCCATTCATGAAGAGTCTTATCATGGTAGACTACTTACAACCTCAGCAGAATATAAATAGAAAGCCTAAGAACACAAGAAGTGTGGAGGTTTGCACCTCTTTAATGTAGAAGGTGAACACCATATGTGCTCTGAGATGAGCTCTTGACCATGCACTAGCTGATGGAAAACGGGAGAGAGAAAGAAGTTGAGAGATCTGGCGTCTCCACTCTGAAACTTACTGTCCCTTTCTCAAACTGGCAAACCTGCTTACTCAGGAAGTGGCATGAAAATAAAGTGCTTGGAATCTTGAGTCATCAAGAAGATACTAAATTATATTCTATTTAAGAAAGTGGTATATATGTGTGTACATGTATTTGTATGCACGAATGTACGTACACACCTATATGATCTCCATAAAAGTGGTTACCATATAAAAATTGTTCTTTTAGTTTTGATTTACTTTCTTTTGCTTATTGTGATAAAGTGTGTCATTTTTGGTACATTAAAATAACTTATAAAAATGTTGTAATTGTTAGCATACATCCTGACACTCTTACTGTTTTGATTCACAGGAAAAATGGAGGCTGCTTCCAGCATTTTTAAAGGTAATGAACATTTAGTAATAAACATTAGGTATTTTTTTTGATGAAAAGTCAAGAAATAAGCCTTTTTTAAAGGTTAAAATGTTATCACCAACATGTTGACTATGTACAATTATGTACATTGTTAGGTTTGGGAAATATAAGGAATTAGAAGGCAGTATCCCTGCCTATAAGGTGCTAGTTAAGAGAGTAGTTACCTAATTTTAGAGATAGGAAGTATACATTGTAGCATGGCAGATGAATAATACAAACCAAGTGCTGTTGGCAAAAGAGTAATGCCACAGGTGGTCAGAGAGGGTCTCCCAAATGAGATGAGACATAAACTGTATCTTTTTTTTTTTTTTTAAACTTTTTTTTTTTTTTTGTATTTCTCTGAAGCCGGAAACGGGGAGAGACAGTCAGACAGACTCCCGCATGCGCCCGACCGGGATCCACCCGGCACGCCCACCAGGGGCTACGCTCTGCCCACCAGGGGGCGATGCTCTGCCCCTCCGAGGCGTCGCTCTGCCGACCAAAGCCACTCTAGCGCCTGGGGCAGAGGCCAAGGAGCCATCCCCAGCGCCCAGGCCATCTTTGCTCCAATGGAGCCTTGGCTGCGGGAGGGGAAGAGAGACAGAGAGGAAGGAGGGGGTGGGGTGGAGAAGCAAATGGGTGCTTCTCCTATGTGCCCTGGCCGGGAATCGAACCCAGGTTCCCCCCACGCCAGACTGACGCTCTACCACTGAGCCAACCGGCCAGGGCCATAAACTGTATCTTAAGAGCTAAGGAAGCCCTGTTTAGTTGGCTTAGTGGCTAGAGCCTCTGCTCTTAGTGTGCAGTCCTGGGTTTAATCCCTGGCTGCCCCGGGTTTGATCCCTGGTCAGGGCACCCATGAGAAGCAACCATCTGTTTTTCTTCTCCCTCTCCCCCTTTTCTCTCTCTTACCTTCTCACAACCAGTGGCGTAATTGGTTCAAGTGTGGGCCCAGGCACTGATGATAGCTCAGTTGGTCTGAGCATCGGCCCTAGGCAGGAGTTGCTGGGTGGATCCCGGTTGGGGCACATGCAGGAGTCTGTCTGTCTCAATATCTCCCCTCCTCTCACTTAAAAAAAAATAAGAAAAGATTTAACTCAGCTGAAAGGTAGGACCTAAAGAATGACTTTAATAAAGGTGCTCAAGAGGAGCCTTCAAAGAGTCTATAGGAAACAGTGGCCTGTCTGGTTGTAATGGATGAGTGGATAGCAGAGGACCTGCTACAGATTGGTGAAGTGCTTCAATTCATTTTTAAGGGGTTTGTGCTAGGAAGCAGGGGTTCCACAATGAGACACTACTTGGCACTCACTAGGATGAAGTGATAAAGATGTGGAGAATTGGAACTTTTATACTCTACTGGAGGGAATGTAAATTTTGCAGCTACTTTGGACAACAGCCTAGCAATTTCCCAAATGCTTAAATATAGGGTATTTACTCAAGAGAAGTGAAAACATATGTCCATGCAAAAACTTGTATACATGTATTCATAGTAGCATTATTTGTAATAGCCCCAAAGTGGAAACAACCCGAAGGAACATCAACAGAGTCCTGAATAAGTAAAATATAGTATATTCATACAATGGAATATTTGGCAATCAAAATAAATCAAGTGCTGGTACATACTACCACATGGATAAATCTTGAAAGCATGTGTTAAATGAAAGAATGGAAACTTGAAAAATGAGTAGAGTTTTGAATGACTTAGTTCTGAGTTATAAGCAGAGGAGAGAGTCCTGGGAGATGGTGCTGGGGAAGCTTTCAGGGCTGATCAGATTTCTGATCAGATTTGAAGCTATTTTAAAAATTGTGGCTGTTTTTCTAATAGCAGTGGGAAACTTGAAGTATCTTTAAGTGGAGGAGGGGTGTGCTTGACTTAGTAACTTTTTTTTTTTTTAGTAAAGATTAAAATTACCTTTTGAGTTGAAGCCAGTAATGAGGGAGTTCTTGCCCTCTGTACATTGGTCCAACTGTTAAGCACATCAGCAGTGAGTTCAGGGTGCCTGTGTTAAGGGGGAACACTAGTAAATTGGAGCACGTCTGGGGACAGCCCTGCTGAGTGGTCTAGAAAGTGTGAATGTGAGAAGTAGTTGAAGGGTGTTTTCAGCTTGGAAGTGAGAACAAGAAAGAGAGACGTGATAACTAAATGGACTGTCGAACAGGCGTTTTTTCCAGAAGAGACTATTAAGTCCAATGGGTGGTCAACTTGCAGAAGGTAGACCTCAGATCTTTATAAGGTTAAATTTTTTCCCCTGACAGTCAGGACTGCTTCAAAAACTGGGATGGTTGATTGTTTTGTAAGCCAATGGTATTCCCCAATAAGGAAGTGTAATTAAAGCAAAAGTTTCATAATTATCCATGTCAGGAAGGTTCTAGAAGTGCTAAACTGATTGTGTTTGAATATAAATGTAAAGAAAAGGAACACATACAGTCCTTTTACATCTTAGGATTTGGGAGTCTGTGTGTTTTCTAATTCACTGTGTCCCATAGTAGCGCACAGCACTACCCGTGTGCAGTCGTTATTGACTTCAGAGATGAAAGGAAGTCTCCCTGCTAGCTGGTATCTGATCTTAGGGTCCCTGAGTTTCCCCTGCTTTCAATTTCAAATACAAGTATTTTCTTAATAAAGATTCTTATTTGTTGTGACCTTAGGTCGATGGAGGATTAAGGAAAACACAAAGACAGAGTTTGGGCCAGGTGGGACATTGTGCTCTGATGGAGATACAATGAACCTGAGCCTGGAAAACCGGTTTATTTTATATGCTTAAACAAAAGGGTATTGGGTTGGAGGGGTGGAGGTGATAACTATGTAACACTTTATCCTACAAGCATATTGGAACACCCTGAGCCTGCAGTAGCACTGTGTGCTTGCCGCCCTGTGTTTGTGGTCAGTACCACGTATAGCCCTCAGGTTGTTTTAGTGACCTTGCCCTGCCAGGTCACTCAAGGCCAAGCAGGCCCCTTCCTCTACTCTCAGCTGTACGTAGGCTGGACGCATTCAGACGCAGTGACTCTACACTTATTCCCCCCACCCTGTTCTTCTATAAAGTGATATGAAAGACCAGTTTGGATGTGTGAAAATCATAAAATTGCCAGGTAGGAGAAAAACAAAAAAGTGAATAGGCATTGTCTGAGAGTGAAGAGATGATGCTCAATTGCTGTATTTTTTTTTTTTTTTTTTTTAATTCAAAGGATGAATGCCTGACCTGTGGTGGCACAGTGGATAAAAGCATCAACCTGGAATGCTGAGGTTGCTGGTTCAAAACCCTGGGCCTGCCTGGTCAAGGCACATATGAGAAGCAACTACTATGAGTTGATGCTTTCAGCCCTCCCCCCCTTTAAAATCAATAAATAAAATCTCTTTTAAAAAAAAAAAAAGGATGAAAAAAAAAGAAAATTCAAAGGATGCAGAGAAAATGCTACCAAATTTATTAGCTTATGGGGCATGATTAGGTATATAGTCGTTCCTCGCCATATCACAGTTCACTTTTCATGGTCTCCTGTATCGTGGATTTTTAAATTGTATATATCTAATTTTGTATCGTGGATTTTTTACTATATCACAGGATCTTGCGGTATATGGGTATTTTTATATATAATGTGTCTGTAAAGTCATGGTGAACTTTTTGACTGGTCACAGGAAAGCAACAAAAGACGATAGAAATGTGAAATCTACACCAAATAAAAGGAAAACTCCCAGTTTCATATCTATTCAGTGCAGTTCGATGTGGGCTCACGCACAGCTTTTTTAGGGCTCCTTAGGTAGCTATCCCGTATAGCCTCTACAGACTCGTCACTGACTGATGGCCTACCAGAATGGGGTTTCTCCACCAAACTGCCGGTTTCCTTCAACTGCTTATCCCACTGAGTAATGTTATTCCTATGTGGTGGTGCTTCGTTATAAACGCACCGATATTCACATTGCACTTTGGTCACGGATTCGAATTTAGTGAGCCACAGAACACACTGAACTTTCCTCTGTACCGTCCACATCTCGACTGGCATGGCCGTGGGCTGCTCCGCTGTATACATGGTGTTACGTCATCATCTGTGCATGCGCACATGCTGCCACATCATCCTACAGAAACTGGGAGGGTTTTCCTTTTATTTGATGCAGATTTCACATTTCTATCTTTTGTTGCTTTCCTGTGACTGGTCAAAAGTGCACCATGACTTTACGGACACACTGTATTTATTATTTTAGTTATTTCTGCAGTAAAATAAGCAAAATAAGTGTGGGAAAGGTTAATAACTGTGAGAAAAGTTTATAAGAGTGTGGGGAGGGTTTATAAAGCCCTAAAATATATGTAAATAATAAATACAAGATTGCTACTTCGCAGATTTTCGCCTATCGTGGGGGGTGCTGGAAACCCTAACCCCTGCAATAGACTAGGGACCACTATTCAAATGCTTATATCTTGAATTCTAGAAGTCAGGTTGCTTCTCAAGGAGGAAAATTTGTGGATGTCCTAATAAGATGGAGGAAAAATGAGTGAAGACACATAAATATAAAGTTTTACTAAACAAAATTCATGGATTTTTTTTTTTCATTTTGGTTTTGAGAAAAGTTTAATGATTACCTAGGATTAGAGTCTATTCTATAATCTGCTAACCTACTTTTGTTGCTAATCCACTGTACCCCCTTTTCATTTAGGTGAAAGGCCTTGTGAAACAGCATATAGATTCATTCAACTATTTTATTAATGTAGAGGTAAGCATCAGATCTTAGAACTAGATGTAGCTAAGAATCGAAAACTAGAGTCTTTCCTAATGCTACCCTTTTTCCACTGCAGATAAAGAAGATCATGAAAGCCAATGAAAAGGTGACAAGTGATGCTGACCCCATGTGGTACTTAAAGTAAGGAATCAACTGCTCTTGATTGCTCTTCTGATTATAGCTAACATTTTTTAAACTGTGTGTAGTTGTGCCTGATCAGTGGTGGCGCAATGGATAGAGCGTCGACCTGGGACACTGAGGCCCCAGGTTCAAAACTGAGAGGTCGCTTGCTTGCGCACGGGCTCATCTGGCTTGAGCACAGGCTTACCAGCTTAAGTGTGGGGTTGCCAGCTTGAGTGTGTGATCATCAACATGATCCCAAGGTCTCTGGGTTGAGCAGGGGGTCACTGGCTTGGCTTGAAATCCCCAGTTAAGGTTTGTATGAGAAGCAATCAATGAACAACTAAAGTGGCGCGACTACTAGTTCATGCTTCTCATCTCTCTCCCTTCCTACCTGTCTCAAGAAAAATAAATAAGTAAATAAATAAAGTGAATGTAGTTGCTATCAAAACTTTTAAATATGCTTAATAAGTTATTATCAAGTGTTCAGTGTTTAATTGGTAATCTAATTATAACATGCAGCATTATGATTAAAAAATTACTAAAATTATTAGGCCTTAAAGTTTTTTAAAACAATTTTGGACTTAGAGAAAAATTATGTAAATAGTACAGTGTTCCCATTTTATCCTTTACCCAGCTTTAGCTAATATTAACATCTTACATGATTATAGCACAATTACAAAACCTGGAAATTAGCATTGATATAACACTATCAACAATCCATAGATTGTATTTAGTTTTCTCACTAACATCCTTTTTCTGGTCCAGGATTCAGTTCAGGACCCCTGAATTTAATTGTTTAATTGTCATGTCTCCTTACTCTCCTTCAGTCTGTGACAGTTCCTTAAGTCTTCTTGGTCTTTCATGACTTTGACACTGTTGAAGAATTCTGGTCAGTTGTTTGTTTGTTGTTGTTTTTTTAAAATATGGAACGCTTCACAAATTTGCATGTCATCCTTGCACAGGGGCCATGCTAATCTTCTCTGTATAGTTCCAATTTCAGTATATGTGCTGACGAAGCGAGCACTGGTCAGTTGTTTTGTAGACAGTCCTTTGATTTGTGTTTGTATGTTTATTCATTATTAGATTGGATTATGCATTTTTGGCAAGAATGCCACAGAAGTGACATTTTGTTCCCTTCTTACGAAACTTTTTTTTTATTATTATTTTTTTTTATTTTTTTTTATGACAGAGAATGGGGCAGAAAGACAGGAAGAGAGAGAGACGAGAAGCATCAATTCTTTGTTGCGGCACCTTAGTTGTTGATTGATTGCTTTCTCATATGTGCCTTGATGAGGGGGCACAGCAGAGTGAGTGATCCCTTGCTCAAGCCAGTGACTTTGGGCTCAAGCTGGTGAGCCTTGCTCAAACCAGATGAGCCCACTCTCAAGCTGGAGACCTCGGGGTTTTGAACCTGGGTCCTCCGTATCCCAGTCCAATGCTCTATCCACTGCACCACCGCCTGGTCAGGCTGTTCCCTTCTTACTGTATCATTTCAGGGGGTACAGATATCAAAGTATTGTAGTACTGGTGATTTTAACTTTGTTCATTTGATGAAAGTGGTATGGTCCCGGTGTCCCCGCTGTAGAGGTACTAGTTTTCCTTTTGTAGTTAAGTATATTATGGGGAGATCCTTTGAGACGATGCTAATATCTTGTTTTTCATCATATTTTATCTACTAATTTTAGCGTATGTTGATGGTTTTTACCTATAACAGTTAATGCTGTGGTGTTTACCTAATGGTCTCTATTTCCATCATCCCTCTTAAATTAGTACTGGAATTTACTGTAAGGAAGAGTATTTTCTTTCTCTCACATATTTATCTATAATTTTATTTATATCAATATAAACTCATGGATCTTGCTTTATTCTATGGATCATAATCCAGTATTATCATTATCTTATCAAATGGTCTCAGTTTGGCCATGGGAGTCTTGAAGTTGTCTCCTATGTCTTTTCAACACTCCTGTTAATTTTTGAGTACTGTGAGATGTGGTTCATCTGCTATTTTCCCTGGCCCAGCCTAGAATCAACCATTTCTATAAGGAACCTGTTTCCTTTTAATGGAGAATAGTTTTTAGAAACCAAGATATGGATACTAAAGCTATAGCAGGCAGAGTTAGAAAACATATGTATGTGTTTACTGAATGCACACACACACATCTATTTACATATCCTGTCCATTTTTATATATATTAAAAACCATGCATATAGATACCTCCAATTCTAATCCAACTCTACAGGACATATTCTAACCTTCCCTCCTTTCTTGTTTGTTAGTTCTGTGCCTGACAGTGAGAAATCTGACTCTTATTTTCCACACTATAGTTACTTAACTTTTTCAATCCTGGAATACACATACAGTTGTTTCAGAATTGTGAAATCATACTCCTGTGAGAATGGTATCTAATTAGATCAAATCATTTGTATATTGCCTTTTTGTCTTTATAGTATTCAATCAAAAAAATGTTTTCTAAAGTTATTTAGATTAGTTATTTTCTTTTCCATCTTTTCAGTTATGTTATTCATTTGTAATACAGTAAGGGTTGCATTCCATTTTGGCTCGGTTCCCAACCTGCCATCCTGGTTGATTTTAATTATGCATTTATTTTCAGGGTATGTTGGAACATTATGGTTATAAGAATTATACCTATAAAAAAAGTCTATTCAGGATATTGTCACTTCCTTCCTAATTCTTTCCACACTGTTCCCAGGTACTTTCTGTAGGTAACCAATCTCATTAGTTTCTGCTTTCTTCTTCCTATATTTATTTTGCACAAATAAACATGTATATATATTTTCCCCTTATATCCTCTTCTTTCTTGCATAGCATACATAGATACTTTTTTTGCACTTTGCTTTTTTCATTAAGTATCATCTTTAGGGAGCTATGTTCATAGTATTTTTGTAAAGAGATTTACACTATTTTTTAAAAAGATAATCTGATAATATCTTCCCTCCTTTGTAAAGTTGTATGTACTATCACTTTAAGAAGTTCTCCAATTATAATTTTTAATTTGTTTGCCATCCTTAGCAAGGTAAGCATTTGTCAAAGCATAATTCTGTATTTAGGAGGAAACTATCCTTTTTGTTTATATGGTCTTTGGAGAAGTATAATTGGTAATAGAATAATTTGCTTTTTAGATATCTTAATATCTATGTTGGGCTTCCTGATGTTGAAGAAAGCTTCAATGTAACTAGACCAGTGTCCCCTCATGAGGTAATTTTTAACCTTACTTTAATTGAGTTTGTTTGCTTTAACTCAAAGGGTCTGTGCCTTTTATATATATTCTTAAAAGATGATTTTAAAACAGGTAAAAATATCTCTTAGGAGACAGATAACCAGTATAAACAAGCATATGTGTAATACCATACTATATTAGGAAACAATTCTGTACTAATTAGTCATTTAATCTTATTAACTTGCACTGCTATATAACTGTATCCTATTTATGTTCTGTTTCTAAGCATTTTAGTGGTATCCCTCCGCCCCTTGCTTGCCCCTTGTATCTAGGATGGTGCTGTTTATTGCAGAGGTTACTTACTGAGCACGTTTTTTTAGGATAAGCAGGTATTGTTTTGGGGGAGGAGACCAAAGACTAGGAGCTCACAGTCTAATGGAAGGGATAGATGAAAAGAAATTTAAATAGCAGAATTTTAATAGAAATGCAGACAGAGGGTTATAGAACAGGCCTATTTATTGGCATTTAACAGATACTAGACTTCTCTTCAAATTCTTTCACTTAATACCCAGAATTGGGAATTGAGTCAGGGAATAAAATTGTTTTTGTGGACTTAATTTGGTTTGTATTAATATAAAGCTAAAATAGCAATTATGGAACATAGCACAGGAATCTTTTAGTAAACAATTAAGGTGAAAGATAGTATGGTTGTTGTCTAAGTAAGGTTAAACAAGAAGTATGAACAAGTAACCAAACATTTTACTTAGATAAATTTTAGTACTGCTTAATCACCAACTATTGATTGAACATTTATTTTGTGTTTCAACATTGAGGAATACACAAGAAATAAGACACATATCCTTCCTCAAGGAGCTCATACTCTTGTGGAAAGATTGAAATAACAAAACATGTGAAACAGAGACACCAGTGGTTTCATATTTTGAATGTCCGGGAGGTAGGTAAGACAAATATATCTGGTTGTACTGAGTAGGAAGTGGTGAGGACTGTGGGATATTGGAAGGTATGTGCCCGCAACCATCAGCTTCTCTCCCCCTCACTCTCCCCTTGCTTTCACTCTTCGCTTCCCATAGCTAGTGGCTCGATTGGTTTGAGTGTTGGCCCTGGGCGCTGAGGATTGTTCAGTTGGTCTGGGTGCATCAGCCTCAGGTGCTGAGGATAGCTTGGTTGATTTGAGTATTGGCCCTAGGCAGGAGTTGCCAGGTGGGTCCTGGACAGGGTACATGTGGGAGTCTGCCTCCCCTCCCCTCCTCTCAAAAAAAAAATAAGTAAAAGAAAAAGGAAGACTGAGGCCACAATTGTCATTATAATTATTGCTTCTGATGTTGAATAGGTATTATTATAATTAGAGAGGATGCAAAGATTTCTTGGAGAGATTTTGTCTCTTAGAGAGATGAGGGAGTAGGAGAGCAGATGGGTGGGTGGTCATGGTACCCTAAGCAGGACTGGTGTGGTACAGGTAATGCTGATTCTACCAGCACTGTCCTATTCCTGTGATAAGAGAGAGACCAAAGGGGCCCTGGCTGGCTGGCTCAGTAGTAGAATGTCGCCTGGCATGTGGAAGTCCTGGGTTCGATTCCCAGCCAGGGCACATAGGAGAAGCATCCATCTGCTTCTCCACCCCTCCCCCTTTTCTTCCTCTCTTTCTCTTCCCCTCCCGCAGCCAAGGCTCCATTGGAGCAAAGTTGGCCCGGGCGCTGAGGATGGCTGTATGGCCTCTGCCTCAGGCGCTAGAATGGCTCTGGTTGCAACAGAGGGATGCCCCAGATGGGCCGAGCATCGCCCCCTAGTGGGCATGCTGGGTGGATCCTGGTCAGGCACATGTGGGAGTCTGTCTCTCTGCTTCCCCACTTCTCACATTAGAAAAATAAATAAAGAAATAAAGAAGAGAGAGACCAAGGGGAACAGAGGGGGCCCATGGAGGTAGTTTGGGAGCCCATGGAGTAGGTTACAATTTTTGCATCTCTCGAATTTCATTTCTATTTGAAGGGATAAGTTTGTTAAAACCCACAAATGCTTGCCTGTTGTGGACATTACATTAGTTTTATTAATAAAAATGAGGTAATATTTATATAATACTCTGTATAAGGCACCATTTAAAAAATATATGTTTATACTCTTAGGGACTAAAATTATTCTTATTCCCATTTTACATAGGAGAAAAATGAGATGCGGAAAGTTATATAAAACTGAAGTACTAGAAACAGGAGTTGAGCACAGGCAACAGAGTCCAGACTGAACCACCACACCATCTTTAGTCTGGCCTGAAAAAGGGAGGAGGCTTGATCTAATTTAATATAGAATATCAAATCTTAAATAAATAATTCCTGTTGGTCAGTAATAGGAATATTTAATATTTACCTAAAGCACTGTGATAAAGGCTAGGAAAGTTTAAATCTAACTATCTTTGGTTTAATAGAAGCCAGAGAGATGATTGAGCTCCATAAATTGTAAGGTTGATAATCAGAGAAATTTTTTGTGACAATAGGTACCTGATGACCATCAGTGTAATGGGAAATCATTGGGTGATTCTGATGAGGTTTCCTGTTTGATCATGGCTTAGGCAAGGACATCATTTTGCCAGGCATGACAACATAAAACTAAAGCACACAGCTGCAACTTTTAAAGTCTTGCAAATGATTCAAATTGTTAGAACAATGTGATGAATGATTTGTGCTATAACCTATTACTTGTTAAGGATTTTTGTGATATAGTTTTGTTTATTTAGAGAATAAAAGAAAGTATAGTTTAGACTTTTTAGTTTGTGTGTGTGTGCTTTAGTTATCACTATACTGGTTAACTGTTTTGAATAAGCTAGCCACAAAGGTATGAGAGCAGACTGTTGATGACATCAGATCAGTGAGAAGAAAGTCAGTGCCAGATGTTTTGCTCCGTTTCTGGGCTGGTAGGGGTGAGGGATGCTGTGGCGATGTCTAGATCTATAGCTGGCATCATTCCTCTCGAGGAGAAGGTAGGCTCATAATTTCCAGTGCGCTGAGGTGACATATATAACAGCTCATTGTTTCATGGACAGATCCAAGTTCATGTGGGCCATACTCTACTAACGAAGGAACTCTGGGTCTGTGAGGACTTTTTCTTTTCCAGAGATGAGGAGCAATGACTGTCTGAATCTATTTTAGTGTCGTCTGCGGGACATGACATACTCGGCCCCCATTACAGTGGATATTGAATATACCCGAGGCAGCCAGAGGATTATCCGCAATGCTTTACCCATTGGCAGGTGAGAAATGATCTTGGCATTAGAGTCGCCCTACTTGTGTTCCAGCCCTGTGAGTTGACTGTGAGCAGCTAAGTTCTCTTTGCCCCATTTTCTCATCTGAAAAATGTGGCAAGTAGTGCCTACTTTGTGGGCTTATTTTCTGGATTCAGTGAGTCAGCAGATAAAAGTACTTAAGCGGTGTCCAGCACATAGTTGTGGTTGTTATTACTTTTTAATTGTGAATTCTTTTTTTATAAAGTTAAAGAAAATGCTTCCATTTTTCTCCTATAACTCCAGGCTGTTAGGGAAACTTTAGGTAGATAACATTTTATTGAACTCTCTGGAGCAGTATTTAAGGAGAGAAGTTACTTCTTTACACAGAACAAACTTGGAAATGTTAGCTAGCATTTTTACAGTCTGCTTTTCCTAATTAGGAAAATATATAGACTCTCCTATTAGACATGGACAAAACCCCACATTAATAATAATAATATTGGTTATCAATGATATTGGACTTTAAACTTATTCCAAATAATTCCCATTCAGGTGTTTTTTCTTCTTTAAAAGTGCTAAGAGCTTAAGAAACAATCCATTCGTTAAACAAATATACATCAACTTTCTGTTATTTGTCTGGCACTATGCTGGGTGCTCAGGTAAACAGAAAGATACTTATGATACAGCTCCTGTCAGCTATACTCAGGCTAGATAAGTAACTATGGCATCATTTGTTAAGTATTTCAAAACTGCCTAGTTTTGATAATCTCTTGTTTCTTACACTTTGATTCATTGTGCTATTTCTACATAACTAATGAAAATCACTTTGTTTACCATGAATGAAGGGTTGCTGCATTTCCTGACTTTTACTAAAAAGCCTGTCTGCAAAGTTTCATGTGACTGTCATTCCTCTGCCTTTTATAATATGTCAGAGAGGAACGCAGACCTCTTAGTGATGACTACAGTACACAATTCGTATTTACCTTTATGCCAGTGATAATCTGTATGTGATATTTTCTTTTCTTTCTTTTAAAACAGAATGCCCATAATGCTTCGTAGTTCAAACTGTGTCCTTACAGGGAAAACGCCAGCAGAATTTGCGAAACTGAATGAATGTCCTTTAGATCCAGGTATGTGTGACTCCTTGGATTTGCCACCCTTCTTTTTTTTTGGTTTTTCTGTTGCTGGTTGGTTTTTTTTTTAACATTTTTTCTTAAAACAATAGCATCCTTACTATTCATAATGAACTTTGATAAAATTGTCCATGAAGTGTCCAGAAATTAGGTTCCAACCTTAGTCTATTAGTCTGTATTTCTAAAAGATCAGCTGTCTCTTTTATTTCAGGTTTACAACTTTAATGCCCCAAGTTCTGATTTGTGGCTGTGGTTGTCATTTTTTTCTCTCTTAGCTCAGTGGTAATACTCTTTTGGTGTACTTAGAAATCCAAAAATAATCTCAAAGTTACTTGTCTAGCTGGTCTGAAAAGACTCAAACATCTAATTACAGGCTATTTTAAATGTAGTAAAGGGGCAAAAAATGAAAGTCTTCTGTTTAAATTTTTAAAAATTATATGTTGGTACCTATTTTTAGGCAGTTTCTTTTATAAAGTTTCAAGCTTAGCCCTTAACAGAAAGTTTCTTTTAATTCCTTAACTCATATTTCACATTGATTTCACATATTTCATATTTCACATTAATTTACAGTTGCTTTAAAGTTGCACTGATGTAGAGTCCCAGAAGGTTTTGGAAAGGAGTTAACAAAGAATGTGACTTTTAGAAACTTTGCATAAGTCAAATATATTGCCCTGTTTTTACTTACAATGGGGGTCCTTGGGTTATAACACAGTTCTGTTCCTACAATACTTACATAACCCAAATTTTTGTGTAAGTCAAAATACATCCTAGCTCTGTGATGGCGAACCTTTTTATAAAAACCGCCCACTTTTGCAGTGCTGGTCAACCTGGTCCCTCCCGCCCACTAGTGGGCAGTTCCAGCTTCCCATGGTGCTGCTAATGGAGCAACCAAACAGCGCCGCGATTGGGCCACCATGAAAGCTGGAATGCTCACTAGTGGGCGGGAGGGACCAGGTTGACCAGCACTGCAAAAGTGGGCGGGTTTTTATAAAAAAGTTCCCCATCATGGTCCTAGCCTAACACAAATGGAACACTTGTGCTTTTAACAGTCCAAAATGGCCTATGTTAGCATACTGGGGGACGCCAGCTCCCTCATTCATATGCCGCATTACTCTTACTGCTTATTCTCCTGACATGTGCAACCAAACTAGTTCACCCACCTAGTCTGTAAGTATGATGCTAATGACATAAACCAAACACTCACTTCTCAATTTTTTAAAGTCTTTATGGAAGTGAGCATCATAACCTTGAAATGTTGTATGTTAAGACTCTTATAACCTGAGGAGCCCCTGTAATTGGAAGATAAAATGTAGTCTCACTCTATCCTATTCTAAATTGTGTGCAAAATACATATGGTAGTGTTTTATGAGTTTTGTTTAGTATATAATATTACGGAAACTTAGCCTACCATTATTGCTGATTTGCTAGAAAACTTAGAGTGAATTTCAGTTTACACTGAAGATTGTCAGTTATTTTTCTGCTTAAGAAATCTGAAGACTAATTTACTTACATAATTATTTTTATTCACTTCTTATATATGTCAGGTGCTTGTGAAGCATCAACCACTAAGATACATTTCCTGTTAAGAAGTTTATTGTGCTTCATTTATATAAAATCATGTGCAGACACTATCACTAATTCATTAAACAGTATCAGCAAACCTCTTCAAAGTCCATGGTGGTGAGTGCTGTACAGCAGTGGAAGAGTGATCTCTGATTCAGGAGATGACTAAATCACATTGTTTGAAGAATAGGCAGTGAAGCTTTTCTTGTTTCCTTTGAGCAGGTGGTTACTTTATTGTTAAAGGTGTGGAAAAAGTTATTCTTATCCAAGAACAGCTGTCTAAGAACAGGATCATTGTGGAAGCTGACAGAAAAGGGGCCGTTGGTGCTTCAGTTACCAGGTATGGAAAACTAGAGATGATGTTCATAAGAAAAATTGATAATTCCATTAATATCTGATGGCTATCTTTTGATATGGAGGCCCCTAGTTATTTCTCGTTGATAACAGGCAATGAAATATTTAAACTATCTGTGTTTAATATATTGTTTAAGACTCTGAACATAGAGTACTGATTTAAAATTTTCTATGATGAAAGTGAGACATTGTTTGAAAGGCCACTAGTTATTTTACATTGAATTTTATGTTAATTTATAGTAGTATAAATATTAAAGGAACTTTTAAAAGAGAATTAAAAAACACCAGTTTTTCATGTTCCTTTTTAGTCTTTGACCGTTTTACATATGTATTTTGAATTATTATTACTGATTATTTCTTTTGGTATAACCAGATACTATTTTACATTTAACTTTTTTTTAGCAAGAGATAGAGGGAGAAATAGGGACAGACAGACAGAAAGGGAGAGAGAGGAGAAGCATCACTTCTTTATTGTGGCACCTTAGTTGTTCATTAATTGCTTTCTCATATGTGCCTTGACTAGGGGGCTCCAGCAGAGTGAGTGACCTCTTGCTCAAGCCAGCAACCTTGGGCTCAAGCCAGCGACTATGGGGTCATGTCTATGATCCCACACTCAAGCCGGCAACCCCATGCTCAAGCTTCTGAACCCACACTCAAACCAATGACCTTGGGGTTTTGAATCTGTGTCCTCTGCATCCCAGGCCGATGTTCTATCCACTGTGCTACCGCCTGGTTAGGCTTACATTTAACATTTAATGAATTATTTAATGGATTTAACATCTTATTTTTAGTTTTTCAGACCAGCCTCTTTCACAGTATGTTCATTTTTCTGTACCGGCATCTCTTACATTACTCTTGTAACTTTTCTCTGGTTTATTATCATATGTAATTTGAAATTTGGAGGTTAATAAATTCTGAGAATAAAAAAATTTGTGACATAGTTAAGATGTAAGTATATAATAGAGTTTTTCTAACAACCTGTAATTAGAGCTATTTAACTCAGAGTTTCTGCATTTTTCTTTCTGGGTAAAGAGTCAACTAACAATAATGGCCATTTATTAAGCAGTTACTAGGAGGCAGCTGATGTTGTAATCAGGGTCTCATGAAGAGGAGCCACAGAGGAGTGAGGCAGCATCAGTGCTGCAGGTGGAGGACCCCAATCTCTCCTGGATTGAGGTGCCTTGGAGAGATCAGCTATCCAATTTATTAAGCAGAAACATGACATTATGCTGAGAAACTAACAAGCAGAATACAGTGTCCAATTTTATTATTTAGTTTTGCAAAACTGATTAGTTTGCTCTTGCCCTTTCTTCACATACTATTTTTTACAAATTGAAGGTTTGTAAAACACTGCTTCAAGCAAGTCTATTGATTCCATATTTCCAACAGCATTTACTCACTTCATGTCTCTCTATCACATTTTGGTAATTTTCACATTTCGAACTTTTTTTTTATGATTAACTTTTTTAAAAAAATTTTAATGGGGTGACATTGATAAACCAGGGTACATATGTTCAGAGAAAACATCTCTATGTTATTTTGACATTTGATTATGCTGCATTCCCATCACCCAAAGTCCAATTGTCTTCCATCACCTTCTAACTGGTTTTCTTTAGCCCTTCTCTTCCCCAAACCCCTTCCCTCTCCTCCCCTCCACACCGTAACCCCCGCACTCTTGTCCATGTCTCTGAGTCTCATTTTTATGTCCCACCTGTGTATGGAATCATACAGTTCTTAGTTTTTTCTGATTTACTTATTTTGCTCAGTATAATGTTATCAGGGTCCATCCATGTTGTTTTAAATGATCCAATGTCATCATTTCTTATGGCTGAGTATATTCCATAGTATGTATGTACCAAAGCTTTTTAATCCACTCGTCCACTGATGGACACTTGGGCTGTTTCCAGATCTTCGCTATTGTGAACAATGCTGCCATAAACATGGGGGTGCATTTCTTCTTTTCAAACAGTGCTATGGTGTTCTTGGGGTATATTCCTAAAAGTGGGATAGCTGGATCAAAAGGCAGTTCAATTTTTAATTTCTTGAGGAATCTCCATACTGTTTTTCCATAGTGGCTGCACCAGTCTGCATTCCCGAGGGTTCCCTTTTCTCCACATACTCGTTAGCACTTATTCTGTGTTGTTTTGTTGATGAGCACCATTCTGACTGGTGTGAAGTGATACCTCATTGTGGTCTTAATTTGCATTTCTCTAATGATTAGTGATGTTGAGCATCTTTGCATATGCTTATTGGCCATCTGTATGTCCTCTTTGGAGAAGTATCTATTCATTTCTTTTGCCCATTTTTGGATTGGATTGTTTGTCTTCCTGGTATTGAGTTTTAAAAGTTCTTTATAAATTTTGGTTATTAACCCCTTCTCAGACGTATTGTCAAATATAAGGTCTACCGGAAAGTTCTGTTTGTTTTTGGAATAAAACAAAATACAAATTTTTCTTACCGTCAATAAACTTTATTAAATAATATATTTCCACACCAATCCTATCTTCCGAATATGGTCCGAAATGGTTTGCTGAGCTGAATTAAGCCTTTCTGCGATCTCCAATGTTGTCAGAAAAGGATCTTGCTCCAACATGGTCTTAACAACATCGTCATCGATCAAAGATGGTCGCCCAGACGTGGCTTATCAGAAAGGTCGAAATCACCTGTTTCGAATTTTTCTAACCATCTTCTGCATGTCCTATCAGAAACTGTACCTTCACCAAACACTTTCAATAAATTTCTACATACTTCTATAGCATTTCTTCTTTGTTGAAATTCATATACAATACAGTGGCATAAATGAACTTTATCAGTAGCCATGGGTACACTATCGCTTCACACATAAGACTAACGTGAATCAACTTTGTTTTAGTTAATTTGCTACGTCAGTATGTATACATTAAGTGATAAAAATAGAGAGGCACACATGTGCCAAATAAACGTGCTTACGTGTCGAAACTTGTTGTGATAGAAACAGACAGAACTTTCCGGTAGACCTTATATATTCTCCCATTGTGTAATTTGTCTTTTTATTCTGTTCTTATTGTCTTTAGCTGTACAGAAGCTTTTTAGTTTGATATAGTCCCATTTGTTTATCCTGTCTTTTATTTCACTGGCCCGTGGAGATAAATCAGCAAATATGTATATATTGCTGGGAGAGATGTCAGAGAGCTTACTGCCTATATTTTCTTCTAAGATGCTTATGGTTTTACAGCTTACATTTAAGCCTTTTATCCATTTTGAGTTTATTTTTGTGAATGGTGTAAGTTGGTGGTCTAGTTTCATTTTTTTGGAGGTAGCTGTCCAATTTTCCCAACACCATTTGTTGAAGAGGCTGTCTTTATTCCGATGTATGCTCTTACCTCCTTTGTCAAATATCAGTTGTTCATAAAGGTGTGGGTTTATTTCTGGGTTCTCAGTTCTGTTCCATTGATCTATATGTCTGTTCTTATGCCAGTACCAGGCTGTTTTGAGTACAATGGCCTTATAGTATAACTTGATGTCCGGAAGTGTGATACCTCCCACTTTATTCTTCCTTTTCAAGATTGCTGAGGCTATTCGTGTTCTCTTTTGGTTCTATATAAATTTTTGGAATATGTATTCTATATCTTTGAAGTAAGTCATTGGTATTTTAATCGGTATTGCATTGAATTTATAAATTGCTTTGGGTAATATAGACATTTTAATGATGTTTATTCTTCCTAACCATGAGCATGGTATATGCTTCCACTTGTTTGTATCTTCCCTGATTTCTTTTATCAATGTTTTATAATTTTCCGAGTACAAGTCTTTAATCTCCCTAGTTAAATTTATTCCTAGGTACTTTATTTTTTTGGTTGTGATGGTAAAGGGGATTGCTTCCTTAATTCCTCTTTCTGACAGTTCATTGTTAGTGTATAAAAATGCCTCTGATTTCTGAGTATTAATTTTATATCCTGCCACCTTGCTAAATTCTTTTACCAGGTCTAGTAGTTTTTTGACTGAGACTTTAGGGTTTTTTATCTACAATATCATATCATCTACAAATAATGACACTTTTACTTCTTTTCCAATTTGGATGCCTTTTACTTCTTTTTCTTGTCTGATTGCTGTGGCTAGGACTTCCAGAACTATGTTGAATAAGAGTGGTGAAAGGGGGCACCCCTACCTTGTTCTTGATCTTAAGGGTATTGCTTTTAATTTTTGCCCATTGAGTATGATTTTGGCTGTGGGTTTGTCATAGGTGGCCTTTATCATGTTGAGATATGTTCCCTGTATTCCCACTTTGCTGAGAGTTTTGATCATGAACAGGTGCTGGATTTTATCAAATGCTTTTTCTGCATCTATTGAAATTATCATGTGGTTTTTCTCCTTCCTTTTGTTTATATGATGAATCACATTGATTGATTTGTGAATTTTGTACCATCCTTGATTCCCAAGAATAAATCCTACTTGATCATGGTGTATGATTTTTTTCATATATTGCTGGATCCGGTTTGCTAATATTTTGTTGAGGATTTTAGCATCTAAATACATCAGGGACATTGGTCTATAATTTTTTTCTTTGTGTTGTCTTTGCCTGGTTTTGGAATCAGAATTATACGCATGTCATAAAAGGAGCTTGGAAGTTTTCCTTCCTCTTGAATTTTTTGAAATAGCTTGAGAAGTATAGGAGTTAGTTTTTCTTTGAATATTTGGTAGAATTCACTTGTGAAGCCATCAGGCCTTTTCTTTTTTGGGAGTTTTTTGATAACTGTTTCAATCTCATTTGTTGGAATTGGTCTGTTTAGGTTTTCTAATTCTTCCAGGTTAATTTTTGGAAGATTATATGTTTCAAGGAATTTGTCCATTTCATCTAGGTTGTCTAATTTTTTGGCGTACAGTTCTTCATAGTATTTTCTTACAATATTTTGTATTTCTGTTGTGCCAGTTGTTATTTCTCCACTCTCATTTCTAATTTTATTTATTTGAATCCTCTCTTTTTTTTTCTTGGTGAGTCTGGTTAAAGGTTCATCGATCTTGCTGACCTTTTCAAAGAACCAGCTCCTGGTTTCATTGATCCTCTGTATTGTTTCTTTAGCCTCTATGTCATTTATTTCTGCTCTAATCTTTATTATTTCCTTCCTTCTACTACCTCTGGGCTTTACGTGATGTTCTTTTTCTGGTTCTTTTAGATGCAGGGTCAAGTTGTTTATTTGAGCTTTTTCTAGCTTCTTGAGGTATGCCTATAATGTTATGAACTTCCTTCTCAGGGCTGCTTTTGCTGTGTCCCATAAATTTTGAGTTGATGTATGCTCGTTATTATTTGTTTCTAGGAATTTTTTAATTTCTTCTTTGATCTCGTTCTTTACCCATTCATTATTTAATAACATGCTATTTAGTTTCCAAGTGTTGAGTATTTTCAGTTTTTCTGTTGTGGTTGATTTCTAGTTTCATGCCATTGTGATCAGGGAAAGTGCTTGATATGATTTCCATCTTCTTAAATTTGTTGAGACCACTTTTGTGCCCTAACATATGGTCTATCCTAGAGAATGTACCATGAGCACTTGAAAAGAATGTATATTCTGCTGCTTTAGGGTGAAAGGTTCTGAAGATATCTATTAAATCAAGTTGATCTAGTATGTCCTTTTAAGTCTGCTGTTTCTTTGTTAATTTTCTTTCTTGAGAATCTATCTAGTGATGTTAGTGGGGTATTGAAATCCCCTACTATTATAGTATTGCTGTTGATCTCGCCCTTTAAATCTATCAAAGTCTGCTTTATATATTTAGATGCTCCTATATTAGGTGCATAGATATTTATAACAGTTATATCTTCCTGTTGGATTGCTCCCTTTATCATTCTGTAGTGACCTTTATCTCTTAATATAGTCTTTGTTTTAAAGTCCATTTTATCTGATATAAGTATTGCTACCCCAGCTTTTTTTTTCATTTCCATTTGCGAAATGAAATTTGTGAAATATTTTTTTTCCATCCTTTTATCTTCAGTCTATGTGCATCTTTTGTTTTAAGGTGTGTCTCTTGTAGATAGCATATGTGTGGGTCTTGTTGTCTTATCTGCGCAGTTACCCTATGTCTTTGAGCGAATCATTCAATCCATTTACATTTAAGGTTATTATTGATATGTAATTGTTTACTGCCATTTTATTCTTTAAAATTGTATTCCTCTTTTGCTATATTCTTTTTCTCCTTTGATCTGTTTACAACAGGCCCCTTAGCATTTCTTGCAGCCTTGGTTTGGTTGTAGTGAATTCTTTGAGTTTTTTTTGTCTGGAAAGCTTTTTATTTCTCCTTCAATTTTAAATGATAGCCTTTCTGGATAAAGTAGTCTTGGTTGTGCTCTTGCCCTTTCTGAGACATAACATCACACCGTCTGCTGTCTCATTCCTGACCTGCAGAAAACTCTTGCAGGGCCAAGCATCGTGTCCTTGAGGCCTTCCCTGGACGCACAACTGTCTTCAGCCATGTATGCTTGGTCTCAACCTTCACTTCCTCAGGATGGGAACTAAAAGTCACTTGGTGCTTTGGCTTTCCTCCAACAGCAGGCAGTATACTAGATGCTTTACATAATTTTGTTAGTTCAATCCCCCAAGATAAGTGATATTATCTGTTTTACAGCTGAGTAACCAGCCTTGTGTGCAGGGTAACATTGATCATCAGGAATACCAGCATTTGAACCAAGATCTAATAATTCTATAGTCCATGTCATCCTACTGTATTCAGTTTTTGAACCAGGGCAATCAGGACTTGAATCCTAAAGTTTTTGTTTGCTAGCTATGAGGCACTTGGGTAAGGAGTTACTTAGCTTCTCTAAATCTTGGTTTCCTCATCTATGATTCAGAGACAACACTTCAAAGTAAGTGTTAATATGTAAGAGATAAGGCTAATGTAAGTAGATTGGGTAGCAGTGCATAATATATAGCCAGTGATTAGCTATGTTACTTTTATCGTTGAATAAAACTTTGAAATGTTTTTATATCCATTAGGAATTTTATAGTGAATAGATAGTAATAGAAGGAGATTGCCTTAGTTTTTTTGTTGGTTTTACTCTATATCAAGACTGTAGGTATGTTTTATTGGATTTTTAGTATACAATTTTATTTATTCATTGCTTTCTCATTATGCAACAGGATCATATTGAGGTCTTTCTCTTCGAATGTATAAAATTGATTATGAATGTATATGTCCACACTGGGTCCAATCAGTTCAGGTAGAATTAAAGTGAAGAAGGTCAAAATGAATTGGTGATTGCCACTCATTCACCCACAAAACTTTCACCATAATCTCAAAGCTAAAGAAACATTTATGGTGTTTTAAAATGGAAGTTTCAGGGAGCAGGAGAGGACTTGCGCATCTTTTAAAAGCACCTATTAGATAGGATCTTATTGATTGATGAACATTGCTATTTTATGTTACTAGTGGGGATGCATTTTAACCGATTTGTGTTTCCTGTAGCTCTACCCATGAGAAAAAAAGCAGAACCAATATGGCTGTGAAACAAGGACGATTTTATTTGAGGCATAATACTTTATCAGAAGATATACCCATTGTAATTATATTTAAGGTAAGGTTGTAGGCATCTACTGAAAATTATGAAGAATTTTTTTCCTTCTTTTAAATTTTAATTGTTCTCAGTTACAGATGACATTCAATATTATATTGATTTCAGGGGTATGTAGCATAGTGGTCAGACATTTATATCACTTACAAAGTAATCCCCCTGGTAAGTCTAGAAGTACCCACTTGGCATTATACATAGTTATTATAATATTATTGACTATATTCACTATGCTGTACTTGACATCCCTGTAACTATTTTGTAAATACCAATTTGTACTTCTTAATCCCTTTACATTTTTCAAAAAGTCCACCAACCCCCCTTCCATCTGGCAACCATCAGTTTGTTCTCTGTGTCTATGAGTCTGTTTCTGTTTTGTTTCTCTGGTTATTTTCATAATGTAATTAGAAATTTAGAGGAGGACAAGGAGTTTTAAGGATAGAAGGATTTGTGATATGGATAAGTCATCAGTTATAAAATGTATTTTGTTTTATTTTATTTTAGGTGGGAGATAGTGAGGCAGACTCCCATATGCACCCTGACCGGGATCCACCTGGGAACCCCCATCTGGGGCTGATGCTCGAGTACTGAGCTATTTTTAGCACCTGAGGCTGATGTGCTCTAATGGAGCTGTCCTCAGTGCCTGGGGCCACACTTGAACCAATTGAGCCACTGGCTACAGGAGGGGAAGAGGCAGAGAAGGGGGAAGAGAGGTGAGAAGCAGATGGTTGCTTCTTCTGTGTGCCCTGACTGGGAATCAAACCTGGGATGTCCATTTGTGGGGCTGATGCTCTATCCCCTGAGCCACTGGCCAGGGCTTATAGAATATATTTTAAATTGAAAGCTAATAAGACCAGGGTTCACAATATTTTTAAAATAGGAATTTTTTTAATAGATATATTATAAAAAATTCCAAAGGTACAAAAGGGTATATATAGTGATGAGTAAGTCTCCCACCTACCTGTACCTAACCATGTGATTCTTCTGCCCAGAGATACTAGTTGCTACTAGTTTCTTTCTAGAGATAATCTGCACATACAAGCACACGCGTACATAGTACATTTTTATTATTGTTTATTGTATTGTTTTTTATTTACATATATTGCACATCATTTTTTACTTAGGTTTTTCCTTTACTTTTTTTTTGTAACTTAGTTTGGAGATAGTGTTAGATTACTTCATATAGAGCTACTATATTCTTTCTTACAAACTGTTCTATTTATGGTTGTACTATTATTTAATCATTCCCCATCAGTGGAGATATATATATATATATTGCTGTTACAAAACTGCTGTAATGTCATATTCCACATGGGCAAGGATATCTATAGGCTAAATTTCTGGTAGTGGAATTTTCTAGCTCAAAGAGTATGGACCAAGTTCATTGTCCTTTTTTATGGCTTTCTGGATTCTAGTGAGTTTCTACATAAACATGAGTCTTCATTCTCAACTGATTTCTTATTAGCTTGTTCTTCTTCTCTGATAATTGTATAGTGGCTCTGAGACAAATATTATGCCCATTCTATGAACAGTTATAATATTAGTCATTTATCAAAACAAAAATGGTTCATATTATAGCATACAGTTGGTCTTCAGTATGCACAGAATCTGTATTTGCCAATTCTACTTGCTAAAATTTATTTGTAACTGCAAATCAATATTTGTGGTGCTTTTCAATTATTCATGGACATACACATGCACAGAACAGTAAAAAATTTGAGTCACCAAACACGCACATTCCCAGCTGAGATCAGACAAAGCAACACTGCCTACTCATTTTAGCTCTTTTTGAAGTTTATTTCGTGCTATGTTTTTTGCATTTTTGTACCTTTAGTTGGTGGTTTTACTGTTTAAAATGACGTGCAGGCATAGTGCTGAGGTTGCTGTCTAGGGTTCCAAAGGGCAAAAAAGCTGTGATGTGCCTTATGGAGAAAATATGTGTGTTAAATATAAGTTTTGTTCAGGTATGAGTTACAGTGTTGTTGGTTGTGCCTTCAGTGTAAATGAATCATATAGCTATATTAAATATGGTATCTTTAAATAGAAACATCGTAGTAATCAGTTGAAGACAGTGTAACCATAGGCTCACAAGAACCTAACTATTCCCTCTAGGAGCAATGCTTCAGTATTTGTTAATTCAGTGTTTTCGGCAACTTTGTAGAATGTAGCTACTCTGAATAATGATGATCAGCTGTAGATGGGTATTAAATGACTCTTGAAAACTAGGTTGATTGAAATAAAGAGCTCAGATTATCTTAGGAAATACTGAAGAGATACTGAATACTCCAGATAATTTCAGAGGTTGATATAATTACTCACTTCTCATTATTTAGTTTTACTTCAGCATTAAATATTTCTGTTCATCAGTGGTAATGGTAGTGGAAATATTTTGGGGAGTCTCAGCAAGAGAAAAACAGAGAGATCCTCTTAGGTGGAATTAACTAAGTTGGTTAAAAAGGAAAAACATTTGGATATAAGCCTTGAGGAGTAAGAAAGGAGCTGAGCACCCCAACCGGGATCCACCCAGCAACCTCTTTCTGGGACTGATGCTGTGCCCATTTGGGGCCATGCTTGCAAGCAAGCTATAATTAGTGCCTGAGGTGGAGGCTACACGACCCATCCTAAGTTCCTGGTGCCTATGTGCTCGAACCAATCAAGCCATAGCGGTGGGAGAAGAGAGAGAGAGAATGAGAAGGGGAAGGAAGAAGGGTGGAGAAGCAGTGGTTGCTTCTCCTGTGTGCCCTGACCTAGGACATCCATATGCTGGGCCGATGCTCTACTACTGAGCAAACTGATCAGGGCCAAAAAAATATTTTAATGTTTAGTAGAGCTTAATTTGCTTTTGAGTTCTCTAAATGAAATGATGCCATTTATTTTCTTTTTAGGGTGATGATGATGATGATGATGATGATAATGATAGAATCATTGTATCAGGGGGCCAGGGAGAATTTATAAATACACTTTATTATCTTTGTTCAAATTCTATATTTTTTAAACATAGAAGTAATTTTGGCTTTTTTCTAGGGAACCCTTGGTACCCAACACAGTGGTGTTTAGTGAAGAAAATTTTAACTGTGTAGAATTACATCTCCAGCAGAGGGCAGTATGCTCCTATACATCAAAAGAAATTTTTTGAAAGTTTTTGATGCTTGCTGTATATATTACTACATTCCTTATACCAGAAATTATAAATTGATTATAATGCATGTAATCTTATATCACTCACGTGGGAATGCACTAGACACATGCATTAATATCAGAAAACCTTTATTAACTACTCTTTTTGGGTAGATGACAAATGCTTCATAAGACAGTTTCTTCTGTCAAACTTATTTCATATTTGTGCCATAAACCTATACATATATATAACTGACATAGATCTTTTTTATAATGGGCTACTAGCAATGTACATTTTAATGTAACCAGTACTTGAGATTTCAAACTTCTATCTTTCTGATTATAAAGCAATCTTTGCATCATAAAAATTTAGAAAGGCACTGAAAAGTCTAACTATATTTTTCCTGATCTTTTTTCCTTTGCTTTTATAATATACACATTGATTTTATGTTTCATTTAATGAATTGTAAATAGTTTTCCATGTCTGTAAATATGAGTCTACATCATTGCTTTTACTAGGTATTGTATAGAAATTGCATGTGTATATCTTTATGCCGTTTCCTAGAGTGGGACACTTAGATGTCATCCCCCTGCCCTAAGTGTTCACTCTTATACACAACCTTGGGTGTCCTTATACAGACATTTTTGTGCATGTGGTTGATTATTTTGTGAGATTTTTATTCCTGGTAGTGGAATTACATCTTTTCTTTTAAAAATTTCATACATGTTGCCACATTTTTCTCCTGAAATGTATCCATTAAATTCGATGTATAATATGAGTTATACATAGTATTTCATAAGTATATAAGAATCAAATATTTTAAAATTTCAGTTCAGACTTTTCAATTCAAATTTCAGTCACTTTTTCTGGTTTCTACTATAGGGATACTTTAATAATCTGATAGAAACATGTTTGATAACCACTATTTAGACTTTCCATCTAAGAGTTAGAAAGTGTATTGGATTGCTTAGAATCAGAAATATCTAGGTTGAATTCCAGCTTCTCCACTTATTAGTTATGTGACCATGGGCAATTTCCCAATCTCTGAGACTTGGATAATTCATCTGTAAAGTATTAATAGAATATCACCTAAGAGGATAGTGGTGAAGAGCAAAAGAGATCCTGTATTTTTTGAAGCTGCCTGGAAAGTGGATGCTCTTTGTCTCCCCTTGATTCTCCTTACGCTTTTAATGTTAGAAGCCCAGGAAAATAAACTGGGGTGCTAAGAAAGTCAAATCATTTCTCTCTTTGTGTTGTGTGGCCTTCACACAGACCTTGACAATCATTAGGACTTGATGGTTGTTGAATGTAACCAACAATTGGCTAGAAGGGACAGAAACAGCAGGGTTTCCAGAGTCCATGCTGAGTCTGAATATGACGGATAAAGCTTTTAAGATCTAGATCAGCCTTATTTATGTTCTTGAATCACTACAAAGGTTTTCCTGCCCATGAATCATCCCCACTTTACACTCTGTATTCCTGAGTATTCACAGTTGTGCTGTGATGGCATCGGCAGTCTGAAAGTTTTTGTGGAAAAGAATAAAATTTTAGGGGGTGCTGGGCATTGTTTTTGGATGCCAACTTACGTTGAAATTTTTTATCTTTAAAGAAAAAATATTAAACACTTAAAAAGAGCCATTACAGTTCTTTTATTATCTGTAATAAAAGATTACTTCTGGTAATAATAAGTTGATATCTGTCTACTTTAAAGAAAAATTAGAGATTTTTAAATATTAAATGTTTTAAGAATTTATTGCCTTTTCTCCTTCACATAATATATTTCAACATGCCACCATTAACCTGTACATCATTTTCATCAGTTCATTAGTATTCTTTTTTCTTTTAAAAGTCACACTTTTAGTCACAGTGTATATCCAAGGAGAAGACTTCATGCCACTTTTTAAAGAACATTTCTCCTTATTTTTGTTCTTATTGTTGATTGCCAGACTTGGTGACTGTGCTAAAACCTATTGTCTCTGCTATTTTTTCATAAGGTTATTAATATAGCATTCACTTTTGACTTAAAGTAGGTGAAATGATTTCAGATGTCTAGAGTACAAAGAGCTCCATGTAAAGCTAGTTTTCAGATGTCTAAATTATGTCTGTAAAGCAAAATGGTTGGGCATTTTGCTGTCGTTTCCTTAGCAATATGTCATTTATTTGTAGCTGTGACTTCAGAAAGCTAAATAGTCATAAAGCCAGTTTGGTCTTCGGAGGTAGAATGCTTTTGATAATAGGCTGACTGAGTTATCACCCTGTATTTCAGTGTATTTTAGATACAGGAAGAGTTTAGTCTTTTAGAGGGCAGCTTTGCCACTGATCATTCTTTCAGCACACGTGGTGTCATTTACCATGTGTTTGTCATGTCTTTGCTTCATAGCTTAGCAATATTTGGAAGGCCTAATAGTCTACTTAGGTCTATGTCAGGCCACTTGAAAATTCTATGCAATTATAAAATTACTGCTTAGATTCACCATCAGGACAACTTGAAGTGACAGTCCATATGTTAAGTGAAGATGGACTGTTAGTATTATTAAACACCAATTGCTTCTCGGCCTTTTGGCTAAGATCAAGTGTAGTATTATTAAACACCTAAATAGGCAATCAAAAGATAGTCTTTTTGGCCCTGGCTGGTTTGCTCAGTGGATAGAGTATTGTCCTTTGTATGGATGTCCCAGGTTTGAGCTTTGGTCAGGGCACACAAGGGACGTGACCGTTGGCTTCTTTCCCCCTCTCTCTCTCCCTCCTCTTCTGCCTCTCCCCCTTCTCCCCTTCTCCTCCCACAGCAGTGGCTCCACTGGTTAGAGTGTCAGTCCCAGACACTGAGGATAACTCGATTGGTCCGAGCATGGCAGCCTCAGGTGCTAAAGATAA
Organism: Saccopteryx bilineata; assembly: GCF_036850765.1. Lineage (NCBI taxonomy): Eukaryota > Metazoa > Chordata > Mammalia > Chiroptera > Emballonuridae > Saccopteryx > Saccopteryx bilineata. Next base: position 107,559,391 of record NC_089490.1, read on the forward strand.
CTCATTTGATTCAAGCATCAGCCCCAGACAGGGGTTGCCAGGTGGATCCCAGTCGGGGCACATGTGGGAGTCTGTCTTACTATCTCCCCTCCTCTCACTTAAAAAAACAAAAAGTAAATAAAAGAATTTTTTCACTTGAAGATTACTAAACTAAAAATTAATTATTAAAATAATCTAGGTGGTCTTTAATTCAGATGTTTTTAGATATTAATATGCCTCAAGAAATGGGGATGATCCAGAAAGCTACTGCCATTTTAGTGCTAGGATTTTATTTCTGTCTCAGTAAGACCATTTCTGCCAAATCATTTGTGTGCTTTGTTTGGTATCAGTCCTATGTAACATATAAGCCCGAAACTCTTTTAGTGTTTGAGTTTTCCTCTAAGAAGTGGTGTGTGTTGTTCACAAAGTTTTACATCTAAAGATTTTAGAGAAAGGTGCTTAGCTCCTATTGCAAGTTAGTTGCCTTAGTATTTTTTCTCTTATACAATATTTTGATTTCATTGAAACCCAAATAATAGTATTTTGAGAGATTGACAGGTAAAAATTAACTTATATTCTAATTAGCTTCTCACAGGGAGCTATTCTCTTCTGATATTTGTGACTGGCTACTTGTAGACTGAGGAGAACGTGTAGATGGTTATACATATATTCCATCACCATCACAATAGCTGCAACTCAGTCCACTTGATCAAAGGATAATCTATTGTAGTTTAATTTACTTTTCAATTTTTTAAAAATTAGGACTGGGCCCTGGCCAGTTGGCTCAGTGGTAGAATGTCGGCCCTGTGTGTGGATGTCCCAGCTTTGATTCCCAGTCAGGGCACACAGGAGAAGCACCCATCTGCTTCTCCATACCTCCCCCTCTCCTCTATTTCTCTCTCTCTTTCCCTCCCGCAGCCAAGGCTCCATTGGAGCAAAGTTGGCCCAGGCACTGAGGATGGCTCCATGGCCTCTGCCTCAGGCGCTAGAATGGCTCTGGTTGCAACAGAGTGATGCCCCAGATGGACAGAGCATCGCCCCCTGGTGGGCATGCCGGTGGATCCTGGTCGGGCGCATGAGGGAGTCTGTCTGACTGCCTCCCTGCTTGTAACTTCAGAAAAATACAAAAAAAAAAAAAAAAAAAAAGGACTGATAAATATCTACTTATATTGATATCTCATACCTATATAACTTTTAAGGGAATGCTCTGTTAAAGATAGACCTGTTAAAGATAGACCCCAGTGAATAGTTGCGTACAAATCTGTAAACTTTTCTTTGTCCATAAAACATCTTGAAAAATTAGCAAGACACTTACTGTAAAACTGAGCTTCCTAAACTTTCATATTTTAGAAAGGAATTTGATGTGCATATTCCCATGAGATTCAAAAGTCAGATAAACGATGGAAATAAAGAGCTGTTGAGGACAAATATGTACTACACAGACCAGGTAAGGCAGGAGTGTGATGAATGAGAAAAATTAAGGCAGGACACAGGAGATTTGGGAAGGAACAAACAATAAGGTATTATATGAGTCTGAACTTAGATGTAAGCTTCACTGGTATCCAATGACTAACTCTCATCCTTACTTAGGAATGTTTGAAAACATTCTTAGACCCTCCAATTTCTGTTTTGCCACCAGAATGCTTGATGTGTGTTTTCATCTGTAAAATCACTTTGAATCTGAGCAAGACACTAAATCAAGGAGTCTGAATTGCTATTTATTCATGATTTAAATTTATTTTTAAAAAGTTTTCTTTGCTGGTAAAGGTTATCCCTGATCAATATTATTACTATCTGGATTTGTAAGAGTAGTAAGTAGAGACAAGAGAAGGAGAGTAAGACTGGGTTTTTGTTTGACCTTTGAACAAAGGCAATAGATCCCTGATACTGAGTGACTCTAGGAGCAGCCACTCAAACATCTATGGGCTAAGCGGGCACTTTTCAGAGAAAAAGAAGAAGGAAAATAAGGAATTCTTTACCTTAAATCTGGGCAGAAATGGCAGTTCCACCGTAATCCTGCATCTTCTACTGAAAAGGGGCATGGAAAACTGTCGTCACTCTTACTTACAGGTAGTAAAGGAAAGCTATACTTTCTAGTAAGACAATGACTTTTCTATTTGACTTTCAAAGTTCAGACTCCAGATAACTTTGAGTGTTGCATACTATTTGCAGCAGCATACGTCAAACATTACCTTGTTCTAATGTACAAACAGAAAAAGAATGGAATAAAAGGAACAGGAAATGGAAGAGGAGAGAGGCAGAGGGTTACTTGTCAAACTTGGCCGTAAAGGATGCCACTAATAGTTTCCCTCTAGCACCAGAAAGTGTCCGCGTAGTACGTGGTGCGTGGCTCCCCAACAACTCTAGAGGGACCGCATCTGCAGGGTCTCCCTTTCTGCCAAATGAGTTCCTAGCTCCATACACTGACTCCCAGGCTCCTTGAAAGAAGAGCGCTCCCAGATGCTGCTGTTTTGCAGCGCTGGCTCAATCAATATGTATACAACTTTTTTTTTTAAAGGATTGTGTACTGACTGAATACATTTAAAAGAAATTATATTTTGAAACCCCTTCTGCCATGAACAGAAATGACATCTTTTTACCATGCTATTGGTTTTTAAGTTAAGCTTCCTAATGCATAATAAATATGTGGTGGATTAAAATAATTAGGATGATAATTTTTGAGGATAGCTCTCCTTTAATTGATGAAAGGCTAAGTACTTTTTTTAAAAAAGACTTTATTCATTTTAGAAAGAGAGAAAAAGGTGGGGGTGGGGGTGCAGAGAGGAGAGAAAGCATCCACTTGTAGCTGCTTCTCGTGTGTGCCTTGACCAAGCAAGCCTGGGGTTTCGAAATGGTGACCGCTGACAGCATTCCAGGTCACTTTTATGTACCGTGCCACCACAGGTCAGGCGAAAGGCTAAGTGTTTTAATGAATGTGTGTAATTTTTAAAAAAAGAGAGCTTATGTCTAGTGTCCATTTTAATACATGCATCATATCAAATTAGAGATAAAAATATGCAAAAATTATAGTACAAAAAAGATTTGTATTCGGAAAACTTCTTTACTCACTAAACAAAGAAAATTGAACAATTTAACACTTAAAAAATATTTTAAATTTAGATAATGAATTTAATTCCAAAATTTGGTCTATTAATAATCTATGCTACATAACAAGTTATAGCACAGTTTGTGTTGGGCAGGGATTTGGGAGTCGCTTGGCTGGGTGGCTCTGCCTAAGGGTCTTTTGTAAGTCAAGATATGAACCAAGGCCACAGTCATGTGAAGGCAGATTAGAGCTGAGGCTGCATGTTCGTGACGGCTCGCCCACATGGCGATGGGCCTCACCGCTGGACCTCCAGGCTTGAGTGTCTTCATGACTCGGCTGCTGTGTTTCTGCAAAGGAACACTTTGAGTGACAGAAAGCCAGAGGGCTGTTGTGCCTTTTATGACTAAGGCTTCAAAGTTGTACACTGTCATTTCCACATTTTTTCTGCAGAAGTGTCATTAGGGAATTGGTCTTCACCTTTTGAAAGGAGTGTCAAAGAATTAGTGAACATTTTTTTAAACCACCACAGTTGACTTAAAAGGAGAACATAGCATATATATTTAGCTCCCCACAAAAAAAAAATATCAAAACTTTCAATTATGTTTGATCTGATACTAAAGTATCCATGTGAAATGTACAGAGTACAGACTAAAATTCAGTTGTAGAATTGTAGAATTTTGAGCTGGAAGGGACCTGGTGGTGCCCTCCTTTTATAAAAATGAGAAAACTGAGGTGAGAGAGGTGACTTGACAGTCGTGGTTATAAGGTCTATTGTTGACATTACATTAGGATGGACACTTCAGAGAGGTTCCCTTTCCGTTATACTCAGGGTAATGTTGTTGAAGGTCTGTACGAAGTGGGATTCAACTTAACCTGTGTCTCTTACGTGTGGAGAGAGAACTGAGAACCAGGCCATCAAAGCCTGACGAGAAAATTATCTCTGGTTCTGTTTTCTCTGTATAACTAAAGGAAGAGTTTTAATGCAAACATAACTTTTAAGAAGCAGATTATTCCTCTGCCAAGAGTGGACTAGTGCGATTGTGCTCTGTTTCTTGATATGGCAGACTTCCAGGCAAATGTGTGAAGGAGTGAGCCTTCGCACCATATGGAATCTACAAAGACCTGCACTGCTGGCTGCCACCTTGAAACACTTAAGTGGGTTTCTTAAACCTGTTAAGTGTATTCTTAGTTTTTTGTGTGTGGGTTTTTTTTTTGTATTCTTAGTTTTTAAAAGACTTCTTTTAAAACCTGCATAAAGTATAGCTTGGTTATCTCTAAAAGAGTGAGGTGAAACATCCCTTAGGATAAAAAATTCTTTTAGCCTGAATGTGAATGATTTGACAAGTTTCAGAAAAATCATTTTTTTGACAAAATTAATTGAGGTTCTGTTAATTTTCAGTAGTGCACATTTTCTGATTTGCTCTTTGGCTGCTTATTTTTCTTCTTCCCAGTTTGTCTTTGAAATTGTGACCAGTGCCTCCACTGTATTGCCCCACCTTCTTTTTCATGATGGAACTCATAAGGTTTTTATACATTTTAGAAGATAGTACACATACAGAAAGTATTTGAGAATGTTTGTTTTCTTCTTCCTAATCAAAATTTCTGTTTCAGGTTCTTCTGCAGCTTGGGCTATGGCTGCCAATGCCAGATGGCACCATTTCTGAGGAAAGAGCTAGCTTTTGCTTAGAAGTAATACCCACAAACAATGCCAGATTAGCATAAGCAAATGTCAGTGAGTTAACACAAAGCCAACACTCTTTCTATCTTTTCTTCCCTTCCTAGGCCATGGGTGTTGAGAGTGACCAGGAAATTGTGCAGATGATTGGAACAGAGGAGCACGTGATGGCTGCATTTGGGCCCAGTTTGGAAGAGTGCCAGAAAGCTCAGATTTTCACACAGATGCAGGTGTGTCTTTTCATCTTGTCCTTTGCTGTGACAGGAATTGGAGATTTAATGCTGCTCGTTGATAAAGCATGGCATGCAGTGATTTTTGGGGGTGTAGCTTTGGGAGGGATGTTGGGGAGATAGAAGGAGTGATAGAGAAGCTTCTCTGACTCATTTTTTCAGGGATTTTAGGGAGGAGTGTGCCTAGACAATCATCCTTGGGTGTCTAAGAAGGGGGATATGTGGCCAAGAGGCTTTTGTTCTGATATGATAGAAGTACTCTCTTTTTTCCTTATTTGCCTGAGTTATATATATATTTAAAAATTACAGTGAATCTAGTATAGAAGACATTTTTTTTTCATTTCTCTTTACTATCCATTTTTACTCCATACGTCTAATTGCTTTTGCCATCTAGCTGTATGTGATTTCTGTCTCTTCCTGAATTTTCAATGTTATCAGCAAGAAAGGCCCAGGATCAGAGACCCCTTTACCACTACAGAGCCTTCATTGACCTGCTGAAGCACTCTTAATTGGAACATGGGATTTTAGGACAAGACACCAAGATGAAGATAGGGAGCTATATATAAATATATGGGAGCTATATATATATATAGACATAGGATATATAACAGCTATACTTAGGATTTTTAGTCCAGTATTTGTGAAGTGCTTTGCTAAGTAGAATCAGTGGTGACATCCCTAAGAACCATCCTGAGAGGTGGGAATTTCCAACTATGGAAGTGCAATAGTGCTTATTGATCCATATGTATGTTGTCTATTCTGTGGGTTACTTACAAGGCATAAATTCTAGGCTGCTTTTTCCTTGTTACCTAAGACACTTACAGAAATAGCATTTTCCCACTTAAATCTATTAGTGTGTGTTCAGAAAAATCAAACCCGTCTTGATATTTTCAAAGACTGAGTCAAACATTTGGGAAGGGTATTGTCGTATGTAAGGATATATAATTTCAGAGGACAAATTAGTAGGGATATTCTCATTACTGTCTTCCTCTTTTTCTGCAGTTAATTAATAGTTCACTCTGGTTATTGGGCAGGCAGTATCAGGAAAACTTGTTGGGATTTAGGAGGTTCTATTTTTGGTCTTTATTGAAAGTGAAATATTTAATGAGCATGAAGATAAAAATGTTAAGAAATACCCAGGAACTGGCTTAGTTTGGGGAGATACACTATATCCTTTAAAGCTGTGTAATGCCCTGGAAGAGCAATTTGCCTTAATGATACCCCACTGAATTTAATGAGATCCATTATTCATTTTTTACACCCATCCTCATTGTCGGTCACATAATCCTAGCATCATAAAGTTGTGTGAGTTGGGGCTAAATAGTGGGTTGGAAAATCACTCATTTATTTCTCTTAAATAGCTACTGACAGAAAATTTTAACTAACTGAATCAGAGAAGTTCAATTAAAAGATAAGGAGAATATGTAGTTAATAAGAAAGCTTGAGCTCAGGGTCACTGGCTTGAGTGTGGGATTGTCATTATGACCACTTGGTCACTGGCTTGAGCCCAAAGGTCACTGACTTTAAAGCTCAAGGCCTCTGGCTTGAGCAAGGAGTCACTGGCTCTGCTGGAGCTCCCGGTCAAGGCACCTATGAGAAGCAATGAACAACTCAAGTGCCACAACTACAATTGGATGCTTTTCATCTCTCTCCCTTCCTGTCTCTGTTTCTCTCTCTGTGTCTCTGTCTCTTTATCTCTCTCTCAAGCCCACATGTGCTGAAATAAATAAATAAATAAGAAGAAGAAATTGGCCACGAAAGCATGGGTTTATTTCTGGACTTTTTATTCTCTCCCATTGATCTATTTGTCCTTATCCTAGTATCACACTGTCTTTCACTATAGTTTTATAATTAGAATCAGATAATGTAAATTCTCCAACTTCTTTTTCAAGATGGTTTCTGCTATTCCAGGTTTTCTGTATAGTCATATAAATTTTAAAATCAATTTTTGTTCTATAAAAGCCTGCCAGATCACTGGCCGGTTAGCTTACTCATTTAGAGTGTCATCCCGAAACACCAAGGTGTGGGTTCAATCCCTAGTTAGTGCACATACGGGAAATGACCAGTAAATGCACAGCTTAGTGGAACAACAAATGAATGCTTCTCTCTTTTTCTCTCTCCCTCCCTCCCGTCCTCTCTCCCTCTCTTTTTCTCTTCCTTTTTCTGTCTCTCTAAAAGCAATTGATAAAAAAAAATAATAATAATAAATAAAAAGCCTGCCAGGAGTATAATTAGCAGTTACGATGCATCTATTGGTCATTTTGGAGAGAATTTTAATAGTAAGCCATCTTAACACTATTAAATGTTCCAGTCTATGAAAATGGCATAATCATCAATTTATATAGATTTTGTTTTCTCTCAGCAATGTTTTACAGCTTTCAAGTTAGAGGTCTTACATGGTGTGATTCTTTCTTGAGGGGAGAAAAGCACTACCTCAAAATATTAACTGTAGACTGTGGTTTTCTCTAGGTGGAAGGTTTGTGACTACTTTATATATATATATTTACTTATCTATATTTTCTAAATTTTCTACAGTGATTATGTATCAATTTTATAGTAAGAAAACAACAAAATAAAAAAGGAACCAGTGTATTAGATACTGCATAAGTTGTTTTGCTGTTGATTTTTGGCTAGGCCCAGTACAGCTTTCTCTTTAACCGGGATCCTTGTCTGTTTTGCTTATGGTGTTTTGTATAGATACATGCTTAATAAATATCCTGCAATGATCTCATTAAACATTATTATACTATATTCTGGCTTTTATAGGCATTAAAATACATAGGTAACAAAGTAAGAAGGCAAAGGATGTGGGGAGGTGGACCAAAGAAAACCAAAATAGAAGAAGCAAGAGAGCTCCTGGCTTCTACCATTCTAACCCATGTACCAGTGAGTACCTTTGCAACTCTGAATGATGACTGTGGGTCTGCATTTCTGTTAAAATTTTCTGAATACCATTTTACATTAGAGGACTAGACTGCCCCACGAGGAATACTCTTCCATTGTTAACAGTTTATTTGTACTGGAAGAATGTTAGCTGTATTTGTACCATCATCATGTTTATTCTCTCCTGGTTCTTTCAGTCTAATGTTATAGTTTATATATGTGTGTGTGTTTGTATATATATGCACTCATACATATGTTAATGCTGCTATTCCATTTCATGCTTTTAAAGGATGTAGATGTTTGTTTTTTATTGAGGTATAATTAACATACAGCATATTAGTTTCAAGTGTACAACAAAATGATTCAATTTTTGTATATATTGCAAAGTGATAACCACAATAAGTCTAGTTAACATTTGTCACTATACATAGGTGCAGATTTTTTTTCTTTTTATGAGAACTTTTAAGATTTACTCTCTTAGCAATTTTAAAACATGCAGTACAGTGTTATACACTATAGTCGTCTTTATATTGTAATAACTGGAAGTTTGTGCCTTTTGACTCCCTTGTCTTTAATGTTTTTAAATGACTTAAAACAAATTTATGGTGGCTTGCCCATATGGATACTTTTTTATACTGTGATAAATTATACATAACATAAAAATTACCATTTTTAAGTAAATAGTTCTGTGGCAGTAAATATATTTTTGTTGTTGTGTTACTCTGGTAGATGCTTTTTAATGTACTACATGAGTTCATCTCCTAGACCTTGAATTTTAGAGTTCACATGGTCTAGTCTCCTTCACTTACAGTGAAGATTCTCAGGTCCAGGCAAGCTAGGTGATCAGCCTTGTCACCCCCCTGGTTAATGGTCAGAAAGAGAGCTAGAAGCCACTTTCTGACCCTTGATCCAGTGCTTAATAGTTATTTTTTATTAACTTATCATTAAACAGAGATCGGTCATGTTGGCAAGAATGATCTTCCCTTACTCCTATTTAATATGTATCCTATACCTTTTAAAGTAATGGAAATATTTGTTAGGCCAACTTGTTAACCAAGTAGTGTGACTAAAGATGAGCTACCACGTTTACTCTTTATGAATGATTTAATTCAGGGGTTGCAAACTAGGGCTGATTATGAATAAAGGAAACTTGAGGGATCTGTGGGAGTGGACAGTGACCACCTAAATGCATTCAAATTTGATTTTCTTATTTTGAAACACCTTGTGAGCCTAATAATAAAGGTCTCTGTGATTCTGCTTTTCAGCTGCCATTTATTTGTGTATGTTCTTGATCTTATGCAAATAATTAGAAAAGTCTTAATGTTAAAGCTTGGTCTGAACTAAATTTTAACTTGGACGATTGGAAAAACAGTTTAAAACTCAAATACCAAAAATGAGAAATGGATACAACGAGGGCTTTAGAACCAGAGAGTCAAGGGTCCAAATCCTGGTGTCTTCATAGCTGATTTACTCTGGGCAAATCATAACTTTTCTAAGCTTCAGTTTTCTCATCTGGACAATGAAGCTAATACCACTTCCTCACGTGGTTGTTGTGATGATGCAGTATTTGTAATATATGTAAACCATGGTTTCCCGGCTCCCTGGCATGGCTGTCGAGTTTCTATTAGGAGCCCCACTTACTTTTCTACAGGGGTAGGCAAAAATAGGCTTAGAGTTATAATACAAATAAATGATACAATAATTAATAAATAATACAAGAATTGTTTCACCTACTCACAACTGTAAGACTACTTTTGCACACCCCTGTAGAGTAACTGAGAACTATTAGTTAATTACAGAACCTTAACTCATACAATGCTGGCTATTCTGACATTTATTTATTTAAATCGACAAGGTAATCATTGCTAGTTTAATGTGACTGCTATGGTCCTAAAGTGCCATTTTAAAAGTTTTGTTGTATATAATTCATTAAGGTAAAGTCAGAATAGATAAAACAGAAAAAGACCTTCATTTTCAAGAATGGTTTAGGGCAGAACAGGGGGTCCTTGGGTATGACACAGTTCTGTTCCTACGACAGTGATGTAACCTGAATTTTGGTGTAAGTTGAAACATACCCTAGCCTAACACAACGGGAGAGTTGCACTTTTAACAGTCCAAAATGGCGTAGATAACCCTACTGGGGGACGCCAACTCCCTCACTCATTCGCCACATTACTGCGTATTCTTCCACCACATGCAACCAAACTAGTTTGCCCGTGTACTTCGTAAGTATGATGGTAACGGCATAAGCCAAAACACTGACGTCTCAGTTTTTTTAAGTTTTTATAGGCGTGAGCATTGTCAACTTGAAACTTTGTATTTACCTAAGTGTAATATTAAAGATGATTTTAGGTGATACAGGGACATATTTTTTAACTTTTTTTTTTTTTTTTTTTGGTATTTTTTCGAAGTGAGAAGCGGAGGGGGCGGGGGCTGAGGCAGACAGACTCCCACATGCGCCCAACTGGGATCCACCCACGTGCCCACCAGGGGGGGATGCTCCCCATCTGGGGTGGAGCTCCACTGCAGTCAGAGCCATTCTAGCACCTGAGGTGGAGGCTCTGGAGCCATCCTCAGCGCCTGGGCCAATTTTGCTCCAGTGGAGCCTTGGCTGCAGGAGGATAAGAGAGAGACAGAGAGGAAGGAGAGGGGGAGGGGTGGAGAAGCAGATGGGCGCTTCTCCTGTGTGCCCTGGCCGGGAATCAAACCTGGGACTTCCATACGCTGGGCCAGTGCTCTACCACTGAGCCAACTGGCCAGGGGATACAGGGACATTTTTGAGTAATTCTGTACTTATTAGAAGAAATATAACTAGCGCATCAAATCCATTTTTTTGTAGTATTGGGGATCTTATAGTACTGTGTTTCTCTGAAAATAAGACAGTGTCTTATATTAATTTTTGCTCCTAAAGATGCGCTAGGTCTTTTTTTCAGGGGATGTCTTATTTTTCCATGAACAAGAATTCACATTTATTGTTGAACAAAAAAAAAATCAACATTTATTAATATACTATAGTCAACTATAATCATGTCATCACAAACATCAGCATAACCAGCCAGACTCTGAATTCCATCAAGAATTTCTTGTGACTATTTCCATGTACAACAATCTATCCTGTTTCCCCGAAAATAAGACAGTGTCTTGTATTAATTTTTGCTCCTAAAGACGCACTAGGTCTTATTTTCAGGGGAGGCCTTATATTTCTAAACTTGAAAAAAATTGCACTAGGTCTTATTTTCGGGGAAACAGGGTATTGTGTGGGATGAAATATACTTAAAACGTCCGTTTATAAGTTGAATAAGAATACTAAGTAGATAATTTAAGTATTAAGATGTGACAACAATCACAGTGGTGGAGTGACTTAGATTTGGAAAGCAGTGGTTTAGATGTGTCTACATAAAGGGAGAGAAATCGGCAAGAGCATTCCCCAGCACTTGTACCTGAGGGTGGCCTGCAGAGGCTCTAGGTTGGAACTCTGGCCTCTCAGTTCCTCAAAGGCAGTGGTTCTTAAAGTGCATTTTCAGACTAGTAGTGTCAGCATCACCTGGGAACTAGTTAGAAGTTCTTGAACTTGATCTCAGACCTACTGAATGAGACACTCTGGGGGTGGGCCCAGCAACCATCCAAGAAGCCCTCCAGTGGTTCTGATCCACACTAAAGTTTGGAAACTGCTGCTCTAAGGGTTTTTCCAAGATGTCTAGGACCTCTCTGTCCCCCAGTGTAATAGTAAAAGGACTCCACAGATTTTTTTATGACAATTTTTCTTTGTCAATGTTCCAAACTCATTTGGTAGATCTTTCTCTCCCTCTTTTAGATAATCTACAGGTTAATATCCCACAAAAGGATAGCCTGAACTAGTATTATTGGCATTCTGCCAAAAAGTGATTTCAGCCGCCAGACTAGAGGGTTTCTGTTCTCCATATCTATAGGAAAAGTGGGCTCAGTCCGAACTAATTTTTTCAGTTTAGACCTAGGGTTTACTTTTCAATGCATAGTAGTTAAAAAGGAGGTGGGTGAAATGAGTTCTGGTTCAAATGCTTTATAAAGTGCTGCGGGACATCTGTTATAAATATGCATATTTATTTCTATTTATAAATGTCTTCAGAGAATCTGCCAGTATTTATGCAAAATGAAAACATGAAATAGACTTTGCTAAAAGTTGAAAATTTTGCTAATGAAAGTTGGCTTCATTTTTTTAATTAACAAGAAAGGTAAATACAACTAGAAGAGTTACCTTTTTAATGTAACTTGCCACATTAACATCAGAAGAAAACTGAATTAAATAGATCTGAATGGAGGATCATATACTTTTGTAAATATCAATTGAGAATGTTCATTACTTAAAGCTGCCCAGACAGTGGGCTTTTCTGCTCAGTGGTATGGTAATTGGAGTTATGGTTATAGGTTTTTGTTTGAGGATGGACAAGAGAGTTTTCTCATTTTTTTTTTTAACAGAGAGAGAGTCAGAGAGTGATAGATAGGGATAGACAGGAACAGAGAGATGAGAAGCATCAATCATTAGTTTTTCGTTGCGCGTTGCGACACCTTAGTTGTTCATTGATTGCTTTCTCATATGTGCCTTGACCGCGAGCCTTCAGCAGACCGAGTAACCCCTTGCTGGAACCAGCGACCTTGGGCTCAAACTGGTGAGCCTTGCTCAAACCAGATGAGCCTGCGCTCAAGCTGGCGACCTCGGGGTCTCGAACCTGGGTCCTTCCGCATCCCAGTCCAACGCTCTATCCGTTGCGCCGCCGCCTGGTCAGGCAAGTTTTCTTTTTTAAAGGGGTTTCTATTTATTTACTTTTTTTAAACATAAGCTTGCTTTGATTTATATTTATTTTTATTTTAAATTTATTGTGTTGACATAGTTTCCACTCAATATAAACACCCTCTATCCCTTGTCCCCTCACCCCAAAGAGATTTTTCTTTTTAAATAACTAAATTTATTCCAACCTTTCTTATTGATGTAATTGTTTTGTGAGAACAAGATAACATAGCTTTTAGAGCTACTTTTTATTTTAGCCACTGTAATGCCAGTGGCCATGGCCAGCAGGTCCATATTGGATTCGGGCAGACAGTAGAGAAACTGCGGAGCCGAAAAGTGTTGGGCCATTCTGTTTAATAAAGTCTCACAGTAGCAGGCAGGCACGCAGGCAGGGAGGGGAAACCACCTCTCAGGCAAACAAACAGCAAGAATGGGCCCTCACAGTAGCAGGCAGGCAGTCTGCCATCCACAATCCCCCATCTCTCTCGAGTGCAAGCAGCCTTAGCCTTATAGAGGCTCTGCACACGTGCCTCTGCCACGTGCTTACACACTAATCAACCAAAAGTGCTTGCAACTAGTATACACTGTGAGCAAGCCTAACACGGCTGCCCCACATTCCACCCCTTTAGAGTTGCTCGCCTCACAATAGGTATATTACATACATACCAAAAGTGACCATTACAAAGGTACCCTATACAACTGGAGGCCCACCTCCAACTCCCCACCCCACGGTGCCAACAAGGCCACCCATCTTAGGTGGGAGGCCTGTACAGTCAAGGGCCATGTCCATTGAAACCAAAATGTCCTTGGTGTGTCTCTGCAATTGTGTGAGAGCAGCTTCCCGGGTGCAGGAGGGCGTCCACCAGAGCTGCCCCCCATTAGGGTCTCTCATACTGTCCAAAGCGGCATGTCCATTCATCAAGGGAGCCAGTGCCTCCCTGATTGCAGTCCAAGAGTCAGTCCACGATAGACAGCCCAGCTGTCCATAAATCACCGTGGTAAAGGTCCATTACAGGCAACTAGGTTCACAAAGGCCTCAGGCCTCCTCCCTCATCCCTGCCGTCATACCAGCTCCAAAGATGCTGCCCCAAGGGGGGGAGTGTGGCAACAGTGTCCAGACTCTCCACCTCTGCTCCAGAGAGCATGATGCCATCCCCTAAGCCCCACAATCACAGCAAGCCCACCAGGGGCTCAGTAGCTACTCTTTGCTGCTAGGTTTTTACCTTCTGGACAACCACTGGCCAAGCTTTGAGTGTGTGGATGGCAGCTTCAGCCTGAGACTCCTCATTCTCAGAAGAGGAGCTGGAAACGTCTGCTTCCCCTGACTCGGAGCCGCTCTGGCACAGCTCCATCTTCGGCTCCTACGGCTGCCGGCTCTCAGCCTGAAGCTGAACACGCAGTTGTTCCTCCAACAGCTGCTGCTGCCAACGTTTCAACCTCCAGGGCAAACAGCAACTCACAAACCCATCCAACCTCCTCCAGCGCTCCCTCCAGTCAAGCTGTTGCTGCCACTGGGTCCGCAACTCACCCTGGAGGTCTCGACCTCGGGCCACCTCTCACACAGAGCTCTCGGTTTCCTCCTGTACGGCTGTAAAAAACACCCAGCCTATGGCCCCCAAAAGGACAGCCATGGGGAACCATATGCTGGAGAACAGTGACCACTCTTTTATTTCACCCTTCAAGGGTGTCTGTAGCTCCATACCGATCTGCTTCAGATCCTGCCGACTACACCTGCCAGTGGCTACAGCCAGGCAGGTTCACATTGGATTCCGGCACACAGTAGAGAAACTGTGGAGCCAAAAAGCGTTGGGCCATTCCATTTAACAGAGCCTCAAAATGGCGGACAAGCACACAGGCCGGGGAAACCCCTTCTCAGGCACACAAATAGCAAGAATCGTCCCTCACAGTGGCCAGCAAGCAATCCGCCATCTACAATCTCCCATCTCTTGAGTGCAAGCACCCATATCTTTATATAGGCTATGCACACCTACCTCTGCCAGGTGTTCACACACCTAATCAACCAAAAGTGCTTACAGCTGGTACATCAGTGAGCAAGCCTAACACAGCTGCCCCACAACCACATACCAATGATAACATTTCTTTGAAAGAGAATGAGTTTTTTTGAGATATATACAGAATTTCTAACACCTTATATTATTTAGTGTAATTCCTTATTAGCAACAACAAAATGTATGGAGGAAAATGGTTGCTGATGTTCTTTTAAATCAAGATTCCCTGAATTATTCTGACATAATGATAAACTCAATAAGATCTCATTGAAATCTTACTCAATGATTAAAGAAAGTAAAACAAATTTTATAATATGACTCTTCTATAGAAAAGCCTATAAATAGTCCTTAGAATTGGCAAAAGCTAAGACTATACTATTAGAACTCCTCATTTTGGATGTAGAAAAAGAATTTACCTAGTTTCCCAATGTTTTTGTCTTACAGACAAGCCAGTGCAATTATTTAACCAGTTTTGATTTACTTACTTACTGAGCCAGATTCATTCATATTGATCTCAGAGTTTGTACTAGAGAAGATTGACTAAAACATCTGCAGTAAATTCATTCATCAATCCATTCATCCAATAGATATTTGAATGCCAGACAATGTTTTAGTACTAGTACTGTCATCTATTGTTATATAACAAACATTTCCAAAACTTAATGGCTTGTGATAACTGTTAATTACTCTCTCACAGTTCTGAAGTGGTTTGACCGGGCTCAACAGTTGGAGATAGTGTTTCTTATCTTGGGTCTCATAAAGTTGCAGACAGCAGCTGAGGCTAGAGTCATTCGAAGACTCAGCTGGGCTGGATATCTAAAATGTTTCTTCACTGATATCTCTGGCTTCTCAGTGCTTTTCCGAGTAGTTCCTTTCTCCCCAACAGAGTGTCCTAGACTTCTCACATGGTACTTCAGGCCTCTAAGAGGAAGTGGAAACTGCTAGTTTAAAGGCCAAACGGGAATGTATTCTACCTCTTAATGAAAGAGTGACATGAAACATATAGAGAGGGAAGGATTTTTTTTTTTTGATAGAGACAGAGAGAGAGAGAGAGATAGGGACAGAGAGACAGGAACACAGAGAGATGAGAAGCATCAATCATTAGTTTTTCCTTGCAACACCTTAGTTGTTCATTGATTGCTTTCTCATATGTGCCTTGACTGTGGGGCTACCGCAAACCGAGTAACCCCTTGCTCGAGCCAGTGACCTTGGGTCCAAGCTGGTGAGCTTTGCTCAAGCCAGATGAGCCTGTGCTCAAGCTAGCGACCTCGGGGTTTCGAACCTGGGTCCTCCGCATCCCAGTCCGACACTCTATCCACTGCGCCACCGCCTGGTCAGGTGAGAGGGAAGGAATTGGTAGTGGACATCAATGAAGAAAAGCTACTACAGGTACTGAGTGCAAACATGCAGAGTCTTTATCTTAGTCTCAGGAAGTTTATAGACTAGTTGAATTTCTTTGAATAGTGAGGATCATAATTCATTATTTTCTTATTTAAATATTATAACATTGATCCTTTTCTTGATGCACCTGAAATTATAATATACATTGTCTTAGAAATTTTCTCTAACTTCTGAATTACAGGTTAAAGAATTCAATTTTCGAGCTAAATGTATCTATACTGCAGTGATGGTGCGAAGAGTGATTCTGGCTCAAGGAGATAATAAAGTTGACGACAGGGACTATTATGGTAACAAGCGATTGGAGTTGGCAGGACAGGTAATTATTTTATATCACAAATCTTATTTTCTTTAATAAAATTAATTTGGTAAGAGATAGTTGAATGGAATATTCTTAAGGAGGGATTTAATCAGTGAAATGTGTGTGTTGCTACAGAAATTGATATATGCCTGCTTTTGTGTATGTGCCCTTTAACTAGGAAACAGTTCATGCATATAAGACTGTATTTGAGTTTTAAGATTTTTTTTTTTTTTTACTTTTTGGATTTTTAATGACTGAAACAAAACAAGACCTAAAACCGCAGCTTCTGGAAGAACCATTTGATCTTGCCGGTCTTGTACCTCTCTTCAAACTTGACCTTGGCCTCCCTTTGGGCCTTGTATTTCAGAGCGGGGTCTCTGAAGACATCCTAATTGGCAGTTTTGTCCAAGGGTATGTCCACAGAGTACCTTGTGGCCATGAGGTGATTATAGTTATAAACTTTCACAAAAGACTTGATCTTTGACCTCTTGGCAGTTTTCTTCTTGCCCATGGCAGCTGTCACTTTGCGGGGATAGCGGTCAATCCCAGCCACCAGAGCATGGCTGTAGGGGCGGTCTGAGGTGCCATCATCAATGTTCTTCATGATGATGGCTTTGCGTCCAGAGTAGCATCCAGCCAGGACCAGCACCACCTTCCCGGGTTTCATAAACTTGCCCATTTCCACAGCAGCCTCTCGGGCCTAGAGAATTTTAAGATTCTTAAAACAAGTATTCACATGTTTCTGCTCACCTTAAGAGAGAACTAGAAATTTTAAATCCTCTGTGTACCTTCTCTGATTCTTAGCTGCCCCTCCCACCTGTCCATTGTGGAGGCTCGGGCTAGGTGCCTGTGTAGTCACCCTAGTGGACAGAAAACAATCCCAACACATTCCCGAGCATTTACTATGAGATTAAGTGAAACACAGGTCCTTTTCCCCAGAGCATCCCTCAGCAGGCCTGAGCTTCAGACGCTGGTTTCAAGGTTTTATTTGTTTCTTTCTTTCTTTGTTTTTAATTTATATAATTTTATTATTTTTTATGTTTTTTATTTTTATTAATTTTAATGGGGTGACATTAATCAATCAGGGTACACATAGGTTCAGAGAAAACATCTCCAGGTTATTTTGACATTTGATTATGTTGCATACCCATCACCCAAAGTCATATAGTCTTCCGTCACCTTCTATTTGGTTTTCTTTGTGCCTCTCCTCTCCCCCCATCCGCTCCCTTCCTCTCCCCACTCCCAGTAACCACCACACTCTTGTCGATGTCCCCAAGTGTCATTTTTATGTCCCACCTATGTATGGAATCATATAGTTCTTAGTTTTTTCTGATTTACTTATTTCACACAGGATAATGTTATCAAGGTCCATCTATGTTGTTGTAAATGATCCGATGTCGTCATTTCTTATGGCTGAGTAGTATTCCGTAGTATATATGTACCACATCTTCTTTATCCAATCATCTATTGAAGGGCTTTTTGGTTGTTTCCTGTCTTGGCCACTGTGAACAATGCTGCGATGAACATGGGCCTGCATGTGTCTTTACATACCAATGTTTTTGAGTTATGGGGGTATATTCCCAGTAGAGGGATTGCTGGGTCATATGGTAGTTCTATTTTTAGTTTTTTGAGGTACCACCATACTTGCTTCCATAATGGTTGTACTACTTTACATTCCCACCAACAGTGGATGAGGGTTCCTTTTTCTCCACAGCCTCTCCAACATTTGTTATTACCTGTCTTATTGATAATAGCTAATCTAAGAGGTGTGAGGTGGTATCTCATTGTAGTTTTGATTTGCATTTCTCTAATAGCTAATGAAGATGAGCATCTTTTCATATATCTGTTGGCCATTTTTATTTCTTCCTGGGAGAAGTGTCTGTTCATGTCCTCTTCCCATTTTTTATTGGATTGTTTGCTTGTTTGTTGTTGAGTTTTATGAGTTCTTTGTACATTTTGGATATTAGGCCCTTATCTGTGCTGTTGTTTGAAAATATTATCTCCCATTTAGTTGGCTGTCTGTTTTGTTGTCAGTTTCTTTTGCTTTGCAAAAGCTTCTTAGTCTGACGTGGTCCCATTCATTTATCTTTGCCTTCACTTCCCTTGCCTTTGGAGTCAAATTCATAAAGTGCTCTTTGTAACCAAAGTCCGTGAGTACTTTAGTACCTATGTTTTCTTCTATGCAATTTATTGTTTCAGGTCTTATATTTAGGTCTTTAATCCATTTTAGTTAATTTTAGTACAAGGGGACAAACTGTAGTCGAGTTTCATTCTTTTGCATGTGGCTTTCCAGTTTTCCCAGCACCATTTGTTGAAGAGGCTTTCTTTTCTCCATTGTGTGTTGTTGGCCCCTTTATCAAAAATTATTTGACCATATACATGTGGTTTTATTTCTGGGTTTTCTATTCTGTTCTATTGGTCTGAGTGTCTATTTTTCTGCCAATACCATGCTGTTTTGATTATCGTGGCTCTATAATATAATTTGAAGTCAGGTATTGTAATGCCCCCAGCTTTTTTCTTTTTCCTTAGGATTGCTTTGGCTAATTGGGGCTTTTTATAGTTCCATATAAACCTGATGATTTTTTGTTCCATTTCTTTAAAAAATGTCATTGGAATTTTGATGAGAATTGCATTAAATTTGAATATTGCTTTGGGTAATATAGTCATTTTGACTATTTATTCTTCCTATCCAAAAACAAGGAATATTTTTCCATTTCATTATATCTTTTTCAGTTTCCCTTAACAATGCTTTGTAGTTTTCATTATATAGGTCCTTTACATTCTTTGTTATGTTTATTCCTAGGTATTTTATTCTTTTTGTTGCAACCTTGAAGGGGATTTTTTTTTTTAGCTCGTTTTCTGATGTTTCATTCTTGGCATATAGGAAGGCAATGGACTTTCGTATATTAATTTTGTATCCTGCAGCCTTACTGTATTGATTTATTGTTTCTAGTAGTCTTTTTGTGGAGTCTTTGGGGTTTTTGATGTATAGCGTCATATCATCTGCAAAAAGTGAAACCTTTACTTCTTTCCCAATATGAATGCCTTTTTATTTCTTTCTCTTGTCTGATTGCTCTGGCTAGAACTTCCAGCACTACGTTGAATAAGAGTGGAGAGAGTGGACAACCTTGTTTTATGCCATTTAATATGATGTTAGCTGATGGTTTGTCATAAATGTCTTTTATTATGTTGAGATATTTTCCTTCTATACCCATTTTGTTGTTTTAAACATAAAATGATGTTGTATTTTATCGAATGCCTTTTCTGCATCTATTGATAAGATCATATGGTTTCTGTTCTTTATTTTGTTGATATGGTGTATTACGTTAACCATTTTACGTATGTCGAACCATCTTTGTGATTCTAGGATGAATCCTACTTGATCACGATGAATTATTTTTTTAATGTGTTGTTGTATTCGATTTGCTAGTATTTTGTTTAGTATTTTAGCATCTGTATTCATTAGAGATATTGGTCTGTAGTTTTCTTTTTTTGTGTTGTCCTTGCCGGGTTTGGTATGAGGGTTATGTTGGCCTCATAAAATGTGTTTGGAAGTATTGCTTCTTCTTCAATTTTTTGGAAGACTTTGTGTAGAATAGGAACCAAGTCTTCTTTGAATGTTTGATAGAATTCACTAGTATAGCTGTCTGGACCTGGACTTCTATTTTTGGAGAAGTTTTTAATAGTTGTTTCTATTTCCTCCCTGCTTATGTGCCTGTTTAGGCTTTCTGCTTCTTCATGACTCAGTCTAGGAAGATTGTATTGTTCTAGGAATTGATCCATTTCTTGTATATCGTTAAATTTGGTGGCATATAGTTTTTCATAGTGTTCTACAATAATTCTTTGTATATCTATGGTATCCGTGGTGATTTCTTCTCTTTCATTTTGGATTTTGTTTATATGAGTCCTTTTTCTTTTTTCTTTGGTGAGTCTTGCCAAGGGTTTGTCAATTTTGTTAATCTTTTCAAAAAACCAGCTCCTTGTTTTATTAATTTTTTCTATAGTTTTTCTGTTCTCTATTTTGTTTATTTCTGCTCTGATTTTTATTATTTCCTTTCTTCTGCTGGTTTTGGGTTGTCTTTGTTCTTTTTATAGTTCCTTACAATGTGAAGTTAGATGGTTTACTTGAGCTGTCTCTTGTTTGTTCACATAGGCCTGTAGTGATATGAACTTCCCTGTTATTACTGCTTTTGCTGCATCCCAGAGATTCTGATATGTTGTGTTGTTATTTTCATTTGCCTGTATGCATCTTTTGATTTCTGTGCTTAGTTCTTCTTTGACCCACTCACTTTTTAAAAGTATGTTATTTAGTTTCCACATTTTTGTGGGTTTGTTTACCTCTTTTTTGCAGTTGAATTCTAGTTTCAAAGCTTTATGATCAGAAAATATGCTTGGTATAATTTCAATCTTTCTGAATTTGTTGATGTTATTTTTGTGGCCCAACATATGGTCAATTCTTGAGAATGTTCCATGTACACTAGAGAAAAATGTATATTCTGGCACTTTGGGATGTAATGTCCTGTAATGTCTATCATATCCAATTGTTGTAGTGTTTCATTTAAGGCCAATATTTCTTTATTGATTTTCTGTTTGAATGAACCATCTAGAGCCGTCAGCAGTGTATTGAGGTTTCCAAGTATGATTGTATTTTTGTTGGTTTTGTTTTTAGGTCAGTCAGTAGATGTCTTATATATTTTGGTGCTCCTTGGCTTGGTGCATATATATTAAAAAGTGTTATGTCTTCTTGATTCAATGTCCTCTTTATCATTATGAAATTACTGTTTTTGTCTCTGATTACCGTTGCTGTCTTGTAGTCAGCATTGTTGGATATGAGTATTGCTAGACCTGCTTTTGTTTGGATGTTATTTGCTTGGAGTATTGTTTTCCAACCTTTCTCTGAATTTGTTTTTATCCTTGTAGCTTAGATGTGTTTCTTGTAGGCAGCATACAATTAGATCTTCTTTTTTAATCCGTTCTGCTACTCTGTGTCTTTATATTGGTGAGTTCAGTCCATTTACATTTAGTGTATTTATTAACATTTGAGGGTTTCCTATTGCCATTTTATATATTGCTTTCTGATAGTTTTGTATCTTGTTTGGTTCTTCTCTTTTATTTTTCTATCATTTGTTTTTGTTTGGTTGTAATCCATACTTATTTTTTCAAGCCATGTACTTCTGTGTTGGTTTTTTCAGGGGTGGTTACCAATAAGTAGTGGAAAGTATACATATCATGTTCATTGTAGTATATTATCTCATGAGTGCTTCTGCATTCCATCCTTCTTTGCTACTGTTCATCTTTGTCCTCTCCCCTTTTTTGTTTTTTTTTGTCACAGATTAATGTTGTTTTTATTGCGATCTTGATGGAGCTTTTACTTGTAGTTTTGTTTTGGTTTGTTCTTTGTGTCTAGTCGGAAAACCTCATTTAGTATTTCCTGAATTGGATGTTTTCTGGTGATAAATTCCCTCATCTTTTCTGTATCTGTGAATGTTTTTATTTCTCCTTCGTATTTGAAGGATAGCTTTGATGGGTATAGTATTCTTGGCTGGAAGTTCCTTTCATTCAGAACTTTAAATTTTGGGGTCCACTCTCTTCTAGCTTATAGAGTTTCTGCTGAGAAATCTGTTGATAATCTAATGAGCCTTCCTTTATATGTTGTATTCTTCTTTTCCCTGGCTGCCTTGAGAATTTTTTTTTTTGTCATTGGTTTGTGCCAATTTCATTATGATGTGCCTTGGAGTAGGTTTGTTAGGGTTAAGATAACTTGGTGTTCTGTTTGCTTCTTGAATTTGAGGCGTTAGTTCTTTCCACAGGCTTGGGAAGTTATCTATTTTTTTTTTTTTTGTATTTTTCTGAAGCTGGAAACGGGGAGGGACAGTCAGACAGACTCCCGCATGCGCCCGACCGAGATCCACCCAGCACGCCCACCAGGGGTGACGCTCTGCCCACCAGGGGGCGATGCTCTGCCCCTCTGGGGCGTCACTCTGCTGCGACCAGAGCCACTCTAGCGCCTGGGGTAGAGGCCAAGGAGCCATCCCCAGCGCCCAGGCCATCTTTGCTCCAATGGAGCCTTGGCTGCGGGAGGGGAAGAGAGAGACAGAGAGGAAGGGGGGGGGTGGAGAAGCAAACGGGCGCCTCTCCTATGTGCCCTGGCCGGGAATCGAACCAGGGTCCCCCGCACGCCAGGCCGACGCTCTCCTGCTGAGCCAACCGGCCAGGGTCAAGTTATCTATTATTTGTTTGAGTATGTTTTTCATTCCATTTTCTCTCTCTTCTTCTGGTATGCCCATTGTTCTTATGTTGCTCTTTCTGATGAAGTCAGACAATTCCTGTAGGGCTATCTCATTTTTTTTTAATTCGTGAGTCTCTCTCCTCTTCTGTCTGTAGTACCTCTAGTTGCCTGTCTTCTATGTTACTAATTGTCTCCTCTATCTGGCCTGTTCTATTGGCTAAGCTTGTTACATCATTTTTCAGTTCATGAATTGAGTTTTTCATCTCTGTTTGATTCATTTTTATAGTTTCAATTTCCTTGGTGAAGTATTCTTTCTGTTCATTGGATTGTTTTTTGAGCTCCCTAAATTGCCTTTCTGTGCTTTCTTGTATATCCCTGAGTATTTTTAGGACTTAATTTTAAATTCTCTGTCATTTAATGCCAAGGTTTCTAAGCTATTGAAATTTTTTTCTATAGATTGTTCCTCATCTACCTGAGCTACATCACTTTTGTATCCATGATATTCTATTTCTTTTTCTTTAATGGCATTTGAGAGTGGTATTATTAATAACACTAATAGGAGTTGATAGAAAATTTTTTTTGAGAAAATGTAGTGAAAAACGGAAAATTCTATTGTGCTAAGTGGAACAAAAATATGTAGAATGGGGGCCTGGGTTGGGGGAGGGTGACAAAGAGACAAAAAATGAGGCAAAACCCCACAAAATGCCACAAGGAAAAAATTTGATCAAGAGTAAAATAATTTGTTTGTAAATGATGGTCGAATAAGAGAAATAGTGTAAGAGAAAAGAAAAAAAGAAAAAAAATACAGTGAAAACTGAAAATTCTGATGTATTAAGTGGCACAAAAACTATAGAATGGAGAGCCAGAGTTGGGGGAAATGCTAGAGATAAAAAGTGAAGTAAAAAGCACAGAAAATGCCACAAAATACATTTGAATCCAGAATAAAATAATTTGTTTGTGGGTGAGATTTGAATGAGAAAAAAAGTGAAAGAGAAAAGATGAAACAAAAAGAGAGGAAAAAATTTAGTTAAAGTTTCTGGAATGTAACATTCATAGAAAAAAAAAAAGGAAAATGTAACACCTATCGGTAATAATGTTCAAAATGAAAAGAAAAGAATAAAACGGAAAGGGGATAAAATGACCAAGGTAGAAGGGGAAAAAAAAAGATAAAAAATACAAGAAAAAAAATCGAAAAAGTTATAAAGACTGGATTTTTCCTGGTTTTGAGAAGTTATCTTTTTCCTTTTTCTTTCTTCTCTGTCTTTTTGGCCGATGGCACTGTACCCTGGGGTTCTGCTCCTGTGGCACTCTTAGGCAGAGATTTGCTGTTTTGTCGCTATGATGATGACATAAACTTGGCCTCAGTCCTGTTGGTAGGTGCAGCTTGTTAGTGTTTGCAGGCTCCAACAATGGGAGAGTCTATTTCCCCGGAGCCTCTCCCCAAATCTCTCCTTCCTGAACCAGCAGCCTGGGACCCAGCTGTGAAGTTGCCCCAGCCACTGCCTGGAGAGCAAGAGGCTCTAAGAGCTGCCAAATCCCCACTCAACTCAGGGTTCTGGGTAATGACTTGCCAGCCAGAGTCACCAGCATAATCAGGCAGGGCTGGGAGCCGATTGCCTTTCAGGTGTCTTTTTATGAGCCTCCAGGCATATCTAGTATGCCTCAGCACTCTTCAGGTCTACTTTCCAGAGGCTGTCTACAAGCTGTCTGCGTGCACATCCCCCCACCACTTCCACAGTTCTCTTCCTCAGGAGTGTGCTTTGTTAGCCTGTATGGCTGGCAGAGGTGCCACACCCAGACACGTCTGGGTGTTGGGAAGCCGGCTTTTGTACACTTCCCGCGCGCTGTTGTTTGGGAAGCTAGGATTATTCAGAAACTCTGGTCACAGCTCACACAGAGAGTTACTACTGACAGTCTCTGACCCAGCCCCTCCATCCAGGATTGCGGGCACCGATGCCCGAAGCGCCAGGTGGATCCACTCGCACTGCCCGTGCTCACTGATCGGGACACTGGGAGTAAACAAGGCAACTGCTTTCCCACTTCTGCCAGGGTCTGCCACTGGCGTTAGCTCCATGTGGGCTGAGCCGCGGGCATGCTCTCTTCTTGGCTTGAATGTCTCTGCCCTAGCCCAGCTTTTTCCGTGCCTCCAGCCCTCGCTTTCTCTCAGTTCCAGGTGAAAGCAGCACTTGCTGAGGTCAGTGAGGAAAGTGGAATACTCCATTCTCTGTCTTATTTCCTTCAGAGTGGGTTATATATTCAGCCACCTTTTTGCCCAATCGTACCTTTATTTGATGTATGTGTATTTCAGATGCTCCTGGGATTGCTTTTCTGTCTCTAGTTGAATTTGTTGAAGTTTCAGAGAGAAGTATCGGGAGCACTCCTCACGGCACCATTTCTCTGACGTCACTGTCAAGGTTCTTGAAGCATGAACTCTTACTCAGAGTTCCAGTCATAAAATAGATAAATGGAAAATAAAAAACATAAACATTGAGCCTATCTGGTTGAAGTGGGATATAAGAGCTTATTTCTCTACCTATTTGCACTTCCCTTGAAACCCTGTGGGGAGTACATAAACACAGTTGACTGCTCTGTGGAAGAGAATGTAGACTCTAGCAGGGCAAATAGGGTACTTGATGGTCTTACCCCTGTACATTTTTTTATAGCCTGAGTTCATGCAACAGTGAGCCACTTACATTTCCCTGAACACACCATGAAGCTATTTCATCCTTCTGCGCCTTTCAGTTATGCCTTCTGCCCAGGTTGCCCCTCCCTCATCTCCCCTTCACCCTCTCCCTAATGAGGAGCTCCTACCCATTCATCATTCTTTGAGTCATCCTCCTCGAAACCATCTGTGAACCTCAGGAGGAGTTAGTTGCTTTGTCTTCCAAATGCCAATAGCACTTTGTTCTGGTCTTTATTTGCGTGCTGAATTACTATTCTATAATTCTTTACCTGTATGCTCTTTCCCTCTTTAGACTGTAAGCTCATTGAGGGCAGGAACTATTTATAGTCACCTCTCTATCCTCAGATAAAGTACTTTGCACCAAGATACAGTGGCGACCAAGACTTTATGAGGCACCTGCTTTCAAGAGTGTGCATTTTGATAGGGGAGACAGACAATGAACAAGTAAACCATAAATAAATGTGGTAATTTTAGATACTTAGAAGTGTTTAACGAAAACCCCCCAAAAGGCTAATGTTAGAATATTAGTCAGGATGGTCAGGAAAGATCTCTTTGAAAAAGTGATTTTTTTAAAAAAGATTTTATTTATTCATTTTAGAAGGGAAGGCGGGGGAGGAGCAGAAAGTATCAACTCCCATATGTGCCTTGACACTGCAAGCAGGATTTCGAACCAGCAACCTCAGCGTTCCAGGTCGACACTTGATCCACTGCACACACAGCACCACAGGCCAGGCAAAAGTGATATTTCTAACCTGAGCCTTCAGCTGTTCCAGCTCAGACTTGAATAAGAAACCAGTCTCACACAACCTTGGGACCTGCATTCCAGCCAGGGACCCGAGCAAGCATATATGTCCCAGGCAGTTCCGGTGTTAGAGGAGCTGTGAGAGGATCACTGGTTGTAGTGCATGGGGGGGGGCTGGAGAGGATCACTGTGGCCGCAGTGCATGGAGGGGCTGGAGAGGATCACTGTGGCCGCAGTGCATGGAGGGCCTGGAGAGGATCACTGTGGCCGCAGTGCATGGAGGGGCTGGAGAGGATCACTGTGGCCGCAGTACATGGGGGTGCTGGAGAGGATCACTGTGGCTGCAGTACATGGAGGGGCTAGAGAGGATCACTGTGGCTGCAGTGCATAGGGGTGCTGGAGAGGATCACTGTGGCTGCAGTACATGGAGGGGCTAGAGAGGATCACTGTGGCTGCAGTACATGGAGGGGCTAGAGAGGATCACTGTGGCTGCAGTGCATGGGGGTGCTGGAGAGGATCACTGTGGCCGCAGTACATGGAGGGGCTGGAGAGGATCACTGTGGCCGCAGTGCATGGAGGGGCTGGAGAGGATCACTGTGGCCGCAGTGCATGGGGGTGCTGGAGAGGAACACTGTGGCCGCAGTACATGGAGGGGCTGGAGAGGATCACTGTGGCCGCAGTGCATGGAGGGGCTGGAGAGGATCACTGTGGCCGCAGTGCATGGAGGGCCTGGAGAGGATCACTGTGGCCGCAGTGCATGGGGGTGCTGGAGAGGAACACTGTGGCTGCAGTACATGGAGGGGCTGGAGAGGATCACTGTGGCTGCAGTGCATGGAGGGGCTGGAGAGGATCACTGTGGCCGCAGTGCATGGAGGGCCTGGAGAGGATCACTGTGGCCGCAGTGCATGGAGGGGCTGGAGAGGATCACTGTGGCCGCAGTGCATGGAGGGCCTGGAGAGGATCACTGTAGCCGCAGTGCATGGGGGTGCTGGAGAGGAACACTGTGGCTGCAGTACATGGAGGGGCTGGAGAGGATCACTGTGGCTGCAGTGCATGGAGGGGCTGGAGAGGATCACTGTGGCCGCAGTGCATGGAGGGCCTGGAGAGGATCACTGTGGCCGCAGTGCATGGAGGGGCTGGAGAGGATCACTGTGGCCGCAGTGCATGGAGGGCCTGGAGAGGATCACTGTAGCCGCAGTGCATGGGGGTGCTGGAGAGGAACACTGTGGCTGCAGTGCATGGAGGGGCTGGAGAGGATCACTGTGGCCGCAGTGCATGGAGGGCTTGGAGAGGATCACTGTGGCCGCAGTGCATGGAGGGGCTGGAGAGGATCACTGTGGCCGCAGTGCATGGGGGTGCTGGAGAGGATCACTGTGGCTGCAGTACATGGAGGGGCTGGAGAGGATCACTGTGGCTGCAGTGCATGGGGGTGCTGGAGAGGATCACTGTGGCTGCAGTACATGGAGGGGCTGGAGAGGATCACTGTGGCTGCAGTGCATGGAGGAGCTGGAGAGGATCACTGGCTGCATTGCATGGAGGGGCTGGAGAGGATCACTGTGGCCGCAGTGCATGGAGGGGCTGGAGAGGATCACTGTGGCTGCAGTACATGGAGGGGCTGGAGAGGATCACTGTGGCCGCAGTGCATGGAGGGGCTGGAGAGGATCACTGGCTGCATTGCATGGAGGGGCTGGAGAGGATCACTGTGGCTGCAGTACATGGAGGGGCTGGAGAGGATCACTGTGGCCGCAGTGCATGGAGGGGCTGGAGAGGATCACTGGCTGCATTGCATGGAGGGGCTGGAGAGGATCATTGTTGCCGCAGTACATGGAGGGTGGAGGTGGTAAGCGATGACACTGGAGAACTAGCACGTAGGCATCGAAGGGGTTTGGATATATTTGGGGGCGTTTTTGTTTGTTTTTTAATTTATGCAAAGGAAAACCATTGGAGAGGTTTAATCAGGAAAGTGATGCAACCTTATTTTCAGTTTAGAAAGATCTGGTTTCAAAGAAAAACTGGCCAGGGATTGAGTAGTTAGGAGCTAAGGCAATATTCCAAATGACACATGGTGGTTGGTAATTGGGATACTACCACAACTAAAATTTTAAAAAAACTAGAATTGAAAAATAGCAATTTTAGGTTTGGGAGGAAAAGTTGTCTGCATACCTGGGAAGTTCTGTTTGGTTAATTGTTGATTTTGGCCACCTTCAAACTGATCACTGTTAAGGATTATGGGTATTCCCACCACCATCAATTCCAACTTTTACGGTTTCTTAAATGAAAAAAAATCATGTAGTTAAATGAATTCATTTTTAAAATGTTGGTTGTTTTGAGGAATAAGGAATAGAGTCAGGGGAGGGTAGAGGAGAAACTGCCCTGTTGCTTAAAATATTAAAATTATAATGAAGGTTCCCATGTGCAAGAAAACCGCTTTATAAACAATGTAAAGACATAATAGGCATTGTGTTGGCTAAAATGTGTAAAAACAATAGCTGCTAATTTCACACCCCGTGGGATGAGGGAGCATAAATGTGCTTCAGCTTTAGATAACAGAGCTGTATCCACTGGCCAAGCCGGTCCACAGAGCTTTCCCTCAGTCTTGCTGCCTGCCACCTGAGGGCTGGCAGGCCAGCAGCCAGTAGAGGTGTTAGCAAAACCTACCCATTTCAGGCTTAATCTTTTCACCTACCTTTTCTTTTTCAGTAATGTGTTCATTATTTGCTGAGCATTACTCTATTCTTTGTCTACAGATTTTTTGTTTCTAATGCAGCTTGCTTTGTATGGGTGAGATATGGAACAGCACCAAAATCCGGTACTCTGGAAAGCCAGGGATTTCCACCTGTGACAAAAGAATGCCGTCTTGACTTCGGAGATTGCCTAATCCCAGCTGTTCTGATAATGTAATTAAGGCTGCCTAATGTCTTTAATTTTGCAACCAGTTTGTATGAAAAGGAGAATTTGGCACTCTGAAGGCTTAAACACTAAATAGGAATCTCAAGACACCTAATTAGAATTCTCTGACATTAAGCTAATTGGTGAAACTATATTTCAGCAGCTTAACTTCTTTATTAATTTTTTTTTTAGGATTTTCATTGAAAATCAATTGATGAGCTGTCAGCATTTTTTTCCTTAAATATAATGTGTTCTGTAGTACTCCTGTCTTAAGCAGGCTGAAAGGCTTCATTCTAGCAATGAAAGGTATTGAATATTATCACCAGCACTCTATCCCTTTTAATCATTTCATTCTTGACTTAAATAATGTATCTTATTGTGCGGCTTGACCTTGTCATGTCTCACTGCTCTGTAAACTAGAGAACATTTCTCTTAACTTGAAATTTTAGGGGTGGAGAAATGTATTAATGAGGCAGTAGTTC
Organism: Saccopteryx bilineata; assembly: GCF_036850765.1. Lineage (NCBI taxonomy): Eukaryota > Metazoa > Chordata > Mammalia > Chiroptera > Emballonuridae > Saccopteryx > Saccopteryx bilineata. The sequence goes on from NC_089490.1 coordinate 107,588,702, forward strand.
TGATGAGTGTGCTCTTACTTTTTACCTGTTTAGTACCAGCAGAATTTCTTGTGTTTAAATCAGGGGCTATAACAAATTCAGCTGGGACCTAAAAAATTCTTGTCATAATTTGAGATACAAAAGTCTTAATAAGTGAAAGGGACTAAGTAAAATAGAGCTGAGCTTTTGTGGTTTAGGTCAGGATAAGGGCATTTGCTTCTGTTCAGAATGCTTATTCAAGTTTCTTTTGCCAGTTTCCACAGGAAGTTGCTGAAATGGTCTCCTTCCTCCCTCTCATCCCTCTGCACCTGCTTCCATTCCCATAGTCTTTCTTTCCATGAGTGAAACTGCTGGGTCTGAGTGGAAGAAAGGATTAAGCTCTCAGGGGAGGAAGTTTTCTTTTTAGACTACTTCTGACATGGTAAATTCAAGTCCAGACTTTCCTATCTGCAAAGTTGATTTTAGTAGAAAAGAGGAAGGCTGTGTCTAACTTAAGGGGAAAAGGTACAACATCACATTCCACTTAGGAAATTCTTTCTTTGTAATAGCTAGAGGAGAAGACTCATTTGCTTTAACTCTTTTCATTATGAGTCATAAAACTACCCATGGGTAATAAACATTCAAGAACATAGTATGAATTTAGAAAATATTTAGTTTACAAGATTTCACTAAATTGCAGAATTCCTCTTTAAGTGAGTAATTAGTATATATTTTCCTTTTTAAAAAATATTAACATTCTGATTTATATCTTCTGGTACACACATATATGTGAGATTTTTTCCATATTGGATTGCCTAGTTGTGAAGTCAAATTAAATCTTCAACTTGACCGGAGAATGTCAAACTAGTTTTCCAAATATTTGTTCATTTCATTATATGTGAATTGGTGATGATCTTTGTCCTGTGATATATTATCAAACTTTTAAATTTTTGTCTAGATTGTCTAGTGGGTGTAAAGCAGAATCTCCCTGTAAGAATCAAGGAATTTATGATTTTATGAATGATTCATCTTTTTTTTAAATATGAAACTGTGAAGGATATTGTCTTGTGGCTTTCTACAGTGGAACTTACGTATCTTTCTTAAGATCTCTACTCTCTTTCCAAATCCTCACCTTCCTTCCATTTCTGCTACTCATCTGTTTCATAAAATTGCTGATTAATCCTGTTTCCCAATAATCTTAGAGTAGGAGCTTAAGCATTTTGATTCGTGGGGTTTTTTTTCAATCAAAGACTGAACTAACTTGTTTTACACTGTATTTTGGTCTCCACCACATTTACATCATTCTCTGCTTATTCAGGCCTGTGGAGCTCAGGCTCTGGCTGAGGAGTGGTGTGAGTGTGTCTAGTTTTCACTGGTCTGGAGAATAATGGGAAAGAATGGATGGTATGAGTTTCATCAAGCAAAGAAAAGCACATATTTATCAAACTGAATTTTTAAGTGTACATTTTTTTTCAGTTTTAAGTATTTCTTCATTTTGCTTTTTCAACAAAATTTAATAAAAACCTAAAATGTATTAAATGAATTAGTAATGCATTTTTAAAGTTCACTGTATATCTTTTTTTCCTTTAGCTTTTATCTCTTCTTTTTGAAGACTTGTTCAAAAAGTTTAACTCTGAAATGAAAAAGATTGCAGACCAGGTGATTCCTAAGCAAAGAGCAGCCCAGTTTGATGTTGTCAAACACATGCGTCAGGACCAGATTACCAATGGCATGGTCAATGCCATTTCTACTGTAAGTCTTCATTCATTCATTTACAGAGTTTTGTAACTTATTTGTAAATCTATTCAGGAGAATGGAAATTTAACGTACTTTGAGAATCCAGGTAATATAATATATACATTTTTTTTAAAGAATGCTTACAAATCACAAATTTTCTACTTTAAAAGATAGCATAAATGTTATCAGTAGGAATTTTGTTGCTGTAAGTCTTTATTGCCAAATTATAGTTCCTGTTACATTTTCCCACTTTTTTTCTATAACAAAATGGACATATTATAAATAGGTTTATTAATGACAATTTTTGTCTATAACACTACAAAATGTTTCATTTCACTGTAGGTTTCTATTCCTCACAGTGCTATCAGCTGTCCCTCATGCAGAGATAAACTCAGGCCTCTGCAGCTGCTGTGTATTCAGGGCCTCTCTGGTTGTTCATAAAGGAGTATCAGATAGGTTTTTGCTCCTCTTCTTAAAATGTGACAACTATAGGTCTATCTGATAAAGTCTGGTTTACATTTTATATGCCAACATAAAATTAGTTTTATGGATGGGATTTTGCCTCAACAAAAGAATAGTATAGTGTTACACACTGGTTCCCTTAGTGAAAGAATCAGTAGCAGAGTTGCTGCCTACTTGACTTTAGAAATGTGCAGAGTCTGTGCAAGCAGCCCTTGCGAGGATGGCCGCATCTAAGCCTGAGGGGAACTGGGCATTAACCTCATGCCGCCCAAGTTCACCTCAAAGTAGATCCCTGGATATTTGAAGAGAAGCCTCCAGAGACTATTTGAACATACTTATGTTAGGATTATTTTTCCTTGCTTTCCGACCCATGATTTTCAGGTCATGATGGATGTTTTGAGTAGTTCTTTTGCCCATAAGTGATGCCACTTTACCTCCAGTAGAAGACTTCTTATTCAAAAAATCAGAAATAGGTTTTGTTGCAGGTTTACCCCAACCTGTAGGCAACCAGAAGGAGGTCAGCTTCTAAAATTCTGTGTTGCCATTAATAGAATATTTTCAACAAATACATTTTCTCAGAGGAGCAGTTAGTTCTAGACCCCTGTCTGTTCCTCTTCTCTCCTTTTTGTTGTGCTGCAGAGCCTTAGGACAGATTCTTTTGCTGAACATCTTGGCTTCACTCCCCATCTACTTCCCATTTGCCAGCAGCTGCTGCCTTATTTTAGTTCTGTGCTGAATATTTATCTTATTCTTACTCCCTGGGCATAAGTGGGTTTATGAGGTTCATTTCTCATTCTAAACAAAAAAGGAGTTAATGGAAAAAGCAGTAAAGAAGTTAACCTGTGGGATAAATGTGTTTGTTTTATTTCTTTGCTTTGTAATGGATAGAGTTTCTTAGAATTTAGCTCTTTTCTATGTTATCAAAAACTCATTTCTAAAGTGATAGACTTTCACTGTAATAATGATTGAAATTTAATTTGTGAGAGAGCCCCACTAAAGTCACATATTTTAATTCAAACAGATGACCTCTGCTTCTGAAACCCTAGCAGTTTTTCTATGAGGGTTTTTAATACAAGATCAATGAGTTATTCCCTGAAATTGAATGAAAAATTGATGACATATTGCCATTTATGACAACATGGATGGACCTTGACAACATTATATACTAAGTGAAATAAGTTAATTCAAAAAAAGTTAAGAACTATATGATTTCACACATAGGTGGGATATAAAGCTGAGACTCATGGACATAGATAAGAGTGCAGTGGTCACCAGGGGAGGGTGTGGGGGAGAGGGGAGTAAAGAAGGACAAATATACAGTGACGGAAAACTATTTGACTATGGGTGATGGGCACACAACACAACAGTTAAAATACTATAGAAATGTTTCCCTGAAACCTATGTACTCTTATTGATCAATGTCAGTCCATTAAATTTATTTTCTAAATTAAATAAAAAACCATAAAAACAAGAAAAAAATTTTGTGTTCATGGCCTATGTGTGTTTTTCTCAAGAGAATAGTTATAGCTTTTATCAGATTCTCCAAAGGAAAATGAAGAATCACTATTTAGCAGGTGTATTTTTTTTTTGCTTTTGAATCAGAAAGATCATGGAATTATTTTATTTTCTAGTTTGCTTTTCTATGCATACTATGTTCTACCATTCACGTCATCATGATTTTAAAATATAACAATGCCTAACCTTAATCTCTAAATTATGCTGGAAAATATTTAATATGTGCCATTAATACAACTACAAAATAATTAATATATTTAACACATAGGAGATAAAGCAAGTGTAATGTTCAAGATTTATTTCATATAGATCTATTTTTAGATTGACATGATAGCCACAGAAGACATAAAATATCTCTTATAATGAATATATGTGCAGTTTTTAGCCTTAATTAAGAAGCCTACAGTGTATTCATTATCTCTGATAACTGTTATTGGAGTCATTTTTCTGTTGCTGTGTTTTCTTCTAATTAAGACAAATTTTGGAAAACATTAAAATAGTGGTACATTTCAACATTAAATTGTCTCTTTGTGCTTCAAGCTAGTTTTACCTTAAATGTGTGTAGAAATTACCACTTTTTGATAGTTAGCTTATTGCTAGCAGTGGGAATCTGTAGTTGAATTGGCTTGTTTGGGAAATAATCAGTTCTCCAGAAAATAACTGCTTTGATGTGATAAGGTTGATGCATTAAAGCATTCTGAGATGATTGATAGACATCGGTTAATATTCATTAAATTTCTAGAAAACCTCAGCAAGTGACCTGGCTAAATTTTAATTTTAATTGTAATATTTTGATTGTTCAGTATACATCATGGCTCTAATTTCATGAACATGTAGTTCCTAGGATGAACTTCTCAGAGTAACTGTGATTCAGGCAATATCAATGATCGGGGTGGTCTATTCTCTCTTCTCTCTACAGGGAAATTGGTCTCTAAAGAGATTTAAAATGGATCGTCAAGGTGTGACTCAGGTGCTGTCTCGCTTGTCGTATATATCCGCACTGGGTATGATGACAAGAATCTCTTCCCAGTTTGAAAAAACCAGAAAAGTGAGTGGTCCTCGATCCCTCCAGCCATCTCAGTGGGGAATGCTGTGTCCTTCAGACACTCCTGAAGGAGAGGTAAGGAACCTGAGAGGTCTCTGTGCTCTGTCAGAGTTAATACTTGCTGGTGGTGTTCTGCTTCTGCTCCCATTCCCCCAGGCCATATTCTTTTTTAGGTCAGCCACTTACCTAGCTGAGAAATATCAATGCAGCTTGTCAGGATGACATCAGTGTCATTCCAGAATCAGAAGAATATCTACAGAAGTATGTGATTTAGTATCTCACCTAAATAGAAATATGGTCCAAATTTTCTGGCTTGTTTAGTTAACCCAAGAATCCAGCCATGCACTGGAGAGGAAATAAAAATATGAAGGAAAACTGAGAGACCCAGTACCTTTGCTTATGAGGAGCCCTTTTAAGCTCCTCTTTATTTGCTTTAGGTGTCCTTAGAGGACATCATAGTTGCAGCTTCAGCCAAGTAGGAGCACATAGCCCGTGACCTAAAGTGGATTCCTATTCAATTATGTAGGATACACAAGCAGTTTCCTCAACACTAAACCAAGGAGTCTAAGTACATTTATTTCCACAGCACTCACTGCTTCCTGTGCCATTGCCTTTTCTCTTCATGTTAACCATTGTTGGTTTCTGTTGATTATATTCGTTCTAAATGGTCAACATCAGGAGGAAGGAACCTTATTGGGTTCATTCACTGTTGCATACCAAGCTTCTAGCACAGATCCTTGTTCAGAGTAAAGGCCCCATAAATATATGCTGAATGAATAAATAAGTTAATTATGACAAATAAAAGATGTAAGTTACAAAGAATAGGAATTTGTTATGACTTAGAAGAGGTAAAAAATAGAAGTTCGTAGAGGGTTATGGCTTTTAGAAATTATTTCTCTCAAAATTTATCTTAAACAATATGGAGATTCACACTAAAATTAAGCAGCTTGTCATATTTGCATAACTTAAATATCTTGAGCTTTGGAACACTAAATTTCCCAAAGAATGCTTCAACTGACCCCATTGAATGAAGTACATGTTGTGCATCACTATAGCAAATGGATTTTAAGAATTAAAGATATAATCTTTACATGTCAGACATCTCATTGTTTTCTCTATTTTCTATGTTATATACTTATACTTTTGTTTTAGATTTTTTTTGGTTGTATAGAAGTCTTAATTTTTTTATTTCCTTATCATTTTGAAATAATTTTCAACATGCAAAAATGTTACAAAAATAGTAAAAAGGATTTTCACCATCCTTTACTGAGAGTCCCTAAATGTGAACATCTTAGATAACCAAAGCATAGTTATGAAGCTCATGAAATTACCATTGATAACAGTACTATACCCTATAGATCTTTTTTTTGTTTTTGTTTTTGTTTTTTGTTTTTTTGTATTTTTCCAAAGCTGGAAACGGGGAGGCAGTCAGACAGACTCCTGCATGCGCCCAACCGGAATCCACCCGGCACACCCACCAGGGGGCCATGCTCTGCCCATCCGGGCATCGCTCTGTCGCAACCAGAGCCACTCTAGCGCCTGGGGCAGAGGCCATGGAGCCATCCCCAGCGCCTGGGCCATCTTTTGCTCCAGTGGAGCCTCAGCTGTGGGAGGGGAAGAGAGAGACAGAGAGGAAGGAGAGGGGAGGGGTGGAGAAGCAGATGGGCGCCTTTCCTGTGTGCCCTGGCTGGGAATCGAACCCGGGACTTCTGCACACCAGGCCAACGCTCTTCCACTGAGCCAACTGGCCAGGGCCAACCCTATAGATCTTGAGTAAATTTTGTCAGTTTTCCCACTAATATCTTTTTTCTTAGCCAGGATTACACATTACTTTCGGTTGTCAAGTCTCCCTAGCCTCTTAATCTGGAGCAGTTCTTCAGTCTTTCTTTGCCTTTTATGACCAAGAAGCTTTATAGACTACCGGCCAGTTATTTTATAGACTGTGTCTCATTTCAGGCCAGAAGTTTTATATTTTGTGAGTCCACATTTATTAATGTTTTCCTCTATGGTTTTTATGCAGTGTCATATTAATGACTAGGATGTTCGATTGTCTGGGAATAACAACTTACATAATCATTTTTGGGGGGGAGAGGCAGCACTTATGATGCTGTCATTATTTGCCATTTCAAATAGTACTGAGCTAACCGTTTCTGTGACTAAATCTACGTTTGTATCCTTGCTTGTTACCTTAGGATAAGTTCCTCTGGGTTAAAGGGTATGACATTTTTAAGGCTTTTGTATGAATTGCCAACCTGTCCCCTGCAAGGCTGCACTGCTGTCAGCAAAAAGTGGTGAACTATTTTCAGATACAAACTATACTTTTGTATTACTAGTGTTCATTCATAGAAATGACTATTTTTTGTTTTTTAGGCCTGTGGTTTGGTTAAAAACTTGGCCCTTATGACACACATCACAACTGACATGGAAGATGGACCCATTGTTAAATTAGCCTGTAACCTGGGAGTAGAAGACGTGAATTTACTATGTGGAGAAGAGCTCTCTTACCCAAATGTGTTTCTCGTCTTTCTCAATGGTGAGCATCAGACGGAGACATACTAATCCTAAACAGTCTTTAGGGGAGGCAGTCCATTATTATCTGTGTATTTAAAACACAAATATACTTTAATTCTGAGCCCAGGTTAACCTTAATATAAAGGTAAAAAAATGGTAACAGAAACAGCTTCTCCATTGGCTGGGTCATCCAGGTGCTACTGAAGGGTAATATTGCAGAGACTGACTGCTTTCTATTCTTTTGAAGCTGTCAGCATATGCACAAAGGATAAGTCTCAACATGGTATCTTTAAGTTCAAGTTCAATATATGAGACATTCTGCAAAAATGAACAGATCAGCCCTGACAGTGAGTTGACTTACATTCAGCCACTTCATAATTGATTGTCAACAGCCTGTGGCAGAAGGGTCCGCTCCCTTTCCTTCTACTCATGCTCTAGTTGCTTCTTTCACCTACCCCTTCACATCCCTTTCAGAGTTCCCGGGAGACTTATTAGTAAGTGCGCCTTGTCCTTTCTACTTGAGATTTGGTGGTTTAGGTGTCTGTCTCCTCACCATTGTGCTCCGTGTGCTTATCCCAACCACTTAGCCCACATACTCTTTTGTCGCAGTCTGGGAGGCATTAATCCTTTACTTCATGGGCTGGTGAGGAGGAAAACAGGGCTGTTAACTGACTGCTTCATTCACTGTATCCCAGTGGCCAACACTGTGTGAGTTATTATTTATCACTTTCAGCCAGGACCTCTTAAATCCTCAAGTTTCCCTTGAGAGGTAAAGTCTACCTTCCTTACTTCACAGTTGATGATCACAACAAGAGCTATTTAATGATGGCAGTTACCACGTGCTAGGCAGAGTTCTAAGCGCTTTACATAAAATCAACTCATTTAATCTTCACATTGATCCTTTGGAAATGATAGAGCCAGTGTTTAAACCCAGGGGTTCTAGACCCTGATTTTATGCCCCAGCATGGTACTGACAGATGAGGAAAATGAAACTAACTTTTAAAGGGTTACCCTTCTAGCACGTGGTATGGCTGGCCCTCTACTCAGGTCCTTCAGAATGCCCTTAACCACTTCATGTGGGCTTCTCTATAGTCTTATAGGCTGGCTGGAGGTGTTAACAGTATTTTCAAATGACTACTCAGTGCTGCTCATCATTTCTATTGGATGTATATTTTAAATCCTGTTAGATTTATTTTTCATTTCTGTCTTAAATATTATACTTTCTGCATAGGCAACATCTTGGGTGTCATCCGAGACCATAAGAAGCTAGTGAATACATTTCGACTAATGCGAAGAGCAGGATATATCAATGAATTTGTCTCCATCTCAACAAATCTTACAGATCGATGTGTCTATATTTCTTCTGATGGAGGAAGGTTGTGCAGGTATAAGTTGCTAAAGAGTTTTTAAGACTCTTTGTTTACTTTGAAAGAAATAGACTTTTTTACTTTTGAATCTACTTTAACCTCTTTCATTGTTAAGATAAATTTCATTCAGTTAGCAAACACCTCATGAATATGCATACTGGGTACTGAGGATTAAAGATTAATGAGAGTCTCTGCCCTCAGAGAGCTCAGTCTGCTGGCAAAGGAAGACATAATTGCTAATAACAACAAACTATGCTAGTAGTCAATGATAGCCATTATTTATTGTTTTAATACATGTCTTATATGTAAGGCTTTAACTCCATTCAACCCTTATGGTTCAATTATTATTTTCATTTAATAACTTGAGGAACTGGGGTTTTGTGAAACTAAGTAACGTACCCAAAGCTAGATACTGGTGGAGCATGCTTTTTACTCAGAAGTCCTGAGAGTTTATTTGACTCCAACAGTCATGATTTTACCCACTACATGCTTTTGCTATGAACTGAGGTTTGAAGGATGAGCAGGATTGTGTCACTTGGATGAAGAAGGAAGGAGAAAGGCTAAGGAGAGGCAGGAATAAAAGGTACAGGTTGGCCTGACCAGGCGGTAGTGCAGTGGATAAAGCATCAGACTGGGATGTGGAGGACCCAGGTTCGAGAACCCATTGCTGGCTTGAGCGCAGGCTCATCTGGTTTGTGCAAGGCTCGCCAGCTTGAGCCCAAGGTCGCTGGCTCTAGCAAGGGGTCAGTCAGTCTGCTGTAGCCCCCCCCACCCCCAGTCAGGGCACATATGAGAAAGCAATCAATGAACAACTAAGGAACAGCAACAAAGAATTAATGCTTCTCATCTCTCTCCCTTCCTGTCTGTCTGTCCCTATCTCTCCCTCTCTCTGACTCTCTGTCACAAAAGCAAAACAAAACAAAAAAAAGGCACGGGTTGTGGTTAGTGCCCTGTCGGGTGGCAGCACACAGGTGCTTATTTGTGGCTAACCTGGTCCGTTTAGGGGTGGGGGAAACAATGACATTTTCTAGTTTACTCCTTTTTAGGTTTTGCTCTTTCCTTACATCTAATATAATATGGCATGGTCTACAAGAAAACTAATTCTTTTTTAGAAGTAATTTTATAATGGTATATCACAGACCCAGCAGGAAGAATTAGAATGTACTGAGTAAAAGTAGAGGGTAACGGAGGGAGCTGAGGGTGCTCCCCTCCCTCTCCTCCCGCTCCTGTTATCACTGCTGAGTCCCTTAATCCGAGCCAGACTGCAACCCTTGAAGGTGATTTCCATGAAAAGTTCATCTAGTTCCTTTGTCAGCAACTTGTAGTTGTGCAGCTCCTCTTAACTGTTTAAAAATGCTCATTAGTCCTCAAATAGTCATTTGGATTTGAGGGAAGGTTGCACAAGTGTCTGGTGGTTACTTGCTCCTCTGTAAGAGCTGCTTATCCAAATAGCAACAGCCCTTAACATTCCGGTGCCACATGCCATTCTTTGTGCCACTGTTTCTTCATGGTGGCAAAGCCCTCAGGGGCAAACTAGCACAGACAGTTACAGGTTAATCTTCCAGAACATGTAGACCAAAAGCTCTCTACTTTACACCCACCACGTGTTAAAAATCACAAAGTTAAAGAACTTCATTCTCTGAAAACCTGCTGCCATTCTTTTTGGCCACGTGTATCTTTAGGTAGCCTGCTCTGTAGCCCAGTGGTGTTTATCCTAAATCAGTGTTTTTCAGCCACTGTTCTGTGGACTAGTGGTTTGCGGTTTGGTGGTTAAAAACCACTGTCCTAAATCAGACAATTCTACCTAGCTGATAATCATTAGACCCTCACTACAAAATGCCATCGTAATCCTCGGTGACAGTCCCTCTGCCTGCAGACTTCATGGGTTTCCAGTATGCAATAAGAGATGCTTTTGCTATGATGCATTTATATAGTTTAAGACATATCACTGAAGATTTTGTTTCCGTATCAGTTTTGAGTTGCCTTTTCATTCAGAACCAAATATTTCCTAAGACATTTGGAGAAGTACTGGATGTGTGTACATTTGCTGTGCGTGTCCATGTGCACACACAGACCCAGACTGAAGTGGATGTCTGTGTGTACATGTGAGAGAGAGGACATAGGCCTCTGTGCAGTCACATGTAACAATTACCTGGTGTCCTTAAGCAACCAGAAATGAGTTTGCTTATATTTACAGGCTCCCTCATTTCCCTATAGTAACCACTTTTGCTGACTTAATTTTTCTGTCAAACTACTATGAATGTATTTTTTTCCATTCCAGACCCTACATAATTGTTAAGAAACAAAAGCCTGCAGTCACAAAGAAGCATATGGAAGAGCTGGCTCAGGGGTACAGGTAAGTGACCAAAAGTAAAACTTCTCAATCCCTTAGTAGTCACTTACATGATATAATTATTTTATCTGAGCTTTTAAGAATAGTCCATTTTCACTTTTCGTCTTTTAATTCCTCCCCACTAAATATATCAGCATGTTAAAAACCCATTTTTGGCCCTGGCCGGTTGGCTCAGCGGTAGAGCGTCGGCCTGGCGTGTGGGGGACCCGGGTTCGATTCCCGGCCAGGGCACATAGGAGAAGCGCCCATTTACTTCTCCACCCCCACCCCCTCCTTCCTCTCTGTCTCTCTCTTCCCCTCCCGCAGCCAGGGCTCCATTGGAGCGGGGATGGCCCGGGCGCTGGGGATGGCTCCTTGGCCTCTGCCCCAGGTGCTAGAGTGGCTCTGGTCGCGGCAGAGCGACGCCCCGGAGGGGCAGAGCATTGCCCCCTGGTGGGCAGAGTGTCGCCCCTGATGGGCGTGCCGGGTGGATCCAGGTCGGGCACATGCGGGAGTCTGTCTGACTGTCTCTCCCCGTTTCCAGCTTCAGAAAAGTACAAAAAAACACACAAAAAACCCATTTTTCACTATGTGAATTTGCTTGGATATTGTAAAATATTTTTCAATTTAGATCATAAAAATTTGAACAGATTCTCAGTGTAAATTAGTGCAGTATTAAGTGTTTGTAGTAATAGTGAGACTTTCATTAATATGTTGACATAGACACTATGGACCTCTCATAATACAGAGTTCTTTTTTTTTTTTTTCCAGTGAGAGGAGGGGAGACAGAGAGACTAGACTCCTGCATGCGCCCTAACCGGGATCCACTTGACAAGCCCACTAGGGGGTGATGCTCTGCTCACCTGGGGCATTGCTCTGTTGCTCAGCACCAAGCTCAGTGCCTGAGGCAGAGGCCATAGAGCCATCCTCAGTGCCTGGGGCCAACTCACTCCAATGGAGCTATGCTGCAGAAGGTGGAGAGAGAGAGAGAAGCAAGAGGGGGAAGGGTGGAGAAGCAGGTGGGCGCTTTTCATGTGTGCCCTGACCAATAATCGAACCCAGGACATTCACACTCTGGGCTGACACTCTACCACTGAGTCATCTGGCCAGGGCCAAACGGAGTTCTTAAAGTCATAAAAGATATTTCTAGCAGTGGAGACCAGATCGACAAGGATTACAACAGATGTTTTCTTGTTATTTCAGTGATTTGTGATCATTGTATGACCCAAGAATGGCACATTTCAAGTATCCCAGTGTACTGACACTCTCTGGGAAGGAAAGGTGCCTTGGGCCTAAATGAAAACCAGTATCTTCCATTATCGCATATAAAATATGAGAATGAAATCCTTTTTAGTAATGTATGTTTCACCAATATTCTCCCAGGAATTTTGAAGATTTCTTACATGAGAGTCTGGTTGAATATCTAGATGTAAATGAGGAAAATGATTGTAACATCGCACTCTATGAGCATACAATTAATAAGTAAGTAGGATCCATAACAACCATAAAGCCTGTTCTGCTTATAGAAACTATCTTCTCTTTGTTTCATCTTCAATTCTTCTATTGTGTGCTCCCTTAGTAATCACTGTTAAAAGTATACTATTTTATAATAAACCATAATGCATCTTTTATCCCAATGTAAGACTATTGCAAACTGCTAACAAGTCATTTTAGACTTAATTATCTTTCCTATTAATTTTACACTTAGTGTTTATTTTTTTTTAAGGAATTGTTGTGATAATTTTAATATTTAATTACTGCCAAAATTGAAACAACAATTCAGGATATGTAAAAGATGTGTTATCTCTTCTAGAGAGGATTTTATCAGTGGACATCTGAATTCTTATTGTCAGTGCAGTCCTATATAATGTACCACAGTGTATGGTAAAGATACCTCTGAACTTATTTATGTACAGTATAAACATGAAATGGTGATATGTTTACAGTGTTTCTTCTACAACAATGATATTTTTAGAAGCATTAGAGGACATTTATATCACTTGCTGTCTGATGCTTGTTACTGATGTTCCACTTACCTAAAATTGGAATTTTTGCACTCATATTGTTAAAAAGTTAGGGTGTTTAATACCACCAGCTGATAACTATGTCTTCAATCAAGAAAGTACTTTTTTGTTTTGTTACCAAATAAAATACACTACTTTATTTTTGTCTAATTATAAGTTAGTAAATAATGCTTTCAGTCAGAATTTTAATTCCTTAAAGGTATGAATCTCTCAAAGTACTATATTTATACCCCTCGTTTCAGAATTTTAATTCCTTAAAGGTATGAATCTCTCAAAGTACTATATATATTTATACCCTTCATTTCAAGATTATTATATATCGGAACCCTGAAAATAGCAATTCCATCCATCTTGTTACTCAAGCCAGAAACCTCCGTTTCAGCCTTGCCTCCTCCCCTCCTCGATATCCACAGATAGCCTTAGTATATCACTGCACCTTCAGTCTACCTGGAACCTGAATTCTTTTCACCACTTCCACAGGTCACCCTAGTCCAGCTACTGCCATTGCTTGTCTGGATTCTTGTAAAAGGCGTGTGACTATTTTTGCATCTGTCCTAGCCTAATAAATCAGAGTGATCACTTCTCTTTTCAACCCCCCCCCCCCCCCAGTGACTTTCCATCTCCCTCTGAAGTCCTCACAGAGGCCTTCAGGTTCTTACACAATCTGTCCACACAATCTGCAACATCATCTCCTACCTCCCTTCCCTAACTCTGTTTTAACCATGACCTCTTTTTCAAGCACCCCAGACATCATGCTTCTGGCTCTGCACCTTTGCACAGACTGTTCCCTCTGCCTGGAACACTGCCTCATATACCTGCATGGCTCACTCCTTCACCTCCTACAGGTCTCACTCAGGTGTCGTATTCTCATTGAGTTTTCCTGCCCACCCTATTTAAAATAGAAACTCCTTCTCTGACCACCCCCTTCACGGCTTTTATTTTTCTAGTGCTTTCTACCTTACAATAAAATCTGTAAAATGTATACTTTATTTATATATCTGTGTATTGTCTGTCTTCCTTCACTAGAAGCTTCATGAAGGCTGCGGTTCTTCTCTGTTTTGTTCACTCACTGTTATAAATGAATATAACTATCAAGTCTATATCATCAAATCACCATACAATCCTGTACTTTAAATTAATTTTATTTTAAAAACAGAATAGTTTTATATTATTTAATTCATATGTATGACATTTTAAAATATAGTTATAGAAATAAATATATTTTAATTGCTTTTTATTGCATTGTATGACTACATACAAATAATTTATTTTGTCCCCTCTTGATGAAGATTTAGATTGTTTCCATTTTTTTCCACTGTTGGGTTATCTCAGAAATTACTTCTCTCCACAGGTACTGTCAGCCATTGAAATTATTAAAGTTATGCTTCAGAAATACTTGAGGAAGGGATGGAAGGTCAACAGAGCCCAGACCCTGGGTGTAATATCTGTTACTTTCAACAAAGACCTAGAAATAATATGGCTGTTCTTTCTCGTTAAAATATCTGAGTTGCGTCATCATTAAGCCACAACTGAATTTTTTGCAAAAATATATTATGAAAGTAACAAAGATTCTGACACTTAGTTGATTAAGTCATACTTTGTGTTTGTATCTATAGCTGAGCTATCCAATAAAAACATAATGCAAGCCACCTATATAACTAAATTTTCTAGCAGCCACATTTAAAAAGTAAAAAGAAATAGATGAAATTACTTTTAATAATTTCATTTAATCCAATATATCTAAAATGCTATCATGTTGACATATAATCAGTATGAAAATATTGAGATAGTTTACATTTTCTTCTGAGTTTGCAAAATCTGGTGTGTACTTATAGCACATTCAATTTGGATGCTAAATTTGATTGGAAATACTGTATCTGATTTCATAATAGTTGAAAAAGTATACTCACAAATGTAAGTTGTTACCATTAAAAGGTTTAAAATGACTGAACTGAGTCATTTAAATTTAAATTTGAGTTTTAAAATGTAAGGTCATTAAAATTAAATGAAATTTTAAAAATTCAGTCCTTCAGTCATTTTAGTCTAACTTTTCAAGTGCTTAATAGCTACACTTAGCTAGTGGTTACAGTATTGGTCTCCATGGGACTGTAGTAACTGTTCTTAAATGGAATATATTCTTCCCTCTAAAATGGAGATTCAACTTTCTCATTGATCTAAGTTGGAAAAGTGAAGAAAAGCAAGTTACCATGTGGATGTTTTAGATAATCATTTCTATATGTTCAATTAATTTCTGTGTAAGTGTTATTAATTAGTATAGGATACTTTATTTTTTTATATAGACATTCATACTATTATCCTCTTGTATTTCTACATTTAATAGAAGATTCTATCATTAAAAAATAATCTTGTATTATATTCTATTTATCAGTTTTACTAGTATCAAATTTTGTTATTGAGGTTTTGTTATATAAATTTATTATATGTTTTATGTGTACTTATATAAACTGAAATTTTATTATCTAGGTCTCATAGGGACGTATATAGTAATATTTTTATACCCTTTAAGAGCTATTTATTTTAGTACTTGGTGCCCAGGATGTCTAATTCTTAATTAACTTGATAGAGATACCACCCACTTAGAGATTGAACCCTTCACTCTTCTCGGCGTTTGTGCTGGACTGATTCCATACCCTCATCATAACCAGTCCCCAAGAAACACATATCAGTGTGCCATGGGAAAACAAGCTATGGGTAAGATTTCCTCTTTTTTTTTTGTGGCAGAGACAGAGTCAGTGAGAGGGATAGATAGGGATAGACAGACAGGAAGGGAGAAAGATGAGAAGCATCAATTCTTTGTTGCAGCTCCTTAGTTGTTCATTGATTGATTTCTCATATGTGCCTTGACCGGGGAGCTATAGCAGACCGAGTGACCCCTTGCTCGAGCCAGAGACCTTGGGTCCAAGCTGGTGAGCTTTGCTCAAACCCAGTGAGCCCACGCTCAAGCTGGCGACCTCGGGGTCTCGATCCCTGGTCCTCCGCGTCCCTGTCTCACACTATCCACTGCGCCACTGCCTGGTCAGGCTAATATTTCCTTTTTGAATTTAGTTCTAAATACTGTGATAAAAGACATATCTTTATTCTTACTTTACTAGTGTTGCATGTTTGGCCAAATCAGGCATTGCTAATACCTGAGTGTTACAAAATGTAGAGGTTTGCCTATGGAATTCTGCAATACAGTACTTGTAGGTGCCCCTGTCATGCCTAAAGCTTAACAAAAACGGAGAGGCCCTGACCAGTTAGCTTAGTCAATTAAGAGCATCATCCCGAAACGACAAAGTTGTGGGTTTGATCTTCAGTCTGGGCACACAGAGTAAGCAACCATTGAATGCACAACTGAGTGGAACAACAAATGAATTCTTCCTTTCCTCCTCTCCTCTCTCTTTTCTCTCTCTGTCTCAATCAATAAAAAAAGGAAGAGAGAAAGAGATTAAGCCGTGGCCAGATAGTTCAGCTCAGTTGGTTTAGCGTTGTGCTGGAGCGCGGAGCTTGCCATTCTGATTCCCTGATCAGGTCACATACAGGAGCAGCTCCATGTTCCTGCTTCTCTCCTGGCCTCTCAGAGAAAAGAAAAGATAGGAGAAAAACTCTTTGAACTTGTTCCTCTGACCAAACTAAGGGGCATAGAATAAATGTCACAGAATTATGAAGCCCTAAAATGTAAGTTGTTAACCCAGAGAGATGGAAGAAAGAGCAGAAGAAACTCAAGGTCAAGGCAAGAGAGGAAAAGGAAATAGAAATGAAGGTGCATGGTGTGTATTAGAATGCACTTAGTAACTGTATGGATGACAATCATTGAACCCATTATATCTACCCACCCATCTATCAGTTTATCTATGCACTCATCCATACCATTTATTGAGCATCAGCTATAGACAAGACAGTGGAGCTGGAACCAGAAAATACAAAGATGAGGACAGGGAGGGAGTTCACAGTCTAGTAGGAGAGACCAACAAATAAAATGGCAATACAATATACAGGGGGTCTTTGAGCTATGGCACAGTTCCGTTCCTACAACAGTGACTTAACCTGAATTTTGGTGTAAGTCAAAACACACCCTAGCCTAAGTCACTTACCTATTGTAACACAGTTGTAAAATCATAATCTAGAACATAAAAATACAACTAAGCCACAGAAAAAGGAAAAGGTCATAAATATATTGTACTGTACACTGTTCTACATATTGTTCCACCATGCATAGCCCAACTAGTTTGCCCACGTAATACTTATGTACAACACTAATGGCATAAGCCAAAACACTCATGTCTCAATTTTTTAAAGTTTTTATGGGAGTGAGCACCATAAGCTTGAAATGTTGTATGTCGAGACTGTCATAACCTGAGGATCCCCTGTAGTATGATAAATGCTATAATAGATTGACAGCCAGAATCTAAGGGAAGAGAGAAAAAGAGTCACTTAAGATTACAGCAAAAGGGTCACTTGAAAGACACCAGTGTTTTTCACAGGTATGGAAGTTATGAACAAGTATTTCGTGGAAAGATCTTGATACTCTGATGTGGCTCTGTAGTAGTGGATTGGTATACAGGGGTGCTGTAAAGATGCCATATGTTAAGGAGTTTAGGTTTCATCTTGAAGTTGATACAGAGAGAATACCAAGCAAAAAAAAGTTTTACTTTTTTGGAAATTTTTTAATTTATGATTTTAACTTGTGTTTACATAGATTCAGTTGTCCCACCGAATATATCTCCCTCCACCCCCTTATTTCCCTCACCCCCCATGCCCCTTCACTGGAAATGTTTTTAAAAAATTTTTTAATCGATATATTTTCATATATGTCTGTAATACCAATATGACTTATCTCTGATTTAAAGCTTGATATAAGGAGCTTCTTCAAAAAAAGCAGTAAAAGGTTTTTTGCATTACCTTTGGGTAACAACCAGAAGGTACATAGTTAGATCTCAGTTACCTAGAATCAACTTCAGTTAACTACATATAACTTGACAATTAAGGAATTCTGTTTCTCATTACGGATAAAGAGTATATTTCTTTTCAAGTTTTTATAGTGCCCTTTGGTTGGCCATGCAGAAGTAAGAAGCATGTTGTCCTGCTACCATTTACCTGAATGCTGTAATGCCTGGACAGTTCAGAATAACTCCCAGTGGGAAAATCTAAACAGGTTCATCAGTGTAGCCTTTCCCATTCATCCTCAGCTGCAGTGCAGGCTGATTTCCCGCTTGTGCTTCTGACTTGCTAACAAGTTGAAATATACAGTACTGAACCCTGTATGTCATGAAAGGGCTATCACTTCTATTGGGTTTACCAAACCATTTTGTTTCATGATGTGAATCCCAGCTGAAACAATACACCTTTTGTGTAGAACCTTCAGCAGAATTAACGGAAGACTAATCACTTCATCGCTAATGCCACTCTTTAGTGTGTTTGTTTGAAGATTGAAATAAAAAAGGCTGCATCTATCTCCACTTAGTGAATTGTTTTGTTTTGTTTTTTAAATGAGAGACTTGAAGAAAATAAAAAATATTTTTATTTTTTAACTTCTCTTCCTACCCACTCCAACAGCCTTTAGTTTGGCCATGAGTATCTGAAACGTCCAGTCAGTTACCACACACAGTTAAGCAGGATCAGTGTGTACAGAAAGCCAATTCAGTGTCTGTAGAGTTCTTTTGTAGTTTTCTGTGTGAAGGTTTTTTTCCTCGTTTTGTTTTGAGTGTCATTTGCAATTCATTGTCTGTGTTTTCTGAGGTTGGTGTATTCAGCTGCTCTGACCCTGGGTCCTGCACATTTAGCTCCTTGGATACAATCCTCTGACGTTACTGCTGACGCTGGGAACACAAAAGCTGCTGAATGTCTTAAGTAATAATAATTTTAAAAAGCCTTTGTTACTGTTTATTATTATAAAACACCTGACTTGGAAGAAAAGCAGAGAGATAAAAGTACATTTAAAGTTGGCACATAGCATGGCCACATTTCTCTTTGCACACTGAAATAGCTGCAGAAGTCTTGAGTGAGATCTGTATGAAAAATCACAAAAGAAAAAAGCTGAAGGAGGGAGAAAAACCCACAGTAGAGACCCAGGTCTGTAAAGCAGACCAGCACTTTGCGTTGGCCTTCTCTGAGTCATTTTAATTCTATACAGTCTTGACAGCTGATAACTCAGTCACACTATCCCATTTTAAATATGTGTTGAAGACTATATGTTGTTCATCCATTAGTTCATGTGGAAGGTGGAGGCCAGTAGCCCCAGAATTAATTCACTGAATATTCTAGCCAACCTGGAAAATTTGCTGTTCTACCTTTCAGTGCAAACTCCTCCCATTCAGAGTAAAGAAATGAGTGAGAGTCATTTTTCTGTCACTACAAAGGAGACCAAGATTAGCACAAACCATAAGGAAGGAAAGCCTTACCTTATCCATGAGAGAGAGCTGACTTTAATTCACCATGAAACACCAGCAGAGGGTGTTTCTTAAATCTAAGGTTCTGAATTATTAATAAAGTTCATGTTTCCACACGGCATTTTACTGTGCTATTGAGCAACAGCTCCTTTCCGTGGTTACAGCTCTTGGTTGTGACATGGCTCAGAGCAAGAATCAGGGAGACGTGTGTGGAAATGGCAGAGTCTCCAGGTCACTCAGTGCTACAAGTAAAGACTGTGTGTTGGAGCTGCACTGTACATACACTGTCCCTGGAACCGGACACCAAGTTCACACGAGTCACGCTTTCATATCTGCCCGTTTTATTAGTTGGCAGTCCTCTAGTGGAGTAATTTCTCCTGTTTAAAAGAATCTTTCAGCCATTATCAGCTCTGTTAATGAATATGCATCACATACCTCCCCTAGTCTTGGCTTCTTCTCGCCACCCTTTCCCCTTCAACTCCAAATTGCTGGGACTTTTTTCCTTTTTAACTCAGGAGCCAATGCAGCTTCTGTCTTTTTGTGTGTTTTCAATAGATTCTATTCCTAAGCAGATAGTTCTCTCTCTTGTATTTCTCCCTAACAGTAGGATAGGATGTACTGGAAATATTAAAAACAAAACACAAAGATCCTCATAAAATTTTGTTTTATTCTACATCTTCTCCCCCACTTTCTGTTTGGATTTTTTAAAAGAATTTTTTTTATTCATTTAGTGCTACAAAATGAAAAGATGTCATGGCCAAATTGTCCCTGGCAGATCTTCTTTTAGAATTCTGCTGTTGGTTCAAAAAAAAATTAAAAGCATTGTTAACTATTTTAGATGTAAGCTTACATGATATTTCTTGCAACTAGTATGTTAAATAATGAGTATTTATGGAATTAAAGTTTAGTATATAGGTTAGGCTTGGAGGTGGTGATATATATATATTATGACAGAAACAGAAAGAGAGACAGATAGAGGGATAGACAGGGACAGACAGACAGGAAGAAGAGAGATGAAAAGCATCAATTCTCCGTTGCGGCTCCTTAGTTGTTCATTGATTGCTTTCTCATATGTGCCTTGACTGGGGGGCTATAGCAGAGCAAGTGACTCCTTGCTCAAGCCAGCGACCTTGAGCTTAAGCCAGTGATCTTGGGCTTCAAGCCAGCGACCTTTGGGTCATGTCTATGATCCTATGCTCAAGCCGGCGACCCTGTGCTCAAGCCGGTGACCTCAGGGTTTCAAACCTGGGTCCCCTGCATCCCAGTCTGATGCTATCAGTGCTCTATCCCTGTGCCACCTCCTGTTAAGGCTATTTTTATTACTACTAATATTGTTAATATTAGTCATAAGGAATGTTGCTACTCATTGAATACCCAAATGATTTACATGCATTTTCTTCTTTTATTCACAATAATAATGCTGTTAGATATAATGCCTTCCTTTTTTGTTTCTGACAGAACTGAATCCCAGTTTTGCTGAGTAATTTATGAAAGGTTATGTCTTCTATGCAGTGCATCTATAAACTTACTAAAATTCTTTTCTTAACTAAAAGTAACTTTTTTTCTCACTTTTTTCTATTGGCTGTGGATCATGATCCAGGTGCCTTTCCTGTTAGACTTTAGATTATAATAAGCTCCTTGAAGACAGGGACTATGTCTGTTATTTGTTATTATATCACTTGTTTCTAGTATAGTGCCAGCTTAAGTAGGTAGAGTAAGTACTTAATATATGAATGAATCTTTGAACTCATTAAAACTGTTAAGAAATCAGGTGCAGATTTTTTAAAAGATTCTTTGAAACAAAAATTAAGTTGGAAGGCTTGTACAAACTGATGTTAAGACTTACTCTGTAGCCTGACCTGTGGTGATGCAGTGGATAAAGTGTCAACCTGGATCACTGAGGTCGCCAGTTCAAAACCCCAGGCTTGCCTTGTTAAAGCACATATGAGAGTTGATGCTTACTGCTCCTCCCCCTTTCTCTCTCTCTCTCTCTCTCTCTCCTTTCTCTCTAAAAAGGAATAAATAAAAAATCTGAAAAAAAAAAGGCTTACTCTGTAGTCACAGTAATGAAGACAGTGTGATATTGACATGAGAGGAGACATAGCCCAATGGAACAGCATCAGAAATCCAGAAACAGACCTACTCATTTATTGGCAGTTATTTTTTTATGAATGTGTTAAGGAAATTCAGGGGAAAGGAAAATCTTTTCAACAAAATAAAATGTCTCTCTATATACCTATATAGAAAAAATGAATATCATCTCCTATCTCATACCATACAGAAAAATAACACAAAATGAATCATGCCCCTAAATGTAAAAGCTAAAACCATAAAACTTATAGGAGGAAATGGGTAAAAATCTTCATGACCTTGAATAGCCCAGGATCTGTTAGATGGAATACAAAAAGCACAAACTCTTATAAAGAAGAAAAAGTGAATAACTAGACTTTCTCAAAATTGAACTTTTGCTTTTTGAAAGCCACATAATGGGAGCAAGAGTGGAACAAGTATTTGCAATACATCTTTATGATAAAGGATTTGTATCCAGTATATATAAAGGACTCTTTAATAATAAAACAACTCAGTTAAAAGATGGGAAAAACAAAAAGCAGACATAATAGGAATGACCAATAAGCTCGTGAAAATATATTCAATATTAACAGTCATCAGGTAAATGTAAATTAAAACTGAGATAGCACTACACACTCATTAGAATGACTAAAGTGAAAAAGACTGACATACTGTATTGGTTAGGATGTGGAGACACCAAAATTTTCATACACTGCTGGTGAGAATACAAAATAGTATAATCATTTTGGAAAATTCTTAAGCAGTTTTTTAAAATTAACCCTACCCTTACTAAACCACCCAGAAATTCCATTCCTGTGTATTTACTCAAGAGAAATGAACACACAGAGATGTGTACATGAATGTTCAGAGGAGCTCTCTTCACAGTAGCCCACAGTGGAAGCAACCCAAATCCATCAGTAGGTGAATGAATAAACAAAATGTGTACTATAGTGGAGTACTACTCAGCAAAAAAAAGGAATGAACTATGATACACATGGTTACATGGGTGAATCTCAGAGTCATTATGCTGACTTAAAGAAACCACAGCAGAATATACATATTATATATTTCCATTTATTTAAAATTCTGGAAAACGCAAATTAATTTATAATGATAAAAAACAGATCAGTGGTTGCCTGGGGCCAGGAACAGAAGAAGGGCTTTTTGGGGGATAGTTGGAAATGTTCTAGATCTTAATTATAGTGGTGGTTTCACAGATGTATATATTTGTCACAGTTCATCAATTTGTACACTTTAAATGGATGAAATGTATTCAATAATGTTGATTAAATAAAGAGAAATTGAGCAAAGGAAGATAGGAAAGTAGTTAAATGTAGTAACCTTCATTTTTTTTCAGTGTACATTTTCTTTTTTGTTGTTGATTGGTTGTGTGCCCATCACCCAAAGTCATATCATTTTCCATCACCATTTTTAGTCCCTCTTTACTCCCCTCTCCCCACACTCCCTTCACCTGGCAGCCACTTCACTTTTATCTATGTCCATGAGTCTCAGTTTTATATCCCACCTATGTCTGAAATCATATAGTTCTCAGCTTTTTCTGGTCTATTTACTTCACATAGCATAATGTTCTCAAAGTCCGTCCATGTGTCTTAAATGGCAATATGTCATCATCATCTTTATCCAGTCCTCTATCGAGGGACTCAGTATACGTTTTCTAACTTCTGTGCATTCTTACTCACCTGTTTTCATTCCACCTTAAAATAAAATAAACTTCTTCACTATTTTAACCTACATGTAGATAGATACCTTACAGTACCAACTTGTGACTTTTTAAGAAAGTTGTGATCAAGAAAATATGACTTTGTAAGAAAAATTATGTCCTGGTAATAAGATATTGAAATCATGGGTGATTATAATTATGGCAAAATGGGGCTGTAAAAGGAGAATTCAGCTTATAGGTATTGTTTTTGTTAGCATGATAAATATATAACTATATATATAATGCTCTTTTTGAGGAAGCCAAAAATATTAATAGAGGCATTCTATTATAATTTGAACATGTACGTCACCCAGACTAGTCTCATAATTTAATTTCTGTATAGCATTTGCTCAAAAAAGCTTATTATTGGCAAAATAGCTAGTCACTCAGTCATAATTTTTATAACAATCGTGGGATATGATGGCATTTTGAAGTTTTACAATTTAGGGTTACAGTTCATAAATCATGTTTTAACCTACAAACCATTGTTGGTGCTGCTAAAAATGGATATACATGTGTATTCCTTCAAGTTCTTTTAAAATCTTTAGAGAAAAATTTCTGATGAGAACATTAGCAGAAAACATTTGCTAAGCCATTTTGCTGTTCATCCATTCAGAGGTCTGTTGTAATGCCCAAGAATTATGTTCTGGGCTTGGTAGCACAGTTTACAGCAGCAGTCTCTTTCATCATTGTTCAGAGGTGCAGCCATCTATGCTCCCTGCTGCATGATAATTCTGGTCCCGGGCTTCAGAACACAAGTTTGGCAGCCTGAGGGGACAGTGCTTGAACCGTTGTCTCAAGTTGGGTAAAGTATACAATTGGAGCTGAAATCTCAGTGTAAATTTTAAATGATTTCATGTTAAAGGACAAATTACTGCCAGTGGACTTTACCATGATCCAAGCAGCAGTGACTTTATTTCTGAAGCTATAAGTGATCTAATACCAGGTATCCTGTCCAGTTTATTAGCTGACACTAAACATAAATTAGTTGACAATTTATAGTGTAAACTGATATTTATTTTAGCTATTGTTTTTTTAGCTGAATCTTGATAAATTTCCTAGAGATTTAAGCACAAATATGTGCTATTATAAAGAATATAGTGTAATTCTTCAATTTCACTTGCTTGACATTTATTGAGCATTTATAGTGATCCCAGCACTGTACTAAGTGCTTGTTTCTTAGTACTGTGGATTTCAGAATTTCTTTGATCATGCCTGAATAGATTATTATCATCCCTGAATTGAAATTACCATTGACTTAATGATGTGAGTACAGAGAAAAAAATAAAGAAAATACTGAGTTTTGGTGTTGGGTCACCTTCGAGCTTAACTGCATTAAAGGCACATAGGCATCTTGGGGTATGTGAATGTTGTAGATGTATCCCTATGGAAACACGTGCAAGAGAGAGGCTTAAAGCTACCTTCGTAGCCACTCAAGGGGGAGAAGAGGAGATAGTGAAAGAAGTTAAAGAGGCTCAGTAGTTCACACTCAAGCTCAGCAGAAGGGCAAACAAGAGTTTCCCAGTTTTAAGGTCTCTGAGTAGAACCAAGCCCAGGAAAGTGAAAGCTTTTTTTTTTTACAGGCAGGTCTGTGAACCCTCCTGACCCCTTAATGCAGTGGTCCCCAACCCCCAGGCCACAGACTGGTACCAGTCTGTGGGCCATTTGGTACCGGTCTGCAGAGAAAGAATAAATAACTTACATTATTTCCATTTTATTTATATTTAAGTCTGAATGATGTTTTATTTTTAAAAAATGACCAGATTCCCTCTGTTACATCCATCTAAGACTCACTCTTGACACTTGTCTCAGTCACATGATACATTTATCCGTCCCTCCCTAAAGGCTGGTCCGTGAAAATATTTTCTGACATTAAACGGGTCCGTGGCTCAAAAAAGGTTGGGGACCACTGCCATATAGGGAAAAGGGAGAGGAAGTTAACATTCTGATTTCATGTCTAGTTGGCAGTAATAACACCCTTTCAAGGTCCAATCAGGTGGAAAGGCTGACTGCTAAGGAGGGAAGAGCCCATCCCTGATTGGACAAGGCCTTTCCCTTTTTTATCTCTACTGTTGGGCACAGAGTAGATGTTTATTAACTGTTTAATAAATAAATAGTTAAGCAAATGAATAAATTGATTCTTCTCTACTTTCACTTTCCTCTTCTGTTTCTTTTTTTTTTTTTTTTTTTTTTTTACAGAGACAGAGAGAGAGTCAGAGAGAGGGATAGATAGGGACAGACAGGAACGGAGAAAGATGAGAAGCATCAATCATCAGTTTTTCATTGCGAGACCTTAGTTGTTCATTGATTGCTTTCTCATATGTGCCTCGACCGCGGGCCTTCAGCAAACCCAGTAACCCCTTGCTCGAGCCAGCAACCTTGGGTCCAAGCTGGTGAGCTCTGCTCAAACCAGATGAGCCCGCGCTCAAGCTGGCGACCTCGGGGTCTCGAACCTGGGTCCTCAGCATCCCAGTCCAATGCTCTATCCACTGCGCCACCACCTGGTCAGGCTCCTTTCTTTTTCATTTAGAACTTTTTTTAATTTACTTTTTATTTTATTTTATTTTTTATTAAGTGAGAGGAAGGAAGGCAGAGAGACAGAGTCCCTCATGTGCCCCGACTGGGATCCACCCAGCAAGCCCCCTATAGAGCAGATGCTCTGCCCATGTGGGACTATTGCTCTGTTGCTCTGCAACTGAGCTATTTTTAGCCCTGAGACAGGCCACAGAGCCCTCCTCAGTACCCAGGGCCTACTTACTCAAACCAATTGAGCTATGGCTGCCGGGAGTGGAGAAATAGATGGTCGCTTCCCCTGTGTGCCCTGACCGGGAATCAAACCCGAGACATCCATATGCTGGGGGGACACTCTGCCACTGATCCAACCAGCCAGGGCACATTTAGAACTTTTATAATTGTTAATTTCTTTTTATAAAATGTATCTGTTTTCCCCACTGTATAAACTCTGCACCTATCAATTCTGGGTGTTATTCTCCAGGTACCTTCCCCAGCAACTGGGCATGTGCTGGAATATAGTAGAACCAATGGAGACTAAAATTCCTCAAATAATATTAATTGTATAAATCCCAAAAGTTAAAGTTATTTAGATTAGTATATCTTGAGTGTGATATTTTTTCTTTATGGGCTTTTTAATGTTACTGAAAAAAATTGTTTATAAACATTATTAGCCCCTATGAAGCTATTGCTTTAAAAATGTTTGACTTGAAGATTTTCTTAATTTCAATTAGTGAAATTAATGTGTTTATCACTGTATTCATTGCTACCTAATTATTTGACATAATAGAATGTTGCATTTTGATTTTGATTTTCAATATCAATGAAGGTACCATTGGATACAACCAGCGGAACAGAATTGATACTCTTATGTATCTACTAGCATATCCACAAAAACCTATGGTTAAAACAAAGACTATAGAGTTGATAGAATTTGAGAAACTGCCAGCTGGACAGAATGCGACAGTGGCTGTGATGAGTTACAGTGGCTACGATATTGAAGATGCTCTTGTTTTAAACAAGGCCTCATTGGACAGAGGTAAGTGAATGTCAAAACTCTAATACCAAAAGTGCTTGGTACAGAATTAGATAGAAGGAAAATAAATGTGAAAATCCCTTGGTGTCAAAATGGTTATATCAATATATAATTTTATGATATATAAACAGGAGGCAGTTATGTTGTATTGACTTTTTAAAAAAATAAATATTAAATAGAGGAAATTTCTTAAAGGTATTATTAAGCAATATTTTCTTTGTTATTTTACTTTATTGGTGAGTTCAGACAATTCCTCAATGGAAAACATGTAAGGACTTGTTTATTTTCCAGCAGGAATTATGAGAAATATGGTTTTAAATATATCTAGTTATATATTCAACAGTAAACCTGGTTGGTAAGGTGGTAGTAATATTTGTATGTGAAGGCTATTTTATTTATTGTGTATCTCAACCCCATAATGTTAGACCTTTTTGTTAGTGAAATGATAAAATCTAAAAATACATATACATCAACACTAGCATGTAGTTTTTATGCTTTTCTTTCTCAGTTTCTTGATAATTTACTTTTGCAGGTCACTACTTTATGGCTTGTTAGCCATTACCTGCTCTGAAACCTGACTTCTCTCTTCATGTAATCTCTAGTTCTTTTTTCCTCCCTGTCATACCCCCTCTGCCTTTTTTTCACTCTTTGTAGTTGCTAGGCAGCCATGATAGTACTCCTAGACATGTGTCTCTGGCATTAATGTTGGCTGCACTTAATTTATGCCTCTTTTTTCCTTCCAAATGACAACACTCATGCTTTAAAACTGGATGTTTTCCTTTCTGATTAACTGGTAACGTTTATGTGGAAATCTGAAGACTTTGTGATATTTGTCAGAAACTCCACAACACAATTTAATGAGCTGAGCTATCTGTCCACTAGCTTTTAAGCTACCACCTGTAAATAAAATGTCCATTTACCCTTGGAAGAAAACACTTCTTGATTTCATGTGGTTCAGATTCACACTGCACTCCAGCATGTTGCAGTTAATGGCCATTGTTCAAAAATTGAAGATCGTGTAATATTTCCAAAGCTGTTGGCTCTTGGAGCTGAATTTATTATGGCTATACCCAATTTACTAGGAGCCATATGACTAGGACCTTATTTGAAGACACACAAACATCTTCATTTATTGTCCACTTGTAGAAATGTGTTGTTAAATTGAATAGTCACCTTTAAAAAATTACATTAGAGTACTGAGATTTTATTTAGAAATCTACTTTTCCCTGATGGATTTTCTAAATTCACATTCCTAGATTTCTTGAAAGTTCTGCTTTTTCTGGAGAATTATAAATAAAGGATTTTACAGCCATGCATTTATTTAATCAGTAATAGCTAGTACTTAATCCTTAGATGTTTTCCTGTTTAAGTGAACTCTTGACATGGCTCATTATATCCTGGGGAGACTAGAGAGAGAATCCTGTTTAATATAACTACTTGGGGGGAAAAACAATAAAGTTAATAAAAATTAGAAATAAAAAAAGGAGGGAGGGAAGGAAGGAAGGAATGAAGGGAGGGAGGGAGGGAGGAAAGAAGGAAGAAAAAAGGGAAGGAGGGAGGGAGGAGAAAAGGAAGGAGGAAGGAGGAAGGGAGGGAACAAAGGAGAGAGGGAGGGAGGAAGGGAAAAACCACTTGGCCAAAGAAGGGGAGAAAAAGAAAGAAATGCAGCCACAGAGTCTTGGGAAGTGATATTTGGTGTTGAAGGAATGACAGCTGTTTTGGCCAGCTTTACAACTAATAAATCATTTTGTGAGATTCAGTGGTTGAATTTTCTCTGCATCTAAATGTGTTCTTCCATTCATTTTGTTTATTTTTATTAATATTTAGATTAGTCTTAGGCCTTTTCCCTCATCCACTATATAAATGTAATCTAAAAATAGAATCAAAAGAAAACTAATTTTCATGGCAGAAGTGAACTATACTCACAAAAATCAGGGGATATTTCAAAATGAATATGAAGCAATAAAATATCCCCTAATTTCTGTGAGCAATAAATTTCTGCCATTAAAATAATTTGATTGCTTGTTTTTATTCTCTGTCCTGGTTGGAGAAAAATTAACTTTTTTGTTTACTTCTTTGGGACTTCCTCTGAATGCCAATATGAGAAAAGAGGAAAACCTTCCAGAGAAGGTTAGCATAAGTTATGCACCAAAATGATATGTAGAGGAACACTGGCTGATCAGTGGACTTGGTCTGTCTCAACTCTGCCACCAGCTTGCTGGGTGACCTTGACCATTTAATTTCTTAGGGACCTCACCTATAGCACCTGTAAGATAGAAGGGTTATGCCAGGTGGTCTCTAAGGCCCTTTCCATTTCTCATGTTCTGTGGCTCTGTGCTCTGAAAGAATCTCAGTGACTCTTAGGTTTCTTTCACCTTTCTTCTATGTGATAAAATATGTATAGTTTATACTGAAAATGGTTGTAGGTATTCCAGTGTTTACATGGCCAATAGGTAGGGGGAGAAGTCCTGAGCCAGCTCTTTATGTTAGTTGATTGTTATTTGGTTTGGCCAGTCCCAGATTATCCATTGTAGAACAGGTTTTTGTTTTGTTTAGGCAGGCAGGGGGAAGTAAAATGGTGTAGGTTATTGAATAACACAAATCTGTGTTTTCTCATAGCTTTGTATTACTGGTGGTTCTGAAAACTATTTTGGTTTCACTTTAGGTTTTGGACGTTGCCTTGTATATAAAAATGCTAAATGTACATTGAAACGATACACCAATCAGACGTTTGACAAAGTGATGGGGCCAATGTTGGATGCTGCCACAAGAAAACCCATTTGGCGACATGAAATTTTAGACGCTGATGGTATTTGTTCTCCAGGTAAAAGCTTTAAAATTTTTAATGTATGCATTTTGCAATTATGAAAGTTACCTAGAGTATCTGAATATTTGGTAAACGGCGTAGGAAAAAATAACCTATAAAAACCATTATCCTAACTCAACCAGCATGGTCATTGTTGAATTTCATTCCTGTCTTGTTTATGCATATGTTTTTACAAAGCAAATACTGTATCTATTCTAGTTATACTTCCCAAGTTATAATTTTGGTTCATAGAAAAATTAGGGAAATATTCTGCTCACCAAAAGTAGGGGATGTTTCAAAATGAATATGAAGCAATAAAAAAAAGAAGCACTTGATTTTTTTTAATTAAACAAGGACATCAGAAAAGCAAATGACAAGTCAAAGAAAGTTGTTCAATTATGCAAATGAGATGCTAAAATAACTTTTATTTCATTGGTGAAAATGCACTATACAAAAGGCTGAAAGTACTGGAGTATCTGCACGGTCCCTGGTCCCCTAATTTTTGTGAGCAGTATATTTAAAATAAGAAGGTCATGTCCCAGCATCTATATCATCATTTATATGCTTAGCTTACAAACTGACTTCAGAATCTAATGATTCTAAAACGTGTGACTCCATTGTAGTACAAGCTTATAATGAATTTTGTTGATCAAACCCACAGCTCCTGCCCTTATGAGTTTTATGTGCTAGTGTGAGAAGCATATTAATCAGAGGACTACACACAAACTCGTGTCAAATTACAACCAGGTTAAGGAATCTCACAAGGAGCTATGAAGACATTTTATAGCAAGAATATTTGACCTAGTCAGGAAGATCAGGATAGCCTTCCCCATGAAGTAAGCTGAAATCTGAAGGATAAGTGGAGTCAACTAATGACGAAGGGAGAGGAGTGTGTTCTAAGCAGTGGGAGGTACTTGTGCAAGTGTCCTGCAGCTTGATAGTTAAAAGCTCTGAAAGAAGGCCGGGGTGGCTATCAGGAAGAGAGTGTATGGGGGCGTGGTGGACAAGAGTCAAAAGAGAGTGAGAGAAATGGGGGTGGTCATGGGCCAAACACAGGCATTGTAGCCATGTTCTTATTTTCATTATGACCCTAAAAAGCAATGATAGGATCAAATGTGCATTTTGAAATGGTCTTAGCCATAATGTGGAGAAAAGAGTAAATAAAAGGGGAGCTAAAATAGAAAGGGATCAACTGAGAGCTCTCACAGTAGACCAGACAACAGGAGCTGTGGTGAGGTGGAGAGAAGGGCTGGGTGGGGTAGATTCTTAGGAGGGGAAGTCTGCATGACCTTGTCACGATAGTGCATGGGTGTGAGTACTGCATCCGCTATGGTGCCCGGAGCCATGGGGAGCATGGCTTCCTCTCCTTGCTGCCTTTGTTACTTGGAGAACTTCTCTCACTCTTCACCCAGGTCATGTGGCTGGGAAGTAAGTGCTGTGACAGCACTACAGTAATTGGTATTGAGCTTGCCATGAAAAGATGCCAAGCAAAAGTGAGACCAGCAGGAAAGTCAAGGAATCTTTTGATTTTCTTTGCCCAAGTTAAGTTGGCAGTGACTTATTACTAGTTGAATAACTATTAAAAATAAATGGTCCAAATCTGTTCTAACACACTAAGATATATGTATATAAAATTGCTACATACCAATGTGACATTTCTCTTGTTAATGTGGTTGCCTAAATCGGGTTTTTAGTTTTATGTACATTTTCATCTGAATCTATGATTTTTTTTCAACTGAACTTGCAGAATTACAAACAAGCCCTGTTGCACTCCAGTTTCCACTATATGTACTCATTTCTGTTTCCATGTCTAGACTTTATGGACCAAGTCTGATCACATAGTTTTATGCCCCAATAATCTTTGCATATGACACAGATGATAATGATTTTTCTAACCCTTCTCTCTTTCTTAGGTGAGAAAGTGGAAAACAAACAGGTACTTGTAAATAAGTCCATGCCCACAGTTACTCAGATTCCTTTGGAAGGAAGCAATGTTCCACAACAACCACAGTACAAAGATGTACCCATCACGTATGTATTGGTTGTGCCTTGGAAATACATAGAAAGATTCACCCACTGCCAGTACTCCATTCACTCCCCTCTTTCTGATGACTTTCAGATAGACATCTGCGTGGGTTCAGCTTTATACTTGTGCAAGTGTCCTGGCTCTTGCCCAAAGGAGTCAGCTTTACAGGGGCCCCAAATCCAGACCCAAACCATCCTCCTCCCTACCCCAAACAGACTCCTCCTGAGTCCCTCTCTTGGTGAGTGGCACCACCATTCAGCCAGTGACCTGCAACCCAAACCTGACTCTTTTCCTTTACCTGCCACACAAAGCCTAAGTAAGGCCTGTAGGTTCAGCAAAATATACAGTTTCTATCTCCTTAGCTGTTCTTTTATCCTCCCAATGACAGCACTCGCTGTCTAAGTTCTGGCCCTCCTCTCCTGCTGACTCTCAGTTACCCATAACTGCACAGCTGCCTCCAGTCTTGACACTCACCACATCTCTCAGGCTCTCTCTGTGGTACTGCCACAGTGATTTTTTCTAAGTTGCTCATCTGGTCATGTGACTCACTGGAGTAGTAAAACTGCATGACAATGTTGCTTGCTGGATAAAGGCCAAAGTAATAGTGCATACAAGACCATCCATGATCCTCGGCACACCTCTCTAGCCTTGCCCCTTTGCACACTGAGCCCCATATTATTAGTAAATTGTCTCTTACTCTGGAAACATACCATCCTACCTCAGGCTTTCAGCATTGGCTCCTGCTGCTCCCTCTGCTGAATGCCCCTTCGCTGGTGAGGTCTCAGCTCCAGGGTCACCTCCTCTATGAAGCAGTCCTTGACAGCCTGCCCTATCTACACCATTGTTATCCCCAACCAGCAAAGGGCTTTTGACTCCTTGGGTCTTCCCTGTTTTCCTTAGCACTGATATCTTCACTGTACTTCCCTTTTTCTCTTCCTTTATTGGATCGTGAGTTCCTTTGGGCAAGAGCCAGGTCTACTTAATCTTTGTATGTCCAGAGCCTACAAAGATCTAACACAGAATAGACTCTTAAAAATGTTTAGTGAATGTAAAACAGGTAAGAGAAGAGGTAAAGTGTGTGAAAAAATTAATAATGGGAAACCCAGTTGATAAAAGTGGTTAAGAACTTGGAGTCAAGTCTGACAGGCTCAGCTCACACCCAGGTTCATTTTGTTTGTCCTGGGCAAGTTCTTAACTTCTCTGAGCATCAGTTTCCTTTATCTATAATAAGGGAATGACAATATATGAATAATATGTGCAGTGACCATTAGATTGCATTATGTCTGCCTCATAATAAATGCTTAGTAACCCTTTGAGTAGTACGAACGTTCATGTACATCCTCGTGCCTCCTGACCATCCAGGCATGCGATAACAAAACTTTTTATTTTAAAAATGTGTAAGGCAACATTAAAAAAAGGCAAATGTATGTTCTTTTTGTTTCCATAAATTGATTATCAAACAAACATGATTTTAAGTTAATAAAACTGGAACTGGAACTAATTTCATTTTTTGAGAAAAAACTCACTCCCGGGGATCAGCAAGCATAAAAGACACTCACTACTCAAAGAGTTAAACTGGGATTGGAAAGAAGAAATTGTAACATTTGAATTTAATGCTGAAAATGCAAATCATTTTTTAGAGCCCAAAATGGGAATGTCAAAATATTCTGTGGTAGGTATTAAATAAAATATGGCCTGTTGATAGGTTCACAAATGGCAGTTTGGAATCTGTTTTGTTAATTTTCTCTTCTCTTAACACTAGCTACAAAGGGGCAACGGATTCATATATAGAAAAAGTGATGATATCTTCAAATGCTGAAGATGCTTTTCTCATCAAAATGCTGCTGAGACAGACAAGGCGCCCAGAGATTGGAGACAAGTTCAGCAGTCGTCATGGGCAAAAAGGTAAGTTGTTTCATTTCTCAACTTGTTTATAAAACTGAATATACTAAAATATTTATTAAGCACATATGCAAGAGATGTTTTGTATCTTTCCCCTATTAAAACATTGAGAATGTTTGAAAAATTATAATGTTGTTATTAAAATTATTCTTGTTTTGGCCCTGGCCAGTTGGCTCAATGGTAGAGCGTCAGCTTGTCATGTAGATTTCCTGGGTTTTATTTCCTGTCAGGGCACATGGGAGAAGTAACCATCTACTTCCCCACTTCCCTCCTCTTCTCTCTCTCTCTCTCTTCCCTCATCCTGCAGCCATGGCTCGATTGGTTCAAGTGCATCATCTCTGGGTGCCGAGGATGACTCTATAGAGCCTTCACCTTAGGTGCTAAGAGTAGCTCAGTTGTGAGCATGGCCCTAGATGGACAAAGCATCGGCCCCAGATGGGGGTTGCTGGGTGGATCCCATTTGGGGTGCATGTGAGAGTCTGTTTCCCTATCTCCCCTTCTCTCACTTGAAAAAGAGGGGGGAAATTATTCTTGTTTTATTTCTTAGGTTAACCTGTTTATCTTTTAAAGGCACTTTAAAAGATCCCCAACCCCTAGGCCGCAGACCAGTACCGGTCCGTGGGCCATTTGGTACCGGTCCACAGAGAAAGAATAAATAACTTACATTATTTCCGTTTTATTTATATTTAAGTCTGAATGATGTTTTATTTTTAAAAAATGACCAGATTCCCTCTGTTACATCCATCTAAGACTCACTCTTGACACTTGTCTCAGTCACGTGATACATTTATCCGTCCCACCCTAAAAGCTGGTCCGTGAAAATATTTTCTGACATTAAACTGGTCCGTGGCCCAAAAAAAGGTTAGGGACCACTGCTTTAAAATATACTGTAGAATTGCTTCTCTGTGCTATTTATTTCATTCTCCTGTGCAACTGCTAAGACCAAAATTATAACTATAAATATGGTGTACCATCTAAAGTACAGATATCTGTTAAAAAACTAATAGCAATACCTATTTTTTGTGAAAGGTATATATTTAAACTACTGTATGTTCTGTTGGGTCATAGTGTCATAGAATGTCAGCACAAGAAGATACCACATTGTTGGGCAGATAAATATATTATGCTCACTTTGTTAAAGATTACGCTGCCCACGTGGAGGCCGTTGCCCAGGTGATATTAATGTGTGTCTCTGTGGGCAGGCAGGATTGTTGTAGCCTGGGGCTTGGTTTTGGGATTAAGCCTTTCCCACCCTTTTTGATGTGGGGCGGTACAATCCAAT
Source organism: Saccopteryx bilineata (assembly GCF_036850765.1). Taxonomy (NCBI): domain Eukaryota; kingdom Metazoa; phylum Chordata; class Mammalia; order Chiroptera; family Emballonuridae; genus Saccopteryx; species Saccopteryx bilineata. Next base: position 107,623,395 of record NC_089490.1, read on the forward strand.
CATGCCTCAGAGAAGTGACTTTGTATTAGAGACTTCCCTATTTTGTATATTGGATTAAAGGTTTGGATTTCTACACTATAAAATGGGGGCAGAACGAGAGATTGCTCTCTTGGTTCCTGGGATGATTAGCATGAGAGAGCAGAGGGAGCAGAGCAGAGAGTGGAAAGAGGCCATGTGGCCAGGAGAAGCAGCCAAGATGGCGGAGTGTTGAGTGAGAAGCCAGTTTATACAGAGTTTGTGTGGGGAGAAGGAAGGAGATGGGGAACTGAGGAGAATAAGTCTGGTGAGCTAGAAACCTTTGATTCTAGGAAACTCGGATAAGTTAGTGGCTTTGTGAGCACTGAATGTGAGTGGGTTTTGGAGCCCAGTGTGTGTTTTTACTTGCCCACCGGGTGCAAGCTAGGATTAAAGACTATGGCCCACCAGTTTGTGGCTCCGTTGTTTCTTTACCGACTGTCCAAATCCAATGCGAACCTGCATGAGCTGGGCTGCTCTGATGGTAGCCTTGGCTGCTGGCTTTACACACATTGTTACCTACCCCTTTATGTAACAGATGAGGAGGTTCAGATCCTGCATATTAAGTGGCCAGTTGAGGGTATCAACTAGTTGGTTGATGAGCTGGTGTAAGAACCCATGTCTCCTGACTCCAGTGCAGCACCTTGTCTACTGCATATCATTTCTTTCCCTGGGTGGGGATTTTCCGTCCAATCCCATTGGCAAGCCTCAACCTTTTCATTGATGGTTACTGCTGGGTTTTCAGACATTTGTTTTGTTTTGCATCTATCTTCAAAAAACAGATCACTGTGCCACTATTGATTAACTCATCAATAGGGACTCTTTTAGTGAGTGTATTTAAGAGAGAGAACATTTGTACTGGGGTTTGAATTTTGGTTCTGTCTGCCACTTGCTAGTTTTAAGAACAACAGCAGCAGTTAACATTTTTGTAGCACCATGTGCCTTGCAATGTTCTCAGCAGTTTACGTACACTAACTTCTCACACAATCCTAGGAGGTAGGTACTGTTATTATCTGCATTTGACAGATGAGGAGACAGAGGCACAGGGAGATGAGTGGCTTGCCCAGGGTCCCCAGTTTGGTGGTAGAACTGGAGGAACCCTGGCAGCCTTGCTCCAGAGGCCATGCTGTCTTACTAACTACTGTTCTTACTGTTAAGCAGTAAGCATTGTGCCTGACACATATGTATTAAGTGCTGAAGAAAGGATAGCAATGATCATTAACATCAGCTGTCATTTATTGTACTTTTCAACCTTGACTCTCACATTTGTTTATAAATTACATACTAGTGTGATATCTTCTTGTTTTTAATTGATTGATTTTAATAGATATGTAATAGATAAAATTGATAATGGTTGAATATATGAATGAATTGAAGGTGGGGGAAGTGGAAAGGGACAGATCCTCTACTCTTGATTTTATATAGGGTATGATATTATATGGATGTGTGTATGTATTATATAAACAAAGCAGTATTTTCAAAAATGAAAAATACACTTGATTACTAAGTTCCTATAAATACAGACCTCTAGGTAAAATGTCAGTAAGTCTTTGTCCTATAACATTTTCCAAACTATTAATATGACAGGGATAATGTTCATTGACACAAGTGGCTTTCAACTTGCAGTGATCTGGAACAGCAGCTTTTAGAGATCTGTTCAGTCTTCGGGGGCTTTGGCTTCTACAGCTCTGCCTGAAACCAGAAGAAGTCCTCCTGGGTTTAGTGACCTTTCATTTGTTGTGAGATTATCTTGATAGTTTTCCTTCACCAGATGGTTTTTAATCCAAGGGTAAAAACCTTCTGATTAGCTTAGATTCCCTTGGTATTTCCTTCTTTTACAGCTTCATCGGATTTATTGAAAAGATTAAGAAAAAAACAGCAAACAAAAAAATAGATAGTGTAAGCTTTTAACAGAGTAGTGGAATGCCAGAACTTTTAACTGAACATAATTTTTATTTTCCTTTAAGTATAATTTTTTGTTAAATAATAAAGGCACATTGTTTAAAGAGATCAAATAGTACAGAAAAGAGGATTTGTATTGAAAAACATTAGTCTCTGCCTTTCTTCCAATTTTACTTCCCAGGAGCAATTTCTTCTTTTTTTTTTTTCTTTTTTTTTTTGTGACAGAGACAGAGAGAGGGACACATAGGGACAGACAGACAGGAAGGGAAAATGATGAGAAACATCAATTCTTTGTTGCGGCACCTTAGTTCATTGATTACTTTCTCATATGTGCCTTGACGGGGGGGGGGGGGGGGGTGCTACAGCAGAGCGAATGACCCCTTGCTCAAGCCAGCGACCTTGGGCTCAAGCCAGCAACCTTGGGCTCAAGCCAGTGACTGTGGGTTCAAGCCAGCGACCATGGTCTCATGTCTATGATCCCATGCTCAAGCCAGTGACCCCGTGTTCAAGCTGGTGAGCCCACGCTCAGGCCTGATGAGCCTGTGCTCAAGCCAGGTAAGCCCGCACTCAAGCCGGTGACCTTGGGGTCTCGAACCTGGTTCGTCCGCATCCCAGTCCAACGCTCTATCCACTGCGCCACTGCTTGAGCCCAAGGTGGCTGGCTCAAGCAAGGGGTCACTCGGTCTGCTGTGGCCCCCTGGTCAAGGCACATATGAGAAATCAATCAATGAACAACTAAGGAACCGTAACAAAGAACTGATGTTTCTTATCTCCCTCCATTCCTGTCTATCTGTCCTTATCTGTCCCTCTCTCTGACTCTCTCTCTGTCTCTGCCACACAAAAAAAAGGAAAGAAAAAAATGATATTGTTAAATAGCTATATATTCATATCTGTTTTAGATATGGATTTCCTATTATAAAATAGATAGTGGACTAAGCACTATATTACCTCTGTTCCTACTCTCCACCTCCACTTCTTGCATAGAATTATTATAATTTTGGGTTACTTAATTATTTAGATTCCATTATTATTACTACATAAATATTGTTTACTTCCAAACCAAACAGTTGTAGATTGATTTTTCTTTGTTATATAACTTTATTTTTTCTGAAGTTAATTTTAAATTTTTATTTCCTTAACTTTTCTTATTTCTATTACCATTCTTCTATACCAGCAGTTCTCAACCTGTGGGTCACGACCCCGGTGGAGGTTGAATGACCAAAACACAGGGGTCGCCTAAAGCCATCGGAAAATACAATACATTTTTAAATAAAATATGTATTTCCGATGGCTTTAGGCGACCCCTGTGTTTTGGTCATTTGACCCCCGCCGGGGTCACGACCCACAGGTTGAGAACCGCTGTTCTATACCATCAACAGCATCTCAACAGTTGTCTATATGATTAGTAGTCTGTTGGACCATTTTTTCTCCCAGAAGATTTTCTTTGTAGTGCTCCTACCTTTCCTGCTCCAAACACAAAGCTGCCCAGTGTATAAAGAATTGGTAATAGATGAGCTAAGACATTGATCCCCACAGCCCTCAGGAGTCTGGGCAGAGCCTGGGCAGCCAAGGCCATGAACAGCCTCATTTTGTCTGCCCTGAAAATGTTTTAAAAAATGTTTATAAAGTACTCTGTTATTTGTTAGGGTTGCTTATTATTCAATATCACAGACTGGGTGGTTTAAAGAACAGAAATTTATTTTCTCACAATTCTGAGGCTAGAAGTCCAAGATCAAGGTATTAGTAGGTTTGGTGTATTCTGAGGCCTCTCTCTTCTTGGCTTGAAGATGGCAGGTTTCTTCTTTTGTCCTCATGTGGCCTTTTTTCTACACAAGAGTGCATCCTGGTATCTCTTTCTCTTATAAGGATTCCAATCTTTTTGGATTGGGGCCACTTGATGATTTATTTAACCTTAATTACCTCTTTAAAGTTTCTATCTCCAAATACAGTCACATGTTGAAGTTTCTAGAGTGTTAGGTCTTCAACACATGAGTTGGAGGCGGAGCACAGTTCATAACATTCTAAGTCCACTGAGTGATACTCATTTGTGAAATTCCCTTTTGAGCCTGTTTTTCAGTTCTTCCCAAATCACTATTCTCTCCCTACCCCACCTCCCATGGAATAGTCCATTCATCAAATCATGTATATTTGAACATGTTCTATGCTCATACTTATTTGTACTTTAATTGGGTATAGAATTCTAGGTTGAAACATTCTTTTCCCTAAGGATTTTGTTGGCACTGCTACATTATCATCTAGATTCCATGTAACTTATGTGAATTGTAACATCATTCTTCTTGACCTTTTTTTTGTGTGTGTACCCTGTTTTTCTCTCCGTCCCTTCTTTCTTCCCTCCTCATCCCACCACAATCCCCCACCTCCAGAAGTTTTTACACAGAATATTGACATTTCCTTTTTATTATTATTATTCCTGGTGCTAGAAAATAGTCCTGAATCCTGGAAGTTCATGTTTTTTACTTATTAAACATTTTCTTGTATTATTTTGTTGATAGTTTTCTCTTCATCATTTTCCCTGAACCCTTTCTGGTTTTCTTAATAGTTGTTGAATCTTCCAAATTGATGTTCTTCTGTTCTCACCTTTTCTCCCCCATTGTCCTTTTCTTTCTAGGAGATTTGATTGACTTAAATTTCTAGATTTTTTTTTTTAACTTACCATAATTTCTAATTTATAGCACAAAGTATATATTTTTAGTTATTAGCCTTACTTTTCTTAGGTTTTTTTTTTTCTTTTGCCTCTATTTCTTGACATATTTCTTCCCCTCCTATAGGTTTGATAGTCTAATTTATTATTCTTGGAAGCTTTCCTCAAATGCATGGTACCTTCTTGAACCCTGAAAAGCAATTGTTAGCTCTATAGTCCAGGGATAGAAATCACTGTCTGGTGGAAGTCACTGTAGGGTGATCAAGTAGTGAAACATTTTCACTGCGAGTGCCATTTAGTTTCTACCTAGAATTTTTCTAACTCCTGCCTGAAGTATAAAGCTGGGAGTGAGGGTGAGGGCAGTGTTTAGGGCTTCAGCTGACCTTCTGGGAGCCAGGCAGTGACAGCAGCCCACTATCCAGTGCTCAGACTTCCATTTAATTCTTCTGTATCAGGCCAGTACATCATCCCACCCTCTACTGTGGTTGCTACTCGTGGGTCTTGGGTCATTGTGGTTCAGGTTCTCAGCAGTTGGGGAGGAAGGGTAATTTCCTGACTATATGGGGTGGGGAATAGAAAATTGGGATCTGATTATTTCTTATACAGACATTTATTTCTACAAATATTTATTAAATATCTTCTGAGTATCTGATACTATTCTAGGCCCTGGTGATAAGCAGTGAGAAAATAAAATAAAATTCCAGCCTTTGTGGGGCTTAAATTCTTGTGGGCAAGTGTTGAGATGAAAAAAAAAGATAGCGAGGTGAGTAGGAGGCATGTTGTGGGGGGGGGGGGGGTAAGTGTGGTTAGTGGTTGAGTTTTCTATAAAGTGGTTGAGGAACATTACCTCATTGCAAAGAACATTGAGTGAAGACTTAAGCGAAGTAAGGAAGCAGACCCCGTATGGCTGAAAAGCGTTGGCAGTAAAAGGAAGGCCTGCATCCAGAGCTGGCCTGGAGAGCTGGAGGGCCAGTCGGGAGCCACTGTGGCCGAGCAGACTACTATCAGTGTGAACAGCTTTGAGTGAGAGGGAAGACACTGGAGGACTCTGAGCAGATGAGAAATATGATATGACTTATTGTGACTACTGTGCTGAAAACAGACTGTGGGGAACAAGAAAGGGAGTAACTAAAATTCTCTTATAGTACCCAGGTCAGAGTTGGTGATGAGTTGGGAAAGCAGAACAATAGGGAGATGATGAGAAAGGTTCAGTCTAGACACATTTTAAACATAGAGTCCATTGGAATTGGTGATGGATGGGGTGACTTTGAGTTGGTCTTTCTGTTTTTAGTCCCACACCTCATCCCACCTTTCTCAGTACTGTGTCTACTTCCTAGGCCTTCCCAGCAGTGGGGGTGGGGGGGGTGGGGGTGAAGCCTTAATCAGTTCTCTTCTTCATACGTCCTCTGCAGAGATTTAGGTTTGCCTTTCTCCTGTTAAACCACTTACTGTTCTTTCCTGTGTTTACCAGCTTTTGAGATTGTATAATTATATTTTGCCCATTCTTTTTCTATATAGATTTATACCTTAATTTTTTTAACACGTTAGTGAGGAGGAGTGGAGATAAACATATGCGTTTCATTTGCCTCATTTACTGGGAATTTGTAGGTCTATTATTCAAGAATGTTCAACACAAGAATGCTTAGTGTGTTCAATTTTTACATTGCCAAATATTTGTGTACTGACCAGAGCCTTGCCTCTAAGGCTTGCTGTTTTTATTGACTATTTTAATTATTTCTAAGATTGAAAACTAATTTTAAAATGTTTAAAACTCACACTCTTAGAATTAATAAATGCTAACAATAAACACTAAAAATCATCAGAAAAGTATTTATCCTATTTTGTCAATTCTTAATTATCTGAGAATTGCTTACCTGTTTTCAGGGTTATTATTGTAACTAAGGATTGGCATTTTGATTCTTTCCTTGCTTAACAGTCATCTGAAGCCAGGGACATGAGAGTAGCAGAGTCTATTTCTTGAAATTCTTTTCATTTATAAATAAAATTATAAAGATTCAAAAATAGTAATGGTATTGCTAAATACTTGTGTACATTGTTATTAAATATCCAGAATACTTTTTTGGCTAACTTAAGTATATTTTAGGCTCATTGAGGACAGGGAACAGGCCTTGATAATGTATTTAACTCCCAAAGCACCCAGCACAGGATTTTGCATATAATATGGTATTCATTCAGTATGTTTGTAGAGACTAAGTCATTAAATAAAATATCTTAAATGAACAGACACAACAAACTAAAATCATCCTTCCCAAAATTACTGTGGGCTCAAAACTGTGTTGGACTCCCTAGGTACAAAAAAGGAAATTCAATGCTTAGCTAAAACCCATGAGGAATTGTCTTTATACCTGAAGCAAGAAAAGATGAATACCAAGGATTACATATAGTTAAAGACTAAATTATATGGTAAAGACCATTCATGATAGAGAAGTTTGGAGTTTATTGTGGAAGGGAATAAAATCTTAGAGTTTTAAAAGACCTTCCAGGAGTCTAGTCTGAATCTATCTTGCCAGTGTGAGAATGCCTTACACCCCTTCTTATCAATCTACTGGAGAAGTGCCACTCATACATAGATACGCAGACAAAGAAAGAATCCATCAAATACCATGAATAACCAAGGTGATGAGGCAGCTCAGAAAGGAAATGAAAAGTCTCCAGAAAACAAACTTAAAGACAAGGAAATATGTGACTTAAATGAGAGAGAATTCAAGACTGCAGTTCTGAAAAAACTCAGTGAGCTGCAAGAAGACACAGATAGGCAGTTTAATTAGCACAGAAAACAAATTAATGAACAAAAATAATTTACTAAAGAAATTGAAACTTTAAAAAGAACGAAACAAAAATTTTGATGATGAACTCAGTAAAAGAGATAAAGAGTGAACTAACAAGCATAGGATAGAACTGACCATCTGGAGGAAAGAGTGATATAGAAGATAAAAATTTAGAAATGACACAGGGGAAGGAGAGAGACTTAAGCATGAAAAAAAAATGAAAGAACTCTACTAGTACTGACTCCATCAGGAAGAGCAATATAAGAAAAAATAGGCATACCAGAAGAAGAGAGGGAGAAGGAAATAAAGAGCTTATTCAAATAAATAGTTGACAAGAACTTCCCAAACCTATGGAAAGAGCTAGATCCTTGAATCCAAGAAGCAAACAGAACACCTAATTACCTCAATCCAAAAAGGCCTTCTCCAAGGCACATGTGTTAAAACTGTCAAAAATTAATGACAGAGAAAGAGTTTTCAAGGCAGTCAGGGAAGAGAAGAAAATAACCTATAAAGGAAAGCCCATTAGATTATCATTGGATTCCTCACCAGTAACTTTGCAAGGCAGAAGACAGTGGAACCAAATACTCAAACTACTATGAGAGAAATTGCCAGCCAGGATAATGTATCCAACAAGTTATCTTGTAGATATGAAGGAGAAATAAAAACTTTTCCAGACATACAGAAGCTGAGGGAATTTATCACCAGAAGGACCCCCATTGCAGGAAATACTCAAGGAGGTTATTCTACCTGAAAAAAAAAAAAAAGGTCACAAAACTATGATTAAGACCACCAACAAACTTATAGCAGAAACCAGGGATAATTTGTAACAGCAAGAACATAAAAGGAAGGGAGTAAAGGTCTGAATTTGCAAAGAAGAATCAATATCAGATGCATTCAAAAGAAAAAGGACTACTGTATACATGAAACTTTCTTTTTCATAAACCTAGTGGTAACCTCACACCAAAGAAAAAAACACAAAACAGAAACAAGAAAAACCCCAAAAGTAAGATTCATAACTTAAAATAGAGAAAACAGAAGAAGAAAGTATGTAATACAAACAAAAACAGCAGACTGAAACACAAAGGTAAAGAACCAATGGAGGCACAGAGCTACCAGAAAACAAAAGATAAAATGACTATAGGAATCCTCATACATCAATAATCACTATAAATATAAATGGGCTGAATTCACCAATAAAAAGGCAATGAGTAGCACATGGGATTAAAAACCAAAGTCTAACTAGATATTGCCTTCAGGAAAACATCTAAGCTGAAAAGACAAAGATAAACTCAAAAGGGTGAAAAATGATTCCTCAAGGAAATAGCATTCACCGAAAAGCAGGTGTAGCCATACTTGTATCAGACAAAATAGATTTTAAGATAACAAAGGTCACAAGAGACAAAGATGGACATTTTATGATAAGTGGGACACTATATCAATACTTCTCAATATATATATATGTGCCCAATCAGGGCCACTGAAGTATATAAAGCAACTACTAACAGAATTAAAGGAAGAAACTGACAAAAAACATAATCAAAGCACAGGACCTAAATACTCCATTGACAGTTCTAGGTAGAGCATACAAACAGAAAATTAATGAAGAAGTTCTGGCTTTAAAGACACATTGATTGACTAAACAGACATAACTGACATTTATAGAGCCTTTCATCATAAAACATTAAATTATACATTCTTCACCAATGCACGTGGGACATTCTCAAGGATAGATTATATATTGAATCACAAAACCAACCTCAGTAAATTTAAGAAGATTGAAATCATACCAAACATATTGTCTGAGTACATTGCATTGAAATTTGAACTCAACTGCAAAAAGGTAGTAAAAAACACAAATATGTGGTGATTAAACAACATACTACTAAAAATATCTAAGATGAAAAAGAAATAAAAGGTGAAATTGAAAGATATATAGAGACAAATGAGAATGACAATATGACATATTAGAACTTCTGGGTTGTAGCAAAAGCATTAATAAGAAGGAGGTTTATATCATTACAGGCTTATCTCAAGAAACAAGAGAAATTCCAAGTAAACAACCTAACTAGGAACTAGGAAAAGAAGAATAAAGGCAACCCAAAATCAGCAGAAGATAGAAAATAATAAAAATTAAAGCAGAATGGAATGAAATAGAGAACAGAAAGACTATACAAAAAAAATAATAATACAACAGAGAGTTGGTTCTTTGAAAGATTAATAAAATTGACAACCCCTTGGCTAGACTCACTAAGGAAAAAAGAGACTCATATAAATAAAATCAGAAATGAAAGTGGAGAAGTTACCACAGATATACAAAGGATCATACTAGAATACTTTGGAAGACTATATGCCATCAAATCTAATAACCTAGAAGAAATGGATAAGTACTTAGAAATATATAAGTTTCCTAGATGGAACCATGAAGAATTGTACAATCTAAATAGATCAGTCAGCAGTAAGGAAATTGAAACAATTATCCAAAACCTCCCCCAAAATAAAAGTCTAGGACCAGATGGCTTAACATTCAAAGAAAATTTGATATCTTTTCTTCTCAACTCTTCCAAAAAATTGAAGAGGCAGTACTTCCTAACACCTTTTATGAGGCCAGTGTAACCCTGATACCAAAACCTGGCAAGGGAAACACAGGAAAAGAAAAGTACAGACCAATATCTCTGATGATTATAGATGCAAAATCTTAAAACAAAATACTAGCAAATTAAATACAATACATTAAAAAAATAATACATCATGATCAAGTGGGGTTTATTTTGGGCTCAAGGATGGTTCAGTATACACAAATAAATCCAGATAATGTACCACATTAACAAAACAAAGGATAAAAATCACATGATCTTGTCAATAGATACAGAAAAAACATTTGATAATAGACAAATTCATGCATGGTAAAAACACTCAATAAATGGGTACAGAAGGAAAGTACCTCAACATAATAAAGGACATTTATGTCAAACTCTCAGCTAGTGTCATACTCAATGGTGAAAAACTGAAAGCTTTCCCTCTAAAATCAGGAACAAGACAAGAATATCTACTCTTACCACTGTTACTCAACATAGTTTTAGAAGTCCTAGACAGAGCAATCAGACAACAAAAAGAAATAAAGGCATCCAAATTGCTAATTAAGAAGTAAAAGTGTCACCTTTTGCAGATGACATGTTTCCAAATAAAGAAAACCCTAAAGACTTCACCAAAACCTGTTAGAAACAATATACAATAAAGTTACAGGATACAAAATCAATGTTCAAAAATCCACTGCATTTCTATATACTAACAATGAAATTTTAGAAACAGAAATGAAAAAAAAAAAACTAGTCCTTTTGCAGTTTCAACAAAAAGAATAAAATACCTAGGACTAAAATTAACAAAGGATTTGAAGGACCTATATACTGAAAACTACAAAGCATTATTAAAAGGGATTAAAAAAAGGCACAATGAGATGGAAAGATAATTCATGTTTATGGATTAGAAGAATCAAACAGTTAAAATGTCCATATTACTTAAAGCAATATACCAATTTAATGCAATCCCTATCAAAATCCCAATGACATTTTTTAAAGAAATAGAACCAAAAAAATCAAATTTGTATGGAACCACAAAAGACCCAAAATAGCCAAAGCAATCGTAAGAAAAAAAGAATGAAGCTGGAGGTATCACACTACCTGACTTCAAATTATACTACAGAGCAACAATAATCAAACAATATGGTATTGGCAGAAAAACAGACACATAGACCAGGGTTTGGGAACCTTTTTGGCTGAGAGAGCCATGAACGCCACATATTTTAAAATGTAATTTTTTGAGAGCCATACAACAACCCATGTATGTTATGCATTATCCAGTAAAAATTTGGTGTTGTCCGGAAGACAGCTGTGATTGGCTCCAGCCACCCACAACCATGAACATGAGCGGTAGGAAATGAATGGATTGTAATACATGAGAATGTTATATATTTTTTAAGTTATTATTTTTTTATTAAAGATTTGTCTGCGAGCCAGACGCAGCCATCAAAAAAGCCACATCTGTCTCGCGAGCCATAGGTTCCCAACCCCTGACATAGACAATGGAACAGAATTACAGAATTGAGGGCCCAAAATTTAAACCGTGATATGGGTAAATAACTTTTGACAAAGGAGCCAAAAGCACACAATGGAGAAAAGAAAGCCTTTTCAATAAATGGTACTGGGAAAATTAGAAAGCCATATGTGAAAGAATGAAACTAGACTACAGTTTGTCCCCATGTACAAAAATTAATTCAAAATGGATCAAAGACCTAAATATAAGATCTGAAACAATAAATTACATAGAAAAAAATGTAGGTTCTAAACTCATGGACCTTAGTCTTAGAAAAGATTTTATGGATTTGACCCCAAAAGCAAGGAAAATACGGCAAAAATTAACAAATAGGACTGTATCAAACAAAAGCTTCTGCCCAGCAAAAGAAACCACCAACAAAATAAGAAGGCTTACTGAATGGGAGATGATATTTATAAACAATAGCTCCAATGAGGAGTTAACATTCAAATATATAAAGAACTCATACAACTAACATCAGACAAACAAATCCAATTAAATTGGTCAAAGGATCTAAACAGACACTTCTCCCAAGAAGACATACAAAGGGCCAACATATATGAAAAATGCTCAACTTCACTAGCTATTAGAGAAATGTAAATCAGCACTACAATTAGATACCACCTTACACCTGTTAGAATGGCTACTATCAACAGTCAAATAATAACAAGTGTTGGAGAGATTGTGGAGAAAATGGAACTCTCATTCACTGCTGGTGGAAATGTAAACTGGGACAGCTACTATGGAAAACAGTATAGAGGGTCCTCAAAAAATTGAGAATAGAATTACCATATGACCAAATAATCTCTCTTCTGTGTATCTGCCTAAAAAAACTTGAAAACCTTTATTCACAAAGATATATGTTCATTGTAGCACTGTTCACGGCAGCCAAGAAATGGAAACAACCAAAGTGTTCTTCAAAGATGATTGGGTAAAGAAGAGTTGGTACATGTATACAATGGAATACTAAGCCATAAGAAAAGATAAAATCCTGCCATTTGCAACAACATGGATGGACCTCAAAAATATTTTGCTAAGTGAAATAAGTCAGAAAAAGCTAAGAACTGTGTAATTTCACTCATGTGGGATATAAAACTGGAACTCATAGACACAGATAACAGTATGATTACCAAAGGGAAAGAGGGTAGGGTAAAGGGTTCAAAATATATGATGACAGAAGATGATTTGACTTTGGGTGATGTGCACACAATGCGATATACAGAATCATGTGTTATGGAAATCTACACTTGAAACCTATATAAGGTTATTAACTAGTGTCTCCTCAATAAATTTAATCAAAAAAGAAAACTAGAATCAATATCCCCTATGAATGTAGATGCAAGAATGTCTTTTAGATTGCCTCTGACAGATGGTTTTGCACTTTGCATGTAGCAACTAAAGGGAGGCCCTGGCTGCTTCTGAAGCAGCCTGTTCTGTAGAGGCTTTGCTCTGATGGTTGTACTGAGCCTGACTGTGTGCCTGGTTCTGTGATGTACACCTCTCAGTCCTGCCCTGTCCTGTAGATAATCTGAATGGACACATTCCCCCTTTTCTTCTAAGTCACCCTCTGTTCAGAATTCAAAGAAAGCCTCAGGCTGGGACAGAGTATAGCAGAGAGGTAATGGTCTTGTTCACTATGTGAGCTGTTTTACCCTTGTATGCCTTGATTTCCTCCTCTTTAAAATGGAGGCGGTTTCCTAGTTGTTGTTATTGGGATTAAACAAAACAGTGTATGTGAAGCAGCAAGCACAGTGCCTGGTCAGTAAAGGTGAGCTGCTGTCATTGGGTCTGTCCTGTGTTTTCTCTGATAGGCTGGCCAGGGAAGGAAGGCTCAGGGGCTGGGTAGGATATGGACTGGGAGAGCTGTGATGAAGCTGGGTCCTGTGAAAGAAAAGTGGGTGGGCAACAGAGAAGACCAAAGTGATAGGACTTGCTGACTAGCAGGACTAAAGAGAAAAGGAACCACAGTGACTATGGTTTTAAGCCTGGTAAATGAGGGCACCAATCACAAAGCAATTTTGCATCATATGTACCAAGAACTCTTCTAGATACTGGAAATACAATGGTAAACAGACTGACAGAGTCTCTGTTCTCCTGGAGTTTATGTTCTCTTGGGGAAGGAAACAGAAAAGAAGTAAACAAAGACTGGCATGATAATTTAAGATAGTGGTAAGCACTGTATATGAAGGGTGATATGAAAGTGATTTGTTTGGGGGTTAGGAGGGTGTACTTTAGATTGATGGTCTCTTGAAGAAAGTGACGTTTGAGTTGAGATCTAAAGGATTAAAAAGAGCCAGCCAAGCAAAAATCTGGGAGAATTAAGTTCAAGAGCCCTGAGGCATGAATGAGTTTGGAATATTCAAGAAGCAGGAAAAAGACCAGTCTGGTCAGGCATGTGAGATATGGTGAGAGAAACAGGATGGGACACATCCGGCAGGGCTTTGTGGAAGCAAAGCAGTGACGAGGTCTAGAGTTACTATTCTAAGAGATCACCCTGGATTCCATATGGAGAACAGATTGGAGCAGGGACCAGGAAGAGAAACAGGGAGACTAGCACAGGGTTCCGGGCGAGAGAGGATAGTAGCAGTGGAAAAATACAAGTGATGGATTCTGGATGTACTCTGGAATGAGCCTTGCTGATAGCTGAGATGTTGGAGAGGAATAGACAGGAACTGAGGATGAGGTTTGTGGCCTGATCAGCCAGTGATGCTGTTTACCAAGATGGGGAGGACAGGGGAAGGAATTGTTCTTTGGTGTTAGGAGGGGTTGAGAGTTTGAGCCTCAGGTTAGAGATGCCCATTGGACTCCCAAGTGAAGGTGTTGAGTAGACAGTTGGATATAGAGTCTAGAGCTTCAAAGAGGTTAAGGCTAGAGATAAAATTTGGGAATCATCTGCATGTGAATTTATAGTATTTTACCTTTTGTGTATTATTAATTTACAATCATTTCCATATATATTGTATCCTTTCTAGTAGGTATTGTTATTCCTATATACAGTGTGTCCGTAAAGTCATGGTGTACTTTTGACCGGTCACAGGAAAGCAACAAAAGATGATAGAAATGTGAAATCTGCACCAAATAAAAGGAAAACTCTCCCAGTTTCATACCTATTCAGTGCAGTTCGATGTGGGCTCACACACAGATTTTTTAGGGCTCCTTAGGTAGCTATCCCATATAACCTCTACATACTCGTCACTGACTGATGGCCTACCAGAACGGGGTTTCTCCACCAAACTGCTGGTTTTCTTCAACTGCTTATCCCACCGAGTAATGTTATTCCTATGTGGTGGCGCTTCGTTATAAATGCGCCAATATTCACGTTGCACTTTGGTCACGGATTCGAATTTAGCGAGCCACAGAACACACTGAACTTTCCTCTGTACCATCCAAATCTCGACTGGCATGGCCGTGGGCTGCTCCGCTGTATACACAGTGTTACGTCATCATCTGCACATGCGCACATGCTGTCACATCATCCTACAGAAACTGGGAGGGTTTTCCTTTTATTTGGTGCAGATTTCACATTTCTATCATCTTTTGTTGCTTTCCTGTGACCGGTCAAAAGTGCACCATGACTTTACGGACACACTGTAGAACCAGGAAATTGAGGCTCAGAGAGGTGATTACCCTGCCTACCACAGCCTAGTACTGGTAGAGTCAGGATTGGAGTGCAGGTTTATTATTCTAAGTGCATTGCCTAGTCTGTTCAATCTGGTTAAGTTGGCCTTTTCTTCTGATAGCCCATTACCACTGTCCCCTGGATTGCCATTGCCATTGTCCCTGATGTTTCCCCTTGGATATGATAGAGCCTTTTCCTGATAAGACTGAATACTAATATTTCTTAATATATCTATTCTGTTTCTCTTTAAGGCAATCATTTTTTTAAAATTCCCGTTCTTCCTGGATAAACCACCTTACATAGCACTTTTTAGCCACCAATCCAACGTAAATACTATTTCCCACATACCTAATTCCAGAAATGTCTGCCAAACTCTTCTATAAAGACATACTTCTAACATAGAGCTTTCTTTATATTCAGGTATTTCCTTCCTTCTAAAATCAACTCATTGTAAAACACTATTCTCACTCCCTTCTTTAGTTGGTCCTTTGGTCAGGTTTTAGTAGTCTTAGTTAAAATTCAAACTCTATTAAGAATTTGAACAGCTATAAAAGGAAGTAAATTTCCAAGCTTTCAAGTTTGACCATTCTCCTGTTTCATGTGGCTAGCTGTGATGGTCAGAACCAGGAAGGGAGCAGCGACAGTGAGCTGCATTCACATGCAGTGGGCACAGCTGGCATGTCACTAAGGGGCCACGCAACAGCCTAGCCCTTGGCGTGGGGGCCAGAGAGGAGCTGGATGATCCAAAAGTTGGATATTGGCAAGTCAAGTGTGACTGAAATGGAGAATGTAGTTCACAGCATCCTTTATGCTATCTGTGGTTGTCATGTAAGAAGCTGGTAAAAATTTCCTAGTGTTGTGAATTTTCAGGGGGGGTGTGTCACGCCATCATTCCTGCAATGATTTATTTCTGTTTTGGTCTAGGTACTTCAGAATAGACCAGTAGTTAGTTGAACTTGGTTTTCACTTTGACATGAGAGCTTGGAAATACTGTTTTCCCTTTGTAGCACCAGCTGCATGCTAACGCATGAAAAATGTAAAGATTATTTTGATTTAGTGTCTCTTTAGGCCCTCCTCTTTTCCGCCCTCCACCTAGAGCATTAGGTTTGTTAATGGTTTTCAGAACGCAACGTGGCCCTGCAGATTGCCTGATTTTTGTATTTTGTTAAAAGTTTACTTTGGCAGAGCTGGTGTTAGAGATTCTTTTTGTGCATACATGGTATATGAATTGAATTGCTGCCCTTAATGCCTCTTTTAAAATACCTTCTCTAACAATCAAAGGAGACTTTGACAATTTAGTGTCACAGAACATGAGTGTCTATCCTGCTCAAGCTCAAACACTTCAAAGTTGGTAGGATAAGTAGTAGCTAAATGAAACAGATGTGACGAGGAAACTGAACAGCAGTGCTTTATATGTTAGAAAAGAGCTCGGGAGGATTGAAGAGGACAGATGAGTGGGTGAACTAGAGCAGGAGAATCCGTACTAAGTAGTTGGAGATCAATATCAACGCTGTGTGATCAGTAAAGATTGGATGTAATTGATCAAAGAAGTCCCACTGAAGAAGTGTAAGTGTTTGATCAGGAGCTATTTAATATGTGATGGACCCAATAGCAGCATTGCCTTCTGTGACCTCAAGAATGGAGGATGACTAAGCAGAGAGCCAAGTGTGCAGGAAGGAGAAAGCAGTTCATAAAGAAGACGGTGTCCCAATTAACGTAAGGACTACTCCAGCCTCAGAAGCAGTCAGGACTCACTCCCAGCACACTTCTTAGATTAAGGAAATTGCAATGCAGTCTTCTAATGAGGAATTCAAAGTGTAATAAAGTACAGTTTTCCTTTGGACCTTTTTGAAGTCCATGAGGTACCTCCTTAGTAAATGCAGAATGAATCAGCTCCCCCCAGAAGAGCTGGTTTTTTAATCAAGAATCTTTCGAATGGTTCATCCTTTAGTAGAATGCACAGTACTGGGAAAAGTAATTTAATAAAAACCTTCAATGCATTAAAGTTGTGAATTTGTTGTCTGTCTGTCTACAAGGGAAGGAAAGTCTTTTAGTTTTGTCTTAATTTCAGCTAGAGATAAATATTAAAACCCTGAAGTCTTCATCTTCTTTCCATGTATACTAGACTTCTGGGTAGCTGAGAGTGAGGCAATGACTTATATGCTAGATGCATAATGATGCTCCGTAGAGTGGAACATGGGTCTGCAGTGTTCTTCGTGTTTTCTCTTCATAGTCTTTCCTGATCAGATTGTAGAAAGAGTTAAAGGTAGGGAGAGACATCCACATATAATGTGGATTGGATTCATGTTTGGAACTAGACTGTTTATTAAAGTCAAAATAACTTATGTAAGCCTCTTGAACCTTAGTATAATAAGTTCTACTATGTGAAGGTAACTCATCAAAAGCAGACATCTTTATCTTGAGCCTTGCTTGCTTTTTCTGATGCTTAGTTTACTTATTAGAAGGGTGAGAAGATTTCCTGCTCTTCTTTTTTTTAATTCTTTAACAAAAATTCTCTGTCAGAATAAGGCATTCCAGAATTTCTTTTCAGTGCTCAGGCAAACCAAATTATTATATTTTCCTTACTTTTGCTGTCATTCATAATAAGGGAGGAGACGGTGGACTCTTTTGATGTGGGGGTGGGCAATATATCACTTCCCTGAAAGAACATTTCTCAGTCTCTCATGTGAAAAAGGATTAGCACCTTAACAAAGGTCCTGTAGATCACAGAATCCGGCAGTAATACCAGACAGTATGCCTAAGGAGGGGAAGAACTGTATTTGAGCAAGAGTGTCCTGGCAAACAGAAGCTTTTTAATAACTATAAATCTGAGATAGTGGCATACACTCCTTGGTGTCTCCCCCTGGATCCTCAGACAGCTGATTTAGAGTAAAGTCAACCTTTGCTTTAAAATAGAAGTATATAGTCGTATCAACATGCAGATTTTTCACGAAATGTTTCAGTGTATCTTTGGTTCATAAGGATTAGGCATTTACAGATAAAATTGGAAGATTCATCTTTGACCCTCTCTTGTTCAACAAAACTTCCATTAAGGCCCCTTGCTTCCACTTTGCATTTAAAAAGTATTCAACAACCTGGTGAATTAATTTATTTTTGATTATTCAATAGAAGAAACAAAAACCTACGCTGACTTTCCAGCACATTAAAGAATCTTTATACAGTAGATATGAAGAGTAGGAAAATAATAATTAGTACCTATCTCATGAGTCAATTGTGTCAAAAGTGGAAAGTAGGAAAATATTAATTTGTGCATGGCAAAGAGCCAAGAGGAAAGTTTATATGTTAAACAAGGTTTGGGTAAAAACTTTGCTTTTTCCAGATCTTCATTTATTTCCCGTTTCTAAAGTAGGTTTTCTAAAATTGAGAGAATGAAAAGACTGATTTAAGTAATAATAAAAATACCTTGTACTCAACGTCTAAAATCCTCTCTGCTAGACTGAAGCTTCAAAGTCGGGATGTCTTTGGCTCCCTACTTTGCTTGATCCTGCTTGAATGAGAGATTCTAAGTGGGAGGGGAGAAGGAGGCCAACAGAGCTAAAAGTGTGAGCCCCAAGATAAGGTGAGTGATGCCAAAAGATCCGTCAGAGTTTGGGTCCTAAAAGAAATTCTGGCAGCTGTTACTTTAATGTTAGAAGTTTTGTCCACAGAGACACCTTTATTGTAGGAGATTTTATTTAATTTACTGTTTTAAGAACAAATTTTGGTCTTCGGTAGCTAGCCAGTAACCCTCTGACCTTTCAGTAAATATCCAACTAAAGCTTTGAAATTAGGGTGCTTAGTGTTTTATGGCCCAGAATAAAAATCTCCAATTCTGTTTCCAAATAGTGTAGCCTCAACACATTTTATTAAGCTCTTGACACATTCAGCCGTGTGTATTTTGTAAAGTTCCTATGGTTATTGTTTTACAATAGCTGCTTCCAGAAGCATTGTAAGGGTTTCAATTAATCAGCCCTTTGTGTGCTTCAGACTATGCAAATTTATCACATCAAACCATTCAGCTGCTCATGGGAAAGCCATGTAAAAACTGCATTGTCTTCTAGCGCCTCCTCTCATTTAGAGTGATGTTTTAATAAGAAAGCTAATCAAGCTTTCTTATGCATTATTTATCTGTTAACATATAAGGAAGAGCCGAATTAAAATTATGTCAGCCGGGATATGGCAAGTGATGTGATCGGTCTGGAAGTGATTCAACTGCAGAACAAAGCTAATATGATTCAACAGTTTTTGTCTCCTCCCCTCCCCCTTGGGATTATTTAAGGTGGTAGTAAGAAAAATAAAGGAAGGTTAATTCAATCACTGGAAAGGGGGAGAGGAAGATAGGGAGTAACCACCTGTGTTAGCTTTCACATTTTGATTTAGAGATTTACATTTCTGAATATATAAAGGCTTATGGAGATGAGTTTATTCAAAGCAAAAACATTTCTTGCTTAATACAAACAGTCAAACTTGAAAGCATTCCTGCTGCTTCTTTGGCCCCATTTACCACTATATTCATCAGCAGTTAACTGTTCCACACTAGAAATCCACAGTCCAAGTCCTGTGAAGTTCTTAACTTATTAGAAGAAACTGTCCTGACCGTGTGAAATGACCTGCACAGCCCAGCCAGGGTGAGCTTCCTTTCAGTCTCTGCAGCCAAAGTTAGTGCAATTGCACTTGTTTCTTGCATTCATTAAGTTGGTCTCCTTTGCTTTGCTTGTTTGCTTCCTGCTGAGAATAATTAGGTTTCTTATATAGTAATAATTCATTGGATTTAGATGCTGCCTTTCTCTAAGGACCAAAAGTACCTCTCAGACATTAGTACCTCTCATCTGTTCTTTTGACACAATTGCCTCATGAGATAGGTACTAATTGTACCCATTACAAAGACCAGACAACTAAGGCTCGCCAGAAAGTGTGCTTTCCCCCTCGGAAACACAGTGTCAATTGAACAGCACAGAGTCAAATTAAGGTCACCCGATTCCTTGATCTTCTGCCCTATATAGATCTGCAAATCCAAGAGTTGAAGAGTCCTTTACAGATGACCCCCTACTTATATCATATTTATGAACCAGGCATTGCAGAGTGATCACTCATTTACTAAACATTAGCCCTCTTCTTGCACTATGACTGAGAGAGAAAAAAATTAGTGTCGTTTCACCCTTTGTTTCATGCAGGGTGTTAAACTGTGCAGAATAAACAGCCTTGTCTAACCAGTACCTGCAGAAAGTAGAGATTAGAATGTGCAAAGCTGAATTGTATGTTTCCATTTTCAATATTCAGTCGGATTAATCTGTGTAGAACTCCTCTCAAGTGGAGTTGTATCCTTGAGCCTCTTCATATGTCCCCACCTCCAAACAGCACTTGTCACACAGCATATGCTTGGTAATTGACGGAAATGAGTCTCTCTCTCCTCGCTCAGAAAAGAAAAAGTAAGAATATATTTCTCAACCTCAGAGTGGAACGTTTAATCCCAAAGTGGTTATACAATGAGTCTCTCTCTCCTCGCTCAGAAAAGAAAAAGTAAGAATATATTTCTCAACCTCAGAGTGGAACGTTTAATCCCAAAGTGGTTAGACTTGCTAAAGAAAACATTTTTAAAGTTAAAAAGTGAAACAGTGTGATATTAAAAGGAAACTTGGCTCTCAACAAAGTAAAAAAACCATTTGCTAGTCAGTTCCCACCACAATGAAGTCACATCAAAACAGTTTTTGAATCAAAAATGTTATTATAGTTGTCTTCTGCACTTGTTACTTGCTGTCTTTTTTTTTCTTTTTGAATTGAGATAGGCCCATTACACTAAAACTAATATTTTTTAAAAAGTCAGAAATGACCTTTGAACAAGTCATTTGCTGTTTATAATTAGAAATATTTTCTAAGAATGATTCATCACATTAACTGGATTTTTGCTGGGTAAGCCTATTCTTAAAATGATGTATGTGTTGTTCTGCTAAGCCATGGAAATAGAAACAACAGGTTGGTGGAAGAGCCTCTGCTGTCTGGGGCCTGACACTGAGGAAGCTGTGACAGTGGCCCCAGATTTGCCTTTTCTGAAGGGGCTTGGTGGGCAAGACTCCTAGTTTCTTTAGACTCCCTTAATTCTCACCTTTACAATGTGCAATCAAGATAGATGGTGATAGAATAATATTTTATTTTGACTGGATATCTGTAGAACCTTTCTGCTCTTTTTTGTGACAGGTTTTCCTTATTATCTATTTTTCTTTGTTAAAAGTTTTGTAGTATAGTCCGTGGTCTGATTCACAGCAGCCACTCACTGTAAGGGCATTAAATGTTTCTGAGCCTGTTATACTGGTGTGTTCGTATTTCCCTGCCAGGAGGCTGCGCTGGTGTACAATGGGGTTGAGACACCAGCATGAGCCAGGGGATGAAATTTTATTTTAAAATCTGAAATGATGTGTAAGCATTTAAGGTATGAATCAGTAATTATTTCACAACAGCTTCCATTAGATATGGTTTATTTGTAGTCCGGCCCCTTTCAGAGGTCCATGGGGTATTAACACACTGAAGCGCAGTGCATACCATTTACATTTTTAAACCATCATTAAAGAAAAGTGACTATAACTTTTAAGCATTCTAAATATAGAAAGAGATTTTATGCTCTGTCCCTTGAGAAAACAAACTACAATTTTTTTATTTGAAAATAAGAAAGTGTCCTGCTTTGAACAATTTGAATAATTCTGAAACAGAAATACCATTTAAAAAAAAAAAGTCTGGTTCTAAGATTGAGAACTCTTTTTCTCCCCCTAATGAATTCAGTAAAATGCAAACTTTTAAAAATCATCTAATTTGAGATTTGAGATCATCAAATTCTGTCTAAATATTTTGTTTTAACTTCTAAGCTCATTATGGTTTCTTTGTGTTAACTTGTATTAAAATCTGTCAGCTATGACTGGTCTCATAAGCACAGTCAGCGGACCAGAATAAGTTAATTATTTACTTGTGTCACTAGTGCTCTTCATCTAATGAAATGCACAGCTGTGTTAGATCTGCAGTTGGATGTGTAGCTTCCATTGTTTCGCAAGTCAGCAGAGGGTAGAAGCCGCAATGATGGAGAGCCCTCAGTTCTTTCTGCTGTTCTGGCTTTCTGTGTCGATTTCATGGATCTTTTATCATTCACTTTCACACAAAACAAACAACATAGGGCTGTCTGCTATGGGAACCATCTTGGCATATAAAAGGGTTTTCAGAGCCTAAAGTAATTTTAAGTTAGCTAAGATTTAATTTTTGGCTTACAGGTGCCCTCAATTCAGATGTGGCCAAAGTAATTCCTAAAATGGAATGAAAAAGGTCGAAAGTTACTTATATGTATTTTTAATGTCACAAAAAAGGGCTAATAAGAAAATAACTTCCCAAAAAGGAAGTTCTATACTAAATATTAATCAGATTTCAAGCAGAGTTATTAGATTCAGATTTCTAAGGAAGGAGCAGTGCTTTCATTTCAAAAACAAAATTGAATTATGTTTACTGGAATTGACCTGTTGGCTAAAATTGAAAATGCAAAATGCAGATCACCTCTCTCCTTCCCCTCCTCCAGTATAAGTATGCTTTGCTTCCTCCCTGGGTTTCGTACCTCCTGCCCCTCACTCCCACCCCCACCTTCTCTTGTTGAGGAGTGAACAAGCAGCTCCCTCTGAGGAGCCACAGGCATGTCCCTGTGGACTACTGCTGAGGGGACTGAAGTTTGTGTTTGGTTTGTTTTTAAGGGATATAGCTGAGCCCTCCACCTCCCCACCAGCCAAAACGACAGTGTCACTCAAGCACATCCCAGGACTGGCCTCTCTAGGAACTGCTGTTTTTTAACATTTTGTTCACTGCCAAATAATGTTGTTGTCAGTGCACCTAGATTTACAGTTTCATCTTTTTCAGAGTAGATTTCCCGTTAGCCATAGTGTGGACAAGATGGATTTTTGGAGGGAGGAAAAAAAGGTTCACACAACTCTGCTTGATTTAAATTCTAAAACATTGATTGTAGCTGAATTTGAAATAAAGTCAACTGAATGTTTCTGTTCTTCATCTAGGAAAGCATACTTTTTTTATAATAAACAATGCAATTTCAACAGAAAAGCTAGCTAAAGTACCTACATAGGCCGCATTTCAACTCCACAAACCTAATTGCCATATTGTTGGCAGCCACTAGAAATCAAAATATTAATAATCAATGCTAAATAGGCAAATGACATTCTTTTTCTTTAGACTTTAGCTCTTGGTGATTAGAGAATCCCCCAAATTTTATTTTAAAATAGTTTGAGTAATCATGTAGAAATCAAACTGAGCAATGAAACGTTTTTGTGAGAGCAATTTTTTTCAATAGGTGCAGATAGTTAATAATTTATATACATGGGAAAAGGATTTTATCTTACTAAACAAAAAAGCATTTTTTGGTCCAGTGCCATTATATACTAGTTCTCCAATTCCAAGTTACTATGTAGATAGTGGTTAGCAATCTAAATTCTACTTTTCTTCCTCCTACCAAGAAAAGGAAGTAAGATGAATTACCAACTACGTAAGCAACAACATCCGCTACAATTTAGAATACTATTAAGGGAGGTACAAAGTACAGTTAATTTAGAGACTATCAGCAGTGTGCGTGGAGTTGGTAGGGTTTTCTTTTGTTCTGTTTTTAGTCTTAGAATACATTTCTCATTTTAGTCTTTTTTTCCAAGAATAATTTGATATTTAATTTTATTGTTCAACTTTACAACTTTAATCGGAGATTACTTTTGTAATGTGTTATAAGCTACAGGAATCAAAATTTCTTAGGACAGGTTAGCCTTAACCAGGGAAGCCCCGGCAAAGTCAGCCGACCAGCCAGCACTCTGCCGCTAACAGGTAGACACGTTAGCACATCAGCCACGCACAAGTACTTCTTGTCACAGATTTTTTAAAACCACAGTTTAAGCACACTCTTCATTCAGTCAACACCCCTCATTCAATCAGTTATGTGTTTGGTGGTCTGAGAACTTGGATTCCTGTGACTTGGGTATAATACGTAGCAGATCACAGACAAGCTGACAAGGAGTGAAACTGAAGTTGACTTGAAGTTTCAGGGACATTGATGGGGCTAGGGCCCATTGAAGTCGCTGCTCGTCCATATCCATGGCACGAGGTTGGGCGAGCAGCCCATACCTTGTATGTCTTGCCAGCAGGCCAGTCCACAGGCTGCAGTGCCTTTCTGCGAAGACAGCCATTTTTGAACTGTTTGTATAGCAGGATTGTTGGAAATTGCTCTTAAGTCAGTCAGGGCACACAGGACTCTTGATAGAGACCATGGGGAAGGTTTGAGAGCAGTAGAAATAGATATAGCAGCAGGGAGATCCCAATTACATACTGTATTCTTCCTTTCTTCCAATTTGCTTTACATCTCATGAAATCGTCTCTCCCCCAGGTGTTTGTGGTTTGATTGTCCCTCAGGAAGACATGCCATTTTGTGATTCAGGCATCTGTCCGGACATCATAATGAACCCACACGGCTTCCCATCACGAATGACGGTCAGTACGTTTTCAGAAGTTCTGCTTTTAAGGAAGAAAGCTGGCAGGTGGTTTGTAGTTACTGGAAGTGATGGGACCCTAAAACTGAATTTTAGAAAGGGCACTTTGACCCCTAGCCAAATAGTCAGTAGGTTTCTAGCTCCTGACAATGTTGGTCTACTCTGCTCTACAGAGGGAGTGCGGGCAGGTCTGCTCTTTCCTTCGAGAGCAGTCTTCTGAGTGGCAGACTTACCTCTCAGCAAAAGGAACCCCTTGTATTGAAGCTAATGCATCTCCCTTTTTGTGGTGGTGGTTTTATAATCCCTGGCTTCACCAGCTACCAGCTGTATTACTTAGAAAAGTTGCTTAACCTCTGTGTACTTCAGTTTCCTTGGGTGTAAAGTTAGGGAAATAACAGTACCTATCTCATAGCAGTTTTGGGAGCCATAACTTAGATCATACAGATCAAGCTTTGCCAACAGGCCGTCACAGAATGTGAGAGCGGTATTTACTGCTATTAATTTACCATTCTTATTAATAGTAGTAGGTTCATAATTCTTTGGGAAAGAGGTCAGAGCTAAATAAACAAACAGGATTTCTATACCACAGGAAGGTACTCAACTTGTTCACATCTCATAGGTGGGAAAGTTAATCGAGTTGCTGGCCGGCAAGGCAGGCGTGTTAGATGGCAGGTTCCACTATGGCACTGCGTTTGGAGGCAGTAAAGTGAAGGACGTGTGTGAGGACCTCGTTCGCCATGGTTATAACTACTTGGGGAAAGACTATGTTACATCTGGCATCACAGGGTAAGTAAGTGTGTATTTAGACATTTTAAAGTAAAAGTATGATTTTGTTAGGATAAGAGGTAAGAGCCCTTAAGATATTCAGCTTTACTCCCAATCAATTAACAACTAAAGTGCTGCAACTATGATTTGATGCTTCTCATCTCTCTCTCTTCCTGTCTATCTGCATATCTGTCTCTCTGCCGTTCTCTAATTCTCGCTTACAAAAAAGGTATTCAGTTTTATTTCTTTAAGAAATCTAAGAAAATCCAAATTAATGATGGAGGTTTTAGCTAGCACTATGATGGTAATCATTTTGCAATATATAAGTTTATCAAATCAACATGTTGTATACATTAAACTTGCATAATGTTATATGTGGATTAATTATATCTTAATAAAATAGGGAGGGGAGAAAAGAAAACCCAATTTTAGAAAACTGATAAATTAAGAAGTGCTATTTTGGCCCTGGCCGGTTGGCTCAGTGGATAGAACGTCAGCCCAGCATGCAGATGTTCTGGGTTTGATCCCCAGTCAGGACACACATGAGAAGCAACTATCTGCTTCTCTCCCCTTCCCTCTCCCTGTTTTTTCTCTCTTCCATTCCCACAGCCAGTGGCTCAATTGGTTTGAGCGTTGGCCCTAGACGGGGTTGCTGGGTGGACCCTGATTGGGGTGCATGTGGGAGTCTATCTCTCTTCCTTTCATTTATTAAAAAAAAAAAGAAAAAGAAAAAAAGAAGTACTGTTCTACTGGTGGGGCTATCATTTAAAAAGTAGAAAATATGTAACTTACTAAAATAGGATTGCTACACAGCTTTTAAGGAACAAAAAAATTATATATAATGCAAAACTTCTTAGCTGTTGAACTTGCTCTGCATTAATACGATGAATATCAGATAATTGCTGCTCTGTCACAAGGCCTGAGGACTAACACTGACTAAAAATGTGTTTCATACCAAACATGAGCTAGGTACTAAGTTTGTAAAAATGAACAAAATGGATAGGATCCCTGACCTGTGGAGCTGACTGTTGAGATTTGTTTATAGACATTAAAAAAATAATAGATAAAAGTTAACTTCTTAGCCTGCGCCTACCCTGGCTACTTAATTTAAAACCACAATCTGGTATTGCCTGTTTCTGGCTATTTTTCTTTGTAGCATTCATCATTATCAAATATACTACGTAGTAATATTATATAATATTATTGTCTGTCTCCCCAAGTAGAATGTAACCTCCATAAGAGTGGGGCTTGTCTGTTTTGTTTACTGTGTCATTTCCAGTGTCTAACACAGAGCCTGGCACACAGTGGGCACTCCGTAAATATCTGTTGAATAAAGGAATGAAAACAAATAATACCTACAAATAGCTCACAACAGAATGACAACAAAGAGTAGGGCAGAGGACCCCCGGGAGGAGGTAGGTATTTTAGCAGAGATGTAAAGATAAGAATAGAGCATTGGAAGAGTGTTTCCTGCAGAGGAAAAGCAGGAGAGGCATTGGTAAGTTCCAGGAACTGGAAGAGGCCGGACTGGCTGCCGGGCAATGAGGGCGCAAGGGTGCAGCCTGGAGTGAGGCTGGGAAAGGAGGCACAGGTCACGTAGGCGGAGCGCCGCTCTTCCCTTTAACCTGGGAGGAGCAGGTATCCCTGGAACCATTGTGAAACACAAGGTCTGAAACTTGACCTGCACATGATTTTAAAGGATCAGGTCAGTTGTTTAAATTAAAACACACTTATATATTTTTATGCCAGACAAAACTCTGGGACATAGTGTTTATACTGCTCTTCTGAGGTCTTTTGTTGTTGTTATATTTTTGTTTGTTTTTTAATTGATTGATTTTTAGAGAGTAAGAGAGATGGAGAGAGAGAAAGAGAGAGAGAGAGACATTTATTTGTTGTTCCACTTAGTGGTGCATTTACTAGTCACTTCCTGTGTGTTCCCTGACTGGGGATCAAACCCATTGGCATTTTGTGATGATGCTCTAACTGACTGAAGTAATGGCCAGGTCCATCTTCTGAGGTTTTAAATACCCTGAAATTCATAAGCGAAACTCAGTGTGGAAATATGAGTGAGAACACATAGCTTGATATTAGTGCTGCAAATGGACTGTCCAGATGTGATTAAAATGGTCAAAATCTGTATATTCTAAAATGATTTATTCAGACTGTGATAATGTGGAGTTTAGGTGTATCATACTTGAGATGTTATAGAAAATCACATTACAGGAAAAGAGTAATGGTCCATTTCAAAAATGATTCAATAAAATAGCTAAGGTCCATTTCAAAAAATGCAGTTGTCATTGCTAAACTGATCATCTTAATCTTTGCATCTCATCCAGAAATAATGCAGAAGTTGACTAGAAAATGTGCAAACCCAGTGAATCAATTTGGTGGACCTTCTGAACATAATTTTACTGAAGGATATGAATGGATTATGCTCTGCTTCTGTAGACAGCTGTGGGCAGGGTCTGCATCACTGTCCTCTACACCTGCAGCCAGTGTTTTCATTTCTTTCCCATTTATCCCAGAGTTCTACAAAGGGCTTGTAAACACCCAGCAGCTTTCATCTTTTGTCCTGTACTTGCGCTATGAGGGAAAACTGTATATGGCTTTATCCCGTTGATGATGGAACAATGACATTCCATAAATTCTTCCAGGAGCAACCATACTATGAAGGAATATAATGATTTATTATTAGAACTAGAAAGAAACTTGGCCCGACCACTTTGTTGTACAGCTAAGAAAACTGAGATAAAGAGGTCATGTAATTTCTATGTGACAAACTGAGACAAGATTAGGGTCTCCTGACTTCTACTCTACTCTGGGTCTTCCAAGAATCTGGTTGTGCTTACGCCAGAAGAATGGCTCGATCGCTGCAAGCCTTTGCTGACAATGCTGAAAGTATTATAAGGTGCAGCAAGCAGGCAGGGGCGAGTGCATTTATGTGCCTCTCTGCCATTCCTTTTGCTTCCTTTGCTGTTTCCATTCTTACAGTCAACTGTGGTTTACCTGGCTAAGACTAGTCTGCACGGCAGGGAAAACCCTACTGCATCACTCATCAACTCTTATGTCACCTCTTGGACCCTCTGTGTCTATTTCTTCATCTTAAAAATAGGGATGACAGTACTCCCTCCCTGGACTACTATATGGATTAAATGGCATATGGTAAATACTTCATTTTTTTTCATGAAGGAAGTTCTGGGGCAGTAAAAAGAAATTTTAAAGTCATTGATCCCCTGGTTACTTTTGCCTCGGACATGAGTAAAAAGATTTCTTCTGTCAAGGTACTTAAATGTTGACCCCTTTTAAACTCTTAACTCTATTTCTAGAGATTCATTGAGTCTGGTGTAGCTTTTACTGAGTATCAGTTATATGCCAGGCAGGGCCAGTAGTGCTGGAGCCACAGTGACAAAGGAGACCAAAGTACCTGTCTTGCAGGATTACTTCTTGAGGGGAAGACAAATTATCAGAGAAATAGTAAATGTATACTGTAATACCAAATGGTGATAATTTCTCTGAATAAAATGAAGCCAGTGTAAGAGCTGAGACAGTGCATGGGTACAACAGTGGGAGTGGGAGAAGGAGTCCTTTAGATAGGTGATCAGGGGAAGTCTCCCTGCGGAGGTGAAGTGTTTGGCAGAGCCATGTCAATACCTACTGGAAGAATGTTTTAGGCAGAGGCAGAAGAAACAGTGAGTAGTAAGTGCAAGGCCCTGAGGCATACAGGCTTGATACATTTGAAGAGCAATGAAGAGGCCAGTGTTACTATGGTAGAATGAGCGATGGAGAAAGGAAACAGTAAGTGAGTCAGGAACCAGATTACATTAGACCTTATGGCTATACAAAATTTGGTGATACAGATTCTGAGTGTAATGGGAAACCATTGGGAATTTAGAGCAGATGAATGACCTGTTGTGATCTACATTTTAGAAAGAATCACTCAGGCTTGTTATGAGAAGAACAGATTATTGAGGGAGAAGAATGGAAGCAGAGAGACTCAACTGGAAGATACCTGCAGGGGTCCAGGCTAGAAAGCTGGTGCCCGATAGGACGGGAGCTGTGAAGGAGGCACCATGCTGCACAGTTTCACAAGCTGTTTACACAGTTTATTTTCCGATCTAGCCATCTCATTTACTGCAGACTGAAAATCACTCTCTTTCACTCAGTCATAAACCTGTTCATACACAAATAAGAACCTGCCAGTGCTGAGACCTAGAAAAGGCTGTCACCTGTTAGCCCGAACTTAGTTTCTTAACCCGAAATTCTGACTTCTTTCAGTGAGCCGTTGGAAGCATACATCTATTTCGGCCCAGTGTATTATCAGAAGCTGAAACACATGGTGCTAGACAAGATGCACGCCCGGGCACGGGGGCCACGAGCCGTCCTTACCAGGTACGAGGGCAGTACTTACAGAAAGAAATTTCTCATGCCGTCAGCTCTGCTTTTATTTCCCAGGATAGCAATAAACAGACTCGATGAAGTTTCTGTTTCCCTGAGATTTCAAACTTTGGGGTATTAGGCTTCAAAACAAATTATATATGTCTGACTTACATAAAAAAAATGGCAGTCAATTAAAAATAATTTCATAGGCACAAGAGCAAAGCCTCTGTAGTTCTTGATAGTTCTCTCCTAACTAATCATTTACTGTCCTGTTTTGTTATGTTCAAAAGAGTTCCTTTATAAGAATATAGGTACATTTACATGCACACATATCCCATGTGTGCACAGAAAACATGCATGCATTATTTGGTAACCTAAGCCACAGCTATCATATTTTAAAAACTTGTGATTGGAGCATAAGGCACCTGTACTTGCATGCTTATCTGAATGAGCTCCAGGGTCCATGTATGCCCTTTCACCAGCGTATCCTCAATTCCAGGCCCAATGTCTGTGCGTTGATGAATGGGTATAATTGTTGGGAAAGGGAATTTACAATTACTAAGTTCTACATGTTCTTAATACAACATTTCCCAGTTGGAGAAGCATACTCTAAGACAGTGGTTCTCGCCCTGGCCGGTTGGCTCAGTGGTAGAACATTGGCCTGGCGTGCAGAAGTCCCAGGTTCGATTCCTGGCCAGGGCACACAGGAGAAGCACCCATCTGCTTCTCCACCCCTCCCCCTTTCCTTCCTCTCTGTCTCTCTCTTCCCCTCCCGCAGCGAGGCTTCATTGGAGCAAAGATGGCCCGGGCGCTGGGGATGGCTTCTTGACCTCTGCCCCAGGCGCTAGAGTGGCTCTGGTCGCAACAGAGCGACGCCCCGGAGGGGCAGAGCATCGCCCCCTGGTGGGCAGAGTGTCGCCCCCTGGTGGGCGTGCCGGGTGGATCCCGGTCAGGCGCATGCGGGAGTCTGTCTGACTGTCTCTCCCCGTTTCCAGCTTCAGAAAAATACAAAAAAAAAAAAAAGACAGTGGTTCTCAACCAGGGGCAATTTGCCTCCCAGGGGACATTTGACATTCTCTGAAAGCATTTTGGGATGTCATAATTGCGAGCGGGGAAGAGCTACTGGCATTTAGTAGGTGGAAGCCAGGAATGCTGCTAAACATCCTGCAATGCACAGGATGGCTTCTACCTCAAAGAATGACCCAACTCAGTATGGCACTACTGCCAAGGTTGAGAAACGCTGGGGCAGGGGAGGAAACACAGGCCCTGGAGTCAGAATGACACAGATGTGAACCATCTTCATGAGATGTGAACTCATGGCACTACCATGAGGCTTGGACAGATTGCTCACGTCTCTCAGCTTCAGTTTTTCTCATATATAAAGTAGAGACAATAATGCGCACTATACAAAATGCTGGTGAATGTCAGGTATTTGAATATAGGCTGTGCGCAGTGCCAATCCATAGAGATGCTTGGTAAACACTCAGTTTCCTGCCTGCTTTCACGGAGCACTGCTTAGATGTTGGCATATGGTGGAGGGGCAGAGGATGAAGCAGGTAGTATCTGGGTGATTTTTTTTTCAAACCAGGGGAGAAGTATAGGTGATCAATCCCTTGACCATACAAAACTGAGCAAATGCACATGCCTATTGAAATGATAAGCATGTGTGTGCTAAAATTACAGAAGAGGGAAGAGAAGTTGAAATTTTCAAAACAGTAATGACTTTCAGCAATGAGACTCCACTTGGGTGAACTGTATCTTTCCCTGAATGCTGTCCCCTCCGGAACTTCCATTTCAGTTACAACATCCAAAAACTATTTCAGAGTAATATAAATGCCAAAGAAGTTACTTCCTATTTTTTGCTTTGTTGTATAAAAGAAGTTATTACATTAGTATTACTTTTGTGTATTCCATATGAAGACTGCCTGGAGTGCATTTATCTGTAGCCAGTTATCTCAGTTGGTTAAAATCCAAGTTTTTGGTTCTGCCCACATGTGATCTGACCACTGTCACTTACCAGTGACCACAGGTGGAGGGATCTTCCCCTCTCCCTGGTTCTGCCAGCAGATAACATACACATGTGGTGCTCATTTATAAAGTTTTCACTACAGTATGTTCATTGAGATCTACTTATAAGTTTTTCATATGTAGACTTTCTTTCAACAAATAATCTACAATTTAAATTGGTTTTGCATTGTAACTGTCAAGAACAAAAGTTACCAGTTCTGCATGGGCCGAGAATCACGTTTTTACCTTAACTCTTTGAGAAACTGGCAGCAACAACAGAGATGAAAAGATGCCATGGAACAAAGCAAACAAGAGCTTCATGGTCCACGCCTGCCAGACTACCTCCAAGAAATGTCACTCCAAAACCAGCCAGCCAGGGTGCCTGCACCTTCTCTCGCTTTCTCTCTCACAAGTACCTAACTGGGATTGCCTAAGCTGTTTCAGAATCCCCTAATTTTACCTGTTATCTCTGGATCCTAGAGTCTTGACCTTATAAAGTATTCTCAAACCCAGCAGATACATAAGCCACAGAGAATCCATTCAGGGAGCTAATAGCTTCCCAGTTCAAGTGCTTCCCTCTAAGGAGGAATGCAGCATTTTCATACGTGAAGGACGGACCTGAAGGAGACACGCACCTGGGCATTCGGGAGGTACCGTAGGTCTCTGAGGAGCCTCCCTTCTGGCTCCGAATGATAGCTGATCTATTCCAAGTTTTATAAAAATTCATTTGCGCCCTGGCCGGTTGGCTCAGCGGTAGAGCGTCGGCCTGGCGTGCGGGGGACCCGGGTTTGATTTCCGGCCAGGGCACATAGGAGAAGCGCCCATTTGCTTCTCCACCCCCCTCCCCTCCTTCCTCTCTGTCTCTCTCTTCCCCTCCCGCAGCCAAGGCTCCATTGGAGCAAGGATGGCCCGGGCGCTGGGGATGGCTCTGTGGCCTCTGCCTCAGGCGCTAGAGTGGCTCTGGTCACAGCAGAGCGACACCCCGGAGGGGCAGAGCATCGCCCCCTGGTGGGCAGAGCATCGCCCCTGGTGGGTGTGCCGGGTGGATCCCGGTCGGGCGCATGTGGGAGTCTGTCTGTCTCTCCCCGTTTCCAGCTTCAGAAAAATACAAAAAAAAAAAAAAAAAAATTCATTTGCTTCTTTCTATGTTTAATTTATTTAATAGGAAAGCTTCTCCCTGCAGCCCTGGGAATAACTATTGGAGGACCCAGGCTTCTTCTACAGTCTATTCTGCTCAGTCATTCCACTTTTAAATAACAGAGAACTGAGACATCTCTGAAAATATTCAGAAGACATCCTCCCTAATAATATTGGTAGTGATGATAATAGTAATAGTAATGCTGGCACAGGTATTTTAGATGCTGGACATTTAGTATTATATCATTGTTTAAGTAATTATTTATTATTTCCATTTAATAATAAATATAGCAACCAACCACTAGGATTACATCTCTTCTCATTTAAGGCTATTTGGGCTAGATAATCTTATGTACATTTCACAAATGAGGCTGGGAGGCTGAGCAGCATGCTCAAGGTCACTGTCTAATAAATGATTTGAATCCAGGTGAACCCTGCTCCAAAGCTTTGTGCTCTTAGCCAGTATGTGATGCTGCCTCTTTGTGTAATAAAATAACACATTTGTTTAACTTGTTTCAAAGGCAACCCACTGAAGGTCGATCTCGCGATGGTGGTTTGCGTCTTGGAGAAATGGAACGTGACTGTTTAATTGGTTATGGAGCCAGTATGCTTTTACTAGAGCGACTAATGATTTCAAGTGATGCCTTTGAGGTTGATGTCTGTGGGCAGTGTGGGCTTCTAGGGTATTCCGGCTGGTAAGTGGATACCATATGTCTTTCATACACACTCTTGCCTCTTAAATCATAGTTCAAGAATTGACCTTAGATCATACCTACATATTCTCCAACCTTCCCCACCCGTGCATTCCTACAACTGAGGATTCTATACATATATGTTCACTTTGTCTACCTAATGTTCTACTGTTTACACTGCTTAAGTTTAAACTCTCAAGGAGTAAGGACTTTATCCTCTTTTTAATATTATCTCAAGTACCTTTTATAATACTATTTACCTGTAAAAATCCTAGCAGAGTCATTGTTAAGTGTTATAATTACAACATATAGAAATATTTTAGAGAAGATTTTGTTGAATGCCCTCACTTAACCTCAGACCTGAAGAGCCAGGTATGTTGCCCCAGAGCTTATAGTAAATTGATGACAGAGCCAGGACCAGAAATCTAATACTTGACCCCTTGTCTGTACTCTGTCTGCATAGCAAACTGCTTTCCACTTGGACTGTGAATTCCACAATGGCAGAGACCATGTCTGTTTCAGTCATTCCCTCCATAAACATGTAGTGAGAATCTAGTAGATGCCAGGTTCACACCAAAAACACAGTGGTAAGACAGATGAATGGCTGCTCACCAGGAGCATGTCTTCTAGTTCATTCTAACTATATTCTGTCTTGTTAACCCCTGCCTCTCCAGCTGGGACCTGGTAGGTGCATAATAAAAAATAATTGCTAAATGGTGCTAACCCTGCATCTAAAGGATTGCCAATATGTAAACTGTGTAATTCATAGTTTATCGTTTCTGTGTAGAAGTCAGTACACAAAGTCCAACTTAAACAGTGATGCTACCTACCTTTTGTTTTGTTTGTGTAGCTAGAGCACATTTTCTCTTATAGTGGTTCCACTCTGCCACCAGAGAACAACTGCTCTGCTTGGCGCTGGTCATAATCCAAGACCCTTGAAATACCTCTGCAGACACACGGCCCATACTTCCCCAATCTCCCTCACTTTCCTGTCAGACCAGGTCTCACAAGGCCTGAGGCAGATGCTGCAAGGATGGAAAACAGCTTCAACTACCTTGTCACCCCTCACTTTTCTACCTGAGCCCCTTTCCTGAGGGAGGGGCAGACTCCAGAAGGACAGGCCCAGATGAGGATTCATTGCCAGAGCTTGAGGGTTAGCTCCCTGGGCTGCTCTCTCCTCATGATCCCCCCTCAAAGCCTCCTCACAGAGAGAACCCCAGCTTCTGCCATCATAAGCTGCCAGTTCCTTAGTTGAGTAAAGCAAATAAAGAGTCAGAATGAGTAGCCTTTTTGGAACGCAGTATAGTTAAATGTGAAAACATTTTAGCTGAAGTCAATTATTTTATTATTTTGGTGTTGAAGAGTTAATGAGACTTCTAGAAGAAATCATCTCATTTTAAAAGCTAACACAAGGTTGCAGAGATGGGGTGACATTATATGAGCATAAACTCAAGTCTTTCTTATATCAATGATATGAGGAGGAGGCTGTTTCAATTCTGAGATGTCTATTCATCTTGTGAAATGCATATTGAGTTTATTTTTTATTCTGTATGACCAAAAAGAATGTAAAAGGAAGAAGCCTAGAACTTATTTCTTCTATGCTTAAATTTTCAAATTTGGCACAAGGATTTTTAAGTTGTTTTCTTTGAAAAGATGGTTCAGAAGAAACATTTTATTACCAATGGAGATCATAAAACTTCAAAAAAGAGTTTCTTTTTCTCCTCCATTCTTCCAGCATGCATTCATGTGCCATGCCACTCCTCAAGGAGGGGGAGAAAAGGAAGGAAGGAGGGAGGAGAGGAGAGAGAGAGAAAAGAAAGGGAGACAAAGGTCAAAAGGAAAAGAAAAAAAGAAGGAAGAAGGGAGGGAGGGAAAGAGGAAAAAGAGGAGGGAAAGAAGGAGAGAGGGAGGAAAGAAAAGAAAGGAAGAGCCCTGGACATAACAGGAGCAGACCTGTGTCTCTCCCTCCACCTTTTTCTCCCTCCTTCTCGCCTTCTCTCCCTCTCTCCCTCTCTCCTTCCCACTCTCTCAAATCAATAAATAAATATTGAAAAGAAAGGAATAGAGGGAGGAAGAAAAGAAAGAAAAACAAAAAGGAGGGAGGGAAAGAAGGAAGGAAAGAAAAAGAGAAGGGAAAAGGAGGAAGGGAGGGAAGAGGAAAAAGAAGGAAAAGAAAAAGGGAGGGAGGGAGGAGGGAAAGAAGAAAATAGAAGACAGAAGGAAGGAAAGAAAAGAAAGATCACATTTACTCATTTGTACACTTTTAAAACCTTCCCCTTGTCTGCCGAATACTCAGGGAAACTAAGGTAAGCAGTAATCGATCTCAACATTGTTCTGTTAAATTCATATCTTCTTTCCTGCTTCATTTCTCTCTCATTTAGAGATCATCTGATGGCAGTGCCTGATTTTGAAGCTAATGTGTTCAATGTGTATTGTATTTCAAATCCTTTGAAAGAGGACTAAATCAGGTTACATGGTTTAAAGGTTTTTACAGTAATTAAACAGACCTGGATATACCATGTGTCTGATTTTGAATGGCCTCTTTGGACCCTTGTTGCCAACAGGAAAAAATCCTCATACCAGTCTGGAAGCCTGGCCGCCTCCTTGTGCTGCTCTTGGGCAGAGGAGCATAATGATGCTGTCATTTCCCACGTTACCTGACGTGTGTGCTGGGTTGTGTGGGAGAGAGCATGGATGCTTGTTGGAGGAAGTCTCTCTTTAATGAACAGCACAATGGAAGCTGAGTAATTAGAGCAGTTCAGAACCTTGAAACTGGCCTTTTGTCATTGATTTGCACATTAGTAAGGCATTGCTATGGGGATGTTTACAGCCAGACTGTTGTTCTTCAGAAGACAGGAAGGGCATAAGTCACAAAAGAGGGGTCCAGGAGGAAAACTGCAGAGAAAAGAAAATCCCTATTAAGATAATTAGCTCATAGAAGATATTTTACTGGACTATCATTTCTCATGTGAAGCCACAGCCTCCTCCTTTTGCTGGCTTTACCCTGAAAAATCAGTTTATTTGATTGTTGTTGGGTCAAGTTTCTTCCTTTGGAAATTGTTCAGACACATTGTAAGCTAATTTATGTATACTTTTATATATGTGTATATATTATATGTATATATGCATGTATGTATATATATGCATTGGGGCACTTTAAATGATGGAGAAATATTTAATAAGAGAGAAGATTAGTGGGCTTTCTGGGTCATGGATCGGCACACAGAAATTTTAAATAGATTAGCATGGATTGAATTCACAGGGTAATGACAGGAGAATCAGCAAGAAGTTGCTCCAGTTAAATCCGTTTCTCCAACTGAATTAAGACATGAACATGATTCCTGAGTAAATTAGATCAACCCAGGCACATAAAAACATAAATTGTAAACAGTTATACATTAAACAGATCTTAAGATAACCTTTTGGGAAAAATCACTATTTTTATGTTATCACTGTGGATAGTGTTGTGACACCCCTGTGGTCCCCAAGGTAGTGACCCAAACCTGGGCCCATGATGGCTCGTCCTTTCCCCTTCTCTTCTCCTTAGGAAGCTCATATCTGCATAAGCACCCCCACTGCATTCAAATTCTCAGCTGTAGTGATTCTTCTCTGAAGTAATAAATGCTTTTTTCCTCGATTGCAAAATTGATCCTTGCTCTTTATAAAATATTCAAAGTTACAAAAATACAAAGAAAAAATATAAAGTCACATTCATTTCCACCACACAGATCTGACCACTATTAATATTAGAGACTCGTGGGGACATCTGTCTGCCAGTGTTTTGTACCATTTTTTTTAAGATCATGAATCCTTTTGAGATTCTGCTAATAGCAGGAAAAAACAAATATTTGATAGATAACAAAAAATTCTTGTTACATATGATTTTGGGGATTTCATACAATCTACTCATTGCATTCATTAGCTATACAGTATTCTGCTTAAATGTTCTATGATCACAGAACCATTTGAGCAATTTCCTGCTTTGTGCTATTATAAATAGTGTTACTGTGATGTTGTTGTATGCCACTTGTGTGATTACTTAAATAATATGTGTGTTTGCAATTTTTACACATATTGCCTAACCTCCTTCCAGAATAGTCTTTATTGTTCACTGCAGACTCTTCCTCTAGTTCCCAGTTAGCACTCAATCTTCTGAGCCTTGGTTGCTATTCCTCTCACAACACTCATAGTTTCTCCCCTGTTATCTGGGAGGACCTAGTTTTCCACCTGTTAAGTCTCAGGGTTTGTTCTGGGTACCTATTGTCCCAGGTGCCCTGGATCCCTGAGGTATAGAGTGGGGCCCCATTTTGGTCTGAAACCTGAGAAATAGTTGACTTTCTCCCCAGGGACCCTTCTTCAGTTGTAGCCATTGATTAAGACCAAAGTTCAGTTCACTGACTCTTCCTGAAGGAAGAGAAAAGAAAACCCTGACTGTAATAGTGGGCATACCGGGTTAGGAACGTGAGCTGTTGTAAGAGTTGAACGAGAATACGTGCACACACATAGGGCAGCACATTGTAAGTATAGTGGCACCAACACTAACAGAAATAGCCAACTTTGAAGAGCCCTGGAAAAATAAGTAACGTGATTGGATACCACCCTTCTATGTGAAAGTCTCGTGTTTCCCATCACACTTTAGGTGTCTGGATGACAGAAATCAAATGGAAATTGTTGAGCATCTTGCCTAGACTAGTGCAGTGTATTAGATGCTTATCAATACATGGAGACTGAATCTTTTTAAAATGCTTTCAACAATGGAAAGTCTAAATCTGAGTGACTTTCAGATGGTTCAGATTTCTGGGGCTTATTCAAAACAAGTATATAGGCAGATGGTTTACATTTTTAGGAGGAAGGTAGAAGGGTGGTACTACATGTTTTAGAACTAGGTGAGTGATACTTGTTTTGTTTTGGTGTTTTGCTTCTTTTGAAGCTTCTTTTTGCATTGCAGATACATAAGAACACATTGGATAATGTGACTGAACACTGAGGAATAAAAAGCCAACTTGACAGAATAACAATAGGATTTGTTAGAGAGAATTCTCACTTCCTGTGTGCAGGCCTTTGTTTCTGAGGAGCTCTCTCCCTAACACATGCCGATTTGGGTTTCAGGTGCCATTACTGCAAGTCGTCATGTCACGTGTCTTCCCTCCGAATTCCATATGCCTGCAAGCTGCTCTTCCAGGAACTGCAGTCTATGAATATTATTCCCAGGTTAAAACTGTCCAAATACAACGAGTAAGGATGGAAAGATGATCATTTAAAGAGAACCGTCCATATGTCCAACACAGTGCAAAATAGAAGGGATTGAGGACCGCTTCCACTCCTGTGAATAATTCCTTTAAATGTTCTCTTTGAAAAAAAAACAAAAACTGATGGACAGACATTTTAAACACTAGAAGACTGACTAACCAGCCTTGACCAGTGCGTCTCAGGCCATGGAAGAGATGCAAGCAATATGGACTACAATGCAGTTCCTTGTCTGTATACTGAATTTGATTCACAGATGGACATAACCTAAAAGATAGATCAACTTCTGTTTATATTCTGGCATCTTGAAACTTACTCATTAGAAAAACTTTTTTCTTTAAAAAGAATGGGGTAAATAAAACTCAAGGTTTTTATGAAACTTGATGGTTATGAAGAATCTGTTTGAATTGGTTGACTTGGCCTCTGTCGAGGTGGCTGATCTGAGCAGTAAGTGTGTGTGTGAAGGAAGGAATTGTGGAAGCTGAGGGCGTGGCTGATCACACGTGGCTTTCTTATCTGGTACTGTGCGAGGATAAATTTTCCCAGCAATCAAATCCTGCCTGTATACACCCAAACTTTTTCATGTTAAGCTTGGTGAAATATAATAAACACATTTCTACCATCTTAAACAAGTTTCCAGGGGTGTCACTTTGTCTTATGGACTTAATTGCTACTATTTGATCTCCATGATCATACTGTGTGCAATAATACTTCTTGAATATCTGAAAATAATTCTGTGGATGTATTGTGACTTTTCTTTTCCTTCCATTCCTGCCAGGATGTTAGTTGTCCATTTTATTTTTAATTTGACAGCCTTCTTCACCTATTTCTAATTTGTTCTTAATGGCTCTGCCCTGAAGCCAGATAAATATTTGTGCTAAGGATTATTTATAAAATCAGAAAAGCTTTAAGAAACAGTCTAAGGCTACATTCCTATCACATCACAATGAAGGTGTTTCACAGAATATTCATAGGTTTTAATATTGACAAGAATCAAGTTCCAGTGTCAAATAAGGTTGAGAAAATGGATATAACCAAGTTAAACATACCAAGGACTTTTTCAAAGATTTACCAAGCAACCGTGCTCCAGGACTCCAAAAGATGGATATTCTGGGAAACAGGCTAGTCATTGACTTGAGAACCAAACCTCGACATCACTTGATTTTCTTCACAATGAAGAGCCCTCACACAGGTGTAAAGGTGCAGAAGCTTCACAGTAGAAGCAAAATGAAGGAGACACTGCAGGTGAGCAGGCCTTTCTCAGTCATCGCTACATGTCTCCAGCCATTTCAAGAACTTGAGAGGTATAATAAACAGGGATTTGAGTACCCAGATCTTTGGTTATGCCCGTCCTTTCCTTTCACCTGTGTTTGTACTCAAAATTGACAGTGTCTAAAGGTTGCTGGATTGAGTGTACAAGACACATGTTCTGTACTTTGTGGGCCGTTTAAGGTGTTTTGTAGAGTGACTTTGACCATTTCCTAGTATGTGACAACTCCACTTTCAGCTTCATTGAACACAATTGCCCTGTAACGTATGGCACACCATTTCAGTGAATACTCCATGGGTCAGTTTGGGAAGAGTTACCAGTGTGCTGGGTACATGAGGGCTGGCATCACTTAATCATACAGGACCTGCCTTGTGTGAGGCACTATACTAAGGACAGAAAGAGAGCAGGACATGGCCTGTGTCTGAAGGTGTTCAGAATCCAGCTGAGGAGGCCCCGACATCATCTAGTCATAGAACTTCTGCAGTCAGTGGCAAAGAGTAACCTCAGCTGTACTAAGGGAGCTCCCAGGGCAAAAAGAAGAACTGCTCTGGAGACTTGGAAATACAGTGTGTCCATAAAGTCACGGTGCACTTTTGACTGGTCACAGGAAAACAACAAAAGATGATACAAATGTGAAATCTGCACCAAATAAAAGGAAAACTCCCAGTTTCATACCTATTCAGTGCAGTTTGATGTGGGCTCATGCACAGATTTTTTAGGGCTCCTTAGGTAGCTATCCTGTATAGCCTCTACAGACTCGTCACTGACTGATGGCCTACCAGAACGGGGTTTCTCCACCAAACTGCCGGTTTCCTTCAACTGCTTATCCCACCGAGTAATGTTATTCCTGTGTGGTGGCGCTTCGTTATAAACGCGTCGATATTCATGTTGCACTTTGGTCACGGATTCGAATTTAGTAAGCCACAGAACACACTGAACTTTCCTCTGTACCGTCCACATCTTGACTGGCATGGCCATGGGCTGCTCCTCTGTATACACGGTGTTACGTCATCATCTGCGCATGTGCACATGCTGCCACATCATCCTACAGAAACTGGGAGGGTTTTCCTTTTATTTAGTGCAGATTTCACATTTCTATCATCTTTTGTTGCTTTCCTGTGACCGGTCAAAAGCGCACCATGACTTTACGGACACACTGTACTTCCTCCCAGTGTGATTATTCCTTTCACAAAGAAACCAAGTCACTAGGTGGCTGGTGCACTAGTACTACACCATGAACATCAACAGCCACACCACTAACATGGGAACAGCATGGCCTGCAGACCAGGCCTCCTGACGTGGCTTTGTTTGGGCTTCATCTGTGTGTCTATATTTGTTACCAGATGTGACATACATATTTTTTTTATTCAAGTGCCACTGATTGATTGTGTTTTTTAAACATCTTTTTCAAAAGCCATTCCAGGCGATTGTGATCATGTTGTGGGGAGTTGCCTAACTAGCGTTCTAGGAAATCCTCAGTTCTCTAAGCTAACAAATAGTAAAGAAAGTCTAGATTCCACACTGAGGTATCCTTAGAGGAAAGAATTATGTCAGGTTGATATTTCAAAAAAATTGTAGATACTACATCTGATAGCATTTGACTCAGAAATACTGTAATAAAAAAGCCAGGATTAGTTAGTCCTACTATAGTTTTATTTTTTAAGTTATTTGTAAATTCCTTGTATTAAAAAGTACCAATTACTGTTTTAAGAACTACCAATTAAATTTCCAGTAATGACAGAGTAAACCTTTACAGACCACCCTCGAAGCACCTTTTTCCTCAGGGCTTTGCCAGGTCAGAAGCGGCACGGGGATGGGAGGCTACCAAGCCCCCACAAGGCTGCGGCCCTGACCTGAGTGCTGGCAGAGTGGAAGAGCTGGGAAGACACCAGGACCAAAACGGCCGCGATCCCAAACAGAAAGAAAGCTCACTGAGGTGAGCCCATCTTCTCGCTGCTTTTCCCCTGTACTAGTCTGCTCTGGCTGTCACAGCAGAATATCTGAGACTGGGTGGCTTAAATGACAGAA
This sequence comes from Saccopteryx bilineata, assembly GCF_036850765.1. Lineage (NCBI taxonomy): Eukaryota > Metazoa > Chordata > Mammalia > Chiroptera > Emballonuridae > Saccopteryx > Saccopteryx bilineata. The sequence goes on from NC_089490.1 coordinate 107,665,500, forward strand.
GGTTTATTGTCTCATAGTTCTGGGTGCTTGACACCCAAGATCAAGGTGCTGACAGGTTTGGTTTCTGGTGAGGACTTTGTTTCTTCCTGGCTGCAGACAGCCACCTTCTCACTGTGTCCTCCTGTGGTCCTTCCTCCCTGTGTGCGCTAGGAGAGAGAGAGAGAGCTCTGGTGCCTCTCAACTCTCCCTAAAAGAATACTGGTCCTATGGGGTTAGGGCCCTGTGACCTCATTTAACATTAATTTTCTCCTTAAAGACCCTGTCTCCAAATACGAGTACATTGGGATTAGGGACTTCAGCATATAAATTTTGGAGGGACACAACTCAGTTCATAAGACTCCTCAAGTCCTTAACAACACAGGCTGAACTGGTAACAGGATCTATTAAAGCTGAACATACCCAGCAATTCTATTTTTAGGTGTATGTATGCCCAGCAGAAATGTGCATGTATATGTTAGCAGGCATGTACAAACATGTTTCTAATAGCGTTATTTGTAATAGCCCAAACTTATAAATAACCCTTGCATATTCCCAATAATATAGATAAATTGTGCTATGTTCACACAGTGGAATACTATACAGCAATGAAAAACTGCTGCCTACAATTATTCTAGATAATCTCACAACTATTATATTGGGGTTAAAAAAGTTAGACAAGAGAACACATACTGTATTGGTTCCATTTAAGGTATGGTCTAAGAAGTTATGATCACAAGGCCCTGTGCAGAGTGGGTGGCTAATAAGCCTGTGGTGCAGGAAGGGGGCTTCTCAGGTGCTCCTGATACTTTTCAGACCTGAGTGCCGGCTACCTGAGTGTGTTTATTTTAGGAAAATTGTTGAGCTATATACACTCAGGATTTTTCACTTTTCTGAGTATGTAATACTTGAATAAGTTTCAAAAAAAAGAACACAGGTTCTAAATTTAATAGCTTTGTCATCCCAAATATAACATTGTCTTTGTTCGCTTAGTTTTCCCATCTTCAGAATGAGAATTACAGTAGTACCGACCCCTAGGGCCATCTTAAGGTCAAATGAGAGAACATACCTGCTGGGTTCAGCACAGTGGCTGCTCCGTTACTGGCCTTATCCTGAGCAGCTTCATTGGGCGAGGGTTAGGCAGTCTTGAGTTTCCTTCAGAGGGAGTTTGGGGACCAGGACCAAGTGCAGACACTGTAGGGTTTTGCAGAAGTTATTTGTGAAAGCACCCTGTTTCACAGTGATGGGGAGGAAGGAACGTGGTGAGGTTTGAGAACACACTTCCTTGGAACATCCATTTACCACTGACATCAAAGTGAGGCCTGTTGTCGGCACGGGAGTCCCAGAATAGTTTCCTGAAGCCCACAGAACCAGTTCTCAAAACACTTCCATGTGGTGAGAGTCAAGGAAAGGATTTTTTTTAAAAAAAAAAACAAAAATGCCTTGATTGGCTGCTACATAATGGGATAGTTTTCTGCTGCTTCAGAGCCTTTTGGGCCAACACCTCTATTTGCAGTAATGAGTCACACGAGAATGAGCACATTAGGGCCTGTGGTTGGGCCCGTCCACTTCTCAGCCGGCTGAGTAATAGAGAAGCCAGTTTCTGGGAGACCTGCAAATAATTCCTTTGCGAAACGGATGGTCAGAAGAGTGACTGTAAAAGTAGCACCTCTTTACCATCCATATTTACTCCATATGTGTCTTGAAAACAGTTTATTTCATTTGCTGACCAAGAGTTGGATTTTTATTACATCAGCCCCACAGGGCCAAGGTTGTGAGAAATTAAAAGTCAAGCTTTAAAGAGGCTGTTTTAAATGGGAACAAAAAAACAAGCGGTGGCAATCCAGAAGTATATACCCTTTGTTACCGAAGCCAAGGTGCCCATTTGGGCTTCAAACACAGGCTCCAGAAGCAATTAAGAGATTTGCTTCAGCAAATCAAATTTATTGTGATGAGGATGCCATAGCAGAAAATTTCAGAACAGCCTGAAACTTAAATTTTTACTCAGAAGTCTGGAAGCTCAGACCGTGGTCAAAGGGGTGGATGTATTTTTCAAGTTCAGGTAATAGCTCTTGTTCCATGCATAATAAATTTTAAGTCTGGTTAACTCCCAATCATCCACATTGATGGTGGCAAGGAGCAGTGTGAATAAATTAAAACAGATGATGGATGCTAGGATGAAGTTTACATTCACGTCTTTAATATAATGTGACTGGAGGCTTAGTGAATTTCTCTACTTTAAGTACTGGCTCCTATGAACACTACATTAGAAAAACCTGGCATAATAATACTCTTCATGGCAAAGTAACGATGACAGATCCTTGGAGGGAGTAGGGCAGCCTGACAACAGATGCTTCCAGGTTAGTGGCTCTCCAGGTGTGGTTCCTGGACCAGTGGCATCAGTATCACTAGGGAACCTGTTAAAAATGTGGGTGGAACCCAGCAATCTGTTCTAGCAAGCCCTCCAGGGGGTCTAACAACCTAAAAGATGAGATTCAGTGTTTCAGCTACATGAAGAGCTCTGGATCCCACCCTCTCAGAGCCAGCATTTATTATAGATTTTTAGGGGTGCCATAGGACCCACTCCTTGGGAACTAGATCCCTACTTTTCTCTCTTTCTTGCTGGCCTAACTTTCCCTTAAGCAGCAGGTTGAATTGGACTGTTGTTCCTACTGAGCTTTGGCCCTACGTTCCCGGCCTCCCCACTCCTACCCCTGCAGGTGGAGAGGCTGCACAGAGGAGGTGGGCATTACAAGCCAGGTTTATACAGGGGTCAAGGATGTCTACAGACATTGCCAAATTCCCCTGCAGGGCAAAATCACCCCCAGTTGAGAACCACTGAATTAGATAATGCATACATAAAGTGGGTTAAATTACAGAACAAATGAGAACAATTTCAAATTACAGTTATATGGATTTGCCCTCAGTAAACTGACAGCCTGTGTGCTTCTTGATAATCTAGTGATTATCCAGAATTATTGAGTATAATCATTATTATACCAACAAATGTAAACACAAACCACAAAGCCCTTGTTTTCTTCAGTGTACCAATTGTAAACAGCAATAGATGTCCATCGTGTTGGTCATTAAGTTACATAAACTTCATTCCTATCGTAAATGTGCTTTTATATATCTGGTGATCATGTTACAGAAATCAAAACAAGGTTAGTTATAATCTCCATTTTTATTCACATTTGCCTACAGCCAGATTCATTTTAGATCTAGCCAATTTTTGGTTTTTATCAAAGACACATACTGATTTTCATCATTTACCCAATAATACCTCAGCTTTGTGTCTGCCTGCCTACCTCGTGGCAAGGACTGTTTGGCTCCCAGTCTACCCAGCACCGAACCTCTGCCTTCCCTGTGAGTGGTCCTGTGAAAGTGAATGGGGTCTGATGTCCTAGGGAGAGCCCTCTCCTAGAAGCTCAAGTACTGCCTGCACTTTAAGATGACAGCAATAAGGCTGGGTCTCAGAGCAGAAATCTCAGCACTCAGCTGTCTTTCCAAGTTACTGGAAAATTTCCTCGTTACTGTGGGTCTTATCCCAAGTAGGTCTACAATCTGTCTGGTTCTGAAATATATATATAAATCTTCGCCCAGAAAGTGAAGCAGGGGGGTGTTAGCGATTTGTTACCTGCTCTGCTAGCAGGGAAAGTAATCCTCATTGCCTTACTTTGTGTCAGATGTTACAAAAATCTAGCGGTAAATATTTGTGGAGATTGAGGCAGGCACATTTTGTATAGTACAGACATTGTAAGGACATTTTAAAATAAAGTCAGGGATGCAAATACCCATACCTGCTTCCGTTCTGTGTCTGGCTCCCCTTGGCAGCTCCCTAGTCAATTCTAGCGGCCTCACCTGCTGACCCTGGGCGTGGCCTCAGACCCTTGCGCACCAGGCTCAGGAGCTGGACTCATCAGAGGAGAGGCAGCAGTGCGCGGTGGGCGCCATGGCGAGGACGCAGTCGGACGCCTGCCTTCACATTCTGGCTCCACCACCAAGTAGCTGTGTGATCTTGGGAAAATTATTTTGCCTCCATTTCCTCGTCTGTAAAAATGAGGTAATAATAGTATCTACTTGTAGGGCTCATTGAATCAATTCATGTGACCCCCGTAAGTGCTCAATAAATATCAGCTTATCAGCTATCATTAGGATTAATTGGAATTGGCTTTCATATGGAACCTATTTGCCATCTGGTGTAATAGCATATCTCCTCTCTCTTAATTAAGTCCATTTCACCCATGTGACCTGTTACCTGTGTGTGGGGTGGCCTATCGTGCTGATAAAGCTAAGATTCCATCCTTGTTGGAATAGTAAGTTTAAATGTTCCCCCCTTTTCTACTCAAACACTCCTCAATGCATGCCTTTTGTGACAGTGGAGACAGGGTCAAAGCATGTGGCTGACTAAAAGTGAAGCACTTTCCACTCTTAGAAAATAAACAGCTTAAAGTATTTACCTAATAGTGGGTTAGGAGTACGGTCTTCATGTGGGAAAGAAAAACTGTAAGACATGCATATGGTGTTGCCAGCCTCCCATCTAGAATCCCCACTCCATTGAGTTACCAGACTTTATATAGATATTTATATTCAGCTGTGCGCATTGAACTCAGCATTAACGTCCCCTGCGTAAGAATCTGATGACCTGCCTAAGAAAGAATTTGTGTATAAAGGAATCTTTGGCTTATGTGCAAAGGAAAAAGTCTCCCCTGGAAAAATGCAGGCCTTACACATTTAGCAGACCCTTGTGTCCACAGAAACAGTCATTGGCAATTAGGCAACTGCCGAAAGATCAGAGGCAGGAGTCCGCACATGAAACAGAGGCGGCACATGAAGATCACCGCCTTCTATCTCTGAGTTATGGGCGGCCGAAGTTGCCTCCCCCCGGGCCCAATCTGCTCTGAGCTTTTCCTGCTGTGGACAGAGGCCCCTGGGACTTTTATGCACCCCAGTTTTCATGCAGCTTACTGATCCCTTTTTCACATGAATGAGAAACGCCTTTGATTTCAAATTCTCACGTCTGTTTTGTGTAACACTTAACTGATCTGCCAGAATCATTCTGGACCTTAAAGGGGGTCTCGCACTGGGTTATTAAAATCAGTCCTTATGTGAAGAGTCACTTTGCTCACTTAACGGATAACCGCCCTGCCTTTCTTAATGATGCTGTCTCGTTAAACCCGGATTAGGGAAAAGAGGGGCGAGCAGAGCAACCGTTGGAACCCAGCCGGAACCTATTGATGAGTTGGTCCAGCCTCAGGACAGGCTTCAAAGAAATACTATCTGCTGATCAGCTGAGCTGGAGCCCTCTGAGTCTCTCAGCCTTGCTCTTCTTTGGGAACCCTGCTTCAGAGCATTAAGTCCAATTAGAATCCTGGTAGAGACCTTGAACCAGCGGATCCACTTCATTTATTTGATCAAGTGACAGAATGAGCTGTTTTATTTATTACCTGTGAAAGTCTCCATCTCAGGTGAGGTCCATCCATGAAGCCATTCACCCAACATTCTGTTTCTTCTGGGCAGAGGCCATTCCACTAAGTCACGGGATTGCAGTCATGACTTAGATGCTTAGAATTGGGAGGGAAGACAGAGAAGCTACAATATAAGAAGTGGGGAGGCTACCATTCATGTATGTAACTTTGACACTTAATGCATGGTCAGCATTGGAAAAGAGAAGGAAGGATAGTATTTAAACAATGCAGACAGCTCTGCTCTCACCTCCAGATTAAGTGACCTGTAATCTGCTGTCTCCTCAGTCCTCTCCCGGCGTGAGCCTCTGCTCTAATATGAGTCTCTAGAGTTAAAAATACTGTGGGTGGGTTTTAGTTTTTGTGCATTACATACCCTAAATTTAAGACACTGTCCCATGAGGTGCTCAACAAAAGAAATAATGAACTGTTCTAATGCTTAGTGGTTTAATTTGTCTTTAATAGTAATTTTGAGTTTATGGGGTTTTCCCTTTCAGCACTGACCGCAGAAGCTAATGCTCCAATGAGAGTAGGTTCTTCCATCGTACAGCAGAAGGGGAAGCCAGCCTGTGACATCAGAGAGTGGCCGCTCCTGAGCAGTCAGGGCAAGTTTCCCGGAGGAGGCGACTGTCAGAACTGAGTTGCAAAGAATAGACGGACATTAACCAATGCAAGGATAGCCTGGGGTGACATTAGAGGGGGGAGGAGTAGGACAGTGATGATGATGATGATGATGATGATGATGACAATGGGTGGAGAAAGGACAGAAATAGAATTGACAGGACTTTGTGGGGAGTGTGAGAGAGGAATCAATGAGGAGCTCTGAGGTAATGACTTAGATGTTCAAGTAGGTAGCAAACCACCAAGATAAGGAGCAACTGGCAGAAAGCTGCTGGTGGTGGCGGCAGTGTATGTTACAGTTACAGTAGAATACACTGAGTTGGGTGCCTCTGGGACACCTGAGTGACTGCCCATTTGGAGATGGAAGGCAGGGGCTGCCAGGTCAGATTTGGAAATCACTGTGATTGCGGGCCTGGGGATGTGTTACCTTCTCCTCAGAGAAGTACATTGTGGATAGAGGTCCGAGATGAAACTCTAAAGATGCCAATATGTGGGCCTTCAAAGGAGCCCAGGTAGCAGCAGCAGAGGATCACCTAGAAACATCAGTGCCCAGGTAAGCAGGGGGGGAGGAGGAGGATCAAGGAGTGGATGTGGAGAAGACCAGAACGATGAGGTCCAAAAGGCATCCAATGTTGCTTTCTAAGTTCTGAGAGCAGATTCAAGGGCATGAGGGGGCTCAGGGCCCCATAGTGGGGAAGGTGACTGGAAGGTGGTTGTTTAATAGGATGCCTTAGAGTTTCTACTCTCCCTCCTATTTAGTGGTTCACAGGGCTGTGTAAACTCAGGGAACACCGCTGGCCTCTGGATAGCCTCCAGTGGAATAGTTTCAGCACCCTTTCCCAGAATTTTTTCCCCAACATTCTGCCTGAAACCCCCACCATTAGATGCCCTGCAGGCAGGTCTCCTGGGAGAACACATTAACTAATAAACTCCTGATTAGGATTAGGACAGATGAGATTAGCGACCCTGTCTTCTCGGGCCCCTAAGGGAATGCACAAGGATCAGGAGGAAGGAAGTGGTGAGTTCAGCGAAAGAGAGGCAAAGGGAGCAGACTCAGCTAGGTGCATATCCTTGCTTTTTTTGACTTGACTTACCAGTTTTCAAAGTAATCAGTTACTTCCCTTTTTGTGAGGACCTGTGAGCTTTTGTGGGATATCATTGTGAACTCATGAGTTAAATATATTTCATGTGTCCCAATCCACTGCAGTTTTTATCATTCTGATGCTCAAATTGTCCTATTTTTGGCCAGGAGAAGCTACTCAAGTGTGCTCCTGTGTCCTTTTCATATACACTCAGTAGCCCTCGAAACTTTCTTGTTTTCAGACATGTCATGATGTCTCGGTGTCCTCTTGTACAGTTGCTGTCCCAGGACCGTATTCAACCATTTCTCCCAGGAGGCCAGTTTCCTTTTTGTGGGAAATATTTCAAGACCACAATCCAGGTGATAGGAATACTCAGGAATACACACATGTAGTCCACCAGTTTTAGGGTAGTTGTTTCTAGACCTTTTTGATGGTTAAAGCTAAGACAGAAGATGGATGGATGGATGGATGGATGGATGGATGGATGGATGGATGGATGGGAGGAAAGGAAGGAGGGAGGGAGGAATGAATCATGAGTCCATACTAATACTTCCAATTTTAATTCAGGGCTACAAGCTTTTCTTAATTGCATCAATCTTACATCTGTTTTCGCACCAGAACTCCCAATTCCAGGTTATTACAACACCAACATAATCCACCAACACTATCCCAGAGTATAAGCATAGCAGTCTCAGAGCAGCACTATCAAGATCACCACTAACATGATTACTGAAGAACATTTTTGTAGCTTTAGAGCTCTTTCTGTTTATACAACAGTCAAATTACTGGTTGTATAGTCATTTACAATTGTTCTCTGTGAGATTTCCACTGACAGTATATAAAGTACGATTTATTTAATTTGATTTTGATTTTTAGGAATTTGTTTTTTATTTAATTTTGTAAGATTTTATAGTAAAGGAGAGAGGGGGCAGAGGGACAAGAAGCAGCAGCTCATAGTTACTTCACTTTAGTTGTTGATTGGTTGCTTGTCTTGTATGTGCCTTGACTGGGCAAGCCCAGGGTTGCCAACTGGGGTCCTCAGTGTTCCAGATCAACACTATCTACTGCGCCACCACAGGTCAGGCATATTTTTAAATTTAATTTTGTTTTATATTAAGTCCAGCTTCTATTCCTCTCTTCTTCACCCTATTTGCTTTCTTCTAGAGTTAATCTCTTACATGTTTTATGTTTATACTTTGTTTTGTAAATAATGCATCTAGATACTCTTCTTCCAAAAACAGAAGCATCTGCCTTTACTTCACCTTGATTTTTGTCACCCAATGCCCTATCCCTGAGAGCCTGGCAGAGTAGTATAAAGAGGAGTAGACCTCTCTGTCAATGGGATCAGATAGTAATACCACCCTGGAGCCTGCCTGTTACCACTTACCACCCAGGTGCGTCCTTCCCGCTTCCCCCAGTGCCGTGGGAACACAATCAAATGCGCGCCAGTTCAGTGGGAGGGCCTCCACGACCCTGTGTTCAGAGTTGAGTTCATCGGTCAGTTGAAGACTACATATATGTAGTCTACCCATTTTAGGTCAATAATATGTAGAGTTTCAACACATTTTATAAACATAAAACAATATTTTAAATTACTTATACTTGTTTAAATCTGTGATAGGAATGGTATTTGCCATTTTTACCCAGGATTTACACACAGCTGATGATAAATGACTGGCGAGCCCTAGCTGAGGGCTCCCACCAGGCCATTCTTGTTTGTTTGTTTACATAATTAGAAATTTCTAACTCACAAGTATTCAGTGGTTCTGCTAGACAGTTCTGGATGTTCATTGTGGAAAGCAGTTCTGTTGATGCCTCCATCACCTCCATACTCAGCACGATTCCTAGGGTCAGGATCACGGGCAGGTCCCAGCCAGGCAGGCAGCTAGGCAGCTCCATGCCTGGCCATGTCGCCAGGGGCATCCCAGCGGCATTCAGCGGGTGGCTGAGCTGGGCTGGAAGGCTTCACTCTGGAGTCTGGTGCCTCAGCTGGAATGTCTAGAAAGATGGATGGCCTCACTCACTCCCTCTTCCTGTGGCTCCCCAGCAGGGGTCCAGATGCTTTACAAACTCTGCTCTGTTCCAAGGGTGAGTGTTTCAAAAGGACAAGCCCAAGCACTTAGGAAGGACAACCTTATTATCATTTGCTGATATCCATTGGTCAAAACAAATCACATAGCCAAGTACAGAGTCAGTGTGGGAAAGGACCACACAGGTGTGTGAACATCAGGTGGCATGATTGGGAGCCACCAGTTTAACAGTCCAGACAGGAGACTTGTCAAGCCTCCTTCAGCTCTGTTGGGCCCTAGACTTATAGCTGGAGCAGTAAATGTTTCCATTGGGGATGCAGTGGTCAGTGCACCCCTTGGTGCAGTCTGAGAATTCCACCCTGGAAATTCCATGGCAGCATTTGGACGTAGCTTTTTAAAGAAGTCTTGATACCTACTCTTATTAGGAGCAATCATGGGATACTGCCCTGAAATGATAGGCTTTAGCTACATAAAACACTTGCTTTCCTTGAGCAGGCACTTGAGATCATTGAAATGATCCTAACTGGCATCATTGGCATCATGAAAATGTTTTATCTCATCCCTCATTGAAAAAAAGAAAAAAAAAGATAACACACACACACACACACACACACACACACACACAGTTACCTCCAAGGCAGGAAGTAGGATCAGGAACGGTGGTCAGGGGTCTTTAGCTTTTAATCTGTCCTGTTTATAATCAGAGTATTTTCGGGTACTATTTATAAATTAAAGATAAAATTAAAAACCTGACCAGGCAGTGGCACAGTGAATACAGAGTCGGATTGGAATGCGGAGGACCCAGGTTCGAAACCCTGAGGTCACCAGCTTGAGCATGAGTTCATGTGGTTTAAGCAAAGCTCACCAGTTTGAGCCCAAGGTCACTGGCTTGAGCAAGGGGTCACTCGGTCTGCTGTAGTTCCCGGTCAAGGCACATACGAGAAAGCAATCAATGAACAGCTAAGGTGCTGCAACGAAGAACTGATGCTTCTCATCTCTCTCCCTTCCCGTCTGTCTGTCCCTATTTGTCCCTCTCTCTGTCTCTGTCACAATAATAATAATAATAATAATAATTTTAAAAAGATAAAATTAACAGAGAAGAGACCATTTACATAAGCACTTGCACTCCACAGCCAGTGGTCTTATGCTTGCTTATCCTTCACATGGGTGTCTGAGATCAGGGAGTAGTCATGATGTTCACTATTTCCTTCCATGCTGGGTCCAGACCCAGAAGCTCATTATTACCACTGATTGTTCTCTGGGTGTGTTGGCCTTTAGGAGCAATTCCTTGGCAGAGGAGATTTCTCTTGCCTTTTTGTCACTACTGATCCCAACCCCTTGTCCTGTCCACATCATCTCAAACAAGAACTAGTCATTAATCAAGCAGGAAAAAGTTTTGTCTTCTGTCAGGGTTTTCGCTAATAAAGGAACCCAACTTTAATATGCAATACACTTTTGCCTCACAGGTATATGACAGTACACTGGGTGCAGAACTACTATCTGTATGTCAGAAGTTTTGTCCAACTGAGCAGAGGCATATCTTTGAGCATGTTCCCCCAAGCACAATAGCCAGTCCGTATTGTGCACCATTGATAATATGCACCATCCAGTAGGTCATTTTGGGAAAGGAAAGCTGCCAGATGCTCATTTGTATTGTGAGCTTAATTTTAGTGGTGTGGTTGGTTTCTGAAGCTTTTTCTCGGGTTCTGTGATTCATATACTGAGGGCAGCTATAGGGGAAATTAAGAGTGAAGCTTCAAGCTTGGCTAGGCAGTGGTGCAGTGGATAGAGCATCAGAATTGGATGCGGAGGACTCAGGTTCGAGACCCCGAGGTTGCCAGCTTGAGCAAGGGGTTACTCAGTCTGCTGAAGGCCCGCGGTCAAGGCACATACGAGAAAGCAATCCATGAACAACTAAGGTGTTGCAACAAAAAACTAATGATTGATGCTTCTCATCTCTCTCCATTCCTGTCTGTCTATCCCTCTCTCTGACTCTCTCTCTGTCCCTGTAAAAAAAAAAAAAAGTGAAGCTTCAAGAGGCAGAAGTTCAAAATCCAGCTCTGCCGTTTATTAGCTACACACATGGTCCATTGGATAGGTGACCAGTCAGTGGATCACATTTTCAAGAACTTCCTGCAGCAGGGCTTGGACTGGTTGTACTGGTAGTGGGGAGTGAGGCTGGGTCCCAACTTTCATAAACTTCTCAAAGGTGTTTGTGACCATAAAAAATTTAAACAATTGGTATAAAGAAAGCATGTCTTCTTTAGTCATTTTGACTTGGCTGCCAAGTAGAGAGGCCCTGAGAAGGGAGACACCATAGATTATGATTTTGGGTGTAAACATAGTTAAAATTGGATAGTTTGGGTCTGAAAAGTCTGAGAAGAGTAGCCTTTTTGGCTAAGGGCCTAAAACCTGAGAACAGCAGAGTGTCCCCATTTCCTAAGTCAGGAAGCCAGACCTTCTATGCCAGGCATGCTGAGACTGTGAAACAGGTTCTGTCAGCAGCAGGAATCATCCACCTCTATCCTACAAAAGGAAGGTGATTGAAGAGGCTTGAGGGAGAGGATTTCTTTCCAGAAAGACATTGGATTTCTCTGGCATTTTCCCTTTCCCTCATCTATGAAGCATAATGGGGTAAAGGGATTCTTCTCTCCTCTCAACCCAAATGAGAGAGACTTCAAGGGGATGGTCAGGTTCTGGTACAAGCCCTCCTCTGGGGTACAGACTGCTGACTTCTCATTGTATCCTCACATGGTAGAAGGTGGTAAGGGAACTCTTTGAGTTCCCTTTTATAAGGGCTCTAATACCATTCATAAGGGCTCCACCCTCATGATCTGATTACCTCCCAAAGGCCCACCTCCTAACATCATCACATTGACTATTAGAATTTCAGCATATAGTTTTTGGGGACACATACATTCAGTTTATTACACTACAGCAAACTGGAGACAGGCAAATCCATAGGCATATCTGGATCTCCTTACCTGGAGCAGAAGCTGCAGGAGCCATGAACTAATAGGAAATTTTAAATGGTAATTTTGATGATGGGTGAACAAACATGGACTGGCCTGAGTGTGAGAAATGTCTGGAGCCTTCAAACTTTATTCCAGTAACCCCATCAAGTTGTCACAGTGAAGATGCCAGAAAAATGCCCTCATGGCTCTGACAGGAGTAGGGGAAGAGTAATCATTGTGAAATACACCCAAAATGTTCTCCATAACAAAGGCCTACTCTCCAGGGGGGAAATGATTATACCAGAATCTTATCCCACTTGGAGGAAAGGCACCCACCCCTCTTTATCCCTCTCTAACTTTCTGTCTCACTTAGGGCGGAAATCTATGCCAATAGAGAATCACTTGTGAAGGTCATAGTTCACTATCAACATAGTTCACTAGAACATGGTTATAGAATGCTCTCCCACTTTCCCAACATTCCAACAGGATTCCAGTATAGTAACAACAGAGATCCAGTACACTAATAGTGGGATAGAGTTTAAAGAATTATAAGACACAGACTTCCATTTCACAGATGAAGATTTTTTTAGGGAAACCCAAAGTCAAGAGAGTAGACAAAAATAAGAACACTGGAGAAATTTCAACCCTCTGACACCTATAGCTACGGCAAACATAAAACACAGTCCAGCTTTTAACCAGATTAACATAATCCTCACACTAAAGGTTCAGTTCCGATTACTCAATACATGCCTGGCAGTCAACAAAAATAATTACCACGCACACCAAAAGTAAGAAAAAAAAATCTGAAAATATCAAGCATCAGGACCAGATTAAGATATGACACAGATGTTGGAATTATCAGAGAGGGAATTTAAAATAACTGATTCATATGTTAAGAGTTTGAATGGGAAAAGTAACAACCTGCAAGAAAAGATGGAAATTCTAAAAAAGAATCAAGAGGAAATGCTAGAGATAAAAAACACCCTAGCGTAAGTGAAGAATGGGCATTGATGGGCTCATCAAAAGCCAAGGAAAGAATCAGTGAGCTTGAGGTTAATAGAAATTTCCCAAATAGAAATGCAGAGACAAAACAACCACAAATCAGAACAGAACATCCAAGAACTGTGGAACAATCTCAAAATATGCAGCATACATGTAATTGGAATATCAAAAGGAGAAGAAATAGAGGTCAGAGAAAAAGAAATATTTGAAGTAATAATGACCAAGAACTTTCCACTATTAATGACAGTCACCAAACCACGGATCTAGGAAGCTTGGAGAATACTAAGCAGAATAAATGCCAAAAATTGATACCTAGGCATATAATAGTCAGATTGCAGAAAAGTGAAGACAAAGAATCTTTAAAGAATCCAGAAGGAAAAACTATCTTACCTATAGAATATAAGAATTATGATGGACTTCTCCGCAGAAAGCAAGCAAGAAGAAAGTAGAATGGAATATTTAAGATGTTGAAAAAAAAAAACCAACAGCTTAGAATTCTACATCCAGCAAAATTATCCTTCAATAGTAAAAAAGAAGTACTGTAAAGTCTTTCCCAGACAAATAAAAAATGAGGAAATTTATTGCTGGCAGATCTTGCCTAATGAAATGTTAAAGGATTTTCTTCAGCAGAAGGAAATTATATAGGACGGGAACTTACCTAAAGAAATGAAGACCGTTAGAGAGGAATAACCGAAGGTAAAGTTAAATATTTTATTTTTATATTTTAAATTGATATAAAAAGAACTTTAAAGTAATAATGATTTATTGAGCGATTATAACATATAAAAAGTAATAAATGACAGCAGCGTCATGAGGTGATGAGTGAGAGGAATTGGGAGCACTCTGTTATAATGAGTTGGTATACACATGAGGTGGTATAGTGTTATTTGAAGGTGGACTTAGATTAATTAAAAATGTATTTTGGAAACTCTGAGGCAACCAGTAAAAAAAGTTTAAAAATAAATATAATTGATATCCTAAAAGAGAAAATAAAATGGAACCATACAAAGTGCTCGATTAAAATCAGAGAAAGCAGAAGAAAGAGAGACAAAGAAACAAAGAACAAGTGTGAGGAGTGAAACAGTTACAAACATGGTAGGTGTTAATCCAACTTTATAGCAACCAATTTTAATGTAAATTGTCTAAACAGATGAATTTAAAGACAGATTTGTCAGAGAAATGCTAGAAGAACTAATAACCATAATATAATTAACTAAAATTATATATGCAATTAACTAAAAGTTGGTGATGGGGGAAGAACTGATGGGAAGTGGAGGAGGTGGAAGTATACTAATGTTTTTATTGTACATAGTTAAGAGTCAATAGTTGCTACTTGAAGAAAAAGGGGATTAATCACATAAAATTAAACCACTAAAATAACTTTAAAAACATCAAACCATTAAAATAACTAAAAACAAACTAAAAACCTTCCAAATTATCAGGGAATCTGCACACAGAATGAAATACAGAAAATACAAATCACATAATAAAAGAGATTTTTTTAAAAGACTCAAAAGGACATATTATAACATAAAAGACTATTGAGAAACACCAAATGTATTTGTTGCCAAGTTATAGTAAGGGACAAACTGCACAATGAAGGCCTTATATTTATATTTGTTTATATTCAATTACAATACCATCCAAATTCATAAAACAAAGACATAGGGAAATAAGAGGTAGGCATAGAGGTAGGAGACTTAATCTCTCTTACCCTATTACAGATAAAGTTCACAAAATAATAACTAAGCTAAAAGAAGACCTGCATAAAATATTAAGACATTTAATGCATTGAACTCTACACAACCAAAACAGATAGTCAGTACTTCTCAAGAATCATACAGACTGACCTGTGGTGGCACAGTGGATAAAGTGTCAACCTGGAATGATGAGGTCCTCAGTTTGAAACCCTGGGCTTGCCTGGTCAAGGCACATAAGGAAGTTGATGCTTCCTCCTCCTCCCTCCCTTCTCTCCCTCTCTCTCTCTGTTTCTCTCTCTCCCTCTCTGCTCTTTAAAAGAAAATGAATGAATAAAAAATCTTTAAAAAGAATCATACAACATAAACCATTTTTCAGTCACAATGCGACAAAACTAAAAATAATGACAACATTTGAAAAACAAAGAGAAACAATAACTTTTAAAGAGAAATGCAAACAAAAATTATAGAATATATAAAAATAGTAAAAAAAATTACATTCAAACTTATGATAGATTACTTAAATGGTGCAGAATGAAAAATTAATAGCCAAAGACATTTTTATAAATAACAAAATTGTAAATTATTAATACTCCTAACTTGAAAAATCAGAAAAAAAACCCATAGAATAAACATAAGGAGAGCAGAAGAAAAAATTAATATAAAGATAAAATTTAATATGTTAGAAAATAAAAAATATAATTAACAAGTAAAAATGGTTATTTAAAATAAAAACAAGAGCATAATCAAGAAAAAAAAGAGCACGAAGAACACAAAATTATAAAGAAGAATGATGAAAACAACCTCAGACTTAAACTAAAATAATTATATGTCAAAGTTTTAAAGATTTAGCTGGCCGTCTTCCACTCCCCACCCACCGACAAAAAAAATTGCCACATGGTTTCCCAGGGAGGATTGAACCAAAATTTGAAGGGAATTAATACTTAAAAAATTTTTTCCTGGAAAATTAAAGAAGATAGTTCTGTAAGTTCATGCATTGAGGTATTTCATTTTTTCCCAAACAGGTAGCAATAATGAACAAAATACAGAAATAAAAAATTAAACAAACATAACTAGTTTCAGAAACAAATTAAATATCTCCATGTACTAGGAAACAGGACAGTAACACAAAGAGAGAATCTTAGCTAAAGAATTGGGCAAATTGGGCTCAGAACCGACCATGGCAGCTGGGAGTTTCACTCCTACGGGGTTAACTGGGTCTAAACGTGGTCATATGCAGCCAGGGTCATCACAAGACACTAGAGGCTGCACAATCTGTGAAAAGAGGCTGAAAAATCATCGCCAACTGCTGTGCTGCCTGGTGAAAGGCTTGCATGAAGCTGTGGTCCTCGGGAGGCAAGAAACACAGCCCAGTTTATGACCAGGAATTAAGTCAAGCTGTTCCCTGACAGCTTAGCAGCATATTTGCCATTGCGTCAATATCACCATGGGGCGGGAACCCTACATTGCCATATGAGACCTGGTTCAGGACCGAGAGCACTGGGTGGAACCACTAGGATGGCTGGTAGGAGATGAGGGGTGGGGGCAGTGGGGAGTGATGACAAAATAGACATTTTCCAACATACAAAGACTAAGAGTTCATTACCCATTGTGTTCTTCAGCAAGAAGAAATGGGGAAGGCCGTGGGATTCAAGACACAATGGTGTACACAAATTAATAAATGTGTGAATAAATTTAATTAACTGTAGGCTATACAAACCATTAACTTTTTGTGCATAGAATAGTGAAATAGCCTGACCTGTGGTGGCGCAGTGGGATAAAGCGTCGACCTGGAACACTGAGGTTGCCGGTTCGAAACCCTGGGCTTGCCTGGTCAAGGCACATATGGGAGTTGATGCTTCCTGCTCCTCCCCCTTCTCTCTCTCTCCCCTCTCTCTAAAAATCAATTAAAAAATCAATAAAAAAAATAAAAAAATAAAAAAAAATAAAAAAAAAAAAAGAATAGTGAAATAAATTATAGGAATCAATATTAGGTAGAGATTATGTTCAATGGGCAATTAAATCATGTTAAGATTCTAGTTTTTGTGGCTTCAGGCTTTTTGTAGGAAGATTAAGTATATATGCTAAAACTTCAAGGGTAACCATTAGAAGAACAGAAATACAGTCAGCACAGAGGGAAGTGAATTAATATAGGAACGCTTATCAATTCTATAGAAATCAGGAAAGAAAATAAACCAGAAAAAAAGGATGGTAAAAAAAACACAAAAATAGATGTTAAAAACACATTTAAACGGGTTATTTATCACAATAAATGTAAATAAGTTGTATTAATTTTCTAGGGCTGCCATGACAAATTACCACAAACTTGGTCACTTAAAACAAATAAAATTTTATTCTCTTAGTATTTGGGAGGCCAGAAGCCCAAAATCAGAGTGTCAGCAGGGGGGTGCTCCCTCTGGAAGGTGTATAGGAAAATCCTTCCTGTCTCTTCCAGCTTCTGGTGGCTTCAAGCATTCCTTTCACTTGTGGCTACGTAACTTCAATCTCTGCCTCCTTCACATGGCCCTCTCTTCACTACATCTTTCTCCCGTGTGTCTCTGAGAAGGACATTTGCTATTGGATGTAGGGCCCATTGGGATAGTCCAAGATCCTTTACATCTCAAGATCCTTTACATCTACAATGACCTTTTGGCCAAATGAGGTCACATTCGCAGGTTCTAAAGGTCAGGAAGTGTGCCTGTCTTTTTAGGGATCACCATTTAACCCGCTATACAGGTTAACTTACCTATTATAACAACAACAAAAGGAAACTATACCTTGGATTCTAAGCTATATGCCAATTATGAATGATATAACTAAAGGTAAATCACATACAATGATCGAAAACCAAGGAAAGAAAAATATACACCAAGGGAATGCTAGTTAAAAAAATTTGATATAAGGCCCTGGCCGGTTGGCTCAGTGGTAGAGCGTCGGCCTGGCGTGAAGTCCTGGGTTCGATTCCCGGCCAGGGCACACAGGAGAAGCACCCATCTGCTTTTCCACCCTTCCCCTTCTCCTTCCTCTCTGTCTCTCTTTTCCTCTCCCGCAGCCAAGGCTCTATTGGAGCAAAAGATGGCCTGGGCGCTGGGGATGGCTCCATGGCCTCTGCCCCAGGCGCTAGAGTGGCTCTGGTGGCAACAGAGCGACGCCCGGGGTGGGCAGAGCATCGCCCCCTGGTGGGCGTGCCGGGTTGATCCCAGTCGGGCGCATGCGGGAGTCTGTCTGACTGCCTCCCCGTTTCCAGCTTCAGAAAAATAAAAAAAATAAAAAAATTAAAAAAAAAATTGATATAGTAATATTAAGGCAGATAGCTTGTAACTTGCATTTTCGCTTTATTTTCAATCTCTTTTGATGAACAGTTCTTAATTTTATCGAGGTATATTTATCAATGTTTTCTTTTATAGTTAACACTTTTGTGTCTGCTGTAAAAATATTCTTATCTACCCCCAAATTAGAATAATATTCAGTTATAATATCTATCTAAATTTGTAAAGCTTTGATCTTGACATGTAAGTTTGGGATCCATCTAAGTTAATTATTTATATGAAGTAGGGATCAACTCCATTTTTTTCAATATGAACAGCAATTTTTTTTGAAGTCCACTTATGAAATAGTACCTCTTTTCACCACTGATCTGTCATGACATAAAAATAAATCTGTTTTGGGGATCTCTATGCTATGTTTCAGTTGTTTATCTCTGCTCTTATACCATGTTTTCTTGATGACTATAGCCTCATTATAAGTCCTAACAGCTGGTAGAACAAGTCTCTCCTTACTTTTTTTCTTTAGACGGTACTGACTTCTTCTAAAGAAACAATATTTAAATAAAGAGATCTATGCCTGACCTGTGGTGGCGCAGTGGGATAAAGCGTCGACCTGGAACACTGAGGTTGCCAGTTCGAAACCTTGGGCTTGCCTGGTCAAGGCACATATGGGAGTTGATGCTTCCTGCTCCTACCCCTTCTCTCTCTCTCTCTCTCTCTCTTTCTCTCCTTCTCTCTCTCTCTAAAAATCAATAAATAAAATATTTTTTTAAAAAGAGATCTATTATGTTCATGAATGGAAGATAACCAATTTTCTATAAATTCAATGAATTCAATGAAATTCCAATCACAATTCTAACAAGACATTCATAAAATGCAATGAGCTGATTTAAAAATACATGTTCTTTTTGACCCAGCAACTTTATTTCGGGTAATATAACCTACATATATTTGCACAAGTAGGCACATGAATATACAAAGAAATTCACTGTAGCATGGTTTGTACTAGGAAGAAAAGATTAGAAACAATCCAATATCAACAAATATGGAACTGATTAAATTGCAGAACAGCCATATGAAAATATATCATTAAAAATTTTTTAAAGACCAAGACATTTCCATATACATAAAATATCTCATGAGATTCAACATACATTAAGTGAAAAAGAAAGGCACAGAATAATAATTGAAATAAACTTTTAAATTATTCATTTTAATTGTTATCATTAGTATCACTAATATTTATTGAACATTTATTACGAGACAGTTTTCCGAGTGACAGAGCAGGGCTGACATGGTTTCACCCGGAAGAAGTGTTGAGAGGCGGCATTACCATCACCTACCATTGCCAGAGAGAAGAGTGGTGCCTTAAAGACAGCACACACCTATTCAATGTATAACTTGGAGAAGTCAGCCCTGTATTCAGGAAGAGGGAGACAAACAAGAAGACACCATGGAAATAGTGTGGGCACTCCCATTCATCCTTCCACTCAATGAGTGCATGATCGTGAGAGAGAGACTCATGTAAGACATCAACATTGAAATAGTAATTAAAGGACATTGCCAAGTATCCCAAGGAGAAGAACGGGATATGATGAAAGCTGATGACATAAGACATTATTTATTTGAAGTCTTTTTGGTTTCAAGTAGCAGAAACCTTACTCAAACTGTCTTAAGCAAAGAGGTGAATGTATTGGCTTTCATATCTGAAAAGTTCAAGAGAAGACTGAACTTCAGGCATGGTTGGATCTACTCAGAAGGCATCATTTGTATTCTCTCCCATCATTTCTTGGCTCTACTTTCATCCACACCAGACCCAGCCAGGCATGCTCTCCTCTTTGATGGCCTCCACAGATGCAGCATTTCACCCTTACAGTTTAATTAAGCTCTCATTTGCAAGAATCCAGCAAAAGCCCAGATTATGTGTGGACCCCATGCCCGCCCCCTGGAATGGGAGTGGGGTCAATGCCATACAATCCAGCCACAGAAACTGAAGTAGATGGTATCAAAGAAAAATGGTGCTGTTTTTAATAGAACGAGTATGACTAGATAGATGCTGAACAGGCAAAATCTACAGATGTCTACAATTGGGGCTTAACTTAGTTGAAAAACCCAGGAGTGGCTATTTTTGGAATGTGGAATTTAAGATGAGAATTTAGAAAACTCTACCAAATATGAAAATATTTCCCACTCTCCTGGATAAAGGTTTTTGTTAGCATAGCTAAGCTGCTTTTTATTGCTTCTACCCTTATGTGAAAGTACAGAAGGCACCCCTAAATTGGAAAGTGGTAGAGGATGAGGCATGATAGCCTTGTGTTTTATTTTGCCTTTACCTTGCATCTATCAATGTCTTATTCTTGTTAAATTCCTAGCATTTAGTCTAATAACTGGTCTACAGTGGGGAATAGGTTAAGTATCTGACAATCAGTGGACAAACTGATGAATAAAATGTAATGTGTAAGAGTACATTTTAAAATTATTTATATTTATTTTGAGAGAGAGAGAGAAAGAGAGGAAGAAAAAGAGAGAAACATCAATTTGTTATTCCACTAATTTATGCATTCATGGGTTGATTCTTGTATGTGCACTAACCGGGAATCAAACCCACAATCTTGGCACATCAGGACGATGCTCTAACCAACTGAGCTACCCAACCAGGGCTGAGTATCTTTTGTCATCAGATCTGTTCTATTGTATTCTTGCAATGAGCTGTTGCCTTCCCATTCCACTCACCACTCTTTTTCTCTGGACTTCCTGCTCTTCTGCTCCTTGATTTTGCCTCCTGGTTCCTAATAATCACTTCAGGCCACTCATGTTTTGATGACTCATTTCAACTCTGTGTTAGAGATTTCTCACTTTTCCATAGAGGTTGGACCTTCAGTTTTTATTCAGGTACGTGGATGCTCAATTTAAAAACTTTATTTCCCAGCCTCCTTTGTAGCTGTCATCTGACTTTGTTTTGGATAACGGGAAGCACACAGAGGTATCCTATGACAACTTCCACGAAATGTCTATGGTTGCTAACCCCCAAAGATGGTCCCCAACAATTCCTCCCCTCGATGTACATGCCACTCTTCACATCAAGGGGTAGAGCTTCTCCATCACCACCCCTGTCCTCATCTGGCTATTTTACTGCTTTGACTAATAGAACGCAATAGGAGGGACATTCAGAGACTTTCCAAGCTCAGTCTTTAAGAGGACTGGAGTTTTTATTTCCTTCCTCTTGGGACACTCATGCTTGGAATGGGCCTTTTGAACACTGCTTCCATGCTATGAGGCAACCCAAGCAGCCGGGAGGAAAAACCCTCATGAAGGAGAACTGAGGCTTCAGGCAATGACCCCAGCCGAGCTCCTAGCCAATAGCCAGTGCCAATTTGCAAGCTGTGTGGTTGAGGTCATTTTTTGACCTATCAGTTGTCCTAGGATGCTAGCCAACATGATGTTGAATCATGACATATAATAAATTATTGTTATGCCACTAAGTTTGAGGGTGGTCTATGCTACATCAGAAAAATGAAAACAGCTACCTTAAAATACAGTTATTATATGCTCTTTGCCTTTTTTTCCCTTTCCCCTTCTTTTTGGCTGAAATATATGCATGACAAATAGAGCTAAAGCAACCATCTTGGACTATGAAGTAATCCTAGGAATATAGTCTCGCAAGAGAAAAGAGCTTGAAGTGTCTTTACTTTGTATGTATACATAAGAGAGAGAAACTTCTATCGTGAATAAGCCATTGTTATTTTAGTTCTCTCATTCAAGTGGAACTTGATTCTAACTTTCCTGATTTGTTCTCAGGCACCATCAAATGCACATCCCCTCAGTTTCCACAGTTTGTTTGTTCTATTTGTTTTTAAATTAATTTTTGTTTCAGCAAAGAAACATGTGTATACAGTTTTAAAATCCAAACAATGAGAGAGTTGACGTTCCTGACAAGATGAAGGGTCAGCTTAGCCTCACTAACTCCTTCCTCCAAATCCCACCTTCAGAATACCTCAAAAACCAGAAGGAAGTTGTGTGAAACTAGCATAAACTCATAAAAAAAAGTCTCTGGCATGACAGGAGGCGTTCAGGTCCTGGTGTGAGGGAGCTAAGTGGAATCCCAGAGCCGAATGCGGCTGAGCCCCACTGGTGGAGACAGGGCAACTGAGTTGCAGACTTTGAGATACTCCTTTTGCTCTTTAACACCATCCTGGGCAGACTTTGCCCACTCCAGTGCCACAGTGAAGCAGAAAAAACAGCAGACTGTTGGGACTGCCAACATAACATCGGAGTGAGCACTCTAGCTAAGTCAGGTGGCTAAGAACCAGTTAACAATGGGTATAAACCAACTGACCAGCCCCTTAGCATTTCTTGCTTGCCTCATCCTGCTTTGTGGTGACTTCTGTTTCATAGACACCTTTTGAAAAAGAGCAGGTACAGGATATAAGTCTAAACTGTAACATGCTGAGGTGTGTTCTTTCTGCAACCCCTATGACAAACTTGTCAGGAAAGACAGTGGCTAGGGCTTATGCTTTGGCCCTCTCATCTGCTTAGGAATCTAATGCTTCTAGGATAAGTGGTCTCAATCTTGGCTCTGTTGATATTTTGACAAGTAAATTTTTGTTGTGAAAGGATGTCCTGTACATTATAGGGGGTTTTTTTTTGTTTTGTTTTTTGTATTTTTCTGAAGCTAGAAACCGGGAGAGACAGACAGACTCCCACATGCGCCCGACCGGGATCCACCCGGCACGCCCACCAGGGGGCGATGCTCTGCCCCTCCGGGGCATCGCTCTGTTGCGACCAGAGCCACTCTAGTGCCTGGGGCAGAGGCCAAGGAGCCATCTCCAGCGCCCCAGACATCTTTGCTCCAATGGAGCCTTGGCTGCGGGAGGGGAAGAGAGAGACAGAGAGGAAGGAGAGGGGGAGGGGTGGAGAAGCAGATGGGCGCTTCTCCTGTGTGCCCTGGCCAGAATCGAACCCGGGACTTCCGCACGCCAGGCCGACGCTCTACCACTGAGCCAACCAACCAGGGCACATTATAGAGTTTTTAAGAGCATCCCTGGCCTCTACCCAGTAGAAGCTAGTATCAGAACCCTAATACTATTACCTCACACCCATATCTACTACCACCCAAACTGTGGCAACCCAAAATGTCTTCAGAACTTTCTAAATGTCTCCTGTTGGGGCCAAATCACCCCTGGTTGAGAACCTCTACTCCAGAAGAGTAGGTATAGGGTCCCTGCCCTGCAGTATGATCACCTAGATAGAATATGAACTCATAGGAAAAAACTAATTGGACCTGTTGGGAGGGACACTAGTATAAAAGAAAAACATCAGTGTTGAAAAAGCTAAGCTAGATGAAGCAAATATAGCAGACCAAACAGAACAAGAAAGAAAAATAAGGATATTAAAGAGATAAGAAAGGATATGCCAAAGGCATAAAGGAGTCCTACGAGGAATTTATGAATATGAGAAAGATTGAAACAAAAAACTTAATAGGCTATTGAGTAGTAAATTTAGTAAATTTAACAGCAGAATAAATATAGGATAAATCAGGGGTCTCAAACTCAACTCAGCATGTGGGCCGCAGAGCAAGATCACAGCCGTTCGGTGGGCTGCACTAGGTCTACAAAAGGCAACTGTTACGCAACACTTTTCTCACTGCAGTTGAAAACAAAAAAAAAATCAGTACAACAAGCACAATCGTACATGCAGTTTACTCAGTGTCACAAAACGACCAGAATCTGTAGTTCGCATCACAACTGCTGTTAACTAAGCTAATATCTAGCTAGGATGCTAGAGAAATGAAAAATACAAGTAGGCCCCTAGGCTTACTTAATTTTATCCAAAATATTTTGAACTTCGTGGATTAGTCTGTGGGCCGCACAAAATTGTTCGGCGGGCCGCATGCGGCCCGCAGGCCGC
Source organism: Saccopteryx bilineata (assembly GCF_036850765.1). Classification (NCBI taxonomy): domain Eukaryota; kingdom Metazoa; phylum Chordata; class Mammalia; order Chiroptera; family Emballonuridae; genus Saccopteryx; species Saccopteryx bilineata. Next base: position 107,689,500 of record NC_089490.1, read on the forward strand.
GAGTTTGAGACCTCTGGGATAAATCAAAGAAGTGGAAGATTAATTTCAGCAAGCACTGGGATAGGTTATACAGTTGAAATATAAAAAAGAAAGATTAAGAGACATGGAAAATAGAAGTAGAAAATCAAAATTCAAATAATAGAAGTCACAGAAGAGGAAAATAAGGAGAATGGAATATTTAAAGAAATAATAGCAGAGGGTATCTCAGATTAGAGAAAGTTTTAAAATCTTAAATATAAATACAACTACTTAGAGAAATATCAATAGATAATGAAAAAAACTATATCTTAGATACATTTTTGTATCATCTAAGTGCATCAAAGATAGAGAACGGTATAAACACTTCTAGATACAAAGGAGCAAGAATCAAACTGTCATCATGTTTCTCAACAGCAGTGTCTGCGAGGGAACCACAGAGCAATCTTTTCAGCATAAATATTGAAGTAAAATAACTTGGAACCTAAAATTTCAAATCCAGCTAAAGCATCATTTAAATGTAATGTCAAAATAATTAGTGTTTGCCATGCAAAGGCCCTCCTTGAAAACCTCTGTAGAAGAAGTGCTCCAGCAAGGAGAAAAAAACACTGAGGGGTGGGACCAAAAAAGGAAGGGTGGATAAATACCTTGGTAAGTTTCACTGTTGTAAAACTCAATAACCATAATAACAAGAGAAGCAAACAAACTATGTGCATGGCAACCAGTAACTAAAATTGGTCAGATAGATGACAGTTTTTTTGCTTGAAATTGTACATTCAGTTTTCTTTTTACGGTGGTTGCTCATAACTTACTAACACACAAACTTGGTTTAATTTTACCCTTTTAATAGCAAGTCACAAGGGCAAATGAAAAAAAAGCGTGATGAATAGAATACATGAAATGAAGCCTAATCTGTTTTTTTAAAGAATTTAAGTATAAGAGTAATTACAATACATAGAAATAGAGAAAACTCAGCATAAAACTATCAACAGAGGGTTAATGTGTAGTATTATCTACAAGAGAAACATGAAAGCAAAAGAATACAAAAAGATAAAAAATATAGGGAAGAAGAAAGACAAACCAGAGAAATGTGAGTATTTTTAAAGGTAGCAATTTTATTATCAAAACATACATGACAAAGAACAAGTTGGAGGAATGATACTGCCTGATATCAAACTATACTACAATGTCATAGTAATCAAAACAGCATGGTACTGGCATAAAACAGACATATAGGTCACTGGAACACAATAGAAAGCCCAGAAATAAACCCACACCTTTATAGTCAGTTAATATTTGACAAAGGATACAAGAACATACAATAGGGTAACGATAGCCTATTCAATAAATGGTATTGGGAAAATTGGACAGATACATGCAAAAAAAAAAGAAAGAAAGAAAAAGAAACTGGAACACCTTCTGACACTATATACAAGAAAAAACTAAAAATGGATTAAAGACTTAAAAGATCGACTCAAAATCATATAAGTCCTAGAAGAAAATATAGACAGTAAAATCTTGGATATTTCTTATAGCAATATTTTTTTTTCTGACATATCACCTCAGGCAAAGGAAACAAAAGTAAAAATAAACAAATGGGATTACATTAAAATAAAAAGTTTTGCATAGCAAAGAAAGCCATCATCAAAATGAAAAACAACCCACTGAATGGGAGAACATATTCACCCAATCTGATAAGGACTTAATTCAAACTTTATAAGGAACTTATAAAACTCAATACCAAGAAAACAAACCAATTAAATGAGCAAAGGACCTGAACAGACACTACTCCAAAGAAGACATACAGATGGCCAACGACATATGAGAAGATTCTCAATGTCACTAATTACCAGAGAAATGCAAATTAAACCCTCAATGCGTTATCACCTCACACTTATCAGAATGGCTGTCTTCAATAAGTCAACAAACCACAAGTGTTGGCGAGGATGTGGAGAAAAGGAAACCCTTATGCACTGTTGCTGGGAAAGCAGACTGGTGCAGCTGCTGTAGAAAGCAGTATGGAGTTACCTCAAAAAATTAAAAATGGAACTGCCTTATGACCCAGCAATTCAACTTCTGAAAATATATCCAAAGAAACCTGAAACACTAATTTGAAAGAATATATGCACCCCTATGTTCATTTCAGTGGTATTTACAATAGCCAAGATTTGGAAGCAGTCCAAGTGCCCAACAGTAGATGAGTGGGTAAAAAAGCTGTGGTACATATACATCATGGAATATACTCATTTATAAAAAAAAAGAAAGAAATCTTACCTTTTGTGACAGCATGGATGGACCTGTAGCGTATTATGCTAAGTGAAATAAGCCAGTCAGAGAATGACAAGTATCATATAATTTTATTTATTTGTGGAATCTAATGAACAAAATAAACCAATAAACAAAATAGAAACAACTCATAGATACAGAGAACAGACTGACAGCTGTCAGAAGGTATGGGGATTGGGGATTGGGTGAAAAAGGTGAAGTGAGTAAGCAAATGAAAAAAGTCACAGACACAGACAACAGTATGGGGATTAACTTGGGAAATGGGGTTGGGGGAAGGTAGAAGAGGGTAAAAGGGGAATGAATGTTAATGAAAGGAGACTTGTCTTGGGGTGATGAACACACAATACAATTTACAGATAATGTATTATAGAATTGTACACTTGAAAACTAATTAACTAATGTCATCCCAATAAATTCAGTAAAAAATTTAAAAATATATACAACACAGAATGATGCTGTATATTGACAAATGTATTTCAATAGATCCAGTGATCATATATAAATATTCACCTAAGAATTCTCTGGGGAAAAAATATGTTGAATGAAAGAAATAACTAAGCCAGCAGATATGGTTGGTAGTATGAGATACACAGGTATAAGCATTTATCATCATTATGGAACAGTAAACTTAAGATCTCTGCATTTTACTATATGTAAATTATTCCTTCCCTCAGTTCAGATCCTCCAAGAAGGAGTCAAAAGAAGATTAGTCATACTTGGGGAAAAATGCCCATAAAGAAAGAGTAAAGGGACTACTAGCCTGAGCAGGCGGTGGCGCAGTGGATAGAGCGTCAAACTGGGACTTGGAGGACCCAGGTTCAAAACCTTGATTTTGCCAGCTTGAGCGTGGGCTCATCTGGTTTCAGCAAGGCTCACCAGCTTGGACTCAAGGTCACTGGCTTGAGCAAGGGGTCACTAGGTCTGCTGTAGCCCCCTGGTGAAGGCACATATGAGAAAGCAATCAACGAACAACTAAGGTGCCACAATGAAAAATTGATGCTTCTCATCTCTCTCCCTTCCTGTCTGTCCCTATCTGTCCTTCTCTCTGTCTCTCTGTCTCTCTCTCTGTGTGACACACACACACTCACACACACACACACACACACAAAAGAGTAAAGGGACTAGAACAGAAAAAGATGGGAGACTCTTCATTGCAGTACAGGTCATACTTGTGAAAGGAGAACAGCATGGCAGATTGGGTAGGAAGGCTCTTGGATTTCAACAGGGTTCTGAAGAATATTTCAGCTAGGCAAATAGGGAGACCTCAAGCCAAAGTCTGCATCCTACAAGAATGAACCAGCCCCGGTACCCCTGCTGTGCCCAGTTATTGAAGTGTGGCCTCAGCAGGCAAGAAGGCAATAGTGGATTCAGAGTGGTAGCAGCCAGGAATGTCAGTCAACCCCTCCCTGCTGCAGGTTCCCCTACAGGAGATCTGAGCAGCGCATCTCAAAGATCACCATGTGCCTAAATAAAGTTATGAGAATATATCCAATAGTGTTCCTCTATACCAGCAATAACCATGGAGAAAATATAACAAACAAGATATCATGCACGATAGAAACCAAACCATAAAGTCTCTTGGAATAAATCAAACCAAGGCAAAGACTTTTACTTAAGAAACTAAATTAAAGGACACACAACTTTCTTTTTTAACAAATGAAGAAATTATACTATGTTCATATATGGAATGACTAGCATGTAAAAATGCTGTTTCAACTCAAAACAATTTTAGTTTTCATTCAAGCTCAGTTAAAATTCCTCATTTTTAATCAGAAAGTTTTATTTTAAAATATATATGAAAAATTAGTTCCTTGAGTAGGCAATTTTGAAAAAGAAGAGAAGGGAGAACTTACCTAATACATATAAGGAAATGTCACAAAGCCAAAGTGAAAAAACTGGAGAGACATTAGCTCAGGAACACCTAAAAAGATGAAAGAAAAAACTAGAAAGTACATATATAGGAAACTAGAATATGATTATGGTAGTACCATAAACCAGTGGGGAAGTATGGATTATTTAACAGATAGCTATTATGGACTGAATTGTGCACCCTCCAATTCATATGTTGTAGCTCTGACCCCTAGTTGAATATATTTGGAGATAATGCCTTTAAGGAGGTACTTAAGGTAAAGTGAGGTCACAAGTGTAGGACCCTACTCCAAAAGGACTGGTAGACTTATAAGAGGAAGAAGAGAGATCTCTCCATCTCTCTATGCACATACACCAAGAAAGGTCATGTGAGGAAGGTGGCCATCTGCAAGTCAGAAAGACAACCCTCCCAAGAAATTAAATGGACCAACGCCTTAATCTTGGACTCCTAGCCTCCAGAACCATGAGAAAATAAGTCTGTCATTTACAGTGTGTGTTATTTTGTTCTGGCTGCTAAAGATAAGATAATAGTTTGGGGGATGGGGGAATGGTTAACTATATTGAAGAAGGATTTGTATACAAAGATGAACTACAGATGGATTAGATGTTTGGATGGGATAGTAAAACCATTTAGCTAATGAAAAAAATAATAAAAACTTTCTCTGTAATCTTGGAAAAAGGAAGAATTTTTAAATAAGACCCTCAAAGCACAAACCATAGAGTAGAAAAAACTGGAAGTGACACCCCATCACTTTTTCCAAATTCTACTTATTAGAACTGAATCACTAGGTCCAGTTTATATGAAAGGAGAGAGAATTACACAAGTGTATGAATATCAGAGGTGGGGATCGTGGGGAGCCACTTTAAAGGCTGCTTAATACAGGATAGAAATAAGAAATTCATAAAGGACAAAATGCAAAAATCAAATAAATACAAGAAAAGGTGCTGAGCCCTGGCTGGATAGCTTGGTTGGTTAGAGCATCTTCCTGAAGCACAGAGGTTGTTGGTTGGATCCCCAGTCACGGCACATACAGGAACAGAATAATGTTCCTGTCTCTCTCTCTTTCTCCCTCCCTCTTTTTCTAAAATCAATAAATTAAAAAAATTGAAGCACTGGCCAGTTGGCTCAGTGGTAGAGCATCAGCCTGGAGTATAGAAGTTCCAAGTTTGATTCCTGGTCAGGGCACACAGGAGAAATGACCATCTGCTCTTCCTGATCCCCCCATTCCCCCTCCTCTTCCCCTCCTGCAGCCAGGCTCAAATGGTTTGAGCAAAGTTGGTCCTGGTGCTGAGGGTGGCTCCATGGCCTCGCCTCAGGTGCTAAATAGCTTGGTTGCCAAGCAATGGAGCAGCAGCCCAGACAGGCATAGCAGTGCCTGGTAGGGGGCTTGCTGGGTGGATCCTCTATCCAGGCGTATTGCGATGCCTCCCCGCCTCTCACTAAAAAAAAAAAAAATTCTTTTTAAAAGGTGCTGAACTTCCCTAGTACAAACTAAAACAGCAATTATTCATCATTTTTACTCTACATTTAGCTACAAAATGTTTCAAAGTGACAATATTTAGTGCATGCAAGCACATGCAGAAACTGGCACTTTCATATATTGGTGATGGAAGTGTAAACTTAGACTTTTTGGTAAAGCAATCCATCAAGGTCATTAAGATTCTAAATGACCCAGTACTCCCCTTCATGACAATCTATCTGATAGAAATAAAAGCACTTATACTTAAAACACATATGCTAGAAGGGTTTGTTGTTCCATTATCAGTTGATGGCAAAAAACAAAAAATGAACAAAGAAACCCTGGAAACAACCCAAATGATCTTCAATAAGGGAAACATTGGAGAAATTGTGGTATAACTGAACTATGAAATATTCTTATCCAGTTATTAATTTGTATATGTTTAAGCATAGAGAAAGTTGTAGAATCACATACACCAAACTATGAATATGTGTTGTTACCACAATAAGATTATAGGAGGAAATGAGATGATTAATTTTTAACACACCCTTATATAATTTGAGTTTTAATAGCAAACATGTACTGTATTACTTTGTTATTTAACAAAGGCAAAAATAATTTTTTAAAGATAAATTTTTCTCGACTAAGTCCCACCGTTTAACACTTCCAGATAAACTAACATCATACTGGAATTTTTGTTGGAATTGCAGTAAATGTGCAAATTATTTCGCCCAGTCATTTATGCATTCTAAAAGCAGACATTCGTTCATTCAGCACGTAGTTCCTGACTCTGACCTGTTTACTCTATGCAAGAGTGCTGGCTACTAAGAGGGAAACATTTCACTCTGGTAAATCAGTTCTTCTCATGAATAAGAAGGGAGAGATTATTGCCTGATTGGGGATGGGTCTTCTTTCATCTGTCAAACCAAACCAAGTAACTAAATTTTAGAGATTATATATTGAGAAATGGGTGGAACACAACATTTTGTGTCCCCCTCAGTAAATATTCGTTCTCACAAGTAAGCTGTCAGTGGGAATCAAACAGGAGAGTGTTGGAGGTCATGTGCTCTGACAAGGCAAGGGCTTAAAGTGAAGGTACTGGTTGACAAGCTGTATCTTTTTTTAATTGAGCATAAGGGTCCTTCCTACACTATACAGCATGAAGTTTAATGGACCAAAGCTGGTCCTCTATTAAATGATATGGCAGCCTGACCAGGCGGTGACACAGTGGATGGAGCATCAGACTGGGATGCAGTGGACCCAGGTTCAAATGCCCAAGATTGCTGGCTTGAGCACGGGCTCATCTGGCTTGAGTGCAGACTCACCAGCTTGAGACTGGGGTTGCTGGCTTGAGCATGGGATCACAGACATGACCCCATGGTCACGGATTCAGCCCAAAGGTCGCTGGCTTGAGCAAGGGGTCACTCGCTCTGCTGTAGCCCTCCCCCCCCCCCCCGTCAAGGCACATATGAGATGAGAAAGCAGTCAATGAACAACAAAGGTGCTGCAATGAAGAATTGATGCTTCTCATATATCTCCCTTCCCATCTGTCTGTTTTTATCTGTCCCTCTCTCTGTCTCTCTGTCTCTATTGCAAATAAATAAATAAACAAACAAACAAACAAATAAATAAATTGTATGGCAGACACTATTGGCTTCCCACCCATACCTCCCCTTCTTCCTTGCTAACTGAACACAGATTTAGTTGATGTACCTGCTGCCTGTGTGTTTTAGAGGAAGATAGATCCCTCTTCAGCCCCAGGAAAAAATTCTGGTTCTTCTTAGCCTATTATGACATTTTTTTTTTTTGCCCTGTGCTGTTATTGGTTTATAAATAGACAGGTAAATGAGTTGTCCAATAGGACAGGAGGAAAATTCTTCCAAGAGGGTTTTAAGAAAATTTTCCTAGTATTAAGAAAGGACAGACTCCTTCCAGTCTTTGAGAAGTTTGTGAGGGAGGCTATGAGGCTGTAGCAACTACAGCCATCTTGTGATCATAAAGAATAAATAACTTGTGATTGTGTCCTTATAACAGAGGAAGAGAGCAAGAGGAAAGCAGGAAATAAAGAAAGCCTACAACACCTGAACCCGCTGATCTTCTTAACAACCCAGAGAGATGTTATTTCAATCCTAGTGTGACACAGTAGAAAGTACAGAACATCACCTGTGTGCTCTTTCTGCCAAAAACTTGAATCTGAATCTCAAGTCTTTAGACCCAACTAACATAGGGGACAGAGGACCATGTTAATGACATAGCAGGGATGCAATTAGCATAATGGAGAATGTTGGGCACACCATAGGACAGATAATCTGGTTTTGTTAACAAATAAATGTGAAGGAATAAAATGAGGGGACATCTCCAGATCTAAAGAGACTTAAGACATAGCAGCCAAATGCATTTTTATGGATCTGGTTAGGATCTTGGTTTAAACAAACCAACTTTTAAAAAAATTATCAATTAGGCAAATTTTAACAATATACTTTTAATAATGTTGGAATATTTTAGATGTGATAGTGATAATATGGTTGTGATTTTTTTAAATTTTAGAGATACATACTGAGAGTATTTTTGGATGAAAGTATATGATGTCTGGAATTTGCATTGAAATTTACCTGTACATGGTTGTAGGTGGGTGGATGGGTGGGTAATAGAGTGGAATTGTAAATGGAACAACATTGGCCACATGTTGATAATACAGTATGTCTGTAAAGTCATGGTGCACTTTTGATTGGTCACAGAAAAGCAACAAAAGATGATAGAAATGTGAAGTCTGCACCAAATAAAAGGAAAACCCTCCCAGTTTCTGTAGGATGATGTGGCAGCATGTGCGCATGTGCAGATGATGACATAACACCGTGTATACAGCGGAGCAGCCCATGGCCATGCCAGTCGAGATGTGGACAGTACAGAGGAAAGTTCAGTGTGTTCTGTGGCTCGCTAAATTCGAATCCATGACCAAAGTGCAACGTGAATATCGGCGTGTTTATAATGAAGCACCACCACATAGGAATAACATTACTTGGTGGGATAAGCAGTTGAAGGAAACCGGCAGTTTGGTGGAGAAACCCCGTTCTGGTAGGCCATCAGTCAGTGACGAGTCTGTAGAGGCTATAGGGGATAGCTATCTAAGGAGCCCTAAAAAAATCTGTGCGTGAGCCCACATCAAACTGCACTGAATAGGTATGAAACTGGGAGAGTTTTCCTTTTATTTGGTGCAGATTTCACATTTCTGTCGTCTTTTGTTGCTTTCCTGTGACCAGTCAAAAGTGCACCATGACTTTATGAACACATTGTAATTGAAGCTACTCTATGGTTATGTGGATGGAGGTACATTACACTATTCCTTCTTCTTTTACATTTCTTTAAAATTTATTAATAAAATATTTTTTAAAGTATATATTACTGGGCCCACTGCAGACCTTCTGAATCAGAATCCCCGAGAACAGGACTCACTGGTATCTCCTGCTGAGAAAGCCTCCGGCTGACTCTGCTGCACACCAACAAACACTTAAACACTGTAGTGCATACTGAATTAGAAGGCGACAAACCAACCTGCTATCCTTTTAAAATCTCTGCATATATCTTTTTGCACTTTCTGACTACAAATGACAGATGTGAGCAGAGATCAGTAAAGCCCTCAGGTGGTTCCAGAGTGAGCTAGGGGTCCCCTTCTCCCATTGCATATACTCGGCTATAATACTTAACCAGCTGTTCCATAGTTCTCCTTGACTCTCCCGCACTGAACGAAGACTACTTCAGTTAAACAGTCTTAGCTTAGGACTACTTATCCTCACACCTCACAGAGGTACATAGAAGGTGCTCAGGCAATGTTTGTTGAAGTAATTACTTAACTAATTATCAAATGAATCATTAACAAACAAACATAAGGTTGGGGCTCCTGTCTTTAGTGTAAGATCTATGAAGGCCAGAATATTGTTTATCTTTTATTTCTTTGTTTAATGTTAGCCTTCCCAACAGAATGTAAACTCCAACAGGTGGATGGGAGGGGACGAAGCTTGTCTATCCTGTTCATCTTGGAACCTCTGCCTAGAGCAGAGTCTGGCACACGACTGGTTGTTCATGTATTGCAGAAGGAAGGCAGGCAGTCAGGCAGGCAGGAAGGAAGGGAGGGAAGGAAGGAGGGAGGGAGGGAATGAAGGGGGGAGGGAGGGAAGGAGGAAATGGGGGAGGGAGGGGAGGAGGGAGGGTGGGAGGGAGGGAGAGAGGGAGGGAGGCTTCTCTACTAAAGGTTAGACCCACACATGGTACAAGTCTAAGATATAAATATGCACATGTTTTGGAGATTTTTAAAGAGGAACCATTGGCCTTTCAATTTCATGTTTAGAATCAGTTGAACAGGGCTCTATCTGATTTTTACTTAGAATAACTAAGAACTTTTTAGTACTATGCAAGATGTAAAACTCATGTCCAGTGACTTCACTGCACAAAGACATCCATCATCCTGTGGGTCTTGTGGGTCTGTGTCACTTGCTGCCAGTCAGGTCACTGAATGGGTCATTCATAGCAGTCAATGAACAATATCCAGAAAAACCTGGACATCACCCCTCCTTGCCCCTTATTGGCCCCTTCTGACACCCCCACTGTCATGTCTATATTTCAGACTATCATATTCTCTCTCTCTCTCTCTCTCCTCCTCCCTCCATGCCTCCCTCTCCCAATGATCTTCACCTTTAATAACCATAACCAAGCCCCATCCCGAGATGGCACTATGACCACACTGGAATCTCCAAAACAAATCTAGTCCTACACATTAAAAACTCTTCCAGGGTAAGTAAGTATCTTAGTATAACCCTCCTGATCTGATCCCTGCCAACCTCTCAAAGAAATCACACCCTACTCTTTCCTCCCCTAAACATGCCCCAGGCGCTCTCCTCTTTGCTCTGGCCTCTCTCTGTAACACCCTCCAACCCCTTGCCTGGTCTACCTTGATGCCAGCCTCCTGGACTCAGTTGGGTGTCTCTCCCCCTTGGTTCCTACAACATGCACTTTCCCTACCACAGGCCTATGCTACATTTGTTTTAGATTTCAAGCTTCTGGGGGATAAGAACTGGATTGTTCATTAATCTGTCCAAGGGAAAGATCCACTATGAACCCCAGTTGCCCTCCCCTCAAAAAGTGGGGCCAACAATCATAGTTATATGGTAGTTGTATTGTTTAGACTAAATGAGATAATAATGTGGAAATGCCTATCACAGTGAAAGCACAGTCAGTACATAAAGGATAAATGGTGGCTATTATTATTGTAAAGTTAGCATAAAATCTAAACAAACACTTTGTTGAAGTTTGAAATACATTCAGAAAAATGTGTAAAATTATAGTGTACACAACCAATAATTTTTCAGAAATGAACACACCCTTGTCACCAGTCTCTAGGTAGCCCTATTTTACCCCCTACCTCCATATAACATCACTGGACAACCTTTTTAATCTAATTATGTATCTTACTATTATCTATCGCCCTTCACTCTAATTTAAGGTCCAGGAGGGCAGAAATGTTTTTATTTTAGTCTATTTTGTTACTACTGTATCCCCAGCTCCTAGAATAGTGCTAAGTATATAGTAGGTGTGCAAGAAAAAAGTTGCTAAGGAGTGAATGAATAATGTTTATTTTCGTTTCAGTTCCCAGGTGCTGAAGTCCGGCAGTGGCTGAGGACTGGAGCCCTCCCTCTCAGATTAGCTAGCGCAGGGCAGGGACTGGCTGCCCCGGGCCTCGCCTGCTCCCGAGCGGCACAGGGCACGCGGCCCACTTTCTCCCCATTCCCCCTGCGCGCGAGCCCGGCCCTCCCCACCTCCCTTTTGTGTGTATAATAATTAAAATCATACTCATAATAACAGCCCTAATAATAGTGCTACCCATCCTCTGGAGTCTTCCCCGGCCTCTAGCATCCCTCATGGATTCTTCCCGGGACCCGCCGAACTCGGGGTGAGGGCAGCTCTCACGACTGGGGCCCGAAGGCGCATCGTCTTCCACCTCGGGTTCGGTCCCTGCGGCCAGCGGAAGGAAGCTTTTATCATTCGTCCTATGTCGCTGAGAGAGACACTGAGGCTGGAGCTGCGGGTGCAGCCGCTCAGCTCTTCTGACTCCGAACCCTGCCGCCCTTGCCATCACGCACACCACCGCCGCATCGGGCGGGGGTCGCCGCCCGCACCCGCGCCTTCCGTTGCCAAAGGTTTTTTTTTCGTCCACCCCTTTCTCTTCACCAACCTTTGCAGCCGGGAAGAAGGTGCCTGGCCCTGAAGGAACCGACGGGCGATGAACCAGCCAGCGGCCGGAGCAAGAGGAGAGCCTCCCACCGAGCGGTCAGGCGCAGGCCCTCCGAGGAGGCGGCACTTAGCTGGGACCCTGGCGGTGGGAAGGGGCCGGCCACGCGGGGAGGTGCTGGCAGAGAGTTGCAAGTAGAGGATAGCAAATGCTCAGCTCCTTTTACACCCACTGCCTCATTTGATCTTCCCCCAAACTTTGTGAGGGGACATCTTTGCCAAATCTACCATTGTACAGGTGAGGAAGCCGAGGCCCAGCAAGATGAAGGAATGTACGGAGCCTGGTGGATTCGAACCCAGCGCTCCGAAACTCGCCACACCGGGGCTCCGTCCAGCCCGCGCTCCTCGCTGCCGCCTCCCTCCCGTACGGTGACCTGAATGCGGCACGTGTTGGCCCCTCGCCCCCCACCCCCACCTCGTCGCACTTAGCCCTGTTTGGAGAAGGCGGACTGGGCTTTGCCAGGGGCTGCGGGCAGCCGCGCCCAGTGAGGGGTCCGGGTTAGAGACCCCCTCGCCCGCGCGGGGGACCCCGCCGCCGCCCCGCCCCTTCCGCGCCGGCCCGCGCTGCCTCTGTCCATGGTCAAAGCACCGGGGTAATCCGCCTTTCTCTTCCGCCCGCCGAGCCCCATTCATATTCTAATCACAGCGCGGCCGGCCCGCGAACGGCCACTTTATCCGGCCCGCAGCGGCTCGGCGCGCCCCCCCCCCCACTTCCACTTCCAGCCCCCAGCCCCTCGCGCCCTCTTTCTGCACTTTCAACTCAGTCGAGGAGGGGCTCCCTGGGAAAAGCGCGTCCCCACTCGGACGCCGTGGCTTCTCACAAACTTCGCAGCTGGCGGGGGATTGGAGGAGGGGGGAGGACGGTAGGCTGGAGGGAGTGACTGAGACACAGACAGACTGACGGACAGAGTTACGGGAAGAGGCGGAGAGGGGGGTGTCAGAATGACCAAGGGGGATAGAGACAGAGAAGGACAGACTCTTAGGGTGAGACAAAGAGACGTGGGGGCAGGGGCTGGACAGAACGAAGTAGCCAAAACAGGAGAAATAAAGGAACACAGAGGACGAGAGAAGGACAGAGAGAGACGGGATGGGGGTGGGTGGGGGGGGGTGGGGAGGAGACAGAGTGAGGAAGACAGACTTAGAGGAAGACGAAGTTCTGTCGGAGAGGAGTCAGCCCCTCACACCACCCTGCCAAGATGCCTTCTCGCCGCCCAGGCTGGGGGTGGGGGGATGGGGTCTTGGGGCCGCAGTTCTCCTCCCCCTGAGCGCGCTCTACTCCACGCGTGTCCGCGGATCTGCGTGGAAGAGGTCACGTCACAGCTTCTCCGCATTGTTAGGTTCCCCCACTTAAATCTAACCCGGGACCAAACAGGGGGGTGCACAAGAGGAGAGGAAAAGGAGTGGGGCCCACTCGTGGCCACGTAGGCGACTCCTCAGGCTTCCCCGAGTCCCCTGCCGCCGCCACCCCCCACTCTATGCCCGAGCCTCGCCTGGCCTCGTCCGGGGAAGTGTGGGAGGGGAGAGGGGGCCACATCTAAGCCAATTTTGATTTCGCCTATAATGAGTGCCGGGCGAAGGCTGGAGAAGGCCTCTGGAACTTTAAATAAGAAAAACGTTGCTAATGCTATAATAGAAGGGGGAAGTCGGAGGGCTGGGATTGCGTCGCTCCGAGCCCCCCTTTTCGGAGGCGGCTTTTCTTATTCAAAACAGGCCCACAATGGGCTTCACAGTGCGCCTCGCCACGGCCCCATCTGACGAGCGGCCATTCATCAGGCCGGCTGGCCTATCAATGACATTGCTCCCATCGGGGCTCCTATAAAATGATGCTTTTTCCCATGAAACATCCGCAAACATTTTGACGGGTTTGGCTTTGCCCGGCTGGATTACTGAGTGTCCCTTCGCTTGCCCGCTTTCTCTCTCCCCCTTCTCTGCGCTCTTCCCTTTCTCTCTCTCTCTCTCTCTCTCTCTCTCTCTCCTCCCTTCCTCCCTCCCTCCTCTTCTCTTCTCTTTTCTTTCTTTCTCTTTCTTTTCCTTTCCTCCTCTATCCTTTTGCCCTTGCATTCTCTGCGTCTCTTGCTGTTTCTCCCCTCCTCACTCCCTTTCTCCCTGGGCGGCTCTAGCACAGGGGATCCCCAAACATCAGGACTTTTGGGGGCGCCTGTGCTGTCCATGGGAAGAGCATGCATTGTGGGTTACTGGAGGAACCCGACATGGATTCCACAGGTTAGTCCTCTTGGTGGGGGTTGGGGGGGGAGACATTGGGAGGTGAAGAAAAGAGAGAGGGACAACTTCAGAAAGAGTTGCAAAAAGTTCAGAAAGGTCAACTTGACAGTGGAACCCCAGGAAATAACGGAAAGCGTGCAGAAGTTTTCAATCCGGCGCGAAGTGCGATTGTGCAAGTGGATGCGTGGAAGTGTGTGTGCAAATGTGTGTGTGCGCGCGCGCGCACGCTGAGGAACGCGCTTTTGCTTGCCCCGGACACAAAGTTACATAAAGATTCGCTGGCTCGCGGCGAGCTCGAGGTGCCACTTGAAGAAACTTTGCGAGCCGACTGCCCCTCCCGGACGCAGTTCCTCCCCGAGGTGGGGGCCCGGAATAGCGGTGCGCTCTGGGGCCGGTGGCGAGGGCCAGGGAGCCCAGTGGAACGCCCCAGAGGCGGAATAGGGCCACGACTTCGTGCAGTCCCTGGGAGGTGGATCCCGAGGCTCGGGCTGGTGGAGCCCCGCCGCTGGAGGGAGTGGCGATGGCGAACCAGGTGGTCCTGGGGAATCCGCGCCGAGTCGGGAGGTGGGAGCCCCAGGCCGTCCGAGGCCGGGTGTAGCCTCCCTGCAGGGAAGGGGCACCCAACGACACGCTCCGCTCCGGGGTTGTGACTCTGGAGGGAGAGCAGGACACAGCGCAACCGGCGAGGCCTGGCGGCAGGGTCTGCAAACTGTTCGGCACTTTTGGCGGCTATTGGCTGTGCGCTGTTAGTTTTGGTTGGGGTCGTGGCGATCTGTAAGAACTGAGGAAGGAAGCCAAGAAATCTCTTACAACAGAAAAGCCCGGGGTCTCGGTTCTTTATCCAGCATAGCCTTGCCACCTCCCATTTCTAGCACCTTTGAGGAGCCGCCAAACTTCTAGATCTGAGTTATGCTCCCTACGTCCCTTGCAGGTGGGAGAAATTCGCCTCCTCCTACCACAGTCTTCCAAGCAGTCTACTCCTATCCGCGCTCGGTGGCAGCCTCTGTGGCAGCTGCGGGGCTTCTTAGGGAGATGGGGCTGGGACCGGCCGAAACAGGGCAGTGAGCGCAGCCTGGGCTGAGGCAGCAGCTTGACGCTCGGCTTGGGAGGATGCAGGGAGCAACAAGTGCCTTCCAGCCTCTGCCACCCCCTAACGCACGCAATACCATTCCCTGAGCAAATAAACACACAACACCGGACGTTTCCACCCCAAAGCAGCTGGAACGGGTGTGAGGAAACAGTAGGGGTTATCCGGGCATCACCCAGATGGTCTTTCTTTGGTCCCTGTAGACAGATTTCCAACCCCCTCACCTCACGCACCCAGGTTTCTGCCGAGGTGGCCAGGACATCACCCCCTTTGGCTAGGGAGACCTGCAGTTTTCCAGGGTAGCTGTCTATGTCTGATCCCAAAAGCCAAGTTCCTCTTCCATTGCGCTTTCCCGGGTGGGTGTGGACCCCCTGGGAGTGAGTACAGGCTGAGCTCCGCAGCCTGTACTCCATGCAATGGTAAACGAAGGCAAGGAAGGGCGTCCCCTGCTGCGCGCACCGGCTGCGGGTACGAGGCGGGCCCTGCTTGGGTTTTCTCGGCTGGTGGCAAAGAAGGCACCCAGCGAGGAAGAAGAGCCCCTCCCTCCACATTCTCATGTCAAGTGCTTTCTCCACTGCGCACCTCCTAAGCATCCCAGTTAGAGACAAAGATCCTTGAATAAAAAATTAAACCCACGTCTGCACTGTTTGCGCCAAGTATTTGCTAAGGGCCCACGTAGGAACTTGGGGGCTCCCCGCACCTGACACCCGGTGCTGCTCAGCTTGGAGGTGAGCCGCCCCTTCCACACTATAGGAGCGTTTTCGTGCGTCCTTGGGGCCGTGGAAACGTTCAGATTTCTATTTTTCACGCAGCTGATGGTCCTGGGGGCACCTGGTCACTTTTACCTCAACTGCAAACATCCCAAATTGTGAAACCGAAATCTTTACGCCACCCACTGTCTTCTCCCTTTTGAACAACTGAGACGCCTAAATAGCCATCCTAAACTCAAAACCAAAAGTTTTGGTAAATAGTAGCGTGAAGAAATGACACGGGGGCGCACCAGGTGACATTTCATTCGGGCTTGCAAGACAGACAAGGGAAGTGAGGTTTGGCGCGGTTCGGTCCAGGAGCCTTCCTCACCTCCCTTCCAGAGAACTTAATCCAATTAGCTTTTCTGGTGAGTCGCCCTTGTTATGTAAAGGTTCTTACTCCCAGGCTTGCTGAGAGGGGCGCTACCAGGAGCAGTTCGATTCTGCTCCTTTTACAGCGGATCGCGCGCGACCAGAACCACGAATGTCATTATTATTATTTCATTCCGAAAGGACTCAAATAACCGTCTCGCAGCAAGTGCTGGGGCGAAGTCGGGAGCGTCCTGGTTGAGAGAGGCCGGCCAGCCGGGCCTAAGTCCCCTCCTCTTGAAAGGAAAATCCCCGCGAAGTGCCTCGGCGCGGGAGCAGCTTTGCAGGGGCCGCGGCTCTAGTGGTCTGCCTGGGGGCCACTTCAGCGTGACCTGAGGAAACGCGCCCCTTTTGTTCCGAGCACCGAGCCGGTAATATATTCCTCAAGTTTTTCCAAAATACTCAACAAGTGTAGGGCTAAGACAATGGCCTCGTCGGGGGCGGCCGGGGAGCCGGCGCGCGCCTCCTGGGCCTTCAGCTCGCTCGCGGCAAACTCGACAAAGCCGCCCCCTCTCCGCGGAGCCCCGCCGCGCCTCGGGGCCCAGGCGGACGGCGCAGGCCGCCAGCGCGCGCGTGGGGCCGCCAGAGCGCGCGTGGGGCCGCCAGCGCGCCGTCGGTCCCGCACGCCCTTCGCGGCTGGGGCGGGCGCACGTTTCACGCGGCCGGCGCCGCGGCCCACGCCGCACACACGCGAGCGCAGAGCTCCGCGGGGCCCGCCGGCCCCACGCGAGCTGCCCGCGGCGCCTACGTGTTTCTGGCCTGTGGGTCATTCTGAGCCGCCCTGCCCAGGCGAGCGTTGCTCTGTACTGAAGGTACCCGAAAATTCGAGAACGAAGAGGAAAAGTAGGTAGAATTTTAGGCCGCTTAGAACTTGTGCGCGTGGGGCTGGGGCCAGGTTGGTCGCCTACGCAACAGAAGGGTTGTTTCTCGTGAACCGGGACGGCGCGTTAGAGAGGGGCGCCGCTGAGCGTGTGCTAGAACCTTCTGCCTCTACCCACTCTCTGATCCCATCGCCAGTGTACAGACCCAGGATGGCTAAAGTGCCACTGGAGCCGGACCTGGGTCTCCCGGGCCGCTGGTTCACAGGTGCCAGCCCAGCACAAGGCCCGCCCTGGGCCCGTGGGCCCCCAGGTGAGGACACTCCGCGGCCTGGGCGCGAGGCCCAAAGGGCAGTGAAGGCCCCGATGGGAAGGGGGCTCTGGCCTCCGCCACTCTCTCAGGCTCCGCCCTAAGCAAGGAGCTGCCTTCTCCGTCCCGGAGACCGGAGCTGCGGGCTCGGGGCAGCGAGGGGCCGGGGGCCTGCGCTTTGCTCCCGCGCCCATATTAGGCCATCTCTCCCTCCACGTGTGTGTGTGGCCAGCGGGAGTGGGGGGCGAGCGCCACCACCCTCGCCACCTGCCGAGCGCCGGCGTCCGGGTTTGGTGGTAGGGGCAAGTGAGAGTCGCTTGGTCCCGGGGCCCCAGGTCCAGTGGCTCCAGCTTTCGGCAGCGCGGACACAACGCGCAGGCCGGGCCGGGAGCCCCGCACACTCCTCTGCGCGGCAGCATTTCCCACCGCGCCTGCGGGAACCGGAGACCCGGAGACCCGGAAAGGTTCGCAGGGCAGCCGCGCCGCTAGGCCCTGGGATCTCAGGAGCCGCGTCCGCCCCCTCCTCAGCGCGTCGCCATGGAGACTGTTGGAAGTTGGTGGCAGAAAACAGACCCAGTGCAAAGCAAAATATTATGAGTGCAGTTGGGGTGACTTCAGGGGGGCCAGGGACCCGAGGGCACGAGCGAGAGGCAGAGGCCGACAACAAAGGGCCGAGTGCGAGCCCGAGAGAGGAGTTTCCCGGGGCCTCCCTGCCGCTCTGTGAGAACGGGACAGACCGCTTCCCAGAAGCGCCGAGGTCTCTAATTTCTCTCCTGCAGCTACACCTTTTCTCAGCCCCCTGCGAGCCCTGTCTCTCACCCTCCTCCTCGGGTTCTCTTCCAGCCACCCTCCCTATCTCGAGGTTAGGGGCCAGCTGGGCAGTGCCCTCGCTTCACTCACAAGCCACAGGCTCACCAACGTGAAGGTTCTGGCTTTTCTCCCCCACGACCCGTGGATCATCCAGGATGAATTTCTCAGCTCCCCCAACCCCCTTCTCCAACCTGTCTGACAGTGTGAGGAGCTCATATAAGGCAGGAAAATCTTGGAGCCGGGCTGGTGGAAAGGAGAGCCTGTCCGACATTTCCCCCCCTTCCTACAGTGGGGAAAACTCTTGAGTTATAATCCCAACTCAGCCACTTGTAATGTTCCTTCAGGCTAATCTAGCCTTTCCAAGAATAATTTTTCTTGCTTGTAATATGAAGGGCGAGGCAGCTCATGATCTGGGATTCTGTGACAAGTTAAACCTATCCCTCTTTACTATAGAATCCGGGAAGCATGGTCACCACTATCTGAACTGTGATACATCACACAATTAGTGAATCTCTCCCCACACTAAAAATAAACTGAAACATTTAAAAAAGTCATTTGGGGTTTTAAGAATCTAGAACCTTGGATAACCATTTTAAAATGCCTATTCTTTCCTTTCACAAGGATACCTGAGGTACATGCCTTAGGTCTTTGGCCAACTCCTTGCATTCCAAATGGACTTAACTAAAAGATACTAGAATGGATGGAGCTGTATCCAATGTCAGTTTAGGAAACGCTGAAATACCTGTGGGTGGTGAAGCCAGTATCACAGACCTGCAGTAAGTTGGAGAGAAATAAACACTGGCCAATGTGACAAAATGTTTCTGTCAAAGGAAAACCAGACTCTATCCTCCCCTTGCCCAAGCTTTTAGAAAGAGGCCAGGCTGTTGTCATATATAGCGACCCTTCCTGGTAATAATTTGAGCAGATGACCCATTCCTTTTCCCTTTTCCTTTCCCCCTCAGCTGTAAGTGAATGGCTGGGTCATAGTGATGGTGATAGCTATGGTCTACCCACACTTCTAGCACTCAGTTACATGTCTCTGTTCGTATATGTGTTCTGGCATGTATATGATGAATTCTTCCCAGTAGTTTGTTTATAGAGGAGTTTTATGGTCATTGATCCTTACAAGTGCTTCACGAGAGAGGCATTATTGTAACCTCCATCAAGCACAGGTTTTTCCATTTCTAATATAGTAAGATCGTGATTCTAAGTCAGGTTCTGTTTTTGTTTGCCATGGTGTCCTTGCCAAAAGGGCTGAGAAGGTATAAAATGGTGGCATCATAAGCTGGGATTCCAGATAGCAGGTCTCCACTTGCAGAGTCCTGAGAGACTATCCCACATGTTCTACGGGTCACTGGGGACACTTTTCATCTGCAGAATTCCAAGGCTCTGTGGGTACAGAACATGGGAGAAGTCTCTGATGTTGTTCTTACTCCTTCCACTCTATTTTATGTATCTTTGCAATTTTATTAAGGTTTAGGGGACTGAGGATGAACCAAGAGGTAGATTATTTGAAAGTGCCAGGTAAAAGTAAAAAATAATCTTTGGGTGAACTTATCAGAGGTCTTATTCAGCCTTACGTACTGAGCACGTGTTAGGTGGCAGACCTGGGGGATGAACAGGGCCGTGGTCCCTGCTGCCAAGGACTGCAGACTGTAGTTGATGAGAGAGCATGGGTGCTCTCTCTTGTTGAGTACCCACTGTGTGTCAGCCCTGGAACAGGCACTTGTTCACACATTGACCATTTAAGCCTGTGTTGCCCCTTCCTAAAATGAAAGAGGGTCTGGACCTTGCCTGGGGTCACAGCTTGTATGTAGCAGAGCTAGACTGGAGACCAGACCGGGGAAACCTCTGTGCTTGCCCTACCCAGCCCACTTCATCTGGGCACTGCTGGACCTTGAGGTGGATCTGAATCCCACTTGGTGAGAAGGGGAACGTACTGATGAGAGGGAAGAATCACAGAGAAAACCTCTTCGAAGGAGTCATGTGATTCTGCATTTGAAGAGGAGTTTAAATGATGGCAGTAATGGGAGGCAGTGCATCATAGTGGCCATAGGTAAATTCTGGACAGATTTTAGCTTGCTTCATTCATTCATTCACTCAAGGAAACCATGTGTCTCCTATGTGCCCACCACTTTGCTGGATGCTGAGCTTAACAAAATGCCATCTCTGTTCCTCCAGAGCATAAATTCTAGGCAGACAAACAAGAACACACACACACACACACACACACACACAAATAGATCATTTCAGTGAGTGATAAGCACATGAAGAGAATAACCACTGTCTGGAGCCACGAGGACAGAGCACGGTGATGGTGGGGTGGGGGGATGCCTTTCACAGAGTGCCTTTCTGCCACGTATAGCTGTGTGCCTTTGGTCTGGAATAATTTCTTATTAGCTTAATTATTAGCTAAATAATTTCTGAGCCTCAATTTTCGTATGAAATAGATTATTATTAGCTTAATAATTTCTAAGCCTCAATTTTCTTATGAAACTGATACAACTATCTAATAGGGCTGTTAAGCAGGAAATGTGAAAGTGGTAATAGATACCACATATTCAATGCTTCCTGTATGTCTTCACTTTGCTAGTGAGCATTTTTATTGAAATACATTATTTATGTGATGCTCACCTCAATCCTATAAAAAAGGCATTTAATAAACATAAACTTTAAAAAATACAAATAAAATCTAGATTTCTTGGATTCCGCCTTTATTCACAGTTTAAATGGGCTAATGACAGAAATGAAAGTTAGTAAGGTGTTCAGAGAGTTTTGGGCTCTAGCCATTGGGCTGGCAGAAACATACCTTGCATAAGAAGCAGGATCAATCTTGATGGTGTGTGCCTAATTTTCCTGAGGCGGAATGCAAGAAATCTAGATTTTATTTGTATTTTTTAAAGTTCATGTTTATTAAATGCCTTTCATATTTTAGGCATGCACTCAGTGCTTTAAATGCATTATTAATTATATTTTTAAATGTATGTTATGGGTACTATTATTATCTACTCCATTTTATGCAACAGGAAACTGAGGAAGGTAAAGGTTACTCAAGAAGGGCATAGCCTGACCTGTGGTGGCGCAGTGGATAAAGTGTCGACCTGGAAATACTGAGGTCGCCGGTTCGAAACCCTGGGCTTGCCTGGTCAAGGCACATATGGGAGTTGATGCTTCCAGCTCCTCCTCTCTCTCTCTCTCTCTCTCTCTCTCTCTTTCTCTGTCTCTCTCTCTCCCTCTCTCTCTCTCTCCTCTCTAAAATGAATAAATAAAGTAAAAAATAAAAAAAGAAGGGCATAGGTGGCCTACACTATATGTGATCTATACTCTTAGTAAAAAGGCTACATACCGATCTCTTTTCTGTCTCAGTAAGGGAGAAAGTGGTGGGAGGGATGTCCAATAAAGCATATCCCATTTTAGCAAAAGCAACGAACTTGTTATTTCCTGCCTATATTAAAGTGTTTGGATGGTCCTTTAAACTATGGACACAAAATTTTAAATTATTGTTGGCAAAGACAGGGACATCAAGCGTTCTTGTCTTTACCACACATGTGAAATGTGCTATAATCTTCTTCGGGATTCATTTGAAGTTCAGTTAATATTTGATTCATTTGAACTTGAGTTAACATTTGCTTTGTCTCTGAGGATGTCAAGGCTTCATTCTGGCTCACATACAGACACCTCAGTAAAACTAATGAAGCAAAAACCATTTTGTAATGTGATAATATAGGTAACCTTTAGGTAATTTAACAAACTGTATTGCAGCTAAAAGTCATTCACAGATATGTATTACCATGCTTCAGGTGAATGTGGTGTGACTTAATGAAAAGAACGTGAGCTTTGCCATGAAACAGACCAAGATTTATTTATTTATTTATTTATTTATTTATTTATTTATTTATTTTTATTTCTTCTGAAGCTGGAAACGGGGAGAGACAGTCAGACAGACTCCCGCATGCGCCCGACCGGGATCCACCCGGCAAGCCCACCAGGGGCGATGCTCTGCCCACCAGGGGGCGTCGCTCTGCCGCGACCAGAGCCACTCTAGCGCCTGGGGCAGAGGCCAAGGAGCCATCCCCAGCTCCCGGGCCATCTTTGCTCCAAGGGAGCCTTGGCTGTGGGAGGGGAAGAGAGAGACAGAGAGGAAGGAGGTGGGGGTGGAGAAGCAAATGGGCGCTTCTCCTGTGTGCCCTGGCCAGGAATCGAACCCGGGTCCCCCGCATGCCAGGCCGACGCTCTACCGCTGAGCCAACCCGCCAGGGCCACAGACCAAGATTTAAATTCCAGCCTGGTCACTTTCTAGTTGTTGTGACCCAAGGCAAATGACCTAACTTCTCTAAGCCTCAATTCCATTCTTTCTGAAAATATCTATTCCTTACGTTCTTAGGTTGGCTTAAAGATCATAATGAGATTGTATACATAAAATTAAGCTTGGCACTTAGAACTTGCTCAGTAAACGGCAGACTTTATTATTACATATAGTAATTATCTGGTGTTTCTAATGCCCCTAATTGGCAAAGGGTATAAGATCCTGAGAAAAAAATTAAACTCTAGACATAGACCCAGTTCTAAGGTCAAGAGAAATCATTATTTTCTGAAGGGTGTAGACTGAGGGATTAATTCATTTCTCAACCTTCCCCATGAAGAAGGCATTTGACATGCTCCCAGTTGCCATGATTTCATCCTTATGTTTTTCCCGTGTGTTCAAGGAAGTAGAAAATGTGTGCTTGTAGAGGAACACCTGTTGACTGGAATTTGAATCCTGGAGGAGAGCTCCATGGATCACGCAGAGGAGCCATATGTTGCACACCTCTGTTGGGGGCCCTCCCAGCTCTGGAATGAGAGGACCCACATTCTCCCCCACCCCCAATACTCATAAGCATTACTGTGTTAAAGACTGAACCATTTTGCACTTGATTTTCAGGAAGTGGAAAACTCAGTTTCATATGAAACATTCTCTGAAACTCCTTTTAGCAGGATGCAGAGGAAGTGTTAAGTTCTTTTGTATTTCTTGCGTATTTTTTAATGTAAAGAAAAAATGTCCATTTGTTCTGTTTCTGTCTTTCTAATTTGATTTTTGCCTACATGTGGTTTTTGAGTTTTTGAAATGTTAACAGCTTCCTTAGAGAGAGAGAGAGAAAGAGAGAGAGATATCATAAAAAGCAGAAAATAATTAAATCCAGTCATGTTTTCCATTGAATATGGTCCGGATTTTGGCACTGAGGGCTAGATTGACCTGTGCCAGTAGCTTATGCGGTTTCTGTGGGTCAGATCCGATCCACAAAGCAGAATTACTATAAAATATATAGATAGTTTTTATTTTTTGTGGTTGGTGAATCTCAATAAAACTTAAAAGCATTCTCTGCTGCCGATCAATAATTACTAGTCGACAGGTAAACTTGGACATGTTGTGTTTATATCATGGTTGTTTTGTTTGAATCTAAAGGGATAAGAAAATCTTTTAAAAGGCTGTGATCTAGGGAAGGTTAGTGAGCGCTTTGCGTACTGAGTGTTTTTTGATTATGCAATTATGTTCAAGGTCAGCATTATTTAGATGCAACCTCATTGAGATTGCTGAATTTATCAGATTTTTATTTAATTGAAATGGAGACTCAACATTTCATAAGCATCAATCTCCTGAATTCATCATGTTGGAGAAAATATACTATCACTCACTGCAAGTGAACTGCTCTAGCACTGGATTTTGAAAATGTCATTTGAATACTCTAAAGAGTGATTAGTGATTGCTAATTACACCTCCAGCATCTAATTTTTGAGTCACAGATGCATTTTGTGAAAAAAAATTATGTCAGCGCGTTTGTTTTGACTCTTGTGAGTGCCTTGAAATCATCATGTCAAGCTAATATTAGACTTTTGAAAAAGGAAGTACGTTTCTGAAGTTGCAGTTCTAGAATTTATCATTTTAAAAAATGAGCATGAGTGATTTTTTTTCTGAATTCCACACCATCTTTTTCCAAATGATTAGTCTAAATTTGGAATGTTCATAGATGTAACATTTTTATAATTTTTTTTTACCAATTCTAAATACTCACGGGTAAATCAAGTTCCTGTTGAAACCATTTGGATTTTACAGTTTCAGAATTGGAACCATGACACAAACGCAAACCTATTTCCTATGGAATTGAGTGATTGTTTTACCATTTTGCCCTGTTTTCTTTGTTGTGTCAGTTCTGCTGATGATATACATATCTTGAATGGGGTCAGGGGAGAATTAAAAAACCTCTAAAAGTTCTTCGTCAAAAAATAGAATCAACTAATTTTGTATCATCCGTACATGTCTAATAAAAAGGCTAAAATTTTTCTGTTTCTAGGAGTTTTATTTCATTTACTTGACTCCTTTTCAAAAGCAAAACCGTTTCTCCATAAAGCGTTATTTGACATCCTAGAAAAGAAGAAGCGTTGGCTGAGAAAGCTCTGGGAGTTCACGGGGGAGAGAGGTTCCCGGGGGCTGCAGGCTCTCAGCTGAAACATCACAGCTCGTCAGCGTTGGAGAGAAGGTTTCGAAAGCATGGCGCTGTTGCTGTGAGAGGGCCTTGGGTCTGCACGAACTTTTATTTTCAATTCAGTGAGCAGAGGTTTTGAGGTTGCTGTGGTTGGATAGGGGATCTTTTCAGAAATGCCAGGCTTTTAGAGAAAAAAAAACAACACCAGCTTTTATTTTCATCAAGGCTCTGTTTTAAAGTTTGAAAACTTTTGCAGTGATTACAAGAATGAATTATTTTTCTGCTTCGTTGGAGTTTCCTCCATGTGCCCAGGCTGCAGGACATGCTCGTCTCGGCCACCTGACAGGGCACAGCAGAGGGAGCGAAGGGAGTGTGGGAAGCAGCAGGGCCGCCAGGCTGGGCCTGGACCCGCGCATGTACCGGGCGTGAGCCCAGCACAGCACTGGCCCAGCCGGGGTACAGCCCGGAAAGCACAGGGGCAGAGAGGTCCTGGGGAATACAAGAAATGAGCAACCTATGGGAAGGATTCCCTGTGGATCCTGTTTTGTTTAGAGTTTTTCTTGGTGCTAAAAGATATTTAAAAAAGAAAAATAATGAAAACACCCAAACTATAGTAGATAGTTTGATTGTAGATAGTTCCTATTTCATTTAATTTTTTAATTACAGTTGACATTCAGTATTATTTTATGTCATTTCAGGTGGGTAGCACGGTGGTTTACACGGTGATCCCCCAATATTTCTAGTACCCAATATTACTGACTATATTCCATGTGCTGTACTTTATGTCCCTGTGACTCCTCCTTAACTACCAGCTTGTACTTCTTAATCCCTTTACCTTTTTCACCTCATCCCCCAACCCTCCTCCATCTGACAACCACCAGTCTGTTCTATGTAGATAATTAGATCATTTTTTTCAGAAGAAAGAAAAAATAATGGGGGAGGGAGGGATGCCTTCGGTGCGACACTAGAATCTATGTAAACACTGTAAATTAAATAAATAAATAAAAGAAGAAAGGAAAAATAGAAGGAAGGAAGGGACCCAGGGAGGATGGGACAAAAGGAGAAAACACTCTTAAAACCACTTTGGTAATTGATGGCAGGCTGACTTGATGCATTATTTTCAAAATTATTACTTTTTGTAAACTAAAGTGACTCCTTTTTTTTTTTTACTGAATTTGGGGTGCGTGTTTCAAGTGTACAGCTCAAGCTGAGTAATGAAATTTATAATTTTTATTAGGCACTGTGCTAAAAACGCTAATGCGTGTTTTACCTCATTTTATTCTCACGCTGAACCTATGACGTTATTTTCCCCATTTTACAGATAAGAAATTGAGGTTCAGAAGGCCTAATTAACATGTCTAGGACAAACAGCTGGTGTCAAACCTAGATTTGAACACAGATTAGTCTGATCTCAAGGCCAGGCTGCCTCCTTGCCTCCTAAAACCTGGAACTAGAAGGAAGACCTTAGAGATGTCCTTTCTCGCTCACCTTCTCTAGTGATAAAGAAGTCCATGAGGTCAAGTCAGCCCTGATCCTAGTGGGAGACAGCAGCTCACACCGCAGATCTTTGGAGCATACTGTCATGGGCGTCAGTGGGCATCTGGCTGCCACAGGTAGCCCGATGTGACTTTGGCAGCAGCAAGCTGCTGATGACGCCCATGGGCCCTCCTTCCTGCAGGGACGCCTTCATGCAATGTGTGCCTTTCATCTCAAATCATTCTCAGACCTACTGAGTTCAGCCCGCCACCAACACTGGGTAGCTGTCCCCACATGCACCTGCCAGTAACTTTGGCAAATTTGACATGCTACACACATCTTCAGGGCTTCATAGCTACTTACTTACAGACATATTCCCCTTATAACAGGTTCAACATAAAAACCTTGGTGTTAAAGTGACAGCATGTTTCGTTTGCGTAACGTGCTACTTGGTGCAATCATGGATACAATCATTAATAGCAGGGAGTTTGCCATCACTGATTGAATCATTAGCAGCTCCAGCATCCTATAGGTTTGGTGAGAAGTGGCTTTGCCATGGGCTAGATGTGTAAACTCAGCAAGTTAGGTAACCTCTTAAGCCTAAGTTTGCTTGTCAGTAGAGTGGAACCACGCATAGTGCCTGCCTTAAAGGGTATTGTGAGGATTAAATGAAGTATAACTTATAAAAAGGGATCAGCATGGGGCCTTGGCATGTTATAAAACCTCAATAAATAGAAGGCACTATTAGTGCCACTAGCTTCTCCTTGTGTTCCCCCAGCAGCTTCCAAGACCTGTCTCCTCCCTGTTCCCCTACAAGGAATGCGTAGAAATAGAAAACAAAATTTATACAACACTCCTACTGGGCTCAGATTTTTTTTTTGACATTTTATTTTTTAATTACAGTTTACATTCAATACTACTATTTTTTTTTATTTTTTATTTTTTAGAGAGAGACAGAGACAGGAAGGGAGAAAGATGAGAAGCATCAACTTGTAATTGTGGTACTTTAGTTGTTCATTGATTGCTTCTCATATGTGCCTTGACCGGGAGGCTCCACCTGAGTCGGTGACCCCTTGCTCAAGCCGGTGACCTTGGGTTTCAAGCCAGCAACCATGGGGTCATGTCTATGATCCTAACTCAAGTTGGCAACCCACGCTCAAGCTGGATGAGCTCATGCTCAAGCCGGTGACCTTGGGGTTTCAAATGTGGGTCCTCAGCGTCCCAAATTGATGTTCTAGCCACTGCACCTCCAACAGGCCCGGCTGAACTGATACTCTTTTGAGACTCCACTAAGTGCCAGACATGGTGTTGGTGCTTCATTCATTCATTCCTTTCCCTCGTTTTCCTCCATCCTTTGCTTCTCTCCTCATTGGTCCTCTCTGCTGTGCCCAGCACCATCCATGTGCAGGACTCAGTGGGTATATAAGGCACAGTCAGCTCTCAAGGAGCTTATATTATTTCTCCTAATCTTCATCATAATTCACAGGGTAGAATTTTTAAAATACTCTATAGGAAGGAAATTGAGGCTCATGAGGTTAAGTAATTTTGCCGGAGGTTGCAGAGCTGAGTTAGTCACTTGTAAGGAGAGAATTAGAATTAGTATCCTCCTGGCTTCCAGGGACATGTTCCTATCACCAAATGATCTAAGTATCAAACAGAAAGAGTGATAACAGGGAAGGGACTAAAGTGATATAAAAATTGTAATAGCTAAGAATGATTGTGCTGATCATGTAAGCACTGTCTGTGTCTTATTCACTTAATTCTGATAGGAACTCCATGAGGAGCTATATTACTAACCTTGTTTTGCAGATTAAAAAAAATTGAGGCTCATGGAGGTTGAGTCACTTGCCCAATGTCATACAGTGAGGAAGTTAGACTTGAACCTGACAATTGAGCTCCAAAGTCCATGTTCTTGACTGCTGCACTCTCCTTAAAACAAAGTGCCTCTATCATAAACAGGTACCTGAGAGTCAGCAATGGTTCCATGCATCTAGACCTTGCTCCGTCCTAGGCACGTGCTGAGTGCTTCCCATGCATTTGTTCTCTGAAATCCCACACTACTAAGATGAGGCAGGCAGATATTATCCACATTTCATGTGAGCCGGCCCTGAGATTTAGAGACGTTGCCTGAAGACATCCAGCCAGTAAGTACTGAGGCTAGAATTCAGACTGTTCTCATGTAGCTAGTTAATAGACCCATGTGCTTCTTGTCCTTCTCCTAGATATTCTCAGGAAATGATTCAAAAGAAAGAAAAATTATACACTAAGTTGTTCATTGAAACATTATAAAAAATACTATTAGCTCAGTGGAACATGGGCATCTCTATTAAATAGTGATAAATACAAGAACTGACAACAGGAAAAATCTGCATGTTTGAATGTTGAGGGAAAAAGGAATAGAAATTGCATGTTCAGTGGGTTTACAGTTCACATATGTGCACAAGTAGTTTACCTGTTAAGAGGGTGGGCTTGTAGATGAGTATGTTTTTCTTTATAACATTTTAAAATTTAATTTCTATAATAGATTAACATAGGAAAGAGAAAAGAGAGGGATAGTTTGATGAACTTTCTCAAAAGTCTGTTTGGGGAAAAGGTTAAAAAACAACAACCTAGGAAAGAAATGATGTCAAGAATTGAATGTTATCAGATGCTGTGCAGAGTAAGTAGCCTTGAATCCAATAACCTTTTTCAGATTTTTATGTGCTTTTATGATATTGTAGTAATAGAGAAACAAAAAGTCTGTTGACACTAGGAGGTAGTAGGTGTGCTCCCCCCAAAAGTCAAGGGAAATGAACATTTTAAAACCTGGTTATGCAATTATGTATGTTAATCTGGTGTTCCCAGGGACATTTTCAGAGCAGAGATCTGCTTTTACATTGAATTTATCTTCGACAGGAGATGGCACTGAATACCTTAGCATTAACTTCCTCTAATCTGCAGGGACTGTTGATGAGCTCCTGGTCCACGAACTAATGGCATTGGTGTCATTCCGTGGTTTCTTCTCAAATTCTTGCATATTACAAATAACGATGGCTTCATTAATCTTTTTGCTCACTTCAGAGTTTTATGTATTGAGTTGTCCTAAAGTGAGAAAGGGCTGTAACATTACTGATCACCTATTGTGTGTTTGGTATTATGCGAGTACTTAGTGCTCACAGTGAGACTTGAAGGCATGGATAGTTATGGGTGTTACAGTATACGTAATGATTATGTTAGAGTCATTCAAATAATGTCTCGGCTGCTTACTGCTGTGTGATCTTGGGCAAGTCATTGTTGTGATTATGTTGTTGATGAAGATGGTGGTGCTTGCATTGGGAAGCTGCATTCTCACAGATGTCATTCATATCACCTTGAATTCACCTGCATTATACCTTGACTGAGACTCCAGCTGATGAGGAAGAGACACAGGGACACTGGCTGCAGGGGAGTGAGTACAGGTAGCCAGAAAGAGGGCTGGTATATAAGGCACAGTCAGCTCTCAAGGAGCTTATATTATTTCTCCTAATCTTCATCATAACTCACAGGGTAGAATTTTTAAAATACTCCATAGGAAGGAAATTGAGGCTCATGGGGTTAAGTAATTTTGCCGGAGGTTGCAGAGCTGAGTTAGTCACTTGTAAGGAGAGAATTACAATTAGTATCCTCCTGGATTCTCATCTTTTCTCATTCAGGTCTTTCTTTCTCTCTGGGCCTTGCTTTCCCCGTCTATAAAATGGGGTAATAATACCTACTTATGAAGTACTTACATGAAGAGTTATGAAAACAGTGTAGTACAGTGTTTGGTACAAAATGGGGGTTCAGAAAATAGTAGTTATAACTAGAACAGGGAAATTGAGGCACAGTAAGGTTAAAGTACTTGGTCAAGTTCATAGAACTGACGAGGCAGCCAGGCTTAGAAGCCAGGTGTTCTCCTTCCTCTGTACTGGACCCCTCTGACCAGTCAAAGGGGCTTCTTCCCTGCGGTGAAGAGTAAGGCTGGTTTGGGTACCGACACCTGCTAGTTTCTGGTCCCACAGAAAGATTCCCCAGGATACAAGTGGAGAGCCAGGACAGGCAGCAGGGACACTTTAGGAGTCTAGAGAGGAACTAGAAACATAAAGAGTGAGTGGTTGGGCAGATCACAAAGCACAGAGGAGGTAGGAGTGTTTACAGAAGAATAGTAATAGAAAAACATCACCTGTGTTTAGTTAGCACACTAACCTTTATTAAAACTGTGCCTGCATCCTCATCACCATCATTTGAGCCTCACTGTAGCCTTATGAAGCAGATATCTGATTGAACAGATGTGGAAACTGAGGCACACATAAAGTAGGAGTTTGAGAAGGGTTATTTTTTTAAAGACTATATTAGAATTAGGAAAGAGCCAAAAATACTGCTCAGAGTTTTGAGGAAAAGAAGAAAAGTAAAAGGAGGCAAACTGATGAGGGTGCTTTTTAGCAAGAACTGCAGGGAAGGCAAGTGGGGTTACGGGCTTGGAATCGTGTCACTGAAGGAAAATTGATTAGTTGAAGGAAGAAGAAGTTCTTGTCCTGATCTTTGCAGAGGACCAGGCCTGGGCCAGAGTGTGTTGAAGCAGATAATAAATTGTTCCAGTGTAAGTTGTAGCATTTAGGCACCCCAATCAGTTACAGAAACAAAGATGACCTTGAGGACACGTCCTGAGGCCTGGGGTGTGGGGATAGCCATGCACCAAGCCATTCACACTCTTGTCCTGGCCACATATCTGTCTCAATGGGATAATAATGTTACTTCCAACATTACCATGATTAGATGATATAATCTAGTATATAAATACCTATCACTGAAGCACAAAGCTAATGCTCCATGATGATGATGTTGATGAAGATGATGGTGCTTGCTTTGGGAGGCCACATTCCAGGAGATACCATTAGTGTCACCTTGGACCCACCTGCATCTTTTTTTTTTTTTTTTTTTGCATTTTTCTGAAGCTGGAAACGGGGAGAGACAGTCAGACAGACTCCCGCATGCACCCGACCGGGATCCACCCAGCACGCCCACCATGGGGCGACGCTCTGCCCACCAGGGGGCGATGCTCTGCCCATCCTGGGCGTCGCCATGTTGCGACCAGAGCCACTCTAGTGCCTGAGGCAGAGGCCACAGAGCCATCCCCAGCGCCCGGGCCATCTTTGCTCCAATGGAGCCTTGGCTGCGGGAGGGGAGGAGAGAGACAGAGAGGAAGGCACGGCAGAGGGGTGGAGAAGCAAATGGACGCTTCTCCTGTGTGCCCTGGCCGGGAATCGAACCCGGGTCCTCCGCACGCTAGGCCGACGCTCTACCGCTGAGCCAACCGGCCAGGGTGACCCACCTGCATCTTGCTGTGACCGAGACTCCAGCAGATGAAGAAGAGACACTGGGGCCATGGGGATAGGCTACAGGAGTGAATATAGTTAGTTGGGCAGAACTAAATTCTTTTTTTTTTTATTCAGTGAGAAGAGGGAGGCAGAGAGCCAAACTCCTGCATGTGCCCCGACCAGGATCCACCTGGCAAGCCCACTAGGGGATGATGCTCTGCCCATCTGGGGCATTGCTCCATTGCAACCAGAGCCATTCTAGCGCCTGAGGCAGGGACCATGGAGTCATCCTCAGTGCCCAGGGCCAACTGAGCCATGGCTGTGGGAAGGGAGGAGAAGAGAGGGAGAAAGAGAGAGAAAATTGAGAGGGGGAAGGGTGGAGAAGCAGATGGTCACTTCCCTGTGTGCCCTGACAGGGAATCGAACCTAGGACATCCACATGCTGGGCTAATGCTCTACCACTGAGCCAACCGCCCAGGGCCTATCTTTTCTCATTTTACTATATCAGTTCTGGTCCAAGCCACTAAGACCTTACTGAACTCTTGCAGTGGTCTCCTACCAAGTGAGACCATTAAGTCTTGGGTTTGCTTGGGACAGTGCTGGTTTACACATGTGGTCCTGGCAAAACTATTAATAATGCCAGTTTTCAGTCTCAGAAGTGTCCAGGTTTGGGTGGTAAGAGATACGGTCTCCTGCTTCCCGTTCTCTTCCCGCTAAGATTGTGTTCAGCAGCACCAGATGGAGCTGCCCTCAGAACTTTTATGCTGATGCCACACTCTAATTAAATATGTTTAGAGGTTCCCAACCCCCTATTGAAGAAACTCGGGACTCCTTAACCCAGCCCTGAATACAAAGGCAGGGCTTTGATGTGTGCACGCCCCATAGCATCTTACAGAGTGCCAGCCAAACAGGAAAGTCTCAACAAAGACACGTTAAATTACTACCTGAAGGAATGTGTGCATTCACACTCAGGATGTTTGTCAGTTTTTTGAATGCAGCATTCTGCCAGCTTCATGGCCTTCGCACATGCTGGTCCATCCAATAGGAACACTCCTCCCTCCCTGTTTAACTGGGGTAGTAACCTCATGCCTTCTCATTCTTTAGCTGTCACTTTCATCCTCCTTCCTCTGAGAAGCTTCCCTGACTTTCTGTGGCTCTCTCGGGAATTACACCTCTATGTGTGTGATTATTTAATAGATGACTCTCACACTAAACCCAACCCTTCCACAACGACAGAAACTGTGACTGTCTTGCTTGCTGCTGTGTCCCTACTGTGTGTGTCTCCTGGTGCCTCGCACAGGGTTCTCTTTGAACAATTGGCAAACAAATGGTGGGATGAATGAATATAATACCCTAGGAGGCTACCCTTTCTGCGCCAGTGGAGTAAAGATCACTGTTTGAAACCCTTTGATTGCTTCTTAGCACTTGGAAGAAATGTGAAGTTCTTACTATGGCCAGCAAGTCCCCCGGGCCCTTCCTAACTTCCGGGTCCCACTTCCTACTGCCCCACCTCCCTCTCCACTGCCACACTGGCTCCTGGCTCTTCCTCCCACACTCAAAGCCAGCACCTACCTCAGGACTTTGTACTCACTCTGACATCATCTCATCCGAGAGGCCTTCAGGGTCCCTGTCACCTAAAACACCACCCCATCTCTGTCCCTTGCCATGGCTTTATTTGCTTCACAACCGTCCTTATACTCTGAAGCTATCTCTTTTACTCATGTTTGCCTCCATCACAGAGTACAGCTTGCTGAGGGCAGGGCCTTGCCCACCATGGTCATCACTAGGTCCTCAGAGCCTGGCAGACAGGCAGTGCTCAGTTGGCATTTGGTGGGCAGGGACAAGGTGGGGCTGCCCCTTGGAAGCAAAGCAGGGTCCCCTTCCTGGAACCCAGCAGCCCCTGGGGCAGGGCCTGTGGCGTCACCATGACAACCCACTGACTTGAGTTTTCCCCATAAGAGGCCACAACTGCCCACCTCCTGGGCCCAGGCTTCCCACCACATCCTGTGTGTCCTGTGTGTCACCACCGTGGGGAGGCAGAGAAAAGGGCCTAAGAGAATGATCAAGAGGAAAGTATTCCCTGGTGCCAGGGGAGAGAGAAGCAGGCCACATTGGGGTGGCTTCACTGGTAATGACCAGGGCCCGGTGGAGTGGGGGAGGGGAGATTGGAGTGTGCTCTGTCACCGCCCCTCCCCCCAGGGACCTGGGGCTGGTGCCCCCTCAGAAGCTGTGTGTGGCACAGCGACTCTTTTATGTAGCATTTCCCAAGCTTTGAGTTCCTAAAATAGGCCCAGCACAGTGCCCTGAAAGACTGTTGGTAGAACGAGTGTGAATACCACCTTCTATTAAACCCAGTGACACTTTCTAAGTCAGGCAGTGTTTTCTTCAGGTGTTGCATAAGTCGAGAGCTCCCTGTTCTCGTTCCACCCCTCAGAAACAAAGCCAGTCCTGTCACTCCCCCACAGCTGTTCGCAGCTGCCTGCAGCCCGTGGCGGGCGAGGTGGCCCGATGGGCGAGGCCCTGGCCGTCTGCTCTCAACAGCCTGTCCCACTTGTCTCCCACCACTCCATGGGTCATGGGTTGGTGAACTCCTCACCTTTTCCAGAACCCACTTTGTGCCTTTGTCTGTAATGGTGGTGGTCGCCTTGTCCAAAGTGCCTTTCTTTCCTCCTTCGTCTGGCAGATACCAGATCCTTTAAGGGCCAGCTGAAATGCCACCTGGCATGAAGCAGCCAGGCCAAGCCAGGAGCTCCCTCCTCTGGGCCCACACCACCGTTATAATGTCAAACATAGTCCAGGTTACCTGCTGGCTTCCAGAGCCCTGTGCTCCGGTCAGCCCTCCAGCTCTGCAGGCCAACAGACCCGACCCCGCTCAGCTACCAAAGATCTGGGGGACTTTATCTTGTCTGAGTCTGTTTCCTTCTCACAAGTCCGGTTCTTAAAGGCTCTGATGCTGGGAGGAGTAGAGGTGGAGCATAGGCGGCAGGCCAACTGGTGTGGGGAGGATGCGTAATGAACACTGGACACCGCCATTGCTCTGTCCCTGTCACTGACTGTGAGCACCCGTGGGTAGAAACCATCCCCCATGGCCCACAGAGACAAGTGTGCTCTGCTTCTCCTATATTATGTCACTTACTGTTTGTTGAACCCAGGAGGTAGGGCTTTCGAGAGGTTCAAGAACCACCCCTGTGGTACATAGCTGGTAAGTGGCAGGCCTGGGATTTGAAGTCCAGTTGCCTCTAGCTTCTCTTTCATCTGTCACTCCACATCAGCCACCAGGCCTTCTTGCCATTCCTTAAACGGTCACGCATGAGCCTTTCTCAGGGCCTGTGGTCCCCATCTCTGAACCTTTAAGGCCTTGCTCCCTCACTGTGCTGTTTCTTCTCAGAGGCCATCCTGGGGGGGATCCCTTGTCCACCATTCTCTGTTCTTTCACCCGACTTTACTTCACTGGACGGTCACTCCAACTTTGTCCCTGTCACCGTTCCTGACTTTTGGGAACTAAGCATTGAACAAGGTAGACAAGGCTGTTAGAACTTACATTTTTAAGGTGGGGAACTAAATAATAAAAAAGAATACATAAACATACAAGGTATTTTCAGGTCCTGAGACCCCGATCCAGCAGAGATAACTTGGCGTAATATATTGGCTTGCAGTTAAATAGTATTTGTCCATCTTTTCTGTTGGAATCTACATCGAAGATACTGGATAATTATTTGTAAGATGGATGGATGGGTGGGTGGGTGGGTGAGTGGATAGATGGATGGAGCTAAGGGAGAACAATTGGTCTGCGCTTAATATGAGGCAGCAAGAAGCAGCATAGGCTTTGGAGACGGAAGATCTAGGTTTGAATTCTGACTGTAATCCTTCTGTCTGACCTTGGCCAGGACACTGCCATGTTCTAAGTGCCAGTTTCTTTATCTGTAAAGTGGGATGAGTTTCTGCCTCATTAGGGGGGCAGGGAAGCTCAGATCAGGTTCTGTATGTCACTGGGCTGTGTCAGCCTCAAGGATCACCTGCCTTTGGATAAGCATCTTAGTCAGCTCCTCCTGCTAGGCCAGCCCATGCTTGTGAAGCCCTGCTCTGAGCCTCGGGCTACCTTGGACATGCCATGTGCCTGATGCAGCTACTTCCTGGTTGTGTTTTTGCTGCTACAAAGGGGACCAAGCCTCCTGCAAAACCCAATAACCATTATGTGGCTCTGTTTAACCACATTATATGAACTTGAGAGAGTCACTTCAAGTTGGGGTTTCCAAATCTTCAACCCAAGGCAGGAAGATGTGAAGATCTGCCTCTGAGGCGCATGAGTGAAACTCCTTGCAAAGTGAAACTCCGCAGGGCATTATCGGCACCTGCTTCCTGCCTGTGACCCCAGAGGAGTCAGGTGAAGGGATGCTTTGCAGACCAGGAGCCTATACTCACAGCTGTCAGCAAATCCTGTTGTGTCCTTAGAGTAAGTAAGATTGGCTATTACGGAAAGGTCAGATGATTTTTATGGATCAAGAGTGCGGCCCCTGGGAGCAGGGTGTTATCCGAGTGTGAACTGAGCTCTCCTGCTACATCTCAGAACACAGTGCCTATATCATAGCATCGCTCACAGTCCGCCTTGTTGAGAACTTTTGTTTCAAGCCTGTTTTCATCTCTACAGATAGAGCTATGAAAACATATCACATAGCATTGTTTCGAGGTTTAATTTAAACCACACATGTGAAAAATACCTTGTGTAGTACCTGGCACACACTAGGAACTTAATGTTGTTTTTCGAGAAAAGTAATGCATTTAATAACGCACATTTACCAGTTGTCCCTCGCCATATCACAGTTCACTTTTCGCGGTCTCACTGTATTGCAGATTTTTAAATTGTATATATCTAAATTTTATATCGCTGATTTTTCACTGTTTTGCAGGATTTTGCAGTATATAGGTATTTTTATATATTTATTACTTTAATTTTTGCGGTAAAATAAGTGTTGGAAAGGTTAATAAGAGTGTGGAAAAGGTTTATAAAAATGTAGGGGAGGGTTTAAAAAGCCTTAAAATATATATAAATAATGAAATAAATATAAGGTTGCTATTTTGTGGATTTTTGCCTATCGCGGGGGGGGGGGGTGTTCTGGAACCTAGCCCCTGCAACAGACGAGGGACCACTGTATTCTGCAAAATCTGTGGGGCCAGGCACAGGGCCAGACACTGGGTACAAACAAAGCAATACAAACAACAGGGTCCTTGCACTCATGAGCTTGGGGAGTGGCATCTGCCTTGCTTTTTATATTTTTTTCTTTCTTCTTTTTTTAAAGAGACAGACAGGAAGGAGAAGAGATGAAAAACATCAGCTCCATAGTTGTGACACTTTAGTTGTTGTTCATTGATTGCTTTCTCATATGTGGCTTGACCAGGGGACTCCAGCAGAGCCAGTGACCTCTTGCTCAAGCCAACAACCCTGGGCTCAAGTCAGTGACCATGGGACAATGTCAGTGATCTCATGCTGAAGCCAGTGACCCCACACTCAAGCTGATGAGTTTGTGCTCAAGCTGGTGATCTCAGGGTTTCAAACCTGAGACCTCAGCATCCCAGGTCAATGCTCTATCCACTGTGCCACCACCAGTCAGGTATTTGCACCGCTTTCTAGAAGGCAGAACCCCATTTATTCATGTCTATGTCACAGCTTCTCTTCACTACAGCTGCTTTTATCTTGAAAGCACAAAATAAATGTTTGTTGAATTTTGCTTGCTTTATTTAGAAAATTATATACTTTCAATGTGTTGTACTTTTTCATGCTTATGTGGTAGAAAAGAAAACGATTAGGAAGTTCTATAGATATGTGGACGTAGCTATATGCTGTGCATTCTTCAACATGTGTGTCAGTAAAGTAACATTCATTGAGGCCAGACTACAGGAAAAACTATACCAGGCGTTAGTGCAGTGTCAAAAGAAATAGGATTCAATGGACTCCATTCTGAAGATGTTTCAGTTCTAAACTGAAGGGTCTGCTCTGTGTAAAGAAAGCTGGCAAAGAAGTATGTGAATTAATTTAGGAAAAGTAGCAATATGTAAGAATTTCAGCAAAAATTCTAATGCAAGGCATACTGTGATCAATGCTGTCAGATTGGTACCACGGTCTGGAGACTGTATGGGACAGAAGAGGAGAACAGCTCAGTTCACACCATGAGAGAGTATTGTGGTATGGCCTGTATTTGAAAGCTGGTCTTGCCTCTTACTAGCTGATCAAGTCACCTGATCTTTCTGAGCCTTGGTTTCCCCATCTCTAAAGTGTGCACATTAATAGCGCCTACGTAATTGTGTTGTTATGAGGATTAAGTATGATGGTGATGTAATGCATTTGCCTAATGCCTGGCCCGCAGGGGCTCAATAAATGTTGGCGTTTTTTATTAAATCATATAATTGAAAATAAGGCCAATGAACACAGTGCATTATTAAAAGTTCAATATGAATGTCATTCTGGTTGAGTAATTCTTGATCTTTGCAAGACCTAAATCAGTTGTTAATAGTTTTAAAGTATATAAAATTTACTTCTGGTGACCTAAATAAGGGCCTTCCAAATATGTGGAGCAACCTGACTCATGAGACATGAGCTGCAGAAGCCACTGCTGAGGATTGTCTAGAGAAGAAGACAGAGGTCAGTGAGCACCCGCGGACCCAAGGCCCGCAGCCTGGTTGTGTGTTTCGGAGCATCATATCCATGCACTCTGGAATGTAGGCCTGAGAATGCTCAGAATCCAGGTCTCCAGAACAATAGGAGTGACGGTTCTGCCATTCTGGGCACTGCTCAGACCACTGTCTGGACCCTCTGAGAGTCCATCCTGGGCGCTACATGCTTTAATGGACATTGATTAACTAGAAGACAGCCAGAAGCAGGTGAGTCAGATGGCCAAGAAGTGGGAACAATTTCTTCCACAAAAGAGCTGAAACAGGTGGGGTATTCTGACCAGAATAATGAAGACGTGATGGCTGTCTACATGTGTCTTCCATGTGCAAGAGAGACCAAATTTATCCTGTGTTGCTCTTAGGAGCAGAGCCCAGTAGCAGAGTGCCTCCAGGCAAAGACCTTGGGTCAGAGAGACCCGCATGGGTGCAGTGGGAAGGGGGAAGGGTTCCTTGGTGAGATTTTTTTCCTCCCTTTTTTTAGTATGACTTCCAACCCTCCCTCTTTGAAACCTTGCCTTCATCTCTCTAGTGTTGGGCTTGAGCAGTATGGAAGACAGGCATGCCATCAGGGAAGTTCTTACTTTACTTGAAACCCTTATGGGTGAAGGTTGCCCTCCCTTGGCCCACCTGGTATTTAGTCCAGCTCCTCTCCAGAATGTTGCCGTGTGTCCTTCAGAGACTGCTCCACCAGGCACTGGGGAGTCTCACCTGCAAGAATAAGCTCTTTTAATATTTCTAGTTTTAACTTGCCTAATCCCAGCACAGCTAAGGGGGTGAGAGAGAGAGAGAGAGAGAGAGAGCTAAATGTGTTTCTCTTAGTTCAGTGTTTCTGCTCCAGGGGGTCGGGGTGGTAAATGCGTGACGAGGTATGCCGAAACACATGTGAGAGTAAGGAGGTCCGAATACCTAGCTAGCAAAACCAGGGACTGACCTAAAAAACCATAGAAAATGCTTTTTGTGGGATGGTTTGGCGGAGGAAGAGGCTGCGCATTTCAGTAGATGCTATCCAAAGTCAGCCATGACCGCTGCCGGGGAAAATGCGCCAGGAGTGAAGAGATTAGAAGAGCCGAGGAGAGGCATTCTGGAGAGTCCTGGGAAGAATTCTGGAGATTTGTATTCAGATGCATTTTTCAATATGATGTGATGACAGACGCCCACCTTGTGCCATCATGACTCTGAAAACATGACAAGTCATTTGTTTTTAGATTGTGCATTTGATAACTGGAAGGGATAGCGCTTTATATTCTGAATTTCTCTGCTGCTTTATGCTTCCTCAGAAATACCAGATTTCCATATCCCCTTAATAGGCTGACTCCTTTCCCTCCCCTTGAATGTCCCCCCTCCTTATTTACATTTTTGGAAGCAGCTTTTAAAAGAGCAGTTTGTTGGAACATAAGATACAAAACAAACACCCAATATTTTTCCCGGCTGTTGGGGTTTGCCTACCCGCACCCTCTGCATAGCTTACTCCCCAGTGTGGCTGCTTTTTACAATAGTTACGATGGCATTAATTACTTTTTCCTTGGCTCTTTGAATTAGGAGGGGTCACGTTACTCAATCTCTCCAAGCTTCAGTTGCTTTCTAGAAAAAAATGGAGATTAAAATCTTCATTTTTGGAGCTGTTAGAATGCAATGAGATAACACCTAAAGGGCATGGCATGTTAAAATAGGTGTACAAGAAATGCTCCCTCCCATCTTGTCAAGACGGTAACAGGAGACTGCACCATGCAAAAGCCATAGCTAGAGACAGTTCTACTGTATAACGCCACACGCATTCCTAAAATCCGCCACCGTTCTGCAAAATTGCACAACAAAACCAGACTTTATTGGAAGACTAAGCTAGGGCACACACTCAAAAACTTTGTCAGTGATACATTAAAACAAAGCCTAATAAAAATGATAACGCCGTTTTACATGTTAAGTGGCTAAGAGATACACAAATACCATAAACAAGACACTTGATGTTGGAAAAGACCCGAAGTTTGCTTTTGGAAGCGGATGTCACAAAGGTTGCAGCTTGCATCATTGTGAAGTGGTGGAACATGGGTTATCTGGGCAGACGGGGCTTGTAACATGCGCAGTGAACTTAAAGTAGCCGGTAGATTCTTAAAGTGTGAGCATGTGCAATTTGCATATTCCTGTGGGGCTCAGTTCAGCTACATGTGGCTTTCTATATTCACCTCCTCTTTCTTACAGAAAAAATCAAGCATAAGCAAACACAAAGTTTGCTTCGTGTGCAAATCATTCCCTAACATATTACATGTATTGGAACCTACTCTTATTTTCGAAGCAAGCATTATAGCAGAACTGACTGTACTTAGCTGAAGTTGTTGAATGAATGAATGAATGAATGAATGAGTGGTGGATGGTCTAGAATGGAATAGCATTATGCTATATTAGGAAACGTACATCTATATAGCCTTTGCAATGGATTTTGAAAACCATAGTTTTGGATGTTAAAAGTACTACTTAACTGTTATAGAGCTCTTAGTATCTCCTCGTGCAGCGGCTTATGATCTGTGCTTGGAAGAGCCCCTTCAGGACTCGCCTGGCAAAGGGAGGTGAGCTGCAAGGTCCCCTGTCCTTCTTTTCCACTTCCACCAGAGATCACAGGGTTTTATCTGCTTTCCTTGTTATTTTTGTTAGAGGAAGGGTTCTGCTGCTAATTTACAAGTCTGCAAACTACCACCAGTGATTCAGTTAAAATAAATTTTGTTTTACAAACTCCTTCTCAAGAACATATCTTCTTTTCGAAAAAAGATAATCCTTAGTTGGTATACTGAGCAATGAATATTCCAGAATTAGTAAAATTTGACCAAGAATTACTCAAGTGGGGCTTCAAATGAGCAGGGGTGGCTCTCAGGTGAAAATTGGTGGGTGTTGAATAAAGCTAATGCATTTTTGGTGTTCCTGTCTCTTCACAAACACCAACAGCAATTCTGTGATTTTGTGATTTTCTTTCTTTCTTTCTTTTCAGAGAGCTGGATTGAAAGGTGTCTCAATGAAAGCGAAAACAAACGTTATTCCAGCCATACATCTCTGGGGAATGTTTCTAATGATGAAAGTAAGTGCTTCAAACTCACTTTTTTAGGACATTTTAGTCACGGCCAGTGGCCTGACGGGAGGAAGAGCACTTCTAGGATGCTGGGCTGGGGCAGGTCACCTGCAACCAGAGACCCTCGAGGCTTTTGTGGGGTGCCCCAGGCCGTCCATGTGATGCTGTGAGATAGGGGGTGCGCCTCAGGTGTGCTGGAAATGGAGCTCACTGCAGAATTCACTTGCTTTGCACACATTCACTGCTGTCTGAGACCCCAAAAACCCTGCTACAGTGATGCTTCTGGGCAAAGTGGCCCATGGGTGGCCAGGGCCATTCTCTGGGTCACTGTAGACATGGGTTTTGAGTAGTGTGTCATGGGATTGTTGTTTTAGAGCTACATATGTCCTTTCTATTGAAAAGTAAACATCTCTCCTGAATGTTGGGCCTGAGAACCAGAGTTGATGGAAGGATATGCACTGCTGTGTTTGCACCCTCCCCTGGGTGATGTCAGACAGGTTTCTGCATGCCTTCTATTAAGAGCCTCGGGCTGTCTGGGACTTGTATTTGCCCCGTGAGCACTGCAGAAGGGGGCGGGTCATAAACGTCATTTCCAGCTGAGACAGAAGTGTCTTTATCCCTTGCTCGGTAAAGGGCATCTCCTTAGTTCAATTTCCTCAAAGCGCGGGCCAGTGACATTCACCCAATAATTCACAAGGGAGCTTGTTAGACATGCTGAACACAGCTTCCTCCCAGCAGCTCTCCCAGTCATCCTGTCATCACTGTTTTGCTTCATGTTATTAAATTGAGATAAATTGAATATCAAGTACATAAAACTTATGTGAATAGTTTGATGAGTATCTTTCCCCCCCTTACATTTTGTATCCATCTGTGTAATCACCAGCCAGAGAAATGAGGTGGAGCATT
Organism: Saccopteryx bilineata; assembly: GCF_036850765.1. NCBI lineage: Eukaryota > Metazoa > Chordata > Mammalia > Chiroptera > Emballonuridae > Saccopteryx > Saccopteryx bilineata. Next base: position 107,731,615 of record NC_089490.1, read on the forward strand.
TCTGGCACTTCGGAAGGCCCCCTCATGTCTCATCCCCATTGATAATTACTCTCCCGATTTTATCACTATAGTTTGATTTTGCCGATTTTTTAAACATTGTATAAATGGACTCATAGACTCCAAATTATTCTGTATATAGTTTTTTCCACTCAGTATAATGTCTGTGATATTCATTCATGCTGTTGTATGTAGCAATAGTTCTTTCTTTTTCATTGCTGCATTGTACTTTACTGTATGCATATACCACAGTTCACATATTCATTTAAATATTGATGGATATTTAAATTTTTTCAAGTTTTTGACTATTAAGTTTTATTAATTTGAGAGAGAGAAGAAGGGAGAGAGAGAAACATCAATGTGTTGTTCCACTTATTCATTCATTCATTAGTTGATTCTTGTATGTACGCTGACCGGGGAGCAAACCTACAACCTTGACATGTCGGGACATCACTCGAACCAAATGAGCTATTGGATCAAGGCATCAAGTTTTTGACTATTTATTAAGCATCTCTGAGCATTTAAATTTTATTTTATTGCGGCCAGATATTATTAACAAAATTTATCATTTTACGTGTACAGTTAGTTCAGTGGCGTTAAATACAGTGTGTCTGTAAAGTCATGGTACACTTTTGACCGGTCACAGGAAAGCAACAAAAGAGAATAGAAATGTTAAATCTGCACCAAATAAAAGGAAAACCCTCCCAGTTTCTGTAGGATGATGTGACAGCATGTGCGCATGTGCAGATGATGATGTAACACCGTGTATACAGCAGAGAAGCCCACGGCCATCCCAGCTGAGATGTGGACAGGACAGAGGAAAGTTCAGTGTGTTCTGTGGCTCGCTAAATTTGAATCCGTGACCAAAGTGCAACGTGAATATCGGCGCGTTTATAACAAAGTGCCACCACATAGGAATAACATTACTCGGTGGGATAAGCAGTTGAAGGAAACCAGCAGTTTGGTGGAGAAACCCCGTTCTGGTAGGCCATCAGTCAGTGATGAGTCTGTAGAGGCTATACGGGACAGCTACCTAAGGAGCCCTAAAAAATCTGTGCGTGAGCCCACATCAAACTGCACTGAATAGGTATGAAACTGGGAAAGTTTTCCTTTTATTTGGTGCAGATTTTACATTTGTATCGTCTTTTGTTGCTTTCCTGTGACCGGTCAAAAGTGCACCATGACTTTATGGACACACTGTATATTCACCTTGTTCTACAATCATCACCACTATCTATGTACAGATCTTTTTTCATCTTTCCAAACTGAAACTCTGTAACCATTAAATAATAACTCCCTGCCAAGGACCAGCGCAGCTTCCAAATAACGGTGCGGAATTAAGGAAACACACTTTGTCAGAACAAAACCGATGGGACCGGGAGGACTCTTCAAACTTCCTGGCAGCATCTGAGTGCCTCACAGCCCCAGTTCGCTTTATTATATGGACCTATGCAAATCAAGGACCCTGATACAAAGTTGCACATCAAAGGCTAAGACAGGAACTCTCCCAAGGCAAAAACAGTATACATTAGTGAATTTTACAAACATCTGAAAACAAAGAGTCAGAGGAAAGGCATGTATATTGCTTCCTGCAACCCAAGGAAGGAAGTGGAGTGGGTGCAAACACTCAGCATCAAAGCCAAATATGGAGATGGAGGGGGGAGAACTTAGCCCCCTGCCAAGCCTCGAATCTATAATGGCTTTTTGCCATTACCGATCCACAACAACTCCCCCTTCCCTTTCCTCCCAGCCCCTGGCAACTACTATTATACTTTCTGCCTCCATGAATTTGACTACTCTAAGTATCTCATAAAAGTGGATTTACACAGTATTTGTCCTGTGTGACTGACTTTAAAAAAATTTTTTTTTATTTAAGTGAGTGGAGAGGATATAGACTCCCATATGTACCCCAATCAGGATGCACCTGGCAACCCTCATCTGGGGCAATGCTCTGCCCATCTGGGCCATGCTCCTAACTGAGCTATTTTTAGCACCTGAGGCAGAGGCTCGATGGAGTCATCCTCAGTGCCTGCCACCAACGCCCTTGAACCAATCAAGCTATGGCTGCTGGTGGGGAAGAGAGAGAGAGAAGGAGAAGGAAGAGGAGAGAAGAAGCAGATGGTTGCTTCTCCTGTGTGCTCTGACCAGGAATCAAACTCAGGACTTCCACACGTCGGGCCGACACTGTACCACTAAGCCAACTGGCCAAGGCCGTGACTAGCTTATTTAATAGTGCAATATATTCAAGGTTCATGGCCTGACCTGTGGTGGTGCAGTGGGATAAAGCATATATTCAAGGTTCATCCATGTTGTAGCATATGTCAAAATTTCCTTTTTTTAAAAGGCTGAATGACATTCCATTGCATGTATATACAACATTTTATTTATCCATTCATCCATTGGTAAGCATTTGTAATATTTCCATCTTCTGGCTATTATGAAAAATCTTTTTATGAACATCGATATACAAGTAGCTGTTCAAGTCCCTGCTTTCAATCATTTTGAGTATATACCCAAAAGTATATAATTTCTGGATCATATGGAATTCTATGTTTATATTTTGAGGAACTGCCAAACCATTTTCTATAGCAGCTGTATACCATTTTACATTTCCATCAGAAATGCCCAAGAATTCCAATTTCTCCACATTCCTGCCAATACTTATTTTTTGTAATAGCCATTCTAATGAGTGTAAAGTGATATCTCATGGTTTTGATTTGTATTTCCCTAATGATTAGTGATATTGAACATCTTTCCATGTGCCTATTGACCATTTATATACCTTCTTTGGGAAAATATCTATTCAAGTCATTTACCCATTTTTTAAAAAATTAAATTGGTTGTTTTTTTTTTGTTGCTGAATTGTAGGAGTTTTTGTATATTCTACATATTAACACCTTATCAGATGTACAATTTTCAAATATTTTCTTCCATTCTATGACTTGCTTTTTACTCCATTATTGTGCCTTTAATGAATCATTAAATTTTTAAATTTTGATGTAGTCCAGTTTATCTTTCTTTTGCTTCCAGTGCTTTGTTGTCATGTCCAAGAAATTGCTAAATCCAGTATCATGAAACTTTTCCTCTATGTTTTCTTCCAAGAGTTTTATAGTTGTTTTTTTATGTGCCCTAGGCATGAAACAGCTCTGGCCACCAATACAGGCATCAAGCTAGGATGAACTAGGGCTGAACACCTGCTTTGCCCTGACTGATATAAGAACAGCACCACCAATCAGGTGCCTCCTTGCCCATTGCCAGGGGCTGAGTTTTATAGTTTTATCTCTTAGATTTAAGTCTTTATTTTTAGTTAATTTCTCTATATGGTATAAGGCAGCGATTTTTAATCATTTTTTCCTCATGGCACAAATAAACTAATTACTAAGGAAAAAGAGGGGCGCTGACCTCTCTTCTTTAGTAATTAGTTTATGTGTGCCATGAAGAAAAAAAGGTTGAAAATCTCTGATGTAAGGTGAGGGTCCACATTCATCTTGTGTGTGTGGATGTCCAGTTTTCTCAACATCTTTTACTGAAAAGCCTGTCCTCTCCCTATTGAATGATCTTGACACCCTTGTCAAAAATCATTTAACCATGCCTGACCAGGCGGTGGTGCAGTGGATAGAGCATCGGACTGGGATGCAAATGACCCAGGTTTGAGACCCCGAGGTTGCCAGCTTGAGCACTGGCTCATCTGGCTTGAGAAAAAAACTCACCAGCTTGGACTCAAGGTTGCTGGCTCAAGCAAGGGGTTACTCAGTCTGCTGTAGTCCCATGGTCAAGGCACATATGAGAAAGCAATCAATGAACAACTAGGGTGTCACAACGAAAAACTGATGATTGATGCTTCTCATCTCTCTCCGTACCTGTCTGTCTGTCCCTATCTATCCCTCTCTCTGACTCTCTCTCTCTGTCCCTGTAAAAAAATAAAATCATTTAACCATATATGCAAGGGTTTATTTCTGGGCTTGCTATTTTATTCTGTTGGTATATATATCTGTCTTTATGCTAGTACCAAACTATTTTGATTAGTGTAGCTTTGCATTAAGTTTTGAAATCAGGAAATGTGAGATTCCAACATTGTTATTCTTTTTCAAAATTGTTTTGGCTATTCAGGGTCCCTGGAGATTCCATACAAATTTTAGGATGAATTTTTCTATTTCTGAAAAAAAAATGTTATTGGGATTTTGATAGGGGTTGCTTTGGATCTGTAGATCACTTTGCGTAGTATTAGCATCTTAAAAATATTGTTTCCCAATTCATGAACATAGGATACCTTTCCATTTCTTAATGTCATCTTTAATTTCTTTCAGCAACAGTTTATAGTTTTGAGTGTGTAAGTCTTTTGATTCCTTGGTTAAGGTTATTCCTAAGTATTTTATTTTTTTTGATGTTATTATAAATACAGTAAAATTGTTTTCTTAATTTCCTTTTTGGATTGTTTACTGTTAGTATAGAGAAATGCAGCTGATTTTCATGTGTTGATTCATATCCTTCAACTTTGTTGAATGTGATTATTAGGTCTGACAGGGTTTTTTATTTTGTGTGTGAGTATTCTTATCTAATGGCTCTGATGAGGCCTCTTAGTACTAGGTTAAATAGAAGTATTAAAAGTGAGCAACTTTGTCTTGTTCCTGACCTTAGAAGAAAAGCTTTCAGTCTTTTATCACTGGGTGTGATGTTTGCTGTGGGTTGTTTATAAAGGCTTTTGTATGTTGAAGTAGTTTTCTTTCTTTTGTATTTCATGGAGTGTTTTTATCATGAAAGAATTTTGTCAAATATTTTCTCTGCATCAATTGAGAAGACCATGTGAATATTATGTTAATATGGTATATTACATTGATTGATCTTTGTATGTTGAACTATCCTTTCATTCAGGGAATAAAAAAGTAATCCCACCTTGTCATGGTATATAATGCTTTCAACACACTGTCAACTTTTGTTTACTGGTATTTCATTGAGGATTTTTGCATCAAAATTCATAAGGGATGTTGATCTATCGTTTTCTTTCTCATAGTGTCTTTGTCTAGAATGAGTTTGGAAATTCTCTCCTCTTCTATTTTTTGGAAGAGTTTGAGAAGGATTGATGCTCTGGAGGATTGGAGCTACCTATTCAGGTCTTTTGCCTGTCAGTTTCTTTAAAAAGTTATTTGTTATGTTTATTGGGGTAAGCTTTGTTAATAGTGTTAGTAGTATTAATAGTTAGTAGTATAAGGTTTCAAAGTATATAGTTATTTTTTTAGTTTGTTTGTTTTTTGTTTTTTTTGTGTGTGTGGCAGAGACAGAGTCAGAGAGGGACAGATAGGACAGATAGACAAGAAGGGAGAGAGATGAGAAACATCAATTCTTCGTTGCGGTTCCTTAGTTGTCCATTGATTGATTTCTCATATGTGCCTTGACCGGGGGGCTACAGCAGACCGAGTGACTCTTTGCTCAAGCCAGCGACCTTGGGCTCAAGCTAGTGAGCCTTGCTCAAACCAGATGAGCCCACGCTCAAGCTGGCGACCTCGGGGTCTCAAACCCAGTGAGGTCTCAAACCCAGGTCCTCTGCGTCCCAGTCTGATGCTCTATCCACTGCACCACCACCTGGTCAGGCAAGTATACAGTTCTATCATACGTTATCCATATATTGCATTCTGTGCTAACCACCCAATGTCTAAATCTTCCTCCACTTTTTAAAAATTGTGCTGTTTATATTTTCCTTATTGATCTGTAGGAGTTGTTTTTATATTCTGGAAAGGAGATGCTTATCAGATAAAAGCATTGCAAGCATAGTCTCTCAGTTTGTGGTCTACCTGTTCATTTTCTTAGCGGAATCTTCTTCAGATGAGCAGAAATTCTTAATTTTAATAAAGTCTAGTTTATCAGTGTTTTTCTTTTATAGTTAGTGCTGTTTGTGTCCTTTTAAGAAATCTTTAAGCACTGGCCAGATAGCTCAGTTGGTTGAAGCATCATCCCGAAGCACAGAGGTTGCTGGTTCGATCCCTGGTCAGGGCACATACAGGAACAATTCCATGTTCCTATCCCTCTGTCCCTCTCTCCCTCTCTCTAACAACAACAACAAAAAAGAAATATTTTTTTCTTTCAAGGTCATAAAGATATTTTTCATGTTGTTATCTAAAAGTTTTATTATTTTACCTTTTATTCTTATATCAGTCCATCTGGAATTTTTGTATGTGGTATGAAAGAGGAGTCATAGTTATTTTTTATTTTTTATTTTTGGCTGATAGAGCACCTTTTGTTGAAAAGAATTCCTTTACTCACTGGCCGTATATCAGGAGATCATGTACATATGGGTGTGTGTCTTGACCTCTATTCTGAACCATTGTTTTGCTTCTCTGTTTTGAGTCAACACCACAGTCTTTATTATATTACTTTTATAATAAGTTGTGGTATCTGGTAGCATAAAACCTCTTCTTCAAGATTGTTTTGGGTAATTTAAGTTCTTAATATTTCCATATAGATTTTAGAATCGGTTTTTCAATTTTCACATGTACAATGGGATTTTTATTGGGATTACATTGACTCTGAATTAATCTGGGAAGAACTGACATCTTACCAAGCATTTCCAATCTATATATGTGACATTAGACCTCTGTGTATTATTATTATTATTCTTTTATTTAGAGAGAGAGAGGGATAGAAACAGAGAGATAGAGAGACAGAGACAGACAGACAGGAAGGGAGAGAGATGAGAAGCATCAACTCATAGTAGTGGCACCTTAGTTGTCCATTGATTGCTTCTCATATGTTCCTTGACCCAGGGGGCTCTAGCCAAGCCAGTGACCCCTTGCTCAAGGTGGGCACCTTGGAGTTTGAAACCTGGGTTCTCAGCATCCCAGGCTGACATTCTATCCATGGCACCAGACTAGGCCTCTTTGTATTAAATGGCCTTTAATTTCTCTCAGCAGTGTTTTGCAGGTTTCAGTGTAGAGGTTTTACACATCTTCCGTTAGCTATATTCTTTAGGTAACTGATGTTTTTCAGCACAAGAATTATTTCTAAAGTTTTAAAAATTGTTGTTATCATATGCAAATGCAGATGATTTTTTTAGGTAATTATTTTGTATCTAGCCATTTTGCTACATTTGCTCATTAAATATGAATTTGCTTAAAAAAATTATTTCTATTGACATAATCATGTCACCTGAGAGTATTAGTTTTCCATATTCTTTCATAGTCTTTGTAGTTTTCCTTCTTTCCTGTGACTTAGTGTGCTGGCAGGGACCTAGGGCAATGTGGTATTGAGGTGATCCTTGTTTCGTTCCCGACCTAAGGGGAGAAAACTCTTAATGTGTCCCTAATGAGTATGATGTTTCTTGTGAATTTTTTGTTAGATACTCATGATCAAATCCCTGGTTTGCTGAGAATAAACTGCACTTGGTTTGAAGTATGTTTTTAAATCTATTTCTAGTTTAGATTGACCATTATTTTGTTAAGAATGTTGGTATCTATGTTCATGAGACTTTGCTGACTTACAGCTTTTCTTTTCTTACAATGAATGTCCTGATCAGCTTTTGGTGTCACAGTTATATAGGCCTCATAAAAAAAGAGGTGGTTGAGTTCTTTGTTTTATTTCTTCTGAAGAGTTTGTATAATATTGGTATTATTTACTTCTTAATTATTAGGGAGAATTGAACACAGCAGCCCTCTGGGTTTGGAGTTTCTTTTGAGGAAAACTTTTTTTTTGTATTTTTCTGAAGCTGGAAACGGGGAGGCAGTCAGACAGACTCCCACATGTGCCCGACCAGGATCCACCCGGCACACCCACCAGGGGGGATGCTCTGCCCATCCAGGGCATCGCTCTGTCATGACCAGAGCCACTCTAGCGCCTGGGGCAGAGGCCAAGGAGCCATCCCCAGCGCCCGGGCCATCTTTGCTCCATTGGAGCTTCAGCTGCAGGAGGGGAAGAGAGAGACAGAGAGGAAGGAGAGGGGGAGGGGTGGAGAAGCAGATGGGCACCTCTTCTGTGTGCCCTGGCCGGGAATCGAACCCGGGACTTCCGCACGCCAGGCCGACGCTCTACCACTGAGCCAACCGGCCAGGGCCGGAAAACTTCTTAATGATACAGTCAATTTTTTAAATAGCAATAGAGCCGGTAGAAGAGGGATAAAAAATATATAATAAAATAAAATAGCAATAGAAAAATAAAGCAATAGGACTATTCATAATTTTCTATTTTTTGTTATATTATTATGAACAAATTGTTATGTTACTATTTTTAAGAAATTCATTTCATCTAAATTTTCAAGTTTATCTCCCGGACATTGTTCAAACTTCCTTTTATTACTTCTTGTCACATCTTTTAGCATCAATAGTGATGTTCCTTTTTTGTTTCTGATACTGGCAATTTACCGGATTTTCCCATGTAGAAGATGCACATTTTTTTTGAAAACTTTGGGTCTAAAACTAGGTGCGTCTTGTACAGTGGTTGTAGATTTTTTTACTTGCATTTCCCACTTTTTCACGCTTGTTTTTGCGCTTATTGTTGAAGACAGTGATTTATCATCAGACACAGATGAGGACAAGCTAATGGATGGGAGTTTTGACAGTGATGAGGAGTTGTATGAATTTTATGATGAGTAAAACTTGAGTTCAATAACTTTATGTGATACATTTTTTTTCAAATTTTGGGCCCCCAAATTAAAGTGTGTCTTTTGCATGGGAGCATCTTATACATGGAGAAATATGGTATGTTGCCTCTGTTTTCCTTGGTCGGTTTTGCCAGAATTTATCAATTTTATTAGTCTTTTCAAAAGTCTAACTTTCGGCTTTGTTGTTTTCCCAATTTACACCTTTTTCTATTTTATTTATATCTACCCTTATCTATTTTATTTCCTTCTACTTTCAGAATAATTTTTCTTTTTCTAGCTTTTGAGACACATAACTTAGATCATTGACTTGCAGCCTTTTCTTGGATAGGAATTTCCGTTATGGATTTTCCTCTGAGCACTGCTTACCTGTATCATACCATTATTCTGCTGTCATACTTTCATTTTTATTCAAACTCATTTGCTAAGTTCTATTGCAATTTTTTTCTTTTACCCCCCCCCCCTTTATAGAAACCTATTGCTTAATTTCTAAACATTGTATTATTTCCTAGTTGTCTTTCTGTTATTGGCTTCTATTGTAATGTCACTCTGGTCAGAAACCCAGTATTTGGAGTTGCTGAGAATTGTCAGGCAGGCGCATAACGCTTTCCCTGGGTAATTCGAGAGAGGTCAGAGTTCCGCCTGGTGTAAATGATTTCTTCTACTGGCCAGAATGACAGCTGGACATCAGGGGGTCCTGGTTAAAAATAAATGGAATAAGAGAATATAGTAATCAGTTTATTAGCTTTATGTCCAAGATTAGTAGATGTTTTTTAATTATCTTGGCCTACTCCCCTGTTTTACAGAGGAGGAAACTGAGGCTCAAAGAAGGGATGCTATTTGCTCAAAATCATATTCTTAGGTTGTGCTAAAATCAGAACTGCTACCTCAGTCTTTTGATTTCTGTCGGTGCACTTCCTGTTATGTCCCTTTTAGCAGCCCAGAAAAGGGTGATTTAGTTGGCTAGCTAGGGCTTCAGTGAGCATGAGGAAGTGGGACATTTTGATAGAATGCAGTTTGGAAGCAAACCCTGAACCAGTGAGGTCAGACTCTAAATGTCGGAGCAGTAGGAGCCTGAATGAAAGGGGGTGGTTTGGTGACCATGAGTTGGGCCCACACATTCTCATTTCTGACCTGAACAAATTGCATTTCCCTCCTGGCAGATGTCTGCAGGTTTCTATGTTTCTGATAGCATACCTACCAACAAAGGGGAAGGTGGGGATGAGCTGTAAAGCATTATCAGGACCACGGCTGGTCAAAACATTGTATCCCAAAAGGCAGGCTCAGCAGTGGGGATTGAACAGATTGTACAAGTGGAACAGGAGCTCCTGCTGAAGTTGGGCCAAGAAGGTTCCAGTTTACTACAGGACTCTGTGGAAAGCCCGAAGTGGTACAAGGAAGGAAAGAGCAGGGGGCCAAAATTAAAATATATTCAGCATCAGGGCAGTATGCTAGACCTCTCATCACAGGCACTGTTTCCTTTAAACCTCTGATAGGGAGGTAATTTTTATCCCCATTTTACAGATGAGGAAATGGAGATTCAGAGGTTTGGGGATTTAGTTAATATCATATCAGTGAATGGTAGAGTTAAGACTGAAACTTCGCCTGACCAGGTAGGTGGTGGCGCAGTGGATAGAGTGTCAACCTGGGATGCTGAAGACCCAGGTTTGAAACCCCAAGGTTGCTGGCTTGAGCACAGGCTCACAGCTTGATCCTGGGGTTTCTAGCTTGAGCATGAGATCATAGACATAACCCCATGGTCTCTGGCTTGAGCCCAAAGTTTGCTGGCTTGAAGCCCATGGTCACTGGTTTGAGCAAGGGATCACTGGCTCTGCTCCCTGTCCCGTCAAGGCACATATGAGAAGTAATCAATGAGCAACTAAAGTGCTGCAATTATGAATTGATACTTCTCATCTCTCTCCCATCCTTTCTGTCTGTCTCTCTGTCTCTCACGAAAATAAAAATAATAATAATAAAAGAACCGAAACTTAGAACTGTCTGATTTGATAGCTGGCTCTTTCTACTAACTAAGCCTCCTCTGTGGGTCACTGCTCTCAAATAATTTTAAGTCTAGAGGGGAAGTTAAGGTATGCACTTGAATATTAATAATACAAGCCCATATGTGACTGACTCCATTTGAATGATGCGAGGCATTCTACCTTGCCACACCAAGTGTGTTTGTTCCTGGACTCCAGCGTGACCTCACTGGAAGCTTGTTGGAAACCCAGGTTGCAGGCCCACTCCAAACCTCCTGAAACACACTCTGTTTAACAAGCTCCCCCAGGTGACAGAGTGCATGCTAATGTCTGGGAGAGGTCACAAGGTTGGAGGGTGACTGGATAAGGCATCTTGAGGGAGGCAGCATTTGCAATGGGCCTAAGGATTCCCGAAGTGCCTTTAAGTGGTGACGGTAGAGGGCTGGGAGGCAGAAAGCCACCAGGCAGGTTTTGTTCTTAGAGAGGTTTCCAGATTGGCTGGAACAGAGAGGTTGAAGACTCATCGGAAACAGGGCTGGGAAGGGAAGTTTAGGCCATATTGTTGAGGGACTTGAATTCCAAACAAGAGGTTTGGAATTTGATAGCTAAGGTGCCACCTAAGGAACTGGGTACAGAAGGGTGACACATCTAAGTGGCGTTTTCAGAGGTTAACGTGGAGGTTCTCTGCAGGTGTGTGAGAGCCAGGAGGGCTCTCTGGGGCAATGGGCTGAACCCAGGGCTGTGTTAGTGGGACGGAGAGAAGCTGAGAGACTGGGTGACAGGATGGGTCTGAAGAGCGGGAACCCAGTGGGATTCCTTGGGCTCTCTTGTCCTCCTTGGGCAGTATAGTACAAGTTAAATATAACCCAGTTGTGCCCCAGTCCTTTACGTCGTTGTTTCCTTAATACATAAATCAAATCCTCGATCTTGTATCCTAGTAGGAGCCCAGAGTTTTCCCCTTATCTCTAAGACTTACCAGATTCTGTGTGTGTGTGTGTGGGGGGGGTGGATGTGTGGGAGGGGGTTTCTGTTTTTCTGTTTCTCCTGTGTCCTGTTCCCTCCGCTCTTTGACACTCCCTGACAGCTGCCGTTGTCCTCCTGTCCTGCCTGCCTCACTCGGAATGTAGGCGCCTCCTTTGCCCTCCCCAGCCCTTCACCAGCGCATCATGGCTGTTACTGATTTGTGGTCGCGGAAGATACGTATAGCACAGGGAAAGAAAAAGCTGTAATTCAGCGGTATGATAGCGTAGAACTGGGGTCACAGTGGGTCACCACTTGATGGGACTCATCATGTTAAAATCTCATTGCATTTTAGGACTATATATGTGAATATTCACTCTGCTCAGCTCACCCAGCATGTCAGTTTAGGGTCTTGTAACTTCATAAATAGGGGTTTCAGAGAAGAGGAAATGTAGTTGAACTGTTTCATATTCCCATTGGGAATATGGAAAATTCCACCCCCAACCCCACCCAACAGCAGAAAGGCATGCAGAGGGCTCCTAGGGCCAGGATGATGACTTAGAGTGGGAAGTCCAAGGGGAGTTCTGTAGAGAGTCTGCCCGTGATGGCGTTAAAGATTGAATTGCTGTTGTGAAGTGAATGCTGCAGTCACAGTCCTGCTGGGAACTTAGGCGCAAGACCGCTGCTGGCCAGCACAGTTAGCGCTTAGTGTCGGTTTAACATGACCCCCGAGACCCTGCCCCTTCTCAGCTGGCACAGCTGCCCATTTTGTGAGGTCCCCCTGCATGTCTACCTGTCCTCTCCTGTTGTGGAGAATTAGCTATCCCTCCTCTGTGCTTGGGGCATACCGCCTGGACCCCTCACACCACTGACTTCCTCCATGGCCACAACTCCCCAAAGGGAAGGAGCATGTCTGACTTACTGTGTGTGGCCAGCACTTAATATGGTTTGCCTGGTCCATGGTAGGAGCCCAGTAGTGTTTGTTAAGTAAGTGGGTATTAGGAAAGCAAATGGCCATAAAGCTATGCCAGATTGTATTTGTAATTTCTTTGGTTTTCAGCACTCCAGGACCATTCAACCATTTGAATAGATTCTTCACTCAGATGCTCCCTCCCCAATTAGGTCTTTTAATTTGTTCACATTTAACTAGAGTATTTTTGAGTAGATAATGCATTTATATGGTTCATAAATCAAAATGCTCTGCACTGAGAAGTCTTGGTCCCACACATCTTCCACCCCAGCTCCTTAGTGGTAAGCACTTTTATTCATTTATTGTGTATTCTTCCAGTATTTCCAGAGTTTATTCTTCTGGTATTTCACTTCTTGATGCAAATACAAAATTCAAATATTTGTTTTTTTCTTACACAAAAATGTAGCATCCTAGATACATTGTGACTTGCTCTTTTCGCTTAATACTGAACCCTGGAATGTTCCATATCAGCAAGAACATAGCGAGCATCCCCATTCTTTGCTTGTTTTTAATCTTTTTTTCATGGCTGTGTAGTCTTCCACTGTGAGCACGTATTAAATTTAGTTAATCAGGTGAGCACTGGACGGTCTCCAAAGCTTTGCTGTTCTGAACAAGCTGCAACGAATAACCTTGTGCACGGCCATTTCCTCCGTGTCCAGTGTGGCTGTGGGGTGTAGGCCTGCTGGCTCAAAGGGCATGTGGGATTCCATTAGCTTTTGCCAAGTGAGCTTTCACACCTCCCCCTGCAAGGCCAGGGGCACTGTTTCCCACAACTCCACAACGGAGTTGTGTGGTGTGGTTTGGAGTTTTGCCATTCTGCTAAATGAGAAATGGTATTTTTGTGTAATTTCCATTCTCATCAGCTTTTCCCGTTTCAGAAACATTTGCATTTTTTTCTATCAACTGTGTGTCATTCGTTTTGCCTATTTTAAATCTTGGTTCTTGGTCTTTTCCCACTTGGTTTTTTGTGGTGTAGAGATGAGACCGTTGTCTGTGCTATGATTGTAATTTTCCCAAGTAGGTCATTATCTTTGTCCTTGTGGTATGTTTTTCCCCAATGTAGAAGCCTTGAATTTTTTATGCAGTAAAATTTATCAGTATTTTCTTTTATGGTTTTAGATTTTGTATCAGAAAGGCTCTTCCCTGTTCCAAGATTGTGAAGGAATTCACCCAGAGGAGGTGAGAGGAAGCAGGTGTGCAGCCCCTCAGAGCAGTGTTGCCAACATCACAGTTTTGTTTGGGATGTAGCCCTGTTCCCACGGGGAGAAGGGTTTACTGCCAGGGGTGGATGCCCACTGCCAAGGGCCTGGGTCCAGGCACCCTGGTCTTCAGCTGGTGCCCTCATAGGCTGGGAAGGAGGCAGATAAGGGGAAATGATGTGTTTGGCAGCCCATGTTCACAACAGGTGAGGTCTGTCCAGGTGCAGCCAGGCTAGTACAATGAAAGGAAATAGAATTAAAACTGAGACGTGAAATTCAACACTTGCATAAACTTGAACCTTTTCTGGGATTTGAAAAGAAGTAATTAATTTAGAAACTTTCTCCCACAATATTAAACTCTGCCCACTGGTCCCAGGCAGGAAATGGTCTAGAATAGGATTCTAAATAGCAACATAGAGGCAGAAAAGAAATGATTATGCTGATAGTATGTTTCTTAAAATCCTGAGTCCAGTACTCCAGGATTGAAGAGAGATGAGACTTATCAGTGTTTGGGTTCAGGCTGGTTTGGATGTCAACTAGCCGGAGTCCCTCTCCTGACTTCACCACTAAGGGCATGAGCTCAGACAAATCACTTCACTTCTGAGCCTCAGTTTCTTCCTCGGTAAAAGAGCCTAATACTAATTATTATGATAAACATGGAGTAAGCACTAAGTGTATATCAAACACCCTATTGATATGCACTGAATTATTCATTGTCCCGAGAAGCTGAGAAAATTAAATGTAGTAACATGAAGAGTTTTGCATAGTGCCTACCACATGACTGGTCCTCAGTGAACATACTCAGTAGTATTGTTGTTTTCTATGCTTACTGAAGTCAGATGGGTAGGCTCAGCATTTAATTGTGATATTATCTTAGCTGTTCATTCATTCCATGGTTAGCGCCTACCATATGTGGGTAGGTGCTGGAGACAATGGTGAGCATGGTCTGTGCCCTGCAGAACTTACAAATAGGCAAGGCAGATGCAAAATACTGTGGTCAGTGAGCAACAACCACAGCCCGCGACAAGGACTTTGTTAGGGACTAGCCAAGTGCTGTGGGAGCACAGGGGAGGAACAAATAGCCCTGTCCCAGAAACTGGGCTTGCCAGACGCAGCCCTGTGTAGGACAGGGATCTAGGCACACTGTCTCTCTAGGCGAGTGACAACTATTACAGTTATAGGGAACGCTTAGATATCATGTACCTTATGTCAGAGGGGTTCGGTTCATCCTCACTCTATGCGCCTGGTACTATTATTACTCCCAATTTACACATTAGGAAACTGAGGCCCCAGAGGTTGTTCAGGGTCACATAACTAGCAAATGATGGAACCAGGATTTGAACCTGGAGATTTGGAGGTGAATCCAGAGAGGGGAACAGTTGCCCATCACTGGGAATTGGACTGATATTTCCTGGGGTTTGTTAGGAACCATAACTGCAAAGTGGGAGCAGAACAGAATGACAAGGGGAAGACCAGGCACCAGGCAGCATCATGGTAGGGGGTTCCTCAGCAGACTGCTGCTCTCGGCTTTCGTAGGACAAGCAGGGTGGTCCTTGAGGGAGGGGGGCGTCCAATGTGTAGTATGGATGGCTCCATAAATCTGCCTTAGGGATGAATCTCATTTGGTTTCAGGCATTTCTGCCTGTTAAAATGGAAAGGAATTTGCAGGACCAATTCCCAAAGTCTCTATCAACCGTGGCTATTCCCATCCACCTAAAAGGCATTCTCCTATCCTCGTTGCCCAGGTGACTCCTGCTCCTTCAGATCCTGAGGCCGGGCTCCCTGTCCACATTTGTGCCGCCATAGCACCTTGGACCTGCCCTTCACAGCTCTAGCCCAGAATTTTCATTTTATTCACTGATCATTTAAACTCAAGAGAGCAGAGATCATGGCTGTTTTTCCTCATCTGTAGCCCCTGGCAGAGGGCTGGAATTTAGTAGACACTCGATAAATATTTGATGAATGAGTGAATGAGTAACCAGCACTTCAGGTGAATTAGGATGGAGAGCCATCAGATAGGAGGGCCAGGCCTGGATGTGACACATACACCCTGTGAGGGAAAGAAGCTGGTCATCCAGACCTGGGCACGAAGTCACTTGTGGTCTAGAACAGGGCCTGCAGAGGTGGAGGATGCCTGCTGGATGACTGAGCTGGAGCGCATGTTGGCCTGGAGTAGCTCAGTTGTTGTCTAAATACGGCCAGTAGTCGCCATATGCTGAGGTCCCAGCTCCCCTCACTAGCTGCATGGCTTCACCCAGTTACTCGGGCTTCTCAAAGCTCTGTTTCCTTATTTATAAAGTGGGGATATAAATGTCTTCAGAGCTCTATTGGGAGGAATAGAATGAGACTGTATATGAAGAATGATCCCCAGTGCCTGGCTTACCCACTTGGCCAATAAATGCTGTTATTATTGTTATTGTAATTTTTTAAATGTATCTAGTTTTTAACATATATTATTGTATTTAATTATCAAGCCACCCTTGTGATATGTTATAATTCTTTTATATAAGGATCCTCAGGCTGGGATGAGTCAGGCTCCCACGTGGAGTTAGGAGCAAGCTGGGGCTCAAACCCAAGTCTGCCTACCCTCAAGACAGCTCACTTCCCCTTCACTGGCATCAGAAATTGCTCAGAGCAAAGTTTAGCTGGGGAAAAAATCTGACACATCACTTGAGTTGAAGACTGTGGCGGAACCCCAGAACAAGAGCCATTTCTGGATACAGCCAAATGGAGCACTTGCGTGGCCCTGGGGCCCAGGCTCCCTGCCAGCGTGTCCTCATGCTGCCTCCTCCCTGGAGAACTCGCCTCGCCCTCAGCGTCCTCCCAGGGTCTGACCTGTCCTGGTAGAGGGGAGTGAGATGGGTAACAAGCCAGGCTGTGCTGTGTGGCCCTTGCTTGTTTCAAGTTAGGGGTCCGTGTATGTGCTCGGGTGTGAGAGAACATTGAAAAAAGAGGGTAAATAGGGTAAAAAAGCTAATGATAGTTTTCTCAGTTGAAAGGGGCGTGGATAGCCAGAGATTTCTAGTTTCTCTATATTTTCCAAATTTTATAAAATGGACATGCATTTCTTTGGCGAACAGAAAAACGGTTATTTTAAAGACCTTGATCATCTCTTCAGGACCAGCTCAAGTGCCACCTCCTCTTTGAGCTGTGATGTCCCCTAGTGTGTGTTTGCCTTGCAGGGTCCCCATCCTTGTGCCTGTCTTTGCTCCTGTGACTCTTCCTGAGCAGAGAGGTGGCCTCCCTCACCTGTTTGCCCCAGGAGACCCCAGTGAGTGGAATTGCCCCAAAGCCTCCCGGCCCGTGGGCAGCCCAGGGCAGCCATTGCCAGCAGCTTCCACAGCAGAGAGGTGGCCTCCCTCGCCTGTTTGCCCCAGGAGACCCCAGTGAGCGGATTGCCCCAAAGCCTCCCGGCCCGTGGGCAGCCCAGGGCAGCCATTGCCAGCAGCTTCCGCAGCAGAGGTCACTGCGCTCTTAGCTTCCTGTGTTAAGTTCATTTCAATTAATCTTTCCAACCACCTTTCAAGGTAGGCATTTTTATTATCCTTAGTTTAGAGACAAGAAACCGTCTTGAATCTCAAACCAGACTATTGGATTGTCAAGCAGCCCCCTCCAGCTCCTTTGCGCCGCCTACCACACCCAACAAGGACACATGCAATGGCCACCTTGCTTCTGAGAAGATGGCATGATCTTTTAGGTCCCCATATCTTTGTCCATCTCTTGCTTTCTCCACTCAACCCCCTGACTGGGCCCCACCTTCCTTGCCATCTGGTTCCCATCTCCGGCCTGCTCCAGGACTCAGCTTGCTTGTTGCTTCTTCCAGGAAGCCCTCTCTCACAGGCCCTGCCGTTTCATGCAGCATGGGCTGGTGAGCTGCTCTTTGCCCATCTGTGTCTGCATTTGTCACTTTTTGTTGAACTTGGTCTCTCTCTCTGCTGTTGGTCTTTCTCTTTCCCCAACCAGACTCAAGGACAAGAGTTTAATATCTTCAATCCCAGTGTCTAGCTGGCACAAATTAGGTATTCAATGAATGTTCAATTAATTAATATGATCTTTACAATAGTCCTATAAAATTACCATGTTACACATGAAGAAAAATGAAGCCAAGAGTTGAGTGGTTTGCCCAGTCATGCATGGGTCTTTGAAATCTAGTCCAGGTTGGCTGAAATGCTGAAATTTAAAGAAGCAGGAAAAACAAACAAACAAATAAACACCCTACCCCACCCTGTCAGTTCTAGGGGGAACAGAAATGTTAACCATGTTCCAGCATAAACTAGGCAGAGGTATATTATTTAGATTGTTTATATACTTTTTTCTGTTTTTTTCTTTAATTTTTAATGTTTTTCAATAGAGACTTTTCTTTCTTTTCAACTATTTGCATTGTGTATTTTCCGAGAGTTGGTTTATGGGGATAGTGACTGAACATTTTAGACTGCTCTCAATATTATTGCCAAATTGCCAGTAATATTGTCAATAACATTATGTCAGTTAACTACCTTCAGAGAAATATGAGACAGTCAATTTTACCATTTACACACCAGCATTGGGGATTATCATTATTTAAAATTTTTGTTACTTTCATAGATGAAAAGTTATGCCTCATTTCTTTTTATCTCTTTGTGAACAACAGAGATTGAGTATTGGGGTTTTTTTCCCCCTCTTTATCTACATTCTTGTGAGACTTGTGTTCATGCTCCTTATTGTACTACTTTTTAAAAAATTGTTTAAGACATCTGTAGAAGACCAACTTAACTATTTAATTAAGTGCCATTTGGAAGGCACTGACAGAAGGGAAAACAAAGATGACTATGATACCACCCCTATCTTCTTGAATAGGAGCTTATTAAGTAAGATACTCAAGTCAGCAAGATGGATGGGCACAGAAATGATGATCTTAGTAGCTAAACTGCTCTGAGAAATAAGTAATGGGATGTAGAAGAACGGAATTAGGATCAGCGATTCCTGACTTGGACTGTAGTATCAGGGAAGGCTTCAGAGAGGTTGTGTCATTTATTCTCAGCTGGAAAGGATGAGAAACATTCAGAAGCAACTCCACTTTGACACAGCAGCATAAACAGGTATCAAGCCCATGGCTGTATTGGAACATTTTGTCTCTGAGAACATTTAGTGTGTTTGTATCACTAAATGTTAGGATGATTTAGGTGGCAGGGAAGAAAATACACAATTAAAGTTGTTTTAAACTCAAGAAAAATATCTTAGTTCACAAAACAAAGAGGTATCTCTTTGTAGGGTTGGTTAATCAAAGGCATAACAGGACGTTCGGGACCCACAGTTTCCCCCCATTTTCCTTTCAGCCTGCCTCAGCATTGACTTTGTCCTCAGGAGGCTCTTTTCACAGTTGAAGGTTTGTTGCCTCATTCTACTTAACCGTGTTCAAAGACAGGCCAGGCCAGGATCCCAGAATCTCACCTTCCTTCTTCCCTGCCTTCCATACTCCTTCCCTCCCTCACTCCCTCTCTTTAGTCCTTGCTTTCTCCCTCCCTCTCTTTCTTCCTTCCTTTGTAAAACAACAGACATTTGTTTTTTTTCATCTTTGGAGCCAGAAGTTAAAAATCATGGCCCTTGTTCCTTTTTATCATATTAGGGAAAATATCTTTCCCAGAAACCTCCAGGGAACTTCTCCTTAAGTCTGATAGGCCAACACTGTGTCACGTGCCCCACTTAATCCATCAGTGGCTAGATGGCATAAAATTACCATGATAGATTTAATTAACATTCACCTCTCTAGGATTTGCAAGGAATCTTCCCGCCTGAACACATGGTCCCCTTTAAATCAGGGCTGTGTTAATGTGGGAGAGGTGAGTACATTCAGCTAGACAGTATCTGCCACAGTGTTTAAGAGCAGATGTTTTATTATGAAATATACTAATAATGATAAACTATCATCAAGAAAATATTTTCTGAACTCAACTTTATTAAGCTAATTTACTTTTTAAATTTTTTAATAGTTTATTTCATTTTCTTTTATAGTGTCTTTACATTTTTGTTTTACTAAAATTATTTTCATAGGTAAAGATTCTTTTTTCTTTTTTTTTTTTCTTTTTCCAAAGTTAGAAGCGGGGAGGCAGTCAGACAGACTCTCGCATGCACCTGACCAGGATCCACCCAGCATGCCTACCGTGGGCAATGCTCTGCCCATTTGGGACATTGCTCCATTGCAGCTGGAGCCATTCTAGCACCTGAGGTGGAGGCCATGGAGCTGTCCTCAGCACCCGGGCCAACTTTGCTGCACTGGAGCCTTGGCTGTAGGAGGGGAAGAGAGAGATAGAGAGAAAGGAGAGGGGGAAGGGTGGAAAAGCAGATGGGCACTTCTCCTGTGTGCCCTGGCTGGGAATCGAACCTGGGACTTCCATATGCCAGGCTGATGCTCTACTGCTGAGCCAACTGGCCAGGGTCTAAAGATTCTTTTCCATGTAACTTAAATGAATCCATGTAACAGATTCATTTCATCGCCCATTTTACAAGTTTTTATTAAATTTTGTTGATTATATTTGTAGGTTAGGACATTGTTAAGTTTTTTTGTTTGTTTGTCTGTCTGTTTTGAGACTGTTAGGTGTATCAGTCTTGTTGGGCCATATTTTGTGGGTCAAAATCTTTTATTTTATATTGACTATTTCTATCAAAACCATCATTAGGAATTGGATGAGACTTTATGTATTTCTCAGCTAATCCATGATAAAGTTGTCAGCAGGTCTGTTTCCTTAATGCAAAGATTGATCTTCAGATTGCTGGATTGTGGAGGTCAGCAAACTACAACCCCACTAGTCTAATCTGGCCTAATGCCTGTTTTCGTGGGGCTGTATGTTAAGAGTATTTTTTGCAGATGAATATTTATAATCTATTTGATGTGATTGTGAATTTTGAACTCCAATTAAGAAAAAATGTTACCTGCTTCTACAAAAACAATTTTTTATTCTTATTTAATAAACCTCTGTTACAAAAATTGTATTCAACTACTATTGTATTGAATTTTTTAAATAAAAGTTTTGTGGAATTTGTTTTCTCTCATTATAAAAATATTACAAAATAGTCTTGATCTTTGCTTCTTGGCCTCGAAACCCTAAAATATTTACTTCTGGACATTTACAGAAAAACTTTGCCCACCCCTGCTCTATTGTTTTCACTGACTTGATTCTTCTGAATACTCATACCCTCTCTACCTTTCCCTAACTTTTTGTTCCAATGGAGTTATAAGGAGAAAATGGTGTGAAGTCAGTGTGTTCTTCAAGTGAAAATTGTCGAGTCAAATGCCCAGCAGCAGTTGGGAAAATAACAAGTTGGATGAGTGCATCCCCATTGTTCAGCAATGAAGAGAGGAGAGGAGGAGAGAGAGCTCTTCAAACTGTAACTTTTATGTCAAATAAAAATACAAATTGGTGTAAGAGTTTTCTGTAAAAATCAATTTCCCCCTTTTCTTCTTAAGTATATTAAGTCTAAAGTGTTGGGAAAGACAAAATATCATTGCTGTAAGAGCATCGATGTTTGAGGCAAATGGCAGTGTTTTGAGAGCTGGAAGATCTTTTACTTTTTCCTACTGAAGTTAGCTCCTTTTTCTTTCCTTTGACAGATGAGGAAAAAGAAAATAATAGAGCATCCAAGCCCCACTCCACTCCTGCTACTCTGCAATGGTAAGTCCTGTTCTTAGAGAGTTCTCTCCTGATGGATGCTCATAGACCTTGACAGTGCATCACTGGGCTATTCCGACATTGTCATGATGACTTGACAGCTAGTAGCCCACCTGCAATCAGTTTAATTCGCAGGTATATATAAAATATTCAACCTGCATCTAACCCGGAGAATTGAATTTTTATATTTATTTTATTTTGAGGGGAGATTATTTCCCATCATCAAAACACTGGCAAGGCCTGACCAGGCCATGGTGCAGTGGACAGAGCGTTGGACTGGAATGCTGAGGATCCAGGTTTGAAACCCCGAGGTCGCCAGCTTGAGCGCGGGCTCATCTGGTTTGAGCAAAGCTCACCAGCTTGGACCCAAGGTCACTGGCTCAAGCAAGGGGTTACTCGGTCTGCTGTAGCCCCACGGTCAAGGCACATATGAGAAAGCAATCAATGAACAACTAAGGTGCCGCAATAAAAAAATTAATGATTGATGCTTCTCATCTCTTTCCATTCCTGTCTGTCTGTTCCTTTCTATCACTCTCTATGACTCTCTCTCTCTCTGTCTCTGTAAAAAAAAAACAAAAACAAACAAACAAAAAAACAAAACAAAAACCAAAACACTGGCAAGAACCAAATTCCACATGGATGCTGTTAACTGATTTTAGTGAAATTCATTACTTTAGTTAATAATGTTGCAGCAGACCAAAGAAACAGTCTGTTTACCTCTATCAATGAGCCTTAATGAATTAACAATTACTTGCAGCTACACTACAATTATTTTCCCATTGATTAGACCTGCTAGAGTGGCTTTCTCTTTAATGTTTGGAATTTTTGGACTTCATATAACATTTAGTGATGTTGTTTAAGTGGTTGCACTCATGTTGTTTAAGTGGTTAGAAGTTTTGCAGCTGTGAATGCCAGAGCTGTCTATGCCCAAGTTTCACCCCTCAGAGGATCTTACTGATTAAGGGCTATCACTCCCCTAACAGTGCAGCCCAGCGAACCTGAAGGAATTTAGGAATGAAGGGGAAGGAAAGACAAGAGGGGAGGGGAAAGGAACTAACATCTCGTTTGTGCCAGCTTCCATGCTAGCTAGGTACGTCGTATGTGTGCCTCATTTCATTCTTACCATTCTGTGAAGCTGATGTTGCTATGCCCATTTTACAGATGAGAAAAGTAAAGCTTAGACAGTGAAATCATTTGCCTGCATGTACACACAGCCATGAAGCGGCTGAGGCAGGAACCTGGCTGGGTCTCTTTAACTGCAAAGCCTGTGCTTGGGAAGAAAGGCAAAGAGATATCAGGAAGGCTAGAGAAGAGAGAACAGAATGGAAAGCAGATGGGCTTTAACAGGCAAATCGTATTAGATTCTCCAGTCTAATCCAGCCACAGGTGAGAGGGAAACAGCACTGGGAGAAAGCATTCAGTAACGTAACTCAATCTTCTCTAACAAGAGTCTCAGCCACCAGCTTGTTTTGCTACAAGGATGGCCACGGTTGTTTTCAAGAGCTCTGTTTCCAGCCACTTGGCTGGTTTTCATCTATTTGTCCCTACATTCTTTTTCTCAATGCATTTGCTGCTCTTTTGCTTTGCATAAAATTATACTCAGCTTCCCTGGTCTAATCTCCCCTGCACCCTTCCCCCTCCCCAAATTATGGCAGCACAAATTTCTGTAATGCCAGGACATCATGTTAACATCAGTGTGAAGGACACTGGGAGTGAGAGTTTCTAGAAATGCAAGGAATTGACAGACACTCTTAATAATTGGAACATGTTATACACTTTAGAACAAAAGATTTGGAAGGGACTGTAAGAAAATCACCTTGTTTGTATCTTTTTTCCTGTGATTCTCTGATGCCTGCCTGGCCACAGAGAGTCTGTAGACAGTGCAGTCTCTTAAGTCAGACTGCTGGGAATTCACTTCCAGCTCAACAACCTCCCAGCTGTGGAACCTTGGGTAAGTTTCTTAACCTCTCACTGTCTCAATCTACTCCCCTATGGAATGGGGATAGCAGTAGTATCTATGGCATAAGGCAGTCATGAAGAGGAAGTGAGTTAGTACAATAAAGTGCTTGAGCAGTGTGGCATAGAGCATGTCTCAGTAAATCTTAGTGGCCATCAATCACCCAGCCCACCCCTTCCTTCTGAGGCCCAAAGGGACGTCCTGGAGCAGAGCTTCTCTCCTTCTGACATGTGCACAGTAAGTTCTCTTTCTGCTGTACCTAGTTCTGTACAAAATATCTGTTCTTCTAAATGAAGGGACTCAGAGATCATTCCAGAAGAAATTTCATCCTCCAATTCTTAAAGTTAGACAGTGGATTTTTTAAATGATATGTTGGCTCTTGAGGAAAATTAGATTTGAAAATATATAAATTTTTCTGACCTGTGGTGGCACAGTGGATAAAGCATCGGCCTGGAATGCTAAGGTTGCTGGTTCAAAACCCTGGGCTTGCCTGGTCAAGGCACATATGAGAAGCAATTACTAATGCTTCCTGTTTCTCCCCCCTTTTTCTCTCTCTAAAGTCAATATAAAAGACCTTAAAATAAATCCTTTGAAAATATATACATATTTTCGGGAGTGACATCAGAGAAATGGCGCCATGAGGAGCGCTACCGATACCTCTCCCCAAAATTTCAACAAGTTCTTCAACCAGTGACAGAAAAATCTATCCTTGGAGCATCTGGAAGTCCTACACACTAAACACGAAGTGCTATCAACAAAACCACCCTCAGATGCCATTAAGGAAAAGGAAATAGAATATCATAGATACAAAAGTCAGAGATGTAGCACAGATAGATGACGGAAAATCTATGGAAAAAAATTAATATATTGGAAAACTTGGAGCTAAATGACAGAGAATTTAAAATAGAAATCCTAAAAATACTCAGAGATACACAAGAAAACACAGAAAGGCAATTTAGGGAGCTCAAAAAACAACTCAATGAACACAAAGAATATATTACCAAGGAAATTGAAACTATAAAAACAAATCAAACAGAGATGAAAAACTCAATTCATGAACTGAAAAATGAGGTAACAAGCTTAGCTAATAGAACAGGCCAGATAGAAGGTAGGATTAGTGACATAGAAGACAAGCAACTTGAGGCACAAGAGAGAGAAGAAGAGAGAGACTCAAAAATTTAAAAAAATGAGAAAGCCCTACAGGAACTGTAGGACTCCATCAAAAAGACTAATATAAGAATAATAGGTATATTAGAAGGAGAAGAGAGAGAAAATGGAATGGAGAACATATTCAAACAAATGATAGATGAGAACTTCCCAAGCCTGTGGAAAGAACTAAAGCCTCAAATTCAAGAAGCAAACAGAACTCCGAGTTTTCTTAACCCCAAGAAACCTACTCCAAGGTACATCATAATGAAATTGGCACAAACCAATGACAAAGAAAAAATTCTCAAGA
Source organism: Saccopteryx bilineata (assembly GCF_036850765.1). Lineage (NCBI taxonomy): Eukaryota > Metazoa > Chordata > Mammalia > Chiroptera > Emballonuridae > Saccopteryx > Saccopteryx bilineata. Next base: position 107,756,360 of record NC_089490.1, read on the forward strand.
CAGCCAGGGAAAAGAAGAATACAACATATAAAGGAAGGCCTATTAGATTATCATCGGATTTCTCAGCAGAAACTCTACAAGCTAGAAGAGAGTGGACCCTAATATTTAAAGTTCTGAAAGAAAGGAACTTTTAGCCAAGAATACTATACCCATCAAAGCTATCCTTCAAATATGAAGGAGAAATAAAAACATTCACAGATACAGAAAAGATGAAGGAATTTATCATCAGAAAACCCCCACTCCAGGAAATACTAAAGGGGGTTTTCCAACCAGATACAAAGAACAAAACAAAACCACAAGTAAAAGCTCCACCAAGAACACAATAAAACCAAATTTAAACTGTGACAATAGAAAAAAAAAAGAGGGAGAGGACAGAGATAAACAGTGGCAAAGGACGATGGAGTGCAGAAGCACTCATAAGATAGTGTACTACAATGAACATGGTAGGTACCCTTTTCATTACTTAATGGTAACCACCCCTGAAAAAACCAATACAGAAGCACATGACTTAAAAAAGGTAGCAACAGAGGAAAGAAGTATGAAATACAACCAAACAAAAACTAATGATAGAAAAACAAAAGAAAAGAATCAAACAAGATACAAAACTAACAGAAAACAATTTATAAAATGGCAATAGGGAACCCACAAGTGTCAATAATTACACTAAATGTAAATGGATTAAACTCACCAATAAAAAGACAGAAAGTAGCAGAATGGATTAGAAAAGAAAATCCAACTGTATGCTGCCTACAAGAAACACATCTAAGCAACAAGGATAAAAACAAATTCAAAGTGAAAGGCTGGAAAACAATACTCCAAGCAAATAACATCCAAAAAAAGAAGGTGTAGCAATACTCATATCTAATAATGCTGACTACAAGACAGCAAAAGTAATCAGAGACAATAATGGTCATTTCATAATGATTAAGGGGACACTGAATCAAGAAGACATAACAATTCTTTTTTTTTTTTTGTATTTTTCTGAAGTTGGAAACAGGGAGGCAGTCAGTCAGACTCCCGCATGCAACCGACAGGGGGCGATGCTCTGCCCATCTGGGGCATTGCTCTGCCGCAACCAGAGCCATTCTAGCACCTGAGGCAGAGGCCATAGAGCCATCCTCAGCGCCCGGGCCAACTTTGCTCCAATGGAGCCTTGGCTGCAGGAGGGGAAAAGAGAGACAGAGAGGAAGGAGAGGGGGAGGGGTGGAGAAGCAGATGGGCGCTTGTCCTGTGTGCCCTAGCCAGGAATCGAACCTGGGACTCCCGCACGCCAGGCCGATGTTCTACCACTGAGCCAACCGACCAGGGCCAAGAAGACATAACAATTCTTAACATATATAAATATATGCACCAAACCAAGGAGCACCAAAATATATAAGACAGCTACTTATTGACCTAAAAACAAAAACTGACACAAATACAATCATACTTGGAGACCTCAATACACCGCTGATGGCTCTAGATCATTCATCCAAACAGAAAATCAATAAAGATATATTGGCCTTAAATTAAACACTAGAGCAATTGGATATGATAGACATCTACAGGACATTTCATCCCAAAGCAACAGAGTATACATTTTTCTCTAGTGTACATGGAACATTCTCAAGAATTGACCATATATGTTGGGCCACAAAAATAACATCAGCAAATTCAGAAAAATTGAAATTGTACCAAGCATATTCTCTGATCATAAAGCCTTGAAACTAGAATTCAACTGCAAAAAAGAGGGGAAAATACACACAAAAATGTGGAAACTAAACAACATACTTTTAAAAAATGAATGGGTTAAAGAAGAAATAAGTGCAGAGATCAAAAGATATATACAGACAAATGAAAATGACAATACGACATATCAGAATCTCTGGGATGCAGCAAAAGCAGTGATAAGAGGGAAGTTCATATCACTTTAGGCCTATATGAACAAACAAGAGAGAACCCAAGTGAACCACTTAACTTCACATCTTAAGGAACTAGAAAAAGAAGAACAAAGACAACCCAAAACCAGCCGAAGAAAGGAAGTAATAAAAATCAGAGCAGAAATAAATGAAATAGAGAACAGAAAAACTAGAAAAAATTAATGAAACAAGAAACTGATTCTTTAAAAAGATCAACAAAATTGAGAAACCCTTGGCAAGACTCACCAAAGAAAAAAGAGAAAGGACTCATATAAAGAAAATCCAAAATGAAAGAGGAGAAATCACCACAGACATCATAGATATACAAAGAATTATTGTAGAATACTACAAAAAACTATATGCCACCAAATTCAACAATCTAGAAGAAATGGTTAAATTCCTAGAACAATACAACCTTCCTAGACTGAATCATAAAGAAGCAGAAAGCCTAAACAGACCAATCAGCAGGGAGGAAATAGAAAAAACTATTAAAAACCTCCCCAAAAATAAAAGTCCAGGCCCAGACGGTTGTATTAGTGGATTCTATCAAACATTCAAAGAAGACTTGGTTCCTATTCTACTCAAAATCTTCCAAAAAATTGAAAAAGAAGCAATACTTTCAAACACATTTTATGAGGCCAACATAACCCTCAGAATAAAACCTGGCAAGGACGGCACTAAAAAAAGAAAACTACAGCCCTGGCCGGTTGGCTCAGCGGTAGAGCGTCGGCCTAGTGTGTGGAGGACCCGGGTTCGATTCCCGGCCAGGGCACACAGGAGAAGCGCCCATTTGCTTCTCCACCCCTCCGCCGCACTTTCCTCTCTGTCTCTCTCTTCCCCTTCCGCAGCCAAGGCTCCATTGGAGCAAAGATGGCCCGGGCGCTGGGGATGGCTCTGTGGCCTCTACCTCAGGCGCTAGATAGAGTGGCTCTGGTCGCAATATGGCGACGCCCAGGATGGGCAGAGCATCGCCCCCTGGTGGGCAGAGCGTCGCCCCATGGTGGGCGTGCCAGGTGGATCCCGGTCGGGCGCATGCGGGAGTCTGTCTGACTGTCTCTCCCTGTTTCCAGCTTCAGAAAAAAAAAAAAAAAATGAAAAAAAATAAAATAAAAAAGAAAAAAGAAAACTACAGGCCAATATCTCTAATGAATACAGATGCTAAAATACAAAACAAAATATTAGCAAATCAAATACAACAACATATTAAAAAAATAATACATCATGATCAAGTGGGATTCATCCCAGTATCTCAAAGATGGTTCAACCTTTGTAAAACGGTTAACGTAATACACCATATCAACAAAACAAAGAACAAAAACCACATGATCTTATCAATAGATGCAGAAAAGGCATTCGATAAAATACAACACAATTTTATGTTTAAGACTCTCAACAAAACGGGTATAGAAGGAAAATATCTCAACATGATAAAGGCCATATATGATAAACCATCAGCTAACATCATATTAAATGGCACAAAACTGAAGGCTTTCCCCTTTAAATCAGGAACAAGACAGGGTTGTCCACTCTCTCCACTCTTATTTAATGTGGTGCTAGAGGTTCTAGCCAGAGCAATCAGACAAGACAAAGAAATAAAAAGCATCCATATCAGAAAAGAAGAAGTAAAAGTATCACTTTTTGCAGATATGATCCTATACATAGAAAACCCCAAGAACTCCACAAAAAGACTACTAGAAACAATAAGTCAATACAGTAAAGTCGCAGGATACAAAATTAACATACATAAGTCCATAGCCTTTCTATATGCCAACAATGAAACATTTGAGAACGAACTCAAAAAAAATCCCCTTCACGATTGCAACAACAACAAAATACCTAGAAATAAACATAACAAAGAATATAAAGGACCTATATAATGAAAACTACAAAGCATTGTTAAGGGAAATCGAAAAAGATACAATGAGATGGAAAAATATTCCTTGTTCTTGGATAGGAAGAATAAATATAATCAAGATGGCCATATTACCCAAAGCAATATACAAATTTAATGCAATTCCCATCAAAATTCCAATGACATTTTTTAAAGAAATGGAACAAAAAATCATCAGATTTATATGGAACTATAAAAAACTCCAAATAGCCAAAGCAATCCTAAGGAAAAAGAATGAAGCTGGGGGCATTACAATACCTGACTTCAAACTATATTATAGAGCCACGACAATCAAAACAGTATGGTATTGGCAGAAAAATAGACACTCAGAACAATGGAACAGAATAGAAAGTCCAGAAATAAAACCACATATATATGGTCAAATAATTTTCAATAACGGGGCTAACAACACACAATGGAGAAAAGAAAGACTCTTCAACAAATGGTGCTGGGAAAACTGGAAAGCCACATGCAAAAGAATGAAACTTGACTACAGTTTGTCCCCTTATACTAAAATTAATTCAAAATGGATTAAAGACCTAAACATAAGACCTGAAACAATAAAGTACATAGAAGAAAACATAGGTACTAAACTCATGGACCTTGGTTTTAAAGAGCATTTTATGAATTTGACTCCAAAGGCTAGAGAAGTGAAGGCAAAGATAAATGAATGGGACTACATCAGACTAAGAAGTTTTTGCTCAGCAAAAGAAACTGACAACAGAATAAACAGACAGCCAACTAAATGGGAAATGATACTTTCAAACAACAGCTCAGATAAGGGCCTAATATCCAAAATATACAAAGAACTCATAAAACTCAACAACAAACAAACAACCAATCCAGTTAAAAAAATGGAAAGAGAACATGAACAGACATTTCTCCCAGGAAGAAATGGCAAACAGATATATGAAAAGATGTTCATCTTCATTAGTTATTAGAGAAATGCAAATCAAAACTACAATGAGCCCTGGCCAGTTGGTTCAGTGGTAGAGCATTGGCCTGGCATGCAGGAGTCCCAGGTTCAATTTCCAGCCAGGGCACACAGGAGAAGCGCCCATCTGCTTCTCCACCCCTCCCCCTCTCCTTCCTCTCTGTCTCTCTCTTCCCCTCCCGCAGCCAAGGCTCCATTGGAGCAAAGTTGGCCCAGGCACTGAGGATGGCTCCATGGCCTCTGCCTCAGGTGCTAGAATGGCCCTGGTTGCAACAGAGCAACGCCCCAGATGGGCAGAGCATTGCCCCCTGGTGTGAATGCCAGATGGATTCTGGTCGGGCCCATGCAGGAGTCTTTCTGACTGCCTCCCCGTTTCCAACTTCAGAAAAATACAAAAAAAAAAAAAAAAAAAAAAACTACAATGAGATACCACCTCACACCTGTTAGATTAGTTATTATCAGTAAGACAAGTAATAGCAAGAATTGGAGAGGCCGTGGAGAAAAAGGAACCCTTATTCATTGTTGATGGGAATGTAAAGTAGTACAACCATTATGGAAGAAAGTATGGTGGTTCCTCAAAAAACTGAAAATAGAACTACCTTATGACCCAGCAATCCCTCTGCTGGGAATATACCTCAAAAACTCAGAGACATTGATATGTAAAGGACACATGTAGCCCCATGTTCATTGCAGCATTGTTCACAGTGGCCAAGACAACCAAAAAGCCCTTCAATAGATGACTGGATAAAGAAGATGTGGCACATATACACTATGGAATACTACTCAGCCATAAGAAATGATGACATCGGATCATTTACAACAAAATGGTTGGATCTTCATAACATTATACGGAGTGAAATAAGTAAATCAGAAAAAACTAAGAACTGCTTGATTCCATACTTAGGTGGGACATAAAAACGAGACTAAGAGACATGGACAAGAGTGTGATGGTTACGGGGGGGGGGGGGGGAGAGGGGAGGGGGAGGGGCACAAAGAAAACTAGATAGAAGGTGACAGAGGACAATCTGACTTTGGGTGGTGGGTATGCAACATATTTGAATGACAAGATAACCTGGAGATGTTTTCTTTAAACATATGTACCCTGATTTATTGATGTCACCCCATTAAAATTAATAAAAATTTATAAAAAATATATACATTTTAGTCTTATTATTATCCAAATGCATCAAGTTGTTCAGATATCAAATTATCCTTTTATTTTTTTTATATTATATTTTTGAGATAAAATTTCCATTATTAACTAATTCAAGAAATGTTTACTGAGAAGCTACTATTTCCTAGGCGTGTCCTAGGTTCTAGGAAGGCAGTGGTGGATCACAAGGACCAAGAAGAGGGACTCATGAGGCTTTAGTGGTCCCACAGAGTTCTGAAGCCAGATGGCCCTTTAGAGACGACCAGAATTGAGGCCATGGATCCGGTCCTTTATTCCTCCACCTTGCCCATCACTGGATGTGGGCTGTCCCCAAGGAGGGGGGTGTAACTTTAGGCTAGGCAGTTTTCTTTGTCCCACTGAGGACAACTTCCCAGGGAGGAGTCAGCCTCAGGAACCAGCCTCCCAGCAATGGGTAGGGACGCCTCAGTCCTGAGTGGTAACCGGGGTGCACCAGTGTCGGCTTCTCTCTCCAGGTTGGAAACAGGCTGAGCTTGTCCAAGAAACTACAGGAGGTGGCCTGTGTGATTGGAGTACAGCGAGCAAGGGTGGGGGTGGGGAGTGATACCGACAAGGTGAAGGAGGGAGGCGGGGGATAGGCTCTGTAAACAGTTGGGGAAGAAAAGGGACATTTCTCTAAACTTAAATAGGAACAGAGTCATGTTTAAAACTGGTGAAGAGCAGGCGACCTCCTATATCAAGTTCCACATGAGTAAATATTTTTAAGATATAGTTTCAGTGTAAAAACTGACTCTAAAGGAACTGGATCACCTTCCATTTTATAAGGAAATGTGACATAATTTATAATATGTCCACTTTTTGCTCTGGCTGTTGGGAGATCAGGGCTGAATTTTCTGCTTATGTACTTTTCAATCTCTTTTCTTTGTCTAATTTTCTTCTTCTTTTATAAATTTTGTAGCTTTTTTTTTCTTTTTAAATGAGAGAAGCAGGGGCAGGGGGATAGAGGGACAGACTCCTACATGTGCCTCGACCAGAATCCCCTGTCTGGGGCCAGTGCTTGAATCAACTGAGCTATCCTCAGTGCCTGAGGCCACACTCAAACCACTTGAGACACTGGCTGTGAGAGGGAAAGAGAGAGAGAAGGGGGAGAGGACAAGGAGAGAAACAGATGGTCGCTTCTCATGTGTGCCCCGACTGGGGATCGAACCTGGGTCGGTCTGCATGCCAGGCCGACACTATCCACTGTGTCAGCCAGCCAGGGCCTTGTAGCTTTTTATAAAAAGACGAGATACAAATGCATTGAATTAAAACATTTTATTTTTCTTCCACAAGTAATACATTTACTTATTTAAAAACAAAAGCATTACAGATGAGGCTAATTTTTTTTTTTTTCTTCGTGAAATTTCTTGCTTCCTTCTCCAGGGCAACCCAATTACCTGTGAGAAACGTGTGTGTACACGCATCTGTATGTGTGCTGTCCTTTGCCTGGACATGTACATGCATGTGTACTTTTCAAAGTTTCTGAACTGTGATTCTTCTTTTACTTAACATTTTCTCCTTGTTAAAAAGGATGCAGACCTATAACACTGAAAATATTGTTGCACAGCCTGGTGTGCTATATTAACCCACACCTTGCTTTCCTCCCCAGTACAATGCCTGGGAGCAATACCCGCGTTAGTCCATAGGACCACCCTCACTGCAACACTACTCCCCGCCCCCCTGCCCCCGGGGCAGCAGCAGAAGTTATTTTGCTTTTTCCCTCTTGATGGACTTTTAGATGGGGTCCAAATCTCATCTTCACCATTACAAATAGGGCCTACAGATTATCTTCACCTCTGCCCCTTGCACACCTGCTGAAATGTTGCTTCTGTGCGGCATCAGGAAGGGAAAGTGGTGGGTACACAAAAAGTGTTAATGGGACTTCACGTTTGCCAGTTCCAGCGGCTTTGCCACTTCACACCTTCACTGGCAGTATGAAGTGCTTTTTGTAAAACTAGAAACCTAGCTCCACAACATGGCATCTCATTCTCTGAGCCGTTTACATCCTTCATGTTGTCCCTTCTCTCCAGTGGCCGTGTGCAGCCTGGCAGGATGTTAAAGAAAAGACATTGGCCTCGCCGCCAAGGTGGCTGCCACCTGGCCAATAGTGCTGAACTCTCCGGGGACGTTTAGTTTGTTTTTAGAATTGGGTTAGGAGCCATTTGCCTCACCACTCCCCCCCCTTTCCTGGTCTTACCATGAGCCTCTTCCCATCTCCCTAGGGACCGTCCCACGCTAACAACAAATAATATAGCAGCTAAGCAACCTAAAAGCATTGAGGCCACATGATCCTGAGGCAGCTCCCCACAGAAAGCAGGCAAACGTTGTCAAATGCCTTTTGCCAAACGCCTGCCAGCATCCCTGGACACGAGGGTTAGGAAAGCCCAACCCACTGGGGAAGGCACTGCCGGCATCCTGGCCGCACAGTGACTCTCTTCAGGCACAGGATTCTGGAAGGGAAAGCAGCCTGCCCCACCATCTTGGCCTCCTTGCTGCCAGCACGTGTCCCCTCTCCAGCACCACCCTCTCTCACCTTCTGTGTCTCGGTGTCACCCCCTCTCCTCCTCGTGACCCTCAGGGTGGACCCATTTTCCCTTTCAGCAATTTTCAGAGGAAGTTAAGCCCTTCCTAAGGTCATTCTCTTGGGGGCATTTTCTTTTCTTTTGAAAAAAATAAAAATGAAGCCTCGGGTGGTTGATGGGCCTTCAGTATTTCAAATTAATATGAAACAAAGTAAATTAGCTTGGAGGCCAGAGGCAGAGGATTGGGTTTGATACTGTTCCAAAGAAGTACGTTGAAGTTTCAAACCGGGTCATGGTTCCTAGATCACACTCATTGGATGTGACCAATACCTGACATTTTGTACCCAGCTTTGACCTGAGTCTTTATTCAGTGCTGTCATAACATTTTTTACTTTCATAGTATGAGTTCCGGAAAGAAAGGCTGAACTTTTTTAGCTCTGAAAGCAACCAGAGATGCTAGATGTCAAGGTATGACTGTGGCCTCTTAGAAGCCAATGCTGCACATGGAGAAGGGATGATTAAGCAGGACAACATGAGGGTGTCAGTGTCTCAGAGAATGAGGTGCTATGTTGTGGAGCTAGGTTCCTACTTTTTGTTATTTTTTTATTATTACTAATTTTTTTAAAAAATTAGAATTGAGTGAGAGGCAGGGAGGCAGGAGGCAGAGAGACAGGTTCTCACATGCCCCTAACAGGATCCACCCTGCTGGGCGGTGCTCTACCCATCTGGAGCAGCTGCTTCATTGCTCAGCAACCAAGCTATTTTCAGTCCCTCAAGCGAGGCCATGTAACCATCCTCAGTGCCTGAGCCAACTTGCTCAAACCATTTGAGCTATGGCTGCAGGAGGGGCAAGAGAGAGAGAGAGAGAGAGAGAGAGAGAGCGCTCGGGATGGGGAAGGGTGGAGAAACAAGTGGTCACTTCTCCTGTGTGCGCTGACCAGGAATTGAACCCAGGACTTCCACACACTGGGCCGATGCCATACTGCTGAGCCAACCATGTGTTTCTACTTTTTAAAAAGGGGATTTTGTGCTGGAATTAAGGTGTAAAATGGTAAAGCTATTTGAGTGGGCAATTTTGCAATCCCAGTAACATTCTAATATGCATTAGTAATTCTACTGCTTCACACTGACGGGGAGCAATACTCCCAGTGGTGTGCAGGAGGGTGCAGCTGAAGATGTCCTTGGTGTCCCTATTTGTAATGTCCAGACAGGGACAGAATGGAGAGGGAAGGTAAAGGGGGATGGTTTGTGAGAGTGAATAGTGTCTCTGATGACCTCATCGTAAGTAACGACATTTAGCAAAGTTGTTTTGTGTTTGTTTGTTTTTAAACTTGTCTTTTCTTTTGGTAAAACACAAGAAAAAATTTTCTGTGTGTGCAAGGACTCAAGAAAAGTAGAGACTTTTAACTGAAAGCCCATATATACATACAAAACACCTAGGTTTAAAATAAGAACAGACCATTATGCTAGGTGCTCTTTGGTCTTCATTATAAAGTGCTAATACAAAGCTCTCCCGTGCCTCCTTGGATGCCACATGCCAAACCTCGTGAGGAGGTCTTTTAAAAATGTATACGGCAGATAATGACTCATGCTGGCTAGTAGACTGAGGTTATTATCTCTGTAATAGGGTAGGCTCAATTCAAATATGATCAAGTTGTTGAATAGAAAATCAGAAAATGGAAGAAGTGAGGAATTTTTTCTGATCATTAAAAATATCCAGGTATAATGGAGTATTGTTCACCATGTCAGACTAATGATGTCTTCTAAAAGTGAGAAGGAAAAGGGAAAGTTTCATCAGATATGAAGAGAGATAATTAACTGCCTTTCTCTCTGCCATGCCTTCGGCGGAGAAGCGGACATTCCAGTCAGCAATTTCAGCACACACATGGACCCTCTGGATTTTCTGAGGAGATTTGAAGAAAGATGTCTTGATGTTATTCCGGATAGTAGAAGCTCATCAGACATCAAAGTTGCCCTTAATGCCAATTACATCGGTTCCTTCATAGAGCTTATTAAAAATGCTTCATAGTCATAAGCCACCTAAATACCTGAGGCAAAGAAGCTCTGACAAGAGGAATAAAACATGGGTAGAAATGTGGTCAAAGGTGCTGGCCTTTGTCAGGTACCTGCTTAATTAGCTCAGCCTATGTGATCTATGACTTACACCCACCTGACTCAAATCGTTTGTTGATGCTGTTAATGAGATGTCTTTGAATCTTGATCTTGTATTTTAACCCTGATCTCTTGGTAAGACTTAATTAGCAAACAAAGCCACAGGAACAACAAATGGACACTGAGCACAGGGGACTTAGGTAAAGTAACTAATGAATGGGAAGGGGGGTCCAGGAATTTACCTGCAAGCCTGTGTGCTCTTTAACACTACACTTGGCAGCACTATGTTCCCCCATAACTCACCACTCCTGCATTAAATTTTGGAGAGTGAGGTTCCCATTCATCCATTCAGCCCAGTTCGGAAACTAAGAACACACCCTGCTTGCCCCTACCCTTCTCCCATCTGACAACGGAGACCCATACTTTAAATGTCACCTCTGCTCCCATCGCCGCTCCTTCAGGTCATGCCCCATTGTTCCCTGCCAGGACTAGTGTAGTAGCTCCTAACTGGTCTCAGTTGTTCATTCATTCATTTATTCATTCAATAAATACTAAATAGTTAGTCACCCTGTGTCAGGCCTCACTAGTCCGCCTTGTCCACCTACCATAAAATAGATTTGATCATACTACTCTCATGCTTAAAAAATCTTAACTACCCCCCCAATCATTTTAAAGGCTCATATGCCTTTTATAATATGAATTCTGAATGGTTTGAAATGCATGTTTGTTGACTGTGCCCATGGACTTTTCTGGCCAAAATTAATTTTAGGAACTCATTAGCAAAAATAAGCACAGCACACACACAGCTTGTCGTGTGCAAAGCTCCTGCTGCCCAAATTGTGTGGACTCCTTAAACTGGAAAACGTTCCCCAACAGTCTAAAGAGTTGAGGTCATAGCTTTTCAAAGAGAGTAATTAGTGGAACTCTCAATAGTCAAAGATGAAACCTGTAAAATGGATTTTTTTCTTTACATTTTTTAATACTCAAGCCATTGCTGGCAAAAAGGACATACTAAGCTTTAAATGAAAGTCAGTGTTGTTATTGATGACATTATTATTAGATCTACAGCATCCAAGAAACACTCAGGTCTTCCCGCATCTGAGTCTTTATTTTTTTGATTCTCTGAGTATCCCTTCATTGACTTCTGAAAATAATGTTTTCAACTCTGGGGGTTGCTAGACTCTTATGCCAAGCCATATTCTTTTGTGGGCATTCAGAAATTCTCCATGCCCCCTCCCCAAGGTCCTGTCCTTTTAGATACTTTTTTACAAGCCCCCTTCTCCACTCAGACCAATATCTCCCTCACCCAAGGCATATGCCACACTTGTCTCTCATCCTTGCTGGTTCTCATGCCTGAGACCCCCCTCCTCTACCTTGGAGAACGCCACAGTGGTATAGAGTGAGACAGACTCCCTTATTTACTAGCCAGCTGCATGACCGTGAGCAAATGAGTTCCACTTTTGGAGACTCAGTTTCCTCCTTTAACATATGGGCATAATACCTACCTTATAGGGTTATTGTGAGGATCAGATGAGATCGTAGATACCCAGTGCCTGGTACCTAGGAAGAGCTAAACAGATGCTGGCTGCTGCTGTTGGTACAAAGTTGCAATCCCAGTTCAACCACAAAACCTTGATCATCTACTCTAACACTAATCTTTCTGTTTTCCCACCTTCTACTGCACTTATATCAGCTGTTTATACACTTACATATTCTAAGTCCTGTGCATTATTCTCCCCAATTAAACTGCAAAGGGAACCAGGGCATAGATTGTGTCTTATGTTACCACAGGAGCCAGACAAGGAACAGAAAATAGATTGGGTGTTAGAAAAATAGGGAGGAGTGAGGACTCTGGCGAGTTTGAGGGCACATGTGATGCTGGCCAATTGTTGTCATGAAGGAATATGGGCCCAGCATTGCCAGATTTCAGCCTTTTCAAAAGAAGCCAGAAATCCAGATTCTAATATGAAATGCCCTGAATTTTAAAAGTTGGGCCAACAGTGTTCAGGCCAAACAAAGCATGTCTGTGAGACCCCAGTTTGTGAAAGCTTACTCAGACAGCCCCTACAGGTTTGTGTGTATGCTTGTTATTTAGACTCCTGAGCTCCCCTTTATAGAGAAACAGACAAAGCTATAGGGCTGATTCCCATTAAAACCAGAACTGAAGCTCAGGGGAGTCCAGCGGTTCTCAACCTGTGAGTCACGAGCGACCCCTGTGTTTTGGTCATTCGACCCCGGCCGGGGTCGCAACCCACAGGTTGAGAACCACTGGGGTAGTCCTAAGGAACCTAATCTCTACATGAAACCATTTCTCCATAAGAAACACATTTCGAGTTCCGAGTTAGATGTTGGGGACACATATACTAGAATGTAAGCCCTTTTATTCATTGCCATTTCATTAATGTTTAGAACACCATCTGGCACTCAATACATATGTGTTAAATTAGAAATTACCTATGTTGTTACCCATCTGTCCACTATCAGTCTGTTCTCTGTATGTGAACCATGACCATATTGCTCACTGTGGTATCCCCTGCACCTGCCGAGTGATAAAAGATCAACAGATATGTGTTGAGTGACTATATGACTGAAAAAGTCTCTTCATCAAACACTTATTGAGCACCTGCTGTGTGCCAAGGGGTATGCTGGACTTCAGGGAGGCAGAACTGACTCAGCCTCAAGGAATGAGGTTGCCCAGAAAGGATTGCATAAAGAAGGATTTCCTGAAACACTTCTAAAAACTGTCAGGAGTTACTCAATGTTCCCCTTCCTGGAAAAGGAGGAGGGTGGATGACGGGACCGGGGACCATTCAGCACCCGGCTCCTTCATTAATCCAAGCATCCCGATGGCTGCACCTCTCCATGGAGTTTGAATATGAAAGACTGAACTGACTTTCTTTCAACCACATGTCAGATGAGCCAAATGAGGGCTGTCCTTTCTAGTGGGCATTTTGGGAAGCTATGTCCTCGTTCCCTCCCGTTACGACAGTGCTGGACCACTTCTTTGGCAAGTGCCCTTAGAGAAAGTTAGAAGCCACTTGAGGTTATGTATTTTATTGCCTTCGAAGCATGCCTTATTTTTGATGACCCCCCCCCCCCTCCCAAATGTTTGGGAGAAAAGACTTAATCCAGTCACTTTATCCCTCAAACTTGATTCCAAATGACTTTGGATTGTTTCCCAAAATCTAATTCATGATCAAAGGAGAAATCCTTTCTGTCATGAGTTTCCTGCAGCGTGTGCCCCAGGCTCTGCAGGTAGCAGGACCCAAAGAGAAGCCCCAGATGGTCATGTGTTGCAGCGGTTCTGTTGGAAACATTATCTAGCCTTCCAGTGTGTCTATGGCAAAGGAGGTCGGGTTCCTTTTGCTGCTTAGATTCTGGTGTTTGGGTTAAAGAGGAAAAAATATCTAGTTTGCTTTTATGTTCCCATTATCTAGCACATATTCTGGACCTACAGGAGTCCACACATGTTTTATGAAGAGAAAAATGGATGATGATGAGGTCCAATATCTACTAAGTACTTACCAGGTGCATGTCACACATTATATTCAGTCGCCACCACAACCTTGTGAGGTGGTTATAGTCACCAGCTCCAGGAGGAAACTGAGGCCCGAGGTGGAGTGACCTTCCCAAGGTCACCAAACCACCAAGTGATGAGGCTGGGATTTGACCGAGGTTGAAAGTCCCTACTGTGAACCCCTGACCTGTTCTCATTAAGAAGGTAATGGGTGTAGAATCATAAAAGCTTAGGACAGCTGAGCAGGAGATCCTAAAGAAAACAAGTGGTTCAGCTCCCGACTGTGGGTAGACAACCTCCCTTCAATCAATGGGTTAGTGCCTGTCCAGCTGTCCAGTCTCTCCTAGGGCATTTGTTTTCCTGGGCTATCCCCACATATGTATTTTTAGCCAAAAACTCTCCGTGATTTTGATATCCATGGGAAATGGCTACACAGTGAGCGTGTGGTTTGAAGCGTGGCTGAGTGGGGCACCTGCAGGACCCTATGCCATGTTTGGAATTTGGGGGAACCTGCTCCACCCAGAATGTAGCCAAGCCAATGACGGCACTAAGGAGAAGAACTGGGAATTTGAGCTGAAAAGGTGACTAGCAGTCATATCTACAGGGACCAGGAGTCTGATCCTGCAAACCTACTAACTCCATCATGACCTTGGGCAGATTGCTTTGTCCTCCTAGGTCTCAGTTTTCCCTTCTGTAGGAAGGGAGTCGTTTCTGAGGTCTTCCTAGCTCTGGAGAAGGACTAGAAAGATCATAACTGCCTTGCTTGGGATTTGCTCATCGGGCATTCATTTATCTCCCCAGGCTGGAGGAGAACTATGAGATTGCGGAAGGGGTCTGCATTCCTCGCAGCGCCCTCTACATGCACTACCTGGATTTCTGCGAGAAGAATGACACCCAGCCTGTCAATGCTGCCAGCTTCGGGAAGGTGAGTCCTGCCACCAGGCTGACTCCTTTCCTAACACCCTTTAAAGTAATTTTTACACACAGTTCTTGATCATGTTAATTGGTTCTTTTTAAGTTACCAAACTTTGCTGTAGGATTTCACTGTAGAAAGTTTAAACACTGGTTAACAAAGGAATACCAAACCAAATACCCAAACAAAATAATGCCTAAGTGTTAAGCACTTCCAACAAGTCAGACAGGTTATAAAGGAAAAAGTGAAGCTCTAACTTGAATTTCCTCAGTACTTAATTTGCAGAAAGTGACTTCTTTCCTCTGCGAGGCACATATTGAACTCACAAGTGTGTTGTATGTATGTCAGTGGCCTGGGACCCACCAGCTGCTTGGCTTTGTCATGGGAAAGCCTTAGACAAACTGGGAAATGGCCTTCTGTCCTTAGCTTGGCTGTCTGGGAGTCCTCCACTGGGAGTGGTCATGTTTGTGATGTCACGGCAGGCCTGACTGTTCTCTGTCCACCTTATGATAAAAATATATTCTCCATTTTGGGCTGTGTCTACAAAAAAATTGTTGTCACTGATCGTTCATGTTTACCAGGCCAAGGGAAGCACTCTAAGAAGGAATATTTGTTTATATGATAGATAAAAATCTAGAGTTTTACATTCCAAGATACCCAGTTTAGCTTGTCAATACATCCAAAATTCTTTGTCCTTTTATTAGTTTCTTGTCTCTATGTCTAATTTTTACTGCATCTGATAGCAAAACACAGGCAGGCGTGTTCTTTTCCTCACTGGTTTTGTGAGTGAGGCAGAACCGGGACTGGAATGGAAGGAGAAGGGCAGTGTGTCCGTGTCAGGAGTCCCTTTAGCATTCTCCCGACAGAGAAGTCGTCAGTAAGGAAAACAAAGAGTGGTGTCAGACCTGAGCCAGCCCCCCTGCAGAGACCAGCACTGAGTGGCTGGGAACTGGCTCCACTCTCTGCGTGGGACGGTGCTTGGGCGACTTAGGGACGGGAAATGTTTTTATGATGCACTCAGGCTATTTCTCCAAAGGGAAAATGATTTTTTAAAATGTCAATGGTGAAGCCAACTTTGCCATTTTCTTCATTCATGTCTTCAGCCTATCTGTGTTAGCTGAGACGGACTGTGTGGCAGGCAGTGTTAGGCAACATGGGTCCTAGTGTGAGGGGCCCCCAGACCAGGGAGGGAGGCTGAGCCCCTCAGCAGGTGAGGGAAGGAAAAGCACACCAGGAATGTAGGGGACCCTGGGGCTTTGTCACGTGTCTGTGGCCCTGAAACATTCATTTGCTCCCTGGCAGTGGCCACAATGGACAGCCCAGATAAGGCCTCTCAGATGGAGGGACAGGTTGGGTGACCGAAAGACCAACTTCATTTAAACTCTTAGCCCTCTTCACTGTGAAGGGGGAATCCACCCCTGCCTTCTTCAGGGGGTTGTCAGGTTCAGGTGAGAGGATGTCAGTAGATGGTGTAAGGTATAGTTCACTTAGTCATCTATTAACTCAGGTATTTAGTATGCCATTACAACTGTTGTGAGTCCTCCATGAAATGTTTGTGTGCAGATACAAATCGACATTTGTTAGCTTAGATCCTGAAAAAAACCAACAACAACCCCTCACCATTTCTAGAAACTCCAATTAGCCTGTGTTAGGACCTTCTACTCCTTTTTTCTCAGATACTATTGTAACCGTGTCATCATCTTAGGGTTTCTTCAACCTCATGATCTAGGTAAAAGTAATTTAACTCTGCTCCTTCTCCCGGGCTCCCAGTTCTGTTTATATCTGAGGTCTCAAGCCTGCCACCAAGATTTCAGCAAATCCCAGAGCACTTGCTTCTCAGGGTCACCTTGACTTGGGACTCTTCCTTCTGCATTTACCACCTATTCCTGCACCTGTTCAGTGCAGTAGCCACTAGCTACATATGGTTGATAACTTATAGTTAAATTAAGTTCTTCAGTCACATTAGCCATATTTCAGATGTCCAATGACCACATGTACCTAAAGGCTAGCATTTTGGAGAGCACAGAACATTTCCATCATCATAGAAAGTTTTATTAGACAGCCATGTTCTGAGCCATTATGAGCCAGGAATGAAATGCAGGGGCCTCTTTGCCTTGTACAAGGCAGTCCTAGCCATCCTAGCAGACTGAAGTTTGTAGGAGTGGTTTACATCTCAAACTGTCCTGTGGGACAGATGTCACCATCTCAAAATGCTGTTCCACCTCCTACCACATTGGAGGCTCACTGGTTCTCCACCTGCTAGTTCCCCACTATTTCCAGCCCTTTCTACTCTGCTGCCTCCTCATTCCCTCTCCATCACCTCCTTCTGACCCCTTCACTTCTCTGTCCCTTTTTTCTTGGGACAACTTCCACCAAGTTTCCTCTGTTCCCTGATCCTTGGGTTCTGCTGACATCGAGGCTTACAGGTCTCATTTACCCCAACTGGCTATTCAAAATATTTTTCCAAATATTGTTTCCTCCCTAAGAAGAAGTGCAGTGCTAGCTGATTCCAAGATCCAAACACCCAAATATACATCTGTCTTCAGTCCAAAAGCAAGGAAATGCTCCAGTGGAATTAAAAGTATAAATGCAAAAGCTTTTTAGCTACCTTGCAGTGCAGTGGGCACTGGGGCCGTCCTTGTAGGTGAAGGATGGCAGAACCTGCTGAGGGCGGGCTCCACACTGAGCTTGTTGAATGGAAATCCCAGGCAGTCGCCCTTCCTGTGGGCTCCCAGCATGCTGCAGCCGCCATCATCTTGAGACCTTGGGTGCAACTGTGGCCAGTCTTCCTTTCAGGTTCCTCCAAACTTATGATTCATCTAATAACTTGTAACTCAAAGCAGGCAAGGTTCCATATTTCAAATTAGTTTTTAGGGGAAAATTAGATTGATAGCAGTCTCCCCCCCCCCCACCTCAGCTTGCAAGTAGGCTGAGGTGAAACAGACATCAATGCTTCCTGAAGCCTCCCCCTGCCCCTGCCCCATGTCCCTGGATGGGGTACTATCCTTGACAAAGTGGACAGCAGCAATTGCTTTGCTGCAAGTAAGATCTGAAACAGAGATCCTCTTTGCGACATTGTGGCCAAGCTCCATAAGCACTGGCTTCCAGTAGTGGTTTACTGACTTTGGGTCCCAGAATGGCTTTAGGGATTGCAGAGAGTGCTGAGGCTTCTAGCCCAGCTGGTCTTTGCCTGCTTTTACTGTTGGCTAGGGAAATGAAAGGTCAACCAGCATGAACTCACTTCACTTTCCTGGGCTCTCATTTCCTTATCTTTAGACCGGAATAATCCCTCACCACATTACTCTAGGCCTATGGATAAAATGGAACAGAGCTTATGAGAGCATTTTTTTTTAAAACTATAACGAGATGTACCAATGGAAGAAATCACCATTATCTAAAGTTGGCCCCACTCCATCCTGGCTCCTGTTTCCTCACCATGCTTTATTTCTCTTTATAACACTTATCACTGTCTGAAATACCATGTATAACTAATATATTGTACAGTATATATAATTATCTATATTATAGTGTATTATATATATTATCTATATGTTACATATTACATATAATTATATATATTATCATTATATATAACTATCATATATAAAACATATTAGTTGCTGAGTTTTGTTTGGTTCCTTCTTTAAAATGGAAACTGCATAAGGACATTTTCTTTTTCTTATTTTTTAGTTGATTTTAATTTATTGTGTTTACATAGATTCTAGTGTTTCCTCAAATGCATATCCCCCTCCCCCATGTTCCCTTCAACATCCCTCTTGTCTCCCTTCCCCCAATACCCTCCCCCTTCCCTCCAGGATTTGCTTTTCTGCTCTCTGTAATGCTGTGTTAGGTGTGTATGATTTCACCTATCTCTTTCCCTTCTCTGATCCCATCCTCTCATCCCCTTTCCCTCTGTCCGCTTTACCTCTGGTCCCTTTGATCCCGCCTCTGTCTCTATTCTGTTCCTCAGTTCACATTGTTCACTGGATTCCTCAAATGAGTGAGGTCATATGATATTTTTCTTTGTCTGTCTGGCTTATTTCACTTAACATAATAGTTTCCAGGTCCATCCATGTTGTTGCAAAAGGTAAGATTTCCTTCTTTTTCATGATCCCATAGTATTACATTGTGTATATGTACCACTGCTTTTTAATCCACTCATCCACTGACGGACACTTGGACTGTTTCCAGATCTTGGCTATTGTAAACAATGCTGCAATAAAATAGGGGTGCATTTCTTCTTTTGAATCAGTGATGTGGTGTTCTTGGGATATATTCCTAAGAGTGGGATGGCTGGGTCAAAAGGCCATTCCATTTTTAATTTTTTGAGGAATCTCCATACTGTTTTCCACAGTGGCTGCAACAGTCTGCATTCCCACCAGCAGTGCAGGAGGGTTCCCTTTTCTCCACATCCTCGCCAGCACTTATTATGTGGTGTTTTGTTAATGAGCGCCATTCTGACTGGTGTGAGGTGATATCTCATTGTGGTTTTAATTTGCATTTCTCTAATGACTAGTGATGTTGAACATTTTTTCATCTGCCTATTGGCCATCTATATGTCCTCTTTGGAGAAGTGTCTATTCATTTCTTTTGCCCATTGTTTGATTGGATTGTTTATTTTCCTGGTGTTGAGTTTTACAAGTTCTTTATAAATTTTGGTTATTAACCCCTTATCAGACGTATTATCGAATATATTCTCCCATTGTGTGGTTTGTCTTTTTATTTTGTTCATATTGTCCTTAGCTGTGCAAAAGCTTTTTAGTTTGTAATAGTCCCATTTGTTCATCCTGTCCTTTATTTCACTTGCCCGTGGAGATAAATCAGCAAATATATTGCTGCAAGAAATGTCGGAGAGCTTACTGCCTGTTTTCTTCTAAGATGCTTATGTAAGTTTCACGACTTACATTTAAGTCTTTTATCCATTTTGAGTTTATTTTTGTGAATGGTATAAGTTGGTGGTCTAGTTTCATTTTTTGTAGGTAGCTGTCCAATTTTCCCAACACCATTTGTTAAAGAGACTGTCTTTACTCCATTGTATGCTCTTACTTCTTTTGTCAAATATCAATTGTCCATAGAGCTGTGGGTTTATTTCTGGGTTTTCTGTTCTGTTCCATTGATCTATATGCCTGTTCTTATGCCAGTACCAAGCTATTTTGAGTACAATGGCCTTGTATTATAACTTGATATCAGGAAGTGTGATACCTCACACTTTATTCTTCCTTTTTAAGATTGCTGAGGCTATTTGTGTTCTTTTTTGATTCCATATAAATTTTTGGAATATTTTTTCTATATTCTTGAAGTATGTCATTGGTATTTTAAAAGGAATTGCATTGAATTTATTATATGAATTGCTTTGGGTAATATAGACATTTTAATGATGTTTATTCTTCCTATCCATGAACACGGTATACACTTCCACTTGTTTTGTATCTTCCTTGATTTCTTTTATCAATGTTTTATAATTTTCTGAGTACAAGTCTTTAACCTCCTTGGTTAAATTTACTCCTAGGTACTTTTTTTTGTTGTTGTTGTTGCAATAGTGAAGGGGATTGTTTTCTTAATTTCTCTTTCAGACAGTTCATTGTTGGCATATAGAAATGTCTTTGATTTCTGAATATTAATTTTATATCCTACCACCTTGCTGAATTTATTTATCAGGTCCAGTAGTTTTGTCTTTTTCTTTTTTCTTTTTTTTTTTTTAGAGAGAGAGAATCAGAGAGAGGGGACAGGGACAGATAGACAGGAACAGAGAGATGAGAAACATCAATCATTAGTTTTTCATTGCGCATTGCAACACCTTAGTTGTTCATTGATTGCTTTCTCATATGTGCCTCAACTGCGGGCCTTCAGCAGACCGAGTAACCCCTTGCTCTAGCCAGCAACCTTGGGTTCAAGCTGGTGAGCTTTTGCTCAAACCAGATGAGCCCACGCTGAAGCTGGAAACCTTGGGGTCTCGAACCTGGGTCTTCCGCAACCCAGTCTGATGCTCTTTCCACTGCGCTACTGCCTGGTCAGGCAGATCCAGTAGTTTTTTGACTGAGACTTTAGGACTTTTTTATGTACAGTATCATATCATCAGCAAATAATGATAGTTTGCTTCTTCTTTTCCAATTTGGATGCCTTTTATTTCTTCTTGTTTGATTGCTGTGGCTAGGACTTCCAGAACTATGCTGGTTAAGAGTTTTGAAAGGGGGCACCCCTGCCTTGTTCCTGATCTTAAGGGGATTGCTTTTCATTTTTGCCCATTGAGTATGATGTTGGCTGTGGGTTTGTCACAGATGGCCTTTATCATGTTGAGGTATGTTCTCTGTATTCCCACTTTGTTGAGAGTTTTGATCATGAATGGGTGCTGGATTTTATCAGATGCTTTTTCTGCATCTATTGATATTATCATGTGATTTTTTTCCTTTCTTTTGTTTATGTCATGAATCACATTGATTGATTTATGAATATTGTACCAGCATTGCCTCCCAAGAATAAATCCCACTTGATCATGATGTATGATTTTTTTCATATATTGCTGGATTCAGTTTGCTAATATTTTGGCATAAGAGCATTTTTTTTTTTGAAGGGGGGAGGAGCAGGAAGCATCAACTCCCATATGTGCCTTGACTAGGCAAGCCCAGGGTTTTAAACCGGCAACCTCAGCATTTCCAGGTTGACGCTTTATCCACTGCGCCACCACAGGTCAGGCAGTTTGCTAATATTTTGTTGAGAGAATTTTAGCATCTAAATTCATCAGGGATATTGGCCTATAGTTTTCTTTCTTTGTATTGTCTTTGCCTGGTTTTGGAATCAGAATTATGCTCACCTCACAAAAGGAGCTTGAAAGTTTTCCTCCTCTTGAATTTTTTGAAATAGCTTGGGATGTATAGGAGTTAGTTCTTCTTTGAATATTTGGTAGAATTTGCCTGTGAAGCCATCTGGCTCAGGGCTTTTGTTTGTTGAGAGTTTTTTGATAACTGTTTCAATTACATTTGTTGTAATCGGTCTGTTTAGGTTTTCTGATTCTTCCACATTGATTTTTGAAAGATTATGTTTCAAGGAATTTGTCCATTTCACCTAGGTTGTCTAATTTTTTGGCATATAGTTCTTCATAGTATTTTCTTATAAGCCTTTGTATTTCTGCTGTGTCAGTTGTTACTTACCCACTCTCATTTCTAATTGTATTTATTTGAGTCCTCTCTCTTTTTTTCTTGGTGAGTCTGATTAAAGGTTCATCAATCTTGTTTACCTTTTTAAAGAACCAGCTCTTGGTTTCATTGATCCTCTGTATTGTTTTTTTAGCCTCTATGTCATTTATTTCTGCTCTGATCTTTATTATTTCCTTTCTTCTACTACCTCTGGGTTTTACTTGCTATTTTTTTTTCTTGTTATTTTAGATGCAGGGTTAAATTGTTTATTTGAGCTTTTTATAGCTTTTAAGGTATGCCTGTAATGCTATGAACTTCCCTCTCAGGACTGCTTTTGCTGTGTCCCATAAATTTTGAGTTGTTGTATATTCATTTTCATTTGTTTCAAGGAAATTTTTTATTTCTTCTTTGTTCTCATTGTTAACCCATTTGTTATTTAATAACATGCTATTTAGTTTTCAAGTGTTTGAGTGTTTTTCAGTTTTTCTGTTATGGTTGATTTCTAGTTTCATGCCATTGTGATCCGAGAAGATGCTTGATATGATTTCAATCTTCTTAAATTTATTTAGACTCATTTTGTGTCCTAACATGTGGTTTATCCTAGAGAATGTACCATGAGGACTTGAAAAGAATGTATATTCTGCTGCTTTAGGGCGAAAGGTTCTGAAGATATCTATTAAATTCAGTTGATCTACTGTGTCCTTTAAGTCTGCTGTTTCTTTGTTAATTTTCTTTCTTGAAGATCTATCTATCCAGTGCTGTTAGTGGAGTATTGAAATCCCCTGCTGTTATAGTATTGCTGTCTATCTCGTCCTATATGTCCATCACAGTCTGCTATATATATTTAGGTGCACCTATATTAGGTGCGTAGATATTTATAATGGTTATATTTTCCTGTTGGATTGCTCCTTTTATTATTATGTAGTGACCTTCTTTATCCCTTACTATAATAGCCTTTGTTTTAAAGTCTATTTTATCAGATATAGTATTACTACCCCAGCTTTGTCTTCATTTCCATTTGCATGAAATATTTTTTTCCATCCCTTTACTTTCAGTCTATGTGTATTTTTTGTTTTGAGCTGGGTCTCTTGTAGACAGCATATATACGGATACTGTTTT
Organism: Saccopteryx bilineata; assembly: GCF_036850765.1. NCBI lineage: Eukaryota > Metazoa > Chordata > Mammalia > Chiroptera > Emballonuridae > Saccopteryx > Saccopteryx bilineata. The sequence goes on from NC_089490.1 coordinate 107,779,570, forward strand.
CTTTTTTTTAATTTTATTATTATTATTTTTTTTGTATTTTTCTGAAGTTGGAAATAGGGAGGCAGTCAGACAGACTCCCGCATGTGCCCGACCGGGATCCACCCGGCATGCCCACCAGGGGGCGATGCTTTGCCCATCTGGGGCATCGCTCTGTTGCAACCAGAGCCATTCTAGCACCTGAGGCAAAGGCCATAGAGCTATCCTCAGCAGAGCCTTGGCTGCGGGAGAGGAAGAGAGAAACAGAGGAAGGAGAGGGGGAGGGGTAGAGAAGCAGATGGGTGCTTCTCCTGTGTGCCCTAGCCGGGAATCAAACCTGGGACCCCTGCACACAGGCCGATACTCTACCACTTGAGCCAATCGGCCAGGGCCAGAAGATACTGTTTTCTTATCCACGCAGCTACCCTATGTCTTTTGATTGGAGCATTTAATCCATTTACATTTAAGGTTATTATTGATATGTAGTTGTTTATTGCCATTTTATTTTTTAAATCTATATTCCTCTTTTACTAGATTTTTCCCCCCTTTGTTCTGTTTACAACAGGCCCCTTAAAATTTCTTGCAACATTGGTTTGGTTGTAATGAATTCCTTGAGTTTTTCTGGTTTGTTTGTTTTTTTGTCTGAGAAGCTTTTTATTTCTCCTTCAATTTTAAACAATAGCCTTGCTGGATAAAGAAGTCTTGGTTGTAGTCTCTTGTTATGCATTACTTTGAATATTTCTTGCCATTTCCTTCTGGCCTCAAGTGTTTCTGTTGAGAAGTTGGATGTCATCCTTATGGGGGCTCCTTTGTAGGTGATTGACAGCTTTTTTCTTGCAGCTTTTAGTATTCTTTCTTTATCTCTTAGCTTTGGTATTTTAATTATAATGTGTCTTGGTGTAGGTCGCTTTGGGTTCCATTTTAATGGAATTCTTGTGCTTCTTGAACTTGTGTGAATCTGTTTACCTCATATAATAATATATGAATTGGCGTCCATTTCCCATGAGCCTGTGTGCTGAGTAAGAGTGAACTTGTTAACCTACCAGTAGAAACTGGCTGCAGAGGCCCAACCTTCCTGCCCTGCCCTCTGATGACATCATGGGGAGATCCCACAGCATTGGACTGTGCTCAGCATCATGCTGGTCTCAGTTAGATAATTGAAACTCATGTTCAGCTATGAAAAAGTCCGGTCAGGTCCAGGTGTAAGCCTTTATCTCACACCAAAGCCAGAGCCCTCTTGCAGAATTTGCTCTGTGGAAAGGTGAGGCCCACTCTCCCTCTGTCCTCTCTGGCAACTCCAGGGCAGGGGAGGAGGTGCTGAGAAGAAAGACATTGAGTCATTGTGAGCAGCTGATTTTCTCTGAGGGCTCCTCCCAGCAATCAGTACCCTCTGCTGTGGTTGTCACCCCTGTGCTGGGGGGAGGGGTCCAGTTGTGGGGTTTAGGGAAGCCACTGGGGATCTCTGCCAGCTGAAGGGACTTGCTCTCCAGGTGACCTCCTATCACACACACACCCACAGCTGCTCCTGTCCTCCACTTAAGGAGTCACCCTGTGGCTCTGTGCTTGTGTTGCATGATTTCTTTTTAATTTAGAAATTAAATTTAATAGAGTGGCATTGATCAATAAGAGTACATAGGTTTCAGAGAAACATTTCTATAGCATTTGGACTGTTGATTGCATGTGTGCCCATTACCCAAAGTCAAATTATTTTCCATCACTGTATATTTGTCCCTCTTACTCCTCTCCCCCACCCCTTCCCCTGGTAACCACTTCACTTTTATCTAGGTCCACAAATCTCAGTTTTATATCCCACCTATCTGTGAAATCATATAGTCCTTAGCTTTTTCTGATTTACTTATTTCACTTAGTATATAATATTCTCAAGGTTGCCATGTTGTCATAAATGGCGATATATCATCATTTGTGTTGCATGATTTTGACCAGCTTACCGCACATCTAGTATTTCACCCTGAATCTTGGAGATGCCTGATGAGCCCCCACAAGTATGACTGGTGTAGGAACAGGATGAATTTGGTGACATACAAATAGAAAATGGCTTTGCTTTGTTCTGGTCACTCCTTCCACCATGTAATGGCCAAACTCCTTTCTCATACCCCTGAGGGTTTTGTGGCAAGTTCAGTAGCTTCTTGGTGATCAATTACAAGAACAAGCCTCTTTTCATTTAGACTCTCTTTTAGACACTAAAAGTCCAGTCCCGTGCTCCTGCAGTCTCATATCCCCTACCCCCAGCTCAGGTCTGATTTCCTGTGGCCTGGGGACCTGCCGTGGGGAAAGGGAGCATGTGGCCTGACCTTCTGCTCTCCCCAGACCTCTCCCTTCTGCTACTGGTAGAGAAAAAGTATTTCCAAAAGAATAACTCTAGTCTTCCAGAAAAAGCAGTAAAATTAAATTTTGGAGAACAACAGGAGTATAAATTAAAACAAACACAAGGTAATAAGGATCAGAATTGACCTACATATGCATCAAACCCAACTAAATTGCCCAGACTTATCATAGGCAGTTCTATCAGATAGTAAATGTGTCTCACTGCGTCCACTTGTGAATGCAGCATTCCCAGATTTCTCACGCAGTTAATGAAAATAGCACCCACTGGCATGGGCTTTCTGTGTACCTGGTACTGTTCCACACACTTTACATACAGCAATGTCTAATGCTTCAGACAACTACTCTACGAGGTGCAAACTGTTTTCCCCATTTCATAGATGGTTAAACTGAGTCCCAAAGAAGTTAAGTAATTTGCCCAAGTTCATAAAGCCCGTAAGTGATGGGTTCAGGATGTGAACCTGGGAAGTCTGGCTCTGGAGTTCATGTGCTTAACCATCTCATTTATACAGAGCAAGTTATTTTGAGGGGAGGATGGGTGTGTGTGGTTTCCACTGGTTTTATGTATACTTTTTTTTAATATATACTTTGGTGTAGTCATTAACAGTCACCTGGCAACTTCCTAGATGATGGAATTTGGGAGAAGTCTCTGCCTCTGTGTTTCTCAGGGTCATGCATGCTGGTCATTGCAGTTGAGAAATGCTCCCTCAAGTCTCCCCCTCACTCCTGGGTCTTCCAGGCACCATAATACACCCTGCTAGTGTTTCTCATGCTGCTTCCTCCTTCAACATTTGGGTTCACCCATTTATTTGATATTCACTGGTCCACTGCTGTGGACCAGGTCCTGAGCTGGGCGATGGGGTACAGGGTGAAGAAGACAGCACCCTTGAGGCAGAGGTGGATTAAGGTTGGTTGAGGCCCCGGGTGCAGAAGAAAATATTGACTCCCTAAAGGCTCTATGAAGGGCCCCCCTTCATTAGAAAAAAGTGTAAAGTTGGGGTTTTGCAGGGCCCTTCAGAATTCAGGACCCAGAACGCGCACCCGGTGAGCCCATCATTAAGTCTGCCTCTGCCTTGAGGGGAGGGGGCTATGGAAGAGATTATATGTACATGAGAAACTTGGAAACAGGACAGCAGATGTACTTCTTGAGTGTGAAACCCAGGATTGGAGGGATGCAGAGGAGGAAGCTTTGGGCTCCTTTGGGGTGAGGGTCAAGGGCAGTCGGAGAACCAGGTCAGTCCTGGAAAAAACCCCAGGGACCCAGCGCTGTTCTTTCCCAACCCACAGCCTTATGAGGCCCACAGAAGCTCTAGTGGGTGCTTTAATTCCACCACTAGAATTACTTTTTAAATTACTTCTTTCTCCTGTTTCCCACTGGTCTTTTGGAAACTTTAAAACAAAAACTCTACCTGCACAAGGATGGAGCATCACGTGCTTAGCAACAAGTTAAATCCTTTTAGAAAGAAAAACCAGGCCTCGGATTTCTGAGCAGAAATCTCTAACCTAGAAAGGGATTGCTTTCCCAATATTTGTAACATGCAGGCCAGGGGAGGTTTAGAGGTGAAAGAATGTCTTCTTCAACAAACCTTTACTGAAGATCCACCATGCACGTGCTATAGGCCAGGAGTTTCCAGTAATGCCAGGTTTGGGGTCCTGAACATGAGGATCTGTTGGTCCCTTTTCCTCTCTGAACTTCAGGCACTCCATCTATCAGATGGGAAAGTTAGCCTCCAAACATGTGAAGAGCTTTACTATATTAGCCAGAAATACATACTTTCAACCAGAAATGATAATGACAGAAGGCTGGCTCTGTGCAGGCACTGGGCCAGGCCCTCTGCACACATTATCTCATTGCTCCTCACACAGGCTGTGAACTAGATGCCATTTTTATTCCTGTTTAAAAATGACACAGCAGACTCCAGGGCCATGAGGACCTCTGTGAAATAAATCCTGGATGGAAATCAGAAGGTGTATCAGTTAGGAATTGAATTGTGTTGAGGCTGTGGGTAAAAGACGCCCCTCCTTATTCCCAAACAATGGCTAAAATATATGAGTGGTTTTACTTTTTTATATATATAAATAATTATAGAAGAAGGTAACCCAGCATTGGTATGACATCTCTGTAAGAGCATCAGGGACCTGGGCTCCTCTCTGTGCTGCCATCCCAGCAAATGGTTTCCAGCGTCTAGGTCACCTCAAGGTTCAAAGTGGCTGCCGGACAACAAAGGTTCAAAGTTCTGCTCTATATTCTAGACACAGAGCAGAAAAAAGGAGGTAAGGAGAGCAAGGTTAAAACCCAGGGGAGGCCCTGGCCGGTTGGCTCAGTGGTAGAATGTCGGCCTGACATGCAGAAGTCCTGGGTTTGATTCCCAGCCAGGGCACACAGGAGAAGCACCCATCTGCTTCTCCACACCTCCCCCTCTCCTCTCTCTCTCTCTCTCTCTCTTCCCCTCCCAAAGCCAAGGCTCCATTGGAGCAAAGTTGGCCCGGGCGCTGAGGATGGCTCTGTGGCCTCTGCCTCAGGTGCTAGAATGGCTCTGGTCGCAACAGAGCATCGCCCCGGATGGGCAGAGCGTCGCCCCCTGGTGGGTGTGCCAGGTGGATCCTGGTCGGCCGCATGCAGGAGTCTGTCTGACTGCCTCCCCGTTTCTGGCTTTGGAAAAATACAAAAAAACAAACAAAACAAAACAAAACCCCAGGGGAGTCAGGCCTCTTCGGCAGCTTTCCCAGAGTCCTGCCCTATAATTGAGCAATACATCTCACTGACTGCCCTCGTCCATTGGGGAGACAAGAAAATGTAGTCCCGTCTCCTGGAGTAAAAAATCAGAGGTTTGTTAGACAGGGAAAGCAGTAGGAAACTAGCCATTTTACCTACACAAGGGCATTTCAGACACCCACATATTCTTTTTTAATTGGTATGTATTATTGTATTAGTTTTAGGTATACAACATAATGATTCGATGTATGTGTATGTTGAGAAGTAATCACCACAATGACTTATCATCCATCACCACACATAGTTACATTTTTTTTCTTATGATGAGAACTTTTAAGATCTACTCTCTTAGCAACTTTCCAGGATACAACACGGTATTCTTGACTACAGTCACGGTGCCATACATTGCTCCCCAGGACTTATAACTGAAAGTTTGAAACTTTTGACCACCTTCACCCAATTCAACCCCATGGATCGTCTTATGGGGTACACTCTGGAATGGAACCCAGGATCCTGAAAGAGTGCAGGGTATACCCTCAATTAAAGGCCCATGGAAAGTAATAAAGGTGATCACAATGTAATCACTTAAGGCTATATGAGGGTAACATGATTTATGGTCAGCAATTTGTCGAATTTGTCCAGAAGAGGCAGATATTCATGGATAGGCACTGGACAGCTATGACACAGTGTAATTTGAATATGTGGAGAAGCAATTTTGTTTCTTAAATATACCTCCCCTGCAGGCTTGCTGATGTCCCAAATTCCTCAATTCCTTTAAGTCTGTAAAATGCAGCCAGAACAGGACAGGATAATTCATTCATTCTTATCAGTTACTAATACCTCAATATAATTAAGTTTACCCTAGGAAGGGGACTTAGAGATCCATTGGTGAAACCCCCTCATTTTCCAGATGAGGAAATTAAGTCAGTGGGATGGAGTTGTTTTCCCAGGGTCACGTGCTTTAGTGGCAGGGCTGGTTCGGGAGGTTCAGGAAGAGCACTGGATGGATGTCCCTCTGTGGGCAGAGACACCAGGAAGAGGTGGGAAGGCTGGAGCAAAGGCTGCTTAGGTGATGAATGTACTTGTAATTGAATTGATTTGTATCCTGCCTTTTTCCCATGAGGACTTGAAGTCATTCACAGTTTGAGCTCTGGGTGGCTCTTCCTTGCTCCCTGCCCACCATGTTTGAGAAATGCAAACCTCCTCCTCCAAAAAAAAACCCCTGAAGAACAAAGAAACCCCCACCAATTGTGTTTGGGGAATCTCGATAGCTGGAACAGAGATGAAGCTAAGGATTCCTCTCATTTTACATAAGTGCCCTCTTCCTCGAGAGTCCTCATCATCCACCCACCCAGCCTCCTTCCCTGACCTCGAGTCACATGCACGCCCGTGGGGGACCACAGCAAACAATAAAGATGTTCTGAAGCATCCTGAGGCTTCTTCAGGGATGGTCTTTTACCAAGTTTCAAGGAAAAAAATTAGCACGAGGCATGTACAGATAACATTCTTGTGTATGTTTCCTCTTAACCTTCAGTACGTGCTGTGGAGCGTCCCTGTTTGGATGTCTGTTTCACACTGGATGCCATATTTTGTTATCTCAGTGTCACACATGGTAAAAACTCTGAATTCAAATTGTTTGGGTTTGACTCCCATTGCCACTACTTACCGGCTGTATGACCTTGGGCTATATCTTAATAGCTCTGGGCCTCAGTTTCCTCATATATAAAATGGGAAACTGATAGCCCCCTTACCTGAAGAATTGTTGAGGTAGTGACTGTTAAAAGGGCCTCATTGGCATAGTGCCTGGTAAATACTGTATAAATACTCAGTGCACATTAGCTGTAATTACACTTTCAGTTTATCACAGCAACATTTCATGACTTTAATACATGATTTTTTAATGTATCATCAATTTTCAACTCTGCTAGCTGTTCTTCCTTCTGAACAATTGTGAGAACAATTGTTCTAAAAATGTCCTACATCACACACACACACACACTGCCATCACCACCCTCACCCCTCTCTTATTATCGTCTTCAGAATTATTCCATTTTTGACTTAACCTGTAGCTTATGTAACTCACCTTATTCTAGCTAAATCGGTGAGTGATAACTGTCTTGTCTCAGATTTATCCACGTGACCATCATCCAGTCTGCTTAAAGACAATTCTGGGCTCACATATAGACTTTTGGACTTCTTGGAATTGTCATCCGTGGTCCCCCACAAGGGACAACAGACTTACCTTCCTAGCCCAGGGGGTTTTCATCCTTCATCAGTCTGTATGCACGATTTGAAATTCCTTTTCTGTTTCATTGCACTAGATAGGAATTTCTTGTAAATTTTGGAAATTTCTCTTGGGGAGTCTCCTATGGAACCTGCAGGGTTTTACCCTGTGGACCACCAGTGCTGCCCCACCTCCACCAAAAAAATTACAGAATGGATAGAGTTACATCAGCATAGTAAGATTATTTTGGCAAATACCCATTTCAAGATGGTAGCACTGAAGCAGGGTGTTTTAAAAATCCTTGTTCATAACACCAGGCTTAATTATTTTTTCTTCTCTAGAAAAGGGGCTAGGTCCGTTGTCAACAAAGAAAGTGAGTATCTCACTTTCAGACTTAAAGTTGTGACAGAATCCCTTTAACCAACCTCTTTCCCTAATCATTTCTCTGTGTTCAGAAAATTATGTGTCTTTTAAGAGAAGGCACAAGACTTCTATAATACATTGTCGTAAACAATAACTTGTCATTACAAGTTTCTAATTTCTTGCGATTTGAAAAGCCCATTTTCTTTTCCCACACCCAGATGACCTCTGAAATAAGACCCACAGCTCTTATGCTGAAACTGTTTTAAGCATAGTTGACTTTTTATACACATGGGAGTTTGTCTCCTTCATGGTATGGGAGGATCAGCACTTATTCCATTACTTTGGAACTTTTTTGGGTCAGTTCTTGTCCGTGGCAAATCTTTTCCTGCTGAAGGTGGATTGAATTTTTGGAAGCAACCAGAAGGCTTTTTTCAGAGCTGTTCTGATGACTAAGTTTAGAGACCAAGCTGGATCAAGAGCATACAATTTGGGGTCAAAATAAAATAAAACATGTCTGTAATGACACCAAGTAAGTGGCTTTTCGTTGTGGCTCTGAATGTGTCTCTTGAGGCGAATCCTAGAGAGGACATCCAGGGTTCATGCACAGTCAGTAGACACCTCGCTGGCTCCTCAAGTGAAGAACAGGGGAGAAAGTGGAACAGGAGTCCTGCTTCTCCCACTGGCCGCAGCCCTGAATTAGCCACTCTGGACCTGTTTCCCTTCTGTACCGTAGGGATCATCATACTCTCTCTCGTCTGGTGATGTTTTTAGGATAAAATTCCATAACCAAGCGTAAAACACCTGGCTGTTATGTGGTGCCCAGGATGCCCAGAGGGTGTCAGTTTCTCTTCTCACTCTTCCCATTTATTTTCTTAAAGGGAGGGCAGCGGTCTGACTCTGCCATATAGGGAGTATTTACCTGAAACTCAGATTTTTAAAAATCTGAACCCATGAAGTTACATCAGGAAAGCCCACAGGCTGAGGGTCCTTTAGCCTGGAGCAACGTGCTGTACAGGAAGAAGAATGGCCTGGGGGATGAATAATGTGGCCACTGCCACCTGAAAAGAATCCCAGCAGCTCCGGAGAGAGCTGTTCTCCCGGGATTTCCCACTTCCCACCCCTACCCCCAGCCCCGCGGAGCCCCCAGCCCCGTCTGCCAGGCTGAAAGAGAGAAGGGTGGGATTCCTGAGTAATTAAAGGGAATTTGGGAGGCTGGATGTTGCGGAATGTTAGATCACTAGCTAGAACAGCATGTGGCGTTCTTTAGGCAGGCTTCATTGAATCCATACAAAAAAAGAAAGAGGGGCTGCCTGCCGTCTGCTCATTTATCAAACGGCGAAGCTCCACTTTCACAGCCCCACAAAAGTGTTGGACTGTTTGCTGAGTCTTGCTCCAGAAATTAAAAGCTGAACAACCTTAGCAGGGCTAAACCGACCCTGCATTCTGAGACTCAAACTAAATTGTGCTGGGCTTTCAGATTCAGGGACCAGTTGATTATTTGGTGAAAGGAGAGGAGAATAATTTGTAATTTGCAGCCCATAAGAAACAGTTAAAAAATAAAAAAAAAGCAAACTCCCTTCCTCCCTTCCCACAGGGTTTTGTTGGGGCTGGAAGGAGGGTGCCTCTCTGCACCAGTCTCTCTTTGCTCAGAGTGGGAAAAGTCTTGACCTCCATTTGGGCAAAATGTGATGTGGTTCCGTGGAGCCGCCACTCTCCCCCAGCTCTTTACAGCAGTGGTCCCCAACCTTTTTTGGGGCCACAGACCAGTTTAATGTCAGAAAATATTTTCACAAACCGGCCTTTAGGGTGGGACGAATAAATGTATCACGTGACCGAGACAAGCATCAAGAGTGAGTCTTAGACGGATATAACAGAGGGAATCTGGTCATTTTAAAAAAATAAAACATTGTTCAGACTTAAATATAAATAAAACTGAAATAATGTAAGTTATTTATTCTTTCTCTGCGGACCGGTACCAAATGGCCCATGGACCGGTACCGGTCCACGGCCCGGGGGTTGGGGACCACTGCTTTACAGAATTCCTTTCCTTTTGAGTTTCTTTCTGTGAAATTACTAAATTACTTTTCTCTCTTTTTCGGGAAGGAAGGAAGGATTTGGCCATCAAATATGTTTAGATCAAAAGTAGTTTCACAAACAGAACCTAATATTCTCACCTCACAAATATATTCCTTGGGAGACTGTAATATGCCACAAAAGCCTGGACACTGAAGGAGGATCCTCTGAAAATCCAGCGAAGGGCTGAAGTATAGAGTTCTGAGTCTGCCGGCGAGGAGAACGGGCTGGGGAAGAATGTGACTAGCAGAAGGCACAATGAGGGAAACAGGGAGAGGTGTTAACAATGGGGAACCCCTTTCTCCAGCCCCTCCCTGGCCGCTGGTCATCTCCCCAACCCCTCACATCCAGTGACAAGCCAGTGAAAGCCATTGAGGTGGAACTTCCACCCTCCACCCTGTACTTCCGGCTAATAAAGCCCAAGAGACAAGCCTAGGGTCCACTCTCTGGCTCCCTTTACCCCTCTACAAGCCTGTAAGCTGAGCAAGTGTCATTATCCCTGTTTTATACATGAAAAAAAAACCCTGATGTTCAAATAGAAGAGAAAGATCTTTTTTTTTTTTTTTTTTTTTTTTGTGGGGGAACTCTTCAATTTAGCACAATCTCAAAAGTGATAATACCCTTTTATACTTCATGGAAAGCAATTTGACAGTATTTGTTAGGAACCTTGAAATGTTTTGCCCTTTAATCAGCAACTCTACATTTGAGAAACTATTATGAGGGAAGGAACACCCCAGCCAAAATATCAACAATAAAAATAAAAATTATGGCCCTGGCTGGTTGGCTCAGTGGATAGAATGTTGGCTAGCAACAGAACATCCCAGGTTTGATTCCCAGTCAGGGCACACAGGAGAAGCGACCATCTACTTCTCTCTCCCTCCCTCTTCACCTTCTCTCCCTTTTCCCTTCCAGCAGCCAGTTGCTCAGTTGATTTGAACATTGGCTCCAGACGGGGTTGCTGAGTGGATCCCAGCCTGGGTGCATGTGGAAGTCTGTCTCACTATCTCCCCTCCTCTCAATTAAAAAAGAAAATTATTATGCAAATGGTATTGCTTATAGCATTATTTACATTAGCACAACATTGGAAACACCCTCAATGGCCAACAAAAGAGAAACAATTCATTTTTTGTCATTCATTCACTGACTCAATGAATTAATATATTAAGCCATAATATCACCTGCCTAGACTACCTCAGGGGTCTCTGACTGGTCTCCCTGCTTCCACCCTTGCCCCACCCTTGCCCCCTACAGTCAGTTCTCCACACAGCAGCCAGAGTGATCCTTTGAACGGTAAGTCAGATCTTGTTCCCCACTTCCCTGCTCAAAGCCCTCTAAAGTCTCCTATCTCATTTGGAGTAAAAGCACAAGTGCTTATGAAGGCCCACAGGGCCCTCCAAGAGTCATACTCACCAGCCTTTACCAACCTCTTGACCTCTTCTTCTGTCCTGAGCACTTGCTCTGCTCCAGCCACATTGGCTACCTTGCTCTTCCTGAAACATGTCACACAAGCTCCTACCCCAGTGCCTTTACACTGGCTGTTTCCTCTGCTTGCAGTTTTCTCCCCCCAGATATTCACAAGTTTTATTCTTTTACTTCTTCAGTTCACTATTAAAATTTGATCATTGAGTCCTTATCACCCTAAATAAAATAACAGCCCTACCTCCAAACCCCCTATTTTCCTCACCCTGCTTTTTTTGTTGTTTGTTTCTCTCTGTAGCACTTATCTGATGTAAGACTTGCTGACTTTTAAATTTGTTTATTTTTGGTCTTCTCCCACTAAAATGTAAACTTCCTAAACCAAGTTTTGCTCAGTGTTCTATCCCCCAGTGCCTGGCAAAATGGCCTATAATAGAGCTCAAGAAATATTTGCTGTTGAATGAATTCAGGATATGTACCACTAGGCAACCTATTAGAGTTACTGAGGCTGCAGCTTCTCAAACATGGGGAAGAGTAGTAGAAAATGATGCTGGAGATCCAGTTCATGTAGACGCAGGGGTCTCAAACTCGCGGCCCGCGGGCCGCATGCGGCCCGCCAAACAATTTTGTGCAGCCCGCCGAACAATTTTGTGCGGCCCGCAGACTGTTTTCAACTGCAGTGAGAAAAGTGTTGCATAACAGTTGCCTTTTGTAGACCTAGTGCGGCCCGCCGAACGGCTGTGATCTTGCTCTGCGGCCCACATGCTGAGTTGAGTTTGAGACCCCTGAACATTGTAGAGTCTGCTAGGCCAAGGCAAGGACTTTATAGAGATGAGTTGACTATTGACTAGGTATGAGGATTGTATGGACCACATAACTATGGTCACTTACCCAAACAAATGGCCCAGGGAAAATTTCTGCAAGGAAAGAAGTACTAGCTAAGACTTGAAGGATGAGTAGACAGTATGCAGACAAAGGGCATGGAGAAAGGGTTCCAGAAAATGAGAACAGCCTGTGGGAAAGGCCAGGGCAACAGCGAACACAGTGTGTTCAGAAACTTGAAAGATGTTCCATATTGCCAGAGCAGGGAGATTGGGACAGGAGGGGAGAGATGAGCTAGAATGAAGACAGGACCCATCTGGCAGGACCTGGTAGGTGTGGACTTTGTCTAGAGACTTCATGGAGACATGATTGTGATGGGGCATGACTGGACCCAGAGGCAATGAGGAGACCATTGTAGCAACCCAGGTGTGAGAGCATGGCCCTGTGACTGGTAGAGATGGGAAAATGTGGGTAGAATCAGGGTACTCAACATAGAGGAAGGATGGAACATGGTCACAGATGGGAAGTAGCAGGTGCCATCGTGGTTTGAAGAAGGAAGAGCTCTCACCTGGTCAGGGAATCGGGAAGGCTATTCGCAGAGGAGTGCCTTCTGGGTGGGTGGAGTTTGAGGGCACAAGTGGTGAGGGGGTGGAAATAGTTGCAGGAGGCGGAGAGAGTGGCAGCTATAAGGGGCAGAGGCATGGAGCCCAGAAGCCAGGAATTATTCAGAGAATTGTTCAACACCAAGTAATCTGATTTCAGGGGAGCTCGAGGCTCATATAAGGACATTTTAAAAGAAAAGGTGGGAGCTAAGAGTGGAGTTGCACAGTGATGTCTGAGCTGCAGGGGAAGGAGGCTCCGCTGAGTCATCTGGCCGCACAGAGTTTGAGGAGGCCTCGGAGTGGACAGGTGGTGAACTGGATAATTCCCTCGGTAACTGCACTTGGGGATCTGGGTTATCCAGGCAGAATGCCTTTCGCTTAGTTAGTATTTTTATTAAGCAGAAGTGTTTACTTAGGTGATTTCCATTCTACTGTGTATGGGTGGGTTTAATCTAAGAGGAAACACCAGGCTCCTGCTGATGCCAAAGTCCTCTCAGCTGTTTTCCTCTTTCCCTAGCATATTTGGGGACTGGGCTGTCAGATTCTGTTCTTAGCAGACACCACCAGAACATTTTGAAGAGGGTAAAAGTGAGGGAATTGAACAAATTTTTATAGAAGAGTAGATGGGAACAAGAAATTATTTCATTCCTCAAACATACCTGATGTGTAAATGCAGGACTCTGACATAAAAGAAGTAAAGGTTGTTGTTCAAAGAAGGAATGAGGGGCCCTGGCCGGTTGGCTCAGTGGTAGAGCGTTGGCCTGGCGTGCAGAGGTCCCAGGTTCGATTCCCGACCAGGGCACACAGGAGAAGCGCCCATCTGCTTCTCAACCCCTCCCCCTCTCCTTCCTCTCTGTCTCTCTCTTCCCCTCCCGCAGCCGAAGCTCCATTGGAGCAAAGATGGCCCAGGCGCTGGGGATGGCTCCTTGGCCTCTGCCCCAGGTGCTAGAGTGGCTCTGGTCACGGCAGAGCATCGCCCGCTGGTGGGCAGAGCGTCACCCCTGGTGGGCGTGCCGGGTGGATCCTGGTCGGGCGCATGCGGGAGTCTGTCTGACTGTCTCTCCCCGTTTCCAGCTTCAGAAAAATACAAAAAAAAAAAAAAAAAAAAAAAGGAATGAGGGGCTTGGGGCACTTTCATTCATCCAGAGGTAATAATAATTGTTGTGGTAGAGTGAGACCAGGTACATTCCAATCCCAGGTCTGCATCTTGTGGGCGGTGTGACTTCATTAGGGTTACTTAGCCTCTCCAAACCTCAGTTGATTGTACAGAGGGACTAGCAGCGGAACCTGGCTTGCTGTAATGATTACCTGAGATAATACATGTCCAGTGGCTGGCACAGTGGACTTGACTCCAAAGCCTGTGTGCTTAACCACTGTATATGACTGCTTCCCAGCAGGCTTGGAAAACAGAAACAGGGCATCTAAGGCTTCATGGGAAGGGTCCCAAAGGAGTGGGAGAGGCTCGGGGAAAGAGGAGAGTTCCTCAGGGGTGAGTAGGGGATCGTGTGGGTCTGGCATTCCAGGCAGGGGGAAGAGCATGTTCGGTGGTGGGACCAGCATGTGCCTGGAGTCTCAAGAGCACATGGGGAAGTGGCTAGATTTGAGGCTGGGGAACTGGGCTGGGGTTGGTCACAGAAGGCCTCATGGACCAACCCAATCCAGCATAGGTAGTGAGAAAGTACCCATTGTTTTCAACAAGGAAATGAAATGATCAGATTCAGATCTTAGAAAGATCCTCCTGGCAGGGCAGCAAAACTGAGGCAGGACAACCAGTTAAGAGGATGTATCTGTGGTACAGGTGAGAGGTCCTGGGGAGGGGCTAGGGCAGTGACAGGGACAGAGAGAAGTGCTGAGTTCAGCAGATATTTTGGGCTTAGTTGACAGGATATGGGTGGTGCAGTGTGAGGAAGAGAGGGAGTCACTCCTGCTTCTTTCTTGGGTGACTCAGTGGAAGGGGAAGCTGGTTGCAAAGATGGTAAAACTGCATGTATTTGATCCACACAGTATTTAAAAGGAATAAAATCCATCAGCTATGGAGGGAAATCATAGTTAAACTGATCAGTAAATTCACAGGACCTGTTCCATGCTTTCATAATTTCTCAAGATCATAGTGCAAAGACTACAAACACACTGATAATATGTTTTATTGATTCATGGAGGTAGAACAACCAGCTGCAGAAGTCTGTCCTCATATTCAGGTAGCACTCTGGTGCATCTCTAGACCAGAGTGTGTGTGGCCCCTGGAATCTGAGCCGAGGGCCAGGACTGTTTTTTGTTTTGTGAATATTATGTGGGACAAACACCATTTGGATAAACACTTAGGAAGATTTCAGAACTTGCCATTCTCTTCAACCAAGTAATATGGAAGCTTAGCAACAACCCCCCAAAGTGTTACTTTAAAAAATTATCTACAAATTTTTTTCAAGGTAAAGGGAATAATTTATTTTTTTAAAAAAGAAATTAAAAAACAATCACTATAACATTAAGGTATATTTTTGGTGCTGCTTTCAAAACTAGCTTGAACTGCCTTTGTCAATTAAGAATATTTCTAGCATGACCTGTGGTGGCGCAGTGGATAAAAGCGTCAACCTGGAAATGCTGAGGTCGCCGGTTCAAAACCCTGGGCTTACCTGGTCAAGGCACATATGGGAGTTGATGCTTCCAGCTCCTTCTCTGTCTCTCTCTCTGTCTCCTCTCTAAAAATGAATAAAAAAAAAAAATAAAAAAAAAAAGAATATTTCTAGTTAGTGTGCGGAGGACCCGGGTTCGATTCCCGGGCAGGGAACACAGGAGAAGCGCCCATTTACTTCTCCACCCCTCCGCCGCGCCTTCCTCTCTGTCTCTCTCTTCCCCTCCCGCAGCCGAGGCTCCATTGGAGCAAAAATGGCCGGGGCACTGGGGATGGCTCTGTGGCCTCTGCCTCAGGCGCTAGAGTGGCTCTGGTTGTAACACGGCGACACCCAGGATGGGCAGAGCATCGCCCCCTGGTGGGCAGAGCATCGCCCCTGGTGGGCGTGCCGGGTGGATCCCGGTCAGGCGCATGCGGGAGTCTGACTGTCTCTCCCTGTTTCCAGCTTCAGAAAAATGAAAAAAAATAAAAAATTAAAAAATTAAAAAAAGAATATTTCTAGTAAGAAAATCTTTTCTGTTTACAAAATGTTAACTTCTTGCACAAATGTTATACAAAACTGTTTTTGTTCTACCCTAACAAACATCCATTTTTATTTTTCCATCTTCCTTTTCATTCCTATATCTGTACAAACATAAGTTATAACCACAGCATAAATGCAGTTGAGGTCTGCTATTTCATTTAACATTATATCTTAAGCATTTTGTGTTGTGACATAATTTTTAATACCTGTATATTTTACTTAATATTATCTAATTGTTTATTTAGCCAGTTATCTATCACTGAACATTTATTTTGTTTCCAATTTTCTATTCTCATTTGTAGCTCTGTGCATAGCTTGTTCTTATTTTAGATTGTTTTCTTAGAATTAATAGACCAAAAAGTAGGAATTTTTTCAATTGTAAAAATGCTTTAGGGAAGAGTTGTACTAATAATGCCATCAGCCACATATGGAAACTTCAGTTCTACCACACCCTTGACAACACTCAGTATTATTTTCAGACTATCAGCTAATATCAGAGATTAAATATCGTATCTTATTGTTGTGCCCATTTGCACAGGAGAAATTTCCTAGACTGACATATGGGAAAGTGTCTGCTTTTTCTCAGCAACTAGTATGCATTTATCTCATAGATATGGGGACTCGTGTAACTTGATTCTATTATCTTCTTTGCTAGGCAGGTAGGAAACTCAGAACCCAAATCATAATCCATTTTTAACCAATGAGAAGGATCCCCTGGCACCATACTATATGCTTCCAATATTTACCCTCAGCCTCCTTTGGCATATCTGTGTCTGTCCCTGATTGTACCCTTGTGAGCAGCTGCTGCAGATCTTGGCTCTGAAACCAGTTATGTGATGCAAGTCTGGAGGGCATGGTTGGCTAGCGCCCAAGGTGATGCGGCCAACTAGACTTTGGTGTAGCATTAGGCTGTGTAATGGGTGGTGCTAAGAAACCTGTCACTGATGCCCGGCTCAGACCTCATTCTCAATATACTGCATTCGGATGTGAGGGCGATCTGGCTGCGACATGTCACCCCATTGATCGCCAGGGTTGAATCGGCTGATCTGGCTGGCTAGGCGGGTGTCCCCTTCCTCCCTCACCGCTCCAGGTGCGTCCGTCCTGAAGCTGCGCGCTCGTCGAAGAGGATGACCTTCTCCGCTAAAGGAGAGGACCGTTCTTCGGTCAAGGGTATACAAGTAGCTGTGCTCCCCTGCTAGAACCTCCAAACAAGTCTCAAATTCAATATACTGCATTTTACTTGGGTCACAACAGTTGAGAGGGACATAGGCCAAATGAGAAGCCCACATCCTTAGCTTATAGGAGTAAGGGTTAAACAAACCAGGGATTTGTTGCTTACAGAATTGACACTGTTAGGGAATTCAGGAAATGATCACTACGTTCTGTTCAGTATCATCGCTGAGGCCCCTTTTGCCTTCAAAAGTGGTACCTGATATTATCTTATTAGATTCTCTAACCTTATGAGGACTGCGGATTTTTTTCACGTATTATTGAGGTCTTACTAAGTGCCAGGCACTATTGCAAATTATTTACAAACATTTACTTTGTAAATTTTCACAAGCATTCTCTAAGGTAGGGGTTATTATTTCCATTTTATAAATGAGGAAACTGAGTCATTTTAATGTTAATAAACTTGCCCAAGGGGCATCCTGCTAACAAAAGGCTGAGCTTGGATCTGACCCAGGTTGCCCTGCCCCAGAGCCCTTGCCCAGGACCCACAGCCCTGCCTCCCTGCAAACACCAGATCTGGAAATGCCAAGGAGGAGGAGGAAGCAGAGCCTGTTTTCACCTCTCCTCCCAGGTTCTGGCAATCTCCGGCATTGTCCTGGGCAACAGCCAGCAGATCTCCACTCTGCAGAGGAGTGAAGGGTTACCCTTGAGGGCGGGGACTGATGTCATTCTTTCACTCAGCAAATAAGGATTGAGCTCTTCACATGTGCTGAGCCCTGTGCCAGGTCCCTGATCTCATGAGGCTTCTGTTCTAGCGGGGATGGGAGGGTGACAGAAATAAGCACTCAGAGAGTAAGTGAGCATGCTCACTTCAGAGAGTGCTAAGTGAGAAGAAGACATAAAGCCAGGGCCACGTGATGGCGAGGGACTGCTGTGTGACTCTACACCGGCTGGTCAGAGGAGGCGTCTGGGCAGAGGCTCCTCACTCTAAGGCCGCATATTGTGACAACCCCGGGTGAGACTGCAATGCAGGCAGGGGAACTGCGGTACAAGGCCCTCAGTGGGGAGCAAGCCTGCTTGTGTTTTGGGAATAGGAAAAAATAAAATAAAATAAAATAAAAAGCCAGTGTGGCTGGGCCCTGGTGAGTCAGGGTGAATGGGAGGAGGCGAATGCCAGGAGGTAGGCAGGGACCCTGTTGCAGAGGCTGGGGTGGGTTTTTGTTCCATGTGTGATGGGAGCCATTGGAGGGCTTTAAGCAGGAGAGTGACAAGTTCTGGGTCAGCTGGTACTCTCCTGACATTGTGAGTAGGAGGGTGAAGCACAGAGCCACACAGTGAGACCCCCTCAGGATCCAGAGCCCTGTGATCATGCAAGTGCTCCCCCCGCCCTCCCTGGCACTGGTCATCATTTGTCCCGTCAGGCTCCTAATAAGTCACTGCAGTCAAGGATGTATGTTTTCCTCCCTTCTTCCCAACTCTTCCTGACGGGTAACTGATTCTTATGTTGACTTACAGATCATAAGGCAGCAGTTTCCTCAGTTAACCACCAGAAGACTCGGGACCCGAGGACAGTCCAAGTAAGCACCGAAGTCCTTCTGCCTGCAGAGGCCCGAAACCCAGGCCTTTCTTCCTGTGCTCTGTCTGCAGCCGGGCAGGAGCCTGTGTCTGGCCAGAGCTCGGAGGAGCTTAGACTGCTGACCCTCTCTCAGCACCCTGAGAGAGGCTGTCCAACGCCCAGGGCCACCAGCCCAGCTGCTTTAAGGAATGAGCATTATTTAAAGGAGCACCTTGTAGCTTCTTGGACAATCTCCAGGTTACTAGGATTGTTTCTCTGAGCAAACTCTCTGCTCCCATAGTATCCAGCTGGCCAGAGGTACATCCTGTCCTACAAATTCCTGAGGGGACATGGGCAGGAAGGTCCAGCCTTACTGGGGAGCACAGGGCACACTACTTACTTTACATTAGCTCTGCCAACCAAACCCACTGAAATTTGCTTCACCTGTGCTACATGCTATGCACACAGGTGCAAACAGGTGACTGCCTTCATGGAGCATATGTTCCAGTGGGGGAGATGGACAGAAAAATGACAATCAGTTGTGACTAAAAGGGTTGTCATAGCAAATAACAGAAGGGGAGTGACCCTGGACAGCCTTCGTAAGGAGGTGACCTGAGGAGTGAGAACGATGTGGGGACACCTGCCTCCTAGGTGTGTCAGTGGGAAGATACTCTGCCTGTACTGCTCAGGCGTCACTGAAATCTGCATTTCTAAGACTTGCTTCAAAGAGTGTTCAGAAATTATTGGACTTTAATAGGTTTCTGTGAAAAGGTCTGGTGGCCAGGTGGGTTTGGTAAGCACTAAGTTTTAAACAGATTCCTTGATGCAGGACTTCTCAGAACCTTTATTATGCTAATGTACATGGTGAATCCACTAGAGGGTGTAAAGATTTTGACCATGTCAAGCAGCAGGTCTACACACACTGACTTATGAAATACTGAAACTTAAAAATAAAATCACATGAGACTTACAAGACTTGTGACCAAGGGTGGTTCAAAAGCAGTGTGTCCAGTAGCCCAGCAACCCCCCTCCCCTCCCCACCCCTGCACAGCACGTTCCCGCCCTCCCCGTGGGGGCCTGACTTTAGACCCAAGTTCAAGAAAGTGGATGATTAAACTGGGAAAAACCCTTTTTGGTAAAGTTTGCAAATACCAAGACTAATATATTTCTGGGGCTCAGAAGCTCTGGCAGTGATTTCCAAAGAGACATCCAGAAAATTTTTTATCCAGGGACATTTTGGAATAAATTTCTTAATCTTCCAAGGTGACTACCCTGAAGACAAATCTTGTCTATAATATTTTTAAATGAGGTTTCAGCCTTGGTAGGTGTAGAGAGCGGCGCCAGTCCGCAAAGGAGTTAGCCGCCCTGAGTCACTTGAAGATTATGTGGACTGGCCGAGGACCGGCAGTTGAAAACCACTGGTCTAAAATACAGAAGCCAGGTTCTTCCTTTGTCATTTGCTGGTCGCACAGTGGTTGGCGCCCAGAGGGCAGTTCTTAGCGTTGGTTTACCAGATTGATAAGTGAGTGGATGAAAGAATGCTGAATGCCTAGAAATGAATTATTCTTTTCTTGCTTCAGGGTCTGTAGGGAGTGACTGGCTCTGATACATTGTTGCCCATATCTAAGAGTAGAAATGGATAGTAAAGATAGAATAGAAGGTTTTCCCACCCTATATAAACTTGGAGAATATTTTCCTCTGTCTGCATGTGAGAGTCTGGATTTTTGTTTTTCTTTAACCTCAATATTGGCAAATTGGGCAGCGCTTCCTTAAAAATTCCATGTAATCAATTTTATTGTTTCCTCTCCATAAGGATCCTCCAAGGTTGGTCACACCTTCAACCATTTGGAAGGTAATAAGAAGCTCTAGTTCTCCAACCTGCCACTTGGCCTTTTAGGGAAAAAAAAAAAATCCCTCAGCAAATGTATGTGGCCAGAATAAATGGGAGTGGGGTTGCAGGTTGTGGATGTCCTGTGGAGAGTGTGTTGGTCTGCCCTACAGAGCTGAAATAGAAAAATGAAGTGATCAGAGCAATATCTTTGTGTAGTTGTGGAGTTTAGCAATAAAAATCAAGAAATGGTCTGATCTGAAGTGTTATTGCTATCTTGATCTTAAGAAATTCTGAAGGAGAACTTTGTCAAGTGAGGGAGGCTGGTCATAACTGCCTTCCCACCTGAAGGGTGCTTCTGGAGCCAGCGGAACCCCCCCCCCCCCCACAGGGCTGGCTTTGAGTTGGAACGGCAGTTATGACAGTTGGGAAGTAGAAGGAGCAGAAGACAGATCACCTCAACACAGAGAGAACTCTCCGATCACTATACCAGCCTAAAATGAACTGGGCTGCTGTGGGAGGGCCTGAGTACTACATCCCCGAAGGCATTCAGCTAGAGGCGCGATGCCCACTAAGCGGAAATATGACAGAATGGTACCAGGAAGCTGGGGGGTGGGAGGTGGTGTGTGCTTGTCTCTCCCCTCCCTGGGAAGCCTCTCCCATGCTTTCTCCTTCTATGCTTTCTCCTTCTATGAGTACAAAGGAATAATTAATATGTTGTAGTGCTTCTGAAGTGGGGTCCTTGAATTACATTAGTATTGCTGAGTAATGATAAAAATCTCCTCTAGATCTACATAACTAAATCAGACTCTTTGGGGGCGGGGTCCAGGAATCTAAAATTTAATCTGTTCTGTGGGTGATTCTTAATATTAGTAAAGTTTGAGAATCATTGGCTTAGTGGTTAAAAGCACTTGGTGGTTCAAATCCTACCTGTACCTCTTACTCACTAGGTACTAGGTGATCTTGGGTATGTTATTTAAAGTCTCTGATCCTTAGTTCCCCAGTCTGTAAAATTGGGATAATTAGTTTCAGCCTCACAGGGTTTGTAAGATTAAATAAGGGAATGTGTGTAAAGCACTGAGCCTCTGTGGGCTGCTGTGACCAGCATCCCATTTACAAGAGCAGATAATGCCAGTCCTAACAATGATCATGGGGGGATCATAGAGCCAGGGGCATAATGCAGGTTCTTAACCCAAAGGGCTGGTCAATCTCAAACTGCTGTGCATTAGAATTACCTGTGAAGCTTGTTTCAGTGCTGGCTCTTGGGCCCCATTCCCATGTTTTGAATCAGTCAGTCTGGGAAGGGGCCTAGAGTCTATATTTTTATTATGCTCCATGACTGACTGACAGACAGCAAACATTATAGCCCCGTGCAGTGGTATTAGTACAGCACACTGCCTTTGTTCCTGAGCCTGTTCTTCCCTGAAACAGCTGTCCAACCTTGAGCAAATTAAACTTTCTTGCCTCCATTTTCTCATCTGCAAATAGACTATAATAATCCCCTTTCCATAGTATCATTTTGCAAATTAATGAACATAAAGCACTTTGTAAAGTGCCTAGCACAGAGAAAATGCTCAGTAGATTATAGCTAAAATCTGAAATCCAGATAAAACGCAGCTTCCTTCCATAAGTTGTAATTGAAAATATTTCTATCATTAAGCCCATTTTGAATTAATAAAAAGTTCTGGTCCTTGCTTTATATTCAGTGTCAACAGAAACACCAAATTTGTCTTTTTTTTAAAGGTACATTTCTTTAAGACCACCATTCATTAAGAAAAGCTGGCCAGTGTGACCAGTGGTGGCACAGTGAATTAAACTTCGACCTGGAATGCTGAGGTCACTGGTTTGAAACCCTGGGCTTACCCAGTCAGGGCACATATGGGAGTTGATGCTTCCTGCTCCTCTCCCCTGACACTCTCTCCCCTCTCTAAAATGAATAAAAATTAGAAAGAAAGAAAGAAAGAAAGAAAGAAAGAAAGAAAGAGAAAAAGAGAGAGGGAGGAAGAGAGAGGGAGGGAGAGAAAGGGAGGGAGGGAGGGAGGGAGGGAGGAAGGAAGGAAGGAAGGAAGGAAGGAAGGAAGGAAGGAAGGAAGGAAGGAAGGAAGGGAAGGAAGGAAGGAAGGAAGGAAGGAAGGAAGGAAGGAAGGAAGGAAGGGGGCCAAATGGGCTTTTGTTGGTGGTTTGCAGCCGTTAACACACCCTTCTTCTTGGGTCCTCACAGAGGGGGAGACCCAAGAAGACACTGTGTCCCAAGGATCATGTTTGCTAGATAGAAGAAATTAAGTAAAAATGAAAATTTTTTTCATTTCCGCTTTTCTACTTTGCAAAGTATTTGACTTAACATTTTCTGTAGGAGCCAATTTTGGTTATTTTTACCTGTGTGATTGATGGCTGACAACATGGAACTTGGGTTTAATTCCAGATTTCAGAGATGTCAAGCCTTACAGGAGAGTTTACTCTTCTAGCCCAGGGAGGATGGGCCAGTCATCCTGGGCCTTGGGCACCTCCACTCAGGAAGCCCTACCTGATAACTGTGCATGTGGCTTTCTCCCTCTCTGTGGCCCAGGTACCATTATTATGGCATTGCTGTGAAGGAAAGCTCCCAGTATTATGATGTGATGTACTCCAAGAAAGGAGCCGCCTGGGTGAGCGAGACAGGCAAGAAAGAAGTGAGCAAACAGACGGTGGCATACTCACCCCGGTCCAAACTCGGG
Organism: Saccopteryx bilineata; assembly: GCF_036850765.1. Lineage (NCBI taxonomy): Eukaryota > Metazoa > Chordata > Mammalia > Chiroptera > Emballonuridae > Saccopteryx > Saccopteryx bilineata. Next base: position 107,802,524 of record NC_089490.1, read on the forward strand.
ACGCTGCTGCCAGAGTTTCCAAATGTCAAAGATCTAAACCTGCCGGCCAGTCTGCCTGAGGAGAAGGTGATCACGTCTGAAGTGTTACCGGGGGAGGGTGGTTTCTTTCTTTCTTTTTCACATAGCATACACACACACACACACACACACACATACACACTTTAATTGCAAAACAGTGAGTTTAAAAATGTAAAGCTAGAAATCTGAATCAAGTGTGGACTTTAGTTAACGGATCAGTGCATCAGTTATAACAAATGTACTATATGAGTGTAAGACGTTAACAGTAGAGGTGACGGGTATGGGGTGTATGGGGACTCTGCACTATTTTCAGAACTTCACCACAAATCTCATATTATTTCTAAAATAAAAGGTTTATCTATCTACCTTTCTAACCTACCTGTCTACCTATACACCTGCCAACCAACCTACCTACCACCCTACCTACCCATCTATGATGTTATACCAACTCATTTCACAGAGGAAGGACCCCTATCTTCTGCATTGCTTTTTTGTAGGATAAAGTGTATTGTCCTATGTGCCACAGAGGATATGGTGAAATCATGATCCTGTAGACAAAGTTTTTATAATAGGTCTGGTGACTTAGTGTAGGTCATAAGGTGTCTGGAGGAAACTATTGGAAATACAACTTTGGGAGTTTTCCTGGGTCATCACACCTCTAATGCACCTATCCTGATGCAGCCCTGGGCCACCAGCAGGTGCTGAGCTTCTACTGTGCACACGTGAGGCTGGGAGCTGGGCTGAGCAGTGAGTGAGGCAGAGTCCTCTCAGGCAGCTCACAGTCCAGCAGGGAGCAGATGCTTGTATAAGCAGATAATTTATATTAAACACATGTCTATGTCCTGAATCAAAAAAGGATAGCTATAAAGAATGCTTTAAATCTAAGAACTAGACAAAGCCTTATTTTTTCTCAGATTTGCCTTTATTCTCAACAAACATCTTATGCCATAGCTTTAGAATTCTTGGATAAAAGGAGATGGAGATAAAATTTTTTAGCTAAGTAGATTTCAGAGAACTTCCAACATGTGTCTGTGATTTTGCCAAAAGCACCTCTTCTTATAAATATTCACTGGGTTTTAACTTTTTAATACCTCAGCTAATGAGGAGAGTTTCATTCAATACTGAACTCTACCATGTACAGGTAGGGCACTGTGCCCAATGCTAGGTACACAAGCATGCATAATATGCTGTTTTATTTTTTCCAGAGCCCACAGTTTCAGGGGGTGGAGAGTGGGGACAGAGAGGGACACCTGTGTTTTCCATACCAGGGTGAGTGTCCTATAGAGACACGCTCTCAGGTGCTGTGTGAGCACAGAGGAGGGAGCTGAGGCTCAGCGAGCATCACTGATGAGAGTGAGTCTCATTGGAGTCTTGCAGGATAAGTAGGAGTTAGATGAACTCAGCCTCTCAACAGGGAATAAACGACTTGAAAATTGAAATCCCAAGGGCAGCAGTAACATGTATTAACGTATTCCTTTATTGTTGACTCCTCCCCACCTCCACAGGTCTCTACCTTTATTATGATGTACAGAACACACTGTCAGAGAATACTGGACACTGTAATAAGAGCCAACTTTGATGAGGTAGGTCAACAAGTGACGAGCTGTGAACACTCTATTAAAATAATTATAATACAACTAGCTCCTATTTCATGAGCTCCTGCTAGGTGCCAGGCCTTCTGGAAGCCCTTGATGCATATTATTAGCTCACTTAATCCTCACAGTGATCCCAGGAACCAGGCACATTCTGATCTCCCGTTCTATAGTTCTCTGTGTGAACAGCAGTTGGCCCGGCTGTGTCCGTGATCTAACTAGTGAGCTGCGTTCTGCCAGATTGGCCTCACAGGAAGACAGTTTGTCGGCATGTCATTACCTCCTGAATTATAGAGTCAGAAAAACCAAAGGAAAGCTTGCCCGTATTTTAGATTTAATTTTTCCTGAGGCTCATTTACTGCGGTGCATTTGGAGCTGGTTATCCTCCAGAATCAAGGTCTTTTCCATGTGTCTATCAAATCCTGCCTGTAAGGCACTGAAATAGGTAATCCAGGAAGCTTACTTTAAATAATCATTTTCAGTCATTTGCCTCCTATTATTTCACCACTTATGCTTGCAAAGAGAACTGCTGTCTAATAATAAGTTTCCATTTGATCAATGCCTACATGATGCCAGGCATTTTATGCAAGTTATCAAATTTCATCCTAATAATAGGTAGACATCATTCTCTCCATTTTACAAAAGCTGTTAACTCTCATATATTTAGTCCTGAGCTGCAGATTCAGTTGACATCTAAGTTAACATCTAAGGCTAAACCAGAGTGCGAATTTTCTGCCCCATACCTGTTTTCTGAGTCATAGATTATGTCCACACCCCACCCAAGTGCTCAAAACACAAACCTGATTCTTCTCTTTCCCTCACCCTTCACATCCACTGTCAGGAGGTTCTGTCGGCTCTACCTCCAGATAAGAAACACTGCCCATTTCACATCTAAATTCCAAGTATAAGCTTTTTAGCGTTGCACTATTCTCCCTCCTTCCTTTTCCTTTTTACTCTAAGGAACCGGTGCCCTTGAACATTAAGTGGTCTAACATGCAGAGTAGGACAGGAGATCAAAACTAGATGAAATACCTTATACAAATGCATAAGGCACAGATTTTCTACAGATTTGTTTTAATATACACAGCCACTAATCTCTTCCAGAATTTTTGCTAGAAATTGATTGCTCTTAAAAAAAAAAAAATAGAGTAGGGCTGCATGCAAGGAAAGCTTAGAAAGGCAAATGAATTCAGAATCTACCAACTCTTAGGAATCAACTGGGTGGAGCTTCCTAAGAAGGGCAGGCAGGGAGGCCCAGGACCCAGCCTGAGGCCAGGGACAAGCTGGGGTCAGGGGACAGCAGAGGGTTCTCTGGAGGGCAAGCACCCTATCCAAGAGATGTGGCGGTTGCCAGGCCCAGCCAGACCAACTGTCAGCCACTAGGTGTCCCAGTGACAGAACAGGAGCCTTGACAGGTGAGCAGAGCCCCAGTGGGAATTGGCTCAGTGACATTCAGAACTTAGGCAAGGATATGTCAAATGCTTAGGACAGTACACTGATTTCTTGAGCCTGGCCGTGGTAGTACCTCCATGATATAATAGTAAAAGCTAACCCTTATGAAGCATCTACTACATGCCAAGTACTATAAAAGTACTTTTAAGGAAACTATCAAAACCTATACGGTATATACTACTATTATTCCCATTTCACAGGTAAGGAAACTGAGATGTAGAGATATTGTACCCCTAGCTGGTAGTGGGGCCAAGATTGGACTTGGAAGGCATCTTCACTCATATGGATTGTCTTTGTTTTAATTTTCAGTCTGGATGGAAACTTTGCTGTAATTTCATTGTCATGGAATTAACAGAACTGTGGCTTGAGTTTCACAACTTACAAACCTGCCTTCATTCACTATTTTGATCATGTTTTTGGCAATTACCATTTTCCCTCTAGGAAGTCAGGGACATGCTTTCCTTTCCATTCTTCACCCCTTCCCCCCAAGCCTCCCATCCAGTGTCTGCACTGGGAAGTCCAGGCAGGCCACAGCAAGCAGAAGGGGCTAATGGGTTATTGATCTGCTAATCCTCTCCCAGGGCAGAATAGACCCCAGGCTGCCAGGCCACATGGCTCTCCAGCAACGCCTGTGCCACACACATGGGCAGGGGGAACACTTGGGACAGGAGGACCTTCCAGTGCCACCTGAGCCACACCAGGCTGGGTAGCCTCTGTCACTACTAGGAAAATAGATCACACTGTTGCAGACTGGGTTGGCTTTGGCCAAGTCCCAGACTCTGTTGGGAGGGCCCTGTATGATTTCATGGTTTCTTCTCTCTGTGGTCGGCACAGGTTCAGAGTTTTCTTCTGCACTTTTGGCAAGGAATGCCACCCCACATGCTGCCCGTGCTGGGCTCCTCCACAGTGGTGAACATCGTTGGCGTGTGTGACTCCATCCTCTACAAGGCTATCTCAGGCGTGCTGATGCCCACCGTGCTGCAGGCTTTACCTGACAGGTAGGCACACTTCTCGTCTCCCCTCATAGCTGGCTCCACATTTACTGTTCCTGCTTCTCTTTCTTGTTTGTTTATTTTAGGTGAAGAGGGGAGATAATGAGGCAGATTCCCACATGCACCCCAACTGGGATCCACCCAGCAACCCCATCTGAGGATGATGCTCAAGTACTGAGCTATTTTTAGTGCCTGAGGCTGATGTGCTCCAACAGAGCTATCCTCAGTGCCTGGGGCCGATGCTAAAACCAATAGAGCCACTGGCTGTGGGAGGAGAAGAGGGAGAGAAGGGGGAGAGGGAGGGGAGAAGAAGCAGATGGTCATTCCTCCTATGTGCCCTGACTGGAAATCAAGCCTTGGATGTCCATTCACCAGGTTGACACTCTAGTCATTGAGCCACTGGCCAGGGTCCCTGCTTCTCTTACTGAATCTAGTCATGCACTGTCTAGGGGTCTCCCTTATAAAGACCAAAATTCAAAATGTATAATATGATTTACAGTAAAAACTTTCCCCTCATCATTTTGTCCAGGCACCCAGGTTCCCTCCCTAGTGCATCAGCCCTGATCTTTTTCTCGGATAGTTCCCAGGCCCTGCTATGCACGTGTAACTCAATGAACATAATATACACACGCATGTGTGTAACACGCACACATATATTTGTAGTCTTACTGGGGTTACATTACACTTACAGATCAATACGGAGAGTTATATCTTTATGATATTAAGAATTCCAAAGAACGTGCTTTACCTTGCCATTTATTCTGCTCTTCAATTTTGTGGCCTTCAGGAATGTTGTAAAATTTTAAAATAGAAAAATTAGACATTTTTTAAAGTTAAATTTATTCTTAGATATTTATTTTTGTTGCTGTTGTAAATGCAGTCTTTCTTCTTATCTCTTGAGTGATGATTGTTTATATAAAAGCTGTTGATATCTGTATGTTATATTTGAACCTGACCATGTTAAATTGAATTCTTAGTATTGTATTCCTTTTCTGAGGTTCTCTTAAAATTTTCTGGTTTATAATTATATTACCTAAAATATAGGTAATTCTACCTTTGTCTCTCTTTTTTAATTGAATGTATTAAGGTGACATTGGTTAATAAATTACATAGGTTCAGGTGTACCATTCCATAGTACATCATTATGCTGCACTGCTCACTCCCCACCCAGGTCACATCTCCTCCCATCGCCATGCATCCCTCCTCTACCCCCTTTCCCTCCCATAATCACCACATTCTGGTCTGTGTCTATGACGTTTTTTATTTGCTTCATCACTTCACCTTTTTTACCCCAATCCCTTTTCCTCTGACAGCTGTCAGTCTTTTCTCTGTATCTGAGTCTGTTTCTATTTTGTTTGTTTATTTTGTTCAATAGATTCCACATATAAGTGAGATCATATGGTATTTGTCTTTCTGTGCCTGACTTATTTCACTTAGTATAATACTCTCCAGGTCCATGCATGCTCTCACAAAAGGTAAGATTTCCTTTTTTATGGCTGAGTAGTATTCCATTGTGTAAATGTGCCACCACTTTTTTATTTACTCATCTACTGGTGAACACTTGGGCTGCTTCTATATCTTGGCTTTTGTAAATAATGCTGCAGTGAATATAGGGGTGCATATGTTCTTTCAAATCAATATTCTGGGTTTCTTTGGATATATTCCCAGAAGAGGAATTGCTGGGTCATAAGACATACCTTTCATTTACTTCTCTCATATAATTATGTTAACTTAAACCTCAAGAATATGTTCAAGTTCTTAACTTTAATGAGGATACATCTAGTGTTTCTCCATTAAACATGATGGTGGCTTTTGGGCAAAGACTGATATATTTTATCATGTTAAAGGGATGTCTATCTTTTCTTAATTCATTAAACATTTTATGAAGAATGGTTGTTGAATATTACCCAATGCTTTTCATCATTCTTGCATTCCTAGAACACAACAACACTCTAACTAACCTGGCTGTTGGGAGTTTTTTGATTACTGATTAAATTTTGTTACTTGTAATCAGTCTGTTAAAGTTTGCTGTTTCTTCCTGATTCAGTCTTAGAAGATTGTATATTTCTAGGATTTTGTCCATTTCTTCTAGGTTGTCCAATTGTTGACATATAATGTTTGTAATACTATAACAGCCCTTGTATTTCCATGGTATTGGCTATAACTTCTTTGCATTCCTGACTTTATTTGGGCCCTCTCTTCTTTTCTTCTTGTTGAGTCTAGCTAAAGGTTTATAAATTTTGTTTTTATTTTCAAAGAGCCAGCTCATATTTTCATTTTATTTTGTCTTTATTTATTTCTACTCTTCTCTTTATTATTCCCTTTCTTCTACTAACTCAGGACTTTGTTCTTTTCTAGTCCTTTAGGCATAATCATAGTTTTGTTTTGTTTTTAAGTCACTTTTTTTATTTTTAATGGAATTTATTGAGGTGACATTGGTTAATAAAATTACATAGTTTTCAAGTGTACAATTCTATTATACATTATCTGTATATTGTGTGTTTTATTTTCAGTTCCCCTTTTGATAGTCTGGTTCATCTGATTGCTTTATCTCTTGAGAGTGAGTTCTTTTTCTTAATTTTTTGTGTGTCTTACAATTTTGTATTGACTGCCAAACAGTGTGTGGAATAGCACAAAGTGAGATATTTATGTCTGGAAATGAGCATGTCTTTTCTCCCCCTAGGCTCTTAATGTAAGGAATTGAGTCAGGTTATTCAGTTGTTTACTGGTTTGAGTATTGCTATTGCTATGGTTACCTTCAGTGTATGGGCAGATTCAAATTCTTTTTGGGTGCCTTGTACTTAGGTTGGAAGTTTGTTTGTTGAGGGGATTTCTCAATGTTACTGGTACATCCTCAGCTTTAGGTGTTCCCTGTGTTCCTCTGCTACACTTGTTGTCCACCTGTTTGGGGATGGGGTGAGGGCAGAGCTCTGTTATCCTGACTCAGTCTTAAGTAAGCCCTGTGGTTTCTGGCAATGAGAGATGAGCATTTTCTTTTTTCCATTTTTTTTTTAATTAAGTGAGAGGTGGGGGCCCTGGCCGGTTGGCTCAGTGGTAGAGCGTCAGCCTGGCGTGCAGAAGTCCCAGGTTCGATTCCTGGCCAGGGCACACAGGAGAAGCACCCATCTGCTTCTCCACCCCTCCCCCTCTCTTTCCTCTCTGTCTCTCTCTTCCCCTCCCACAGCGAGGCTCCATTGGAGCAAAGATGGCCCGGGTGCTGGGGATGGCTCCTTGGCCTCTGCCCCAGGCGCTAGAGTGGCTCTGGTTGCAACAGAGCCACGCCCCGGAGGGGCAGAGCATCGCCCGCTGGTGGGCAGAGCATCGCCCCCTGGTGGGCATGCCGGGTGGATCCCGGTCGGGCGCATGCGGGAGTATGTCTGACTGTCTCTCAACATTTCCAGCTTCAGAAAAATACAAAAAAAAAAAAAAATGTGAGAGGTGGGGAGGCAGAGACAGACTCTTGCATGCACCCCAACCAGGATCTACCAGGCAAGCCCACTATAGGGCAATGCTCTACCCATCTGTAACTGCTGCTCCATTGCTCAGCAACTGAGCCATTTTTTAGCACCTGAGCCGAGGCCATGATGCCATCCTCAGCATCTGGAGCCAACTTGCTCAAACCGTTTGAGCCATGGCTGCAGGAGAGGAAGAGAGAGAAGAGAGAGGGAGAGAGAAAGGGAAGGGGTGGAGAAGCAGATGCTTTCTTCTCCAGTGTGCCCTGACTGGGAATTGAACCTGGGACTTACACATGCAAGGCCAACGCTCTACCACTGAGCCAACTGACCAGGGCTGAGAGTTGAGCATGTTCAATGATTATGTTTCACCCCAGAGATACATTTCTAATAGTCTGAGCCCATGATGGTTCTACCAAAGTTAGAAAGCTCTTCTTTTTTATCCTTGCCTTCCCTGCAGTGAGTCTCTCTGGGTGTCCCAGGTCAGCAGTGTTTTCTGCCCTTCCCCTGGCCACTGAGGCTTTGTTCCAGAAGGGAGAGATTGGGTAGAGTTTCCTGCTTTTTCTGCAGCAGTGGCTGCTCCCTTACTCCAGGCGTGCATCTCAGAGATGGGGTTTCTCCATAGGTCACTAAGTCCATGGACAAGATCTTATATTATTGATTGATTTTAGAGAGATAAGAGAAAGGATGGGGAGAGCAGGAAGCATTAAGTCACAGTAGTTGCTTCTTGTATGGATCTTGACCAGGTCAGCCTGGGGTTTCGAACCGATGACCTCAGCATTCCAGGTTGACACTTTATCCACTGTGCCACCATGGGTCAAGTAACAAGATTTTGTGAATAGACGTAAACTTCTTTTGCATCTGTGGCTCTCAGGATTCCATAAACTCTCATGCTACTTCACCCTTGACCTCTAACAATTTAAGCTGAATGCTCTTCCCCGGGTTGTAGGAGTCCTGCCCCTCCAGCACAGATGGACCAGTTCCCAAGTCCTCCTGTCTTTGAAGGTGCCTGTCTTTCCATAAATTCTAGGCTAGGTGGTCATGACCTCAGCTCTCTGATGAGTTAACAAAAAGTTATGATTTTGTAGGTTATTTGGCTTTTCCTCATTATAGTGGGAGTGATGTTCTCTCCCGTTTCCCACATGCTAAGTGGAACAGAAACACACCTAAGCCAACACAAGTTACCTCCAAGTGAGATTACGGTCCAATTTTAGTGTCTACAATTTCAAGTGTTCTACATTATGACTGAATTATTTTTATAATTGTATGTATAAGCACATACATATGTAGCTTTTTATATAGTATGTGTGTTTAATAAATGAATATTTGAGTCCTATACACACACACACACACACACACACATACACATACATGCTCACAAAAATTAGGGGATATTTCAAAATGAATATGAAGCAATAAAATATCCCTTAATTTTTGTGAGCAGTTATATATATATATATATATGGACCCCTTTAGGTTTTGAGTTATTAAATTCTTTCTTGCACATTGATCAAGTGAACTAGACAATAGCTAAATCTCTACCTCCATTTTACTAAGAAGAGACCTCCTGAGGGATTGGTAAAAGTATACACACCTTTAAAGAGAGCTTCACGTACTGCTAATACTGCTTTATATGCGTTATACCACAAGGCATTCAAAGTTCATTATAAAGCAGTTTGTGGGGTACACATGAAATACTGACCCCTGCCTTATTCTCTGTAATTGCCTTGTTTTTATAGATGTAAAAGTTGAAGCTTAACAGCCGAAATAACTTGTCAGTCTTCATCTGCATATAAATGAAACAGCTAGGCCTCAACTATTCATTCATTCATTGAACAAGCATTTATTGATTACTGCACTGTGCTAGGTCCCAGAATACCACATTAAGGAAGATGGACATGCACCCTACCCTCCCTGAGCTCACAGTCTCACAGAGGAGACAGTTCTCTAAATTACATAGTTAACTACCAATAATCTTTGGCTTATAAATTCAGTGCCTTTGTCATTAGATCAGGAAGACAAGGTCATTCAAAAGACCAAGCTTCATCTGATAGCTGACTTTTCGGTTATTTATATTAATGCACCCCTCCAACTCATTTGAGTGTCTTCTGCATGCCGGGCCCTGGGCTTGGCCATGGCGGAAATGGGGAACAGCTCTCGAGGTTCTCCCAGCCGGCAGGCCCGCTCACTCAGACCCACCTGCCCTTCCTCTCCAACTTTGTAAAGCATATTGAAATATGCTTTCTGGTGAATTAGTGACAATATAATAGAGATAACCATGAATCATGCACTCTTATTTCTACGAAACGTAGATCATTCTCAGACTTGGGCTTCTCACCTCTGCAACATCCTAAGAAATGCTGGCACAGTGTTGTTAATAACAACTGGTTTAGCAGAAATGAGAAAGCGTGTGTGTGTTGGGGGGATGGTGAGGGATGGATGGGCAAGCAGGATAAGATATCAATGAAGCAAAGAGAAGAGTGAGATGCTAAAACAATCTGCCAGGCCCCTGACAGAAAAGCAGCAGAAGTCCCTGGTCTGGACATGGGCAGTCCCTGGCACCCTGAGGTGACACACAGCGTGGGTCTGTGTTCATCCTCTCAGCCGGCAGTAAGAGAACAGTGGAAAGCCCAGGCACCTGGAGCCAGCTAGATCTGGGCTTAAATCTGGGCTCTCATACTTACTTGCTGCATCTCCTTGGAAAAGTAAAATAACCTCTCTGATCCTCAGTTTCTCACTCTCTGCTGAGAATTACAATAGTACCTACTTGTTAGCAAGGATTAAGTAAGAACATATGTGTGAAGTGTTCAGTGCTAGTCACGGTTGCACTCATTAAAAGGTGGCTGCTATTGTCCCCTTTGCTGTTGCGCCAGCATCACTGTTGGAAGTCATTCAGGGAGTTTCAAGTGCGGAATTAAGATGCAGGAGAGGGGCAGAGGCTGGAGTCACAGATGTGGGAACCATCTGACAAAAGGGAGGAGAAGGTGTGTCAGTAGGAGCACAGGACAGACCCTGGGAGTGCCAGCTGGGGAGGGTGACGAGGATAAATCAGCCGGGAAAATGTCCTGCTGTAGGGTGTACCTGGTCGTGGAGAGTGGGGGAAAGTATGTCAAGAAGCAAATGTGGTCCGACCACCTGATGCTGCAGGAAGATGGAGGGGGCTGGGAGACATCTCTTAAACCAGGTGATCAAGAAGGCCAGCTCCTTCGTCACCCGAGCAGAGCAGCCTGAATGTTTAGATTACTCCCAGAAGTGCTGCAGCACCATGTCTGAATCCCAAAACAGGATCCATCCAGGCTGAATCCCTCTTCGCTTTTCTCTGGCCTAACAAAATCGAACAGTTGCACCAAGTGAAAGGCCCCATCTACGACCCTGCAGCTTACTTGTTGCTCCCAAACAACGGCCAGCTCCCCCATTCCAGCAATGAGAGATTCCTCCTGGACGTGTCAGGCGTGGAGAATGGCAAGCTCACCCTTCCTGATGGCCCAGCAGCCATGGGAGGGTCACTCCAGATGCTTCTCTAAATTCTGACCTCTGTTAAGAGCAGTCAGATATCCTGAGATATCTCAGAAGTTGGATCCAATGTGCTACTAACTGATACCATTTTTGGATCTTGGCTTATTACACATGTAGTACTTTGGGTTCATTCCATGTTCAGTGTTTATTAAGCACCTCCTGTATATCAGGCATTCTGCTGAGCACTTGGAGCACTTGGACAAATCTTTGAGTCTGTACAGAAGGGAGCCAAGCTGCTATCTGAGGCAGCAGCTCTAGGCAGAGGGAGCAGCAAGTGCAAAGGTCCTGGTGAGGTTGGCAAGGACCTGGAGAAACAGAGCGGAAACTAGTGCCCATGGGGATAGAGTGAGCCAGTGGAGGGGGAGATGGGAGAAGGTGAAATCAGAGGTAAAAGGGGACATTTGGGTAGGGCCTTGTGGACAATATATCTGAAGTCCATCTACCTAGGGACTGGGAGCCATTCATTTATTGTTTCACTTAACAAACATTCCTGCATGCCTACTAGGTGTCTATACGATGCTGGGTGCTGGGGATACCATGGTGCATACAGTCTAGTGGGAAAGATGGACATTAATCAGGTAGTCACACCAGTTAGTGCATAATTATCAACTGTCACAACTATGGGGCCCTTCCAGAGGGATCATCGGGGCTCTGATCTACTCTAGGGGGCTTCAGGGAAGGTTTTCCTGGTCTGAGAGCAGATGGAGGAGGAGGAGTTCAGCAGATGAAGAGGGAGCAATGCCCTCAGATGGAAGGATGCCAAGGGCACAGGTCCTGAGGTGGCAGAGGCCTGGGCAGAGGCCAGTGCGGATGAGGGGAGATAGCACAGCGAGGCTGGAGTGTGAGCCCGCGGGGCACGGCGAGGATGTGATTTTCACTGTAACATAATGAGAACTCTCTGAGGAGTTTTAAGCAGGAGTGAAATAAGTTCGAGTTGTTTTTTAGAAAAGCCCCTCAGAGGATGCAGAGGCAGGAAGGTGAGCAGGCAGGAGAGACACCAGGAGGCTGTTGGAGTGGCCCCCGGGGAGGGTAAAGAGAGCTTGAAGGGAGGAAAGGGAGAAAACCAGGTTAAAAGTACAAGGAAGGCAGCAATGAACCATTGGTGTGACATAGATTTAAAGGGACTTAAGAAGTGAAACAAGGCAATGTTGTGTGTTTTATGCAATGTGTGGACCTTGTTTGGATCCTGATACTAACAAACTGAAAGATTTCTTTGAGAGAAATAGAGAAATCTGTACAGACTGGGATTTAGATAATATTAAGAAATTACTGTTCATGCTGTTAGGTATACTAATGGCATGGTGAAAAATTAAAATGGCCAAGTCTTGCTAATTATTGAAGCTTGGTCATGGGTATTTGGAGGTTTATTATACTTTTCTCTCTATCCTGGGGTGTATTTGAAATTTTTCATAATAAAAACAAAACTTCATGGAAAGTAGAGTTCACACCGAATTAGGGAGCACAAGGGAAGAACCAGTTGTGACTGGGAAACTTTGCATTCAGTTTGGACGCAGCGAGTGTGATGTTCCTTTGGGACTTCTGCGTGGAGGGGTCCTGATACAGTTGGTCTGGATAGCTGAAGAGCACTGAGTGTAGAGGGTGAGCGAAGCTGTGGGCACGGAGAGACTACCCAGGGGAGGAATAAAAGATGACAAAAGAAGGCCGGGTCTAGCCTGGAAAGAACTGGAAGACGTAGTGGCCAGGTAGAGGGGGCTGAGCTTTGTGACTGAGGAGGGGTTATCAGAAGCCACAGAGGGGTCACAAATGCCAAGGACAGCAAGTGTTACCAAAGGAGGAAGGGCCAACAGAGCCAAATACTGCCAAGATGCCGAGTGAGGTGAGAACCAGAAGGAGTTTGTGTCATGGACAGAGGGTGCTGTCTGGGTGAGAGACAGGCGTCAGGTCAGGAGTGAATGGGAAGTGACAAAGAGGAGACAAAGTCTAGACAACTTTGAAGATGTCTGTGAACACAGTGGAAGAAAGAGGGTGGTGGCACGGGAGTAAGGAAGGAGGGATTTTGTTTTGAAGGTGAGGCATTGTTGAATGCATTACAAGAAGAAGGAATGACCCAGGAGAGAAGAGAAGGTGGAGTACTGGGTAGCAGCGTGGTTGGTGTAAGGTTCCTGGGCAGGCAGAGGGACTGAGATAAAGGGCTGGCTCCTTGGTTCCTCAGGAAATAGGAGATGATGTCACCTGCTGGTGGAAAGGGGGAGTTGGGGTTGGAGACGTAGGCATAGGAGTCTAGGAAGAAGGTTGGAATCTGTCATGGAAAAGGAAGGAATGAGTGAGCAAAGAGACATGGTGGAGTTGCCCAGTGGGGTTGCCCAAAGGTTGTTGATCATGAGGTGACAGGAGAGTGTGTGGGAGACTGAACCAGGGCAGGTGGGTGGTGCTGGTGGAGGGCAGAGGTGGAGTGGATGTCAGCTTGGGGAGAGGTCCCTGCGGCCCACATGGCAGACATTGGACCTAGAGCTATAAGCAGGTAATTTTGATGGAGGGACCCTGAAAATGGTGCTCAACGTCTTTGCAAGTCCAAATTTCTATCTTATATTATAACCTACTGCCCACCCCAACCTATCACCCCTCTAGCCCCTCCCACCTCCTGCTCCAAAACAGTCCTTGACTTTCCAAATCTGATAGAATTTCAAGGTCCGTGTCGGGGTTGTTTGCAGGTTTAAAAATATACTGTTGTTTCCCAGTCCCTGCCAAGCAGCAAGCAGTTGGATAAGCCTGGGCCTAGGCTGGGTGGACAGGCATGGCGGTATGCCGCGTGGGTTTCTGCCCAGCTGGGGGCTCAGACAAGACTGGGCAGCATGAGGAGAGGCTGATTGCGTGTCGGCACTCTCATGCCCACTAGCCACTGGCTTCACCCCTCACACGAGGCGCTTTGGAAAACAGGAAGGACACTGTTTTGCTCGCAGAAAGAGCTCTGGGTGCCGCCAGGCCCTGCAGTGGGCTTTCCCCACACTTGGGCATGCTGGGCCTCCCTGTCAACCAGCACTGGCACAAGAGCACATTCTATTTGTGCCCTTCTCAGACCCATGGGCTCTCTGCAGGGCCAGGGCTGCCGGCCTGGTCTTGGAAGTCCCTGCTAAGAGTGGCACCTCTTGGCTGCAGCCCAGTGGAAGGACTGGGTGACTCACAAGGCCCTTAAAATGTATCCTTTCTCTTTCTAGCTTAACTCAGGTGATCCGAAAGTTTGCAAAGCAGCTGGATGAGTGGCTAAAAGTGGCTCTCCACGACCTCCCAGAAAATTTGCGAAACATCAAGTTTGAACGTGAGTACTGAGTTTGGGAGCAGAGAAGGGGGAGAATGTTTTCATGCCAAGCATCTTATATAAGCTGTTAAAACAATAATAATGATAGCTATCATTTACTGTTAGTTCCTGCAAAGCACACCAACTATTTTGCTTGGCACTTTCCATACATTAACTTATTTAGTCCTCATGAAATGTTTCTTACGGGAAGCATGCCTGCTTTTATAGACAAGGAAATAAGCTTAGAGAGGTAGAAAGCAGCAGAGGTGAGATTGCCCCAGGTCTGTCCGTTGACGCCAGACTTTGTGCTCATCACCTCCATACTGCACTCCTGTAATCTTCACGCCCCCTCTGCACTGTGGGAAACAGTGTTCCTCTTCCATAGACGAGGCCTCAGAGGCCGAGAAACATCCCAAAGCCACACAGCCAGTAACTGGGGGCCCAAACCTCGAGATCGCCTGAGCTCTTGCCACAAAGGGTGGTAGCAGGAGACAGAACAGCTTCAGGGTTTCACATATTTAATTCCCTGCCTAATGAGAAAGCCAAATTAATATTTCTCACGAGGGGATCTTTTCTCTGCGGAGCGTCGCCTCTCATTCACTCCAGTGTTAGTTTTGCACGAGGAAACTGGATTCTCCTGCTTCTCTGTCTCAATGCGTCTGTACTTGTGGGAAGACTCACAGGCTATTAAACAAAGATGAAATGATTTTAAGCAAATCAAAGTTTTAAGATATATGTTTCTTAAAGCCCCGTTTGAATATGCTCACCATTCTTGCCCGAACCCCAGGAAAATGAAGGGGATCAAATTACCCTCTCTCCACAGGCAAAGAGGGCCCTTTGAGCTGCTCAGGGGCCGCCTGTGGTGCCCATCACCTATTGATAAAGCCTCTTTATTTCACGCCTCTCAGTTCTTTTCTTTCTGAGAGCACTAAATTCCACATCACAAAGTTAAAGAAAAAGTAATTAAGGAGAAGGATTAACGATTGATCAGCCTGGAAAATTAGAAGTTCATCTGCTCTCTCTCCCCCTCCCCCCAATTCCTCCACCCCACGCCCTGTTTTTCAAACCAGGCTGGCTCTGAGTACAAATCACAATAATCCCAGGGACATTTCTGATTGTTTCTTGACCAGTTCAGAAATTAATGAGAAGAATGCCTGCGCCCGTTTTAATTGTGCAGACAAAACAAATTTGTTAAAAGCTGACAGAGAGGAGCTTTCTTGGACCTTTCACCTGCAAGTGCCTTGGACACCCACACTTCCCAGGGAGCCTTGGAGTATACCTCAAGAATGGGCCAGGAGTGGAAACACGCACCACTCCAAAAGGCTCTGTAAGAGTGAAGACCCTGGGCAAACATAGGGCTTGCCTGCTTCAAAATCCACAGAAACAAGATCACCCCATTTCAGATCATAAGCCTTCTATGTTAGTGTAGGAAGCAGAACCATCAAATCACGCAGACAGGGTGAGGAGCTCATTTGATAAAATGGACAGCTCATGAATGCAAAGCCACGTTCAAGGTGCAGCCCAGGTTTCTCTCCTAGGAGCAACCCCAGCAGCATACACTGAGGCTCAGTCAGGGTTTCCTATTAGACAGACTACTTTCAAGGGCCTTCTTCAAAGCTTCCACTTGATTCCTGCAATTATATATGGGGAGAAGTGATTGAGCTTGCAATTAGCTAAATGAAAGACAAGTAAACAATTGCTTTTACTCACGGTTGATTGACACCACAGTTTCTCACACCTGCTGGTGTGACTTTGAAATATATGTCCCAATATCGCCATTTTAGGAAATAGTTGTCCAAGTGGGAAAACAAAGAAGCAAAAGCTGGGTTTTGACGTGGGCGCCCCAAGTGGGATTGGATAGTGAGACACATATAGGTAAATAAGAAAGTTACTTTTTGAAATCTACCCCTGGAAAATCCAAAGTAGAACCATAAAGCCTGCAAATATTTCAAACTAACTCTTTTCTTCTTTCAGTGTCCAGAAGGTTTTCCCAAATTTTGAGACGGCAGACGTCACTAAATCATCTTTGCCAGGTGCGTGTCCTGTGCTGTGTTCTAACTACTGCTAAGTCATTACCAGTGGGGGCACATCCACAGACAACGCCCTGTAGGCTGTCGGGGTGCGGCTGGAAACAGTATAGTCTTATTGTCTTTAATTTCTACAGTTAAGGAATAAACCTGTTAACCAATCACTGAATAGTGTCCACTAACATACAAAACAATCTCTGACATCAGTTGTCCCTTAACCTGTTCTAGGGTCTCCAGTTTGTGTTCCCCTTAAGTAAATTGGAGTTTCTCAGCCACTGTTGACATTTCGGGCTGGATTCTTTGTTGTGAGGAGTGTTCTGTGCATTGTAGATATTTAGTGGCATCCCTGGCCTCTGCCCACTACATGCCAGTCGTATCACCCACCCCTCAAGTAACACCTGGATTGTGACCATCAGGACAGACACTGTCTCCAGACACTGCCGATGTAGCCTGGGGCACATGTGCTGGTTGTAAACCAGTGAAATCAGTGGTTCAAACAGATAGGATGACTTGTTTGTTACTCTTGTGTCATCTGAAAGAGTTCAAAGCCACAAAGCATATTAAATAGTTAGCCAGTGTTATTTATTCACCTAGATTTCTGTTCCTTTTAGCATGAAAGTGACATACTTACCATTTAAAAAGTTCAAAAATAACAAAAGTGTAGTACAATAAAAATTGGAAGATTCCACTATAACCCCTACTTATAACTTGATAGTATAAAGTTTTGTATTTCTATTAATTTTATACTTTAAGGACAGGACTCTGAGTCTGCCCATTAGCATTCATTAAAATATTAATGATCTAAAAGCACAGGAAGCAAACAGGTGGCTACAGGTCAGATCTGGCCTTTAGATGTGTGGGATTATTTTTGCTTGATTTGCATATGTTCAAAAAATTTTTACCCAGTCGCTAACAATTGAAACTTGTAGATTACAGCTGAACACCCAAATTTGCTGTAGAAAATTTTGGGGAGCTGGCAACCCCAGATTGACCTTCCCCAGGGCAGTGACGACAAGCTGAGCTTCTCTCCGGCAGCTCTGTCCACATCTCCCCCGCTTCCTCTTCCACGTGGTCTGGTCTGCCTGGCTCACGTGTCACCTGCCTGCCTGCTTTATGTGATTGGGTTTGCAACGTATCCCTTAGCTTAGAGTCTTGATTTTGGGTTGGTGCCAGCTATTGAAGGTCAAGGTGGGAGGAATGGGGTTTCTAGTTAGACGGCCTGAGGCAGACTCTAGGCCGGGAACCAGAAAGTATAAAACTACACCCACACACCCCACTGTTTCTGCTCTGCCCTGGCATACACAGCACGGGGAGTATTTGGAGCCCGAGGGAAACCCTTCCACATCCTTGCAGGCAGGTACAGAGGCCACACTTGGGCATGTTCTGGGGTGTGGCAGAGCCTGACAGATTGATGGCATTCAGTGAAGAAAACTAGTATTAGCAAATCAAAGGAACAATGCCATACTTCCAAAGGTGCATGCCCTGGGCTTTGGTGCACCTCCTGACTCAGAACATTTTGGGAAGTCTTTGACCCTTTAATGCACAGGTGGGTAAAAGTATCCACACTCATACCTCCGGGCACACATGCACACACTCACATACATGCACATCCACCCCGTCTCCACTTTCCATGCAGACAATATGTCATTTAACCAGCAAATGTACCTTTCCATTTTCACTGGACAGCTATCAGACACATTCCTGGATCAGCCAGAGTCCTGGGGTTAGTGCTAAGAACACTTCATGGAATGTCTTAGTATCCCAGCAAGCTTTCTTAAACACACAGAAGGCAAGTCAGGCTGAACAGCACATAAACAAACTCATCCCCAAGTATTTAAACCCAGGTCTAAATACCCAGTCCCTTTTGGAAACACTAAGCAAGCAACCTGGCATTCACACCTCAGCCATTCATTCCACAGAATCTTTTCAGGGCCTACTGTGTGCCACACACTGTATGCTTAGGGGTATTTGCCCTCAGCAGAAAAAAAAGCTAAATCAAAACATAAAAATGGTTAAGTGTTATGAAGGAAACATAATGCAAATAGAGAATAAGGAGGCACCAAGGTCCTGTTTAGGTGAAGGGATTAGAGAAGGCCTGTCCATGGGAGTGACATATAAGTTGGAGCATACGTGATGGAAGGTTTGCCAGGACAGGTGGGGTGGGAGAAGAAAGCTCCAGCTGGCAGGAACACTATGTGCAAAGACCCTGAGGTATCATTGCAGTTATTACAAAGAGAACAATCTGAATAACAGTTACTTCTTACTCCTTGAACTATGCCCTCTTCAAACACAATCTTAAGAACTCCTCAACATCTCTCCATAAGAAGTGGGTGCTGCTGCATCTCCATTTTATAGATCAGAAAACTGAGGTTATTCTACTTATCGGCCCCAAGTCGATCAGCTCGTCAGGATTTAAACTCGGTATATTTGAATCCAGAATCCCAGACTTCTACATTTAGTTGTTTTCATTATTATTAAGATGGACCCAATTCACATATTCATGAATTCTAGGCCACTTTGACCTTCAAAGAGTTCTACAGTGATTTAAGCAAGATTTTACTTGTGTTCAGACAACCTGGGTGTAAAAGGCACTGTCAGTATTTACTTTTACTTGGAAATTCACAAGCATTAGGAGACATATAATGTCCATGTGTATTTGAAATCTCCTTTTCTTTTTTTTAAAAACATGCAAGTAAAGGAAATGATTCTGGAAATGTTTTTCTTTGCTTTTATCAATATTGTTCCAACTTGGTGGTTCTAAGTATTGTTCCAAGTTTTATTTTAACTTGCAAATTGAGGTGGCCAAAACTTAAATACACACACACACACACACACACACACACACACCCAATGAACTACCAAGTCTTAAAGTGTAAGTTTCCTTTTATTCTATTTCAATTATATATGTCTCAGTTATTACAGTTACATGAAAAATAGAAAGGTACACTTCAAATGCTTCAGAACCCATTTATATGAAAAATATACACTGTAAACTTTCTGGATTTAAAGCTGTCATGGGCCCCAGGGCAACAGGACCATTCCTAGGTCTGGGACCGTCACCACTCAGAGACACAGAAGTTATGGAGCACACAGCTCCCGTCCCACCGGCTTACAGAAAGCTGACAGATCCCTGGGCTTCATCCCATTGTCCCACGGGATCAAGACCAGAGGCTAGGAACAGCGGAGTCTGGTCTGACCTGCGCTACCGTGAGGTCACTTGTCATAGAGAAAGGAAGGTAGGTGTGACAGAGCCACAGGAGAAAACAACGTACAGATCTTCTGAGTATGGACTCATCTACTTATTTCCTAAAATTGAGTTTTTCTGAATTTCACAGTAGTTTGCAAAATATCATTGGCAGATTCATTAAAAAGGCTTGAAGGAAATAAAGTGAAGGGCTCTCACCTAACAGCCATGAGCTAATGAGTTGGTTGGATTGGATTACAGGCATCTCGAACAGTGATCCACAGTGCAGACATCACATTCCAGATGCTGGAAGACTGGAGGAACGTGGACCTCAACAGCATCACCAAGCAAACCCTGTACACCATGGAGGACTCTCGCGAGGAGCACCGGAAACTCATCATCCAGTGTAAGGTGTTCCACCAGGCCTTGTGTCTTTTTGAGGTTTTTTAAAAAGAAGGGAACAGAAAGTCTGTTAGGAGATATTTATGGCATCCCCACCCCGTCCTTGCCCCTAGGGTTGCCCCCCTCCATGTTGTTCCTGTTAAATGGGCCGGCCCAGATGAGAGGGCTGACTTCAGAGGACACGTGCCAGTGTTGCTGGGGAAATAGGTCCTGGTGCAACAGGTAGCACACAGTGTCGTGCACCAAGCCTCACTCAGACCCACAGTGCCAGGCATAGTCCCACAGGTGGCATAAAGAAAGAGAACAAAGCTTGTTGCCTCTCTGTCTGTCAGCCTCGATTCAACTGGATAAGCTGCCTGTTGTTCAGTGAGGGTCAGGAGAGTTAGCCCACCTATTGGCAGGTGGAGCTTTTGATCACCTTAAATGTTTGAGAAGGAGATGGATGGTGATTGATTTACTTCTGTGAACATATGTTCATGTCCCTGTGGACAAAGACTATGGGAGTACTGCTTCAAATATCCGGATGTGGCTAGGTTGTTCTTAGTAGTAGAGGATGCGAGAGGCCCAGAGAACACCACCTCATTACCACATCTCTGCTGTCCCTCCATCGCCCATAACAGCCTGCTGCTCAGGGCATCCCACAGCCTGGGGACCCTGGGGATGGGTCATGGCTACTTCCTTACTGTGCTCAGCCCTCCTTTCTCATGCATCTGGGCAGAAGGGAGCGCCAGGGTGGGAAGGGTGTGCACACCCGCCCCACACACAGCACTCAGATAGGCTGGTGCTGAGAGTCTCTGCATGGTGGGGGGATGTAGAAGCTGCCCCACCCTCACCTCCTGAATGGAGTGAGGCCTACATCCCAATAGTGACCTTGTTCAGGAAGCTACAGAGTCCCACCCCCTGAGAAGAGGGGCTTATTCTTTGAGAGCCCCAGGCCCCTCAGATTTCCAGTATGTGCCTTCTACAGTGATGTTGAGGGAAAACTTCCTTTAGCCTAAGCATCTAGTGTTTCTAAGCAAATAAAGTCCCCTAGATGTTCCCATGGGAGACCTTTTCTCTGTTTTGAATGCTTTTCAAAAGCAAATGGAGCAGGTGAAACATTGGGCCATGTGGACCTTCCCCAGAACTGCTTTCCTCGTCGCCCCCAGAGCTCCTCTGCAGCCCCCAGCCTGCTTCCCTTTGTTAAGAGTTTTTGAGATAAAGTAACTCAGTTTACAGACTGCCTAATCTATGTGTCAGACCCAGTGCACGCGTGATCTCACTCAGTCGCCACATCCAACCCACGAGGAGGATTCTCTTATCATCCCCATTCTACAGATGAGAAAACCCAGCCTCAGAGAGTTGACGAGCCCTCACTCTCTGAGGTAGCAGAGCTGGACCTTGAACTCATGTCTAGTTTCAGCTTCCCCACTGGACATTAGAGCTGTCACTTGGCAGAGGAGACGAAAAGAGAGAGATGTAGGCATGTCTCAGAGGCTGAATCTTCCCAGTTCTTCCAGTCACGCTTCCTTTTCTGCTTTTCCCTGCTAGAGGGCCAGTGGAAATCATGGCTGTGAGCACCCTACAACACATCTGATAGCTCTGTATCAGATGGCTGTGTCCACAGGACCTCATCCGGGACCAGGACTGGGGGAGGTGCCAGTGATGTCTGTGCAGGACCAAACAGATGTGTGGGAACCAGGAACATCTGACTTCCTAGTCATGCTGACCATTCCTAGAGGCTTTATACTCAGCTCTCTTCCCCCCTCAATAATTTTTGTGGGGAAGGAAAATGTGACCCAGTCTTATAGGGAAAAATATAGTCACCATTGATTGCTTTAGGGACCAACCAGGCTCTGAGCCTTTGCTGGAGTACCAAAGAGGTTGTGGCTACCTCTGCAATAAAGAAGAAAAAAAAAAAAAGAACTTTTGGGGACTTTCTGCGCAAACTCTCCTAGGCCTGAGGTAGAACAGGGCCCTTTAAGGGTGTGATTGTATTCTTCTAGAGGACAGGAGTGATGTGGTTCAGTTCACCCAGCTGGTACTTCCTGAGTGCCTATCCTGGGTCAGGCACTGTGTTAGACCCTGCAGAAAGCAGATAATAAGATGGACACTGCCCTTCCCGTACAGAGCTTAGAGCTACGGGCACATTAGGAGTTGAACAAGTAATTTACAAATGTGTCTCATCTTACCAAAGGGGACACACTACATGACACAGTGCCAGGTAGAGGGGGGAGGAAGGGTGCCAAGCCTGAAGACAGATGGCCAGGCACGGGGGTGTCGTCCCTGCACCCCTCAGAGAGCCAGGAAGTGAGTCCCTGAACACGGTGAGCAGGGCAGCTGTGGACTGCGCTCTCCTCCACACCACCAGGTGACCCATCTGCAGATCCTTGCTGTAGAGGCCATCATCACACTTGGAATGTGGATCGCACTTGGGAATGCGCTGTTTTCCCTAAATTTAAAAGTGCTTGCTTGGACTTGAGCATGAGTTTAGAATGAGTAAGTGGAATTGGGATGCCCATCAGACTTTGATTCAAACCCTGGCTTTCATACACTATGACTTGGCTTACAAATCTGTAGAATGGGGATAATACAGAGGGATTGCATGGGACAATTTTGTGCCCCATGCTTGGTGCTCAGGGCCGTGCTAGTATCTGAAGTGGTTGGAAGACAAGCACTCAAGTCAGGCCATGTTTCTAACTTGCCCCTGCCATCCACAAGCTATGCAGCCTCTGAAAAGTTACTTATTTCACAATGCCTGAGTGTTTTTATTTGTAAAATGGGGTTAATAATAGTACCTCGCTCCTTGGGTTGCTCATCCATTCAGTCAACAGTGGAACTCAAAAAGTACTTGAGCAGTTGGTGCATACCACGTGCTGCTCTAGGCTCGGGTCCGTGACTTTCACATTCTAGGGACTGTTTGAGGTTAAATGTCCACATACAGCATTTAGAAGAGTGCCTGGACCGTGGTACACGCCTGATAATTGTTAACAGCGCTTTCACTGTCGCCGCCACCATCATCATGGATGAAAGCACAGTTGCTCAGCTGTACACACAACGCTACAAAGAGCAAAAGAGCACCAACCAATGAGAAACTCAGAGACCCGGGCTCCAATCCCTCCTCCGTCACTAACACCCTGTCACTTTGAGTGGATCATTTCATCTCATTAAGACATAGTTTTCTCATCTGTAAAGTGAAGCATGTCAATTAAATTGGACTTTTTAAAAAAAATTATTTTTATAAATAAATTGGACTTTTAAAGCCCCTTCTCATTCTACAGTGTTAGGACCTGGTCGTCCTGGAAGCTGACCTCCTGTAGCAGCTGTCAATGAAATAAAAGAGCACAAACTGGCCATTCCAGTGAAATGGGGAAATAAAAACTGCTCAGACAAAAGAAAACTATAGACATGTATGGATCTTGAATTGTGGTTAGATTTATTGAGCTCTACATAGAAAATACAAAACAGTGTAATGAAAAGAGGTGTTTCAAACCGGAGACCAGCGCAGAGATACTTGTATTTTCTGTAGTCTCCACTGATCACACAGCACTTCCCCGTTCAGGTACCTGACGTGCAGCTGACACAGGTTGGGAAGTGGTCTGATTGTCCGTCTTTTACTAATGCAGATTGTCCGCCTTTTACTAACGGCAGAAACAGGGCACAGAAGTTGCTTCCTTCATTCCACAAATATTATTGAGCATCCGCTACTGAAGTAGTTCTCAGTGCCATGTAAGCTGAGCACAGAGAAGCTGGCTAGGCTATGCACAATGTAATTGTGGTCTAGAAACATTTGAATTATCACAGGTGCCCTACCACGGGCAAAGAGCAGCAGTGTCTGTCCATTCATGCCAGCCAGACACACTGGGTAATCGCTGGGTCCCAGGTCATGCACCAGTTGATGAAGACAGCAAAGAACAGGTGAGGGACAGGGACACACACACACACACACACACACTCACTGTAACACAGTATTATAAGTGGTAGAATGAAAGCAGAATGCAGAAAATAAAGTGCTATAAAAGTAGAGGGGAGTGATCAGTTCTGCTGGCAAGGGACCTGGTGAGAGGAGAAAGGATTTCACAGAAGGGTGATTACAGCTAGGCTATTAGCACCCAGGCGGCCCAGCTGAAATGAAAGAAGTGCCCTAGAGAGAAGCAGGACTTGGGGGAATGGCCAGGAGTGTGGGGTGGTCAGGCACGGAAGATGAGCCTGGAAAGCCTGGGGCATATTTTCTAACGCCTTGAATGCCCTGCTGATACTTTGGAGTTTTAGTTTATTCAGTGTAATTGCTTTGTCTGTTTAAGAGGCATCTCTGTTTAAACACAAGTGCAGTGACGTGGGGCTCTCCTCTGTTTGGCAGTATATCAGGAGTTTGACCACCTTCTGGAGGAGCAGTCTCCCATTGAGTCCTACATTGAGTGGCTGGACACCATGGTGGACCGCTGTGTTGTGAAGGTGAGTGAGTTAGAGCAGGAGGTGCAGCCCTAGGCGCGTGGCCCATCACTCACCTGGGACACGCGGATAGTAGTGTGCCCCACAGTGAGCCACCGGCCTGTGGCTCCGCAGTCACAGACCCCAGGATGCAAGCAGGGCCTGGTCCCCTGGAGGGGTGGGCTACAGGAGGCAGCACTCCACCCTCCCCTCCCCCCAGTTCAGTCGGGTCAGCATCTCTTTTGCCTGTTGGGTTCACTGGGCCTTGACAAAAGATTTCATTTTTTAATGTGTATTTTTGCTGATAAAAAAAGAAAAATTGAAAACCATTACTCCAATAGTTTGAACTGGGAAGCCTTAAGTAAGCCTTCCTATCAATTTCCAAAGACAGTAATAAATGTAAGATGAAGTCCACTTCTGTTGAAGTCATTCACTTTCTTGTAGGTGGCTGCCAAGAGACAAGGGTCCCTGAGGAAGGTGGCCCAGCAGTTCCTCTTGATGTGGTCCTGTTTCGGCACAAGAGTGATCCGGGATATGACCTTGCATAGTGCTCCCAGCTTTGGTAAGGCCACCCCAGCCCTCCCCCACCCAAACGCTTTCTCTAGGCTCTGTGTGTCGAGGTCACCTCTCGGAGTCAGCCACAGTCTTACTTGCTGTCCCTGAGGCCACAAGGACATTACCCTGAAGTGTATCTGTTCTGGGAGGACACCCCATTTTTAGAACTCTGAGGGAGAAAGATGACATTCAAGGTGAAGTACACAAATCTGAAAATGAGAAGTTTGCACACAGATGGTATTTGAGTTTAGAAAGAAATAAATAGCAGTGGCTATGCTACCCTGTTGCCAGATGTGCCCAGAGAGTACTGTTTCCACAGGACTATTTTGCAGGATTTCATGGTGTGCACTTCCCAAGACTGGGCACAGGAAGAAGCCTCTGAGTTCAACCATTTGCAAATGGCTTGATTGGCATGCCAGTGGTAGGCATACTCTCTCAACTTTGCTTTAAAAACATGCCCTAATCTGATCCCTAGGAGAGGACTTCTCTTTCCTTTTCCTTCTGTTTTACTGACCCCTTGGGTCCCCCTTACTTCCAGGAGACACCTCTCTCCCAAGTCCTCAGCTCCTGTTTTCCAGTGTATGGGGACTTGAAATGTTCCCCAAGGTGCTTCTAATAATCTCTGTAGGCAGGAACCTAATTGCTGGCATGGAGTGGACACTGTGCTATCTCGTGGGACACAGTCTTTTGTTTTTCTTCGGAAAGAATGGAGTATGCATTGAGTCCAGGTCACCATTAGCAAAGTGAGGTGGGGCTTTAAGGCATTATCTAGACATTAGAAATCTCAAAGCACTTTGGCCTCAGTTTTCTAGGCACTTCGGCACAGGGCTGTTGGTAAAATTTCTGGGTAATTGCTTCAGCTCTCTATTTTACTTTGCAAGTAGAGATGTGGTTTCGTTTCTCATTATCTCCAATTAAGCCAATCAGTTCTGGGGTTTGCTCGGGGTTTAATTTGACACGTTTCCATCTAGCTTTTTATGGTCTTGTCACCATTTTCCAGTTGTGCTATACAACCAAGTGAATATGTGGCAAAACAAAGACGGCGCTATTTTTCCTAAACAACTCCGTCCATGAAAGACTGTGCTTACCCTACTGGAGACACTTTTGTAGCAGATTGCTTTCATCTCAGCACTGGGAAGGTTTCTGAACCTGCCTGCACCGTGGCTGCCGATGCAAATTCTCTGTGAGCTGTACGTGGGGATGCTCTGGTGGCTGCTACCTGGGCAGTGCCATCAGGTGTGGCATTTTGATGACTCCCAGTTCAGCATACTTAACGTTAGCACATGCTACCTCTGGTTCTGGGAAAATCATTCATGCAGAACTGCTTTCAGTTTAGCGAATGGTTGAAAAATATTGGAGATTTTTCTCACTGTTTCAAAAATCAAAAATCAGCAATATCACCACATATACACGTCCACAAAGCAAAAGCCTCTTTTCCTTGCTTTATTTCTTTATTCTCCAATTTGCTGATTCTTAAACTGACTATGTATGTTATCAAGCACCCTTCTTTAGACAGAAAGTAATTCACTGTACAATATTCTTTTAAATTCATTTGTTTTTACTAAGTTCACAGTCAATCCAATAAAGGTAGTTTGGACAGTAGAACAATTAGGGTTTTGGGGTGAATTTATTACTAAGAAATATTGTTCCTTAAAATGTGCTTATTTCTCTTTGAACCACACACAATTTTAGGATTTACTGGAAACTCAGGCAAATGGCAAAAGTAGTCACAAATGTTTTAGAAAAGGAAAGAAAGAGATAGTAATTCAGTATCACTTTTGCAGTATTTTTCAACCCTAAATGGGCTGAAATACCTGTTTCCAAGTCCATTGCTCAAACTATCTGAAATGGTCCCGCTCCTCTGACTCATTGTTGGGTTTTGCAGCTTGGGGTGACAGGCAAGTTGAAGGAATGTGCGGCAGACAAAAGCCCAGCTCCCCCTTTCTGCCTGTATATTTAAAAGACACAGTTGGTGGTTGTGTTTGGGTCATGTGTTCCCTGTATAAAAACAGCTAATTAGGAAAAAGAGCCCTCTGTTCCCTGGTACCCTCCCCCACCCAAAAGGGCCAGCTCCTTATATAACTCCCACACGATCCTTGCTGCTGTGAATGGTGTGGACCTTTGCATTTGAGCCTAGCAGGCTGACCATCACAATGATCGTGTGGAATATGACAGTGATCCCGTGGGGGACTCTATCACCTCTCCCCAGAACAGCCTCTTTCAAAGGTAGTTGACTCCTTTCTCCTGCCTAAATCCTTTTCACTCTTTTCTCCCTCATTCTGTTTCCCTGAACGAGGCTGTGCTGTGAACTAAAGCAGCCGGACTTCCTTTCTCTGCTGCAAGCTGCAGTTTCTTGCAAGATTAGTCAGCAAAGGTAGGCTAGCAGGCGATGGACTTTTAGTCCCACTAGAGCTGAGGAAATTAGAGTTTTTATTAAAGAAACAAGCCAGCCATATTTTCAGTTGCCAGCTCTGATTGCAGTTCCTAGGATGCCAGGGTCCTGCCTCAGTGCAGATGCCTTTGCCCTCTCACCAACTGCCCTGATTTCACAGTTAGGAACACCTGGAAGGCCACAAATGTTCCCAGAAACACTTCGTACAAAACAGTTTAAAAGCAGCCCTGGGTTTGATGGCTAAAGATTGCATATCATTCCCCAGGTTTTCACTTTTTTACACACTTGTTTTCTGACCTAGCATCAAAGGTCACTCACTCGGGCAAGGCGAGAGGCCACGTGGGAGTTCTGTACCAGAGCAGCCGCCAGACCAGGGGCTGTGACCTAGCCTTCCAGTCTGATTCTCTGTGCTTTGATGGCCTGGCATAGCTCTTACCCAGAGTCTGCTCAACTGCGGGATCTTGACATTAAAACTGTTACTCAGCCTCCACCAAGCACCAGGCAGCAGGAATTGCTTTCCTTATCTGCAGGAGTGGAAGCAGGGACCTAGAGATAAGAGGGGACTTGCCCATGGACACACAGCAAGTTGAGCAGAGCTCCCCCTGGAATCTCTTATGCTAGACCTCATGTTCTCTCTGCTAAGCCACACTGCCTCCACCTCTTCTAACTTACTCCACTGCAATACTACTAATAAAAACAAGCTAATGTTTATTGTGGGCCTAATATACATGAGACTTAATATAAGGCACTTTCTGATTTCATTCTCACAGCCACCTGAGAGGTCCCCTATTCCTGCCCTCACTGTGACAGATGAGGACCCTGAAGTAGAACATGAGGCAAAGGCAGGGCAATGATAGTCATTATAACAAATGCTTAGGAAGTACGTGCTACCATTTAATGCTCTCATTAACTCTTCAAGGCAGATTACTATAGGTACCTTTTTGCAGAAATGGAAAGAGAGGTTGGAGAATTTACTTGCCCAAAATTGATATGGCAAGTGGTGGTGCTCAGTTTCACAATCCAATCTGCCTGACCACACAACCCATACTTTTTCAGTGACCACAATTAAGACAAATCGCTAGGCTCAGATGCATGGACAAAAAGGCTAGACAAATTTTTTAATCTTCATTGATAGATTTTTTTTAAAAATCCATATTAATGGATTTTAAAAAAAATTTAAACCTATGAGAAAAAAAGAACAATAATTAGACTATCATGAGTCATAAGAGGTGCCAGAAGACAATGGAATAATATTTTTCAAGCGTTGAGAACAAAGACCTGTCAACCATTATTCAAAAGTGAGGGCAAAGTAGAGGCATATTCAGTTATACAAAGACTGAGAGACTTTGGTACTCATAGAATGTCACTATGGGAGGATGCATTTCAGCAAGAAGAAAAATATAGCCACAGTGAAGGTCTGGAATACAAGAAACAACAATGTTCTAGTTATTTTTGCTGTGTAACAAATTACCCCTAAACTTAGTGGCTCAGAACAATCATTTCATTATGCTTATGGGATCTGTTGGTCAGGAATCTGAATAGGGCACAGCAGGGATGGCTTTTCTCTGCTGTGATATCTGTGACCTTGGATGGAAAGACGTAAAAGCTGGTAGTGAATTGACACCTGGAGGTATCTTCACTCATTTGGCTGGTGCCTGGGCCAGGACGACTAGCTGACGGACTGGTGCCTTTGGGTGGCCCTTCCATGTGGCTTAGTTTCCTCACAGCACAGTGGCTTCTGAAAACAGTTCCCTTCTCACGTGGTGAGCTCAGGGCTCTACATAGGAGTGTTCTAAGGAGGAAGCCACATTTCCTTTTATGACCCAATCTCAGAAGTTAAACAACGTCACTTCCTCCACACTTCATTGGTCATTGCAATCACAAGCCTACCAATACTGAAGGGGGTGTGTAGCCCCCAAATTCTTCCTGTAAGAAATGTGGAAAGATTTTGAGATGAGAGAAAAAAAAATAAATATGTAAACAAATTCAATTAACTACTAATTATAATTTGAAAACCAATTATTGTGTGTTTAAAAAAGCTAACACCAAATTCTAGGAAACAATACAACATGGGGTGATGGGAAGAGAATCTTTAAGGAATAGATAAAGCCGGAATGTCTTGGAATACTAAAGATAGCCCCATGGTGAGGACACTGGTGTTCATTTTAAAATTCTCTAGACATTTCTATATAAGAAAAATTGAACTTTCTCATAAGAAAAAAAAAATGCTTTGATTCTATAACATGTAATTATGTTACCATGTAACAATAACCAAACAACAAATCTTTTGTCTCTGGCCTGATACCTTCTTCCATAAGAGGCTCTGATGCTCATTAGCTCTGTGACTTTGGGCTTCTTATTTAAACCCTCTGAGCCATCATTTTCCCATGTATTAATTAAGTAATAATATCTTTTTCCTGGTGTTTGAAAATTCAAAGAGCTAGCACAGTGCATATACTAAGTGGTCAGTGCTTGCCCATCTGATCCATTCATCTGGCAAGTTTTCACTGAGCCTCTACTGAGTGCCCAGGGCACGGTCCTGGACACGGGTGTAGAGCAGTAGGGGAAAAACAGATAAAAATCCCTGAATCTATGGAGCATAGCGGAGGGAGGCATTGATAATGATAACTATAGTATAACAAATGGTGATAAGCACTAAGAAGAGAAATGAGACAGCGGGGTTAGCAGTGATTGCCTTTCTTGTCTGTCTCTGTCTTGGATGCTTTTCTCTCCTCCCACCCCATCCCAGTTTCCTCTCTCCCTCCCTCCCCCACCATCCTTGCCCTCCTTGCCCCCTCCAGTCCTTCTGTATCTCCTTTTTACTTTCCCCTGTTCTGTTTGAACTGCTCCCGTAGTCATGACACCCTGGCACTGAACTGCTTGTTGTCCAATAATCTTAATGATTTATTTCTGCTTACTAAGGACACTGTAGCTTTTTAGAAACTACAGAGCTTTATGTCTCCTTTCTACTCAGAACACTTAGCACAATAGTAGGCAGGTAGCAGGGGCCCTGCAAACTCACTGTTTGAAAGATGGTTGAAAATGATCAAACCCACTGGGAACCGATCAGAGCCATTAAGGAAGAGATTTTGAAGTTCCATGTGCATACTTCCCCCAGCTCTGATTTTTTCTAGTTAGTGTGATTCTAGGCAAATTACTTCTCCTCATCAGATCTTTGTTTTTTTTTTGCCTTATAAACAGGAGGGTTTTGTGGATGATTTCTAAGGTGCCTGCCTGTGTTAAAACTGCTAGCCTAAACTCAGTTTTATCATCTAGAGTTTTCCATCCTAATTCATTGTTTTATACTATGTTTCTTTCTATCCTTGTTGGCTCAGAGCAACATGTCAGCAAATATTTCTTCATTTTGGAGATAGTTCCCTTTTAAGCATTTGATGTTGTCTTTTGACTTCTTAGAACATTAGTAGCAAAAAGAACCTTAGAGATGGTAACAACAGTTACCATTTGTTAAGCACCTAGTGTATACTTTCATTATAGTACTTCTGTAACAGGTTTTCCTGTCCCCCTTTTAGAGGGCCACATTGCAGAATGATTGAAGAACAATTACAGAATCAGACAGTCATGGGTTCAAGTCCCAGTTCAGCCACTTAATAACTGTGTGACATTGGACAGTTCCTATACCACTCTAACACTTTAAGATTCAGTTTCCTCCTTTGCAACAGAGGAGTACCACTAATCTCCTACTGTTATGATGAGGATTAACTGCAACAATAAATCTACAGTGGTTAAACATAGTGGCTGCCACAGAGCAAGGACTAGATAAATGGCTTAATTTGTTTTTAACATTTACAAAGAGTAAGTCATCTAAGGTCCCGGTGACTAAGTGGCGGAGCTGGTCCTTGACCTGGGCAGTTTGACCCAGCACCCATGCAGTTACCTGCAATGCTGTACCTCCTCAGTGGTTCACGAGACCCATTTTGGGAAAATGGATGGGAAGTTTAGTTTTGGAGACTACACCTCACAGTGACTCAGGAAAACCTGAACCTTGCTGAATTCCAGTTGAGGTAAAAAAAAAAAAAAACAGACACAGCCCCTTGGGGATAGAGGAAGAATGTGGAGAAAGTGCAAGATGGCGACTTTGGCCTGGAGCCCTGTGGGCACAAGGATGGGAGGCGGTGGCAACCTCGTAGAGAGAGAGTAAAGCAGTAGATGCCCATGACCTGCTGGGCATCCGGTGGTTTCAGAGTTAAGCCAAAGATTTTCCTGCATAGCTTTCCTAGCCCAAAATAATGAGGTGAAAGGAGTAGGATGGGGGTGTGGGCAGAGGCCAGGCACAATTAAGGAGAAAAATGATAAATTCCACTAAGGAGGAGTCACCCAAAAGCCCACAGGTGGGCCCTGTCATCTTTTTTCTGAGATTTGAAAGGGCATGCAGCTCGCCGTTCAAATGGGCCTTCCAGGGACAAAGTCCTTATGCATCTGGGTCTAGTGCTCTGAGGAGACCAGCCTGGATGGTATGCAGGGGAATGGGAACAGGTTTTAAAGCCAGACCAAACTGAGGCAAAGCCCTCCTTGATTACTCATGAAGAGACTTATTTCCTCTTCCATAAGAGAGGAGAATACCACCTATCTTAGAGTTTGTTGTAAGGACGAGACCTGGGTTAAGTACTTAGTAGCGTTCTTGGCACATATAGTCACTCAGTAAATGTTGAGTGTGATAATGATGATGACGTGATGATGACAATGGTAGTAGTGATGCTGATGACGACAGAATCACAAGAGAAATAAAGCCAGCGAGTCTCGTGAGGCCTCTGTATAAGCACACTAGAGTATATGGGGAAGGGAACATTTCCCCTTTGCTCTTACAACCTCTTGAGTGGCCACATGATCAAATTGACATGAGACAGGTTAACAGGAAAAAAATAACAAACTTTAATGACCAGTATGTATGTATATACAGGGCTCCATAAGAATAGGGGCCCGAGAACAAATCAGGCAGTTGATATGCCATTCTGAGCTGAGAAGAAAGGGGATTGTGGTTGGGACTTCAAACCACAGGAAAGAAATTCATATGGAGTTGAAGAAGCAAATGTTTGGTAGATAAGTGCTTGCTGGGACATCTTTCCCAATGGGGTGCAGCACTTAGCATGATACCTAGATCCATCCATATTATTTCCAATTACTTCATTCTTGTTTATGGCTGAGTAATATTCCATTGTGTATAAGTACCACAACATTTTATCCTCTGGTGTATTGATGTAGAACCTAAAGAACAAAATAAATGAACAACAAAATAGAAACAGACTCACAGATTCAGAGAAATGGACTGATGATTGCCAGAGGAAAGAGGGCTTTGGTAGGATGGGTGAAAAAGGTGAAGGATTAACAAGTACCCACATTGTACAAAATAGTCACAGGAATGTAAAGTACAGCATAGAGAATATAGCCAATAATATTGTAATAACTATGGTGCCAGGTAAGTATACTTGAAATATCAGGGCACCACTTTGGAAATTATCTATAATTGTCTAACTACTATGCTGTACACCTGAAACTAATATAGAATAGAATTGAATGTTAACTACAATTGAAAATAATATTTTCTAATTGGGGAAAAAAAAGAAAAACACAATGGGACAGAGAGGACTTTAATCCAACGGGCCTCACTAGGATCCTACCTGTCACACATTAGTTTGTTTGTTTTTTAATTTAATTTAATTTAATTTTATTTTTAATTTTACTAGGGTGACATCAATAAATCAGGGTACATTTGTTCAAAGAAAACATGTCCAGGTTATTTTGTCAATCACTTATGTTGCATACCCATCACCCAAAGTCAGACTGTCCTCTGTCACCTTCTATCTAGTTTTCTTTGTGCCCCTCCTCCTCCCCTTTTTCCTCTCTCTCCCCCCCCATAACCACCATACTCTTATCAATGTCTCTTAGTCTCATTTTTATGTTCCACCTACGTATTGAATAATGCAGTTCTTGGTTTTTTTCTGATTTACTTATTTCACTTCCTATAATGTTATCAAGATCCCACCATTTTGTTGTAAATGATCTGATGTCATCATTTCTTATGGCTGAGTAGTATTCCATAGTGTATATGTGCCACACCTTCTTTATCCAGTCTTCTATTGAAGGGCTTTCTGGTTGTTTCCATGTCTTGGCCACTGTGAACAATGCTGCAATAAACATGGGGCTGCATGTGTCTTTACGTATCAATGTTTCTGAATTTTGGGGTATATACCCAGTAGAGAGATTGCTGGGTCATAAGGTAGTTCTATTTTCAGTTTTTTGAGGAACTACCATACTTTCTTCCATAATGGTTGTACTACTTTACATTCCCATCAACAGTGAATGAGGGTTCCTTTTTCTCCACAGCCTCTCCAATATTTGCTATTACCTGTCTTGTTAATAATAGCTAATCTAACAGGTGTGAGGTGGTATCTCATTGCAGTTTTGATTTGCATTTCTCTAATAACTAATGAAGATGAGCATCTTTTCATATATCTGTTGGCCATTTGTATTTCTTCCTGAGAGAAGTGTCTATTCATGTCCTCTTCCCATTTTTTTTATTGGATTGTTTGTTTGTTGTTGGGTTTTATGAGTTCTTTGTATATTTTGGATATTAGGCCCTTATCTGAGCTGTTGTTTGAAAATATCATTTCCCATTTAGTTGGCTGTCTGTTTATTTTGTTGTCAGTTTCTCTTGCTGAGCAGAAACTTCTTAGTCTGATGTAGTCCCATTCATTTATTTTTGCCTTCACTTCCCTTGCCTTTGGAGTCAAATTCATAAAATGCTCTTTTAAACCAAGGTCCATGAGTTTAGAACCTATGTCTTCTTCTATGTACTCTATTGTTTCAGGTCTTATAGTTAGGTCTTTGATCCATTTTGAATTAATTTTAGTACAAGGGGACAAACTCTAGTCGAGTTTCATTCTTTTGCATGTGGCTTTCCAGTTTTCCCAGCACCATTTGTTGAAGAGTCTTTCTTTTCTCCATTGTGTGTTGTTAGCCCCTTTATCAAAAATTATTTGACCATATATATGTGGTTTTATTTCTGGACTTCCTATTCTGTTCCATTGGTCTGAATGTCTATTTTTCAGCAAATACCATGCTGTTTTGATTGTCGTGGCTCTATAATATAGTTTGAAGTCAGGTATTGTAATGCCCCCAGCTTCGTTCTTTTTCTTTAGGATTGCTTTCGCTATTCGGGTTTTTTGTTTTTGTTTTTGTTTTTTTGTATTTTTCTGAAGCTGGAAATGGGGAGAGACAGTCAGACAGACTCCCGCATGCGCCTGACCAGGATCCACCCGGCACGCCCACCAGGGGGCGATGCTCTGCCCACCAGGGGGCGATGCTCTGTCCCTCCGGCGCATCGCTCTGCCGCAACCAGAGCCACTCTAGCGCCTGGGGAAGAGGCCAAGGAGCCATCCCTAGCGCCCGGGCCATCTTTGCTCCAATGGAGCCTCGCTGCAGGAGGGGAAGAGAGAGACAGAGAGGAAGGATGGGGGGAGGGGTGGAGAAGCAGATGGGCACTTCTCCCGTGTGCCCTGGCCGGGAATCGAACCCGGGACCCCTGCACGCCAGGCCGACGCTCTACCACTGAGCCAAATGACCTATTTGGGGTTTTTTTATAGTTTCATATAAATCTGATGATTTTTTGTTCCATTTCTTTAAAAAATGTCATTGGAATTTTGATGGGAATTGCATTAAATTTGTATATTGCTTTGGGTAATATGGCCATCTTGATTATATTTATTCTTCCTATCCAAGATCAAGGAATATTCTTCCATCTCATTGTATCTTTTTCGATTTTCCTTAACAATGGTTTGTAGTTTTCATTATATAAGTCCTTTACATACTTTGTTAT
Organism: Saccopteryx bilineata; assembly: GCF_036850765.1. NCBI lineage: Eukaryota > Metazoa > Chordata > Mammalia > Chiroptera > Emballonuridae > Saccopteryx > Saccopteryx bilineata. Next base: position 107,837,606 of record NC_089490.1, read on the forward strand.
GTTTATTCCTAGGTATTTTTTTGTTGTTTTTGCAATCGTGAAGGGGATTATTTTTTTGAGTTCGTTCTCAAATGTTTCATTGTTGGCATATAGAAAGGCTATGGACTTTTGCATGTTAATTTTATATCCTGCGACCTTACTGTATTGGCTTATTGTTTCTAGTAGTCTTTTTGTAGATTCTTTGGGGTTTTCGATGTATAGGATCATATCATCTGCAAAAAGTGATACCTTTACTTCTTCTTTTCCGATATGGATGCCTTTTATTTCTTTGTCTTGTCTGATTGCTCTTGCTAGAACCTCTAGCACCACATTAAATAAGAGTGGAGAGAGTGGACAACTCTGTCTTGTTCCTGATTTAAGGAGGGAAAGCCTTCAGTTTTGTGCCATTTAATATGATGTTAGCTGATGGTTTATCATATATGGCCTTTATCATGTTGAGATATTTTCCTTCTATACCCATTTTGTTGAGAGTCTTAAACATAAAATTGTGTTGTATTTTATCAAAAGCCTTTTCTGCGTCTATTGATAAGATCATGTGGTTTTTGTTCTTTGTTTTGTTGATATGGTGTATTACATTAACCGTTTTACGTATGTTTAACCATCCTTGAGATTCTGGGATGAATCCCACTTGATCATGATGTATTATTTTTTTAATATGTTGTTGTATTCAATTTGCTAGTATTTTGTTTAGTATTTTAGCATCTGTATTCATTAGAGATATTGGTCTGTAGTTTTCTTTTTTTGTGCCATCCTTGCCTGGTTTTGGTATGAGGGTTATGTTGGCCTCATAAAATGTGTTTGGAGGTATTGCTTCTTCTTCAATTTTTTGGAAGACTTTGAGTAGAATAGGAACCAAGTCTTCTTTGAATGTTTGATAAAATTCGCTGGTATAGCCGTCAGGGCCTGGACTTTTATTTTTGGGGAGGTTTTTAATGGTTTTTTCTATTTCTTCTCTACTGATAGGTCTGTTTAGGCTTTCTGCTTCTTCTTGACTCAGTCTAGGAAGGTTGTATTGTTCTAGGAATTTATCCATTTCTTCTAGGTTGTTGTATTTAGTGGCATAAAGTTTTTCATAGTATTCTACAATAATTCTTTATATATCTCTGATGTCTGTGGTGATTTCTCCTCTTTCATTTTGGATTTTGTTTATATGAGTTCTTTCTCTTTTTTCCTTGGTAAGTCTTGCCAAGGGTTTGTCAATTTTGTTGATCTTTTCAAAGAACCAGCTCCTTGTTTTATTAATTTTTTCTATAGTTTTTCTGTTCTCTATTTCATTTATTTCTGCTCTGATTTTTATTATCTCCTTTCTTCGGCTGGTTTTGGGTTGTCTTTGTTCTTCTTTTTCTAGTTCCTTAAGGTGTGAAGTTAAGTGGTTCACTTGGGCTCTCTCTTGTTTGTTCATATATGCTTGAAGTGATATGAACTTCCCTCTTATCACTGCTTTTGCTACATCCCATAGATTCTGATATGTCGTACTGTCATTTTCATTTGTCTGTATATATCTTTTGATCTCTACGCTTATTTCTTCTTTGACCCATTAATTTTTTAGAAGTATGTTGTTTAGTTTCCACATTTTTGTGGGGTTTTTTTCCTCTTTTTTGCAGTTGAATTCTAGTTTCAAGGCTTTGTGATCAGAAAATATGCTTGGTACAACTTCGATTTTCTGAATTTGCTGGTGTTGTTTTTGTGGCCCAACATATGGTCAATTCCTAAGAATGATCCATTTACACTAGAGAAAAATGTATATACTGTTACTTTGGGATGAAATGTCCTGTAGATGTCTATCATATTCAGGTGCTCTAGTGTTTTGTTTAAGGCCAATATATCTTTATTGATTCTCTGTTTGGATGACCAATCTAGAACCGTTAGCGGTGTATTGAGGTCTCCAAGTATGATTGTATTTTAGTCAGTTTTTGTTTTAAGGTCAATAAGTAGCTGTCTCATATATTTTGGTGCTCCTTGGTTTGGTGCATATATATTAAGAATTGTTATGTCTTCTTGATTCAGTGTCCCCTTAATCATTATGAAATGACCATTTTTGTCTTTGAGTACTTTTGCTGTCTTGTAGTCAGCAATATCAGATATGAGTATTGCTACACCTGCTTTGTTTTGGATGTTATTTGCTTGGAGTATTGTTTTCCAACCTTTCACTTTGAATTTGTTTTTATCCTTGTTGCTTAGATGAGTTTCTTGTAGGCAGCATACAGTTGGGTTTTCTTTTTTAATCCATTCTGCTACTCTGTGCCTTTTTATTGGTGAGTTTAGTCCATTTACATTTAGTGTAATTATTGATACTTGTGAGTTCCCTATTGCCATTTTATAAATTGCTTTCTGTTAGTTTTGTGTCTTGTTTGATTCTTCTCTTTTGTTTTTCTATCTTTTGTTTTCGCTTGGTTGTATTCCATACATCTTTCCTCTGTTGCTGTCTTTTTTAAATCATGTGCTTCTGTGGAGGTTTTTTCAATGGTGGTTACCGTTAAGTAGTGAAAAGGGTTCCTACCCTGTTCATTGTAGTGCACTATCTTGTGAGTACTTTTGCACTCCATCGTCCTTTGCTACTGTTAATCTCCATCCTCTCCACCCCCCCTTTTTTGTTGTTGTTGTCACAATTTAAATTTGGTTTTATTGTGTTCTTGGTGGAGCTTTTACTTGTGGTTTTGTTTTGTTTTGTTCTTTTTATCTGGTTGGAAAACCCCCTTTAGTAATTCCTGGAGTGGGGGTTTTCTGATGATAAATTCCCTCATCTTTTCTATATCTGTAAATGTTTTTATTTCTCCTTCATATTTGAAGGATAGCTTTGATGGGTATAGTATTCGTGGCTGAAAGTTCCTTTCTTTCAGGACTTTAAATATTGGGGTCCACTTTCTTCTAGCTTGTAGAGTTTCTGTTGAGAAATCTGATGATAATCTAATGGGCCTTCCTTTATATGTTGTATTCTTCTTTTCCCTGGCTGCCTTGAGAATTTTTTCTTTGTTGTTGGTTTGTGCCAATTTCATTTATGATGTGCCTTGGAGTAGGTTTGTTGGGGTTAAGAAAACTCAGAGTTCTGTTTGGTTCTTGAATTTGAGGCTTTAGTTCTTTCCACAGACTTAGGAAGTTCTCATCTATTATTTGTTTGAATATGTTCTCCATTCCATTTTCTCTCTCTTCTCTCTCTGATATACCTATTAATCTTATGTTATTCTTTTTGATGGAGTCCTACAGTTCCTGTAGGGCTTTCTCATTTTTTTTAATTTTTGAGTCTCTTTCTTCTTCTCTCTGTTGTGCCTCAAATTCCTTGTCTTCTATGTCACTAATCCTACCTTCTATCTGGCCTGTTCTATTAGCTAAGCTTGTTACCTCATTTTTCAGTTTATGAATTGAGTTTTTCATCTCTGTTTGATTTGTTTTTATAGTTTCAATTTCCTTGGTAATGTATTCTTTGTGTTCACTGAGTTGTTTTCTGAGCTCCCTAAATTGCCTTTCTGTGTTTTCTTGTATATCTTTGAGTATTTTTAGGATTTATATTTTAAATTTTCTGTCATTTAGCTCCAAGGTTTTCAATATATTAAATTTTTTTTTCCATAGATTTTTTCCTCATCTATCTGTGCTACCTCTCTGTCTTTTGTATCCATGATATTCAATTTCCTTTTCCTTAATGGCATCTGAGGGTGGTTTTTTGATAGTATTAATGAGAATTAATAAAGAATAAATAGTTAAAAATAAAAAAAAAAAAATATTATTTTTCCCCCTTTTTTTTTCCTCTCCTCTCCCCTCCTTCTTGAGAAAATCTTGTGGTGAACTGTGAATTATATTGTGCTAAATAGAACAAAAACTACCTATAATGGAGGGCCTGAGTTGGGGAGAAGTGATAAAGGGGCAAAAAAGGGGGTATGGACCCACAAAATGCAAAAAAGGGAAAAATTTGGGTCAAGAATAAAATGATTTGCTTTTAGGTGATGGTTGACTAAGAGATATGATGAGAAGAATAAGAGGAAAATGGGGGAAAAAATTAAAAATTACTATTGTATTTAGTGGAGCAAGAACTAGATAAAATGGAGAGCCATGGTTGGGAGCACTGCTAGTGAGTTAAAAAAGCGAAGTAAAAAACCCCCAAAGCTCCACAAAGAAAAATTTGAGTCCCAGAGAAAATAATTTGTTCATGATTGAGGATTGAATGAGAGGAAAGGTGAAAGAGAAAAGAAGAAACTAATATAGAGGGAGAGGGAAAAAAAAAGAAAGAGGAAAACACAAAAAGTATAAAAAAGAATAAAAGGGGAGAGAGAGAGAGTTAAGGGTTTTGGAGTGCAACCCTCATAGAGAGAAAGGAAGAAGAAAGAAAAGATAATGGGAGATGTAACACTTATGGGTAGTGTAGTTCAAGGAGAAGAGAGAGTAAGACTGGCAGAGAATTAAACAACCAAATTGGAAGAGGAAGAAAATAATCAAGACAAGAATATAAGAGAAACAAATGAACAAATATAATAAAATGGGATAGGTTATAAAGTCTGTGGATTATTCTCAATTTTGAGAGGTTATCTTCTTGCTTTTTCTTTTCTCTCCCTCTTCCTGGTTGGTGACTCTGTACCCCAGGTTCTGCCCCTGTGGCACACTTAGGTAGAGGTTTGCAGTTGATAAGTCTCTATGGTGATGTCATATATTGGGCTTCAGTCTCGTTGACAGTCAAGGCTCATTAGCATTTGCAGGCTCCGCCAATGAGAGAGTCCGTGTTTCCGGAGCCTCTCTCCTAGTTTTTCCTTCCTGAATTAGTAGCCTGATGATCCAGCTATGGGGTTGCTGCTGCCTCTGCCTGGAGAATAAGAGGCTCAAAGAGCTGGCAAATCCCCACTCTATTCCCACTCAGCACAGGGCTCTGGGTAAGGCTAGTATAATCAGGTGGGGCTTCGGCCCACACAAAGACCTCTGACTCTGCCCCTTTGTCCAGGAACACGGGCACCCACTCCCGAGGGAATCTCTCGCCCACTGTCTGCGCTTGCCGACCAGGGGATCAGGCTGGCAGCCTCTCACTCCCAGTGAGGCGCCCCGCCCACATGGAAAAGTTTGAGCATAGGGAATTTCGCTCCCACTCACTCCCCGTGTGCTGCTTTTTGGGGCGCAGGGGTGACCCCAAGACTCCAGTTTTGGCCTACAGAAAGGCCTCTGACTCTGCCCCTCTGTCCGGTAACACAGGTGCCCACTCCCGGGGCTCTAGGAGGAATCTCTTGCCCACTATCTGCACGCGCTGACCAGGAGATTGGGGCAGATGGCTGTCCCAAGTACCTTTCTTTGTCTGGGTTTGGTGCAAGCATTAGCTTGTGTTGACTGGGTTGCCACAAGCGCAGTTTTTCCTCAGCTTGGATGTCCGTGCCATAGCCTGGTTCGGACATTTGTGCGGCAGTCTGGTTCTATTCACACCCTATGCCCACCTTAGTTCCTATACTCTCAGTTCCCAGTGAAAGCAGCCCTTATTTAAGTTAGTGAGGTAGGCAGAGTGTTTCTCCCTCCTTATTTCCTTCGGGGTTGATTATATATTTAGTCAATTTTTCGCTCGATCAGACCTTCGCGTTTAGTGTGGAACTTCTGGAGGCTCCAAGGATAGATTTTTCTGTCTCTGGTTGAAGATCTTGTTGAATTTTGGGGGAGATTTATGGGTATCACCTCTTATGGTGCCATTTCTCTGACGTCACTCCCCACACTAGTTTATATTAAAGACAGTTGCCTGTGACGTTATCTCCCTTCCTAGAGGTCCTCTATCTAAATTCTCCTGGGCAGTTGGAGGAATGTCAGAGGTTTCTCCTGAGTCTTTTGTCTCTTAAAAATAACGAGCTTACCAAAAAATCATCAGATTTACATGGAACTATAAAAAACCCCGAATAGCCAAAGCAATCCTAAAGAAAAAGAATGAAGCTGGGGGCATTACAATACCTGACTTCAAACTATATTATAGGGCCACGACAATCAAAACAGCATGGTATTGGCAGAAAAAAAAGACACTCAGACCAATGGAACAGAATAGAAAGTCCAGAAATAAAACCACATATATACAGTCAAATAATTTTTGATAAAGGGGCCAACAACACACAATGGAGAAAAGAAAGCCTCTTCAATAAATGGTGCTGGGAAAACTGGAAAGCCACATGCAAAAGAATGAAACTGGACTACAGTCTCTCCCCCTGTACAAAAATTAACTCAAAATGGATCAAAGATCTAAACATAAGACCTGAAACAATTAAGTACATAGAAGAAGACATAGGTACTCAACTCATGGACCTGAGTTTTAAAGAGCATTTTATGAATTTGACTCCAATGGCAAGAGAAGTGAAGGCAAAAATTAATGAATGGGACTACATCAGACTAAGAAGTTTTTGCTCAGCAAGAGAAACTGATAACAAAATAAACAGAAAGCCAACTAAATGGGAAATGATATTTTCAAACAACAGCTCAGATAAGGGCCTAATATCCAAAATATACAAAGAACTCATAAAACTCAACAACAAACAAACAAACAATCCAATAAAAAAATAGGAAGAGGATATGAATAGACACTTCTCCCAGGAAGAAATACAAATGGCCAACAGATATATGAAAAGATGCTCATCTTCTTTAGCTATTAGAGAAATGCAAATCAAAATGGCAATGAGATACCACCTCACACCTGTTAGATTAGCTGTTATTAGCAAGACAGGTAATAGCAAATGTTGGAGAGGCTGTGGAGAAAAAGGAACCCTCATACACTGTTGGTGGGAATGTAAAGTAGTACAACCATTATGGAAGAAAGTATGGTGGTTCCTCAAAAAACTGAAAATAGAACTACCTTATGACCCAGCAATCCCTCTACTGGGTATATATCCCAAAAACTCAGAAACATTGATACGTAAAGACACATGCAGCCCCATGTTTATTGCAGCATTGTTCACAGTGGTCAGGACATGGAAACAACCAAAAAGCCCATCAATAGATGACTGGATAAAGAAGATGTGGCACATATACACTATGGAATACTACTCAGCCATAAGAAATGATGACATTGGAACATTTACAGCAAAATGGTGGGATCTTGATAACATGATACGAAGCGAAATAAGTAAATCAGAAAAAAACAGGAACTATATTATTCCATACGTAGGTGGGATGTAATAGTGAAACTAAGAGACATTGATAAGAGTGTGGTGGTTACGGGGGGGAGGGGGGAATGGGAGAGGGATAGGGGGTGGGGAGGGGCACAAAGAAAACAAGATAGAAGGTGACAGAGGACAATCTGACTTTGGGTGGTGGGTATGCAGCATAATTGAACGACAAGATAACCTGGACTTGTTATCTTTGAACATATATATCCTGATTTATTGATGTCACCCCATTAAAAAAATAAAATTATATATAAAAAAAAAACGAGCTTACAATAATCCATATTCCCCAAAGAGCATATTTTGGGGTGGCAAACTCTGCTCCCGTCAAGGAAAATAGGATAAGGTGGTCAGCTAATAGGGAGGTGGGGAGTTTTGGACATTCTGTGGGACAGCAGGATACCTATATGGAGATGTCCCCTGGGGATCTGGTGACATGGGGCTGGAGATGAAGGCTGGGCCCCTCTGTGACACTGGCATTTGGGAAGCCTTGATCGCAGCAGACATGAGTTGAACACCTACCATATGTCAACCATTCCACTGTCCATGGGGGCAGCAGGACATACAAGTAAAGATGATTTTAAATTAATATATTATCTATTAATTTTATTATCATGCACAAATACTTGACTTGCAAAATAGGAATAAAAATACCTACCTTAAAGGGTGTTTGTAGATATTAAATTAGAGAATATATGGCTTTGAGCATAGAAACTGGCATATTGTAAAATCTTTTAAAATGATCATTCACATCCTTTCTTATGAAATAACTTATTTTAAATTAAAAATGGAATTACTTGAAAATATCAAATTCTTTCAATTTAATAATTTTTCTGAGAACCATGTGCTAAATGGAGGTCTCAGAAACATTTAAGGAAATGATTCACTTGTTGCAAATTTAAAATTTCAATTCTACCCTGGCCAGATGGCTCAGTTGGTTAGAGCATCGTCTCAAAGCACAGAGGTTGCCCATTTGATCCCTGGACAGGGCACATATAGGAACAGATAGATGTTCCTGACTCACCCTCTTGTCCTTCCTTTCTAAAATCAATAAAATAAACATTTAAAAATATTTTTCAATTCTAGAATTAGGTAATTGGCAGATACCAATGCCCATACCATGAACATCCTTGAAGTCCAATTGGGGAACTAAGGTAGGCTTGTGGGAGAAATAAGACTGGAAGACACGACTTCAGTAAATGCTGAGAAGGTGACGGTGCTGACGTGGATGAGACCAGTACCCGTGTGAGAGTTCAGAAGCATTTGGACAGATGGCTCAAATGGTGCCATTTTTGACAGTGTCATATTAGTAGATTAAGCAAGGAAAATATTCCATTGCCACAAGTGTAAATGACACTCAGCTATGCTAAGCACTAGATTAGGTTGAGGATACAGCAAAAAAGAGCAACCCCTGGCCGTGAGATCATCTCTCGGTGGGGAACGAGTCTTGAACAGATGGTTAGAGTGCAGTGTAACTTGTGCTGCTGACCAGGCAGAGGGGGCTTACAAGAGCTGACATGACTTACTTACCCTCCTGTTTGGATCTTTTCTCACCAGGGTCTTTCCACCTAATTCACTTGATGTTTGATGACTACGTACTCTACCTGTTGGAGTCCCTGCACTGCCAGGAGCGGGCCAACGAGCTCATGCGAGCCATGAAGGGAGAAGGCAGCACTGGTAAGGCAGCACTGCACTGGGCACAGCTCCCCCCGACTGGTAGCCTTACATCCATGCCCTCCACTTCTAGCTCTGCACCCTAAAGAATGCAGTGATGGGGAGCAGGTCAAGTGGTGGGAAATCAATGTCTCTTTCTTCTTTAGAGTGGCATTGCTTTGCATGCCATGAGGGTGAAGGGAAACCAATGAAGGGTTTTAAGCAGAGAAGTGTCATGACACAAATTAGAAAGAATATATTTTTTATTATTTTTTTTTCTGACAAGTAATTTTATTTTTTAAAGACTTTAAATTATTACATTGGACTAAGCTTTTCTTGTATTCATTTCTTATATAATTATCTTTATATATTGTTTGATATTTGCTTATTTTACCTGAAAAAGAGAGTTAGATTGTATTAGTTGTTTATCCCAAAACACAGAGTTACAATTATATATCTTACATCTTCTTTATCTCTTCATCTGTTAGTGGTTGCTCAGGTTGTTTCCATTTCTTGGCTATTTAGAAATAATGCTGCAATGAGCAGAGGGGTACAAATATCTTTTCAAATTAGTATTTCCATTGTTTTTCTTGGACAAATACCCAGAAGTGGAATAGCTGGATCATATTATTTTGTTTTTTAAAAGGTTTTTAAAATTGATTTTAGAGAGAGGAGTAGAGGGAGGGAGAGTGCAAGAGAGAGAGAGAGAGAGAGATTGATTAGTTCCACTCATCTAAGCATCCATTGGTTGACTTTTGCATGTGCCCTGAGTGGGGATCAAACCCATAACCTTGGTGTATCCTGATGATGTCCACTAACCTAACTGGCCAGAGCAGAATATTTTATTTTTTAAAGCCCCTTAAAGATAACTTGCCTTGACCTTTGGCTCTAAAAACCCACCCTTTTCTGTATCGACAGCAGAAGCCCAAGAAGAGATTGTCTTGACGGATGCTGCCCCCCCAACCCCTTCCCCAGTGCCTTCGTTTTCTCCAGCAAAGTCTGCCACATCCGTGGACGTGCCGCCTCCATCCTCCCCTGTCAGCAACCCGTCCCCTGAGTACACTGGCCTCAGCACCACAGGTAACGGAAGGTCTCTCGAGGCTTTGAGTGGGATGTTGACATTGAAAGCAGAAGCTCTCTGGATAAACATTCTTCTCTCCAGTCCCTGCCCCCCACCCCACCAACAAGGTCAAAACCTGAGTATTTTCCTGCATTTATAGATTATTTGCAGTTATCCCTTTATTCGTCTGTACATATTCTTTATGCTTCTGTTTTCAAGATGGCAGATTAAGTGCATGATAAAATTTTCACCCCCTCCAAAACCTAGCCATACTAAAACGATTAAAATGCTATCAAACATAGATTAATACACAGCCATTATTGAAAACAAGAAAGGGGACTATCTATGAACCACAAACTGAGAGACATCTCTGGAAAGTGGGGCAGACAAAAGCCACATCCCAAAGCTGCGGCAGCCATAATTAAGATGGGGAATACCGAGGTGCAAACTCATGCTGGGGGCCCAGGGAAGGAAAGAGTCTGGGCAGGTGTAAAAGAAGAGCTCAAAGGGGGTGGATTTGAGCTGGAACTTGACTTGGATGAAAGTATAGCAGAAGGGCCTCCCAGGCAGAGGACAGTGTGAGCACACGCACAAGGGTGGGGAAGCGTGGGGCCTTTCCAGGGAGCGGCAGAGTTTGGTGAAAATGTCACAGGTCAGTGGAGGAGTCGTGGAAGACTGCAAAGGGGAGGTGGAGCACATCCTAAAGGATCCTGAATGCTAGGACAAGGTTTGAAAATGGAAAAGTGATGTTATAGGATAGTAGGAGCTAGTTGCTAATGTGCAAATGTTACCTTATGATATACAAAGGACCTTTGCATACTGGTCTCACTTGATATTCTCAGTAACACTGCAAAGTAGATATTGTTTCATTTTATAGAAGAAAACTGAAGGGCGAGCAAGGTGAAATTCCTTGTCCTGGGTACCATAGTCCATAGTAGACAGTTATGAATCCAGGTACTTAATTCAACAAATGTCCTTGCTCACAAGACTTGTGGAAGTGATATATTGTATGTGGAATATTCAGTAAGTGTGAGCTAATGAGATATAATAATAATGAGAGAGAGAGAGAGAGAGAGAGTATGTGTGTGTACACCTCCAGACATGATTACAATCCGATGAGGTAAGAAAGGCCAAGTGCTTTGTTAACAAGAGTGCTGTCCAGTTAAGAGGGTATTGCTATTAAGGCCTGTAATATGACTACTTCTCTAAGAATGCTGACAGAATTTACAGGGAGAAGCAGTCAGTTTCCTTCCCATCTGAACTCCAGCAGGTGGAAGAAAGGTAAGACTCAAGGGCAGCAAAAGACACGAAGGCCTCAGCTAACAGGAGAGGAGTGGGTACACAGGAGCAAAGGCAGAGACAGCCTTCTACTATATGGGCCCTGGGTGTGGCTGGGGCAGGTGAACAGACCAGTCTTTGTGGAGTGGAGGGCTTGGTATGACTGTGATAAGGAACTCATTATCTTTCTATTCAAATCTGCTCTATTTCCCCCAGTTACCGAAGCTCCAAATCTGGGCGTCAGCTTCAAATCTTTCTTCTCCCCCAACTCCTATATCAGGATCACCTAAGCTACTATAACAGATCCAAATGTGGATGGAGTCAGCACAATGAAAATCTGTTTCATGCCTGAAGACAGTGCCAGCAGGGTGTTTAGGTCAGAGAGGAGGCTCTCTGTAATAACAACCACTTGGAGTCATGTGCTCCTCCAGTATAAAGCTCCAGCACACCCCAGGGCAGTGGTTCTAAAAGTGTGGTCCATGGACCAGCAATATCAGCCTCTCCTGGGAACTTGTTGGAAATGCTCATTAATAGGTCCCCTCGCAGACCTACTATATCAGAAACCCCAGAAGCAGGGCCCAACAGTTTGCACAGCAAGCCTCCAGGTGATCTGAGGCTCACAATTTTGAGGACCTCTGCCTTAGGGCTTTGTCAGATCCTGGCCTGACGGTGGCATCTGTCAATTCTACTTACATTCCATTACCCAGGACTTGGTCACATGGCCTCATGTAATTGCAGAGAGGGGCTTAGAACTGTGGGATAGAATGTCTCTATGTAGGGAAGGGGGGATGGGTCGGGGGGTGACACTGGCATTTTCCCCCACACCTCCCAAGCCCAGTTGTTCTAATACCAATCAGGACCAACCTATTCCTTCCCATCCCACTGCTGCCATCTGGTTCAGGCCACCCCCACCTCTCATGGACATCTACAGTGACTCTCAGGCTGGTCATCTGCCTCCAGAATATAGCCTGTCCACTTCTACGCACCCACTGGGCTTATTTTCCTGAAGCTTACACCTCCTCAAAGTGCTGGGAACAGAGTCCACTGCCTCACACTAAAGCCTAAAGCACTCAATTTCCACATCGCTTCTCACGGCTCCACCTCCAGGGCTTCCTCCTGTCCTGAGAGTCCTTCCTACCCATCTTCTTTGATGTTTCTCTCACCCTCTGGGTAAGAATCTTCCTCCAGACCCTTATAGCACAGCCTTAATTATTTTATTTTTTATTTTTTATTCATTTTAGAAAGGAGAGGGAGAGGGAGAGAGAGAGAAACAGAGAGAGAGAAGGGGGAGGAGCAGGAAGCATCAACTCCCATATGTGCCTTGACCAGGCAAGCCCAGGGTTTTGAACCGGCGACCTCAGCATTTCCAGGTCGACGCTTTATCCACTGCGCCACCACAGGTCAGGCTAGCACAGCCTTAATTATATCCTAGTTCTGCTAAGAATAGAACTGTTTTGAGAACAGAATGGGAACCCAGTTATATTTTTCAAAGACCAGATAAATGGGGTGAGACTGCCCTGTTTAGGATGTTATCTTTTATCCATTCACTCACTCACACATCTATCCATTTATCCAACACACATTTCTCTGTTGGCTTCTGTGTTGCTAAACAGCTCAGAAAGCTGGTGATGTGAACAAGATCATAGTGGTCTGCCCCCTGGGAGCTGACTGCTTAGAGGTTAGGGCTCTGATGAGTTACAATATAATGTGAGGAGTGCTAAGTTGGGAGAAGGGTCAGGGTGTTAGGGGAGCACAGAGAGGGGCCTCCAACCTGTATCCAGGGGTCTGGGAAGGCTGAGTAATGAGAGAGAAGGCATTCCAGGCAGAGAAAGTAAGGAGTACAGAGGCCTGGAGGCAAGAGCGAGCCTGCCATTCTTAAAGAATATGAAGTGTATGTATCCCAGCAGTATTTTGATTAATTTCTTCCCTAAAGCTTCTTCTTTCTCCAGAACTGGAACCATTTAGAGAGGAAAAGAGCAGATGCTGAGAAGCCTGTGAGGTGCCTGCCTCCTCTGTCTTTGGCCAGAGGCCGACACTTGCCAATACGCTCAGTGGCCCTTTGTCAGTAACTTCTAAAGAGCCTGGATTCTTCCCGAGTTTTGAAAAGGGGGTTGTCAGGATCTGGCATTAGCTTGAGCTTTGATTTCACTTTGGGTACTCAGCTAGAGAGAGTTCTCCTCCTCTGTGGAAATTTTTATTAGAACACTATCAATTTTTTTTCTACATAGAGGCACCCCAAATCATGTTTTGCTCTCTCCTTTGAAGAGAAAGAACATGAGTGCCCCCCCCACACACACACACACTTCCCTCCCAGTTTTTCTCCATAATGGGTTGTTGCAGTTCCTGCTTGGAGGGCTCAGGACAAGGAATTAATTAGAAAGAATAACGTTGTTCACTGAAAATAAAAATAGGAAGGGAACTGAAGCACTGGGCAGGGTCTCTTCCAGGACCAGGACACAGGGCAGCCACCCCGAGTCTCCAGCCTCACTCAGCAAGGCGCCCTGCCCTGCCACCACTCTGGAGACATACATGTAAGCCAGTCAGTGATAACACCCTTACTAATAAAATAAACAAAAATTATGCAAAAAAACAGTTCTGCATAATGAAGCAGAAACAATTTGAGTGGAACCTTTCTTGCTGTGTAGCAACATAAACAAAGAGACTCGAAGGAGCAGGAGGACAGGAGGAAAGACTTCTAGGATCTCTTCAAAATCTCACCCAGCCAGTGAGTCGGCCTGGCTTTCCTCGTTGCAATTTGGAGGCCTCAAGGTATAGCAGGTGTGGTGGTCAGAGTTGCAGGAATACCATAAATGTATTCAGAGGTTTCTGTACAATGTGTTCAAGAGTCATAAAAGTAGCTTCTTAGAAATATAAATGTGAACCAGGTTCTTTTCAGATGACTATAACCTTTGAAGATTTTGGCACATTCCAGCTTTGTTCTCAGATATCTCCAGGGGGTATTAAAAATGTCATCCTGTATAAAACTATGTATAATATTTTTGTCAAGTACCACTTTTGAAATACTCCATTGCTAAATTAGACTGGATCTTGGCATGTATAGTGGGCCACGTTCTTGGAGGAAACATAACTTAACAACATGTATGGTTTTACAGACATTACATTATAAGGCACAAATTATTTGTTTATGATATACACCTAAATAGTAGGAAATCTATTCTAGTAGGCTTCTTAAATTGGGGGATTTTTGTAATTTTTCATTAGACAATATTATAAATTGGAAAGCAATTATAAATCTTATAAAATGCATTTTCCATGTTTCCTGTTTAAAAAGGTTAACTCAGCATATGGTTTTCATGCCCAGTTAGTTTTATTTCCACCTTTAAATTATTGCTTGTTTATATACCATTACTTTCCAAAAAGATCTGAAGTGGTTAACAAAAAAGAAAGAAGCAAAACCAATTTTTTTAAAAGGACCCAAATCAGGAAGCAAGAAATAAAGAAGTGGGTAAAATAAAACAAAATAGAACTCTTGGCTCAAACAGTTTAACAACACCTTATGTAAAATTTTATGTGATGTAGTTATTTTGTTGGGTTTCTAGCATCCTCTGGATGACACTGCTCAGCTGATGTGCATATTAAATATTATCAAATTTGACTTACTGAGCGTCAAGGCCAATCAGGTATCTGTGACTCTTCCACAAACCAGTGTCTCACTTTTGATGGTCACTCCCAATTTTCAGCCATGAGAAAGAGAACTATATTGTGTTTGCTTGGTTTAGCACGGAGTCAAAATTAACTTATTGCACAAAACCCTCGGCATCCTTTTGTAACAGGACTAATGAATACAAAGTAGTGTAGATAATGAGTTATGACTCTCTGGGAATATAGCCGCTCTGCTTATCTCTCTCTGTATCTAGGTCTGTGACCGCAGCTATGTACATGTATTTCTAAATGTGTTTTCTTATGACTGTATTTAGTAATTGTTTCCAAAAAGGGGAAAAAATGAAAGTGAAAGGAAAGGAATATCAGGCACCAAAAATTGAACATGATCCATGGTCAGTTTTGAAGGGCATGTTTGAGTCTATGGCAGCACCATGGTAAGAGAATGGTTCAAGGGTCCTATTTCAACAGCTTTCCACAAACAGGTATCTGTGATATTTCCATCTATCCTTTTTTTCCCCCCTACTAACTTTGTGGGCTTGGCACCTCCCTCATGGCCCAGCAGAGTTCAGAAAGCTTAACTTTCTTTAAGGAAAGCTGTCTCTTTCCTCCTCAGGAGCATGGTGGGTGGTACCAAGCCGGCCTGCCCACTTAACGTGACTTTGGGCTGCAACTCTTTAATGTCATTTAAGCAAAATGTTGAACTCCCACTCTGTCCGGGTCAGGCAACCAAAAGGGTTCTAAGACCTTGTTTATGATGTCATTTTAAGTAGTCCCTCCTTCAATAATGACAGTAAAAGTTAACTATTAAACTCATGTTTTCACCTTCCCACCATGGGTCCCCCACAACACAAAACCAGTAAATTAAATCATTGAGCTGCTGGATGCCTAAGAAAATAAAGGCAAATTCCTCATAAATGGCCCTAACCGTAGAACATCTGGCCTGCCCAGCTGCGTCTTCTCTGCCATCAGCAGAGGATGTAATAAGGATAACAGCCTCTAGTCTTTCCAAATAACAAAAGCTCAGTTATTCTCAGAGCAGCTAAACTGACTGGGCTATGGTGGACACTGTGGCCCCGCCCCTGAGCCTGCAATGACTCATCATAGAACTTCTGAGTCCTCACTGCCAGTGAACTCCTCCCCCTCTATCCCTGCTGCTTCCTTTTCTTCAAGGGAATGAAATCAGGAACTATAAACTGGGACTGAAAAGAGATGGTTAATCTGCTCTTAACTTCATACCATCAAGGCTTTGGCTTGGTGTTGGGACCTTTGGATTTGCTCATTCATTCATTCATTCTTTCATTCCATGTATTCTGTGTCGAATGTATGTTGTGTCCTAGGGGTACAGAAGTGAGAAAAACAGGAAGTCGCTGTTCTCATGATACTTATATCCTAGTGGGTAAGAGAATTGATACAGAAGTAAACCACCAGGTAAATATATAATTTAGAATGGTCACATGAAAATAATAGTGTGCTATGAAATGGTATAAAATGAGGACCCACCTTAAATGGTGGTCAGAGAAAGCCCCTCTGAAGAGGTAACATTTATCTGAGACCTGCAGTATGACCAGGAGGCAGGCATATGAAAGTCAGGGAGAGGAAAAGCATGCTTTGAGTAGTGGGGAACAGCACGTACACAGCCTGAGGCAGAGGGAGCCAGCATAGTGAGGACCAATGAGTGTGCAGATAAGGCAATGAATGGCAGGTGAGGACACTGCAGGGGCCGGCAGGGGCCAGCCACGAATCAGCATTTCTCTCTGAGAACGGATAGTTTGCTGTCCTCAGTCAGTTTTGTCGACTAGATTTTGGCCATGGAACTATTGATAAAATTGAGCTCAACAGATGAGTTTTTCAACTTCAGCAAGCATTTTCCTTAAGCACTACTATCTTGAGGATAGATGACAGCCAATGTGATATATATATGGTGAAATATATATAATATATATACATATACATATACATATACATACACATACATACATACACATACACACATAAAATATCTTTTCCCTGTCTCGGGCTTGAAGGTTACATGAAATGTTTGTTTAGAATCAAATATTGTCAAGCAACACTGTTCAAATAGAACTTCCAGTGATGGTAGAAACCTTATTTTATCCAAGCTGTCTCAAACTGTAGACACTAACCACATGTGTCTACTGAGCACTTGAAATGTGGCTAGTGCAACCTAAAAAACCCTGAATTTTTTATTACATTTCATTTAAATACCCACCTATAGCTAGTGGCTACTGTTTTGGGGCAAAGCAGCTCTAGAATCTGGACATATTTAAAGGAGCTTATTTCTCAGGAAGGTACTAACAAATAACTTAGGTTAGCTCAAAACCTGAGCAACATCTGGGATGGTTCATAGAATCCTAGTGGGGGAAAGTTCAAACAGTTTAGTCCAAGATCTGAAGGAAGGCCATGGCCAGGTAGCCTGGGAAGTAGTCTACCTTTAACATGTATGTATCAATTGCACAACTTCTGATTTTTAATGGCCCTCAACAAGCGGGATGCATGACCGGAGGCAGTGTGTTACGGAGCCTTGCTACTCAAAGTGTGGTCCACGGACCAACAGTACCATCATCATTTAGAAGCTTGTTATAAATGCAGACTCACTAGCTGGACTCCCAACCTGCTGAATCAAATGCACGTTCAACTGTGAGGAGCAATTGTGGCAAAGTTTTGGAGCTGGGTGGATCCAGGGCCATTTAAATCCCAACTGTGCCACTTACCTGAGCAAATCTTGGGCCTCAGTTTCTTACCTGAAAAAGAAGGTAATACTATTTACTGCAAAAGATTACTGTGAAGATTCAATGAGTCAATGTATAAAAAGAAACTAGCATGAAGTCTGGTTTATTTTGGATGATCAATCAACCAATCATTTATTCAATAAATCATTACTGACTGCCTATTATATCCCAGGCACTCTTCCTGTCCTGTGTTTAAAACCCCTTTTAGAGAAAAAAAAAAATTCTCAGGAAAAAGAATGTTTTGTTGGAAAAGAAATGTTCCTCTCTAGCAGTTTCAGCACTATCATATGGACAAGGTTTCCTATAGGGCTCTCAAAGACCAGTGACTCCCCAGCACTGGCCTCAGGCTTTCCAATAGGGGTAGAGAAGCAGGGAGGGGACAAGAAGAGAAAGTTAGAGAATTAGACCAATGAGCAAGGTTTGCTGTTTTACCAAGAAATAAAAAGCATTTAGAGCTATCTTTAAAATTAAACACAAATTGTTAATTTTGCACAGATTTTCTTAGTTTCCTTAGAAAAGCAGCAACAGCAGCCATTCTCACTGGAGGTCCCACTGGTAGGAAAGGGAATGCAAGGGGTGCTCCTTTCTGCTGTCCCGGCAGAAAGGGTTGCTCACCCAAGCCAGTAGGTGTTAATCTGCTTAAGCCTGCCTGAGTGGGTCTGTAAGATTGCTGGCACATGGCCATTTAGGGGTTTTGTTTCCCAGACCACAGGAGCCCATTTTTCCAAGAGTTCCACTAGCTTTTTGTTTGATAACGTCTGCTTCTAGCAGCATTTACTCCTTCAATAACAAATTCAATGGAACAAAAATTTACTGAACACCTACTATTTGGCAGACACATCTGTTGGGGACACAGAGATGAATAAGGAACAGTTGCTGTGCTCAAGGAACTCTCACAAAAGTAACTTCTGCATTCTCTTGGTGATGCTGTTATCACTGTGTCTTCCTACTGCTGGGGGTGGGGAGAGAAAATCCTTTGACTTTCTTAGCGGCCCCCTTTCGATCCTACTGACCTCGCAGTGCTCTCCTGAGGTCCTAGGGCCTTCAAGGGTTAATTACTTGCTGGCTGCGGCTGGTTCATTGTTCTCTCAAACTTCCCACCCCTCCAATTCCATTTCCAACTCTAAAATGTTCTTAATTTGGTTTAATAATATTTTTTTATTTCACAGAAGCAATACATATTCATTATAGAAAAATACAGATAAGCAAAATGAAGAAAAAAATTTAAAACCATTTTCAATCCACCATCTAGAGATAACCTGTTTTAGTAAAAAGGCTACTTTAAAAATTATCACAGTGATTTCATGGGCAGTTCAAAATATAGAAGAGGGCCACCACGCAAAATCCAGTCACCTGGGACATGATCATTTTGTGGGTTTTTCCTTCCAGTCTTATTGCAGCTACTGTAAATGATGCCTAATACACAGTCTGCTAAAGTTGTCATCTTGAGGAGTGGGGGGTGAGGATACGGTACAGATGTACAAACTAGGAAGGGGTACTTTTAGTTGTACTGGTGGATAAGGACTCTAGGCATTTTACAGAAAAACCTGTTTAGAAGTTTGCTGTCATTAGTTAAATTGCTGTTGCTATTCAAATATTTCACTCCTGGCAACAGAATCTGACACAAGAACTTGTCTTTCTTCTTTGGAATCTGCAATGAGAAATATACACATTTCTACTTTAAGCAAGTCTAATATAAGGATACCTGAATTCAAAAAAAAATAAATAAATAAAAATAAATAAAAATAAATTTAAAAAAGAATACCTGAATTCATATGGAGAATGCTTGAGTATCACTAAAAGCCTACCCTGTGCCAGGCTCTTTGATAGATTTTATCTCAGTTAATGCTCACAATAGTCCTTCAAGGTAGATATTATCCCTATTTTACAGATGATGAAAGAAAGGCTCATCTAGTTTAAGAGCTTGCCCGGGGTCTTACAGACAATGTATGGCAGAACTAGGACCCAGAGTCAAGAGACATTATGCTAGAGTAAGTGGAAAGGGCATGGCAGACCAGGGTTCAGAGCCCCAGTAGGCCACTCACTCGCTGCGGGACCTTGGGCAAGTTGTTGAATATGCTGTTTCCCTGAACTGGACTTTTGTTTAATGCCAGTAGCCTTCAATTAGTGTTGACCTAAGGAACAGTCTTGAGAACCAAGACATGGAGTCCACCGTAAGGGTATTGTGAGGACACAGCTGCCCCTTTTCGAGGGCATCTGAAAGAAATTTCTGTTTGTTCTGAATTCAAAGGACAGTGTACTCCTGAGCGATTTGTTTACTACCCTATGGCTCCTAACTTGTCAGATTTCCCTTTTAGCATTGGCTCCTGGAAACCTCATAGCCAAGTTTAAGGCCCACCCAGAAAGAATTTGGACCTTTTGGGTATGCATGTTAGATCTCATTCTTGATTGCACTTTTTGCTCAAATTTTGTTTTAATTTCTTCTTCATTCCCTGGGGGTAATATTTCTTTTAAGGGTGTCTGTAACACACTTAGCACACTGCCTGGCCTGTGTCAGATGCTCAGTGAACGGTGTCTCCTCCCGTCCTCTTGGATTGCATCTGTCACTTCATAAAAAAAGGATATTATTTGCATTCCAAAAGTTTCCCCAATTTACAGAAGGGTTCAATACAAAAGTCTTTTAATAAGAAGCAAATGTGCTTAAAATAGGATGCTATTTTCACAAGCCTTTCCGGGTCCCGGCGCTGGGTCTCTGGGACATGACCACCGCCGCGGCGCTGCCCCACCAGCCCCTGCTTCCTCCTGCCCCCCTGCGCTGTCTGCTGTTTGCTGTTTGCAAAATGTTTGGGATGAAATGGACTGAATTTTTAAAATTAAAACCTTTTTCTTTATCTTTCCAGAAGAATTTTAAGATAGGAATGGTCTGCTGCAGAATATACAGAATTTATGAACCAAGTTTTCTCTTCTTAAACCAGCCTCTCTTACTTGATCCTTTAATTTTTCATGGGCCTAGAAGGGGAGTTGAATCCTGGTCCTTCTACTTGCTAAAATAGGTTTAAGTATTTCCAATGTGTCAACATTCTAGAATTTATCAGAAGTTAAGTTAATGAGTTTATTGTCAAGTTATTATGAGCTTATTAAATAACATAAGCTTATTTGTTATTTAGTGATTTCTTAAATTACCATTTTTTAATTCTAACCATCCAATAAAATTCTTAAGCATCTTGCGTGTTTTTAATTTTGTCAGTTTCTTTTCTCAATCCCTAGCACTTTCAAGGTATACAATTAAAAAGTAAATTAGTGGAATTAATGATATGTATAGAATAGGTCACTGTTAAGGTCACTGTCTAATAATCTTCAAAAAGACCTGGGCAAGCAAAGCCCAATAATCAGCTTATGTTTGCTTAAAGCAATTTGTTGGATCCTTAACACCTATTGAATGTTGAGAGGTTATTTTGCTAGGCCAGCCTGAGCTACATTGCACCAAGCTTTCTTTTGTTCTCTCCTTCCCTTCTTCCTTCTTCCTTTCTTCCTATCAATCCTTTCCTGTTTCTTCCTTTTAAAAACTTTATTGAAAGTCTTTTGGCCTCCAGGCTCTGTGCTGAACACTGGGGGATTCAATGGTGGGCAGAATTGACAAGGCCCCTACCCCCATGGAGTTTACTGTCTGGTGGGGGAGGCAGGTAGGCATTAATCAAATCATATTCATTATTGGATGTAAGATTACAAATTGTAGTACACGCCATCAAGAACTGTAGTGCAATGCGGGATCTGACCCAACCTGCGGTTAGGAGACAGCTTCTTTATATTGAGATATGAAGAATGCATGGATACTGAGGGAAGCATGAGGGTTCTAGGCAGCAGAAACAGCATGTGCAATGGCCCTGTGGTACTGGGAATCATGGTACTCTAAAGAAAGTTAAAGATATTGTGGCTGGATCAGAAACAACAATGGCAGGGGGTAGGAGATGCTTCTGGTGAGGTCAGCAGGGCCAGAGATATATGCTTTGTATGACTTTGGCTTTCAGCTTAAGAGCAATGAGGAGGCACTGAAGTGTTCTAAGGAAGAGCTGGCAGTGCGAGAGCTGTCCTAGTGACTGATGCAACTTAATTTGTCTCTGCAGGAGCAATGCAGTCCTACACATGGTCTCTAACATACACGGTGACAACAGCAGGGTCCCCAGCTGAAAACTCCCAGCAGCTTCCTTGTATGAGGAGTACTCATGTGCCTTCCTCGTCGGTCACACACAGGATACCAGTTTATCCTCACAGAGAGGAGCACGGGTAGGTAATTCCTGGATGATGCCTTACTTTAAAATTTTCTTTTAAAAGGCAAGGTTTACTTGGCAGTCATTTTCTCAAAGGACAGGAAGAGTGTCACCTTTGTTGAATTCTCACAGTGCCCACCCCACGTATAATTGTCGCATGTAGTCCCCACTACAACCAGGTGAGGCCGGTGCTAGCGACCCCACTTTATTGTTGAGGAGATTGAGACTTGGTTGACGAAATTCAGTTCCTGAACTTCATCATATCACTGGTAAACATGCTGTCCCGCCTGAGCACCTGTCTGCCTCCAAAGCCTGTGTTCTTCCCCTTTACTATAAAATCTCAGCTGAAAACTCCCAGCCAGCAATTCCCTCCAGTGGCTCTTTGTGCACTCCGTAGTCTCACAAAGATTCACAGTAGGTCCCACTCTTTCATGCCGATCTAGAGGAGGGTTTCTCCATCTGAGAACTGAAGGTCCCTGGAGGGTAGTAATTATTAAAGGGGTTCAGGGAATCCCTGTCGGTTCCAGGGGTGCTTTGGACCCTGAATAAATCACTAATTTTTACCTATATTCTGTAGTGATATTACTGTGATAAATAAACAAAAAATCCATTTAAAAGTGTCATCTGAATCATAGTAGCTTTTTGCCATTATGCATTGTCTTTATCAAAAGACACTGATCTTACAGTGTCTAATGTGCAGTGATCTGATGCAGTGTTATGATGCTTTTTATAAAAACAGAAGGGCAAAAAAATAAAATAAAATAAAAACAGAAGGGCAAGGAAAAGGTGACGGAGGAAGAAGAGAAGAAGGACCTCTCAGGTCCCTTCCTCACAATGACCCAGCATGAGACAACAGGGTGATGAACCTCGGGGTGGGTACAGGCTTGGCTGTTGGCATAGCCGAGTTATTTCCAATAGGTTCAGGTACCCCTGACCAATCAGTAGGACACCTATTATTTTTTCAGGGGCCTCTGGGAGTGTTTCCCCACACACTTAGAATAAATCAAAAATTATTTGAGAGAACTTTTGGGTTCTGCAGGAATGGCAGAATAGACACCCATGTGGTCATATGTCAGCATCTTTGCGGTCAAGTTGTTATTAAGAACAGTGATGATGATAATCCTGAGTCCATAGGATTTTCTTTTTTATAGAGCATCTTTACATATGTGACCCTCAGAATAAGCATGTGCAGCTTTTTCACAGATGGGAGAAAGAAGGCTGAGAGTAGCCCAAGGCCCACAGCTGGAAAGTGGCAGAGCCAGGCTTAGAGCCAAAGTCTTTGGCTCCTGGTTGACCATGCCATGTTTTCTCCCAGGAGAGAGCTCACTGTCTACATCCTTCCCCACCATGGGGAAACAGAGGCCTGAACAATACCAAAACAAATCCCAAAGTAGCTTCTTTTTTTTCCTAGTTGACTTCCAGCTATAACACGGGGCTTTTTAAGACAACAGGAGTAGAAGTTTCCATAACTAATTGTGTTTTGCTCAGGACTAGCTTTTGTTCCCTGAGTGCAGCTGGGCGATGAGGGAGGTGTACTGGGGGGAAGGAAAAGCAGCCTGGGAGTTTGAACTTACCACAACAAAGCCACAGAGTGGAGATGGTAAGACCGAGAAAAAGAAAAGTGGAAAAAAAGAAAGAACAGGAGAAAAAAAAAAAACAGAAAAAAACTCAGGCGAGGTTGATTTTTAAAGATGTCAAACTGATTTGTTTTCCCTGATATTACTCACAATATTCAATGTGCTTAATGCATTTTAGATACACGGGAAGCTATAACTATGGGAGCTATGGCAACCAGCATCCTCCGCCAATGCAGAGCCAATACCCGGCCCTGCCTCACGAGGCGGCCATCTCTGGACCACTCCACTATGCTCCTTACCACAGGAGCTCTGCACAGGTGAGTTGATGGTCCTGCCTGCTTGCTCAGGCCAGGACTAGTCAATATAACACAATTAATAAGCATCTTCTGTATACCATGTGTGCATCCTGTGTTTCGCCAAGGAAAGGATGGTCTTTTCCTCAGTGTCACTTCTGCCCTTTAGTGGCTGCACACAGTGGATGACAGCCATGATCATGCTGCACTTTCTCATGCATGTGGTTGCAAAGCAGTTGTCTTTAGTTCCATCCTTTGACCTCTCTGATCCCAGGATGCCATCAGCTGTGAGACCTGTTGCCTTTTTTTCGGGCAGCCCTCCTCAGCCTGGACCTTGGTCTCCTTTCCCATCACCGCCCTCCTGGTGCAGACCCTCATCGTGTCCTGCCAGGACCGTTATTGAGGCATCATTCTAACTGGTCTCAGTCTCCCATGTGTGTTCCTTTTCAGTGCAGCCCACACCCAGAATCTTAGCAGAAGAATTCTCCTGAAATAGACCCTTTATCAGATCATTCTCAGGCCACACGGGTCCTTTGGCTCCTCCTCACTGACAAACCAAATCGACCCTCTGTGGCCTGCGGTGAATGGAACTTGTGGCTACACCTGTAATACCAGTGTTGGGTACTCTGCTTGTCTTAGACGCTTTCCTGTGCACTGCCTCAGACACAGCTGGTCACCAATTCCATTCAATTCTACATCCTCAGTGTCTCTGCACCGCCACTGTTCTTGCCTCAACTCAGCTCTTTATCTAACCTAGATGATGGCAGAAGCTTTCCCATTGGGTTTCATGTTGCTGAACTTGTCCCATCTCTGGTCTGTCCCCTCCACTACAACTAAAGGAATCTTTTGGGGAAAACCTAATCGATCATGATACTCTCTTTTACATGTCATCACTTTCAGAGTTCAGTTTCTTATCATGTCTCTCAGACTCAGTACTATCTGGCCTCTACCTGCCTTTGTGGGCCTACAGATGACACCCTCCCAGTCTTGGCTGCAGTCACACCAACCCATGTGCAGTCCCCTATGTCTGCGCTGAGGTTGTTTCCTTCCTCCGGCTCAGATTCTCTTCCCAGCCTCTTCTGCTTGTTTCTCAGGACAAGCATCTCACGGCCTTCCTGGCACTTCCTGATACTACCCCCTTCCTTCCTCCAGGACTTTAGTAGTTCCTGCTCCTCTGTACCTGCATAGCACCCTGGGCTTTTCTCTTTGGTAACACTTCTCACACTGTGACCATTGCTGACTCCCCTGGCTCCCACAGCAGACCCCAAAGCTCCTTGAAGGCAAAAATTAAGTCTAGTATCCCGAGGTCAGAGGAAAGGACAGCTTACTTTACTGAACACACATCATGCGCCCGGCACATCACGCATCCTCACAGCAACCCTTGCCAGAAGAAAGGGAGAGTGACTTGCCCAAGGATTTGGACCAGGCAGTGTACCCCAGCTACCCAGGCTCTTAAGCACCACCCTCGGTTACCCCTTCTGTGCCAGCATTCTCTGAGTGTTTATGGAGCAGTGAGCAAACAGGAGGGGAGCAGCACCAGCAACAGTGTGGTGTGCAGAGGATGCGCGCTGGGTTCTTCAGGCGTGGGAGCTCGATAGGTTTGTGAGCCTGGGAGTGGCAAGATGAGAGTTATGCATAAGAAAGAGAGCTCTCGCAGCTCAGCTCTCACAGGTTGAACCAGAAAGGGGGCTGGTGGAGGCAGGCAGCTCTGTTCCCAAGCACTTATAAGAGTGGAGAAGAAAGATGGCAAGATGTGAGCCAGGGTGGAGGCCACAATTACATCAGCTGTCAGCACACAGGCTTGCCTCCAAGGGAGGACAGCGAGGAGAATGTATCCACAATACTCCGCACTTGGGGCAAACAGACGTCTGTTTTGATTTCCATCTGCAGTACCAAGGGGAGCCCTGGTATAATCCCCAGACAAGCCAAGAAGTTGGTTCCACTAAATCACCACCTGGGGCATTCATTATAGGTCTCCAACTGCGTCACACAGAGATGCTAGCTCCTTAGGTACTGCTTCTCTTGAGCCCAGAGCCTGTGCTCCTCTCTGTGATCTGCCTAGTGACTTAGAGCTGCTGCTACAGTTGGGGTCACCCTTAATACGGTATAAGCAGCTCTTTCGTTCATACATTCTTCAAATAACTGGCAGGTGCCTACTACGTAGCAAGCACTGTTCTGGCCTCTGAGAAGACAGTGGAGAATGAGACAGAAACGTGCCTGCTTTGGGAGAGCTTATGCTCCAGTAGGAGACACTAGCCTAAGCAACAGTGGTGGGACCAAGCTCACATCCCAGCCACCACCCTGGCACTGTCTTCCGTCTTTCTTCACTCCCTCGTCCCTCCTCATGACATTTCTGAAGCTAGTTTTCTGGGGTGATGTTTTTAAAGTCATTGCTTAAAAATAAAGCCAAGGTCTCCTAAAGGTCCATGTGGTCCCTGGTGGTCAAAGCTAGGTCTGCAATATCTGCTCTAGAAGCCACAAGAGTCCCTAACTGGAGCACTGTCACATTTAATAGCAGCTTACTCAAAGAGCTGAGGACTAAAAGCCCAGGGAGGAGTTCTTTGAACCCAGACTCGAATATCTTGTGAGAGGTGACAGGTCCTTGAGTGGTCTCTTCACCACCATGCCCTGTGGCCCTTAGGCCAAGTCTTTGACAACCTCTGACCCCACCACACACTCACACTTTGCACTCCATGCTTTATGCCTCAGTCTCCCTTTAGAAAACGGGCTGGGGAGAAGTTAGTTTTATCACATCTCTACCAGGCTGGTGAGTGAGGTCAGTGTTTCTAGGGAAGGTACAGTCTAAAGACAAAGAATCTGTTTTCTTTTTCACTAACATTTATGCATCAAGCACCGTTTTAGGAACCTTCAGATACATGTAATTCTCATGGCAACCTCGGGAAGAGGCATTTCTCTCCAGTTTTTAAAGATGAGGAAACAGCTTCAGAAGGGAATTTGCCCCTGGCCATGCATCCAGTAAGGACAAAGCAGACCCCAATGCAGACTCTCTAACCCCAGCACTGAACACGACACTGGCTGTGTTTTGGAGGGTGGGAGGTAAAATCAAGAGGTTACTGCAACTATCCTTAGTAAATAAACTTGAAGTTTGCAAAGAGAAGAGTCACTACCCAAGATAACATATTTCTTTCCTTTCCTGGTATTTTGGCTTAAGGTTGAGCATCTAGGGGGATCCAGTGCAGGGATAATTAGTTTTAGCTTTCCAGAGCAGAGGGCAAACTGTCCAATTCTCAGTCTGAATGTCACTCTTCATTATGTCAGACTCCCTGAGGAAAGGTCAGTCTGAGTTGAAGAACTCAGGTTTGCCTTAAAGAACTGATACAACACACCTGTGAAGTGCAATAATTGTGTGTACCCCAGTATTTATATGCTCAAAGTAATCTGCAGTCCTTTGTTTTTTGAAATAGAGTATATGTGTGCTCTTGCTTATCCTGCTGATTTGTACAACACATGCTTTCTTTCTGGGTATTATGAAGGCATACCTCCGGCCCTGCTTGAATTCTATAATTTCTGAGTGAGTCCACATGAATGAGGCTTCACAGTGTAAGGTTTATCTTATTTCAGGAAACCACCCTAGTGGTAATAATGCTGCACTTGTTCACATCAGAGTAAGTGAACAAGGGATCTTGTCATCTGCACCTTGCCAGGTCCCCATTCTCATACCCGGTGAAAGACAAAACACAGCACACTCAGTACATAGCTGCAAAATATATATGAGCCTCACTCAACACTATTCATGGGGCCTCTACCCTTTCTACAGCCACGACTGTAAACTTGAGCTCAAACGCCGTTTGATCAGCCAGAAACTGTGTGACTAGAAATACACTTAGAGTGGACTAGAGAGCTGTTATTTCTCACCTGGATGGCCAAGGCCCAGCCTTGCTCACCAGTCACACAGCTCTCC
The DNA here is from genome assembly GCF_036850765.1 of Saccopteryx bilineata. Classification (NCBI taxonomy): domain Eukaryota; kingdom Metazoa; phylum Chordata; class Mammalia; order Chiroptera; family Emballonuridae; genus Saccopteryx; species Saccopteryx bilineata. The sequence goes on from NC_089490.1 coordinate 107,865,092, forward strand.
AGAGACCTCTGTTCTCAACCCAGAGCAGACAAGGGTTGGTGGGTCCTCAATCTCAGAGGCCCAGTGACTGCTACAGAGTTTGTTTAGGGTGCTCTGTTTTGGGATAGAATACTGGGCCAAAGGGAATGCAAACCAGTCAGCCATAGTGGTGTAAGATCTCTGACTGTAGAGCCAGGCTTCCTGGGTTCACATCTCAACGCTGCCTCTGTTAGCTCTGTGCTGCAGTTTCCTCATGTGAGAACTTAGGATACTTACAGTACCTATTTCACAGGGTTGTTGTGAGGGTTCAGTGAGTTAATAATGGTTAGAACAGGGCCTGGTTCAGGTTTACAACATAATTATATTTTTGTGATTATAAAATGGATATCTATCTCTCACACTACACTAGCTTGGTAAAGAAAAGGACCAAGACCTTTTTTTCTGATCATTATATTCCCAGACTGTAGCATGGGCTTGCCCCTAGTAGGTACTCAGTAAATACTTGTCAGTGAAATGAATGAATGGAATGAGTGGATCCTTACTCTGGTACCAAGTTGCTGTGTGACCTCAATTTCCTCTTCTAAAAATGAGGGTAAGGAGGCCAGACAGCCAGGCAGTAAGGCTCTCCCTGTCATTAATTGGCCATGATGTGATGATTCGAGGAAGAATATTAATCATAGCTAACACAGCTTGAACAGGCAGTAATGCAGTGGATAGAGCATCAGACTGGGATGTGGAGGACCCAGGTTCAAAACCGCGATGTCACAGTTTGAGTGTGGGCTCATCCAGCTTGGTGCAGGCTCACCATCTTGAGCACAGGGTCGCTGGCTTGAGCATGGGATCATAGACATGACCCCATGGTCACTGGCTTGAGCCCAAAGGTCACTGACTTGAAGCCCAAGGTCTTTGGCTTGAGCCCAAGGTTGCTGGCTTGAGCAAGGGTCACTTGCTCCACTGTAGTCCCCCCACCCCACCCCACCCCCTGGTCAAGGCATATATGAGAAAGCAATCAATGACCAATTAAGGAACCGCAACGAAGAACTGATGCTTCTCATCTCTCTCCCTTCCTGTTTGTCCCTATCTGACCCTCTCTCTGTCGCAAATAATAATAATAATAATAATAATGGCTAATATATTCTAAAAACTTACTACATGGGTGTTCTAAGTGTTTCACATGTACTAACTAACTCCAGTGATCCTGACCCCAAAAACTTAGCAGATGTGGATGGTCCGGCGAAGATTTGGGGGGAGCTATGTGTTCTTCCAGAAGAGGCTAAGAGGAAGCCTGCCGGGGTGGGGGCACTGGCAGAACCTCGGTGCGCAGGGAGCCACTTTCATAGGAAAACAGTTTGTGTTCCTGGCTGGGCCACCTTTCCCCTCTTGCTCAAGCAGCAGCCCACTTGGTAGGGGCCAGGGAGAAAGGGCTCATTCTTCTCTCTCCCTGTGCAAGAAAGGCAACCCTCCATGTGGGGACTTGTTTCTCAAAATAGAACGTTCTAACATGATTCCAAGGAGGCCTAAAGTCCGTCATAGCTGCGATGGACTTATGCCTCCGCCATGTGACTGACCCTTTGACTAGTTATGTACACATGCACATACAAACACGTGCCCACAACCACACTTCACAGACCTCTCTCACAGGATAGAAACTGGGGACTTAACTCCATTTTAACATTAGTAGCCATAGCTGTGTGATTTGACCGAGAAAATAGTAACTTCCTGTTATGGGCACTCAACAAAAAGCGCCTTTATTCTGGGGAGAGCTCTTGGGACCCCAGGGTTTGTGCCCAGCATTGCCTAAGGACCCTGCAAGGAACCGGATGTAAAGTGTGAAAGGTGAGGCGGGTGCCACAGGCCAGCGCAGCGGCTCCTGCCACACTGAATAGAAGCTTCATTGGTGGCGTCAGTCACCAGGCAGAGGCAGCGGGCATTTCAGCCTCTCATCTTTCAATGGTCTCTTCACCATGGGGAAAACGAGTCACTGACTCATTTGCAATTAGCTGACCTAACGGGACAGAATTTTCCATGCCGGATTCTGTGGTAACAGAATTTTATTGTCACATTAGAGATATTTTGAGCCAGTCTCATTTCCAGGCAATTATGCTTTTGAGTCTGTGACACAACCCCTGGGCACAGCTGCATCTAGGGTCCTTGATTAGGCACAAAAGCCACACTCTCTTGAGCTCTGTGGGAAGGAGGTCCCAAGTCTGTCGTGTGACGTTTTACCTACCCAAGCCAAGGCAAGTGAGGCCTGGTAAGAACTGTAAGGTCCTGTGGTCTGTAGGAAAGGAGAGAGCCCGAAGGCAAGGTGACAGAGAGGTCAGGGTTAACGGGCTGCACTTCCACTTCCTGTAAGGAGTGCTCTTCCTGTCCTCTGTGGGTCAGTGAGGGCCCTGCTGATTATGTTGGGGAAGAGTGCGACCCCAACCTCAGGGCTGGGTCTTCGTGCCAACTCTTCCCCTAGCTTGTGATATGACTTTGGGCAGGACACTTCACCTCACAAGTATGAGTTTTCTCATCTGTACAACACAGAGTTGGATTATGTAATCCTAAGGTTCTTTCTAGTGGTGACATCCCACCAAATAATAAATTACTCACTAAATAATTGTTTAGCACCTGCTGGGTGCCAGGCATCATTCTAGATGTTGGGAATATGGTGGCAAACATGGGAACGCCCTACCAGGACAGCAGAAATGTAAACTGGAAGAAAGAGGCAGCTGTCAGGAAGAATGGGAACATTCCACTCTAAGCAGCAGAGGGTGGAGCGTTCAGCTTCTTGAGGTAGGATATCCAGAAAAGTCTCTCTGCGGAGGTGACATCTGAGCTGAGATTTGAAGAATAAGGCAGACGTGCAAGGAGCCTAGGGGTAGGCGGAGTGGCAAAGCAGTGTCCTAGGCAGAGGAGATGGATGGGACAAAATCCCCTGACATGGGAACCAGTTTGGTATGTCATAGGACCAGAGAGGAGGCCTCTGGCCAGGGGCAGCACCATGAGGGGAGGGGACATGCATCCCAGGAGCTTACTTGAGAGAACAAGAAGGGGAAGCAATTTTTGGAAAAAAATTAAAAGAAAGTTTTGTAATATTTCTTAATATTAGCTGTTTAATACCTGGGATCTTATTTTCTTGAGCAGGGCCCAATCTTCTTATGGTTTCTTTGGGACTTAGAGTGGGGCCGGGGCTAGAATTCCAGTGCTCAGGCCCGAGGATCCAACATAGTGTAGTGGGTACCTGGGTACACCTAAGCGTTATCTGACTGGCGATTATGAAAGCCTTGATGTGCTGTCAATAGTCACCTTGGAAACAGCCCTTGGTGCCTTGTCCCATGAGTTCCCAGACACCACCTACAGCCTTCTCCCTCTTTCCTACCTGTTCCATTGACTGTGAAGTGGCTGCACTTTGCTATGGAGGGCACGCTGTCCTTGGTAGGACAAACCCTCTCTACTAGAAGTTGGACCCTTCTGTCTTGACCAAAGAATTACTGGTTCTCTTCGCATGCTTCAAGCCTAACAGCCTCCGCCTGCTTCCCTTGGGCTCCCACTCAAAGAGGCAGAGTGGTTCCCTTTGGCCCCTTGACTACAAGGAGCAGCCATTGTTGTCATAACCCTTTCTCCCGGCTGTCTGGGCTTCAGCCTGTCTGTCTCCCTCACAGGAGGCAGCCTTCCACCTAATCCCTCGGGGCTCCACTCTCCAACTGTCAGGGAAGACAGATGGGGAGCAGAAGAATTCACACATTCACACACACTCTCTCTCCCCTACTTGCTGTCCTTGCCATTCTTGCTGACTGGCTCCTGTCCTTGCTGGGGTGGCCCTTAGCACAGCCAAAGATATCTTTGTGGTGACTGGCCCACAAACCAGGAGTCTCAGTTCCTCCCCATCTCCCCTCTGATTGTATAAAAGGCTCATTTGCATAGCTGTCTTGGGAACTGGAAAATAAAAAGAAGCACTTGAAAGGCACTTCTCTTATTTCTAATTCTTTCTAGATCTACTTCCCCTCTAGTAGCTATGAACACCTGTTTTCCTGACCTGCACCAAAGCACACCTCCCCTCCCCTCCCCTCCCCTCTCAGTTGCTTTACCTTGGCTCCTTCTTCCACATTCACACATACCAAGCACAATAATTTGCCATTTCCTGCTTGAGTATCTTCCAGGTCTCCAGTGAATGTGAACCAAAAAGATAGATGTTCTTCAAATGATAGGCACTAATAATAACCTTTGAAGCTGTTGACTTGCTTCCTCTTCAAAAGCCTGCTTTTAGGCTGCAGTTTATAATTGAATTCAACTGTAAAATGCTATTTTTAATAATGTCATTGTGTTTCACTTGGCAGTTTTGTTCTCTTGGGTTGATGGAGTGGAACCTATCACATTTCCATAACTTATAATACAATTTACAACCACCCATCCATATCTACTTGGACATTATATTACTCATGTGTTCTTTCTCCCCTCCCCTCTACTCCCCTCTCTTCAGCACTCCTGTGTTCCCTGTATAGCTATTCCTTCTTTTGGGTTTGACTTTCCAAGACATTCCAGATTAGGAGTACAAAGTCTGTACTGGTTGGGTGAACACCAGTCCAATTCTGGCTCAGGATCCTTTGTACTTCTGTTGGCGACTTCCTAGACCAAGTTTGGTTCAGTCTTTCAGAAGTTCACAATTCCTTCCCATCAACTTTCACTAATAGCATCTTAAGAGATTAAACTTAAAACAAATTGTGAACATGACTGATACTGTATATTTGTAACTTGAAGCTAATTTTAACTTTATGGAATTTCTTTCCCTTCAACAAGTACCCTTTTAATAGCCCAACTTCCCGGATGGAACCTTGCTTGATGAGCAGTACTCCCAGACTGCATCCCACCCCAGTCACCCCCCGGTGGCCAGAGGTGCCCACAGCCAACACTTGCTACACAAGCCCGACTGTGCATTCCACGAGGTATGGAAACTCTAGTGACATATACACACCCCTGACCACGCGCAGGAATTCTGAGTATGAGCACATGCAACACTTTCCTGGCTTTGCTTACATCAACGGAGAGGCCTCCACAGGATGGGCTAAGTGACTGCTCTCATAGGAATCCATATTTAATATTAATAAGTATTAATAATAATAATAAACCCATCCACTTCCCCCCAGAAGACTTTATCTTTATACATTATAACTTGTGAACCTTTCCTAGGTGTCCATTTTCCTAATGAATGCAAGGCTGGGATTCAGTGTGGGACGAATAAACTTTAGTTCAGAAACAGGACTCACTAAAAGTCAGTGAGATGGATTCCTGTAGCTAAGCCCGACTTGACTGTTTCTTTAGAGCACTATCTCGGGCAGGCCAACCTGTGCCTTTCCCTTTGTCCCCTGACTTTGCTTTGTGTTGGCAACCACCCCCTGTAAGTTACTTTTTTTCATGTTGACAAAAGCTCTTTAGTCTTGAAGGATGGATATTGGAGACAGAATCTGTGTTGTGTTCTTGGATGGGCACATAATTTACCAAGAGCATTCACCTTGCCATCTGTCTGTCATCTTACTGTACAATGAACAGCCCTCAGACATATTCTTCACATCTTTTCTTCCTGGTGGTGCTTTCTGGAGCACCAGGACTAACTGGAAGTATCTGGAAACTCTAGATTCCCTGTTACACTCATGTCTATCACATTAGCGGCATCATTTTGGAATGTTAGCACTGTCTAGAGGAGAAGATGAGGCCTGTTCTGTATGCCTTAAGTTGAAGTTTGTAGGAGAGCAGTTCTTCTACACATAAGTATTTCTTCTAAGTTTGCACAATGGCTAGTGTCAGCAAAAGGCAGGGGATGGGTTTCTAAAGTTCTGTGAGAATGTGGATTTATACCATTGCATATCACACTCTGCTGTATTAACGTTGTGAAACTAGATGGACCAAACATTAACTTACCAAGCACCAAGTGTGAGAATGACTTTCACGGTTTCTTCATAAGACTATAATAATTTCCGACACTTTCATAGAAAAAATTTTTTTTTCAAAGCTGTGCCTTTGAGCCTATACTGTACTGTGTATGTGTGGAAATAAAAATGTATTGTACTTTTGGAATTTTTTTTTTCATAGGCATTTTTCTGTCAGATTTGTAGCAATTTATGAGGTTTGTTAGAGCTTAACATAGGTTTTCTTTCTGTATTATAAAAAGCACCAAGCAATTATGGTGGACCTATTACCCTATGGGTAAGAAATAAATAGAAATATGACATCGGATGTTTTAGCTATTGTTCTGTAAATAAAATCTTTGATCACACCCACTCAGTGTGATAATCATGTCTACAGCTAAAATGGAAATAGTTTTATCTGTACAGTTGTGCAAGATATGAATGGTTTCACACTCAAATAAAAAGTATTGAAATGACCTGCTTTCTTCATTTTGCATTCGATATGACCTGTATGTTGTATGTGTGTGTTTCTGTGTATAATATAAATACCATTCTGAATACTTGGAGTGTAAATAGGTGAAACAAAACTAAGTGGTCCTGTGTGGCTGTGCTTATCCAGTTTATTATCACCTGTCATAAAACAATCATTAACATTCGAATAGGCCCCACGTGCAGTCCTTTAGCAGCAGTTTAGTAGCGACAGCCTGGCTGAGGTTTGTAGGGGCTGTTTCTGCATACAAGGATTAAGTCTGCATGATGACTCACATCAGCAAAGGGCAGGGCCTTTCAGCTCTTAAAGGGAATATTGTTCTTCAATACCAGCATCATTAAGAGGCCCCCTGGTACTCAGTTCATTATGCTTTAATATTCACTGGGTGAAAGATATTTCAAGTATAGTGCTTTAAATGCAAATAAACTTCTGGAACAGAACAGTAACATTACAAAATACTTAATAACAAATTCTTCTCCAGCACTACATTTTGATTCTAGGGCTCAGGAGTGAGAATAGAAAGGCAAAATGAGGAAATGTTTTTGCCCATACTCTAAGAGTCTAGGATCTATGAGAGAGAGCCGAAGATTTCCAGAAATGGCAGTAGCGATATGTTAACTAAAAGGCATGAGAACTTGACAACTCAATTTACATTTTGAAAGATTTATTTTTAAAGCCAAGCTCTTACTTACTATTATATAACATTTATACCTGAATATGATTTTAAGATTAAAATATATTTTACATAGCATCTCCTTAAAATTTTTAGCTACTGTATATTGATCTGCCAAAAGAAAGTAGATATTGGATTTCACTCTCTGAAGGTGAATTAATTTGACCTTTTGGCCATGATCCATTAGTTGGCTTTATATGAAGAAAGTAAGGGAGAGGAAGAATGAAATTCCAGATTTAGTCACTGTATAAAGTAAACCCAAGGATAACCAGACCTGTCGCACGCTTACAGTCCAAAACTGGCCCTCCAGGTGTGAAACTGCGGAGTTATTTTGACCTTTGACTGACTGGTCACAAAAAGATGAAGCAACTGCCAAATGTTTTAGCCAGGCAGCAGGCAGCCAGGTATCCGGGTGGCAGCAGCACGTACTAAACAACACCCACATACAAGTAACAGCCACAAGCTCATTAGATGCACTTTAGGGTCTTTAGGCAAAAATAATCACAATCAACAAGGGCCTGAATCCCAGAAAATAAAATTTATCACTCCATGAACTTTGCAAGGGAGACGACATCTGCCTCTTCCTCACAACACAACCCACAGCTAGGAGTCGCTGGACGTTCTCTCCAGAGCACAAGGTACCCATCTCCTGGGAGGTGAGTATACTGCCTGTGTTTCCAATTGTTCTCAACCTTCAACTTCAGAAGTGAGGATTTGATTAGGAAAAGACAGCAGCTGCTGTGAGCTCATGAGTCAAATGCACCTTCTCTCCCTCTCTGATGGTTCCTACCCAGTCACCAGAATGGGAATGGGCAAGGTTGGTGGCTGGGAGTGAGGCCAGTCACTTGTCAGAGGAAGAACACAGGAGTCTTGGCAATAAAAGGACACTCTCCTCTTTAGGACTCTTTCTGAAAAGGCCTCTGCCAGCTTGAAACTGGCTGGTGTCGTGAACAGCAGCCAGGATGGCTCACCCACGTTGCAGGCCTGTGGCGTCCTAGGCATCCAGCCTGCTGTGTCCTTTGTCAGGTCTCTAATGTACCCCAGGTCTGGAAAGAAAGGGAATCTGTGGCCCCGCTGAAACTGCAGCCCATTCACAGCCCAATCAAAATTGTGCCATTAAGTAAGCCCAACCTAAACGGGGAGAGGGACTGAATCGTGGAAAGAGAACTGAAAGGAAGCCTCGGCTTCACCACCATGTGACCCTGGAGGGTCACCTCCCCACTCTGGACCTCAAGCAGGCATGTTATATGACTATGACATCCCAATTACAGTCTGTGCACTGATGGACCTGGGCCGGCATATCTGGGTGAGGAGGGTGGACAGCTTAGGGGAAACAAAGAACGGCCTAGCAGCTGGGCAGTGCTTCAGGAAGGCAGCCGCAGGAGAGAAGGCGACAGCTTCACCAGCTGGTGCTCAAAGACAGCCTGAGGTTCATGGCCACCAGCTCAGCCTGCACACCTGCACCACCATCACTGAACAACACTGCGCCCCCTTCCTCATACCCTACCCAGCTCTCTCCTACCCAGATCTGGGTAGTAGTCTTCTGCCATTTTCCTGTCCTTCCAGATTTGACCTTAATATTTGCTTTAAAGTGACATCAATCAAAATGTCTCAAGTGGATTTGGAGATGAGCAAAACCAGATAGGCTATTTGTCCCAACTTCTTGCATCTCTGAAAGGCAGAATCACAAATAAAAAGAAAAAATTAAATCTTGGGAGGGGATAGTATGAATACTCCCACTATTACAGGGGAAAGGGTGTGTGTGTGTTGGTGGATGGGGGTAGTCTCCTGAGGCAGAGTTCAGACTTACTAAAGAGCCTAAAGAATGTAAGTCATCAGAAGCCTAAAAGAAAAAGTGGATATATTTTAAAGTGAGGTAGAAGTGATACTAATTCCTAGTCCTACTGAATTAGAAGGGGCATTCCTGCTCCAAGTGGGACTGACTGCAGTGGATCTCAGCCCTGGCTGCCCATTAGAGTTACTCTGTCACCTTTTGAAATACCAATGTATATGATCCCACCCACAGTAAATAACTGACCTGGAATTTGACCCGGGCATCAGTAGTTCTTTAACCTTCCCGGGTGACTCTCACCTGCAACTAAAGTTGAGAAACACGACTTCTTGCACTTCGAAGCCTAAGATCCAGAGATGGCTATTCCCTGACCATGCACCCCAGGTCTCTACAGGGTTCTAGTCTTTCCAGAGTGGAGACGAGTGGCAATCCCCAATCACCTACACCAGCGATTTTCAACCGGTGTGCCAGAAGCATGTTTAAAACATGCAATGTCTGACTATTCAGGGGCACTGACCTATTTTCCTTTAAAGCGTAAAACAAAAAAAATGACAGCCAGTACAACAATAGCTGTCCCTTGTGAATAAATCAAAATTATACCTGTTTTTTATTTTGGTCAAATCAGCAAAAGATATATTCTTGGTGTGTCAGAAAATTGTAGTGATTAGTTTATATGTGCCATGAGATGACAGGTTGAAAATCCCTGACTTGCACTGTTGACAGTTCCTTGCAGTGGAAGCACCTTTCTCTGACTGTACTGTTTTGCTGGCCCTTTCAGCCAGCCCACCAGCTGACCACTTTCAAACCTGGCCCTTCTCTGCTTCAGTTCCTTGGCAGCCTCCCACCCTGCGCCAGCGTGGACGTGGCCGGTGTGGTTTTCTCTTCTGAGGACATCAGAACCATTTGTGCTTCACTAGCCTCTTGCCTGAAGCTCTTTCCCCATTCCTCCTCCTGCACCTCAGTCCGCCCCAGCCTTCTCACCCCCATATTCTGCTGCTGCTGGTGTGGGAGGGACGGAAGACGTGGGCCCCAAGAGTTGACAAAAGAGCTGTTGCTAGGAAAAGGGTGTGGGTGAAGACAGGTGGTGGGCGGGAGAAATAGGGCTCCCCTGTTTTATTCCTTCCTTTGTCATCATAAATGCCTCAAGAGCTAAAACCAGTTATTTAAGAACTATTATGAAAAATAATGAGGTCTGACTGTGTCAGCAGGGGTGAGAGGAGCAGCCTCAGTGCTAATATGTGGTGCTTACAATAGCCTTCTGAGAGATGGGAAGCCGCTAGGTTAGAAGAGTGGATTGTAAAGGAACCACCAAAAGGTGCCCCAGCCAGGAATGGTATTCAAAATGTCCCGGCCCCTGCTGCACCTCTCAGAAAGGATCAACGACAAAATGTCTTTAGAACTGAAACGTAGCCAAAGGTCAATCTTCAGATGAGAATGCACCACTCTTCCCTCGCCTTGCTCTCAGTGGTGTGTGCCACCTTCCTGAAATAGATCTACCTGAGTCTATGGAGGTTCCCACATCTTGGGGTCTGCTATGTGCCAGTCACATCAGAGTCATCAGCTCTACTTCTCACCACCTCCTGGCAATGTCAACGGTACAGTCATTTCGGTTTACAGGTGGAGCGGTGCAGGCTCTGAGCAGTTGCCCAAAGCCACAGTCCGTGGGATCGCTGGGGTGATCACACAGCTCCCTGCTCCCCAGTTTGTGCTGCTCCCGCTGCAGCGCCGGCTTTCTTCCTCCTCCCTACTTTTCTTTCCACCCTACCCACCCCCATTCCTCTCTTCTAAGCAGCTTTGCAGTTTTTAAACCCACTTTGACCGTAGTCATAAAACCTACTGGGGTTGAGAGTCTCACAGGTTCTGGAAAATTCTGGTGTGCTGAAGGAAGACAGTTCTTGTGCTGGGCACCAGATCACTTCCCTCCGCCAGAGTGGCCTCCACTCATCCTGAGTTCACAGCAGTGTAGCTCTCCCTCTGTCATCTCCCAGGGCGCTGCAAACTCATACATTATCAAGGACCAAAATTTGGTCGTACTATAGAGAAATAGGAATAAAAGAAAATCAATAATAATGTAAAAAAAAAACAGGTCACAGAAGGATTTTTATTACCAGGTTGAAAAAAAGCTCTGCAGGGGAGATGCAATGAGCCAAGTATTCACTAGAATGAAGTCATTTGAGAGGGTTGGGGGCGGGGGTACTGGCTACCTCTTGCTGTTCAGGTCACTACCCTTTGACAGTGGTGGCCTCTGACCTCAATAGCCCTACAATTCTGTTTTGACTGACCCTGAAACCCATGAAATTCAGATGTAGGCACTGCCCAAAAGTTGAGATAAAGCTGACTAATATGGGAAAAGCTCCCGGTATGTGCCCCCAGCTGAAAGGAGCTGGCAGTTCTTTGGCCGTAGATGCAATTTACTCTGTAGTCCTCCTTTCAGGGAAATGCTAATCCTTCATAGGCAGCTCCAGGGGAAGACTAAAACGTGGTGATGATGAATAGCAATAATCCTTTGTCCACTGCCACCTCCTTCTAGGGTTGAACCTTAAGAGTTTAATCAAATGTTGGTAAGTAAATTAATGCTTTATTGCATAAGGAGTTAAAAAGGAAACGGTGGGAAGAAGGGGTGTGAGAATATATTGAGATACACCTCTTAATGTGTATCTCAAAATCTTAATTGCAAAGTCATTGATATGGTTTATGTGTGGTTTTAGACTCCTTATTTACACACACACACACACACACACACACACACACACACACACACACGACAGTCACTATAGCCAAACTGTCTTATGTCAAAGCATATCAGTGTTAAAGACATTAACTCCAAGGTTTAAAGACCAAAGCAGTGTGTTGAAATTACTCTTCTGTTAAAAACATCACCGCCACCAACAGAACTTATGCACAGCAACAGGAATAACATGACCTTTATCCCCGAATCTTCACAACAGCACTGAGGGAGGTTGCATCTTTCACTCCAGCTCAGCTAATGTTTGAGTGGCTGCTCCAAGCCAGGTCTGCTGTGTTGGCCAGCTTGACATCCTGCAGAGTAGAAATTACTATGCTCATTACAGTTAAAAAAATTAATGCTCAAAGAGGGCAAGTGACTTACCCCTGAACACCCAGAGACAGAGCTAAAATTTAAACTAGAGTCTTCTGGCTTTCAAGTATTCCTGTTAGATACCAAAAAAAGAAACTGGTTGCCAGAAGGGTTTTAAGGAATTTGACAAATGATCAACTTCTGAGACTCACACAGTGAGTCACGACTAAAACCCAGGTTTTCTGACTCCCAGTCCAGGTTCTCTCACCACATTACAGCATGGCCACCCAACACGCAAGGTTTTCCCAAGAGGTGTTTGGATGGGATTCCAAGCCAGCAAGATGCAAATAGGTTTGACCCACATTCCAGCTCTTGGATAAATAAAAACCCCTAAAGGGCAGAGCCCATTTTGTGTGCTTAGTTTGAGAGGCCCACTGTGGGTAGCCAATCAATATTGAACAACTATAGGTACATTTGCCAAGGACTAACAGCATGGGCTTCAAGTTCAGCAATTAGAATACTGGAAGTATTACTGAAGAACCTCATTAAGGTGCTGAAAGCCTGGATCAAAAACAGTCATACCTTTTTAAGAGCTTTTTTTAAAACTCTGAAGTGATTTAATCCAACTATAATTTTCCAGGATCCTGAGAAATTAATGTGCACAAGGATCTGAACCCCACCCCCAACAACAGACCCCCACCTGTTTCCCATTTCTAATTAACTTTGTCATATGGCATTGTGAGACAGTGTTTTCAGGAATGTAACATGTTGAAGTTGGATTGGCTGATTGTAGAGTCATCACTGATTATGAAACATCTCTCAGATTTAACTTTTCCTTATTCCACTGACCAATAGACCTCTTAAGAAATCTCCATTACTAGCTTTCAAATTCAACCACGTTGGTATTATTTCTCAATAAGAGTCTCATTCATCTGGCCTCCTGAATTTTTCTCATCACATTTTCCCCTATCTGCTAAGCCCTCTAAGTTCTCTCCACCACTTTCTTTTTACAGTTCACCTGCTTCAAGAAGGCTTCTCTGATTACTCTTCTTCCCAACAATGTTTATCTTGCTTTGATTTTCAGACTTATGTTCAATTTGTTTCTTCCTATTAGAAAAGATTTGCTAATTGCCTGGATATTTCTTATCCCCAAAGAACAAGATCAGTTATTTCTACGCATTTTTTATGATTTTAACATTTTTATTTTATTTTTATTTTTTTATGTTCAAGATCTTTTTATTGTATTTATTGGGGTGACACTGGTTAACATAATTGGGGGGAGGTGAAGGAGGGTATAGGGGGATAAATGGTGATGGACAAAGACTTGAGAGCGTGAATACACAATACCATGTACAGAGATGCGTTGTAGAATTGAGCACCTAAAACCTGTACAATTATATTCTACTTTTTTTTTTTTCTGTATTTTTCTGAAGCTGGAAATGGGGAGAGACAGACTCCCGCATGCGCCCGACCGGGATCCACCCGGCACGCCCACCAGGGGCGATGCTCTGCCCCTCCGGGGCGTCGCTCTGCCGCGGCGACCAGAGCCACTCTAGCGCCTGGGGCAGAGGCCAAGGAGCCATCCCCAGCGCCCGGGCCATCTTTGCTCCAATGGAGCCTTGGCTGCGGGAGGGGAAGAGAGAGACAGAGAGGAAGGAGGGGGGGTGGAGAAGCAAATGGGCGCTTCTCCTATGTGCCCTGGCCGGGAATCGAACCCGCGTCCCCCGCACGCCAGGCCGACGCTCTACCGCTGAGCCAACCGGCCAGGGCCTATATTCTACTTATTTTTTTAATGGTGCTTAAGATAATTCTGTGCAGGGTGCAAAGGTAGGTTTACAGTTGTTTGTATGGAAAATAATACAATTAAATAATACAAAAATAAACTCTGTGTTTCACATACTCACAACTGTAAACCAACTTTTGCCCCATCCTATATTAGTTAAAGCAGCGGTTCTCAACCTGTGGGTCGTGACCCCGGAAAATACATATTTATTATACAATACATTTTTAAATAAAATATGTATTTCCGATGGCTTTAGGCGACCCGTGTTTTGGTCGTTCGACCCCCGCCAGGATCGCGACCCACGGGTTGAGAACCACTGAGTTAAAGGATCAAACCATGATAATTAGCTTTGTTATGAAAAGGAGACTTCATTCTTGGTAGAAAATAAAATTAAGATAACTTCCATCTTGCTAGGTCATTCTCATTTCTCAAAGACTAACCAATGGGTCACATGCACTTGATTTTGGTCGTCTATCAAAAAACTAGTTCAGTGGTAGATACTCTACCTCACTCAGATTGAGCTTTTAAAACTACCATAACCCAGGCCTCACCATAGATCAACTGAATCAGAATCTTTGCAGGTTTGCCTAAGAAATGATTTGCATATATATCATATTGATATTTAATTTGCACATATTGATTTGATTTGTATAACCTCACTCTTAATAGATTTTTCTAAAAATGAGCATGTTCAAATATGACTTTGTTGCTCTCAGAATCACAGAACATTAGAACTGAGAAAAGCTAAAATAATCTCTGACTCAATTCTTTTATTTCTCTGCTAAAGACACTGGCTAGGAAAGACTGAGAAGAGCCTCACACAGTGCTGTGGTGCTTGTTGAGTAACAGTATGTATCTTGAATTAGTGAAATTCTCTGAATTCCAATTCTGGAGCTGTAGTGACTAACCAAGTTGTTTAGTTTTTGAATTTCTGCTTTCTTCTAAAGAAGAGGTATAAAAATCATTGCATGTGGAAGATTTGTATTTTAAAGGCTGTTGGTACCAGGTACTCCTTAAAGACTTTCCAATTGACACATTCCAACCTACCCCTTGTCATGGCTGAGGAAATGCCACAGCAAGATATATCGAAGTCCAAAATAAATGACTAGTATATATTTTCAGGCTTTTTCATTGGCCCTGACCTAGAACTCCATAACATTTTATGTTATTCTATAGAACCCAGAGCATTTCTAGCCCTTAACTATACCACTTATTAGCCAAGTTATTGCTTATAAGCAAGCTAATCAACACCCTGAACTTCCCTTCTATCCATAAAAGAAAAATAATGCCTGTCTTTTTTACCATGCATTTTTTCAGCTACTATAAAGATTAAATCAGATGAGCTATGTGGAGATATTTGGGGATTAGTAAAACACTATTGATATAGATGTAGAAGATTATTATCTTGCTACCTTTCAGAACAATGATTTGTGACTGTTTGTTGCTTTGATTACCCAGTCCCTAAATCCTAATTCCTCAGTACTATGCCACCCAAGAATCAACAAGAACCGGAGTTAGTGCTGGACTAGAGGGTCTAGTCACTGAAAGTATCACATAACTAAATATTCAGGGAGGTAAAGTGATGTAGTAACCCAGAATTTAGCAAGTCTAGGCTCTAGTCCCAGAGTCTGCTTTTAACTATTGACTTTGGACAAGTCACTTAATTTTTCTGGGACCAGAGTCTCAGTGGTCAAAGGATGACTTGAATTAGAGTCAAAGATCCTTTTGATTTATAAAATCAGAATATTAGTGCTTAATTTAAATTACTAAAGTGCAATTTCCCAGGCCATTAATTCATGTGGTTTAGCATTTTTTAAATCTCTTTTTAGAAGTACAGGGTTGAAGCCTAAAAACATAAGCCTATTTCTGTTAAATAGACATTTCAAGCACATGTGTAAGACTCTTTGAAAGAAGCAGCTTTACACAGATACTTTATGCTTGTTGGTATCCTGTCCAGGAGCCCTTGCTTCAAAAATAAATATATATTTACCCAAAAAGTAGAAAATACAGTAGTGGACACAAAGTCTATTAAGTTTGCAACAAATACTATTAAGTTGCAGCTCTCAGTTTGAGTTCCAGTTTGTGACACTTAACCCATCTGAGCCTGTTTCCTTATTTATAAATGGGAACAATACCATCCTTAAGAATCCACTGAGAGTATATATTAAAATGTTTTAAAAACTGTTCAAAAACAATTGGAAGATGTTATTATTACATAAGGAATGAAGCTTACTATACCATGAACTTTCTAAAAAGTGTGCTTTTTCAAGAGATAGATTAAAATCTGACTTAGTTTATTACAGACACAGCACCTACCCCAATGCCTGGCTCAACAAATATGCTCAATAAATGTTTGCTGCATGAAAAGTATAATCTACAAAAAGACCTAAAGTTCCATGATCTCAGCTTTCATATTTGGTTTTATCTCCAAATTCCCAAAAGCTAGCACAATATCTAATTACCTAGAACAAACTCAATAGTTATTAGGTAAATAAATTTTTGTCCCTTCTAATTCTTTTTCAGCACAGCTCAAGAGGTTGAGGCAAGCAGAGAGCACATTAACAATGGTTTCTGGTAAAGGTTGCTTGGAATGGAAAACTGGAAATTACTTGGAGAATTCACCCACTCTCAAATAGCTTGAGAGAGCAAAAAGCACATAGACTCTGAGTTCAAATTCAGTTTCCAAACTCTGAAATCTTGGTAAATTAATCTATTAGCCTCTGAAACACTCAGTTTCCTCATCTTAAAATGAGAATAGTAGACCCTGGCCAGTTTGCTCAGTGGTAGAGCATCCATCTGGCATGTGGATGTCCCAGGTTCGATATCCAGTCAGCACACACAGGAGAAACAACCATCTGCTTCTCCACTCCTCCCCCTTCTCTCTCTCTCACTCTCTTCCCTTCCCACAGCCATGGCTCAAATGGTTCAAGCAAATTGGCCCTGAGTGCTAAAGATGGCTCCATGGCCTCACCTCAGGAGCTAAATAGCTCAGTTGCCGAGCAATGGAGCAGTAGCCCCAGACAGGCAGAGCATCGCACATTAGGGGGCTTGCTGGGTGGGTCCTGGTAGAGGAGCACATGGGAGTCTGTCACTCTGCCTTCCCACCTCTCAATTAAAAAAAATGGGTAGTAGCTCCCTCATACAGTTAAGCGCTAGAATTGAAGCTCCTTCGGGGCAGGGACTTCATTTTGGGCCCACTGTCTCTACACCATACCATATTGGACTATATGAAACAGTGCCTGGCACAGCTTAGGTTCTCAAATACTTGCTGACTGAATTTATGAGAAATTTACTGGGGCAATACACTAAAGTAACAGGATCCCTGCACATAGTAAACACTTTGCAAATGTGAGCCTCTATCATCACCACCTTCACCATCATTACTACTATTACCAGTATATCAGTTTTATGACTAGTGGTTGTTCAGCCACATTTGAGGAAGGTCCCAGATTCAAATTTCAGATTCTCCATTCACTGGCTATGTGACTTAGAACAAACTGTTTAATCTATTTGGGTTCCATTGGTTCCACAAAAATCTCAAGTGTTGTGAGAATGAAGGCTATATGGAACCCACCTAACACTGAGTCTGGAGCTCAGGCAGCATGCAATACATGACAGTGATTATTATTATTATTATTATTATTATTATTGTATTTTTCTGAAGTGAGAAGCAGGGAGACAGACTCCTGCATGTGCCTGACCTGGATCCACCCAACAAGCCCACTAAGGGGCAATGCTCTGCCCATCTGGGGTGTTGCTCCACTGCAATCAGAGCCATTCTAGTGCCTGAGATGAGGCCATGGAGCTGTCCTCAACACCTGGGCCAACTTTGCTCCAATGGAGCCTTGGCTGCGGGAGGGGAAGAGAGGGATAGAGAAAAAGGAGAGGGGGAAGGGTGGAGAAGCAGATGGGCACTTCTCTTGTGTGCCCTGGCCGGGAATTGAACCTGGGACTTCCACACACTGGGCCAACGCTCTACCACTGAGCCAACCAGCCAGGGCCTGACAGCAATTATTATTAAGGCAAAAAATTCTTTCAGTCAAGATGGCGACTTAGGTAAATGTGGTACTTGCATCCTCCCACAACCACATCAAAATTACAACTAAACTATAGAACAACCATCATTCAGGACCACCTGAAATCTAGCTGAATAGAAGTCCTATAACTAGTGATTTAAAGAAGCCACATCAATACTGGCAGGAAAAGTGGAGATGTGGAACTGGCTGATCTCACACCCACCCATATGTAGTAGATAAAAATTGGGAGGGATATCTTGGCTGAAGAGGTCCCCCTTGAGGATTGAGGGGTTCCAGTGCCACAGCCAGCTCCCTAGCCCAGGGTTCCAGTAACAGAAAGAGAAGTCCCCACAAATTCTGGTTGTAAAAACCAGCGAGGATTATGGCTGAGTGAGATGGAAGGCTGCTAGAGTCCCAGAGTCCCTAGTATTATTCTTAAAGGGCTCATGCATGGACTTACTCAGACTTATTCTCGTTGAGCTCCAATGCTGGGGCAACATTGGAGCTGGGTACCAGGGACATATAGGGAGGAACTGAATTGTCTGGCATCAAGCTGAGAGCTGGAGGGGCAGCTTTCTCCCAGACAGAAGTGCTGGCAGAGGCCATTGTTCCTTTTCTGTGCCCTCCCCACCATGAAGCCAGCAGGCTGGTGCCAAATCTGAGTTTCCATTAACCTGGCTCATACCCTTTGCCCTGGTGATTCCCTGAGACCCCACCTCACCCAACATTCAGGCTCATCCAAGCTGTTTCCAGTGACTTTTCCTTTTCCATATAAAGGATCTGTCTTGGCTCATGCCTCAGACTTTCCTAAAATCTCTTAAACAAACAAACAAACAAAAAAAAGCAGGCCTGACCTGTGGTGGTGCAGTGGATAAAGCGTCGACCTGGAAATGCTGAGGTCGCCGGTTCAAAACCCTGGGCTTGCCTGGTCAAGGCACATATGGGAGTTGATGCTTCCTGCTCCTCCCCCTTCTCTCTCTCTGTTTCTCTCTCTCTCCCTCTCTCTCTCCTTTCTAAAATTAAAAAAAAAAGCAGCATCTGGCTTTGGCGTGCCACATACCTCTCTCTAAGTGGCACTAGTGGCAGCCTGACTTGGTTTGCAGCTTGGCCTCTCCTGGGTACCTCTAAGCCCCAACACAAGTAACAACCATCTGAAAATCTCTTTGTAGCTCATGTTGGGAGGCTCTAGGCTGAACACAGGCAGTGTCTGACCTTAGCCTACACCTCCTGGGAGGACCTAGAGCCATTACACTGGTGGACAGCTTCAGACCACATCAAAACACCACCCGACCACCTCCACAAGCAACACACTCAAGGGGAAAACTCAGTGGGCACCAGAGCCCTGCTGAAACAAGTCCTATTCTATGCAGTGGGACCCTGAACAGCTGATCCTCCATAGTGGTTGCAGCCAGTCATTGCAACTGATCAACCTGGGGGTAAATCCCTTCCATTGACAACAGTAATCAAGGCTCAACTACAATAGGAGGGTGTTCATGGCCGACATGGGGGTGGGGGGTGCACCTGTACTGCCTAGCTTCAGTGAGGAGAGAGGCTGTGCCACTAGACCCCACAGGACACTTACTACATTAGGCCACTCTACTAAGCCTGGGAGACCTAGAAGCTCTACCTAATACATAGAAACAAACACAGGGAGGCAGCCAAAATGAGGAGACAAAGAAATGTGTCTCAAATGAAATAACAGAACTCCAGGAAAATAATTAAACAAAATGGAGACAAGCAATCTACTAGATGCAGAGTTCAAAACACTGATTATAAAGATGCTCAATAAATTTAGAACTTCCAACAGCATAAAAAAAAGACATGGAAACCATAAAAAAAGAACCAGTCAGAAATGAAGAATACACTAACTGAAATGAATAATTTACAGGGACACCCCAGAAGAGTGGAAGCCAAGAATCAAATCAGTGATTTGGAATATAAGGAAGCAAAAAAAACACCTAATCAGAACAGGAAAAAAAATCCAAGAAAATGAGAATAGTATAAGGAGCCTTCAAGTGTTCAAGTGTACCAATGTTTGCATTGTGGAGGTGCTGAAGGAGAAGAAAGAGAGCAAGAAATTGAAAACCCATTTGAAAAAATAATAAAAGAAAACTTCCCTAACCTGATGAAGGAAATAGAAATACAAGTCCAGGAAGCACAGACAGTCCCAAACACAATGAACCTAAAGAAGCCAACACCAAAACACATCATAATCAAAATGTAAAAGGTTGGCCCTAGCCAGTTGGTTCAGTGGATAAAGCTTCGGCCCGACTTGTGGACATCCCAGGTTCAATCCCCAGCCAGGGCACACATAAGAAGCAATCATCTGCTTCTCTTCCCTCTTTCCTTCCCATTCCGCCATTTCTCTCTTTTCCCCTCTTGCAGTCAGTGGCTTGATTGGTTCGAGCGTAGGCCCTGGGAATTGAGGATAGCTCGGTTGGTCTGAGCGTTGGCCTCAGGCACTGAGGATAACTCATTTGATTTGAGCATTGGCCCCAGAGTGGGGTTGCCAGGTGGATCCCGGTTGAGGTGCATGTGAGAGTCTATCTCCCCTCCTCTCACTTAAAAAAAAAGTAAAAGGTTAAATACAAGGAATCTTAAAAGCAATAAAGGAGTTAGTTATCTACAGGGAGCTACCATTACACCGTTAGCTGATTCATCAACAAATACATTGCAGGCCAGAAGGGAGTGGCAAGAAATATTCAAAGTGATGAAGAGCAAAGACCTACAACCAAGATTACTCGACCCCATGAAGCTCTCATTTAGAATCAAAGGACAGATAAATACTCTTACAGACAAGAAAAAGTTCAAGGAGTTCATCACTGCCAAACCAGTATTATCTGAAATGTTAAAGGGTCTTCTTTAAGAAAAGGAAGGGAGAGCAGAAAAGATTTAAAAATATGAACAATAAAATGATAATACACCTGTATCAACAATTTTATCTAAATAACAAAGTAAGGGAACAAGCATAAGAGAATCAAACTCACAGATACAGGAACATTTTGACAGGTGCCAAGGGGAGGAGGTGGGGCTGGTGAAACAGGTGAGGGCTGGGAAGTACAGACCGGTAGTGACGTCACAGTCAGGGGACCATAAAGCGCAATGCCAACCTCGTCGGTATAATTATGTCTGGTGTCAGCGGGTAGGAGATTCAGCAGAGTGGGCACTGATCGTTTAGTTATACAATGTCTATCACTGGGGTGTGCACCTGAAACTAATATACACATGTCAACTGTAATTGAAAAAAATTTTTTTTAATGATTTTTAAAAAGAGGTATTAAAAAAATCATCGAGTCCCTTTTTATCTATATAGATAAGTACCTGCAGTTTCCCACATTACTGTAGCAATTACATGACCGCAAACAAGGGAGGAAGTTAAAAATTTGAGACAAAAACCGCTAAATGAGAAAAAAAAGGGGGGAATTAAACCGTTGCTCCACAGTTCCCACCAAACGGTGCCAGTTTCCGCGACGGTCCACCAGTCCAAGCAGCCGAGATTCCAGCAAGACAGCTCCGTGAGGAACAAAAAGGAGGCAGAGCCTACGCCTAGACCCACCCCCTAACGGTTTCTTGGACGCTAGCCTTAAGGGCCGGCCTGACTCCTATTTCCGGTCCTCTCAGGACCACAGTTCCCAGCATGCCATTGGAGGGAAGTCCTTCCTGCTGGACAACTACTAATCCCGGCATGCAATTCGGCACTCCAGTAAGTTAGGTGGAATAGTGGAATGACCCCTTTGTACTTAGGGAATTGTAGTCCATTTAGCTGCTGTCTCTTAGAGGGGCGGGGAAGAGCCGGGCTGTTCTCGTCAGCTGAGGAGAATGATTCATAGAGGAGGGTTAGAAGAGAACAGTTGTTCCTGTGAAAGCCTACTTTTTAAAGGCTGGATTCTTCTTCGAGGGAGGGAGAGGCAGAAAAGCAAGCAGGTGCTCGGGCCTGACCCCACTTCAGGCCGCTCGTCAAGCCTCGGTCGAGCACTGGGCCTTGTCGGGGGCGGCTGCGAGACGCTAGTTGCTGGGGGACCGGTGACGTCGCGGGGTGAAAGTTGAGGGGCGGTGACGTAGGGCCTGCCCGGGCGGAGGCTGGCGGGTTGGAGGCAGGAGGGAGGGAGGGAGGGAAGGAGGGAAGGAAGGAAGCTGGGAAGGAGCGAGCGAGCGGGGGCGCGAGGCGTTTACCTGGAGGCAGCGGCTTGGGCGCGCAGAGCGGCCGCGGCTCCCCCGCACCTGCGGCCATGGATGAGGAGCGCGCCCTCTACATCGTCCGGGCCGGCGAGGCGGGTGCTATCGAGCGGGTCCTGAGGGATTACAGCGATAAGGTAAAGAGCCCTGGCCCCGGACTTGCGGTATAGCACCCCCGGGCCGCCCTCTGGACTTGCACCGCGCATCCCTTCCCACCCCCCTCATTTCGGGGATGCGCGTTGCTCTCCCTGAAAACGTTTCCGGCTTGGGCATGCGTGTTTGCGCCCCCAGCCTTTCCCGTCCGTGCATCCTGCATCCCCCCTGCCCCCACTCTGGCGCCCACTCCTCTGATTCCGGCCCAGCAGCCAGTCCTGCGGTCCTCCCCCGAAGCGCGCAAGTCACACCCCCGGAATCCGTAGATGTGCGTCCGTGTCCTGTGTCCCTCTCTTGGATGCAGAAATGCACGCGAGGCTTCCTCATCTGTATACCATAAAAATATTTGCTTCTGTACATAAACACGGCCCTTGACATGCATAAAACGCATCAGCCACGATGGTAGTTCTTTATGTACCTATAGCACTGCAGTTTTCAAAGTGTAATGTCTCATATATGGTCTAACTTGATTCTCGGAGTGTTTATAGGGTAAGTGGAATTATCCTCCCCATTTTATAGATGAGAAAACCGAGGCGCAAAGAATTGAAATCATGCCAAGGTCATTGACATACTATGTTTTAAGTATGTGTGTGGAGGGGGAGAGAATTGAACTCCTAATAGTACCTATTTGTATCGCATTAACAGCTTTCCCATCCGTTATCTCATTTAATCTTGACAGCAGTTCTATGAGGTTTTATCTGCGTTTTGCAACTGAGATTCCTGTTTGGTTAAGTAACTTGCCCAAGGTCATACTTGTGAGCTGGGATTGTAGACTGTGTCTTCAAACCATTCATTGTTCCTTCTACTGTACAACTCTGCAGTAAGAAGGTATCTTGTTATAAATCCCAGCCACTTCTCTGAATCTCTCTCCTAAAACCGTTAGTTCTCCATTACTTGTCCTTCCAGGAATTTTACGTACTCACTTCAAAAGGTAGCATACCACACCTTTATTCTTCCATTTGGGAGATTACTTTATAAAAATGACTGACTGCGCCCTTTGTAAAAACACACCCAACACCAGGTCACACCCTAGATATAACATCTTTCTTCCTTTCATGTGCTACCATTCATAATTTCCTCTTCTGTGTTTGCTGTGTGCCCACCACTGCACTTTCATACACTTTGTATTATTGAGCTGTCAGTATGCCATTTCTGCCCTCCCTGGGTGGAGACAATCCAAAAATAACACACCTTCATTCTCATGTAATCTTTCCAACAAACTTGTGAGTAAAGTGGTGATATTCCATCCGTTTCACATAATAAAATTGAAGGTAATGGGACTCCACATAACCATTGAGTGGTGGGGCTGAGATTTGAATCTAGGTTGTCTGACTGCTCTTTCTATAGGACTATATTGCTTTCTTTGGGAGGATGCATGGATTCAGTTCTATTCATATCTTAGCTCCTTTGCTTTTTGGTATGCTTTACTGTTGCCTGTCTACCTAATTTAGGAGAAATTTATTTAATGCGTAAGTGTACATATTGTGGAGATTATATTCATTTCACTTGATTTATAACTGCTTTCCAAAAAAAGATTTGAGACAACTACAAACTGATTTTTAAAAGAAAGAAATACAACAGAAACATGCCATTGTGTTGAATCAATTAATATTTAGTTAGCACTTACTATATGACAGATATCTAGCAACAAAGGAGAATTTTCTTCCATGGGGAAGGGAAGAAGAAAACCCTCTAACTGTATCTTATCACCTCCCTTATTTTTCCTCCCTTAATGGCTTAACTATTTAGAAGTCCCGATTTGCTTCCTCCAATTTATCTTTCGCTCCTTGATCTCCCTCCAGGTTGATTTCCACTCCCAGCCAAGTGCTCTCAGCTTAAGTTCTGGACATCTCCTGCTCCACCCTTTCACATTGGGAAAGTTTTTAAAGTTGTAATGCCCAATATGTATTCTTTAAGGTGATATTCCTGAAGTGTTTGGGAGGATTGAATTTTTTGGGCCAAACCTGAAAATACTCTGTCTTGATCTGAACTGAGTCAGTTAGCCCCTTCAGAAAAGAGTTCTCATGTTTAATGCTGATTATAGTAGGGCCAGAGTGCAGAAAAAAAATAACTGAGTTTCTTGTTGACAGTGGGGCTTTGCCCCTGAAGGCGAGAGACATTGGTGGCAGATGAATAGGAAGGGGAAGTAGGATTGCTGTGGTCTGGCAATCAGAATGGGAAGATGGAATTAAATTGTCCAGCTTGATAGGATATGCGATCTGAACCCTGAAAAATTAGCTATATACCGTGCACTTTATTTTCCCTATCTGGAAAAACTGATTTCAGAAATGTTTATAGTAAGAGATGATTATGGGGCATTGAGGAGTCTAACGAAGAAGGGAAATGAATGATGTAGAGAGAATAACTGGTTCATTGTTTAGGGGAGGATATTTTTTTATGTTACCTTATTTCTTTAGCAAAGCCAGTCCCTCAAAAGGAAGCAGTCAAGCATAGTGGAAAGAAGGTGGGATTTGGAGTCAGATAAACCTTGTTTCAGATCTGCCATCATTAGCTTTACAAGATGGGTAAGTTATTTTAAGCCCCAGTCTCTCAGTTTCCTTATCTGTAAAATAGGAACAGTATCGGGTAAGTTACTTGGAGGCTTAAATTAAATGAAGTATATAATATCAAACACTGAGCACAATGCACTTGGAGGCATTCACTGAGTAAGTTACAGTTCCAATGATCAGGGAACTCAAGAGGTCTTGTGGTCCAAGCACAGGCTCTTGGACCAGACTGGCTGGACTCTTGCTTCTCAATTTACTATCTGTGTGGCCTAGAGCAAGTTACTTAACTTTCCTGTACCTCCATTTATTCATATGCCAAACAAGGATAATAATAGTACCTATACCATAGATTTGTTGTGAGGATTAAATGAATTATATGTGTAAGGCACTTAGAATAGTTCCTGGCTCTGTGAAAGAACCCATACTGTTAGTTTTTGAACAAGAAAAGGGAAGAATTAAATATGTATGTGTCACTGGGTTGACATAAAAGAAATTAGGGAATATACTTCAATCTTTCTCTTTTTCCTTGACCCTTGCACTTTCTGATGGATAGCAGAATACCTGTACCATGTTTAGGGCAACAGTTACCTCTCTGGCTCCAGGTAACAATGTCTAATTTCTACTGTGTTATAGAGACTCTAGTTTCCAAGCCTTCTTCCTTCATTCACTGACCCTGGTTTTCATGGGGAGACTGAAGATCTATTTACCCAGAAAAAAAAGAAACTTGTTTGTTTCTCAAGGGCATGCTGCAGGTTGACTCAGCATAGAAAAGTATTTTTTAAAAAATGGGAAGAGTGGTTGTTCTTTTTCTACTCTTCTCAGTTCACCTGTTAACATTTATTGAGTGCCTGCTCTGTACTGTGTATTATCCTAAGCGCTTTCACACATCATCACATACAATCCTCTTACATTAAAACTTATGAGGGAGATGTAAGTATTCCCTTTTTGGGGGAATAAGAAAGTGATGTTCAGAAAGACATAGTGACTATCTATAAGCTCAAGGGCACATGACTAGAAATGGCAGACCTAAGTCTTCAGATTTCATATCCAGGACTCTTTTTTCAAGGCCATGTTACCTTTACCCTGCCTAGTCTGTGTTTTTGAGCACAAAAGAGAAAGGTTTTTCAGGAGCAGTAGACTACTTCCTTTGGCTACTGTTGGACCCTTATCACCTCCACTCTACTTATAGAATGAGCTATTATGATGGGAAGTATGTATTGTGCTAGTCTAGGCTGTCCAATCTCCTCTTTTAGAGCCTATTCTAATAAAGATTTTGTAGACAGATTGGTTGTCATCATTATGATTACCAACAATAAATAGTGATCTAGGATTCCGAGGTGTACAGTAGTATCATAGTTCCTTGAATCCCAGGATATTTAGACTAGAAGGAACCTCAAAGATAATTGGGCCCAACTCCCTCAGTTAATAGGTGAAGAAACAGGTCTAGAGTTATCAACTATGATGATAACCAGAGATATGGCCTGGTGGCTGTAGAAGCCACTTGGACGTATGTTACCCCATGGCAAGCTCCAACAGGATTCTACCTTAGCAGTATGACAAGTTTATGGCCAAATGAAAGGTAAAAGTTATTTAAGATACAGGCAGGCAGGTCTAAGAGTAGTTCTCTTAAGAGAAGAAAACCACACTGATAGCAGTGAGGTCTTTGTTTATGTGCTAGAAGAACCTGATTGATAGGGACCTAATATTGGGACAGTTCTAGAAACACATTTGAATAGGGCATGTAAAAATCCTGTACCATGTCAGGATTTTTTGCTTTCCATTCTGAGGTTGAATTCTGACTGAGTTCATTCCACAGATTTTTGCAGAGGAGCATGTTTAGTGGGCTGTTCCTTTGTTATAACTTGTTCTTCTTTCCAGATTGGGTTGTATAATCTCAGTTACTGGTGTTTAGTTCTAGTAGTAATCTCTATTCATGAAACACAGCAACACACACACACACACACACACCACCCCACCACACCACAGTTAGATTAATTCCCTTGTATTCATACCATTTGAGTGTATCTTTGGAAATCTATGCAGTAACTCCTAGTTCCCTTACCATTTAGTTCAGTATTTGGCTACATTATAGGGCATAGTAGCCACTTATCAAACATCTGCTCCGTGCAAGGTATTATAGAAGGAAGTTCTGACAGGCAGAAAGGTTCAGTAACTTAACCACAATCACACTATTAGTAAGCATCAGGACTGGCAGTGCAGTCTGACTCCTGAGCCTGAGCTTCTTGGACCCAAAGGGGAAATCTTCATAATGAGTCTGGTATGTCAGTGGGCTGTTCCTACCTTACGAGCTCTCCAAATTGAACAATGGTTTTACTCTAGTTCAGGGGTCCCCATACTTTTTACACAGGGGGCCAGTTCACTGTCCCTCGGACCGTTGGAGGGCCGGACTATAAAAAAAACTATGAACAAATCCTTATGCACTGCACATATCTTATTTTAAAGTAAAAAAATAAAACGGGAACAAATACAATATTTAAAATAAAGAACAAGTAAATTTAAATCAACAAACTGACCAGTATTTCAATGAGAACTGTGCTCCTCTCACTGACCACGAATGAAAGAGGTGCCCCTTCCAGAAGTGCGGCGGGGGCCGGATAAATGGCCTCAGGGGGCTGCATGCGGCCCGTGGGCCATAGTTTGGGGACCCCTGCTCTAGTTTATATTTGACTTACTGCTCCTGTTCATCTGGAAATTAAGCGCATAAAAAAGGTGAGGTGGTTGACTGTTGGCTAGCAGTTCTAGAAAGGCATTTACTGCCAGAAATGTAGTTTCCTTTCCCTTCAGTTGTAGAAAAGGGGGGAGAATAAAGGTTAGAGGTACTGAACAGGTAAGGGATGATCTAAGTTGGATAAAAGAAGCCAGCCTTAGGTATCTTTAGATCCAAACAATCTTAGAGGTCTGTGTGAGTTTTTTAATAGATTGGCACATTCAAAATTCAATTTTATTGCCTCACATACCAGTATATTTTCTAATTAAATTAAGCCCTCCTGCTGTCGAGACAGGGTTTTTGAAAGTTTTTCTTTTTTTTAACGTGGTTTTATGACAGGATCAGCCTTGCATTTAAAAAGCAACAGAGAAATTAGTTCTTGGTACTATTGTAAATTATCACCTTAAAAGATTAATTATACATAGAAACTTCAAAATATATTCTTATAACATAATGAAGGTCTTTTTCAAAGATATCTTTTTTCTATTCCCTTACCATAAATGCTGAAAAATGTTTAGGAGAACCACTATATTGGCAACCAGGCACATTTATTTCAGATAATTTATGGACTTCACATATAATGGCAAAAAATAAGCTTTCTTGCCCTGGCTGGTTGGCTCAGCGGTAGAGTGTCGGCCTAGCGTGCGGAGGACCCGGGTTCGATTCCCGGCCAGGGCACACAGGAGAAGCACCCATTTGCTTCTCCACCCCTCCGCCGCGCTTTCCTCTCTGTCTCTCTCTTCCCCTCCCGCAGCCAAGGCTCCATTGGAGCAAAGATGGCCCGGGCGCTGGGGATGGCTCTGTGGCCTCTGCCCCAGGCGCTAGAGTGGCTCTGGTCGCAACATGGCGACGCCCAGGATGGGCAGAGCATCGCCCCCTGGTGGGCAGAGCATCGCCCCTGGTGGGCGTGCCGGGTGGATCCCGGTCGGGCGCATGCGGGAATCTGTCTGACTGTCTCTCCCCGTTTCCAGCTTCAGAAAAATGAAAAAATGAAAAAAAAAAAAAAAAGCTTTCTTGGATTCTAAGTACAATTATTTATTTTCATTTGTATTGGATCTTGATTAAGCTTCAGTTTGCAAGCTTCTTTATCTTTTATCTAATGTTGGTTTTTACTAAACCTCAGGTCTAAATTTCTAAATTATAGCCTTCAGATTTACAACTTGTTCTTTTCTCTTTTTTTGTTTCTTTCCTTGTTCATTCATTCACTCATCTTTTATTTTTAAAATTTCTCTTAATTCTAAAAGTAATATCCCAACAATGTTTTGTAAAGAAAAAGAAAAGAAACTGGGAATTCCACCAATCCCCCTATTCAGTTGCCTTTATATTTGCATTTTAACACTGAAACTGTTTGAATGCATCCATATTTTATGTAGATACTTTCATCATAGATAGATTCATATAATTTGATGCTTCCACTTGATACCATCATAAAGCTTTTTAAAACTGCAATATAATATCAGGTGGATGACCTGACCTGTGGTGACGCAGTGGATCAAGCACTGACCTGGAACGCTGAGGTTGGCAGTTCGAAACCTTGGGCTTGCCCCGTCAAGGCACATATGGGAATTGATGCTTCCTGCTCCTCCCCCCTTCTTTCTCTCTCTCTATCTCTCTCTCTCTCCCCTCTAAAATGAATAAATAAAAATAATTAAAAAAATATCAGGTGGATGCACAACAAGGATGCATAGCAGTTTATTTCATAAGTCATGTTGTCTTTTTCTTCTATAATATTAGATAGCACTGCAGTGAACATGCTTACATATATAATTTTTCTCTCCTTATGGATAATTTCATTAGGATAAATTCCTAGGAGAAGTTCTGAGTAAAAGGGTATGAATATTTTTATAGTTTCCAATATTGTATGTGTTGCCAAATCACTTTCCCTTTTAAAGTTTGTGTCAGTTTATACTGCCTGCTACCAACAGTATCATGCTTGGATTATTGATGCCCATTTTTCAGAGAGCTTTATGTCTTCGGTCTTGCTCTCCTTTGATCTGGCCTATAAAATGCTGCTCAAAATATTGCAGAATGCTCTATTGTTCACACTTCCCCTAGGTGCCTGTTACATATCTTATAGTTCAGGTATAAAATTTAAAATCCAACCCCTTATCACCTGACAATTCATTTAATCATTTTGCATACCATATGTGAAACCGTCTCTCTTAGGTTTCCTCCAGTGCCCCTTCTCTCTTACCTCTAAGTCTTTCTTCTGACCTTTTCTTACCTTTAGAACTGCTGCTCTGTCAGCATTTCTTCTCCTTCTCATTTAATCATTTAATTTCAAAGCTTGCTTCTTCTATAGAGTTGTCAATGCAGAACCACCTGTAATGATGATATCTTTAGTGCGAGCTCGGTGTACTTATCTCCTGGTAGGTTGCTAGTAAATGTTTGTTAGTGTGGCTGATGAGGAAAATACAAAGGAAAGGCACAGAGATGTTCAGTGGACTTTTTTTTTTTTAAGGAAAACTTAGGATTCATAAAAGCACTTGGTTCTTTTGAATAAAACTTGAGAGAAGAATAAGAAATTTTGTGCTCTAGTTTTGGGGTACCATCACTCTTTCTGTAGCAATAGACAAATCAGATTACTCCATCATCTATTTTAGCTACAGAGTGGAATATATAGTGTTGCCACCAATCATTTTAGGAGTCATGACACTCTTCCAGTTATTTTTTTCCTCAATATCATTGGCATCATCATCATTATAATGCTAATATTTACTGTTTACTGTGTGCCAGGTACCGAGATGGTGCAGTATATGCCGTAGCTGTTTTAACTTTCAAAGTAGCTCTGTGAACTAAGTAACCCCCTGTTTTCACATAAGAAATCCAGTTATAGAGAGTTTGTTATTGGCTCAACTAACTAAGTAATAGGGCCATGATTTACATTCTCATTCTTACAGAATATTTTTCTGAATAGTCTTTTTCCTATCTATATTCTCTGGTTATTTCTTATTACATATAAAAAAGAAAGTACAAACTCCTCAGCAATATTAGAAGGCCCTTCCAAATCTCTGTCTAATCTACTTTTCCATTTTCATCTTTCTTCACTCCCCCATTCCCTAACATGTGTCCTGTGGTTCACTCTGACAGAGCTGCTCATTTCACAAATATAGTTTCACACATCTGCACCTTTGTTTCTATTTACACTGCTTTCCTTTTACCTCCTGGCAAACTTCTATTCATACTTCAAGGTCCAGTTCAAATTCTCAACTTCATGCGAAATATTTCAGATTTCCCTGGGTAGAGTTAGAGGCTTGGTAGTCTGTGCTCCTTGATATATATTTCTGCTATAGTCTTTTTACACTGCTTAAAATTATTTGCTTACATGCCAGTATCTCTTGCTTAAATAAGAATAATAAGATATGATATGAGAAGGCAATATTTTTCCATTATATATTTTTAAACATAGCCAAAATTAAAAATCTGTATATTTAAAATGACGTTGTTTCCCTTTTTTCTCCCCCCTCAGCATAGGGCTACTTTCAAATTTGAACCAACAGATGAAGATAAAAGAAAGGTAAGCCTTAGTGTTAGTGTGTGTGTGTGTATTTCATTCATGGATTTTCTAAGCAGTGGACTTGTTTTCATCTGATGGTTATTTAGTTTTCGGTCTCCCTCCAGTTTGTTTTTTAGAAACTCCGAGAAGAAAGCAAGTGCCAGGTTTAGTATACTCAGCTCACTCCTGCGCTGTCCCCACAGGATATTACACTTGAATAAATCAGAGCAGTGTGAGGGGTTCATTTATGGCAGGACTGCAGGCTGCCCAAAATACTTGACTAATACTGTAAAGCTTGGTTGGGGCTCAGTTTTGGCAAAATGGATGTTCATGCTACTACCCCTTAGCCACATATCGTCCCCTGTGCTGACAGTTATTTATATTGTCAGCAGATGTCTAGGCCACTTCATGGACATAGAGGAAAGTAGAGTTAAGAGACTCACCAATAGAGGAGTTACAAGAGAAGGTACATCAGAGATATGCCCATGTAATGTGTGTTTTCCTGTTGGATTGCCTGTAGTTGCTTTACTTAGTGATTAGAGCTGATGCTAAAGGAGAAGCTTACCAGTTTTATCTGTGTGTTTTGCTGGGCTGTGTACCTCTATCCTTAGCCTCATAAATGCCAAGACCAGGTAAGAGAGCATGACTAAATCAGTGTAAACCTATCACTGCTGATGGGAAAATAGCTTAAATCTAGCTTTCTTAGTAGTATCTTGATAATACCTTAAAATTAACCTTCTATTCACCTCCACCTACAATACCTGATGTTTACATTCTGTTCATTTTACTCTTATGATTTTTTAAATTCATTCTCTCCTTAACCCATGCCCTAATTCATTCAAGCTTTCTTCTGGATTACTGCACCAGTTTTCTAACTAACTGTTCTTTTTTCCAGTTATATGCCTTCTAGTCCATTGTCCATAAATCTAGAACAACAATCTGATTGTTACTCCCAATCTTTAAAACCCTTGAGTGACTGTTTTTGCCTATAAAATAAAGTTGAAGCTTCTAAAGATGACATACTAGATGCTTAGTGACCCAATCTCTGCCTACTTTTGTAGCTTACTTCTTCTCTCCCTTGTATTTTGTGCTTTGGAAATATGAAGTGTTTCCAGTTACATACATATACACCTCCCTCTGTTTCTTATTTTCTACCTTTTCATATGCTATTTTCTAGCTAATATGCCATTTCCTTTGTCCATACCTCTTCTTTTTACCTGGTGAATCCTACAGAGCTCCAGGAAGCCTCCTCTGGCATTCCTGTTAAGGTGAAGTGTCCCTTTTCAGTATTCCCATAAAATTATCTGTAAATATCTAACACTCTTCTTATACATTATCTCCTAATTATATACCTGTGTCTCTCATATTAGACCCTATGAACTCCCTGATGACAAATACTATTATTTATCTTTGTGTCCTCGACATCTAGAGTGCCCAGCACATAATAGGCATTCAAAAAATATTATTGAATATGTGACATGGAGTATAAACTTTGAAAGTTAAAGATTTAACTCTGATTTTCTTATGGATTTGAACAGTGTAAACAAGATTAGAATACCTTTTACAACTGGGGTGCTCAACCAGCAATGTGCTTTTTGTGGAACTTTTTAAAGATAGGCTTGCTCAGGGCTGACCCTTTATCTACTGAATCAGAATTTGGGGGATGGGATCCATGCATATGTATTTTTATGGATGGTCTAAAGGAAACAAGTATTACATACACATTTGGTGGGAGTGCAAAATGGCACAATTCCTGTGGAACAGAAACTGGCAGTATCTACCAAAATTACAGATAACAGTTTGCCCGTTGACCAAGCAATGCCACTTTTAGAAATCTGTTTTGTGGATAGGTTGAACTCAAGTAAACAAAGTTGTTCATTAAAGCATTGTACATAATAGCAAAGTATTGGAAACAACCAAGTGTCTAGCAATTAGGAAGTATATGAAGAAACTAGGATATACTATGGTGTGGTAAAGAGACAGAGAGAGAGAGGGAGACAGACCATTATGTGTAAATGGAAGAGAGAGTTAAGTGGAAAAAAAAGAAACATGTTAACAAGAACATATTTTTTGACATACTCATAACAGATACTCAAGCTAGGAAGGCAACTGCTATTCATTGAGTTTAGTTTGGAGAATCCATACTATATCTGTAGGTTTATGGTGCCTTGGGAATCTGGTGTTAGAATTTTTGGTAGTGCTTTTAGTAGTCAAAGTAAATTCATTAAGACACGGATTCCCTACTTCATATAAGTTTCAGCTGAGGGAGAAAAAATTTCCACACAGCTATTAATAAAGCATGTTTATTTCCTATTGGGTCATAGCAAAATTTAACATTTTCAAAATACTGTGCTTTACTGCCTTTTAGATCTTTGGAGGTGATAACTACTGTACTGGTGTTATTTTCCATTACAGTGTGCAGATTTCTGCTTCCTAGGAGTTCTGATATAAACAAATCTCATTAGGGACCTAGCTAGGTAATCTTCATTAATGGAAAAACATTGACAAACAAAACCATTTCAGTCTCCAAGGGTTAAAACCATTAGTGACTCTTCTATGCCTAGGGCCCTAAAAAGAGTTTGAAATCAAAACTATTGGACTGCTCTAAAGGAATTGCATCCTAACAGTTTCTTAAATTCTAGATGGAGAGAGACATAGAATAGTAGACATGTCTCCACATTAAAGCCAGTCTTAAAATAAAAGGAACTCAAATTACCATCCAATTTGTTTTGCTACCCTAGTTCTCTTTTTCTCTTTCCTAAACATGTCTCTGGAGCTTCCATACAGTAGCTCCATGGTAACTGCAGCACCCCTTTCGACAGACTCTGGATGTGTCTCTGCAACACACATCTTTCTTATGTAAAACCTTTGTGATAACTTAGAAGTAAATGTAAGAGAATGGAACCTTTCATTCTCTTTCCATTAAAGTTATACTGAGATATTTTAGGAAATAGTTATAAATTAATCATCCTTATACCTAATTCATAACACTTATGTATGTTTTACATTTTTTACAAAGCTCTGCTTTGTAACAGTAGTGCACTAATGCTATAAGTATGGCAAATATGTCATCCCTATATTATTGATAAGAAAACTGAGGATCACATTAATGACAACTTGCTAACATGTACATAACTAGTAAGTGGTGGAGCCTCAGATATAGAACACATTTTCTGAATTGTGTGCAGCTCCTTCACTGCTCAGTGCTCACACTCATTATCACTTGAGGTGTATTTCATAAGGTTTGAAATTATGACTCAATAGCTTGTTTTATCTCTTATTTCATATCTGAGACACCATTTAGGCAACTAGACTTAAATTGGATGACAGCAAGTTACCAACTAGGAGTGCTTAAATTTTTCCAGATAAAAGTCAGATATAACTGCTAATGTTTGTACCTAAATGCAAATAGTTCCAGGTGCATGTGGATCATTATAGATTTGGGTATAAGCACTTGTACTTTTTGACATGTTTGCTTTACATTTTCTCCCTAAATTGGTAGGCTGTGATTATCTACCAGCACATAAACAAATATATCATCAAATATGTAGGATGGGAGAAGTGTGATGAATAATCTGAAAATTTGCATCTTGAAGAAATGAAGAAAGCTTTTATATTGATTTCTGAAACACAGCTGATCTCAAGACCAATAGACTAACTACATAATTGCAATAAATGTTGACAAATACTTGTCATAAAATAAGCAAAAGCATTGAAGCTCTATCTGTGAGATGAAAATGCACCTGGATAACTCGTGGAAAATTTCAGTTGTGTGAGATAAATCTTTGTCTATATAATAATTTTCCTCAAAAGAATGAAGTTAAAAATAGCCTGATTTCAAGCACTTATTTTATCACCTTCACATTCACATAGGTAAGCCCATATTTCTGTGAAGGCAGAGGGTAATTGCTAAGTTAGGACTTCCGTGAGGATGAGGACACACTCGCTTACTTCTCTTGGTATTTTCATTCCCCAGCACTGCATGTGGCACAAAATAATATAGACACCTGTTAAATAAATGAAGGGAACTAGAAAATTGAGTGGAGACCAGAATTCCTGTGACTTGTATAGATTGTTTGCTATTGAGTTTGGTATTCTCTTAATGATACAGCATAATCTCAAGCACATCTCATATCGTGTACTGAAAATGCAGGATACAAGAGTATTCATATAGTATGATCACAACCATGTAACACTAATAAAAACTACAAAGAAAAATGACTACAAGAAAATTCACTAAATGGTGACTATCTGAATATCATTACTGTGGATATTTTTCTTTCCCTTTTCTGTAATTTAAACTTTTCTGATATAGTAGGTTATAATGTCAAAATATGATAATATATATGACATATATGTTATATACTATATTCTTTTATAATAGTGTGATTGGAGGTATAAGGAAAGACCAATACGTTTTTTGAAAATTATTTATTTTCTCTAAAATTGAGCCTTCTTGATTTTCTTACACATTTCCTTTTGAAGGATCATAAAAGTATTATTTCATTTAGAGGTAGTATGTATAGCACCAGTTTATGGAATGAAATAAATTTATATGAACACAGAGTTCTAGTCTATCATTTGATACCACTTGATCCCCCACCCAGACTTGGCATGTTAGTGGAGATCTCTGTAGTCTACATATCTTTTTTTCAGTAATTCCTGCATTCCAGGCTCTGTGTTAGGTTTTGGTTCTTAAATTGGCTGTTTGCCTGTCGTGTTTGGTTTGGCACTTTCTCAGCTCCAGGTGCATACTGAGGATTATCATTGTGGACTATAGAAAATGAATGGGTAAATTTTCATTAGATTCCCCCATGGAAAATGTGCCAGCATAGAAACATTAATCATATAGTGTGGATTCATGCTTAGGAATAACTTGAGGCATGGAGGCTTGGTTCTGAAAGCCTTTTACACTTATTTTAGTCATTTGACGTTGTTAAAACTCTAATTTTCACTAAAACAACTGAGCCTTGCAAACATGACAACTGAATTTGCAACATGCCTTGCAAATTTGACAAATTTTATTTTTGGCGTCCTTATCTTAAGGATACATGATACATGATGCAAGCATTTAGAAACCAGTAACTTTAAAGATAATCATTTTCAATATGCTGATTTCTTTAACACACAAACGCGCACAAGCAAAAGTATCCTATACATTTTACTTTCTAAAGTTCCCATCCAGCTGGGATCTGGCATGAAGCGCAACTAGAAGGGATGAATTGTATCCTAGGCCAAGATGAATGCCTTGCAGTAGTTCAAAATAAAACAAATTTCATTTGAGACTCCATTTTTTATTTCAGATGTTTTGCAAGATCTTTCAGATGTTTTGAAAGATAAATGTAGGGAGAAAGAACAGAATAGCTCTTCTGATTTAGTAAGCCATAAATGCGGCAGCCCGTGTGTGATTCTCGGATCACTCTTTTAGGATTTCTGCTTGGGAGTGATAAGATAGTTTTTCTGATTTGTACATTAGAGTTTCAGATTCATTTTATCATACAAAAAACTCATCAAGAACTTTTTCCAGCCATGACAGCTTAAGGTGTTTTACAGATCTGCTCCCCAATAAAACTGGTAAAAATTTATTTTTAAGAACAACCACTTAAAATCTTTGGGAATAGCCCTAAGAGCATACAGTTAATGAAGAAATACTTATTCAAAAAAATCTATTAAAATGCAGTAAAAAAAGTGAAAGTCTGTGGTACTCAAACTAAGACCTGCTTCCTCCCTTCCTTCCTCTCAGCTGAGCAAGATGGAAACTCTCCTCCAAATTGATACAACCAAGAACACAGAGCTCAGAGTTGGAGGGCTTTCTTCCCAGTAGAGACAGGGGTAAGCTCAGCATTTTTTATCTTGCCTCAGCTACCTGTTGCTGAGACTAAATTCTGAGTGAATGCAACTGAGAGGTGGAGTCTCCTTCCTTTTTCACCCAAGTGCCCCTCCCCCCATGGGACAGACACTCTACCTTGGGTGCCGTGCTGTTGAGTATAGTGGGGCCTCAATTGCTCTTGGCTCTGTTGGCGGGACACAGGTTCTACCCTGAGAGAGGCAAGCTGCTGCTCCCACGCCCCCTCCAATTGCTCTCTCAAGGAGTTGTTACCCTGAGAGAAGTATGCATTGTCTTTGCCCCCAGTATCAGAACCAGGGCTCAGGAATTTTTCTCAGAGAAGCAAGCAGAGAGAATTATAACAGAGCTTGGAATCTCTCTCCAAAGGAACGAACTTCACATCACTATGCAGGGTATGGTGAAAGTAAATTGCGAAGAGATTAACAGATTCTTCGAAGATACAGGTAACCAGAAGGCTGGCTGGTTTGCTAGAGAGAAAGGAGAAAAGACAGCTGGGAGGAACCCTTCTGTGCTTAGAACAAACCTTAATTACTGATCAGGAACTACCCCTTCAAAGGAGCCCTAATAGACTTTAAATTTGTAGAGCAATTTATACCTCAATATGTTATTGAAGATGATAGATCAATTAATGGCAGTTAGTGGAGCTTAAAAGCAGGGTTTGGTCAGAAAAAGAGAAAGTTAGAGAGGAGAGTCCTGCCAAAGCCACTGTCATTCCAGGATGACTGGGGGTCTACCTAAGGGCAAGCCCTCTTGCAGAGAGGGAAGAGCAGCTAGTCACTGAGCAAATGCACAAGCAGATAACAATAGCCAGTCTTGGAGGGTAGGGGCATTACCCAGTGTTACTGCAGTATATTATCTAAAATGTCCAATTTCAAAGAAGACATGCAGAGAAATAGGAAAGAATAACCTTCACACTGAGGGGAAGGGGGAGAATCAGGCATTAAAGACTGCCTGTGAG
This sequence comes from Saccopteryx bilineata, assembly GCF_036850765.1. Taxonomy (NCBI): domain Eukaryota; kingdom Metazoa; phylum Chordata; class Mammalia; order Chiroptera; family Emballonuridae; genus Saccopteryx; species Saccopteryx bilineata. Next base: position 107,902,619 of record NC_089490.1, read on the forward strand.
AATGACCACATGTTGGCTTTAACAGACAAAGACTTCAAAGTAGCCACTATAAATATATTCAGAGAACTAAAGGTAACCATGATTAAAGAAGTAATGCAAGGTTTGATGAAATGTTATATCAATTGAAGAATATCAATACAAAGATAAAATTAATTAAAAAGAATAAAAAGAACCAAATGGAAATTTTGGCATTAAAAAGTACAATAACCCTGGCCAGGTAGCTCAGTTGGTTAAAGCATCATCCCGATATGCCAAGGTTGTAAGTTCAATCCCCAGTTTAGGGCACATAGAAGAATCAACAGATGAATGTATAAATAAGTACAACAAATAGATCTCTCTCTCTCTTTCTCTCTATCAAATCAATACATTTTTTAAAAAGTACAATGACGTACAATAACAAATAGAAATCCCCTAGAGCGGCTCAATACTAGGTTCAAACTGGTGGAAGAAAGAATAAGCAAATTTGGAGCTAGATCTATAGAGAGTATAGAAGATGAAAAGCAGAGAAAAGGATAAAAGAAAAATGAAGAAAGCCTCAGAGAATTGTGGGACAACCTTAATGTACCAACATATGTATAATGGGAGTACCAGAGGAAAGGAGAGAGAAAAAGAAGAAGAAAAAATATTTGAAGAAATAATGGCAAAAACTTGCCAAATTGATTAAAAAAACAACCTACACATCTAGGAAGCTCAGTAGCTTCCAGTAGGATATACTCAAAGAGATCTAAAAACAGATGCATCATAGTAAAAATGCAGAAAGCCAAAGACAAGGAAAAAAATCTTGAAAGCAGCAAGAGAAAAATGACTTGCCACTTACAAGGGAACCTCAAAAAGATGCACAGCTGACTTATCAGAAATGTAGGTCAAGGCAATGGGATAACATATTCAAGTAGCTCCAAGGAAAAACCTCAACCAGGAGTACTATATTAAGCAGAATTCTTATTTAATACTGCAGGGGGACTAGACACCAGATAAGTGAAAAACTGAAAGAACTTGTTCAAGACATACCTTATATGAATACTAAAACTTTTTCAGACTGAAAGCAAGTGACCCCAAACAGAAATTTGAATACACACAGATCACTGGTACAGGTAATTATGTAATTGTAAAAGACTGTGTAAGGGTATATTTATTCTCCTTTCCTCTCAACTGATTTTAAAATTATTTGTATAAAACAATATATATGTAATTTATTGAGCCAGTAACAAAATAGAAATGTATTTGCCAAAAACAACACAAAGATGACTGAGACCAAACCTGTATTGGAAGAAGTAAGTGACTCCAGATAGTAACTCAAATGCTCAAGAACACATCAATAGAACTAGAAATGATAAATAAGAATGCTAATATAACAAAAGCTCTAAGTATATATACTTGCTCTCCTTTCCTCAGCATCTTTAGAAGACAGAATTATATAAAATAATAATTATAATGTATTGTTGGATTAAAAACATTTATAGATATATGTACCAATGTCACAAATGAAAAAAAGGAATAGCATCATATAGAGGTAACATTTATATATCTTACTGGAATTAAGTTGATATAAATCTGGAACTGATTCTGATAAGATGTATATGGTAGGTAAGCCTGAGAGCAACAACTAAAGAAATAACTTAGTTTTCTTGAGAACTATAAAACATTGTTGAGAGAAACTAACGATCTAATTAAATAGAAAAACATCCCATATTCATGGATTGGAAGACTTACTATGTCTGAGATGGTTATACTTCCAACATTGATCTATAGATTCTATGCAATATCTTTCAGAATCCTAGGTAGATTCTGTGTAGAAATTAACAAGCCAGTTCTGAGATTCATATGCAGTTGCACAGAATTCAGAACAGCCAAAACAGTTTTGAAAGGAACAAACTTGGAGGACTCAGAATTCCCAATTTCAAAACTTAACAATAAAGCAACAATAATCAAGACAGTGCAGTACTAATATGAGGATAGATAAATATAAATTATATGTGTATTGTGTGTGTATATCAAAGGAATAGTTTTGAGAGTACGGAAATGAACTCGTGTCTGTGTTCAACTAATTTTTGACAAGAGTGACCAGATCACTGAAAGGGGAAAGAATCGTCTTTTAACAAATGGTGTTGTGACAACTGTATAGCCACATATAAAATAATGTCATTGAACTTTTACCTCACATCATATACAAAAGTTAACTTAAAATGGATCAGACCCCAATGTAGAGAGACCTAAAGCCATAAAACTCTTAGGAAAAAACATAGGGATAAATCTTCATGGCTTAGGATTTGGCAGTGATTTCTTAGATATGACAACAAAAACATAAACAACAAAATAAAAAATAAATTGGACTTCATTAAAGTTGAGTTTTGTGCTTCAAGGGCCTTTATTAAAGTGAAAAGACAACCCACAGAATAGGAGACAATAGTTGCAAATCATATATCTGATAAGAGACTTGTATCTAGAATATATAAAGAATTTAATAAAAATAACCCATTTTAAAAATGGGCAAAGGATCTGAATAGACATTTTTCTGAAGAAGAAACATAAGTGGCCAATAAACATATGAAAAGATACTCGACATAATTCATTCTCAAGGAAATGCAAATCAAAACCACAATTTTGCACTTACTGGCATGGCTAGAATCAGAAAGTCAGAAAATAAGTGTTGGCAAGGATGTGGAGACATTTGAACCCTCATACATTATTGGTGGGAATGTAAATGGTGCAGCCACTTTGAAAAACAGTCTGGCAGTTTCTCAGAAGGTTAAATAGAGTTATCATAACCCAGCAGTTTTACTCTTATGTATCTACTCCAAAGAAAGATAATATGTCCACACAAAAACGTACGTGACTATACACTGAGCATTTCTTACAGTAGCCACAAAGTGGAAACAACCCAAATAACCACTGACTTGTGAATGGATTAACAAAATGTGTCATATCTATACAATGAAATATTCAGCTATATAAAAAAGTAACTGATAAGTGCTACAGCATGTATGAGTCTTGAAAACATGTTTTGTGAAAGAAGACCATGTAATATATGATTTCATTCATATGTATTGTCTACAATAGGCAGATCTGTAGTGACTGGAAGTAGGTTAGTAGTTGCCAGGGTATTGGGGAGTTACTGCTAATGGATATTGGATTTCTTTTTGGGATGATAATGTTCTAAAATCAGATAGTGGTGTTGATTGCAGAAGTGTGTATACATGTACTAAAAAACAATTGTGTGTATACTTTTAACATGGTGAACTTATTCTATGTGAATTATATCAATAAAGTTGATATTAAATACAAGTAGGTAACATATACCCATCATCATTCCAAGCACTGTATGAATATTAATACATTTAATCCTCACGCAAGGCCATAAAGTAGGTCCTGTTATTTTACAAATGAAGAACTAAGGCACACAAATTACAGTAGGTCCTACTTAACATCACCTATAAATCCTATGACTAAGTAAAATGATGTATAACAAAATCAATTTACCATAGGTTAATTGTTATAAACAATACTTAAGTTCCTATGGAATCTCATCAATGTTCTAATAAAATGACATTATTCAAGAAGCTGCTGTGCACTCTGGCTGTACATCCACTGTGCTATTTCATACTGCCATTCATTAATAATTGAATTGACCTGTTGTATAGTATATGAATTGATTCTTTTCATTTTCTGATTTTAGGCATCTAAAATTTGAAACTTGATGGGGAGCATAAACAGAGCTTTGACATTGAACTAATTATTAGCATTGACAGGAAACAAAAGAGCACAGCATGCTTTGTAGTATAACTGACTGGATAGGATAACTCAGGGGTCAGGAACCTTTTTGGCTGAGAGAGCCATGAATGCCATATATTTTAAAATGTAATTCCATGAGAGCCATACAACAACCCATGTACGGTACGTATTATCCATAAAAATTTGGTGTTGTCCTGGACGACAGCTGTGATTGGCTCCAGCCACCCGCAACCATGAACATGAGCGGTAGGATATGAATGGATTGTAATACATGATTTTAAACGTTACTATTTTTTTTATTAAAGATTTGTCTGCAAGCCAGATGCAGTCATCAAAAGAGCCACATTTGACTCGCGAGCCTTAAGTTCCTGACCCCTGGGATAACTAGTGAGGATATCTAGTCTCAGCTCTTCCCACAAGCAGTATAGTACCTGACATACAGGAGTTAGACATGCTAAAGACTTTGTTTTTCTTTTTAGATTCCTCAGATTATTTTGTGGCCAAGATGTAAGGTTTCATTTTCTCAGCAGTTAACTCTTTTCTTCCTTACAAAATTTGATCATGTATTGTACTAAGGAAAGTGGAGAACTTGTACATCTTTGACTAACTAAAAGTTCTTAGGGACCTGAGAGCATTCTTGGCTGATCAGACATTCCCGTTGTTCCAAACTTCCCCATTTATAAATGAAAAACTGAGGCTGACTTGCCCAAGGTCACAATTAGTGAGTGGAAGAGGTGGGATTCAAATCAGGTCCTCTGTCTCCTTTTCTGCTTTCAGTGATCATTTTGCAGGGGTCTTCCTCAGGGAACTATGGTGTAGTGAGGGACCCAGAATGTCTTCTAGCACAGTAGTTCTTTCTAAGGTGTCACACACAATGAGGACGTTCTGTAATGGGAAGCTCACAGCAGCCACTCTGCTGTTGGATAGTTTTGTTAGAAAGCTTTTACTTTATATAAACTCTAAATCTGCTTTAGTTGATCATCCTACTTTGCCCATATTCCTCTCTGCCTCTGCCTTTTTCCACCATTCGTCTTGTCTTCCTACTTCCTTTCTGCCACTCTGTCTCTGTAAATTTTTCCCCATTTATTGCCCAACATTCACATTTATCAAGCCTTCTCTGGCTACATTCCCTACTGTTTATTCCTTCATTCTTCTAATACACAATTTAAACTGCTATATTCATTTAACATACGTTCAATCTCCTTCATATTATAAATAGCTTGAGTCGTGCTTTTAACCCAAAATAGACTTCTTGTCATTTGGTTAGAATTTATTTCTATTGAATAATTTGCATGTACATAAATTTTAAATTGGGAGCGTTTTGAGTTTTGTACATAGCCCCAATATAGGGCTGTATACACAAGTGTTCAGTAATGGACACTATAGAATCCATAAAATTAACATAAAATTGCAATGTTATAACATCAGCGCTTTCCTTTCTTAAGTGGCTTTGCCATTAAAAGGCAAATACAGATGAAAACTTTCTAGCCATATTGACCCTGTCTCTCTGGCCGATTTATTATATAATGTGTATTAGCTTCTTTTCTACACCAAGCATTATGCTAGAGAGTTTTTAATATAGCATCTCATTTAATATTTATAAGCCCTAGATGTTACCCCTGTTTTTAGAGGTGAGGAACTGAGGCACAGGTGCTTTCTAGAAATTACTCAAGCTCATATAGCCATAAGGGGCAAAACTAGTATTTGAACCCAGCTGCTTTCTTCAATTATACTGTTTCCCAATAAATAACATAAAGTACCTTATGCCCTACAATATATGTTCTCTTAGATACTATCTATATTAAATAATTATAGTAATCCTGTGAAATAGATATATTTCTATCTTATACATGAGAAAATTTAGCTTCAGATAGATTAAGTAAGTCAGTACAGATTCAAGTTCAGAAAATAGTAGAACTAGGGACTAGGAAAAACCCAAATTCTGTTTCTGTACTTTTTCTACTATACCATTAATAGGTTACTACACCTTTAAAATCTAAAATCTTAGAACTGTCTCATTGAGACAACTTACCTTCCCTCTTGTTTCTGTTCATGACTATCTTAATCTGCTCAGGCTGCCATTACAAAATACCATAGACCGAGTGACTTAAATAACAGAACTTTATTTTTCACACTATTGGAATGTGGGAAGTCCAGAATCAAAGCTTTGGCAAGGTTCATTCTGATGCCTCTTCTCTTAGCTGTGAGTGGCTACCATTTCACTGTGTTCACGTGATCTCTTTGTACGAGAGGGCAGGGAAAGGAGTGTGAGCAAGCTAGCTTTCTGATGTCTCTTCCTATATGGGCACTAATCCCATTGGACTAGGGCCCTTCCTTCATGACCTCATCTAACCCTAATTACCTTCCGAAAGTCCCATCTCTAAATACTATCACCTTGGGAGTTAGGACTTAGAAATATGAATTTAAGGGGGACACAGACACTCAGTCCATAACATCAGCTTAGAATCAGTTGTACATGCGTGGACAAGCTGGAGAACAAGGGATTCAGAGAAAAAGTAACTAGTCAGAGTGAGTAGTTAACTGTTGGGGGGTAGATGGCATTGGAGATAATGTAAGGAAATTCCAAAGAGAAAAATCTTTGATATACTGGAAAAACAAACAAACAGAAAAGCAAAAGGCTGTAGAAATCAATGGGACCAGGATCTACATATATTAGCCACCAAGATAGGAAGTATATGTTGTGACACAACATCCCTTTTCCAGCCTTATTAGTATACTACATAATCAAACTATAGCTTAAGCTATGCTAAGAATTCATTAAAGATTAAATAAGATAATGTTTCATTATTTGGTAAATTCTAATATGCAACAAATGATGGTGTTTCTGTATTTGCCAGTATATTATCTTAAAATACTAAAATATGTTTTGCATGGGAAGTGGAGAAAGGGCTTTCTGAAAAATAAAGACTCCTACTTAAGTAATAAGAACCCTGGAGTTGGCTGGTACTGTATTTGAAAAGAAATAAAAAGTTTGACATACCCATTTCTGCCCTCAGCCAAGAAAGGAAAGGACAAATGATTGATTTTATAAACCTTCATTTACACTTAAGCTGTATTTCCCATGTATTAATCAAGTCTTGATGCAACATGTCTTTCTCAGGATTACTAATTATCAAAGAAACTTGAGTGAAACTTAAATAATTGTTGTTACTCTGAACTGGCTTTTCAGTCTTTTTAGTGGGATTACCAGACTGTATTACTGAAAAATGTACATGTGCAAGAAGGAAAGCTAGAGATGAAATTTAGGAAGTGACCTAAAACCTCTCAGTATCCATTAAATAAAAAGTGAGAATTACCATTGTCTCCCATACTACAAGTAGCAAAAACCCTGAAGTGTAAGGTATAATATTAAGCTTAAGTATAACTGGATGCAGCTGCATGAATATTCATTTAGAAAACCTCATCTTTAGCTTTTTATAAAGAAATTCCAAGTTTGACCTCTAGAATTCTCTCTAACTTTTATTAAAAGCACATTTTAGAATTCTGGCAGTAAGTCATTAATTGTTTAATATTTTTTGTAAAATACAATTTTTAAATAGGCCTGTCGTGTGGGACTGACAACATTGCTCCAATTGTTCATTATAGGGAGCTTATTTTAGAATTTAATACCCCTAGTCCTGAGTATGTTATTAGGTTTTTACTTTTTTTTTTTTTAAGGATTCTGTGATCAAATAAAGGAAATAAGCAGTTTTTAAAAATTAAACAGATGTATTTCCCATAGTACACCTAAGAATCTTTATATTTTAATAAGCCTTTTTTCATTTCCCAGACTCTCACAAAACCTATTGTTTGTAGAACCTTTTGTACCTTTACTGTTCATTAATATTAAGTATTCACTATAACTCCATCTAACTCTTAACATTCTGATTCTGGAAATTGTACTCGTTTTGTTTGGTTCTTAAGCTCTTTTCTAGCATGTGGTTATCAGAGGGCTGCTGCCAAGTTAAACTCTGTGCCTGTGTTGTATCTATACCCTGCCCCTCTTTCCAGCTTGAACTGAAAGATTATTGTATTTTCCTGTTTTTTATCAATGAAACAGACATTAGTCCTTCTCTTTTGCATTGTTCACTTTCTCTATTCACTGTTGCTTCACTTGATTTGATTATTCAGTTAATGGCCCATTTTTATTCTCAATTAATCTGTGAATCTTCACCTAAATTTTACCAACTAGTAGTAAATACTTGAAAACCTCAGCTCATTAAATTGTTTTGATGAGCACTGTTGTTGGAGAGAAAGCCAGATGCCAAATCTATGTGTAGGTTTATTGTTTCAATTAGAAAAACAAGCCGCCTGCAAGACACTGCTATTGGCTGAGATCTTTAATTGATTGGTCTTGTTCTTGGAAATGTATAATTTTAGCTATTACTGTGTACCATCATCTCATTTAATAAAACAATACTGTAATACACAAGTTATTATTCCCATTTTACATGTAATGAAACTAAAGCTCAGAAAAAACAAGTATCATGCCCAGATCTCACAGGTAAAAAATAGCAAAGTGAAGTCTGGCAGGCTGCAACTCATATACTCTGTTATATAATATAGCCTCTTACTATAAAGTATGTAATACTATATATGGCACATACATTGTAGTTATAATGTTAAATAACATTTATATTCTTCTAGGTCAGCACACATATATTATCTCATTTAATTCCCCTAGCAACCTTATGAAGTAGGTACTATCATATTCATTTTACTGATTAGGAAATTAAAGAAGTTGACCAATTTGTTCAAAGTCATATAACTAAATAAGGAGGAACTGGGAATTAAACCTAGAGCTTTAATGAACTAGTGAATATCTGGACATAATACTCCCTTGCATGTGGTGCTTCAGAGATGTCACACTTATTATGTATGTGTGTTAAGTACTGTATATATTTATTCAGTATATTTGACTGCATCTGTGTACCTGTGGAATAAAAAGAAATACATCAGATAAATCCTGCCCCTGCCAAAACTGATGAAAGAGATAAGAAGTCACCATAAATAAAATTCCAGGTCAAAGGTATTAAGTGCTATAAAAGTGGTAGAGCTTAAGTATACTGGATTTAGAGGTGAAAGAGGTTACTTCCTGTTGGGAGATGGCAAAGTGATTTGGGAAGGTTAGGGTTTGAGAATATATTCTAAGTACAGGAAATAACATGAGAAAAGCACATAAATTCGCACAGGTAGTAGAGAGCAGATTTTTCGGCCTGAATCAAGGATATTATGACGTAAGTAGATGAGTTTTGGAAACATGAGTTATGGGGGAATCTGACCCTTTCCTAATTAATGAGTTTGGATGCATTTTATTTGAGGTGTTCACTGAGGGACGACAGTTAAAGAGAAATGTCTGACAGGCAGTAACATTTTCTTTTTGCTGCCAACTTTAGGAAATGAGTCCCCTCATGAGTGAATGATATTACCATCAACCAAGTTGTCCAAGTTAGAAACGAGAGGCTCCTCGCCTCCTCTTTTTCTCTACCATAGACATACTCATTCCACCAATCATTCAGTCAATTCCACTTCCTTAAAATCTCTTAGCTTTCCACTTTTCTTCCTGATTTTAGACCTCAAGCATTTTTCACCTTCTTAACTATTTCTGTTCTATCCCTTTCTTTTCCATTCTCTATATTACCATTTGGAAATATGTTGATATTTCCAAAGCACAAATCTATGTCATTCTCCTGCCTAATACTTTGCAATAAATTCCCCATTTCCCTCTGGATTAATTCCACTGTTTATTCCCTTCATCCTACAGATGTGGACTAGTATATTTTCTCTTTGAAAAGAAAAGGAAAACCTCTCTTGACCTTATTCCCTCTTGCTATCATCTGTTATAGCCATATGTCTTGAAAGGTACATACTTTTCTTTCCACTTTGTCACCTTCCAAATAAATACTGTTAGGAAACTGCTTTTATTAAGGTAATTGTTGACCTAGCATTACCAAATCTTTATGCTGCTTGATCTTTTGAAAGAGTTGATTAGTTCCTCCATAAAATACGTTCCGGTTTTGTCTTCTAAAACATCACACTCCTAGATTTCCTCTAGCCTTTCTAGCTGACACCCCTTAATCTCCTTTATCAGCTTCTTCTCCTCTCCCCAGCCTCTAAGTATTGGCATTTTTCAGGGCCCTATCTTAGTCCTCCTTTTTCTGTATATTTTTCTCTAGGTGATCTCATCCATCCTTATAGCTTGAAATGCCTACACTTATATATATCATCAGACATAGAGCTGGTGGCTGCTTAGGGCTCCAGCCACATACATTCAGCATCCTATTTGACATTTCTCTAGGCATCACAAACTTAATGTGTCCGTACAGAATTTCCCCCCATATCTGTTCTTCCTCTAGTCATCATCCCTCTCTCAATACATGGCACTAGATTGCGCAAGCCAGAAACCTCCCTCTCCCCAACCAATAGCAAGTATATACTTTTCAATTTTTCCTCAAAACTGCATTTCAAATCTTTCCACCTCTTTCCCTCCCCACTGTTCCTTGTCTGGTTGAAGTTGCTTTTGTTTCCCTCCAATTCATTTGCACACAGCAGCCATTGTGATTTTTAAAAAATTTTATTTGGGTTGTATTTCTCCTTTACTTAAACCTTTTTTAGCATTTAAAGTCTAATCTCCTTATCAGAGCCTGTAAAACTTCAAGCAATCTGGTCCAGCTTAAATCTTACACAACTTGGCCATTAACATCACACACACTGGCTTTCAGGATCTTAAACACCAGGTTCTGCTTGCGTTGCTATTTCTTCTACTCTGCACATTTAGCAGTTGCTTACCACCAGAACTTGGCTTTAACTTTATCTAAAGTTGATCCTTTCTGCAGTTATTTTCTATTATAGCATCATGTTCATTTTCTTTATAACATTTTAATTATGTATTTTTTATTTATCATCTGTCTTTCTCATTAGGTTATGATCCCCATAACACATAACAGAATCATGTCTGTTTTGTTCACAGCTGTAGACACCTATCATGTAACACAATGTCTTGTCTATAGTAGGCACTCAAATATTTGTTAAATGACCGAATGGAAATTCGACATGTACATTTTAACTGTCATCTTAGATGCCACTTTCTTAGGATATTTTCCTCTGAACTAGTCCATTTCCCTCCCATGAGATTGGACTAGGTGCCTTAGATTTGTGAACTTTTCTTCCCAGGAGAGATTTGGCAATTTCTGGAGACATTTTTTATTTCCATGACAGGGTGGTAGTGGTGGTGGCTGGAAGGTGATACTAGCATCTAGTGGGTAGAGGCCAGGGATACTAGTAAATATCCTATAGTATACAGAATATCCCCTTACAACAAAAATTATCTAGTCCAAAATGTCAGAGTGAGGCTGAGAAACTCTCGTTTAGGTCTGTCATATTACTTATCACATAGCTTATATTTCTTTGTACTTCTCCACCATTCAATCTTAAGTTCCTTAAAAGTTCACCATTATCTCCCTAGTACCAAGGACATTGCCTTGGATTATTAAATAGACTCTTGTTGAATTCTTGATGAATGGGTGACTAGATGAACAAATGAATATGCTAACCACCAGACATGGTGAAACCAGGCCAAGTTAGTCTAACTCTTAGTATTAGATATAGAGAGTAGTCAGTCATTGAGGTGAATTATAACTTCTGTTATTTATGGAATGATGATGCAAGGTGTTCTGTAGAGGGCATTGATGGGACACCATATTTCAAAGTTGTGTTCTATTTAAATTTACCGTATTTTTCACTCCATAAGACACACTTTTTTCCCCAAAAAAGTATAGGGGAAAATGCCCATGCGTCTAATGGAGCGAAAAATATGGTATTTTATTAAATATTTTAACATACCATTTGGTTCAGAATTTTTTTTCTTATTTCCCTCCTTAAAACCCTAGGTGTGTCTTATGGGCAGGTGCATCTTATGGAGCGAAAAATATGGTAAATATAAGTTGTTGCAACAAAGGGACCCCAAGATAGAAGTGACTTAGGAATATAGATTTTTGTTACCTTTTCAAGTAACAGTTCTGAGGTGATCAGACAAGTGGGTGACTCTGTTTCATACAGTTATTCAGTGGCCCAGTTTCTTTCCAAAGTGTCATGTCACACTTACTATCTTATCTGAGCCTTGTCTAGGCTGCAGAAGAGGACAAAAAAGTGGAGAAGACATACTCACTATCCTAAAGGTAAAAACAGTATACAATGTGTTCATACTCATCATTGGTGAGAGCTCTGTCATACAGCCATGGAGAGCAGTTGAGGAATGTGGTGTAGTGAGGCAGTCATGGCCTTGCTGCAGTTCTGTTACTGTGGAAGAAGAGACTGGGTTTTGGTGGACAACTATCAGTTTTCGTCACAGTGCCTAACAATGAAAACTAAGTCTTAGATAAGCACATTTATGAGGCTTTATATTATTTCCATGTTACTCTGAAATCTGAGTTAGTTTTACTATGTTGGTTATGTAGTTGAAGAAAACTTATAGGATAAAATGTGTTCTCTACAACAGTGCTTCTCAAGTGATTTGTGACAAAGAACCAAGTTTTTGTTTCTTTTTTGTTATTTATTTATTTCCCCTAATTTGCAGTAGACCACTACTTTTGTAAAATACAATAAAAATGAATCATTAAAAGAAATAATCATATCTGTGGGTGTCTTAGCAACATTAAATTGCTATAATAGTTTCTAAATGCATACTCTCAATTTTTTATACTTGCCTCAACTCATGTATCTGTCTCCTCATGGCCTAGTAACGCATAGTTTGTGAACTGGCATCAGTCTGCAGAAAATTTTGAGTAACATTTGTCTCAGAAGTGTTTTTTTAACTTCTTTGGGTTTCCAGAGTATAGAAGATGTCTCTTAAGCAAAAACTTCTTTTTCATGTATAAAAATTTTAATTTTTAAATATTTTTAGAAATCATCTTTTTTTTTGTGACGGAGAGACAGAGGGATAGATAGGGACAGACAGACAGGAAGGGAGAGAGATGAGAAGCACCAATTCTTCATTGTGGCTCCTTAGTCTCCCTAGTTGTTCATTGATTGCTTTCTCATATGTTCCTTGATGGGGGGGGGCTACAGCAGAGTGAGTGACCCCTTGCTCAAGCCAGTGACCTGAGCTCAAGTCAGTGACCTTGGACTTCAAGCCAGTGATCTTTGGGCTCAAGCTAGTGTGACCATGGGTTTATGTCTATGATCCCATGCTCAAGCCAGTGACCCCGTGCTTAAGCTGGTGAGCCCGCACCCAAGCCGGTGACTTCAGGATTTCAAACCTGGTAGTACATATATAAGCATATATAAGTCATGATAGATCATTTGAATGCTTACATATGCTTTATAGCAGTGGTAGTCAACATGGTCCCTACCGCCCACTAGTGGGCATTCCAGCTTTCATGGTAGGCGGTAGCGGAGCAACCAAAGTATAAATAAAAAGATAGATTTAACTATAGTAAGTTGTTTTATTTATTTTTATTTTTTTTGTATTTTTCCAAAGCCAGAAATGGGGAGGCAGTCAGACAGACTCCCGCATGCACCCGACTGGGATCCACCTGGCACGCCCACTAGGGGGAGATGCTCTGCCCATCTGGGGCGTCGCTCTGTTGCAACCAGAGCCACTCTAGCACCTGAGGTAGAGGCCATGGAGCCATCCTCAGTGCCCAGGCCAACTTCGCTCCAATGGAGCCTTAGCTGCGGGAGGGGAAGAGAGAGACAGAGAGGAAGGAGAGGGGGAGGGGTGGAGAAGCAGATGGGCGCCTCTATGTGCCCTGGCCGGGAATCGAACCCGGGACTCCTGCACGTCAGGCCGACGCTCTACCACTGAGCCAACCAGCCAGGGCTATAGTAAGTTGTTTTATAAAGAGTTATTCTGCCAAACTTAGCGAAAATCCAACATAAAGTACTTGGTAAGTAATTATTATTATATGCTTTAACTTGCTGTAACTCTGCTTTATAAATTTTATAAAGTAAAGTTACTTTCCTACTTTATAAATCACCATTACTGTGGAACCGGTGGGCGGGTAGAAAATTTTACTACTAATAGAGATACAAAAGTGGGCGGTAGATATAAAAAGGTTGAGTACCCCTGCTTTATAGCATGGTTTGTTTGTTTTATAGTAAAGCCCAAGCTGATCCTAGTTTTTTTTTTCCTTTAGTTCTTTTATTTGGTCATAGTTTTTCTGTTTATAGTGAAAATCCTATCATTTTTGAGCTGAAAGGTTTCCCTAGAGAGTCTTGATGCATAGTATAGATGAAGAAAGAGGCCTAATAAAATGACAGGCTCGAGATCACAGCTATAGTATGATCATTCACTTAAATGGAAATCACACAGGACTTAGATGATCTCGATCGAGTTCTGGCTTTGTAGCTAAGTGTCTTTAGGCTATTATTTAAAGAATACTGAAGCAAATGTTAAGTAAGCATTTTCTATATTTAGGAACATACATAAAAGTTTTTTTGTAAACTGTAAAGCATGTAACCAAACAGTATTACGATAATTACTAAAATTATGCAGCCATCCCTTCTGATGCTAAGTTCACTTGTCTTTCTGGACTCTGCTGTATTTCATGGTATAGACTTATTGAGAACAGGAGTCATTTAATGCTACATTGATTTTTAAATTATATTTATAGAAAAAATAAGGTTTTAAGGACTCCATACAATATTGGGAAATGCATATAATTAAACTAAAAATTAAATGTAAAAGAGGACAATTATATACACATGATTATTGTAACTTTGCATGTTAAATTAATATGCTGTTACTGATAATCAAATAGATTGACTAAGGGTAAATCCATCTGCCCACTGCCTAAAAATATACTAGCAAGTATAATTATGAACTTTTTTCTGTTTTCTTTAATAGTTTGATTCATTTTGCATTTTAAAGAACATATATATTTAAGTAATTTAAATTCTTCAGAAAAAAGAACTTTTTTACTAAGACACAAAATTTCTGTTACTTGTATGAAAAGGCTTTTTTACCCAATGGGACAAACCATTTTATTAGTACAAGCACAGAAATAGCCTTTACTACAGCTCTCTTTCCTTCTTAGAAAGGAGAAATGTCAAGACAACATTAATAAACCTCTATTAATGCTTCAGATTTGGGAAACTTATTAATGCTAGTTGGTCCGCTGAGGGTTATAAGGATTATGAAGAAATAAAATATTATAATAGTCAGCATTAAAAGAGTGCTTATTATGCCCCAGACTCTATTTCACAACAACCTTATGATCTATGAGTGATGTTATTCCCATTTTACAGATGGGAAAGTGAAAGTCAAAGAAGTTAACATGTTTGAATTACACAATGGCAGAGCCAGGGTTAAACCCAGGTCTTTCTATTTTTTTTTTTTTTCAGGTCTTTCCAATTCAAAAGCCACTGCAGTACATTTTCTTTTCTCATTTAAAAAAAAAAAAAAAGATACCCTTGTCCTTTCCACCTTCAATGAGCTTTTAGTAGTTGAGGCACACTCATAATAAGAAAACTAAGGAAGAATGTGCTGAGCACCAAATGATTCTACAAACTATGGTTTGGATTTTCCTTAGAAAAAATTGAGGGAACTGAAGTGGTTAGGGAAAACTTTATATCAAAATTGAATTTTAAGTTTAGCTTTAGGGAATAGTTAAAACTTAAATAGTCAAAGAGGAAGAAGGACTGATGCATGTAGAGTTAGAAAGCGAAAGAGCTCAATGTGAGATAATTTGGAAATGAATATAGTTTAAAAGCAGGGTTTGATAGAGGAATACTAGTATGACAGAGAAGACTCAAAAAGCAGGTTGGAGAGTTCTAAATGCTAACATGAGAGCGTTGAGATTTTATCTTACAATAATATATAAAAGGTAACCTATACTGAACACTTTGACACTTACCTGGCACTGTTCAAAGTGCTGTACTTACGTGATGTCCTACAGTAAATGAGACCCAGAGAAGCTAAGTGACTTACCAAGGTCACATTGTTAGAAGATGACAAAAGAGCCTGACCAGTGGTGGCACAGTAGATAGAGCATCAACTTGAGGTGTCGAGGTTCCAGGATCATTGGGCTTGAGTGCAGGCTCACCAGCTTGAGTGTGGGGTCGCTGGCTTGAAGACTAAGGTTACTGGCTTGTGCAAGGGGTCACTGGCACTGGTTCTGTTGGAGCCCCCTGGTCAAGGTACATATGAGAAGCAATCAGTGAACAACTAAAGTGCTCCAGCTATGAGTTGATACTTCTCATCTCTCTCCCTGTCTCTGTCTCTCCCTTTCTCTTGCGAGAGAGAACTGGTAGAAGAGCCAAGGCTTGAACACAAGCATTTTAAATCCAGAACCCCTGCTCTTAATTACAACACTGTTCTGGTTTTAGAGTCGATGGTAAACTGTGCAAGTTTCAAGCCCAGGATCCCAGACCTTAAACAAGTAATATAGTTAACTCTTCTAGTGGTTTTTAACATTTAAGAAAGGTAATATGACCA
Organism: Saccopteryx bilineata; assembly: GCF_036850765.1. Taxonomy (NCBI): domain Eukaryota; kingdom Metazoa; phylum Chordata; class Mammalia; order Chiroptera; family Emballonuridae; genus Saccopteryx; species Saccopteryx bilineata. The sequence goes on from NC_089490.1 coordinate 107,918,784, forward strand.
GACAGTGATATCTTATTCTTATTTCCGCCAACCATGTACATCTTTAGCGCAGGACAGTCAAGAAGAAGTATTTGTGCTAATTGCTTTTCATTCAGCCTACTTTCCTGCCTTTATCCGGTCAATTACTCCTTGTTTACCACTACTCCCTAATATCCAACTTCCATCAGTCCGTTAACTATAGTTCAGTGGTTCTCCAAGTATGGCTCTTAAACTAGCAGCATCATCAACTGGAAACTTGTTTTGATTCTGGATCCTCACTCCAGATCTGCTGAATCAGAAACTCGGGAAGTGAGGTGCAATAGTCTGGGTTTTAATAATCCCTTTAGGTGGTTATGATGCAGGCAGAAGTTTGAGAACCACTGCTATAGCATACTGTAGGGTTTTAGTTCAGGACAAACTACTAAACCTTTTTTGACAATGCCTGCTATTTGCATTGGGGAATAATTAGGGATCTTACTCCTGAGTCTAAGCTGCTGGGTCTTGCACTCTAACTTTACAGAAAGAACTGTGGCTTATTAAGCTAATGAGCATCTTTAAAGGACCTTTTCTCAGTCTTTTGATTTTTAGTTATTTTACTTTGTAAGCTACCTAACCTTTGTTCTATGACTTTAGTTCATTCCTGAAAACCTGACCTTTTAAATGAAAAGTTATTAATATCAGAAAATATTTTTACAAATTTTAATGGAAAAAAGTGTTTCTTGTTTATCTAAGATACCAAAATAATGTTTAGACCGAAAAATTGAACAATGAAAACAAGTTTGTAGAAATAAATACTTTGAAAGTAAATAAAAATAATTTCACATGAAATGTAATGATGGTCTGTTGTTCTTGCAAACAAAGAAAGAGAAGACTTGATAGGGAGTGGTGGCTGGTGAAGGAGGACAACAACAAAGTCATACTCTGGAAAGTGCTGGAGTAGTGGTAGCCTTTAAGGCAGGTTTCTTTAGGAGTTTGTGGTCTTCTTGCACTTAAAGATAGTTATAGTGCACCTGGACCAGCCACTGGGCTACAGATGAAACCGCTTCTGTTCCCAAGCAGTCTGGAGAAGGAGTGCAATGCCCCAACAGCTCATTCTATGAAAAGGTGAAAACTAAGTGCTATTGCTGGCACAAAAAGAAAGAAAGCAAAGGAGGGAGTGGCTGGGAGGCTTATATAGACCCCTTAGATCTTGAACTAAGCCTAAGAAAAAGAGTAGGGTTCTGACTGATGGGTATGATAGCAGGGAAGGAGCAGTGGGGAAAATGGCTCAGGACATACAGTTAGGGTACTGGAAGTCAATTTGGTACACTTGGAAAAGAAGAAGGGGATATGATAGACATCAGTAGGAAAAAGGACACTGGCTCATTTCAGCTAAAAAAACCTGTGTACACTCAACAGAGGAGAAGTTGTAAAAAATACTACTTCATTCCTTTTTTTTTTTTTTTTTAAATTAAGTTTGAGGCGAGGAGGCAGAAAAACAAGACTCTGGCATGTGCCTTGACCGGGACCTACCAAGCAAGCCCCCTACCAGGCATTGCTCTGCCCGTCTGGGGCTGCTGCTCTCAGCAACTGAGCTATTTTAGTGTTTGAGGTGAGGCCATAGAACCATCCTCAGCACCCAGGACCACCTTGCTCAAAGCATTCGAGCCATGGCTGTGAGAGGTGGAGAAAGAGAAAGGGAGAGAGAGAGGAGGGTGAGGGATAGAGAAGCAGATGGTCACTTCTTCTGTGTGCCCTGACTGGGAATTGAACTCAGGACTTCCACATGCTGGGCTGACGCTGTACGGCTGAGCCAACTGGCCAGGGCCTACTTCATTCCTCTTGCTTGGTATGCACTTCTCTAGTTCATCCAAATGTGGTACATGATTTATTAATTTGTTCTTTATGATATTCTCTGAATAGAAATTATTGTATTGAGTAAAGCAATGAGTGTCTTATTAAATATCACCTTTTACCCTGGCTGGGTAGCTCAGTTGGCAAGGGCATTGTCCTGATACACCAAGGTGTGGGTTCAATCCCTGACCAGGGATCAAACCGATACGCAAGACTCAACCAATGAATGCATAAATAAATGGAACAACAAGTCAATTTCTCTCTTTCTCAAATCAATAAAATAAACAAATATCACCTCTTGTTTTATATTTTGAGTATGTCTTTGATTTTTTTTAAAAGTTATAATACAAATAAGAGGGCTGGAGGTGTTATTGTCCAAGAAGTGGTATTACTTTTGAAGGACATTATAGCAAAAACCTACCTAACAGTCATTATGTGAAACAAGTCTGTAATGAGAAGTGATATATTTAAGAAAACTGTGCTTTAAAACTAGATTGATTGAAAACTGTTTGAAAACTAGAATTCTTTTCTTTGCTAGTTGATCTCCTGTAAGATCTTAGATGCGGTAGTAATTAACTATAAATTTTGTAGTTACCTCTCATCTCTTTCATTTAGCTCTCATGTCCCAGAGCTTCACAGTCCATTTGTTTTATTTTATAACCTTGGCTATTCCAACTTATATTCATGCTTTGCTCTTTTTCTTTCTTGAGTCTGAAGGCAGAGGAAGAAAAGGGCCATATTGCCCATAGATTTTTCTGGTGTTGTTTTTGGTTTAGAATGGAAGGTATGTAGAACTCTAGATTCGCACATATAGTATTTTATAATACTTTATTACCCATTTCTTAACTTAAATATGAAAGTAGATGGTTACCCTCTTCTGTAAAATTATGTGGGACCAAGGATTATTGGAATCCACCCCCAGGAATATAACACATAAGAAGTTGTAGGTGGAATTTGGTGGGCATAGATCTTGGATGTGAAAGATCTGAAACTGGAGAAAATTTTTCCTGTTTTATATATTTTTAATAATGGGCACATTATACTTTACCCTACTCCAAAACTATGTTAATTAAAAATATGATTTAACAATGATATTAAAACATTAAATGAAAGATCCTTCTAGTTATCAGATAAGGCAGAGATAGAGTTGATATTGTTACAAAAAATTTTTTTAGCTTGTCAAATTAATTTTCTTGCCACCTCCACTTACAGAACATAGTATAAATATGTTTTAAATTGGTTTCATTTTTATAGCTGTACTAAGAAGGTGTGCATAGCCTGGGATTCCTACCAAAATCTTAATGCTTGACCTGCAGATAGCCTTTTTCAAAAGAGTTAAAGCCTGATGATAGGTTAATAAAAACTTTATAAAATCAACTATTGGTTATAGTTGTTGTTGCTATTGTTTTTATAAAATATAATGAGTACAGAAATGGTTAGCAGTGGAATGATTATACTTGCTCCATGTATAAAGCATAAACTTGAAAGACTCAGACCAGCAGTCAATGGAGAAGAAAGCTGTATATTGAATTTTAAGAGAATGAATGATCAGTGGTTCTTAAATTTGGCAATGATAGAAATAACTACTTTTCAAAAAATTCAAGAGAGAGTACACTTTGGATTCATTTTAAAAGAATTGTTTCTGATATAGTAGTAGCAAGATTTGGAATCAGGACTACTACATGTTTGTGTAATCTGTGCTCTACACCAAGAAAACAAAAGAGAACTAAGATCTTGCCCATACTCTGAACTTCCCAAGCCATGTGTGCTGGCACGGGGCTGCCAGAGAAAGGAGACTTTTTTTTTAAATTTATCTACCCAGTAGGAACACACTTTTGCAGTTACAGGTACTTGGTCTGCAGTTATTTGTGACTGGCTCAAAGACATTATATATGTGGGTTAAGACCTCTTTGGAACCCAACCCAGAATAACGTTAGAAGTTTTGTCTGCAGAAGATCTTTGGGGTGTCACTCAATGATTAAATGGTATTACATGTTGACCCTGGCCAGTGGCTCAGTGGTAGAGCGTCGGCCCGGCATGTAGAAGTCACAGGTTCAATCCCTGGCCAGGGCACACAGGAGAAGTGCCCATCTACTTCTCCACACTTCCTCCTCTCCTTCCTCTCTCTCTCTCTTCCCCTCCCACAGCCAAGGCTCCATTGGAGCAAAGTTGGTCTAGGTGTTGAGGTGAGGACAGTTCCATGGCCTCTGCCTGAGGCCCTGGAATGGCTCCGGCCTCAATGGAGCAACGGCCCAGATGGGCAGAGTATCTCCCCCTGGTGGGCATGCCAGGTGGATCCCTGTGGGGCGCATGCGGGAGTCTGTCTGACTGCCTCCCCGCTTCTAACTTCGGAAAAATACACACACAAAAAATGTTATTACATATTAGCTAAGGGGAGTTAAAAGATTTATAAAACATGGTGCTACTTATATAGAACTATAAATTTTGAAGAAATATCACAGCTAAAAGTTGGCAGAAATGCGTACCTGTTAAAGTTTTTGTTTGCTTGTTTTTTGGGGGTTTTTTTTGTTTGTTTTTACAAGAACCTATAGTTGTGAGCAATTGTGAACCAAATCTCAAGACATTAATCTTTACTCTGGGAAGGGAACAGCTATGATTCTGACTGATTGCCTTCCATCCTAATATTATGTCTAGTCTGATGTTAAAAATTCATTGAGAACAAAGCTATTTGAGAAATTTGAAACTAGTCAATTTAAAAGAGAATAATTGATTTTATAGAAAGAATCTTGGCTATAAATTAGGGAACCCATTATCTAGTACTTTTTACCCCACTAATTCACTGTGGCCCAATAAAAGCAATTTAACCCCTCTAGTCCTCAGTTTCTATATCTGTAAAGTAAAAGATATATACCAGATATAAGGTCTCCTTCAGTTATAACATTTCTGACTTAAAAATAATAAAATTTTCTAGCCAGATTTTGAACTGCTACTAAATACATGGGTAGAGAGAAACATTCTATTTTAAATCATTTAAGCCAAATAATGATTTTTGCATTCTCATTCTTATTTTTCAGAAACTCTGTGAAGGTATATTTAAAATCCTTGTAAAGGACATCCCAACAACATGTCAAGTGTCCTGCCTGGAAGTTCTCCGCATTCTCTCCAGAGACAAAAAGGTTTTAGTTCCTGTAACAACCAAGGAAAATATGCAGATACTGCTGCGACTAGGGAAGCTAAATGAGTCGGATGATTCTTTGGAGAAGGTCTCAGAGTTCCCGGTCATTGTGGAGTCCTTAAAATGTCTGTGTAACATAGTGTTCAACAGTCAGATGGCACAGCAGCTCAGCCTGGAACTTAACCTTGCTGCAAAGCTCTGTAACCTCCTGAGAAAGTGCAAGGACAGAAAGTTTATCAATGACATTAAGTGCTTTGACTTGCGCTTGCTCTTCCTCTTGTCTCTGTTGCACACCGACATCAGGTCACAATTGCGCTATGAGCTCCAGGGACTACCGCTGCTAACCCAGATCTTGGAAAGTGCCTTTAGCATCAAGTGGACCGATGACTATGAATCGGCCATAGACCATAATGGACCTCCTCTCTCACCTCAGGAGACAGACTGTGCCATTGAGGCCCTCAAAGCTCTCTTCAATGTGACAGTAGACAGTTGGAAGGTGCATAAAGAGGTAAGGTTAAAAAGGGCATTATCTTCTATGGAATTTAGTTGGCAAGGGAGGAATGCTAATGGAGGAAATGGAAAAAGTTCCATTTCCCCCATTAGTCAGTTTTATGACTCAAGATTAATTTCTTAACCATTATAATTATGTCTTATTTTTTCCATTTGTATAACACTTATCAGAAGAATAGAGTGAAGATGGGCTACTGTTTTGTAAGATGTCAAATATAATTTCTTTTCTGAGTTGTACTATCATGTGTCTTCTTTTTTTTTAAGTGCCTCTTTCAGTAACAAGATATAAGATTTAAAGGGAAATAAAACAATGTGTTCCATAAAGGTATAGGCGGTTTCAGTGGCTGCCATCTTAAAAGTTAAGATAAATCAGGCCATTTGAAATTGATCAATCAGAATTTATGTCTGCTCAGAAGAGTAAAAGATACTGTATCACATGTCATCCCAGTCTCCTAGTGTTACTTTGTAGTGTTAGATAGCAATCAGAAGTGTGGGACTACAAGGAGATAGCCATGCTTGTACACAGTCCTAGAAAACCAGTACAATTACATGAGAGTATGGGAAGGTTATTTTAAACCACTTGACTTATTTCTAGAATAAGATCCTTGTCTGTGGCTTGGACCGTCCAACAACCCAAAGTGAGGCAGATTTGATAGTTTATATTTGAGAACCCACAAGAACAGTATGCTAAACAAGAAACTTAGTTTAAGGAAGTCAAAAATTTTAAGTGAAGCAGATGTACACTTTTTTTCTTTGCTTCTAGAATTTTAACATTTCACATTTACCCTCTCTCCTAACCTTAAATAACTGATGAAATTAAGTCTCTGCCTTTAAAAATTAAAATTTTTTATAAAGAAGCATTTTGGTGCCAGAGCAAATTATCTTTTCTGACAATTGACTTTAGGACTTAGGTTAACATTTTGCTGTGTCCATTTGAAGTGGTTCTCACCATGAATAAAGTTCTGTTTTTGCCAGCAGTTTACTTTGAAAGGATTATCTCAGTGCAATACTGTAGTGGGAGTGTGCAGGCATCTGCGTTATAAAGTGCAAATAGGTCTATATTTTAAAACCAAATATTTGAAGATCAGTCCTCGCAGCTATTTTAGATGACCATAGTATGGTCAGTTTTTCCTGCGACTTGGCAGAAAAAGATGTGGAAAGCCCACATGCTCCATTTATGCTTTGAAACCAAATATTTGAAAGTATTTAAAATGTTATGTCTCTATGCTTATTTGATACCCTCTATGGTTATTTTTCTTACGCTGTTTGTTTTGATGTTTTTAAGTTTTCCATTTAGTTGCAAGAGCTCTTCTGAGACTGTTGGTTTGCCATTGTTGGATCTCCTGTTATTTAAATTGTGCTCAAAATAGTAGCTCACACTATTTAGATTCCTTACAAAAAGGGTTTATAATTCAGTGGCTGCACATCAGTGTATGTATGGGATGACGTGTAATAAATATTAGTAAATTGAGACTAGACCGCTTAGTGGAGCTGAAGAAGCTTTAGAAAATGTTGATGTGGCAAATACTCATTCTGTGTTATAGAATGTTTATTCTATAAAAGGCATATGAGTATCAGTAGTCCTGAAGCAGGCATCTTAGCAGACCTAGTGCCTCTTGTGAGCTGTGGATCGATGGTACAATCATTAAAAAATGTACTGCATTAATATTATTCTGGGCTATTATATAGTATCAGAAATTTAAACAGTATTGAAGCAGCATCTTGCCAACCTATTAAGGCAGGAATTTGGGAAAGGTTATTTTAAGCCACTTGCATCTCCAAATTCAAATTTTAGCATTTAGTCAACCAATCAGTCAGTCAACAAGTATTTATGAACAGTTGATAAGTGTTATGCTGGGAATTATGTAATATATTAGCAATAATAGCTATAGTCTCTGCCTTCATGAAACTCCAGTTCTGTTAGTGAAACAGGTAATAAATAAACAAATATATAATTTAAATTCTGTTAAGTGCTAAGAGAAACAATACAATGATTGAGAGTATTTAGTACAGTCATGGAAGACCTCCAAGGTCCCTCCTGAGATCTGAAGACTGAGAATGATTCAGCCATTTGAAGAGCGAGGGATAAACAGTTACCAGAAATTGAACAGCATGTGAAAAGACACAAATATCAGTACAGAGTATTTTTTAGTGAGGTACCCACAACTTAATATAAAGAAAATCTATAATAAGGGCACAGAGAAACTTGCCAGTAAGAATTCATTTACCGCCCTGGCCGGTTGGCTCAGCGGTAGAGCGTCGGCCTAGCGTGCGGAGGACCCGGGTTCTATTCCCAGCCAGGGCACACAGGAGAAGCGCCCATTTGCTTCTCCACCCCTCCGCCAAGCTTTCCCTCTCTGTCTCTCTCTTCCCCTCCCGCAGTCAAGGCTCCATTGGAGCAAAGGTGGCCCGGGCGCTGGGGATGGCTCTGTGGCCTCTGCCCCAGGCGCTGGAGTGGCTCTGGTCGCAACATGGCGACGCCCAGGATGGGCAGAGCATCGCCCCCTGGTGGGCAGAGCATCGCCCCTGGTGGGCGTGCCGGGTGGATCCCGGTCGGGCGCATGCGGGAGTCTGTCTGACTGTCTCTCCCTGTTTCCAGCTTCAGAAAAAAAAAGAATTCATTTACCTGGGTTTTAATATCTTCTTGAATGTCAAATGAAAGACATCTCTCTCCAATTGAGCAAGCACCTAAAGAATTGTTAATATATACTTTAAAATACCAACTGAGATAAAGGAATATGGAAATAATACACACTAATTATAGAAGATACATGGGGAAAAGAACATCCAAGCAATGAGAAAATATGAACTACCTACCACTCCAAGATAAGCACTGATTGCATTTTGTGTATCTTTCTAACCCTTCTCCATTATATAATATATAAATATAAATGTTTTGTGTGTTTTTTTTTACAAAACTGGAGTTATTTTATAATCTTGATTTTTTTTTCTTTTTCACAACAGATGTTCTAGTAGAATAGTGGTTTTCAGAATGTGTTCCTTGAAGCATCAAGCTCCTAGGAGTAGCCCCCGAGGGATGAGTGGGCAGCACTCCAGGTTCCCCACCCTCACTTTATAAAGAACACATTTGATTGTTGCTATTGCTTTTGCTGTTTCTTTTTAAATTCAGGTTGTAACTAGATTTCATTTCATGGATAAAAAGAGTTCAACTAAAAAAAAATTTTTTTAACAACTTTCTTCTATTTATTAAAGGTTGATAAATCCTTATAAAGGAATAATTGGATTTGTTAAAGGTTGAAGTATTCCTTCATAAGGATTTATCAATCTTTAACAAATCCTCTATGTATAGGCATTTAAATTATTTGCAAGGCTGCTGTTTCAAATAGTAATACAGTAAATTTTCTCTTTTCTCTTTCGTGGGGAGGGGGGGTAGTGAGGCAGGATCCACCCCGCAACCCTGTCTAGGGCCTATGCTCCAGTATTGAGCTATTTTTATGCCTGAGGCTGATGTATTCAGACCAACTGAGCTATCCTCAGTGCCTGGTGCCATGCTCGAACTATTTGAGCCACTGGCTGTGAGAGGAAAAGAGAAAGAGAAGGGGAAAGGGAGAAGAGAAGCAGATGATCACTTCTGTGTGCCTTGACCAGCAATCAAACCCAGGACGTCCATATACCTGGCCGACACTATATCCACTGAGCTACCGGTCAGGGCCAGTAAATTTTCTTTCTTTCTTTTTTGTAAATTTTCTTATTGTAAAAATCTTTGTAGGTAAATTCATAGTAGTGTTGTTGGGTCAAAGGGTTTTTTAAAATTTTAAGGTTTGATATGCATTCCAAATTGACTTTCAGAAGAATAGTGCAAGTTTATATCTTTTCAAACCCTGGGCATTTCATTTTTAAAAATTATTACCTGTTTTACAGCTCAGCCATTACAGAAAATACAGATGTTTGGTTTTGGTTTTAACTGTTTTAGTAGGTAATTTTATGACTGTTCATTTACAATTAACCATAAACAGAAAATTCACAACTAGGTTTTAATTGAGGTTTAGCAAATTTGTGCCATTTGTTCATTTTTAGGTTCATGCCTCAGTGTTAAATTCCTGCCTGCCTGCTGATGCTATCAGCAAATTAATTTGGAGATTTCTTTCCATTCAGTAGGAAATATAGTTGGCCTTATTTCCACATATGGTGTCAGTCTTGTTTTCCTCCCTTTCTCCAACCCATTCTCTCCCTTCTTAAAGGCAGTGTGTTTAAGAAGGCCAAATGATTTCTTTAGCAGGACCTGAAGTTAGTATCAGAAAGGTGAATTTAAAAGGTCGTGTCTTGCTTCTGCTTTAACCCTTTGCTTAGTCTTTCTGTTAATGGAGGAAAGCATGTTATTTTAGAGATCCATTAACTCAACATACTTCCCTTCTGCAATACTTCCCAGGTGGACTCTAATGGCAAAATACAAGAATCAACAGGCATAGTAGAGCCAGACAACCAAGTGCAAACAGAGAAGTAGTTTAAGTACTAAGTAGTTAAAGAATGCTTTTTGAGTGAAATAAAAACAGTGAGTATCCTTAGAAAGTAATTGGGAATATCACATTGTAACAGAAGAGGTTAATTCCATGATTATTTTAGAGTCTATTTGAAGGAAATAGCCCAAGGACATAATATTAATTACGGTAGATAAAAATAAATCTTCAAGCTGTGCCATGTTTTTTGCTACATCACTTTTTCAACAACCATTTATCAGGTTCCCAGTTATGTGCCAGGCACATAAGATACAAGATAAAGTATCACTGTCCTCAAAGAACTAATACTCTAATAGGAAAATCAGACCTGTTAAGGTAGGTGGATATATAATTATTTGTTACATTATTTACTATTTTCTATATGTTCAAAAATAAAAAAAATCACCTCAGCAATTCATAGTTGCTTCAAATGCCATATGTTCTAGATCTTTGAGGGCATATCAGACCTCACTGGCATAGCCTTTCCACTAAGAACAAAGTAGGTGTTCAGTGAATATTTTCTTAATGAAAAATAAAATGTGATACAGTTTGATATCTGTATGGAGAAATTAGCATCAAGTTGACAGGAAGGGGTGAAAGTTCATGATACTGTTTAAATTTGCAAAGCTATCAAAAACTTTTCTAGAAGCCTAAAACTTTTAATGACATTGTTTATTTGAGCAGATGGCTAGTCTTTTTGGAATTACAGCACTCTATTGTATAATATTAATATTTCCTTTTGTAAGTTCATTCAAAAAGCATTTTTTACTTTATGTCCAGCACCATGATAGATCCAAAGATAGATAAATATTTTTTGCCTGTAAGAAGACAGAGGTGCAATTTAGTAAGACAAAAAATTACGGTACAGGTAAGCAAAAGGGTCAGGGTAAAACAGACTTTGGATGAAATGCTACCTAAAATCTTTCCAGATAAGGAAATATTACATGCATTTGTGCACACTTATCTTTGTCTGTCTGTGTGTTTCATTTTTTATAGAATTAAAGTTGAATTTCTATAGGACGAGTCTTCTAAATTTTATCTAAGTAATTAGAACTACCCTGAGATAATAAAACCAGTTCTCTCAGGCATTGATTAGGTCAGTTAAAGCTTTGCATTAAAAGGTGTGAGGAAATTGATACCTTTACCAAAAAAGTGAAATCTACAGCTTGCACAGGAGAAAAAAGCCACAGTACAGTGGAATCTCTAAATAAGAAATAAAGGCTGTATAAAGAGATCTCAAAGAATTTCCTGAGTTTTGTCATCTTGGTTTTTTTTTTTGTTGTTGTTGTTGTTTTTTTGTCATCTCGTTTTTATTTTCACTATCACAACAAACCTGACTGCTTTCTCTCTCTTCCTCCTCCCTTTGTCCTTAGAGAGTTCTTTTCCCCCTCAGCGTTTGGAGATAGTATTATTTCACAGAAGAGACTATTGATGACTTAAAGATATCAAAACTAAGATTATGAAGCAAGTAAATGACAGTTGTATAACATGAGTTTGTATAACATTTTATAATATAAAGAATACAGTGGCCCTGGCCGGTTGGCTCAGCGGTAGAGCGTTGGCCTGGCGTGTGGGGGACCTGGGTTCGATTCCTGGCCAGGGCACACAGGAGAAGCACCCATTTGCTTCTCCACACCCCCCCCCCCTTCCTCTCTGTCTCTCTCTTCCCCTCCCGCAGTGGAGGCTCCATAGGAGCAAAGATGGCCCGGGCACTGGGGATGGCTCCTTGGCCTCTGCCCCAGACGCTAGAGTGGCTCTGGTCGTGGCAGAGCGACGTCCCGGAGGGGCAGAGCATCGCCTCCTGGTGGGCAGAGCGTCGCCCCTGGTGGGCGTGCCGGGTGGATCCCGGTCGGGCGCATGCGGGAGTCTGTCTGTCTCTCCCCGTTTCCAGCTTCAGAAAAATACAAAAAAAAAAAAAAGAATACTGTAATTATAGTTAATCCTTCTATTATCCTTGTGAAATGGGAACACTAACCCCATTTGAGAATGAGAACACTAAAGATCAGAGAATTTAATTTATAGAAAATCACACAGCAAAATAACCAAGACTAGGAAACTATGTCCACTCTAACTTTTATTAAGTAAGACTTATCTTAAATGATAGCACTCATTCAACAAATATTGAGACGTACAGAGTAGAATAAAGAGTTGAGAGATAAACCTACACATATGCAGTCAACTGATCTATGATACAGGTAACATTGAATTACAGTGGGGGAAAGATGGGCTTTTTTAATAAATTGCACTAGATCAATTGTGTGGCTGTATGGAAAAAAAAAAGAATTTGAATCTCTGTCTAAAAAATTAGTTTGAGATAGGTAAGAGACCTAAATATAAAAGGTAAAATAAGCCCTGGCCAGTTGGCTCAGCAGTAGAGCGTCGGCCTGGTGTGTGGAAGTCCTGGGTTTGATTCCCAGTCAGGGCACACAGGAGAAGTACCCATCTGCTTCTCCACACCTCTTCCTCTCTTTACCTCTCTCTTCCCCTCCTGCAGCCAAGGCTCCATTGGAGCTAAAGTTGGCCCGGGTGCTGAGAATGGCTCCATGGCCTCCACCTCAGGCGCTAGAATGGCTCCAGTTGCAATGGAACAATGCCTCAGATGGGCAGAGCATCGCCCCTTAGTGGGCATGCTGGGTGGATCCCAGTAAGGTGCATGCAGGAGTCTGTCTCTCTGTCTCTCTGCCTCCCCGCTTCTCACTTCAGAAAAAAAATAATAATAATAAAGCTCTTAGAAAAAAACAAAGATTATCTTTATGACTTTATCTTAAGTCAAACATTTCCTAAATAGGCAAAGATTTCTAAACAGGACAAAATAAAGATCAAACCATAGAGGAAAAATTGACAAATTGATTTTCATTAAAATTAGTTCATCAAGAGAAGAAAGTTAAAAAGGCAGGCCATCACATGGGAGAAGATATTTAAAACACATATGCAATAAAGAACTATCCAGAATACATTAAAAAGTTTTACAAATCTATATAAATAAAGTCAGTCAACATAGAAAAATAGGCAAAAGACTTGAACAGGTACTTTATAAAAGAGCTAGCCAAATGACCAATAGATGCATGAAAAGGTGTTCAATTTTATTAGTCATCAAGAAAATGTACAATAAAACCATAGACCACTGCACTGGAGAATGATTAAAATTAAACAGGCTAACAATACCAAGTGTTGAAGCAGCTGTAGAAAACTGAAGGGAGTATAAATTGGTTTAAACACTTTGAAACACTGTTTGGCATTCAGTACCTTCTAAAACTTCACCTGTGTATATGCCCTATGACCCAGCATACCAAATGACATGTAAAGAAGTATGTTCATAGCAGCATTCTTCAGTATAACCCCAAACTGGAAATTCAAATGTCCATCAAGAGTAAGATGGATAAGTAAATTGTAATTGTATTCATTGTATTCAGTAGTGTTTTCTTAACCTAACTGTGGTAAAAGACCAGATTTTTCCCCCTAGCTGTCAGAATGAAACTTTCTTTTTAAATTTATTGATTTGAGAGAGAGATTTGTTGTTCCACTTATTTATGCATTCATTGGTTGATTCTTGTATGTGTCCTGATTGGGGATCTAACTTACAACCTTAGTGTAGCAGAACTATGCTCTAACCAACCGATCTACCTGACCAGAGCCAGAATGAAACTTATTTAATACAATATTACACATAATGTCAAACTGCTTGAAAGTTTCTAAGTGCTCCTGTGCATCTTCTGTACCCATGGCATTACAGATCAGTGGCAAATAGGGTGCGGACAAGCAGTGGTTCACAAACTGGCCCTGCGAGTAGCATTTCTGTCTCAAGTAATGAAAGTGAACAGACTGCACTTACAACAACGTGGATGAATTTCACAACCAGATATAAAGGGGTCTAGATTTTCTGATCCCATTCATATAAATTTCAGTGACAACAGGAACTACTAACCTGTGAATTAGATGTTAGAATTACTCTTGGGGAGTGCAGGATTGTCACTTGAAGGGGCCAGGAGGGAATCCTGGGGTTCTTAATCTTGGCATTGTGTCATTTTTGAGCTAATTGTATGAATGTGCTCATTTTATAAAAATCGACCTAGCTGTACACTTATGATTTGGGCATTTTTGTTTGTCTTACCATTTATGTTAAAAATGATCAAATATCTATTATACACATGCCCTCTAAACTTATAAAGTAACAGGTTAGTGGAGAAGGCAATGTATAAATATATGCAAGTATCTAAACAAATGTGGAGTTACAAATTATGGTTTTATGAAAGAAATCCTAGTAAGACAAAGTGATAAAGAATAATGAAAGAAAGAATCAACTTACTTAGTAAGGTGGTTGAAGAAGGGACTTCTCCAAGAAGATATTTTAACTGAAACCTAGAAGATGGAAAGGAATCCACTGCCCAGAGTGGAGGCAACAATCAGGAATTTGAGTAGTTATTTTGAGTAGAAAAATAGAATTCAGTGGATTTATGGTAAAAGAGGGCATTGCAGACATACGGTATAACTTGGGAATTGGTGTTATGAAAATTAGGACAAAAGGAAATGGGATAGAAAGAAGTAGGATTTGGGGTTTTACAGTTGCAAGTAATGGAAAGAACAAACTGGATAGTTTTGCAAGAGGCCTGTCAACATCAGTATGAGAAGAGAACAATTGTGATTGATACCAAGAATAAAGCAAAATCTAGTTTAGAAGGAAGTACATTCCCAGTTAATTTTCAAAACGAAGGAAAATATGATTAAGAGTTAAGTAATAGATGAGTTTTACATGCATTCAATGTGCTTTTTGTAACTTGACATAAATAAAAGTATATTTACATGTTAGAGATTTTTGATTCAAGCATTTGAAGATAGATGGCAAAAGGGACAGTATTCATTCCAACTTTGCCAGTCTTAGTGTCTCTGGCATTGCACTGGTCCCTTTTATCCTTTACTCTTCACCATTCCCCCAACACAAAATTATTTCATTATTGCTCATTTTAGCTTTATCAGTATCATCATTTGCTTCTTTCCTCCCTCATTCTTGCTCCTCTCCTTCAAATGTTTCATTGAAAGTACTGAGCACTTTCATGTATATCATCTTCTTTAACTCTTTTACAACCCTAACAACCTAATGTTTGTGGAGATGCATGGGGGGAAACTTTGGCTCAGAGAATTATATGATTTGTCTTAAGGTCACAACCTACACTCCTGAGTCCAGGCACAGTGCTTTTTCTATTATGTATTGAGGTCTCATTTTTTTCAAATCTACCCATAATGGTGTTATGTGTAATTATTTTCATCGGTATTACGAGTAATGAAAGTATGCCCTATTGTTTGTTAGATTATTTATAAGAGACATCTTCTTTCTAGAAGGGCTGAGTTATATATCTGAATATAGGATATATATGTATAATGTGTGAATATATTTCACCTTTAAAAAAAATTTTTTTTTCTTCTTTTTCCAAGTGAGAGGAGGGGAGGTAGACAGACTCGCACATGTGTCCCACCAGGATCCACCCAGCAACCTCCATCTGGGGCCAATGCTCTGCCCATCTAGGGCCATGCTTGCAGCTATTTTTAGCATCTGAGGCAGAGGCTCCATGGAGCCATCCTCTGCACCCGAGCTGATGTACTTGAACCAATCAAGCCATGACTGTGGGAGGTGAAGAGAGAGCGAGATTGGAGGTGGGGGTGGGGAGAAGCAGATGGTCATTTCTCCTCTGTGCCCAGACCAGACATCGAACCCAGGACATCCACATGCTGGGCCAACACTCGACCATTGAGCCAACGGCCAGCGCTATATTTCACTTTCTGTAGACTTTAAATCAAATATATATCCTGAAGTTTAAAAGAAATTAATATCTTTTGAAATAATTAGTCTTTCTGAAGTATAGCATATCTGGGATCTCTATTATAATTACCACTAATTTTATGTCTTCTTAATCACTAAAAATCTGGAAGAAGAAAATATGATTTTGATGCAGGTAAATTAAATAAATTATAGTGATCCAAGATCTCACTAAAAATGAGGTAAATCCAGTGATTATTCAGAACTTAGTTTATTTCCCACCGTTTGCCTACTTCCTTCTAACTCTCTGTCTTTTTTATATATATATATATATATATTTCATGTGAGAGGGAGAGAGACAGTGGTGGTGGGGGGGGAGCAGGAAGCATCAACTCCCATATGTGCCTTGACCAGGCAAGCCCAGGGTTTTGAACCAGCAACCTCAGCATTCCAGGTCGATGCTTGATCCACTGTGCCACCACAGGTCAGGCTCTAACTCTGTCTTTAATACCACTACCAATGAGTAAACATTAGAAAAATAGATTAAACTCAGATTACTTGTTTTTCATCACTTGCTGGTAATTCTGAGGAAATTTAGGAGCAAGATTTGGAGGAACTAGATTAAGAAGATTTATTAAAATGAAGATGATAGATTATAGATTTTAATACATTTCTTTTGCAAGTTAAGAGATGAGACATTTTTATTAAGGATGTACAACCTGGTCCTAAAATGTCTGATAGCATTTTATCCGCATGAAATTTTATAATGACTAGTAAACTGGAGCAGTATACTACCAAAGAGAAGAATCTAGACTTTCTAGGAATGGAAAAGATCCTTAGTTGAATTGATCATAAGGTAAAACAGTGGGTAATGCATGGATGCTGATCATGTTTCTCTTTGCCTGACATGCCCTAAGGCAGTGGTCCCCAACGTTTTTTGGGCCACGGACCAGTTTAATGTCAGAAAATATTTTCACAGACCAGCCTTTAGGGTGGGACGGATAAATGCACAAAATAAAATTATGTGACTGGCATAAAAACGGGTATTTTAAAATATAATTGTCAAACTTATGAGACAGGCGTCAAGAGTGAGTCTTAGACGGATGTAACAGAGAGAATCTAGTCATTTTTTTTAAATAAAACATTTTTCAGACTTAAATATAAATAAAACAAATAATGTAAGTTATTTATTCTTTCTCTGCGGACCGGTACCAAATGGCCCACGGACCGGTACCGATCCGGGGGTTGGGGACCACTACCCTAAGGGAACTGCTAGATCAACAGCTTCTGGTTTCAGCTATTTGTGGAGGTGGCTGGAGCTGTTGATATGAGACAATGACTATGACCTCTTGGTGTACAATATAAAAAAGACTGTTTTGAAGGGAAGACAGACCATAAGATGACTCCCAGGGATGTAGTGATATACCAGACTCCTTCACTAAGGCATTCAACCCCCAATTTTCCTCCTCCTTTTTTTTATTTGCCATAGAGTGATTCTCATCAGTTCCGTGTCATGGCAGCTGTCCTTCGCCATTGTTTACTAATTGTAGGTCCAACTGAAGACAAAACAGAAGAGCTGCACAGGTAGGTAACCTCTTATTGATATCTCAAGAAAGGGCAACATCAGTTCTTATTGTTTTTATGCATCTAATTTTAATTGTTATAAGCATAAGAAAATGAAAATATTATAGTAAATCAGGTAACTGGTAGGTTAAAAATCATTACTATTCTCTGAAGAGAAATTTTCATTCTGTCTTATTTGACTTATAAATTGAGCCCCAACAAGAGAATAGAATTTGTTGCATTCAACAAGAAAACCCAGGACAACTATAGTAATAGGGCATAGTTATTGAATACTGTGTATGGTATTATATTAAATTATTTAAAAGATTAACTCCTTTTAATCATCACACCAGCCTTATGAGATAGGTACTACTTTTTCCCTTTGAATAGATGATGAAAGTAAATCTGCAAAAAAGTAATTTTGGCACTACCTCTGCTTTGTAGTTTTTTTGTTGTTGTGGTGGTGGGTTTTTTTGGAATAGAAAGAGAGACACACACACACACAAATAGGGACTGATAGACAGAAAGGGAGATGAAAAGCAGCAACTCATAGTTGCGACATCTTAGTTATTCATTGATTGTTTTCTCTTACGTGCCTTAACCTGGGGCCTTCAGCTGAACCAGTAACACCTTGCTCAAGCCAACAACCTTGGGCTTCAAGCCAGCTACCTTGGGCCTCAAGCCAGTGACCTCAGGCTCAAGCCAACGACCTTGGGCTTTAAGCCAGTGACCTCTGGGCTCAAGCCAGCGACTATGGAGTCATGTCTATGATACCACCCTCAAGCTGATGACCTGGGTCCTCATCATCCTAGGCCAATGTTCTATGCACTATACCACTACCTGGTCAGGCAATAAATTTTAAAATGGGTTTTTACTTGTATAAATTGCCTTTTGACCATTCATAATATTCTGTTTTCCAAAATAGGGCTTAAATAAAACTATAGAAACACACTCAGAGTATAAAATGAAATATACTGTTGTTATATTTCAAGCAAATATAAACCATACTATTTGTGTTATGATTGGCAGTTTATTATTAGATATTATGAGTTTGTTGGTAGGTTATCTTTATGTACTCTACCCTGCAAGTCTTCAAAAGATAAGTTTTTTCCACCATGAAAAAGTATAATTTTTTATGCAGCCATAGATAAAAAAGTTCCTTTAATTTTCTTGAGACTCTGCTTTTAAAAAAATAATCAGATAACTGCAATAAATTATATCCTCTAAAAAGATTTTATAGAGCATTTTGCCTTACCAAACTATTTTCATAATCAAGAGTCACTAGTGGCCCTGGCTGGTTGGCTCAGCGGTAGAGCGTCGGCCTGGCGTGCGGGGGGACCCGGGTTCGATTCCCGGCCAGGGCACATAGGAAAAGCGCCCATTTGCTTCTCCACCCCCCCCCTTCCTCTCTGTCTCTCTCTTCCCCTCCCGCAGCCAAGGCTCCATTGGAGCAAAGATGGCCTGGGCGCTGGGGATGGCTCCTTGGCCTCTGCCCCAGGCGCTAGAGTGGCTCTGGTCACGGCAGAGCGACGCCCCGGAGGGGCAGAGCATCACCCCCTGGTAGGCAGAGCGTAGCCCCTGGTGGGCGTGCCGGATGGATCCCAGTCGGGCGCATGCGGGAGTCTGTCTGTCTCTCCCCGTTTCCAGCTTCAGAAAAGAAAAACAAAGAAAAAAAAAGAAGAAAAAAAAAAAGAGTCACTAGTAATTTAGATACTAAAACTAAAAGAAAATGGGGTTTATAAACCCAAGAGTAAGTTGATATATATATATATTTTTTAAGTCAGATACCACAAGTTGAAGAAATGCATATAAAGATGTGAGAACATTCAATACAAAGTGTATTGAAAGTAATTGTTACACCAGTCACAAAAACATTGCTAAAGGTGTCTCTGAAGAATGTTTAGTATTTTAACATAGCTCCTGGTATCCATCAAAATGGAGCAAAAGTATAGAGGTTTTAAAACTCAGGTTTTTAAAAAAAGTAATCAGATTTCTTTATTTTCCTTTCTGATATCAGTTTTAAATACTATTTTCCTTAAAATTTAAAGATATTTTCATTCAATTTACTTTTATCTTAAAAGTTGCTTTGATAAACTGTTAGCTACACTGTAAATAAAAATAGGGCTTTCCATAGAACCACAGGCAGGATTTATGAGTATAGAATTTTCAATGGCCTTACTGCTGGAAGATTGAGGTTGCTGCTGACTTGACAGTTTATCTGGAATGGCTCTGCATATCCCTTTAATCTGAATTAAAGTGATTAGTATCATTTGAGCAGTAATGAATCTAGGCTAATCCATTTAATACAGAGAAAACTGCATCAACCTCAACAGGCTATTTTAGGAACCTTACTAGAATTGTAATATCTATTCAATTCTGCTCATTTCTAGTGACCTAGAAAACAGTTTATATGTGTGTAAGACCTAAGTTTAAGGAAAAATCAGAATGTTTCAAAGTAGCGTCTCATTTCATTTTTAAAGTTATTTTTAAGGGTTTTTTAATATTTTTTTGACACTGATTTGTTTTAAGGAAAAATGAAATAAGTAAACCTGGACAATATAGCATATGGTTATACATTATGAGCACACTGTCAAAGGGTTACAGTATTGATTAAGTGATAAATTAATAAAGCACTCCATCCCTGTCCCTGAGTAAGTTCTCAGTACCCGGGGGAGCTGTTCCTGCCTCCACCACAGCGTTGCTTCTTCTATTACTATTATTGCAATAAGTAATTATACATTGGCTTTAGATCCAATACTCAGTTCCAGATCTCTTTCTAAAAAATGTTTTTTGGAATTTTGTTTTGGAATTTATTTCTATGTTTATCCTGGGACTGTGTAGAGAAATGTTTTCTGTTAATCTTAGTTTTTCTCAGGCCATATATGTTCAGGCCATATGACATACATGTATGTCAGGAACCTGTTAAGGTGCTCTAGGAGATGAGTGATTAAAAAAAAAAAAGGCTTGGCAGCAGCTTTTTCTGATACATTGTCTCTATAAGCAGTACCCCCTGCCCCTCAGAGAAATGAAGAGGACAAGAACATAGAAATAAAATGAATTAGCTCACAATGACAGCTGACTTGACCTTAATTTCCACTGATTAGCATCCTAGTTTTTAAAATCTATTTGTTATATTTCGTTTTCTTTTGTCTATACTTATGGTAATAAGTAAATTGTTACGATCCACCATCTTTGCTACATTAAAGAACAGCCTAATTCTGTTCATCATTACTATCTGTATTTTTTAGCCCTCTTGTCCATAATCAATAAGCTTAGCCATTAACAGCTGAAAAAAGTTATATGTGGGTATGGTTGTGGTTTTGTTTTATTTTGGAGAGAAGGGGGAAGATGGAATGGTCTGTACACCAGAGAGGAGAAAGAAGAGGGCCAGACCTGATTTAGTATCTTTTAGCCTCTCAATCTAATTTCTTTCACTCAGCACATTGGCATCTACTGAGCTTTTTTTTCTTTTTCCACCCAAAACAGCCAGTGTGTTTAAAAAGTACTTACCTTCTGCTTTTTGTTATTGTTGTTTCTTTGTTTAAGCCAAGTTGTTTTATCTCACTTATTTAAGGGGACAGTTTATGGACACCTCCTTACAATGCTAAGCATAATTTCTTTTTTCCTCAGCTTTGATGAGATATAATTGACATGTTGCGCTGCATAAATTTCAGGTGTACAGTGTATTGATTTGATACCCTTATATATTGCAAAATGGTTGGCACCATAGTGTTAGCCAAGCGTAATAACAACATGTCAGGCTTAATAAATGTTTGAAAATTGGATGATTCTATTTTGACTTATATTTGTTAAATGAGTACTTACTGTTAGACACTATGTTGAGCTCTAAGGCAACAAAGATGAATATAGTACAAGCTATGTTCTCCAGGCCTCCCCAACGAAGGGGTAAAACCAACTTGTAAGTAAACAAGTGCAGTTGTTTTGGTGTTGTGTCAGACATGAACAGGAAAAGGAGGATATACTTTGTCTGGAAAGATCAGGGAAAAGGGGTTTTATTTTTGTTCTTGTTAGCATTAAAATTCTTAGATTTTTAAACTAATTTTTACTGTGAATAGCAGTTATCTAGGTGAACCGGTATTTTCTGAACTATAGCTGAGCTCATGCTAGGTGGTTGAAGGATGCGATTTCAAAGTGCATACTTCAGAGGAACATAGAGTCTAAATGGGAAGATGACATAAATATTATGAAAAGTTAAATAACAATTCAAGGCAAGAATAGAAGAGTTATCACAAGATAGTTTTTGAGTAGTCTCCCAGTGAAATAATTATCCAAATAGTAATTGCTAATAAAATACAAGGACAAACTCACTGTGATCTAGCATGAGGAAGGGACTCCTCCTCATCCCTCCTGTACCTATTCTCTACCCTCATCCAGACCTCTGGTTCCCTGATGATTCCTTTTTCTCCTGTTGTCCCTGTATAGGTTTACTTTTTTCACTCTCTAAAGTACTGCTTTTATCATTTCAACCTGCTAGCCTTCAAGCACCCAGGCCCATATCTTTCAGACCACCTTCTTTCTTCACTACTAAACTCAAGCTGCTCAGTCCTGTGGGAGTTTTACCTAACCTGTCAGCTTGGTTCATTCTCTTCACTACACGCAGAGTTGTTTTTTAAAAAACAAATCTCTGTTTAGAATCTTCTCATGGCTCCCCTGTCTTTACAATTCAGAGCAAATTTCTTTTGCCACTGTGCATTTATTAATGATCTGCAGTTTCATCCAGGAAATTCCTGTTTCCCTGGCTATTGCATTGACTCCTTGGCCAGCACAACTTCGTTGTAAGGTCTTCAGTAACACATATGGTACAACATATCCCTCATCATGGCAGTCCCCTTTATAATCTCCCCTGTCCTACTTCACATGCACACACCATTCTGGACGTGTTGCCTACTCAGGCCCCTCTTTTAAAGCCTTAGGGATCTGTTTTCATTTCCCCACAAATACCATATACTCTCATTCTTCCAGACTTTGTTGTTCTCTTCCAGACTTTGCTGTTCAAAAGCTCCTTAATAGTTGCCATTTACTAAATGCCAAGCAGAATGCTTTTACATGCCTTTTTTTCATTTAATCCTCACAATAATCTAGTGGGATAAATTTATTTCCCTTTACTTTAGAGATAAGGGCACCAGGGCCTAGAAAAGGTCATATAATTTGTACAAGGCACACTTTTATGAAGACCAAGAATTCAGCCTATTGCTCTATAAGTTATCTTGTTTATTTTTGCATATTTAGCACATAGCATAGGCATAATAAATATTTGTTGAGAATGAAGTAAGGTTTGAGCTAGTCTTAAAGATGGCGATATTCTGGCCCTGGCAGGTTGGCTCAGCAGAAGAGCAATGGCATGGTGTGTGTCCCAGGTTCGATTCCTAGCAAGGCACACAGGAAAAGCACCCATCTGCTTCTCCACCCTTCCCCCCTCTTTTCTCTCTATCTCTTCCCCCACCCCACTCCCACCCCTCCAGCCAAGGCTTCATTAGAGCGAAGTTGGCTCTGGTGCTGAGGTTGGCTTCATGGGCTCCACCTCAGGCACTAGAATGGCTCTGGTTGTAACAGAGCAATGCCCTAGATGGGCAGAGCATCGCTCCCTGGAGGGCATGCCGGGTGGATCCCAGTTAGGCACATGCGGGAGTCTGTCTCTCTGCCTCCCCACTGCTATTCACTTAAAAAAAAAAAAGAAAGAAAGAATGACGATGTTCTAGGCAGGAGAAATCATAGACAAATACAGAAATAGAAAGCAGTTACCAGGTCACTGTGGGTTTAAGAGGTATATTTTGCTGAGAGCAGCATTCAGGGGTCTTTCCAGCCATAACGTATAGAAGTTTGCTTGACACTTCCTTACCTGCACTGCTCCTGTCTTCTTTTGTCATTTGCACAAAACTCCTCTGAATGTCAGCTATCTGACTCTTCTGTTATCCTCTCTTTTTTTTTTTTTCTTCATTTTTCCGAAGCTGGAAACGGGGAGGCAGTCAGACAGACTCCCGCATGCACCCGGCCGGGATCCACCCGGCATGCCCACCAGGGGGCGATGTTCTGCCCCTCTGGGGCGTCGCTCTGTTGCATCCAGAGCCATTCTAGCGCCTGAGGCAGAGGCCACAGAGCCATCCCCAACGCCTGGGCCATCTTTGCTCCAATGGAGCCTCGGCTGTGGGAGGGGAAGAGAGAGACAGAGAGGAAGGAGAGGGGGAGGGGTGGAGAAGCAGATGGGCGCTTCTCCTGTGTGCCCTGGCTGGGAATCGAACCCGGGACTCCTGCATGCCAGGCCGACGCTCTACCACTGAGCCAGCCGGCCAGGGCCTGTTATCCTCTCTTGAATCCAGTCTGTCAGGCTTTAGTCCCACTATTGCCCCAGAATGGCTATTACTAAGGTCACTAGTGAATCCGTGTTGCTAAGTCCAGTGGACATTTCTCATCCAGTGGACATTTTGTAGTTGTCTTTTTTTTTTTTTGGTAATTTTTCCATTGATTCAAGATCTAGAGAGGTAAGGGAAAGGGGGAGGGCAGGGTGGGAGAAAGAGAGAAGCACCAACTCATTGTTTCACTTACTGTATTTTTCACTCCATAAGACGCACTTTTTTCCCCTAAAAGTGGAGGGGAAAATGCCCGTGCATCTTATGGAGTGAAAAATATAGTATTTTATTAAATATTTTAACACACCATTTGGTTTAGAACTTTTTTTTTCTTATTTTCCTCCTTAAAACCCTAGGTGTGTCTTATGGTCAGGTGCGTCTTATGGAGCGAAAAATACGGTAGTTGTTCCATTTAGTCATGTACTCACTGGTTGCTTCTCATACATACCCTGACCAGGGGTCAAACCCACAACAACTGGCACGCCCAGTTGAGGCTTCATCCTCTGAGCCACCTGGCCAGGGCCCTCAGTTATCAATTTACTTAATCTGTCCACATCATTTGTCAAGGTGACTCCAGTCTTACTTATATACTTTTTCCCAGGATACCATTCTATCTTAGTTTTCCTCCTATCTCACTAGTTGTAATTTCTTCCTCTACTCTTTAGCCTCTGAATGATCTAGGGCCCCAGGCTGAGCACTCATTGTTTTTTAATCCACACTCACTTCCCTTACTGATCTAATCCAATCTTTTATCTTTAATTACCATCTACACGCTAATAACTCCTCAGTTTATATCTCTAATCCAGGTCTCTCTCCCTGAATTCCAGACTCTTATACCTCACTTCACACTAACATATTCACTAGGAAGTCTAATATACATCCCAAATTTAACATATTCAAAATTAAACTCTCAACCTTCCCCAAAAAAGCCACTTCTCCTGCCCTGGCAGGATAGCTCCACTGGTTAGAGCAGAGGTTCTCAAAGTTTACACCAGTGCGCATTGGTGCGCCCTAGAAGATTTCCAGGTGCGCCCTGTGGTATTCCAGAGAAATATGTTCCTGTTGGGGACCAAAAAACCAGCAGGATTTTTTGGAGTTTAGATTTTTGGGGGACAAAGGTGTGGGGAATTGGCTGTAAACTGACAGTCTGCCCAACCCCTCACCTCACTTGCCTGATTAGGTTACAAAAGGCTGTTAAGCTGTGGTGCTGGATTGTTTACACTACCCCCCATGTTCCCCAGAAAGACTGGAGGCAAGTTTCTTCTATCCATTGTTTAGTGTCAAGTTAAGATGATATGTATGGTGGGGGTTTTCTGCTCTCAACACAATTAAGAGTAAAAAGAGAGGAATTCTTCAATGTATTGATGAGGAAATGGGAGTTTGCCTTTCAAATAAATGCCCAAATGTAAAGCCAGGAACCGCCATCATGGCCATTCACGTGCAGGTTCGCATTGGATTCAGACAGATAATGAAACAACGGAGCCAAGAACTGGTGGGCCATTAGCTTTAATCCTAGCTTGCACCTGGCAGGCAAGTAAAAACACACACTGGGCTCCAAAACCCACTCATTCAGTGCTCACAAAGCCACTGACTTATCCGAGTTTCCTAGAATCAAAGGTTTCTAACCTCACCAGTCTCACTCACCTCTCCTCCTCATCTCCTCTCTGCACAAACTGGCTTCTCCTTCAACACTCCGCCATCTTGGCTGCCTCTCCTCTCCTCCACGTGGCCTTTTTCTGCTCTCTCCTCTAATGCTAATCTCAGGAACCAAGAGAGCAAGCTCCTAGTCTGCCCCACTGTATAGTGCAAAAATCAAAACCCCTTTAATCCAATATACAAAATAGGGAAGTCTCTGATACAAAGTCCACCCCACATCAAAAAGGGTAGGAAAGGCTTAGTCCTAAAACCAAGCCCCAGGCTACAAGGATCCTGCCTGCCCACAGCCTGCCCCTAACACACATTAATATCACCTGGGTGACGGGCTTCCATGTGGGCAGCGCCATTTTTAACAAAGTGAGCATTATATATTTTATCTGCCCAACACCAAACATTGAAGAAATCGCTAGGATACATCAGGCTCATGTTTATCATAAACACAAGAATGAAAAACAACACATTCACACCAGGACCTGCTGAATTTACTAAATCTTACTAAGAATGTATCTATATTTTTAAAAAGATAACTTGTTTGTCTTTTTTAACCCCTCTTTTTTACAAATTCTATTGCAACACCTTAGTTGTTCATTGATTGCTTTCTCATATGTGCCTTGACTGCGGGCCTTCAGCAGACCGAGTAACCCCTTGCTCAAGCCAGCGACCTTGGGTCCAAGCTGGTGAGCTTTGCTCAAACCAGATCAGTCTGCGCTCAAGCTGGCGACCTCGGGGTCTCGAACCTGGGTCTTCCACATCCCAGTCCGACGCTCTATCCACTGCGCCACCACCTGGTCAGGCTCTTTTTTACTAATTCTAAAAAGCATAACTAAAAAAATGTAACATAAAAATGTTTTTTAATGTCAGAATAAATTTAATTTTGTCATATTTATTTTGTTTAATTACCATAAAAGTATGCTTGAACTTTATATATTTTCCTTTAATATTTGACTTACTTATTATAACATATTTCTCAGAAATTTGTGTATAATGCGCCTACAATTATTTGTAGAATTTTATTTTTTTTAACTTTTTTTTTTTTTTTAACAAAGACAGAGGGAGAGTCAGAGAGAAGGATAGATAGGGACAGACAGACAGGAACAGAGAGAGATGAGAAGCATCAATCATCAGTTTTTGTTTGTGACACCTAGTTGTTCATTGATTGCTTTCTCATATGTGCCTTGACCGTGGTCCTTCAGCAGACCAAGTAACCCCTTGCTCAAGCCAGGGATCTTGGGTCCAAGCTGGTGAGCTCTTGCTCAAACCAGATGAGCCCGTGCTCAAGCTGGTAACCTCAGGGTCTCCAACCTGAGTCCTCCGCATCCCAGTCCGACGCTCTATCCACTGCGCCACCGCCTGATCACCAACTTTTTTTCCTCTTCAGACAAGCCATGGCTTCTGCCCTGGGGCCTTTTGCTCTTGATCTTCCTGGAAAGCTCTTTCCCCAGAGAGCACATGGCTGACTCCCTAACTTCCTTTAAATCTTTGCTTAAATGCATCTCAGTGAAGTCTGTCCTAATCACCCTATTTAAAATTACAATCCATATGTCTTAGATACCTTACCCTCCTGGATTTTCCTCCCAGACCACTTACTTAATCACCTTCTATTTGATTAACTTATTTGTTTTGTTTCCTTTTCATTGACTGTTCCCTCCATGCTGGAAAACAAGCTCCATAAGGGGCAGGGATTTGGCTCTATTTTCTTCACAGCTGCCGGAAGCAATCTAGCACAAGTAATCAATAAATGATTACTAAATTGAGTTCAAGTTAGGTATTTACACCTGAAAAATCTTTGGCAGATCTTAAGGTTCATTTAAGTTAAATTTTCCAGCCATGAAAAAAGATATGTGAGCCCTAAAAACAATTAAGATACATTGACCAGGTAGATTTGTTAATAACTGCAGTTCTACATGTACTGTTACCATGTTCCTTAATGTCATTTGGCATTATGTGTAGTCCAGGCATTGATATAGGACTGGATTTTATATTACCTTCCCTCTCCCAAAACTAACGTTTTAATCAGGCCATTAAGGAGCTCTAAATAGTCCTTGCTTTTATATCTGCATATCAGGAGGGGGCTGGGAACATAAGTAGGAGGATGTCATGTCCCAGTGATTAATGATCTTTAGGAAGCTGAAAAGGGGAGAGTAATATACACAGTATTTCTACCCCCTGGAGTAGGAATGCAAACACCATTGTGTGGATCTGTGCATAGTCACTGACTTCCTGGTAGCTGGAGAATTTCATACACTCTTCTACCACAAATAAAACTGTCAGAGAAGTGACAGACCTCAAAAAGCTGGCCTTCCTTACTTAAAAGAATAGCTCAAACACAGTGAGCCAGAAAATTAATTTTGTAGTTGTTTGGGGACCCAGTTGTTTAATAAGAAATGAGAAAATGGCTTTAAAAATGGCTTTTCTTGAAAAGCCTAAAACCTCCAAATATTTGTAGAATCACACTACATTTGGTTTCTTAAATTTACTGAATTCCTGAAACCTGCTTATTTTAAATGAATTTAAAGGGAAACATTCCTTTCTAATGAAATGCATCGTCTTAAACTTTTCAGTGTGGTCACTATGGTAGATTCAGAGAATTATACTATCAATGGACTCCAGAGCCCATAGCCCTAGGTGTTAAAAATAATAACAACATTTCAGTATGGCTTGTACAGTTTTAGAAAGTAATTCTAAAGTAGAGTTCTTTTGTTTATTTTAATGTATGATATTTAATAAGTTTCCAAATGTTTAAGTGAAAAAAAAGCAAAACATTTTTAACTGTTGATAAGGAACTACAGATGTTTGCAAAATTCTTTTAAAGAAAGTTTGTGGGAAAAGCATTTTATTTCAACCACTTGTGATTATTTACAAATAACCAAAATTTGTTTAACACTAGTAGTAATAGAAGGGGCAGCAGCAGCAACTGTAGATTTTTAGTGGGGACAACCAAATAACCTTGTATTTTACCAGGAGCTACTCCTTCATAGCGCTTGTTAAATCTTTTTGTGCTTGGCCCAGGTTTCATTGCCACTCATTGCTTTGCATAGTCTAACTTTTAAACTTTGATTTCTTGTGAATTTATTCCATAATATAAAATAAGGAAAAGAAATAGTCATTTTGGGGGAAATGTAGCTACACTTTAGGTTAAAGGAGAGAGAAAAAAACTAAACTTGTATTTTATTTCTGTTCTGTTGTTTATTTTGTTTTATTTTTGAGGTTGTCACTATAATCTATATTAAAAGGAACTACTGTGGTCTAAATTAAGACAGCATCAGATAGATTAAGCCCTGAATTTGGTTTCCAAGTGGTTAGACTTTTTAAAATTGCATTTGCAAGAGTTTATTTTTAGTCAGGATGTGGTTATTTTTAGATCTGCTTCTCTGTTGCTAGGAAATGTAATGCCTGTCTTTCCATTGTTGTTTATCAGGAAGTCCTGAGGCCCAGGCTTGCAAGGTCCAGTTAGCACAGAACGTTGCCTCTCCTTTTAGATGAAAGAATATGAAATAGTACACGAAGGAAAATAAGTTAATTGAGAACATGTCTAATTTTTAAATTGTTGGTGTCATTTTAATCTTACACACTGAGCAACAGTGCAAAATTTTTAGGGAATACCAAAAATATAAGGTTTGGGTTCCCCCTACTGGTGTGCATTCCAGACTTGTGTATCAATTACGTATAGCAGAAAGGCCTAGGGGATAGTGATCGGAAATAGCTGTGTTGGACTCTTTTAAAGAGACCTGGTGATGAGAGAGCAAGAAAAAGCACCATTACCCATTCTGAAAATGTCTTATAAAAAATGGGATGATCTAAAAATTGTATTTTCTACATCTATAAAGAGCAATACTTAATCCTACAATTTTTGGTGTTTAATGTTATTCCCTCTATGATAAGCTGCTTATATACAGTGCTTCTCAAATGCTTTATATTGTAATCTAAGGAATAATAAAACACCAGTGGATTCACAAAAGGATTTAAAACCCCAAGGAAAAAATGCAAAGCGAGCAGTGTTTAATAAAATTAGAGGCCTGGCACTAAAGCTCACTAATTCCTATTTTAGCATTTCAGAAAGTGACATGACATCATGTGATTGTGTGTGTTCCATTTAACATCTGTTCTCTCTAATTTGTCTTATGTGTATTTGAAATAGTTCTCTTTATTTTCTCTCTCTTAGTCAGTAAATGCCAAGTAATATTAAAAGCTTATTTTGAAAAAGAAAAATTTTAATTGACTCCTAAATGTCACTTCTTAACTTCTTATTATGTCTGCATGTTAAAGGACTATTCAATTAAATTAAAATATTGTATTTTTAAATTGCTTTTCAGTAATGCAGTCAACCTTTTAAGCAATGTTCCGGTCTCTTGTTTGGATGTTCTTATTTGTCCATTAACCCATGAAGAAACGCCCCAAGAGGCAACAACTCTAGATGTACTGCCCAGTGATAAAACAGCTGAGAAAGAAACAGTTTTGAAAAACAATACCATGGTATACAATGGTATGAATATGGAGGCCATTCATGTTTTACTCAATTTTATGGAGAAAAGAATAGACAAGGTAAGGCTATAAAATGGAGGCCTGGGAAAATGCTTATAAAGAATGTAAATGTACCATACACACAAACATCACAGGATGTTATTTTTAAGTCTAAGCTTTTCAAATTATTTGTACTCTAGAAAGCACCTTATTGTAGTAGATAATAAATTACTCAAACCTAGTGGACATATTGTTTAAAGCTGAATATTGTGTTGCTGCAGCACTCAAGTTATGACTAGTGCCAGAAAACAAAGGAAAAATTACTATTCCATGGAGATATTTTTTAAATCCTAGAAATGAAAATTATCCTCCCCAAAAACTTAATGATAAATGCTTTCCATAATATCTAAAAGAAATCTTTAAAAGAAAAACAACTTTCCATTTGTTATGAGTTATTTTCTCTCATCTGTCACTTGCTTTGTCAAGTAACTATATTGAAAGGCAGCAAGATAGTTTTGGTGGGTCATCAAAACCTCTGCCTTATTTAAGCCCATTGGTTAAGCCAGTGAGGACCCTACAAAAAGTAGCAAAATTCAGGGAGGATAAGAGTAAGCCTTAATAAACATTGACGGTAACTAATGAAATGGAAATACTGTTAGGAAAATAATTTTTTAAAATAGTTTTGGTAACAAAATGTCTCCCCCTCAGAAAGGAGTATTAACATGCTCAGTTATATGGAAGAAAGTAGTACTGTTAGAAACTAAACTAATGTAGCATATATGGTTTTCTTTATAGGGAAGCAGCTATAGAGAGGGCCTAACTCCAGTTCTCAGCTTATTAACAGAATGTTCCCGAGCTCATCGAAACATCAGAAAATTTCTCAAAGATCAGGTAACTGCTTAATGTATATTACATCCTAAAGTTAACCTTCTATGTGGGGTTTTTTAAACATCAAGTTAATGAGTTGAAGTCTTTCATAATGGGTTTTTTGTTGTTGTTTTCAGAAAGTCAGAAACTCAGAAAAGTTTATTTTAACCTTTGAAATCTTCCTAATCCAAGAATAAGTAATCCTGTGTATTTTCCAAGTCACTTATTCATTTACTGAACAAATATTTATTGAAATCAAAATGCATGCTCTAAGCATTATTGTCAGCATTGAAATACAGATGAAGTCTTCACCTTGTAGAGTTTACCTTATAGTGGGAGGACAAAAAATAAACAAGGAAATATATGAATAGTGGCAAGTAGTGATTAAGTGTTCTGAAGATAAGTACAGCAGGGTAAGGGAAGACTCAGGGGAATAAGGGAGGGCCTTTCTGAGGAAAGGACATTTGAGCAGAAACTTAAATTAAGAAAAGGATCTCTGAGAATATTCTGGAAGACAAACAAGTTTAAAGTCCCTGAGAGGAGAGGATGCTTTGGAATGTTTCAGGAAAAGCAAGGAGGTCAGGTAACAGTGTACAAAGGGAAGAGTAGTGGATGATATAAAAGAGGAGAGCAAGAACTAAGTAACATGAGACTGTTTGGGACTTTTGATTCCCTTTAAGTGAAATGGGGAAGCGTTAGACCATTCAGGGTAGGGGAGTGAAGCGACCTCATTTATGTGTTAAGATATAAGATAACTCTGGCTACTGCATGTATACATTAGAAGAGTGTGAATAGATGTGGGGAGACCAGTCCAAAGAGAGCAGATTACGGAGGTGTGAATGAAGTAGGATGGTATAATAGAGGTCATAGTAAGAAATCATCTTTCCATCATTGCATGTGTACCACCATATCTTTTGTCTCCTCCTCTATCACATGGATGAATTTCCTGCTTCCTTCTGTGGCCAGCCTCTGCATTTTCATCCTGAATCCTTTTCCTTCTCGCCTTCTCAAGAACTTTGCTCCTGCATTTATTCCCTCTCTTTTTACTTCTAATATTTTTTTAATGTACTGGATCATTTTTGTCCATACCCAAACACATCTTCCATGTTAAAAGCAAAAAATAAAACCTCCCTCAACCCCACTTTTTCAGCTTCTTCCCTATCTCTAGGCTCCTCTTTATGCAGTGTTCCTCAGAAGAGTTTTCTCTACTCACCTTGTCTTTTCTTTTTGCTTATCTTTGATCTCATTCAGTTTGAAAATCATCTAAATCAGGGGTCCCCAAACTACGGCCCACAGGCCGCATGCGGCCCCCTGAGGCCATTTATCCAGCCCCCGCCGCACTTCTGGAAGAAGCACCTCTTTCATTGGTGGTCAGTGAGAGGAGCACACTGACCATCTCATTAGCCAAAAGCAAACCCATAGTTTCCATTGAAATACTGGTCAGTTTGTTGATTTAAATTTACTTGTTCTTTATTTTAAATATTGTATTTGTTCCTGTTTTGTTTTTTTACTTTAAAATAAGATATGTGCAGTGTGCATAGGGATTTGTTCATAGTTTTTTTATAGTCCGGCCCTCCAACGGTCTGAGGGACAGTGAACTGGCCCCCGTGTAAGAAGTTTGGGGACCCCTGATCTAAATACTGATGACTCGCAGATATCTATCTCTAGTCCTGACCTATCCCCTAAGCTCCAGATTGCCCATCTCCTCCCTTAGGATGTGTAGTAGTATCTTAACTTGAACATATCCAGACTTATCTCTTGATTTCCCCTCTCCCCCACCCTTCTTGTGCTTTACACATTCCAGTACATGGTACCACCACTCACCAATTGTTCATTTATTGCCATATAGAATTTCCCCTAATAAATGAACCAGGTTCATTTCCCCCCCCCTGCTATTTATAGTCAAGATTTAGTAAGCACTTTACTATGTGTAGAACACATTAATAGATATTGCCAATGAGGAGAGATTAAAAAGTAGGGAATCCGTCTTTACAGTCTGTTGGAGGAAAGAGAGAGGTATCATGAAAGTGTGAATAATCATTAAGCAAAATCAACTAGTTAATGAATTAAGGTCATTTTGAAACTGACTATGTTAAAAAATTCTAGCATGACTAGGAGAACCTGAAAAATAAAAATATGTTAAGTTTTGTACATTTCAGCATTTTCACATAGGAGATCCAGGTAAACTAATCTGTTAAGATTTTGCTATATCTAACCAAGACAGCCAAAAAAAAAAAAAAGAAAGAAAGAAAAACCTATTTGTTAAATAACTTCCTTATATGAAGGCCTTGGGTCACACATTATATAAATATAAAAGATTATGGAATCGGCTCTTTGTTCTCAAAGAAACACTATAGTATAGATAAAAGATGAGACACAAAACAAAAATCTACCTTCCTTCTGAGGAGGATGCACTGTAGACCTTGATAATTGAGAAAGGCAGAACTTAGAAGAGCAGGTGATTAGCTTTGATAATTGTGTAAATGGAACTAGGGCTAATTAATTATTATGCCCTATAGTTAAACCTGATTAAACCCTATTCATGCATACCCAAAGAAAATTGGTCAAGAGTATTCTGTATTGGGGCAGGAAGAAAAAGAACAGATAGTAGAAATAACTGACCCAGGTTGGGTTAGTCTGGAGAGGCTTATAGAAGAGATGAGGATGTGTTTCGAAGAGAAGGAAAATTGTTGGAGGGTGGTATTTGGGAGCTAATAGAAAGGGTCCAGTACCTATGCAGTTTGGGAGTGACATATAATAATAAAAACAACAAATTTTACTTGACAAACTTGTTTTAAGGAACCCAAAATATAGCTAAAATTTTTTTTGTGTGATAACCTTTGTTAATAGATTCTGTACTCTGAAACTATACATGAAATGACTTGTTATGTGTCCCATTCTTCTACATTAGGAGGTAGACTCAGTATGGTTGGCTGGATCAAATAACAAGTTACTGTGCAATACTCTGTGCCTATGCAGCACAAAGAGCACTGTGCTCTCTCTCTCCAGAGATAGGCACATATGGATTCTGTAAACCATTTGGGTAGATTACTCAATTTTCTGAGATTTAGTTTCATGTTTGTTCAGTTATATCTCCATTGCCTCTAGTACTCCTGATACATGGTAGGCACTTAATATAGAGAGTGAAGGAAGGAAGAAAATAAGTTGAATGGATTAAATAAAATAATATACACATAAAGGGTCTGTCACAGTTAATGATTGTTTTTGTGTCTATCCTCATTTGTTGGCACAGTGCCTAGATTATAGAAGGAACATTTTAAAAATTACTTGAATTAATTTATTATTCCTTCAGTCAGGAAATATTGCCTATTATATGCCAGGCACTGAGAACAGTAAACAAAGCAGAAAGAAATATCTGCTCCAAAGTCCCACTGACTCTTGTGGAAGAAGACAGGCAGTAAAGAAATAAAGATGTACTGTGTCAGGTAGTGATAAATGCTACAAGGGAAATTAAAGTTGGGGCAGGTGGGCAAAAAGAGAATGCTATCTATTAGCTATGTAGGTGATCAAGAAATGTCTTCCTATAAGAGACATTTAAATGGAGACCTCAAGGGTGTAGGGGGATAAGCTGTATAAGTTTCTAGAAAAAGAGTTTCTGGGCAGAGGGGGCAGTAAATGGAAAGACCATGAAGCAGGAAAGTGCTTGGTGTGGCAATCAATAGTGTAGGTGAGAAGTATTGGTAGCTCAGATTTGGTAATACTAGAGGACATAGTGAGAAGTGGTTGGATTGTGGGCATATTTAAAGGTAGAGCCAAAATAATTTGCTGATGAATTGGATGTATGTGTGAGAGGAGTCGAGGATATTTCAAAGTTTTTGTACCAAACAGCTGGAAGAATGGACTTGCCACTTGATGAGACAGAAAACTATAGAAGAGACAGCTTTGCTGGGAGCATCAAGAGTTCTGTTTAGGATGTGCTAAACTTGAGAGGCCTATAAAAATCTGGAGGTCAGGGAAGAAATCAAGATGAAGATGTAATTTCAGGAGCCATCAGTCTACAGAGACCACATTGCACCATAAAACTATATGAGATCACCAATAGAATGAGTGAAAATAGTGAAGAAATGTTGCCCAAGAACTTAACCTTTAAATATTCCAAGACTCAGAAAACAGGAGAGAAAAGAATCAGTAGAAGAGACTGAGATTTATAAACCAGAAGAGATAAGAGGAGAACCAGAAGAGGAGGGGTTTGAGTGGGTGAATAGGTGACTGAATGAGCAAACAGGCAAAAACCAAGCAAATTTACCTAATCCTTCTGAGGCTCAGTCTATAAAATAGGGATGGCGGTGCCTGACCTCTGGTGGCGCAGTGGATAAAGCGTCGACCTGGAAATGCTGAGGTCGCCGGTTCAAAACCCTGGCTTGCCTGGTCAAGGCACATATGGGAGTTGATGCTTCCAGCTCCTCCCCCCTGTCTCTCTCTCCTCTCTGTCTCTCTCTCTCCTCTCTAAAATGAATAAATAAAAGTAAAAAATAAAAAAAATAAAAAATAGGGATGGCGGTGATGTTACTACTTTCTTTGCAAGGTTACTGTGAGGATTGATTATAGAGAATATATTAATATTATCACAGCAACTAGCACATAGGAAGTAACAATTTATAGCCTTTTTATTTTTAAGCTGGAGAGAGAAGGTGGGGGGGGGACAGACAGGTACAGACAGGAAGGGAGAGATGGGAAGCATCAATTCTTAGTTGCGGCTCTTTGTTTGTTCATTGATTGGCTTCTCATATGTGCCTTGACTAGGAGGCTATAGCTGAGCCAGTAACTCCTTGCTCAAGCCAGCGACCTTGGGGTCATGTTTATGATCCCACACTCAGGCTGGCGACCCCATGCTCAAGCTGGTGAGCCTGCCCTCATGTCACGTGAGTCAGCAACCTCAGAGTTTCGAACCAGGGCCCTCAAGAGTCCCATGCTGACATTCTCGCTCTGTCTACTGCGCCACCACCTGGTTAGGCTATATAACCATTTTTATTATAAAATAAAAACGTGAAAACAAAGTATGGATTTTTTTTTCTTTAGTAAATAGAAAATGCTTCAGGAATTAAGAGAAAAATTAGTATGAGTCAGGGTATTAAGGAAGCCTCCATGGAAGAAAGAGAAGCTCGACCCAGACTTTAAAATGGGTTTTGATAGGGGAAAGCAGAGGCACTCCAGGCACTATGATGAGTAAAAGTTCAGGAATGGATTTGAGTATCATGCTGGTACAGTGAAGAGATATTTCTCTCCAAGTGAAATTTCATTACAGGCACAATCTTATTTCAGGTTTGTTTTTTTTGTTGTTGTTTAGCTTTATTTCACTTGGAAGCAAACCTACTTATTTTTTAAATGTTTTCTTCTAGTCTTACAAAACAGCCCAGTAGACATTACAAGACTGGCCAGTTTCACGGTGTCATCCTCGCTTGCTCTAGTACCCACAGTTGATGATGGTTTTTGCATTTGTACCATTAGGTTTTACCACCACTGAGGGATGTGACAAATCGACCTGAAGTTGGCTCAACTGTGAGAAATAAGCTGGTGCGCCTCATGACACATGTTGATCTTGGAGTCAAACAGATTGCTGCTGAATTCCTTTTTGTCCTTTGCAAGGAGAGAGGTAGGTTAAACTCTCCTTGCCCTCTACTTTTTTATTTTTCTGAGGGAATGGGAGAAACCTTTCTGATAGTAGTAGCCATATCATTCTACTCTTTTCAGAGGTTACTCTGTTCTATTAGAGACCTATGAGAATATTAAAAGTAATAATTAAAAACACTTTCTATGTGCTTCTGAATTCACTGGGCCATGCATACACACTATCAAAAACACATTTCAACTCTGCCTTCTGTATCCTTAACCCAGACTTTTTAATCTTGATGAGTCAGGACCTGGATCCATTATGAAAAATCTGCTTTAATTCAGGTGCTGCAATTTTGATAACCAGACAAAGACCTGCATTAGTTCCCCTTTTTAATTCCTCTTGGCATTAAAGCTATAGAAGCTTTGGTTTGCTCACTAAGTTTTTTGGTCAGTAAATTGTTATGGAATGTGAGCTATATAATATACTAAATGGAAGTACCCTTGAGATAAGGTAAGAAATTTATACTACAATGTAATAAATACTATTTTATAAATATATATATATAAAGTGATTATCTTCTGAGATACATCTAACAATTAAATGTTTCCTAAAATTTTATGGGTTATTTACTCAGCAAAAGGCAAGTTCTCCAAACAAGACTTTGTTATTCTAATATTCTTACCTATTTCTTCATCTCCTAGTTTATAAATGTACGCCAAACCGCTGCTCACGAGCCACATGCGGCTCTTTGGCCCCTTGAGTGTGGCTCTTCCACAAAATACCACATGTGGGCGCAACCTCGATAAGGAATGTACCTACCTATATAGTTTAAGTTTAAAAAATTTGGCTCTCAGAAGAAATTTCAATCATTGTACTGTTGATATTTGGCTCTGTTGACTAATGAGTTTGCCGGCCACTGTTAAAAGTCCTATCTAAGCAGATTTATATTCCATTCTTTATAGTACACCAGTTTTATGAGATAGATTAATTTGAGGTAGAAAATTTCACTCCTCTCAAAATCTTGAGTCAGTTAAATTCTTTTTTTCTATTCCAGCTTTATCAAAGTGTAATCAACAAATAAAATTGTATATATTTAAAGTACAAAACATGATGATTTGATATACACATTATTGTGAAATCATTACCACAGTCAGGTTAATACATGCACTACCTCACATGGTTACAATATGTGTGTGTTGAGAACACTTAAGATTTACTCTCTTACGGCCTGGAACACAGAGGACCCAGGTTCGAAACCCAAGGTCACAGGCTTGAGCGCGGACTCATCCAACTTGAGCACACTTGAGCAAGGGTTCACTGGCTTGGCTGGAGCGCCCCCCCCCCATCAATGCATATATGAGAAAGCAATCAATGAACAACTAAAGTGCTGCAACTATAAGTTAATGCTTCTCATCTCTCTCCCTTCCTGTCTATCCCTCTCTCTGTCTTTCACTCTGTCTCTCTCGCTAAAAAAAAAAAAAGATTTACTCTCTTAGCACATTTCAAGTGTACAGGGTTAACTATAGTCACCATGCTGTACATTAGATCCCTAGGACTTATTCATATTATAATCGAAGACTTGTACTCTTTGACCAGCATTTCGCCTTTCCCATATCTCCTACTCTACCCTCTGGTAACCACCATTGTACTCTGGTTCTGTGAGATTCTGGATTTTTTTTTGAGATTCCACATATAGGCCCTGGCCAGTGGCTCAGTGGATAGAGCATTGGCCCAGTGTATGGATGTTCCGGGTTCGATTCCCAGTCAGAGCACACAGGAGAAGCAACCATCTGCTTTCCTCTTCCTCCCGCTCTTTCCCATCTCCCCCCTTTTCCCCTTCTTCCCCTTCCTCCCCATCTTCTCCTCCTTCCTCCCATCCTCCTTCCCCCTCGTTCCCTTCCTCTCCACCTTCTCCTCCTTCTCCCCCTCTTCCCCTTTTCCCCTCTCTTCCCCTTCCCCTCCCTCTTCCCCCTTTCCCTTCTTCCCTTCCTGCAGCCAATGGTTCCATCGAGGGTTGGCCCTGGGCACTGAGGATAGCTTGGTTGGTCTAAGTGTGTCAGCCTCAGGCGCTAAAGATAGCTTGGTACTCCAGCATCAGCCCAAGACCAAGTTGCCACGTGGATCCCGGTCAGGACACATGCAGGAATCTATCTCACTATTTCCCCTCCTCTCACTTAAAAAAAAGAAATATTCTACATATAAGTGAGATCATACAGTATCTGGCTTATTCACTTCACATAATATCCTCTAGGTTTATCCATGTAGTCGCAAATAGCACAATTTCCTTTGTCAAGGCTGGATCATTACATTACATATGTATGTGTGTATGTATATATACCACATCTTTTTTATTCATTCCTCTCTTGATGGACACTTAGCTCGTTTCCATATCTTGGCTATTGTAAGTAAACAATGCTGCAGTGAACATGGAAGTGCAGATATTTCACAGTGAAACTGATTTCATTTCCTTTGGAAATATACCCAGTAGTTGGATTCCTGGATGATATGGTAGTTTTATTTTTAAGTTTTTTGAGGAATCTCCATACTGTCTTCCATAGTGGCTGCACCAGTTTATATTCCCAGCAAGAGTGCACAAGGAATTTCTTTTCCACCACATCCTCAGCACCACTGTCTTTTGTCTTTTTGATAAAAGCTATCCTAATAGGTGTGAGTTGATCTCTCATTGTAGTTTTGATTTACATTTCCCTGATGATTAGTGATGTTGAACACCTTTTCTATGTCTTCCTTGGGAAAATGCCTATTCAGGTTCTTTGCCCACTTATAATTGAGTTACAGTTAACCCTTGAACAACATGAGGGTTTAGGGATGCTAACCCACATCTAACTTTGACTCCCCAAAAACTTAACTACTAGTAGTTTACTGTTAACGGGAATATAAGCAATCAACATATTTTACATATTTATTATATACTACATATATTCTTACAAAAAAGTAAGCTAAAGAAAAGAAAATGCTAAGAAAAATCATAAGAAGGAGAAAATATTTTTATAGTTCTGTACTTATTGAAAAAAATCTGCAAATAAATGGACTCACATGCACAGTTCAAACTTGTGTTGTTCAGGGTCAACTGTATTTGCTTTTTTGCTATTGAGTTTTATCAATTGAATCTTTTTTGTTTTTTTGACTGAGACAGAGCCAGAGAGAGGGACAGATAGGGACAGACAGACAGGAAGGGAGAGAGATGAAAAGCATCAGTTCTTTGTTGCAGCTCCTTAGTTGTTCAGTGATTGCTTTCTCATATGTACCTTGACTGGGGGGCTACGGCAAAGTAAGTGACACTTTGCTAAAGCCAGCGACCTTTGGGCTCAAGCCAGCAACCATGGAGTTATGTCTATGCTCCCACGCTCAAGCCAGCAACCCCATGCTCAAGCTGGATGAGCCCACGCTCAAGCTGACGACCTCAGGGTTTTGAACCTGAGTCCTCCATGTCCCAGTCCGACGCTATATCCACTGCGCCACCGCCTGGTGCGGCTGTATCAATTGAATCTTAAACTTAACTTCTAACTGACCCAACCACTTCAGTTCCTATTAGATGGTATATTAGTAATATAATTAAGTCAATATCATAATGATGATAATAGCAGCTGTTGTGTATTGAGGTATTATATGCCCAATGTCTTATGCCATAATCCCATTTAATTTTCATAAAGACCCTCTAAGATCAATATTATTATTATTTCAATGTCAGAAAGGTACTTAAGAGCTTTTCAGTAACTTATCCAAGGTTACAAGGTTGCTTAGGGTTGAAGCCCAAATTTGAGTTTTATCATTGAGTTCTGCCATATTCTTTCTCATAACAATTATCTCCAACTATTGTCATAGATAGTTATTTAAAATCTGCTCTTTTAATCCCTGACCAGATAGCTCAGTTGATTAGAGCGTCGTCCGGAAATGCAGAAGTTGCCAGATCGATCCCCGGTCAGGACACATACAGGAACAGATCTTTGTTTCTGTTGTGTGTGCACTCTCTTGCTCTCTCCCTTCCTCTCTCTCTAAAATCAATCAATAAAAATTTTTAAATAAAAATAAATAAAATCTCTTTTAACCAATTCACCTTTTTCATGACTTTGAAAAAAAGATTGATAAATCTTAGAAATAAGCCTTGCATATAATCTGAAAATACTGGCTGAATTTAATCAATTTTTCTGAGATCAGAAATTAGCTATTTTTTAAAGTATAATTATGTGGATATATATACACACATAAATCTAACACACACACATATATATGTATTCATTTAAAAAGGTTTATCAAAATATACACCAAAATATTATCCATTGTTAGCTACCTCTGAATAGTAGGATGACTTATTTTTAGTGCTCTGTATTTTGTAATTTTTTTCTACAATGAACATGCATTTCTTGTGTTACTTCTTTAAAAATGTTACTAAATGGGGGAAAATACAGTTTATTTTCTCTATAATTACATATCTAAATCTAGTTACAACAGCATATCTAAATGCTGTTGAGTTGGTGAATGTCATAGCAAATATAGTATATATGCATTTATAAAGGAGTTGTTCATTGTTTTTCATTTGAAATGGTTAGCTTTGTTCCTACCTTGGACACAATTTTGTGTTTCATAGTCCTAACTTTGAGCCCAAAGCCAAACCCATATAAGCAAAATTCTATCTTTTTTGTTTGACCTTTAACAATTCATATATACTAATCTGCTTTTTCTTCCAATTTGATTTTAAGTTTAGTAGATTTATTCTTCTGTAATAAAAATTTATTCATTTAATAAATACTTTTTGAGCTAGACCCTGGGAATACAGGGGTATGTATGTAAGATAAATAAGGTCTCTGCCCTCATAGTATTTACTTTCTTGTCAAAGGTTATAACTCAAATGCCTACAAGTGCCAGGCTGGTAATAAAAGTAAGTGAAATGGACTGGACATAAAGTGATAAGTGAAAACTGACACTTAGTTCATTGTTGGGGAGATGGTGGGTTGGGACAGGGGAAGAGGGGTGTGGGGGGAACTGGAGAGAGAGAGGACATTGCTGCTATTAGCTCCGACTGATTATTACCATGAAGGGACATGTAGCCCAGTGTCACTAGATCTTACAGATTTTTCCAAGAGAAGCCAGCACTCTGGATTTTTACGTAAAATCTCCCAGTTTTTAAATGCTTTCAATTAATTCTAATTTTAAAACATTCTGGGGGAAAAAAAAGGTTGTAGTCCACAATCAACTTATAAAAAGTCACCGGATTTGGAAATTTGAATCGTTTTTGGAAGCAGTCTGTATCAAAATGAAATAAGTTTAAAATAATTTTGTGACTGAACTCCCCTCTTAAGGATATTCAAAACTGTATGAAAGTAAAAGTGCCATCATCAAGTCTCAAAAGTCAGATTACTCAGTAGAAAAAACAAACAGCCATCAGATTGGGTTACGAACACAGAAACTAGAGTAAGAAGGAAAATGGAAATGGAGTGAGATACAAAGGGCAAACTTTTATGGAATACTTGGCACAGAAAGAACTAAATGTCCTCAGTACCCTTCTCTGCCAAGCCAAACTGTATCTCCAACTGATAGTGACCCACAAGTTAACTTGTGCTCATGCCACTAACTTATTTTGTGGAGACCTGACAAATCTAAACTTTTATACCTGCCCTGCAAAGTATATACTTCTAAAGGGGGCCTAATGTTAGGCCTTACATGGTTCGATAAAAGAAAATAATTTTGTACAACTCCCTGCTTTTGTGGGGTCCCTGCCTTTAACACAGTTATGCCTTCCCCGTGTGTACTAGGCATTATAGTAGGGGCTGAATTGCAGAGATAAATAAGGCTGGAAATCCCTCGGCCTATACCCACAAAGCTTTATAAACTTAACTTTTGTTCCATTCTCTCTCTCCAAGCCACAGGGGCCTCTTTGGCTCATAGCTAAACAATATCCCTTTGCTATTGATCTTTTTTCTTCCTGTCTTCTCAGAAGGCTCACTCCATCAGTTGTTACCCTTTATTCTTTTGTTTTTTAACTCTCCCTATGTTTTCCTCAACCTATATGCATCTTCATGTCACTGTCCATCACATCTTAGCATTTTGAAAGATAAACCTGCTTTTCTTTTCAGTGCCTTACTACCCACTCTGGTTTCCACTTGCTCCCAGCCAGGCTTTCCATTACCGTTCCCTACCCCCAGAGCCCATTGAAAATGCTCTGTGAGGTCACAGGTTAACTCACAAATTATGCAGTAGATATTTTTTAACCTTTATCTTACATTTCTCGTAACAGCTCTGTTTCTATGCTACCACACA
Source organism: Saccopteryx bilineata (assembly GCF_036850765.1). Classification (NCBI taxonomy): domain Eukaryota; kingdom Metazoa; phylum Chordata; class Mammalia; order Chiroptera; family Emballonuridae; genus Saccopteryx; species Saccopteryx bilineata. Next base: position 107,961,217 of record NC_089490.1, read on the forward strand.
CACCTAGATTTTCTTTGACCTACCTCTCTCTCTGGCTCTTCTTTTCAGTCTGGTTTTCTCGCTCTTGTCTTTGCCCACATTTTATTGCCACTGTTTTTGTTTTGTTTTGTTTTGTTTTGTTTTCTGAAGCTGGAAACGGGGAGAGACAGTCAGACTCCCGCCTGCGGCCGACCGGGATCCACCCGGCACGCCCACCAGGGGCGAGGCCCTGCCCACCAGGGGGCGATGCTCTGCCCCTCCGGGGCATCACTCTGCCGAGACCAGAGCCACTCCAGTGCCCGGGGCAGAGGGCAAGGAGCCATCCCCAGTGCCCGGGCCATCTTTGCTCCAATGGAGCCTTGGCTGTGGGAGGGGAAGAGAGAGACAGAGAGGAAGGGGGGGGGGTGTGGAGAAGCAAATGGGCGCTTCTCCTATGTGCCCTGGCCAGGAATCGAACCCGGGTCCCCCGCATGCCAGGCCAACGCTCTACCGCTGAGCCAACTGGCCAGGGCCTGCCAATGTTCTTTAGAGTTCTTTTGAGTTCTTTTCTGTTCTCTTTTTACATTGCTCCCTGAGTGATCTCATCCTCTCCCTTGACTTCTGCTTCAGCCTATTTGCTGGGGAATCCCAAATCTAAGTGTTACTTAATAAACTATTAAAGTAGTCATCTGTCTCTCTGTGTCTGGTCAGGTTTTCTTCAATTTGTCTTGCAGTTGGCTAACAGAGGGATTGTTCTAAAAATACAATCTTATCATTACCTCTTATAAGACTTCTAGTGACTCCTTGTTACCTGCATGGTAGAATCCAGATTTTTTCCCTCCATTCCTACCTCTACAGTGTGTTCTTAATCATATTGAGTTCTTTATTCTTGCCTAAATTTACGGTACCATTTCTTGGCATATGCTTATGACTTAGCAGATGCTGTTCCTTTTGTGTGGAATACCTTTCCCACATCTTTGTTTCACTGTGAGTTTTGTTTATCCTTGAAAATGAGGTTAAGCATCATCTCTGTGAAGATATCTCTGATCATCAAGGGCAGAGTTCATCATTCTCTCCCTTGTATCAGTTTTACTTATCTCTGTTTTTAATACTTGCCACATTTGCTATGCTGTAACTCTTTATTTGTTGAACTTTCATTCTAGACATTAGTTTCTTTAGGTCAGAGATTGCCTTCTTCATCTTTGGGTCCCTAGCAGTTAATAAAGTACCTTACAGATAGTAGGTGCTCCATTAGCATTTAATGAAAGAACAAACATTTGTGCTCTATGAATTCACTGTGGTGACTACAGGGTGGACAAAAGTAGGTTTACAGTTGTGAGTACATGAAAGTTTATTCTTGTATTATTTATTAATTATTATATTATTTTTCATACGAACAACTATAAATCTACTTTTCCCCCACACTGTACATTGCCTTGTGGATTTCTGCATGTAAAGGAATAATTTCAGTGCACTGTGGTAAGTACAATAAGAGGAAGTGCCAGGTTACTGTGGAAGCTTGGAAAAGGGAATGATGGGGTGGTATGGAGAAGGTCAAAGAAAGTGTTCAGAGGACAGAGAAACGGGAAACAGCCTTGTCATTCATGTACAGGAAAGAAACCAGTTCAAGGTGTGGGGAAATACAATGTGTAGGAGTAATTAGATGAGTTTGGAAGAGAAGGTAGAGGCCAGAAAATGAAGAACATGTTGGGTCTTGCTTTAGAACTTGAGATTCAGCCTTTTTTTTTTCTTTTTCTTTCTTTCTTTCTTTCTTTTTGTGTGTGTGTGTGTGTGTGTGTGTGTGTGTGTGTGTGTGTGTGTGTGTGTGACAGAGAGAGGGGGGAGGATAGATAGGGACAGACAAGAAGGGAGAGAAAAAAAAAAGAAAAGAAAAAAGGGAGAGAAATGAGAAGCATCAGTTCTTCGTTGCAGCACCTTAGTTGTTCATTAATTGCTTTCTCATATGAGCCGTGACCGAGGGTACAGCAGAGCAGATGACCTCTTGCTCAAGCCAGCGACCTTGGGCTCAAGCCAGCAACCATGGGGTCACTCTATGATCCTACGCTCAAGCCAGCGACCCCACACTCAAGCTGGATGAGCCCGTGCTCAAGCCAGTGACCACAGGGTTTCAGACCTGACCTGGATCCTCTGTGTCCCAGTCTGATGCTCTATCCACTGCGCCACTGCCTGGTCAGGCTTGAGCTTCAGCCTTTAGGGGAGAAATTAGAAGTTTTATGTAGGAAGATGGTAACATTGTATTTTTGCTTTATGAAGATGTATCAGGCAGTTGTGTGGAGGGATGTGAGACTGGAAATAGGGAGGGTATTTAGAGGAAGCTAGTATAGGATTTCTAAACGTTGCAGTATTTGGAAGGAAAAGTTTATAAGTCTTTCTGTGTATCAGAGAAGGGGTAGTGGTCTCAGGGTAGAATATGGCTATATCATTCTTTTTTCCTGGTAAAAGAGCAAAAGCTGTCTCTCATAGAGTGTGATAAAAGCCATGTTTGTGTAAGCAGTAATGAATGCCTTGACCACCAGTGCAGCTCTGCCTTGGCAGCGTTCTGCTGTTTGCTTTCCTCTGCTCATCGTGGCCTCTAGCATCTTGATAAAGTAATGCTGACATAGTTCTTGCCACTTTCTGACCGAATGCTATTTGTTTCACTTCTGCAGCAGTTTCACCAACCTGTATCAGTGGTCACTATGACAAAAAACACATGTATATGTTCCTTTTTCTTTTAAGGACCACCAGAATATCTTTTCTTTGCCTTAGCTGCTTACCTTACCATCCAAGTTCAGTCCATTTTCCTTTTTACTACATTCCCAGTATCAAACAGGATGTTATATGGTGTATTTGAAAATAGATGAAAAAGTAACTATAAATACTCTACCAAATATAGCAGATCCTTTAGCACCATGGAGTTGAACGGTTCCAACCACTGGAGCTGTCAAAAATCAGTGCATACTTTAAGTCAGCCCTTCACATGCACATTCCCAACCAGAGATTGAAAAGACAGTATGTCCATCAGAACTTCACAAGGGAAGTTCTCACTGTGAGGATTTTATAGTCCATTTGTCTTTCCACCCCAAACCCCATTGTAATTATTTTATGCTATTAACAAAAGTTCACTTGATTTTAAAACAATGGGTTATAACCTCATCTATTTTGAAGGCAAGGTGTGTCTCAAATTGTCTTTGTAATTCAGTGGTAGTCAACCTGGTCCCTACCGCCCACTAGTGGACATTCCAGCTTTCATGGTGGGTGGTAGCAGAGTAACCAAAGGATAAATAAAAAGATAGATTTAACTACAGTAAGTTGTTTTATAAAGATTTATTCTGCCAAACTTAGCGAAAATCCAACATAAAGTACTTGGTAAATAATTATTATTATATGCTTTAACTTGCTGTAACTCTGCTTTATAAATTTTATAATTCCCTACTTTATAAATTACCATTACTGTGGAACCGGTGGGCGGGTAGAAAATTTTACTAACAGAGATACAAAAGTGGGCGGTAGGAATAAAAAGGTTGACTACTTGCAACAGAGAGTTGGTATATAATGTTTGTTCCAGTGAATGAGCAGTAAGCGTTATTTTCATAAAAGTGCTAGGGTTGTTTTGTTTTCTGTTTTTTCTATTAATTGGCTTCCAGGAGGATATTCTACATGAGAAAGCAGGTCATTTAGTGTTCTATTTACTTCTTTTTAACCTATTTTGGACTTTGATAAACTGAATTTTTAAAACATTTTCATCTTTAGCCATTATAAGTGGTTATTTACATTTTGTGTCTTTTATTGTTATTTTGTTTTTAGGTATATTCATTTAAACCATTTATTCATATCTCACTTTAGACTTTCACAATTTCAGTGAATATTTCTATTTTGGACCACTAAACATCCTTATTTATTAAAAACAAAACCTACTGTGTTCTTGGGATATATTCCTGAAAGTGGGCTAGCTGGGTCAAAAGAGAGTTCAATTTTTAATTTTTTGAGGAATCTCCATACTGTTTTCCACAGTGGCTGCACCAGTCTGCATTCCCACCAGCGGTGCAGGAGGGTTCCCTTTTCTCCACATTCTCACCAGCACCTATTGTGTGTTGTTTTGTTGATGAGCGCCATTCTGACAGGTGTGAGGTGGTATCTCATTGTGGTTTTAATTTGAATTTCTCTAATGATTAGTGATGTTGTGCATTTTTTCATATGCCTATTGGCCATCTGTATGTTCTCTTTGGAGAAGTGTCTATTCATTTTTTTTGCCCTTTTTTTTTTTTTACAGAGACAGAGAGTGAGTCAGAGAGAGGGATAGGCAGGGACAGACAGACAGGAACGGAGAGATGAGAAGCTTCAATTATTAGTTTTTTGTTGCGCATTGTGACACCTTAGTTGTTCATTGATTGCTTTCTCATATATTCCTTGACTGCGGGCCTTCAGCAGACGAAGTAACCCCTTGCTCGAGCCAGCGACCTTGGGTCCAAGCTGATGAGTTTTTGCTCAAACCAGAGAGCCCGCGCTCAAGCTGGCGACCTCAGGGTCTCGAACCTGGATCCTCAGCACCCAGTCTGATGCTCTATTCACTGCGCCACCGCCTGGTCAGGCTCTTTTGCCTTTTTTTTATTGGATTGTTTAACTTCCTGGTGTTTAGTTTTACAAGTTCTGTATAAATTTTGGTTATTAACCCCTTATCAGATGTATTGTCGAATATATTCTCCCATTGTGTAGTTTGTCTTTTTATTCTGTTCTTATTGTCTTTAGCTGTGCAAAAGCATTTTAGTTTACACTGTTTCAAAAGGAGAAATGCACCCCCATGTTTATGGCAGCATTGTTCACAATAGCGAAGATCTGGAATCAGCCCAAGTGTCCGTCAGCGGACGAGTGGATTAAAAAGCTGTGGTACATTTTACAATGGAATACTATGGGGCCATGAAAAAGAGGGAAATCTTACCTTTTGTGACAACATGGATGGACCTGGAAACTATTATGTTAAGTGAAATAAGCCAGACAGAAAAAGAAAAATATCATATGACCTCATTCATTTGAGGAATCCAATTAACATTGTAAACTGAGGAACGGAATTGAGACAGAGGAGAGATCAAAAGGACCAGAGGGCCTGACCTGTGGTGGCGCAGTGGATAAAGCGTCAACCTGGAAATGCTGAGGTTGCTGGTTCGAAACCCTGGGCTTGCCTGGTCAAGGCACAAATGGGAGTTGATGCTTCCAGCTCCTACCCCCTTCTCTCTCTCTCTTTCTCTCTCTCCTCTCTCTCCCTCTCTGTCTCTCTCTCTCCTCTCTAAAAATAAATAAATAAAATAAAAAAATTTTAAACAAACAAAAAAAAGGACCAGAGGGAAGGGGGATGATAGGGTGGAATAAACCTGAAGGGAAGGGGGGAGGGCGCTATGGAGAGGGGGGCAAGGGAGATGTTGAGGGGAATATGGGGGGGGGATGCATTCGGGGCAACACTAGAATCTATGTAAATACAATAAATTAAAATCAATTAAAAAAAAGAAAAATAAATAAAAATAAAACCTATCAGAAATGCTTATCAGTGCCATGTGGATTCAGATTTATGATCTTTTGGCATCAGTGACTTTGTGTCATTAAGGTCATACCTGACTCCATGAATATTAAAAATACCTATATGCACTGGATATTCACTTTCCCTAATAACTATTAAGAATTCATTAATTTATCTAAACCACTTCATCTTGTGGAGGTACTGATGGCAAGAGAGAATATATCAGATTTATTCAGAGGGCTTTCAAATTATACCACCATGATCTCTCATTAAGTTCTAATATGCTTTTATTGAGCTTCCACTGAGAATTATTACCAAAGAAACCATAGTTATCAATGGGTTTTTTTAATTGATCTTAGAGAGGAAGAGACAGACAGACATCGATTTGTTATTCAACTTATTCATACATTCATTGGTTGAGTCTTGTATGTACCCTGACTCGTGATGGAACCCATAACCTTGGCATATCAGGACAATGCTCTAACCAACTGAGCTGTCTGGCCAGGACACCAGTAGGTTGTTGTAAGGTAGCAAATAGTTGAAACCTTATTTAATCTACTTTATTATTAATCCATGTTTCCTTTTGCACAAGTTTCATCAGCTTGATATATTCTTTGAAATCAGGCCTTTCTTTTGATTTCAGTGTCAAGGCAGGTACCCTGTAGTTCAGGTGTTTGAAAATTTAATGAACAACTGTCCTGGACTATTTATCCTATCTAGGCCTTTCATGATTTCATGCTCTTATCATATATCTCCCCTTTACATACCCACCCATTTCCCCATCCACTGCCCCTTTCAAGTTCACAAAGTCATTTGGGGGGGGGGTACTTTTTTGAAATTAGAAGTGGGGAAGCAGTCAAGACAGACTCCCGCATACGCCTGACCAGGATCTACCTGGCGTACCCACCAGAGGGCGATGCTGTGCCCATCTGAGGTGTTGCTCCATTGCGGCCGGAGCCATTCTAGCGCCTGAGGCAGAGGCCATGGAGCTGTCCTCAGTGCCCGGGCAAACTTTGCTCCAATGGAGCCTTGACTGAGGGGGTAGGATAGAAGAGAGAGATAAAGAGAGAAAAGAGAGGGGGAAGGGTGGAGAAGCAGATGGGCGCTTCTCCTGTGTGCCTTGACCAGGAATCGAACCCAGGACTTCAACACACCAGGCCGACGCACTACCGCTGAGCCAACCGGCCAGGGCCTCTAAAGTCATTTTAATTGGCCTCCTCTGAATCTTCTCCAGCTTTATTGTCTTTTTTTGAAGCTAGTGATCTGAATTAAAATAGTATTTCAGGTGTATATTTTACTAAGGCTTTACACATATAAGAGTGTTATGTGTTGTTTCCTTAGTTGTCTTTAGGTTGCCACTTTTTGAAAGGTTAAGTAAATTTTGCCCATTTTTATCTTTTGATTGAGTACTTTAATGTTCACCTGGAAATTGTACCTAAAAAAAAAAAAGAGCTCCTAAATAAAGCTGCTAGTGATTGCTCAGTATCTTCCGTAAAGGTACTGAGAAATCATATACACAAAGAAAAATTCCTACAGTGCAGGGTTTCCCTGAAAGAGTAGTATGTGTCTCCTTCCCTTAGAACTAATCATCTTACATTGATGACAAGCAAGGCAGTACTTACAGAGGAACTGCACCAAATGCTTCATTGGGGCTTGTTTGGGTTAAGAAAGGCAAAAATAGGCCCTGGCCGGTTGGCTCAGCGGTAGAGCGTCGGCCTGGCGTGCGGGGGACCCGGGTTCGATTCCCAGCCAGGGCACATAGGAGAAGCGCTCATTTGCTTCTCCACCCCCACCCCCTCCTTCCTCTCTGTCTCTCTATTCCCCTCCCGCAGCCAAGGCTCCATTGGAGCAAAGATGGCCCAGGCGCTGGGGATGGCTCCTTGACCTCTGCCCCAGGCGCTGGAGTGGCTCTGGTCGCAGCAGAGCAACGCCCCGGAGGGGCAGAGCATCGCCCCCTGGTGGGCAGAGTGTTGCCCCATGGTGGGCGTGCCGGGTGGATCCCGGTCGGGCGCATGCGGGAGTCTGTCTGACTGTCTCTCCCCGTTTCCAGCTTCAAAAAAAATACCAAAAAAAATTAAAAAAAAATAAAATAAAAAAAGTCAAAAATAATCAATGATTATTTTACCTAATATTACTAAGGAAAACTTTGTGCCAGACTCTTATTTTAAGCACTCTGCATGTATTGACCTGTAAGGTATTATTATTTTAATTCTCCACGTTAGTAAGTTGGGGCAGAGTTGCAAAATAAGGTCAACCAGCTAATAAATTTGAAAATTATTGAAATCCAGCCAATTTTAACCCTTGGGCCTCCTTTTTCATTGGATTCCATGTGCTTTCATATATACATTATTGCTGACTTTTTATTGTTATTTATTTTTTTAGCAAGAGAGAGGGGAAGGGAAAGAGATAAGAAGCATCAGCTCATAGTTGTGGCACGTTAGTTGTTCATTGATTGCTTCTCCTATGTACCTTGGTGGTGAGTGGAGGGGGGAAGCTCCAGCCAAGCCAGCAACCTTGGGATAAAGCCAACAACCATGGATGGGATCGTGTCTATGATCCCACGCTCAAGTCAGTGACCCGTGTTCAAGCCAGTGACCTCAGGGTTTCAAACCTGGGACTTCAGTGCCAGCACTGGTCAGGCTGTTACTGACTTCTTTTTAAAAAGCAGTGACTTAGCCTGTCCTATTTGATAATATTCTTAAGCTTTCTTATTTTCTTTCCTATAAAGGATATAAAAAAAATTTTATATGACAAGCTATATTGGTAAAATCTCAGTCTGACCTTCATTAACTCCATTTTCTAATCATTATTTCTCTAAAACTGGATAAAGAAACAAGATTTGTGAACAAAAACTTTAAAACACCACCTTTACCAATGGCCTGGTCATAGCAATCACAGAGGCCACCCTCCTGCCACAAAGTACAGTGTGTCCGTAAAGTCATGGTGCTCTTTTGACTGGTCACAGAAAAGCAACAAAAGACGATAGAAATGTGAATTCTGCACCAAATTAAAGGAAAACTCTCCCAGTTTCATACCTATTCACTGCAGTTCGATGTGGGCTCACGCACAGACTTTTTAGGGCTCCTTAGGTAGCTGTCCCATATAGCCTCTACAGATTCGTCACTGACTGATGGCCTACCAGAATGGGGTTTCTCCACCAAACTGCCGGTTTCCTTCAACTGCTTATCCCTTCCGAGTAATGTTATTCCTATGTGGTGGCGCTTCGTTATAAACGCACCGATATTCACATTGCACTTTGGTCACAGATTTGAATTTAGCGAGCCACAGAACACTGAACTTTCCTCTGTACCGTCCACATCTCGACTGGCATGGCCGTTGGCTGCTATGCTGTATACTACACGGTATTACGTCATCATCTGCACATGCTGCCACATCATCCTACAGAAACTGGGAGGGTTTTCCTTTTATTTGGTGCAGATTTCATATTTCTGTTGTCTTTTTGTTGCTTTCCTGTGACCAGTCAAAAGTGCACCATGACTTTACGGACACACTGTATATTCAGATCAGTTCTCTTTGAATTTCAGAAACCTGGGGAAAAAAGGCTTTTGGTCCTCAGAGCATATAAGAGAATTTGTAGGTAGTTCAATGTAACCACTACCACATTTTGAAAAACTCTCAATTTTAAGATTTATCCCCATATACCCCTAACCTCCCTATGTTGCTGAGTGGTCAGTATTGATAGTGTTGCACCCAAGGATCCCTGTCTCAAACTGACTTTGTTTTTGCAGTGGATAGCCTGCTGAAATACACTGGCTATGGGAACGCTGCGGGACTGCTGGCGGCCAGGGGCCTCTTGGCTGGAGGAAGAGGAGATAATTGGTACTCAGAGGACGAGGACACAGACACTGAAGAATACAAAAATGCAAAACCAAAGTATAGTATCAGCTTTCTCTTCACCTAACTCTGTCTGTGACTTTGAGTTGTTATTTGCCTTTCACTTCCTTCGTCTCTCATTTCCAAGTGTTTTTTTTTTTTCTTTTGTGGATTTGGAAGCTTTCTGTTTAATAGTGTTTTAGAAGCAGTTTTATAGCTCATGCCTTAGAGAGTGGCTTCAAGTGATTGAGGAACGGTAATAATTGCAAGAAATGTTCTGTTGCATGATTATTTTCAACATGCTTATTATCCTGTTCCCAGTGTTGAGAGAGATGGTGCTTCTATATCTACTATCATATCCTTTAAAAGTATTATTGCTTCCTTTTTGCTTTCCTTTCTATTTGTTGAGATTTTAGAAGGTATAACCAAGATCAAGTATTTAAATTGGTTATTTGAAATATCAGTCTTTCTCAGAAAGCTAAATGTAGGTCCCATACATTCTGATCTTCCCCTTGTATAAATGCCCTATGAGTCAGTAAAGCAGCAGGCACATTACTAGCAAAGGGAAAGAACTTTGGCTCCACAGTAAATTTTAGTCAAACATGGAGGGAATCGCCTTTAAACAGAGGCATTAGTGCACTGAATAGGCAAACCGGAGACTGTCAAATCTTCCTTGAGTTAGACCATACAAATCAAAGACACTAATTCTTCTCTGTCCCCAAACAAACCACCTCTACTTCCTTCTGTTCCCTCCCCAGCCTTTTCATTGCCCTCTCAACCCCCATCCCAGGTAAATTTCATAGTTTCCAGTTATTAGGAGTAGTTTGAGCAAACTGGTTTCTATTACTGAATGTTAAAAGGGTAATTACCTTTTGGCATCAATGATGTTGACATACTATGTTTTCTACTAACAGTCTTATAGAATGTGATGAGTCATGTAGTAGTTGGTCAAGGATAGAAAATCATTATCTGAAAAATTAGCAACCCCCCCCCTTTTCTAGTTTAAATTGTGCCCTTTTGACATGAAAGAAATGAATTGTCAGAGGTAAAAGAAAAGGTTATTCCCTAATTAAGCAGGAATTATATTGCCTGTGTTCTTGGCAAATTGGGTCTGAGTAGGTAGCATTACTTTTAGCATCCCCAGTGCTGTCAGCCTCAGCAGGATCTTTTAGGGAGAATCCTAGAAAAAAAGTCTGGGGGAATATGCTAGCAGTGACTCTAAGTAGTAAGTTCTTAAAATGCCACCATTTAGATGTTAAAAATTTGGCATCTCTATCAAGTATTTGAAGTCAAAATAAAGAGATCATACTTTAATTTTTTTCCTAATTATATATAATTTAATTATAAATTAGTCTTGCTCGCTCTTGGCCTTTCCATTTTATAAACTATATTTTCCAAATCAGTTTAATATTTTATCTCCATTTGAGATGCTAAAATATACCACTTGAGAAGTCTCATATTAATTGAAGGTAGAAATTACATTAGGCATTATTAGGATGTAGACACAGTCAACTTGGATGACTTGAGTACTTGTGGATGGTTGATAATGATGCAACACAGTGTATATTGTTGCTTTTGTTTGATAGATGACTTCTATAATGGTAATGGTCCTATGGCTAGCAAGCACCAGAATGCTACTATCACAAGAAAGAGCTTAGAGAAAATATAAGAACACTGGGTCTCTCCCAATGGTATGGGAAATAAACATGCTAGATTTCAGTAGAGCAACATTTGTTTAACTCACCATGATGTTTGATATGGTTATTGTCTTGGCTTTCTGTCATAGGAATATTTTATACTTGGGTCTTACTGCCCTAATCTTCTTCAACCTTTGGACCTGTCCTACACTGTTCATAGGAATGGTGTGTTACTATGGTCAGAATAGTCACCATTGTGAAATCTTGTGTCTCTTAAACATTGCTCATTACAAGTATGAATGTGTTTCCCATCTGTTCTGGTTTTTTTTTTTTTTCTTAAATCTTCCTACTTAAAGGTGAAACAGGGTGATGGGATGTTAATTTGTTAATTTAAAATGCTTATTTAGATGGTCCTTGTAGGAAGTAGTGGTGAATAAAGTACTTTACAAGCAAGGCAATCCTTTGTGTTCTAGGGAGTGATCCACAGAGCTCAAATAACTTTTTCCCTAAAAATTGTTATGAAAACTTTCTACCAATCTAATGAAGCTTATAAAATCAGTGTCTGAAAGAATCCTTTACTCTCCTACCCCCGATTGTCCTCCAGTTTTCATAGGATCAGGGTCAGCGTTTCTTATGATGCATTTATTCACAATAGTTGCTAGTATTGGCAGTAGCAGAGAAATCACCCTTCATCCCGTTGGCCCTAGTCCCAATGTAAAAAATGTAAGTGGATTCTGATGAATGCACCAAGGTAACCTGTAATCCTTTAGTGGAATCTAAACCAAGAATTGTATGGAGCTTACATGTGGGCTATGGGAGACAGTTAATAATATCACAACAATCCTTTTTGTGTCAAAATAAGTGTATTTAATGGACTGGAAATGGCTTTCTGTAATTATCACACTTAGGCAGAATATACTCATAGAATCAAGTTAAATGCCACACAGGTTTTTGGTGTATGTCTTGCCATATTTGTAAAAAGTTTTCATATAAACTTTGATATTGTATCAAACAGAAACGAAATTTGTAAATTCTAATTTTTATGCCTATTTTTATGTCTCTGAACTTGAAGGCCCCTAAGCTGTTTATATGGTATAACTGACAGGATTTATCCATCATCCTAAATGTCAGTTGAAAGATGTATATTTAATGACATTTGGCTCATTTTAGACCAGTGGCTTACAGGCTGAATATCTAGGAGCCTAGGGGTCCAAAGAGGTGTCTTTAAAGCCAAAGTGGGCAAAACTTTAAAGTACCTCCTTACAACCTTAATACATACTTCACACTAGTTCAGCGGTTCTCAACCTGTATTTCCGATGGCTTTAGGCGACCCCTGTGTTTTGGTCGTTCGACCCCCGCCAGGGTCGCGACCCACAGGTTGAGAACCGCTGCACTAGCTCATGATCACATCCAGAAGCTTAAAATCATTATACTAAGCAATTTGGATATTGCCTTCTTGACTAGATTTCTCTCAGCTGTAGCTGTTGGTGGCAGCTGTTTTGATAGTTTCTTTAGCACAAGACAAAAGCTCTTTTTTTTCTTTTATTTGTCAAAGTTTGTTATACTTAAGTCAGATCCCATTATAATTGTCTCAGTATGTCATGGCTATACAAATAAAAGATCTTTGTTTTTAATATTTGTTGAACTAAATGAGCCAGAAACCAGGACTTGAAGATTTTTCCTTTGCCTCATTTGAGCTATAATGGTATATTTACATATGATGGATTAAACTAGCATTTCTAGGAACTAGAACTTATCTACAGTAAGCTGGCATGAAACGGAATCTAAATTCAGCTCTATCTTTTATAATGAAGAATCAATCTTAATCCAAAAACCCAACATAGGAAACACTTAAAAACCACTGTAATTTAAAGAGACATTTGGAATCTTTTAATTGCCTAGAGATACAATATGGTATTTATATATTCAGTACATATATTTTTAGGGTTGATACATGATAGACACTTAGTAAATATTTGATAAACAAATGAAAGATTGACACCACATACCCTAGTTCTTGCTGCACTATTAATAGCATGAGAAAACTTGGGTTAAGATGTTTTATGCCCTGGCACATTGGCTCAGCAGTAGAGCGTTGGCCTAGTGTGTGGAAGTCCTGGGTTCGATTCTGGGCTAGGGCACACAGGAGAAATGCCCATCTGCTTCTCCACCCGTTCCTCTCTCTTTCCTCTATATCTCTCTCTTTCCCTCCTGCAGCCAGGGCTCCATTGGAGCAAAGTTTGCCTGGGCGCTGAGGACAGCTCCATGGCCTCCTTCTCAGGCGCTAGAATGGCTCCGGCCACAACAGAGCAATGCCACAGATGGACAGAGCATTATCCCCTAGTGAGCTTGCTGGGTGGATCCCAGTCGGGCACATGAGGGAGTCTGTCTGACTGCCTCCTGCTTCTAACTTCAGAAAAATACAAAAAAAAAAAAAAAGATGTTTTGTAACTTCCCATCTTGTTTAATGTGGAATTACTGTTATATTTTTATGATAATTCTCAAACTGCTTGAGACATTTTCAGCCTCAGCTACCATTAACGGATGTCTCTTCAAAATATCTTATATCTCAATTCATCTATAGGAAACTGCACAAAATACCTAGTTGTTGCATGTGTGGCTTCTTTAGTTAATGAAGATTGTAAATGCAGCTCCTTAGTGATGATTTAATGCAGTGTTTTTTCAACCGCCAGTTCATGGACCAGTCCACCAGAAATTTTGGGCCATTCTACAAAAGAGTTAGTCACCCTGATGTTGTATGAAGATTATAGACCCAGTGATCTTAGATTTGTTTATGCTCAGGGTGATTTCTGCCTTAGCAGTTCCCAAAATAATCCTCCTATTTTCACTGGTCCCCAAGTGTAAAAATGTTGAAAACCATTGGAATAAACTCAGTGTAGCATCCATGCTTGCTTATTTCTTAGCAAGTGGCTCACTTACACTAATAATAATACTGTATTTCCCCATGTATAAGAGTCATCCTTCTTGAAAAATTTGGGGTCTAAAAACTGAGTGCATTTTATACAGTGGTTGTAGATTTTTTTACTTGCATTTCCTGCTTTTTTGTGCAGATGAGGAGTTGTATGAATTTTATGGTGAATAAAACTTGAGTTCAGTAACTTTATGTACTTTTTTTTTTTTTTCAAATTTCAGGCCCCAAAATTAAGGTACATCCATGGGAGCATCTTATACATGGGGAAATATGGTAGCTGGTTTTTATTGAGTGTCTGCTATGTGCCAGGTACTATTCTAAGAATTTTTCTGATACTATCTCATGTAATCTTCATAGCAACGCTTTGGGATAATATTATCCCCATTTTACAGAAGAGGAAACTAAAGCTCAGTGATTTCAGGTTCTTGTGTAGGATACATAGTTCATGAGTGGTTGGTGGCCTGACTTGAAAGTTTATGTGTTTTTGTTGTTGCTGTTTTTTGAGGTAGGCAAAGCAAGTTTTATTATGCTCTTCATTTTGCCTTATTTTAGAGGGAGAGAAGTATACATAGTACAAAATTTACTATTTTAAGAACCTCATATAGGTGAAATAGACAATATCCTTTTGTGACTGGCTAGTTTCACTTAGAATAATGTCTTTAAGATTTATCTGTATTGTAGCATGTGTCAAAATTTTCTTCCTTCTTAAGGATGAATGACACTCCATGGTATAGACCATATTTTGTTTATCCATTCTTCTGCCAGTAGACACTTGGGTTGTTTCTATCTTTGGGCTGTTGTAATGTTGCTATATGAACATGGGTGGACAAATCTATTCATATCCCTGCTTTCATTTCTTTTGGGTATATACCCAGGAGCAGAATTGCTTGATCAAATGTAGTTCTTTGTTTAATGTTTTGAGGAACCGCCATACCATTGATATACCTTACTCTCTCACCTACTTCAAGTCTTTTTTTTTTTTTACAGGGACAGAGAGTCTGAGAGAGGGATAGATAGGGACAGACAGGAACGGAGAGAGATGAGAAGCATCAATCTTCAGTTTTTCGTTGCAATACCTTAGTTGTTCATTGATTGCTTTCTCATATGTTCAAGCCAGATGAGCTCTCACTCAAGCTGGCGACCTCGGGGTCTCAAACCTGGGTCCTCCGTATCCCATTCCTGACGCTCTATCCACTGTGCCACCACCTGGTCAGGCTACTTCAAGTCTTTACTTAGCTATCATCATCTTAGTGAAGCCTGTTCTATTTTCTTACTAAAAATTGCAATGCCCTACCATCACCCCTCCACCTCACACTTCCTTACATTGTTCTTTTTTCCATAACACTTCTAGCATACCATACAATTATTCATTCTGTTTTCCCCACTGGAAGATAAGCTCAGAGAAAGATTTTTTTTTCATCTATTTTGATTTTTTTTTTCATTGAGCTGTCCCCAGAAGAGTGTGTGGCACATTGTAGTCAGTAGATTTTTGTTGAGTAAATTAATTGTTTGATTTGTTGAGTAGATTTTTTTTATTTAGTCTGCCTGTGTCAGCATTGGGATACCAAATGATTGGGTTCCTGCTCTCATCAAGCTCCACTTGTAGTTGGGGAATGGAGTTAAGAGGATGGAATTCAAGAGAATCAGGGTATGGTAAAGTTCCACCCTGCTCTTGTGTTCTTTTGGGGGTAACAAATATTCTGGGGAGTTTTTCCTGGAAAGACATTTCTAGCTTCATTTGCAGATAATGTCTCCTTTCCCACTCCACCTGACCCCTTCTTTTCTAGTCTGGATTATCAAATGTGTTTTCCCAACAACCTGATTCCTTTCCTAGAGGTTGCAAATTGCCAGCCCCTGGGTTTGATTTAGCCCACAAGTAGATTCTGCTTGATTTCCTTTATGTTGGATTGGTTATTTGGGTTTCCCCATTTTTATTTATTTTCCATAGTACTGCTTAAAATAATTATTTTCCAGCAGTTAGAATTCAGATATTTTATGTGAAAATTTGGATTCTCAGCTCCTTTTGAAAAGTGGAAGTTCAAATTCTCACATAGCAACCGACTTACAGAGCTGAGTGGCTATGATCCCCTTCCTACCAGGCATAAGCTTTCTTGTTTTGACAACATATTCTGTTTATTCCTCTTACCTGCCTAGTTCTGTAGGGATGGGGCATTGTAGTCACTTATTCAGCCAGAATACTTTGAGCAAAATTTAGTCCACACTGGTATTGTTTGTTTTGTATTTTTCCAAAGTTAGAAGCAGGGAGGCAGACAGACTCCGGCATATGCTCAGCTGGGATCCACCTGGCATGCCCACCAGGGGGCAATGCTCTGCCCATCTGGGGCGTTGCTCTGTTGTGGCTGGAGCCATTCTAGCGCTTGAGGGGGAGGCCATGGAGCCATCCTCAGCACCCGGGCCAACTTTGCTCCAGTGGAGCCTTGGCTGAGGGAGGGAAAGAGACACAGAGAAAGGAGAGGGGAAAGGTGGAGAAGCAGTTGGGCACCTCCACTGCGCACCCTGGCTGGGAATCAATCCTGGGACTTCCACACACCAGGCCAACACTCCACCACTGAGCCAACCAGCCAGGGGCCAATCCACACTGTTTTTAGATTGATGTTAACTGTCATAGAGCTCAGGTACTTTCAGTAGCTCTTTTTTGTTAAGTGACCTAGTGCTATTGATAGCCAAGTATATCAACAATTTGAAGAAAGAGCAAATATATTTGTTTTTATGCAAATGTTCATTTGCTCATCCTTTTTCAGTATGTCTTAATCCTTTTGTCTCTAGGCCCATCGCTGATGTCAGCTTATAAATGGCCCCATGTAATACAGAATTCTTAGTGAAATGCCACAGATAAGAGTTTAGATACTTCTTGTCACCTAACTGGAAGACAAATAGAATCATAGGAGTGGGGTGCTGGAAGAGGAAGGAAGAGATCAGAAATGAGATGGGGAAAATCATGATAACTATATAATTCCCAAGAAAATATCCCCATAATTAGTATACTTAAAGCATCTTAAGACTCAATGTCTTGGAACAAAATAAAACTAACCCCCAGGGGGTGATGTTTTTAAAGGAAAAAATAAA
Source organism: Saccopteryx bilineata (assembly GCF_036850765.1). Taxonomy (NCBI): domain Eukaryota; kingdom Metazoa; phylum Chordata; class Mammalia; order Chiroptera; family Emballonuridae; genus Saccopteryx; species Saccopteryx bilineata. The sequence continues at coordinate 107,978,177 of NC_089490.1, forward strand.
ACCTGAATCACTGGAGTGATTTTGGGGGGTTGCGATGTTTTACTCCATGGATAAAGGATACGTTCTTACTCCATAAAAATTAATTTCTGGCTACTGCTTTTAAGTTCAGTGAGCAAAAATTTTGTGACTTAGTACCTAATTTCAGAACAAGCCATTAAATCATTGTAGTAGTAGAGGACTTAAGGTTAGCTTATGGAAAATGAATGTCAATGCCATTAAACCCCTAAAAGAATCAAGAAAAGAATCAAATGTGCCCTGATCCAGGCATGCTGGACATCTGACCTTTGTATGCCTTGGTATCCACAGTACCACAGATTTTACCAGTGTGTCCTCCTAATACAGTTTTCTAGAACAGTCTGTGGATCTGACTTTTTAGATCACCTCTCTTTGGACCTTTAGGAGAGAAGCCTTCATTCAAGGGACAAAATGAGCATGCATAGTTAATACATCTACTACCTTCCCTCATACTTTCTTCTAAGACTTGATTTCCTTTGTCTGCTTGGGAAGTGGTATATGCCTATAAATAAGCACATTTACTTATTATTTATAAGACTAGTTGTTTTTCTAATTTAGCAGGTGGCAGTAGAGAAACCAGTAAAAACATGTCCTGTTGTTACATGCCTAAGCAAATAATAGATGGTTGGTGGAATTACATTTTGAGTTTTCTGAAGCCTTGTCTGGATCCACTTTGTTCTTGACTTTGGGGAATTATGATGACCCCATCAGTGTTTTTGTTACTAGAGGCCTTTTTCTCTTTTTTCATGAACACCTGAAAACAGGGAGAGGAAATAGCACACATTGAGTGTCTGAAGTGGGCACTCTGGCCCAGTGGTTCTTAACTGATATTGACTTGAGAGAGAGGAAGGGAGAGAGTGAGAGAGAGACAGGAACATCAGTCTCTTCCTGTATGTTCCCTGACTGGGGATCAAACTGGTAACTTCTGTGCTGTGAGATGATGCTCCAGCCAGGGCTGGAAAACTTAAAAAAAAAAAAAAATACAGATTTAGTTGTTCTCAGGTGAGGCCCATGCCTTTTATTTAAAGTTTCCCAAGTGATTCTAATACTCGGCCAAAGCTAAGCATCATGGACAAGCCTATGGGTTTCAGACTTTCCCGAGTGCCAGAGTTCCTAAAAGTGCCTTAGGGCTCCCTTACGAGAGCAGACAAATAGAGGGGGCTCTTGGCCATCTCTGTCTCTTCTACCAGGGCAGTTCTAACTTTTGTCTATTTTATATATTTGAAGGAAAAAAAGTTTTTTTAACATGGCTCTAGACATAGGTCTTATGCAAGAATGGCAAAACAGATGTTTTAGATCGGTTTTTGATGACAGTGAACACTGAGTCCTTTCACAAGAATCTCTATGTCCTGTAGCCTCTTGAGGAATGTAGCAAAAGAAAAGGAAGTCTTTTAGTAATAGATAATAGTGCTTAGTGGTCTAGCCCTTACTCCATATAGGGAAAGCCCTGGTCAGTACAGTTAATTTGCTCAAGTAAAAATCTAAAGATCACCAACAGAGGACCTAATTGATCACAATGTCTTTGTTTTGGCCCATATGAATTTTGTTCTGTTTAGACTAGCATTTTAGTCTCCAGTTTACTCCAGTCCCAACACACCACATTGTTAATACTGGACCAGTTCATTCATTTGCTTATCCTGAAGGCCTGACCCCTGAAAGCATTTGAGTTTGTAGACCCTTCAAAGCATTTATTAGCAATTTACTGTTTGCAGGGATATTTCATTTCATTATTAAAAACAAACCATCTGTACTTGGCTAGGACAAAATTCTGTAATTGGTTGTCCATTTCTCCAGAAATGGTTTGATTTATAGATATTTAGCAGCCATTGGAAGAATTACCTTTTATTTCACTTTCTTAAAGAAATAGTGTGGCTTTTATCTATGAGGCTAGCTTATTTGGTATTAGAACTTCATACAAAGTTTATGGAATATATTCATTTTAAGTACTTTATTAAACTTATTTCCAGAAAGCCAGGTTATATACCTTTCTCCTAGTAGGTTAGATTTCATTTCTTTTTATCTAGGTCAAATCAAATCTAATTAAAATTGTTCTTCTGCTTTATCTTTTATTTAAACACTCATTGCCTTCTGTGGTCTCACTAATGGACTAATTCCCTGAGATTATAAATTGGCTTGTTTTCATTTTCAGATTCCAGCCTCTCGGGCATCATTTTCCCAATTTTTTTTGATACACTTATTTTATGCTGTATTACAAAATGAATTTTTTCCTCTCTGAAATAATTTATCCTCTTATAGTTAATGAATAAGCTGTGCATCCAAGGATATTTACCCTAACGGCACCAAATTTTATATTTTTAAAAAGCAGCTGTGTCTTACATGTTTTTTTAAGTTGGCAAGTTAGTTTTACTTTTTCAAAAACAATAGTAATACCCATTTCCCAAAGCAAATTACTAGGAAAGTAAATTTAAAAAAAAAAATCTGATAGTTCTATATCATAAATTGCTATTAATGCCAATTTTTTGGCAATTAAACTCTTTCTTATTATAACTTACAACTTGGACCAGAAAAGTATAGAAAGAGAAATATTTTAAAACATACAGCATAACTTTTTTTTCTTTTTGTAGCATTAATCTTATCACTGGTCATTTAGAGGAACCAATGCCAAACCTTATAGATGAAATGACAGAAGAACAAAAAGAATATGAAGCCATGAAACTTGTCAACATGCTTGATAAACTTTCCAGGTATTGTATTCCCGTCCATTTTCTGCTTGGTTTCTAAACATGTTCTATTTCTTTGTCTCTCTCACTGAGAGTTCCAGAGAACAGCACCTCTGGAAACCTGTGCTGATTGGAGCAGGGCGGCCCAGGCAGCAGCAGTTAGGTCCTGGCTGCCATGGTTTCCTACATTGCTGCTTCTGGATGTGCATTCTTAAACACTGGAGCTGTCAGAGCTGGGACAGGACTCCTAGATCACTGTCACATTTAACCAACTAACCTCCCTGTCTTCAGAAAGATGCCGTGAGTTAGGTTCAGTGATTTTGCTGCTGCTTGTATTTTTTGTTTTAGTCTGTTTTGGTTTTTATTTCAAATCATGATGCTTTTTATTTCTGATGTGCAAGTTTGTAGTTCTGTCTTTTTGGGTTGCTGCCAAAACCAAGAATTCTAAATCATCAGGCACCCAACAGGAAAAAGTGGAAAGGAATAGCTCAAATGAAGGCTTTTCTGAAAGCAGGCACTTGTATTAATTAGGGGTTCTAAAAACAATCTCCCTTTTCCCTTCTTGCTTCATACCTCCTTCCTCTCCAAAAATAGTTTTGAAAATAATTAAATCAGCATACACTAATCAGCAACTAGTCATCTTGGAGGAATTATTAGAAAATATTAATTCCTTTCACACTTGTCTGAATTGCTCTGTTTTCCAGTCATACATTTAGTCACTGTCTCCTTTAAGCCATCTTGAGTGAGTGCTTCTGTGTGCTGGTGGCAGCTGTCACTTAAAGGTGAATTTCTTCTGTTATCTCCTTTTTCACAATGATGTAGTATCCCAGTCAAGAGAAGTAGCAACTGGGATAGGAAAGCCAACTGTGAAAGGAAAAGGTGTAACAAAGAAACAAGCAGAGACTAGGAGCTCAGCAGCAGGCTTGGAGTAGAAATGTTTGAAAACATGGGGAGTGTGACAAGTATGGATGGGTATTAGACGCTGTGTAGTCTGGGCTCTCAGATGATTTTGGTGATCTGGAGAAATTATTTAGAAGTAGTTTCATCATCTACAATTCTAGTATGACTAGAATTTAGTGACTTCCAGCTAGTCTTTTTAAATTTCATCCTTTCCCAAGCTTAGAATTTATACCTAACAATGCTTACAATCTTCAAAAGGCACTGTCATCTATTCGCAGATGACATTCGCCATACTTTTGATAGAAAAGATACATTCCTTTCCTGAAGGAGTTTACAAAGATAAGATACAGATATTGCGTCCCTAAAGAAGGCAGGATAATAATAAGTTTGGAATGAATATATAAAAGTAGAGTTTGTGTTTGGCTGCTTCCAAAAGGACCTGATGAAACACAGTGGTATAACAGGACGAGAACCAACAAGATCCCTCTGGTAGGAGTGTTAACAGAACCTGAGTGGAGCATATTAATGTATTATGACAGTAAACCAATTAATTACATAAATATTTTTATAAATTTTAATAATATGAGTTCTTAAAAGATACCACAGATGCTAGTTGACTGGTCCATATATCCAGGATGAGTAAACTATAGGCTAGGAAAGTGGGAGATGGGGGAGTAGACCTACCTAAGACAATGCAATATAATAGAGGTACTGTACTTGACATACTGAAAGAGACTGAGGCATCCCTCTAACAGAGACAGAATACAGTGTCAGAGCCTTCTCCTTGTAAACTCGGGAATCCACATATCTGGAAGCTGCCAACAAATAAATACACAAACATCAAATCTGAAATCCAAACTTCACCACTTGATTTAAACTATGCCTCAAAAAAGATACATACCTCACCTAGAAACACCCAGCAGATAGATACTTAACTCAATCTGAAGGTAACACGTATTTTTGCACATATAATAAAGCAGAGCAAGTATGTCTTGTGTTGGCTTTGATGGTACTGATTTTGCTATTAAAGTTGAAGCTAAAGGCAGCTTTGAGAATAGCTCTAAATCACAGACTTTTTGCATGATGTGTGGTGGGTTTTTTCCATTGTTTGCCTTTACGTGCTTTCTAACATTTGCTCTCACTAATAACAATCAATGACAAAACTGTATGGAGATCAGCAGTGGGCATTCCAAATAAGGAATGCAAAGAATGAAGCCATTCTTTTATGCATCTCACATGTTTGTCTTAAGTTTCTTCTCTCTTTTCACTGTTTCTGGTTTGGGGTGTTTTGAGGAAAGCAAGAAGCCATAAAGCCAAAGTAGACTGACTGTACTGTAGTATAATTCAGGTACTCTGTGCAAGGAAGATGAGGGAGACTGGTGAACAATGCACTCTCTACCTTTGGAAAACTCACATGCTAGTGAAGGAAATGACTGTAATCTATTTTATAATACAAGGTAAAAGAAAATATGACAAAATAAGGTCTATGTTGAACTGTTTTAAGCCCCCATGAAAAGGAACAGTTCATTCTGTCTGGATGAATCAGGGACTGTTTCACAGGGAAGGTAGCATTTGTACTGATCCTTGAAGTATAAAAGATATTTAATAGACAGATGGAGAAATGACCATTCACTTCAGGTGTAGGGAAAGTTACTCTTGTTAATAAGATAAATCTTTGGTATTCACATACTACATCTTTCTTCCAAAGAGCTCAAGTTGTTTTATCATTATTTGATATAATACATAAAAAATTAGGGGATATTTTGTTGCTTTGTATTCATTTTTAAATATCCCCTAATTTTTGTGAGCAGTATAATACCAGATTTATCACTGGGGGAAACAAGGCCCAAAGCATTGCCTCAAACATTTTCAAACTAATATCTGGTGATAATCCATTTCTTTAACAGTTTACAAAACACTTTATATACATTCTCTTTCTAGCTTCATAATAAAGTCAGACTAGGAACTTGATTTTCCAGACCTCCAGACTTTCTCTGTCCATTGTGCTCCTGTGTCTGTCAGAGTCGGTGTTTGCCAGAACACTTCCTAATCATCCTCTTCAGCATTGTGCTGCTGGTTGGTTCCCTCAGCTGTCACTCTGAGGATGTTGTGCATCCCACCAAGTCTTTATTGCACTGAAAGTGTACTATAGCTTTGTATGATTAACTTCCTTTTCAAAAACAAAATCATTTTCTCCTGGGCCTGACTTGAAAGGCATGTGAGTAAAGGATAGGGTTGGAGGTGATGTGGCCAATGAATGGACACTAGACACTTCCTTTTTTCCATCCATAGGAAAGCAGATGTGAAGGACCTGCACCAGGATGGTGGTTAGCAACAGTGGCCCGTGCCAAAGCACTTACGAAAGTGATGACTAAGGTTGGTCATGCCAAATGCTATTACTGAGCCTGGTGTAGGGCATAGGTGTTATTCACTACCAAAACTGGAAAACAACCAATGCAGAAACTAAAAGTGACATTGCCAGTTTGCCTCCACCCTGGACATAGCCACTGCCTCAAGGAGCTCACCATCTCAACAGCTTTATCTCACTTCGATTTCCAAGGACACAGGAAAGATTAGTGCGCAAACATTTTCTTCCCATTGAATACCAACTGATTTAGTAGTATTCCAAGTGGTTGGTTGGTTTTTGTTTGTTTGTTTTTAAATACAAGGATTGTATCTGTGACAGATGGAGATGAGGGGAGTGGTAGTGGACCAGGAGATTTAAGAGTTTGAGGAGCCCTATTAATCCCATCATGTCTAGCTAGCACAGTGCCTTGTACCCTCTGGCTTCCCCAGTGTGTGAGAAAATAGCACAGCTGATCCCTGAATCTGAAGGTCAGCTTTCTGCTCTATAAAATAGCCCATACAATTTAAGACTTTAAAAGTATACTTTTGGCAGTTTTGTTTCTTGACCAAATATCGTAAAATTCAGGGCAAGAAAAGACTTGATTTAAATATCAGGGTACATAATCCCTTTAATATAGAAAGCTGACTGTAATATTTATCAAACAAGCATTAAAGCCTGAGGCTTGAGATCATAGAAAGCTTCATTTGACATTTTTAATGCGAGAGCAGAGGTAGAAAAGGGGATGAAATTTGCCTGCCTCTCCACCACCTTTCTTTCTCTGAATAGGGGGAAAAGCCCCTGCAATTTAAGCAGGAGATTAGGAAGGGGGTTCTGTGTGGTTAAGCAAGTAAGTCCAGTGTGGCTAATACAATTGCTTTCACCTTAGCTACAGCACACAACTCATATATAATAATGCAGTCTCCTCCAGAAAAGGGGAGAGAGGATAGAGTGTCTTAAGCTTAAACTAACCAAGGGAAATAATATTTCAAGTTTTTGATTTTTCTCATCCCTGTTAGTTCCTTAGTTGGAACTGGGACTGATTATTAACCTTATACCCCATCCTTACTTACCCCATCACTGTTGAACAAGATATATTGTCTTTTTGCTGATACAGTCTTTTTAAAATCCTCTAAAATTTAATTCTATATAAATAAATAATAATTGTTTTCCCATTTCTTCTCTTATCTACTCCTTATTCAATAATTGTATTTTATTTCTTTATTGCCAGTCAATGTGTAGTATTTGGGTAATGGCTTTCTTAATATATGCAGGTACCAAATATAGAATAGTATTTTTTTAATGCAGAGTTTATTTTTAAACTTACTAAAGCTGGGGCAGATGATTTATGACTTAAAAGTAATACATAATTTTTTCATTACAAATAATTTACTCTGCTTAAAAAAATAATGGTGATTACACCCACTTTTTTGATGAGTTAGTCAAGGAAATGCTTTTCCAGTATATTTCAGAAATGTGGTCCAACTTTTAAAGGATTGTGAGATCTATTGTAGGAATGAAAGTGTAAAGATCTTAATCGTTTATTATCATAAAACCCTTTAAATCTACACTGTCCAATATGGTCATCACCAACCATACAATGACTGTTGAGCACTTGAAATGGGGTTGGTCTGAATTGAGATGTCCTATAAGTGTTAAATATTCAGACTTTCAAAGACTCAGTACAAAAAGAGAATGTAAAATATCTCAGTTGTTTAATATAGATTTTTACACTGAAATAATTTTTCTGATATACTGGGTTAAACAAAATTTATTAAAAGTAACTTACCTATCTGTTCCTACTTTTTCAGTTTAGCTACTGGAACATTTGAGATTATATATATGGCTTACAATTTGTAGCTTATGTTATATTTTTATTAGACAGTGCTGTTTTCACATCATTAACATACACTAAGTTTGCTTGGAAGTTCAATTAAGGAAATTTGGATCTAATTTAATTAATATACTTTAAAGTGGCAGGGGAGGATTAATTTGAGAAACTTGATGTTTATTATCAGTTATAGATGGCCTTCCCTTTGGCTAGAAAACTCTTAAGGAAGATATCATAATACCTCTGTATTGCCTATTGGTAGTCATTTTCCTTTACAGCAGGAGTGACTACTTTGAGCTCTTGTTTTAAGCACTAGATGAAATGGCTCTTATTTGAGAAACTTCAAGTAAGAATAACCTCCACTGGCTGCCTGCTCTCTTAGTTACTTGCTCTCTTAAGTCTTTCTACTTGGGAAGAGCATATAAGAACTTCTGTTTCTACTGCTTTATTCAACGGGTCAGTTGGCATGCTGACCTCTTATTAATACTTATTTTGCTAATTTGGACAATAGGATAGAAAAGTTCTATAAAGAAATTACCAAGAGCCTGACCAGATGTTGGCACGGTAGATAGAGCGTCGGACTGGGATGCGGAAGACCCAGGTTTGAGTCCCCGAGGTCGCCAGCTTGAGTGCAGGCTCATCTGGTTTGAGCAAGGCTCACCAGCTTGAGCCCAAAGTCGCCGGCTTGAGCAAGGGGTTACTCAGTCTGCCCAAGGTCAAGGCACATATGAGAAAGCAATCAATGAACAACTAAGGTGCCACAACAAAGAATTGATGCTTCTCATCTCTCTCCCTTTCTGTCTGTCTGTCCCTATCTGTCCCTCTCTCTGTCTCTGTCACACACACACAAAAAAGAAATTACCAAGAAATAATAAAGAACACCTTTACTTGAGGAAAACCTTGAATTTTATTCTTTTAGCACTGTCCCTAACTTCTTTCTCTGTAGTTTATGCTGTTTAATGAGAGGTGGGTAGCAAATTTTTAGAAGTTTTGCATGTGATCTTATAACAGAATTGAGACAAATAGAAAACTAGTATTTATATCATGCTTTAAAATTTTAAAAAAGTGTTTCCATATGTATTATTTCCATTGATCATTAAAACAGCCCTGTGAATTAGGTAGTGAAATGGGACCAGTGATTACACAACTGACCCAACATCAGGCATCTGATTAATGACATAGCCAAGACTCAGTTCTTAGTTTTCAGACTCCAGATCATATGTGATTTTGAAAATAACCAACACCTCTCAAAAATTTGTCATTGTGATTATTTTTAATAACACATTCTAAATTTTAAACAAGTACAAAGCATAAAAACAGATAGTAAGCATAATTATCGGAGAAGAGCATTAAGATTTTGAGGACATGTATCCATGCTCTTCCGTCCCATAGTTGATTTTAAATATCAGGTCAGAAGCTAAGTAAATAATCGATACTTTAAAAAAAAATCAGCTTTATATAGTGCAAAACAGTAAAATTGCTGTGATTCTATGTTAATATAAAGTTTCTCTTTTTGAATATAAGGTCTCAATTTTGAAAAGAGAATGAATATAGGTTATTCTATACAAATTTTTATATTGAGTATAATCACATTAAGAAAACTTAACTTTAGCCTGACCTGTGGTGGCGCAATGGATAAAGTGTTGACCTGGAACTCTGAGGTCGCTGGTTCAAAACCCTGGGCTTGCCTGGTCAAGGCACATATGGGAGTTGATGCTTCCTGCTCCTCCCTCCCCCTTCTCTCTCTCTCTCTCTCTCTCTCTCTCTCTCTCTCTCTCTCTCTCCTCTCTAAAAAATTAATAAAGAAAATTAAAAAAAAAAAAAAGAAAACTTAACTTTAAAAAGGTTTCTCTTTGGGCCTGTTTAAGTAACTCACAGTTGCCTTCACAGAGTGGAAGGATATGGTGTGGACAAAATGCCTATCCATTTGTCTTGGGAATATTTTTTATGCTATATGTTTAACCTTCCCAATTGTACTCTATCCCAAAAGCATGATGGTGAGGGCTAGAGAGCGTCCTCAGCATCCTTTTTGAAAAATGCAGCCTGAATACCTAGAGTTTGCTATGGAAAGCTACCATATACCTCCTACCTAATGGGTTAGTGGTTTAGTGAAAAATCAGTATAACCAGTCAGCAGTAGAAAGCCATTAGACGAAAGATAAAATGCAAGATGAAGGATCAGGGTCCAAAGGACACTTTCACAGTATGTAACAACATGTTAATCAGGCCAAAGGGTATAATGTGGTTTCTGTGAGAAAAAAAAGGGAGGGCTTAAAAACACTTCCAAGAATATCACAAATTATTGGCAAATCCATGGTACTTCGGTGACTAATGATGCTGAAATCTTTAAATAAGATGCACTCTCAGACTTGGAATTATAGCAGATTACAGAGTTTCTTTCTCCAGGCTATCACAGGCTCCATTCTTGCAGGCATTTTTTGGAAAAGCTCTGTGTTAATTAAAAGACTTTATTTATATACCAGTTTCTCATCTTATCTTTCAACTGTGAAAAGGAATTAAATACAAAATGGCTAATTTAAAATGTCAGGGTTCTTTTTTCTAAGCCAACCCTGCATTAAGAGCAGGAATCCTTGTGCCAAAGAAATGGTTCCCAATTATCCCATCCTGGGTTTTGTTATACATTGTACAAAAGTCAACAAAACAAGTATGTAACAGAACCTGCTTAAATAACAGCCACCCTCATTAAAAACAGAGAATTAATCGGGGTGATTGAAGGAAGCAGTGCCTCATAGGTTCTCCCCTTTTCTTCCTTTCTAATCATAGAACAAAATATGTTACATAAAAGGATCGGAACTATTATGCAGTACTCAATTAGAGGGAGGTGAATAGGTCTCTAACATGCTGTTTTATCGAAAGAGCAGACCGGTGTTTGCATGACTGTTGTTTCATTACAGACCCTGTCATTAATTCCATGTGTCAATACTGCCCTGTAGTACACAGAGCAGACAAGAAAGAAGAGCCCTTGAAAACAAGGGAATGATTTTTGAGTCGTTATCAAGCTAAGTGGCAAGCGGGAAGCTGAAACTCGTATAGGTAAATTCGAAGGGAGTCTTGGGAGATCTGCAAGTGGGAAACAAGAATGCATTTTACCAACTGCTTAATTATGTCCTGTTTTTCAACAAGTACACTTGAATTGAATGCTTTGTTTGTATTGCACAAAAACATGTGCTGTGGGCAAGAGTATTCTCTTGCTTCCAGGTCAAGTAAGGTGTTTTATACACATACACATCTGGCCTATTCTCTGATGTGCGATTGGGAATGCTAGTATCTGAGCCCCAATATTGCACTGTCATTTCTGGGGGAAAGAGTTACATAGGAACCAGAAGTCCTAAAAAGTAGAAGCTTCTCTTAGGTTCTGAGAAGTGATATAAGCCCAGGCATCTCAGAGGACCACACTTACAGGGAAATGGTGGCTCAGGAAAATGTTAAAATATACCTGGAAAAAAAAAATTTAAATATGGTATAAATCCCATAATCTCCCACCCCTAAATCTTTAAGAAAGTATTTTTTGGTTTCCATTAGCAGTCCCAAGGGTTAGGCTGGGGCAAAATAGGGTTTCCTTTCTTGGACGTGCTTTATCTGTGTCCTCGTGCCTGGCCAAACCCTTATAGATCATGGTTCCTTTTCGTTTAGTAAGATCAAATTTCTAAATGATGTTTCGTTCCAGTTGAACATTCTTGGAGGCTTATCTCTTCCCTGGCCAGATGCCTGATCAGATGAGAAGCCCGCCATGATACTGTCACAGTGCCTAGAATGGGCTCTTTATCCAGTAGACATCACTGTACTTTTTGATGATAACGAGGGCTGTCTTAACTTGTGTTAAGGCCTGTGTATAGCATTGAAGGTAAGTATGAAGGAGTTGTTGCTATATGACTATCTTAATCCTGATGCACATTTCAATATACAGTATCTGTTTAACCATGCTGTACATATATCTGAAACTAAGCCATCCTTTTTAGATGGGACTTTCATAGTTTAGGACCAGTAACTCTTCATGAAATGGCCTTTTTATTGAGGGCCATGATTGAATTTAGATCCTTGTAACCCTTGCCATTGCTTTGATTTACTTTTGTAATCATCCTAATCATCTGCTAATAGTTTTGCAAAAAGGATTTCTGGTCTTGGTGTATGTCAGTGACAATTAGGGAGGATGCTGTCTCTTTGACTCATAGGCTTAGAAAAAAACAAAAGCTTAGCAATATTGAGTTTTAGTGTCTTGAAAACCCAGCAACTTTTAAAATAGATTAAAATTATTTAGTAGCCTAATATTTAGACTCAGAATTAGAATAGAACCTTGGGGATCATCTTGTCCAACCCCTTCATTTTGTAGATGGGGAGACTGAAGCCCAAAGAAGGAAATGACTTGCCCAAGGACATCTAGCAAGTTAGTGGAAGATTTGAGATTAGAACCTAGATGTCCTGGTGCCCCCTATGGTTGGGAATTCCAGGCTGTACAGTACAAAGACCTGACTTCTGCTGCACTGTCACAATGTCTGATGATATTGACTCATCAGGGAAATAATTAAGTACAGTTAAAATAATATGAGAATGATTTTTGACAAATGGTTCTCTATTATTCTGCATTTATGCTATGATTCATTTATTCTTTTAGTTAACATTTTCTGAGCACCTACTGTGTGTTCCATCTTATACTAGATACACAAATCACAGTCAGGTAAGACATGGACTCTGCCCTCTAGCTGCTCACAGTCTAGTAGAGAATGAGAAATCCCTGGAAAGCATTATGCAGAATTCCTGTAGAAGTTAATAATACCTTTCCTAACTCTGAATCTTGAGGATGAGAGTGAATCTTCTACCCAAAGATTTAGCTTTTTTTTTGGTCATGGTTTATTTATTAGGAGGCCCATCAAACACTGTACCTTTCCTTTCTGTGAAACTGCAAGAGAATGTCAACCGCAACTAAATTTAGTTCATAGACACTTGTTGAGGATCTGCTATCCGCTAGGCACTGTGCTAGACACATAGGGATATGAAAATTAAAGCATAGAACACTTTTTAATATAGCTTTCAAACTTCGTAATGAAAATTGTTTTTAATTTTAAAAATTCTTAAATGTAGGGCCCTTGAAATAGAAGACAAAATGCCTCTGTAATGTAATCCAGGTTTGTCAGCCTAGGATTTCCAGGTCTTCGTTGAGATTCTCTTCTGTACCCATATCTGTTTAGAGCCTTTTTTTTTTCCTTTGCCTCAGTCAAGACACCCTGTTTGCCATCCCTGCACACAACTAACTCTTGCTTCTGTGCCTTTGCTTAACTAATTCTGCGTCTGGGATGCCTTTTTCCCCATGAATCCATGTGCATCACTGCCATTAGTCTGGCTTTGAGTCCATCAGCTGCAGGAGCCTGTGATCAGCCTGTCTCCTCCTGTGTGCTGCCCACACGTGCATATGACTGGTGGAGGAACATCTCTGTGGTATTCATTAATGCTTCGCATTCTCTGTCCACATCTTACTGGTCTAGATACAACAGAGCTGATAATCACTCTAGTATAACCAGAACATTTGTCAGACCTTTTAGGAGTGAGTCTCTAGATCAAAGATTTCATTTTGCTGTTTGTGGGCTGTTGTATGATAGAGAGGAAGAATATCAGAAACATTAAGCTGGAGGTTTGAAAAATAAGCCTGGGATCTATAAGAAAAACCAGTCACAGATCTGTAAGTGAACCTCCCACTTTCTGCTCCCAAACAGGACAAAAAAACCTTTGAAGAGATTTCAGTTGCAATAAGGGTGTACCAATGAACTGTCAGGCTAGGGAGAGCAGGGCTCTATTAGTCATCTGAAGCTTGTTGATCTGCTGTTCTGTAATTCTTTACTATTGTTTAATGTGTATATGTTTTATCTTCTGAACTGGCTAAAAGCTTCTTGAGGACAGGGACCATGTCTTTTATTTCCTTCTGCATATTCTTCTCCCACTTACTTCCCAAAGAGTGCCCTAGTACGCTTGGGGAAGCTTTCCATAAGTGCATGACAGAAAATACAAATTGCGGGTTTCAGCTACATTCCAGCCTCTCCACTGCGCATTTTTAGATGTATAGTAATGACCTTTACTCTTACTACAACTCAGTGAGGTGGGTATTCCTATCCCAATTCTACAGATAAGGAAATTGAAGTTCAGCGAGTTCAAGGTCTTACTGCTAGTTAGTAGTGGGTCCAGGTTTAGAACTTAGGGCTGTCAGACTCTAAAACCTATATGTGCCTTTCATTATACTATATACAATAATAATTAATATGATATTTAGGATTCTTTACAGTTCATGGAAGTCTTTCATCTGCATTGTTACTTCTACCACTATTAGTACTATTACTGCTACTCCTTACGTCATCACTAGGAAGTAGTTAGAGTTGGTATTATCATTATTCCCATTTCACAGATGGGGAAATAAACTCAGAGACTTGCCCAAGATCATACAACTGGTAAGTGGAAGAACCAGGACTTCAAACAGACCTCCTGGCCCTAGATCTTTTTGTTCCACTGCATCATGTTGCTGCCTTGATTCATGTGCACGAATGCATGATTATGTGGCCAGTTATCACTGACATCTCTCCTACTGAAGGTCAGTGAGTCCAAGCATCACATGGAGCCCTCTGGAAAAGAGAATCATTCACCCTCTCAGAGGAGCTTCCATGTTAGTGGAGGGGTCAAAGGACCCGAAAAGCAAATTCTTGGGAAGAATAGTTCATGTGGGAATTAAAGTAGAGGGCGCTTTATTCTATAGATGAATTATTGCCCATAAAACTTTTGAATTGTTCTTAATTATTTCCATTATAAAATTGGATTAAGGAGTAGGCATGAAACCAGTGGGCTTGATTTGAATGTATTCCTCCTGGGCTTGAACGAGAAAGCTCACTACTCTGTGTAGTTGGTAGCAGCCCCAGCACCATCAAAGACACGCAGTAGTAACAGTAGTGTTGGGGCAATGGTGTGTCCGCCCAGAGATTCATCAGTCTTGGTAGACTTTCTCTAGTCTCGTCTACTCCTGCCTACACCAACCCTTAACCCCACTCCATCTTACTATACTCTCAAGTCTACCACCTGCTCAGACCTTTGAACTTTCTTATCCCTTAATATTTTATTCCCAGCAGATTGTCCCCTTTCTCTTTTATGTCAATTATTAGTAAATAGTGTCTAAATATCACAGAGTCTTCCAGCACATAGTTAGGAAACTTTGTTATAGAAGTACAGATATGTGTAGTGCATATCAGAGCTAAAGAGAGATTTTAATGGAAACAGACTGTTTTAGCTCTCCACTGAACATTTCTACTTGGTTGTCATGCCAGGACCTCAAGCTCTTCATGTTGTAAAGATGTCTGCATCTCCCCGCCCCCAGCTAGATCTGCTCCATTTGCTGTGTTCTGGCCATCCACGTGGCCCTCTGAGCTGGAAGCCACGGGAACACTACTTCCTCGCCTTCACAGCCAGCCCCCTGCCCTTCCAGTGGATCACAGATCCATTGCAGAAATGTAGGCTTTCCTCCCCATGTCTAGCTTTCTGTGTCCTCACACACTGTTACAGTGACATCCTAAGACTTGTCTCTACCACTAGTTTCCCTGTTCAGTGTGTCCACCACACTGCCTCCAGGGGCGCTCCCTCTGAGACCAGCCTCATCGGGCATTCTGACAGGGCAGAGCCCCAGCCCCAGACTTGGACATTTAGGACACTTGATTGCAAGACCCCAAACTATCCTTGCAGCCTTCCCCCCGTCCCTCCTTCACAGGCCTCCCACTCCCTGTGCTGGGGCTCTCACAGCTTTAGAGGGTACAGAGCCAGGAAAGAAATGGACACAACCCTAAAAGGCCTACACAGTCGCACAAGTAGATGGGACCATACAGAGCCCTTGACTCGGTCTTGCCAGAAGTGCTCTATGCCTGCTCTGCCTGGGATAGGACACTCATGGTGCCAGCCCCACCTTCCCCTGGTGGTGTAGGCTGTGCTTCTCCAGAGCTGCCAGTCTCTGTGATTCTCTTACAGCATTTTGCCCCATTTTTTTATAGATATATTTCACCCGCTCCAGGGCAGTGGCTGTGCCCAGTCTGCCTTGTCTCCCCAAAGTGTGACGTAGTTCCTGGCGCAGCTGTTGAACAGCTGAGCTCAGAGTGTTGTTCTCCAGTCAGAGCAGAGACCCAGGTGTGTGCCGCAGGGCACGCTGGACTAGAATCCAGGAGTCCGGTGTCCCACGCTCAACATTGCCACTAGATATGTGACCTTGGGCAAGTCACTTGGTCTTTCCTTAAAGGAGGAGGTTGGACTAAATGATCTCTAAGGCCCCTTCAACTTCAAGTTCTATGATTCTGACCCCATTTCTTGGTTCAGGAAACATGTTTCCTACTTTATAATATTCAGGAGCCTCTCCTTAGCCAGTCAGCCATCCACATTGCTGATTTTTCAAACTCTCAGAATAGTCTTCCAGTGGTGGCCAGAGCTGCTTGACCGAGCTCCTGGTGTCTTATCAGTGACCGCTGAGCTGCGCTTACCCCCTGGGATGTTTCACTGCACCTGTAACCTGTCAGGCTGTGGTGCAGCCAGTCCTTCCCTGGAGGGAGCCCTTGTTTGTGCTGGCCTCAGGGGACAACAGCAGGGAGACAGAGGAGAGGAGGTTTTAGTATTTGCCTTCACTCCAAATCCTACCAACATTACAGCTGCTGCCATGTGGGTTCTTGGTTATAGACATGTTTTCGGGGGTGATGCCCATTTCTGTGAGAAGCGGGGTTCAGCAGCTCATGTGCCAATCAGTTCAAAGCTACACTTAAAGTACACTGCTGACCTTTTGGGATTAGGACGAGGACTAGAGTTAGCAAGGCAACAGGTACCTTTGCCGTAATCTCCATGTAATAATGAAAGCCTATGAAAAGATTAAATAAATCTTTCCTAATGCTTTTTGATTGGCTTAATCAATAATTAATCATCTTTAGATGAGGCTGTAACTTGTGGGGTAGATATAATTGGATTAACTGAAAAGAGGCAGTTGGGGGGCTTTGAAGAGATTAAAATGGCTGTCAGTCCCATAATTAAACTGCCACAAACGAAAGCAATGGTGTCTTTAAAAAAGGAGAGAAAGAAGGAAAGAAAAGGGAGAAAGTGGGGAAGGCCAACTGATTTGGAGTGAATCAATACTTACATATCACTAGAGATTGGAGAGGCAAAATCAGAGCCGATTGATTCCACTGCTGAATGCACGCGTGTGCTGTGTGCCTGGCCCGCTGGGACAGGTGGGGTTTGGGCAGCTTCAGCTTCACTAAAACAAAACGAAGCCATAAAAGGAAAAAAAAAGTTAATTATTAAAAACAGAAGAGACCTGCTCCTCGTCTTGAGCCCATTTAGACCTTGACTTTTCATACTTTTAATTGGCTTACTAGGTTTGGCCTGTGTGAATGAAGTCTTTTATCTCCCTCTTTTTCTTTCCGTGCCCCTTTCATCTTTCCTGTCACACACACACAGCTTGAGGAAAAACACTTTGGTTTTAAAGACTTTTCTTTTTAAAAGAATGTGAATTGAGGCGGGAGGGAGGGGCGTGTGTGTGATGCTGGTGAATACTTTTTTTTTTCTTTCTTTTATCTCTTTTTCCAGGGAGGAGCTGCTTAAACCAATGGGTCTAAAACCTGACGGGACAATAACGCCCTTGGAGGAAGCGCTCAGCCAGTACTCCGTCATCGAGGAGACCAGCTCCGACACAGACTGAAGGCGTCGCCTGCTCGACTCTCAGCATCGCTTTTATCGGCATCTTTTCTCTGTAGCTCCAGGGGAATCTTTTCTCTAAAACATTTATGCCTTTGCTTTGGCTAGAAACACATTAACTGGTTTACTCGTTGAGAATCCAGCGTATCTAAGAGGTGATCCTGTGTTTTTGCGACACTGAGGCATTCCTGCCGAGCTGCAGTTAGATGGAGGTGCGGGGGCTGGCAGCAGACACAATGCTGTTTCATCCGGACAGACTGGAGGACTTCGCTCAGCAAGGCAGCCCTGGCTGAATCCGGCGGGCCTGGTTGCCGAGATTCCTGGCAGGATGTGTAGCCGCGTCCTTCCTCCCCCTCCGGAGCCCGCAGCAGGCAGAGGCACGGAGAAGCAGAGCAAGCTGCTGCATAAGGGCTGAGGCGAGTGACTGGGTAGGTCAGGACCGACTGCACGGAAGCCAAGCAGCTGCTCTGTAAACCTAGCCTACTCTTCATTTCAATTTTGTATAAATAATAGAAATGCGCACACACACACAGCCCCAGACTTGCAAACTGATGACACTCTAAAAGTTTGTATGTCACTTGTCTAGAACTTCAGAATACATCTCTGCCCATAAAGAATTATAAATGATGGTTTAGTTCTGAGGCAGCTACACACGCCTATTTATTCCCTGCATACCTGAACACTAGCACCATAGAATGACCCCATCTGTATCAGTGCATGGGGAGCATGCCTCCTGAGGTCGGACTCGGGGGCGGAACACGCCCTCCAGCCCAGCATGGGGGAGGGGACCCTGAGCACGGGGTTCTTTCATGGCTTCTGCTGGGGCTGGAGATCAGCTGCCCCCTCCTGTACATATAGGTCATTCAGCGTCCCGCTTTAGACGGGGGCTGTGTGTGTGCTACCTTTCTACCCTATGATCAGTTTAATGGTAACCTTATTTATTTAAGAAAAGAAAAAAGAAACACATAGTTACTGTTAAACTGATTAAGGCTGTTTATTTTTACTTTTAAAATTGGTCATATGAAGAAATAGAAAATGAATCATTGAGCCTAATCAGGGCTGAAGTTGAAAAGGGGTTGGTTTCCTTTTATATATGTATGTACATTTGTATACATACATATATATACACACATAGATTATGTGCTTAACCACTGCCTTTTAAAACTTTAAATAAAACATTGGGGTTGATTCAACTTAGCCATCTGTGTGTGTTTCTTTACAGATACATGGGATAAACAACACTGTTTCATAGTTCATGCCTTTTAAAAGCACTTTACATCCATTATCTCACTTATCATGGTAGCCTTTTTAAGGACAGATACATGGTGTATAAATGAATTGTCATTTATTTATCCAGAAGTCACTTCTCTGGCAAAACAACAAATCAGGAACTGAGTCCTTCAATGCCTCTGAGCCGCCAAGAGACGTCATTTTCTTGCAGTTTATTCATAGAGAACCTCAAAAATCTCACTTCAGGCCTCTTTACTGAAATTTGCACACATTTCTATCAGGTTCCATTGTTGACTTTCAGGCCCACAAAAAACAGCACGGAGGAGTGCTGGCCGGAAGGCAGGCCTCCTGGACGCAGCCAAGGCCGCCGGAGGACTGGGGGGAAGGGGAGCTGGGAGACAACGACGCTGCTCGGGGTGTCACAGGTCTGGGCGTTCGGCTTCCCAACGCACGCTCTAGTGGACCTAGACGGTATCTGTGTAACGGTGTGGTCCGCAGACATTCTCATAACAATGACCCTGAGTTTCTTTAAAAAAATAAATTCCAGAACACTTAAAAAAAACAACTAGAAAGACTACAGTAAGTTTTAGGATTTTAATCCAAATAATTGGGAATAGAAGTTCTTGGTTACTCATGTTCTGACAGTAAATAAAACTTGGCAATCTGTAATTTTAGATTAGGTGTAAAAAGCTTAGAAAAAACGGATTTAAGTATTTTTGTTACTTTATTCTACAAATGCATTTTTAAAGTATTTTTACAATTTCTACAAATAACTTTGGCATATGTGTCAGCTTCCCTAAATGCAGACGTGTTTAAGAACTAGCAGTGCGCTGGCTGTATGCGGAGCTCACGTCTAAGTCCTGAGTAGGGCTGTGCTCTTTGGCTCTTAGTGAGTTGTTTCATTTCCAGTGTCCCTGCGCTGGGCACTAAGCTTTATCGTTGAAGACAGTATTGGCAGAGGGAGAGGTGGAGCATGACCTCATCCTGCACGTGGGAGGAGAACTGACATCTGTTGCGTGCTTACTGCACGCCTGGGCCTGGCTGGCTGTGTATGTTACCTCGTGAACCTCATCACATCTCATGTTAGAGGTCGTCTCCAGAGAGCCCATCACCTAACGTCATGTGGCAAATAAGTCCCTCCCAGTCCAGCTAGCCTGACCCCTGGCCCCTCTCCTTCCCCTTCACCACACTGCCCACCTGGGTCCATGTTGTGCCTCCTATGACTGTGGAATGCCGGGAGAATGGTAATTCTCAGGCCATTTTAAGCAATAACTATTTCAGCAAAACCAGATTAAAGAGCTTTTAAGTCGGGAGGTGGCCTGGCACTGAAGTGTCTGGGAAATTTACTAAGTAGTGCACAGCGAACAAGGGCCTGGAGTCCTTTAGGCCAGACGCCTGCCTGGCGCACTGGCCTGAAGGGGGACAGCGAGAACACACTGGCCAACTGCACTCCAAAGGCCCATGTCTCATCTCTCTTGACCTTTGAAATGAGATGGAGGAATGCACCCTAAAATAAGGCACTTGAGTTGCTGCTTTAGAGTAACAATCCACAGACACTTGGGATCCTTTTACACGAATAGTGGTCCTGGGAGGTGTGCAAGACAGACATTATCCTTCCTTTATAAATGAGGACACAGGCTGAAAAGGTACAAGTACTAAGTATCTCGATTTACCACATCAGTCTTGCCACCTCCCAGTACTGGGTGTCACCTGTATCCACTTCCCCACACTATAAAAGTAATATATATGTTCATTGAGGAAAGTTTGGAAAATGCAAAAAGTAATAAAAAGGATTCACCCCAAATCCCACCACCCTGAGATAAATCACTGTTAATGTTTTAGTGTATTTGTCCTGTGTTTTTTCTATGCATATATAATTTATTTTACTACAAGGTTGGGATCATGCTGTATTTATAGATTTGTATCCTGCTTTCTTGAACATATTGTGAGCATTTTCCCATGTCAATAAATATTCTTCAAAGATTAATGGCTATATGATATTCCATTGTATGAACTGCAGTAGACACTGCTAATTGCCTACCCAATGCGATTCTTCTTTACTAACAGGAGACATCATGACCTACCCCCCTCCCAGAAAAAGAAAGGTGCCTGCTATCTTCCTGGGAGGCAGGTTGAGCCCTGTCAGCTCCAAAGAGTGACAAGAAATAGACTGGCACCAGGAAGAGCAGAGTTGCTTTGCCGTTCGGCACCAGTCTTACAGAGAGCATCGGTGGCTCAGATTATGACAGATTAAGTGCCTGGATAATGCTCGAGTTTTTGTCAAGGTGAGGCACTTGAAAATAACAAGAGATCCAGGTGACTTTAAAAAGTCTGCATGAGAGCCCTGGCCGGTTGGCTCAGTGGTAGAGCGTCGGCCTGGCGTGCAGAAGTCCCGGGTTCGATTCCCGGCCAGGGCACACAGGAGAAGTGCCCATCTGCTTCTCCACCCCTTCCTTCCTCTCTCTTCCCCTCCCGCAGCCGAGGCTCCATTGGAGTAAAGATGGCCCGGGCACTGGGGATGGCTCCTTGGCCTCTGCCCCAGGCGCTATAGTGGCTCTAGTCGCAACAGAGCGACGCCCCAGAGGGACAGAGCATCGCCCCCTGGTGGGCAGAGCGTCGCCCCTGGTGGGCATGCCCGGTGGATCCCGGTCGGGCGCATGCGGGAGTCTGTCTGACTGTCTCTCCCCGTTTCCAGCTTCAGAAAAATACAAAAAAAAAAAAAAAAGTCTGCATGTGAAAAAAGAAAAGGTATCAGTCATGTTTACTGCTGTGTGGTCTACTTATTGGCAGTAATTGTCTTGGAGACAGTCTTCATTATAATTCCAGAGGTGAGGGAGGGGGTGCAGGGATGGGGAGAGATGGGTTACTCTTCCAAGAAGAAAATACCGAAAGTGCATTAAGTAATGGGAATTAATGAAGTAAATTTCATACTAAAAATGTGAGCCATATGGCCCTGGCCGGTTGGCTCAGCGGTGGAGCGTCGGACTGGCGTGCGGGGGGACCCGGGTTCGATTCCAGGCCAGGGCACATGGGAGAGGCGCCCATTTGCTTCTCCACCCCCTCCCTCCTTCCTCTCTCTCTCTTCCCCTCCCGCAGCAGAGGCTCCATTGGAGCAAAGATGGCCCGGGCGCTGGGGATGGCTCCTTGGCCTCTGCCCCAGGCACTGGAGTGGCTCTGGTCGCTACGGAGCGATGCCCCGGAGGGGCAGAGCATCGCCCCTTGGTGGACGTGCCGGGTGGATCCTGGTCGGGCGCATGCGGGAGTCTGTCTGACTGTCTCTCCCCGTTTCCAGCTTCAGAGGAGTACAAAAAAAAATAAATAAATAAAATAAAAATGTGAGCCATACAAGGTCACTAGCTATTCAACGTAAAAATGAAGAGAGTGAAAGAGAAAGGGAGGAAGGTACATTCTTAAGCATATATATGAAAAAAGAAATTAAAAGTAATTTTAACTGAAGACACTTCTGGTTAAACAGAGCAATTTGAACACCTACATTTATCATGACCACCTGCTGAAAAAACCCCAATAAATTAGCAGTAAGTGGCTGTTTTCAGTAAGGCTTTAAGCCCAGTGGGATAATGAGAATGGGAAAGGTAAGAATAGCAGAAAAGAATGATCAGCAGAATTTTGGAAATGAAATTAGATAAATGAGAGATAAGTGACGTAAAAAGAAGATGCGGATGCTGAAAAATTAAATCGTACAAGAGCATGCATTCTCCGCGACCAACTGGGTGTCCTACAATTCAACTCCATTCTAACACCTGGAGATGGCATTAGATCACACAGGTTTAGGGCCGGCTCAGTCCTACAAGACTACTCCCCACTTCAGACGCCAATCCCAAATCCACATTGTCATCTGTCCTACTGACCAAGGAGCTACAGAGAAGGTTCCAACAACCCCCTCTTCTTAGTTCAGTTACCTTGCTCAAGAGCTCACAGAACTGAGAAAGGCATTTTATTTATGAAATCATTTGTTATAAAAGGGTACAACCCAGAAACGACCAGATGGAGGGGGTGCGCAGGGCAAGGCTTGGGGAAGGGCCCAGAGCTCCCAGGCCCTCCCTAGGGGCACCAGTCACCTGGCACCTGTGTTCACCAGCCCGGAAGCTCAATGACCCCATCCTTCTGGGGTCTGTGAGACTTTATAGGCATTGGTTGATGAAATCATAGGCCACTGGTGACTGATTGCACCCGACTCTCCACCCCAGTGGTCAAGGGGTGGGACTGAAAGTTCCAACCCTCGAGTCACCTGGTTGGTTCTCCTGGCAGCCAGCCCCCTGCCTTAGGTGCTTTCCCAAAGTCACCTTAGTAACCTAACAAAAGACACCTTTATCCCTTTCATCACATAGGAAATTGCAAGGGTTTTCTGAGCTCTGTGCAAGAAATTGGGACAAAGATCAAATATTTATATTTATTACAAACAGCAATATCACAGTTTGTTATGGTCATCATCATCACAAAAAGTGGTAACAGCAGGAACCAAATTAAAACTCAGGACAGTGTTATAAGTGCTTCATCAGTAACTCTCCCCTGGAAAATCTTCCAGTTAAATCCTAGAGGTCCTTCTGTATATTTTGTTAAAGAAGTCTGACCTTCCTTTTCATTACCTTCCCCGCATCAGTAGCCGATTTTACCGTTGCTTTCTCCAGGGCAGAAACACAAGACAGGAAAAATGATAGGTGTAAATACTACAGACACTATCTCACTTGGTACATCAATATAGGTAAGGATTCTTACACCTTTTACCTGATGAGAAAATTGGAGTTCAGAAAGATAAAGCAACTCGTTCAAAGTCACAAAGCTGGAATTGGTAGGCCAGGAATGTCATGCCTATCTGTAACGACCCCAAAATTATGTTTCATGTTGTAATGCTGGTGGCCAAGGCCAGGCAGGTTCACATTGGATTCGGGCAGATGGTAGATTAACTGCAGAGCTGGAAAGTGTTGGGCCATTCTGTTTAATAAAGTCGCACAACGGAGGACAAGCACACAGGCGGGGGACACCACCCCTCAGGCAAACAAACAGCAAAATGGCCCCTCAGTGGCAGGCAGGCAATCACCATCCACAATCCCCCTGAGTGCAAGCACCCATAGCCTACATAGGCCATACACACGTGGTGCTGCCACATGCTCACGCACTGACCAGGCAGGGTGCTTGCAGCTGGTAATCCCGTGAGCAAGCCCAACACAGCTGGCCCGCATTCCACCCCTTTAGGGTTGCTCACCTCACAGTAGGTATATTACATACATTCCAAAAATGACAATCACAAAGGTGTCCTTCACAATTTCTTCCTGAGCAGTCTGCCCAGGGAGTTAACTGGAGGCCCACCTCCAACTCCCCACCCCACGGTGCCAACAAGGCCCCCCATCATAGGTGGGGGCCTGTACAGTCCAGGGCCATCTCCACTGAAACCAAAAATGTCCTTGGTGTGTCTGCAACTGTGTGAGAGCAGCTTCCCAGGGCAGGAGGGCGTCCACCAGAGCTGCCCCCCATTGGGGTCTCTCATACTGTCCAAAGGCGGCATGTCCATCTAACAGGAGAGCCGGTGCCTCCCTGATTGCAGTCCAAGAGTCAGTCCATGATGGACAGCCTAGCTGTCCACAAATCACCGTGGTAAAGGTCCATTACAGGCAACTAGGTTCACAAAGGCCTCAGGCCTCCTCCCTCATCCCTGCCGTCATACCAGCTCCGGAGATGCTGCCCCAAGGGGGGGAGTGTGGCAACAGTGTCCAGCCTCTCCACCTCTGCTCCAGAGAGCATGATGCCATCCCCTAAGCCCCACAATCACAGCAAGCCCACCAGGGGCTCAGTAGCTACTCTTTGCTGCTGGGTTTTTACCTTCTGGACAACCACTGGCCAAGCTCAGAAGAGGAGCTGGAAACGCAAGCTCCTGCTGATTCAGAGCCGCTCTGGCACAGCTCCATCTTCGGCTCTCAGCCTGAAGCTGAACCCGCAGTTGTTCCTCCAACTGGCTGCTGCCAATGTTCAACCTCCAGGGCAAACAGCAACTCACAAACCCATTTGGATTCCTTTCCAGCACTCACTCCAGTTTAAGCCATTGTTGCCACTGGGTCTGCAACTCACCCTGGAGCTCTTGACCTCGGGCGCCTCTTGCACAGAGCTCTCGGTTTCCTCTCACAGGGCTGTAAAAAACACAGCCTATGGCCCCCAAAAGGACAGCCATAAATAGCCATAACAACGACCAGTCCTCTACCCCACCCCTCAAGGGTGGCTGCAACTCCATACTCATCTGCTCCAAACTCTGCTCGCTGCGCCAGATATAATGCTGGTGGCTGAGGCCAGGCAGGTTCACATTGGATTCAGGCAGATGATAGAAAAACTGCGGAGCTGGAAAGGGTTGGGCCATTCCATTTAATAAAGTCTCACAATGGCGGACAAGCACATAGGCAGGGGAAAACCTCTTCTCTGGCACACAAACAGCAAGAATGGGCCCTCACAGTGGCAGGCAGACAATCCATGCGTCCACAATCCCCCATCTCACTCGAGCTCAAGCAGCCATAGCCTTATAGAGGCTATGCACTCGTGCCTCGGCCAGGTGCTCACACACTGATCAACCAAAAGGGCTTGCAGCTGGTAACCCCGCAAGCAAGCCTAACACGGCTGCCCCACACATGTCTAATGAAGAGGCATACAGCTGATTCTTTAGAAACCTGTGCTAAACCCTCGCTCTCTCCCACATATCTGGGGAGCAGGCAAGAAGGAAGGAAGTGAGGGACAGGAAAGCCATCATCAGTCTCCATTTTCACCTCTAAGTTTTGGGGAATAATAAGAATTACATGTAGTAAGTACTTATTCTGTGACGCTGAGGGCTTTGTGTGATTAGTCTCACTTTAGTCCTAACAACCACCTTAAGGCATAGCCACTGTTGTTATTCCTCATTGCCAGATAGGAAAGGGAGGCCTAAAGGTTAGGTCACTTAGCAGTTGATTGAACTGGTCTCAAGCACAGACGGGCAGATCCTCGGCCATGCCCTCCACCCATCACAGCGAGCCGTACTGGGCTCCGCAGCCTGACCCAAGATGCCTCTGCTTTTTTCCATCTCATTTTGGGGAACTTTCTGAGCATCCCTGGATATTACTTCATTTTCAGTTTTGAGTCTGAAGATCTTGACAAACTGTCTAGCTATCCATCTAGCCCAGCTATCCTATCCTGGGGCTCTGCTTCTTGATTCAAATCAGTTTCATCTGGTCATTAAACACTTTCACTGGCCATCTAGTGCCTGCTCATTTGCAGCTCCCAGCAAAGCTGTGGTGGGAGTTTTCCCAGGATCCTCCTCAGTCACAGACAGGGGCCCTGTGGCTCAGAGAGGTGTGTGTTAATTGATTTTAGAGAGAGAAACATCAATTTGTTATTCCACTTACTTATGCATTCATTGGTTGATTCTTATATGTGCCCTAACCGGGGATTGAATCGCAACCTTGGCCTTTTGGGACAACACTCTAACCAACTGAGCTATTCAGCCAGGGCCTTGGAGAGGTATATTAACAGAACTAGTACTCAGCAAAATCAGGACATGTGACCTCAATTCTCACCTGCTCCCTCGTAATGCCAGTGGTTGAGGCCAGGCAGGTTCACATTGGATTCGGGCAGACAGTAGAAGAACTGCAGAGCCAGAAAAGGTCAGGCCATCCCCATTTATTGGAAGCCTGAAGAGACAGGCATGTGAACAAGCGAAGGAAAACCTGGTTTTCGCAGCAGAGGGCAAGGGATCAGGAAAACTGCCCCTGAAGGAATCAGGGAACCGCACCTCACAGTGGCAGAAGAGCGATCCGGGAAAACCACCACTGAAGGAAAGCACCAATAGCTTTTCAGACACACACGTGGCTTCCTGCCACATGTGCATGCACTAATCATGCAAAGCGCTTGCAGCTGGGAAACCAGAGCGCAAGCCAAACGCAGCTGTTTTCCCTACATCCCACCCCAGAGGCACACCCAGGTTCTAATCATAGGAGGTGGGCAGTAAGGGCACATCGTGTCTTTGGGCCTTCCTCCCTGCACACACATATTTCATTTTCTACTCTCTCCTCATCACCCTCACAGTCATTATATCAACGCCGTACCTCTAAAATTGCTGAGAGGGTGCCACTCTGGGGAGAGCGACCACTCACCTGGCCTCTCCCCCACCTGCCCTCTGCACTCCGGCCCCTCATCTGGTCAGCCCAGCACAGGCAGGTAGCGGGCAGGCAGCCCTTGCCACCTCTAGCAAACATTAAGAGTTTCCTCTCCCCCAGGGTTGGAAAAACTCTGCGCACCTGAAAGACCAGACTGCAAGCTTCCTAGTCTCAATGCTTCTGAAACAGAAGCAAAAGGGAAAAGGCCCTGCTAGCGTGCAGGCCGCCATTCCTGGGCCTGGCCAACCTACTTTACACGCGCCTCACCGTGAGGAGAGGAGAGCTTGGACACGGAGTGGGATGGGGGAGGTTGGTGGGCTCCTGTTTTCCTTGGTGTCAATTAACATAATTTAAAAAGCAAAGGGGGAAAGCCTGGGTGTCCGGGTGACTGCTTTTGCACTTTGAACTTTTTCATCCTTCGGGGCTGATGATGGCCAAGTGACCCATATTTAAAAACCATTTACAATAAAATGATACACTTTCCTTTGTGCCATCAGCTTCCCTGATGAAAAGCAAAAATGTTTTAAAATTGTTCCTTTTTGTCAGCGGTAATGGCTGTGCTATATTTCAGCTCGTCCCTCTTGTGGGCACAGAAAGGGAAGGGTAATAAAGGGCACAGCTGTGGACACTTTATGGCCTGCTTGGGGGGTAGAGCAGGCGGGGGGAAGGGGCTGCAGGGTGGCAAGAAACAGATTGACTGCCTGTCAACAAATGCAGCTGGGAAAAGAGAAAGCTCTTAAAGAGCTAAGCAACTTAAAGTCCAAGATAAATGAGATTCCTATTTGGAAAGAAATAAATGGAGGTAGAATTCAATAAAAGCTGGCTGAAAAGAGGAGGGTTCCCAAAGCCCCTTTCTGCAGCGAGGCAGTTCCTGAGAGAAATGAGTAGAGCGGCCCTCAGAGAGGGGGCATGCAGCCCAGAGACACACGAAGCCACATCCTGGCCAACAGGCCCCACAGGCCAGGCCTGGCACAGCTGGGCTCCAGGGAGCCCCGCCAGGTACAGAGAGAGGTGCCCCAGGAAACTCAGACACACTTCTGTCTCAGGGCCACTTGGGCCTTGCATGTGGGCCAAGGGCAGAGAAGCCTAAGATGACCTGTCTGGTGTGAGGCTGTGTCATGTGTGACAGAAAAAACACTGCAGTGTGGCTCGAAGACCAGGTCGCGTCCCAGGTCAGGCACCTGAACATAACTTAGCGCATAAGTCGAAGACATACAAGTCACCACCTCCCTTAAAGATCACTGGTTTAGATGGCTGATGCTTAGAGCGAATTAAAAAACAAAACAAAATAAAAAGCCCTTCCTTCTTAACAAGTAAAGGTGTATAGATCCAAGTAAGGGTGGTTCCAGTCTGAACATTTCTCTGCCCATGTCCTCACCTCCTGCACCGAATCTCCAGCCATACTCACCTCCTCGCCCTTCCCTGACGTTCCCTTATACCTGCCCAAGCTACTCCAGAACAATGAATCCCCACTTCTATGCTTGGTGAACTCAGCTTCTAATATCCACCTCAAAGTCACCTCCTCTGTGACACCTTCCAAGAGATCCTAAAAGAAAAAACAAAACAGTTTTTTTTTATTTTCTCCTTTCATTGTGCTTATGTATATATTTATTCCCTGAACACTTTATTAAGTTGCTACAATGAGCCAGAGTGTGAGCAATGAAATGAATGAATATATATATAAAGGAGTCAAGAGCACACAGCACACTGAAAGCCCTGGCTAAGTGTGAGCTATGATGATGATGGTCACGATAAAGGTATGGCTGATGCTGGAGGTCAGAAGGAGAAAGCTGAAATGCGATCCAGGATTCAAAAAGCCTAGAGCTGCTGAGAAGGTCCCCAAGAAGTGACAAGACAGTGTGACGAGTACTTTCTAATGAAGCACAGGGTGCTGTGGGATCACTTGGCCAGTATTTTAATTCAATTCAGGTTCTGGGCAAGGTCAGAAAAGTTCCTCTAAGGAAGCTGTCTCTGTCTGTTGTCGCTGCTATAACAAATTGCCACAGGCTGGGTGGCTTATAAACATAGTCCTAGGGACTGGAGGTCTGAGATCGGGGTACAGCATGGATGAACGAGGGCCCTTCTGGGGGTTACCGATCTCTCGTTGTGCCCTTGCATGGCCAAAGGGGACAGGAAGCTCTCTCTATCCTTTTTTATAAAGGCGCTGATCCTTTTCATGAGCATGCTGTCCTCATGACAATCACCTCCCAAATGCCCCACCTCGGTCATGTTGGGCATGAGCATTTCAACACGTGAATTTGGGGCTGACACAAACATTCAGACCATAGCAGAGGAGGCACAGAATGGAGCTGTACAAATTAATGTGAATACATAGTCCAAGAAGCTGCCAAGCCTCCCCACCTTTCAGCACTCTCCTTTGGGAGTCCCTGAGAGCCGGTTTACTCAAGGCTTGGGTCAAGCCTCATTTCTGACCCAAGTTCATGACCCAGCTTGATCGCCCATCTTGTTCAGGACACCCAGCTCATAAATAGTGCCAGGATTCGGATCTATATCTCACTAGGAAGCTTCCGGAGGGATGTTGCCCTGTGTTTTCCTTTCACAACATTTCTCACAACTTGTAATTACATGATTATATATTTGTGAGTATGTGTTTACCGTCTGTCTCCCCCACTGGCGGCATGCATTTCGCTCAACACCGAATTCGCAGGGCCAGAACGCAGCAAAGGTTCATCAGTTCTGTGGGACACTTTCCTGGGGCCCGCACGCCCGGGACCCAGGCCCCGCCCACCACTAGGGCCCGCCCCGTCCACGCAGTCCCGCCCACCCCTCGCCAGGCCCCGCCCCTCCCAGCTAGCCGGGTTGAACGCGTGGGCGTTGGCGGCGGAGCACACAGCACTGCAGAGCAGCTCGGCCAGGCGGCCTCGGCGAGCTCTCTGCCATCCCCGCCCCGGGCCGACCCCCTCTGCCACCCGGCCGCGGAAGGCTCCAGCTCGGCGCCTGTAGTCTGGAAAGAGCGGGAGGTCCGACACCGCTGGGAATCTGTCACGAAACCTCTGACCCCGGCAGCTCCCCCGGGGTTTAGTCCCTTTAGGACGGATTGAGTAACTCTATCCCGGTAAATGAAAGGCGACAACCAGTCGCCCAGGCGGTTCCCGCGCAAAAGGGGCAGGAGGACAGCCGCCTGCCTGTTGACCGCCCTTGGGAGTCCCGATGGGAGGGAAGGGAAGCGCCGCCGACGGAGCTCACAGGCTTGCTGAACTACGGCACTCCGCTCTCTGCTTTCCAGAAGTCCGCGGAGTTGGTGGACCTGGGCCTAGAGGGGAGCGTCTGAGCCCGGCTGAGGTGTAAGCGGGGAGGTGGCGGGCCTGCGTGAGAGCGCCGGGCCTGAGGGCAGGTGGGCGGCGCCCCGGGCGAGAGCGCGGCCTAATGAGGTGGGGGGGGGGGGGGCAGGCGCCTCCTTCCCCGGGCTCTGCCCCGACATTACTTGATGAAATTGCTCGGAACTAAGTACACACGAGTAAAATGTTTAAGTTCAGTGGGTTGTATCAATACCAATTTCCTGCCAGTGATACTGAATTAAAGTTATGCAGGACCCTTTCTAACAACTTCATTTTATCTTACCTTTTAAAAGACCCTGTCTCCAAATACAATCACATCCTTAAGTACTGAGTTACAACTTGAGCATGACAGTGCTGGGGGAAACAGTTCAGTCCGTAACACCACCACAGGTTGTTTTTCAAGGATCTTAGAAAAATGAACGAGCATAGAGAAGGTACAAATAAGGGGCGAAGGCCTTAAGGCTGAGACCAGCTGTGGGACAGCTGTGTTAAGCTTGCTCGAAGGGTTACCAGCTGCAAGCACTTTGCCTCATTGGTGCGTGGGTGCATAGCAGCACCAGGTGTGTGTGGCCTATATAAGGCTATGGGTGCTTGTGCTCCAGATTTTGGGGCTTGCAGATTGCTTGCTCGCCGCTGTGAGGAGCCATTTTGCGGTTTGTTTGCCTGAGAGGTGCTTTCCCCTCCCTGCCTATGTGCTTGTTTACTGTTTTAAGACTTTATTAAAGGGTATGGCCCAATGCTTTCCAGCTCCACAGTTTCTCAATTGTGTTCCTCAATCCAATGTGAACCTGCCTGGCCTCAGCCACTGGCATTACATCAGCTCAGGTCACCCATCCTGGGAGCCCCACACCTACCTGGTAGAGCAGCTCAACCTGATGGCAGTGTGAAGAGGATCAAGGTCTCCTGCAGCTGCCGAGTTGCAACCGTACTGCATGCAGAATGCCTACTAGGATGCCCCGCTGGTCCAAATTCTAGCTGGAAGCAGCCTCTTTTCGGGCTTTGCTCTGAAGACTGGAGAAATTCACTGATGACTACTTTAAAGCACAACGATGAATGACTGCCTCCGTGACTCAAGAAAAACACTTTGCTCTCTAGACAAACGACTTCTAGGTATTTCAGACCCTTCTATGGCCTGGTACTATAGCCAAAACTCTACAGAAATGAGTCCATTCAAATAAGAAACCTGGGTAAAGGAGTAAACTTTTAAATAGCAATGACCTGGGTTTTTTGGTGAACAACAACCTTATCACCAAATCTATTAAAATACATCTCTTTCATAAGCAAATTATTGGTGTTTCTCTACCTGGAGTGCCATGAATAGTTTATTTAAGAGATGTTTACATTTCAGGAAGAAAATCATATATTTTTTAAAGTGAATATTGGTAGTTTGGTGTTCCTAAGATTTTTATGCTATAACAATTCTTTTTTTTTTTTAAATATATTTTATTTATTCATTTTAGAGAGGAGAGTGAGAGAGAGAGAGAGGAGCAGGAAGCATCAACTCCCACATGTGCCTTGACCAGACAAGTGCAGGGTTTCGAACCGGCAACCTCAGCATTCCGGGTCCAGGCTTTATCCACTGCACCACCACAGGTCAGGCTATGCTATAACAATTCTTAAGAATTTAAAATTTCTAAATGAATACAAGCAAGTACAAAATTGGGGGAGAAGAGACTTTACTAATCAAATAATATCTTTATTTTTCTAATGAGAAGATTGTTTTATTTTTAACAATAAACATGAGAACTGTTCCTTGGCAAACTTGTTTGGAAAGATTAATACTGTGTTGTGTGTTAGACCAGTGGTCCCCAACCTTTTTTGGGCCACGGACCGGTTTAATGTCAGAACATATTTTCACAGACCGGCCTGTAGCGTGGGATGGATAAATGTATCACGTGACCAAGACAAGCATCAAGAGTGAGTCTTAGACGGATGTAACAGAGGGAATCTGGTCATTTTTTAAAAATAAAACATCATTCAGACTTAAATATAAATAAAACGGAAATAATGTAAGTTATTTATTTTTTCTCTGCGGACTGGTACTGGTCTGCGGCCCGGGGGTTGGGGACCACTGTGTTAGACCATCCCATCTAGTATGTGAACAAGATTTGATCTTAAAAGTCCTCCACTTTAGAGTTGTGGTTGTACTTTTAAAAAATACATTATTTCATACCTTTATAAAATATTTAAAGTGTGACCTATAGAACATTGCAAATGACTAAAAACAAAATGTGAAAATAGCACAACCTAAAAGAATTCTTACTGTTACAAATGTTTTACTTTGATGATATGCCTTGGATTTAATTTGGGATACTTTTAAGGATACTTTGTAATTATCTTTGATGAGCTTGGAAATAAAATTTCTGCTTCATTTATCAAAAAGCATGGTACATATTACTTTAATTAGAACCCCAGATGTCCAAGGACTATCCCTATATCAGTATTCTCTCCTGCAGTTCATGTGAACCTTTGAATTATCCTGGACATTCTGATATTCTGGTGTCCAATCCACACAGCTGAGACCTCATGCCCTAGAGCCTTGAGTGAAATCTGTGGTCCTTGCGCTTGAGACCTGGGCTCCAGGGGGAGATGGAAGGCAGCAAGGGCAGCTCACTGGTCCCTGACAGATCCCTTCCAGGCTTGGGACTTCTGCTCTGCCGTGACAGCTTCTTCATGCAGGCAACATTGTCCCTGCTGCCCACAGAGCCGCAATTCAGGGCCCATGCTCGGCCCTGCCAAGCTCCTGGGGAGCTCTGGATCCTACCCGAGTGGTCATCAGCCTCTAGTGCCAGCCGTGTGAAAAGAAGCCTCTTTACATTTGATACAAAGCGTCAGCTGGTCTCATTCACGGTGCCCAGAACATGCTAAGCCTGGGACATAGGGCTGGAAAGTGGCACTTGAACACAAACTCCCTTTCCTGCCTCCCCACCGCAAGGCTTTCACAGGCTGAGATGTCAAGAGATGTTGTTCTGGGGAACAGCTCAAGAAAGCCCTATTCTCCTCGCTCCTCCTTACCTGCCAAGAAGCCCCAGGCTACAGGTGCCCGGTGGGGCAGAGGGGATGCCTGGAAACGTCAGAATATTCACACTGCTTGAGAAGTGGCCTCCTCTGTGCCAAGTCCCAACCTTGGCCACTTTATCAGGGCGCCTGGTTCTCGGGAGTATTGCCTGTTTGCCCAGGCTTCAAATCTCAGCACCTGCCCGCCACTTGACACAAATGCAGGTGGCCCCATGACCAGGGCCTCCCTCAAAGCCTGGTTCCCCCTCTGAAAAAGTCCGGCTTGTTTGAGTCACCAAATCTCAGGGAGGTCCGGAGTCCCAGAAATAAGAGAAGTTGGGAGACTGTTGATATGACTGACCAAAGTGCTCTTTTTACAGATAGAAACGTTCAGGTGGAGATGGGAGAGGAACCTTGGAGAGTATTATCAGGTCCAGGGATTCTCATCTGTGGCTGCAGTTGGGATCACCTAGAGGAAATTCTAAAAATGAGATCCTGAGTTTGCTGGTCTGGGTGAGGGGTGTGGCAAGACCTCTCCTGGGAGCCCATGTTGAGAATCCCTGATCTGGTTCAACCCACTTATTTTATTTAATTTTATTTTTTATTAATTTTAATGAGGTGACATTGATAAATCAGGGTACATATGTTCAGAGAGAACATTTTCAGGTTATTTTGACATTTGATTATGCTGCATTCCCATCACCCAAAGTCCAATTGTCTTCCGTCACCTTCTGACTGGTTTTCTTTGCGCCCCTCCCCTCCCCCACCCCTCCCTCTCCTCCCCCCACCCAACCCACTTATTTTATAGACAAGAAAAACTGATGTCCTGACAGAAGTGACTTTTGAGATTGTTAATCTTGTTCTATCCACCCATTTTACAGATGGGGAGGCTGAGGCCCAGAAAGATTTAAGTAGAATCACCCAAGGATCCATAGCTAGCAATATTTTTCAGTAATTTGGGCACTTTGACATCTGTCTCAAAATGCTTTAACTTCTATCATGTCTAGTTTTATTATCACAACCTGGCCCCCCTTAGCTTTCCAAAAGTACCACCTTTATACCCAGGCATGAGGGGCCTTTGTCCTGGTCACCTCACCTTAGAGAGCCCCATTTCAGCTGTTTTCTTTCTGGCTGGGTCACATTTCATGGGACAAAGAGTCCACAGGGTCAAGGAGACATGCTCACTGGGTACTCTAGACCTCAGAATATTTCAAGTTCACTTACAGGGCCTGTGTAGTCCTCTTCCTGAGGGCTTTCTAAAAGAAATACTGAGGGGTGGGAGTATGCTTGGAGCTTACACATGCAGGTTGGGTGTCCACACACGTGCTGCAAATCTCCTCCTGGTGCAGGAGTAGAGTGGGGAGTGCAGAGGAACACACTTCAGGCTGGGAGCTTGCTCCTCTATGCTCTGGGGAAGCCAAGGATTCTAAGTTTAGACACTGCCTTCCAGGTTTTCGGGAAGGTGTGTTTGTCAAGATAGATAGAACATATTTAACTTTGATTTATATTTTTAAATATTTAGACATGGTATGTAGGCCTCCATTTGTACCTTTGCCTTGGCCCTGCGCATGCTGGGGAGGTGGGTGACTTCTTAGGGACTTAGGAAAGGAGCAGAAGCGGATTTAATGGCAGGTCACCAGGCGCGCGCCCTGGGCCCCGACTTCTGAAGGGCCCCGCAAAACCCCAACTTTACACTATTTTCTAATGACACCAAGTTTCGTTTCATACCCCAACTTTACACTATTTTCTAATGACACCAAGTTTCGTTTCATACGTGTAATTTTAACATTAATAGTACATAATATTTTTTATTTATTTAAAAATATGGTTACTATGTAGTTTTATTTTCCCTGTCTGTTTTTTTTTAAGGGGACAAATAATTTCTTCTTTGCCTGGGGCCTCAACCAACCTTAATCTGCCTCTGGGAAGGAGGGGTGTTATCTTGCTGGTGGCAGGTTAGGGGCCCAGCTGTCCAGTATGTATGAGATCTGCCCTGGCAATTCCTGGAGGGGCTGCAAGCGGTACTGATGGAAAAAAGAATACATGTCATGTTGATGTGGCATGGAACCAGAATGTGGAGTCCCCCAGGCCCTGGTTGGTGAGTTCTTACAAAGTCTTAGTTTTAAATTTCTAGGCTGTGGTATTTTTCAAAATAGAATTTCCATAGAAAATATGAGTCCTAGAAATAATACTGCTAAGTTATTAAATATGTCATAATTTAATTTGCTTAATTCCAGATTAAAATTTTTTTAGAATGGATGTACCTGTCTGCCATCACACCAGTTGTGCACAAAGACCCCGCTGACCCTGTCTCTGCCAACACTTAACATTATTCAACTTTCTAATTTTTGCTAGATCACTGGTAGGAAAGTTGTATCTCATTGTTGCTCTAACTTGCAAATTTTAAACATGTCTTAATTGCTTCTTGGCCTTTAGGCTAAGATCAAGTATAAACATTACGGTCTCCGTCTGTTCGGGCTGCGATAACAGAATACCATAGACTGGGTGGCTTAGAAACAACTGAAAGTTCTCACAGTTTTGGAGGCTAGAAGTCCGACATCAGGATGCTGACTCGGTGGGGTTCTGGCAAGGGTCCTCTTTTGGGTTGCAGACAACTGGTTGCTCCTTGTGTCCTTGCATAATAGAGACAGTAGGAAGGTCCTGGGGTCCCTTTTTATAAGGGCACTAAGCTCATTAAAGAGGGCTCTACCCTCATCACCTAAATTATATTGGGGATTAGCATTTCAGCATATGGATTTGGGGGACATACTTAGTCCATAGCAATTACTAGTGATTTTGAGCAGCTCATCATATGCCTATTAGCTTCAATCAGCTCCAAAGCCTCCCACGGACCAGATAGATCAGCCAGCCTACCTTGATCTACGGCTCTCTGCAAGGACTCTGTCTGCTGATCTCCAAATTCACTGGTGGAGATTCTGAAGAGTGGAGATACTCATGAGAATTCAGCATTGCCATTCCTGTAGGTTCTCATCGCTCAGGGACTCCATCTCTTACCTCCTGTCCCCCTCGCTGGCTCCCTGTTCTCTAGCTGCCCTGGCTACGAGCAGCCAAAGCCATTCCCGTCACAGAGGCTTTGGCTCCCACCATTCCCTCTGCCTGGACCACTTATGTTCTCAAGGCTTGTTCCCTCCCTCCTTTGACATTCTGTTCAAATGTCACTTCTTCGGTGATATTGTCTCTTTTCTGTGTATCTTTGACTACTTGCTCCCCTTAGTTTTTCTTCTCAGCCCCTCCTCCCATCACCAGGCATTCCCATTGCTATTATGATATGTACTTGCAGGTCTGTGCAGGTCTGTTATTTAGTATCTATTTCCCAGGTGCCACGAGAGCAAGGGCTGTGTCCTTTTATTTTTTCTTGCGACAGAGACAGAGGGACAGATAGGGACAGACAGGAAGAGAGAGATGAGAAGCATCAAGTCTTCGTTGTGGCACTTTAGTTGTTCATTGACTGCTTTCTCGTATGTGCCTTGATCTGGGTCCTTGCTCATGGCAGTTACCTTGGGCTTTCAAGCCAGCATCCATGGGCTCATATCTATGACCCCATGCTCAAGCTGCGACCCTGTGCTCAAGCTGGTGAGCCCACTCTCAAGCCAGCAACCTTGGGGTCTCAAACCTGGGTTCTCTGCATTTCAGTCTGACACTCTATCCACTGTGCCACTGTCTGGTCAGGCAAGGGCTGTGTCC
This sequence comes from Saccopteryx bilineata, assembly GCF_036850765.1. Classification (NCBI taxonomy): domain Eukaryota; kingdom Metazoa; phylum Chordata; class Mammalia; order Chiroptera; family Emballonuridae; genus Saccopteryx; species Saccopteryx bilineata. The sequence goes on from NC_089490.1 coordinate 108,015,024, forward strand.
TTGTACCTGGCACCTGGAATCCTGGCACATAATAGGCCCTTAGTAATCACTTGTTGAATAAATCATTATCATTATCAGTTCTTCCTACCTAGACATACTGTCACAATACTTAACTACAAACATCTGGACATTTATCCATTTTCTCAGGGTAGTTTTTAGATCATTAATGGGTTAATATGGAAGGAAGCATTTAAAAAATGACAAACCCCACAAATAGGTTGAATAAGTCACGGACCGAGTGGGAGGTTCAGTGAGCTCTCCTAGGGTCTCTGGTGCGTTTCCCAAATTGACTGGGTCTATATATTTCCCGACCTGGCTCTGAAAAAATGGAAGTTTCACCTATATGTGAAATTATCTCCCAAATATATAAGACATATATTGTCTTATATTGCTTCTACTGTCTTTAGTCCTCAGTGTTATTTTATTTACTAAAAATATATCTTTCCATAAAAACTGATCACTTTTTAGGCTTAAAATTTTAGCTCAACACAATGACAGATAAGTAAAAAAGCACCTGGTCACAGTTGCACAGACTTTCTAAAAAATCTTAATCCCACCTGCTTTCTCTGAAACTTGAAAAAAAAAATGGTTGGGAAACACTGGGGCCAGAATTCAGCCACAGCCATGTCTTAAAAAAAAAAAAAAAAAAGTCAGTTGGAGTGCCAGTTGTATAGAGCTGTCCATTGTTTAAGAAAAAAAAAGTTTTAACCCCAGGGTGGAAAAACTAACATTGTCACTAGGATATGAAGAAACCATGGTGAAGAACTAGGACAGCGAGGCCCCGCAGAATGGCTGGTGGCATCTGCTCCAAGGGCCTTTATCAGCAGCCTTGTATGTTCTATTCAAGACTCTCCCAACGATTGTTGGCATGATGTAGACAAATTGACGCAAATTAGTTTAGCACGGGCTATGCAAAGTTTAAGCTTGTTGAGCAACACACGTGGACCACATAGCAACTGCTCCCAACACTATGTAAAAGGTGTTGGATGCAAAGTGCTAACTACCCAGACTCTCCTCTTCCAGATAGAAAGCAGAATTAGCAAATCACTGGTGGAGGCTGGGAAGGGGGCAGGGAGCTGGCAGCAGAAGCCAGAGCCCCCACACTGACCCTAAAAGCCAGCGATAGTTGAGAAAAATATCTCCTGAAAGTACTGCTTGTGCTGAAACTGGCTGCCTGTTATTTCATGGCCAGAAAGCCTCAAAGGATTGGCCCCCAAGATTAAGGGGATTCCGCCACTTTGCTCTTTACTTTGGGTTCAAATATTTTAAGACAATTTCTCGGGCTGGTGTCGCACAGACCACCTAGTGGGGCCTTAGAATTGTATTTACAGTAATTTAATTACAGCAGGGAGAGCTTCAGAAGGCAGGATTTACCAAGATTGACACTATAGGTGCCGCTGGCAGAGTTTTAATCTGTTAAATCAACAGAGAAGTGGTAAAAATAAAGCCACTCCAGAGTTTGGAAACCACTTCATGGATTTTTTTTTTTTTCAGGGGAGTTTGGGGAGGGTGAAGGAGACATTTTCCTGAGGTCCACAGTTCTCCCACTTTTTGTTCATATTATTTTCTATTCCAGGCATACATTATAGCCATCTGATCACACACACACACACACACACACAGCTATAGTGCATTTATAATATCCAAACTCACGTATGCGCGTGCGTGTGTTTGATTAACTATACATCTCTGAATAGTTACTGAAGAACTTGGTAGCAGTGTAACTAATGGGGAGGGCACCTGGGGGAGGGAATAAGGGATTAGGGTAGGAGGCAGATTCACTTGTAATCTCATTCTCATTCTTTTTTACTGCTGCTGCTTTTGGAAAAAAAAATTTTTTTACACCCAACATTTAAAATAGTTTTTCAGTGAATCCATTAAGTAGAATTTCCTGCAACTATAAAATCACAAATGTTATAGCAAGCTGTATAGATTCTGTCCATTTAGATTGTTTCTCCTTGGCCAGTTTTCTTCCCTTTGGAGGCCTTAGCTTTCCTGTCTGCAACATGGGAAGGAATGGACCAAGTATTCCTGAAGGCCCTTTCCCCTTTAAATGTGAGATAGACCAAAGCCTCAAAACAGCATGTGCTGCTACTGCCATCTAGCGGTTCAACTGCGGCCATGTGGATCCAGCTTTTCTTGGCCATTGTGAAAAAGGTTTGGGGGCTATAATTCAAAACACAAAGACTTCATTGGGTATGCAAATATCCAGCAGCCCCTAAGTGCTTTCCGGAACAGGAGAGAGTATAAATATATGAACAAATCCTTAGATATTATAAAATAGTTCTAAACCTGTAATATCTGACTAATAGTAAAAACCCTCATTGCAATTCAGTGGCCTCAAGGGCCTTTGGGGATGTGCTCAGGCTGCTACTCAGCATAATAGATATTTGTTGGGTACCCGCTATGTGTGCAGGGCACTGTGCAGATGTCTGTGTGGTGGAAAGAGACAGTAATCTAGTGTCATGCTGCTCAACACTGTAGCCCTGTAAGGACAGACACCAAGACCTTTGGGAGATTGTGCCCTTTGTTTTCACTTCATCTCCAAGTCTCCATATATGTAAATCGAAGGAGTCGAATTAGATAAACTCTAAAGTTTCTTCCTTCGTTTGAAACAGACTCTAACAAGTTGTCCAGCAAAGACACCATGGCTGGTCCAGTGCTGTGAAGAACCGTGGTATGCTGCCACCTGTTGGTGAGTAGCCATATTATTTTGTTTTAAGCAAAGCTTAAGTTTACATTTAAATATTAACCATGACCTGCTGAATTTATACACATTTTTTTTTCAGTAGAAACTCATTACAGTGCCAAAGGAAAATAGTATTCCCCACAAAGTAATAATGATAGCTAAAGCAGTCACTCAGTCCTGGGTGCTACATGTATTCTCCCACTTAAATCCTCACTGTCACCTTATGCTGAGGTTCTTAGACTATCCTCACTTCACAGGTGGGGAAACTGATAGTCAGTGAGGTAGTAACTTGCTCTAGGACACACAGGAGGTAAGTAGCAGAGGCAAAAGTCAAGCCCAGTCCTTTCTGAGCCCAGGGCCCTAATGTTAACATATGCCCACAGTGGTGTACTCTACATTGTTGATTTCTTTGCTTCTGACTAGAAAAATACTTAACATCTTTATAGACATTTTATTAATTACAAAGAAAATTAAAATAACTTGAACTCCTATGACTAAAATGAAAATGCTACCATTTCGTGCATATCTTAAGTTTTTAATGCTTATACTGTTCATATATTTTGTACTTTTATACATATACATTTTGTCAAAACAAAAATGATCTCCTTTTCTTTTTAAAAAATCATTCATTTATCCAATTAAATTTAGCACATGCTTACTTTGGGCTAGGTAAAGATACAATGGATGAAATTAAAAAACAAAAAACAACATGATTACCACCCTTGTGGAAGCTACCAGTCTAGAAGAAGAAATGAACAAATAATCACAATGAGATAAATACTCCAAAAGATAAGTTCAGGAGAATAGGGGATAAGGGGCTCATATGCACTGGGGGGCCACAAAAAGCTTCCTTGAGAGGTGATGCTTATAAAGATATGAATCATTCATGAGTGTCTTCTCCTCCACCCCCATAACCAACTTTCCAAGCAATTCTTGGCTACCTGGGCAAAAAGCCTGCCCTCTTCATTCTCTTCCCACTGCTCAGTTGGGCTGAGGGATGGATTGGTAAGCCCTTCCCTAAGAAGATGAAAGAGTAGGAACAAGATTCTTCTCTTATTGCAGGCACCCCTATATTTACAAGAGATTCTTTTGGAACTTAACCCTTACCTCTCTTGGCTTCAGGTAGAGGACAGCTTCTCCCCACAAACCCTGACCCTCCACTCCCATCGCTAGCAGGTAGGTGTCTAGTCTTAATTGTTGGTGCCTCTCTTGAGGGAGAACTAGAGTCCATAGTTTTCAGCTAGGTCCTAGCGTCAGTTCCTTGGTGACAGGAAAAGGCCCGCCCACCATTTGCCCCACAGTTAGGTTTGCATTCCTAACTGCCCATTAAAATCACCTGAGCTTTGGTCCTGAGTCTCAGAGATTCTGATTTAAGTAAACTGGGGCCGTGCCTTGCTTGGGGGGGGGGCGGTTTAAAAGCTACCAATGTGGCCTGACCAGGTGGTGGCGCAGTGGATAGAGCGTCGGACTGGGATGCGGAGGACCCAGGTTCGAGACCCCGAGGTCGCCAGCTTGAGCGCGGGCTCATCTGGTTTGTGCAAAAGCCCACCAGCTTGAACCCAAGGTAACTGGCTCCAGCAAGGGGTTACCTAGTCTGCTGAAGGCCCGCGGTCAAGGCACATATGAGAAAGCAATCAATGAACAACTAAGGTATTACAACACGCAACGAAAAACTAATGATTGATGCTTCTCATCTCTCTCCGTTCCTGTCTGTCTGTCCCTGTCTATCCCTCTTTCTGACACACTCTCTGTAAAAAATAAATAATAAAATTAAAAGCTACCAATGTGCAAAGCAAGCTGACAATTGTTTTGTTTTTTGGCAGCCTTTAAAGCTATTATCTGCTTCCTCCTCTCATGCTCTCAAACTCTTTTTTCCCTTGGCTTCTGATGTGGTATGGTTCTGATAACCTGGTACTTCTTTCACCACTCCATTTCTTCATATGGTGATGGACTCCTTCCTCTTCTTGGCCCCTCAGAGTAGGTGTTCACTGTGGTTCTTTCTTCGACTTGCCTGTTTTTGTACTTGTCTCTGGCTTCCAGAGCTACAGCTATCTCTTTCTAGTTCTGGTCTCTTTCCCCAAACCCAGACTCACATTTTATTTTCCTCCTGGATACACACACACACACACACACACACACATAATGTGCCAGGACATCCAATAAGACTTCCAGAATCATCACTTCTGACTATGAAACGCCTTTGTCCAATACTTACATAAATAATTACCACAAATGGAGTTGCCTAAAACAGCACAATTTTATTATCTTATAGTTTTAAAGGTCAGAAGTCTCAAACTGGTCTCACTGGAATTAAAATCACGGTGTCAAAAGGTTGCCTTCCTTGTGGAGGCTCTAGGGTAGAATTTGTTTTCTTACCTTTTCCAGCTCCTAGAGGCTGTTGCATTCCCAGGTTCTTGGGGCTCCCTTTGGTCTAAAAGCCAGTGATGGCCTGTTGAGTCTCTTCTGCCTCCCTCTTCACCATGTAAGGATATTTGTGATTACGTTGGGCTCACCCACTGATGTTAAAGATCAGCTGGTTAGGACTCTAATTCCATCTGCAAACAACTCCCCCTTGTTGGTGTGGCAGAGAACATTCACAGCTTCTAGAAGGAGCTTAAGATGTGGATTTCTTTGGAGGCCATAATTATGCCTAACATAGTTCTCTCTTCTTTCATTCTAGTGCAGTCCTTTGTCATTTCTTAATTGTATTATTGGTATCCATCTCCTGATTGATACCTCTCCTTTCAGTTTCTCCTATAGTGAGCTATAAAAACAGTATTCCCAAGGGCAGTTCAAAAAATACTATTACTTCACTCAAAAACTTTCAGCATATCCCTAAATAATTGCTTCAGTAATATTTTGTAAAATAATTAACATTTACTGATACCTTCTGCATTTTCTTCCCCAATTCCAACTTACTCCTTTCTTTTCCAGGGATAACTACACCAAGAAATTTATGTGACCCTTTGAGTACATGAATTTATATATTTCCTACATATAAATGCATCTATAGAAATACATAAAATGTTTTGGATGTTTACAATTTTTGCATTTACATAATATACCACTGTATGTCTTTGCAAGTTGCTCTTTTTTACTTTACATTGCTTTTGAGATCTCCATTTGTTCATACATATAAGTCTAGTTTATTCTTTTAACTGCTGTACAGATTCAATATGATGAACATGTTGCATTCTAAATTTTCCAAATTTTTTGAATGGATAATTAATTTACATGGTTCAGAAATGGAAATTATATAAAAGGGGACACACTGAGGTCTTGCTTCACCTTTGCTCCTGTCTGTCCTACTTTTACCCCATCACTTACTGGTTTCTTGTGTATCATTACAGCATTTCATTATGCAAATAAGTGTATATTCTTATTTTCAACTCTTCTGTTTTGCAAAAGCTAGTACATTATATCCACCCTTATGATTTTTGCTTTTCACTTAACAGTATATCCTGGAATCACTATGAAGCTGAGAGTCTTCAGCTCTACGGGAGGTGCAGAAACCTAGGCCTCTTTATATAATATATGGAGTCTCTGGGGCAGCAAGACCTCAACTGGGAACAGTTGCGCACATCCCTTAGGAGCCTAGGCAGTGGTCCACGTGGCCAATCTTGTCATGGTGAGAGATGGGCTGCCTGTTTTCAAATGGAGCAATGGCTATGGTGGCCACTATGACCTATGCACCTTCCACATTTCCCTAGACTGTTGAGTTTGAGAAACACTGTCCAAGAGCCAGGAAAAAGACAGGGAACAACAGCACGTAAATGTCACATGTTAAATCAACCGTGAGCACACTTACTAAAAGATGGAAGCAGTTCTGACCCAAAGCTGGCATTCCACACCCACCCCATGAAACAAAAATAACGTCCAGAAGATCGTCTGATGTCCAAGACCAGAAGCTCCACAAGGGAGATGTTTGAGTGAATCAACCAGTTAGCTAACAAGCAAAGAATCTGAGCCGTGTTTGAGAACAAGCAAAAGAGTATCTATGGACTTATGTTGAATGTATAATAAAGATTTACTTCTGAGTTACTGATTGGCAACATCCAGTTTTGCCTCTTGGAAAAAAAAGGCAGAAAAATCTTACTAAGTGTATGCTTCTGTGAATATCATCGAGCAGTATGTGCTGTTAACAAGAAAACAGAAAGAAGCCAACTACATGGATGATATAAAAATGCCTTCGGTGAGCAGGTGGTGCTATCACCTCACTTCAGCTTATTGGACTTCATCATTTCAAGCTATTTGCTGTTCTTGTTTTTTACATTAACTGTATTTCAGTGGTTTTCTAATTTTTTTCTTCCTTCCTTATACAATTCACCTTGCAGCAGTGGATTTGATGCACTGCGCTAGAATAGTCAATACCTTGAAAGAAAGTTTAAATTATCTATAACAGACAAACTCTGTGTAAGTCAAAAGTCAACATTAAATTTAATAAAACAAAACAAAAACCAATAAAACATCCCAACAATATATCTTGGAGATCTTTCCAAATGAATTCATAGTTTGCTCACTTTTTGTTTGTTTAAATAAGTGCATAGTATCCCATTGTGTGAGTGAACCATAGTTTGTTAAATCACTTCTAAATTGAAATAGATAACGCAACAAATAACATACGTTTAGCATTTCACTCATTTGCAAGTGGATCATTAGGATGAATTCTCAAAAGTGAGATTGTTGAGTCAAAGGGTAAATGTGCTTGTAATGGTGTTAGATATTGCCAAATGGCCCTCTGGAGAGCTTATCATTTGGAATCCCATCAGTACAGGGAAAGACAGCATACATTTCCACAAGCCTCTCCAAGAGAAGGTGTTGTTGAATGACTGGATCTTTGCCTATCTGGTAGAGGGGAAAGTATCTCAGTATAATATATATTTATTTGCATTTCTCTCAGAGTGAGTGGAGTAATGGTCAATATCTGTCTTCTTCCTTTTTCTCTTTCTCTTGGAACTCTGTTTTTTGTACTTTGCCCATTTTCCCCTACTGTGCTATTGTTTCATTTCATCTTTCCAGCAGCTCTTTACCTAGTAAGTTGATGACTACAGGGATTAAACCCCTTCTGTCTGTAACATGGGTTGCTAATATTTTCCCTAGTTTACTACTGTCCTTGGTTATGGTTTTCTTTTGCTTGAAGAGGTTTTAGATTTTTTTTATAGCCAAGTGTATCATTCTTTTTAATGGCATTTGAATTTTGAGTCATAGTTAGAAAGACGTTCCCAAATCCAAGGCAATTAAAAAAAATTACCCATATTTTAATTTGGTTCAGTTGTAAAGAAAAGATCCTTTTTTTTTTTTTTTTTACCCCAAGTGAAAACTATTTATTTTAAAAAGTATTTTTACTCCACCAAATAGACATGCCACCTTTATCATACAGAAGATTCCCATACATATTTGGATCTTGTTCTGGATTTTCCATAATGTTCCATTGGCTGTTGTCCATTCATGCACATTGTTTTAATGATTGATACTTCATGACATGTTTCATATTTGATAGGAGTAACTTCCTCTCATTGTTTTCTTTTATAGAGTTTTCTTGGCAACTTTTGCTTATTTTTTTGTTTTAACTCCATATTCAACTTGCTTATATTTCCTTAAAAGTTGATTATTTTTATTGGAATTGGGTTAAATATATGGACAATTAACAATCCTTTTGATGTTCAATGTGTCCTATCTTTGTCAGTGAGAATAATTTTAAGTTGGCATCAAGTTCTTCTTAAATTAAAAAAAAAATTGGTTGTAAAAAATTTAAAACAGCCTGACCTGTGGTGGCACAGTGGATAGAGCATTGGACTGGAACGCTGAGGTTGTGGGTTTGAAATCCTGAGCTTGCCTGGTCAAGGCACATACAAGAAGCAACTACTACAAGTTGATGCTTCCTGCTCCCTACCTTCTGTCTTTCTCTCCTTTCTCTAAAATCAATACATAAAATCTTTTTTAAAAATTTTAAACATACACTAGACTAGAGAAAATAGAAAACCAAATCCCAACTACACATCACCCAGCTTTAATGATTGACCAATGGCCAGTCTCATACTGTCAACATCCACATCCACTCCCCCTATCCAAAGATTAGTTTTAGGCAAAACCAAGATATTATTTGTATTATTTAATTTATAAATATTATAATAGGTACTAAATTATAAGAAAGCTTTTCCTAGCTTTATTGAGATATAATTATCATATAGTATTGTGTATGTTTAAGGTATATGATGTGAGGATTTGATAACACATATATACTGTGAAATGATTAAGGACTTTTAAAAAACACAGCCACAATATCCTTATCACAACTAAAAGAATAATTCCTTAATATTATTAGATACCTAGTGTTTAAGTTTTCCTTGGTGTCTTATACTGTTATCGTTAGTGGGTTGTTGTTTTTTTTTGTTGTTGTTGTTGTATAAAAGGGGACCCAGCAATGTCCACAACTTCATTTGGTTGATATGACAAGTTTAAGTCTCTTTTAATGTATAAGTTCCTCTCAGTTTCTTTTTTCCCTTACAATTTATTGTTGATTAAATGGGTCATTTTTTTCTTGTAAAACTCTCACAGTCTGTTGATTGCATCCATGTGCTATTGTTTAATATGTTTCTATGTTTTTGAAAATCTTACACAAATGAAATCATACAATACGTATGTCATCTTTTGCATCTGGCTTCTCTCAGAGGTCAGAAATGTTACTGAGAAATGGTGAAGCTTGTGACTAATCATATGTACTTAGATGCACTGGAAGTGGCAACCATAGGAGGTATCGATGCGGAATTATGAAATACAGAATGTCAGAGTAAGCCTGATAAATTATAAAATTCAGGACATCGAGTCAGGCTGATAATTATGAAAAAGACAATGTCAGAATAAGCTCAATGTAACTACTAACACAAATTGAAAACCTGCTTCTGTTTATTAAAAGTAGGATGATATAACAACTGAAGCTTTAATTCCAGATAAGTAGAATAAAAGATCCACTATGGTTTTGCAGCCACTTATGAATAATTACATGCATTCTGGTATTTCTTGTTTAATAATAAAATTATCTAATTCTATATTTATGAATTGGCATGTTCCTTTAGGTCTCATTTTCTTATTTCTCCTACATACACAGTATGTTTTTGAGGTTCGTGCATGTCGTTTCATGTATCAGTAGTTTGTTCCTTTTTACTACTAAACTGCAGTCCATTGAATAGATATACAGTCTATTTTTGTTATCCCAGGTAGTTACTGTCTATAACAGCAGTTCTCAACCTGTGGGTCGTGACCCCGGCGGGGTCGCCTAAAGCCATCGGAAAATACATAATGCATATCAGGTATTTACATTCCGAATCATAACTGTAGCAAAATTACAGTTATGAAGTAGCCACCAAAATTATTTTTTGGTTTGGGGTCACCGCAACATGAGGAACTGTATTGCAGGGTCACGGCATTAGAAAGGTTGAGAACCACTGGTCTATAAGGTCACTTCAGATACTAGAGTAGCACATACTAAATTATTGCCCTTAGGGAAAATGCAGGGTTAGGTTTCTGAAAAATATCGTTTTCATCAACTAGTCAACACATAACCTTGCTTTGTGTGTGTTTCTGTTTAAAGACACCTTATTTAATATATATTGTTGATTCATTAACACTGAACGCATAGCAAACAGCACTGAAATTAGTGCCTGAATGAAGCTTATCTAACACGTGTATTTTCTCCATAAGGCTAATAATCATAACATCCTTTGGCTTACTTAGGACAGCATTTCAACCCTAGGTTTGGATGCTATTTTGAACAAAATTACCAACAAAAAGCACAAAACGTGAAACACATCGCACTAATTAGACTGCAAAATGACACTTGCATAAATTAAGAGTTGAAACAAAAAGGCAAAACGTGGCCTTGGTTGAGGGCAGCTAGGAACACCTTTGTTTGATGACTCAAAGTTTCTGCTTCTCTGCACATGCGCAAGTGTGAGAAGGACCAGGAAATTTTCATCTTGATTTGGGGGTTACTAATAAGTTTTAGCAAGTAGAGAAATTTGCAAATTTAGAATCCATGAATAATGAGTGTATCATACTTTATCTTTTCACCAGTTGATGAACATTTTGGTTATTATGAATAATGCTGCTATGAACATCTGCGTGCAAGTTTTGTTTAGAAATACATACTCCCATTTCTTGGGCAGATACCTAGGAGTGGAATTGCTTGGTCATCTGGTAAGTTTATGTTTGCCTTTTAAAGAAACTACCAAAATGTTTTTCCAAAGTCATTGTACCATTTACACCCCCATCAGCAACATGCAGGGTTCCAGTTTCTCCACATTCTCACAACATTTGCAATGTCTATCTTGGTTACAGCCATATGAAGTTGTAGCTTGTGATTTTGATTTACATTTCCCTAATAACTAATAATGTTGAGATTTTAGGGGTTTATTAATCATTCATATATCTTTTATGGTAAAATATTTATTAATTTGCTCATTTTAAAATTGGGTTGTCTTCTTATTATTGAATCCTATCTATATTCTAAAACAAGTCCTTTATCAGATGTATGATTTGCAAATATATATTTTCTGTATGTGGTTTGTCTTTTCATTTTCCTAGTGGTGTTTTATAAAGTACAAACGTTTTAAATTTTAAATAAGTATAGTTTATCAATTTTATCTTTTCTGGAATGTGATTTTGGTGTTTTATGTAAGAATAGTTTGTCTAACCCAAAGTTACGAGGGTTTTCTCCTGCATTTTCTTTCAAAAGTTATAGTCTGTATCTTTTAAAGCCCAATGATTTTAGTAGGGTATTGTGTTGATCATTACTGAGCAAGTTTTCTCCTGGATTATGATGTACCAGTCAAAATGTGGGATTTATTTTTCAAGAAAAATATACTTAAAATTTTTGCTTATAAATACTTGTATGTTCCATTGTTTTGCTTTTCTCCTTGGGGGACTTATTTTGCCTGTCTTCCATTATTTGTCATTTTCTCTATAATTTTTTTATATCTTTCTTTTATTGTTTCACCTTTTCTTTTCTCATTTCTAATGTCTATGCCCATAATTGTGCTTTCAGTCATGTTTAGTCCTCCTGTGCATCTTATAATTCAGTCGTTATTTTTTGAAATGGGTTTGTCCCTCCCCTTTGTTTCTTCTATGGTACCCATCACTGAATGCTTTATCCCCATCCCCTTTATCATCCAGCTATCACCTCCTATTATCTGGCCATTTCTTTCCTGAGTTAGAGCCCTTCTTAGATTCAGTTGAAGCACTGAGTTTCTGAAAGTTCATGTTGGGATGTTGGGTAAGCATTTTCTTTTGCTTTGGGTCAACATTTTTCTGCTGTGTTTCTTTGTCCTTGGGGGAATTTTGTTGCCCCCCCCCTTTTTTTTACAGGAACAGAGAAAGAGTTAGAGAGAGGGATAGACAGGTACAGACAGGAATGGAGAGAGATGAGAAGCATCAATCATTAGTTTTTCGTTGCGACACCTTAGTTGTTCATTGATTGCTTTCTCATATGTGCCTTGACCGCAGGCCTTTAGCAGACCGAGCAACCCCTTGCTGGACCCAGGGGCCTTGGGTCCCAGCTGGTGAGCTCTGCTCAAACCAGATGAGCTCACGCTCAAGCTGGCGACCTTGGGGTCTCGAACCTGGGTCCTCTGCATCCCAGTTCAACACTCTATCCACTGCACCACTGCCTGGTCAGGCTTGTTGCCCTTTTTTGAGTTCAAGGAAGAGGTCTGGACTAGAGATAAAAATTTAGCAGTAATCAGCACATACATGGTATTTAAAGCTATGATACAAACTAAATGAGTAACTGGAGTTACTCAATCGAGGGAGTCACCTTTGATCAAGATGAGCCCTGGGACTCAATGTGTAGAAGTCAGGATGAGAAGGCACTAAAAAATGAGATTCAGATAGAGCCTGAACCACCAGTGAGAAGGTAGTGGAGCACCAAGAACCCATTCACAGAGCAGCCTCTGCTTCTACTTTGCCATGAGGCCATGTACAACGAGCTGCCTCTTGGGAAGGGAAAGGTGTGGAGACCACCCTGAACGACTAAGCATTTAACCCTAAAGAGGCCAAGCTGACTCTAAAAAGACTCTTTTTAATAAAAGAGACTGAGTTATCCTGTGATTTTCCCCTTCCATCAAAGAGAAAGGGAACATCAAGGCAAGCTATAGAAAAGCGAGTTCTGTATGTATTGTACATTTCAGTACAGACTGCAAAAATTTTTTTAAACATTTTTATTTATTTACTTATTTCAGAGAGGGGGGGGGAGAGGGAGGGAGAGAAGGTGGGGAGGAGCAGGAAGCATCAACTCCCATATGTGCCTTAACCAGACAAACCCAGGTTTTTGAACCAGTGTCCTCAGTGTTTCAGGTCGATGCTTTATCCACTGCACCACCACAGGTCAGGCCAGACTGCACAATTTAGATTGTTACATTGATCAACATCCATGTTCCTCAGCCCTTATGAAGCTGACAGCCCCAGTAGATCCAATTTACCCCCCCCCCCCAGGCCTTAACAGGTTAAAGGGAGAGGATGGTGTGCCTTCAGTGGTCTATCACAACGAAAACAGCCACCAGGGATGGAATATTTTCCCTGTGGGTGAGCAGTTTAATATGTTGTTACTGATCATCACCACAATCTTAGGCGATGAGGACTATTATTAGTCCACATTTTAGAAGTCAGAGAAAAGGAAGCCCAGGCAAGTAACCTGACCAAAGTAGTCGAGTCCTGATTAAAAACTGCACGGTTACAGCACCTGGACTTTGATTCACCACATCATATTGCCTAGTCACATCACCTTGAAACTCAGGTTTAACTACTCAAGGATTGGGGATATTGAGGGAAGGAGGGGAAGGGCATAGATAAGGAGACCTGCCAGGAACCAGCTGAGTGAAGGGGGTTGTAGGTCATACCTTCCAGAGTGTAAAGGCACTGACAAATATATCTTGCTCAGATTTTGTCACTCCTATAATCTGTCCTCCTAAGAGGCAATGGGCAGTGGGACTACTGGTCTATTTTGGGACTATTAACTGGCACAGAAGCTCTGAAAAGCTAATGAATCTCTTGGCAAATGATTAGACCCTGTGTAAAGATGTGCCCTTAAAGCAAGAAAGGAAAGTAGGTCAAGCAATCACTGATCACAGATTTTAGCTTGGCAGTTTTAGATCTAGGAAGAGATTAATGCTATCTCCTTCAGACTGTGGTGAAGGATTTGTGGTTATTTCCCTCACATTCAACATGAGTACAAAGGACAGTATCAAAAAGTGCCCTAAAACAGGTTTTCTCCTTCTAGAATTCATTTGCTTTTTCATATTGTTTGGAATCAGGCTTAGGAGAGAGCATTTTGCCCTGGCTACATAAGACTTGATTTAGGATGCTAGCTACCCTCAGGCCTTTTCTTCACCTATGCAAGAGGAACCATACCCTCAGAATGCAGAGAGCATCGCCAAAACCATAGGTGGGCAATTGTTCCCAGACACAGACCAGACTGAGAGGCTCTCTTACTGTGGTTCACACAAATCCCAGACAAACCATATTGTGTTTTGAGGTCACATGGAAAACGTTAACTTGTATCTCCCATCGCATGGTAAACATAATCAACTGGTGTAGATGACAGTAAAGACCCTATGGTTCAAGTATGGGCTGCTCTACTCTGTAATTTTTTTTTTTTTTTTTTTTTGTATTTTTCTGAAGCTGGAAACGGGGAGAGACAGTCAGACAGACTCCCGCATGCGCCCGACCGGGATCCACCCGGCACGCCCACCAGGGACGACGCTCTGCCCACCAGGGGGCGATGCTCTGCCCCTTCAGGGTGTCGCTCTGCCGCGACTAGAGCCACTCTAGCGCCTGGGGCAGAGGCCAAGGAGCCATCCCCAGCACCCGGGCCATCTTTGCTCCAATGGAGCCTTGGCTGCGGGAGGGGAAGAGAAAGAGAGGAAGGAGGGGGTGGGGGTGGAGAAGCAAATGGGCGCTTCTCCTATGTGCCCTGGCCGGGAATCGAACCCGGGTCCCCCGCACGCCAGGCCGACGCTCTACCGCTGAGCCAACCGGCCAGGGCCTACTCTGTAATTTTTTAAAGCTACATCTTGCCCATCTTTGCCAATTCTTATTTAACTCCTTACACATTGAATAGATTTGTGCTAGGGGAGCTCTCAACCATTTTGGGTGCCTTTCCCAAGGTGAAGTTGTTCAGGTTTATTACTAGTCCACTGCATGGGTCTAACCTCTATACTGGATGTGGGTAGAAAATAGTAATCATTCCATTCTACAATGTGTTCGTAAAGTCATGGTGCACTTTTGACCAGTCACAAGAAAGCAACAAAAGACAATAGAAATGTGAAATCTGCACCAAATAAAAGGAAAACCCTCCCAGTTTCTGTAGGATAATGTGGCAGCATGTGCGCATGAGCAGATAATGACGTAACACCGTGTATACAGCGGAGCAGCCCATGACCATGCCAGTTGAGATGTGGACGGTACAGAGGAAAGTTCAGTGTGTTCTGTGGCTCTCTAAACTTGAATCCATGACCAAAGTGCAACGTGAATATCAGTGCGTTTATAACGAAGTGCCACCATATAGGAATAACATTACTCAGTGGGATAAGCAGTTGAAGGAAACCAGCAGTTTGGTGGAGAAACCCCGTTCTGGTAGGCCTTCAGTCAGTGACGAGTCTGTAGAGGTTATACGGGATAGCTACCTTAGGAGCCCTAAAAAATCTGTGCGTGAGCCCACATCGAACTGAACGGAATAGGTATGAAACTGGGAGAGTTTTCCTTTTATTTGGTGCAGATTTCACATTTCTATCATCTTTTGTTGCTTTCCTGTGACCAGTCAAAAGTCCACCATGACTTTACGGACACACTGTATATGTAAGTATCCAGCTCAAGTCCTTATAAAAGCAAGCACCTAATACTTATTAAAAGGTAACTTCCTCCCCCTCTCTGTCCCAGGAGCTCTCTGCAGCCCACATGCATGGCTATCTTTTCTGCATTCATTCATTCCCATTTTTCTGACCATTCACTTTGGCATTTATTTGCGTTATTATTTAATGACTTATAAACAATGTGTATATGTCTTGCCTTTATCAAGAGTGTAAACTCCCTACTGATAATATTTGTTATCTTCTAGTGCTAAATATATAGATGGTATATAACAAATGCCCTATATTTTGGCTAGATTCTCCTGACTACCAGAAACAAAGGCTAAGCCCTTGGCTGTGTAGCTCAGTTGGTTAGAGCATCATTCCCATATGTCAAGGTTGCATATTCAATCTCCAATGAATGTATAAATGGGTGGAACAATGGATCAGCTTTTTTATTCTTGTTTTTTTTGGGTATTTTTCTGAAGTGAGAAGCGGGGAGGCAGAGAGACAGACTCCTGTATGCGTCCGGTATGGGATAAACCCGGTATGTCCACTAGGGGGCAATGCTTTGCCCACCTGGGCCATTGCTCCGCTGCTATCGGAGCCATTCTAGCGCCTGAGGCTGAGGCCATGGAGCCATCCTCAGGCCCAGGGCCAACCTTCCTCCAAGGGAGCCTTGGCTGCTGGAGGGGAAGAGACAGAAAGGAGAGGGGGAAGGGTGGAGAAGCAGATGGGCACTTCGAACTCCTGTGTGCCCTGGCCGGGAATCGAACCCAGGACTTCCACATGCTGTGCCAATGCTCTACCACTGAGCTAACCAGCCTGGACCCAGATCGGCTTTTTTAATTCCTCTCTTTCCCCCTGCCTCTCTCTTTTTCTAAAATAAATCAATAAAAAATTTTCAAAAAGATTAATAAGGCAAAAGAAATGAAGGCTATAGTAACTGCAAGTAATGAGGGAGACTATTAAGAGAAACCAGGCAAAGCCTATAGGAAGAGCAGAGGGTGTAGCAGAATTAGGCTATAGCAGTGGTAGTCATCTTGGTCCCTACCACCCACTAGTGGGTGTTCCAGCTTTCATGGTGGGCGGTAGTGGAGCAACCAAAGTATAAATAAAAAGATAGATTTAACTATAGTAAGTTGTTTTATAAAGATTTATTCTGCCAAACTTAGCAAAAATCTGACATAAAGTACTTGGTAAGTAATTATTATTATATGCTTTAACTTGTGGTAACTCTGCTTTATAAATTTTATAAAGTTATTTCCCTACTTTATAAATCACCATTACTGTGGAACCAGTGGGCGGTTAGAAAATTTTACTACTAACAGAGATACAAAAGTGGGCAGTAGGTATAAAAAGGTTGACTACCCCTGGGGTAGAAAGCAGATTCAAACTGGGGTACCTAAGATTATTTCCCCCATGCACATACTTGTGTTCCAATGATTCTAGAAAGAAAACTGTTTTGAAGCTGATCTTGGAAGGGATATGGACCAATCATGAAAGTAGGAATAAGGAAATTCTCAGAAGAGAATCTAGGGGTGAAAGTTGGGAAAAGCAGAGGGTCGCTTCTCTGATCATAGTCTACCAGTTCATGGTTTTAGCACCTCCTAGTGCCCGGGCCTGCCATGAGATGTCTACGTACTTATCTTCTCAATTCCTCCTCTTTTTTCACAGTAGCTCAAGGGGGTTTCTCTTACAAGAAAATGAACCCTTTCAGTAAACCAATCTCCTACTCTAAAATGGTTTCTTACTAAGATCACAGCATAGCAGTAGTCTTTTAAAGCACCCACATTATTTCAACCCAACCACAAATTTTATTAATACTGGTTAATTGTTTACCTTTCTTATTTGAAGTCCCTGCTTTCAAAACTGTTGGGAAGAGAGAACAGAACATCACCTCCAGCGTACACACTGTAACCTGCACTGCCATTTACAGCCGTGGAGGGATTGGGGTAGGGAATACACAAAATGCAGACTACACTGCGTTTGAGAAAATTCTAAGCCATAGGGAGAGATGAATCAGACAAACCTTCAATGGCTTAAAAAAGAAAAGGAGAGCAAATTTAACAATTAGCAAAAATAATAAGAGAGAATCTTCAATAACTACTGATTCTCTGTCCTGGGCCCAGGTTAGAAGACTTGGAGAGAATTCAGAGCTGGAAACAGAACTGATGCCAAAGAGAAACTTGAACTAAAAACATGAGGGGTGTGCCTGACCAGGTGATGGCGCAGTGGATAGAGAGTTGGACTGGGATGCCGAGGACCCAGGTTCAAGACCCTGAGGTTGCCAGCTTGAGCGCGGGCTCATCTGGTTTGAGCAAAAAGCTCACCAGCTTGGACCCAAGGATGCTGGCTCGAGCAAGGGGTCACTCAGTCTGCTGAACACCCGCGGTCAAGGCACATATGAGAAAGCAATCAATGAACAACTAAGGTGTCGCAATGTGCAATGAAAAAACTAATGATTGATGCTTCTCATCTCTCCGTTCCTGTCTGTCCCTGTCTATCCCTCTCTCTGACTCTCTGTCTCTGTAAAAAAAAAAAAAGAAAAGAAAAGAAAAGAAAAAACACGACGGGTAAGTCAGATGTATTTTCTTCTTCACAATTCACTGTGGCTGAGCTGGAGGAAGAGATGCTAGGAAAGTCTGGTGATACGGAGTCCTTGACAAAGTATATAAACATTAAAGATGATTCTATGAAAGATCTGAAAGTGCAACTTGTTGACGCCAAAGACATACCAGATATAAAATACCTGTCTCAAAAGTTTTACTCCTTCAGAAAATTATTTTGGCAGAGTCCTAAATTCAAGAAACTCCAGGGAAACAAAGACAACCTAGCTACCAATGCTGGAAGAGTTGGTAGGTAAACCAAGCTGCCCAATGAGACCCTTTAGAGAACAGCTCTATGGCAGTCTGATGAAGTTTTATACTCAACCAGGAAACTGTGAGACTGAATTCTGTGAAACTGTAAGGTGTTCAGGTACTATGCAATCTTCTTTAAGGGCTTCTTAAAAGGGCCCTGGAGCATTTAGGCAGAACGAAGACTCTGACCTCCACTGCCACTGCTGAAAAGGGAAATTAAGAAGTCCATCAAAGCAGGTCTTCTGAGCACTGATGGGTGAGGCCCAGGATGGATGTTGATTTTCACTAACCAAAGGGAACTTTGTCCCCTATGGCAGAGATTATTGGTGATTTCTAATAGCAGAACTATTAGCGTGAACTATGAAATTAATCTCCAATTAATCCACCTGTATCTCTGCTAGATCTCCAAATCACATGAAGTTACAAAATGTATCTGCACATTTTAAATCATTCTAGTTTATTCCCTTCCCTAAGTCTCAAGGAGAGCAGCCATTTATGCTCCTAAAGGTCAGCACTTCATGGTGATTTCAGTAGTGCAACTTGAGTTTGAAGCTGCTCAATTTGCTTTTATGTTTTTGCCTTGTTTACAACACTTGAGCACTTTTGGCTACTTCCTGCTTTCAGATGCTCCCTACCTCTGAAGTACAACATCAGAAACCACCTTTGTGCAATAAACCTATTCCTGACAAGCTGTAAATCAGGGTTTTTGAAATCCAATTATATTTTCCCATAGTTCCGATAGTTTCAGAGATGTTTCATCTTCACCTGTGACTGACCAGCAGTTGGGAGTGACTTTCAACTTCAGTTTTATTCCACTATAAACCAAGTAGTTCCTCTTTGTAAAAAACAAACATTTCAATATACAATAAATTGTTATTCTACAAGAAAAAAAGGACAAGCTATTTCATAATGTTGAGTATCCAGTAATAATTCTCCATCTTTCTTTTTTTAGAATTAGAATTTAATATCAAGTGTACTATGTCATAGTCTTCATACTGGCCCTACTTTACCCCAATGTTTTTCCATTTCAACATCTTTCTTTTTTTCAAACTTATTGTGATATAACTTACAACAATAAAATTAGTCTTTTTAATATATAGTTCTATGATTTTGAAAGATGTGTATACATTGTGTACTCCCTTCGCACTTGAGATACAAAGCAGTTCCCTCACCCTCCAAGTTGCCCTCCGGCCCCTTTGTAGCTAACTCCTCCCACCTCCCAGAAAACACTGATTTGTTTTCCTTCCCTACAGTTTTAGCTTTCCCATATCACATAAATGAAAGCATCAGTACCTAGACTTTGAGTCTGCATCTTTTATTCAGAATGATACACTTGAAATTCATTTTTGTTGCTATATCGCTAGTCTGTTCCTTTTATCTGGGTGCATTTCAGTGTGTGTGTGTGTGTGTGTGTGTGTGTGTGTGTGTGTGTGTATATATATTTACCACCATTTGCTTGTCCATCACCAATTAAAGGGCAATTAGATTTTTGTCTCCAGGTTTTGGCTATTATTAAATGTGTCCTGGCTTTTGTGTTTTCATTTCTCTTGGATAAATATCTAGGCGTGGGATTGCTGGGTCATTTAGTAAGTGCATGTTTAATTTTATAAGAAACTGCTAGCCTGACCAGGCGGTGGCGCAGTGAATGGAGCGTCGTACTGGGATGCAGAGGACCCAGGTTCGAGTCCCTGAGGTTGCCAGCTTGAGTGAGGGCTCATCTGGTTTGAACAAAAGCTCACCAGCTTAGACCCAAGGTCGCTGGCTCGAGCAAGGGGTTACTCTGTCTGCTGAAGGCCTGCAGTCAAGGCACATATGAGAAAGCAGTCAATGAACAGCTAAGGTGTTGCAACGAAAAACTGATTGATGCTTCCATCTCTCTCCGTTCCTGTCTGTCCCTATCTATCCCTCTGTCTCTATAAAAAAAAACAAACACAAAAACTGCTAAACTTTCCCCATTTCTTTCTACCATTCTGCATTTCCATCAACAGTGTTTAGTTCCAGTTGTTCCACATCTGAGCACTTACAACTATTTTTATTTTAAGCAAGTAGTGATTCTTTGTTGTGGTTTTGATTTGCATTTCCTAATGACTAATATTGTTGAGCATCATTTCTTGTATCATCCATGTATTTTCTATGGTTATTATTCAATTATGTCAGTGATTTAAAATGTTGGTGTGTCTTGTTGAGTTGTGGTTCTTCATATATTCTGGACATGGTCATTTATCAGATATTTTGCAAATATTTTCTCCCAGCCCATTGACTATTTTTTCATTTTCTTAAGTGCTATAAAAAAAGTCTAAGTTTTATTTTTATTTATTCATTGAGAGAGAGAGAGAGAGAGAAAGAGAGGGGGAGGAGTAGGAAGCATCAACTCCCATACGTGCCTTGACCAGGCAAGCCCAGGGTTTTTAACTGGTGACTTCAACAGTGCAGGTTGACGCTTTATCCGCTGTGACACCACAGTTCAGACAAAAAAAGTCCAAGTTTTTAATATATATATATATTTATTTATTTTTTTAGAGAAAGATGAGAAGTATTTATATTAACTCATAGTTGAGTCACTTTAGTTGTTCACTGATTGCTTCTTGTGGGGCAGTTGTGTTAGGCTTGCTCACTGGTGTACCAGCTGCAAACACTTTGCTAGATTAGTATGTAAGTACCAGGCAGAGGCACGAATGCATAGCCTATATAAGGCTATGGCTGTTTGTGCTCGAGAGAGGTAGGGGATTGTAGTTGCGCAGATTTCCTGCCCCCACTGTGAGAGGCCATTTTGCTGTTTGTTTGCCTAAGGCAGTTTCCCTTGCCTGTGTGCTTGTCCACCGTTGTGAGACTATTAAATGGAATGGCTCAACACTTCCCGGCTCTGCAATTTTCCTAACATCTGCCGGAATCCACTGTGTACCTGCCTGACCTTGGCCACCATCATTACACTTCTCATATGTGTCTTGACTAGGATGGGGGGCTCAAGTCAAGTCAGTGACCTCCTGCTCAAGCCAGCAACCTTGGGCTTCAAGCCAGTGACCTTTGGGCTCAAGCCAAGGACCTTGGGATCATGTCAATGAGCCCATGCTCAAGCTTGAGGCCTCAGATATTGAATCTGTAACCTCAGCATCCTAGGTTGATGCTCTATCCACTGTGCCACCACTGGTCCAGCAAAATGTTGTTTTATGGGTTGTGCTTTAGGTATTGTATCTAAAACTTTTTGCCTCACCCAAAATTACAAGAATTGTCACCTATGTTTTCTTCTAAAAACTTGGTAATTGTGCATTCAGATTTATGATCCATTTTTCATTATTTTACATGTAGTACAAGGTATGGGTTGACAGGTTGAAATTCTTTTTTCCTTCCAAAATGATATCCAATGATTCCAGCATTATGTTTCTTTCCATTGTCTTTTGATTAGGCTGCATTTAGCAAACACTATGTATAGAATCTACAAAAAGGAAGGAAACCTCCCAGCTTTGGTGTAACAATCCTGTGGCTGGAACTAGGAGGGTAGTTCTGTTTCTTTGACTGGCAAGAAATGCCTAAGTAGTATGCTTTTCACTTCACATGCATAGCATAGGACAGTCCAAACTGTCAATGCTCTCTAACCAAAGATCACCAGTGACACACCTGTGTGTGAACAGAATGAGCTCATTACTTGTTGCAGCAAGGGAGAGCACACGCTATGGGGAACCATGATGCACTTTAGTAAGAGGGTGTTACAAAGGATTTGTTTTAGGTGATTTGGGGGACTTTGCTCCAAAATTAAGTGCTGTCAGAAGCAGGGATAATTCTATGACTGGGTATCTTAATCAATCTTATGTAGAATGAGGCTACAGCTGTAATTGGTAAAGAAGTGACAGTCACTTACATTGGTTTGATTTTTAGTTTGTGTATTCTAACTGGAGGCTTGAATAAGGTTCGTGTTTTTGTTTCTGTTTGGACATGATTATGGAATTGTCTCATTTTTGTCCTGATCCATAGTGGTCTGGAGTGACCTTTTCTGATGCTCATGTTCTCTGAAACCCTTTATGCTCAAGAGGAGACACCAAGGCCTAGCTGGGCCAGGCCTGCTCTCAGCAACACAAGACCCAGCTGATAGTACCAGACCATCTACTCGGTATCAGGGACACCTTTTCTTTTTCAGAATACAGTGGCTAAGAACTGAGGTCCTGGGTCATGAAGGTTCTAACTGAAAATAACAACATAATTTGTTAGGCTACACAACAGGTTGACCTACACCCCCCCCCCCCAAAAAAAACCCCTTGAGTCAGAAAAAACTGTTTAATTACTGGGTCTGCTCTTCACTGCTGCAATTCCTGAGGTAAATTATCTTCTTTATGCCTGTTTCCTCATAGAAATATGGGCATAACAGCACTTTTTTTCCACTGAACTGTTGGGAGAAATAAAATCATACTGAAAACTTGTATCAAATAAATCTTAGTTATTATTATATCACAGAAAAGATTAAGAAGGATATTGGGGCAGAGACAGAGTAGTCCAGGTAATTGTGCCAGATAAGTCAAAAAGTAGAAAAAAGTGAGGAAAGAAAAGCAAAATAATTTACATTGAGTGGTAATCTATATAAAACTGTTAATTGTCCATTTATTTCAAAATGCCAGGAAAATGCATTACATTCATAAAAACATAGTGAAACATAGGAAAGTATGTGAACTTTACACCAAGTGATTTGGCATTTAAATGAGTTCATATAGAAACACTGAGAATGGCTGACATCAATGAAAACTGTTACTGTGCATTTATTTGCAAGGAAGCAGATTTATGTGCTGGATACAGGTTGGATTGGCTTCCCTTCTCATTTCAATGTACCACCAGCATTACACATCAGCATTCATTTCTTGCTTTCATGTTTCTGGTTTCCTGCTAGCTTCTGTCTGGCCCTTACTTTTTGTACTACCCTACCTTGTTAAGCATGTCACATCTAATTTCTCTAGTTTTTCAATAATGCAAAAGGCTCTGTGTAACCAACTAGAGGAAAAAACAGCCATTTAAGAGACTGGATAATTGACATAGGCTGTATTAAGATTTTGTTCCATTAAAAGAAAGTTATTGCCTGAAGGCACTAAGGACTCATTATTTCAAGACATCATACAGCCTTCCAAAAATAACATTCAGAAAGTTTCATTTTACTCTAAGCATGGGATTTCAGACTGAGAATCAAAAGCTGAGTGGATTCAATCTATACAATGAACAGGTCTCAACACCGTGAGACTCCTGCCCCTGCACCAAGGTACCGAAATAAAGGTAACATCGCTCTGTAGAAGCTATTCCACTAAGATCATAATATTTATTTTCATTTTAGATCTAGAGGAGGGTGGGCACTGAGTGATGCTATTCATTTTTATAGGTAAGATAATCGAGGCAATAAGAAACGACTAGTGTCAGATTATGTGACCTCCTAGACATGCAGTTTCAGAAGGTTCTGGGGAACTCACAACCTCCCCCAAAAGTTCCCCTACATCTCAGTTGGTTTAGGAAGATGGTTTCAACCACTGTTGTGGCTTATGGCTTTAATAACTGCTAAAATGCAAAGTATCCCAGGATAGCTAGTTTTATCAATCATTCATACTTCAATAGTGATTAAATTACCTTGTAGAGAGAAAGAAGTGCAAGGAGAAGTATGAAACTGTCACTGTACTCTTCATAATTTTGTTTAGCATTCACTCTGGTGAAAGAGAAAGGTTTGTGCGACAAGAAAACAGAGTAGGTATCCACCTCTTCATATACTAGGTAAACACAACAATCCACAGATTCTCCTAATCATTCACAGCGTAATTTAAAGCGACAAGGTTATTTATTGTCCTCTGGAAAACTAAAATACCTTGGTAGTCTCACCAAAATGGTCTAAGTGGATTTGATTCCTTGCTTTGATAAATCAATTATTAGGCTGAAACCATAAACTATAGTTAGGCTAATCTACCCAAGACCTGGATCAAAGTCAGCCTCTTCCAGAATGCTTTCCTT
Organism: Saccopteryx bilineata; assembly: GCF_036850765.1. NCBI lineage: Eukaryota > Metazoa > Chordata > Mammalia > Chiroptera > Emballonuridae > Saccopteryx > Saccopteryx bilineata. The sequence goes on from NC_089490.1 coordinate 108,039,383, forward strand.
ATTTGTCTTTTTCTGAGCCACCTCAACAGCTACTCAATTACACCACCCAGCTTATTTTGCATTCGAAAAAAAATCCGTTACGACGAGGTCATTTATTGGTTGCTTTACATGTATGTTTTGTATTGCTAACTAGGTTGTGAAGGAAGATCTCACACTAGTCTGGGAATTCAGTTTATAAAGCCTTCTCAATCCCACTACCTTTTGCTTCTCTCAAAAGACCAACAACGGGCTTCTATTCCCTTCACGCTGCAGAGTGAGAGAGGCAAAGCGTTCACGGGGGCCGTTTCTCTAGTCCCGCAGCCTTTGCACACGTTATCGCGCCGAGTCCCCAGGAGCCCGAGGGGCGGAGGTTCCCGCACCACGGGAAGCGCGGGAGACGCTCCGGCCTGCGGGGCTCAGGCCCGGCAGCCCCGCGGCCCCCGCCACAGCGGCCAGCACACCTCTGTCGGCGGGGACACGCGGCGAGGCACCGAGCTAGTCAGCAGGCGACGAGGGGTCCTACCGCCGGGCTTTCCGACGGCTAGCGTGCTGCTCTTTCCACCACCCAACACCCGAGCCCCCGGCACGGCAGTAAGCGCTGGGGTCGGTGACCAACCAGACAGGTGTCGCGCTCACTCAGCTCAATTCAAGGGCAGGGAAGAGTAGTAACAACAACAATAAGCACTCTCTCTCAGCACCCCTGTCACCTCGACAGAGAACGCTTACAGTCCCGAAGAGAAGAGCGGCGACACGGCCCAGCTTGTCACTCCCCCGAGGGGAAGCAGGTCACGGAAGAAGGGTGAGACACCAGAGCAAACAGTCGAACTTGGCGACCGTCCCACCTTCCCTAGGGCGAAGGTTCTGAATTCCGAGCGACCGTTATTTATCGTAACGGAACGACTGCTTCGCGTGGCCGCCGCGGCTCGAGCTTGTGACCCTGGGAACGTCGCCTTCGTCTTCTCAGGGCTATGCGCCCCTCGCCGACTCCGGTTGGACGGCGGAGGCAAAAGGCCGGGAGACCCCCGCAGGAGACGCGCGCAGGCCAGCCAGGGTTTCCCGCGGAGGCACCCAGGGGGCGAAGGGGCGGGAGCGGGCCTGGGGGGCGTCGCGCGCGCGTGCGCACGTCGGGAGGCGGCAGGCTAGGGGCTGCTGGGAGGGCTGGGCAGGTCGAGAAACAGATGGGCGCCGGAGACGCCTGGGGGTGCGCTTGCGCGTGCGCGTCGGAGCCCGAGCAGCGGGAGGAGGCGGGAGCTGAGGAGGCGGCAGAGGGGGCGGGTCGCGTCCGGCGCCACGTCCGCAGCCAGGGCCCGCTGCCGCCGCCAACCGAGTCTTCTGGCTCCACAGCTTGAGAAGGCGCCTCCTGAGCCCGCAACCGCCCGTAGCTGTACCAGCCGTTCAGGCCCTCAGCTTTTCTTGGTTCTGCCCGCTCCCTCCGCCCAGCCGCGGCCGCGCGCGGCCTCCGACCCCAGCGGTAAGTGGGACTGGGAGGGCGGGGGGCGCCGTCCCGGCTTCCTGCCCTCCTCTCTGTCGCCTTTTTCCGTTAGCTCTCCTGCACCTCCGCCTCCCTCTCCGGGCCTGGCTGCCGCGGTTGGGGCCTTTGGGGGCACTGAACGGGAAAGGGGGAGGGGCTGGATGATGTTGGGGCAAACGGAGGCTCTTTGCAGGGTTACTCCTCTTTACCTGTCCCTGACTCCTCTGCCGTGGTTTAAGATTGGGGACCTCCCTTTGGAAGCCTCTGCCTGAGTGCCTAGATCCTTGGGCGTCGTGCTAAGAGAATGGGGGAGTCAGCAACCTGGCAGGGGAGCAAGATGCAGCAGAGCGGCTATGTGTTGGGCTCCCCGCCCCACTGACTCCTGACCTGTTGATAAACTAGTCTCTGGGGTTCCGGCACACAAGGCTTCCTTGGTCCCCAGTGGGCATTTCCAGTGCTCTTCCCAGCTGGGAAAGCTCTTATCCCCACGCCTAACCTAAACCTGAAAGTGTACGATTGGCTCTAGAGGCGCTGGCGGCGCCCGGGGGTGACTGGGGACCGCTGGAGCACTGTCCGTGCCATCAATTGCCTCCGGAGTCTAAATTAAAGCCGTGCCTGTTAAGCACATGCAGCTTCAAGACTGGTCCCCAAGCACCCACTTCCAGTCAGCTCCCCTCTCCTAAACTGATCTCGTTTTCTATGTAAGAAGACAGAAACTGTGCAGTCCTCTGGGAGTGGGGGTGTGCGGGTGTACAACGTGGAGCGGAGGGAGGTGCCGAGCTCAGCTTTAGCCACGGCTCCTCCAGGGTCATTTTCTGCCTCTCCTTGCCACGTCACTCCCTCTGCTAAAGAGGAGAAAAAGACTTGCTAGTGCCTAAAAGGATCAGTGGGGGAAGAAGGAGCCATAGGGAAAGGTCTGCAAACTCTTAGAGAAAGAGGAAAATTCGTACTTGATCTATTACGCCCTTGTGAACACCGTGCTAATTCCAAGTGAAAATATTTACTGTCTGTGGTCATTTGCTATATGCTATTGTTTAGCTTTTAAAACTTCGACTGGTGTAGGTGCTAAAGGACTCCCAGGATTATTGATACATCTACAAGTACATGCAGGTGTGTGTGTCCATACCTTTTTTTTTTTTTTTAAGTGGTGAGTAACCTTGAATAACCCCATATACATCCTGTTTTGATTTTTATTTTACACTTTCATTTCTTTAGTCATTGTTATAACAGATGTACTTGAAACCACATTCAGTAAACATTTGTCTTCGTGTAGGGGCATCTAGAAAAACTTGAAGTAGTTCTTGTGTTAGGGTTTTTTTACCTCCAGGAAAATCTTTACCTTTCTTTTTGTTTCAGTTATTATTTGCTGTTTTGCTACTTCCTGAAGATATCTCACTGGATTATGTATATAAATAAACACCTTCAGAGTAGGGCCTTATACATGCTTGTTCAGGCTGAAACTGTACCCAGTACAGTTCTGACACATAGTAGGCACACAGATATCTGTTGAGCTAATGAGGTAATAACTTAGTGAAAGTGGCTGGTGTACTGATTATCTGGTTTAATAGTGTACTGTGTTTCTATTTAATGTTTCATTTAAGGGCAACACTTAAGAATTGCCATTTTGATACTGTCAGTTATTGTCACTAGCTAATCACAAGTTTTATTGGCAGATTTTTTCTTTCCTGCCAGATTCAGTGCATTTCTTGTTGTTTGCTGTTGATTTAATAGGCAAGGGCTATCTATAAAGCATCCTCCTGTTCAGGATAGGTAGTTAACTAGAGAATCCTAAGAACAGTAAGTTGATGTTTTTACTGTACATTGTTTGTTGGTGTATGTGTGTTAAAGCTTGGTATAAGTATCTATTTGAATCTCCTTATAGTTATTTGGCAAAGAACTCACCCTCACAGGGAGTGAGGATGTGGCAAACTTCCTATATATAGATTATGTAGAAGAATTTAGCTAATTCATTTATAGTCTTTTTCTTATAGGGAAATTAGCACTTACTGTTTAATAACGGGTTTTTGAAGCGGTGCTGAAGGTAAACTTGCACACTGTATTTTGTAGTAGGCTTTATACAGCTTGGTAATGCTATTTAGCTTCCTTTGGTACACAGAGGGGGATTTAGCCACAGGCCAATTTATATACTATTTTCAGACTTTGTTTTCATTGTTAATAAAAACTTTATATGTAAAATGTTACAGATATCTACAAACAACATTGATTAATCTGTTTTCCTTTAAAAAAGAAAGCTTCCTCAGAGGCTGTTTTCTTATTTCTATTATTGGGAGAAATTATCCTTTAGGGAATAGTGTTATTAATCTTCACTTGATATATTTGTCAGCTGCTGTATCTATGATACTATTGTTTTGGACAAGAACTGCCAGTGAATTGCAGTGTATAGCAAAGAAGTCCTTCACATTTCAGTTTATTAAAAAAGCACACACTTAAAACCAGTTTCAGTTGGTATGGTATTCTTTACATGGACCAAATGGTAAAACTGGTTTATGTCTATAAGATAAGTTAAATTATTTATTCTGCCCTGAAGACTGTTTTCTGTGTCTGCTTTCCTTAGAAAAAAAATTTTCTTAAGAAACTTACTTGCATTATGAGTTCCTAGAGTAAAGATAATTTTTGGGCTTTTGAATGAAATTAAATTGGTAAGTGCATGGGAAGTGTATCCAAACTGGACTGTAAACTTTAGTTGAGAGTAGTCCTGGGTGTCCGTAATCACACTGAAATCTTCAGAGCCTACAAGGTGCATGGCACATAGGTGGGACTCGTATGTTGAAGTAATGACTCTGTAAGTTTAGGGCAGATAGTTTACATAGAATTTAAAATTCTGCTTAAGGATGACATTTAAAAATTGTCATTTTGACACTTTTCCTGTTAGTTGTTACTTGTCTCCATGTGTTAACTTTCAGACTTTACTAGCAGATTATTTACCTTTTGTAGTTTCAGGAGATGAGGGGTGTGTTTGTCTGCATGATTCCCAGTTTAAGAGAAACAGGGCCCTGTAATGATGGTAATGAACAGGATGATAAGTACAAAGTATTTCTCCTTAGTGATAATATCTATAAAGAGGTAATACAGGGGGTCCCTGGGTACAACATAGTTTCCTATGACATAACCTGAATTTTGGTGTAAGTCGAAACACACCCTAGCCTAAGTCACTTACCTGTCCTAACACAGTGGTAAAATCATAATCTAGAACATAAAAATACAACTAAGCCACAGAAAAAGGAAAAGGATATACATATACTGTACTGTACAATGTACTGTGTGTTCTGCTGTGCACAAACTAGTTTGCCCTTGTAGCTCAGTATGACGCTAATGGTGTAAACTGAAACACGTCTCAATTTTTTAAAGTTTTTATGGGAGTGAGCGTTGTAAACTCGAAAGGTCCTATGTCGAGACTCTGTTAACCCGAGGACTCCCTGTATCACCAGAAGTTTGACACAATTATGTGTGGAGAGATTGGGAATGGTTTATGTAAGTAAAAAGCAGAGGTGGTATCATAGTGAATGATTTTAGCAAAAATACCTTGATAAAGTAATTTGGTGCTTTATGATCAAACTGGGAATTCAGAAAACTACGTACATATTCTAAATGGCTTTTACTCAATTTTTATTACCCTAAGAGTTTTAGAGGAATTTTAATACTGCATACTTGCTGTTGATGTCAGTGATGTACAAGAAACTCAAACAAACAAAAAACATACAAAACAATGTCTGTGGCCTCTTAGGACTTGCAGAGTCTAATTGCAAGTTCCTCTGGTCTAGGGAACCAGGCTTCTGGCTTGGCAGGACTCCAGATTTTCTATGTTATTGTTTATTGATAATCCTGTTGGTAACTTTAGCTAACAATATTAAATAGAACTGTGGATGTTTCTGTATAACAGTATCTAGATTTCTAGATTTCTGACTCTTCTACCAAAAATACTCCCAATTTAAGCGCAAAGTCATGGGAGTGGTGGGAATGTGGTTGGACTGGGAAGAGAGGGCTAGTAAATCTGATTACACCCTGAATAAGCTCCAGGTAAGAATGAAATTTCTTGAAAGTCTAGTAATCTTTAAAAATTCCCAAGCACTTTCAACTCTTTAATTCATGTATATTTAAAAGCAAAATAAATTATTGTGTAGTAAAATGCATGCATCATGTCTCTCTTATGATTCTTGAAGTCCTGGGCACACCATTGCCTAATCTTAAAGATATACATTTGAAAAGCATGATTCTAACTTAAAGTGTTCTTTTTTTAACCAAAAATTTGAACTGTATATTGGCATACATCTTTTCATATGCTTAAAATTAATGTGGCTACAAATGATATTTTTATACCACTTATTCCACAAATACCATGTGTCTGTTTATAGCAAAAACATGTACTAACAAAATGGTAAGAATATAAAAGGATATTCAAATGGCAGGCCAGGGAAAGTAGCAGTAAGAGTGAAAATCTTGAGGAAGTGTGGAGTGTGCGTGGGGGGTATAGGCCATAACTATGCAAGCCACAGAAACTTACCTACTTGAGCAGGAATTTTAAGATGTAAGCTTCGTGGAAGCCAAAGGAAAAGGGGAGACATCACATCTTTGTATCTTTATACAGGAAAGTACAAAGATCTCATAGAGAAGAAAACATGCTAATATTTTGGGGAAACAAAATGTTTTCTGAATATTGCTAAAGAATTTTTTTTCTGTAGAGCTCCATGTCAAAACTATCAGGTGATGTCATTAGTGGGAAATTCCTTAACACTGTGGTATAGTTAACATTAATAGTAATGGCCTGAATAGGCTATCTGTCAGGGTTTCCTTTCCAAGGACATAACTGTGAGTAAAACTCAGTGATGTCATTTTTCTCAAGTCAGCTTTTTGTGTTTGAAGTACATTGTTTTTCAGATGATCAACTTGATTTGAGGATGAAAACCTAGAATATTTAGGTAGATGAACAGTATAATCTTAAAAAATATCCTTTATCATTGACTTTGAAGATGTAAAAATATGTCTTTTTTTTTAATTACAGAAGCAATATCTGTTTATGGTAGAAAATTAAAATACAGATGTTAAATATATATTTCTTTCCATATATAGAAATACTGTAAATAGCCCTGGCCAGCTAGCTCAGTTGGTTAGAGATATGCCAAGGTTGCAGGTTCAATCTTGGGTCAGGGCAGATTCAAGGAGCAACCAATGAATGCATAAATAAGTGAAAAAATAATGTTTTTCTGTCTCTCTAAAATCAATCAGTAAAAAAAAAAAACTATAGAAAATACTTTATAGATACCCATATATATATATATATGGATATGTGTTTGTGTGTGTGTGTATACACATAATTTTTTCCCACCCCCTAGTGGCAATCTGTCAACACTCTGGTATACTTCCAGTCTTTATGTGCATTTTTTTTAAAGTTGGATCAATGAGGCCTGACCTGTGGTGGTGCAGTGGGTAAAGTGTCAATCTGGAACACTAAGGTTGCCAGTTTGAAACCCTGAGGTTGCTTGGTCAAGGCACATATGGGAGTTGATGCTTCCTGCTCCTCGCCCCTTCTCTCTCCTCTCTCTCTCTCTGTAAAATGAATAAAGTCTTTAAAAAGAGTTGGATCAATGATATATGCCTTTTATATTCTCTAAATATAACATTATCATTTCCCAATAGTATTTGATCTTCATAAGTTATTTTAATGTCTGCATTGTGTGTTTTTAGGAAGTTTATAAACTCATCTTTTGCCTTCCATTGAGGCTGTACTTATTTGTTCATTTTCGGGTATATTTTGTTTTTTGTTGGCTTCTCTTTCACTCACCTCTTAAATACAAGCAGTCTAATTTTCAGTCTACTCTCTCTTACCACTCTTTTCCTTGATTATATCATCCATCCCCCACAGCTTCAGCTATTACTTCAAACCACTCTCAGGATCTGAACTGAAACTCATACTTCATACTGAGTTTCAAGACCCTTAAATCCAGTTGCCTCCTAAACATCTGTGGATGCCCTAAAGGCATCTCAAATATAGTGGCTCAAAACAAGACCTTTCTTTGTATCTATAGTCAACAGTAATGTATTGTACACTTGTTAGATGGTTGATCTTATGTTGTGTTCTTACCACAATAAAATTTTAAAAATCCATTTTTTCTCAAATAAATGGTTTTTCCTCATCTGTCCCATGTTTTCATCATCATCTCTGTCTATTTAGTTGTTCACACTAGAAATTTTACATCCTGTATTCTCTTTTTACCTCACATTAATACCTAAACTTATGTTCTACTTCATACAAAAAAAGTCAAGTACTTCAGTGCCCATGTATCAGGCACTGATTATGGCTCTGGGGATGGAGCAGTGAACAAAACCAAGCCTTATTCTCATGGAGCTTAATTTCTAATTAGGAGAGACACAAAGTCAACAGATCATATATAAAGTGACAATAAGGGCAGTGAAGGAAGTAGAGCAGGGTTAGGGGATAATGATAGGGAGAGGAGCAGGAACATACTTATTATCTATTACAAGGTGATCAGAGAAGGCCTTTGGGAAGGGAACATTTGTACAAAGATCTGAATGAAGTAAGGAACCAAGCCATGTATAGATTTTGGGGAGGAGCATTTCAGAAGGAAGCATTCGTGTTGCTAGACTAGAACAAGCAAGAGGCAGAATGGTAGGAAATGATACCTCAATGCTAGATGTTGAGCCTCAGAAGTGAAGGGATGGACTCTGAATTTTATTCTAAGAAAAATAGGAAGTAGCAGGAGGGTTTTAAGCAACATATGACATGGCTAGATTGAAAGGTCTAGCCTTCCAAGTTTGGAAGGTTGGAGGCCAGTTAAGAGATTTTGTGGTCTAAGAGATTAGGATGGCTTGACTAATAGTGGTAGAGTAGAAGTGATGAGAGTTGTATACTGGATTTATTTAGCCAATAATATACTGATGATTAGGTGGGAATGTTAAAAAAAGAGGGAGTCAAGGGTGACACCTAAGCTTTTGGCGCATTTATTTAGACAGTGTAAAAACTGGCAGAGTTCAGACTGTTATTCCATCCCACTGGACTACTAAATTTGCCACTTACTGTATTAATGTCTCTGTCCTATCTGTTCTTGCTTAAGTTAACTTCTAAGCATAGGTCTGACAGTGTTACTCTCTGCTCATGGCTTCTTACTGCCTACCCACAGGAGGATAAAGTCAATTTATATTATTTAGATGAATTTGCACATATCTTTTATGCTATCATGGTATAAAGCAGTTCTAATTTTCTGAATATTTTTTTAAGAGAGAGGAAGGGACAGAGAGAAACATGGATTTGTTGTACTACTTGTTTATGCATTCATTGGTTGATTCTTGTATGTACCCTGACCAGGGATCAAACCTACACCCATGGTGTATCGGGACAACACTCTAACCAACTGAGATACCTAGTCAGGGCAGTCTTTTTCTTTTTTTTTTAATGACAAGTTAGAGCTAGGTGGAAAAATTAAGATTTACAAAAACTTCTTCCATTGATTAGCAAGAGAGCAAGGGAGAGAACAACCACTTATTTGTTCCATTTAGTTGTAAACTTATTGCTTGCTTCTTATATGTGCCCTGATTGGGGATCGAACCCGTGACCTCCATGCACAAGGCTGATGCTCTATCCACTGAGCCCAGGGCCAAGAGTATTTTTTGACAGTGATTCTGTATAAATAGGAAAAAGTAAGACTCAGTAGGGATTTGTGGGATATATATGGAAAGGCATTTTTGAAATGTATGCAGCTATTATCACACCTGTTTTTAAACTCCTGCTGAAATATGTAAGCTGTATATGTGTGTATAATTTCCCCATGTCTCTGTACAGGATATGGTATCATCTATTGATTAGTGATCAGGTGATCTGGGCTTATATGTGTATAGTATACAGATACTGGGAGTACAGTGATGAAGAAGCTAGAAACGTATCTCTCCTAGGAATTAACAGTCTGGTGGGAAAGAAAGGAGCTCCAAAAGAGTTACTCCTTACGAAGGGACACACGTATTCTGCCAGGAATTTCTGTAGGCTTTGTTTTGAATTTGTTAAATAGTATTCTCATGTTAAGAGTTAGGGCTAGAATATCTTTTTTTTTAAATTTATCTTTTTATTCAGTGAGAGAAGGGAGGCAGAGACAGACTCCCCCATGCACCCTGACCAGGATTCACCTGGCAAGCCCACTAGGAGGCGATGCTCTGCTTATCTGGGGCATTGCTTTATTGCTCAGCAATCGAGCTCTTATTAGCACCTGAGGCAGGAGCCATCCTCAGCAAACAGGGCCAACTCACTCCAATCAAGCCGTGGCTGCAGGAGGGGAAGAGAGAGAGAGAAGCGAGAGGGGTAAGGAAAGAGAAGCAGATGGACACTTCTCCTATGTGCCCTGACCGGGGATTGAACCCAGGACATCCACATGCTGGGCTGATGTTCTACCACTGAGCCAACCGGCCAGGGCCAGAATATCTTTAATAGATCCTTCCCTAAACAAGGATCTATGAACTTATTTGTCCTTAGCCACACACCTTACGGTGAAGTTGGAATTCAAAGTCAGGCTCTCTGATTCCAGAACCTTAAACACTATGCTGTATGATGCTTCACGATCTTACCATAACGATAAATATATATATGAATGGACACAAATTTCAACATTCTGATCTAAGGAGTTTTTAAAATTAAGGCAAGTCAATCAAGAGCTCCCTCTCCCAGTAACGCATCACCTGATTTTTTTTTTTCCCCACAGAGATTACATATCTTTACTATTACTTTAAATCTTGCCTGACCGTGGATAGAGTGTCAGCCTGGAGCTCAGAGGACCCAGGTTTGAAACCCTGAGGTTGCCAGCTTGAGTGCAGGGTTGCTTGCTTGAGTGTAGAATCATAGACATGACCCCAAGGTTGCTGGCTTTAGCAAGGGGTCACTAGCTTGAGCCCCCCCTCGTTAAGGCACATATATGAGAAAGCAGTCAATGAACAACTAAGGTGCTGCAATGAAGAATTGATGATTCTCATCTCTCTCCCTTCCTGTTTGTCCCTCTCTTTCTCGGTCTCTTGCTAAAACAAACAAGAGTCAGGGTTTTCATTATAGCAACTAAAAGATATTTATTTATTTAAGTATGTAATTGACATGTGCTCCTGGACTCTGGGGTACAGTGAAGTCCCATCTTACACAGGATTTAGGTTATAAAGGCATTACAAGTTGAATTACATAAAGTTAAAATTACTTTAGATTAATCCCACTTCTCACAGCCACCGTCATTTACCACCAACCTTTTTGTTTTGTCTTGATTATTGAAATAGTGAAAATATGGATGAATTTTTATCTGATCTCATGCTTTAAAACCATTAAGAATCATTAAGGAAAGGGAAATTTCCTTGACCTTCCTTTGAACTGACCAGTTAAAATTAAACTTTGTTCAGAAACATGATGTAATATATATATATGAACCTTGAAAACTTTATGCGAAGTCTAACAGGTCTTTCTGCCTGTTCTTGCTCTCCTGTTGTGTTTTCTCCCCACAATAGCCAGAATGATCTTTCAAAAGTATAAATCGGAACACATCACCCCTCTTTCTGTTCAGTGCTGTTCTCTGGTTCCCCATCTCACTCAGAGTTAAAAGCTAACCACAACCATGGTCTGTTAGGGCCTATGCATCCAGACCACACTCTTTGACATCTACTACCCTTTGGAAAGGCCTCGTTCCTGGCTGTTCTTTGGCTTATTTTACTTAGTGTAATGCCCTTAAGGTTCATCCATGTTGTCACAAACAGCAGGATTTCACACTATCCTTTTAATTTCTGTTGTATATGCACAGGTACAATACTTGAGGCTCCATGGTTTTATGACTAGGAATTACTTAGGTGACTGCTGGATCCACAACCCTCATTTTCTGGCCAAGCAAGAAAACTTTTAGACCAGTCTTGCCTTGTTATCATCTTTACTTAGTCAAGTGAATATAAAAACAAATATTTTAAAATAGTGAATTGGGAAAAGAAAGTTTAACTGTTTTCTTCATCCTAGCACAGCTTTATTTTATTAAGTTCTTTTATTACTTGTACTTAGAGGTAATCATAGTACATACATTTTTTTTTTCATAGTAGATTTTGGGAGTTTTTGCTACCTATTTATAGGAGCTCTAAAAGCAACAATAAAAATAATCAGAATCTTTCTTAGTGATTGAGATTGATAGGTCATCTCTATAGAAGAAGGAAGAAAATTTTCAGGTAGAACACATTTTTAGTCTTAGTATATATTTTTTTCTAAGTCTTTTATGGAATAAATTACAGTTAAGTTAGCCAGTATTCTCAAGGAGGACACACTTAAAATTTTTGTCTGCTAACCTCCACCTTCCAACTTGCAATCAGTCATCTTCAGTTTAAGTTGAAGCAGCAGTAACAACGTAGGAAAGCTTGTACTATACCTGTCATTCTTTGGTTGGTGTTTGAGATGGTTAAAATGGCGTGTTTGTGTTTTGTTTTGTTTTTTTTAGATCATGAATCAAGCAGATAAAAATCAACAAGAAATCCCATCTTACCTTAGTGATGAACCACCAGAAGGTAACTATGCATCTATCTGTAACATGAAGAATGGAAAAAACACCCTACTGAGTCAGAGTTCTGATTGTTTTTATTAAATTTAAAGTAATATAACCTGTTTACCTTTTCAGTTAATATGTTCCAAACATAACTGATGATAAACCTTTTTAGCCTCTAAAAGAAAAGAGATTTTGGTGAATGGAGACATACCGTAACTGTTTTATTATATAGGATTTATTTTTCTGCTACTCTCATTTTAAGGACATTTCAGAAATAAGCCTAGCCTTTCAGAAGGTGGAGGAAAGATGGGTTGACTGTGTTTAGTGTAGATGCTGTGCATTCAAAAACTCAACAGGCACTTGAGATTTGTTGTTACACTATCATTTCATTGCATTATAATTGGTAGTTCTCTCTTCCTGTATTATACATGGTCTTAGGGTCTGCTTAAATTCTCTTTTAGTTTGAAAATTGTTATATCATGAATCATTTATTTTATGCTTACCCTTACTTAAAAAATCCTTGGAAACACTAACTGTATACAGTTAAATGTCCTGACTCTATACAGAAAATGTCTATAGCCATTTTTTATTTATGGTTTTGGTGTAGAATATTGTACTTAATTCAGATAGTGATGTCTTTGGACAATTGCATGTTTGTACAGGACAGTCATAGTAGGTAAGAAAGAGAATCAAATTGGAGAATAAGGGATAAAGTGACTGATAGACCAGACTGGAAGAGCAGTCAGACTAGGATTAGTCCCTGGGGAAGGCTAGGGCTGAACTTCCAACCCTACTTATTGTCCCCCCCTTGTGGCATTTCACTTGTACATTGATTGCTTTCTCTTATGTTCCTTGACCATGGGGCTATAGCAGATTTGAGTAACCCCTTGCTCAAGCCAGCGACCTTGGGTCCAAGCTGGTGAGCTTTGCTCAAACCAGATGAGCCCGTGCTCAGGCTGGCGACCTCGGGGTCTCTTGAGCTTTGCTCAAACCAGAGGAACCCGCACTCAAGCTGTTGACCTTGGGGTCTGGAACCTGGGTCCTCTGCATCCCAGTCCGACGCTGTATCTACTACGCCACCGCCTGGTCAGGCTAGTTACTGTGTTTTGTTCCCAGTTCTGTTACCCACTTTCCAAAACTTTCGTTCTAATATTGGTATACAAAAATGAAACTGCGGCCCTGCCCGGTTGGCTCAGCGGTGGAGCGTCGGCCTGGCGTGCGGGGGACCCGGGTTGTGCGGGGGACCCGGGTTCGATTCCCGGCCAGGGCACATAGGAGAAGCGCCCATTTGCTTCTCCACCCCCCCCCCCTCCTTCCTCTCTGTCTGTCTCTTCCACTCCCGCAGCCGAGGCTCCATTGGAGCGGGGATGGCCTGGGCACTGGAGTGGCTCTGGTCGCAGCGGAGCAAGCCCCAGAGGGGTGGAGCGAAGCCCCAGAGGGGTGGAGCATCGCCCCTGGTGGGCGGAGCGTCGCCCCTGGTGGGCGTGCCAGGTGGATCCCGGTAGGGCGCATGCGGGAGTCTGTCTGACTGTCTCTCCCCGTTTCCAGCTTCAGAAAAATACCCCCCCCCCAAAAAAAGAAACTGCTAGGAAAATGGATACAATGAAAAGTTCATACTTAACCCTAAAAGAGGATAGTAAGTTTAGTTTTGTGGAGGAATAGCCTAGAAAATTATTAGCTCACTTGTTTTCCCTGATTTTTTAGTTCTAGACCCCTGAGTTTTGAAAAGAAGCTAGGGCTTGGTGAGAAAGTTACTAAGGACTTGGTGAGAAAGTCATCAGGAGGGAGCTTGATAAAGGCTGCCCAGGAGCATGACTGTCAAGGAAGAGAACAAGCCTCAGGAATGGCTGTGTTTGTCAACCTGCTGAACAGAAGTAGACTGCAAAGTAGAGAATTTATATGGTGATCACTAAGAGCACACTGTAATTTAAGAGATCAACAGCATTATTTATCTGAATAATTATCTTCAACAACTATAACTGAAAATTTTTAAAATATTTTTAAAAAGAAAAATTGTCTTCATTAATTGCTTGTACACCAAATTTAGTATAGCAGCATAATCCTATGTGAGGTACTCAGTATGAAGGAGTTATCTGTTTTATTCTCAAATCAGGTTTTCTCCCCTTTCCTGTGTTACTGGCCTTGACCTTGATAACAAAAGAATTACCAATTATGTAATGCTTTCCATCATATAGTAATTTTATAATTAGCACAGTAGTTCTACTTTATCTGCAGGAGATACATTCAAAGATCCCCAGTGAATGTCTGAAACCTTGGACAGTACCAAAACCTACTGTTTTTTTCCTATACATATATGACTATGATAAAGCTTACTTTATAAATTAGACACAGAGAGTAAAAAGAATTACTGCTAATAAAATAGAACAATTACAGCGATATACTGTAAAAAGTTACGGGAATGTGGTCACTCTCAAAATGTCTTATGTACTGTACAAACAGTGTGGATATAGTGGACATTGGGATTATTCACCACCTATGTGGGACAGAGGGGGACAATTTGATATTTCATCATATTACTCAAAGGCACCCAATTTAAAGCTTGTGAATTGTTTTATTTCTGAAATTTACCATTTAATACTTTCAGGCCATGGTTTGACTGTGGATAAGTCAAACTGTTTTAAGTGAAACTACAGATAAGGGGTGACAACTGTGTATTCAAATGCTTATCTATATCTTATGCCTTTTATTTCAGCTATATTTTAAATTTTATACTAACTATGCTTATTACAGAAATAGGTTTTTTTTGTGTGTGTGACAGAGACAGAGATAGGGACAGATAGGCAGGAAGGAAGAGAGATGAGAAGCATCAGTTCTTTGTTGCGGCACCTTAGCTGTTCATTGATTGCTTTCTCATATGTGCCCTGACCAATGGGCTACAGCAGAGCAAGTGACCCCTTACTCAAGCCAGCGACCTTGGGTGTAAGTCAGTGACCTTTGTGATCAAGCCAGAGACCTCTGGGCTCAAGCCAGCAACCATGGGGTCATGTCTATGATCCCACGCTCAAGCCAGCGTCCTCGGGGTTTTGAACCTCTGTCCTCTGCATCCCAGTCTAATGCTCTATCCACTGCACCACTACCTGGTCAGGCCAGAAATAGTTGTAATAAAAATTTTAGTTTTTATAAATTTAGCCATTGCTGAACATGGAAAATGAGAATTTATGTGGTTGACCTTCTCAAAAGAACCTCTTGATTGTTAGGAAGTCTTAGGTTATTTAATGATTTGTACTGTTCTTATAAAGACATACTAACCATCTCATTATATATTTTCTCTCATTAGGTTCAATGAAAGATCATCCACAGCAGCAACCAAGCATGTTGTCCCGTGTGACCGGGGGTATCTTCAGTGTTACAAAGGGAGCTGTTGGTGCCACCATTGGTGGTGTGGCTTGGATTGGTGGGAAGAGTCTGGAGGTGACCAAAACAGCTGTTACAACTGTGCCTTCTATGGGAATAGGGCTGGTGAAAGGGGGTGTGTCTGCTGTTGCTGGAGGTGTTACAGCTGTTGGATCTGCTGTTGTAAACAAAGTGCCCTTAACGGGAAAGAAGAAAGACAAATCTGACTAAAACATGGAGATACACTTGCTCTCTACAGCATTATGATGCCAGTGGCATTGAATTGCTTAATTATGGACTACAACTGAGTCAACTGTTTTGGACATTTATCTTCTAAACTGCTGTGTTGAAAGTATTGATGACTGCCTTTCGTCTAAAAAAAAGACCAATACTAGCACAGTGTATGAAGGTTTCTCATATTTAAATTCCAGCTTTTTATCTGGTAAAATGTTACACTTACTCAGTTGTAACTGAAGATATGATATATTTGAATATTTACTATATAAGTCTTTTAGTTTAATGAAAAATGTGAAAGTTGAATTTAGTGGATGATCTTTACAGTTCCATGTGTATAATGTGCCAGGTAACTCACTCCTTAAAAAAGGGAACCTTGAACTACATAAACTGTAATATTTTGATGTGCCTAATAGTTTCAGATGTCTTAATTTTTTTTTGTAATCATAATTGATTAGGTCAAGAGGAATTCTTCTTATTTAAGCTGTAAAAGTAGCAGGATTTAGTGAAACGTAAAAGATAATGGTTTTGTTGTCCTGAGTGTTAACCATCTTTTATTAGATATGTATTATATTAATTTAATCATTGATGCCTTACAAAAGAAAACATCTTTTCTAATACCCTAAACATGTGCAGTTCTTAGAATTATATATGGATTCTCTTAAAAGTTGTGAAATTAGTTTTTCTGTTAAGAATCTCAGGAGTCATTAGTAAAGGCATTTCTTTGCTCTTAGATAAGGTAGTGCTCGTTAACCTTTTGTTAACTGTCAGCAGTTACAACAAAACGGTATGCTTCAACCTGGGTTCATCCTCCACTGTCAGGACACCTCACAGTGCCTAAGGAACATTACTTTGCTGGTCAGAAGCTATTTTGGAAGAGTTTCAGGTTAAGGAGGAACAAATAAATAATTTTAAATTCTTAAAAATTACCTAGAACATCCAAAATATAAAAAGAGTTCTTCACACCTATTTTATCTCTAGGATGGCTTAAATTATTAGCAGTACTCCTTTTTAAAAATATAGTAAAAGAAACACAAATATCTGGGGCTGACTTTTAAATTGAATGAAATGAGTTCCATAGATTAGTTTTTAACTGTAAACTATGTAAATGCTTTCAATGGTTTATAGGCCTTTAAAATATTATTTTACTGTTCTTTAAAGCAGTTGTAGAAGTACCATTTCAAGTCAACTTCAGGCAGGGAATTGGAAGTTTTTGATTATGGATAAGTGTGTCATGTCTTAACACATCTCATCATGTCTCAGAGAATATGACTTAGCTGAAATTCATCTTTTTGTTTCATAGAATTTTTGTAAGTGGTATATTTGGCATTCCTCTTAACTAAATTGCTGTAATCCAAACTTGAAAAAAAATCTTCATTTTCTTTATACTTGAGTCTGAAAATTGGCCTCCATTCTATACTTTTTTTTCCCTTGTGAGAGAGGGGAGGAAAGGTATGATGCTTTTGAGTATCATATAGCATCCCTGACAACTTAAAACACATCACTCCAGCACCCAGGCTTAAGTGCTTGTTTGTAAATGACCAAGAGTTTTACAGTAATAATGTGGATTAACAAATGGATAAGAGCATAACTTTTATTTATTTTTAAATTTTTATTGATTTGAAAGATGAGAGAGAGAGAAACATCGATTTGTTCCACTTATTTATGCATTCATTGGTTGACTCTTGTTTGTGCCCAGAGTGGAAGTTGAACCTACAACCTTGGTGTATCGGGACGACCCTCTATCCAACTAACCAGCCCTGCCTGGGTTAAGAACACAACTTTTCAGTGCTTTCATAAATACCAGGCAATATTTTAAGCAAATCTGCAAAGGTTCTTGAACCTCTCTATAGTATACAAAACTGAGAAGTCATTAAGGAATTTAATTCATCAGATATTAAATGGATGTTTATTTCATGCCGTATTATTTAAGTGTACTTGTTGGTATATCTTGTCAGATGTCATAATTTGATCAGAGTATTTAAAAAAAATTCAAAATTAATAGATGAACACAAGTAATTATTTAATAATGGTAGTGGAGATTTTGTTCCCTGCTATTTGAAATTACTGCTTCATTGCTAGTTTATATTTCTAACTTCTAGTCATAGGCTCTGTTGTGCTTTGTACCTGAATCTCTAAACGTAGCCTTTAGTTTACTGTATGCCTGCATATTTATTTTTAATGTTGCTTGTCTTTAAAATTGCCTGAGGAAAATGGTTGTAATTAATTTCTGCCAAAGAAAAGCCACATGGTACATTTTGTCTTATCAAGTTTGTTTTAAATTCTAGACAGGAACTTTGTTCAGGAGAGGCTTTTGCAATAATAGCAGAGAACTATACAAATGTGCAGTTAGTTATGAAGGTTCTTATTGAAAAGAACTTGCCATTTGATATGTGTAGACTTGAGTCTTTTCCAGTTTATTTTTGTAGATTAGCAATTTGACCTGTTAAACAGTACTAGTTCTCTTCAAGAAACTAAGGTTTTGTATATACCTAGAGGCAACTCTTATTCAGCTTATCTTTTGGGTTCATATTTGGCACAATGAGGATAAACTTGTGTGACTCACTGAAAGAGTGATCGAATAATGTTGATATTATGAATCCTGCACTTAGTGAAATGTGAGATGAAACTGATGACTGAATTTTTTTTTGTATTAAAGGAATGGGAAAAGAATACATGAATCTGTTAATAAAGCACTATGATCTGCAAAATACGAAATGTTTCATAAAGATCTAAGGAAACTTTAAAACAGGGTAGTCTTAAAATTTTTAATTACATAGTAGTTCAGAAAGTACTGTAGTCAGTTTTTACATTTTTTGATGTTAATGAACAAACGATAAAATATCTCTGAATATGTATTTTGATGCCAACACAATAAATGAAATGCAAATCTATTTTAAACAACTCTAATAAAGATTTAAAATGTAGATTTCTAATTTTTACCCTAACTTGCTGAATCTCTGCAAGGTGGGGCCCAGGACTGCAGTTTTAACAACCTCTGCAGGTGATTTCTGTGCACTCTGAAATTTGGGAACTGATGGAGAAGCTGCAAAGCAGTTAGCATTCCCCTCTTTTCTAGGTAGCTGCTGAACCAACTTAGCCCTCTCACTGAAGTGACTCAAAGGGAGGCGAACAAGTTGGTGGAAGGTAGAAATGGGTATATTCTAGGCATCTACTTACCCTCCAGACTCTGTCCATACATTATCTGGTTTAATCACTACAAGAGAAGTATCTTTATTCTCTTTGTACAAATATGGAATAGGCTAACTTTCAATGTTAGTTTAATTTCTTATATTGCTTTTGAATCAGTGTCACAACTTTTTCAGCTTATGTCCAGAAACATAAGCCCATTCGTTACTCAGTAATGAGTCATTCTGCTGGCCTCGGTGCTGCCTGTGTGCTACATTTCCCAAGCTATCTAACTTGAACTCCCTGGACTCTTTCTGGTGACCATATTTACTTTGGCAGCTAATTACACTTTGCTACAAAAATGAGTGTAGTGTAATTATACATAAATTAAAGGAAATTTAATTGTTACTACAGCCTTTATTTCACACAATTGACTCTAGTGTTACCTATTGCCCTCTGCTTTGATTTTTGAATTTTAAATTCATAGATCTGAATAAGAATACAAGAATGAAAAAAGGCAGAGATTCAAAGGCTTACAAAAGAAAACAAAATAAGATTTAGTCTAAGGTAAAATAAAGTCAATATACTGCATTATTTACCACAAATGTGGATTTTTAAAATTTGAATCTTGTTAAGGTACAGTGAGCTATAAATGAATTTCTAAAACCAGAAATGCATCTGCTTCTCTGTGCCTGTGTCCCTAAATTTTGCTGCTGAATTGACTACGCTCTTTTTAAATTAATGGCCACAGAGCACACATGGCCACTCAATTCTGCCAGACTTTGTTATATATCCTCTTGTATATTCACTTACCTACTACTCCTGGAAATGATTATTTCATACCTCCTCCTTCCAACCCTCCTGCTATACTCCCCTCCTCCCATTCCACTGTCCTCTGCAGAAAGAGGCAACAACAGCAACTCCTGCCTCTCACACCACCGACTCCATCAACCTGCCTGCACCTGTTCCCACTTTCCATGGACCAGTACTAGTATCTCTGCTCTTACCCAAAGACTGCCTGCCTTTACTTTCTCAAGGATATAATCCTGCAGTTTTCTGTCATCCATCTCTCAGGTCATACCCATCAGTGTGTAAGCATGTCTTAGTATTTGCTTAAAAGAAAAATTTTGCAGCCAAATTTCTTGAAAAATTATAACTTCTTTCTCTATTCCCTCAACCCACGCCAGTTGCCTTCTTAACTTTCTCAGCCATCCAGAACCATTTCTGATACAGCCAACTAATGATTTCCTGTTTGACAAATCCATTAGTCACTAATCTGTACCTTAGTTGGCATCTCCATGGCATTCAATATTATTAACCACGCCCTCTTTTCTTGGCAGATTTCTTCCTCTGGTCAACCCTTTCCCAGATTGGCCAGCCACGACAAGTCTGTACTTTGTTTCTGGGTGAGCTCATTGCGAGTCATAGCTTTTCATTTCGTAGACATGCAGATGACCCCTTGGTAGCTATCTCGAGTCCTGACTTTTCAGAACTCTAGACTTTGCCATTTGCCTCTTTGACATCTGTGCTCAGATAACTGACATCTGAAAGGTGACTATATTATGTATAATGTATTTCAAGCTGAGACAGTTGACAGAGATCACCACTAATAATTATGTCAGGACAACAAGCAAATTCAAGTTTCTCCAAGGGTATCACATCACTCTTAGAATGACATTCTGCTGCTTAGATGGACCTGTAATGCTCATCTTAACTTGTACCCCTTTCCCAGCCCCCACTGTACTGACTGTCACTCTTCAACAAACATTCTCATGTGACTCTGGGTAAGGAACTAACCCTCTCTGTGCCTGAGTCTCCTCATCTGTAGAACAATAAACAATGGTACCAAACTCTTAGGGCTGCAAAGCACAGTGTGCCTAGCACTTAAGTGTTGCAGAGAGATTTCTTTCACTTTTCCTAAGGAAGTGAACAGATTTGGAGAGAAAGGGTTACTTGCATTTGTTGAAGACATGCCCTTCCTTTTTCATAATTTTTTCCTTAAGGCCATGCACATATAGTGCACAGACACTGACTAACAGAGTCAATTGTTTGGTTGTGTATTTGTTGCAAAGTTCAAACTCCACAGCTGAAAGGGAGCCAGTCTTTACCTGTGTAATGTTTACCTTGGAATAAGATTTAGTAATAGAAATTTGAAATGCTACTAAAATCAGTACCAGCCATCACACACTTTCCCTTTTATAGTCAGATTTGGATTTTCAGTAAGTTTTTAATGCTCCATTTACTTCAAATGTCTATAAATTAGATCATTTTAAATTTAAGCAATTTTATGTAGAAAGTTTTCATTAAAAAGTTTCCTAAATTTGTTGGTACTCACTCTTTTGGCAGGTCAGGTAGGGGTGACTTTTCTCATGCCAACTCCTAAGCAATCCTTTTTCTATTCACAAGGTTTGAAAAGAAGTCAGATCATTGTAAATCTGGGCTGTCACTTGGCAGCTGAATGGCCTCTAAACTTCAGTTTCCTCATCTGTAAAATGGGGAAAGTAATGAATACACTTAAAAGCATTTCATGAGATAAAATAATGGTCAACTTTAAACAAGCTGACCCTACAGGTAAGCTCTAATTGTTCTTTTTGAATGAGTAATACTTGGTTTTGAAAGAGACTCATTTACTGCAACCAGGACATAAAATCAGCTCTCTCTACAACATGTGTTCAAAATTTGCTGATGTTTTACTTCACACTAAGCTATAGAATTCAGACCATGGTAGTGATGTTTCAGAGCTGGTGGTGAGCAAGAAGGCTGGATCTGCATCCCAGATGGAATGTGCTATAGTAATTTAAGAAAAAAATGTATCCGTACTTTGAATTAAGGAAGCACACTTGTCAGCTTCTTAGAAATTATTCACTTATAAAATACCACAATGATGTGCCATTTAGTAGTACAGGATTAAAAAAAAGAGCTTAAGATCAAAATTATCAACTTTATTTAAAATAAGTACAATTTATATTTTAAAATATAGCAAATGAGTTGGAGATTATTTACTTAGAGGCAATTTACACACAACTCAGAAGCTAAGTAAGTTCTTAAAAGTACTAGTACTGTACCTACAGACTGCCTGGATCACGTGCCCTTGCTGCTCGGTTTCCCTGTGCACTGCCAGAAAGAAGCACTAGCAGCCAGCAAGCTACTCAACACTTAATGGGGCCACAGGGTTAAATAATGGCCTTCCTTTTTTGGCCTGAATTTTACCAAAGTTAGCCTCAAACTCTTTTTTCGTTCCATTTAGATTTCCTAGATGTCCATCCTTTATGCTGTAGCCTAAGGAATTCAGTTTCCTTATCCTGTACTGCACTATCTGCGGTGTTAATTCAAGAACCATTGGCATCTCTCTTATCTGAGCAATGGAAATTCCTTCTTTTAATAATCCCTGAATTCTCTCTTCCAAAACTGGAACAGAATAATATAAAAGGGCAGGACATTGCAAAACTAGTTGCTTCAAGTCATGATGTGTGCAGTTGAAAGCATTTTTAGAGAAGGACATACTGTTCTGTATACTTCTTGGGCCAAGTTGAAAAAGAAACCCTTTCAATTTGGATAGAAGTTGGAGAATTTCAAAGTTTGTGAAACCTTGCTCCTGGAAAAATTCTAGTGTTTCCAGTATAGCTGCAGAAGAATTTAACAAAACAAATGGGTTTTGGCTTAATAACTTTAGTAGCCATACTTTCATGTTGGCCTCAGAGCCACCTAAATTTAGATAACTTTCTTGGAGAAGCCTTATCATTTGCTTATTATTCTCAACAGGATTATGAAAAACACTAGTTGCAGTTGTCAAAAATCTGCTAATGACCACATTTTTGAGTCCCAACTCTTGAAAGAACTGAACATTCAGTTTCTGGTTTTCCTGGTCTTGAATAGTAAAGAAAGATTCTGGAAATTGTTCTATTAACTTGACTAATTCTTCCTTGTTTTTGCAGACGGACTGCCAGAGTTCTCTCTGGGTGTTAACAGCAGTTGGACTGCAGACAATGGCTTCTGGGCAGCGTTCCAAAATACTGGCTACAGCAGTCTCATCGGCACCTACTTGCTGTAAAATATTTGCAATTTCTTCAACATAGGTTTCATCCTCCAAAAGTATCCATCCTTTCAATCTGCGAATTTTCCTGATGTCAACTGAAAATTTATAGAGCTTTTCCACTGTTCTTTTATTTTCTGTGTCTGACTGATTAATAGTTGTATAGGTGAAGCATGCTAAAAGAGGTCTGTATTTCGGAGCTGATACCATCCTTCTGAGAGAACACAGCCTGCTAGGCTGGGATCTCATCAGCAACTTCCACAACATGCCTGCAATCCAGTGGCTAATCCCCACTGACCTGGGACTCAGAATGTGCTCAGGGTGCCTGTAAGAAAGAAAACACTGGTTTTAACATTAAGGGGTGCTGACTTCTCAAACACTAACACAAATCTGAGCTGTAAATCAGAGGCATGGAAATAATGTGGATTTTAATTAGGAAAATTACTCATGTGGAATATTAACTATATCCTCTTAAATAATTTATCACATAATTATACCTCTTCACAACTTAGACATCATATACTTTATAAATACATTGCCTGCTTGAGCTTTGCAGCAACCTTGTGAAGTTACTTCTATTTTACAGCTCAGTAGCAAAATCACAAAAAGTTCAGATTCACAGGCCGTAGATGCTACTTCTGACACAAATTCCCTTTTCTCTTTAGGAAACATTATTTACTTACCTACATATACAGGCTTTTATTTATTTTTT
Source organism: Saccopteryx bilineata (assembly GCF_036850765.1). Lineage (NCBI taxonomy): Eukaryota > Metazoa > Chordata > Mammalia > Chiroptera > Emballonuridae > Saccopteryx > Saccopteryx bilineata. The sequence continues at coordinate 108,062,809 of NC_089490.1, forward strand.
AAAAAGTTTTTTTTAAGACTTTAATTATTCATTTTAGAAAGGAGAGAGAGAGAGAAGGGGGGAGGAGTAGGAAGCATCAACTCCCATATGTGCCTCGACCAGGCAAGCCCAGGGTTTCGAACTGGTGATCTCAGCATTTCAGGTCAACACTTATCCACTGCACCACCACATGTCAGGCTTTCATTTTATTTTAATGTTTTACATTTTCAAGGTGATGTTTACTGAAGCAAATACTTACTAAGAAAGGTGGGGTTATCTTTATAATCCAGAGTAAATATTTTTGCTGAATAACTTTTACCCCAAAGAAGTCATTTAATTTGTTTTCTTTAAAATGAGTTAATAAATATATGCTGTTCTATGAGAATTAGGTAAAAATCATTTTTATAAGTCCATTAGTAAAAGAAATCTTAGCCAGGTACAAAGAGAAATGCCGTGTGACTGGCCCAGCAGGGCCACAGAATTCACATTAGCTGTGGCACGAGGACCAAACATTTACAAGTCTAACCAGCTGTCCCACTTGACAGCTTTAGTTACCTAGAGATGGCCACACTGTCTGTGCCTGATGCCTGATTTTCTTATAGTTCTGGTAATGCAAACATGCCTACTTGGTGGTTTTAAATTTTAGTATTCCAGAGTTGAAGTGTCTTGGCTGCACCACAAAAGTGTGGTACTCAACTATTTGGCTCGTTAGCAGCCCTGTCCTAATAATCCAAATAAATGATTATTCTCTATGGGAAAATAACAAGTAACAATGTTCTCACTTTGGTTTACTTTTGGTAAAATAGTTCAGTTAGTGCCCACAATGTCCAAAATAATTGTAGGCATGTCATGGGACCCCACAAGCTCAGGCCTCACATCTGTACCACATGCTGGAGGGAGTGTGGGTTCTGCAACCAAACTGCCCATGCCTTGTCCTGACTCTAATTTATGGGGTCATCTTGGGAAAGTTACTTAGCCTCAGATTAAATAAGTAATAATTAGAACTGAGCCTCGCAGTAAATGTTCTATATGTATTCATTATACCGAGCACTAGCTGTAAAATAGAGACGACAACAGGTACACTTTACAGGAATACTGCGATGGTTAAAGTGCATGCCAAGCACTCTGTGCAGGGCCTGGTACATAAGTACTCAATAAATGGAATCATTACTAGGAAACATCTGGAGCTAAAATTCTTGCAATAATATGACTTTAAATTATATTTTAGACAGAAGTACATTCTTTACAAAGAATAACTGAAAATTGTGTTTTAAATACTCATAAGCAAAATCACTGCTTATAAAAGTAATACAGTATCACTATAAAGGATCTGCCAAATTCTGAAAGGAATAAGGAAGTGGAAAGTCTTTCATAATCCCATCACCTATAGACAACTTCATATTTTGACATATAAGTTTAGTTTTTCTGTACTTCTTGCACCCTTCATTATAATGTTTAAATACATAAATTTGCCTTACACATGAGCGTTAGGTTCTAAACTCAGCCTATAAAGTGAAAGTTTTCCTTGAAAATCTCTTTAAGCACCACTCTGAATACCAACATACCCGTCTTCCGCTAAGTCTGGCGTAGCCAAGGTTCCTCTGGGGCGGGATCAGGTCCCAGTGTTTGGCTAAGCACCAGATGAAGTAGTTGGCTTACTCTGGTTAAAAAATGACAGATGAAATATTAGAACTACACTGACCACAGCATGATGCTCTTGCACAGTGAGGCTAATGGAAAAGCAGGCTGTCTCCAATTTCCTGCTTACTCCAGGGTGAACTATCACGTACTCAGGTGAGCTGTTGGAACAATTAAAGCTGTCTGTCTTGTTCTATCTCACTCTCTCTGATGAACAAATACTGTGGATTACAAAGGTGAAAAGTATAAATGTGGCTCCTCTGCAATCTATACAGGGGTAGGCAAAATTATAGTTGTATTAATAATTAAATAATACAAGAATAAACTCTGTTTTGTGAACTCAAAACTTGCCCACCCCTGCGTATATAATTTATTTTACCCACTGTATCTAACCTAGGCATCAAAAATGCTCTAAATATTTAAAATGAGTATGTAATATATGGGATAGATATACTATAATTTTGTAATTTATTTCCTAGTATTGAGCAGTGGGACTACTTGTGATTTTTTGCTATATACTGAATGTCCACATTTCATATTTTCTTCCTTTAGGATGAATTTTAGGAGAATTACTAAAGAGGAAATGTGTGAAGTTGTTCATTCATTACCTAGAAAAACTCTCTCAAATGACATTCTCACAAGCAGTATGAGTGTTTCTCTCATCACTTATAATTTTGATTTGTGAAAATGAATACCTCAGTAATTAACTTCATTTTATTAGTGAGGCTGCGGTTTTTTTGTTTTGACAAAGAGAAGGACAGATAGGGACAGACAGACAGGAAGGGAGAGAGATGAGAAGCATCAATTCTTCATTGAGGCACCTTAGTTGTTCATTGCTTGCTTTCTCATATGTGCCTTGACTGGGGGGCTAAAGCAAAGTGAGTGACCCCTTGCTCAAGCCAGCAATCTTTGGGCTCAAGCCAGCTACGACAGGGTCATGTCCCGCGCTCAAGCCGGTGAGCCAGTGCTTAGGCCAGCAACCCCGCACTCAAACCGATGAGCCCTTGCTCAGGCCTGCGACCTCAGGGCTTTGAACCTGGGTCCTCCACGTCCCAGTCCGACACTATCCACTGCACCACCGCCTGGTCAGGCAAGGCTGAGCTTTTCTTAATTAATTATTTTAACCATCTTTATTGCCTTTTGTGGATTAATTATTCCTGCTTTGAACCTTTTTTATCAGTGGCATTAAGTAAATTCACAATGTTGTACAGCCACTAACACTATTTCCAGAACTATTTTATCATTCCAAACACAAACTCTGCACTCATTAAACAATTCCACACTCCTTTCTCCTCTCAGCCCCTGGTAATTTCTATTCTACTTGCTGTCTCTATGAATTTGCCTTTTCTTCATATAAGTGGAATCATGCAATATTTGTCCACTGCTTCTCATACGTGCCTTGACCAGGGGGTTCCAGCCTAGTCTGTGACCCCTTGCTGAAGTCATTGACGAGTTCAGGCCAGTGACCTTGGACTTCAAGCCAGCGACCTTTGGGCTCAAGCCAGCAATCATGGGATCATGTCTATGATCCCACGCCTCAAGCTCTCTGAAGCCAAATGAGATCACACTCAATCTGGCAACTTTGGGGTTTTAAAACTGGGACGTTAGAGTCCTGCCAATGAGTACCTTTAGTTCCTATATCTTGAACTCTGTAGTTTTCAGCAGAGTTGACCACTTTCTTCCTGAAATACTCTTCCTTGACTTTCAGGACTTTCCACTCTCCCAGTTCCACCCCTTCCTTCCCACACATCTAACCTCCCTTCATCTGTCTCCTTTTCAAGCTTATCTTCAGGAACTGGTTCTAGACCAGCGGTCTCAAACTCAACTCAGCATGTGGGCCACAGAGCAAGATCACAGCCGTTCGGCAGGCTGCACTAGGTCTAAAAAGGCAACTGTTACGCAACACTTTTCTCACTGCAGTTGAAAACAAAAAAAAATCAGTACAACAAGCACAATCGTACATGCAGTTTACTCAGTGTCACAAAACGACCAGAAACTGTAGTTCGCATCACAACTGCTGTTAACTAAGCTAATATCTAGCTAGGATGCTAGAGAAATGAAAAATACAAGTAGGCCCCTAGGCTTACTTAATTTTATCCAAAATATTTTGAACTTCGTGGATTAGTCGGTGGGCCGCATGCGGCCCACGGGCCGTGAGTTTGAGACCCCTGTTCTAGACCCTCTCCTCTTCTTATGTTAGTTTTTCCCCAGAGAGCCCTGTCCCTGTCTGGGGCTCCAGTTAATCCACTTGGGCTTCTCTTCAGCTTCTTCCCAAAATGTGAGCTTGTCACCTGCCTGCAATAAACTTTTCAGTGGCACTCTGGGATAGACATAAAATAAAAATGCCTCACCATGGCCTATAATGCCTTTTCGTCTGAGCTCTTGCCACCCAAATTTCCCCCTCGCCCCTACCTTATCCAACCACACCTTTCCTTTCAGTCCCTGGAGCTCTACCTGTTCCCACCACAGGGTCTTTGATGACTGAGGGCTCTTCCCCATGCTCCAAAGGCCCCTAACTCCTAGGTTAAGTATCACTTTCTCAAGGAAACTTCCCTGACCTTCATGAATAGATGAAGTCTCCTGTTCCCATTGTAGGCTTTCATGGAACCACAGATGGCTCCTCTGTGCCACTTGTCATAGCTGCTGCTATTCATGTGTTATAACTGCCTTATCCTACAGGAGGGAAGAGAGTGGTAACTGTTCCAATGAACTGCCTCCCTACCCTTCACCTGGCTGACATTGGTGAATCTAAGAGGCACCACTCCTAGGCAGGTGAGCTGTGTGTGTGTGTGTGTGCTCCTCCATAGCAACCTGCTCGTGACCCTAAACTAGCACTCTACTCCTGTAAGTTTGTCATTCATTCAACCAGTTTTTTGGCTTTATTTTAAGCTCACACAATGTGTCAGACATTATGCTAACACTAACTCTTCTGATAAAATGTTTCTTCATATGTCTGGATCACAGACCCATTAGAGAACTTGAGAGTCACAGACTCTCTTTCCAAAGGAAAAAAAAAAAAAAAGACCAGTACTCATTTTGCAGAAGTTTTAGCCGGATTCAGACCCTGCAGCCCAACTATAAACTACCTGCACGAGACTGCAAGCCCCGGGAGGACAGGATCTGCCTGCTTTCCTGCTTTATTCCTGCACCAGGCAAAGAACTTGGTCCACAGAGGAATAAAATCAGTGTCTGTCAACTGAAACTGAATGAACACACCAAGTTCAGGCAGCAACTTGATGTAGTGCGGGCTGCCTGAACTTGATCCTGGTCATGTTGGGTTGACTTGAGGAAGTCATTTTGTCTCTCTGTACCTCAGTTTGAGCATCAGGAAAATGGGGGCGTGACATCCTGGGAGATTGCGAATATGAAACGAGTGAATACCGTAAGTCACAGAATATTCAGAGAACTGATTAAATCATACAACAACTCGATTTAAAGATGAGAAAACAGAGTAACAGGTAAAGTAACCTGCTCAAGTTGCTCAGCTAATAAAGGGCAGACCTCGCATTCAAACCCAGCAGCGTGGCTCAGGGTCCGGCCGTCAGCCTCGCGCCCTGTACAAACGATGCTCTCGGGAAACGTTAGTTAAAACACAGTGTGAGCTATTCTGATACCTTATGTTTCTTGGACATTTTTGAGGAGTGAAATCCACTTCTGCAATATGCATAATTTTCATAATTAACACGGGGCCCTCCATAACACTGGTAACTTCAATTACGTTTTACTTTTATAACATGTACGAACTGCTGCGTTTCAAATGAACCCCAATGGGTATATGCAAGGAAAAGGCAAGGCCCAAAGGAAGAGGATCTCGGAAGCGCTCGAAAGCCACACACCCCCGTGAATGGCCTGCGCTTTTCCGGAGAAACTTCCGCCCCGCGGCCCCCCGACGTCCGCCCAGGCCAGGCAGGCAGAGCTGAGCTGGGGGCGGCCCTCGAGCCCCGCCTCTCCGCCGTGGCGTGCGGGGACGATCACCGCCAGGGGCGGGAAAAGGGCGCGACTCACCTGTCGCCGTCCGCTTCTTGCAAGGCGCAGAGTCCCGGGTCCCCAGCTCTGCGCTTCCTCCCTCACCGGCCAGGTTTCCAGTGGCGAGTCGTCCTCCTGAGGCCTGGGAACTGGGCCTAGCACCCCCGGCCCCTGCGACTCCCCAGTTTCGCTCAGCAGCGGCAAACAAGACCTGCCTCTTTCTCGGCAGCCAATCAGAGCACGGGAGACCTGTGAGCCCGCAGGTGCACGCCCCCAAGCGCAGCCAGTCAGAAGGCGGGCCACGTGCCACGTGACCCTCCCAATGTCAGAGGCGCCGCAAGGCAGGGTGAGGCGGGCATGGCGGCGTGGGAATTTCACACCATTTCCTTCACAGCGTTTTAGAAAAGTTGGAGTTTAGGTTGGTTTGTCCCTTGGGGAATATCACTAGCTTGTAAGAAAAGTTGGCGAGTTAACTCAGAAACCAGTGTATCTTTAAGCTAGAGCCATTCCGAATTCTCAAAATAATTCGATAGGTCAGGGACTAATTTACAGCCCTGGCCTGTGAAAGCCTCACGTGGCTATGCCGAGGTTGTGAGTTCAGATCCCCTGTGAGGGCACATACAAGAATCGACCAATGAATGAATAAATACGAGGAACAACAATCAATGCTCTGTCTCCCTCTCTCTCCCCCTTCCTCTCTAAAATCAATTTTAAAATAATATTTAAAAAATGACTAATCAGCAGAAGAAATGTAGTTTTTAAAAGCCCCAAATCTCTTTGGACCATAATGGAGCCTTCCTGCTACCACGGTCCCACTCCCCCACCCAGCAGTCAGAGCACCTGTCTGACGTGTCTTTGAAAACCTCCCTCCCACCACCTTCACCTAAATACTTGTCCTTTCATGTTAACTGCCACGTGATTTACATTCTAATTGTTAGTTGTGATGCCTACTTCATAAATTAATTTCTCCTTAATGTCAGGTTTATGTCTGTCCCATTTACGCTCACGTTTGTTTATAGAATCAACAAATATTTACGGCATGCCTTTTAAATACCAAGTGTGTGAAACAGCAATGAGGAGACACAATGGTGGACAAGACAAAGGAGAATAAAGAATATTTCTTGTTCTGGGGTTCATGTTCTAGTGAAGGACAAAGACATTAACAACCAATAACATGATTAATCTCAACTAGGGTTAAATTCTTCCAAGGACAGGATGCCCAACCTGGCCTAGTGGTCCAGTGCTCATGTGTGGAGCTGGAAGTCAGGAAAGCTATGATTTTCCTTGGCTGGAGGTCCCTCCCTTGGTGGTTCCATAGAGCTGTACACAGTTCAGTTCTAACACAGTCTTTTTTTTTTTTTTTAATTTAGTGAGAGAAGGGGAGACAGAGACAATCCTGCATGCGCCCTGACCAGTATCCACCTGGCAAGCCCACTAGGGGGCGATACTTTGCCCATCTAGGGCCCTTGCCATTGCAACCAGAGCCATTTTTTTGCGCCTGAGGTGGAGGCCATGGAGCCATCCTCAATGTCCCCAGTCAGCTCACTCTAATCAAGCCATGGCTGCAGGAGGGAAGAGAAGAAAAAGAGAGAGAAAGAAAAAACGAGAGGGGATGGGATGGAGAAACAGATGGTTGCTTCTCCTGTGTGCCCTGACCAGAAATTGAACCAGGACATCCACATACCTGCCTATGCTCTACCACTGAGCCAACTGGCCAGGCCCTAACCCAGTCTTAACAGACAGCATTGCAATTCTTCTAGACTGCCCTCTTTCTCACTTTGTGAATAAACTTTCTGTGGATACTGATGAATTTATTTTCCTTGGTACATGGTAGGGACTCAGGAAATGCTAACCAAATCTTTGATTAGTAGCCTCAGTACCCAATGTGTGCTCAATAAGCTTTATTGAGAAGAACTGACACTTGCACTTTTATTCTGGACAGTAAGCAGCAAGAATACTGATTCTCTTGTCTCAAGATCAATTTTGACCTCTAGGAGATTCTAGAATAAATTGAGTTGCTTAGGGGAGTGCTTGTCCAGTAACTCTTTTCCCTTTAACTTACCCTTATAGAAAAACCTTTTTATATGTGGTTTTACTGAACCCTTTTCTTGAAATACAGGGACCTGGGGTCCAGACTAACCAAGTGTTTCACATGCATTTAAGAAATGGGATTTAGAGTAGGATACAGAGAAAAGGAAGAAGTTAAGGAATGTAAACTCAAGCTTAGAACTCTGGTCAGGAGGGAGGGAGCGAAGATGTGCTGTGGGTGCTGGCAGCTTGTACCGGGGCTCCACAGCAACTGTGTGAAGAATAATAATATGCAGGACCCTGAAAATTCAAATCAATCCTTAAACTTGAACAACTCAGTTATGCCAACTGGATTAAATGTTAGCCAAAGACTTTTCGATCCTAAATATTTAAATGGTGTATTTTTAGGACCACAAAATCAGAAAGGAAAAAAAAATAAGTTGGATAGAGAAAATGAAGGAAAGAACCTAGTGTTATGTACATTATCTATAAAAAATCACAAACATGTTTGAAATTGTGGTAAGATCCTAGTTTCTAGTATGTAAGAGATACTTTAAAATGATACTGTTATCAGTCTTTTATATTCCAAGTTTACTAATTTATTTCAAGTGAATATGAAAAATATAAGAACTTTGTATAGGTTAATTTAAAAGCTTCGTTCTCTCAACTCATTCTTTCCAGGTTGCCAGCATAGTTTTTGGTAGTAAGAGTTCAAGAAGTATTGGCTGAATGAATAAAAGATCTTGAATCCCTCAACTCCAATGTGCGTGGTTTTTAGAACACTCACCCTTCTAGTGAGGGGAGAACACTCTTTTCTAACATGGTGCATCTGCACAGTTGGAGCACATCGACTGATACCTCTCTTTCCATTGTAGTGATTCTTGTTAGTTACCATTTAAACCAAACTGCAAAAGCTTTCCCAAAAAAACCCTTAAAAAAGAAAACAAAATTCCCCTACATATCAGTGTGAAATATCAGTGCCTTTGCTGAAATAGTGTTCTTTTGCTGAAATACTCACATTAAAACTGAATCTTTGATTCCCCTGAATAGTGATGGCAAATCCTAGGTCTATGAATTCTCAATTCTGTACAGTGCAAACACGCCTAAAGAGCATGGTGTATATGTATTATTAGAAACAATTGAAATATTAAAATAGTACTCTTTATTAACAGTGGTGAAAGAAGGTAAGGCACTTTTCCCTTTTCTCACTAACAGCATTTATTTAGCAGTATTAGTTCATTATCCAGGATACTTTTAAAATGCATTTAATCCATAATTTATTGTTGTTTCTGGATTTTTGACTCAAATTTATCTTGAGTTACTTTTAAATCTGATTATCATACTGAACATCTAACATTACTAAGGATAGGAAAATAAAAAAACTACTTGTTATAATGGCAAAAATTAGCCTACTAGAGACAGAAAAAGAATAATAATAGTAATACCAATAATGGCAGCTAACCAGAGCTGCAGCAAACAGTTACACAGACTGTGCACTGCACAGTCCAGGGAGCTGCGCAGCACAGCAACCCTGGAACTAACACTTATCTAGTAGAGCCTGCCATATGCCAGGCACTGTCACGGACCTCCATATGCAGTATGAAGCAGATACGACTCTCACCCACATTTTGTGGGCCAGAAAAAAAAAGGCACCGAAGGTTAATAACTTGCCTAAGATCACAAAGCTAAAGAGTGGCAGAGCCAGGCACTTGACTCTAGAGCCCACATTCTAACATGTTATCTTGTACCGACTAACCCATAGTTACAATCCCCATTACTTGAAAAAAATAACATCTCTTTGCTTTTGCATCTTTCTTGTAGATAACTTTAGGAGTATAAAGTATTTGGAAGACAAGATCCTTATTTGGAATAATTTTGAAAAATACTATTTTACTAAATACTATGTGGTAGCTGTTCATTCAGAACGGTGACATGTGGTTTATAGAATCTCTCTAATTTGTAATCATATCTCAAAATCAATGTTCTCCCCTGTCCTAAAACAAATAAAAAGTAAAAAAAAGAAGAAAAACAACCACAAACACACAAGATTCCATATATGCATTATACTTTAATAACAAGGGTCACGCCTGACCAGGTGGTGGCGCAGTGGATAGAGCGTCGGACTGGGATGCGGAAGGACCCAGGTTCGAGACCCCGAGGTCGCCAGCTTGAGCGCGGGCTCATCTGGTTTGAGCAAAGAGCTCACCAGCTTAGACCCAAGGTGGCTGGCTCCAGCAGGGGGTTACTCGGTCTGCTGAAGGCCCGCGGTCAAGGCACATGTGAGAAAGCAATCAATGAACAACTAAGAAGTCGCAACGCGCAACGAGAAACTGATGATTGATGCTTCTCATTTCTCTCCGTTCCTGTCTGTCTGTCCCTGTCTATCTCTGCCTCTTTAAAAAAAAAAAAAAAAAAAAAAAAAATAACAAGGGTCACTTTAGCTGTAAATGAACAAAGAAAGGGAGGCAAAGAGAACTGAATACATGATACTTGCATAAGTTTGGACAAACAGACATACATGAGGCTTTAAAACATACAGTCTGTATTAACAGAGGCTATGCCTACCAATTTTGATTACACACATTTCCTAAACTGTTATTATGCAAACAATAATGCCATGAAAATCTTAACAAAGTCTTTTTAAAAAGTCTAAAAACCTTCTATATTCCCACATTGACTCTCAAAACTTTGATTTTCTTTATATCACAATACCAGTTTGCCATTTTAACTTTAAGCATACATAAAAAATTATCAAAACTATATTGATGGGTCTATACTAATTGTGCTATTTATATTTATATTAAGCAAGTTCTTTTACTAAATTCTTTATATAAAAATTACCATGTGTACTATGTAAAATTCATTAAAAAGGTAAAAATAACAGAAATGTCATTAGAAACAACTGCTTTCCATCAGTGAAGAACATTTTTAAATAATTTAACTGAAAAAGTACTGAACTCCCCACCAATTTCAGGTATTCTTCCTGAATGTTTTCTGTGAGTTAAGGGGGGGAAAAAAACTGGGTAAAGGTTGATTGCAAGGAATTAAATGATATAACTTTGGTGAGCATTTATTGATCTTCAAGAAATTTACAGTCTAATTAGGTTGGCAATAAAAAAACCAATAATTTAAAAATGTAAATAGTTTAAAATAACTCAAGAAGCAAAAGTCTTCAAAATCTGTTAAAATGCATTGTATAAATACTTTTCATATAAATTTAAATCACAAAATAGTATCCCATAGCTACTTAAACTAAATACAGGCATGACTTTTTAACATTTCCATAAAAGGCCAACATTTAAAAAAAATTAAACTATTTCCAAATTGGAAAGAATTTAGATTTTAGAAGTATCACAATAGATAAAAGAAAAAAATTTTTTTCTTTTAATTTTTCTGAAGTGAGAAGCATGGAAGCAAAGAGGCAGACTGCCGCATGTGCCTGACCAGGATCAACCTGGCATACCCACTAGGGGGCGATGCTCTGCCCACTTGGGGCATTGCTCCATTGCAACCAGAGACATTGCTAGTGCCTGAGGTGGAGGCCATGGAGCCATCCTCAGCACCCGGGCCAACTTTGCTCCAATGGAGTCTTGGCTGCAGGAGGGGAAGACAGAGATAGAAAGAAAGGAGTGGGAGAGGGGTGGAGAAGCAGATGGGCACTTCTTCTGTGTGCCCTGACTGGGAATTGAACTTGGGACATCCAAACACCAGGCTGATGCTCTACCACTGAGCCAAACAGCCAGGGCCAGATAAAAAAGATTTATAAAGACTTAAGAGAAAAAGATCTGGGGAAAAGTTCATAAAATTAAAAAGTCACTTTAATTGTTTTAGACTCATGGTCACATAGAAAATAAATAAAAAAGATGTCTTTTTAAAAACAACCCCCAAAACTTGAGCACAAATTCATATTAGCTTTTCAAATTTAAACATTGTTGATTAAGATAACCATAAAACCGAGGGCAGCACTTTGTTCAGTATAGACCTATTTCTCTTGTCTAAGAGCTAACTGATTTTGTAACAATCACTGAAAAATGTATACCTCTCTGGTTTGATAGACATTAGCTCCATTTAAGAAATTATCTTAATTTATGTTCATTACACACTCTACTAAAGCAAGAAATAAGATGTAAAATATTGCCTGACCAGGCAGTGGTGCAATGGATAGAGCATTGGACTGGGATGTGGAGAGCCCAGGTTCAAAATCCCGAGGTCGCCAGCTTGAGCATGGGATCATAGACATGACCCTGTTGTAGCTGGCTTGAGCCCAAGGTTGCTGGCTTGAGCAAGAGGTCACTCTCTCTGCTGTAGCTCCCCAGTCAAGGCACATATGAGAAAGCAATCGATGAACAACTTAGATGCTGCAACAAAGAATTGATGCTTCTCATCTCTCTCCCTTCCTGTCTGTCTGTCCCTAGCTGTCCCTCTCTCTCTCTCTCTGTTTCTGTAAAAAAAAAAAAAAAAAAAGAAAAAGAAAAAAAGACTGTAAAATATTTACCTAATTAGTGCTCTGTTGCTGGACTTTAGGACCTATAATCTGTCTGTCTTCCTCTTGACTAGGATGCTTCCCACTGCTGAGACCAGCACCCGTGGAGCTTTTTCCTACACATTAAAAAAATGTGTTTATAGTAGGAAGTATGTTTAAAGGTGCAAAGCACAGTATGCTCAAATGCTTACCTTGTTTTAATAGGTGAGTTTGCTGACTATTTCCATGAGCATAATATAAAATACCACTTCCTTGAGTGCAATCTGTAAGTATTTAAAACACAGTAAAATTACTTGAAATAAATTTCAAGTTGTATGTATTCAGACTAAAAATCCAATTTTTAGTATTTGTATTTAAGATCATGTATGCTTTTAAAGACTAAGCCTCAATCCTTCACATAATTCAAAAATCACACTCCCAATCAGGAATTGAGGATTAACTTAAACTGAGGGTTACAGAAATATGGACTGTTGTAGGGAATAACCCATCTAACCTTGAACCCTCTATGACTTGGATTTGGGAACTTTAGTTAAAAGCTCTGAGGCGCTGGCCAGTTGGCTCAGTAGTAGAGCATTGGCCTGGCATACAGGAGTCCCGGGTTCGATTCCCTGCCAGCACACACAGGAGAAGCGCCCATCTGCTTCTCCACCCCTCCCCCTCTCCTTCCTCCCTGTCTCTCTTGTCCCCTCCTGCAGCCAAGGCTCCATTGGAGCAGAGTTGGCCAGGGCGCTGAGGATGACTCTGTGGCCTCTGCCTCAGGCACTAGAATGGCTCTGGTTGCAACAGAGCGATGCCCTGGATGGGCAGAGCATCGCCCCCTGGTGGGCGTGCTGGGTGGATCCTGGTCTGGTGCATGCGGGAGTCTGTCTGACTGCCTCCCCGTTTCCAACTTCAGAAAAATACAAAAAAAAAAAAAAAAAAAAAAGCCCTGAATGAATGTCTCTTGGATGCAAACACCAAGAAACTGTGAGTGACTTTTGTGCAGACACAAAGGAATACATGTGAATGGGCTTTAGAAAATTAGTCTAGACCAGGGGTAGTCAACCTTTTTATACCTACTGCCCACTTTTGTATCTCTGTTAGTAGTAAAATTTTCTAACCGCCCACTGGTTCCACAGTAATGCTGATTTATAAAGTAGGGAAGTAACTTGACTTTATAAAATGTATAAAGCAGAGTTACAGCAAGTTAAAGCATATAATAATAATAATTACTTACCAAATACTTATGTCGGATTTTTGCTAAGTTTGGCAGAAAAAATCTTTATAAAACAACTTACTATAGTTAAATCTATCTATTTATTTATACTTTGGTTGCTCCGCTACCGCCCACCATGAAAGCTGGAACGCCCACTAGTGGGTGGTAAGGACCAGGTTGACTACCACTGGTCTAGAGGTTCTAGATTGCCCCTTCCTTTGTGCTTGTGAACTAGCAAAAGAAAAAGAATGTACTGACCCAAATTAGCCCTTTCTCCATGTCAGCAAAATGGCCATTAGTCATTCTTTCCCCTTATCCCCTGGCCTCCCTCCCTTGTAATCCTGTTACCTCTGTTCTGCTTCCGATCAATAAAGGCTAAGGGAGAAGGAGATTCAGGAGGTCTTCTTTGCCTCCCTTGGCAGGCCTCCCCCTCTTCCTCTTGACAGAAGTTTTTGTCTTGAGTAGGTTTTTTCCTGTCTGTCTCTCCCTGCCTCTCTCTCTCTCTCTCAAAAAAAGTATTTGTTTATAAAAAAAGTTTTTTAAGGACAAAAAAGATTATATAATCACTTTCCCCTTATGTTACATTATCACCAGCACCAAAAGAATTTTCCACTTATAAAATTCTAACAAATATACTATGGGGTGAAAATTGCATAGAAAAGATATTCAAAGGAAATACACCAAAAATTTAATAATGACTGTGTCTATTGAATGGAATTGTGATTTCTGTTATTCTGACTTTTCTAAATTCTTTATAGTAAATAGTAGTTTTTAAAGCAATTTTTAAAGCAATTTTGAGGTGTAATTGACAAACCATAAAATTCACCTGTTTTAAGTGTACAATTCATTGATTTTTGGTAAATTTACAAAGTTGTGTAATCATCACCACAATCCAGTTTTAGAATATTTTCATCACCCTGGAAACATACCTAATGCCAGCTTGCATTTATTCCCCATTTCTACCTCTAAGCCCAAAGTAACCACTAATCTATTGTACTTAGTCTTTCAAAGACATGCCTTTTCTGGTAGTTCATATAAATTAAATCATGCAATATGTGGTCCTTTGTGCCTGGCTTCTTTTGTTAACTTGGTATTTTGAGGTTTATCCTTGAGGTTAATGTTGCAGCATGTGCCAGCATTTTGTTCCTTTTTATGAATTAATATTTCAATGGACATATGTACCTCATTTTGACTATTATGAATAAGGCTATCATAAACAAGGCTATCATATATGTCTTTGTGTAGACATATACAATGTGTTCGTAAAGTCATGGTGCACTTTTGACTGGTCACAGGAAAGCAACAAAAGACAATAGAAATGTGAAACCTGCACCAAATAAAAGGAAAACCCTCCCAGTTTCTGTAGGATGATGTGGCAGCATGTGCGCATGCATAGATGCTGACGTAACACCGTGTATACAGTGGAGCAGCCCATGGCCATGCCAGTCGAGATGTGGACGGTACAGAGGAAAGTTCAGTGTGTTCTGTGGCTTGCTAAATTCGAATCCGTGACCAAAGTGCAACGTGAATATCGGCGCGTTTATAATGAAGTGCCACCACATAGGAATAACATTACTCGGTGGGATAAGCAGTTGAAGGAAACCGGCAGTTTGGTGGAGAAACCCTGTTCTGGTAGGCCATCAGTCAGTGACGAGTCTGTAGAGGCTATACGGGACAGCTGCCTAAGGAGCCCTAAAAAAATCTGTGCGTGAGCCCACATCGACCTGCACTGAATAGGTATGAAACTGGGAGAGTTTTCCTTTTATTTGGTGCAGATTTCACATTTCTATCTTCTTTTGTTGCTTTCCTGTGACCGGTCAAAAGTGCACCATGACTTTATGGGCACACTGTATTTTCATTTCTTTTGTATTTTCTTTTGTATTTTCATTTCATACTTAAGAATGGAATTTCTGGGTTGTATGTTAAATTTATGCTTAGCTTCTAAGAATCTACCAGAAACTGTTTTTTCAAAGTGACTATACCACCCCACTTCTCAGCAGTCTATAAAGGTTGTTGCCTCTTCATATCCTCTACAACAGTGGTTTTCAACATTTTTAGAGTTGGGGACCAGTGAAAATAGAATTATTTTGGAGACCTCTAAGGCAGAAATCGCCTTTAGCATAAATGAATTCAAACAAGATCACTGGGTCTATAATCCTCATACAACATCGAGGTGATTATATCTTTCACAGACCAACTTGAAATTTCTGGCACACTGGTGTGCAGAATGGCGGTTAAAAACCACTGCTCTACAACACTTGTTATTGTCTTTTTTATTCTTACCACTATAATAGGCACAGAGTGACCAAGTGACCCCAGTTTGTCCAGGATACTTCAAGTGTTAGCACTGAAAGTCCTGTACCCCAAGAAAACTCATAATCCCAGACAACCAGTGGTAACTGATCACTCTAAGTGGGTGAGAAGTACTATCTCTTAGTAGTTTCGATTTGAACTTCCCTTATGACTGATAATGCTGAACTGGTATTCTTTTTTTTTTTTCTGAAGCTGGAAACGGGGAGAGACAGTCAGACAGACTCCCGCATGCGCCCGACCCGGATCCACCCGGCATGCCTACCAGGGGCGATGCTCTGCCCACCAGGGGGCGATGCTCTGCCCCTCCGAGGCGTCGCTCTGCCTCGACCAGAGCCACTCTAGCGCCTGGGGCAGAGGCCAAGGAGCCATCCCCAGCGCCCGGGCCATCTTTGCTCCAATGGAGCCTTGGCTGCGGGAGGGGAAGAGAGAGACAGAGAGGAAGGGGGGGCATGGAGAAGCAAATGGGTGCTTCTCCTATGTGCCCTGGCCGGGAATCGAACCTGGGTCCCCCACACGCCAGGCCGAAGCTCTACCGCTAAGCCAACCGGCTAGGGCCTTTTTTTATTTTTTCAAAATTAAGTGAGAGCAGAGGAGGCAGAGAGACAGACTTCTGCCTGCACCCCAACCGGGATCAACCCAGCAAGCCCCCTATGGGGCAATGCTCTGCCCATCTGGGGCGTTGCTCCATTGCTTGACAACTGAGCTATTTTTAGCACCTGAGGCTGAGGTCAGGCAGCTATCCTCAGCAGAAACGAGGGTGGAAGGGGTGCCACCACTGTGTGCATCTCACTTGAATCAATCAAGTTATGGCTGCAGGGTGGGGGAGAGGGGTGGAGAAGCAGATGATTACTTCTCTGTGTGCCCTGACTAGGAATTGAATCTGGGACTTCCACATGCTGGCCCCACACTCTACCACAGAGCCAACCGGCCAGCACCTGAACAGGTATTTTATAACAGAAAAAATTAAATTAAAAATTAAATATAAATTGTGGTTTGTTTTATTATAAGAATAAAAATACTTCAAGAAATGTATGTATGTATAGCTTATTCATTTCATGAGTTCAAAAAGAATTCTATAAGAGAAGAGAAAGAAAGTGCAATTTATGTTGCAGAGATAAAAAATTTCCCAGTCATTTAAAAACCTAACAGAAGTCATAAAGGATCCTGCCCTTTGATATGCCTTGTGAGACACTGTAAAGTAAAGCCTACAAACAGGGTAAGTATAGGGCATAAAGGGAGATGCTTCAAAAGTATGTCCTTTCAAATGGAGCAGAAACCTGAGTGAGAAATGCTTGACAGCATAGTCCAAACCCTGAGGATCTTTCCATAATCACCCCTGCCTCCAAGTCTACAATGCTCTCTCCTCCATCTGCCTACCCAAACGCTACCTTCCCATCTTCCAAGAAAACTTCCTTAGTTCCTTCATTTTTCAATAATCTCTCCTTTTTTGTGGAGGTAGCGTTTTATAATATATCAATGTTTTCATTTGTTTTTGTTTCCCTTCCACACCCCCATTTAGATTGTAAGCTCACTGTAGCTTTTATGTGTTTTGAAAGTTTTACAGTACCTAGCTACAAGGTGTATTACAGGCAAATACTTACAGGATTACTTTTAAGATGCATTAATCTTATTCGACCATAAGAGATTATATGTTTTTATAGATTTGGGAAGCGAAATTATTCCAATTTAACTTGCTACCATGATCAGTTTTGCAGGTAACTTCAAATAATAAATGCAGATTTGAGTGGACTAAGAAACAGTGTGAACCATCATTATCCACTTGCCTGGCACCTGGAGCCGGTTGCGTCCACCCTCTGCTACCTGCCTGTTATCTCAGTGCTGCCTGTCAGCCTCATATGTGGGCAGAAAAGGCAGAATGTGAACTGAACAACATCTAATAGGACTTCTGTACGATACCGTATTGATACCTTACCAATTTACTTCAAAGTGTTAGGAGACTCTGAGAAAGAACATTTCTGAAGTGTTCTACCATCATTGGCAACTATTTGGCTGCCAGGTAAAACACGTTCCAGTAAGAATGTCCTTTATCTTATTAACACTACATATGGCATTGCATTTGCAGCGGAGGCCCAGTGATACGGAAAGAGTGGGAACTGTAGGACTAATCGGACTTGGATCGGAATCTTTGCTCAACTACTTACTAACTGTGGGATCTTGGTTCCATTACCAAACCTTTCTAGTCTATTTCCCCAATCATAAAATGAGAATCTCACCACCACGTCCCAGGTTACTATGACAGTGTGGCAAAAATCTCATACCAGAAACAAAGTAGGCAGTCAAAATGTGAGTGCCTTTGTTCCTTTCTCTGAGCTAACCAGAGGACAAAATACATCCTCTCTCTCAAAAGGACGCAGGATAATTCACAAAGGTTCAATTTTTATTTTATTTTATTTTATTTTTTTTTTTTTCATTTTTCTGAAGCTGGAAACAGGGAGGTAGTCAGACTCCTGCATGTGCCTGACCGGGATCCACCCGGCATGCCCACCAGGGGGCGATGCTCCGCCCATCTGGGACATCGCTCTGTTGCATCCAGAGCCATTCTAGTGTCTGAGGCAGAGGCCACAGAGCCATCCTCAGCACCCGGGCCATCTTTGCTCTAATGGAGCCTCGGCTGCGGGAGGGGAAGAGAGAGACAGAGAGGAAGGAGAGGGGGAGAGGTGGAGAAGCAGATGGGCGCTTCTCCTGTGTGCCCTGGCCGGGAATCGAACCCAGGACTCCTGCACGCCAGGCCGACGCTCTACCACTGAGCCAACCGGCCAGGGCCGTACAAAGGTTCAATTTTTTAAAAGGCTTGACTTTTAATAGCAATTCTGAACATCTCTTTTTTTAAAATGAACATTCCTCAAATGCTGCCATGTTTTTGTTGTTGTTGTTTTTGTTTTGTTTTTTTCTATTTTTCCAAAGCTGGAAACGGTGAGGCAGTCAGACAGACTCCCGCATGCGCCCGACCGGGATCCACCCAGCATGCCCACCAGGGGGCGATGCTCTGCCACAACCAGCGCCCGGGCCAACTTTGCTCCAATGGAGCCTTGGCTGTGGGAGGGGAAGAGAGAGAGAGGAAGGAGAGGGGAGGGGTGGAGAAGCAGATGGGCACTTCTCCTATGTGCCCTGGCCAGGAATCAAACCTGGGACTCCTGCACGCCAGGCCGACGCTCTACCACTGACCCAACTGGCTAGGGCTCTGCCCTGTTTTTTTATTTTATTTTATTTTTTATTTTATTTTATTATTTTTTTTACAGGGACAGAGAGAGAGTCAGATAGAGGGATAGATAGGGACAGACAGACAGGAACGGAGAGAGATGAGAAGCATCAATCATCAGTTTTTCGTTGTGACAACGTAGTTGTTCATTGATTGCTTTCTCATATGTGCCATGACCGCGGGCCTTCAGCAGACTGAGTAACCCCCCCCCCCCCCCGCTTGAGCCAGTGACCTTGGGTCCATGCTAGTGAGCTTTTTTGCTCAAGCCAGATGAGCCCATGCTCAAGCTGGCTATCCTGGGGTCTCGAACCTGGGTCCTTCCGCATCCCAGTCCGACGCTCTATCCACTGTGCCACCGCCTGGTCAGGCTCTGCCCTGTTTTTAATCAAATTAACTAGCTTCACTAATGGAGTTAGAGTGTGTGCTGTATGTATGTGTATATACATGTATGCATGTGTACAAAGAACTATTACACAAATTTTAAAGATTTTTTAAAAACATACTATAGTGAGGTTTAATAAACAATATCTTTTATTATTAATCTCTTGATGTTAAGTGCAGAAATTTCCTTTTCACTTACTTCCACTGCTGCTACAACTGGGGATATTTTCTCCAGGAGAATATCCCATGAGGCCTCCAGTAAGAAGACCTAAAGGGAAAAAAATTTCCTATTAAATTATGATCATAATCAAATGAAGGGTAGATACATAAACAGCGGCAAAGAAACAAATCAAAGGCAGTTACTGACATACCTAGTCCTCTGTATCGTGAAAGCTGCTGGTAGATCTACTCCATCCTCTCAACGTTCAAACAACTTGCCTCAGCATGGTTCACCATTGGTTTGGGATAATTAACTCCTATCAAACATTTGGCTACCTTTTGGATACCTTCTGGTGCATTCCAGGGATCACAGATATATTTTGCAGAGAAGCATCTTAGGACAGGCAAATATTGCCTTTTGGGAGAAGAGAGAAAAATTAATAATAAAATAAACTATAAGCAAATTATAAAAAACTATTCCTAAACTATGAATGACCAAAATTAAAGCAATACTATTTAAATTATTTATTTACCCTTCTCCTTATCTCTGCTGATCATCACGAGTGGGGTATACTTTAAGTGTTGCTTAAACATGAAAAGCTCTTCCTGGACTAGTTATTCCAAACTGAATAATAATCACCCTTGACTTACCTGATATAGTCTCCATTCGGATCTGTTCTCCTACCAAAACCAACAGGGCAATAGCAGTGAAAAAAACTGTTGAAAAAGGAACTACAAGAGAGCCACATCCAACTTCCAGCATTTATGTTTCAATCTGCAGCAAGCAGTAATTCTTCAAATACCTTCAGAAGTAACAGTAACCAGTTAGTTTACACACACATAATTCTCATTGTAAGCATTTTCCAGGTCTCTGTAGATTAATAGTCAAGACAAAGAAAATCTAGCACAGAGCTGTAAAATTAAACATTGGAAAGTTAGCTTCCTTGTCTATGTATCATTCTATATTGAGTTGTTTCAGAAAAAGAAATGTATCGGCAATATAAGTGGATTTCTGAGTAGAATTTACCTTTCTAATCTTTGCAGTGTTATGTGGGAGGAGGATAAAAAATTATTTAAGTCACTGATTTAAAAGGAATATGATGAGATTAAAAACACAATAAGAAAAGCAATAAACATTTTTAAGAAAACAAAAATGCTAACAAATAAATCACCAGCAGAAACTTAGAAGCTTGGTACAACAGCCTACATAAAAGGAGCATCCAAACATAAATAAACTTTGAGAATGCACTGGTGGCCCTGGCAGGTTGGCTCAGCGATAGAGCATCGGCCTGGCATGTGGATGTCCCAGGTTTAATTCCCAGTCAGGGCACACAGAAGTGCCCATCTACTTCTTCACCCCTCCCCCTCTTGCTTCTCTTTCTCTCTTTCTTTCTCTCTCGTCCCTTCCTGCAGCCATGGCTGGAGTGAGTTGGCCCCAGGCGCTGAGGATGGATGGCTCCATGGCCTCCACCTCAGGGGCTAAGAAGAGCTTGGTTGCTGAGCAACAGAGCAATGCCCCAGATGGGCAGAGCATCACTCCCTAGTGGGCTTGCCAGTAGATCCGTTTGGGGTGCACGCAGGAATCTGTCTCTGTGTCTCCTCCTCTTGTTGAATAATAAGAAAAAAAAAAGAAAGGAAAAGAAAAAAGAAAATACACTGGCATTATAGAGTTTAAATTTGGAATTTCTTGACCCAAGAGGAAAGCAGAATGAAAATAAATGATTTTTAATAAATCCACGAAATGTGTGCACTACACACCTACCTCATGTACAACTTTGTACTAAGAAATATAACAGATGCAAAGAAAACATAGGATCAGAAATGGTCCTTGGAGAGGGGAAATTTATGATATAAGAAGGTAAAACATATATATAAGTCCTAATATGTATAACCACAAGATGGTGCCACAAAATGTAGTATGCTTTATTATGCATAGTAAAAGTATTACTGAAGAGCTGTGAGGATGAAGTGAGATGAATGATGTATATTTTAAGATTTATATTGTAAATTCACTATTTCTAAAAATTCCTTTCTATGACAGAAATGATCACCTATAAATATATTGATGCAATTATGTCCCAAAGTGTCAAGTCTTATAGTTCCTGTGATGGTTAAGCTGGTTTAGCCATAGAAATGACTTGAGGTAATTGAACCAGTTTTTGCCATATCTCCTGTCTAATTACACCATTCTGGTCTCCAAAACTGTGTTTATATTGTGGGGATTAAATGCTTTGCCCACTGAAAAACTAGACTATAAATAAATCTACATAATAGACAACTTCTGGAAAATGTTTTAGTAAGGTATAGAGTCCTTCAAAATAAGACCGTACTAGTTAGAACACTTACCTTCATTCCTTCTTCCCAACTTATCCATAGGTCACCTCGTGTCAGGAAGCAAGCAACTGCATGTCTGGCCAAATGGTGAATCCAGCCCTCCTGACGAAGCTGTGCCATGATGGCATCAATCCATGGAAAACCTGTCCTGCCTTCTGCCCATTTTGCTAAAGCCTCAGGATTCTTATCCCAAGGAATCTGAACGCAGGTGTGTTTCTTTCATTTTATCAAAGCATGGGTTATTTGTTGCTACTGTATAGAAAAATTTGCACCATAATAGTTGCCCATAAAGGGAAAGGGGGGGGGGAACTGTTCTTTTTTACCTAAGATTGAAAAGCAAAGGACTATTATAAGCAATTTTTATAAGCAATTTTTATTTTTAATTTTAATTTTTTATTTTTTACTTTTTCTGAAGCTAGAAACCAGGAGAGACAGTCAGACAAACTCCCGCATGCGCCCGACCAGGATCCACCTGGCACGTCCACCAGGGGGCAACGCTCTGCCCACCAGGGGGCGATATTCTGCCCCTCCAGGGCGTCGCTCTGTTGCGACCAGAGCCAATCTAGTGCCTGGGGCAGAGGCCAAGGAGCCATCCCCAGCACCTGGGCCGTCTTTGCTCCAATGGAGCCTCGGCTGCGGGAGGGGAAGAGAGAGACAGAGAGGAAGGAGAGGGGGAGAGGTGGAGAAGCAGATGGGCGCTTCTCCTGTGTGCCCTGGCCGGGAATCGAACCCAGGACCTCTGCATGCCAGGCCGACGCTCTACCACTGAGCCAACCGGCCAGGGCCTTATAAGCAATTTTTAAAAACGTATTTTAAAAAATAAAATTCAGTTTTAGTTAATACTTTTTTGTAGAGATCTGTTAGTTTGAAGTAAAATAGTCGACATGACAGACAACCAAAGCGGAGGTCAGGACTGAGCCCAGTAAGGCTCCTTGCAGAGAATTTGTATTCATTCGAGGTCTTTCAAAGTTTTCCATCCACTCTGAAAACAAACAAAGAGAAGTACACTAGCTTTTCCATTTTCTTTATTTCATATTTTTCTTTTCTTTTTTTTTTAATGTGTTTTTCTGAAGTGAGAAGCGGTGGTAAGGCAAACAGACAGACTCCCACATGCGCTGGACCAGGATTCACTGGCATACCCACCAGGGGGCAATGCTCTGCCCATCTGGGACATTGCTCGGCTGTAATTTGAGCCATTCTAGCGCCTGAGGCGGAAGCCATAGAGCCATCCTCAGCACTCAGGCCAGCTTTGCTCCAATGGAGCGTTGGCTGCAGGAGGGGAAGAGATAGAGAGAAAGGAGAGGAGTAAGGGTGGAGAAGCAGATGGGTGCTTCTCCTGTGTGTGCTGGCCAGGAATCCAGGGCCTTATTTCTTTCTTTTTGTTTTGTTTTGTTTCTGTTTTTTTTTGTTGTTGTTGTTGTTTTACTTTACTTACTCATTTTAGAGAGAGACAGAGAGAGAAGGAGGAGGAGCAGGAAGCATCAACTCCCATATGTGCCTTGACCAGGCAAGCTCAGGGTTTCAAACCAGTGACCTCTGCGTTCCAGGTCGACGTTTTATCCACTGCAGCATCATAGCTTTTCCATTTTAAAAGAGTGTTTAAACGGTGGATAGGCGCGGTGGATAGAGCGTCAGACTGGGATGCCGAGGACCCAGGTTCAAGACCCCAAGGTCGCCAGCTTGAGCGTGGGCTCATCTGGTTTGAGCAAAAGCTCACCAGCTTGGACCCAAGGTCGCTGGCTCAAGCAAGGGGTTACTCGGTCTGCTGAAAACCCGCGGTCAAGACACATATGAGAAAGCAATCAATGAATAACTAAGGTGTCGCAATGCGCAATGAAAACTAATGATTGATGCTTCTCATCTCTTCGTTCCTGTCTGTCTGTCCCTGTCTATCCCTCTCTCTGACTCTCTGTCTCTGTAAAAAAAAAAAAAAGAAACATATTTTTTTTTAAAAATTAAAAAAAAAGACTACAATTTATAAAACCATAATAATTGAAACACTGGTGTTGTTGGAGAGACAGAGTTACAGGAGAGCATAAGGGAGTCCAGATAGAAACTCACATATTTAATACTATTTGATTCGTGATAAAGGCAAAAGAGGCAAAGAATTTGGTGGCCAAGGGTTGTGGCTATTTGAAATCTCTTTTCCTACCTGTCCCTTGATGAGTAATACAGAACCTTGACATTTCTCTGTGCAAAGAACTCTGGATCCTTTCTACCAAGGGTGGGTCATTCTTCCAGTGTGTACATCTTGTCTTAAGGGGGGACTATTTGTGTATAATTTCCTGTGCTTGGGGGTGAATGGAGCTTGGAAATGTGGGCTGGGTGATCACATGTATACACTTGAGACCCCTAATGGAGCAGAATAGAGCTGGGTGAGAAGGGACTGAGTCATGGGCCAGGGCTTTGAGGTTAGATAGAATATGGCTCTTCCCACACTCTGATGGGGGCTGCTCTGTTCTGGTTAGAAATTTTGAGAAATTAATAAGTTTAAATCAGTGCTTCTCAAACTGTAATAAAAATCTAAAAACAAAAAGATTTTGATTTTAAAAAGCTGTTACATAGTTGGGGGATAATGTACACAAATTTTAATAGTTTTTCTATTATAACAATGGAGGCCGGAAAAAAATGAAAAGCTCATGATTTGCATATCAAATGACTGTACATACATCAAACTTTGACTAGGTAGCAAGAAAATGTATAATTTATAAGTTCAAAAATATATAAATAAAAAATGCATGCTCCCTAGAAATCAAGCACTGTGCTAAGCATTAGACAATCAGGCAATACGCTTTAAAACCAGCTTCTTACACTAAATGTGTGTGGCACTTTGGTTAATATCTCCATTTTGCAGATCTGGTTATTTTAAAATTTTAGAAACTTGCTCAAGTTCACAGAGTATCGAAATGCCTAAATTTATGCCTGCTTCTTCTTCTTCTTTTTTTTTTTTTTTTTTGTATTTTTCTGAAGCTGGAAACGGGGAGGCAGTCAGACAGACTCCTGCATGTGCCCGACTGGGTTCCACCCAGTACGCCCACTGGGGGGGATGCTCTGTTGCAACCAGAGCCACGCTAGCGCCTGGGGCAGAGGCCACAGAGCCATCCCCAGCGCCCGGGCCATCTTTTGCTCCAATGGAGCCTCAGCTGCGGGAGGGGAAGAGAGAAACACAGAGGAAGGAGAGGGGGAGGGGTGGAGAAGCAGATGGGCGCCTCTCCTGTGTGCCCTGGCCGGGAATCGAACCCGGGACTTCCGCACGCCAGGCCGATGATCTACCACTGAGCCAACCGGACAGGGCCGCCTGCTGCTTCTAAGAATTGGTCTTTAACCTGACCCAGCGGTGGCGCAGTGGATAGAGCGATGGACTGCTGAAGGCCCGGTATGAGAAAGCAATCAATGAACAATTAAGGTGTTGCAACGCGCAACAAAATACTAATGATTGATGCTTCTCATCTCTCTGTTCCTGTCTGTCTGTCCCTGTCTATCCCTCTCTCTCTCTCTTTCTGTCTCTGTAGAAAAAAAAAAAGAATTAGTCTTTAATAAACCTTTTTTAGTTAATCTTTATTATATGCGGCTTAAGTGTCTGTTTGTCGCCGATAGCTTATTGGTTGCTTGCTTAACTGTACTAGCCAATGGGGTGAAGTTGCCACAGCTGAACGCAAATTGAGCAGGTCAGGGGGAAGGTGAACATTTGTTTGCATTGGCAATCATCTGCTTTTGAAACAATTTAAGGCTGAACGCAAATTGAGCGTGTCAGGGGGAAGGTGAACATTTGTTTGCATTGGCAATATTGACAAATGTACCATGGCTTCAAATCATGCTTTGGATAAAACTGACAGGTTGTTAAAAAGAAATCATGAAAAATGATTATCCATTTGGAGGAAAAGTTTTACTTCTTGGAGGTGACTTTAGACAATGTCTATCAGTATTGCCTCATGCTCCACAAGCTGCAATAATACAAAATAGCATAAAATTTGCAAAATCATGGGATTTATTTAAGAAATTCCCACTGACAATGAACATGAGGTCAAATGACCCCGAATATAGTGAGTGGCTTTTAAAACTTGGAAATGGAACTCTTTCTGATGATAATGGATTGAGTGAAGACGTTGTGGAGATTCCTTTGTCAATGATATGCAAAGATAGTTTAGTGGATTGGGTTTTTGGTAATAAAATCCAGCCTGGAAACATCAGTGAAATTAGTAAAAGGGCAATATTGTGTCTTACAAATTCTGATGTAGACAAACTAAATGATGATGTCTTAAATATCATAGAAGGGAACGACACGACATATTTAAGTGTTGATTCCATTGTAGCTGATAATAAAGCGAGTGCCAACAACTTTCCAATGGAATTTTTAAATAGTCTGTCGCCTTCTGGCATGCCACCTCACAAATTGAGGTTAAAGATTGGAGCAATTATTATGCTGTTAAGAAATCTTAACACCAGAAGGGGTCTTTGCAATGGTACAAGACTAGAGGTTCTCCAATTGAAAAATAATGTCTTAATAGCTAAGTCTTTGACTGGCTCCTCTAAAGGTGAAATACATCTCATTCCAAGAATTGATTTGGCTCCATCTCAAACAGGGTTGCTGTTTCAATTGAGACGTAGACAATTTCCTGTAAAACTTGCCTTTGCTATGACCATCAATAAGTCTCAGGGCCAAACGCTTAAGCGTGTTGGCATTTTTTTACCTGAGCCTGCATTTGGACACGGTCAACTTTATGTTGCCTGTTCAAGAGTTCGTGAAAGAACAGACGTAAAATTAAAAATAATTGATGGTTCTCTGCAAGGCAAGCTTAAAAATGATGGAAAGATCTACACAAGAGATGTTGTGTACAAAGAGATCTTTGACATGTGAATTAACATTTTATTATTTAAATCACCTTTATTTATTGAGCTAGCGGTGGCTCTTAAGAAATGTACCACCAGTGGTTTCCTTCATTGTACTCTACTTTAAGCAATTAAGCAAGTAGAAGGGGGAAACCCCATGGGGCAGTAAGCAAAGGGGTGTCCTTGCCGCCTGCCCTGGGTAATTCAGTTTGAATTAGCAGACACCTTTGCACAAATCATTTTAATTACAATTTATAATATCTAGAACAGCGGCCATTTCGTATGACCGCCGGGCTTTCTAGTATGTCATAAGCTGCTTTGCTGAGGTACTCTATTTTATTTTTGATTACCAAAAAAATGTTAACTGGAAAAATATAGAGATAGTAAGTAAAAAGCAGCTATTTATTGAGTGTCAAGTGCTATATTAATAAGTTCTGCACATCTCCTGATAGTGATTTTCAATGAGGAGACTGCGACTTCAGGGAAATAAATGATTTCCCAAAGGGATAGTAAAGTATAAAAAATAAATTTTAAATGATTTTATTTATTAATTTTACAAAAAGAAGAAGGGGATAGCAAGAAGTATCAGCTCATAGTTGCTTCACTTTGGTTGTTCATGCTCACTTGTCGTATGTGCCCTGACCAGGCGAGCCCAGGGTTTCAAACAGGCAACCTCAGTGTTCCAGGTCAATGATCTGTCTGCTGCTCTATCAGTGGCCAGGAAAATGTTTTTAAAATGTTAAAATCTGCTCTGATATATCTTACCAAAAAAAAAAAAAAATCATCTGTAATCCCTGTGAGGTATTTTCTCCCGCCGAGAAGGAAGGAAGGGGCGGGAGCCACAAAGTGTACAATAGTAAAAGGCTTTTTTGAATAAAGAGTGCGCATTGCCCGACGAGGTTCTCTGGCCCTGAGGAAAGATGGAGGCCAGGGAAGTCGCAAGTGGTGACCACGTGGGAGATATTTAAAGGGTCCCTAGGGTGGTCAAGCTAATATGAGGTGGTGAAATCTCACTGGCTGGCAGACGGTCACTGTTTTCCAAAGGGTGCCTGCAAAGTTTCTTTTGGCGCGCTTGGTTGTGGGCGGTCCTAGCCAAAGTTCACGGGTCTGGCCTTTCCCGTTATCCACCGACCTTACAATCCCACTATTATTTAACTGACTATATAGTAACATACGGTAATTCTCCAAACCTATGCAGATTAGACCAGGGCTGCCACCAATAGTGGGCTTTGTTTGTTTTTGCTTTTCTTAATTGCTATTGTAAACCTTGCAGGGCACATCATCATCTTTAAGCATACATCTTAAACATTTGGGGGCATCTGTTCTATTTCTTCTAGAAATAATTCCTTGAAAACACAATAAATAAGATTTAAGTACACTTAAATATTTATATACACTGCCAAATTTTCCACCAGTTATACTCTGCCAGTTTACACTCTCATCAGTAGTACACCAGTGCTTACTCCCATACGTTCGCTCCCCACACCTACAATAGCGGTACCAAGTATACAAAGAAAAATAACAACTCATTTAAAATATTTTCCTTTCTTGAAGAATTCCTACCAAGCTGTCAACAGGTGCTCCCTTTGAGGTGTAGAATGAAGGCATGTAAATAATATAATTATTTTTATTTTACACACTGTTGCATTATTCAGATTTGTTAGTACAATCATTTACTTCTTTTGAAATCTAAAAATTAAATTAAAACTAGAACAGGAAAACATTACATTTGTTTTACAGTAAAGGCAATATAGACTGGCAGTTAAAAAACACAGAATCTAAAGTCCTGAGTTCAAAGACTGACTCAACTATTTGTGCAAATTGCTAGACTCTCCAAGTCTGTTTTCTTATCTGAAAAATGAATGAAATGTAAGTAAAGTGTTTAGAGAGTACCCAGCACATAAACACTGTGTGTTTGCTATAGTAAAATAAAAAAAAATTACATGTTACTGGGTTGCTGAAAGATTAAATGACATAATGCTTGTAAACTGTTTAGGATATAGTACATAGTAAGACTCAATGAATAATAGCTATTATTTTTACTAGCTATTTGTATATTTTTTGCTTGGTGAGTTGAAGCTTATGTTTGCTTTGTTTACTATTGCCATTAATTTTTCACTTTTGGATTAGAAAATTTTTTTAATTGATTGATTTTATAGAGAGAGAAGGGGAGGAGAGAGGAAAGGGGGAGAAGAGAGAGAGAGAGAGAGAGAGAGAGAGAGAGAGAGAAACACCGATTTATTCCACTTATTTATACATTGATGGGTTGTTTCTTGTATGTGCCCTGACTAGGGGTCAAACCAGCAACTTTGGCAAGTTGGGATGATGCTAACCAGCTGAGCTACTTGGCCAGGGCTTTCTCTTATGGATTGTATTTTTTAATTTCTTTTTATTTTTTTAATTTTAGTGAGAGGAGAAGAGGCAGAGACAGACTCTGGCATGCTCTCCAACCGGGATCCACCCAGCAAGCCCACTAGGGGGCGATGCTCTACCCATCTAGGACCCTTGTTCGGTTGCAACTGGAGCCATTTTTTAGTGCCTGAGGTAGAGACCACAGAGCCATCCTCATTCCCTGGGCCAACTCTCTGTAATTGAGCCTTGGCTGCAGGAGGGGAGGAGAAGAGAGAGAGAGAGAGAAAGAGAGAGAGAGAGAGAGAGAGAGAGAGAGAGAGGCGAGAGGGGACCAGGGGTAGAGAAGCAGATGGGCGCTTCTCCTGTGAGCCCTGACCAGGAATTGAACCTGGGACTTCCACGTGCCAGGCCGACACTCTATCACAGAGCCAACTGGCTAAGGGGCCAGGGCTTTCTTATGGATTTTAAAGAGCTCCTTACATTTTAATGATAGCAACTTTTCTGTCATACGTGACAAAAAAAAAAAAAAAAGAAAAGAAAGAAAAAAATCTTTCTAAATAGTTTGCACTTTAATTCTATGAGTTTGTTTGTTTTTTGATGAAAAGATTTAGTTTCTAGAAAGTAAGTGTTAGTTTGCGATGAGTCAGTAACACTCCCTCACCTTTATCCCTTTTGGATAAAGGAATGGAACATAAGTCAGAGAGGTAAAGATCAAAATATAGATCATATTACTAGTAAAGTTGAACTGGAGAAAAGCTATTGGGTTTAAGGGCAGGTAAGCCTGCTAATATTTCACCCCTGAATTAAACACGTTTACCCATCCAATGATAAGCAGCACTTTCCCTGCAGTGTGGGCTGCCCCAACACAATTTATCACACGGAAGAAGAAAACAGGATATGTGCTTCTGCAAATGAAGAGGACAAAAAGTACGATACTAGCCTAGCTCCTTTTACTAAACTCACAGTGAGGTCATTCACGTCTTCCCTGGGGAAACAATAGTGACATCTCTCAACAAGTAAAACAAAAAGCTAGGGAAGAGAAGGTTCCCCAGACATTAAATGATTCACTTACACACCAAATATTTACTGTAATTCTTATTACAGGCCAGATACTATGCTAGAACCCTCCCTCCTAGAGCTTACTGAGGAAGACTGGCAAAACAAAGGTAAATAACTAAGTAAATATATAATAACTATTAGAAAAAACAGAATGCCATGATAGAGAATATGGGGGTGAGGGTGACCTGGTAAACTAATTCTACTTTTTTTCTTTTCCAATCACAGTGGCTTGATGTTCAGTAAGTGATGATAGTTCTCCTAATATCTTAGGTGGAAAACACTCAGTGTTTCATCATTAAGTATGACGTTAGCTCTGTTCTTTGCAGACAACCTTGATAAAATTGACATTTATCTATCTTCCACTCCTAGTTTCCTTAATGTTCTTTAAAAAAAATCATAAATGGTGTTGAATTTTGTCAGATGTTTTTTCTTCATCTGTTGAGATCATCGTAAATTCTTTTCTTTTATTCTATTTAAGAGGGTAAGTTATGTTGATGTTTATAATGTTGAACCAACTTTTATTCCTACAAGAAACCTTGCTTATCATCATGATGTATTATTTAAAAATACTGTATTGCTAAATTCAATCTGTTATTAATGTTAAGGATATCTGAGTGCATGCTTATGGGGGACACTTGACTACCCCTTTTCTTAAAATTTCTTCATCAGGGTTTGGTATCAGAGTTATCCTGGCCCTTATGAAACAAGTTGGGAAGTGTTCCCAGCATTGTCTTCTCTTTTCTGAAAGAGTGTTATAAGACTCACATTACTGTATTTCTTTCTTAAATATGTTATAGAATTCACAAGTAAAGTCGTCTTGGGCCAGGAGTTTTATTTATGGGAAGGCTTTTGATTAAAAATTCACCTTCTTTAAGAGACATGGGGCTACTCGTGTTTTTTTTTTTCTTTTTCTGAGAACTTTAGCAAATTGTACTACTCAAGAAATTTCTTCATTTAATCTTAGTTGTAAAATTTACTGGCATTATGCTGTTTATAATATCCTTTATCATGCCTTTAAAATTTAGAGAATCTCTAATGATATTCTGATAAAGGTAATTTGTGTTTTCTCTCTTTTTTGCCCTGATTAATATTGTTAAGAGTTTATCAATTTTATTCATCTTTTTGAAGAACCAGCTTTTGGTTTGTTGACTGGATCCATAACGTTTCATTCTGTCTGGAGACATAAACCACATCAGCATTTTGAATAAGGAAAATATTAAAAATTGTTAGCAAGTAAAAGGTGGTCAACAATGATCAGGAGTGGAAAAGAAGTCAAGGCTACAGTGTCCAATATGACAGATAGTCACTGGTCACAGAAATGGAGGCTGAGCACTTGAAATGTGACTAGTTGGAACGGAGATGTCTGTGAAGCATATAATAGACACTGTGTTTCAAAAACTTCATATGAAAAAAAGTTAAAATAGCTTAATAATTTTATAAGGCTTTTATATTGAAAGGATATTTTAGATATATTAGGTTAAATAAAATATATTATTTAAACTTAACTCTTCCTCTTTTTATTTTTTTTTAATGTGACTATTAGAAAATTTTAAATTATATATGTGGCTTCTGCTCTAAGGTGTCCAAAAACTGCCATTTGTGACAACACGATGTATCTAGAGAATATTATGCTAAGCAAAATAAGTCAGACAGAAAAGGTTAAGAACTATGTGTATGATTTCATTCATATGTGGGATATAAAACTGAAAGTAACAAATTAACACCAATTTTTTTTTTTTTTTTTTTTTTTTACAGAGACAGAGTCAGAGAGAGGGATAGACAGAGACAGACAGACAGGAACGGAGAGATGAGAAGCATCAATCATTAGTTTTTCATTGCGCATTGCGACACCTTAGTTGTTCATTGATTACTTTCTCGTATGTGCCTTGACTGTGGGCCTTCAGCAGACTGAGTAACCCCTTGCTCGAGCCAGCGACCTTGGGTCCAAGCTGGTGAGCTTTTGCTCAAACCAGATGAGCCTGCGCTCAAACTGGCGACCTCGGGGGTCTCGAACCTGGGTCCTCGGCATCCCAGTCCGACGCTCTATCCACTGCACTACTGCCTGGTCAGCCTGAAATATTTTAAAAACAGACAGTGGCATGATCAGATTTGATTTAGAATGGTAACAAGTAATAGAAAGGGGCTACTAGAGACAGATCACAAGATTATTTCTCATGAAAAATGTGCCTGAAAATGGGCTGGGAGTATATTACATACACCTCTTACAACTGTCTTCATTAATCTTTCCCACTTAGGGGAAAGCCAAAATGTTTTGCACCAATCTGACAAGTTCTAAACCAAAATGAAATTCTACAACATTTTAAGACATGGCCTACCATAGAGAGGTTTAACTTCCTAAGCATTTTTTTTCTAGAGACCATTAAAAGCCTTAATTGACACTAACTGTCAAGTCAGGATCAACATTAATGTATCCCCAGAGTAATTATACATTTAGTTTGAACTAAGATTAGAAATGAGAGACTACTAAAATAAAGTTAGATACAAACTAGTAAGATTTTAAAGAACAAATACTGATACATAAGATACACATGTAGCATATACTAGATTCATGTTTAAGATCCTAAGTATTAGAGTGAAATACCACCTTGGATGTTCTGCAGTTTTTTTAATGTGCTTCCCTACACTTGCCCTTGTTCTGATGGCTTAGCAGGAGCTCTGAGATGCCCTCTCTTCTTGCACAGTAATGAAAGAGCCACAGGGTGGCAGCAAAGGTTAAAAATATGAGTACTGCTGCTTTATTATTTTTTTAATAAAACTTGTAAGAAAATTAAAAAGTTCTGACCTGTGGTGGCGCAGTGGATAAAGCATCAACCTGGAAACACTGAGGTTGCCGGTTCAAAACCCTGGCTTGCCTGGTCAAGGCACATATGGGAGTTGATGCTTCCTGCTCCTCCCCCTTCTCTCTCTCTCTCTCTCTCTCTCTCTCTCTCTCTCTCTCTCTCTCCCTTCCTCTCTAAAATGAATAAATAAAAAATTAAAAAAAAAGAATAGTTAAAAAAAACCAAAACATTTATATGAAAAAAAAACAATTAAAAAAAAAAAAAAAAAAAAAAAAAAAAGCCTGACCTGTGGTGGCGCAGTGGATAAAGCGTCGACCTGGAAATGCTGAGGTCGCCGGTTCAAAACCCTGGTCAAGGCACATATGGAAGTTGATGCTTCCTGCTCCTCCCCCTTCTCTCTCTCTGTCTCTCTCTTCTCTCCCTCTCTCTCTCCTTTCTAAAATGAATAAATAAATAAAATAAATAAATAAATAAAATTTTAAAAAAAATTAAAAAAAAAAAAGAAAATTAAAAAGTTAGGCAACGTAAGAGAGAATAAGAGAAATAAAATCATGATGAAAACTTAAAATAAGAAGATAACAAAATAAAGTACCTAGTACAAATTATCTTTACCTGTGGGAAGAATTACACTCACAATCATGGGAATAGTTAGCTAATTTGGTAGTGGGGAGCTGTGTTTTGTGTGTAGTGTTTTGTTTGTTTTGGGGATTCTTTTCTTTTCTTTTTTTAAGAATCAGTATATTCAATAAGAAATATTATGCCTGACTCGTGGTGGCATAGTAGATAAAGCAGTGACCTGGAACGCTGAGGTCGCTAGTTTGAAACCCTGGGTTTGCCTAGTCAAGGCATATATGGAAGTTGATGTTTCCTGCTCCTCCCTCCTTCTCTCTTTCTCTCACCTTTCTAAAATGAATAAATAAAAAATATTTTTTTAAAAAGTATTTTTTAAAAAAAATATCACATTTCTTTGCTACAAATGAATTGTGACTCTAAACCTCACTTCCATTGGGCCACAGAAAATTTAACTCAGATGTTCTGGGATTTTCCCCACCTGGAAATCTAATACAAAACCAAGGTGCTGCATCCCATCCCACTGCCATCAGCAGTCTGTAGTCCACATGACCCTTCGAGATCCACCTCTCTGTGGCCTCCTTGTCATTCTTGGTGATAATCTTTGAACAAACACAGGTGGCTGGGTCTGGCATACAGCCTCCCACGTGCTCCATGCAGACTTCTCTCTAATGTCCCGAAAGAATCCACTGACCTCCTTCTACTCAGCCTAGAAGAATTGTTTCAGTCTGAGGAAATGTTTGAATCCTTTTCAGTTTAGTCATAAACCTTAGTCTCTTATTTATTTTTTTCCTACTCAAATGCTGTTACTTTCCTAGTTGTTTATTCTTTAAAATAAAAAGCCAGAGACCCTGCCCCAAAGTTACCTTGAGGTTTAATTCTTTTGGATTTTCTAGAGACAGTTATGCAGTTTATGAACAAAGACAGTTTTATTTCTTCTTTGCCAATTTGTATGCTTTTTAAGTCCTTTCTTGTCTTACTGCATTAGCTAGGACTTTCAAGATGATGTTAAATAGGAATGGTTAGAGGGGATATCTTTGTCTTGTTCCCTATTTTAGGAGAAAGCATCTAGCCTCTCACTGTTAATATACTGTTAGCTGCAGGTTTTTGTAGATGTTCTCTATCAAGTGGAGGAAGTTCTCCTGTATTCCTAGTTGGGTGAGAGTTTTTATCATGATGTTATATTTTTTTCAAATGCTTTTTCTGCATGTATTGTTATAATCATATAATTTTCTTCCTATCCTGTTTATACACTGGATTACAACATTGATTTTTAAAAGATGAACTAGCATACCTGAGAAAAATTCCACTTTTTATGGCATAGAATTAATTTTCCACATGATTTGATTAGCTAATACTTTGTTAAGGACTTTTGCATTTTGTTCATGAGAGAGACTGTAGTTTTCCTTTTCTGTAATGTCTGGTTTTGGTGCTGGGATAAAATGGTCTCATAGAATGGGGTAGGCAGTGTTCCCTCTGCTTCTATTTTCTGGAAGAGATTGTAGAGGATTTGGTATCATTTCTTCCTTAAATGTTCGGCAGAATTCACCAGTGAAATGATTTGGGGCTGGTGCTTTCTGTTCGGAAGGTTATTAATTATTTATTTAAATTATTTAATATAGTCCAATTCAGTTTTTCAATTTCTTTATATGGGAGTTTGGTAGATTATAATTCTCAAAGAATTGGTCCAGTTCATCTAACATCAAATTTATGGGCATGAAACTGTTCACTATATTCCTTCATTATTTTTCTAGTTTCCATGGAATCAGTTGTAATGTCATCTAATTTCTAATATTAGCTATTTGTATCTTCTCTCTTTATTCTTGATCAGATATCTGGCTCAAATTTTATCATTTTTATTGATCTTTTCAAAGAATTAGCTTTTGGTTTAATTGACTTTCTCTACTGATTTCCTGTTTTTAATTTTATTGATTTCTGCTCTGATTTCTATTATTTTTCTTCTATTTACTTTGGATTTAAATTACTTTTCTTTTTCAAGTTTCTTTTTTTTTTTTTTTTTCATTTTTCCGAAGCTGGAAACGGGGAGGCAGTCAGACTCCTGCATGCACCCGACCGGGATCCACCCGGCATGCCCACCAGGGGGCGATACTCTGCCCCTCTGGGGCGTCTCTCTGTTGCATCCAGAGCCATTCTAGCGCCTGAGGCAGAGGCCACAGAGCCATCCCCAGTGCTCGGGCCATCTTTGCTCCAATAGAGCCTTGGCTGCGGGAGGAGGAGAGACAGAGAGGAAAGAGAGGGGGAGGGGTGGAGAAGCAGGTGGGCGCTTCTCCTGTGTGCCCTGGCCGGGAATCGAACCCGGAACTCCTGCACGCCAGGACGACGCTCTACCGCTGAGCCAACCGGCCAGGGCCTTTTTTCAAGTTTCTTAAGAGTGAAGCTTATATTATTGATTTTAAATGTTTCTTAGCTTTTAACATATGTATTCAATGCTATACATTTCCCTCTAAGCACTTTTATTACATCTCACAAGTTTTGGTATTGTATTTTATTTTCCTTTAGTTCAGCATATTTTTTAAATTTTTTGTAAAACTTTTTCTGGAACCTATGAGTTGTTTAGAAGTATGTTGTATAATCTCCAAATACTTGGGGATTTTATAACTTTCTGTTTTTGACTTTTAATTTAATTTCATTGTTATCTGAGAACATATTTTGATGATCTTTATTCTTTTAAATTTGTTAAAATGTGCTTTATTAATAAGGATGTGGCCTGTCTTGGTGAATGTTTCATGTGAGCTTGAAAAGAATGTATATTCTTCTTTTACTGAATCAAGCATTCTATAAATGTCAAATAGCCTCAGTTGCTTGATGATACTCTTCAGTCTAACTATATATTCTTGCCAACTTTCTGCCTGTTGAATCTGTTCATTGATGATAGATAGGTGTAGACATAGATTGGATTTGTCTGTTTTTCCTTGCAGTTCTATCAGCTTTTGCCTCCACATATTTTTACTCTGTTAGGTATATATACACCCAGAGTTTGTATGTCTTCTTGGTAGCTGTCCCTTTTCTCATTATGTATTATCCCTTTTTTTCCTTGACAGTTTACCTTTGTCTGAAATTAATACAGCTATTTCAGGCTTTTTAAAAAATTAGTGTTAGCATCGTATAACTTTCTCCATCCTTGATGTTTAATCTATCTGTGTCTTTATACTTAAATTAGGGGGTTATTTTAGACAATATACAGTTAGATCTTATTTTTTTAATCTTTTCTGAGAATATCATTCTTTTAGTTGATGTATTTAGACCATTGACATTTAATTATTATATAGTTGATTAACCTCTACAATATTTTAACTGTGTTCTATTCATTGCTATTGTTCTTTGATTCTTTTTATCATCCACTCTTTTTTCCCCTCTGTGATTTTAATTGAACATTTTTAAGATTCCATTTTTCCTCATCTTTTAGCAAATCAATCATACTTTTTTTTTCCAGCACACCCAACACCTTTTATTTCGCACATCAATCATACTTTTGCAAAAAAACATTTTAGTGTATGCCTAGAGTTTGCAATATACATTTACAACTAATCTAAGTCTTGTTTCAAATAACATCAACTGCTTGACAGGCAAAGCAGGTACCCTGTAACAGAATATTCGCAATACCTTATTCCCATCCCTTATATTGATAACATTCCTATCATACATTTCACCTATCCTTAAGCTATAATCATCAAATATATTATCCCTACTTTTATCTTGAGCAAACTATTACCAATTAGGTCAGTTAAAAGTAAGAAAAATATGAGACTTAATTTACCTTTTCCTCTTCCTTCTCAAATGTTCTTCCTCTCTTTATGTAGACCCAAGTTTCTGACATATATCACTTTTCTTCTTTCTGAAGAACATCTTTTAACATTTCTCTCATGGCAAGTCTAATGGAAAAAATTTCTCTCAATTTTTGTTTTTCCTGGGAGGTTTACCTTTTCCTTCACTTTTGAAGGATAATTTATCTGGATATAGAAGCCAACTTAGACTTCTTTTGGTCAACACTAAATATTTCACTCTACTCTCTTCTTGCTTGTATGGTTTCTTAGGAGAAATCCGATATAATTTTTATCCTTCTTCCTCCACAGACAAGGTTTTTTTTATGGTTTTGATAGTATGTTTATTAAAGGTGGGGCCAGTGAAAAAGGAAGGGCTTAGGAGAGAAGAAGCAACAGGGAAGAGCCTAGGTGAGGCTGCTTTGGCCTCTCTAGAAATGTTATGGGAAAGAAGTGAGCCAAGGCGGGGCTGCTGTCAGCTCACTGAGGTCAGAGAAACAGGGACTTGGGGACAGGTTCAGGGGCTTAGCCGTCACTGCCCATTGCTCCCCTCATTGCAGTTCTCATGGCATCCCTTAGGGTTTAGGAGATGCACGCTTGTGGGGGAAGAAGAGGAGGGAGGGAAAGGTAGGGGCATGCTCCCGGGAGGGAGAGGACATCAGGTCAGGCTTTGTTTATTCCCTGCGGCTTCTTTCAAGAATTTTTTTCTTTGTCTTTAATTTTCTGTGGTTTGAATATAATATGCCTCAGTATAGATTTTTATTTTATTTATTTATTATTATTATATATATATATATTTTTTGTGTGTGTATTTTTCTGAAGATAGAAACGGGGAGAGACAGACACACTCCCGCCTGTGCCCGACTGGGATCCACCAGGCACGCCCACCAGGGGGCAACGCTCTGCCCCTCCGGGCCGTCGCTCTGTTGCAACCAGAGCCACTCTAGCGCCTGGGGTAGAGGCCAAGGAGCCATCCCCAGTGCCCGGGCCATCTTTGCTCCAATGGAGCCTCGGCTGCGGGAGGGGAAGAGAGAGACAGAGAGGAAGGAGAGGGGGAGGAGTGGAGAAGCAGATGGGCGCTTCTCCTGTGTGCCTGGCCGGGAATCGAACCCGGGACTTGTGCACGCCAGGACGCTCTACCACTGAGCCAACCGGCCAGGGCCGATATATATATTTTTTTCTGAAGTAAGAAGTAGGGAGGCAGAGAGACAGACTCCCACAGGCGCCAGAATGGGATCCACCCGGCATGCCCACCAGGGGGTGATGCTCTGCCCATCTGGGGCATTGCTCCATTGCAACCCGAGCCATTCTAGCACCTGAGGTGGAGGCCATGGAGCCATCCTCAGCAATCCGGCCAACTTTGCTCCAATGGAGCCCTGGCTGCCAGAGGAGAAGAAAGAGAGAGGAAGGAGAGGGGGAAGGGTGGAGAAACAGATGGGTGTTTCTCCTGTGTGCCCTGGCCGGGAATCGAACCTGGGACTTTCACATGCCAGGCCGACGCTCTACTGCTGAGCCAACCGGCCAGAGCCCTTTAAAAAATATATCCTGCTTGGTGCTCTCTAATCTTTCTGAAACTATGGTTTGGTGTCTGTTAATATCTGGAAAATTCTTGGTCGTTATTGCTCCAAGTACTTCCTCTGTTCCCTTCTCTCTTTCTTCTTCTGGTATTCCCATAACATGTATGTTACACCTTTTATAATTGTCCAATAGTTCTTGGCTATTCTGGGTTTTTTTTTTTCCGGTCTTTCTTCTATTTGACTTTTAGTTTGGAAAATTTTCAATTTTGATAGCAAATGCTATGAATGTCCTGATACATGCCAACTTATTGCTATGTGTGATCATTTCTCTGGGTTATAGAGGCAGGATTGAAATTGTTGAATGAAAAGATATATACAAACTTAATTTCAGTATTCAGCCAGATAGTATTCTAGAATGAATACCAATTTATACTCCTTCCAGTAGTACATAAAAGGGTCCCATTTTTGCTATATTTATCTAACATTCTAGTTTTTCACTTTTTAAATAAAACTTTAATTTACTGATTGTTTTAATATTAACTTCTCTGATTACTAGAGAGGTGGAGCATCTCTTAGCCATTAATATTTTTTCTTCTAAAAATTATCTATTCATGTAATTTCATGTTTTTCTATTTTTTTTAACTTCATCATTTCTAAATTGTGCATTTGTCACATGTAAATATCCCTGAAACCAGAACATATCTTACAATACATAATACCTATTTCATTTATGTACTGCTGCATAACAAACCACTCCAAAATCCAATAAGTTAAAACAACAACCAGTTTATTATATTTTACAGTTTTATGGATTGATTGGCTTAGCTAGTGAGTCATCTGATGGTCTTGCCAGAGCTCTCTCATGAAATTGCAGGCAGATTACAGCTGAAATTGGAATCATCTGAAGGCTCAGTCTACAGGGATTCTTGGACAGCTTGGCCTTGCTCTCTCTTATACAGCCTCAGGGCTTTTGCTCGAGGAGCCTCCAACAGGGTAGCTAGATTTGTTACATAGCATTTCAGAGCTTTCAAGAGAAAGGTTCCAAGAAACAAGGCAAAAGCCACAAAGTTACTTATGAAATAGTCCTAGAATTTATGTAGTATCACTTCTATCACATATAATTGGTCAAGAGCATCCCAGGGTCAACTATATTCAAGAGCAGTGGTCCCCAACCCCCGAGGCCGCGGACTGGTACTGGTCCGTGGGCCATTTGGTACCGGTCCACAGAGAAAGAATAAATAACTTACATTATTTCCGTTTTATTTATATTTAAGTCTGAACGATGTTTTATTTTTAAAAAATGACCAGATTCCCTCTGTTACATCCGTCTAAGGCTCACTCTTGACTCTTGTCTCGGTTACGTGATACATTATCCGTCCCACCCTAAAAGCCAGTCCGTGAAAATATTTTTTGACATTGAACTGGTCCCTGGCCCAAAAAAGGTTGGGGACCACTGTTCAAGAGAAACTGAAACAAACTTAATGTCTTGAGGGAGGTGTTGTGGCCACCTTTGGAAACACAATTTACAAAACCTATCATTTGAGTACAAAATCACATCTCTATCACATAGGAAACACACTTAGTCCCTCCCAGAAAATCTTATTTTATTATGGTAAGCCTAGGATCTCACCATCTAAGTCAGGTGTAAATGGGGTTTGAGGTGAAGTTCCTTAGGTATTATACTCCTCAAGTACAATTCCTCTCAACTTGAAAACACTTGAGCTTAAGAGTTAGATTATGCCCTGGCTGGTTGGCTCAGTGGTAGAGTGTCGGCCTGGCGTGCAGGAGTCCTGGGTTCAATTCCTGGCCAGGGCACACAGGAGAAGCACCCATCTGCTTCTCTACCCCTCCCCCTCTCCTTCCTTTCTGTCTCTCTCTTCCCCTCCCGCAGCCAAGGATCCATTGGAGCAAAGTTGGCCCAGGTGCTGAGGATGGCTCCATGGCCTCTGCCTCAGGCGTTAGAATGGCTCTGGTTGCAACAGAGCGATGCCCCAGATGGGCAGAGCATCACCCCCTGGTGGGCATGCCGGGTAGATCCTGGTTGGGCACATGCGGGAGTCTGTCTGACTGCCTCCCCGTTTCCAACTTCAGAAAAATACAAAAAAAAAAAAAAAGAGTTAGATTATCTGTTACACACACAAACTTAATAAATGATGGTGAGACAAAGAAGGAGTATAACTGCAACAAAATTTCAGTCCAGATTTAAGAGACTCTACTTACTTCTTGATGAAGAAATGTAAAGGACGGTGCGAAAGAGCATGTGGCTTGTCAAATTGTACAGTTTAAATAGGTACAGTTTGTAGTATCAATAATAGCTCAATAAAGAGCAGCCATCTTTGGAAATAGTCTGCCACAGTCTTTTACACAGTGGCTGTCGGATGGGCAATGTCACGATGTAGTCATCCTCCCCTCTTCATGCATGAACTGGTTGTTTTCCCATTGTCCTTGCCATTGAATGGCTTAATCTCTCAATGTTTCAGTCACTGAATCATTAAATAACTATTTGAAATTGGAATTCTGATCATCATTTGAAACCGTCCATTGACAACTTCTGGTAAGATCAAAAAAGTTTTAGCATGCAGACCTGTAGAATACTTGTCAGCCTGGCAAATAATCCTAGAGACAATAGTGAGGCAGTCCCAGCAAGCGCTGCATCACCAGCAGCTACATGATGTCACAGATCACTATATGGTATACAAGAACATGGTATCTGAAAGTGATTCAGAAGAACTGCACTCTAAATGAAAACAATTTTAGGAATACTGAATACCAGAGGTGAGCATTGGAGGAAGTCACAGAACAGAAAAGCTAGCTGACATTCTAAATATATATGGCTATTTAATGACAGGACAATAAGTATTTAGGTTGAAACATATGCAAATATCATTTTTGTAGGTCAGAATAGTCAGATACTGAAAAACCTCCTGATTTCCAGTCTAGTGTTTCCTACAAAGCTCCATGGAAAGGTTTTCTGACTTGGATAGCCTAAAATGGGAGGCACTTAAACAACAGAAAAATAGGTAGCATGGCATTTGTCTGTCAAATGGGGTGGGGAAAATTCAATCTCATGTCACTTTTTCCTTTTTTGTGTGTGTGACAGAGAGAGAGAGAGAGAGTCAGAGAGAGGGACAGACAGGCAGGAAGGGAGAGAGAAGAGAAGCATCAGTTCTTCATTGTGGCACCTTAGCTGTTCATGGATCGCTTTCAAATATATGCCTTGACCTGGGGGCTACAGCAGATCGAGGGACCCCTTGCTCAAACCAGATGAGCCCGCGCTCAAGCTGGTGTCCTTGGAGTTTCGAACCTGGGTCCTCAGCGTCCCAATCTGATGCTTTATCCACTGTGCCACCACCTGATCAGGCTCATGTCACTTTTTAAGGACAGAAATAGTCTGGGGATCTGGCACTGTGTCTGTGACTGTCATATACTAAATTATGTATGTATGATTATAAACCATTCCAAAATGAGAACAAGATTATCGCTCGGTTCTACCCTAATTTTTCTCCATTCTCTCCTACTTTTCAGAAAGTTTAATATCTTGTAATCAAATGTCACCTTTTTATCAATGAATATATGTTTCCGTTTTATCTTTTTTGTTCTTTTCTTCACTGACGAGCCTCCTACTACTATATTTCCACTTTCCTTGCTACCAAATATTATCATGTTTTATTCTCTTTCTTATCCACTCACTATCATTCTAGGACTAGTGTTCATAACTGGCAGTGACATTGAATACAGTGTCTATGTGATCTTGCTAATCAAATGATCATAGATCTCTATCTTGAAAATGTATAATGACAAAGGGAAGGGCAGACCACAAATGAACTACTCATATCTAAGGTAAAAGTAATGCACAAGCAGAGGCGGATTAAGGCTGGTTGAGACCCTGTGAGCAGAAGAAAATATTGGACCACCCCCAAAAAAGAGAGACAGGAAAAATAAAAATACATGTTAACCATATATGTGTGTGTGTATATATATATGTGTGTGTGTGTGTGTGTGTGTGTGTACACACTTTGTTTTTGTATTTTTCTTAAGTGAGAAGCTGGGGGGAGGCAGACAGACAGACTCCCGCATGCGCCCGACTGGGATCCACCCAGCATGCCCACCATGGAACGATGCTCCGCTGTAATCGGAGTCATTCTAGTGCCTGAGGCAGAGTCCATAGAGCCATCCTCAGCGCCCAGGCCAACTTTGCTCCAATGGAGCCTTGGCTGTGGGAGAGGAAGAGAGAGATAGAGAGAAAGGAGAAGGGGAAAGGTGGAGAAGCAGATGGGCATTTCTGCTGTGTGCCCTGGCCTGGAATCGAACCCAGGACTTCCACACGCTGGGCTGACGCTTTACCGCTGAGCTAAGCGGCCAGGGCCCATGTTAACCATATTTTTAAATAAAAAAAATTATGTTCTATTAATGTTAAAAATGCACATATGAAACATACTTGGTGTCATTAGAAAAAAGTATAAAGTTGGGGTTTTGCAGGCCCTTCAGAAGTCAGGGCCCAGGGCACATGCCCAGTGAGCCCACTGTTAAATCCGCCTCTGTGCATGAACCTGACCTGTGGTGGCACAGTGAATAAAGCATCAACCTGGAATGCTAAGCTTGCCAGTTTAAAACCCCAGGTTTACCTGGTCAAGTCATAAATGAGAAGCAGAAATGATGCTTTCTGCTCTTTCCCCCACCTCTTTCACCCTCTCTCTTCTCTTTCTAAAATCAATCAAT
This sequence comes from Saccopteryx bilineata, assembly GCF_036850765.1. Classification (NCBI taxonomy): domain Eukaryota; kingdom Metazoa; phylum Chordata; class Mammalia; order Chiroptera; family Emballonuridae; genus Saccopteryx; species Saccopteryx bilineata. Next base: position 108,106,135 of record NC_089490.1, read on the forward strand.
AAATTTTTAAAAAAATAATAATAATTCAAGAAAATGTTCTTTCCTCTAATGATTGAATAAAGGATATTTTACCCTTGTATGACCATTAAAAAAACAAAAGTAAACTAAAGAATATCTTTAACTCACTCAGTACCCTCTGAAATAGGCTTGGGCAGTGTTGAGCAACTGTCATTATCACTGCAATAATTGGTTTTGACCACAAGAGGGCAATTAAATCCAGTAATGATATTACACATCAGTTCCTGAAAGAGATGGTTCAGAAAGAAACAGAAGAAAAGTTAGTTTGATAGGGAAAAAAAATACTTAATGTGAAAATAAAATAAAATAAAATTATACATGTGCAGAAACCAAATAAGACTATTGGGTTAATCTTCATTTTCTGAGTATACATATTGATACCAGAAAACTTAAATCCAATTTAACTCAAAATGTCCATCGAATAGCCCAGTAGTGGTCAACCTGGTCCCTACTGCCCACTAGTGGGCGTGCCAGCTCTCATGGTGGGCGGTAGCAGAGCAACCAAAGTATAAATAAAAAGATAGATTTAACTATAGTAAATTGTTTTATAAAGATTTATTCTGCCAAACTTAGCGAAAATCTGACATAAAGTACTTGGTAAGTAATTATTATTATATGCTTTAACTTGCTGTAACTCTGCTTTATAAATTTTATAAACTCAAGTTACTTCCCTACTTTATAAATCACCATTACTGTGGAACCAGTGGGTTAGAAAATTTTACTACTAACAGAGATACAAAAGTGAGCGGTAGGTATAAAAAGGTTGACTACCCCTGGAATAACCAATTCAAAATGTCTGTCTACACTTCCCTTAATTCTATTAATAATTCTGTTTCCACAGACCAACAGTGGGGAGTGAGGCAGCCTGCCACCCTCAGGAGATAGGGGATTTCAAGAAAAGGGCAAAGTCTTCCTAGCTGGTGTTATCTGGCCATTATTTCCTGTGTCAACTTGGCTAGGCAATGGTCTCCTATTATTCAAACAGTAATCGGATATTGCTTTAAAGGTATTTTGTAGGTGTGATTAAAATCTATAACCAGTTGAATTTAAGTAATAAGGAAGACTATCATAGATAATTTGGGTGAGCTCGAGTTAATCAGTTGAAAGGCCTTGTGAGTGGAGTTGAAGCTTCTCTGATAAAAAAGAGGTTCCACCTCAGACAGCAGCTTCTGCTCCTGCTGGAGAGTTCTAGCCTAGCTTTCCTGACAGCCTGCCCTCTGGATTTTGGACTTGCCTAGTGAACTCCACAATTGCATTAGCCAATTCAGCAATAAATTTCTTACCACATGTCTTCTATTGTTTCTGCTTCTCTTGTTGAACCCTACTGATACAATACCCAGATACTAATTATCTCTCATGAGGCACTTCTGCGGGTTTTAGGAGATCCCACACACAGAGAGATACACCCCTGAGAAATTTCTGCACTGCATCATTTCCTGATACAGGTGATAGGCTCTCTGAAAGGCCTCTTAACTTTCCCTTAACTCTCAACTTCCGGTGAAACATTCCACATGACTTCTTCTTCTGGGTTCCTTGCCTAGTAGGAGCTCCTACTGGAGGAAGCCCTTTGTAGATAAGTCAAGCCTCATTACCTTCCGCTGCTTCTGGGCTCTGGGGAGCTCACATACCTATTCAACAAATAGTACAAATGCAGCTATGCAGCTAGCATACAGTGCAGCTACCCTCCTTACTCCATCATCAAGGGCAATTTCTACTAGCTTCCCACCATCAGACTTCCCTAAGCAACACTCAGAAAAGTAGATTTATGCCCTCCACAATTGAGACTTTAGGTCAAGTTCTTCTAAGCACTCTCTTGTCCTTCAATCAGCCTCAAATCTTCAAGTTTCCATAGTTGAGCAGCACAGAGCCAGGGAGTAAGACTGTGTTCATCTCCAGCAAGTAGTACCCACGCTCTACAAGGGGCCCTCTAGTTTCCATCTCAGTTGGTTTGGGGGAACAAGGGGAATAACCCAGCCAGCTCTTTCTCTACCAATTCCTTCAAAGGCTCTGCCTCTGTAATCAGTCTTTGTTTTGTCTTTATATGGGCTGTTGGTAATTGTCTCTAGATCCAGTTGGAAAGTCCTATGGGATATGTCTAAGAATTCTCTTTGGAATATAAGATGTCTCATCATCTACTATTTTCAGCTTTAAGTTTTAGCCAAAATTGTGAGGTCACAGAAAATAAAGTCTGTCTCATATTCTATTACCGTCATCACTGGAGAAGTTTTTGCACTCTCAGAAAGTACGTTATTCACAAGTAAGCTAACCAGAATTTTATATCTTTGAAGAGCATCCCCTGGCTGTTTTAGTCTCTCAGCAATGTTTTGCACGTGTGACCTGCTCTGTTTCTGAGTCTAGGGAGATCCGGTGAGTCACAAGTCTGTCACTGAATGTCCGGAGTGCTGTACATGGTTCCTACAACTCCTGGATGAGCCCCAGCGAGTGGGATCTCTGCACTCAGGTCACCGCTTCAGTAGCATCCTTCTTCCCACCACATGCCAGTTCGGGGGGTTCCTGATGCCTTTGTGATTATGTCTCACACGCTCCCTTAGCTAATTTAAATTTAGAACGGAGAATGAAGAATTTCATATCATTTCAAATGATATGAAATCCAAAATTCATAAAAGAAAAAAAATGATAAATTTGATATGTAAAATCCAAAATTTCTACCTAGGAGCAAAACACCATATATACAAGTAGAGCTAAGAAAAAAAATGACAAACTAAGGCAACATATTTTCAGCTTGTATTACACACTCAAACAGCTAACTTTTTTATATTTAAAGAATTTTTTGCATTGGCCGGGTTGCTCAGTTGGTAGAGCATCATCCCGATATGCCAAGTTTGCGGGTTTAATCCCCAGTCAGGGCACATACAAAGATCAACCAATGAGTGCATAAATAACTGGAACAACAAATCAGTTTCTTCTCTCACTTCTCTTGCTCTCAAATCAATACATTTTTTAAAAATTTAGATAAAAAAAATCTTTTAAAAATTAACGTTTTTTTTCAAATTATTTAGGAAAAGATCAATCACCCTTTATCCCTTTTTAAAAAGGATAAAGGCTATGAACTGTCAGTTCACAGCAAAGAAAATATAAATCACTCCCAACCATGCGAAAAGATGCTCACTATAATAATTCTTATTAAGAAAAAGTACAAATTAAAATCAATTTTAATTTAATTAGCAGAGATCAAAATGTTTGATGAAGATATAGACAAACCAGACATTGCTGGTGGGAGTGTAGACCTGCAGATTTATGTCGAGCAAACTGATATGTCTACCAACATTCAAAATGCACAAAATTATGTGTGTAGAAATATAATTTTGCAGCACTTTTTGTAAAGGCAAAAGAGAGGAATGATCTACGGTAAACTTCCATTAATAGGAGACTAGCTAAATAAATCATTAAATATACAAAATAGGATTCTGTTCAGCCAGCAAAAAGAATGAGGCAATGAATATAAACATAGAAAGATTCCAGATACATTGCTAATTGAGGAGGAAAAGTAAAGTTCAAAACAGTATACAGACTGTGTTACAACTTGAGTTGTGTGTGTGTGTGCTTGTTTACCTAAATATTTGTGTATAAAAAGATTATATCTGGAAAGGAACACAAAAAGCCCACAGTATTTTTCTCAGGGAATGGAAGTGGGTGAGCTGGCAGTCAGAGGTGGGAGCAGAGACTGTTTTCACTTCTGCATCCTTTTGTGATTTTTTTTAAAGATTTTATTCATTGATTTTAGACAAAGGAGAGAAAAATAAAAAGGTAGGGGGAGGAGTGGGAAGCATCAACTCATAGTTGCTTCTCGTATGTGCCCTGACCAGGCAAGCCCAGGGTTTCAAACTGGCAACCTCAGCATTCTGGGTCAACGCTTTATGGGTCAGCGCCACCACAGGTCAGGCACTTTGTAACTTTTTAATTATCTACTGTGAGCATACTGGTCTTCAAAACATATCAAATAATAATATTAAAGAAGCAACACATGAAGAAGAGAATCACAGACTGTGACAAGAGTTTTAAAGGAACTAAACAAGTTGGTATCACAGAGAGTAAGGAGATGGGCTATATTAGGTAGAATGATCATGTAGTATGGCTAAACCTAGGCTCAGAGAAATGAAGCATTTTGCCTAAAGTCACACAACAATAATTAGAGCAAGATTTTGAACACAGATTTGTCTTCCTGACTCAAGCATTGCTCTTGCCACTATGTCTCCACAGCTCTCAAGTGGGGACAAAACACCATGTAAGGAAAAAATATGTAACATACAGCCAAACCAGTGTAACTAATAGGTTTTAGGAAAATGAACAGTCTATTCTTGCCACAGCAAGCAGCACTTGGATGCAAATCGCTGGTCACAAGTCATGCAGGGCCCTGCAGTCAGGAAAAATTACTTACGTGAAAATCAGGAAGAACTAAGAAAAACAAATACTTTCTGCTGGCTCTTAATGATAGCGATCTACAGAGTACATTCTAACTAACTAGTCTGTGGAGAGATGTAAGGTCTATAAGTTTGGGACCAAACTGGTGAGGACAGCCCCAGGCCACATCAGCCATCGTAGCTTAAATAGGCCAAAACCTTAGAGCAGTCTTGACATCCAGTACAAAATCTGGAATGTGTACAATGAGGTCACTGACCCTATACACGAGATCAAAGATATGAACTTTTTGAAGATAGACCTGTTTTTAGGGGGCAGAAAAGGAAAATGCAACTTTTGAGAGTAGATTTTAACAAGATGGTGTGTGGGGGGGAGGAGAAGAGGGTACATTAAGTAACCAAAAACACAAATGAAACATTATAACTGCAGTCTACCTGCATCCCCTTGGCACTGAACCTGACTCATCCTCCACCTGGGATGAGCTCTGAAGAAACCCGAAGTCCACGTGTGGGCTCTGACAGCACTGCCGCCCAGATAACCCCTCGCCAACAATCTAGCTTGACAATTTGGTTGGAGGGTGCAGATTGGGTTATTTTTATCTTTAATGTTTTCTAGTTACACAAGTAAAAGATAAAAATATTCTCATTTTAAAAGGTTTGTTCTAGGCCCTGGCAGGATTGCTCAGAGGATAGAGCGTTGACCCAGCACACCGAGGTCCCAAGTTCAAAGCCCAGTCAGGGCACTTGTGAGTGAAACAAGAAGTTGATGTTTCTCTCTCTCTCTCTCTCTCACTCTCTCTCTCTCTCTCTCTCTCCCCTTTCCTCTCTCTCTCTCTCTCTCTCAAATCAATGGAAAAAAATTTTAAGTTTAATTGTATGGAAAAAAAAAAGAAAGCAAAAGGTGAGGTAATGTATTCAATTATTTCAATATTGATAGATATTTGAATTGTTCCTGATTTTTCCTGTTACAGAAGTGTAATAAAGTTCTTGATGCCTGAATCTTTGTGGCTTTGTACAAACATTTCTTTGAATCGACTGCTAGCAGTATCAGGTATATAGTGACCAGGCCAATAGCTGGAAGAGAGACCTACTATGAGACATCATCAGTACTTACTCTGAGTTGGCATGAAATGCTCATGTCTGCCATGGCCCTATCCAGCACTCTTGTCCTGAGTCTGCTCTGGGTCTCCACAGTGTGACCAATCTCTCACTGCTCCGTCAGGAAATCCTATCTGGTGCAATACAGATATCTGGTGCAATCCCACTAGAATTGCTGTTGCATTGCAAACAGGCTACCCTGCATTATTAACCTTTGTGTAAAGTATTCTCACACTTCTTTGCTTTAACTGTAACCCAACGTTTTTTCCATAGTGTGGCATTATCACATTCACCTAACCTAACTATTTTTTTAAAAAAATTATGTCCTCTCTAAATGCAGCTGCTAAATTTCCCACAAAGTTGGAGGGGGAGTGGAAGTGGTGAGAAAAGTCTGCATTTTTGCTCTTGTGTTCTTGTTCTCTTTGCTGATTCTAGGCAATTATTTCTTCATCACTTAAAAATGGCTCCTTGAAGCCTGATCAGGCAGTGGCGCAGTGGATAGAGCATTGGACTGGGACTCAGAGGACATAGGTTCGAAACTCTGAGGTCACCTGGCTTGAGCGTGGGCTCACTAGCTTGAGCGCGGGGTCATTGGCTTGAGCGTAGGATCATAGACATGACCTCATGGTCACTGGCTTGAGCCCAAAGGTCGCTGGCTTGAGCAAGGAGTCACTCTGCTGTAGCCCCCACCCCCGTCCCCATCAAGACACATATGAGAAAGCAATCAATGACAACTAAGGTGCCATAACGAAGAATTGATGCTTCTCATCTCTCTCCCTTCCTGTCTGTCTGTCCCTATCTGTCTCTGTCTTTGTCTCTCTTGCTTAAAATAATAATAATAAAAAAAGGCTCCTTGAATAGTCAGTGGTAATGGTTGCAAAACATTATGTATATAATTGATGCCATTTATGCCTGTATATTTTACAACCCATACACACAAAAATAGCTCCTTTGAGAGCTGTGCCATCTGCCCACCCCAGACTCTGCTCCTTCTTGTCATTATCATCATCACACCTGTTCCCTCCCTCCCATGATCCAGGACTTTGGTCCAGAACTCAGTTATCTTCTCAATTCCAAGTTGAATCTACACTCAAAACAGCAAAAAATGAATTCATGATTAATATGTGAAACAAAATAATAATATAAACTTATTAGAAAAAATTTGGAAGATGTATGTATGATCCCAGGTAGGAGATTCTAAGGGGGAAACCAGAATCCATGGTAGGGGAGGGGGAAATGAGAAATTTGATCTTATTAAAATTTAAAATGCATAACTAGAAAAAAATCTCCATATTGTCTAAGAACAAACAATAGACAGAAGGAAAATACTTGAGACAACAGGTAATTCAGAGAAAAATACAGATAACTGGAGAAGATGTGCAAACACACCAGTGGTTAGGAAAAAACAAACTGTAACTGGGATAGTGTCCTCCCCTCCCCCACGCAATAGTAATATGCCAAATTTAAAACATTGAGAACAAGTGGAACTAAGAAGGGGGTCAGGGGAGCACCAGGACTGTCTTCCATTGCTAGTGGGGATAAAACTGGTCTTTTCATAAAGTAATCAGGTAGTATCTGGTAACATTTTAAATTTGGTATACATTTTGGCCTATGACTCTCACTGTTAGAAATCTATTATAGAGAAATGGGCTATATGAACAAAAATGTTCCTATACTATTAATCCTAAATCTTTTCTATCCAGCATGTTCCTCACTTCAGGGCCCCCTACTCTTTGGATTTATTATCTATTTCTGGCTACTTCTGTTTCCTGACACCTTTTTTCTCCGTTGAAACCACCCTGTAAAATCCCACTCTTCATCATTCCTACCATTTGACTTCTCTGTTATTACTAGTCTGACACAGGATGTTGTCAGTAATCATGCAATAGTGCAGAATGAAATCACTAAAACTGCAAGGCCTCTTGCCTCACCTGAGCTGTAGGTGCTGACCAACATTACTGTGTCTCTAAGCAGATGTTTCTCTTTTCCCTTTGCGGAAAGAAATGCCAAAATTGTGATGGCCATACATTCCAAACTTATCACTTCCTCCTTCATTCTTAGCATGTGACCCTGTCTTCTATTTCACTGAGAAAATTGAGTTCACCAGGCAAGAACTGTGGGAGACTGCAAGCTGACAGAGTCCTTGCAGTTTAGATTTTAGATTTATTTATTTATTTATTTTCGAGAGAGGAGACACACAGAGAGAGAGAGAGAGAGAGAGAGAGAGAGAGAGAGAGAGAAGGGAGGGAGGAGCAGAAAGCATCAACTCCCATATGTGCCTCGACCAGGGAAGCCCGGGGTTTTGAACCAGTGACCTCAGTGTTCCAGGTCGAGCAGTTTAGATTTGTGGGGGACAGAGGTGTGGGGGACTGGCAGTAAGCTGACAGGGTTCTTGCTGCCCATACCCCCACCTCACTTGCTTGATTAAGTTGCTAAAGGCTAAGCTCTTTCTCACAACCTCTGATTGTTTAAGTTGGTAAAGGCAATTTACATGCCCTTGCCGACAGCTCCATGTTAGCTGTGATTTGGCAGTTTCTACTCCTCCCATCCCCCATGTCCCTCAAAGAGACTGGAGACAGGTTTCTTTTTACCCTTTTGTGAAGTTTTGTGAAGTTAAGATGTTATACATGGTACAGGGTTTTCTGCACTTGGGAGAATTCTTTGTTTGCCTCAGAAATATAACTTTGTATCAGAGATCTCTTTGATTTGCTAATGGCTTTGCTCTATGCCCTATAAATTAAGCTTCTTCAGGCTGAAAACTCACTCTTGCAAGCCATCAGCTTGGCAATGGGTCCTCCCGATCTCATCCTTTTTATTTCTGTGTTTATTTTCTAATCCTCCGTTCCCACCCAAGACCTGCAAAATTACAAGTCGCGCTGGTTCACAACAAAGAACAGTCTACGTGTTTTTCCCTATCACTTTCCAACTTATCGGACTCCTCACCCCACCCCTTCTCCATGGGCACGGGCACTCTCTCCACCCCAGGTTATTGATTCCACCTGTGCTTTGGCTCTCATATTCATCTGCTGCCTCAAGGATCTTGGGCTTGCATGCATTTTTAATCTCTCCCTTTCAACTGAATTTTTTACCTCAAGTTATAAACATGAGCTATTCTCCTATATTTATGTAAAAATACATTGGCCCTACCTATAACTCTTTCTTTAGATATTATCTCTTTCCTTCCTGCCATAACAAAATTCTTAAAAGAGACTTCTAAACTCATTGTTTCCACTTCCTTATTTCCTCTTTATTTCATATGTCACCAACACACCAATGAAAGATGAACAATGACCTTTACATTGACAATTTCCCTGAATGCTCTTTGCTCATTGTTACTTTACATTTCTTTAGTATTTTATACTGACGAATGTTCCTTCCACCTTGAAAATCACACTTTCTTCAGCTTTTGTCACATCATTTTCTTACCCTTTCCTGTGTGCCCCTTTATTTCCTTCACCATCTCATACTAATATGGAAATACTATCTCAGTACTAATATGAAAATATAGACTTTATTATAATCAATGTTTTGCTATGAGAGAAGATTCTTACTGACTAGCAAGGGAAAGATCTGTCTTCCAGCTGATCTAATGTGAAGAACCTGAAAGACCTTCTCCTAAGTAAAAACTCATCGTCACCCTTGGAGGACAGAGAGCCAGGAGTAGAAAGTCATCGTGAACATGAGAAGATTATGGTTTACTTCATCTGTGCTTGATGAAAGTATAGAGAAATAGGCACTTTAACTCATATATTGCTAGAAAGTTTAAATTAGTGGGCCTATTTGAAAATACCCACTGTCCCAGAAGTTCTCCCTGATATATTTATCCATATACAAAATAACATATAAATAAGATATTTATCTAAAATCTATAGAAAAAATATTATAGGACTTAGAACAGATAAAACAATTGTGAAAAACAAAAACTGCATAATAATTAACAAAACATCTCTTCTTTGAAACACACTGTTAATAAAAATGAAAAAAACAAGTCATAGACTAAGAAAAAAATATTTTCAATGTGTATATCTGATAAGAACGTGTATCCAGAATATATTTTTTATAAAACTGAAAATTCAATAACAAGCAAACAAATAAATGGATAAAATATTTCAACAGATCTTTCACTGAAGAAAAATATATGACTGGCATACAAGCACATGTAAAGATGCTCTCAACACCAGTAATCTTTAAGAAAATGGTAATTAAAACCACAATATGATACCACTACGTATCTACTAGAATGACTAAAATTAAAGAGACTCCCTATAGCAAGTGTTGTTGAGGATGTGAAGAGAATGGAACTCTCACACACTTCTAGCTGGAATATAAAATGGTACAACCACTTTGGAAAGAGTTTGGCAGTTTCCTAAAAAGTTAAACATACCATATGACCCAGCCATTCCACCTCCTAAGCATTTACTAAAGAGGAAAGAAAGCCTTTGTCCATAAAAAGATTTGTTCCCAAATGTTCAAACAGCTTTATTTTTAACAGCCAAGAACTAGAAACACTCTAAATGTCCATCAGCAAGTGAATGAATAAACAAATTATGACACATCCATATAATAGAATATTAGCAATAAGAAGGAGGAAGCTATTGATATACACACAACAACGTGAATGAATATCAAAATGATGATGCTCATAATGACTTTGTAAAACTCTATGTACTGTAAAACTCTACAAGATGGTGCCAGAAAGTAGATCAGGGGTTGTCTGGGGGCGGGGGAGTGCTAAGTGATAGAGAAGAGAGAGGGAGGAATTAATAAAAGGCATGAGAAAACTTTTCAGGAGAATTGATAGTCACTATCCTTTTTTTTTTTTTCCAGAGGGGAGGCAGAGACAGATTCCCACATGCAGCCCTACCGAGATTCACCCAGCAGGCCCACTAGGGGGCAAAGCTCTGCCCAACTGGAGCCCTTGTTCCATTGCAACCAGAGCCATTTAACACCCGGGGCCAACTCGCTCTAATTGAGCCATTGCTGCAGGAGGAGTGGAGAAGAGAGAGAGAGAAGCAAGAGGGAGAGGGGTGGAGAAGCAGATGGATGCCTCTCCTGTGTGCCCTGACTGGAAATCAAACCTGGGACTTCCACATGTTGGGTCTACACTCTACCACTGAGCCAACTGGCCAGGGCCAATAGTCACTATCTTGATAATGGTGACAGACTCACAAGTGACATATATACATATGTCAAACTTGGCAAATTTTACTCTTTAAATATATTCAGTTCAGTGTGTGTCAATTGTACCTCAATAAAACTTTTTAAAGGGGGGGGATAACAAAAGAAGTTGTCACAATAAGCTAGGTAAACAAGAGTGGCTTGGACTAGAGTTAAAAAGTGAAGATGGAGAGAAATGGTGAGATTTGGGATATACTTTGGTAGTAGAGATGAGAAATATTGTTGCTGTAGTAAATTTAAAAAAGGAAGACATCACACTATTCTTCAGTTTGGAATCAGTGGATGGTGGGGCCATCTCCTGAGATGGGGAAGACTTGGGAGTAGGAATATAAGAGAGCATTCATCCCATTGTTTGTGATAGTAGGGAACAAAGACAAACTAGGTGTCCATCATCAAGAGAATGGGTACATAAAATGGAAACTATGCAGCTGCTACAATGAGTACATGTGCATAGTGCAACATGGAAGATCTCAAAACATAATGCTAGTGGAAGAAGTAACAGTGAGATATATAGAGAAAACATTAAACTAAATATGAAACAAATACAGAATAAAATTACATATTTTAAAAGGATGCAAACAAACTCAAGAAATATATCAAACATCAAAGTCTGTTCTTAAAGGAGGAAAGGGCAATGGAAGTGGGGTACAGGAATACAGGTAATAAATACACATTAGAAAGGCACATATGGACTCATTAAGATGGTGACATCTTGAACCAAGGAGTTTGATTCACTCCAATCACTGTAATAAAAACAAAATGGACAAGAGTTCAAGTTTTTGCTACATTTCAAGGATTATATAGTCATATTTTCAGTTTTCCTTCTGAGCCCTCAGATACCATATTGCTGTGACCTCTAAGTTTTTCCCTGTCTGGATTTGCTTCATTCTCATTTTGTGAGTGCTTTTATTATCTTTTTTTTTTTTTTTTTTTTTGTATTTTTCTGAAGTTGGAAACAGGGAGGCAGTCAGACTCCCACATGCGCCGGACCAGGATCCACCCCTGGCATGCCCACCAGGGGGCGTTGCTCTGCCGCAATCAGAGCCACTCTAGCGCCTGAGGCAGAGGCCACGGAGCCATCCTCGGCGCCCGGGAAAACTTTGCTCCAGTGGAGCCTTGGCTGCAGGAGGGGAAGAAAGAAATAGAAAAAAAGAGGGGGAGGGGTGGAGAAGCAGATGGGCGCTTCTCCTGTGTGCCCTGGCCGGGAATCGAACCCGGGACTCCTGCACGCCAGGCCGACGCTCTACCACTGAGCCAACCGGCTAGGGCTATTATCTTTAATAAATGTTTTATTCCAAACACTGCATATCTTTAAAAAGTTTAATATAATGTTCAACAAAGGGATCAACTGTGGAGTGCAAGGGCTGATAGAAAATGTTTCCTTTTCAGTTTTACTAAACTTTCTTCTATCAGGCAAAGGTAAAATAATTGAGTCAATCACTGATCCTATCCCCTAATAAATAAATCTAAAGAATAAATAAATGCCTAGGAAGTATGCTATGTCTAATGTAACACCATTAAGGAAGACAAAGCAGTGAAGAATTTGATCTCATTCAGATAATGGGTGGTAAAAATCCCTCCAAGAGGGCTGAACCCAGTCACAGCGGAGACCTGTACAGACCCTTCCTGCTCGGGGAGAAACTGAACCCGGCCACAGCGGAGAGCTGACAGACCCTTCCTGCTCGGGGAGAAACCGAATCCGGTCACAGCGGAGAGCTGTACAGACCCTTCCTGCTCGGGGAGAAACCGAACCCGGTCACAGCGGAGAGCTGTACAGACCCTTCCTGCTCGGGGAGAAACCGAACCCGGCCACAGCGGAGAGCTGTACAGACCCTTCCTGCTCGGGGAGAAACCGAACCCGGTCACAGCGGAGAGCTGTACAGACCCTTCCTGCTCGGGGAGAAACCGAACCCGGCCACAGCGGAGAGCTGTACAGACCCTTCCTGCTCGGGGAGAAACTGAACCCGGCCACAGCGGAGAGCTGTACAGACCCTTCCTGCTCGGGGAGAAACTGAACCCGGCCACAGCGGAGAGCTGTACAGACCCTTCCTGCTCAGGGAGAAACTAGGAGGCTTCTGCAGGCTCTACTTCTCTTTGAATAAGGAAATGAGATCGTGCACCTTGAAGTTATGGTCTAAGTGTAATCACTATCATCATCACATCCTTAACCCAGGGGTTACCCTTCAGCCCCAGAACACAAAGTGAGAGTTCATAAGGAGATAGAGTTGATTTCCACTACTTACTTCTATGAACATTATAACCTAACCCCTCTAGTTAATTAATGGGCTAACAGATACAACTAGAATAAAAAATTTTAAATTCTTATTTTTTAATTAATCCCTTCATTTATTTAATATTCACTGATAAAAAAAAACACTGTTATAGGTGTTTGGGATACAGCGGTGGAAAAGATAGAGTCCATGTCCTAAAAAAATCTACAAAGAACAAGACGAGTAAACAGATTACAATACGGTATCATCAGCAGTACAAAATTGTGGTCCCCTTCCCTACTCCCTCTTGTACCTTTAAGTGGTACCTTCTATCCTTATTTAGGTCTAAACTTGACTAAGAAAAAATAATAAAGTTTTTTTCTCAATTTTGAGGCATTTGTGCCTAAAATTATCTGAGGATTAATCACATAAATCTTCTCCTATAAAAATGGCTTATCAGATTGACCACTGTGGTAAATTAACATGCAAATCACACATTTCCAACATGGAAAAGAGATGGTTACACATTGGTTTATGCATATTCAGCAAAACTAAATTCAGTCCAGGCCAGGTCGTTAGGTAAGTGTAAAGAAAGCCCCACGCTGCTCTCCTTCTCTTTTCACAACTTATTTTCTCACCATTAGCAATATTCTTTAGAATAAAGCTTTATTTGCAAAGGGCCACTATTAGGATAAAAATATATTATCAGGGAGACATAACATGTCAACCCATTAGCACACATAAGTACCCTCTAATACATTAGCAGTAGTATACATTTGCACAGATTTCATCAGATCAGCTCAGAATATAATAAACAAAGGGTAAATTTTTGATAGAAATGGTGAGGGTGGAGATGAAGGAGGCAGAATTAGTAACAAGAATGAGGAATATTAAAAAACAAACTTTATGTGTCAAGATAACAGCTAAATACTCTCAAAGAGAGTGCAGCAATAAGCCTTCAGTGGAAGCTGCATTGATCTTACATCTAGTGCCATATCCTAGAAGTTTCAGCATTCACTAAGCATATACTCATGGCTATCCAGGATGACCCCAGAGGCGACTCGCTCTTCTTAGGGAGCCATACAACAGAACTGACAACTATCAAAGTCTGACCTTCTTACAGACCCATTGTAAAGGAACTTCACAGCTAGAGGCCTGGAGACCATTTTCATTGAGGGCACCACACTTCTGTACCATGCTGTTTGAAATAATTCTGTAAGAAATCAGAAAAATCAGAGTGACATACAGAGTAAAAAAGTTGTAAGGCATAAAAGGAGAAAAAAATAAGCAAATTCTTTTACCTTCTTTAGGCCCCATTTCTCTTAGCATCCAAAACACAGCAGAATAAAAACTTCTCATTAACCTCTCTAAAATGTCATCATTTTTTGTCCTTATCCTGTTTATTCCCTTCCCTGTTTCCTATTTCCTTACTCTTTCCTCTCTTCTCCATCTACTATTTTTGATCTAGTTCATATAATCTCTCCCTCCCTCTTCTTTGAAGCCCTTACCTTGGGGTGTTTAGGGCTGATCCATCTTCCCACCTCCAATCAGAATTCTTCCTTAGACCAATCCAGTAAAAATCCTTATTGAGGAAACTTTTGAGCGAGTTCTAAAAGAGAGATTAAAGATGATGAAAAAAAAGGTAAGAAAGATGCAAAAAAGAGAGAGAGAGAGAGATCCAGTGTCTTGGTCAAATATTTATTCTTTATAATCTTTTTATCATTATTATGGATTGAATGTCTATGTCCCCCTCAAAATTTTATATGTTCAAGCTCCAATCCTCACTGTGATGGTATTAGGAGGTGGGGCCTTTAGGAGATAATTAGGTCTAGATGAGGTCATTAGGGTAGAACCCTCACTAAGGATGGAATTAGTGTCTTTGCAAGAAGAGGCCAGGGCTCAGTCTCCCTCCACCATGTGAGGACAAAATGACAAGAACAAGGTTCTCCTGCCTGAGCAGGCAGTGGTGCAGTGTATAGAGCATCAGATTGGGATGCGGAGGATCCAGGTTTGAGACTCTGAGGTCACCAACTTGAGTGCAGGCTTATCTGGTTTGAGCAAATCTCATCAGCTTGGACCCAAGGTCACTGGCTTGAGCAAAGGAATTACTCAGCCTGCTCTGGCCCCACGGTCAAGGCACATATGAGAAAGCAATCAATGCACAATTAAGGTGTCGCAACGAAAAACTAATGATTGATGCTTCTCATCTCTCTCCGTTCCTGTCTGTCTGTCTCTATGTATCCCTCTCTCTGCTCTGGAAAGAAAGAAAGAAAGAAAGAAAGAAAGAAAGAAAGAAAGAAAGAAAGAAAGAAAGAAAGAAAGAAAGAAAGAAAGAAAGGGAAAGGAAGGAAGGAAGGAAGGAAGGAAGGAAGGAAGGAAGGAAGGAAGGAAGGAAGGAAGGAAGGAAGGAAGAATAAGGTTCTCTCACTAGGAACTATGTCTTCTAGCAACTTGATCTTGAACTTGCCAGTCTCGAGAACTGTGAGACATAAATGTATGTGGTTTAAGCAACTCAGTCTATGGTACTTAATTATAACAGTCCAAGTGGACTAAAACAACCACACACTCCAAATTCTCTCTTCTAAGCTTTAATTCTAGAGATATATTGTTTGTGGAATGGAGCATTTCCTAGAATTGACCTATATATCTCTAATTTCATTCTTATAACATGAAACAGATAGGATAAATATTACATCTCTACCTTCCATTACAGTTTCCTCCTGGATTGGATGGAGCACCTGATAGGTATTCAGATAACTTTGGAGGAAAAAAAGCTTAGTACTGCTATGAAAATAGTTATCTTTTTCATTATTATTTAATACATAAATTATTATTAAGCCTATGGCTATATTTTCTTCCCTCCACTAAACTCCCATTTTCTAAGTCCTCATCAAACTTGCATATGACAAGAAAAAACAAAACAGATCTTAGGGAAACAAGCTTAAGGTAAAGTTAAATTGGCTATACCCTTTCCACAGCCCAGACCACTCACAGAACAGAGAAAAGATTCTTTCCTCTGTGGATCCTGACACTGAAATGAAGGAGTTTATATGGTAAAGGAATCGCCTCTATAAATGAAACAAAATAAAGAGTAGATAAGTCCCAGAAAATCGATTTTGTCGTAAGATTTAGTGTTAATATCATGAATATAATTTGCAACAAATGATCACCTTAGATTCTGTGACAGAGTTTTGTTGTTTTTAATATTCAATGTGATGTTAATGTGACAAATATTATGTTTGTCCATGAGCAAGAGGTTAAAACTCTAAGTCTGAAATCCAAAAAAATTAATGGAAAACCATTACATATAAAATAAAAAGTTCAGTGCTTGTGTATGTTTTAGAGTATGACTGAATATTCAAAGCATCCATTTGTGTCTTAACAGATACCAAAGTCTCCTGGTTACATGTGGTGGGCAAACATAAGTGTGTGCAGTAGCACTCATTGGCATGGTAACTGATGCCTCTGAGTGCCCAACAAACACTGTATGTGTAATTAATGAGATAATTGCCTGGCATCTCTCTTTACTTCTAATTCTAATTCCCTGAAGTCGCTGCAAATCCCGTATGAAAATAAACTAATGAGGAACCTTTAAATTGGTTTTCTGTCCCTCCTATTTAGTTCCCAGCAAGTTTGCTTATAGTGTTTTTGTTTGGTTACTTTGTTAGTTTGGTTTTCAACTGAGTTAGAGTTTGATCTGATAGATGCTAAAGAAAAAGACCATAATTTGTTCCCATGATCATTTCCTGACTGATCATTCGCCTCAAGCCTCCTTCCTGTACAAATGCTTTGAGATAATCTGCCATTTCATCTGGCAGTGGCCATTACACAGAACATCATATTTCCTCCAATTCAATGAACCTGATTTGATTCTTCTCCTTCCTCTGTAAATTTCTCCCCTTTGGGGGAACAGAAGCTCAAGAAAGGGCAGTAAAATAGGTTATTTCACAGTGATTTAGTGGTAGGACTTGGACTAGACTCCATGTCCTCAGCATGTCCGCTACTGATACAGTCCATTTCTCTGTATCTCATCTTTTTCCCTAAACTGGACTTTCAGGCCTGACCTGTGGTGGTGCAGTAGATAGAGCGTTGACCTGGAATGCTGAGGTTGCCAGTTCTAAATTCTGGGCTTGCTTGGCTTGTCAAGGCCCATAGGAGAAGCAACTATGAGTTGGTGCTTCCTACTCCTCCTCCCTCTTTCTCTTTCTCTCTCCTCTCTCTCCAATCAATAGATAATAAACTGAACTTTTATTAGACCTGAAAAAGTGAGGCTCCTATGATGTCCCAAGAATCACACACATTCAGTGAGCTAAGAGACTACACAATTCTCTCTAATAAAACAAGCCAATATGACAACTTAAGCTTTTATTATAACATTGAATTTCAGTATTAGTTACTTCCTTGGGGTCTTGCCACAGAAGAGGCTGATGCATGAATAAAAATGTTTATTAAAGCTAAGAAATCTTCGGCCCTGGCTGGTTGGCTCAGGGGTAGAGCATCGGCCCGGCATGTGGATGTCCTGGGTTCAATTCCCAGTCAGGTAACACGGGAGAAGTGTCCATCTGCTTGTCCACCTTTCCCCCTCTCACTTCTCTCTCTCTTCTTCTCTCCTCCTGAAGCCATGGCTAGATTACAGTGAGTCGGCCACAGGCACTGAGGATGGCTCTATGGCCTTCACCTCAGGCACTAAAAGATGGCTCTGGTTGCAATAGAGCAAGGGGCCCAGATGGGCAGAGCATTGCCCCCTAGTGGGCTTGCCAGGTGGATCTTGGTCGGGGTGCATATTGGAGTTGGTCTCTGCCTTCCCACCTCTCAAAAAAAAAAAAAAAAAAAAAAAAGCTAAGACATTTTGTTTCTTCTTATACTCAAGGTCAGATATTCTAAAACCTGGGATTGAAGAAAGAGACCCAAGATGGTGGAGTATTCCTACATTTCTTTCAGGCCATCTGAAAAATCTCCTCTAGAGGGTTTTTTTTTTTTTTTTAATAAAAAAAGTTTCTTTCTTTATGTTTCAGGAATAAGTATATTTAAACATCTTCATTTTGCTCCAAATATATATATACATTTTTGTTCCTTGAAACATATCAATATTTTCTAATGACAGCTTAATTAATTGAATACTTTTGGAAGAAAATACTTGTTTTTTTAATCCAGAAGTTACTAAGAAAGCAGTGAGATTTCAACTTTATAATTATTACAATACCACTAGACGTCCCATTGTGACATCATCATTTCTACTCTAATCCAGGAAAATGGTTGCTAAAATGAAAGAGTGCCAAGGCTCTACCCTTAACTATATTTCTACACTATAGCTTCCTTTACCTTGGAAACTTTACTTCTAGTAAAGACACTAAAGGAAAATATTTTAGTTTGGACTGCTATAGCAAATTACCATAGAGTAGGTGGCTGAAACAATGGATATTTATTTCTCATAGTTCTGGAGACTGGGAAGTCCAAGATCAAGATGCTGGTAGATCAGATGTCTGGTGAGAACCTGCTTTCTGGTTTGCAGACAGCTGTCTTCTCACGTGGTAGAGAGCAGAGAGAGAGGTAAGTTCCCTAATTTCTCTTCATATAAGATCACTAATTCCATCATGAGTGCCCCACCTACATGATCTAATTACGTTCCAAAGGCCCATCTCCAAACGCCAACATATTGGGGATTAGGGATTCAATATCTGAATTTTTGAGGGTCACAAATACACAATCCATAACAGAGATAGAACAAAATTTTTGTGCTATTTCCCATTTTCACAATAACTTCTATTTTCTCTTCACTGGATTTCAACCCTAGTTTCCACTGAGGATGCATGGTAGTGGTGACTTCTAGACAAAGCATTAGAGATACCAACACAACTTGTTTACTAGCACTTCCTCCCCAAATAATTGATCTGTTATGATTGCTTTGTTTTCTCAGGGTAGAGTATCCTGAAAACAATTATGTTTTTTATTATTATGTATGATACTTTAAGGTTTACAAAATCCCTTTTCATTCTATTGCTAATTTCATTTGACATGCTAGCTACACAGTATGGCATTTAGGAAAACAAAACAAAAACAACATACTGTTGTTTACCACTAGCTCTATCGCTGCTATCTGAAGATAAATTGCTTAACCTGGCTGAGCCTCAGTTTCCTTATGAGAATTTATTTAGCTTAGATATTTATCAGAAAATTCTTTCTGATTATAAAATTCTTGACAGCCCTGGAAGGTAGGCAAATATTATCATCTTCATCTTTATAGAGGAGAAAACTGGTTCTCATGAGTGAAAAGAATTACTATCCAAGGTACTTTATTGAATATGCATCCACGTTTTCTCAGTGCTAAATTTTTGCATTATATAAGGCTCTCTCCTTCTACCAATAAATAAAATCACATTGTGCTTCTTATTAATGCTTTCCCACAATTTCTCTTTTCACATAGAATAAAATCTAAAATCTTCACTAGGTATTACAAGTTCTTACATGATCTAGCACCTTTCAACAATTTATTCACTTACTAGGTTCCGGCCACGTAAGCCTTCCTTCTGTTCTGTTAATCTGCCAACGGCATTTTTACATTAGGGTATGTATCTAGCTTTCCCCTCTGCCTGGAATACCCTCACCCTAGATTTTTCTAGGGCTGTAATTCAGGTCTAGGTGTCAGCTCAAAAGTTCCCTACTTAGAGAGGCCTTCCTTAATTGGCCAATCTAGAATAGTACCCACATTTGCTATTATAACATACTGTTTCATTTTCTTGAAAGCACATGCCAACATATTCATTTGTTTACTTGTTTCCTGTCTTTCCTCTGACTAAAATGTAAGCATCATAATAGCAAAAATTCTTGCTAACTACTGTATCCCCAGCACCTAGAAAAAATGTAAAATTATGTCCAATATTTAGAGATTTAAAAAATATAGAGTCTAAGGCTGAAAAAGATTTAAAACTTTTTTATTAAATTTTATTTTTATTTTATTTATTCATTTTTAGAGAGGAGAAAGAGAGAGAGACAGAGAGGGAGAGAGAGGAGAGAGAGACAGAGAGAGAGAGAAGGGGGGAGGAGCAGGAAGCATCAACTCCCATATGTGCCTTGACCAGGCAAGCCCAGGGTTTTGAACCGGCGGCCTCAGCATTTCCAGGTCAACGCTTTATCCACTGCACCACCACAGGTCAGGCAAGATTTAAAACTTTTTTTTTTTTTTTTTTGTATTTTTCTGAAGCTGGAAACGGGGAGAGACAGTCAGACAGACTCCCGCATGCACCCGACCTGGATCCACCCGGCACGCCCACCAGGGGCGAAGCTCTGCCCACCAGGGGGCGATGCTTTGCCCCTCCGGGGCATCGCTCTGCCGCGACCAGAGCCACTCTAGCGCCTGGGGCAGAGGCCAAGGAGCCATCCCCAGCGCCCGGGCCATCTTTTGCTCCAATGGAGCCTTGGCTGCGGGAAGGGAAGAGAGAGACAGAGAGGAAGGAGGGAGGGGGGGTGGAGAAGCAAATGGGCGCTTCTCCTATGTGCCCTGGCCGGGAATCGAACCCGGGTCCCCCGCACGCCAGGCTAACCGGCCAGGGCCAAGATTTAAAACTTTTGAACATAAGTTTTCTGCCTTTTTTTACTTTACCCCCTTTGAGTGCTTAATTGTATATATATGTTGGGGGTAGGGGAGGAAACTGAAAGCATAAAGGAAGATGAAATAATATCCTAATTTTCAGGGCCCTGGCCGGTTGGCTCAGCGGTAGAGCGTCGGCCTGGCATGCAGGAGTCCCAGGTTCGATTCCCGGCTAGGGCACACAGGAGAGGCGCCCATCTGCTTCTCCACCCCTCCCCCTCTCCTTCCTCTCTGTCTCTCTCTTCCCCTCCCGCAGAGAGGTTCCACTGGAGCAAAGATGGCCCAGGCGCTGAGGATGGCTCTATGGCCTCTGCCTCAGGCGCTAGAATGGCTCTGGATGTGACAGAGTGACGCCCCAAGATGGGCAGAGCATCGCCCCCTGGTAGGCATGCTGGGTGGATCCCGGTCGGACGCATGCGGGAGTCTGTCTGACTGCCTCCCCGTTTCCAGCTTCGGAAAAATGAAAAAAAAAAAAATCCTAATTTTCAGAATAGCTTGAAATCTTTCATGCATTTCTTAACCAATTTGCTTAAAAGGATTATTTAAATTAGAGGAAAATGAGGTTTTCCTCATTTCTCCACTAGAATTATGAAAAAAAACAGAACAATTCTTTCTTCTCTTCTCAGCAAAAGAAATGACAACTGCTAAAGCACAGATATGAGAAAAGACTTGCTGAGAAATGTCATTTAGGGTTTAAAGAGCTGAGATTAGATAATGTCACTTACAAATTCCAATCCTGCACTTACTACTTTTAAGACCTACACACAATTCTAAGTCAGTAAAAATTTCTTTATCACCTTTCCTTGAACATCATCCCACTGGGAGAAGCCTTTAAAACTAGAGTGCAGTTCCAATATTCTGTGTACTCATGGAGAAAGTATGTGTGTGTGCGCGTGCAGGAACAGCATAAAAGTGTAAGCAACGGTGTTAAGTCAGACCTCTTGGTATCCAGAGAGGGTGTGAACTAAAGCACTTAGTTGTTATGTGACCTTTAGGGTTTATAATGTTTGGTTATATGGTAGAAAAAAAATGCAAAACCTAAATGCTAGATGAAGACAGACCCAAACACAAAATTAGGTACATTTTTCTTTCCTTTTCCTTTCTTTCTTTTTTAAAGTCAATATTTATACCTTACACACACACACATGCACACAGGCTTTTTGCAGGTAATAATTTTAAATTGTAATTAAAGTATTTTAAGGTGTAGAATATATTCCTTAAACTCCTAAAATTAAACATTGTTTATGGGATATATCAAATCATTTCAACTCATATGGACATAAGCTACTAATGTATCAAGGCTACTAAATTGGCCATATTTTTGATTGGCAAACTGAATTTCAGGGACTGTATCTTAAAGAAATGACCTCAAGAAAAATAACTCATATAAATATGCTTATAGCTCCATAAAAATTAGAAATAAGTAAAAACTTTGCTTAAATATGAAAATAGTTAAGCAATAATAAAATAATACAGAATTTTAAAAACTACCTAGAATAATTTATCAAAAACAAGAATGACATAATAGTATGTGATAAAAACCAGAACACAAATATAGGGTGTCTAAAAAGTCTAGAAACATACGATAAATATATATAT
The DNA here is from genome assembly GCF_036850765.1 of Saccopteryx bilineata. Taxonomy (NCBI): domain Eukaryota; kingdom Metazoa; phylum Chordata; class Mammalia; order Chiroptera; family Emballonuridae; genus Saccopteryx; species Saccopteryx bilineata. The sequence continues at coordinate 108,128,205 of NC_089490.1, forward strand.
ATTTTTAAATTTTTACTTATTGATTTTAGTGAGGGAGGAAGAAAGAGAGACTAAAATATTAAGTTGTTCCTGTATGTGCCCTGACCAGAGATCGAACCAGCAACCTCTGTGCTTCAGGATGATGCTCTAAGCAACCAAGCAATCCAGCTAAGGCAGGATATATTTTTAATTAGTGTGTCTGTTATATTTTCTTTTTTAAAGTTTTATTCATTCATTTTACAGAGAGAGGAGAGAGAAGGGAGGAGCAAGAAGTATTGACTCATAGTTGCTTTACTTTAGTTGTTCACTGGTTGCTTGTTGATTGTTGTATGTGCCTTGACAAGGCTAGCCCAGTGTTTCCACTGGCAACCTCAGCGTTCTGCATTGATGCTCTATCCACTGCACCACCACAGGTTAGACTGTCTGTGTTATTTTCAAATAATAGGATTGGCCTGACCTGTGGTGGCGCAGTGGATAAAGCATCGACCTGGAAATGCTGAGGCCGCCGGTTCGAAACCCTGGGCTTGCCTGGTCAAGGCACATATGGGAGTTGATGCTTCCAGCTCCTCCCCCCCCTTCTCTCTCTCTCTCTCTCTCTGTCTGTCTCTCTCTCTCTCTGTCTCTCTCTCTCATCTCTAAAAAATGAATAATAAATAAAAATTTAAAAAAAAGGATTAATATGTTTCTCTTTAATCTCCAGACCCTTTTAAGGTAAAGCAATGAATGTAGTTATTAATTTGAAAACAGTACATATTGAGCATCCCTAAAGTCTAAAATCAATTGAATCTATTGCTTTAAATTTAGACTTATTTCACCTGAAAACATGTCCGGAGGTTGAATAAAAACACATTAAGCATATTACTTGTAACTAACGTACTAATAATATCTTTTTTTTTTGTTTTTTGTTTTTGTATTTTTCTGAAGCTGGAAACAGGGAGAGACAGTCAGACAGACTCCCGCATGCGCCCGACCTGGATCCACCCGGCACGCCCACCAGGGGCGACGCTCTGCCCACCAGGGGGCAATGCTCTGCCCCTCCGGGGCGTTGCTCTGCTGCGACCAGAGCACTCTAGGGCCTGGGGCAGAGGCCAAGGAACCATCCCCAGCGCCCGGGCCATCTTTGCTCCAATGGAGCCTTGGCTGCGGGAGGGGAAGAGAGAGACAGAGAGGAAGGAGGGGGTGGGGGTGGAGAAGCAAATGTGTGCTTCTCCTATGTGCCCTGGCCGGGAATCGAACCCGGGTCCCCCGCACGCCAGGCTGACGCTCTACCGCTGAGCCAACTGGCCAGGGCCACTAATAGTATCTTAAAATAAGTTTTCCTATTTGGGGCGACACCAGAATCTATGTTAACACAATAAATTAAAATCAATTAAAAAAAATAAAATAAAATAAATAAAATAAAAAAATAAGTTTTCCTGTTTCCAGACATTTTAGATATCTTTTAGCAAGTAAACATGGATTGCTATCACATCAAAGTATGCAGCTACATTAAGAGATTGCAAAAGAAAATTTGACAAGCTACAATTATGTAAGTTTCATACTGGTAAGAATTTTCTCTATAGCGTTGTGTATGGGTACGATACTTAAATTAGCCTTGCTCTATATACCAGAGCACTTTAAAAGATAGTAAAAACTGTGCATCAACCAATAAATGGATAAACAAAATGTGATATATCCATATAATGGAATATTATTCAGCCACAAAAAGGGATGAAATTCTGAAACATGCTACAGCATGGATGAAAGTTGAAATCAGTCAGATACAAAAGAACCTGATAGGTAAACTCAGAGAGGCAAAAAGTAGAAGGGGTCACCAGGGGCTGGAGAAAGGGGAACATGTGGAGTTAGTGTGTAATGAGACAGAGTTTCTGTTTGGGATGATGAAAACATTCTGGAGATACACAGTGGTGATGGTTGCACAACAAAATGAATGTACTTAATGCAACTTAATTATACACTTGAAAATGGCTAACTACTAAGCTTTATGATATGCATATATGCATATTTTAACACATTTTTTAAAAAGTTTTTTAAAAGAATAGTGAGAGATCTATCTACTACACCTACACTTGGTGTGAAGTTCATACTGGCTGTTTGGTCTGTTTATGAAGATAAAGCAATAACGGACACACAAATTACCAGGCTATGAAGTCTTCCAGTGTGAAAAAAGTTCTTCTATCATTTGCCCTGTGTTTCCAGCCATTTATTTAAACCTTCTGACCTATCATTTCAGAATTTCTATAAGGGAAATAATTCACTAAGTCATAATTACTTTGTGATACATAATTTACCAAAATTTCATGTATTCAGAGACAGAAGAGAAAAACAAAAGTTATTTTGACTCTGGGGTTTATTTTGAAAGACAAGGAGAATTAGTTAAAGTGAAAAGGAAGAAATACTGTAATTGATTCTTACTATGTTAAAGAAATTTCCACATCAATTTTTCTCTCCTAATATTCACAACAATTCCAGAAATCTCTTTCTCCACTTGGTACATGAGGAAATTCAGAGTCAGAAGAAATTAAGAAAATTGCTGAAGTTCACACAGTTATCAGTGTAGTAAAAACAAACTCATGACTGTAAAAGAAACTAAGCTCTTTCCATTACCTGATCCTAGTTTTTAAAATGAGAGAAACGACCAAATCACTATAGTGTTTGTACTGCAGTCTCCAAAGAAGGAAAACTTGAATATTATGAGGTGTAAACCCTTAATACAAGAAAAGGCCGGCAGCCTGGCCTGTGGTGGTGCAGTGGATGAAGTGTTGACCTGGAATGCTGAGATCGGTTCAAACCCCGGGCTTGCCTGGTCAAGGCACATATGACAAGCAACTACTACAAGTTGATGCTTCCGGTTCCTTCCCACTCCCCTTCCTCTCTCTCTCTGTCTCCTCGTTCTAAGATTAATAATAATAAAAAAGAAAGAAAGGAAGGAAGGAAGAAAAGCCAGGGAGAAGATAGAGATGACCCTAAAGTCATAAATTCTAACAAGGAATATAGTTAAAGTTGAATAGGTTGTGAAAACAATAAACTCTGATGATATCATCTCAAGTTATGGTAATAAGGAAGAAAGACATTGTAGGGTAAAGAGCATAAAGAAAAAATTTAAAAACCAAAATACTGTATTTGTATAGGGAACTCTGTCCTGTTTATCTTAAAATAATATATCAAAACTGAGAAAAAATGCTAATATCCCAAATGAACTGAGCCTTGTGGAGGGGTGGGAATGACAACAAAAATAAAAACTGTGACTATATCTAAAATCTAAAGAGAAATTTAAAAAGCCAGAAAACACAGAGGCCAGATACCATGTCAACAGAAACCTGAGGAAATAAGACCAATTCAATTTCAAATTTGTTTTTATTTTCTTAAAAATAAAATAAATCTTAAAGTCCAAGATTGAAAAAAGAGATGCATGAGCATCTGACAATTTTAAATATATTTAAATACCAAGGGCCATGTCATGTACATTCCAGATTTCAAATTCAAATAAATTTTAAACAGATAGGTGTAGAAAAGAAAAGACAACAGAAGACAATTACAGATAATAGAAACATTTTATCTCATTTTTCAGCATACACAGGATAGATTCTGGAAGCTGTCAAATACACTATTTTTATAAGTGACTTTAAAGGGTGGGTTAAAGTGACATTTGAAATTTGACTCTGACATAATAAGGAAGAGGAGGAGGAAAATGTGCAGGTGGAAAAGGAGTTGGAGGAGGAGGAGGAGGAGGAGGAGGAGGAGGAGGAAGGACGTGGAGGAGAAGATGAAGAACTGGCTTTGTCAGATTTGTACTCATCAATGATATGGAGATGTTGAATTCTCCAGAAGAAGCTGTGAAGATGAAGAATAATATACATAAAATACCTGGCACATAGCTCAATACATAGCAGTTTCTAGTATTGTTTTTATACATCTGCTATAACTAGTCCAAGATAGAATATAATGTGTGCATGTGTGTGTATGTATATATACATATATGTATATATATAAACATATACTGAAAGATGACTATTTAAAACTATGAGATGGATACTTCTTATAGCCTGTAGCCTCCAGCATATAGCAACCTAATTCCTTAGCAGTATTCTCTACCAGGGGAATACCAGTTTGAAAAACTTCAGTTTTAATATACCTGTCTGCTCTTTTGGTGGCTGTTCAGACCTAAGTATGATACTAGAAATATCAACTAGACTTTAACATAGTATATACATCTTGTCTTGAAAACAAAAGAATAACAACACTAGACAAAAAGCTCAGCAGGTCAAATATAAGTCATATTTACTCTACAGAATCTGACAAAAGCTGAGGGAGAGAAAAAAAAATTAGGCCAGAGAAGCACAGGGATGTCAAAAACAACACTTCTCACCCTGGCCAGCTGGCTCAGCAGTAGAGCATTGGCCTGGTGTGTGGAAGTCCCAGGTTCAATTTCTGATCAGGGCACACAGGAGAAGCACCCATCTGCTTCTCCACCCTTCCCCTTCTCTTTCTCTCTCTCTCTCTCTCTCTCTCTTCCCTGCCGGCAGCCATGGCTCATATGGTTCGCTGAGGATGGCTCCATGGCCTTTGGTGCTGAAATAGCTCTGTTTCTGAGCAACAGAGCACAGGCCCCAGATGGGCAGAGCACTGCCCTGTAGTAGGCTCGCCAGGTAGATTCTGGTCAGGGCAAATGTGGGAGTCTGTCTGCTTCCCCACTTCTCACTTAATTTAAAAAACAAACAAACAAAACAAAACTTCTCTGTGGTTGCTATCAAATCTACCAGGAATATTTTACCATCTCCCCATCTTCAGTACTGACTTGAACCAAGGAGGGGCCTTAAAAGAAAATAAACCAGATGTAGAAATGCAGCCAATCTAACTCTGTCCCATTTACACACAGAAGAGGCAAGATGAGAGGAAGTAAATAGAAAGGAAAGACAAAATTCCTCTAATAATTACTGCATTCCACTGGAGGACCTTGGGGAAACAGAAATATCCCCAACTCCCAGACACTCTGTGTGAAGCCCTGTCCCTCCGCATCTCATTATCACATCGCATATCGTAGCTGCTACACCACTGCCACCACAATCTGTGGCAGCACCTTGCATTTTGACTCACTACTCTGATTGTCACTAACTGCCCAGCAATGTTTCAAGCTCTTTGCCCACTTCTGCTATTGACTTCAGTCAGCTCAAGTCCTCGGAAGCAGCTTTATCAGAGTGAGAAAAGAAGTTACTGCAAAAAAGGTCTGGACTCTAGAGCAAAGGTTACCATTACCAGATGCCATAAAATAAAGATTTCATATGTCTAGTGAATAGACCCCAGTACATTCTACTACCTTGTTTAGGAAATGCATAAAGGAAAAGTAAGTCATGGAGGTGGACTGATTTGGAGTTAGAGTCTATGCAAAATTTTAAAGGAATGAGTATTTCTTTGATAGGACACCAGAATCTAACTGCTTTCATCTTTTTAAAAAATAGAAAGTTATAAAATTTAGGAACTATGTTTCCTCCAGTTGCTTTAAAGTAATTATATCTCTGAGATTCCCTGAGGGATGTTAACATAGTTAAAATTTTAATAAGGTGTTCTCTGTGACTTGATTTTACACCCAAAAAGAATACAGATGCAACAATACACAAAAATCAGCATAAAATTAACACTGAAAACCTAGGGTTTCTTATTTCTTTGTATATGTCACTTACATTAAGGTAGAATTTGATTGATATTTGTACCAAGGTACCTTGAGATGCTCCAGGATTAACAAAGAGCTCTCTTCCAGGAGGCTGCTGGGTGGACAAAAAGAACCTGAGAGCCAGCAGGAAGTGAAGCCCACCAGCTTACCTCTGAGAGGAGCTAAAGATCACACACACTTTCCTTCCTTCTTTTCCAACTTTCTGTAACTGTTTCCTCTTTATACACCCCTACCCACCTCAAATGTTTCCTAGCCTGGAACTTACTGGATTCCAATAAATGAAGGAAAATTATTTTTTAAAAAGGCATTTAAGCCCTTGCCTTGCTCTCTTTGTCCCCATGTTATCTCTCTTCTCCCCACCAAGTCCCATGGGCTCTGACATAGGAATCTGTGGCCTCTGTTGTTGGACCCATGTGTTTCTGGGTCTAATGAGTCTTTTAATTAAACCAGTATTTCAGGCCTAATTGCTCTCTGTAATATACTCACCATCCTTCCACACCCAACATGCATATATAACACACATACATGCCTATGCTGTCATCTAAGTTTCTATAACAGCGTTGTTGGGTCAGGCAAAGAAAGGGTAAGGAGTGAAGAAGGAGGAGGAAGAAAGAAGGGGTAGAGGAGGAGGAAAGAAGAGAAAGAACGAGGAGAGAGAAGAATATACCTTTTGTTCCTCAAAAGAGGATACCATGATACATTTGAACAACATTCACCATGAAAACAACCTACATTAGCTAAATGTTTGCATTTACCATTTCCTGGTTGTCTGTACACATAAGGAGATGTGAGTCTTTGGCTAAGCAGAATTCCAGACTAGAGTTCCAGTTTTTTTTCTCCAGTGAGAAGTAATAACAATGGTTACCATACCCCATCCAGAAGTCGGGGCAGCTAGGACAGCTGGCACAGGTGGAGTCCTTGGAACCTAGAAAGGAAGAGGACCTGGTTCACATCTTTATGGAACCCTCCATCTTGGAAATGCAATGGGAGATAAAATGGAACATGGCAGTCTTCCCTGACCTGCTACCTTTCAGATTAAGGTTTAGAGAAATGCACAAGAATGCATGGCCTCAAGTCAAATACTATCACTATGATACATTCCACTAAGCAAGGATGTGGCTGAGACTGAAAGAGCAGGAAAAGAAATGGGAACACTGGCTGAGAACTGTGGAGAGAGTACTTACTGGTATTAGATATCTTCATGCACATCAGATAAGATAACTGCATTGCATGATATGTGTCCATGTACTGTCTATACAAACTCAGTGTACACTTTGTGTAACTGCAGAATGTACACTGCTTAAATCAGGCAGAATCTTTCAGAATGCCCAACCTGACACTACATAATAGCACAAAAGAAAAGGACAGAAATTAGAAAGAGCAGATTTAACTAAAGTAAAATGTTGTTTGACTTTTGTACCACAAATGTGATTGTCTATTGTCATGAAATGTCTAAAGACATTTCAGCAAAAAGAATTTACTTTAGATATGAAAAAAAAATTTTCTGACAGAGAAGGGTATCAAATGCTAAAGTGAAAACTGATACTTCTCACTGAACCCTTTTAAATACAGAACATCTTATTCCTTGCCCTGGCTGGATAGCTTGTTTAGAACATCGCAGAGGTGGTGGTCCAATCCCTGGTCAGGGCACATTACAAGAACAGATCACAGATCGATGTTCCTGTCTCTTTCTCTCTCTCTATCAAATCAGTAAATAGACTATATGTTTGTAAAACTGAAAGGGAATTAAATAAACTTTTAAGGTAATTTTAACCAGTATTCCACAATTGTATTATCTACTTCCATGAAACACATTTGTATAAACTCACCATAAGCACAGTAGGCAAGTATGACCCATTATAACAAGTGACTACATATGTAAACACATAAGTGAAAAAATGCTTATGTTTTGTGGGCAAAAAAAAAAAAAAAAAAAAAAAATGGTTCTATGGACAATAACCTCCCAGGGTGATCTGATCATAAATTCCTAATTGGGCGGGTCTTGGTAGGTAGTCATGCCTCCAGGCTATCACTTCTTTAGTGAAAGGTTTTAAAGCAAGCTTTGTCCATTTTTTGTGTGTATCTAGTCAATACACCTTTGAAATGGTAAAAACAATACCCGTAAAAAGTGTAACCGCCATCAAGAGAGCACATAATCTTAACTATCCTATAATCAAATCCCTGATTTCATGTAATCATACTTAGGTTTCCTCCTTAATTTCTTTGATTTGATATAAAAACAACTATATTTATTCATTTTTCCATATAAACTGACAAAAATTTTGAGGTCTTTCAAATTATGGCTTCCTGACCCATAAGCCTGTGAAATATTTTTTATAAATACAATAGCAAAAATTCTCTCAAGTCTCAGTTTATTTCACCACAACTTGGTTTTGTTAGAAACAGATTGGGCTTTGGGAATATACAATATATAAACCTCATCTGTCAAATGTGTTGTGGAGAAAATACAGGTCAAAATCACAAAACTAAAATATATATATATATATATATATATATATATATATTGCAAAAACTGTTTTTCTGTGAAGCATTTAAGGTCTTGTCAGGTTTGGCTCAAATGAACTGCTATAAAAATTCTATATAGGTTTGGATGTTTCTTCTCTGGGCAGTATCTATTTCAGATCCGGGAATTAAAAAGTGGAAAAAGCAGTCCTTTCTAAAAATATTTTTACTTAATGATTTTAGCAAGAGAGGAAGGGAGAGAGAAACAGGAACATAGATCTGTTCCCGTATGTGCCCTGACCAGGCATCCAACAGGCAACCTCTACACTTCGGAACGATTCTCTAACCAACCAAGTTATCCTGCCAGGGGAGGAAAGCAGTCCTTTTTAACGTAATGATTAGACAACTTCTCTATGGAAAGCCCTGGTATGAGACCAATAAAGGGTTCTAGAGGCCAAGCTTAAAGTTGGCACCATATAGATTTGTGCTTTTCCCCCCGTACAACTATAACATTACCAGCATGAATGAGAAATTCCCAAGTTCCCTATGACTCTCTTTCTGACTAAGGTAGGACTTGGATCTGAGGTAGATGTCCCAAGGATGAACCTTAGAGTCCTAGTGAATAGTCTGTAAAATATGTCACTAACAGTCGTTCCCAGATAACATAAATCAAAATTAGGACTCTGGATTGTGAAACAATAAACCAAGGGCCCTCTATATTATCATATTTAAGGACCTAAAAAAACGAAATCTAGAAAAGTTCACTTTATAAAATGTGAAAGCTCTCTAATTGGGAAAAAAATCAGAATGTACTTCATTAAAATATTATGGGTCTATTATGTGAAAAATTAAACAATATAATTTAATTATCATGATAAACACGATAGTAAGTAGGATGTTTATGACACAATGTAGAATTAAAATGTAGTATACAAAATGATAAACATACTTTGATTAGAACTATTTCCAGCCTTTAAAATAAACAAAGGTAGGGAGATTTTAAAGGACTTGATTGAAATTCTGTTAATAAAGTAAATATTAGCCCTGACCAGTTGGCTCAGTGGTAGACCGTCAACCTGGTGTGTGAATATCCTGGGTTTGATTCCTGGTCAGGGCACACAGGAGAGGCAACCATCTGTTTCTCCTCCCCTCCCCACCCCTTCTTGCTGTCTCTGTCTCTCTGTCTCTCTCTCTCTCGCTCTTCCCCTCCCGAAGGCATGGCTTGATTGGATCAAGTGAGTTGGTGCTGGGCGCTGAGGATGGCTCCACGGAGCCTCTGCTGGAGCCACTGAAAATGATTCAGTTGCTGAGAGGCAGCCCCAAATGGGCAGAGCATCACCCTATTGGGGGTTTGCTAGGTGGATCCTGGTTGGGGCACATGCAGGAGTCTGCCTCACTGTCTCCCCTTCTCTCACTAAAAACAAAACAAAACAACAACAACAAAAAACCGTAAATACATGAATGCATGATGTCAAAGACTATATTTTTTACAAGTGGAGATTTATTTTCTTGAAATTATTTTCATTTTTCAAATTTTTTGGTATCTTATATTTCTTTTATACACAAACTGGATAAATGAAAGATTAATTTTGGTTTAAATTAACACTTACCCTTGCACAGAGTCCATTTGAGTAGCAGGAAACCCACAAGAATGACACTCAGAATCCCCAGGGTTATTGCCACACGGCAAGAGAGAGGGACCCTAGAAGAAGCTGCAAGAACAGAATCCAAAGCAAAATCCTGAGTCAGAATAAAAGCTGAAGGGACAGAAAAGATCAGGGAAGGACATCTGGGATGTTGAAGCAATTTGGCCTACCAGGAACTAAGACCCAGACCCTAAAGACTTCTTTCTTGGATCTGTCAAGAACTTGTTTTCAAGTCTGGAGTAATCATATTTGTAAAGTTATATGTTATAGTTATCAAGTTAAGAATACTTTTTTCCTTCTAAATTGTGGCTTACACAGTCTCATCGTTAATGGTGAGTAGTGTATATAAATTGGTACAACCTCTTGGGAGGACAATTTGGCAATGTCTACCCAAATTGCAGGCATTTACCTTTTGACTCAGCAATTTCTCTTTGAGAAATTTGTACACAAGTGTAAAATATCATATTTATAAAGCTATTCATGGTAAAAAATATTCTTAGGAGGGAAAGACTGAATTCAGCTTCAATGTCCAGCAGCAATAAGAGATCAAGTACAGTTTGATATATCCATAAAATAAATATGCAGTTTCTAACAAAGAAATAAAGAAATGCTTTTTTATGGATATGGAGTGATTGTCGAGATATATGGTTAAGAAAAGAAAACATTCTGCAGAATATGTATGCTGATATATCTGAAAGTAGACACAGAATCTGATAATGTTTGCCTCTGGAGAGGCAAAGTAGGTCACTGGGAACAGAGATGGAGGGAGATTATTTTAGTTACTTTTGAATTTTGAACCATGTGATATATTACCTACTCAGAACTTAAATATAATTTAAATGAAAGTAAAATAATGTACATCGCAGAAATGCTTTGTAAACAGTTGTTATTGGAATGGCAATGAATTCATATCATTTGATATCAAATGAATTGATATTATTTTTAAAAGGTGGAACACTACTTCATATTAACTATGTTACATACGACCTATATTTAAGAATGTCATTTTTTTCACTTGTAAAATGAAAAAAGTTTTTTACTCAGACTTTTATTTTAAAGGTATAGTGGTCTCATAGTCTGGTAATATAAGGATTATATGTTAAGAGCAACTATCTGTAAACTAAGATACTTATGTTCTAGCTTTGACTACTTTATTTGGTAACCTTTAATTTGGAAATTGAGGAATTAATGCTGGCTATTTGGGCCTCACTTTCCTATTTAAACTTATTTCTTTAAAAGAAACTCATAGCGAGAAATACATTTAAAATGAGAGAGTTCAGCATGATAAATATTTGAATTGATAAATAAATTAGATTTCTAGTGACAAAAATACATTCACAGTATAAAATATTTAATGAAATAAATGTTGATTTTAGAAGTTACTCTATATGAAAAAGGTATTAAAATGTAATTGTATTTGTATAAGCCCAAACCCATTTAAGAAATTAAGTACAATTTTTAAAAAAATTTTTATTTACTTTAAAAATATGCATATTAAAAGCTTTTTAGTGAAATACATATAGTAGACTCAGCATAGAAAAGCAAAGATATATCAAAATAGTAATGATTACCATGTTCTAAGATTATTAGTGATTTTTATTTTCCTACATCTGCTCTCATAGTTTCTGTTTTCTATAATGAACATGCAATATTTTCATAAAAAGAATTTTAATATCATTTAAAGATCCTGATCTATTTACCTCTTTCCAAGGAGAGCACCTGGAAAGCTGGGTAGGAATAAACATATTGGCAAAAAATAAGGATGTGGGATGTGTGCTGTATATAAATAAAAAAACCCACTTGCCTACAAAGCAAATAATTATACTTAAGTTTCAACTTATCACCAGTTGTGTGACCATAAACTTATACTTTAAGGTACACTTTCTTTTTTAACTTACCATAATACATATTTCTATTCCTTAAAAATTAGAAGATACAATCCAAAAGGAAAAAGTATGTGTGCATATAAAAATGTCCAATGTTGTATAATTTATGGTAATAGAAAGAAATCTATATGTACATGTATGTACATTGGAGTAATTTAGCAAATTATAAAAAAATTATAACAATGCTTTGAAAAAACAATATTAAAATTCTAATATGACTATATAGCAAAACAAAGGAGAAAGCTTATGGAGGGACACAACAGAACATAATCAGATGGTAAAGAACAGAAACAAATACTGATTTTGGCACTTATTTACACTACTATCTCAGGAATTGTTCTCACAGGAATTTGTGCAAAAATGGTTTGTTTGATCTTAAACCCCCAAAGTCCCAGGGACTAGCAATCTGTGGTGGGTTTTCTTGTTTTTTAGATTTTATTTATTCATTTTTAGAGAGAGAGGAAAGAGAGAAGAAGGGAGAAGCAGGAAGCATCAACTCCCATATGTGCCTTGACCAGGCAAGCCTGGGGCTTTAAACTGGCGACCTCAGGGTTCCAGATTAATGCCCTATCTACTGCACCACCAAAGGTCAGGTCTATCTGCGGTGTTTTTGATGTCTTTTTCCTATATCTGTCACCATTTCTGTGCAGCCCGTTGGGGTAAGGAGGGGGTAGAATAAATATGTGAAACAATTTCATTTCTGCCAAAATCTTAATACTACTTATCAATATTAGCAAAATTGTTGGTGTACTTCTCATTTCATAGAAAATCAGGATATCAAGAATTTAAATATCTAATTTAACTCCAAACTTTACTTAAGAGATAAAGTCTCCCCATAAAGTTCTTGCTTTAGTTCAGAAGCAATAACGAGTAAGAGAACTCCCATAGCTGGGGCTTCATAGAGGTGAATGATTAGAAAAGAGTTTACCTGAGATCTAAGATCAGAACCTTAACCATATACCAAATGTTCACATCCCAATTTTGGTATTCAAACTGAACCTAATGCATGTCCTCAATTACCCTACATTTTTCTGCATCCTATACTGCAAACTTATTCTACCACCTATTCATCCCTTATCCTATGGTAACTATGTACTGCTTTCCAGACTAACTCAGTTTACTCACCTTTCTGCTGTGGCTGGCAGTCATTCTGGGCTTGGGGTGCAGCAGGCCATTCTAACACAGAATAAACAACATTGTCAACCATCTCCATCTATCTTGCACTCAGTTGAGAGTAAAATTATAGAAGTGTGAGGAGACCTACAACAGTGAGGAAGCAGCTCAGTCTGTAAACTGCTAGCAGGAAACTTGAAAGTTTGTTTGAAAAAAAAAAAATGGTCCAGATGACAAAAACAAAAGTAATTTTTCAGGAAATGGTTCAAATTCTGGGGCTGCCGACATAAATTAATATTCTAAACTGATTTTTTTTTGCCTCATTACACTCTCTAGATGCTCACTAAGTATACAGAATGGAGCAAAAATAGGTTTACAGTTGTGAGTACACAAAATACAGTTTATTATATTATTATGTATTAAGTACTATATTATTTTTCATATGAAAAACTGTAAACCTATTTTTGTCCCACGCTATATATTAAATTAATTACACATCTCACTTAATTAAATTCTATGGAGCAAGAAAAAGTTGCTGTTCAGTCAGTAATTTCAACTATGGAAACTGAAATAAAAATTAGAGTGGTTCCTAGCTATGAATTTACCTCAGATTTTGTATTTGCTTTTATTTCCTCTTGAGAAAATACATGCATGCCAAATGGGGCTGATTGCATTGTCTCCTGGACCATTTGGGTAGTTATATGTGATAGAGAAATGGATTGTTGGCTGCGTGTGCCTGGAATTATGGGAGAAATGGACTTTTGCCTAATTCTGTTTTGTGAATATTTTGTGCCCCTATGTTCCCCAAATCGTTCTTGCAATTGTGCTCTAATCTTTACCCTTTACACTGTCAGGGATTCAATTAAATTTCTCTCCTGTTCTCTTATTTTTATATGCAAAGACAACTATAAAAGGGAACACAAATAATATATACCAAAGTGTGATTTTTAATAGGTGAATGGTTAATGACGAGTTAACATAAGAAACTGGCCTGTGGTGGCACAGTGGATAGAGCGTCGACCTGGAATGCTGAGGTCACTGGTTCGAAGCCTTGGGGTTGCCCAGTCAAGGCACATATGATAAGCAACAAGCAAACAATGAACAACTAAAGGGAAGCAACTGTGAGCTGATACTTCTTGTTCCTCCCCTGTAATATTAATAAATAAAATATTTTTAATTAACATAAGCAGAAAGGGAATTGAAACTCTAAGAATAGATAAGATCACCAAGATAGAATGTATCAAGACAGAAAAGAGGAGCCTGACCTGCTGGTGGTGCAGTGGAAAGAGCATTGGACTGAGATGCAGAGGACCCAATTTTGAAACCCTGAGGTCTCCAGCTCAAGTGTGGGCTCATCTGACTTGAGCGGAGGCTCATCAGCTTGAGCATGGGATCATAGATATGACCCCAGGGTCGCTGTCTTGAGCAAGAGGTCACTGTCTCTGCTGTAGCCCCACAGTCAAGGCACATATGAGAAAGCAATCAATGAACAACTGAGGTGCCGCAACAAAGAATTGATGCTTCTCATCTCTCTCCCTTCCTGACTGTCCCTATCTGTCCCTCTCTCTGTCTCTATCACAAACACACACACACACACACACACACACACACACACGAGGAGAAACAGGGAGAACATATTAATAAAAACTACTATAATTCTGTTTTCAGCTGTGACAGAGTAGTCAAGTAGATGTGACCTCCAGTCAAAAACCTATACACAATGAAGTACATGACGCAACTGTTTTCAGGCACAGAACACAGGCAGTACTATCATCCTGGAGAGAACAGAACACACAAAAGTGAGCACTATGATCCCTAGAATTCTTCCAAAGCCACTTTCTAGGACAAAGCAGGAAAATTATCTTAAACAGAGCTGAGTAGGCAGAGATCCAAGTTTTGAGCTGCTTATATGATTGGAATTTGAAGGGCAGTGTAACTAATAAGACAGAGCTGCATAGGTAGAGGTGTCCAGAAGACTGCATGGATATTCAACATGGGTCCTTGGCCAAGAGCTAGGCTGCACGACAGAGGAAATGATTCTGCAAGTCCTAGCTGAGATGGCCTTGGGAAGGGCTGACAGCTAAGTAAGTGAGACCAAAGGTTGCACAGTGCTAACCAGCATGAAAAAAGAAACAAAACAAAGCTTGACAACCCCACCAGTAATTTAGCTGCCTATAAGAACAAATTTTAATGCCCTTAAAGGAAAGACAGCATAAAATGTGGGCTATACATACAACATTGTTTACAGTTGTGAGTGTGTGAAACACAGTTTTCTCTTGTATTATTATTTATTTGGATTACAACTGTAAACGAACTTTTGCCCACCCCTGTACTATAGAATATTATTTGGCCTTAAAGAGAAAGGAAATCCTGTCACATCCTACAATATGAATGCACCTTGAAGGCATTACGCTAAATGAAATAAGCCAGTCACAAAAAGGCAAATAGTCTGATTTCACCTACATGGGATATGTAAAGTAATCAAATTCCTAGAAACAGAAATAGAATGTTGGTGTCCGGGGGCTCGAGAGAAGGAGAAATGGGGAGTTGTTTAATGGTTATAGAGTTTCAGTTTTGCAAGATGGAAAAACTTCTGCAGATCAGTTGGACAACAATGTGAATACACTTGTATTAGTCTGCTTAGGCTGCCATAACAAAACACATTAGATTGGGTGGCTTAAACATTAATTTATTTTCTCACAGTCTGGAAGTTCAAGATTAAGGTGACCAGTGAGAAGTCTCTGCTGCTGCAGCCACCTTCTCACTGTGGTCTCACATGGCCTTTCCTCAGTGCCTATGCATATGACTAGAGTGAGCTCTCCGGTGCCTCCTCGTATAAAGA
The DNA here is from genome assembly GCF_036850765.1 of Saccopteryx bilineata. Classification (NCBI taxonomy): domain Eukaryota; kingdom Metazoa; phylum Chordata; class Mammalia; order Chiroptera; family Emballonuridae; genus Saccopteryx; species Saccopteryx bilineata. The sequence goes on from NC_089490.1 coordinate 108,143,805, forward strand.
CACCAATCCTATCAGGTCAGGACCCACCATAATGAGCTCATTTACCTTTAATTGCCTCCTTAGAGGCTCCATCTCTAAATACAGCCACACTGGAGGTTAAATATCCATGTAGGGCTTCCAATTACAAATTTAAGGGTGGGAGGGGACACAAATATTTGGTCTATAACAACAATTAACACTACTGAAGCATATATTTAAAAATGGTTAAGATGGTTTAAAAAAAAGAAAAAAGAAAGGAAGGAAGGCAACATAGGAACCAGGGCTCCTTGAGGAAATGACTAATTCTAAGGCCAGGGCAGGAAAAATACAAGATGAGCCTGGAGCATTTTTTAGTTGTTTAGTACTAGGAAATAAAGAAGTATTCAAAAACAAAGGCCAAAGAGGTGAGACCATGTCAGAAGGATCCAAAACCCAACTGAAAAGTTCCAGTGGCCAAATATGAATTATTTAGAGCAACAAAATAAATAATAGTATTGGATTATAAACCAGAAATTTTAAAAATCTGATTCTATACTGACATATTTGAGACATAAAAATTGTAGAGATAGTCCCTAACTTACAAAGTTTCAAATTACAATTTTTTTACTTTTCTATGATGTGAAAGCAATATATTCAATACATTGTTGAAACCGTACTTCAGACATTTTGCCTTTTTATTGAGTTTATTGGGGTGACCCTGCATCACAGAATTATACAAGTTTCAGGAGCATCATACTTCAAACTTTGATCCTTCCCCTGGCTAGTGACTTGCAGTATGATACTCTCTTATAATGCTGTATAGCAGTAGTGAGCCACAGATCCCAATCAGGCACACAATCACGAGGGTAAACTTGCTGTGTAAGATGATTTTACCCAACTGCAGACTAATGTAAGTGTTCTGAGCACGTTTAAATTTGTGTTTGGTTTATCTCACTTAGATAATTTCATCCAGGTTCATTTATGTTGTGTAAATGGCAGAATTTCCTTTTTTTAATGCTGAATGGTTTCCTATTTTATATAATGTATATATTTTTTAAATGTCAAGCATAGATGACATTTTTAAAATCATTTATCTGACAATGGACACTAAGGTTGTTTACATATCTTAGTTACTATGAAATGAATAATGAACATGCTAGTGCATACATTTCTTTAAATAGTAATTTTATTTCCTTTGGATATATATCCACAAGTGGGACTGCTGTATGATCATTGTATTTTTAATATTTCGAAGGCATTCATACTGTCTTCCATAGAGGCTGTACCAATTTACAGTGGCATTCATTTTATTGTTTCCTTCACTGTGCAGAAACAAGTCATTTCTTGTAGTCCCACTTGTTTAATTTTGCTTTTGTTGCCCATGCTTTTGGTGGACATTCCAAAAGATTATTGATGAGACCAATGTCAAGGAGCTTTCTGTCCATATTTTCTAGGACTTACTTTTCTAAGACCTGCTTTCAGACCTTACTTAAGTCTATAATCCACTTTTAGCTGTTTTGTGCATGAAAAGGGTCAAATTTTGTTATTTTGCACATGGGTCCCTAGATTTCCCAATATCATTTATTTGAGATCATTCTTTCCCCATTGTATATTCTTTTTTTTTTTTGTATCTTTCTGAAGCTGGAAACGGGGAGAGACAGACACCCACATGCGCCCAACAGGGATCCACCCGGCACGCCCACCAGGGGGCGACACTCTGCCCACCAGGGGGCAATGCTCTGCCCCTCTGGAGCGTTGCTCTGCCGCGACAAGAGCCACTCTCGCGCCTGAGGCAGTGGCCAAGGAGCCATCCCCAGCGCCCGGGCCATCTTTGCTCCAATGGAGCCTTGGCTGCAGGAGGGGAAGAGAGAGACAGAGAGGAAGGAGAGAGGGAGGGGTGGAGAAGCAGATGGGCGCTTCTCCTGTGTGCCCTGGCCGGGAATCGAACCCGGGACTTCTGCACGCCAGGCCGACACTCTACCACTGAGCCAACCGGCCAGGGCCTCCCATTGTATATTCTTGACACCTTTGTCAGAAACTATTTTACTGCATATATGTGGGGAGTGCGATGACACAGGCAAATGAAACTGTTCTTCCTAACATTGATGATGCTTCTTAACTGGACTCCTGAGATCTCCTAGAACTATTTTTATTAGTGGACAGTTGTCTAATCATTGTTCTTTGTGGAGGAACAGAGGCTGAGGTCTCTTATTCTGCTATCATGGTGATGTCATTCTTCTGAATCCATGCCAATTTAAATAAATGACTGAATAAATAAATAAGAGGGGAAGAAGTTATAAGTCTTCCTTACAGAGATCCCAAACAATATATACTGATACTCGCCCTGCGTGTTGTGCAATTTTATTCTCCGTCCATTGAGTGTTGGCAAAACTTAGCAATTCACTTTCAAAGAATAATATGTGGATAGAGGAAAACAGAAACTTTACAGCAGACATACCTGGCAAACACAACTTCAACCACATAAACAGGGTTAACCTTGTGAACCACCAGAGATAATAAGTCTTGTTGATATCATGTACCTCCAATATCATGCTATGAGAAAGGTACCTACCCACTATGGTATATTTTACCAAACCCCATAACCTCAATCTAAATGTGAAAAACAATCAGATAATTTCATACAATAAAATACTATTTAGCAAAAAAAAAACCCTGCTACTGATTTATGCAACACGATAATCTCACAGAGTGTGACTGAGTGAAAGAAACCAAACATAGTATGTAACCAAATTTTATATAAAATTCCAGAATAGGCAAAACTCACCTACAGTAAAAGTTTCAGAACCTTCTAGGGCTAGAAGAAATGACTGGAAAGGAACATGAGGAAATTTTCTAGGGTGATAAAAACCTACTAAATCTTGATTACAGGGGTGGTTAAAGTTATGACACATTTGTCAAATTTCTTTGAATTGTATGCTTAAGAACTGTACATTTTATGATTTATAAATTTTACTTCAACAACAACAAAAAATGAAACTTTAAACAAACACTGAACTCTAATTAGTAGGCTTACTTTACACCATGGTATGACTGACTTATCAGTTATAAAACTACTTCCTGTGTTTTCTTATGTGTGAACAAATTTATAAATATATATTGAGCATAATGGGAACCTGGTTTCTCACTCTTGAAAGATATGTAGATTTCTTAACTCTGCTGATAGGGACTAAAGCAGGGGTTGGGAACCTTTTTGGCTCAAAGAGCCATGAATGCCACATATTTTAAAATGTAATTCTGTGAGAGCCATACGACGACCCGTGTATGTTACGCATTATCCAATAAAAATTTAGTGTTGTCCTGGAGGACGGCTGTGATTGGCTCCAGCCACCCACAACCATGTACATGAGCGGTAGGAAATGAATGGATTGTAATACATGAGAATGTTTTATATTTTTAATGTTATTATTTTTTTTATTAAAGATTTGTCTGCGAGCCAGATGTAGCCATCAAAAGAGCCACATCTGGCTCACAAGTCATAGGTTCCCGACCCCTGGACTAAAGCAATAACACACAAGAAACAAGAAACACACCTTGTAATCAGATCTTGGTTTCTCAATACCATTCTCTTCTCAAAGGAAACAGGCCCCCTTGGAGAAATTTTGATTCCAGGATAAGGAAAGTACAAAATAAACATGGAACACCTTTGTGCCCCAAAGTAAAGAACTGCTCAAAAAATAACAGGGAAATCTCCAAAGGAGAAAGGAGCCACCGTAAATGGGCTTCCCACTGGTAGTCAACCCACACCCTCCAGCAGTTTTTCTGTTATTTCATCAGTGGATTCTGTTGCTGTGGCAGGAACCACACCCACTGTTTAGAGGTCTGAATCTCCATTCTGTGGTTGGGAAAATAAGTTTTTAAGTTACTTCCTTGTTAACCTTTCTTCAGTCCTGCAGATGATAGCTGCATTTTGTAGTTGCTACTGCTTTATAACTTCCGTCCAATTACCCCTTTTAGTAACTGATTATTTTTTACTAGAACACAATTCTTTACATTAAAATTTTCCTTAAAATGACTGGTGTGACTGCTTCTCCGCCTTTTTGGCTAAGATCAAGTGTAAATTACTGGTGAGGTAACTGTTTTCTAATTGAATTCTGACTGATACAAAACCCATCACTTATTTCTTAGTCCTAGCAAAAAGAAATATATACCCAAATATAATCACAGAGAAACATCAGACAAACCCCAATTAAGACACTTTCTATAAAATAAGTGACTGTACTTTTCAAAATTTCAAGGTCAAATAAGTTTTTTTTAAATGACAACTAATTGCAATGTGTGGCTTCTGTGGTTGGGGAATGGGAAGTAAAGAATATTTACTGGGGCCCTGGCCGGTCGGCCTGGCGTGCGGGGGACCCCGGTTCGATTCCCGGCCAGGGCACATAGGAGAAGCACACATTTGCTTCTCCACCCCCCCTTCCTCTCTGTCTCTCTTCCCCTCCCGCAGCCGAGGCTCCATTGGAGCAAAGATGGCCCGGGCGCTGGGGATGGCTCCTTGGCCTCTGCCCCAGGCGCTAGAGTGGCTCTGGTCGCGACAGAGTGACGCCCGGGAGGGGCAGAGCATCGCCCTCTGGTGGGCAAAGCGGCACCCCGGTGGGCGTGCTGGGTGGATCCCGGTCGGGCGCATGCGGGAGTCTGTCTGACTGTCTCTCCCCGTTTCCAGCTTCAGAAAAAAAAAAAAAAAAAGAATATTTATTGGGACAATTGAGACATTTTAAAATATGGACTATGGATTAGGTAATAATAGTGTATTGATATTATGCTTCCACATTTTCATAATTATACTGTGGAAAAGTAAGAAAAAGTCCTTATGCTTAGGAAATTTATACTAAGGTACTTAGTGGTAACAGAACTTATTCTCAAATTGTTCAAAATAATAGTGTGTGTGTGTGTGTGTGTGTGTGTAGGGAAGGGAGAAAGGAAGACTAATAAAGCAAATGGACAATATGTAAACAACTGGGCAGATCTAGTGAAGTATATATGAACATTCTTTGTACTATTCTTGCATCTTTTCTAAAAATGTTAAATTATATTAAAATTGAAAATTACCAAAAACAAATATATATATACTGTATATATATATACATATATATATATATTCCTTGAAATATGTTAAATGTGATTTTATTTTAACGTGATTGCTTTAAAAGCAAGTATTGGTCAAATAAGTTTGTAAATATGATGTATATGTTTGCTCGCTTATAGTTTGCATTGCATGTGGGGGACAGGCTGAAAGCAGGCAGGGTTGTTATACCCTAAGGCTTAGTTTTAAGTCTAAGCTTTTCCCCACACCTTTGACTGTTGCATGATGTAGGGTGGTGCACTCTCATGAGGAATCCCATTATGCCTCAGTTAAGTGACTTTGTATCAGAGACTTCCTTGTTTGTATATTAGATTAAAGGTTTTTATTTTTTATTTTTAATTTTTTTTTTAATTTATTCATTTTAGAGAGGAGAGGGAGAGACAGAGAGAGAGAAGGGGGGAGGAGCTGGAAGCATCAACTCCCATATGTGCCTTGACCAGGCAAGCTCAGGGTTTTGAACCGGCGACCTCAGCATTTCCAAGTCGATGCTTTATCCACTGCGCCACCACAGGTCAGGCAAAGGTTTTGATTTCTATACTATAAAATGAGGCAGAGGCGCCCATGCAGTTGGAGAGCAGAGAAAGGCCACGTGAAGGAGAGGAGAAGCAGCCAAGATGGCAGAGTGCTGAAGGAGAAGCCAGTTTGTGCAGAGTTTGTGCAGGGAGAAGGAGATGGGGGAGATGGGGAACAGAGGTGAATAAGGCTGGTGAGGTACAAACCTGTGATCCTAGGAAAACTCGGATGAGTCAGTGGCTTTGGGAGCCCTGAATGGAAAGGGAAGTGTTTTCCCACTGTGTGAATTTCTTGCCTGCCAGGTACAAGCTAAAATTAAAGCTAACGGCCCACCAGTTCTTGGCTCCGTTCGTTGTTTCACTACCGTCTGCCCGAATCAAATGCGAACTTGCACGGGCCAGGTGGCTGTGATGGTGGTCGTAGCTAATGGCCTTACAGCAAGGCACCAATTAAAGTTCAAAATTGAAATCTGATTCATTATATCAAATTAAATATATGAATAACAGGACTGAGAAACTACGGTAGGAGGGGATCAAATTTTTCTTCTGCCCTTCTAGGTTCTTTGACTGGTCTAGTAATTAAGTTGACCTAAGACAGATTAACAGAAGCAAAACCTGTAACACAAACCTCATAAATAAGGCATTGAGAGGTTAAAAAAAAAGAATAAAATTCCAAACACAGCTCCCAGCTGAGGGTCAACAAAAAAACAGGTCTGGGACAATTATCAAATCAATTAATTGAGGGAATAATTCAGAATACCTAAATCATTCAAGTACCTTCCCCTCTTCTGTTTATTTATATTACGGGAGGCATCCTCAGCATTTTAGGGCAAAACTCTTAGCATTGTTTTCTAAACAAAGTGAACAATTTATCTTGTGTGGGGGAGAAGGGTAAGGGAGTGGTTATGGTGTGTGGGGTATACTTGTTAATTTGAGGCTAGAGAGAGGTAGAGCAGCAGAAAGGTAAAAAATAACTGCTAGTTTCAACCTTTGCCCTGGTAAGATCCTTGAGGTTGGTTCTGACACAGACAGCTTCCAGAATGGGCAATGAAGCCTAAAATACAAGAAGGTAACCCAGGTTATTTGCAACTGTGTGGAACGGGAAACTCTCCCTTGCTCCGACCCCCACAAGACCCACAAGACAGGTTATTCAATTTTCTCAATTGCATTTTTGGACCTTTCCTCACTTCCAACATGCCCACTTCCCTCCATCCAGCCCAATGGTATTGTAAGCAGTGACCAAGAGACACGATTTCTGAAATCGAAACTAATTCAAGTCAACAAAATAACATCAATTCTAGAATGAAAGCTCCTTGCAAAAAGTTTGTCTTTTTTTTCCTTCTGCTGTATCCTGAAAACCTGTTAACAGTGTAATTGCACAGTAAATATTTGTTAAATGAAATGATAAAAACAAGTCAATAGAAATAAATTAAATGCCCCAAACGAATGGAATTACTTAGGTACAAATCCATAGAGCTAAATATTATGCATCTATTAAAAATCTTATTTATACAGTTTGTGAGATGAATAAATATTTTATAGTAATTTTTTTTAAAAAAGTAAAGGAATAACGTTCATGAAGGAAATATACAGCCTCTTGGTGGATTTATGGATTTTTATTTTGTTGTACTTTGTGTTTTCTGGTTACAAATTACTTTCATTATTAGAAACTCCTCTTTTAATTTTCTTATTTTTTTCTTGAGGACATAATTAGTGTGAAGATTAAGTGAATTAATGCCTTTTAAAGTCTTACATTGCTGGCCTCTGGAGAGTTATCCAAGTGTTAGCTTTTATTATACCGGATTCAAAACACTGTACTTAGTCTGGTAAGAATGACAAATGAAAATCCAGTCCCTCCTGTATGACCAGTAGCCAAGGCCACCATTACAGCCGCCTGACTCATGCAGGTTCGCATTTGATTAGGACATTTGGTAATGAAACAATGGAGCCAAGAACTGGTGGGCCATCATCTTTAATCCTAGCTTGCAACCAGCAGGCAAGATATACACACAGTGGGAAAACACTTCCCTTCCATTCAGGGCTCCCAAAGCCACTGACTTATCCCTGTTTCCTAGAATCAAAGGTTTCTAGCTCACCACCCTTATTCACCTCTGTTCCCCATCTCCTCTCTGCACAAACTCTGCACAAACTGGCTTCTCCTTCAGCACTCCACCATCTTGGCTGCTTTTCCTCCCTTCCACATGGCCTTTCTCTGCTCTCCTTTCTCTGTTCTCCTCTCTAATGCTAATCTCAGGAACCGAGAGAGAGCAAGCTCCTGGTCTGCCCCATTTTATAGTGTAGAAATCAAAACCTTTAATCCAATGTACAAACAAGGAAGTCTCTGATACAAAGTCACTTAGGGTAGGAAAGCCTTAGTCTTAAAACTAAGCCTTACGGTATAACGACCCTGCCGGCCTAATGTAAACTATAAGCAAGCAAACCTCTATGTCATATTTACAAACTTATTTTACCAACACCTCCCCACGAAAAGGGAGGGAGGCACACACAAAAACAATGTACTAGTCTAAATGAATGACTAGAATGAAATCAGGCTACAGCCATATATAAGCAATGAGCCGGCATTCGCATTCCAGAGTGATGAATTCTGAGAGCGAATCCAGGAAGTCACAGGAGTGACAGCATTTGAACTGAGTTCTAAGAAAGTGAGACTTCAACAGGCGGGTAATAATAATGAGGGAAACCGTAAAAGTCTAACACTGAGTTACTCGTTCTCCAGGACACCAGGAATCCGCATAGGATGGACAAATGTGGGCAGCGGATGCAGAAGAAACCTGGCAGACCCAAGTGACTGCAGAGTGTTTAATCATACAAAATTCCACAATGGCTCCGTTGGTTAGACCTTCGTCCGGAAGCCAGAGGTTACGGGTTTGATCCCCAGTCAGGGCATATGTTCCTGTCTCAGTACCTCTCACCCTTCCTCTCAGAACAGATCGATGTTCCTGTCTCAGTATCTCTCACCCTTCCTCTCTCGCTCTCTCTAAAAGCAATAAGGACCTAAAAAGTTTTAAATGTCACAAGACAGAGGGAATGCTAAAGATAGTAAGAAAATAAGAGCTCACCCCAAGATACTCAACGGTAGTAACAAAAGAACAAAGGTATCGTAAAGCCAGACCACGACCCAATCGTTCGCCACTATCCTCTAGGCGTCTACACAGGTGACGAGACTCCCGGACAGCACACGGCGAAACAGCGCCTCTCGCCGGCGGCGAACCATCTGAGGAAATACGGCGCGGAGACCTGGAAGGAGGACTACAACTCCCACCGAGGCCTGGGGCATAGGCCCCCCCTTCCTATTTCCGCTTCCGCCCCCCGCCCTCCCGTGCCCTCTTCTATCCTACCCACCCAGGAGTGGGCCGGGCGTATGACCGCGCGTGACCTCGCGTGACGGGCTCCCCCGAACCGAGAAGCCCGGAGGCGGGACTTTGGGTCCCACTGATATAAAGACAACCCGAAAAGGTGGAACTAAACTTGGAAATCTCGATAGTGATTGGAGTTTATACGACAAGGGCGGAGCCTGACGCCCACACTGTCCAATCAGAGTCCAGGATGATTAGGGACCTGTGAAGGAAAGAAAGGGAGTGAGACGGCTGGGTGGTCACATGCCCCGGGGTCTAGTGGGAGGAGCAGTTGCCGAGCGGCCGCTTGGCGCTTCCTGTTTCCGGTTCCCGGAGTGGAGCACCGCGAGGCGTCGTGGGGGGGAAGCTGGCTGTGACACGAGCTCTGGAAACGGGGTCTGCGGCTGGCCCCTCGCTGGCTCTGTCTCCCCTTCCCAGACAGGCACTTGCCTGGGGAGTCTGAACTTTGGCTACTCCCTTTGTGCGCTACACGTGAGTATGAGGGACTGGAGAGCGCTCACTCCTGGGCGTCTGTGTTAGGGTCCGGGATCGTTAAGTCTCCCTCGTCCAGGTTCTAGCCCAAACTCCAGCTCAGGACCCCTAGGGCAGAATGGAGGCGCAGGCTGAGCCACAGAGTCCGAAGGGGGTGAGGAGAAGGGACTCCCAAAACTAGAGAGGGAATTTGCGTGTGTTTGGAAGGCAGGGAATGGAAGGTCTGTAGGCGTGGAGTGTGGTTGAGGTGTTAGTGGATACCTTAGCAAGAATTTGACCTGCATCGTTGAGGGAGGTAAAGCAGCATCATTTGGAGAAGGTATGGCCCTAAGCAGTTGGAAAGTTTGGAGACTAGAATTTCTAGAACCCTGGAAGAAGTTTGAGGGGATGAGTGTATGGTGTGGAGAAGAGTAGCCAATAGAGGAATTATTCCTGTGTTCCTCTTTGTCCCGAGCTCCTGCCCTTAGGACTTAGAGCGACTTCGCTCAGCCTTGAAACACTGGGCCTTTTAGCTAATTAGTACTGCTGCTTCTGAAAGTGTAAGTTGCTGAGGACAGGAGAGCAGGGCTGCTACATCAGAAATGAGACTGGAAATTTCATTGAAAAATGAAAATAGTCATGGCTAAGGCTTGAGGGGTGAAGAGGAGAGTGGTATAGAGATGCAGTGAAGTAAACTGCTTACCAATTCTGGCTGAATTGTTGGTCCTCCCACTGAAGGAGAATTGTTTAGCATTACCAAGTAGATCTGTCATACAGTTAGATTGATTTTTCAAAACCTGCAGTCCTGCCCCATTTATCCAAACTGTCTAGACAAACTGTTGCACCTTTTGAATCGAGTTATGCACATTAAAAAAGGACTACCCAGCCTTCAGATTTCATACTCTTCCTAATACAGTTTTGCATCCCTGTATTTATCAGAAGATTTCCAGCAACTTCACGCCATGAATCGTCCAGGCTACCCCAAAAACTTCACACATACTTAATACTTGTATAACCTGGGATAAGTAACCTCTGTAAGAATCTGTTTCCTACCTTATAAAACGGAGAAATTATATCTATTTTTCTGAGTTGTGAAGATTAAGGAACAATCTAGTTAAAGCACTCAGGGCACATGCCACTGAATCAGAGAAGCAGCTTAAGCAAGCAAGAAAAAAGAATCTAAATTGATTCTCATCCTAACTTTTTGAACCAATAAATAAATGAAAGCTAGTTCAACTCAAGTGCTGACTTCAGAGTATTTAACCTTTCATCCTTTCCCAGTTTGGTGGGATTCTTTATTCTAATTTGGCAAAAAAACATCCTTCAGTTAACAGGAACTGACTCTGAGGCCAGAGAACTCAGCTTTCTGTTTGAACATCCCTCTCGAAAACTGGTCCTGGGAAAAAGTCTTGAAAGCCTAGAATGTTAAAATTTTAAATTAGGTCCATAGGAAATATAAAGAAAATTGCGTGCTAAATCAGTCTAATAAAAAGGAATCTCATTTCTCTTTAGTAACCCAGCTGGTCACATTGTGTGTTGAGCAATGAGTTAATTTAGGGAAGGTAGGAGTTTGAGGTTTGAGTTCTTTATTCCACCTCCTATGCAGTGAACTGTGTGAGGCCTTACTTCCCCTTCTCGCATTGTCAGAAAGAAAGCAAGTTATGGCTGCCTACTCTGCCCACAGAAATTGATGTTAAAGGCGATAGACATGTCGTGGTTAAGTATAAACCATAAGCTCTGAAGCCAGACTTATCTAGTTCACTCTACAAGCTGTGTCTCAGTTTTCTCATCTGTATAAATAAGGACAATAATTGTATTTACTTTAAAAAATAAAATAAAATAATGGTATTTACTGCACAGGGTTGTTGCAAGGATTAATTAGTTAGTGCATGTTAAGTGCTTCAAACTGCCTGGCAGAAGGCAAGCACTCAGAGTATTTCCTACTGGTGTTTTAAATTTGTTTATGGGGGCCTCAGACTTTATGGCTAGCTAAAAGTATTCTGTGGAAACACCTTATTAATAGTACGATAATGAATTAATGTTTGGAATACACAAAGTCAGGGAGACAACTTTCCAAGCACTTATTGTCCAAATGGAGTGTGGAAAACAAGGTCAAATGTAAGTTTTAGGAGAGTGGAGAAAATTTATTCAGGTATCACCTATTTTCCCATTTTTAAACTTATTGGTACACATTGAAATTAGAATTAGAGGACTTCAAAGAGTATTGGAATCAAAGTCCAGGTGTGTAGTATGGAAGTATTTTGTTATGAGAAAAATTCAAAAGAATTAAATCTTTGTGTCCGAAATGTTAGTGATACTATTACAAAATTAACAAGTACCAGTGGCCTGAAGAGTTACTATCAAGGTTAAATCAAGGTTTCCTGGGTGTGAAGCTGGATGAGAGAAAAGAAACTGAGTTTGGGAAGCATAGCCCTGTGTTACCATTTCTAGGGCAAGTATAAGTAGCAGGTCAATGTAAATTGACTCAATGACCCCCAAGGGTTGTCAGCAATTTGGGAGTATAGAAAGACAACTGTACTTACTGGAAATCTAGACACTCCTGAGGTTTGTGACTTGGAGAGCCTGCGGTGAGTTTTGGAAGACTTCCTCAAACCACTCATTTTGACTTAGTGGATTTCCTTCTTCCTGTAATTTAAATGATTGAATGAATTTTTAGAGATGAGACAGTAAAGTAGATAATGTCAAGTTTTAGATACAATGGCTGTGTTTCTCTCTGTTATTCTGATGAATATAAATGAAACCTGTTGGACATTCCTGAATATCAGTGTAAGTCAGGGCCCAAAATAGTCAAGTCTCTTTTTTATAATTGTATATACACTGCTCACAAAAATTAGGGGATCAGGGAACATGCAGATACTCCAGTACCTTCAGCCTTTTTTATGGTGCATTTTCACCATTGAAATAAAAGTTGCTTTTGCATCTCATTTGCATAATTGAACTTTCTTTGACTTGTCATTTGCTTGTTCTTGTTTAATAAAAACAAATCAAATGCTTCTTTTTTTTATCGCTTCATATTTATTTTGAAATATCCGCTAATTTTTGTGAGCAATATATTTTAAGTGTCTTCCAAATAGACCTATCAAGTATCAAATTCTAATTTGAATATTACCTTAGTGAAGGCTACTGGTTTAAGCGGTATTTATGAACTGTGGCCCCTGCACACAATTTTCAGCTCTTCATTTCCTGCATTTACAGCAAGTTCCAGGCAGAGCCCCCATCCCTCTGGCCTCAGCTTCTTCCCTTTAGATATGTGGCCAGCAAAGTAAGAAAAACAAGCAAACTGAGCTTGGTTGATACTGCCAGGAGCATGTGCTTTTGTCAAAGATTAAGCCATGCATGCCTAAGTATACAAGGCTGGTATAGTGAAACTGTGCAAAGTTTAAGTATTAAACTTTAAATAATGAGATATCACAATCTAACTTTTTACCAAACAGTAAAAATGCAAAGATGTCTCCATTCAGGCTGTCATTAATTTTTTTGTTCTTTCCAACACTTCTCATCCCCATAGTGTGTTCTGAAGGACTCACCTGTGAATTAGACTGAAGGTTACATGTATATGAGCTTCCTGATAATGGGTTCTTTTGGCACGGATATTAAAATGTACTATTTGTTGCATATACTTAAGAATCTTATACTTTATGCATTATCAAAATACCATTCATTGGTGGTACCTAAGTATTCCCTAGGCCATTGGTTGGTCCTTGACACTTTCTAGAACAACAACAACAAAAAAAATGTGTCTTTTTTTCCAGTGGAGCTGAGGAGTTGGTAAACTGCCTTAAAAGGTAAGATAGTCTATTTTAAGCACACCTTGCAGAAATCAGCGACAACCTGTAGACACTAATCCTTTGTGAAGGCCAATGTTGTCCTCTTACTTGAATGTACATTGTGCCCCTGTGCTGAAGGGGCACAAGGACAGCAGGTGAGCAGTGGTGTCTGGCAATGGAGTCAGCTAGGAAGAGGCTTTCAAAATAAATTTGAAAAAGGAAAAAAAGAAGTCTAGAGATCTGACAGTCCAACCCAGAATATTAAAAGAGGGAAAAAGAACTTGGATGAGAGCTAAAATCTTGAAATAGACAAGAAATAAAAACCAATGTCATAATAATGAAGAAAACTGACTATATTGTGCAATATGCAGGGTGATAGATGGAAGATAAAAAGGTTTAAAAAGATACTTTTCATTTATTACATATTCATGTTCTTTATCTCTGTCCCTTCTCTCCTGATCCCTTCTCCCCAACACACACCTATCTGCTAAAAGGATGGTCCCCTTCTGCAGCTATGGAAGGACAGGACTACTGCTGTTACTCCTGGCTGTCATGGTAAGAGAATCCTGGCAGGCAGAAGAAAAAACCTGCGACCTGGTAGGAGAAAAGGGTAGAGAGTCAGAGAGAGAGTTGGCTGTACTGAAGAGGATGACACCACTGTTCAACAAAAGGTAAAAATGAGAAGATCCTTAAAGGGCTAGAGCAGAGCAGCGGTTCTCAACCTGTGGGTCGCGACCCCAGCGGGGTCGCCTAAAGCCATCGGAAAATACATAATGCATATCAGGTATTTACATTCCGAATCATAACTGTAGCAAAATTACAGTTATGAAGTAGCCACCAAAATTATTTTTTGGTTTGGGGTCACCGCAACATGAGGAACTGTATTATGGAGTCACGGCATTAGAAAGGTTGAGAACCACTGGGCTAAAGAAACTAATGTGTTTTGTTTGTTTTTCTCCCCACCCTCTCCAGATAACCTCTGGTATTCCTCTCAGCACCCATGGACCCCAGCTCCCTAATCCTTAATATTCCCTAGATTTCCAGACCTTCTGAGACCCCACAGACCCCCAAATCAAGATACCCCTGGGCCCTGGTATCAACCCAACTCCCAGAACCACTGGCCTCTAATCCTCCCCAGTACCCTTAGACCCCCACAGACACCGCCCCCCCCCCTGCAATGCTCTAGGCCTCTGGGTGGGGGGGTTGCTCTGAGAGGAAGGTGGTTGTGAGTGACATCCACCAGAGAAGGAATGCATATATAATAACCTCATCTCTTCTTTATCTGGGATAGCTGGTGCTATTATACTTTTTTTTTTTATGATACAGAGCAAATTCTCAACCCAAGTTTTAGTAGTTGTGTGCAGTTCTCTAATGCAAAAGAGTAGCTGTTTCTAAGATTGAATCCAAGAGACCAGTTTGTAGGATTTTTTTTTTTTTTTTTTTTTTAGCAAGAAAGACAGAGCAGGACAGATAGGAACAGATAAACAGAAGGAGAGAGATGAGACGCATCAATTTTTCTCTGCAGCTCCTTATTTGTTCATTGATTGCTTTCTCATATGTGCCTTGACGGGGTGGGGGGGGTGGGGTGAGGGTGGAACTATGGCCTAGCCAGTGACCCCTTAATCAAGCCAGTGACCTTAGCCTTCAGACCAGCAACCTTTGGGCTCAGCTAGTGACCATGGGTCATATCTATGATCCCATGTTCAAGCCAGCAACCCCACGCTCAAGCCGGATGAGCCTGTGCTCAAGCCAGCAGCCTCGGGGTTTTTTTGTTTTGTTTTATTTTGTATTTTTTTCCAAAGCCAGAAATGGGGAGGCAGTCAGACAAACTCCCACATGCACCCAACCGGGATCCACCCTGCACACCCACCAGGGGGTGATGCTCTGCCCATCTGGGGCGTTGCTCTGTTGCAACCAGAGCCATTCTAGCACCTGAGGCAGAGGCCACAGAGCCATCCTCAGCACCCGGGCCAACTCTGCTCCAATGGAGCCTTGGCTGTGGGAGGGGAAGAGAGAGACAGAGAGGAAGGAGAGGGGCAGGGGTGGAGAAGCAGATGGGCGCTTCTCCTGTGTGCCCTGGCTGGGAATTGAACCTGGGAGTCCTGCACGCTAGGCTGACGCTCTACCACTGAGCCAACCAGCCAGGGCCAGCCTTGGGGTTTTGAAAGTGGGTCCTCTGCATCTCAGTCTGATACTCTGTCCACTGTGCCACCACCAGGTCAGGCACTTGTAAGAATTTAAAAAACATTAGATGCTTCATGTAATATAATAGGACTTTAGAAGTATTAAATAAGCATTTCTAGGCATATACAAGTCATCAGATGTGTCAGGAATCTTCAGGTATATTAATCTGAAGATAATATTTAAGCAACAAGGGAGTATCCCGTGAACATAAACTCTGTTCATGGGGAGGTAGTAGCTAACACTTCAGCATAGTGTAGAGCCAGGTATTCTAGGAATATCTAGCAATCTGGGATGGTATATTTTAATCAGTCCTTATCAACTGATTAATGGTCTTATTAGGATCATGGATATCTCATAATTCAACAGATACTATTACATTTAGCTGTGACATTAGGTAAATAAATTGAATGCATCTTTTGGGGGATCAGACTGGGGATAAAACGAAGAAAGGCTGTTATACCTAAGGCTAATAGCCAGTAACTCTTCTCTTCTTTCTTCTCACTTCCTGACAGCTTTGAGAGCACTGTGGGCCAGGGCCCAGACACGTATATGTATATATTCAGGGTGTGCCGGGAAGCTGGCAACCATTCCACTGGGGCAGGCCTGGTGCAGATCAACAAAAGTAATGGGAAGGAGACGGTGGTGGGGAGAATCAACGAGACTCACATCTTCAATGGAAGTAAGACAATCCCTGTTGACTGATTCACTGATCCCAAGTTAGTCTCTTGGACAATCCTGTATGTCTTTCTCAGTCTTCGGAATATCTTATGGTGTATGGTTCAGCACACCTGAGATTGTAAGCCACAGCTCCTCTGGCTTACAAGGCTCGGGCCATTTATTGTTTGTTTTAAAGTTAGTGGGAAACGGCCTGACCTGTGGTGGCGCAGTGGATAAAGCGTCGACCTGGAAATGCTGAGGTCGCCAGTTTGAAACCCTGGGCTTGCCTGGTCAAGGCACATATGGGAGTTGATGCTTCCAGCTCCTCCCCCCTTCTCTCTATCTGTCTCTGTCCTCTCTCTCCTCTCTAAAAAAATATGAATAATAATAAAAAAAAAGTTAGTGGGAAACTTATGCCAAAAAAAAAGAATCTAGCTGCAATTGCATAGCCTGGAGTCCTTTTAATACTTAATGAGTTTTTTATGCTAGGCTTGAAAATACCAACTACCACTATTCATCAAATTAATCGGACTTTGCCAGTTAAGTTTTAAGATCAAATTTTGTAAATCAGTCCACAAAAATTTTCTTACCAACTTGTGATAGTGATAGTGATGGTGATAATCTCAAAAGTCATAAAGTCTTATTTCTGGAAAAGACTATGTGAATACCTATAATCTAATTCCTTTCCTTAGGTAGATAAACAGATTGTCCCTCCAGTACCAGTTGTTCCTATAAATAATGTAAATAAAAGAAACAGAATTTGGGACTATGGGTCAAAAGACTTGATTTTTAACACATAGCATATTTACTTGGTCCTGTGACTGAAAATCACTTCACTTTTTTTACTTTGTTTTCATGTATGTAAAATTGGAAGCAGAATTCTTACCTTATTGACCTCACATGACTGTTGAATCAAATGATACTTTGCAGAAGAAATTTGAATGTATAAATACTAAAGAAAAATAAATGCCTCCTAGTCTTAAAAGTCATCTACTTTGGACTTATCTGTAGCTGATTTAAGTCTTAGCTTTCCCCTGCCACCCAGTAATTGTATGGAACCTCTTCTTTTGATGTTAGCAGGTGTTTAGGAAATGTGAACCATTGTTAAGATGGGTCATAACTGTTTTTGCACTATCAACTACCTGCCTTGAATGTGAAAAATTTTTCTGTGAATTTCTGATTCTTAGTTGTCTAAGCAAGGGAATATAAAACTGGTAAATCAGCCAAGTTTTAGCTTGGCATTTCCAGTATACAGAGCTCTTACTGATGAGGGTTATTTTTATTAAAACCGATTTGTCTGAACGTCCCAATTTGACTTTACCATAGTAGCCAGGTCTGCCTCTGCTTTCCCCCACCCCAAAACTCCATTTTCTTTGTCCCTCCCCAGGTAATTGGATCATGCTGATCTATAAAGGGGGTGATGAATATGACAGTCACTGTGACAAGGAGCAGCGGCGGGCAGTGGTGATGATCTCCTGCAATCGACACACCCTAGCGGTGAGGCACCCTGGGGCATATGAGCCTAGAGAGGAAATGAAAGGACTGACCTGAGGTGGGGGAGTATTTCCAGAGGGCACAAGACACATTGGGTTGGATTAGAGAAAACTAGAAGTTCAATTTTACCGTGTCATAGACACCCATCTTCTAACATACATGGAAAATGGGTTTTTTCTTTATTTTAGATGGAGTCAAAAGAACATTTTAAATATGTGCGCTCTCCTTTCATTATCAGGGCAATTTTAACCCTGTGTTTGAAGAACGAAGCAAAGTCCAAGAGTGTTTCTACCTTTTTGAGATGGATAGTAGCCTGGCCTGTTCTGCAGAGGTCTCCCGCCTCAGTGTGGGTTCTATCTTACTTGTCACGTGAGTACTCTTTCCCTTACCAGTCCAAGCCTTTCTTTTTTTTAACTCATAATTTCTTAGATGCATGTGGGCATCGTGTGTGTGAGAGATAAAAGAACTCTGCGTGAAAACCCATTAAACTCTGACTATACAGGTTTTTAAAAGTGAGATGTTTTGCCCTGGCCGGTTGGCTCAGTGGTAGAGCGTTGGCCTGGCGTGCAGAAGTCCCAGGTTCAATTCCCAGCCAGGGCACATAGGAGAAGTGCCCATCTGCCTCTCCACCCCTCCCCCTCTCCTTCCTCTCTGTATCTCACTTCCCCTCCCACAGCCGAGGCTCCTTTGGAGCAAAAGATGGCCTGGGTGCTGCGGATAGCTCCTTGGCCTCTGCCCCAGGCGCTAGAGTGTCTCTGGTCGCGGCAGACGCCCCCTGGTGGGTGTGCCAGGTGGATCCCAGTCGGGCACATGCGGGAGTCTGTCTGACTGCTTCCCTGTTTCCAGCTTCAGAAAAGTGAAAAAAAAAAAAAAAGTGAGATGTTTTGTCCCCAGTAAATATTCAGATTTGAAGGTGCTTTTTTGCAGTACTGGAGGGCTGGACAGTTTTGGATACTATCCCATTAGATCAGTGATTTTCAACTGGGGTGCTGCAAGGATTTTTAAAACATTCAGTAACTGACTTTAGTCAGAGGCACTGACCCCTTTTTCCTTAGATTGTCAAATAAAAATGACAATGACCAACAAAATAGCCATCTGGTGTGAATGACTTAAAATTATATATTTTTGTCAAGTTGGCAAAAAATATATTTTTTGGTGTGCTACGGAATTTTACTAGTTTATGTGTGCCATGAGATTAAAATGGTTGAAAATCGCTACATTAGAACTTTTGGACGAGCAGAATTATCTAATGGTGACTTCTAGCAGAAATCATCACGTTTTTTTCTGAGTGCTTTACTTTTCTCAGACAGTGCTCTAATTGGTTTTCTATGGGAGCTATCCGCCCCCTTTTTCATTATCTTCACTATCCCCCTGCCCCGTTTCATAAGCTGTTTTGTAGAAACAGTTAATGAGTATAAATTGTCCTTAGTATTTGAGTTTTACTATTCCTTGGTTTTTGAGTTTAGCTTTTTCTTCGGCAGGTTTGCATCACTAGTTGCTGTCTATATCATCGGGGGATTCCTATACCAACGACTGGTGGTGGGAGCCAAGGGCATGGAGCAATTTCCCCACTTAGCCTTCTGGCAGGATGTTGGCAACCTGGTAGCAGTAAGTAATGGCAGCTGGCCAAGCCTGTAGCCAGCACACAAGGTTGAGGGACCAGCCATCCAGGTTTGTCCAGTCCGAGGGGTTTCTTGAGACAGAGGCCTTGGGTGCTAAAACAGAAGGTCCAGCAAATCAAGACAGTTGGTTGCCCTCATACCAACATAGCATCTTACTGTCTAGCCTTGCTAAGACTTGGCTGGAAGAGCAACGCTGGTGCTTAGATTAGGAATCTGATAGTTGTTAAGGGGCCTGCATAGGAAGGGGAGACCTAATTTCTCCTTCCTTTCCAAATTCAGTTTAGGCTCTGAGAGCTTTCAGGCTTTCTCTTCATTATCCCTGAAGAAACCTATATATGTAGTTCTTTCTGCATTTTTAGACCATAAATATACTTTGTCTTTCCCTAAAGTTGGTTATTCTAAATTATAATTTCCTTTGTTTCTTTCTCTACAGGATGGTTGTGACTTCGTGTGCCGTTCTAAACCCCGAAATGTGCCTGCTACATACCGTGGTGTGGGGGATGATCAGCTGGGGGAGGAGTCAGAAGAAAGGGATGATCACTTACTACCAATGTGAATGCACTTTATTTGCACAGCTTCCTGGATCCCCAAACCAAAGCATACTCGGCCAGATTTCTTAGTCTCCACCAGTCTCTTCTCACCCTTAATGCTGCTCTTGCTTTCCAGTTGCTTTTGGTTTGCTTCCTCTTCTCACTAGTAGAAATGCCTTCCCTTTGTTCCCTACTTTTGGCTTTTCCTCTAGGGACATAACAGTTGTAGGTGAGAGATGGTATAATAGGGCCTGTGACAAGAGGCACAATCTCTTGGTGTAGGAAGGTACACAGGATAACTATGAGCAAAAGCATATGGCAGGCTCACTGACCCTTTTCAAAACACATTTTCACAAATTTTGAGACACTGCAATTCTTTAATTAAAAAAGCAAACATTATTTATACAAGGTTGGATCGCTTTCATGCTCTTACTCTGTACCCTACAGTAGTCTCCATGAGAACCTAGATGTAATTTCTTGCTGCTTGGAACTACTTAATAGTGATTACTTGGTTGCCATCCGAGTACTGCCATTTGGTCTGAGCCTAGAGATGTAGACCTGCTTTTCCCACCTCTGGGCCTAGGATGGGAACAGTGAGAAATTTTCCAGTTAGAAGATAAGGTACCAGCACATCATTTGTTAGCATTGGAGTAACTGTAGCTGGAATTGGGTCCTGGATTGTGGTTTTAGTTTACTAGTTTATATGTAGCAAAATACCTTAATCCAGGAGTCCAGCTTATTAGAAAGGGAAACTGAAAGTGACCTCTGTGCTACATGAGTTCCAGAAAAGGAGTCTGTTTACCTTTTAGTGGGATCCCTTTGATGGCTTTTTTCTCCCACTTGTAGTAGAAGTTGGCAAAGCAGTTCTTACCAGTGTTTCTAAACATGTTGCACTTTTCACAGGCATGTCATTTTGACTATTCTTTTCAGTCTTCTGGAAAGGGAATGGAGGCAGAAGCAGGTCTAGGGCTCTGCCATCCTGTGCTCTGGGTGTGGATTTCCACTACACCTGTCCCTGCTTCTGGCTCAGGAAAGGATCTTCTTGCTCATATTTCTGTGTGAGAAATTTTTAATGCTCTGATGCTTCCACCTATTTAGGCCATGTGCCCCCAAACCTATCCTGTCTATTTAATAGTGAACCTGTGCCGTGGGAGAGGCATGGCTCCATGGGACACAGCGTGGAGTCAGTGGGCAGGGGCCTGTTACAGCCTTAGAGGAGGTGAAATTATTTCATTCTTGGACTTTTAAATACTATTTGAATGATTTTTTTCTTTCTATACATGGAAAATGTTACAAGATCATCTTATTTGTTTGCATCCCTCCCCCACTCGGGTGTTTTAAAAATGCAAAAAAAGAAAAAATATATCATTTTTGTACAAAAATACTTGAAAGATTAAAAAAAGAAAATACGTTGGTCTAGTCATTTGTGTAGAAGAAGGTAGAGACACTGGATTGGAGTAAGAGACAACTGAGACCAATTTTTATCCTTTACTGAGGAGGAAAAAAATATTTAATATTTTTGTTGTATAAGGAATAGTGCCCGAGGCAGGTATTTACACTCCTGACCTCAGCCTCACACACTCCTGTTTATAAAGCTATAGGACAGAGCAGAGTTGGAGTTGAAAATAAAGGGGAGAAGACAACAGAATGGAAGGGAGCAAGGAGATGCAGAAAAACTGATGACAGCCACGTGTATGCCAAACACTTTTTAGTCTCTGCAGCAAATCAGAATGATGCCAGCCAAGTCTCTGTACTGGCTGGTGAGCCTGCCATGGACACAGGAGAAAATATTCAAAAATAAGGGAATGAGTGGTGACAAAACAGCCAGAGCTACAGTCAGACAATCCAGAGGCAGCACCAGATTTCACTACTTGTGTCACATGAGCTAGAAGAATCCTACCTCCGACCGTGGAGGTATACCTACATCCCACCATCTCCTTCCTTACCACACTGGGTATTCCTCTGAGAACTGAGACCCTGGCTAGACACTCTACTCCAGGATAAGGCTGAGTAGTACCAGTTCTCTAGACTTACTCTTTTATAAGATTGGATCAGAGTAGGTGAAAATGGTGAGAATTGTACAGATTTTAAAAAATAGAGCCCAGAGAAAATGTCAAAGCTCCAACAGGTAGCACCAGCAACCAACTCTTGCGCTTTCCTTCCCTGTCTTAGTAATCCCCTCTGCAGACTTACATAATTGGAACAGTTCTTTATTCCCTGGAAAGTCTGCTGGTACCAGGTTATAACCCGGACCGTGGGGAGTATCTGCCTCAAGCTGCTTTGTGCAAGAGGCCACCTTAGGTCTCCTTGAGGACATTAATCTTGGCGCATATCTTGAGGGCAGGGCCCAGCTTGATGTTCATGGCAGTCATAAGATGTTCCTCTTTAAGTAATAAAAGGGCCTGTCCATCAATCTCCTGGGAACGAAACTCTTCTGCAATCTCTTGACAGCCTAGAAAGAAATGGTGGGAATATGTATGAGAAAAGATGGCAGCACCAGAGGTTAGGAGGGAAAACGGAAGATGAAAAGTAAATGGAGACCTAGTAATGGTTAATCCCACAGTACATGGCCTAAATTCAGTAATATGGAGGGTTGAGATGACAAGCGTTGGAAGCAAAAGGAAATCGGAGAGCAGCTGGCTATTAGGAGACCTAAAATGGAAGGATTAGGTTTTTCAACCATAGAAATCTTTCAAATAGCTTGATGAGCTGAAAAGGGTGAGAGCAAAGATAAATGTGGGGTTTTTTTGCATGAGAAAGGAAAGTTAAGATTGGCCCTTGTAACACTCGTTTAAGAGCATAGAATTCAAATAGCAAGAAGGGTAGGGTGATTTTCTTTACTGGAAAAAACCACCCTTTGGTCAAGAATAACCTTGTAAATATTCCTGTCTTGAAGAAAGTGGGAAAACAATGGCCTCTTATTTTCTAATCCCCTTCTCCATTGAAAAAAGTCATCTCTCCATAGTAGGTATCATAGTCACATATAAAAATATACTGTCAAAAAATTATTGGTAAGAAATATAGCTGAATCATAAGAGATGAAAATCAAACACTGAAACTTGACAAGGTGACAACTAAGGAAATTAGTAAACTAGATGTGGGTAAGTAACTTGAACAAATATCAAGAGCCTTTAAGCCTCTACTGCTTCAAAGTGAGTTACATTCCATTACTGAGGCCTGCACAAAGACCTAAGGAAAAAAACAAAGCATGTATGTGACTGGATTCTGTTGCATAGTACCTTGTAGAGAGGCAATAAACTCATAAACCTCCTCTACACTCCAACGGCTAGGATTACTGGACAGGAACACGGGGTTGATGCCATGTAATTCTGGCGTAGGTGGAGCTGTATTGGGGTTCCCCAGGTCCCGTTCTCCGTGCCCAGCTCTCACTGATAAAGGCCCAGGAGATGTTGGAGAGAGTGCTTCATCATAGCTGGAATTATCTGAACCCCTGCTAGAGTCCTCTTGACCCTTTAAAGAAAACCGAAGAACAGTGAGGTCATGGAGAAGTTTTCTCTCCCCTCCCCAACCACCCAAGGTTTGGGTTAACATTGGGCATGGAGGGCAAACAAATCTTACCCTGTACTTCATTTGCAAATGTCCAAAGTCACCAATCTACACTCAAGTACCTTCTGAGTATAAACTATCACTTTCTTGATTCTCCCCTTCTACCAAAGATTGTTCCAGATTTTTGCTACTCAGATGTGTAAGGATTAATGGATATACATGAACCAGTCATCAGAGGAGAGAAGACAAAACAAACCAGGGTGTCGGAATCTGGAGTGATGCAATCAAGGCAAAACCGGAGTTCTGGTCTCAGTGTATAGGCCCATTTTAAAGGTAGCTGGCTCTGGGACAGCAGCTTACCCGGTGGCGCTTGCCCTGGATCTTGGCACGGGCAATGTCAGAGGAGCTGCGTCGGGGTCCACGCCGCCGAACACGAGCATAGTTGGCTTCTTGAAAGTCTTTCATTTTTTTCCTCTTAAGCCGGAACTGGTGGCTACAGCTCACATTATACCTACAGGGCAGGCACATGTACATCAAAGGTGCTCTAGAAAACTACCTTGCTACCTTGTGCTAAAGGTGCATTGGTATTTTAAGAGCTAATTTGGGGAAGACTATGAAAGTAAAGGAAACATTATATATCAGTGTGAGCCCTGACCAGGTGGTTCAGTGAATCAAGTGTCATCCCTGCACACCAAGGTTCTGGGTTTGATCCCCGGTGTGGCATGGAGAAGTAATGAGTGCACAACTAAATGGAATAACTAAGTGGAACAGTGAGTAGATGCTTCTCTTTCTCTATCTCTCTCTCTCTCGCCCCCTACCTTTCTCCCTGTCTCTCTCTCTCAAATCAATGGAAAATTTTAACTATGTGTATGTGTGTATATGTGTGTGCGTCTGTATCAGCTGTAAGATGGTCCTAGGGAAGGGTGTAACATTACATGAAAGAACCACTGCTGCAGGCGAGGAGGGGCTGCCTCCAGTACCTCTTAGCACAAGTCATGGAGCAGAATCTCTTGGAGCCGCGAAACTGCTCTGCAGGGGCGTACTTCCCACAGTACTCACACTTCAGGAGATTCGCCTTCTTATCTAGCTCTGAAAAATAAGGCATGATCACTTGAAAGCTGTCATCAGTTTCTGCTGCTGTTCAAACCGTTATAGGCCCCGAGCTGGACTCTTAATGTCGGGGTTTGCCCCCAGAGACCTACACCGCCTGAGTGAGAATCCCTAAAACATCAAGTTCAAGTTCCAAAACCATAAAGGCATGTCCATCATAATTTTCCTGCCCTTCAGTCAGACTATTCCCATTCTGATGACTAATTTTATCCTAATCCATGCTCTCAGATTTCAGACAAGGCTGCATTTCTGAACAGGAGAGAGGACTAATTACTAATGCCTATGAAGATATATATCCCTCTCTCACAAAGTTTCCAAAAGCAGAGGGGAAATGTCAATAGTATAGATTATATGTATATGATATAGATTATAAAATCGAAGTAAGAACAACTGGAAATTATGAAATATCCTCTTGCCCTCACCAGGTAGCTCAGTTGGAAGGAGCCTCATCCCATATGCCAAGGTAGAGGTTTGATCCCCATCAGGGTGCATACAAAAATCAATGAATGCATAAGTAAGTGAATCAACAGGCCGATGTTTATATCTCATGCTCGCCCTTTCCCTCTCCCTCTAAAATCAATCAAAATAACCTTTTTTAAATACCATATTTTAGATCATTTTGAAAAATTATAGTAAATAATTTAATAACTTACTTTTGAGTTTGATAATTCTCCCTAAGCCTATGGAATTCCTTTTGTGTGATTCTATAAATTCTAAATATATGATAAAGTTTCTGTATCTGGATGGTCATCATTTAATTCCTACTGTAAATAAATAATTACTATTTTATACTGAGTTTTCAAACACATCACCATGAGCCTCCTCCCCCAGACAGGTCTCTAACTAAATACTTACCAGTAGATGGGCTGTCCCCTCCCAAGGGGCCACCTGACTGATTCTCATTCAGCCCTGTCAGGAGGCCAGTCTGTAGTGGCTTCTCAGACTCTTTCAGTAACTGAGAACAACCCACCTGTCCCAGAAAAAGTTTACAGTTAAGTTAGCCTAATTCCTTTCTGCCTCTCCACAGCTTTCCCAAGCATTTTTCACCATCATGTCTTTGCCTGCATCTCTGAGTTAATGGTCAAGTCTGGTTCAGAGAAAGTCACTTTCAATACGGCAGTAAGAGCCTCTAACTGACTCTGACCAGGTGGTGGCGCAGTAGATAGAGCACTGAACTAGGACGCAGAGGACCCAGGTTCAAAACCCTGGGGTTGCTGGCTTGAGCGTGGGCTCATCTGGTTTGAACATAACTCACCAGCTTGAACTCTAATTACTGCTGGGGTCACTCGGTCTGCTGTAGCCCCCGGTCAAGGCACATATGAGAAAGCAATCAGTGAACAACTAAGGTGCCACAACGAAGAAGTGATGCTTCTCATCCCTCTCCCTTCCTGTCTGTCCCTCTCTGTCTCTCTCTGTGTCTGTCACACACACACACACAAAAAGTCTCTAACTTTTTTCAGAGAAGTCATTGGGTAACAGGTTTCCTAGCTTGGCTTCCTATTTTGTCCTTTTCCTTCCTAAGATGAGGGAATGTACTACAAGTCAAGATAGCTATGTTCTAGTACTGTAACTCATGGTACCTGGAAAAGTCCATTAACTTTTCTACAATTTTCTTCATTATAAACCAACCTACTTTGTCTAACTAAACATTACCATTTAAAAGGTCACTTCCTGCCTTGCCTTCACTTCCCAACATTTTCATTTTCTCATCTACATATTCTTTCCTTTTCCCTTCCTCTTTACAACTCACCAAATAAACAGAATCAAACCATTCTCTAATAAATAGTTCTGAGCCTTTTGATTTTAGTGGCATTTGAAAAGACAACAGTCAGACCAAGTCCCCAACTGAAAGTCCCATCTTATCACCCTGCCCTCACCGGGAAAGGCTCTGCTCCTTCCTGGATAACGAAGCCTTCAATGATGTGGGTGAGAATCTGGGGCTTCACAATGGCCTGTGGGGGTTTTGAGTCACCCATCTGTCTGGACACCATAGCTAGTGTAGGAGGTGGTGCTGAAGGGGCAGGAGCCAAGGATACTAGTTCATTGCTTGGGGTATTAGCATTCATACTGGTCACTGATTCAACTTTCTCTGGAAAACACACACAAATTAATGAACAGGTATGTGATAACATAACTGACCCATGTATTAGCCAAGCTAGCCTGATTTTCCACAATGATACATGTTCACCTTTGCTCATTCACCCTGGATTCCATTTTTCCTACTCATTTGTCCACTGAGTTCAGCCCCATATTCTACCAAACCAGATTTCCCTTTTAGCTCGCTTCCTCGGAACATGAATACCTGTGCCCTGCAACAGCCCTGCAGAAGCCCGTCTCTCACCTCCAAGACTGCTCTTCTCCTCCATGCCCTTCGGGCTCTCGGCTGCTGGAGATGCCTTGGCAGGAAGCATTGTACTCAAAGTGGAGACGTCATCTCTTTCCTCCTCAGACTCAGCCTTGCGTTTGACACCCAATGTCTGAGGTTTGCCCTATAAAATGAAGAACAGGAAAGAAATCAAGAGTTGTAAGTGAAACATAACAAGGAACCACAAATATCCACATACTTTCAGAGAAAATTTTCTTAGTTCCAGATTCCCTAGGTGGTGTACTTCCCATGGTACATTAAAATCCCTGGTCATTCCCAAGAAGTGTAACTTCCACATCAGAACAAAAGTAACAGTCCTATTTTAGACCTCAAGACCCTGGAGGTGGCCCAACTAGGAACTGTTGTTTTTCTAAATACTATTTAGGTGGTTAAGGCTATCTTGATCCAACTTAGAACAGATCCAAAAACCCAGAACAGCATCAGTAGCAGATTTAGGAGTATGAAGTTCAGATATTATATTAATGTATATATACATCAATTAATATATACATTGCCATTCGTCCTTACAAAAAGAACACCAGCATCTTAACTTGCCATTCACAGCTCTCTCACACACAAAAGGAACAGATAAATACCTTCTAAACTCTTCATTCCCCTAAGTACTATTTCTACTCAGCCCCAGGTGCAGTGCCCTCAAAGCCATCAGACATCACTCACCGGCAGGTGCACAGACTGCACGTAGAAGGCAGCAGGGACCTGGGCTACAACAGGTGAGGAGGTGGTAGCCCCACCCTTGACTACATGTGCTGTCCCCTGCACAGGTGCAAGGGTCATCCCAGAGGCCAAGGTGGGCGGACACTCCTGCAGTGCACCAGGAGCCTGGGATGAAGGTGGCGAGGAGGCCAAATGGGCCTGACCAGGCTGCATTGTACCTGGCATCCCCCGGGAATTAGGCACAGCAGCAGCCAGCTGTGCCAACCCCAAAGCCTGTGCCTGGGCTGTACCTGGCTGCCGGGTGCCCACAACTTGCACAGGGATGTGGGGAGGTGGTTGCTGGGTAGCTGACATCTTAGTGGCCCCTAACTGAGGAGGTTTGATAGGTGCCACAGGTGGTTTGGATTGGAGAGGGATGGGTGGTTTGGGAGTTGGGTCGGGTGGGAGGGACAAGGGGGACGACTGAAGCATCGGTTGAACAACCAGGGTTTGGGCTTGCTGCTGGGACTGTGAAGGTGGGACCTGCTGAGTAGGTGGGACCTGTGGTGGCTGAGGGGCAGAGAGAGCTGTGGCTTGCTGCTGCTGCTGCTGCTGCTGCTGGGCCAGCTGGAGGTGTGTGGCTGTGTGGAGGAGCTGAGACTGCCGGTGCTGGAACTGCTGCTGGTGGTGGATGGCAATCTGCTGCTGGATTACCACCTGTTTCTGCTGGAGGTGGATCTGCTGCTGTTGCTGAATCAGGGAATGGGGCTGGATCTGTGTGTAGGTGGCTACAGGCCAGCCCAGAATGCAACATAGAAAAAAAAGAGCGGAAAATCATCACCATTGCAAAAAAGTAAAATCATCTTTCCAAGTTGTACCCAATTTTGGAAGGAAATCTAACCTAGAAGGACCTGAGAGATCACCTCATTCATACTCTTTTCTCTGAGTCAACCATTACCAGATATTACCAACAATCTCTAGTCTTAAAGATCTCAACAAAAGAACTCCCTTGCTCAATCATTTAATAATCCCCAGTAATGTCTTATATGTATGTAGCTTTTATTTCCTTTGCTATACTTAAATCCTGTTATTTTTAATTCAGCAGCATAAGCTGGCCCATTTTCTATATAATTGGACTCAAGAGTTCCTCAAGGCTGAGCCCACGTTTTATGCATTTTTACATCCCTAGAACCCAGCCCAGCACATCAGGAACACATAATAGTCATTGAAAAAATAACTATCAACCGAGATGTAAATACCAACATCTTCCCATGAATGCCACAGTTTTTAAGATTCATCAGTTTAGGTCCCAGCTAAGAGAAGCCTTAGCAGTCAGCAACTGTAGGCTCTGACTTGACCCGGTATCCACCACTGTAAAAGGGTTGACAACCTCACCACCCCCAAGGCCCCCACCAGACTGTCCAGAAAACATAGGTGGTATGATAGCACTTTGGAAACAGAAGAGCTACAGTATGTAAATACAACTAATAATTAACTCTTACTTTTTGTGAGTAAATGATCCAAATGTAGCAACAACTAAAGTGCTAGAAACAAGGAAGGCAAAAACAAACATTACCAAGTAAGGTATGCACATCTGTGTCTAACCACAGTCTGAAAGCAAGTATAAACTACTTTGGGTTATTATATTATTTATTCTTTTTCATCCTTATCATTGACACAGATGATCACAAGCTGACTATACTAAACCACAGCTCTCTATTTGCTAGTCCTAAGTGCTCTGCTCTACACTGGGCACCTAAGCACCGTTAAATAAAGACTAGGAAAGAATTCATCCCTTATGCTAAACGTAAACTCAATGAGAACAGGGAATCTTTTTTTCAAAGATGTATACCTAGCACCTTCTAGAACACAGTAGGCAATTAAATAAGAACTGGGCAAATGAATGGAGCGAGTAAAGCACAGGACTCAGGGTCTAAGGCAACTTGTAAAGTGATGAGTGCCGGGTAGAAACAAACAAGATTTATCTCTGTTACCTATCCTCCTGCCTCATTAGACTAATAAATAAGATCAAGGGCATGTGACAAAGAGACGTATGAAAAAAGGCAGAGAAATGTAATCTGAAGATTTTAAACGGTCTGAGAGAAGGACACCAGAAGTGACTGTTTACCTGAGCTAATGAGGGTCTGGCTGGGAGCAGGTGTAGCTGTCCGTGTCAGGTTCATGCCCACGTTCTGCTGACCAGTCCCATCCACTTCTGCCTTCTTGGCTGCTGCACTTTCTGCCTCTGTCTGGCTGCCCTGACTCACAGTCACTGTTTGGGCTGCAGGCAAGGGCTGCACCACTCCTGTGCCCTTCCTGGGACAGCTCCCACCACCACCCATTCCTGAGGAAGACA
Organism: Saccopteryx bilineata; assembly: GCF_036850765.1. Lineage (NCBI taxonomy): Eukaryota > Metazoa > Chordata > Mammalia > Chiroptera > Emballonuridae > Saccopteryx > Saccopteryx bilineata. The sequence continues at coordinate 108,173,470 of NC_089490.1, forward strand.
ACTGACCCAAGCCCCCAGGTGCTTGGCCACTTCCACCTGGACCCATGGACCCTGGGATGCTATTGCCACTGCCTCCACCAGCTTGACTAAGGTTGAGGGACTGGCCTGAGGCCCCAGAGGAAGCCTGAGCCACAGTTAGGGCCTGGCTAGAGGACTGGGAGAGGCTGGAGACGGGGGATGCTCCAGGAGGAATGCTCTTCTGAGTACTGCCTTGCATTTGAGGTCCTGGGGCTGAGGCCTGCTGGTTCCTCACTGCCAAGTTCTGCACCTAAAAGATGAGAAGAAAAAGACTGAGAAAAGGGCAATAAGAGGCACTGGTGTCATCAAAGATTTCAATGACTGATTCAGAAGCCACAAAAACAGCTACAGATATTCCACAGCCCACCTCACCTGGTATGCTCACAATTATATACATTAAAGGTTTTCCAGTCACCCAGGGAAGAAAACTTTCATCAAATTTTATTTTTCAGTCTCCTTCATTCAGTATCAAATCTATCATCAAGTTTGGCCATTTATTTCTTCAAAATGTTTCAGAATTTCCCTTTTCTCTCCATTCATTCATTCAATATCTACCAAACACCTGTGCTTCAGGTATTGCACTGGAAACGGGGAATGCAGGGATAAAAGACATAGGCCCTGCTCTTAATGAGTGCTTTCTACCAGGGAAGAAAGACAGAAAACCACCAATAACCACATTATACTAGACACAGATATGCACAAAGTGCTATGGAAGCAGATAAGAGGAAGAGCCACTCAGAGACAAAGATTAGGAAAGACTTCCTAAAACAAGAGACATTTGACCAGAGGCCCAATAGGCAATAGTGAAGGCAAGGGTTTGAAGTCATAGGTGACAGCATTTGCAAGAATGCTGAGTCAAAAAAAAAAGAAAAAAGAAAAAGGATAACATTTTTGGAAATTATAAGTATTTTATTATGTTTGGAGAGTTAGAGGGAGTGGCAAGAAATACAGGGGTCTCTGGGTTACGACAGTTTCAACATATGATATGACATTTTGAGTTTATGATGCTCATTCCCATAAAAACTTTTAAAAATTGAGACATGAGTGTTTTGGCTTACGCCATTGGCATCATACTTAAAAACTACGTGGGCAAGCTAGTCTGGCTGCACATGGAAGAATACGCAGTAAGGCGGCGTTATGAGCGAGAGCGCTGGCGTCCCCCAGTACACCTAACTACGCCATTCTGAACTGTTAAAAGCGCAAGTGTGCCATTTGTGTTAGGCTAGGGCGTTTCAACTTACACAAAAATTCAGGTACGTCACTGTCATACGAAAGGAACTACAGTATTTCATAACCCAAGGACCCCCTATAAAACGAGGAAGCGTAGGCCGAGGCTACGGACGGAGAAAGGTACAGATCAGGAAGGGCCTGGCCTGGTGTGTTAAAACAGGGAGTCTGAACTTCAGTTTGGAAACAGAAAATGTGTCTATCATCTTCACTGTTATACTTCCGACACCTAGCAGTGCCCGACATTACATAGTAAGTACTCCAAAATATAAACAGAGAGAAGGAATAGTGAGTAACTTAATTGATTACAGGAAGCCATAGAAGAGTACTAATCAGAATAAACATGATTAAAGCTACAGTTGAAAACATTCTTGTAAACACTGCTGATGGAAATGTTAATCAGTACAATCACTTTGGAAAACAGTTTGGCATCATAACCTAAATTAAACATTCACATACCTTCTAACCCAGGAATTCTACAAGAGAAACTCCTGCTGTGTACAACTGGAGACATGTATAAAAATGTTCACATCAGCACTATTCATACTTACAAAAGCCTGGGAAACACCCAAATGGATTGTTGCATGAACTGTATTGTATTTACATAATGGACTATTACATAGAAATTACAATGACATGCAACAATATGGATGGTTCTCGAAAATATGCTATTAAGAAAGCATCTCAAAGACTGCATACAGCATAAGCACCTTTTAAATATAAATACAAACAAAATGTTTATTTTATAATTATTTATATATTATATAATTGTATACACTGTATTTTTAAATACAAATATATGGGTATTTTGTATATATAAATGAAAATAATGATATGGTGTTCGGGATTTACTTCCAAATAATCCACAAGTGAAGGGAAATGGCCTGGAAAAATTGGCCACGTGTTCATCAATGATGAAGCTAGATAAGTAAATAAGAATTCATTTCTTTTTTCTATTTCTCATATGAAATTTTCTGTAATTAAAAAGTACTTTATTAAGCTTGACCAGGTGGTGGCACAGGGGATAGAGTGTCGGACTGGGACGCAAAAGATGCAGGTTCGAAACCCTGAGGTCGCCGGCTTGAGTGTGGGCTCACCAGCTTGAACGTGAGGTCACTCACTTGAACAAGGTGTCACTCGCTTTGCTATAGCCTCCTGGTCAAGGCACATATGAGAAGCAATGAACAACTAAGGTGCCGCAACGAAGAATTGATGCTTCTCATCTCTCTCCCTTCCTGTCTGTCTGTCCCTATCTGTCCCCCTCTCTGCCTCTGTGAAAAAAAAAGTACTTTATTATATATAAATGTAATAAATAAGACTATATAAAAAGGGATACAAAGGAAAAATGAACCTAGGAATCAGAACACCCTCAGCATGGCAACAGATGGAACTGAGATTGCTTATTATATTATTAAAACTTACTGAGTAAATAAAAGTGGGTCATGAATGGACCATCAGTAAGAGGATATCATGAGATAAAGACAAGGATTCATCCAATTCTCTATACCAGAGGTACAAAAATAACATAGTAACAACATATATCTTTTTTCCTTCTTATTGTATATATTAGAGTGACACTGATTATCAAAATTATACAGGTTTCAGGTGCATAATTCTAGAAAACATTATCTGTACACTGTATTGAGTGTTCACCTCCCCACGTCAAGTCTCTATCTAACAACATATATTTTCAAAAAAACCTATTCTATATAATAATGTGTAAAAGAAGTAGGTAAGTCTGAAGTCAAGAGAAAAGTTAGAAAACTAGTACAGTAATTCAGGTGAAAAATGAACCCGAATTCAGGCAATAAGCAGTACAGAAGAAGAGATGACAGCTTTTGGGAATGATTTACAAGAATCAACAGGATTGGGTCCTGGGGTGCTTACTATTATCTGGCAATTACGATACATCGTCAGTTCCACCACCAATCTATACATTCAGTTGCATAAGCACCCATCACTTCTCTCTTCTTTGCCTCTATCCTTCCCACTTTTCAAGAAGTGTACATAATCAATTCTCTTGTCTGAATTAGACAAGCACCTGTCTCTTCAACTTCTCCTCTACTGGCTCCCTTCCTTCACCATCCTGGAACTCCACTTCCCCTCTCGCAGTTTATCCTCCTTTCCTGTTACTGCTAAACGCTTAATAACTTGTTTATATCCACTGTGTCTATTCCCACTGTCCAGTCATCCTCACCCCCATGACTCCACTGCAAGGGCTCTCTGTCCATATTAATAGCTCCAGCTTTTCTGGCTCTCTTGAAGGACCCTTGCCACTCCTTGTTCCATTCTATTCCACTGTCTTCATGACCACACAAAATTCTTCAGATTTTGTCTCTGTCACTCTTTTCCTACTCCTCTTTGCCAGCCCATCACCCCTTACTCAAACCTGAACTGCTTTATTTTCTAAGGGCTCATACTAACCCTCAAGGCTCCGTTTTAAAGGCTTTTCTCTCCTCAATCCATACCATACCCCTAAGGCAGTGGTTCTCAACCTGTGGGTCGTGACCCCGGCGGGGGTCGAATGACCAAAACACAGGGGTCTCATAAAGCCCATCAGAAAATACATAATGCATATCAGGTATTTACATTCCGAATCATAACTGTAGCAAAATTACAGTTATGAAGTAGCCACCAAAATTATTTTTTAGTTTGGGGTCACCGCAACATGAGGAACTGTATTGCGGGGTCACGGCATTAGAAAGGTTGAGAACCACTGCCCTAAGGTATTTCAAACAGTCCCTTGATTTCAATTATCATCTACAGTATATGCCTACTACTCTTGAACATAGTTATCTTTGACTCAGAGCTCAGCACCACACAAGTAAAACTGCTAACCCAGTATCCCCTTCTGGATGGCTAACAAGCACTTTTAAGCCAGCGTATCTATAAGTGAACTTCACCCAAAATCCACTTCTCCAACATTCTTCGTCTCAAAAGTATCACTACCAGCCACCTCATTGCTGTGCCAGATCACATCTCTGGAATTGCCTCAACTCCCCACCCACTGAATGATCAGTTCTCCTTTTCAATGACATTCTAAGTTTTTCTCAAATTCATTCATTTCTGTCTGTCTCCACTGCTGCTGCCCAATCCAAGCATCTTTCCCCTAATCTAGTATGATGGTGGTGTTCTCCCTATATTCACTTTCACCATTTCCATTTATCTGCCACAGAGGAGACAACAATCTTTAAAATGAAAACAAACAAAACCCCTCAAATCTCTGATGTCATTTCTACATTTAAAATCCTTCCGTAGCTTCCCATTGTTTTTCACATAAATCCCCAAATCCTAAACACAGAGCCTGGATGAGGTTTCTCCTGCCTCTCCTGCACCATTTCCATTCCCCTTTGCCATACTTAAGGGACACAGGTCTTTCAATTCCCTCTTCGGGATCTTTGGACATAAGGTTCCCCTGCCTTCATCACTCCTTCCATGTCCCCACCTGACCAACTTCTATAGACCTAATTTAACTGTCACCTCCTCAAAGGCCTTCCTGACTTGTACCCCACCCCAAAGCTAAATTAACTCCTTTTCTGTTTCATGGCACTCTGTACTTTCTAATGAAGCTATTATTACACCATTCAGGTGATTATTTGCTTAATGTCTGGTGCTTCAATGGTTTATAATCTCAATCAGTCTAGGGATTATGACTTCCTTGGGCATTCAGGACAAAGGAACGTCTGATATATAAAAATGATAGCTAACGCTCTTAATACTCATTATGTCCAGGCACTGTTCAAACACTTATAAATACCAACTAATTTAGTCGTCATAACACACTCTGATGTAGGTATTTTATAATAGATGTTTTATAGATGAAGAAACTATGTCCAAATGATGTCTGACCATTTGCCTAGGGTCACACAGTAAGTCAGGGAGTAGGAATCTGATCGAGATATCAGATTCACATTTTTAACCACCCCTCTCTCCCTCCACATGCTGACCCTCAATGAGTAGATGGAAGCAGTCTCAACCTCACCGTCTGGCCCTACTGCTGTTACCACAGTCTGAAATAAAGGTCTTACCTTATTATATATGACCCCAAGCATTTCTTAGTAGGCTCCTCATTTCTGTCATCTCCAGGAACATGTTCCTAGATGATTCTTTCTCAAGTACTTGACTTATCCCATTAGGCTGCTGTTCAACGGCCAGGTATGACCCCTGCTACCTATGGAGTCACTCGGCTTTCAGACTTCCACCCCACAGTGACCATTTCCTACCATCAGGCCTGTTGTCTCCTCTTTATCCACTCACCCTCAACTCTTACTCATATATATGAATTATGTTTTTACACATACTGTTCTGTCTCCAGTTTTCTCTTTCCTCTAAATCAGGTCATACTCATCCTCCAAGAATTCCCTCAAGTATCCCAAAAGTCAGTAAACAGTATTACAGCCAACTCTTCTCTAAACTTGTGTCACTTGGCCTGACCTGTGGTGGCGAAGTGGATAAAGCATCAACCTGGAACGCTGAGGTCACCAGTTTGAGTCCCTGGCCTTGCCTCGTCAAGGCACATATAGGAGTTGATGTTGATGCTTCCTGCTCCTCCTCCCTTCTCTCTCTCTCTCTCTCTCTCTCCCTTCTATCTAAAAATGAATAAAAGCTAAAATAAAATCGAAAAAATAAATAAACTTGTGTCACTAAAGATTGCGCAATTTCCTTTTGTGCTTCCTTGATCTCTCTTTATAAAAACTTGACTCATATTTACTTTAATCCATCAAAGTTTCTAGTATATATCTGAGCATATCAATGGAAAGCTCAATATTTACTTGCTAACTGAAAAGCTAAAAAAATAAGTATTATGAGAGCCCAGTTTAGATCCCATTTATAAGAAGATAAAAAACTCAGGCTCAAAATATATATACAACGCTAATACTTTATATACACACACACACACACACACACACACACACACACACACACAAATTGTGGAGATAAGACATGGGAAGCAACGATGAGAAAGATTTGGGACTACACGGTAAGCAGAAAGACTGCATTTATGAAGAGATGGAATCAAGCCAGATCAGCTTAACATCTATGTATACATAGCAGAAATCCCTCCACCATCCCTCATCTTCCAGAGACAGTTCTGCAAGGAGAATTAAAGACTTCCTAAATAAACTGAACCTTGCAGAGCTAAGATATAGTAGGGAAATCTGCCCTGTGTTAAGAGTAAGATTTCCTGATCCAGAGGGCTATTTTCAGCCAAATCTACTTCCCTTCCAAGCTCAAATAACTCAAAAGTTATAAGGGACTGGAGTTCTACAAAAATGAAGGGCAAAACAATAAAAATTAAGAATTCTGACAAATGGTACTGAGGGAAGGGTGGGCCCTAGACTGTGGTCATCCCTGTCCTCCCCAGTGTCCACCAGGTCGATGGCTGCACTGACCTGGTCCGCATCTGTGTGAATTCCTGGAGACTGAGCAGACGGTACCTCCTGCTGGACGGCAGCCACTGCCCCGTTAGGCATCAGGATGAGTTGGGAGGCGAGAGGCACATTCCGGCCCAGGGTCCGGTTTACCTGCAATAGGTTCCCCAGCTGTGGCTGGCAAGGAGAGGAGGAAAAGCAGAGGAAAGAGAACAAGAGGAAGAGAAGAAAGACAGAAGAAATGGAAGGGAAGGACCACAAGACAAAATAAACAGAAGATATGAAACAGCGAAGCCCTGTCCCTTTCCACACCAACCCAGGAGGCCCTTATTCTCCATGTGGTGAATCATCCAGAAGAAAACCTAGAATGTGTACAAAACTATACACTGATAAAAAGAGTCAAACATGAAAGAAATTGAGACAATGAGAATTTTAGAACAAGTGTTTACGTACAGTAAGTAGATAGGCTAAGAGAACATTTAGAATTTGTGAACTTGAGCCACAGGTCGAAAGATTAGAGCATCTGTTGCTAATTTAGTCAAATGTCAAAGTGACTATCTTCTAATTTAGGATATCGACGTAATCTGCAAACTACCTGCAAATACTGAGCATTACTTCTAGAGTTAAGCAAGGTGGAAGTAAATCAGCTTGTCTTAAAACAACTGGGTAACTAACTAACTATGGTTAAATAAAAGCTTTCACTCAAGTCCTAGCCAGGAACAGAACAATTCAGCCCTGGAGACAATGGCAGTTACATCTGTGGCTTACCCGTAAATACATCTGAGCCTGGGACTGGTTGAGGGGCGGGGACGTGGTGTTCCCCAGTAGCACAGATTGGGTCAATGTGGTAGCACTGGGAGAGCTCACACTCTGGGATCGGCTGATGAGCTGGGCGGCCGACGTGGTGGCCAGATTGATCTGTGTGGTATAGAAAGGAACCAGGAGTAAGGCTTTAGGAGGAAATATAAATGACTAACAAATTCAGAGTGATATGGTCAAGAACAGAATATTTTACTTTCGTAAAGGCAGGGGAAAATGAATAACACCTTCCTATCCGCAATTATCCTATCCCTGCAACTTTCTATCCCTGGCTACTATGGAGTATTACCAGAGTAAACAAACCAGTGCTAACCACTAGCCTAACAGTTGAGAAGACAAAGGAATGACATTGAACCGATTTTACTTCTCATTGAAGGGTCCAGAAATTAGTCCCTTTCTTTTATTATGTCCTCTTCTTCCTCAGGATTTTCTTTCTCCTTTCTTAGACCTCCTTCCTCATTAAGAGTCCTATATAGATCTAAGTTGGTTACTTTTCCTTTTACAAACATTCTCTACATAAGGGCAGTAAATACCACTGATGGCTCAGTAAACACTCCCAGATCAGCTGTATCATATCAAATGTAACCCAGAGACAAAGACAGAGAGAGTTCCAGAAGCCTCTCAGCGGGGAGAAGTACTCACTGAGGCCTGGGTGGTGGTCGTCTGCTGCTGTGCGGTGCTGGTGTTTGGGGAGCTGGCCTGCCGACTGGCAGCAATGGTGGCCTGTTAGAGACAACAGAAAATAAAGAGCAGAGACAACGAAGGAAAGGCTGTGATTCTTTCAGTAATAAATCAGATGCACAACACGTAATAGAAATTTCAGGTAAGAACTGAGAGTCTCCATTATGAAACAAGAACAAGCATATTCAGTACGCTCACAACCCTCACATCAGCACATGTGCTAACCCAACAACTCCCATGTTACTCTCCTGGAGCAGCCAGGCAAGCTGTCCTCCTCCCACTTTCCTTTAGGTGGAAGGACCTTTGGTCAGGTCACATAATGAATCACTAATAAGTCTAACCCAGAGTTGTTCAATACAAATGTCATGCGAGCCACATACATAATTTCCAGTATGCATATTTTTTAAAAAGGGAAAAGAAACAGGAGAAATACACTTTATTTTTTAATTGAATTTATTGGGGTGACATTGGTTAATAAAATTATATAGGTTTCAGGTGTACAATTCATCTGCATATTGGCATCTGGCAAACTGTGTTTGCCACATCAAGTCAAACCTCCTTCGATCACCATTTATCCCCCCATACCCTCTTCTACTTGACTTTATTAAAGCCAATGTATCTCATTTCAACCTATAATCAATGTAAACTACTTTTACTTTTTTTTTTCTCACTAAGTCTTTGAAATCCAAAACCTTACTGCACATCTCCATTTAGACTGGCCATATTTAAGCACTCAACTGCTAATGTGTAGTGGCTCCCATCGCAGGCTGCAGGTCAAGACATAGCCATTCTGTTTCTAAAAGGGAGTTCGCCCAATTCTCACTGTAACCCAGAAGCTAAGATCCATTTAGTAGGCAGTAGAGACTGTGTTTCCAGCTCAGCTTAGTGGAGGATGTGGTATGACCCTACCCACCTGCAGCACCTTGCCCCTCCCTCTTGGGTCAGCTGGCTGCTGACCTCTCACCTGCTGGACGGCAGCCAGGCTATGCAGCTGGGCATTGCTGAGCTGCTGCTGGAGCATGAACTGGTGGAAATACTGAGCTGCGTTGGGCTGACGCTGCAGTGCCTGCAGAGCCTAGAAGGAGAGAGAGGATCAGCCCACTCAGAATGAATCCATCCCAACTCCTATAAAAATCACTGTGAGCTTGTGAAAGGGACTCATGGCAAGGAGAGAAACAAAGGACGATCGAAGTCTGGCTAAATCATCAACTTCTGATTTGTCCAGTTTGCTTCTATAAGAACCAGTAAGTTCACATAGTCTTCAATAAGTGGAGAAGCAATAAATTCTGCTACACTCTATTCTCATATATATAGAAAAGTAAAACAGTGTTAATTCATCAGGGCACTTATTTCCCAAAATGGAATCTGGAAACACATGATACAGCAAGGAAAAGAATTGGAACTAGACAGACAGAAATCAATGAGATGTCGATTAATGTAAAAAGAAAATAAAAGACCATATTCTAGGGTTACAATAGAGGTAATAAGAGTCCTAAGGGGTTGAAAGTAATGAAAAATAAAGTAAGTAGTGGCTTTGTGAAAGAATCGATCAAGCAAAAATTTCAAACTGGTATTTCAAATATCTACAGTATAATGCTAATAGATATTTATAAAGATGATACTGATAATTCAGTTTTAGTGTAAACTAACAGTCTTTAATTATTAGAACCAGTCTTATGATATGCATAATTATTCTAATAATCAAAATATTTTAAGTAAAAGGCCCATTTCCAGATTTTTTATTTTTATAGAGGCGAAGGAGCGAGAAGTATCAACTCGTATGGTAGTTGCTTCACTTCAGCTGTTCATTGCTTGTCATATGTGCCTTCACCCGGCTAGCCTAGGGTTTTGAACCAGCAATCTCAGCATTCCAGGTCCACGCTTTATTCACAGCACCACCACAGGTCAGACCCCAGACTTTTAAAAACATGGAATTTATTATTTGTCTAATAAAAATAAAACTTTAGTCTAAAGAATTTTACACTGTCATTACTCACAGTGATTTTTTTTTTTCTTTTTTTTTAGAGAGACTACAGAGACAGGGACAGAGGGGGGGAGGGGAGAATAATAAGAAGCATTAACTTGTAGTTGCTTCACTTTAGTTGTTTACTGATTGCTTCTCATACGTGCCTGGGGAGGTGGTACTTAAGCTGAGCCAGTGATCCCCTGCTCAAGCCAGCAACCTTAGGGCTCTAGCCAGAGATCTTGGGATCATGATCCTGTGCTCAAGCTGGCAACCCCGTGCTCAAGCCTGTGACCTAGGGGTTTTGAAGGTCTTCTGTGTCTCGGGCCAACACTCAATCCACTGTGCCACTGCCAGTCAGGCTACTCAGTGATTTATGCAAAAGGCCAAAGATTAAAAATATGACAATCTACGAAGAGATATGGTTAAAATCTAGCTACATGAACTAAAAGGTACTAAAAAAAAAAAAAATCTTTGAAAGACTGAATTTCGCCTGATCAGTGGTAGCACAGTGGACAGAGCATCAACCTGGGACACTGAGGTCCTAGGTTCAAAACCTCAAGGTTGCTGGCTTGAGCGGGGGCTCATCCGGCTCAAACACAGGCTTACCTGCTTGACTGTGGGGTCGCTGCCCAAGCATGAGATCACTGACATGATCCAAGGGTCACTGGCTTAAGTCCAAAGGTTGCTGGCTTGAGAAAGGGGTCACAGGCTCAGCCTGAACCCTGGGGTGAAGGTACATGAGAAGCAATCAATGAACAGCTAAAGTGCTGCAACTATAAGTCAATGATTCTCATCTCTCTCCTTTCCTGCCTCTCTCTCTCAAAAAAAAAAAAAAAAAAAAAAAAAAAAGACTGACTCTCCTTTACTGTTCGCTTGCTCAAATTGTTGTAAATTCCTAAGTCTCAGCACTAAAAGAGACCTTAGTCACCTAATCCAACTCCCCCAATTTTCTGGAAAGGAACTAAGGGTGATTATCTTGAGGCACCTTTGCCTACCCTAAGCCAGTAATACTCACAGATCACATCCCTCAGAGTTGAGCCTCACCTGCACTGCTTGCCGTTCATACAGTGACATTTGAGCTATCTGAGGCCGAGAGCTGCCACCAGAGCTGGAACTCCCACTGGTGGAGTTAGAGTTCTGCTCACTCTCAGTCTCCATGATAGTGGTCCAGGGTCCCCAAGGCTGGTGGTACTCTGACTCAAGACCTAGATGGGAAGAGCAAAGGGTTAGTTAAAATTTATACCTAATCTCAAACTATTATTTCATGTTATTCAAATTAGATCCAAGTATCTTCCTCTCCTTCCATAATCCATGATTTCTAGGTTTTATAAGTACCAAATATGCAACATGCTCTTCCCCACACCATCTTGTGAAATTATGCAGTCTCAAAAGAAACACCTTTATATATTCCATCATAACTATCATTAAATATAAAATAGCCAGAATGTAAGACAGAACCTCATAATAATAAGGCCATCTGACAGTCCTGTAATACTTTGTAACAGTTTAAAATTTAGTTATCTCATTATCTGCATCTGTAACATCCTTATCAGCATCATCTTAACAATGGCCACCATTTACTGAGAAGCCACTCGGTACCTCCTCTCATCTCCATTATTTTTCCTAGTGCTTTTCTATAAATAATAATATCCCCACTTTACAAGTGTGAAAATGAAATTTTCTGAGGGTAAAGAAGATGTCCTGGCCTGACCTGTCGTGGTGCAGTGGATAAGGCATCGACCTGGAAGGCTGAGGTCGCCGGTTCAAAACCCCGGCCTTGGCCTTGGCCCTCGCCAGTTAACTCAGTGGTAGAGCATTGGCCTGCATATGGAAGTCCCAGGTTCAATCCCTGGTCAGGGCACACAGGAGAAGCGACCATCTGCTTCTCCACCACTCCCCCCACCCCCAACTCTCTCTCTTTTCCTCCTGCAGCCATGGCTCAAATGGTTCAGCAAAGCTGGCCCCAGACCCTGAGGATGGCTCCACGGCCTTACTCAGACACTAAAATAGTTCAGCTGCTGAGCAATGGAGCAAGGGCCCCAGATGCACAGAGCATCGCCAGGTAGGGGGTTTGCCAAGTGGATCCAGGTGTGTGTGTGGGGGGTTCCTGTTCAAAGTCTGTCTCTGCCTCCCCACCTCTCTCTCACTTAATAAAACAACAACAAAAAACCGTCCTTGCCTGGTCAAGGCACATAAGAGAAGGGACTACTAAAGGCTGATGCTTCCTACTCCCCCCTTTTCTCTCTCTCTCTCTAAAATCAATAAATAAAATCTGGAAAAAAAATTGTCCTAGTAAGTATCAAGTCTTTACACTAGTACAAGGCTTCTTCCTCAAACCAGGAAAAATAATTGTAATTAAAGCAGTGTCACTCAGTTTGAGTACTCATTGTCCCCATTTTATGAAGGAGGGGATTAAGATACAGATATGTTAAATGCATCATGGAGTATCATAAAACTAGAAGGTAGAAGAGCTAGGCTCCAGCCCATAGAGCCCAAACAGCTGCCTGGTTCCAGCTCAGGGTACTAATAATAACACCTCAGGCATGTCCCTTTCCCTTCTTTTTTTTTTTTAGAGATTTTATTTATTGATTTTATGGTGGGGTGGGGAGCATCATGAGAAGTATCAACTTGTAATTGGTTCACTTTAGTTGCTTCTTGGTTGCTGTATGTGCCTTGACTGGGCAAGCACAGGGTTTTGAACCTGCAACCTCAGCATTCCAGGTTGAACGCTTCATCCACTGTGCCACCACTGGTCAGGCCCTTTCCCTTCTTATACCTCAGTTTCGGCATTTGCAAAGAAGGCTTCACAACTGAATGTGATATATCATTTTAACAAATGAGTCCCAGGATTAAACATTAAATACACGGCAATAAAAATCTTCAAGAAAGTAAGATTCAATTATTTAGATCACTAAAGTGGTCACAATTTACCTTCTGGGGTCTACACTAATATTCATTAGTAGGAACCAAGCAAACAAATAGAAAGGAAGCACCAAGGCAGCACTAAATGATAAGGGGTTGGTTTGTTGTTGTTCTTTTTCCCCCCTCTTTTGTTAAACCCCAGACACTAAATTCTGTACTTCTGAAGCACAGGGCCACTAAAAATACTAGGTCTGCAAAGCACTATTTGGTTTAGGAATGTAACCATCAAACCAGAATTTCTGCTAAGGGCTGTCAACAATTTTGTTCGAGTGGATTTATCTTAATGACTGCTTCCAAAACAAGCAAACAAATAAAATCAAACCACTTGGCCTACTCAACAGAGGTGGAGAGATTTCTTGTATCTGATTCTCAGTATCACCTAACCCATCATTATTCCCCAAGAACTACCCATCTCTGCAGTTTCATTTAGGAACAGCAAATGTCACTGAAAACATGGATATAACCCAAGAAGTACATAGGAGAAATCATATCAGCTTCAACTCTGTCTTCTCCCCACATCTTTTGCCACAATATCAAAGCACTGAACAGATACAGACCCATGAATCCTCATTATCAGCATGTGAAGGAAAAAAGTGGGTAAGGATTAGAGGCAGCACACATAGTTGTATAGTTCACTGGACTCAAGAGACAAGAGACCCGTTTAACTAGCTCAAGAGGACATACATTAATTCCTACATTCATAGATGAAAATGCTAATAAACTATACGACCCCTCATCTCCCCCCAAACAGAAACCTTATTAATAATATCTTTTCAGATTGTGAAATGGATATAGAGATAGAAAGGGATCAGCTGGAAGTCTTTGATAAAATTAAGGGAAATTGTTATCAAAACCAGGATTCCTGGATCTTAAGCACATAAATCTACTTGTTCGTGATTAACGTTGGAACTGTAAACTTACGCACCAAAAATAAAGACAACAAAAAGTTTGGGAGGCACAGTGAATTTAAGTTTTCAGAATTAAAGGAGAAAAAAGAGAAGCTGATCTAGAGGTCCCTGGAATAGCAAAACCACGGTCATGCTGAAACGTAGTGTTTGGGTGCGGATGGGTTGGGTAGGTAGGAGCACCGACGCCCCTGGAACGGAGCTAGAAAAGGATATTGAAGTGAACGTGGTACAGGGTCGACTGAACTACGAGTTGGAGAAAATCAATTACCCTAAACATAAAACTCTGTATCGTAGAAAGGATGGGGCAGGGGAAGGGGGAAGCGGGAGAAAGGGGTGGTTCGGGGAAGACTGTGCTAAAGAAATGGAAGTAATCTGGAGAACAGGGATAGGAGACGCCCAGGGGTCCTTGCATATGGAACCTTGATGAAAAGGAGGTTCCAAAGAGGAAGCACATACATCGGGGGAAGGGAGCGGACAGAGTGGTTGGTACCAGGAGTGAACTGACCCAAGTGAGCAGGCAGACAGGAGGCTAAGGAACCCAGCGGACCATAAAAAGCAGGGAGATAACTAGACAGCAAGCATGCTTGGATGGGAGAGCCAAAGTCAGAGAAGGAGAAATGAATGAGAAAAGGAGCAGTCAGAGGCAACGAGGGTGACGGACAGACAGCATTAACCGCGGCGACCCGAACAGCGGGAAGACTCGGACGGGCAGAGCCGAAGGACCGCAGAGCCGAGCGCAGGAGGTAGGCAGGGAAAGAAACTGGGGGAGGTACCTGGGGCGTTCCACAGCCCGAGGCGGCAGGAGAAACCTCCCCGCGCAGCCAAGCCCCCAGAGGTCCTGCCCCTCCCCAGCCCGCGGTCGCCGGCTTACCTTCGCGCCCGGCTCCGCACCCAGAGTGCTCCCGAGGGGCGTCCACCTCATGTGCCCGGGACCCCAGTCTCCGGGCTGGGCGGGGGGCTCGCTCGGCCTCCGCGGCGGGCTCCCCTCGCCTCCTCCCCTTCCTGGAGGGGCGGGGGCGCCGAGGGCGGGGTGGGAGGCACCCGGCGCGGCCGCGGCTCCCCGCCCCTCCCGCCGCTCCGGGTCCGGGCCCGGCCGCGGCTCCGCCAGGCCTCGGGGGCTCGCTCCGGGCCTGTCACTTCCTGCCGGGCCGAGAGGGTGGGGGCTGCAGGCCGGGGGCTGCGGGCCGGGCTGGAGGAGGGGGCTGGCGGGGAGGTGCTTCCGGGGCAGCCGGACCCCTCCCCCGGCCCTCCCCTCCCCTCGGCGCCCTCCTCCCCCACCCTCCGCGCGTCCCTCGTTTCCTGCCGGCGCCCGTTGCCATGACGACGCCGCTCCCGGGCCTCCGCACTCTAGGCCCCGGGGTTGCGCCCCCCCTCGCTCTCTCTTTCTCCTCTTTTTTTCCGTTCTTTCTCTCCGAGCTCTGCTCGCCGGTTGGAGGGACGAAACTGAGCCAGTGCTGGCCTCTAGTGGGGAACTCACCTCTCACAGCCAGGAGAGGGAAAGGGGAGAAGGGAGGGAAGTGACGTGAAAAGGAGAAAAAATAAGATTATTTTTCAGGAGCTTCTCGGAATAAGGGATAAAAAGAAAGGATCAAAGGGACCAACAGACAAGACGGAGAAAGAGCAAAACAGCGACCCCAAAGAAGCGATAGACTAGAAAAGGAAATAAAGCCGCAGAAAGGAGAGAGCAGGGAAGAAAAACAAAGATTGAGCAAAAGGAAAGAGAATGCTGATTGTTTAATCGCTCACCTCAACTCCAAGAAGGCGGGAAAGAATGCTCACAGAAACAGTGAACCCATTTAGGAGTTGACATTCACTTAAAAGCAGCAACCTAACATAACTTCGTTTGGAATAGCACGTTTAAGTCTGCAATTGAAGGGGTTTCGTGTGCTTGTACGTTCTTAGCTTTAAATGTGTATGTAAAAGAACGACAAAAACAAGGGAGAAGGCAGGGGTGTATAGAGTAGAACAATGGCGCTGTTATTTGAGAATACTTTGTCATTTAAGTTTTTAATTCTCAAACTTAAAACATTTAGCAAATATATAGAGCACCTACTATGTGCCATTCTGGAAGCTTCGATTACATTAATGCACAGAACAAAGGTAACTGCATTAACCTTTCCAGAAGGGGCCAGGGAACACCTTGGGGGTTAGTAACTAGGGTTGATCCTTCTCCCTGTTGTTCTCATAGCCCAGTAACTATTTTTACCCTGTCTTTTCCTAGCCTGTGTTCTATCCAGTTATTTTCTTTGTCAACCCACTCTTTATTCTCTCCTTTAAAAGCCAATGCATGATTTGTTTTCACAGGCGGTATCAATGTGTTTGTTCTCTTTGTTCTTTGTTTATAAGTTAGATCCCTTTAGATTTGCATTGAGAGAAGAGTGTTTGGACTCTCAATTAGCAGTAGCCAGATCTATGTCAGAGAAGGATCTCTGCCAGGCTTCTAGGAACCAGTCAGACAAGTATGCGAGGGAAGAAACCGGAGGGCAGCCAAAGGACTGGAAAAGCACAGACAGGAGGTGTGGGGAGGTGAAAGGGTATATTGCCAGGATAGATGACAGGCTTTGGCTGAGGATGAATTGAAAAGATTCTGGCAGAGAACTAGTGGTAAAAACTAGGTAAAGCATTAGTCATTTAATTCAGACCTAGATTTGTGGTTTATCACAGTGTAAAGCTTTCCTTGTGGAAACTTAGAATGGATATACGGACCCTAAGCTGAATATCCTAGCACCAATGAAAAAGTTGTACCTATAGTTTTCAGATTGTATGAAATTTAGGTCAAGAAACATTACTCATGTGCTTCCATGTGTTCCATGGGAAGATTATCACTGTTAAAAGTATCAACAAAAGACCTGTAATATATCCCAGGGATAAGGAGTACAGATGCCTAGAGTGTATTTTTTTCCAATAACCTACAGAAATTGCAAACCTAATGCGAATCTGGCCATTTCAACCCCATTCGATGTGGAGCGGAACCACTACCAATTCATTTAGTTGCATCCCACCTCTAAAGATATTTTTCTTTCCTGGATCACTGCCCCTACATTTACTAAAAATCATACATTTTGATGAGGTTAGGAGATAAGAGTAACGTAATGGTGTATAATTTTGTTGATTGATATAAATCTAGCCTAGAAATACTGTATCACAGAGCATGCCTTATTGATTATGGGCCAGTAGTTTAACTCTTATGTAGAGGCTTTTCCCCATATTTCACGGTAATTCTTTTCGAGTTCATTATTTTCCAAGACACAGGAGTCATCCTGGGTCATAGAGCTAAGCAATTTCCAAAGAAAAATTCAGGGTAAAAAAGAAATGTATCAACAGTAAAGTGAAGTATTAGAAAAACCTCCATTCATAAGAATATCATTGTCGTGGACCAAATCAGCTTGGGCATCACTCATTTCAGTCTAAAACAACCTGTGATTCCTAAAAAATGCACTACTGACTTTTCTTTTTTTGCTAAACATTCTAATTTTTATTTAATGATCTCGCTAGAATTAGTCCTTTTTTTTTCAGACCAAATAGTTCTGGTGAATGGAGGCTAAATAATTTCTTTACTCTGCATAACACTGAAAGTCATTAGCTTAAATAGGTGACAAGGAAGTGCATTCTATCTGGTGAGTGGAAATCAAACCCTCCCCCTGCAAACTTATCTAAATAAGTAAAGATCAGAATTTGAAAGGAAATAACTGTTTGGAAGCAACTAAGCAAAGAGAATAGAAAGTAGGTTAATGTAATTTTGTACATCAACTGAGCATTCTTCAAGTTTCTAAGCCCAGCATTGTGCAATGAATTGTGAAGGAAGACGTGGTCCTCCACCAATAGGTGTTAGTATCATTGGAATGTGTCTGTTTACAAGTAATCAAGTAAGTAAGCATGTGTGATCACATTTTTATGCAAATGTAGGTAGGATGAAATAAGCTGAAAAATAAATCACACCTTTATTCTAACCACCACCAATTTTGGATATGAACCACCATACACATCCCACCCTGATCCTGCCACAATTCTATATACCATTTTTAAGGTCTATTGAGAGAAAATGAAATAAAGATAAAGGGAGTTTATAGAGACTCTTAAATTTTTAAATCAAAACAAAACAAAAAAAAGAACTTGAAAATTATCCAAGATCTGCAATTTTGAGTAGAGAAAATTGAAGGCTAAAAGAAGAATGTAGACAAGGGACATTTTATAATCGTTGGTAAATAGATCTCCAAAACAATATATGTTGTTAATTTCCTAGATGTTCACTCTTCTCTCAACTGAAAATGAAAAATGAATTAAAACATATAAAGATACCTCTCATTCTTCACCACTAAGACCCATGATAGAGTTTAGGACACACCCAAAATATAGCACTTTGGCATATTTGTTATTTTAAGCTAAAGAAGTTTGAGGAAACAGAAGAAACAGGAAAGTGACTTCTTTTTCCCTCCTCCTTCTTTCTCTCCTTCTTCTTTCCTAAAACAGGTCATAAAAACTGTCTGGCCTGACCAGGCGGTGGCACAGTGGATAGAGCATCGGACTGGGATGCGGAAGGACCCAGGTTCGAGACCCTGAGGTTGCCAGCTCATCTTGGCTTGAGCAAAAAGCTCACCAGCTTGGACCCAAGGTCGCTGGCTTGAGCAAGGGGTTACTTGGTCTGCTGAAGGCCCACAGTCAAGGCACATATGAGAAAGCAATCAATGAACAACTAAGGTGTTGCAATGAAAAACTGATGATTGATGCTTCTCATCTCTCTTCGTTCCTGTCTGTCTGTCCCTATCTATCCTTCTCTCTGACTCTCTCTCTCTCTATTCCTGTAAAAGAAAAAACAACAAACAAACAAAAAACTGTCTGGAGAGGTGCCCCTGGAGTAAAGGAGGATCCTTATTCCTGAAGGCAAAGAAACACCCAGAAGAATGCCAACAAACAGGCCTTTCTAACTTTCCTTCAATAACTGTGCATACCTTATATTCTTTAGCCTATGATACTCCTCCACAACTACCCAATCTTCATCAAATCTAGCATAAAAATACACCAGTCTAACTTTCTTTGGTTCTTCATTTCCTTATGAAGGCTCTCAGGTCATATATAACTTGAATACATTTTGTTGAAATAAATTCATAGGCCCAAGATGGAGCCACTCCTGTCTAGGATTCCCAGTCTATCCAGTCAACGAGTCCCTAAACACCATGCCAACTCTGGGCTGTATCGTTACTTAATTGTTCATTATTCTTTATCCTTGTAAAGCTTCCTGCCTTGACCCAGCTTTGCAGTCCCCGAATGGAGACTATTCACAAAGTGTTAAATAAAGTTTATATGTATCACCTAAGTTGTCTTCATTAGTCGTTTTTTAAAAGATTTGTATACTTTTCTCCTGTTATTTTTTATTTTTATTTTTTTCTGAAGCTGGAAACGGGGAGAGACAGTCAGACAGACTCCCACATGCGCCCGACCGGGACCCACCCGGCACGCCCACCAGGGGTGAAGCTCTGCCCCTCCAGGGCATCGCTCTGCCGAGACTAGAGCCACTCTAGCGCCTGGGGCAGAGGCCAAGGAGCCATCCCCAGCGCCCGGGCCATCTTTGCTCCAATGGAGCCTTGGCTGCGGGAGGGGAAAAGAGAGAGAGGAAGGAGGGGGGGGTGGAGAAGCAAATGGGCACCTCTCCTATGTGCCCTGGCCGGGAATCGAACCCGGGTCCCCCGCACACCAGGCCGACGCTCTACCGCTGAGCCAACCGGCCAGGGCCACTTTTCTCCTGTTAACCTGTCTTTGTCAGTTTAAGTATCAGACTCATCCAGGAACCCTGAAAAGGTTCAGGAAAGCTCTTTCTTACCCTATACCCATCATACTTTGTTCTTTGTTTAGGACAGAATTTTAAAATCACCATGTTGATTGATTCAGCTCAATATTCCATGCATCACTACCATCAAAAGAATCAGATATACTCCCACATCCTTTAGTAGCATAATGCTGACAATTAACAAAGACATCAGTTTAAACAGTTACTACTGACTAAGGGCAAATCATGTACCTCTCAGCTTTGGTTTTCTTTCCATATGCACTTTTTCCTCCCAAAAGTGGAGGGGGAAATGCCCGTGCATCTTATGGAGCGAATGTTCATTTATTTTAGCTGCTGCCGGGTGCTGCGCCGATAAGCATATGTAGAACGAGTGCCAGTGGGAGCATAATCATACCTGCCATGGTGGCATGCGGAACCCCAGCATCTGCTGAGTGATCTCCTGGTTCCGGTTTCCACAGTTATATGCAGCACAGGAGGGAAGGTGAGCAATGTTGTGTGGGCGCATTCATTGGGTATCATCGAGGGCAGATGTGAGAGGTGCGCTGCAGCTGCTGGAGCTCTGTGTGAAGTGCTGGCATCACTTGCTGCCCTGTTAGTGCTTGACCAGTTTAGAACACATGTTAGTGAAACCACACACACACACACAAAAAAAAACTTTAAAGAAGTGAAGACTCATTTAGCTGTAATTCCTGGGGTTCTTACCAGCCAGTTGCAACCTGTTGACATTTCCATCATCAAACCATTTAAAGTCTTTGTGCGAGAAGAGTAGAACAAATGGATGGCTGCTGGTAATCATGATCTGTCACTAACTGGATGAATGAAGAGACCTACTATCACTCAAGTTTGTGAATGGGTGAAAACATCATGGCAGTCAATGAAGAACGAAACTGTGATGCAGTCATTCAAAAAATGTGGCATTAGCAATGCCTTAGATGGCCCTGAAGATGGTATCATATATGAAAATAGCGAAGAAAGTGAGGCCAGTGATTGTGAGCAACTGAGCTTCTTAAATTCTGACATTAGTGATGATGAGTTCCTTGGGTTCCCAGACAACTAGAAGAGTATTTGAACATTAAAGTCTCTTCTCATTTGTTAATAACAGTGCTAATGGTTGTTAATACTGCTGTTGAGTTTTGTTGTTGAAATATTATTGTGGTATATTTTATTAAGTATTTTAACACACCATTTGATTCAGAATATTTTTTTCTTATTTTCCTCCTTAAAACCCTATGTGCGTCTTATGGTCAGGTGCGTCTCATGGAATGAAAAATATGGTTAATGTTTATACATATTTCATACAGTGTCTGACACATAGTTCAAGCTATTCTTAGTTTCCTTTAGTACCTAGTATATATCATCACCAAATGTATCTAAACCACTCTTTACTTTTTATTCAGTCTACATCATAACATTTTTAAACTCATAATTTAGTTAATAAGTCTATGAGTTAATGAATTTACTGTAGAGGACAAAAAACTTTTCTTCTATTCTCTTAGATACAATTAATGAATTAAACTAACAAAAACCAAATTAACAGGGGAAAAGGCACACAGTTTTTATTAATATTTTACTTGTAAGGGATTTCTCAGAAAAAAAAACTCAAAAAGGTTTGGGGCTTTCAGAGGCATAAATTGCTGGGAGAAGCAATTTTCTTCTTGGGTAGGGGTTGGGGCGGGGCAACTGGACAGAACCTTCCTCCAGTGGACATTTATCAGGCAGAGAACTCTTTCTGCATCTGTTAATTCTCAATTGCCTTTAGCTAAAAAAATAATACTTCTTATGCCAACATGGTATATTTGGGGGCAGCATATCTGATTCCCTTATTACTGTCATTTTTTATGGAAAAAGTATTCCATTTCCTATGTACAAAATTTACCTTGTGGGGGCTTCAAGTGTGTCTTTTGATCTACTTTTCTAGGATCTGGGTACAAATCTATATTGAGACAAAGCACTAGATTTATTTATATCTTTTGGAATTAGGTTATGTGTCTTCGGCCAAGAGAGCTAAACCTCTTGGGAAGAAGTCTAAAGGGAAAAAGTACTCAAAATATACATAGATCCTCTTTCTATTCATGGCTTCATAGACATTATTGCAGTCAACCCTCTCTATAACCTTTTCTGCTAGCTATTATTCATCTTTAATTTACAGATGAGGAAATCAAAGCTCAGGAAGATTTGGTAAATTGTTCCAAGTTCATGGGAGTAGTAAGCAATAGAGTTAGAATTTAAATTCAGGTCTGTCTGGCCCAAAGCTCATAACTACATCACATCTTTCACAGTGTGAAAGTAGAGTAGGGCAGAGCTATTTAAAATGCTTAGCACACACACAAACATTTGCACAAAGATGGTTAGCATTTGCCATTGTAAATACATGCAATGGAAGGCCCACTCTGCATTTGTTAAAAACAAAAGTAGCTCTGGTTATCAGTCTGCACAGACACGGAGGAGATGTCTTAGCAAACAATAGAGATGTATATATATTATTTTCCTAAATTTTCTGTTTTCTTCCTTGTCTGCTTATAAACTATGTTGAGCAGATCGTGGCTCTAAAGATGGCATCATCCATGAAACCTGTGTGTTATGCTAAAGCAGGGGTAGTCAACCTTTTTATACCTATCGCCCACTTTTGTATCTCTGTTAGTAGTAAAATTTTCTAACCACCTACTGGTTCCATAGTAAAGGTGATTTATAAAGTAAGGAAGTTAAAGCATATAATAATAATTACTTACCAAGTACTTTATGTCAGATTTTCGCTAAATTTGGCAGAATAAATCTTTGTAAAACTACTATAGTTAAATCTATCTTTTTATTTATACTTTGGTTGCTCTGCCACCACCCACCATGAAAGCTGGAATGCCCACTAGTGGGCAGTAGGGACCAGGTTGACTACCACTGTGCTAAGGCAGTGGGGAATTAAAGTTGCAGATGGAATTAAAGTTTCAAACAGCTGACCTGAAAATAGGGAGATTATCCTAGATTATCTGGCTGAGCCCAATATAATGAAAAGGTCTTTAGAAGTGTGGGTGAGGAAGAAGAGACAGGTTGAGTAATGTGATGTGAGAAGGACTTGTGCTTCCCATGCTGGCTTTGAAGATGAAAAAGACAGGCCATGAGCTGAGCAATATAGGAAGCCTGTAGAAGCTGGGGGAAAACACAAAGAAATAGATTTTCCTCTACAGCCTCCAAAAAGAGAGCACAGACCTGGTGACGCCTTGATTTTCACCCAGTGACATGCATGTCAGACTTCTGATGCAGAAACATGAGGTAATAAAACTGTGTCATTTGATATCACTCAGTTGCTATAGCAGCAATAGAAAACTAATACATAATCTAATCAATATGTCGAGAAACAGCAACTAATCTTAGACCTTTTGTACTGCCTAAAGTGCAACCAGTTGCCAACTTCATTACTCCTTTGTTTGCAAACATCAGGAGAATTTATTGTGTCACACAGACTAATCAATGAGTAGGTGTTCGGGATCATTTTGAGTAACAGCTTTTCCAGTTCTGTGAAAAATAGTACTAATGTATAATTTAAAAAAAGAGAAAGAAAAAGAAAAAAGGTAAAGCCATAACTCTCATGCAAATATAAAATGAACATGTGTCAAATTTTATATAACTAATTTATTCATAAAAAAAAATAAGCCTGACCAGGCCATGGCACAATTAATAGAGCATTGGACTGGGACCCAGAGGACCCAGGTTCAAAACCCTGAGGTCACCGGCTTGAGCACAGGCTCACCAGCTTGAGTGCAGGGTTGCTGGCTTGAGTGTGGGATCATAGACATGACCCTATGGTGCTGGCTTGAGCCCAAAGATTGCTGGCTTGAGCATGGGTTACTCACTCTGCTGTAGCCCCGTCACCCCACCCCCCACCCCATCAAGGCACATATGAGAAAGCAATCAATGAACAACTAAGGCGCCACAATGAAGAATTGATGCTTCTCATCTCTCTTCCTTCCTGTCTATCCCTATCTGTCCCTCTCTGTCTTGCTATCTCTCTCTGTCACAAAAATAAAAAAAGAAAGAAAGAACTAATGAGACATTAAAATCAGTTCAAAGTCTGTTTGAGAAACTGGGTGTTTATAGGCAATTTAATAAAGTAATGTTAGAGAAGATTGCTGGTTTGGATCCAAAAGTGGTTCATGAACCGTACCCCCAGGAATGATCTTTTCCTCCTCTGGGCAGGAATATTTGCATTTATAAGTTAATCTCTGCTTCTTTGGAGTTGCAAAGTGATCCAGGTAGAAGAAGTCAGAAAAAGGCCCCAGTCCAGGGCTAAACTGAAAGAACACTTTGTAACCTCCAGATTCCACTTTTAACTTTTAGATATATATTTTTTGACAACTATAGATCTGAATAAAGAAGCTGCTAATAGTTGGAAGAGTGAGGGAGAATGAATCTTCTCCTCAGAGCACTCTGCCTGAGCCTCCTTCTTGGTGTATTCTAGAAACGCAGATGGCAAACCAGCTCCTCCCACAGCCTTTCCCAGCTTAGAAAAGATATCCCAGTGTCTAGGCAAATAATAATAATAATAAAAAATGTTGAAGTACAATAAAATAAAACTAACCTTGAAATCATTCTTGTCTCTTCTTTTTAATTCATAGCCTACATTTAATTCATCCATTCATTCAAATTTAACCTACAGTAGTTTGAGGACCTGCTATAAGATAGTCACTTTTCTCTGTCATGGATGTCCATCAGTAGACAGAACAGATAAAAATTCTTACCCTCACAGAACATGCCTTTTAGTGGGGGAGAAAAAAACAATAAACAATAAGTAAAATCTAAAATTTATAGAAAGTTAGATGATAAATGCCATAGAGGAAAATGTTTAAGTGGAAAAGGGGTTAAGTGGAAAGTGGAGAATTAGAAAATGAGGCTTAGAATTTAAATAAGGTTGTCAGGGAAGACCACAGATATTTGTGCCAGGCAGAGGGATTATGTGCCACTGCATTAGAGGAATGGGGGGTTCAGAATGCACCGCTCTGAAATATGACTCCTTGGCATAATGAGTATTTGAAGCTGAAGGAGTTTGAGAAAACAGCAGAAACAAGAAAGCCAGAGTGAACTCCCCCCACCCATTCTCCCTTGGAACAGGTCATAAGCCCTCATGTGGGAGGTGCCCTCCCTACACCTGGAGTAGGGGAACAGTCTCATCTCTGAAGTCAAAAAGACTCTGAGAAAAATCGGAACAGGCCTTGCTAAGTTTCCCCAGTTCACTACACTTACCTCATACTTTCCAACCTATTGTATATTTCTCCTTCACTGTCATTAAGGAGGTGAGTCTCTTCATCAAGCCTACCATAAAAATACTCAGGTTTGATCACTCTGTGACTTTTTAAATAAACTTTCTTTTATAAAAAAAATAAGGTTTAACCATATCTCAAGTGTTCATTTCTTATAAAGGTTCTATGTCACATCAAAATTGTATTGAATAAATTCATATGCTTTCCTTCTGTTCATCTGTCTTTGTCAGTTTCATTGTCAGAGCCAGCTAAGGATCCTAGAGGTTCCAAGAACACTTTTTCCTCCCCTATAAGAACAGCAGGCACACTGAGCCTGGACCAGTGGGAGACAGGAGAGGAGCTGGAGATGAGATCAGAGTTGCAAAGAAGTGTGGGAGTGCCTGCAAAGAGAGGCTGAGGGAGGCAGAAAGCAAATAATGATTATATTTTTTATAAATATATAAATAATTATATATATATATATTTTGTATTTTTCTGAAGCTGGAAACGGGGAGAGACAGTCAGACAGACTCCCGCATGCGCCCGACCGGGATCCACCCGGCATGCCCACCAGGGGTGATGCTCTGCCCACCAGGGGGTGATGCTCTGCCCCTCCGGGGCATCGCTCTGCCGCACCAGAGCCACTCTAGCGCCTGGGGCAGAGGCCGAGGAGCCATCCCCAGTGCCCGGGCCATCTTTGCTCCAATGGAGCCTTGGCTGCAGGAGGGGAAGAGAGAGACAGAGAGGAAGGGGGGTGGGGTGGAGAAGCAAATGGGCACTTCTCTTATGTGCCCTGGCCGGGAATCGAACCTGGGTCCCCCTCACGCCAGGCCGACGCTCTACCGCTGAGCCAACCGGCCAGGGCTAAATAATGATTATTTTAAAACTGACTTTTGTTTTTTACTCTGAGAAATATTGGTAGGATTTGAGTAGCGGAGTAATGTTATCTGATTTACATTTTTCAGAGGAGCCTTCCAGAGGCTCCTGTGTTATGAACAGGTGAGGCTATCTGGTAGACCAGTTAGAGTGCATTTGCAATAGAAGAGAGTGGTAACAGTGCAAATGGTGTGAAGTGGTCACTCATATACTGGATATGTTTTGAAGCTGGAGATAATAGGGTTTACTGACATAATGGGTGTGGGATGTGAGAATAAGACAGCCCCTCCCCCCAAACCACAAAGTTACCTCCAAGCTTTTTAGTGAAAGAATAGATCTTATAAGAGAATATGTCTAGTTGCTATTTTTTTAACAATTGCATAGTATTCCCTTGTGTGAATATAGTGAATGGACATTTTTGTTATATAATATAGGTACTTTGATGGACATTTTTCTTTTTTGTAGTATTTTATAATCACAATACCCGTAAGCATGTATCAGTACACATAGACACAAGCACAATTGTAGAAAAAGTCCCTTAAAGTGCAATTGTTAGGTCAAAATGCATGTGTGTTTTATATATCAGTAGCTATTGCAAAATTTCTACTCATTAAGGTTGCACTCTTATATTCTCTTAAGTAGATGAACTAATGCTGATAGCCAGAATTAGACATAATCCTGGGTCCTTTATAGAGATGAGTCAGGGTAGGGACAACATGAAATTAATATCTCTCAAACATGCTGTGGCAACTAAATAGTTAAAAATCTCTCTTTTAGAAGACTTCTTATCTATGCCTAGTAATCTTATAGTTGACTTCGTTCATCTTTAAAATTTGTTTTTAACCCCTCCCTGCCTTTCCAACCCTCCAGGCACATATCACCAATCTTCTCACCTCGTTCCACCCACATAATAAAGCATGTCTCCTGTGCACACTTGTTAGAAGAAGGTAAATTAGACCTCCCATAGAAAAATGATATATTAATAATAAATACACATGTGTGATGGTTTTGTTTGTAGTAATAAATTTATGCTGAGCTTCTTGTTTTTCTTGGACCAACATGATATTTTTACAAGATGCTGGTTATGGTGAGAAGAACAATATATTATTTGACCATAAAGGAGTTTTCTGTACATAAACCTGTACATGAACCAAAATGACTAAATAAAAAAGCAAACCCAAATATATTCTGGCATCAAGAGTATTAGTGGGAAGACCTGGCCCGGTGACTTAGTTGGTTGGAGTGTCCTCTAGATCAGGGGTCGGGAAACTTTTTGGCTGAGAGAGCCATGAATGCTACATATTTTAAAATGTAATTCCGTGAGAGCCATACAACGACCCATGTATGTTACGCATTATCCAATAAAAATTTGGTGTTGTCCTGGAGGACAGCTGTGATTGGCTCCAGCCACCTGCAACTATGAACATGAGCAGTAGGAAATGAATGGATTGTAATACATGAGAATATTTTATATTTTTAACGTTATTATTTTTTTAATTAAATATTTGTCTGTGAGCCAGATGCAGCTATCAAAAGAGCCACATCTGGCTCATGAGCTATAGGTTCCTGACTCCTGCTCTAGATGAACCAAGGTTGCAGGTTCAATCCCTGGTCAGGGTACATGCAAGAATCAACCAATGAGTGCATAAATGAGTGGAACAATAAATCAATGTTTCTCTTTCTCTCTCTCTTCCCCTTCCTTTCTCTCTCTAAAATCAATAAAGAAAAAAAACCCTTTTTTCAAAATAGAATTGCTAGGAAGTCTGGGAGTATTGCCCTAGGATCTATCTATGTTCAGCTTTAGTAATTCTACACTTTATAATTCAACTATTGTCCCAATATATTCAAACTTGACATGTAAATGAAGACAAATTTAGATTTTTGAAGCCATCAACTGTAATATCACGTGAACGGTCAGTGTGTCTCTCATTTTTGTCTTAGGAGCATCTTATAATGATGACTTGAGTAGACAAAGCAACAACATTGATCCTAGGCAGGTAATGGCTTCTGAACTTCATGGCTCGGTAGTCCTGCTAAAGGTGATTATTTGAGTGTCACAAAGGTAGTCTGATTTCTTAGCTTTGAATATATAGGAGAGGAAAACGTAGCCTATTCTTTCTCTTCTTAGGATCTTCAGCTGTGGTCTGCAAATTAGGCTGACAAAAAGGATTAATAGGAGAAAAGGTTTATTTCATAGGTACATGGGGGAAGGGGGCTCACAGAAAAAAAAAAATTGAAAATTCCAAAAAGCAGTTAGGCCTGGGAGCTTATATTCTCATTTTAACAGGGCAATAAATTTGCAGAGAAGCAACTAACCCAAAGAAAAAAGAGTTTAGATTTCTAGGAGCAGTAAATTGTGAGAAGGTAAATATATGATGAAACCAATGGAAAATAAGAATTGCCTTAGGAAGGTTTGTTTGTGCAGACCCATTCAAGTGCCACCTTCCCCTTATTGTCTCCCTCAAATCAGTTGTTCTTTTCTTTCTGGTATGGCAAAGGGAAGGTGGACACGTCCACAAAGGGAAATTTATGCCCTATTTTAGGCAGATGGGATAGGGGATAGAAGGGTAGACAGCCTTTCTTGCACCTCCTTTTTCTCAATTGCCTTCAGCTCAATATGATCTTTAGGCCCATGTGGCCTGTTGACGTGTTTTGGAGTAGCATATTCTGATACCCTTTAAATGCTTCACTCATAAAACCAAAATTCATAAACTGGTATCTATCATTCTTTGCACAAATATAACATCCTTTAGAGAATTAGTAAATATTTCCCATGATTTAATTATTCACTTTGTTCAAGGTGTTATGCTAGGCATTGTGAAGATACTAAGATAAAAAAAAATCCACTCCTTTCAAGCAACTTAAAACTATTTGGAAACAAAGGTATATATATTGTTTAATGTGGCTAAGGAGCACAAACTTTGGACCTGGGTTTGGATCCTGACTCTGCCACTTACTAACTCTGCCACTTACATGGTCCTGGGCATGTAACATAACCTCTGTAAGTCTCATTCTCCTTATCTGCAAAATAAAATAACTACGTAGCTTTCAGAATTGTTATGACAATTAAGTAAATACTACATAGAATTCATTTAGCCTCGTGATTGTCCTTGGTAGGCATTCAATAAATATTGATTGTTAATATTAATATTAATATCAACAATATTAGAGTATAAGCAGGTTGTGATAAGAGCTCTGATTATACTTACTCAGGGACCAGTGTCTACATATGGTCTCCAAAAGAGTTGCCCTTTCTACAGAGAAGAGAAAAAGAGTATTTGGAATGGGGTTTAGTCAGAATACGAAGAAATCAGAAGGAACATCTTTAAAAATCTTCTCTCTTGCCTGACCAGGTGGTGGTGCAGTGGATAGAGCATTGGACTGGGATGCGGAGGACTGAGGTTCAAAACCCTGGAGTCGCTAGCTTCAGCGCTAGCTCATCTGGTTTGAGCAAGGCTCACCAGCTTGAGCCCAAGGTCACTGGCTTGAGCAAGGGGTCACTAGGTCTGCTGCAGTTCCCTGGTCAAGGTTCCTATTAGAAAGCAATCAATGAATAACTAAGGTGCTGCAACAAAGAATTGATGCTTTTCATCTCTCTCCCTTCCTGTCTGTCTCTATCTGTCCCTTTCTACCTCTGTCACACACACAAAAAATCTTCTCTCTTGATCAAAATGACCAAATGACAACCTCAACAGTCATTTACATTAACTATGCTAAATGATTTTTACTTGATAGAAATTTCATCCTCACATTGATCCAAGAGGTCATCATTACAGTGTCTCATCTAGGTTTGGGGATTATTAGTGAGCCTGTATTTAAGTTCTATCTCACGTTGGCTTCCTGGAAGGACTTAAGGAGGATCCAGATCCAGAGAGGAACTGCTGCAAATAAGCAGGACCTTCCCCACTGACTGACCCCCTTTTCCCTGGGGACCATGGCAAAATCATGTCAGTGGTTTCCTGGGTTGTCAGCCTCTGAAATTGTTTGTTGCCAAAAGATGAAATGCAGAATGAATTCATGAAAGCTCCCCTAATATCTATTCTTTAACTATTAATATGTGTAATATCTCCTTTGTGTCATGATATTGTAAATAGAAAATAAAATAATCAATTGGAAAAAGATGTAAACCAGAAGTTCTAGAAGAGGAAATGAAAATTTATTGAGAATTTCATTTGAGAGTTAACCCATTGAAGTAAGGCACTTTTCAGGAGAAAATAATCAATACATATATTTTTAGTACATGTTATGTTTTTGACATTGTGCTAAGCAATGTAAGAGATACAGAAGAACTATAAAATGTTGACTCTTCTCAAAAAGCTTGTAATATGGTACCGTAGGAGAAATTTACTAACGTAAATTGGCAGCAGCCAACCAACACACAAATTTTTCTTCACTAAAAAATTTTAAAACTGTATGATACATTATCTCTGGGCAGTGGCGTAAGAAAAGAAGAACACTAATTTTGGACTAAGTGATTTCATATGTGATGTCTTATTTAATCCTCTCAAGCATTTATCGAATTAAGGACTATTTTCTCCATTTTTATAAATGAGGTTACTGAAACTGATATGCTAAATGGCTTGTCCATGGTAACATAAATATAAGAACAAGGGCTAAAACTCTAATATCAAATTCTAAATCTCTTGCTGTTTTTACCATATTGTGGAAACCTTTAAGATTGGTCACAAATGTACCAGGTCTTTCTCCTTTTAGGCATGTGATAGGGTTACACTTCCCTGCCCACTTGAAGTCAGGTATTGCCATGTGACTAGTGCCTGCCAGTGTAATGTGAGTGGGTGTGATTTGCATCACTCTGGGCAGAAACCTAAAAAGCCAGTGCACACAATTAACCATATTCTCTCTTTTCTTCTGCTACAACACAGAGCACCTCAGTTCCTAGAATGAGCGACAACCTGAAGGGCAGGCCCTATCCAACCCTCAATGGACGTGTAGAACAAGGAATAAATATTTTTACTTTAAGCACTAAATTTTGGCAACTTAACCTAATCTATCCTGACTCATTGGTACTGAAAATAAGGGACTATTCTCACTATATTTCTAAAAGATTAACTTTAGCTTAAGGACTAGTCAACAGGTGATAAGGAAACTTACTGGTGACCAAAAGTCTGGGATGATATGTTATGATTTTTTCTACAATAACTTGAAAATCAGGTAATGTGTTTGATGATTTTATAGCTCTAGAAGTTAGAAAATAGAATTATCAGTAGCATGTATTGGTTACCGTATTTAAATGCATTTGACATTTGGAGACTCACAGGCTTGGAAGAGACAACAGCATGGAAAAGCTTTTGAGAAATAAAGGTCAATGCGACCTTAGTTTTGTGGCAAAGACCTAATCAAGGTATAGTAGTCAGATTAGTTGTCAAAACCTCGAATGGATTAATGTATCACCCAGCAAATCCTTTAATTAAAGTCCACATTAATAGAAGTTTTGACATTTATACTCCAGCCTCAACTCACTATTTTAAAAAATAATTTAAAACATCTATTTTTCTGCTCAAAAACTCATAGTATATGTAGCTTCAGCAATAGTGTATATGGAATATTTAGTTTACTTTGCTTCTTAAAGAGTAAGGCTTGTGGCCCTGGCCAGTTGGCTCAGCGGTGGGGCGTCGGCCTGGCATGCGGGGGACCCGGGTTCGATTTCCGGCCAGGGCGCATGGGAGAGGCGCCCATTTGCTTCTCTGCCTCCCCCTCCTTCCTCTCTGTCTCTCTCTTCCCCTCCCGCAGCCGGGGCTCCATTGGAGCGGGGATGGCCCGGGCGCTGGGGATGGCTCCTTGGCCTCTGCCCCGGGCGCTGGAGGGGCTCTGGTCGCGGAGGAGCGACGCCCCGGGGGGGCAGAGCATCGCCACCTGGTGGGCAGAGCATCGCCACCTGGTGGGCAGAGCATCGCCCCCTGGTGGGCGTGCCAGGTGGATCCCGGTCGGGCGCATGCGGGAGTCGGTCTGGCTGTCTCTCCCCGTTTCCAGCTTCAGAGAAATACAGGGGGTGGGGGGGGGGGGGAGAGTAAGGCTTGTCAGTCCTGATTAGTGAGTGTGAAATCAGAAATTCAGGCGAAAAATAATGCATAAATAATGATAAACAAGGTATATTTTAGGAGTGATCAAAATGTTCCAAGTTCTCCAAAATGGGGCAAGTTAGAGGAAAAAATACTAATAAGGACCCAGAACCTTGGGCTCAAATTCTGAATCCACCATGAATTCTTATTGTGCTCTTAATGAATCCTCTACCTTTTTCTTATTTGTAAAATAAATATAATAAAATTACTTCTCCCACATAATTTAGAGGATTGTGTCTGTAAATAGCAAGTAAGAGAAGGTCTATAAAATGACTAAGGGGTTATAATTTTTAAATTATTTATTTATTTATTCATTTTAGAGAGGAGGAGGAGGAGAGAGAGAGAGAGAGAGAGAGAGAGAGAGAGAGAGAAAGGGAGGAGGAACAGGAAGCATCAATTCCCATATGTGCCTTGACCAGACAAGTGCAAGGTTTTGAACCGGCAACCTCAGCATTCCAGGTTAAAAGGGGTTATGATTTTAAAGTCATTCTTTTATCTTGGGGTGATTTTCTTGGCCATGGTTTCAGGTTTATAGCGATTCTTCAGGAGACAGAAAGCCTGTGTGTAATGACAACTGTTAACATTCAGAAGAATATATGATGATCAAAGGACCCAGCAAGCAGTCTGGTCCCGCTAAAATGATGTTGTGTAGACCCTGGCTGGTTGGCTCAGTGGTAGAGCGTCGGCCTGGCGTGCAGAAGTCCCGGGTTCGATTCCCGGCCAGGGCACACAGGAGAAGCGCCCATCTGCTTCTCCACCCCTCCCCCTCTCCTTCCTCTCTGTCTCTCTCTTCCCCTCCCGCAGCGAGGCTCCATTGGAGCAAAGATGGCCAGGGCGCTGGGGATGGCTCCTTGGCCTCTGCCCCAGGCGCTGGAGTGGCTCTGGTCGCAACAGAGTGACTCCCTGGAGAGGCAGAGCATCGCCCCCTGGTGGGCAGAGCATCGCCCCCTGGTGGGCGTGCCGGGTGGATCCCAGTCGGGCGCATGCGGGAGTCTGACTCCCATTTCCAGCTTCAGAAAAATACCAAATAAATAAATAATAAAATAAAATGATGTTGTGTAGAGCGTTATTGGTATTTCAAAGGCCAGTACAAGGGATTCAGAAGTGAATTATAGAAAAAAAATGACTTAGGGTTTAGTTCTCCACCAAAGCTTAATAGGCTTAAGGTACTCACAGTTAAGTTGAGAAAGGTAAATCTCTAGAAAGAATTATAAATGCGTCTACTGACATATACAGCTGACGAGAATAAAATAGATAAGAAGCTAACTAAATTTTGAAACCATGGACGTAGACTAAGAAACTTGTCAATGAAAACAGTGACTCCTGGAGTCTTAATCTTTTGTAAGCAATGAGCAAATTGTAAAACCTCTTCAGTAATCCAATGTTTTCTTCAGATGTGGCCAAGGAGGAAGGGTCATGGCAATGAAAGAGCTCCCAGAGGGCACAGCCATAACCACAGAGGACATCAACTTGTCAGTCTTTCTCAGGGAACAAAATTGGGATCTAACTGAGGGAGTTCTTCATCCCCTAGATAAGAGACCCTCTGAACATCTGTCTAGAATTTCTGCGGAGTAACAATTTTTCTGGTTAAAAAGTTAAATAAACAGGCCCCTAGGATACCTTATCCTTTATTTTAAATCATCTCTATCTCCCACATATTGTCGAGGCTAATTGTTGGGGAGACCTACCAGCTCATGAGGTTCTTTGTGAGTTTGTAACCTGTTCAGTGTCTATAGCCCTTGGGTCTCCTGTGCTGCTTGTCTTGAATATGGTAAAGAATTCTGTACTTTGGGTCTCAGTTTCCTCATTTTTCAGATGAAGAAATTTTTATAGGTGATTTCTGAAGACACTTTTAGTTTTTATTTTTTCATTTCATTTTATTTTTTAAAAATTATTTATTTATTTATTTTAGAGAGAAGAGAGAGAGAGAGGGAGAGAGAAGGGAGGGAGCAGGAAGCCTCAACTCATAGTTGCTTCCCATAAGTGCCTGGGCCCAGCAAGTCCAAGGTTTTGAACCTGCAACCTCAGCATTTCAGATTGACGCCTTATCCACTGCGCACCACAGGTCAGACTTTTTCATTTTATTCTTAAGATACTTTTAATTTTAAAAAATTGTAATTCGATTCTCTGCTAATAGTAGGCAATTCTTGAACTTTATTTAGGATTCAGAAAATGATCTTCATTGCACTTCCTGAAAACTAAAAAATAGTACAGGATTGTCTCTCCCTAGGACCACTAACATGAAAGGCTTGCACTGACGAGGGACAGTTGTCTTTATAGATTCTTACGTATTTCTATGATGACTTTACCTGGGAAATTTTATGTGTACTTTCCTCTTTAAAATATTTAGAAACACAATCACAGGATGTATAGGAAAAAATGCCTGACACAGAAAACAGGAAAACAGAGAAAAATAACCTCAGTTTCCAGAGAATGCATAAGCTAGTTGCTCTGTCTGGAACATTCCTCCCATACCTCACTCTTCTACCTGTATCATTCCTTATCCTTCAGCCTGCAGAACGAGCATCGCGTCTAGGAATCTTGACTTCAGCCCTAAGACTAGTTTAGGTTCTCATAACACCTGTCCTTTGTTATAGCCATTCCACTCACCACTATACACTCAGTGTTTAAGTTCCTCACTAAGCTCTAAGTCCTACAAGAGCAGAGACTGCAGTTATTATGTTCATCTTGCGCTTAGCACAGTACCTACCCAGTCCAACAAACATGCTTCATGAAGGTCTCTCCAGTTGCCTTCATATTTCAGTGCTGTGGAATAAATATTTCTCTTCCCTACCACACGGCCTTGTAACCGTGCCTTATGGTGGAAAGTTAAAAACCAGGAATTAGAGAAACTGTACCCCACTGGTTTTGCCAAAACCACAATCTGTTAGATAAATCGCTGAGGAGTAATATACTAGCAGAATACTACAAACAGTAATTGCATGCAATGGAAAAGATTAAAATATGCATACTCTGAAAAAAAGGTACATTACATATAACTACAGAGCAAAGGCTATTAGTTAAGGAATATCTCATACTCAGTTTCTAGATTTCTACAACAATCAGAGGGTAAAAGATTCTTAAAATTGTACATATATAATTGAATTTTCACAGAATATTTCTGAAAACATATACAGGAAACAGAACCATCTACACCCGCATAGTCTACATTAACTTGCTTTTACTATTCTACTGTCTTCATCAACATGACTTTAATATCCTAGGAAACTCTTGCTCAAAAAATTAAAGTTGCAAATAATTGTGTTGTTCATTTCAGAAACATCCCAAAAAACCATTCAAACTGCTCAGCTTTGCAATAGACAGTTATCAGATAATAACTATTAATATTTATTCTCTAAGTCTTTTCAAAACCCTCACCTTGCTGTATCTAATTTTAACTGTGATTCTCAACCAATCTTAATCAAACTCCTACCCTGAAAGACCCCTCTTAAAACAGACCCACCAACCTCAGAAATACCATGACTTCGCTCTTTTCCTTCAAAGCAGTGTCCTCCCTCACTATGGTTTGAATATGCGCAGCTTTATCCAGTGGGTGTTTGGGCAGTATTTTCAAGAAGCTAGCATTTGACAAAACTTCTGAGTTTTGGTTACTTCTGAGAAGGGAACTGAAAGAAAAGATATGAAAGGTATTCTTTTGTATCACTGAATTTTTACATTGGTATGTCTTATCTACATCAAAATAAATGATAAAGCAAAACAAAATCTAAACACATAAAAAATTCATTAGACATCACTGTGTACTCTCCTTTCTGGCCAGAAGGTGTCATTCCTTGCCCAGGTACAATCTGCCTCTGTTCTCACTGGGGGCGGGGGAAAGGGATGACAGGAGGGCCTCAGTCACACCACAGAGGTTCTAAATTTTAACTGGAAATTTTAACTCCTGGAAAGAAATCCCCAGGATCTCTCTTCATAATAACAGCTAACATTTTTGAATACTTTTTAAGTGCCAAGTAATATTTTAAAAACAACTTTATTAAGGTAAAGTTAGTGTATGATTAGCTACACATATTTAAAATGTTCAACAAGAAACCCTGGTTGGGTAGTTCAGTTGGTTAGAACATCCTTCTCATACACCACGGTTGCTGGTTTGATTCCCAGTTAGGGTACATATGAGAATAAACCAATGAATGCTTAGATGAGTGGAACAATTAATTGATGTTTCTCTCTCTCTAAAATCACTTTAAAAAATTGAAGTGTGAAACATGATGAATTTTGATATACATATGCAACCACAAAACTATTACAATCAAGATAATAAATATCACCCCCCCAATTTTTTTGTTAGTTTGTAATTTATTCCTCCTTCTTTCTAGATAAGTCCTTAAACACTTTTCATAGATAGTATTGTTTTATCCATTACTCTTTAAGTACTATTACTCCTTTTCTCAGCAGGAAACTGAGGTGTAGACAGGTTTAATAACTTGCCCTAAGTCATCATAAGCAGAGCTGTTTTGGAACACAGGGCAAGTTTGATCTCAGATATACACTAAATCAGCCATTTCATACGGCAGTACATATATCTCTGGAGTGTGTGAAGACTTTCCAAAGTACAAGGGCTTACACCCCTAGATCTTCAACTTCCACATGGGATCTCCATCTCAACAATCTACTGAGAATGGGCTGTATTTGTTGAAGCTTCATGATTATTCATCTTTTCCCCCTTTTTTTTTTCACTTTACAAAAAGTATAACTTTAATTCTTTCCATGCTGCCTTGTTCTTGTTCTAGGGTTTTAAAAGAAAACTGAAATATTGTTACTTTGTGTAGGTAAGTTAATTTAATACAAGATTCTTTTTCAAGTCAGTATTTATATTACTTTAAAAAAAAGATTTATAATACTTTTTTGGTTTGTTTGGTTGTATTTTTCTGAAGTGAGAAGCAGGGAGGCATAGAGACAGACTCCTGCATGCACACGACTGGGATCCACCTGGCAAGCACACTGCGGGGTGATGCTCTGCCCATCTGGGGTGTTGCTCTGCTGTAACCGCAGCCATTCTAGCACCTGAGGCAGAGGCCATGGAGCCATCCTCAGTGCCCGGGTCAACTTTGCTCAAATGGAGCTTTGGCTGCAGGAGGGGAAGAGAGAGAAAGAGAGAAAAGGGAGGAGGAAGGGTGGAGAAGCAGATGAGTGCTTCTCCTGTGTGCCCTGGCCAGGAATCAAATCTGGGACATCCACATGCTGGCCAATGCTCTACCACTGAGTCAATCTGCCAGGTCCAGATTTATAATACTTTTAAACAAATTCAAGAAGGACCTAATAAACTGAGTACTGATAATAGATCACTAAGAATAACTTTTTTTTTTGGATTTGAATGACATATATATATATATCCACATATATATATATATATATAGTTGTATTTTTCTTTTTTAAAAAATTAATTTTAATGGGGTGACATTAATCAATCAGGGTACATAGGTTCAGAGAAAATGTCTCCAGGTTATTTTGACATTTGATTGTGTTGCATACCCATCACCCATAGTCATATAGTCTTCCGTCACCCTCTATCTGGTTTTCTTTGTGCCCTTCCTCTCCCCCCACCCCCTCCTGTTCTCCCCCCCACCCCCTCCTTTCCCCTCCCCACCCCCGGTAACCACCACACTCTTGTCCATGTTCTGAGTCTCATTTTTATGTCCCACCTATGTATGGAATCATATAGTTCTTAGTTTTTTCTGATTTATTTCACACAGTATAATGTTATCAAGGTCCATCCATGTTGTTGATCCGATGTCATCATTTCTTATGGCTGAGTAGTATTCCGTTGTATAAATGTACCACATCTTCTTTATCCAGTCATCTGTTGAAGGGTTTTTTGGTTGTTTCCATGTCTTGGCCTCTGTGAACAATGCTGCAATGAATATGGGGCTGCATGTGACTTTATGTACAGTGTTTTTGAGTTATGGGGGTATATTCCCAGTAGAAGGATTGCTAGGTCATATGGTAGTTCTATTTTTAATTTTTTGAGGAACCACCATACTTTATTCCATAATGGTTGTACTACTTTACATTCCCACCAACAGTGGATGAGGGTTCCTTTTTCTCCCCAGCCTCTCCAACACTTGTTATTACCTGTCTTGTTGATAATAGCTAATCTAAGAGGTGTGAGGTGGTATCTCATTGTAGTTTTAATTTGCATTTCTCTAATAGCTAATGAAGATGAGCATCTTTTCATATATCTGTTGGCCATTTGTATTTCTTCCTGGGAGAAGTGTCTGTTCATGTCCTCTTCCCATTTTTTTTAATGGATTGTTTGCTTGTTTGTTGTTGAGTTTTATGAGTTCTTTGTATATTTTGGATATTAGGCCCTTATCTATGCTGTTGTTTGAAAATATCATCTCCCATTTAGTTGGCTGTTTGTTTGTTTTGTTGTCAGTTTCTTTTGCTGTGCAAAAGCTTCTTAGTCTGATGTAGTCCCATTCATTTATCTTTGCCTTCACTTCCCTTGCCTTTGGAGTCAAATTCATAAAGTGCTCTTTGTAACCAAGGTCCATGAGTTTAGTACCTATGTTTTCTTCTATGTAATTTATTGTTTCAGGTCTTATATTTAGGTCTTTGATCCATTTTGAATTAATTTTAGTACAAGGGGACAAACTGTTGTCGAGTTTCATTCTTTTGCATGTGGTTTTCCAGTTTTCCCAGCTTTCTTTTCTCCATTGTGTGTTGTTGGCCCCTTTATCAAAAATTATTTGACCATATACATGTGGTTTTATTTTTGGGCTTTCTATTCTGTTCCATTGGTCTGAGTGTCTATTTTTCTGCTAATACCATGCTGTTTTGATTATCATGGCTCTATAACATAATTTGAAGTCAGGTATTGTAATGCTCCCAGCTTCGTTCTTTTTCCTTAGGATTGCTCTGGCTATTTTTATAGTTCCATATGAACCTGATGATTTATTGTTCCATTTCTTTAAAAAATGTCATTGGAATTTTGATGGGAATTGCATTAAATTTGTATATTGCTTTGGGTAATATAGTCATTTTGACTATATTTATTCTTTCTATCCAAGAACAAGGAATATTTTTTCATTTCATTATATCTTTTTTGATTTCCCTTAACAATGCTTTGTAGTTTTCATTATATAGGTCCTTTACATTCTTTGTTGTATTTATTCCTAGGTATTTTGTTGTTGTTATTGCAGCCATTAAGGAGATTGTTTTTTTTTAGCTCATTTTCTGATGTTTCATTGTTGGCATATAGGAAGGCAATGGACTTTTGTATATTAATTTTGTATCCTGTGACCTTACTGTATTGTTTATTGTTTCTAGTAATCTTTTTGTGGAGTTTTTGGGGTTTTCGATGTATAGGGTCATATCATCTGCAAAAAGTGAAGCCTTTACTTCTTCTTTTCCAATATGAATGCCTTTTATTTATTTCTCTTATCTGATTGCTCTGGCTAGAATTTCCAGCACTATGTTGAATAAGAATGGAGAGAGTGGACAACCTGTCTTGTTCCTGATTTTAGGGGAAAAGTCCTCAGTTTTATGCCATTTAATATGATGTTAGCTGATGGTTTATCATAGATGGTCTTTATTATGTTAAAATATTTTCCTTTTATACCCATTTTGTTAAGTGTTTTAAACATAAAATAATGTACTTTATTGAATGCCTTTTCTGCATCAATTGATAAGATCATATGGTTTTTGTTCTTTGTTTTGTTGATATGGTGTATTACATTAACCGTTTTTATGTATGTTGAACCATCTTTGTGATTCTGGGATGAATCCCACTTGATCATGATGAATTATTTTTTTAATGTGTTGTTGTATTTGATTTGCTAGTATTTTGTTTAGTATTTTAGCATCTGTATTCATTAAAGATATTGGTCTGTAGTTTTCTTTCTTTCTGTTGTCCTTGCCAGGTTTTGGTATGAGGGTTATGTTGGCCTCATAAAATGTGTTTGGCAGTATTGCTTCTTCTTCAATTTTTTGGAAGACTTTGAGTAGAATAGGAACCAAGTCTTCTTTGAATGTTTGATAGGATTCACTAGTATAGCCGTCTGGGCCTGGACTTTTATTTTGGGGGAGGTTTTTAATAGTTATTTCTGTTTCCTCCCTGCTGATGGGTCTGTTTAGGCTTTCTGCTTCTTCATGACTCAGTCTAAGAAGATTGTATTGTTCTAGGAATTTATCCATTTTTTCTATATAGTTAAATTTAATGGCATATAGTTTTTCATAGTATTCTACAATAATTCTTTGTATATCTCTGATATCTGTGGTGATTTCTCCTCTTTCATTTTGGATTTTGTTTTATGAGTCCTTTCTCTTTTTTCCTTGGTGAGTCCTGCCAAGGGTTTCTCAATTTTGTTGATCTTTTCAATGAACCAGCTCCTTGTTTTATTAATTTTTTCTATAGTTTTTCTGTTCTCTACTTTGTTTATTTCTGTTCTGATTTTTATTATTTTCTTTCTTCGGTTGGTTTTGGGTTGTCTTTGTTCTTCTTTTTCTAGTTCCTTAAGATGTGTAGTTAAGTGGTTTACTTGGTCTCTTTCTTGTTTGTTCATATAGGCTTGTAGTGATATGAACTTCCCTGTTATTATTGCTTTTGCTGCATCCCAGAGATTCTGATATGTTGTATTGTTATTTTCATTTGCCTGTATGTATCTTTTGATCTCTGAACTTATTTCTTCTTTGACCCACTCATTTTTTAAAAGTATATTGTTTAGTTTCCACATTTTTGTGGGTTTGTTTACCTCTTTTTTTGCAGTTGAATTCTAGTTTCAAGGCTTTATGATCAGAAAATATGCTTGGTATAATTTCAATCTTTCTGAATTTGTTGATGTTATTTTTGTGGCCCAATGTATGGTCAGTTCTTGATAATGTTCCATATATACTAGAGAAAAATGTATACTGTGGCACTTTGGAATGAAATGTCCTGTAGATGTCTATCATATCCAATTGTTCTAGTGTTTCATTTAAGGCCAATATTTCTTTATTGATTTTCTGTTTGGATAAATGATCTAGAGCTGTCAGCAGTGTATTGAGGTCTCCAAGTATGATTGTATTTTTGTCAGTTTTTGTTTTTAGGTCAGTCAGTAGCTGTCATATATTTTGGTGCTCCTTGGTTTGGTGCATATATATTAAGAATTGTTATGTCTTCTTGATTCAATGTCCCCTTTATCATTATGAAATGACTGTTTTTGTCTCTGATTACTTTTGCTGTCTTGTAGTCAGCATTGTTAGATATGAGTATTGCTATACCTGCTTTTTTTGGATCTTATTTGCTTGGACTATTGTTTTCCAACCTTTCACTTTGAATTTGTTTTCATCTTTGTAGCTTAGATGTGTTTCTTGTAGGCAGCATACAGTTTTATTTTCTTTTTTAATCCATTCTGCTACTCTGTGTCTTTTTATTGGTGAGTTCAATCCATTTATGTTTAGTGTAATTATTGACATTTGAGGGTTTCCTATTGCCATTTTATATATTGCTTTCTGATAGTTTTGTACCTTGTTTGGTTCTTCTCTTTTATTTTTCTATCATTTGTTTTTGTTTGGTTGTAATCCATACTTCTTTTCTCTGTTACTTCTTTTTTCAAGCCATGTACTTCTGTGTTGGTTTTTTCAGGGGTGGTTAGCATCAAGTAATGGAAAGTATACATATCATGCTCATTGTAGCACATTATCTCATGAGTGCTTCTGCACTCCATCCTCCTTTGCTACTGTTAATCTTTGTCCTCTCCCTTTTTTTTGTTTCTTTGTCACAGATTAATCTTGTTTTTATTGTGATCTTGATGGAGCTTTTACTTGTGGTTTTGTTTTGTTTTGTTCTTTGTGTCTGGTCGAAAACCCCCCTTTAGTAT
Organism: Saccopteryx bilineata; assembly: GCF_036850765.1. Classification (NCBI taxonomy): domain Eukaryota; kingdom Metazoa; phylum Chordata; class Mammalia; order Chiroptera; family Emballonuridae; genus Saccopteryx; species Saccopteryx bilineata. The sequence goes on from NC_089490.1 coordinate 108,215,170, forward strand.
TTACTGAAGTGGGGGTTTTCTGGTGATAAATTCCCTCATAATTTTTGTATCTGTGAATGTTTTTATTTCTCCTTCATCTTTGAAGGATAGCTTTTTTATTTTTATTTTTTTGTATTTTTCTGAAGCTGGAAATGGGGAGAGACAGTCAGACAGACTCTCGCATGCGCCCGACCGGGATCCACCTGGCAAGCCCACCAGGGGTGACGCTCTGCCCACCAGGGGGCGATGCTCTGCCCCTCCGGGGTGTCGCTCTGTTGCGACCAGAGCCACTCTAGCACCTGGGGCAGTGGCCAAGGAGCCATCCCCAGCACCCGGGCCATCTTTGCTCCAATGGAACCTTGGCTGCGGGAGGGGAAGAGAGAGACAGAGAGGAAGGAGGGGGGGGGGTGGAGAAGCAGATGGGCGCTTCTCCTATGTGCCCTGGCCGGGAATTGAACCTGGGTCCCCCGCACGCCAGGCCGACGCTCTACCGCTGAGCCAACCGGCCAGGGCCTTGAAGGATAGCTTTGATGAATATAGTATTTTTGGCTGGAAGTTTCTCTCTTTCAGAACTTTAAGTATTGGGGTCCACTCTCTTCTAGCTTGTAGAGTTTCTGCTGAGAAATCTGTTGATAATCTAATAGGCCTTCTTTATATGTTGTATTCTTCTTTTCCCTGGCTGCCTTGAGAATTTTTTCTTTGTCATTGGTTTGTTCCAATTTCACTATGATGTGCCTTGTATTAGGTTTGTTAGGGTTAAGATAACTTGGTGTTCCGTTTGCATCTTGAATTCAAGGCTTTAGTTCTTTCCACAGGCTTGGGAAGTTTTTGTCTATTATTTGTTTGAATATGTTCTCCATTCCATTTTCTCTCTTCTCCTTCTGATATACCCATTATTCTTATGTTGCTCTTTCTAATGGAGTCAGACAATTCCTGTAGGTCTATCTCATATTTTTTAATTCATGAGTCTCTCTCCTCTTCTCTCTGTAATACCTCTAGTTGCCTGTCTTCTATGTCACTAATTCTCTCCTCTATCTGGCCTGTTCTATTGGCTAAGCTTGTTACCTTGTTTTTAAGTTCATAAATTGAGTTTTTCATCTCTGTTTGATTTATTTTCATAGTTTCAATTTCTTTGGTGAAGTATTCTTTCTGTTCATTGACTTGTTTTTTGAGCTCCCTAAATTGCCTTCCTGTGCTTTCTTGTATATCCCTGAGTATTTTTAAGACTTCAATTTTAAATTCTCTGCCATTTAATTCCAAGGTTTCTAAGCTATTGAAATTTTTTTCTATAGATTTTTCTCATTTAGCTGAGCTACATCACTGTCTTTTGTATCCATAATATTCTATTTCTTTTATGGCATTTGAGAGTGTTATTGTTAATAACACTAATAAGAGTTGATAAAAAAAATTTATTTTGAGAAAATGCAGTGAAAAACTGAAAATTCTATTGTGCTAAGTAGAACAAAAATATGTAGAATGGAGGGCCTGAGTTGGGGGGTTGTGACAAAGAGGCAAAAATGAGGCAAGAACCCACAAAATGCCACAAGGAAAAAATTTGGATCAAGAATAAAATAATTTGTTTTTAAATGATGATGGAATGAGAGAAATAGTATAAGAGAAAAGAAAAAGAGAAAAAAGAAAAAATACAGTGAAAAATGAAAATTCTATTGTATTAAGTGGCACAAAAACTATAGAATGAAGAGCCAGAGTTGGGGGAAATGATAAAGAGATAAAAAGTGAAGTAAAAAGCACACAAAATGCCACAAAGAAAAAATTTGAATCCAGAATAAAATAATTTGTTTGTGGGTGAGATTCAAATGAGAGAAAAAGTGAAAGAGAAAAGAAGAAACAAAAAGAGAGAGAGAAAAGAAATTGAGTTAAGTTTTTTGGAATGTAACACTCATAGAAAAAAAAGAATGAAAAATGTAACAGCTATGGGTATAATGTTAAAAATGAAAAGAAAAGAATAAAATGGAAAGATAATTAAATGATCAAGGTGTAAGGAAAAAAAAGATAAAAAAATACAAGAAAAAAATGGAAAAAGTTATAAAGACTGTGGATTTTTCCTGGTTTTGAGAGGTTATCTTCTTCCTTTTTCTTTCTTCTCTCTCTTTTTGGCTGGTGGCGCTGTATCCCAGGTTCAGCCCCTGTGGCACTCTCAGGCAGAGATTTGCTGTTGTGTTGCTATGGTGATGACATAAACTAGGCCTCAGTCCCATTGGTAGGCTGGGCTTGTTAGTGTTTGCAGGCTCCAACAATAGGAGAGTCTGTTTTGCCGGAGCCTCTTTCCAAATCTCTCCTTCCTGAACCAACAGCCTGGGACCCAGCTGTGAAGTTGCCCCAGCCACTGCCTGGAGAGCAAGAGGATCTAAGAGCTGCCAAATCCCCCCTCTATCCCCACTTAATGCAGGGTTCTGGGTAAGGCTTTCCAGCCAGAGCTGCCAGCATAACCAGGCAGGGCTGGGGGCCGACTGCCTTTCAGGTGTCTTTCTATGAGCCTCCGGGCATATCTAGTATGCCTCAGCACTCCACAGGTCTGCTCTCCAGAGACTGTCTGCAAGCTGCCTGCACGCCCTTCCCCCCACCACTTCCAAAGTTCTCTTCCCCAGGAGTGTGCTTTGTTAGCCTGTATGGCTGGTGGAGGTGCAGCGCCCAGACAGGTCCGGGTGTAGGGAAGCTGGCTTTCATGCACTTCCTACGTGCTGTAGTTTGGGAAACCGGGATTATTCAGAAACTCTGGTCACAGCCCACACAGAGGGTCACTACTGACAGTCTCTGACCCAACCCCTCTGTCCAGGAACACAGGCACCCACGCCCAAAATGCCAGGCGGATCCAATCGCACTGCCCGTGCTCGCCGACCGGGATACCAGGAGTAAACAAGGCAACTGCTTGCCCACCTCTACCAGAGTCTGCTGCTGGCGTTAGCTCTCTGTGGGCTGAGCCACGGGCATACTCTCTCCTTGGCTTGAACGTCCCTGCCCTAGCCCACCTTTTTCCGTGCCCCCAGCCCTTGATTTCTCTCAGTTCCAAGTGAAAGCAGCCCTTGCTCAGGTCAGTGAGGAAAGCGGAATACTCCATTCTCCAACTTATTTTCTTCAGAGTGGGCTATATATTCAGCCACCTTTTTGCCCAATTGTACCTTTGTTTGATGTATGTGTGTTTCAGATGCTTCTGAGACTGTTTTTCTGTCTCTAGTTGTTGAATTTGTTGAAGTTTCAGGGAGAGGTATTGGGAGCACTCCTCACGGCACTATTTCTCTGACTGTTGTTGTATTTTTCTGAAGTGAGAAGCGGGAGGCAGAGACAGACTCCCACATGTCTAAGAATAACTTTTGATGAAAGATTATTTTATGCTCTTTGGCTTATAATTTGAAATAGGTCAGATAATTCAATGACAATGCTACAGCTATATGCCTTCTGTTTCTACTTATTTATATGAGTGAGATTTCTCAATGAATGCATCTATAGAAATTAAAAACAGGAATAAAATTAATTCTGATTCTGATCTTATTCTAGAATAATCATTTATAGATAAGTGCACAGATGAAAAAAAAATCCCAGCTATCAGTCTCATTAGGCACTGTGTTTCTAAATTTATTTTACATTTGATGTTCAATATTTACCAAAATATATGGTTGTTTAGCATTTTATTCTTAAAATTTGTTCTGTTTTGATTCATTGTGTTTATTAATAATTCTATTGTTAACCCAATCCATAAAAAATCTTGAAAATATTGAGTCTTATAAAATAAAAATACTTTGCTATTTCAAGTTATATATGTATTGTGGCAGAAAGTTTGATAAGGTAATCAATAAAACTTTTAAGCATAAATTCTATTAGAAAAAATTCCATCATGAAATTGGATGAAAACATAAATTGAAGGGGAAAAAGGAACAATGTAAAAATTTTGACTATTGGGCCCTGGTCGGTTGGCTCAGCGGTAGAGCGTCGGCCTGGCGTGCTGGGGACCCAGGTTCGATTCCCGGCCAGGGCACATAGGAGAAGCGCCCATCTGCTTCTCCATCCCCCCCTCCTTCCTCTCTGTATCTCTCTTCCCCTCCCACAGCCAAGGCTCCATTGGAGCAAAGATGGCACGGGCGCTGGGGATGGCTCCTTGGCCTCTGCCCCAGGCGCTAAAGTGGCTCTGGTTGTGGCAGAGCGACGCCCCGGAGGGGCAGAGCATCGCCCCCTGGTAGGCAGAGCGTCGCCCCTGGTGGGCGTGCCGGGTGGATCCCGGTTGGGCGCATGCGGGAGTCTGTCTGACTGTCTCTCCCCGTTTCCAGCTTCAGAAAAATACAAAAAAAATAATAATAATTTTTGACTACTGAACTTATTTATGTAATTTTTAAGTGGATAGTGGGTATCAAGTTACATGAACCACATATTATGCTGAATAATATTTCTTAAGTGATACAACAGTTTTATTCTAGCCAATATTATGATATCCAGAAATCATATCCTTTCAACTATTTACATTTAAGATGAAAACTTTATATATTGTCTGAAAATACTCAAGGATATGCATGGTTTTAAATTTTTCTTTTAGGAAATATTCAATAAAAATGTTTAAATGCATGTTTTTCCTCATTTTTTCCATGGAAAACAAAATCAGTGGTCCTGATTAGTCGATCTAAAGTCTCTTTGAGCATGTGTGATGAACTGTACTGTATTCCTCCTAAATTCCTATGTTGAAGCTCTAACCTCCAACATGGTTGTATTTGGAGATGAGGCCTTTAAAGAGGTAATTAAGGTTAAATTACATCATAAGGGTGGGGCCCTAATTCAGTATGACTGTTCTCCTTACAAGAAGAGGAACAGAGGCCAGAAATGCACACACACTGGAAAGACCAGTAAGGACACAGTGAGAATGCCCTCTGCAGGCCAGGGGAAGAGTCTCAGAATAAACCAAACCTGTCAACATCTTGACCTTGGATTCCAGCCTCCAGGACTAAGCTACATAAATCTCTGTTGTTTCAGCTACCCAGTCTGTAGTATTTTGTTTTGGCAGCCTTCTCAGACTAATACGGGATGTTTCAAGTACAGAGTATATGATAGAGACCATAGGCCTGAGACACAGTTCCATTATTTATGACCACAGAGGCTGCCCTTAATATAAAAATATTATAGCAGGATAGCATTCTGCATTAGCAAATATCTGTATCAGAGCCATATTATTACCTCAGAAGTTGAGACAATCTCATGATTTTTTCTTCTTTTTTTTCCATTGATTTGAAAGAGAGAGAGGCAGGGGGAGAAAGGGGGAAAAGGGAGACAAAGAGAAGCATCTACTTGTTGTTCCACTTAGTTATTCCACTTTGTTGTGTACTCATTTATTGCTTCTTGTATGTGCCCTGACTAGGATCAAACCTGCAACTTCGGCACACTGGGACGACACTCTCTGTCCACTGAGCAACTCCACCAAGGCCTCATAAGTTTTTTATTTTTTACATTGATTTTAGAAAGAAAGAGTATAGGAGAGAGAGTGAGAGAAACATAGATTTGTTGTTCCACTTATTTATGCATTCATTGGTTGATTCTTGTATGTGCGCTGACTAGGATTGAACCTGCAACCTTGGCATAGACGGAAGACACTTTAACTAACTGAGCTACCTGGCAAGGGCAACAATCTCATGATTCGAGTGTCATCAACTCTATTTCAAAGAGACAACAGAGTCATCACATTCTTCCTTTACCCATAACTTTAACCTCTGTAGAAAGGAAATATGAAAATGCATTGTTTTTATTTTCCATTTACAAAATGTGATGAGGCTCTTGTGCAAAAATAGACATACAAAGAAAACTTTGCATATAACTTCATGTCACTTTTTCCTAACACTACTTACAAAACTCAAACTCCTTTTATGATTTTCTGAAATTTTCTGCCTCAAAACTCAGTTTGAGGATCAGCTTGGAAAATTATTAGTTTACACAGTCATAGTCCGTGGAATTGAGAAAAAGCCCTTCAGCATTATCAAGGAGAGAAGTTCATGAATTTGAGGAATTCTTCAATGTCACCAAGGAAGGGAGTGGGCCAGGGAAGGAAGGACAGCATCTTTGATGAAAACTCTTCTCTCTTTTATATATTTTTTCAACTCTTATGTATTACCTTATTTCTCTAATTTTTATTCCTTTTTTATTTTTCTTTCTTCTTGTATTTTGTTTATCTCAATTATTTTCCTTTTCTCAACTATTCCATTACAAAACTTGAGAGAGGTAAGGATGTATCAAAGTAGCAGAATATATGAAGGTAGAACAAAGACTGTGTCTTGATAGAAGGTGGTACATGCATAGACTGACCTCATTCTTATTCTTGATTTATTATGCAGTGTTTGACTGTGATTCTTATAGTCTAAGACTAAGTCACATGACTTTGCTTGAATACACACTAGAGTAGTTCCCTGGCTTCTTGTCTTGGGGTTTCATTTCCATTTCCTACTTTCTCATTTCCCTCCCACCTCAATTTATTTCCTCTTCTATTCACTTCCTCCTTAATAGGAAAACCTTCTTAAATTATGACTATCTGAACAGATACCTCAAATAACTACTTCAGATTTAAGTGTGAAGGTGAAGAACAGAGATGTGGATGAAAATCAGAGAAGTTAGAATGATTCTACTGTCCATTTCTTATTATTTATATCATATTACTGTAGAATATATATTTTGATCTCTCTCACTTAAAAAACACCAAAATTCCCAATGCTGGTCATTCACATTTGACCTTGGTTAACATGCGATACACATGTTTCATTCATTAAGTAAATATTATTGAACACATACTATTTTTAGCCATTACAGGGTCAAAGGTGAATAAACCTGGCATGGTTCCTGGTGTCAAGGGTTTGTAGTCTAGTGGGAAGCATCATGAAAACAAACACAAAGTACAAGAGACAAGTAATGCAAAAGACGTAGTTGGAATGCTAAGGTAGTTGAGAAGCCTAAAGGAATACATATAGTCTTGAAGAGTAAAGATGTCCTCGAGGAGGTGGTACTTGACTTGGGTCTTGGGAAAAAGAAGGAAGTAGATGAGATTTTTAAATGCAGTGAGGGAAAGTAGGATAACTTCTACTATACATGACCTTGATCATCTTAGTTTAGTCAACATATATTTATAAAACATCTACTTTGATAATGTGGTAAGTGTTGGGAATAAAATAATGACCTGACCACAATTTCTGTTTTCAAGGTACCGGTATTTACAATGTGGATGCATTTTGGCTCTCTATTGCTACTGTAACAAACTATCATGAATTTTGCAGCTTAAAGTAATAGCCATTTATTTTCCTGCAGTTCTGTAAGTCAGAAGTCTGGGCTGGGTTCTGCTACTTACACTTACTTCTCCAGGTCTCACAAGATTGACGTCAAGGTATCGTCCAGCCTGGGTTCTTCTTTGGAGGCAGTGGTGACAGTCTGCTTCCAAACTCATTCAGGTTGTGGCAGAATTAAGTGACTTGGAGCTGTAAGTTTGAGGTTTCTGTTTTCTTGCTGCCTGCCTTTCTTATTACTTTGCCCTCTCCATCTTCAAAGCCCACTACAGCTGATGAAGTGCTTGCTCATGTTTTGAATCAATCTGACTTTCTCTTCTGTTGTGTTACTTCTGCCTCTGGATAGAGAAAGTTCTCTACAAGGGTTCATGTGATTATATTTGGTCCATCAAGGTAATCCAGGATAATCTCCCTATTTTAAGATGTGTAACTTTCATCATATCTGCAAAGTCCCTTTTGCCAAGAACCAATATTCATGGGTTCTAGGATGTAGAGCATGTTATCTTTGGGGGTCTTTTTACCTCCCCCAAAATGACATCAGGTAAGTACATGGACATTTACAACACAGTATAACTGGCCCTCTGATAAGGGTAAATACCGCATTCTATGGGGCACATAGCACATCTAATCTTGAAGGAGAATTGCGAAAAACCTTTTTGCATTAATTATCTATTGCTACATAACAAGCTAACCCAAAACATAGTGACTAAAACAGTGTATGCTTATTATTTCACCAGTTTCTGTGGATCAGGAATTCAGGAGCAGCTTAGTTTGTGACTCCAGCTCAAGCTCTATCATGAGGTGACAATCAAGATGTCAGCTAGGACCGTCAACTGAAAGCTTGGTTGGAGTTGAAATATCCTCTTTTGAGTTCACTCACATGATTGTTGACATGAAGACTCAGTTCCTTACTGTCTTGGCTGGAGGTCTCAGGTTTTCACCTTGAGAGCCCCTCCATATTGTTTGAGTGTCCTCACAACATGGCAGAAAGCCATAGTGCTATTTCCTGATCTCGCTATCACGTCTGCCTTAATCTGTTAATTAGAAGTGAGTCACTAAGAAAGCTGACATTCAAGAGGAAGGGCATTAAGGAGCACTTTCTAAAAGGACTGCTCGAGAATTTTTGGACATACTTTAAACCATCACACCATGTATCTTGTCCCTAAAATGTTGTGTCTAGTAACCATCTCACAGCCCCCTGCGGGTTGGTCCTCATTCAGTTCAACTCTGACTTGCAGCTCTTTATGACAAGTGCATTTGCCTTGTTTCTGATGGGGATGTGCTGACTCTTGGCCTCTGTTCTTCTGGGAACCCACCTTTCTCTCTACTATCAGAGCATCAAGTTTTGTAACGGCAGCTCTTATTTTCAATACGTGCCTGCAGAGTACAGCCACCACTTAGCTTCTCAGTGACACTGGTGGCTCACTTAGGAAAGCAATCCTGACAGCTTTGGCAAACAAAATGTCCTCTGGGTCCTCCCATTGACTGCTGTAGCATGACCACTTCTCTGAGCCATCTGACCCCTTCAACTATCTACCATGGCAGTTCTGTCATTTCTGCTTGTCTTAGTGTGAGATTCGCTTCCCTCAGCTTTTTATGAGCCATCCTGGTAGCATTTTTTTCTTTTTTCTTTTTTAATATTTATTTATTTATTTATTTTCAGAGACAGAGCGAGAGTCAGAGAGAAGGAAAGATAGGGACAGACAGACAGGAACCGAGAGAGATGAGAAGCATCAATCATCAGTTTTTCGTTGGGACTCCTTAGCTGTTCATTGATTGCTTTCTCATATGTGCCTTGACTATGGGCCTTCAGCAGACCAAGCGACCCCTTGCTCAAGCCAGCGACCTTGGATCCAAGCTGGTGAGCTTTCTGCTCACACCAGATGAGCCTGCGCTCAAGCTGGGGACCTTGGGGTCTCGAACCTGAGCCTTCCGCATCCCAGTTCGACGCTCTATCCACTGTGCCACCACCTGGTCAGGCCCTGGTAGCATTTTTTGTACCATCTTCCGGGATCCTTGCCTGGGTGTAAAATCCTGTGTCCTGGGAAAGTGCTCTTTTGTTGATAGACTCTTCCTTATCCAACCTAGGTTCAGGATCCTTTGATTCAGCACCCCAGAATTTATCTCATGCAAAGTCTCTGGCTCCTGCTGGTGTATGTGGTTGGATCCTGCAGCTTCTTCAGGGTAAAATATTTTTCTTCCCTTAGCAGGCCTGGTGTTTCCCTACTCAGATTGTTATGTGACTTAACCCTATTGGCATAATGGTCAAGAGAGAAATAAGGGGCATATTTTTAGAGGACTATTTGCTGTCTTGCAAGGTAGAAGCTTCTGTCTCATCTTTGAGCATGTAAAAGGGAAGAATAGGCCACTTTTTCAGGTCCTGAGGATTTGGAAGAATCTGGAAATTCCAGAAATTTTGAGGACATCAATTATGATGTTCCCCACAATGTGTGTGGGTCCCAGTCCTTTCCAAACAGTTCTTTAACAGTGGCATACCAGACTGCAATGGTTCCATACCAGGCTGTCATTCAACCTGCTCTGAAGCTCTTCTTCTTATAGCAAAGCTTCGAGCCTGGTCTTCAGATTTTCCTGCCTTCTGGCTGCAGAAGTTGAGAATTTCTGTATCTTGCCAAGAGGTCCTCTGACTTCCATAATTAGCATGTAATTGTTTATTAATCATCTTCAACATGTAATTATCTTTCTCTAAAACATCTATTGCTCATCAAAAGCCATCCAATTTCACTGAACTCATAAACACTATCTCCCTTGTACTTCTCAAACACCTGATACAAGGCCTGGCTCATTGTATTTTCTTTCATAGATATGCCATTTCAGTTCCATACTGGTGATAATTTCAAGCGCACTGCTAACAATGCCACTCAAAGTATGGTCCAATAACGCTCATGGATTCCCAAGACTATATCTAGGGTTCTGTGAAATCAGAACTATTTCTGGAATAATACTAAGATATTATTTGCTTTTTTAAAAAAATTCTCATTCTCTTTTATGTTCATGTTGATAGGGGTTACTTAATGTGTGATACTGCAACAGATTGACTACAGATGATGATAGAATTTCACTCTTTAATAAAGCCAGAATCAAAAATGTAAAACAATCTGACATTCTCATTATTTTTTGTTTTTGAAAACATAGTTATTTTTTATAAACATGTTATATTAAAATGCAATAAGTTTATTATTGTTGTTTTAAAATAAATTAATAAATATTTTAAGATTATTTTGTTTTAGTCTTTGATAAGATAAATGTCAACAGATGTAACCTAGATCACCATAAATTATTTGAGGTCCTCAGTAATTTAAGAGTAAAGAGAAGTCCAAAAAATTTAAAACCACTGTTCTTGTCCATAATTTAGTTACTGTAAAAAATATATATGTAGAAAGAAATTTCTACTGGAAGCGAAAGAGGCTTTCAGACTCTCCTTCCCAACACATTCTCACAGATCTCTGCTTTCCGGCACGTAGACACAGCCCTGGCCTGTGGCCTCCAAGCTGTACATTCCAGGGACATCGGGCTGAGTCTCTAGCTGAAACACCAACCGGTTGGCAGCCTGAACATTGAAGGTATGCTGAAAATTCTCAGTGGATTTTACAGCCAGATTGACTTCCTCAGAAGGCACATAGGCAGTGGTGGCGAATTTGGCAAGAGCTTGGAGAGCTACTACAGTGTCCTGAGGAAAATAATCAAGCATACACTTACCATTTTGTGAGCCATTGGAATTAACCTCAAAGAGCCCCAAACCTACACATCTGGTGGTGGTTGGCTAGCTTAGATGATGAATCTTCTGAGTATCTAAGAACCATGTTCACCAGCATTGGGGAAGCTGGCTTTAAAATCATAATATCTCAACTATATAAAAAATCTCCATCAAGTTATTATTGAATATCCATAGATCACTAAGCTACTCTCATATATTCATATTTAGCAACCAAATCTAGCTTCAGAATGGAGTATTGGTAGAAGCAAGTGGATATATATATATTTTGTTCAGTATATATTTTGCAGTTTCTTTATTTGAGGAGGAAATGGCAGCAACTTGATAACTCTAGAAATTGCGCACTTTTCAAATTATTTATCTATGTAATGATATTGTATGGCACAGTTGGAGAGGATATTAGTAAAGCTTTGGGAAATCCTTCCTTGTAGGCCAAGCTTCCTAGCCATTATGCTATATGACAATCTTTTCTTCATCTGGGAGTAAGACAAATAATCTATCACTAGAGAGCATGGCTTACATAGTTTGAAACTTGATTCTGAAAACATTTTATCTTTACTTATATGAATAATAACTAGGGGAAAGGAAAAAAGAATGAGGAGTTCAGCAAAATTGTCATATCTCACTCTGTGTTATGAGAATTTCTACAGGCTCGACACTTAGTCAAATATCTGTTTCTAAAGAAACCCACTTTCTCCTATCCCAAATGAAAAGAACAGTCATATTAGACATTACACTGTCATATAAAAATAAGAAGACATGTCACCACCTTGGGGAAGCTATGAGCAAGTTATACCTGAGCAGCGTGACAATCTACAAACAACTTTTCGTCTACCCTCTGTGAACTAGAGCCAAGGAGGTCTTTATTGCTTGGACATATGAAACAATTCAAGGAATGGGACCACATGTGGGTGACATGTGATTTCTTAGAATAGCCAAGAATTTTATTGAAAACCAACTATGACCTATTTGAATTTATCATACCTTTTTCCCCCTACTGCCATCCCAATAATTCAATTTCTCCTTACCCCTAACCTAAGTAAATAAAATAATCTCCTGATCTCTTTAAATCTCATGTTTCCTGCCTCTAGATCATCCCATACACCAAGTAACAGATTACTCTTTCTGAACAAAGTTAAAACAAAAAGCTCCTCTGAATTAGGCACTAACTTGAGTTTGATATGCTAGGTCTTCATAAATGAATCTACCCTACATTTCCAACTTAATTCTCATTACGCTTCAGCTAAACCAATTTTCCCAACAGCCACTCTATACTTTTGCAAATGTGTGCCTCCACTCACCATTTCCTCTTCCTTTCAATAGTTGCCTACCAAAACTTTACATGTCCTTTCAGATCTACCTCAAATGCCATTCCCCTGTGAAGATTCTTCTTATGTCTCAAGCTGATGTGAGCTTTCTCCTTTTTGAAATTTAATGTATTTTGTACCTTTTGTATCTTTCCTTATGTTATTTTACCAGACCCTGCTTGGTAGTATATAAAACTTTTCCTAGCTTCCCTTCTAGCTTGTAAACTTTTTAGACTATATCTTACTAGCTTTTCAATACCTAAAACAGTTGAAGGAGGAATGCCTATAAAATCTTGCTATTATGCTTACAGATCCCATAACTGGCTTTCTAATGTGTTAATACATAAATTTAGCTATACTTATATATGTCTTCTTTACATAAAATTAAGGGATCAGGGAACGTGTAGATACTCCAGTACTTTCAGCCTTTTGTAGAGTGCATTTTCACCAATGAAATAAAAGTTGGTTTTGCATCTCATTTGCATAATTGAACAACTTCCTTTGATTTGTTGTTTGCTTTTCTGATGCTCTTGTTTTAAAAAAAATCGAATGCTTCTTTTTTTATTGCTTCACATTCGTTTTGAAATATCCCCTAGTTTTTGTGAGCAGTATATAAAACATGAATCTTATGGTTTCATATTCTGCAAAGAAAGAGCATGAAAGGCATATAGTACTATTTATGTGCTCATATGACTCAATTTATGACTCTTTTTATATATTTTTCACATGTTTTTGTTTCCTCTCTATAGAATTATAAGTTCCTGGACCTAGAAGGCAACAGCAATAGTTTTTTCTCCATCTCCACATAGGATCTAATCATACCCGGTAAAGAGCAAGCTATTTACCTGAGTGGAAGAGAAGCCCCCATATGCATTGCGTTGCTTGGCCAACCAAGCTACTATACCAGTGGCTTTGGCTATCTCATTCTGAGTCAGACTGGCTTTGCTAAGGCAGGCCAACAATACATATGCCGTAAGTTCCACATCTACAGCCTCAAGAGCTGGTATCTGATGACTGAGTAGGTTTCTGGCTCCAGTGAATGGACTCTCCTATGGAGAAAGAAGCATAATTAGGAAGGTCTTGGAAAGAAGTGATTTTTCTATATTCACTTTGTAAATGCTCCATCCCAAAGCAGAGAAAGTACCAACCAAAAATTAATCAGGAGTTAGAAAAAACGACTGTATTTCCCCATGTATAAGACACACCTTAATTATGGGGCCCAAAATTGGAAAAATGTATTATATAAAGTTATTGAACTCAAGTTTTATTCATCACAAAATTCATACAACTCCTCATCACTGTCAAAACTCCCATCCATTAGCTTGTCCTCATCTGTGTCTGATGATGAATCAATGTCTTCAAAAATGAGTGCAAAAACAAGCGCAAAAAAGCATTTGGCTTTTTTTATCCCTTCATATTCACTTTGAAATATCCTCTAATTTTTGTGAGCAGTAAGTATACTGCTCTAAATACATCCAAAGTTTTAAAGGGATCTTGAGAAACTTCTAAGTTTAAGTCTTATCAACTTGACTGATCTTACACCAAAGAACTGTCAAATACCTGCAAAAGGGTGATTCTACAATGCCGTAAGTTTTCTGACTAGCTTCTGTCATCTATTTTCTCTCCATGTTAAAAGTTTAACACTGCCACCTGACCAGTGGTGGTGCAGTGGATAGAGCCTTGACCTGGGATGCTGAGGTCCCAGGTTGGAAGCCTCAGGCTTGCCAGCTTGAGTGTCGGATCATCGGCATGATCCCATGATCACTGGCTTGAGCCCAAAGGTCTGTGGCTTGAAGCCCAAGGTTGCTGGCTTGAGCCCTAGGTTGCTGGCATGAGCCAGGGGTCACTGTCTTGGCTGGAGCCCCCACTCATCCTCCCTTCAAGGCACACATGAGAAGCAATCAATGAACAACTAAAGTGCCGCAACTGCAAGTTGATGCCCTCATCTATATATTTCCCTTCCTCTCTCTCTCGCTTTCTCTGGCTAAAAAAATTTAAAGCATAACACTGCCTTTGAGGACTTACATGGGTTTTCCCACAAAACTCTCAACAATGATTTTATGACACTAACTTTTACAAAAATAGATCCTAGAATTGAATATATGGAGACTAGGGAACATTATAGCTAACACAGCATATTTTCACAATTTCCAAAACTGCTAACATGGCCAATGTACCTGAGATGATAGCCTGCTGATCCAACTGTTCCAGAAGAATGTTTCTGATGTTCATCTCCCCAGCCAGGGAGAAAGAATAAGCTAGTAGGGCCTGTGTGTAGAGGTTGGTGGTGGAGGAAACAGAATTCTTGAGACACTGCAGCCCAGATTCACCATTGGGTCCTAAAGAGTGAAAGTATAGAACTGAATTTACGAGGCATTTTTGTTAAATGGGAAGTGATAAGGAAATCATCATATCTTCTTTCAGTTTAAAAGACACAAATAGGAGAATTTCTCTAGAAATAAGCAAGCTAAGAAGAATATAGAGAAGAGGAGCCAGAGAAACTCACATCTATGGCCATTTTCATCTCCAGCAATGCAGCTGTGGTGTATGCCGTCAAGGAGATCTCATCGTCAACATGGGGGGTGTTTGTGGGGGGAGACAGGCAGTAAGCCAGGGAAGCAGCCAGCTCAGGCAAGAATTGTGTGCAAATTACAAAATAGTGTCTGTCCCCCTTCTGAATGGATAGATTATTTTTTTTAAAAAGGCACTCTTCTACAGGTTGACCACAGCCACGCTCCTACCCCCAGGCCTCCAGGACACACAATGAGGGAGAACTGGCTGGGCTTTAACAACTGCACAGCCTTAAACAGTAGTCTGCGAGAGGTAACATGAGGCCTTCAGCTCTGAGCGAGTATTTAGAAAATACAAGAGAAGGGTTAGAAATGATGAGAGGTCAAAAAAGGGGAGGGAAATAGAAAGAGACTGTTATCTTCAGAGTCCCTGAAATGGATGAACCCTCGAATAGGACAAAGCTGGGCCTCTTCTCCAGGGGAGATTAAGTGACACCTTCCAGTTTAATGTCTTTCACAGAAAGATTTAGCAAGTTTTGAAAATACATTTCATCTAAATTATTATCCTCATTGTATAGGTAAAAGGAAAAACACTTAAAAAGGTTAAAATGCTTGCTCAAGATTGCACACTTAGAAGCAAGAGTGGGGTTTGAACCCAGGGAGTTGAACTCTGGAGCTCCTGTGCAAACCACTAAGATTGACTACAGCCGGGACAGCCAATAGAGAGCCCAGCTCTAATTATAACGGAGGATGAATACCTCTGGGATCTTGTTCTAGAGTCTAGTCAAATTCTGGCTTATGCCATTCCCAGGTATATTTCAGAGTGTATAAACAAAGAGATTTGTGGGGCACTGATAAGATTCTGCATAAAGAATACTAACAAATCTTATACTGAAAATTTTTTTCAATGATCAAGATTTGGTGGGGGGCATTGAATTCTCAGAGATTTTAATATGAAAGCTAAAATATAATACAGTTGAATACTTGTATATACACAGAAGCCTTTCTTACAGTTTTACTATAAAGCCATATTATGGTCTTTATGTTGGGGAGGAGAGAATGAGAGAATGTCACAAAATTATAGAAATGTTCTTAAACCTATTCCCTGCGGGAATCAGAATTGCAAATGTTTTAAATAAGGAATCATAAATTAAGCGACTAAGCTGTGGATATATTTAATACCAATAATTTCACAGAGAAACTAAAGCACAGTTTTATCAATGAAGTTTCCATTGCTTAATAGTTGCGAATGGTTGATAGGGAGATGGCAAGTCCCAGGTCCTGAAACAGCACTGTAAATAATTTCTCTAGGAGAGTTCATACACACCTTCCTTTCTCTGGTATGTCCTGAAGTGAACAAGCTATCCTGCGGCATCAACACCTCCCCCTGGCTTTGGAGGAGACAGGTGATGGAGTGAATGGGTGAGCAGCGTCTCTGGGGTCCAATTGCTGTGGTTCAGATTAGTCCAACCACTCATTTGCATTCACCCTGAGCAATTGATTTAATCTCTGAACCTTAGTTTTGTCATCTGTAAAATGTGATTGATAGTGGTATATCAGTACCTATGTCAATGATTTGTTATAAACTTTAAATAATGTCAAATAAACAAAGTACTTAGAACAGTGCCCAGCAGAGTCAAATCCCTTACAAAAGACACTGGGTTCCCTATTAGTCCCCAGCAGAGCAAATGGCTTTGCTCCAGACTTAAAAAGATAGTAAAAGGTTCACAGATCTTCTAGTCAGTAGTTATCAAACATTAGTAAGTATCAAAACAGTCATGGGGATGTGAAGTACAGATAGGAAATGTAGTCAGTAGTATTGTAATTACTACATACGGTGTCAGGAGGGTTCAGGACTAATCAGGGGGATCAGTTATATAAATGTCTACCCACTATGCTATATACCTGAAACTAAAGTAATATTGAATAGCAACTGTCATTAACAATTTGATTTTTAGCCTAACCAGGCGGTGGTGCAGTTGATAGTGTTGGCCTGGGATGCTGAGGACCCAGGTTCAAAACCCCAAGTCACTGGCTTGAGCATGAACTCATCCAGCTTGAATATGGGGTCACTGGCTTGAGCACTGGGTCGTTGACTTGAGAATGGGATCACAGCCCCTCTGGGGCCAAGGCACATATGAGAAAGCAATCAACAAACAACTAAGGTGCCCCAATGAAAAACCGATACTTCTCATCTCTTTCCCTTCCTGTCTGTGTCTTCCTGTCTGTTTCCCTCTTGCAAAAAAAATTTTTTTTTAAATAAAATAATAATAATCAAACCTGAAAAAAACCCACAGCATGTATCAGAATCACAAAGGCTTGTTAAAACACAAATTGCTGGCTCACACCCCCAGAGCTTCTCAGTGTAGTTCTGGGGTTGTGACTGGAATTGGTATGTCAAACCAGTTCTCAGGTGGTGCCGATGCAGTGGGTCTGGAACTGCACTTGGAGAACCATGTTCTTGTACATGTTCTCATTTTACAGACTGGCTAAGGGTATTGGCCAAGTCGCCCAGAGACGGCTGAGACCTGGACAGCACCGGCTCCCAAGCCAGTGCTCTTCTGATTCTGCTCTGTCAGAGGTACACAGTCCTCCCAGGCACAGTGGTGGGCAGCAGGACCGAGCCACACCTTCATAGCTGTGTGAATGAGCTTCCTCGCATTGGCATAGCAGCCGCTGGGGAGCTGGTTTCCTGCCATCCACTTGAGAGCATCCTGGATGTTCTTGTTGTCAATGAAGATGAATTCCTGGCTTGGCTAAAGCATTTGGTGACAAAAGTGTTAGCCTATATGGGTAAAGAGGGAAATGTGGCATGAAAGAAATTTCTATGTGAGGGTGCAAGAATTCTATAGTTTATTCTGATGTATGGTCTCAGAAGGGAAGTGGAGGAAATATAATACCTAAGAAGGCCTGGAAAAGAGAAGCATTTATAGGCATTAGTGATAAAACTGGGAGGCACAGGTCAGGGAAAAGACCATACATGCAGCTGAAATAAACAGAATGAAAGAGGAAGTGGACAGAGTGAAAGAGGGAATGGGGTTGAGGGGACAGGGAGAGGAGCAGTTCCATTTGGGAATTGTGTTCTAGAGGACAGAACACATTGAGAATTGGGTGACATTACCATGTGTTTCCATTGCCATCCCGCTCCCCAAAGGCACTGTATGAGCCATTGCTGTGTTTGTACGCCAGCTCCTTCTGGTACCCTGGGAAGCCAGATGCCCTTTTAGATAGTAGTGACAACTTCAAAAACCACCCCCTTGTTTTTCAAGAATGTGGGACATTTCAGGGGCTGAACTTTCCTGAGTCATATGAAGCTATCGTAGGCCCCAGAGAAGGTGTCCAAGAAGAAAGATTGAACCAACTCACCTATCTCCAGGAAACCCAGTGCCCGGGACCTGATTGCCTTGGCCAGCAGCCCTGACTTCCCCAGGTACTGCAAGACAGAGATGATGGGAGCAAACGGCACATGTTCTGCTCCCCACAGCCACTTGGCGTCTGCACCAGATTGTGTAGGTTCTGTAGGGCTGTGCCCATAATGTCTCCTGGGATCCAAAGGAGAGAGAAAGAGGTGATGGTAGAAGAAGGAACCCTTTAGAGTTATTATCATTCACTTAACATGTATTAGCTATCATGTAGTGAGTATCTACCCTGTGGCCTGGGAGACCACAGTTAAGTCAAACACAGTCTCTACCTCAAAGAGCTCATAGTCAGGGGATTAAACAATTATAATACATTGCAATTATTATTCATTATAAACAATATACTATAGTACTACAATATTGGGAATGTACAAGGTGCTGTAGTATACAGAGAGGTACATAGGTCACCTGAGGAAATTTAGGACTTTTAAAAAACATGTCGGTGGAGATGATGAGTGATGTAACAAAACCTGCAATATTTGCACTCCATCTCGAAGTTCCTTGCCTGTATATAAGTACACCACCCTCTAAATCACCAAGTCCCTCTTAAATATACACAAACCTGATACCGTTTCCCAAGTTATATTTACTGACCCCTCCATACACTTCAGAAGCGGGATGCCTCAAATCAATGACTCATGAACACCTACATTTCAGCCATGGAGTTCAATTCAAATGTATAAATATGTACTGAATGTCCACTATGTTGCAGGAACTGTACTAGAAACAGAAATAAAAAAGACATGGCCTTGGTACTCAAAGAGTTCCCAGTGCACTGCAGGAGACAGTGGGCCGTAGTGCAATTGTAACGTTGTCAGCTCTGTCCCAGAGGTATGAATTAAATACAGTCAAAAGGAAGAAATTTTAACCTGGAAGGGCTCTTGAAAGAGGATAAGAGTAAAGAAAGAAACTAACATTTTTAGGGCTCCCATTTACAAGCTAGACGTTGTGCATCAGTTTTAATCTTTACACCAATCCTGAGAGGTAGGTTACTATCA
The DNA here is from genome assembly GCF_036850765.1 of Saccopteryx bilineata. NCBI lineage: Eukaryota > Metazoa > Chordata > Mammalia > Chiroptera > Emballonuridae > Saccopteryx > Saccopteryx bilineata. The sequence goes on from NC_089490.1 coordinate 108,234,378, forward strand.
CTGCCTTCCAGAGGAAAAAGAAGGAGTGGAATTGTTCACTCACTTATTCAAGGTCACACAGAACAACGGGAATCCTCTCAGTCTGATATGATTCTCAGGCTTATGCTTTTCTTCTCACTCCCTCACCTGGTCCAAAGGGATGAAGTATCCTGCCTAAGTAAATATGTGAATCTTCCCCAGACTATACTCAAAGAGATAAAATTCTTATTTGTTAAGTGGTTGCTGTAAACATTTTGTCTCCCCTCCAACCAACCGATAGGTCACCTAAACCTAAATACTTATCAAGCTTCAATGACCTTCAACTTCCTCCTGTCCAGACTCCTTTCTGTTTATAACTAGGATCTACATCTGTCTAATCCCAGCTGTTCTGTTAATGTACTGGTTGTATTGCCCACTCTAGAAAACAAGCTCTTCTTTTTTCACCAGTTCTAATCCACCACCTTCCTTCAGCTAGGTTCACAGGCCTCACCCCCACTCCACACCTTGGCAGCCTCTGGCCTCATGTTTATATTTTGAGCCAAGAACTTCTAACTGCTCACCCAGAACAGTTACATAAGCCTTGACTGAATCAGGAACAACATCCACAGGGAGCTCCAGAGAGATGGATTCTCTGCAGCCACGTTTCCTGTGAGAGGCAAAACAATGGAAGGTAGAAGGTTCTCAAGCCCAAATGACAGGAAAACTTTTCATAACCCAGGTTTTCTGGACCCAGCGCTCTCTATGAGATGGAAGTCAGACTTTTTTTTTTTTTAAATAATTTTATTTTTTTAATGGGGCGACATCAATAAATCAGGATACATATATTCAAAGATAACAAGTCCAGGTTATCTTGTCGTTCAATTATGTTGCATACCCATCACCCAAAGTCAGATTGTCCTCTGTCACCTTCTATCTAGTTTTCTTTGTGTCCCTCCCCTCCCCCCCCCCCCCCCCAACCACCACACTCTTATCAATGTCTCTTAGTTTCACTTTTATGTCCCAGCTACGAATGGAATAATGCAGTTCCTGGTTTTTTCTGATTTACTTATTTCAGGAAGTCAGACTTTTTTAACCTAGTCATGGTGACCTTTGCAAAAATATACAGTATTACAAAGAGAGTCGTGATTGTGTTGTACATTTTCTCTTCTTTGCCCTGCCTCCCAGCTCACTGGCCCCTTTGGGGATGGCACCCTGGATGCTCCTATACCTTCTGGTCCTGTATGTCCCTCCTTTTGCCTAAGAAAGTCTCCTGCTGTCTAAGAAAGTTCTCACCACCAACACCTCTCTGAGTTCACCCACCTTTGGGGCACAGCAATGAGCTGTATGTCTTCTCCACCAGGACTCCCTCAGGCTGACACAGAGACATGGATGGGTGAAGACAATGAAGATGAATGTCAGGGCAGGTGGCGCTGAAAGAACAGGTGGGGGAAGGGAAATGGGGAGAAGACGCCCTGCCTGTGCCCTCCAGGCACCTCTCCAAGCCGGTGAGATCAGAGCTTCTCTTTGAAGCTCAGGATGACTCCGTTTCAACCCAGAGATGGGCCTCTCAGTGAGATTCTTCTGGGCAAGGGCGAGAGCTAAGGACAAGTTTAGGAAACTTATAAGGAGCAGGATTACAAGGGGATTCATGATGGGATAAAAAAGCAGCTAATGATGACATTAGGGATTTTAATAAGAGATACTAACATTCATTGAGCTTCTGTGAAGTACCAGGCACTAACAAAGTGTAAAAGGCATTTTCATAGACCATCGGTATGGGTAAGCCAATCATAAAGGCAGAAAGGGGTCAGGAAAGGAGAAAGGGGAGCTACCTGACTGGGGTTGAAATAAGGCTGCTGTGAGAAACTAGCTGGTATGTCAGACACATGCCACATGTGCCTGGGTTGGTTGCTGTCAGTACCTCTGAAGCTAGGCCTGCAGAAAACTCACCTTGACCAGAACTGGCTTGATGACTGTGTAGCTCCAGCCCTTTTCTGGAATAAACCCTTTCTGGCTATCCAGAATCTTAGTGCCGATAGTAAAGTTTACATTACCTGAGAAGAAAGTGGGGTATAGGAAGGCATTAACTCTATTGCCCGAGGTACCAAAGAGGTCTCTTTCTTTGTGGACCAGTGTTTTCTAAAGTCAACAGCATACAAATCAGCTGGGGGTCTTGTTATAGTACAAACTGATTCAGCAGATCTGGGGGAGGGGACTGTATTTCTCATAAGCTTCCAGGGTTCATCAATGACACTGGTTCAATGTGTAGGCAGCTTCTAAGGGCCCCCAGTGATCTGTGCATCCTAGTATTTACACTGCTGTGTAATGCCCTCTCACTAAATGTGAGCTGGATTTAGTGACTTGCTTCTAATGAAAAAGACAGTGCAGAAGTAATGAGACATCATTTCTGAAATTCAGTGTTTAAAAAAACTGCAGCTTTTGTTTTGGACTCATTTTTTCTCTTGGTGAGTGTGTCACTCTCTTGAAAGAATGCCCTTTGTTTTGGAGAAAACCAGCTGTCATGTCATGAGGCACCCAATAGAGAGAGCCATGCAATGAGAAACTGATGATCAGAGGTCAGTAGCCAACAGCTGAGGCTGAGAACTGCAGCCTTCAGTCTAGCAGCCTATGAGGAAGAGAGACTGTGGAGTGAGCTTAGAAATGGATCCGCTCCCAGTCGGGTCTTCAGATGAGATCACAGCCTCAGCTGACAACTTAACTGGTACTTTATGAGAGACCCTGACCCAGAAGCATCAGCTAAATTGCTCCCAGATTACTTACCTACAGAAACTGTGTGACAATGTTTGTTCTTTTAAGCCACTAAATTGTAGGGTGACTTGTTAAGCAGCAGTAGATAACTAATACATCCAAAAACTGTGCTTTCAGTTGCAAAGATATAGGCCCTGGCCAATTGGCTCAGTGGTAGAGCATCAGCTGGTGTGTGTGTGGATTAGTCCAGGTTTGATTCCCGGTGAGGGCACACAGGAGAAGCAATTGTCTGATTTTCCACCCCTCTCTCTCCCCTCTCTTTCTCTCTCTTCCTCTCCCACGGCCATGCCTTAATTGGTTTAAATACATCAGCTGCGGGCATTGAGGATGGCTCTTGGAGCCTCCGCCTCAGGTGCTAAAAATGGCTTGGTTGTGAGCATGTCCCCAGATGGGCAGAGCATCGGCCCTAGCTAGGAGTCATTGGGTGGATCCCAGTCGGGGTGCATGCAGGAGTCTGTCTCTATATCTCCCCTCCTCTCACTTGGGAAAAAAGAAAAAAAGATGTTCCAAGAATATAATTCATGAGCAAATAACATCTTCTAGAGTTAGTGTGATGATGAAATGATTTAATACAGGTAGAGTGGTTAGAACAACACCTGGCCCAGATTAGTAATATGACCATATATCCTTTGTCTTGGCATAAATATTAAAAAGTTACCCCCTGGCCTGACCAGGCAGTGGCGCAGTGGATAGAGCGTCGGACTGGGATGTGGAAGGACCCAGGTTCGAGACCCCGAGGTCGCCAGCTTGAGCGCGGGCTCATCTGGTTTGAGCAAAGCTCACCAGCTTGGACCCAAGGTTGCTGGCTCCAGCAAGGGGTTACTCAGTCTGCTGAAGGCCCGCGGTCAAGGCACATATGAGAAAGCAATCAATGTACTAAGGTGTCACAACGAAAAACTGATAATTGATGCTTCTCCTCTCTCGGTTCCTGTCTGTCTGACCCTATCTATCCCTGTCTCTGACTCTCTCTCTGTCTCTGTAAAAAAAAAAAAAAAAAAAAAGTTACCCCTTTCACACTCAAAAAAGTCCACTTTGGATAATTCTTCAGTTTATCTATCAAAGAGTATTTGCTTATTATTTGCAACAGAGACTTAGGAAGGAAAAAACTAAAGGCTACTAAAAAGAGAAGTAAAGTGGAAACAAAGCAAATGCCGTGGAGGAAAGGCTGCAATTCTCAACCTCTCAGCCTTCGCTCTGTGCTTTCCTAGCCTGCCTACCACTTCCTTCCCTTACCCAGTTTGACAGCTGTGATATTCCAGTGATAAGAGTTTGCTTCATCAGCACAGAGGCAGCTGGAGGGCTGAGAATCTGTCCGTGATTCCATCTGGTACTCCTCTGATTTAGCCAGGTGAGTCTGCACCTGAAGAGGAGGTGGAAGAGATGAAAGGGTACATACAGGTAAAGGAGACAGAACACAGAGGCTTAGGAAAGCATGGGGGTTGAGACACTGGCACCACACCTCTTTCCCAGGGAAAACTGGTACGCTTCTAATTTAGGGAAAACTTACAGTGGGGGCTGTGGTTCCCAGGCTGGCACTTGTTCCCTGTACCCCCAGTTCTTACCCTGATGCAATCCTTTAGATAACTGAAGATGGTGGCAGTAAGGCGAAAGGACTCCCCACACACTACTGAGTAAGGGAGAGTCAGCTCAACAAAGAATGGCTTGAGTGCAGTTAGTCCAACAGTGGGTGAGAGACCAAAGCCACTGGACTGGGAGGTACAGACAGTCATGGCCTTCCCCGTGGTGATGGTATCAGGAATGGTGACATGGACAGTCTCCTTCCCCCAATTACTGTGACAACAAAACACCCAGGTGAGGCAGACAGTAAGTGAAAGAGAGCATTAGAGAATGAAGCTATGAAGTCACCTGCAGAAGTGAGTTTTTTGCTGTTAAGTGTGCTTAAGTAGGAAAACAAAGAGGCAAACAAACTGGTGGACCATGTCAATCTCAGAGTGTGAATCTTCAAGTAGGCAGCTTTAGAGTGAAGATCTAAAAATAGGAGAGAAGGGGGATGCCTGAGTATGTTGGGGGTGGTAAGTGTGGGTGAGCACGTGTGTGCAAACACATCTGAAAGAGCCCAGAGCCCTCTCAGTCTATGAAGGGGTGTATTCTCATGGCTTGTCAAAATGAGCAGGTAAGCAGTGAGCAAGAATTAAATTAATGTCAGTGTGTCCCTTTAAGCTTCTGTGGGTTTGACGTGAGAATGCATTATCTGTACTGTGTAAGTGGGAAGGTGTGTGAATTTTAGTGATTGTATATGATTGTATAAGAATTCAGGAGAGAAACACATTCCCACATCCCCGTTAAACTTTCTTGTCTTGAGACTTAGATTCGTTAGAAATGATCTGATCCTGGGTTTCCTGCTGACTCCACACTGTAACATCTTATTGTACCACTGAGGCATCACTCACCCAATAGGAAACAGATCCCAGAGCCATGTCTCTGGGAAGTACTGGTGAACCTGAGAATCCTCTGACTCAATTGATGGAGATGGGGAGCCCAGAGCTACGGGAGTAATATGATCACTTACTAAGGAGAATCAGAATAAGGGAATGTTAGAGGACATTCTGTTATGAGAAAAATTGAGGTGAAGGGACTATTAGTTACAAGGCCAATAACAGACAAGGACAGTTGGCCAGTGAGTAAAAAGATAAGGCCTTGAGACCTCAAAAGTCCTCCCCAGAAAGAGAGATCCTTGAGAAACTGCCTTCATCTTTGACCCACAAGGTATCATCATTCTGAGGCTAGAGGCTCAGTACAAGAACCAGAGGCAAAGAGGGAACTTTCAGAGTTCCATGATTCTAACAGCTGAAGGATTCCACAAGCCACAGAGGTAGCTTACCTCCACTCATGATGGTGTGTTTTGGAGACTGGTGGCTGCAATCTACTGGTTTCTTGATCTTGGCATTGGACAGTATTTTCAGTCCCGTATTCTGGTAGGTACCAAAAAGAGCAGAGAATAAAATGTTAAGTCCCCTCCCTTACCTAGTGCACCCTCAGAGGGTTCAACCAAAACATTCTCTTTCTATTAATGATAAGACTGGTGATTATTACCCAATATTCAGACACCAAGGTTGGTTCATGTCAATTCCAGCCAGTGTTAAAGGCTTTCAATAAAACTTACTTCATTGTTAAATATGTTTAATGCTTCTTTTACATATTAGTAAAAATATATTATTATTTCACTTAGACTATGAACTTTGAGAGACCAGGGACCGTATCAGCTCACTCAATTCAATAAAAACACATTGAGCATTATGAAGGATCGGGCATTAGGGAGAATACAAAGATAAACAAGACATGGTTTCTGTTGGAGACCTCCTGGTCAGACTTGGGCCACAGCATCCCAGCTTTTGTTCTTAAAATAGGTGCAATATTTTTTATAATAATGAAAAGAGATTGCTGGTCTATCTTTCCTCACTTTCCTTCTTGACTGATCCCACGGAAATCATTATTTGGGAACTAAGAGAGGAAGACTAGGTATACAACCTCTCACAGTGGTTCTCTTCTAGTGTAATAGGGCAACTTCTTCAAGCATAAGAACGAAGAGAGGCTACCTTACATATCAGGAGTTTCAAGATTTTATCCCTGTCAGTGCCCACATGACTCTCTCTGCTTATTTTATTTATTTGTTTATGTTTTTTAGAGAGAAAGAGAGAGACAGGATGGGATAGAGAGGGGGGAGGAGAGAGAGAGATGAGAAGCATCAACTAATAGTGGCTTTACTTTAGTTGTTCACTGATTGCTTCTCATATATGACTTGGCTCAAGTCAAGCCAGTGATCCCTTGTTCATGTCAGCAACCTTGAACTCAAGCCAGCAAACTTGGGTTCAAGTCAGCAACTTTGGGCTTCAACCCAGTGACACTGTGCTCAAGACAATGACCTCAGGGTTTTGAACTGGGGACCTCAGCATTCCAGGTTGACACTCTATCCACTGCACCACCACTGGTCAGGCCCTCTGCTTTTTCATATATGGACCTTCTTTTCCCCCTCCCACTACCATTGTTTCTATAAGAACAAAATGAGTAAGAACATCTACCTTGAAAAAATGGAAAAGGTTCATGCCTTGAGAGAACCAAGGCCTCCTCCACATAACTGAACGCTTGCTCCAACGCTCTTCAGGTACTGGAACAATATGACGTTGAGGAAGGTCCCTTGGGTTAGGCACTGGACACTCCTCATATTCATCTACCTCATAGGGGTAGTGACCATACCAGAATGAGAACATCTCATAGACCTGAGATAATAAGGGGTAAGGAATAAAGTACTGACACAGTGAAATCAGTTGAGAGAAACTTTTCTCAGATTCTGGTGCCATAGCTTACCACTCCCATATAATGTCTCTTCATTACTCCAGCATCCTTCTTATACTTATTTAATCTAACTCCTTCCCTTTTTTACTTTTTGGGTTTTTTTTTTGTATTTTTCTGAAGTGAGAAGTGGGGAGGCAGAGAGGCTCCGCATGCACTGACTAGGATTCACCTGGCAAGCCAGCAAACTAGGGTGCGATGCTCTGCCCATCTGGGGTGTTGCTCTGCTGCAATCAGAACTATTCTAGCACCCTAAGTGAGGCCATGGAGCCATCCTCAGCGCCCAGGACAACTTTGCTCCAATGGAGACTTTCTGCGGGAGGGGAAGAGAGAGATAGAGAGAAAGGAGAGGGTGAAGGGTAAAGAAGCAGATGGGTGCTTCTTCTGTGTGCCCTGACCAGGAATGGCATCCGGGACTTCCACATGCCGGGCCGACACTCTACCACTGAGCCAACCAGCTAGGGCCCCTTTTACTACTTTTAAAAATTTAACCTTTATCTCACCTTTCAAAATAATTTGTCACCCTTATCTTCTAATGCATCTTCTTTCCTTATCTCTATGTCCATATTACCCATGCCTTTCTACTACCATCATTGCCGCCTTTATTTTTACATCCTCTTTTCTCCAACATAATGATAGTACACTATTTTTTTTTAATGTTTTTTTTTTAGTGAGAAAGAAAGAGATAGACAGACAGGGACAGACAGACTGGAAGGAAAAGAGATGAGAACATCAGTTCTTCATTGTGGCACCTTAATTGTTCATTGATCGCTTTTTCATATGTGCCTTGACTGGGGCTACAGATGAGCCAGTGATCCCTTGCTCAAGCCAGAGACCTTGGGTTCAAGCCAGTGGCCATAGGGACCAAAGGATCATGTCTATGATCCTTTGCTCAAACTGGCGACCCACACTCAAGCCAGATGAGCCCTCACTCAAGCTGGCTACCTCAGGATTTTGAACCTGGATCTTCAACATCCCAGGTTGATGTTATATCCACAGTGCTACCACCTGGTCAGGCTATTTATTCATTTTTTTAGAGAGGAGAGAGAGAGAGAGAAAAGGGGGGAGGAGCTGGAAGCATCAATTCCCATATGTGCCTTGACCAGGCAAGCCCAGGGTTTTCAACTGGCAACTTTGCGTTCCAGGTTGACTCTTTTATCCACTGCACCACCACAAGTCAGGCACTATTTCCTTAAGACTTTACTTCCCACTTCCTGAAGTCTACCTCTTATTCTAATACAGTCGAGTTGTCTTCTCTATCAACTCCCATTTCCTGCCCCACCAGCAGACTACTCATAGAGCGGTTGCTCAGCTCCCTCTCTGGCCTGAGCAGAAGACACTGTCATCCACGGCCCGGACTGCACATAGGGACCCAGGAGCAGCCTGCAGCTGTAGGTCCACACCTGCTCCCAGAAGCTGCTGTGACAGTGAGAAGCCAAGGGAAACCTAGGGAAGGAGAAATATAACTTGGGAACCAGGTCAGCCTGGACAGGAGGAGAAAAAACATAATCTCAATCATCAGCCAATAGGCTCCAACCATGGTATCCAGACCATTCATTCACTTTTATACTGATTTTCCATTGTGAAATCTAGCTCTTCAGGATCAGTGCCTTACAATACAGTTGAGAAAAGTAAGCAGCACAGTCAAATGACATATAATGTTTAAAAGATAAAAAGTAGAAAAAAAGAAAATGTACAGAATAGCTATATTTGGAATAACTATATATGTGATTTCCCAGCATGACTTTTTAAAAAGAATCAGGAGATAGATTTCAACAAAACATACTAAAGGCATAAATACAATATGACATCCAACTTCAATATTATCTTTTTATTTCCCTGCCTGTGCCTTATCTCTAACCCTGGCATACACAAGATCTCTTTCTGGTCCTAGATCTTTCCTTCACCCTTTACAGCTGCCATTTTACCTGATTGTCAAAGCACATCTCTACTGAGAACTGAATTTTGTCTGCTATAACCCCTCCACTGGGGAAAATGGCATAGATTATGAGGGAAGGATCAGGGGCCAGTCTGGAACTGAATGTCAGTGTGAGAGAGAAGGAGCCTTTCCGTCCTGAAAGAGAAGAGGGATATACAGGATGAGAGGACGCTCACCCACCCATGATACCCAACCGTACACTTGCCTTCTCACTGGGCCGGCCGCACACCACATGGTACAAGTCACTGCTTATTTTCCTATTCTTCTATGCCTACTGTAACTTCTGTTCTCATTGCTTCTCAGTATAAAAACTTTTCTGGAAGTTTTTTTTTTTTTTTTTACAGAGACAGAGAGAGAGTCAGAAAGAGGGATAGACAGGGACAGACAGACAGGAATGGAGAGATGAGAAGCATTAATCATTAGTTTTTCTTGTGCATTGCAACACCTTAGTTGTTCATTGATTGCTTTCTCATATGTGCCTTGACCGGGGGCTATAGCAGACTGAGTAACCCCTTGCTCGAGACAGTGACTTTGGGTCCAAGCTGGTGAACTTTTGCTCAAACCAGATGAGCCTGAGCTCAAGCTGGTGACCTCGGGGTCTCGAACCTGGGTCCTCAGCATCCCAGTCCGATGCTCTATCCACTGCACCACTGACTGGTCAGGCTGTTTTCTAGAAGTTTAAAATATTCTTTTTCTTCTTAGAGAAGAATGAATACTCGCCTTTCATTTTAGGGCTCAGGTGTTTCTGCCTCTCCATCTCCAAACTTTCTTTCCCTATTAACTAGTAAAGAGAAAAAGTATCATCAACAGCACAGATGTTATGGGAGATTAACTTTCAACCTACTTCTGGAGCATCCCTGCATCTCCCTATAAAAAGCGTCTCCGTTCATAGTTCTAGAGCCTAACTCAATATGTCACAGAGCATCCTTTAGCTTGTCAAATACTGGACACTGCCAATGGTCCTGATGACTCTTCTTCCAGCTGAAGGTCTGCCTGAGAACCATGGGGGTCGGTGGGAGAAGACAAAGGTCACCATTGCCTTTAAATAGAAACCATCCTTTAGAAAGAAGGAAGGAAGGAAGGAAGGAAGGAAGGAAGGAAGGAAGGAAGGAAGGAAGGAAGGAAGGAAGGAGGGGGAGGAAGGGAGGGAGGGATAGAGGGAGGGAGGGAGGCAGGGAAGGAAGGAAGGAAGGAAGGAAGAAAGAAAGAAAGAAAGAAAGAAAGAAAGAAAGAAAGAAAGAAAGAAAGAAAGAAATTAAGAAAGAAAAAGAAACCATTCTATACCATAGACAGTTATCCACAATTTCTTGAAGATCTCCAGGTTTTATTCTCTTATAACCTTTGTAACATAAATTTAGATAAAATTCATCCTCACAACATTTTCATTTTTCTTAATAATCATTCAATTCAGAATTCTGTGGAAATGAGTGCATCTTAAACTACCTTGAGCTCATCTGATGTTGATCTTTGGAGGAGAAATCTCCTTTTCTTTTCTTTTTTTAAATTCATTTTTAGAAATGGGGGGTGGGGAGAGAGGAGAGAGAGAGAAGGGGGGGAGGAGCAGGAAGCATCAACTCTCATATGTGCCTTGACCAGGCAAGCCCAGGGTTTTGAATCGGTGACCTCAGCATTCCAGGTCAACGCTTTATACACTGCGTCACCACAGGTCAGGCGAGAAATCTCCTTTTCTAACTCTTCCTGTCACATTCACTTGAAACTGAATTCAGTGAAATTGTTTCTGAGGAGACTGTCATCTTCGGGGCCAGTCAGTGGCTCTGAGACTCGTTCCCCAGACTCTCATCTGACCCTCAGCCCTTCTGCATGGCAATCCCAACTGCACTTTTCTCCTAGGCTGCCCCACACTTCTGTCCTGAAGACAGTGCCTTCATTATCACTCTGACTTGTTATTCTGTTGGGTTATTCTGACCTCCTTATTCTGTTGTGTCTTGATGGTTGTTTTTAGCTTGATGGAGGCACGGGGATGATAAGACACTGGGATGGTTCAGCGGGGAGAAGGTCTCTCAGAGCTTTGAGAGGATGATAAGGATATGAACAGGTTCCGGACCATATCAAACAGTATTACAGGAGACAGCTTTACTATCACTGAGGTGACCAATAAAGCTGCTCATCTTTACACATTTCTCTTGGGCTACAAGTTGCAATTTTATTTTTCCAACAAGGGTGCTATCAATGTTTATTTTAACCCTATATCACCTATTTAAAAATATTAACAAATAAAACACAGAATGAAATTTATTCTGAGTCTCGTCCTCTCCTCACCCTCCTTCTACCCTCTCCCGCGATTCCCTTTCAGCCCTTGCCAGCAACATTTTCTTGTTAATTCCTCATCTTATTTCCCCACACGATTTCCCTGGGATCCTGCCCAATATCTTTTTATTCCTCATTCCCCCCCCCCTTCTTTTACAGCGACACCAATCATATCTTGGATATATTGGATTAAAATAAAATATATTTTTTAAAAATTAGTTTTACCTGTTATTTTTTAAAATTTCTCTTAATGTGGCTTCTAAATTTTTTTTAAATCTTTTTAAATGTTTTTTTTTAATTTTTATTTTTTAAATTTTTTATTTATTCATTTTTAGAGAGGAGAGAGAGAGGGAGAGAGAGAGAGAGAGGGAGAGAGAGAGACAGAGAGGGAGAGAGAAGAGAGAGAGAAGGGGGAGGAGCTGGAAGCATCAACTCCCATATGTGCCTTGACCAGGCAAGCCCAGGGTTTCGAACCGGTGACCTCAGCATTTCCAGGTCAATGCTTTATCCACTGTGCCACCACATGTCAGGCGGCTTCTAAATTTTTGAAATTACTAATGTGGCTATACTATCGCTGCCTGGAAGGTCTACCCACTGTCTCCAGTTTACTCTCCCCATTGCCATTCCTTCCCGACACATCCTCACCTGCCCTCATTCCCAGTCTCACATAGTAGGAGAAGGTGATGTCCTGGTCAAGGCTTGCATCAGCTGGGTCAATGCAATACTCCATCGGTACTTCTTGAGGCTGCCCACACTGCAAATGCCCTTTAGCTGGTGGACTCTGAGGGAGCTGAGAGTTGTGTTGTAGAAGGGTTGCAGGCGCAGGTGGGCATTTTCGTAGTATTTAGGCACCTGTTCTGGTTTATACGCCACATATTCCATTTGGAACCTGCCCTGAGATAGAAAGAGAAAGAAAAATGCTCTTTTAGTATGTACCTCAATCATATTAACCCCATTAACTTGTTATGCTTTTCAGGTAGATCTTTCTCAAATCTTCACTGCCTAAGAATAGCATGTAGATATTTCACTAGATATCCAGCCAAGGATATTTGAGGAATCCATAATAGTGGTTATATGTAGCAGCATTTTAGTATGTAGAGGAGTGAAACAGGGCTGTTTTATAGTTGTCAAGTAATGGGAAATTGTGGATAATATACTTCTACAAACTGATTCCTAGGGAATAGATTAGCATGACTAAGATTATAGAGAAATTAAAAAAATCAATCCCAAGGACAAGAAAACTAGGTATAACCCTGGCCAGGTAGCTCGGTTGATTGGAGTGCTATCCCTATATGCCAAGGTTCTGGGTTCCATCCCTGGCCAGCACAAACAAAAACCAACCAATGAATGTATGGATGGGTGGGACAACAGATCAATGCCTCTCTCTCTCTTTCTCTTTCTCTCTCCCCCTCTCTCCCTCTCCCTCTCTAGAAAAAATAAATATTTTTTTTTGACAGAGACAGAGAGAGTCAGAGAGAGAAACAGATAGGAACAGACAGACAGGGAGAGACATGAGAAGCATCAATTCTTCGTTGTGACATCTTAGTTGTTCATTGATTGCTTTCTCATATGTGCCTTGACTGGGGGGCTACAGCAGAGTGAATGACCCCTTATTCAAGCCAGCAACCTTGGGCTCAAGCCAGAAACCTTGGGCTTCAAGTCAGCAACCTTTGGGATCAAGCTAGCGACCATGGGGTCATGTCTATGATCCTACGCTCAAGCCAGTGACCCTGTGCTCAAGCTGGTGAGCTCATGCTCAAGCCAGATGAGCCTATGCTCAAGATGGCAACCTCAGGGTTTCTAACCTGGGTCCTCTGCTCCCCAGTAATACGCTCTATCCACTGCACCACTGCCTGTAAGGCAAAAACTAAGTAATTAAAAAAATTTTTTTAAAGGTTCTGGACTTGTGGTGGTGCAGTGGATAAAGCTTCGACCTGGAATGCTGAAGTCGCTGGTTCAAAATCCTGGGCTTGCCTGGTCAAAGAACATATAGGACTTAGTTGATGCTTCCTGCTCCTCCTCCCTTTCTTTCTCTCTCTCTCTTCCTCTCTCTCTCATTCTCTTCCCCCTCTAAAATGAATAAATAAAAACTTTTAAATTGAAAAATAAAAAATAAAAAAAACCCCTGGTATAGAGGATAATATGATTGAAAAATAAGTATTTCTAAGTAGAGAGATCAAGCGATGCCTAAAGAAATTATTAAATTAGCCACATGGCAAATAGCACGTGTTTTCTTAAACCATGTAGCTGAATGATTGCATTAGTGGCTTAATTGTTCATCTCTCTTTGCATAACATCTTTTACCATGGAATCTTACAGTGTCATTTTAGTCTAACTAAAAGGGCCTGTCATGTGACTCGTTGAAAATAGGATGTTAGCATACATGAGATAAGTAGAGGCTTGGAAAAGCCCTTGCATGTCCCCTTTTGTTCCTGCGACTCATCATTTCCATGAGACTATACTTCAGTAGCATGCTGGAGCATGAGATGTGTGGAGCAACAGCCTACAGTCAGCTGATCCACGAGCATATAAGGAAGTCCACCAGGGTCAGCAAAGCTGCCTTTCTGACTGTCCCAGATGCACAAAAAATACATGCTTTTTGTTACATTATACTAAAGTTTTGTTGTTATTTGTTAAGCAGCATTGTGTGACCATTGATAACTGATACAACTAGTCTTCCTTATAAGTATCCAAAATCTAGAGTTCTCTCTTTGTCATTTTTATGAGTAATGGGGGAAAGGGAAAGGAAACCGAAGGAAGATGACAACTCTGGACCGTTTCATCCTCCCTGTTCTGATCTCAAATGAGGAGCTGATAAAGATGGGAATTAATTATAAGCTGAATTACTATAAAGGTCAATTTTGATCTGAAGGGTCATTTATGTGACTGATGTTAAAAGCAAACAGGATCTAAGAAAAAGTTTTTGCCAACTGGGTCACAGAATTGGTAAGTAAGGAAGACAGAATTACCAATGGAGGTGGGGGCGGGGGGGGGGGGAGAAACAGAAGCATTTTGAAGTTTTCCTTCAGAGAAGCCTTCCTTCCTGGTAAGTTGGTTCTCCCCAGTGCTTACCTCCAGAGAAATGTCTGTCCCATTCCAATTAACCGTGTCTAGCTTGAAGGAAGTGAGGCCATCATTGTCAGTGATTAGGGTATGGTTGATGGTTGCATTTATGCCATAAATCCTCAGAAACACTGCATGATTCTTGAGGAGGGAGCCATTATGGCCTCTAACTCTTATCTGAGGGGTGAAGGTAATTATAGTTAGGTCTGGAGTAGGTTCAGAGTATGAGAAAGTGATGGGATAACAGAAACTCTTGTAAAAAAGAGTCCAGAAAAAAGGTTAATGTTTCAAGGGTTGAAAACTAGGATCTATGAGGAACTAAGAAACAGAGAGAGGTAGCTTAGCCTGGAGTGGAAGCAGGTCAGCCCTGTAGCTAATGGGGCTTTAGGGCCCTTCAGTCGCATAGGCACTTGCTAAGGTTCTGTAGAGTATTTTGCTTTCATTTTTTGAAAGAGAATCCTCTCCTGCTCCCAAACTGTATTGCATTAGGGCTCCAAGAAAATTGGGATCTAGAGAAAAGATGACTAAGGAATATATGGATTTAAATATGTACATTATTATGTTGCCCTGTTGTCTGAGAAGTAAGAAACATAAGCTAGAGAGAAGGGTAAATTGTTAGGTATTAGAAAGAAGTTATATATATATATATTAGAGACAGAGAGAGGGACAGAAGGGAAGGGAGAGAGATGAGAAGCATCAGTTCATCATTGCAGCACCTTAGTTGTTCATTAATTGCTTTCTCATATGTGCCTATGATGGGGGTAGGGGGCTCCAGCAGAGCAAGTAACCCCTTGCTCAAGCCAGTGACCTTAGGGACATGTCTATAATCCCATGCTCAAGCTGGTGACCTTGGGGTTTCGAATCTGGGTCCTCTGCAACCCAGTCCAATGCTCTATCCACTGCACCACCTCCTGGTCAGGCAAAAAGAAGGTATTAACAAAGGAAATTTTTAACTCTCTAATAAAATGTTTAAGGATCTATAAATGGCTCTCTGTCAAGGAAAGTTTGATTGTAACCTTGTGCAGATGCAAGAGCCCAGGTTAGATGATTCCTCCAAATAACTTGAAGCACTAAAATTCAAATATTTCAACATTAGTATATGAGCCCTTGGCATTAGGAAGGGGACCAAAGTCACATTAATAGTCGAAGTACATCTTATGTGGGATTAAGGGCAGTACAACATAAGGAGTTCAGAGTATATATTCTGGATGCAGACTGCCTGGCCTTAATCATACCACTTATTAGCTGTAAAATCTTGAGACAATCACTTAACTTCTCTTGCCTCAGTCTCTTCATCTCTAAAATGGGCCAATAATAGTACAGTATCAATCTCACAGAATTGTTGTAAAGATTATATAAGTGAATGCCCATAGAGTATTCAGGAAAATGCTGTTCATTTTATTTTTATATGTCTACAGGAAAGAGGCAACGGTTAAGCACTTTTTGTGTCTGTACATAGACAGGCTTCAACATACCTTCCCACTGAAGGGAAAATTGGGGTTATAATAATCACTGGTGTCTTCAGAGCTCATCGATCCTATTTGTGAAGAAATGTAGATATTCTGCGTGCCGTTGACCTCCACGCCTGCAGAGGGAAACCAGATGTACATTAATCTAAATATCTACAATTCTCATCTTCATGTTTAATACAAAACTCTGAAAGAATGGTACCCCTAGAAGTAGAAAGCTGAATACATTTCTAGCCAAAGATCCAAACCAACTCCTACTACCCAAACCCTTGGAGGAAACAGGTAGTGGATGGCAGATTGCAATCTGGCTCTTCCCTTTGACTGAACTAAGCAGTCACTCCCAAACATTAATGAGGGCGGGTATTGAATCCTCTAAGTAGGTATGTCCCTGTAATAGCCCCTTTCCTTTCTTTTTTTTTAACGAACCAAGGAGTATTCCACTTACCTGTCCCCTTCTCCACCACAGTAGCCACAATATTGATGCTCTCACTGTACATATAACTAGTGACATGTTCACAGAAGCTGAGAAGCATCCTGTTTTGTCAGTCTAGTGAGTCAGTCAGAGGGGGTGGGGTGAGGGTGAATAATTTAATCACTACTTCCATTTCATAACATACTGCAGAGGGAAATAATTTCTTATCTTCCTACACTAGTTTCTCAATCTTTAAGATAAAAAAAACTCTCCTATAACATAGAGTACATATCTGCACATATATAATCACAAAATGACTTTGAAGCTCCAAAATATGAGAAGCGGAAAAGGACCAACAGTAGAGCAGGAGAAGTCTATCTCCCAAGGGTTTACGTTCATTTCTTGATTACAAGGCAGACTCTAAAAGACTTTATCTGTTTAGGATAGAGAACACTGCTTTGTTCTCTGGAACTGAGATAATAATCATGTGAAATGTTTTCAACTCTGGGCTTTTTACCACTTTTGTATAGTGATGCTTACTTACTCTTTAGGACATGTGATCAGGTTCCTTTTCTACATCCCATTTTACTCACCTGTCCAGAGAGGTTGCTGCATTTGTCAGATAGCTGTTCCTGTTCAGCCTCTCCAAACCAGTAAGTATGTGCCCTCTGACACACTGGTACCTGCACTGCTCCTAGCATGGGCTTTCCAAGGGTGTCCCTAACCCAGAAAAGCATGAAGAGTCAGAGTTGGGAAATTCCACTTGAGATCCAACCGTCATTCTCAACACTCCTACCTCTGCATACACTGACAACCCTACCCTTCTCCAGCTCTCACCCACCTCCCCGCTTTACTCAGAGTCTTGGAATATGGCTATTACACAATAAGCACCATCGAAAGGACAGAACAGTGCTTTTCTTTTTCTTTACTCCTATTTCCCCGTGAGAGTCACGATTCCATTCAGCACAAGGTAGACTGGGGATCAATAATGCTGAGTGAGCAGTGAGAAGTTAGAGCAGAAACACAATTAGGAAACATATCCTTGGAGAAGTTGTGATTCTGGATTACATAAAATATACCAAGTTTTAAGCTCCACTAACATTTCTCCATAACCCTCCCTCAATACATTTTCGTCTTTTTTTTTTTTTGCCTTTTTTTTTTTTTTTTACAGAGACAGAGAGTCACAGGGATAGACAGACAGGAATGGAGACAGATGAGAAGCATCAATCATTAGTTTTTCGTTGCGTATTGCAACTTCTTAGTTGTTCATTGATTGCTTTCTCATATATGCCTTGACTGTGGGCCTTCAGCAGACTGAGTAACCCCTTGCTGGAGTCAGCGACACTGGGTCCAAGCTGGTGAGTTTTTGCTCAAGCCAGATGAGCCCATGCTCAAGCTGGTGACCTCGGGGTCTCGAACCTGGGTCCTTCAACATCCCAGTCCAACGCTCTATCCACTGCGCCACCACCTGGTCAGGCTAATACATTTTCAATACAGCTTTAATCTCCACCAGATCCAGAGCCTTATTCTTACCTACAACAAATTTTTACTAAAAAAGATTCCTCTATGGTTGATAACTGTGTGGGTTCCACCACTTCCACCTTGAACTCAGGCAGCACTGGAGAGAGTGGAAAGAAAAGGGGAAAAAGAATGGGAGGAGAACTTGACCATACAGATAAGTTAACTGGGGTATAAAAACAGTGATCATTTAATCAATCAATTAATTAGGGGGGCTTTACTAAGGCAAAATGCTCCTGAAGTTATTAGCTGGTTTAGCACTGATTCAAAAATGAATAAATACCCCTCCTAACAGTAGATTTTACTTAATCTTTGTTGATTTTGTAACCAGATTATGTCCAACACTTTGACCTTGTAATTCTCCCACCTACCATATTCTTCCACACTGAAGGTGCTGAAGGTCTTGCCCTCAGCCGCTGCCACTGTGTAGGTGCCCCATGTCGCCCCTGGTGCTAGCTGGAAGGATAGCTCCACAATACCTTGCTTGGGCACCACTTCCAGCCACTGTGCAATCCTGTTGCTATTTGGATCCTGCGTGCATTAAAAAGAAATCTCATGACATGCCAGCCTGTCAAACTCCCACTTTGAACTGGAAGCAAAAAGCAAGTGGAGAATTCCCCCTATAGTCTGTGTCCTGGAAGAACAGCTCCCTGGGTTATGTACAACTTTCTCCATTACTGGATGAGATCAATTTACCTATAGGTTCAGCCTCCATTTGGGGATAAAAGAGTTCTGGTGGCTTCAAATGATCAGACTGAATCTTCTCAGGTGTTATGACCAGTTTCAGAAAGTGGGATTTAGGATGTCCTTTACAAAGAATGTTTATTCCATTCTTGGTTTCTATTAAGGGACAGTGCTGAGAGGATTGATTGTAAGGTACCTGAGAGATAGGTAATTCGACAGAAAAATGGAGGGGGTGCCATGGGAAATTTGCATTTCTGGCCCCTTTTCTTCTTAACGCTTCTCACAGTATTCATGTCACAGTCAATTATGCCGAGTGTCTATGATAAGAGCTTATTACTGAAAAGTAAGATCACAGAACCAGTTGAACTGGTGTGGCACCGAGAAGTTACAGGAATCAGAGTGGGAGGGTCAGTCACAGCAGAGGTTGGTGACTTTGCTTACAGAGGTTTAGAGCCAAGAGGACCGGGGCGGGCAAAGGCAAGAAAGCAGGCACTGCGTGGGTAGAATTGTGGGCCTTTGGTGCTGGGCAGCCTCAGGCTCTGGGCCAAGAGCTCAGAGTTCTTTCTGGCTTCCACATTTAGCACTAAACTCTCATTCTTCCTTCTCCACAACTGACAGGAAAGAAAAAGAAACCTCTACTTACCTGCAGTTCCACCATGGAATACTGAAAAGAAAAACCAGATGTGTGTTAAAGCAAGATAAGCAATGAGGATAGGCTTGTTAAAAAGATCACAAAGGCCTCTTTCTTTCTCCATTGCCCACTCCTTCCTTTCAAATGGCTCTTTTGTGCTCTAACAAGAGTAACAACAGAGCAAAGGCTTACTGGCTGAGGAAGGAGAGAGAAGGGATTTCCTCAAAGGGGTTGCCAATCTACAAAATATTTGAAGAAATGGAGCTTCAGACACTTCCATACCCCTCAGTGCTCTGTGACTGAACTTCTCCAGAAAGTGTAAGTGTCTGGAGACCTTCCATTGTTTAAACTTCTGCTTGAAGCCAACTATCTCCCGACTCCCCTGCTATAAAATGTCACTGAGTTGGAACTTATTTTCAAGCATTGAAAAACAATTTCTAAAATTTTTGTTTAGCCTGACTGGTGGTAGATAAAGCATTGACCTGGAACCCTGAGATTCCAAGGTTCTAAACCCTGAGGCTGCTGGCTTGAGCCCAAAGGTAGCAGGCTTGAAGCCCAAAGTTACTGGCTTGAGCAAGGGGTCACTGGCCCACCCCCCTCCCCATCAAGGCAATATGAAAAACAATCCATTAACAACTAAAGTGACACAACTACAAGTTGATGCTTCTCATCTCTCTCCCTTTCTGTCTTGTCTCACCCTCACAAAAGTAAGTAAATAACTAATAAAAAACTTTGTTTAAATGAATTCCATCAAAAAATTATGCATAGTTTACTCAAGAAAATGAATTCTAAAATCATTAAGATAGTGGGGAACAGGTCATTGGGCTAGGTGTATCACTCCAAAATCACTTGCCAACTTCAAAGGAAAAAAGACATAGCTTTACAGTGGGGAAGTTAAGCTTTGACTCACCTTAATGATGAGTCAAAGTCATCATTAAGAATGGAAACCAGCCTGACCAGGCGGTGGCACAGTGGATAGAGTATTGGACTGGGATGTGGAGGACCCAGGTTCGAGACCCCGAGGTTGCCAGCTTGAGCGTGGGCTCATCTGGCTTAAGCAAAGGTCACCAACTTGGACCCGAGGTCGCTGGCTTGAGCAAGGGGTTACTCAATCTGCTGTAGCCCCACGGTCAAGGCACATATGAGAAAGCAATCAATGAACAACTAAGGAGCTGCAATGAAGAATTGATGTTTCTCATTTCTCTCCCTTCTTGTCTGTCTGTCGGTCCCTAACTGTCCCTCTCTCTGACTCTCTGTCTCTGACACACACACACACACACACACACACACACACACACGAGTGGAAACCAAACATTATACTCTTCCTTCCTGAAGAGAGATACATTTGAGGTTCATAACAATACTCACTAAGTATTTTAGCCAAAAATATTTAGCTTAAATCTATTAAGACCTCACACCTACTTCCAGAAGACAGGGGAACAAGTCAGATTTCACATTAAGGAAATAATCAGACAAATTAAGAATGTCAAATATTCTGTAAGATGATTAAGCTTCCTAAAGTCAGTGCATATTTCAGAATGAGGACATTTTAAAAGTCATGTAGCCTGATCACCTCAGAAAAAAAGTCAATATAATAAAAAAATAAGGGAGATTATTTTATATTTTAAAAATTTTAAACATAATTAAATGTAATGCATGGAATTTTTTTTGAATCCTAGTTTGAAAATTTGGAGAAAACTGAGGAATGAATATTAAATAATATTTAATAATTCATTAATTTTCTTAGGTGTGATAATGATATTATGTTTATTTAAGACATTCTTTTTAGAAGATATATGCTAAAATATTTAGAAGTAACATGTTATGATGTCTGCAACTTACTTTTAAATTGTTTAGCAAAAAAAATTATAGATAAAAACAAATACGCAAAATGAAATAAATGCCTGACCTGTGTTGGTGTGGTGGATAAAGCATCAACCTGGAATGCTAAGGTCGCTGGTTCGAAATCCCAGGCTTGCCCAGTCAAGGCACATATGAAAAACAACTACTAAAAGTTGATGCTTCCTGCTCCTTACCCCACTCCTTTTTTCTCTCTCCTCTCTCTAAAATCAATAAATAAAATCCCCCCCCCAAAAAAATCTTGGTATTATGTTTGAAATTTATAATAATTAAGAGTTAAAAACAAAATGATGGCTTAAGATAATTTTCCCATGAGAGAATTATCTTTTTACTATGTTGTTTCTGTTTTTGTAGATGTTTTAATTTTTAAATTGTAATTTTTAGAATTTTACAAAATAGATCATTGTAGCATTTAGGATGTGAATATAATTAAAAATCTGATTAGAGACTGTACATTTATTGGATCTAGGGCTTTCCAGTTAGTATTACATATTCTTAAGAGGACTTGCAACTAAATGAGATTGAAAGCTGGAGTTCAGATATGGGGGTGTTAGAGAGGGTGTAAAGTTTGGGTCTCACTTGGAAGGGAGATGGAATGGAGTTTAGTTGGTGCTAGCCTTTGATTCTTGGGCCAAGCACCATGTGCTGCCGACCAGTGAAGAAGCAGAGCCTCACTAAACACAAACACCAGCCTGATATCAAGGATAATGGCAATTCTTTAGGAAAGCCAGAAAATGAGAGCTAAAGACTGTAGGGATGGAAAATATTCCCTGCTAAGTTCGGTGGCTAGTCTAATAATTAAATTGCCCTAAGACAGGTTAACAGGGAAAAAACCAAATTTAATTATGTACATATAAGAGCACTACAAGGACATGAGACTCAAAAAGAATCAGGCAATGGAGGCTCGGGTGCCATCCTGCGCTAAGGAATGAATCGGAGACGTGGGGCTTCAGAGGGGAGGAGGGCAACTCGCAGGAAGGTAAGAAGAGCAGGTGTTTGGTAACCAGATCTACCAGTCAGGTACGTCTTTCAGATAAAAAAAGAAGTTATCTCTGGTCATAGCTCTTTCTGGTACAGGTCCTCTATCTAAATTCTTTTAGGCAGGTAAGGGAGAAGTGAAAGATTTCTTGAGTCTGCAGTCTTAACTGCCTTCAGCTGAAAAAAAATCCACATGCCAAAGTGGGATATTTTAGGGTTGCCTATTCTGCTCCACTTCCGGATCAAGAAAGAACAGGACTTCCGCAAACCAGGACCTTATAGACAATGAGGCAGATGTCCCTGAGATTATTGTGGAATCCTATACATTCCAGAAAAGGAACACGTCTTCAGATAAAGTATTTCTCTCACACAGGGCATCAAGAAGTAGGAGGACACCAGTTACTCAGAAGCATGCTGGGAAGGAAACAAGTGTTCAGCTTGGAAGACAGCATTTTCAACTGGAAGCTGCCTGAGGTTTCTGAATGAATGAGTGTAGCAACCAAACCAGACAGGGTCAGTTAATCTCAAGGATACTTCAGTTCCTTGAGGATAAAACCCTGTGCTCTGTGTACTCATAATTTTTGTCTCTCAGCTTCTAATTAATATTCCTTCTGTTAATTTCAGTGTTTCAAATCAAGGGTTTTAAACTGGAACTTGGAGTTGGGGGCTGGGGAGATACAGGGAGTGGAAAGAAAAAGTAATTTTATATCAGAAACAGAGTATAACTATGGAAATCAGAGCACCTCTCAGTAATAGGGCACAATATGAGCAGAAGAAAGATAACGTAATGGGTAGTTAATGGGATCAACCTCTAAGGCATAGTCGAGTCTGAGATAACTTTAGCTATGGTCACACTTTCACCTTAGCATTTCCTCTTTTTAAATTTTTTTTATTTATTTATTCATTTTAGAGGGGAGAGAGAGAGAGAGAGAGAGAGAAAGGGAGGAGAAGCAGGAAACATCAACTCCCATATGTGCCTTGACCAGACAAGTGCAGGTTTCGAACCGGCGAACTCAGCGTTCCAGGTCGATGCTTTATCCATTGTGCCACCACAGGTCAGGCAGCATTTCCTCTTTTTTAGCTCTGGAATCAACAGTCTGTTAAACAATAATGACTCAATAGTATACTGAACTTTCCACAAAGAAAAGATACAGGTGATAGGAAGGAGAAACTAAAAAGAATTCTAAATTGGGAAAGAAAGCAGTGGTAGGGGAAGCGACTGCTTAATAAGCCCATTGTGTCCCTGTACACAAGGAAAGGAAACAGATGCTCTGAGACTACTAAGATGGAAATAAAAATAATGCTTCCCCTATAATTATCTTGAAAATTTTCCTTTGAATACCTGGGCTGCAACTGAAGGAGAAAAAAGGCAGCAGGGATGTGTGAGAGCTAAGTATTTCACAAGCATGTAGCAATGACACAGCCCTGAACGGAGATCAGACCTCTTGAAAGGCTTATTATGAATCTAGGGATTGAGTTGTTCAAGGACAATTTAAATATTCACCAAATGTTGCCATGTTTTTACCTTTAGCCACTTTTTAAATACAGCCTTAAGAGAACTGTTTATTTATTTCACTCAGTATAATGTTATCAAGGTCCATCCATGTTGTTGTAAGTGATCCGATGTCATCATTTCTTATGGCTGAGTAGTATTCCATATTATATATGTACCAAAGCTTTTTAATCCACTCGTCCACTGATGGACACTTGGGTTGTTTCCAGATCTTTGATAAGTAAATCAGAAAAAACTAAGAACTATATGATTCCATACATAGATGGGACATAAAAATGAGACTCAGAGACATGGACAAGAATGTGATGGTAACCTTGGTGGGGGGAGGGGCAGGGCACAAAATAAAAACCAGATAGAAGGTGACAGAAGACAATTTGACTTTGAGTGAAGGGTATGCAGCATAATGAAATGTCAAAATAATCTGGAAAGGTTTTCTCTGAACTTATGTACCCTGATTTATCAATGTCACCCCATTAAAATTAATTAAAAAAAAGAAAACTGTCTACTTTGTAAGTTGGTATTTTTAAATGTTGTCTAAACTATAAACTGATATTTTTAAATGTTGCCTTAAGGGAATTGTAAAGTTTATAAATTACCTTACTTCATAGTAAAAAAAGATATGGGAATAGGGGGGTGAATATTCTTATTTCTTCCTTTTATTAAACATAGCTCCTGAATTATTTCTTTTTTGTTCTTTTATTTATTTTTTAAATAAGAGAGACAGTCAGATAGATAGGAAAGTGAGGAGATGAGAATCATCAACTCATAGTTGCATCACTTTAGTTGTTCATTGATTGCTTGTCATACCTGCCTTGACTAGGGGGACTCCAGCTGAACCAGTGACCCCTTGTTCAAGCTACTGACCTTGGGCTTCAAGCCAGCAATCTTTGGGCTCAAGTCAGTGACCATGGGGTCATGTTGATGATCCCACACTCAAGCTGGTGAGCCCACGTTCAAGTTGGTGACCTTGAGGTTTCAAAGCTGAGACCTCAACATCCTAGGTCGACATTCTATCTACTACACCACCATTGGTCAGGCTGAATTATTTCTTAATATTTGAACTGCAAAGCATCTTAATGTCATTCTTGGAAAGTTTTAAAACAACAGAGAATACTTGACCTGTGGTGGTGCAATGGCTAAAGCATTGACCTGGAATGCTGAGCTCACTGGTTTAAAATCCCGGGCTTGCCTGGTCAAGGCACATACAAGAAGTAACTACTATGAGTTGATGCTTCCTGCTCCTCCCACCCACTTCTTTCTCTCCTTGTCCTCTCTCTAAAATCAATAAATAAAATATTTATTTAAAAAAATAAAACAGCAGGGATATTAACCTCACTAATGGTCTCAGCCATCAGACCAGAGAATTAGACATAACTGCTTGTTTTGAGGCAGGGGTAAGGAGGGCTTAGACCTGTATCTCAATCCCTGCCTTCTGCATCTCAGAGCACCTCCTCTCCTCACACCCCTGGGAAGAATCTCTTCTTTACCCTGTTCTCTCTCAGTCTGCCATACTCCTCTCCCTTTCCTTTTTCCCAACTAAATTCTCACCTTGTCATTCACTGGGACAAAGTTGCTCTCAGGGTTACGATGCGGAAGTGCACTGGAAGGGAAAGGGCAACATTAGCCAAGGGGATATTTCCCCTCACAAAGTATTTCTTTCCACCACTCTTCTACTTCCTCACACATACTTCTGAGTCAGCAAAACACCATCAGATTTTACTTAAAAAAAAAGACAAGAAAAGAAAAACCCTAGTCTGAGAGAAAGATAAAGTCCTCCAACGATTTCTCTTCATGGCTGCTGACTCTGAAACTTTGGAATAGAATGCCCTCCTAAGTAAGATGGAACACACATCTAACAAGAACTCAAACCAGGTGTGTACTTGTGCATTTCACATACAAGCAGCCTGCTGGAGGACTAAGCAGTCCAATCGCACTTGGCCAAGTTGCATTCCAGAAGAAAGGTATACTTCTGTCTTAGAAACACACACACAGCAGCAACTCCACCTACTCCTCTTTGGCTTGTGGAACACAGCATCTATTCTACACCCATAACGTGTCATCCCCCCAGGCCTTCCTCTCTCCTGCACTCACTATTCCATAGTTCTACCACCAAATCACAAAGCCCTGGTTTACCTGCAGCTATTTCCCCAACTTTCTGTCTCCTCCTCGGCTGTTCCTCTTCCCTCACTACCTGGGTTGTCAGTTTGTACGAAGATGCCATTCCCCTGCTTCTGAATTAGAATAGTTTTCTTTTCCTCAAAGCTGATTATTTCCAGTTCCTGATACCTGGACTGTAGCCACCTCTTCTGTGCCACCTGCAGGAGGTGGTACCTGGCCAAGAGAGGGAAGCTCTGAACAGGAGTAGGACACTGGAGAACAGAGTCTACTTGGTCTCAATTCAAGAGTGGGTGGGCAAATGTAAAGAACTAAGTTAGATGCGAATAGCAAGGGCAGAGCCATAGAGTGAGTCTCTCCGGGCTGCTGTTTGCTCTGGAGAGCTGGGCAGCCCTCTCCACATTTCTGCTTTTCCTACCAGTCTCGGTGTGGCTTCTTCAGTGTTCCTTGGTTGAAGAGACCTCTTTGTTTAGTCCAAAGTTGGTTTTTCCAGATAATGATTCTTAAAATTAAGTTGTAATCCACTTTGGTTCTGGGAGGTGGAAGTTTGTTCGTCCACCTACGCCATCGCCATCTTGTTAATCTCCAGGTCAGAGCTATTCTGCCATGGGCTTCATATATAGAGATTTATTGGAGCATGGTAACACTCATTTGTTTTTGTGCTACCATGGTAGACTTATGGAATCACAAAAGAAGATCCCTGGAAATCCTATCAGATAAAGAAAGTAGATGTATATATATTAAAGAAATTTAGTCAGTGCCCATGGTGGTGTCCTGGATCTGACTCTTTCTTCAACAGTGTTTGTATAGAACAGATCTTTCTTTCAGCCTCTGACCACCCTCCACCCTTTTCTCTAGTCACCACCTTCAGAACCCCCTCAGCCACCCTCAGACTCTGAGACCAACCAACACTGGTTTGTTTGTTTTTTTTTTTACTTTACTTTCTTATTACCAAACAACCATGAGCTCCCAAATTAATCAGAATTATTCCACCAAGGTGGAGGCTGCTCTCAGATGCCTGGCCAACCTGCATCTGCCCGCCTCCTACATCTACCTCTCTCTGGGCTTCTATTTCAACCATGATGATGTGTCTCTGAGGGTATGAGCACTTCTTCCATGAGTGGGCCAAGGAGAAGTGCTAGGGCACAAGCAACTCTTAAGATGCAAAACCAGAGCGGTGGCTATTGTGTTCTCTTTTAGGACATGGTGAAGCCTTTCCAAAATGAGTGGGCTAAAACTTGGGACATCATGGAAACCATTGTGGTCGAGGAGAAGAACCTGAACCAGGCCCTTTTGGATCTGCATGCCCTGGGTTCTGCCTGCACTGCCCCTCATCTCTGTGACTTCCTGGAGAACCAATACTCAGATGAGGAGGGGAACCTGATCAAGAAGACTGGCAACCACCTGACTCACTTCTGCAGGCTGGCCGGCCCCCAGGCTGCACTAGGTGGGTGTCTCTTTGAAATACTCACCTTCAAGCACGACTCAGAGCCTTTGGAGCCCAGAAACATCTGAGGGGTACTTCTGCATTCCTCTGGTGTCTAGCTTTGGTCCGAGCCTCTCCTGAAACCACTACACATCCTTTCACCAACTTGAAGCCCTCTCCCATGCATTGGACCAAATGGGAACAATAAAGCTCTTTGCAGAAAAAAGACATTTGAATCAATTTTTAATCACTTTAAAAGAAAAATGACTGCCTAAAGCAAAAAAAAAAAAAGTTTATTCTGAGTTATAATGTAGGGTGAGGCAATGTATGTCAAAACAAAGGGAATTAAAAATAGCGAAACACTGTAGAACATTAGCATAATTTCATTGGCACATTTTTCTTCTTTCCTAGTTTGAATTTTCTGACTCCTTTTCTCCCCTCTTCCCTTTTTAACTTGTTCAGGACCCATCACTGCATGTGTCTACTTTGCTCAGCTTTTCTAAAATTCCAGTAGAGATACCTTTATTCTCTCCAACCATGAATCTTCCTTTACTCTAGCTCTTTGATGGCACTGAATAAGATTTGTTAACTTTGAGATTCTATTGAACATTTTCCAGTCCTGTGGATCTCAGGGAGAGGCTGGGATGGAGACAGGTCTGGTCCCAGCCATGGGGGCTATCTGTGTACTTGGTAATATATCAGCCATGCAATGAAACAAGAGTAATGTCTGAGCTAGGGAGGGTGCTTACTTACATTAAATGTATTTAGTTTGGGTTTCTAAGAAGTTAGCTTTACTGCTAAGGGAGATTAAAAAAATGACTTCAGAGAGAGAGGAAAGGGAAGAGAGAGAGAAACATCAATTTGTTCCACTTATTTATACATTCATTAGTTGATTTTTGTATCTGCCTTGACAGAGATCAAACCTACAACTGAGGTGTATCAGGATGATGCTCTAACCAGCTGAGCTACCCAGTCAAGGCCTACAGGAGATTTAAAACAGCTATTTACTGTCTTTACAACCATAAGAGAGATAATGGTACAAGGAATTTTTACAGAAAATGTCATTTATTAACTGTGTGACCCATGACAAGTTACTAATCACTCTGTGTTTCAGTAAATTTTATATTATGTATTGTTTACCACAAATAAAAAATTAAAATAATAACAATAAAGAAAGGTCTTAAGGGTGGGAAAATTTGTAAAAAGTAAATTAAGTCTAATATTTCTTAAGTTAGCTTGCAATTTTAATTAAAAATATTTATGGACAGATGTGTGCTTCTGCTAGGGTACACTGAGGGTTCCACATGGTCAGCAGAAGGCACAGAGAGATGGAGCAAAGCACACAGGAAAACCTTGAAAGACAGTCTCTTCATCCATGTGCTTTTGTCCATGCCATTCACTCCCTTTGTTTGGATTGCCTCTTCTCCTTTTCTACCTGGACAATTTCTCATCCTTCTAGATGCAGCTAGCATCTCCATGAAAGCACTTCTAATCTACCTCATATTATCCACTACTCCAGATAGAACTAATTCCTCAAACCTCAGGACCAAGTGAACATGACCACAGCATTAGCCACTGTCACTCTTTACTGCATTATTCTTTCCCCACCCATCCTGTGAAATTCTTTAGAGTGAGAATCTATTCACCTTTTCCTAGCCTAGGTACTCAGTGTGAATGCATAAATGAGGAGCCAGCATCAAAGATGACCCCACATCCCATTCATCTCTTTATTCTTACAAATTCCCTCTACTCCTGATCTCCTAAACTCTCTCAATGTTCCCTCCATGTTTGGGGCTCTTGTTTGGTATGATTTTACAATGAGTGAAATCATTTATTCATTATTCTTTCCTACAGCTAACTTCACATACTATGGGGAGAAGAATTTGTCTTTTGTCTCAACTGATTCATTAATAAAGAAGACATGACAAAATGCTTGTTGAAACACATTTTGCTGCACTCCTGTCCAGGAGTTTCTGATCCCTTGGTCTGTGATAGGGCCCAAACATTGTGAACAAGTTCTTTAGTGATGCTGATACTGCTGGTCCAGGGACCATACTTTGGGAACTGCTGCTGTGACGCTGGATCCGAGAGCAGATAATCAGAAAGTCTATCTTCCTGGAGTTAGGAGCAAGGCTCTGACAACAAAGGGGCAGAACGTCAACCTCTCTTCTGCATTTCCCTCACCAAAGTCCAATAGAAAGAGCTCATGAAACTGTCTTCCTTTCTCTCCTCATCCTCCGTCTTTTGCAGTCTGTTCCTCCCAGGACTTCTCTGAGCTTATTTTAATTTGGTACTCTGCTACCAGGAGTAAAATGAAAATAGTAACCACATGTGGTAGAAGAAATAAGAAGCCAACAATAATGAGCTCTCTGTGGAGTGAATCCAGATGAACTCTCCCTTGCTGGCAAAGCAGGGTTGTTCAGAAAATGTAAAGAGCCGCCTCTGTGTTTTTATCATCTATAATTTTTTAAAAAATATGTTCACAGAAGCAGTGATACATAAGTAAAACAGTGAATGTTAAATTTAATCTCCACCTCAAAGTCATTAGTTAGCATCTGAAGGCCCAGAATATGAGATTCGCGTCTACATTCATTTGGAAACCTCTCCAGTGTGCATGGACTATATAATCTCTGAGGGCAGGGACCCTGCTCTGCTAATTATTGCATCTCCACATTAATATAATAGCTGACACCTAGAAAATTTTCAGTCAGTCAATACTGATGAATACTGGTGGGGAATACTTGTTAGGAATACCCTAGGGAACCCATTTCTACAGTTTAAAATAATCCCTCCATGTTTCCCTCAATGCCACGACAAATACACACAACAGGCACACACATACATGTGTATGCCAAAGTCTTGGCTAGGTATGGAACATGTTGTAGTTGCCTCTGAAGGCTTAGACTAGTGGACACGAGGGAAAACTAGTACATCTAATTTAGGTTTTAGTGTACATCAAATAAATTCTTAAGTAAATAATTTTGTTACAAATACATTCATAGTCCACTGAAAGTGTATGTGAAAATGAATACCAATTTAAGAGAAACATAAAACCCAGAATGTTGAGATACCCTGAACTATATTCCTTTTTTTATTATTATTAATAACTACTTGTCTGTATGGTTCTATCCTATACAGACCTTTCCTTTCCTTTTTTTTTTCTTATGAGAGAGAGAGACAGAGACAGAGGTGGTGGGGGGACAGACAGGGACAGACAGACAGGCAGGAGGGAGAGAGATGAGAAACATCAACTAGTAGTTGTAGCACTTTAGTTGTTCATTGATTGCTTTCACATATGTGCCTTGACTGGGGGGCTCTAGCCGAGCCAGTGACCCATTGCTCAAGTCAGCAATCTATGGGGTCATACGTATGATCCTATGCTCAAGCTGGTGACCCTTCCTTAAGCCGGCGATCTTGGGATTTCAGACCTGAGCCCTCTGCATCCCAGGTCAATGCTCTATCCACTGAACCACCACCTGGTCAGCCCAGATTCTTTCCTTTTCTATCTATGCCTTCTTGAGGTGTCCATGAGGGGTAGATGTCAAGTAGATTTTAACTCTTGAGGGGGCTAGTTCAAACAACAAACTATCTAAAAAAGAAATAATCCTATTTATGATAACATCAAAACTAATCAAATACTTAAGAATTAATTTAACTAAAGAGGTAAAAGATTTACTATAAACGGAAAGTACAAGACATTAATGAAAAAATTTAAAAAGATACAAACAAATGGAAAGCTATCTCATGTTTATGAATCAGAAGAATTAATATTGTAAAAATATCCATGTTATTCAAAGTGATCTATAATGTCAATGCAATCCCTATCAAAAAATCCAATGGTGCCTGATCAGGCAGTGGCGCAGTGGATAGAGCGTCGGACTGGGATGCGGAGGACCCAGGTTCAAGACCTTGAGGTCGCCAGCTTGAGCGCGGGCTCATCTGGTTTGAGCAAAGCTCACCAGCTTGAGCCCAGGTCGCTGGCTCGAGCAAGGGGTCACACGGTCTGCTGTACCTCCCAGTCAAGGCACATATGAGAAATCAATCAGTGAACAACTAAGGAGCCACAATGAAGAATTGATGTTTCTCATCTCTCTCCCTTCCTGTCTGTCTGTCCCTATCTCTGATTCTCTCTGTCTCTGCCACACACACACACACACACACACACACACACACACACACACACACACAAATCCAATGGTATTTTTCACAGAATAAAAAAAAAAATCCTAAAATTCATATGGAACCAAAAAAGACCCTGAATAAACAAGGCAATTTTGAGATAGAAGAACAAAGTTGGAGTCATCACACTTCTTGATGTCAAGCTATGTATTTCCCCTGTATAATACGCACCTGTTTTTGAAAATTTTGGGGTCTAAAAACTGGGTGTGTTTTATACAGTGGTTGTCAAAGTCATTTAAGAAGTGTGGCATTTCAAATGCCATAGATGAAACTGAGGACGAGGCAATATATGAAGACAGTGATTTGTCATCAGACACAGATAAGGACAAGCTAATGGATACAAGTTTTGACAGTAATGAGGAGTTGTATGAATTTTATGATGAATAAAACTTGAGTTCAGTAACTTTATGTAATACTTTTTTTTTTTCAAATTTCAGGTCCCAAAATTAAGGTGCGTCTTATACATGGGAAAATATGGTATATTACAAAGCTATAGCACTCAAAACAGTATGGTGCTGACATACACACATAGGCCAGATACAGCACCTGGAGCACAAGCAACAAAAGCAATGTTCTTACCACACTCACAAAGATGATACTCTACGAGGTGATGGATGTGCTTATTGTGGCAATCATTTCACAATAAATACATATGTATTTCATATCATGTTGTTAAACTAATATAATGTTATTTTTCAATCATATCTCAATAAAGCTGGGGGGAGAGGAAACTTCAAATATGCTTCATTAGTTAATATTTATACTAATTTAGTCCAAAACTTTCATATCAACTAATTTCCTGATCTAACTACTAGCTATGTTGAGTTGGAACCAGGAAACCTCTCTCTGTTTGCTCTCAATATGAATCAACGTGCTTTGAAAATAAGCATGAGCACTCCCTGAGGTCCCCAGGAATGTGGTTTGCCCATGACACTGGCATAAGATAGAAACATGACAAAAGTTTGATTTGGGCAAGTCTTGCCTCTACTTTTCCCATCACTCTATTTCTGCTTTCTAGATCAGGGGACTCACTCAGCTCCAGTAACACCAACTCCTCTGTGGGAGGCTGACTGCACCTACCCTGGGAGTGTTTACTTCCCTTCACCACTGTCAAGTCAGATTGGCTCACCAATGATTTTTATCTCTTCTGATCCATTTTAAAATCCATTCAGTGTAGTTATCAGCCTGGTAATCTGTCTGGAATTTGGTGGGGGAAATGTTCAGGATTTAATAATCTCCAGAATGTAGGCTGTATAAAACCCATTTCAGGCATATCATGTGGCACAGACAGATAAGAGAGCCGTGTTAATGGGGAGTCTGTAACAAATTTTCTCACTTAGCTTTGTTCTGGGTATCAGAATCCCTATGTGCGGGCTTTAGCCTAAAAAGGCATAATTTATTACCTGGAGGGGTTCTTGCATGTGGACCTTTATTGTAAACAATAAAAGTATTTCTGGAGTAAGAATTATACCAATTATATATTAATTATATATTATCTTATCTTAATATCTTATCTTATTCTATATAGTATCTTAGGCATAACTACATGTGTGGATGCATAATAGTTATTCCGGAGCACTCATATAAATTTCCAATTTATCCATACCAAAAAAATCAGTGATGATAAGCACTCATCAGTATAGCAAAGGAAAAAAAAAATCGTTCTGGTCTGATTGAAGTTTCATTTTATATAAGTCCAGTTTCCCTTACCCTTTTTTATGTATTTTATATTTTGCTCATACCATTCTATTCAAGGACGTTATTTTCTCATTTCTAGATTATTTCTATTTTTTCACATACAGTCTTCAGTCTTCCATGTGCTAACATTTTCTTTGAATTCTTTGCTCTCCAAAAAAACTCCTTTACCTTGGAAAGTCCTCAGAGATAGCTGGGTAGTATCCCCCAGGAGACGGTATTCTCGGTGAGCCTGCTTTCTGCTCTCTTCATACCAGAGGCCAAAAGAGAGGGGCCTGTTTTTATTATACTTTTATGTTTACTTTTTAACTTTAAATTCTTTCAAATTAAAAAAAAGTTTTCTTTGTGAAAAATAAGACCTTCTTCCTCAGTCCCAATCATATAATTTCCTCTATGAGATACTTACTTGCTTGTCCATCTGAAACCACCCTTTCTGAACTTGAGAGTTCTATTTTGAGGTGAGAAGGTGGACAGGTAGTGGAAGAGATAGAAGTGTTTCCTGAGAGGTATTAACCTTCTTCTGGGAGTATGTAAGGACCTGATGAAAGAGGGGAATGCAAGGTTTCCTAGAAACTCAGCAATGCTGGACGTATAATAAGGATTCATACATTTGTAGTGCCTGCTTAAGAGAACAAGTAGGACACAAACTCTTTACAGCAAGATATTAGATAATAGTATATTATACCCAGGGAAGGACATGCTGTGTCCTCAGGGTACTTAAAACGGTGTCTGACTGTGGTAGGCATTTAATAAATATGAATGAATGAAAATGAGAGCGAAAGACCTCACTGGTGTGACTTTAGTAAAACATACACACACACACACACACACACACACACACACACACACACACACACACACACACTATGGCCCTCTAAAAGTTTATTCCTCTATAAAAACAACAACAAGGCCCTGGCCGGTTGGCTCAGTGGTAAAGCGTCGGCCTGGCGTGCAGAATTCCCGGGTTCGATTCCCGGCCAGGCACACAGGAGAAGTGCCCATCTGCTTCTCCACCCCTCCCCCTCTCCTTCCTCTCTGTCTCTTTGTTCCCCTCCCGCAGCCAAGGCTCCATTGGAGCAAAGATGGCCCGGGCACTGGGGATGGCTCCTCGGCCTCTGCCCCAGGCGCTAGAGTGGCTCGTGGCTCGGGCAGAGCATCACCCCCTGATGGGCAGAGCGTTGCCCCCTGGTGGGCGTGCCTGGTGGATCCCGGTGGGGCGCATGCGGGAGTCTGTCTGTCTCTCCCTGTTTCCAGCTTCAGAGAAATACAAAACAACAACAACAACAACAACAAAATTCTGGACCCCCTCAAAAAAAAGTCAAAATGAGCTTTACAAATCAAAATTAACCATAGGCTTGCAGCTATCCAGGGGGCATTTAGTTAGGAAAAACAGCTGGATCCTAGTGAGAGCAGTCAGCTTTGTGGCATTTTAATTTACCTCAGTCTCATTCCTCACTCTACCCCCACCCCAGTTCCACTGTGGCCTTGAGAAATATCAGCCTGCATTCTTTATTCTGGATCTCATTCCCAAAGAAATGTCATTATTTGACCTGTCTGCTAGGCTTTCAACATCACAGCTGTCCAAGATGATGACATAAACAACTGCCTAACCAAAGAGCTTAAAAGGAAAAGCTATGGAATGAACTATCCACAAGGATTTTGAAAAACTCTGACAATGAAAAATTCTATGGAATTAGTCCAAAAGTCATGGAACAAAAACCAAATATAAAACACAGCAAAATAACAAACTCTGGGGAGGCAGGAGAATCTAATTTCCAGAAATGTCACATTATTTGGGATATTTAGTTTTCAACAAAAAATTACAAGAAACAAGAAAGTATAACCTATACACATGAAAAATATCAATAGAAGTAGTCCCTGAAGAAGCCCAAATGTTGTACTTACTAGATAAAGACTTTAAATCAATGATTTTAAATATGTTCAAAGAACTAAAGGAAATCATGTCTAAAGAACAAAAGAAAGAATGAAAACAATGTCTCACTGAATAGAGCATATTAATAAAAAGACAAATATTTAAAAGAGTTTAGATAGATTCTAGAGATGAAAAGTAAAATAACTGAAATAGAAAATTCACTAGAGGCTCTATTTTTTGTCCCATGACACACTTGGTGTTTCCATTTTGGCTGACGGGAACACAAACTATTTTTGTACTTTTGTGAGCTCCAGGCACTTCCCAATAATAATTTCAGGTGTTTGGGTTTTTTTTTTTCTCTGCCCTTGAATAGTTGTTTTTTGTTTTGTTTTGTTTTGTTTTTAATATGCATGTGCTGATTAGTACTCACCCACTGTCTCGGTGCAGCTCTTTCCTCTCTGGTACTCTGCTCTGAGAATTCTAGCTATTCTGGCCCTCAAATTCTCAACTCCATTTCTTCAACTCAGTGAGACCACTAGGTTTCTGTTAGATTGCCCTCCTCTGCACTTTGACCTGGAAGTTCCCCAGCTAGGAAGGTGAGGCAATCACAGGGCTCACCTTAGTTGTTGTCCACCTGTAACGAATCATTATCTTGTGCTAACAAGATATGTCCAATAGGCCCTGGCCGGTTGGCTCAGCAGTAGAGCGTCGGCCTGGCGTGCGGGGCACCTGGGTTCGATTCCCGGCCAGGGCACATAGGAGAAGTGCCCATTTGCTTCTCCACCCCTCCCCCTCTCCTTCCTCTCTGTCTCTCTCTTCCCCTCCCGCAGCCAAGGCTCCATTGGAGCAAAGATGGCCCAGGCGCTGGGGATGGCTCCTTGGCCTCTGCCCCAGGCGCTAGAGTGGCTCTGGTCGCAAAAGAGCGATGCCCCGGAGGGGCAGAGCGTCGCCCCCTGGTGGGCAGAGCGTCGCCCCTGGTGGGCGTGCCGGGTGGATCCCGGTCGGGCGCATGCGGGAGTCTGTCTGACTGTCTCTCCCCGTTTCCAGCTTCAGAAAAATACAAAAAAATACAAAAAAAAAAAAAAAGATATGTCCAATATTTGAAGATCATTGTTTTATATATCAAGTCCTGCTTTTGGCTGTTTCAGATGGCAGGGTAAAGTCAGTCTCTATTACTTCATCTTGGCCTGAAGCAGAAGTCCTCTTGCCAGTATTATTATAGTAGTCTCCCTGTTTCTACTGGTGACTACCCAGAGCATATTATTTACAATGTAGCTAAAATGATCCTTTTAAAATGGTAGATCCTATTACTTCTCTGCTCAAAACTGTCCAATGCCTCTCAATTTCTTTCCAAATAAAACAATGTGTCTGCAGTTATTTTAAGGCTCTGCTTTACCTGACCCCTCATTACCTCTCTGTTCTACTATTGCTTTCTCTGCTGCACGTGTACTGGCCTCATTGCTGCCCCTCAAACATTCCAGGCACAATTCCAGTTTAATAACATTTATAATTTACTGTCTGTTTCAACTACTGTGCTATTAAGTATTATTGTTTAACTGCTGATTTAACCCCAGCACCTAAAATGTGCATGGCATATAATAGACCTTTAAAATACCCTTATATGAAAGTCTGAGTCCAATCATAGAGCATTTAGGATTTTGGGAAGGTTACAAAAAACAGGAACTCAGTTATAAGAGACAAAACAGAAATCCAATGACCAAAAATGGAGTATAATATCAGAATAATGCCAGTAACAAAAGTCATTTGATGCCAAGTGTTATTGTTGGACAAGAGATGTTTAATATGTTTTACCAAAGACCAGAATTTAACCTAGCAATTGGGCTGAGATGGGAATAAACTGATTCAAACTGTGGGAAGCAGGACCTGAAATTAAGCTCAGCCTGAAATGCCTCAAAAACATGATTTCAAAGGACAAAAATGTCTAATAGCAGAACTTCAGGAGGAGTTTGGATGTGCACTCGGAAAATATTATGCCTATTAGAATTCATTGACTTGCGATACAATACCATCTTTCTTTTTTTAAATCAATTTGTCAAGATTCTCTCTTTTTTTTTAGTGAGAGAAAGGGAGGCAAAGACAGACTTACGCATGTGCCTGGACAGGGATCCACCCGGCAAGCCCACTAAGGGACGATGCTCTGCCCATCTGGGGCCCTTGCTTTGTTGCAACCAGAGCCATTTTTTAGTGCCTGAGGCAGAGGCCATGGAGCCATCCTCAGCACCTGGAGACAACTCACTTCAATGAAGTCATAACTGAAGGAAGAGAGGAGAAGTGAGAGAGAGAAAGAGAGAGAAGCAAGAGAGGGAGGGATAAAGAAGCAGATGAGCACATCTGTGTGCCCTGGCTGGGAATCAAACCCAGAGCATCCACATGCTGGGCTGACTCTCTACCACCGAGCCAACTGGCCAGGGAATTTGTCAAGATTTTTAATGCTGATGAAAGATGTCATAAATGGGCACCTTATAAAAGTAATGGTAGAATTGTATTACAAACGTTTGTTAATTTTAAAAAATTATAGTAAAACATAAACAACAAAATTTACCTTTTTAAGCATTTTTAAATGTACAGGTCAGTAGCATTAGGGACATTTACACTGTTGTGTAATCATCACTGCCAACCACCTCCAGAACTGTTTCAGTACCTTTCTTTTTTTTTAGCGAGAGAGACAGGAAGGAAGAAAGATGAGAAGCATCAGCTGGTAGTTGTGTCACTTTCATTGTTCATTGATTGCTTCTCATATGTGCCTTGATGGCGGGGGTGGGTGTACTCCAGCTGAGCCAGTGACCCCTTACTCAAGCCAGTGACCTTGGGCTCAAGCCAGTGACCTTAGGCTTCAAGCCAGCAAACTTTGGGCTCAAGCCAGCGACCATGTGATCATTTTGATGATCCCACACTGAAACTGGTGACCTCAGGGTTTTGAACCTAGGAGCTGAGGATATTTATTGTCTGTAATCTCTGTATTGCTCTATTCATTGCACGACCATCCATGAGGCAATACCATTTTTTTTTTGACAGAGAAAGACAGAGAGAGGATAGATAGGGACAGACAAACAAGAAGGGAGGGAGATGAGAAGCATCAATTCTTCGTTGTGGCTCCTTAGCTGTTCATTGATTGCTTTCTCATATGTGCCTTGACCAGAGGGCTAGAGCAGAGCGAGTGACCCCTTGCTCAAGCCAGCGACCTTTGGGTTCAATCTAGTGACCATGGGGTCATGTCTATGATCCCACGCTCAAGCTAGCGACCCCACACTCAAGTTGGTGAGCCCATGCTCAAGACAGATGAACTCATGCTCAAGCCGGTGACCTTGGAGTTTAGAACCTGGGTCCTCCACATCCCAGTCCAACTCTCTATCCACTGTGCCACCACCTGGTAAGGCTAAAAATGTAGAAATTTTTTTTTCTAAAAACACTTGTGTCTATCTGCCTATATAATTGGTGAATTAAGAAATTCTTTGCTACAAAAGAGATTAGATATACAGTGTAAGTAAAAGCAGAAGAAAACACAAGCGAATCTCAAAGGCCCTTCTAAGTCCTGTGTGCCTTCAACCACATATTGTGTTCTATCTTTGAAGTAGAAAGGGTTGAGAGCTCTCTTTGTTTAAGAAGAAAAACATATGTCCTTGACTCAACCCTTTCCATGTCAGATTTCATCTTTTTTTTTTCTCCCCTTAATATGTGTCTTACTAGGAAGATTACCTGGCAGTTCTTTTATGCTTTTACAGCCAATACCAAGTCTCCTGGCACTGATGGGGTGCAGGTCTCTGTACGGGGCCATTGCATTTTGAGCCTGGCAGCTGTCTGTGGGCTGAAAGCAGCATCTAGCACCCATAGAAGCTCTAAAACATGTTCTTCCTTCTAGTCATAGTTACCTTGGTATTCTCATTTAGACCATAAAATTACAAAAGATACAGGATATTTATTGCCTGTAATTTTTTGAGTGACTAGGTTGGCATGTTAAGTTTCTCACAATTCATGTTTCAGCTGCATTTAGAAACTTGCTTTTTTCTTGATTTTCAGACTCTTACTCATATAGATTCTCTCTCTCTTTTTCCCTAGGTGAAAGTGAGATTAGTTTATTAAAGCTTTGGACAGTGAGGCCGTAAGGGCCCCGGAGACAGGATCAGGGGGTAAGTACGGAAAGCTGTTGCTGCCCATTGCTCTCCTGGGTGCAGGTTTCATTGGGATGCTTAGAGCTTAAAATAAAGGAAGAAAAGTACACACTTTAGGAAAGGGGGATGTGGGCATACCCTAAGAAGAGCCTGCGATAGTCTCTTTCTTGCCGCTCCTCCCTCTGTCTCTCTCCTCCTCCCTACACTTCATCTTTCTCATTAATTTGTCTGCTGCTTCTCTTTTCTGACCTGGTCTTTAACTGTGACCACACAATATGTTTTAGTTCCTGAATATTTATATTTCATTATTTTGGAAAGCTTATCCTCCCTCTGGGTTCAACTACATGGTAGGTATAGAATGGAAAGTTAATGTGGAAGGTTAGAGTTAGAGGGGACATCAGAATAAACCCAATCTTGTTCCAGATGAGGGAACTAAAGCCCCAGGAGATTAATCTAGGGTTTATCTGTCGTTGCTGTGGGGCAGCTGTGTTAGGCTTGCTTGCGGGTTTACCGGCTACAAGCATTTTGCTTGATTAGTGCATTAGCACGGGCAGAGGCACGTGTGCATGGCCTATATAAAGCTAAGAGTGCTTCCCCTGGGCGGTGATTCTCCCAGATTGCTCTCCCATCACCATGAGGTGCGGTTTTCCCTGCTCCCTTGTCCTTACTGTGAATAGCAGATCTTCCTTTGTTTATCAGCTCTTTCCCTTTTGTTGTTTATTTGCTCACTTGTTCTTGCGAGCCTCCAATAAACAGGTATGGCCTGATGATTTTTGGCTCTGCAGTTCCTCTACCATCTGCCCGAATCCCGTGTGAACCTGCCTGGTCTTGGCCACCGGCATTACATCTGGTGTAGTGAGCAGGATATGAAGAAGATTAGTATGGAGCCGCCAACACCCTTGAAGGGTGGAATAGAGGAGTGGTTGTTCCCGGTGGCCCTCCTGGTGGGGACCGTGGGCTGGGTGTTTTATACAATCCTGCGAGAAGAAACCAAGCGCTCTGTGTGAGAAGCTGAGTGAGGTCAAAAGCTCCAAGATGAGCTGCATACTGAGTGCCAATGACGGTGTGAACTGGAGCGAGTGCTGGAGAGGGAGTTCTGACCAGATCTGAAAGTTGTAGTGTGAGGTGCAAGCTGAGCGCCAAAGGCATCTGGAACTGAAGCAGTATCTGGACAAAGAGTCATGGGTTCGTGAGTTTTAATTTGCCCTTGAAGCTAAACATTGGCAGTAACAGCTGTTGGAGAAACAACTGTGGGTTCAGGAGCTTGAGAGTCAGCTTCAGGCTGAGAACCAGCAGCTGCAGGAGCCAAAACAGGTGAGGAAGACGAAGCTGCATTCTTGACAGTGGAATGGCTAGGAGTTAGAGGGAGCAGGCATTTCCGACTCCTCCTCTTCTGAGGGGGAGGCTTGGGCTGCAACTACCATCTGCAGACTGGGAGCCCAGCTGGTGGTCACCAAGAAGGTAAAGACCCAGCAGCCAAGAGTCCCTCGGGGGCAGCCACAGCCTCCTTCCCAGGTAGTGGAGCACTCTGTGGTCTGGCAGTACACCTGGGCAGAGCTGATGGAGTTGGGAGTGAAATTCAGGCAGAAACGCACTGAGCCCCTGGCAGCCCACTTAGTACAGCTGTGGGACCTAGGTGTGGATAGCATCATGTTCTCTGGAACAGAGATGGAGAAATTGACTGCCATTACCACACACTTCTCCTTGAGGCAGCCTTTTTAGAACTGCCATGACAACTCAGGATACCATACCCTATTAGAATGGGTGATGGCTGCCATTGGTACGGTCTGGCTGAATGCTGGGGCTTGCCAGGGGCAGTGAGCTGGTGGCAGTGCTATAGTGAGTTAGTAAAGGTCCTTCAGGAACTAGGTATGAAGAATGCTGCTTTCCGCCCAGGGTCCTGTGGACCAGACGAAGAAGTGTTTATGGCCGGGATACGGAATCTTATCTGCAGTGCCCCATCAGCCCTTTTGGGTCACTAGTGGCTATCCTGGGCCCCTATTTGGAACAGCCCATCAATGCAGTTACACAGATGGTAGCAGATTTGGGGAAGCTGGTGGTATCACGAAATCACAAAGCTGTGAGGACTACTATCCGTGCTGCCCCTCTGACTACCAAGAGGAATGGGCCTGTGAAAGTGACCCAAATACAGATGTGGGTATGTTTAATTGCAGCTGGGGCAGATAGGGAGACATTGGATGGCAAGCCTAATAAGTCTTTTGGAGCTTTGGCAGCAGCTTAAACCAGGACAGAGATTCCAGCCGCTGAGACAAACAGCCCCAGCAGCTACCAATAAAATGGTGCGCAGGGAGCACAGTTACAAGATTATATGATGGAAACCACTGAAGGAGAGTTAGACCCCAACCACCCGCTGTTTCAGTTTTAATAGGAGGAAGGCCGAGGGACCCATATAACAGAAACGAGCAGGAACCGGAGACCACGTGTGGGACTGGCTATCCACTGGTCCCCTTCTAATGTACAATGGGTGTTGGCCTTGGTGGATGCAGGTGCAGAATGTTCCCTTCTTTATGGGAACCCAGAACAGTGTGCTGGAAACTCTGTAGCCATTGATGGTTATGGGGTCCAAACTGTTCAAGTGAAGCAATAACTATTCCACTGGGGGTAGAAGGACTGCCTCCTAAGCCATATAAGGTATATGTATCCCCTATTCCTGAATATATTATGGGGGTAGATGTCTTACAAGGACTGTGGTTGGAAACTACATCTGGGAGTTCCGCCTGCAAGTCTGGGTCGTGAAGGCATTGTGGCGGGGACACGCAGGACATGTCCCATTACCATTACCCGTTCTGCAGCGCAGCCTGTGACTAGCATGAAACAGTACCACCTGCCAGGCGGCTATGAATAAAAAATCACTGGGACAGTCCTTGACCTAGAAAAGTTGGGAATCATCTGGCCAGCACACAGCCCTTACAATTCCCCAGTGTGGCCTGTGCACAAACAGATGGAACCTGGCGAATGAGAGTGGGTTACAGGGAACTTAATAAAGTTGTTCCCGCTTTGCACATTGCTGTTCCCT
Source organism: Saccopteryx bilineata (assembly GCF_036850765.1). NCBI lineage: Eukaryota > Metazoa > Chordata > Mammalia > Chiroptera > Emballonuridae > Saccopteryx > Saccopteryx bilineata. Next base: position 108,276,206 of record NC_089490.1, read on the forward strand.
CAACATCTAACTTGTTGGATGGGTTAAGCCATGAGTTGGGGACATATCATTTTGTGGCAGATTTGGCTAATGACTTTTTCTCTATTGATATAGCTGAAGAGGGTCAAGGCCAATTTACCGTCAGTCGGGAAGGGCAGCAATGGACCTACCTTTACAGTATTACCTCAGGGCTATTTGCATAGCCCCACCTCGTATTATGGGCTGGTGGCTGCTGCCCTGGCTAAATGGAAACATCCTGAGGCAGTTCGTATGTATTATTCTATCAATAACATTATGCTAACTAGTGACTCTCTTCGAGAATTGGAGCAAGCAGACCCTATTCTGCTACCCCATATGAAAGCGTGTGGTTGAGTGGTCAATGAGGGCAAATTACAAGGACCTGGGTTATCTGTTAAGTTGTCTGGTTGGGTAAGACAAAGATCATTCCTGACGCAGTTATAGATAAGATCCAAGCATATACCCTGTGCCCACTCTGGTAAAGCAGTTACAGGAATTCCTAGGTCTGTTGGGGTATTGGCGAGCATTCATACCCCATTTAGCTCAGTTACTGTGTCCCTTATATCACCTTATTCGGCAGGGGGTTTGTTGGGATTGGACTGAGCAAGCATGGTGCATTTGCAGCATCTAAGAGTGCTGTCAAGGTGGCACAGGCCTTGAATGTGTTTGATCCTGCCAGGCCCTGTGAGCTTGATGTCCATGTAACTCCTGAGGGGTTTGGTTGGGGCTTGTGGCAACGGACAGAATGCTTACGGCAACCTATTGGGTTTTGGTCCCAATTGTGGAAAGGCGCTGAGGTTTGTTACTCATTAATGGAGAAGCAGCTGGCAGCTGTGTATACTGCCCTTCTTGCCACTGAGAGTATTACAACCACAACTCCAGTTCCAGTCAAGACCACATACCCTGTTGCAGAATGGGTGAGAGATTGAGCAATGAAACCTCATAGTGGTATAGCCCAAACCTCCACCCTGGCCAAGTGAGGTGCATACTTGCAACAACACTGTGCTCTTAGCACCAGCCCGTTGAGGGCAGAACTGCAGGAAGTTTTGGGTCCAGTCACTTATGCGACCTTAGAGTCAGGTGCAGGGGCTCAGAAGGTAGAACCTGAAGTCAGTCCCTACCAGGAGGGGTGAATACCCATCCCCAAGGATGCCTGGTATACTGATGGTTCTAGCAGGGGCCAACCTGCCAAGTAGACAGCCATAGCTTTTCATCCGGCCACTGAGATTATTTCAATGGACACAGGTCAGGCCAAAGTAGCCAATGGGTGGAATTAAGAGCATATGGCTTATTGTCCATAATGAACCTTCACCTCTGGTAATTTGCACTGACAGCTGGGCTGTCTATCATGGACTGACCCTTTGGATTGCTACTTGGCACATTAACCAGTGGCTGGTAATGCATCATCCACTATGGGGTCAGGCCATGTGGCAGGACTTATGGGAAATAGGACACCAGAAACAGGTGACAGTACATCATGTCACAGGGCATGCCCCTCTAGCCCATCCTGGGAATGATAAGACAGATACTGTGGCAAGGGTGCGATGGTTGGAGACTGCGCCTGCAGGTGACATGGCACAGTGGCTCCACCGGCATCTGCTCCATGCAAGACAAAAAACTACCTGGGCTACCATTAAGGCGTGGAACTTGCCTGTGTCCTATGCAGAGGTACTTGCAGCCTGCAAGCCATGTGAAGACAGGTGGCATTACCTGGACAAATCTAGAGAGGTCGTGTTCTACTGACACGGTGGTAAATAGACATCGTACCCTTACCAAAGTCAGATGGGTGCCAATATTCAGTCACATGTGTAGATACTGCCACCGGTCTGCTTGCTGCTTACCCTGCCTGTAACCCAGACCAAAGGGCAGTCAGTCATACAGGCTCTAGACCGCCTGAGTGCTGTGTACAGGTGGCTGCTGGTCTTGGAAAGTGACAATGGTACCCATTTCATAGGTTCTATGGTGAAGCAATGGGCTCAAGATGTGGGGGTGAACTGGAAGTATCATGTTGCCTACCACCCACAAGTTGCTGGTATCATTGAGCGGTATAATGGACTCTTAAATCAGGGACTATGACAGGAGGGGGCATTGGCTTCCTTACTGGATGGACACACTGCTTGTGGACAGTACTCCAGATTTTGAATGAAAGACCTCGACTAGGGGCCCCAGTGCTGGTGGAGGCCCTCCTGCACTGGGCAGCTGCTCCCATTCAGTTGCAGATCCGCACCAAGGACACTTTGCTCAAACTGGCATTTATATAGCAGGGCAATGTGCTCTTGCCTGCCCCAACAGCCCTCCTTAAAGGCCAACGGCTTCAATGGACATGGCCCTGGACTGTACAGGCCCCCCACCTATGATGCGTGGCCTTGTTGGCACCATGGGGTGGGGGCTAGAGGTGGACTTCTAGTTAACTCCCTGGGCAACCAGCACCTGGCCACCTAAGGCAGAAGTGTGTTATCCCTTGACTGCTCAGGGGTCAGCATTATGAAAGGCACCTTGTAATTTCTTTATGGCCCATAATGAGTTCTCCTATTTTGCTGCACATTGAACTAGCAGATCAATAAGGTTTGGTATGCTCACCTGGGGTGGCTTCTGGTACCAGCTACTGTGCTGTCTGCAGATAGAACTCTGGCCTGGATTCTGCCAGAAGGGAAGGATTTGCCTCTCTTGGTGCCGCTGACTACTATCATTTCACCCACAGCTGTGTTTGTAATTCTGTTGCTGTAGACTGTACCATTTTGGTTTTTGTAATGTACCGCACTCCTCGCACAGGGACCATATAGCCTATATAAGGCTAAGGGTGCTTTTCCTGGGCAGCAATTCTCCCAGATTGCACTCCTGTCACCTTGAGGTACAGTTTTCCTTGCTCTCTTGCCCTTACTGAAATAACAGATCTTCCTTAGTTTATCAGCTCTTTCCCTTTTATTGTTTATTTGCTCGCCAGTCTTTGCGAGCCTCCAATAAATGGGTATGGACTGATGCTTTCTGGCTCCGCAGTTCCTCTACCATCTGCCCAAATCCAGTGTGAACCTGCCTGGCCTCAGCCACCAGCATTACAGTTGCTCAATAAGATATTGGCTGTGACAACCAGAATACAATTTCCCGTCTCTCAATCCAGTGCTCTTTCTACTACACAATGCCACTGCCCTAAGTTCAATATACTAGATCCCTGTCCTGTGAACCTATAAGCTATGTCCATTATTGTTATCCCACCATCAGGCAAGGCAGCATAATTCTGCCACACATAGGGTGTATATCCTATACTTTCATAATATAAAATACACGTTATATAAAAATGTAAAATACATGAGGTAATGCTGGTGGCCAAGGCCAGGCAGGTTCACATCAGATTCGGCAAATGGTAGAAAAACTGCAGAGCTGGAAAGGGTTGTGTCATTCATCTAATAAAAGTCTCATAATGGCAAACAAGCACACAGGCAGGGGAAACTGCCTCTCAGGCAACAAACAACAAGAATGGCCCCTCACAATGGCAGGCAGGCAATTGACACATCTGCAACCCCTGAGCACAAGCACCCATAGCCTTCTGTAGGCCATACATACGTGGTGCTGCCACATGCTCACGCACTGCTCAGGCCAAGGACTTGCAGCAGGTAAACCTGCGAGCAAGCCTAGCACAGCTGCCCCACATTCCACCCTTGAGGGAAGCTCTCTTCACAATCTACATGACAGGAAACAGAGACTACAGCAACAGCAAAGGTTACATAATAATTACAGTAATTACAAAGGTGCCCTTCACAATGTCTCCCTGAGACTTTACCCAAGGTGTGACCTGGAGGCCCACCTCTAGCTCCCTACCCCATGGTAGGCAGGAGGTAATTTGCACTGACAGCTGGGCTGTCTGTCATGGTAGTCCAGGGCTGTGTCCATGGAAACTGTAAAGTGTCCTTGGTGCACCTCTGCAACTGGATGAGAACCAGAGCAGGAGGGCCTCCACAGGAGCCATGCGTCCCCCACCCCTATCAGGGCCTCTTATAGTACTGTCCACGAGTGAGGTGTCCATCCACTAAGGAAGCCAGTGCCCTCCTCTGGTCACAATCCACGAGTCAGTCCATGATACACAACCCAGCTATCTGTGCAAATCACCAAGGTAAAGGTCCATCACACAAAACTAGCCATACAGCTCTTTATTTACGGACCTCAGCACCTTTCCATAGTTAGTGTGCTGTCCGTTGCCACAAGCCCCAACCAAACCCCTCAGGAGTTACATGGACATCAAGCTCACAGGGCCTGGCAAGATCAAACACATTCAAGGCCTGTGCCACCTTGACAGTACTCTTAGCTGCTGCAAATGCACCTTGCCTGCTCAGTCCAACCCCAATGAACCCCCTTCTGAATAAGGTGATATAAGGGACACAGTAACTGAGCTAAATGGGGTATGACTGCTCGCCAATACCCCAACAGACTTAGGAATTCCTGTAACTGCTTTACCAGAGTGGGCACAGGGTATGCTTGGATCTTATCTATAACTGTGTCAGGGATGATCTTTATCTTACCCAACCAGACAACTTAACAGATAACCCAGGTCCTTGTAAGTTGCCCTCGTTGACCGCCGAACCACACACTTTTATATGGGGTAGCAGAATAAGGACTGCTTGCTCCAATTCTCAAAGAGAGTCACTAGTTAGCATAATGTCATTGATAGAATAATACATACAAACTGCCTCAGGATGTTTCCATTTAGCCAGGGCAGCAGCCACCAGCCCATAATACGAGGTGGGGCTATGCAAATAGCCCTGAGGTAATACTGTAAAGGTAGGTCCATTGCTGCCCTTCCCGACTGACGGTAAATTGGCCTTGACCCTCTTCAGCTATATCAATAGAGAAAAAGTTATTAGCCAAATCTGCCACAAAATGATATGTCCCCAACTCATGGCTTAACCCATCCAACAAGTTAGATGTTGAGGGAACAGCAATGTGCAAAGCGGGAACAACTTTATTAAGTTCTCTGTAACCCACTCTCATTCGCCAGGTTTCATCTGTTTGTGCACAGGCCACACTGGGAAATTGTAAGGGCTGTGTGCTGGCCAGATGATTCCCAACTTTTCTAGGTCAAGGACTGTCCCAGTGATTTATTCATAGCTGCCTGGCAGGTGGTACTGCTTCGTGCTAGTCACAGGCTGCGCTGCAGAAGGGGTAATGGTAATGGGACATGTGCTGCGTGTCCCCACAACAATGCCTTCACGACCCAGACTTGCAGGTGGAACTCCCGGCTGTAGTTTCCAACCACAATCTTTGTAAGACATCTACCCCCATAATATATTCAGGAATAGGGGATACATATACCTTATATGGCTTAGGAGGCAGTCCTCCTACCCCCAGTGGAATAGTTATTGGCTTCACTTGACCAGTTTGGCCCCCATAACCATCAATGGCCACAGGGATTCCAGCACACCATTCTGGGTTCCCATAAAGAAGGAAACATTCTGCACCCATATCTACCAAGGCCAATACCCGTTGTATATTGGAAGGAGACCAGTGGATAGCCAGTTCCACACATGGCCTCCGGTTCCTGCTTGTTTCTGTAGGATGGGTCCCTTGATTTTCCCCTATTCAAACTGAAACAGTGGGTCTTGGGGGTTCTTTAACCTGAATCCTAGATATTTTCCTGGCAGATGCCAGGGCCACCTGCTTCCCCAGCTTTTTCAGCTGCTGGAACCTCTGTTCTGACTCAAGCTGCCATCAAAGCTCCAACAAGACTTTATTAGACTTGCCACCTAATTTCTCTCTATCTGCCCTGCCACAATCAAATCTACCCACATCTGTGTTTGGGTAACTTTAACAGGCCCGTTTCTCTTGTTAGTCACGAGGACAGCAAAGGCAGCAGCCCCTGCAGCCTTATGGTCGATCTCTGTACTGGAGAGCATGATGCCATCCACACCCATGTCCCACAGCCACACCAAGCCGGCTGCCAGGGGCTCGGTGCGCTTCTGCCTGAATTTCACCCCCAACTCCATCAGCTCTGCCCAGTTGTACTGCCAGACCACAGAGTGCTCCACTACCTGGATAGGTGGCTGTGGCTGCCCCTGAGGGACTCTTGGCTGCTGGGTCTTTACCCTCTTGGCAACCACCAGCTGGGATCCAAGTGTGAGGATGGCAGTTGCAGCCCAAGCCTCCCCCTCAGAAGAGCAGGAGTCAGAAATGCCTGCTCTCTCTGACTCAGAGCCACTCCACTGGCAGGAATGCAGCTCCATCTTCCACGCATGCTTTGGCTCCTGCGGCTGTTGGCTCTCAGCCGAAATCTGAATCTTGAGCTCCTGAACCCACAGTTGTTTCTCCAACAGCTGTTACTGCCAACGATCAGCTTCCACAGCAAACTGCAACTTGCAAACCCATGACTCTTTGTCCAGACACCGCTTCAGTTCCAGGCCCCGTTGGCGCTCAGCCTGCACCTCACACTGCAACTCTGGAATCCGGTCGGCCTCTCTCTGCAGCACTCGCTCCAGTTCACACCATCGTTGGTGCTCAGTGTGCGGCTCATCCTGGAGCTTTCAACCTCACTCAGCTTCTTGCACAGAGCTCTTGGTTTCTTCTCACAAGATTGTAAAAAACACCCAGCCCACGGTCCCCACCAGGAGAGCCACCGGGAACAACCACTCCTCTATTCCACCCCTCAAGAGTGTCGGCTGCCCCATACCAATCTGATCCAAACCCTGCTCGTTGAGCCAGATGTAACACCAGTGGCCAAGGCCGGGCAGGCCGACACTGGATTTGGGCAGATGGGAGAAACTAGGGAGCTGGAAAGGGTTGGGTCATTTTGTTTAATAAAGTCTTAGAACAGTGGACAAGCACACAGTCAGGGGAAACTGCCTCTCAGCAAACAAACAGCAAAATGGCCTCTCACAGTGATGGGCAGGCAATCACCATCCACAATCCCCCTGAGTGAAAGCACTCATAGCCTTACATGGGCCATACATATGTGGTGCTGCCATGTACTCACACACTGATCAGGCAAAGAGTTTGCAGCTGGTAAACTAGTGATCACGCCTAACACAGCTGCCCCACAATAAATATTTTTGCTATAAAGATATTTGTATTAGGTTTCTATTGCTGTATAACAAAACCACAAGTTTGGTGGTTTAAAACAGCCGATACTTATTATCTTATAGTTTTCATGGGTCCAAAGTCTGGGCACAGGTCTGTTCAGAGGCTCACATTTCTCTTTGTGGGGCAGCTGTGTTAGGTTTGCTCCCTGGATTACCAGCTGCAAGCCCTTTGCCTGATTAGTTGTGTGAGCATGTGGCTGTGCCAAGTGTGTGTGGCCTATATAAGCCTATGGGTGCTTGTACTCAGGGAGATTGGGGATTGCAGATTGCTTGCCCACCACTGTTATGGGCCTTTTTTTTTGCTTTTTGTATGCCTGAGAAGAGGCTTTCTCCTGTCTATGTGCTTGTCCGCTGTTGTGAAACTTTATTAAATGGAATGGCCCAACCTTTCCAGTGCCCCAGTTTCTCTACCATCTGCCCAAATCCAGTGTGGGCCTGCCCGGCCTTGGCCACTGGTGTTACATCTGGCTCAACGAGCAGGGTTTGGATCAGATTGGTATGGGGCAGCCGACACTCTTGAGGAGTGGAATAGAGGAGTGGTTGTTCCCGGTGGTTCTCCTGGTGGGGACCGTGGGCTGGGTGTTTTTTACAATCCTGTGAGAAGAAACCAAGAGCTCTGTGCGAGAAGCTGAGTGAGGTTGAAAGCTCCAGGATGAGCCGCACACTGAGCACCAACGATGGTGTGAACTGGAGCGAGTGCTGCAGAGAGAGGCCGACCGGATTCCAGAGTTGCAGTGTGAGGTGCAGGCTGAGCGCCAACGGGGCCTGGAACTGAAGCGGTGTCTGGACAAAGAGTCATGGGTTTGCAAGTTGCAGTTTGCTGTGGAAGCTGATCATTGGCAGTAACAGCTGTTGGAGAAACAACTGTGGGTTCAGGAGCTCAAGATTCAGATTTCGGCTGAGAGCCAACAGCCGCAGGAGCCAAAGCATGCGTGGAAGATGGAGCTGCATTCCTGCCAGTGGAGTGGCTCTGAGTCAGAGAGAGCAGGCATTTCTGACTCCTGCTCTTCTGAGGGGGAGGCTTGGGCTGCAACTGCCATCCTCACACTTGGATCCCAGCTGGTGGTTGCCAAGAGGGTAAAGACCCAGCAGCCAAGAGTCCCTCAGGGGCAGCCACAGCCACCTATCCAGGTAGTGGAGCACTCTGTGGTCTGGCAGTACAACTGGGCAGAGCTGATGGAGTTGGGGGTGAAATTCAGGCAGAAGCGCACCGAGCCCCTGGCAGCCGGCTTGGTGTGGCTGTGGGACATGGGTGTGGATGGCATCATGCTCTCCAGTACAGAGATCGACCATAAGGCTGCAGGGGCTGCTGCCTTTGCTGTCCTCGTGACTAACAAGAGAAACGGGCCTGTTAAAGTTACCCGAACACAGATGTGGGTAGATTTGATTGTGGCAGGGCAGATAGAGAGAAATTAGGTGGCAAGTCTAATAAAGTCTTGTTGGAGCTTTGATGGCAGCTTGAGTCAGAACAGAGGTTCCAGCAGCAGAAAAAGCTGGGAAAGCAGGTGGCCCTGGCATCTGCCAGGAAACTGGCTGGCATTCACGTTACAGGATTTTTGAGAGCCTTTGTCCCAGTTTGAATAGGGGGAAGCACAAGGGACCTGTTTGACAGGGACTGGCTGGACCGGAAGATCCCATGTGAAATTGGCAATCCACTGGTCCCCTTCTAATGTGCAGCAGGTGTTGGCATTAGAAGGCAATAGGGCCCTGGCCGGTTTTCTCAGTGGTAGAGCATCGGCCTGGTGTGCGGGGGACCCGGGTTCGATTCCCGGCCAGGGCACATAGGAGAAGCGCCCATTTGCTTTTCCACCCCGCCCACCCTCCTTCCTTTCTGTCTCTCTCTTCCCCTCCCGCAGCCAAGGCTCCATTGGAGCAAAGATGGCCTGGGTGCTGGGGATGGCTCCTTGGCCTCTGCCCCAGGTGCTAGAGTGGCTCTGGTCACGGCAGAGCGACGCCCTGGAGGGGCAGAGCATTGCCCCTGGTGGGCGTGCCGGGTGGATCCTGGTTGGGCGCATGCGGGAGTCTGTCTGACTGTCTCTCCCAGTTTCCGGCTTCAGAAAAAAAAAAAAAAAAAGAAGACAATAGGTGCTTTTTTTTTTTTTTTTTTTTTACAGCAGCAGCTAAGAGAACTGTTAAGGTGACACAGTCCTTGAATGTGTTCGACCCCTCTAGGCCGTGTGAGCTTGTTGAGGGTTTTGGATGGGGCTTGTGGCAACAGACAGCACACTATGGAAAGGTGCTGAGGTCTATTGATAAAGAGCTGTATGGCTAGTTGCCTGTAATGGACCTTTACCTTGGTGATTTGCACAGACAGCTGGGCTGTCATGGACTGACTCTTGGACTGTGACCAGAGTGGGCACCAGCTCCCTTGATGGATGGACATGTCACTCGTAGACAGTACTATCAGAGACCCTGATGGGGTGGGGGGGAGGACGTAGCACCTGTGGAGGGCCTCCTGCTCTGGTTCTCGTCCAGTTGCAGAGGTGCACCAAGGACACTTTACAGTTTCCATTGACACAGCCCCAGACTATACAGGCCTTGCTACCTATCATGGGGTTTGGAGTTAGAGGAGGGAATTCAGGTAACACCCTGGGCAAAGTGCTCAGGGAGACATTGTGAAGGGCACCTTCTTAAATATTGTGTAACTTTTTTAAAAATTATTTTTATTTATTCATTTTAGAGGAGAGAGAGAAAGAGAGAGAGAGAGAGAGAGAGAGAAGGGGGAGGAGCAGGAAGCATCAACTCCCATATGTGCCTTGACCAGGCAAGCCCAGGGTTTTGAACCGGCGACCTCAGCATTTCAGGTCGACGCTTGATCTGCTGCGCCACCACAGGTCAGGCGTATTGTGTAACTTTTGGTGTTGCTGTAGTCTCTGTTTCCTGTCATGTAGATTGTGAAGAGAGCTACCCTAAAAGGGGTGGAATGTGTGGCAACTGTGTTAGGCTTGCTCACTGGTGTACTGGCTTCAAGCCCTTTCTCTGATTAGTGCATGAGCATGTGGCAGCGCCACCTGTGAATGGCCTACATAAGGCTATGGGTGCTTGTGCTCAGGGGGATTGTAGATGCGTCGATTGCCTGCCTGCCCACCACTGTGAGAGGCCATTTTGCTGTTTGTTTGCCTGAGATGGTTTCCCCTCCCTGTCTGTGTGCTTGTCTGCCATTGTGAGACTTTAAGACTGGCCCAATGCTTTCCAGCTTCACCGTTTTTCTACTGTTTGCCCGAATCCAGTGTGGACATGCCTGACCTTAGCCACTGGCATTAAACTCATCCAAGATCAGTAGGTGTTGGCACAACTTAGTTCCTTGTGATTGTAGGATGGAACACTGAATCTTATAAGTCACTTACTGTTCTGAGCAAAATGGCAAACTCCTCTCCACTCTTCCTTGTGACAGTGTTTCTTCAAGCCAACAGGAATGTCTCTGTGGCTTCAAATCTCTGAATTCTCCTGTCTTTGTCCTCCAGATCTTTTTGTTTGTGTGTGTGTGACAGAGAGAGAGAGCTAGAGAGGAACAGATGGGAGGGAGAGAGATGAGAAGTATCAATTTTTTGTTGTGGCACCTTAGTTGTTCATTGATTGCTTTCTCACATTTGTCTTGACTGGGGGGCTGCAGTAGAGCAAGTGACCCCTTGTTCAAGCTAGCGACTTTGTGCTCCAGCCAGCGACCCCTAGGCTCAAGTCAGCGACCATGAATTATGTCTGTGATCCCTTGCTTAAGTGAGTGACCCCGCACTAAAGCTGGTGAGCCTGGGCTCAAACCGAATGAGCCTGTGCTCAAGCCAGCGACTTTGGGGTTCAAACCTGGGTCCTCCGCATCCCAGTCCGACACTCTATCCACTGTGCCACTGCTTGGTCAGGCATCCAGATCTTGTAATGGGCTCACCCAATTATGTAGAGCCTGTGAAGAATAATCTCCCTTTTGATTAACTTAAAGTCATCTATTTAGTTGCCTTATTATAACTGCAAAATGCCTTTACCTTTGTCATATAACATAATTTAATTATAGAACGGATATCCCAATATATTCATAGGTTCCATTCAAGGTGAGGAGTATACAAGGAATGTATGTCAGGAGGTGGGAATTTGGGGGGCTGTTTTAGAGATTCTGCCTGCTACCGTACTTAAGGGAAGATACTTCATTCTCATTTCTTGAGTATCCAGAGTTATTCCAATTGATTTCTCTTTACCAGCTCTGAGAGTAGTGAAATACAATTAACAAAAGACTAGTTTTTATTTTGGCTTTGCTACTATGTGACCATTGAAAGGACACTTAATTCCTCTTTGTTTTTCAAATATTCATCTTCAGTTAAACAAGAAACTGTCTTATATTAGTATTCCCGTTATTTTCATTTCATTCAATATTTCTTCCATATCATTTTTAGGGGGGGAAAAACTGGCTTACTCCCCTTTCTTCTTGTGGGAAATTCGATCTATGAATACTAGGAGGAGCTAACCTATCTCACCAGCACTAGTCTTCTTAGTGGGTGTGAGGTGATATTTCACTGTAGGTTCTACATTTCTCTAATGATGAGTTATTTTGAGCATCTTCTCATGTGTTTATTGGCCACTTGTACATCTTCTCTAGAGAAATGTCTATCCAAGTTCTTTGCCCATTTTTTAATTAGGTTGTTTTTGTACTGTTGAATTTTAGCAGTTCTCTATATATTCTGGATATTAATCCCTTATCAGATATATGATTTGCAAATATGTTCTCCTATTCTGAGGGTTGCCTTTTGACTGTTGATGTTATGCAAATTTATTTTTGTTCTAATTGTTCACAAGTATTCTTTATACTAGTGGAAGACAAAGAATATCATTTATGGTTAATTCTTTTATGATCCTTCAGTGCGGAGAAGAGAAATTCTCAAAGAGCCATTTATTTAATATCAGTTATGTTCCAAATGCTACTAGAATTACACTTAAAATTTGTTTAAAAAATTTATTATTATCTTTTGCAGATAAAAGAAAAAGGTAGAGAGGTTTACAGACATAGTATGCTACAAAACTAAAATTTAGTCTCTGTTCTTTTTTGTTTTTTTTTTTCTGAAGCTGGAAACAGGGAGAGACAGTCAGACAGACTCCCGAATGCGCCCGACCGGGATCCACCCGGCACACCCACCATGGGGCGGCGCTCTGCCCACCAGGGAGTGATGCTCCTGAGGCAGAGGCCACAGAGCCATTCCCAGCACCCAGGCAATTTTTGCTCCAATGGAGCCTTGGCTGCGGGAGGGGAAGAGAGAGACAGAGAGGAAGGTGCGGCGGAGGGGTGGAGAAGCAAATGGGCGCTTCTCCTGTGTGCCCTGGCCAGGAATCGAACCCGGGTCCTCCGCATGCTAGGCCAACGCTCTACCGCTGAGCCAACCGGCCAGGGCCTAGTCTCTGTTCTAACTTGACTGTGTTCGTCATATATGATACTCCTCAAATGATTAGACTGTTTATTACAGGCTACTGGGCAAACAACAGGCTTGACTGGACTTGTTTACTTCATTGCAAGCTCCCTGAAATGGGAAATCTGTATAAATCTGCTCTGGGGATAACGTATTTTTTATCAAGTCAGTTCTGATCAACCTAGACTAGGCCAAGTATATATCAGGCTTTTTGGCAGACACTGTACATAAAATGCTCTAAAATTATGCTAATCCATCTGTTTACATATAAATTTATAAAACGCTTATTACTTGTGCCAACAAATGCATATTAAATGCTTCTGACTGGCTAATATTGGCTGGCTTGTGTCTTCACTCAAATGGATTTTCCTGTAGACTTAGAGATGGAGCGTATACTGAAATAAAATTGAAGACTATAAAAATTGTTCTGGAAATATTGGATTAGTTGGCAGCCTTTCCTTTCTGTTTTCATTATGATTCCATACCTACTTTCAACTGTGGGTTTTTAATTTATTCCCTGAATGTGTGTTTAAATACTCAATTGAGCTTATTGAACTGGTACAAATGACTTTACTATTCTTGTTGGCACTTTATGGTCCCTAGATGTGAATTAGATTTGGCAATTCTTTAATTATACCACATCCCTATTATAATGCAGCTTATCCTCCATAAGATACAATGCCAGTCAGGTCAATCCCAAGATTTCTGGATCGTGGAAGCAAACCATTTTTAAAAAATCAACTCATGTCTTTTTTTCCCCCTTAGATAATGTATCACATGACCAAATTTTGGGATTCACTTTAAATATAACTATAGAAAGCTTCTCCAGTTTTTCAAGGTACTATTTTTTTTTACCAATATACAGATTTCTCCCTCAAATGGTTACCTCTCGAGCAATGCTCAATTTGTGTTCAAATAACTTTGAATTTGTTATCCTAAAAAAAAAAATCTGTCAGTTTTTTATTGTTCTCAGTCTTATTTCTTGTATTAGAATTCTTTGGATGCATGTAACAGAAACACATTTAAACAAAGAGGAAAAACTTATGGGAAGAATACTGGGATATTTCACACAACTAAGCCAAGGTAATAAATTATTGTAGAGGCAAATAATAGAATGTTATGTAGCTGTTTTAAAAATTGAGGTAGCAGTATATCTAATAGTATGGCAAGCTATTGAAGATACATTGTGAAGTTATGGAACTTTAATATCATGATTGCATTGGGTTAGGAAAAAAGACATGCTTATAGTGAATTTAGAAATTTTGAAAGGATACACAAGAAAATCTGAAAAGTGAATCCTTCTAGGAGTTAAGGGCAGGAGGAAGGGGGTAGGAGTGCCAATGGGTTTTACTTTCCAGCTTACTCTCTTCTGAGAACTGCTTGCCGTGAGCACGTGGCAGCCATAAGGGTTTGCCTATCAGAACTCCCCTAAGATTAGATATGAAAACTGTAATTGGCTGGCCAGTCTCCAGCTGCCAGTCTTTTGGATCCACTTCACAATTCACACCAACGTCACTCTCTTCCTGGTTTACTTCTAGCCAATGACTGACTGCACACGGCAGGGGTACTAGGTCTCAGGTACATAATATATAGTTGTTGATTTGGTATATAAATATTTTTTTCCTATTTAATCAGGATAGAAGATCAGAAATAGTTTACACACACAAAGAATGAACAATATTCATTTAGTTTTTTGTTAGGGATATGTTAACCTTTGCACTTTTGATGAGGAAATCTCAACATCCCATGAAACATCACATAAATGCATTACCATCATGTGCCACATAACAACCTTTCAGTCAATGACGGGCTGCATATAAAAAATTCCTATCACCTAGATACACTGTAGCTGTCTTAATATTGTAGGATAGAAAATCCACTGCTAATGTTGCCAGTAAGAAGCCATGTCAAATGACTGACCTGGAAACAAAATTGAAAGTGATTAAGGACTCCAGAGGTGGAAAGTCAGTGACAGTCACTGCTGTCAGTCAGGCATGTCCCATTCCACCACAGCTACGATCCTGAGACAAGAACAAAGTGATGGAATCTGTTCAAGGATCTGCTTCAGATCTTTCAAGGTAACAAGACTAACGAAAACTCAACAAGGGCCTCTATCAGACATACAAAAACTTTTAATTACCTAGATTGAAGACCAAACACAGATAAGTATTCTCTTCAGCACCACGACAATCAATCAAAACAAAAGGACTGTTTGCAATGTTGAAAAGGGTAAACCTGGCTATGATGTTGAATTTAGTGCTAGCTCTGGATGGTATAAACCAGGAGTAGTCAACCTTTTTATACCTACTGCTCACTTATGTATCTGTTAGTAAAATTTTCTAACCACCCACCGGTTCCACAGTAATGGTGATTTATAAAGTAGGGAAGTGACTTGATAAAGTTTATAAAGCAGAGTTACAGCAAGTTAAAGCATATAATAATTACTTACCAAGTACTTTATGTTGGATTTTCACTAAGTTTGGCAGAATAAATCTTTATAAAACAACTTACTATAATTAAATCTATCTTTTTTATTTATACTTTGGTTGCTCCGCTACCGCCCACTATGAAAGCTGGAACGCCCACTAGTGGGCGGTAGGGACCAGGATGACTACCACTGGAACTTTACAGCTTTGTTTTTAAATGCAGAGGTTGCCAGTTCAGTCCCTGGTCAGGGCACACACAGGAAATCTATTTCTGTCTCTCTCTCCCCACCCTCTCTTGCTAAAATCATTAAATAAAAATAAACAAATACTCTATTGAATATTTGAAAGTTGCTAGTTCAAAGTTCTCATCACAAGAAAAAATAGTTGTGCCCGGGCTGGAGAGCTTGTTGGTCTTTTCAATTACACAAAGGTTGTGGGGTTGATCCCCAGTCAGGGCACATATGAACAGATTAATGTTTCTCTCTCTCTTTTCCTTTCTCTCTAAGATTAATAACAATTTTTTGCAATATATACATTATACCAGCTAAGATTGAACTTGGCTAAGATCAAGTGCAATATGTACATGTATCAAAATTGTTATATACCTTAAATACAATGTTATATGTCAATTGTATCTCAAAGCTGGGGGGAAAAAAAGAACTTCTGAGGCAAGCAGTCTGCAGGTTCCACTCCTGATCTGTTGGAGCATTCACATGGAGCCCATGCTTTCTCCCCAGGCTGTTCCCAGCATACCAGTCAAACCATTTCTGCCCAGTGCTGGACTACTATAATGGGTAATTTGCTCTGAGATTCTTCATCAAGCTGGCAGACCTCAGAGCAGACTGGAGCTGATGCTTTCTACCCACAGGTGCCAGACACCACTGCAGTCTAAAGACTTTCCCTACTTACTACTAACTCCCTTTCTGTTGTATCCTTTGCAGGCATCTCCTGACTCCATCTTGGTGTCAGCCTATTGGAGGATCCAAATAAAGTTTTAAAATTACAATAAACAAGTAGGGAAAATTATCCCAAACCATACACATCTCTTGATTCTATAGCTTTCAAGAACACATCTATGCTATCCACTTCATACTACTATGTTAAATTTCAGATGTTCACTGTTGTGGCCCCTATAAAGCCTGCTTCACAAAGCCATGACCCTTACAGGATCCTTCCTGTGTAGTTCTGGAGTGCAGAAAAACAAACAAAACAATTACCCCACCACCCTGGCCGGATAGCTTGGCTGGTCGGAGCGTTGTCTGGAGGCGCAGAGGTTGCCGATTCAATCCCTGGTCAGTGCACATGCAGGAGCCGCTTAATGCTCCTGTCTCTTCTCACCCTTCCTCTCCCTAAAGTAACAAACAAACAAAGAACCCCACCAAGGCTATCTGCTTGCAATCCTGGTTATCATTTATTAAACTTTCAGGTCTTTTTTTTTTCCGGGCCCTGACTGGGGAATCAAAACTACCCACCTTGGCATATTGGCACGATGCTCTAACCAACAGAGCTACCCAGCCAGGGCTTTAACTTACAAGTTTTAAAAACTAAAGGATTCAGTGCTTTCACACTCATCTTGCAAGTTCCACCTTCCTGTTCAGTTATTTCTAGTTAGGCTGACATAAGAACATCAACGCTTCCACCTTCCTTGACTACCAAAGGATGACTCTCAGTTCATTATGTAGAATTTCAATATTCATTGCCTTACCAAAGCAATTCACCTCAAACTCTACTTTACAAAGCCTCATATTTAGAAGTTTAATTCATGGATTATTGCCTAAGGCACTCATTCCTCCAAAATGTGGGGCAGCCTGCTTTGTACAACCTATGAGCCAAGAATGATTTTTACATTTTTAACGGGTTATTTAAAAAAAAAATGTTTAAAATAATAAAAAAACAACAGAGACCACAGGTAGGCAGCAAAGCCTAAAATATTTACTCTTTGTTCTTGCACAAAGTAAGTTTGCTAATCCCTGTTCCAGTGCAGTATTTCTCATAGGGACCAGTGCTGACTTAGGGTAGGCTTTCAACCATTAGTATGAGTAAGTCACTTGAGGAGTTAGTTGCACATTCCTGACAAACTGAAAGATCATGCCTAGGTCCCTAGAATCTATTATTTAAATAAACAATACAAGTGATTATGATGTAGTTGTTTCCGGACACTTTGAAAAAATGTTAAATTTTATCACTGGATCAGCTCAGGTCAAGAGTACTTCTTAATTGGATTGCCTTTACTGGACTGTGTCTTAGTGTCATGATGCTGATTTGCATTGCAGAGCATCTCAGAACTAAGAAATACTGTTTTGCCTGTACAATAAACTTTCTTCTATCTTAAGGTAACCATGAATCTTCTAATTAATCTTATTCTGCTTTTTGCCAATTTTGCTCCACCCCTAAGCAAGTGTATATATAGGACCTGGTAGTATGCATTTGCATGACTTAAAAAGTTTCACCTTTTCCCCCCTCTATTTTGACTTCATCCCAATCTTCTCCATTTGCTTTAATATATCTCTTTTAAGTCACCTCAAGTCATTTTTTTTGAAAACCAAGTCAAACTGTATTAAATTATTCCTTATGGTACATAATATGCATATTCCTTACTTAATTCTCCTGGTTTAAGATTAAGGAAAATTATTTTTGTTATGAGCTAACAGGGAAAATAATCTGGAGAAAAAAATGAGGTACAGGTTTTGTTCTTACACAAAATGTCTTAGTTAGCCAGTGGAGTGTCCACATAAGGAATAACCAGTGTAGGTTAGGAGAAATGGCCTCCAAACACAGACTGTTCCAACCATGAGATCTTGTGAAAGAAGCTTCAATCAGAAAACCAAAAGAAAATCAAGAAAGACTTAAAGACTTCAACTGAGATGAAAAGATTCAGTAGCTCTTAAATAGAAAGGATATTAGTAACCAAAATTTACAGAATTAGAGGACAGTTAGTATTTGTCAATTAGTACTAAGCACTACACAAGTATCATAGCATAGCTAATCCTTATTCATCAATCTAGAAATGTGGATACAATTATTTCCCTGTTACAAATGGCTTGAAGAGGCTGACTTGTCCAAAGGCCATATAATAAGTACATGAAGAGATTAGGATTGCATTAATATTTGATTATAAAGCCCATTCTTTGTTCAAAGTACTAGAGCTGCCTCTGTATACACACAGTTATGTATCTGACCCCTTACATTTCAAACATACTAGGTCAGACATGGTCTCTAGTTACAAAATACTATGTGTGGCGCTGTGACAACTGTGTGCCAGACCCTGGTCACAACAGAATGCAAAAAAGCCAGCATTTCTTCAGAGATTAAAAAAAAATTAACGTGATGAAAAAGGCAAGACAAAATCCATGTAATATATACTTATGTGCCAAAGAAGGAGTAATTATTTAAAAATATATTATAGAGAGATCAGTCTATCAAAGAACCAAAGGAGCATCACCTTGTAAAAGTGAAGAATAAAGAACGTGATACATGTGGAGCTAGACTTCCACTGTAGGCGTACAGACTGAGGTGAATTCATACGAGACAAAATGGGTTAAGTAGCTGCCAAAAACACAAATCATACTCCATGCTATTTCCAGGACTGTTGTTTTTATTTTAGAAAACACAATGAAATCAACAGGTTAGAGTTATTGCTTCTGTGTTCTGTGAATGTATATCCTTCATTTGAAAAAACAGTCAAATCTATCTTGGTCCACTCCGTAAAAGAGGTAAGAAGCAACAAGGCACTGGTTACTTCAAAAGAACCTAGGGAGGAAAAACACATACAGGTCACTTAAATCAGATTTAAACAGTCTTTATAGTTAGAATTAGCAAAAAAATAAAGACAAAAAATTACTGTGACAATATTATATACTGTCTAGATTGCCTAAAAAAAAAAAAAATCACCGATTTTTTGTTACCATACTTTCTTTACCTTGGTAATCTCAGAAAAAGTATACTAGCCTGACAAGGCAGTGACACAGTGGATAGAGTATCTGCCTGGAACACTAAGGACACAGATTTGAAACCCCAAGCTTGCCAGCTTGAGCACGGCTCTTACAGCTTGAGTGCAGGATCACAGACTTGACCACATCGTCCCTGGATGAGCAAGGAGTCATTGGCTCAGCTGGAGCCCCCTGGTCAAGGCACATATGAGAAAGCAATCTATGAACAACTAAGGTGCTACAACTATGAGTTGATGCTTCTCATCTCTCTCCCTTCTTGTCTCTCTCTCTTGTCAAAAAAGAAATTGAAAAAGTATACTAGAGTATACTCTGATTCTGAGTTGGAAGACATTTAATGTTCTTATTATTAAAAATGAAAAGCTTAAAACTATGGGTGGTTTATAAGAAACACTAGCAACTTTAGTTTCCAAATTTACTTGACTCTTCTTCAGCAGAAACTATTCTAATTTCCTAAAATTTGTTTTCTTTAGTGGGTAAAAATCAATAGTTTTTATAGGTCCGTTACATTGTCTACTTCATTAAAATGTTGCCAGCACAATAGCCAACACTTTTTTCTTAGTGATTAAACTGCAATGTATAGAGACAGTTTATATTTTATAAAAATCAACCCAATTTTAGACAGAATTTCACATTAATTAAAAATACAATCGTATAAAGATGTCAATACTATTATTCCTTAACAATTCTGTACTTTAGACAACTGTGTTTTTAGTCAGAAAAACTGTACCTAAAAGAAAAAATTGAGGCAAGAACATTTCTTGTATACCACACAAAATAAAACAAAATAATAGTACCAAAATGCCTAAACAAAATTATAAGTTAAATGCTCTAGGCTACATTTTCAATAAATGATACATTAAGCAATACATTTTCGTTCAAATTAAGATTCAAATTGGTCTTCTTCTTTTAGATCTAAAGCACTGACATCTCAATATACTAATCAAAATTTGTGATTAAGACAAACTATTTTTAAAAATTTAGGAATTCTAACTGTATTAACTGAGGTTTTCTGTGAATTCTGGTTTCAACTAATAGGTAATGATACTTGGCATGAGGCTAAACAATTTTCTGAATAAAATGTGGCTTCTTTTTACATGGTTTTTAAAAATCCAAATTCATCATATATTTAGATAATAATATTATTCTAGATTCATCTTCCTATTCATTCTATTATTTCAAGTACACACAATCATCCCATTTAGCAATCTACTTCCCTTATCGCTAGACTAAAAATCTGCAAGAAAAAAATTTTTTTCCCCCGGGATATAGTTTTATCTTATTGTAGACTGATTCATTTTCCAAAACAGGAAAATTAAAAGGTAGGCAAGAGGAGAGGTAGAGGATTAATAGTGTTCTAGATCTAAGAAACCCATTCCTCTTCCCCTTGACAGAAATTGCAAAAGAACCTGAAGGCTTCTTTGCATCTTGGTCTTAACAAGGGATATTTTTTATTATCAAACCTTGTAAATGGTGTACTCATTAACTCATCATGCGTCTCATGTGCTACTGAATCACATCTGACTCTTGGTGATCCTATGAGCGATGTCCACAATATCCTAGCCTCAACAGCCCTGCTCAGCTCCTGCAGGCTCATGCCTGTGGCTTTTATAAAAAAGATTTTATTTACTGATTGAAGGGGGCGGGTAAGAAGCATCAACTCATGGTTGTTTCACTTTAGTTGTTCACTGATAGCTTCTTATATGTGCCTTGACCGGGCAAGCCCAGGTTTTGAACCAGTGACCTCAGCATTCCAGGGCAACACTCTATCCACTGCACCACCACAGGTCAGGCATGCCTGTGGTTTTTTTATTTTTACATTTTTTTAGAAATTAAATTTAATGGGATGACATTGATCAATAAGAGTACATAGGTTTCAGGTGAACATCTCTATAGCATTTGAACTGTGGATGGTATTGTGTGCCCATCACTCCAAGTCAAATCATTTTCCGTCACTGTATATTTGTCCCTCTTTATTCCCCAACCCACACCCCACCCGGTAACTACCGGTAGCTATTTAAATGAAGTTTATCCATTTCATATTTCATCTTCCTCTTTTCCTGCTATCTTCTATTTTCCCCAGCATTACTATTTTCTTTTACAAAGAACCCTGCCTTCTCGGGATGTGCCTGAAGTAGGACAGCTTCAGTTTTCTCATTTTTGCCTCCAACGGTGTTTCAGACTTAATTTGCTCTAGGACCCACCTGTTCTTCTCTCTGGCAGTCCAGGGTATCTGTAAAGCTCTACTTCAACAATATATTTCAAATAAATCTTTTTTTTTCCTATCAGCCTTTTTCACTGTCCAATTCACATCCATATATGGTAACTGGAAATAGGAGGACATGCATGATCTTAACCTTGGTCTCTAATAATACATCTTTGCTGTTGGTGATCTTTCCTAATTCTTCCACTGCTACCCTTCCAAATTTCAGCCTTCCCTTGATTTCTTGGCTTTAAGTTAATGACTGAACCAAGGTAAGCAAAATCTTTAAACCAGTTCTAAAATGGCTACCCAAAATTTTCCTTAATATTCTTTATTTGAATAGATTCCTCACCCTATATTAGATAACTACAAGCACAAATAATGACAACTTTCTCTGTGACATCACAGCTCTAACTGCAGAGCACTTGTTCAGTGACCATGTTTTGAAGGCTGCATGGTATAGAATACAAAGAGAACACTGTGCTGGCAGTTAGGAGACTCAGGTCCTAGCCCTGGCTCTGTAATCTCCACAAGTTACTAACTGCTCTGAATTTTAGTTTCTGTAACAGCAAATTCAAGACTATAGTGTATAAACGCTAAGCTTTTCAGCTTAGAAATCCTAAATTTTCCTGGCAGGCTTTTGCAGGTCAGTTCAATCTGTTACTACAGATTAAAGTAGAAGTCAGGATTCCTCTCCTATTTAAATAATTTCTCCCTGGCTATCCTGTTTACATACTATAAAATTTTTTATTTTACCAAAATAATTTCTTTTTAAAGTATTTTTATTTATTTATTCATTTTAGAGAAGAGAAAGAGAGAGAGAGAGAGAGAGAGAGAGAGAAGGAGGAAGAGCAGGAAGCATCAACTCCCATATGTGCCTTGACCAGGTAAGCCCAGGGTTTTGAACCAGCGACCTCAGCGTTCCAGGTCAACGCTTGATCCACTGTGCCAGCACAGGTCGAGCTCACTCTAGAAATTTGAAAAGAGCCTGACCTGTGGTGGTGCAGTGGATAGAGCACTGATTTGGAATGCTGAGGTTACCAGTTCAAATCCCTGGGCTTGCTCAGTCAAGGCACATGGAGGAAGCAACTACTATGAGTAGGTGCTTCCTGCTTCTTCCTTCTCTTTCTTACTCTCCCTCTCTTTCTCTTTCTCTCCCCTCACCTCCCAAAAAATCAGTAAATAAAAACTAAAAATAAAAAAATCTGAAAATATTTCTAAAATTTTCACTGATGTATCCTAGAAAAAAGATTTAGGTCAGTTACTTTTAACTTTCATCTGAAAGACTAAAAATTGATTTTTCTCTCCAGTTATAAGAAAATTTGAAAACTGCAAAGACAGTTTTATTTTAATAATGACAAATGTTAGACATATTGTGTACATCATTTTGCAATGTATAGAAATATCAAATCACTATGCAGCACACATCAATTATTCAATAAAAAATATCAGTTAATTTAAAATTGAAAGTCCAGATAAGCCTGATCAGGTGGAGGTGCAGTGGATCGAGCGTTGACCTGGGACGCTGAGGACCCAGGTTCAAAACCCCAAGTTCGCTGGCTTGAGCACGGGCTCACCAGCATGAGCACGGGGTCGCTGACTTGAGCGTCGGATCATACACATGACCCATACTCGCTGGCTTGAGCTCAAAGGTCACTGGTTTGAAACCTGAAGTCACTGGCTTGAGCAAGGGGTCAATAACCCAGCTGGTGCCCGCTGGTCAAGGCATGTGTGAGAAGCAAATGAACAACTAAGGTGCTGCAACTATGAGTTGATTCTTCTCATCTCTCTCCCTTCTGGTCTGTCTCCCTCTCCCCTTATCACACACACAAAAAAAAGATAAAAGAAAAAACAAAAAGTCTAGATAAGATTAAAACTGTATGTTTTTTGTTCTGTTTAAATGATTTTATACAGTTTGGTTGCCAGAAACAATAAAGATATTAGAGTTAAACAAGTAGTTGAGTAAGTGGTATACCGGTCTTTATCTTATTAAAATTTATATGCTTTAACTCTAGGAACTTCAAATGTTATTTAATTTCTTCTACTCAGCCTCACCAAATTCTAAAATGTAGAGAATCACAATGTTGCTACTCTGATTCACATGTTAGAGGGCTATTGTCCATGCAAAGGAAATAAAGCTGATCACCTGGGCAGACACAGACATAGAGAACGCAAATGAAAAGCAGACACATACCACACACAAAGCAAAACGGGCATGCAAATATGAAAAATGGCAACACTAGAAAAGTAAAATTCAGAGCAGACTGTATCAGAGAGGGAAGCACAGAGAGAATCAGGTGAGAGATACAAAGACATGGAGGCAGAAGCACAGCCAAAGAAAGAGGAGGGGAAACAGGCAAGAGAGAAAGGTGAACAGGCAGAGTGGAACTGATGGGCAGACCCAGGGACAAGGATAGAAAAGAGTAAGTCAGTTGAAGAAAAGATCACTTTTACCTCATAATTTTTTCAAACTACATACTTTTGTTATCATCACTGCCCCTACCAATGTTCCCACTAAAAAGGTGGACAGACTTTTATTTTTACAAAATGTTTAACAATGCATATTTCATTTACCTTGCAAATTTTTAAAATTCAGATTTACTGAATTTCAGATAGTGTAATTTTTGTCAACATTAAGATTCATACATTGAATGTGTTAACTCAATGGGGAATCCTTTCACAATGTATACAAATATAAAAAAATCATGTACTCTTTAAATATCTTAAAAATTTATCTGTCAATTATACTCAATAAAGCTGAAAAAAAAAGGTTCACATATATCAATTTACTGGAAATAAATTCCTGATTCTACATATAGCTAATTTTTTTTCAGTTAGAAGAAATTCATCCTAAGGGAAGACCTATCAGCATTTATAATTATACATCACAATGACTTATATAATAACAGTAGTAAAAACATATTCTTACTTGAAAATAACTTACCATCTAGAGTCAAATCTAGAAATCTCAGTCCTGTTTCTACTTTTTGCACCTTTACTTCACCTGGTATGACATACTTTCTTTTATGCAGATATTGTCAGCAGCCATCAATTTGAATTCCTTCTTCTGCTGCCACCTACCAGTGTATTTCTCTGCTGCAGCGAAGGGTATACAGAAAAAGTTCTTGCTTATTATTGAGATTAAAGAGAAAAATTCATTTAACATTTCATATTTTCACATGTACACAAACTTCCTTATTGTTTCCCAAGACCTCCCCACCAAAATCCAAGACAACAAAAATCCCAATGTCTGAAAATCAAACAATGTATAATCAATCAATGTTCATACTAAGCTAGAAATATTTTAAAAAGGTACAAAGGCTTAGAGACTCAACAGTTGCTATCTTAAGGAGCCGTTATATTTTCCTTCTTCACCTATCCCTGTAATCTTATGAATAAATGCATAAGTTAAAATTTTAACTAGTCTACAACTCCTGAAAATTATAAGTTATAGACCACCAAAAGAATTGTGGAAGATGTGGCAATAAAGGAAAAATTTTAAAATAATTCTAAAAACTAAGGGTGTTAGGTGCTTTACCTGCTTTGAGTTTTCAATGTTCTGGACTGCTTATTGCCCAATGGCTCTGAATACATTAAAACACGAACACATACGCCACCTACATTTAAAATAGGGTAGCATTTGTATGCCCATATAAGCATTGGGTATATTTTTTGCGACAGTAATTATTCATTAAGTCCTTTTAAAAGAACTGACCACACATAAACACACATTTCCTCAAACTGTATACATACATAAATGAATTAGGGCAAAAAAGCGTGACAGCATGACAAATGCAATAGCAGTTGCAGAACTGGAAATTAAGACCACATTAATGCTTTCTGTTCATTAAAATCCTAAAACTCATTTCTATTCCCATTCTCTTTGTCATTGGGGCGTAGGTTTCAAATTTATTCTGTATTAGCTACTAAAGAACAGTATTATAGTGAACTAGTAATAATGGTAAAGGCTTGTTTTTGTTCCACCCTCCCACTATCTTTACCCCAAAATAAAAATATGTACAGTTTGCCAACTTAAAATAAAACAAACACTGTTATAAGCACCAAAGGCTAGTCAACAGTGGCACTGCTGTGACATTGTTTCTACTTTCTTATTCCTTCCCCCATGTCAGACCCCACCCTTTGACCTCTGTATATGGGATGAGCCTGAGCAGGAGAGTTGGTGAAGTCAGGACTGCGCCGTTCCCACGGATGATCCTAGAGGCCTGCTGTGCTTCTGGGAACTGGGGCACAGGGATGTCTGTCTGACTGAAACCTAAAACAACAACAATTCACCCCACCTCTCATGTTCCCAAACCCCACAACAGCAGCCAGATATATATGCTATATAAGGCCCACCTAGTGATTATGGTAAAATCTAAAAGCAAGATCATTCTTATCAAGTCAGTGATCTTCATGGGGGCAGCAGAATGGAGCTGGCTAAATTCTCCATATTCCATGCAGTCACACAGCCCATTCATTCTAAAGCTGGACATTTTTAACAAGAGAACAAAGTTCTCCAGTACAAGCCTTTTTTCAGTATAGAGTATAGCTGTGATTCCTTTGTTTGTAAATTTCTGTTGAACAGATAAAAATATTTATCTTACAATGCTTAGGAAAATTTCTGTTCCTATCTTATATAAGTGAAATAAAGCACTAAACAGGTTAATGATTAATTTTATGCCTTCAGCTATAGAAATAGCATTACAAGCCAGGATTCCCTACGCACTAACTAGTGATTTATTGGACTTACAGTCTCTGGGTAGAACATCTAAAGCCACAGGATAAAGTTATGCAGAGTACATTATAAAAAGGTCCTGACTATGGTCACTAAAATTGTACCTATTACAAGAGGATTAACTCCCAAAATGAGAACCCCTATCAGAGATAAACCTTGAGAAAGAACAGGAAAAAGGAAGAAAGGGTAACTAACTGGATTGGGGTACACCGAGGAGGGCATACTATATTAACAAACAGGAAGGCTATGTAAGTGGACAAGTTGTGTTCCTATTCCTGCCACTAACTTTACGGACTTCGTTAATCTGCTTTACAATCTTATGCTTCTGTTCAAACCTGTAATTTTTTAATGTTTGTACCATTATTTTATGATAATCTCAAACTATTCACATCTATTTCTGTTAGCTAGTGTTTCAAATGCTAAGATAATTAGTTCTGAAATCATGCGACTTTTTCAATAACCAAAATGCTCTCTGCCATTTCTGCCTCATCACATTCCCTTTCACTTTTATGTCACAGAAAGAGAAGCACTCAAGTCAACTGAAGGCTATCGTGAGTTTTTACCATATATATAACCTAGAACCTAAGTTTACCTTTTCAAAACTCTAGTTTTCCATACCTGTCAACTCCTAATTGATGTCTTTATACTGTGAGCTCACTGTGTATTCGGAACACCAACCCCTGAAAAAGCTTAAGCCAGAGTAGCACAATGGAAGGAACAAACAAACCCAAAACAAAAACAAAGCCAAAAAGTCATACTCTGAAATAATTACAGACATATATGCAAGGAATGGAATTAGCTATATGATTTAAGGGCATCCCCAATGAAAGACCTGAGTTTATCCCAACCAATTCAAACTCGATCCCCAAATGTTCTTCTTTAATCATATTACTAGTTATGCATTATTCATTATTTTTAAAGGAGAGCTATTACAAACCCAGGGTCACCTTTAAAGTACATAAAGAAATTTTTTAAAAAGGAAAATAAAGTTAACCTTGTAATGGAAAGAAAGGATAAAGAGTCAAATTACCTGCAAGCAGGCTGGGGCTGTGCCTGAATCCAAACCGCTGCATTTACCAGTCATTATACAGCTGCATTATTGGGGGAAGGGGAGTTTAGAAGGGCACTGACCCCGAAAGTTCTCAATACTTCTCACTCATCATCAGGAAGGGGGAAGAAGGAAAGTTTTTTCTCTGGGTATTTTTTTGTTTGTTTGTTTTTGTTTTTTGGCTCCTGAAAAGGCTGGCAAAGAACAGTAACAGTAAAAGCAGTTAGAATATTTCTTTTTAAAAAAATCTTAAAAAATGCAAAACATGGAATTTTAAACACCAAACTTTCGTTAATATAGAAAGAATTTTCACTAGAGTTAAGCAGCCACCCCAAAACATCATGGCAAAAGGGCACTGGTATAAAGGAAACAAAATATCACACGAAAATCCAAAACAAAACAAAACTTCAAATTAAACCTGGAAGACTAGAAGATTCCAACAGCAGATTTCTGTCCACTACTGAAACATTCCAAAATCCAAGCTTCAAAGGCGCCTAAATGTATCTTAAATGAAACTTTGTTTTGTTTTTTTTTAATAAGAAAGAAAGCAATAAACCTGGTTATAAATCCTGCAATATATTACATTAAAAAATATCCTAGTACAACAAAAACAAATTTTAAATGAAATCAAACAAACAAACAAACAAACAAATAAAAACAGTAGCAGCAGAGGTTACCTGTCTGAGCACCTACATTTTCTTAGAAGGGGATCGTGTCTCACCAGCCATATAGCCCATTAACCTTCTCAAAAAGAGTGAGCCAGGAGAAAATAACACAAGATTTGATTTCACAATGTCTCTAGGCTCCCCAGACCCCAAACTGAGGATTCACTGAATGAAGAGAATTGGTTTTTCCATTTTCTTCTTGAGAAAAAGAAGAGATGATTTTACAAGTCAATTACTTCTTTCAATGCCTTTGATAACTTCTCAAAAGTCTGATAAAAGTGCTTGATGAAAGCAAGTCTCTTGATGGGTTTTTGTGTTCCATGATATTTTCTTATTGATAGCATATACAGAAAGATTTTAAAGTTCAGTGAAGTAAAAACCAGCAGAAATAACTGATCAATTATAGGCACCAAAAAAAAAACTATTAAAAATTTAAAATAGAATACTAGTTCATATTTATATATGCATGTGTGTATGTATATATATACATAGTTCAGTTTTCATCATGCGGGACATAAAAACAGTATCAGAATTATTTTTTAAAAAAATACAATTCAGAATTACAATTTTAACAATGCATAGTAATTTTACAGTAATTCAGATTTTGGTATGATTATACATATTTAATAAATACACTTTTACCTCTCATAATATCAATAAAGATTAAAACAAGTCATTAAACAATATGAAAATATAACTTTCACTAAAATATTTGTGGTTTTGAGTTCTTCCAGAATGATTTGTTCATATTCTTTACCTTAATTTTTGAAAGAATTCAAGAAGATATTCATGTTCTTAAAGTCTAAGATGACCATTTCTTCCCTTTTCATTCTAACTCGTGTGTGATCTAGAAATAGGTTGGTAAAGCTATGTTTTAATATAATGTGAATGCAGAAAAGATGGATAGTGAATAAAACTAAAGGTGAAATAATCTAATATTTCTTATAATTGGTTAATTTGGTAAAAAATTTTAAAACACTACCTACATTTTTCCTGATGCCTTACCCCCCAACACAAATCTTGAGTTCTTCATCAAATAAAAAGGGTATTCTGTTTGTGTTCTAAAGTTCATTAATCTACATACATGTGATATGTAACTATTTGAAAGTATATGTGACATAATTTAGGTGGCAACCAGATGGTCTCTACACAACATATGAATAAGACTTAATTAAGCATTTCTTTCTCCCTCATTTATTTTTCTATCCCAAATACATCCTCCAAAGTATGGTCATTCAGTGAAAGAAGTGCCAAATGTTTCTTTCTATTGATGAGTCAGAGGTACTTATGTATTTAAGTCCCACAATAACCCTGTGTAAGTCAAATTCTTTTAGATGAGATTAGAGTATCCTAAAAAAAAAAAAAATCAGTAACTCTTCTTATATATCTTTTTCTCAGGTGAAATGAAACACTGCACAGATTAGAAATACTATTCTATTTGTCAACAATAAGCCTTTCACTCCATTTTAATATTACTTAACTCTATGGGGAAAAACAAATTTTATTACATTCCTTTTAAAACGGGGGAAAACTGTACAAGCAAACATGATCAAACCTCTGTTAGAGCTGGTTAATACTGATCTTTCATTATTGCCTCGAAGTCTCTCTAGTAGTGTCCAAGAAATTAAGTTTAAGGTCCATCTGAAGGAAAAAAAGCACTGGAGAGGCAAGAAAGGACTTGGGTAAAAGCTTCAGAGGATTGTAGGGAGATGGAACTTGCTGTTAAAAAAAATTACGTTGAGCTCTGGAGCATCTCCATTTCTTAATACACCTTCAAAACCATCACTGAGTTTTACCCAGGTTGTAAAGGCTCGTATCATATGCAGTTTTTGGGCTTTTATAAATCCAGAAAAGTAATGGAATATAAATGGTGGAGAGTACCGAAGGCTTCAGAGTAGGGCTATAAGAGACTCAATACTGCTAAGTCCCCAAACAAAAACGCCTAGTTTACCCACCCCAAAACCTATGTATAATAGGAGAAAACACACAGCCAGAAGCATTGAAAAGCATGTGGCCTTGAAAAAAAAAATCATACATTGAACAGTCTAGAAACAAAGGAAAAAACCCAAACAACACATACACAAAAAGGCCTAAGAAGTATCTATGTTCATTACGTTTTTAGGTGAGTACCTCTACCTCAGTAGTAATGAAAACAATCTGTTTTTTAAAGTAAAAAAATGTGTTTCCCATCATGCTCCCTTTTCTAGAATCTATCCTTTTCTAATGGTT
Source organism: Saccopteryx bilineata (assembly GCF_036850765.1). NCBI lineage: Eukaryota > Metazoa > Chordata > Mammalia > Chiroptera > Emballonuridae > Saccopteryx > Saccopteryx bilineata. Next base: position 108,305,907 of record NC_089490.1, read on the forward strand.
GGTATAAACATAAAGCAAAACACATATACATGCATGCGTGCACACACACACACACACACACACTCCCTCTTAAAATGTGAAAAATGCAAATATAGAATGCTGGGATTAGAAATCACTTCAGCTGATGCTTAAGAGCTTATAGGTCCTTGATTTACTCCCCCAAATATTTTTCCTTGTCCATATTCTTTAAATGCCCAACCACCAAAGGAAAAAAGGGGGAATAAAGGCTTTAAACGCACGTTTCAAGTCAGTGTCTTGTTAACAAAAAATGGTATTATTTTCTTCACTTTGGCCGTTGTTAAAAGATGCAGGCATAGATCAGGGAATGTTAGACTAGCATGTTTTTTGTTAGTTTTTTAAAAAAAATCCAACATCAACAGAGCATATATCTTTCAAAAAAGACTAAAACACTAACAAATACAAGTCAGTGAGCACAAACTTTAAACTAGTGTAATTTTATCTACATTGGAGTAAAGGTTATTTTGTGTACCAGACATTGCAATACTGTTCATTTGCCTTTTATCATGCAAACATGCCAATTTTGTCATTAAAAAACCTTTATTGGGTTATATTCACATTGCCATCCCACCCAAAGTAAGGAAAAAACTAAAAACAGAAATAAATCCCAGTAAGAGCCCCTCAAGACTTCATAAACTATGAATATAAAGCTGCTAGTTAATATGGTAAAGGCAGAATTTTCAGATTTGTATAAAAAAATTACTATAATTTAGATAGATGTTTTCTTCACTCATAAATCTTTGCCACACAATGTAAAGTTATGCTACTCTGAAATTTATACCAACTGTACAAAAACAAAAGGAACTGTAAAAAAATTTTCTATATTCTTTATGGTCCAAGAGGCACACACATACTTGAGTAATTAAAAGGGTAACTACGAGAATCAGACATCTTCTGTATCTCACCTCTTCTGCCTAGCCCATCTGTATAATTTGTAAATGGAAGTCAGTAACATCTTAATAGCAGAGGTCTTGTCTATTTCCCTCTTCTTCTCTTCTAACTAATCCTACTCAATTTTCTCTCATCTTCCTGAGATATTATTCCATGAACAGCATTGCAAGTTGGCTAAAAAAAATAATAAAGAAAAAAAAAGAAAAAGAAAGTTTTACAAGGGTTTTGTTGGTTAATTATTTACCAGTGGAGTCACTCCACCAGGAGTTCAATTTCATTGGCTAGCAGCTGGTTCATGTTGAACAGGCCCCCTGGGAGCTTGGTGAGCAGTTCTCGCTCCGTGCTTTCAGGGTCGCTGTCAACAGAGCTGGAACTTGCGCTCATGTTGTCAACAGCAGTGCTGGCTGGGGGACCCAGCTCCGGCTCACTAGTCTCACTGGCCGTGGACACCACGGAGAGCAGGGACATACGCCGGGTGAGCCGGCCAGAGGGCAGAAGGGAGGCGGCATAGTCCGCTATGATACCAGCTACATCTAGATTACAAGCCTTATCAAAGGCGATGAAACCTACATTTGCATTGGCCTCGCAGACACAGAAGGAGCCGTCATCTTTCATCAACAGGTCAATGCCACACACATCCATCCCCAGGATATTAGACACCTGGATAGCTAGCTGCTTTCCTTGTTCACTCAATGAGCACATCATCCCCACACCACCTGGCAAAAGAGAAACAGTATGAGAAGTTACCAAAATGATACATTTCTGGAGCAACACTAAAGCTCACCTCTAAGGCTAATCTTTTCTTATAAAATCAATAGTGAAACCGAAGGTGCTAGTCTAGTGTAAAATTTGGACTCTTCCAAGTTTCCTTCATTAGGGAATCACCTTCCAACCCAGTATCTCACAGAATTCATGATTTTCAATATGCTATTTATTCTGAAGACATTCAACTTTCACTGAAGCCTACCTTACTTGCAATAATATAGGCCAAACAGAAGAAGCTTTTGCATGAATAAAATTATGACAAAAGTAATAAAAAATGCATAACATGGATATATAGTAGAATGAAATCTGGGAACAAGGAGACCGGAACATGTCTCCCTTGCTCTACAGTCCCCATCCTATCTATCTGTCACTCCTCAACCAGAAGTATTCTGGGGCTTCAGGGAGGTGACTAAATGCAGGTGAAGTCTTCAGGTTTGCAGGTATCTGAGAGAAAGGAGTAACAATTAGACTTTCTCATTTGGAGACTAGCTTTAGGAAGCTCTGTCATTAAGGACTAGAGAGCAAAGAATTTTCAGAAGAGTTTGGCTGGAAGAGCTCTGTGTATCCACAAGAAGAATGTTGGCAAGAGCATTATATGAATACACCTAATGTCTTTGACCCCAAAAAGGCCAAAAGGTAACTCACTGCATAGATAAGCTGAGTCCTTACAACACTGAAACTGGAAGAGTCAGGAGGAGAGTCCAGGAAACAAGAAGGCTTACTGAGGTTCCTTGGTAGGAGTCTGGCACACCAGCCCATGAATTATATGACTCTGTCTCTCAGCATCCGTAGGACTGAGGCTGTCTGACAATCTTCAAATAAACTGAGCTATGACTGCCTACAACAAGAATAACAAGCCATCTACTTCTTGAATGAAAGAAATAAGAGCACTTTATGGAGATTCAAGTTTAGTTCAGCACCAAAAGATTTTCTAAAGCTCAAACAAAAACATGATTACCCAACTGAAAACTTCAGTAGAAAAACCGAAGGAAAGTATAGTCACTGGAAAATCAGGTATAAAAAATATTTTGAAGCATGTACAAAAAACTTGAGGTAAAATCACAAAAGAAAAGAAATGTAGAGATTGACTTGAAAAAAAAAACTGTTCCAGAAGGAGAGAAACATCAAGTCAGAGGAGAGGTAATAACAAAAAAGAAGTTTTCCTGAAACTAGAAAAACTGAGTCTATTGATAGAAACAGCTTACTAAATTCTGGGTTGAGCTAACTGAGAAAAGATGCATCTAAAAATATCCTAAAAATATCTGAGCTAAAAAAAAAGTAAATAAAAGAAAAAAATTATCTACCAGAAAAATAAAAGTAGATTTGGACATTCGACTGCAACAAAGTAACCTACCTATAAGACAGTAGAAATGAAGCTTGACTCTTACAATGTAAGAATCCAGTTACAGCCGATAAATGACTCACCTTTCAGAAAGATATATGAGGATATCTATCACTCACACACCCCCATCCAGGGAAAAGAATCAAGAAAAGATACTGATATAACAGCAAAGACTAGAAAGAGAGGAGACCTCAAGATATGGGAAGATGAAGATGGTGAGTGAACAGTAGTGAGTAATGATTCTTGCAATATAGGTATAACTGACTCTAAATTAAAAAAAATAAAAAAGACTGCCTAGGAATAGATGGTGTAAATGCTATATAAGGATTCTCGAAATGATTTCAGCAAAACACTAGAGCCCATGAAAGTAGGAATTTTGGACTGTTTTGTTCACTGCTATATACAAAATATTGCTAAAAGAGTTAATATTGAATATGGGGGGACAGTCATCATAAAAAGGTCACTGCAGATAGAGCAATGAAGGCACTCAATTCTGAAGAATAAGATAAGGTGGATCTTGTTCCATCAGCTATTTAGGCATAAATGCTAGAAGAATTAAGACTGATATTCATATAGGGAAAGAACAGTACAACAGATGAGAGGACCCTTAAGCAAACCAACATATATATGGAAATTTAATACATAAAAAAGATGGCTTCACAATAAAATTAGAAATGTCATTTAAAAAAGGAGATGGCATTACAAATCAGTAATAAACAGATTATTTAATAAAGGGTGCTGGGTCAACCAGTTCCTCATTTGGAAAAGAGAAAAAGGGAGAAAAGGGAGTAGAGAGGGATCAAGGATGATTCTAAAGGTACTGATCTATACAGGACAGGTAGAATTGCCACTAAATGATATGGAGAAAACGGTGGGTGTGGAACACATTGAGAGGGGAGTCAGATCAGCAGTTCAGTTTTGGATGTGTTAAAATTAAAATGTCTATTAGACATCTACATGGAGATACTGAGTCAACATTTATATGTGCCTAAGTGCAAGGAGAAAGCCTAAACTGGAGATATAAATTTGAAATTAATAATACACAGATGGTATGTAAATCCATGAACAGATAAGATTACTAAGAAAGTGAAATAAAGAGAGAAGAAAAAACCCAAACTAAGCTCTGAGGCACTGCAACAATAAAACATCTCAGAAAATAAACATTTAGATAAATCAAAATCAGCAATTTTGTTTGGAACAATGGATAAAATGAGTTAGGATACATCTACCTTATATGAACTCCAATTATACACAAAATAAGTATATCAACAAAAGGGGAATCTTTAACTCTAGTCAGACATACTTGTGTGAACTGAGTTACAAATTCAGCCTGGGTAAAAGTAAATTCATGTTTCAGAGAAATTCATTATTGAAAAAAATAAATCCCTCAAAAGTATAGTTATTAAAGTCATAAGTCTATTAATCATACTTACATGTGAAAGATAATGTGCTTTTCAACTTAAGTAAATATCTGTAGTTTTATAAAGGTACTCATTGGGAGAGTTATAATATTACTGTATTTAGAAAGACACCAGCATCATTTTTACCTAGTGAGCAGTTGCTCTGCATCCTCCCATCTGTTGAACAACGTAACATGGTGCCAACCACACGGCCTCCCACAACAATGACACGTACATCCCGTCCATGAGACTCTTTAACATACTTCTGGAACAGGTATGGAGCTTCATGGCGAATAAGATGGCTTAGATCAGCCAAATGGTGCTTATCTCGAGCCAAAAAAACAGCTTTGCCTATGATTAAGAATAAAAAATATGTGGAAGTCATCAATCTGTAGGTAGATTGATATCAATTGCCTCAACCTTCTACTGGCCCCAAATCTGTTCTTTCAGAACCAATTACACTTATTAAAAAAAAAAATTACTGATTTTACAAAAAGATAAGAGGGGAGGAGCAAGAAGTATCAGCTCATTGTTGCTTCACTTTAGTTGTTCATTGATTGCTTGAATGTGCCTTGACCAGGCAAGCCCAGGGTTTTTAATTAGTCACCTCAGTGTTATCCACTGCGCCACCACAGGCCAGGATAGTTCAATTACTTTAAAACCAAAATAACATTGTGATAATTAGTAAGACAATGCAAAAATTGCACATTAAAACGTTAATATCGCCTATGATTGCTCAATCTCCAAACTCTTTCAGTAATCTAGAATTTATTTCATTTTATGTTGTGAGGTAGGAACATAAAATTTATATTCTTCCAGGTTAGCCAATAATGCCAGACTCACTGATTGGCAAAACATTTCCCTCTAAGTTAAAACATGTCACTACTGGCCCTGGCCAGTTGGCTCAGCGGTAGAGCGTCGGCCTAGCGTGCGGAGGACCCGGGTTCGATTCCCGGCCAGGGCACACAGGAGAAGCGCCCATTTGCTTCTCCACCCCTCCGCCGCGCTTTCCTCTCTGTCTCTCTCTTCCCCTCCCGCAGCTAAGGCTCCATTGGAGCAAAGATGGCCCGGGCGCTGGGGATGGCTCTGTGGCCTCTGCCCCATGCGCTAGAGTGGCTCTGGTCACAACATGGCGACGCCCAGGATGGGCAGAGCATCGCCCCCTGGTGGGCAGAGCGTTGCCCCTGGTGGGCGTGCCGGGTGGATCCCGGTCGGGCGCATGCGGGAGTCTGTCTGACTGTCTCTCCCCGTTTCCAGCTTCACAAAAATGAAAAAAAAAACACACACAAAAAAACAAAAAAAAACATGTCACTACTTTGCACAATGTATTAATAAACTTCATTTGTATACAGGGATGTGCAAGTAGGCTTATAGTATGTACGGAAAAAGACAAGTAGGTTATGATTATTATAATAGCTGTATTAACTCTGTGTTTCCCATACAACCATGAACCTCCTTTCCAACCCTGTATAGTAAAATAGCAGTATGTCACCACATACCTAAGTTTTATTCTGAATTCTCTGGTTTGTTTCATTGCTCTATTAAGTAAATTTTTATGCCAACAAAAGTGGCTGTTTTTAAAACATATTTATAAATCCTCTGACATTTTTCCTATCTAGAAGAGGGGAATCTATGTCTCATCCCTTTGAATCTAGGAGGGCTTGTGATTGCTTCAACCAACAGAATACAAAAGCAATTCCGTATGACTGCTGAGGCTTGGTCATAAAGGTTCATGCTGCTTCTTTGGCCACTGGAGCATTCACTGCAGGTGCCCTGAAACTTCTTGGCTGCCATGATAGAAAAGCCAAATATAAACAATGAAGTCAACAGTCCCAGTTGACCCCTGATCCAGCTTCCCTGTCAAGGCACTACATTTTTGAAGTACTTGAATTTATGAATCATTTTATGCCTTAAGAAATCTTTCCTTAATCTGAAATTATTAGGATACTTTTATACACTGTCTTCTAAAGATGTATATTTTTGCCTTATATATTTAAATCTCCAAACTATATAAACTGGGAGAAAAAATGATTGGAGTCATTGATGTTAGATGCCGGAATTGCTGAAGAGGAAGATTAACGTACTCACTTGGGACTCAGTCTAAATTAAGTATGTGTCTTAAAATCTTTTAGGATAATCACTAAGTGGACAGAAACAGATTCTAGACAAACCAAACAACTCAAAGTAGCCTTCTACAAGTTTGAGGCACTATGGACCTAACAATTTCCCTCTAATTTTTCTTCAGTAGCTTTGCATCAAAAGCTATAAATTTCAACTGACCAGACTACTGTCTATTCACTAACCATGAGCAAATACAAAGAAAATAAAAATTGCTTTGATCTGATTAAGAAAAAAATCTATACTATAATCACCCTTACTAATTTTCAAAAGTATATTTCAAAATTATGTACCATAGCAACAATGCACACAAACCTCTGTGACCCCGTGTATTCTTCACTACCATTGGGAACTCCAGCACTTCTGCTTCATCAATCATTTTAGAAAAATTTTCATGACCTCCTGGTTTGAGCCAAAAAACAACAACAGTAAGAGAGGTGGTTTGTGATAAATTTTATCTACATTAATGTCAGCAACACAAGGGAGGTAGAAGGTAAGAACTGATAACTGAATTTTGCTTTTCTTGGAGAAAATAAATAAAAGTTGAAAGTAAAGTTAACTATCAGTTTAAAACAACCACACTTTTTAAAATGGATAAAAACTACCTTAAACTATAAATATTCCAACCTAAAGAAATTAAGTATACTTCAAGCTAAAATAATGTTTCCTAATTCTATATCATGTTCATATTTTTATCCCTTATTTTTCCACTACACAAATAATAGAAGCCTGAAGATCTACTTTAGCATATTCAATTCCCTGTTTAGAGTAAGAAACAGAAGAATGAGTCAGTTGAGAACTAATCCAAGGTTGAGATGCTGCATGCATTTGTACACACACACTCTCTCTCAAACACACAATTTTTATCTCTATTATTAATCAGAGTTCATTCTACTCTGAGCTACTCAGTACCAATGTGCTAAATCTTGCTTTTTAGTGTTTTTATTTCCCAGGAAAAAATGATACAGCAGCAAAATCACAGCAAAAAGTGGATCGTAGTTATAAAAAAATAATATGATGATACACAAAAACTAAACCAGGAAAAAGTTCATTAAATACAATATCATAAAGTTGCAGCTTAGAGAAATTTAGATGATCAGTCCCCAAATTTGAAACCTTCAACATCAGAGCACAGGTAACATTTAATTTGGTTAACTTTCTCCTCCTTTTCATTCTCTTAAAATCAGAATATAAAGCCCTGATATAAGTATCAGGAAGGAAGAATTCTCGAACTATTCATATTGTCTCTTCTTGAGCAACTGTTAAAAACAGCAACTGTATCACATATCTAGACTTGAAGAGTTCCCTTCTTTAAAATATTGTTTTAAAAAATATGACAGGGATTTCCTCTTAAAGCCTTGTTGTAGAATGTCCAAGGATTGCACTGACATTTATTTAGAGAAATGAAAAATTATACTGATTTACATTAAGTTTTATCCTTTCCAAACTAGAAGAACTGAAAAGACAGAAAATATATTAACATTATTATTTATAGCAGTGCTCCTTACAGTGTGGTCTAGTAACTTATGTTCATTTCCGACTTCTTTGCTATTGATAGGTGACCAGGTAAGTAAGTGTAAAAAGAGTAAGCACTTTTATAGCAATTTGGCATTGCTGTGATATTTTTGTTGTATTTTATAAAAGTATTGATAGATAGCAAATTGGTCTTTAAACCTTTACCACAGATAGTTTTAGAAGCTCTGGTTTAAAATATAACTAGTATAGTGTCATTTCCTTATGAAATAAAATACCGCGTGACCAGGCGGTGGTGCAGTGGATAGAGCATTGGCCTGAGATGCAGAGGAACCAAGTTAGAAACCTCGAGGTCTCCTGCTTGAGTGGGGGCTCACCAGTTTGAGCATGGGGGTCGCTGGCTTGAGTGTGGGATCATAGACATGACCCCATGGTCGCTGGCTTGAGCAAGTGTCACTCGCTCTGTTCTCTGTTGTAACCCCCCTCCCCCCCGCCCCCGGCATGGCACATATGAGAAAGCAATCAATGAACAACTAAGGTGCTGCAATGAACAACTGATGCTTCTCATCTCTCTCCCTTTCTGCCTTATATGTCCATGTCTGTTCCTCTCTCTCTCTCTCTCTCGCTAAAAAAAAAAAAAAAAAAACTTATGAAGAATTATCATGAAAATGGTAATAAAGATACACAGAGATGTCATTAAATTCTATTATCTTTTACCACAGAGACTGGCAAACTAAGTAAGGCCTGTAGAACAGACTTGGCCCACTGACTTTTTCTGTGATAAAGTTTTATTGGAACATAGCTACACTGATTTGTTTAAGCATTTTCTGTAGCAGTGCTCCTTTCACACTACAACAGCATTAGTGATGGTCACAAAAAAGAACGTATAGCCTGGAAAGCCCAAAATACTTAACTATTTGGCCCTTTATAGGAAAAATTGGCTAAGTCTGTTCAACCCATACCATGGAACTAAAAATTTTTTTTTTTTAAGCAAGGGGGGGGGGCAGGCAAGGACAGACAGGGAGAGATATGAGAAGCATCAATTCTTTGCTGTGGCACCTTAGTTGTTTATTGATTGCTTTCTCATGTGCCTTGACAGGTGAGTTCTCACTGAGCCAGTGACCCCTTGCTCAAGCCAGCAACTTTGGGATTCAAGCCAGCAACTTTTGGGCTCAAGCTAGTGACCATGGAGTCATGTCTATGATCCCATGCTCAAATCGGTGAACCTGCGCTTGAGCCTGCATTCAAGCTGGCGACCTTAGGGTTTTGAATCTGGGTCCTTTGCATCCCAGGCTGACACTCTATCCACTGTGCCACTGCCTGGTCAGGCACCATGGAACTAAATCTTAAGACATGATTCATAATTCTCCTGCCCAGTTTGTTAAAACTGAAAATTACTTTTATTAAGAAGTTCTTTCATGTTCACAAATTTCCTTATATAACATAATCCTATTTGTTTAGTATGGTTTTCAAAACTATAAGTTCTCTAAAACTTAAGCTATAAATTCTTATTAGTGGACTCACCATAAGAGAAAGTATCTGGCAGAGGAACACCATGGCCAGCCAACTCTTGAAACGTCCAAAATTTATTAACACAGTTCAGGATGGCCTGAGGTCGATTCATCAACCGGCATCCCATCTTCTCTAGATGGCGCAAAACAGTGATGTCACTATCACTTTGTACCCAAGGGGTTGGTACTCTCACTACCACCACCTGGGGGTAGGCAGTAATTAGTTCTCCATTGATCCGCAAACCTGAAATATAAAGGAGCGAAAGCCAAAACCGTTAAATGAAATATACAATAAAATAAAGAAGCAGAAATACACCAAAGTTTGAGTTACAAAACTAAGTGTACTGTTGTTAACACTTCACTGGGACATCTCTCCTTAAATTATAGTACATTTCTTTGTAAAAAAAAGAAAAATGAGAAAAACTTCTGCACTAGTTAAGTAAATACTTGTATAAGTGAGTCAATACAAAGAAATACAAAATAGCCATTAAAAAAAAATGTCATAGCCAGCCCTGGCCGGTTGGTTCAGTGGTAGAGCGTCGGCCTAGCGTGCGGAGGACCCGGGTTCGATTCCCGGCCAGGGCACACAGGAGAAGCGCCCATTTGCTTCTCCACCCCTCCGCCGCGCTTTCCTCTCTGTCTCTCTCTTCCCCTCCCGCAGCTAAGGCTCCATTGGAGCAAAGATGGCCCGGGCGCTGGGGATGGCTCTGTGGCCTCTGCCTCAGGCGCTAGAGTAGCTCTGGTCGCAACATGGCGACGCCCCAGAGGGGCAGAGCATTGCCCCCTGGTGGGCAGAGCGTCGCCCCATGGTGGGAGTGCTGGGTGGATCCCGGTCGGGCGCATGCAGGAGTCTGTCTGACTGTCTCTCCCCGTTTCCAGCTTCAGAAAAATGAAAAAAATAAAATAAAATAAAAAAACAAACAAACAAACAAACAAACAAAAATGTCATAGCCAGCCCTGGCCGGTTGGTTCAGTGGTAGAGCGTCAGCCTGGCATATGGAAGTCCCAGGTTCGATTCCCGGCCAGGGCACACAGGAGAAGCGCCCATCTGCTTCTCCACTCCTCCCCCTCTCCTTCCTCTCTGTCTCTCTCTTCCCCTCCCGCAGCTAAGGCTCCATTGGAACAAAGTTGGTGCTGAGGATGGCTCCATGGCCTCTGCCTCAGGTGCTAGAATGGCTCTGGTTGCAGCAGAGCATGGCCCCTTAGTGGGAATGCTGGGTGGATCCCGGTCGGGTCTGTCTGTCTGCCTCCCCACTTCTCACTTTGGGGGGGAAAAAAAAAGTCATAGCCATTTTCAAAATGGAAAAAGATCTAGATGTTGAACTTTTTTAAAAAAAGTAAATCTGAGAATAACTTTTATCTGTCTGCATATACACAGAAAATGTATGAAAGGATAAATGATATAAACAGTTTTCTCTGAGTGTGAGTGGATGGCAGGCAGGAAGGAGGTAGATTAAGAAACTTCAACATTTGCTCCACGTAATTCTTTATGTTCTCTTTTAAGTGAGGATGCATGCTTTTATAATAAAAAATATTTTAAAAAGAGACGTTTCTTTAATTTTATCTAATACCATTCTATTTAAAGAGATCCTATAATAATAAAACTCATGAGTTTCTTCTTACAGCCTATTTTCATTAAAAAACAAAACAAAAAAACAGTATATACACTTGTTTCAAATGTTTAAATACAAAAATACAGGGTGAGCAAAAGTTTAGAGTTGTTTGTATGAAAAATAATATAATAATACAAAAATAAACTTTCGTTGTGTACTCACAACTGTTACCCTACTTTTGCCCACCTCTGTATATAATATATCATATAATATATTCACTTTCCATCCAACATCGTCATTACTTAGTGTTAATAGTATGTCTTTTCTCCACTGTTAATCTTTTCTTTTTTGAATGAGTGAACAAGCAAGTGAGAGGGAGAGAGGAACAGACAGGAATAGACAGGAAGGGAGATGAGAAGAATCATCTCATAGTTGTGGCACTTTAGTTGTTCACTGATTGTTTTCTCATATGTGCACCTTGACGGGGGGGGGGGGGGGTCTGCTTGAAGCAGTGATCCTTGCTCAAACCAGCAACCATGGGGTCATGTCCATGATCCCACAGTCAAGCTGGAGACCCAGTAGGCTCCACTGTTAATCTTAGCATAGAATAATACATAATTTTTAGAAAAATGAAGTATTTTAAATTATTTATGTTACTTTCTTTCATAACTTAAAAATTACACCACATCATCCCATGTCAGTGCATGGACAGCTTTATTTCCTCCTTTTTGAGGGGAGGGCTGAATAGAATTATATTTTATAAATACGCCATATGATCAATCCTTTAATCGTGGACATTGATTCAATACATATTAAGCAGTTACTATGCATCAGATGCTTTTCTAAAAGTTGGGAATAGATTGCTACGGAAGGCAGTAAGGTACTGTCCTGTGAAGGAGAGAGTGTTCCATGACATTATAGCTGCCTGTGGGACCCCTGTGCTATGCCAAATCTAGCCCAGAACAGAGATTGCTTCCCGTAAAGCCCCTCAAAGACTGTCCAACCTCACCCTTGTGCCCCACATGTGCTGGTTCCTGCAAGAGGTTTTGACCTCCCAGGTCAGGTATGTAAGGCATTTCCCCTTTTCTGAGGCAGGTCATTCCTCAACACTTCTATCCATCCTGCCCTGTCCTATATAACCCGGTAGTGTCTGCCATGACACATCTCATATATGAGTTCCCTTATAAACTCAGTATAATACTAGAGTTGTCAGCTTCTTTCTCTAGTAGCTAGGCCCTGGGAAATTTTATCTAACAGCTAATTACACTCATGAAGCTTTCAGTCTAGTGGAGAAGGCCCTACATATTAATTTTTATGATATTAGCCTTTGTTTGAGAGAGGGGAGAGAGAGAAAGGTGGGGAGGAGTGGGAAGCATCAGCTCGTAGTAGTTGCTTCTCATATGTGCCTTGACCAGGCAAGTCCAGGGTTTCGAACTGGCAATCTCAGTATTCCAGGTCAACACTTTATTTACCACAGGTCAGGCAAGTACGTACATATTAGCTTTTAAATATAGTAGAAATTCTAATACAGGAGAAACTGGTGAGAAGTAACAGCTGAGTTAAGAATGTAAGCTTGAGCTGTGTAAAGCAAAGAGAAATGACACTTCACAAATCAGGGAATAGCAGAAATCATAGGGCAAAAATAGCAATAAGAACAATGCCTGCCTCAACTGTAACTTGTATTCATGCAATGTGTAAAAAATAAGGTTATTCAGGTTAAGGTGAAGGTGTCAAATATGCAAAGTCACAAATGTTCACTGAGATATAACTGACATACAATAAATGCATTGGTTTTAGGTGTGTAACATAATGATTCAATATTTGTATATATTGCCAAATTATCACCACAGTAAGTTTAGTTGACATCTATCAATTCGTATAATTAACAATTTTTTCATTTTTTTATTTAATGATTTCTAGAGAGAGGAGAAGGGAGAAAGAAAGAAAACATCAATTTGTTGCTCCACTTATTTATGCATTCACTGGTTAACTCCTGTATTTACCCTGATTGGGGATTGAACCCACAACGTTGGCTTATTGAGATGGCACTAACCAACTGAGCTACATAATATTCCATTATACAAACACACACACATACATTTTCTTTACCCATTCATCCATTGACACATTGATTATTTCCATGTCTTTGCTATTATAAATAATGGTGCAATAAATATGAAGGTGCAGATATATCTTCAAGACAGTGATTTCATTTCCTTCAGGTAAATACTCAAAAGTGGAGTTGCTGGATCCACAAATTCTGAGCTAAAGAGTTTATATATCTGTTGTGATTAAGGGAACTGAGGGTGTGTATGGAATACTGCCTACTAATACTTCACACAAATCCCTCCACCCCATTTTTTAATCCCTCCCTGTGCCAGGGGCTAGAAACATTTCCCATGCTCCCCTGCCAACAGGATTCCATTCTCATTGATGAGAAGCCATCAATGAGAGATAATTACATAAAAATTTAAAGGTGAAAGCGAAGCAGAAGTCATTCTGCTCCAGAAGCAGTTATGGGGAGGGATGTGGTCATGAACATATGTGAGGTTTTGCCAATGTTTTAGTTATTCTCCTCACCATCATTTACTGTGCTGCTATAAGCATCTTGAGATCAGCCGCAGCAGATTTGTTATCCTGTACTTCTCATTTCTTAAGACTTTTGCAGTGAACTGCCTCAACAATCACTCTAAAGAGTTTTTTTTTTTTTTTTTTTTACAGAGGCAGAGATAGACAGGGACAGACAGACAGGAACGGAGAGAGATGAGAAGCATCAATCATCAGTTTCTCGTTGTGCGCATTGCGACTTCTTAGTTGTTCATTGATTGCTTTCTCACATGTGCCTTGACCGTGGGCCTTCAGCAGACCGAGTAACCCCCTGCTGGAGCCAGCGACCTTGGGTCCAAGCTGGTGAGCTCTTTGCTCAAGCCAGATGAGCCCGCGCTCAAGCTGGCGACCTCGGGGTCTCGAACCTGGGTCCTTCCACATCCCAGTCCGATGCTCTATCCACTGCGCCACCACCTGGTCAGGCTAAAGAGTTTTTTAATAGGAAAAAAAAACACCCTAGTGACCAGATTAGAAGTGTAAAAAGTTTGAGACTAGGTAAAAAAAAATGGAAAAGTTGAAAATGAAAGCCAGTTTAGGACAGAAGATGCTGAATTTGGAGGATCTAGATATAAAATATTTTAGTGATAATATCAAACTAGAACTATTATAAATATAATTCATAATGGTAGTATGGACTGTGTTTACTTATTTGTGGGAACCAGCCCAAGCTGTAATATCTAACAAAATCAGGATATAAAGGCTGAAAGACAAAATAAAAAAACAGAGAAAACTAGGAACCAAGATTCGGTGGATCTCATTAAGAAAGCAATAAAACCTGAGGAAAGAAAGCAGTAAAAAAACTAGGGAAATCTAGTGTGTCAAGTATCATTGTGAAAGATAAGTCAGCACTATCAGGGGTAAATAATCAAATTCATTAAGTAAAACACAGGTAACAAAAAGACAGTACTGAGAAAGGTTTGAGTGATTAGAAAGAGATACTGTCAAATGTCAAGAAAAAATTTACTACATTACTTTCTCATTTCCCTAAACTGGAGACAGTTTTTGCTCTTTTTAAGAAATGGGATAAAGAAAGCAATGAAACTATTCCACACTCAGGCCACACCACCAGCAGGGACCACCTATCTGTTGCATCAGAAAATGGGAGTATGGGAATGAGGCACAGTTAGATCTGCATAGTACACTATGTGGGTATTATTGAGGATGGAAAGAAATCCAATGCCTCCAGTAACGGAAACACACACTTTGTTATTCTAGGTAAGCAAAAGGTGATCCAGGGCTGGAAAGGAGGGCAAGTACAGATAGAGCCAAAATAGGCAAAGTGACATCTCTTACGACTGCTATTGATCTTTGGGCACTCTGAGCAAATGAAGAATCCATTCTTATAAGAATATAATGTATATGGCCTTTTCTAGCTGCTTTGAAACTTCCTAAGAAGATATATGCGGTTCACTTTTCATGGTCTCACTGTATTACGAATTTTTAAATTGTATATATCTATTTTGTATTGCAGATTTTGCGGTATATCATGGGATTTTGCAGTATATAGGTATTTTATATATTTATTACTTTAATTATTTTTGTGGTAAAATAAGCATAGAAAGTGTGGGAAAGGTTTGTAAGAGTGTGGGGAGGGTTTATAAAGTTTTAAAATATATATATATAAAAATAATAAAATAAATATAAGGTCGCTACTTTGTGGATTTTCCCCTATCGTGGGGGGTTCTGGGGCCTAACTCCCATGATAGACAAGGGTTGTGTTTCTAACCCTCTTCAACTTCCTCAGTTATCCTGTTCTCCTCCGATTTGTTTCCAAGTCTTATCTAGCTATTAATCCCAAGGAGAGAGAAATTTTTCTTCTTAAAAAGTAAGTTTTTTGGGAATGATGAAGAATCAATAAAAATTCCTTTCTCATCAGCGGTACATAAAGAAACAAATGCAAGACTACTATAACACTGTGCCTCATTATCACTGAGGATTTATTTCCTCATTGTTGCTGATGGTCATGTGTTTTAAAAAAGAGAAAATGGGTGAACTGCTTTCTTTTTTTAGTTCAAATAAAATGGATATAATTTTTTTAAAAGAAAAAATAGAAAGCAAGCAAACAAGCAATCATAGCTCTTCATTTTTAAATTTTATTTATTCATTTTAGAGAGGAGAGAGAGAGAGAGAGAGAGAGAGAGGAGCTGGAAGTATCAACTCCCATATGTGCCTTGACCAGGGTTTCGAACCGGCGACCTCAGCATTTTCAGGTCGACGCTTTATCCACTGTGCCACCACAGGTCAGGCCTTTTTTTTTTTTAAAGCATTTTTTATTGAAGGTAATGACTATCTGGCTTTTTCTCTAAGTATCTTCAAAAAATCTAAAATCTGAGGTCAAGACAGCCAACTCTATCACAAACATTGGCAAAAGGAGATAAGATATCAAATTTAGAGACCCATGATGTCACTAACTATGGTAATTTACCTCCTTATATTTTATTTATTATTTATTTTATTTTTTTGTATTTTTCTGAAGTTGGAAACAGGGAGGCAGTCAGGCAGACTCCCACATGCGCCCGACCGGGATCCACCCGGCATGCCCACCAGGGGGTGATGCTCTGCCTATCTAGGGCATCACTCTATTGCAACCAGAGCCACTCTAGCACCTGAGGCAGATGCCACAGAGCCATCCCCAGCGCTTGGCCAACTTTGCTCCAATGAAGCCTTGGCTGCATGAGGGGAAGAGAGAGACAGAGAGGAAGGAGAGGGGGAGGGGTGGAGAAGTAGATGGGTGCCTCTCCTGTGTGCCCTGGCTGGGAATCGAACCTGGGACTCCTGTACGCCAGGCTGACGCACTACCACTGAGCCAACTGGCCAGGGTTCACCTCCTTATATTTTACAAATGCTGACATTCAAGCTCTCCATATTTGGGTATATTCTCTCTAGCTTTTCTACAGATAGTAAAAAAAAAAAAAAAAATTGGTGCAAGAGAAATACCTCATGAAATTGACAAACAAGATGACAAGATACCCTTAAGGGACTTATCCATTAATCAATTCATTCAAAAATTTGCTGAGTACCTACTCTGAAACTTGGGATAAAATCCTGGCCCCACTTCTGTTTTGCTAATTTATATAAAAACTGTTTTTTAAGAAGTTCCTTTCCTTACTATTATCCTAATGTGACTTGAAAATTGAAAGTTGAAATACTATATCCAACCTAATTATTATGTTTTCTTCATCCATAAAATAGTAATATTTACTGAAACAGTAAAGAAAAGCTATATAAAAGATAAGCGGGCAAATATATAATTATATAATTATATAGTCACTGTTAAAGCCAGACATAAAAATTTATGGTCTTCTAGCAACAAACTGCTATAGAAGAGGGGAAAGAGGATTATTACCAGAATTAAATGAGTTATTTGTAAAAAAGCTTTGCATATTGCTATTGTTTGCAAAAGAAATGTAATTTTAAAACCTGAATTCTAAAAACTGAGACAAATTTTCCTGAGCTTTTCCTAACTCATCTTAGTAACTACACTAACTCTAGGTTCTTTCATGGCTTCTCACTTGTGTATCTCTCAGAGACCAGTCTTACAGAATCAGATCCTTCTCCCAAGAAGACACACAAATGGCCAACAGATATATGAAAAGATGCTCATCTTTACTAGCTATTAGAGAAATGCAAATCCAAACTACAATGAGATACCACCTCACACCTGTTAGACTAGTTGTTATCAACAAGACAGGTAATAACTAGTGTTGGAGAGGCTGTGGAGAAAAAGGTACCCTCATTCACTGCTAGTGGGAATGTAACTGGTATAGCCAGCATGGCAGTGCCTCAAAAAATTGAGAATAGAACTACCATATGACCCAGCAATCCCTCTACTAGGTATCTACCAAAAAAACTCATAAACACCAGTACACAAATACACATGCACCCCCATATTCATCACAGCATTGTTCACAGTGGCCAAGACATGGAAACAACTAAAGTGTCTCTCAATAGAGGATTGGATAAAGAAGACATGGTACATGTATACCATGGAATACTACTTAGCCACAAGAAATGGTAAAGACATGTTGGCCTTCATGACAATATAAATGGACCTTGAGAACATTATACTAAGTGAAGTAAATAAATTCGAAAAAGTTAAGAACTATATGATTGGTGAAATATAAAACTTAGACTCACAAATATAGATAAAAGTGAAGTGGTTATGGAGTGGCAGGGAGTCAAGAGGGACAAATAGATGATGACAAAAAATAATTTGACTTTGGGTGATGGGCACACAACACTTCAAATGCTACAGAAATGTTTACCTGAAACCTATGTACTCTTATTGATCAATGTCACCCCATTAAGTTCAATTTTTAAATAAAATTTTTTTAAAGAATCAAATCATTCAATTTCACAACTGTCAAACGTACTGTGCATAAACAGAATAATATTAACATTCCAATTAATAATAGCATCATTTAATGAATATTTACTATGTGTCAGCTACCAAACCATGGCAAGCACATACATCTTGAGTAATCCTGATCACATTATAAAGACGGCTTTTTATTTTTATTCCCACTTTTAACAGAATTTACCAAGAGATTTAATTTAGTAGTAATTAAATAAAACAAGACAACCAGTCTGACCAACTGCAAAAGGTTTGATTTAATAACTGGGTCAGCCAGGACAACTTGATCAAACTAGTTCTAAAGCCCACGTTCTTTCATTATGTCAAAGGACTTTCCTCCAAATTCCTAGCTGTGCTAATTTCCTAAGCAGCATGATAGCTGGAAGACTCCTTTCAGCAGGAATATATTCCAATGGTTAGGTTGGAGCTATAGTCCCCAAAACCCCAGAATTCCATTATTTGCCTTGAAGAAAGAATTTGGAGGTTTGAGCTACCGATTCATTTCTTTGCTTTAAGTTCCCTAGCACCTCTGGAGACCAGCCTCATCTCCTGCTTCCAAATCCCTCATACGCTTTTAAAGTGTTCTGTAGCAATACATACCAGATTCTTCCAAGCTTTATCCCCAACAAGACTATGCTTCCAAGTGAATAAAGGTAATTATTTAATTACCAGTTTCACCACTGTGTACTATGGGTTATTAGACTCACTTTCTGTAATAAGAAAAGTAGTCCTAATTGATTTCTGCCCTCTCTCTGCCAAATAACCAAATCCATGAAGGTCTACTATCAGCAATCTGATTCCTGGAATTAATTTCCGTATTGTTTAAGGTTATTTGATGTGTAGGCAACTAAAATATCTCTAGCTAACTTGAACAAGAAAAAAAATTAATATATAGATATAAGATTGTGCACAGAACTAAATAAAAAGAATGCTGACAAAACCAGGTTCAGAAAAAAAAAACACCAGGGCAATTCTGGAAGTTTAGGAAGCAAAAAACAACTGGCAGTCTCACCAAGGTGCCACACCAAAATGATCCAATTCCAAACTGTCTCCTTCTATTCTTAAGTTAAACTACTCAGATTCAAGACCTAGCTTGACCATAATGAGACTGAACACCATCCTCAACAGACCCACCAAGTCTGCCCAATATGAGAGAATGAATTTCTCAAAATAAATTCATGTGCTGTTAGCAGAAAACAAACAAAAATTAGGGGAGTAAGGGCCCTGGCCGGTTGGCTCAGTGGTAGAGCGTCGGCCTGGCATGCAGAAGGCCCGGGGTTCGATTCCCGGCCAGGGCACACAGGAGAAGCGCCCATCTGCTTCTCCACCCCTCCCCCTCTCCTTCCTCTCTGTCTCTCTCTTCCCCTCCCGCAGCCGAGGCTCCACTGGACGCAAAGATGGCTCCGGCACTGGGGAGTGGCTCTGGTCTTGACAGAGTGGGTGTGCCGGGTGGATCCCGGTCGGGTGCATGCGGGAGTCTGTCTGTCTCTCCCTGTTTCCGGCTTCAGAAAAATACAGGAAAAAAAAATTAGGGGAGTAAGGAATAAATTCTGAAGGAAGAATGTACCACAGGCAAGAAACTGAACTGGCAACTTTTCATTATAGTCCTTACAATTTAATAACATTTTGTAGGACAATTTTGGTTAACTTTAATAACAGCAGTTGGGGGCAGGGACCAGGATACTTTATACACTTCACTATTATCGCATCCCACACCATAACCAAGGGAATTATTTTGACATGGCATTTATAAATAAAGGTCTGCTCATTTACTGAGTGGGGCAAAAGTTGGTGTAGTTGTGAGTACACGAAACAGAGTTTATTCTTGTATTATTATTATTGTATTATTTTCCATATGAACTGTACACCTACTTTTGCCCCATACTGTATTTGCAAGAATGTCACATCTCCTAGTTTACTTCACTTCAACTGTCCATAATTTATCATAGTAATTTTTATTTATATAGCTATATTCTAATTAATACTATTCAACATCACATATAAAACTATAGCCATTTCCAAGAGCAATTTGTTCCCTAAATGTGAGTTTAAAGCATTAGAGGTATAACTAATTCGATTCTATATACTTTTCTGAACTACTTTGGACAGGGACAGGCAACCACTCTGATAAAACAGATATAATCACTTGTTGCTGGCACAGAAGGTAAAATTTCACTCAAGTATCTCACTGAAGAATCAATAATGAAAAGGTAGACACATTTAGCAAGCAGACTAAATATAATCAAAGCTACCTACTACTTTAATAGGAGTAGGGGGAAAAAGATAAGTTCCTAAAAGAAATTTCTCCCTGATGATTAAAGACTACAAATGTCTTTCCTTTGAATACTCAACAGCTTATCTTCTGACTTAAGGAAATACCCAACTGTATGTCCCACTGTCCAGCTGGGTTGGGAATGACAGTTCCAAGTTACCAAAAGATTAAGAAGAAAATGGCTCAACCTGGGCCATTCTTTGTCTAATTAATATTAAAATGAAATCACACAGGAAAGACCATTGGAAAAGGGGAAATTAGTACCTTTCTGGAACATAATTTGGCAATGAACAGTGAATTCTAGAGATTTATGGCAAAGGAATCCTACCTAAGGGCAAGAGGTATACTTTTCCTTTCACTCTACCCTTGTATAACAGCTACTCATCCTTCAGCTTTTAGTGTCACTTCTCTAAAGAGGCCTTCTCCGACCTCGCAATCTAACAAGAGATCCATTGGTATACTCTCTCATATCACACTGCACTTTCCTTTTATAACACTTAGTGTGTAACTATTTCTTTGACTTTTGCAAAATGTCTATGCCTCCCATTTTGCTTAAATAAGATACAAACCAATGGACTATTATATTTTGCTAAACTCCACATTTCCAATGCCTAGTACAGTATCTTGGCACATAGACGACACTCACCTGACAAGTGAAAAACATTTAAAGCAATGGTTTTCAACCACCAGCCCACAGACTTCTGTGCTGATAAGCAAAAAGTTAACCACCCTGATGTTATATGAAGACAACATTAGGACAGTTAACTCTTTTGCAGACCAACGGACTCAAAATATTGGGCAGGCCAGCGTTTGAAAACCACTGATTTAAAGAATAGCCAGAGGCAGATTAAGGTCAGTTGAGGCCCTGGGGCAGAAGAAAATATTGGGCTCCTTAAAAAAAAAGAGAGAGACAGGGAAAATAAAAATATGTTAACTATATTTTTAAATAAATAAAATATTACTATTAATGTTAAAATTGCACAAACAAAACCAAACTTGTCACTAGAAAAAAATATAAAGTTGGGGTTTTGCAGGGCCCTTCAGAAGTCAGCGCCTAGGGCACCCGCTATTAAATCCGCCTCTGAGAAGAGTGTGTATGTTACCAATCTATATGTCTATGTGTGATCAATCTATGGGTGGCAAACTTTCTGATGATATATACTCTAAACTTTATATTTTGGTACTGTCTGTGTTATTTGTATAATAAAGAAATATAAATAAAGCTACTAGTTGCTTTAAAAAAGAGAAAAACAAAGATATAAGCCTAGGGTGCCTAGCACTATCCTTTGCATATAATAGGTACTCTCAAACTGTTCTCTTCTCTTGCCTTTGCAATGAACACTTCCAGGGGAATACTTAAGAAAAAATATCTAGAATAAATTTAAATGTTTTAATTATATGAAATAACTGTTATTTGGGGATAAGTATATCTACTAATGCAACAATGAAAAAGTGCCAAAGAGCGAGAATCAGCCCAATGAATTAGGACCAGCAGATTTGATGGTTTCACTGCTTAACTGAAGAGGGAACACAGTTCCTAACTCATTCTGTGAGGCCAGCATAACCCTAATACCAAAAGCAGTATAAGAAAACTGAACACAAATAGTCTCATATGAACATTAATGCAAAAATCCTCAACAAAATGCTAATAAACAGAATTCAGCAGCAGATTAAAAGGATTATACACCATAATCAAGTGAAATTTATTCCTAGAATGCAAGGATAATTCAACATATGTAAGTCAATGTAATCCACATCAACAGAATGAACTGTTACAACATCTTAAATGATGCAGAGAAAGCATCTAATAAAATTCAACACCCGCCTGACCAGGTGGTGGCGCAGTGGATAGAGTGTTGGACTGGGATGCGGAAGGACCCAGGATCGAGACCCTGAGGTCGCCAGCTTGAGTGCAGGCTCATCTAGCTCACCAGCTTGGACCCAAGGTCGCTGGCTCCAGCAAGGGGTTCCTCGGTCTGCTGAAGGCCCACAGTCAAGGCACATATGAGAAAGCAATCAATGAACAACTAAGGTGTCGCAACGAAAAAAACTGATGATTGATGCTTCTCATCTCTCTCCGTTCCTGTCTGTCTGTCCCTATCTGTCCCTCTCTCTGACTCTCTCTCTGTCTCTGTAAAAAAAAAAAAAAAAATCAATACCCTTTAGTAATAACAACTCTTAACAAACTAGGAAAACTACCTTCACATAATAAAAGCCATATATAAAAATCCCATAGCAAAGATCATACTCTATGGTGAAAAGACGGGAAGTTTTTTCTCTACATCAGGAACAAGTCAAGGATGCCCACTTTCACCACTTCTATTTAACATACTATTGGAGGTCTTGCCGGAGCAATTAGGTAAGAAAGAGAAATGAAAGGCACCCAAGCTGGAAAGGAAGAAAGAACTAATCTTATCTCTTTTTGCAGATAATATGCTCATATATGAAGAAGACACTAGATTCCACAAAAAAAACTCAAAACTAAAAAATTCAGCTAGGTAGCAGATAAAAAGTAAACACACAGCCCTGGCCGGTTGGCTCAGTGGTAGAGCGTTGGCCTGGCTTGCAGGGGTCCCGGGTTCAATTCCCGGCCAGGGCACACAGGAGAAGCGCCCACCTGCTTCTCCACCCCTCCCCCTCTCCTTCCTCTCTGTCACTCTCTTCCCCTCCCGCAGCCGAGGCTCCATTGGAGCAAAGATAACCCCAGCGCTGGGATAGCTCCTTGGCCTCTGCCCAGGCGCTAGAGTGGCTCTGGTCGCAACAGAGCGATGCCCCGGAGGGGCAGAGCGTCGCCCCCTGGTGGGCGTGCCGGGTGGGCGCATGCGGAGTCTGTCTGACTGTCTCTCCCCGTTTCCAGCTTCGGAAAAATACAAAAAAAAAAAAAAAAAAGTAAACACACAAAAACAATTTGATTCCGTACACAAACAATAAACAACCTAAAAATGAATTTACAAAAACAATTCTATTTTCAATAGCAACAAAAAGAATAAATACTTAGGAATTACCTAGTCAAGGATATGAAAGATTTATACAATGAAAACTACAAAATATTGCTGAATGAAATTAAAAATAAATAATGTTCATGTTCATGAATTGGATCCAAATTGATCTACAAGTTCAATGCAATCCCTAGCAAATTCACAATGAGTTTTTGTAGAAATAGAAAAAATATCCTAGGATGTATGTGCTGATATATATGTTGGTTGTAGGCACATGTTAAAAAGAAAAACTGGATTGAAAATAAATAGTGCCCTCAAGTGAAACTACTCAGAAACATTTCTAAAATAGTTTCTACCCTGACCATGATGGCCCAGTGGGTATAGCACTGACCTGGGACGCTAAGGTCCCGGGTTCAAAACC
This sequence comes from Saccopteryx bilineata, assembly GCF_036850765.1. Taxonomy (NCBI): domain Eukaryota; kingdom Metazoa; phylum Chordata; class Mammalia; order Chiroptera; family Emballonuridae; genus Saccopteryx; species Saccopteryx bilineata. The sequence goes on from NC_089490.1 coordinate 108,329,571, forward strand.
CCGAAGTCACTAGCTTGAATGCACACTCATCAGGCTTGAGCGTGGGCTCATCCTGCAAGAGGTCACCAGCTTGAGCATGGGATCATATGATCCTATGGTTGCTGGCTTGAAGCCCAAGGTTGCTGGCTCAGCGGGTGCCTGCCAGTCAAGGCATGTATGAGAAGCAATCAATGAACTAAAGTGCCACAACTACAAGTAGATGCTTCTTATCTCTCTCCCTTCCTGTCTGTCTTGTCTCTGTCTCTCTCTAAAAAAAAAAAAAATAAATAAAAAAAATAAATAAAAAATAAATCTAAAGGTACTGAGAATGAAGTCAATGTTAAGAGGGCAGAAAACAAAGAGTGACTATTTCCTAAGAGATTTTACTTATTTAAATATATGGAATCACATTATTAATCAGACAAGAATCTGGATCTATTAACTAACCTCTGAATGAAATTAACCCACAATAGCAGATTTGTATTTTGCATATTATTAATTCTTACAATAATCATCTCTCTCCATTTCACTGAGGAGGAAATTAAAATACACAGCCTCATTATCATTCCAGTAACAAAACAAGAAAATGATCTTAAATGTACTTAAGTCTTATATCCTTACCCAATACTACAACAAAATCATAAAGTATTTTTGAAAGCTAATAAAAATACCCTTTATATGCTACCATATAATATATTCCCTAACAGAAATGACCAACTGAACTATATACCAAGTCATAACTTTCCAAGTCAAAGAGGTTAAAATTCCTGAAAGTCTTAAAGAATTTCTACACATTTACAAGATATCTTCCCCTGTAATCCTAAAACAAATATGAAATATTAGAAATACTAGACATAGTTTGAGTCAAATCACTAGGACCCTTGTACATTAAAAGAACTGTATTAGTATTTTATACCCATATGTATCAAGTAATTTGTAAAAAACAAAACAATCACACATGGCTTTTGATTCATATACTAAAAGTCCCCTCCAATGGATTACACGGTATTTTAAAACTAAAAGGTGCCCTGGCCGGTTGGCTCAGCGGTAGAGCGTCGGCCTGGCGTGCGGGGGACCTGGTTTGATTCCCAGCCAGGGCACATAGGAGAAGCGCCCATTTGCTTCTCCACCCCCACCCCCTCCTTCCTCTCTGTCTCTCTCTTCCCCTCCCGCAGCCAAGGCTCCATTGGAGCAAAGATGGCCCGGGCGCTGGGGATGGCTCCTTGGCCTCTGCCCCAGGCACTAGAGTGGCTCTGGTCGCGGCAGAGTGACGCCCCGGAGGGGCAGAGCATCGCCCCCTGGTGGGCAGAGCATCGCCCCTGGTGGGCGTGCCGGGTGGATCCCGGTCGGGCGCATGTGGGAGTCTGTCTGACTGTCTCTCCCTGTTTCCAGCTTTAGAAAAATACAAAAAAACAAACAAACAAACAAAAAACTAAAAGATAGTAATAACAGCCTGACCAGATGGTGGCGCAGTAGATAGAACATTGACCTGGGATGCTGAGGACTAAGGTTCAAAACCCCAAGGTCACCGGTTTGAGCACTAGATTGCCAGTTTGAGCATGGGGTCATAGACATTATGCCATGGTTGCTGGCTTGAGTCCAAGGTTGCCAGCTTGAAGCTCAAGGTTGCTGGCTTGAGCAAGGGGTCACTGGTTCAGTTGGAGCCCACTGGTCAATGAATGTATGAGAAAGTAATCAATGAACTAAAGTGCCGCAACCATTGAGTTGATGCTTCTTATATTTCTCTCTTCCTATGTGACTCACTATCTCTGTCTCTCTAAAAATAAATAAATGATAGTAATAATAGAACAAAACAAGTTATCTTTAATTTCCCTCCCACCTATTTCTTAAATAATACGTAAGTGTAATAAATACCAGTTTTTCCATCTCTTCCAGAAAATATACATTTTAAGATCCAATAATACTTAATGTGCTAAGCTATTAACAATGTCTTTGTCCTAATTATTCCTGAATCATGCAGAGTCACCATATTCTAAGTAAAAATACAAAAAAATCACTTAATACAGACTTACCCAGGTTTCCTTGCTCTATTGTCAGCACTACTTCATCCATCACCACAGCCCTGAAGTCCACTTCCTCCTCACAACACTTGGCCTTTAATGCTCGTAAGATCTCTTTTTGGGGATAGTCTTCCCTGATTCGACGATCTGTCAAAAACCACAACTTGGCAGCTGCAGAGCTACACATCTTGATCTCCTTATTCCTCTTTTTCCTGGATTATTTCCTTCTGAGTATAAACTCTTTCTAGATGGAAGAGAAAATACACATACAAATCAAGAAATCTACTTAATTTCTGGCTTTCACACAAGTAAATGCTGTGATTACGTATTAACTGAAGAAATGGGATAACAGGGTAATATTATGACTTTTCCCCTTTCATTCAAATAAAAAAATTTTATGCCACTAGAAATAGGAAACTGACAACCTCCCCTAAGATAAAATTTCCCATTTTCCACCGAGGAAACCAGCCCTGCGGTTTTATAATTACAGCAGGTCACTTATTAGAAATTTTCAGTGCCATTCCCTATGTTATATACTGTCTCTAGGATATACTTGAATCTGATCACTACTGTCATCATGTATTTTCAGGTAGGTGTAGTTGTTATTTTTCTTTCCTTATGTTGTTATGTACATATTTTATTATACATTTATTTATAGGCATGTAAAAAATGAGACAGCAACATTATTGGATGAGCATCAACACTGAAGTCATTTACACAGCACCCTTAATCAAATAATTTGAGAATGAGAAAAAAATATTTTAAAGCCAAAATAAATGCCAAAGTCCATTCACTAAAGGTTGTTTATCTCAATCAGGACAGCATGCTATTACTGTGTTTTTATTCTTTAAATACACTTTTTAAAAATAAACAGCTTGTCAACTAGAATGTAAGAAAAGACTTTCTTTTACAAATAAAATTTTGCTTCTCAGAGTTAATATCATGAACAAGACAACAGTTAAAAATTGGTTTCCTGAGAAACAAAAAGTTCTAAGTTTCACTAACAAACATAACTGGTTGATTTCAATAAAAAAAAACTTTTTAAAAATAAAGTTCTAGTAAGAACTAAAGGAAGCAATTGGCCATACAGACAGATGGCTTCCAGCATCCCAGAAGCTGGAACTGGTCCCTTAAGCACCATTTATGAGCTCTCCAGAGTCCCAGTCAGAAGAGCCTGCTCCACAGATGCACATGTGGTTAAGATCAGAACATCATAGGACATCTCTCTCTCTCTCTCTCTCTCTCTCTCTCTCTCTCTCTCTCTCTCTCTCTCTCTCTCTCTCTCTCTCACACACACACACACACACACACACACACACCAACCTTGGGCTGTCATGCCTGCCCCAAGACCCATGGCCTCAAAGACATCAGTCACTGGAAAGCAGGAAAGGAATAAAATATGAGAGATACGCAAGAGAAAGGGGCTTGTAGCTGTGGAAAAGGGAGGGAGGAACTCTCAGCTGTGGTGATGCATCAGGCCAAGACCCAAGTAACCAGCAAAGGAGATGCCTCATACCCAGAGCCTCTCAGGCCACTAGAAGGGTCTCACTCAGAAGGAAAAGCTCCACAGAAGTCACACCAGAGTACCTAATATAGAGATCCTCATTTCCCTTGAAAGGCAAATTATAAAAATGCCCTTAAGATGTTTTTATTGGGTAATTTTTGAAACATCCTGTCCTTGACCCCCAAAACTACAATGCTATATCTCTGTGCCTCCACTGGCATTTAGTTCTTGAACATCATCTGTTCACCAATATGACTGAATTTTATTGTATAAAACTGCAGAGCACTTGTGAGCCCAAGAGAAATCAGGATGGGATGTTAAAGCCATGGGCAACTGGAAAGCAGGAACATTCTGCCGATACTGGTAAGTCAGCTCTCAGAAATGGCACAAAATGCAATGGTAATACAATGTGGTGATTCTGCATTCAGACAATAAACTCTCCATGGCTGCAATCTTATACAGTCATGCAGCAACTCCTGACAGATGATGTACATGAGCATCCCATCTCGCCTGGCTGCACAGCCACATAAAGCTTGGGTGTTTTTCTACTGGTATGCAACAAACTGTAGGTTTGGATTAGGCTCCCATTTCCCTTCACTTTTTTCTTAATGGGCTCAAATTCTCTTGATCCTGGGATTCTAACAGAAAATGATATTCCCTCGCTGTCTAGGAGAGTTGAAGCAAAACTAAAGATATCTATTTATTTATTTTTTTTTTAATTTTATTTTTTTCATTTTTCCGAAGCTGGAAACAGGGAGGCAGTCAGACAGACTCCCGCATGCGCCCGACCGGGATCCACCTGGCATGCTCACCAGGGGGCGATGCCCTGCCCCTCTGGGGTGTCGCTTTGTTGCGTCCAGAGCCATTCTAGCAACTGAGGCAGAGGCCACAGAGCCATCCCCAGTGCCCGGGCCATCTCTGCTCCAATGGAGCCTTGGCTGCTGGAGGGGAAGAGAGAGACAGAGAGGAAGGAGAGGGGGAGGGGTAGAGAAGCAAATGGGCACTTCTCCTGTGTGCCCTGACCGGGAATCAAACCCGGGACTCCTGCACGCCAGGCCGACGCTCTACCGCTGAGCCCACCGGCCAGGGCCAAAACTAAAGATATCATCTGCCACAACTGTACCACATCCTTTCAGAAAGGACGCCTGAACTCTGTGGTTTTATTTACTTATTTATTTGTTTGTCTGTTTTTAGTTTAGTGAGAGGAGGGGAGGCAGAGAGACACACTTCCACATATGCCCCTGGAGGTTATCTTTGGTCATGTGGAATAATTTTATCAGCTTCAAAAGTTTCCTGTGTTATGCTTTGCTTTTCATGTCAAGATATGTAGAGGTATACCATGTTGTGTTCCAACTCATCATTCCTGTACACCAAGTAGTTGACATCCCAGTTTATGAAGGTCAGATCTACTTAACAACTTTTAGCTTAATAAGTACAGTTCCACTGGTGCTGGTATCAACTGACATCTGTCCAGACTTGTTATACACTATAATTTTAGTGATTTCCAGAGGCCACTTTATTGCCGGGGAATGAAAGGGCACAATACCTCCTCTGCCCAATGGCCCCCTCTTGTTTCCACAGGATGAACAGCTGGCCATCCTTGGGCCCAGGGCTACTGCTCGCCTTTTTAAGGCTGCTCCACTGGGGTTCACATCTAACCATACCCAAGAAATGATCAGGTGAAGACTTTCCAACCCCAAAGGCAGAGGCACATCACCCCCATAACCATCTTCACCCCCAACCCCTGTGCTATGGCCAATGCCTTCCTGTGGGCCAGGAAGGGACGAGAGAATTGGCACCTCCTCCAATGGTCTCTTCCTCTTCCTATTATTTTAAAGCATCTACTTTTCTATTTTTCCCATCCATTAACGTCAAAAAAAAGAATTAAAAAGTTTGTAAGATGTCAAAATCATAAAAGTAGATTTACACAGTCCTGGAGCCAAAAAATGATATACCTGTCTGACCAGGCAGTGGGACAGTGGATAGAGCGTCGGACTGGGATGCGGAGGACCTAGGTTCAAGACCCTGAGGTTGCCAGCTTGAGCGCAGGCTCATCTGGTTTGAGCAAGGCTCACCAGCTTGGACCCAAGGTCGCTGGCTTGAGCAAGGGGTTATTTGGTCTGCTGAAGGCCCATGGTCAAGGCACATATGAGAAAGCAAACAATGAACAACTAAGGTGTCTCAACGAAAAACTAATGATTGATGCTTCTCATCTCTCTCCATTCCTGTCTGTCTGTCCCTATCTATCCCTCTCTCTCTGTCTCTGTAAAAAAAAAAAAAAAAAATATTCCTGAGTCTTTAAAAAAAAAAGTCCAAATTATATTCACTACTTTAAAGTACAGAAAGTAGCCTATACAGTAAAATGGGTTTTATTTTTTCCTCTGACATCTGAAGAAATGTTTGGTTATCCAATAAGAAGAGTACCCTCGAACAATACATGATAAATACAGCCTTTGCACATGTTCACATATACACATATCTTTCTTAGAATATAAACCAGATCAACTAATTTCCATCCTCTATTTTTATTTTGATTTTTTTGTATTTTTCTGAAGTTATAAACAGGGAGGCAGTCAGACAGACTCCCGCATGCGCCTGACTGGGATTCACCAGGCATGCCCACCAGGGGGCAATGCTCTGCCCATCCGGGGCGTTGCTCTGTTGTGACCAGAGCCATTCTAGTACCTGAGGCAGAGGCCACAGAGCCATCCTCAGCGCCCGGGCCAACTTTGCTCCAATGGAGCCTTGGCTGCGTGAGGGGAAGAGAGAGACAGAGAGGAAGGAGAGGGGGAGGGGTGGAGAAGCAGATGGGCGCTTCTCCTGTGTGCCCTGGCTGGGAATCGAACCCGGGACTCCTGCACGCCAGGCCGATGCTCTACCACTGAGCCAACCGGCCAGGGCCTCCATCCTCTATTTATTGATTTGCCCCAGTATCAAGAAAAACAATGTACATAGAAATATCAGATCTCAAATAAATGCTGATAAACTGTTAAAATAGTTTTGAAATCAAAAGAGAATTTACTTTTATATTAGTTTTCTCATGCAAACTTTTGGATAGACACACCATTTTTAAAAAGTCACTATCATCTTCAAATAGTCTACACAAAGCTAATTAAATGGGAATCATAAAGGGATTCATTCATTTTTCTTGTGAGGCCCCTACCCAATGGTAGTCATTCTGGTAGGGAAAAAAAGCAAAATTACAATTTACCATTTGAAGACATTAGGGTACCTCTTACTATTATTAGGAAAATTCTTTATTCTAGATTAGAAAGCATATGAATCCAGAATCAGAAGACTGGAAAAGAATAAAGTCAGAGAAGAAAAAAATAAATACTAATACACAAACTAAAATTTACTCCATTTGGCTATTACTACAGATGTGCTTTCAATGACATCACTCTATCGTGAATGTGAAATTGAGTCAGGTTTGCAGAGAAAAATACGTGTATCTTGAATTGTAGGCACTTTTTCACAGTCTCCTTTTCTGTGACTAGTTTTTCCTGACAGCTCTTCTTCTGTATATAACTCTCAGCGCTTCATTCTTAAATCTTTCTCTCCTTTCTCTAGAAATGTCATCCTCAGCCAGGTTTCAACTATTAGCATTAAAATCTGAATACATCATTGATCTCTTACTTACTAAATCTCTCTCTCCAACCAGGCAATAGTGCCCAACTGTCTGGTCAAAGAGTAGACTACATGTTGCCATCCAAGTACTTTGTAACTGATCTACAGTCAGTTGACTTTGAGTAAAGGACATTACCCTCTGTAATGTGAGTAGACCTAATCCAATCAGTTTAAGAACTAAAAAGCAAAAGAGTGTCCCAGAGACATTCTGAATCAAGACTGTAACATCAAAATCCGGCCTGAGTTTCCAGCCGACTGGCCAGCTCTACACATTGTGATTTGCCAGCCCCACAATCACACAAGCCAATTCCTTAATATTAATCTCTCTCTCTCTTTTTCTGTCATAAAACTTAAAACAGTACTTAAATTTATTGATGGGGGGGTTAATTTGTTGTTCCACTCATCCAAGCACTCATTCAGTGGTTGATTCTTATACGTGACCTGACCAGGGATTGAACCCATAAATCTTGGTGTATCAGGACAATGCTTAACTGGGATACCCAGCCGGTCCTAAAAGTACACTGCTCACAAAAATCAGGGGATCAGGGAACGTGTAGATACTCCAGTCCTTCCAGTCTTTTGTACAGTGCATTTTCACCAATGAAATGAAAGTTGGTTTTGCATCTCATTTGCATAATCAAACAACTTTCTTTGACTTGTTGCTTGTTTTTCTGATGTTCTTGTTTAATTTTAAAAAATCAAATGCTTCTTTTTATTGCTGCATATTCATTTTGAAATATCCTCTAATTTTTGTGTGCAGTATCTATATTTTAATGCCAAATTTATGATGCCTCAGGTTTTAACCAGGATCTTTTTATCAATCAAGGCTTTTTCTCTCAGTGACTTCTAATGTCTCCAATTCTTTACAAACCATTCCCTGACCTGAAAAACAAAACACAATTTGGGAGATTTATATATATAATTTACACTCTTTCTTTTCCTTTACTATAGCCAACAGTTCGTCAGAAATAAATCTGAAATAATCTTAGAAATGAGAAAGAATGGGAATAAGTAATAAAGACAAAAGCATTAAGAAGAAAGATGGGGAAAAGGGAACCACTCCGTGTGGGGAAGGGGATGATTTTTATAGATACTAAAGGTACAGAAAAGAAATAAATGGCCTCCCTGGGTGGTGGTGCAGTGCATAGAGCATCAGCCTGGGATGCTGAGGACCCAGGTTTGAAACTCCAAGGCTAAAGTCCCAGGTTTGAAACCCCAAGGTCGCCTGCTTCATCCAGCTTGAGCAAGGGGCCACTGGCTTGAGCATGGGATCACATACATGATCCCATGACCACTGGCTTGAGCAAGGGGTCACTCACTCAGCTAGAGCCCCTCTCCCACCTGTCAAGGCACATATGAGAAAGCAATCAATGAACAACTAAGGCGCTGCAACAAAGGAGTTGATGCTTCTCATCTCTGTCTCTCTGTCTCTCTCCCCTCCCCACCTTACTAATAAATAAATAAATAAATAAATAAATAAGACAGAAAAAAAAAGCTCAGAAGTCTCAGCAACACCCAACCAATAGTGTTAGTCCAGTTATCCCTATTACCCACAAAAAATGTTCATCAATAAATGATCACAAAAGAATGTCCCTTTGAAACTTAGGTATTTCCTATGTAATCATATCCTTTAGCTAAGATGCCACTTATTATAATATCACTGTTCAGGTGTTCTGAGTTCATAAAATGTTACTTTCTTTACTACATTAACTTGAAGGTAGACTAGAATGCTGTGAAAGTAGGAGCAGGAGGCTAGATATTAAACAAAATGGACTGTATCAGTGACAGAAAAGAAACGTATGACAGTCCCCATGCTATCCTCCTTATACTCGTAAGAGCATTATCTGAAAAACGGAGCAAACATCTAATTTCCCAAAAGTTACATGACATATTCACTTCTATTTTCTTTCTTTCTTATAGCTCTATCACCCAGGATACCCTTTTTAAAAAGCTGTATACATTATTACAGATAAAAAATGAGATAATAATCATTTTCCTAACCAAACTCAATATGGCCCCTTATCAAAAAAATTAAGAAAAATAATGGTAAAACTTGAATGTTTACACAGAAATAGGAAAAGTAATGAAGGTAAAGAGAGGCAACACTGGATTATATATATAGACAAGTGCCTATAAATTCCCTTTCTTCATACAAAAAACTACGTGCAGGCAAAGGCAAAACAATGCATAAAGGTAAGGTTAGATACATTCTCCATTAATGGTTCACAAAATACTTTCCACGTATATTTTCTCATTTAATCTCATATAACTCTGTGAGGAACACAGACATATATCATCCCGTTTTAAGGAAATGAACTGCCCAAGACAGCACAATAGTAAGATAGAGGCAGAACGGGGAGTCAGGTTTTGGTTGTCATAATCTTTTTGTACACTTTTCTACTATATCTAAAGACATCAAATGGAATTTGGATAAAGAAAATAAATTGATATCTTGAGTGAGTATATGTTCATACTCACTATTCATACTGTTAGGCAGTTGATTTGTATCTTTTTCTTTAAAATTTTTTATTTATTCAGTTTTAGAGAGAGGAAAAAGAAAAGGGGAGGGAGGAGCAGGAAGCATCAAATCCCATATGTGCCTTGACCAGGCAAGCCCAGGGCTTCTAAACGGTGACCTCAGCATTTCCAGGTCGACGCTCTATCCACTGCACCACCACAGGTCAGGCAGTATCTTCTCATTTAATCCTCACAACCATCCCCTTGATCCATTATTGTTATTTAGTAGGTGAACCTGTTCTAGCAGAGAGGTTAGTTAACATGTCTAAATTCACACAATAAAAAGTGGTAAAGCCCAGAGCGCTTCAAATCCCATACACCCTATGGCAGAGATTCCCACTTGCCTCACAATATCCATTTTCTACTTCCCTTAGTAATAAGATATCTGATATTAAGCTGAGTGCAATGCCATGTAACTAAAGCCTATTCCCTAGGCTTTCCTGCAACTAGATGTGGTCACACTAACTAAGTTTTGGCAAGGACAGCTGAGTGAAAGCACTGCACTGCGACTTCCAGAAAGCCTACTTACGAGGGCTGCTCTTCCTTCGCCCTTTCACCATCCTGCTACCTAGCATGTGGATGGTACGGCTACAGCTCTAACCACCATCTGGACTATGAGGGCAGGAGGCAACCCTCGGAAAAGCACAGCTGTATGTTAGAAGAATCTAAATCCCTAAAAATTTTGTAGTGTCATGGTCTTGGATGGGCCTACTTCCTCTTTTGCATGAGAAAGAAATAAACGCTATCATCCTGTTTATGTCAATGATATCTGGGAATTCTTTATTATACGCCACTGAATCTTACCTTAACAAATATACTCTATCATACCTTGCTCAAAAGCTAAAGAAAATTATTCCTTTGCCATCAAGGTTTGTGTGTCAGTCAGTAAGCAATGTAAACACTGGGCCTTTCTTTTTATACAAGATCATTTTACATTAAAAAAATTTTTTTAATTTTTTTTAGCAAGAGAAAGATAGGAAGGGAGAGAAATGAGAAAAATCAACTCGTAGTTGTGGCACTTTAGTTGTTCATTGATTGCTTCTCATATGTGCCTTGATGAGGGCGGGGTGGGGGTGTGCTCTAGCCGAGCCAGTGACCTTGGGCTTCAAGCTAACAACCATGGGACCATGTTGATGATCCCACACTCAGGCCAAGACCTCTGGGTTTGAAACCTGGGACCTCAGCATACCAGGTCGACGCTCTGTGCAACCACCAGACAGGCAATAATCTTTTTTATTTTTATTAACTGATTTGAGACAGGAAGGAGAGAAGTAAAGGAGTGAAAGAAGGTGGGAGGTAGAGATAGGGAGAGGGATAGAAACCGCAAACAGGTTTTCCACTTATTTATGAATTCATTGATTGGTTTTTGTATGTGCCCTGACTGGAAAGAACCCACAACCGTGGCATATCTGGACAATGCTCTAACCAATTGAACTACCTAGCCAGGGATAATCACATAAATCTAAACATTCAATTAAGTTATCCATTGTTTAAATCTTTTGAGTGCCTACAATGCACTCTACCTGAAATTACCATGGTAAACAAAATAGACATAATTCCAACCCTAACAGAGCTAAAAATAATCTGATGTTATAATGTCATTAAGGAAGGAAGCCCCCCTGAACAAAGAAGCTTCAAGGACATCTTATGTTTTAGGTCAAGTGTTCAGAGAGATTTTTGTAAAGGATACCTTTGTAATTGTTGAAATTGTACTGTTACTGTAATGTACTTCATTTCCTACATTGGAATGCTTGTGGTGTAGATAGCAAAGCAAGCAAAAGGGGTAGAATGGTGGCCAAATAAATTTGTAAAATATGATTTTTATACTTGTGTGTGATTTATAATGAGGGCTAGGCAACACCAGCTAAAAATGGTCAGTGAAGTTACAGACTGCCTTCCTGCTTGGAAAGGGCTATTATTTTGCTAATGGAGAGGTTTTCCGTACTAGAAAGTTTGAAAGAAAGAAGGGAGGAAAAATCAGATCCTCCTCCTCATTCACTGAGGAGGAAGAGAAGCAATAAGGAACACAGTGGGGAAGGGAGCCCACAGAAGATTATCTGAATAACCCCTTCCTCTCTCCTTTTCTTAAAAGTTTTTAAGACCTTAATGGGCCATTTCCAATGCTTATTCTCTGACCTCACCTAAACCTCCTCCCATCCTGAAGTTGTGAGATTGAAGTGTGTACCTCTAGACCAGTGGTTCTCAAAATTTTTGAAGTTGGGGTGCATTTAAAATCCTAAAAATGCCTGACCAGGCAGTGGCGCAGTGGATAGAGCGTCGGACTGGGATGCAGAAGTACCCAGGTTCGAGACTCCGAGGTCGCGCGCGGGCTCATCTGGCTTGAGCAAAGAGCTCGCCAGCTTGGACCCAAGGTCGCTGGCTCCAGCAAGGGGTTACTCGGTCTGCTGAAGGCCCACGGTCAAGGCACATGTGAGAAAGCAATCAATGAACAACTAAGAAGTCGCAACGCGCAACGAGAAACTGATGATTGATGCTTCTCATCTCTCTCTGTTCCTGTCTGTCTGTCTCTGTCTATCTCTGCCTCTGTAAAACAAAAACAAAAAAACAAAAAAAAACAAAAATAAAATCCTAAAAATAATTGTAGGCACACTATATACAAATTTCTGAGAAATATATTATAATAATTAGGTCAAATATTAAGAAAAAAATACAGTGTGTCCGTTAAGTTATGGTGTACTTTTGACCAGTCACAGGAAAGCAACAAAAGACGATAGAAATGTGAAATCTGCACCAAATAAAAGGAAAACCCTCCCAGTTTCATCCTATTCAGTGCTGTTTGATGTGGGCTCATGCAGATTTCTTAGGGTTCCTTAGGTACCTATCCCATATAGCCTCTACAGACTCGTCACTGACTGATGGCCTACCAGAATGGGGTTTCTCCACCAAACTGCCGGTTTCCTTCAACTGCTTATCCCACCGAGTAATGTTATTCCTATGTGGTGGTGCTTCGTTATAAACGTGCTGATATTCACGTTGCACTTTGGTCACAGATTCGAATTTAGCAAGCCACAGAACACACTGAACTTTCCTCTACCGTCCACAATCTCAACTGGCATGGCCGTGGGCTGCTCCTCTGTATACACGGTGTTACATCATCATCTGTGCATGCGCACATGCTGCCACATCATCCTACAGAAACTGGGAGGGTTTTCCTTTTATTTGGTGCAGATTTCACATTTCTATCGTCTTTTGTTGCTTTCCTGTGACCGGTCAAAAGTGCACCATGACTTTACAGACACACTGTATAAAGTCCTAGAGTGTTTTTATGGTAATCAAATGAAATAAATATGACAAAATTAAATTCTGACATTAAAAAAAATTTTTATGTTACATTTTTTGTTATGCTTTTTAGAATTCATAAAAAAGAGGGGTTGAAAAAAACGACAAGAAATTATCTTTTTATATATATATAGATAGATACATTCTTAGTAAGATTTAGTAAATTTGGCAGGTCCCTGCACGAATGTGTTAAGTTTTTCATTCTGTGTTTATGAGAAACATGAGCCTGAAGTGTCCTAGCGATTTCTTCAATGTTTGGGCATATATTTGAAAGGCAAACTCTCATTTCCTCATCAATACATTGAAGAATTCCTCTCTTTTTACTCTTGTGTTGAGTGCAGAAAACTCCCACCATACATATCTTAACTTGACACCAAACAAAGGATAGAAGAAACTTGCCTCCAGTCTTTCTGGGGAACATGGGGGGTAGTGTAAACAATCCAGCACCACAGCTTAACAGCCTTTTGTAACCTAATCAGGCCAGTGAAGTGGAGGGTTGGGCAGACTGTCAGCTTACAGCCAATTCCCCACACCTCTGTCCCCCAAACATCTAAACTCCAAAAATCCTGTTGGTTTTTTGGTCCCCAACAGGCACATATTTCTCTGGAAATCTTCTAGGGTGCACCAGTGTGCCCTGGCGCACACTTTGAGAACCCACTGCTCTAGACAAAGGGATCACGAGCCCTTTGCATGTAAACCTGTGTTCTGTAAAGGGAATATAAAATGTAAAAAATCTTACTTTGGGGAGCGTGTGTTTGACTTGCTTCTTTAGGAGGTCACACTGCTCCGCCGGCAATTAAAATCCTATTTCATCAAGTTGTCTGGGCGTTTTTGTCTTCCTTTGATTCCTACAAGATCACGAGTGCCTGATCTGTGGTGGTGCAGTGGATAAAGTATCAACCTGGAATACTGAGGCTGCCAGTTCAAAATCCCAGGCTTATCTGGTCAAGGCACTGTGGGAGTTAATGTTCCCTATTCCTCTCCTCACCTCTCCTCGCTTCTCTCTAAAATGAATAAAATCTTTAATAAACAAGTCATGAGCAAGAAAAGATGTTCAATGTCACTAAACATTAGAAAAATGCAAATCAAAATCATGAAACTATAATACTCCAATACCAGGATGGCGACCATCAAAAATAAATAAATTAAAAAAATAAGTGTTGGGAATGATGAGGAGAAACTGGAAGCCTTGCAAACTGTGGTGGGAATGTAATAAAATGGTGCAGCTGCTATAGAAAACAGTATGGAAGTTTCTCAAAAACTTAAAAATAAAATTACTAAATGATGTGGCAAGTTGACGTTTAAGTATATACCCAAAAGAACTGAAGACAGAGTCTCAAAGAGGTATTTGTACACATGTTCATAGCAACATTTATTCACAACAGCTAAAAGGTAGAAACAACCCATATGCCCATCAACAGATGAATAAATAAGCAAAATGCAGTATACATACTCTATGCCTTAAAAAGAAATTAAATTCTGATACACGCTACAACATGATGAACCCTAAAGACATTATGGTCTGGTATCTAAAGGAGTCAAACTCATAAGACACAAAAAATAGAATGGTAGTTGCCAGGGTCTGGGTGTTTGGAGAGTGGGGTGTTAATGTTTTAGAGGTATAGAATTTTAGTTTTTCAAAACAAATGAGTTCCAGAGATGCATGTGGTGATGGCTGTACAACAATACAAATGTACTTAACCACTAACCTGTGTACTTAAAAAGCGTTAAGATGGTAAATGTTATCTTATGTGTATTTTACCTAATAAAAGGAAAACTGAGAAAGAAAATTTTATAAAATGTCATGAGCAAATTAACAAGCAAATGTATACATATTTCCTACTAAAGGGTGAGAAAAATATTACTTAAATTACCTGTAGCTTAGTTACTAAAACTCTTAATACAGTCTGTGGTATATTTAAAAAAAAATTTTTTTTCTGGAATGCAAATAAAATTCTTTTTAAAAAAATTCCTCATGATTTTATTTAACAGAGGAATGTTATAGTAAAATATCTCTGGAACATGGCACAAGATTTGAAAAATGTCCTCGAGACACAATGCACAGTACAGCTTCAAATTCATTACATTTGACATATCAGATGTTGAGCCAAATTTTCTTTGAACATTTGAACATTACTTGGAAAAAGGAGTTGGAAAGCTATTAATATACTTAAGCTGAAGGCTTTATAGATATGGCTGACTGATAACTCCAAAGCATCAGGGATTTCTAAAACTATTGGGGCAAACCTGCTTGTATTTTAAAGATGTAGTTTTCAAGATGTATCAAAAAGTCTACAATGTTATCAGACAGGGAACAGCAGAACAGTACACAGAACTGGTCTCATCTTATACAGCAAATCCATATTCTTTTTTAAAGACATTATTACTAAGATCATGAAGCCAAGAACTAGTATCCAAAAGAGGAAGAGGGAAGGGAAAGGGGGAGAAGAATAAAATACATAAGGGACTAAATATTATTAAAAACATTTAAGTACAGGGTCAGTTTGGATTTGTTTTTTCTTTTCTTTTTTGGTCACAACTTGGTAATGTGTTGCCACTTTGAAAAGAAAGGTAGAAAAATGAATTGGGCATATCAAAGTTTATGCCAATTTATTTTGCTAATCCATCAATTCACAAATTGGTACATATTTTATATAAGAATGTAGAGACTCCTCCAGACATTGCTAGGGAACTGAGGGGCAGATGAAAAGTACAGGGATCAATGGGATTGGACTGTAAACTCCATAAAGACAGAATCCCTGTTTTATTTTCTGCTGTTATCCCCAGGGGGCAACACAGACCCTCATCTGACAGGCAAAAGCTAAAGGTTAGGAGTTATTTTAAAGGAGTCTACTATAGTGAAACATAAAGGGGTATCAAAAAACCATATAGGTATTTTCAATATTGAGTACCAGGCAAATGTATACCGTATACGTTCTAAACATAGCTGTCGAAAATTGTTATTTTTCAAAATAAAACAACTCAAGCCTAATTCTACTTTCCATCATCATTATACAACTGATAATTAAATAATTAGCTTTGTTACCAATTAAAGTTGGGGGGGGAGCAATTTTAGTAAGAGAAGGAAAAAAGATATAAGCAGATAGATGGGTTCTATACAGTCCCAGGTTCTAAGGGAGTAGAGCTAGAGAGCTCTATGGCTTTTGTCCTCTAAGCCAATTTTAAAAGGAAAAAGAGAAAAAACACTGGAAATGAAAACACCACCACAGTATTCGTTATTTTGAAGCCAGAAAGTCAATCCTTCTTTTCTGCAAACCTAACATGTACACAGATACATATGGCACATAAATCTAAAATATATTACGTACAGATATTTTTGGAAGTACTCTATTATTTCTTAACAACCCTTAATATGACAAGCAGGAAAATTCCCAAGTAATGAAAGACAATTTCCCCAACATCTGTACCTAATCTCCCCAATTCAACCTCTCTTGAAACAACTGCACATGCCAGAACAGCTAACATTTAAAGATAATACTTTTTTCATTGTTCCTATCACAATCTACTACGGCAGATTTTAAAATCACATAATTACAATTTCTAAAGGCCCATTCCTCATAATCCCACTTGCAGAGAATACTCTTTTTAAACTAACCTGCCACAAATTCTCCACAGATCCACATCACTCAAGTGCCCCATAGCAGTTGTCAGTAAGCAACAGACAAGAAAGCTCACTCTCCTTACTTTATTTTCTCTCCCTCTTCACATGTTGTTCGAGGGTATAGAAGTTCTTCCTCTACCGATTTTCACTCAGTTTAGGTCGCTACGCCTGTTCCCCAAGGGAAGATGATAGAAGCTACTTCTTCTAAAGTGTGGAACTCACTGCTCTGTCTCCTTTGCCCCAACCCCTTCCAGGGTTCATGGTGTTCAGTCTTTCAGCTCACAGCGACAGGAGAAGTTTTGAAAAATCAGTCTAGTGACTTACCCCGTAGCAAACCCCAAGTGGATATAAATTAGGGAAAGGAAGAATTAGGAGATAATTTTAAGACATTTGGTCTATCCTGTGCCCCAACAAACTAATCCCTGAAGCTTGGTTGATGTGCATTGGTAAGAGGAAAAAAAATGTTCTTTTAGTGTGTTTCTTCACAGTATGGCTTTTCGAGAAAGGGTAGTGCATTTATAAGATGCTGATGGTAATTTCTCTCTGGAGAGGAAAAAGAAACTGAATGAGAAGGGGAAAGAAAAAATAAAGGATAGTTGAGTTCACACCCCCAGACGCTATCAATTGGGACTCTAAGGAAACATGAGAAAAAATGTAAAAGCTATCCCACAGAAACTAAGATAAGTGAAATTTTAGCTGGTAGCCAGAAGTCTAAAGGTTAGATATGCAACTCTTTCCCCCCTGCAAGGAGAGAGGCGGGAAGAAAAAGTGCTTTTGACTGAGTGGAGGATTGTATGTAACTAAATTTGCTGTTCTCCTTCTTGGCTCTCTGAGAACAGAGAAGCCCCCCTCCCTGACAAAGCAGACTCCAGCACCTAGTGAGGGTAAGAGAAGACAAAAGAGAAAGAAAAGGGAGACAGAAAAAACGATAAAAACATCAACAGCCATGCTGCCAAACTAACAAATCTACGACATGAAAGAAGGAAATTAATAACAATAACCAAGATAGAAAAGCAATAAAAAGATTACCTCAAAACAAAATAGGTCTCCGGCCCTTTGACACACTAACCAAATACATAGCAACTATTAGGAAAAATAAAAACTTTTATGACTTATTTTTTTTTTAAATCAGAGGTTTTCTATCTAAAAGTTATAAAATAAATGTTAGATCTTCATGACTGGAATTTCAGTGTTTTTATTCCAAATTAGTATCTTGGCATATCTTTATTTTGACAATAAACTGTTTTTTAAAAAAATGACCTTTAAACTACTCAATGTTGTGAAAGAATTAAAGTGAGATTTAATAATATTTAAATTTTAATGGTTACAGTTATTAAAAACATCAGTAAATACAATAAACATGTCAGGGCCACAAAAAAGTATATCTTCCATACTAATATGTCCATATACATTCCATATAGATTTGGAGATTAACCCAACTCCACAAAGATGTGGGAACAATTTCATAATGGGAAAATAACAGCACACTTAAAGAATTTACATGGAAGTTACATTCAACACGGTTAATATGATAACCCCATTCGTAGAATATATTAACATCCCATCTCTCTTCAGAAACGCAAACTGGATAAAATACTGAGAGTAAAGTACAGACTTAGGAAAGTAAATTAGAAATTATCCCCTATTTTGGCTATTACTGTTATTATTGTTTTGGCTATTTTTAAAGGGGAGCAGGGGGAGGTAAGAATTACAACGTAGTCAAATGCTTAAGAAAAATCAACCAAAACAAGTAATTACTTTGTCACTCCATTCTCATTCAGAGAGCCATCAATGGAAAGAGGAATGACTGGCGCACTCTGTAAAATTTACACATAAGAAAGAAATCAAGGAATTAAAAACATCAGGACTGCAGGAGGAACACCACATCCTCGTCCTTGGGTCACACCACAGAAACCTGTCTGATGGCAGCCGAGGCAGCAGAGATGAGCACACGGGGGGACAGGTTCGCAAGCGCATTCCCAGGGCCACCACACCCCCTCGCAGCAGGGAAGCCGTCCTCCACGCCCGAGGTCGCAGCCTCCCCAGCGCGGCCGTCCCAGCACACGCACACAGCTGCGCGGCCCCCTCCCGGCACACCCGAGCCCAGGCTCGGCCCCGCTCCCCACCGCCCCGGGCTCTGAAGCGACCCGCGCAGGGCGAGCACGCACAGCCCCGCTCCCCACGCGGGCCGAGCCCCCCACCCCCGCTCGTCGCCGAGTCCATTCGGCCGAACTCGCCCACTGAGGCAGAGGGACTCGGGGCGAAGGCGCCCCCGCCTCGCCCCCCACACCCGGGGACGGGAACGCTGGGACCACTCACCTGGCTCGGGTGGCTCCTCCTTCGACCTCGGCCAGCAGAGCCGGGCTGGGGCCTCCGAGAGAAGCGCGGGCTGCCGGGCGGGCAGAAGGTCCGAGAAGGGGGAGGGGGTCGGGATGCCGGGAGCCGCCTCTTTTCTCCTTCGCCACCGCGGCTCCCGCAGCCAGGCCGGGCGCCCTCGCACACTCGCCTACTTTCTCACAGCCTCGCGGACGCTCCGGCTCGCCCTCACCCACACTCGCACACACTCGTTCCCACACACACGCGTCCCCACATCCACACCCCCACACACAGACACACACTCACACCCAGCCGCTCCGCGCTCCCTCACTCGCTTGGCATGCGCGCGCGCGCGCGCGACGCCGGCGGAGGCTGCCCCGCGCTGCCCCAGCCCCAGCCGCGTGCAGCGCCCCTGCGCGCGCCCCGGCCCCGCCCTCCAGGCGCGGCTGCGCGGCCGGTGGCGCGAGTGGCGGCGGCCGGCGGGGCGACGGGCCGGGGCGGTGAGCCGGACCCGCCCCAGCGGGTCTAACACCTGCGCCAGGACCCGCCCTCCAGGCCTCGGGACCCCGCAGGCGGCCATCGCCAGCCTCCCGGGTTGCGGAGAGGCGATGGAGCGCGCGCGCGCTGCGAGGGCAACGGGAGCGCGAGAGCGTTTCGAGGACGCGCTTTCCCCACCCGCCCCCAAACCGTCCTCACTTAGGAAGGGAAACGGGTGGGGTAGCAAGGTTTGTTCCCGACTCGAAACCGCGAGATTAATCCGTTCCGTTGTACACTCTCCCCGCCTTCGCATTCCCTTCCCGGCCACGTTCATCCACACTGAACGCTGACGCGAGCCCACCAAGTCTCCTGGACGCAGTGTCCACGCCCCTGCCTCCCGCCCAGCCCGGCCCCCTCCCGCGCAGCATTTCTGACGGCCTCCGCCTGCAATTCCGGAGGCAAAGATTTGGGGACAAAGATCGTTAATATCTCTAATATCCTTTTCCTTCTATGGAGTAAATACGATGCCTCTGTATATTGTGAGGCAAAAATTTAAACTACCGCATATATTCTCAGACCTTTCCAGACAGAGGGTTTTAAAGATATATAGGCAGGGTAGTGTGGTACAGCCAGCTTGGAAACCAGCAGAAGGCTTGGGCTAATTAGTTACTCAACTTCTTCCGAGCCTCGAAGAGAAGAGTATATTTCCAGGTTGCTGTGAGAATGAAATGAGACTATATATTTAACAGCATTGTGTAAATGCTCAAACTATATAAAAATAAAATGTTAAGAATATGTGTTCAACTCTATTACTACGTTAACAAAATTTTCATGACTAAAACCAAAGGCAACAGAGACCTGTGCTACTTCACAGGGAAGATTCATTCCAAATAACCTGCCCTTTATTACCGCCAGAGATCCGAGATATGAGATTAATAATGCCCTAACCAGTTTGCCTTCTTGCAGGTCACATCTCCCTTCTCAGTCACCATAGCCAATAAATTCTCAGCGCTCCTTTCCAAGTCATTTGGGTCTACTTTTTCTGCTGATTTCCTTCACGAAACCTAAGATGAAACTTCTGGACTGGATGGATGTCAAGTTCTACATAACCTATCTGGATCTCCTGAAGTGACTTTTCCATATCTTAACCTGCTCAACTATAAAAGTTAACTATAAAAACATTTTATAAAAACTAAAAATAGTTACCTGCTTCACTGAGTTGTTATAAGGGGTGAGCGACATATAATATATCATGTAAGACTTCATGCTTGGTACTATTATGTGTTCACTGCTGTTACGGCACTGAAAGTAACAGGAGAGTGAATTATTTTCATAAAGGACATGTTTAGAGGAACAAATGTGCCAATATACCATCTTCAGAAGAAAGGGGGGAAAGTGTACAAAACTAAAATGTTGCTATTTACTTCCACTCTGATATTCAGTCTCCTGGAACATAAAGTACAATATATCCAAACTGAAGACAAAAAATAAGCATTTTTTGATCAAGGGAAGCTTGCTTACAGAGATATTAACACTTTGAAAATCTGGCAAAAAAAGTTATAGGGAAATTGACACAGGAAAAACGTTATATGACTTGCCCAGCAGAGGACTAGTAATATCTAATCCAGGGGACCCCAAACTATGGTCGGCTGGCCACATACGGCCCCCTGAGGCCATTTATCCGGCACTTCCAGAAGGGGCACCTCTTTCATTGGTGGTCAGTGAGAGGTATTTCCAGTGACGCATGCGTCACAGCTCCAGAAGCGCATCATATCACTTGTTATGGCTAGCAGTGACAAATATGGAACCGGACATTGACCCTCTCATTAGCCAAAAGCAGGCCCATAGTTCCCATTGAAATACTGGTCAGTTTGTTGATTTAAATTTACTTGTTCTTTATTTTAAATATTGTATTTGTTCTCGTTTTGGTTTTTTACTTTAAAGTAAGATATGTGCAGTGTGCATAGGGATTTGTTCATAGTTAAGTCCGGCCCTCCAACAGTCTGAGGGATAGTGAATTGGCCCCCTGTGTAAAAAGTTTGAGGACCCCTGATCTAATCTATCCTTTAATCCCAACTCACTGTTAAGGACCCCAATTCATGATAACCATGCATCAGAAAAAGCATGTTGTTTTGGTAAAACTGTGGATAGAGAGTGTTAGACCATTAACTCATTGGCCACTTGCCTTTTAAAAATGATGATGGACAAAGCTTGATGTGGGGTCGTGAATACACAATACAATGTATAGATGATGTGTTATAGAATTGTGCACCTGAAACCTGTATAATTTTGTTAATCAGTGTTCACCCCAATAAATTCAATTAAGAAAAATCAAATAAAATGCTAATATTCAACTCAATATACTGTCACTGTGTGCCATCTAATATCCTAAAAAATAAATTATGTATAAACAACATTGCATTTGAGATAAAAAAAAAACCTATTTTTTAAAATTGATTTTAGAGAGAGAGAATAAGAGAAAAACACCAATGTGCTGTTTCATCTATGCTTACTGGTTGTTTTCTGCATGTGCCCTGACTGGGGATTGAACCCACAACCTTGGCATTTCAGGATGATACTCTTAACCAACTGAACTACCCAGCCAGAGTAAAAACTATATTTTAAAAAACAAAGCCAGGTCCTTGCCAGTTGGCTCAGTGGTAGAATGTCAGCCGGCATGTGGAAGTCCCCAGTCAATTCTTGGTCAGGGCACACAGGAGATGCGACCATCTGCTTCTCCACCCTCCCCCTTCTCTCTCTCTTTCTCTCTCTCTTCCTCTCTCACAGCCATGGCTCAATTGCTTTGAGCAAGTTAGGCCCAAGGATGACTCGGCACTGAGGATGGCTCCATGGCCTCGCCTCAAGCACTAAAAATGGTGCTATTGCTGAGCAACAGAGCAATGGTGATAGATGGGCAGAACATCACCTGGTAGGGGGCTTGACCAATGGATCCCTGTCGGGAAGCATATAAGAGTCTGTCTTTCTGCCATCCTGCCTCTTACTTAATAAAAATAAATAAATAAATAAATAAAGAACAAAGCCAATAATATGGTTTGAACAGATTATTATGTAAGATAATTACATGAATAATGATCAAATTTGTACTTCATATTTTTGTATGAGGAAGCAGAAATTATTTTTAGCACCTCCATAATGGGAAAGCAAGTTCCAAAGAGTAAGTTTCTTAGAGCCAGTCATAATCTTTGTGCTTTCAAGGTTGATAAGTTTAGATAAGAATGGATGCACATCTCCTTTGTATCGCAATGTGTACTCAAAAATATTTTAAGAGGCCCTGGCCGGTTGGCTCAGTGGTAGAGCGTTGGCCTGGCGTGCAGAAGTCCTGGGTTTGATTCCCGGCCAGGGCACACAGGAGAAGCACCCACCTGCTTCTCCACCCCTCCCCCTCTCCTTCCTCTCTGTCTCTCTCTTCCCCTCCCGCAGCCAAGGCTCCATTGGAGCAAAGATGGCCCGGGCGCTGGGGATGGCTCCTTGGCCTCTGCCCCAGGCACTGGAGTGGCTCTGGTCGCAACAGAGCGACGCCCCCAGAGGGGCAGAGCATCGCCCCCTGGTGGGTAGAGCGTCGCCCCTGGTGGGCGTGCAGGGTAGATCCCGGTAGGGCGCATGCGGGAGTCTGTCTGACTGTCTCTCCCCGTTTCCAGCTTCAGAAAAATACAAAAAAATAAAAAATAAATATTTTAAGTAGTGTATCTTGGTCTAATCATGCACCACTCATTTTTAAAATTGAATTTATTGGGGTGACCCTGGTTAACATAATTACACAGGCTTCAGGTGCCCAATTTTACAATGCATCTCTGTACACCGTTTTGTATGTTCACCCCCCCCTCGCCAAGTCTTCAACCATCAACATTTATCTCCTTTATAACCTCCTTCACCTGCCTCCCTGCATCACTTGATTTTAACCAATAAATTAAAATTCCGTAGGAGGCTTTGGGGTTAGTTGAATCCCTTGAGAAGACACGAGTAACCTAGATCTCTGGAGTCAGATGAATCTGATTTAAAATAACAGCTTTATTTTCTAGTGGCATAGGATTAATGCTTAACCTCTCTAGGCCTCAGTGTTCTTGTCAATAAAATGGACATTAAGTACTTCCTTAAATAGCAAGGATTAATGAGGTAGCTCCCATACAATGCACTACATAGTAAGGGCCCAATAAATATTGGCTATTATAATGCAAAATAGTCAAATATCAATGTTTAAATATGTGTGGCAATAGCACAGTCATAAATATTTACTGCATGTCCCTATGAGTGTGAGACCAACCCAAGGGTGAGCTAAAATTTAATATCTTTAAATTTTTATTTATTTATTTTTTAATTTTTTCATTTTTAGAGAGGAGAGAGAGAGACCGAGAGAGAGGAGAGAAAGACAGAGAGAGAGAAGGGGGGAGGAGCCGGAAGCATCAACTCCCATATGTGCCTTGGCCAGGCAAGCCCAGGATTTCGAACCAGCAACCTCAGCATTTCCAGGTCGATGCTTTATCCACTGCACCACCACAGGTCAGGCTAAAATTTAATATCTTTGAGCTAAGATTGAAGTGCATTCATTGCCTAATTCAAAACACCTATAAAGTTTTTCTCTTATCCCTAGACACATTAGAATCAAGGGAGAGCTTTTCAACCTGATTAGATCAGAATATCTGGAATTGGGATCCAGGCAATAATATATATATTTTTGTATTTTGGGGAGAGCAAGAGAGAGAGGAAGGGAGAGAGGAGAGAGATGAGAAGCATCATCTCGTAGTTACATCACTTTAGTTGTTCACTGATTGCTTCTCATACATGCCTTGAGGGGTGTGGGGACTCTAGCAGAGTCAGTGACCCCTTGCTCAAGCCAGCAACCTTGGGATCATGCCCATGATCCAATGCTCAAGCTGGCAAGCCTGCACTCAAGTCAACGACCTCGGATTTTGAACCGTGGACCTCAGCATCATAGGTCAACACACTATCCACTGCACCACCACCCGTCAGGCCAGACACCAATAGTTTTAAAAACACTCCAGAGCCCCGGGCTGGTAGCTGCGTTGGTTATAGTGTCCTCCCGATATGCCAAGGTTGCAGGTTCAATCCCCAGTCAGGGCACATACAAGAGTCAACCAGTGGGAGCATAAATAAGTGGAATAAGCTAGTATCTCTCTCTCTCTCCTTTTTCTCTCTACTTCTCTTTTTTTAATTTTAATTTTTGTTTTAGAGGAGGGGAGTCAGAGAGACAGACTCCGCATACCCCCGAACTGGGGTCCACCCGGCAAGCCCACTAGGGGGCAATACTCTGGGCCATTGCTCCTTTGCTCAGCAACCAAGCAATTTTTTTTTAATATCTGAGGTGGAGGCCATGGAGCCATACTCAGTGCCTGAGGCCAACCTGCTCAAACCAATCAAGCCATGGCTGAAGGAGAGGTGAGAGATAGAGAGAGAAGGGGGAAGTGTAGAGAAGCAGATGGTCGCTTCTCCTGTGTGCCCCAACCGGGAATCGAACCTAGGACGTTCACATGCCGTGCCGACACTCTACCACTGAGTCAACCGTCCAGGGTCCCCTTCTTTTCTCTAAAATCAATCAATAAATATAATAAATAAAAAAAAAAACAACTAAAGATCTCTAGAGAATTCTAATGTGCAGTCAAACTGAAGATCAAGGTTTAGACACAGATATTAGAATGAACTGTATATGACTATATTGAAATATACAGGTGATTCTAGACATTTCAGTTAAGCAATCAGATCACCTCATTAGAATATGATAGCTAGGTTTGTGGCAAGAAGCATTTTTAAAATTTATTAGTAAACAATATGAATATACTTGGGGAAAAGCAAAGATCTGATGAAAACAAAATCACCCCTAACAAAGTTGCCCAGGTCCAACCAACCCCATGTGTCTGATTTTGTTTGTGCTGCATTGATGTATATACTACATCAGCCAGAAAAGCATTCACCTATTGTCTAGATTGCATGTCAAGCAAAAATCTCTAAGTACCCCCTAGACACCATCTGGTGCAAATCTTTTTCTCCTGGATTTAAAGACAAGAAAACAAGCCGGGAATTGTTCAAAACTAAAAGTAGTAAAGAGAAGAATTATAAACAAGAATGAATCCAGGATTGTTATCAGTACTTAAAATAGTATTGTTTATGGGGTATCTAATGTGATTACTGTAAAATTTATGTGGCTGGAGAAATGGTAGTGGGTGTCTTATATCAGATCCTATACTAGCAAATAAGGGACAGAATGGGCAGCTGCAATAGATCTAGCTCACCCCACTGCTTCCTCTCCCAGAGCCAGCCGGCTAGAACCAGCCGGACAACAGTATTCATAGAATAGCTAAACACTGATCTAGCCTTTCTCCACCCACGTCCCTCCTCCTTTTCCTCCACTCCATGTCTGTACATTAAACTGAGCGCCTCTCTAAATACGCTAAGAAAATGCCAATGTCAGCCACAAAGGAGGATAGGGGGAGGAAAGGGAGGAAAGGCTGTATATTGACTGACTCAAAGAAGGAAAGGATGTAAAGAAAAAAAAGAAAGAGGAGTGATGTAGGTTTTTGTCCTCCTTCTTTAGTTGTACTTGGTTGTTAGTAATATTTCTTTTTCTCTACTTACATGGGAATAGCCTGGGATGCTAGTTTAAAATTTAGATTTGTTGGCCCTTACCCATGACCTTCTGAATCAACTTGTATATTTGAATTTTTTAGCCTAAGTGAAAGCTTATGGAATCAGCCATAACTCTGCATTTTTAATAAGGATACCAAGTGATTTTTACATACATAAAAATTTAACAGTAGTGTCTTTTAAAATTTTTAATTTTTCAATTACAGTTGGTATTTAACATTATGTTAGTTTCAAGTGTACAGTATAGAGGTTAGACATTTATATAACTAATGAAGTAATCCTGCAATAAGTCTAGTACCTACCTGGCACCACATATAGTTATTACAATATTATTGACTATATTCCCTATATACTGTAGAGATTAATGTCTTAAACAGACAAATAACCTTTTGTAAAATGTTCTTGATCTAAAGCACTCATAATTTACAAACTCATTTTAGCTTCAAGCAACCTTGTAAAGTTGAGCAAATATTGTTAGTTCCCTCTGACAGAAGAGAAAATTGAGGCTATAAGAGAAAATTATTGGTGGTAATTTCCTAGCTCCTGATTTCTCATCTATATCAACAGGAAGTCTGGAAGAAGAGAATGGAATAGTAAATGTGGAAAGGTAGTGTGTTCTCCCTAAAGATCAGAGGAACCATCAAGTAATAAGGAAAACAAGAACCCCCACTTGGTTCAGGGAAACGTGACTGAATTAGACATTTCAATGACAGAAATGATAATATTTAAATCACACAGGGCTGTGAAGACCTGTCGCACATCTATGTCACCAGCAGCACCCTGAATGATTAACAACATTTACAGATTGACTGAATGAATGAAAGAATTCTGGGAGCATCCTAATGACCCCTATGATTTTCCTAGTTCCCTTTGACATCTTTTGCATGTTGATAAGTTAGACTAGGGAGCATTGTTCATTAGTCCAAGTTCATTTAGTTATCTTCAGTGCAAAGAAACAGTGCAATTTATATCTATTCTTTTCAATTTTTTTTTAGATTTTATTTATTGATTTTTAGAGAGAGGAGAGAGAGAAAGAAAGGAGAGGAGAAGCAGGAAGCATCAACTCATAGTGGCTTCCTGTATGTGACTTGACCAGGCCAGCCCAGGGTTTCGAACTGGCGACCTCAGTGTTCCAGGTCGATGCTTTATTCAATGCACCACCATAGGTCAGGCTATTCTGCTCAATTCTTATATTCCTTATTTTTTCACTTTGTTTTCAAATTATTTTTGCTCTGTTGTTTTTCAAATCCATATTGGTCACTAAGCTAGAAATTTTTAAAAATCTCCTTGCTTTTCCTATTTAACCTTTCTTCTAGCAATTCCACCTGAATCCCCAGACTCTTTCCTTGTTTTTTTCTTCCCTCCTTCAGTGCCTCTCAGTTTGGGTTTCATCCTAACAGCATGATATAAAATCAAAGGAGACAGTAAAGAAAAAGAAAGAAAAAAAATGAAGATCTATGTTGAATGACACAATGGAATTACTATTCAAATCTCTAATATATTTCTTTCAGTCCTTCCTTGTTGTTTCCAAGAATTTTTCCAGACAACTTAGGCCAGACAATTTAGACCAAGATAGAGGATCTGTAATAATGGCTTGTTTAGTAAATAAATAGCGAATGAGAAAATTGCCACAGAAATATCTGAAGGGTGTATAGTTATACATCTGTCTTCAGTCTTACAATAAAGCTAATATGTCTTAGAATATAAAATATTCTCAGAGATTTTAGATCATATATTAAACAATTTAATACTCCTAATGATCCCATTGGGTTTGAGTATCTTCTATTTACAAAGGAGCAAACTGAAGCACAGAGACATTGAGTAACTTGTTCAACCTCACAGCAAGCAAGTGGCAAAACCATGATTTGAATCTAAGCATGAAATTACATGCCTGGCCCTGGCTAGGTAGCTTAGTTGGTTAGTTTCGTCCCAATACACCAAGGTTGTGGGCATATATAAAAATTAACTAGCCTGACCAGGCGGTGGCGCAGTGGATAGAGCGTAGCACTGGGATGCAGAGGACCCATTTCGAGACCCTAAGGTCACCAGCTTGAGCGCAGGCTCATCTGGTTTGAGCAAGGGGTCACTCGGTGTGCTGTAGCCCCCAGTCAAGGCACATATGAGAAAGCAATCAATGAACAACTAAGGTGCTGCAATGAAGAATTAATGCTTCTCATCTCTCTCCCTTCCTGTCTGTCTGTTCCTATTTGTCCCTCTCTCTGACTCTCTCAGTCTCTGTCACAAAAAAAATAAAAATCAACTAATCAATGCATAAAAATAAGTGGAACAACAATAAAAAAATTTTTAATTAAAAAAGTACATGCTCTTCACCATATCTTACAATCCCTCTAAAGACTATAAAATTGATTTTGTCTGTAGTTCCCCCCCCACTTCTTAGTATGTAAAGTTTTGTTTAGAGATCAATGCCTGCTTGTTTTTGCTTATGTCTCCAGTATCATATTACAACCATTAAAAAAAAATGGTACATATATATTAGAATTTGTCACAAAGGATCTAAGAGCTCATTAACCAAATATACTTATAATAAGTCAACAAAAAAAAATATCACTAATATTTATATTCCGCAAATACAGACAATATTTTTTTGATTAACAAAGTACAAATCTGGTTAAATCATAAGTGCATTGGCTAGAGTCATGGAAACTATAATTAAACATTATGCTTTTTATTCACACTTCAGATTCTAACAATACAACCAATAGCCTTGTGGGAGACTATTAAATGTTTTCAGGTTTAAAAAGGGATCCACTGACATGCAGGACAAAGAGGGTTTAGCAGAAAGAACAAGGCTGGGTGCCTAATTGGGCAAAAGAAGGCCAGTGTCCCCTGGCAGTAACAGCTGGTAGAGAGTGATGTTACTGAGAAATGGGGTCGGGGGCAGGGGAAGTGGAATTTAAGGTGAGGTAAGAGACACCCAGAGAAGGAATTTACAGAGGCAGGTTTAATTCAGCCTTTTATAGGCTGATTGCGGAAACAGCTGAAGCACCATTTTCTCCTACCCCTCCCGGTTCTCCCAGGGTTCCTTCCCTACCTTGGTATCACCATCAGACCCCCTCTGCTGGAGACTAAGACACCCTAGAAAGGAATGAGGAGAAAAACAAGCCTGGAAAATAATTATTTTGAAAAGTGGTGAGGAAAGAAATGAAAAAGAATTTTAATAAAATCCAGGAAAGCATGATGGAGAGGAAGAAATAACAAAGGAGGAAGGTAGATTAAAAAAAAAAAACCAGTAGAAAGAACTTAAAAGCGGAGAACACAAAATAAACAGATGATACATTATAGAATTGTACACCTGAAAACTATATAATTTTACTAACTCAATAAACTTTTAAAAACAGTAGAAAGAAAAGGAGAAGATAGCTAAATGAAACAAAAGACATGCATGAATGGAGCAAAAGTAGTATTAAAAATATTTAATTCTAATCATTCCTAATTACTTAAATTTAAAAAATGAAGTGAGCAGAGCTGAGAAAGACATCATAATGGTTGCAGTTTGAAATAATCAAAACTATGTAAAGTTGTGGCAATGAAGCAAAACTGGGACGCTCCCAACTACAACTTCCCACCTCAGCCCACACCCAAGGTCAAAGTTATTTTGCCTTGGTGTTTATCCATCTAGCTAGAAGTCCTGTGACTAAGTTAAATCTCTCTCTCTCTCTTCTTTTTTTGACTTTACAATTCTGTTTTAATCACACAGGGTCAGAGATTTTAGTTCCATGTGTGTCCTTCTGGACTTACTTTAAGAAAACAGTGTTTGATATCTTCCACAAGAGAGTTGTTGACAATATCATATTTATCAGACTTCAAAGTCCAAATCCCTTTATGTTTTAACATTCAGGCAATGAGGGTAAGTCCATGGCACTAACAGTTGGTGTCAGCCCCTCTCACACTTTCAGTACCCTTTTCAGTTTACTGCTAGAAGGAAGCAGAAAGTTCAGTTTTCCTGCAGCCAGTGGTGGGATTCAAATAATTTAACAACTGGTTCCCTGCCCTAATGACTGTTTTAAGTATAAAGAAAAGATATACCAAAGGTAGTTTATTATTTATTGTATTTAATACTCAAATAAGAACAACAAAAGAGGTACATAAAACTAGATTATGTTATAAGAAAGGGTTTTTAAATATTAATAAAAAATATTAATAATACCTGACAAAAAACAATAAAACTGTCATTTAAGATATTTCCAATAACAGTTTATCACCCCCTGGTTGTTTGGCACTTTTTCTCTTTAGGTTATATGCTTGTTGTAAAGCCAGAAGCCGGGGCCACTATCACAGCAGCCCGGCTCATGCAGGTTCGCATTGGATTCGGACAGTTGGTAAAGAAACAATGGAGCCAAAAACTGGTGGGCCATTTTCTTTAATTCTAGCTTGCACCCAGCGGGCAAGTAAAAACACACACTGGGCTCTAAAACCCACTCACATTCAGTGCTCACAAAGCCACTGACTTATCCGAGTTTCCTAGAATCAAAGGTTTCTAGCTCACCAGCCTTATTCTCCTCAGTTCCCCATCTCCTTCCTTATCCCAGATACAAACTCTGCACAAACTGGCATCTCACTCAGCACTCCGCCATCTTGGCTGCTTCTCCTGGCCACATGGCCTCTTTCTGCTTTCTGCTCTGCTCCCTCTGCTCTCTCATGCTAATCATCCCAGGAACCAAGAGCGCAAGCTCCTGTTCTGCCCCCATTTTATAGTGTAGAAATCCAAACCTTTAATCCAATATACAAAATAGGGAAGTCTCTAATACAAAGTCACTTCTCTGAGGCATGATTGGATTGTACTGCCCCACATCAAAAAGGGTGGGAAAGGCTTAATCCCAAAACCAAGCCCAAGGCTACAACGATCCTGCCTGCCCCCAACACACATTAATATCACCTGGGCAACGGCCTCTACGTGGGCAGCGTCATCTTTTACAAAGTGAGCGTAATACATTTTATCTGCCCAACACTTGTTTACTGAAGTTACAAAAGCGAGAGAATTAAAATGTAGTATTTCATCAAAGGCATAATGAGTTTTATGAAATGAATAAATAAATATTACAAACATAGTTCTGTCAAATGTTTCTCACCTATGGACGGAATGAACATTACTACGGGTGCTTAGAAAATACACTGTTGTGCAGATGAATGTTAAAAAGGGTGAGGAGGCCCTGGCCCGTTGGCTCAGCGGTAGAGCATCTGCCTAGCGTGCGGAGGACCCGGGTTCGATTCCCGGCCAGGGCACACAGGAGAAGCGCCCATTTGCTTCTCCACCCCTCCGCCGCGCTTTCCTCTCTGTCTCTCTCGTCCCCTCCCGCAGCCAAGGCTCCATTGGAGCAAAGATGGCCCGGGCGCTGGGGATGGCTCTGTGGCCTCTGCCCCAGGCGCTAGAGTGGCTCTGGTCACAACATGGCGACGCCCAGGATGGGCAGAGCATCGCCCCCTGGTGGGCAGAGCGTCGCCCATGGTGGGCGTGCCGGGTGGATCCCGGTCGGGCGCATGCGGGAGTCTGTCTGACTGTCTCTCCCTGTTTCCAGCTTCAGAAAAATGAAAAAAAAAAAAAAAAAAGGGTGAGGAATGTAAATCTGTGATTTCCACATTGGGGGCACCCCAGGCACCACTTTAGAGAGAATCCTGATTACTAGTGCCATTTTAATAACTGGTTCCCCAAACTCAACCAAAAACTAGGTATCAGTTCTGCCAAACCGGTGTGATCCAGCTGAATCCCACCACTGCCTGCAGCATTTTGCATTATCTTGAAATGTTGAGTAGTTTGTTGGTGGGAGTTCTCTCTGTGTTCTATCCTATCTTTTCTGGAGAATGAGGCAAGAGCTCAGGGGGATAATTTCAGGGACAACTTTTTCCAAGGGGTTTACAAAAATGTGCCTCTAGCTCAGGGGTCCCCAAACTTTTTACACAGGGGGCCAGTTCACTGTCCCTCAGACCGTTGGAGGGCTGAACTACAAAAAAAAACTATGAACAAATCCCTATGTGTAAAGCCAGGAGCCAGGGCCAGGGCCACCATCAGAGCAGCCCGGCCCTTGCAGGTTCGCATTGGATTCGGACAGTCGGTAAAGAAACCATGGAGCCAAAAACTGGTGGGCCATAGCCTTTAATCCTACCTTGCACCCGGCGGGCAAGTAAAAATACACACTGGGCTCCAAAACCCAGTCACATTCAGTGCTCACAAAGCTACTGATTTATCCGAGTTTCCTAGAATCAAAGGTTTCTAGCTCACCAGACTTATTCTCCTCAGTTCCCCATCTCCTTCCTTATCCCAGATACAAACTCTGTACAAACTGGCATCTCACTCAGCACTCCGCCATCTTGGCTGCTTTTCCTGGCCTCCTCCACGTGGCCTCCTCCCGCTGCTGGCTCTATTCTCTCTGCTCTCTCATGCTAACCTCAGGAACCAAGCGGCAAATTCCCGTTCTACCCCTATTTTATAGTGTAGCTTCACAACCTCTAATCCAATATACAAAATAGGGAAGTCTCTAATACAAAGTCACTTCTCTGAGGCATGATTGGATTGTACCACCCCTCATCAAAAAGGGTGGGAAAGGCTTAATCCCAAAACCAAGCCTCATGCTACAATTCTCAACATACATTAATATCACCTGGGCAACGGCCTCTTTAACAAAGTGAGCATAATACATTTTATCTGCCCAACACTATGCAAACTGCACATATCTTATTTTAAAGTAAAAAAACAAAATGGGAACAGATACAATATTTAAAATAAAGAAGTGAATTTAAATCAACAAACTGACCAGTATTTCAATGGAAACTATGCTCCTCTCACTGATCACCAATGAAAGAGGTGCCCCTTCGGGAAGTGTGGTGGGGGCCGGATAAATGCCTCAGGGTGCTGCATGCAGCCCGCGGGATGTTGTTTGGAGACCCCTGCTCTAGCTCTATGAAGTCCATATAGGGCAAAGAATGGAGCCTGTTGGGCAGATAAAATGTATTATGCTCACTTTGTTAAAGAGGCCATTGCCCAGGTGATATTAATGTGTGTTGGGGTGGGCTAAAGGCAGGGAGAATCCTTGTAGCCTGGGGCTTGGTTTTGGGATTAAGCCTTTCCTACCCTTTTTGATGTAGGGCGGTACAATCCAATCATGCCTCAGAGAAGTGACTTTGTATTAGAGACTTCCCTGTTTTGTATATTGGATTAAGAGTTTGGATTTCTACACTATAAAATGGGAACGGAGCGGGAGTTTGGCTCTTGGTTCCTGAGATTAGAAGAGAGAGCAGAGGAGAGCAGAGTAAGGCCACGTGGAGGAGGCCAGGAGAAGCAGCCAAGATGGCGGAGTGCTGAGTGAGATGCCAGTTTGTGTAGAGTTTGTATCTGGGATAAGGAAAGGAGATGGGGAACAGAAGTGAATAAGTCTGGTGAGCTAGAAACCTTTGATTCTAGGAAACTCG
The DNA here is from genome assembly GCF_036850765.1 of Saccopteryx bilineata. NCBI lineage: Eukaryota > Metazoa > Chordata > Mammalia > Chiroptera > Emballonuridae > Saccopteryx > Saccopteryx bilineata. The sequence continues at coordinate 108,362,977 of NC_089490.1, forward strand.
GATAAGTCAGTAGCTTTGTGAGCACTGAATGTGACTGGGTTTTGGAGCCCAGTGTGTATTTTTACTTGCCCGCCGGGTGCAAAGCTAGAATTAAAGACTATGGCCCACCAGTTTTTGGCTCCGCTGTTTCTTTGCCGACTGTCCGAATCCAATGCGAACCTGCATGTGAATGGTCACGATGACGGCTCCTGGCCTTACAGAGCCCTATAATCAGAAGATCTGTATTCCAGGAAAGAATTCCCTTTATTGTGGGACTTCTGTCCCTCTGGGTCTCCCTTTCCTCTGCTTAAAAAAAATACTTAAAGAGGGGAGGGGCACAAAGAAAACCAGATAGAAGGTGATGGAAGACAATTTGACTTTGGGTGAGGGGTATACAGCATAATCAAATGTCAAAATAACCTGGAGATGTTTTCTCTCAACATATGTACCCTGATTTATCAATGTCACTGCATTAAATTTAATAAAAAAAAAGTGCTTAAAAATACTGCCTTGCCCTATGCCTTGTGGTACCTTAAATGAGGATCAAAATGAGACTAAAGTGCTAAATAAATCAAAAGGTGCCAGAAAACGTATGTCGATATGAACACAGCCTTCATGTGGATTTTTGTATTAAATATGAAGTGTGTTCCAAGATCTACAACAAACTGTGTTTGAACTGTCCATAGCAGCTAGTGGCCTGAGGGGCTCTTCCTAACAAAGATGTCAAGTAACCAGAGTAGTACCAGAAGATAACTGGAATTCTAGAGCTGGGTGGGGTGAGGTTCTACAGGGCTGTATGGCCTTCAAAGGGGAAGCCTGCAGGTAGTAGAGTTTGAAGTAGAAATACTGTTCCTCTTTCTAGCTTATTGCTCTTCTATTTTTCTTTTTCTTTTAAATCACTTTTTGTTTTTCAATTACAGTTGACATACATTATTATATTATTTTCAGTTGTACACCCCAGTGATTAGACATTACATAATTTACTAAATGATCATCTGCTAAATCTCACACCCACCTGAAAACACACATACTTAGTAGAATATGATTGACTATCTTCCCTATGCTGTACCTTACAGCCTCATGACTATGCTGTACCAACCAATTTTTGCTTCCTAATCCCTTCACCCTTCCCACCCATCTTCCCAGTCCCTCTCCCCTCTGGCAACCGTCAAAACGTTCTCTGTATCTATGAGTCTGTTTCTGTTCTGTTTGTTCATTTATTTTGCTTCTTAGATTTAATTGTTGATAGATATGCATTTACTGCCATTTTACTCATATTTTTATTTATTTTTTCTTCTTCTTAAAGAAGACCCTTTAACATTTCATGTAATACTGGTTTGGTGGTAATGAACTCCTTTAACAACTTCTTGTCTGGGAAGCTTTTTATCTGTCCTTCGATTCTAAATGATAGCTTTGATAGGTAGAGCAATCTTGGTTGTAGGTTCTTGCTTTTCTTTTTTTCTTTTTGACAGAGAGAGAGAGAGAGAGAGAGAGAGAGAGAGAGAGAGAGGGACAGCTAGGGACAAACTGACAGGAAGGGAGAGATGAGAAGCACCAATTCTTTGTTGTGGTTCCTTACTCGTTCATTGATTGCTTTCTCATATGTGCCTTGATTGGGGGGCTCCAGCAGAGCAAGTAACTCCTTGCTCAAGCCAGTAACCTTGGGTTTCAAGCCAGCGACCTTTGGGCTCAAGCTAGTGACCATGGGGTTGTGTCTATGATTTGTGCTCAAGCTGGTGAGCCCATGCTCAAGCCGATGAGCCTGCGCTCAAGCCAGCGACCTCGGGGTTTTAAACCTGGGTCTTCTACATCCCAGTCTGACACTCTATCCACTGTGACACTGTCTGGTGAGGCTGTAGGTCCTTGCTTTTCATCACTTAGAGTATTTCTGGCCAGTCACTTCTGGCCTGCAAGATTGGTGTTAACAAATCAACTGACAGTCTTATGGGAGTTCCCTTGTAGGTAACTAACTGCTTTTTTCTTACTACTTTTAGGAGTCTCTGTTTTTAAATTTTTGCATTTTAATTATGTGTCTTTTTTTATGTGGAAAGATAGGGACAGGAAGGGAGATAGATGAAAAGCATCAATTTGTAGTTGTGGCACTTTAGTTGTTCATTGATTGCTTCTTATATATGCCTTGACCAAGTTGAGGTAGGAGCTCAAGCTAGCGACCATTGGGTCATGTCAATGATCCCATGCTTAAGCTCATGACCTTGCCCTCAAGCTGGTAAACCTGTGCTCATGCCAGTGACCTTGGGGTTTCAAACCTGGGACTTCAGCATCTCAGGTCGAAGTTCTGTCCACTGAGCCATGACTGGTCAGGCAATTATGATGTGTCTTGATGTGGGCCTTCTTGTGTTCATCTTGTTTGGGACTCTGTGCTTCCTAAACCTGTATTTCTATTTCCTTAATCACATTAAGAAACTTTTCTGTCATTATTATTATTTTTTTAATAAACTTGCCAAATTTTTATTTTTTTAATTTTTTTACAGAGACAGAGAGAGTCAGAGAGAGGGATAGACAGGGACAGACAGACAGGAACGAAGAGATGAGAAGCATCAATCATTAGTTTTTCGTTGCGCATTGTAACCCCTGAGTTGTTCATTGATTGCTTTCTCATATGTGCCTTTACCGCGGGCCTTCAGCAGACCGAGTAACCCCTTGCTTGAGCCAGCGACCTTGGGCTCAAGCTGGTGGGCTTTTGCTCAAAACAGATGAGCCTGCGCTCAAGCTGGCGACCTCGGGGTCTTGAACCTGGGTCTTCCGCATCCCAGTTCGATGCTCTATTCACTGCGCCGCCGCCTGGTCAGGCTGTCATTATTTTTTCAAATAAGTTTTCAACTTCCTGTTCTCTCTCTTCTCCTTCTAGCATCCCACATGATGAGAATGTTCGTATGTTTGAAGTTGTCCCAGAGAAGCCTTACACTGTCATCATTTTTTGGATTCTTTTTGCTGTTCTAATTGAGTGTTTTTCACTTTTGTATATTCTAAATCACTGATTTGATTCTTGGCTTCATTACTCTATTGTTGATTCACTATAAATTGTTCTTCATTTCAGTTAGTGTGCCCTTCATTTCTGACTGGCCCTTTTTTGTGCTGTTGAAGTTCTCATTAAATTTACTGAGCATTCTTATAACCAGGGTTCTGAACTCTGCATCTAGTAGATTACTTGTCTCCATTTTGTTTAGTCTCTCTCTCTTTTTTTTTTTTTTTTTTGGATTATTCTGTTCTTTCACTAGGGACATGTTTGTTTGTCTCCTCATTTTGGCAACTCCCCTGTGCTTGTTTCTAGGTATTAAGTAGAGCTGCTACATCTCCCAGGCTTGGTAGAATGGCCTAATGCAGTGGTTGCAAACTCATTAGTCAACAGAGCCAAATAGCAGCAGTACAATGATTGAAATTTCTTTTGAGAGCCAAATTTTTTAAACTTAAACTATATAGGTAGGTACATTCCTTATCAAGGTAGTGCCCGCATGTGGTATTTTGTGGAAGAACCACACTCAAGGGGCCAAAGAGCTGCATGTGGCTCGCAAGCCATGGTTTGCCGACCACTGGCCTAATGTATGAGTTACAGGTTCTATAGGATCCATTATGCAGCATCCCTTATCACTCAAGCTGGGCATTCAAAGTGTGCCTTCCACATGGGAATTCAGTTCCTCGCCATGTGTTTCTGGTAATTTTCAAGCTGCTGTCCCAGGGCTGGAGCTCAGAAAGAGTAAGTCCAAGAACTGCCTGGAACTCCAGCAGCCCTATCTCATTCAACTACAATCCCTACTGGTTTTTATAAGCCAGAAGTTATGGGGACTTCTCTTTGATCTGGGGCTAGTACCCCTCACTCCTCAAAGGAAACCTCTGCAGCTGAGCTATCCCTCCCAATTCTTATTGGAACACGTGAGTGTGGGGCCAGCTCAATCCACATCTCTGCCACTCCTACCAGTCTCAGTGTGGCTTCTTCTTCAATTCCTTAGTTCTAAGACTAATTAATATTCAGCCAGATTTCATGTGGTTCTGAATGATGGTTGTGCTGTAGTTGTAATTTCAATGTGATTGTAGGAGGAGGCAATTACCATGTTTACATATGCCACCATCTTGACCAGAAATCCACTAAGTTAAATCTTCATTCCAGGTATAGACAGGCCATGTTATATTTTGTTTATAATTATAGTAATAACAATAACCAACCAGCCTTGGAATGTGGAGATAGAGTATATTTCCACACCTTTGCTTTCAAAATGAAATGTGCATTTCATATGTTATTTTTTTAAAGACTTTATTCATTTTAGAGAGGAGAGAGAGAGAGAGAAAGGGGGAGGAGCAGGAAGCATCAACTTCCACATGTGCCTTGACCAGGCAAGCCCAGGGTTTTGAACCGGCGACCTCAGCATTCCAGGTCGATGCTTTATACACTGGACCACCATAGGCCAAGCCTTACATATTATTTTAATCACACACACACAAAAAATTCAAATTCTGTTTAATCTCTGATTAAATCTCAGTATCTATCTATTACGTCTAATAGCTGTCTTGCCTAACAACAGCAACAACAAAAAACCCTCTTTTTTCCTCATATAAGAACTGTTATTGCTCCTTTCTGAATAATTGTTAAGCTTTTAAATATCCCTTGTGTAACCAAAATGTACCTGTAACACACAGGTCAGGATAAACCATGTCCAGAAGGAAATAAGGGAGAAAAACTAGGGTCTATCTTATCTCAAGGCATCAGAAGAACTAGGATACAGAGTGGTTATTCCTGGAAGAAGATTGCTTTTCCTTTCCTCCTCGCAAATGTGTTCCTTTTCTAAGGAAGGGATTTCTACTGTTTATTTTCTGTTTTCTCACTCCCCCTTTCTCCAAATTTCCCTTTTCTTTTCTCTTGTTGCAATGGCTTCCCTCTTTATTTTCTTCTGACTTTGTTGTATCTTGGCTTAGTTAGCCAAGCCAGACTCCCACTAAACTTTCAGGGCTGGAATCGGCAAAAAGTCAGTCACACATTCCACACAACCACAAACAAGCACTCTGACTTCAAAATCCTTTCCACAATACATTCCCATTTCTTGCAGTCAGCAGTTCACCCAGTCCCATGACCTGAAATCAGCAACACACACATTCACATACATTCTGCATGCACAGGGCCTCTGCAGTCAGCCCACAAAGACACACTATCTGCAGAAAGGTCTTGCAGGCAGCATACACAGACTGCATTCTCCACCCTTTTTATAAACTCTTCTTGACTGGTTCTTTCTCCTAGCGACCTCCTCCCCTCACGCTGCCTGGCAATGACTCCCCTCCTTTTCCTGCAGCTCTTGAAGTAACTGCAATGCCATCCATCACCCTCCCAACAGATCCTCAGGCAAAGCAATTGTTTCTTGAAGCTCTCTTTTCCCCTGGCTGAGAACTTGCCAAAGGACTGTCAGAACAAAATCTCCTTCTGGAACACAATGCTGGAGGCAGTTCCCTAGTGCCCTAACTTGATTCTGCAGATTATAATTTTGACATGGAGGTTTGGGAAGAAGGCAGGGAGACAGGAAAAAGAAAAAAGAAAAACATTTTTAAAAAGAGAGAAGAAAGGGGAAGACAGAAAACTCTGGTAAAAATGTCAATGGAGACAGTTTGGACTAAAGCAGAGTAGCAGACCTCAGAAGGAAACAGTAGAAAGCAGAGGAGGAGAGAGGAAACAGAGCAATAGGTGTCAAAGTAAAACAAGAAACAAAAGTATAAAAAGTTACTTACATAGCCATTTCTTGAACTTGATGTTATCCAGTAAGTTTCTGAGGTGACCCTAGAAGTAGGACAAAATATTCTTAGAGGTTAATGGGAGAATCAGTGATAGAGTAGATTGATAGTTGTATATTTTGAAAATTTTAAAAAAAGACAAAATTGACAACTATATCAAATGTCTGCCACAAGGAAGATTTCAACTACTGATTTGTATCTTGTGATGCTTGGAGAGAAAACACATTTGACTTTCAGTTAGAACCACAGATGATTTGGCCCAAATATTTGAAATGTACTAAAAATTTATCTGTTCTTTCTCTGAAATTCTTATTTATTTGGACGTTCTGTATTTTATCTGGTAATCATGTCCTCAGGAGATTCTGACACATGCTTAAGTTTTAGAAATACTGCGATAAAGTTAGAAAGTCCACATTTAGTAAGACCACCTGGAGGTGGTTGTGAAGGGGAGGTCTCCCTCCACTGCAGACATACCAAATTGAAATCCCCAAAGAAGGAGGTCAAAAATCTGCATTTGATGTACAGTGGATCGTTTTGATGACCACTGTCTTCCTCACAATTTTTCCATGGAACCCTCCCTACATCTGCATAAAGAAATGTTAATTATACATGGAGTGCCATTAGACTGAGATGGCTATAATGCCATGGTAGCTTATGTAAGCAAGCCAAAAATCTAAGCCTGTAAGTGCCTCAGGGTGAGGACATCAAAAGCTACAGACAACCAGTCACAAATGGCCAACTAGGCTTAAGCCCTAGCCAGTCAATAATGTCCTTGCTTTCATCTTTTCTCTATAAAAGTCTCTCAGAGCTCCTGTGGGTGGAGGGCTCTTAACAACTTCCAGTTTGTTGCTGCCAATTCAAATCAATTTTTGTTCAAATAAACTCTTAAAAATTTTAACATGCCTCAGCTTATCCTTGTACAGTTCTGGTATCAGAAGAAGGAACCAAAGAAGACCCCCAAACACCCCTAAAAGCAACGATCACCCAGGGGTAGGTCCCACTGAGCCCATTGAGCTGTCCAGGGTCATGGCTACATCCCTCTCAGATCTGAGCTCCCTAGCTTTTGTGTTACGAGCTGGCTGACTTTATTTGAGCATTTCTTTTTGCAGACTGGGTCCAGAAACCCAGGCAGAGTTGGAGAGCATCCAACTTAGAAACTCAGCTAGGTTGGAGGTCAGACTGGGTCTGACTCAAACTGGATTGAGTCCAGTGTGAGGCATCAGGTGAATAAAATATTGTTTTAATGCTGAACAAGTAGGTTAACCTTACAAAAGATAGTCTTGCATTACAGTGCTACAGTGGGAAGCTTTTAACCTGGATCCATTTTTGAGGTGCCCTGAAGAAAAAGGGTCTCAGCTGAGCAATCACTTTGATGCACGCAGGCAAACAGACCCCTTTAGTCCAATAACAATGCCTTCATAGTTATCAACACTAAACGTTTTATGGCATGTGTACTTAAAAAATAGCTTCCGAAGTATTTTTGGTAACTTGAAAACTTAAAATTATACTAAGTTAAGTTAAATTATAGATATTCATTGAATATCTAGGTCATTTCAAATAAGATAAAATACTAAAACAATTATTGAATACAAGTTTATCTACTTTTGGCTTCTTATTACAAAGGAACTAAAGATATTTGGGTCTATCAGTAAACAGTCTTGCGCCACATTGAAAAATTCCCTAGAAGGAAAAATATACCTGTAGAAATTATGAAATGTATCTGATCCACAGAACGTTAGTGTTAACAAACATCCTACAATTGCTTACTTCTTAGTTTTTATTAGAAATACCTTAATTTCTAAAGGTTAAGAATTATAATCAATATATGTAATTAAAACCACTACAACTAATACGACTAAAAGAAAAACAAAAACAGGTAAGAAAAGTAAAATGTGGCCATTTTCTTCTTCTTTTTTAAATAAAGAAAAGTATAAAGAACATCTTTTTGTTAAGAAAAAGAGTACCGTAATTCCCTTGTCTATAATTTGAATGACTGATTGTTCCAGAATGGGAAAGAGGAAGAGTATAGGACAAAAACTGAATGGATATAAAAAAGTTGTATAAGATTTGTCAAACTAAATAAAAAAATATATATTTATTGAATTTATTGGGTGACACTGGTGAATAAAATTATATGGGTTTCAAGTGCACAATTCTACAATACATCATCTGTATACTGTATTGTGTGTTCACCACCCAAAGTCTCTTTCTGCCACCGTTAATCTTCCTTTACCCTTTTCTGCCTACCTCCACGCACCTTTCCCTCTGGTAATCGCCATACCGTTGTCTGAGTCTATTAGTTTTTTTTCTTTTTTTCTTTTTTTTGCTTAATCCTTTCACCTTTTTTATCCAGCCTCCCCCGCCCCTCCCTTCTGACAATTGTCAGTCTGTTCTTATCTATGAGTCCGATGAGTCTCTGTTTCTATTTTGTTTGTTCATTAGAATAAGAAAGAAATTTTATATGTGATCAAGCTGGCTAAAATTGGAATAAATCTATGTTTTTAAGGAGTAATTCTTCATATCAAAAGTACACTAATAAAAAATTAGAGTGTGATTTTCTCTCTGTTAAGAAGAAAAAATATTTTTTGACTGTTGGTGTGCTCTTGATAAGAGATTTTGAAAGAAACCTTACCTTTTAGTAATTTGGCTAGAAAGCAAAGGCTTTATGTCTTTTTTAGAGGTCTGATTACTTGGGAGAACTGAATCTTCTTAATATTAGAAGAGCGAAGTTTTGGTCACAACCATTTGAACGTCTTTATTTGTCTTTAAAAGCTTATACTACTGCTTTGGTTACAGAGATCTAGTTAAAAGTTTTATCTTATAATGATTTGTGATTTTAGTTAACCAAATGTGCAAACCTTTTGATATTTTAGATAAATTCCCAGAATTAAATTCTGAATGAAGTAATTTTGCCCTAAAATTAACATGGAAATATCCAAGCCCCCCCAGGATATCTCAGGGGGTTTGTCTCTCATGTTGTACAGGAGAGATGTTAAACTAATTAGGTCTAATTGGTTTATAAATTAAATGTGAAGCATTGTCCAATATGTGATGGTGAACTTTCTTAGTTTGTATGTGTGTGGGTATACATCACCAATATAGGTATTCCAGAAATTATTTGAAGATCATAGGAATTTGTTAGAGCTCTCATTGTCTAATTATGATCTTAAATTGTTGTATGTCACAGAAATAATTACATTTCATTATCAAATGAGCTCTCAACAGATCTTTAACTATGGCCTTTTTTGTTGGTTGTTGTTTCAGTCTTTTTGTCACTTGCAGACAGTTATTGTTTCACTGTGATGCTTTTGCAAAAAGCTTTGTATTCAGAGAGATTCATGGAAAGGACTCTGACAAGTCTTCTAGAATACAAATTTCTGATAACTTTAAGCATATCACTAAGTTGGGTAAGAATTTGCAGAACAAATGGAAAAACTGGATTCAAGAAAAAACTGAATTAATAACATAAGATTGAATGAGCTAATGGGGATGACTATTATTTTTTCAATACATTCTTAGAAATATTGATGATTCTTTAATATTTTGTTTACCAAATTTAAGGAAATCTTTTTTTTCTCTTAAGATATGACTTCCACCAATGTTGTGAATGTATATCTTTGTAAACAGAATTGAAACATTTACTTTTTCTGCCTACCTAATCCGTCCAGATTTTAGAAACTTACTGAGTACAGATGCTCCTCAACTTGTGAGGGGGTCCTAGTCCTATAAATCTATTGTAAGTTGAAAACCGTGTAAGCAAAAAATGCATTTACTACACTGAACCAAATGGGGGAGGGGGAAGCTCAGTCATTGTCACGGCTTTGAGGGAAAGGAATGTGGGGATGTGCAGCACGGGGCATATGGGCATTCTCTGTACTTTCCACTCCACTTTTGCTGTGAAAGTATAACTGCTATAAAATAAAGCCTATTTAAAATGAAAGGAAAAAAACAGCCATGGGTTTATGAAGGAGCATGCTTCTCTACCACCACAGAATTACTGGGGATAGAATTTGCTGTGTTGGTGGTGATTGTGCTTTTCAAACATGTCAACCATTTAGGAGACCCTAAATTTCATTTTACTTGTACCCAGTAAGCCAACATTTCCATCTTCTTAAGCAGCCATTGTTACTGATGAAATGAGTTAAATCACTTGTTTCCTTGTATGTCAGGGGATAAAAAAAATTCAGAACCACTTCCCTTTCCCATTAAATTCTTTTTCTTTATTTTTAATTTTCTATTTATTAATTTTAGAGAGATGAGAGAGAGAGAGAGAGAGAGAGAGAGAGAGAGAGAAAGGGGGAGGAACAGGAAGCATCAACTCCCATATGTGCCTTGACCAGGCAAGCCCGGGGTTTTGAACTGGTGATCTCAGCATTCCAGGTCGATGCTTTACCCACTGCACCACCACAGGTCAGGCTTCCATTAAATTCTTGATTTCTTGAATGTACAAATTATTTCATCTTTTTTAAAAAAAATTACTAATACTTATTGAAGTCCCTTGCATAGAGAAGGCAACTACAATACAAATGAAATACAGATCTGAGTCGCTAGGAATCTTCTAGCCTGTTAGATGTAGCTCAAGAGTCATGCTGCAGGAACTACATCAACAGTCAGTGGAATAGAAAATGAAATGTAGACTGACCTGTGGTGGCGCAGTAGATAAAGCATTGACCTGGAAATGCTGAGGTTGCCGGCTCGAAACCCTGGGCTTGCCTGGTCAAGGCACATGTGGGAGTTGATGCTTCCAGCTCCTCCCCGCCTTCTCTCTCTCTGTCTCTCCTCTCTCTCTCTGTCTCTCTCTGTCTCTCTCTGACTCTGTCTCTCCCCCTCCTCTCTAAAATGAATAAAGAAAATGAAATGTAGAAAAAGGCAACCGTAACTGCAAAACTGGTCTAGAGAAGCTATTTGTTGCCCTCTTGTGTCCACTTTTGGGAAATACAGCCACTCCCCTTCACACTCAACACATCTTCCCATTCGGAGAATAAGACCCTGTGCTTGCTTTTGGGCATACAACAGTAAACAAAGCATCTTTCCACAGTAAACCACTCATTGGAGTAGGGACCCTTTGGAAAGTAATCCAAAGGGGATATTACCCAACCTGGGTTATAATGGATGAGTAGAAATTAGGCAGCTGAAAAGTAAGGATTATGGGAAAATAAGAATTATGCGAGGTGTTATGAATAAAATGCAGCATGTCCAATGGCTTAGAAGCAATAAAGAACTTGGAGCTTTTGCAGAACTGTAAGTAATTCAGTATGGCTGGAAATTAAGGTGCAAATGTGTGGGGTAGGGTGGAGCACTGATGACGAGAGATAAAAATATTAAAAATAGTCACGTGTGCAATATGAAGAAGTTCTACCCATATACTAAAAATTAGTCTTTAAGGTTTTTAAGCCAGAGAGTGACTTAATCATATTAGTGCTAGAAATCTTACTCTTGATGCTTTGTATTATAAGTAAGGGTGAGGAAACACGGGAGCTGGGACACTAGAAATGACTCTTGTTTCAGTAATGATTAGACTGAACTAAAGTGGTGATGGAAATAATGAAGAGATGGATGAATTTAAAAGATCTTAAGGAGTTAAGATCAACAGAATTTTGATGACAAAGATGTGTGTGCATGTGTGTGTGTTGGGACCTAAGGTGAGGAAAAAGAGAAATTGAGGAAACTGAAGATGACTCAGATATTTCAATTGGGTAACTGGGTAGACAGTGGTACCCAGTCTTAGGGAGAGTGGGCTGTGTGGGAAAAGGATGACTCACTTTTAGACGTGCTAAGATATTGTAATTTAGTTTGTTCAACATTTATTCAGACTTCCTTCTTGTCAATCTTCCTGCCTTACAGAGAGTAGAAAACTAAAGCTCTATACCGCTGCTCTAGACTCTACTACAGCTGGAGTTTTAATGTCACAAGCACCAGCAGAAGACTTAATTCAAAACTAAGTTAAGTGGGGAGTGAGGATCTATGTTGCTGGTGTGAATTGTAGCAGAGCCAGGTTGGATCTAGATTGTGAGTAGTGACATCTCACTCTGGAAGGTGGCCTTTAGGTGCTCAGAGGGGCAATAGAGTCTCTTGGGAGTCACTCTTGAAAGCTCAGCCTAGAGTCTGTTCATTAGCTTTTTCCTGGTTTAATGATCCTGCTTTCTGTAATTAAGGCCTGACTGAGCCAAGGTGCCTATGAGACATCCAAGTAGAGATGTGCTCTTGCACATTCTGACAGAGAACTCAGGAGATAGTAGTAGATTAGACTGGTATAGATCTGGGGCGTAAACCAATAGATGGGAGTGGGTGTGATTAATAAGAAAAATCTGGTCAAGAGAGAGGTGATCAGGGCATGAACCTTGAACACTATCCACATTCAAGTGTAAACAGAAAAAAAAAGAATGTAAAAGAACACTGAGTGGAGCTAAGAGGAAAAAAAAACAAAGAATGTGATGCCATAGATATCAAGGGAAGAGAACATTTCACAAAGGAGGGATTGGTCAATATTGCTTATTAATACTGTAAAAAACCAAGGAAATAATACTGAAATTGATCTATAATATCGAGTCTCAAAGAAGTCCTTGGTGTGTCAGCTCCTTTTAGAATTGTCCAGAGAAGTGAATTAGGTTTCAGAGAAAGGACAAGCTACAAATGTTCCTTGTTTGGCACTTATCTAGTCCACTGAAGATTCGGTTTAACGTCAGAGGCAGCGTGGTAGACTGAAGATGACTACATATTTTTTTCCATCCCTCCCATCAAGAGGAGGCATCCTGACCTTAAATTGGAACTGACTGTGTTGACTTATTTTTGAACAAAAGAAGTGGGAGTAATGCTGGATAACTTCTGAGGCTGAATTTTAAGATATCTGCGCTTCTTCCCTTGTTTCTTGGAATGCTCCCTCTCTCAACCCACCACCATGCGGTCAGCAGCCTAGGTGAGTCAGGTCTAGATACTGCCTGGACACCAACTCTCGCCAGCACTCCCATCAGAGAGCTGATGGCAAGGAGCACCAACTGGTCATCTGAATGAGGGCCATTTTGGATCTTTCAGCGAACACCATGAAAAGTAGAATTATTGCTTGATCAGCATACAGAATCATGGAAAAGAATACATTCTTTTTGTAAATCACTGAGTTTTGGTGTGGTTTGTTAACACTATTAAGGGAACCGGGGAGAAGGCTCTTCAAGGGGAAAGGTATCAAAGGTTCATAACAACCAGATGGTATATAGTGCGTGAAGAAGTAGCCTGTACTTCTGCCCATCACTGTCTAGGGACAGCTCTCATAGCCTCCTTCATTCTTAGACCAAAAAATTTTTAAGGTGTGGGTGACCCCACTGAACAACAAGCAAATTCTAATTTCCCTGTGATGACATTTAGTTTTAATCTTTATTAATTATCCAATCCATCATTCTGTTTCTAGAAATATATCAATGCCAAGTCACTGGAGAAAAATATCTATCTCCAAAGAACTAATTTCTGTAACTTTCCTTAGCAAATGAGAGCAATATAAAAGCAAAATACTGTCTGTTTCATTTCTGCTACAACAGAAATGCTTATAACAGAAAGGCTGGAGCATAGAAAATTTTTTCACGTTTTTTGAATAAATAGATAACTAATGATTATTCAGAAAGTCACAAGAATATAATTTAAACTAAGCTCTAAAATAAATTTACTTTTTAATCACTTTTATCTTTAAATTACAGTTAATGTACAAAATTACATTAGTTTCAGGTGTGCACCCCAGTGATTAGACATTGCATAACTTACTGATTATCCCAATAAATCTCATACCCATCTGACACTATACATAGGTATTAGAATACTATTGACTATATTTCTTGTGCTGCACTGTACTAAATTTGTTTTTTATCTTAATTTTTGTGGAAGCAGTAAATATAAAGTTACCAAAATCTTCAAAATAGTATACATTTAAAAATTATTAAATTTCTCCTTCAGATTTTCTTCTCCAGGCAAAATAAATTCCTTTAGCTCTTTCTTACAAACTAGATTTTCTAACTGTTCAATTCTATTGCCCCTCATCAGATTTTCTACATTTCAAGTAGGTTGCAGTACAAAATTATTTCAAAATTTGATTCACAGTGAATATTAAATGATAATTTTGTGGTTTCCACAGGAGTTCTCAAACTCTACCATCTCCTGTTTCCCCTCCCTCCTTTTCCCCTTCTTAGTGTCCATGTCTCTCCCTTCTCCTTGTTCCTTCTCCTCTATCTCTTCTATCTTTTAATCTCTCTTTTTCTCTCTCCTTTCCTCTGAATATGCTGAAAAGAAGTATAATCATACTTTTTCGTACAGGGCCTAGGAGTTTTAGGAAAACATTTATTTTCCCAAAGTGTCTGTTGATTAAGAATCTAAGCACATTCCCGGCCAGGGCACACATGAGAAGCGCCCATTTGCTTCTCCACCCCTCCGCCGCACTTTCCTCTCTGTCTCTCTCTTCCCCTCCCGCAGCCAAGGCTCCACTGGAGCAAAGATGGCCCGGGCGCTGGGGATGGCTCTGTGGCCTCTGCCTCAGGCGCTAGAGTGGCTCTGGTCGCAACATGGCGACGCCCAGGATGGGCAGAGCATCGCCCCCTGGTGGGCAGAGCTTCGCCCCTGGTGGGCGTGCCGGGTGGATCCCAGTCGGGCGCATGCGGGAGTCTGTCTGACTGTCTCTCCCTGTTTCCAGCTTCAGAAAAATGAAAAAAAAAAAAAAAATCTAAGCACAGTTCAGCTGCATACCTCTGACTCTGGGTATCTCTTAAGACTATATAGTCAAGGTGTTGGCTGGGGCTGTGGTGTTCTTTTTTCTATTGAATTTATTGGGGTGACATTGGTTAATAAAATAATATAGGTTTCCAGTGTACAATTCTATAATACATCATTGCTATATTGTATTGTATGTTCACCACCCAAGTCAAGGTTCCTTCCATCACCGTTTAACCCCTCTTACCCTCTTCTTCTCTTACCTCCTTTCTCTCTGGTAATCACCATACTGTTGTTTGTGTCTCTGAAGGTGTTTTTATTTTTGTTTTTGTATTTTTTGCTTAATTCCTTCACCTTTTCATCCAGTCCCCCCAGTCTTCTTCTCAAGGCCCAACAGAGAGGATTCACTTCCAAGTTTATTCACATGGCTTTGGCAGGCCTTAGGTTGCTGGCAGTTGGCTAGAGACAATCATTCCTGCCACATGGGCATTTCTATAGTGTAGCTCACATTGTGGCAGCTGACTTTGTTCAGAGCAAACAAGCAAGCAAGAGATCAGGAGAGAAGCCCAGAATTAGAAGTCAGAGTCTCTTCGTTACTTAATCTGAAAAGATACATCCCATTGTCTTTGCTACATTCTATTTGCCAGTGGTCCCCAAATTCATCCTGTACCCAAAGAGTAAGGATAATACAAGGGGGTAAAAGGAAGTAAGAATCATTGGGGGCTTTGCAATCTTGCAGGCTTCCCAGCACATATTATCTATAAAAAGTATAAATATATATTAATCATATAAATGCACTAAATCAAATAATTATATTAGCTATTATTATATTAATAATTATACACATTTGTTAATAATCATGTAAACACAAACCTTCCCGGGTTCTTTTCATGTTTGCAAATTTCAGGCTTTCTTTGATTTTGGTTGCTTGATAAGATGGAGATTTCCTACCTGTTAATGAATTTCCAGTATCTGTTCTATTTTGTGTGTAGCCAGTGTTCATTTATTCAAATTTTTTTAAAGGTTGAATTGTTTAATTTTATTTATTTTTTACAGAAACAGAGAGTAAGTCAGAGAGAGGGATAGACAGGGACAGACAGACAGGAACGAAGAGAGATGAGAAGCATCAATCATTAGTTTTTCATTGCGCGTTGCAACACCTTAGTTGTTCATTGATTGCTTTCTCATATGTGCCTTTACCGCGGGCCTTCAGTAGACCGAGTAACCCCTTGCTGGAGCCAGCGACCTTGGGTTCAAGTTGGTGGGCTTTTTTGCTCAAACCAGATGAGCCCGTGCTCAAGCTGGCGGCCTCGGGGTCTTGAACCTGGGTCCTCTGCATCCCAGTCTGACGCTCTATCCACTGTGCCATCACCTGGTCAGGCCATTTATTCAAAATTTTTGTTGTGGGTTTTATTTCAGAATCCTTAACAGAATCCTGAACTTGGAACAAGCATTTTACATTTGCACGGTCAAGGGATTGTGGGAGTAACAATGCAAGACCACTAGGCCATCAGAAAATTCACATGAAGCAGAATGAGACAAAAGCACTAACTGTGGTAGACATAAGGCACACATGTTTTACATGCACTGATTTTTTTTTTTTTTAATTTTGAAGAGTTTTATTGAAGGACTACATGCACTGATTTTAATGACAGCCTTTGTGCTAAGATTTCTGTTTCTGGAGTGACTGTTGCTCACTTCCTCTGCCTTTGCCCTTTAGTTCTGTCCCCTCCTATCCACCTCAGTGCACTGGCTGGCTGTTCCACTTGCTGTCCTCTCAAACTACTTTCCTCTTTAGAACATTTATCCCCTACTTCTTTGCATTTGACTCAGTTTTTGAATGTTTCTATTTCAAAACAGAAAGTTACTATTTCAAGTCTTCATCTCAATTCAAACGACAAAATTTTGAGTTATGTGCTAATTATGTCAGCTAGTGATGAGTAAAATTTACCGTCTGCTAAAATTTACTGTCTGCTATCGAAGAACTCTGTCTAATCTGAAATGTGAATATGTAAAAGAAGGACTATAATAAAGTGGATGACATAGTTATAAAAACAAAGAGGCTGCTCAGGAGAGGGGATGGTGAATTCTTCAGACACTTTCAAAGGGGACCAGGAAAGGTTTCTGGGAAGAGGCAGCATCTAAACTAGGTTTCCATGCACAGATAAGTTACTGGAGTTGGGAAGAGGTTATCACAGAGAGAAAGGAACAAAAAGTGCAATGTGCAGAGGCATGGAGAACAGAGTGTTACAGCAGGGACGGGGTACTAAGACGTGGGAAGTTCTCCCTAGCTCTTTCTGAGCACATATGTTGGCAGCCTCCTAAATTGCGCACTGAGTCTGTCTTTTATGTTTGGCTGCCTCTACGTTATTGCTTCATTCCTCTACACACACTGCTCTCTCTTCCCTCCCTCACCCTCCCCCACTTCATATAACCCTCCTCCCTTCCTTTCCTTCCTTTTATGGAAATTTGTGTGTGTGTGTGTTTAGGCCCTGGGTTTAATTTAGTTGGATTGGGCTGCAGTAATAATGTTTCTGTACATTTGCCCAGAGGCCTTCAGCTAATGGGTGTATTCTTTACAGGCCAGTAAACAGATGAATAAATCCAGTGTGCTGTCTTGTTTCTCTGCTTCCCTTCTCTTCCTTTGTACTTTGCCTATCTTCCATTGCTTGGAGACCTTTTTTGAAAACTAAAAATTTCCTAGGTAACTCAAACATTAGGTTGCCTTCAGTAAGTCACTTCTGCACCTGCCAGCCATTTCCATGGAGGAGAATGTTGCCGGAAAATGTGTTCTCTATGCCTAAGAGATCCCTCCTGTGTCTACTGGGAGTTCTGCTGCCCAGGGAGCTCTTCCCTGTGTCAGTGAGAACCTCAGAAATTATAGGCTCACATCTGTGGATGACAGTTGCTCATTTTTTACCACTGAGGCTGATTTTGACTTCATGTGATTTAATGATAAACTGATAAAGTAATTAACAGATCTGACCATATCATCTTAGGCAAAATATATCTGAGGTTTTCTAAACCTGGGGATCCAAGTCTGGGCTCTAAAACAAATGGGGAGCTGCTCTGGCCAGGTAGTTCAGTTGGTTAGAGCATTGTCCTGATACACAAAAGTTGTGGGTTCGTTCCCTGGTCAGGGCACATGCAAGAACAGATCAATGTTTCTGTCTCTTTCTTTCTCTAAAGTCAATAAATAATTTTAAAAATAATAAAATATTTTATAGAAATAATAAAACAAACAGGGAGTTGCCATAGCTGTCATGAAGGGAAAAAAATTAATCAAACTACTTTAAAACAAACTGCATTCCTGCATATTGATTAAACCCGAGAATAGATGGTGGTTTCTGCTCTTCTGCCAGTTCTTGCCTTGCTTCTTCCCTTTCCTTTGCTCCCTGCCTGCCTTCTGCCTCTGCCTTGCCCTAAACATTCTGTTCCATTCTCACTGCCCTAACTGCAGACTCCCTCTCAGGACCCCAGGAGAGCAGCCCCTCCTACTGCCTAGGGAGGCTTTCCTGACTGCAGTCTCTAGCGAGGCCAGCACATTGAGGTCATTGCTCTCCCTGCCAAATGACTGGCCTTAGTTCAGTTTCTCCATCTGTCTGAGCTTCATGGAAAACATGATTGTTGCTCTAGGCTCTTTATTATATGTCCTGCCTTAGGTCTGCTTTGCATCTGCATTTTGGTTTTTCCCCCACCCGCACCTCTACCCCCTGCCTTTTCTTTCTCTAACTCTCCCCAGACTAGAGTCACATCTGTTTTCCAGTCTCTGTACTCTCACTGTAGAGCAGATGGGAGAAGAGCAAGTTCTGGGCCAAGCAGACCAGGAAAGAGCTGGGTCTGTACTCAGACTTGTTCTAGGAACTCACCAGAATTGCCACATATGTCAGAAATGGAACACTGGGTGCTCCCTCAGAGGAATCAGAGGTGCTATTTGCTTATGTCTCATTATGTCCATTTCTTTCCCTTCTTTCTAGCTTCACAGCTGGTTAGCTTTCTTCTTTCCTCTCATCCTCCTCCCTTTCTTTCATCCTTTCTTCATCATTCACCCTCCTTTTCTCTAGTTTGTAACTTATTAACTCTATCTACCCTCTGTGTCCACCTGTATTCCTCTCTAAGTTAGCTCACCAGGGATGTACACAATGTAGACTATAGGAGTTAACAGACACTTTTACACACACTTCTAGGACACAGAAAGTCAACCACTTCTCATATCTGAGTTTCTAAAATGTCAGTTGATGGCCTTGGCCAGTTGGCTCAATGGTAGAGCATTGGCCCGGCATGTGGACGTCCTGGATTTGATTCCCGGTCAGGGCACATAGGAAAAGCACCCATCTGCTTCTCCACCCCTTCCTCTCTCACTTCTGTCTCTCTCTTCTCCTCCTGCATCCATGGATCAGTGGAGTGAGTTGGCCCAGGGCATTCAGCCTGGCTCTATGGACTCTGCCTCTGGTGCTAAGAAGAGCTTGGTTGCTGAGCAATGAAGCAATGCTCAGATGGGCAGAGCATCAACCCCTCATGGGCTTGCTGGGTAAATACTGGTTGGGGCACATACAGAAGTCTGTCTATCTGCCTCCTCTCCTCTCACTGAATAAAAAATAAAATGAAATGAAATAAAATAAAATAAAATGGCAGTTGATTCTCTCCAAAGTAGAACTATTTTAATGATCTAACGACTAACATTTCCTTGAATGAAAACAACAAATACAAAATCTTTAAAATTCCTGGATCTGAGAAGGTGATATTATGTGATTTGAGGCGAAACATTGGTGAAAAATAAGCCAGGCAGAACAAACACAAACTCAGCTTTCAAATTCTTTGGGCTTCTGATGGCATTTTGTCCTTAAAATTCCAGAAACCAAGATTCTTAGCACAAACTTAAAGCCAAAAGACAGAGTGCAGCTGGCATCTGCTCTCACAGAGCTCCTCCACACTTCACAGGGACTTAGAGGGTACTGTGTTCCTCAACGTTTTCAAACTCTCAGACAGCCGGCCCTCCTCTTGGACAAAAAGCATGTGGTATCTGTTTTTCCTTGGATGTGGGAACAAAGGGGATACTCAGAGGAAGGAAAGAACAACAACGAGAGTCTGCATGTGTGGGTCAAGAAAGAGGCAAAGAAAGAAGAGAAATAACAAGGATACAAAAGAATTTGTTGGTATTGAAGAGATGAATGTCCAAAAAGGACAAAAGTGAGAAAGGAAGGTGCAAAATGCTTTAGACATGGAAGATAGTCAGAGATAGAAACAGAATCTCCTACATGATGTTATGCAAGAAATACAGTCATGTGTCCACCAGCGGTCTTGTAAAAACAAAGTAAATGGATTCGCCCTGGCCCTCTTTTGTCTGAGTCTCAGAACAGATACCTGGAATGAAGCTCATCCTTGTTAAAGATCATAAAAATCCTTATCTATTAATAAAACCTAAAATAGAAAAAAAGAAACAGAACCTGGTGATGAGCAGTAAAGCATTCTAAGGGTGAGACAGAACCAATTAGGTGAGAAGGAACCCCAGGGAAAGGGGAGTGCTGGGGTCAGATTGCGAGAGGGGAAAGCAGGTTCATGGAAGAAGGCATACATGAGCTTGGGCCAGCCCTTCTCGTTAGCAGCAGTATCTCTCACTGATGTGGTCATAACCTTTGGAATGAGGGTGTGAGTGATGCAGATTCTCACCCCCCTTCTCATTTCAGCCTCATTGTACTCCTTTAGCCTGGCTCTCTCTCCTTCTCTCTCTCTCTCTTGCTCTCCCTCATCTCATTGTTTCAGGAGGCCAAATTTGAAGTCCTTCCCAGGGAGTGGTCCTGTTCATCTTATTCTCCAGCCAAAGTAGAATAGCGTGAGAAGGAGAGAGACACAGTCAGCATCCAAAGGACTCGGTGGAAAGAGCAGAAGACCATAGACAGTGAGTTGTTTGATTGTACAAAACCCTAAACAAACAGAGGGAGTGTGTGTGTATGCATATGTGTGTGTATGGATGGATGCATTGAAGGGCTGGAGGGGGGCAATGGGAAATGTCACTGAACTTAAAATTGAGCAGACATCCCAGTTATCCATGAAATTCGAATGAAAAAAGACACCGTGATGAGCAGGTCATATAAACCAGTCAGAGATATCAAAAGAGAAGAAGATCAGACCATAGGATTGAAAGAGACTACATGATAGGGGCAAACCTGGATTATTTAGAATATGAAATTTCCTCTGACTTGGTAGAGAAGAGTAATGAGAGTGAGAATAATGATAAGTGGTCAAAGAATAGAATTTGAACTGAGAAATAAATGTTGGGTGACAGATAAGAGAGAAAGGGTGAGAGTCTTATGGAGGACCAGGAAAGCTCTTGAGAAGACAAAGAGACAGAGGCCACAGACATCCTTCCCTGGAACTGGAATGCTGATGTGTCCTGAGCATTACCATCTGTACTCTCCCCACCATCCCTGTTAGGTATGCTGCTTTTGGGACCCAAGGTGCTGCTGTTTCTCACTGCACTCATCATTCCCTCGGGTGAGTCCCTACCTTTATTCTTTTCTCCCTGCAATGCCAGCTCCTTGGCTATACATGTGTCTGGAGGTGTGTGTTAGGGTGGAATAGAAGCAGGTTGAAGGGGAATTGGGAGAGAGCTGCTTGCTCTTGAGTTCTAGAATTGCTATGAAAGAGAAGAAACAGATTTGTGTTAAAGAAAAAAGGGCAGAGACATGGAAAGAGATGACCTCCAGCCTTGGGAAAGGGTATCCTGAGAGTTATGAAATTGAGGTGAAATGAAGAGACACACAAATGATATTAACCAAAAGAGAGGGTCGCACAATTAAATGCCCAAGTAGACAAATACCAAAGGGAAATGGAGCTGACACACAAATGCATACACAAACACATTAGAGATCAACTCATAAGACACCAGATCAAATGTAAATTCTGTAGAAAAAGAAGAATAGGTACCAAACACTAGTACCAGCAAATCCTCACAGATTTCAGAGAAACTAGCTAGAAAGTTAGCTGCAGAAGATGAACTTTGGATTTAAAACAAAAAGAAAGAATAAAAGAAAGAAAGAAAACCTATTTTATTTGTTCTTATTCTGCCAGATACAGACTGTGAGAAAATGCTTTTTGCCTTGTTCAGTAGTGTAGCTAAAGGCTCAGCTGTGGGCATGGAAGGACAGGGCACCTGAGAAAGGCTGCTGGCCGTCTCTGTGCAACAGGCCCCCATTCCTTCTGGTTGGGAAGGAGGACAGAGGCGTGCTGAGTCAGGGCATAACAGAGATTGTTCTCAGGAATTCATTGTCCTTCTTGAGTGTTTCCACATTTGCGTGATCTGAGTCATTTTGTATGGAACCACATAAAAATAAAGCACAGAAAGACAAAGTAGAACAATTTCTCCATCATTTTCTGGTTCATCTCATAACAGCTTTTTTGAATACAGGGCTGGAGTCACTCACATTCCTTTTTTTCCTCCTTTGGTACAGATTGGACACCTCTAGGGGTCAGTGGTCAAGGAGAAGGTAGGTGAACCCTCGGATCTGGGCTCTGTTGCAGTTCTTATCAGTGTGATGTAAATGAATGGTCAGAGTTAAAGAATGGTAATACAACAAGATGTGGGAAATAGCGTCTAATTCACCAGTTCCCACAATCCTATTATCCCATTCATAAAACCTTATGTGTGTTTTTCTCTATATATTAAAATACTTTTCATCAAAACTTCCTCTATGCCCATCTTTTTGCTTCCATTCTCTTCTATTACAACTCTTATCCTGGTCAGAAAATGCCCATTAATCTAAACAAAGCATTTTGCATCCATGTAACAGTGGAGAAACTAAAATGCAAAGACAGGACAGGAAGTCATCTCAGTACAACAATGAAACTGTGGTACCACTGGGCGGAACTTGCAAGTTTGGGCTTCCAAAGGACTACTTCCTTCAGCTTAACGAAGGAAACTCCAGTCAACATCTCCACTCTGCCTCCAGACATTCAACATAATTATAATCTATCTCTGACTTTTCCCAACCCTGGTGAGCGCAGCAATATGGAACCCATAAACAGGCCATAAAATCAAATTAGTGGGTCACAACTGGTTTTTTTAAAATTTTAATTTAATTTTATTTATTTCAATTTATTTATTGATTTCAGAGAGAGGGGAAGGGAGAAAGACAGAGAGGCAGACAGAAATATCAATCTGTTTCTGTCTGTGCCCTTACCAGGGATTGACCCTACAACCTTCGCATATTGGGATGACACTCTAGCCAACTGAGCTAACTGGCCAGGGCACAACTGGCATTTTTTTCAAAGAATTAAGATAAACTAAAACTGAAACAGAGACGCGCAAGTCCATTGCAAGAGTCAAGAATTGTTTCAGTTTTATGTGTACATTGGGGCATGGTATAATTTCTTATATCATATGAGTTCTGGAACAGAAGGTAAAAACAGAGAATTATCTTTTTTCTCTGTTGTGAGCAAAGAAGTATGAATCCCTAAATATATATTTTTTTCCTTTTTTTTTTTTTAAAAAAAAATAGAATGCTTCACAAATTTGTTATCATCCTTACGCAGGGGCCACATTAATCTTCTCGTACTGTTCCAATTTCAGTGTATGTGCTGCCAAGGTGAGGACGCAATCCCAAAACTTCTGAACCAAATCAGATTTCTGCACGAACAGAACTAAAAATCTGAATTCATTTCTCTGGGCTGGTTAAGGTCCAGTCCTGTTTTATGAGACTTTGTGATGCCTTTTTAAAAAAAACATCAGAAATGTTATAAGATAAAATGAAAATGTCTCCTTAAGATTTCTTTTCGGAGAACAGAAATTCTTGTGAAGTGTTTGTATGGTGGGAGCTTGTTGAAAGTGTGGGTAAACTGAGGACTATGTGGCCATGCAGTACTCTGCCCTGGAATCCTGAGGTGGCTGGGATCCGGGGCGGCTGGGATGCACCCTCGCCCTCTTGGCTCCTCTCTGCTTCTCCTCTGCTGCTGGGAGAGGCTGGCCAGGAATGTGGCGGCTGGAGAGCGAGGGAAACGGGGCCAGGTCGGGCTACACCCCGGGAGGCTTCACTCCCCTGTCAGTCTCAGGACGGATTCAGGTCCGTGGTTTTATAAATATCCTGTTGGATTGAAACAGACCTGGATTCCTTTCATCAAAATTTGTTCTGAAAGAAGAAAGTTGATACTGAGCATTAAAGATAAAAAATACTCTGTTGTCAGATCTGATGATTTTTCTGTCTGGAATTTTTTTTCTTTTTAAAGGGTGAAGTAAGCAGTAAATGGGGAAAGTCTTCATAATGTTCTGTTTGTGGTTTGCCTCTACTACAATGGTCAGTAACTCTGACATGCTTTATTAAAATGCTGTTCTCATCAAATTTGAATCTGACATAGATTCTAAAGTAAAAAAAAAAAAAAAAAAAAGTCAAACCAAACTATATGAATTTGCTGACCTCTAGTGAGTAAAATAGAGTATGACTATAAGCTTTCTACAATGAATGATCATTATAGGTGGGATGTTTACTATTTAGATGTCAACAATGCTTTGTTATTTTGTTTTTTAAAGTCAAAACAAGTTGTTCCAGCCTGACCTGTGGTGGCGCAGTGGGTAAAGCTCTGACCTAGAACACTCACCATTCCAAACCCCACGCTTGCCTGGTCAAGGCACATATGGGACATATGGGAGAGGATGTTTCCTGCTCTTCCCCTCCTTCTCTCTCTTTCTCTCTTTCCTCACTAAAATAAATAAATAATTATTTTAAAAAACCCAAGTTGTTCGAGAAAGTGCTATTATTTGTGGTTTTAAAGTTTTAAATAGTTTTCTTAGTTTGTCCCAATAGATTACACCTTAAGAATTGGACAATTTTTATTCCTTCATCTCCTGCCTTTACTTTCCGATGATCAACTACAAGGCATTGTCTACTAACACAGGCATTTCCCCTCCCCTCTCTTCACCTCACTTCTCACAGAGTCATAAAATTACCAATATTTGTGAACACTTGTGTATGTAATAAGCATATCAGCAGACAGAAAGCCAATGACATCAAAGTGATAAATGATCAAAATCAGTGTCTTTGATAAAGATAACTTCCATTTTGAGTAAGCATTGAAAAAAGGCCATCAATCCATTATACTTATTTAACAAGGTCTATGACCTTGGGTAAATTATTTATTTTTCTGGTGCTCAGTTTTATCATCTTTAAAAAACAGAAATTTAATAGTGGCTGGCACATAGTTAACAGAGATTAGCTAAATGTGTTATCACCTGTTAGGACAATAAAATCTAATGCTTAAAGCCTAATTGAGAAAGGGGTGCCTGTGGAGGATTATCTGATGGGCATGCAGTTTAGTTTATTCATTCCTCTCAATAATACAAAGGAAAAAGGATATTCTAGGCCAAGGACTGCATGGGTATATTCGTGGAAGTAGGAAAGTGTGACATTTGTTTGGGTTATAAGGAGAAAAGACTTAGGCTGGGAAGCAAACAAAGCAAAAACAGTTGTGGGATAGTTATTCTGTGTTGGCTACTGTGCTAGACAATTTCACTTACTGGGAGTGCAAGGGTAGGTTGGGTAAAGAGAATCCTCAGAAAATATTTTCTGATTTTTTTATTTAGCTGATGTGACTCCAGTGCCTCCAGAAACATATACGGAAGATCCTAGTAAGCTACCCTTTTGTTTGTTTATTTTTTTGCTTTCATACTGGGGATAGAGGGATTGAGGATGATGATGATATCTGTACAAAGATAAATGAAGACTAGAAAAGAGGTTGGTGGACCCTCTAAACTCATGCAGAGCTCTACTGTCTATCTCAGTTGCCACTGATGCTATAAGCATGCTCATCATTTCCTCTCCTCCATTTACTTCTGTGGGAGTCACTGACTTTTTTTTTTTGTATTTTTCTGAAGTGAGAGGCAGGCAGCAGACAGACTCTCGCAAGCGCCCGGTTGGGATCCATCTGGCATGCCCACCAGGGGGCGATACTTGGCCCATCTGGGGCATTGCTCTGTGGCAACTGGAGACATTCTAGTGCCTGAGTTGGAGGCCACAGAGCCATCCTCAGTGCCCGGGCCAACTTTGCTCCCATGGAGCATTGGCTGCTGGAGGAGAAGAGAGAGACAGAGAGAAAGGAGAGGGGGGAAGGGTGGAGAAGCAGATGGGCACCTCTCCTGTGTGCCCTGGTCGGGAATCAAACCCAGGACTTCGACATGCTGGGCCGATGCTCTACCACTGAGCCAACCGGCCAGGGCCATAGTCCTTGACTTTTGCCCCACCATCCACAATCTTTCATCTCAATCTTTCTTGCCTCTTTTGACATCATCATCTCTCCTTATTCTGCTTCCCTTTCTACTTTTCCCACTTGCATTTTTATTCTCTGTACTGTATCTTTGCAGATCTGGTAAATGAACCCTCTACAGATGAAACAGGTATGTTTTACTACAGTTCTTTAAAAAATGGCATTATTCTCATTACTATTCACAATATTTATTCTAGCACTTTATTTAATCTTATGTTTTTATCTCTGGGAAAGGCATAGCAGGATTGTGGGCATGTCATTCTCAGTGACAGTGGGATAAAAAGAAAAAGAGCTCCTTTAGTCCTCTATAAAGAGGAGACAAAGTAGGTTAATAGCTAAAATAAGGCACGAATGATAAAGGCTCCCAAAAATTAGTATAATGTCAATAGGACAAATATTCTTCAAAAAATATTCACAATTACTTCAATTAACTCTATTTCATTGGACATATTACACAAACCCAGCCGTAGCCTTGACCCTGCCCTAATAACGCCATTCTCCCTTTTTTTATTTTACCTTCTCCATTGACCATTCAAAGCCCTCCTCACACCTGCTGTTTTGTGCCTTTCAGTTCTGGCTGATATCGTGCCTTCCACAGATGAGCTGGGTGAGTTCAGATCTTGGATCCCAGAGCCACTGGGGCCATTTTGGGTTTCCCTAGACCCCATTATGGAAGGCAGTAGAGCTGGTGAAAGATCCTAAGTAGACAGGGTTACAGTTTAGTCAACACTTTTTTTTCCAACAGAATCAATTTAAATTAATGACATTTTTGATCCCCTAACAAGCAGAAATTGTGCTATGTATTTGATATACAAAATACCAATGCATGATCTTTCTAAGGTCCTAAGAGTAAATGGGTAAAGACAAGACATATAAACAAAGAAATGTATGAGGAGATAAAGGAAAATTTTCTAGAAGAAGTAATGGTTGAACTGAATCTTTTTTTTTTTTTTTTTTTTTTTTTTTTACAGACAGAGAGAGAGTCAGAGAGAGGGATAGATAGGAACAGACAGACAGGAACGAAGAGAGATGAGAAGCATCAATCATCAGTTTTTCATTGCGACACCTTAGTTGTTCATTGATTGCTTTCTCATATGTGCCTTGACTGCAGGCCTTCAGCAGACTGAGTAACCCATTGTTTAAGCCAGTGACCTTGGGTCCAAGCTGGTGAGCTTTGTTCAAAGCAGATGAGCCCACGCTCAAGCTGGTGACCTCGGGGTCTTGAACCTGGGTCTTTTGCGTCCCAGTCTGACGCTCTATCCACTGCGCCACTGCCTGGTCAGGCAAACTGAATCTTGAAAGAAGAATTGGAGCAAGCCAGGCAATCAGGAAAAAGATGTGCATTCCAACCAAGGAGAATAGCTTTCAAACATGTGAAAGCAGAGCTTGGTGTATGGAGGAACTGAGTTTTTTGAATGATTAGAGTCAAAACCGCAAGGAACAAGTGGTAGGACATGAGAAAAGGAGATAGAAACTAGAATATTTTTAAACAAATGTTTACCAAAAACCTGTTACTTATGTGTCAGGGATATAAAGATGTAAAAGTAAACAAAACTAATTTTTTACTAGGTTATTTTTGGTGTTTTTTCTTTTTGTCTGATAGATAAGATAGACAAGTGAATAGAGTCCTTGACATTATTCAATGTTGGAGATTAGGAAAAGCTTTTCTGGAGGGCACATTGACTAAGTTGCTTCTTGAAAATCAAGTAGAAGTGAACCAAGTGGAGAGAAGGGGGAGGAGCTTTTAGGTAAAAAAAAAATGTTGGCAGAGGCTCAAGATGGAAATAAAAACCAGAGTATAGTTTATGCAAAGGAGGTTCAAATCAGATTTGTGAATTGGAAAACCAAGGAGAATGATTTTTGCAGTCATCCCAATAAAGATGGTAGCTTGAAGTAAGGTAGACATAGTGAGAATTGAATGTGAGCTGTTAAGAAAGAGGAGACTTCAACTTTTTATCAGGTAGATGCTGGCTACTGGGTGAATGATAGTATCGATCACCATCCAGTCTTTCACCTCAATCTTTCTTGCCTCCTTTAACATCATCATCCCTTATTGGTAAAGGGGAAAAAGTTGTAAGACAGTTTGAGATATTGTTGGATTTGAAGGATCTTTGAAAAATCCATAAACTCTTTCATAACATGGCAGCTAGTTTTATAGGTATAGAGCTTAGAAGTGGGATCTGGATTAGAAGTATAAATTTGAGAATTCTCAGCATGTAAACTTGCAGCTGAAACCATGGGATGGATGAGATCACCTAGCACACTTACTGTAGTATTCTATTAGCAACTCTCCCAATCACATTTTTATAGGTAGCTCCCATGGTTAGTCTATATCCTTAAGATTCATTGTGCTCTTTGGTTTGCTCCATTCTACAAACTAGGCACATATACAACCTGCACTTAGGTTAGGTTTGGCTATGGCTATGACCCCTGCTATTCTTTATGAATAAATTTTATCAAAGAACACATGATGGTGTATCTCATATACAGGAGAAAACTTCTTTTGAAGAAGAGCTTCCACAGGACAAAAATCTTTTCTCTTTTTAACTCTAAGATGAAGCTCTTTGAAGCATATGGCCCTTTGTTTGTGCTCCTGCTAAATTTGCTTGTTATCAACAGCATAAAGATGCTCTCAATATAATACATTTTTCAACTTTCTAGGAGAGAAAGGCAAAATTGTATTTTTATCTTAACTTCTAAATCTCTTCAATTGTGGGAATCCAAACAAACCATTATGGCTTTTCTTTTAGAAGCTGCTAAAGAGTTATAAACTCATTTGCTGCCTGTTATATATAGGTAACCAGATGGGTCTCGAGTGAGGTAACATGACAGTTTCAGAGGTAGTGCTTTCTAGAACTAACAATAATTGAATAAAATTTCTGCCTTCCAGCCTTGCCCAGTGATAAAAATACCTCCACAGGTATGATTGTCTTTTGTATGTCTTTCTCTTAAGCTTTTTTTTTCCTCCCTAGGATTCCTTACCTCCTTGTTCTTTGGAGAGTCCTTCTAGTTTACTTCCAATTCTTTCTCAAAGAATATTTTTAGTATTTTTTATTCTCCCTCTCCTACCACCACCGCTACCTTGTTATATGAGCTTCTGTCCTAAAAGTTATGGTCTAAAGATTAGACCACTGTTGCATGATTCCAAAACAATCCTTTGGATTTCATCTGGTTCAGGTGTTAGGAACTGACTGCAAGGACTACATATTATTAATAATGTCAAGGCTAAAATTGCTTTCTCTAATGTATTGAAAATTCAGATATGCAGCAAAGGTTGAAAACTATTTCAACAGAAAAATAGTTACCCATTTTAGAACTCTCATTCTTCAGAATGGGGTATCAGCATTTCAGTTTACTATTTCACCTGGATAACACTAGAAAGACTTTTTCTTAGAAGAGCCCTCAGAGATTATTATAGCCACTTCAATTTCCAGGTAGGGAAGCACCTAAATTTCAGTTTACTCAAATTCTTAATACTATTTGGTTTTGGTGAGCAGGAAGGAGGTGCCCCAGTTTACAGTGATTCTCTGTTGAGACTAACTACTTCGTGTGTTTTCCCCATTTTATCTTTCCTCTTCCATCCCTTTAAACCAGAGGTAGTCAACCTTTTTATACCTACTGCCCACTTTTGTATCTCTGTTAGTAGTAAAATTTCCTAACCGCCCACCAGTTCCACAGTAATGGTGATTTATAAAGTAGGGAAGTAACTTTACTTTATAAAATTTATAAAGCAGAGTTACAGCAAGTTAAAGCATATAATAATAATTACTTACCAAGTACTTTATGTCAGATTTTTGCTAAGTTTGGCAGAATAAATCTTTATAAAACAACTTACTATAGTTAAATCTATCTTTTTATTTATACTTTGGTTGCTCCGCTACCGCCCACCATGAAAGCTGGAATGCCCACTAGTGGGTGGTAGGGACAAGGTTGACTACCACTGCTAAACTTTTGTTTATATCTTTTCCTTTGCTATGGCTTTCCCTATATTATTGTGTTGGGCTTCTTTAGAGTGCCGGGATGAGAAATTTGCTTGCACAAGACTCTACTCTGTGCATCGGCCAGTCAAGCAATGCATTCATCAGTTATGCTTTACCAGGTAAGGGAGCCCGGACTACCCAGAGAACATCTCCCATGATAGTGTTTTCATGCCAACAACTATTTACTGAGTACCCACTATGGCATTTCAGTCTTTGGAGGGGCAGAAGATTTCAGCATAACCCTTCTAGCTATTCCTGAAGGGGCCAGACAGAACCTGGAGTCTGGATGGAGATATACTGAGAACAAGCTAACAAGTTCTGATGCTGGAGGGCAAATAAAGGCATGGGCTGGAGGAAGGATAGTCATGGGGGAAACACGGGTACGTTGAATTTAGTACCTCATAGCAAATGGCTAGAATAAAAGACCCAAGCCTAAGGTAGAAAATGGTGGGGAGGGGTAAGTATTAAGCTTGATTCTAGGTAGAGTGTGCAAAGTGTCACTAAGAAGAGTAATTAATACCATTTTCTGAAATACTCAAGGAAATTTAGATAAGAAAGAATAAGGAATACAGGAATTGAATAGGCATCTTAGGCCTAGCTACTTCTCTCTCTCTCAATGCTTTTTTTCTGTCTCCCTCCTTAACCATGACTTTGGGACTCTGGCAGCTTACGACGCATGTACATCATCAACAATGAGATCTGCTCCCGCCTTGTCTGTAAAGAGCACGAAGCTATGAAAGGTAAGATAATGTCTGTGTTTTTAGTGGGGGAAGGGACAGGTATGAGAGAGGTAGATAGGGCACAATGCTAATGGACCCACGGTCTGGCTTTGGAGGAGGGCTTTAGGCCACCCCTTCACTCCCATCAGTCCCTGTTCCACCAAGTTCATCCAAATCAGTAGCCTAAGTAAAGCAGCATATTTAATATGTAATCATAACCCTACCAAAGTGCCCCTAGATCTCTCTCCAACTAGACTGTAACTCCCATGCTCTCTTGAATGTAGAGCTATCAGAAGCTCTGGCTGCTTTGAAGATCATTGCTGGGGTTCAGGGAAAAAGGCTTTCAGCCATCACAAATAATAGACTCTGCTAGTCGGCAGCCATGTTTGCAACTCTGAAAAAGCACATTAATTTGGAGACAATAATGTTTGGATAGGGCTGTTAATCAAATTAGAAATAGACTGGACATTTTGAAACTGGCTACGTTATAAAGAGTCCACCACTTCCAAGCACCCTTTATATCGCTTATTGTGAAGTTTCAGAGGTAGAGAAAGGTAGAAAGACTATGAAAACAATTAAAAGTGTCAAAAGTGTGGAACCATGTGTGGTGGGAACAAAGATATTTCTCACCTTCCCCATCACCAGCCCCCAGCGGTGGCTGTGGTTGGAGCGGGCACCACAGACCAGCGGCTTCTGACTCAGCGGCCGCCTGGCGGGGGCTCCTGAGTCAGAGCCGTACTTGACTTCGCAGGAGGAAACCTGCCGCTTGCTCTGCACAAGCCACCTGCAAGGGAAGCACCTTGAGATTGAGGATGAGTATTTGGAACTCTAGGCACTTTCAAGGGTCTCTGGGGACCTAGCCAACTTAGCTCTTTGCACATAGTAAACACTTAAATATATCTTGAGCGACTGAAACTCATTTTTTGGCTATTAGGAAAGTGGGAGCTAGGTGTATAAAGGAAACTAACACTTACTGACAACTGTGCTAGGTACTGTGCATACATTGTTTCATTTTAGTACTCACGACTAAACTGTTGAGGGAGGTATTTTAATGCTTATTTTATAGAAAAGAATAGTGAAGTTCAAAAAATTAAGAAAGTTCCTAGTAAGTGGTAAATAACTAGTAAGTGGCAGTGCCGGGATTCTAACTCAGATCTGTTTCTACAACCTTTTCACTCCACCACACTGTCGTCTTCTCTTTCCCTTAAAACATGAGCCCTGGTTATTTTCCTGCATTCTCATCCCATCATGCTCTGCTTCTCCTCTAGATGAACTTTGCCGGCAGATGGCCGGTCTGCCCCCAAGGCGACTCAGACGGTCCAACTACTTCCGACTTCCTCCCTGTGAAAATGTACATTTGCAGAGACTGAGTGGTCTGTGATCATCAAGGGAAAGGAAAAAAGAAAAAACTGTGTGGGTGGGAGGAAGAGAATGTTCTAGGAAGGGGAAACTCCTTGTAACCATTGTCAGCTAACCCATACACATAAGTATTTTTTAAACTAAACTCTGCAATGTTTAACTTTTGCCCCTACTCCCTGATTTTTCACCCAGACTGAAACATTCATCTCATTTTCAGTACGTACAATACAAAGTCTATATTATTGCATGGTTTTATGGCTTCCCAATATCGTACACGTAGTAGATAAATGGTGACCAGGTGGCTTATATACAAACATGCTATATACAACTTCAAAGGAAAATAAACTAAAAGTTAATATTTACTGCCTGACCTGTGGTGGCGCAGTGGATAAAGCGTCAACCTGGAAATGCTGAGGTCGCCGGTTCAAAACCCTGGGCTTGCCTGGTCAAGGCACATACAGGAGTTGATGCTTCCTGCTCCTCCCCCCTTCTCTCTCTCTCTCTCTCTCTCTCTTTCTCTTTCCCCCCTCTATATAATGAATAAATAAAATCTTTAAAAAATAAATTAAAAAAAAAGTTAATATTTACTACCGAATCTGTCCAAGCTAGATCTTAAGGTGAAAGAAACTATTACTATTTTGGCTAGCCATAGAGCTTCATTTACTTTCCGTTCAAGATTTTCTTAGAATAACTCTCCATTTATCTACAAAATTATAGTCCTTTTTCTTTTAAGTATTTTGATGATTGTCATAACATTGGCCTAGTAGGTCCTCTTTATAAAAAAGATTGTGATAATTTTTGTAGTCCTAGAAAATTCTCTAGAGCCAAGAGTTATAGAACCCTACTAAGAATATATAAAGACCTACAGTGTTGTCTTCTGCTAAGCTCAGAGGCTGAGGTAAAGAGAGAGGAGCATGCCAGGTATGGAACTTGGACTCATGATTCCTTATTCAATTAAAAATTTTTTTTCCATTGATTTGAGTCAGAGGGAGGGAGGGAGAGAAAGAGAGAGAGAAGCATTAACTATTATTCCCCTTAGTTGTTCCATTTAGTTGTACACTCATTGGTTGCTTCTCATGTATGCCCTCACCAGGGATTGAACCCGCATCTTTGGCCTGAGACGGTCTATCCATTGAGCCACCCGGACAGGGCCCCTATTCAATTTTTGATGCAGTTGTCCAATCGGCAAGTAGGGTTGGAAAGTAAGTTTCACTTTCTTACTCATTTATGATAGTATCGGGGTTAGTTCACCTCCACAGGTTAACTAGACAACTAATGTCAAACCATATCACTGGTCTGAGTTTCTGTGCTACTTCTTCCATTCTCACCACTTACCAAGATCTGTAGAGATGATTAAGTAAATAGATTCTGGAATAGCCTGATTGGGGGCCTAAGAAGGGCATTTAGACCTGAGCTCTAATAGTGGCTTATAGAAAACAGTAAAAGAAGCACAATATTTAGACAATTCACATCTTATCCTGGGTCTAGCAGTAAACAGGTAGCCTCAGAAAAGTGAGGATTCCTCATTAGGCCCTGGTTTAATTTCCCCATCTTTAACATAAGGAGATCTAATTTACATTAGCTCTAACATTTCTTTTAATTCTATGATTCTCAAGATTTAAATGCACTGTTCATATTTCTTGAAGCTTAGAGATGTAGTCTAATTCACAACAAACACATCTGCTTTTATAAAGGGGGAAATAGCCTATATTTAATGGATAGCAGTTCACAATAAAAAAAAAAAAAAGAAAAAAAATCTCACTATAAATGACACATTATGTATTATGGGCCTTCCATCTGAATAACTTAGTAAGCTTTTTATAAAGCCAATGGAATTCAAGTAGGAACTAGGAGTCTTTGAAACAATCAGTTACATATGACAGAATGCTACTTGGTAGGAAGTGAATTTCACATTGCTAAGAAAACCACCTAATGAGGACTGGATTCTTGCTGTGAGGAAGCAGTTTAGTTAATGGGATTTGCACAACAGATTAAAAAAATGTTATAAAAAACCCCAAAGCATATAATCAAAGCAGTCTAGAGACTGCTCCACAGTCTCTAGAAGTAAATATACTCATATATAGACAGACATATTAGATGCATATTGTAGCCACTGTAGAGAAATCTCATAGGCACAGAGTTTCCAAGAATCATGTCAGAATGTCTTCATGAACTTGACCCTCCTACTGTATGTTGAACGAGAGGTAGCATTCCCACCAGAAAGCACCTCAATCCCAGTATTGTATATATTACAAATTAAACATTTTAAAATAATTATTTTCCCAATTTCCTTCTCAGAAGAGAGAAGTGTTGTGTCTGGTTATTTCTATTTTATTTTCTATTTAGAAAGAAGACCTGAATATACTCACTTTGAATATACCAATATTGCTCAAATTTCTTTATTCTGCTATTCTCTATTGTATCTTTCTTCACTCTGTAACTTTACCGTTGGTTCTCCAACATTCCAAATTTATTTATTCTCCTTCAGATACGATCCCTCCTCAGTTTACCAGAAATTCTTTCTCTTTTCTGCCCCTTCAGGACCAACTGTCTTGCAAAGTAAAGGTTCATGCTTTATTTTCACTCCTCCTTTGCAGGATCAGATTCCTGTGCTTTGCCATTTTCTCACTGTTCTTAGGTTCTCTGCCTCTTTTACTCTTCTTGATATTTAATGGTATTTATTTATTTATTTATTTATTTTTTCAGAGACAGAGAGAGTCAGAGAAAGGGATACATAGACAGGAATGGAGGGAGATGAGAAGCATCAATCATCAGTTTTTTATTGCAACGCCTTAGTTGTTCATTGATTGCTTTCTCATATGTGCCTTGACCGTGGGCCTTCAGCAGACCGAGTAACCCCCTGCTCAAGCCAGCGATCTTGGGTCTACGCTGGTAAGCTTTTGCTCAAACCAGATGAGCCCACGCTCAAACTGGTGACCTTGGGGTCTCGAACCTGGGTCTTTCCGCATCCCAGTCCGACACTCTATCCACTGAGCCACTGCCTGGTCAGGCTCTTCTTGATATTTAAAACAACACTTCTAACTCACTTCCCAGCCTTTCTTTACTTATTCTTTAAAGCCTCATTTCCCCTTATAGCTTTCCCCTAAGAATGGTCCCAGGGGAAATTTTCTCTGGGTTGTTTTTGGCCCCAGTTCTTTCCCACTGTGCTCTCTTCCCCATTGGCAGAATCCCACTCACCTCCTTTTCATTGTGGGTTTTTCTTTTCACCCTTGACCTTGATATTCCAATTTTCTTTCCTCGCTCCTCCCATGAAAAGATTTGAAAACCTTTTGCTCTTTAAGGTATTGATATTAGATAGCAGGCTCATCTGCCTACCCATAAGGTTCACCCTTTTTTTTCTTCCAAAATTGAGTTGATCATCTTTTGAGCCTAACTTTTCCCATACCTGTATTTCACACTTATGACTGAAGAAAATTCTCCTTTCTCCTTGAATGAACAAGCTCTGGAAGTTCAAGTGTGTACTGAACTCTCTAACTATAGTTCCATGCACACTTTCTCCAAGTATTCTTTTGAATTTATGGGTTGCTGGTGCAAACCTCCACTGGTCTCCCCACTCTGGGCCTTACTTTTGATGACATAAAGCACTACTTGTTGCTAGTCACAAACCCCACCTGCCTCTGCTTTGGGTTGCTGTGGCAAAAGTGGAATGTTTAACCAAATGCTTTATACCTGGTCAGAAGGTGCAAGCAACTTGCAACCTCTAAGTGTCCCCCTTCCTCTGTACTGAAGCAACTGTCACACAGGGATGAAAGCAATCTGGAAAGAAACAGAAAAGAAGCCAGAAGAGCACCAGGCAAGAGGGATAAGCAGCTTGGAGGGTGATGATAGGCTGACATCAGGGCAGGAGAACCAGGAGACAAGGTGATGGGAATTCACAAAGCTGTATGGGAGAAGAGAACGTGGAAAGTGTGGTGGAGAGAGTCTGAGCAATCTGGAACCCCACAGGGTCGAATTGGAGGCTATCAGGAGCACCATGGAAGAGAGGCAGGACTGTCCTCACAGTTCTGTCAACGCAAGGAGGCAAAGATTTGGTTTAAAACACAACACTCTAATAAAACCCAAAATCCTTATAGCTTTTAGCATTTTCACCAACCAAGCATCAGCGAAAGTGACTTGTCTAGTTTCTCGGTGGTGGAGAAATGGGTGGCCGCAGTTGTTTCTTTTCTAAAAGCCAGTCAAGCAAAGCCAGAAGCATCAGTCAAATGACAACTTCTGGGCAGAACCTAAGCTGAAAAACCAAATGTTTATATAAATAGAGGTGCAAAGCCCATATCTTCCTGTTGACAAATCAAGCTTCACTTCACTTCACACCCTCAAATTAAAAAAAAAAAGGTTGATAATGGCTTTTTTTTTTCAATGTGTCCAATCACTTTCAATAAGAGTCTAGTATTTTTCTAACCTAGTCTAGTATTTTTCTAACCTAGTATTTTCCTGCAGTTTTTTTTCCCTCTATCTCTAGTGTTTTTCTCTTTCCTTTCCTTTTTTCTTTGTTTTGTGTGTACTTAGCCATACATCTATACTATATAGCTTTATAGAGTATTTTATTAAATTTAAAAAACAATCCATAAAGACTGAGTTCAGAATGATCTCATAAATTTGTGTGGGGTTCATCTCCTCTCCTAAAACCCTAGTAAAAGGTAACAGATTAGCTTTGAGCAAGTATATGGAAATATTATCATGGAAAACAACCTGAATTGTATTTAAAGGGTTGATGGTCATTGAGGCATTTACTGTGTCATTATATACTGTTTCCTAACATGTTGTTCTGTCCCAAATGGTCAAACCCAGGAGTTACAAATAGGATAAATTAGAACTGCACAGAAAAACATTGTCTCCAGCCTTACCAGTGGTGACGTAGTGAATAGAACATTGACCGGGAATGCCGAGGTCCCAGGTTAGAAACTCTGAGGTTGCCGGCTTGAGCATGAGCTCATATGGCTTGAACACAGGCTCACCAGCTTGAGCACAGGATCATTGACATGATCCCATGGATCCCATGGTTTGAGCCTAAGGTCACTGGCTCGGCTTGAAGCCCCTAGTCAAGGCACATATGAGAAGCAATCAGTGAACAACTAAAGTGCTGCAATTACAAGTTGATGCTTCTCATCTCTTTGCCTTCCTCTCTCACTGCTAAAACAACAACAACAATAACCTCCCTCCCCACAAAAAACATTGTTTTCATTTCTGTAAAATTACATCCATATGTGTATCCATCCATTCTTGAAAATGGATGAGATTTTTGGGAGAAGAGAGATAAAATAATATTAATACAAATAAGCTTATGAAATATGTAATATTAATATCAAAACCATATGTATTAAAAATAAAAATATATAAAAGTATTTATATAAAATCATGAATGACAGCTGCTTAATTGATTAAGAGAAACCAATTTTTTTTGTGACAGAGACAGAAAGAGACAGAGAGAAGAACAGATAGAGACAGACAGGAAAGGAGAGAGATGAGAAGCATTAGTTTTTCATTGAGGCACCTTAGTTGTTCATTGATTGCTTTCTCATATGTGCCTTGACCTGGGGGCTACAGCAGACCAAGTGACCCCTTGCTCAAGCCAGCAACCTTGGGCTCAAGCTGGTGAGCCTTGCTCAAAC
The DNA here is from genome assembly GCF_036850765.1 of Saccopteryx bilineata. Classification (NCBI taxonomy): domain Eukaryota; kingdom Metazoa; phylum Chordata; class Mammalia; order Chiroptera; family Emballonuridae; genus Saccopteryx; species Saccopteryx bilineata. Next base: position 108,400,315 of record NC_089490.1, read on the forward strand.
CAGATGAGCCCAGGCTCAAGCTGGCGACCTCGGGGTTTTGAACTTGGGTCCTCTATGTCCCAGTCCAATGCTCTATCCACTGCACCACCACCTGGTCAGGCGAGAGAAACCAATTTCTTTGTTTCAAAAAGTAATCTCTAACTTTATAAAGTTAAACAAATATGCTCTCTTATGTTGCCATTATCTTAGAGAAGCTGAGAAAGATCTGACATAGTATAATAATTGATCATTAAAGTACAATAATTCATAAATTAAATTATAAATTTAATTCATAATTAAAGTGTAATTCATAAGAATCACTCTATGTTCTAATGACATAGAGCAGGGAAAATTTCTCTCTTACCACATAGAAACTAAAAAATATTATCGTTTATGCACAGAACATCTAGACCTCAAATTGACACAGTTCTAGTTATAATCAAACCTATGTTTTTATCATCCTGTTTATCTTAATATAAAATAATTGTTGTTTATTTCTCCCTCATCCCTGTCAAAACACTCACTGATTATATGACATTCACTGAACAACTGCTCAACTCTAAGTTGAGCATTACATCTGTGGTTCTGAGAATTAACAAGATCATGTTTTCAAAGGTTTTACATCTGCAATATTAAATATTTAATAAAACTATAGAACATTTTTTTCCCACTTAAGGTAATTGGTTTCTCTTTAACTGTTCTGGAGTAGGATGACTCATCTATTCTTTCTCTCATAACAAAGCAAAGTGACTCTTGCTGGTTAATCAGTGAATTGGCGGGTTTGGCAACCTAAAATGTGTGGACAATATCATGACTGCTAGTTTCTCTACAATTTGAGATTTCCCATTTAAATTGAATAGTTTTTTAGTATCTGAAATATTTTTAGTAACAGGGGAAGATCCGGGTTTAGTTTTTTAGGTGCAGCTAGCATGGCGGCCTTGCGTGCTTGAACTTGCAGCCTTTGGAGGGCCAACAGAGTTCAGTCTCTTGAAGTCTCTGAATTAATCAGGAAATTTTTTAAAAAATTGAGATGAAATTCACATAATATGAACTAACCATTTTAAAGTGTACAATTCAGTAACCTTTAGAACATACATTGTTGTATAACTACCACCTCTATTTACTTCTAAAACTTTATTACTCCAAAAGAAAATCCTTATCCTGTAAACCAGGAGTAGTCAACTTTTTTATACCTACTGCCCACTTTTGTATCTCTGTTAGTAGTAAAATTTTCTAACCGCCCACTGGTTCCACAGTAATGGTGATTTATAAAGTAGGGAAATAACTTTACTTTATAAAATTTATAAAGCAGAGTTACAGCAAGTTAAAGCATATAATAATAATTACTTACCAAGTACTTTATATAGAATTTTTGCTAAGTTTGGCAGAATAAACCTTTATAAAACAACTTACTATAGTTAAATCTATCTTTTTATTTATACTTTGGTTGCTCCGCTACTGCCCACCATGAAAGCTGGAACGCCCACTAGTGGGCGGTAGGGACCAGGTTGACTATCACTGCTGTAGACAGTCACTCCCTATTCCCCTCTCTCACCAGTCCCTGAGAAACCAGCAGTCTGCTTTCTGCCTTTCTGAATTTATCTATTCTGGATATTTCATATAAATGGGATCATATACTTTGTGACCTTTTGTTTGCCATAACAAAAATTTTAAGATTGTCTGTAGGAGCTTAAATTACTAATTTATTACTAACTACAGAGCATATCCAGGATAATTGTCTCAATAGGGAGAACTTTGACTTTACCTCTTTTATGCTATAGCCATACTTCCTTTAAGGAACCTGTGGAAGGTCTAAAGTAACCACCATGCATGAGAGGCAGGGTCATGCTGAATAAATTAACCAAAGTGTTGAGTGTACTGGATGGGTTAGGGTCTAATTGTGCTGAGGTAATTAATTCACTCTTCCTGTCTGCCTCTGCTAATAAAGTGAAGAGATATTCACTGGTACTGTTAGCCAATGTGTGGATGGATAGGGGGCCAGAGAAGGATGTGGGTATCAAGGGGAAGGAGGAGCAAACCCAGACTAATTGTGTACTAAAGAATTTGGAGCTGCTGATACAGCCAGAGACCTCTTAATGATGGAGATTCGTTCAGACAAATATGTTGTAGGTGATTTCAGAGCCTGTATAGCATGTTACTATACAAAACAATGTGAGATTCAGTGAAGTATAATACAAGAGAAAGAATGATGCAATCAAGATAGTAAACATGAGATGGTGTGAGGCTGCTGCTGCGTAACAGAGCACACTGTTAATGGCAAACTTTTTTCTTTTTCTTTTTTTTTTTTAAGTGAGAGGCAGGGAGGCAGAGACAGACTCCCACATATGCCCAACCAGGATCCACCTGGAAAGCCCCTACCAGGTGATGCTCTGTCCAGCTGGGCCACAGCTCCATTGCTTGGCAACTAAGCTATTTTAGTGCCTGAGGTGAGGCCATGGAGCCATCCTCAGCACCTGGGGCCAACTTTTGCCTGAACCATTCAACCCATGGCTGTGGGAGGGGAAGAAAGAGGGAAGGAGGGGTGGAGAAGCAGATGGTCACTTCTCCTGTGTGCCCTGACCAGGAATCAAACCAGGGACTTCCACACATCAGGCTGATGCTCTACCACTAAGTCATGGCCAGGGCCAAATTTTGCTTTTTTTTTTAATTTTATTTATTCACTTTTGGGGTGAGAGAGAATAGGGGGGAGAAACAGGGAGCATCATTTCCCATATGTGCCTTGATCAGGCAAGCCCAGGATTTTGAACTGGTGACCTCAGTGTTCCAGGTCAATGCTTTATCCACTGTGCCACCATAGGTCAGGTTAACTTTTTTCTATAAGTAGAAAAAGTACACTAAAATAAGAATAGCCCTGGCCATGTAGTGTGTAGTTAGTTGGTTAGAGCTCATCCCAATATGCCAAGGTTGTGCGTTTGATCCCTGGTCAGGGCACATAGAAGAGTCAACCAATGAATGCATAAATAAGTGGAACAACAAATCAGTGTTTTTCCTCTCTCTCTCTCTCCCTCCTTTCCACTCTCTCTAAAAATCAATAAATTTAAAAAATTAGAAAAAATAAGACAATGATAAGAAATAAAATAACAAGAAGAAGTGTAGTATAGCAAATACATAAACCAGTAACAGTAATTAATCATTATCAGAGAAATAAGGAGGAAGAATTTGTCAATATAATGCCAGGACTTTCTACAGCAGAGGTTGGGAGGTGGGAGATCTGATTCCAATGACTGCTAGGGATTATTTAGACAGAAATATAGTGTGAGAACCTCAAAACTACTCACTCACATTTTGTTACTAACCACAAAACTTTGAACCATAGGAACAGAAAACTTACTGGTGATCACAATTTGTTTTTGAAATGTCTGGTCTTCTAAATATATATATATATCAGCTGTTGTACGATAAGATCTTATAAAAACAGTTGTTCTTTATAGAATATCTTTCATGCACTAGACAACATGTTGAGTCACTTGTTTGCCTTACTTCAAAAAAATTATTTATTGATTTTAGAGGAGAGGAAGGGAAAGAGAGAGAAATAAAGGGATGGAGAGAGAAATATTGATCTGTATGTGACCTGACTGGAGATTGAAGCTGCAACCTTTGCGTATCAGGATGACGCTCTAAGCAACTGAGCTATCTGGCCAGGAACTTGTTTGCATTACAGAGGGTCCTCGGGTTACGACACAGTTCCATTCCAACGACAGTAACATAACCCAAATTTTGATGTAAGTCGAAACGCATGCTAGCCTAACACAGGTGGAACACTTGTGCTTTTATCAGTCCAAAGTGGCGTAGGTAAGTGTGTGTGTGTGTGGGTGCAACTTCCTTGCTCGAATGCTGTGTTACTGCGTATTCTTCCTCCGCACAGAGCCAAACTAGTTCACCCACGTAGTCTGTAAGTACCACACTAATGGAGTAAGCTGAAACACTCACCTCTAAATTTAAATTTTTATCGGAGTGGACGCCATAAACTTGAAACATCGTATGTCAAGACTGTCATAACCTGAAGACCTTGTGTAATTTTAAAAATTCTAAATGATAGTTGTCTCAACTCTCTAAGCCTCAGTGCCTGAAAATTAGAATGATAATCCCTACCTGTTAGACTTAAAAATGAGATAATATATGCAACGTGCTTAGCACAGAACCTGATATAAAATAAATGCACAGAAAAGGTTAGCTGTTATAATTATTTGTTCACGTTTCACACATGAGAAAAATAAATCATAAGGTATGAGGCAACATACTCAAAGATCCTTTGGTGGAGATAGAATTCAAGCCTTTATGTGCTTGATTACAAAACCAAACTTTTCCCACCACCCTCTACTATATCTTGTACGTGCATGGTCGATGGAGCTTCTTTAGTTCATTTTGCCACTCAGAGTAACCCTCTTTCTTTAGCCCGTTGCCCAGCCCTCGGCTTTTGATGAATGCTTGCTTAGGTGCTCTCTCAACCTCAGTAAGTGCTAGGCAGCTGCACAGCAGAAGCTGAGTGAGTAATTCCTGTATGTGTTTAAAGACCTTTCCCTCAACCTCATACCCTAGAGAAATAAAGTAAAATGGGTGGCAGTAACTGAGAAAAACAAAAATCAGGAAAAGCAGAAGTTGAAGCACTCCAAAGACCACACTTCACCCACGCAGACCCCATTTTTGGGCTCTTTCAAAAACAACAAAGTATCACATTGAACAATCTACCTGGTATTCAAAAATAGTGGCCGGGGGAGTCCATGGCTGAGTATCTTGGCTTTTAGCCGCAGGAATGTGTACCATGGAGGAGTCCCAGGGGGCCTTCTGGACTCACATACCGGCCATAATGAAACCTCACCTGGTGCTTCTTGTCATGAAGATGAACAGTGGTGAGGTCCAGGTGTCCAATACAATATAGCCAACAGAGGCACAATTTCCAAGTCATGTTGTTTTTGTTAAAAATAAATGAACCAGGCTGTCCTGGGGTTTTTCAAGAGAAGTTGGTAAGGGGAAAATGTAGTTAGTGAAAAAAATAACTTTTAAAAATAGCTGAATATAACCCCACAAAATTGTGTTTTTTTTAATCTCACTAACTTCAAATCTCCAGGAATGAAAAATATTATGATGATGATAAATAATGTACTTTTCCTTCTGTTAAAAGAAGAAAGGTAAACAGGAAATACAGCTTTTGGAGAAATAGAGTTGTTTTCTTATGCTGGACAAACCGTACTTCTTTAATAACATTTTTTTTACGGTCTTTATGTAAGTTATTGAACTCTCAATTTTGTTAGAAAGTTTACCGTAAGAAGCTTGTATGAAATATGAATAACATCTCAATTTTATGTCATCATTGTTTTGTGATGAGCCATCACGCAAACCAAACTAAAACATAAAATGCACATGCAGGCAGTCCTGCCCTTGCTTCTGTTGTGCGTCACCTGGAAAGAGGATGAGACATCTTATCAAGCAGATTCCACATATTTCAGATACCGTGCTTTCCCATTCACACGCAGGAGCTAGGCAGATCCTTGGAATGACTCTATGAGGATAGAATTCTTTCCCCCTGAACTCATGACACTAAGTGGTGACACATGTCCTGTTCCTGGGATTTTATACCAGAGGGCAGGAAACAGCTGTTCAGGATGCTTTACCAAGGACTCATGCTTTCTATGGAGAATTACTGAATCATCGTTTCCCAAGCTTTTTCTCCGTTAACTGTAAAATATCTGAGGATATAATCCTAAACAACCCATGTTAGGCTGAATGGCCCTGGGATCCATGTTTTATCTTCAATATTCACGTGTGCTACACCAGCAACCACACTGTAGAATTACTCTACATACAGGGGAGAATTGAAATTGTTGAGCTCTTCCATGTCATGAGGTCTTTTATTTTTTACATGAGGGTGGGAGAGGTTAAAGGGGAAACTGGTAAGTGTAAGGAAAACTAATGTGCATATTTTATTCTACTCTTTTCATTTTTAAATTAAAAATACTGGTTTATGCTAATCTTTGGATAAGTTTTATGTTCTAAGATAGCATGGCATTTTTTATCCTGGTTTTGACTTACTGCTTGCCATATTGCCTATCCCCAGACATGCATATTTAGAGAATAGGGCTAGATGAACACTAAGGTTCCTTCAACTTTGGGATATTATGATTCTGTAATTTTTAGATTTGCCTTTTATTAACATTTAATTCTTTTATATTGTCATTTAAGCATTGTCTATTTTAAAGCATGTAACAAAGTTACTACTTCTTTTAAGAACTTTAATATACATCATTGTTCCCCTTCAAAGTTTAGTCTTATTATGCTTTCTCACAATAGGCCTTTAAGAAATAGTAAATGAATAAATTTCAGTTTTCAAAGAAGGTGTTCAAAAGTCATTTATCTTATTTTTTATTTATTTATTTTTAGTGAGCGAGAGAGAAACAGACAGGGACAGGCAGATAAGAAGAGAGACAGATGAGAAGCATCAATTCATAGTTGTGGCACCTTAGTTGTTCATTGATTGCTTTCTCATATGTGCCTTGACTGGGGGCTCTGGCCGAACCAGTGACTCCTTTCTTAGGCCAGCAACCTTGGGGTTCAAGCTAGTGACCTTTGGGTTCAAGCCAGTGGCCATGCGGTCATATCTATAATCCCATGCTCAAGATAGCAACCCTGCACTTAAGCTGGTGAGCCAGGCACATATGAGAGTTGATGCTTCCAGCTCCTTCCCCTTTCTCTAAAATGAATAAAGTCTTAAAAAAGAAAAAGAAACCCTGAAGTCACTGGCTTGGGCATGGGATCATAGACATGACCTCATGCTTGCTGGCTTGAGCTCAAAGGTCACTGGCTTAAAGCCTAAGGTCTCTTGTTTAAGCCCTAGGTCGCTGGCTTGAGCAAGGGGTCACTGGCACAGCTGGAGCCCCCTGGTCAAAGCACATATGAGAACTAATCAATGAATAACTAAGAGTGCTACAACTATGAGTTGATGCTTCTTGTGTCTGTCTGTCTCTCTCACTCTCACTAAAACAAACAAACAAACAAACAAACAAAAAAAACCCGCCAACTCTATCAAATCTACTTTATTAAATGGGATAAACAAATATCCAGATGATCTGCTTCAGAAACCAATTTGGAGGAATTTACTCAATAACCACCTTTCTGTATTCTTTCCCACACTGCTTGGTCTTGTATGTTTCCCAATATGCATTTTATTTCTTTTTGGCTGAGGCTCACGAGGCTCATCATTGAACTGAGATGTTAAAACATCTGTTAAAAACATCGCCAACAGCTACTTTTTTGACAAAATAAAGAGCTCAAAGTCCATGTTTCAATTAAATTTAGATTTAATTACTTGCTAGATCAATTGTCTAAATTATTTTATGCGGGAGAAAAGCTATATCTTTTTAAATTTTTTTCCATTGATTTGAGAGAAGGGGAAGGGAGAGAAAGAGAAGCATCAATTTCCTGTTCTACTTACTTGGATTGAACCTTCAACCTTGGTAGGCTAAGATGATGTTTTATCCAATAAGCCACCTGGCCAGGGCAGAGAAAAGTTATATTGCATAAGCCATTTATTGAGTTTGCCTGATATGTGCAGTCAATGTTTTGAAAGGATTACTCTGATTGCTGTGAGAAGAGTAGTCTGTAATTGAAGAAGATTGGAAGTAGGAAGACCAAATGGTAGGCTAAATGCAGTAATTCAGATTGCTTGAATCTAGAGATGCTGAAAAGTGGTCCAGTTCCTGGATTCACTTTGTAAGCAGAGTTAACAGAACTTGCTAATTGGGCATGAGATGCTAATTGGGACTTGGATTGGGTATGGGATTTAAAAGGAGGAAAGCAATCAAGGAAAACTGCCAGGTTGGCCTGAGCAATGGGAAGACTGACACTGCTGTTGCAGTAGGGAAGATGGCAAGAGGAGCAGGTTACTTGTTGGGAAAGAGAACAGGTACTCAGTTTTAGGCATGTTTAAAATGTCCAGGATATCACTAGCTATTAGAGAATGCAAATCAAAACTACAATGAGATACCACCTCACAACTGTTAGATTAGCTATTATCAACAAGTTGGGTAATAACAAGTGTTGGAGAGGCTGTGGAGAAAAAGGAACCCTCATCCACTGTTGGTGGGAATGTAAAATAGTACAACCATTATGGAAGAAAGTATGGTGGTTCCTCAAAAAATTAAGAATAGAACTGCCTGACCAGGCAGTGGCGCAGTGGATAGAGCGTTGGACTGGGATGCGGAAGACCCAGGTTCGGGACCCTGAGGTTGACAGCTTGTGCGTGAGCTCATCTGGTTTGAGCAAGGCTCACCAGCTTGAGCCCAAGGTCACTGGCTCAAGCAAAGGGTCACTCAGTCTGCTGTAGCCCCCTGGTCAAGGCACATATGAGCAATCAACGAACAACTAAGGTACTGCAACAAAGAATTGATGCTCTCTCTCCCTTCCTGTCTGTCCCTCTCTCTGACTCTCTCTGTCATAAAATAAATAAATAAAATTAAAAAAATTAAGAATAGAACTACCACATGACCCAGCAATTCTTCTACTGGGTATATACCCCCCAAACTCAAAAACATTGATACATAAAGACACATGCAGCCCTATGTTCATTGCAGCATTGTTCACGGTGGTCAAGATGTGGAAACAACCAAAATGCCCTTTAACAGATGAATGGATAAAGAAGATGTGGTACATATATACTATGGAATACTACTCAGCTATAAGAAATGATGACATTGGACCATTTACAACAACACATATGGACCTTGATAACATTATATTGAGTAAAATAACTAAATCAGAAAAAACTAAGAACTGTATGATTCCATACATAGGTGGGACACAAAACTGAGACTCATGGACATGGACAAGAGTGTGGTGGTTACCGGGGGGAGGGAAAGGGAAGAGAGGGAGGGGGTGGGGGAAGAGGAGGGGGCATAAAGAAAACCAAATAGGAGGTGACAGAAGAAAACTTGACTTTGGGTGATGGGTATACAACATAATCAAATGTCAAAATGATCTGGAGATGTTTTCTCTGAATCTATGTACTCTAATTGATCAGTGTCACCCTGTTAAAATTAATTGTCTAAATAAAATTAAAAAAATGTCCAGGATACAAATGGAGATGCTGAGGTGGAAGGATGCTTTCCATTTAAGAGAGAGTCTACGTTCAAACTGTGGACTTGGGAATCATCAATGTGTAGATGCTGTTTAATGCCTTGAGTTAGGCAGGAAGCAGGACCACAGGTGTTTTGCTTACCATTGTATCCCCAGGACCCGACACAGATTCTATCAAGTAGTAGGTATTCGGCTTCTATTGAATGAATAAATAGAATGCAGATGGACTGGAGTAGGAAGGCAAAGCAAAACCTGTAATAAACCACTTTAAATGAAGGAAAAAACTTAAGGCCTCTTAGTTGAAAAGGCTTAGTTATTTTCTAAGTTCAATATAGTCATTTAGATGCTGAGTCTGCCTGATGACATAAATATTTTTTATTGTTTGGGATGCTGCTGCTTCAGATTTCAAATTAATATGTGGCTTTCATGGAGAGATGGCTTATGCAAACATTACTCTTTGGTGTAGTTATCTAGTCTTCTGGCAATTTTTGTAATATAATAAAAAAAATCAGTGGCTTGGAAGGCAAAATTTTTGTGTCCTAAGTCCTACATAACAGACTAAATTTACTTGCTCAGTCTCAGTCACAAAGCAGGAACTGTTTGTGGTGGCCTCTATTGAGATTCAGAGAGACTGTGTCATTAAATGAGAAAATCAATGCTTTCTGCCCACAGAACAGAAGATGCTATTTAAATGAGCATTACTATTATTATGTTTTTAAAATGAAAGATATAACAAAAAAGAATAAAAAGAAAATTAAAGTTATTATTCATTACTATAATTACAATTGACAAAGTGTCTACTGCTACTGTCTCCTGCTCTTGGTTACCTGTGGAGCATGGATTGAACTTCTAGAGAGGCAGCCCCAAAGGAATCTATACATTAAGCAGAGTGGCCCTCCATCATCTCACCTATGCGACTCTGTCTATGACAACCCCGCCCATCTTCACTGAACCCTAACAGGAGGAAGGTTTGTGGGGTACTTGGTGGTGATGGCACTGTGGGGGGAGGAGCCCAAAGGGTGAGTTCAAATTTGAATGTGTGGGGCCCATGCATTGGCAGTCAGTGAAGCAGCTGTGTTGGAGGCAAGTTCTCCTGGGCCTAAGACTTGGCAGCCAAGAAAGACACTATGGATTCCACTATAGACAGGTAAACAGTCTCCTCCTGGGTGGCTGCGTTGGTTGGTCTCTCAGAGCAGATCTGAGTAATGGGTTGGTATCTGTCCCTTTCTCTCCTAGCACTCTCTGATTCATAGGATCTGTTTGGTCAATATGCAGATTTATGTCTCTGGGTCTGTCTCACCTATTCAGATCTTACATGCTATCTGTCTAATTCTCTCTCTCTTTCATATTTAAAAGAACTTTTATGACCATGTCCTGAGATTTGTGCTTCAGTTAGAACTAGTTTGTGGTAACAATACTAACAACAGCAAATATTTACACACTCAAACAAAGAAAAGAAAATAGCAATGCTATACTAAAAACAGTAGTGGTAGTTGTAATAATAATTCTGTAAATATTCAACTATAAAAACCACTTGAAGATGAACTTTCCTAGGGAAACTCTACTGAATAATTTAGTTACATGGCGAAGAAATGTTATTTTTAAATGCTTGTATTCAAAATTAATTTCTTGAAAGTCACTATGACTGTGTCTATTATAAGGGAAAAATTCAGTCAAGCAAATGATTTGTTATAGGTCCAATTGTTAGGCAGTTAATGGCTTTTTTACTCTTTACCTAGTCTTTCAATTACTTTAGATATGGCTGCACTTACTTCTTAAATGTGTGTCCTTTAAGATTTTTCCCAATGTCTCCACAGTTTATGTCAGCTAAATTCTTTCACAGGACTTATTTTATTCCTGCTTTGATGATTACTACAAGTGTATGACAGTGATACCAAATCCAAATACTTTATCTTAATTTACTTCTTTAACAAAGAATTTACACAACAGAGTTCAGATTTTTTTTTTTTTTGTATTTTTCTGAAGTTGGAAACAGGGAGGCAGTCAGACAGACTCCCGCATACGCCCAACCGGGATCCACCTGGCATGCCCACCAGGGGGCGATGCTCTGCCCACCTGGGGCATTGCTCTGTTGTGACCAGAGCCATTCTAGCACCTGAGGCAGAGGCCATGGAGCCATCCTCAGCGCCTGGGCCAACTTTGCTCCAATGGAGCCTTGGCTGCGGGAAGGGAAGAGAGAGACAGAGAGGAAGGAGAGGGGGAGGGGTGGAGAAGCAGATGGGTGCTTCTCCTGTGTGCCCTGGCTGGGAATTGAACCCGGGACTCCTGCATGCCAGGCCAATGCTCTACCACTGAGCCAACCAGCCAGGGCCACAGAGTTCAGATTTTTTAATGGCACAGTAAGTGTTCTTCAGAAAATTTTCCTGAGGGCAAAAAATGTTGCACGTCAATGAAATTCTGAAAGCCAGTCAGAGGTTAAGGGCTCAGTGGAGATACTTATGTCTAATGAAATGCACAACAGTGATAAAATCAGCAGTTGAAATTCAGAGAAAGACAAAGAAAAAGAAAGGAGGAAAGATATAATTCAACGGGAGAAAAGGGAAGTATATAATTATCATTAAGGAAAACAGTATCTGCATAGCCCATTAGTGATGGCAGTGGGCAGGAGAGGATGAATGTTGTGGTTATTTTTAACCCATCTGTCTCTGGTCTGCATTGCTAAGGATGCAGACAGCGTTCTGCTTCGGGGAGCACAGCTGTTCAAACAGCTGGCAACCTGTAAGTCTACAAAACTGCCTCTTCAAGGTCCTTTGTGCCCAGAAGGGATGTGAAGAGAACAGGATGCTGGAAACAGGCTCCTAGTTACATTTGCAGGGACATGATGGATCAAGAAAGCTAATTAATGAGTCAGTCATGCAATTCACTTCATTGTGACAGGTCACTTCTGACAGACATAGTGAAGAACTGTTGCGTTTTCACGTGGAGTGGGCAGTAAAAGTCTCTCTGAACTCCTTTCCTGTGCCATGTCATTTTCTATATCTTTCAGAACACTTTTTCCTTCTCATGGTAACAGTCCCTACCATGTGGCCTTTGGTGAATGATATAGTTACTATACTTTTCCCTCCATCCCTCCCCACCCCAGCCTTTCTCATCCTTATAGCTCAGGATGGCAGGTTAAATGTAAAAGAAATTTATGGCTATGAGATGATGTCTAATCTATTTTAAATTGATTGGTCTCTAAAGAGAGGAGTTTTTTTCTTTCTCTTTAGTATTTATTAAGTGCTTATTATGTATTCAACTTATATATGGCATGTGTTATAATACACTAAGTATGTAACAATAGTAATGATGGTACTTACCATAATAAATTACTGTCATTTAAAAATAAAGCCAATTATTATCACATCTTTGTTACCATCCATTTCAGATCCCTACCAAGTATGCATATATATATGTATATATATTTTATTTTATTTTATTTTTGATAGAGACAGAGAAAGAGTCAGAGAGATGAACAGATAGGGACAGACAGACAGTAAAGGAGAGAGATGAGAAGCATCAATTCTTCATTGCAGCAACTTAGTTTTTCATTTATTGCTTTCTCATATGTGCCTTGATGGAGGAGAGGGACTACAGCAGAGCGAATGACCTCTTGCTCAAACCAACAATTTTGGGCTCAAGCCAGCGACCTTGAGCTTTAAGCCAGTGACCTTTGGGCTCAAGCCATTGACCTCACGCTCAAGCTGGCTGAGCCCATGCACAAGTGCAAACTTGGGGTTTTGAACCTGGGTCCTCCATATCCCAGTCCAACACTCTATCCACTGTGCCACCACTTGGTTAGGTCAAGTATGCATTTTTAATTCTAAAATAATATAGTTGACTAATTTTTCTATTGTTTGATATACATAATGTGTATATTGGTGACAAATCTAGTTCCCTGCCTCAGGATTTAAAATACATATATACTAGTAAGTTCCATGTGTGAAACATTTAAATTGTGACGGCTATAAAAAGTGCTTGTCTTTGGCATTTGGTTAACTTTTTTTTTTTTTGTATTTTTCTGAAGCTGGAAATGGGGAGAGACAGTCAGACAGACTCCCGCATGCGCCCGACCGGGATCCACCCGGCACGCCCACCAGGGGCGAGGCTCTGCCCACCAGGGGGCGATGCTCTGCCCCTCTGGGGCATCGCTCTGCAGCGACCAGAGCCACTCTAGCGCCTGGGGCAGAGGCCAAGGAGCCATCCCCAACACCCGGGCTATCTTTGCTCCAATGGAGCCTTGGCTGCGGGAAGGGAAGAGAGAGACAGAGAGGAAGGAGGGGTTGGGGTGGAGAAGCAAATGGGCGCTTCTCCTATGTGCCCTGGCCGGGAATCGAACCCAGGTCCCCCGCACGCCAGGCCGACGCTCTACCGCTGAGCCAACCAGCCAGGGCCTGGTTAACTTTTAAATTCAGAGTCTATCACATGTATTAAGTTATTAAAATAACTATTCTCAACATATGTCCACACAAAGACTGATACACGAGTGTTCAGAAAAGCTTTATTCACAATAGCCCCACAGTGAATGAATGAACAGAGTGTGCTCTATTCATGGAATTGTACACTTCTGTGCACTGCAAAGGAACAGACTACAAAAATCTCCAAGTCATGCTAAGAGAAAGAAGCCAGACACAAAGGAAGAGATAATGTATGATTTATATAAAATTCGGGAAGTGGAAAGTAATTAATAGTAACAGAAAGCAGGTTAGTGGTTGCCTGGGGGAGAGGGGGAGAACTGACTGAGAAGATAAATGAGGAAACTTTGGGGGAGGGGTAGGCTGGCAATGTTCTGTATCTTGATTGTGGTAGCAGTTTGGGGTATTTACATCTGCCAGTATTCATAAAATTGTACATTTTAAATGGGTGAAGTATGTATGTAAATTTTACTTCAATGTAAAAAAAAAAAAAGTGAAAAAAGTTTCAATTCTCTTGCCAGCAAACCGTATTCAAATCCCTGAGTGTTTATTTTTACAAACTCTTTGCACTTCTGCTCAATGTCATTGGGTGACAACATTTTTCCCACAAATTAGATAAATACATTTCTGGAAAAATATAGGGACAAAACCCAGAGACACTGTCAGTGTTTTGGGATCAACCATACTGTATAGCTTGTTATGTTCACAACTGCAAAGAAACTTCAGTTAGCAGAGACTATTTCCATAAATTCAATTCAATTTAGTGCTTATGATATATAAGACATTGTGCTAGGAGCTAGGAAGCAGAGAAAGGAGAGCCAGTCCCTGTGTGTGAACGTTCCCTGATATTTAGATCGCTTTGCAGCAGATAGGGCATTGGACTGGGATGCAGAGGACCCAGGTTTGAAACGTTGAGGTTGCTGGTTTGAATGCATACTCACCAGCTTGAGCACAGGCTGCCAGCTTGAGCTTGGGATCATAGACATGACCCTATGGTTGCTGGCTTGAACCCAAAGGTCACTGGCCTGAAGCCCAAGGTCACTGGCTTGAGCAAGGGGTCACTTGCTCTGCTGCAACCCCCTGGTCAAGGCACATAAGAGAAAGCAATCAATGAACAAGTAAAGTGCCGCAACAAAGAATTGATGCTTCTCATCTCTCCCTTCCTGTCTGTCTATTGCTCTCTCTGTCTCTGTCATACACACAGAAAGAAAATGTAATTTTGAAGGAACTTGGAGGCAGAGAGACCAGTTAAAAGGCCAGGACAACAGATAAAGAAGATGAGGACTTGGATTGACACAGAGAATAGAGCAGGTACAAATTCAAGAACTACCTGGAGGTTTTAATCAATAAATTTAGGTCTAATTAAATATGAGGAGTGAAGAGGGAGAAGACTCGAAGATGATCTCAAGCTTCGAGCCTGGTTACTTGAGATGGAAAAGTCAGGAGGAGAAAGAAGCAGGAGAGTCAAGACGAGGGCAGTTTAGGAATACTGTTCTGACCACATAGAGTTTGAAGTACAGATTGGGTATTTAGGTAGAAACTGCAAGGGAAACCTGAAAATAGAATTATGGGACCGAGGAACAAGGGTGTCATTCCAAGCAATCAGTCAGCATCTAGAAGACAGCTAGGGAGGGAACTGTCCTATGAACCATATGGCTTTGGGGTTCTTGCTTTCTCTCTTACATAAGCATATAAAGGGGTTTACAATGGATTCCAACCTCAGTAGGTCTCAGGCTTCGAGCAAAGGAAGCAAGAGCATCTTCTCCAGTTCGACCCAAGTAATTGTTGGTTTAAAAACAGCCGAGAAAAGCCATGAGTGACCAGAGAATGAGCTGTACTTCTGTATTTTCCTTCCTCCTCTCACCCACAGCCTCCTGATGAAGCAGAGGAAATTTCTCTACCATTTCAAAAATGTCCGCTGGGCTAGGGGGCGCCATGAGACCTACTTGTGCTATGTGGTGAAAAGGCGAGACAGTGCCACCTCCTTCTCCTTGGACTTTGGTTACCTTCGAAACAAGGTATCAATTACTATTTGCTTCCCAGGCAATTAAAAGCTAAAGTGTGGGCAACTTTTAGAGCCACCTACATGCTGATGATACTACTTTCTTATATTTGTCCGCACTAGATTCCTCAAAATTTTGCTTTTCTTTTTCACATGTCTATGCAACCATAATAGATATTTCCCAAAGCATGTCATTTACTGTCCTCCCCATCATGCTGGGCACATTATGACATACCTTCCTTCAGTGCCAAGAAGAACTGCCCCCCAAACTTTCCTTCTCTTTCCCCAGCATCCAAATTGCCTTTGAGATTAAGGAAGAAATCAAAGGCTCATTCAAACTAATTTATTTTTTTAAGTGAGAGGAAGGGAGATAGAGAGACTCCCACATGTGCCCCTACTGGGATCCACCTGGCAACCTCCATCTGGGGCTGATGCTCAAATCAACTGAGCTATCCTCAGTGCCTGGGGCTGACATTCAGACCAACCAAGCCACTGGCTGCAAGAGGAAGAGAGAGAGAATGGGGAGAGGGCGGAGAAGAGAAGCAGATTGTCAGTTCTCATGTGTGCCCTGACTGGAGATTGAACATGGGACATCCTCACACTGGGCTGATCTCTATCAACTGAGCAAACCAGCCAGGGCCTCGAGCTAAATTTTAAATGTGAAAAACAATTTGTCCCTTTAGAATTTTTGAAAATTAAGGAAGAAAATTTAGGAAAATATGAATGATGACCTATTTTGTTTTCCAAATGATTTCTAGCCCCTCCTGCTCACATAAAGCATAGGTCAGTGAGTAGATTCAGCATGGCAAGCCCCAGAAAATGTAGGGAAGCCTCACTTGGTTGATCAATTAAATCAATCTTTCAGCACTTAGAAGATCAGAGAATCACATTTCCAAGAAACTTCACACCAAAACCCAAATGGGTTTACATAATCTTCTGCCAATGAATATTTTCTCTCTTATGTGGTGACATCTGGTCTTGGTAGAATCCCAGGGAAGAGCCCATGGGTGGAATGATATTGTCTGGCTCCTTGTTTACAAGCTTATTTTACTATTCTGTTCTCTTTGCCTCCCTTGTATTGTGTAAATCAGGGGTCGGGAACCTATGGCTCGCAAGCCAGATGTGGCTCTTTTGATGGCTGCATCTGGCTCACAGACAAATCTTTAATAAAAAAATAATAACCTTAAAAATATAAAACATTCTCATGTATTACAATCCATTCATTTCCTACTGCTCATGTTCATGGTTGCGGGTGGCTGGAGCCAATCACAGCTGTCTTCTGGGACAACACCAAATTTTTATTGGATAATGCGTAATGTACACGGGTTGTTGTATGGCTCTCACAGAATTACATTTTAAAATATGTGGCATTCATGGCTCTCTCAGCCAAAAAGGTTCCCGTCCCCTGGTGTAAATGATTTCACTGCAGTTTAACATTCTAATCTCTTTCCTATTTGGTGATATGATACATTCTAAGCATAGAAGGCTTTCTTGTTAACAACCCTTTGCTTTCCTCTCATGTAATCCTTATGATATCAGCCCAGCCTATTTTACTGGTAAGATTAGAATATCCAAGAATTTGGTCACTTGTTTAAGTCACATGAGGGGTGATGGAACCGAGGTCTTCAGATTCTGGGACTTCTGACTTCTCTGCAATACTAAGTGGACTTGCTATATCTCACTATTGCAATTATTATTACAATCACAGGGATTAAACCATGAACAAACACATTATTTAATTGCTTTTACAACATCCAACTGGCTGCCTCACCATAATCTATTTTACCTCTTCCAACCCTCCCAACTATCAATTTTCCACCTACCGGTCTTCTGTATTTCCATAGGCACTTATAAGCCATTTTTCCTCCTCAAAAGCACAAAACCTAATCTCATAAACACAAATTAAATCTCGACTGAGATTGTGTGATGCTACTCGATTCAAACTCAACTCATTTGATCCTCCCCATACCACAGAAAACCCTTAGCCTTTCTCCACTCTGCAGCACCGAGGGTGCAAAGGATTTTGGCTCAACACTGGGCTTTTTCCTGCAGTTGTTTTGACTTAACAAAACTGTAGACGTCCCCCCCCCCCCCCCAAAGATCACTGCGGGAGGGAGATGAATTAAAGACAGCAAAGCGACCAGCCCCGCAGTGCAGGTCAGTAAACGTTCTCGGCGTTCCCCGCTCTCTCCTCAGTGGGGCTGCCACGTGGAGTTGCTCTTCCTGCGCTACATCTCAGACTGGGACCTGGACCCCGGCAGGTGCTACCGCATCACCTGGTTCACCTCTTGGAGTCCCTGCTACGACTGTGCCCGGCACGTGGCTGACTTTCTGAGAGGGAACCCCAACCTCAGTCTGAGGATCTTCACTGCGCGCCTCTACTTCTGCGAGGACCACAAGGCTGAGCCCGAGGGGCTGCGGCGGCTGCACCGCGCGGGGGTCCAAATCGCCGTCATGACCTTCAAAGGTAGGAGGGAAGCCTTTCTGCTCCGGCTCAGGCAGCAGCTGTCGTTCAGGATCGCAGTTCAGGCTGAGAAAAATCAGGGGGCACATTCAGGGGACATAATTGTACCAGGGTTTTAGTTCACCTTCGGAGCAAAAAATTATCAACTAGAACTAGAGGAAAACAATGAATGGCTTGGACGCAAGGTTTTGGGGGAAATGAGAATTTAAAAGGGGCTGGGGATGTCTTTATTTCCTCTTGATTTGGGATCTGAGCTATATTCTACTCCCACTCTTTTAAAGATTATTTTTATTGCTGGAATACTTTTGTGGAAAATGGTGAAAAAACTTTCAGAGCCTGGGAGGGACTGCATGAAAACTCGGTTCGACTCTCCAGGCAGCTTCGACGCATCCTTTTGGTAAGGGGCTCCTTCGCTTCTCGTTTTCTTCCTCAGAGTTCTAACTGGAACTACGTTTATATTGTTTCTTCTATTTCTTACGTGTCCATATGTGCGTCTGTACATTTCGTGTGTGTTTGTCCATTTCTCACTCTCTCCTTGTTTTTCCTCTGATGGAAAACTTATTTTTTCTTTGTCTTTTTTGTTGTACTTTCTCCCACGGTTGAGTCTGTTCTTCCGTTGTTTCACAATTCAGACCCCTCTGTTCACTTCCCTTCTTTCTTCTCACCCACATGTTTTGTGCTGTTAGATCCACCTCCAGATTAATTTCCCTCCTGGTGAAATTCCTTCCTCTCCTCTTCCTCTCTCTTCTTCCTCCTCCCTCCCAACTTATTTTCTTCCAAAACGTTACAAAGCCATCCACTCAGTTTACATCTCTCTTTCTCTACAGCCCCTATATGAGGTTGATGATTTACGAGATGCATTTCGTACTTTGGGACTTTGATACCAACCTTCAAGAATGTCATGTAGAATGAAATATCTCGGAAGATGGTAAAAGAACAGTCCTTCAAGAATTCTGTTTTTCTTCAACTCTTAATTTCTTAGAGAAATAATATTCATATATATGACTTTTAAAAAATGTTTGTCTTGAAAATAGAGAAGGAATACAGATCAAGCAGAGTAATGCTGCAACTGGTGCAGTTTTTAATGAAACAGCGTCTCCTACTGGCGAGTGACAGAACTGCAGAGTCTGGGAGCACCTGAACGTAATGTTCTTTGACTTTTAGGCAGGGAGAAAAAGCAGAGGATAAATCTTCAAAAGCATGGTGAAAGGACAAAATGTCTTCATAATCAGATTCACTCTGAGTTTTTAATGGTATCAGTGATATATTTTTCCACTCTGTCTTTGGTATTCATTTTCAAGTGAACAAACTTCCATCAGGCCATGATCTGCAGGACTTCTTAATGAGAAACTCTGGATGAATTGTAACTCCAAGCCATCTCTTCAAAGCATTAATATCCAAGCATATGCTGTATGTTTTAATTATCTGAGGCATGCTTTTATGTTGGAATATAAGAGAATTTTTTCTTGGCATGGAATATGCATGGTCACCTTCAGGCTATTTTATAATAAGGGACCTTAAAATGAATATGAGGACTGTGAAAATGATACCCAAAATGAATTGCTGCTTTCAGTAACAAATCTGGAAACACACATTCTTTTAAAGTAGCTCATACTTTAGAAACCACAACTCCAACTTAATACATGATAATTAATGAATGCTTGAAAGGGCGTGGCATGGATATTGAGAAGAGAAAAGTCTATTTTCGACTATGGGTCTCTGTTAACTTCAGCAGTGTCAACCAGCTCATGGTTTTCTACTTTTTGTATGTATATGATGCTACCCTCAAAAATAAGTTCACTATATAATAAAATGTAACAGAAGAGAATATCATTTGGGAAGGCAGAGAATAATGAATGCACAATTGTATTGTATTAATCTTATTGTACATAAGTTTGTGAAAGAGTTAAATATTAAAAAACCCTTATTTCATGTATTCCAGAGGTCCCCAACCTTTTTTGGGCCATGGACCAGTTTAATGTCAGAAAATATTTTTATGGACCAGCCTTTAGGGTAGGACAGATAAATGTATCACGTGACTGAGACAAGCGTCAAGAGTGAGTCTTAGACGGATGTAATAGAGGAAATCTGGTCATTTAAAAAAAATAAAACATTGTTCAGGCTTAAATATAAATAAAACAGAAATAATGTAAGTTATTTGTTCTTTCTCTGCGGACCAGTACCAAATGGCCCACGGACAGGTACCGGTCCGTGGCCAGGGGGTTGGGAACCACTGATGTATCTGTTCATCATTCAATATATGCTATATATTATCTAATATTTTTGTTATTATAATTTTCTTTTTAGAGATACTGAAATGAATCCTTTAATGTCTCATAAATTTATACCCTTTGAAATAATTCTAATAACAAAGTATACACAATTGTAACATAGTCTAACATGTTGTAATATTGTTATAAAACCATTCTCTTGATTTTTGGTAAATTTTTCTCAACAAATTTGATTGTGGTTTATTTCAATCAAATGAATAAATGATAGTTTTGAAAGTTTTGGAGATAAAATGCAGAATAAAATGATTTTAAAAATGATTTATAAAGTTAAATTTAAAAGGATGGGGCATGTTCTTCCTCCTGGAAACAGTCCTGTGCCTTTCCTTCCCTCCCTTCCTGCCCAGGCGCAAGACCTCAGCCTTTCTGTCTCCTAAGCGCCAAGGGCCCTTCTTCTCCCTTCGTAACATGTTTACTGAGCCTGTGCAGCTCAGCTGGCTCATTTTTATTACCTCTGTAACTTTATTTTATTTATTTATTTTTTTTTGTGACATAGAGAGAGACAGAGAGAGGGGCTGATACGGGCAGACAGACAGAAAGGTAGAGATGAGAAGCATCAATTCTTTGTTGCGGCTCCTTAGTTGTTCATTGATTGCTTTCTCATATGTGCCTTGACCAGGGGGTTACAGCAGAGCTAGTGACCCCTTGCTCAAGCCAGAGACCTTGGGCTTTAAGCCAGCAACCTTTGGGCTTGAGCCAGTGACCATGGGATCATGTCTATGATCCCACACTCAAGCCAGCAACTCCATGCTCAATCTGGTAAGCCTGTGCTCAAACCAGATGACCCCACACTCAAGTTGGTGACCTTAGGGTTTTGAACTTGGGTCCTCTGCATCCCAGTCCGATGCTAGTTTATACACTGTGCTACCACCAGGTCAGGCTACCTCTGTAACTTTCTAAATAAAACTTTCGTTCACAATTTGAAAAAAATGTCAGAATGATGAAATACACTTGAGAGTTCAGAAATTACTCCATTTATTTATGTTCAAATGATTCCTGACAAGGGTGCCAGGACTGCTTAATGAGAGAAATAATAGTCTTTTCAACAAATGGTGCTGGGACAGTAGATATCTACATGCAAAAGAATGAATTTGGGCCTCCACCATATACCATGTACAAAAATTAACCCGAAATTTGTCAAATATCTAAATGTGAGAACTAAAACTATAAAGCCTTAGAAGGAAATACAAAGCGGTCCCTCGTCTATCATGGGAGTTACGTTCCAGAACCCCCAGCGATAGGCGAAAGTCCGCGAAGTAACGACCTTATATTTATTTTATTATTTATATATTTTAAGGCTTTATAAACCTTCCCCACACTCTTATAAACCTTTCACACACTGTTATTAACCGTTCCCACACTCTTATAAACACTTCCTATGCTCTTAAACACTTTCTATACTCTTAAACCTACATAATTTTAACAAAATATAAAATTCTATACGGGTACTCACCAGTGAATATACAGTAATATTCTTTTAATATGTTTTAATTAATATTTTTTATATATTTTTATATTGTTTTCAGAATTTTAGGCTAGAAAATGTTTACCACAAAAATAATTAAAATAATAAATATATAAAAATACTTATATATGGCAAAATCCCACGATATAGCAAAAAATCTTCAATACAAAATTAGATATATTACAATTTAAAAATTCCTGATACAGTGAGACCGCGAAAAGTAAACCATGATATGGCTAGGGACGACTGTATAGGGAGAAGTCTTCCTGACTTTGGAAATGTTAACAGTCACCTAATTTAAGAATGGCCGGCCTGACCTGTGGTGGCGCAGTGGATAAAGCGTCAACCTGGAATGTTGAGGTTGCTGGTTCGAAACCCTGCATTTGTCTGGTCAAGGCACGTATGGGACTTGATGCTTCCTGCTCCTCCTCCTCTCTCTCTCTCTCTTTCTCTCACTCTCTCTTCTCTCTAAAATGAATAAATTAAAAAAAACATGTGAGATAAAATAGCTATCTTTATTAAAAAAAAAAAGAAAGAGAAAAAAGAAAAGAATAGCAGTGGCCCTGGCTAGTTGGCTCAGTGGTAGAGCATCAGCCTGGTGTGTGAAGTCCTGGGTTCGATTCCCGTCCAGGGCACACAGGAGAAGCACACATCTGCTTCTTCACCCTTCCCCCTCTCCCTTCTCTCTATCTCTTCCCCTACCTCAGCCAAGACTCCATTGGAGCAAAGTTGGCCCTGGCTAAGGATGGCTCCATGGCCTCTGCCTCAGGCACTAGAATGGCTCTGGTTGCAATAGAGTAATGCCCCAGATGAGCAGAGCATCACCCTCTTGTGGACTTGCTGGGTGGATCCTGGTCAGGAGCATGCGAGAGTCTATCTCTTTGCCTCCCTGCTTCCCACTTCAGAAAATTTAAAAAAAGAAAAGAAAAGAAAAAAAAAAAAGAATGGCCAAAGGGCCTGACCAGGTGGTGATGCAGTGGATAGAGCATCAGACTGGGACACAGAGGACCCAGGTTCGAAACCCCAAGGTTGCCAGCTTGAGCGTGGGTTCATCTGGTTTGAGCAAAGCTCATCAGCTTGAGCCCAAGGTTGCTGGCTTGAGCAAGGGGTCACTCAGTCTGCTGTAGCCTCCACCCCTGATGCCATCAAAGCACATGAGAAAGCAATCAATGAGCAACTAAGACACTACAATGAAGAACTGATGCTTCTCATCTCTCTCTCTTCCTGTCTGTCCTTATCTGTCCCTCTCTGTCTCTGTCACAAAAAATAATGAAAAAAGAAAAGGATGGCCAAAGGACTTGAATAGACAGTTCTCCAAAGAAATTGACAGATGGCTAACAACCACATAAAAAGATGCTCAAGATAGCTCAGTGAGCATCATCCTGAAGCACAGAGCTTGCCGGTTTGATCCCTGATCATGGCACATACAGAAATAGATAGATGTTTCTGTATCTTTCTCTCTCTAAAATAAAAAAAAAAAAAATGCTTAACATCTTTAGTCGTTAGGGAAATGCAAATCAAAATCACAATGAGATACCTCTCAAATCTACTAAGATGGTCATAAACAAACAAAAATCAGTAATAACAGTTGTTGGTGAGGATGTAGAGAAGCTGGAACATTCTTATACTGACTGTTAGAAATGTAAAACTGTGTAGTCATTAAGAAAAAAAAAATTGTTGGTTCCTCAAAAGTTAAACATAGAGATACTGTATAACCCAGCAATTCCACTCCTAGCTATATTTCCAAGAGAATTAAAAACATATGTTCAAACAATAACTTGTACATAAATAGTCATAGCAGTATTATTTGTAATAGCCAAAAAGTGAAACACCCAAATGTCCATCAATTGATGAATGGATAAACACACGCAGTAGTATTTAATTTAGTCATAGAAAGAAATGAAGTATTGATAGATCTACAACATGAATAAAACTTGATATCATTGTGCTAAGGGAAAGAAGCCAGAAACAATGCCACATATTATATGTATGATTCCATTTATATGAAATGTCCAAAATAGGTAAACCCAGAGGCAAAAAGATTAGTGGTTACCAGGCCCTAGAGGGAGAAGGAAATGAAGTAACTATATAATGGGTATAGCTTTTTTGGGAGGACGATGAAAATAGTCAGGAATTCAATAGTGGTAACTATACTAAAAATCACTGAATTGTCATTTTTATCATGAATTTTCATCTTTTCCCAAGCTAGCAATATGCTTTTTAGTACTCATCCCAGTCAGCCACACGATCACATGAGTAAACAACCGAGAGTCTACTGTGTACAATATTGTCAGCATTTAAAAAATAATTGTGTTCTGCCTGGCCAGTGGTGGCTCAGTGGATAGAGCGCTGACCTAGAATGAGATCGCTGGTTTAAAAACCCTGGGCTTGACCGGTCAAGGCACAGATGACAAACAAACAATGAACAACCAAAGTGAAGCAACTATGTGTTGATACTTCTCATTCTTTAGGCCTGACCTGTGGAGGCACATGGAATACTGAAATTGCCAGTCTGAAATCCTAGGCTGGCCCAGTCAAGGCACATACAAAAAGCAACTACTTGAAGTTGATGTTTTCCGCTCTGTCCCCGCACCCTATCTCTCTCTTCTCTCTAATATATATATATATTTATATACATATATATGTGTGTTTTGAGCACATATAAGGTAGGCTAGGCTAAGTTATGATGTATGGTAAGTTAGGTGTAGTAAAAGTATTTTTGACTTACGATAGTAAGGAGCATCTGCATTTTTGGTATTAAATTGGAAAATAACACAAAATTGGTACTATCTTAGTGAATAGTATGGCCATCCTTTCTGTTTACAAGACAGAAATCTAAAAATTACCCCCTGACCTCACCTTTGCCCCGATATTCAGCCTTATAGATGTTGTGTGCAGGACATTGTCTTGATTTATTTGCTTTTCTCTATATCCACTACCAGAACCTGAGGTGGGAAAATAAAGTAGCTCTTGATAGTCAAAAGCTGGTCTCACAATCATAATAAAGCCATATTATTTTCCTGTTAGACATATACAATTTTATATAATACCAACCTCAGACAAGATTACTTTGAAGTCATGATAAAACGAGAAAGCAAAGCTACTTCCTAAATTGTCTGAGCCACCATAAAACACTAAATACTGCCCTTTCTTGGCTAGAATGAGTAATTACCACTTCTTAGATTTATTGACACACTCATTCATAAACTGCCCCCACTCCCTCAGAAAGCAAACCCCCATTTACTTAGATCCTCCCCCAAATCAGCAAACCAAAGCCCAAATCCTATCACTGAATTTATAGTTATGTGAAGTGTCTCAGTAAGAGAAACACCCTCTAACTAAGACACCTGGTTCCTCATGTGTTCTCCCTTACTGTAAGAATAATGAAACCAACTTGTTCAACTACGAATGTGTTCTTCCTGGTCTTTGGCTGAAGGTTATTGACACCCCTTAGTTGGAGCTCTTAATATCTCTTGCTCAATCTACAGTAATAGATATGTTGTTCACCATGTCTTGTTATATTTTATAGAGAACTATTCTATGGTGGTGATAATAATAATTGCTTTCTAGCCTGACCAGGCGGTGGTGCAGTGGATAGAGCGTTGGACTGGGATGCCGAGGACCCAGGTTCGAGACCTCGAGTCACCAGCTCGAGCGCGGGCTCATCTGGTTTGAGCAAAAAGCTCACAAGCTTGGACCCAAGGTCGCTGGCTCCAGCAAGGGGTTACTCAGTCTTCTGAAGGCCCGTGGTCAAGGCACATATGAGAAAGAAATCAATGAACAACTAAGGTGTTGCAATGCGCAATGAGAAACTGATGATTGACTGCTTCTCATTTCTCTGTTCCTGTCTGTCTGTCCCTGTCTGTCCCTCTCTCTGACTCTCTCTCTGTCTCTGTTAAAAAAAAATTGCTTTCTAAAATATTTTATAAGCAATAGATATCTCATCTGTTAACCATTAATTCATTTTCCCTAATATTTGGTAGGTGCGTAACATTGTGACCAACAAGTCTAGACTTTGTAGAGATGTATTTATTCTACTTAAGATAATAGAATTTAATATCTAACATGGACTGGGAATTTAGGACAGTAATGTAGTTGCTTATCCATCAGAGATTCCAGACCAGAACACAGACTCTGAGTACTACATAGTTCCAGCTGTATTCTGTTAGAGTAAGAATGGACCCGCAAGCCCTTTTATAAGGTTAATTTTTAAGAAAAGATTCCCACGAATCCTCAACAACTAAATTTTAGTTAGCAGATTTGGATAAGATGAAATCTGGCAACCTCTACTATGTTGCAGCTAACTTCTTGATTGGATTCAATTAATCGCCTCTCTGATATGACTGTAGATTCTTTCCATAGCCTTGACTACAATACACATTTTAAAGTCTGTAAGTTGAATTACAATGTAATTTGAGAAATTGTTATATGGCTTAATGATAAATCAGTGTTAACAGTAATGTTTTGAATTTCTAGAAGAAATAAATTATTGAGGATTGAATAAATCATGAAAGGATTGATAGAGGATGTTGAAATTTACCTGGATCTTGGACAGAATTTTAAATAAGTATGTTAATATGTTTCTAAAAATTCCTGTGGATAGAGTGATAAATGGCTCAATCATGAACTTTATGAATTTGGTACAAGCATTTTTAAGATTGACGATACTACTGTGATTAAATAGTAATCCCTGATATTCTGTAAAATATAACAAGACATGGCGAACAACATATCTATTACTGTAGATTGAGCAAGAGATATTAAGAGCTCCAACTAAGAGTCAATTAATATAGTATTTTCAATACATATAGTCTTTAACCTAGCAATTAGGAATCTAATCTGAAGAAATATCTCCTATGTATGTACCCATATATATATATAAGGATATTCATCCCAAAATTACAGTAGGGAGAAACTGAAAGTCATACTCACTAAGAGTATGCAGCAAATTAAAAAAGAATGCTGTAACACACACACACACACACACACACACACACACACACACACAGAAAAATATCCAGCCCTGGCTGGGTAGCCCAGTTGGTTAGAGCATCAAGCGTCGTCCCAAAACGCCAAGGTGGTGGGTTCCATCCCTGGTCAGGGCACACACAGGAAGCAAGCCATGAAAGAGCAACTAAGTGGAACAACAAATGAGTGCTTCGCCTCCACCCCCGCCCGGTCCTCTAAAAGCAATAAAAATATCCAAAATGTATTGCTAAAAGAATAAAATTGTTTTAAAACTTTGCATAGCTTGATCTCATTTATGATTTAATGTGTATGAATTTCTATAGAAACATGAACTTTTATGTACATAGATGCTTAGCAAAAGGGCTAAAGAGGCCCTGGCCGGTTGGCTCAGTGGTAGAGCGTCGGCCTGGCGTGCAGAGGTCCCGGGTTCGATTCCCAGCCAGGGCACACGGGAGAAGCGCCCATCTGCTTCTCCACCCTTCCCCCTTTCCTTCCTCTCTGTCTCTCTCTTCCCCTCCTGCAGCCAAGGCTCCATTGGAGCAAAGTTGGCCCGGGCACTGGGGATGGCTCCTTGGCCTCTGCCCCAGGCGCTAGAGTGGCTCTGGTGGCAGCAGAGCATCGCCCCCTGGTGGGCAGAGCGTCGCCCCCTGGTGGGCGTGCCGGGTGGATCCCGGTCGGGTGCATGCGGGAGTCTGACTGTCTCTCCCCGTTTCCAGATTCAGGGAAAAAAAAAAAAAAAAAAAAAAGGGCTAAAGAGATAAAATAAATTACTAGCAGTTCTTATCTCCAGAGAGAAAAATTGGATAGGAGAAGAAAAGTAAATAAGAGGGCACTTTTATTTTTTTACTTCATATACTTCTGTAAAAAAAAGTATAACTTGTAAATTTTTAATAACTAAAATTTTAAAAAATATCATTTAAAACTTAGACCTTACTAGGAATTCTTTATTTTACATACTCCAATGTCTACTTACTAACGTGTAGAGTATCGCACAACTCTGAGTCGAGAATATGTTAGTAAAATAAGTCTAGCAGAGAGCATGGCATAGATCTTTCCTAAAAAACTTTTTTCGTATTACCAATAATTTACTTTTTTCCTTTTATATCAATGATTTATGAAACACTGCGAGGGTTGGGCAATTTGCAGGAAAGAGAGTCGGGCAGTCAGGGTTTCCCCAGAGAAAGAAACACCAGTAAGAGGTAGATTTCAAGGAATGGCTTACTCTATTGCAGGAGGTATCAAGACAAGTCTGAACGCTGCAGCCAAGAGCAGGCTGGAGGTCTTGGGCGGGAGTGCTTTCAGGTGAAGCTCCTCTGTGGAGAACGACCTCTGTCCTGTTCTTAAATCTTTTTAACTGATTGAATCAGGCCCACCCACATTATGTCGAATACTTACAGTCAACTGGACCTTAGAACGACTCGTTTGATTGAGTAACTGGGTCCTCGCCAAGGTGACACAGAAAACACAAGCACGGATCACAGGGAGGTAACATTTTTGAGTGCAGACTGTATGCTTGTCACGTGCTATTTGCTTTACATACTCAACCTCGCCCAGTCTCTACAGTTTAACCCGGAGGTGGATGTAAACTTCAGTACCTCTGACTCTGAAGTCTGTCATTGTTTTTCTGTAGCTCATTTAGTTGCAGATAACAGACCAACTCAACTCACTCACATAGAGATTTACTTTATAGCCACATGTAGATAGTAACTGGAAAATTGAGGTGGTTTTACTAAGTGACTGAGATGTTTCTAGTGACTGGCTACTTTTTCTGTTTCTTTCTCATGGCCTCTGTGTCTCTTAGTGTCTCCCTTTCTCCCTAAAAATTCCCTTTGTTCACTTCCCTATTAGCTGACTCCCTCTGCTCACTCAGCTTCTGCGCCATAATATCTTTTTTTTTTTTTTTTCATTTTTCTGAAGCTGGAAACAGGGAGAGACAGTCAGACAGATTCCCGCATGCGCCCGACCGGGATCCACCCGGCACGCCCACCAGGGCGACGCTCTGCCCACCAGGGGGCGATGCTCTGCCCATCCTGGGCGTCGCCATGTTGCGACCAGAGCCACTCTAGCGCCTGAGGCAGAGGCCACAGAGCCATCCCCAGCGCCCGGGCCATCTTTGCTCCAATGGAGCCTTGGCTGCGGGAGGGGAAGAGAGAGACAGAGAGGAAAGCGCAGGCGGAGGGGTGGAGAAGCAAATGGGCGCTTCTCCTGTGTGCCCTGGCCGGGAATCGAACCCGGGTCCTCCTCACGCTAGGCCGACGCTCTACCGCTGAGCCAACCGGCTAGGGCTGCGCCATAATATCTTAACAACAACAGTAAGAAAAAATACCACCATGGCTGGCTAACTTGGTTGGTTAGAGTGTTGTCCAAAGTTGCTGGTTTGATCCCAGGTCAGGTTACATATAGAAACAGATTGATGTTTCTGTTGGCATGTCTCTCTCCCTTCCTCTCTCTCTAAAGCCAATAAATAAAGTTTAAAAAAATAACTTGCATAGAATAATCCATTATGAATGCTCTTATTACCTCTAGTCTTTACTTTTTAAAGATTTCATTTATTAATTTTTTTTTTTAGAGGGAGGAGAGAGAAGGAGAAAGGGAGGGGGAAGAGGGATAAGCATCAACTCACAGTTGCTCCTCTTGACCAGGCAAGCCTGGGTTTTCAAACTGGTGACCTCAGTGATCCAGGTCAATGCTTTATCAACTGTGCCACCACAGGTCAGGCAGCCTATTTTTTATTTGTGATTCTTATGGCTAATTGGCAATTTTTTTAAATTTCCCAAATAATGACAATTTAATTGGCCTAACTAATCTTTTGGACCATTCCAAATATGTAAGACCATGGTAGTATCAATGGGAATCAGTAGAAATAAGAGGCATGAAACAGTTACAGAGGCTAATTTGATGAGGTAGATAACTACACTGTTCACAAAAATTAGGGGATATTTTATTGCTTCATATTCATTTTGAAATATCCCCTAATTTTTGTGAGCAGCATAGAGATGAAGGTTGCAAAGGGAGAGTGAATGAAAAACTGTGGGTTTCTCCACTGACTAGAGCTTTGCTCCTTGATAATAGTTGTAGTTGCAAGAAACATTGCATCTGAGGCCCCTAGCTCTTACCCAGTGGCCTCAGTCCCTTTCCTAACTGGCTGTGTCTCTCCTCTTCCTGGTCCCATAGCCCTGTGACTTATATACATGTACCTAACAGCACTTAAACTCTGAACTCGGAGCCAAACCCCAGCTTGTGTTTTTCACCATCACTGAAGGACCCCTTTGGCTTGTTTTTCTTATCTGCCTTCTGAAGCCTAGTCTCACTGAATTATCTCAATTCTAATCTCTTGTTCTAGGCTTTCAATCTATAAGTCTATCCCTGAAATTGGCCTCTTGGTTTGCCTCTACCCAGCCCTTCAGTTTCTGGTAAAGGTTGATTTTAGTAGGAACAGAACTCTGTGAAAACTCTGTGGAATCGAATTCTATTTTCTTATGGCTATAATTGGTCAGGTTGCCATATCTCCCTCAAACAGAACGAGGAGTCAGTTGTGTCTGTATCACATATCTTTTAAGCTCCTACTATTTTGTTGAACACTGTGATAAGTGCTGTTCCTACAAAAGTAATGAGAAACAGTCTTTCCCCTTAAAAAACTCCTAAAGGAGGAAGGGACCAACAATTCACGATTACATACAATTTGACGCAAGTATGCAGACGCATGCATGGAAGATGTAATTTTAATTAGCTTGAAGATTCCAGAAAGCTTTCTAGAGCAGGATATCCATGAGCTTAATTTTTAAAAAAGTTTTAAATAACTTTTTCATTAAACTATTATGTACCTAGAGGAAAGTGCATGAAAGTGCATGAACTATGCTCCTCTCACTGACCACCAGTGAAAGAGGTACCCTTCCAGAAGTGCGGCGGGGCTGGATAAATGGCCTCAGGGGGCCGCATGTGGCCCGCGGGCCATAGTTTGGGGACCCCTGGATTAGAGAATCAACTGGAGACTGGAATGTTTCTGATGCTATTGAAGTTAGGCCAGGCTGAAAGGGACGGAGGCTTGGAGGCAGGACTGGAGTCATGAGTGGGGGAAGGAGCTGGTGATTACTAGGCAGGAGTGTCTACCTTTGGCTAATTAGTCATGGAAGAGATTGTAGTTCAGGATAACTCCTCAGTTTTCACTTTGAAGAATAACTTGATGGGAATCCCATTACCAAGAGAGAAAATAGAAGAAGGGAAAAGAAATAGGGCAATAAAGATAATGAGTTAATTTGGGGACATGTTAAAGCAGGTAAGTGGTTGTATGGGGGGTGGGCAAAAGGAGGTTTATGGTTGTAATACTAATAAATGATATAATAAGACAAGAATAAACTCTGTGTTCCATGTACTCAGAACTGTAAACTTACTTTTGCTTATCCCTGTATATAGAAGTCTGAGTTAGAAAAAGTAGACTTGATAGTCATCAGCTTTATTTAGTAAATGAATCCATACATGTCTGAGGCTCTGAAGGCAGAAAGTGTATTGAATGAGAATGACAAAGCTGAGAAGCACAGACACGTCCAGGTGCGGGGAGGGAAAGAATCTACCACAATGAGTCTTGTAAGACAGTGGTCCCCAACCTCCCAGGCTGCGGACTGGTACCGGTCCGTGGGCCATTTGGTATCGGTCTGCAGAGAAAGAATAAATAACCTACATTATTTCCGTTTTATTTATATTTAAGTCTGAACGATGTTTTATTTTTAAAAAATGACCAGATTCCCTCTGTTACATCGTCTAAGACTCACTCTTGACGCTTGTCTCGGTCACGTGATACATTTATCCGTCCCACCCTAAAGGCTGGTCCATGAAAATATTTTCTGACATTAAACTGGTCCGTGGCCCAAAAAAGGTTGAAGACCACTGTCGTAAGAGACATCCAGAGAAAACAGAGAGGGAAAAAAGGGAAACCAAAGGAGTAGCATAAATCAAGACAAAGAAGTAAGTATTTTTAGAAAGAGGGAGTGGTTAGAGGGAGGTAAGAAAATAAGGGTGTGCCTGATCTGTGCTGGCACAGTGGATAGAAGTATCGACCTGGAGTGCTGAGGTTGAAGGTTTGAAACCCCGGGGTCTCCTGGTCAAGGCATATATGAGAAGCAACTGTCAGCATGATGTTTCCTACTCCTCCCCCATCCTTTCTCTATCACTTTTTTCCAAAATCAAAAGATAAAATCTTTTTTTACTTTTTAAAGAAAGATAGTAAGGGCTTCGATGGAATGGAGGGTGCCCTGGGTTGAAGAACAAATGGGTAGTAAAAGATTGAGGATGGGTAGCAACAATCAGAAATTATTCTTTTGTGAAATTTGATTGTGTATGAGAGAGACAAAATTTGTACTGCTTTGATTTGCCCATTATTATCTTAGTAGATACATATGCTGTTCTGATTGATTAAGCATCTTAATCTGGGCCACAGGTCAAGCTCATCAATAGATCCTTAATTCCACTGAGATTATTTTCATCTTGAATGGAATTCCTTTTGCTTGCAGGGGAGGCCACAAATAGTAAATATCTGCTGATTGTATGGAGGGCAGGACAGCTGTGTCTGTTCTGTGGTAGATCAGGTCTGCTGATGCC
The DNA here is from genome assembly GCF_036850765.1 of Saccopteryx bilineata. Lineage (NCBI taxonomy): Eukaryota > Metazoa > Chordata > Mammalia > Chiroptera > Emballonuridae > Saccopteryx > Saccopteryx bilineata. The sequence continues at coordinate 108,432,581 of NC_089490.1, forward strand.
AGGGAATGATGCAGTCCACTAGTCACAAGTAAATTTGTCTGGTCTTACTGAGTGGAGGTGGTAAGATACTCATCAAAAGGTAAGAGTTGTTTGCCCTGCCCAGATAGCTTTGTTAGTTAGAGCACCGTCCGGATATGCAGAAGCTGCTGGTTTGGTCCCTGGTCAGGGCACATACAGAAACAGATTGGTTGATGTTCTTCTCCCTCTCTATCCCTTCCTCTTTCTCTAAAATCAATTAATAAATTTAAAAAAATTAAAAAGTTAGGGGTTATGACAACTCATCATTCTTAAAAAATGTGAAGGTAGATAAAGGACTTTAGCCAATTTTACAGACTGAGCTGTCCTAGGGCTTATGAAGTTTTCAGGGTTCTAAAAACATATCCAAGATCTAATTGAATACTTCTAAAATACCCAACTTTCCATTGCTAAATTTCTGCAAAATCAAAGTAAATAAATGTTTAATTAAATGTCAATAACACATAACATGCCAATTATCCAGTTGTAATTCAATTCATATATACACTTAATTTTACATATAAATATAAATGTAAAGTTATTTATTTTGCATATAAATATAAGCATCACATGTCAAGAGACAACCCAAGCTAGAGGTATTGACTGGTTTGCTTCCTGATATGTCTTGCCTACCTCCAGCCAAAATTGGAAGAATGCCTCTTTTCTTTCTTTCTATTTTTTAAAAATTTTATTTATTGATTTCAGTGAGAGGGGTGGGTAGAGAGAAAGAGACAGGGACATCAAGCTGTTTCTGTATGTGCCTTGACCAGGGATCGAACTGGCAACCTCTGCGCTTTGGGATATTGCTCTAACCAACTAAGCTATCCAGCCAGGGGTAGCCTGCTTTTCTTTCTTTCTTTCTTTCTTTCTTTCTTTCTTTCTTTCTTTCTTTCTTTCTTTCTTTCTTTCTTTCTTTCTTTCTTTCTTTCTTTCTCTTTCTTTCTTTCTTTCTTTCTTTCTTTCTTTCTTTCTTTCTTTCTTTCTTTCTTTCTTTCTCTTTCTTTCTTTTTCCCTCCCTTCCTTCCTTCCTTCCTTCCTTCCTTCCTTCCTCCCTTCCTTCCTCCCTCCCTCTTTCTTTTTCTCCCTTTCTCCCTCTCTTCCTCTCTCCCTCCTTCCCTCCTTTCCTTTTCTTCCCTTCCCTTTTCTTCCCTTCCCTTCCCTTTTCTTCCCTTCCCTTCCTTTCCCTTTCCTTCCTTCCTTCCTTCCTTCCTTCCTTCCTTCCTTCCTTCCTTCCTTCCTTCCTTCCTTTCTTCTTTCCTTCCCTCCTTCCTTTTTCTTTTTCTTTTTTTTTTTTAAGCTACTTAAGGTGATAGAGTTAATACTATAAACCCTTTACATTTCCAACAACTCCTCTCTATTCAAATATACCTTTCCTGGATCTTCTAGATCACAAAATGGCATTCAGCCACAATAAAAATGTAAAAAAAAACACAACACCCCAAAATGTTAATGCTCAAGGAAGTACTGGTCTTTCTCTGACTCATTGGCCATATCTAATACTTGGTGCAGTGGTAAGGGCATGTGACCCAATGACAGGTTCTGGGTACTTGCACTCCATAGCTGGGTGCACAAGGGTTGTATCTAGTTCCCACTCCATGCAAGTGTCTAAGAGAAGGGTGTCTGTCTGCTTTATTCCTGGCTCTGTAGCCCAGAACAACCCACTAATACATACATACACATGTTGGTATGCAAAGACAATCAGCAAATATTGACAATGCCTCCAAAATCTGAGAAGACCAAGAATGTATTTCCTATTCATCTCAAAAATATATTCAGAATCCTGGCAGGAACAGATGCACAATTTTTATTTTTAAAAATTTTTATTTATGTATTTTTTTACAGGGAGAGAGAGAGAGAGAGAGAGAGAGAGACAGAGACAGACAGGAATGGAGAGAGATGAGAAGAATCAATCATCAGTTTTTCATTGCAACACCTTAGTTGTTCATTGATTGCTTTCTCCTATGTGCCTTGACCATGGGCCTTTGGGCCTTCGGTAGACCGAGTAACCCCTTGCTTGAGCCAGCAACCTTGGGTCCAAGCTGGTGAGCTTTTTGCTCAAGCTAGATGAGCCCACACTCAAGCTGGCAACCTTGGGGTCTCGAACCTGGGTCCTCTGCATCCCAGTCTGATGCTCTATCCATTGTGCCACCGCCTGGTCAGGCCAGATGGCACAATTTTACTATACATAAGGGTTTAAAGAACCAGAAAGAGACAGTGACATGTCCTAGGGCTAGTAAAAGCTCAGAAGCTGTTTCATTTCTTAGCCAAGAGGCCAGGGGCAGATGTAGTTTTCAGGATCTGGGATAGTTTGGGACAGAACTTGTCTGATGCCATGCATCATTGAGAAGTTAGGCACCAAGACTGGTAGCCTGATGCATAACAAGCTGTTTTAATCTTTGAATCATGAAATCTGCTCAGCACAAAGAACCGCCTTCTGGTGTTAATCAAATAAAATCTGCCTTTAGGGTTTTAAAGCTGCCATGGTCCATAAAGTTTAGTTTCTTTTTCTTTCTAATTTACATCCAATGGGGGTTTCATGTACTCTTTTTCATAGGTAAGATCTAAATTCAAAAATTGAGCCAAGAAAGATAAGGTATATTAAAATCAGTGAACTATAGAAGTTTGCAAAGGCTTCATAAAAACTAGTGAAGTTGAACTAGAATCTTAAAAACACAAAAGCGGTATGTGATAGAATGACAAGATGACAACGAACCTGTGGTGATTATCTACTTGGAATACAAATTCCTAGAATTTTTTTATCCTAAGAGGTTTTCAATGGCTATTTATTCCTAATGAAATGTTTTCACATTGATTTACACAAAGATGAAATTCAAAAGTATATACTACAAAGTATACACAGTATATACAGAAATTTATATAGCAATGAAAACGAGCTCAGAATTCCATCCTGTGTCCCAGGATGGCTCAGTTGTCCTATAATTTTAATTCATTCAAGTTACTGTGGATCTCTTTCTGGCACAGTGCCTGTGCTTTCATTCAGGCTTCTCTCGACCTTGACCTCACTTATTAAAGTTATTCAAGATGATCCAATGTATTTTTACATGCAAGATTGTGATTGTCTCTGATAATTTAAGAACCTCCATTTGATCAACACTGTGTTGGCCAGTTTCAGTGAAGAAAAGTGACTGTCATTAGCACTAGAAACACAAACAGCATCCTTCTTATTAGATTTTGGACAGATAAAAATTCATATCCAGGTCTGCAGACTGGTAGATACATGTGTGTGTTCACTTGCTCTGAGTTCTGAGACAAGGAGTCTGTTGACTCAAGTTTGTTCCTCTGTCTTCAACTTTGTCTCTGACTCCTCTGGTGCTTGTTTAATTTTTAGTAACAATTTCATTAGGCAATGAAGCAGGGCTGTCCAGCACATAGAAAGTGTTCTGTCTTAGAAAATTCATTTTATTTTGTTTTACTTTTTAAAGATTTTATTTATTGATTTTAGAGAGGGGGAGGCAGGAAGTGAGAAGCATTAACTCATAGTGGCTTTACTTTAGTTGTTCACTGATTGCTTGTTGTATGTGTCTTGACCAGACAAGCCCCCGGTTCCAATTGGTAACCTTTGTGTTACAGTTGATGGTCTATTCACTGCACCACCACAGGTTAGGCTCATTTTAATTTAAAGTGAAAGATGTATTTTTCATGATGAAAGAGCAGACATTTAAAAATATTAGATCAGAGTTTACCTAGCCTGTGGTGGCACAGTGGGTAAAGTGTTGACCTGGAATGCTGAGGTCACTGGTTCAAAACCCTGGGCTTGCCTGGTCAAAGCACATATGAACAACTAAAGTGAGGCAACTATACGTTTATACTTCTTGCTTCCCCTTCCTCTCTCTGCAAAAATCAAAAAATAAAATTAAAAAAAAAATTATATCAGAAAATAAGTAGCCATTAAGGCGCTGATTCCAAGTTCAATGAAAGGACATTTGCTACATTAAGTAGCAGAATGAGGGTCAACAGCTTGCTTCCTCCAGGGAATGGGAAAATATCCTAAAAAGCCAGAAATACCAATTCGAAAGAATATATGCACCTCTATGTTCATTGCAGCATTATTTGTAATACTCAAGATCTAGAAACAGCTCAAGTGCTCATCAGTAAATGAATGGATAAAAAAGCTGTGGTACAACACCCTGGCCAGATAGCTCAGTTGGTTAGAGTAATGGCCTGATATGCCACACGCTACAGGCTAGACTGAGGCAGACTTACTCCAGGCCCTGTTCCCATCTGGTAATAAATTGATTTTATTTATTTTTAAAAATTTTTAATTGGGATAAAAAACACATGTAAAATTTAATACTTGAAGAGAAAGAATAGTAGCTGAGGGTAAAGACATTTTAAAATGGGGTATATAATTACCATTTTTAACTATATTTGTTGTGCAATACACTTACAGAACTTTTTTTATCTTGCAGAACAGAAACTGTATACCCATTAAACAACTCCTGATTTTCTCCTACCTCAGCTCCTATCAACCATCATTCTACTTTTTGTCCCTATGAATTTGACTACTTTAAATATCTCATATAAGTCAAATAATACAGTATTTATCTCTTGTGACTGGCTTACTTCACCTAACATAATGTCCTCAAGGTTCATTCAAGTTGTAACATATGATAAGATTTCTTTCTTTTTTATGGCTGAATAACATTCCATTGTATATATGAAAAGATACTCAACTTTTCTAATCATTAAGGAAATATAAGTCAAAATCACAATGAAATATTACTTTATGACCACTAAGATAGTTATAATAAAAAAAAAGACAATGAGGATATGGAACTATCATATATTGCTGGTACTAATATAAAATGGTGCAGTAACTCTGTAAAATAGACAGTTCCTTAAAACATTAAACAGAGTGGACCATATGATTTGGAGATTCTAAGAGAACTGAAAACATATATTCACCCCAAAAGTTGTACATGAATATTCATAATAGCATTATTCTTAATAGCCAAAGGTGGCAACAATGCAAATGTTCCTTAACTGCTGAATGGGTAAACAAGTTATCAAATATTCACACAAAAGAATATTATTCACTTATAAAAAAATGTATGGGCCTGACCTGTGGTGGCGCAGTGGATAAAGCGTCGACCTGGAAATGCTGAGGTCGCCGGTTCAAAACCCTGGGCTTGCCTGGTCAAGGCACATATGGGAGTTGATGCTTCCAGCTCCTCCCCCTTGTCTCTCTCTCTCCTCTCTCTCTTCTCTCTAAAAATGAATAAACTAAAAAAAAAAAAATTAAATAAAAAAAATGTATGAAGTACTGATGCTTACCACAATGCAGATAAAACTTAAAAAAAAAATTATCTTCAGTGAAACAACCCAGCCATAAAAAGCCACATATTGTATGGTTTCATTTGTATGAAATTTCCAGAATAGGCAAATCCTTCTTTAATTTATTATTATTATTATTGAACTCAAGTTTTATTCATCATAAAATTCATACAACTCCTCATCACTATCAAAATTCCCATCCATTAACTTGTCCTCATCAGTGTCTGATGATGAATTGTTTTCAACAATGAGTGTGAGAACAAGCACAAAAAAAATGAGAAATGCACGTAAAAAAACTATGACCACTGTATAAGATGCACCCAGTTTTTAGACCCCAAATTTTTTGAAAAAGAGTGCCTTTTCTTTTTAAAATTTAATTTATTGTATGTGTACATAGATTCTAGTGTCACCCCGATTGCATCCCCCCTCCCCTGTATTCCCTACAACATCTCCCTTGCCCCCCTCCCAACAGCTCCCTGCCCCCTTCCCTTCAGGTTTAATTCAGTTCCTCAGTTCACATTATTCCTTGGATTCCTCAAGTGAGTGAAGTCATATGATATTTTTCTTTCTCTGCCTGGCTTATTTCACTTAACATAACTTCCAGGTCCATCCATGTTGTTGCAAAAGGTAATATTTCCTTCTTTTTCATGGCCCCATAGTATTCCATTGTATATATGTACCACTGTTTTTAATCCACTCGTCCGCTGATGACACTTGGGCTGTTTTCAGATCTTGGCTATTGTGAACAATGCTGCCATAAACATGGGGGTGCTTTTCTTTTTTTGAATCAGTGATGTGGTGTTCTTGGGTTATATTCCTAAAAGTGGGATGGCTGAGTCAAAAGGTGGTTTGATTTTTAATTTTTTGAGGAATCTCCATACTGTTTTCCACAGTGGCTGCACCAGTCTGCATTCCCACCAGCAGTTCAGGAGGGTTCCCTTGTCTCCACATCCTCACCAGTACTTATTCTGTGTTGTTTTGTTGATGATAGCCATTCTGACTGGTGTGAGGTGATATCTCATTGTGGTTTTAATTGGCATTTCTCTAATGATTAGTAATGTTGGACACTTTTTCATCTGTCTATTGGCCATCTGTATGTCCTCTTTGGAGAAGTGTCTATTCATTTCTTTTGCCCATTTTTTGATTGGATTGTTTGTCTTCCTGGTGTTGAGTTTTACAAGTTCTTTATAAATTTTGGTTATTAACCCCTTATCAGACATTTGTCAAATATGTTCTCCCATTGTGTGGTTTGTCTTTTTATTCTGTTCATATTATCTTTAGTTGTGCAAAAAGCTTTTAGTCTGATATAGTCCCATTTGTTTATCCTGTCTTATATTTCACTTGCCTGTGGAGATAAATCAGCAAATATATTGCTGCGAGAGATGTTGGAGAGCTTACTGTCTATGTTTTCTTCTAAGATGCTTATGGTTTCACGACTTACATTTAAGTCTTTTATCCATTTTGAGTTTATTTTTGTGACTGGTGTAAGTTGGTCATTCAGTTTCATATTTTTTTGCAGGTAGCTGTCCAATTTTCCCAATACTATTTGTTAGAGATTATTTTTACTGTATTGTATGCTCTTACCTCCTTTGTCAAATATCAATTGTCCATAAAGGTGTGGGTTTGTTTCTGGGTTCTCTGTTCTGTTCCATTGATTTTTTTTCTTTTTTTTTTAATTTTATTTTATTTATTCATTTTTAGAGAGGAGAGAGAGAGAGAGAGAGAGAGATAGAGACAGACAGAGAGAGAGAAGGGGGAGGAGCTGGAAGCATCAACTCCCATATGTGCCTTGACCAGGCAAGCCCAGGGTTTCAAACTGGCAAACTTAGCATTTCCAGGTCAATGCTTTATCCACTGCGCCACCACAGGTCAGTGTTCCATTGATTTTTATGCTTGTTCTTATGCTAGTACCATGCTGTTTTGAGTGCAATGGTCTTGTAGTATAACTTGATATCAGGAAGTGTGATACCTCCCACTTTATTCTTCTTTTTCAAGATCACTGAGGCTATTCGTGTTATTATTTGGTTCCATATAAATTTTTGGCATATTTTTTCTATATCTTTGAAGTATGCCATTGGTATTTTAATTGGTATTGCTTTGAATTTATAAATTGCTTTGGGTAGTATAGACATTTTAATGATGTTTATTCTTTGTATCCATGAACATGCTATATGCTTCCACTTGTTTGTATCTTCCTTGATTTCTTTTTATCAATGTTTTGTAATTTTCCGAGTACAAGTATTTAACCTTCTTGGTTAAATTTACTTGTAGGTACTTTATTTTTTGTTGTTGCAATAGTGAAGAGGATTGTTTCCTTAATTTCTATTTATTTATTTATTTATTTATTTATTTATTTATTTATTTTGTATTTTTCTGAAGCTGGAAACAGGGGAGAGACAGTCAGACAGACTCCCACATGTGCCCGACCAGGATCCACCCGGCATGCCCACCAGGGGCGATGCTCTGCCCCTCTGGGGTGTCGCTCTGCCGTGACCAGAGCCACTCTAGCGCCTGGGGCAGAGGCCAAGGAGCCATCCCCAGCGCCCGGGCCATCTTTGCTCCAATGGAGCCTTGGCTGTGGGAGGGGAAGAGAGAGACAGAGAGGAGGGGGGGGGTGGAGAAGCAAATGGGCACTTCTCCTATGTGCCCTGGCCGGGAATCGAACCTGGGTCCCCCACACGCCAGGCCGACGCTCTACCGCTGAGCCAACCGGCTAGGGCCCTTAATTTCTCTTTTTGACAGTTCATTGTTGGTGTATAAAAATGTCTCTGATTTCTGTGTATTAATTTTATACCCTGCCACCTTGCTGTATTCATTTATCAGGTCCAGTAGTTCTTTGACTGAGACTTTAGGGTTTTCTATATACAGTATCATATTATCTGCAAATAATGATAGTTTTATTTCTTCTTTTCCAATTTGGGTGCCTTTTATTTCTTCTTCTTGTCTGATTGCTGGGGCTAAGACTTCCAGTATTATGTTGAATAAGAATGGTGAAAGGGGGCACCTCTGTCTTGTTTCTGATCTTAGGAAGATTGCTTTTAATTTTTGCCCATTAATTATGATATTGGCTGTGGGTTTTTCATAGATGGCCTTTATCATGTTGAGATATGTTCCCTGTGTTCCCACTTTGCTGAGAGTTTTGAACATGAAAGGTTGCTGGATTTTATCAAATGCTTTTTCTGCATCTATTGAAATTATCATGTGGTTTTCTCCTTCCTTTTATTTATGTGATGAATCACATTGATTGATTTACAAATATTGTACCATCCTTGCCTCCCCAGAATAAATTCCACTTGATCATGATGTATGATTTTTTTCATGTATTGCTGGATCCAGTTTGCAAATATTCTGTTGAGGATTTTAGCATCTAAATTTACCAGGGATATTGGCCTATACTTTTCTTTCTTGTGTTGTCTTTGCCAGGTTTTGGAATCAGAATTATGCTCATCTCATAAAAGGAGCTTGGAAGTCTTCCTTCCTCTTGAAGTTTTTGGAATAGCTTGAGAAGGATAGGAGTTAGTTTTTCTTTGCATCTTTGGTAGAATTTGCCAGTGAAGCCATCTGACTCAGGGCTTTTGTTTGTTGGGAGTTTTTTTTTTTGTTTGTTTTTTTAGAGAGAGAGAGTCAGAGAGAGGGATAGATAGGGACAGACAGACAGGAATGAAGAGAGATGAGAAGCATCAATCATTAGTTTTTTTGTTGTGACACCTTAGTTGTTCATTGACTGCTTTCTCATATGTGCCTTGACCGTGGGGCTACAGCAGATCGAGTAACCCCTTGCTCGAGCCAGCGACTCTGCGTCCAAGCTGGTGCGCTTTGCTCAAACCAGATCAGCCCGTGCTCAAACTGGCAACCTCGGGTCTCAAACCTGAGTCCTCCGCATCCCAGTCTGACACTCTATCCTCTGTGCCACTGCCTGGTCAAGCTGTTGGGAGTTTTTTGATAACTGTTTCGATCTCATTTTTGTAATTGGTCTGTTTAGGTTTTCTGATTTTTCCAGATTGATTTTTGAAAGATTATATGTTTCAAGGAATTTATCCGTTTCACCTAGGTTGTACAATTTTTTGGCATACATTTCTTCATAATATTTTTTTTACAATCCTTTGTATTTCTGTTGTGTCAGTTGTTATTTCTCCAACTCTCATTTCTAATTTTATTTATTTGAGTTCTCTCTCTTTTTTTCTTGATGAGTCTGGTTAAAGGTTCATTGATCTTGTTCACTCTTTCAGAGAACCAGCTCTTGGTTTCATTGATCCTCTATATCAGTGATTTTCAACCTTTTTTGAGTCGCGGCACATTTTTTACATTTATAAAATCCTGGGGCACACTCCTACCAAAATGATACAAAATGACACTCTAACACAGTACATATTATATATATAGTTAATAATATAGTTTCTAAATGTATTTATACTCACTTAGTGTGAAACCTGGGCCTATTTCGATAAACACAAAAAGGATATCCTGGTAGGAATGGCAGAAAGACACACATAAAGCTCTTCCTCAACCCTTCTCAGTCTCTCTCTGTTTTTAGTTTTTATCACAGTCAAGCTTGAGAAGCTCAACTCACATAGATATGTGGTTGAAAATGGGAGCAATGTCAAAATAGCTTTGTTGGCCAGAATGGGGAACTCCTTGGCAACAGATAACCAAAAACTGTCCAAAGGAAGATCAGCAAACTTTAGCTTTAAAGTTAGATAACATTCTGATGCATTGTGATGCATTGTAGATCACCCTCTGTGGGGGCCTCTTTTAAAAAGAAAAAGGTCAAATATCTATATACACCATCAGGATAGACATAACCAGCTGAGGCTGAGGCTTCATCTAGTGGTGGCAACATTTACCTCCAGTCCTGACCAGGATTAGAAATTGGGACCATGGGGAGGAGTAGCAGCTTCAACTACTCGCCGCGGCCACACAATGACAAGTGTGCGGCAGCCCAAGTGGGGACCTTTCTGGGTGTGGATGAGAGGCGGCCTACTATTGGTTCATCACTAGTGGTCGGGATGAATCCTAGAAGGTGATTGGTCAGTGAGCGTTCCCTGTGCCTCCACTCTTCCTGTCGCTGATAGCTGGAGGGATTGTGAGGGGAAAGTTTAGGTCCGGATAAATAGCCTCCGAGGGCCGTATCCAGCACGTGGGCCATAGTTTGGGGACCCATGTTTAATTTCCCCATGGCACACCTGACCATGTCTCATGGCACACTAATGTGCCACGGCACACTGGTTGAAAAACACTGCTCTATATTGTTTCTTTAGCCTCTATGTTATTTATTTCCTCTCTGATCTTTTATTATTTCCTTCCTTCTACTACCTCTGGGCTTTACTCGCTGTTCTTTTTCTAGTTCTTTTAGATGCAGAGTTAGGTTGTTTATTCGAGCTTTTTCTAGCTTTTTAATGTATGCCTGTAGTGCTATGAACTTCCCCCTCAGTACTGCTTTTGTTGTGTCCCATAAATTTTGAGTTGTATGCTTGTTATCATTCATTTCTAGAAATTTTAAAATTTCTTCTTTGATCTCATTGTTAACCCATTTGTTATTTAATATTATGCTATTTAGTTTCCATATGTTTGAGTATTTTTTAGTTTTTCTGTTGTGGTTGATTTCTAGTTTCATGCCACTGTGATCAGAAAAAATGCTTGATATGATTTCAATCTTTTTAAATTTATTGAAACCACTTTTGTGCCCTAACATGTGATCTATCCTAGAAAATGTAGAATGAGCACTTGAAAAGATTGTATATTCTGCTGCTTTAGGGTAAAAGGTTCTGAAGATATCTATTAAATCCAATTGATCTAGTGTGTCCTTTAAGTCTGCTGTTTCTTTGTTAATTTTCTTTCTTGAGAATATATCTAGTGATGTAGTGGGGTATTGAAATCCCCTACTATTATAGTATTGCTATTGATCTCGCCCTTTATATCCATCAAAGTCTGCTTTATATATTTCGGTGGTCCTATACTAGGTGCGTAGATATTTAAAACGGTTATATCTTCCTGTTGGATTGCTCCCTTTATATTAAGTAGTGACCTTCTTTATCTCTTACTATAGCCTTTGTTTTAAAGTCCATTTTGTCTGATATAAGTATTGCTACTCCAGCTTTTTTTTTTTTATTTCTATTTTCATAAAATATTTTTTTCCATCCTTTTACCTTTAGTCTATGTGTATCTTTTGTTTTGAGATGTTTCTTGTAGACAGCATATGTATGGGTCCTGTTTTTTTATCCATGCAGCTACCTTATGTCTTTTGATTAGATCATTTAATCCATTTACATTTAAGGTTATTATTTGTATGTAGTTGTTTATTGCTATTTATTCTTTAAAGCTATCTTCCTCTTTTACTATATTCTTTTCCCCCTTTGTTCTGTTTACAACAGGCCCCTTAACATTTCTTGCAGCATTAGTTTGGTTGTAATGAATTCCTTGAGTTTTTTTTTTTTTTGTCTGGGAAGCTTTTTATTTCTCCTTCAAATTTAAATGATGACCTTGCTGGATAAAGTAGTCTTGGTTGTAGGCTCTTGTTCTGTATTATTCTGAATATTTCTTGCCATTCCCTTCTGACCTCAAGTGTTTCTGTTGAGAAGTCAGATGTTATCCTTATGGGGGTTCCTTTGTAGGTGATAGTCTTTTTTTCTCTAGCAGCTTTTAATATTTTCTCTTTATCTCTTAGCTTTGCTATTTTAATTATGATGTGTCTTGGTGTGGATTTCTTTGGGTTTCTCTTTAATGGAATTCTCTGTGCTTCTTGAACTTGTGTGACTTTTTCCTGCATCAATTTAGGGAAGTTTTCAGCTATGATTTGATTGAACATGGTTTCTATCCCTTGTTCTTTCTCTTCTTCTTCAGGAACCCCTGTGATGCAGATGTTATTTCTCTTCATATTGTCACAGAACTCTCTTAGTTTCCTCAGAATTTTTGAGTCTCTTTTCTTTTTGCTACTCTGCTTCCATGCCTTTGTTTATCTTGTTCTCTAACTCACTGATTTGATCCTTAGCTTCATCTATCCTGCTTTTAATTCCTTTCATTGTGGTCTTCATTTCTGATATTGTATTTATCATTTCAGACTGATTCTTTTATATTATTTCAATGTCCTTTTTTATATTTGCTATCTCTTTATTTAGGTGCTCATTATGTCCATTTATTGCTGTTCTAAGATCTTTGAGCATCCTAACAATCATTATTTTAAACTCTGCATCTGGTAATTTGTTTATATATGACTCATTCAAGTCTTTTTCTGGGGATTTCTCTTGATTCATTTGGGTTGCATTTCTCTGCCTTCCATTATGTCTGTGTGTAAGAAGAGTGTGGCCAGAGGAGTCCAATGGGTGTGGCCTCTGTTTTCCCTTGGTGTGGTCTGTCTGCAGGCCAATACTTCCTCTGCCCCTGCCTCGGGTGTTTTGGTATGGGTGTTGCTGGCGCTGGCCCACTGTGGCCATTGCTGTGGTTTCTGCCTCTCCTCCAAGGGAGAGGCTGTGTTCATGTGCTGGGGCTACAAGCCTCAGCTGGCCTCAGCCTTCACCCCTCCCCTTGGGTAGGGCTGTGCTCCACACTGGGTACACAAGCCCTGGCACCACAGATGGGGCTGCACATATATGCTTAGCTGGGTGTCTCTGCCTGTTCCCCGGCTTTTGCCCTGCCCTTGATGGCGGGGCTGTGCTTGCCATGGCTGCAAGACCCAGCTCCTGGGGTGTGTTGTGCACCCTTGCTCAGCCACAGCTCTCCACAGGTTATCAAGCTTTTGCCTTGCCCCTGTGGGAGGTCTTGCAGGTGGGACTGCTCTTGCTCACCTGGCCCCACAGCCAGGTGGGACTGCTTTCATGTGCCCCTTCTGTCCCAGCTGTGTGGGACCATGCTTCCAAGTGCTGCCATTGCCTGCCATCCAGGGATCCCTCAGCAGTGTGGGTGGAGGCAATGCAGCTCAGACCCTAACACTCCATACTATAGTCCTGAACGCTCCCTCCTTCTAAGTGACTCTGCTCTGAGTGCCACTGGAGAGCTTATTTGGCTGGTGTCCTGCTTCCCTTTGCTGGTATTGCTGTTTCCAGGGGAAATATTCACTTTAGATTTGGGGAGTGACTCAACCCAGGGCTTAGGGTGGCTGTCCCTCAAATTGTTTCTCTCTGTGCCTCCTAGATTACTCTCTCTTCCTGCTACTCCAGTCTTCTCATCTCTCCCTGTCCCCCAAGTCTTGGGTGAGTGGTTGTGAGAGAGGTTTTCTGTGCAGTCCCTTTAAGAAGAGGACCTGAGAAATCTCTGGGCCTGAGAAATCTGTCTCTTTCTCACAAACAGTATCCTGGCTTGTTTTGCAGCTAGATACTGTCCATACGCCTCTTCTAGTTTCTGGTGCTGCAGGCTGGGGCTTTGGTCCTGGGGCCTAGGACCCTCCCCTCTGTGGTAAACATTCTTCCTGCCATGCGAGTTCCTCTGGGCTGCCGTTCACACCTGGGAGCTGGGCAGCCCTCTCTGCGTTTCCACTTTTCCTACCAGTCTCAGTGTGGTTTCTTCAGTATTCCTTGGCTAAAGAGTCCTCTTAGTTTAGTCCAAAGTTGGTTTTTCCAGATGATGGTTCTTAAAATTAAGTTGTAATCCTCTTTGGTTCTGGGAGGTGAAAGTTGGTATGTCCGCCTACTCCATCGCCATCTTGCTACCTCCTTCTTTAATTTAGATAGAGTCACTCTATCCTTTCATTTTTATTTGCATTCTGTTTATAACTGTGGTAGTTATATATATTTTTCTCTTTAAAATAAATAGCTATTACTAGAATCTATGTAAACATAATAAATTAAAATTAAAAGAAAAAATATATAGCTATTCATTCAATTATTTTTGTTCCAGGAGACTTTGGACAATTATTCTTCTAAGAGCCTAAACCCCTCCCCCCATATGAATCACTGAAAATGATTATTACATGTGTGGGGGGGTGTTAAGAAGAAAAAATAATAAATTGTGGCTAAAACAATCATTACCAAGTAAATTTCTCTAAGATCTGGATGCATCTTTCTCAGAAAGATAGATTTAACATTATTCCAACATAGCAAAGATAATGGTTGCAAAATTTGTGATAAATTTCTGTCTAGAAATAAACTTATCAGTATGCTATATAATGTTGTTAAAGGAAACAACTAAACAAATACACTCAAAAATATAGAAGATTATCTGCCCATTAAGTCCACTTAAAATTAGAAAAAGCATTTATGATTTCATATATCATTGCCCATCTTTTCTGCCCCCCAAAAAAGTGATAAAAGAGAAAGATCTTGCCCTTTCCTATTAAAGCAGATTTCTTTTATTGGTCAAACACTCCTTACAAACCAAGATTTAGATCTTAAACACATGCTCCAAGTATTTCACTCACAAGCAAAACACAAAAACCTTGTTTTTTTAATTGAATATTTTTGGTGACATTAATAAAATCATATAGGTTTCAGAAGTACAATTCTATAACACATCATTTGTATATTATATTTTGTGTTCAGCGCCCCAAGCCAAATTTCCTTCCATCACCGTTATCCCCCCTTTACTCTCTACCACCTCCCTCCACCCACCTTTCCCTCTAATAATCACCATACTGTTTTCTATGAGGTTTTTGTTGTTTTGCTGAATCCCTTCATGTTTTTTACCTTTTGTGATAATAGTTGAAGTGTTTAATACTGTTTTGAGTAGAGCCTGGCCTGTGGTGGTACAGCAGAAAGAGCACCAACCTAGAACGCTGGGATCATGGGTTCAAAACCCTGGGCTTGCCTGGTCAAGGCACAGTTAGAGTGAAGGAACTACTTCTTGTCACCCGTGCCCTTCTCTCTCTGTAAAATCAATAAGTAAAATCTTTAAAAAAATATTGTTTTGAGTAGAAAATAAAGTGGTGAAAAAACAACCCTTGTCCTTATATTTGTGGCTGACTTCTTTTTTTTTTTTTTAGCAATTGAGAGAGAAAGAGACAGACAGACAGAAAGAAGAGAAATGAGAAGCATCAACTCATAGTTGCAGCTCCTTAGTTGTTCATTAATTGCTTTCTCATATGTGCCTTGACCGGGGGCTACAGCAGAGCCAGTGACCCCTTGTTCAAGCCAGCGACCTTGGGCTCAAGCTGGTGAGCCTGTGCTCAAGCTGGCATTTTTTGGGTTTCAAACCTGGGTCTTCTGTGTCCCAGGCTGATGCCCTATACACTGTGCCACTGACTAGTCAGGCTAAAGTTTTATATTTGGAAGTCCATGTGAATTTTGCATTTTGCCCCATAATACATGCATGTTTGTTTTAATATCAATATAGTTTATATTAATTATAGAAAAGTTTATACTTTTAAAAAACAATTTATAAGTTATTTTTTATTGATTTTAGAGAGAAGAGAGAGAGAATAAAATATCAATTTGTTGTCCCACTTATTTATGCACTCTTTGGTTGATTTTTATATGTGCCCTGACCTGGGATCAAACCTGCAAACTTGGCACATTGAGATGAGCTCTAACCAACTGAGTTATCTGGCCAGGGCTCAGTTTATACTTTGAACTCTGTAATTCCATATCTAACATTTTTCTAAGAAGATATGAACAAAGTCATACCACTATTTCACCATGAAAATTATAAACATAATGCACAATGATAAACATTTTCTTAAGTAAAATACATATCTAAATAATCATACATAATATAGCCATTAAATTAACTATGTAGATATTGGTGACTTAAAAAAATTCTATAATCATTCAGGCTCTGTGTGTGTGTGTGTGTGTGTGTATGTGTGTGTGTGTAATGTGGGACATCATCAATCACAATGGATTTTCCAGCAAGACAAATTGTAAGTATAAACATTGATATTTCAGATCCAACAGGTCATAAACCAGATAGTTTTATTAAAAGATTTACCCTAAGAACACTCTGATGCCTATTTCTGACAGCCTACCCACACCCACATTCATCAACTACCATGTCTTTACAATGTTGCAGAATGACATTGTCATCATTGTCCTGGTACAGCATGAAAATAGGGGACAGCTTGGTGGGAACACAGACAGCCTGGGGGGTCGCTGGGTCAGCTGCATGCATCAGTGCTTGCATGAAAGCATAATTGGAGCTGTTGAGGGAAGTGGTCAGTGAGAAAGGACAATCTCCATGGCAGTAATTTGCCATGAACCCTTCAGGGCAATCATCCATTTGTGCCAGCCCAGGTCCCTGAAGTTGATAAATAGCTGGTGATGATGGCAGAGGGTGTTGCAAGAAGCATTAGAGGCAGAGATGGCTGCCCTCCTTTTTCAGGAAGAATGGTGGCACTGCTCAGGGTTGAGGGTCACCACCAGCAGGGAAGCATGAAGAGAACATGTCAGTCTGGCACAGGTGTCTTCAAGCTGAAAATTCACCCCAGAGTCTCTGTGTCCTTTGACCAGTATGCCTAGGAGCAAACCTAAGTTCTTCTGAGGGTTATTATTCCATTCTTTTGCCACATTCAGTAGGTTGAAGGGAAGGACATTTTGGGGCCATGGTATTGACTGCAATACAAACATTTTACTTGGCTTAGGAATGGACTGGCCCCATATCTGAGGCTTGTGAACCAGGGACAAAGCCAATTCCAGTTCTAGTCCCAGGTTATAGTAAGTGTTGGGCCCCAGCTCCAGACCCAGCTGGGCCATTGTTAACTCCTCCTTGTCTTTAACTGTAGACAGGTTGAAGTAGAGGACCTTCTGTAGGCAAGAGGAGGCTTGGGGAGGGTTCTTGGAGTAAAGAAGGAAACCTAGATGGAACAGAGAGATGTGAATGTCACCATCATATATTTTACTTTATGTCCACCTATAACATAAATGTCAAACGTTATATGTATTGATATATCACATATGCGAAGTAAGGGCAGAAAATAATCAGTTATACTCAAACTCTATTACATGGGAGATTTATTTTTTTTACTCCTCCTTTTTTAACTAAATATTTTTTTTTAGAAAACTTTTTACTTATTAATTTTTGAAAGAGAGAAAGGTGGCAGGTTGGGGCTGAGGAGAGAAACATCAATTTGCTGCTCCACCAATTTATACATTCACTGGTTGACTCTTGTATGTGCCCTGACTGGGTGGATTGGGACAATGCTCCAATCAACTGAGTTAACTGGCCAGGGCCTGATACATTTTTAACTATAGTTGACATAGAATATATTAATTTCAGGTGCACAATATAGTTATTAGACATTTATACCTTATGAAGTGATCACCATAAGTCTAACCCATCAGGAATCACACATAGTTATTATAATATTATTGACTATATTACTTATGCTGTATATTACATTCTCAGGACTAATTTTTTTAAAGATTTTATTTATTGATTTTAGAGAGAGGAGAGAGAAAGAAGAGAAAGGCTAGGGGAAGGAGCAGGAAGCATCAACTTGTAGTTGCTTTCTTTATGTGCCTTGACCAGGTAAGCCCTGGGTTTCGAACCACCAACCTCAGCATTCCAGGTTGACACTTTATCTACTGCGCCACCACAGCTCAGGATCCCAGGACTTTTAAATTTTATAACTAGCAGTTTGTACTTCTTAATGCCCTTAAAAATGTGGAATGCTTCTCAAATTTACATGTCATTCTTACAGAGGGGCCATGCTAATCTTCTCTGTGTCATTTTAATTTTTAGTATAAATGCTAACAAAGTAAGCACAAGGCCAGAGGTTCTTATCCTCACATGTGCAAATCCCCATGGGGTCCTGTATGGTTCATGATAATAGATGGAAAAAAGAATTATATCATCATTTTTACTAAACTCTAAATAAAATTTAGCATTTCTTTCAATTTTGAAAATAGTCAACAAATCCTCAAAATATTACCAGGGCCTATGACAGTATTACCAATAGAAAACATAGATATGTTCAGACATTAAGTTGTTGCAAATATCTTAAAATAACACAAACACTACTTTGAAGTATGGTAGTTAGAATCCCTTCTATAGGTCCTAATATTTGTTACATTAATAAAGCATCATATATGTTATTATATACACATTTGTTTTTATTTCTTTATTTTATTTATTTATTTTAGAGAGAGGAGACAGAGAAAGAGAGAGAGAGAGAGAGAGAGAGAGAGAAGGGGGAGGAGCAGGAAGCATTAACTCCCATATATGCCTTGACCAGGCAAGCCTGGGGTTTTGAACTGGTGACCTCAGCATTCCAGGTTGACGCTTTATCCACTGTGCCACCGCAGGTCAGGCCCACATTTGTTTTAAAAAGATTTTTATATTGGGGTGGTGAACACACAATACGGTATACTAATGATGTATTATAGAATTGTACACCTGAAACCTATATAATTTTATTAATTAATGTCACCCCAATAAATTCAATTAATAAATATTTTTATAAATGTATTCCAATATTTATTAAAATTTTTTTTAGATTTTATTTATTCATTTTAGAGAAGAGGGAGAGAGAGAGAGAGAGAGAAAAGAGGAGGAAAAGCAGAAAGCATCAACTCTCATATGTGCTTTGACCAGGCAAGCCCAGAGTTTTGAACCGGCAACCTCAGCATTCCAGGTCAACGTTTTATCCACTGTGCCACCACAGGTCAGGCTGTATTCAATATTTAATTGATCTCTTTTGAAATTCTAAATATTTTATTTGAGACATGTAAACCATTGTTCTGAGAAGGAGTCCATTGGTTTCAACTGAACTGCTAAAGGGACCCACGGCAAAAAATGTTTAAGAATCCCTTTAGGGTCTGGCCTGTGGTGGTGCAGTGAATAGATCATCGACCTGGAACACTGAGGTCACCATTTCTAAACCCTGGGCTTGCCAGGTCAAGGCACATACGACAAGCAACCAATGAACAACTAAAGTGAAGCAACTATGAGTTGATACTTCTTGTTCTCTTCCCCTCCTATGTAAAATTAATAAATAAAATCTTTAAAAAAATGTCCTAGGCTCAGGTGTTGCTGTATAAAATCTAACCACTTAGAATAATTTCAAAACAAAGTCCTGTCATCTAGCTAAGATTGGCCCTCCAGAAATTCTTTATGATTTATCTTTAATTTTTATCTAAAGTCCACAGTTGTCAATGTCAGCAGTGTCTAATCCTATATGTCTGAAGACTTTGTCTTCCATATCACTGAATATTGAGGTGCAATATGATTCTTCCATTTCTCCTTATGGTCCCCCTTCTCTGTACCTTTTGAGGTTGTAGAAGTATTTTTCCAGGGAAGGGTATAGGGGGAAGGGTCTAAAAAGGGACAAATATAAGGTAACAGAAGGTGATTTAACTTTGGGTGGAGGGTATACAACATAATCAACAGTTCAATTGCTGTGCAAATGTTTACCTGAAACCTATGTACTCTTATTAATCAATGTCACCCTGTTAAATTTAATTTTCTAAATAATAAAATAAAAAGTATCTTTCCTATTTTCAAAGCTAACTTCTCTGCCTGGATTTTCTTTTTTTAAATAAATTAATTATTTATTTTACTGAGGGGGGAGAGAGAGAGAAGCAGGAAAGAAGCAGGAAGCATCATCTCCCATATGTGCCTTGATGAGGCAAGCCTGGAGCTTTGAACTGGCGACCTCAGCGTTCCAGGTTTATCCACTGTGCCACCACAGGTCAGGCTCTGCCTGGATTTTCAAACCTCACATAATCCTCAAGGAAAAGGCCTGACAGAGTATATTTTTACCTTTATTATTATTATTATTATTTTACTTTTTTGCATCATCTACTTCTCCCTCCTCTCAAATAACATTTTTGGTCTGATGCCAGCATTTTATTTGGTTGAGTGGCTCCACCTTAAGTAAGGATATTCTAAGGTCATTCAGTTTTTGTGGAAAAATTACAACAGAAATCCAAACATTCTAACCATCCCACCATAATGCCTCTTCACTCTCCAGTCTCATTTAAAAATAACAAAATTGGCTCTGGCCAGCTGGCTCAATAGATAGAGCATCTGACTGGTGTTTGGACTTCCTGGGGTCGATCCCCAGTCAGGGTACACATGAGAAGTGACCATCTGATTCTCTTCCTCTCGTCTCCCCCTTCACTCTCTCTTCCCCTCTTACAGCCAGTGTTCAATGGGTTCAAGCATTGGCACCGGGCACTGAGGATAGCTCGGCTGGTCTGAGCACTGGCCCTAGATAGACAAAGGTTGTTGGATGGATCCCTATTGAGGTGCATGTGGGAATCTGTTTCTCTATCTCCCCTCTTTTCACTTAAAAAATAAAAGTTAAAAAGCATTTAAAATTATTCAATTTTCTCCTCAAGTTCAATATGTCATCTCTTCCTTTCTCTTCATTGACCATCGTTTTTTCCCATTGGCCATTTTTGTTCACTGACCATTGTTTTTCACTGACCCGCTTTTAAAAAGACCAGTCTGTGTTTGCTGTCTCTACTTCTCATTCATACCCTTTGGCTTTTTCCAACACTTTTACCCTTAACAACTCCACTGAAACATCTTTAAAGGTTGTTAACTGTTAGATGCAGGGGTGTCTTCATAATACTTATCCTCTTCAACCTCTCTGAACAGTTAGTTGATCTCCCCTGTTTATGGCTCTAATTCTAATATATATATTGGTCTCTCTTTTTACACATATCACTAAATCACATTCCTTAAGCATGAAAAAAACCCCCCCAAAATCCAACAGTCAGATGAAAAAGGTGGACATACTTGAAAAAATAAAAAGAAAAAAAACTTATATATTCAAAAGACACCTTTAAAAAATTAATAACACAAAGAACAATAATACTTGCAATATAAATGATGAATTAGAACTCATGACTATAAAGAGCTTTTTTAATGATTAAAAGACAATACAAATTGTTAAGAAAAATAAAGCCTGACCTGTGGTGGCTCAGTGGATAAAGTGTTTACCTGGAACACTGAGGTTGCCGTTTTGAAAACCTGGACTTGCCTGGCCAAGGCACATATGGGAGTTGATGCTTCCTGTTCCTCCCCCTTTTCTCTCTTTTTCTCTCTCAGTCTCTTTCTCTAAAAATGAATAAATAAAATCTTTAAAAAAATTTAAAAAAGAAAAGAATCTCCTTTAAAAGAAAAAAGAAAAATGAAAAATCCTCAATAGAAAAAAGAGTTTAATTTCTATATAGGCAACTATGGAAAAAAATAAAAATAAATGATTCATTATTCATTTCAAAAGGCATCATCTGCCTTGGCTGTACAGCTCAGTTGGTTAGAGCATTATCCCAATATGCCAAGGTTTCAGGTTCAATCCCTGGTCAGGGAACATGCAAGAATCAACCAATGAATGCATAAATAAGTGGAACAACAAATTGATCTTTCTCTCTCCCTTCTTTTCTCTTTAAAAAAGAAATTAATCTATAAAAATTAAAAATCAACAACAAGGCATCATTTCACCTCATTAAAAATTAAAATTAAAACAATGAGATTATGTTTTACTCTTAGATTAACAAAAATTAAAAGCTAAAGTGTTGTTACCTAGTGGGCATAAAGTGTGGCATGGATAGGTACATTGTTATGTATTAGGCTGAAATAGTACAGCCTGACTAGGCAGTAGTGCAGTGGATAGAGCATTGGTCTGGGATGCTGAGGACTCAGGTGGTTAAAAACCCCAAGGTAACTGGCTTGAGTGTGAGCTCACTAGCTTGAGAGTGGGGTCTCTGGCTTGAGTGTGGGATCATAGACATGACCCCATGGTTGCTGACTTGAGCTCAAAGGTCACTGGTTTGAACCCAGGGTCGCTGGCTTGAGCAAGGGATCACTCACTCTACTGTAGCCCCCCCCCCCCCATCAAGGCACATATGAGAAAGCAATCAGTGAACAACAAAGGAACCATGACAAAGAATTGATGCTTCTCATCTCTCTCCCTTTCTGTCTGTCTGTCCCTCTCTCTTTCTCCTTATCTTTCTCTCTCTCACACTAAAAAAAAAAAAAAAAAAAGAATGAAATAGTACAATGAAATATTTTTGCTACATAGCAATGAGAATGAACTGCAAATATACACAGCATGGATAAATCTCACAAATACACCACTGAGTGAAAGAAACCAGACACAAAAAAGGATAGAGTCAACATTTCCATTTAAATAAAATTCAAAAACAGGCAAAACAAAAATGTAATGTTAGATGTCAGGATAGAAATTATCCTTGTAGAGGAATTGTAAATAACCAGATGAATCCATGAAAAATTCCTTGGGGTGCTAATAATATTCTATTTCTTGATCTGGGTGTGGGTTTTCTCTGAAAATTCATTGAGCTGGTCTTCATGATTAAAGCATTTTTCTGATTGGATGTTATACTTAAGGTGACCGATCATCCTCCTTTAGGGAGGACAGTCCTCTTTTTGTAAGTTATGTCCTCCCTCAAAAAGTGTTCTCCTACATGTCCTCCTTTTTGATATTGGAAGACTAATCTGTAAATGTCCATATTTAGTCGATGAAGAGTTGATCCATTGTATGTGATGTGATGTATTTGTATTTGACATGACAATTTGTCAAAGATCAGTACAGTGCAGCAAGATGCGATTATGAGATGCATGCACTCAGGGAGACCTTGAGAGTGCTTGTGATATACCAAACATGCAAATGGCTTTGTGTACCTCTTACTGAAACACTACATGACACATATGACATTGCAGACTCACAATTATTTCTTTCTCAGTGAATATTAAATCATAGACAGGTTAGCACAATTTATGTTTTATTAATTCATTATCTATTTAATAATTTCCAAATATGTATAATTTTATTTACAAGTATTTTCCCAAAATTTGAGTTTTAGAGTGGAAATCTAACCTCAAACCATATCTATTAATAATGCATTTTGATTAAATAGTTGCATAAAACAGACGCTTTTTAATTAGAAAATGGTAAATACACCCGAATATCATTCCAAATTAGTGGTTTTGTTTGATATTTAGTTTTACTAAATGAGTACTTTTTTCTTACAATTATTAAAAATTAATAGACATATAAGCATCATTACAATATAAAATATTACAAATGTTTTTATTATGCATTTATCATATTATAGTGTATTGTTGTAAGGTTGGCGGTTAATGGGGAAAGTTCAGGCCTGGGAACTTTGGCTAGGACTGCCCACAACCAAGTGCGCCAAAAGAAACTTCCCAGGAACCCTTTGGAAAAAAGTGACTGTTTGCCAGCCAGTGAGATTTCACCACGTCATATTAGCTCGACTACCCTAGGGACCCTTTAAATATTTCCCACATGGGTCACCACTTGTGACTTCCTTGGCCTCCATCTTTCCTTGAGGCCAGGGAACCTCATCAGGCGGGATGCGTGCTCTGTACTCAATAAAGCCTTTTATTATTCCACACTTCGTGGCTCCGGCCCCTTCCTTCTTTCTCGGGGGGGAAAAATACCTTACAATTGTTGCAATGAATAAAATGTTTCTTTTATTTATGATATTTTCTTCAATTAATTTTTGTCCTCTTTTTCATTGTAAAAATGTTGGTCACTTTATACTACAGCAAGGTCTTATTTTTAAAAAGATTGCTATCAATTGTGGAGATGTGAGAATTCTCTTATACTAATGGTGGGCTTAAAATTTTGAGGGATGTTTGTTATATATTGAAAGTATAAAAGTACCTGTTTCTTTAAAAAATTTTTTTTTTGTGTACCAGAGACAGAGAGAGTCAGAGAGAGGGACAGACAGAGACAGAGAGGCAGCAGGAAGGGAGAGAGATGAGAAGCATCAATTCTTCCTTGTGGCACCTTAGTTGTTCATTGATTGATTTCTCTCACATGTGTCTTGACCAGGGGGCTACAGCAGATCATGTGACCCCTTGCTTGAGTCAGTGACCTTGGGCTCAAGCTGGTGAGCTTTGCTCAAACCAGATGAGCCCACACTCAAGCTGGCGACCTTGGGGTCTCGAACCTGGGTCTTCTGCATCTCACTCTGACACTCTATCCAGTGCACCACCACCTGGTCAGGCTGTACCTATTTCTTGATCCAACAATCCCATTCTCAGAATTTATCCTAGGGAAATAATAGAAAAAGTGCATACACACACACACACAAATGGATATAAAACTGCATTATTTATTACATGTCTGTTGGGCAAATGAGTGTGTAAAATATGTATTTTTTTAGTTTGCTCACTTATTGTTAATAAATGGCACTGGGCAGCCACGTGTATTGTATGCCTGCTTTCAGAGCAAGGCAGATTGCATTCCTGCTTGGGATAGACCATTGTTTTGCTAATGTTTGCTGGAGGAGGGGTCTTTGTGGGCCCAGGCAGTTTTACAGGAAGAGCAGAGAGAATGCAGAGTGCTGAAGAAGAAATCAAGTTTTGCAGGAGAGAAAAGGGATGCAGATATGGAACCAGAGCTGAGGGGCTTTGGGAGCTTTGCTGAGACTGGTGGGGGCCTTTGATTCTAGGAGGAACTGGAGAAGATTCTCCTGGTTGTGGAACCAGAGAATGACTCAGGGCTTTGGAGCCCTGAATGAAAGTGTTTTTCCTGTGTGTTTGCTCGTCAGCAGGTGTGAGGCTTTAATAAAGGAATGGTCCACCATTTTTTGGCTCCATTGTTTCTTTACCATCTGTTCAAATTCAATGAGAACCTGCATGGCCGTGATGGCAGTGGCCACATCCCCTTTTCAATCTTTTGTTTCAAATTCCTAATATTTTATCTCAATTTTTGACATTAGAATTCTACAACACTTGCGTTCTATGAGATCGAGTGCTGCTTCTTGGGGCCAATAAATAAAAGCTAATTGAAACAGAAAGACATTCAAATTATATAGTTAGCTTATGAAATGAGGATGACGACAGAGAAAAGATAGAGATTTGGAGACACTAGGACAATTGGGATCATGGAAAACATATTCTGGGGCAGTTAAGCATTATCCTGCCCTGTTGTCCTGGCAGAGGGAATTGGGGGGTTGATACCAGGGCTGAGGCCCTGTCAGCATTTCTGAGGAGCACAGAGGCTGCTGAAAGAAGACAAAGTAAATAAGAACTTCACTGCTCACAAAAATTCGGGGATATTTAATAGCTTCATATTCATTTTGAAATATCCCCTAAATTTTGTAAGCAGTATATTAGGGTGAACTGCACCATGTGGACATCATCTGCCCCTCTCAAATCAGATACCCACTCTAACAAGTGAACAATGAGCTTGTCAATATCAGAAACGTTCAATCCAAGAGAATTTTTTTAAAGAGTTTATATGATGTGCCCTGGCCAGGTAGCTCGGTTAGTTAGAGCCTTGTTCCAAAGTTCAGAGGTTGCCAGTTCAATCCCTAGCCAGGGCACATACAGGATTAGATTGGTGTTTCCTTCTCTAAAATAAAAAGTTTACAGTATAGGGAATATAGTCAATAATATTGTAATAACTAACTAGGGGGTCAAGTGGTTACTGGAAAGATGGGGGAACACTTTGCAAAGTATATGATTGTCTAGTCACTGTGCTATACACCTGAAAGCAACACAAAATAATACTGAAAGCAGACTGTAATTAAAAAAAATTTTTTTTGAGAGAGATGAGAAGCATCAACTAGTAGTTGCGCCACTTTAGTTGTTCATTGATTGCTCTTCATACGTATTTTGACCAAGGGGCTCAAGCCAGCGACTTTGGGATCATGTCGATGATCCTACACTCAAGCCAGTGACCTTGCTCTTAAGCTGATGAGCCTGCACTCAAGCCAGCAACCTCAGGGTTTTGAACTTGGAACCCAGCATTCCAGGTCAATGCTCTATCCACTATACCACCATTTTTTCAGGCTGTAATTTTAAGTTTTTTTTTAATAAATTAACTTAAAATGGTAAAATAAAAAGTTTATTTGAGCCAAACTGACACTGTATGTCAGAAAGCAAGCTCTCGGATGCTCCAGAGAATAACAGTTTTGCAGCTTCTTTCATTCCTTTGAAATAAGGAGGGAACCTAAGGAAGATGACATGGAGGTGGGAGAAAGCAAGGTGGGGACTGGATTACAGCATACTTAATATTGTGTGCTCTCTAGAGGGTTAATACCTCTTTGAGGGTATTTCAAAGGGGTGTTAATTTAGATGTACAAGAATAATAGGCAGGGCTGGATTAAAACCTTTCACTAAAGAAGTTATAGGTGGGTTCATGACTACCCACCACGACATGCCCAGTTAGCAATTTATGATTACCCCTGTTTTCATCAACTGGCTGAACTGGGGGTCACTCTCTAAAAGAAAAGCCAGTACAGAAGTGAGAATAACAACAGGCATAAAGGCACATGGCATTCCTTTGGTCCCCGGGCTGGATTCCCAGAGCCACTTCCGCAGAGCCCCAACACCATTACTGTCCCTTTTGTGGAGCCCTATAAATAACTGAAGAAACAAGTCTTTCCTGAAACCTCATGCTTAAGCCGACCAGGGAATGCTGACACTATTTGCTACTCTGTTCTGATAAACCTAATCGACTAGTCAACCAGCTAGTGTTTGGCTCCAGCCAGCTTGACTCAAACCGCTACCTGGGGAAACTGTCACCCACACTTCCCTCTTCCCATCAGGATCCCTCTTCCCATCAGAATCCTGTCCAGCAGCTGCTCTCCACCGGGCTGTCCTATTGTAAAGTCGTCGTTAAATGTTTCCACTAAGCTGTTAAATAATTCATAATAGAGGCGAGATTCCACCCTTAGAAGTAGAGTCTTCATTGTGGAATTCCAAGAACCAGGATGGATTCCCAGAAAGAACGTCAACTGTCGCGGAGGAGCGCGGCGGGGGCGGGGTGGAGGGATGCAAAGCGAGCAGCGGCGCTGCGGGGAGTGGCGTCTGTGTGCGGCAGCTCTGGCCTCAGCCTGTGCCCAGACGGGGCACCCTACTGCTCGCTGTAGCCTGCCTGGGTTCCATCGTCCCGCCCTCACGGCGGATGGCCTGGGCAGCCTGGGAGAAACGTCCCGCTGGAACAGCACCAGGGGCAGCAGACAGCGCGCCACAAGGGCACCCAGGGGGTGGGGTGGGCCCGCAGGGGCTGAAGGACTCAACCCCCCCCCCCCCCCCAGGACCACCCGGCCAGACGCTGTGGAGGGGATTTAAGTGATTCATTAACCTAGCGTCTGGGAGAATGTTCCAGAACAGCCGCTCTCCCCCTTCTCTTACCAGGCTTCACCTCTCTTTGAAATCCTTTTCACTACTGAACCCTGTATTTTGGATTGATAGTTGTTATCTGTTCCCACCACAATGTATGCTCCTTGGTTTTTGCCTGCGGCTCTCTTCGCCTGACTTGAAGCCAGCCAGGTATAGTGAAGATTTGTGATCCAGAGAAGGCACCTGGAGGGAAAGGTGGATAAGTCAGTTGTAGGGCCAGTAGCGGTAGCCATCATCACAGCCCTCTGGCCCATGCAGGTTCGTATTTGATTCAGACAGACAGTAATGAAACAACAGAGCCAAGAATTGGTGGACCATTACCTTTCATCCTAGCTTGCACCCAGCGGGCAAGAAATACACACAGTGGGAAAACACTTCTCTTCCATTCAGGGCTCCCAAAGCCACTGACTTATCCAAGTTTCCTAGAATTAAAGGTTTGTACCTCACCAGCCTATTCATCTCTGTTCCTCATCTCCCTCTCTCTGCCCAAACTCTGCACAAACTGGCTTCTCCTTCAGCACTCCACCATCTGCTTCTCTTCTCTAACACATGGCCTTTCTCTGCTCTCCTCCAGCATGGGCTCCCCTACCCCATTTTATAGTGTAGAAATCAAAACCTTTAATCCAATATACAAACAAGGAAGTCTCTATATAAAGTCACTCTTCTGAGGTTTAATGGGATTCCTCATGAGAACACCCCCCCCCCTCCCGCCACCATGCAACAACAGTCAAGGGTGTGGGGAAAAGCTTAGTTTTAAAACTAAGCCTTAGGCTATAAGGATCCTGCCTGCTTACAGCCTGTCCCCTAAACCTAATGCAAACTGTAAGTGAGCAAACACATACATTATATTTGCAAACTTATTTGACCCACATCAGTGGCTTTGGGAGCTCTGAATGGAAAGGGAAGTGTTTTCCCACCGTTTATATTTCTTGCCTGCTGGGTGCAAGCTAGGATTAAAGCTAATGGCCCACCAGTTCTTGGCTACATTGTTTAATAACCATCTGTCCGAATCAAATGTGAACCTGCACAGGCCAGGCGGCTCTGATGGTGGCCATGGCTACTGGCTTTACATTTTGCGTAGTCTCTGGCAGGGTTTGATGCAGATTGGAATGGAGCCACCACCACCTTTGAGTGGTGGAGTAGAGGACTGGCTGCTGTTATGGTTCCTCATGGCTGTCCTTTTGGGGGCCATAGTCTGGCTGACTTTTATAGCCAAGCGTAAGGAAACCTCTGTGGAAGAGGCTGCCCAGACCTGCAAATTGAGCAGTAGAAGGAGCTGGAGCAAGTGTGGGAGAAAGAGATGCCGACCCTGGAGCTGGAGCAAACACAGGAAGAGACTGACCAAGTGCGCGAGATTCTCTTGGAAGTGGAGCAGCCGCTAGACAAGGAATCACAGGTTCATGAGTTGCAGATTTCTCTGGATGTTGTGGAGAGCCAGCAGTGGTGGGAGGCCGGGGCGGAGGCCGGGACCAGGGCTGCAAGGCCAATGGAGCAGAAGGCAGTGACCTGGGGCTCAAGGCTGGCAGCGGGAGCTGATGTTTCCAGTTCCTCTTTGGAGGATGAGGAGAATCTGGCTGGAGTTGCAATCTGCAGTCTCCAGAAGATGAGAGCCCAGCAGCAAGGAGTACCTGCTATGCCCCTGGTAGGTTTGTGATTTTAGGACATAGGGTGAATGCCATCATGCTCTCCGGAGCAGAGATGGAAATGCTGACTGCCATTGCCATGTGCTCCTCCTTGGGACAGGGTAAGACCTACCAGGAAGGCAGAGATGAAGAGGGTGGCTGAGGCCTCATGTGCATGGACTGATTCCTGGACTATGACTGGAGCAGACACTGGCTCCATTGTTGGATGGACTTACGGATTTTGGACAACGAGAAGTTCCCTGATGGGGGTAGGGGGCAGCTTCTGTGGAGACCCTTCACCTGCCCTGGGAAGCTTTTCATATGGCTAGAAGGAAGTCCGAGAATATTTTGCGCTTTTGGCAACGTGCTCAGAGACTGGTGAAGTATATCTTTGTAATTGTTAAAGTTGTATGGTTTGTCATGTTGTAATTTGTATAATGCAGTGGTAGTAAACCTAGTCCCTACTGCCCACTAGTGGGCATTCCAGCTTTCATGGTGGGCAGTAGTGGAGCAACCAAAGTATAGATAAAAAGATAGATTTAACTATAGTAAGTTGTTTTATAAAAATTTATTCTGCCAAACTTAGCGAAAATCCAACATAAAGTACTTGGTAAGTAATTATTATTATATGCCTTAACTTGCTGTACTCTGCTTTATAAATTTTATAAAGTTACTTTCCTATTTTATAAATCACCATTACTGTGGAACTGGTGGGCGGCTAGACAATTTTACTACTAACAGAGATACAAAAGTGGGTGGTAGGTATAAAAAGGTTGACTACCCCTGGTGTAATGTGCTTAATTTCCTGGTGCAGGAATACCTGTGCTTTAGATTGTGAAGCGAGCAAAAGGGGTGGAATGTTGGTCAAATATGTTTGTAAATATGATATATATGTTTGCTTGCTTATAGTTTGCATTAGGTGTGGGGACGGGCTGTAAGCAGGCAGGGTAGTTATAGCCTAAGGCTTAGTTTTAAGACTAAGCTTTTTCCACACCCTTGACTGATTGCATGATGTGGGGTGGTGCACTCTCATGAGGAATTCCATTATGCCTCAGATAAGTGACTTTGTATCAGAGACTTCTTTATTTGTATATTGGATTATAGGTTTTGATTTCTACACTATAAAATGGGGGCAGACCAGGAGCTTGTTCTCTCTTGATTCCTGAGATTAGCATTAGAGGAGAGAGGAGAGAAAGGAGAGCAGAGAAAGGTCATGTGGAGGAGGCCAGGAGAAGTAGCCAAGATGGTGGAGTGCTGAGGGAGAAGCCAGTTTGTGCAGAGTTTATGCAGAGAGAAGGAGATGGGAAACAGAGGTGAATAAGGCTGGTAGGTAGAAACCTTTGATTCTAGGAAACTCTGATAAGTCAGTAGCTTTGTGAGCACTGAATGAGTGGGTTTTGGAGTCCAGTGTGTGTTTACTTGCCTGAGGGGTGCAAGCTAGGATTAAAGCTAATGGCCCACCAGTTCTTGGCTCCATTGTTTCATTACCGCCTGTCCTAACCAAACATGGGCCCAGTGGCTGTGATGGTAGCCATGGTTACTGGTCATACAATCTGGATTTCCCTTGTGGTCAAGAAAGGGGTTACCTGGTTTGTCTATGTCTTCCTAGAAATGTCCTGTTATAGTCATCTGGGAATACTCGGGTACAAGGTTGGGTATACTCTTTGGTAGGTCCTTGGAGGTCCAGTCACAGCTGTAGCTCTAAGTCTCTAGATCTGGACAGAATGGTGCCATTCAGGGCTTTCAAATTGTTTCAAGTAAGTCTGAAAACAACTTCAGCCCAGTTAGAGCTGACTTCCAATAAATGGTTGTTGGAACTAACCCAGAAATTAAATTTCTATCTCCTTTTAGCCTGGTAGGGAGAACTCAAGAGTTTAAATTTAGCTTGAGTAATGGTGGCTTTGGTTATGGTTAGTGGGCATAATGGTTAATGCAAGTAAAAGCTTTGTTCCAGAAATTAATTGGGATCCCTGAACAGCCTACATGGCTTAACAGACCGGTGAGCGATCCACATTTGTCAGGCATATAGGATTTACCAAGATCTTCAAGCAGCCCACCTTTGTGACCCAGGGAACTGTAAGCAAAGCCTTTGTACTCCAAGGACAGAATGCTTCTCCCTCTGACTATAATTCAGTTAACTTTCACTATGATCTGATTAGCTCTTCCTAGAAATTCCAAAACCCTTACCTAACCTTTTCTTCCCTTTAAAGAAAGGTTGGTTGAGGATAGGGCTTTGAGATTATTTGGGACCCTAACCTCTGTCTCCCCAGATTGCCAGCCATCTGAATAGACACTCATAAAAATTCAATCCCTGTCCTTCCTTTTTTGGATGAATCAGTGACAGGCAGCACAGACTTTGCTTTTTTCCAGTTTCCAGACTATCAAATAAATCTATCTGCCAGCTCACTTCAAGATAAAGGAATAGCCCTGGCTGGATAGCATAGTTGGGTGGAGTGTCTTCCCAATTGGGTTTGATCCCCAGTCAGGGCATATGCAGAAACAGATCCATTATTTCTCTCTCTCTCTCTCTAAAACAAATCAATAGAAAAATTTTAAGTTATTTGTATCTACTTTATAAAAAGTGCCAAATAGTTCTAGATTTGTTAAGACAAGCACTGTGCCAGCAGCTGTCTTCTGTTGCCCTCCCAATTTTCCTTTTTTTCCAGAAGCAGTATTTGTCTCTGCATTTCAAAACAGCAAGTTTACAATACATTTTTATGTTTATTTTTTGATATTAAGCCTTATTATTGATTTCCAACACAGAGATTTAGCTTTTTTCTCTCCCTTATCACATACTCACACTTTTCCAGTCCCATCATCCTTCTAATATGGTTATTTTCATTTTAGGTAGATCAATATTTCTGGTAAAGAATATTGAATGAAGAATTGGAATCCATCTTTTCCACTGAATGAGCTTTAGATGGCATCCTAAATATTCTGAAAGTTAGCAAAAAAAAAAAAAAAAGGTTCCGTTTGTCTATCTTTACTGACTCTAAGGATATTTATAAAATATCCTTATTTATATATCCCACCCTATTTATAAAACTGAACTTTTTATCAGTGTGAAGAGTGTTCTATCCGAGGAGACTCTTTCTATGTTGAAGGCAGCTGCTTTTTGTATGGCAGTAGCCACGGCCACCATCACAGCTGCCTGGCCCATGCACGTTCGCATTTGATTCAGACAGATGGTAATGAAACAATGGAGCTAAGAACTGGTGGGCCATCATCTTTATCCTAGCTTGCACCCAGTGGGTAAAGAAATACACACAGTGGGCCCTGACTGGTTGGCTCAGTGGTAGAGCGTCGGCCTGGCGTGAGGAAATCCCAGGTTCGATTCCCGGCCAGGGCACACAGGAGAAGCACCCATCTGCTTTTCCACCCCCCCCTCCTTCCTCTCTGTCTCTCTCTTCCCCTCCCACAGCCAAGGCTCCATTGGAGCAAAGTTTGCCTGACGCTGAGGATGGCTCCTTGGCCTCTGCCTCAGGCGCTAGAATGGCTCTGATTGCGGCTGAGCGATGCCCCAAGATAGGCAGAGCGTCGCCCCCTGGTGGGCGTGCCGGGTAGATCCCGGTCAGGTGCAGGCAAGAGTCTGTCTGACTGCCTCTCCATTTCCAACTTTGGAAAAATACAACAACAACAAAAATACACACAGTGGGAAAAAGGAAAGCCCTTTTTCATTCAGGGCTCCCACAGCCACTGACTTACCTGAGTTTTCCTAGGATAAAAGGTTTCTACCTCACCAGCTTTATTCACCTCTGTTCCCCATCTCCTTCTCTCTGCACAAACTCTGCACAAACTCCCTTCTCCTTCAGCACTCCACCATGTTGGCTGCTTCTCCTCTCCTCCACATGGCCTTTTTCTGCTCTTTTCCAGCATGGGCTCTTCCTAGAACATAATTACTCTTCCCTGGAACAACGAATGTGATCTCTTTTAAAACCTTTTGGCGTGAAAGCCCTCCCCCAACACATATTAATATAATCACACCTATCCCAAGAAGAAGGGCAACTAATATTATCACCTGGGTGATGGGCTTCTATGTGGGCAGCACCTTCTTTAACAAAGTGAGCATAATATATTTTATCTGCCCAGCACTTTTCTTCTGGCACTGGGGGTAGGTCAGGTGCTTTCTGCCCACACCTTGCGACAGTGAAGCGGCTCATGTGAACAGCTTCCTCATACCCTGGGAGCATGTCCACGGAGGAGGGCAGCTGGCCCAGGGAGCTGTGGGAGTGGGCCACCGCCAGGATTCTCCGCGCCGCAGGGCCAAACACTGACTGCAAGGCTGGTAGCACAAGGGAAGAAGGAATAGAGCTAAGGTAAATGTGACATCTTCAGAAACCACACTTACAACACACTGAATTTCCCTTTACTTTTGCCAAGCATCCAAACTCATTGTCAGCTCTCTGCCACCAATGTTATGAAAATCCTATGAACGTTGTTTAGAAACCAACTTCACTTCCTGCTAAAAGACCCTGTCTTCTGTGGTATCCACAAATAATGTAAATTGTGGTCCTGTATCTCACCCTTGTTAGATTTAGAGCCCTTTAGACCAACCCACTGATGTTGTAGACTCTTTAGAAATATTTACTTCTGCCTTATTTATCTTTTCTTAAAATGATTATGAGAACTGGAAGGTAGGAAAGGTGAACAACAGCACACCACATTGTTCTCTTTACAAAATAAATATCACCATATTTTCCCACCTGCTGTTCTGCTTGGTATTTACTCTTCAATTTTAGAAAATAATATAATCTAGAAAAGAGAACAGAAGAAAATAAAATGTCTTAAGATCATCAAAGGGATGCTGGGGCATGTACTCAGTGTATCAAGACTTGGAGAATAAAGAACTGAAAGCGCAAAGGACAAATTTCTCTAAATATATGAAAACTGTAGATAAAAAATATGTTTTTAAAAATTCCAAGGTATTTTTGAAAAAAGGGTATACTTAGAGCTTAAAATGATTTTATTAAAATAACTACTTATGAACTGGGCAATTCTGCTTAAAAAGAACATTACAACATTGTCCTCAACATTTTATCTCTTCCCTCACCCCATCATCAGTCAAGGGCAGTAGTTGTGAATACAGCGTTCAGGAGAGCCCGGTCACTTCATCTTCAGATTTCTCTGTGATTAAAACCAGTCTGAGTTCTGTAATCTTTAACATCCAATTCGTGTTTTTATACTGCTATAAAATCCTAATCGTTTGTTTAAATGTGGGTTCACTTTCCATGTATCATGTCAGTGTACTCACAAGTGATCGTGCTCTGGAGAGTGCTATCATGATCAAAAGCGATGACTGTCACTTCGTAGGGTGGCCGGTCCTCATCTTCCCGGTTTTGCCGGCGACTCAGACAGCAGCGGAAGCACACAGACGTCAGGCCACACAGGAGAAGCAGCGCACCGATTACTACCAGCAACCTGCAAGGAGCCCAGGGGGCAGCCAGAGCTCTGGGGTCCGCTGGCATTCCCAACTCTGGCGTAATCAGCCTTCCTTGTCTGCATTTTGATTCTTGTGTGAATATTTTATAGAGTAATTATAAGATTTTAATTTCAAGGCTTTCACTTTACATAGATACTTCCTTGTTTTGTCAGCAAGACTAAGTCAGTTGATTACAAAAGTTACCAAGAAATTCAATGTGGTTTGGAGGGGTTGCTTTTCACTTTCCTGAAGTAATCTCTATAGGCTATTTCTAGAGCTGATCTCAGAATGTGCACAGTAATCTGTCGAAGTTGGCCGAGATGGTATTGAAATAGGAAATCCTGGCATGTTGCCACATATGGTAGCCATAAAGTAAAGAAACCTCACTCCATGTGATGCCAGGTAAGTAGGCTGGCTGTCTCACACATTTTTCCTGCTGTCAAATATTTTAAAACTAAAAACCCTTAAAAAGCTCCTCTGAGAAAAATTAAGTCCCCTTTAAATGTCTTTGTGGGTATTGTAGCTGAAACTTACCAAATATACCAGAGATGTACCTCATCTGTCCTCAGGCAACTATGAATAAAAAATACTTTTTTTTTTTTTGCAATAAGAATATAGTCAATGACTGCTATGATTCCAGAATGAGAACAGTAAGTTACAACAATTACAATACCTTGTTATAATAAGAGCTTATCAGGTTATATTGACTTCAACACAACCAGCTGAATCTACTATGTAATAGGATACCTTAAATAGTTTTATACTATAGATGGCTTTGTATAAATTATTTTGAAAATCATTATTAGACTAAAGTTATGATAATGAAATAGTGTTAATAGAAAATGTAACCATGACCGTTGTAAACAATTACTATGAGAATTACCAAGAAAGAACTTTCAGTGCACAAAGAATAAGTTGGAAAATGAATGTAAAAGTTAAGGTTTTTATATATTTGAGGTCAATAAAATTTAAACATAAAAAACTTCAATTATAAGCATGCAAACAACACAACAAAGTTTGTAATTTGTTTTACAAGTTGTTGCAAAAGGAGCCACCATAACCATAAAAGCTCTCACCATAAAAAGGGCCCTAAATTTTCAGATCCAGATTCAAAATCGGTATACGTAACAGCTGAAGTCAAACAAAACAGGAGGACAATGTAGAAACCAACTTTATCATGATGTCAGCTAATTAAATATTCTGAATTAACTAAGACTGTTGTAATGTAACCAGCGAGTTCCACAAAGACACCAAGTCCAGATGAATTTTTGAGGAGTTTATTAATTAGCCAGCTAGCTACAAGGGGGCACAATCCCCAATCATGTAGGGCCTCATACAATTCTGAGCCTGCTTTTATACAAAATCAAGTACTGGTTGGGGTGGGTAAGGATGGGCTTGTGATCCCTTTGTCTAGAGGTATAGTTACTCTCATGACTTTAGGGTGAGTCTGAGTATAGGAATTCTTGATTAAGATACATAAGCATTGTTTTCTAAGGTCTTCAGATAAGTTCTATCTTCTTTGCTCTGTGTGGCAAGCGGCCCCAAGCACCCTTTCGTAGAATCCTAGGAATCAGCTAAACTCTGACTAGATGACCCAGTTGTACTTATAAGCCAGGAAGCTCCTGCATTCTTTCCTTTCTCCACAGAAAGGCCTGACTTTTCCTCTTTAAAATGGTGTTGCTAATGCTAAGTTTTACAGTTCTTTGGCACCTATCACAAGACAATTATACATTTCCTCTATTGGGATAAAAAATATAGATTACAGGAAAGAAGGAATATGGGATAAGCTCAGAAGTTGGAAGAAGAAGGGAAAAATGTTTGTTTGTCTTTAAAGATGAGTAAATTTAATAATACTTTCTGATATTTTGTTCTATTGAAATCCATGGAATGGGCCCTGGCCAGTTGCACAGTGGATAGAGCATCGATCAGCCTGGTTTATGGACGTCCTGGGTTTGATTCCTTGTCAGGGCACATAGGGGAGCAGCCACCTGCTTTTCCACTCTCTCCCCCTCTCCCACTTCCTCTCCTGCAGACAATGGCTCAGTTGGTTCGAGTGTGGCCCTGGGTACTGAGGATGGCTCCATTGGAGTGCATCAGGCTCATGCACTATATATAGCTCTATATGAAAGCATCAGCTCTAGACGGTGGATCTTGGTCTGGGTACATGTGGGAGTCTGCCTCACTATCTCCCTTCCTCTCTCTTTAAAGAAAAAAAAGAAGAAAAAAAAAATCCATTGAACTGCACTCTATAGCCTCTCTTTGGTTGTGCAGTTGTGGAACATACAGTGGGCCTTTTCACTGCACCACGAACCCTCCAGGTTTTCTCACATTTCCTATTTATTCAAAGTATCTTCTATTTCTACAACATTGCCATCCTGATCCCATTAAAAATGTCTCTTCCTGTGGTGATGCCTGAAACCTCAGAGAGAGTGTGCCAGTAACCAAGGCCATCACCATTCCCCTTGGGTGTAACATACTTGGCTATGGGGAAACTCTTCCCATCTAAATTTGTGTTTTCCTTCAGCCTGAGCAAGTTTTCTGTGTAAACTGTCCATGCTTTTTTTTTTTTTAACTCATTTACCTCCAAGAGGAATGAATATTTATCTTTTTTATCTTTATGTGCTCTGTATTTACATAAGAACTATTTGTGACAGGTTAGATTAAGGGGAAATTATCTCAAAGTAATACCTACATAAAGCCTGCAATAAATATTAAGATGCCTTAGAAAATTAAAAATGCTCTTTCAAATCTGTAATAGTTATGCACCTTTGGAAATCACCCAAATATATCTGCCTGTGACTAAGGCATTGAATCCAGTCTGTCTTGATGAGCCACTGAAAAACAAAAGTGAGAAAGTCTACTGCAAATGTCTATAACTGCAAACATTGAGATGAAGTCTGCTGCTTTGTTGGCTTTGGAAAAATGCTGTCAGCAGTGTTATTCTGAGTATTTAGGATGACACAAATGTATGTCTTTATTTTGGAATAACCCATTTGTGAGATAAGTGGGTTGATGCCCATTTAAGTAGAAAGAAGGGAAGTTAGAAACACTGATGACATCTTGACCTTGTTTTGTGTGTTGTTGTCTGTCTGCCTCTCCTTCTTCCCTGTTTGGACTCTCAGATACTTACTGTTCAGGACTGACACAGTTCTCCTCGCATCTTGCCTGAGGGAGCTGCAGGAAGGAGAAAAATAGTCTCAGACAGGGAAGTTGTCTGATCTGCTCTGCCCAGAAGCCTATCAGTCACCCCTTGTGACTGTGTTATGTTAGATCAGTTGGTGAGAGCAGGGTATTTAGGAGGACAAGGTCGTCCGGTCAGTCATGGTTAGGACTGCTTGTTTTCATCTAGCCCATGTTTATTCATTACGACACTTGAGGTAGGAGAACTTATAAGAGCAAATATCTAATCTTTCTTTCTTTCTTTCTTTCTTTCTTTCTTTCTTTCTTTCTTTCTTTCTTTCTTTCTCTCTCTCTCTCTTTCTCTCTTTTTCCTTCCTTCCTTCTTTTTTTTTGGAGGGGGGGATGGCTGAGCATTACTGCCTTTGTGAACGAGAGGCAACATTTATATGAATTTGTCCTAGAAATTGCCTGATTTTCCCCTCACAACGTTGTTACTGTCTTTCTAATTCCTTCCCACTGCAAACTGAATTCTGCTGCACTGCCCTTTCCATGTCCTTGGCACACCAATAACTAAGGTGACCAATCGTCCTCCTTTAGGGAGGACAGTCCTTCTTTTGTAAGTTCCACCCTCCTTTGAAAAGTGTCCTTCCTACATGTCCTTCTTTTTGATATTGGAAGACTGTTGGTCAAATAAGTTTGTAAATATGATATATATGTTTGCTCGCTGTAAAGCCAGTATCCATGGCCACTATCACAACAGCCTGGCCCATGCAGGTTCGCATTGGAATCGGACAGATGGTAATGAAACAACAGAGCCAAAAACTGGTGGGCCATTATCTTTAATCCTAGCTTGTACCTGGTGGGCAAGTAAAAACACACAGTGGGCTCCAAAACCCACTCATTCAGTGCTCACAAAGCCACTGACTTATCCGAGTTCTCCTAGAATCAGAGGTTTCTAGCTCACCAGACTTATTCACCTCTGTTCCTCATCTCCTTCCTTCTCCCTGCACAAACTCTGCACTAACTGGCTTTTCCTTCAACACTCCGCCATCTTGGCTGCTTTTCCTGGCCTCCTCCACGTGGCCTTTCTCTGCTCTCCTCTCTGCTCTCTCCTCTAAGGCTAATCTCAGGAACCGAGAGGGAAGCTCCTGGTCTGCCCCCATTTTATAGTGTAGAAATCAAAACCTTTTATCCAATATATAAAATAGGAAAGTCTCTGATACAAAGTCCACCCTACATCAAAAAGGGTGGGAAAGGCTTAGTCCTAAAACCAAGCCCCAGGCTACAAGGCTCCTGTCTACCCACAGCCTGCCCCCAATACACATTAATATAATTACTCCCATTCCAAACATAAGGGCAACTAATATCATCACCTGGGAGACAGTCTTCCATGTGGGCAGTGCCATCTCTAACAAAGTAAGCATAATATATTTTATCTGCCCAACACTTGCTTATAGTTTGCATTAGGTGTGGAGGACAGGCTGTAAGCAGGCAGGGTCATTATAGCCTAAAGCTTAGTCTTAAGACTAAGCCTTTCCCATCTGACCTGTGGTGGTGCAGTGGATACAGTGTCTACCTGGAATGCTGAGGTCGCCAGTTCGAAACCCTGGGCTAGCCTGGTCAAGGCACATATGGGAGTTGATGCTTCCTGCTCCTCCCCCTCTCACCCCCCCTAAAATGAAATAAAATCTTAAAAAAAAAAAAAAGACTAAGCCTTTCCCACCCTAAGTGACTTTGTATCAGAGACTTCCTTGTTTGTATATTGGAATAAAGGTTTTGATTTCTATACTATAAAGGGGAGCAGAGAACAGCCACATGGAGGAGAGGAGAGGCAGCCAACATGGCGGAGTGCTGAAGGAGAAGCCAGTTTGTGCAGAATTTGAGCAGAGAGAAGGAGATGGGAAACAGAAGTGAATAAGGCTGGTGAGGTAGAAACCTTTGATTCTAGGAAACTCGGATAAGTCAGTGGCTTTGGGAGCCCTGAATGGAAAGGGAAGTGTTTTCCCACTGTGTGTATTTCTTGCTCGCTGGGTGCAAGCTAGGATTAAAGCTAATGGCCCACCAGTTCTTGGCTCCATTGTTTCATTACCATCTGTCAGAATCAAATGTGAACCTGCATGGACCAGGTGGCTGTGATGGTGGCCATGGGTACTGGCTTTACAAAGACTAATCTGTAAATGTCCGTATTTGATGGATGCAGAGTCGATCCATTGCATGTGATGTAATGTATTTGTATCTAAATGAGTACTTTTTTCTTATAATTATTATTAAAAATTGATAGGCATATAAGCATAATTACAATATAAAATATACAAATGTTTATTATGCATTTATCATATTATAGTGTATTATTGTTGTGCTGAATAAAATGTTTCTTTTATTTACAATATTGTTTTCTTCAATTTATTTTTGTCCTCCTTTTCATTGTAAAAAAGTTGGTCACCTTACAATAACTCACATACAAGAGAAGGTGGGAGAAAGTTATTTATTGAATAGCTCTATATGCCAGTCAAATGGCTGAGAATTTTTACTATTTCATAACATTTCATCACAATAACTATACAGGTGGGTGTATTTAACCTTATTTTAAATAGATAAGGAACTAGGCATATGGGTTTAAGTAACATGACCAACTCCACACACACCTCTTGATTTGGCCATAATTCAAATGAAACTCAATATATATAATGAATTAATAGAACCAGGGACAAATCTGCTCCAACAACTCCTTGACATTATTATCAAGTCCCTTCAACTCTTTGTACAGGAAACCTTCCAATCCTTCTACCTTATATTTCAGTTGACTTTCTCCTTCTAAAACCTCTATGTAAACATTTTTCCAGAAACTTTCTTTCTTTCAATAACTTGAAAGACTTGCTATTTCAGGAAATCAACAATGAAGACCACAGAGGTCCTTGTTGGGCAGATAAAATATATTATGCTCACTTTGTTAAAGATGACGTTGCCCACATGAGACCGTCGCCCAGGTGATATTAATGTGTGTTGGGGATCATTGTAGCCTGGGGCTTGGTTTTGGGATTAAGCCTTTCCCACCCTTTTTGATGTGGGGTGGTACAATCCAATCATGCCTCAGAGAAGTGACTCTACTAGAGACATCCATATTTTGTATATTGGATTAGAGGTTGTGAAGCTACAATATAAAATGGGGGCAGAACAGAGTTTGTGCTCTTGGTTCCTGAGATTATCTTCAGAGGAGAGAGCAGAGCAGAGAACAGAAGGAGGCCACGTGGAGTAGGCCAGGAGAAGCAGCCAAGATGGCGGAGTGCTGAGTGAGATGCCAGTTTGTGTAGAGTTTGTATCTGGGAGAAGGAAGGAGATGGGGAACTGAGGAGAATAAGGCTGGTGAGCTAGAAACCTTTGATTCTAGGAAACTCGGATAAGTCAGTGGCTTTGTGAGCACTGAATGTGACTGGGTTTTGGAGCCCAGTGTGTGTTTTTACTTGCCTGCCGG
This sequence comes from Saccopteryx bilineata, assembly GCF_036850765.1. NCBI lineage: Eukaryota > Metazoa > Chordata > Mammalia > Chiroptera > Emballonuridae > Saccopteryx > Saccopteryx bilineata. The sequence goes on from NC_089490.1 coordinate 108,473,517, forward strand.
GTGCAAGCTAGGATTAAAGATGAAGGCCCATCAGTTTTTGGCTCCATTGTTTCTTTACCGACTGTCCGAATGGAATGCGAACCTGCATGAGCCGGGTGGCTGCTCTGATGGTGGCCCTGGCCGTGGCTACTGGCTTTACAGGTCCTCTAAAAAGGAACAGAGATTTATACTTACTGGGATTTTATGGGTGAGGGGACACACATATACTCACGTTTCAAAAAAGGATTTTAGAAAAGGACTAAAAGCTGTTTTCTGCTAATAACACTTGAGAAACTCCTAGTTTGGTTTTAATGTAAAATAGCTGGCCACTAAGAATACAAAGTGTGTTTCTTCCACCCAGCCTTGGTACATTGTTTTTTGTTTTCTCCACTAAAGGCCAGAAACAGTATTCAGCAGATAAAATGCCTCTTTGAGGCCTGTTGCAAAGAGAACAGAAAATAGGAAAGAAAGGGAGGGAAAATCAAGGAAGTGAAGAGGAAGCAAAAAGAAATTCAAGAAAAAACTAAATGAATCCTCAGACATTAACTTATAGGAAGTGAAACAGCCCACTCCCTGCAAAGAGCCAGTTTCTCCATTTGCTCTCCTTCGTAATAGATCTCATAGCTGTGTAATCTTCCCTTTGACAGTTTTTCCAGAATCCTTCAGTCAAATGACTTCTTTCTCAGCCAATGAAATCTCAGGGGCTTCTGAATTTTAATGGGGAGAATTAAAAGATCCAAAATATTTTTAAAGAATTTTCCCTCTTTTAGCTTATATCTGGTTTGGAGAAGCCTATAAACTTTAAGAATAGTATCAAGGCTGACGAGGAAAACTCTGTTTAGGAAAATTACATAGCCAGTTTAGATAATTTACTTGGATATTTGTGGGATAGGGGATAAGAGGCTAAAAGAAGTACATCTATATCCATAAGTTACATTTCTAAATTGCCATAGTTATCCTCCTTGTATCTATGGTTGCTCTAATTTCTGTCCCGTTTCACTGCTGGTGTCATTCTTAACACCGCCACTATGTCACCCTATAATACTGAGGAAACATTCTAGTTATTCATTTCCCATCACCCCCTTGGTTCCATATATGTCTTTTCCCCTCATTCATTTTCTCTCAGGTTCTTCTGAGAGTTGATATATCTGAGAAACAAAAACAAAAGCTTTATTGCTTCATTTTCACAACTTACCTGGATGAAATACAGCAGGGCAAAGGTCAACACGGCGTGGGCTCTCACTCCCATCGGGCCCCTGCCTGGTTCTCCGGGATCAGGCACTGAGTGTTCGTTACCTCCTTTCCATGTTCTGTGCCTTGTCTGACTTCTTGACCTAGAGGGCTTAGGAGAACAACTTTTCTTAGCAATAGGTCACTGTTTCTTTTTCTCTCTTGTTCTCTTCTTATTACCTTGGGCTTTTATATTCTGTGGCCTTTCCCTTCCCTTTCATCTTGGCTTCTTTCTCTATTTCTATTTCTGGCTTTAGGATCTCCACATTTTCTTTCCTTCTACTATTAATTCTTTCTATATGTCTTTAACTTTTTCTCACTTCCCTCAAAAGGCAGACGTTCGAAGTGGGCACATCAGTCCTCTGAATTAGATACTTTTCTAGGCAGTGATGAGCAACTTGACTTAAAGGAGGATCAAAGGCAGACAGCTCTTCTCCATCTGAAAACAAGTAATACTCCTGGTTCTTCACCACAATACACCAGGGTGACTATTGAAGGTTGAAAGTCACCCTGACAAGTGCCATTCACTCGCTCTCCACGTGATTAGCCCTCCTCTTGCACTTTAAAACCCTCCCTTCCCTATGTTGTTAATCAACTCTCCTGGTTTTGAGTCATTTAATCCTAACCGTGGAGTAAGACTGAGAGGTTGCCATAAGAACCGGAAAGCCATCCTATCTTTGGAGAAAGCAGATTTGGAGATTAGAATTTCTGGGTCTTGTCCCTGAAATCCCCCTCCACTCTGACTTAAGTTTCCATTGAAACAAATAAGTGAGAAAGACATATAACTTTTTAAAAACTGGGTCCCAAGATACCTCTCTCTCTCTCAAATAAAATCTAAGGTAAGAAAAAAAATAAGCAGATATGGAAAAGACAGAATATTTAAAAAGAAACATCTAAAGGAAAAAATAAATGTCATTTAAATGATTTATACTTAAGTTGGTAATCTTTTACTTAATACAAAATATTCCATAAGAAAATTAAATACTAGTTTATAGAGATATACCTATCTTATAAGAACTGAATAAAACTACACCCCAAATCCTTTCTAATTCTGAGAGTCTAATTTTATTGATTGGTTGTTAAGGGGAATTGTTGAGTGGGATTGAGTTTAACAGCTCTTTCATAGCATGACAATTGAAATAAAAATGGAGAATATGGGCAAGGCAAGATGGTAGACAAAGAGAAGAAGAAGGAGAGCATCTTGGACCTCTCCAAGTACATAGACAAGATGATCTGCGTGAAGTTTCAGGGAGGCCACGAAGCCAGAGGAATCCTGACAGGGTTTGATTCGCTTCTCAACCTTGTGCTTGATGGCGCACCATCGAATACATGAGAGATCCCGATGACCTATACAAGCTCACAGAGGACACCGCAGGCTGGGCCGGGTGGTGTGCAGGGTCACCTCTGTGGCGCTCATCTACCCTCAGGATGGCATGGAGGCCGTCCCCAATACATTCATCCAGCAGCAGAAGGCTTAGCAGGCGGGGAAAGCGCAGACAGGGATGCTCTCAGACTTGGAGCTGTTCCTCCTGCCTTACATGCTGTCCGCAGAAATGAAACTTTCCCTTTTGTATAGGTTATTCTTTGTTTTCTTAATAATATTGCAAACCTCTCATTAAAAAAAAAAGCAGCCCTGGCCAGTTGGAGCGGTAGAACGTCGGCCTGGCGTGCGGGGGACCCGGGTTAGATTCCCGGCCAGGGCACATAGGAGAAGCGCCCATTTGCTTCTCCACGCCCCCCCCGCCCTCCTTCCTCTCTGTCTTTCTCTTCCCCTTCCGCAGCCAAGGCTCCATTGGAGCAAAGATGGCCCGGGCGCTGGGCATGGCTCCTTGGCCTCTGCCCCAGGCACTAGAGAGGCTCTGGTTGCGGCAGAGCGACTGCCCTGGATGGGCAGAGCATCGCCCCCTGGTGGGCAGAGCTTCGCCCCTGGTGGGCGTGCCGGCTGGATCGGTCGGGCGCATGTGGGAGTCTGTCTGACTGTCTCTCCCTGTTTCCAGCATCAGAAAAATACAAAAAAAAAAAAAAAAAAAAAAAAAAAAAGCAAATGGAGAATATAAATTTTATTTTTGTCTTAGCTAAGAAAATCAAACAGTAAAAAAAAGTCCAGTATGACACTGATGATTCAAAAGCAGTCAGTTCCAAAACTAAATAAGCAGTACCTTTAAAAAAATAAGTAAAGAAGTTGGTGTTAGGATGAACAGTATTTTCCAAATTTCAGCAGAAAGCTTAGCAAGGCTGGAGGAATTTTACAGGGAAAAGATAGCAGAACTCTCATACAGGCCCCTCACTGAGTTATTATGTTGTTTCTTCAGTCCTTAATTTTCCCATTCATGAAATAAGAGTGAACCATCCACTTGACCTGCCTTAGATATTATTATAATGAGAAAAATACAACCAGAGACAAGAAAGCATTTTGATTGTCATATTTCCTGCCATAAACATGGTTCACGTCATACACCTTTCCTTTCTCTTTCTCTTGTCAGAAAGGTAGTGTTGTGTCATGGCCAAGCATCCAGCTAGGTGTCCTGGAATTAAATACTTCCATTGTCATTTGCTAGCTGTGTTACCTTGGGCAAGTTATTACATCTCTCTGTTGGTTCAGTTTCATTCTACATAAAAAGGGATGATAACAATGATGCTGTTTCTTCATAGACTTATAGAGATTATATAAGTTAATGTATATGAATGCATCTAAGTGTCCTGATATAACAAGCATTTTGTAAGTATTAACTACAATAATCTTGAGTTCACTCAGTTTTACCAATGACCTTCACCTTCGTGGATAACTGATGTCCTCCATGCTTCTCATTGTTACCATGACCATGTTTTACCTTTTCTGCATTTCAGTTCATGAATGGTTTCTCTTGTTCTCCTGGCCGTATGCTCCCAAATCACGCCAGCTTTCACCTGCATGAACAGGTCTGCTAGTTAATATGACTGTTTTTCCTCCCAGAGCACTTTGCTGCCATGTGATTGCCCTACAGCTTCCTAACAGGTTTGAGCAAAATAGTATTCTGTTAATGACTTGCTAGCTACTTTTTTTTTCTTAGAATTACTATTGCCACTTTTTTTCTCACTAGATTATTTCCTAGAGAAATAAAGCTTTCTGTTTATCCTAATGAAAATGATTATGCCTTGTGGCAATTTTAACATTGAGCTCAGCCCCATATGAGAGGAAAGAAGATTCAGGAAGGAGGACTAAGGTACACAGTGGAAGAGCAGGTAGCTGAGGGAAAGGGGACTTATCTCATTCCAATTATCCACAGTCTTGTATAATTAAGAGACTGTGTATAATTAAGCTTGTGAATCATTAGCTTATACAGAGGTTGTTAAGGACTTGGAGTGGAACCAATGGAGAGCACGTGTACTCAGGTCTATTTATCTGCACTTCAGGGAATTGTTATACAATAGCTCTAACAAGCCGGGCTAAATAATTATGTATTTCTGGTTCCTTTGACTATTCTCCTTTTGACCTAACCAAAATCAGATGACCAGATACCCTTCTTCTCTGTGCTTCAGTGAATTAGGAGCCAGGATTATTATTACTCTGAAGCACCAAACATGAATTATAAAAATCTAAGTAGTGAGTAATAGCCCTGGTTTCGAAAATGAATAATATGTCAAAAGAACCGAGTTCCATCTCACAACCACTCCAGTAGGAAGCATCTCTATCAGATGAACCTAGATGGCAGCCTGAGTATTGAGGAGCAGCCTCAGAGGCATTGAAAGTCAGTGATAAGGTTAAATTTAAGGAAGTTTAACAAAATAAGAGAATGAAGTTTATCACAGAATTATTAGTTTTATGAGTCATGTAACACCTTACTACCAAGCATATGAACAGAAATGTAAAACAGCATTCATTATCTCACACTGTCTGTGGATCAAAAAAGTGGGCACACAAGTGTCTGTCGGTGGACGAGTGGATTAAAAAGCTTTGGTACATATATACTATGGAATACTACTCAGCCATAAGAAATGATGACATCGGATCATTTACAATAACATGGGGATGGACATTGATAACATTATACTTAGTAAAATAAGTAAACCAGAAAAAACTAAGAACTATATGATTCCATACATAGGTGAGACATAAAAATGAGACTCAGAGGAGGGGGGAGGAGAGGGAGGGGGTTAGGGGAGGGCACAAAGAAAACCAGTTAGAAGGTGACAGAAGACAACTGGACTTTGGGTGATGGGAATGCAGCATAATCAAATGTCAGAATAACCTAGAGATGTTTTCTCTGAACATATGTATCCTAATTTACCAATGTCACCCCATTAAAATTAATAAAAAAAACACCAAAAAAAAAAAGTGGGCACAGCTTAGGTGGGTCCTCTGCCTAGGGTGTCACAGGCTGCCATCAAGGGGTCTGCTGGGTTGTGTTCTCATATGAAAGCTCAACTTCAGAGAAATACACTTCCAAGCTCCTCTGGAAAATTCATTTCTTTGTGGTAGTGGGATTCATGTAAGTTTGTTTCTTTAGATTCAGGCAGAGAAGGAAAAGAGGGAGAAAAACTTTAGCAAGTTTGGCACTTGATCTTATGTAATCAATATACATGATGACATACATTCTGTCACCTTTGTCACACTCCAAGCCACAAATCTTCCCTACCTTCAAGGTGAGGAGATTACACAGGAGGCATGAACATCAGGAGGCAGGGATGATAAGAATCACTTAAAGTCTGCCAAGTTCTCCAGCTATCTGCCACACAGGGATTATAGAAATATCCTTCTGGATCTTTAATAACAGGAGAAACCCAAATGTTCATCAGTGGTCATGTATACAATGTAATATTATTTAGCCTTAAAAAAGAAGAAAGTTATTACACATTGCTACAATTTGGATGAACCTTGAAGACATTATGCTAAGAGAAATAAGTCATATACAACAGGACAAATATCCTGTGCTTCCACTTATTTGAGGTACCTTGAGTAGCAAATTCATTGACAGAGAACAGAATGGGGGTTTCCAGGAGCTGGGAGGAAGAAGGAATGGAAAGTGGTATTAGTCAGGGTCCTCCAGAGAAACAGAAGCAGTAGAATGTGGATATTGAGAAAGAGATTGCTGATAAGAAGTTGGCTCATGCAGCTATAGAGGCTGGCAAATCTAACTGTGTAGTGTGGACTGAAAGGCTCCAGACCCAGGACACCAGAGATGTAGTTCCAATCCAAAGTCTGTCTGCTGGAGAGATTTTCTTATTTAAAGAAAGGTCAGCCTTTTTTGTTCCATTTAGGCTTTCAACTGATTGAATGAGGCATGAAAGGCAGAAACTGTGGGCCTAACAGAAGACACGAGGCTAGTGTGTTGCAAAAGGAAAATTTATTTTAAAGTGCCTGGGTGCAGGCAGGCTGAGACCAGCAAAGGGTGTCAGCTAGAGGGAGGGATAGGGCAGGGTTTATATGGATTAGTTGAAGGGCCTAGAGCAAAGGCAGCTGACATTGCTGTATTGACTCAATGGTCCCTTATCAGCATTCACCTGCAAGGGAGGTTTGAGACAGATTACTGAGTAAGCAAGTCTTTCCTCCTCCAGGCCTCCATTGTTCTTAAGATGGTGGCTGAGTAGCCGTTTTATCTATCAGCTCAGTAACATTATGGAGGGAAATATGCTTTACTCTAGTGATTAAAATATTAATTGCACCCCAAAACACTTTTTAAAAAACACTCAGAAGAACGTTTGACCAAATATCTTGGTACCCGTTGCCCAGACAAGTTAACATATAAAAATAATCATCACAGTAGTTGGTATTTAATGAGGCCAGAGCTTCAGTTGAAGAAGATAAAACAGTTCTGAAAATGAAGTGTGCTGATGGTTGCCCAACAATATGAATATACTTAATGCCACTGAACTGTATACCTAAAAATGGTTAAAACGGTAAACGTTTTGTTATGTAAGTTTTACCACAAAGAGAGGAACTGCTGATTTTTATCAGGCTCGAATAGGGAAAAGGCTGTACTGAGGAGCCAGATCACCCAGAAGACAACAACTGATCTAACTTTCAAACTCTCCATGCTGTGGCTCCTCAAAATGGGCTTCTAGCTTGAGAAAAGTCTAGAAAAAATGTGAGAGTGACCCTGGTGTGGGTGTTCTCTAACTCACTCTGTACTTCTGAAGTCTGCTATGGAGTGGCTAGTTTCTATCTTGGTGATTTGAAAAGTCTTTTACTTAATTATTTTAAGAAATGTTCATACTGAATTTAACTGGCATAACTCAAAAAACTGTAAGCTGAGTTCTTGTCTGGTGTCTGATAGAAAAGAGCTATTCAGCAAACCACTTAAACTCTTTGAGCCTCAGTTCTATTTCCTCAAAATAAAAGACTTGAGATAGAGTTTTGTAAAATTTCTTTGTGTAAAGCAAGTAGCCACATACACCATCACAGCCGCCTGGCCCATGCAGGTTCGCATTTGATTCGAACAGACGGTAATGAAAAAATGGAGCCAAGAACTGGTGGGCCATTAGCTTTAATCCTAGCTTGCACCCAGCGGGCAAGAAATACACACAGTGGGAAAACATTTCCCTTTCCATTCAGGGCTCCCAAAGCCACTGACTTATTCGAGTTTTCCTAGGATTAAAGGTTTGTACCTCACCAGCCTTATTCACCTCTGTTCCCCATCTCCTTCTTTCTGTGCAAACTCTGCACAAACTGGCTTCTCCTTCAGCACTCCACCATCTTGGCTACTTCTCTCCTCCACGTGGCCTTTTTCTGCTCTCCTGCAATGCTTGTTTCAGGAAGCTAGCGAGAGAGCAAGCCCTAGACTGCTCCATTTTATAGTGTAGAAATCTAAACCTTTAAGTCAATCTACAAATAAGAAAGTCTCTGATACAAAGCCACTGATCTGAGGCATAAATGGGATTCCTCATAAGAGTGCACCATCCCTATCATGCAACAGTCAAGGGTATGAGGAAAAGTTTAGTGTTGAAAAGATCTTAGTATTAAAAGGGTGGGGCTTTCTTCTCTGTGGGCCACATGTGTGCGAGTTACTATAATGGAAGTCAAAGTGAAAAAGAAATTAACAGGAAAATGTACAAAGACATCACAAGAGAAAAACAGATTTTATAAAAACAACGATTATGGTTCTTCAAAGACCTTCCCAAGAAAAGTTGTTAAGGATAGTGGACCTAAAATCACATCTAAGAACTTTCAGAAAAATGCCACAAAACCTGGGAAAAAAGGTGTAAAGCAGTTCAAGAACAAGCAGCAAGGGGATAAAATATCAAAGAACAAATCCCAGTAGGCAAATAAATTCAACAAGAAGAGAAAATTCCAGTCAGACAGTAAAAGTGGTGAATCAGCAGCCAAGAAACCCAAACAGGATGATTTCAAAAAGAAGAAGAAAGAACTGAAGCAAAGCAGACAACTCAGTGATAGAACCAACTATGACATTGTTGTTCAGGCAAAGCAGATTTGGGGGATCTTAAGAAGAAAAGACTGTGACAAAGAAAAAAGAGTGAAGTTGATGAGTGATTTGCAGAAGTTGATTCAAGGAAAAAATGAAAACTATTGCATTTGCACATGATTCGACTCGTGTGATCCAGTGTTACATTCATTATGGCAACGAAGAACAGAGAAAGCAGGCCTTCAAAGAACTGCGAGATGATTTGGTTGAATTAAGTAAAGCTAAATAATCCAGAAATGTTGTTAAGAAATTTCTTATGTATGGGAGTAAACCACAGATTGCAGAGATAATAAGAAGTTTTAAAGGCCACGTGAGGAAGATGCTCAGACACGCGGAGGCATCGGCCATTGTGGAGTACAATGACAGAGCCATTTTGGAGCAGAGGAACATGTTGACAGAGGAGCTCTATGGGAACACGTTTCAGCTTTACAAGTCAGCAGATCAACCAACTCTGGACAAAGTACTAGAGGTACAGCCAGAAAAATTAGAGCTTATCATGGATGAAATTAAACAGATTCTAACACCAATGGCCCAAAAGGAAGCTGTGATTAAACACTCATTGGTTCATAAAGTATTCTTGGACTTTTTACCTATGCACCCCCAAAGCTAAGATCAGAAATGATCGAAGCCATCCGTGAAGTGGAGGTGTACCTGGCACACACACATGATGGTGGCAGAGTGGCCAATGCTCTGCCTGTGGCACGGGATGCCCAAGGACAAGAAAGTGATTGTGAAAACACTGAAGACTTATGTCGAAAAGGTGGCTAATGGCCAGTACTCCCATTTGGTTTTATTGGCAGCATTTGATTGTATTGATGATACGAAGCTTATGAAGCAAATTATCATATCAGAAATTATTAGTTCCTTACCTAACATAGTAAATGACAAATATGGAAGGAAGATCCTGTTGTATCTCCTAAGCCCCAGAGACCCTGCACATACAGTACGAGAAATCATTGAAGTTCTGCAGAAAGGAGACGGAAATGCACACAGTAAGAAAGATACAGAGACCCGTCGCGAGCTCCTGGAACCCATCTCTCCAGCTTTGTTAAGCTACCTGCAAGGGCACGCTCGAGAGGTGGTGCTGGATAAGTCTGCGTGCGTGCTGGTGTCTGACATTCTGGGAGCTGCCATTGGAGACGTTCAGCCTGCCATGAACGCCATTGCCAGCTTGGCAGCAGCAGAACTACATCCTGGTGGCAAGGGTGGGGAGCTTCACATTGCAGAACATCCTGCAGACATCTTGTTCTGAAGTGGTTAATAGAGCAAGATAAAAAGATGAAAGAAAACGGAAGAGAAGGCTGTTTTGCAAAAACACTCATAGAGTATGTTGGCATGAAGAACCTGAAATCCTGGGCTAGTGTAAATCGAGGTGCCATTATTCTTTCTAGCCTTCTCCAGAGTTCTGATCAAGAAGTTGCAGACAAAGTCAAAGCTGGACTGAAAAGCCTGATTCCCAGATTGCAAACAAAGAAAAACAGCAGCAAAGGAATAAAAATGCTGCTTGAAAAACTGTCTGCATAGATGGAAGCAGTTAACAAGATGGAATCATTTTTTTCTTCTGATCTGCCTTCCCAGCGTGGGAAAGAGGGCGAGGGGCCCACCCGACTGATACCTGTGTATGCTGTATATGTTTCTTCTTTGTATAAGAATTTATTTATAAAAGGCTTTTTAAAATACTCTTAAAAAAAAAGAATGGGAAAGGCTTAGTCTTAAAACTAAGCTTTAGGCCAGGGGTCCCCAAACTGCGGCCCCCTGAGGCCATTTATCCGCCCTGCCGCACTTCCAGAAGGAGCACTTCTTTCATTGGCGGTCAGTGAGAGGAGCATAGTTCCCATTGAAATACTGGTCAGTTTGTTGATTTAAATTTACTTGTTCTTTATTTTAAATATTGTATTTGTTCCCGTTTTGTTTTTTTACTTTAAAATAAGATATGTGCAGTGTGCATAGGGATTTGTTCATAGTTTTTTTTATAGTCCGGCCCTCCAACAGTCTGAGAGACAGTGAACTGGCCCCCTGTGTAAAAAGTTTGGGGACCCCTGCTTTAGGCTATAACGACCCTGCTTGCTTACAGCCTGTCTCCCACACCCAATGCAAACTATAAGTGAGCAAACATATACATCATATTTGCAAATTTATTTGACCCGCACTTTTTATATTAAAAATTCAGTTTATGCTGACTATGTGTTTATGGTTAAGAATCTCATATAATTACTGTTCACTTTTTGCAGAATATTACACTATTTGTATGATGTTTTAGTGTGGTGAGAAAGAATAAATTTTCTTTTATTTTAAAAATATTTATTGTAAAGCCAGTAGCCATGGTCACCATCATAGCTGCCTGGCCCATGCAGGTTCGCATTTGATTTGGACAGATGGTAATGAAACAATGGAGCCAAGAACTGGTGAGCCATTAGCTTTAATCCTAGCTTGCACCCGGCAGGTGAGAAATACACACAGTGGGAAAACACTTCCCTTTCCATTCAGGGCTCCCAAAGCCACTGACTTATTCGAGTTTCCTAGAATCAAAGTTTTCTACCTTACCAGCCTTATTTACTTCTGTTCTCCATTTCTTTCTCTCTGCACAAACTGGCTTCTCCTTCAGCACTCCACCATCTTTGCTGCCTCTCCTCTCCATGGCCTTTTACTGCTCTCCTCTCTAATGCTAATCTCAGGAACTGAGAGAGAGCAAGCTCTCAGTCTGCCCCATTTTATAGTGTAGAAGTCAAAACCTTTAATCCAATATACAAACAAAGAAGTCTCTGATACAAAGTCACTTAGGGTGGGAAAGGCTTATTCTTAAAACTAAGCCTTAGGGTATAACAACCCTGCCTGCTTACAGCCTGCCCCCACACCCAATGCAAACTATAAGCACGCAAACCTATATATCATATTTACAAACTTATCTGACCAACATTTATTTATTGATTTTACAGAGATAAAGGGAAAGAGAGAGAAAGAAAGAGAGACAGAAACATCAATTTATTGTTCCACTTATTTATGCATTTATTGGTTGATTCTTGTATGTTCCCTGATTGAAGATCGAAACCTCAACGTTGGTGCATCAGGACAATATTTTAACCAACTGAGCGACCCGGCCAGGGCCTGAGTTTTCCTGATAGAAAGAGTTCCATTCTTACTTTTAAAGGGGTTTTAACTTAGTTGGTGAAGTGGAATAACATTAGTGGAACTGAAATTCAATACATGTACTCTTAGATATACAAAATGAGGGGAGAAAAGAAATTGGTAATGCTAATTCTACCTGTAGACAGTGAAAGGATTTTTTAGAGAAAATAATAAATTGTTTTTGAAGGGAGTACAGGATCTGGAGAGCTGATCACCAGGTCCTGTACTGCTTAGTGAGCTTCCCATGAGTATTGACCCAAAAGAAAATGGATGCTTATGCTCTCTTGGGTTTGTTAGTAAAATGTAGAGGTGAATATCAGAGGTTTGAGAGATCTAGCTCAATCTTAGACCTCCTCTCAAGAATATAGTTCTTTCTGGTGCTGTATTTATATTTGGGTTTTTAAACTACAGCTAGTGCTCGACTTACGACCATGATTGGTCCCGACAGACTGGTCGTACACGCTTTGGTTGTAAGTTGAGTAGGCTATATGTACAGTACTGTGAAATGATATTATAAAAATCTTTAAGTCATATTTTATAATTTTCTTTCATTTTTGTTATATATCATAATTTTCTTTGTTCATTTTTTGCCATTTGTATCATCTCTACACCATTTTGTTTCTTATTTTTACATTAGTCAGCCTTAAGTAAAACTGCATTATCAGTACAACTCATTTTTTAAAAATTTTATTTATTCATTTTAGAGAGAAGAGATTAAGGGAGAGAGAGACAGAGAAGGAGAGACAGAGAGAGAAGGTGGGGAGGAGCTGGAAGCATCAACTCCCATATGTGCCTTGACCAGGCAAGCCCAGGGTTTCAAACTGGCGACCTCAGCATTTCCAGGTCTAGTACAACTCATTTAATATTTGCAAAGACAATTTCCTCTTGGTAGACATCTTGGGAGTGGTTTGATGAAAAATATCGAAGACACAACACACAAATTGCTGTACTGAGTCTGGGATAACAGTTGAAATGGTGCACGTGGAGATGGTAGTGCTGCCAGAAGCTGGTCCGCACTGTCGTATGCCTAGCTGGGCAATGCTTGTGCTGCCAGACGCGGAGCAGTCGTGGCTAGTGATTGTGGTCGTAAGTTGCATAGGTCGTAAGTCGATCAATATTTGTATGTAGTCACATATATCCTTCCAAAGCACTTCTTCTTAGGACATCTCATAAAGAGTTGAGTGAAATTCTTGACTTTCCTCAAGGTTGAGTGAAATATTGAAACTAAGACAGACAGATAAACTATCCAAGCACTTCAGAGCCATCTAGTAAATCACAAAATCCTATCTTCCCTAACTAAGGACACTTAAGAATGAATAGTTTAAACTTCTCCTCCCCAACCAGAGGGTAAATAGCTTAAATCACCCTTCTTAGGGAGATAGAGAACAGAAATCCAATTAGTGCCACTGGTGCCAACCACACCCAAGGATGGATAAAATCAAGGGAATAAATTTCTTTTATGGCACATCAGCATAAAGCTAATATATATTCTAATGAGTTGCTCCCTTCAGACCCCCCCTTAGAATTTCTGCCATTGGCCTGACCAGGCGGGGCGCAGTGGATAGAGCCTCGGACTGGGATGCTGAGGACCCAAGTTTAAGACCCTGAGGTCGCCAGCTTGAGCGCGGGCTCATCTGGTTTGAGCAAAAAGCTCACTGGCTTGGACCCAAGGTCTCTGGCTCAAGCGAGGGGTTACTCGGTCTGCTGAAGGCCCGTGGTCAAGGCACATATGAGAAAGCAATCAATGAACAACTAAGATGTCGCAATACGCAACGAAAAACTAATGATTGATGCTTCTCACTTCTCTGTTCCTGTCTGTCCCTGTCTATCCCTCACTCTGACTCTCTCTCTGTCGCTATAAAAAAAAAAAAAAAAAAAAAAAAAAAAGAATTCCTGCCATTGGAAAACAGATAGAAACCTTAAAACAAAGGACCTGGCGCATATCTCTGTCTCTGGAGCATGCTCAAACATTCCCCCCCTTTTTACCCACACAGCCTAGCTGGCCTACTTCTGCTAACTCTGCCACTTTCTAAATAAACTTTGATTATTATTTGAGTTCCTTGGCTCTGCGTTCTTTCTTGGCTGAGTTCAAGTACTAAGGTCTTATTGCTGGTAATATCTGGTGCTATTTCTCCACTAACACTAGATATGCTCACAAGAAATGTGTCATGTCTAGCCTGACCAGGCAGTGGCACAGTGGATAGAGTGTCGGACTGGGACACGTAGGACCTAGGTTCGAGACCCCAAGGTTGCCAGCTTTTGAGCCCGGGCTCAGCTGGTTTGAACAAGGCTCACGAGCTTGGGCCCAAGGTCGATGGCTTAAGCAAGGGGTTATTCGGTCTGCTGTAGTTCCCCATCAGGGCACATATGAGGAGCAATCAATGAACAACTAAGGTGCCGCAACAAAGAACTGATGCTTCTCATCTCTCCCTTCCTGTCTGTCTGAACCTAGGACCTAGGTTTGAGACCCCAAGGTTGCCAGCTTTTGAGCCCGGGCTCAGCTGGTTTGAACAAGGCTTATGAGCTTGGGGCCAAGGTCGATGGCTTAAGCAAGGGGTTACTTGGTCTGCTGTAGTTCCCCATCAGGACACATATGAGGAGCAATCAATGAACAACTAAGGTGCCGCAACAAAGAACTGATGCTTCTCACCTCTCCCTTCCTGTCTGTCTGTCCCTATCTGTCCTTCTCTGTCTCTGTCACACACATAAAAAATGTCATGTCTATTTCATTAACAAGTATACTTATATGCCTCATTTTAATCTATTAGAATATTGATGAAATACGGAAAAACTGAGCTACTTTAGGAAATGACAGCATCTTTTTCATTGTGATATAATTTCAGCATTTATTAATTTATTATTAAAAACAATTTCCTGAGATTCTGTTTATGTGAAAGTCACCATAGTGAATGTAGAAATGAATCCAATCTTGCTTTCCAGCATGTTCCTTCAAGGGGAGTGGGATGAGGTTTGAGTGATAAAAATAAGAAACATTGATTTGTTACAAGCTGATTTTCTAGAACATATTTACTATATGCTGAGCTTTATTTAGTATGTGTGTGTGTGAACTGTGTCATAGAGTAAAACTTTACATGGCAGATAAACTGTTACTAATTTGGTTTCAGATAATCTGCACACAAAAAGCCTGGTGAGGCTGGGGAAAGGGAGGAAGAGGAAATTCTAATGAGACTGTTAGTATGAGTAATTTTCTTTAATAGTGTCCTAGATATTTTATTTATTTATATATTTGTCTCCAATGTTCTTTTATGTGCCCCTTTCCTTTTATTTTTTTCCTGATATAAAGTAAATCTCAGATACCATATCACTTTTCACATAAGTGCTACAGAAGATTTCTCTAATAGAGACAATTTTAAAAAAAGCATATATAGCTACAAAGAAATATTTCTTTTATAGTTAAAAAGCTATAAAGGAAAAACAGGTAAAAATTTTGTCTGTAAATGCATATAGGCATCCTTATGGGGAATCCATTGAAAAGTCTTTGACTGTCAGGTCAGGCATATATAAAATGAAATTCCCTGACAGGCAATTCAACTGTATCAGACATTACTACTACTACTAATAAAAACTATTATTTATTACATTCTTATCGTGTTTGAAGTTTAAAGCTTAGCATTTTCACCCAATATCTCATTTGAATCCCAATAACATGTCTCAGTTTATGGACAAAAACAGAGTGTCAGACTGTTAAGTAATTCCCCAACATTAAAGATCAAAAGATTAGCAAAGGAAATATTGGAAGCTAGCTCCATCTGGCTCCAGAGTTTATTCTGTTGCTATGCTATACTGTCACTATATGAATAGCACCCCCAATAAAGTTCTAAAATTACCCAGCTCCTCATGGCTGAAATGAAGAGTCACATGTGATTAATCCCAGAATTCCTCAGTTTATTGCCAATTAAAAAAGTCAAAATTCAAAAATGTGTGACTTACAAAAGACACAGACGAAGATAGTTTGCTACAGTGAAATAAACAAGCAAACATAGACATGGAAGTCAAACAACCTGTCTAAATACACACTTTCCCACAAATATGGTGTATCTTACTCATTTGAGTTTCTGTTTCCTTATCTAAAGAGTGGCTACAAATTCCCCTCTTCTAATGCTCATGGAAAATACAGTTTTTCCTTTCATAAATTACTTAGTGAAATATCCTGAAATACTATCAGAAACATCACTTTCCCCATCTTCAATAGAAATAACCCTAAGAATTTGCATCAGCAAATATGAAGCAAAGCTTCTCCTTCCTCCTACCAATGATTGAGTCATTCTCTTAGATAGCAGTAGCTATTTAAATACTCCAGCAAAAGTGCACACATTTTTACTTTGTAGAAGTGCTTGACTGCTTCACTTTCTCATTCTTGGAATAAATTTGGATGTGACTTTTGATGACCTCAGGAGCAAGACTATGAAGGATCAGCCTAATCAGAAGACAAATGGAGAGACAGTTAAAGGTACAAGGAGTAAGTGAATGTGTACAGGGACAGAATCCTAGGATTAGTTTAAAACTGTAAATTAACTGAATATAGGATTAGAGAGCTACATTACTTGACTATAGGGTGAATATCATTTACATAAAAGAGAAGCAAGTTAGATACAATGGAGAAGATGATAAAGATGGTGATGATGATGATGAATGAACTAACTTGGTTTGCATGATGATATAGTAGACAATAATGATAACTAACTTATTAAACATTTACTATGTTCCATGCTAGTTGCTTTACATGCATTATTACTCTAAATCTTTACTCCTTGAGATTAAGACTATTATTATCTTCCTTTTACAGAGGACAAGTTGGGAAGCAGGTTTCACTGAATAACCCAGCTTTATATAGCTAGTAAATAGTAGATCTAAGGCTATTCTTATTTACCCAGAATCCAGTTCATCAGGTAGTTCAAAAAAATGTTGAATTTACTCAGTGTATACAATGGTAATTTTTATAATAGTCCTTGAGTCATTGCTAAAGCTAGATATATTTCAGGTATTATCAAAAGCAAATAAAATAATATTTAGTATGGTTTAGGACAAATTACCATATTGTTCTATGTATAAGATGCACCCCTTTCCAAAAAGTTTGGGGTCTAAAAACTGGGTGCATCTTATGCAATGGTTGTAGATTTTTTACTTCCATTTCCCGCTTTTTTGCTCTTGTTTTTGCACTCATTGTTGAAGACAGTGATTCGTCATCAGACACAGATGAGGATAAGCTAATAGATGGGAGTTTTGACAGTGATGAGGAGTAGTATGAATTTTATGTGAATAAAACTTGAGTTCAGCCTGACCTGTGGTGGTGCAGTGGATAAAGCGTTGACCTGGAACGCTAAGATTGTTGGTTCAAAACCCTGCACTTGTCTGGTCAAGGCACATATGAGAGTTGATGCTTCCTGCTCTTCCCCCCTTTCTCTCTCTCTCTCTCTCTCTCTCTCTCACTTTTTCTCTCCTCTCTAAATAATGAATAAAAAATAAAAATAAAACAAATTTTAAAAAACCCTTGAGTTCAGTAACTATATAATACATTTTTTCAAATTTCAGGCCCCAAAATTAAGATGTGTCTTAATGGGAGTATTTTACATGGGAAAATACAGTATCTTTTATTTTATACCACTGCTTTAAAAAATTATAATTTGTTTGATATATACAGTAAGTTAACTACTTACTTAAGAAAAAATTAATTCATAATCCCAAATCTACAGACAATCAAGATAAATTGCCTCTTTATCTTATATCCATTTTGAGAGAAAGAAACAAAATATAAAAAAAGGAAGGTATGCAAATAATATCTTTCAAATTTGGATAAAAAATTCCGGGTCATGTTTTTATAATAAACAAAATAGAAATTTCTCTCAATAGTGAAAATAAGTGTAAACATAAAATAATTTAACATTTGAGTTGTTGAACTTAACTTGATATAAAAACAGTACTGGCATTTATAGGAAACCTATAAGTCAATAGTAAGTCATTTGTCCATTCATTCATTCATTCATTCATTCATTCATTCATTCATTCTTCATGTAGTAAATCCTGAGTGCTAGACTATTATTACAATTAGGAAGTAAATTCTTTTCTTAGAACTGGTTTATATCAGTCACTTACTACACAAGATTTGATTGCTGTCTAATTTGAAAATTACTAAAGGGGGTAGGTGTTGAATGAATGCTCTCTACCTGCTAAGGAAACAAGACAAAGGGTGGAGAAAATGGAAACGTGCACCTTCCCTGAACTGGTGAGGATCCTGTGACTTCTAAAAATTCAGAAGTTTCATTACTCAAGAATGTTGGACATAATTGATTACCAATAGAATGTACATTTATTAGAATAGATACTGACCAAGGGCAATATTGGTTGAAAGATTTACAAAGATATCTGTCCCTGAGGGAAGGATTAGGCAATTATTTGCACAAGACACAACTATCTTCTCTTTTTTTTCTGTTAACTTGCCACACACACTCTAAGAATTAATAACTTTAAATCAGTGAATGAACCATGTTCTTTCCTGTCAAAATTTCTGTTTTGTTAAAGAGCCTAACAAAGTGCCTTTGGCACATGAGAACTCTGTGAACGTATTTGACCACTGATTGCTTTAGATCATTACATGTTCACACTAGATATTTTGTGATGTAATGTTCCAAATCATGTAGCTACTGACAACTGAATTAAAGACCTATGTTGGGGTCTAGTCTGTGTGATCTTAACAAGTCACTAAAACTTTTATTTTCCTCATTTGCATGTATAGGATAACATTATCAGTGCCTTATTTGTTTTTCTCACCAGATGAGGAGTCCACATACACTATATGAGATGTTTTCCTGTTGAACCAAAATATCTGTGCTTTTTTAGTAGTAGAGCACATAATTGGTAATACATATATGAGTTACATAATTTATTTCCTTTTATATTAATGGTGAATTTTCTTCTTATAATAACAGAGCCACAGCTGGTGTAAGTATAGAACAGTGAATATGAAGTTTCATTTCTAGTTTTCTTTGCTCAATAATCCCAGTTCCAAGATGTAATTTTAATAGAATAAAAGCTGAATAACCCAAAATTATGTTGTAATTCTTTGAGACAATATCAGTTAATTAGCTGACTAAAGCTTATTTGCTTGACATCAGATATTCATTTATGGTATGTTACTTAAAAAACATACACTCTGTATGTGTGTGTATGTGTGTGTGTGTGTGTATACATGCATAAACTTGATCTATATTAAAAACACCAGACTCTGCCCTGTGGGTAACTTTGATCCAACCAAGATGGACTAAGAATTTCTTGAAGAGTCATTGTCAGGGGAGGAGAATCAGATACTTAGAGTAAAATATCTGGTATCGAATCCCAGATCTTCAATTGTGTCTTTTGCGTGACAGTGAGTAAATTACTTAAATTCTTTAGTTGTCCAGATTTTTTATCTGTAATGATGAACAATGAATTATTTGCAGAGTTGTTGGGAGAACTAGAAGTAAGTAATGCAAAGTACCAGTGTATAAACAAGATCCAAAGAATTGGTTGATTACTTGCCTCCATCTTTTTGTCTTTCTGATTCTATCCTCTATCACTCTAGGTATTTATTTTCTTTCATGTCGGTGGTGGTGCCCTGTGGCTGTGACTCTAGGGATCCTTTGTCTGAGTTTTCTGGTGACCATCATAATGCTGATAATGCAATGTAAGTGCTGACACAGGAAAAGGATTGCAGGGAAAAAGTGAGACTTTATAAACATGGTTTGTAAATTGGTTTCAGAATACCTACACATAATCTTGCTTTAGATACTTTTCAAGCAAACAGTTTTTAAAATGAGTGGGAAGATAAAGAGGTATATTGTGTAATTCTGTCAAGTTGATGGAGGTGTATAATGAAGATTAGGAATGGTAGGTTTTTGTTTTGATTATTTTTCAAAACTGTATGGATAGAGCCTACATAAATCTTAAAAAAATGAAGAAAAAATAGTTTGAAGTTAATTATCTATAAGATCATCTTAAGCAAAAGAAACCTCATTTAGCTCATTCTTCATTGTGGCCCCTTAGTTGTTCATTGATTGCTTTCTCATATGTGCTATGACTGGAGAGGGGGGGGGGGCTCAAGCTGAGCCAGTGACCCCTTGTTTAAGCCAGTGACCTTGGGCTTCAAGCCAGCGACCTTTGGGCTCAAGCCAGCGACCATAGGGTCATGTCTTTGATCCCACGCTCAAACCAGTGACCCCATGCTCAAGCTGGTGAGCCTGCACTCAAGCCAGCAACTTTAGGGGCTTGAACTTGGGTCCTCAGTGTTTCAGGTCCACTGTCCGGTCAGGCCATATGGTGTTTTAATAGAGATGCTTAAATACCAAATTAAAGTTAAAAACAAGAAACAAAGTCCCCCCCCCCCCAATTGATTTGAGTGAGGAAGGGAGAGATAAAGGGTAAGGGAGAGAAACAAAGAGACAGAGAGAAAAGCATCAACTCCTTGATCTACTTAGTTGTTCGTTTAGTTGTGCACTCATTGGCTGTTTCTCATGTGTGCCCTGCCCCAGGACTGAACCCACAACCTTGACGTGGGAGGGGAGGGGAATGATGCTTTAGCCATTGAATTACCTGCCCAGGACCCAGAAACAGAGTTTTAATAAATAAAACATGTTAAACAAAACATACTTCAAATTTGTAGTATGGGCATTGAGGAAAGAGGTTGCTCAGAGGGAAAGAAGTGAAAAGAAAGATAAAGCGAGCAAAAAGAAAAGAAAATGATGCCCATATCCATCTGCCCGTGCATTTAGGTTGAAGATCTGAGTTATTTTGGCTGTCTAGACCCAGGTTATTAAGACCTGTAAGTGCTACTTGGTTTTCAATTGTTGCTTAAGGTCACAAGTCATTCATCTTTTTCAATCAATTGACACTGTGGCCTTTCTTTCCTAAAGGTTGGGAGAAGTGCCCTTAACTAGTGACAGTGATTGGAAGAGTATTTCTTTAAGGCTTTGGTCACTTTATAGCAAGGTCAGACCTGGCCTTCAAGGCAAGGAGACTGCTGTGTACTGAAACATCAAAATTTTAGAACTGAGATATTTAATCCTTAACATTTGTTGTCTGCTTGATTTCACAATCTTCATTTCATCTCCACCCTTCCTAAAATGTGCTGTGGCAAAAAAAAAAAAAAAAAATGTTTGCGCCTCTTGTGATGCAGCAACTTAAAATAATTCTGTAGAAGGTTGTCTCCAAAAAGGGATTAGTATCATAGTTCTTAACTAAAATAAGGAAGTCTAAAAAAGTACAGAGAGATGACAGAGAAATGAAGACACAAATACAGTAAATCACTAAGGACATTCTCACTAATAGTGGTTGAGTCTGGTTGGTGACTGTCTTTAGATTGTCTGTATTTTATTTATGTCACTTATACTTATCTTGGGATTGCTTTTAACTTGTGTGTAACTCTCAATAACAAATGAAACCTTGATAATTTGTTTAAATCGTAAGTGTCTGAAAAGTCTTGATCTTTAAAAAAATATAGTACAGGAATTTCAAAAAAACTTTTCAATCCCTAATATTTTTAGCAAATTTGAGTTATTTTCTAAGTGATTAAAATGTTGTCAAAGTAAATTATTTGATTCAGTTTATTTATTTATTTTTATTGCATTCATTGGGTTGGCATTGATTTGCAAAGGGAACTGTTATTGGAGATTGGAAATGAAGTCCTAACTCAGCTACAATTTAGTATCCCAGGTGTCTGATCTTCTAAAGCAACAACAAGCAAACCTTACTCACCAGGAACATACCCTGGAGGGACAGATTTTAGCCCAGAAACAGGAGAAAGAAGCTTCCCAAGAATTACAGAGGGAACTCAAAGAAATGATTGATACCCTTGCCCAGAAGCTAGAAGAGAAATCCAGAAAACAAAAGGAACTGCAACACCAGAACCTGAGTCTCCAAGAAGCTCTGAAGAAAGCTGCAAATTTTTCAGGTATGGGGGAAGAAGGGGTTAAGAGAGGTCTTGGAAACTCCTCTAATTAATTTTAACTTTTTTGGGGGAAAGTTTCTAGGCACAAAATTGGCATATTGATATGTGTTTCATTATTTTGGTATATCATCATTTCATAATATTGTACACCACAAGTTCTCTATTTCTGTCATCCTCACCCTGTTCTCTGCCAAATTCTTGAGAATTGTTTCAATTCAGCACACTTCTGATGGATTTGTTTCCCTTCTTTGTAAGTCTTTTTTCTTTTTAAAATTGTAGTTATAAGGTTTTTCTAGAAGAACCTTTCTACCCTTACCCCTTGCCACTGATTCTTATCTCTTCCAATTGCCATATATTTTCATCACTGATTTATTTTTCTAAAGAGTCTCCTTTATCCCTGGAACCTCTACATTAGTTTCATTCTATGGCACTATTTCCTAACATGTGCTATATCAATTTAAATTGAATCATTGAAGATGGGCGGCTTGGAACTGTTTGGTAGATACCTCAAATGAGACAAAAGTATGAGGAGCCCATGAAGTCAGTTTATATGAGAATAATTTAAGTTATGTCAGCTATGTAATCAACTCAGGACTCTAGGAGGCAGGTAGAATAGTAGCATCTATTAGAAGAAGATGATAATGTGGACTCTGAGGTTTATTACAGAAATTATCTGATTTATTTAGTCTTTTCATAGTTTGTAATTAAGTCAGGAATGTGATTTTAATCATAAAAAGAGTTAGAGAGTTTGAGATGAAGTGTGCTTTGAGGTGTATAAGTAAGCCCTACTCTAAGCATTAATAACTAACTACCATTAATACACAGAGAAAGCTCCAGTTTCTTGCTTGTATAGTTCAGTTAATCTCAACTATGTCATCTTTGAATAAATATTGTACAATAACAGTTCATCAATAACCACAGCTCCCTTTATTTTTATAGATAAAAAATTGAAACCCAGATAAGTTAAATGATAATAATAATGATAAATTGTTTTGTATAAAGGTTTGCAGTTTATAAATCCCTTTAACATTTACAAAGTTATTTCAACTTTCAAACTAAGCAGAAATTTTTAGAGAAACTAATCTCTTTAAGGAGGTAGTTATCAAGGAAATAAAAGAATTGTCCATCTCAAAGAAAGCTTAAAAGAAGAGAGCTTGTATATCAAGGATCCAAGTGTTTAGTTACATACTGGCCAAAGGTTTATTTCACAGGTGGAGCTGTAAAAACATTTTTGTTTTTATCAGTTGTATGAAATTAAATTTATGTCAGGACCATACAGAACCATCTCCCAGAGGTGCCAGACATGGATAAACTGATTAAAAATAAGAAGCGGTATGTCTTTTACCAGTAGATAAACACGCTCTATTCCTTGACAATGTCAGATAAGGGCTGATCAGTAATATCACCGAATACAGTACTGCTTTTCATGAAGCAGATCTGAGAAGATTCTCAAAACACGAATAATAAAATACCACATGGGCAAGAGTGCCAGTTTTCTCAAGTTTGAGACAAGTTTTACCTTTCTTGCTACTAAGTCTGTGGTCTTCTATGTATATGTGAAGAGGGAGGGACTCGGAGATATTACCACACATGCTTTGCTTGAGATCATTCAGCTAGAAAGATTCAGGGTCTTTGTTGTGAGAGATTTTGTTTACATTAGCCCTGGAATTAGCGGTGGTTGTCATCCTTAGTGTACAAAATTATCACCCAAGTGGCTTCTTTACAATGGCAGGTTTATCCCAAGATTATGGATCAAATGTCTTGAGGGGCACCAAGACATATTTCCTCAACTGATTCCAACTTATAAGTTTGACAGATGAGGTAAAGTGGGGATTAACTTTGCAGACACTAGTCAGACCACCTAGGTTTCCATTTCCGTTTTCTCTCTCCGCTAGGTGAAGAAAATGAGTGGGATCTACATCACAGAGCTGTTACAAGGATTAGATGAGTTGATATATGTAAAGTACTGCCAACAGTGTTTGTTAAATAAAAATAACTAATACATAATAATTATACAATCATTAAATAAATAATAATGAAAATAAACACAAGTGGTTCGCATACCACATTTTGAGATACGTCTTTCACACCCTGTCATAACTTGGAAAACCTGCTTAGAAAAGCAATGCCACAAAACCAGTGCAGGAGCAGGCAAATGTAGGTTAACAATAATAATAAGTAATACAATAATTGATGCATAAATAATAATATAAGCATAAAACTGTGTTTTGTGTACTCACCACTGTAAACCTACTTTTGGCGACCACTGCATATTCTTTCCTTTTAAATGAAATAATGGGACTAGGCAGATTCAGAAGTAAAAACCTGCTTTTGTTGCTTTCATTCTGGTCTTTTCATGCCCTTCCTCATTCTCTTTCTTCTTCTATAGTTTAGTGCCCTCTTACCTTTTCCCTCTGTGATAAAGCCTACTTTTATTTAATTATTTATTTTTTAATAAATTTTTATTAATGGTAATGGGATGACATTAATAAATCAGGGTAAATATATTCAAAGAAAACATGTCTAGGTTATTTTGTCATCAAATTATGTTGCAAACCCCTCGCCCAAAGTCAGATTGTCCTCCGTCACCCTCCATCTAGTTCTCTGTGCCCCTCCCCCTCCCCCTAACTCTCCCTCCCTCCCTCCCATGTCCTCCCTCCCCCCACCCCTGGTAACCACCACACTCTTGTCCATGTCTCTTAGTCTCATTTTTATGTTCCACCAATGTATGGAATCATGTAGTTCTTGTTTTTTTCTGATTTACTTATTTCACTCCTTATAATGTTATCAAGATCCCACCATTTTGCTGTAAATGATCTGATGTCATCATTTCTTATGGCTGAGTAGTATTCCATAGTGTATATGTGCCACATCTTCTTTATCCAGTCTTCTATTGAAGGGCTTTTTGGTTGTTTCCATGTCTTGGCCACTGTGAACAGTGATAAAGCCTACTTTTATAAAATTATCTAATGGTTTTATGCCACAAAGAAAATACAAATTAAAATGTTGCCTTTTGCAAGGATTTTAGTTTTCATTTTTGCTCATAGCATAGTCCCAAGGACCCTGTTTCTTATGCAAGAGATTCCAAGTGCTGCTAACCCAGAGGGGAGATGAGGAGGAGGAGGAAGTGGAGGAAGAGGGAACGGAAGATCTGGGGGTTCTTTAAAACATCCATAAACATATAGACATTGCCATATTCTGCCTATTGCCTAAACCTCAGTGGATTTTTTGGACTCCGTGAGGTTTTTGCAAGTAACAACTACCTATTTTATGAAATCTCACTGAAATTAAGTGAGATTTTGTATCAATTTACTGTTTTCCCTGTAATGTCTCTGTGTGCCAGGTATGCAACATTAACTGTCTTAGTAACCACACTTAAAAATGAAAAAGAAACAAACAAAATTAATTTTAGTAACATACTTAATTTAAACGAATATATTTGAAATAGTTTTTCAACACTAATGTATATAATTTTTTTTTTTTTTTTTTGTATTTTTCTGAAGCTGGAAACGGGGAGAGACAGACAGACTCCCGCATGCTCCCTACTGGGATCCACCCGGCCCGCCCACCACGGGCGAAGCTCTGCCCACCAGGGGGTGATGCTCTGCTCCTCTGGGCGTCGCTCTGCCACGACTAGAGCCACTGTAGCGCCTGGGGCAGAGGCCAAGGAGCCATCCCCAGGGCCCGGGCCATCTTTGCTCCAATGGAGCCTTGGCTGCGGGAGGGGAAGAGAGAGACAGGGAGGAAGGAGGGGGGGGGGTGGAGAAGCAAATGGGTGCTTCTCCTATGTGCCCTGGCCGGGAATTGAACCCGGGTCCTCCGCACGCCAGGCCGATGCTCTACCGCTGAGCCAACCGGCCAGGGCCTATATAAAAAAATTTTTTTTTATGTGCCTTGACCGCGGGCCTTCAGCAGACCAAGTAACCCCTTGCTTGAGCCAGCGATGTTGGACTCAACTAGATGAGCCCTCGCTCAAGCTGGCGCCCTCGGGGTCTCGAACCTGGGTCTTCTGCATCCCAGTCCGACGCTCTATCCACTGCGCCACCGCCTGGTCAGGCTATATAAAAGTTTTTAATGGCCTATTTGACATTCTTATTTCATATAAAAAATTTAAAATCATATATGTTCTTTACACTTATAGCACATCTTAATGCAGACTAGCCACAATGTAATTACTGAAGAGCTACATATAGGCTACTGTAATACAACATGAATCTTATATTAGAAGACATGGTGTTTTCCTGGCCAGTTGGCTCAGCGGTAGAGCATTGCCTGGGATGTGGAAATCCAGGGTTTGATTCCTGGTCAGGGCACACAGGAGAAGTGACTATCTACTTCTCCCTACCTACCCCTCCTCTTCCTCTCCCACAGCCATGGTTTGAATAAATTGAGCAAGTTGGCCCCGGGTGCTGAGGATGGCTCTGGGCACTGAGGATGGCTGCATGGCCTCGCCTCAGGTGCTAAAATAGCTTGGTTGCTGAGCAACAGAGCAATGGCCCCTGATGGGTAGAGCATCACCCAGTAGAGGGCTTTCCAGGTGGATCCTGGTTGGGCACATATGAAAGTCTGTCTCTCTGCCTCCCTGACTCCCACTTTATAAAAAAAAAAAAAAGAAAGAAAAAGAAAAAAAGGGGCATGGTATTTAAGCTTAAATCCATTATCCAAAGACTTAAAATTTTAAAATATAGTAGCATACATTTTAAATAGCAGAATGGCTATAAAGTATTCATTGTCCCAACTCTCACTTCCATTATTCCAAACCTAACTTAAAAAAATAAAATCAGATTCTAAAATTAGATCCCAGCCCAACTTTTGCTTTTAACAGTCTTGCTTTCTAACTTAGTTTACTAAAATCAGAATGCCTTTTCTTTTACTCCATAAAATGTAGAAATAAATACTCTATGGCTATTGATTATTTGCAGAGTCCGGCTATAATTCTAGTTAAGAAGAGGTGGTATGCACATGAGAATCCTGAGGGGAAACTTGATTTAAGAATTATAAACATGTTTACTCAGGAATAACCTTCTGATTAGATATTCCACACTTCTTAGGTCCTTGTCCCCAAGACTGGCTCTGGCATGAAGAACACTGTTACTTATTTTCCTCTGGCTCATTTAATTGGGAAAAAAGCCAGGAGAACTGCTTGTCTTTGGATGCCCAGATGCTGACAATTAATAGCACGCATGATCTGGTAAGTTATTATGGATGTGTGTTGGGCTGGTATATTGGTTTAGAGGGAAATAAATCAGGTCTAGGCTTTGTGTGGAGGAGCCCTTGTCTGAGAGTCACAATACCTGTTTACTAGCCCAGTCTAGCCACGGATTCATACATGATCTCTAATAGACAGGTTATGGAGTGTTGCTAGGCTTCAGTAGACATGTCAGTGAAACCATCAAGAAGATGTCAAAGATCTCTTTTGGTGCTTCTGTTCTGTAAATCTGTAAAACAACCACACTGACTTAACATCAACTAAGAAATGTTGCTCCCCACAGGAATTCATCAAACAAGCGAGTGCCCATTCCAATTTCCCATTCTGGACAGGGCTGTCTCAGAGGAAACCAAGCGACTCATGGCTCTGGGAGGATGGTTCTCCTTTGATGCCCCACGTGTAAGTTTCCTATTCTTTGCTGAACCTCGTGAAGTTACTTCAACATTCCACCCAATGTGCTTTCCTGCCAGGGAGAAGCTTGGAGAATTCTGAGGGTTTCCTTCCTCACCGCTCACACTTCACGCAGGGACCTGGCTTTCCCTGGAGTTTTCCTTCCCACAAGTTATTACTGATTTGAAACTTTGAGACAAGGCTAAATTCGTGACACAAGGTGGCAGTAATTTACTTTTCTTGTTTGTCTCCACCTACAGGTTTAGACTCCAAGGAGCTGTTTCCCAGAAATACCCTTCAGGCACTTGTGCATATATACAAAGGGGAGCTGTTTTTGCGGACAACTGCATTTTAATTGCATACAGTATATGTCAGAAGAAGGCGACTTTGTTGAGAGCACAGTGAATTTGAAGGCTCTGGGGGGAAAAAATGAGTCAACCTTTGAATTCTCTTCTGAAATTTAAGCTATGCTTCCTCATTTGGATGCACACTGTGAGAGAACAGATACTAGCTGACTGTAGAGCTCCTTGGCAGAAAGATTTCAGCTGCCTGAAATCTTTATATCAACAGTTTTGATTCTATCTCTGTCTACATTTGTTCACCTAGCTTCTATGAAGCCTCCCAGCCAGCCTTTGGTCCCCTCCCCTTTTCTATTTTAAAGTTTTGCTTCTCTTCAAGCCTTGGCAACCCTCTCTCTCTAATGCTTTCTCCTCTCATCCTCCTAAAACTGCATAGAAGATAGAACAGGAAAGAGTTGCCCAACTAAAGATAGATAGCAAAAAGGAAGCATGTGGGAAACGGAGCACATGAAGAAATAGGACAGGGGAAAGGTCATACTGGAATCAAGAAACTCATGTACGTTCTCAATGTTAAAAGCTGCCACTTGTTGCAGGCTTTGAAATGACGACCTCTCTCCAGTGCGTGTGCTCGCGCTCTCTCTCTCTCTCTCTCTCTCTCTCTCTCTCACACCCCTCTCTCTCTCTCACACACACACACACACACACACACACACACACACACACACACCACATCCTCACATTTTGGGGCAATTGGAATGCCCCAAGAAGTAATTAGAAATTGGATGTTTTTTTCTGTGACAATTAAGTAGCAGTTTCTAAGTGAGTTATTTCTTCATTTTTTTTCTCTACCAAAGGACAGCTTAATACCTTTAATTCTTCCAAACAGTTCTACGTTCCTTCATAGGTTAGCCTTTCCATCTTGTTACAGATAATCTAGTGCCAATCTTATTAAAAAACAAAATAAACAAACAAACCTTCTATCATCCCCCAAACGACAAATATTTTCTTTTATTAACAGATTTATAGTAAACTGAATATATTTAAGGTGCACAATCAATAAGTATTTACATATGCAAACATGTGTCCTTGAAATCATCACCAGAATCAGGATAGTGAGGCTATCCATTATCCTCCAAAGTTTCATCATGCTCCTCCCCAGACAACTGTCTGCTTTCAGTTTGCATTTTGTGGTATTTTACATGTATGAAATTGTACAATAAACCCTGTTTTCTTTTTGTCTAGCTTCTTCCACTTAGCATAACTAGCAAGATTCATTTATCTTGTTTGTATCAATTTTTCATTCCTGTTAAATGTTGAGTATTATTCTTTTGTGTGGATCGACCACAATTTGTTTATCCATTTACCTGTTGATACCTTTTGGGTTCTTGAAAAGAACTATTACAAATAAAGCTGCTATGAACATTTGTGTACAAGTCTTTGTATGAACATAAGGTTTCTCTTCTCATGAGTAGATATGTAGGAGTGTAATGTGTGGATCATTTAGTGGGTGTATGTTTAGCTACTTAAGAAACTGCCACGCTTTTTCCAAAGTTGTACCATTTTGTATTTCAACCAGTATCATACAAATGTTGCAAGGCCAAATGTATATATGACATTAGCTACAGGAATAGAACCTTACAATATACTTCTATTCCTTTTTCTCAGCTTTCATGCTAATGTTGCCATATATTTGATATTTATATATATTATAAGCACCAAAATATAGTTATTATTTTTGCTTAAACAGTGAATAATCTTTAAAGATATGTATTTAAATAATAAGAAAAAATTGCACAACCATTTAGTTATCATTTCTGGTCCTCTTTATCATTTTTCTAGACACAAAATAACTTTATGAGACATCTTAATTTTTTAAAAAAACTTGATCATTTCCTGTAGTAAACATCTGTTTGTGAAGTATTCTTTTTGTTTTTTATTTTTATCAAATCGGAAAATATTTATAATATTGAGTTATTTAAAAAAAATAATTTTCTTGTCCTCTCCCTCTCCCACTGTCCCCATCCCACATACTGTTAAGGGACTCCAATTATACGTGTGTTATGTTACAAGAAGTTATCCCACAGCACTCTAATGCTTCTTGCTTTCCTCATTCTTACCTCCCTCATTCCCTTTGTTCTTTTCCTTTTAAAATTATTTTTTCTCTGCGTTTTATTTTGGTTAGTATTTATTGTTATATCTTTAAGTCCATTAATCTGTTCTGTAGACTTCTAGTCTAACATTAATATCATACAGTGTAGTTTTATCTCACAATTTTTAGATTTTATCTCTTTAGAAATTTGCTTTTTAAAAAATTCATGTCTCTATGTAGCTTTTTAAATATATGACTATATTAAGAATATATTAACCATTTTAATGTTCATGTCTTTTAATTTTTACCTATGAATTGATGTTATTTTTTTACCTCATGATCTCATCTTCCCCAGGATCATGTTTTTCTGACTTTTTGCATGGCTGCTAACCTTTGGTTGAAATTCAGACATGGTTAATTTTACCTAGGTCCATGCTAGATATTTCTGTGTTTCTATAAATGTACCTAAATTTTATTGTGAGATATATTTAAGCTACATAGAAACAGTGTAATATTTCTGGTGATTGTTTCTATGATTGCTAGGCAGTACCAAGAATTCTCAGTCTTGAATTAATTATTCTCTATTATGAAGGGAATATTTCTGAGTGTTCTATCCAATGCTCCATAAGCTATGGTCTTTTCCAGCCTTGCGGTGGGGAAATACACTGTTCTCTACCCTGTGTATATCCTGGGTATTATTTCCTTTATTCTTTTTGTATGGGTCTTTCTCCAATCCCTCACAATGATGCTCTGATTGGTAACTTACTGCTTACTCATGGAAGACTCTCTGAAGATCTCAGGGTTCTCTCTCTGTGCAGCTCATGTCTCTGTTGTATTCTCCTCTGAACTCTTGCTGCCTTTATCTTTCTTAATTCAGGTGTTTTCCAGTATCTTTCTCAGTTCCCCTTTCCTGTGTGTGTCCTTCTGTAAACATGGTAATTTGGGCAATCATAAAGCTCACCTTTTTTGTTCTCTATCTCTCATGGATCATTGTGTGTGTGTGTGTGTGTGTGTGTGTTTTCATATACAGTGGGTTTTAAAAATCATTCTTAGTTTATGTATCTTGTCTGTTTTTGTTTGTTTGGTTGCATCATGTTGGAATGCAAATCCACCCTTTGTTACTCCATCTTGGTTCTAAACAAAACACCAGAAGAAGGATTTTATAGTTGGGTACTGTTATGCTTACTTTGTTAAAGATGGTGCTGCCCACATGGAAGCCTGTTGCCCAGGTGATATTAGTTGCCCTTCTTGCTTTGAAAGGGCATGATTATATTAACATGTGTTGGGGGCAGGCTGTGGGCAGACAGGATCCTTGTAGCCTGAGGCTTGGTTTTAGGACTAAGCCTTTCCCACCCTTTTTGATGTGGGGTGGTGCAATCCCATCATGCCTCAGATAAGTGACTTTGTATTAGAGACTTCCCTATTTGTATATTGGATTAAAGGTCTGGGTTTCTACACTATAAAGTGGGGCAGACTGGGAGCTTGCTCTCTCTCAGGTTCCTGAGATTAACATTAGAGAGCAGAGCAGAGAAAGGCCATGTGGAAGAGGCCAGGAGAAGCAGCCAAGATGGCAGAGTGCTGAAGGAAAAGCCAGTTTGTGCAGAGTTTATGCAGGGAGAAGGAAGAAGTTGGGGAACAGAGGTGAATAAGTCTGGTGAGCTAGAGATCTTTGATTCTAGAAAACTCGGATCAGTAAGTAGCTTTGTGAGTGCTGAATGAGTGGGTTTTGGAGCCCAATGTGTGTTTTTACTTGTCCGCTGGGTGCAAGCTAAGATTAAAGATAATGGCCCACCAGTTTGTGGCTCTGTTGTTTCATTACCATTTGTCCAAATCCAATGTGAACCTGCATGGGTCAGGCTGCTGTGATGGTGGCTGTGTATACTGGCTTTACAGGTACTTAAGTTTCTCTTTCTGTTGGAACTTATGATATCTCTGAACAAAAACATGTTGAGCTGAAAATATCCCTAGAAAAAATTCTAGTCCAAGACTACAAGATGAATTTTTTTCTCAGTGTCTGATATTGTTGCTATTTCAAAGTTGATGACAGAGCTATTTTCTTTAGTCAAGCTGACAGTGACTATGAGTCATTGTCCAATCGCCCTTCCTATTTCTGTCTCCAGTTTTTACAGATATTAGTGTCTTGTCATCACAAACCTTAAGTTCAAAGGCAATTACCCTAATCTGATATATCATGGAGATCTTTTTCTCTCTCCTCTCCCCTTAGTTTGTATGAGACTTGTTGATCTCACCCACATAAATGTTCTTATCCTTTTTATTGTTTAAATCAAGTCTACAACTAAAGCTTTGGGGTTTCAGACTATTTATGTATGCCCTGAAAGCTAAGACTGGTTTTCATATTTTTTTAAGTGTTATTTTAAAAAACATGTAGCAGATAGTGCAAGTTATTTACAGTCTAAAATATTCACTCTCTCATCCTTTGCAGGAAAAGTTTGCTGACCCCAATGTAAATAACTTATTGTTTATGCTATGTTTATTTCTTATTGAAGAAATGTGCAAGGATTCTGAATTTGGACTGCCCGAGTTCAAATCTCAGTCTATTACTTAATTTCTGCTATCTAAGTCAAGTTACTTACCATCTTATTTCCTTGATTTTCTTAATTGAATGATAGGAATAACACTGGTAAGTTATAGATCCTTATAGCTTACCTACTAGTTCATAAATATTTGAGGATTTAATGGGGGTATTGTTTATATAAGGTCTACCGGAAAGTTCTGTCCATTTCTATCACAACAAGTTTCGACACATAAGCATGTATGCCTCTCTATTTTTATCACTTAATGTATACATACTGACTTAGCAAATTAACTAAAACAAAGTTGATTCACGTTAGTCTTATGTGTGAAGCGATAGTGTACCCATGGCTACTGATAAAGTTCATTTACGCCACTGTATCGTATATGAATTTCAACAAGGAAGAAATGCTACAGAAGCATGTAGAAATTTATTGAAAGTGTTTGGTGAAGGTACAGTTTCTGATAGGACATGCAGAAGATGGTTCAAAAAATTCGAAACAGGTGATTTCGACCTTTCTGATAAGCCACGTTCTGGGCGACCATCTTTGATTGATGATGATGTTGTTAAGACCATGTTGGAGCAAGATCCTTTTCTGACAACATTGGAGATTGCAGAAAGGCTTAATTCAGCTCAGCAAACCATTTCAGACCATATTTGGAAGATAGGATTGATGTGGAAATATATTATTTAATAAAGTTTATTGATGGTAAGAAAAATTTGTGTTTTATTCCAAAAATGGACAGAACTTTCCAGTAGACTTTATAGAATATTTCAAATAGTTCCTAGTATTTGGTAAGTGTTCAAAAAAATGTTAGTTATGTATGCCATTAGTTTATTTCTTTCCTGTCTTTATAAGGCCCTCCAAATGTTTCTGTTTTTTATGTTTCATTAATATAGTTTTTTTTTTCCGACCTGGGCCAGTTCACAGTTTTTTTTTTAAATGGAATTTATTAGGGTGACATTGGTTCACAAAACTATGCAGGTGTCAAGTGTAAAACTCAACAAAACATCATCTGCACACTGCATCATGCACCCACTGCCCAAAGCACCGCCTCTTACCACCCTCACTTATCTCCTCTTTGCCCACCTCCACCCCACCCACCCGCCTTCCACTTTGGCTATCACCACACTGTTGTCTGTGTCTATGATGAAAAGGGAAAGGATTTAAGCATAAATGTGTGTGTGTGTGTGCATGCGTGTTCTAACAGTCATATACCTCAGCTCTTTTCTGGTTCTTTTACTTTGTTATGAGTACAGTTGATAGAAAACTGGTAATTCTACTCTTAGAGAATGAAAAATCCAATTATAATATAAATAAGTTCAATAAAACATCCTATGGAACTGACTGCAGGAACCTACCTCAATAGATTCAGAAACATTAAATCATCTGCCATTGCTAAGCTCTTTTCTGAGATATGCTTAGATAGCCCTAAATTTTTTATTTATTTACAACAAACCCCAAAGATTAAAAAAAATTAAATAAACAACTTTTCTAAATATTGTGCCCATCTTACCATGTGTGTTATATTTTGAAAATGACGTAGGATGAAGTGATGTTTTTCTGAAAACAGACACCTAAAAGTTTTATCCATAGAGAGACCAAGACAAGGCCATGTTTCAAGGCTTTAAAAACAGGACAACAATCTTGCTTGGGGGCAATGTTACAGAATACAAATAGAAATCCTTAGTGATGTGGCACAGTGAGAACCCCCAGGCCTTCAGCTATATTAATAAACACACACTGCCCATGTGCTATAGAAGCAATAGGAAGTCATGATGGCTCAGCTCTTTTTCCAAGATGCTTTCTTGAATTGCTATGTCAGTGAAATGAGTACTGTTTGGAGAAAAACATACCTTTCAAGATTAAGCTTACTGTTGATAATATTTCTGAAATTCTCTTTTTATTGGTGATCTTTATCTCAATATCAAAGTGGTTTTTTTTTCTTCTCTTCAAATATCATCTCTTTGATCTAAGTAACCAATGAAGGAGTTATAGCAACTTTTATGGCCTGTTACCTGAGGAGGACCTTTTTGCCCAGGCTGTTGCTGCTACTGAGAAGGACACAGACGACACCGATGCAATTCTGGAAAGATTACAACATGTATGAACACGTCAGGAAACTTGCATGGGTTTGGGTGATGCCCTCAAGATTTGTGTGAATGACATCTGGAAAAAGACCTCAAGAGGTTCCGCCATGACTTCAAAGAATTTGCCAAAAATGAGGAAGTTGCAAAAATCAGCAGGTTTGAGATTGAGGTAGCAAACAACTTAACCTGGGTGTGGATGAGGATGACATCAAGGAGCTCCTAGACATAGATTCTGAGAAA
This sequence comes from Saccopteryx bilineata, assembly GCF_036850765.1. NCBI lineage: Eukaryota > Metazoa > Chordata > Mammalia > Chiroptera > Emballonuridae > Saccopteryx > Saccopteryx bilineata. The sequence goes on from NC_089490.1 coordinate 108,508,043, forward strand.
TTGTCTAATGAGGAGTTGTTGGAATTGGAACAAGAATGCATAGCTGAAGAGCCAAGAGATAAGGAAACTGCAAGATAAGACTTCCCTCAAAAAAAAAAAAAATTACAGGGAAGGGTTTAATGCAGGGGTCCCCAAACTATGGCCCTCAGGCTGCATGTGACCCCCTGAGGCCATTTATCCGGCCCCCGCCACACTTCTGGAAGGAGCACCTCTTTCACTGGTGGTCAGTGAGAGGAGCACATTGACCATCTCATTAACCAAAAGCAGGCCCATAGTTCCCATTGAAATACTGGTCGGTTTGTTGATTTAAATTTACTTGTTCTTTTATTTTTCCCATTTTATTTTTTTTTTACTTTAAAATAAGATATGTGCAGTGTGCATAGAGATTTGTTCATAGTTTTTTTTTATAGTCCGGCCCTCCAACAGTCTGAGGGACAGTGAACTGGCCCCCTGTGTAAAAAGTTTGGAGACCCCTGGTTTAATAAATGCTTTTGCAGTTCTCAATAAGTTCCTTAAAGGTCCTGGCCAGTGGCTCAGTGGATAGAGTGTCAGCCAGTGTATGGACATCTACTTGAAGCAACCATTGAGGCCACAATTAAATGTAACAAGTTAGTGAAACAAGTTGATGCTTCTCTCTCTCTCTCTTTCCTGATCTCCCTTTCTCTACCTCTCTCTCTCTTTCTCTCACAACAATGAAAAAAATTATTTTAAGTTTCTACAGTAAAAATTTACAGTAAGCTAAAGTTGATTTATTACTGAAGAAATAAAAATAATTTAAATAAATATAGTGTAGCCTAAGTTTATAGTGTTTATATAAGTTCTACAGGAATGTACAGTAATGTCCTCGATCTTTGCATTCACTCCCCACTCACTTGCTAATTCACCCTGAGCAACTTTCTAGTCCCACAAGCTTCATTCATGGTACGTGCCCTAAACAGGTGTAACTTTTTTCAATCTTTTTTATAATATTTTTGCTGTACCTTTTCTAGGTTTAGGTAAGTTTAGATACACAGATGCTTAACATTGTGTTACAATTGCCTACGGTATTTAGTACAGTAACACACTGTAGAGGATTATAGCAATAGGAGCAATAGGCTATATAATTTAGCCTGTGTGTATAGTAGGCTAGAATATCTGGGTCTGTGCAAGTGCACTCTATGATATTCACATGACAAAGTCACTTAACAAATCGTTTCTCAAAAAATATCACCATAGTTAATTGACACATTACTGTACATACTTTAGTAACTTAAGTACCAAAATAATTGTGTCAAGTTATTTTATTTTTTTACAGAGTCAAAGGGAGGGATAGACAGGGACAGACAGACAGGAACAGAGATGAGAAGCATCAATCATTGGTTTTTCATTGTGCGTTGCGACACCTTAGCTGTTCATTGATTGCTTTCTCATATGTGCCTTGACTGCGGGCCTTCAGCAGACCGAGTAACCCATTGCTCAAGCCAGGGACCTTGGGTCCGAGCTAGTGAGCTTTGCTCAAGCCAGATAAGCCCGCACTCAAGCTGGCGACCTCAGGGTCTCGAACCTAGGTCCTCTGCATCCCAGTCCAACGCTCTATCCACTGTGCCACTGCCTGGTCAGGCATGTGTCAAGTTATTTTAGTTTACGTTGACAAAAAGATTATATTAGAAATATTTCTCACTTTTTTTTTGGTTTATTTATACATTTAACAACTTCTTATCAAATACCTTCCTTCTTCAGTGCTAACAAGGTAGATTGTAATGAATATATGTAAAGCCTGTTATGGTACTTACAGTCTAGTGTGGAGAAAAAAAATTAAATTAAAATAGCTATATATGGACTATTTTATTCATCTATTAAAACATACAAGTGCTTATATAGATGCTGGGAATTAGTAGTGAGCAAGACAAGTTTCTGCCCTCTGGTATTTACAATATGGTGACAGAAATGAAAAATAAAATAAACAGATGTGGTCATTATTGTAGAAATCCAATGGCTGCTAACAATAGAAAATAACTCCAACCAACCTTTATTCCTTAGAGGTGAAAAAATAAAGATACCTTTAAGCAGAGTAAAAACCACAGTTTTACTGAGTCAGGTCCAGCCTTCAGAGATTCTTAAAATTTATCAATACTTCAAATGAATGAAACAGATTAACTTCTTCCAGCTTGCCTTAAAATGTCTAATATGAAGCAGCAGATGGCGCCATAACCTCATTCATTCCTGCCTAATTTTGCTAAATCTTTTTGATCAGTTGGTACCGATTTAGATCACACACCACAGGTTATCTATCTTAATCTTTACACTGGGGAACAATTATTTTTTCACTTTCTATTGCATGAGGTTTTAGAATTGTTTCTATATATTTCTGCATTGCTGATTCCAAATCTGAAATCCGTTTTTTGGTGCATGCTCTAGTTCAGGGGTTGGGAACCTATGGCTTGCGAGCCAGATGTGGCTCTTTTGATGGCTACATCTGGCTCACAGACAAATCTTTAATAAAAAAAAATAACGTTAAAAATATAAAACATTCTCATGTGTTACAATCCATTCATTTCCTACCGCTCATGTTCATAGTTGTGGGTGGCTGGAGCCAATCACAGCTGTCCTCCGGGGCAACATCAAATTTTTATTGGATAATGCATAACGTACATGGGCCGTATGGCTCTCATGGAATTACATTTTAAAATATGTGGCGTTCATGGCTCTCTCAACCAAAAAGGTTCCTGAACCCTGCTTTATAGGAAAGAGAAGGTATTCCAAGGAGAGTTCAGCAGGCAATGAAGTGGTAGTGGTAAACTGTCTGTAGAAAAAAATTTTTTTTAAGGTTAAATGTTAGTCTGCTTTTTATTATCACCATGTGTCAGCAATACTAAACAATGTCAGTGATAAAATATTCCCTGAAAATATTTTTTTGTTAGCCAAAGCTTTAAGCCATTATTATATTTATTGTTAAGTTTTAAAGCAATATGTTTATTTGTCTCCAAAGTCAATTCTTATTACTCATCATGGTAGTTAAGTTCTATGTAGTCAGAGAAAACACTGAACTATTATTGCTTAAGGAGAAAATACAAAGTTGGGCTCCTTATGAGCATCTGATCATATTTTTTTGTCAACAGATTAGCATACAAACTTGTTTTATTTATGTTTCTCTTCAAAGACACCTTAGTTAATATATATTGTTGATTCATTAACATTGAACTCATGGCCAATAGCACTGTAACTAATGCCTGAATTAATGCCTGGGTTAAGGAAAAAATAAAACTCACTTATATACTGGCACTTGCATCCCCTACCATTTTGATATGTATTGGTGAGAACTACAAAACTCTTGGCATTTGAGAGCTTCCCCCCAATGCTACACTAAGAGACTTGTTGGCAAAGGCTAGCATGGCATCTACCAGTTTAAGGTCATTCTCCTACTGAGACAGCATTAGGGATGTGAGCTCAGGATGGAAAAATACCAGAAAGTCAAGTTGAGAGCAGGTGATTAAAAGCAACTTGGAATAAACTGATAGTAAAAACGTCACCACCCTCCACTACCTCCTCAAAACATACAGGTAGCTGATTTTATCTTCCTTCTCACTGCCTGCTCAACCTACTGACACGCATGTGCAGTTGATTAAGATTTGATTGCTTCATGGCCTTCCTTGGGGTGGCAGCACTGATCAACACCACCATTTTGCCATACTGTAGCACAGGTCCTATGATAGTTGCCAAGCTACTCCACAGAGGAAGGAAGTCATTCCACCCTGACATGAAAAATTCTACTCTCAAACTCTTCACAAGCCCACCTTTGTAAAAAGCCTGCCATTTGGTACAAGCCTGCTGTGTCCCTAGCTTATAAAAGCAGCCAGCCCCCAAGCCAGTTGAGAGGACATTCCTTTTCTCTGGGCTGTCTCCCCTGTGCTTTAGCATAAGCTTAACAAAATCTATTTGGAAATTTCTCTGGGGTTTCCTCTCAATTTGTACCTTGGAGATCCCAAGAACCCCAACACTGGCAACACTACAGTGACCCAGCCTCCACTGACAATGCTACAATGAGCTGCCTAAGAAAGCTCAGTGCTTCCAGGAGAATTTACTGTTTATTTCAGTCAAAATTTAATGATAGGCCCCTGATTCCACTCTTAGAGCAGTTATTTTAGAAAAGCTTGCAATTATAAATCCTTTCTCTGCACTTTGAGAGATATAAATCTACCACCTCAAAATTTCTTCAAAGGGCCTTAGAAACACCTCTTCGAATGCAAACATTCAGGACATTAGGGAGGTAACACTTGCTTTCCCAGTCCCTGTGAAACAGGATAAGGGTGTGTAACTTCAGTGGAAGCACCACCAGCTTCAACAGGCTCTAGTGACTTCTGTCTTAAGGACAGAAGAAGTTTGTTTCTTGTCTAGATAAGCATAATTTACAAATCCAGATGGCCTAGCCACAGGGATTAATTCCCTTTAATGTCTCTCAGTGCCTTTTTCTTAGCACACATCAGCTTTGAAGAAGTCTCTAGTCTTTTGTTTTGAGGAAGCTGAGTTCAGTTCAAGCTGGGTCTTTGCCATTGTAAAAGCGTTACTGAAGGAAATCTTTCTTCATTGCTCCAATGTCATTCATATGCCTCCTTCTTTCTGCTTGTTTCAAAGTCTTGAAAATGGGTTGGGTAACTCTTTAGTTTCCAGCAATGATAAGTGGGTTTTTTTGTTTATTTATTTGTTTTACAATTGAAATAGAGAAATAAAGATAAAATATTTAGCATAATATTTCAGTCTCAGGATTCTCCATAATGTATGAAATGGTGGAGGAAGCAATGTAGCAAAACAGAAAAGATCATAAACTTTGCTACAAGAATAGATTTTGGTTGATTTCTTGCTTCAATGTTTATATTAGCTTCTTAAATCTGATCAAGGGACTAAAATTTCTGTGTTTTATATTTTTTATTTAAAAACAGGAAATATACCTACCACCCAGACTTGTTGGAAAATCAAGATTGAATAAGAACACATGTTCCCTGGTTAATCCCTAGCTCATAGTAATTGTTCAATAAATAATTATTATTTTATATTATTAATCTCTGACAAATCCTAAATAAATTTGTTTAATCTCTGTGTTGTTACAACAATGTTCCTCTTTATGGTATCTTTCATTTACCTATCTATAGGTTTCCTCTCTGCGACAAAGAGTTTCTTCATTTATCCTGTATTCCCAGCTCCTGCCATTTGAAAAGGTGGGCATTCAATCAATGTTTAGTGAATACATGAATAAGTGAATAAGCACGTATATGAATAAATGAATTAATGTATAGTAAAACAAAATAATGATAAACTTAAGATTCCCAATTTTTTTTAACAGTTTATATAAGCCAAGTCAATTATGTCAAATTTATTTGTGAGAATAATAAAAGCATCATAAGACATTAATCTTCTCATTTTTTTTTATTTTTGGTCTGAAATAAAGACCTATTAGACTGCTTTATAATTTTCTTGAGTCATTCTCAGAAACAGGATCTAAAGGTATAAATGGGAACTTACATCATAGTTTTCATTTCCTGCTTTTGGATAACTGGTTGAACTACTTAAACTCAACTTGCTAAAGTCTAATAAATGCATATCTCATATGACTTCATTCAGAGATCCTCTTTTGTCCACAAGCAGTTGTCTTAGAAGGAAAGAGATCTCAAATGTGTCAACTGAAGAGCTCAGTAGAACAATGGAATACCGTTCTGAGGTACAAAATTTGGATGAAGATGGATATACTCAATTAGACTTTAACTCTCGAGGCATCACCAGGAGACCTGTGCCCTCAGAGAAAGGTATTTTTTTCTTTCTGCCTTCAAAATTTTCATTCTCATCAACTAAAACACTTAAGTGGAGGAAATTTATAGACCTGTGATTTGTTGGGGTTTTATTAATATATTTTTAAGTGTTTTCTGAAGTCACTGAAGATAAGTTGAATGCACTAAGACTTTTCTCATGGCAACCATTCACTGATGAATTATTAGTATTTAAATTACGATGGTGACAGAAAACATGATATCTGTTCTATAGAAATAGGTCAGCTCTGAGGAACTAGTAATAAGTATAATGAATTGCAAAAATGGAAGGATTTCAATAAAAGTGACTTGTTTGATAAAAGTAAATTATAGAATACAGTTCAGGGAAACTTAAAGAAGTGTATACATAAACCACATCAGGATATTGGAAATAAGAAAGAAAAGAATAAAAAGATGAAAGTTAGGTGAGAGATGAAAACAAACATGACTTCGTAGTAAAGGCCAAAGCGAAGTCAGAAGTTATAGGATTCAGAATCCTGAATCTGATTAATTTTTGGTGTGTGTAGTAAGAGCTTGAGTTAGATTTTTTTTTTTTAAACAAGAGGAGTTCTTTGTATACCAATGAAGAAAAATATGTGTTAAATGAAAAGGTCCTATTAGTAAGACATGAGTCTTAAACAAAATGTAAAAGAACTAAAATATGGAGAGGAGAGTTAAAAGATCTCCCTCTTCCTAGAACAATCAATTTAGTCTCTTCTATAACCCTAGTTCTCTTATTTGACAACTCTCTGAAATGCTCTTACTGCTTATGCTCAAAGACTAAACTATGTTCTTGGCATGGTGATGTTAACATGAGGTTCTTGTTATCAACATAGAGATTATTCACAGGTTTTGACATCAGAATTTGTTCTCTTTCATTTTCTAGTTGCTCACATTGCACAATTATTTTGCTCTCTGTACTTACACAATTCTTTTCTTGGGCAACATGTTGGGGAAGAGTGGAAAGACTGGATGATGCAAGAAGTAGGGAGGCATGTGTGTGTTTATGTATAAGTGCAGACAAACAGTGAGTTACCTGTAATCTGCTAGTAGTCTCTTAACTAGATGCTTTTTTATGTGTTAGCTCATTTAATTCTCACAATAATCGTTTGATTTTTCATTAAGAGGAATGAAAAACAAAGGAAGTAATTTGCCAAAAGTCATACAATATCTACTTAAAAAAGGAAGATCACCCTTAGTAAATCAGTGTTATTTCCCCTACATTAAGCTGTCTCTTCTAAGAATTAGTGGGATTTCAGGAATCCTGGTAATGTCCTATAGACATCAATGTGGAACTGAAATTAAGAGTGCATAGTTATCCAGGCACAGTGCTCAAATTATAGTTCCAGAATGTGAAAAGGTATACTAGATTAGATGGGTATCAGTGATTAATAGTTCACTTTAGAATTTGCCAGATTTTGATTATCTGTAGAATTGAAGCGCTCCACAATCCATCATTATTCAATCCCTGCTCCCTCTGGCTCCACCAGGACCTTGTGCTGCATCTCCTTCTTGGCGTTCCATTGCTGTGACTTTGGGAATCCTATGCTTCATAATACTTGCGATAACTGTAGTCCTGGGTACGCTGGGTGAGTATTGTTGGGGAAGATGAACAACAATAGAAGATTTAACAAGCATTTATAATGTTCCAGATACTCTCTTAAGAGTTTGACATGCATAATCTAATTTAATCTGTATATTAACCCTATTGAATTCTCACTTTATTTATAAGGGAGGTAAGAGATGGAGAATATTTTACTTTAATATCACAAACCACTTAGTGGTAGAACCATAAATAGCAATTTAGGCAATCTGTCTAAAAAAACTCATAATCTGAACTACATTGCTCTATTCTTTCTTGAATAGCTGGTTCCAAAACTGTGGAATTACCAGGATAAATGAATATAAGAAAACCAGTGGAGGTGGAGAAGAAAGTAGAAAATGATGCTATCATTCTAATAAAATAAATTCCTTAATGAGACTATGTCTCATGATTTAAGAAAAATGTATTATAACTTATCTTTAATCTAAACTCTGTTGGATAATACCAGAAATTACCTGAGGCACTTATTAAGTAGATATTTTATAATGACTGAATACATTTTCTTAGATTATATATCTCGTGCATTCTATTGTCAATAAAGTATTATTTTGCCTTCAGAGAGTCTTTATTAGATTCCTTTATTATTCAGATGTTTATTGAGTACAGTATGTTGCAGGTACTTACTTGGCAGATTCTCAAGAAACTTTCATTTTTAACATACAGAAGAAAGAGAAGATTTATTACTATTTTAAATCTATCATGGCTCCAATTGATTTTATTCTATTTGCTTCTTGCTGTCTTCTTCCTCTTCTTCTTTTTTTTTTGTGACAGAGACAAAGAGAGTCAGAGAGAGGGACAGATAGGGACAGACAGACAGGAAGGGAGAAAGATGAGAAACATCAATTCTTCATTGTGGTTCTTAGTTGTCCGTTGATTGATTTCTCATTTGTGTCTTGATCGGGGGGCTACAGCAGACTGAGTGGCCCTTTGCTCGAGCCAGTGACCTTGGGCTCAAGCTGGTAAGCCTTGCTGAAATCCAATGAGCCCACACTCAAGCTGGCGACCTCGGGGTCTCGAACCCGGGTCCTCCACATCCCAGTCCGACGCTCCACTGCACCACTGCCTGGTCAGGCTTCTTTCTTCTTAATTCTTTCTTTCTTTCTTTCTTTCTTTCTTTCTTTCTTTCTTTCTTTCTTTCTTTCTTTCTTTCTTTCTTTCTTTCTTTCTTTCTTTCTTTCTTTCTTCCTTCCTTCCTTCCTTCCTTCCTTCCTTCCTTCCTTCCTTCCTTCCTTCCTCCCTCCCTCCCTCTCTCTCTCTCCCTCCCTCCCTCCCTCCCTCCCTCCCTCCCTCCCTCCCTCCCTTCCTTCCTTCCTTCCTTCCTTCCTTCCTTCCTTCCTTCCTTCCTTCCTTCCTTCCTTCCTCCTTCCTTCCTTCCTTCCTTCCTTTCTTTTCTTTCTTTCTTTCTTTCTTTCTTTCTTTCTTTCTTTCTTTCTTTCTTTTCCTTCCTTCCTTCCTTCCTTCCTTCCTTCCTTCCTTCCTTCCTTCCTTCCTTCCTTCCTTCCTTCCTTCCTTCCTTCCTTCCTTCCTTCCTTCTTCTCTCTTTTATTTACTTTACTATAACACCTTCAGGGAAGTTATCTCTTTTTCTCCACTTATTTAATATATCTATCATCTATTTTATCTATTTTTCTATCATCTACCTATTTTTACCTCTCCATCAGCAATGTGTTATCTCTTTATTATTACTCAAAAATCTATCTCTTTATATTATTTAGTCCCTTCACTTTTTATACTCCCTCCCACTGGCAATTATCAGTCTGTTCTCTGTATCAAATGTGTTTTTGTTTGTTTATTTCATTCTTTAGATTCCATACATAAGTGAAATTGCATGGTATTTGTCTTTCTGACTTATTTCACTCAGCATAATTTTTAAGATTTTAAGATTTTTAAAAAGATGTTTTGCATTGACTTCCGTTGTTCCATTTAGTTGTGTACTCACTGATTGTTTCTTGTACATGCCCTGACTGGGGGTTAAACTTGTGACCTCTGGCTTTCCAGGTCCACACTCTATCCACCTAGCCACCCAGCCTGGGCCAGATTTTATTTTTTTTATGGCCGAGTAATATTTCATTGTATATATGTACCAAAACATTTTTATCCACTTGTCTACTGTTACCTGGGTTGCTTCCATATCTTAGCTATTGTAAATAACACTGCAGTGAACACAGGAGTGCATAGAGTCTTTTAAATTAGTCTTTGTTTAAATTATAAACAAAATATGGGTTTTGGAATTTTAATTTTCAAGCAGTAGAATGACCTTTTTGTCACTAACATTGTTGTCAATATCTGAAGGTATTTGGCGATTCAATTCAGGAAGCAACCCATTGAAGAATGACAATTTTTCATCAAGAAATAGAAAGAACCACAGTCATCCCACACATTCATCTTTAGAAGAGAATATGGCTCCTACCAAGGCTATCGCAACCACAGGCAAGGGCAGAATTAAAGAACTAATGGAATTCTTGATTCAAGAGGGTTAATTATTGATGTTATGGCCTGAGGTGGGAGGGTGTGAAGAGAATGCTTTTACATGCAGTGATTGTGCATTCAAAGAAAGCACGCATCAGTATTACTTCAGTTGAATAATACCCTGTCATATATATAATGAAGTAATATCAAAAATACCCCATGCACTTGGCTGAACAGTTAGTTCTCAGTTGGATTATTTTTTTAAATCAGTAACTAACTTAGCCCTGTCTATGTGTTTAGGCTTATAGGACACTGTATAATAGGAAATATGTTCTCTGCCCTTAGGGAACTGACATTTTAAAGTGAAATAAGAATAAGAAATAGCACATCAGAAAGGAAGAAAGGAAAAGATAAAGGAAAGAAAGAACAATGATAATACTTAAGAGGCTAAATTACACACGTGTACAAGAGATAGATCTAATAGATATGTTCCTGAACACTCTAGTTAAATTTGTTTTTCTTTAATCATGCAATTTCACTGATTTTACTACAACTTGATATATACTTGATCTTCTAATTGCATTGTAATTGACTATGACAGCATTCTGACTTCAATTTTCCATCTCTGGACTCATACTCCCTTCATGGGTAATGTTTATAATATATGCTTTTCTTTTTAATTAGTTAATTTAAAAAATTAGTTCATTTAAAAATTATTATCAAGTAGCTAATAATACAGGAAAAGAAATACTCTGTAATTTGAATAATTCTTATATTTTTCTCATTTTGAAAATTGCCTTCTAAAATGAATTTCACACCTGTAAAGTAAGTTTACACAAAATTACTATATATTTCAATGATTGATTTTTAGTTGATGTATTTCAAGTGTTAAGAAGCAGGGAGCTCTGGGCTGAATTTGAAGGAATGATAGACAAGAAGGAAAGGAAGCATGACTGTCTAAAACACTTTTATAGTTAATTTATTTTTTAATTTTAAATGAATGAGGACATCTTAACGTGGGTTCTTTTGTAAAGCTATATTCTTATAGTGTGAATTAAAAATGAAATATTTGAATGGCAATTCATTAATTATTTATTGTATCCTCAGGATGGATGGTACTTGCACTGGAAAAGTAAAATGGTATGATATGAACCACATTGTATTTATCTTTTATTTTTAGGAGTTCTTTCCGGCTCCTGTCCCCATAGCTGGATTAAACATGAGAATAGCTGTTATCTATTGAGCACATCCTTAAGTTCCTGGAATGGAAGTAAAAAACAATGCTCTCAACTGGGCTCTAATCTCCTGAAGATAGATAGTTCAAAAGAGTTGGTAAGTGTAGATTTCAGTTCTAATCGTCTGTGGTCTATATTGAGCAGAAAAATAGAGGTAGATTCCAGGTAATGATAATCTTCCCTAAGAAAATATAATTTTTAATATTCTTCATAATTATAACATGCATTAAGTGGGTAATGTTTATAATATATATTTTTATTTTTAATTAGTTAATATAAAAAAATAAGCACATTGTATTTTAAAACAAACCCTTTTAAATACACTGCAAGTTTGCATGACTGTAATAATCAGACCACAAATCATTTCCGTGAGTTTGGATTTCAATTTTTAAATTTGGTGATAAACCATTCTTCCTCATTGTCATTATGAAGAAAAATAGCAGCAATGGCAATATACATTTATAAATCATTTACTTTTTACAGATACTAGAAAAGGCAAAAAAAGTTTAAAAAGTAAACTTGATATTAAAATGCTTACATAATTTGTAAGAAAAAAGAAACAACAGCTATTTAAAATGAAATATTTGGTATCAGCAACAAATATGATAGGAAGTCAGAGAGAAGTCTCTGTGGACATAAAACATTTTACAGAAAAGATGGGACTTATAACGCATCATGAATGAAGGCTAGACTTAGATGGGCTATAAGAAAGATTAACATATATCTAAACAATTTATAATTCCTTCATTAATTTTCATTATTATCAATTTTTTTGTTTCTGTTTTGTGTTACCCAACAGTTGTAGTTTACATGGGAATTAATGAAAGTATATGTATCGGAAAGAAAAAGAAAGGGACGGGAAGTCTGCCTTTTAGACTTTATTGTATTTGCCCCTATATGTGCTATATTTGTCAACAATTCAAATGTCATCTGAGAAGCATTTCTTTGTATTCTATTTTTTATTTTAGCGAGAGAGGGAGAGAGAGAAAAAGAGATAAGAAGCATCAAGTTGTAGTTGCAGCAATTTAGTCATTCATTGATTGCTTCTCATACATGCCTTGACCCCTGGGCTCCAACTGAGTCAGCGACCCCCTGCTCAAGCCAATGACCTTGGGCTCAAGCTGGTGACCTCAAAGTTTCAAACCTGTGACCTCAGCATCTCAGATCTATGTCCTATCCACTGTGCCAACACCAGTTAGGCTCTGAGAAGCATTTCTTGTCAAAGGTTTTATACATTGCTCACAAAAATTAGATCAGGCACTGTGCAGATACTCCAGTCCTTTCAGTCTTTTGTATAGTGCATTTTAACTAATGAAATAAAAGTTGGTTTTATAACTCATTTGCATAATTGAACAACTTTCTTTGACTTATTATTTGTTTTTCTGATGTTCTTGTTTAATAAAAAAATCAAATGCTTTTTTTTTTATTGCTTCATATTTATTTTGAAATATCCCCTAATTTTTGTGAACAGTATAAATTTATATTTTCCATTTGAGGAAAAAATAATGATCATCATTCATGAAAATTACTTAGGAGACTTGTCCTTAGATTTGGTCAGGTAGATTGAATGGAGGTAGTACAATTTTGACATTATGGATATATTCTTCATAGAAAATTAAACAATAATGACTGTGAAGAAATGAAATATGCTTTTTGTGACATATTGAATGTCATTTTGAATGTCAGTGACATTCAAAAAAAGTTGTCACTTCTCATGAGGTTGATGCCAATGTAGGTATGCATCCTTCACGAAGGTCATTCAATTTGTCTCTTTCTCAATGTCTATAAGAGTCTTTTTTTTTGTTTTTTCTCCATCTTTACCTCTCTATCATCTATTTATCTCTCTCTCTCCTTTTGATGGTATTTATATTTGTTTCCCTACAGGAATTTATAATACAGCAACTGTCTTCCCAACCTCATCATTCATTTTGGATAGGGCTCTCTCGCCCTCACACTAATGGGTATTGGTCCTGGGAGGATGGCTCAATATTCTCTTCTGACTTGTAAGTATCTAGAGAGACAATGACTTATACCCTTTTTCAAAAAGGGAAGAGTATGTCAAGCAGTTAAAAATATGATTTGTTGATCATCTTTAAGAAAAACGAAGAGAACCATGAATAATGATAAAGAGAAAGAAACAGTGAGCCAGGAAAAAAAGAAAAGAAGAGGGTAGGAGAGAACTTGATGTTCAAAAAAAGCTGAGTAACCATTTAGTGCTATCAACACAAGTGTTCCCTCAGCTTTCTTACCAGAAGAGTATCTGCCATCTGTTTAAAGTTGTTCAGTAAGAAACAGTCACTGTTGGTTAGTGTAAAACTGAGGTTATGAGCATGGGCTTTGGAGTCATGTTTTAGCTTTAATCAACGACTTGCACTCACGTGTGAAATCAGATAAATTGCTTAGTCTATCAGGTACCTTCTTTCTTCATCTGTAAATAATAATAAAAATAGTAACTACCTCTCAGAATTTTTAAATAAAGGAAGGAAAAGTCAAATCAGTTAGCATAGTGTCTTGCGCATAGCATACATGTAATACATACTATTATCATTAATTTTAAAAGCAACTGCATTTTATATTTTATAAAGTTCTTTTCAACATATTTCAGCCATGACCAGGTAGCTTAGTTGGTTAGAGCATTGTCCCTATACTCCAAAGTCTCAGGTTCGTTCCCTGGTCAGGGCACATATAAGAATGAATAGATTTCACACTTGATTACAAATTCTTCTTCATTGTGTATGTATTAATCAGGGTTCTCCAGAGAAATAGAATCAATAGATCTATATGGACCTATATAGATCTTCTCTGGAGATCCCTAATGCACATACAATGAGAAAGAATTCATATATGGAGATCTATTAGGAGGAATTGACCCATACAGTTATGGAAAAGAAGTCCCATGATCAGCCTCCTGAAAGCTTGAGATCCAAGAAAGCCTGTGCAAGTATAAAGGGCTGAGAATGAAGGGAACTGATGGTGGAAAACCTGGTGGTAGGGCAGGAAATAATGGGCTGAGCTGAGCTGTCTTAGTTCACAGATTGAAACAGGAGAAAAGGGAGGGGTTCTTCCATCCTTTTTGTTCTACACTGCTCACAAAAATTAGGGAATATTTTATAGCTTCATATTCATTTTGAAATATCCTCTATTTTTTTGTGAGCAGTATATTTAGGCTCTCAGTGGATTGGATGATGACCACACATATTGGAGAAAGCAGTCTACTCTCCACTGATTCAAACACTAATTTCATCCAGAATTACTCTCATCAACACTCAGAAACAATGATTTAATATGAGTATGGCCAGTCAAGCTGACACATAAAATTAATCATCACAAAGTGTTGAAATCTTCCTCACTGCCAGTCATCATTTTATTATTAATATCTGCAGAATATAAAATTATATTTCCCTTTTAAGTTTCTATTATTGGGGGTGTATATATGTATGTAAATAACTGTTTCTCCCCCCACCATCCCCCAATCAATCTCAGTGGGTTTGTTTTCCAATTTAATTAGTCTTTTAGAGAAAGAAGTTTTGACTTTTTTGGTTCTTTCTCTCCTCTCCCTATGTCTTTTAAATTCTTCTTTCATTATTTTCAATTATCATCTTTATTAGTTTTTTCTACCCAATTTTTTTGTTTTGAATTTGCTTTTCTGTCTCTAACATTTTTTATAAATGTTTAACTCCTGTGATTCAACCTTTCTTTTTCTCAAATATGTACATTTAAGGTTATAATTTTAATGTATTTTTGTCATTCAGTTTGAAATACTTCTTATTTTTCATTATGATTTGTTCTCTGACTTATGAGTTACTTCAAAATGTATTTCTTAATTTATTTCTGTGTATTTATAGTTATCTTTTTGTTTTAAGTTTCAGCTTAATTCCATTGTGGTCAGAAAACATACTCAGAGTGATGGAAGTTCTCTGATTTTTCTTTGCTTCTGCTTCCCATACTTAGAGAATTATATTAAAATCGTCCATTGCAATTCTACTTACAATTCTGCAAACATTTTAATTGATGTGAAGCCATATTATTAGATGTATATAGACTTAGACATATAGGTTTATGAAGTCAGTTCATCTAGATAGTCCCACATATTTGTGGTTTTCATTGCTTCTTATTCCTTTCTGCCTGTCCTAACTTCCATTTTAAGTAATTTTTCTTAGACTTAAAGAATACTCATTAGTATTTCTTTTAGAGTTGAAATTTTACAGTTGAATTCTGTGTCTAAAACTTCTATTTCAACTTTTATAAAAAATATTTTCTTTGAGTATAAAGTTAGACATTTGTAGCTTTTTCCTTCTCAGTCATTCAAAGATATGTGTTCTATTTTTTTTATTATTGCTTGTAAAGGTCAACTATTTGGAAGTAATGAATGTTTTAAATCTGATGTCTCTTTTCAGATTTGGAAAATACGCAGGTATACTTGCTTCAAATGATTTTCCTTCCCTATCTTTCTTCCCTTCTTCTTGGATCCCAGATACACATATTGTAGAACCATTCACAATATTTTATGTCTTCCTTGCTTTTTTTCTGTATGATTGATCTTTTTTTGTTTTAATCTATTGATTTACTTCTAATATATTTTTCAGTTCATTAATTTTTTCTTATCTGTTGCTATTCTGCTGTTAAAAATATCCTTCAAGTTTTAAGTTTTGTTTAGTAAAATTTTCAGTTCTGTAATTATACTTTAGTTCTTTCTAGAAGCTACCATGTCACTATTTATAATTTCTAGCTTTCTTTCATAATTTGCAATACTGTCCTTTTATTCCAAACATACAGAGTATAGTTGTTTGACGTTTGTGTTTGATAATTCTGTTTTATACTCATGTGTGTCTGTTTCTACTATATTTTTTTCTGTTTTTCATTCATGTTGATTTATTGTTATATATGATGATTATTTTTTATAGTGTGCTTAACATTATGTCTTAAATGTTTGTAGAATTAATCTGAAGTTTACACAATGGCTTTTCATGTTCTCTGGCAGGCACCATTGGGTAAGACTAGGACAAACTGCTAATTATGATCACATTTTGATTTTAATACTATTTAACTATTTTACCTTCCACTAGCACAAGCACAGCAAATTTATTAACAAACATCTTGACAAAATATATATATCTTACATTTCTATAACCCTTTTTTGTCTTGTTTTCTTTTGCTGTTTTAACATCTGACCAATGAACTCTTTCTCTTTTTTTGTTACATAGAGTAAAAAACCTTTTATTTTTTATTTTGACATTCAATATTATTTCCTATTAGTTACAGCATAGTGGTTAGTTAGACATTTATATACTTTGTGAAGTGATCCTGCCAATAGTTCTAGTACCCACTTAGCACCATACATAATTATTATAATATTATTGACTACCAATTTATACTTTATAATTTCTTCACCTTTTTTACCCAGGCCTTCAGTACTCCTCTCATCTGGCAACTGTCAGTCTGTTCTCTGTGTTTATGAGCCTATTTCTGTTTTGTTTGTTTATTTTGTTCTTTAGATTATACATATAAGTGAAATTATATGGTATTTCTCCTTCTCAGTCTGACTTATTTTACTTATCATAATACCCTCAAGATCTACCCATGTTGTCACAAATTGAAGAAGATTTCATTCTTCTTCTTTTTTGTGTCTGAGTAATATTCCATTGTATATATGTATCACTCCTCCATGATTAGTCATCCATTGATGATGACACTTAGGTTGCTTCCAAATCTTGGCTATTGTAAATAACACTGCAATGCACATGGGGGTGGATATATTTTTTTGAATTAGTGTTTTGAAATTCTTCAGAGAAATACCCTGAAGCAGAATTGCTGGGTGATAATATATTTCTGTTTTTATTTTTTTAAGGAAGCTTCATACTTTTTTCCATAGTGGTGGCACCAATTTGCATTCCCACCAACAATGTGCAAAGGTTCCCTTTCTCCTATATCCTCACCAACACTTGTTATTTGTTGATTATTAATGATAGCAATTTTGACAGGTGTGAGGTGATATTTCATGGTGGTTTTAATTTGCATTTCTTTGATGGTTAGTGATTAGCCATCTGTATGTTCTCTTTGGAGAAATTTGTATTCAGGTTTCTGCTGAATACAATTTTTTAATTGTATTATTTGGATTTTTTAAAAAATTATTTTTAAATTATATAAAGTATTTATGAATTTTGGCTGTAAACCCCTTATCAGATGTATCATGGGCAAATATCTTCTCTCATTTTATAGGTGTAGGCTTGATGCTAGATGAGGCCCTTCCCCATTCTCAGCCACAGGGCGCAGTATCTTGACCTCAGGACATGAGATAAAGAGTAGTAAAAATGTTTCTAAGATTTTACTAAGAGCAATAGAACTGAGACACCAGATATGTATCAAGGAGGGACACACAGGGCAGTGTATACCCTTCCCTTTACCCCCTGCTTACCTTTCGCTTGCATGTTGACAGAAACTAGAATAGCTAACTAGGGCTTAGTTATTTAACCACAAGCCCACCCAGCAGGGTGCTGAACTTTTACTAACTGGCTGCTATCAGTGCTGCCTCTGTATGGAAGTAATAGAAAGTATGTCTGCTCCATCTGGTCCTCCTTGTGGTTTCTTTGAGATCCCACAACATCATCAGATTCATATTCTGGGTCTGGACCTCCTGTGTTCAGTAGGTTATCTTCTTGTTTTCTTGATGGTTTCCTTTGATGTACAAAAACTTGTTTAGTTTAAGGTAGTCCCATTTGTTTATTTTTTATTTTTCTCCCTTGCCTGTCTAGATATATGAGAAATACCGTGCCCTTTCAGAAATCACAAGAGTGGGACCATATTAATATTTTGATATGTTTCTATGCCTTGGCTCTAATTTAATCTAGTTTTGTCCATATACAAAAACAAACAAACAAACAAGCAAAAAGTTCTTGGATATCAAGGAAAGTTTTAGAGAACTTTTGGTGAGAATTCTCCCTAAAAATTGGATTAAAATTGTTTCATGCCCTTGTCCTAGTCTTTTTTACAAAAGAATTTTCTCTATCCTCCAAGCTCAGGGCCAAGAAGAGATAGATATACAAGATGAAGAATATCAGACTATAGCTTTTACTCCAAGACTCAGTGATGGTTTTTGAGCTTAACTAACACTGCTCCTTCATGAGACTGAAAAGTGAATAGAGCAGAGCCATGCTTCCACTTACACATGGTAGTTATTGAAATTGTCTGACATTATATTCTAATACAATTCTGCCTTCAGGATACATTGAATTATATAGGAATTTTTGCCTTTTGTTTTAAAGAGAGACAGAGAGATAGGACCATTGAGCTGTTCCTATATGTGTCCTGACCAGAGATCAAACCAGCAACTTCTGCACTATGGCACAATGCTCCAACCAGGTGCACTATCTGGCCAGGACTTACCCTTTCTTTAAACAACCTTTGATATCTCAGATTCTTCATTTAGTTCTAGATCCCTTTCAGCAATAACTCTTTTACTTGTTCCACTCACTAGTATACCTAATAATGATTCCACTAACTTGTTATTCTATTTCATAAATATACTTCTAAGTGAGTTTGAAAGATATGCAAAGAACTGTTGTTCATAGAATATTAAGTGGGGCTTTTTTTTTTGTCAGAAACTCTATTTAATTTTTATGCAACTAGTAGTATTTCTTAAAAACATAAGCAGCCTAAGTGCTCATCAGTAAGTAAAGGGATAAAAAAATGTGGTACATTTACACAATGGAATACTACTCAACCATAAAAAAGAAGGAAATCTTAACCTTTTTGACTACAAGGATGGACCTGGAGAGTTTCACTTATAGTGAAACAAGCCGGTCAAAGAAACACAAGTACCATGTCATTTCACATATATCTAAAATCTAATGAACAAAAAAATTAACAAAATAAAAACAGACTCATAGATACAGAGAACAGACTGACAGTTGTCAGAGGGGAGGAGGGTTTGGGGGCTGGTTAAAACATTAAAGGGATTAAGCAAAAAAAGAAAGAAAGAAAGAAAGAAAGAAAGAAAGAAAGAAAGAAAGAAAGAAAGAAAGAGAAAGAAAGAGAGAAAGAAAGAAAGGAAAAAGCAGACACAGACGATAATATGGTGCTTGCCAGAAAGAGAAGGAGGTGGGAGAGGTAGAAGAGTGAAAAAAGAGGATACATGGTAGCAGAGCCTGACCTGTGGTGGCACAGTGGATAAAGCGTCAACCTGGAAACGCTGAGGTTGTTGGTTCAAAACCCTGGGCTTGCCTGGTCAAGGCACATATGGGAATTGATGCTTCCTGCTCCTCCCCCCTTCTCTCTCTCTCTCTCTCTCTCTCTCTCTCTCTCTCCCCTCTCTATAACGAATAAATAAAATCTAAAAAAAAAAGTAGCAGAAAGAGATTTGACTTGATGCAATATATAGATTATGTGTTACAGAGTTGTGCACTTGAAGCATGTATGGTTTTGTTAACCAATGTCATTCCAAGAAATTCAATTTAAAAAGTCTTCAGCCTTGGTAATGCCTTAATAATGAAGGATATATACTATTACCACTTGAGAACTAATACAATCTAAATTCAAGTCTTTTTTTTTCCAATAATGTAGACATGTCAGAAACTTTTGTTTACTAATTTCCTCACTGATTTATTTCAGCATTGTGTATCCTTTATGTTTGTTCTAATTACCTTATTTTATTTCTTTTAACAGGTTTCAAATAAAAACCACAATGCCCCAGAAAGCCTCACCTCACAACTGTGTATGGATTCATATGTCAATATTTTATGACCAGCTTTGCAATGTACCCTCATATAGTATTTGTGAGAAGAAGCCGTCTATATAATGATGGGGTATTGACATGGGAGGAGCAAGAGAAGTATATAAGGTAGTAAGGAAGGTAGAAAGAAAAACAAGAAAGGTATTTGAGGTAAAGATAAATGTTAAAAATATCAAAAGAGTTCAGCCAACTTTACCTTTAGCTGAGAAATAGGATAGAAAGACTGTGATTTCTGCACATTAATTTGATTGGTAATTCAGTATTATATTCTAATTAACAGAGACCTAGAAATGGAGTCAGGGCAGCAGAATTTGAATTTTTATTCTATGACCAACTTGGCATTAACCACAATTCCTTGGTGTTTCAAGGAGATCTTAATTTCTGTCTCTGCCAGAGTCATTTTTGTCCTTAGAAAGTACCACAGGAGTACACATGGTGTGTTTTCGTGATGTTCCTCCACTTTGAGCATCAGACACAGGGAAAAGTCACATAGAATTCTGAGTAGTTAAATGAAGAAATAAAAAATAGCTTCACTATAATCAGAGCTATTTTATTTTTTTATTCAACAATATGGTCATAATTGTGATCAAAAGCACCATAAAAAACAGCAACTCCATCTTTTTTTCCTTAATTAAATAGCCCAGAAAAAAGTTCTTCCACATCTATAATAAGATCTATAATGTGAAACTGTAGGAAAACTACTCTTAAAAGAGAGCTTTTTCCTTTTTTGTTGTTGTTTAGTCACTTTTTTAAATTCAAATTTTTAATTACAGTTGGCATTCAATATTATTTTTTATTAGTTTCAGGAGGGCAGCATAGTGATTAGATATTTTTATACTTTACGAAGGAATCCCACCAATAATTTCAGTTACCCACTTGACACCATACAAATAGTTATTACAATATTATTGACTATATTCCCTCCGCTTTACTTAACAACTATCGGACTGTTTTGTAATAATCAATTTGTACTTATGAATCCTTCACCTTTTTCACCCAGGCCGTCAACACCCCTCCCACCTGGCAATGTAAGCCAGTTTCTGTTATGTTTGTTTGCTTATTTTGTTCTTTAGATTACAAATATAAATGAAATTATGTGGTATTTGGCTTTCTCTGTCTGACTTATTTCACTTATCACAATACCCTCAAGATCCATCTATGTTGTTGTAAATTATAAAATTTTATATTTTTATGGCCAAATAATATTCATTGTATATATGTATTGCTTCTTCACCCAATCATATATTGATAAGCACTTAGGTTGTTTCCATATTTTGGCTATTGTAAATAATGTTGCAGCCTGACCAGGTGGTGGCGCAGTGGATGAGCGTCGGACTGGGATGCAGAGGACCCAGGTTCGAGACCCCGAGGTCGCCAGCTTGAGTGTGGGCTCATCTGATTTGAGCAAAAAAAGCCCACCAGCTTGAACCCAAGGTCGCTGGCTCCAGCAAGGTGTTACTTGGTCTGCTGAAGGCCCGTGGTCAAGGCACATATGAGAAAGCAATCAATGAACAACTAAGGTGTTGCAACACACAATGAAAAACTAATGATTGATGCTTCTCATCTCTCTTCGTTCCTGTCTGTCTGTTCCTGTCTATCCCTCTCTCTGACTCGCTCTCTGTCTCTGTAAAAAAAATAAAATAAAAATGTTGCAATATTCATAAGGGTGCACATAACTTTTTGAATTAATGCATTGGACTTTTTTGAATAAATACCCTACAGTAGAATTGTTGGGTCATAAGAAAGTTCTATTTTTAATTTTTGGAGGATCCTTTGTACTGTCTTCTATAGTGGCTGCACCATCAACAGAGTACAAAGGTTCCTTTTCTTCTGCATCCTCGCCAACATGTTGTTTGTTGATTACTGATGATAGCCATTCTGATAGGTGTGATATGATAATTTTAATTTGTGATATGATAATTTTAATTTGTATTTCTCTGGTTGTTAGTGATTTTGAGCATCTGTTCAGATGTCTATTAGCCATCTGTATGTCTTCTTTGGAGAAGTTTGTATTCAGGTCTTATGCCTGATTTTTACTGTATTGTTTACTTTTTGTTGTTAAGTTGTTTAAGTTTTTAAAATAAATTTTGGATATTAACCCTTTCTCAGGTGTATCATTAGAAAATAACTTCCAATTTGCAAGTTGTCTTTTCATTTTCTTGATTTTTTTTTCTGTGCATACCATTTTGAGTTTGATGTAGTATCATTTACTTATTCTCTTTTTTTTTCTTTTCTTTATTTATTTATTTATTTATTTTTTAATAATTTTATTTTTTTAATGGGGTGACATCAATAAATCAGGATACATATATTCAAAGATAACAAGTCCAGGTTATCTTGTCGTTCAATTATGTTGCATACCCACCACCCAAAGTCAGATTGTCCTCTGTCACCTTCTATCTTGTTTTCTTTGTGCCCCTCCATACCCCCTATCCCTCTCCCATTCCCCCCTCCCCCCCGTAACCACCACACTCTTATCAATGTCTCTTAGTTTCACTATTATGTCCCACCTACGTATGGAATAATACAGTTCCTGTTTTTTTCTGATTTACTTATTTCGCTTCGTATCATGTTATCAAGATCCCACCATTTTGCTGTAAATGTTCCGATGTCATCATTTCTTATGGCTGAGTAGTATTCCATAGTGTATATGTGCCACATCTTCTTTATCCAGTCATCTATTGATGGGCTTTTTGGTTGTTTCCATGTCCTGGCCACTGTGAACAATGCTGCAATAAACATGGGGCTGCATGTGTCTTTACGTATCAATGTTTCTGAGTTTTTGGGATATATACCCAGTAGAGGGATTGCTGGGTCATAAGGTAGTTCTATTTTCAGTTTTTTGAGGAACCACCATACTTTCTTCCATAATGGTTGTACTACTTTACATTCCCACCAACAGTGTATGAGGGTTCCTTTTTCTCCACAGCCTCTCCAACATTTGCTATTACCTGACTTGCTAATAACAGCTAATCGAACAGGTGTGAGGTGGTATCACATTGCCGTTTTGATTTGCATTTCTCTAATAGCTAAAGAAGATGAGCATCTTTTCATATATCTGTTGGCCATTTGTATTTCTTCCTGGGAGAAGTGTCTATTCATATCCTCTTCCCATTTTTTTATTGGATTGTTTGTTTGTTTGTTGTTGAGTTTTATGAGTTCTTTGTATATTTTGGATATTAGGCCCTTATCTGAGCCATTGTTTGAAAATATCATTTCCCATTTAGTTGGCTTTCTGTTTATTTTGTTATCAGTTTCTCTTGCTGAGCAAAAACTTCTTAGTCTGATGTAGTCCCATTCATTAATTTTTCACTTCTCTTGCCATTGGAGTCAAATTCATAAAATGCTCTTTAAAACCCAGGTCCATGAGTTGAGTACCTATGTCTTCTTCTATGTACTTAATTGTTTCAGGTCTTATGTTTAGATCTTTGATCCATTTTGAGTTAATTTTTGTACAGGGGGAGAGACTGTAGTCCAGTTTCATTCTTTTGCATGTGGCTTTCCAGTTTTCCCAGCACCATTTATTGAAGAGGCTTTCTTTTCTCCATTGTGTGTTGTTGGCCCCTTTATCAAAAATTATTTGACTATATATATGTGGTTTTATTTCTGGACTTTCTATTCTGTTCCATTGGTCTGAGTGTCTATTTTTCTGCCAATACCATGCTGTTTTGATTGTCATGGCCCTATAATAGAGTTTGAAGTCAGGTATTGTAATGCCCCCAGCTTCATTCTTTTTCTTTAGGATTGCTTTGGCTATTCGGGGTTTTTTATAGTTCCATATAAATCTGATGATTTTTTGCTCTATTTCTTTAAAAAATGTCATTGGAAGTTTGATGGGAATTGCATTAAATTTGTATATTGCTTTGGGTAATATAGCCATCTTGATTATATTTATTCTTCCTAGCCAAGAACAAGGTATATTGTTCCATCTCATTATATCTTTTTCGATTTCCCTTAACAATGGTTTATAGTTTTCATTATATAAGTCCTTTACATTCTTTGTTATGTTTATTCCTAGGTATTTTATTTTTTTTGTTGCAATTGTGAAGGGGATTATTCTTTTGAGTTCCTTCTCAGTTGTTTCATTGTTGGCATATAGAAAGGCTATTGACTTCTGTATGTTAATTTTGTATCCTGTGACCTTACTCTATTGGCTTATTGTTTCTAGTAGTCTTTTTGTGGATTCTTTGGGGTTTTCGATGTATAGGATCATATCATCTGCAAAAAGTGATACTTTTACTTCTTCTTTTCCGATATGGATGCCTTTTATTTCTTTGTCTTGTCTGATTGCTCTGGCTAGAACCTCTAGTACCACATTAAATAAGAGTGGAGAGAGTGGACAACCCTGTCTTGTTCCTGATTTAAGGGGGAAAGCCTTCAGTTTAGTGCCATTTAATATGATGTTAGCTGATGGTTTATCATATATGGCCTTTATCATGTTGAGATATTTTCCTTCTATACCCATTTTGTTGAGAGTCTTAAACACAAAATTGTGTTGTATTTTATCGAAAGCCTTTTCTGCGTCTATTGATAAGATCATGTGGTTTTTGTTCTTTATTTTGTTGATATGGTGTATTACATTAACCGTTTTACGTATGTTGAACCATCCTTGAGATTCTGGGATGAATCCCACTTGATCATGATGTATTATTTTTTTAATATGTTGTTGTATTCAATTTGCTAGTATTTTGTTTAGTATTTTAGCATCTGTATTCATTAGAGATATTGGTCTGTAGTTTTCTTTTTTTGTGCCATCCTTGCCTGGTTTTGGTATGAGGGTTATGTTGGCCTCATAAAATGTGTTTGGAGGTATTGCTTCTTCTTCAATTTTTTGGAAGACTTTGAGTAGAATAGGAACCAAGTCTTCTTTGAATGTTTGATAAAATTCGCTGGTATAGCCGTCAGGGCCTGGACTTTTATTTTTGGGGAGGTTTTTAATGGTTTTTTCTATTTCTTCTCCACTGATAGGTCTGTTTAGGCTTTCTGCTTCTTCTTGACTCAGTCTAGGAAGGTTGTATTGTTCTAGGAATTTATCCATTTCTTCTAGGTTGTTGAATTTAGTGGCATAATGTTTTTCATAGTATTCTACAATAATTCTTTGTATATCTATGGTGTCCGTGGTGATTTCTCCTCTTTCATTTTGGATTTTGTTTATATGAGTTCTTTCTCTTTTTTCCTTGGTAAGTCTTGCCAAGGGTTTGTCAATTTCGTTGATCTTTTCAAAGAACCAGCTCCTTGTTCTATTAATTTTTTCTATAGTTTTTCTGTTCTCTAATTCATTTATTTCTGCTCTGATTTTTATTATCTCCTTTCTTCGGCTGGTTTTGGGTTGTCTTTGTTCTTCTTTTTCTAGTTCCTTAAGGTGTGAAGTTAAGTGGTTCACTTGGGCTCTCTCTTGTTTGTTCATATATGCCTGAAGTGATATGAACTTCCCTCTTATCACTGCTTTTGCTGCATCCCATAGATTCTGATATGTCGTATTGTCATTTTCATTAGTCTGTATATATCTTTTGATCTCTGCACTTATTTCTTCTTTGACCCATTCATTTTTTAAAAGTATGTTGTTTAGTTTCCACATTTTTGTGGGATTTTTTTCCTCTTTTTTGCAGTTGAATTCTAGTTTCAAGGCTTTATGATCAGAAAATATGCTTGGTACAACTTCAATTTTTCTGAATTTGCTGATGTTGTTTTTGTGGCCCAACATATGGTCAATTCTTGAGAATGATCCATGTACACTGGAGAAAAATGTATACTCAGTCACTTTGGGATGAAATGTCCTGTAGATGTCTATCATATCCAGGTGCTCTAGTGTTTTGTTTAAGGCCACTATGTCTTTGTTGATTCTCTGTTTGGATGACCGATCTAGAGCCGTCAGCGGTGTATTGAGGTCTCCAAGTATGATTGTATTTTTGAAAGTTTTTGTTTTAAGATCAATAAGTAGCTGTCTTATATATTTTGGTGCTCCTTGGTTTGGTGCATATATATTAAGAATTGTTATGTCTTCTTGATTCAGTGTCCCCTTAGCCATTATGAAATGGCCATTTTTGTCTCTGAGTACTTTTTCTGTCTTGTAGTCAGCATTATCCGATATGAGTATTGCTACACCTGCTTTTTTTTGGATGTTCTTTGCTTGGAGTATTGTTTTCCAGCCCTTCACTTTGAATTTGTTTTTATCCTTGTTACTTAGATGAGTTTCCTGTAGGCAGCATACAGTTGGATTTTCTTTTTTAATCCATTCTGCTACTCTGTGCCTTTTTATTGGTGAGTTTAATCCATTTACATTTAGTGTAATTATTGATACTGTGAGTTCCCTATTGCCATTTTATATCTTGCTTTCTGTTAGTTTTGTGTCTTGTTTGATCCTTCTCTTTCGTTTTTCTATCTTTTGTTTTTATTTGGTTGTATTCCATACATCTTTCCTCTGTTGCTATCTTTTTTATCTCATGTGCTTCTGTGGTGGTTTTTTCAATGGTGGTTACCTTTGAGTAATGAAAAGGGTCCCTACCCTGTTCATTGTAGCGAACTATTTTGTGAGTCCTTTTGCACTCCATCGTCCTTTGCTACTGTTAATCTCCATCTTCTCCCCCTCTTTCTTTTTGTTGTTGTCACAGTTTAAATTTGGTTTTATTGTGTTCTTCTTGGAGCTTTTACTTGTGGCTCTGTTTTTTTTTTGTTCTTTGTATCTGATTGGAGAACCCCCTTTAGTAATTCCTGGAGTAGGGGTTTTCTGATGATAAATTCCCTCATCTTTTCTGTATCTGTGAATGTTTTTATTTCTCCTTCGTATTTGAAGGATAGCTTTGATGGGTATAGTATTCATGGCTGAAAGTTCCTCTCTTTCAGGACTTTAAATATTGGAGTCCACTCTCTTCTAGCTTGTAGAGTTTCTGCTGAGAAATCTGATGATAATCTAATGGGCCTTATATGTTGTATTCTTCTTTTTCCTGGCTGCCTTGAGAATTTTTTCTTTGCTGTTGGTTTGTGTCAATTTCATTATGATATGCCTTGGAGTAGGTTTGTTGGGGTTAAGAAAACTCGGAGTTCTGTTTGCTTCTTGAACTTGAGGCTTTAGTTCTTTCCACAGGCTTGGGAAGTTCTCATCTATTATTTGTTTGAGTATGTTCTCCATTCCATTTTCTCTCTCTTCTCCCTCTGATATACCTATTATTCTTATGTTATTCTTTTTGATGGAGTCAGATAATTCTTGTAGGGCTATCTCATTTTTTTTAATTTTTGAGTCTCTTTCTTCTTCTCTCTGTTGTGCCTCAAGTTGCTTGTCTTGTATTTCGCTAATCCTCTCTTCTATCTGACCTGTTCTATTAGCTAAGCTTGTTACTTCGTTTTTCAGCTCATGAATTGAGTTTTTCATCTCTGTTTGATTTGTTTTTATAGTTTCAATTTCCTTGGACATATATTCTTTGTGTTCATTGAGTTGTTTTCTGAGCTCCCTAAATTGCCTTTCTGTGTTTTCTTGTATATCTCGGAGGATTTTTAGGATTTCTATCTTGAATTCTCTGTCATTTAGCTCCAAGGTTTCCAATATATTAAATTTTTTCTCCATAGATTTTTCCTCATCTAGCTGTGTTACCTCTCTTTCTTTTGTATCCATGATATTCGATTTTCTCTTCCTTAATGGCATCTGAGGGTGGTTTTGTTGATAGTATTAATGAGATTTAATAAAGAATAAAAAGTTAAAAAAATAATAAAAAAATAAAAAATCGAAGAGTTTTTTTTTTAAAAAAATTAATAATGAAATAAAGAAAAATAAAATAAAATAAAAATTTTAAAAAAAAGGAAATTATTCCCCCCCTCCTTTTTTTCCTCTCCTCTCCTCTCCCCTCTTTCTTGAGAAAATCTTGTGGTGGACTGTGAATTATAACAAACAATGCCTGTGATGGAGGGCCTGAATTGGGGAAAAGTAATAAAGGGGGAAAAAAAAAAAAAAAAGAAAAAAAAAAAAAAAAAAAGAAAAAAGAAAAAAAAAAGAGTGTATGGACCCACAAAAAGCAAATAAGGAAAAAATTTGGGTCAAGAATAAAATGATTTGCTTTTAGGTGTTGGTTGTCTAAGAGTTATGATGAGAGGAATAAGAGGAAAATGGAAAAATGGGGGGACAAATTAAAAAATTACTATTGTATTTAGTGGAACAAGAACTAGATAATATGGAGAGCCAGGTATGGGAGCACTGCTAGTGAGTTAAAAAGGTGAAGTAAAAACCCCCCAAAATGCCACAAACATAAGTTTGAGTGCCAGATAAGATAATTTGTTTGTTATTGAGGTTTGAAGGAGAGGAGATGTAAAGGAGAAAGGAAGAAACTAATATAGAGAGAGAAAAGAAAGAGAGAGAGAGAAAAAAAGAGGGTACCACTAAAAGAAGAAAAAAGAAAAAAGAGGAGAGAAAGAGAGAGAGAGTTAAGGGTTTTGGAGTGCAACCTCATAGAGAGAAAGGAAGAGGAGAGAAAAGATAATGGGAGATGTAACACTTATGGGTAGTGTAGTTCAAGGAGAGGAGAGAGTAAGACCAGCAGAGAGTTAATCAGCCAAATTGGAGGAGGAAAAAAAATATCAAGAATGAAGATAAGAGAAACAAATGAACAAATATAATAAAATGGGATAGGTTATAAAGTCTGCAGATTATTCTTGATTTTGAGAGGTTATCTTCTTGCTTTTTCTTTTCTCTCCCTCTTCCTGGTCGGTGACTCTGTTTTCCGGGTTCTGCCCCTTTGGCATGCTCAGGTAGAGGTTTGCAGTTGATAAGTCTCTATGGCAATGTCATGTATTGTGCTTTAGTCTCGTTGGCAGTCGAGGCTCATTAGCATTTATAGGCTCCGACAGTGAGAGAGTCTGTGTTCCTGGAGCCTTTCTCCTAGTCTTTCCTTCCTCAATTAGTAGCCTGATAATCCAGCTATGGGGTTGCTTCTGCCTCTGCTTGGATAGTAAGAGGCTCAAAGAGCTGGCAACTCCCCACTCTATTTCCACTCAGCACAGGGCTCTGGGTAAGGCTCAGTCAGTCAAAGCTGCTAGCATAATCAGGCGGGCTTTCCGCCCACTCAAAGACCTCTGGCTCTGCCACTCTGTCTGGTAACACAGGCAGGCACCCACTTCCGGGGCACTTGGAGGAAACTCTCGCTCACTATCTGCATGCACAGACCAGGATATCCGGCCAGTAGTCTCACGCTCTGAGTGAAACCCCCAACCGCAGGGAAAAGTTGCAGCGTTGGAATTGAGTCTCGCTTTGTCCCCGTGCGCGGCTTTTGCAAGGTGCTGGGGCGGCCTGAGATTCCGCTTTGGCCCACACAAAGGCCCCTGACTCTGCCCCTCTGTGCGATAACACGGGCGCGCACTGCTGAGGCACTCGGAGGAATCGCTCACTCCTTATCTGCGCTTGCAAACCAGGATATGAGGCCGGCCGCGTTTCCCTCTGAGTGAAACACCCTCCAGCACGGAAAATCTCCACCATTGGAATTAGTTCTCACTCCCTCCCGTGCGTGGCTTTCCCAGGGCGCTGGGGCTGCCCAGAGACTCTGCCTCCGGCCCACAGAAAGGCCCCTGACTCTGCCCCCTCTGTGCGATAACACGGGTGCGCACTGCTGAGGCACTCGGAGGAATCGCTCACTCCTTATCTGCGCTTGCAAACCAGGATATGAGGCCGGCCGCGTTTCCCTCTGAGTGAAACACCCTCCAGCACGGAAAATCTCCACCATTGGAATTAGTTCTCACTCCCTCCCGTGCGTGGCTTTCCCAGGGCGCTGGGGCTGCCCAGAGACTCTGCCTCCGGCCCACAGAAAGGCCTCTGACCCTGCCTCTCCGTGGGGCAACATGGGCACCCACTCTCGGGGCCTAGGAAGAAATTCTCGCCCACTAACTGTGCACCGAACAGGAGACCGGGTAAAATGGCCGCTCCGCTTGTCTTTCTTTGTTTGGGTTTGGCGCGAGTGTTAGCTTGTATTGCCCGGGTTGCCACAGGATCAGATTTTCCTCGGCTTGGATCTCCATGCCACAGCCTGGTTCGGCCGTTTGTGCCGCGGCGGCCTGGATCTATTCACCCCCTTTGCCCGCCTCAGTTTCTATATTCACAGTTACCAGAGAAAGCCGCCCTGTTTAGGTTAGTGAGGAAGGTGGAGCATTTCTTACTCCCTATTTCCTTCGGGGTTTGGTTATATATTTAGCCAATTTTTCACTCGATCTTACCTTTGGGTGTATTGCGAAGCATCTGGAAGCTCCAAGTATAGGTTTTTCTGTTTCTGGTTGAAGATCTTGTTGAGTTTTGGGGGAGATTTATCGGTATCGCTTCCTACCCCGCCATTACTCTGACGTCATCCTATTTTTTCTACTTATTCTCTTTTGTTTCCCTTGCTTGCAGAGATATATCAGAAAGTATATTGCTAAGAGTAATGTTAGACAGTTTATTATTTTTTTCTAGAAATTTTATGGTTTGGAGGCTTACATTTAAATATTTAATCCATTTAGAGTTTATTCCTTTATATGTTATAAGAATGTGATCTAGTGCCTGACTGGGCGGTGGTGCAATGGATAGAGCGTCGGACTGGGATGTGGAAGTCCCAGGTTCGAGACCTTGAGGTTGCTAGCTTGAGTGAGGGCTCATCTGGTTTGAGCAAAAGCTCACCAGCTTGGACCCAAGGTCGCTGGCTCAAGCAAGGGGTTACTCGATCTGCTGAAGGCCCGCGGTCAAGGCACGTATGAGAAGGCAATAAAAGAACAATTAAAGTGTTGCAATGTGCAACGAAAAACTAATGACTGATGCTTCTTATCTCTCCATTCCTGTCTATACCTCTCTCTGTCTCTGTAAAAAAAAAAAAAAAAAAAAAAAAAAGAATGTGATCTAGTTTCATGTTTTTGCCTGTATTGTCCAATTTTCTCAACATTATTTACTGAATAAACTGACTCTACTCCATTGCATATTTTGATCCTTTGTCATACATTAATCAATTTGATCCTGTGGCTGTTTTTATGCCAGTATTATGCTGTTTTGATTACTTGGAATTGTAGTATAGTTTGCTACCAGGCAGGGTAATATTTACAACTTTCTTTTCTTTCTCAAGATTTCCTTGGCTATTCAGGATGTATTATGATTTCATATAAATTTTAAAATTATTTCTTCTAGTTTTGTGAAAAATTGCTTGGCATTTTGATAGAGGTTGAACTAAATCTATAGATTGCTTTGGGTAGTAAGGGCATTTTAATAATTTTAATTCTTCTTAGCTGTGAGTATGGTACATGCTTCCATTTATTTGTATCTTTAATTTTTTTCTTCAATGTCTTGTAATTTTCTGAATTTAGTTCTTTTATCTTCTTGGTTAAATTCATTGTTAAGTATTTTTTGATGCAATTATAAATAAAATTATTTTAATAATTTCTCTGATAGTTTGCTATTGGTGTATAAAAATGCAATCAATTTCAGAATATTATCTTTGTATCCTGCTATTTTACTGAATTCATTCATTAGTTATAATAGTTTTTTAATAGAATCTTAGAATTCTCTACTTATAATATTGTCATCTGCAAATAATGACAGTTTTACTTCTTTTCCAATTTGGATGCCTTTTGTTAATGAATTATTATTTATTATTAATTTTTTTCTTTGATTGCCTTGACTAGGACTTTCTATATTATGTTCAATAAAAGTGGTGCAAGTGGACACCCTATCTTGTTCTCGATCTTAAGAAAATCACTTTTAGCTTTTTCCCGTTAAGTATGATGTTAACTATGGTTTTGTTATATATGGCCTTTATTATGTTGGGGTATTTTTTTTTCTATTTCCACTTTGCTAAGAGTTTTTATCTCAGTGGATGCTAGATTTTGTCAAATGCTTTTCTTCATTTATGACTATGATCATATGATATTTATTCTTCATTTTGTTTATGTGGTGTATCACATTAATTGATTTGCAGATATTGAATCAACTTTGTATCTCAGGAATAAATCCCACTTAGACATGTGTATGATCTTTTTAATGTATTGCTGAATGCAGTTTGCTAATATCTTTTGAGGAATTTTGCATCTATGCTTACCAAAAATATTGGCCAAAATTTTCTTTTTTTTTATAAAATCTTGGTCTTGTTTTGGGATCAGAGTAGTTGTGGCTCCATAAAATGAGGCTGGGAGCCTTCCCTTTAAAAAAATTTTTTTTTGAAATAATTTGAGGCAGGTAGATGTTAATTCTTCTTTGAATGTTTGGTAAAATTTACCTGTGAAATGATCTAGTCCAGGACATTTGTTTGTTGGAACTTTTTTGATTACTGATTTGATTTTGTTGCTAATGACTCATCTGTTCAGATTTTCTGTTTCTTCTTGATTCAGTTTTGGAAGATTGTTTGTTTCTAGAAATGTATTCATTGCATCCAGTTTGTTGGCACATAATTGTTTGCAGTATTATTTTACAATTCTTTGATTTCTGTGGTGTCTATTGCCACTTCTCTTTCATTTCTGATTTTATTTATTTGGGTCTTATCTCCTCTTTTCTTAATGAGTCTGGTTAAAAGTTTATCAATTTCTTTTATTTTTTAAAAGAATGAGCTTTGGTCCTTTTCATATTTTTAGACTCTATTTTACTTATTTACACTCTGATACTTAATAGTCTTTCCTTCTCACTTTTTTTCTTTTTTTGGGGGGGGGGCTGGTTCCTTTAGGTGTAAGGTTAAATTTTTTGAGATTTTTCTTGTTTCTTGAGGTTGTCTTTTATTTTTTCATAGATTTTTGGGTCATTATATTTTTATTTTTATTTGTCTCAAGATATCTTTTGATTTCTATCTTGATCTAACCAATTCATAGTTTAATAGCATGCTACTTAGCCTCCATGTGTTTGTTTAGTTTTCTGGGTTTTTTTTCCTTGTAATTGACTTCTAGTTTCATACCATTGTGGCCAGAGAAGATGCATGATATAATTTCAGTTTTCTTAAATTTATCGATATTGTTTTGTGGCCTAACATGTGGTCTATCTTGGAAATTAATATATGTGCATTTAAAAAATGTATATTCTCAGTGGTAGAGTGTCAGCCTGGCATGTGGAAGTCTCGGGTTCGATTCTTAGCCAGAGCACACAGGAGAAGTGCCCATCTGCTTCTCCACCCTTCTCCCTTTCTTTTCTCCCTGTCTCTCTCTTCCCCTCCAGCAGCCAAAGCTCCATTGGAGTAAAGTTGGCCAGGGTGCCAAGGATGGCTCCATGGCCTCCACCTCAGGTTCTAGAATGGCTCTGGTTGCAATGGAGCAATGCTCCAGATGGGCAGAACATCGCCCCCTGGTGGGCATGCCAGGTGGATCTTGGTTGGGCACATGCGGGAGTCTGTCTGTCTGCCCCCCCCCCCACTTCTCACTTCAAAAAAATATGAAAAAAAAGTGTATTCTGTTGTTTTGGGGTGAAATGATCTAAAAATATCAATTAAATCTAATTAGTCTAGTATGCCATTTAAGGTCACAGTTTCCTTGCTGATTTTCTATCTGCAAAATTTATCCATTGCCCTGGCCAGTTGGCTCAGCAGTAGAGCATCGGCCTAGCATGTGGAGGACCCGGGTTTGATTCCCGGCCAGGGCACACAGGAGAAGCGCCCATTTGCTTCTCCACCCCCCCCCCCCTTCCTCTCTGTCTCTCTCTTCCCCTCCTGCAGCCAAGGCTCCATTGGAGCAAAGATGGCCCGGGTGCTGGGAATGGCTCTGTGGCCTCTGCCTCAGGCACTAGAGTGGCTCTGGTCGCAACATGGCGATGCCCAGGATGGGCAGAACATCGCCCCCTGGTGGGCAGAGCGTTGCCCCATGGTGGGCGTGCCGGGTGGATCCTTGTCGGGTGCATGCGGGAGTCTGTCTGACTGTCTCTCCCTGTTTCCAGCTTCAGAAAAATGGAAAAAAAAAATTAAAAAAAAAATTTATCCATTGACGTCAATGGAGTTAAAATCTCCTGCTATGAATGTACTACTGTAGATCTCTCCTTTGATGTCTATCAATATTTGCTTTATATTTTAAATGCGCTTATGCTGAATGTATAAGTGTTTCCAAGGTTTATATCCTTTTGTTGGACTGATCTTTTTATTATTATAAAATGTCCTGCTTTGTCTCTTATTATACTTTTTTTAAGTTTATTTTTTAAAGTATAATTTCTTTTATAATGAGGAAACAGGAAGGGGGAGTGAGAGGGGGAGGAGAGAGATCAACAAGAAACATCAACTTGTAGTTGAAGCACTTTAGTTGTTTATTGATTGCTTCCCAAATGTGCCTTGATGTGGGGAGGGGGACTCAAGCCTAGCCATTGACCTCTTGCTCAAGCCAGCAACCTTGGACTCAAGCCAGCAACCTTAGGCTTCAAGCCAGCAATCTTGGGATCAAGCCAGTGACCTTTGGGTTTAAGTCAGCAACTTGGAATCATGTTGATGACTTCACCACTCAAACCAATGAACCTGTGCTCTAGCTGGCAGGGTCACACACAAGCCAATGAGCTCATACTCAAGCCTGTAATCTTGGGGTTTTGAGTGGTGACATTGAACCCAGGCGCTCAATGTCTCTGGCCCACGTTCAATCCACTGCACCATCACTGGTCAGGTTATATTTTATTTTTCCATTATGTGTATTGCTACTCCAGTTTTTTGTTGTTGTTTTCTTTTGTATAAAATATCATTTTTCCATTTCTTTGCTTTGAGTCTGTGTAGGTCTTTCAATCTAAAAATGGGTCTTTTGTAGACAGCATATACAAGGGTCTTGTGTTCTTATCTATTCAATTACCTCCAGGCATCCCCAAACTACGGCCCGTGGGCCGCATGTGGCCCCCCTGAGGCCATTTATCTGGCCCTCGCCGCACTTCCTGTACGGGCACCTCTTTCACTGGTGGTCAGTGAGAGAAGCACTGTATGTGGCGGCCCTCCAATGGTCCGAGGGACAGTGAACTGGCCCCCTGTGTAAAAAGTTTGGGGACCCCTGTGGGATTGGAACATATATTCTGTTTCCATTTACAGTGATTATTGATAAGTACATAGTTATTGTTATTCTTTTATCCACATTTATATATTTTTTCCTTTTCTTTTTCTTCTGAAAGAAGTGCCTTTAACATTTCTTCTAATACAGGCTTGGTGGTGATAAACTTCTTTCAGTTTTTATTGTCTGTAAATGCTTTAACTCTCTTTTGACTTTAAATGCTAGTCCTGCTGGGTAAAGTAGTAATGGCTGTAAGTCCTTACTTTTCATCACTTTGACTATTTTGTGCCAACTCCTTCTGGCCTACAAAGTTTTTGTTGAGAAGTTAGCTGACAGTATTAGGGACACTCCCTTATAGATAAATAACTGTCTTTCTCTTGCTGTGCTTAAGATATTTTTCATTGAATTTAACCTTTGGCATTTTAATTATGATGTGTCTTGGTGTGCACATCTTTGGGTTAATCTTGTTTAGAGTTCATTGTGCTTCTTGAACATGTGTGTTCTTTTCTTTTGCTCGGATAAAGAAGTTTTTAGTTATTCTTTTTTTTTTTCAAATAGTTTCTCAATTCCTTGCTCTCTCTTTTCTCCTTGTGGTATCCCTATGATGCAAATGTTGGTATGTTTGATGTTGTCTCAGAGGTTCCTTAAACTATCATCATTAAAAAAAACATATTTTTTATTGTTTTTGTTGCTCTGACTGAATATTTTCTGCTACCTGTCTTTCAAATTGCTAAGTCAATCCTCTGCTTCATCTAATCTTGATTTTTTTTTGTATTCTTTATTGCAGTTATTGTATTCTTCATTTCTGTCTGGTTCTTTTTTATAGTTTCTATGTCCTTTTTAGTATTTACTATCTCTTTTTTGAAGTTCTCATTAAGTTCCTTGAGCAGCCTTATAACCAGTGTTTTGAATTCTCTATCAGAAAATTACTTTCAGATTTGTTTTGTTGTTTTATTTGAACATGCTTCTTTGTCTACTAAATTTGGTTTCAACTATGTGTTTCTATGTATTAGTTAGATGTGCTAAGTCTCTCAGTCTTGGAACCATGGCCTCATGTAGTGGATGTCCTGTTTTGTCCAGTGGTGCAGACTACCTGGTCACCTGAGCTGGGAGCTTCAGAAGAGTACCCTGTATGGATTGTGTGTGCCCTCTTGCTGTAGTTGAGCCTTGATTCATGATGGCATATCAGTGGATAGGATTGATCCTCAGGCTGACTGGCTGTGAGTATTGGCCATGACCACAGTGTACAAGCTGCTATGAGGGTGGGGGTGACCCTACAGAGCAGGATTTGCCTCTGCAAGATCTGTTGTCTTCGTAGACCACCTTTTTATTATTTATTTATTTATGTGAGAGGAGGGGAGATAGAGAAACAGACTCTTGCATGCACCCTGCGGGATCCACCCAGCAACCCTCATCTGGGGCCAATGCTCTGCCCATCTGGGGTCCATGCTCACAACCAAGCTATTTTTAGCACCTGGGTCAGAGGCTCCACAGAGCCATCCTCAGCGCTTAGGACCAATGCGCTCAAATTAATTGAGCCATGGCTTTGGAGGGGAAGAGAGTAGGGGGAAGGAAGGATAAGTAGATGATTGTTTCTCTTGTGTGCCCTGACTGGGATCCTAACCCAGGCCTCCACATGCTGGGTTGATGCTCTACCACTGAGCCAACTTGCCAGGGCAGACCACCCTTTTGATGCACCATTTGTGGAGCTAATCAAGTGGTACTCTGCTATGGTTTGAAACTGGCCACTGTGTGTTTTGTTTCTGAAACCTTTTGGGAAAGGTTCTGGTGCAAGCCAATGTCACATGCTGCTTGTGACTGGCCCAGGGTTACCTGTTAGAAATTACAAAGTGATCTACACTTAGTAGCTGCCTCTGGTGGAACTGGATGCATGTAGGAAGGTCCACATTGTGAATTGATGCTGGCTGCCACCAGTACTGGGCCTGAAGCAGCTCAGCAAAAGTCACAAGACATCTTGAAACCTGCTGCTGTTTGCTTTACGGTCAGTTTCTGAAAAAGCCTGTGGCAGTATACAAGTTGGGAAGGGCAGGGGCTCTAAGGGTCACCAGGGTGGGGTGAGTGTTGTTTACTATGTTTTTTTAATTAAGCGAGTGGTGGGGAGGCTGAGAGACTCCCGCATGTGCCCTGATTGGGATCCATCTGACAAGCCTGCTAGGGGACGATGTTCTGCCCATCTGGGGCCTCTGCTCTGTTGCTTGGCAACTGAGCTATTTCAGTGTCTGAGGTGAGGCCATGGAACCATCCTCAGCACTAGGGCCAACTTGCTTGTATCATTCAAGTCATGGCTACAGGAGGGGAACAGAGAAAGAGACAGAAAGAGAGAGAGAGAGAATGGGGAGGGGTGAAGTTGCTTCTCCTGTGTGCCCTGACCAGGAATTGAACCCAGGATACTCATACTCTGGGCTGATGCTCTACTGCTGAGACAACTGGCTAGAACCTGCTTACTATGTTAATCTAGATTTAGATTTGGCACCAGTGCTAAGCCTGAGGCCACTCATCAAAAGTCACAGTGAACACTGAGGTCAGCAACCACCTGCCTAGGGCATATGGGCCTTTGCTGTGGGTTGGAGTCTTAGAAAGTCATGAAGGTAGAACGAGTGGAGTTCACCAGGCTCATGCAAATTCAGATTTGGCCATGCTGAGGGAGAAATCGACACAGGAAGGTTGGTGTCTACCTGCCTGCTGCATTAGAGGAAGTTCAACACAACAACATGACGGCCATCCCTCCAGCCCCCCCGCTGATGCCACACAGTTTAGTTTCTCCCTGTATGTCTCTGACGACTTCGAGCCACTACCCCTCTGTGGGAGCCCAAGGTTAGTGCCTGTGAGTATGAATCTGTGTGCGGGTGCTTTAAGTGAATGTCTGGGTATTTAACAGCTTTTCATCTCACCTGGATAGATGGAATCACAGCTGATTTTCAGATAGTGTTTTTTGGATTCTCTTCTTGGTATTGGTGACACAAACGAGGGAACCAAGCATGGGGTTGGGACCTTTTGCTTCTCAGGGGGGAACCTGTGCAGCTGAGATACCCCTTCCAGTTCTCACCTGGCAAAGTGGGTGTGGGGCCAGCCCATTTGGCATCTTTGTCTCTCTTGCCAGTCTTGACATGGCTTCTTCTTTATATCCTTAGTTACAAACTTCTGCTCAGCTAGTCATCAGACAGTTCTCCAGGTTGACTGTTCCATAATTTACTTCTAATTTCAAAATGGACATGGGAGGAGGTGAGCACAGCATTTACCTAGTTGGCCATTTTTACCAAAACCCTTTCACAATAGATTTCCACTTTCTCCTTTTAAAATACAGTTTATAATTACAAAAAATTTTGGTAATGAATATTAAAAAAGTGATCAATTCTATTGTTAGAGGTATTAATATTCTGGAATGCAAAACACATTTTATTATGTTTTATGATTAGCGTTTTACAGTTTTTAGAAATTCCTCAGTAATTGTTATAAAACTATTATTAAAACATAACTATATTTTCTCATATGATGATTTGTCTTTTTCTTATTTTTTTTAAGCTTTTTCACTGATACTGTTTTTATTTCCAGTGGGGATTTCCATATCATTGAAAAGGCACTTCCTGCTTTTCCACGTTTACTAATATATGAACTGAAATTGTTTCAAGTTCACTGGATTTTTATTTTAAAATGGTTAATTTATGTAATGCAAATTTCACTTTAATAAAAAAAAATGTCAACCAAACAAACTTTGTCTTTCAAATTATGTGCTGTGTGAAGCTTACCAGATGGGGGCACAGTGGATAGAACTTTGGACTGGGATGTGGAGCAGCCAGCTTGAGCTGGCTTGAGCAGGGACTCACCAGCTTGAGTGCAGGGTTGCTGGCTTGAGCATGGGATCATAGAATGACTCCATGGTTGCCTGCTTGAGCCCAAGGTCGCTGGCTTGAGCAAGAGGTCACTTGGTCTGCTGTAGCCCCCTGGGGTCAAGGCACATATGAGAAAGCAATCAAAGAGCAACTAAGGTGCTGCAAGAATTAATGTGTCTCATCTCGCTCCCTTTCTGTGTGTTTGTCCCAATCTGTTCCTCTCTCGGTCACTCTCTCTGTCAAAATAGTCAAATAAACAAAACCAAATTATGTGCTTTGTGTATTAAACTCTATCACAATTTGCCCTGTGTTCTCAATATAATGATTAATTTGATAGAGGGAAGAGCTAGTGGAGTAAATTGTTTTGTGTTAAAGAGTAAATTTAAAATCTTAAATAATTAAAATCTAAGAGAAGATAAAGATTATTGGTGAATTCACAGTAGTTTTTTTTTTTTTAATGTATAAACCTGTATTGTCACTCTTTGAAAAAAAATGAAGCAAAGGGAATGATAATTTAGGTTGAGTTAAATTAAGACATAGGTGTATTTTGAAGAGATGCCATGTATTTTTATTTTGTTTTGTTTTGGTTAGTTTTTCTTGAGTCCCCAGGATGTAGTGGATTATTTGAAAGAATCATAATCTAGGGAAATAATTCTGGATGCTGAATGTTCAGTTGTACTTATCTAGAACAGACAAATTGGGTGACAATAACTTACAAGAACGTGAATATGACACAGTGATAGTGTAAAGGAAGATTGCTCTAGTTTGTCCATGGCATATATAGCTGATGTATTAATACATGTTCATACCACAACTTACATGGAAATGCACATGAGAATGCACAGAAATCATTTATACTTTTATAAGAGACAGAAAAGGAAAATACCTGCTAGCTGAACTAATGTCTAAAGGGTATATTCAAGATGAATAACAAGGAAACACCATCTTCCCTTGCCTGAGCTATTGAAGTAGTTTTTAAAATATTCTTCCAGCATCCACCTTGTCCTTTTATAATTTTTCAAACATAACAGAGTTATTCCATTAAATTTAATGTTTTTTAACCATGTCAGCCTTCTACTAAAATTCTCTATGATTTCCCATATACTTCAGAGTGAAAAAAATCAAAATAAAAAACAAAGATCTTTAAATTATCTATAAGATAATTACTGTGGCTCATTTTACTCCTGAGCTAATCTACTTTTCTTCTCTTCACTCATTCCATTTAGGACACTGATTTCTTTTCTTTTCATTTTTTTGCGACAGAGACAGAGAGAGACAGAGAGGAACAGACAGACAGGAAAGAAGAGAGATGAGAAACATCAAGTCTTCCTTGTGACGTCTTAGTTGTTCATTGATTGTTTTCTCATATGTTCCTTGATTGGAGGGCTATAGCAGAGTTAGTAGCCAGCGATCTTGGGCAGGCTCAAGCCAGTGACCTCAAGCTTCAAACCAGTGAACTTTAGGCTCAAGCCAGTGACCATAGGGTCATGTCTATGACCCCATGATCAATCCAGTAACCCTACGCTCAAGCTGTTGAGTCTGCGCTCAAGCCAGGTAAA
Source organism: Saccopteryx bilineata (assembly GCF_036850765.1). NCBI lineage: Eukaryota > Metazoa > Chordata > Mammalia > Chiroptera > Emballonuridae > Saccopteryx > Saccopteryx bilineata. The sequence goes on from NC_089490.1 coordinate 108,548,124, forward strand.
CCCATCCATGCTCAAGCCAGTGATCTTGGAGTTTCAAACCTGGGTCCTCTGTGTCCCAGTCTAACGCTCTATCCATTGCACCACCGCCTGGTCAGGCAAGACACTGATTTCTCTACTGTTTATCAACTATAGTTGGTAGTTTTCACCTCTTAATTTTTGAACTCCTGTTCCCTTTATCAGACTGACTCTTATCTCAGAAATTTGCAGGGCCTACCCTTTCACCTTATTTTAGTTTGCAAAATTATATCATTTTTTAAAATGTGGCCGACTCTCTTTTATTTAAAATTAGCAACCTTTCTTCCTGTACACTCTTTTTATTTTTTTAAAAATTATTATTTAATGAGAGAACAGGAAGCAGAGACAAACTCACATGCACCTTCACCAGTATCCACCTAGCAAATCCACTAGGGGGTGATGCTCTGCCCATCTGGGGGCCTTGCTTCCTTGCAACTGGAGCCATTTTTTAGTGCCTGAGATGGAGGCCATGGAGCCATCCTCAGTGCCCGGGGCCAACTAGCTCTAATAGAACCATGGCTGCAGAGGAGAGGAGAAAAGAGAGAGAGAGGTGAGAGTGGGAGGGGTGGAGGAGCAGATGGTCACTTCTCCTGTGTACCCTGACTGGGAATCAAACCTGGGACATCCACATGCTGGGCTGATGCTCTACCACTGAGCCAACTGCCCAGGGCCAAATTTCTGTACACTCTTAATCTCTTTTATCTTCCATATATTTTCATAACTCTTAGCATAGTCTAATAAGCTCTATTATTTACTAATTACCTTTCTTGTGTATTATCTATTTTCCTCATAGAATGTAAGCTGTAAAGGGACAGAGAGTTTTATTTTATAGTGTGTCTCAGAGAATAGTACTTGCAATAATGTAGGTTATCAAAACATAGTTTTGTCATTTGTGAATAAATTATTTTTTAAGACAAGTAGTAAAATGTTAATATAGGTTGTTTGGCAAAAATGGTCAAAGATCTACATGAATCCCTGAAATTTAGGAAATAACTCTAATTGCTATTTCATTAGAAGCACAATTATCAGCACCTCTTAAATATAGTTTTTAAGTCCTACTTTTTTTATTTCTAATATTCTAGAATGACCCAATAAATAAGACATATTTTGAGACACAAGATGAATCCAAATATGTAATTCCTGATCCATCTCTCATAGGGGCTGGTTGCCCTAACCCAAGCAACTTCTACACACCTTTATATTTAGTACGCTTGCTTTAGCCAAGTTATTGTCCCAAATGTAAATACGTATTAATAAAATAATATAATGTTATTACTCTGATTTGGGAAGAATTTTTGGACATTATCTAAAACAAACTTCTCATTTCCTTCTCAGATTAAGAAATTTAGGCACGAATTGTTACTTAGCTTCCTAAGGTCACAGGTAGTTAGTAATAATTCTCACAGTCTTTATGTCCAGTACAATGTGTTTATGATCATGATGTACCAAATGTGCTATAAAATGTTAAATTGAGTCCACATACTGAAAGAGAAAAGACTTTTGAATTAACAACTAGAAAGTGCTGTTAAAGCTAATTCTGTCACTAACCAGTTAATGTGACTTGAGAGCAATTTCTCACCTAGCCACCTAGCCAGACTCCAATCCCCCTTTTTGTAAAATGAGGGTGTAGAATCAAGTAGATATCTTCAAAAGGGCTCTTTTGTACTGACATTCTATGTATATGATGCTTTATTCTACCGTCTTTGAGAAAGGAAGAGGCTGGTTCTAAAGTCTCTTCTGTTTTCTCAAAGGCACAGAGAGGTTCAACTTCATCTCAGTGACTCAGTGAGCTCCTGATGGGTTAGAAAATAGGTAGTATATCTGACTGACACATTATTGGTTTTCAGAGTCTGAAGGAAGTTCTCTACGATTGTGAGGTCTTGCTTTCTTTACATAGTTAAACAGGAAATCCAAACAGATTAGCAAAAAAGATCTGAGAAGCACAACCCCTCGGTAATTGTTCTGACAGAGACCGCCCAAATAGAAAGCACATGCTATTTCCCCTCTGCCTGACCAATTTGGCATTCAGAGTCCAAGTTTACAGGAGAGGGGTTGGGCCTCTCCAGGCAGGAACTGGAATCAGAGGTTTCCCTGCTACTTGCTGGGAGAGAAGAACATTAGGAATGCCTTTCGGTGCCTCGGCTCCTGAGCTGTCTCACAGAAGGCAGACAGCTCGGGGTAATCCAACTACAGCTCCGTCTCACTTCTGCAGGAATTCCAATGAAGGCCAAGAACAGCAGCACGAGTAGCATGCTGGATTCTGATTGGGACACCACCCTAAGCCTGCATTCTCGAGTCTCTACTACATCCTACCGTCCAGAGCGTGGGCACACAGGTACTTTGTCTCCTGGAGTCCAAATTAGCCAGACCGTTGAGAAATACATGAGATAAGCCACCTCCCTGAGGAATGTACAAAACAGAGGACAGGCAGATGAATGGTTTCATGATTTACAGTCATGTGAGCTGCTCACTCTCCACCACTTGTGGCCTCCTCCTTTATGAACATCTGAAATATTCAACTCAGTTTATATGCAGATGTTTGTTTTTCTAAAATACTCTTGCTGGCAGAGAGCTTTTCAGATGAGGGTGTGTTGATTTTTACCAATTAGGGATAACACACAAAGGTGAGAGTGTATGTACGAGGAAAGCACTTCCCTCCTACTTCCCGCCATCCCGTGAAGGCCAGATTCAACGCTGTTTACCTACCATCTGTGACCTGGTCTGGAAATTAAGATTTATAAGGCTATGTTTTTGTTAGTTTTGAACTTATGGCTTTGGAGGGAGGTTGTCAAGAAGACCCATCATATCTGGTCTTCTGTTATAATGGTTCTGCATCGTGAAGGTGTGAGGCCTTGGAGAGGCAGACAAATGTCAGCTGTTTGGTTTATCTCTGTGACATGAGGGAGAGATGAAAGTAAATGCCCCCTAAGGTCGCTTCAGCTCTGATGCTCAGTGACTTAATGATTTGACTTGTGGCCTCAAGTGCAATTACATCCTCTCCCTGCTCTCTTTGTCCTACTGAGTTCCAGACTATTATTGAGATGATTGAATTAAATTATGAAAACATTTAGTTTCCATCTTAAGCCTCTATTTCCAAATAATTTACCCTGTGACATCTTAATAAAATATATACTTTTCAGTCCCTAGAAGACATAATTCATATATATTAGGGAAGGACCTTATATCCTGGGCAATCAGCCAATCTAAGGCAGAAATGTGTCACTAAGTTTAGTGACAAGGTTTAGTGACAAGGGTTCACACTGTAATACAGACAGGACTAGGTTCTAATATCAGGTAAGCCACTTACTAACTATGTGGTATTAAATATGTCACTTAGGTATTCCAGAGCTTCAGTTTCTTCATTTACAAAACGCTGATGAAAAAAAAATATATGTAACCAATGTTACATAGAAGTAATAAAACCTCTCTTATAAGGTGGCTATGAGTACTAAGGCTGATAAGCTATGTATAGTCCTATGTGAATTTCTTTTCAATATTCCATTCCTTGAGAATTCCTATGGTGTTCTGTTTAACACTTTTGTGTTAGTGTGTATCAGAGAAATCTTCACCTAATGCCTATATCTTTTTTTTTTTTTTGTATTTTTCTGAAGTTGGAAATGGGGAGGCAGTCAGACAGACTCCCGCATGCGCCTGACAGGGATCCACCCGGCACGCCCACCAGGGGGCGATGCTCTGCCCACCTGGGGCATTGCTCTGTTGCAACCAGAGCCATTCTAGCGCCTGAGGCAGAGGCCGTAGAGCCATCCCCAGCGCCCGGGCCAACTTTGCTCCAATGGAGCCTTGGCTGTGGGAGGGGAAGAGAGAGACAGAGAGGAAGGAGAGGGGGAGGGGTGGAGAAGCAGATGGGCGCTTCTCCTGTGTGCCCTGGCTGGGAATCCAACCGGGGACTCCTGCATGCCAGGCCGACGCTCTACCACTGAGCCAACCGGCCAGGGCCTAATACCTATATCTTAACATGTCTTATCTCTTTTGTGAATCTGGAGACACACTTTTCCTCTGTTCTCTTCCATTTCTCTTTATCTTTAGGTTTTATTCCATTCCCTTACTAAACCTTTCCATTCACTTTCTATTTATTGAATGACTCATGGATGTGGCTCTCCGCCCCCCCCCCCCAAACTGTCCAGTAAGCCATGAAGGGATACTGGGGGATTTCTAGCCTCCTTGATATGAAACAAAGTGACAATTTAAGGATGCCTGTTATGCCAGTTTCTGTAGCCACTAGATACGTGCAATAAGATATGATATGTTTTTCTCCAACAAATCCTGTGAAGAGATGGCATTTAGAACTGTGTTTTTAAGTGGCTTGTGTATAACTTAATTTTCCATCTTTGATGAGAGCCAGGAACTCTCACAAGGATTAGTGATCAGCATATTGAGGAACAGGGTGTACAGATCAGTTCCGCTGAGGTTGGAGGGTGGAGAGGGAGGTGGAGTGGGATAAAACACGAACTGAAACATCTGGCAACTGTTTTTGAAAGAAGTAGAAATTGCAACAGTAGGAGTAGTGGTTATAAAGCAGTGTTTTCCAAGAAAACATCTAAACTAGTTCTTACCCTCTGTGTATGGTATCTTGTGATAATGCAAATATTTAGAGTAATGTCATATAAAACACTATGAAAGTCTAATTATTTATTAGGAAAATAAGTCTCTCTGAAATACTTTTGCTGCAAACAACAACAACAACAACAAAACCAGTAGAAATAACTGAGATTTTTTTTTGGGGGGAGGGGTAGTGCAGAGGATTCAAATTCAACATAATATTGTGGCACATTTATAACCGGAAAATGTTAGAATTAATGAAAATAAATTATATACATTTATTTTTTAGATTTTTACATTTTTCAATGTAAAATTATAGCGTACATTTAAAACAAAACAGCTAAACATTTAAAAAAAATAGAAAGAAAGAATATAAAGTAATATCCTCACACATTCTTTCTACAAACTTTTGCTAAGGTCATGCTATCCCAAGCCTGACCCTAGAACACTGAGGATATAATGCCAAACATGATATACCTGTTTTATGAGGTAACGGAGTCTAATACAGTTCTCAACTCAGCAATAAGTCTGGTAAGTGCCATGATGAAGACATGCACATGGTACAATGGAGAGCTTGGTCACTTCTGTCTGGTAGGGATAAAGGGGATCAGAAAGTTTTGAGAGAGAGAGAGCACACAGTGAGTTGACTTGACTTTAAGATGTTCCTCATGATACGGAAGCAGAAATGGGAAGGTTGAAGATGCTGGGGGCCCTGAAGGCAGACAGATACATGAGAGGAAAACCGAAGAGGTCTTTAGTAACTTTGTGTTTCAGAGAACTATAAGCAATATGTTACTGCCGTGGTGTAGATTTAGAGGGGGGAAACCTAACAAGAGGTAAAATCTGGAAAGTTAAGGATGACTTACTATGTCACACTACTGTATTCTGATTCTATTTAGAAGGTAAAATGAATGAACTGAAGGATCTAAACAGGTAGTAACATCATTGATTTTATGTTTTTACAAGACAATCTAGGCTACAATGAGGAGGATGGACTGAAGGAGTGAGTATGAATCTGGATGAGCTAATACAGATTTTGCACTATTATAAGCACAGGATTAAAAGAACTTGAACTGAGGTAGTATGGGAACAAGGAGGAGGAATTAGATATGAAAGATATTGAGGAGGTAGAATTTAAAGAATTGATGACTGGTTACAAGTGGGAAGACAAGGAAAGGGAGAGCATAAGTTGACTAGGTTCAACTAGTTGTGTGGGAACAGCAAGAAACAAATGTCTTGCCACACAATTAGCCAGATTAGGGACTCTTTAATTACCCGACTGTGCCGGTGGAGGCATGGAGACCTAAGTCATTCAAATCAATGAGGCCCGGAATTAGGTTTTATAGGTGGAATTACATAGTGATTGAGGAATGGAGAGGAGAGAAAGCATAGCAGTAAAACAAAGCAGTGAACCTAGCCTTCTTACAATGTTTATCTATAGGGTTAATTCAGGGAGAAACATTCTGAGAGCACCTGCAACTTTGCAAAGCTGGCCCAAGACCACAGTCTGGGAAACCAACCTCAAGACCAGGAATAGGGAGTCTTTTCAGAAAAAGCAAGTTCTGCTAAGAGCATCTTTGTTTTAGAGAAAATAAGTTTTTGCCAAAAATTATTCATGTTAAGAGCCTTTCTTTTCCACACTTCATCATCTGATATTATCTAGATGGTGCTGTCATTAGTTAAGATGGAAACTATAGGAAGAATAAGAAAGATGTTGAACTTTGTTTGAGTTTGAGATGCTATAAGAGAAGGGACATGCCTTTGGTGTTGCCCCCTAACACTTGTGTATACAGTCGTGAATTGGAGTTAAGAATTCTGAGCTACATATTTATGTAAAAATTGTCAACATTTGGGTAAGAATTAACCTTTCTGAGAATGAGTGATATCACTGAGGATGGGAATGTAAAATGAAAAGACAAAATAGAAAAAAAGAAGAGTGCCAATTAGAGCATTTTAGGGAACACAAGAGTGAGAAGCAGAGTGAGCAAGAAATTTCAATTAAGAGCTACTGAAAGACTAAATGGTGGACAGTGGGCCAGGAGAGAGAGTCATCTAGGAAGCCAGGAGACTTCAAAAAAAAGGAAAATTTAATAGTAATGAATACTGAACTTTAAAAATAATAACAAATGCTGTGGAGAGGTCAAGTAAGAAGAATGTTAAAAATAATCTACTGTTTTAACAATAAGAAGGAAAATAGATTCTTGGTTATTTTTAATAGCATGGGTTTGAAAGCAACTCATAGTTAAGTAGGAAAATAAATAATTTGTAATTTTCTCTCTTTTTCTTCTCTTTTTTTGAGGACCCTAGCTCAGTGGTCAGCAAACTCATTAGTCAACAAAGCCAAATATCAACAGTACAACGATTGAAATTTCTTTTGAGAGCCAAATTTTTAAAGCTCAAACTATATAGGTAGGTACATCCCTTATTGAGGTAGCACCCGCGCATGGTATTTTGTGGAAGAGCCACACTCAAGAGGCTAAAAAACTGCATGTGGCTCACGAACCGCAGTTTGTTGACCAGGGCCCTAGCTATAAAGACAAAAGATAAAGTGTTAAGTCTGTGAGGTATCGTGGGGCTCTGTGAGTATTTTTAAATATTATTATTTAAAGATTATTTTATTTATTGATTTTATAAAAAGAAGAAGGGAGAGAGAAGCATTGATTTGTTGTTCTACTTATTTATGCATTCATTGGTTGATTCTTGTATGTGCTCTGACTAGGGATCGAACCTGTAACCTTGGTATATGGGGACAAAATTCTATCCAACTGAGCTACTCGGCCAGAATCTGAAATAACTTTTTACAAAAGAATAGGAAACCTGTTTGGACTTAAAGAAAAAACTGTATTGATAAATTCAAGTTTTATATTTCCTTACTCATATTAATTACAATATTTTCCAATTTTTCTTGGATTTTTTAAAAAATTAATTTTAATGGGGTGACATTGATAAATCAGGGTACATATGTTCAGAGAAAACATCTCTAGGTTATTTTGACATTTGATTATGCTGCATTCCCATCACCCAAAGTCCAATTGTCTTCTGTCACCTTCTAACTGGTTTTCTTCCTGCCCCTCGCCTCCTCCAACCCCCTCCCAGTCCTCCCCCCCACCCTGTAACCCCCACACTCTTGTCCATGTCTCTGGGTCTCATTTTTATGTCCCACCTATGTATGAAATCATATAGTTCTTAGTTTATTCTGATTTACTTATTTCGTTCAGTATAATGTTATCAAGCTCCATCCATGTTATTGTAAATGATCCAATGTCATCATTTCTTATGGCTGAGTAGTATTCCATAGTATATATGTACCAAAGCTTTTTAATCCAATCATCCACTGATGGACACTTGGGCTGTTTCCAGATCTTTGCTACTGTGAACAATGCTGCTATAAACATGGGGGTGCATTTCTTCTTTTCAAGCAGTGCTATGGTGTTCTTGGAGTATATTCTTAAAAGTGGGATAGCTGGGTCAAAAGGCAGTTCGATTTTTAATGTTTTGAGGAATCTCCATACTGTTTTCTAAAGTGGCTGCACCAGTCTGCATTCCCACCAGCAGTGCAGGAGGGTTCCCTTTTCTCCACATCCTCGCCAGCACTTATTCTGTGTTGTTTTGTTGATGAGAGCCATGCTGACTGGTGTGAGATGATATCTCATTGTGGTTTTAATTTGCATTTCTCTAATGATTAGTGATGACCATTTTTTCATATGCCTATTGGCCATCTGTATGTCCTCTTTGGAGATGTGTCTATTTATTTTTTTATCCATTATTTGATTGGATTGTTTGTCTTCCTGGTATTGAGTTTACAAGTTCTTTATAAATTTTGGTTATTAACCCCTTATCAGACATATTGTCAAATATATCCTCTCATTGTGTAGTTTGTCTTTTTATTCTGTTCTTATTGTCTTTAGCTGTGCAGAAGCTTTTTAGTTTGATATAGTCCCATTTGTTTATCCTGTCTTTTATTTCACTTGCCTGTGGAGTTAAATCGGCAAATATATTGCTGCGAGAGATGTCAGAGAGCTTACTGCCTATGTTTTCTTCTAAGATGCTTATGGTTTTATGGCTTACATTTAAGTCTTTTATCCATTTTGAGTTTATTTTTGTGAATGGTGTAAGTTGGTGGTCCAGTTTCATTTTTTTGCAGGTAGCTGTCCAATTTCCCCAACACCATTTTTTGAAGAGGCTATCTTTACTCCAATGTATGCTCTTACCTCCTTTGTCAAATATCAGTTGTCCATAAAGGTGTGGGTTTATTTCTGGGTTCTCAGTTCTGTTCCATTGATCTATATGCCTTTTCTTATGCCAGTACCAGGCTGTTTTGAGTACAATGGCCTTGTAGTATAACTTGATATCCGGAAGTGTGATACCTCCCACTTTATTCTTCCTTTTCAAGATTGCTGAGGCTATTCGTGTTCTCTTTTGGTTCCATATAAATTTTTGGAATATGTGTTCTATATCTTTGAAGTAAGTCATTGGTATTTTAATCGGTATTGCATTGAATTTATAAATTGCTTTGGGTAATATAGACATTTTAATGATGTTTATTCTTCCTAACCATGAGCACAGTATATGCTTCCACTTGTTGTGTCTTCCTTGATTTCTTTTATCGATGTTGTATAATTTTCTGAGTACAAGTCCTTAATCTCCCTGGTTAAATTTATTCCTAGGTACTTTATTTTTTTGGTTACAATGGTGAAGGGGATTGCTTCCTTAATTTCTCTTTCTGACAGTTTATTGTTAGTGTATAAAAATGCCTCTGATTTCTGAGTATTGATTTTATATCCTGCCACCTTGCTGAATTCATTTATCAGGTCCAGTAGTTTTTTGACTGAGACTTTAGGGTTTTCTATATACCTTATCCTATCATCTGCAAATAATGATAGGTTTACTTCTTTTCCAATTTGGATGCCTTTTATTTCTTCTTCTTGTCTTATTGCTATAGCTAGGACTTCCAGAACTATGTTGAATAAGAGCAGTAAAAGGGGGCACCCCTGCCTTGTTCCTGATCTTAAGGGGATTGCTTTTATTTTTTGCCCATTGGGTATGATGTTGGTTTGTCATAGATGGCCTTTGTGATGTTGAGGTATGTTCCCTGTATTCCCACTTTGCTGAGAGTTTTGATCATGAATGGGTGCTGGATTTTATCAAATGTTTTCTCTGCATCTATTGAAATTATCATGTGGTTTTTCTCCTTCCTTTTGTTTATGTGATGAATCACATTAATTGATTTGCGAATATTGTACCAGCCTTGCCTCCCAAGAATAATTCCACTTGATCATGGTGTATGATTTTTTTTCATATATTGCTGGATCCAGTTTGCTAATATTTTATTGAGGATTTTAGCATTTAAATTCATCAGGGATTATGGCTTATAATTTTTTTCTTTTGTTGTCTTTGCCTGGTTTTGGAATCAGAATTATACTCACCTTATAAAAGGAGCTTGGAAGTCTTTCTTCCTCTTGAATTTTTTGAAATAGCTTGAAAAGGATAGGAGTTAGTTTTTTGAATAGTTGGTAGAATTTACTTGTAAAGCCATCAGGCCCAGGACTTTTCTTTTTTGGGAGTTTTTTGATAACTGTTTCAATCTCATTTGTTGTAATTGGTCTGTTTAGGTTTTCTGATTCTTCCAGATTAATTTTTGGAAGATTATGTGTTTCAAGGAATTTGTCCATTTCATCTAGGTTGTCTAGTTTTTTGGCGTACAGTTCTTCATAGTATTTTCTTACAATATTTTGTATTTCTGTTGTGTCAGTTGTTATTTCTCCATTCTCATTTCTAATTTTATTTATTTGAGTCCTCTCTCTTTTTTTTTTGGTGAGTCTGATTAAAGGTTCATCGATCTTGTTTACCTTTTCAAAGAACCAGCTCCTGGTTTCATTGATCCTCTGTATTGTTTCTTTGGCCTCTATGTCATTTATTTCTGCTCTGATCTTTATAATTTCCTTCCTTCTACTACCTCTGGGCTTTAGTTGCTGTTCTTTTTCTAGTTCTTTTAGATGTAGGGTCAAGTTGTTTATTTGAGCTTTTTCTAGCTTCCTGAGGTATGCTTGTAATACTATGAACTTCCCTCTCAGGACTGCTTTTGCTGTGTCCCATAAATTTTGAGTTGATACTCTTTATCGTTCTTTTCTAGGAACTTGTTTATTTCTTTTTTGATCTCATTGTTAACCCATTTGTTATTTAATAACATGCTATTTAGTTTCCAAGTGTTTGAGTATTTTTCATTTTTTCTATTGTGGTTGATTTCTAGTTTCATGCCATTGTGATCAGAGAAAGTGCTCGATATGATTTCAATCTTCTTAAATTTGTTGAGACTGCTTTTGTGCCCTAACATGTGGTCTATCCTAGAGAATGTACCATGAGCACTTGAGAAGAATGTATATTCTGCTGCTTTACAGTGAAAGATTCTGAAGATATCTATTAAATCGAGTTGATCTAATATGTTCTTTAAGTCTGCTGTTTCTTTGTTAATATTCTTTCTTGAGGATATATCTAGTGATGTTAGTGGGGTATTGAAATCCCCCACTATTATAGTATTGCTGTTGATTTTTCCCTTTAAATCCATCAAAGTCTGCTTTATATATTTAGGTGCTCCTATATTAGGTGCGTAGATATTTATAACGGTTATATCTTCCTGTTGGGTTGCTGCCTTTATCATTACGTAATGATTTTCTTTATCTTTTAGTACAGCCTTTCTTTTAAAGTCCATTTTGTCTGATATAAGTATTGCTACCCCAGCTTTTTTTTCATTTCCAATTGCTTGAAATATTTTTTCTATTCTTTTATCTTCAGTCTATGTGCATCTTTTGTTTTAAGGTGTGTCTCTTGTAGACAGCATATGTATGGGTCCTGTTTTCTTATCCATGCAGTTACCCTGATCAGATCTTTTGATCAGATCATATAATCCATTTACATTTAAGGTTATTATTGATATGTAATTGTTTATTGCCATTTTATTCTTTAAAACTGTATTCCTCTTTTGCTATATTCTTTTTCTCTTTTGACCTGGTTACAACAGGCCCCTTAGCATTTCTTGCAGCCTTGGTTTGGTTGTAGTGAATTCCTTGAGTTTTTTTTTGGTCTGGAAAGCTTTTTATTTGTCCTTCAATTTTAAACAATAGCCTTGCTGGATAAAGTAGTCTTGGTTAGTAGGCTCTTGTTCTGCATTACTTTGAATATTTCTTGCCATTCCCTTCTGGCCTCAAGTGTTTCTGTTGAGAAGTTGGAAGTATCCTTATGGGGACTCCTTTGTAGGTGATAGTCTTTTTTGTCTAGCAGCTTTTAATATTTTCTCTTTATCACTTAGTTTTGGTATTTTTTTTTTTTTTCATTTTTCTTAAGCTGGAAACAGGGAGAGACAGTCAGACAGACTCCCGCATGTGCCCGACCGGGATCCACCTGGCACGCCCACCATGGGGCGATGCTCTGCCCACCAGGGGGTGATGCTCTGCCCAACCTGGGCGTCGCCATGTTGCGACCAGAGCCACTCTAGCGCCTGAGGCAGAGGCCACAGAGCCATCCCCAGTGCCCGGGCCATCTTTGCTCCAATGGAGTCTTGGCTGCGGGAGGGGAAGAGAGAGACAGAGAGGAAAGCACGGCGGAGGGGTGGAGAAGCAAATGGGCGCTTCTCCTGTGTGCCCTGGCCAGGAATTGAACCCGGGTCCTCCACACGCTAGGCCGACGCTCTACCGCTGAGCCAACCGGCCAGGGCCTTAGTTTTGGTATTTTAATTATGATGTGTCTTGGTATAGATTTCTTTGTGTTTCTCTTTAATGGAGTTCTCTGTGCTTTTTGAACTTGTGAGACATTTTCCTGCCTTAATTTAGAGAAGTTTTCAGCTATGATATGACTGAAGAAAGTGTATCCCTTGTTCTTTCTCTTCTTCAGGAACCCCTATGATACAGATGTTATTTCTGTTCATGTTGTCACAGAGCTCTCTTACAGTTTCCTCAGACTGTTTGAGTCTCTTTTCTTTTTTCTGCTCTGCTTTCATGCCTTTATTTATCTTGTCTTCTAACTTGCTGATTTGATTCTCAGCTTCATCCATCCTGCTTTTAATTCCTCCCTTCCATTGTGTTCTTCATTTCTGATATTGTATTTGTCATTTCTGAATGATTCTTTTTTATTATTTCAATATCCTTTTTTATATTTGCTATCTCTTTATTTAGGTGTTTGTAATGACCATCTATTGTTGTTCTAATATCTTTGAGCATCCTAACAATCATTATTTTAAACTCTGCATATGGTAATTTGGTTATATCTGACTCATTTAGGTCCTTTTCTGGGGATTTCTCTTGATTCATTTGTGTTGCATTTCTCTGCCTTATTATTGTGTCTATGTAAAAGAAGGTTTTGGCCACTGGAGTCCACTGGGTATGGCCTCTGTGTTTCCTAGGTGTGGTCTGTCTGTAGGCCTGCCACCTTCTCTGTTGTTGCTGCCTAGGGTGTTCGAGTATGGGCTTTGCTGGTGCCTGCCCACTGGGGTTGTTGCTGTGGTTTCTGCCTCTCCTTCACAGGAGTGGCTGTGATTACGTGCTTGGGTGTACAAGCCTTGGTGGCCTTGGCTTTTGCCCCGCCCCTGCGGGTGGCGTTAAGCTTGGCCCTGAGGGCAGGGATGAGCACCTTTGCTCAGCTGCGGGTCTCCATCTGATTCCAGCCCTCGTCCCACCCTTGCAGGAGAAGCCCACTTGTGGGATGACATTTTCTTGGATTTTTAGTTTTATTTTGTCAACTACAACATAAATCCTTCACTGAAAAGTCATAACATAAATCACATCTAATCAATTCAATAAATCTTTAATGAAGACCTACTACATATCAAGCTATATGGTAGACAGTAGAAATACCTTGTTTTTAAATGCTTGGAGTAGCAGAAGGTATAATCTGACTCAATAATTATAAGAAAATGATATGTAGGAAGCCACAAAAGCAAATAACAATGAATAACTTACTGTGTTTATTCATGTGTGTATTTTTTTTTTTTTTTGTATTTTTCTGAAGCTGGAAATGGGGAGAGACAGTCAGACAGACTCCCACATGCGCTTGACCGGGATCCACCCGGCACGCCCACCAGGGGGCGACGCTCTGCTCACCAGGGGGCGATGCTCTGCCCATCCGGGGCATCACTATGTTGCGACCAGAGCCACTCTAGCGCCTGAGGCAGAGGCCACAGAGCCATCCCCAGTGCCTGGGCCATCTTTGCTCCAATGGAGCCTTGGCTGCAGGAGGGGAAGAGGGAGACAGAGAGGAAGGAGAGGAGGAGGGGTGGAGAAGCAGATGGGCGCCTCTCCTGTGTGCCCTGGCTGGGAATTGAACCTGGGACTTCTGCACACCAGGCCGATGCTCTACCACTGAGCCAACCGGCCAGGGCCATGTGTGTATTTTTGAACAAGGTGACATTTGATCTGGTCTGTAAGGTTGAGTCCAAGTTTTCCAGGTAGAGCAAGATGAAGCAACCAGTGGCTTTTCTCTTGTGAGGACTACTTGTGCAAAGATCAAAACAGAAAGTTAAGAAGCTAGCTTGGTGCAGTGTATTAATAGAGAAAAATTAAGAATCACAAGAGTTCAGAGAGAAAAGATGAAGTGCTAGTTTTGAATTTGAATTTAGACCTGGATAAGATGATTTTGAAAATTAGCAGCAGAGTGAAACAGAATGACAAGGCAAATGATTGGGATGAGGAATGGTTAGCCCTTGAAAGGCAGGGTGTATGAGGGAGTTTTGGGCAGATGAGGCAATATGTAGGATGGGATCCTACTATGCAGGGCTTTCTATAGCATGCTAAGAAATTCTGTTTCCTTAAGGAAGAGATCACCATATTTTTACACCATAAGATGCACTCCCCCCCCCCCCACCAAAAGTGGAGGAAAAAATGCTCATGCATCCTATGGAGTGAAAAATATTGTGTTTTATTAAATATTTTAACACGCCATTTGGTTCAGAATATTTTTTTTCTTATTTTCCTTCTTAAAACCTTAGGTGTGTCTTATGGTCATGTGCGTCTTATGGAGTGAAAAATACAGTAACTTTTTACTTTATAAAGTTCACTTTGGTGGTAGAGTGAAGAAAGTATTATTTAAGGTGACTATTACTAAGATATTTCACAATATAAAAGTGAAATTTTACAAGTGGAAAAATCTTAAGAGTCTTTCTATTTCTTATGGAAATGCCATCTAAGGAAAATATGAACATGAGATTTGTTGGGAAGATAATAAAATGATTTAAAACTTTCAGCTCTGGAATGAGAGTACTTAGATTGTACTTCTGGCTCCATCACTTACTAGCTGTTTGACCTTAAGCAAATGAAGTAAGTTCTTAGTATTGCAGGCTTCTTATCCAAATAAAGGTTGAAAATAATGCCCTTTTAAATAATATTTGGGAGTCTCAATTGACCACAGCATATATAACACGCTCAGTAAGTGTTATTATTATCAGAAGCTGTGTGCTCTTGAGTAAGGTAACTAACCCTCTTAGAACTCAATTGCCTACCTGTAAACTGAGGATTACAATAATATCTACCATATAGCATGTTTGCAAAGGTAGATGAAATAATTCACATAAGGCATTTATCTCAGTAACTCAGGAGTATTAAAAATTGTCTTTAATAGTAGTACTTATTTTCAGTAATAAAATTTCTTTATTTGAATATAAAGTTGACTTACTTAAATTTTACTCAAAATATATAATTGAATTTCTAGTTGCTGTAAATAGGAAATAATATATTCTGGAATTAATGTATGTTTTTAGATTTATATGATTTTAAAATTATAGGAAAAATAATATCAATTTGCTTTTATTTTATTTAAAAAATTTTAAATTGATTTTAGAGAAGGAAGAGAGAGAGAGGGAGAGAGAGAGAGAGAGAGAGAGAGAATCATTGATTTGTTGTTCTACTTATTTGTGCATCCACTGGTTGATCTTGTATGTGCCCTGACCAGGCATGGACTTGGGGATTGAACCCTTGTATCTAAGAAGCCAAGGGACTTCAAAGTAATCCTCTAACCAATGGAATACCCAGCCAGGGCTCTTCTTTGCCTTTAGAGAGAATGAAAACAGCAAATACTTGAAATAGACTCATAAGAGAAAGGAAACATGCATTCTTATGAACAGTGAAAAATTCTCTCAAACAACATGACCTCGAACACTCTCCAATGGAAAGCTTTACTATGTGCCACAAGCAAAGATTAATGAAATAAGAAATTATTAAAAAAATAACTCAACATGTAAAACTTCAAAAAGATACCCAAAGATCAGATGTTAGTCAGCAATAATGGAAAAATGTTAAAAGGTCAATGATGTAAAGGATGACATATGTGTTTTCTGAAATATTAAGTACCTTGCCACCAGATTAGCCCTTATTTCTCTGAGTCCTGGTTCA